>NC_079342.1:21178591-25978591 GCF_029582105.1 Oenanthe melanoleuca
CTACTACTCTACTGCAAATGATTGATGAGAATGAAAAAATGAAAGAAACACACAAAGTTATTAACACTATAGGCAATGCAAATTACAATTATTATATTCTTACAAGGAAAAAAAAAGCAGAATATTTTCCAATGAGGTATGTATTTTAATTTAAATATAGCAAATGTTACACTTCTGATTAGCAGGCACTTGTTTCTGTCAGGACTACTCATTTCTTACTCAATCAGTTCCAGAGGGAAGAATCCAAATGATGCAGTAAATGCAGACATGGCATCCATTACAATTAAACAACCAGCAAATGTAAACCTCAAAACTTGTTTTCACATCAAAATGACAGCATGTGGTAATGAACTTTCTGTTAAGAACTGTTAAGACCTGGAAAGGGAAAGAAATACATACTCCCAAATACTAATTACTCAGATGCTTAATACTCAACCTCTTCAAAAACCTGGAGATCAGCCAAAAAGTGTCATAAATGGTTTCACTTTGTACCAGAACCTCATTTATCAGGATTCCTAATTTCTTTTTGTGCAGATGCTGTGCTTAGTATTTAGCAAAGAAATAGCTAAATACAACAGCAATGCTAATTAGAACATCCATAAACGTTTGAGATTTTTTTTATAGGCCAGAATTCTCTAATAAAGTCAGCTAAGGAATGTCAACCACATCTGCTACAGCCCCCACAGAAGGGAAGGTGGTCCTGCTCACAGGACATAAAGGTGGTTGTGCTCCCAAGGGATGATGAAGACCCTCAATGTGTCAGTGGCAACACATTTGTCCTGCCTGAAATGTGACTGCTCAGCTGAGTAAGTTGTCAGTGTGCACCTACTGCTGCCCAAGCAAATACCCAATAGCTCACCTGCACCACGAACAAGTGGAGTCACCTGATGTGAGCTGAGGATTCAAGGTCTGGACCAGCCGCGCTGCGCTGGGAACAGAGCGTCACCGGCAGGTTGGATGCTGAGCTCCCCTGGATGGGATCCCTGAGCCAGGGCACAGTTACAGCACCAGGCACTTCATTTCTGCCCTTGTCTCTCCCCCCTTTCCCCTCCTCGAACCTCACCCTAGAACTTTCACATCTTTTGGATGCAGATATATGTTCCATTTTTGACAAGCTCACTGTTACTACTTACAAAGAAGCAGGATTTCTCACTGCTGCACTGAAATTACTTGAAATGACAAACTAATTAAGAAAAAAACCTGCAGCTTAAATACCAAGAACAAAAAAAGCAGCAAGAAAGCAACTTCTCTCCTGCTTCCTCTATGGGGTGGTGTTCTATGCTACCAAAAAACCACTGAAACATCACAGACAATTCATTCTATTGAAATAAAACCAAACCCAGTGACCTCATGGGGCAAAAAGAGTTTTACCTCAAACATACACATGTAAAACTAACACCCAAAAAGTCACTCATACATATAAATAAAATGCTTCCATGTAAAAAATGTAACTAAAACATCATCTACAACTGAGCTGAGATTTTTTTTTTTACAGCGAACACATATTTGAAAATTGCTCATTCCACTTGATACTAGTGATAAATTACCAGTGAAAGTCTAGAATCTTGATCAATAGAGAAAAAAAAACAAAAAAACAAACAACAGAATAAATTTCAGAAATTTTACTAAATTATTCTGGCATGGTTCTCATCTTACAAACTCTGCAATGCTATGATTGCTACAATAAAAATTGAGAACATACTGTGAATGTATTTTAAGTAAGTTATAATTGCTTTTTTTATTTTCTAGGATTATTTTCAGGACTTCACTGTATCACTTGATGCTATATGCACAAAAATAGATAAGTTAACATTTGGAATATATTTAAGTTTTACTGACATAAACACATTTAAAAAAAAATAATGAGTTTAAACTCATCCTTTTACTTTGAACTTTAATGAGCAGAACAGATATAATTTGTGCCATTAAAGTTATTCAGACTCAATAAAAGCTGAAACTTGTCCTTGCCAAATGGTAAAACGAGATTTTCATGGCCTGTGTACACCTTGTTTCCCACAATCAAACTGTCACAGCACAAAAACATTCTCCTGCATGGGGAGGTTTTGATATCCATCTCCCTGGTGAAAGTGTGCAAAAGGATCTGAAAGAGTTATTGACAATTCTTACAGTATCCCATATTCCATTAGGTAGTACAAGCAGAGAACATACCTTAACTCTGAAGGGAGATGAAGCAACAATGTTTTAAATTACTATTGACTCCACTAAATTTCCTGATAATGTCAGAAGACTGGAGTCTGGCAGGTTCATAAGAGACTCAAGATGATACAGGAATCCAATTATGCCAAGTCTATTTAGTTGTCCTGTTTGCTAAGCCAAAGGTTAACGAGAACTGCACTGAAAAAACCTCCTGTGGTATTACAAAGTATTTCTTATGCTGCATAACATGCAAATGAAAAAGTATTTTAATCAAGTCTTCCTTTAACTCCTTAATTGCAGAGGGATACCCTACAAAACAGCAAATTAAAAACTCACGATGGAAAAAGTGATCTTAAAAATTTGCCACTGAACTCAAGAGATCATCATTAATTACTAAAGTAATTATTACCGAATAGTTCTAATTTGGAAAAAAAAAGTTCAGATCACAGGAGCATAGATAGTTATTGCTATCATTAAATCTTTATAAATAGTAAGCCAGGGCCTCTAATTTTAGACAGAAATTAATTGTATTTTTGTTGGCAACACACTCAAATCTGTTTACACAGCTGACAAGTTCCAGCTCCACCAGACTCCAGCAGTGAGCTTTGAGGACTTGTCTGTTTCAGAGCAGATGACTCAACATTCACCAATTTCATTAAAGATGAAAAGGGGAAAAATTCACCTGCAACAATGTCACTTATAAAAAAAAAGACTTAAAGCAGATTCATGAGTTTTACATATGTGAGGCATCCTATTCAAAAGAAAAGGAGGGGAAAAATATGTAAAAACCTAACAGCTGTGGGAAAACAGATTAAAAGTGTTGAGTTTCCAATTCTTTTTTGGGCTAATGTAAACTAATAAAATGTTAAAATGGATCCACATTTCAAAGCCTGTAATTACCACATGACACCATTCTGTTATTTCAGACCTTACATCCATCAGCTCAGATATGCCCTCGAATACATGGACTAGGATTTACCCACCTTCCTCAAATTTACTGTTTCTGCTAACACCACCACAAACATATTTTACAAGTACACTGGAAATTCAGACAGCTTTTTCCTTTTGTTTTTCTTAAAATTGGCATAATTACTTCACCCAGAACAAAAAAAGGAACAGTCATATTCAAACAGCAATTCTCCCCTTACAAGAAGAGAGCAGAAATGGACAGGAAAGTAATGCATGGCAGATAATGGCAATGTGTAAGAAAGCAAATTCCAAATCCATTTTCACTTTATAGAACATTCAGGTTCAAGAGAATACTTAATTTTTCAACATTTTTCTCAGGTCACCAAACCTACATACAACATAACTAAATAATTATTTCACCATTTTAGGTATTTATTTAGTGGATTGGTTGGGTTTTTTTCTAAAGAAAGGCAGACCTCACTGGCTGCCACTGGGAAATACTAGCAGAGGCTTGAGCATGAACTGGATGAGCTAATATACTGTGAAAAATACCATGATGTGCACTCAGAGCATACATAAAAATCAGGGCTTTTTGCCTGAAGTTCAATCACACAATAGACTTCAACTTCCAAAACGCTGCACAGCTTTGCTTCAGTCTAGAATGTCTCCTTTTTGTCTGAAACATGCACTGAATCTGACACACAGCAATCATCTCCCTGAGCTCCAGCCATCCAAATCTTGAGATTTTTATCTTCCACGACAAAACTCTGAATGTGTGGAACATTAAGGTACTGCACACGAGGCAGTAAATGCCACTGAGTGATTCCAATCAAAAATCCACGTAAAACCAGCCATTTTCAGGAAGGAATGAGATGAGAAGCAAAGGAACTCACCGAGTCATCTGTGGCAGAAGGAGGCCAACCCTCCCACAGCTGGTGACGGACAGGGATACTGGTCAGGTCATACACATTCCGCTTGACCTGGAAAAGAAATAAAAATGAATCAGAACTTGCTCTAAAAAAGGCAGCCAAATGGCATTGTTTTCATCACAGCCCCAAGCTTTCTATTTTTTCTGGTTGTTGGAAAATCGGTTCCTTCAATGCTCCTAGATTCAGATGTGGTCAGCAGGTTCACACAGCCAAAAGCAACTTGAAGAAAAATGAATTAAAATCTAAAAATTACCACTCAATATGATTCCTTATTACTTCAGCATTTTAAATGTGAAAAAAAAATTCATAACAGAAAATTGCCAAGTAAGAAGTATTATAAAGCAAGGGAAAAAGTTAAGGGAAGCAGAAGGTAAAAGCAAAAATTTTGCTGAATGTTTTGCTAGTTAATTTTCACCTGAAAATTTTGGGTGAAAATCTTAACAAATGTTCCAGTGAGCAATGGTGGCTTTTCATAGGAATCACAGAATGGTCTGGGTTGGAAGGAACCTTAAAGATCCTCTCATTCCAAGCCCCTGCCCTGGGCAGAGACACTTTCCACTACACCAGGTTGCTCAGAGCCCCACCCAAAATGCTTTATTTTTAAGTTTGCCTTTCATAAAATTGGGAACATATGGTCCATGGTCCATCCCCAATACATGAGAATACATTTGCAAAGGTCTAGACAGATCCAAACAACCTTCACTGCACCCAGAAAAACATTCTCAAAGAGATAAAACTAAGGCTTGATACTTTAAAATAATATTTTATATGACCACTCTCTCAGCAAAATATCTGAGCAAGTCATAAGTTCTACATCCTGATCTTGGATCTGAGAGGGCTGCATATTCCAATGCTAACAAACACAAGAACTTATTAAACCAAAAGATATTAAGGCAGATGGATAATATTTGACTTAAAGGAAATGACAAGGCTGCTCCAAAAACTGCCCTTTGATGCCTTCTTTAGATTTTCACTTGCTCACTTGTCAACAGGAAACAAACAGCAATTAATTGTGTTCTAACTTCTGCTATGAGAATTACTAAAAGTTCCACGAACGCAAAAAAAATGAAATTTATTATATTATAGCTGTCAGCAGGAGATCTTTGAGCTAGCACCTTGCCTGCAGTCTAGTGCACTTAGCCTAAGTTAACAACATTTTCTGAACAGAAAAATAGTTTGCAACAATCAGAAAAAAAGGTGAAATTTGCCAAAATAGTAAATGCTAACATAATCCATTTAAATGTTTCATATTCCAGAAATCAATGAAAGAAGATTCTACACTACTATTCTCAGGAAGATAATACAGTAAGAGAGGAATTTTATATCATTTGATCCTACCTATTAATCAGTACTTGACATATCTTCAGCACTGAAGCACCACTGAGGTTTGACTCCATGGTAAAGTAATACAAACATATGGAAAGTACATATGCTCCCTCTAAAATTTGGCATTTATTTTTAGTACAGGATCTATTTGAAACATCTGGCAAGAGATTTTAATCTAAAAATATTTTGCATAATGAAACAGCACCAAAATTCTTTTCCTGGATCATCTTTAGAGACAAATGCTCCATGAAACCTTTCTCTTAAATTCTGCACAAGAATAAGTGGATGAAGAATCCATGTGCAGACATAAACAATTGTTGTAATCATTATGAAGAACCTAAGGAGGGTGAGGGACAAGGCAGGGATTTCCGAACATACTCTTCCTCATAAATGTTGATTTGGGCCACATTCTTCAAAAGATTCTTAATGGCACAGTCACAAGGTTGTCAACAAATACCTAGAACTGAGAGAACCCAGGGCATATTGAGATCCAACACAAAGTACAGTGCTCTTACTATATTTTCAGACCTTCCATTCAATTATGGTTGCTCTTTCTCATTATTTTTAATAGTAGCAGTTATTTCATGCTAATAAAGTGCCCCTTAGGAAAAATTATGAAGCACTGTCTCACATTTCTGGACAGATTCAATACATGGGTTGTGCAGATAATAATTTCCATTATATCAGTTTAAAGCTTTCTAAATATAAATTTTCTGCACAGATGAGTAGGAAAGAAGAGCTTCAACTTATTCTCCAAGAGTAAGACACAATAATTCCAACGCTTGAGTCTGTATCTCACTAAAGAATGAAAGTGAGACCATGTGGGTCTCTTACCTGGACATTTCAGTATAAGAACAAGCTAAGCTTGCATTTTCAGCTCAGCTTTGCATTCACTGTATCTTTTAGAATCATTAAGATATCTCTCCATTTTTTTCCTAAACCTGGTAAATTACATGTACACATGATAACCTTTATGTTAATATTGGTTTTGTTAAGGAGGTTTTGCAGGGAAGCTGACCTAGGAACTATGCTTCAATTTTTTAAAAAAAATTACTACAATATTCTAACTAAAAAAAATTGAAACAAGAACACCAAGTCTTTAAGACACAGAATACTGAAGTATCTATTAGCAATTCAAGTGGATTTCATTTTAGTGCTTCCTCATAGTGTCCTTGACAGCTTTGTAAAGAAATATTGCTTCAAACTGACCCCACAACAACCCAAAGTGTAACAATCCTGATCATGAGAACACAGTTCTTGGTGGCTTAGTTTTCCTGCATTAAAAATCAGGATAAACTGTCCATGTGAAATATTTATTTTCCAGCTACACTGCAAAAATAATATTATTTTCACAATATAAAACTCTAAAGTGTGCTACTTTTAAATAACAAGTGAAACTTATATACAGAAACATGGGATCAATAGGACTACATAATATTGTTTTCAAAAAGCCTTCAGAAGTAAAAATAAATAACTCGGAAGTCACATTCCTCAAATTCCCTTTTAATTCCAAAGTACAACAGAAAGGCATTATGAAAAAAACAGTATTTCCCTTCTTTCATTAACTCATCTGTAACTGCACTGAATTCAATAACATTCCTCTGCTATTCTAAGCTTGAAAGGCATGCTTGGGGTAAAGTGTTATGTTGGTATAAAGCACAATGCCAGACTGATGTGCTGGACAAAAGTGATCAAAGTTGAAGTAATTTTAGCCAACGCACAAGTATTCTGCTGCATTATTCTACCACAATGACATCTGTTGAGCAACTCGTCGCAGAATAAACCAGTTGTTACAGGCAGGCCTGGCTGGGTAGGGGACCATGTAACACTGATTAGAGTAATGTTTGATTAAACAAACTGCTTGAGTTAAGATCATAACTGGATTTGGAATTCATGCCAAAGCAGTGCTCTTTCAAACAACAAGCCACAATCAATTATTTAAGATAAAATAAGCTTGCTTTTAAATGGCAATTTGGTTTTTGGTTTCTTTGATATTTAGAACACTATTATGAAAGCAGATTGCAAAATGTTTTAGAGATTAGAATATTTACTAATTGAGTATAGAAAAGCCCTTTTCTTCATTTATTGACTTACTTTCAATTTAAAGTGAAACTCCACAAGGAGGAAAATGTTCTAAAGATTCATACAAAGCAGAACTGTGAACTGCTCCTTCACTGGGCCAATAAAAATCTACAACCACACTCTTCACACAACTGGAAAAAGTTAAGGATTTTACTTAAAAATTCAGTTGGCATTGAGAGGAAGACAGAAATCTTTATTGTGTGAAGCAAACTCTAAATTGCAGTGCCATCCACTGAGCTACATTTATTGGCAAACTTTTTGGTCCTGCACTTTTGATCAGTTTGAAATACGAACTGGTGGCATTGTCTTTGTGCAGCCCAGAATGTCCTTTCATAATGTTCAGATGCCATGGTGACTGGCACATTACTATGGCAGCCACCCTTCAGATTATAATCTCCAGAATATAAGAGATCATTTAAAAACAAATTAAAAGCACATCTATTTTGTTTCACTACTCAGCTGTAAACAGTATCAATACAACCATTTAAACAGAAAAAAGAAAAAAATAGCCCATATATTTCAGATGCTGTCTAACTTGGAAAATGATGTGTAATTCCTGCATAGTACCCTGCCTTGCAATTATATATTGATGCTGGAAAGCCATGTGAAGTTTTACCTTCAGCTCATTTTCACTGGTTTTAGAAGAGAATAAAAATACTTAACAACTTCTAATATTTTTAAGAAAACTCATATGTCAAAGTAGCCAATACAGTCAGGAAAATTCCCAGATAGAGGCAGAGTGTTACCTTCCTACTTTTTAATGATTTCTTTCAACAGATGAACACGTTGCCTTGAAAGTAAGGTTAAACACAAAAGATACATTTTGTTTGCAGATATGAAGCAAACCCCACATTCAAAGTCCTGCCACATTCATATTAGTAAGAATAAAGCAAAGCAAAATATACCACAGAGCAAAAAGTCTGTACCAGGTACTGTGAACAACCTCCTGGTGATTGCACTTAACAGGAATAAGAAGTTATTTTCTCATCTCTGAATTAGAAAAATCTAAAATCTACTCTCAAAAAACAAAGCTCTAACTCTTACTAAATGATTAAAAAAATTAAATTTATGCTGAATCATCAAAGAACTGTCATGCCTGAATCTGTATCTTTGAATCACAACAAATGACAACAAAGTTTAACAGTAGGTTCCCTCAGGCTGTTTTCCACTTATGCAGGTACAAAGTTAAGTGAAATAATGTACATAATGAACTTTTGTTAGTCTTATTATTAAATATAATTTATGCAAAGCTGTAAATTGGCTGAGATGCTAAAGACTGTTCCAGGCACATAGGCAGCATGAAAGACAGTGCAAAAATGAGTGCATGAAAGGCAGACAAAAGGAGCAATAAAGTCAGAGGACTGTGAGGAATGTGGAATGTGAGTTGGGGGATGCAGGGAAATGAGATCAGATGCAGACAGTCCAAGGTTGCATGAGGCACGGATGGTACAGCAGAAATCTTGACTTTGACATTGTAACACAGAAGAAGTCAAGTAACCAAAATTTTTAGGGGACAGCAATGATATGGATGGGGCAATGCCAGGAGGAACTCCAAAATAAGCGGAAGCATTTTGGTGAAGAAAGGAGGCAAACCCAGCTAAAGTGACAGGCTTAAAGATTATAAAGATTATAGAAGAAAAACTTTTAACATATCTGCCAGCCAAATTCCAACAGATAGCAAAGAGCACTGGGAATCTGGCAGGAATAGATGGGAAGCAGGGGCAGAATCAAGCACAGAGAAGCATCAAAGGTGGTATTATGGTGAATTTGAAAAGATAATGATGTTATCAACACCTATGAGGAAAAAGATCAGTTAGATAAAAGGGTGATTTCAGTTAATTGTTAGTGGACTAACAATAATTATTAAAAATACAGAGATGCAAAATTAGAGAGAAGGAATTTCTGAATAAGCACCTCTGCCACCACCTATTGCAATATATTTGGTTCACAGTAAGAGAAAAACACAAGACACAAACTGAAGAAGTTAGAAGGGAAAATAAACCAAAACAAGAAATCCATATTTAAGGTGTTCTCTTAAAAGAGAAAAAGGATTTTGCATTTTATCAGGAAAAGGATATCATGAGCCAGAGGAGAAACTGAATTTTTTAACTTTAAAAGTAATTTTTAGGCAGCTACCCACAGGGAGGATATATTCACATACAATAATGTAGTGCACTGTATGAGCCACCACTAACACCCAAAGCAGAACTTCAGGTTACTTTACCCAAGACTCATTTATGGGAAAGGTGCTAAGTCTGCTCCACTCACAATTTGGCTTGTGTTCTTATATTTCCAACACAAAATATAATAAACTACATTAAAACCTTTCTTTAAAAGGCCATTGAAATAAGAAAATTTTAATTTTAGTGTAAGTTTTACTTTAGAAATAATACTGCAATTCTAAAGACATCAAATGACAACCTGCCTCTCCTTCTAGCAGCTGACTGAAGTTTAAATTACAGAATGCTTCCAATTAATGAATTAAGATGTCAGGATTGGGGTATTTTTAAATAACAGCATCTACTTCTTGCAGATTTTATACCACTGAAACTCTCTAAGGAAGACTCAGTATGCTATTTACATTTACACATATTCAATTCACTCTATTGTAATCTAAAGGAAAAAATACATTTCCAATGTAAATATTTAAAATCTATACTGAATGCAAAAGAAAACCTCACCTGCCCAGGCCTATCAGCCAAAAGTCAGTCATGATTCAGCACTTTTATAAAATGCACAGGAACTTCACTGTGTGTTTTACTAAAATACATTCTCTAATTAATTTTTCATTCCATATCTCTTCCTTTAAATTACTATTTTTGCTTTTAACATCGCTGAAAATATTCAGGTCTGCATTTATTAAGTTTTTCCACTTAGTAGGCTAAAGCTTTGAAACCATGCTTCTTGTTTAATGCAGAACAGAAATACATTCTATTCTAATACAATTGATTTTAATTCAATGTCTAAAATACATTACTTGCTTTTTCTATTATGACAAGTAAAATTGAAACAAATAAAAGCACCTAAACATACATAGCTCATGAAAGTAGGATTCTCTTTCCTGTCAAGACTGTTTCATTTTGTAATTAAAAGCAAAATGCAATTTCAGGCCTTCCCAAAGGGCCCTAAGAGGATCTGAATGTCCATTGTACATCAGCCACATACAAAGCAGAATTCATCAGTGAGTTACAACACACACACACACACACATACACACAAAACTAATAGAAAATTTTATGCCAGGTTTTTGTGTACCATTTTCCTAAAATTAAATAAATAATAATTAATTTGGTATTATAATTAATAATTAATTAAATATTTCATGAACAGAAATGCCACGAATGTGTCCAACTTTAAAGTGTATGGAACAGTGTTTGAACCCAAATAAACCCAGTTTAAATTATGTCAAAAATGGGTTGTACTGTACTGCAGCACTCAATAAATACTGGGCCAGTATCTTCATTAAAAGCTTGGTGATATTGTTCAAATTAACTCAGATCTGAAAAATAATGTGCAATTCTTGGTGACATTTTGCTGATAAGAGTTCAAACCAAGATTATATAATATTGAACACTGAGTAAATGTGTTTTTTGATATTTCCAATTCTTTCACTTCAGTATTTAGAAGAGAGTTTGAAGTGCATGGATTTTGCCTCTCTTGGTTGAAAAGGTGGAGTAAGAACTTCATGTATCTAGGGATTAAATGAATATTTTAATGTAAACACTACATTGAGTTTGAGAGATGAGGCAATGAAAAACTGGTAACTGCTTTGACAGATTAAGGTAAGTAAATGCAAAGTTAATGTGTTACTTGGCTATTATGTATTTTAAAATGGGAGAGGGAGGAAAACTTTTGGAGAAAGAATCTGTATGCAGACAGTAACCTTAACAGAGGGATGATTCACCAAAACAGTTTAGTAAAAACATCTCATTTAGGAAAATAAGGCACTAAATATGAGAACTAGCACCACTTCCAGAAAGGCATGTGGGTTCTTTACCCTCTAGTCAAGCAATGACAGACTCATTCCCCCAGATTTACATACATCATGTGTCATCAAATAAAATCCAAAAAAACCCCAATTAATTCCATTTCATTCATATAAATTATTGATGACTACAGCTACTCCAAATAACTTTTGTGAAATACTACTGGCAAACTTTAAATGCCTAAAGTCAAAAAATAGTTTGTTTTTTCCCGAGCTAGCTGGCTGTGCTCTATCCTGTTGTCCTACAGCTGTGACTTTCCATGACACCACCTACTCACTTCACAGCCCCATTGGGCAACTGGAAAACTTATTCAAATAATTTTTGAAATTTTTGTCAACCAGGAGTTATGAGAAGTTCATCCAGTTTGGGAATGATCAGGTTATTTAAAAATTAATTAAGTGTAATAACATTTAAGATTCATTACATTTTATAAGTTTTTGCAAATAAGTGTTTGGCAGTTTCCTTTCAGCAATAGAAGTAATATTGTGAATAAATTATTTTCATAGATTTCACAATTATTCATACTTCATTATCCTTTATTTCATTAATTTAAGCTCATATTTTACATCTCTTTTAAACCAACCCTTCTTGGATGTAATTTGATCTTTTCTAATGGATCTGTGCCAAGTGTGTATCTCACCATTACAGCCTACAATAAAATGGCTCATTAGGTAATACTAGTATAATTTTGGTTAAAACCTGCAAATTTTGGAACAGAAAATAAAAGCAAGGCTACAGCGAAACTCTACTGAATCTTCTGATGTGTGAACTTCTGATTGCCTCGTGTAATACATATATATATATGTATATATATGTGTGTGTGTGTGTGTGTGTATAAACATGTGTATATGTATACACACACACACAGACATACAACAGTCTGAAAAGATGGGTGTCCCAAGAACACCAGATGTTCCCTCAAATACTTAGCAAGATATTTTTCCAACCTCAGCTTCCTGTCCAGACAATTTTGAGAATTAATCTGAGCTCTCTTCAAGATATTTCTTTTTGCCACTGCCTTGGATCAGCCTTTTCATGGGCTGCAGCATGTGGCAAACATTAAGTACATTCACAATATTGTATTATACACCATATTAAAATTCTATATATAGCTGTCTGGCTATCTTTAAAATGTGGGTTTAGTTCTCAATGCCTCAGTTTTCTGATAGCATATATGCATGTTTTAATTCTGTAAAATAAAGAAACCTCCTTGCTGATGTCCATCTTTAGATCCCTAAAATCATCTATCCTTCTAAAACAGCATTTTTGCTAAATGCAAGGTACAATCTTCTAAAGTTGATGCTGAAGTTCCTGGATGCTGCTATATGGCCTGCACTGTGCAAAGGTTCAGCTCACATAATTATTATTATTCATTGCTTGTAGTGCCTAGGAGACCTAATTGTGATAATCCCCTCTGAACTTTAAACTGCATGACCCTTTGATTTTTTTAATAGAAGGTTAAAAGAAGAAACAAATTCCTATAGAAGGAGAAGGGAAAACACATTCTTAAGAAATTGGGGCAAGAGACATGAGTATTTAAAAAAAAAAATTTAGCAGCACACAAGCATGAGGTTGAAATGGGGTATGAAAGAATTAAGAGTGTGAGCTAGCTGTGACATTAGAGATTGAAAAGAAGATGTGATTAGGGTTAAAAGAGATCAAACAACAAAGACTTACTGCCAAAACAATTTTACAAATTTATTTGAAAACGCCTTAAACACTTCTACTAACAAAATAAAACTGCTGATAATATCTAAAGTTTGTTTGTTTGCTTGTTTGATTGACTGACGTGCATTGACACAGAAAAGATACATTTTGAAGTCCTAGCTTGTTTTTCCATTCAGTAGGAATGGTCATTTGAGAAAATAGCACTTATTAGCTACCTAAATGACCCAGCACTGCTCCATGGAAACTTTTAACTCACCTCTCTGCACATTGGGAAAGGCAATAGGCAACTGCTCCTCAGGCATCCATTACCAAATCCCCAGCAACAGGCAAATTCTCTTTTGGCAAAACATTCAGTTGCAATATGAAAGGTAGATAGTTTCTAATATTTTTACCCCCAAGGTCCCAATTCCAGTTGATTTTATGTCCTGAAAGGTTGAGAGATTGCCAAATACCTTGATATTTACTGATCACGAAGTTAAGTATGTGCCAAGAGCATTAACTTTTGATCCAAGCTATTCAAAATTGGTATGAAAACACAATTTCAACTATTAAATACATATTTTGTCCATCCCAACACCTCTCAGACTTACCAGAAGATAATGACACTTCTGGGTAATGGTAAAATATAAGCTGAAGCAGGGAAGTAAGAAAATATCTCCATGCCTGTTACACAGGCTTGGTCCCACCTTGTCTACATCACTAGTGTTCATCATCATCAGTTATAGCACAGTGACTCTCATGGATATAGTCAGGCTCCCACTCATAAGGACATGAAAGATTATTTCTAGGGTCTGAATCATCACTAGAAATAAAAGAGAGAGTCAATGTGACTCTTGCAGTGGAAAGAAAATCTGTTACATTTTCACAGCTGTCATGCTCAAGACAAAAGAAAAAAATAGACAAATATATTTCTAGTCAAATACCCTTATCTTCATTTAAAAGAGCAATTGGTCTGCAACATCCCAAGCATAATAAATACACAACTTTACTACCTGGGAATATTCAGGGATTTCATAATCACTCAAACCAATAAATGGCAAAACAAATGGTCATTTTAAGAACTAAGAAGAAGAAGAATGGAAGTTAAAGGTCCAATTCTTACTGCATTTAATCATAGTAGAGAGCATCATTTAGATACACATAGGGGGAAGGAGGAAAAACCAAAACCCAGCCAAAAAAACTCCCATTTAGAAGTTTCTTTTCACTTTGGTTCAACAAGAAAAGGAACCCTACTACCTCCCCCAAATCTCAGATAATGATTCCAAGAGATACACTCCAGAACACATTTCACTGATTAACAGAATCTTCCTCCACTCCTACCCAACTACATTTCAAAATAGAAACTGATTCAGTTTCAGTCTTAAAAAATGCATAAACCACATTTGCTTCAGAGCAATCCTTATTTTAACTGATATGCCTACCAATTTTGGTGTAAGAAAGAGAACACCACAAAATCAGTATTTTCTCATGTTTTTACTTGTTCTCTAGACAATTGATAAAATAAGTTTTTGGAACAGACCAATATTTTCTTGCTCCTAGAGGCAACACAAAATCTATTCCAAATTTTTGCAAATGGTCAGTAACTATAAAGCATTTATAAATTTACACATTATATGAAAAATAGTTCCAAGTATTAAGTTTGTGAAGCAAAGTACCACAGTCATGCAGGAAGTTGGGAAGTATTTCCACATAAAGAAATTCTCCAATACCTCTAAATTCAGTGTTTTACTTCTCCCTTCCCTCCATTTTTACACTTAAAGGTCACAGCAAACCTGCTGCTTAGTAAGGACAGATCAGCAGACTCATTCTGCAGCCCTTTTACTCCTAGGTGCATCTATAAAGGAAGATGAGCCACAGATATAAAATGTCTTGTGCATTCATTAATTTCCCAAAGCAAAAATTAAGTACAACCTGCATTTTCTCTGAAGACTCTCTGGTATTATCACCATAAAAAGAGAAGATGGGTCATCCAGAAACCCATTAGTAACTCAAGTGCTGACTTGCTTGGCTCACTTCTGTTGTTGGTATTAGGTATTTGACAGACTTTTATGTGAAAGCTCTGTAGGAAGTCAGCTCTAAAGTAAACTGTGACATCTTTTCTCAGTCACTCTAACTATGAATTTCATAAATTCTTTGAAGTGGTTGTATTTGAATAGGTATTCTATTCATGTTATTCTGAATTCAAGTTAAACTATAAAACAATGTTCATTGAGCTGTCAGTCAAATTTCTACTAACAAAAACATTTTTGGGTACTCCTTCCATCTCATCATTGTGTCTACCAAATCAAAACTTTTTTGGGGTTTTTTTATTGACAATGTTCAGAAGCAACTGGAAATTGATTTCTGCTTTAACAGTGGAAAAGAATTGCAGACAAACCTTCACAGTGGGTTTTAAGAATATCAACACACACGCATCAATTACAAATACAGTTACTAATATTGCTGCATTTAAGGTATATGCATGTAAGGTGCCTGATTATACTTTTAACAAGCAGCTCTCCTATATACATATACATTTTTAGAAAGATAATTCAGTCTATTTAACAATTCACTAACAAAGCTATTCCTTAGCTCATCCCTGCCATAACCTGCTCTATTCAGAAACATATGGGAAAAGACATTAAATAACCAGTGAAAACCATGGACTTCTGGTATTAGTGCTACACATTGCATACCCCTATTCATTATTCCACCTCCCTTGTTTAATCTATCATTAAGACTCAGTGACCCTACACTAAATTTAAAGCAGATCCTTCCTTCCTCCCATGCCTAAATTCACATACTTTTCTAGCTGGGGATGCCCTCAAGTATTAGCCACTCTACAGGGTTTCTCTAATCTCAGCTCTGAACTATGTTGTGCTATAGAAGCAAGAAATTGCTGGTTTACATCTTTAACTATGGAATCTTCCACCCAAAAAATCCCCTCCTTTACTTAATAAGATAGAGGAAAATCTTTCATGTAGAATGTATTTAACATGTTTAAAAATTATATATTTTCCTCTATATGACGTAGAATAAAAGTTATAAAGTATATCATTTTAAAGCACTGCTTCCTTCTCCCAAACATTATTTCATTGGAAACAATTTTAAAGCTTTCAAAAGTTTATTGCCACATCATAGAAAAGCTAGATCTTTATTTGTATTCAAAGTCAGTATGAAACAGGTTTCTAATACACAATTTTTTTAAAAAATAAAGAAGATGACTGAATATCAGGTACCAGACTAGCTTTTGTTTTTTAACATAGGAACTAAAAACATACAAAAATATTAAGACCTCTACCTCTCTCTTTTAACTGTCAGTTTTCAGTGTAACAGTAATGGCAGTACAGGTAAAAACATACCATGAGTTTTCTGAATAAGAGCCAAGAATCTGTATTGTAGCCATTTATAGTATTTGCCAATTATAGCCCTGCCTTCCTCTTCCACAATAAGGTGAACATTGATCTGCACCAGGATTTTAAAAAGTTAAAGACACTAAAACTGTTAGTGAAGCAGAGATGAAATTCCATTGAGTCAACAAAATGGACCAGGCAAAGGTACAATTCAAATATAGATTTTTATGTCTACCAAAAGAGGCCACACAAATCTGTTTTGGTTTCAAGAGTAATACTACTTTTAGTGTATTTTAAAATGTTTAACCACATTTCCTCAAAAAATAGAATTAAGTTGAAAAAAGCAGCTGCAACCTGGCCAAAAAGCCCAATCTGCATTCTCCATGGCTCTTCTTTCTTTAAGTCTTTTCCCCACACAAGTCAGTACTTGAACAAGTATACATGAGTCATAAGTACTTGTAGAATACAAAAAGTTGATGGGAAAAGCAATTTAGTAATGTTCAAATTGTCAGGTTATCAGATAACAGAAAAATATTAGCAACACTTAAAATAAACACACTAAGCCAAGAGCAACACTAGAAAACCTGAGGTCTAAGCCCTACATAGGTGCAGACAGGGGAAGATGAAGGGAAAGTGTTACTGGAGAATGAAAATAAATGAACTCTAGAGATCAATTTGAAGACCAAAATTATCTGGAAGCCTCTTAAGTGAGGAACTTTTCTTGACAAACAGAAAGACTTTTACGAAGAAAAGAGATGCTGCTAAGGCCCTGGTCCTGCAACCTCTGGTTCATGCATTTTTCCTGAACTGAACTGGCTTCCTGACCTGGACTGCCTAAATTAAAAATATAAGTAGTCTAAAACACTGAAATCACACTTATTTTACAATTCCAAAATATTAAAACTGCATTCTCTTGTTCCCCTAAGAGGAGTGAACAGCTGAATTTCCCTCTATGCAATGAGTTTATTCTGTATCTTCTACAGCAGCCACTTTCATGAACATCCTGGTCTGAGTGACCCAGAAACACACAAAGCTGTTTCCTGATGGAGGAGTCAATATTTCTTGAATATACAACTAAATGCAATTTCATTAGTGTTTGACCAAAACACTACAGGAGTTACCTCTTCTGCAGATTCCAGGCTTTACAAAGCTCACCATTCTTTTGCTGCAGAACAACAACAGAAAACTTAATGATCACTCCAGAAAATGAGCTAATATAAAGCTATTCTGACCATTTTCACTATTCTATTGTGCAAACTTGTCATCTCACTGAAATGGAAAGACTTGAATAAAGGTTAACTTAATTAATTAAACATATGTATTATTTTCTCCACACTTTTCAGTCTTAGCTTGACATGCAATTCTATATCTATTAAATAAGCAGTGAACACTATTCCATTTAATGAAAAAAAAAACCCTTAAATTACAGATTAGTGAATCTCAGCAACTCATTTCCCCCAAAACACCTCCAATACTGCACAGAATTAACAAAGTCTCCATCAGAATTCCTTTATCTAAAATAAAACTAGAAACTATGTATTACAAAACAAGATTCACAGATAAAAAATATTAAGATCTGAAAAGATCTATTCAGCTCAAATTAACACATTTCTATAAATCAAAGCAAAATTCATCCTCACATTCATTCCTGTTACAGAATTGTCACCTCAACAGCCAATAAAAAGAAAGAACTAATGAGGTATTTCAGTATCTCCTAAAGAAATATTTTCAGCTCTGTTTTCCTTTTAAGTGCTTGAAAGGAAAAGAGTAATGAATTGCTCCCACACAGTCTTTTTATTATTCTGTTATCACAACAAGAAAGTTACACCAAGTCTTTATTTTTCATATAGTCCAAGATATTTTTTTTGTCTCACCACAACAATGACAAAGGAAGCAGACCAAGAAGGACAGAGATTTATCAGCACCAGGAAGGTGCTGCTAGAGGCAGCAAATGTCCCTGTTCCTACTAATGGCTAACAGGGTGAGATGACAGATTTATTGGGTAACTAAGTGATATATATCTGAGAGCTCTGCACTAATATCCAGACAAAAATCCAATATACCTTGGAAATAAGTTTCCACAACAGACAAGGACCTAGACTTCTACCAAAAACCAGGTCATTCAGCTGTATCCTGTGGAGTTTCCAGGACTACTTCTCCCTATTAGGATGAACATCCCCTACTAGAGACCTAGAGACAAGCAAGCATCCTCTAGCCCTGAAAGCATCTACATTCATCAATGGGACCATGGATTTGAGATGAGGAAGACAAATCTGTTCAAGTCCAGCAATAACAAGCTGGAAATTTGAAGAAAGGACTGAGATTTTACCTGCACAGAGAGTATGCCCTGGACCTAAAGGGCATCAGAAAAGGCTCAGAAAGCATTGTATGTATCCAGTCACATGGAAGGCATGGAAGGACTCATGACAATAAAGTTGGTGAGTTTATGTTACAGCCTTGTGTTTTTAAGTAACACATGCAAGAACAGCATTCCTGACTCAATAAGAACCAAAAACGTTGAGTTACAATGCACACAGACAGGAATCTGGCACAAAATTACCTCCTCCAGCAGCAAAACCAGCTCAGTAACCTTAAAACTCTCCACACGAGCGAAAATAAAGGCTTTTGGAGACTTGTTTTAAAGATAAGTATCACCATCTTGTATTGATTTTGGATATTTCAAATAGTTTCAGTAAAATCATCTTCCCCTGAAATAAGAGGCCATTACTATAGCCCAATGGATTAGAAGTCCCAGCAAAGGTTTGACTGCAGATATCTTATGAAAATGAATTCCTGAAAAGCAGCAGGAAAACAAATGGCAGAGATGGCAGGAAGCCAACAAAAAGCTAAGAGCTGCTGGTCATGGTGTCACAATGCCAGGCATCTTAAATTGTAATTCCAGATCAGGAGAAATGGATGTAATCCATCACCAAAGCTATGGAGAAAATGGAGAGATGAGATAGGAAGGGAAATAAGTCAGAGATCAGCTATTAAATGGAAGTTCTACTATGTGGCTTTGGCAGTAATGATAACCCAAGGATTCTGACATGATTTGCAAGGAAACTGTGGAAGCAGGAAGTCATTCAAAGACATCTGCAGTTAGCTCTGCCACACAACTCTGAGCTTGCTGTAGACTCTGAAAGCATGGAACCAATCTAATCCTGAAGAAAAACCCTCAGTTACACACTGAAATTCCAAAGTTCTGTTGTGTAAGTGATGAAAAAAAAATTCTGTTTCTAGATTTTGGTATACAGGCAATGTCAGAAAAACAGAAAGCTTCTGGTTTTACCACCACCTCTTTGAGACTGATATTCCAGATCTGATCCTTGGAAAATGGTCATTAAAAGACGAGAATCTGGGATGGAGATTTTGAGGATATGCTAAAGTCACATTATCTTAAAAATGCTTACAACTGCATATAAGACATTAACCTTGGGAAAGACAAAAAATTAACCTGTAAGAAAACTGCAATGCCATCCAAATGACCAAGATGAACAATAGAAATTACAACCCTATGCTTCTGTTTTTCAGTATCTGTCTCAGATTCAGAAGATCGTAAGGCATTATTGCTGAGCAGGGATAGAGGAGGATAGAAAAGCACATTTCAGAATAAAAACTGTGTAGAAATACTTGCAAATTAAATGCCTCTTTTTACTTTCATCAGAGCTTTCCTTTCAAAAAAGAATCAATAAAGCTTCAGAAGAGTAAACCACGTGCAGTTTGTTCTTCCTGCATCAGCATCAGTGCCAATTAAATTCTGAACCCTAAATCTTTATTGTTTCCTATTAGCAGCTAACTAGAAGGAACACTGTGATTTTCTGAGATCCCAGGCTGAGACTTGCCAGAGCAGCAGTTAGAAAAAAAAATGATCTTGTTTTGACTTGTCTGCTGGGTAAACTTGACATTGAAGCTACATGGTGGAAAATAAATACATAATGCCAAGATGTTAATTTTACAGCAACACTTAACTCTTGTGACCACAATTAACACTCAGGGTGGGGAAAAAAAAAGCCATTGACAGGTCTGCCTGGCTCCTGCTTCTGCACTGCTTCCCAGGCTCCCTCTCTGAGCAGTGGCTCAGCTCCTGCTGACCCCAGGGGTTGCCTTCAAAGCAGCACCGGGGAGGCAAAGGGGAACAGGATGACAGGGAGTTAAATGCAGCTGTAAAATGACTTTGACTCCCAGCTAGGATCCAAAAGAGGAGTCTAAGAGCAAAGGGTTGCTGAGAACAGCTCATCCTCTCCTCCTCCCTCTCCCACCCCAAGCTCTGGGAACACCTCTACAAGGAGGGCAGGACATGTTGTTCCAGAGAACAACAGTTTTGTGGGAATTACATCCTATTTCTGAGGCAGCATTGGCCTTTGAATTATGATGCTACAAGGTCTTCATTTTTTATGTTAAATGATGAAAAAAGGTGCATTTTGGGAATAAAGCTGTATCTGTTTTGCATCAACACTGCTCCAAACCCCTCACTCCACTCGCTGAGAGCACAGAACCACTGCCCAACACTGAGCTCCTCCAAAATACCATGAGCCTCATGATAGGGTAGAGTATTCTTACATCTGTTCTAGAAAAGTGGTATTTATTGCTACACTGGAAAAGGAACTAACAACAAAAACCCAACAAGCTGTAATTTTAACACTGGAAGAACATGGATAGCATGCATAGAGAAATTAATATTGTGAGAATGTTTCTATTTATGATATGAACACTAAACTTCCTAGTAATTTCTAATGTATCAAGGTATTACTTTCTAGCAATTCCTAATACTACACTAAAATTGCCAAGCAGTCAAAGAAGAAAGTGCAAAACAGACTTTTTTTCATCTTATTCTAACTACATTACAGTAAGCTGGCAATGATTCACAAATGGGAGAACAAAAGAATGTAAGGAATTGAGAAAGAGCTTTTAGAGAGTCTGAGAAACTTCTTTTTTTTTTTTCTTAGTGTGTGTCTGTGGAACCATCCAAAGCCAAATGATGGATCCAAAGTCCTCTTGGTTGAAGAAGAAAGTCATCACAGAAAGAAATCCCTGAGGGGACACTAAAACCTTGAAGAACACACCAGCTTTTTTTACTTACTCATTAATGTAATAAAGGTAACAATTTGCCATATGAAATCAATAAAGTCTGTGAAATCAAAATGGCAACCTCAAGAAATGCCAATAAACTACTGACACAACCCAACCAGATTCAAGGACATAAATGCCTATCAAACCTTAATAATTAAGTAATAAATCCCTTTAAATCAATATATTTGGAAGACTAATTCAAAATTATTAACAAAGCAGATAACACTCAGAATTAAAATACAGAGCACATAATATGCAAACATCAAGCACAAAATATTATTAATTGTTATATACTTCTCAGGTATTTGCACTACACTCATATTTCAAATGCAAATATTAATTTGGAGAGAAATACCTACTGTATATGCACACACTGAAACAGTTTGCTCAGCTATACTGCATCAATGGTTATTTGACAAGTTATAGCATCACAAGCTGTTCATTTACATATTCAGCTACTCTCTGGTTTTTCCCTGAGAATAAATTAATAAAACAACTATTTGACAGATCCATACTAACAGCTTCCCCTCTGAATCACAAGGATACTCATAGTTATGCAAATTCAGTGTATAAATTATATACCAACAAAATGACATCAAAAATGTAAAAATAAGTCCTGTCTAAATCCAAAGAAGGTGTAATATTTTTAACCATGACAATTAACACCAGCAACAAAAATTTAGTTGACAGAAAGAATTTCCATTTCATATTCATATAATAATTAGTGAAAATTCAGTCTCTGAAATATTAACATGCACTATACTGACACACAAGAACAGCTTTCAAATATAATTCAACACACAAGCATTCTGTAAAAAAAAGCATAAAAAGAACAATACTTTAAAAGTTTCTGACTTACAGTATTTTTTTTCAGTATTGCATTGTAAGGATAAAATAGTATTTAGGAAAGTCAGGCCAGATATTGATATTTCATTTAAACAAGTAGAATTTAAGTAATTCCTAAACTGTTTTCATTAAAACCTGCAAAAGTCAATAAAATAGAAGGTGAAAGGCAGAAATGAGAAAGAAGTACTAAGAAAACATGTATGTGAACAACAAAAAAAAAATTAGAGAAACAGAAGGAAAAAAAACTTTAAAATATGAAAATAATAAGAGAAAAGACACTGTTTACTTAACAAGCAAAAGGACCTATAGAGTTAAAAATTCTGTTGGGTGACTGTCAGATTTTGTAAGTCATATCTGAGTGATCCTAGATCTGACCTAAAAACTGACACAAGGCAAAAGACACAAAATGAGAACTGAAATTGATTTTCAGTTCCCATCTGATACCAATGTCTTGAGACAACAGAGGCTTATTTCAGACTATGCTAAAATCATCCTCTACTTCAAACAGTTTGCACTCAGGCTGCAGAATAAACATTTAATCTCCAAGTTTTATTGTTCCTCACTTCAAATTGATCTTAAGAAAGAAAATTACCAAACATGATGTTAATGTAGTTCTCTAAGGGGAAAACTGTTTCTTTTTAGGTATTTAAAAAGCTTGTTTTACTGCTCATGGTAACTCTTTGCATGGCTACTCTGCAGTGAGTTGAAAACACCCAGCACATGCACTTTCCACTCAATCTTCCATTTATTTCTTCTTATTCAAGAAGAATTATTCTACCTCTGTTTACAAAATTATTTTTTTAATGACACTTTTCCTGCTACAACAAAAGCTTCCCAATGCTGCAGGATTTGAAAATACTGATTTGCACCAAAGGACTGATGTAGATCCAGCCCTTGTAAAATGAAATTACATTGGTGTTTCACTTCAAACACACACCCCTGATCTTAAACCTCCCACCTGTCCAACTCACTGCACACTTTAGCTGGAGGATGAAACAGTCTGAGCAGGGAAACCAATTACTACTAAGACCAAAGTAAAAGAGAAGATGCACAGTTTTGAGATTTCAATTAATAAGTAACATTCAATCCACAGGACCAGCTAGAAATGGTAATTGTTAAAATGCCAACATAGATAAATATCAGAGATCTTTCCCATAAAGAAGTTTTCTCTGCAGACCTCTTATTGCACTGTCCTCTGTGCTAATGCAGCCACAGCAGTGACCTGCAACTTAGGAGGAGAGCAAAGGCATCTCCACAGCAATTCAAGTTCCATCTCAGTCTGTTGCTCTTAGTTCATCAAAATAGAAACTTTCAGCTCACTCCAAACCTCACAGAATGATCTAGAGAACTTACATATTTTCCACTGGCCTCCCAACAGCCATCCTTGAAAAATTAATGTGGACCTGCCTGACTTGGAAGTTTACACCATCTTTCTGTGTCAGGGTGAGAAGTTTCACTGTATTGCTTTGTACCACAAAAAAAGTGTCCTCTTCCACTCTTCTGTTGCTGCTTTTTGTGAATGTCAGAACTTCTGCATTTTGTTTGCCTTAGTCCTGGCCTAGGCTGCCCTGTGGTCAGAGCTCTCAGCTGCAGTCTGGTCTTTTCTCTGCCAGCCCAAGGTCAATGCAAAGAATAAAAAAGAGCCAAGACCTTTTAAGTAGAGTGGGTGAAAGAGACTGTTAGTTATAGGTGAAACTGTCAACACACAAAACCCTCCACAGATTAATCCAAGCACTTCTTACACTCCTCACTTTTGAATTATTCAGGAATAAGTCCTTCTTGTCTTAAAAGAGGAACTTTGTGAGTAAGTGCAAACAGAAGTTTATGCAAGACTTAGAGGGGAGATGTTGAACTGAAATTCAGCTTACAATTACAGAGAAATGAAAAAAGGGGCACAAAAACAGCTCACAATGTTTCTAAAATAAGAGTCACTGTGTTACAGTTGCTGAGTTCAGTAAAATGTAACTTGCCATCAAAAATGAGTGAAATAATACCAATCTAAAACCTTTCTGTTTCTCCTAAAAGAAACTGCAGAGATATTTGGGGTGCCCTGATGCTGAAATTAACTGAAATTAAGTCAGCCCTTGGGTTATTGGGAGTAAGGTATGCACAGTTTTGCCATGTGATACCAGATAGACAGACAGACTTACTGCAAATTTATTAGCACACATTTGTAGGAAGATATCTCTTCCTTATACAGAAATTGCAGAAAAATAGCAAAAAAATCCTTGTTCTTTCTACTCCTCTTTCCAACATTGTGAAGGTCCTCAGCTAGTCTGTACTTCCAAATTACATCATAATTTCCAAGACAACTACCAGGCATTAGCCATAGCAGGTAACAGCTTCTAGATACGATCACCTTCCTAGGGACAAAGCAGTGCTGAGAGTTAAGGTCCTGGTACACCAAATCTCTATTGTTCACACCTCCCTCCCCACTTTTCTGCACTTTCCATTAATCAGAAAGTTTAATCAAAATAAATACTGCCTTCTAACCAAACCGAAGCCTTTTTCTTTTTAACCTGATGCAGTAAGATGTGATTCATGAACACACCTTTGTTCATAAAGTTCTAGTTCCCTAAATATGATAAGAACAAACGACACAATAAAGCAACAACAAAAACTCTTTGGTCATAGTTGAACCCCCTTTTCAGGCAGCACCCATCCCAAAGCTCTTTTCCTAATCTTTTAATGGTGACAAATAACCAGGCTCAACTCTGAATGGCTTTTTCTTGATACTGCTGATTGTCCTACTTTATCTGTACTACCTCTTTCTTCATTTTTTTAAATATTTGTACCAGTCAAACAATACTTTGACTGGTATCTCAGTGTGATTTTGTTTGGGGCAGTCATACACGTGTGATTTTGGGGTGACAAACCAGCTGGCTTGGGTCACTCATGGTCTGAGGAGAAGCACATCAAGCCAGAAACCTCTGAAGCCAATTTTATGCCACCCACATAAAAATGGCAACAGTGGACATACGTGCTGGGGTTTTTTGTTTGGTTGATTGTTTTCTTAGGGTGGACATCGAAACATTGCCTACTTAAACCCATCCTACAGAGCTCAAGAGAAGCAGGAAAATGATAATTTGATTTTCTTTTCTTTTTTTTTTTTTTCTTTTTTTTTTGCAAGCTCTGTTGATCATGCGGAACAGGAGAGGGCACCGAACACAGAGCTCACCTCCTTCTTCCTGTGCAGGAGCAAGCTCTACAGAGCTGGGAATTAATCTTTGGTCAGAAGATGGATGACCTGATCAAAAATGGGCAGACTTCATAAAATAAGACACTTATGGTGTGCTTATGTTTTGTGAACATTGTCCTCAGAGGGTCCTTGCAGTGTTCAAAACCAACTCTGCTGATCTGAGACGCAGGTAACCCCAAATTTCCCTCAAGTTGGCAGATCTTGTGGCAGCAGCTCCTCTTCTGGAAAGTTTGATTTTCCTTTCCATTCTTTTTAAGCCTAGTTTGTCCCTATGGCTTTATCCAGCTGTGTTTTAATTAGTTTGCCTTCACCATACCCAAAGGAGGTTGAACTTGAGAAATATCTGTACCCTATTTTTATTTATTTCTATGTCCCCACAACAGTGGATGCAGTCTCAAATAATTTCTTGTGCCATGCTTACTGTGATGCTCCTCTAGTTGGAAACTGGGCAGTTTGATTTGTCTATACTTAAATGTGGATATTTACACTGCAAGTTTGTGTCATTTCCACTGTCCACCATCATCCCTGTGTAACTTCCAGCACCACTGCTTTCAAAACAAGGTACAAGTAAGCTCACTTTGGTCTGCTAATCTAAGCAGGGAAAAATAAAAGTAGATTTGAGGCTTGGTACAAACCCAAAAATTGTGATCAAACTATATAGTTAGTAAATTGTTTATCTAAATCTTTCATGTGTGATGAAAGATTATTATCATAATTCATTAGCAAATTACAGACTTTGTAATGCAGGCAGCCACAAATTTGGCTTTGTATCAATCAGTTGAGACCAGCTGGGTAGAAATTAACACAACTCTGGGATACATAAAATGAAGTGCTCTCTCATTTTCAATTCACTGGAAACTTTGAAGGAAAGAAATGGAAGCCCTTTCAAAAATGTCAATTTTCCCTGCTTTCTGTAAATCACTCCATTTCACTGTAGAGATACAGAGATACAAATAAACATACATGGGATGTATGTAAGTGAATACCACAGAAACTGCTCAATCAAAATAAATTCAATATAAAGTATATGTAAAGAAAAGCAGTGCAGTTTAAAAAATCCTTTCATTATTTCTGAGACAGTCATATACACTCGTGAACACCAGAATTATTAAACAAACACAAAAGCTAATAGCCAAGCTACTCATAAGATACAATATTGTCAAAATTCCTGCTCTGAGCTTTCCCAGTCTACCAAATGACCTTGTACAAAAATGCTTGTTTTGATTATGTCTCCTTTGCCTAAGCTACAAGGCTGTGTATAGTGACAGCTGCATTTGGGAGCAACTTAAAACAAATTTCATTTTAGTGGCACCTAATCCAGAGACTGGTACAAGCAGCATGGAAAAGTCAGTGTCAAAATTAAACAATGAAGGCTTTTCTAGGAACAGATGCTTTTTCCCTGCAGCTGTAAAAACCTTAAAACAATCCTATGCCCCACTGTCTGGTCACGCAACTACCACAAAGCAAGGCATAAATTTTGCCACTTATTGCAAATATTTGCCGAGAGCTGCTATAACCCTTTTTAAAAACAGTAACAGGGATTTCTTGCGGGTGATTATGAGGCCATTTTATCCTTTAAATGAGTGCAAGGCTCTCCAATTTATGCCCACAAAACCAAAAGGATAACTTTTTAAATTCATGTTTTACACAGATATAGGAACGTAACTGAAAAACCCTAAAAAACTGGTTTACCACAGAGATGGTGCCTGTGTCACTAAGATTTAAGGATGGGACACACATTATTAATTCATAGTTGGAACAGCAACTGAGTGTTTTCTTTGCATAGTAATTACAAAGAATGTAGTGCAGCACTATCATTACACTGCTGCTTCAAGATACTTTTGACCATTTTGCTGTTGTAACTCCACAACCACTACTTTAAATATCCTTATCACCACAATCATCCAAAAAATTACCTCTTTCTATTCAGTGAATGCAGTGATAAACTTCAAGCTCAAATATTAGCTCTTAGGAAACAACTTCTGTAACTTAATGAACATAAGTAAATCCTCAGTTCCCAATTAAGTGAGCAATTTACAATGTCAAGCATGTAGTTACTCTCCATATGAACTGATGGGGATTTTAGATTAGCTTCTGTTGTGTATTTAAAAGTGATAGCACCAACATGATTTACATAAGTAAAATATTTTCAAATATTTTCTCACCAAGCAAGCACTCTAAAATTGTGAAGTGTTTCCTTTCTTACCCAAGTTAAAAAAAAAAATCAACTTTTCCCGAACAACAGTTCATTAGCACCTCACTATTTATAAGTATAATTGGGTTGTTTGATGAGAAAACATGAGAGAACACTGTGCCTACTATAATTTGCACAAATACAAATTTCATTGCTTGAAAACAAATCAGCAATTCAACGAATGTGTTTTTTTAATATAAGTGTATATCATGCAATGATAGAAGTGATCATATTATAGTTAACACAGGATAGAAAGGTTAAACCACGTTCTAAACCACTTTAATTTACAAGCTGTAAATTAATTTTTTTTAATTGCAAAAAAAAATGCTAACTTGAATTTTTCATTTGTTATTCAACTAAATATAATTCACACAGATAACAGCACTGTGCTATTTAGCTGCAGAGTGCTGTTTTCCCACTCTAAATAGCACAGGAGCTGGGGACAGAGCTGTTTAATATGTTCATAAAGCTGCTTAGGTTTTCTTGTCATTTCATGCTAACACCTTTTTAATAGCTAGCATTATGATAGAAGCCTTGCATAAAAATTCACCAACCCGAAAGTAAAACACAGCAAATATTCAAAATCAGAATAGCAAGCGATAGTTTTAATTGCAGTTTTTAAAAAATTCAAGGTTTTAAATTAGGTCTTGATCCCCAAAATCCTTAGCATCCTTAAATTACATGAGCAAAGCCATTCAATTCAACATGATTACTTCTAAAATAAGGACAACTCACATGACTGAGCATTTACAGAGCCAAACCCATAACCAAAATTATAACAATGACTCCTCATTATTTTCAAATTCAAATAAATTGATCCTTATCCTTTGAGAGTTTCTCTCCAGCCCAACTTACACTTAGAGATGGAGGGGAATACAGAGAAGGAGAGAAAGGAAAAAGAGATATAAACACACACACCAAACTGAGTACTGACAAACTGAACCTTAGCAGATGTGTGACTTCTAATTAGTTATAATAATCTGTGCTATTGGAACCTGCCTGCCTTTGCTTGCAAATCAAACAGCTTCCTTTGGAGTTTTAAACTCTCTGGGTGCTTATAAATTTATGCAAGGAAAAAACCTTGCTTTCAGCATATTTTAGATAAACTACAGTGATAACTTTATGAAAGGAAAATATTAAATTATAATTATCCTAAACAGACACAGTCTTGTGAAACTAACCCTACATTCATATGAAAATACAAAGCATTGACTATAATGAATTTGATTCATCCTTGGACACAAAGCTTTACCACAGTAAACTCAGTCAACTGTTGCTCTTGCTTTTATATTCATAGTACTTAAATAGCGCACTTTAAAACAAAAAAAACTCCAATTGGCTTTTCATACATCCACCCTCCCCAAAAATAACGCACTTGAAAAACCCAAATGATATGAAAAGGCTTCAAGGCCTCTTTTCTCCTTTTCACAGCACTTTTTTTTTATTTCTGTTTGCAGTAATCTGCCTTTCACTTTCTCATTGCTACAGAACAAACGAGGAGGCTCAGCACTTTGAAAAGGGGGCTCAATGTGTAATGGGTCCACTAGAATTAATTTAGTTGCACCAAATCCATTGAGCAGTGAGGTTTTTTTCTCTTCTCAAATCATTTTGAGTCGGATGCAGCCCCCAGCCTTTGTAATTCTAGTAAAGCACTTAAAGTGCACAGTAGGTGTTCATCAGGACCATCTGGTCAAAAGCAAAACAAGCTGCTGATTTTGCCTTTGAATAGAATGAAGCAAGTGTGAATTAGTCTCTTCAATTAGCACTATTACAACCTGTCAAGTGCATATTGTAAAACAGGATTATTACAGTATTGGTCACCAGTGCAATTATTTACTCTCTGCCTTTTCTTGCATATAAAAATGTCCATGTTTACTGGTTTTTAATAACTGAAGATCGTTTCTTTAATGATATGCACGTCCAAACCCACTAAAATCAAATCACAGGTTACGAAACATATTCTGTCAGGAATACATTAAGTTTCATAATTAAGTGAGAAGTAGTGCCCCTTCTTTATCTCTTACTGCTGTTTCTGTTGCAGAAAAGAAAAATAGTTATATGTATTTTTCAATGGGATATCTTCGAAACAGATCTCTTCAGTCAGCTATTAAGATATTTTAAGTGCCTAATAAAGTTATCACTGTTGAACAGGTACCTAAAAGGTATTTTCTCTTTATTTCCCAAGGAACTTCCTTTTCATATAATTCCCAACACATAATCATTTACAAGAAGTTTATCAAGGATTTCTTTCAGCAAATACATTTTACTTTAGGAATGTGCTGGTTTTCTATCATACAAAGGCAAAAAAACAAATCAAAAAGTTGATTTAGCTTTTTAAAAATAGATTTTTCTCTCCTCACTGAAAAAGTCAAAGCCTGCCTTGCTAGCAGGTCCTCATTCACCACTGCAGGACACTGAGGCTATCACACTGATGTTTAAATTATGTATACTGCTATTTATGACTTGCTATAAATTGAATATAATTTTAAGACGACAGATTTCTTTAAAAAGCAAACAAAATGCTCAAATTTCACAAAAACATACGGCTCTGGAGTACAATGAGGACAGTAATGTATTTTAATAGCTTGTCTGATACTAGGAGTATCTGAACAATAGAACGTTTGTGCACCTCCTATTAAATTCAAAATGTGCTAGTTACTGATTTTTACTACAACAGTAGTTTTCAACATTTTTAAAGCAAGTACAAAATGTCAAAACACAAAACAACTGTTTCTGAAACTATTAATATATGTACCATATTTGGGTATGTCTATTTCTGGTGAATGTATTTTATTGCAATTATTTAGCTACAGCATTATAAAGAGTAACATTATTTATATATGCATTTCATGTCTCCATGTTGGTATCTGACTTTTACTTTGAATGATCTCAATCAGCAACAACTGTCTTGAAAATATTTTGTTCACACACCAAAAAACAGATCTGAAAAAGGTACAAGACCTTCAGCCTGATTATTTTTCTGCCTGCTGCAGGTAATTCAGCTCAGCTTATCTATATTTATATATTACATTTATTTAGGCCTTTTAAATGATGCTTCTGCCTGCAAGTTCATAATGGTGATTTTGCATCTTGTTTAACATTCACCCACTCCTGAAAAAAGTTTAAAGAAATTAATCACAAAGGATTTGACTAGGGTGTGTCAACACAGAATTTACAGTTTATCGCAGCCCAGGCAGTTGTGTGCACAAATAGTTCCTCCTCCTCCTGCCTGGAGGGCTATTGGATACATTGCTTTCCATATTCCACCTTAGCCAGGGAGTCTGCAGGGAACAGAGAGCAAATATATTACCTAGCACAGGTGACAGGGATGCTGAGCAGGCAGCCTCTGCTTAAGTTATTGGCTAAAGGAACAGAATAAAGAGTAGAGCAGTATTTAGAGACCCATCTTCTCTGCATTGTTTGCACAGATTTTATGTTTTACCAAGAATTCCAGTGCCTAGAAGGTGCTCTACATAGTATTGTCAACTGGAATTTCCAGCAGTTACAAAATAAGATCACCAGTCTGTAAGGGGACTGTGGGTTCTGCATATTTAACTCATCCACCCTTTAGCAGCCACAGCTTGTGTACACTGGATATTTTTGCAATCCTGCACACAGGAATCCCAAAAAGGCTTCAAAGTCTGTATCAAAAGAATAAAATAGACAAATGCAAAGTCCTTGTTTTTAATGGAACAATCCAGTTTGCTAAAAATGTTTGATTATTTTTTTCTGTGTCACTGATTAAAACAAAAAGTGTAGAGCACATTATTGTGACAGGAACTCAAGTCCATTAAGTTTTTCACAAATTAGTTTGTCTGCTCCAGCATCAGAACACAAACTTGCTTTTAACACACATTTAAATATTCCCCCTTCTGAAAAAGGCTTTCCTGCATTTCTGTTAAATAATGACACTACAACTTCCAAAAATGAAAAGTAATAGAAATGTTCATTTCTAAATGAGAACAAGTTGATAAGAATAGGCAGAAAATAAATTATCTTGAGTGTGGCAATGCCTTGTACTAATTTAGCACAGAGCCTCTCAAACCTAAAGTTAAAAAAAAATCTCCAATTTCAAACAACCTCTATAAATTATCTTAGTAGAATAAGGAACAAGTATTCAGACAGAAAACTCCCTTTAGCCTTGTATTAGGAGCTCAATTTGTCAAATTGTCTTTATTTAACCATCTAATACACTGGAAATGTATTCATTTACATGTATTCAGTCTCCTAACTGGCACAAACCCTACCAATTTCCAATTTAAAATGCAGATCATGGAAAAAAGTAACCATGATATTTTCCAGAAGAAGTATCTGCCCAGAATTAATTTAATACTGCAATTTTACAAGAACAAACGGATGTCAGAAACCTGTGACACAGATTAATTTGCAATTTAGACTATCGTGTTATTATAACTTTCCAACTTATCTACTCCCCTACCCAACTGAAAAAAATAAAATCGAATATACAGAATTTTTGACAAGTTCCATTTAATTTTTTATTTCATTTCCAAAGATACTGTAAAAGTTCATGATCACAAAACAATATAGCTGAATGTAACCTATATTTTTTAAGATGAGCAATCAGATCTCAAAATGTAAAGAGTTAGCTATTTTGATGAAGAATGTTTAAAAAAAAAAAAAAAGAAAAAAAAAGCATTTTCAAGTACCATCCAAAATCCAACTATTAAAATTATATGTAATAAATTTTGGAAGCAGACATAAGCACTATAGCATCAGCTTTCTCTCAGATAATTTTTTGTCACATGGTTTCCCCGTTAAACATCATGATTTCTTTAAAAAAAAAAATTAATCCAAATATAATTTACTATTAAAAATGCATTCTAAACAATAAAAGAAAAACAGAGAACTGCAGCAATAGTAGTTTAGAAAAGCACAGTTGTGAGCACACTGGATTTTGAATTTAATGCATTGCAAACATTTCTGCCTTCTGAAAGGGCAGTGGGATTGAGTTTTTGGCATGAGTTTGGGGGGTTTTTGAGACCCTTGGAAAAAATATCTATGCCTTAAAATTCACAATACTAATAACAACACCACACTGAACCAGTAGCCCTTGAGAGACAGTTGCACCCAACTGTGGCAAGAAGTAGAACATTTCTAGAATCTTAAATATTTCTTTTAATAATTGATGTAGTCATTTTGAATCTTTCTGCATAGGATATGGCATGTGAGTAGATTGCATTAACACTGCTTAAACATTTCAACTTGTCAGTATGGCCAAGTCGATTTCTGAAATATTTGCTGTATTTTCCCATCGAAACAGTAATAAAGGTAGAATAAATATATGCCACTGCTTTATAATCACTGAACATTAATGAATATTTTATGTCTTTTTAAATCTCCCTGTTTAATTTAAAAGGGTGAAATTAAGTCTCCTCCCTGCAATATGCCAATTATCTGTAAATCAAACAATAACTTGGCCATTATAGTCCTTTTTGTTAATATACCAGAAGCTAATTTGAAAACACTGAGCGGCATTTTTAGGTAATAATTGAATAGTCCTTCCTGCCCTCTTGTGGTTGGCAACTGCATCACTGAGCTTCTCCACCATTACAAAAATACACCAGGAGGAAAGTAAACTATTAATTTGTTAAAGTGTGAACAAGAGAGTGAAGAGAAAAAAAAAAAAAAAATCTAACAGTACCAGGAGAGGACAGAGACAAAGGAGACGAGGAACGATACCAACAATTCCTCCGAACCACAAGGACTGCCTAGATTTGTTACAATGATTACTCTATGCTAAAAGAAAAAAAATTAAATTAAGAAGCCATTAGGGAGTTAACATTCAAAACAGAGCTTGTTTTCTATAATTAGACAAATGTTCACCAACCCTTTTACCTCAGTGAAATCCCCAGGGATTTCCAGGAGCCTTTGCACAGACAGAAACATTCACCTGTTCAGCACCAGCTGCACAAGGGCAGAGAGCTCGGTTCATTTTAGTTTTGAATTGGTTTTCACAATTTTAGACATTCTCTTGGGTGTGACATGCAGATACAGGAAAGGCAAAGAAAGGTTTTCTGCTCATGCTGGTTATGTGGCGGTATGGTTTTTATTTTGTTTTTTTTAAGGGAAAAATCATAATTAATTTTTAAATTATGTTGATTTCATATGGCAACCTGTAACTTGCCATTACCAACAAACAAGAAAACTTCAGTGCATGGAAAGGCAGCCTAGATCCCCCTGTCACAGCTTTTTGCTTCCTTTAAGCCAGCTAAGACCCATCAGCAAAGAAGTAAATGATACAGCACTGATAAAAACCAAACAGACAATACATATGTATGTGTTTTCTTTTAGAATCTCACTATTTTAAAATTAAAACCACGTATTTGGATCATTTATTTCCATAAGTGTTCAAATTCTTTATAATTCTAGAGAGTCAAAGCTCAGCCCCTCAAAAGTCAAACCTATTCAAGTATGTTTGTTTATCTGTATTATCACAAAAAGCAAAACACAACTTACTACAGTAGATCTAAACATAACAAGTAGAAATAAGGCTTTCATATGGGGGAAAGATCAGAATTTAGATCTTAAGAATAACAGGATTCACAATGAAAACAGTTAGTAATAATTTTTCACTGTTGTATGAGATAATACTCCCGTAGATAATATTAGAGAACTTAAATTAAATCTGTCTACCATGTCAGCATGTGACACAAAAAACTTAAAAAAAAAATCTGTTCAAGCTTAAAAGATTGAGAGAAGTGGCAGACCAATAATAGCAAACATACATTTAATTTGAAAAGCAAACATTCAATCTTAATATTTTGTAATGTGAATTCTGAAGATTCACATTTCTATGTTGTTTGTCAAGTTTCCAGAAGGCAGTGGGTTATATGGAAAATAACATCCACAACATCTACATTAGATCAACCATGGAGCACTAGACAACAACCTTTGGGCTTGGATAGGAGTTTTAAAAATATGCAAGGGACTGCTAATTCTGCATTCAGAGAGTCCAGAGTCACATCAGAGATATTTGATCCTTTAGGACTTAATTCTGCTGAAGTTCTCTCCAATATCACCCCTTGCTGGCCATTCCACAGAACGGCAGCAATGTCCATCACACATAAAACCATTTGGCTACCAGGCCAGTAAGAATTACAGCACTCCAACAGCAACCAGCACAATGGTTGAGGTGCCTAAAATATGGAGATGGAGTTGGTTAAAAGAAGGGAAGACACAGGAAGCTTCAAGGGGCTTCAAGTAAAATGCAATTAGAATAACTCAATACATGCTGTTTGTGTGTTTTGCTAATGCAATACAAAAAGAAACATCCTTTCTGTATAATTTATTAGAACACCTTTTTCTAACTGAATTCTTTAATCAAATCACAGCAAATCTTGATGATCCAGTTAAATAAAATTAAAAAGACTAATAAAATATAGGCCTATCCATCAAGACTATGCAAACCTCCTTTAACAGAGCTGGCATTAGCTATAATGAGCTACATTTATTCTTCAGCTGTGAAACAGCACTCACCTCCTGAATGGTACTGCTTCCTAAGAAGTTGAGGTTGTACTCCCGCTGGACTTCTCGATGGGTGACAATCAGCATGAAGTTTTGATTTAATGACTCCTGCAGGGCCCTGAAATGGTTGAAAGAAAAACAGGAAAATCAGGGATAAGCATGTTATAGCTTGTTTTACAGTTAGATGCAAAAACCCCAGGGTACCCTAAACTCTACATGGACAAGTCCAGGCACAACATTATCATCTCTCTTTTCACTCTTAAATGCAAGGAAGCCTGCTGAGAATGACCAAAGGCCATTCCTGAACTCCTTCCTTAATAAGGTGACTGCAGCCTTTAAAGCTCTTCTAATGTTAAGTATTTTCAAAATGGAGAGAGTCCCATTATCTTCACAAACATCGGGTGTATTTAGCACTCCTAATGCCATTAATAATAGGCTTGTCAGCATATTGATGCCCAGACCAAATATCAAGCTATGATGCACATTAAGAACTGATGGTAAGTAGAAAAAGGCAAAGCATCCTCATGCTTCTCTAGGGTTACCTGAAGCAGAAACCAAATGGAAATTCTTCTGCTTAATTTCATTTAAAGCACATATAACCCAGATAACTAGAACTGGAAAAAGTAACCACAGCAGAATTTCTCACGTGGGAATTGAACATTTCGAAAAGTTAGTTCTGCTCACATTGTTTTAAATGTACATTACAGAAGTTTTAATAAAAATTTTAAAATAAAATCAAATTTAAAAAAACCCAAATCTTAAGATACAGTGCAAACAGGCCAACTATATCTTCATGTTGTTACAAGCTTCAGGTTCTTTTTCTGATTTTCCTGGTAGTAAAACATTTGGATACTAAAAAGGCATCCTGATTGCTTAATTAGGTTCAAAATAATGCAGCTATCTACTTTTCAAAGTAGAAGGTAGAACTTCTGTTATAAACATGGTAATTATGGTTGTGTGCAATCTTACACATGCTAAAAAACTGCATCAACACTGTACCACAGCTTGGGCTTCTGAACAACATTTATGCAGACTTGACTTGTTCAGTGGCCCTATTCAATTTTTTTTTTTCTTATCACATATACTTAAAAGAACAACAGACTGTGGTTTCTTCCTTCACATCTTCATATTCCATGACACTTCAACATGTAATTCCTCTTAGCAGTAAAGGACAAATTCTGAATGCAGATCAGCACAGCTGATACAGGAAGACAAGAAAGACTCCTACATCATTTGAGACTTGATTTGTTAGTTTTAACTCCTTCTGGAATTACTCATCTGCTGTTTTGCTACTCAGATGGGAAGGAACTCATACAACACTCACTGGATGCTTTAGCAAGAGATACACAATTTGCTTGAACATCTCAGGGAAATTTATCTTACAAAAATATCGTCACTCGGAAATCTGATTTGGCTCCTGTGACATCTCAATAATCACATACCACAGAACAAAATCATGAAGTGCTGTTTCTTGTCTTTTATGGTTTTCCAACATGGAAAATAAATATAACTCATTGTCAATGCTAAGTATGATTATGTGCATGAGAGACACCACAAATGTTAACTGGAGTCATCGATGCTGAACATGTAGTTTTCTGCACTTTCTCAAGATTTTCTACAAAAGGCCTACAAATTTTTTTAAATACTTAACAGTCCTTCAAAGGAGAGGAAAAAATAAAAATAAAAAGAGGAGTTCTGAAAAGCTGTATGCCTATTTTCAAAGGTAATTCTAATATGATTGTTAGTAAATTTTGCATCCCCATAACCATATTTTCTATTGGCAAATGTTCAGTAGCAACTAAAATATTCTGCTGTGCTTTTTCAGATTCTGATTTTTATTTGTTTTCAGCAAATACTGGAGGCAAATGACATATTTAATTGCTCTGAAAACATTAATTACCGCATATGTGAATGGCTCTGGATTCCATACAGACTCACACAAGGTTCTGTTATAGCTAATTTTGACTCTATCTGAAAATCTGTAGATGCTAGCTGATAACATGACTCATGTTTTCATTCTGTAATTGATGTAAACACAGAAGGAAACAGGACAGTCTGATCAAACCCTCAGTCTCTCCACTTCTGCATGATCCACACACTTCAGTACAACTCAAAACACAGCCTGCTAATAAAAAGCATCTGCTCATAGGAAAAGTTTTCCACTTGTGAGAGCAGGAAGTATTTTGGAAAGGAAAAAATAATCTTCAAACAAATTTAAATGAAGTGCCTAAAAATTAAAAGCTTTAATTTTTGAACTAACAATTTTGACACCTCTACTTTTGGGATTTCTAAGCAACACAAGCTGAATGTTGTTAACAAGCAAATTCTCAACACATATTCATCGACAAACAGAGTGAAAAACAGGCTGAAAATTAAGCTGGATAATAAAAAAAACATGAAAAAAATGGAGGAAAAACTGGGTTTGAAAGTGTTAGCAAATATAGTGCATAGTTAATTGTTCACTTTTTCCTCAGAAAAATAACAAAATGAGGAACATTACTTCTGCTTACAAAGAAATGGACTGGCCAACTGCTCCTCAAAAGGAGGAGGAATTGATGGTACATCTGATGGGTCACTCATGCCAGTGTTGGTGCCCACCCTCTGCTGTGGGATGGGGTTGACTTCTGTCCCTCCCATAATCATTTACTCCAGCAAAGGGGGATGCAGATTACCCCAGATTACTTGCCGAAAATTTGTCTTTCAGCCATTAAGGCAATGACAAATTTTACAAGAGAAATGTATTTAAATGAACCTTTTCACTGATATTAAGCTGAAGCTTATTTTTATTTCTTTTTAGGTCCACATAAGAGCATGGAGAAGACAGACTTTGAATACAATGCACACCTCTAAAATTTGGCTTCAATGTTTGCAGTTGTTTAATTTTCCTACAAATATTATAGTTGACTACAATAACTTTGTAACATAATAATTTGACTACTAAACAAAATAGCTATATTAAAAGGAGGAAAAATCAGAATCAAACTCTAGATCTCATTAAAGACAAGACAGATTTTTTTTCCTTTATTTTTCATTATTGCCATCAGTGCTAAAATAATCCAATTAATCTGAAAATTAATTAATGGGAAAAGAAAACTAAATTCTAGAAAGAGGACTAAAGTAGGGCCACTCTTCCTAGAATAATTTTCCACCTACTACAAACCTCAGCTTTCAAAAGCATTTGCTGTTAAGTGATATAGTGCCTTTGCAACTTTTTTACCTTAGCTGAATGATTCTGTACTCACTATGCAGCACAGAAGGCAAGGAAATCTGCATTTTTGGGTACCAATCATCCATTTGAGGTACCTTGCCTACACTCAGAAAAGAAGTCCAAGAACAGACAAAAGAAAATAGACCTGACCATGGTCACTGCTCTGACCAATTCTAGCAAGAGACTTGGGCACACAAAACAGATTGGTTCTAACTACTGTTAGGTGATTGCATTAATGTTCTGACTTTTTACATGATACTTTGCATTTCAGCAGCATTTTTCTTTGAAATTTTAGTAATATTTTAGAATTTGACACCAAAAGTAAATCCTTAATCAATGATATATACATGTTCCTTTTCATTTCAGTTTCTACGAAATACATTCAGTATTTCCTACTGGGCAATATCTTTCTCAGTCACACAGAGATTTCCTACAAAACCTCTGATTTTTATATAAACAGCTACGACACAAGGTAATTAACATTTCCATTTTAAACTTACAGATTTATACAAGCTCATGTCAACAGAAGTCCAAATTTACTGTAATTACAGATTATTTACATTAAAACAAAATAAGAAATCAGTATGTAAATGTAATGTTTGTTGTAGCTAATGCAGCAGGAGGTGGTAGATTAGGTTCAAACAGCAATCAGTTAGCAAATCTGGCTAACATGTAAATGAGCAGAAGCCCTTTTGTTTACATTCTATTGCATTTTAAACTTCAGGATTTTTAAACTGTCTCATGAACAGATGTGAAAATAAAACATTAATCTTACCATTCTTATGGAAGCCTTCAAAGTAACTAAAGCAAGGCACTGCTCCTGTCCAGCTAAGCAGACAGGAGCAATAATTGGAGTTGCAGGTTACATGGTTCTTAATTAACACTCTGCTACAGTTGATAACATACAAGACACCACATCACCACCACTGCTCTGTAATGATCTAAATCAGAGGCATCCTGCAATATATGGGCCCATTGCTTGAAAAATAGGATCTGTGGGTTTTTTCTTATCCACACAGATTATTACACTTGTTAAACAAGTTACAATCACTTAGCAGAATTGCATTGTTTCTAATAATCTCCATGGAATGCACCTGGGTTTTTAATGCTTTTCAACTTTCCAGTGATTCATCCATCAAATATAATAAAGTATAAAATACATTATATCCATTATAATGACAATAGCAACAAAAACTTATAAAAAGCATCTCCCAGAACACACAGGATAAAAAGGAGAGAATTTGGATAACCCAGCCCCATGGACAGACCCTCATGCTCACACTTTCCATGCTTCCCTCTTACATTCTCCTAAGCCTATTTCCTGAACTGGGTATTGTCAGCCTTCAAGAAGCATCCAAGGCAACAAAGGGAAGGAATTTCACGCTGAGGAAGTGATTCATCTAATCTGACAAAGCTGGTGCAAGGGATCTACCCCCATGGACATTTAATGATGGACAGTCTTTGGCATCTTTCCTTTCAAGATTGCTTTCCAAGGGAAATCACATTTTCCCCACCCACTTGGTAACTTCTGCTCTCATCTGGTAACTTTTGAACATAGACACTGGTTTAAAGGAGGTCTCATAGTGTTAGAAAGATCAGGTATAAATCAACAGCCAGGATGGGGAAGGTCACCCAAATTATCACCCACTTCAGTAAAAGGCTGCACTAAAGTGCAGTATTTTATACCCGTCCATCAACTCTGGCCAGTGATCTCAAAACTACCCACAGAACATGATTTCTCCTTTCCTTTGATACTGCCTGACTGCGAGCTGGGGAAGAGATGCAGGGCAGGCTGATACTCTGTGCAAGGGGAGAAATATTACACAGGTGCTACAAAAAAATACAGGAAGAACTGGAGGCAGCATCAGAGGTAGGTGAGGTGATGGGAAGCACGGAAAGAGAAGGCTGATTTACTGCAGCTGCTGGGATGAGGCAGAAATCAGATTTCATTATGTCCACAGCTCACAGAACACGTGGTTATTGTTCTGGGTATCGTGCATGGATAAGTATGGCTTTGCCAGCTGAAATTTGGAAGCAGGGTGGAACCATACAGGTGGTATTTGACATTTAAATTTAATCTTTCCACCTCAATTTACTAGCATGCAGTAGTAATTCACTGGGTTTCTATTACCTATAAAAGCTTTAGGTAGGCCACTGATGAACAAAGATACCCTAGGAGATTTTTGTTTGTTTAAACAGCAGGATCACTTTGCCATTACATTTAGATGCTGGTTTAAAGTCAGTTCTGGGTTAAGCTCATTCAGTCTGTCACAATAAACTTCAATGCCTTCAGATCAATATGTTGGAAAAGGATGTTTCAGACAGTGTTCTGCCTCACTATAAAGAACAGACAAAAATAGGAGCGTATAGAGCTGAGGCCAGACTGTTCCTTTTAAGAAGGGCATATAGATAAAATATCACATACTGGAATCTCAGGCTTTTCAAATATCACTTTCTGGAGATATTCAAATCACGACTATTTATCTCTAGTTCAAAACAGAAGGCATTTGAAGAAAACAACAGATGAACTCCCAGAGCAAGAGGCAAAGTTCCTCAACATCCATTAATAATAGATGTGAGCACAACGCTTTTAAAAATTGTGGGTAACAAACTAATCTGAATAATAACTGACCTAACAGTAGGCAGTAAACAGTGTAACTGGGTTTGGTACATTGCTTCAATTAGATGTGTTTTGATCTGCATAGATGCTTTAATTGGAGGCAAGCCTCCCCTTTCATCTAGAATTTATGACTTCAGGGAGATGATCTAGCCTTCAAATTATCCGTGTTTAAATAGCCACTAATTAGTCATCATTTGCTGTCCCAAAGCTACCAACTTTTATCTTAAAAATATCCAGAACTAATCTCCACTATGAAACAAATATAAACTATAAAAGGTAACAACTACTTTGATTTTATCAAGTGAAGTTCTTTAAAACCATTAATCCAATAAAAAAGGCAAAGAACTGTTTTTAAACAGTTTGTTGCTATATACTTTACTGCAGTTGCAATAAACAACTCTCTTCAGACTCCAGTTTTCTTTCCAGAATTATAACACTCAAAATACAATATACAATTACCTGTCTAGAAAATTTTGAAATTGGAAATGAAACAATTAGCAGCTGTAGTGTCTTTTCACTGTTCTTCAAATAGCTGCTAAGACACAATGGCTTATTGTCTTCACACACAAATACAGCTCCTGGTTGCACACACAGTTCATGCACACCACCCTCTGTTCCAGTGCCACTATTCCCTCTCTTACTGCTCCTTTTTAATCATTATTATTTTTATAATTCATATCAGCATTCCTATCTCCTCCAGAGACTGCATGCTAATGTGTACAAGTACCTTTTAGCAATACACCAAGTACTTTCAGTTGTTAGGAAGGCAGATACTAATTTCTTTTGACTCTCAAAAAATTCCTCTCACCAGTCACACAACTGCACTTACAGAATATTCTGCTGTCACCTACAAGGGCAGAAAGCCAAGTCCCTTTTCAGACAACCTGAAATCCACACATTTTGCCCAATTCCAAAGGCATCCCAGCGCTGGAGCAGCTCCTTTCACAGGCTCAATTCCTGCGCACCCTCTAGCGGCTACCGAGGAAAATTCCCACTTTCCTGCCAAACAGCACATACAGGCAAAGGGAAGAAAACCAACCAAACCAATTGCTAATTACTTTATAAGATATAACACGGTTTCATTTTCAAACCTTCACAATATTCCCTGAGAACAGAAAGAGACCTGGGGGTGCTGGTGGACAGGGGCTGGACATCTGTGCCCAGCTGTGCCCAGGAAGGGCCAGTGGCACCTGGATTGGACCAGGAATAGGGCAGGACCAGGACAGTGACTGTCCCCTGTACTCAGCACTGCTGGGGCCACACCTCCAGGGCTGTGCCCAGTTCTGGAAGGGGCTGGAGCAGGTCCAGAGAAGGGAATGGAGCTGGGGAAGCATCTGGAGGGAAAGTCCTGGGAGAAGAGACTGAGAGAGCCTGGGGTGTTCAACCTGAAGAAACCCTTCAGCTCAGGGGGAATCTTCTCACCCCCAAAACTCCCCCAAAAAGAGGTTGGAGCCAGCTGGGGGTCTGTCTCCACTGCCATGTCTCAAGGGGAAGGATGAGAGGAAATGGCCTTTAATTGCAACACAGCAAATCCAGAGTGGGTATTGGAAAAATACCTTTCCCTGAAAGAGTGCTTAAGCACTGGATTCAGCTACCCAGGGATGTGGTGGAGTGAGGAAATGTCAAGAGATGTCTGGATGTGGCACTCAGGGATATGGTTCAGGGGTGATTATGGTGGGATGAGCTTGAATGTCACTTTCAGCTTTGATGATTCTGTGATTCTGTGACATATGAACACTCACTGCTTACTTCTTGAGTGCTCAAATCAGTAATAAAAGATATCCTGCTCAATTAAAGGAAGTTAATTATAATTAACCATTAATAAATTAATAATAATTAATTTATATTAATTAATCAGCCTATCTACATACATTTTTAAAGTATAAGATAAAAAAATAAAACAAACATTTAATAAGAAAAATTCTGATCTGATGGGAATGATTTATACAGACTTATAAGATACATTAAATGGACCAACATAAAGCAGCAACTTATGCAAGGTCAGCTCTCATTTCCACAGGGACTAGTTTTCTGCTAATTTAAAGTCATCACATCTGAGAGACATAAAATTCTGTATGTACCTAAGAGGCTCATGTCCCCCACCAAAGTTTTAAAACCTCAACAAGCTTCTTTTCAATGAGATTCTGAGTTATTTCATCCCAACAGTCACTAGTGCAGTGAAAAACTGACTGCAGATTCTTGCAAATACACACATGGCCTCATAAAAACCACAAAAACCCCCAAACCATACAAATAGAATTTATGGCCAAAAGACTTACCCAGAATGACTTGAAGAAGGAGGAGGCAGGTCAGGTGTTAGAACATAAAGACTATTATTTTTTGGCAAGTGTAGACTTTTTAAAACAGTCTGAGGGGAGAAAAATCATTATAAATATTAAACATTCACCAATTCTGACTTTTTTTTAAATTGTAGGTATATATTTACAATATCACCAACTATTTTTTATCAAGATATACTTCCTGTTACTTTAAAACATCATTTTTTTAGGTGACCCACATTATACACAAACCAAACTGATTTGTCCTGATTTTATTTTGCAGTGTTTTAGATTAAGAGTTCTTTGTGTGCCACCCAAGACATCTGACACTGTTTGAAACTAACAATTCTTGCATTGTAATCCCCACCCACAGATGCTCAGTTTGAAACTGAGTTCAGTTAACTGAAAACACAGTTGAGAACTTACACTATCATCTACATCTCCAGTCTTCCACCCTTTTAACAGCATTTTAGATGCAGGAATCTGAAGTTCATTTTCTAGAATATGTTTGATATCTCCTAGAAAGAAAAACAAAGGGAATATATAAAATATACACATTTACTACTTTATTTCAAGCAGCAATGAATTGTACTCAAAATAACAAGAGCATGGAAAAATTTACTAGAAGGAGGATTTTTAATCTAGTTACCCTTGTAAAATACCCTTCAAACAGTAAAAGACAAATGAAGCTTAAAAAAATAATCACAATGCATGAATGATTGGAGAATCACATTGGATTGGAGGATTTGATGATCTGGACACACAAATATTGGTAATTCTGTACTCCATATATGCTGGACACAATATTTGCAGCTGTGTGCAATCTGGAGCCCCTGACTTTACCAGCAACAAAGAGGGTTCATATTTCTGATACCAAATTTCATTATCATTAGTCCAGACCTAAGGAACTGGAATGTTCATACAACTGACTGCTCTGACAGCTTTTTCAATGTTTTGTGCATTTTGATGCTCTTCTGCCCCTGTAATTAATACAGCCATAAAATAATTCAGGCCTGAAGGTACCTCTGGAGCTCATGTGGCCCAAGCACAACTCAAAGGTCTAATTAAACCAGCTCAGCCAATGACTTGTCCAGCAGACTCTTGAACATGTCATGATGGAATCTGACAACTTTTCTGGCCAAACTGTTTCAGTACTTCACCACCCTCATGATAAAAAATAAGTTCCTTTTATTTAATGTGAATTTTTGATGTTGTGCCTATTGCCTCCCATTCTCATGCACCTCCAAGACAAATCTGGCTCCATCTTCTCTGTGTCCTCCAGCAGGCAGCTGTAGACAGAAGTCAGGTCTGAACCTTCTCTTTTCCTTCCCAGGCTGAACAAATCCTCTCCTCTGTGCCTCCTCCTGTTAGCCCAGAGCTCCAGACCCCTGACCAGACTTACTGCAGGATGTCAACATCTTTCTTGTAGCAGACATCTCAAAACCCAACACAGTGCTCCAGATGCAGTCTGGCAAGTGTTGAATAGAGGGAAACAATTATTTTCTGGGATCCACCAGCTAACTCTTGCCAACAAAGCCTGGGACATGGCAGGTCTTCCTCACTGCAAGGGTTCATTGCTGAAGCACCCAAGATCCCTTTTATTAAATTGTTTTCTAGCCCATCAGCCTCCAGCCAGGTATCAGATGGGGATAACATGGAGTCCTCCTATGCCAGATACAGGACTTCAACTTTATTTTCTTGGAATTTCAGGAGGCTCCTGTCAGCCCATGTCTCCAGGCTGTCCAGGACCTGTTGAACAGCAGCCCTGCCTTCCAGAATATCAGCCACTTTCTCTGAGTAGATTAAGATTTATTTTGATCAGTTTTTATCCACTTTTCATATTAACATTATGACTAGAAAAATACAACAGCAGAGTACATCAAGGGCCTTCCTAAAACCACAGCGACATTCTCTCCCCTTGTCAACCGAGCCAGTCATCAAATTGTAAAAGGCAAATAATGCTGACTGATTAGGTACAATTTGCCTTTAGTAAATCCATGCTGGCTGCTCCAAATCCCCTTCTTTTCTCTCCCATGCTCAAAAAGTGCTTCCAGAAAGATTTATTCCATAATCTTCCCACAGACCAAGCTCAGCAATCACCACTGAACACACATTCACAAATTGCTTTAGCCTTTCTTTTCAGGCTGATATACTTACAGAAACCCTTCTAACCCCTCAGTGGTTTCACCTCCACCTGAGCTTTGGTGTTACTAACTCCAAACCTGTACATCTCTGTGCTCCTGCTAGCCAGCCCATCACTACCTTCCACCTCTGGCTACTTTGATTTTTAATTTAGCTCACTCAGAAATGCTTTCTTCTCTGCTGGCCTTCTGCCATGCTTGCTCCTTTAGCATGTTGGAAGGAATTGTTCTTGTGCTTTGAAGAAGTTGTCCTTGAAGATCAACCAGCTCTCCTGGGCCCCTGTGTCCTCCCAAAAAACCAAAAAATATTCTTTCCTCAAGTCCACAGCTGAAATTCTAAAATTTGTGTTGCTCACTTCTCCCAGGACTTCAAACACAAGGCTGCCCTCCATCTTTATATCCCAGGATACAGAAGTTCTACACGAACTGCCTTCTGCCCTACAGCTTTCAGCTAAAATTCAATTATTAAGACGTTAATAAGAAAAGAAAAATCAAAGTGGTACAGCCAGAAAATTCTGATCTGATCAGATTTTGATGTCGGATTTCCATGGTTATCACTCAGCACAAAGGAAAACATGGAACAGCCATCGATAATTCAAATCAGTCACCGCTAGGTGGCGCCAGCCAACACCAAATCAATTGCCAAAAATACAAGTGAGGATCAAAAGTTCCAATTTCCAAATTTCATCCCAGACAAAAGGCTACAGCACGGAAAATTGCTTTCAACAACTATTTCTTCACGTAGCTCCTTATTTGGATCTGTATAAGCTTTTCACTAAAAATAGGAAAATGAAAATACTTTTCTTCCTTAGCAGAAGTAAATTAATTCCCAATTTGGGGAATGCAAAAAATAACATGCTCTGCAACACTAGCAATAGCATACCTCTAACATACTGCTTCAAAATCCACCAATTTTAGGATAAAGACAATAAAACTGATAGAATTTGAGTCAAATAAAAATTGATCTAAGAAGAATGCCATGATGTTCTTCACACCAGGAAGAATTCTCTAATCTTGTCACTAATCCTGTGCAGAAAGGGATGCCATACAGATTCAAAGAGGAAATGCCAAGATCATCTGCTTATAAACAGCTTGCATCTACACTAATCCTACCCCAAATTACACTTTCATGCCTCAACTTAATCATTAATCTCCATTTTGTTTCTGAAGCAAGTTCATAAGAAAACTAGATTTAAAAATAAATATTTGCTAGATCACTAACCTTTACAATGGATTAGTGAAATTTTGCTTTTTTAAAGCTGCAAAGAGATTTGAAAATGGTTAGTAGCTGTGGAGGCTGCATTTTCAGGAGGAACTTTTTTTTTTTTTCTTTTCGAGGGGTTTTGTTTTGCTTTGCTTTAGGATTTGGATTTTTGGGGTCGAATCTTTTCAGTTCGTCTTGGTAACAATTTCACGAAAGCGGCTTTCATTTCATTTTTACAAATCCTTACCAACTGTGGAGCTGTCTTCAAGTACTACATCCACATTTCTGTCTCTGTACTCAACCCTGAAGTCAAGCATTCGAGGCTGTCTTTCCACTATTTGTCTAGATGGCACTACATGGCGAAATGCTGAGGAGGAGGAAGGAGCTGAGGAAGCTGCAGCAGAGTGACTGCTGGGGCCATAGGCTGGTCCATGCAAAGTCTCTACACCATACTCACTGAAAGACAGATAAATAAGGTGATTTAAACACAACAGCTTGGGATGTCTAACCAGAAATCAGGAAAGGAAAATGACAGTATTATTCACTTACTACAGTCCAGCACACACCTCTTGAATTATTGCTGCCATATCTGAAAATACTGCTTATTTAAAATGGAAAAATAACTTCTGTATTAGCAATTTAAACATTTCAGGGCTCAGGAATGCTATAGGAGATCAGCACTGGTGATGAACAAGCATTTAACATCCACTATGTAATTAATACCAGAATTATCTAGAGGAGAAGGATTATTTCCTGTTCCAGGAGTGTTGTGACCATATAAAATTTGCACCATGGCAACGACCAGCTTTCTACATCATTGGGCTAGTATCCAGTGGAAATGAGAAAAAGAAATACAGCTCAAAATTCTGCGCACAGATAGGTATTTTCCCATACCAAATTAGTGAAAAACAAGTCAGATATGAAAACAGATACACATTTAAGGTAAATAAGATAACGAAGCACATGTTTAAAATAACACCTAGAAGTACAACAGTCATGCAATGCTGAATTCTAGCTTGCCTTCAAGTTCAAAATCCTGCAGGGCTCCTGGCGATTCATATAAGGGTGTTTCCATACCTGACTCAAGGATACCCACAGCTTTAGAGGTCAGAATAAACTGGAAAACCCTCACTACCCAGAAGCACAGCATCTTCCTCAGTGAGCCTCTCCACAGGAAGCATGTAACTGGGATTGGAAACAAGTGTAACAAAATGTGACATTCCTTGAATATTATCCCAGGAAACAAAAAAACAAACCAAAAACAAAACCCTATGATGTAGAGAAATATTTGGAAGGCATGAAACTTCATCAGGTAAGACTGGGGTGTTGGCTTTTACATGCTCTTACCAGGAAGATGCTGGACTGTTATAGGAACTCATGGTGGATTTCAGAAATGCTGCAACATATAACTTAATCTCATTTCCATTCTTTATCAGAACTTATTTGAAAAATTCCTTCTGTACCTGAAGCTACCATGAGATTCTCAGTGGAAATGCTTCACAGAGTAAGTAAAATCTGTTCTCTAGAGGAGGTCTGAACTTTAAAAAGTGCAAATGTGGACAGCATGCATGTCACAGAAGTGCAACAGTACTCAGCTCTTGCAAATCCCATCATTGTGCCTTTCACATTTGAAACAGAAAAACATGTTATGCTTGTAAAACAAGGGGCTCCTTCACTTCTACATCAGCATGCTCAGAAGGATGAATGCCCAGCTGCAAAGACCCACACTCTCAGACCTGTGGCTCAAAAGTCAGGCCCACATCAGAGCTCTCATCAAGAGTACAGGAAACCTAATTTTCAGGATTTAAAAAAGTATAAATATCAAGTGATATGCTATTGTCTTTAATCTGGTGGACACATATGAATTAAGTACAATTAAGTAACAATTCTGTTAGTATATTCAAGAAGCAATGAATATGCCAATTCTCAGGACTGGATTACAAAACAAGCAACTGAATTATAGAACAAAGTGTACTTTTTTCTCTTCAATATATCAACTTACTTCAAGCCCAGTTGTATTAATTCTATTTGATTCCACCACAAAAGGTATCCTACATACCTGACTAGCAGCCTCTAATAGAACATAAAAAGCCTCACATCAGTAAAATAAACCTTATCTGAAAACCACTGGAAACCAGGTTTCTAAATGTTCTGAGCCACCCTTTAAACCACTTCCACTGGAAGAATACAAAACAAGATAAAAATAAAGTAACAAAAATACACATTTCAAACACATTTGACTATCTAATAATTTTTAAGAATTAATAAATTACTGTGAAAGAAAAATGTAAGTAGGCAGTGGACCACCTTATGTTGAAGACAGGCATTAACTACACTTAACTAATCCCCAGCTTCTTTTTCCCAACCAAATATTCTGGTATTTTGGATAGAAATGCTTTGAGGTCACAACTTATTTGCAGAAAGAGTGCTCCACACAACCAAGACTTGATCTCACATGGAATAAAGAGGCCTTACAGTAAATATATATTTAGTAACTTTACTGAGCAAATAATTTTATCCTCAATCAAAACCTGACTCTATTGAATGACAGCTTTAGTAAGTATTGACAGAGATGTCAAACACCACTTTACCTACATTACATATCTTTGTTTATCATTACATTTTTTTAAATAGTACATTAAATATTTTTCTGAACAAATTTTAAACACTGTTTTACTGTCTCTCTCAGGTAGCTCAATTCCTGTTCTGCTGTTTTCAATTGCCTCATCAGCACTTAGAAGATCAAGTTTCAGTGACTTCAAGATATCCAAGCATCAGTATGCAAGCCAAAATTTAATTCAGAAGCTGAAAGAAAATCAGTAAAACTACTTTTAGAAGGGAACAACCTTACTTTAGCTATCACAGTTTCTGCTGCCTGTAATTCAATTAAAAAAAAAAAAAATACAAGTACAAATGTTTTTGGCCAGAAATAGGGAAGCATGGAATATCAATACATTTAAAAATGCATAAGGAAAAAGAAATACTTAGCCAGATCCAGTCTTTGTAAAGAGACAACCCTGCAAAGAATGACCCAACCACCAGTGAATTAAAAATAAAAGTTAACTATTTTGAATAGATGTTTGAGCTAATTCTCTATCAGTATGGGAAAAACTGAATGTTAAATCAGCTTTGCCAGGAATAGAATCTGTGGCTCCAGAAACAGCTTTAAAAGGAGAATTATGTCATCTTCTTAGGATTCAGGAAGAAAAAAAAGTAACTATTACCCAGCATCATTCTCTGTATTACTACTCCAGTCTTCTGTGCTTACCTTTGTAGAATGCCATTTTCTTGTGGTATAACACCATTTATAGCTGCCTGAAAAGAGAAAACAAATTTTGAGTCAAGCATGCAGAAGAAAAATACATCAGAACTTTTATAATATGTTTGGAAGAGTGATCAGCTTGCTTCAAAACATGCCCTAAAATGCTCTCTATTTAGTGAATGTTCTTGGTGAATGATACCATCATTATGGTATCTACATAAAATAAAAACCATATCTAAGTGAAAAACAAACCTGAGCTGCAGCTCCTGTTTGTGTGTGATGGATTGCCCAGGTGAAATGCCAGGGAATAAACTGCATAGCCCATGCTGGATCAGTCTAACACCTTGGTACTCACACACAGGGGACACATCACTCCCAAACACAGGGAGCCAACTGTGCAGAGCCCAGGCAGCATCACAGCACACCCACAGAAAATCTGATGCTCCCCAGAAGCACCAGCCAAATGCCAAGCCCATAAAGCTGCCCAGCTGCACACACCCTGTGTGCTACCAGCCCCATGTGCCAAAGCTGCTCCAGAGCAGCTCCATCACACCTACAGACACCACCCAGCCCTTCCAGGCTGCCAGGGTACACACAAGGGACCATCCCAAAAATTTAAACAATCCTCAGGTAGAAAATGAAGTATTTTTTAAGCAGGGTTTATGCAGTTAAATACCATTCTACACTGTCCAAATCATCAGAAGCTTAACAGCAAGATTAAAGACAGACTGTAGAATCCCACTGCTCTCTATTTTCTCCTGTATCAGCAGCAACTCATTCATTTTCTACCCTCACAACTTCTAATATCCATCCTCCTATGTCAGATATACCTGACCTGTTGGCCAGAACACCTGGTGAATGAGTGTCTGGTCCCCAGTGAAGAAGGGGACACTGATGTTTATCAGTTCAAAGATTTCCTGGTACTCCAGGAGGACAAAGTCATACTCTGTGACTGAACTACTGACAGTCATCACTGATCAACACCATTTGTACAAACTGACATTAAAAATATATAGCTCAAGTAAGTGCTTAATAAACACAAAAATAGATGTAATCAAGATTTAAATACTATGGTTTCTTTTTCTCTGAATATATAAATGTGTCTTTTTTACAATTTCCGTTAATAGTTAAGGCTACATGAAGTCAGAAAGTTTTATTGCTGAACTCAGCTAAATTACTGTGATACTGCCATAAGATTCATCCTGCATTTAGAAACAAATATTGCATTAATAATAATTTAAAAAGCAGAGAAGGAAAAGGTCAGAGGTACCCATAAGCTACAGCAACAACCCATGAGGCTGTATCAAATTACAGGAAAACAAAGTTCCCTACCAGATCAGGTTTTAAATCAGTTTATCCACTGTGCATGGCAATAATCAGTGGTTTCTTTTTAACAACCTGTCTCATTTATCATCATTGTGGTTTTTGCAGTCATACACAGCTCTTGATTGTGTTCATCTAATAAACCTTCAGGAAAGAGTAGGAGGTTTTGGTTTATTTGGGTTTTTCTGGATTGGCTCCTCACTCCCATACTCTTCAGCAACATATACTTAACTCATGCCAATCAACAGATAAAGTTGGCTGAGAGACAAAGTTATCCTTTATTTTGCATCTGTAAGATACAGAAAGCAAATACAGGTTTTATACCACAGAACCTACACTAATAATGATCTGCTGGTGCAACAGAATTCTCTTTACTTGGGGAAAAGCAGCTGCTTCAGCTGTGAAGAAATACAGCAATGTGGCATTTTGACACTTTTGTCAAAGCTCTGTCTCAGAGGATTAAATCAGCTCAAACTTCTTCTGAGCCTAGTTAGAGGGGTTAAATACAATAGAGGCTCCAAGCTATTTTCTTTAAAACTGAATAACTCACTTGTTCATATATCCCAAGTTTTGTAAACTTGATGACATTTAAGGGGCACAGGAGTAAGAAAAAACAGCAGAAGCATTATGTACTTTTTTGATGGAAAGACCTCTATTAACCACACTGTAAAACTAAAGAGTCCAGACACTGTTTGTTAAGCAAGATGGAAGACTAAAATAATGTAGACAGCAAATGGTAGCAGTGCACATGTACATACTGCATAAATATTAAATATCCATGTTCTAACAAGACAGCTATAAGTAGACCCTGCAAAGAAAAAAAAAGAAAAAGGAACAACCATCTGCTTTAGAATTTCATTGGGAGAAGGTTGTGACTACAAAAAAAAAAAAAACAAGAACACGTTACTAAGGCAAGATATGTTCCAGGCTGTTCCTCCCCAGTGTCAGCCCCCTTTGAGAGAAGCTCTCATCTCTGTGGTTATGCATGCAAACGTTTCAAGATATTACATATTTTTGTCTCTCCAAACAGGGATCTTTGATCACCAAAACCACCCTGTATGGCTAATTTATAGTCACTAAAAATCTTTGTTACCCTCGAAATAATTTTAATAACCAGTTCATTAAATCTATTTATGAGTTACTAATACAAAGAAACCATGTCTGGATCAGAAAACTCCTTCAGCTCCCAAAAATTTGCTGCTGAGAGTGATGTCAGGGGAGCAGCACTCTGTGCTTATGCTGCTCTCACACTGCATATCCACAAGTGTCCCTGATCCAGGGTACCACAGATTTCTAATGCTATCACTATTAAAAGAGTAAAATTCACCTTAAATGGAAAATTATAGGGGCTTCAGAAGATTTTTCCCAAAGTCAAGAACCCTCGGTGTGTCTCAGTGCTACCCATAGCAAATTCTGCCATAACACTGGCCCATCCTGGAACAGAATAATTTCTGTTTTGATGACAACCTTCAAACAACTACAAGGCCCATAATGCAGCTCATTAAATTATAAACTGAATGTAGTTCTTCTTGATTTATACATTTTGTTTAGGGATATCAATCATATACCCAGGAACTGGAACAGCTTATTTAAAAATTCATTAAGTACTGCATAACCTGACCTAATTGGACCTGCTTTGGGCCAGAGAGACATCCAGAAACAACCTCAATCTCAAGCCCCTGTGAGCCCATCATCCAATACTACAGGTTATCTTGATAAACATATTGTGAATGCTGGGGGTTTTTTAAATGAAAAGGATATCCAGAATATGATATAATGCTGGACTGGCAAGTGTCCATTAGAAAGGTTCAAAGTAACAATATTTTTGGTGTGTTTTTTTCAAAAGAAGCATGCTTCCAAGTTACAGTACTGAAATACATTAAATCCAACTTTTTTGTTTCCCAAAAACAAAGGGAACAATAAAGCAAAAGGGTTAAAGAAAGGTTACCAAATTCATTAATAGTTTGGGCAACACAAAAAATCCATGGCATTCTGAAATTATTTAGGTACCTAAAGACCACTGCAAAGCAGGCTGAAATTTAGAATTTTTCCTCAAGGGAATACTAACTTAACTAGATTGGTCAGTTCTGACTAATTGTGATTATCTTTTATGAGTACAAAACAGTGTTAGAAGGAAAACAAAGAACCACCATTCCTTAATTATCTGCTGAAACATCAACATCAATGACTTCCTTCAAAATATACAAATCTAGTGTATAAAGCAGTGAAGCAGATCTCAGAGTGACTCTCATCCCAGGGACCTATAAATAATGTGGGTTTTTAGATAGCACAAATATTCAACTGACAAGTTGTAAATACTCTGTGGTTTTCACAAAGTTTGAAGATGGGCTGGATTTACCAAAAGCAGAAGTCTACATACACTGATAGAATATTCAAACGAGGCAAGGGTGAACTATGGATGGGAGTGTGTAGTTTTTAAATTTCCAGAATATCCAGAATTTAAAAGGGATATTTAGATTAATTAAGAGTTAAAGGCAGGCCTAGGCAAAATAGTAGTTAAAGGCTTTTGCAATGGGTGAGGAGGGAGCTCTTCCTCAGTGGCCACCTCTTGGTTCCTCCCCTGTCCTTCCCAACCTCCAGGAGCACACAATGGTTTTGGCTGACAGATAGAGACCCTTAACATTTCTTTCCCCTTTAGAACCTCCACTCCAGTGAAGGGCAAGAGCTTCTATGAAGCACAATGCAAGATCAACTCTCCAAAACAGGGCACTAGAAAATAAATCCATAAGCAAAAGCAGAAAGCAATTTGGAACAGCACAGTGCTGGAAGAACAATCCTCTGAGAGGAAGAGGCTGGAGAGATGTAAATAACCTGCACACCTGAGAGATGCAGGAGTTCCACTGGGATAAATAACCAAACCAGTTTAACACAACCAGCACAAGCTGCTCCTATAGAATTCCAAAAGCCTCATTTAGGTTTGACTGCATTCAGCAAGTGAGACCACTTGAGCCTATTGATCAAAGCCCTTGCAAAGCTTTACATTTGTTTATGTAAAAACTGAGGAGGTTTACATTAAACAAACACAGCACACAAACGAGACCCCGAGACAGGGTAACAGAACTGCCCTGGCAGATGATCCAAAACCCAAAGATGTCCAACCAAATGACATCAAGTGCTTCAGAAAGTCACTGGGAATTGCAACGGAGTCACTTGCTCATGGGGCATTTTCTTCCAACCTCCTGATTTTCTGACATATTTAGATTTACAGTATTGGTAAATTTTTAATGAGTTCAACTTAAGGCAATAGCCTCATAAACCACATATTTAATTATTTCTAAGAAACTCAGTAAAAGCTTTTTTTTTATGAGAGGATTCATTTATTAGGACCTTCAAAAATCTGTATTTTCCCCCAAATGCTACAAACTCAGATTTTACTTTCAGTTTAACACATCTGGCAAGCTAAAAAACAAAAGTTCTGCACTTTGTGTCTTTACTATTCATTTTGCCTCTCCTTCTTGTTATATTCTCAATATAAAAACTATTTCTCTCAAATCACAAATGCAGAAAGTTTACCCCATGCTGTTTTCTACATTAGCAGATGCAAAGACAGGAAGAGGTGTTAGCCACTTGCAGGACAGTATTTAAAATTACAACCAAAAAATCAGGCATTTTGTTGTTTCAATCTCAGAACAAAGAAAAACTTGTTTTAATCTTTGACTCTTTCAGCATTTAATCTTAGATTTATTTTTCTGATTATTTAAGTGAATATAATACCAAAACTTACATACAAAACCTCACTACAGAGGGTGAGATGACACACAAGACAAACACACTGTGGTTTTGACTTCTGCAGAATAAAAAACCTCTTGCTGTTATATTTTGGAAATATTAGCCTGTATTCATCTATGCTTGAGGATCACTCAAGATTTGCTGAATTCTAAAAAGTGTAACAAAATACACTAAAAAGCCCTCATTAAGTAATCCATAATAAAATTTTAGAAATATTTCTTGTCTTTTTTTTTTTATTATATATTTCGACAGCACAAAACATATCATTAATAATACTCTGTTTACAATTGTCAGTCCATTGCAAATAATTATATTTCTAATTCGGGCTAAATGTGATATTCTCCCTGACATACAATATTCCTACTCTAATTTTCTGCTTTCACATGATAAACTTCTTATCCTAAAGATTTAAAATCCATTTTTATTTGCTGTTCAAACAAAATAAATGGACAATAGAACTCCAAGTGCTTTCTACAATGGAGAGAAGGGGTTTTTTAAAATAAAAGAAAAAAATCCTAAAACTAAACAAATACTATCCAGAAAGAGGAAAAACAAATAACTAATGATAAAAAAAGCATTAGTGAGACAAAGCATCCACGAAAGGACTGAAAAATCAAAAGTGAATTTCAAACTGCTTCCAAAACATCAATTTTAAGAGACAAAGGAACATATTTTCACATGAAGCAGTAAAGCAAAACAGAAGTGCTAAGACTTATTAATTCCTTTTGAGCATAGAAGTATTTCTTAAACTGAAACTAACTCACAGGGCTCTGCTTTATGCATATATTTCAGTAATAACAGTAAATGTTTTGAAATAATGCTCCTCTAATAGCTTTCCTTTTTGCAAATACTAATTTGGGCTAATTTTCAACACTGGCAAATGCAGACACATCAAAACACTGTGAGCTGTTCATACTGTGATTTTGGGAAACTGGATAAAAAGTAAGACTACGTACAGAATTCCCTTGCAATCAGTTTACAATAAAAAAGTAGAAAATTCCAGAACAAACAGCAGGAATTTTAGAAACTGGTGCTGACAAAAATATCCTGTAAGTCAAATACTGCAGTCAATGTGGATTAATACAACAAAGCTGTATTAATTACCAGCATTTCTTTCTGCCCCAAGACATCCAGATTGGACTCTGAGATTCCCAAGCAGGGGAATGTGGCTTCTGAACAGTTTTATGCAAGTACCAAATCTCACCTGCTACAAGCAAGTCTGAGACGTGTATTCTAAACAAGAAATTCCATGAACCTTCTGAAGGAATACCAATCACTTTAATCAGAAAGAGCTTTCTACAAACGAGGTTACAAAAGTTGACTGCTATGAGTTGAAGTAATAAAAAATATTATTCCACTTAGATTTTTAAATTAATTCAGTAATATTTAAATAACCAAATTACTAATTGTGCCTCAGTAGTAAGAGAAGCAATCTCTACCTGTGTTATTTTTGGCAGGCTTTTCAAGGCAAAGGAATGAGTCAGCTTTTTCCTGTAGCTTATGTTATACTTGCTGGCATCTCCCCAGCTTTGCAAGTCTCAAAAGTATTTCCAAGTGCTAGACATGAAGTTACACCCACAAAGTTTATACAGAATGACAACATTTGTGCCCATCGTGGTTAAAATTTAACCAAAAACTGTAATTGAACTACAATGAAATGTCTTCTATGCATTCTGCTTTATTTCAGCTTGCTTTCTTTACAACAAATATACTTCATGAAAAGCTGCAAAACAATAGAATTGCTAATAAAGCAAAAAATTAACATTTCATCAAAAAATGCCACATGAATACATTCATACAGATGATTCACTTCATCAGCAAGAGAGCACGCGTTGAAATAGTTTACAATTAGCACTCTAGATGTGGTTTCCCATTTCTCCCTACATCTTTGGTGGCTTCAGCAAATTTTTTCCTGTCACTCCTACAACATGCCTAAATGCACTAGGAAGCCTTTCAACAGTTAGATATACTTCTAAAATTCTGAGGAAAAAAAAAAAAAACATTACATTTTGCACAGTTCTTCAATTTTATATTGTCACTGCCTAATTCCCCAAACAAAGTGCAACAGAAATAAAAAAAAATTCATGTTTTTTTAAATGTGTTTTCCTGGCATAGTGAAAGTAAAGAACATGTACACATTTCTAAGCAGCTTAAGGATCAGCATGTACCTGAGCTGACTCTAGATCAGCAGGAATAAAGGAAAATAATCTACTCTCCACCACCCACTCAAAACTCATCCACATAGAAAGGGAAAGTTTGTTAGTCCTTAAAATTTAGAATAGAATAGAATAGAATAGAATAGAATAGAATAGAATAGAATAGAATAGAATAGAATAGAATAGAATAGAATAGAATAGAATAGAATAGAATAGAATAGAATAGAATAGAATAGAATAGAATAGAATAGAATAGAATAGAATGCAGGAAAGTAAAATAAATCAAAGTCTATACCTTGATATGAATATTGGAAAATGTTCTGAACTCCTATATTTTTACCCCTCTCCTAGTTCCTATATGCAAATTTGAATGGCAATGCTAAAATGCAAAGTTTAGGGATAAGCTACCTCAAGACAATATATTTTTTGTTCAGTCATTAAAAAAAAAGTGGGTTTTTTTAAGCCATTCATTGTAATATACTAGATCTTAGAAAGTACCACCAGGGAAGAAATTTCAGGACAAAAGTACTCAGAATACAAAAAGTCATAAAGGTACTGCCAAAAGCCTGAGGTCCCTTCACTGTAAAGCCATAATAACATGAAATATCAGCAGTGTTCCAATGATCCCAGCTGTGGTCAACTGCCTAATCACTAATCCATAATAAAAAAATAATTATGCAAGATTTAGCTTAAAAGTTTGAAAGCAGAAAATCCCAAGATGAAGTTTGTAACCTGCAAGTTATCTCAGTATTCCTCCAACAGCCTGTGCTGTACTGCTGGAGGGGCAGCAACCCAGGCTTCCAGGCTAAGGAGAGTTTATTTAAATAAAACTAGAAACTGTTCCAATATTCAACAGTATTCTAAGTAAATCCATTTTTAAGATACTCTGCTTTGAAAGTCTGATGGTTCTAGATGGCTCCTAGCTTTTGTGGTAAAATTTTTCACAAGTAAGGTTCACTTGCAAAATAGCAGCAGCACTGGCATGAATGCTTGTTCTTAAATAATTTACTTCATTTTTCTCCTACTCACACAGCATGACTCAGTGACAGACTAAACACTTGTCAAACACATGTTTATAAGATGTGTGCAATTTTTAGTTCAACTAGTCACAGGGTAATAAACTGCACATACCTCATACCAGACAATTCACTAGTAGTACATTCTAGAAATTTGTTCTGAAACTTGAATGTCTCAGGACAAATGAATGCTAAGCAATCTCTGTAGAAACTACCAGTACAGCGTAGCACCTCTAAAAGAAGTATTTGTAAAAACTAAAGTAGGTGGATGATGCATCCATAGAGCTCCAGCAGTACTATCAGGCAGTACTGGGATCTCAGGTGCTGCTTTTTGTTTATTGTCAGAACATAAAATTCTCTGTTAAAAGAAACAAGAGTCATTTACCATGAAATCTAAATTTATTAGTCTCATTGCTTGTTTAATCACTATACAAGAAAAACTTGAAGTTATTTCTTAAGTAACTAAAATTACTTAAGAAACTACAAAACTAAATTGCTTAAGTGACTAAATTCCATCTGTTATTTGAAAAGGAGAGAGAGAATTTATATTTTACTTTAGAATATTGCCAGCAAAGCTACAAATCTTCTCCACTCTCTCAGAAAGAGAAATAAAATTTCATATACATCATCACAGCAACAAAATAAAGCCATAAAACACATAGCCACAACCCCTTTGTTACCCTCACATGAATAAAGCAGGTTTTTGTGGGTCATTTTGGGGTTTTTTTTAAATGGATGAATATGCATACAGCTATGTGGAAAGTCATACCATCATTAGAACTGCCTATAGACCTACACATTTCATATAATCTTCCACAAAAAAATACATTACAAGGAAATGTGTTTTACCAAAGATTAAGGTATCTGAAAGTAAGTAAAAACATTAAATTTAATACTGCTTTTAAGAATCAACAAGTTTTCTGTGCTACCATCCAGCTGCATAAAATACACAGCATGCATCTGAGCTTACTCAAAGACACAGAAATGTCACTTTGAAAGCTGCAAAAAGCTGGAAATACAGAGAATGAGAAATACAACAACTTTGGCAAGCAGAGATCCCTAATTTAACAGAAAATACATTAAAGACTTCCAAAGGAGATTTCTGTAGTCCTTCGTAAAAGACAAGTTCACATGCAATTGTGTCCTACTAGGAGAGATTAATGCTGCAGTTGAACACATAAAAAGAGCTGAAACTTCTGAATTTCCTGGAGAAAAGGCACCATGCCCATGAGATGCTGCACCAGTGGGATGCCCATCCACCAACACTCCTTGGGATTATCTAACTCAGGGCTTCCTTCTTCCTTCCCTCTGCTGGCAGAGGCTTGTGAATGCTGCACAGGCTCCTCCACTGCAGTAGCAGTGAGTATAAACTTGCTGAGCTCACAAGAACATGTTCCCCAAGAGAACATCTGCCTAAAACAAATCTTTAAATGTTCCTTGAAAAAATAAACTTCTGCTTCCAATAGGCAGATGTTACTGTTCATTTGACTACAGGGAGAATGTTATTAAGACACAGAGAAGCCCAAGTGAAAATCCCTCAGATCTAGTCCTAATGAGAGGAATATACCCTGAATGCCTCACTGGTCCCACAGTAAGTGCTGTCAAATATGTGCCATATTCAGTATGCAATTCTAAAGTACATAAAATAGCAGGTCAGCAACACAAAATAAAAGGGCCAGTGTGATGAACATCACCACCATGAAGTGCAGTCCTGGTTCCCAGCCACTGAAACACAGCCTGCTTGCAATGCAACAGGAGAGCTGCTGAACACATGACATAAACATACCCTGAACACTGCCCCACATTTAAGGAAAAGAAAGTGCCTTGTGCCAAACTCAAATTAATCACCTAGTTTCTGGAGGCAGACTAATTGAAATCAATCAAAATAACATACAGAGAGAGACCACATCAAAGCTGCAGCAGGGAAACCGGAGAGAAAGAGAAACAAAAAACAAAGTTAGTGTATCAGTTTTACCAGCTCCTACTGACATTTGCTACAGGTTATAACAAAAGGATTGTTACTGGTTAGAGCACAGGAAGAGATACAAATAACAGACTGCTAATAACAGTCAAAAGCCCATTTTTTGCCATTCCCACCTAAAGGGACACTGCCAAGAGAAATAAAAAATTGCCAAGTCCTCCCTGATTTTACTCAGTTCAATTTTTTTGTCTGTTATTTTTTTCCAAAAGACCTTACATAGATGTAAATACATATATATAAAATTTGTACTTATAGTAAAAAAAAAAAAAAATCCTGTCTGACAAATATTATTTTCCAAGAAGTTTACAAGCAAGATGCAAAAAAACTCCATCTAAGTTATCCACTTAAAATTAGAAGTTCTAGTTAAGAGTTGAAGCTTTATAAGAACAGATGTTCAAAATACACAATTTCTCCTTCCAAGACAGAGAATCATTTCTTGTCAAATGATTCTTGGAACCCGAGTACAGCAGGAACTGCAAATCATCCCATTTCCAGGTGCACTAAACTGGTTTTACTGAAGTTATACTGTGCTTTGATCCTCTACCAGAATATAGAATAATCAAGCCAAGTACAGCAGGAAGGCAAAAAGGTCATTTTGAAAATAAAAAACGAGGGGAGCTTTATATATATACAATCATTATACACACATTTACAAGTAAACAGAATATTGGATAATAAATGCCCCTCTCCCCCCATTATTTTGATGAAATTTATTTTCTTCTTAAAGCAATGCTAAAAAGCACCTATATTACAATGTCTCTTGGAAAAGACACGAAATAAAAACTATTTCAAACCAGGGAATAGGAGTAACAACAGAACTGGCCATCCTGGAAAAGCAGAAAATTAAGTGTGGTGAATCCTGCTTTTCATTCAAAAAAACCTGTTTTGATCAGCAGTACAGAATATAAAGTCATGCTGCATATGAAGGACTTGAAATTTTCATTAAATCTGTGAAAGGTAGAGCAGACCACTTTACTTACTTTCATGCACAGATTCAAACACTGGATGTCAAGAGCTCTCACCTGTGTAATAACCTCACACATACACCACATTGCATAAGGTCAAGTCACTAATGGGTGATTTTCCTTCAAAGATGAACCACCATCAGAAACATTTCAACAGACACAGAGTTAGGATTTTTCACCCTTTTGTTTTATTGCTTTTACACGAAGTTTAAGATACATTTATCTGTCATTCTTACCTTCACATGCCAAAAGAGAAGGTCAGAGTCTAAACAGGCAAGCTATGAAGTCAGCAGACTTTACAAAGGACAGAAATTCCTAACTTCTGCTTCCTCAGATGGTAAAAATTACTGTAAATTAATGGAGCTGAAAGAAATGACACTCAGGAAACAACATATCAGCAACCCTGGGAGGCTGAAGAGAGCTGGATCCATTTATAGCAGAATGCCTGAAGAGATCATTATATTATCTATGTTGATCTTCTGTATCTCACAGAACATCTGAAACATTTTGCCACCCAGCCTATAATAAGCCCTGTAATTAGGCTACAGTGTTCTAACACAGAAAAACCCTAAGCTGCTCTATATGCAGCAGACCACCACAAAGGCCAAGTCATATGCAGCAAAGGGGAACTAATTATTGGCAAAATTAGGTTTCATGATCCCACCAAGCAGTTTTTACACTGTTGCTGCACACGAATTTCTCTGCAGCACTCTTGTGACCAATTTTATTTTGAGTAATTGAACAAAGACAAGCAACCAAACATTTATGAAAGACAGCTTTCAATACTGCTTCAAGCAGCTACTGCAAAACACATACAACAGCTTTGAACACTGTAAAACATATACACTCTGAGACATTCAAATCCAGTTCGTTTAGTACCAAACTCAAGATAAATAAAAGGAAGTCTGTATTTTCTTAGAGTATCCCATATAGAGGATTAGAGACAAAGACTTCTAATTGGGGTAAGTAATCTTTTAAAATTCAAAAATAGGAAGCTGACATTTCAGTTCTAAACTGAAAAGAAAAAGGAATCCTGTTTAACTCTTAACAAATAACCAAAGTGACTATTAGAGAAACTAAACCAAGAAAGGAGAGCCTTACACTTAACCCAGGTTTGGCTTTGTTTAAAGGTAAAACCAAATGTCCGAAAGATACAGAACATAGTAAAAGGAATAGGAAAGACACTGATGACATTTTAATCCTTAATACTAAATTCTAGGAAGACCAGGGGGGCAGGAGGGGAAAAAATGCTTACAAAGTAAGCAGTAGGAATATTTCTTCAAATTTGCAAACAGAAAAACTTACACAAACACACAGTACTTGTAGCACAACGTAAGAAACTTTTTGTTTCATGAACTTAATAACCTCTGCTGTCTCTGTGCATTCTGATGTACTTCAGCCCATGTCAGTTCTTACTTCCCTGTTTCTGTTTGGGATCCTTCTGCTTTCCAGCTCACCAGGGCTCCTTCTTTTGGTTGTTTTGGCTGAAGTCCCAGAGAAATAACAACACCCTTGAGCTGAGTGTCAGAAAGTTTAAGAAGCAACAGGTGCCCAAGGGAATCTTCAACCTGGGTCTTTAGCACAGCCACTGATAATGCACAACTTTTTTTTCCCAAACAGTAACTTGAGATACAAACAGGCTGAATGAAAAGTAAGAGTAAATCTCTTTGAGACAAGAACTTCCTTAACTTAAGTTTTTGGGTTTTTCCCCTTTTGCTGCAGGAGTGCCCCTGCACTTTGGTTGATGACATCTTAATGGGATTTGCTTAGCTTTCTACTCATTAGCCTGGGTGCCTCACAGAAGACTTCTTCATCAGATACTGACTTTACTTCCAACATCAGAGAAGTAAAGGAATTGATATTTTAAAGCCTCTGAATCAGATACACAAAGTGAAATCAGAGAAAACAGAAATTGTGTTCTTCCCATTTATCTAACACTGGGGGCCAAAGGGTGGCAGAGGAGCCCTTACCAAAATCATCATTACTTCACTATTGTCTTCATGAACTATGAATAAAGTTCTTCAAGTTTGGTTTTCCTGAGAAATCAAAAAAAAAGTTTTGCTCTGTGTTGAACGACATATTTAGTGCCAAACTAAAGAATTTTTTACTTTTTCATCTCAGCTAAAAATACTCCGAAGACCTTTTGGATAAATTAAAAGAAACTCTCCCCAATTTCTAGGCACTGAATCTGTACTTGACTACCGAATTAAAAAAAAAAAAAAAAAAAACCACCACCCCACACATGGATCATGCACTTTCAATTCCCAAAGAAAAAAAAAAAGCTACATTTTTCATAAGTCATGAGCCTTTCCTCAAGTTCTTTTGAAATGCTAAAAACCCTTGCCTAACAGAGGTATTTGATTCTCTCTCATCCCAGGAACTCCTTTTCTTCAGTCTTCTCTTCCTTCATTCTTCTGTTTCTACCTCCTTGTTAGAATAGCAGGATTTGGCTTTCACTCCCACTCCCTTTTTTTACAAGAAGGCTGCTTTTAATAAAAATGAGCCAGTGTCCTATTAATGACACACCCTTAGGGCATCTCCTTCACTTACAGTCTCCTCAATATTATTTTTTTTCTTCTACAACTTACCACTTCTTTTCCATAGACATTTCTCTCATTCATCTTCTGCCTAGTTTCAAAAACTATGTACTTTCCTCAAGTACCTCTTGCATTCCTAATTTTCTACCCTTTCCTACTTTCCCTACGTCTTTTTTAAGCTTGCACATTTGGGTTATTTCTTCTTTCCTCTCTATATTCTACTTCTAGATCATCTAGTAATCACTAATAGAATTAACTACTGAAAGGTGTTCTCATAGCTTTAGAAACTTCACTCTTCTTTCTGCTTATTCTGGAGTGTCAGAAGAGACTTATTTGTTCTGACCATTTTTCATGGCAGTTCTCTCATTCAACCCAACCTACTGAGGCATTTACTGTAATTCACACAATTTACAAATCCTCCAAAACCACACCCAACAGATCTAATGGATTTTATTGGGAACTTCATCACCTGAACAGAATGCATAAGGCTATTCCTTGCCTTCCAACAAACAACTGGATTTTCAAAAGAGCTCATGCCATGTCACTACAAACTACTATGGCTATGACAAAAGATGTTTTAACTCCATCACTCAGCACACACCTGGGTTTTTCTGTTTGAAGCCACTGATGACAGACACTCCCTTCTGCACACTGGCATCTCCCTCTTGCTTATACCTCCACACACTGCAAAATAGACTCTGCGTTCATTTTAACATGTAGTTTCTAGTGTTGGGATTTTGTTTACAATAGGTTACAGTTGAAACTCTATCCACAGCTAATTTTGGAAATCTAATTTTTTTTTTAATAACTCTGATATTTTGGTCTGGTCCAAAGATCATTCATTTGGAAAAGAGAAAACAAAAGGGAGGAAGTCAAATGTTTTACAGTTTAAAGGAAGATCACTTGCTTTTAAATTAAGCTTCTTGTAGTTTACACTTCTAAACCTTAAGAAATTGGATTAATAGTTTATTTACTAATCCTATGAAGAGTCTTAAAACACCTAAAACTATTTTGCTTGGTTTTATCGGTTCCCTCCTATTTGTCTGCACATTGAACCTTGCTGCAGAATAGATGAGAGTTTTTTCAGGACAAGTGTTTGTTGGGTTTTTTGTTTGTACTTAATGATGTCTGGATAGCACCAAATCTAAATAAAGTTATGGCTTTAATCAACTGACTCAATTCTGCACAACCACCAACAATAGAAGAGCAACAATCCTAATTTTAAATTAAAAGCACATGAAAATTTGGAGAAGTTGTTTCATCTTCCATTTCTTCCACAAGAACCTAAATCCTCAAAAACCCATGCGTGCATACACAGGTCTTCTTCTAAAAATGCTACCCTTCATAATATTTCTTACAAAATGAAGCCAAAAGGAAACTAAACAAAATGTGAAACCTGGCTTTAGAGGACAACAAAAAAATGAAAAAAGCCTGAAGACAATCAGAGCAGAGCAGAGTTTGTACAACTCAGGGTCAGGTTAACTTGGAGATGAGGCTTTAACAGACCAGAAACAGTCTACACATAAACAACCTGTTTGTCCAGCCACGAGACACCCCCAAATTTGAAATAAAGCTACCAGCTGTCTCAGCAAGATGCCATGTCACTGTTACATGGGGTTGATCTATGAAGTCATTTTCTTAGAATACTTACCACTAAATCCCAGTTATTTTGTTCAAGCAACGTTATAGCTTCATCAATATTTTCAATACCAGTACATGCCTAAAAACAAAAAGAAGCAGTAAACAGAATTAAAAGCATTGATCAAAATCAGGGTATTAATACCTATAATTCAATTAATTTCATCAGGATGACAGGAAAGGTATAGGTTTTCCCTTTCTGTTACAAAAGGGTAATTCAGAAATCAGACTTCATGTTTTAAACATCAAACATTTAGGTATCATTCCCAGTTCCATCAGAGGATTCTTGTGTAACCTTGAGCAAGCCACCTAGGGAAGCAAGACCAAGTAGTTATTTGTAAAATTAGGACAATAGTGCTGCCCCATAAAGGCGTTTTGAGAATTCTACTTCAAAACTATGATGTACTCATACTACTTTAAAAGGGAGCACAAAAAACCCTAAAGTTCCAGCCCTGTACTCTGGCTTTACCTAGTTCAAGAAATCTAACACAATAGCATTATTAAGGTAATGTTAACCCTCATAAAACCATATTTTGAACTGAGCTTAATTCCAAATCCAAGAGCACCTCTACTCAGCAAAAAATGAGATGCAGCAACTTGCTTCCTTTTTTTGATACCCAGACCTTTTCAACTTTCCACTTCAGCAGAGCATTGCTGTTCATTCTGCCATATATTTGCCACCATTCATATTGAAGGATATCAGATATATTTTACCAAAAGAATAAAAAGAAACAGTTAAGTTTCTTTCTGGAATTTATCTTTCATCCTAACCAAAGCAGTTCAGACTTTCATAAGATCTAAAACATGATCATATTCCTTCTGCTCTACACCACAGTTATATAAAACTGTGGTATACAAAACTGCATCAAAAAAAAAAAAAAGAACCAAAAAAAACAAACAAAAAACCCCACCTTTTAACAGTAATAATACAGAGCTAGGTAGCAGCAGCAAACAGATCAGTTTTCCTGATTTCCTTTATGTCATAAGAGAAGAAGGAGGCTAAGCAAACATCTTTTTCCTTCCAAGTCATAAAAAGCAATCAGGTAATTTATTTCCCATGTTCTGACTTTTCTCCCAATTTACAACCATGAAAACATAAAAAGAAGAAATCATAGAGAAATTCAAGGCCAATTCTCTCTTCCTAAATTCAACCCTGAAAAATTCCACACTTACAAAGCACTACATGCAGTATGTCAACACAAAATGTACCAGTCTGAAGGACCACAAGATGAAATTATGGGAGAATTTTGCCTGCAGAGGGGAGGCAGCAGTTTCTACTGCTACACAGTGCTCTCATGACCACATTGATCCTCTCTGCAACAAGAGAAAATTTCTTCCACTTCAGAGCATGCTGTGTTAATGCTGAATTTCACCCACTTCACATTGGGAATGCTAAAAAAATATCACTTTGCCCTTCAGAAGCATCATTTTGCCTTTTTTTCCATTATTTCTTGCAGTTATTTCTGAAGTTAAAAATAGGACAACACTTCAACACAATCTCCAGCAAATACTTATACATTTATATACACTTATGTCAGGTAGGTTTGAAGAGTACAGGGCTTGAGCCTGTGCTTTCTGAAATCACAGGATGGCTCATGCTGCCATCAACCTGCCACTGGAACTGATGTGAACAGATCTGCTGCAAAAATCCTGCTTTGAGAAAAAGCTCTGCACAAGTGACAGTCTTTCTGTTTGCATTCAAGTGAAATACACTTAATGTGGTCATTACAGAAATAATTACTATTTCTCATTTGTCAGCTCTGTGAAATCTGCATGACTTTTTTAAGAACTACCTTGTTCCAACTTACAATAAGAACTTGACCAGCAATGTGTTGTTTTCACCCCTGGGCTGTGCAGATGAAATTGAGGACAAGGTACCTAAAATTCAGGATTTAACACTGGTTTTAGCCGTCCCCTCTTTTTGTCATTCCTGCAGCTCTTCTGACTTGCCACTGTCCCTCTCTTAGCCCATACTAACTGCAAATCAATTCACTTTGGCATACTCTCATTTTGACGTAAACCAAACAAAATTAGCTTATCCTTCTGCCAAAGCACATAGTGAAAGGAGTTAACTCATCACAGTGTGGGCAGAGTAATTAAAGAACTAATTCACCTGTGTGTCTGCATCCTTCCTGAATCATCTTTCTGGTGATTTACAATGGAAAACAGAAGCTCTTGGTCACCTAGCAATGCAGAGTCACTGGGTAACAAGAACAGACAGGTGTAAACACCAGCTGAGAATAAAAATCATCAGAATTCTTAATAGCCAAGACAAGCAGTTTTGGTTTAAATCTTCATACCATTCTTACACTCCTTTTCAGTATTTGATTTTGAGAAGTTCTTAAACTAAGATTTCACTTTCCAGATGGACCATTTTTGCTAGTTTTCAATAAAACAAAACACACATTTCAGAATTGCAGCAGGAAAGAATGAGTGGTACTTATCAATGTAACCATAAAACAGACATTCCCAGATCTTCCTCAACACACACTGTTAATGTCAGGGTTGCAGCAAATTAAGACTATTTAGAATCTTACTATATTTCACTATCTCAACATTAAAACACTGCATACTACAACACACAAATCAAGTCAGAAGCCATCAGTGAGACCAAAAACCCTCAGCAACCAAAAATTCAAGCTGCTTCCTTGTAACTGTATCATGTCATGCAAGCTAAATCTAAAAAAAAAAAAAAAAAATCATCTGGTTTGCATGTCTTTGATTTTCCCTAAGAAATTAAGCACACAAGACAGGCAGTCCCTCACTGGCAAGTGTGACATGACGTCAAAGGCTCTGTAGTGACAGATTGGTCCCAGAACAACCTGGGCTGCTCCTGCCTTTGTTTTCTTTAGGGAAACACACACAGGAAACCAGCAGGTTCTGTCAGCAACAGAATTAACAAAGTCTGCTTCCTCATGGGTTTGCCTCTCATCCCTAATTGCAAAGGCTGATTTAAGCTTTTCCTATGGTTGGAATATTTATAAGAGCTTCTTCTAATGGACTGCTTCCCATATTACCTGGCTGGATTTTCATTATATTTGGAATAGTTTCATTAGTACAAGTCCAAGGGACACCTGGCACCTTAGGGCTCTATGTCTCACCTATCTAGAAAGGCAGACTAGAATTCACAGGGTTTAATTATTTACGATACATAAATATGTTTTACTTATGTTTATTCCTTTTATTCTACCCAAGCAAGAAACAAACAAACAAAACTTAAATAGGAAAAAAGAAAGTTAAATTTGTTCAGAATCAGAAGTGAAAAAACCCTTCAAAATACAGTACAGCAGATAAGCTCTGCAGATGCAAAAACATACCTTTGTTACTGAGCAAGTAAAGTGAGAGGCTGAGGAGACTTTTTATTATTCACAGATTTTTATTCAGCTTTATTTTCAAGAGAGACCTGCTTAACAGAAGGCATTAAATATTTTAAAAGAAAATTCCTACCTGAATACTACTAAATCTTGATTCAGTGAACAACCAGCACATCCTCTAAGTAAGTCATCAAAAGATGAAAGAAACAAACCACCACAGAAAAGATAAAGCCTTGAAGGCTCACTGATTTGTAAACCTTTACACATCAGAAAGAAACCAAAGAATTTTTTTTGGAGGACAAAGGAGAAAAGACAGAACAAGTTCCTCCTCCTCTCTGCATTTCCTGTAAATCTAGGATATCATTTTCAGCCTTCACAGCAGCTCCAGAGACTCTGCAGTCACTTCTGTGCTTTTCCAGACCACACAAGAGGAAAACGAATGCAAGGATGAGAAAACTATTGTTGTGTGCTGAATACATAACCAGATTCTGAAGATAAAGTTACTGAATGCTAAAACAACTTTCTCAGCATCCTGCTTTTCCAGGGCAGGTAAGTGTTTCCACCAGCCAGACTGACGTTTTCACACAATAAAATTTCTGAGTGTTCTCCAAATTTTTTTTCCAGGAAGCTTCAAATCCCCACAATGACGGAGACTTCACCCTTGGAATGTTTCACAGGTAACCATCAGGGATCCTATCCTTGCACAGTAACATTAACCTTAATAAAAGAAGCAAACTAGCTACTGAGGAAATTCAATAGGAAAGAAGTTGTGAGGACAGATAGGCTCCAAGGTATTTGAGACAAACCTAGGAGCTGCTTCCAGAAAGCTGTAAAGCAGGATGACAGACCAGCTCTTCTAAATCCCCTGCAGGGTGGTCTGACCCCAGCAGCTGTAACAGCTGGATCTGGGGTTTGAGACCCTCTGTGCCACCCCACCCCAAGAGCACAGGCTCCAGCCACCTCCCTACCCCAGGGAAGCAGCTGCCCTCCCCATCTGGCAGCAGCTGCTCCCCAGCACCTGCTGCAGGGATCCAGCAGTTGTTCCATGGCAGAGCTGCAAGGGCCAAGTGCAGCTCCCAGCACAGAGCTGGGCTGTTCCTGCAGCTGCTGGGACTCGCTCACACCAGGCACAGCTGCAGCTGCTGCACAGGAGCTGGCAGCAAATGGTATTTGGCAGCAAGGCAGGATGTGTCTCACCTGTGGCACAATTCTCCTGCTGGCCAAGGCAAAATGAGGCAGGCAAAGTATCCAAAAGGCCACAGTTGGCCTAAGTCTCAACATTCTGTATTTCTTTGGCTACTAACAGTAGCTGCATTTTCTCCGAAAAGGGAACTGTCCCATCTCTAATCTAACCCAGACTAGGCCTAAAACATTTTGTACAACAGGTTCAGGCCCATTAAAACCAGGCAGACAGACAGCTGTGAATTACATTGGGTACCACTTGCTCCTGTAACAGTCAGATTTAAAAAAAAAATATGTAGCTCAGTCCATCATTTCAATGCTTATCCAAAGCTACAATGCCCAAAGAAACAATTGCATGAACGCACCAGAAGATTCAATAGGATTATCCAGGAAGAAAAGCCTTCACTCTCTGGGAGCTCCCACAATAGCTCAGGAAGTCAGCATTAACACACCTGCAAGTGCACAGACAGCACCCTAGGAAGTGCTTACTTCTGAAAGCACCAAATAAAATTTTATCACTAGATAGAGCACAGCAACTGGAGTTAACTCTATTCCATAAAGATATATGAGATTTTCAAGGGACATAAGAAATGCTGGCAAAGAACATATATCGTTAAAAATCAATTCACTATCCCTTGGGTAACTTACTGTTCAAAAGTTGAGAGAGACCAGGAGCATGGAAAACCCTTTGGGTCCAGGCCACAAACCTGCTCAGGACAGCTGAATTACAGCTTAAAATCAGCAGCTTAAAAACAACAAACCACTCAGAGCTGTTCTGAGTAGCATTTGAGATACAGCAAATGATATTACTTATCTCCTTGATTATTCCCTCTGTAATAGAACCAAGATTTACCTTACTGTTTTATTCACCTCTTCAATTACAACCAGACAGTTCACAGACACACTTCAACTCCCGGCCAGGTTTTGCCTATCTCCAAAGACACAGAGTCTACAGCCTCTCTGGGCAGTTTGTTCTAGTGCTTTACCACCTTCACTGGGAATTGTTTTTCCTTATATTTAATTATAATTCCCCAAGCTGTAACCTATATCCACTGCCTCTCACCCTCCAACTCCAAGAGAAATTTGATTCTGTATTGTCTGTTATCACCCACTGTACAACTGAGACAGCAACTAGATCCTCCTGCAGCCTTCTCTCCCAGGCTACACAAAGCCAGCTCCCTTAACATCACCTTTCACATAAAAATGCTCCAGCCTCCTCCCTTCCTAGGTAACCCTTCACTGGACTTGCTCTGCTTTGTCAGTGGAGGGACTGACACTGAACACACAGCACTCCTGGCAGCAGTGGTCTCATCTCACCTGTACAATGAGAAAGAATGTTCTCCCTCAGACTCCTGGAACACTGATACAGCCATTGTGTAGTTTCTAGAAAAACCCTTAATTCCCTTTCCAAGCATTCCTAACAAAAATCAGGTTTCTGGAAGCAAGATATTTAAACAATCCAATCCTGAGTTTCCACTTTCTAGAGTCAAACATAGTATTTTGCTTCCTTTTTCCATTCATTATGAGGAGAATGGCTCAGTAATCAAGGATAATTATCAAGTCTATAAAGAAACAAAGCTAGCTCCAGATTGTATCTGCCAGAAGGATGTAGGACACTAATTCACCCATGACACATTAATAAGTCAGAAAATTTTCTTTAAATTCACACATACACTGTTGCAATGCTGACTACTTCAAAGCTACTGAAACAAAGTGTAAAACTTCTTCCCCCAAAACAGACAAAGTTTAGCCAAGATTCCCAGGCAAGCAAGTAAAGCTTTAGTACCATATCTATTTTAAGATGCCTGTGTAACTCCCTTCTGGGCTATCAAGAAATGCAGCACATTCAGACACTCACAACTGAGATTTTTTGGTACCTCAGTTCTTCTCATCCCAGAGTCCCAGCTGTCTCAGGATCACCTCCACAGACTCCATCAGCTACACCCCTCTGTGGCATTCCTGCTCCTTCTAAACTTGCAACAACCCCACTGGTGTATTGAGACTGTTCTTGGTATGACTCATCCGTGGTTATTAAATTAACTTTTACTTCTGTTTCAGACAAACACTAAAAAAACAACATGCAGGCATATCAACCAAGACACAGACTGAAAGGTCACCTACTGCAAGCATCTAACTGAAGAGATAAGAATGCTTCTCTTTTTACATAACTCAAAAGATCATCTGGTAAAAATTAAGCTGCTCATTTAGCAAAAACAAGCTCATTTACTTACTAGTATCAGAAATTAAGAAAGGGTTTTAGGCAAATATGCCAGGGTAAAGTTTGCCCAATGCATTTCAACTCCCACACCCAACTATTTACAAGTTTCATCATTCTACTGTTTGAGCATCCCCTTAAGCAAAGCGAGGGGGAAGGGGGGAGAAGAAAAAGAATATTTCTGAAGGTCACAGAAGACATCTCAACCTATAGGTACCAAGTAGACAGGAGTGAACTTTGCTCACACTCTGAGATGACTGCAAGCCTTCCAAACAAAGCAAGCTGGGGACAAAGTCTAAACTGGTAGCATGAAGCTCTAACCACTTCTCAGCAGAACTAACTAACTCAGCACCACACTAACCACTTTCAAATAGATTCCAGCAGACTGTGAACTCTCTCAAGACTCTGGAGCAAATTCTGATTCCAGAATACCACGAAGGCAGATCCCTAGGAAGCCCATGAGCTGAGCCAAGGCATGAACTCAAGGCTCCCAAGCCCCATGTTAACACTCCAGAGTTTAAGCCACACACGTTACATACAAAGAGCAGTGGTGAAACTGAATTAAAAAACAAACCAAAAGTCAGTACCCATTAATTAGTACTCCACACTACCAAACCCATTTGTCTTTCCTGAGGACTGAAGACAGCCTTTACCCAACAACTACAAAATATTTTGGTTAGGATTATCCCAAAGTTTCTGTGTTTGTTTAATACTTTTATTAAGTATGTCAGTGAAGGCAAAACCTCAAGGTTTCCTGAGTCACTTTGCCCCTACAGTATCACATAAGAAAAATGGATGGAAAAAAGAAAATAATTGTTTGGGTCAAAAAAACACTTGATGCACATTTGCACTCAATTCCTTTCTCCTCATTGTCTCAAAGCAGCAGAACTTTAAAAGCAACTGAAGAATAAATAAAAGCCACTTTCTAGATTAGCACACCAATGAAGAGTACTAATCCATACAAAAGAATATTTTAGTCTGCATTCCACAAACACTCTTTTTATTTTTTTGTGAAGAAAAGGACAGCAAGGAACAGACATATTCCTCAAAACCTGCAAAAGGCACTGGCATGGTTTAACTCCAGCCAGCAGCCAAGCCCCATGGAATTGCTCACTCATTGCTCCAGCAGTGGGACCAGAGAGAGAATCAGAAAGGTAAAAGCTGGAAAATTCACAGTTAGAAATAAAGACAGTTTAATAGGGAAAGCAAAAGCAACAACAGGCAAAACAAAGAAATAACTCCCTGCTTCCCATGGGCAAACAGGTGTTCAGCCACTTCCAGGATAATGGGGCCCCACCACATGTAGTGGTTACTTGGGAAGACAAACAGCATCACCACGAAGATCCTCTCTTCCTCTTTCTTCCCCCTGCTTTATATACCCAGCATGGTGTCATATGGTCTGGAAAATCCCTTTGCTCATTTTGGGTCCAGTCCCAACTGTGTCTCCTCCCAACTTCCTGTGCACCCCAAAGCCCCCTTCTTAGTATAGCAGTACAAGAAGCAGAAAAGGCCTTGGCTCTGCACAAACCCTTCTCAGCAATAACAAAAACATCTCCATATTATCAATTCTGTGTTCAAATCCAAAGCACAGCCCCATAACAGCCACTAGGAAGAAAATGAACTCTACCCCAGCCAAGACCAACAGGCATCCAGAACAGGCAAACTCCAAGCACAGGTCATACCAATAGCACAAAAAAAAAAAGTTTACTAAAGACATAAAAATTAAAAATTATATAAGCTTTTAAAAGTATCAGGACAAGAAAGCCAGACAGTAAGTCAGTGGAAGAAAATAGTAGAGAAGTATTCAAAGAAGGCAAGGGCATATCAGAAAAGCTACATGAATTCTGTGCACTGATACTCATTACTGAGGAACTTTGGGACCATCCTGTAACACAGCTGATATCTGTACAGAAAACACTCTCATCCTAAGATGTCAGCAGAGACACATAGAACAAACCACTAGATTTGTGAGAATCCCCAGAACTTTAAAGGAACTTAAATACAAGGTTTTCACAGCAGACTCTCTTTAAATCAGTCTTGATTAAAGGTGAAATCAACACCACATTCCCACAGTGCTAATGTGAGTTTTTTGTGATGCAAACCAGAAGGGGTTAAGATTTCCACAGTTCAAATTTGACTTCTGTACTAATAAGAAACAACAGAAATTCCAATAAAGTATATAGAATAGGTTTAGTAGGTATATATTTATGACACAGAGGAAAAGTGAACACAGCTTCTACAGAGCAAACTCACATATCACACTACTCAAATGTCTCTCAAGAGCTCAGTCAGTTGAAGAACACAATACTAACTCAAGTTGATGCAGTTTATTTCCAAAGCTTTACAACAAAACCCATCATCAAGCTTTCAAAATGCTGACTTCCAGAAACTAGGATGAAGCAAATCCATTCACATCCTGTTTCTTTCAGCTCTTTCCTAAGAACCAGCCACTGCTGTAGAAGAGACATTAGGCCAGCTGGGTCTTCGATCTGAGCTGATATGGCACCTTTGGTATTTGCTCACACAAACAACCTGACCTTTAGACAAAAAAAAAATTATAGAAGTGACTCAGTTTCAGTGTTCTTGTCTTCACAAATTGTTTCCTGCAATAGATAAAATATGAAACTTATATAAAATAACCCAAGGGCTAACGTACTCTGTTCTAGTTTCAAAATGTCTCTTAAGAACTTCAGCTTTAATGAATTATCTTTTGAAAGCACTAACTACTGCTGTGGAACAAAGACCTGCTCAACCAGTCAGACATACAGGACCAGTAGATGACTATTTTGATAGACCAAACAACATGTCATGCATACATTTGGGCCTTGATTTCCTCTTTGAGCAGTTTCTTTTTACAATTGCACATCAACTAGTCAACTCACAAAATGGGTTTAATTAGTAGGTATCAATCCAGCCAGTAAGCATGTCATTTCCTTTCATCCAAATAATGAAGGGCAAGTAAAATGTTAGGTACTTCCCCAGGCCTTTTATTCTAGTTCCTACAGTAGTTAAAGGAAAGGACTCATCTAATGGCTGCCCCACATATGCACAAATTTATTCACTGACTAGAAAAATATGAAATCCTATCATGTCATGTAGTTCCTTGAAAAAGCTACCTTTTGCTTCCAGTTTGGAAGTGTGTGAAGATTAGGCTTGCAATGGTAACTGAATGATAAGAATTGCCCAAACAGAGAGGAAAACTCTACCCTTTCAGGCTTTCCAGCTCCAATAAAATATTCTTAAGGTGGGAGATTCTCAAGGCCCCTTAAGACATGTAGCAAATGGCTCAAATGCTCATTCTCCTTCCACACAAAAATATGAACTCAGTAAATGTAAAGTTTACTGTAAATGATCCTTGCTTACCAAGATATATTAGCCATGTGGTATTTTTTGATATGACAAATAATTTTCAAAGTATCTTTCAATGAAAGCCCATTCCCAGGCTTTGGGAGTACATATAATTAATAACTTCAGTATTATAATTAGTACTGGTTGTCATGACATTTGGAAAAGGATTCTCTAGCTACCACCTCTCAATCTGTTTCAGTGACCTACTAACCCAAATACCTATATGAATGGGCTGATGGAAATGGTTACTATGATGTGAAGAGTCTTTTCAAGGTAATTGAATGAAAAAACCAGAATAAACCTCTTTCTAAAGACAAATTGGTGCTCTAGTGATAAATTATTTAGGTTCCTACAGAAGGAGTGTAATGCACACAAATCTGTCATAGTAGCCTCTCTTTTCTATAAATGTCAGTTAGTATTTCTAATTAACTATCTGTCTTTACATTGGAGAAATTAACTGGCTTTTCCATGAAGAGCTATCAATGGGAATATCCAAGTTATGTTTCTAAAAGGACACGACTCTCACTTCATCCTCTTATTTGTGACTCTGGAACCCACTTCACCTTCAGTTTAGAGGCCAGTAAATCAAATTAGCCTCGTTCTGATGAACCTGAACTTTGGGATGATAACTGAACCTAAACATATCTAAAGAAATGAAACTCTAAAAACCCACAAAGAAAAAAACTAATAGAAGTGATGGCAGAAGTGACTGGTAGCAGACAATGAAAATGGCAATAATCAAGCTAGAACACACTAAGTATGCAGCATGTTTTTATGTCTCTTGGCCCTAGGGACATTTACAGTAAACAAGACCAATTGTGTTCCAAACCAAGAGGTCCAACTACCAGTTCCAAAGGTGTTACTGACTGTACCAAATTATAATGGGATAAAATCCAACAACAATTAAAAGGAATTCTAATCAAAATGCAAATTAAGAGGCCACACAAGTATGAACTTCAACATCCTACAGTGTCCTAAAGGCCTCTTTTTTACACAGAAAAACAGTCCTGTTATCAATTTTAAAATTTAACTAAAGGTACAGTAACCTATATCCACCAAAACAGGTCAGGTGAAGACGTGCTGAGCATCTGGGCACTGACTTAGCAACCAGCAGAGCCCACTTTTAACTAAAGAGACCCAGTAGGAGGGTATGATTAAACAAACCTGTCTACCCCAAACCCTGACTTAAAATCTCTAGAGTACTGGATTTCCTTCCAGCTGCTGTGGAGACAGTTGCAGAGTTTAGATCAGAACCCACTGCACTCTACATCCTACAGAGAAAACACACAAAAGCAGGGTTAGGTTTGAGTAAGACTGAGGTCTAAGCTCAGAAAGACCTGAACAAATGTACACCCAGATATTTAGAGAGACTTTCTAATGAAAATGTAGGCCTCTGGGAACTTTAAATCTTTGGAAAGTGTCCTCCAGCTTATGTTTAAACTTTGACTGGAACTCTCTTCAGAAAATACCTTTTATTGAGGACTTTGTTCCAAATTCCCAAACACTCCACTGAAAGCCTGCAAAGAAAGCAAGAACATCTCTTTCTGCCCCAGTACCTTAGTGACAAAACATGTCTTTTCTTCCAGAAATCAATATTAAGGACATCAGAACACACAGTGAGTGGTTTATCCTTATAGAAATGTTTGAAACACTTCCCATCTCCCACCCTAAGTCACAGTCCAGGGCCAGAATCAAAGGCACCGACTTGAATTTCCTCCCACAAACCTGTTTTTATGAAAGAGATTGACACAAAGTTGAAGTTTGAAAAAAAGAAAACAAAACTTTTTTTACACAAGTGTGTGAATCACACAAAAGTAACCTATTATCCAGTTTCTTAAAAATTTGGAAAAGGAAAAAAAAGCACATACTTTGGTTTCACAATGAACATAGATGGAAGAGGGAAGAAGAAAACCACTAAAAACTGTTGTCTCAATGAAAGCAAGGATCCTCCCACCCAAATCCTGAGGTACTTATTTGGTCAATGAAGAAAAATGTGAAATCTTTGAAAGATTTCCTCCTGAAGCTCCAATGTGTCAGATACTCTTGTAATATATGGACACACTCGAGATGACAACTCCCACGGTACTGCAACCCTCAGGCCCACTCCACATTTAGAATTGTTGTGAGGACAAGCACACAGTATGAATAAAGTGGTCCTATAGGTGGATATAACTTATAAGGACAGAAATATACACTTGCTTGTTTTAGTTCCAATCCTAAGTAAAGCTGTAAATTCAAAAGCAAAAGAGCTAGCGTGCAAAAACATCGGTATCTGACACTCCTGCCAATAATCAAAGTTAAACTTTGGGAACGAAGACCAATCTATGTCAATTAAATGAAGCTCTGTGCAACTAAATTTTACAATTTAAAAAGAAAAAAAAAATTGTTTTCTTTATAGTAAAAAGTAGACCCCAAACTGCAAGAGATCACGACTATATTTGTAGCATGTGAGCACCTGGGTATCCCACTGAAGATGAAAGAACACTTTAAAGGTAAACACAACAAACAACAGAAGAACAGGTGTTAAAAATTTGGTAGAAATTATTTTCCCCAGTATGTGAAGTATATGTTGCAGCATCACTCTTACCAGTTCACATGCAGCTATCTTTTTGAAGAATTGATGCTGCTAACACAAGCTGTTGTGTTTTTTCCTATGGAGTTTTTCCTTTATGCCAATGACACTTTGTGGAGAAGTTCTGAATTGCATTTAGTAAAAAAATCTAAAACTTGTTTGTGCAAGTTCTAGTCCTGAACTCCACATCAGCTACTTCCACTGAAAACAATCAGACTACTCATGTACAAAGCAAAGCTTCTGCATAATCTTTCCTAAGTGTGGGCCTGAGAAGGAAAAGTTAGGCAGGTTGCTTATACAGCCCACATGCATGAATACGTATTTTGTGCTCCCTGAGTAGCACACAGTAGCCTCATTAAAAAGGGGAGGAAAAGAAAATAATTATAAACCACACAGAACAGGCTTAAATTGTTTTGAGACATTACACAAAAATATTTTGGTAGATCACTCACTGCGCCTTACTCTACACTTAAAATTTTCATAAAATTCCATGGGTTTATGTATGTGTATATATTTACACATATATGCAAAACACCTTTTAAAAAGTAATTCTCTTTAGTACCTCCAAATGCAGAAGTAACCTGTTACTAGAATCAGAGTTAAAAAAGAAAAAAAACAAATGCAATACAAGTTCCTGCTCTAGCTGAATCCCAAGGTAAAATCCTCAGGAAGATACAGAACTCTGGAAGATACAAAATAAATCTACGAAAGCTTAAAAAAAGCATCAAGCATCAGCACAATTATGATTTCATTAATTTATTTTTTTAATGGGGTGAGAAAACCCTTTCAATTTTGAGAAGTTTAAAGACCACTAGTCTATCTCCCTTAAACATAACTTGGGAAAGGCAAGGGTGAAATGGTGATGGAAGTTTCCCTCCCAGTTTAATCCACCAAAGATTAGCTGAACTAAACTACAAAGTATTGCTTTTGAAATTTTCACTGTGTGCATCATTCCTCCACAAGACACCTCACATAAACATAGAAGATGGCAGCAGAACTCTGAGAAATATATTTATTAATTAAAAGGTACAGAAAATATAGAAGGGAAAATCATGCAGAATTACTTTGCACATAATGTTTTATTCTCCATTTTAAATTCTTAGTGAATGAGTTGCAAATTCCACCAAGTATTTTAAAGACCCAAAAACCTTTACTGTTTTGTAACAGTCTAAAGATACAAGGCCTAATAATGACTGACATTGTCCTTTACTAATCTGAAGCTTTAACAGCATGACAATTAACAGTTCAGTACTTTAAAACCAGGTAGACACTTGATATTATCTTTAAGAGAACTACAATAAAACAGAAAAACAAAGCTGTCTGCTGAAATACAAGAGGAAAATGTTTGGGTTCTTTTTAAATGAGGATTGGTATATGATAAAATATTTCCTGTGCCCTAAGTTCGGACACATTATGTCACCCACCCTTGACCTAAAACTGGTTCCTGTGATTCCACCACCCACCCTCAAGTTTGCAATGATACTTACTTGTCTTCAGAGTACAAATACTGCAGTTGCACTTTCACTTTTATTAATGGTTTCAAAATCCAAAATATGCAAAATAGCATAGAACACCTGGAAAGTGTAAATCTGTATTGAAAATTCTATTAAACAAATAATCTTACGTTCACCAGCCACTAATTTAATCATCTGGGATTCCTGATTGCAAATTCAGGTAATAATGTGGGATTCTCCTGCAAGAATCTGTTCTCACTGGTACGAATGCAGAACTGGGATCCCAGTTTCCTTTCACACAGTGTGCCATTCCTGGAAAAACTCCTTTGTGAAATTCCAGCCCTAAAATTAGGATGTCATTCCTTATGTACACAAAAGTATCTCCAAGCACAAGAAAGTAGTATCAAAATAGTAACATTTGGTAAACACTTTAATGAACAGGGGTGTAAGATATTGGGGTACAGAAGGGGATGACAGTTCCCTGTTATCAGCTGGGAACTTCACAAGTTACATCAGTGAGATATACCAGACACCTTTTGCAACAATTCATTACATAATACACAGGAATTACTACACTACAGTCACCCTACCTGTAGCTCCAAAGAGACACACACACAGAGTGAACTGGAGAGATTACTATTATTTCTTTTTAACTAAATGAAATAGTTTTACTGCTGACAGCTGCAAAACAGTCTTTTAAGAAACTGAACATACAGATGGCAGTTTTACAAATCAATCCAAGAATATCCAGGTGCCTATCCATACCAGAACCACCACTGCAAATGGACAAGGCTTAAAAAACAAAATCCTGATGGACCGAAAAGCAAATATTAAAAAAAAGTATATTCAAATATTATCTGATTCCCTTCCCAGATGTCCTTGGCTCCCCTCACTATTTCAAATGCAGGTATCCTCCAGTTTTTTACTCGGTCTTAAAAAAACAATATAAAAACGAGCAATATTAAGAAGGAACACACACTCCTAAACACATCACTTTTACTTATAGGAAGACTTTATTCTGGGGATAAGATTTAGAAGCCTGAAGTTAAATTACAACCCTTTTGGAGAGAGAAGGAAAGGTGACAAACGACTTTGAAGAGCATATCCTCCCTTGTACAGAAGCACTCTGTTGTTTGGAATGGGGTGGGAAGAGTTTTACCGTCATCACAACAGTCACAGGCTGAGGCAACCATGGAGTTTAGTGTTGATGCTGGAATGGAAACACCTCTGTTCAGCACTAATCTGTGGTACCAGCAAGTGATTCACCACAAACACTGTGACAAATCATGTGGACTGGTGAGTTTTGGATCCTCCCTGGCATTTGCCTCTTCCAAGTGAGCTGCCTCACAGCTGTCCCAAGGCCTGGCTGGTTGCAGAGGGTAGGAACAAGCAAAGTGGATGAAAAAGCTTTTTGTTTATTAATTAAAAACTGAAACTCTCTAAGTTAAAGACATTTTGCTCACGCACCTTGAGAGAAGAGGGCACACGCTCCCCATTTCTGACAAAAAAAGAAGAAAAGCGAGAGCGGAGGCTTCAGAGGGTGGGCTTCACACCCACCACCCCGGACCTCCCCACAAAGAACAAGCAGCACAGCAACGAGGAGAAAGAGAAAAGCAGCGAGAGGCCACGGCAGTGTGGCGGCGGCTCGAAATTTACCTGGAAATCAGCCAGTATCATTTCTCGGTCCATGTTGGACGCCATTGCAGCCAGCTGCGTCCCGGCTCTGCTCGGACCCGCGCACCTGGAGCCGCTGCCGCGGGGAGGACGGGGCAGGGTGGGAGCTCAGGAGCTCATGGAGGCGCCGCGCCGCGCTCGGGCTCCCGCGGCGCCTCCGGGCTGCTCCTCCCGGGCCCGGCGAGGGGAGGAGGCAGGAGAGCGGCGGGCCGGGCGCGGGGCCGGGAGCGGGCAGCGCTGCCTCAGCCGCTGGCCCGGGAAGGAGGAGGAGGAGGAGAAGAAGGAGGAGGAGGAGGAGGAGGAGGCAGCGCCGCTCCCCGCCTGCCTCCACAGCGCCTGTGTCGCACATTTTGCCTGTCATTGAGGTCGCAAAGAGGCGCTTTGCGGCCGCCACGTGACTGCCCGCCTGTCAAGCGCTCCCGGAGCCGGGGGCGGGACCGCGCCGAGCCGGGACCGCGGCCCCCGCGCCCGGGGGCACCGGGCGGAGCGGGGAGCCCCGAGCCGCGCCCGGCCCGGCCCGGCCCGAGCCGCCGCGGAGCGGACACGTCCGCACGTCCCGTGCCGGGGCTTGGCGGCTGCCCGGGCCCGGCGGCGGCGCGGGGTGTCCCGGCTGGGCTGCGCCGCCGGCTGCGGCCTAACGGGGCTGCGGGGAGCTGGCTGCGGCCGGGCCCGGGCCGTGCGCGGAAACGCGGGCCGGTGCAGCTGCCGGGCGGAGCGCGGCCCTGCCTCTCTGTGCGGGAGCGGGGAACCGTCCGTCCATCCATCCATCCGTCCGTCCGTCCATCCATCCATCCATCCATCCATCCCGCCCTTTCTCCTTCCTCCCGTCCCTGCCCCTCTCCCTCTATCCGCGCCCCGGGACCGCGGTTCCGGTGAATGCAGCGCTCGGTCCCGGCGCGGTTCGCGTCCCCTCCGCCCCCCGCCACTCGCTGCCCGCTCGGCAGGGCCCGCTCGGGGCAGCGCCGACTTTTCCCCCGGGCTCCGACTTGGCTCAAAAGAAGGAAATGCGTTTTTCACAGGTTTTTCTGAGCCAACACACCGTGATCTGCACAGCGGCCGTCGCTCAGGCTTACTACTCCAGCACTGTAAGATGCAATTCTATTATATACCGCAAATAAATCTGCTTTGAGTGATGCAAATCTAACTGTAAGCGATGCTTTCTAAGTCTGCCTCCTGCAGCCTGAGGTACCCCCTTACACCGACATAGAGCACACATTTGCACGTCAACTTGCTAATTAGTCCAACGTGTTTTGCTCCGCTTTTTGTAGGAGTCTCCTGCGAGTGTCGTAGCCGAGGTCACAGATGCATCAAGCAGCTTTCCTGTCAGCTCATAATGATACCTTTGAATCAAGATGTTCTGCCGGATTTAAGAAGCAGCGTTCTTTATTGTTTCTCTCTTCCACCCGCGGGGTTACAGGGGTTCCGCGGGCTCTGCCCCGGGGCGAGCTGCGGGAGAGCGCTGCGGGCGGAGAGGGGCGCAGGGAAAGCTCGGCTGTGCCTCCAGGAGGGTCCGTGATCCCAGGAGAAACTCCGGGAATTGTTTAGAGCCTGCTGCGGACGCTGCTGGCGAGCGCGGGCTCCAGGGCACCTGGGCCGGGTGTCTGGCGGCGGCAGCGCTCCGGCCGGGCTGAGCCCACGCGGAAACGCAACTTGAGATGCAAAGCCGCAGTGTCAGAGAAGTTGGGTTTTACATTTTACCCTGTTCCTGCTCCAGTTTATGTTGGCAGGGCTTGCCAGAAGGTTTTTATTGCCCACTGACGTGAGCTTAACAATGCGAGCTCCCTACCATCGACCGGAGGGATGATAAATTAATTGCTCTCACACCTGCACCTTTTTTTTTTCCCCAGTTTGATGTTACAGACAGTTCTGTACTAAGTACGAGGTATGGTGCAATGCCAGGGACAGCCTATGCTAAATTACAAACAAATCCACCCACACATTACTAGAGAGTAACTATAATAAAGGCTGAAAAGCGAGTTTTAGCAACTGGATTAAAGCCAATTAATTCCTGGCACGAATTGAAGCTATAGGTATGCTGTCAAGATTAGTTACACGGCGTTCATGTCTATTACAGCCATATTTTAACTAATGATATCTATATTAGATTAAAACAGGAAGGATTTGATCCAGAACATGAAGAAAAGGTGAAAAGCTTCACGTGCCCCACATCGCAGGAAGTTCACATTCAAGTCACAGCTAAAGTTTCTGTTTGCCTTCTCACAGCCTCTCTGAGCCATTCGAGGTGGGTTTTATCCTCCAACGAGTGAGAGATAAATTAGGGAGCCGATTATTTTACTCCTTATAATACCTTATAATCTCCCTCCAGAAGCTATTTTTTTGGGGGGAGGTTTTCGTTTCTTTTTTTTTTTTCCCTGCTGATTCTGGAGCCGATTGGGGAAAATCTCTGTTTTAGGTGGAGAATCTTTATCACTCATGAGAGGAGATGATCAGGATGAACAAACTGCTTTCTGCCAAGGCTTTTGACAGACCTGCACGGCAGAGGAAGTTCGACGGCATTTTCTGGCCATGCAGCGTTACTTGCAGGAGGCCTGCAGCACTCCAGCTGCACTCTAATTATTTTTGCTATGTGGCATGATAAACAGAAGATGAAAGCTTTATTTTAAACTATAAACCAACAAAAAATAGTGTGAGACTGTTGTAATATTTGCAGGTCTAATTCTCCACTAAGTTAGCAACAGGTAACACCACCAAAGCCTGTGGATTTTAGGCAGTAATTAGTCACAAAATAAGTAATTTATAAGCCATCTCACTGAATAATCCAAGTTTTACATATAATTTCCCTCTTTATGCAGAAAAGCAACTGTATTTGAATAAACAGATGCTACTTGCATACATATATTTCTAGAACTAACTTTGAGGGAAGTTATAATTTATATTTTTGCTTTTAAAATGAGGGGGGAAAAAAGCAGTATTGCTTCTGGATGAGAATTACCACAGTGAGGCCCTTAAAAATACACGTGGTTTTTCTCTCCTTTAGTGGAAATGGGAGTGGGGGATCAGTTGATAAATTGAACAAAGTTGTTTTCCCTGCTTCGTGTGCAGGCAGCTCACACTTGTCACCTTTGCAATATTCGCAAACAAGCGTGGATGAGGGAATCGGTACCGGAAAATACAATCGCAAAGCACAAAAGCAACCGAAGCTGAGAGGAAAGCCAGACACAGAAGTCTGGCTTCGTTCAGCTGCGGATTCAGCGCTGTAGAACCGGCTGTGTTTGACGGCGGCGGCCCCGACCCAGGCCCGGCTGCCAGCGGCAGGTTCCCCCCGCAGGGCAGCGCCGGAGCTGTACCCATCGCAGCTTCCCTCCCTAACGCACCTCCCCGAGCCTGTTTACATTCAAAATCACTTTCCCGTGGCGTCCACGCAGAAAACAGACGTGCAGATCGCCCCTGCGAGGGATGGGTTACGTGTGCTTATCAGGGAGCCATGACATTGCTGCTTACCTCTCGGAGGGTTCACTTGGCAGAATTCAGTCCTCCGAGGGTCCCTGAAACCTAAAGCAATCCAGCCATTAAAGCACTTTAAGACACTAAATACTGTTAGGCAGGGTGGCGGTGACATCCCCGTCCTCATCCTCACTTCTTCGCCCTGAGAAGGAAAAGCGAAGTCCTCGCGTCTTCTTGGTGCCCGGGCGCGGTTCCCTTTCAAAATGGCACTTTCAAATCAATCAAGGACACCAGAAACGCGGGAAGCAGGAAGCGCTGCCGTGGACGGTCGCCTTCCACTGTTAAGACAACTTGACATTGACCCTTCATCCTTGACCTTGTCCTCAGGATGAGAGAGGAACCCGCGCCGCAGCCGGGGCGGCCCCGAGCGCGGAGCCGCCGCCCGCGGGGTGCCGAGCGTGGGCGAAGGGGCCGGGACCGGGACCGGGACCGGAGCGGCTCCGCTCCCCCGCGGGCAGGTGGAGGCCGCCGGGGAGAAGCTGCGGGCAGCGCCGTGGCAGAGGCCGCCCTCCCGCCCGCCGAGCTGCCCCGATCCCGCTCCTCCCGCCGGGGTGCAGCGGCTCCCGCTGCTACAACCTCCTTTCCCTTTCATTTCCCTCCCCCTAGGCCTCAGCAGCGCTGCTCCTAGAAGCAGCCGGGCCGTGCTGGCTGCGGCGGGGCAGTGCCGTGCCCGGGCGGCGCGGCGAGGGGACGGCACCGGGCGCCGCGGAGCTGCGGCTGCGGCGGGGCCGGGCGAGGGGCGGGCGGGAGCCGCTGCAGGCCTTCCTGCCCGAACTCCACCGCGCCTCCTTAAATCTCTGCCGTTAAAATGTGGGCGGGTGTTTCAACTCAAAAAGCGCTCAAATTTTTTTTCTTTTCAAAAAAAGCTGATGAGGTTAAAAAAAAAAAAAAAAAAAAAAAGAAGGGGGGGGGGAAAGGAGAGAGAAACCGGCTTCGTGTCCTTAGGAAACAGAAGTACCGATTGTTTGTGCTTAAAAAAGGGGGAGCGCAGAGCCGCGGGCGAAGGCGGCGGCCGCGGACCGGCAAGTGCAGCTTTATTTCGCGAAGTTGGAAGAGGAGGCGAGCTGGGCTGTCAGTGCGGCTGCGAGCGCGGCCGGGCCGGGGCAGCGGCGGCACCAGCGCAGCCTCTGCCCCCGGCGGGAGCGCGCCCCGCGGCCGCGGCGGGAGGAGGAGCGGCTGTCCCGGGGAGCGGCCGCGGAGCGCGGACAGCGGCGGCAGGACCCCGGCCGAGGAGGAACCCCGGCGGACACGGCTCCGCGCCGCGGCTCCTGCGCGCCCTGAGCGCGGGCGGCGGTTCGGGAGCCCCCCCGCGCCGCCCGCCGCCCTCCTGGATGCTCCGGAGCCGCCGCCGCCGGGGGCGGCCGCCAGCCGGGATCGCGCCCGCCCGCTGCGCGGAGGCTGCGCGGGGCCGCGGGAGTGAAGCTGCTGCTGCTGCTGCTGCGGGGAGCGAGAGCGCCGAGGGAGCGAGCCGGGCTCCGGCACAGCCGCCGCCGCCGCGCCCGGCCCTCCGCGGGCGCGGCTCGTCCTTCCCTTCCCTGCTGGGCCCGGACTAAGGCGACGGAGTGGGATGAAGGGGGGGATCCCGAGCGGGAGTTGGATGCACACTGCTACAGGAGACCTTTCCTCAGAGCTGCTGCTGCTGCTGCTAAAGTTTCAGAAACCGACTGTGAACAGGGTGGGTTGTCTTCTTCTTCCAAGATCTCAGGTCTGAGTGAGTCTCCGGTGTACGTATATATATGTTACCTATGACATATACAATATATTGCATAGCTGTTAATCTATTTCCCCCGCCGCGAAAGAGGCCAAAGTCTTTTATAATAAGAGTTACTCTATATGTGGAAGCAAAGAAATCTTCCTTCAAGTGGAGCTGCAGTTTTGCTAAATAATCACGTGTGAGTTAGGGGCGGGCTCTTGGCAAGGAGTTTTTTTACGAGTATTTACTACAAGGTCTTACTCCAGAAGATTAACCATCCCAATCCTTCTGTCAGTCTCCGATGCCATGCCTGGTTAAAAAAAAAAAAAAAAAAAAAAAAAAATCTCATCTTTTTTCCGATCGTCAGTCACCCTAAAGAATGGCCGAGCCTTCTGGGAACGAGCTGGCGTCCGCGGCTGCCAAGGGGGACCTAGTGCAACTTACTAATTTGTTGCAAAAGAATGTAAACGTCAATGCACAAAATGGATTTGGGAGGACTGCGTTGCAGGTTGGTATCCAGAGAGGGAGAAAATATTTCATCACTGGTACCTACGTGACCCGGGTTTCCAAAAAAGACAACGTTTTAAGCAGGCTGGTGGATGAAATTCGAGTGGTTTTTCAAACTCGTTGGATGCCATATTTTAACTTTAGTGGCTCCAACTCCCTAAAATGACGTACTTGAAATAAAAATGGTCAAAACCATTCTTTCAATCGGGGATAACCCTCAATGTCAAACGGGCTACGAGTTTGCTAATATTTTGCAACTTCGTGGGGTGGAGGCAAGGAATGAGAGAGCTGAGATGAAAAGAAATCAGCTTAGGTGAGCAGGATTTCATAGCAGGTCTGTAAACACAAATGTTCTGTTCTCTAAAGCTTAGGATTTATATCTTTTTTTTCTTCCTTTTTTTTTTTTTTTTTTTTTTTTTTTTTTTTTTTTTTCTTTCTTTTTTCCTTTCCTGCAATGTGCTTTTAAAGCGTGGCTTGTCTGGGTTCTGGGATCTGCTGTGGATGGTACTTTTCCTTTATACTCTGTTTGTGGGAATGACCTTTCTCATTGGGAAGCATGCTGCTCAGAACCGAGGACCTCCGATGTACATTAAGAGCTAGCCCTGCGAGCCAGGGTTCCAGCTGAATCACTTGCTTTTTCATTCATATTTAAGACTTTAAAATTTGCTTTTTCCAGATCGGCTAGCAGGGCACTGCTTCCAGTTATTTCCTTTCTGATCGTATAGGGTGCTGTGTCCTAATTTTTAACTGTGTAGCTGTGCAGGCAGTTGGAACTTGTCCAACTGCTAACTATCGGAGCTGATGAAAGATTTTACTTTTAATATTATCAGATAATGATGGCAAAAAGGCTAGAATACCTACCAAATAGTGAAAGATGTGATTTATAAATCCAGAGGGAAAATAAGTGTGGTTATTTGTACATGTTATAAGTACTGCAATGTGCAAGTGGAGCTATAGGTCTTTTTCATTTCACACATTAGTAAAATCGTTTTTTAACCCCTCTTCCCCCTTCCCCCAAAACCATGGTAATAATTTCTGAAAGTGGGTTTTTAAACAGCATAGAACCTGTGAATGTAGTCGAGATATTCACAGCTTTTTGGCTTAACATCAAAATGTTAGAGCTGGAAAATAAGCACTTCTTGCTGATAATTCAGGAATGATCCTTTTTTGATAATTTCGCTGAAGCTGGAGATCTGTGAGCTCCTCGCTGTCCTGCTAGTACCTAAATAGGACATCGCATGGCAGTGCAGGCACTTGCAGCAAATTTTAAGAGAGTGAAAGGGTTTAAATTAAAAACTTAGACAAGCTAAATTCTTTAAGAAAGGGGAAAACATTTCGCTAGTTGATTTATCCTCGGGACAAGGGCTGAAAACCGATTTGTCCTACGGGAATGCTGGATTTTTTTTTCTAAAAGCAGCTAACTGCCCATAATCTGAATTAAGGTGTATTTTACACAATGACATAGCATCCAGCTGTACTAAACATGCATCCGTGCCCTAACGATACTTCTTAGGGGTGCCTAATAACAACTGAGCTAATGAACCACAACAAAAATCAAAACAGGAGAATCTGTCGACTGATTTTCAATATGTATCATCCTGAAATGTGCTGTGGGTGCCTGGCCACGCTCGAAAGACTTCTCTGTCAGTGCACTCTGCAAGACTGAGATAATCTCTCTGTAATCTCTCTCTCAATTACAACGGAGAGAATGCTTCTATATTAATGTCAATGAATTTATATTTTTCCTCTGCATTTATGTTTAATTAAACAACTACTCGGCTTATCTTGCTCTGTTCTTTTTATTTCTGGTGAAGTGTACCTATGCAGGCCTCAAATACATCTCCTGTCCTTATGCTCTTTGTCAGATTTATTCAATTAATGCTTTCTCCTTCTTCACCTCCCTCCCCCAAAACACAACTTTGTAAAATGAAGGGGGCATTTGCTGTTCAGTTGTAGCCCATGGCCAAAAAGCACCACCTTTTACAGGATTTTTCTCCCCCTCGCATCTTTAACTGAAGCCTTCAGTCCCCTGGCCTGAACACTCAAAACTCCCACTTAACCCAAATATATGTTTTGAATTCACAAATAATGCATCCTGGGCTCTTAAAAAGAGATCAAAATGTCCGGGTTTTATTAAACAAAGAGAGATCACAATGATCTTGTTTTCTTTTACATCGCTTCCATCTCTTGTCAGAAGTGAAAGAAGTGGCTGAAAGTCGGGAGCTGGAAGCCTTGGGGCACAGAGAGATCTTTTTCCCTGAATCCCAGCCTGTCTTATCTGCACTTTTTCTCCTGTCTGTGGTTATAACGTGCTAGGCTGCTTTACACTTCAAACACTGTACATAAATATATTAATTATAGCTTGCTTTTCTTAAAAAACTTGATATTTATTTTTCGTCAGGAGAGATTTTCAGCAAACTCCTGTAGAAATTATACCTTATGCTAAATCTAATGCACTGTAATGCTCGTTTATGCTGATTTTTTTTTTTAACCAAAATTTTCAAATCAACGTGTGAATCTCTCTCTAAGGAAACAGAAAATAGTTGGTTTTTTTTAAAATGTTATACTTACAATGAGGCTAGTTACAAGGACAGAAAAATACTGTCTATAGGCTAGAGATTACACAATATACATTATAGTGTTCATTTTTGGAAAGCGTGCAAACAAAAAATGAGGAATTACAAGGAAATCGGTGCAAGCAGTTAAGTTACAAATAAGAGAGATTTGTGTTCTAATTATGATAGTTTTATGGTGCAATTGAGAAAATTGAAAGAAGCTTTTTCTTTTTTTTTTTTTTTTTCCCTGAGAGAAACAGTCAGAAAATCCAATTATTGTTGTTGTTGTATTTTTTTTTAAGGGATGTTTTAATGACAGAACATAGCCACAGTTTACTTATAGAGGGGTTATGAAAGTATAATATATTATATTGATTTTAGAAGAGAACTTCTGTAACTTTGAAACATTCCTTTTGACTTTTCCTTTTTGGGTGACCTAATGAAACACAAATATTGGGGAGAAGAATTTCTTTTAGCATTTATGTTTCTCAACAGATAGAGCTATGGTACAGTCCAAATATTTGTATTATGATAATGCACAGACAATGTAAACACCTGAAAGCTTGTAAAAACACATTCTGCATTTGCTGTTGCTGAGGTAAAAGATCTGTTCCTCAGAGACCCTATATTTGCTGCTTAACAAGATTAAACAGTAATGCAGAGGTGTCTCAATACTTAGGCAAATAAAACTGAACTATACTTAATTTTTATACATTGAGAAGTTGAGATGACCCTCGTTAGGAAAAAAAAAATAAAATTGTTCTATTCCATTCCATGCTATTTCAGGCATCAATCCCACCGAGGCAGATAACATCTTTCACAATTTCTCCGAGTGCAGTAACAAATACATTAAAAGCTAGATGTTCTGGTGTGTCATCAGTTTTCTAGCGAGTCTCCTCCGTCTGCTGTAAATGAGAATTGGACTCTGACAAAAGCCAGGGATGAGCAGGGAGGACGGGAGGCAGTGCTGCAGCAAACCCCCACCCGCGGTATCCAATTCTCCTCTCTCTTTCGTAGGTGATGAAACTCGGGAACCCCGAAATCGCCCGGCGGCTGCTCAGTAACGGGGCGAACCCCAACCTGAAAGACAGCACCGGCTTCGCTGTCATCCACGACGTAGCCAGGGAGGGCTTTCTGGACACTTTGCAGACTCTGCTGGAGTTCAAAGCCGATGTTAACATTGAGGACAACGACGGCAACCTGCCCCTGCACCTGGCGGCGCAGGAGGGGCACGTGCGGGTGGTGGAGCTGCTGCTGGCGCGCTCCGAGTGCAAGGTGGGCCACCAGAACAAGCGCGGGGCCACCGCCTGCGACCTGGCCCGGCTCTACAGGCGGGCGGCCGTGGTGCAGCTCCTGGAGGCCAGCGGCTCCTTCCCCCCCAGCATGGACTGAACCCCGCTAGGACGGGGGCTCCTTTGGACCTGAGGGTGTGCAGACTTATTGGGGTGTTTCCCTCCTTTTTAACAACATTTGTTGCCACATTTATTTTTTTCTTCTTCTTCTTCTGAACAGCTGGTAGTGTAAGTCTCAAGAAATTCCAGAGGTGGGTTTTTAGATAACAGAAACGTTTTAAATCCATGCTCCCAGCAGTTTCCTATACCTTTCACTTTACACAGTACTCCCAGGCTCATCCGTGTGTGTGTTGGTTGCTCATATCTAGTTTTCCAGTATCAACTTGTACGATTTATTTTAGGTCATTCGCATCAAGTCATTAATAGAAGAGCTACTATTCACATGTTTAATATTGCTGGACTTTTAAGAAAAGGAAATAGTTTACTGTGATTTCTCCCACCTCTCAATGCACCCCTCCCTCCTCCTCACTCCCCCCACCCCTTTCGGTCAGGCTCAAGAGTCTGAGGTCCTGTTTAAGATAAAAACATCCTTTTGCTAAGAAGTCACCTGCAGCCCCTGCACAGGCAGAGCTGGAAGTCAAAGGCTGCATGGCCTGAGGACAGTGGACGGCGCTTAGATGCTTTAGGCAGTAACTATTCTGTCACTAACAAAAGCTTGTAGAACTAGGTCACTTACTTTCTAAATGTAGATGACACTTTTCCTCTTTGTGTATTTAAACTTTCACCAATCTGGTTTTGAATTTAGTTACCAGAAACAGTATAAGTGGTGTTTCTTCGATTGCCAGAGGTTTTAAACAGCTCAGTTTAGTAGTTCGTGTTTACTGTGCACTGCAGAAGATTTTTTTTCTAGTTTCAAAACAAGCAGCAGAGAACCATTGTCAAAGGCAAGAGAACACGAAAGCTGCAATACAAGACTTCTGGTCACTTCATCTGCTGATTGCAGTTTAGATGTTCTCTAAAGAATATTTGTTTTCCACCAATTATTCTGTTTAGTCTGGAAATAAACTATTTTAATGACAGCATCTCAGAAAACAAGAATATTTGAATACAGAGTAATTTAGGAAGCAGTACTTTTGTTATTTGTGAAGTTGTTGCTTGCACCTAAAACACAATTTAACCATTGGAAATTTTCTATTGCAACACAGTTGAGAGTATTCACCAGACTGAAACTCATTTGCCTCTCCAGCCTCAACAGGAGCTAACGATGCTCAGCACCGTGTCGGGAAGAGTCTATTATGAAACTTTCAACATTTGTACAGGATCTATTTGTTGGGCAGATGGGCAGTTTAAAGTGCTTCATTTTGAATAGTCTAAATTTCGTGCAAAATAGAAGGTTTTAAATCAATGCAAAATGAATACTCCTTTAAATAGCACTTAAAAGAGGAGAGGTAATACATTAGTTTAATTTTTAACTTATTTTTAAAATTAGCCCCACAAAATCAGTTACTACATTTTCAAGTAAAAAATAATTTGCTGAAACTGTCTGTCACATTTACTATAAGCTCTGTCATACTGCTGTGTTCTGATTAAAAACCTCTGTGAAATATGAAAATTTGTGCGCATGATCATTAATCGGAGCAGCACAGCACATAGGAAGCATTATTGGGGAAATAAACCCCAAAATTCCCCGTAGAAAGAGCACTAAAGCACCTGAAATATTAAACTGAGCAACGTAATCCACAGGTCTCCGAGGTGAAGTGACCCAAATCGCTCTGTGTTTTTCTCCATCTTCCTTTCCTCATGTCCTGGAGGATGCTCCAAGCCTTTTCCTTCTCCATTCCTCTCACAAAGGGGAATTCTGTGCTACATCAGAAGGTAACATGCAGCTTTCTCACATTTACTTGGTTTTTTTCACCTGTGCTACTAAAATACTTCATTCCAAACCCATTTGGAGTTTCATCAGCATTTCATTTACGCTAAGGTGAAGTTTAAGCAGTGGCTTAATAGAACAACTTCTCTTCCGAGAAAAATGCCCCGCCTAGTGAGAAATAGCGGCTTTTATTGCGTGCCAGGAGTTCAGGGTTAAAGCCAGGACGAATCACCCCCCGGCCATGCCCAAAGCCTCGGCGGCTGAGTCACGGGCGATAGTCTGGTTTAAAGATGCGTTTTATCTGATTTCACTGCCGCGTTTTCTCTGTGAGCCCTTCAGCTTATCGGAAAGGAGATGATCAATTGAAATCCCTAATTAGATACTTGAAAAGCAATAATTGTCCTCTATTATCCCAGGAAGTTAATAGTTACTACAAAGAGCCTCTAGGAAACCAAAGAAATCAGTCAGCTGGTGGCTTACACGCACCTTATAGGGTTTGTCAATGACAAAAGGTGCCTGGTTGCTGGGGAATGGCTTTCCTCCAGAAGTCTTTATATTTATGGAGCGAGGAGAAAATAATATAAACCAAGTTTCATTAATAGAGAATCTTGACACCTAAAAAGGATTGCAATATCGCATGTGGTTTCAGAAATTGCTTTGGCACTTTTCCCCCATTATTTTGGCAACATCAAAAAGTCCAGTTTCAAAAACTCGCATATTCCTGAAAATGTCGACAACCATATTTACCCAGAGATGCAAAACTGCAGCGTGTGAGATGGAATTAAAGATTTTTAAGAGCTTTTATTGAGACATAAACCAACTGCCAAGTAAGTCTCCAGACAGGAGCTGAGATCGCCCTGCAGCAGCCCAGGAATCGGCAGCAAACAGTGCAGCATCGAGATGAGAGGTATAAATAGAAACAAATACAGCAAGCACAGAAAAAAAAAAAAAAAAAAAAAAAAAAAAAGTGAAGAAATAGAGCATAAAATGTAGCTGTACCAGGATTCACAGTGACCAGGCTGTGTGAGGACACAACTGTGGGGCAACAGCCCTCTCCCCTATTTCAGTTACACGGATGAACAAAGCTCTTACACTTGACCTTTGCTTCTAAATTATCCTCGGAACAACGGCGGGGGCTAATGAACTCCTTTTGGAAAGGGGCAGATCCTAAAGGGATCCTACAAGGAACGAAGAGAGGGGCAGAGGTACAGGGCTAACCATGGCACTGCCCTGCCCTTACTGAGAAGGTATTTGAAGGTGAATTCTGCTCTGTCTCCAGTGCAATAAGCCACTGCACATTTAAGTACAGGAAAATACTTTCTTTCCAGCTCACAGTGTGGGGAGAGGAATGGAATCAATGGTTTTTTTCCACGGTGGGGTAAGATATTAGCCCCCTAGGAAATGTCATTGCATTGTTCACATGAAGAAAGAGTTAACACAGTAGAAAACTACCACTTTTCATCTTCTAAAAGAAAGAAAAGGGTTTCTTCCACAAATGTACCTGGGAATTCACTGGGCAACTAGAAGCAGCCAGACATTATTATCTCCTGACTAAAGTGCTGAAATTCCCTCGAAAAACCGAGGGGAGGAAAGCTTTTGCATTTATCCGTTGGGACTGTTATCCTGTGCATGGCGGGGGGGTGGGGAAGGAAAAAAAAAAAAAAAAAAAAAAGGAAAAAAGGAGAAAGAAGGACAGAGAGAAAAAGAAAGATTTCTCACCGGCTCTCAGCACAGCCTGCCCCACCACACAGGCACTCAAAATGTCGGTGCTCCCGGGGCTCGGCCGGGGTCCCCGGGGAGGAGGGAGGGTCGCGCCGGCCGAGGTGCGGCAGGTCGGGCGGGCCGCGGGGCCGCGGGGCGGGGGGGCCGCGCCCGGCTCCGAAACCGTTACTTTGGCTCCTGCGGCTCCGCTCCCCGTGCTCTTCCTGTCCAAATAATTTTAAATTTACGCGCCTTAAATAACAGTCTGATTTTATTTATTTAGTTTCCTCCGCGGGCTCCGCCGCCGCTCCGCTGCGCCCCGGCCCCCGCCGACAGGCCCGGGGCGGCCGCGGCCGGGCAGCGCGGAGCGGCCCCGGGGCTCGGACACCCCGGCCGCCCCCGCCGCCTCTCCCGCCGCCGCCGCAACTCGCACTGCGCCCCTTTTTTTTTTTTTTTTTTTTTCCTATTCTCTCCTTCTTTTTTTTTTTTTTTTTTTTTTCTTTCTTTCTTTCCTTTTCTCTCTTTCCCTCCCTTTCCTTCCTCGCAGCCGGGACTGGAGTCTCCTCAGCGAAACTCCTGTGCTTTCGCAGCCGCAGTGAGTACAGAGAAGGGACCCACGTCCTGCCGGGGGGATGTTTCTAACACATCTTTGCGGCCGCTGCCGGGCGGCGGCTGCGCCGGGGCTCCCGCTGCTGCGCCGGGCTCTCCTCCTCCAGCCCCGCGTCCAGGGATGCAGAAGCATCTTCTCCCACCTCAGCTCACGTAGAAGGCAAAACTAAGCAGGTTTTTCTCCAGGTTTCCTTTAAAAAACGGTTAGCAAGGTGTATCTCCCAGCCGGAGCTTTTCATGACCTTGTGTTACATTTTAAAATCAGACAGGCGAGAGAGGGGGGAGGAAAAATCCACGCTTCTTGGCTTCTGTGACACAGAGGCGAGAAAATTATCTTCGGATGTAAAGTACATGGCACATTTCTGAGAGCCAGATGTGCCAAGCCTGGCTCTGCAGCCCTAATCTAAAGAGCCTCACTCAGAAAAAAACAATAATTCACTTCTGCCATGGCTCTGAGTGGTAAAATGGCTTCTGCGTTTTGAAGAAGCACTAAGTAGAAATCACCAGGGACATTTTACAGTGCCAAAGGTTCCTGCTTGTCATTTTGTACTTTTCCCCTGTTTGAATTACCTTTCAGCACAGTATCAGTTGTAATTGTGCGAAGTTCAGCTTAAGGATCTATGAGAAAGAGAACTCCCCTATGTTGGATACTTCAGAATAACCTTGACCTTTGATTAATGCTTATCCTACAAGATAAGTCATGCAGGGAAAGCAGGGAATTGGGCAAGGCACCTGCAAAAGCACAGATGAAATGGCTCTATTTTTAAACTAGTGTTAAAATGGCTTCTGAATCTGACAAAACAGGGGGCATTCAGGGGCTAAAAGACAAAATCGAGAGCTCGGTGGCAAATTTCAGTTTGATGCACACAGGACCCCGAGCCAATTTCCTCAACCCCAGATACATTTTGTGCCGTTCGTGCAACCAGACTCAAACTGCCAGAAAGGGTAAATTCCCTCTGAAAGAAAATGAATCAGCCAAAAGTATAATCAGCTTTTCAGGGAAGTACAAGATCATTGAACCATATTTCCAGTTGCATTTCTTTGTTCCTCTGTAACTGTTCTCTGATATTTGTAGCAGTAATTACAAGGGCCACTATAATTTATGAATCTTTTAAATTAAAGAAGCCTAATTCTGGGTAGGAAGCTTGAAACATTTTCTTCACAGTGCAGCCACTAAAAGGTTAAAATCAATTCACAGCTCCTGTGAAAGTTTTCCTTCAGCAGATAGTGCCTATCAAGATGGTCTTTCTTTCTCCTGTTACACCCTGAGAGCAGGAAACGGGGCAGCATTTATATTGCAACACAGCCCTCTTTACTCCTCAATATTAAGATTATTACCAGCACAATGATATTTTAATGAACACTTTTGCACACGGAGCTAATGAACATTTAAAGGAAAAGACACACAGCACAACCCACAATAAAATGTGATGCCTTGTAGGAACACTGAGTATTCAAAAGCTTTTCAGGGTTTGACCTTAATGAAACACAAGAGCAATCCTGGGTACAGATCCCATTTATATGCGGAGTATATTGCAGGCCGGAATGAGGGCTTCTGCTAAAGTTAATTGTAATTTTCTGGTGAGGGAGGATCCATGTTCAGGCCTGAAGTTATTAACATCTATTCTGATGGAAATAGGGACATTGGGATACACTTTGTCAAATCAAAAAGAGTACTTTCTGCTTCAGATATGTTACCCTAGAGGTGATGTACCGCCATTTGAAAATCTGCACTTCCAAATCAGGCATGCCAGGATGGGACTGAATTGATTAATCAGGAACTTTTGCTTGTATCTAGTAATGCTGGAGAACAGGCAGAGGAGATTTTCAGTCCACACTAGCTGGAAATTACACAGGCCTGGAAACCAAGCTGTTAATTGTAAATGTTTCCTACAGAATGGACTTTCAGAAATTTTCTGAAAGGAGAAGTACACTCTGCTAGAAGAAGCAGTTTTGTTCTCTGTACATAACATAGTCCTTGAGGGTGTGACTGTAGGTACACAAACAAAGCTGCATTTAATCTCCCTAAGAGAATTTTATAGAGAACATCTGTTAAAGAGAGAAGTGTATTTGTTTCATGAGCACTGTAACATTTAGTAATATCACCTCCTTGCACCAGCACATGTGCTTTAAAATAGTGTGATGTCTGTGGATTTTTCAGATGCAGTTTGGTTTAGCTCCTGTAAAATAAGGGCTGCAGACAAAGAGCTGTGCTACACTTTGATACAGTCACAGTATTCACAATCCAGCACTGCATACATGCATTGCAGAAAACAACAATTTCCTTCTTGTACGAGCATTTTAATTTATGGAAACATATTGTTTTGTGTAAAGAAGGTAGTAGGTAATTAACAGTATTCATTTAATCTAATTATAGGCCTCTGAGGCAAAAAGCTGACACTTTTCATTGTGGTATATTCAGGGAAGTTAATTGAAACAACATTGCAGACACAAGGCATAACATGCCCATCGTATATTTGATACTAATTCTTTTCTCAAAAACGGGAATCTGATGCTCGCAAGAGATAAGAATTGCTGTTACTCACTCGAGTAAGGAAAGTCTGGGGAACCTCATTATGCAATGCTGCAGTGCACTGCAATATCTCTGCAATTCCAGAGCTAACCACAGACAACTTAATTTGCCAAATTGTGAGACAATTTTGTAATATACACAAGTATCTACTACAAATTAAGAAAAGATTGAACACGTTTTTAGCTGGGACATAGGTCAGAATTTGAACAGAGATCTGCCTCAGGAAGCAATAGGTCAATGTACCAACTTTTAGCTCTGTTTAATCTTTAGGAGGAGCCAAGCAATAACAGCAACCTTATCCCTAGGAGTTGTTATTAGAAGTGTAGTTTGTGGATTTAAGCTATCAGCATGACAAACAGATAAACAGACAGCAAATCAACACTTGCAGATTCCAAGTATATATAAAAAATATGTCAGACCATGTGCAGAGTAATTTTTTCTATCACCTGATACAAACCAACAACTCAATGTTTTGACAGCAGTGCTGCTTTCATTCTCAAAAGGAAAGTAAAGCTCAGTTCTGCAAAGCTTGCCTTCAGCTTGGAGAAAATGTGATAGAACGAACACATTGTTTGTGGGGAAGCATTTGCCATTTATATTAAAAAAGCTGGAATTTCTTTAACATAAATGACAAATGCTTGCAAGCTGAATCACCATGGTAGGGGCAAATTTCAATGTTTCCCCCTGTTTTGCCACTGGAGGAGTAGAACTGGTGTCTCTGCAGCTCCAGCAGTACCACGGGGCAGAACACATCCAACACCCCTGCATGGCTGCTGCTCAGTGCTCAGTGCCCATCTCTGCCCACGGGCAGCACCCAAGCCCTCTCCCACTCTCTGCTCCTGGATCTCCAGGCAGTTTTCCTGCCTGGTGGGAGGTAATATTGCCAAGGCAGTGCTGCTGACCCCTGTGATGAATTACACACAATGTCATGGGGATGGTGCAAGCCCTCTTAGAGGACAAACACCCACAGTGAAAGGCCATCAAGCTGAATGCAGGGCCTTGCTGTGCTCTGCCAGTGGGAGACACAGCTGTCTACCTAACATTCCAAAATTACTTGTAGCATTTTCAAACGTATTTTGCAGAAATATTTTTTACTGTGGTTAAAAAAAGCTGTTTATTGTACTTTAGGCACTTGAATGTTTGTTAACAAAATCAGGAGAGGAAGCTTGAAAAATAAACAGATAATGACATGCGGTCACCTTAACTCCAGGGCTCTGGCTCCAGAGATCCAGAATATGCGATAAAGATCTCTAACAAGAAAAGAAAATGTGGCTATAGATGTTAGTCATACCTGATTCCTGTTTCTATACCATGACAGATAAATCACAATTTGCATTTATGTCTGACTCAGAAGATCAGCCTATTCTCAGTCTATACTCACACCCTTTTTTTCCCTTGATGCTCTTTCTTCTGCCTGGCTCCTGCCTTCTCTTCCTCCTCTGTGCTGTTTTTAGGCAACTCCCAGCTCTTTCTCTTCCGTGCTGTTTATCCATTTCTCCATTCCCCGGTTCCTGCCTTCTTACATACTTCACACTCTTATTTTCATCTCCTAGTTTTCCTTGCTTCAGATGCACATCCACCCTCTTATTTTTTCTTAATTATTTCCTCTGGCATCTTATCTTTATCTCCATGATGCTTATTAATCTCCTTACCCAATATATGATACTTTTTCCCATGGCCTAGCAGAATCTCTTTATGTAAATACATATAATCTTACATAAATACATCTCTTTTTTTCCCTAGTCATGCAGAGCTGCTTCCACAACTGATTTCTGTCCATGATGTCCTAGGAGAATTATTACTGGTCAGCAGCAGTTGTCTCCATGGACTTTACTGTCTTCATCTCCTCCTTCCTCTCACTTTCTGCTCGCTGTTTGCAGGCCTCCTCCCAAACTCTTTTATCTTTGTGACCCATCCTCCTCTCCTCAGCAGCAGCAGGAGAAAGGGAGGTGGTGCACACAGGAGAGGCACCCAGATCTCACGGGAAGGGAGGAGTCCTCGTGGTCCCCACTGCCTTGGGCACAGACTGTACCTGGTGCTCCACAAAAGCCCCCAAACACGGAGCATGCTCTGTCAGCTTGGGCTGGCCTTTGGAAAATTCAGCAAAATGACAAAAGTGAATGATTCTTAGCCAATCACACACAAAATGAGACTTTTTTTTTAGTCTTTTAACTTTTTTAAGGTGCACATCTGTGAAACCATAGCAGCGGTGCTGCCAAATTCCAAGTTGCTGCTTAAAAGGTGCATGGATGAAAGTAGATCAGTGATGGTGTTCCATTTCAAATTCCTTCTGTAATGGGGATACCAACACTTCTGAATGAAGCAACCAGATTATTATTTTTTAATATGGGGAAAATATTTTTTTAACCTTGTTCTTGAAAATTACTACAGTGGTTTAGCTGGCAACTGCCAAAAATTAAACCTGAGGCAGATGCTTAGCTTGGAAAATACCAGACCAAACAGTGACAAGCAACTGAAAACAAGTTGTTGTTATGAAGCACTGGACAAGGTTAAGCAGAGCAGTGGAAGACTTTTAAGTGACCTGCAAGGAACTTTTTAATAAAAACTTTGTTTAAATAAGCAGAAATCAGTCAGATTTCACCTTTTTGGGTAAAGTTATTTCCTCTGAAAATAAAAATGAAAATAGAGGAAAATAAATCCAAAGCATTCTGATGTGAAGAGGGAGAGGGGAGTGTGCTCAATTGAGACTGAGAGCACTACAGCTGAGGACTGGACCATTCTCTTTGGCAACAAAACCAACCTGAAAGATCTACAAAAGTGCAGAGATAAATGATCCAAAAGTATTCTGTGAAGATGAAATTTCACAGACACAGCAGAGTGAAAGGGGAAAGGAATTGCTTCTGCTGGGATAATGTCGAAGCAACAGGAAGGGAAGTCCAAATATTTTGTTAGCTTGGGGTTCCTAAATATCCTCATCAGTGCAGTTTACCATCACAAGCCCCAGGGAAAGCATGACCTACCAGTCCCCCAAAGTGCTCCCCATCTCCCACAGCTGACTGTTTCCCTTCTGTGACAACTGAGGCAGCTCAGGAGCTGCTCCCTGTGTCGAAAGCTCCGTTCCAGGGCACTGGTGGTGGCTGCAGAGTGGTGGCAGGGAGGGCAGCTGAGGTATGACCTGTTCCAGCCCTGTGCCTGACATGTTCCACTGCCTCCCTGACAGAGCCTTCCAGAGCAGGTTCACAGCAAGAGTTACAGCAATTACCACCGAGTGCTGCTTGGCACCGAAAATTGTCATCCCATTCCCCTGCTAGGGATGAAAGTAAGAGAGTCACAGAAGCCCTTTCTAATCTACAATGAACTGCCTGTTAATTTGCAAGTACAAACACTTTTATAAAATTAATACTTCTTAGCAGATTTAGTGGGTTCTCTGTCATTTGACTGTACCATTGCCTAGAAGATATGTTCTTGCTTGAAAAGAAATTAATTCAGCAAGTCCTGTGGCCTTTGTTTTGCACCAAGTCAGAGGAGGTGAAAATGTTGGTCCCTGTGGCCATCTCATCTCTATCAGTCTTTTCAGCCAGGATTTTAACAAAACTACACTAATGCTGTAATCTTTCTCTGCAGTTAAAATATTCTGAAATATCTTGCACAGTCTGTGTTTGAAAATTTTTCATTGCATTTAAGCAGAATGCTTTATTTTAATGGTCATGATTATCCAAATTATGGTTAAAATGGTGACCTGTGCTAACACTGGAGATCTGTATGAAATTAAAAGTACTCTAATTTAAAGAAATAAATCTGTTTTCATAAACAGAAAGTTGAAAATTTTTGCTAGGTGCTGTAGTTTGGCACACAAATTCTTTTGCCTTTCTTTGTTATGTTTAGATTTCTTTTTGGGTTTAATACTGGGCCTGGTCTGACAGTGTTCAGTTCTGGGACCACTGCAACACTTACACAATGTACCTTACTCTCAAAGGTATCTTATGTTCATCTTATGTTCAGCACATTCTTCCTTCTGAAACAGTTTTCCTTCTTTTTTTTTTTTTTTTTTTAAGGCAGGAAAAATTGAGGTTTCAGGATAGCCAAAAACTTGGTCTGACAACATGATCTAATGAACCACAAAGCAGCTTTCTAAGAGAAAAAGTAGCAGGAAGTTCTTTCATACCGGGTATTAAAAATAGACTGCACCAAGTCCCGGAATGCACACGGCAGTTATGTAATGATTTTTCAGTGACACGCACTAGGAAATATTCTCAGTACATGTTTTTCCTTCCTAACACCCAGTTTACTTCTCTGAAGTTTGGAAATTCTTCACATGGATGCTTCTAAGAAGTCTAAAATTATAATGTTCATTTGAATAACCTATCAATTAGCCAGCCACATAATGACAACATCTAATGGTACAATTGAAGTATTTGAATTTAATATACCATTTTCATAATGGTACAATATGAAACACACGATGGAATCCAATTTTTTTCCCCCACAAGTTAGGCTTAATTTATTTCTGGCAATGTAATGATTTTGCACTGGAGACACTAAAAGAGAGAAATAATTTTGGGTACATATCACAAATATTGAGAACACCAGCTCCCTTGGAGTACACAGAGGTGTCTCAAACATTTCAAAAAGGTTTATATGTTATTTTGTACTTTCTATAAATGAAAAAACTGAGGGGAGGCAGAACAGTTCAATGTAGTTTCTACCATCCTGAGGAAACTAAATGGTAAATTATTTTGAGGAATGCTTTCCTCAGACTTTTCCTTAGAGATTTCCCACACGTCTAGGCTCTGGATCTCAGCAGGATAATTTGAGAAGGTAATAAAGGAGTTAGAAAACAGCTGAATTCTAACTTCTGGGGTTTCACAGTTGTATTGTTTTCTTGAATTATTCCATGTTCAGAACAATCTGCAATATCCTCTGCCCATAGCAAGAGTATCACACAAGGAGGGCAGCATTACTTTCACCACCTTTTCTGCCTTTTCTTTTAAAAACCACAAGCCCTCCCAATAGCCTTCCATGGCCATCATGAACTTCATCACTAACATTTTTTGTTTCAATTTATACTTCAAACTCAGCAAAATTCCCTGATGGGAAGCTGACACATCTCTCCCACCTGGGTCACACTCAGTGTCAGTACTTCCTAGATTGCCATGTGTCAGGATATACCCAGAAGGACAATTACAGACATTTTTCATCACCCACTTATGTCAGGGATGGACAGTGATAGGAAGTATTATGGCAAGGGAAATTTTGTCCAATTTTGGCTCCTACTCATAAGTTTTTCCTAGTTAATGTTGTGGAGATTAAATACCAGGAGATCCTCAACTGTCATTTATGACCATGGTAAAACAGTGAGAGTCTTTTTTTAAGATGAGTAGATAAGCGTTTGGTCTGGCTTTCCTGAGATATCTTTAAAATATTTTCAGAGCTAAAAATTTTTTTTGTGGAGCAAGTGAAGCTCCATGCTGTTCTTTCTGAGAACAGAGAAAAACCTGATCAAAGTACAATCAGATAAAACATCTGATTTATTTTCTCTCTTTACTGTTCTGGGGAATGACAGAATTAAAATATCCATGTTTGACAACGAACAAACTGTACCACATCCAAAACACTTCATTTTGGAAAGATGTGAAAAAAACAACCTGAAAACAAGTCAGTATCTTATAGGGAACATGCTTGTTTGATAAAATATTAAGAAACATCTTAACTGGCAGTCTGAAATAAAATGAAAAGGGGCATATTGAATTGATGTCAAAAGTTCATTTTGGAAGAAGAGGTAGCAAGTGAGCACAAACATGATTTATCCGATCAAAGTGTCTTTAAGGCCATAAAATGAAAGAAAAACTGATTATTAACACATTCATTTGCTTCAAAATGCTGTTACACAAATATATTTCTGGGAATCCAGTGCCTAAAAAGTAATTTGTGAATAAGTCAATACTTATTTTTCTGCACTGATACATAGGCAAAGCTCGAGCTGTTTGTGAGGGGAGGAACAGGGTTTCATGCATAGTATTCAGCAGTGCTCCCACTTACAGGAAGACTCATCATCCAGCCTGATTAGTTTACAGGAACTGAAGCAAACAACATTCTGTGTTTTCTTACATATTTTATGACTATTTTCATATAAGCAAAAATCAGACTTTGTCCTTGTTAAGGAAATTTTAGAGCAAATAGAGAATTACAGCCTCTGGTTTAATCTAACTCTTCTGCAAACTTTGCTTCACTCAGTTACTTGTGAATATTTCTGAGTTTTATTTGATATGTTAACTTACTTTTCTATGAGATTTGCTGCCACTTAATGTGATATTCAAGGTCAACATTGCATTTATATTTGTAAATGAAAGTTTCTGGTTTGGCTGAATTTAAAACCTCAAGTGTTTTCTGTCCCCAAACAAACATGGAAGGCCTTATTTGCATATTCAGAGGAAAAAAAATCCCCCAAATTTGTGTTACTTTGCTTGCAATTTTCCTTTTTTTACACAAACCTTTATTCTCTCAATTAAAGTTGCTGATGTGTCTAAATTAACAAGTCCTATTATTATATTAATAAATGGGGCAAATTTGAGTTCACCTCTGAAACCCAAAGCAAAGCTCTGCCACACCACATTTTCATCTGCTTTCCAGAAAGAGAGGGATTATCCTGTAGCACTGAAGCTCTGCTTTCATGGTGGGAAGGAATTCTGGATTTTACACTGTTTGCTGGCTGTGCACAACAGAAGAATAGACAATACCATCTGAGCTTGGGACAATTAACAGGATGTCTTTAGAATATTTTTATTACGTTAATCTTTTCTTTTGCTTGAGCCAGCATTCCCCTTGAGAGGAAGAGAAATGATGCTGAGACAACTTACTATTGCAAATTAATTGTATGGTCCATTTCCCAAGCATTTAATTTGGCCACAGCAACCTGTTTAACTCAAATGAGTTGTCAAAAAGTGACACAAAAGAGAGGCCAAGTTCTTTAGAGGTGGCCAGTAATTTTAAAGGATGAAGGGAAATGGCTGGCATTATTGCTTTTGTCCAAGTAAAGCCTCTTCTAAACAGGGTAAGGGAAAATCAAGTGATTTGGCCTCACCAAAATTTATGCCACTTGAGACCTTTTGGAAATGTTGATTGAAGACAAACTCTGGGCCGGAAGAGAAAATAACAAAAACATATGAAACATCAAGTAAAAAAGTGTAGTGTTTCTTTCTTCTTGTAACAGAGAAGTTTGAAATTTGGGATATAAGTTTGGGGCAGTAATGGGATAGATGCACCTGCTCCAACCTGAGCCACCTCCATGCAAGGCAGGTCTCTACCTGCATGAGTGAAGAGGTCAATACATGAGATCTCTTCTGCTTTAAAGTCAACAAGGTCTGATCTGATCTTCTACAGCATGACTTGTGTTTTCATTTTTAGCTCTGGTATTCCAGAAGTATTTCCATGTGTGTAGTCCTTGCCTAAGTCCACTCTTGGTATTTGGACCTCTGATTAAGCCATCCTGGATTCCTTAACCTGTTGCCTCCAGCTTTCCCAGGCCTGGGTGCTTCTCTCACAGCTGTATGGATTTCAGCTTCTCAAAGCACAGTTTGATTCATTCTCTCAACACAGGAACTTATCTTCAGCATAAATATTTTTGGAACCACAAAGGTATAATTTTATAGTTAAATAATCAGATTTTCCTGGGAAAACTTAGAGGCAGTGGGTAATGCAGATTAGGATTTGGCACTCTGTCAGACTCTCAAAGAATCTCTCCCTGAGTAAACTCTGTTTCACTGGCAATATTTATTGTTCAGGAAGCAACACTTAAAACTTTATTTGCCACAGAAGAAGGTGGTCTATCACCTCAAAGAAGACTTCCACCATCCTGATCACTTCTTCTTCCATGAAGCAGATATAATCAAATACTTCTGATAAGGAATTACTCTTTGAGACTAGGACATAGATACTTCAGGGAGTAGAAGACTAATAGAGATGAATAAAAATTTGGAATGGATTAAATACTTATAATGGTGCATTCTGAAGATAACCAGTTCCCTTTTTGTTTGTGTGTCCTAGAGATGACTTCTTTTCAGATAATTACTTTTCATAAATTTAGATGCCAGAGAAGTATGATTCACAGAAGTGCAGGGATTCCTTTTACTAAGCTGACCTTGAAGAGCAGATCTGTTTCATTCTGTGCTCAGTCTCTTCTTTCTTGCCTCCTCTTATCACTTTGGAGCAGCCAGAACCATCAGTGATGTTCCCTCTGTGGGCTCCGTGCTCCTGCCAGCTCGACTGCCCTGCAGATGGTGGCCAGGAGCAAAGCTCTTTGCAGGGTCTGGGCACAAACTTCTTCTAAATGTTACTCAAAAACCCTAATCTGATTCTTGGTACCAGATATCCATTCATTTATTAAGAAAAAACACAGCAGACAACTAATGCTGCACTTTTTCTGTTATTCAAACCTGCTTCTAACAATGAAGAAGATGATGTCATTCCCTGGATGTGACAAAGGACTAATATTATATGCAGTAAAAACAATGAGTCAACAGTTTCTATGCCCTTGAGGTCAAACCATTCAGCAGTTTTGAAAGTAGACTGTTCTTTTTTGTGCACAGAGCTTGTTGTCTATTAGCACAAAATGTGTAAAATCAAGATATAATTTGAAAAAAAAATTGTACTTTCAAAGGGGATTTTTCAAATTGAAAGCCAAAGTGAAATATTTTACAACATAAACTAACAGAAAATTTTTTCCCCACATATATTAATCATAATATTGCAAAAGTATTTTCTTTTTTAGGTCAAAGATATATTATCCATGTTAAGTAATTATTTGTATGATCCTGAGAGGCACTTTGCAGTTCCCAGTAACAGGAGTATGAACTGTGAGTATTAATGCATCACTAAATAAAATGAAGTTTTCTGGAGATATTTTGTAATGGCCTGAAAGATAAGAAAGACCTTTAACATGAAAATGTGTTTTGACAGACAACTGAAAGCAAGGAGTCTAACAACAAAAATTTCCCAGATTTTCTGGAATAGATGAGGAATTGACCAAATCCTGGCCACCTCTAATCATAGCTGCACCTAGCTCAGGCTAGTGCAAGAAATGTTGTGTTCATTCAGCTCCTTCCTTCAGCAGCTCTCAAACCTTTGTGGAGGATTATTATCCTGATCATACAGAAACTGCTGTGAAACTGCAGCACAGAGAAGTGACAGCTCAAGGTCATTTAAAAGTCAGGAGAGTTTGGAAGAGAACTCAGATTTCTCAATCCCTATCCAGACTCTGCCCACTGGGCTTCCAATGCCTCTCTGAGGATCTGCCTGATAAACCTCCTCTTCCAAACTGGACAGAATTTAACAATTTTGAGGAGTTTCAATTCATAATATTGTTGCTTATAATAAGTTTTTTTGGTGGGAAAGTAGACTTGCCTAATTAGATGAGGTTCAAGTACAAGGGAATCCTAGGCCACCATCAGTCTCCATTCCTGTTATCCTTGCAGACCAAATCTAGAGACAGGAGAGCAAACTGTATTATATCTAGATGGGTTTCTGTGTAGGAAGAAATATCATTTTGTCTGCATTGACCCAATCTGACCATGTTTTAGATTAAAATGAGCCTTAGAGTGGAATAAATAATATTCATCATCCTGACAATTAATTGAAATGAAATCTCAGACTCTGAATCCCAAGGAATTTCTTCTGGCATGCTGTCAAAGTGCTGGATTAAGTCTGTTAAACTTATGCTGACCACTTTAGTATGTCACCTAAAATAACTGCAAATGGGTTCAAGCATAGTTTGTCCAGTAGATCCCAGGCTCAACTGATTACTTACCCAAAATGTGGAGGAGTGCATCTGGCAGCTCTATTGGAGCATTAAATGCAGGAAGCATGGCTCAGTCTGATCTTTAATTTCTCTGTCTTCTGATGCTTAAGGAACTCTTACCTCTTCAAGTATTTAATAGAATATTTCAACCAAGTATCTAACACCTAAAGACATCTCAGTTGTTTTGGGTGTTCTGTTACACTGCTCAAGTGAGACCAGAAAGCTTGTTAGAGCACTTCAGCTGAAACACAGACATTTCCACTAACAATTGCTCTTATAAACTCAAACAAAAATCAGACAGATTTCAGACAAGGCAAAATAAAGAGACTAAAGCAACTTACAGCATTTCCTCTGGATGTCTCAAGTTAATTGCAAATCCTGTGGCCTGGTATTTTTATTTCCATAGTCACAATTAAAGGCACAGTGATTTTGATGTCATGTAAGAGGGATTAAATACATTTTCCATGTGAAGTTAGAGGCTCCTTTTCAAGTTGTGTGATATCTTTGCAGGCAGCATGTCTTACTGACTAATGAAAGCCAAAACCTGAATGTACTGCAGGAAGATTCATACATACTGCAGCCATGTAAGTGTGCTGTTTGACTTCAGTGACACACAAAAATACAAATATAATTGATTAAAGTTATTATTGTCTATTTAATAAGTAGACTTATGAACAATAATTAAAAAGAGATTCACATCCTAGTGTGTTCCAAGAAAGGATCTTCACCTGATCTTTGTTTTTACAGCTCTCATCCCGGCAATCAACTGTGAAAACTTACATAAGTACTCCCAGTATGATTGAAGCCACTCATTTGTTAAACAGAGTATTACAAGTTAAAACTAGGGACAGAGACACCTATTCATGAAAATAGTAAAGATCTTAATTAAAATTAAACATATCTTAGCATTACTTTGCAAATCAATTTTATTTAAGCAGGTGGCACTTCCAAAAGAAGACTGTAACTAGGCTACCCCAATGCAAAGGCATATTAATATTAGGCACCAGAAGGATTATAATTTAAAAATTTTGTAAGTATGACATCTGGAAGAATTATACTTCTGTTCTGTTAGACTGTCTGCACAAAAATTTCAGACCAGTAGCATTTAAAATTTATAAAGGAAAACATATTCTTAATGTTAAATTATATAAACAGAAAACAACAGAAACATTTTCATGAAACAAATCATTAGGCTTTGGATCACTTTATGTGCTTTATATGCTTGTCACTTATTAGATGTTTTTTATTAGATCTGCTTTATTATTAGATCTGTTAGTAGGTCAGTCCTTTATTATATGTTGCAGTGTCTGTTAACAGCCTCACCCATAACTATCATTTTAACAAATCAATGTATACAGTATAACATCTGTATAGCATTGTATTATCGATCTGCAACACTATTACAAGTATGAATATAGATTTAGCTAAGGTCCAGGGGTCGATATTTTTGATGTATTAATTTGTTTCACAGTTCTTCTGTTACTTTTCTCATCTATTAAGGTAGGCAAGAATGTTTCATAATATTTTAAAAAACCATTTAGCTGGAAGGCCTTTCTAGAAAACAAAATCTCTTTCTTATTTTCTCATCCCTAGTAATTTTCTATTATTGGAGGAACAAGAGGGAAACTTAATACCCATTTTAATCTATTTTCCCTGGGAAGAAGAAATAAGAAATAGGCACAGCATACACAATATGTTACCTGTGTTCTGTCATTTTGTGCTGTCTATGGAGAATAGTTTGGCACACAAAATTTGAAATGGCTACTGCATCCCTCTTCTGAACAGATCCATATCCCCCTCCAGGAGGGAACTTGGGTGAGCCCTGGCTTGATCAGTAATTTCCCTGGGTGCACAGAAAGGTCTGAAGCCTACACTGCTAAACAGGAATGGGGAGAGAGGCTCTGAGAGGGGCCTCAACACACGCTGCCTGCAGCTGCAGAGCTGAGGGTCAACCCACATCCCACATCCTGGGAGCAGCAGCAGGAACAGATCCCTCCTTCCACACCAAGGTTGGAGGCAATGTGTTCCTGAACAAGGCTGGTTTGGGGATGTAGGATGTTCCTGAATCCTAAAGTTAGACAAGTATGCAGAGAGCAACTTCAGCTAAGTGGCTATGGTGGTAGGCTTTCTTAGGGCAAGATTTTACCTGGAATTATTTATTTTCTTGCAAAATACATAATCTGCCCTATCAGTTAAATGGAATTATTACCCACTCACAGCAGCCTTCACAGCTAGAATGGTATTACTCATTCTCCTTAACAGAAACCTAGCACTGTGGTTTTGGTGGCACACTGAAAACTTATTTTGATCTTTCTTGTGTTTCAGATGGCAGTGCATTATCTCCTTCCTGATCTTGGATTACAGTCCATACTAAAAAAAAAAAAAATAAAGTGATTAAGAGCAAAAGTTCAAGTGGATTTATTTGTAGAAGCTGGTTGTGGCCTTCCCACAATGAATCAGCTTTTACCCTAAAAGTCATGCTAAGTACTAGGTAGTAAATTATCAATTTTCCCTTGCAAACGCTGTATTAGGTACGAGAATAAAATATTGCCTTTCAAACAGTAGTGGATGTTATCACTTCAAATGTGCTTATATGCATTTCCTGTGCTTAGATCCAGCCCAGCAATAACAATACCACAATTACCAGAATGTATAATCTATAGTGTGGCCCTGTGTAAATCAAGCCCCTGCCGAGCATGTCGCACACATCCTGCAGGATACCACTGCCATCCTCGATTGCTTCCGGTGAGCGCCCTGCATCTGCAGGAGGATTGCTGAGCCCTGCTCACCCTGACTCCTAACTCACAGCTCAGAGCTACCTCCTCCCAGCAAGATTTAGGCACACAGCTGAAGCAGGTTTTGTTCATGATAGCCTAAATGGGAAACTAGAAAATCAGGCTTAAGGGAAAAACTGTTTTGATCTTTTAAAAATACTTAAGTACAAGATTGTTGCAAATACTGCAAGAGAGAGTGTTCAGGATTTCAATTCAATTGTTAAATTACTAAAATAATGCATACCTGGGGTTTTCACACCGTGGAGACTTAGATGTATGATCTGATACTCTGTCATTCATTCCCTTCAGAATACAGTATCATATTTTCTCTGTGCAAAATATCTGAAAAGTAAACATTTTTGAAAGAATTTTGCAAAGTCAAAGAACAAGCAAAATCTGACCTAAAACCAGAAATATGTTAATTGCAGGACACATTGCAGCCATACACTCAGAACAATCTTACAGGAATATTCTGACAATGTCAGTGTCATGATTCAGTTAGTTCAAGCCAACTCAACACACTGACTCAGAAATTAAATCTACTTGACCTGTTCATGACTTCATATTTTTAGTTAGTTCTCAGATTAGACACTGACTTTTTCAAACAGATGTTGAAACCAGTACAAAGTTTTGAAATACTGTAAACCACTTTAAACTATAATTTATACATACGATCCTTAAAAAAAAAAAAAAAAAAAAAAAAGCGTTGCCAGTGTGTTATTTGACAACTTTTAGAATTGGACTCAATAAGCTTCTAACTCTCATTTTACTTTATAACTGGGGGATAAACCATTTTAGGATATACCTAATTTCCACTGAGACTCTCACAAGCCAGAAGAATTTCAGTATGTTTTAAAATAATAATGTAGGAATTTAGAGGAAACATTATGCAAACCCTGCTATTTTTCTCTTTCTGATACAGGCCTACCAAAGAGAGATCCTAGCTAGAGACAAGTCAATGCACTGCTTTGTCTGAATGGTATTTTAAAGTATCTCTTTTTCTTGCTGTTTTTGGTACAAAATTATGTGAAGAATAAACGATTCAAACTCGATTTGTCCACTGCAGAAGCTGACAGGGAGTATTTCTTGTGCTAGCATGCATACCTGGATTGCAGATGTCACTGAGGGGAGCAGGGCAGGGGTGCAAGAAGCACCATGTGGCCAAGGGTAGCTGAAAAACTGACACACACCTGAGGGGAATGGCCAAGTCCTGCTGCACTTCAGCTCTTCTGGGACATACAAGTCAGTGCAGTCATCCAGATCCATACAAACAACATTTTCCTGGAAGTTTTACTGTCTTTTTTGTACTGGATGGTACACTTGAAATCTTACTATCCCTTGTTACTGCCTTGTACTTTCTCTAGTCTGATTTTTTTCTAGGAAGATGCTCATAAACTTGAGCAAGTGTGCATGTCCCTCTGTAGGCACTTCACACCCCTTAGGAATTAACAGTCAGTTGTAGATTAGCATAGGACAGGGAGCCTGGCTATCCATGGTTCTAGAAAAAAATCAGGAAATTAGGGTTTGATGTACCATAGCCACTCCAGGGTAAGTGGAAGCTGTCTTGGCTGAAGTGGATGAACTATTCTGCTTGTCAGGATTCAGGCTGATTCCTGCTGAAGTGACCCAGACAAAAACATAAGACACATGCCAGTGCTGGTACAGGTAACCCTGCTAGGAAATACACGTCTTCATCAGCCTGTCTGCTAAACCCTGAGCTGCCTCTTCATTTTTGTACAGGATTTGGGTCAGTCACAGGCATGTGGATGTTGTTCTTGCTCAGCAGACAGACCCACCTCTGCTCACACAAGTGGTTTTAAAAAAGAGCTTGCAAACTTGTGATATTTGGCTTATGAAATAATTATTAATTCTTTAATGATGCAGATACTTTATTCAGTTACAAAAAGCAGAGAGAATTATCAAATTACTTTTGCCTTATTTGTTGCAAATTTCTTAGCTGTGGCACCACCTTGTGGACATTCCTATGTTGAGAACTCAACTGGTAGCCACAGAGGAAAGAAAATCAGGCATTTTGGAAAAACAGCTATGGTCACACATGGTTTGCTCTCTAAAGGAGAGTAAAAGAACTACTTTTTAAAAACTATTCCTCAAAATCTGCCTATGAACTAAAATTTATGATAGATACCATCATTAGGGTGTGCAGTTGTCTTTGCAGTTTTACCAATCCTTCTGCCCATCAGCCAAGAGGAGAAGCAGCCTTCAAACTTTTGTTCCTCCTCAATTGACTAAGCTGCAGCATCCAAATCCCAGTTCTGTTCTTGCTGTACATGACTTTTACACCTATCCCAAAGTAACAAGACTTGCAAAGTCAAAACCATAATACTGAACACATGGAGAAAACCTCGGGTCCTACTCCATAAACGTATAAACTCAACAGTGAGACTGGTGTCCAAGCTAAGCCAAAAGAAAAACAATCTCTGACAAAGATAAACTAGTGGATCTTTTAAATGCTTGCTGAAACACAAGCCAAACAGAAATAAATTTAAATTCCACTCTCTTGGCCATTAGATTCTCAGAACCTTTTGCAGCTGAGGTAACAGGGTGTTCCTGTTATGAACTCTTATCTGCTCTATGGACAAAGCAGGAAAGCACAGGAGAGCCAGAATTTATAACACGAGATCTCCAAGTTGAGTGCAGCACATTCACTCTGGGTGTGTCTGTCTGAGTAAACTTGGGGAGCATGAAATAAAACATTGAATTGCATTTTCTATTTCTCTCTCTTCAATAACATACAATCTGGTACTTGCACTAACACAAAGTGCAGGGGTAGATGAAGACTTGGACCTATCTCAGGCTTGCTAAAATAAAATACTGAGCACTGCAGCCAGGGAAGCCAGCTCATCTCCAGTGGAGCTCATCCTTCACTCTAGAACAGACACTACCCTTGATGTAGCTTGTGTCCTTCCTCTGCAAACAGCAGCATCACATCTGTTTTATGAAAAAAATAGAGAGAAAAATGTTATATTTTTTGTCTTTATTATAAAATTGAAATATCTTTGAAAATATGACAATGACAGCACTACTTTTACAATTCAGATTTTTAAAATATTTCTTAAAAATGCATTTTTCCCCCTTCTTCATCTCAAAAAGATGAAAAAGTTTATGCAGTATTTTTTTTTTCCTTTGGCATATTAATGAAGTAAACATTACAGTTACTTTCTTTTTTGTGCTTAGAAATTCCTTAGTATAAGTGCAGTGTTTTGAAAGAAATATAGGCCTTTCAAACTGTTAAGTGATTATTCTCAGAAATCAACCATTGCTTTTAATTTAACTTAAATATTTGTTTTGACAAAAATAAGGCATTGGCTATCCCTTACTCACACTGAGTGCAGAGATTCTCTTTCTCCTTAGGCACCATTAATGTAATTTTGTTCCCCACTGCAATTAGTTGCATAATGTAACCTCATTAATGGCCCTGGATGTATCTGCATGGAAGTTTTCATCCACAAAATTGCAGGAGCAGTTACTGTAAACATGGGGTGAGTGACACAGAAAAGATTGAACCAAGTTTATTCTAATGCAGAACTCAGTTTTAAAAAAAAACTTATTTTTTACTTTTTTGAGCACATGAAAATGTCATACTTTTGTCCATCACATTCAACTTATTTGCTTTCAGAAAAGAAGCTAATAAACTGTGAGGCAAAAATAACCTTAAATCTCCAAAATGATATTTTTTCCACAGCCTTGGAACTCCCTCGAATATTTTAATTATCTCTTTCCTAAAAGCCAACAAAGTAGCATGGCAGTAGATTAAAATAATTTTCTGCTAGAACTGATTTCTTGCTGAATTAGCATATCAACTCCAAAACCAATTTCCACAGCATCAGTGACCTTATGTCACTTTATGTATTACAGCAGCAAGATAGAAATGGTTTCAGAGGGCTGTAACAGTTTAAAATTATTCAGTATAAATCCACTTATTGAATTGGTACATGCAGGAGACAAAGCCCTGAAATTATGTTGCTAGCCTGTATGGCCTAAAGTCAGTTTTCTGCATTTTTAAAGGCTACACCAACTGTCAAAGAGCTGTGGTGGGTATTATCAGAAAATGGGATGGAAAAGCAGAAATCTGTTCAGGCTGGAAAATCCTGAGGGAGAGAGAATGAATGAGAAAGCAGCAGCACCCCCAGAATGAGATCAGGGGGTACACAGCCCTCTTGGGAACAAAGGGGAGAAGGGGAGAAAGGGACCAAACCCTACACAGGAGTATTTTAGGGGGTCCTTTAATAAGAGGAGAATTTTTGAGGTGAAATTCAGTAAGTCTGTAAAAAAGGATGGATAAACCCAGACTCTTCAAGCCCAAATGCAGAGCCAGTTTGATCTACATTAAAACTAAGTGCACAACTCTCCAGCTATCAAAAGACAATGTAATATTATTATGTTATTTAATACTTTTTACAGGGAATGAAGGTTGCATAAGCCTCTATGCTTATTAGACATTAGATTTAATTTCCTGTATTACTGAGAAATGGGTGACTTGGAGCTCAGCCAGGTTTGGATAGATATAATAGGTTACACATTTATAGAAGGAAATCAGTACAAGTAGAAACTCCTGCTAGAGGTGTCAACTTAAAGTAATACTCTCCCCCCCCAAAAACCCCATCCCACACAGGAGAGAGGAGACTGAATCAGAGATGTAAAAGAGATGCAAAAGCATTAAGTCAGGGGAAAGTGGTGCAGAGACAGTAACCAATGATTAAGTACATTTGATCTTCATGTGCTATTTTTGTCTGAAGTCTTAATTTTCAAATTATCTAATCCCTAGAAAAACTTGATGTTCTCTAATAATTATCACAGGAGTTATTTATATATTTATGCCTTGGTCTGTCAGACCCAATGTGACTCCATATATTGATAATACATTACTTACTGTTGATAATATTACTTACTGTTTCACTTGCTGAAATGCAAAACCAAAATGAAATAAAATGCTTTATAATCTATTTATTTCCTAATTACTTGTGGAATGTTGCTCAGTTTCTTGTTTTCTAGTGTGCTTCCCTTTTTCCTTAGAGGCAATGTAAAAGACAAAGAATTTTCAAAAGAAGGAGGATCTGGGAATTCTCAATACTGCACATTAGCTCCTTTCATAAAGAAAAACCACAGGTGAATTTTCCAATCACCATTCAGCTGATTTTAAAAAAAATTATCTTTGCCTTTCAACATAAATCTTTCAATATAAATCTTTTTAAACTATGAAATCCCTTTTTGAATTTCATCTTCCTTCTTACTCTGAAGGTACTGTAAGAATAGTTACAAACTAAGTTCCATAGACTATGCAATGTAATTATATATTTTGATTTCACCTTGCTCAAATTATGAAATTCTCAACTCCTTGAGACATAGTGTGTGCTTATTACTGAAGTAATATGTCAAAATAGATTTTAATTTCTTAATATCAGTACAAGTAAGGAAAGAAAGTGTGAAACAAACCAGTAAATAAATTCTGCAACATAAAGCACCAAGTATTAATTTCTAGAGTAAAATATATGTTAAGATTTTACAGGCCAAGATTAAACTAAAAGAAGTGTGCTCAGATAGAGAGAGGTTGTTACCATCTGCAGTCCAGCTGAAGTGAGAGAACATTATGGGTATTCAGTGTCATTAAGACCCAAGTAATTTCTATTTTGTATTTTCAAGTGAAATATCACTCTGATGAGACATTCAGAATACTTAGCAGCTCCCATTATGCTTTTTCTGGGCCTCAGCCATCTGGATGAATTTCTAGGGTCACAGCCTTTGCTCTCCTTAGGATTCCTCCACAGTCAAGTTGCAGCTAAAACCCTGACGGGACACAAGCAAACTGCCTCAAACATTCCCAGTCTGGAAGCATCTCTGCAGATCACTCAGTCAAGCCCAGCTCAAAGCTGGATCACCCAGGGCAGGGTGCTCAGGACCTTGCTCAGTTGAGTTTGGAGTTTCTTCAACGACATCAACTTCAAAACCTCCCTGGGCAGGCACAGGACAGATGCTCCTCTTATCCATCCTCACAGCCCTTTCCTTCCTCCCTCCCTCCACCATGTTCACCTCCTTCTGCTGTGGGGAGCCCAGAACTGGGCACAGCACTCCCACTGAAGTCTCACTAGTGCTGGGCAAAGGGGAATGATCACCTCCTTTGACTTCCTAGCAATGCTTCTCCTAATGCAGCCCAGGATGCTGCTGGGCCTCTCTGCCAATAGAGATGTTTACAGGTATAACAGAATTTTAAGGACATTATGAGCTATGTATTTCCAGGATCTGCTCTGTATCAGGGAAATACAAATTATATTATTTTGCTAATACATGTTTTATGTCAGTATCAGGGATTGTATTTATATTCTCATTACATGATTTCCTAAATAACTGGCCCATTGAAACCAGTTGTTTGGGATGATTACACAGTGCTTTGTAGAAACATCTGTGCACAGATTTCTAAAGGTAACACTGCAAATCTCTAAGTGCAGATCAGGGTATGTTCACAGGAATGAAGGCATCTTGGAAACTGCAATTCTAGAAGACAGGAATTCTCAATTTCATTGTGTTGTTAGTGTTAAGATCTAAAGATAGCAGATTAATTACTATTATGTTTAACTCACAGATAACCTTTTGTAGCAGTAACATCCAGCTTATAAACTTCCAGAGTTTCCAAAAGCACTCCACACTGTTTCAGAAGCCAAAAATCCAGTTCTCCCTAATGTATTCCTGAGAACCTTCCACTTCCTCTGCAGCTGCCACAGTGTAACTCTGGACAATACACTTATGTATTGACAAAACACAAATTTTCTGTGGAAAAAGGTGCATAGACTTTGCAGTGGGTCCTCAGGCAGCCTAAAGCAATGAGATGGTCTATCAGATTTGTTTGTCTTGGCAAGGAAGACAACAACCTTGTTCTTGAAAAATCTACATTTAGTTCCCCATCTATAAACAATTTTCATCAGTTCTTCCATCTGCAGTATAAGTCTTTGTTTGGCAAACAATTTGCAATGTTTCTTGTTATACATGTCAAATTGTTTCTGTTCTGCATGAGCTATAAAGACTTAAAGGACCAAAGTTCTGTGTGGTGGTTGGAGTTTGTTCCCTCTGAATCCAGGGGTACATTTACTCCCCTGGTTGCTCCATGGTTTCTTTGCATTTCAGTCTGTGACTGCAGAAAACAGGAATAAAACTCCTTGCCATTAGTGACATTGCAGTACATGAGCCAACACACAGTCTAGCTAATATCCTTTTACCTTCTGGAATAGTTTAAAGCAAGATGCAAAATATTCTTCCAAAAATACACTAAGTCCTTTCCATCCACTTTCCTGTAAAGCTATGCCAAAAGCCCTGGGAAAGCCTTTTGACTCCAGCCTACATGCTCAAAAGAAATCTAAGACTGGCAAAAACCCACAATATAATCAGGACAATGCTGGGACTCAGATTAACATTATGGAAAGCAAACACCTTTCATACCACTCCCAGCTCTCACATATCCAAGTTTAAAGGGGATTAAAATTCAGATACTCATAAGCAGAGTAGCTCTTCCCAAAACAACACTAGATTGGCCCAGGTGGCCACAACCTGCACAATTTTTCATGGACTGACTTTGAAACTGCCTTATGGCTGCCTCGGTCTCAGAGATGTTGAATATCTTTCTCAGCTTTTTCCAATGCAGACCAGATGTTCTATTGTGATAATTCTCTCATGGGTCTTTTCCATTTTGACTCTCCATCAGCTGGAGATCCAAAGAGACATTACTTGAAAAACAGGAACCATAAAAGAGCCAGGAACTTATAAATTAAAACATAAACATTAATTTGTTTTCCAAAATACAGATGTCTTTTGTCAGTTCAAGCCTTGATCTCTCCACCAGTTAAAGGCAGCAGTTGTTCTGTGAAGGCATGCACTGGAAATTAGCCAACGGGCATTAACTTTTGGTTCTGATTGAACTGAGGAAAATTTGAAACAGAAACACAGAATTAAAAGTTGTGATAGCAATTATTGTCTGATAACATTTTAAAATGTTCATGACAATAGAAGAAGTGTCTTGCCATAAGGAACTGTAAATTACTGAACCTTTTTGGACAAGGCTCAGGAGAGATTTGGGTCGACCTTGGTGATGGCAGGGGCCTGTCCTTCTCCTCTGGCTGACACGGCACAGGGACCAGGATCAATCCTGGAGAAGTGGATCCTATGGTGCTGCAATGGGGTCACAGCAATGTGGCACCACCACTGCTCTGGACAAAGGGACTGGGCTGGAAGAGGAAGGGACACAAGACAGAGACGGCTTTAAAAGAACACTTTTATACACTACAAACACAAGTGCTCAAGGTTCAACTGCATAGATTTAGTTTTGTATTGACATAACACATCAAGCCTTGTTTTCAAATAGCCACTGAAAATCTGTCTTTTTTAATGCTAAATCACTTGATATATCAGTATCGTTACATCTTTTAACATTTTTATCTCAATAAAACTTTGAGAATATTTAAAATAGCAGAAAGGCTACAGGCAACCAAAGAAAACATCTATAAAAATGTGCATAATAAAAAGATAAAGATGAAAAGTTACTTTCTTTTTTTAACATGGCCTACATGTGAACTAATTTTTTATCTTTAAAAAGTAGCAATTCACAAGTCACACCTCTTCATTCCCTTTGAAATCAATTTTATACACCTACACAATTCTGACAGTGGATTACTGCAGGTTTACACTTAAACTTTGAGTTTCCAGTTCTGCTGTATTTCTTTGAAAAAATGTCTTAGTATGAGAGATAAATGCTACTCTGCAACTTTTAGCAATGAACCCTCTGCAACTGAACATGTTACTGTACCTAAGCAGGGAAGGTACAACAAATTGCTCTTGATGTAATCAGTTCCCTTTCCTTCTCAAATGGGCATTAATAACCACCTGCAATTTATAATACAGTTCAATCCAAGAATGATACCCTTTTCTTCTACTCCTTCAGAGACTTTGCTTTTACTAATAATTACTTCTAGAGCCTTCTGCTCAGAATAATGAAATAGACTGTCCTTTATACCAAAACCTGTCCTTCCTCTGTACTACAATGAACTCACCTGGTGAAGCAGGGATTGAGTAGCCTTTATTCCTTCCCTTGACACCACTGGAATAAATCCTTGCTTTCCAACACCCTTTTATGACAAGCTTTACATCTTCACTTTCTTTTCCTAGGCTACAGCTCCTCTAGATTTCACACCATACTATTATCTGTCTGTACTCCTCTTGCTGAACTGTTCATGCTTCTATTATTTAAGGGCAGGGAATTCTAAGTAGCTGTTCCCACTTCATCTGCTCTTCCCTTGAGGGGTGAACCAGCATCTGCTGTTCCCTGTCTCCTGAGGAAGAAACAACTTCCATACAAAGCAGCTGCAAAGATCCTTTCATGGTTTCACTTCACACTAAGAAAGATTTTGATTGCACATGCTGGTTCCAGCAGAATTTGCTCTCAGGTAAAAACTGTAGTCTTGTATATTGCTAAAGTTTTAACATTATCTTCTTTAAGAAGACTAAGGTAAAAATTTGGAATGTACATTTTACTTAAAGGTTTTGCACTGGCTCAGACAACTCATCATAGAATTCTATTCCAAAAACATATGAGAAGCAAAATGAGCCAGATATTTCTGTGAATTTTTAGTAATATACTGATAATGTGCATGTATAGTTGTATCTATTAGCTTATTAAAAAAGGTGACTTTTTCAGATCTATATATGTTACAAATGAGCTGCTTATGAAATTCCCAAACTACAGAATGATGCAAATCTAACTATTTCAATTCAAGATGAAAGAAGCAGTTATTTAAATAATTGTGAAGCGGCAGATGTATACTCACTTTTAAAGGTGATTTTAAAATGTATTGCAGCTGGTATGTCTGAAAAGTGAAGATTTCATTCAGACTACTATTGGTAAGGAGTAAGAAATTATTTCCTGGCTTTGCAATGTCGAGACCCTGAACTTTTGCTCTGTTAATCCCCTTGCTCAGTCACATATCCACGTGTAGGAATAGCAACCCCTCTTCTCCTCCCCTCAAAGGGGCTGCAATGGCTCTCTTTCCACACGCCAGAATCTTCTTTACTCTTGGCATCCCTTCCAAATTAGCCATTCCAACAAAACTTTCCCTGGATACACCACCTTCACAGAAAAAGAAGTGGCTACAGTTTCACTGGGAGGCACTTCTGCCAACCTTTCCCTAGATGTCGCCACATTTTCTGGCTCCTTCATTCTGGCCTTAATTACTACATGGAAAACTATCACGAAGGCTTCTTCTTCCTTCATATGGAAGAAACAGAAAACTATTGTAAGAGTAAACCAATTTCTTCAGAGCAACAAAAAGACATTCTAATTATATGTATATATTACTCTATTTAATAGAATGTATCTGAAATATCCTACCAATGTCATATTGAAACCTGAAAATAACTTTTATCACAGGCTTGTTTTCACACTCTTTTAACCTTCCTAACACTCCTCCTACTGTGTTGACTCATTGAGTCTGGAGTTGCTTGACCTCTTCCATTACTTTGTGCTGAAACAATCTCCTTCAGGGTATTTCCAAAGTTTCCAGATTCAGTTTTCATGCATACTTTGCTATTCTTTCTCTCAACAACTTTTTCAAAGGATGTCCTTCTGCCCTTATATGATTTTACCACTTAAAGACTAATTTGTACTATCCAAATGCTACAGGACACTGGTTCTGGGAATTCAAGGCAGGATTCAGGCTTATGTTTTAGCTGATTTGGACTTAAAACAGGGTTCTGAGGGCACTATCCTTGTTTCCACTCCAGTGGTAATACCTCTCTGCAATTCACAATTTCTTCCTTTGGAAATAGTCTTTTGAAAAGCACATGCTGATTTATACACGTGAATGAAGTTTCCATATTGTTCAGAAATATGACGACTCTTTAGTTTGTAGAAAAAACTACCAAAATATCTTCAGATTGTCTAAGTATTTCAAATTTCAGTTATGCTGAAGTAGTCATTGATTGGTTGTCCACAAGATGGGGCTTCTACAACAGAGATCTTTCTATCCAAACTTAAGATTCTGATGTAAAACCTATGAATGGCACCGCAGTTGACAGGAACATACTTTGAAATTTTGGCACAGGAATTGTCCCTACTGCATTCCTCATTTCTCATGTAAAAACAACAACTCCTCAGGAAATCAAAACAGCAGCAAGTGATTTTATCTTGTCCTTAACCCTTGCACTGTGCTGGTGTACAGCTTGTAAGCCAGAGGCAAAATGCACCATTGCAATCACCCTGTGTTTTGTAGAGGTTATGTGCAGTCCCCTACGTCTAAATGAGTGTCAGCACAGAGACCAAAACACCAAATGAAGTGCCTGTGGTTTTTGAGACATTTTCTAAGTCAATATGCAGCCTTCAGAATTTCTGAAGCAGTGTGTAAGTCCACTGCTAAGATGATAACCCCTCCAAATAAAAGTTAAAGTAGCTCCACAGAGTGTGCAATTTTTGTAAACTTAACTGAAAGAGGGAACAGTTTGCTGTTACAAGAACTAACTGTAGGCATGCACTTCACAGTAAATGAAAAAAAAAAATTATTCTTAGACACAAAATTTTTGAAACATAAAAAAAAAAAAAAAAGAACAGACCTAAAGTACCTTTAGCTGTCTTATTTCACTGTGGTGTTTGTTTAAACAGTATGTTCTGCTACAAAAAAGGCCTCTCCTCTTTTGTCATGTAAGTAAACAAGCAGGATTTTCATGTCTTACAGAAATCTCCACACAATCAAAATCAGAACAGACTAAAGAATTGTACAGTTACCTTACTGTATTCTTTTTCATACTGTTAGAGGCTTCATTTATGGTAACTTCTCTTTTCTGCTTGATATAGTTGTTTTCTACAATTTTTTTTCAGGAAACACAGTAGTGTTTGAGCATGCAAAAGCAAATACTGGTACAAATTTCCAGCCTGTCCCTCCAGGAGCAGGCTGTACAAACACAGACTAATCAAAAAGTAAAACTAAATGTTAAGAAACATTTCTGGCCAGAGGATAAAGTGAATTTCCCAAGAGCAGTCATTCACAACCACCTCATACTTTTAGAACAAAATCTTCAATGGTTCCTTCTCACATTCCTTCTGTTCAGTCTCCAGTAACTTGTCTGCTGCAATTCAGCCAGCTAAGCTGTCACAGACCAGAGTTTCAACAGGAAGTGCTAAATAGTACCCTTCAGAATAATCATCTGGAGAAGAATAAAATAAGAAAATCTGAGTAGGCAGGAATTACATGGAGAAGGATGGGGAGTGACAGGAGCTACAAACTACAGGAAACAATGTGCTAGGAAAAGGGAAGGACACTAAATTTGGTCAATGGCATTTTTGCATACACTAAATAATTTTTTCTTTATTAAACACTGAGATTTTAACTGGATCACTCTGTGCAGCTTGGGGTGCCATGCTTACTGGAAAAGTGGACCAAAGAAGGAGGCTGCAGGACAGTGAAACATCACAGAGATCTACAAATCGTGATCCATAAGGAAAAACTGAAACAAAGCATTGTAACATTGTTTTCAGGTATTTAAAATTGCTTTAACAATACAAACAGAACACATAACAAAGAGTTTGACTTATAGCAATCACAGGAAATTTTTTGAAGCAGCAAGGGATTACAACACAGTACCTGTAACCATCATTCAGTACTCAGGAAGAGTTTCAACAGTTTTCTGTCAAGGAATGACAAAGACACAGGTGATCTTGGACGTGGGCAGAGGTGTCTGACAGGTCACACTCCCCAGGTTCACATGAATCTATTAAAGTGTCATTTTATCACTCTGTTATTGCAGAAGACCTACAGTTACCTACAGCCAAAAAATAGAGATTTTAGGCTACAGGAAGAATGGTGAAAATCAGAAAAACAGGAAGACTGTGGAGAAAGTGAACAAAAGGTGCTTTAAATTTTGCAGCAGAATGCATATTTAACTAGAACAAACAATTCCTCAACTCTGTTTCAAAGAATTACAAGCATTTTGGATACTACCTTACTGTTACAGAGAACTGGAGGAACAAAAAGTTTATCAAATTGGCTACTGGTGAACTGTAGATGGAGTTCATCCCTGCAAATTCAAGAAATACTTGAACACAGAAAATTTTAAAATTAAAATTTTAAACAAAGATTTCTGTGTATTGAATAACCACCACTTGTTGAAAGCCAGCCCAATACTTGTGTCCCAAAGCCTGCCAGGAGAATATGTCAGCATGTCACACACTGCTCAAACACACCAGCTTTCCTGCAGGAACTGCAGGATTTCTTAGTATTCTGCTATTGGGAATGTCCCCACCCATTCTACTTATCCTACTTTTACCTACTGACATCTTTTCTTACTGGCATTTTCTGAGGATATAAGGAAGAGTAAGAATAAAAATAATACAACAGCAAAGCATCTACTGTAAATCACCTGAGAGAAACAAAACACCATAAACCAGCCAGGAACCTTTTTGGGTTATCTCCATATAATCTACTGCAACTAAAACCATTCCTGAGACATGTGACCTAATCCGCCTTTCAAAGCCTTCAGCAAATGAGATTCCCAGATAATCATTTTCAGTGCCAAACTACATCTACAGTTTGAAATAATTTCCTAAGGTCTACTTTAAATCTCCAAGTCCATCACCTCTTGCCCTAGACCCACTGAACATAAAGAAAAACTTATTCCTTCTCTCTGTAGAGAAACATTTTACCTTTCGAAATATCATTATCATTTTCCCCAACACCTTCCTTTTCTTCAGACTAAACAATCCCAATTCTTTCAATCCTTCTCCTTAGATCATATTTCATAGGTCTCTGATCATCCTTGAAGTTGAGACTGTGGCAACATGCGGTACAAGGAGAAAAAGGAAAATTGATTCCTACACAAAATTCACCAGAAGCTGGGTGACAGAGGGTTTGTTTGAAGAGGTTACTTTTGTATGATGACTGTCTGCTTTGTTACTTGGGTGTTTTAGTGCCAAAATACATGTTCTTTCTGCTCTTTGTGGCTCACTGTGCAGGTGTCCCAGTGCACAGAATAGGCAGGCATTACAGTCCTCGCTGAAAAAAAAAAAAAATTTGGATCTGGGGAAAACTGTAATTATGGAAGGCAAGTTATTCTTGACAGTAATGGAATACTTCTCCTTACCAAGATGGTTTTTTGGGGATAATTTGATATAAGTGGCATATTTGTGATACCAGGATTATTTAGGCAGAAGTTTAAGTAATTTTTAGAAACATGAGTAAAATCCTGCATCACAAAGTACATTTCAGGGAAATACATTAGTTCCATAATTGCTTTCTAGTGCTGCATTCACTGTCTCAGAAAGCAATATGCAGTTGTAATATACACTGAAAAACATCTATGGTTCAGCTAAAATCAACAAAACTAAAAATAATCATGTGCATTTTAGAAGATGCCATGTTCTTTATAAGCAGATAAATTAATTCTGCCATTCCTGTAATCAGATTCACATACATAATAGAAGAATGTAATTTACTTCCATTCTCCAGAGGTATACAAAGTCTTTTTTTTTTTTTCCTTTCAGAAAAAGGTTTTAAAATTGCATTGTGTTCTATCCACCAACATTACCCAAGCAAACAGAGTTATCTCTGAACCTCTGGGTACCATGGCATGGAAAGATTGCACTCAGAAGTCAACTGGGCTTCTGTGTAGGAATTGGGAAAACAAAGTTATCCAGAAGAAAGATAAGAAATAATGAGAGATGATAAGTGCTGGGAAAACAAGCTTGATGGAAAAAAAGGAAGTGAAAAAACTTTTCCATGCTGAGGAAAAGAAAAGGTCTTTCAAAAACTTTTGTTAAGCATGACATATTAAACATATCCAAAATGTTGTCCAACAATAACATGAGCATGGATCACATAAAATGGTGTTATCAAAAGGTCTTTCATCTTAAAATTAGGCAATTTATGACATCAATTTTGAAGAGGGACTCTTAACATGAAGGACTTTTTATGTCCTCAGTGGATTTTAGATTTTTAACTCAAAAGGAAACAGATTTTTTCTGTAAAAAAGTTCATAATCTCTGGCTACCTTGTAAAAGCCTTAAGAATACATCCAAATGTTACTTGCCTCCACTCACAGCAAAAGTCTGAAAAACAGAACATAAACTTGGTCTGCATAGCTTAACACTTTTTTCTTGAATTTCCATTCTGTTTTGAAAGATTGATTTCACTCAGAAGATGCTACTGCCAGAAGCTGGTGAGTACAGAACTGTGTATGACATTGCTGTATCAAGGTGTACCAGAGCATGAATTCTGTACACTGGCAAACTTCAGAACATCCCCATTTCCATTCTGACAACAGATTACAGCCAACTGTTAAAATGTCTACAGGTGAGATAAAGTTTCATTGACTTACATTGCCAGTTCTGTACTGATATTAGTCTGACACAAATTTTTGTATTTCCATTATCTTTTCCATCTGTAGTATCTGTGCAGCCCTAAACCACTACATTAATCTTTCTTCCTCTATAGCAGTATTTTAAGGCTCTAGAAAATCCATTCTGACTATTACTTGTTCCCCAAATTAAGTAGAGGAAGTAAAAACCAGAGAGAACTGAAGTAATCAGTTAAACTGCCCTACGGTTCTGCTAAAACAGTCCATAAATCTAAATCTGCTAAAACATACTCATAAATCACATCCTCTGAGGACCCATCCCTCTTCTTCCTTGTCTCCAGCTTGCCAAAAGTGTGGTAGCAAAAGGAGTAGGTTCACAGCCTCACCTCAGCATACACAGGGATATTAAAAGACATTTGTGAACACAAAATTTTTCCATTTTCCATCTCCTGGAGCTTTGTGCAACTTTTGAGCCGTTGGTGCAAAGCCACTATTAATGACCTATCTGACATAACAGGAGTGAATGGCCTGGAAAGGCAGTGCCATTCTCTACTTCAGAGAATGCAGGCATGGCTGGCAGTAGCTCTTCCCCCTTCAGAGCTCTCACAGGTGCAGTCTGTCTTGTGGCAAGGCCAAACATGAACCTCTGCTTCCTCTTTGGTGTCTGTGAATTCACCATGAAAAGCAGATCTCTTCTGGCACTTGACAAGTCTGCATTTTTTAAAACATGGCCAGATTTGGAGCATCCTGTACCTACTAAGGGGAAAGTTTTAACAGGGCTTAGCTATCAGCTATTCCTTCTGGACATCAACCTCAAAGTAAATAAATGTAATATCTATACCACGGGATGCAGAGGAAATCCCACCTATGCCCTGATTGCACATCAGTTTGCACTCTGGTTTCCAAAGAAAGGCTATTTTGGTATGTCAGCCACCAGGGAGGCACCACTGGTTTCCACAGGATCTCCTCACTGTAGAGGATCACAAGTGTGATCACAGCCTCACACCAAGGCACAGTGTGACCTGTGGTTTGCACTGAACTACATCAACGACACAGGCCCAAGCCTCACAGAGAAAACAAAACATGAGCTCCCAGCTGAATAAATAAGTCTTTCTAGTAGCCCCTAATCTCATTCCCAATGGTGCCACTGCACAACTGAAAATACAAGCGACAGCGCTGGAGTTTCATCACCAGGTCTCACAGCAGACAGCTCCAACATTGCCTTAACCTTGAAATCATGACTGGGTGAGGCAGTGGCTCACTGGATCTCCTCCAATTGCTTGCCTAATTCTATTAAACCAAGGCAACAGACTCACAGGATAAACACCCAAATGAGCAAGCCATGTACAGCAGTCATTATTTACAATGCACCACTGCAAAGCCTCTCTATCTTGAGCAACACTCACAATCCTGCCCCATTTTTAGTTTCGGTTTCCTTGAAAAGCCTGAAACTGTGTTAGAACACCATAAATGGCAGCAATGACAGCCTTTACACCAGGCTTGTTTAACTTACCCATTGATAAGCAGCAAAACAAACCACCCTAAACAGTAATAAAACGAAATCTCCAGGAATGAGCTCATAAGGATAATCAGCAAAATGTCTGATCCCAGACTGAGGTCCACCAGCAAAGGTTGTGGAGCCAAACACGTCACTGTGAACAACAGGTCTGGAGATAGTCTGACCCAAAATGGGAGCTCTGGTGCAAGCTGTATCAGCAGAGAACTTGGTGATAAGCAGCAGCCACGCTGTACTGCTTTACAGACTGGACTTTGCAGCTGCTCTCATCTGCACCACAGTTGCTTCACTGTAAAAAAACCCTTCACTTTAAAAATTGGATTTTAAAGTATTTTCCATGGTGTGAATCTGAAGGCCAAGCATGCATTTTGAGGAGCCAAAGAACAGCAATAGGACCATGGTAAATTCCCTCTGTGTGGGTCAGTGCTGGCACACTAACACAGTGACACAGGGGCATTCACTGTCTTCAAATTTGCATTTATCAGTACTTACCTATACTGATATCCAAGTATGAATACATGTTTACGAAGGAAAAAAAGAAGCTAAATATATGGCTTATTAGAGCACCTGCTCATCGCATAAAAAACCTTTAGAAACGCAAAAGCCAAGTGCCTGGGGCTGATTTTGCTCTGCTCTGGGGTTCACTGCCCTGTGCCCCTCGGTCACATCGGGGACCAGCAGGGAACCCCTGCCCTGCCCTGCCCTGCGTGGGGACCCGCCCGCGGGGACCCTCGGCAAGGTCGCTGAGCTCGCACGAGCCCCCTCGGCGGGATGGGCCGGGTGCTGCGGGGGGTCCCCGCTGCCGTCCCGTCCCGCCCCGCCGGGCCCGAGCGGCCGCCGCCTCCGCCATGCCCGGAACACAAACAAACACCGCGCTCGGGGGCGGAGCGAAGCGGCTCCCACCATTTTGCGGCCGGGGGAGCCCGGCAGGCGGCTGGGTCCCCCAGCGCGTCCTGTGCCGCCTCGTCCCGCCGGGGGCGGGCAGGGCTGTCCCCGCGGCGGGGCCGGGGGCGCGGAGCCCAGCGGGGCCCCGCGGCTGCTGCCTGGGCCCGGCGGGGAGGGGTGAGAGGAGGAGCCAGGGCGGCCCGTGCGACAAAGCCCAGTGCGCAGGGAGCTGGTGACCGGGAAGCAGAACCGCGCCGGGCAGCCGCGGGGCGGGCGGACCCAGCGGAGCCCGCTGCCCCACGGGGGGTGGGAGGCCCGTCCTGCCGCCCCCCCCGGCTCGGGGGTCGGGGCGGCTGCGGAGCGGAGCGGGAGGCGGCCGGGCTGCTGCTGCTAAGCCGCTTAGGGCCGGGGCTGGCATGAGCCTCCCCGGCGGGGCGGCTGCGGGCTGCGCGCTGCGGCGGCGAGGCTGAGGGCGCGGATCCGCCGCCGGAGCCGGAGGGGGGGCCGCGCTCCCCCCGGGAAGATGGGGAACTGCCTCAAGTCCCCCACCTCGGATGACATCTCGCTGCTCCACGAGTCCCAGTCGGACAGAGCTAGCTACGGAGACGGGGCTGAGCCGGATCAGGAGCCGCCGCCGCCATATCAGGTAGGGGAGGGGGCGGCAGCGGGGCTGGCGGGGTCGCGGGGCCGCTCGCCCGGGGGCCGCCGCCTCCCCGCCGCCGCTCCGGCGCTGGGCGGCCCGAACCTCTCCCTTTCCGCCCGCACGTAGCGCGGGGGAAGCCGCTTTGTCTGGGCCGGTGCCGGCGCTCCGGGCGGGCGGGAGGCGCGGTGCCGCCGGCGGGGCGGGGGGCGGAGGGCAGGGGCCGCCCGGCCGGTGCCGCGTCCTTTGTTGCCGCCGGCGGTGACATCACCGTCTGGCGCGGGGACGCTCCGGGACGGGACCGCGGGCCCTGCCCGGGCTTTGTCCGGGCCCGCTCGCGCCGCTCCCGTATTTTTAGTAGCATCTGATCCCCACTAAGTAACTCCCCCAGCGCAGGGGATCCTGTTTCCCTCCGTCCAGTGGGGCACCGGCGGGGAAGTGTTCCCCCCATTGTTCACTGGGGTCTTTTTTTTTTTTTTTTTTTTTCTGTCTCTGAGAGAATCTGTTAATTTGCATCTTGATGACGAATCAGGGGGAAAGAAGGAAAAGGCTGGGAATTTGCTTTGATGGCTTTGCTGACAGCCGAGGATAAGGCCGATGTGGAGGGGGATGGCGTTGGTGTGAAAGCCTGCGCTTGGAAGGGATGGGCACGGAGAGGGAACCTGAACTTGGGGTTGCACTTGTCTGCTCCCGGACATCTCCACCCCCGCCTAGGGAAATGTGTATTGACCTAAACAAGGCGGTCTACAGCACTGAAAAATGAAAAGGAGAACCATCCAGCGGTAGAACTGCGCATTCTATTCAAGTTTTGAAAGAATTTTCCTATCTGGGATAACAGCATACGTTCCAGAGGAATCTATAGAAGCGGCAGTCGAGACACACATTCTGGGGGGGGTGACTCGAGAGCTGTGTGTTTTCTAGATGGGAGTCATTCCCTAATTGCAGACCCTGATGTGTAATTAACAAAATTGCAGGAAGTATTTAACCGGACAGGCGTGTAATCTACAAATGCTTTAGCAAGTTCAAGAATTCCACCCCGGTAGGAGCCCCGCGAGTGTTGAGGAGAAGCCTTGCACGTAGCAGCCCTTGCTGGTGCCCTGAAGCTGCACTGATGGTTCTTGGCACTGTGTGCCTGATTGTTTTGTTTGGGTGCGAAAGCTGAATGTCACAATAAATTCGATGATGCGAGGAATTGCTTTTTCTGATTTCTGAACTATGTCCGCTGATGTCCAGTAAATAGAAAGTGCTTGGTGGCAGCTCAAGTTTTTTAAAGGTTGTGTTGTTCTAAATTAAGCCTGAATGGTCCATGCGGTTTAGAAATGCATTTTATTTTTGTCAGATCAGCATAAGAAATTTGACTGTTTGTGTGTTTTATTGCATTTATATCTGTGATTCTAGCAAGACTTGTGGAGGTTGTTTTTTTTTCTTGTTCTTCCATTTGAAAACAGCCTGTTAGCTCTTGTAAGAGTCACCAGATATATGCCTTATGCAGGCCTTTTAGTGTGGATGTTGGTGTAGATAACGACTCTTCCTCTGCTGTCAGAGGTTTACAGAATTTTTTTCGTGATGAAGAACTTGTCTGTAAGTGTGGATGGTTGACTGAGAACACGACAGACAGTAAAATAAACGAACCCACAGGTGTCTTATTATCGAGTAAGTGTATTCATAGCAAACCTTCCTGCAGCTGAAGAGAGCCGTGCAGCATCAGGTGATTGCCCACAGGCACTTGGCTGTGTCGAGCATCACTGTCTGTCCTGAAAGCTCCTTCACTGATCCTGGCAGTTCCTAAAGCTTCACCTTAGCGTAGCCTTTAGCGTCTCATAGTCAAAATCAAAGCTATTCTTTCCAAAGGTTTTGAACCACAATGGTTTGTGACTTTAAAAAAAAAAAGAAAATAGGCTTTAGCTACAATATTATGCAGCATTTTATGCACTTTGAAGTTGAGGTGATTTATAATTTTAAATTAGTTAATGTTTACAAGATGCACAAAACTCTAAGTATGAACAATTACTGATGCTCCTGTGTTACTTTTGTTCTAGAAATAAGTCACTAATTCTAATTTTCAAGTGGCAGCTTTGAGTCAGTGTTACAAATGGGAAAGTTCTGCCCTTGTTCCTGGTAATTACTTCTTTCAATGTCTTTACCAGAGTTAGTGTATATATAATGTGTAGACATTGGCAATGAAAGCAAGGAAGAGAATCAAACAAGTTTGAAAACTTACTTGTGGCAACTAGTCTTGAGAAACTGGAATGTGAACAGTTTTAAAGCCAACTGCTGAAATTTCAGCTGCAAGTGGACATATTTTAGAAGACAGTAAAATCTGGTGTGTTTGTTGCCCTTGAATTTGCAGCAGCAATGTGTCAACTTCCTGAATAGCTCTTGCAAGGTATGCAGACTAAGGGAAGGAGGTTTGTTGGGGGAAGATACACAGTTGTAAAAGATGGCTTCTATATTATTTTGTCATTTAAAGTGCTTTTTCATGTTCTGACAGGATTGTGCTATGGGCATTCATGTGGGATTCTTGTTATGCTATAATATTAATTTACCTATTTCTACCTATTTCCGACTGCAAAATGTACCCCCAGTAAAAATTGCAGTATAGCATGTCAAATTCCTTTGGTCAGTGAGTGCTGTCAAACTGGCTGTGTGAAATTCCTACTTCCAAAAGTGAGGTTGAGAATTGGATTGACAGTATGGACACGTAGAATAATGGGGAATAACTTCCATTGAGAGGCTCAGCAAATACCTGCCTCTTGGTTGCTGTGGCAGTACCTGTTACCAGCTGCTGCAGAAAGGCCTCAGAGAGGAAGCATCTTTTTTAACAGGTATCTGAATTAATGAGAAAGTGGCCCATTAAAGCATCAGATGTTTTCCAGTGCATTGAGCTTAACCACTGACAAGAGAAATAATGAAAACACACCAAAAAAAAGAGTGTGTTTTCATGGCAGGGAAGAAGGAAGTGATTTCAAGAGTGGACCAACATTTTCATAGACAGATGCTAATTTTGAATGCCTCCATTTTAGAAACCAGAAATTACAACTGCTTTTCTAAGTGTTGAGAACATGCAGCTCCATTTTTAACCAGGGAATCTGTGATTAGGAAGGAGTTAGCTTTGGTTTTGTTTTTTTTTCTCAAGTCCTCAAAATTGAGTATGCTTTCAAGTTTGTTTTCCTTTTTGGTGTATGACTTCTTCACCATCTGTTGGCAATATGCCTTCTGCTCTTTTTCTGTACAAGTTCACTGAGTTTTTTTCAGTTTCTCTTACTTCTAGTAGTTCTTCTCAAAAACTTTATTTTGCAGAACAGATGTGTCCCTTTTCTTCATCCTTGTCTCATATTTCTGTTCTTAAATAGTTCCTTAATAGCTGTAGGAAATAATTTGCCATTTTATTAAATTCTGGAATTTCTACCAGTAAAGTACAAAATGCTTTACACATTTTCTCCCTAAATTTCTAAAAAGCATTACTGTGGACAAAACACACTGCAGTCTTCTAAAAAAGATGTATGACACTTGCTAAATTACTTAGCTGAAAGCATGAGAAATAAGCACAAGATCTTGGTGTTGATAGTGACCTCATAAAAGCTGGTTTGATATGTTGATGTGGCAGATAGACTAATAAAATATTTTACCTTGTTACCAGAAGAGCTTCAGAGCACCCTCTGGTACTTGGTACCACCTTGTGTCATCTTACAGGCCCAGATAAAATGTTTCAGTGGATCTAGTGGATTTTTTTTTTCTTTTTTTTTTTTTTTTTTTTTTTTTTTTTTATTTGGAGGGATTAATTTAAAACCTTTTGGCCTGGATACTCATTTGATTTGGCTGTATGAACTAAATGAGATGAGAGATCACAAACATGAGCTTAACCCAATGCTGTGCTCCCATAATCTTCCAAAAGCTGTTGGGGACAGCAGGTTTTGAAAGTGTAATTTAGGATGTCTCATGGCTTCTCTTAAAACTGATGTTGCTGCAACAGCCTCCTTGGGCCTCCTCTGGGCAGTGTCACCTGTACACAGTGTACCTGTCCTGATCCCTCTGGCTTGTCCTGCTTCATTCCAGCTGTTCCCACTACAGGGAGGTGACAATCAGCCTGTCCTGGTGGTGCCATAGACCAGTGAGCAGTACAGCACAGGAGGTGCAGCCCTGGAGATGATGAAGAAGAGCCCAGTTTGAACAGTCAGAGAATCTTCTTGAAAGATTTACTGCTTTTCTGTGTGAACCTTGCCCTGTGAGTGGGAGTGTTGGATGTTTTTTGCTCAAGAGAGGAAACAAGCCTTTGTTACACTCTCCTTGTGACTTAAGCAATGTGTTACATTGGTGTTCTGATGCTGTCTTTTCAAAGGCACAGTAATTAATATAATTAAAAATTTCTAGCCAAATGAATTCTGATCTAGCAGTTGCACCCATTTATAGAAACACCTGAACAAAAACTCCCTTGGGCCCCAAAGGAAATGATTTATTGTCTCTGACTTTGTGTATTATACAAGAATGAAGAGTGTGGTAGTGTAACAGGTTGTAATCTACCATGGAGTGTTGTGAAAAGCTGGAACTGTTGATCTGTGTTGGAACAGCATAAAAGGGGGAAAGATGCAATGGGAAAACATTACATACAGAAAGCTGTCCATGAAAAAAAGCAAACCAACTAGTAGGGTTACTTTCATATAAAAGAAAGCAGTTTATTTAAAAGTTGCCTATGCATGTCTTGCCCTTTTTTCTGCTTGTCCTCCACATCTTGGTGATGATGTGTATGAATTACAGTTGCACTTGTGGCTGTGAACTGAAATATCATTCTAGTCCACAATTCCTTAGTCTGCTGGAAACTTCAAAGGGCTTCAGACCCTTTGTTTTTGTTGCTGTGTTGCTGGTTGGGGCTTTCTGGCAGCAGTGCCTGAGGGTGAAGATCAACTGCAGTGAGGAGGGAAAGTGATGGAGGAACTAAAGTTGAGAGTTTGCTGCATGGATAAGAATTGGTAGAATAGCTAGTGATGTTTGGTGCTTCTCTTCAAGGATGAGATTGCTTGAATGACCTTATGTAATTCATTCTCAGAAATAAAGAAGTGTTTTAGTAGTTTTCTGGAATAATGTTTTTTCAGTGAAAGACCAAGCACTAAGTGATAAAGTCACTCCTGATAAATAGTTATGATACAATTTAGACCTGCATTCAGAAAAGCTGTAAGTGTTCCATGTTTTATACCGCAGTTCTGGTAAGTTATTTGTATGTGCAATTTAATAAACCTTTTTTTCAGTATCAGTATAGGGCTACTCAGTTCATTTTCCATACAGTAATGAAATGTATGTACTATGAATGTCATTATAGTAGCATTCAAGATTATTTGGTTAGTGAACAATATGCCATTACATTTCTTATTCTTCCACAGCTGAAGAATTTAGCAAGTTATCTAGAGAATTGTATTGCTGGTTCTAGGTGAAAAGTTTCTTGAGGTGCTGAGTCTAAACTTCCTTTGTAGACAACAGTTAGAAAAAACCTGCACCTGTATTTCCTGTCTCAATGCATATTGATTTCAGCATAGCCTGCCATGCTGGCTGATGGGAGCTGTCTTTCATTTTGCTGGTGGAAAAAGCTGGTGGGGCAGATGGAGAAGAAAGAAAGCCAGACAGACCTGAAAATAATGGATACTAGATGGTATCACAGAGTTTGGTAACTTCAATTTTGAAGATACCCATTCATAAACTGTTTAAATTAATATTTTAATTAATATTGGTTGAATATTGTAATGCTTTATCTGCTTAAAATAGATTTTAAACTACAGTCGGTTAAAAATGTGTTAGGCATGGCTGAAAAAAGTGGGAAGAGTATGCTGATGTTTGACTTCTCTGTGTTACTACCTTTCTGATGAAATTAGAGCTGGTTTCTAGATTCTCTGTGTTTGGTAAGGATCTGTTCCTAACGACTCTGTCCAGAAGATTTTCCAAGGGGAATTCTGAGAAGAATGTTTATAATCGCATTTAACAGGGTACTGCCTTCTGTTTCACATGGATTTCTGCAAGAAATAAGTTGTATCAAGATGCTCTACAGAGTTTGTCCTTTTTTCATCACTTCCACAAAGGAAGGATGCTCAGCTTAATGAGCACCACTGCAGACCTTGTTAATGGTTGTAGGCAAACTGGTTGCAGAATGTAAGGTGAAGAAACTAGAAATAACACCTCTTGCTTGTGGCAGACTTGTCTTCCAGTCTTTGTGCTGGTCCTTGTTTCTTCCTCCCCATATGCACAAAGAGGAGCATATTTGTAGTTTGGAGAAGTAATAGTCTGTGGGATAGACTAAAGCAAATCAACCATGACTTTTCTACGAGCTAATGAAACAGTTCCTCAGAGACCAAAGAATTACAAAATAAGCACGTTTTTAGGGATGTCATGGTTGAGTAAGAATAAAACCTTTTCAGGGGAAAAAGGTGAAGAATCACCATTCTCTTGACTCTGAAAGGCAAAGTAAGCTTTGATCTCGATTTAGACCACAAGAAAAATTGGCCCTGTCACTATGAAGGTCTCAGAAGCAAAGATGTGTCTCGCTCCCTGAAGGTAGGATGTATTTTTGTAAAGATGCTGTCTTGTTCTTCCTGCCTCTTGGGGGACATCCATAGCAGCGACTTGTCCCAGTAGAGATTGAGTTGTGTAACTTCTCGTTGGGTAAAACTGCACTTCAAGCAAAAGAAAAACTCCTGGCCCCAAGACTAAACAAATCAAAATCCACCATAAAATCCCACTCTAGCAGCCCTAGGATAAGCTATCATCATCCTTATTTAATGTCTTCTGTTTGTAACTTTAGCAAACTACTTAACTGGTCTGTGCTTTAGTTCCTTCACTGTAAAATGAGAGGAGTGAAGGAGTAATAAAGTTTATCTTTAGTGCAAGCATGCTTAATAATTTAATTCAAGTTTGTAAAGTGTTCAGTGGTAATTTGATTTTGATAAAAGAATGCTCCTCTATTGCAAAAGGAACCTCTGCAGAAATTTATGACAAACCTGATGCTGTAGAGAGGGAGCTTTATCAGAAGATCTGTTTAAGGCAGTAGATAAGTCTCCTAAAATCTGTTTTGGAATCTGATAGTTCAGCATTTATTTGGCAGCCTGCATTACAGATGCTTGATTAGTAGGAATGAAGAGTCTGTGGAGATGGTAATAAGAAATCTTGCCTAATCAGGGTGATGAATCTTTGCTATGCTGGAAGATCATGCATTCTTTTGGACAGGCCAACCCAAACATGCAATACCACCCTCCCTAAAATCTAGGACCACCATGCATTTAGGAAGCCCTTCTGTTTCCCGTGTACCTCTGATCACTGCTGTAATCAGCTGTTGCTGGCTGTACATCTGGAGTCAGTTTCTGACCCACGGAAAATAAACCACTTTTATGTTTTGAGGAGATAATGATCTGTGGCATGGACTAAAGCAAATCAGCCGTGACTTTCCTATGAACTAATGAAACAATTTCCAAGAGACCAAACAGTTACAGAGAGTGATTATTCTATTTACCAGCCCCTCCATAGGAATCTGCCAACCACTCTGTTTCTCATCAGTGAAGAAGAAAGTCAAAATGCCGGTGGCATAAAATCTGCTGGGCCAGGATCCACAGACGGTGACACGGACAAAGAGCAGATGCGTGCGGCAACTGGAGGAGGAGATAAAAGAACCATCCTTTAACCGCAGTTGCGTCAGCCAAATCACAACCAGCTGGGTTATTGCACTGGGCATTTCTGCTGATCCACCACGCTGCTCACGCATGCTCTGTGCACGTTTGCACGCACACGTGCCCTCGGCAAAGGCCAGGCTGGTGTTTGAGCCTTCTCGTCCTCCCTCTGGTTTTAGCCACTGGTTCAGTTGAGGGATGATGTAGGGCTGAGGTGCCCGGGGGAGGACTGGAACTGTTGGAAGGATGAGAGAAACTGTGACTCAGGTGATTAGGTTCTTCCTCAGCCCCAGCATGCAGTGATGAATGTGCAGACTATTATCATTGTAATACTGCAACTTGTTTCCCTTGGTTGTATTTTGGACACTGGAATCGCCTCTGTGTCCTCTCATCTGCTTTTTGCTCAGAGGGAGCAATCTGTATTCCTAGAGGCAAGGTTCAGGAGCAGTCCTTGCATGTAATGCTCTGCACTCAAAGGCCAAAGGCTCATGCAGGGACAACTTCATCATCAGTCAAGGACAAGTCTCAGCTGGCTGACAGGGCTGAGTTTCCCAGAGCTTGGGATTGTAGGTAGCCCACGTGCCAGTAGAGTTTGGACTGCTAAGAGAGGTCCTAGAAGCATCAAGGAAATGCCTGGTTTATGACTAATAAAATTTAATGAAGCTGCTTGACTATCCAGATGTAAGCAAAAAATGAGTCAGTCTGTGCTGGTTTGGACAAAAGCAAGGAATTGACCATCTTACAACCATGATTAAAACCATTACATCTACCACATGCTGCCAGTTTCTAATTTGTGTCATGACAAAACTGCTTTAGAAGAAAAAAATCAGACTAGAATATATCCCACAAATATATCATAACATAACTACTATCCAAGTATAAATAGCTTTGTGGAGACTGTAAGGTGTCCCTGTAGTCCTCACCACTTTCACTCTGTGTGGCTCTCCAGATGATTTGTGTACAAGCTCTAGCCAGCAGGAAATGGAGCAATATTTCTCTGTATTTATTCCCATAAGATGTATCTTGCTAGTGGGGATACAAATCTCTTACAACTCAGTGCGTGAACGTTGCAGAATTGGATGAGGTTGGGTGCTCTTGCCCTTTCTGTTTCAGGGCTGTGGGAGGCTTATCTAAGAGATCAAAGTGCATCAGATTCCATTATTTCAGTATCTATGGGACAGCATAATGCATGAATACTCTGGGACGATGCCTGTGTCTGACTTTTATTCATCACTGTAATTAAAGCCAGATACAGAGCTTGTTCTGTGCACTGAGCATTAATCACAGACTTTTATTAACACAGTTGTCGAAATCTTTAATTCAGACATCGTATAATTTTGCAATATAGATTAAGACTAGTATTTATTTTGCCTGAATACATTAATTTTGTTTAAAGTTGAAAAAGAGAAGAGATTGCTCTCATGTTTTGAACAAATGAGTGCAGGCATTGCTTGACTGCTGACGTACCAAACTGCTAAACTGGTTTGGTCTGTACTGTTGCTTAACAAAAAGCAGTGAACTGCTGTATTCAGTGGAAAATACATAAAAGACTCAGCAAACTAATGCTCTAAATTCAGATTTAGTTAAGACACTGAAATTAATATTTTAACATCTGTAGACCTTATTTTATGCTCTGTAGTAGTACTTGTTTAATTGCCATTGCCAGTTTCTGATGTTTTGGGATTTCCCTTGGTTGTTTTCTGTTTAAATGTTATGATTTGTATTGCAGTTGCATCCATATATCTTCAGTTTTGCTTATGAAATATGACTAAGACATTGCTTTGGTGTCTGCTTCACGGAGTTCTTTAATGTTGCATCTATATATATTTGGAGACCCTGAGGCAGTTTTGGATTGTCTCATGGAGAATGGTGTCCTTGAAAGTATATTATCCTTCTTGGAAGGGAAGAGAATCAGTTTTAGAATTCAAGCAAAAAGACTCAACTTTAATTTAACTGTTAATTCTTTTCTTGGTTAGTGCTTTTTTACCTCGGTTCCTGTCTCTCCGAGTCTCTGTGGGCTATTTTGATTGTGCTCACAAGAGCTAATGAAATCCCCTCTGTAGTCACTAAACTAAAATACAGGCCCACACCTCTACTTGACAGTTTTTATGGATCTGCTGATTGAAAGCTGGTGAGGAGCACTGCATAGGTAGTGTTGCACTAAGGTCTGTCCCAAGCTGAGAAAACTCTTCCTGCCCTGGTCTCCCACCTCTTCAGCTAATGGCCCTTTCACATTGCTGCAGTGGCTGAGCTGGCCAGGGTACCCCAGTGGCTGGGCTGGGTTAGATGGTGGCCCTTGGCCCAAACCTGAGTGAGATGCTTGGTTATTCTCCTACTGCCCTCGATTGGAAGTGGGAATATGGTATTTAATCAGAGTGGATTCGTATGTTAGCTCACCTGAAGCTGTGCTGAGTTGTGTATAATCATTCAAATCACAAATGAGGTGCAGGGAGGGATTTTACATTATGTCTGAATATAGATAAACTGCCTGAAATTTCTGAGACCTGAAGTTGTATTTACTTTACTGTGTGGCAAAACTACTGAAAGTAAGTTTAACAAAGAATGCTCATCCCTTCTGTAAATATGGTGGATTTCTCAGTTTAAATTGGATGGAGTCAGGTATTCAAGGGGACAGTGTTTAGTGGCAAGTTTTGCTTTTAAAAGTCCTTTCATGCTCCAAGTAATCTTTTATTTCCTCTAGAAACTATATTCTTGTTCAATGAGTAACCTGGTTTTTCCTGCCTCCCAGAAGAAGCAAGATGACCTAGATCTAGAGCTTCCTGGGGAAAAGTTCACTTCACCCTATATATAGTGTCTCCTGAAGTGTCTTTATGTAGCTGTCATTTACGCTGAACTGAAAGAGAAAAAGAGCTGAAGTTTTAGGCTGAGCTGGGAAAGGAGGGTGTTTTTTCCCTCCTTTTTCTGGGAGGGGGTCTATCTTATGCAGATATTCACTAACTGTATTACAGCCAGGTGAAGGCCAGACTGCCCAACTTCCAGCTGTAACACCGAATTTCATGTCTTCATGTGCTGCAGCTGAAGAATGACCAACTGCTATGTTAAAGGAGTGAATTGGATCCTGCCTTTGTGCCAGCAGGAGTTTCTGCACAGGACTCAGAACGTGATATCCTGGGGTCAGCGTGTTCTTTGCTCCGGTCAGATCACGCAGATGGAGACTGTTCCAAGCAGCCCTCCTGGCACAGGGGTGTTTTTATTGGAAAGCAAAAGCTGGGAAAATGGTAGTAACAACTAAATAACAGATACTACCAAACAGGCTGTTGGTGTTGAGGGCTCAGGCAAGTGTTTGCACCTCAGGGTGATGAGTCAAACACTGAAGTGTACTGTAGGCTGAGGGAAATCTGCCTTCCTTTTGTCAGCATAAGGCTTTTTTTTAGGTACAGGAGAGTTTATCTGAGTGCATCAGCAACTTGAGTGGCTTGGACTTCTGCAGCCTTTCTGGGGAGCAGGGTACTTTCCAAGTCCCTGCAGAAAGTGCCACTGCCTAAAGACACCACAAACTCCTCTCCTGGGGGGGCGTTCAGCACACCGGGGCCGGCGCTGTTGGAACCCTTGGGTGCTCTTGTGGTGGGCTGTGCACACCTCTGCATGTGGAGAAAGCAGCATCTGTGTTCATTTAACTTGATGGCAGGATCCTGCTCCAGCATTTAAAAATAACAATTTCAGCAGGCCCAGCTCGGGAATGAATACAGCCAAGGCCCAAGGAGGGGCTCGGAGGCTGTCTCTGTGTTCAGACAAAAATGTGGTGTGCCTTGTGCTCAGTGTTGTGTGTGTTAATGTTTCTGGGACAAGGAGGTCTGGTCTAACCATTCACTGCTGCCAAAAAGGGATTGTTTTGCTTTTCCCTCCTGTTTTCCACACGGAGGCGTGTTCATTCACTCCATGGTGGATCTTGTGCTTGTGTCAGCTCATACCATTCAACTGTCTGAAATGGGTTGTCTTATTCTTCCTCTGATCAGATAAGTGAAATGAACTGATTTCCTGGTGGAGATTTCATTTATCAGCACTGTTTGCCACCTATAGATTGCATTTCACTTAGTGACATTTGTGGAAAGATCTAGAGGTGTTGGGTGTTAGATGTGTGCTATTACTACCAAGTATTAGAGAAGTTTGGGCTTTTCTGTGTTGAAATTAAGGCTATACTTGGACTTAACTGTGTACCAGAGCATGCACAGAATAAGTATCTGATACTGGTTTGGGCAGTGAGTACATTTGGGAATGGTCTGTGCATGAAATGCAGTCTAAAGTTGCCATTTTTAACTTCAGCAGGGTGGTGATATTAGTTGTAGAGATTTTGCTACTTCAGGACAAATGTCTGATGTGGACAAAGTCTTAATTCTTTATTTCTTAAATGTGATCTTTCTGGTTTAAAAAAAAACCCCAGAACCAGAAAAAGAAAAGTGAAAGAATCTTTGTCTACCACAACTACCTTTAAAGATTCTTGAGTGCTTTTCTTTGCTACTTTTCTTGCTAAAGGAGCTTCACTAGTGTTACCTAAGAGTTTATGAGCAGGCTTGGTAAGTGCAGGAATGTCTGAAGACTTTGACAGCCTGTTCATATTGTGCAGCAGACTGTGATGTCCCTTGGGACACAACTGACCACAGTAACATCATTGATCTGCGTTGTGGGTGCTGCTCTGCCCCTTTCCTTGCACAAGCCTTGCAGTTATGACTCCGTGGATGGTTTCCAAAGTCTGAATGTTGCTTGGCAAGCTTTGTCACTGCTGTTAGGAGTTTGATTACCTTTGTGCATATGTATGTGAGGACTGCCAGTGTCTGTGGCTTTTGAACAACCTCCCTGTTGTCTAAAATGTTTAGAATTAAGAAAAATTTTAAGTGTGCAAGAGCAGGAGCTAGTCTGGCTGCCTCAGTTTGGCTGTCCTGTTTTATATGTTGTGTCTCCTTTTTCTAGTTTGGCATCTCTGCTGGCTTCTTCCTGAAACCAGTCTTACTTGAAGCAAACAAAGGGACAAAACCCTGTTTCAGAAAATAAAGAGAAGCAAATCTTGCTGTTTCTGCATGCATCCACTCATGCAGCATTACCAATTCTTCTCCTTGCTGGAGTAATGCTATGCTCTTACGTATCATGATCCCCCTTGCTCAGAACCTTTCTGTTCAGCTTTCTGAATTCAGAGCCAGGGACACTGAACACGAGCAGTAAATACCATTTTTACAGCTTTTTTGCATCTCATTGACTATGTTGGGTCAGGCTTAGCTTTTGGCTTGGAGACCTACCAAAAAACCCCTCAAAGTCACAGGAGATGGGGCTGCCAGGGCAGAGAGGACACCCTTCCTTGTCAGTCACATTCCACATTTCTAGGTCTGTGGGGCACTGCAAAGCTGTAGAAATCATTTTCTGAATGAGATCACTAAGGTTTCTTGGGTTATTTCACAGAACATGCTGGCCAGGTTTCAGTTTGAATACAGTTATGCATTTAGCTGGACAGGATATAACTATTTAAATTAGAGCAATAGCTAGTGCCCTTTCTGCCTTAAAAAGACTTAAGTAATATAGCAAACTAAAGTAAGACAAATATTATTTTAAATCCTAATTGCAGAGTGGTTACCAGCAATAAAGTGCCTGTGGATTGACACAGACTGCAATAATGCCATGTACACTTGCTCAGTGATGGCCTTAGATTTTGCTTGCCGTGGGCCAAATCCTCACTGGTGGTGCAGCTGCCTGGTGCTACTCAAGCAACACAAGTGGAACTTTCAGCTAGCATATGTTCAGCAGAAAAAACTTTATAAAGGTCTTTTGTTCAGCCCTGCCTTTATTCATGCTTCTGCATGTGGATTGTGCTGCAGGAGAAAGGGTTTGGCCAAGAGCATTTTTGCTCCACTCCAGGTGTCTTCTACCAGTGGGCTATCAAAACCCTCCCTGACATAAAACCAGAATTCCTAATGGAAAATGGTTTTGCCCAAAATTTTATTTTCTCACATTTAAAGCTTTTGTTTTGTTAGTGTCTTAACTTCCAAGTGGGCATGACAGTGTTTGCTGACTTGGCTTCAACAGAATGATGTTTGGATTTAATGAGCATTATCTTTTGTATTTTATTTAAATTAGCTCTTGAGTTAAACATGGCAAGCATTATTGCTAGTTTTTACACTGCATCAGAGATTATTTTAATTTGGATAACAACTGTTTTCAATACAGTCTTGAAAATTGCGTACTAACAAGTATGTGAATTGGACTGTTTTCTGATGTCAGGACAAGGGGATATATGGATAATTTTGAATATACTCAGCAAAGTTATTTTCTGCAGGCCATGGATGATTTTGAAAGATGCTGGTCAAGCTTTGCCCTGTTACCCCTACAGGGAGCCTCTTTTGATCAACTTCAAGAACTAAGGTTCAAGAAGCTTATTTCACAATTCTAGATTGTTTATGGCAAACTTGCACTTGTTATTCTTCTACCAGATAGGTCTTTAGCTGTTTCTCTGATGTTTACACTCCTGATTTATTTAGAGATCCTATATCCCTTTCAGCCTTTGTTTTTCTGGGCTAACGCTTCTATTTTTATTTTGTTTATTAGCAAATATGATATTCAAACAACTTGGTTTTCCTGAAAAACAAAATGTCTCATCTATAGTCAGTGAAACCAAACAAAAAGCAACAGTGAAAAATAGAAAATACAAAAATAGGGCATGTGTTGAGTGATGGAGGGAGCATTGACTGATTGCTCAGCATCTTGCAGTGAATTTGTCATGGGGACTCATAGTAGAAGTTAAAGACAATACTAAACTCCATATTTGCTGAATGTGCAGCTCAAAGGGGTAAGCACCTTTTCATGTGCTGCTGGATGTTGTCCTCTCTTAGTGGGTAAACCATTCCAGAGCATAAATGAAGACCTCACCAGGAGTGCAGCACTACATGGAATGATACAAAGAAATTAGAACCAGGCCTGTAAGTTATTTCAAGGCTAATACAAAGCTTCAGCATAGCAAAGACATTTTCTTTGACCTGATTTCTAGTCTGAAATTACTCTGCAGGGTACTTGCTTACGGTGTTCAGCAGACTTCATTTGATGAACACTAAACTCTTTTTTGCCAAAGTTCACAGAGAAGGCCATGCCCAATCATTTTCTGCCCCCAAGGGAGAACACAGAGCTTCCAGATCTCCCAGGAGAATCAGTTTATTTCTGTATCTACTGTGTGATTCAAAACAACAAGTGAAAGAACAAAAAATTGTTTGCTGCAGTAATCTCTGCTTGTGTCTTTACTGCACTGTGGATTCATCCATAAGAAAGGATTCATTTATTCCCATTTGAAGACAGGAATTTGGTTCAGCAAATCTTGTGTTCCCAGGGAAGTACATTCCCTGGGACTTCACTTAACTGCAGCTGACCATAAGGAGACAAAGTGAGTTTAGTCCTGTAGACTTGCAGGAGTGGCACTAAATGCCATCTGCTTCCCAAGTTACTCTGCTGCACCCACTGCCTCTTGGAGAGGTCTCTATTCAGGCATCGAAGGATGAGCTAGAGTCTGAAAAGATAACTAAAATGTTTCATTGTTATTGAGTCATGATATTTCTGCTTATGAAGTTACAGTCTGAGCAACAAGCTGCTTTTTCCCTTGCAGCTTATCTAGGCATTACAGTTACCTCTGGAGTTACACCCTAATGACTCCCAAGGTAAGAAGACTAGATGTCTAGCCTAAATGAAGTAAATTAAACGTAAAGAACTCGCAGGTTTTCTTGATAGCTGTTTTGCAGGGGCTGTGTGTATTTTTTTTTTACCTCCAAAAAAGCTCAGTGTTACTCCATTCTGGCATTTTGTCATGACTGCAGTTTGTCTGTGTGAGTATAAACTGACAAAACTTATTTTAGTGAGCATGTAGGTTGCAGCAGGACATGGTTATTGCACCCTAAACATTAATGCAGGAGAATACAGTGAGTACAAGTGATTCTTTATATTTTCATAAAGCCTGAGAGTTGGTAGTGTAATGTTAATGACATTGGGCTCTTATTTCTGACTCGGGGACAACAAAAGTAGTGTGAATCTCACCCAGAGAGGGGGAGTTACACTTCAGTGCAGGACCTGAGCTGTATCCTTGTATGACTAAGTAAATGTTCTTGGTAAATTAGAGCTTTTAAATTTGCACAGACAAATTTTGTATTTCCATGAGACTTTCTCAACTCCAGCTGTAAAACTGCCTCCTGTGTATCACTGTTTTTAGTGTTGAGGGTTTCTGGTGTTCCTCACACAACCTGAAAGATGGGTTGTTGTGTATGGATGAGCTGCGGCTGGAAATCTCCAGGCTTTGCAGCTGCCTTCATGCGGGCGTGTCCTGGTGAAATGGGGCTTTGTCTACCAACCAGTCAGTCCATATTCAGAAAAATGACTCCTCTGTTTTCATGTCCCTCCTCTCAAACAGTTTTCTGTTCTTCTGAGATTTTGTGGCAGCCTGAGCCATAATTCAGGCAAGTACTTAAGTAGGTGCTCAAGTGCCATGTCCCTGGTACTGTTTGAAATTCTTACTGAGAGTGCTCCTGGTGCTGTAGTGGGGACATTGGTAGATTTTACTGATCCATGCAGACAGCAGGATGAATCCACTGTGGAAACTTCAAGTTTTTCTTCAGAAAGGCAGTTGTATGTAAACAATCCCTGTTTTCTGTAACAGTGGGTGTAAGCAGGGAAATGGTCTGACAAAATAAAGGTTTTTCTTCATCTCATTGGAGCTAAACAAGATGAAATGGAGCTGCAGAGGTTGGGTTGGGCTCTGTGCTCCCCATCTTCCCCCTCACCCTTGCAAAACCTTGGACCTACTGCAGTTCCCCCTTCAAACCACCTACTCCAAAAGCACCTGTGCTGAAACAGATGTGGGTATTTTTGGTGTGAAACCAGCGCAGGCAAGATCCAAAGATGAGTATAAAAAGCACCACTATACCATAGATTGAAAAGGCTGATTAGCCAGGTGTTTGCTTGTACAGTTAGTAATGGAGGTTGTACCTTATTTATCTGTGAAGCTGAACATTTAAAATTTGTCCTGCTTGCACCAGCAACTGGCTGTTTCATACATAGCAGTGAAACAAATCCGTGTTGTCTGGTGACACATTAAAGAGGTGACCAGGCGCCCATTGAACTGTCTCTGTGCATTTAAAACTTTAAAATAGTAGGAAAAATGTGTTCTGGAAGTATTTCACTTGTATAACCAACTCCTGAGAGAGCTATTTATGATTTCTCTACCTGTTCTTGGCACAGGCTTTTTTTCTGTTAGAAGAGGTTTGACAGTTGCATGAGATCACACTTGGATTTGTGCCCTGCGAGCTGAAAACGCAGAGTCATTGCTTGCGAGGACAAGACTTAGCTGGAAAAAATAGAAACATTGCCCTTGTGTTCACTGCTAATACTGCATCAAGAAATGGAGCTCTGTCAAGCTTTAGTGTGCCTTGATACCTATACAGTCATTACTTGCTTATAAATAGAGAACTGCTTTTTAAAAAACCCCAACAGACCAAGAGATTTAGAAATATTCATTTAATGCCTGGGATGTTCCTTTAAGATTAATACACAACTGGATGAGATGAGCTGATAGGCTGACTCAATGCCTCTGGCTATTTACAGCTGCTGCTTATTAACTCAGAGATGAAATAATTAATGTTATTATCAAGTGATGCTAAACAAATAGTCAGATCACATTTTTTGTGTGTGCTCATTCTCCCTGAAGCAGGAGATGGCAGCGGGTGGGCGCCTGGGGGAAGTGTCAGCATCCACACTGTGGAGCGCCCTGAGCTGTGCCTCCTGTGCACAGCCCAGCAGTTCAGGGTGCTGCTGACACCCCCGATTCAAACCCCAGTTCCAGCCTCAAGATGTGGTTGAAATCCCAGAAAACCCTAGTCAGTTTCCCAGGATCTGGTGGAGGAGAGGAGCTGTCCCTCTCCAAGCCTCCCCTCGCCAGTGACACTGGGACAGCAGCACACAGGGACTCAATTGTGTCTGAGGTGCCCCAGTGTATGGCAGGTGTGTGTGAGCCTTCATTTGTCTGTGGCTTTCCAGCAGGCTGATGCAGAAACATGATTTAAAAAAAAAAAAAAAAAAAAAAAAAAAAAAAAAAAAAAAAAAAAAGCCGTGGTTATGCTGTGGCAAATTGCAGCATTGATGTATCCTTTCACTGGCCTCAGGAAGCCTCCTGGCTGCCTGTGCACAGTTCCCTGCTGCACTGAGGCTTCTCACGCACCTTGATCTCAGGGGTATCCACTGTTCATTAGGAATTCAGATGCCAGTAGGAAAATAAAAAAGCCTGTGGAGCTGAGTGTACCATCAAACTGCCAAGGTGTGGCAGCTTTCTGCTTGAGCAAGCTTTCATAATTGAGGATGGCTTTGTTAAAAAGGCAATTAAAATATTTCAAATTGAGTACAAAGTTATGTAGTGAAGTATAGCACAGACTCCTGGGTTTTGGAGCAAACCCTGCTGTCTCACTGACACAGTCTCACAGCAGGTGCCCCACACCAGCAGTCTCTGCTGCAGGTTTTCCTGCGCTGTGGTTACACAGACCCAGCTCATCACCAGCCCCATCTGCTTTTTGAAGCTCTTCTGCAATAGCATGTGGACTGCTGCCCCTTTTCTTCCCCAAGTCACTTATCCTTAGTAGAGCAATCTGTTTGCTCTCCTTTCCTTATGCTCTGGCAGAGCTTTGCACTGTGTGAGAGTCCTGCTCTCCTGAGTCCGTTTGTTGTGAGGCCTGATGGAAAATTCTTCCATCAGGTGTGGCAGAGGTTTGCAGTGTGTGAGAGTCCTGCTCTTCAGAGTTCCTGTTTGCTGCCAGTCCTGGGTTCACGGGGTTTCTGCTTGGCTTCCCTTGCTGGGGTAGCCCATTTCTGGCCCTCCTTCCTAGACTGTGGCACAGCTTGGCCTCATCAGCTGGCCCCCAGTAAGGGGAAGGTCCCTGACAAGGTTTGCAGTAGCCTTCTGTGTGTCCTCCTCTGTATCTCTATAAAAAGTACAACTGTGTCCTCTTTCAGACATTTTTTTGGTGCTTGCTTACAGCCGAGTGGCTACAAAAGGCAGTTTGTGTCGGAATGAGGGGCAGAGAATGTGAGGGAACTGCTGCTGTGCCTCTTTTGTTTTCATTACCTGTGCTACCTCTTATCTGAACTGACACCTCACAGGGACCTTACATGAGGGTGATGTTCTCAGCGTAGCTGGGACTGTTGTGTCTAAGTCCTGTTTTAGGAACCTGATGTAGGAGGGCCTACGCTCCTCCATAGGGTACTTTTGGATGAATGTGGAAAGGAGCTTTAGGCAAGTTAACAGTAACACTTGGTCTAGAGATGAGATCATTTGTCACTTGATTTCGCTGATCCTTTGAAGACCTACTCACTCTTTTTCTAAAATCCTTTACTAGTTCTGTGTATTTCTCTGCTATGTGTTATGATGTTCACACTGGCACCCTTATACACATATACATGTCTATTTACACACTGAAGCAAAGCCTGTATTTTTGCCTCAGCAGCCCATCCTCCTGATGGATTAACTGCTCGTGCCTTCAGCTTATGTGCATTTTCATGTTTACTCCTTGGCTTGGCCCCTTGTCCCTAGTCAGTGCTCTCGGCTAATTAGAGCCGACTTCCACAACTTTGCTACCTTGTTCCTGAAGTCCTCAGAAGGGCTGTTTTGTTCTTAGAATTGCCATCGAGCTGACCTAATTCTTGTCAGAAGATATATTTTATCACTCTTGCTGTTTTTTAAGTATTTGGAGTCAGGTTTTCACAATTGGCTTGACTCCCAACAAGGGCATTCCTCCCATTTTCCACTTTGTGCCTGTTCCCAACTTTCCCAGCAGCTGCAGAGATCTCACTGTCAGTGGCCATGGCTTGTTTGCTGTCCATGAGGGGAAGAGTCAGTCGGAGCAGTGTCCTTGGAGCCACTGCAAGGGACGTGGCAGGACCCACAGTCCTGAGGCAGTGCTGTGTTAGACCAGCTGGAGTCAGCTGTGCCCTAATCCCCAAATTCCCTGAAATGGCACCATAAGCAGGGGCTGCTTGTGCTTACTCAGCTCACTGAGTGTGTGTGTTCAGTAGCAGTTCAGGGCACAGTGTGCACTGCTGTTCACTCTCGGTGCCTTACGTTGCCCACCCGAAGTCCCTCCTATCCCTGCACTCTTCCCTGGGAATGCCTGTGCAGTGACCATACCCAGCAAGAGGACTTGCAGGCACTTGTCAGAGTGATGCAGTGCTTTGGGAGCTTCGGGCTGGGAGCTCTGGGCCAGGCCCCTGTCTCGGGTGGCAGAAGCACGTGTGAGCCTTTTGTACCCAGAGGTGAGTCAGAGCCTCGGGTGGTTTGGGGTGTGCACAGGGATGGTGTCTGGGACAGATCCCACGTGTCCCACACCAGGGAGCAGGGCAGGGTGTGAGAACAGCCTGTTTGCTGCTGCACACAGGGCCTGGCTCAGCGAGAGTCAGGCTGCCTGCGGACTCTGTGTGTTCCCCAGCATGATCAATACTGCCATTTTTTAGCTGTTACCCTTCAATTTATACTGTAAACAAGTTGCACTGACTGATACTTGCCCTTTGCAGAAGGCAAACATGACTAAAGGAAGTGTGAACGATTCCCCAGTGTCTGTATGGACTGCTCGAGTTCTGTCAACTTTCCCATCATAGCTCCCCGTCTCTTGTGCTTGAACACAGCCTCCAAAAAACGCCTTAACTCCATTCCTTTGTCTGGGGTGTTCGTTTTAATTTTTTCTTCCTGCTGCTCAGCAGCTCCACAGCAGTAAGTGGGTGTCACAGAGTAGGTTCACTTTACCTTTCAGCAGAGGAAACAGTCTGAGATATTTTTTTCGGGCTTTTCCACCTCAGAACTGTTTTCTTTCCCCCAAAACTTTAGGTTTTCATTTGCTGTTAAATCTATTTCTCAGTTTTCCAGCATCCATCTCACTTGAACCATAAGTGCTGTGTTTAATGCAGCCATAGCACTGTAAAAACTGTCTGCTCTTGTAAGGCCTAAGGAGGGGTTTCTGCAAAGAACCACTTGGCATAAGTGGGACAGAATACGTAACAATAACACAGATGTGGGGCTGCTTCTGGGGTAGGAGAATCCACAATCACGTGCTGTTCTTCCACCAGCAGCTGCAGAATTGATTGCTGGCCCCTTCTGCTAGATTTTCTTCCTACCCAGCTGCTTTGCTCTGTAGTCCCTGGGGTGTACCAGTCTCAGGAGGCTGCATTTTTTGCCTGGGTGTCCTTAATTTAATATTTAGGTGCAACTGTTCCTTCCTGGCTTTTCTCACTGCAGCAGCCTGACAGAAAAGCATGAATTTTTATAAATTGTTTATGAATCTTTTCCTTCTCAATATAAATAAAAAAGCCTACTAAAATAAACATGCTGGGAGCAGTAACAAGAGGGCTTTGTTATCTCTCAGAAGTTGTGGCCCAGTGCTGTAAGTTGAGCTGTCAGTGAGGCTGTCTGGAGGGATGGAATCAATTCTCTGGTGAGCAATTTACTGGTCTGGGATAGGTTGGTGTATAAATTACTGACTTTCCTGGAAAAATTCACACTCTGATGTTTGATGGGATCTCTGGAGAAAGGAACAAGGACACCTAAAACTGACACAAAGCTGGTGAACAAGAAATCAGCAAGTGGAACCATCAGTACCCAAGGTTGACGCCCTTGAGTTAGAGAAACCTGCTGTGCAGCCTGGAAATGCAAAAACTGGCTGTGTCAGGAGATTGTGCTTCCAGGGAGTAATTACTGCTTTTTAATTACTGCTTTTTCCCTACAACTCCTTCTTGTTAGTCTTTTGTATTTCGGTTTGCCTTGATGGTTAATCAAATTTCAGAGCAGGTGACTCTGCAGAGCTGCAGGTGATTTCCATCTGCCAGGTGAGGCTGGGTTTGCTCTGGCCAAGCTGCACGGGCACTGCCAACTGTTTGTCTTGGCAGTAGGTTGATAGCCTTTTTGGGTTTGTGTGACAGCACGGGGATGAAACTTGAAAGTCCTTTTCTCACAGCCCTTGTCACTGTCTAGGAAAGCAGCAGGCAGGATACATCTACTTTGTACCTCCTCTCTCTGTCCCAGCCCTATTTTTGGTAGCAAAGCTGAGCTCAGGGGACAGGTGATATTTTAAGAGTCAGCAGTCAGGAGTCTTTCATAGTTGTTGCTCTTTTCCAACTCTTCAGATACATTTATTTCTCAGTAATTACTGTGGGATAATTGTGAAGAATGCACAAGACAGTTTTACAGTTTTGGTTGTAGTGTGAATGAGGCTGTGCCATCTCTGTAGAACCACCGTGGCTTTTACCAAAAAACAGCTCTCTGAAGTGTGATCCATGACTCAAAACAAGTGTTGCTTCTTAACTGGAGTCAACAGCTGGAGGAACACAGCACAGATCCTGCAGGTTACTCTCCTGTGTGCCTCAGTAATGTTGTTACATTAATTACCAGCCATATTTGCAGTGCCAAATTCTTCCAGTACCACAATTCTTAGTAATCTTTCCTTAGAAGCACTATGGTGGGAAGTGTGTGCACATGTATCTGATCTGTCTGTGCCAGATGTCCCCTCCCAGAGGGAGAGAGGAGAGGAGGAGATTTTTCTTTCAGAACTTTTCAGTGTTAAGTGCTCAGCTGTTGCAGTTATTCATACGGAGTGACTACTTGGACACAGAAATATAAAAAAATTGGGTAACAATTTCATTGCATGATGTTTTATAGCAACTGCTATGCACCTTTATAAATTAACTGCTCTTTTCTGTATGGCAAAAAAAGGCTTTTATAGTTGGCAGGCTGCTCATAATATTCTAAGGATTATTAAAGTAAGCTGTAGTTGTCGTATAATGCACATTATAATGGCGCGTGGTTTTAAATTAATGTGTCTTGGGGGAGGATATTATTTCAGAATGTGTATTCACAGATGGATGGAGTTTGAGTTTTTTCACCCTGATCAGAATGACATTCACAGAAAAGGTCCCTAGACCATCATCCCAGCAAGCTCCTTGTGAGTAATAAAGTGGTGAGAAGAGAAAATTTTATCAAATTCAGCAGGAATTTTTGAAACAGACCTCGAAGAGCACAATTTCTTTTTCCTCACCTCCTGACTTTACATTTATAAACGGAGGTTGTTCATATTTAGGTGAGTGTTTTGGGCTCCCTGCTCACCTTAGAGGTGAGAAAGCTGGGGAGCAGCCAGGCTGAGCTGTGTATAGGGGTGATGAGTGCTGCAGTGGGGCTGCAGTGTGGTGGGGGCTGGTGTGTGTGAACCAGGGCACTTGCCTTCAGACATCCTGTTCCAGGCAGGACATTTGCAAGTCGAAGAGATTTCAGAGCAGAGCTATGGGAACAGCTGGGGAAATGCAAATAGAACTGTTATATTTGCATTAATTAATTAGGCAGCGACCACAAGGAGCGAAAGCACTGCAGCTACTGATGTTTAAAAAGTGTGAAAAAGATGTAGGATAAACATAGTTAGGGAGGTGTTTGTCTCTTCTCGGACTGAATTAACAGATACACTGTTGATCTGGTGATAAAATGCAAATTAATATCCCAGGACAAGACACACAGAGAGCACTGGATTAGGTGAGGAAGAAAATTTAGAGATGGAAACAGGGCAAAGCAATCAGTAGAGGAAAGCAGGTGGCTGCAGACAGGATCTCAGGGACAGCAGTGAGGCCTTAACCTATGGAACTATTCCATGTTAGGAATTACTCATCTCACCTTTGACCATTCTGAAATGATGATTTGGGCAGGTTGGTGCAATTATAAAAACAACTAACAAATAAAAGCCCTGATGACATACTGCTGATATGTGGTGTAGAGAGATCTTAAAATAATCTTTATCCAGGGATTAAGAGTTTCTGATCTACCACTGACCTGTTTTCAGAGTATTACAAATTCATGGTACTTGCAAAAACAAGACAAAAAGGCTGTAAAACAAGAGAGAAGCATATTTACAGCAGCATAACTAAAGTAAGTTGCATTGATGAGGAAAAAAAAAAAAAAAAGATGAGGAAAAAAACCATACTTGGTGAAACTTCCTTTTTCTAGTCCAGAGTCCAAAGTGTGCTTGGAAATCTGCCTGTAGAGTTTCTGAGCCTTTTAGGCCATGTGTGAAAATGTCTATTTTCATTAGAAGTGAGAAATGCAGACCTCTAGATGCCCTCTGATTTTTTTTTTTTTTTTTTTTTTTCCCCCCCGCAAAGAAGGAGAAGCTGGGGTGAGATGGAGACACAAACACTGCTGTAGTCCTTGAGTCTGCATTAATGCTGCTGTTTTTAAGGGCTGAATAAACATTGGGAGTGAATGATTTCTGTGCACAGAAAGCCAGGGAAACTTGTGACTTTGTTCACAAAGAGAAGGTTGTGTATCTCCAGGATTATGGACATCTGAGGTATTTCATCATTACTAAATTCTTATGGGGGAAAAATAATTGATTAAAGCAAACTAAGTGCCAGAAAGTGATTTTTATTTCGTTGCCTGACAGTAATATGTGGATTTGATTATTTGTTTTGGCCTTTTTAAGGGGTTTTTGCACATAGTAATAGAGTTAGCATGAAATTTCATCCTAGTTTGAAGTGCCTTACATCTTTATCAAATGATAAATAACACAGACTTTGGCTGGAAGTTCGGTATTTTGTAATTTCGTCTGCAAAAACATTTGCCATGGTCAGCAAGAGAAATGTGAAACACCAGAGCAATAAATTCATGCTCGTCTTTGGAGTAAAATAATAATTACTTGGGTAATACAATCTTTTTTATATACACATGTATCAGGGGGCCCCTGGCAATGAATGTGAGCTGAGTGAAGTCTGGAGTCGTTCCCCTTGAGCACCCACCCTGGAGGAGCAGGACCTTGGTCAGTGAAAGCAGCCTTTATAAACTGTGAAGGATTTGCAGAGGGGTGAGAAACCCACACGGGACCAGCAGCTTGGAATTATTGTTGGATGTTTTAACTCCCAAAATCACTGGAGAGACTGGGTAGTGGAGAAATCCAGGGCTGTGACTGTGAGCAGGGCCAGCTGGATGTGTGCCCAAGGGGCTGCCAGGGGACAGGAGCCCAGCTCCACTCAGGGTGGTGGTCAGGTTCTGCTGGGGGAGCTGGGGATGCCACTTTGCAGTCAGAGAAACCAGGGCTCTCAGATTCTTACGAATAAATAGTTCAGAATATAATCATACAGGTATGAACACACCTTTTATTTTTACTATTGGAGGGGAGAGGGCTGGTGTGAAAGTGTCAGTGGCACTGCAACGTGTGTGGCTGTGTTCTTTCCCTGGTACATTCATGTGCAGGGCTCGGTTTGGGCAGGCTTTTAATAGCAGTCAGGAGGGGAGATCAAAGTGCCACCAGGCAGTGTGTTCAGTGCCTGGGTATCGAGTGTTCTCTGTGGTTTATTTACAGTAATTTGTTCTGCATTTTTCACAACAGCCACACCAACCCCAGTTTTCTGCGTTCACAAGCGCGAGGACATCGTGCTGAAAGACACCACCATTTTCACCCAGTTACTCCACTGACAAGAGGTTCTTGTCTAGAATGTGAAATTGTAGAAGCCCCCAGCTGGCGACTATAAATTCCTGCCTTAATGGGCTGTGTCAGACATGTCTGCCGGGAGGGAACCTGAGACAGGATGCCAAAGGGAGGAGTTTCCATCCAGCGCTGGCAGTGGGAAAGCATTTGTGTGTTTGGCACGCCAAGGGGACCGGGTCCCTCCAGCTCCTGCAGGGAAAGTGGCACCCAGGGGACAAGGGGGCTGCAGTAATGCACAAGTGGCTTCCCCAGCTGCAGGGTCACTCACAAGTGCCTGTAAAAGACTAGAACAAGAGAATGAGGTTTCGTTCTTGTCTGGCTTATCACAGGTTTAAAAGTTGTGATGATTTCCCGTCTAAAACTTAACTTGGTTGATTGGTCAGTGTGTGGCTGTTGCTCACTTCAGAGTTGTCCAGATGTGACTGCTCTAACTCACAGCAGATTCTTACTTAACTGTAGTTTCCTTTTGTTTTATCATTTTTGCTGAGATCGTCAGTTTGCTGTTCTTCTGCTACAGATATTCACTATCAGTTTTTGTTGCTACTTTCAGACATTTTGAGGATTTCTTGGATCTTTTGTTCTCCTGTTTTTGCCTTTCATTGAATTTCTGCATTATCACTTGCAGCCATGGCTTAGGCTAAGGGAGCTGCATTAAGCATAGTTCCCTCCCCTCCTCCTGCCCACGTTGGCACCAGCCTGTGCTGTGCCTGTGGTTCATTGTACTGCTCCTCTTTTTTTCCTAGATGTGAAGGAGGGTACAGCCCTCTCCAGTGCTGAGTGTTCTCTACGTCTGTGTAACAAGTGAAGGAGGTAGCAGGAACGTCCTGCTATTGCTTTAATAACCTTTTCAAAGAAGTACAGCAAAGCCCTGGGAGAAAAAGTTTACTGATAGTTTGTGGTGTTAAGTTCTTGAAACATAAAACCAGGACCAGGCTGTGCTTCTAGCTGAAGTGTTCAGTGCAGAGGGTCTCTGCAGCATTTGTCAGTGGAAGATGCTTTGTTTTGCAGTCACTTTTCTGAATGCTGTTATATCTGACAGGCCAGGCCTAGGTTCAGCTGGTGCTTTTCTCTGTCCAAACGATGATTATAGAATACTTTAGATAATTTAAAACACTACAAGGCAGCTGATCCAAAAGAATTCTGTGATTCTGTGAAATATGGTTCAGAGTAGTCAGGAAATTAATCACTTGGAGAACCCCTGGCATTCTGTCTTTTGAACCTTCTCATAATTCCTTTGAGTTCTGTCAGGAAATCAGAGGGGGAAGTCCTAGGGTAGCTAAATTAAGAGATGACTGTGAATTTTACCCCACAGCTGAATTGCCAGTGGCAGGCACTGTGTTCAGTGAAGAATTGCCAGGCAGGCTTGTATCTGTAATTAACATTTCTCAATGAGCAAGGGCATCTGCTGCCGGGTGGCACCAAGGAGAGGCTGCTCACTCCTGGGACAGCTTTCTCCCGGCCTTCCAGGAGTGCTGGCTGGCTGTCCACTTGCTGTGATTCCTGGCAGTGAAAGGAGAAGGGCTTTATGGAGTTTGACAAATGCAGTGTTACATGTGGGAGGTGACCTGTGCTGCCTCAGCTGCACACACCTGCCCTGGGCTCAGCTTGCACCAGTGTCCTCTGAAACAGCAAATTCGGCATTTGCCAAACAGATGATTCGGTGCATTGTGTGTCTGATGCAGCAGGTTTATTTTCAGACATGTCTATAAGTTGAATTTTTTTCTGCTGTTTAAGAAGAACCATTAAAATGGGTCTCTTGCAAGAAATTGCCTCTCTGTTAATTTATGACTACTGGTCAATACTGTCCTAATAGTGTTCAAAATTGGTATTTATGTACCAAAAATGCTTTAAAAGCAAGTAAATACCATGTTAATATAAATGTTAGTGAAAATATCTAAAGTTCATTAATATTCAAAAGAAGTTTCTCAGAATGTGGTTGAGGACTGACTGCATAATAGCTATATGTTGCCTATATTTTTTTTTGAAAATATATATCTCAAACATATGCATAGTTGAATCCAGCTTGGGAAAAGTTGTAAAGTCATATTAGTGTATGAGAAGAAACATAAAACTTGGGTTACTTACTTAAGCTGTTGTTTGTACTGTCCAAGTAACTTTCTTTTAACACATGAAAATTAAATCTACAGTTCTAGATTTAAGCTTATGTGGCCCAAAACAGTTCACATAAATTTTAGTTATTGCAGAATAAGTAAAACCTTCCTCTCCAAAAATTTTGAGAGTAAGCAGTGTCCTCATCTTTCATTCTTTCAAAGAATTCTTCCTAAATGTAAAAAGATAAAAATCATAGAATCTACTTTCAGTTGCAGATACTGGGGGCTCTCCCTAAGCCTTACATTTCTCAGTTCTGTACCTTAGCACTTCACCTGTAAGGTTTATTTGCCTGCTGGCTTGTGGAATTTCTTGTCCATGTGTCTCCTGTGTGAACAATGCCTGGAGACCAAAAGCTTTTGCAGAGAACAACTACGAACAGCTCCTTGCTCAAATAGTGCCTTCAATTCTCTATCTGTTCTCATTATAATTATAGCCCCAAAACTGCAAAGTAAGAGTGGGAGTTCATACAAATATTTGTAGGACTGTGAACGGTGCTGCGCTGTGGAGGGCTAGGAAAGCCTCTGAGGTGGTTTCTCACAGAAGCATCTTGTTTCAGGAGCAGGTGCCTGTTCCTGTGTACCACCCCACGCCGAGCCAGACTCGGCTGGCCACGCAGCTGACGGAGGAGGAGCAGATCCGGATCGCGCAGCGCATCGGCCTCATCCAGCACCTTCCCAAAGGAGTCTACGACCCTGGCAGGGACGGCTCCGAGAAGAAGATCCGAGAGTGAGTCCTGGGGGTGGACGGAGGGATGCGGCTGTTGTGGGCTTGGCTGCGACCCTGGGAAACCTGACCTTGTCATCCCGGGTTTGCCTTATTTTCAGAAACTGTAATTTAATGTCATTTAAAAATAAAGCCCTGCAGAAAAGGCTGGTGTGGTGAGCGGCAGCCCCGCTGAGGGCAGGGGGTTGGAATTCTGTGGGTTCCAAGGTCCCTTTAACCCAAACCACTCCATGCATCTGAGACTCTTTCCTCTATCTTACCCAAGGCTACACTTCACAGTATCTACAAACACTAAATATGAATAGATACGACTCTGTTTTTCATTTCCAGGTTGGTAACAGCAGCTTCAATATTTTCTTTTTCCCTTCCCCAGATGTGTCATTTGTATGATGGACTTTGTTTATGGGGACCCTATCCGATTTCTGCCGTGCATGCACATTTATCACCTGGACTGTATAGATGACTGGTTGATGAGATCCTTTACCTGCCCATCCTGCATGGAGCCAGTGGATGCAGCACTGCTTTCATCATATGAGACTAACTGAGCCAGGGTTTCTCTACTGAACCTTCGAGGAGACCATCCACTTCAATGGGTTTGATCCTTTTGTCATTCAGCCCAAAGAGCCAGGAATTAGGAAATTAAGATCATGCACAAAGTATACATTTCCTAATAAATAAATAAATAAAAAATATTCCTGAATGGCTGCAAATATTGGAAAACATAGTATTTTAGAGACTATAGAAAAGTAGGTTGTTATTTTTAATGTAAAGCCTTGACCCACCATTGTCTTTTAATGTTTGTTCTTACACCCATATATAGGAATTGTGTAAAGTGTTACAGCAACTGTAAATGTTTAAACTGCGTGTATCCAATTTTATTAGCAGCAAGATAAGAGTATTTTTTTCCTAAATAAAATAACCAGTTTTGTTCTGATTCTTTTCACAAGTCCTGGCATTTGGGTCAAGGCTTTATTGAAATCTACATTTTATAACACTGGCACAAAGAAATAGTTCTAAGCTTGTTTGCACAGTTCTTTTTCTTTTTCCTTTTTTTTTTTTTTTTTTTCCATTGGAGATGGAATTCATTGCCTTAGGTCTTTTTAATAGTGTATTGTTATTGTTGGGCTGGCTCTATGCTTGAAAACCAGTTTATTTATAACCTGTTAAAAGTGCTATATTTTGTTTGCAGTTAGGAATATGCAGACTTCAAAGTGATCTCCTAGCTTGTAAGCAAACTGAGATGCATTATCCCTTTTCTACAAGTGATGCAGATTATGAAGATATGACACAAGTCCTGCAGTGAAACTGTGGTTTCATGGGGTTTTTTTATAACTTCCTTCAGTTTTGGTGAAATAATAGTCCTTAAACTTTAATATGTGACCTTTAACTTGATCAGATTAAAAGTGGGCCGGATGAACAATAAATAGTTAAGCTGCCATAACTGAAAAAAAAAATATTTGGAACTAATGTAGTGTTAGCATTGATCACTTATTCTACTTCTTTCTCCCTAAAAATGGTTGTCTTGGATCTTAGCAAATGGATACTGCATCTCTCGTTCTTGTAGTTCTTAGGTTATCAGAAGTTAAGAATAAACATACTGTATCTCAGTCTCCTGTATTAAATGTATCTCTTGAGCCCTGCTGGCTGACACATCAGTCCACCAAACAGGAATGAACGCAGAGAGGAGAAAAATAGACTTTGTTCTGCACATAAATGCAAAGTTTATAAAAACACAGACTGTCAGGGTAGCAGTGGAGGGGCAAACAGTCCTGCTATAGCCAGAATGACACAATTCCCTGATTTCTGTAGCAAACATTATGTGCTTGTTAAGAGAGGCTCCAGCGAAGATTGTAGCTGTAAAGACCTTTTTCACTTAGCTTTTTTTCCTTTTTTTCTTCTCCCCCACTCCCTTAAATGTACCTACTGTGACTTCTATGCATTCAGTGCCACCCTGACACAGTGAGAAGCCCTGGTCTCATGACATGAAACACAATCTCAACCACAGCAAACTGGGGGATGTTCTTTGGTTGTGTTTCAACTATAGTTTGAGTTCTTGATACAACAAGTTGTGTTTAAAGACCCAGGTCCTTTGAGGACTTAGTGCATTTACAGTAGAGGAGAATTGTAATTCTCTGGGTTATGGATAACTGGTCAGCACAACGGAGAGTCAACGTTTGTTATTCCTGCAGCTGACAGCACCCTGCTCCCTTAGAGAAGAACTCCAAGGAGCAGTCACAAGGAACTGAAAACACTCTGCAATTCTAGATTCACTCAAATGGCCACACATTTATCTGGACACAATGTTTTGCTGAATTCATACATACCTAATTACATGGATCAAAATCTGGGAAGAGAGACCTGAAGTTGTGCAATATCATTGTTCCTTTTCATCATTCCATGTGTGTTCCTTTGTGTCCTCCTTTTGTCTGTTTGTTTCAGGGGTTGGGTTCTTTTTCTTTTTTTTTGGTAAAACAATGTCCACATTAAGTATTCATTTCTTTATCTTGTTAAAACTGGCAAATGAACAATTTGAAAAAAAACAGTGTTGTCATGGTGGTATTAATCTTTACTTATTACAAGACTTGATTAAGAAAGATTTTAAATAAGTAGGAAGTGATGAGTTACTGAGCTGAATACTTTCCTAGCAGCTGACACCTGAACAGCTGAACTTTTAACACTGATACTGACTGGACTAAGGGAAGAAATTAGTTTTGAAGTATTTGTTAAATAGCAAAAAGGTGTGAAGGGCTAAAACTGGAGCTGATGACAAAGGAACATTCCAAAAAGTCAAATTTTAGCTTAAAGACAAATGTGTAAATATAACAAATAAATCAAATTATTTTTCAAGTTTTTAGGTACAATACTGTTCTGGGTAATTTCTAATTCAAGGAAGAATTGATCTAAATTTAATGCAAAATAATGTATAACCTGAATTTTAGCTAATTGTGGAACCAGATCTGTGTCTTGTTTCTACCATCTATAAGATGAAGATAAATTTATCTCCTGTCTTAGAGGTGTCTAACAACTTACTTGCATTTCAGACACATTAAGACAGTCCAGCACAGCACAGCTGTTCCCAGCTGGAGTCTCCTGCAGCTGAGTCAGGGGAAGGAGTTGGCTCTGACTCACCTGGACCTGTTCACCCAAAGTCAAACTTCTTATGCCCAAGAAGGGTGGGTAGGCTCAGAAAAAAAAGTCTGCAAAGCAATTTGAAAGGAAAAACAAACCAAAAAGCCTCTTACAGCCACAGTATGCTGAGTTTAGAAGTGCTCTTTCTAAACCCGAGTTTAGAAGTGCTCCGACAGTCCTCAAGAGCTGTTTATTTGAAGCATTTTCATAGGGTCTGTGCAGTGTGATGAAAACACTGAGTGCAGTGATGGCATTTGTAATCTAGAGCTGTAAGTGGCACAGCAGCCCTGGCACAGACCCAGCAGGGCTGAGGGATCACCAGACTCCACTTCAGCAGCATAGGGGACACTGAGTGAAACCCACACGTCCCAGGTCAGTGTCAGCACACCCCTACTGTCCCCAGAGCTACCACAAAACTGCAGGTTGGCAGAGCAGACCTGCACCCAGGAGGCACAGCAAGGACGTGCTTGGGTTCCACTTGCAGATTAGAGAAGGAAATGGATTTTGTGTCCTGCATGAGAGGGAAACTCCCACAAACCTGAAGCCAGAGGTGTAATGACAAGTAAGAAATACTCAGTTTTTTACAGACCTTCATGTTTAAAAATTCTTGCATGCTACAGAAATTACCACTTTAATAATTTTACATCTAAGGATGGTAATCCTTATTACTTGTTGCCAGTTCATTTTGTAAATCTGGGGGAGAATCATACATAAACAAACCCAGTCCAGAGCATTTCTTTTTAAGGAGCATGAGCCACATAAGGGTTTAAAAGCTCCTATGGTCTTGCAGCTTCCCAGGGCTGAAAGCAATTCCGTGACAGTCTCCCTTTCCAGTGGCAGAAGGGGACATTTCTGGGCTGAGGGATTATGAAATACCTGAATTTACTTCAGTTGCCACAGTTTCAGGACTTCGACATTTCCTGTCCTTGTGCAATCGTGGTAAAGATGAAAATTCTTTTGAGTCAGACTGCTGGTGAAATAAATAACAAGATGGCTGAAACTAAATGTACAGGGTCTCTCAGCAGTTAAATCCTGGATTAAAAGGACTCAGAAAATTGTTACAGATACCACATTTTTATTAAAAGCACACATTCTAGTTGACAACCTATGAAACACATGAATAAAATCTGTTCAGAAGAGCCCTTCTTGACTTAATACCCAGAATAAAAATTAGCTCCAAGGATTAACTTTTCCTTTTATATAGCATTTAACTTTGAAGAATATAATTTATGCTAACCATCCTTTGCAGATTATCTTGCATTTAAACCTGTTCTGGGATAAGCATTCGGGGGCTTTGGAATTCTTGGTATGAAATGCAAAGTTAATGCTTTGTGATAAAGAGAACAGTAAATGTACTCTGCTAAAGCATCTTTTTGATTTAAGCAAAAGAAATAACTGTATTTTCGTGCTAGCAACTGATTCATTACAACATCCACTCTGCTCTGACACTGCTAAGTGAAAGCTGCAGAGAGGAGTTTATAATGAAGAAATCCTTTGTGCAAAGCCCTTTCTGTTCCCACAGCACTGAGGTATTTGCTTACTCAGCAAGAGGGGCCCAGTGCACAGAGCCCCCAGCCCTCCTCTGTTCTCCCGGCTGGGAAATGAGCAGCAGAACCTTCATAAACCTGCTCTTTGCAGCACCAACCCCTACAAACCATTTGTCTTTCTTTCCAAGAAGGCATTTCAAGAGCTCTGCACACAGCAGTAAATGTTGGACTCACCACACACACCTCACGTGCTCTGGCTGCCCACACCGAGCACTTTCCCAGCCTCCCTTTGCTCCCTCCCTGCACTTTTGCCAGGGTTCTCACTGCTCCACGACAGAGAAACTTCACCTTTTCAGCATCTTTTGCCCGCACTTCTGCTACATTAGCAGGAGCTGCCTGTCTAATCCAGGATTCACGCTGGGAAAGCAGATTGAGGGAGGCAGACAAGGCAAGAATTCAAGGGGGGAAAGGATGAATCACTCCAAAACTGTTTACTGAGCAGGACAGAGCCATCCCAGGCACTGTCCCACTGGGGCAGAGCTCTGCTAGTCCAGAGTGAAAACTGATGCCCTTCAAATCTAGAGCATAAAACTGCATTTTTGTGAGCTTACCTCACTGAAGGGTTCTTGCTAGATTGCCTGTTTGCCTTTGGATTTCTTGTTCTAGAAGATTACAAACTGCACAGTCCTGCAGTGTGATTCTACTGCAAACCATTAGTAAAGGCCTTTAACCTCTGCATTTTCCTCAACCATCATCAAAGCTTTCTTTTCTTTTTAAAATATATTGTCTTTTTAAAGTCCTGAATTTAATAAATAATTCAAGTAGTTCTGATAACTTTTTTGAAAAGCTTTGACTCCAGAACCTGTTACCACTGTGTGTGAGTATACATACATACATAAATGTTTTATGTATATTTATATATGCTTTTCTATATATGTGTGTGTGTGTGTGACAGATCAGACAACAGAGCTGTAGCAAAGGCACTATGCATGGAATTCCTGCTGTTCCTTAGAAATGCCAACATTTATCTGCATCAGTGATAAGCCCAGCCAGCATCACAGAATGGGAACCTGACTCGTATCCACAAGCCATTAGAATGAAAGGCAAACCAAATTTTTCACAATTGCATCAGTCATTGGAATAGTCTCCCCAGGCAATGGACACTTCTAAGATGCAGCTGGACAGGGTGCAGGGTCACCTTGCCCAGCCTCTGTTTTTGGCAAGGAAGGTTGGATGATGTGATCTTTGAGGTCCCTTCCAACCTGGTATTGTATCTATGACTGAAATATCCAAACTCTAACTGGCCCTGATGTTTTTGTCTAAAAACCTCTGCAGCTGCACAACCTTAGTGGTAGTGAGAGCAGTGCTGGGCACTGTACCCAGATGAAGATGACACTGAACATGAGCCATGTAATTCTAGGATGCTCTGGAGTTAACAGCCTTGCTTCACTCCCCAGAATGACCTACTGAACTGCACTGAGATACAATTCCTGTTGCACATCTGCAGAGCAGAGGCAGCTGCAGGCATCTCAAACCAGCACCAGCTCCTCCTGGGACTGCCCCTGTGACACAGCTGATACCAAGCACAGCCCCAGGGCTCCAGCCCTGTAAACATCCCATACAGCTCCAGCACCAAGGATATTGTTCTTACCTTCACACCCCATGTGCTGCAGGATAAAAGGAATGGGAAGAGGAAAACTGTCCAGTGTATTGCAGCTTCTGCTTATCTTCTCTTTCCACCATATCACTACATTACTTTTAGGCCACAGGCCTGAAACAGCTGTTCCTATACTTTACTAGCACAAGATAAAATTTTCTTTGCCTTTTTAAAAATTGAATCAGCCCATAAAAAGAGCATGTTGGGTGTTATTACTGCTCTGTTTTGTATTCTTTCTGTAAAATAGCCAAGGAGAGAGAAAGCAAGTAAATTTCCCTGCAATGCTTAATTATAAATAAACATTTTGCCTGTGCTTAGCCAGCAATGAAAATAAGTAGGTCCTGAGGTTTTAAAAAAACACAAGCCCAGTCCTACAGAGTCATGACTGAGTTTTAGCAAACACTATGCAAAACTTTGCCACAGTGCAATGCAGGTATTTATTAGCTCTGTTGCTATTCATAAATCTTGGACACAGGGATTGACTGGGCATGTCCTTAAAAGAAAGTACTTGGATTTTTTTTTGAACACCTGAAGCAAACCTAGATAGCATCTTTAAAAAATATTCTATGATGACAAATCATTCAATTAAAACACTTGCTGGTACACGCTTTGCACGTAATCTGCCACCAAAATGTATTTGCAGAACATAATGAGAAAAGAAGCAAGTTCATTTCTAGTCTGTTCAGGTTGCCCAATCTCATTCATCAGTGATGTTGCCAACCATTACCCATTTTCCTGTAGAGCAGTAAACAACATGACTCACCTCTTTATCTTCTCTTCCTCCCAGAGGGGGAACGGTGTTGAATGCGCTGTTTTGGTCATTTCACATACATCTGCTTTGCTGTGGTGCTTTTATGCTTGAGAAGGCAAAGAAATGCATCTTGCAGGTGGAACTGGAGGCTGAGTGTTGTATTTAAACTCCTGGGAGTGCTTTTTGCATTGGGACTGACCTGTAGGAAAGCCTTGTCTCACATGGAGAAGCATTACTTGATACCTCTGTTAGGCCAGAGGCACACAAACTGTCAGCCTGTGAGCTTTTAGTCTTGGACCCAGGCCATAGATAACTAAAAATACTAAAGCACTCAATACAGAATTTAATGCCAAAACCAGTGTGAAATGGGAGGAAATGTTTGATATGATCCTGTTCTACGCTGCTGTATTTCATAAAATGCTGTTTCCCAAGCCAAGTTTTGAGGTGTAAACAGCCTGAGGCCAGGCACAGTCAGAAGGGGACAGAAGGGGAATCATCCATCCCTGGAGGCACATGTGAACTATGGATGACAACTGAACTGTGTGGCAGTAAGCAAAGCAGGTGGAGTTGAGCAACCTTAAGTGTGTGTTTCCAGACCACAGTAGTTCTCTATCATATCTGTGACTTCATCAAATTCTCTTCTATCCAAAAAAGCTGTGTCCAGGTTCAGCTCCAGCCCAACATCCTTCACCCAACAGTTTGTATCTCATCCTGTGTTACTTACAGGAGCTGGGAGCTGATGCAGTTGCACCTGATCAGACCTCAGCAGGAGCTCCTGGCTCTGCAGTCCCTCTCCTCCCTCTGTTGAAGAGAGACCTTGCACACAGGGATTCCACATAACAGAGCTCATGATAAAAGGGATGTCCCTTTTACTGGCCTGCCCTTCCTGCCAGCACCACTTTCAGGTGCCAGTGTTATCCCATGGGGCACCACGGCTGCTGCTGCAGACATCCAGGACACTGAGGAGGAATTTCTACCTCTCCTTGGTTACTGACAGGAAAACACCAGTTTAAAAAAAATACATAGAAAAAAAAATACATTTTGTAGGTTTTATGATAGAGGTCCTACCACATGCAGAAAACTTGTCTGCTGTCTGAGTTAGCAATTTTTCTCTTTGGATAACCTCTCTGGCTTTGCTGAGGATGGGGAAGAGATGATTGCAGCAGTTGTTGGCTAAACCAGAGTGGGTTTCTCAAGCATTGCTCAGACAATTCAGTGTCTGAATGCAGAAGGAACTGTTACTTCTGCAGTCGAGGTGTGCACTATATCTGTCTGCAGTCACACTTTCATTTCCTGAATCTTGGGCCATGCTTCAGTCTCTGATGTGCAATTCAGTGAAAATATCTGCTATTTCCTGCTAAGTGAGTACCCTGAGGTAAGAACTTGCACATTTGTTCTTCCCCTGATCCACTGCACTTGGGACTCCAGACTGATGAAGCAATTTGCTGTCCTGCAGAGCTGCTCCAGGCACCAGCAGCTTCTGGAGGAGCAATGGAAAAGCCAGCCCAGCATCGACCTTCCAGCCCAGATTGACCCCACAGAGTTTGGGTCCAGGAACTGATGAGCAGTGATGTTGGGCAATTGCAAATGTAATGCATCAAAAAGCTTACACAGTGACAATCCAGACCTTCCACTCATCTTCTCCTCAAGTGAATTATTACAGTCCATAAATCCTCATTGCATAAGGAAGGTGATTATTTGTTATGGCTTGGGAGCCAAGGAGCCAGAATGAAACATCCCAGGGAACTACAAAGCACTCACTGAAGCTGGAGTTCAGGTCCACAGTGTGACTGATGCTGGTGTTTGAGTAAAGATGACTTTGAAAATATTAGGAAGGTTATGAAAACCTTAGGAAAATCTTTGGATTTTCATTTCTGCAAAGCATCAGGGAAGCTGGCTGAGTATCACACAGTACACCCTTTGTGTGATGTATCTAAGATCAGGCAAAACCAAGTTGTGGGTGAAATTTCAAAGATGAGAAATTAATCTACACTCAGAAGGATTGTTCACTTTCTGCAAAGTACAATTTATGCTAATTTTCACATGGCATTGCTTCTTGAAAGATGCTAAGGCTGCCAAAATATTTGAAAAGGACACAACGGAAGAAGAGGCGTTATATGCATGAAGTAGAACAAGAAACTTTTTTTATTCTATACAAAGAATGACCATATTTTTACACTGAAGTTTTGATGTGCAGCATGTAAATAGCATAACTGTTTATACTGAATTTTATCTGAATCAAGAAATTTATTGGAACTGAATTTATCTGAGAAAGTCACTTTAAAAAATGCATTCTTCATCTATGATTTTTAACTTGCAAAGACTTTTATAAAGGGTATCTATTTTTAAGACAATGCAAGTTCTCCTTGTTGAGGAACTGGTGGTTCTGTCTCCTTGCATATTAATCTACAGTTATAAAACAATTTTATTTCCTTTGAGGAGGCAAAAGCAGAGCTATAAACTGTCAATTTTCTCTTCTGCTGGGAACAATCACTTTAGAAAGGATATTCACTGTGAGGTACATAGATATGAATCTTCCTGACAAACATCTCCATTGGAGAAAAAGGGCTGTCAGAAGACCTCCCATCTCCACCCATCAGAATGGGTAATGGGGAAGAAGTTCTTTCAAAAGGGAGGTAGAAGTGTGCCCAAAACCCCAGAGGCATACAGACATGGAGCTAGCCTGGAGAACAGCAAACACAAGGCAAAGCTGTGGTATCACTGACTTCCCCAGTTTTCCAGGAAAGCAGGAATTCCATGGCAGCACTGGAAAGCAGACTCAGCTCATTGCTCTATTCTCAAAGCCCCTTACACAGAAAATCTCCCAAAAGATCACTAAAGAGCAGAAGGATAAAGGGCTGTCCTTTGTGCTGAGGGAGCCTGCTCCAGCCCCAGCTTCCTCCCACAAGGAACATTGGCCTTGTCCAACAGGGACACCTCAGCTTGGGAATCCTAAAAGCAGTCACTGTAGGCAGGGCTGGACTCTCACAGTAACTCCTGTATGGCTCCAGCCACTGCAGTGTTGCCATTTCCTAAAAGACCTTTAAGGACTTGTGCTTTCAATTTGACATAAGCTTCAGATCATGCTCATTCTGACAAAAGACATTTCCTAAGAACCTCCCATTGTCAAAGAAGTGATGCAGTTTTATGCCATCACCACCTTTCCCCTGCAATCCTCAGTAAACTAATTCAGCTGCTACAAGCAGCAGACTTGACAGGAAAACCAGACTAAAGAAAAAGTCAAGATACTTGCATAAGGGAGACCATTCTTTTCACCAGCAGGTTTCTTACAGAAGCAAAAATGTGACTGGTAGAAGCTGGTAAAGAGAAGATTTCTGTGCACAACTAGAAATGCCCAGGATCCAGAGCTCCTCCCTGCTGTGAGATTTTCTTACACCATTCCAACTAAGCAGGTACTGGGAAAAAGCAATGCTTCCTTCTCAGCTGCTAGCAGTATGGATCCAAAAAACCATTTAGAACTAAGTGAGGTTAAATCTAGAAATCTTAAAGTTTTGCTGTTTGTTTTTTTTTAAATGTTCCCCTTTCACTAAGCAAGCTACAACATAATGTTGTGAACGCAGGAAAAAGGCACACAATTGAAAAATGAATTACACAGATGTGAGTATTCAAAAAGCCACTGTTGGAAAAACAGTATTTTTCAGGGTTATGGTTGGTTTGAGATTTTTTGCCATGTTATTACACTAGACAAATGTTTTATGCATCACCTTTGAAATTTTAAGTTATTTGGTTTTTCACTGACTTGAAAGAGAAGGAAAAATAATTCTAAAGTGTCAGTAATTTTCTGCACAAAGTTTGCAACAAACAGAACATCAAAGAAGAAAACGTTACGACACTGCTGAGGCTCCACAGTGCATTCCATTTTCTGGGGCGGATTTGGCTTGGTGCAGGGCAGCTTGGATTCTGAAATGTGTCCTTGTTTCCATGGAGTAATTCTTGTAGTTTTGTCTGAAACAAAAGAAGATCCACTCTGATGAATATATATTGTAAAAACAACAGTAGACAGCAAAAAATACTTTCTTCACAAGCTCCTTTGTTGCCTACTCTAAAATACAAGGCATGTGTTCCTGGCCAAACAATGCAGTTCTTTGTTCTTTATTTGTAGTTCCACTGTCTGGCAATTAACAGAAAAATATAGCTTAATAAGAAATTTAATCTGAAATTGAGTCCACTCAATCAAAATATTGAGCCCATATTAATTATCTGTAACAACTACTTAGTTTACATTCAGAAATTAGATTTTTCCCCCTCTCAAAGAGTAACTGACAGATTTTAATACAAATATTTTCAGCATTTAAAAAATCCTTTTAGTAAGACAGACTCATTTCAAGAAAGTAAAGAGGAAGGGCAAAAAAAAAAGAGAAAAGAGAGAGAGGGAGAGAAGGGAAGCTGTCCTGATCCAGAGGAGGGAAACATCCCATCTCCATTCTATGTTTGACAACAATGTGAATTCTGTGTGTAGAAAATGAAGGCAGACAATTTGCTGCTCCAGAGCTTGGAATGAGAAAGAGGGCACACACCAGATTCCATATCAGCTTTTGAGGAGCAATTCACCATCCCAGGGAAAGACTGGCAGGATTTGCACCACACACATCTAGGCCTAGCTCTGCACTGTCATCTGCCTGTAGTTTCCAGTAGTTCTGTCACACTCTAAAGAGTTACTGGAAGATTCAAAGAACCTGTATTTTCATGGAAAAGTGCATATAAAAAGAAGAAATCTGCCCCAGGACCACACAGAAATTGCAGATCCTACTTAGTAGGAATTAACATGTCAGCTCCTACAGGATGGATACAGAATCCAGATACAAAAGAGGATTAGACCATGCTAATTTTCTTGTAGAAGGCATTTGTCATCTTTACAGAAACATAACATTAAGTATTAAACTCTTGTATCTTAACAGCATTTCAGTTCTAAATTCATAATTCAAACCAAGCTTGGCAGAATGGTATCTGTCTGTGGCAGTGCCAGTCTCTTGGTGAAAACAAGGAATTCCATGCCCATCCTACACCAGCTTATAATTTAATGTATGCAACGTCCAAGAGGCTGACTGAAAAAAGGAGGTGGCTGGGTTCTGCTGTGTGCTGATCTGAAACCCCTTGGAGTTTTTCCTTTAAACAGAATCGATTTTGTCATGCTGAGCCTGTATTCCTCATGAGCACACTGATATCCTTGTTTGTAGTTTACAGTCATACAAATAGAAATATTTCCATGCATGACCAAGCCAAAACTGTTTATCATCTCGTCCCACTCTTTCTCCCAGAGCTGAGGATCCAAGCCAGCAGCAGGACGTGGATTTAGGTCAGGCAAATCAAGCGTCACGCAGCAGCCAAGCGCTCGCCTGCGCTCCTGCCAACTGCAGACTGAATCCTGCAGCCCCAGCCCCACCAACACCCTGCCCTCCCTCTCAGGGCTGCTGAGACATTCAGTGCTTGGAGCTGAAACCCAGAGCATTTTAATGCCACAGGTGGAAATGTAACAGCTGCACCTGTATTTATGACTGATTGAAATAAGGGAGTTTGTAATAAGGGTAGTATGGGTTTTTTTTTGGTTGGGATTTTTGGTTGCTGCTGGTTTTGCTTTGGTTTTGTTTTTTATGTCATTACATTTTTCAAGAGTTCTTTGAGCACAGCAAGTCTGAGAAGCACAGAAGCACTGGGCACAACACATTTTTCAGAGCTGCTGTCTGTTAAGCCAAACGTTTTCTTCTAAAGGGACCTGAGACACTCAGAGCTGCCAGGAAAGGTGCAATGGCCAAGCAGCAATGACAGACAGAAATTCCAGCTGGAATCAGCAGCTCTAAATCATTCATTTCTAGATCTCTCTTTAAGAGAGATTTTAACAAAAGAAATGAGGACAGAGGTGTGTTTTGAGGCACATGAAGCCAATTGAAACACTTCCTACTGCACTTTGCTAATTCAATTTTTGCTGCTGTTAATATCTTCCATGAGTCTACAGAGAACCAGGCTCAGAAGCACAGGAGATTAAGGATTGCAATATTTTAATTTTTGTGCTGACAGGCTTTTGGCATAATCTTTGGTAGGCTTGATTTACTATTCTGACTTGCAGAGTTGCCTGACTTTTACAAAAAGCAACACAAAAACTCTATCTGTCCTCTCTGACCTAGGGGCAGGCATCAGTTTTGTAGCTGCTCACACCTGTGGCAGTGACTCTGCACATCTGGACTCATTCAGGATCCAGGCAGAGGTGAACTACCCTGGATGCTTGAAGAGGGGGAGAATTATTTGAGTTGGATTTCTTCCCTCCCCATCACTGCCAAAATTTTGGCTCAGCATAGAAATAAAGGTTCAAACAGAGGCAAACTCCATATTTTGTTAATTTTATAATAAAGAATACACACAATCAAGCCAAACTTCCCATAAACTTTCTTTGCTAAAAAAAAACCAGTCACACAAAACAGTAAAAGCAGGAGTTTTAGTTGCCTTGATGCAGAAACAATACAAAGATACCAAGTGCAACCTAAAGCATTATCCTAAATGTATTTCATCAAGGAAAGAAACAGGAACTGCTAGCCATCAATTTAAGTAGTGCTATTTTAGCCATAACACAGAGCTTTGATTTAATTTAATACATCTTTTTTATGAATAAGCAAATAGACTACAAAGATTATTACATTTTGTTACACATGGATTATTTCTTATGGAAGCCTCTGACATTCCTATTAAGATACTTAATTTTTTTGCCTCTTTTTGCAAGTCTAAGACTGAACAAATTTAACACCTACCACTGGAAAGGTCCAAACCAAAACTAAGGCATGCATGCTCCCATTGGAAAAATGAATGGAGTTTCCATAATATTGATGAAATTATTCTGCTTCTTGCTAACCAGTAAAACACCAGACTGATTCATCAGACACCAACACAGGCTTTTCACTTACTTTGCTTTTTCCAGAAGTTTTATTGCTTCTTCTCTTCTATCCTGGTCCAGATACAGTATTGCCAGCTCCAGCAAAGCATTTGGAATTAGATAATGGTCATATTTTATCTTCTTCTCACTGCATTGGAAAAGAAATAGCCTAGAGACCTTGAAATGATATATTGTTTCCCTCATTTAACAGCTCCAAACACAAATACATAGGAGATTAGTTAAGATCAGAAGGAGCAATCAATCTCTATTACAACACTTGTCATGTTCTCTATAAAGCTCCCTTCCCTATTAAATGTGTATTTTGCATAAGCATCCTACACAGTATGTATAATCTCAGGATTAGAAAATAATGCCTTTATTATCAGGGAAGTGTTAGAAAAGATGACAATATCATGAGTTCTATCCATGTGAGCTGACAAAAAGAGGTGTCATTCACCATATGATGTGCAGAAGTTCCCAGTGTAATCATGCTCCCACCTGTCTTGCAGAGTGCATTTGGCTTTTTAGGTACATCTTCCTCATGACTGGAAAGAGGAAGGGGACAATAAAAGCTAAGTAGTGTCTGAAAAACTTTGTGCATCTATGGTCCCCCAGAAAAGAAGAAAATACCTCAATAAAAAAATATATAAAAATAAAAATTGAAGATTTGAAATTCTTCAACACATGGCTAACAACCATGTGGAAATTAAAATAAAAATTTAAATACCTTGAAGCAAGCACTAAAGATACTGCAGTCCTCTCCCTTCTATTCATATCATGGTTTCATCTCCTCTTACTTGAAACTCAAGAGCTCTCCTACTTGCCAGGTATGAAAACTTACTTTAAATAGATGTAATTAAAATGATCTTCTGCTTCTGAGATCTTGCCCAAATGCTTGAAGCATAATCCCTTTAACAGCTTTATCACACACCGGTCATCTGCCAGTAGTTCTGTAGCTGCAGGAGGAAGTAAATGGCACATTTTAGAAAACTCTAGAACAGAGGAGACTTTTTTGCCTGTAGGGGAACTTTTCAAAGGTAAGTGTGAGTACAGTCCATCTACTGAAACACAGGAAAGAACTACTTGGTGGATTTAATTTAATGCAGAGACAAACACACATCAGCCTTTTCCTAAATTGATCTTTGTCCAAACATTGTTGGGCTGTCCTTTCCCTCCATACTCCCACTGTTCTGACACCTAAAAACTAATTTAAGGTGTCCATTGTGTAAATACTGAAGTCCAGTTTACAATCTCTCAAGCATTTGCCTTTATTGCCCTGTACAACTCTTCTGCTTCCTGACTTGTAGTGTCCTGACATGGCCTATTCATGGGCAAGAATTTTATCAATTCTCTACCTTCATTTGGCCAATTAAAAATATGTGAAACTTTGCTACCTGTACCTCACATCTTACCATACCTTCTCTGGAGTTTATACTTCTGAGAGCCCAAGGTCTTTCCAGCTTCACCTAGTTCAAAATCCTTACTATCAACACTCTTTCTCCATGAGAAAATTTTTGCATAACACATATCAAAGGAGACTTTGGGGTTTTCATAGCCAATCTATATAGGCAGCTTACTTTTAAAAGTTTGCAGGCAAAATCTTCAGCTTGGTTGCTCATTTCCAATTCATTAAATATGCCTTGAAACAGCAAGTCAATATTTGGAACAGGCAACACTTTAAATTGTTGGCATGTTTAGAATACATCCCGCTTTTCAATTACATGTCCTCACAGTGTTCTACAAACATGAATCTGCTACAAAATCCCTGCAAAATGTAGCCTTAGCCACAATTTGCCAACTAAGAAAAAAAAAGGAACAGGGAAATACTTCACTTATATAAAATGATGAAGCAAAATGGGTAACAAAGAAAGTGAAAAGCTCAAAGGCCTTTTTCTAAGACATTACCTTCACTAAAAATATTTTCCCATTCTCTTTTTTAATTAATTACAAGTAGATAGTTTTAGCCAGTCTTTCAGGCAACCCTTTCAAATCTTGGTAACCCACTGCACAGTAGTCCAAGGCCCTAGAAAAGACTGCAATGCAGTGTTTTAGCCTATATTCCTCTGTCAACAGGGGCTTGATCCTTTTGCAGGAAGGTTGTATATAATAGTAATAAGATCAAATATTGGTGAAGGAAAAACTCTGAGAAATGCTGTGCAGACTGTTTGCACTCCCGCAGGAGCTGGGAAAGACTGACAAGAAATAAACACCAATTCAATTTTCTCACAGATAGCTAATTAAGAAGCTGACAGAGAATGTGGTAGCAGAGTCTGTTTCAGTTCAATCCCGTGTTGTGCTCATTGACAGGAAGGCCATCCCTGGTGTCCTGGATTTCTGCAGCACATGGTGACACCAGAACATTCAGCCCAAAGGTCATGTCACAAACTGACAGCACTTTTAAAACAAAAAAAGCATCTCCTCTTCTATTTATCCTTCAAAATTGAGGATAACAAAATCTGAGGATAACAAAGCTTCAGGATCCAATTAATCAAATCAATGCATATGCTGATTTTGATCTAGTAAAATAAACAGACTTTTACTATATGTCATGAACCATTCCTAACTCATCTGTGGATGGAAAATCACTTGCTATTATCATAAGTTATTGCTACATTAAAAATAAAAAATATTCCTACCTGCATAAACAGTTTATGGTTTCATTATCTATGTTCCTCCTGTGACCCAATTAACTCTACTAATGAGTATGCCTCTTCACAGATAATATCTCTAGCTATTGCAGGGTAAAATAACTACTTAAATCCTACCACTGGTTACCTGAACTTCTTGCCAATGCTTCTTCTGCTTCATTTAAAGTCTCTAACATGCCTTCTGTTAAGTTGGGACATTTTCCAATTACAGCATAGCCATTCCAGATATACATCATTTCCTGGGGTCAGGGAGAAATGACAGCACCATTAATTACAGCACTGGATAAAGGTAGTTGTCTGTCAAATACTTCAGTTTATCTCTGCATGATGAAAAAGTCACAGGTTACTTAAATAAAGCCAGTTTGTCAAAATATATTTTCATTACAACTGAAAACTTGTTACACTGTTTTTTTGAACAAATTAGCCCTGGAAGACACCTCAACAGCCACTTACTGCACACAATGCAAAGGGGATTGCTTGAACACAATGCAAACATACTCTCACTTATAAAAGAAGGCAAGTACCAACAAAACAGACTTAAAACATTCATGGCACATGGCTAATTGTCCCTTCATTAAGGTCTCTCTTGTTTTTCAGTTCTATCTTAGCAAAGGCAGTAATACCCATAAATAACTGCAATATACTGCTTTTACAGAAATAGTATGAAATTTCAGGACAGCAAAACAAACCAAAAAGAAAAACAAACCCTCTAACCTTTAAGCCAAGTTTCAAAAAAACCAATAAAATTTTAAATCTGAACTGTAAACCTCTTACATTCCTCAGGTTTGTTTCATGTTCCCAAAGAAAGTAACTTCTTTATTATTCAACTGTCCTTAGAGTTTTATTAAAACCTATTGGTTGAATTCCTATTTGCAATTGAGGTTCTTAGAGTATATCACCAAATATGCTCATTGCTACTACCAATCACAAAGTGAAAGATGAAAATACTATATAGACTTACAACTGGCCTTCATGATGTATTATTTAATCATAAAATCACAAAACATCCTGAGTTGGAAGAGACCCACCAGGATCATTGATTACAGCCCAATAGCACCCCAAGAACCCCACCCTGAGCCTGGGAGTGTTGTCTAAAAACTTCTTGAGCTCTGTCAGGCTGGTGCTGTGCCCATTCCCTGGGAGCCTGTTCAGTGCCCAACCACTCAGAGTGAAGAACCTTTACCTAATACCCAGCCTAAACCTTCCCTGACACAGCTTCATGTCATTCCCTCAAGCCCTGTCACTCATCACCAGCGAGAAGAGATCCGTGTCTGATACATTTATTCTATTTATTTACATGACATTATCTACGTGTGATAATTTAATTTATATAGAACAACTGAATTGTGGAACCACAGCACAAAAAGCTGTCAGGCTAGAATAGCTGAAACAGCATGTTAACCCCAGTCACTGCTGCTTTTACCATCTGGTCTCTGTTGATTGGAAAACCTGTGCTGAGCTTACTGGACCTAGTGCAGATTCATTAACATGGTTTTCAAACAGAAGCATTCAAACCATATTTATTCAAGCTAAATCTCTGAGCTAAGACTTGCTTGAGGACTCACTCTTTCCAGCAAGTCTCCTGATAATGAAAAGAAAAATCCTGGAGATGAGATTCTGTCCCCAGTTCCACATCCACAAAATGCTTTTATCTGTTCAGCTGCGGCACCTGCTGCCTCGGAAATGCAACTGCACAGCAGCCAAGGACACAGTGCCTGGCCAGAGAGCTCCTGGGAAAGAAACCTGCTCTGTCAAAATCCCATCAGGATAGCCCAGCCAAACCCCAGGTGTGTACACTCCTTCCTCTCTGAAACCTGAAAGGCACATCAAAGTAACCTAATTATTTCTCTCACTTCAGTCTTACTAGTGGAACGTTGCCCCTGGTGAATACCCACGCTCTGCTGTAACAACTATTTCAAAAGTACCCCTGGTGGGCTGGGGAGTGGTCTCCAAGAGGCTCTCCTTGTTCTGGCATTTTCTTAAAGAGAATTTACTAATTATGTCTCTCTTTCTTTAAAACACAGCAGCTTAAAGCGCTGCAAGTGTTAACACCACCGCACTTGGCAAATCCCTGGACTCAAAATCCTTTTATGTTCTTTTTCAGATGTTCTTTGTAGACAGATTTTTGTAAGTGCAATGGGCGTCTCACGCAACTGGTCACAGGGAACAGGCCAGCATTACAGAGAAAAAAAATTAAACAAAAACCCCAGCAGTCACAGTGGTTTTCTGGGGTGGCCAAAGGAGCCAGTTCATTCATCCCAGCACCCATGAGCTGCTCTGGAGAGCACCAAACTGCAAACACTCAGGGGCCCATTAAACAGCTCCTTATATGCAGTCCCCAAACCTTCCATTGTTTCCTTGACACCACCCCTCCTTGTACCTTATAGTCCTCTGTTAGCAAGTGACACGACAGAAGAGACCCAGGGCAAAGTTCCTCCAAAGGGAACTAAAAGAAAGCTGTTGGGAGCACGCTACTCTATAGCTGGAATAATGAGTTACACATGCAACACATTTACGTGTCACAAACAGCTGGCTGAGTTCCCTGTGGCTGGTGCATGCCCCAGTTTTACAGCATTCCTCACATTCATCTGGCTTTGCTTTGGGAACATTCCAGTCTCCTGCAGAGGTTTTACCTTAGAAACACGGAAAGATACTGTTCCAATTATCTTGGGTTTATTTCTCTAAATTACAAAAATGTTGAAAAGGAGATGTGTGGGGATATTTCTAACTTACCAAAGGTGGGACAGGCAAAGGAACAGGGTTTGAAGAAAGATACCGTCGCGCTTTCCGAATTGCAAACTTTTCTGTGGGCAGAGATTTCCCTGCAATTTTCAGCTTCAGACTGGGAACAATCCTGAAAGTTTAAAGGAAAACGTAAGGACTTTTTCCCCTGTGAACCTCTGAGATGAAGACATTCAAACTCAAATACAAAAAAAAAAAATCAAACCAAGGAGAACTTAAAAAAGCTGTCACACACTGGGCTATTGCTACCTTGGGGAAGCTGAGCAGTACATACTCACAAAAGCTGTCTTTATGCAGGGCACGTTTATCTCTAGGCTTCCTCTTTAATCAAGCAGGAGGAGAGGGACTCTTCCCCACTGAAAGATTAAATTAGATGATGCACCTGACTTATAAAGGGCTCATCTCTCTTCACAGACTGAGAAAGAGGCAAACTAGCTTTAGTCTTCCCATTCTCCCAAAGAGTAAAACTATTCACTTTATAATGAATTCCAAATTCAGTGAAATCTGTTTATAATGATTACAAAAGAGAAAACTTGAAAAGAGTAATGTAATCACATTTTAAAAAATTAGATTTCATATAAAAATTGTAAACGCTAAAGTAACCAAATTTTCTTTGCCTCAGCAAGCCTTTTTGAGCTTAAACATTACATTAACACAGTGAGGTTATCTCACTGTGTTTATAATGCATAGATTCACTTGCACATTTAATTATTTCTTACTTCTCTGAGACTCAGAACCCAAGAATCAAGTTGTGCTGATGCTCCCACTAAGGAAGAACACATCTTGCAGCACAATCCATTGAAGGCTTTCACATCTTAAATTCCATTTTGATTAAAAAAGCAACTAAAAAAGAATGTATTGCATGGAACAACAGCAGCCACTGTACAGCCAGGAGAAAACTGCTGTCCAAACTCAGGGTCCACTTTAGTCTAAAGGATGTTTAACTCTGCATTTTCTTACCAATCCAATGCTATTTGCACAATTCTTCAAATCTGGACAATGAATAATTTTGCCTCTCTTCTCCCAGCACTGTGATATAAAAAGATAGTAAATTGTAACTGTGAGTTTGCAGATTTTACCTAAATAATTCAACTTCGCTGTCTCCAAAAGGACTGCAGTCATCTGGTCCAAACATACTGAGATAAGCAGCTTTCATGTAAATGTAAGTAGCCTGAAAATGCAATGAACAATATCCATACAGAAAAATGAATTTACAGCATCACCTTTACTCATATAAAGCCCAAAACAGCAACATAAAGGGAAGAAGTTGATGGTTTTGCTCACAGTCTTACAAAAATTTAAGTAAGAGATAAGTATTTTAGAAAGTAAGTATAGAATATTGTTTTTAAATTGTGTTTGCATAGTATGTAACAGCTTATAGTTTGTGTCCAAATTCCAAGAAAAAATCTCATGCTTGAGGTAAAGTAGGTTTTTAATACTCTTAGGAATACATTCTAGAAAACCTAAGATAAGGTCTTGCTCAGAGAAAAAACCTAATATTATCCAGTCTCTGTGTCCCATCACAACTTGGTAACATATCCCAAATAGTAGGTTCTAGAAAATAGTCACTTCCTGGAGTTCAGAAAAGCAGATTTTGGCCTCTTCAAGGATCTGTGTGGTAGAGCACCATGAGATAAAGCCCTGGAGGGAAAATGGGCCACAAAATCTGGTTAATATTCAAGGATCAACTCCTCCAAGGCCTGGAGCAATGCATCTCAAAAAAAAGAGGAAGTCAGGCAAAAACTCCTGGAGGTCCATGTGGTCAAAAAAGGATCTCCAAACTCAAAATACAAAAAGGAAACCTATAGAGGGTGAAGAGAAGGACAGGTAGCCTGGGAGGAATACAGAGAAATTGCCTGAACAGCCAGGGATCAGATTAGGAAAACTAAAGCCCTGATGTCTGGCCAGGGTGGAAAGAGCAAAAAGGAAAGACTCCATAGGTATGTTGGTGATAAAAGGAAGACTGGAGAAAATGTGGGCCCTCTCTGGAAGAAAACAGAAGACAAGGTTACCCAGGATCTGGAGAAGGCTGAGGAACTCTTTTTTCCTCAGTCTTCACCATCAAGTGCCCCAGCCTCCTTGCCCAAGTCACAGAAAGCAAAGGCAGAGAATGTGAGATAAACTGCACAGGGCAGGAGAAGTTTGGGTTCAAGACCATCTAATGAACCTGAAGGTGCACAAGTTCATGGATCCCAAGGGAACTGGTGAATGACGTTGCTCAGCCACTGCCCATCATATCTGTAAAGTCAAGCCAGTCCAGAGACATTCCCACTAACTGGAATAGAGGAAACATAACCCCCATTTCTAAGAAGGCAAAAAGGGAACAGAAATGGAGGAATGTTTCCAGGGCTCTGGATTAAAGAGCTTCTCCCTCTCAGATGCACAGGAGTAGGCGCCACTTCTAATTGCATTTATTACCCTGGAGGCACCACCGTGGCTAACCTCACTCATCAGCAGAGGAGCTTTTATCCACAGCATAATGAAAGAAATGCCAACTTGCACCATTAATTGCAACATTTGATGACACAACCAGTCAATACACAGCATCTTTAACAAGCTGCTGCTCATCTACCAGTTGGGCCCAAAAGATTTCTGCTTGCCCACCATCTGTTCAGATTTGAATGTTTGCAATTCACATCGTTCTCACAGCAGGCCAGGTTTTACTTTACAGTCTGCACCTTCAAAGCTACAAAAAGTCAACTCAATTTGCTTGAAAGTTAATAGATACTATGGGGACTCCTGCTCCCCTGTTCTGCTGAACCTACCTTTGACCAAGTGTTTTCCTTGCTCAGCAGGTCTGCGTAGAAAAAAGCCATCTTCCACTGGCGCTTGTAGGTGAAGCACCACATCAGCTCCCAGTAGCACATGTGGTGAAACTGCTTCCAGTACTGCTGAGCTTCACAGCATTCCTCATACCTACTGACTGCCTGCACACAGAGATTGCCAAACACTGCCTTAGTCAGGTCTAAATGCACAGACAGAGGAGCTGTCACACACACTGGGGCTCCAGGATCTGCCTGCATGGCTCCCACAGCTTCCAAATTACTGACAGCCCAGCGTTTCCCAAAATCCCATGTGCTGGCTTCACACAAGAGATTCTTGGTTGCACAGTCATCCTGGTCTTAGCAAGTTTACCCTGCCATAGAGCTCCCCATCCCTGAAAGTTATGTTTCTAAGTATATTCAAAATTAATCTTGTGTTTCGGGAAATTAGGAAACTGAAGGCAGAGGACAGATGCTCAACTAGCATTTATTGCTGCACTTCCATGGATTTCAAGGGAGCTATTGCCCTGCACATCAGCTGATACTCTGTCTCAAGGTATTTTGGACATGCAGTCTTCATCTTAATAATTTTTTTGAAGTCTTTTATGACTCTTAGTTCACACTGAAGGCAAAGGATTACCACTGGGTCTCATTAAAGACACAGTTTGCTGCAGGATTGGAAAGACAATGATAAAACTGTGTCATTAATCCTGGTGGACTCCATTATCACCAGAAATTGGGAGGAGTAGCAAAATGAGGTGGAGAAACAAGTTAGTCAAAATAGTTTATAAAATTCCTATTTGCAATTCAAGAAACTATGAATTACATATAGGCCAAATCCAGAGGAGGCATTAGCCAAAAAGGAAATAGCATTCCTGGAGGTTTTTTCCAAAGCTTTTAAAATTTACTTTTGAAATTTACTTGAAATTAATAAGCAAAATTACTACTTACCGCATCAATATTACCCTTTAGTGTTTCTATCCTGCCTGCAAAAAAACAGGAATATGGCTCCCTGTAATAAATAATAATAAAAATACAAGTATTCTATAACAGTTTTCAATCTGACCATACAGTCTAGAACTTTGATTTTTGGCACAAAAGCATTAAATGATCACACCAAATAAATTATGATTCATTTTACCTTTGGATAGCGTGCCAAGTAAGGCTTAAGTAGCTTTTCTGCCTCCTCAACATTTCCTTTTCCTGTCCCTAGAATGTATAAGAATGCAAGTGATAAAAATAGTTAGAAAACAAAGGAAAAAAAAAAACTGGAATGCAAGGTGCTGATTTTCCATCCACAACTGGCCAACATGTTGGTTGCTCTCTTCACTATGTAAGGCATAAATACAGGTTAGAGCTGTACTAAGGCAGCAGCAGGAAGCCCTGAAAACATTGTGCTTCCTGACTTGAAAACTCAGGCACAGACAAACACATTTTCTAGCATGATTTAGCAGGAGATAACACAGAAGTACACATTAGCAGGAAGCTGTCACCTCCCAAAGAAAATCCAATGTCAACAAAGCAATTATCACTTACAGCCATTAGTTTAACCTCCCCAATAATGCACCTGGTTACAACAGATTTTGTTCTCACAAGTTTCTTGTTTATCCCCAGTATCTCCCTTCTCACATGTTAAACAACTCTCCATCTTGAAAACTAAAACATGCTCTTCAGTTATGACCATTACTGTAAAATTACCTACAAATAAGGTACATTTAATCTGTTACAAACAAACAATTCACCAACAAATAGGTGATGGAATAATCTTTTTCCCCTTTGTGTCCCACAAGAACTACTCAAATCCAAGAGTTATTATAAACAATCTTACCTAACACAAAGGTCATGAAAGTATGATAGCAAAGCAACAGCATGGTACACAGCACCGACCTAAAGCTGTATGATGATGCTCCTTCTTGAAGCTGCAGCAGACCATGTTCCTGTGCAAACAGAGGGAGGGGTACAAGGTGTTGGAAAAGAACCAGGGCTGTGCTTTGCTGGCTTAACTTCTGCAGGGTCAACCACAGATTGCTCACTCACCAAATTCCCCAAAAGGCACTGACAAATTCCTCAAAAAGGCACTGATTGTTTACACAGCAATCAAAGATAAAATACACCTGTTCATTGATCTAATAGTTTTTCATGGAGTTACTGCTTAGCCTGGAAAACACTGGTGACAGAGCAGCACCATGGGATGTGTTACATGGTTAACATAAAAAAACGAGAGACAACTTATCACTGTGACCCAAGTGCTGCTTAACAACATTCCAGAAACAAAATACTGGGTTCTGAAAAGCAAGAAAAACCCACACATCACCACTATATAGTGTATTTTTTTTCTGCTGCAGTTCACTCCACAGAAGAGTTAAAGGTATCAAGAAAATAAAATCTGCAACAAGCAGAGCATGAGATGTCAGGGCAAAAAGACATGTTAAAGTATGCCAAGAACAAAAGGAGCTTTGCAATGATGTTGGCCCACTATTACCAGTGGAAAAATATGATGAAAAGAGGATTATTTCTGTTCCCTTTGGGAAGAACTAAAGCAATCAAGTATAACATTGTGTTCATAGTCAACGACAGCATGATGGATAACCAACTTCAGGGATTCAAGTTCCTGAGGCAAGAGCATTTATCAGCCCATTCTAGGACTAGTTCCATGATATCAACAGCAAGAATATAAATATGCAAATATATCAAACAAGAGATCTACCCACTTGTAAATATGCACAGCAAGACATCCACTGTGTGCTGGGACAAAATCTATGTAAAAGTTACTCTATCACTGCACTGGAAGGTCACTGGGACATGGTGTGTGTGACTACAAGGACAACCTTTCAAACCAGCTACACTATAAATAGGAACCCTGAGGGATGTCTACCAGAGGCACCAGGAAAGGCATCAGGGAGAGCCCTCGGAGCAGATCCCAGCACAGATTTACATCTTTTGTGTGTCCTTGTTGACTGAGGGGTGTTACACCACCACGCCTTTATTGCTTACTGTGTAAACACTGAAGCCTGTAATCATACTCTCATTTTCCTCAGACATCTATTTTTGCACTTAACTAGTGCAGTCAATTGTTTTCACATAAATACAAGGGGGAGTTGTGATTTTGCTTCTCCTTGTTTTTTGTGTTTTTTTTAACTCCATATATTACATTAATTACTGCTACAAGGAAAAACATGACTCATATTTGTAGATCAATTATTATAACGTCTATTAGAACAAAATAGTAAAAATACACTACAGAAGAAATTAAAAGATAGTCAAATCGTTACAGAAAATCAGTGACTTAATGGAAATCAAGTACTTAGCAAAATAAAACCAGCTTCATTTTCTGCTGAGGGGAAAATTTGATTGATACAAATAATTAACAAAATATTATATACTCTTTAAACTGCCCAGATGAAACCTACAAATATTTGTATTTTTAAAAAGTAGCACTCAAGGTAGAAGTAAAATAAAACATTTTGTGGAATGAATTTTGGCCAAAAAAAATAAATTTAAAAGTATCTTTCCAAAGTACATTTTTTTGCAATGAAAAACTTCAGGCTTGATATTTTATTGAACCTTTACTGACATTAGGCCTCACAGCATTTAGTATCTTCCATATTATATAAAAATACATACAAAATGAATGTGAATAGCACTAAGAATGATTCAAACAGACTTTGCCAAGTTGATCTCAATTATATTTTAGTCTCAAAACCATATATGAGTGCAATCAAACACAAAGTTATAATCTGTATGGACAAGGAATGAATCCACACCCACCTTACACAGGACTGCATCCTGGATAGCAGTAATTGGATTAAGAATATTGCCCATTCATCAGAAGAGGGCTGCAAATCTGACACCCTTAATTCTAAATTCTTGAACTGAATAGTTACACAAGCATGAGAAGATCACTGACTTCCTCCTAATTCAGCAGAGCTATTAAAGGCTGTTTACTTTTCACTCTGCCACCTGAATATCCCAAACTTTCTGTAATAAAGTAATAACAATCAGTAGAAGACACAGCCTAAATAAAAAAAAAATCTAGAAGTAGTTGTTATTAGTATTATAACGCTTGTAGAATACACTGCAGCAAAGCTGCTTCTCCTCAAAAAAGCAAACTGCTTCTCTTACAATGGGACACCCAGCAAATAGGAATATGAAGGGTGTCACTCGGAATCATGTTTTACATCCCACACTGCCTAGCTCCCAGGGCCTCCCAGGGCTCCCTCTGTGTCTGGTTGAGGCAGAGGTGCTCCTCCAAGAAACATTTTGGCACAGCAGCCTGCATCAGGCACATGAATCACATTTTCAAGCACCACCCTTTCTCCACAGGGAGCCTACAGGGATTAGACAACAATCCCCATCAGCCAAGGGAGTGCCAGGAGCTGGGCAATGTGAGGCTCTCCAGGATCAGACAGAGGATCTGGGAACAAAATCACCAGCAGCTACCTGAGCCGAAGGAATAACTCTGCAAACACACTCCACTCACTGGCACCAGGGACTGGCACCAGTGAGTACATTATATTTAATTGTCAGGACACACCTTCTAACCATAAATGACCCATAACTATCTCCCACACCTATGTCACAACTGATAGAAGCAGTCCCAGAACACCAGGAATGAGTCTCCAAACAATGTCTATAACAGGGCATTTTGTGACAATATAAAACAAATGTCAAGGCAGTAAGTGTTCATGATTTTTCCAGAAAGACATTTTTGTAATTTCCCTGACACTAACACATTTCAGTTTTATTTTCACACAAAGCATAAACTACTCTGAAGGATATAAGGTAGAGCACAGAGCAGATGTGATCCAGAGTGGTAACTCAGCATTCTGTGCAAGTTCCTCATGACATCCCACAATCTAATTCCCAAGACTGTCACTACATTATATAATATCAGTGTCTCATTGATTCAATTCTTGTCCCAAGACATCCAATGCTCTGTCATTCAGAACTCCCCATGAGAGCAGTGGGGATTTCCAGAGCAGTTGCAGGATGAACAAGGACAACGCTCAAAATCATTATCAGACAACAATGAGATTGGTTCATATTTATTTCATCTATTACTGACTAAAATCTATCGACTTTCCAGAAGCAAAAGTTCTGGGATATTATTTTTAAATCATTCTTTTAATTAGGGATCCTGACAATGAAAGCAAATCAAGGTCATTGTTCATGTCCTATGGCCTGATCACACTGCTGCAGGTTTATCAAGGAGGATGGATATTACTAACAGTTTTACAAAGAACTGACTAATTAAGCTGATAGAGCATTTGAATGCATCCTGTTAAATAACATTAGATTTAAATTTCATTCAAAATTTGAAGAGACCAAAATGCAATTCAAAAGAGATACTTTATGAGAAACTGGAATTCAATTTATTAGAAATTGACACATCAAGAATATTCTTCAGCTTTGGGAAAAATATCCTCCCACATGAAAAAAAAAAAAAAAAAGTATAATTTGAAAGAAATTGGTTCTATCTGACAGTTTTCCTGCCTCCTCATGAAATCATCCCGTCATCTGACCCCCTGACAAATTGCACTTAACATATGGTAGGCTCCTGTCAAACTGTTCTCCAGTTTAGCAGCACAGCATTTGTAATCACCTATAAAATAAGCACAAGAGTAAATATTAGCCTGAGACCTGGCAGAGGAGGCAGTGAGGAGGGTTCAGGCTCCCAGGGAGACAGTGGCAGGAGCCTCCTGCTCCCACGTCACAGGTTAGTCATGGTTAAACACCAAGTGCAGATGGGACACACACTCCACCTACTGCTCAGTGAGGTTGCTGTGCTCCCCAGCAAGGCTGCCTGACACACCTCTGCTCACGAGGCACTTCTCTCAAAACTGGGCAAAACTGCACGAATTTCACTACTCAAAGTGGGGCCTATGCTACTAAACACAATTAAGCCCATGGTTTGACTGATGATGCAAGGCAAAGGAGCTTAAACAGTGCAGAGGGCACAGCTGGCACACCTTGGACTGGAAGGGAACAAACAGGGCTTCAGGCTACTTTTTATATTTTCTTGATCTTATCCCACCTACTATTTTGAGACTCCAGACTGCTGTTAAGTTGATCATGATATCCACAGTGCCCACAAATGGCTTAGGAAGTACTGGAGCTCTGGGCATGTTCTCATTTGCTGTTCCTCATGACATGGCTCAGAGACACAGAGAGTCCCCAGAGGCAAACCTGCTGGCTTTGAGGCAGGTTGGTATCATGGAGGATGACACAAAGCAAATTTATATCCAGTTTTAGTAAACACATTATCCACACCAAAATCAAGCTGTCCTGCAGTGCACTCTCAGGTAATCTGCAAACAGCTCAAGGCATTAACCATGACTCTGCAGCACAATCTGATACTCAGTAAGTATTTAAAGGAAGAGACTGCAACATCAAACACAGGTGTATGAATAACTCTTAGACAAGTGCAGCACAGATGAACAAACTTCCTCTTCTCCTCTGTCACTGTTTCTTTCACCCTCTAGATTCTTGTCTAGTGTCTTGTTGCAAACTTTGGAAAACTACCACTGGAAAGGACTGCACATGCTATTCCAATTTTGTTCTTGGTTTTAGGCACCCAACTCAAAAATGTTAAATGCAGAAGGACTTTCTGGATATTAATACAAATGGCCAGCAATGAAATTTGATCAACATGTTTAAAATGTTCCTTTGTATGGTGTGCAAACAACAGGGGTTTGCTCAAATTTATGATAATCTAGGTAATGTTTCAATGAGTTATTAAGGAACTGCAATAGGAGCTGACTCATCAACACAAACATCAACCCACTCACAGCCATGCAAGAAATCCCAGGGCGAAATGGAAACTCAACTGGAGGGACAATTTCCATCTGCAAGAGTAAGATGAGTGCTCACCAAAGTAATCTCAGAACTTTGCTGGTACATGAATTGCCTTTACATTTCTAAGAGAATATTTTGCTTTAAATGCTTTGTTGTTGAAACTGACAGGTAGAACTATTTGAATTTTGCCTTTACTGCTGTGAAAAAGCTGCTGATCAGCTCCTGGAAATTTCTAAATTGTAATCTACATTCAGCTGCTTCCTTTTAAATAAGACATTCTATTTTCAGAAATAAGATCCTTCCTGTAAACCAATAAAATGGTGATGCCAGTCATTCACCTGCTTCAGCTGTAAGGCTTCAGCTCGGATAAAGACACTTTTCTCCTTAAAACTTATTTTGTAAATAGAAAGTATTATAAAAGAGTTAAAACTTAACTTGTTCTCATGGCTTTTCTAGTGCTTGCATCAGATATTTACCTTACCCAGCATTTACGAAAAATGTGACATAGTTTAGGTTAAAGGGATCACGTTCTGCATCCCATTTTCTCAACCCAGGAGCTCTGCTTTGAGTCAATCTCATGTTCTGCCGGTAGAGAGGCAAGGGCAGGTACAAAGTAGCAAGGCCAAGATACTCCCACCAATTTAGCATTCTTTTGAAACAGTAGACCCATAAAGCAGTAGCACAGCTCCTTCTCATCATCATGTGAGCAATGGTGTTCCATTACTGAACTTTCCTTAAACATCTTGCTCAAACAACATAGGTCAGACTGGTTATTCTACAAGCAAAAAAAGCACTTACTCTCTTAGGCAGGAGAATTTAGGTGCCACACTCCAATTTCCAGTTGCTATTAAAGCAGAAATTAAATAGATTTCATGCAAGAACCTGTCAGGAACATTCAGATCCCATAATGACAGTAACTACCAAGGAAGCTATATATTTATATTGGCTACAGATTTCTGAGTCTACATCAAAAGACCAGTAACTAAAAACCTAATTATGCTGACATGCCTCTATCAGCCATTGCCTTTACCATGCTTCACAAATGTTTCAACACTGAACAATGGTAAGACAACCTTTGAAATGCAAGAGTTCAGACAAAAATATAAAGCAAAAACTGAGCTGCATGAAAGCATCAGTGCCGCAGTGCACATCTGTGATACCAGAGGGTTACAGCTAATGTGAGGAAGAAGAGAGAAACTCCTGTCTCTGTTTTTTAATTTAAGAGTGAGGGGAATGTACCAATAATATTTAGTTCACATTTACCTTATTCCCAGAAAATCCAACAAACTCCAATAATCTCAGAATTCGTGCAGGAAACATGGACAATGTCTACAGAAAAAAATGTAAAGTTATTCAGTAACAGACCTTCTGCCTTTCAGCTACCATGTGCGTCCTACAATTTTTCCAAGCACAAGAAATAATGAATAAAATTACTAAAAACATATCTATATGAAAATTTTCAGGGTAAATGTATACACCTGCTATATTTTACATCCAATTTAAACAGGAATATGTTTAATATAGGTGTTGTCTCCAGGATGCCCTACAGAGAAATATGTTTACACAGCACATGCTTAGTAAATCCAGTTCTTCTAGGATGTTTCAGAAATGCTGGGTTCATACGCCTCAGTTCATAGTTGTTCTGTGTGCAGTACATCTAGTATTTGGGCACACAAAGCAGTGCAAGCAAGAGGAAGCTCCAGGCACTTTCTGCAGCCCATGCCCTGCACAACCACGTCACCCCTCACCATCTCTGGGTCAGTGAACCAGGAATCACCTTGCACCATTTGCTCACCTGCTTTTGGCCAGAACACAAGCAACAACAGCCAACAGTGGCTGGAGCAGCACCCCAAACTTTATTCATGTACCCCACCCCTTCTAACTGCCCTGCTAACAGCCTGGATCCTGGTAGTTTTCCAATGTCAGGTAAAGAGTAAGTGGAATTCAACAGGCAAAGGCAACTGGTGCTCCTGGGCAAGGCTTCTCCTGGCCCTCACACCATGCTGTGGGCAGCAATCCCTTTATTTCTGAAGTGTTTTTATCTGATGTTCTCAGACCAGACACTGAGACCCTGCACTGTAAGAGCACACACCTAATTTTAACCATGTGATCAGTATAATGCCAGTTGAACTTCTCAGGAATTCACGTTAGGGTCATTTTCAGGAGGTAGCAGGGCACCAGCTCAGGATAAGAGTATTGGTACATACCAGGTTAAATGCTCCAACTCCAAGTTTTACACCTCCCTCAAAATGAAGATGGTTCTCTCCTTTGACATAATGTGGGGACTGTATGAGACTGTCCAACTCCCTGGAAATGCACAAGATTCTCTTACAGTGTCAGTAAATAACATGATTAATTCACTAAGAAAGTAACCCCATTACCTTGAACTACAGAGTAGTTTAAAAAACGCTAATTTGTCACCTCACTCAAGTGAGCAATATCTACATTTTGTTGGATTTATCAACAAATAATTTATGTCACATTACTATCAATTAAAAACTGTGGGATCCTGGAGAGGAATTCCTGTCAAACAAACACAGTCAATATTCAACCACATTTCAGCCTGAAAATGTTTCAAGGATGATGTTGGGAGCATCACCAAACTTTGCTACTGCAAAAAGAGATGATGAAGGAGCACATGAGACTAAAATTTAAATTAGCAACTTTGACTTCAGTTTCACTAATCATTATATTAAGTGCATGTTCAAAAATTATTCAAAAAATATTTTGTTACAGAAAAAGAGAACATAATAAATAATCTAAAATGGGCAGATGTATCAGAAATTACTTACACTCATTTTTCTAACTTACAGGTCTCAGCTTTGTAGTGTCCCTTTATTTCCTACATAATCCAGCTCAGTTTGAAATCAATTTGCCTCCAAGCTTGCTATAGTTATGTGGTTTTCACACTACAGTTTAAGTTTATTTTTTAATTGTTAGGAGAGGAAAAATATGGTTTTAATGGAAGTATATATTTGTGTCCAGGCTGTCACGTTTTTATCGATTGGTTGTTGCCAACAGACTCAGCACTATTCCCTGGAAGAGAAGTCTTATGGATCTGTATTCTTCAACCCACACAAACGTGGACACTGTCATCCCTCTCCCTTCCAACAGACTTCTGGAGATCCTGGACTTGATGCTGTTTTGTGTCTGCTGGGCACAAACCATTTTGCGCCCGTTCTGAATCAAAATTTATAATTCTAACATAAATAAAATATTATGTATATTTAGCATTCACTTTTTACTGTGCTTCAGCTACTGGTATTAAATGCTCCCAAAAGCTGCAGCTGGTACTATAAAGAAATGCCATTTCATTATGCTTAATGCCTGCAAGACCTGCAAATTGTGCTATGCAGACATAATGAATAGTAGTACATCATTTAAAACAGTTATTTTTTGACATAACTTCAAGGATATAGTACTTGAAGTAGGCAAATCTTGGGAGTTAACAGAGCTGGGGTCCATTGTCTCCATAATCCAAATCAACCATAATGTTACTGTCCTTCGTTACGCAAGGGAAGAATCTGTGTGGGCTGAGAAAATCTGTAGACGTGAGGCCCATAATAAAGACTCAATAAATACAACAGTAATGAATTTGTGAATTGGATCATTTCTCCAGCAGCACTTTTTACTGATAGAGTGCACTTAATGACATCATCACTCTGACTCACCTGTAGGTTTGGTAACTGTTTCGGACTTTGATGCCTCCTTTTATGAAGCTGACCATATTCTCATCCTGTTGGAAAAGAAACACATTAGCAGTATGAATTTGTAAGCATTATGAAGGGCTTTTGTCTTCTTCAGATGAATACACACCTGGACTATAACCAGCATGACATAGACAAAGTAAGCTTCTAAAACATAGAACATGGATTTAGGATTTCTTTTCTATATTAAAATTTTTTTTTTTACTGTTTAAACACAGGCATTTTATTTTAATGCTTTCTGTGATCAGTTTAGCCCTTGCCACCTTTGAACCATCTGAATTTGCATTAATGAAGAGAGGGACTCAGCTAATAGATGTCACCTAAGGCCTATGCATTTCTGGCTCTTTCAAAAAACAGCTTTCTCTCATTTGTCCTTGAGTGTAGTTATGATGTATCTGGTGCTGAGCCAGGAAATATTCACAAGTAAACTGCCTGTCCTCAAGAGTCTGCAGAATACAGTTTCATATCCTAAGAACGAAACAAGGTCAGTAAAATTATGCAGGATATGCTCTTTCTGAATATTCATATAAATATATATAAATATATATAAATATATATATTTATGAGATCTATACTAGTAAGATAACATGTTACATGATAAGCTATAACAAACTGAGAAATTACAGCAAAGTATCTGGGGGACCATTAGTTAAAGGGTCTTTAGTTTCATAATTTTTTGGAGGCACTTTCTTGCCTCACTTATATAATCTGTCATTCTGGTTTGTTGTGATGTCTGCTGCTACTTTAAGACAGAGTCTACATGTGTTTTAACAGAAGATACCATCACAGAAAAATCATAAGAGGGCATTGTGGAGAAAATAGCACAGATTAGATGAATTAATTAGATGAACTAACTAAGTACAACATATTGGAGGCTGCAGCACACCCAGCCATGTGTAAAGGTTCTTTTACATTTTCCTTTGAATGGAAAGCAGAACAAGGAAGGAAGATGGGTTTAAAATGTTTACACTCAGAACAATAGCAACAACAGGGATAGCCAATGTGAGAATTTTTCAGCCTTGAAAAATGCTGAGACATTTTACATGTTTTCAACTGGATTTGGTAATTTTTACTAGGCATCAAAACTAACCCACTACAGTAGCTGCTGGAATCAAGTGCCTCTGTTTAACTTTTCAAACTAGTTCATGTGTTCATGAAAAATTAAATGCAGAAGAGAACAGGAAGCAAAGAGACCTTTGAAAAAGAGCACAAGAAGTTTTCGTACTCCTAAATCTCATGTTTCTATAAACATTTTCATAAACAGATATCTGTGAAAAATAGTGCATGAAACCAAGAGACACTGCTTTAAAATGCTCCTTTCCTATAGACATAGCAGAGAACTTCTCAAAAGTCTTCCTCCCATAGTTTCAGATCTCACCCAAACTGCCCCCAGTGCTAGAGGCTACTAATCCCAAAGGAAAATGGAAACAAGTAGCTATACCTTCATCATTTCAAAGTCCATCATCAGCACTCTAGAAACTACTAGAAGCTCCTCTGATTATGGGTGTTGCTATGAAGCAATAGTTTCTAGCAGAGGGACTCAGCAGATGGCTGAAAAAGGTTACACGGTTCATAAACTGTCATAAGCAACATAAATCAGAGCCCACCTGGCAACTCCCAAACACTATAAAACCACCACCTGCATTCCATTTCCTATCAGCACCCTTGAGCCAAGAAGCAGCACCCTTTTTCTGACTGTGGCTTTTATTATCCCCTTGGTAGATGAAGAGGCCCACTTTCATACAGCAAGCACAGCCAAATCAAGAAGAAAAATCAGTTATTTCAACTGTGACTAACAATGAAAATTGCATGCTGGAGCCCTAGTAAGTACTGCTAATGTTGATCCATCAAACAAATCAAGCTTCATTAGGACAGACAGATAAAATCCAAAGAAGAGGGAGAGCTCCCCTTTGTTAAAGACAGGCAGCACTGTTAAGGAGAAAGCATGTGTGGAGCCTAATAGCTGTGCAGACCATAACTGCTGTTCAAGAACAAACCAGCAGCCTTGGGAAAGCAAATACCAGCCAGACTCAAACAAAAGTCTTGCCTGTATTCCAGCACAGCTTCAATGACCATCTCAGCTTTTTTATTTTTTTTTTTAAATCTGATATCCCAACTCATAATTTGAAAATTTGTGCTCACTGCAGTTACATTTCACACATCCAAAAGGGTGTGGGGAAGGGTGTGGGGAAGGGTGTCATAGGGCACTCAGCACTATGTGTGTGAAGTATTTTTTAATAATCATGAGGGAAAATTAAACATTCTAATATCTCATCAGATAGTCCAGATAAAATGATCTTGATCCAGATGAAAGATCCAATAGAACAAACTATAATCTTCTACCAGTCCACTTAGGAAAAGAAACCTGTATGGTATTTTCCCCCCAAAGAGCCATGCAGGAATCCATACCTGGAGGAATGTGAGTGCTGCTCTCTGAAGTAAACATTCAGCATAACAAATTTCTGCATGGATTTCCTCTAATGTCACACAGAGAGAAGAAAACAAATCAATCAGTCAAAAAGTAATTTAAAAACACTTATCCCATTAATGTAGGAATAAGATCACAGAGCTCAAACTGAGAAAAATATTTTCCAAATTTGTTGTAGTGTTTGAGTTCTAGACTACTGATGTAATTCCAAACAGAAATGACACGCAGTAACAAAAACTTTGCAGGAATTTTCCTGTTGCTTTCCATAAATTCCTGGATCTAGACCTTTATAGGCATTTCAATATTTCTTTCTAGATATTTCTTTACCCAGAAATTTTTGGGAGTGCTGAGTCCAAAAGCAACAAGAGCAGAGATTTTGGATTGGTTACACAGCAATGGCCAAAACACTAACATTGGGACCAGCAAATCACCAGATCAGTGATTTTGTCAGTGAATTCACAATATGCAGGCACATACTGAGTGAGAAATTCTACAGGATTCAAACTGCATAAATAAAAAAGAAAGATGCTACCTTCAGTGAAGTGTTCAAGGCTTTGCCTATGCACAAGGTTGTTGATAGAATCAGCTACAGTAGATTTCTTCCTAAATCTGCAAAAAATCAGTTTGGTCACTCTGAAGAAGCAGCATCAACAACAGAGAACAATGTTTCAGTTGGCCACCCACACAGTCACTGTGCCTCCAGTGCTCACCAGCCCCATCATCTCACCACACACACAAACATCAGCACAGGCCACAGAGAACCCAGTCAACATGGTCCTCCTGGGATTTGTCTCTTACCCTTCATGCACAAAAATCTGTCTTGATGAAGGACAGGGATAAGGGGGTGCTTTGATTTATTTTGTGTGTGTATAGGTGAATGTGGGTGCAAAAGTGGGAGCACAGTTGACTCAGACAACTGCAGTACAACCATCATGCATGGGAATATTCTGCAGTGTTTGAACATTGTGAACAACTTCCAGACACTGCAGAACCAGGACTAGATGGGACAAATTCTAATTGACAAGAATAATTAGATATTGTAGTAGACTGAAGTTTTCAAGACTAGACTGCTGAGCACCCTCATTTATGGGCTGTGACCTTCCTCTGAGCAGGAGTCTGGACTAGATGACCTCCTAATGCCCCTTCCAACCTCAGTTTTCCTGTGATTTCTTAAGTTTACATTCCCTTTTGTATCTAGTAGACTTTTAAAACATTCCCAAGAAGGAGCTATTTACTGTCTGAATTGCTCCAGTCTTACCTTTGACAGGTGGCTTGAGCTTCCTTCATTGTGTTCCCTGCATTCAGTATGTCCTGAGGATCAAATGTCATCATAGCTTGCATCTCCAGTATGGTGGCATAAGTCAGGGCATGATACATGCTGTCTTTAGTTCTGCAAGAAAACACAAGGTGCAAAGCACAGCTGATTAGTCTGTATTATTGCTTTCAACAAGCAAATGCAAATCCAATTCTAGAAATGTATCAGCCTCATGGAAACAAGGTCTAAATGAACCAGAAATAGAACACAAAGGACATGTAAAATAATATAAAAACTGTAATAGATTGAGATTTGTACAAGAAATCATGTCTACAATTCTACATATTCTGCTTAAATGTATCAATTCTGAGCTGAGGATAGATATTTAACAAACAAGAGCACAGGAATTAACCACATGGCTCACCATTCAGAAACAATAGAATCATGGTGGGGTTAATTTTGGTGGTTTTTTTCTTTTAATCTAATGAATGCTACAACATATGACACAAATCCAGCTGATACTCTTCTGATTTGGGACAGTTAGTACAGGCTCAAGGAGATAAGTAACACAATATAACCATGGCCAAAATAGAATCTCCTTGAAACAGATCTTCCCACCAGAAACAACAGAGTCTGTACCAAAAAGTACAGCTTTTTTCTCCTCTCCCCTTCTGCCAACCCTCCACCCAACCTGCTCAACTTAAATATTATTCTGTAGTGTTTCAGACAGTGACACTTTGACAGAAAGTAAAAATCTTTGGCGTTAGTGCAAGGAAAACAATGAATTCCTATGTGCAGCCATTGCTGGCACTTTTCCTCTGACAGGAAAGAGGGTTTATATATTGCACACATTTAGAGCATTCACCTGTGTCTGGTGTAATTCTCTTCAAGTGAATCAAAATATCTTCAGGCATAGAGGTCCAATAAGTACAACTTGAGAAATATGTTGAAGAGCAAGCTCAGATAAATTCCTGACACAGAAACTCTCTGTAGACCTTGCTAATCCACCCCTGGCAAATAGCACAACTTAAGACAAATACTGTTAAGGAGCAACAATTGCTATTTCAATTGTTTACACTCTAGAACAGATCAGATAGCTCTATATGGCAGGGAATATTCAGAAATACTTTCAGTCAAACAAGGATATCCTTTCAAAATCTCCACCCTTACCACACCTGTTCTCAATGTGTTTACTTCACGTGTTTCTTCATTTTCTTTCCCTTTCAAGGAGAAAGTGGTGTGCCAGCAGCATGCTCTTGACAGAGGTAGGGCTGCCTGAAGAGGAGTGCTGCTGTCAGCAGGATGAGAGGGGCTCCTTCCCTCTCCACAACAGAGCAGTGCTGTTCCCAGTTCTGAGCTCCTCAGTGCATGGACACACTCAAGAGCAGAGTGGTGAGGATGATTAAGGGACTGCAACATCTCTGCTATGAGGAAAGGCCAAGAGAGCTGGGACTGTTCTGGCTGGAGAACAGAAAGCTCAGGGGGTTCCTATAATATATAGAAGCAAAGAGGACAGAGCCAGGCTCTTTTCACTAGTGCCCAGGGACAGGATCAGAGGCAATGGGCACAACATGAAGCACAGGAAGCTCTGGCTGAACATCAGGAAACAATTTTTTTACCATCAGGGTGGCCAGGCAGTGGCACACATCATCCACAAAAGTTTTAGAGTCTGTATCCTTGGAGACATTCAAAATGGCCCTGCTTGAGTACATGACTTTCTGAGGTGTCTTCCAGTCTCACCTCCTCTTACTCTGTGGGGGTTTTTGAAGGAGAAAAGCCAGACCTTAAAGCACCTCAATCCATGTAATTTCTCACCCAGAAATACACTTGCCTCCCAAAGTTTTGGTATCTGGACTGAAATGAAAGAAAATTTAATGGATAATTTCAGACCATCCTACATTAATCAATAATCTAATAATTCACTGTGGTGACTTGGGTCTGGTGCTTCCCAACCCTCACACTGACAACAAAGGGCTTTTCTTTCCAACACCACCACACATCCTTTTTCTACAGGATGGCTGCACTGAAGGAATTTGTAGTGCACATCTTTAAATTCACTGCAGCCCGTGCTCTGTGGCTGCCCTTAATTCCTACTTGCCCTCACCATCTAAACCAATCTAGCAGAAAAGCTGTTCTGGGAAATATCCTGGTGCCATAAGTGCTATAAGCCCCAGACTATGCTGCCATCCGTCTCATTTGCAAGCTAAGAAGAACAGACAGACAATGGAGAAATTAGTTTAAAATCCAGTGGAGCTAGGACAGCTCTTTCTTGGCCTCGTAGATCATGATTCTTTCAGTAGACTGATAATGTAAAGTAGAAAAAAATTGAACACACTAAAATGCCAGCCTGATGAAGTGTTTCTGTTTATTAGATTATTCATCAGCCTCACTGGGTGCAGAAAAACACACTTCATCTTGTATTTACTAAACTAAAACCATTCCAGAGGCTCAAATGCAAAGCACAGGGAAGTGACTGAAATAGTACCCTTTTAAAATTATAGAAATTTTTTTTCTAAAGCAAAGCAGATAAATATTGAATTCACTGCACTAAAAGGAAAATTGGTACTTTTCATATACATGTGGTGAAGAGGGATTTCCCTCTCCAGTAATTTGTTTCTGAAACCAAACCACCCCTTCCCTAATCAATGGTTTCATCTATTTTACTTCTAATATTTAAAGGAGATAATAATTAATGCCTGTCATTAGCTAACTGGTATTTAGCAACATTCAAATTTGTTCTTTTTATTTCAGGGGTGGGGACGCTGGCAGAAATGCAACTTATTTATGCTATTTCTATTAACCATTCAATTAAAGTTGCCAGCTACATCCTGGGGTATTGCCAGAAGCGTTAAGGCCTTGGTTTCATATGGATGGATACAGAGTGAAACTTGTTATCTGTTTTACTTTTCTTCTTTTGATTCCTCAGCAACAATTCCCTCAGGACATTGCTGGAGTTAACAAGCCTGTATGACATGAATGTAGCTAATATTGTGATTAATGACTTATCCCAGTAGTTGGTATCACATGACTGAATAAGAGGATTATAAGTAATATCTTTAGGCACTTATGGAGTTCTGCCACATGCCTCTTCTCCAACTATGGTGCAATCATTATCATCTTGCAGCACTGCCCTTTCTTGGAGCTGTTGGAGAACACTTTTATTCCTGCTCCAAAACAACTGCTTAAGTGAAGACAGTCACAGCTTTTCAGCTGAAGTATGAAAATCAAAAAGTTTGGCGTGGTTCATCCTCAGGGCTAGTAATCTTTTGTGAAAAATAGCGCTGAAAATATTTTCTGTAGATCCTTTAAAGTAATCCAGCAGACAGGACATGCATTCCTAAATTACAGAAACCTCAGATTCAAGTTCATATGTTGATTTAGTATCAAGATGCTTTCAACATTTAAATCCAACAGCACAGAGTGAGAAAGACCCTCCACAGACCAGTCAACAGTCTGTTCATCCAGGAGGACTCAGGAGTGAGAGACCAACGCCCAAATCAAATCTGCATCAGGAGAATGTGGCCACAGGGGACCTGAAGGCTTTCCTCATCTCTGATCCCAGGTTCCACCCAATGTCCAAACAACCCACCAGACCCATGGGCAGAGGCTTTCACAGAAATGCTCAAATTTGATGAACCAACATTTTCTGATTAAAATCCATTTCCAGCAAGACTCCCGAGCAACAATAGGTTAACAACCAGGAATGACCTCTCCAGTCAGCCACCATCACAGCTCCCTTGCTACCACAAGCCACCAGGATGGCCTAAGACAAAAAGCTGTGCTTCAACAAGAGAATCCTTGAGCCTTTTTAATCGAAGCCATTTTCCAAAATTCAGAATCTGCTAAGTTCTTCCAGCAAAGAGGTGAAACCAACAATTTAGTTAGGTTTTGGTAGCAATTCATTTCTTTACAAAGACTATAAAAGTTGTATTCTCCCAGACATCAGGTATAAAAAGATAAACCCCTTAGAAATAACAACCTTACTCTTGTTCATGACATTCCTTACAATAAATAGCTAACCTGAGCTTTGAGCTACATATTTATGCAAGCACTGTCTAGAGCTCCACTCCACCTGGGTGTGCTTCCCCTTAATCTTTCACTCTCCATTTGACAATCATGCCTGATCTTTCCCAGGGAAAGCTTTCAAAGCACACTCATTCTAGAATTAATATTCCACCCAACAACACCAAGTGCTTTTTGGAGTCCATTTTCAGAATAAAGACAACTGCCTGGAACAAATTATTGTCTTATTATTCCTTTAATATTGCAAGCAGCAACACATGTGGTGCACATCATCCAATGGTCCAGATAATTCTGTCATGAATTTATCTTATTTACTCTTCTCCCAATGGATCTGATATCAGCAAGTTGACAGGTGATTATGCCATGTTTTCCTTTAGGATAATTATTAAAATATTAAGCATTTGTCCTGGGAAGGGAAGGGGATATCTCACCAGAATAAACCCTTAATTTATTATTGTCTGTTTGCAATTACACGAGGGCTAAAATCCAGTCAGCATTTAATGCATTCACTGCATGTCTCAGGGCCGAGAAAGAAGATGAGATTTTTTATCCTGCTCTAGTGATTGGACAGTTTCAGTGGTTAAGCATGTTAACAGTTAACACATTATACATTGAAAATCACTGCTGTGCTTGGTGATTGAACTTTAGCAATTTCCTAAGAGTTCTTAGATGCAGTGTGAGTACTTAATATAAAAGATAAATTTAATTAAACTTACTGCAGAAAGCACAATATAATCAGAACCCACTCTTGTACAATGATTGTTAATAATAATGAAAACTGACTCTAAAAGCTAAAAGGTAGTTCAGGAAACAAGAAAAGTTACATAACATAAGGCAAGAACACCAGATGCATTTTTTTCTTTGAAATGAGATCTCTTCTTTATAATGGATTTGCTTTTCTTTATGATGGATTTGCTTTTCTAACAGGAAAAAAAAGAGCTTTACCTCAACACAAGTCTAGACACCATCCTCAGATATTTATTTTTAAGCTGCTAGGAAAGCTCTTCTGATTTTAAGCCTCACACATTGTGCCAAATCTGCTGTCAGTTTCACATGGTACAAATTAGTTGCAAATACACTTATTGTGGAAGCCAAATGTGAATAATTTTGTAAATTTGCATTAATGTAATACAGAGCAGAGTATCTCCTACACCAGAAGCATTAAAGCCACCAAAATCTAAGATCTGAAATTCCTCACAAGCGTGTAAAAATTGAAGAGTATCTCTCCAAGCAGTGATAGTATGTTTATGGACTGTGAAAACTAATTTCAAATCTCAGCACACCAAAAGGGAACACTGAAAAACTGGTGGCTCTGAAAGAAAATACTCAGCAGTACTACGTGTGCCCACTCTACAACTCTTCTCATTCCTAAAGAGATGGAGTGTGTCCATAATGGATTTCATCTGTGGGGAAACTCAGCATCCTGTTTCTTCACTGCACTCACAAAGGTCATAAGTCTCTATTTCCCTCACTGCCAAAGGCAACAGGAATAAGGGCCTCCTCATAACAACAGGCTAACATGAAAAATTAGTTTCAAAATGGTTTTGCAGTGAGGAATAGAGTCAGGTACAAAAACAGAGTATCAGCTCATGAAATACATTCTGCAGAGCCCAACAAAAGCTGAATGAAAACCATATGCAACAGAAGAAAAATGGACTTACAGAAAAAAACAACCCATAGTCTTACTAGTTTTTGCAGTGTTTTGGAAACTTGCTGCAATAAAATATCCTCCTATTTTATTTTAAGTACTGAGTGAACCTTTCCAGATGGGCACAGGGGCTTTACTGTCAGGATTTAATGAAAACACAGTTACTCTTCTTACCATTTTTATTATATCTTCTGATGATATATAAACACTAAACAACATTGCTGTGAATAAACTCAGCATTATTAATACAGCAGATGCTACAATTTATCATTAATGTCCTTCCCAGAGTGTACTTACATGGCTAAGTTACACATTCTGGCATTAAATATGAGGCTGATACCTCAGCAAAGGAGATATGTAGTATTCATGATTGATGCATATCAAATACACACTATGAATTTTACTTGTTTCATACTCCAGTGTCCTAAATTGAAGGTATGATGCAATTTTCTGCTGGCTCAAAAATAAATAGAGCAAATAGAATGGGTGGGGGAGAAATTTAAATTAACCACAGACTTCAACAAGCCAAGAACACAGGTAACTTCAGGACAGGGTATGACACATCACAGACATTGTAAAGACACAACAATTTTTAGGAACTAATTCATGACTTCACTGCTTGCAGCTGGGCCACTCACTACAAGTTAGGCTGCAACATGATTAAGAAACAGAGTGCATGACAACAACACTGACTTGCAAAATAAGCTGTGAGAAAGTTTCTGCAAGTGCTTACAACAACAAAGAAAGAATTTATACCTAATGTTTCTCAAACCTTCAGTTCATGGTCAGTTGCTCATTTAGACACAAAACTATAATTATGCAGATTCTCACAGTGCACAGAAAAATATGGGAGACAAAAATAAAATGTGACAGAAGATGGCTTCTACTCTTCCAGGAGGAAGAATCTCACATACTGCACTACAGCTAAGGAGTCAATTCTTTGGACATCAATACTATAATTTTAGAAGACAGATAAGTGCTTTACACCTGTGTGAGTAAATAACTATATTTTATTTACTCACACAAGCATAAAGCACTTATCTGTCTTCCCCAAAACTTTACACGTTAACTTACCACTCCCTTCTGAACCAAAATCATACAGACTTATCAACTATTAAGAGAGAACCAGCTGTCTGGTCAAAATCTCCTGAGAGATGGTGAAGCAAAGAAAAATAAACAGAGAAAAAGTAGGAAATCTTATCAACTTACTTTGCTTGTAGAGAAGCCAAAGCATCTGAGAACTTGTTGTTAAGAAATAAATCCAGAGCTGCCATACATTCACGCAGTGCCACGTTGAGGTCTGATGTAGATGACCTGCCAGAAGAGATAATAAACTCAGCACATCTGTTCTCCTTCTACCACCAGTGCATTACTGCTGCATTTGAACCCCCCTTTCTCAATTCCAGATTTATTCCCTTGCAAAACCGCCTATTTTATCTCTAGTGATTGCAAAAAGTGAAAGTGACTCCTATTATGTTTGTGGATTTGGGGTTTTGGGTTTTTTTTAAACTATGCTTTCACCAAGTAACATGTGAAAACCAACTGAAGTCTTTCATCTTCTGAAAAAAAAAAAAAAAAAAAAAAAAAGACAAACTGCACATACTTTACATAAGAACATGGACATGCAGAATTTGCCATGCGGGACACAGCAATTTGAAGAGCTCAGGTACCAGGAACACAGAAGCACTGGGTGACAATGCACATCTCACTGTAAGGCTGACAGACTCCAGCTGGTGACATCATGATCACGTTATCACTTTAAGGATGCATCAGAATATTACACCAACTGCTGCTGGAACACCTGCCTTCATTCAGCTCATGTTCAGAGTGCTGCCTGAGCAACAAACCATTACAAACTCACATTGTGCATGTTTGTGGGAACATCACTGTCCCTAAGAAGTGCTACTGCACTCAAAAAAACCTGCTGTGATATCTCAAAGTCAGAAGACTCTCAGTGACTTACTCTGGCTGTACTTTTCTTCTTTAGAACATTCAGATGTCAGCCTGACCTGTCACAAGGCTTCTCAGCTGGTCTTTAGGTTACTGGCAACAGGATAATACAGACCAGCTGAGTTAGTTTGGCCCAAGTTCATCACCACCAGAACTGCTGGACAAAAAAAAAATTCCACAAAAGAAACAAAAAAGCCTTGCACTAATTAAGTTAAGGTCACCTAGCCAGTGTTAGGAAAGTTGAAACATCTGCATCTAACAAGCACAGAGCTACACTGCACTAATATATTGTATACAAGCATGTACAAAACATCCTCCAACAAAATTCAAACAAATCCTCACCATGTTCCTGATTTGAACAGCTTTGACTAATGTGATTTGTCTTGTGACTTAGAAACTCTGTTAGTTCCTTAAAAAGTGGCACAACACAGAATGCTGAAAGGAAGACCAGAAAGCAAAGTCCTGATAACATCTTAGGGAAAAGGCAGGGGAGCACAGCACAAGCAGATAACATCAATAATAACCACCCACTGCAGCAGTGGTTTGGTTTTGGTTTTAGGAATAATGACTGCAAAGAAATAAAGAGTATAATTATATATACAAAAAGCAGTACTTTAAATTTGAGAGACATGACATTACATGACACTGTTCCTAGAAGCTTTGTAATCACATCAGATACACTGCAAATCCTTTTGCACCCAAGACACTCTGACAGTGCTTTGCAAGCATTGATTAACCAAGTTTTGGCATCCGTCTCATACAAAATGCAATATCATGTCTGCCTATTCTGAGCTATTCTGAGCCCTGCTTAATAATTAAAACTTGGTCAATTATTGCTTATTGTATTAAAACTCCTGCCTTCCTGTTTTTAAATCTGTGTCCCTGAACCAAGTAACATATTTAACATGAATAAAGCACATCTTTACCTGTTTTAAAATATTTAGACTACAAGCATTTTACCTGGGTTTTTTGTTTATTTGTTCCTTGTCATGCAGGAGAATTATCCCAATCAATACAAATAAACCTTTTCAAAATGCTCCTTTGAAACAGAAAAATGACAAAGAATAAAACCACTGCTGAAGCTCCAAGCAGAAATAAGATACAATAATTACTTGGCATCTTTTCTGGAATAACAATTAACGATACAGTGCTACCCCATAGCAGCAATACAAGCTGCACGTTTCCCTCCAAGGAAATCTGCCACAGGATGTAGCTCCCAAGTCAAGGGCTTAAGACCTGGGCAAAATCCACACCTCACCTAAATGCTACAAACCATCACCTGGCACTGCTAACAACGGGGCAGAAATACTTTAAACTCGAGGGTGCTCAGCATTTTAGCAAACTGATTAGTCATGCTTCAGTGGGCTGCAGATCCCTCCTGCTTCCAACAGCAGGATCAGAACTGCCTCTAAGCCAAACGCAAATGCTGTGCGCTGCTACTCACCTCCCTGCTGAGTCTCCTGCGTGTTCTGACATAGTCATTGTAAGCCCACCCAGCTTTTAGGCTCGAGCATCAGCAGCACCCGGTGCTCCTGAGCCAGCTGCGGGTGCCAGCCCCGCCGGGAGCGAAGGCAGCGCCTGCCTGCGGCACCACTCTGCGACTGGGCACTGCCTCGGGAACAGGAGCATCGCTAATCCACCGGCCACATCCTACAAACCAGCCCGTGGCACACCAGCCTCATGTGCCACTGGAGCCAAATACAGCTGGATGCCTCAAAGGTAGGAGGGGCTGGCGGCTGCCAGCCTATCTCTGATCTCCAGACCTGTCTGGAACGAGCAGAAGCATCAGCCACCTTTTCTTCTGTCCAGACCAGGCAGAAGCCAAATACCCTTGTAATTACAGACCTGAAAGAACAGGAATTACTGCATGTGGCAGTGGCCCACATCAGAAACCTGCGAACCAGAACGGAGAGCCAAAGGAGAGCAGCTGACAGGCGGCACTCGGGCAGTAATTGCTGCAAATGTGAAAAGCACACGGGAGAGACACAAGCAAGTGCTTCTTCCCAGCAAGGATTCTCCACAAAACAGGCTCCAATCCAGCAGCCAAACTGCTGCTTTTTGTTCGTCCCTGTACCTTTGGGAGGAACTGAGACTTTACACGCTCTTTGTAATCATCTCCCTTTAATGCCATGGAAAATGAGGCGAGCTGGCACTAACAATTTAATCAGTGCAGTGAGCTCATCTGGCTGATTTTGCCCAAAATGAAAGTGTATTCCTCTGAACTGCTTTGTTGGCACATCAGCTGTACCAGCCCTGTACACAACTATAAGCAGCATTACCAGTCCTTCCACTCGTTTATGAGAGCTGGACTGTGAAAGTTGATCAGCCATGACCTAATTATATAAATTTCATAAAGTTTCTCCAAGACCATCTAATGTCAGAAATTATCTGTTTGCTAGCTTACACAAAGCAGTATCAATAATGAAGATATACACTGCTGAAGGAAGACCCCAAAAATTATAAACCAGCAAAGGACAATTCCAGGAAGATACTCTGAATCCATTAACCTGATTAAATCTCTTGCTGGTTTTATGGCATCCTGTACAGGAAAAGCCTGTGCTGCATTTGGTACAAAAATTACTGCAATAGATCCACAGGCTGTCCCAATAATGACTCCATTACATGTTCCTAACAGCATTGTGTACCTGGGCCACAGCAGGAGATAAAAGACATTACTGTTTTTTTCCCCCTGGTTGTCAATAACTACTGCTTACAACTTAACTGGCTGCTTCCATGGCAGGATCATGGGCTACTCTGAAAAGGTTTTTTCATAATTCTCACTAGCTGTTTGTACAATTTCTAATTAATACTGTATTCTCTAAATGGTCCTTAAAGCCCTGTATGGTGAAGGCTCTGACTGTCTCTGCCAAAGTCTTCAAGACTAGATTTGGCAGGTTTTTATTTGAATACCACTTCTTTAGAAACAATTATATGCTCAGACAAGCTTCAGTATGCAACTTCTCCACATATATATATATGTTTTCTTTTAACTAAAGAAAACAAGTATAAAAAACTCAGATCTGAAATATTTCCACATTTAGGCCATTTCCCAACTGGTTTTACTTTTTGCTTTTGGGCAGCAGGTTTTGCAAGGACAGTCATATGGTTCTCCTTGTGGTTTTGTTATTTATGAAATCGTTGTTGTCTGCCCCAGGGACCATGAGCAGGGTTGCTTCATACATCACAACCACAATATATCCTGGGAGTTGCAGTAAGAACTGCTCTCCTTACTCCACTGCATCCCTATTATCTCTAGTTGGAAACACCATTCCTTGGAATATCCCAGACAATGCCCCTTTTACTGAAGCACCAGATCCTTTCTACGTCAACAGCAGTATTAAAATGAATATGCAGAAGTAAGCAAAACTAAAATCTGGAGTATTAATGAACAGTAAAGTATCTTTAAAAAAATGTTTTCCATCATCAAAAGGAAAGAGACAAATGATTTTTGAGCACAGGACTTACCATATTAATGCAAAATTTTATTTCACTGTGTGCATGATGTTGACTGGCTCCTTACTACAAGTTTACAGTGCATAAGCTTTGTGATTTGCCACTGAGTTTTACAGATTTCTTCAATTAAAAAAACATCTTGAACCTTACACTGTGCAAAATGCTAAAATATTCAACCTCAGTAATTATCAGAACTTTACAAAAAAAGGTAAGTGTGAGGTTTATATCTTTGTAGTAATGCTTGTAATAGTAATTCAAGAGCTCCTTCAGTACTGGGCAACACTAAAAGCAAGTTAAACCAGTCATATCCTAAAATATAGATGCATTTCTCTGCCAAATCTACCTTATCTGCAAAAGTCACCTGAGTGTGCATAGGGGTAACTTCATTTGGAGGAGGAGAATAAAATACAAAGCATCAAACACCATTTAAGCTTCACCAGTGCTAACACTTCAACCACAGACAGATATGAGGAGCCTCCCAAAGCACATTTCAAAGGTCTCAGTTGCAGTGTTAAGGAAACTTCCCCGTCTGACCACCCAGGAGCCACTGGCAGTCACACTCCCATCACCTGAGCTGGGACCAAAGCCCCTTCACAGCTGCACATCCCACACTCACAGTGAGACAGGCTCAACCCCATAACAGTCTCAGATGTCGCAATCCTTTAAATTATTTCATCTTGGTGCAATAACAAAATAACAGCTCGAGCTGGTGCCTCCGAGGGGGGACTTCAAGCAAAGGACCCTCTGGGCTTTTATTCCCTCATAGTGTAAACAGGAAAAAGTCTGGGGATCTTCAGCCCCTGCTGTGTCCCCATGTGTCCCTCCCTGTGCCCTTTGTTATGCAAAGGATCAGCAGTTCACATCCCATGGTACTGTCACAGACACCAAAATGTCCTTCCCCACTGCCTGTTTTCTAAAAGATACAGAAATATGGAAATTCTTGCCATGACACCATTTTCTGTTCTCCTAATGCTGAATAATCACAGGGACATTAGGAGATACCAGGGTACACTGGAAGTTACTTCCTTTAGTTTCTTCCAGGTCTCCAGGTCATTCCTAAATCCACTACTACTTTTCTAAATAATTGACTTCTTTGAGCAACACTGCATTACAAGTTGTGAGCCTGAAAAATCTCTACATTCAAAGAAAACAAAAAGCACATCACTTGGGAAGAATTCCTTTCTTCTGCAAGCACTTCCAAACCCACATGAGATCAGAAATAATCTCGGATGAAAGGAACAAATAAGCACTTCTCACAATAATTTGTTACTATTCAGTTTTCAGACAATACAGAAATATCTCCATAATTCAAAAGAAAATAAGTTAATGCAAGGAAATTAATTCTCCCATATCCCTTCCTGTTCTATGTGCCAAGCTGTTAATACCTCAGCAGTTATCTCTCTCTGTTTTTGAAAACTTTTCTGGCCCATGTCTAAGACTCCTCAGTGCTGCAGAAATGCCATTACTCCAACAAAAAGGCAACTGGAAAGGTTTCAGTACTTGTGTTCTCCAAATATTCTGCATAGAGACACAACAGTGATACAATTCTGGAATTCAGGATATCATAGTATTTCAAGTTGTATGTGGAGTATGACACCATTTATTTCTGAGGTTAATTCAGCTCTCAAATCACTGAGTTATTGATGCCTCAGCAATGCCAAAGGTCTTTTAAAAAGCTCTTCTGTTCCAGCAAAGGCTCACAAATCAAAGGGATGTGGCAGAGCAGCCCAGTGAGCAGCACAAAGACCAGGGCATTGGCAGACTTGTGCTCTGCCCTTGGTGCCACCATGTTTAACTTGGACCAAGCAGGATCTAGTTAGCATTAGGCTCACAGTTCTCATCCTGTATTTGAATGGGCAAACAATGCAATAAATTCATTAAGATAGGTTTGTTCAGACAAATAAAATGTACTGGTGTAATTTCTACTGTTCCCTTTCCTTGTTGTGCTGCCAGGACTGCTCAGAGGGTGAAATGCACCACTGTGGGTGGGCACTCCCAGTCAGCAGAACTGCCTGCATCAGACAGAATGAAAATATATATAAAGACACACAATCCAGTCTGGGATATTACAAAAATAAGCCAAAACATCCTGTAACAGGACTGATCTATTGGAATGTACAAAGAAAAAGTTACCTCACACAGGATCAATATTGAAATATAACAAATATATTCAGTATTACAGAAATTAACAGGATTGCTGCAATTAGGAGTAAATTTTCATCATAAATCAGACCATAGTAATACTTAGCAAGCTTTAATAGCTCTTCTTTTTAAATTCAGATGATCTACAATCTTTGTCACATTGAAGGTCACATGTGATTGATGTAATTCCTTTTGGGGTTTTTAAGAGTCTTTAGACAACCTTATAATACCCACTTGCTCTTTTTTCCAAGTCCTTTGCCTTTTCAGTTTTACTGCCTCTGGTCCACCTACACTTCTGATATAGTTACTCTCAATTTTTAAAGGTCTAATTCTCGTCTCACTAATGACAAAAAGAATTCAGCAATAGCTGCACTAGACCACTATACAATGATATTGGGCACATTTAGGTACCCAACAAACAAATCCAACATGAAGCAAAATGCAAACTTACTCTGCCGTGTTCATGGTAAGAAACCAGACAAAATCTGTGAGATTGGTTTTCCTAAGGATTGCAAGGTCAGGGTAGAGATCTGTATTACTTCTGAAATCAGACTCCAGAATTCAGGGAGGGATGTCAGGCAATTCCCCCTTTTGGCTGAATTCTGCACTTCCCAGCAGTGACAAAGGCTGAGTGGGAGGTAACAAGAGACTTACCTGGGCATGGTTCTTCAGCCATCTGTAAAATCTGGTTTATGCTTATACTTCACTTCTTTCAGACTTCAGTGTGGTTACCAACATAGAAGGGAAGAAATACACATTCTGGCCCAAAAAGCATTTTTCTGTAGTACTTCATGTGAGTTGAAATGTTTCTTTGTTTGGTTTTGCTTCATTTGGTTGGGTTTGGTTTTTTTTTTGTTTTGTTGTTGTTTTTTTTTCATTACATCTAAGCAAAGCATTTTCAAAAAATATTACTCTGTAACATGTTTTGTTGCAACTTAAAAAAAAATAATGCTTTTGTTATCATTCCACTGCTGAACAGTATCCCATAAAAATAATATATAGGAATGACACAAAATACTTGAACAAATAGAGGATTGTTGCTTTGCCTTTAATCATTGCTTTACACAACATTCCAGATTATGTTTCCCTGAGAGCTTCCAACAACCTGACTTTATTCTTTAGAAGTCACCTGCAAAGCATACTTCACAGTATCTTGACCAATAACAATGCCACTTTTTCTCCAATTCAATAAAAATTCAAGCATGGCACTGCAATACACCTTTACAGCTCTTGAACCTGCCCACTGAATCAATACTCAAGACCAGAAAAAGAAGTATCAGTAGAAAGTTGTCTTGGCACTCAGCATTGCCAAAGCCATTTTGAAGAGTTATTCTTTGGCACAGTGGCTTCAAGAAGAAAATAGTTATTATTATCTCCATTTCAGAGTGCAAAAACAACAAACTAAGCAAACTATCTGAGGAGAAAAAACAAATGAAAACCAAAACAAGTGAGGCTGATGTTGAACTCAGATTTAGTTATTTTGGGATCTTTCTGTCAGTTTTTCCCTTTCTGACAGGAAACAAGGATTGGTAAAGAGTAAAAGCTTTAATGCAGATGCAATGAGAAGATTTCACCAGTTCAGGATGGCAATTTTAGTTAGAAAGAAATGTAAAATGACATCCAAGTTCAGTACTGCATTCTGTTAGATACACATCTGAGATTTCAGCCATTAAGTATATCTGAATCATCTATTCCAATCCAAAGATTGATACTTTCTTCTGACAACTGTTTTTTCACAACAGATGACTGAAAGTTTTACTATCAAGTTGAAGACAACAGCTGAAAAATCTCTAAAATGGAAGGTCATTTTGCATCACCCCTACTCAAATATCTGTTTACTTTTCAATTCCCATCATTCCACTAGATCATTTTTCCTCCAATTATGATCTGATAATCTATTCCCAAAACATACATGATAAAGAAACCACAAATTCAGATCTGTGGAAACACTGTCTGTGAGCTTCATCAGGGTTTTAAAGGAATGACTTAAGTAAAATATGAACTGCAAAAAGGAAATAGTAATGTTTTTCCATAAACTAGCCAAAATCCTGATATATGCTTTTCAACACTTTGTAGCACAGTACTGGAAACATCTGAATCCCTTTAGATCCCAGTGCAGTGTGCTCCCCTGGAATGGTAGAGCTGGATCCAGCAGATGGAGCTCCAGAAAGGCAATGAGGAGCCAGCACCAAGTGCTCCAGCAGCTTCAATAACACAGACTTTCAGGACAGCCTGCCCAACCTGGCCAAATTCACCCAGCTCCTTCCTGCCTCTAAATATTTTAGCACAAATTGTTCTTCAAGCACAGAACTTCCTGAAGCACAATGCAACTGCAGTTCCTCAGCCTGCTACCATTGTCAGTGCAAACACAGCACCTGGGAGTCATTTAATGCTATCATTTAACATCATTATTACAAACACACAGCCCACCTTTCCAGCCTGAACTTAAAAAATATTTTTAAAATTGCTGGGCCGTCCGTTAAAGAATTATCAAGACAGAGCATGGCAACAAAATTATATAAAGCTCTTAAAAATCAAAGAATCATAGAATTTACAGGGCTGGAAAGGACCTTGAACATTATCTCATTCTAAACCCAGGCTGTGGGAAGACACACCTTCCAGCAGACAAAGTTACTCAGAGCCCCATCCAGACCAGCCTTGAATACTTCCAGGTAGGGGTTATACATATAAATACTAATAGATCATTTTTGATCATTAGAAAGTCTAGTACTCTGGATTTTTAAATCCCATAGGACCTTGTCGATTTAAATGCCACTAGACCACCTCCTTTGGTCTCTGTAATAACTCTAGCATTAATATCAATGCTACCAAAAAGAGAGCACTATTGTACAGCTTATATAATCTAAATGTTTTTTTCCATCATGGTTTCTTCGGCAGAAATGAAGTCTCAGGTAAACATTTGCTGTTTTCAACTTTAAGATAAAGGGAAAGTGTTAAGCCAGAGAGCATACCATTGCTACAAACACTTGATGATGAACCATAAACAGACCATTACCACTCTTCTAAGCAGCAGTTCGCTGACCTCTCCAACAACTGCACTCTTAAAAGCTTCTACTCCTGCATAGATTATAAAGCAGATAATTTATTATAAATGTCTTATGTAAAATACAGAATCCACAAGCTGACCTTTAACGCAGCCATGTCTAAAATTTAACACGCCATCATCATGGGGGAAGAATGTTATTTGCAGACTGATTCAGCTTCTGAAGGAACAACTCACACACACACACAATGGAAGTTTATGTATTTTAGGGGCAGTGGGAGTGCACACCAGGAATGGAGAAAGTTATGCACCTGCAGCTCGTTCTTGAGGGGGATAAAGAAGGTGTTGAGTTACAGAATAATGAACGTCAGCGTTTCGCTGTCGAGGTGTGTTACAAGCTGCACAAACAGGAGCTCAAGCGAAAGGACCTGGTCTTCCCCGCTCTTCAGCAACCCTTTGAAGCCCAGAGGCAATTTGCATATAACTACTGAAGGGCTGCTGCGCAGGTATGTAATTAGCTCAAGCTCACGCTCTTGTCTAAGAAAAAAGAAAACCCACTCAAAGTGCAAGAACCAGTTTGCGCTGGGGTGGCTCAGCTGGCACAGGTGGGCACAGCCCCTGCCCACAGCTGGGTCAGGCCGCTGGCCAGAGCGGACACGGGTGGCCCGGTCCCGGTCCCGGTCCCAGCCTGGGCGGTCCCGGTCCGGCAGCCCCTGCCCACAGCTGGGTCAGGCCGGTGGCCAGAGCGGACACGGGTGGCCCGGTCCCGGTCCCAGCCTGGGCGGTCCCGGTCCGGGCAGTCCCTGCCCACAGCTGGGTCAGGCCGGTGGCCAGAGCGGACACGGGTGGCCCGGTCCCGGTCCCGGTCCCAGCCTGGGCGGTCCCGGTCCGGCAGCCCCTGCCCACAGGCGGCTCCGGCCGCAGCCCGGGGGCCCGAACTGCCCTCAGCGGCTGCAGCGCCCGGCGGGCGGGTCGCCCGCAGCCCCGCCGCCCTCACACCGTCCCGCGGCCGGACCCTGCGCTGCCGGCCCCTCCTCCCGCCCGGGACGGAGCCTCGCCACAGCCCGGCGGAGGCGGCGCTGCCCCCGGCGACCCCCGGCCCGGCCCCCCGGCCCGCCCCAGCCGCGTACCGGGCGCCGGCGCTGCCGGCCGGGAGGGCGTCCATGGAGGCGTCGCGACGGGCAGCGGCTGAGGGGAGGGCGGGAGGGCGGCTGAGGGGCTGGCGCTGCTGCTGCTGTTGCTCCCCGGCGGCCGCCGCAGCCACCTCGCATGGTGTGTGTGGAGCGGCGGCAGCCGCAGCCTCGGCGCATGTTCGGGCAGGGCCGGGCCGGGCCGGGCCGGGCGGAGGGGCCGCCCCCGCAGGTGAGCGGCTGCGGCAGCGCCCGCCCTCCGCCGGCGTGGGGATGGGATGCGAATGGGGACGGGATGGGAATGGAACGGGACGGGACCATGCCCCGGGGTTACGGTCCCACCGCAGCGCTCGGGCGGGACCCGGACGTGTCGCTCCGCACCGGAGCCAAAGGCTCCGGGAACGGCCGAGAGGAGCGCGGGGATCGCTTCTGTGTGCTGGAATTAGAGTCATTAATTCCTCTCGAGAAAAAAAAAAACATGAGGAAAACATAATTCATATTTCGCCAAGTTTTCAATTAGCTGCACTCTGCACCTGCTGCCAAGGCAGGGTTTGCCAGGGTGCAGCTGTCTATCCCCAGCACAGGGGTCAGAGAGTTGTACCACTGGAGTAACACCCCACAGCGCTCACACCTCAGAGGGACCAGGTTACGACCAAATCACATAAATAAATAATTGGATCTAAATAATTTAATCCTTTATTTTGTTCATTAACATAAAATTCATAAACAAAATAAATATTTAAAATTTTAACTTGCCTCTTCCATTAAAGAAAAGCAAACCCACTAAAATTGCAAATAGAATATGCAATACTGAAAAAAAAATTGCATTACTTTGGCCATTATCTATATAATAATCGTATCAATCACGCAGCTTGGGGATTACAGGGATAAGAGTTCAGAACAGATTAACAAAAGAAAGGAGCCTGTGGAAGGAAATGAACAAGGCAAAGGAAGGCAAAGGTATACACAGCCGAGGGAGTGGCAGGACAAACAGAAGGACTGGGTTGACATAAAGAAACAATGGGCACATTAACGGGAACAGTGGGTGTATAAGGTTAAAAAAAGAAAGAATTTATTAGCTGCACACCAACAATGTGGCTCGTGATGGGAGGAACAAGGGGTGGGTGGCAGGACGGGCTCACGCTCCAGTGCTCGGGGTGCAGCTGCTCCGAGAGAAGAGCCAGACATGCAATGATTGAAGGGTGATCCCATCTTCTGACACCAGCCAAGAAGCCATGATTGTCTCCACTAAATCAAACATTTCAGCTCAGTGAGGGATAGCATGAGGAGCACAAGCACCTTCCCAGAGCTATTTTGGAACAAATACAAGCCCACGTTTTCCAGCATAAAATGCCTGTTTACATGCATTTCATTTTCTGAATTGTGAGGCTGATACATTCCAGCTCACAGAGTTCACAATGAAGCCAGATTTCCTGCATAGTTCTACACTTCAGCTCATTGCCAGTAGCCAGTCAAGCTAACGTAAAGAACATTTTTATCAATAATCACCCCAGAATATACTCCAAATTGCTTTTTACAACTTCTAGAATCATATGTTGTAGGGACAAAGATGAAAAAGCTAAAACAGGACAAATTTGCTCCTCTGAGCATTGCATTGTATGTTTGAGAACAGTTGTGCTTTTAATATCTGACAGTAAAATAAAATAAATATTCTAAGTTAAATGGATAGCATATTAAGGAAAATTAGAGAATTGAACATTAAACAAGTATACTTTATCTGTAGTTTTCAGGATACAGGGTCAGTGGTTGGAACCACACCTGAGTTATTTATTCAGTACAAGTTATTACTGAATGTGGACCCAAAATGAAATTGACACTCCAAAATCCTCAGAACTGTTTGGAACTTAAGGACCCTAATTTTAAAAGTAAGGAAGTATTAACAGAGCTTCAGTAAGTATTAAAAAAATTCTACATGGATTTTACCTAAAAACCCACTGAGTCTTTTAAAATTATTTTTTCTGTATAAGTGACCACACCTGTTCATATAGCATTGCAGGAGAGACTGCATTCTATGGAAAACAATCCTAAAGACCTTCTGGCTTTGAATACAGACATGTCATGCTACAAAGTCTCAACAGAATAAACAGAAAAGTCTGGCCACACTTGAAAGTCACTTTGTGTGGATCAGGATGAGTCTGGCACATGCAAAACTGAGAGAGCTGACAATTTGGAGAGTGTTGCAGGATCTCTCACTGGGACAGGCCTCGAAGTCAAAGGTAAGAATTTCTCCCTGTATTACCAGTAAACTAAACCCTCAAATATCTTGTTTAAAATGACACTTCTGTTAAATTCTTAATTTATTTCCAGTTATTTGTATAGTCCTGCAGAGGACTGCAACTGGCTGCTCATGCCAACAGAGAAAACACCTCATAACATAGCTCCTATCTACAGGATACAAAAATAAAATGGAATAAAATTGCTTTTACTCTGCACAAGGTTGTCTTTCCAGATTAGAGCACTTATGTAATAACTGTGAGACCTGTTATCACTTACAGAACAGGAAATGGCTTAGCATTAAGTGGTGTGTCCATACTCACTTATTAAATCAGCAAGAGATAACTAGAAACAACATCCTGACCTCTTGAACACACATACAAACAATGCAGCATTTTCCTCTATCAGCAGATCACCTGCTCTAAAAACCAATGCTCTTTGTTTTTGGTTAAATTCTAAGGTCCAGGCAGCTCCAGGTGTCTCAATTTCAGCACCACAGGAATTCTGAAGTATTCTGAGCAAGGAATGGGAATGCAGCTGGTGTAATTTATGTATGTTTTGCTATTCATGTTTCTTTAAAGAGCTTGTGGATGAAAATGACTTCTGTTTCAGGATATTACTGACTGATGCTTGTCAGCTGATGAATTACAAGTTCATTCCCACCTTTTCTGGAATAACATTAAGCTGTCTTCCCTTCCTTCCTCTTTACTTCTGTGCCTTTCCTAATTTAAGCCTCAGAGGTCCCTGCAAACACAACTCTGCAGAGAATACAAGAGTTCAGTAACACTCACATGGGCAACTAAATTCCATTCTACCCACCACAAAAGATAAAAAAAATCTTTTGTTAGGGAAAATCACTGTCCTCTCCCTTTTTATAAGAAAAAATGGATGCATCTGAAAGCCAATCTTCATGTTCACCTTAGTTAACAGCAGAATTAAATTAAGAGCATCCACTGACATGATACAGAATTCCATAACAGGAAAACACAGGACTTTAGTTGCCAATATTTTGAGCAAATATGTTACTTTCCCAAACTTACCTTCTGTTATCTAAATCTAAATTAGCATTCTGTCAGTATTGCAAAAACAAAACCATGAGGTTGCACATCCATGCACACAATGACTTCGAAAATTCAGGCTAAAGCACAACTAAAACACTCCAATACTGAAGTCATAAATTTGCTAAATACTCAAATTCTGGAACAGCCAATTCAAACTTTAGTAGGTAAAAGAAACTGTTGAGAAGTTACTAGGGAAATAACACAAGGCAACCCAATTCTGCTACTGGATTCTATTTCTGTGAAGCTGACCCATGGCAGGTGTGTCAGGTGGCAAAGGCCACAGACAGCAAACTACAGTCAGGACACCTCACACTGCATTATATTCACACAATACTTTACATCTCACAACACCCTCTTGAAAAAACAGGCAAACAGTTCACATTTATGTACTTAAACTTTATTTTTTCATAATTACAGGCTATTGTTAGAATTTTTAAACAAAAGGGAAGTCTATAAATAGAGGCTAATCCCACCTGAACAAGTTGTTTAAAAAAAAAAACAAAAACAAACAGTTAAAACTTCATAAAGTAATGCCATTTAGCTCACAGCAGTGGTTTGTTGGTAATCTGAGTAAAAGTCTTAGAGTCAGTAACATGAAATGTAACATCAAATGACTCAAAACTTTAAATTCCATAAAGGAAAGCAGGAATATATATATAATATATACATAAATATTGTGTTGGTCCACTGAGTATACATTTTTAACAAAAGATAAGAAACTACGTAATCCAGTTAAGCATATGATTTGCAAGATTAGTGTACACTCATTACAAAGATGTATAAGTTATAACTATTTAATACTTGCAAAATTTTAAGTTACTTTTTTCTGAGCGGTGTTTAAATGCTCATCTCCCAGTGCAAAAGAAAAACCATCCCAGTCAGGTTAATAATTTTTTCCTGAAAAATTAAAACCTTCAAACTCATGCAACAGCAGCATTGACAGGTAATGGGAAGAGCTTAAATATACTGAAGCAAGGCTGAATTCTCCCCCTCTGCCCCAGTGCTGTGTATTGAAACATTTCAATTTCCTCAAAAGAAATAACACAGGTTAAAAGTGCAAGAAAAAAAAACCCTTCTAGATGTTTATGCTGCTGCCATCCATTTTTCTTAGATAGGGCACAAGATTATTATTTTTGGAATTATTTTAATGAAACTGATTTTCCAAATAGAATTCATTCAAAATGAATAATAAGTTATTTTCATTAACATTCTATCAATCCTACTCTGACTCAGTGACCATTCAGAAATCATTCAGTTTAAGGTGCAACTATCAGTTGGCATTCAATAAATTACATATACAGAAAACAACTGTGGTTAAAAAAAATAGAAATCAGACTACCTGTTTTTTCTTTCTATTCTCAATCCTATTTCAAATGGAACTCATTAACTTGCCAGTTCAGCTGCATATTTCACAGGCAAAAGTGGCTCAAATAGCAGTGGGGTCTCACAATTTGACAGTCACCTTAGTCAACAGCAAATGCACATGAATTTTCAGCTTAATTGCTTTATAAAACAAAAATAATAGGTCTGTCTTAAAACCTATGATCATGCAGGAAAAGCAATAAAGGTTTCAGAAAGACATACTCTTTATGATGGAGACTCCATGAAGATTATGTTAAATCCAACATAAAATCTTCAACGAGGAGAAAAATAATCTATATGCATACATGTAAAATAAAGCACTCCACAACTCTGGCATTACTAAAACCTCTTCAGAAGGATAAAAGGTTTCCAGTGACTAACTGCTTGATGGGAGACAGTCAGCCATGACAGAATAATTGCTGTGTTCACTTTATGCTCAATTACCAACTGCTGACAGATTACAGTCAAACCCCATCCTCTCTATCTGCATTTTAAACTGATTTGCTTTCAGCTGGGAAAAATACTTTGCTCTCCTGAAAACGTGAAAGACATTGAATGCTAAACTTAACAATTATTCAAACAATAACCAAAAAGATTGAATTTAGCAGAAACATTCACATCACTTTCAGAAATTTAAAACCTTTCATAGTTTCTTGTATATATGCATTTTCCGATTAACATTTAAATACGTTAGATACTCAGGAAAAGGGACAAAACAGTTTATGTCAAATATAATCTTATTCTAAACTTCATGCTTCTGATATTTCAGATTTACTGAGTGCAATAGCCAGTTCCAAGTCTTCTTGCTCTTGCTGCTTTAATCTTGCCAATCTTTGTTTTTCTTCTCTCTCACTTTCTCTCTTAGCCCATTCAATCATGTCTTCCTCAGTAGAATACTGCATGTTTAAAGACAAAATAAAACAGATTAATAATAGTGATAATTGCTACTCACTATTAATTACAATGTTAAACACTCAGTTTAAGGGACAATTAGTTTTTCAATAATTGAACATATTCTAGTCTTTCAAAAATATTTCTTGTTTTGTAGTTGTAATAGACTAAATTGGCTTAGTTTAAGGTTTAACTACTAAGAATTGCACTGAATCACACTGATGTATTTTAATGACATATGTTATGTTTCAAATTTCAGTATTAAGTTTCTAAAACGTTACTGAGCAAAAAGTGCTATAATTTAAAAACAGCTTTATTTTGGATAAATACCAGTCTATACAAGAAAAACTTTAAATAAATAAATCAGGAGAACATTTTGCAAAGCACACTCCTATTCACACTGTAGGCCATCCTGATTTATCCTGCTGTCATTAGGGATGACTTTTCCAGGTGAAAATTATTGCAAAAATTTATATGTAGACTGACTGTTTCTGAATGTGCAGATGAAAAATATCACTGGCAAGAAGCAGCAAAATAATAAGAGTAACTGTAGAGTTAGAAGGCTGATAGTAATACAAAGAAAGGTCAGCATGATATGAGAGAGAAAAAAAAGAACAGATTATTTCCATGTATATTGATGAGAACCGACTGTGAACTAAATACCTCCAGTAGAATGACTATAAATCAGAGACAACTAAGGGTATTATCTTAAATAAAATACAAAAGATTATGCTAAAGTTTCTTTCTAGCAAACATGTAGAAAAGTTAAGAGATAGGTGAAGCCCCTGTCCTCATGGATGTGCCAGCATTAACTGAAAGGGTTAGATGTTAGAGACCCCAGGTCTCTGCTTTGAGCTGCTTCTTTGGGAAATAAAAGCAGAAACACCTGAGTTTTCTCCATAGTGCACTCAGTATTTTCAGTAATTGCAGCTGGAAAAGAATACTATTTCCTTCATAAAGATAATAAACATCCTTGCCACTCTTCCAAACTGGCTTCTCAGTCCCCCTAACTACTACCATGGATGGATAACCACACTTCAGAAGTTACCATGCTCCAAGACACAGCAACCAGTACAAGTTTACTTGGAGAGACTGACAATCCTTAGTTTACTTCAATCAAGCACATAGTTTATTAGGCCTGAACAGAAAAAGAGCAGTATGGTCAAGATACTGTAAATGCAAATTGCATTTAACAGGTATCAGGCTTGAAAGTGAGATGATGCCTTTCAAAACTTCTACTTGCAAAAGCTCAAAAGAAAAAAAAATAATATAGAGGCATGCACAAACCTTTAGATTTGCTTCTACTGCTTGGACACCACGACTTCTATGAAATGAATTCTGGTTATAAAGAGACACTTACTATTTTACTACATTGTGCATAAGTCTGGAATTGACTAACCGTTCAAAACTCATCAAATTATATTTCATTAACACTGTTACGAGGCTGTTTATCATTATTTCAGTACATGAAAATTATGACCAAATAGTTCAGTGACAGTTAAAATCACATTTTGGTTTATTTTTAATTGGGTAGTTAACAGTGTGCTTGTTACAGATTTGTAATTTAAATCTGCTGTACACATTGATAAAATGGATAATCCCTTGAACACAGATATTTTTGAAATCCTCTCCTCTAAAAGCTAGGAGGCCTCCATGAAAAAAGGCATAAAACCAATGCAATTTAAACCTTAACTACAACATTTGCAGCATTTTGTTTTAGGACAGCCTCAGCTTTAAACTAAATGTAAACACTGTTTTAATTGGAAGCAATATCCCTTTCGTACATGGGATATGTTTCAATAATTTAAATTAGACTGAAGACTTCAGTGTGAACATTCAAAACTGCCGTTATACTGAAACAAATGTAAAAAGTGTTTACTCACAGTACTGAAGTTTGCAAAATTGTTGGGGTCAGCCTCTTTACTGATGTTGGTGGGAGCAAATGGATCACAGAATAGATCTGCTTCTTGTTCTTTGGGAATGTCTGGGGTGGGGAAAGGCTGAAATGGATCACTCGACTTAAAGGAATCTGAAGAGTCTATTTGATTGATAGGTCTTTTCCCTTAGATTTAAATGAATTTAAAATGAATTTAAGATAGCAGGTAATAACATGCCAAAACTAGTAAAAAAAAAAAAAACATTCAAAAGCTACTTGGAATGCAACATCTTCCCACAAACTAGTGGAGCTGTAGTTTCAGAGGAAGGGTTGCCAATTTAAAAAATGAGGGTTCAGCCCACACTTTCTGAAAGGGTTATCAGGTGAAAAGGAACACATGTATGTTAATGAGTCAGGAACACAGCTGTATATTACTTAATTATTTTGGAGAGAGAATTTCTAACAGTTTTGAGCACCTATTCTGTTAGCACAGTATTGTTTTCTGGTTGTCAACTGTCTTTGATCATTCCAGCAGGGCTCTTTTATTATTTCTTTGGATCAAGTTAACACAACTTTATTCAGAGAGCAGAAATACACTACATTTATAAGTTTTCAAAACACGATGTCCACTCCCTATGCTAAGGCCAGGAATTTCTGCAGTTTAAAACAAGGAATATGACAACAAGCAATCACAGGCTGAGCTGTTTTGTTCATTCTTGCCTAAGTATCTGCAAATGAACAGAAACAGGGACAACCCCCCACTTATTTTGTTGGGTTTTTTTACAGCTTAATCCCAGTCAACTCTCAACACCGTGGAGGACATTAACCCAAATACTTCCAAGAATTCAAGCTGAGCTGAATTTCATCCCACCACTCCCTCTGTATGTTACTGTTTACACAAGAGGTTTCAGTGCAGTTTCTCGAATTCTACTACCACGTGCTGCAAGTGGTCCACACTTGAAGTGGTTATATTTTAAAACTTGCTTCTGTTTCAATTTCAGATTAAAACTGCAGAATTGAACAAAGGTGCTTATTATTTAACATATCACTACTGAAAATTAGTCTAAAATTACTTCATAAGAGCAAAAGAGTTTCTCATCTGGCAATGATTTAGAGATTTGGAGAACATCCCCTGGGAAACATAAAATTTACACAGACACTTCCCAGATAACCCTTCCATCTCTCTCATGGATTATGTTCTATCCATGTAGCACTGATATTGTGCTGCCACATCCCTCTAAGTGTTCAAGGCCAGGTTGGATGGGGCAACCTGTTCTAGTGAAAGATGTCTCTGCCTGTGGCAGGGGCTTGGAACTGGATCATCTTTAAGATCCCTTCTAACCCCAACCATCTTGTGATTCTACAATTCTGTTACTTACAAATAATGCCTGCCTGTTTCTTGAAAAATATGGGAGAAGTATCTCCAAATAAAAACCAGGGAATTTTATTTCTGCATGGGAAGGGTTAAAAAATTGTAAGAATATAAAATACGCAATCACCAAATCTTCCCCAAAATTGAGAAATTGGGTGTTTATCACTAGCTTAAGAGGCAACAGAATTCAAAGACAACAACCCTTCTACACACTTCCCAGTAGACAGAAGAATTAAAAGAAAGATTTTTGGATATTTCTTTGAAAAAGCATTCCATTGTTTCAAATCAGACCAAGGAAATCATTAAGATAATTAAATTTAAATACCTCAAATTTTATTTCCATTAGGAAAATAATTAATTTGGAATGGTTATCAAGATAACCACATTTTTAACTGTGTCTATCAAAACCACCTATTTTTTCCTAATCATCTGCTGCTAAGGATGGTCTTTTTCCATCCCTAGAAGCCTGCCTTCCAAAAGTGCATGTCACAGCCACTCCCGTAAAATCAAATCAGAAATCCTTTTTATGTTTAAATAAGGACTAACATCAAACATTCAAATTATCACCACTTGCTATGTCAGCTGTTTTAATGTTAATTACAATGGAAATGATTACTTGCAAGGCATTAGCATGAACCAGATCTCACACCAACATTAGAAACTAAACAGCCGAGTTTAAACTTCAGTATGAGCACTCCTGTATCTACTGTGTTCCCCTTCTTTAGAGGAAAAGATGAATACACATTTAAGTTTCATGCCACAGTTTCTCAAAATACCTTGAGACTCATCCATGTAGTATAACAGTGAAACAAATGACACAGTAGAGTTTTTAAAGACAATGAAACAGAGGACAGAAATTTTTAAAGGAATACTAGAAATATATTTTCCTATGTTTGCAAAAACAAATTAAGAGTGAGTAAGCAATCTGTTGTAACATCGTCTTGTAGCAACCACAAGAAGGTGTTGTTATGCATGATAACCATGGCCTTTTCTGGAGAGCAGAGTGGTTTGTGCTATGGAACATCCCAGAAACTCCTCTACCACCGAGGAGAAAACAGCCCAGGGAACTTGGGTTTATTATTGTTACGGCTACAAACCTCTGGGAAAAATTTAACTTGAAAACCTAAGCCAATTCTTTAACCCTTTTAAAATCATTTTGCATTAAACCCATCTTTGTTTGCAATGTATAAAGCACACTAAATTCTCACTTTAATAATAATTTAATTCAAGATTCACAGTGTAGCACATTAGCAACCATTTCATTTGCAGCTATGCTGTATTCTGGCACACATTTGTAACAAGTCTTTTTTCCTGTTTTCTAAATCCTTTGTCTCTTCAAACTCTCATCCCAAACACCATGCAAAACTTTACTCTGAGGAAATGGCCAACAGATAAGGAAGGGATTTGTTTCACATCTTGCTCATTAATTTTAAATTCAGACTCTCTACCCTCCCCTCACAATTCCTGTCTCTCTGCCAACATGAAGCAGCTGATTGTTTCCACATCTCAGTGTCAGCCCTTACCAGGTGGTGGTGGGCAGGGCCTGGTGGGAGTTCCTGTCTTGGGTGGCAGTGCAGGAGGAACATCCTCATTTTTAGCTGGTGGTTCTTCAAATAAGTTTTTAGTTATGGTGACACTGCTGACAGAGCCTGATGTGGAAGAGCTAAAAGGATCCTCATTGTTGGCCTTCAACAAAGAAAATAGCAACACACACATTTTCAGTGCAGTGCTACCAGACATTCTCTTCAATAATACAGTATTAAATCAGAACTGAAAGTTTGGACTAAGACTAAAGAAAATACTTTTGTTTCTTTTACACATATTCACGTACTCCAGAAGACTGAACAGAAAGAAAAATCAGGAATGGCTACTATGTACAGCACTATAAAGTTGAAAGCAGTTAAAAATGCAAAAGTAATACTTTTGATGCTAAACTCAGCAAATTTAAAACTAAATAAATAAACAGAAATGGAATAGAGAGAAAAATGGAAATAGAGAGAAAATACTTATCAAGCCAAAAAGATTACACTGCATTCTTCACAGAATTGCAGGACAATTTCCTATCAAGACCTCTATTTTAAGCAAGTCAGCCATTGTTTAGTAGTGGCAAAACTGTAATGCAACTGAGTAAGCTTTGTCTTGTCACTGCAGTTTCATGCATTTTCTGTGAGTAGCAGCAGCTTCACATTACCTTTGACAGCGTGCTGAAGTCAGCAAAGCCACCTTCAAAGGATTCGCTTCCAAACAGGGAGGCAAAGGGGTCTGTAGCTAAATACACACAAATCAAGCAAAGAATAAGATTAAAAGTTAAATATGAAAGACTGAGGAAAAAAAAATGCCCACTGCTATTATTACTAAATAGCAACTATTACATATTTTGCAACATAAACTAATTCAAGCGAAGTATTTTCTGAGATCAGCACTTCAAGTTATGAAGAGCTTTCTCAAAAGCCCTAAGTGTCAACTTCCAATTAAGAATAACAAACCTCCTGAACAGGAAGAAATTCAAAAGAAATACTGGTATGTTTTCCTACATTTAAGAAAAAAAGTTAAATTCCACTGAAAGTATCAGATAACCATAATCATACTATTGGAAAAGTTCTACTGAGATACATGTATGTATACACACAGAGGTGGTTTTTTGTGTGCATACACCCATAAATATACATATATAGACATATATATGTATATATATTATTTATATATATATATATATATATATGAACATGAATCAGAGCTCTTTTCTGACTGCAGACTCACTTATGAAATCACGTACCTGAACCTCATATCCTCCCAGTCTAATTCAACAGTACTTTTTCATTCTCGTGTGCCTAAAATATGTGAAAACTGCTACTACTGTAGAGCAGGAAATGCCATACTCATTTCTGCATCTCTAAAAACCACCATTTTTTTCCTACAATTAAATGGATATGTATACAATACAAAATTACACATGGATTCCTGTTTTGGATTATCACTTGTCAGTGCACTTTAGGAAAATAGGTATTAAGAGCCTTCCCTAAAACACCTTTAGCCCTCAGGCAAGAGAGTGTCACAGAAGGAGCAAACTCGAGCAGCTAAAAATCTCAATGGAGGAGTTTCTCTATTCCACATCTACCTTCATGGTGCAGAGCTCTCCTGATGTTACTTAGGAAGTAACATGAAATTTCTAAAAATAACCCTAATGGAAAGCAGTACAAGCCATCCAAATACTCCAAACGCTTAGATCAGGTTACTGTCCCAGTTTTAGGAACAGTTTTTGTGGAATCAGTCTTCAGTGATAAACACTACAGATAGAGGCAATTTTGATTTAAAAACTTCCCCCCCTGAAAACAGGCACCTTATGTCACACTTTATAGGAAAATTCATAAAACATGGGAAATCCCTATAATGCCCTGTTGCAAATTCAGTAAAAATTCTAGAAACAAAAGCAAGTAAAAGCAAAAATAAACCCCAATAAGCTTGATATGTACAATCTACTTTTACCTAGATCATTTGATGTAGTAACAGTGGTTCCACCAGGAGCAAAAGGGTCATTCTTCTTTGATAACTCTGTCTAAAATAAAAAATTCCTTTGGAGGGAAATTTGCTTTTCAGCTTAAAAGATTCTTCAATCTAAGAACACAGTCACCATTTATTTTAGTTTAGAAGTTTTCAGATAACACATTCTGGAAATAGCTTTTATCAGCATCAGTAAAGAAATCTGTTAACAGAAACTCTTCCTCTCTGTTTTGATTAATACTTCGAAATGATGGAAAAAAGGTACAATATTTGCAACATACTTGTTAACAGCTAATGCAACAGCCAAGAATATCTACCACTTATTCTGGTCTCTGATTTCTACAACCAGATCCATCTTCATGAAGATTTCAACACTCCAGAGGTGTGTGGCAACGCATTTAGGATGATTGTGTAACTTTAGTTCTGAAGTACAGATCTCAAGAATCTACTGCTAATCCCACACCACAGCTCTGCCCCCCTTTTTTCTCTTCCTTTGGACTGTAATAAGACCAAGAATTGGTTACATTAGAACATCAAGACTTTTAAAATGATAGTGTGCCAAGTATTACAGATTGTAGAAATCTAATTTTTAAGCCTGGGGGTGTAGGCCTTGGTGTGTAATATGACCTTGAGATCTGCACCATAGGGAAGGGCAGGACCACCACTGTCAGTGCAGTGATTTCTCACTCTTGGCTGTTGTGGGAGCATGTCAGGCACACTCTGCAGCCACTGAACTTGAATCTTAATACACATGTATCTGAGTTTGATATATGCTTATGTATGTTTTATGCACACACAAAGCTGGAAGTGAGGCATGAACAGAAACAGCACTGAAAAGAAAAGGAGATGTCAAAAGAATGGAGACAAAGTTAATGGCATGAAGAATTTCAGTAGCTTAAATTGTCTATCAGCTTTAAATATTACATGTTCAACAAGTTCTAGTCTACACCAGAGAGAGTTTTATGCCTAATTCTACCTTATTAAAGGTTCAAGACTATTCAGTAACTGCTCATTTATCAGGTGAGCTAACAGACTGAAGTACACTTGAATGAGGTACATTCAGTAGGTATCACCACATTACGAGAGACCTTTGGTGATTCTTATTAAAAAAAAACCAAACCACATCAAAACCTAAACATATTCCTATCTACAGAACAATCGATTTTTCTGAGGGGAAACCCCATACACCACTTCAGATTTCAGATAAAATACAGCACGTAGTTCTTGATTCTATAGCATGTGGAGGCAAAAATCAAGTGTCTGATCAACCCAGTGAGGTTGATCCTGGGTTTCTTTCCATTTATTACTTTCCACCAACTAACAGAGCTGTTGGAGAGCTCTAAAGCTTAAGTCATTGTTAAATAATGACAGTCATTACTGTCAAATGCTCTTAGCTGTGGAGCAGTGAAGATCCCCAATGAAATACTTTAAAAATGTTTTTATTTTTAGTTCTATTTCATCTGTGACTATTTCTAGAAAATAGGACACAAAAAGACAAGACAGAGCCGGGGGATCAGAGATAACCTTTACATGATTTCTGAATATCAATTTTTAAAAGCATGTCTAAATGTACAAAATAGGTGATTTTGTCCAAATCACATAGAGAAAGCAGTAAAAGGTGTGACACCAAACTTACTGTGGTACTATTACTGTTGTCTGCAGAACTAAATGGATCAGTGCCAGCAGTCACAAAAGGATCGGTGGAAGATTGTTTGAAGAAAGAGTCAGCTGCAAAAGGGTCTGAGCCTTTGAAGGGATCACCACCAAAGGGATCTAAAAAGTAAACATCTCTCTAATATTTCTACTTGCTTTACTTAGCTGATATCCTAAAAGTTAAACAATGTATTGGTTTTTTCATACTGCTACAAAAGTGACCCATTTAAGACCAAGGACTTTGAAGTATAAAATTCTCCTGTGAATAATTTGTATTGTATGGTTCAAAATCAGACAAGTCAAAGTTTTCTGCACATCATGAAAACAGCAGTTCCAGAATCATCTCAGCATACAGGTTCTTTAATCAAGTCCCTAAAATGAAGCATTTTACAGAAACTAATGTTTCTAAGAACTCTCCTGCTCTCCTCTCTTGCACTCCTCAAATCCAATTAATGTTCTTATTTGGCACTTGGTACTCAACCCTATTTTACTATTGCTTTCCCACTGGTTATTTGGCTTTTTTGCCACCAGTAACTCCACTCAGGATCAAGCAAACAATGCAATGGCATTGCCCATACAGTCAAACTAAATAAAGACCTCCCACCTTTTCAATACCTGATTCTAAAGAAAGCTGGTATGTTAAGAGCCTTTAAAAGAGCAGAGTCCTATCAATTTGCAAATAAAACAGGCAGTAAGTGTTTGGGGTCTCCTGTTCATCACCTTAACGTACTTAAATCCCAACTAAGGAACTTCCAACAAGAGCAAAATTCATTGGCAATGGACTTCTCTGAAAAGCTTCAACACAAGTGGCCAGGTGCTAATGTCACATATATCCTATCATGACTTTTTGTGGCATTTCCACATACCTTTTTCCTCTGAAAGTGGTGACAATTTTCCCCACTAGCAAGAATCATTCAGAAAAACAAACACATTATCAGTTATAAAGTTACTTACCAATTTTTCCAAAAGGGTCATCTTTGAAGGGATCATCTGTTCAAAAGAAAAGCAAATATTCATTAAACAGCTTATTACCATCATGAAACACACAGAAAAGCAGCCAAGTCCAAGCTGCATTTCTGCTGCGTGTTGAATACCAACACCCACATAATGCAGTATTACCACTGCAGTAATCCAGGCCAGCTACTGAGATGGGTCCCAGTTTTGTTTAATTGTCACAGACACTGTGGATGATAGCTCCCAAGTGTTCACTTCAGTACTGGATGCAAGATCTCAACTCATTTCTACTTTCTCATGTACATCTGAGAGACAGATACCCTGTCTCCTGGTTGTGGGTATCTACCCCTGCATATACTGAGTGTTCACAGCCCAAAAGTTTGGTTCTTAACAGTCAGACCTTTTCTGAAAGAAAGGCCTTGTCATGTGCTGTAAGACCACTTCGATATAAACAAAAATCAAGAAGTATCTATACAGAAACATTCAAGCTGTTTTAAATTACTTTAATTTATTCATTAAAAATATTCAATCTGCACTGACATTCTTTCAGAAGCCAAGTTATCTGAAACAAATTAGCTTATTTTCCTTTCGAAGCAATACAAGCTAAATTGATCAGATCACGTTGATCTGAAAGTATGTAAAATCATATTAATGTGGCTGAAAACATCTGCTGCAGTGAATTCAAATAAACTCCCCTTCCCCAATTGGCTCCATACAGGCAGATCATTCCTTCCATAAAAAAATAAGAGCAGAGCAACATCATTCGTCAATGGCAAGTTCTTAAAATAAAGCCCAGCACTTCCACAAGATGAACAGATGGTGCAGTTCCACATTACCTTGTTCTGAGAGCCAAACTCACAGAAGTAGGCCACAGCCATTCATTCTGAACCACCCACACCCTCCCCAGAGCACAGCCCAGAGAAGCCTCTGCTGACCTGTTTGTGGATTGGGGCTGTCAATCAGATTAGTGACACGACACCTATCACAAACCTGCCCACACCTTTACAGCCAAAATGCCACCAGGGCAGAAGCAGGGAGGGGATGGGGAAGAGAAACCGTCAGGAAGAGCAGTGAGGGAAAAGGAGCAGTTTTCAGAGCTCATTAGGAAGTTCAGAGCAAGGAAGGAGAAACACCCTGGAATTCTCATTTCTATCACTTCTATTTCTGTAACACTATTAGCTCCACGCTCCTGTCACACACACATCTTCAGATTTATTCTATAAAGAGCAGTCTCAAGGTGAAGATGAGCCTGATGTATTCAGAAAATTCACACAAGGCCTGTTTTTGCAAATCTGCACTTAGAGAGAAATGTTTACTTACTGCCAACAAAAGGGTCAGACTGGAAGAACTCTAAGCTGGCTTCAGAAACCAGATCAGGCAACGGGTGAGATTCTGCATCAAATGGATCTTCCTGAGCAATGCAGAATGAGAGAAACATATTAAACTTTTAAGACTTACAAGGATAGAAAACACTTATGTCATCTCCTGTTACCATTCAGTGGTTTCTTAAAGCTTAAAGCAAAGAGACAGCTGGAATTTTGTATAATTCATCAATGGAGTTCCAAAATATTTTTCAACAACCTGCCTGTTACACAAGATGAAATGTTTTCAAGACATCACACTAAATAAAACCAGTAAGAAGTGACAATTACTCCTCTATTGTTGTATGATCATCATGCAAGAAACAGTTTAACCAGGATTTTTTTTAACCTACTTTTTCCTCCCCCAGACCTGAACAAACTCACTTTTTTGGTAACAGTCGCAGCTGGGGTCTCTTTCTCTTCTCCAACTGCTGTTTCAGGACTATTCCTTGTCTGTAGAAGGATAAAAGCAATTCACCATAAATAAGTAAATACAAGACTGCACAATAAAATTTTAAATCTTAAACAGAATCACAGAATATAGTAAAGCCTACTTCAAGAGATTCATACTTATTACAGCACATACTTTAGTGTTCCATAAACCCTGTAAAAGCTTGAAAAAAATAAATCCATCATGAATCTACTGAGACATAAGGAGGAACATTTAAAGAAAGACAGTTTTAGATTTTCTGTACTTTTCCTTATCCTGCTCTCGTTGCACCAAATGAGACAGCTCCTCTCCTTTAATGTTAATTCTGCTATTCAATTTATGATATTTTGCTTTGGAAATAAATACAGGCAAAAAAAAACGTTACTGCTAATTTCCAGGCAAGCTACAATTACCTCCTTTTCTGCTTATAAACTTTCAGATATGTGGAAACACAGTCTCCCAGAAAAACACTCTGAAATTTCAGTTGTGCAAGTGTTTAAAAACATAATCAATCTTGGTACATTCTTAACTTATTCCAAGTTCACAGCTGCAATGCATCGTGATCAAGCAGGCAAAACACTACTCACTGGAGACACACTGTTTGTTTGCTCCTCTTCTGCTATACTTTCCCTCTCAGCATTCTCATTAAGGTTTGCAGTTTCACTGCTGCTGTTGCTAAGACTAGAATGATCCACAGTTCCATTAACAAGTGTACTATGGGGCTGAGAGTGCCAACTAAATTGGTTATTTTCCAGTTCTTTCAGCTCAAGGAGCTTTGTCTGCACCTGTAAACAGAAAAAAATGTATTAGCATCAGTATGGCGAGTAAATGGCAACTCCCTCCTAAATATAAGGTGAGTGATATATGTCTGAAAATCTTATTTTCAAAAGCAAATATAATAAAATATTATAAATATAATAAAAACCTGTTCTTTCAATCAAAGGGTGAAATTTGAGAGATAAGCAGAAATCTTATTTACCAGAAATTCAGAGTGGTGGAAAGACACACCTTTTGCCAAGGAAGAAGGCTGTGTCACTGATAACACCGAGATTGTAGCTATTCAAACTCATCAGAAAAGATGTGAAGGTTTCAGGGTTTTTTTGTTTGTTTAGTTTTGCTGGGGAGTTTTGGTTAGGTTTTTTTTTTTCTTCTTTTTGTTGTGGATTGGGGTTTGCATGTGTGGTTCTGGTTTTTTTCCCTAGATTATATATTTGCAATTTCCTTAAACTCAAAATTAAAAAGGCTGTTTTATCAGAATTCTCATCTTCCAAGAAGGAACATTATGATTTCATTACCATCTCCCACATGACTTCTGAAGTCTACAAAAGCCAAGTTTATCTTCCTAACAGACACTTACATTCATATGTTATTATTTCAGCAATATGCTTAATGCAATGCCTTACAACAAACTTTTACAACCAACCTGCCAGTTATGAAGGAATCACTGGATCTGGCAAGTTATGCAAGAGAATAAACGTAGTCCAGATATTCAGCTGCCTAAATCCCACTGAACTCTGCTAGGTCAGTCATCTAATAGAGTTATTGGGGTGTTCAACAAAGATGTCACCAGGTGTCTTTCAAGTTAACTGACCCCAGACCAGCCATTAGATAATCTTGCTTAAAGCACCAAAGCACCTACTGTTCCTTATATAGGAGTCAAGAGCAATAAAATCAGGAGTACTCTCATAAAGCCTAATTTTAAAAAGTGTCTGTAGTACAATCATAACTACTTATCAGTCTCAAATCTGCTCATGGCAAGCACTTCTTGTCATATAAAAACACTGAGGTGGTATAACCTTCTCTCTAGCTGCGATGAAATGGTGAAAAAATTCATTTGTTTACTTCTCAGTTCCAAAACTAAAAGCCGTATTTTAAAATTCTGAATGTTATAAGACTCCTTAGCAAGTTACAGATGTGAATTGTGTGAAATGACCAACCCTGAAGTCAGCCATTTCTAGGGTTCAAAGGTAGGCTTTGCCTTTTGTTTTCAACTTGGTATCAGTGTGAGTGGCTAATACAAAACACAGCTGGCAACAGGGAAGAAGAACCATGAGGAAAGGGTGTGCAAGCTCATGCATCACAGAAGTAATAACAAATCACTGATTACAGAGAGAAACGTAGAGTGTTCATGCAACAGCAGCCACTTCAAAGCACAGGGCTCTCTCTCTGCCTCTCAGTGCCTAATCTCAACCCAATTTCTTCTTCCATCCACCTCACTTTCCCCCTTCACCAATGCACTAAGTAAATGCTATCCATAATTTTATACAGACTTCACATCAATTAAAAATAGTGAGAGCCCCAGGCCATGGAGGATGAAAACTTAAATGACTACTGGACACAGAGAATTTTAAGTCTGCATTATCCATTTTTCATTCATTATATTATGACCAATTATTTATGGAGTATAATAAATTAATCCCTTAAATTAATAAACTTGAAGAAAGACCATGAAGTATCTTGAGTGACTTAAGTCAGCCTCTAAAAATCCTAACTATTAGTACAGGTCACATGTGTAAGTAACTAAAGACATGAGCAAAGAGTGAAGGAAAAAGGAAACAACGCCTTCCCCTAAAGGCAAACCACACTAAAGGTTGCCAGCTTAAAATATTCTTTGGGGGGTGGGTCCTTCACAGTGCCTTACTGAATTGATTTCCTGTTGTGAATCCTGCAGATGTTGCTGAAGAGGTCCCAGCTGTGCTTTCCCAGACTCTATGCAATGCTCCAGCTCTGCAGTTTCTTGCTGCAGGCGACTCAGCTCCTCTTGGGCTTTGGTCAGTTCATCTTCATACGCTGAAATCTTTGATTCCTGGCTTGTTATTTCAGCCTTCAGCATGGCAATCTAAAGCATGAACAGTATTTCAAGTCAAAAAAACCACCCAAAACCCACACCCAGAAACCCAAACAACACTTCCAAACACATCCAAATACTATTATTTCTGACCAGAAAAAGTAAAAAACTCATAGCTATTGCAGAGATTCTAGATCATACTGAAATGAACAGTTAATTCTCTATTGGTCTCAATAAGAACAGAGTATTTTAGCTATTCTTTGACCAATACAGATATTTCCAGTATTGAAAAGATAATTTCAGACCTTAAAGAAATACAATAGTTTTATGTTAGAAAAAAATTACATAGGCTATTTTTTTTTACCACTAAAGTCAGTCCCAGTAACTAGTGGTTCTAACTACATTTATATTGTATCACAATTTTGCTAACTGTTTGCTTTAAACCTTATTTGTGTGCAAGTAAATCTCAGTATGTTTCTTGACACACTGATACTAAATTAAAAACACTGAAGTGAGTGATGTATTTCCTATGCTCTGTCGGTCACAAAACCTTGACACTCAGGCAATTTACTCATTAAAGCTTTTTTTCCTGCCCCAACAACTGTAACTCTGCAAGGCTGAGTTCTTCAAGACAAGGCATTTAGACTTCCCAAGGGCATTGGCCACCAGACCTTACCAAACGGGCCTCCTCTGCACACTTCTGCCTGATGTCATTAAGTTGTTCTTCCAACTTGGCCTTCTGCTCATCAAGATCATTAAGGGTTTCCTGTGCCTCCTGTTTCTGAGCTTGAAGCTTTTGCAGATTACTGCTCTCCCGCTTGACTTCATCCTGGAGATCCTGAAATAAAACACATCAGCTTGACATTTGCTCCCTCTCTCCCCCTAACCACTGAATTCCACAGTACAAACTGCAGTGCTAACCCAGATTTCAAAGTATCAACAAATTATCTTCCAGAAGGCTGCACGGATACCAGACAAGCAAGTATTCTCAGATTCTAATTCAATGACATAAAAATATTCAGGTTGTTTGCCTTTGCTTTTCTTCAGTCAAACAAATCTCACTGAAGTATTGAGATCATACATCAGCACAGAGATGTTTTCCTCTGTTTTCCTCACAGAGAGGTCAGGTTTTCATTCTGAATTTCAAAGTTGTCTTTATTCAGGCTGCTATAGTGTCTCTCCCGTGTGTTTTAGCACTATGTTTTACTGAGTTTCTTATATAGAGCATGGACCTGTTGGAGTGAGTCCAGAGGAGACCATGAAGATGGTTAGAGGGCAGGAGCACATCTGCTATCAAGACAGGCTGAGAGAGCATGGGCTGTTCACCCCGGAGAAGTGAAGGCTCCAGGGAGACCTTAAAGCTCCTCCAGGAACCAAAAGGGGTTTGCAAGAAAATTGGAGATGGACTTTTCATCAGGACATGGAGTTACAGGACACATGGGAATGGCTTCACACTGACAGAGTGTGAAGGTTTAGAAGGGATATTTGTAAGAAATCCTTCGCTGTGAAGGTGGTGACACCCTGGCACAGGATGCTCAGAGAAGCTGTGGCTGCCTCATCTCTGGAAAAGTCCAAGGCCAGGTTGGATGGGGCTTGAAGCAACCTGGGACAGTGGAAGGTATCCCTGCCCATGGCAGGGGTTGGAATGGGGGGATTTGAGGCCCTTTCCAACCCAGACCATTCTGGGATTTTGTGATAATAGAAATTCTTTTCTATTCTCTTCCTTCCCCCTTCAAAAACACATGGCCAAAAATAGAAACTGTTTTTTGGAGTATGGTGAAAGACCATTAACCCAAATGCACTGTCTCCAAGGGCACTCCTGCCCCAAATTTTGCAAGGATCAGCCAAAATCTTATTTCTTTTACCAGTACAGGTAAGAAATGCACATTTCATATGCAACAATTTGGAATCTTTTGATTTATGAAAGAACAGCAAGTATGTGTCTTGTGGTTTAAATACATTAAGTAGCATCATAAAATAATTAGTTCATTTCTGAGCAACAGGAATGGTTATACTTCAACAAGCTGCAGAGATAACACTGAAAAACATGTCAAGGAAAGAAATTAAGAAGAAGAAAGAATCATCAAAGTCAAGAGGAAGAGATAATATAGGGAGATAAAAAGGGATTAATACAAAAGGAAAAATATTAGATGAAAAGAGAATATTGCAGCCTTTCTGAGAAAATACAGCAATTTCAGGAAGAATCATCCACAACAGAAAAAAATGAAGAGAGCAAAAAAAATTAAGGAGGATAAGAAAACAAGCAGACGTGAAATTCTGATTAGAATATACATTTGTGTGCTGCTCTAAGCTACAATCCTGCTCTCCATTTCTAGGGGTGTTTTGTTTGGGTTCTTTTTGGGGAGGGAGACAGTTTATCCATGTGTTTTGTGCTAACACCTCCACATAAGGAGGACAAAAAGCCAGATAGGAATAGAAAGGCATATGGTGCAGCAGCCAGATGCTGGGGAATTAGGTAACCTCAAGACAACTGGAGGGCTACCCAAGGATACATCACAGATGCTCTTATGTTAAAAATCAACCACAAGCCACAAGAAAATCTCCCAAACCAAAACATAAAAAGCTCTCCACAAAAACCTCCTGAATCAAATTTGAATTTTAGTGAAGAATGTCAGTACACACCAGCCAGATTAGGAAAAGTACTGGTTATTTCCAATCCACGAGAGAAAAAACAGTGTGCACACAAAAAGCTCTTAGAGCAGCTACTGACTTGGATAATTGGGACACTCTTGAACCATTCATTTTCACATGGCTTTGAAAAGCAAGGATCAGCTGACACTTAACACAAGCAGTGGAGGAAAAAAAGTAACAGTTTAAAGAGCCTTCAGCCTCCTTTTTCCTAAAAGCAGCAAGAATTCACATCCATATAAGCTAAATATAGACCACCTCCACTTCTGCCTGTTCTAGGCACAGCAGTAGAGAAGCACTGAAGAGACCAAACTAAGCCTGAAGGCTGCCAGAAGAGAAAAGAAGGAAAAAAATCCAACCAAACCAAAAATCAGTGGATTTTTGTTCACATATGCCTCTAACCCCTCCAGAATAAAAGGCTTGAGTAGATACAACACACAAAACTGGCTATAATACTCAAAGATGCCTCTTCATGAAGTAAAGCAGGCTCCAATTAAGCTTCAATTTTAAAGAACATCCTTCAGCATAGAAGCAGCACCTTAATGTTCAACCACTGAATGAGATCTAAATGAAAACCACTAAGATACTTGAGGTGTTACAAACTGGCAATTCTGATGGTAATAGTAATCCTTGAATTAGATTTATGATCATTGTAACTCTGTGCCAATCTAGTCTAGGACAAGGAAAGTTTAGGAATCCATATTTCCAGAGACAATGGATTTAACAGCTTGCCAGTTTGTCCTTCCCAAGACAGTTCATGTGCTAGAAAATGTTAAACCTGCAAGAGGACAGAAAAGTAAAACTTCACTGACTTTCCAATGGCATTGGTACACTGAAATAGAGAAAAAGAAAATCCAATTCTGAGGGATACTCAGAGCACATAACTTTGAGGAAACACCCCTCAGTCTCTGCTACTAAAGAGCTGATAAGCTCATTAAACCCCATCAATATGCTAAATCTTCCTTACAACTCTTCTTCTGTCTTTGCTTTTTAATACCTATTTATATAAAATTGAAATTATTTTATAGAAGAAGAAACTGTCATTCTTTCCCCTCTGCTATACAAATCAGTTTGATTGATCACTGACCATGGCTATATCTGAGATTACAAATAAGTCTCTGGTATCAGAAACCCTGAAGTGTCATGCTACAAACCTAGCTTGAAGCAAGGAGGCAGGTTAGAGCAAATTGGTTTTGCAGACCATCTTTAGAAATGTCCTCATTAGAATCAAATCAGAAGAAAAAACCATGAGGCAAAGATATCCTTTGTCTGTCACATTATTCTCTGAAGTTCTAGAAAGTTTTTTGAAACATGCAGGTCCTCCACCAGTCAGAAATAAGAAAAGGTAAAGGGCCACCAGATCAGATAAATGCTGCAGCCATTTCCTGTTTGATCCTGGAGGTTTCTCCTTTTTCTGACAAGCCAATAATACATTGTTCCTTCTCTGCAGACTGACAGAATTCTGTAACTATATTTAACTAACAGCTTGTGTGACCACTAACAGGTTAGAGACCTGCGACAGCTGCCCCAACACCATTGCTCAGGATACAGAGACTCAGGGGATTCTGTGATGCTACTGCCCATCAAACACACAGGGATGACACTTTAACATTCAAGGTAAGGCTTTTATCAAGCTTACAAACCTTTTGTGCAAAGGCATCAGAGAACTCAACCCTCACATGAGCAAACACAGATTCCAGAAGACAACAACAAAATAATCTTTGTGTGCAAAGGCAGGAATACCCCTGAGAATCCTGTGAAGAGTGGGAAAGGGAATCTGCAGGGTGGGGAGGGGAATGACCGTGGAGCACAGGCATGGGCAACTTCCACACGCATTCCTGCAGCTGCTGGAGCTGCTGCCAGCATGACCAACAGGCCAGCATCTGATTATCTCCTCAAAGGTCACACTATTAATTATCATCCAGGCTCCAAGGACATTAAATAGTCCTGCATAAAATTCACAGCTCTTGTAACACATTAGCTCCTTTTCAACCCAACTGCAATCGAAATGCCGAAATCTTGCATTATTTGCTCTTAAGTAAAGATTATGGAAAATGATAGATTCTTAAAATACATTTAGAAATTAATATAAGCGGTCAGATATCACACTGAAGATATTTTTTTAAAACAGCAACTGAAAATTTAATTTAAATATTGCTTTGCAGTATTTAATTCAGAGCTTGGTTAGTCTGTCAGCACTCTAAACACTGATGCTGACTGGATAATTTTTAACATCTGCAAAACACTTGTAAATTTAAATTTTCAGATATTCAAGAAATTCAGTATCATCCTTTCAAATAAAAATCAACAGATTCTTTTTAAAATTCACTTCTATTAGGGAAAATTAACTTGAGGCAACATTTCTCCCAAGCTGGTAATTACTGCACCTTTTAAGAAGCAGCCCTATACACAAGCTCTTTTAATTCAGCCACTTAAGTTTATTAATTAATTTACAGTGCTACAGTGTCCTCTTTAGTTTTAATTACAGAGTAGACAGTTCTTGCTTTAAAAAAAATAAAGGAAAGAAAAATCTATTCTTTTGTAATATTTTTCATTTAAAACTCCATGCATGCTATATATTCTACATGAGCTTGCACATTTATATAATTATACACACCTACACAAACCCAAAATTATATAGAAAAAACACTTCAAAGAACATTCCTTTTCTTAGCCACCAATTTCAATTTTTTCTACTGGATAAGTGACATGATCTAAAGACTCGGCAATCCCACCGTCATTAAAACAGCACATGGTGCAATATCAGATGTCTGAACAATTTGGTGATTCATTTACCTGGACCTCACTTGTCCTCTGCTTGATGGCATCTTCTTTCTCCTTCAAGTCTTGCTCTACATTATTCTTTTCCCTGGAAGACCAGCAAACAATGCAAGAATACTTAAGAACATCAGCTACAGCAGGTACAGTTATCCAGCCCCCTAAGCCTGTATCTCTCTTTAAATACATAGTGAAACATTAAACACAAAAGATGTGAGGGATTTCTGCTCTCCAAATTATTTACAAGACAGAAGCCCACATAAGTTCTGCATAAACCCCCCTGTCTTTCCACCAACTGCACTCCAGTGATAAGAATGGCTCAAAAATGGAAGGGGGCGGGAGGCAGAAATCAATGAAATACTGTCTCCAGTGATCTCACTGTTGCTATGGAGCACTTGTCTAATGAAAACTGCTAGGAAAAGTGGGAGGGATTGCATCAGATTCCATCTATTAACCCCTGCAAACACAGAGATGCCTGTGCTCACAGCAGCCAGGGAACACTCCCACAGGCCCACAGAGCCCACGAATGCCCTTTGCCTGTCAGATTTTGGATCTGTCTCTTGGGAAGCTCAGGCAGGAGCAGGAAGGCTGGCTTGGCTTGCTGGAATCATGATCTGCTCAGACACTCCACACGGAGTGATCTGCTGTGTCATATCAAGCCTGCCTCTACAGACATTTATTCATGTTTAAGTGACTGCTGATGACAGGGGAATTATCATCAATAAATTCTCATCAGTCAGACATAACAATAGCTTTAAGAAAAGGAAAAAAACCATACAACTCAGAAGTGTTACTGTTATAAAAAAATAATGAGTATTTCTCTCTAGACAGCATATGGAATCTTTCTCCTTTCACAGAGGCAGAAAAACATGAAGTGTTACAGTTTTTACACAATATTCTGTAGATATTTACTTTCACAAGGATTCTGTTAATAAACCAACACATACATTGAAGTTAGAATTTGAACAATAAATGTAACATTTCTAAATTAAATACCATAGTGAAAAGCATTTAGATCATATTACTGGTATAAACTGAAACTTCATATTTTAATAGCAGCAGATTGTTAATCAGTCTAAAACTATTTATTTATTTACTCTTTTTTGATAGACAGAAGAAAGCATTTCTGTGTTGAAGTAAAGCAGATCTACTCTAAGTTCTCTTTACTCAAGCTGAGAAAGTTTTGTTTACTGCTAAACCACACACAATAGAAAATAAAAAGAACCCAGATGTAAGATCTTAAACGAACATTTGATCTGACAAATAATGACAATAGATTATACTCTGCTACTATTTTTCTCATTATCTGATTAAAGAGCAACTTCCTGATTATGCCCAAAGGGGAAGTTTAAATGGAAGGGAAAGGAAAGATGTGGAAACAGGAACTTTGAAGACCAAGGTTATTTATTCTGTCTAGTGTGATCCTTCAAGTTTCATAAAATTCCTCACTCTCCATTCATCAGAAACAGGAAATTCTAAAAAAATCTTTACCTTTTCAAACAAAGCCACAGCACATTCCTCTAGCTCAGTAAGCATATGTAGCATAGTTGTACTTATATATTTAAAGCACTGCAACACAGGCTTGAAACAAGCTCTGTTACTTTGGCTTCCCTAACTTTCCATGAACAAAGGTCTCAATAAAGTACTTCTACAGATCTATGTACAAATCAGGCTGAAAAATACCTTCAAGTTCTCAAACACCCATAAAGCACAGCCAACATTCATATATATTCTTCCTAATTGATGATAAAAGAGAGTAGGACAACAAATACAAATACTATTTTTCCTGCTGGGTGGGAAAACTGAGCAAGCAGGTATGTAGTTAATATACAGCCTTTCCACATTAGTGTCACTGATGTGCCTAAGACTGTCAGAGATGCAGATCACTTCCTTTGTATTTCAACACAAGCCAGGTACCTCAATTCTTGCAATCTGGACTAAGCAACAGGATACAACACCCACCCACTGGCACTTCCATGAGCCAAGTCAGAGCACAAACAATGAATTGGAAAGAATCAAGTGAAAGAAGTATTGTCAGACAGAACAAGAAAAGCTTAGGCAGCAGTCTCAGGCAAAGGAAAACAAGCTGAGAGTATATAGTCTGCATTTAACACATCCCCTCCTCCCCCCAGAAATGCCTCTTTGTTTCAAAGAAAAGGCAACACAGACCTACTTAATGCATTAATTCCTCTGAATGCTCTGTTTCTTTTACAAACTATCTGCTATGCCCCTGTAGGAAAGCTCAGCAGCCAAAAGAACCCAAAGCAAGTAACAAAATTGATTAATTGGATATGACAGATTTCCTGGATCATAAAGTCCCTTACTACATCCAAAAAAACAACCCAAAAAGAATTATGGTATTGCCAACAAAGGACACTTGTAACCAATTCAAGTACATTTTTGAAAGCAGTACAATTTCCCTATGCATTTTAATGGTGGTCAGATTGGGAGAAACACGTATCAAATAAACTAAAAGCAATGACTAATAGATGGTTACTCTCATACAGATGCTTCATGATTTATTAAATCCCTAAATTTAATACTAATTTGTGAATGGAGTCATTTATAAATAGGAGCCAGCACACTGTAAATATCTGTCATAGCTGAGAATTGCAAAGTCCCTGTGTCAGCAGAGGCGTTCAAGCGAAACCTTCAACCCTGGCCAGGCTGAATCACCTTAGATACAAAAGCAAAATATCATAGTTCTTCTCCATAATAAGATGATGACTACTCACAGAGCTGGTAGCATTATCTACATTCATAGTTGCCCAATATTTCTTATTTTCAAACGCCTGTAGTTTTGGGAATTCCTAACATAGTAGTACTTCAGTTTGGCAATACTAGAAGCCATGCCAAGGGTTTGCCTTGTTTCTTCTAACATTTGTTACTCATAACTTTTTCTGCTGCAACAGCTCAGTTACTTCCAAATCAGAGGTTGAGAAGAAGTGATCTATCCTACATTAAAGTTATTTGCTTTGTGAAAGTGATGTAGATCTCTGAAATTTAAAACAAAGGTTTGATGCAAGTGTATGGCAGGGAGAGATTGTCCTGTTTTTCTGGCGGATGTTTTACTCTTTCATTGCTATTGAGAGACCAACTATTGAGAGTCCTTTTAACCTGATTTATAATTCAAGACAATTTAAATGTTGCTATCCAGCATGTATGAAGGATGACATCTCTGGTGAGGTATCCCAAGTTAAGCTCAACTACTCCTCATGTTTAGAGAAGAATGTAGTGTCAGTAAAGCTTGAAGAAATTTGTGAATTTGTGGGCTGTCACTAACTTTGAAAGCAAGAAAGCAAAGCTGGATTTGTTGGGGAAGAAAAAGGTTTTATGGCTCAAAAAAATCATCTGGTCCAGCCTCCCACCGTGCTGATCAAGAAAAGCTTCAAATAGCTGTCTAAAAATATAGTGCAACTGAAACAGAATTTAGAGACAACAGTGCCCACAGGCTCAAAATGATGCAGGTTCCACGATGTCCCAGGGCAAATCATTCCCTCCACCAGAGGGGTATTATCCTCCCTAGTAAGTGTTCCATTTTGTTCTTCATCTGATCCTCAACCTTCACCTTCTTAACACTGTATTTGTCAAATTAAGATTAACAAACAAAGCTACTGGCCAGCAGACCTCTTTCCCACAAACTGCTTAGCCACAAAGACATTACCTCTGTATTCTCTGCTCAGTCTCTCCAAAAGCTGTTTTCTATACACTGTCATTCTTAATTTTTTTGGTAATTTCCTCTCCTGCTTTTTTGTTGTTTTTTTTGAAGTGCACTTCAAAAATAGACTCAAATTCTATTACTGGGTCTCAAAAATGCAGCTCTTGGACACTTCTCAATGGCATCAGAGACTAGAATTCTTATATATTGAGTCCAACAGCTGAACAATCTATCTTGTTTAATAATGAACAAAAATAACTTCAATTTAAATTATGTTTTTATATGACAACCATCAAGTCTGAATGTGTACTTCACCAGTTGTAACAGAAATGTGGATTCACCAAAGAGTACAAGTTTCCTACATTTAGCACATTGTTAATCCCATTCTACTCTGAACCTATAAATCATACCAAAGTAGATTTCCCCTTTCTAAAAACAAATACACACTAAGAGTTGCCCCTACCCTATCTTCAACAGTCTAGTATCATTCAATTTAAAATAACTGTCAATGTATATTTGCCCCTCAAGAAATGGAAGTAATGACTTTTTAAAGGCTATGGTTCCTTCACACCTCACAGCAAGAAAAGAAAACCACTCATAAACAGCCTGCTTGCATGTTAGGCTGCAAGCCCACCTACTGAAAACCAACTTCATCTAAAAATTTATGCCAGCCAACAATTTATTTCCCTCTAAGATACCAACAGTAAATATACACAGCTGCAAATCCTATTTCAGGTTAATAAATGTGAGTGTCCAAAACTGGAATTAATATAACCTGAAGAATAGTGGAGGCAGAGCAGGGAGAAGCAAGGAGGCAGTGGGAGTAATAAGACAGAATAAGCAAGTCAAGTGAAAAAATATTTATGCATTTAGGAAACAGACTGTGCTCTGACACACTGCCAAGTTAAATCATTCCCACAAGTGACATGAATTAGAGAGGCAGATTTCATAATGACAAAGCACCTGCACTTAAAAAATAGGAGAATTTAGTGTTCTTAATAGAATTTTCAGGAGATTTATGACAGTAACAAGAAAAACACTGAAGAAAAATACTTGCTGTCTCAAGAGCATGACCATGACTATAGAAAATATATTAATTTTATTTTCTTAGTCACTTGAAGTCATCTTAATTACCTTAGAAATAATTAATGGAATCCAAGAATCTGCAGACATCAAAACAATTTTTCTCAGTCCAGCAGTTTATTGTTTCACGCAAGAGAAGCATTCCCATCTTTACCCTCATCCAAATCCTACCAGAAGTCCATGCACAGTCATCTTCCCACTCCCTATCCTGCATATTTAATGATCTTTTCCATCTCACTTCCCTACTGCCACCAAAAACAAGTTCTTGGAATGCCCTCTACAAATCAAAGACAACTAACACCACTTATGTATGGTTCCAGCTCCTAAAGATTCATTCCATTCACATCTGCCTATAAAGATGAAAAATGGAGAATATTTCCATGTCAGGCTGCTGAGATACTCAGCTCTCTGAAACACACCCTGGAGGCATGAGGGACAGACCCTTCACAGTCCTGCTGTCATTAAGTGCACTCATGTGAGTGAACAGAGAGCTGCAGTGTCACATAGTACTACAGACATGCTGACCCTTTACTTAGCAAAGCTGGGTATTACCACCTGCTTTTCTCTTATGCACTGGATTGTTTTTTAAAAAACAGTAAATAGCACAACTGAATCCAACACAGCTCAAGCTACTCCTCCCTTACATACCTCTGCAGGTCCACGATTTCATTGTTTAATGAATCAAGTTCTTTAATTGCAGAAAAATCTGCTACAGAATTCGGTCCTTGAGTACTCTGAAAGATAAAAAATAAACACTGTTAGTCTAGAGCTTATGCTATTCAACTACTACATTCACTTTACTTTTTGTGGCAACATGAGCTATCCTCTTATAACAACTATTGGTAGCATTGTTATTTCAAACCTTCAATCTTAGAAACCCCAAAAGAGTACAGATGCTGTATGAGCAGAAGACAACATACAGGCAAAGCATGGAGACAGCTCAGTTCAAAGAGAATTTGAACTGCACACCCTTGAAGACATCTTCCACAAAAGCCCAGGACTACTCAATCATACAAAAAAACATAGAATCTTGCTCTAAAATAAGATTTATCTTACAGCTAATATTTAGGTGGTTTCCTAGAATTCACTTGAGAGAGGTTTGCTTACTACTTTTGTATTTCTTCACCTTGATGATGATCCTCGTGTTGCAGAGCACAGACACTGATTTGCAAGGCTTTAAGGGACACTGAGTTCATTTAACACAAACCTCCGGAGGACTCAACGAAACTTTGATAATACAAAGTCACAGGGACTGACTTACACCCAATGAGTTTCCATTTACTCAGTGTCTTTATAAGACAATGACTGTAATACAAATTATTTGTTTCAAAAGAAGTACACATAAATGGATAGAGAACAAATGCTGAAAACAGAAATTACAAATGCTGCAATTATTCTTCTGTGCCTTGTCACAACATGAACACACTTAGAAAGCAACAGCCATTTAGCTACCTCTATAAATACATCAGTTCCTTCAAGTCTTGAATAAAGTCATCCAGGACAAACAGAATATTCCAAGGACAAGTATATATATAATTTTAAAAGGCAAGTGATACCCCCAAAATAATCCAGAAGATTTTAAATGCTGAAGTTTCTCTACAGATAAATCAAGATGCTTAATATTAACTATGTCCCTACTCAAACTGATACTGTGAGGAAGAAAAAAACTAGAGCTATGAACACCTAAACTGTGAGCACACAGTGGCTAAGAGTATTATTCAGCAGAGCTGCAGACTGCTCATGCATATTTTACTAGCACAAATGGTATGAACTGGGAATTAAAACAAAAAACAACCAAAAAACCAACCATACAGATATTCCTAAAGTGGTTAGTGTACAGCTTCTCAAATGGGCAAACTAGCTATGATGTTCAATCCTGTTCTACAGGAATTACACAGGAGTTTTGCAGAGTTGATCATGGCATTCCAATGGGAGTTTCTACTTCTCCTAGGACAAGGATAAAAGGAACACATGGAAATATTAGCTGCAAGAAAATTTATTTCCAGGCCTCCTTCTTTCACCAGTTAAAGAAATTCTGCACATTAATGCCAGCATCAAACTTGAGGAAAATGTAGTTCAATCTTTTTTTCAGTTGTTCAGGAGAACTGGTGGGGTGCAGGACCATAAAAGCCAACATTTTTTAGCTTCAATATATGTGTTAACAAGGACAAGTTAGAGCCATAGGCTGCCATTACTACACTGCAACATGCATGCAAAACAGCACTTCCCGTTTTTAACTCAAAGTCATGGTATGAGGAAATTCCCATCAAAATTCTTTGAAAGGACCTTACATAAAAGTTTAATTTTTATGGCTTGTCATGCAAGTGGTGACTACAAACAGTTCTAGGTAAAGAAACACAGCAACAAGTTTTAAACCACAATGGAATACCATTTTACATACTGATATTTCTTTTATCACCTTTGTGTGGGTCAGCTCAGAAGATGAAGCCCAAATCAGTGTTTTGGGAATTTTTTTTTACCATGTAAGCCACACCACAACAAGAAAATCAGCAAAAAGCCTATCTCTGTCTACTGATTCAACCCTTTGAGTTCAAATCTTGAGCAATAATCTTGAACAAAAAAGTTCTTTCATATCATATTGTTCAATATCATTTCATATTGTTGAGACAGCACCTCTTTTGAAAAAGGTCAAAATGAGCTGAAGGTTCAGCTCAGTTTAGTAAAAAAACCTCTTGTTAAGGATTTACAGAGCTAATTGAAAGCTAACTTACCTTTTTACACAATATTCTAACTTATCACTTAAGTTAGTAATGAAATAAAAATCACACTGATGTCTGAGAGTTTTGTAAAATCAATTTACATCCACAAAACAGCAGTAACCAACACTGAGCTCATCTAATGCTTTCTAACCACTAAACTTTCTGTGATATCTTCAGTAAACCCATGGGTATTAATCCAAATTACAACTGCCAAATGCCACATTGGGCTACTACTCTGTCACCACTTCCCCTGCAATTTCACCAGGAAGACACAGAATTTTCTCTTTTCAGTTTAAGCAGCCAACAGGAACAGCCCCAGAGGTCTGGGATCAAGGGAAAACCTCGGGGTTATTCCAGATGAGCTACACTGGAAATCAGCAGAACTTGAGTTTGCAACACAGGGTGACACCTGAGAGAAGTGCTGAGCTAATTCATGACTATGTGAGTCTTAGGAAGATGCTCATTATTAAACCAACAGACAGTAAATATTAGAAAAGCAAAGTTTCTCTAACCTTGAGAAAGCAGAGTTAACAAACTGACAGAATAATAAGGATGAAAAGCAGAGTGGTGCAGAATGGAAAAAACAGTCCAAACTAGAAAAGAGACATAGAAAGGAAAGCAAACATACAAAAAAGATTAGTAGAGTTGCAAATAAAGCAATTACTTTTTAAAAACAGAATGTAAAAACTAATTCAATACCAGTTACAGAAACTCAAAAAAGTAGTGCCAAATTTTGAGTTTCATTCTTCCAGGTGTGAATTTTTCATTCTGTTTAAGGAAGTTGCAGAATTGGGTCAATGTATTGCACAACCAAGAAAAGGTGACTCACATCAGACTTCATGATGTGTAAAACACATAAGAATTTGTGGTGACCTCTACCATTCTGATAGCTGTAAATTTAACTGCTGAGGTACAGCCTGCTGCTGGATTGAGATAGATGGCAACCAACAGACTATGGAGATACCTAAACCATCTGTGAGGTATAAAATTGAGGACCATTTACTTTTAAAACTTTATACAACTCTAAACTTTTAGTTCATATTGTTTCCAAACTTATTAAAAAAGATTCATGTAAAAAACATAACTGAACACATTAGGAGAAAAGCACTGAACTTGTGCATATCACTTCACATGGAAACTCAAATTTCTTTAAAATGGCAGCAGAAGGATTATTCTTTCAAAAGAGAAAATGATGCTTTCCCAATATAAGATCTCTCTGCTTGGTTGGCAGATGTAATAAATGACAGCTTCATTTTGAAATATGGATGGAGTTTTTTGTCAATTCTTTGCACCTAAGATTTGTTTTCTTCCTGATATTATGATAAATGTAAGATATGCCAGCACTTGAGGTTGCTTCTTGCGTAGCCTTTGAAATTAACATTATTTGTTTGAGATTTACATCAAAAATGCCAAACCCATGCTTACCTTCTGTAAACTGACACCCCTGTCTGAAGGTGGAATCATCTCTGGAGTCAGAGCCTGAGGTGGATCAATGCCCTTTGTTAACTTCTGATTAATTAAATAGAAAGCCAAAGCAAACTGTTCCTTTGAAAGCTTCCCACAGTCCTTGGTGTCACAGAGAGCCCTGTACAGAGATGCACACGAAATTAAAAAAAACCTAATTTCTCCAAGTACAGCCCTATTTAGTGTAGGTGTTGTCATTTACAAATGTGAAAACTTCTAGGGTGTCTCTCCTCTTCTAAAACAAAACTATAGACATAGGAAACATCACTCAAACACACAGAGCCACTTTCACTTTGCAAGTTAAGGCCCACAGCTGTGCTCTGGTGAAAAGTACCATGAGGGCTGTAGGTCACTAGCAACACCTTAAGAACCAACACAAGTTTATTTACATTTTCCTGATTTTCCTAAATCAGCAGTTGTGTTAACCATAACTTGACAGGGTGGGGGGGAAAAGTTGTTCCTATCAGAGTGCCCTATAACAACTCACAGTGGGGAAAAAAATTTAAAAAGCTGTGAGTGTAATGAAGGCATTGCTGCAATGAATAATGATAAATGAATGAACAGCTGTTAGGAAAGATGTTGTAGAATGAGATGGGACATAAATCTTGCATGCTACCAATTTTATAGAAACAATTCCCTTTCCCAGTAAATGGGTAGGATCAGCAATCAGATACCTGTGATGATGTGATGTCTTAAATACACAGGGACAGCTGAAGTGCAGTATTTGTAACAATCTGTGTTCAGGCATAAACCTGATTTCCACCCATTTCTGTCCCAGAGCAGAAGCAAGTAAGTTATCACTGATTATACAAAGGCCATGCTATTATATACAGAAATGTCACTTTCAAAAACGTCAGCCTAGCAAGAAGTGAGAATGCCATAAACTACACAGCTGTCACAGGAAAAAAACCTACCAGATATGTGCAAGGAGAGCAGAAGGCAGCCCTGTTTTCAGGAATAGTTCTCTGGCTTCCACACCTGACACAAATCCATCCATGTCCTTGTCAGTTTTCACAAAGATCTCATCGTACTTAATTTTGTCTGCAGGCGATACAACCCACTGAAGGGAGGTAAGGATGGAAGGAGAAAAAAGCAAAACCACAATACTAAGATACAGGCAAGTTCTGTTTCCAATTCAGACTTACATAATTCAAGGACTACAGCACAACTTTTAAATAAATGATGCAGGTACCTAGCTCATTTTATCCTCCTGAACAGACATGCAGAGACTCAAGCAATTGCAAAAGCAGAAGCGAAGCATTTTCCCTCAGTGAAGCACACAGGCTGCTTGCTGCTGCTCTGCTCCTTTCCCTATGCAACAAAGGCATTCCTTGGAGGCTGGAGCTCCTCCCTCACCACTATGCTCACAGTCCTGCTGACTGTCTAGCTCCATCAATTTTATTCCCCTTTACACAGCTGGGAAGCTTTAGCTGGAAGGACTGGAGAGCTGCTCAAGCCCGGCTTGTTAATAGCTGGGCACATTCTAAATAGAAGAATTTACATCTGAACAAGGTAAAGATGGGAATTAGAGCCACTTCTGTTACTTGAGCAAATGTTCAAAACATTCAGCTAATATAAAGATGTCTGGGGTTCTTTGAGTGAAATTGGCTTTAAGTGCATGTATGGATGCTAATTAATTTCAGCGCACACAGACAATTAACAGATGACTCCCAAATGGTGCTGTATACAAACTCACCCAGAATGGCACTGCTTTGCAATACATACAGCAAGACTTATCCTCAGGCAAGGAAACTTCCAGATTAAAACCTTGGCACCTCCAAAATTAAGATGCCAGTTTCTTACTGATTACTCAAATAATACTGATTACCCAAATGTCCAAGCTGTATCTGATGCATCAAGTACCACAGTTCTTACCTAAATACCCTTATCAATTTTTTTTCTTATTTTGAATAGAACAGGTTATATATAAGCTACTCAGAAACACATTTCCCAAAGTCCGGACTCTAAAATGACAAAAAGTAAATAAGATGCCTGGGGAGGTTAAGAGGCATCAAGTTGCCTAATAATCACATTCAGAAAAAAAAAATCAAATCTCCTGTGTCTAGGTGGATATGCTAAACCTTTTGTTTCCTTTTCCCATTGCTTGCATTTATCTATTCCACTTTAATTCATGTCTTCTCCAAATCGCACACATGCACACACATACATGACTGTCACAATCTATTTTAAAAACGTATCCATATTCCTATCAGTCTTCATCCATATGTACCTGGACTGCTATATTTCTTTTGAGCTTGAAATAATTTGTTTAAAAAATATCTTCAAAATCTGTACTAAACAATATTCTTTTATCCAATTGTTTGTATCTGAAGACACCTAGGAAAAGTAAAACAGGGTAAATTTTACACCTCTCCATCTGGTCTTCCCGTCAGCCTCCTAAAACCAACCAACAGGGCAAGAAAAAACTAAAAACCTGTATCAAGTCACTTCACACAGGCAGTCTCTGAAGCACAGGGTTAAGAGCAAAAATCTAATCCCCATCTTCTAACTTCAGAACTGTACCTGTGTTAATGGTGTTTTGGCAGCTAAAATGCCCAGAGGTGGCAAGGACTGATGAGCCTCTTTGGCTGAAGATGGTATTAATGGCATTGCTCCTGGAACACTGAGAGGTTTTCTCTTGGATGGTGGCACCAAAGCTGCAGGCAAGGACATTGGCACTGGTTCTTTCTCCAAAGCACAGTACACCAAAAACATTGCCTGAACAAGAAAAAAAGAGGTGTGTGGTTGTAAATATATTAGAAATATATATACAGATAGAGAGAGAGAGACTAAAGAATTAATTAAGAAATAACTTTGTAGCATTTTTTCATTATGTTTCCCCTTCACAAGTCTCTCAATAGATGCAGCTCATTGCCTTCTAAACTGTTTTCTTTTGAGGATCAGTGCTTAGCAAGTGAAGTTCAGCATCTTTTAGAATATTAAAATACTTTTCCAAGCTTGTGCCAGTACTTGTGGAATTCTCTTCAAACACTTTAATTTATCACCATTTTCCCAGAAATTGTTCCACTTAGCATTCAATTCTTCTGTTGTGGCAATATCTAATTTAACACTTCTTACACTATTTCATCAGTCCCAGCATTAATAGTGTTAAAATTCTAATTTACTACAAGCTTTCCTCAAGGATACCTTTAAGGCATTCAAGTTCTATAAATACTGAAGGTTAAGGAAAAACTCAGTGAAAACACTCAGTGTCTCATGGGACAGCAGATCTCAAGTGGAAGTTTTAATGGCTCACCTAACCCACAAAGAAAGTTGTGCTGTGTACTGAGACACATTCAACAAACTGACAGAAACATTAAACAGCACTAAAACTTGATTAAGGACTCTGAATAAAGATAATAAATGAACCACACAGTCAGAAATTAATACACAGTGCATCTATTTTAAACCCTGCCATCAGGCTTTCAAAATCCCAGGAGGCAGAAGATACTTACAACTGCAAACTCATCTCGATCCAACATTCCATCACGGTCAATATCACTCAATTCCCACACCTACCAATAAAAAGCAGAATATAGGGATCTTTGACTAAACTGCAGCAGTTTCCTACTTAAAACCTCATTGAAAACACACATGAGAACAGCCTCCCTCCACCATATCTCAAGTTTTATTAACCATTGTTTCCAGTAATGTAAATTCACATAAACCATGCAAAAGCAGAGAGATTCTTAAGTTTGGAGACACCCTGCCCTGACCCAAGTGTTAAAGAGTATACAGAACGTATACACTGCAGTTGGAGCCAAACAGCAAAATTAATTTTATTTTTCAGTTTAATAGCTGCATTCCATAAAGTCTTATTTAATAGTTAGGCTCATTACTACAAATCTTGAATTTGAGGAACAGGCATTGCTGAGTGCAGCACAGGTATTACTTGTGAAGGGACAATTAAGAAGCAAGATATTCTTACTCGTCCTAAGATATCCACTGGTAGTTTTGAGTTAAGGAGCACAGGTTTCACCTTATCCCCTGACAACAGTCCATTCACTGGATTTAGGCTGTCAAAAATAGCATCATACTTGGCCTTGTCTTCCAGCTGCAGGGGCAGAAGAAAAATATTACTTATGCAAACAGTCACATTCATAGGCAAAGAAGCAAAAATTCTTTCAAAAGTGTTAACTTTTTTTTAATAAACTCACATTGCAGTTCCTGATGCTTATAAGAAAACATCAAAAAGATGTTATTTTTAAGACAGACTCATCAAAACCTTGTGAGATTTCTTCTTCAATTATTTTCATGGCTTCACGTAACAACTTTTTTTCCCCCTCTATTTTAAATTTCTAAACATGAAGAGATTTCCCAAGGGTCAAGTGTACTTATTAAATTAGGTCTATTAGCCCAATTACGAATTTGACAGGAATGGTAACTATCACACTTTAGAAATGTAGCATTAGATTTTTCTAAGAAAGACAGGTTTTCCTGCAAACATCCAGAAAGCAGTTCTAGGTAACAGCTAATATTTAGTTTACCTTTACAGCCCATGGTAGATCACTTGATGCTGTTCCACTGATTAGCAAGGGACTACTAGTATCAGTCTAAGGAAAAACAAGATACAGATACATTAAAAGAGACGTGATTCTGACTTTGCAAAACCATCCCCCCATTATTTCAGAAGGTGCTTCTCAAAGCCAGAACTGCGTTTTAGTCATTCACACCAAAATTTAGAGCAAAAAATTTAAATTCTTTATTCCATTAAAGATAACACTAATAGAACAAATACCATAGAGCAAAAAATTTAAATTTTTTATTCCATTAAAGATAACACTAATAGAACAAATATCAAATTATACACAATTTTATATTCAAATCCCCACTAGAACATGTAGCAGCTTATTCCATGTTGCTTGATTTTTTTCCCTGGTGTAAGGCCCCCATTGCCCTACAGCATCACCCTCTGAAGTGCTTGGTATTTATACCAAATCTTCCTAATTTTTCACTTAAAAGCAGTTGTGACTAATATGTTCAATTAAAAAAGAAATCTTACAAATCTTGGTGGAGGAACAGGCAAGTTAAGACTACTCAGGGAAACATCCAATCCATTCTGTGCACATGCTACAAGTCGCAAAGCCACAAAAAATTCCTATAGGGAAAAAAAAATAGAAATTTTAAAGGGTTTATAATATGAAAATATAATTTTAAAAGACAGTAACATTTCAGAAGAATTACGAGATTTTCTAGTATTACTATATATATGAAAAGTTGCACATGGCTTCAAAGGGGGTTAGAAAGTGACAGAAATCAGAAGCCAGCAAATGCTGGATTCCTCCAGTCAGATGAAATTTGCAATTAATTTTCCAAAAATTTAGTAACTTCCTGGCCAGTGTAATCAGCTCTCAGCACTCAATTCTTCAGTATAAAAGAACAGTGAAAATTTGAAGTGTAATTACAGCTGTTAATCTTGGAGGAACTGAGCTGATCCCACAGATGGTTAATGGAAGTGGAGGAAAACAGAAAAAATGAACCAAAAGAAGCCCAAAAAACCCCAAAATTGTTTGGTAGATATTACAACTTCCTCTTCTTCCTATCATGGGAAGAAGCAGTTCCCTCTCAATGGACTGTTATTTATAATTCAAGTCAAACATCAAAACACATTAGAGCTTGTGGTAGCACCAGTGAGATGAAAAGTCTGTCCCCATAAGGCTCACTGCCACAGCTTGGGAAGGACAACTCCAAACAGAATGTACTAAGTCAAGTCCACCAAAATTAAAGAAATAAGAATTTTGAAGATTTTACAAGAATTTTAATTTCTGCATTGTTTCCTACAAGATTATGAGGAAAAAAAATCACCTTCTTCATAAATGCAGCACATTAAACCTTAAATTACTTCTCAGCAAACTGCACAGCTACATCAGCCCATTTTACAACCTGGAGAAAAGCTGATGAGGCAGCTGAAGGCTGTTTAATTTATTGTAGCTTCTACTCAAATGGGAATTACATAGCCAGACAAAATAAGAAAAATCTGTTATGAAAATCTGTTAGAAAAACTGCTTTCCTGAACCAAAAATTTCAACTTTCATCTTGTTTCAAGGCTGGGTAATGGTTAGAGTAATACACAAAATATATAATCATACCTGTTTATTCAGGATACCTTTGCCATCAGTATCAGCTAGGTCCCAAATCTGAAACATAAAAATAACATAGTGTTCACAGTACTTGAGAGGAAGCTGGCAAGTCCTCCCTCCATTTATAACAGACACTTGGAGGAAAGTTCATGTCTTAACTTTCATGATAGCACTTAATTGTGATGACACATTTAAATATTGCAATAATTTCCATGACTGGATAGAAACTATTGGGACTATTGGATAGAACAACTGAAAGCACATTAGGGAAGATCATGTATCCTGTAGAGCTACCAAGCATTTTAATTTAAACAGGATACTAACTGAAGCAAGAAGACAGGATAATTAAATAAATTAAATAATTGCCAATAAATACCTTTCCAAGTACCAAATCTGTCAATCCAGACTTTTTCAAGAAAACAGCTGCATCAGAAGCTAATACTCTTCCAGCATTTGTAGAATCAACCTGGTGGAGAGAAAAATCCCCACATGACAAACTAGCTTTTGAATCGATTCCATCTCTTTACATAGGCTCTATACAAGCTACCAAAGAAAAATGCTCAAGTTAAGTCACTTTGAGGACAATCTTCTGAACCTATCAAATTAGCCCCTCTTAATCACAGGCTTTTCTTCTTGATGCCATCAAAACATGTGATTTTTAAGAACAGAGAATTCCAGGGTTTGATTAGATTTCATTGTCCAGCTCTGCTTTCATTACTGTTAGGGTCTGAAAAGGAAGGCTCTTCTTTGAAGATACCTTTACCACCACAGCAGAGGGAAATACTCCCTAAAGTGAAACCTATTTACACAATGAAGAAGTTGGTGATATTGGCACAATACCAATCAGCATTAATTTCTCCCTGGATCAATAGAGAGATGATTAAAATAGAGTTATTCACATTCTGAAGGGGAATCATTACCTAAACCAAACCTTTTCAAGTGGGAAAAGAAAGAAGGAAAACTTACATCACCTACATAATGATGTAAGGACAAGGGAAATAGAGGAAAAGCTGAGAGCTCTTGAGAGCCTAAAGGAAAGGATTCTTAAAAAGTATGGAAAATAGCACAAAGGCTATCTTCAATCAATTCAGACTGTCAGCCTTACTACATCCCACAGGGAGGGTGATGATGATGACAACTGCACCATTTCCAGTCTCACAGCTATGTGTTTAAACAAAGGCCATATTCAATATTGTGTTTGGAGCACAAGAACAACTGCCCAAGTTCACAGGTGCAGCACACACAAGGTGCTCAAAGCTAACAACTTCCCAAGATGGGATTAGAACTGGCTCCTGCAAGACCATGGGGAATTTAGAAATAATCTCATCTGGAAAGAATGCTGCAGCAGTTGTCTATAGACACTTCTGAAAGGGAACAAAACACTCTGAAATCCCAAAACTGTAATTTAATCTGAAAGTGAAAACATCTTTTGTTTTTAACATAACTGGTATGATTTTAATTAGGAGAGGGTTTTTCCTGTAACCAGGGATGCCCTGGTCACAGCAATAAGGTTGCAAACACAGTCTAGCAGTTAGGCTAATTGAGTTATGGGAGAGCTGTTCATCTATGGGCACACAGCTGCCAAGACAGTGCATCAAACCCCCTTTTCAAACAGCTGTGTCGACGTTGCATGCAAGACAACACTCTTGGCATCCACTCAGAAAACCTTCAGCCTAGCATTTCTCTTTCAAGAAAGTCACAGAACACGACAGTATCAGCTGTGTTTACTTTTTATTTCTCCCAGTCCAAGCCAGAAGAAGGTGACTTTAAGGGATTTAAGCAGGATTCTTACTTAACCCAATACCGATGTAGTTTCTTTTTGTACAATTAATTCTCTAAACCTTAGTAACTAATTTTTTAAGGGTTGATTTCAATTTCTTTACAAATTACTGAGTCTTGAATGCTGGGGTGGGGGCACTTACATTTGATTATTACACTGGGATGATATCTGGTGTTTGTCAGTTATACACCAGCTTGGCAGAGCTTTTCCCCTGATGTGCAAGAAGCAGTTTCTACAGCTGCATCAGCCAACAACTCTCGTGTTACAGCTTGTCTTTTGTAGGACCAAGGACTACCAAAAGTTACAAACGTATATCTAATGTGATTAGGACAGAAGGTTACAGTGAGAAGTGCTTCAGCTCAGGATTCAGAAAGCACTGCTTCCCTGCTGCACTGCACCATGTGATTAAGTAATTTCTTAGTGCTTTATGACAGGTATTTAAATTTATCCTTTAACCTCACCCTGCTTTTGCATCAGTCTATAAAAGGTTAAACTTAAAAATTTTTATTTGAAAGAAAAAAAGTGCCTATTGAAAGGCTGAGATTCCAATCTCATTCTAAGTATAAAGGGCAGGATTTACACCCATTTCACAACCCATCTTTTGCCAGATGAATTCCTTTAAGTTTGTGATAGAACTGGAACTGTATTCAGCATCAGAGCTGTTTCAGGTAATGAATTCATTAATATAAAAGCACATCCCATCAGAACCATAAGACAAAGTGGGAAATGTCTGTCTCACATTTCTGTTCTAAGAGTTGACATCTCCTTATCTGAGGAATGGAAGGGAAAAGTTCCCTAGTGGAACTGAAAGTCTTTACGCACATTTGAAAGCTCCTCTTTAGGAAAAATGCTTGCAGTAAAAAGTTCATCTAAGCAAGGCTGAAAAATAATCCTCTGGAAAACAAATCCACTGGCACCACTTCCCTAACAGTAACATCATGTTTAAGGAATCCCTGTTCCTGTACACTACTGAAACCACTTGACAACAAATAGTGCTCTAGTTTCACTAGGCTGTGTACTCCAACAAATGGAGGACACTGACTTAGGAACCAGTATCACATTTTTGCTTCATTTCAGTTCCTTTATCTGAGTTTTTGTTCCACACTTCAGTGACTGAGCAAATGCAGGCAGGAAGAAAAGATGGGCACATGGCAAAGGTGGTACCTGTCAGTGAGAGTCAGGACTGAGCTAGGAACCACAATGTGCAGAACAATCAGTTCCCAGTCTTTTCTTGTACCCTTATAATGATATTTTATTAGAAGGGACTCTCCTAAGGTCTTTAATCCAATGTCTAGAGATAAACACACAGTGGACTTGTCCATCTGAAGGAAAACTTTCTGAGGGTGATACTATCTCCTTCAGCTACCATGAGCCATCTGAATTTAGATCAAGGTAAACTCTCTATTTTTGTTTAGCAATTTCAAATCTGCTATTCTCCTGCAGTGGAGAAAATCCCCTACTAAAGTACAATAGCAAGCTCAGACTTCAGGCATCACAGACTAATACACTTGAACTGCTGTTTTTTGCACCTGATAATGGGACTAATCCTCTAAACATAATCCAAAAATAGGGCATGGATAGAAATCATGGCTTTGTCCCTTCCCCAGACATAAGTTTATATTCTCACGTTGACACACAAAAGAAGTTTCTAAATAAGGAGACCATAACACCATAACCTGTCTTAGGACAAACACGAATATTGTCAGCTGCACAAAGGAAAAAAAAACTTCCTATAAGGTTTTTTTACAGGGCTCATCAATTACTCATCAGGTATATTACAAAACAAAATTATTTTAAACTGTTTTATACAGCCAAGTAGTTTAATTTCCTTGAAAGTTTTTACATTACATTTGTACCATAAAGTACATTATGTATGTGACAGAAAATACAGTTATTATAGAATAGGTGAAACAGCTATTTTTTTAAAAAAGTTGTATTTATAGGAATCAAAACACCTTGGTATTGCTGGGTCAAAATACAGAAGACAGGTGATAAATAAAATTTATATTCTTACATTTTATTTATATATATATTTCTTTTTTTTGTGTCAACGTCAAAACATTTGCATGTGTTGAGTGAAGCTGCAAGAACTACAGGCATTCTTTTTGCATTCAGTGGCCTTCTGGCCAAATTTCACTCCTTACAACATCCTTTGAATAACTCTGGGGATATTCCAAGTGAGAATCAAGACTTACATGATGCTAACTGAGCTACAAATGCAAAAAATTAATCTTCACTTGTGAAAAGTAATCAAGAACGTATCAATAGAGCATTTTTAAAGAATTTACTCCATCCCAAGACCTCACAGTCTGTTAGAACAGTCAAGAGATGTATGTCATACATACCTGGCAGTTCCCTAGAAAATAAGGGTCATCTTACAGCCAATATTAAATTTATACTGATATAGCTCAGACATAATGGCTACCCACTATAAAAATACATTTTAAAGCACTACAATTTTTCTTGAACTTTTATTGTTTACACACTGCTGACCAGGCTGAGTCCATAGCAAAAGAATATCAATTCCTTAAAATCCAGATGAGGTCTGTTCTTTCAGAATATACATACCTGTCGATAGAATTTCTCATACACAGGATTTGCACTCGATAGCTGTGAAAGAGACACAGAGAGAAGATTAGCCCTGAAGATCCATATTTCAATTTCCCTCTCCCTGGACAAATAAAGATATAAAAACACTCTCCACTGGTCTTCAAAGAAGCATGAAGGATTTACTCTGCACAATGATGAGGAAATAGGACAGCTCATCGTGCTGTAACTTTTAGTAGACTGACTTCTTGTTTTGCAGTCATTGACACCACCCCAGATCAGATTTCCCCCAGCCAGGTCACCAGGTGAGGCTGTGTGAAACAGGAACTCTTAGGCAACATTACCTATGGGCAAAAGCAGAAACCTGAAACGACTCAGGCTAGGAAGTGCTCTCTAATATTAGAGTACGAAGCAATATAATTTTATTTCACTGTCCACTGCATCATTCTTTAGAATTTAGTGTCATATGCAACCAGTCTGTAAAATTTTCAGTCACCCAAATTAACCCCTGGATTCAAAACTAAACCCACAGCAACAGTACCACATTAAAATAGAATAATATTCTAACTTTGGGTTTTGTAACTTGAACCCTTGTCAGGGATAACTTCTGCCTTCATTCCAGTGCCCTCTACCAGACATTCAGGGCTCACCTAAAGTTAAGTGGACAAGGATAAAACAGCTTCTTTGGAAAAGGCTCTTTCTTTATTTTTAAATTATTCTTAGAAAATAAAAAAAAAAAAATCGAAGACCTGAAACAATGCAAAACCTAATCTCTTAAATAACACCACATCCATTGTCCTACAGCAACAGCTGCCATTTTGGCTGAACACTCCACGTTCACAGGTGCTGATTATTAGAAAATTATATTAAGAGAAGATGTTTGGTAGAAATTAGTGTGATCTTATACAACTACAAAAAGTGTGCAGCATCACCAGAACGTCCTGAAAGGCAAATTATAGAGTACAGCTAGAAATAACAGGAGAGCTTCCATTCAGAGCTTATTCAGCAAGTATACTGCCCCAGAGGCTCAGCTTCTGATTTTCCAGCTGTTTTTTTGGTTTTGTGTTTGGTGCTTTTTGTGGGTTTTGCTGTTGTTGTTTGTTTTGGGGTTTTTTGGTGTTTGATGGAAGGGAACAACAACAGGGGCACACAACTGCTAAGGTTTTGTTTGATTGCTGAGAGGTGGGTGGGAAATACCTCTCCCACAGCCAGACATGAAAAATTACACATGCTGGGAAACCATCATTGGCATTCACTGCAACACCACCATTTTTATAGCTTAACCTTGCTCTGACTTTGCTCTGGTACCCAAAGACTTTTATTATTTCAGCCATCAACTAAGCATGCAGTTACACATCCCTTAAAATAGCCTGACAAAATATATTCAAGTTTTGCCAGCCCTCAGACTGCCACAACACCAATACAACAACTTTCAACCGTTTCCCAGCACTGCACAGCACACTGTATTTTCTCACCTAAACCTCACATGCTTTATTTACCCACTCATCTATACTTTGCACAGCAACCTGGGGGTTGTATATGTATGTGTCTAAAATTAAATCTGTGAGCAGAGCAGTAGAACAGAGCTGGCCAGCACATCCTCTGGAACCATCGATTCTCCTCGTGCATCATCCCTCTTGCCCAATGTCACCCTTTGTTCAGCCAAATGTTTCCTTATTACAGCCAAACTGATCATTGTCACTCCTGGACAGGAAACATCATGTTGAAGTCCTGCAATGGAAACACTAAGTGCAAAACAATCTTTTCATTCAGCACTTAAGAGTACGAGCCAATAATTCTTTCCTTCATTAGTGTTTCCAATATTCATTTTAACATCAGTATCACTGCAGTAATTGGAATTTCCTGTGAATAGAGTAACAGTAGTAAAAAAACTTCCCAGACTATTTTACTAGTAATAGACTTGTTTTTCCTTCAAAGTATATCCCACAATAAACCAACAGATGCAAATATAATCTAGGATATTCTTCTGGGATAAGAAGAAAAACACAGTTCAACACCTTTCCAGGTGCTGCTGTAGAATTTACCTGGCAAAATTCTTTTTATGGGATTTGTAACAACCATTTGCAGAGTAAATTCAGCTTGTTTTAAATGCAAAATGAGGGAGGGAGAAAAGGTCAGATTCCACAGCGTACAAAAATAGAAAGACATTATTATGGCTCCATTTCAAAGTTGATCACTTCATAAGGGTAATGTGTGTTGGAGTAATTACAACCTTTGATACAAACCTATGAACTTTAGAATGATAACCTAGGAAATAAAAAACACCTTCAGGGACACCCGTCTTTTTCATCTTCTGTTGTCAATCAATCCCTGTGTTTTCATGCCTCTGGCACATTCACATTTAGGTCTAAGAAGATACTATTACCAGTCTGTCCACCCTATCCAGCCACAATCTTCCTTCCAAAAAGGCTTAGAAACAAACAAACAAACAAAAGCTGTCCATCAAGAAAAATAAAAGTAATTTCCCCTTCCAACCCCAATGAGATATCAGGGAGAAGCAAGTTATTCTATCCTGATTAAAATCCAAAATGCCATATTCTATCAAAACACAGAGCTCTAGGACTCATTTTAGGAGTTTTCAAAAGACACAGTCTGGCCTTAAATGTTCTTCCTGTAGTTAGCCAGCCAAAAGGCTGGTAAGTTCAAAGCTGGTTTCCTTACAATGCCATTTCAAAATAATAATCAACTTCTCTCTTTTTCCTCTATTGCTTTATTGTCTTAGCTGAAGTGTTTCAGGGTAAAGCTTTCTACCACTTTCAATTATATAATCAAGAACATCTCCTACAGCAATCACAAATATAAAGAAAATATTTACTATAAATTTCTATACAATTATTACCAAACACTTAAAAATTGACCATTTTCTTTCCCATTGAACAGCTGAAGCAGGCACAAGAACTGCTGTCTTCTCTCTGCAGAGATGTCTGTCACTGCATAATTAGAAATGGTTCAATTCAATTTTCAAATTGCTACAGAAAATCTCCACCATCTTCTAATCAGTACTGAACAAAGCCTGTGCAACATGAAAGAGTACCTGCACTGCATTTTTAGAGGCAGCTTCTCTCTAACATGGTGGATGCAATACCAACCAAAAAAATTAGCTTCTATCTGCTTTAGGAGCAGTCTCCTTTATGTGCAGGTTAAAACATATACATGCATACTCTGGCTTCTTCATCTGCAGGACAGAAAGAGGAACAACAGGTTCCTCATTCCACTAAAAATTACAAACTGTGATCTTAATTTGACAATTTTGCTGATTTCTTAAAAGTAAAAAAAAAAAAATAAAAAAATAAAAAAAGAAACCAGAAGTTTGCCAGAGACCTCAAAATCTCTGGCTCTACATTATACAAAACATGTGCATTACTATGAGGGCATCATTCATACTGCAAGTATTTGGATCCTGTGTATTCCAGTAACAAGACCTTAATCCTGGCAATGTGTGCACGAGACAGGAATCCATCCAGCTCAGCCTCAGTATAATATTCCATGTTTCCCTTCAACGACACAGAACAGCATTCTCAACTCTGCAACACAATACCCAAGTCTAAAATGAGACTTACAGCTAATTAGGATACAAATTGATATTACATGATTTTGTCTCATCTACCAAAGCAGCTTGTAACTACTTCAAGACAACTACCGCATTTCTCACAAAAAGCATCTCATCAGGAAGACAAACACAAAGTTATCCTCCTTTTCTTCCTGAGTATTTCTTTACAGTGCTTCCTCGAACTGTGAGCTTCCCCTCAATCACAGCCAGTTTTTCAGAATAAACCACAAGTTCAATTTTCAAGAGCAGCAAGAAGCTACTGAATGTCCATGTAACCCACCTTTCAAGAAACACCTCTGCCCCATTCTCAACATCCATTTTCCACATCTTCGGTTTTCTGTTCTTCCTCCCCTAAATTCCCCATATGAAATAGGTCTGATAAACACCCTTGAAATGTCAAAACATACAACTCCTTATGGTGGTTCTAGCTTAATTTGACTTTTCCAAGAACAACGATGACAATCTGTGAGATCGGTCAGTTCCTTCTCATTGCTGTTGTTTGCTTGTTTCCAAACTACAGGCAACCACAACACTCCCGTGTAGAAGTTCCCTTAGAAGTTCCAAATTAAATTCGAAGTCATGCTCAGATCGTAACACTCACTGAGCAAACGCAAATGGCAACAAGATGTTGCAGAATGGGTTCAAAATGGGGAGATAAAAGATACTTGAGATACCTACTATTAAAGGGAGAGAGGAGGAGGAGATAATCACCTTCAGTTTGCAACCCTTGTTCATATGTGGTGTAATAAATTTCACTACTTACACAGTCCTGAAGTATTTTTACTAATCAGTCAAAAGAATACAATTAGCACAGAAAAGTTTCAAACTACTGAAATTACAGATTTGATGTTCAAATAAAGGATGTGCAGCCCTCCGAGACACTGCAGCTGCAAAGTCATCTGAAAATACCCTCATCTCACTTGGAAATACCCAACGCCCCAGCCATGCTAAAGTAGTGTCAAACCAAACACAGGAAAGAGAACAGAAAATCGGACCCAACAGTGAGCCTGAGTGCAGGTTCATGTGCCTCCTGCTCTCTGCATGTGCCCAGAGCAGACGGCACTGATCTGCTCACCTTTACTGCTGGCAGTAACTGATCTCAGAGCAGCCACCACTGCACTCCCCACCCCCACGCCCTCATTTTCACTTCCTCATGCTCTTCAACGGACTCTGAACACTCCAACACTTGCGAGGACTTTTTATAACCCAAACATTCCACATGTTAGAACCTACATTGAAAAGAACTATCTTCAGGCTTGCTTGACTGACTAAGATGATTCTTATGCAACACAAGAAGAAAAAACAAACATGCCAAAATAAGAAATCCCTGCACAAGTGGTCAACACACAGAAATAGCTCCCACAGTTTAACCACTGCTGTAAGCTGCAGCCACAATAGTTTTAAGGATACTGGCGATTTTTCTGCTTCTGTCAACATTATCACATTTGTTTTTAGTCCCCCATCCATGTGACTGAAAAAGTAAAGAAATTCTACAATGAAAGGATTACACAGCCTGTAAGCAATAATGTCTTGCTGTAGAACACACCAGAGCTGACACCCCACACCTCTCACCAAATCAGGAGCCAGAGCAGCTCTGTGAAAACTTCTTTCCCTTCAGTAAGCAGATGTTTACAGCTTTTTCACTTACTTGAAGACTTCTGAGAGACTCAGAAAATGCTAACTTACATTTTAATATAAAGCAAGCTTTCACAAAAAGTACTATACTTCACAAATCTATACCTTTAGACTCTTAAAGACACATATGTTTTCTTCACGTATTTATTTACCTTTTCACTGAACTACCCTTTCTTTCTTTGAAATGGTTGATATTTTCAAAAGTGAACTATGTAAGTAACGGCAAACTCTGCAGCCTTGCTGCCAGCTTTCTAAGTTTACTTCCATGTGCTTAAGCAATTCATTAAGCTCATTTATCAGCTTTGCTTTGTGTAAATGTCACAACTGGCTATCAGATTGAAGCATCCCAAGCCAGGAGGGTGAACCAATAGGCCCACCTTAGCCTTACGTCAGGTAGGAATGGAAATTTCTCATCTCACAGCTAAATAAAACTAAAAAGTATCAAAAAGTGTTGTTCATTAGCTATAGCAGCTCTAGGGAATAAGACCCGATCCTAAGGGTATAGAACAACCTGTGTGTAATGATTCCATTATCGTCAGGAAAAAATGCGAGCACCAAGGATTGAGGTGAAGTGAGATCACACGAGCACGGAACAGTGCCAAGAGTCTCCAAGTTTTGGGGCCATCACCTGCACAACTCTTCACTAGGAGGCACCTGTACGGGCACCATGTGACAACAGTGTTCCCACACCACGGGGTCCACCAAAACCAAGGTAAAATGACTCGCAAGCAGTGTCTGCGGAGACAGGTTTCTGCTAAAACAAGGAATTCGCCTGCCCCTCCCAGGGTCACCTGCCCTGGCCTCGCTGCCCCGGAGAACCCCTCGGAGCCGGGTGTGCCCGCGGGGCTGCCACCGGGCACGGACACCTTAACCCGGCGCTATCGCCTTTCAGCCCCTCCGCAGCCGCCGCCCGAGTCCGCCCGCCCTCGGCGCTCCGGGACGGGGCTCGCTGGGCTGCAGCCCGGCGCCCCGACTCCTGCCGAGACAAAGACGGACCGCGGCGGCGGCCGGCGCAGCCCCGCGCCCCGCCCGCCAGGGCCGCTCCCCGCCCGGGGCTCCCCAGCGCCGGGCAGAGGCACCTGCGGCCGGCCGGGACGCGCTCCCCGCCCGTGGCACCCCCAGTCGCGGCGCGGGGCTGCCCGCCCGCCTCCCCTCGCCGCCGTTCTCCCTCCCGCAGACACGGACACACCCCCGGCCCGCCGCCACCTGACAGCGGCGGGGCAGCGCTGCGGGGCTGCGGCGGCCGCACAAAGCGCGGGCCCCCCGGGCAGCCCCGCGGCGCTCGGCCGTGCCCGCGGGCGGAGCGGGCGGCGGCGGTGCGCGGGCGGGCCGGGCGCGCAGCCCCGCCGTACCTGTGCCAGGGAGAGGCGCGCGGCCATGCTGTTCCATGCCCCCGGCCGGGCCGCAGGAAGGACGCGCCGAGCCCCGCCACTCGCCGCACAACTTCGGCAACTTCCCCAGCCGGCCCCGGGCAAATCCCGGCACCGGATCCGCGCCCGCCCGCCGGACGGAGCCGGAGCCTCCCCCGCCGCCACACGGCAGCGCAGCCACGCGCAAAACCGGGTGCGGATTACCGGAGCCGGAGCCCGCTCGAGGCAGCTGCAGCGAAAACCCGGAGCCGGACACTCTGGCCAACGTCCCCCACTGCCAGCTCCTGGCCTGTCCCTCACCTTCCCTGTTGGCCCTGCTTCTGCTGGAGATGCTTCCAGCATGGTGAACGGTTGCAGTTCTCCAGCCTAGTCATGACACTGGTGTGGGAAGTCCCAAAATAGAAGGTGAACCAGGTCTGGGATCGGTTGCAACAGAATTGGGCACAAGGCCCAGGAGGAAGCAGCATGTGAGCCCAGCAGGATGTCCTGACCCGACACATCCTCACAGCAGTGAGGAGCAGCCCTGGGCTCGGCCTCCTGCTTCCCTCCACTCACAGGAAATTAGATGCCTGCCCAGGCAACTCATCATTGTACATGTCCTTCTGTCTGTCTGTCTGTCTGCTTGTACACAGGGGCTCTGTGGCTCTGTGTGCCAGTGGCTCTTCTGGGGGAGAGTAACCAGGAGAAAGGGATGAGCAGGGATGATGTCCCCTTAGGGCAGGAGAAATTATGAGACATCAGAGGCAACAAGACACAAAGGAGCTGGAGTGGGGAGTAAATTGCATCACATTCTCCAAACCCATGGGAAACAATTGTGTACGGACTGGCTGAAAACAATACTTGTGTCACCACTCGTTCTCCTGCTCCTCCTGTACCTGCTCACCTCCTCCCACTGGCTTATTTCCACTCCTACTCTGAGCTCTGCACTTCCTCAGCACACATCAGTCACCCAGGGCTGAGGGAAAACGTTCCTATTTTTATACTTTACCCCAAGGTGGTTTAGGCACACATTTAAACTTGAAATATGCATTCGGAGCAGTATGCGGAAATTAGCTGAAGTCATACTTGATTACTGGAAAGCCTTCCTAACATGTTTTGTTTTCTTTATCTGTTTGTAATTCTCTACCCCTCTGCATTGTTTTTGTCATCCTCAGCTCAGTTGTGTGCTCATGCCCCACCTCTGCATCCTGACATTCCTCAGCTGGCAGTCATCCTGAACTGCTAGTGCTCATCATCTGTCATAAAACATGGGATCCCTCCTTCCCACCCATTCCTTAATAAAGATTTTATAGAAGCTCTGCTTTACCAAAATGTTTCTCAGCCATTTTTTCAGCAAGAAAAAGAAAATATGGAGGAGAAGAATAGAAAAAGCAAACAGAATAGATATAAAAATATTCACACCATTCACATACTCACTGTCACCTCTCTACTCCACCTCACACTTCTCTCACAAGCAAAATCCCTAGAAAACAACACAGACTTTATATTTCTAGGCTGATTTTTTTCTTCTTTGATTAAAATTGGAATAGTATCTCAGAATAATTAATATCTCTAAATTAAACCAGAAGATTGTAAAGCTAGAGCTGTGTCTCCTGGGGAAAGCAATATTTTTGGGAGGGGGTCCCTTGGCAGGCATTTGGAAAGCCTGGGTTTCCGAGCTGCCACGAGCTCATGTGGGTGCCCTTTGCTCTTTCATTTTTTTCCTTCATCTCTCAGTCTTGCAGCTTGGCAGGGACTGGTGGCCTCTCAGGAGAGAGGTTACACCCAGGCTGATGTGTTCTCACTGCGAAGAGAAGGAAAATGCAAAACAGGGACCTGGGATTTGGCTCTGGAGTCGGAGGCTTGATGCCGAGAGCTGCTGTGAGCAGAATTTTGTGGGCAGACTATCTGGCTCAGCAGTGTTCTTGCTGCTGTTCCCTTTCTCTCCTAGCTGTTGTATCAAGTATTTCCTACCAGGTCCAGGAAGAGACCCAGAACTGCAGCAAGGCTCTGGAATAAGGCTGTTGAGTCAAGGGACTTGTGCAGGTTAGCCAGCAGAGCTGTGTCACTCCTGAGTACAATTGAAAGCTCTAAGTCCCCTCAGAGCAGAATACTTGTCCAGGAGGGAGGTCAGGAATGACCACTCCTGAGCGCCTGGCTTTCCTGAACCTTTGTGTTAGAAAATAACACACAACAATCCCCTCCTCCCACCCCCCCCCCCCCCCGCCCCCATTTTACTCCCTCAAACTGAAATGCACAGCAGTCTGCATCCAGAGAGCCTTTCCATAGTGTTCTCCAAAGCTGCTGCAACAGACTCCAAATTGCATCTGCAGCTCAGGAACAAGCAGGCAGTGCCGGGTATGTGGTTATGTACCTTCAACCTGGCTGTGTACACTCACAGTCATCAGGCATGACCACTGTGTCCACAGTCAGAGGGCAAGAATCACTCAAGGTAACCACTGCAGCCTCTACAAATTAAAATAATAATGAGTTTCACATAATCAACACTGAATTAGTGTGGTCATGTAAATCTGTGCTGCTGTTGATCATTCCATGCATCTCACAGACAAATTGTCCTGGATCCCTCCAACCGCCAGGACAGTTAAAACAACCAGCTCAGAGCCTCAGACATCTCTGTAACAATTACAACAGCACTTGTCAGCCTGCTGATGGTGAATGATTGTACTGCAGAATTTCACGAATCTAGAATGACAGCTCCCAGAAAAAAACCCAGCTCTCTGCTTCTCAGCTGAAATTGAGATGTCATCACCTGACACTGCATCATAAAACTGGACTTCATACTTACTTTCAGCCAAGAGAAAAATCACAGCCACTAAAATTTACTCAAAGCTGTTGGCAGGTTTGCAAAACAATGCCCTCCAATGACCTTCTTGGCTTAGCTATGAGCAACTCACCAGGACTTGGCTAGGGTGGAAGAGTCCTTAAATCTGGAATGGGGGGATTTTCCAAACGTACTTCTCCTCTTAGTTTCTCCTCAGTGGAAACCCCATTCTTCTCTCTACCCTTTTGCTGACCCCATGAATCTTGATCTTTTGCAATATCTTCTGTGAATTGTGTAAGGAGTAGTGGGATTCTGAGTTTTCAGAAAAGCTTGTTAAGAACATAAAAAAGTCAAAAGATCAATGAACTGCAGGAAATTTAAGTTTCGTTTTGTATCTTTTTGCATTCAACATGAATTCTCCTGCAGGAAATGTTTATCTGCTCTGTAAGAACTGCTATATGTTGGTTTTCTGCTGCAAGATTCTCTACTACAGTGCACTTGTTACCCAAAGGACATAGAAAATAGTATTAGCATGCTTTTATTTCTAAGTATAATAGGATTTTCTATGATTCTAAGTACTGGCATTTTGACAAATAGGTACCAGATCTCAGTGTTCTTTATTGTTTCTTTAGAAGTACAATGCACAAGGTTATGTCTACACAGGACAAACAAGGGACTGCTAACAAATCAAAAGTAGCCAAACAGCTGCTGAAGGCTGAGCCTTGCAGCAGTGCAGCAGCACAACCATTTTGGTGCAAATCCCCACTGTAAGACACTGTGTTAAAGTGACTTGTTCTAGTACAGCTGAATTTGAAAATGTGCTGCAGCAAGACAGCACAGAAAGGCTCTCCAGTCAGAGTCAAACACTAACAACCTCTGTTTTACAGATCTCCAAATATGTTTATTAGTAAAATGGTAACATTTTAATAATTTTCAATGATCTCCCTAGAAATAACATCTGAAGTGTCCATCTCTTCCTTTCTTAGAGCTTTGTTTATCCTATGGATCAGCACACAGGAAGCCCAAATCAGCAGACAGGCATTTAGTGTGACTTGTTCTGCTCGTTCTAGGAAAGGTGTTACTACAGCCCATGAGCACTCCGGAGGCTGAGAGAGGAATGACTCAGTCCTGCGTCCTGCATTCCTGAGCACTAAATGAGGTACCCAGCTCTCTGGAATTCCAGGGCAAAGCAGAGCAGTAGCTGCAGCATTGTGTAGACAGAATCAAGGATTTTAAGGAAAGAAGGATTAAGCCACTTTGAGTTTTACAGAACAAAAGGAAACATAAGGATCAACACACAAAATCCTGGCCAAAAAAAAGAAATCACTGTTCTATGATCAAAAACTGTAATGCAAGGGACCCTGCCCACAGGCAAACACACTGCCTTACATTGCACAGGTTTCAGAGAGCCAAGCAACACCCATTCTCCTGACACAGAACATCATTTCCCACACCTAGGTCACTGAAAGATCCCTCCTGAGAAATAAAGAAGATCATCACACAAACTTCGACAACCTTTGGACTGAGGGGACCTTTCACCAGAAACCTCTGAGTACTTTCCAGGACTAGTGACACAAGCTGGTTTAGGAAGTCACAACTGCAGGCATGCCTTTACCTAGAAATCCACCCCAGGACATGCTTTGTGTGCTTGTTACATTTTATGCAGCTGCAAGTTTTCTAGACAAAGGGTAACAGATAGGCTGCTATGTTTTCAGGCCACAAGAGAACACTACAATCATATAGCCAGACCCCAACAGACCTTCTGTAGAGATCTGTTGATTTCTGGGTTTCTTTTGCATAAAACATGTAATCTGTGAGTCCTACAGTGCATCTTCTAGGAGGATGTCCAGTTACTAGAGTATATACATTGATCATTATGAAAACTGCATAGGAATTATCTGCTAATTCATCTTGTGCTGAGCTCTTGGCTTGTTAAGGTGGTTTGCAGACTTCCAAAGTTACAGAAGCTTTGAAAGTATTTCAAAGTGGGATGTGGGATGATCAAATTTATACAAAACTGTTGCAGCATTAAAGAAACAAACTAGGATATTAAAGTAACTGCATATTTCTTCATCTCTAAAGTGTTTTCTGTTCAGATGTTCAGAAGTATTTGAATATATCTGAATTTAACTCCTTCATCTGGCAGAAACAGAGTACAGAATGGAATCATTGTACTTCTTTGTTTTGTAAAATGATATCATCTCTATTTCCAGTATTTAAAAATATAAAGGCTAAAATAATTTTTGAGCTGTAGTAATTTGAAAGAACAATCTTGAATTTTTGTTAAGAGAATGATAAAATTAAAATAACCTGAATAGGACTTGACTGAATCTCATTAATAATATTTGATGGAACAGTTGGCAAATGTGAAATGCAGCAGTACAGATCCATGCTATTTTAAAACATACACAATTTATCTTTTCATTAAGACTGTAAGTATATTTTCTCAAACTAATTTATATTAGCCAGTTTCATGGGGCTACACCTCATGTTGCAAAATAGTAAGAGGAAATGTAGATATATACAAGAAGTCAGCTTGACCTCCAGATAATTAGCTGGATGACTGACAGCAGAATGACATTTTTCATTCAAGACCATATTTGAAATGCAGAAAAATATTCAATAGGCATTAATTTGACATGTCCAGCTAATGCAACAGCAGGAGATTTTGCTGTTCCTTGCTTAATACATGTTCTGACAGAAATAGAACAAGTAATAGCACTGCTGAAACAGCATCAGTCCTCATTATAAATTAAACACATCGATATCATAGTGTGTAGCATATACTAAACAAAATGAGGATTGAAAACTACTATGTTTACAAAGTAGCAGGCAGAAAAGCTTTTACCAAGTTTCTTTTGTTCCCTGTTTCCTTAGCCATGTTCTCTATACTATAAATCAAGAAAACACATTGCTCACCTTTCTGAAATAATTAAAAGATTATTATGTTTTAAGAAAACAGAAAATATTAAAAAATATAATCTACACACTGAATTCCCAACATTCCCCTAACCTAGAATTAGTTCACACTGCCCTTCACAAAGATTATTAATTAATTTCAGAATTATAAGATATGTGAAGTAATTAGACAAAAGAGCATTTAGTATTTTTTTCTTCTCATTAAATGGTTTGTCTTTAAGACACACTCATGACTCTGAATGGTAGAAGACAATTTTTATGGCATTACTGTAACTCTTGATACTAGCGTTTCTTCTTGAGATTTCCTTACTTGTCCTCTTATTATTTTCATCTTCTTATCTAGACTTACCTTCTCTACTTTCTTTCATTTTCATCTAGTCTTAATTACAACCGTAATAATGCCAAAATGGTTCAGAAAGTATTAAAAAAAAACCCAATGCAGTAACATTGGTCATAAGACAAAAAATAACCTTCACAAATCAGAGTAACCTACTATGGCAACCCAGTCTTTAAGCTGAGCAATTCAGGTACCAACATTTAAATAATATTTTTTAATTTATCCTTATTCAGAACAACACAATATTCATATTTAATTTTACTAGTAGTTAAAACTTCTCCTAAATGTAAATCATATTTCTCTTGCTTTCAGTAAGGAAGTCTCTCATGTATGGGAGCTGCAGTGACAGAACAGAGATCTCAGCTGGATGAAGGTAGTGAGTGGCAAAGGTTTAGTGAGGAGATGAGTCAAAACCTCAACAATAGTGGAAAATCAATCATATTTGAAAAGGTATTAATGTTTTAGCTCTCAGTGTAGACTAGGACAGAGATGATTCAACCATTTTAGTTAACCTTGATCAAGTGACATTTAAAACTGTGGTTTTGCTGCTATGGAAAAGATCACAAATTATTGACAAATACAGTGAGAAGCAAGAGCAAAGCACTTCTTGCCTACATCTGTATGAATGTTGAGAGCTGTAAAGGAGCCTGCAGGTTGCACTCTGTGAAAGCTATCAAATACCATATTGTGGTGCTCTTTCTGCAGAAAGGAATTTCCACAGATGCTTTTTCAGCTGCATTTCCCCTTCTCAAAAGCACAATCCTGTTGTATATCCATAAATGAGAAAGCACCATGTGGGATTTTTTTAATTTACAGCCCTGTAGCAGGGAGTGGAATCTATTCTGTTACTTGGCCAACTATTGCACAACATCAGCAGGCAAAATGTTCCCTTAAGTGCAACATATAATCCCCAATGGTGTCAACACATAAGACTAAGGAATGTTCCCTTAAAACATCTCTTTGTTTTTTGTACTCCTGAATAATTGACATGTAATTAAATTTTCTCATTCTTCTACATCAAGTTGGTACTAACCTGACTGATGATAGTACCAAAATATATTTGCCTTTATGAAAATTTTTTTAAGCACATACAATAAATACCATTGCTAAGTACTAAAGACTGAATATTCTCTTACTGCTGTAAAGCACAACAGCAGTAGATAGTTCACAATTCAAAATATGTTCTCATTTCATTGCACACACAGTGCAATTAAAATATGACATATTCTTAAATATGACCAAGTTATTTGCTTAATGACTGATTTGTTCGGTTGGTTGATTTTGTTTGGGTTTTTTTAAAGATTAATTTGCAGAAGTAATGGAGCAGGGATTCAGCCTCAATGGAATTGTTAAGGTGTGCATGTAACTGATCAGATACAAAAGGGCATTAATGGAATTTGAACTCCATCAGCTGACAAGGACTTGCTTTCCTCTGTGCCACCTTATGTTCCTGTCCTTTTAGGTGTAATAAAAGACATCTCACCTGTTGAACAGGTGAAGCTAATACAGCTATAAACAGATATAGCTATACAACAACCAGAAAGTGAAAGTCTGTGGCGACCATTAATAAAAAATGTTTCTTTAAATGACTTTTAGTAGCATTTAAAGCAGCTCAGGTAAATAATTCCAGTGTAGTCATCACTGTGACTTTGAAAAATACATCACAGATTCAGTAGTTTCACAACAGTTTTTCAATCAAACTTGCTGTCTTTACAAATAAAATTCCATTTAAATATATTCTGGTTTTAAAAATGCACTGCAGAATCTGAAAGACTCTTTCAACTCCCACTGTTATTGGTAATACTTATTTAAATGAGATTCACAAAATATGAGAAGCAATTAAAGAATGTTATTTATAAACACCTTCATCAGATTACTAAAATTATTGAAGATGATGCACCAAACCACCAAGATTTTTCAGATCCCGATATCAATTTAATTTGTTGGATCAGTTCAATGACAAATAAATTTGACCTTCTCTAGAAGGACAGCCCTCGCTGCCCCAAGGTGCTCACAAGACAAATATATATCAGGTAAAAATCTGACACAAAGAACACTGAGGTCCAAAGGAGAAAAGTATCAAGGTTTTAGGTATAAAATAGAGACAGAAGCCATATCAGGGAGATAAGATCAGACAGCTGGATGAGTTTGGTAGAAACAGAAGATTTATTCTTCCTGAAAGATCTCCATGATTCAAAAGACATCCAAATTCCATCTAAAACTGAAACATTCTTGACTGTCAGTCTCTTTTTGTTTAGTGAAGATACATAATTTGTTCCTGTTGAAATCAAGTTTACTGTAACGATTTTCCTTACAGAAATATCTGTACAAAATGATTTAATGATTTTCTCTCTCCTTATGATAGCATTAATGATGGCAAATTACATATATACAGATAAGCATGAGAAAAAAACCACTCCAAAATCATCAGTAGAGCTATTTAGTTAACTCTAAAATGAATATATAGATGAGTTGCTTAATTTAGCTTAACTCAAATTCTTCTAAGTAGGGAATAAATCGCAGGCTAAAAATTAGTTGTGGGTCTCATACAGAGTACTGCAGAACAGATTCATGTTGTGCTAGATGGCACAACTGCCAGCCCAAAACCACAAACCATGCAGGTGCCTTGTAGAGAGAGGAAAATGTGTATTGTTGTATTTATAAATGCAAGTATATAGTTACTAATTGAAAGAATGAAACAGAAGACCTTAGGTGGGAGTGTGTGGAGGTTTTATGTGTGTTTTAATCAAATTTATCATGTATATTGGACAACAAATTGAAGCAGATCCTACAGTCAAGACTTTTTGCTGCCCATGAGGCTTGAAAGCAGAAAAGTATCCAAAGATTGCTTCAGGACATGGATGAGGAAACTTCTGATCATGTCTCTGACAGAAGCATAGAAGCTTGGATTGCTTCCTTGGGTTTCTAAATCCCTTCATGGCTACGTTTCCAATCAGGCTGCTGGAAATTACTGTATTTTTAATTTCCACTTCAAGAAACATGGAAAGGGCAGGACAGGGAGCTTGGCATGTATAACAACTGGCACAGATGAAAGCCAGCCAGATGGCATTAGGCTAAAAGAGTTCTCTTGCCCAAAATATAGCACCCACATCCTTGGCAGATTCTAAAACCAGCACAGAATCTGTCTCTGTCTCCCTTTACCATTATCACACAGCTGACTTTTATGTACATCTGCAGCTCTGATCCCTGCCCTTATAGCTTTGCAATAACTTTACAAATTTATTATAAGAGGGAAGAATTTAGCAGGATTCAACAAGGAAAAGATTTTAATTAGACCTCTTTCTCAGGTAACTCAATTTTTTAACATTGATAGAATAATGTTCATCAATTCCTGTAGCTCTTTGGGGATTACTAATTTAAAAAGTAATATAATTTAATACTTGAATAAGCAATGTAATATGAAGATTTATTATTTAGCATATGAGCAGATTAAATATATCCCAAAAAAGTAAAATGCCTCAAATTTTAGATGTTGCACATTTAGTTGCACATATGCAGTTTTTTGATTAAATTAACTATGTGAGCTACTTGAAGCAAGAAGAAATATTTCCAAGCTCAATCTAATGTCATAATTAAGACTCTTCATGCACATTGAGTAAGATCTGCCCAAACAATACAATATATCTACATTTGGTCAATGTTCTGTTCACAATTTATTATGAACTATACTGAAGTCTGATCCTCATTGCTAATAATGCAGTCTGGGGATTTGCTTTATGTGAAAACCTGTAATAGAGAAATATAATTACCTAGAAAGAGAATCTGTGACAAAACTGCATTTGTCCCGCAAATCTCCTGGTTGGTTCTAGATTTACCATTCCCTCAATCATTGCACTATGTGAGCCAAGTTTTCTTCTATACACAACTGCACAATTGCAATCCAAGTCCACAGGTTCAGAGAATTTCAGGAAGAGCAGATGGTCTTATGTCAGTCTCCACTGCATGCAAAGAAATCTCCTCTTTTTCCAGCCACCATGAGATTTAACAGCCACAGGAGTTCTGCACAGTGCTCATGAGAGGGAAGTAAAGTGTTCCCCTGAAAACTGGACAAGGAAATGCCTAAAATTGCAAGCTGACTGAAAGAGTAAAAGGAATTGAGTCAGCATTCTGCAGAAAGGAAGGAAAAGGGAGGAATGAAACAAGCACCAAAAAAAAAAAGTTCAAAGCACATGCCATGAAAGAGATAAGTGCTACTAGTATGCCATAAATAATATAAGATTCACATAATGCACCATTAAAGTTTATGGATCAAATCCTCTTTCCTGCCCATGATGTACTTAGGCATAACAAAGACTCTCACAGAGTTGGTTACAGCTTTCTGATTCACTACCCAGCCCAGTTCATCTCTGGCACTGAGATGGGACTGGAGATGATTCATTAATGGAGGGAGCCAGATTGCAGTTTCTCTACCCTACAGCCCCTTTAAGACACTGTTTAAAGGGGCTATAAAACTGGCTAACATATTACCTCTTAGTTTGTTCAGAACTTTTTCATCTAGCAGAGAAATTTCCTGGACCTTGGGTGCTTTTCTCTTGTTTTGCCTTGTCTGAGCACAGTGAACAAGGCCTAAGGCTTCCCCCTTCTAAGCCCCTTCCAGCTGTGTGAATACTTCAATTTGTCCCAAATAAACAGAGTTTATTTAGATGTGTCATGCACATGTACATGCACATCCATGCTTACTGATCACTAAACTGCAAAGCCAATTCAAATTTCTTGTGTTCAGGGGAACTGTAAGCCTGGGTGCAATGTGCCCTCTGAGCATGCATAATCTGAAACAGATGGCTCAACAGATGAGCTGCCAAACACTCAAGGCCAATTCAAATGCCATCCAAAAGTAAAAGTTATGTTGGATAAAAGTTTTCCTTGTCCCACTTCAGATAAACAGGGCCTATCAGCTTGGAAGATGATTCTTTCTCATTTTCTTCTTGTCTACTTATTCTTTTCAAATATGCATGCTCTAGAAAACAAATACCAGCTGCCAGTTTTTTCCAATCTCTTGTTAATTTGTTGGTTTTTTTTTTTCCCTTAATAAAGCTCCATACTCTGGAGTAAAGAGATTGCAGGGTTATTTGAGCTTAAGTAAAAAAAAGAAGCCGACAAAGAAAGAGCAAAATACAGGAACTTTCTGGCCCTCAAGGCTGAAAAGTAAAAGTTGAAAATATGAACCCTTCAGAAACCAAATTCCTTTTTAACTCATGCTTTGGTTGGCAGGGTTTAAGCAAAAATAAATAATTTAAATTGCGCGAAATATGAAGTGCATTGATTTCCCATTTAAACACTCATTTAAACATGGTACTAGAGAGCTCTCCCCAGCTTGTGATACTTCCTGGCTTTTCCACAGGACTCCCTGCCCATAGCCTGCCTAAGTGGAGGCATTGTTCCTGCAGGCATTATTATGCCTTAGGCAATGCCTTGACTGTAAAATAAACCTGATTTGAAGCTACCATATGTCTTGATTTTCCTATAAAGACCATTTTTTGACACCTGGATTTTTTTCCTGGGAGTGCACACACACATCTATGTACATATATGCCTATTAATCTGTCCATCTCCCCAGACTCTCTATCTAGGTGTCTGAATTTCTTAACACCAGGGATCCTGACACAGAACTATTAAATACATCAAAAAAACCCAGACAATGGCAGATTGCATACTGCAGAGTTTCAGTGTGCATGAAAAAAAAATGAACATTTCCAAAAAGCAATTACACAGTCTGAGCACTCACACTACAGAATATGCCCATGTTGCTGCTGGGAACAGAAATGACAGCCATCACTTCAGTCAGCCAAGCACCACTGAGATCAGTCACACTGCAGAACATTACCTATGCTTCACACTGCACCAGCTGACACCGCACTGATTATCCCCTGAAATGTTTCAAGTACTACAGTACTACAGTTAAGGATTTGTGGGTGTAGAAGATACAAGCTAAAACACACAAAGAAATTGTAAGTTAACTCCACATTCAAGAAAAGCTACTACCTACAAGAAAAAGAAAATTGTCATCTCTGTGTTTTAGAAATCCTGTGCAATGAGTAAATGTAATGCAGGGACTGTAGCAATTAAGTGTAAGATATCACTGCTGATATTTAGCAGATTAAATTCTCATTCAAAAGTGTGAAGCCAAATAGATGCAATATTTTACAGACAGATGGGTTAATGTTATAAGTGACAGCTGGATCAGGGAAAACTCTGTGTAGGATTTTGTTTTCTCTAAAATTGACAGATATGTAAGCCAAAATGTGAAACAGATAAGACAACAGCTCATTTGCTACTTGTTTTGCTGTATTGAGAAGAGCTGTATCTGTCCTGTATTTGTCAGACTGGAAACATAAAGCAGAGAGTGTAATGCTAATGATACATTCAGATCCTCCTCTTTTGCTTATGCATTATGAATAGCAGAGAATAACTGGGTAGACATATGCTTTAATCTCTAAGTCAGTGCAATAAATTTTGCTCTTGATTATGTACATGTAACTACATCAACACCAAAGGAACACAAAACTGTGAACAATGTTTAGGCTGTTTGGCCTGCAGTGGAAACATCCAACTAAACTTGTGCTTTTGTTTGCTGGTAGCTTATTTCCAAAGGCTCAAGGCTGCAAATCTCCAAACTATATTGCACATTTGACCAGTAAATTAGAACTATTTATTGTGCATACCTCAAGTAAACACACAACTGGAAGATACTACAGTGTCCTAAACATTACCAATTTCAGCTTGTGCTATGCAAATCAAAGTTTCACTGTCCTCTGCAGATTTTTATTGTTAAACTTCCTTCTAAGTACATTCCTTACAAGCTTATTTTCAAAAACTAATTCTCTTGGGCAATAGAAAGCAAATTATGTAACTCTCCATTTTGTCAATAGTCCAGAGAATTTGGTTAACTCCAGTAGCATTTAGAGATTTTAAAATTACTGTTATTGTAGGATTTTCTTAGAAGTTGCATTGCAGTTACTGCTGCAATAGTTTATCGGGGCACTGGGAAGTTCACAGATTGAACTTTTGAAACTTGGAAGCAAACAGATGCAACAAGGCCTGGATTTTCTTGGTTTACAAAGTGAGTAACAGAGCTGCCCTGTGTGTGCTGCTGCCTATGAGCTAAGTAGGATTTCCTTTGTTTCAGTTCATGACATATGGGCATATTTCAACAATTCTGAGCAACTTCAGCTTTAGCAAAATTCAGCAAAACTCTTCATGCTGGCAAAGAGGCAAAGTAAGGTCTGACTACTAAAATGTAAAAATTAGGCTATGATATTATTAAAGATCCCACAGAAATCTCACTCTTTTACTGAAAAAAACCCAGACAACCCAAAACTCCCCTTGAAATAATAGTTAAAGAGTCCCTTGGTGAAAATAAGTCCCTAAATTAAAATAAGAACACAATATAAAAGTAGCAGTAGTGGCTCAGAAGAAAGGTCGAAACAGTCCAATATCCTGTGCCCAGCAGTCGCAATAGCCAATAGCTATGGAAAATGGTAGGAGTGGAAATTGGTGAGAGTGCTCTAGTGTACTTCCCAAACCTCCAATGATTTACAGTTCAGAAGTCACCTGAGCTGGAGTTAATTTTTGTGAGTTGTTTTGCTTTAGACAGCAGTTTAATGTATCCAGTAATATGTCTGAGGCTTTTGTCTTCATCCTACCAAGACTGAAACCTCACCAGGGTGTGCAAGGGTTTTCCCTGATCCTTGAACCTGGGTTTTCTTCCTGCTCATACCAAGCTGATGGAGCTGCAGGAGGTGCTGCTCTGAAGTCTCACTTCATCTGGAGATCTAGCTTCATTCTGCACAAGTCTGCCAGTTCACACATAAATGGAATATTCTCCTGACAGCTCCGAGAGCTGACACAGTAGCAAAGCATCCATCTGCTTTCCAAATCCTGGTCCAAGTGTACATCATGATTTTTGGGGAGCAATCTGAGTTCATTTTGCCCATTCTGGTGGCTACTTATTTTTCTTCTACTAAATTAGTTTTTTTCTTCTTTTTTTCATTTCTTATAGAAGAGAGAGAGAGTAGGATGAAACAAATAATTTCTGCATTTTTGCTTTCATCAGAATAAGGAAAAAGCAAATCCTTTAAGTAGGCATGAAAAAGGATTTTTTCATTCTAAGATAAGAAGAAAAAATAATCTCCAGTTTTTGGTAGGATAAACTTTGCTAGTTTTGTCTCTCATTCTTACACAAGAAACAGTACTCCTAAAGGAAAATCTTTTTGGCATCCTAAAATCAGGGCAGTATTAAAAGAGGGCTTATACTGTTCATGGACTCCTCCTACATACAAATCCCTGCGGGTGATACTAGACCTCAAGAAAATTTATTTTACCTTAAATTCCAGAAGAAAATGCAGAGGAGACAGAAACTGATTCTACATTGACACAACGGAACCTTAGTTTTAACAGATACCCCTTTAATACTTCTAGTTATGGAAATTAAATGAACAATAATGACACACATTTACTTATGTATTATGATGGATTGCTCAGCTTTAGGTCTCCCTGGCTTTACTTTTATCCTTCCTTTCATCACCTATTTAATAGCCTAAAAATTACCAGAGTTAGATGTCTGTTATTTACCTGGACAAAAGAAAAGACAGGGGGGGAAAAAAGATAGGGAAAAATATAATTTTCCTCCAGGTTTTACCATGACTTTGTGCCACCAAGTGCTGATACTGCTTGTAACAGCCTAAAAATATGCATATATTTTGGAACCTACTTGTATGTATAAACACTAGTTTTAAATACCACCTTTGATATTGCTGTGTCTATTAATAACAAATAAATACAGTGTATAAAGAAAAACAAACAGTCCTTAACTGAAAATAAACACAGCATATAATCCCTGTGTTTAGTGACAATATTCTAAAATATTGAGTTCTTACCTTTTCCCTTGCTAAATTTGCTGCACATCAAACCTTACTGTAAGTCTAAATTTTGTGAGAAGACAATGATGGATTTATTGCATTCTTGCTAAACTAACTACAAAGAGCAAGTAACCTACTTGAAACACCATGTAAAAAGGTGATGGTGAGAAAGCTTTGGGAAAAGAGATTATGCTTATTTGCCTTTTTGTAGCAGTGGGCTGCATACCACAGCTGCAATGAAGGAAACATTCCAGTTGAGCAGCATTCCTCTGTATCTTTTCAAAGTCTCTGTGGAGGTTAAAGTAGGAATCACTTACTTGTGGCTGAGAAAATAGCAGGGACTTCTGCATTAAATTTTAAATACATTCTGCCCAGAGGATGATAAGATGTGTAAATCAAATGATGAGACATTACCCATCTAAGAAATGCATTAGGAGTATGAAATGGGATTCAGCATGCTGTGAATTCTAAATTCCTGTACTCAGCAAAGAATCAAAGACTCCCACAATACCAAATTGGAATTACCATATTATCCTCAAGGATAATATGTTTCATTCTTTCTTGGCATAAGTACAGACTAGACAATATGGCCCAGCACCCTGTCCATTCTGAATTTAGAAGTGCCCATGGGCTGTTGATCAAATTATTATATAGTAAGTTTTATAATAAATACTACAAAGATTACAATTCACCAAAATTCATTCCAGCATTTTTCTACTTGCTATATTTATTTTCAGATTACCAGAGCACAGTCAGAGATTGAAAATAGCCTGTATAAATAACTATTTCTTCAGTACAAAGGCTAAGTAATTTTAAAAATTATTTTGTATTAGATTTATACTAAATTTAAGTTACAGAATTTGTTAGAAGGTGCTTTCCCCATTCAATTTTTACTGTTATTAATGTCTTCTTCTCAGAACACTGAAGATCTCACATGTGGCCAGGATATGTGGGAGGAATTCTTTGTCCTCTGAATAAACTGAGGGCAGAACATAATCACATTTTTTAACAGCCAAGCTCCTCAAGAAGCCTAGAAATGCATTGAGTCCTGAAGTGTCAGTCTATACTCATGCACCTCCCAGATAATGTTAGGTCAAAGTGTCCTGAGAAACCTGTATTTGCTCTTAAGAGACCCAAGACCACAGTTTTAAGTTTTGTTACTGTTTCAAAGCCACTCCAATTTATAATGTCCTTAAAACGTGTTTCTCTGTAGACCATGTAACAGGATTGGCCATTAGGTGAGTCACTGGAGTTTAACTGAGCACCTCCACGCCCTGTTTTTAACGCACTGAAACATCTGACAAACTCCTCCCAGTCCTGCCCAGTGCCAGCGAGGTGAGTCAGCTGCGTCTTCGCTGCATCATCCCTCTGACAGACAGCGCTACCAGAGAGGATTAAATAACTACACACAAGATAAATCTCAGTTTCAGCAGCATTTCTATCTTAAATGCAAGACAGAGTTTTCAGCCCTGTCTTAAATGGTATCACGGTTTGGCTGAATATACTCCATGGGTTTTGGGGAATTGGCCCCAATATTCCAGTGCTGTCCAGTGCAGCTCTAAACACACCATGGAAGGATGAGGTTCTGAACTGTAGGAAGGCAGATCTAATGCCCAAAAAGAAAAGCCCCTTCTCTTGTGAACTTACACCAAACACAGCCATAAGCAATAAGCAGAAACAGAACAGAGATACTGAGACTTGTACTGAGACTTGATGACTTGATTCCCATACGACATGCTGAATTTGATTTTTTCCAGAATATGCTAATATGGAGTCATTTAGAAGACTCAGAAAGGTCTGCTTAGCCCTCAACGAGGTTCCTCATCCCTGACCTAGAGGAATTTATGAGAATTCATTAAAATCAGAGAAAAACTACATTAAAACGGATAGATTTGGCAAAATGTACCACTAATGGCTTTTATTTCATAGAATCATAGAGGAATTGGCAAGAAAGGCCCAAGAGAATTATTTGTTTGCCTCAAAAACCAGCTACTGTCCTCCTTCAACTTTCTTGTTGATTTTTTTCATAAACATTTGTATTAAAACCAGTGACAGTACAATAAATCTATTCAGTAAATCTACTTACAATGGCACTTACTGTCATACTTGATTTAATTATTCTCTTTGAAGAATGACTGCTTGTAGGGTGAAGGTGATTCTCTCCCATCTATCTTCCTCTCTGTAATCCCCTAAACCAAACATAATTCTGAAGAAATAAAATAAAAATGCTTAAGCTCTGACAGTGCTCCTATTCTTAGTATAGTTGGGATGTGTATAGAGGGACTAGAAAATACCTGTAAAGGACAGTAGCTGGAGACTGAGGATGACACAGAATGTTCCATCTTCTACTTGATTGTAGTTTATTACTGCATCTCTCCCTCATAAAAAATAAAATGGAGGGAGTGTTTCCCTGGAGGTACAAATAAAAGACATTACTTGCTATCAACAAGCAAAAAAAGAATCATCCATTATCAGGCTAAAACATAAATTCTTAATTATGATGATTACATTATCAGTAGTTGACACAGTGAACTTATAGGACAAGCAACACAAAATTAAACCACCAGCACATTTCTTAAGTTGGAAAAGAAACTGAAACAAAATATTATTTGTTCTCTTCTCAAATGCCTTCCTTATGTTCCTCAGAACCCCAAGCAATTGCAGCTGTTGAGAGAACCAAAAGCCACTTTCACTGCTGCCAGTCACACTCCCAGACATCCTGAAGGAAACCCACAAGCCACAACTTCATCACTAAGGTTCTTCTGAGCTCAGCCATAACTTCAGCAAAAATCTACAATAGAAAAACATTTTCCTCTTAAAGAATCAGACTTCCACTGTTCTCTTGCTTCCATTGTCTACCTTGGTCCTTCACTGGTATTTACTCTGATCAGCAGTGTCTTACTTTTGGCTAGAAACCACACAGATTTAAACTCTAATGGGCAAAAATGTAATTTACTGGACAAGCTTGGACAAAGAAAAATAACATAGAAGAAATTTTTAAAAGTAGGGTGCAAGCTGGGATGTCCTGGAAAACACAGGAAGGACTGGGCACATCTGAGGTTTCCCCTTACAGTCCTGCTGGGACAGTCTGACTACCCTGGAGGCCACTTCATGGTCAGAAAATGTGTGTGTGGCTGGGACACTGTGGCAGGATAATAGAACTGAGACCTCTGTGAGGCAAGAGAATGGTGCTGGACAAGATTTTCAGCTGATGGAGAAGTACATGAAACAAAGGCAGAACAAGGTAAAGCTGCTGACTTTAGCCCAGTTCTGTTATCTCTGTAGTACATTATTCTCTCAGTTGACAGTAAGTACTAAATGTTATAGAGGGTGACACTACAGTCTGAGTTAAGTTGTGTAAAATATGGAGAATATCACAATAAAACTGTCTATAATTACAGAAAATAACAGCTCTTTGTAACTGATCCAGATGGAATTCAGATGGAACAGTTTAAAGCAAACTAAATTCTTCTATTAAGAAATTACTCACTAACTTCTATTTTAAGCCATTTTCAAAATCATTGATGCTAATGATTTAAAATACAAAGGATATTAAATGAGAGTATGGCGCAGTTGTGGCTGATTTCAGTTTATTGATTTGTTCAAATGAACTACAAATGCTTGCATTGATCTTTCAAAAGAATTTGAATAGGTCCCAAGAATTTTTTTAGAAGGATCTAAATAGTTCACCCTAAATCCTTCAAGTATGCTCTCATGATCCATATTCAATATAGGGGAATTAGCTGACAGACACAGAAGACAGAGCATCCTGGCAAGAAAGTACATAAATCTCTATAATATACCTTGGATGCTCAAAGACTGTAATTTTACATGTATTTATTTCAATTTATGTGGGGCTTTCTGAAAAACAATGATTCTTTGATCTCTGCGAAATTACTTTAAGAGACTATTCACAAAACATTTCTAGAAAAAACCTTGTGCTGAATTCCCCCTTTTATATCCACTAACACAGTTTTTCCTACTCTAAATTATTGGCTAAAATGAGATATCTAAAATACATGCTTTTTCTGGTGGAAACAAGTCTTTGTTACATTTCCCCTCAAAAAAGAGTCAAAGAGAACAAAGAACTACTAAGATATTCAGCATAAACCAAAGTTCAGGCAATTCAGCCTCTGGCAAACCAAGGTAAATAAAAAGCTCTTCTGTGGAGAATTTCCCATTGTGGATGTTCTGCCTACACACAGGTTTCTCAGGGTTAAGCCAAGAGGGTTTTTTTTTCCATGAGTTCTTTGCATTGTTTCAGCTTCTGTGGCATAATAGAGCCAAAGGAGTGATCTGAGATAATAAACCTCCAGTCCAGCTACAGCTTTAACTGGCAGTACTAGTAATGTTCTGGCACCATCTGATGTTTTTTGTTTTGCTTGCCTGGGTATAATCTCTAGGCAGCCCAGCTTTGTTTAGTCAGTAAAACTAAAGAACAAAAACAGACTACTAAGGTCATATGCAGCTTGGAAAAAAAAAAAAAAAGTTATCTAAATTAACAACCGGATTTCAAAACCAGATTGTGCATTAGGTACCTTAAACTGGTAACTCCATGCAAAAACACACCACCAGGTGACCCCAAAGAGTATCAATGCTCCAAATTCCTACTGGTGACAAACTAGTGTACAATGTGACATGTGAAATGGGGAGACAATTAGAAATCTGGAATATTTCTTCTTTCCTAAAATCAAACACACTGCCTTTGAGTGATTCTTTTTCACTAAAGGGGTGATTTTCTATCAAATTTTGTTTAACTTAGTATAAAGTTGCAGTGTTGTGAGACTCTAAACCTACTTCAGCCCGACTGTAAAGGCATTTAAATAGTAAAAGAATAAAAAAGGGCTATAAGGGGGAAAGGAAAAAAAGTTTCTAATTTATACTCAAGACTGCACGATAAACATAAACCTCATGGTAAAAGCACTACTTCTGCTTAATTGTTGATCCCTAGGAAGGAACATGAGTATCCCTATGAGTCTTTTAAAGTTTTCATGTTAAAGCATAGCTCAAGTTCTGTACTTATGTCAGAGGAGATCAGTGCCAAAACCATGCCTTGTGCTGAACCACAGATTTGCAATTGTCCGTAGCTCCTAGGGAATTCATTCCACATTCTTGGATCAGTCCACAGAAAAGCTGTGTCACACCAAAGCCCTAAATTTTAAAGGTCATCTCGAGTCGTGAATGGATTTTAGACACTGTAGACGTGGAGCACTTTGAAGAGAAGCCCCCTCGGACTCTGTTGTTAAGCCCACTTTGGTGCACTTAAGGCACTTTGGACATGCAAAAAGCCGAGAGGCAGAGGGACAAGTATAACAGCGAGAGATGCTCAAAATTTCCAAGCGGTGCCAAGCGTTTTAGAGAGGAACAAAAAGGCTCCAAAGTGCTTTAGGGGACAGGATGACGCCCTCCCGCCCTCACAGTCTGCAGCGCCAGCGCGCCGAGCCCACACCGCACCGCCTCACAGCCCCACCTCGCGCCTCGCCCGCTGCCTCCCCGGGGCCGTGAGGAGAAGCCGCGGGGATGGAATCCCTCAGACAGCGCCCTCAATCCCCGTATCCCAAACCCCCTCTCTCCGGACACCGTGGCGGACCCCGCCTGGCCCCGCTCCCCTCACGGACCCGCGCCCCTCACGGCCCCGCCCCGCTGCGCGCGCAAACGCCGCCCCCAGGGGCAGAGGAGCCCCGCGGCCCCGCCCCCTCGCTGCGTGCCCCGCCCCTCCCCGCCCGGCGGCCGCCGAGGCTCTCCCCCGCTCCCCTCACCGAGCGCGCGGCGTGCGCGGCGGTGCCGGTCCGGTGCTAAGATGGCGTCTATCATGGAGGGCCCGCTGAGCAAATGGACCAATGTGATGAAGGGCTGGCAGTACCGCTGGTTCGTGCTGGACTACAACGCCGGGCTGCTCTCCTACTACACGGTGAGGGGCGGCGGGCGGGCCGGGCGGGCGAGGAGGCGCCGGGGAGCGGCTGAGGCGCAGGGTGGGGGCGGGGAGGGGACTCGGGGCGTGCGGGCGCCCGGGCGGCCAATGGGGAAGGAGGAGGCGGCGGGAGCGGCCAATGGAGGAGGAGGAGGCGGCGGGAGCAGCCAATGGGGCGGCGCTGCGGGGAGATGAGCGGCGGGGGCGAGCGGCGCTGTTGTTGTTGGCGGCGGGCGGCGCCGCCGGCGGGAGCGGCCGCGGGACCCGCCCGGGGGCTCCCGGCAGCTCCGGGGCCGCGCTCCCTCCGCGGGCGGCCCGCGATCCTCCTGCCCCGGAGCCTCGCTCGGTGCTGGCTGCGCGCTGCCGGGTCCCGCTGCTCCCGCGCTCCCCGCCCTGTCCAGCGGGAACTCGCCCCGGGGGTTCAGCCCGGCCGGCGGGCCCGGGGCGGTGTCGCCCTCCCGGGCCGTGTGCGCCCGGGCGCGCCCGGCGCTCCGTTCCCGCGGCTCGCCGTGCGTTACCGCCCGCTTGGCGGGCTCGCTGCTCGCTGCCGCCCGGCAGGTGCTTCCCAGAGCTGGATCGACTTTCCCGTTTCCCTTCCGGACTTTCCACTTCCCGGCACGAACTTTTTAAGTGCGCTGTGTTAAGAAACAGTGATGTTCTCCTTAACTTTTTTTTTTTTTTTGGCATAACTCCTGGCAGATCCTGCCTTCCTGGCTTGTTCACCTTCCTTATTCGTATTTTTACATAACTTACAAGTATTTTAATGGTACGAATTAATTTTTCCCAAGCCTTTGAAATCTGAGGGCTTACTGGATGAACTGCATCCATGCAGCAAAGTTTTCTTCTCATGGAGCAATTAGTGTTATCAGGCTGAATAAAACACATACAAATTAAACCCGTAGTAAATTGTAACAGATTTACAGCAAATAACTTGACGTATAACGTTGTCTGTGAAGCTTTGTTCATACAGAAGCATTGCATATGAAACTTTTTTCCCTAAATCTGGGTTTTCATCCTACTCTCAGTTTCGTTCATGTGTGTTCAAAATCTCTCACGTGGGATGTGGATGGAGAAATGGAAGTGCTTTTAGAGTTGCTGTATAATGGCTCTTCAAATGTCAGCTGCTTGACAGAGATGAATTAGTCAGTGTGGTCTAAGTAGCAGTCCAAGGTGCAAAGTCATTTAATGCTCAGCTACAGAAATAGAAACATTTGCTGATGACTAGTGTGTATAATTATAATTCTGGATATTGCACTGACTTGCATCCTATGGTCTTCAGCTGTTTAATAGAATTATATTATTTAATTATTTCCTATGACTGGGAACCTCTACACATACATTACACTTTTATTTTGTATAATTTATTATGTTCTCTGTTGGTATAATTTTCAGTTTGAAATTTTAAAAAACATTTTTTTACTGTCTATCCTAAAAAGTTCAAGTTGAGTTGAGAGAAAAAATCGTGTTTTCTGCTTTATTACCACTAAAAAGTGGCTGCAGTTAACATTTCTTTCAGATTGTTTTTCCCATCCATGAGCTTGCTTTCTGCACATATGTGTCTAGGTCATTCTCCAGACATCTGAATTCATTCTCTTACCTGAGGCTGTGTGATGCTGAAACCTGCCTGCCAAAAGATCACACACCTCTCAAGAACCAATCCTGCCACTGAGAGGATGGTAGGACGCTGCTCCAGCTTCAGTGTTGGAGTAGAAACTCCTGACTGGTAGTTTATGAGGCTTGTAAACAGCATTAATTTGAAACGTTGGTAGATTTGGGGGTTTTATTTATATGGGGCAATGGGCTGTTGTTCTGCACAGGCAGCCTTGTGTTTGGAGCAAACTGTGTGATCAGAGCCACAGCGCTGTGTGCTGTGCTCCCTCTGAGCAGTTTCAGGCTGAAGCAATGGAGTTGCCTCACTCTGCCTGGCTGGGTTGGTGTTTGAGCCTGAATCTGGCCCCTCCCAGGACCGTGATGCATGGGTGGGGTGGTTTCAGCTCGGCTGTCTGGAAGCAATTTTGGAAGCAGATCTAGAAGCAGTTCTGTTGATAGGAGGGATTACAGGTACCTGATCAGCCTGTGCCTGCTCATCATCTCTCCAGGCTCCTCAGCCCATTGCTATCCAATATGTTCTGCAGACATGAGACACTTTCTCCAGCAGATCCCACAGCCTGTTAACCTTTGGCTGGGGAGGAAACTGCAGGCAAATAACTCCTGATGCAGCTGAACTTTCCATTAGAGCCTGAGCCACAAACTTCTTCATAGACATGTCCTTGCACTCTTGTACTTAGCCCTCCTTGGTAGTTACTTAAAATAGACTGCAGAAAAGCACCCTTAATGTGAACTAAACATTCAAACAGAATTAGTGTACAATAGGACTGCACTCAGAGGGGGAAAAATGGTTATGCTTTGTCTTTTGGTGGGATGAATAGCTGTTAACCTGAGTATGTTTATACATACATCAGAAGCAAATGAATTCAGTAAAATTCCATTTCTGGAATACTTAGAACTTTAAAGGAACAAGTCAAAAGATTTTATATCAAGTGAGAGTCAGGAAAAAAAGAAAAAAATGTAATGGTCATGATACTTGTAATGGTAATGTTATTTCTGTTTTCATTTGTGTGTTCCATCCTCTGTATTTGCATTGTAGTGAACTATAGTAGTACTACTTGTATGTGTGAATGTGAGTCTTCTCATGTGCATTTACAGGATGTTTCACAAAGGCCTTTTACCCAATTTGCCAAATTTTTGTCTTTTTTTTTTTCCTACTTCTATAGTCCAGGAGTTTTTTTCCTCATTCAAAATTGAAATGTGCATCCTCAAATTTGCTTATATTTATTTATGTGTAAAGTTACTTATGAATTCTGTAATTTAGAGAGTATGATCTGGACTTGTCATCCAAATATTCCTTTCACATGGTTTTTGCTTAAATAAATGGTTGTCTTGTGTCAGTAAATGGCCACCTTTTCTTTTAAAGCAAAATATTAGTTAAATGACAGTGTACCATTTTTGCCATTTTGGATCAGTTTGACCAATGGCTTGACAAATAATTTCTTTTTTTCCATCAGTATTCTTGGATTTGTGTTTCAGTGTTTTCTCTTGAAGGAATAACATATATATAAGTTACTGAAGCATTGTGGGTTTTCAGTGTTGTTGGCTACACTGAAATATTTATCAGACAAATCTTGGAGAGGCTCATTCCTGCCTTCTGCTGGTGCAGGAACTGTAAAGTTGTTCCATGAGCTGGATTCCAGATGAAAAATAGCTTTGTGCTGGTTTATTTTTTCAGCTGAATTTGTTCTGTTGTTTGTTTTGTGAATGTCAGTGTAGAAACGAGTGTTGACATTATGTTGGGGAGAGAGCATGAAGACAAAGAAATGGTCAAGGAGGAAGGGGGAGTTGAATGCAATTTGCTTTTTGTTTGTGTTTTCTGGCAGAAGTGCTGTCTTAAATACACATCAGCTATAGCCTTGATAACCCTTGGGAATCCTGGAGAAATAATCCAGAGAACCACTCAAGTTTGAAAATCTGATTTAAATTCTGGCTTTAAGTGTACTCTTTAAATAAATATTTAAATGGTATAATAAATTGAAAGCAGAACTGGCATAGCTGTGCAAACAGTGCTGTTTTAAGCCAGATGAAGGTCAGTTCCTTAAAGTATTTTAAAACTTCGTGGATATTTGACATTTGGTGGTATTGAAAGGAGAACTATTCAAAAGGTTGCAGGTTTAAAGAACTGCCTTGCACAGTGAGTGAGGGCTGCCAGAAAAAATTGCTGTGTATGACAGCCCCATACTGTGTGTTCCTGAAACCAGACTGGGGAGCCTCCCATCATCTTAATGGCTTTTGCACCAGTGAATGCCTAAAGAATGGATTTAAGTGCTGTTCTTTTGTTCATCCTTCCATCAAACTACTTTTAAAACATTTGCTGGTCGACTGCTTTCCAGGAGCAAGAGCTGTGTCAAATCAGTTGTTAGGAAAAGTAGTTGTGGCAGTATGAAAGTATCTTTTCCTCTCATGCATTTCATGTTTTTCAAGACTTCAAGTAGCTAGCAACTTTAATACTGGTTTGTATTGAGGAACTGCTTGTGAATTGTACAACCCAGCTATTGAGAAGGGGGACTCAAATTTTGGAGCAGTTTGATGAATCTTTGGTGGTGAACTGAAAACAAACCTTGTTGATTTGATTTCAAACAATGCCTCCAAAACTGCAGTTGTGGCTCAGTGGCCCCATGGCAGAGACTTCCAGTTGAACACTTCTTCCAAATGCAGTTTCTCAATCAGCAGCTGCGTGCAAAAATCCCAAGAAAACAGGAAAAAAGCACATCTGCTTTTTCACAAACGTTCCCTCTGAGGTCTCTGTTTTCCATTCTCAGATGAAGTGACACTTTTTTCTTACAATAACCTGATCTGTCACATGCCCTGAAAACAGCTTAGTGAGTCTATTAAAAACAGACAAAACTGTAAGCGAACTTGTAAAAGGAAAAAATAATTCTGAATTTATGGTCAAGGGCTAAAAAATATTGTTGATTATTATTCAACACTAAATTGAATTTTGTGCATAGTTTAAACTTTGTATCACAGATTTTGATGCACTGAATAAACTGTTAAAGGATTATAATTTAAATAGCAGACTCCTCTTTAGCAGTTAGGTTACAGCTACAGGAGTTTAGTCTGTAGCTGTGCATTTTTGGGGAAGAGTCTGAATGGAGGGTTCCAGGACTGTGCTGTACCTTTTACACCTTGATCCAGTTAAGGCATATATTAATTTCTCATGGGATTCTCTAAAACAGTGTAATGCTTTTCAGTGCCAGGACCTATAAAATATTGCCTTACCTATTTAATATAATCCTGGTATCTGTTTGGGTTAGATGAGCCCAGTGGCACTTCAGCTATTGCTGGAGTGTGTTATTTCCAGTTTTATGACTGAACCTACAAAGGTACCAGCTTTAGCTGCATAAACAACAGGGCTGTGAGATGCTGTCCTGAGCTCAGGGAGCTTCTTCTCTGAGAATGATGTGTGCCTTGCAAGGGAGCTGGAGGAATGGTGCGCTGGGAACAGCCTGTAAAGGCTTTAAATTGTTGAGGTCTGTTTCTGCTTAAAAAATGAGCATTGCCTTAAGATTTGATGAGAAAAATTGCTATTATGGAAAGTGATCCAAATTTAAGCTTCTCTTGTAGATGTAGATAAATTGCAAAGATTACTGTTTATAGATACAGCTTGTTCCAGCTTCTTCATCCCTAACAGGAAATAAATGTCCCAAGTGGTTTTGCTCATCTGTGTACTTATGTTAGGGATTTCCATGACAGCACTAAGTGAGTTACAAAAGCACCTCTTCAAGTTCTGTGCCCTTCTGCACAAGCAGAACTCGTGCCTGAGAACTTTTGGAGGCAAAGAGCAGCTGGGTTTTATTTGAAACCTTAAACTTCGCACGCAATAGCGAAAACTCAAATTAAATAGTAGTATTTCTAAAGATGAAGGAAGAGGTCTTTGGGGCTTGGGTTAGTATTCTAATTTAGTTTTGTTTTCTTTAAATAGCCAGTCATTATTTTCATTCTTCTCAAGAAGTTGTAGGTTACCTGAAATGCCTTATGTTAGATCAGTTCTGTATATTATTAACTTCACTGTGTGGATATAAAAGAGATACCAATAAAGGCCACATATTTTGGGAGATACCTAAATTCACCCTGCAATAATACTCTATAGCTTTATTCATTTTTACAAATTTTTATTTGAGTTGCAGCTGAAATTTATCTCATATTGGTGTCTGCTTATAACCTGTTCAAGTTCTTTATCATCACAATCAGTACAGTGTGTATTGAAAGCTTATGGAAAATGTAATTTGGCTGGTTATAAAACTGAGCACTGGAAAAGATAGCTACATATTAAAATTTTAAATATAAAAGCAAAGTAAAATGTGGCTTTTTTATTAGCCATTTAGAGACATCTTTCTGCTGCATGAGTTTTTGTTCAGTGAAATGGAACCATTCCTCAAAACAGTTATGGGATGGCTTTATTTTTAATAGGATATATTGGATAATCTAATTTCAACCAAAGAATAATAAGGAGAAGCTGAAAGTATTTGAATTGTATTTTTATAAAATCTTAGTTGGGGAGGGGGCAAAAATCTAAAATGTCAGCTGAATTGTATTTTAAAATCCTGTCCTGCAGCAGCAGTGGAAGGTTTGCTGTCTGCCAGTGAGAGAATCCAGCACTGTGTGCGTGTGTGTGTGTGTGATGACAGCCTGCTCTGGAGCTCAGGGAATTCAGATACTGCAATGATGGGTGCTTTATTGCACTCAGGTAGGATGAATTAAATTTAGTGCTTTCTTATAATTGGTATTAACCAAGTAAAGCTCTGTCAGAAGATGGTGAAATTGTAGGTATACAGGCCCACACTCTGACCTGTTGTTTCTCTTTTGCAGACTAAGAACCTTATAATATTTAAACTTAATTTCCATTCCATTAAAATGTGGTGGACATGAAAAAGGGGGCTTTTACCATATCTTTTGCAGCTGAATTGATGGTCAGTGGAAATGGGGTTGTTTGGATTCTACTCTCCCTTGCACTGGGATGAGCCCTCAAATTCCCTGTGTGTTTCTGAGGGGTCTAAACCCAACCAAATCCAGTCCCATGTGCTGCCTTTGCTTTTTCTCTGCTCTGGTTCTGTTCCTGTGCCCAGCACAGGGAGCTGGTAGAGCTTTGCCTGGCTCGTGGGATCCGAGCAGTCAGACCTGGTCGAGTCATTGCAGCCTCAGTCCAGATATTTTCTTTCCTGCTTAGATTATGCCAATATTTCTTCCATAAACCACCAGAGGGAGTGATAAGCTCTCAGAAGTGTCCTCCCATTTTAGGTGAACTCTCAAGGCAGTAAATATAAAAAATAAAAGTGTTCTCTAGTGAGCTATGTCCCAAATATGCACAATTTCTCATAGGAAATTGTTGGAGAAACTTTATAACTAGATCTCTCTTGGGTTTGAGGTTAAAAAAAAAAAGATAAAACAAAGCAATGCTTCAAAAAGTCTTTCCTATGTATTTATTGTCTAACAAGAAATATATCTGTAGAATACATTACAGAAGCACTTTACTGGCATTTCATTTTGACCGTCTAACATATGCTGATGTGAAAACAAGTAGATTAATGCTGATGGCTTCTAACACTCAGAAGACAGCTCTGATAAATTGAAGTCTGAACTGAATGAGAGGTCAGCTAAAACATTATTTGAAACCCCAGGTGCTGTACTTTCACATTATCGTTAGTGAATAGAACTTGCTAGGACTGCTTCATTCTTTCCTCCTATCTATTCTAAAACATGTTGAAGCTGAAGAATAGTTTGTTATTCTTAAGACTGACACTTTTTGTCCTGTCTTTTTTTTTTTCCCATTAATGTCAGCAAGATTTTAATGTCTAATTGCTTCAGTGAAAATAGGTCTGGTGATAATAACACCAATATATTGTCTTAACGGAATTATTGATACCTCCATCTTTCCAGCAGTGTATTTCAGAAGTGACAGCAAGATAATCTGATCATAAGACACCAGTGACAGTTGTTGTTTTCCTGACCTGAAAAAATGTAGTTTAAATATTTGGATGGTAAGAGAGAAGGGGTTTTCTTAGACAAGACTACCTTTCAAATAAGGCTACAATGGAAAGTAATTTATAATTTAAGAAACAGGAAGTGTGTGTGTGTGTGGGCAGTCAAAAACCAGCCCTTACCAGAAAACGGAGTATTCCGGATGACCTAAATATTTTCTTTTTCTTCTTTACCTTAAATAGTTTGTGTGTGCTACTTGGGCTTGTCACTATTGCCCAATAGCAATAGTTACTTGTCAGCTTTGCCTGAGAAAGTGGTGGGAACATCTGAAAGCTCAAGTATCACAATTTCCAGCTGGAAGTGAGTTGACTGTTCAGAATTCCCTACTTGGGGTGTGGGCCGAGGTTTGAAGCTTTTTTTTCCAATGCTTCAAACAGATAATAAATAAGAGGTTGAGTAATTTTGCAAGGTAGGTTAATGTGCAAGTTTGAGTACTGGTTATGGACACGAAAATCCTATTTTCTGATCTGGGTTCCAACACCTCAAATGGCCACAAACATTAGTTTTTAAAACTGTAATAATGACAGCAGGCTGTACTTGCTAGGAAGTAGATTTACAAACATGTAATTCTAAACATGAATTTTGTATCAGCCTAAAAGGGGTATAAATCAGGCAAAGTTTCTGACAGATATATAATTTCATTTGTGCAATTCTGCCTGCACAGCTGGATTTTATTTTATGGACACTTTCTTGAGAATAGGAGAGAAAGGAGGAAGATGTGAATCAGCATACTGCTGATTTTTAATATTTCTCAAGTCCTTTCTTCTTTCTTTCTTTTTACTTTCTATAAAGTAAAAAGACTTGGACTGCATCTCATAAGTATTCCTTGAAGGTATTTAGAAAACTTCTTGAAGTGGTATATTGTATTCTTGTTTTTTGAAGGATTTATTTTCCATACCATGGTGGTGGGAACTAACCTATTTTGTAACAGAAATTGCATCTTGTTTAATCAGCCACTAAAACATGATTCAGGAATGCTTTATTCTTTCTCTGTTGGTTTGAATAACTTTCTTCTTACTGTGTTTGTTAACCCATTGATCTGGTTTTTTCTGTTTCAGTCGAAAGACAAAATGATGAGAGGCTCACGCCGAGGGTGTGTTAGACTCAGGGTAAGTGTTGTTTTATTCAGTACTTAATGACTTACTGTGTATAATATGTCCTAATGGAGAGAACTGCAAGGAGACTTTTGAGGTTTGGGCTCTATTCCTGACTCTGCAAAATGCTGAAATAGTGAAAGTATTTAAAGAAAGAAAACGTTAGAGGTCAAGTGACATGCTGGGCTAATTACATTCTATAATTTATATATGGAATAAAAATATTATACATTTTGTATGATATATTAGAAGGCATTCTGTGGCAGAGTAAGATGGGTTAGTAGTAGGACACTATGAAAAATTTGCTGTTTGCAGCTCTCATCTCTCTGTGTGTGAAGGTCCATGTGTATATACACAGATATAGATGTGCATTTAGTTTTCTGCACCTACAGAAGTCATTGTGAAACTGCTTCCTTCTGTCCTGATTTCTTCTCTTTCCATGTGCTCCATCCTTCCAGCTTGGACACTCCTTAGGCCTTTGGCTTGAGCTTAGTGAAAAACAGGAGGACTGGAAAGGGAAGGGAGAACACTGCTGGCAAAGTTTTTGAAATATGGTTGGGAGTGTTCAGACTGGGGAAAGAGGCAGAAGATGCAGAGTGGGAAAGCTGAGCTTACTTGTTTGAGGCACTCTGGCATGGGACATTTTGCCTCTGCTGCTGTTGCAGCTGGCAGTGGCAGTACTGAAGGGAGGTGGGAGTGCTGGGATGTCTGCACTTGCCCAGTTTCTGCCTCATGGTCATGTTCGTACCAAAATTATTTCTTGCACAAGTCCTTTTCCTATATTTTTTCCCATTTCCCACAGAATTTCTGGTTCTAGCATGCAGCAGTCTTGTGAAGAGCTGGAGCAAGTAGGGGGAAGGAGTGAGGAGAATGATGGGTATGAATGGGAGCATTTTGAAAGTTGGAGTAAGAGAAGTCTAGGGAAGGAGATCTGTGGTCTTACAAACAATGTGATGAGTGTTGAAGAAAAACTGTGCATCTCCCAGTTACTCCTTCCTTCTACTGTTAGTCCTTTCTAGTCTTTCTGTGGCTACCTGTAGCCTTCTGAGACTCAGAGAATCCCCATTAACTTGGATTCCAGGTGATTTCTTTGCACTTCGCCTTGCTTGATGTCTTGATATTTTAATTCAGAATTTCTTTAAGAAAAATCTATGCTCAAATCACTGTCTAGAAGAAGATATTCCCAAAGATTCATGAGGAAGGTTTTTTCATTGTGCAGAAAAATTCAGTCCAAAAAGCCATGCCTGCTTTAATAGTACTGTGAACCTGTCACTGTGGAGGTTGGCCTCAGCCTGCCTGTTTAGGAAATATTAAAAGTCAACAATCTGTTTAATATCCATCTTTATATATATTTAACATAAAACAGCTCCTTTGTCTTCTCCCATCTGCCACTCTTCCATCACAAGTTGTTATTTGGGGTTTTCTGAAAACTTAATGGACTCCCTCATCCTTTCTCTGAATACATGTGATTTGCTTGTTTGGGTTTTTTTTGTGAGGGAGGAAGGAATCTTCCTTTTTTGTGCTTTTGTAAAGCAGCTCCCCTGGCAGATGACAGTGATACTGATAGCTGAACAGATGGGCTTCTGCAGTCTGAAACTCTATCAAAGAGGCTTTCTGTTTAGGGTAATTGTTGATTTGTAACCGTAGGTGTGAACATAAACAAACATGTAACTTAAGCAATTTGGCTAAAATATTTCCTTTTCTCTTGAAGGGATTATGAAAAGATGGTTCCTCACCTTTTTGCTCATGATGCACATTTCATGGGCCTGAAGTTTCATCTTCAAATTCTTTTGCTGATTGTCTCAGTGTACTTAGGAAAGTGTAGCCATAAAACATTCTGTGTCATCTGCACTATGCTTACATTCTGCTAAAGTTTTCTGGAAAATCCATAAACTTTCCCACTTATTTTTAATTTTACTTGTTCATATGTATTACCTGCATGACAGAGGAAGCATTTTCTGTGCTCCTGTTGCCCCAGTGTTGCAGTTACAGTGCATGCACTGTACACAGGTTTGTGCTGAGTTCACAGCCCAGGAAAGCTCTCCCTGCTCCCACACTTAGGATGGGGCAGGACTCGGCTGTCTCAGTCTATGTTTATGTGAGTTTTACCTTTATCCTCTGGGCAGAGTGTCTTGGTCATGTTCTTGATGTCTGACTTCCAGGTTTTTGGTATCTTTAGCCTGGAGAAAAGGAGGCTCAGGGGTGACCTTATCATTCTCTACAATTCTCAGAAATGAGGTTGTAGTGAGGTGATGGTCAGTCTGATCTCCCAGGTGACAGGATGAGAGGAAATGGCCTCAAGTTGCACCAGGGGAGGTTTGGATTGGATATTAGGGGAAATTTCTTCTCTGAAAGAATGATCAGCCTTTGGAAAAGACTCCCCAGGGAAGTGATGGAATCACTATCCCTGGAAGTGTTCAAAAGATGTATGGATGTGGCACTTGCTGAGACAATTCAGTGGTGAACATGGTGGTGCTGGGTTAACAACTGGACTTGATAATATTGGAGCTCCTTTCCAGCCATAGTGGCTCTGTGATACAGCTGCTGAGGAGATCAATAGTGTGCAACTTGCAGTGACCACCTGATTTACTGAACAGCAAAACATGTTCTTAAAGTGCCATATATTTCTTATTTACTGGTGTATTTAAAGAAATCTGGTTGGTTACTGTTGTGTCCTGGCACTAAAAGTATTCAGAATTATACTAGCTTGGATACACTTTTTAGGTGCCTCTTTTATAGTGGTCACAGAGCTGTCCTTGAAAAGCCTACATGGGAGATACTCTTGGGGAGGTTAAGTGGCACATTTTATCAGTGGACGGAAAAAAAAAAAACAGCTTGGAGCTATCCTTTCCTGCTATACTGCCTTGGATTACAGATGGTTGGTGCTGTTTTTACCTAGGACTGCTCCTGCCACTCTTGTGGGGCCTGTGCTGGTCCCAGCCATGCATGACCTGGTCCCACAAGCCACAGATGTCATGTAGGGACTGTGAGGAACTGTGTGGGTAGCACTGCCTCAGCTCCCTGTGCCCCCAAGTCTGGACCCAAATCATCCTTAGGTTTTGGCCAGCCTGGTGTATCCCTGACCTCCAGCCCTGCAGCTGCTCTGGGTACTTGGCTGAGTGGAAGGAAGCACTGGTTGGAATTGACTCAAGGCTCCTGGTAGTGCTGTTACTCTTTGTGTACTCTGAGAGTAAGGGCAGAATTTACCCTTTCAATATGTGCACCTTCCAGGCTTGTCTGTTTTGTGGGAGGGGGAAGGATGCAACAGATCCTGATGCTGCATCACCTTGGAGAAGGAGAAAAGAAACTGAGTAAATCCACTGGTGATTTATGATCTAAATATTACAATTTATTTGAGTTGGCAGAGACTTGGAATTGTCTTTTTTTGTGTGTCTTCTCCTGAGTGAAACTGTTATTTATTATAAGTATTGGAGGGGACAGGAATGAAACTGTGGATAGATTTGTAAATAGCTAAGCACAGATGGTCTTTAATTTATTTGCATTTTCTTGTAATAATTCATGAAGATTTAGAAGACAAAGCTAGTTGCTTCTGATATATCCTGATTGCTCACTGTTAATATTTACTTAGGGTCTGAAAATTAGATCATGCAGTGTACCAGTGACATGACGTGATGGGCCAAATTCATTCTGCTAGAATGATTTATATTTTATTACAGGCTGGTAGATAAAATCAGGTCAAGAGCTTCTTTCTGTGGAATACTTATTGTTTTTATACATGGAAAATACATATAAAATATTGCTTCTCGCTCTTTTTTAAATTATGAGTTGGAATGTAGTAGGGAACTGCTGCAGCATAAAACCGTCTCCATTACAAAAATAAAAGATGCATATTATTATCCAGATAATAGCTTTACAAAGATTCTCTATTTTTTATGCAACTAAAAATTGAAGAACTGACTGCATCCTGTGGCTGAACAGAGAATCTTTCTGCCCTTTGCTGTATTCAGTTTGCTTCTAATTTGTCAAAGCTTTTTAAATTCCAGTGGTGTAGTGATAGAGTGTCTGCTGCTGATGTCACTGCTTGCCTTATCAGGATTTTGTTCTTTGTTTCACAGGGAGCTGTGATTGGTATAGACGATGAGGACGACAGCACCTTCACAATAACTGTTGATCAGAAAACCTTCCATTTTCAGGGTGAGCTGAAAGAAGAGATTGTTTTTTCTTATAATAGATTCCACTTGTATTTGATGGATGATTTTAAATGTTTGGCAGCAGAACAGCATGAATGAGCACACTGAGAACATTCTGGATCCAGGGGTGCTGCAGGTTAGGCAGGGATTTACATCTGCAGTGGATACATATGTGCTAGAAAGAGACTGTAGCTCTGGCAGGATTTGGAGATGAATAATGTAAAGAATAAATCACTCAAGGGGAGAAAGTAATGTGCTTCTGATTATGGGTTTTGCTTACAAAACGTTTCTGATCTTCATTATCAAGATACAATGATGCATTTCTTTATGAAGAGAATCAAGACTGGTCTGAAGGTTGCAATTTGTATCCAAATAGAACTTAATGCTCAATTATGAGGAGACTAGAGGCAACGTTTGGCTTAACGGTGGAGCTTTGCTTCAAGATTTACCAGCTTGCATTCATTTCATCTACATTTCTGTGTCTTGTCTGCCAGTCACCATTTCTCTGCTATTATCCTTTTATTCACATTTCTTAACACCAATGCCATCTGCCACTGCTATGTTTCGTCATTGCATGCTATGGCTCACCGGTAGAAAGGGTAAGGCTCTATATAATTGCTATGTACTCCTTCAATTATTTTGTCTGCAGCAGTAGGACTAAATACTGTGCTAATATTGAATAGAGAACTTCCTTTTTCTGAATGTTAAAATCCTAGGGAAGTGTGATGAAAATATTTTGCAGCTAACATTTGTTAGTCCTTTTGCTTTTCCTCTAAAATGCAGTGACTAAATAATTGCTTTGTATAGAGCTGGAAACTGTAAATATCCAAGAGGCACACTTGCTTTTAAGCAGTCATTTTAATTTATGTAAACTGAAATAATTCTTTAACTTATATGGTGCTGTACATATTCTTAAATCAGTGATTTGCAAATGGGAATTATCACCAGTATTGTTGCTTTTGTGAGACTATTTCTAATGATAAATATTAATTGTACACCATTTTGTCACTGGCTTCTGTATTCCTTGTGCTGTAGTTTTTCCTAAATGCTGCTGCTGTCCTCTGCCTTTCACTGCATTAAGCCTTATAAGTACACCTTCATAATGCTGAGCTCACAGTAACACTTAAATCTACTGTTCCCAAGGATAACTGTTAAAATGCAAGCTAATTGCTAATGCAGTAATGGAATGCTGTACTAGGGCAGTTTTTCAGTACTACAAAGCTAAATACTGCTGAATATTTGAGAACTTGATACAGGTAAATCTAGAAATCTCTAATCTTTGTTACTAAGATAAACCTTTTAAAATCTTGTTTTCAGTGATTTGTTATATGCTGTATTCTCCTTTGGGTAGCCAGATATCCTAAGAAAACTGATAGTATTTGACATAAGTAATGTTCTACTCTAAGTAATATTGATAATTTTTTAACAGCAATGTTGCCATATCTTGTGCTTTATAATTTCACTTTCTCTGCATTTCATATTAGGCCAGGATTTATGTATCATCCTTCAGTGTACAACTAAGACAACTATTTTTGGTATTATGCTTTTTCTATTAGCATATTATGAAGATAATGTCCCTGATAGCCAGGCAATTATAATGATAGTATTGATATACTTGGATTTAATGCAAAAATGTATAAAAGCAGCTAAGATATCAGTCCTGTGATATTTCAGTGTAAAAAAAGCTCTGTGGAACTATAAATGTAGCTCTTACAGCCACTGTAAATGCATTCTCACTTCATGCAACCTCTGTCATATTTATGCCAAATGTTTGTACATTATATTGAATTAATTCAGTATTACACAGGTTTTAACTTATGCAAAAACTCATGAATGGCAAGTGATTAATAATGTAAATATTACAAAAAAATATTACAAAATGTATGCTGAGACTACATAGCATATATGGGGCAGGTATATAGGGAATGATCCAAGAAAACATACAAAATTCTTAACAATTTCTTCCTAACTTTTAATATCTGATTAAGATAGAGCTTTTGTTCTGTAACATAGTCATAGCTATAAATTCGTTTACCTTTTATGAAAGAAGTCTTGGACAGGAGAAGACTGCAGGAATGGCAGCTTACAGTTCCTTCCTTCTTGCTGCCTTCCTTCTTTCTCAAGGGCAGACAGGGATTCAAACAAGCTGGAGTGTCACTGGGGAAATAACAGAACTTTAAAAATCCAAGCTTTCAAAAATCTCCTGACCTTTATTTGGGGTCCCAAAATGCAACAGTTTCAGGCTCTCCATTCACTCTGACTTTAAGTACTGATTGGTGCCTGAGTGAAATTTTGCTGACAGCCAGTGATAGAATTTGAATTTGTGAAAAATAAAAAAAAAACCTTCATTCTGGGTTAATTAATTATTTCTTAATGTCAGTTGCTCAAAATTACACATCTGACTAACACTCTAGAGATGGAAGTAATGAGATGAAGGGCAAGTAAGTAAGTTAAAACTGTCTGACCAACTTCTCACATGGAAGTTGATTTCATATGTGTGGGTTTTTGTGTAACTGAATTTCTGAAGTGCCAAAGCTCCAGCATCTCCCACTAAGACTGTCTGTCACTGGATTTTGGCAACTTCTGAGTCTTTCTCAGAAGAAAAGTTCAAATTTTGTTTCTGCTTCTGACAATCTCCTTCTTTTCTCAGCTGTCCTTCAATACCCCTGTATTGAACATCAGTAAAAGTTAAAAAGTTTTCATTACAAAGTTATTGTAGGTTTTGAAAGATGACTGGGTAGATCACAAATGGGATCCATATCCTTAGTACCTGGGTATAAAGGACAGAAGTTAATTAAATAAATATGGGCAGTAAAACAAATAGCGTGTTTTGTGTCTACTGTCAGCTTCACTTCAGCTCTGCCAGAGTGCTCAGCAGATTTTTTTCCCTGTATTTTATTGTTATGTGCAGGTATATTGATTCCTGTTCATATTGGAGAGGGAAGGGAGGTAGAATGACTACAGAAATTTTAAAATAGATGTAAAAGTAAAGTATTTTATCTCCTGATTAGTCCTTGTTTGTTCATGCTGAATATCCAGTTTCATGGCTTGCTTGTAAGGCTTCTGAATTAGGTAGATCTTAAAGTATTCCCTCATGGGTTTTTTCAGATTAGATGCAAAAATCCATTCAAATTGCTGTAAGACATTTGGAGTAATACTTTTAGTTTAATGGTAATATATTTTTCTTTGCTGCAGTACATGTCCCTGCTCTAAATGTTCCATAACATTCAAACACTGTGGGGGTTGGGTTTGTTTTTCTTTTAACATCTTCATATCATCACCAAGCTTTAAGCTCTTTCGATTTGGAAATTCACTTCTTCAATCCTTCATATAACTTAGCCGTTCTTTCTCCTCACTGGGATGCTTGTGACTTATATTCAAGAGTGGGAACATAATGTTCAAGAGACTCTGGCAAGGGTATTGTTATATTTCTTCTTGATATTTGATTTGCTGTCTGAAGCAATAATAGCTTCTATCTGGATTGAAATACTTCACTAAACATGCATTTTATGCAGAAAAAAAACTAATATTTAAAAAAAAAATCAGGTTTTTAAACTCCTGTCTGAAAATCCAGCACTTATTTTTACAGCCTGCAGTACAGTTCCTTGGAAGGCAAATCAGTTTTGTTTCCACTGTTTTGTGTAATAAAGGATGGAAAGCTTGGAAGCAGTCCAGTGCATTGATCTGAGATGATTTTGCTGTAGCTTTAGCCTTTCCTTTCCTATTCCTGCCACAAAAGTATCTGAGAAATGAAGCATGAATGTTGCTGTGCAACTTATTCTCCTATTACATGAAAGCTGTCAGCTGGTAAAAGTGTATTTCTCCTTTTTTTCCCATCCTTTCCCAGTTTTGTAGCTTGATTTGTGTCTACCCATCATCCCAGCTGAGGAAAAAGGGAGACATGCCCAGCAAGAGGTTGCTATAATGTTATAAAAGCCAGGATGGCTTTTTTTTTTGTTGTGGGAGGCATTATTATTGAGGGCATATTAAGGTCCACAAAGGCTTTAGTTGCTGAGAAGTATCAGAATTTGAGAGTAAGTATTTGCGTTATATATCAAAGTTATATTGGTTTTATACCCGTGTTTCAACATTACTTGCAGAAATAGTCAATATTTATAGCCTTCTAGAAATCTTTGACATTGTCCACCAAATAGATGGCAGGAAGCTGACTGCTCTTGTGGTAGAAAGAGGCACTTAAGTCTATCACATTACCTGATTTAAATAACGATTCATAAGCTGCAGCCCTTAAAAACTAAAAGTTTTAGATCTTTGTAAATTTGATGTTGAAAAATGCCTAGAGAGAGATTTTTGTGTGAATTCTTGGTCTATGCTGGTTTCTTCAGTGATGTCTATAAACCGCTGTGACAGCATTGTTTGTCCTAAGTTAACATTTTTCTGGGTCTTTTGGGCTTCTGATGATGCTGAAACAGTGAATTCCTCTATGCTATGCTCAACTGTGCTTTTATATTGCAGAGGAGGATGAGCAGCTATGATCAGAGTAAAGCTGAGCCTCTGTCATCCTCCCTTTACCTGACCAGGTCTGAGCTGCACAAAGTTCTGGGCTGCATCTCATCCTCCCCTGACTGGCATAACCACAGAAATTCCTCTGTGAGCCAGAGCTAGGTTTAGCTTTTGAAGTGATTTTTCTGTCTTCCCCTCTCTTCCTTCTGCCTTCTTTCTGTGTTGGTGTATTGTATTGTGTTTTGAGTAGTTGCAACATGTGACCAGAGTGCAGGAAATGGTCCATGGCTGTGCTTTTCCTGTTCCATGCAGGTTTTTCTTACACCAGTAGCATGCTGTGTTGTAATTGTCTGTTTTCCAATCACCCCATGGTTGTGCCATTTTTAATGGGACTTCCTGTACTCAATTGTTATGGTCATCTATAAGCATCTCCTGGTTTTCTGTTTTTAAGCTTGAAGCTGCAGATTTCAAAATATGTGTTAAACTTGAGAGTAGCAAAGAAATAATACCGTGAAACAGTATCTGTGTGGTGTGTTGCTTTCTTTTTTTTTCTTCCACTGGAAGAAATTGTTACTTTTGGCATCAATATGAATCTCTTATCTCAGCTGTATATGTGATATATGGCAAGTCTTTTTGAAGGAGAAAAATGATCAGAAAAGGTCTCACTGTAAGGAGGGGATGGATACTGATGCAGTTCAACACTCTTTTCCTTCTGTTTTAACAAGAAATTCCAAATAGCCATAACCTTGAGTTTGACCTGCTAAATTGACAGCGATTTTATTGGCTTAGTAAGTGGTTACATTTTTATTCTTCTATTTTGATTTTTTTTTTTTACAATTCAAGACAAAATATGATTTCTACCTTAAACTAGTAGTTCCAGAGCTTTATCAGTGAGATCTATAATAGAAAAAATCCTTTGCTGTGAGGATGGTGAGGCCCTGGCACATTTTACCCAGAGAAGAAGCTGTGGCTGTCCCGTCTCTGGAAATGTTCAGAGTCAGGTTGGATGGGGTTCTGAGCAACCTGGGATAGTGGAAGGTATCCCTGCCCATGGCAGGGGGTTGGAATGAGATCATCTTTAAGGTCTTTTCCAAACCAAACCATTCTGTGATTCTGTAATTAATTTTAAATGCAAATATACCCTAAAAGCCATTTCCACAGAATATACCATGTGCAGTATTGTTTATTGTTGCTATTATTAATATTTAAGTATTCCTCTCTAGTGAAAAACCATATACTTGGAGATTTGTCCCACACTCAGAAGTGTTTAATCACGGAATTACACATTATATATGGATTTCCAAAGAGAACTAATAGCAACTTGATCATGTGTTTCCCTTGTCACACAAGTTTCCACCCAAATCTATGTTTCTGTGCTGATTTTAAAGCTTACTAAAAAGGCTTTTGAGCTTAAGTAACAATAAAAGGAACAGTTTAGGTGATTTCTCAAGATCACAGATTAATTTTACCAACATATTGTACACAGGAGACCTTTTGATGCCTTTTGTTTGGGCATGACTTTGTGTCTTGTGACTGCACAGGAGTTTCCTGTAGGAACAGGGAGCTCAGGCTGGTCAGACACCTGCAGAACAAAAGGGGGGTTGATTTATGTGTGTGAGTGGAGAATGGCATCAGGGGGAGGATAAGGAGGAGGGAGAATAATCATTGTGACAACTCCAAAGTTATGATATAGAGGAAATAATGTTCAACCTACTGCCAGATGTGGGAGCTGCCTGTGATAGAAGGGGATTTGTAAGCCATGGAGGTACAGTGTTTTGCTAGGCTTGTATGCAACTCTGCTTCATCTTGCATGTTTTTCTAGGTTTGAAAGGCCTTCAGTGACTTTAAATAGCAATTTATTTAGCTGTGGAACAGTCCTGTGATGCGTGACTTTTCCACCTTATTGAGCACTACTGATAAAATCTCTCTCCATTGAGACCGGTGGCAGAAATCCTATCGATCTCAGTGTAGCCAGGATTTCATCTCTATTATCTGGTGATTTGTGTGTAAAGATACTACATTAGTTCTGCACTTGGCTGAGAAAATACAGGAATTTTGCATACAAATCAGTGGAAGTTCTGTCAGAATAAAGGCTGCATAATTGACTCTATTGACTCTGTGGGTGTAATAGACTCTTCTTACTGAGTTCTGCTTGTAAGTAGGTCACAGTGAATGAAAATAAAACATGCATTTCTTTTTGTGACAGTATGGTGTTTTTATAAGTAATCTAGTAATTTTTTTCACTAATTCTTCAGATTTTTCTTTCATCCTGATGCCCATGTAGATGCACACACACATAAACAAATAAGCACCAGTATGCAGATTCTGAGGTGATATATTCTGTGTGTATTCTGTCTTCCAAGTACTGCTGTGCATGACCTAGAAATGCTGGTGGTAAATGCTGTATTGTGGAGCAGAGTTGTTAAACTTGTTTATATCTAATCTTTAGATGCTATCAAGCTTAGGCTGGAAAAAGTAATCTGTTTTATGCTCTACTTTAACATTTGGTATACGTTATATAAACACAAATAATCTCTCCACAGCAAAATAAATATTACAGGAACTCTAAATTATAAAATTTATTCTCTATTTGGGAAATTAATAGAGGCTGAGAGCATCTAATGTAGTTGCATTTCATTTGCCTTCTTATCCTCATAAACATAACTTTTTAAAATCCCTGACATATCTCATTTAGCAGTTTGGGAAGTTAAGAGATAAAGGACTATTTCATAAAATAAAAGGGAGTTTTAAACCACAATTTTTTAAACCAAAAAATTACAGAAATTCTTTAGTAGAAGCGGTAATTCTTGTGTTTAGTAATTTTTTTCATGCTATAATTTTCTCTTTGATCAAATCATTGCTTTTCTTTCTTTGGACTTTCTCTAGGAAAGATTCAGATTTTTTCTTAGCATAAGATTGATGTTAAAATATCTTAGGAATAAGCTCAACCAGACATCACAAAAAATACGCATTAAAAAAATCATATTAAAACTCACTGTAATGAATGACATAGTTTTCAAGTGTGTTTCTTTGAACTAGTCATAAATAGGACTGTGATCATGTTAAGTACCCGGTGCTTGTCTTAGATATGCCTGAGATGTCACAGTAAATTATACAGGTGTCTTTCAAAGGATGCACCATAGACACAGAGGAGTGAGGGCTTAGGCAAATGGGAACAATCTAGCTCGTAAATACTAATTCTACTAGGGGGAAAAAAAATAGTAAAAATAGCTTAACTGACATAATCACAGTAAATTGCAATGTTTCAGCCATTAATGATTCCATCTCTTGCACACAGCAGTGATGATGCAGCTCTGTGTGGATTTAGCTTCTTTCACGTGCAAATGTTCACTGTTAAAATGCAGTAAAAACTGAATTAGAATTCACTAAAATTCACTTAAAATAAGAGAAAAACACAGGCACTGTTAATGTCCTCTCAACTGCAGACATAGCATGGCTATTTCTGTGGATAGTTAATGCTCTAGGACAATTTGAATTTCAGCTGATCAGGTAACTCTGGCATTAACCCTTCAGACTAAGAACTACCTTTATGTTTTTAAGTGTCAGGTATTTCTCAAGTCCAGCTGTCCTTCAGTGTATCTTGTTTGTTTTTTTATAATACTATTACTCTAGAATCAGCCAAGAGAAAAGCAACTTGTTTATCTCTCTTGCCCTTCTTCTCTTTTTAGAAGTCTTGTGCCAGGAGGGACCAGATAATACTCCTCTATTTTTGTATAAGCACAACACCAGTGTAATTCCTTGGACTAGATAAGAATTGCCTTATCCCAAATGTTTTGTCAGAAACAAATTCTGGAGTAGCTTTCACACAGGAATTGAGGAGGGGGTTGACTTTAAAATGGAGCCTGATCAAATAATGGAAAAGTTGGAGTGATTTCAGGATACTTGTGGCACAGGACTAATGGGCAGGGCATTCTCGTCCCCACCTGCTGAAGAAAGCATCTGCAGATACTGAGTGGATATTAAGTAGTGTGCATCACAAACTTCTTAGGTGCAAAGGTATTAGAGCTTTTTCTTTGGCCAAAGTTGCCTTCTTTAAATGAAATCAGCTTGGATATTTAGCTTTCCCTACAGATGGGTAGATAATGATCTCTGACCATTGTGTGTAGATTTTTCCCATAAATTCTTTCTGAGTGTGTTGACTAATCTCTTTTTTGAATGTTCCCATTGATTTTTTTGTTTTCCATCAGTGATATTTTGGCAGCTGTTCAGTTCTAAATTGCTTCTACCATTAGGGAGCTTTTACTTGCACCTAATCTCACAGCAGCCATTTTGATTAGATTTAATATAACTTTTCTTGCATCTTGCTTTACTAAAAACTGCATCCTGCTGGTTTTCTCCGTGGTTTTCTTAAGAGTCTATGGAGGAGAGCCAGGAGAATCTGCTGCTGATGATAGATGGTCTGAAATTAAACCAGTATCCTGAGCAGAGTGCTTAAAAGGTTTTGATGCTGTGTTTCCATGCAGTAAGCAGTCTTCTCATGGCAGTGTTTCTGGATTTATCATGCCTGAGACTTTCTCTAAGTAGCAGGATTGATGAGATTCATGTGTGCTCCCTAAGGATTGATCATGCTTTGCCAGAAGATTGGAATGTCTAATATATGAGGAAAAAATACAGCTTTTTCCTCCTCTGCTGAGCCCTGGTAGGGAAAGCTATAAAGAGCTTATTGGAGAAGCAGAAGTTTAAAATACTTAGTTTATTAATGAGCATGGGAAAGTCAGTTTCATTTTGGAACTGTATGGATTGGTTGATTTCTAGGTCTTCCCTACTGCTGTAAGGCCTCTCTGTTCTGGTGGGAGTTCAGATCCAAGTCAGAATGTGATAACCTTTGTTAATGGGCTACTGTATATTGAGATTAGTGTTTAACTAATACTGTGACCTCTTTTTGCTGGCAGTATGGAAGATCACAGGAATCCTGCTACAATACAAGGATTAATTCACTGGTCTGCAGCTTGATTGTTTCCTTTTTAGTTTAAATAATCGTGGGAAAAAACCCTTCAACATAGGATATTTGTATGCTGTGAATTACTTAATAGCCCCTCAGTGACTTGTACTTCAATTCCCCAGTAAGATGTTTTTTGGGACTGGGAGATGGTGGTTAAAAAAAAACAGCACAGAAAAACAGAAAACAAACCCAAGAAACCTTATACACATTGAAATAATGCTAACCACTGTTTTTTTAAACACACCTTTGAACATTTAAAGCACTGATACATTTCAAACACTGATAGATTAATGACACAGGTAGTTATATATGTTTAGTGGTGACTGCTACAGGAAGAATAAACTTGATTGATATGTATAGCAGGACTAGGCCAAGGAGCCTGGTTTTGGTAAGCAGAACCAAAGAAACTAAGAAGCATTAAAATTGATTCTAGTTGACTAGTTCAGTAATTGAAATTAATGTTAAGATGCAATAGCTTACATTACATTACATTTACATTTTGCTATGCAAAAAGAACAGTGTTTGTGTGTGCATGTGTGTAGAGGATGTGAAAAGAAAAACTGTGATTTGCATGTTGCAAAATCATTTAGTGTAATGCAGTCACTGGACAGGGTTTACAGAGCCTCTGTTCCTCCATCCTGTCTGCTCTCACTGCATTATAAACTTGTCCTCAGTGTCTGCTTCAGCTTCTCAATTAAAATATGGATCACCAGTAAGAAGAGTCCTGTGAATTAGTTCTTTCTAATGAGCTATTGAGAGTATCAAAATGTCATATCCAGCTTTTTAATATTTGCTGCATTTTCTGCAGGAAAGTCACCTGCTCTTCTGAGTAACATTTGATTACTTGAACTTCTTCTTCTTTCTGTGTGGCTTTCTCTGTGCATCTGAAAGCACTTTAGTAGCCACTTCCCCTTATGTTTAGTTTTAATTTGTTCAGGTTAATGGTATTGTGGCCAAAATACCATTTTGTGGCAATTTCTCATACTCTATTACTTTAAAAGAACAGCGAATAAGGATTGTCTTGTAGTAGATTGGAAAAATGTGTATTTTCAGGGAAAAAATAGATAGATTTCAATCTTTTACCTTGTGTGTAGTGGAAGTTTTGCCCCACTATTTTCTGAGACCACCTCATCAGTTAGGCTCCAGGCAAATTTATATATTAAAAAGACATTCTTAATTATCTCTCACTAACACATACATTGTCAATTCTTTCCTGATGGTTTTGTTAACTTGGCATAATTAGTGTATGTATGCTGAAGTAAACAGTGTAGTATGCCTGTCTTTAAATTGGTAGGGTTATCTTTGGGGAGTTTAAAAAAATCTACATATTCAGAAGACTTGGGGCATTTTTAAGTAATGATAGGTTTAAGCTGCAGAATTCCAAAAAGTAAAAGCAATGGAAACAAAAAGATGAGGAAGGGAACATTTAAACAAAGCATTTTGAGCTGGAGAGTACATTTCAGTATAACCTAAGGATATTTCCTCTGAACTCCTTAAAAATAAGTGAGATAGAAATCTCAGTTCACTGATTCAGAATAGGTGCTAGCTCACTTAAGCTTTCCTTGCTTTTAGCAGGCTTCCTGTTTCTTTTAATATCTTCCATTTGAATGGGGAACTAGAAACAATTGTTAATAACTATTCTCAATCCGTTTACAGGCCAGTTTGTTTAGAGTCTGTTTAATGCCTCTGGAATTTTCCCTTTTTTCTTTACCTGGAGTCCACTGGCTCTGCTCCTTTGTTTTTAAGCATTCCTGGAGCACAGCAAGGAACTCTTTCAGACTAGTGAAGTAAAGATGGCATGTCTGTACTGGGGATAGGGGGGAAAGAAAGCAGTTTTAGAGTAGGATTTTCTTCAATTTAATGTTTGTTGTGTATTTAAGATTATTCTTTGTGCTTCATTATTCACACCAGTGTCCTGTTAGTGGGGCTTGTCCTGTATTATGAATCCATACCTGAAAGTTATTATGTCCACATTGAAGTAGAGTTACTGGGTAATTTATTACAGGTTATTTTCTTGTAAATAAAAAAATTTTTAAATTACTTAATGAATTAAGTGAGGAATGTTTGTACAAACTCTTTGGATGTGTTCCCCTAAAGCTGGACAAAGGACAGAGCTGTAACCACAGAAGAAGAAACAGGGTATTAAGACAACTGGAATTATGTGCTTGGTGATTAACAAAGACAGTATGGTTAATTTCCATATTTAATGTGAACATCAGATCTGTTTGCCTATGCCTTTTAGTAAATAAGACAGCATGTAATTTGACAGTATCTTCTGAATACTTTTTCAGCTCGAGATGCAGATGAGAGGGAGAAGTGGATCCACGCTTTAGAGGACACCATCCTCCGCCATACCCTCCAACTTCAGGCAAGTTTCACTTTCAGTTTTCACTTGTTTTACTTTTTTTTTTTTAAAGCATTGAAGTACAGTGGCATGGCTGCTAATATCCAACACATCCTGTATAAAATCTGGCTGTTCTATAGCCTATACAATTGGATACAGTAAAACATCTGTTTAGGTTCGAGTCTGTCGCATTTTTCTTGTCATACCCTGATGGAAAGTCAGAACGAGTCTTTCCTTTATTAACTCATATTTATAATATATATAGTTAACATTAACTCTATTTATGATGTGTATTTATGGTAAGGTTCTGGATTTATTGTTGTATATTATATTTGGATTTTGGTTGGGGATTTTTGTTAATTTTTGGTAAAACTAGGAGTCCTTTTTGGGTCAAGCTTCTTGTGTGCATGTATGACAGTAACTTGGAAATTAAAATGAGACAGCAGCATTGAACCTCTTTCTGGATGACAACAATGGAAAATAGCTCGTTTGAAGCTGGATATCACTGTGTAAACTGTTTTCTGGTTCTAAAGACAGATGGCTGGATTTAGGATGGTTCTTAGCTTTAGTTCAGGAGTTGGACCCTGTCATCCTTGTGGGTCACTTCCAGATCTGAATATTCTGTGGTTCTGTGATCTAAGATCAGTTGCTTGATACTCTAGAACTGGACATCTCTATGAGACTTGCTGCACATTTATTTTTGCCCTACAGAGAAACCCAAACTCTCATTAAAGGGATTTGGTTTGTACCATATAGGTGTCTGGTGCCAGTGTAGAAATCATAAAGCAGGTGGGGAATTTTGAGGGAATAATTAAAAAAACCAGAATGGAGTACTAAGAAACATGTATCCTTCATCCTTTTACATATATTCACCGTTGAATGTAATACTTTGTGGGCCACTGCTATGTGCTCACCACTCATTTATAAGAACCTTTTTCAGTGTTTGGGTCATGTAACCTTTTAGCCTCTGGCCCTTGTTTGTGGAGTGGTGTTCACTTACACCCCCATTCAGGAACTGCGAAGGTTTGCACGGAGGCTGCTGAGCAGGCACTGATTTAAGAATGAAACACGACTGCATCTCCTTGCCAAATCTCCTTCTTTCATGGCTTAGGAAGTGAGGTCTTCGTTCCGTTCACCCTCACGGGTGGGACTTGCGGTCGGAGCGAGCAGGGGCCGAAGTTTCGGGGGATGCTCGCGGGGCTGAGCGCGGGGTGAATCCAGGCAGAAACATCCCCTCCATGGCCGGCCAGGCCCTGCTGGGCTTCCCCGCTCCCTCCCTCCCTCCCTCCTCAGGGCCGGGCCGGCCCCGCTCCAATCTCCGTTCGCCTGCTCCGTGACGCGCTCGGCGGGGCCGCGGCCGGGGGTCCTGCCCTTCCCTTTCCCTTCCCTTCCCTTCCCTTCCATCCCGCCCCTTCCCGCCCCGCTGGAGGCGGCGCTGCCGGGGCCCGGCGGGCGGGCGGCCCCGCTCCTGCTGCGCTGCGCTCGTAGCGCCGAGGGATGGCCGGTGTGAGTACGGGGCAGCAGGGACGGGGGCTGGGCCGGGGCTGCGGGTGTCCCTGGGGCAGCGCCGGGCCCCTCCCGGGCGGGCAGCGAGCCCCTGCCCTTGGCGGCCGAGGGCGCTGGCGGTGCCCGTCCCCGCCCGGGCACCGCGGGTACGGAGCAGCAGCGGGGGCCGCCGGGTCCGTGTGCCCGCGGGGATGCTGCTGTCCGGATACACAGGCACGCCTTGGCTTCAGTAGCCTTTGGATAAAACGGCGCTTCGTGCACTTGGTATTCTTTCGCTTTCCGTTTCCTTCGGGCAAAACAGTCAAGCGGGTTCGTTGGGGGATTATTGGCTCAGCGGGATGGGGGGGTCTGAGTGCCGCGGCAGAGATTATTTTCTGTAGAGGCATTTTCTTAGATTCTTAGTTTCTGTCGCTAACTAAACATGTGGTTGACGATCACTTAAAACCTTTAGGTAACTGGTTTTCCCCAAAATGTTGTATCTTTTCAGAGTCTTTTTTTCCATGTTGCTTTCAGTCTGCCTATGCTGGTATGCCTGTGCTCAAGTTTGAAAGTCAGACTTAGAGTTGACTTCACTGTACCAAAAACTCATCTGAGCTGTGAGAAACTGTACCAAAGCCCAGGTGGTTCGTGTGTTGTGTGAACCAAATCAGGAAGGATTACGAGTTAATGCGAGGTGGAGAGGTGAAGTGCTGTCTTTGTGTTCTCTAGTCTGATTAATCTTGCTGATTTTATTTTTACCTAAATGTTCTGTTGTGTTGTCCTTCCTTCCACTCTTTATAATGGATGTGTTTTTGAAACACAAAATAAAACACACTTCTTCTGCCCCCCTCCCCCCAAACCTTAAAATGAGCTACAGTCAAGGAACTGAGTCATAAATACACAGAATGTTCAAAACTGTCCAGGGGGCTGACAATTAGTAATGTTGTATCCAAAGGGAGCAACAATAGGGAGGAAATGTTTCAGATACACTTGAAGCTGATTTGTTTGAATTTTGAAACTGAAGTATGCTGGTTTTTTTGTATGCACTTGTATTAATGTGATTGCTAAAAATACACATAGTAGTTCTAGTATTAGCTTTGTCTGTGGAAAAAGTTATTGAACAGATGGTGTGATAATACTGAAAATGCCATTCTGAACCCCCCAACGTTTTCCCCTTACCCCCCAAATTGTTACTATTGTGACATTAGCAGGCCTGTGGCTTTGCAGTGGCAGCACAGCAGTTGCCTCATACCCACAGGACCTAAGGGGAAGGGTGTACATGGGGTGAAGGCATATTGTGGCTAAAGTTTCATGTTTGTGTGGGGAGAAAAGTTGTCACATTTTCTTCAGTTCCTCAGCAGCATCTCGTGCCAACCAGCAGTCCCATTCAGACAGGGAATCCTGCTTTCCTTGCTGTCTGTCAAGTACACCCTGGCAGCACCCTAGTGCTTCAAGTACTTCAGGGCAGTGGAATTTGGCTCTGGAATTGTCTCGTGAGTTGTAATGGATAGTTCATGTCTTAGGACCACAGTAACACAGTAACTTCCTTATTTGATCTACATTAAGCTGCTTCAGCCTCTAAGTGGACCCTGTAGAATTAAAGGAACTGAAATTTTGAAGGTGGGCCATTTCTAATGGGACCATAAAAGTAACAGGAATTAAGTGAAAATCAATTGCTTTGTAGGTTGATAATTCCATAATTTAGACAAGATGTTTACTTTCTAAGTAGCAAATAGTAAGAAAACTTGATTCTAATAAGTGGGTCTGTGCTGGCTGCTCTGAAGAGTAGATAACAATGGCTTAAACACTGACTTACACCATGGCTTCACCAAAATGTGGGACTTGGTGCTGCTGCTGGAAGCAGTCCTGTCTCACTTCTCCTAGCAAAAGGGAAGAGGCAGTGTGGCAAGAAGGGTAGAATTTGGAACTTAAAATTGCTTTTGCTGCTGCTCTCTCCGAGTTTATTTTTAACCCTGATTAGTTTCCACATTGAGTTGTTTGTGACAAGGTAAATGTTTATGCTGACTCAAAAGAAAGAGCAGAGTAAAGGCTAGAGTAAACACCAGGGAAACTGATTTGTTTCCCCTTCATTTTTGGAACGTGTTTATGAAATGTTGATAGTAGCAGTTCACTTAGTATCACATTAACCAGGATTTTTTTCTGACCTTCCTAAAGCTGCAAGCAAGAACACAAGGTAGAGTAAAACTCTCTTATATCTTAAGTATATTGCACTCCAAAGTATATTGTCTTGTATTAACTGGCTTTTCATTGTTGCTTCTAGTGTGAGTCGAGAATTCTTGCATAAAACTAAAACCAGCTTCTTTTACATTAAGACTATATCCAGTGTAGGTGTTTTTCAAGTGCTGGTGGGAGGGCATAGGGTTGACAGCCATGCTGCCCTTTTCAGACTTTGCTAATGAAATAATCAGGATAGTGTCTGAGTACCCTAGAACATGTGCATTATCTGCACTGATTATAAAAGTAAAGGAATGGGACTCTAAGATATACCTAGTATTTGTGAGGTTTCAGAATTGTAACCTATGCTTTAAAGACAGAGTTTTATATCAGTGTGTAAATATTTCTGTCTTCTGAACTTTCTGTTCTCCTTGAAGATCTGATAGTATCTCTGTAGCTGCAGAGTCTTTGCTAAGCATTTTGTGTTTTACAAAGTAGAACCTTTTGTTTTCCCTGTAAGAATTGAAATATTCTGTTTGGAAAGGTCTGCTTTGTATGCTTTCCACACTCCATATATTTGTTTTCAAACACTTACTTTTGGAGCTTCAAATATTGCATAAAAGTCTAGCAGAGGAAAAAAATAGCTGTTTTTTTGCCACAAAAGTGCCCTTGTTTAGTGGCTTACAAGTTGATTTCTTGTTTTTCTTGAATTTTTTATCACTGATCCGTATAGGCAATGTCCAGCTCATCAAAATCAAGCATGATGTAGGCAGGGGGAATGTTTCTGATGAGATATTGTGGATGAAAGGAAAACATTTGTATTCACTCCTTCAAACTAACTTACACAGGAATTTTTTGTTGGATTTGGAGTCCTAATTAGATGAAGAATGTAGAAGAAGTGTCTTCAAAAAGATAAGAAATTCTACTCTGTACTCTTCTATCTTCCTCCCCCAGGAAAGCTATTATTGTAATGCTTTTATTTGAGAAATATAGTTGAATTTTTCTGTTATGCTCCTTCTTAGGATGATGCAATCTTTTAATCTCATCCGAGTTTGAAAGAACTGGTTTAAATTAGGCTGAATTACTTCTCAGCATGGACAAGTTTTGAATACAAATGCATTAGAGATATGTGTGACTTCTAATTTGGAGGACAAGGAAACAACATGAAACTCCCTTGGTGCTAGCAGTTCTGTAGTGAAAATAAGGCTCATAATATGTATTTTTAATTAGTTTATGTTTTGTTGTTACCCTCCTATTTACCTCCTCAAAAAAAAAAAAAAAAAAAAAAAAAAGCATTGTGTATGAAGGGAATAATTTTGCAGGACTGTTAGCATGGGAATTGTTTGCTCAGCTCGAGACCAGCATGGAAATTCTTTCCTAGGAAAACCATAATGTCTGTAAACACTGGCATTGAGATGTGCCCTGGAGAGTCTGGGCCTTAAACTTTTGCTGTGTCCTGAAGGGGAGGACAGGAGTTGTGGGAGGGAGGGAGGATCAGGGAAAGAATGCTATGATGTTTTTTTTCTTTTTTTCTCTAGAGTTCTTATCAGTATGGTTTTGTTGTGGGGAGCAGTTAGGTATCAACCAACTTGTTTTGACACCAAAGTTCTTGGTTTGGGAGGTGGTGGACAGACTGAAAAGCTTGCTTCTGCAGCTATTTCATCTGTTAATTCTTTTAAACTTACTGAACACAGAGTCTTTATTTGAGGTTAATAAAATATACTTACTAATAGATGTAGTTACTCAATGGAAAAACAAGTTACACTGCTTCAGACAGTAAGATAAAGTCAATGTATTTCTGATCTTCAGAAATAGTCTGGATTCCTGTTCTTTTCCATAATTTGAAGATACTTATTTTAGAATAGCAGTAGAATAGTCTACAGCTGGAGAAGACATCTGGAAATCACCTGTTCCAAGCACCTTCTCACTTCAAGGCACACTTGTACTTTAGATCAGGTTGTCAAAGGTCAAATCCAGTTGAGTTTGGAACTCTGCCCTTCAAGGGTGAAGGTTCTACAATATCTGCAGGCAGCCTGTTTGTCAGCCTGTGAATAGATGAGCAGTATATTTTACAAGTTCCTCATAAAAATTTGATTGCTAGTTGAGATGTGCAGATTCCTAATGTACAAGTTTACCAAGCTGTGAAATGCCATTCTAGTGACTACTCACCTGTTTCTTTTGAAACCTCATTTCCTTCATGGCAGGGAAGGAGAGAAAAAGTCCCCATTTTACCTTTACTGTGGCTTTGAGTGACCAGAAAATCAAGAAATAAGCATTTGTTGTGCAAACCTGCATTTTGTGTATCTCCTTTTTCTAAATTACTGCTGGCTTTGAAATACTGATTGATTTTGTTAGCTATTTATGCAGGCTGTTTTTTATATGGTATTGCTCAACTTTTCAACTTTGCTAAGTATCATTTGGTTTTCAGTTCTAAAACTGTGAGAACTTAAATTATTAACCTAATCTCATATAACATACACTAATAAATTTGCTGAGAAGATTATCAAATTTCATCTTAATTACCCAAGAGCAAATTAGCGAGGTGCTGCGGCTTTAAGTACCTGTGCTTTGCAAAATTATTCTAATGTTTCATCTCTGTTATGCTCAGTTTGACACTTTACTGGTTTTATGGATTTCTCTTTACATTGTTTGAAGTTTTAATTTTCTAATAGCATTTCTGAGATTACAATTTTCACTCTGTGTTTTGTGTGGGTGTCTGCTCAGTTGTAACACTGAATGTTTTGATCAGCTTTTCCCTTAGTTCTAAGAGCCTGAAATTCAAGAATGGCATTTTATCTTTAAGGCACCACTAAAAATACCAGATAGTTATATATTAGTAGTCACAGAGTGAGGACTGAATTAAAAATCAGCATATTGATGCAGCATGCAGATAACATGCACTGTAAACTATATTTCTGTATGTAGTAACTTCAGCACAAATTTTTTGTATAGTTCACGTGGTTTGGAATATGAAACCTGATCTCCAGAATTTTTAACTGAGCTTGCAGGACCATTTGCTGAACTGATGAGATTGGCTGCTAGTGGTACGGAGAATTCCATTTGCAACAAGGAAGTTGAATACTAATTTCACATGATTTCAGATGTAGTTTCAGTAATTTAAACTAGTTTGAGGGAGTATCAAAAGTTGCTCAGTTGAGAGCACTGTCCCTTCTGCCTATTAGTTTTTTTGATAACTTTTTACAGCCAGTGCTTTTTGTATTTATTTTTTGTCATAGTCAAAATGGTTTTTTCCCCCTCATCTTCTCCTCCATCCTCCTTGCTTCACAATACTATTTATAAATTTGACTGGTGTTGACTGTCTAATACAGGTGAAGTATCTCTTTTGATTACAAACCCATCTGTGTGGAGCTGTTGTCAAGATCTGCATGACTGTCTGTAGCAAATGAGTAAAGAATAATATTTTCTACAGTCAGTAGATGGGTTTATGTTTTAGGCTGTGTGTGATACTGTACAAGTCATTCCACTACTGCATAAAAGTACTCACACTTCTAAAGAGCCATCAATAAAACTCTTAATGTGATGGCCCAATATCATACAAAAATAGGAGAAATTGTCTGTTCTGACAGAGCAAACAGTGCAAAAAAAAAAAATCGCAGTAATGTGGAATTTTAGAAAGACAGTTTGCCCATCTTCCTCCATGTGAAATGTTTTTCCTCACTGGTTGATCTTTACACGCCCAGACTCTTGAGATCCTCAGCAGTCAAACAGGAGTTAATGGTTTCATAAGAGTTTGAAGTTGTCCTGTTTGAAATCAGTGTGAATACAGGTGAAAATATTGAGGCTGGTAGCAAAGCTGTCATGCTGTGGTCTTCTCGGGATTATGTTCTAACTGATGGTTGCTTTCTTATCCTTCATGTGTTTTTCTTCCTAAGTATGTTCATCTTACAGTGTACAGTTTTTTCCAGCTGAGTGTCCTTCAGCATTTGTTTCACAGTTCCATTTGCATTAAAGGTATTATATAAATAAACCTTGGATGTGTTTACATAGCATATGTGCACGAAGGCTGAAGTAATCAAGAATCCTCTTTTCTTTCCTCTAAATAAAGATGTGGTATGCCAGTGGGAATTTGTTTGTGTTTTTAAATCAATGGTTTATCTGTTTAAACGTAGAGATTTTGTTATATACAGAAGTGTGCTCTGAGTGTTGTATTATTAGGAGAAACAAATTTCCAAGCAAGAAAATATAAAATTAATCATTCTCATCACACTGATACATTGTCTTTGGTGGTGTATGTGCAACAAAATATCATAATTCAGATACAAGGACAAGGATGCAAATCATTATAATTGTAAAGGAACTAGGGCAACCAGGACTAATAATTTTGAACTTTCCAGGTCAAAAGTATTTAAGAAAAGATTTAGCAGTTCTTAGCGAGGGTGCTGTGAGTTGAGCAATACTGTCTGAAGTGTGAGAAGTGCAGTTATCCCGTTGGGTAGGATTTGGGCTTCCCTAGATGAAATGTAAGGATATGGAATCACAAGACAATTTCAAAAAAATATGAATTCTCCTTTATATTTTATAAAGAAATTTTAATCAGTGTAATTTAGGAGGATTTTTTCAATCAGAAGTAATGAAATACTCTGGTGTGTGATGATTATACCCCCTCTGAAAATGTGGAGCAATTTGCTGCTGCTGATTTAGCTGCAAATAGGAGCCAAATGTGTTCAGCTGTGTGCCTGTGTTTGCACGTGGCAGGATGAGAGGCAAGGCAGCATTTTCTCAGTCAGATGGCAGGCAAAACCATATTGTTGTTGTATTTTTTTGTCCTCTGAAACACTAATTAAATATTTGATTTTTATTTGTTTATTTCTAGGGTGTGGATTCAGGATTTGTTCCCAGTGTTCATGATTTTGACAAGAAACTTACGGAGGCTGATGCTTACTTACAGATCTTGATAGACCAGTTGAAGGTATGGTAACTAAATGCTGCATTTACTGTGCTGGGGGTCTGCTTGTCAGGCTGGATTTCAAAGCCAGCTTGAAAGGAAGCACAACAGAGAGTCAGTCAAGATGAAAATGCCTTTCTCTTAGGATTGCTAAAAAGGAGTTAAAAATTAGAATATCTCAAGCAGATTTATGTTAAATGGTTTACAATGGCTGAAAGATTTTGTTTTATATAAAACCTTTATGGAAATGGCAAGGTTAAAGGTGTTAAATTTCATTTTAAAACATAATTAAATCTTTGTGTTGCGCATAGCATTTTAGAATCTATCTTGAGAAGATTTTGTCAAGTGATGTGTAATTACAGTTGCAGATAGTTTCAGACTTTGTTGCAATGGTGGTAGATAATCTGTGCTTTGTCCTTGAGTGAAAGCATTCTGGAGGAATGTTGTACAATACAGATCTTTTAAACTTTGTATTTTAAGAATAGGTGGGAATGTGAGGAACAGTGAGGTCGTATCTCTTAGTACTCACCTTTTTCAGAAAGGTGCTGCTTCAGAATTGCTGCTGCTTAGGACACCTTTTTCCCATGACTCAGCAGGTTAAAATTGCTGTTAAAATTGCTTCGGTTCTGCTGGGTTGGATTTTTTTCCCTGATATAATGTGCGAGTATTGCATGTGGGATATTCAGCAAAAATTCATTTGGAGGGTAGGGTGGAGAAGAGGGTGAGCACAGCAACAAAAATGAAAATAGGCAGAAGAGATGCAAACAAAATTCAGAGCTACCCTGCAAAGGCTTGATAAGGAGGTGTCTTTGTCTGCCACTCTGGAGCCATCACTTCACTGACAGAAGGTATTTGAATCTTTACACCTTCTAATTGTTATTCAGGCCAGCTGGGGGGAGGGGAATAGAAATTAATTAATAATGAAAGATGAGTCAGTTTGAGGATGGACAGAGACCAAGATCACAGTCTATTTTTGGAACTAGGAATCAGCCCTCAAGGGAAAGGGAGCACATGAGTTGGTTTGAGGCAGGCAGTTGAGTGAAGAGCTACAGCTCACTTCCTAAAAATTACATCCTCTTCTCTAAGCTACAAGGGTGGATATGATGAACTTTTAACATTACCTGTAATTTTTCTCTTCCCTGAACAACTCCATGGTTGTATGTCCACCTCAGAGTGCCCTCAGAGGCCTCTTAACTCTTTCAGCTCAGCTTGTGTTAAATACATGTGCAGGCTTTTCAGTGAGGGTTTGTTTCACTTTGTTTTGTTGCATCTCATATCCCACTTTTAAGAAAATAAACATAAATTAGTGCAAGGAAGTCATATCTTCCCCAAAAAATGTGCTTACAAATCTTACATGATTTGGTCATGAACCTGAATCAAGGTTAAATGCTTCATATGCCCCAAAGCTTTTTGCTGGAATAGAAGAAAGGCAACAGTGGGTGTTCTAGTGAGTTCAGTTATGTTACTTAACCTCACCTTTTTGTTCAAATCATGGTAGAATTGTCAGGCTTAGCTGTGAGATTTGGTCTCTTGTGGGATAGGTGTGAGAAATTAGTTACAAATAAGAAATTTTAGGCCAAAACAGCATTGAATCCTAATACCAGGGTTGTATGACTTACTAAATGGTAATGGTTTTGGTTTTGAAATATTGGTGTTTCTGTCTGATAACACTTTCAATATTTTCACAAGTATCTCTTTCTTCTAGCTCTTTGATGAAAAACTCCAGAACTGCAAAGATGATGAACAGAGAAAAGCAAGTACATTTTATCTTAAAAATTGTTTGTTTATCAGATGGTTTTGTGCATCGGTTTGCTGTAGTAGGAATGCTAAGTACACATTTATTGAGTTGTCAAAATCAATTCAAGCAATTTGAATAACTTAAAACAGTTGTGGTGTGACTAAGTTGCCAAAAAGAATTTAGTAGTAATGGGCATCATAGCATTAAAAAATGTTTCAGTCTGTCAGAAATAATTGCTCCTCTTCTATCCAGCAGTGTTGAAAGCATTTGAACTTAAGTTTGCTGGTTTTTAATCTTTAATGAGGATGAGTGTTTAATGTTGGTAGGAATTACAAGGCTATTCCAAAGGAAAAATAATAAATACTCCTAATCATGTATTTCACATAATCAGTCTGTATCCTGTGTAGGTCTGTGACACATTGGAAATCTGAGAGTACCACAGTTCATTCACTGAAGTGAGGGTGCCAGAAATGTAGTAGTGGGGAGCCCTGCTCTTTAAGCAAGGGTGTAATTCAATTAAATGGTTTGTGTTCTTTGCATCCTGTTTGTCCTGTTCCATCCCAAAATCAGCTCTGCAGGTCCGAGTTCAAGCACTGGTTAAGAAAGGCTGGCACATACCTTTGGTGGTGTGGGTTTGGAATTAAGTGTCAATCTGTTTTCATTTATAATTTGTGTGTGTAGAGGAGGGATTTAACAATTCCTTATGAAGGGTTTATTACAGAGGAATTGCTTCCCTTCAGCAGTAATTTTGGTATCATGAAGTAGTGGTGTATTTCATCCTTGTTCCCTCCCTGAATGTCTCTTGTGGCAAACAAGCTTTGTTCTCTTGGTGTTTGGTTCCTGTTTTGAAAACTCTTTGATGCTTTCTGTGATTAGTTTTACTTCTTTATAATGGTTGTGACCTTTCAAGTGTTATTCATCTTACCTGATGTGTTAAGTGGTGTCTTGGGGAGTTCCTTCTCATGTACAGGCTTTTAAAAGAACTTTGAAGTACATCTCTGTCAATGTGTTTAATCTGTAGACAGCTGACCACAAGAATCAGGTCTAAGGATTTTGTATTTCTCCTTCAGTGTGGGAAGAGTTGTCCTTCCATTTTGACCTCCCTCCAGATGCTACTTTGCAGATCAGGCAGTACTTTCTTTTTTCCTGTGGCAGTGCTCCTAATCCCTAGAGACTTCCCACATGTGCTGACTTCTTAATTTAGCTCTGCAAGGTGTATCTGTGGGACAAATAGATTGACTTCATAGAGAAAGGAGGAGGCTCATTTAGAAGAGATTGGTGTCCTCTGGTTTTAAATCTTGATGAGGATTGCTATTACTACAGATTCCATTTATTCTCTATTAAAAATGAAAAAGACTTGACAAAGCACTCTTTTGATCATATCTCTTCCTGTACTGAGAGGTTTTTTGATACAGTATTTAGCAGTTTCCCTATTTGTTTATGGAAGTACGGTTCAGCTATCAGATTATGAGCTGAGTGTGATCTGCAGGGTACTTCCATCAAACCCATAGTTCCTTCCTCCAAAGAAACAAGTTTTGGGTATTTGAGTTTTAAGTGCTTCCTGAGCAGTCCTGAGCAACTGTTTATGACCAGGGATTTCAAACCTGAGCTGTTGTTTTTACAAGTTCACAGGGCATTGGATGAGCTGGCTTTTAGTTACAGAATATTTGGCCTTTTGAAGATGATGACACAGGTTGTAGGTGTTCTGACATGCTTCAAGATCTCCTGGATATCTTCCTTCTGAGATGTGGTGATCTCTTGAATTTGGACAAAGACAGTGCAGATGTAGGCCTGATGAAAATATTGGGATTTACATGAATTCCTTGTGCTGCATTGTTGTTCTGGCAGAAGTGCAGCTAGCAGGGTGTGGGGGGATCATGCACAACCAGCAGTGCTGCCAGTTCTGCTGAATCTCCTGCTGGGGAACGGTGTTTGTATCTGATTGCAGAGGAGGGGGAGGAGGGGGTGTGATCTGATATGAAGGTACTGGTGTTTCAAGGTGAAGACAAGACAGGACCTTGCTTTCTTACAATGTTACCAACATTACTGGTGGAAACTCCAAGACAGCTTTCTGTTCAGTTTTGTGTAATTATCTTGACCACACATCAGGGAGAAGAAAACGGAAGCACTCAAAGGCATCAGAACAGCAGAGAGGTGCATGTTTGCAGGCTGGAACAAAGCTGACATTACTTAACAAGATTTGGGAGGCAAGTGCCGCCTGCTTAAGCTGTTTGGTTCAAAACAAGTGCTTTTTTGAAGTAAATCCAAGGCTGAGCACAAAGATTTGGGTTGCACTTTACAGATCTCAACCATGAGTCAGCTGCCTCTCTGTGCTGGATGAACTGATCCCTCTGTAGTCACATGATTACTGAATAAGCCAAAAATCATGTTAGATGAGAAAAAATTAGTTTTCTCAGTGATTTCCTAAAAAATCAGATGTCAAGGAGATGCAATGAGCATCAAGTAGAGGGAGTAGTTTCAGCAGCAGCCTGCAGTTTGATTAGATTAAATATAGCAAATTGCATTCTGCAATTGTAAATTAAATCTGCATTCTGCAAATGTAGATCTGGAGGAAATTGGTGTTTCAGATGAAAATATGTGTATTCATTACCTAAAACTAAGGGTAATGAAAACTAGAACTGTTGTACTAAAATTTTATCTGCATCAGTTTTCAAAGAGTAGCAATGATGAAAAGAGAAAACGGTGATAAATGTTAGTAGTAAATGTTTAGGGGGTTTTATTTTGTTTTTTTATTGGTAATGTGTTTTATCTTCAACATATTTGCTTATGGTTTTCCTAACAATTTTGTAGTGTCTAAATTATCAGTTGAGTGTGCTGTGTTCTTGCAAGGTGGTCATAGAGCACAAATGTAAAAATACTGGAACAGTGCAAACTGTCACTGCTTAATTTGACTAGCTCACAAAGGATTCATTTCCATAGAGGAAAAAACTATGGTTCTATAATTTATTGAAAGGCTTAGAAATCTGCTTGTCTTGAGTTTTTTTCCCTCTTGATCTTCCATGTGATCTTTGACTAAATTGCCCTTTTGTCTGTACCTGGGTGTAAGAATTAACAATGTCCCAGTGAACTGTTTGGAAAATTACAGATGGGTGGGGACAAACCAACATGACTGAATTGCATCACATGGTCTGAGGTCACTTTCTTATTTTCAGCAAAGTTGATGTCACTGGAGGGACTGAGATCTCAGTTTATTTGGTGTGTAAATACTCTACAACAAATTGGGGGAAAAATGAGTAAAGAATGATCAAAGCTGCTGATGGCTGCCTCCAGTTGGCTGTACAGAGTTGAGACTGCATGATTTCCTTCAGCTGCACCATCTTCCATCCAACAAGATTTGTTTGTTTGGGTGCATTGCCTGTTCAATTTTTTTAACTAAAGGGCTCAAAACTTCTATGCTGTCATATTTAAAATATATTTTTAAAATGCTTTTTTCAATATGTGTTGATGAAGTTTAAGTTGGAAGTCTCATAGAGACATGGAAAACAAACGAAAACAAAGCCAAGACTTCTTGGCATGCTGTTGGCATGTTTCTCTGCTAGCAGCAGGAGTAAATATAACATAACTTCATGATATAACATCCCTCATATGATATATTCCAGATAAACATGGTCCAGGCTTTCCAGTAGGAAGGGCTGAGTCTGGGTTCTGTTTGGCCACCTCTTGACAATTAATCCTGAAGAAAATGTGCAGCATGTCTTGAATAATATCTGGACCATAGCTGAAAATTTCCCCGAGGAATTTTCTGAGAGGCTGTCCCTGCATTTGTTTTCTTTTTGATCCACAAATTGGGACTGTTCATTTCTGTGGATTTATAGCTGCATGTTCTCTTATGCTGTAGGCTTTTGCTTGCAATGCCTGGTGCAGGGAAAGGATTTTTTACCCACTTTGATTATTCAAGAATCAAGAAGATTGTGACTCAAGTCACATGAGACACTCAAATTAATCAAAACAAAGAGGTCCTGTAATTGCATTAGAGGTTCAGTGCTGAGTCCAGTGTAGTGATTTTGCCTTCTGCAGACAGAGCCAAGGACATCAACAGGAAGCATCTGCTCCTGAACCAGGTCATGCTGATGTGGGACATGGCATGCAGATGCCTTTTGCATGCCTGAGGTGCAGTTCCACACAGGAAATCTTTATGAACCAGTGTTTCTAGATAAAATGAAGTAGGAAGATTTCCAGAAGCACTTTTACTGGAGGTGTAGAAAGAGCAAGAACATGTGTGCACTGTTATTTTCTATTTTGTTTCAAGCTGTGCTTAACAGCAAATGTTTATGGTACTTGAATGATGGTCACTCCATGTAATAGTGTTGAAATGTGCCACCATTCAGTGCACTTCATAAGGATACAAAATGAACTTAGAATCTTCATGCTGCATTTCATTTTTGTTGATGTTATGCAAAAATGAAGTATAGATTTTAATGGGTAAATGTGTATAATGTTACTGTTGAGAAAATCTTAACTTTGTAATCTTTAAACTTTAATTATCAGTTTAACTTCAGTCTTGTCTTGAAAATTATGTCTATATATGGAAATAGTCTTTAACATGTTGGTTAAGGGCTTTTTTCCCTCCCCCTATTTAAAATTAAAATATTGTGTTTATACAGTATTTAGGTCAAACCAGATGCTGGAAATTCTGTCTTTAATTGCATTGTTTTGATTTTTCTTTTACAGAAAATTGAAGGTCTCAAAGAAACAACTAATGTAAGTTTCTTTAGTTTTTGTAACTATTTTATATTGATTCTGAAATTTACCTTATTTTCTTCAGAAAGTTTTTAAAGCCTTTTTACAGAAAAATGAGAATCCATATTAGGTCCAACATTGTGATGACAGAGGCCACCTGTTTCTGGTGCAGTGTTCAGGTTTCTGTCCAGCAGCTTGGAATGATGGAGTAGTTGAGGTTCTCTGAAGGTCTGCAGTCCAACCCTGTGCTCAGAGCACCATCAGCTGGGACAGGTTGCTCAGGACCAAATCTAGTTTGGGTTTTGAGTAACTCCAAGGCTGGAAGCGTTACAGCTTCTCTGGACAATCTGTTGCAGTGTTTTATCATCCATAAAAGAATAAAAGGTGTTTTCTTCTGTTTGAGGTGATTTTCCTGTATTTCTGTTTGTTGCCAGTGCTTGTCCTGTCACTGGGCACCACTGAGGAGAGTCTTGCTCAGTCTTCTCCTGCCTTCCCAGTCAGATGTTGATCCCCCTTGATAAGGTCTCCCTGAACCTTTTCCTCTCCAAATTAAACAAGCCCAGGTCCCTGAGCCTCCCTTCCCATAATAATTTACCTGCCTGCAGCACTCTGGGGTTTTGGAGCTGACCTCCATTTCACCTGACAGCCTGGCTTGTGTGTGGCTTTGGAAACTTCTGTTTTCTGCTGCTGTGCTTTTGTCTCTGGAAAGAAAAGGGGGAAGGGAAAGAAGGGTTTCTACAGAAGTGAGTGTACATTTAGTTCACACCCAATATTCTGTATAATGAATACATACAAAATATTAAGGGATAGTAACATTTTTTTTCTGATATTTTTCTTTTCCTAGAGCATGGTAGAATCAATAAAACACTGCATTGTGTTGCTACAGATTGCTAAAGTAAGTACACTGTAAACTGTTCAGAATTTTAGTGATACAGCATGAATCTTAAAGGTGCCTTCTGTACGATCCAGGAACAAGAAAACAATTATAAGTTGATTTATGCTTTTAATTTAATGAAGTTTCTGAAATACTGAGTTCCGTAGCAGTCTGTTAATGCTCATGGTAACAATCATGTTGGTTCAAGTTTTCTTTAAGATAAACTTTCTTTTGCAGAGTTTGCTATTAGACTAAACAAGAACTTGGACAAATGTCAGGTTCCAGAACAGGAACTTAACAAATTCTTCTTTCTCTTTAATTTAAGAGTGTGGCTAACAAATAAAAAAGGGGGAAAGATGATGAAAATAATGAAACCGGTTTGGCAAGGTCTGTCATAGGTCTGAAGTTCATGATGATAGTGGAACTTCTTGAAGTTAGAATTACATGATTTGAGAATGCAGTGTGGGTAATGCACTTACGCTTTTCACCTACATGTTTCATTAGATTTTAAAATTCAGGGAGTTTTGGATTAACTTTTTGTCAAATTCTGCCCTTACAGGTTTAACATTCTGTATTTAGGATATGTTAATTATGAACTGCTGATTTATATCTTGTGATCAAAGTGGAGGGAGGTGATACTTTCTGCAGAAATAAAGGTATTTTCAGAATTTCAGGCTGATTTACTCAGAACACATTCTGATTTATCCAGAAATAGGCGTGGGGTCTTCAATTATTTTTTTATTCTCTAATCTAGATCAACTATTTGTTGTGGCTTTGGAGTGCAAGACTGCTGCTTGTCTTCATTTTTGATGCCAGATATGTTGCATATAATTTTTTAGTGCAGTAAAAATTGAAGTAATTAGAATCTTACAGGATCAAAAGTCATTCACTGAAAGGATGAGTTCATGTTTTGTGAAATTCAATTTTCATATCTATTAGATAAGAATTTGTGAAGAAAATGTTTGTTAATTAACAGATTTGTACAAAACCAACATTTTTTTTACAAGCACTAGGGTTGGAACATTGAAATAGTTTTGTGCCACATGAATTTGGAGCTAGTACAGTCTTTATTTAATACGCAGGGATGCTACTTCAATCCTTCACTGTAGTGCCAGCAAGAAAAGCTTTTCAGTATTTAATTTGCTGTTATTTAGTCCTGGGTATATTTAGAGGTGTTTTAGTACTGTGAAATCAGTAGACTATATGTCATTTTTTAGGGATTTGATGGAGTCAGTTGTAGATAGGTTAGAGGGTAATATGCTGATTTTCTTATCTGTATATGATTTGTTGTATCGAGAAAGTTGTTTGAGAAACTGCAAGGAATTACTAGTTCATTTTTTCTTAATTACTGTATAAATGTATTTAATAGTTCTTATTTTCACAGGGGTTTCATTCCTATGAAATTTTACTCTTTATAAAGCTCTGCTATGTAATTAACAAATGTGAAATTGCAGAGTTATAATCTTCTTTTCAGACTGTTGATCAGAGCTGGTAATATGTGGCTGAGTTATCTTGTTTCTGTTAAACATAAAATCCTGTTTCTGCTCTGTATGAATTTATTGGGAGTTAGACAAATGTGACCACTTATGCTGATGCTAAGCATATTTTGAATTTCTTTAGGTGGTTTGCTGAGCACGGACAAAACTGGTAGTGGCAGATGCAGTCATTTAGATCAGGTTCAGTACTTTACTGCTCCAGCCACCATGTGAGTGTAAAGGCAGTGGAATTTGAGTCCCACAAAGGTGTTAACACTTGCATTTTGTTGCACTAAATCAGACCTTGAAGTCCTTCTTTCAGTACCACTAAATATTAACCAGTGTAAATAGGAGAGCTTATCCACTAAGGAGTGGGGGTTTATTGCTTGGATTTTTGCTAAACCATATCTAAAGCTTTTTTGGAGCTGTTGAAGACAAGGTGGGTTAAAGGGTGCCTTATGCTCAGTTAATTGCAAGATGTTGATCCACATATAGTGGGGGAAAAAAATTCCCAGTACTTTAATAACCTTTTTTCTGCTTCATCTTCTTTCTCTCTCAGGCAACTGTACTTGTTGACTACAAGGGAATTCTGTCTTTGTTTCCCCCTCCCTTTTCCATTAACTGTGTTAATATCCTGATTTCCTACTGCTGTAAAAAACTTATAATACAGAGGGGTTTGGGTTTTTTTCCCACAGTTCTACAAGTTGCCTGTGTATGATGGAATCTCTGTGTAAAAATGTGTTGTGTCTAACTGTAGCTTTGTGCTCTCCATTTGAGACCTTTTAAGATTCTGCAGGATTTTTCCCAAATCTGTAGGGTGTATGGCTGCTGACACTGCTGAAAATAAATCATCTTAACACCACCCTGCACCCCTATTTCTACTTCCACAGTGCCTTTCTCATTAGGAGACAAACTTGCCAAGCTGTGTACCTTGATAGTGTTACCACTTCCCTATATACCTAGAACTCTGTTTCCAGCACACAACCATTTATTATGTAGATTGTTTTGGAGCATTGAAGCAAACCTGGGGTTTTGGTTGTTGTTTTGTTATGTTTCTTTTTTAAATTGTGTGTTCAGTTGTTCTGTTTCATGGATTTTTACCATAGTATTTGAATAGTTCAATTTTCATTAAACTTGCTGGTAAATCGAGTGTATAATTATGCCTCTCACTGAGGTGACCTGACATTTTCAAAACAATGAAGTAAATACCAGCTAAACAGGAATATGTCATAATTCATTCACTGCTTATCAAAAAGCAGCCAAAATAAACAGTGGGATGGGCAGGTTCATTTGGCCTGTGTTGTCCCCTTTGTGTGTGTGGCAGTTGAAGATGTCCAGCTTTGCTGATATGTGTGATGTAAAATACATGAAATGTTCTGCCAGTGATGTGGTAAACCTCATATGTGTCTCATGAAGTACCTTTTATAATTTAAATATTTAGTTTTGCATCCTTCCCTTCTCTCTTTCACTCCATTTCTGGCAGTCTTACCTGTGGAATTTCTGCCTTCCTTACCTTATTGATGCTGCTCTTGTGCATTACTGAGGTGGGATAGCAAGCATCAGTACTCATGCAACATCTTTGTGGTTTGTGTCTTGGGTCTTAGAGGTGATGGACACAACATGGGAGTTTTATGTGTTGGGGGAAAAAATTATGTCTTTTGTAAATTTGCAACCAAGTGAAACTCTTGGTGTTCTTTTTATCATGGAAAGCCAGGCTTCAAAAATGTCAGCTAGCAGATATGAAATTTTAATGGCCTACTGCCAAGTGTATAAGCTAAGAAAGGATATATTAAGTATCAAAATATAAAGATGTGCCAACTTCCTTTATACTTCTTACAGTTTGGTTTTTTTTTCTTATTCCATTAAAATGTAACTGGAAATCCAGGGGAATACTCTGCAGACAAGTCTTGAGGTTCACACTGGATAAAGTTATGGATTGATGTGCTGACTAATATGAACTTTGCAGCAGAAGGGAGATTTGGCTTAGTGTTCAGTAAAATTTATACTGGTACTAGCTGTAGCTTGGCATTAACTGGTCTGCTGCTCATGCCATTTCCCCTGAGGACAGATGTTTTCCATACATTGTCTGCTCTATCACTTATGCTTCTAGGCAAAAAAAACCCCAAATTCTGAGATAGTGAATAATCTAAAAGCATTTTAAAATATAGTGGATGCCAAAAAGCAAAAGTTGAAACCTTTCAACTTATTTTAACTTCTGCCTTTCTTGTGTGTGTTAATCACAGAAACTGAGAAGTTCATTTTTCAGGAACTTATAGAAGCTGCAGAGCATATTTTGGGGAGCTCTTAGGTATTTGGGAAGCACCTGCATTATAAAGCAGAATTGTACTCTGCAGTACAGAAAGGATATTTTTTTGACTTGTCTGTACTCGTGTAGACAGGCAGAAAATGCTGATCTTCAGGGGTGCAGAGCCTGGGTGTGAAATTGTGTCTTTCAAGTTTAGTTATTGTATCACATGATGAGGAACATTTTATGGCTGAAAATGTAAACATTCCTGAGGGAAACTCGCTGTTCTTGCTTAGCACAGAACTGATGGGTCATGCAAGATTGTTATGTTGATATTTTTAACATTTCTTCCTTAAGGACCAAATTAATGAGGAGAAGCACGCAGATGGACTTATAGTAAGTTTAAATCTAATCTTTATCTCCTTTTAATTCTGCAGAACATGTGAACAGAGACCTGAATTTCCACTCACTTTGCAACATGCTTCTTCCTTTCTCTAATTTACTGCTTCCAGTGTCTTGTTAAAATTCCTGTTGAGTCCTTAGCTCCTGAGGTTGGCTAACACCCTTGTCTTTAGAAAATAGAGTGGTCACTTTTGTATGGAGTCTCTTGAACAGCAGTGTTGAGACTGAACAGTAGATAAAAATCTGCCATGTGAACAGATGAAAGGGTAAATACTGGGATAGAAATAGTTCTGTGTTCCATCTGAAGTACTTTTGTGTAGGAAATAGATCTGCTCTCCGTGTGCTTCAAGTAGTTTGTCTTTTCTACAGTGCTGCTCCTTTGATGCAGAGTTGTGTAATTTCTGTCTAAGCAATGTTTCTTCTGTTATAGAACTTCTGCATTTTTAATGTAACTTCTGTCATTTTTGGTTTTGGTCACATGTGATTTCTCTTTCTTTGTTCTTTTTTTGTCACTTGAGTACATTTCAGATACTTTTAATAGGAGGTTGGTTTCAGAAAAAACTCTAAAAATCCTAATGTGTTTACATTAGAGCTGACTAATTCCCAGGCCTTAGTTGCTTTTCCACTACAAACAGCTCTAGCAGTAGGATTTTCTGGTGTGAACCTTGGACTGAAGATGCACATGCATATTTTAGTTTTGTGCTTATCATAAATGAGGTGAATTATGATGTACCCTGCAGATGCAACATAATTCATGTCTTAGTATGAGGGAACTGGAAAAGAGAAGCTGAGCAGGTTGACACTTCCACAGGCACAGGTGTGACCTGCATATCTGTTCCACAACTCAGAAATTTCATAGATGTATTGCAGCTTGATATAGTCTGAATTTGATTAGCCACTGATCTCATCACTGGGCTGGCTTATACTGGGGAGGAAAAACTATTTCTGTAAGAATATGTTAACTATGGATCAGTGATTATGGAGTCTAAAATTGTGATGCTGTGGAGGTCAACATCACCTTGGGCTAAAGGTCAGGATTTCACTTTAAACTTGGGCAGAAATATAATCATTGTTTGCTGCCATGGTGGGATGAGTCTTGTTTCTGTGTAATTGTTATTCAATTCTTATTAAACTCAGAGTAGGAGACTTTCAGGTCTGCCTTCATCTGTTTCTAGCCCATGAAGGCATCCCTCAAAATATTCAACAAGAAACTCGCATTCGTGTTGCAGTATGGAGACTTGTTTAAGGATGAAGTTACAATCCTGAATACAAAATCAGAGTTACTTTGTTCTTTCTTTATCATACCAGTGTTTTCTATCACATGGGTTATTAATTTCCCTAAAAAATAAAGGAGACATAGATAGCAATAGCATCCTGTGTATCATAAGACCATCTTAACTCTTAAGATGGGATCATAATTTTAAATAGTGAACTGTGTGGGACAGATACCTTCCTGTGTTGAATACATAATTCCACAAGGAGGTGAAGTTCTGGGTAAGGGACTTTATGCTGGTATAATACAGTGGAGTAATAGTACTTGTACTGGATTATTTGTATATTGGTTAGTAACACCAATGAAAATGTAATGGCTGTTTTTAATGTAGATTTTTTTAGTGATGAAGAGAGAATAATAGTTCTGTTTTCAATTAAAGAAATCCTGTGCTATAAAAAATAATAGAACTTTTCACTGATTTTTAGAGTCATACAGTGTCCTGAGTTGAAAGGGATCCACAGGGATCATAGTGTTCCAACTCCTGGCTCTGCACAGGACGGCCCCAAAAATCACACCACGCGTCTGAGAGCGTTGTCCAAACATCCAAATGTAGGATAAAGTTCAGAATTTCAGGTAACCAGGAAAGGAGGGAAGAAGGAAATCTGCCTTTTGTAGAAGAATGGGAGAAAGGTTAAAATGAGCCTGTATCCCTCAGTCTGAATACAAATAGAAATTAATGGACTAAAGAGAGAGGAGAAGAGTTGTAGATGCTTCTTTTAAATTCTGGTGTAAAAAAGAGGATAGGGATGAACTGACTGAATTTCTGAGCAAACTGAGCAAAAATTTTCATAGTTCTGATTGATCAGGTGTTTAAATTGCAACATGTTTGGAAAAAAGTTTTATGTGCCTTTTACTCAACTAACAACCAAGAAATTCTGGTGGTTGTGCTTGAACATAAATAACAAAGAGTGTTTAGATGATATTTTGGATTTAAAGACAGTTTGGATTTCCAAGGGTCTTGATGCATAAAAGCCAAGGACATCAACTGAAGTCAGTGACTTTTGGGAGCATTGAATTGACCTGGTGCTTCATTGTCTAAGTGCTCACATTCAGAAGTAGGTTGAGATGTCCTCTACTGAGCTGCACTGAGCACTGTCAGCTTGCTTTGGGAAGAATTTTGACAACAAAGCTGCTTCATAGCTCTAAGCATGCTGATGATTCTTGTTTTGATTTATGGGTTTATCTGCTGTGGTCTGCACAAATTAATTTTTGGAAAAAAAACAATTGAAAATACAGATTGCCTATCCTAATTTTGCCAGATAATTTGCATCTAACTTTCCACTCTTTGCATGCATTATTAGTTAATGGATATTGGATTGCATACCAGAAACAAGAACCTGAAAAAAGAATTCTTTATAGGACGCTTCAAATCTGCATCAAATCCAATTTAGTGTGCAGTCTGTGCAAAGAATTAAAATATTACCTCTTCCAAAGTATTTCTCATGTCCTCAACTGTCAATTTGTGTTTTACTTCCTCTCTCAGGAATTCACTCTTTTGCATTTGGGCATTTCTCATGCTCACAATGTTCTTGCTATCTATGCTTTATTTTTTTTTTTTTTTTAATGGAAGAGAAAAAAAAAGTGCTTTTCCTTCTCTTGCCTAGAGCACCATCAACCCCGTGGACGCCGTGTATCAGCCTAGCCCCTTGGAGCCGTCGGGGATCAGCACCATGCCTTCCCAAGCTGTCACACTCCCAGGTAGGCTGGGGACAGCCAGGAGCAGAGCAGTGGCTGCAATGCAGTGGGCAGGGACAGGGCTGTGTCACACAGGACAGGACACCTGCACTCAGCACTGCACACTCAGCTCACAGGGGCTGAGCGAGGGCAGGAGCGGGAGGCACAGAGTGTTCTCACCAACCTGCTCCTGGTTCTGGAGATAAGCTGATAACTTGCTTCAGTTACTGCCTTGCATTTCTAACACTTATCTTAAACATGAAACTCTAATTTTCAGAAAAGACAAATGCTTTCTTACTAAACAACATTTTTTTAAAATGCCATCTTTGCTTAATAAAAAAAGGACCTAGTTAAAAGTGATGGCTACATGTTTTTCTATCCAAACGGCTTTTATAGAAAATTATTTAATTTTTGGAGATAAGGTTAAATAATGTGCAATCTGCTTTTGGATTTTGGGGTTAACCTATCAAAATGTCCCCTAGAACCTGCTCAGTTGTGCAAGTCAGAGCAGCGACCCTCCTCTTTGCCTGTGGGACCTGTAGTAGCATCGCTGGGGAATCAGACTCCAACACCAAATAGTACAGGTACAGTTCTGGGTAACTTTATTGGAATACAAGAAACCCTGTATTTAGTCATTAAGACAACAATATATTGGCCTACATCTTGCTTTTAATCAACACCAATTTCAATGTTTTGTTAAAACCAGTAATCTGCTTTTTCTCCCCACCCTGTATACATAATATGTTCGAGTTTTACCAGCTTCCTTTTGTCTCCCCAGCACTGCAATCTTGCAGTAATGGAGAAAACATGTCCCTTAATCATTACTGGTGTTCTGTGCTCTTCATTTGCCTTGTGACTTTCCTTTTGCCATCTGTTAAACTCAGTATGAACCTGTCTAATTATTACTTTTAATTTTATACTTAATAAAATACTTAATATAAATATATTTATGTATTTATACAATATATATAATATACTTAATTTTATATTTTCCTCTTCTGAGTTCACATCAGTTTTTATTGATTTGAACAATTCTTGTTTAAGTAGATTTTGAAAGAATTAGTTTTTATTGAGTCTGTAATTTTTAATACTCCACAGGGAGTGGCCAGTCAGCACCTAGCAGCAGTCTCACCTCTCCAAGCCATGTCAACCTGTCTCCAAATACAGTCCCAGATTTTTCTTACTCAAGCAGTGAGGATGAGTTCTATGACGCTGATGAGTTCTACCAGAGCAGCTCTTCCCCAAAGCGATGTATGGAGTAAGTAGCTGACAGAGTGCAGTGTGTGCTGAATGCAGTTTGTGTCTACAAGGGCATGGCTTGTCTGCTTGCAGAAACTGGTTAAAAAAAGTGGGGGAGGTAAAAATGCCACTTTGTGTAACAGAGTGAGATTACCACTGTCCTCAGCCACAGACAGATGTTTGTGAGGGAGGCAGTTTCTTCCTCTGCTCCTTCCCATTCTTTCAGATATTTGTATACAAACTAACAAACCAAATTTTGGAAGCCCCTAGCTCAGAGCTGTCATCTGAGACCATGGTGCATTTCACATGCATTTGCTGCAGTGTTTGGTAGATGGCAAATTCCCTCACACGTTTGCTAAAAGACATTCTTTGAAGTTGGCACCCTTTCCCCAAAATCTCTATTTACTCTTCATTTTTTATTAATTGGAAAATTAATTTTTAAGAGATGTTACACATTCCAAAGAGGGATTAGTCAGCTGTTTTCTGCCCTCATGTGTTACCTGAGGCTGCAGGCTGTCCCATTCCTTCAGCCACAATCCATTTTGAGCTTGCTGTGAATTAACATGCACCATGTATATTAATGTCTGCCACTTCACGTATATTGATGCCTGTCACTAAATTCCTTGTCTGTGAATATCAAATGACAATAATTTGGCCTGAATGACTCAATTTGAACTGTGAGGATTTATTACTCTTGTTTAGTTCTTCAGGGTCTGCTGCAGTCCTGACTCGGAGCAGCACGGGGAGCAGCCTGAAACGCCCGGATACCACAGAGTCCCTCAATTCTTCCATGTCTAATGGCACAAATGATGCTGGTAAGGGGCCTGTGTGAACTTTCAGTTAGGAGTTATTGATTGCTAATCTGTGTGTAAACTGGGTTAATGTATGCAGGTTTATATATATAGTAAGGTACTTATGGGAAACGGTTTATGTACTGTTTCTTTAGTAGAAACTGAACTAGAAGATTGCTGAATTGTAGGATTTAAAACTTGTATTTTTTGACAGTTAATATGCTAACTAAATACAGTCTGGTTTTGAAGGTTTAGAGGAAAACAAAAGGCATTTGGTCTTTCAGATCTCTTTGATCCTCCCGACGATCGAGAAGATGATGGGGAAGGAGAGTCGGTGGAGGAGCACAAAAGTGTTATCATGCATCTCTTGTCACAAGTGAGATTAGGCATGGACCTAACCAAGGTAAATTTGCTGGTGTTCATGGGGATGGGAGGGGCAGCAAACCCAGAGTTCTGTGTGAAAAAAGGTTACATAATTTAACTACATATTTCTGAGAGCTAGCTAAATTATGTAACCTTTTAGCATGTTATTTCTGACTTGGAGTTCTTACTGGAAGGGGAAAAGTAGCTGCAGAATAAATATATCCAGATGCTAAAATCTGTTTGGGAAAATAGTTTGCTATGGAAAGTTGCTGTTTGTTCTCTTTGAACCTAATTCTTAGACTGCTTGTGAAGCGGGCATAAGGGGAATGTGAAATGTTACTCCTGTCTTTAGCTTGCTAGAACAAAGAGCTACAAGATCCCAAGGTATGGGGACATTCGATAAAACATAGAGTAAAAGGGAGAGCCTTTTAACATATAAAAGCTTTGCTTAGTTGGGATCTTAATGAGTAAATAAGTTGCCTGTGTATTTTGAAATGCTACACTTAGGTCTGGCAAGGAAAGAGTTGGGTTCTTCATGAATGAGGTTCAGGCTGGTGTCTGTCTGAAGGCAGAATGAACAGCATTCTGAAGGTGTTGGTCTTTCCAGGCAGCTTGGATAAATTTAAAGAAGTAATTCCAGAGTGAGAAAGGGCAGGAGAAATCAATCCTTATCCTTACGTTTCCTTAAGTGGATGAATTGAACTGTCCAGCCTGGAATGAACAGTAGATAATAAAAAAATAACATTTTTCTGGGGAAACAGCCAGCAGCATAAACAAGCAAACTGGTCAAGTTTTCTGGCAGTTCTGAATAGAAATTGATCCAAACTGTGTCTGTTCTGGGATTTCCTGGAGTAGCTGAAAATTACTGATCTCAAATTAAGCTGGCAGGAATCTTTATGAGCATTTACCTTATCAGCAACAGTAACTGACAGTGGATCACACTGAGCAGATCCACAAGAGTGGACCTTTGAGTGGACCTTTGGGAGGTAGGAGGGAAGAGCTTAACCTTCATCTTGATAGAGATGTAACAGGATGGGACTGAGTGTTTGCCTGTAACTAAAATTGACAGTGTTCACAGAGGTGAAATTAAATCAGCAGTGATACTGTAATTCAGAACAGCTTTTGATGTGCTCTGAGTGGGACTAGAATCCATGTAGCTTGAGACTGTTCCTGTTGAACCTTAGGGTTTGCAGAAGATGCCAACTGACCTGCATATGTCAGAACTCATTGGTGAGCTCGAGCTTACAATCAGCTTAGAGCACACGATGCTCTGGGTGCTGTTTGCTATTTACAGTTGGGTTTTTTTAGAATATTCAAATACCTTCAGCTAGATGAGTTGTTTTTCTTCACTCAGGTTGTTCTTCCAACGTTTATCCTGGAAAGAAGGTCGCTGTTGGAAATGTATGCTGACTTCTTTGCACATCCAGACTTGTTTGTCAGGTATTTGACTTCGAAACAGGAGCTGATTCTCATGCTGGTTATGACCTGTGTGGACTGCCAGAAATTGGTAGTTTGGAAGAATATTGCTTGGATTTTGGCTTAAACTTCAAAACCAGTCAAATCAGTCAAACTTCTAGTTGTAAAACAATCAAGCACCCATAAAACTTCCCTGTATCCAAGGTCCCTGCTTATATTTCACTCTGCCTGTCCTTTCTCTCTCTCTAGCATTAGTGACCAGAAGGATCCCAAGGAGAGGATGGTTCAGGTGGTTAAATGGTACCTCTCAGCTTTCCATGCAGGAAGGAAAGGGTCAGTTGCTAAAAAGCCTTACAATCCCATTCTGGGGGAGATCTTCCGGTGCCACTGGGTGCTGCCTGGCACTGAAGATGACACGGTGAGTTTCTCATGGTGGTTTTTTGGAACCCAGAATGCAGAGATGCAGCCCAGAGCTTTCTTAAGTCACTGAGAAATGGATTAAGCTGTGCTTAACTAGCAAATCAACAAAACTGTAGCAATTTCTTAACCAATTCTTCCCCTTCCTTCCATTTTTTAAAGAACTACTTGATGTGCTGAAAATGTCCTTTTTCCCTGAACTGTTCCATAGCACTGATTATGAATTTGTTTATTCCCAAAGTTCTGATTTTTTGTTTTTATTTTTTAAACCAATACAGCTCAGTGGGGTTTTTTGTTGTTTTTTTGTTTTGACACTTCATTTGAGCTTCTTGCCTTAGGAATTTGCCAATGATGGTGTGGGAAGTGCTGTTGTGAGGTGCTTCATGTAGCCTTGGTGTAATACACCTAAGTCAATGTGCTTATTTGGGTATAAATCATATATTTTTCCCATTTCCTTTGCTTCCCACTGATTTATTTGCTCAAATCTTGTTTCTGAGGTGAATATTTGCCCTCCAATTTGCTGGCATAAAAGCAGTGTTGTATGTGGTCTTTCTTTGCTTCTAACCATGAATTAATTACACTTTGCATTCCTTGCTACAGAAAATGAATATTAGTTTATGGTTTTGTGGCACATGAAATGTGATCATTATTAATATGCAGATCAGACTTTCAGAAGCAAAATGAAAGACTGTTTCTGCCACTTAAGTATTTTTTTGTAATTGGGTTTATACAGGAGTCTTTCAGTTTAACTGTTTTTTTCTGGGCACAATTAAAACAAAGACATTTATACTTAAAAATAAGATAATAGAAACTATATCCTTTAGAAAGGATCATAGTTCCAGGACTAAGGAGTCCTGCAATACATTTTTAGAAGCCTTTAAAGATGGAGGCAGTTTCTCTGGGAAGTTTCCAGTGTTTGCAGGCAGTGTGAGTGATGGAATCCTCTCCCCTGTCCCACAGGAGCCAGTCTCTGAAGGACCAGTCCCCTGGGTCAGTAAAAGCAACGTCACCTTTGTGGCAGAACAGGTCTCTCACCATCCTCCAAGTAAGTTGTGACAGTTCCTTTGCCAGGAGAGGGGTAACAATAAAATCAGCTCTTGGCTTAAATCTTGGATTCGCACTTTCTCTCCAGATTTAAAAGCTGAATGTTCATAAAGACTGAAAAATTATAAACTGCTTTTGTGAGAAACTAATTGCAAACTCTGTTGCCACATAAGTGTGAGGCACTGATGAATTAATTTGTGAACAAAGGTATCAGTGTCTTGTGCTGCTGTTTTTAATACTTGTTTCTTTCTTCAGTTTCAGCATTTTATGCAGAGTGTTTTAGCAAGAGGATACAGTTCAATGCTCACATATGGACCAAGTCCAAGTTCCTAGGAATGTCTATTGGGGTCCATAACATAGGGCAAGGTATGTGTGCGTAAATTGAACAGCAGAGGAGAACTTAAATTCTGCAACTAGGATTTTTCATATAATAATTTACATAAATTATTTAAAGTCCTCATACTAAATGTAAGCAATGGTTGAATTTATGTAACTGGAGTTGTGTATCTGGGAATCAGAGATTCCTTCCACACACTCTGTGTGCTGAAAACACCTAGGGCGAAGTTTTTCCCAAAAATACAACCCCCCCGCCTCCTCCAGAATTTGGGCATCCATTAAAAAAGAAGCTCCTCACCTTTGCTTTTGGCACTTGTTTTTAATGGCATATTTCATGAGATCACTGAAAAGTTACATAGAGATTTTGCTTGATGTTTTTAAAATCTATTTTAATTTGTCTTTAACAGGGTGTGTTACATGCCTAGATCATGATGAACACTATATTTTAACTTTTCCTAATGGCTATGGAAGGCAAGTAAATGCTGTAATTGGTATTTTCATTTTTTATGCCTTATAATGTTTCATGCTTAGTATTTATTGGCCAAGATTATTATTATAATTATGTATATTTATACATTTCTAATTGCAGGTCTATTCTCACTGTGCCATGGATAGAACTTGGTGGGGAGTGCAGCATTAGTTGCTCAAAGACAGGTTACAACGCTTCCATTGTCTTCCACACAAAACCATTTTATGGAGGAAAGAAGCATAGAGTTACAGCTGAAATTTTGTAAGCAGCTTTCTTCATCCCACTTTTTCTTTCCTTAAATGCCAACAGTTTTAACAAGACACTCAGGAGTGTAAAATGCTGAAGCAGCAACACCCAAAAGAACTTAGCTCATGATTACCTGTCATGGAATTGGCCATTTTATAGCCAAATTTGTGAGAGGAAGCTGCACAGGCCTGTGTCCTACTTTATCCTGCTCAAAAACATCCTCAGCTGATTCCCAAAGGGAACTTTGCTCCCCTGAATTATCAAGTGTCTCCATCATTACCTTTCCTAAAAATGCAAATACTGGAGCAAGCCTTGGGATTACTGTTCATAGTGTGTCAGTAAAAGCCCTGCTGCAAACTTCATGTAGTTTTCCCTGTGGTTTGGTGGGTTTTCGTTAAACCCTGTGCACAAACTCAGCACAGAGAATTCAGTGGAGATTCTCATTGTATCTGGAGATGTGCTGTGATGTCAGCAAGTGGATGCTGACAAAATGAGTTTGACTTGGCTTTAAATCATTGAGACATTGATAGATGCCATGTAAGAACTGCTGTCTTGTGTTTCCCAGTGGTCTGGGGAAGAAGTGGATTGTGAAACCATTTTTTAAGCTTAAACTCACCACCCTAAATCTGTGTGGAATGCCTGGAACTGCTTTCCTAAACTCTAATGCAGATCCAGCCCTCAGGCAATGCCTGTTTTACCCTGATCAGTGTTTCCTGTTAAGGTTTATGTGACTCATTCATGCCAGACTGCCCTCTTGTAAACAGAACCCTCCTCCCTTCTGGACATGGACACCCTGGCTGATATAAACCAGGCTTTACAGAAACTAGGACCAAGTTTTGATCCTTCAGGATTTTTCAGTTGCTGCAATACAGCTGAGAAATGACTGTTTGTTTCTCTTTAGCTCTCCAAATGACAAGAAACCCTTCTGCTCCATTGAAGGAGAATGGAATGGGGTCATGTATGCAAAGTACTCCACAGGGGTAACACAGCTTGCTTTCTTTTTTCTCTTTTCATCAGAAATACAAGACTGTACTTAGCAAAGGGATTTGGGGTGGTTTTGTAGGTTTGGTATTTTATTTTAAACAAACATTAATAGTTGGAACCTCCTATGAGGCTGCCCAAAAGAATGCTGAACTGGGGATAATACTTGTTCATTTATTCTTAAGGAAGCTTGATTTCTATACAAGAAGAGAATCTGAAAAATTACCATGTTTCATGTATTTCCTGCTAACCAGTGTACTAGCGTGAAGGTGTATAAATTTGAAGTCTAGCTAAAGAACTGAATAGTATTATATCTTTTTCATCTTCCACTCCAGGAGAATGCTGTCTTTATAGATACCAAGAAAATGCCTACAATAAAGAAGAAGGTAAGGAAATTGGAGGACCAAGACGACTTTGAGTCTCGCTGGTAAGAACTTCAGTTAACTGGGAACATTAAGGTTTTATTTTATTTATACTCCAGTTTGCAGAACAGAGACTAAGGCTGCACTGATCCAAGTGCTGCATGCTCTGCTCTCCCTTGAGCCCAGCTACAGGCAGGCTGGGGATTTAAGGGGGAAGAGGAAACCTGGAGTTCTCAGTCACATCCTAATTGGGATCAAATGTTCAGGGAGGTCTGGAGAGCTCCACCACAGCCTCCTGCCATCACAGCACAAATATCAAATATCCTGAGGGCTTTTCTGCCCTTTCTCTAACCTGAGATCTACCTTTATTCACTGCTGTGTCTACAACTTGTAGCTCTCTGCTCCCCTAAGTCTCCCTTGCCCTTTCTCTCTGAAGCTTGTGGAAGGATGTAACGTACAACCTGAAGATCAGAGACATAGACGCAGCCACGGCTGCCAAGCACGCGCTTGAGGAGCGGCAGAGAGCCGAGGCCAGGGCCAGGAAGGAGAGCGAGACCTCGTGGGAAACACGGGTGAGCTTTATTCCAGCAGGGTGAAGGTCAGCCTGCAGCCTCTGTTCTTTCTGGCTGAGCCATGAAAAGCTTACCTGTGGCTGTTCCTTTGCAGTTATTCCACGAGGATGGGGAGTGTTGGGTGTACGATGAGCCGCTGCTGAAGCGCCTCGCTGCCAGCAAGCACTGAGGGCTGCTGAGGCCACAGAGCCTCGGCTGAGCAGAGGCTGCAGCTGAGCCCAGACACCCCCAGTGATCACGTACATCCACGGCACAGCCCCACCCTCCAGCTGCAGTGGTTCCTATCTCAGGGATACTGGACTTACTGAGACAGACAAAGCAATTCACGGGAGGCTGAGCGGCTCCGGGCAGGGACTGGCTCTGGCTCTGGGGACAGGGCCCCTGCTCCTGCTGCCTCCGGAGCAGGGAGAGGCTGGGCCCTGGGCAGACACTCTGTAACCACTGTGAAGGCCACGGCGGTGGGAGCAGCTGCATAATAATCCTGGGTCCTACATATTTAAAAAGCAAGAAACAAAATGCAAGATGTCATTTAAATCTCGCTGATGTTTGCAATGTGTAAATACGAGGATTCCTCTGATGGGACAATTTGTTAGAAAATGCTACATAAATGTTATCTTCCACACCTGTATGATAATCAAATCTTTTGGCATTTCAGTGTCTTGCCCAAAATAACTTTGTTATTTTGAGATCAAAATGTAACCATAGATAATTCTACCCAATGCATCTTAAAGCTTCATAAAATAGATTTTTCAAACTTCTCTTATGGACTTTTTATTTATTTCATAATAAACCTTTGCAGGAAGACTGTTTTTCAGTTGAGTCATGATAAATTATGTCAAATGTTTTAGTTGTGTTTGTTTTTACATTGGAATAATCCTTGCAGCTAAACCTACTTCTTCAAGTATTTAATGAACTAGCAAAATGAGCATTTGCAGCATCCACAGGAGAAGTTTTCTGGGCTCTACATCCAACCTTGCCAGCACTTTAGGAACCTCTGCATTGTGTGCTTTTGTTACAGTTAATAATGATTGAGTAAGTAGCTAGATGTAGCAATCAAACTACTTTTCTCTCCACAGTAAAGTCTAGCTTTTATTTGATTTCATCTTAATTTTGTCTATGTTGCACATACAGAAGAACTAAAAACACAGTGTGAGATGGAAGCCTTGGGCTGTTCTTCCCCTCCCACCCACTGTCACTGCTCCAGGAGTGCTGCAGTTCCTTTCCTGAGGAGCTGTCAGTGCTGCTGAGGAGCTGCTGCAGCACTGCAGGGATGGTACAAGCAAGGCTGAACACAAAGGCAGAGCCCACAGCTCCAGGCAGCTGGAGAGGAGAATGTGGCACCCGTGGGAAAATCAGGGCTGTGCCTCTTCTTAATGAACTTGGAAAGGTGATGAGATGTTGGCTGGAAACTTGAGGAAAGCTTCCTCAATGTCTGAATCAGGACATCTTCATCTCAGCTACCACTACAGCTCTGGTTTAATAAAAATAGGTTTGCAATGTTGATGTTGCAGAAAGCATCTGTATTACACAGCAGGGCAGGGCAAGGTATCAGTTTTATTTCAATATTTTATGGTAAGGGAGAACATTCAGAGTTGATGTGTAGGCTTTGATGTCCTTGATGGAAGTAATGTCACTCATCAAAGAGGAGGGGGGCAATAAAACAAGATGAGGTATTTCACCAGATGAAGAGTTCTGTCCTGAGACAGCTGTCACCTCCGAGTCCCCTTCATGCTTTCCATACCCAATCACCTGGAAAAAAGGTACCAGAAGAGAAATTTGGATCTCTTTCAGTGTATGTCTGTCCTGACACTTAACTTGAGGTATTGAAATGCAATTCTAATGTGAACACTACTTATAAATGTAGAAAATGTAGATAACCACAGTAGAAGTGACATCACTGATCTCCTCTCCCACACCCTGACTGCTTACAGAAGTTGGCAACGAAAGCTGACAGACACTCACATGTACACTGAGCACTTTCCTCTGGTTGCTTCTGTGAGCTTGGAACCAGTTGACCAAGTCTGCTTGTGTAATAGACTTCAGAGCTTCAATCTGAAACCCACAGGAAGGAGGTTTTAGCAGCACAGTGGTGATTTAAGTCATTTTAAACATAAAAATATTTTCTCTGCAATCTCTACTCCATTGGATAAAAGAACCTTTTTAAAATAGTAGCATAAATCCCATTTATGCTTTTGAAACTGCTGCAAAACCAGTGTGGGTTTTGTGTCCCACAGCTGCAGGACACTCACCTCCCGTGCCAGCCTGTCAAACAGGTACTGCTGGGTCACCACTTCATTCCAGTTCCTGTCCACTTCTTCTCCAAGGTGGGAATCTTCACATTCTTTCAGTTTTATCAAAGCTGTTACCTACATGGAAAAAGACAATTAGTTTTAATGGGTATAAAACTACCTTAATTTACCATCACAGTCACTGCAGTTGAAAAAAAAGCTCAATTACATTGAGGTAGCTCCTTACTTTTTGAACTTAACTGCAACTGGCCAGAGAATGGATGTTCAGAGAACAGCAGCAGAATAGAGCAAGAGGCAGGTTTTAAAAGGTAAGGCCTTTGTCCAGAAAACCTCATAAAAGCACTAGATAGCTGTGACTGAATCATACAATTCAAAGAAGAGCTTTTCAAGATTAGGTTTTACCTGGGTGCTAAAAGCCTCTTCAGTTAAATCCTTGATTTTCTCCTCAAAGCAAGAAAGAAACTCCTCTATTTTCCTGTCAACCAATTCAGAACTAAAAGAGAAACAAATAAATTAGGCAGGAGAAAACAAAAACAAAAAAATCCCTGGAACAATATTAAGGGGTAAAGTAGCAGCCTCCAACTGATGCAGAAGGGACAGGCTCAGAAGGTTTGGGACAGGCTCATGGATGGAAAGCTCACTCATCTGAGAACACTTGGTGGTCCATTTATCCTGGTGTCAGGGCATAAAGCCAGTGCTCTCATTTTAAGCTGTACACAGAGACTTCAGGTGCCCAGGAGCCAATGCAGTGATGCTGCTGGGGACCTGCCCTGGTATCCCCAGCTGCACCCTGAGCCTGCAGAGTTATGGGCCATAGGATCAGGACTGAAAGAAAATATGATGTGATGGATCCTGAGGGTTCTGACACATTAAAACATCACTAATGACACAGACTTCAGTAATGGAAGTGTCCAAATGTAAAAATTAGAGGCAGCAGCACTGTGCTAATTAAGCTTTCACTGACACATTGTTATTTTTCACAAGTGGCACATTTTTGAAATAGCCCTTCAACTCTGGGAGGTCAAATGCTTGTAGTTCAAAGGTCCAGGTTTGAATAAAACCATAAGAGTACTGTGCCTGCTGAACATGAGCTGCAAGAACAGTTAGACAGGATTTACAGGATTTGAACTCTCCTGGCAGAATAGCTTCAAAAGGGTAGGGGGATATTTTACTTAGCCTTGAGATTACTTTTCACTATTCAAGTCAGGACCACTGCAGTTTTAAGAAGGATAAAGCTACTCTTTTATTCAGGTGTTGGCTTTGAATCAGGATGTTGTGACTGTCAGTAGTGTCCCTTCTGATATCCCCTTGAATTAAAAAATCCCTCTGTGGCCTGAAACAGGAGCAAACTCTTAACTGGGAGCAGGTGACTCTCACAGCCAAGGCTGGGAGTAGTGAAGAACATTCCCCACAGAGCACTTACTTGTATTTAGTTGCCTGGGTTGCCACTGTGACTGAGAAGCCAAGAATCCCAGAAGTGTTCCTGCAGGTGGGGTACACATGGTAGCTTAAAGGAAAAAGACAAAACAAAGTCATTCTACAAGCACAGTTAACTTTCCATTTGCAGGACATGCTGCAAGTTAAAATAGCATTGGGATTTTAGACAGAAAAATCTGAGATCTAAATTTGCAATAGTCTACTTTTCTTTATCTTCTGCATTGCTGCTTTTCAGTGTTTTCTCAGCTTTAGGAAATCCTTTTAAACTTGGGAGTGTTTGTACTTGCAGTCCTGCAAATGAATCCCAGCAGAGTGAGAGACCCAGAGCTGTGAAAAGCCTGCGCCAGTTTCCTGAGATAGCAGGGTGCCTCTGGGGGAGGCTGCTCAGCACCCCAGAGCTGCTGTGAAAACAGCCCTGGGGAAGGGGGGGGCAGAGTGTGGAAGGAACAACTTTATGCTGAATAATTCTGAGTTATCACACTGGTAATAGATGCAATTCTTACAGAAGTCAAAAGCAATTTGGCTTGCAGCTTGTATTGATGGGTGCTTTTGGTTTTGAAGTGTTGATGTTGCTGTGTCCATTACAATAACAGGATTAGGCACTGTGCAGGAAGGATGCCCAGAGTAAAAACATCAGGGTACAGTGAAAACAGGAGTGTAGGAACAAGTGCAGGAGAATTCCTCCCCCATGAACTCACCCGAGGGTCTGCTTGGTCCTCAGGAAGTCAAAGCAAGGCTCTTCCATGTGCATCTGAAACAGCACAGAGTCACTGAAGGGACACTGCCCTGCAGCCCCTCGTGGGCTCCACTCAGAGCACGGGGACACTGAAGAGCCCCTGGCCAGCCACAACCACTGCATGTAGAGGGCTCAGTCCTGTGGCTTGGGAGCTACGAGAACAGTCTCCTGTAATGTCCATCACTGCAGCATTTGGGGACCCCCACCCAAACATTTCAGCCAGGGGCAGCAACAGGAACATGCTGGGGGCCAGGAAGCCTCAGCTCAAGCACTGTTTTCAGGGGAGACACTGTACTGGGTTAGGAGGCACAAACACACACTCACCACAAGCAGCTCCATCAGGGTGTATTCCCTCAGGTTCCTGGCACCTGACTGAAAAGAGAATGAAGAATTTAGGGTGTGTTTAATGGGATCACTCAGCCAAGGTGACTTGTGGCACACACCTCAGCCTGGACTGCAGCACTGAGGGACAATTCACAGCAGGGACAGGTGGGAAGTTCTGGTTTTCCTGCAGGGACAGGCCCAGCCCAGCTCCCAAGATCTGAGCTGGGGACACCAGGAAGCAACCACAGCACTAACCCAGCTCCCTGCACCAGCCCAGGAAAGGAAGATGCTGCTTTCAGGGAACCCCCCCAGGGAATTCCACTTGGCTTCAGCCTTGGGGCACAGGGCCTGTGCTCACATGAGGTGTCTGAGTCCCCTCTGTGACATCCCTGTGCAGAGCCTGCTCTCAAGGAGCCTGGGCAGGTGCCAGAGGGACCAGGGGCACACCCCTGGTACACATTACCTGGTAATAGACTGTCACCTCGGAGTTGGCATCGCCCTTGTTGAGAGTTTTCACCTTACAGAGCAGGTGGGTGTTTGGCAAATCCACCACCCGGAACTGCACAGGGCAAGGGTGGGCCAGGGGAGCAAACTGCAGCTTTCTGGGGGGAGCACAAACAGCACAACATCAAACACCTGCTCACACCTTGGCCAAAACCAGAGCAACACCCAGACATTTACAGAACTGGTCTGATGTTATTTTCCCCTTCCCCAAACCAGAGCTTTGTCTGCCTCAACTGCCACCATCAACAGCCACCTCCTGCAAACTCCAGAGAAAGGGATTTCTGAGCACTCCCACTCTGACTCCCTCCTCCAGAAAATAATCTTATCTTGATTATAGTTTCCATATAATAAGCAATTAAAGAGTCAAAAGATACTCACTGAACAACATAATTCAGGAAATCCTTTGCTTCCTAGGGAAGAAAACAAAGATATCAGTTTTATTTAGAAGAGAATTACCCAAATCCACAACCACACACCCTGTGCAGCACTTGAGAGAGAGTGAAGCCCAAGCAAAGAACAGCTGAGCTGTGCTGTTCCCTACATCCCTGCTTCCCCATACTGTCTCCAGTCCCTGCAGTCTCCTCTGAACCACATCAAAGAGAGTCTCCACACTGCTTTTTGCACTGTAAGGCACAAACCAAATAGCAAAATCCTTACTCCATGTGTTTGGCACTCAATGAGGTTTAACCAAACCATGCAGGCAATCAAATTCCCAGGATAAATGTGCTCTGAGGGAAGCCTCCTCCTGTGGCACCACTGCAGGAATTTCTCCATATCAAATATATTAATACACCAAACAATATAAAAAATGGTGACAACGGGAGAAATAGATTACAGGCATCTACTACATGTTTTCCTATCTGCAGTTTAAATCCAAATTCCTGCAAAGTTCTGTTCAAACTGGCCACTGTGGACTGCCATTGGCCTATCCCCACAAGCACTCCTGAGGTGCTGGAGGTGAAGCTGCCCAGCACCCACGAGACTCCAGACTGCAATGACAGAGGCAGCATCAGCTGGTGGCTGAGCTCAGAGTGCTGAAGCCCACTGGAAGCACTGCAGCTGCCAAGGCTGCACTCACCCTGCTGGTGAAGTTGCCTTGCACCAGCCCCTCCACGAAGAGCTGTGACTTGAAGGCGGTGACGAAGGCGGAGAGGGCGTCGATGGAGAGTCCCTTCATCAGCGTCTGGTACTTGTCGATCATGGACCAGCGGCCGTGCTCCAGGATCAGCAGCCGCACGTCCCTGCAGGGCCAGGACACAGCACAGCACATCAGCAGCTGCTGGGTGCCAGGGCAGCCACTCCTGACTGCACGCAGGCACAGCTCCCAGGAGCCCGTGGCTGCCTGTGCCCTCCCCCACAGCCACTGCTGGCTCCAGGGCACTGCCTGAGCCGCTGCCTGCAGAGCTGCTGGGGCCCCCTAAGCTATGAGCAACAAGCCCTGGGAGCACAGAGCACACCCTCCCCCAGAACTCACTTGGCCAGAGTCTCAGGCTTAATGAGGATGTTGTAGTATGTTTTCTTCAGCTGCTCTGTTATCATTTCAAAAACTGCTGGAGTAAAGCTGAAGTCAGACAAGTAATCGATGATGAGCTGAAATAGAAGCTGTAAAGAGAACAATTTTAAGTTGGGAATTTTGTTGATTTAAGAACCAATTTCAATTTTTAATGCTATACAATAATATAAAATTATCATTAATAAAATTATCATTATTGATACATGGAGCATTACTAAAGCACATTCCTCCATTCTGCCAGATGTTCTTCACTAAACAATTCTATCCCAAATGACCATTTCAGAAGGGCAGTGTTTTTACACAGTGAATAAGCTCAATATCCCAAATCAATAGGAGTTTCCATATTCTATTGAAACAAATCTAGCCTGGAACCTCCAACATTTCTGTACTCAGTATTCCATTTTTTCCTTTTACAGCTGACCAGCACAATGACATCAAAACAGAGACATCATTCAGGATTAAAAGAGAATATTCAGACCCTGCTGCTTGCATATTTGGCTTTTTATGTTAAAACTCCTATTAATTATCTGACAGCGATTAATGGTCTTAAAGCTCCAGCAAAGCTCTTGCAATGGAAGCTGATGGTTGTCTCCTCTTCACTGTGTCCTCTCTGTGCCTGCCATGTCTTACATGGCCAGCATTTAGGGAATGGAAACAGGAATCCCTCAATCCTTTCAGCAAGCCAATACAGAAAATCTGCACCCAAAATGAGCATGTTCAGAAGTTGGATCTCCAAAGTCAAATTGAAACCAAAATCTCTTTTCAGGCACCCTTCCCCAGGGTGCAAATATTGTGCAAATAGGCACAACTTAGAGATGGAAAGGCTCCAATCCTCATTATGGCCATGAGAGACACAAAGCTCTTTTTACAGGAAAAGCTGTTAAAAATTTAATGGAGATACAGTTATTATTTAAAGGAAGATTTAAGTCAGCCTAAAGTCAGTAATTTGAGCTTGTGTAAGTTCCCACAACTCCATCTTTATACATGTAAGCCCAAAAAAAGCAGCACATCTGCTGCATTACCCTGCCAGAGAACAATTTTTCTATTTAAAACACCTCACCCAAGCATTCAAAGCTCCAGAAAAGCAGTGAGGAGATGAGCAGAGCTTACAGGTAGTTTGTGATTGAATCCTTTCACTCGGATGATCAGGCCATACTCTCCAGCCACCAGCTTGTACTCCAGCTGAGCCACATCTGCTTCATAGGCTGGCTCCCCCAGGTTGTGGGACAGGATGTTTACAAATGTATCAAACAAGACTATGCTGGAGGGAGAAAAGAGCAGGGGGTTAAAAAGAAAGAAAAAAAGGATTGGATTAATATGAAAGTTAAGCCCGATGAGCTTGATGGTAAACACAATAAATTCCAACAGAAATGGAATTTATGTAAAATGAGATTAAAAAAAAAAAATTTAAAAAACCCAACCAACCCAGAAATAGAGAAAGCAGGTTTCCCTTTGTGCAGAACACACATTACACTACTTAAAAATTATCTGGACATTCAGCTATTCCTTGCAATATGAAATATTCCACCTTCAGGAGATTTAAGGTTTCTTCAAGGTAAGAATGTATGTTTTAACAAGACAATGCTCAAAACATGCAAAAATCACAGCAAATGAAATTTTACTTTGTGTAAAGGTGTGGGGAACAGATACTCAGTTTGCTCAATATTTGAGTAATGAGATGATTGTTTATCTACCAAGGCAAAAAATTAATAATAAGCTAGAGCAAAGCAGGCTATACCACCTGAAAATTGCAGTCCCTGCTTTCAGGTTTTCCTTATTGCCTGGATTCCAATTCAAAGATTAAACTAACACAGCTCATGAAAACAGACTTACAAAGGCTTTCCCAAAACATGATTTGTGCAGGTCTTGGCAGGCTTATGACACTGTGACAGTGGTTACAAGTGGCAGTGGCACCTGAGGCAAGCCAAGTGCAGCAGACCCAGAACTGCAGCCAGGGCTCTGCCCGACCCACAGTTGGTTTCTCAAGGCTGCTGCAGCCTCTCCTGCTGTTCCTGCAGGCTACCAGGATGCTGGGACATGCTCAGGACATGACTGTGGATTGCTCTTTGCAGGAGCAGCTCCTCTGAGCTGTTACACTGCTTTTTCCCAGACTTGCCCTGGGGAACACCATACCATGGAACTCCTTACACATCTGTTGGCTACAGGCAGGACCTGCTGCAGAGCCACCATCACCAAACTGCAGATAAAACCACAAGCAAGGTGGAAGGATGTGAGAAGAAGACACCTTATTCTATTCCTGCTTAAAATGAAAGTCTCTTCCTGGTTTTTCACTAGGTATGGTAATCTAGTTACTCTGCAAGGTAAGCATTAATAATACAATCCTCACTTCTCTGCAGACTGCTGTATCAATGGAGAGATCAGATGGAATCGAACATAACCTGGTGAGGAAAAGGAAATTTAAATGAGCAATTGTATAGAAAGTGACAACTTTCTGAACTCAAATATATTTCCATCAAGTTGGTCTTTGGTGACAATTAGAGTTTAATGAAAATGCTGATTCATCTATAACACTTTTTTTTAAGTCATCATTAAACATTTTCTCCTTCTTACTCCAAAAATCTTCCCTTTGAAGTACCAAATATTAGAAAACAAAGCTGTGCTTTGCAGAATACTCCCATGGCATGACCACTATAAATAGAAAACTCCACAGAACATCTGTTTCAGAGACACTAAAAACTGTGACATTCTGCTTGAAAGCAGCAAAATATTTTACACCCTTGTCTCAGATCCAGGTTGTATTTTTCTCTTTCTGTAGAACACACTATGTCCCTTCTAATTAATGTGCTCTTTCCTTCTCAAGCCCTTGTCTCAGCAGCTCAATCCTGTCCCCACACAGACTGTTCAGAAGTCAGTAAATTTCAGTGATTCCACTTTTCAACCTGAGTATCAGCAGGGTGTCTTTGTTGCCTTAGTTCACCTGCTTCTCTTTTATTGTAGCTAATAAACATATCAAAAGGCCATGGAAGAGCTGACAGCAGGCACTTCAGTTTAAATGGAGAACACTACCAGGGGTTACTTGCCTTCAAATAAATTCCAGCTGGTAAAAACAGGGTCTTGTTATTCAAAAAGCCCTCAGGCATTTACCTTTTGGGATCTTGAATTTATCATCCTTCCTGTACCAGAGACAGCCTTGTTGTGTGCTGAGTGTTTTGACTGGATATTCTGTCTCAGGGCAGTCAGCAACTTTCAAAGCAAAGTCGGTGGCTAAACAAAGAGAAAAGCCACACCAAAACCACATGTTAGTGTGTTTCACAGACACAACCAGGCTAAATTCATCTAAGTCTTCAAAAGTATCAAAAAATACGTTTTCCCCCTCCTTTTCTAAATTATTTGTGACAGTACTTTCCTGGACCCAAAGAATATCTCTTTTTCACTTCCAAACCAGAACAGTGTGCAGAAGTAGGGCATCACATTCCACCCAGGACAAAAGTCCTGGCTTCCATTTTCATTTGCTTTTGGCTACAAAGCCAGATGATATTTAGATGCTTTCTGAAGAGGAGGATTAAGCAAATAAAATTTTCCTCTAAGGTGTCTGGAGCTCTGTATTAACTCTCACTGCCTGTGAGGCCTGCTCTGTTATGGATATATTATCTGTAATTTTATAGACCTTAAAATAACTCAGGTCTTAAGCCTATAAATAAAAGAATAGTAAATAAAATCCAGCTGAACAGAATGCTCATGTTTTTTTAATTTGCAAAAACCAGTTGATACCAGTTTAGGTTGTTTCTAAATCACAGCAAATTCTCTTATAAATCACTGGGAAAAATTTCACTCATGCCCAAGTGCCTTACCTATGTACTTGTTTTCTTCTGGAAGGTGTAAATCCGGATTTAAATCAAAATCACTGTCCCATAACTCACTCCAGAACTTGTCAATATCTGGTAAAAAACATGAAATGCATTAGTACAACAGGAAGGGAAGGCCATCCTATTTCCAGACATCTCTTCTCAATCTCCAGAAAGATTTACAGTATCACAGGAGTTTCTTAACATCACCCCATTCCTCAGGACTCTTTCTAAATCCCCTCCTACAAAATCTTCTGACTGAAGCAGTCCCATTAAAAAGCAAATCAATCCTGCCTTAGTAACCCAGCTCCTCCTACACCCTGTGCCCCATTGTTGGTGTTCTTTCCCCTGAATGGCAGCCAAGTGGAGCTCGCTGGGACCTCTGCCTCCCAAAGGAACTGCAGGAGTGGGAATTGATTGGCACCAAACCAAGAGCAGTTTAGGGTGGCACAGAGACTGATGGGAGCTCAATAAAGCACTGAGGATTCCTTTCCCTGCTTCCATGCACTTGTATTTTGTGTTGTCATCCTTTCACTTCCTCTAATGCAGTAATCAGACATTCTCAGCTCCTGCTGCTGTTTTACCTTCCATGCTGTACTGAGTCCCAAACCACTTCTCTTTGAGGTGACACTGGCCTTCATTGGCAGCAGACAGCAAAACCAGGTTGGCTCTCTGAGGGCTGAGCTGGTTCAGGGCATCAGCAATGATCTGCAAAGTCCAGACAATATTTCAGTTCAAATGCAGCTCTGGCTGCCTGACCCAGCAAAGACTTCTCAGTTGGAATGCAGGAAGAACAAGACATAACAAACTTACAAAACAGATTTGCTTTCTGAATACAAGTGTTTCAATTAATACAAAACCTATGCCTGCATTATTTTTAATTACAAATGCCTATACACATGCCTGTATTACACAGAATGCACATGTTTTCCTTACATCAAAACATATAATCATAGTTCAAAGAACATTTACCTCAGGCTTGTATTCAAACAAGAGTTGGTCTCCTGTCAGAAAATCTTCCTTCTGAAACAACTGCATATTCTCACAAAGGTTTTCCACATAGTCAACTGGATCTGTCTGCAAGCAAAGAAATAAAGCTTTTTGTCATATAATTAGAAACCCAAGATACCAATTTTCTGTTCTGAGAAGAGCTTGACTAGTCAGATATGTTGAGCATGAGTTGGATGCTGTACTTGTTACAGCATTTGGTTTCAGTTATTAAATATATTTCATAACCATATCTAATATTCAGTCTCCTCTGAGAATCCTGAAATTTCACAGACAGCATTGTAGCAGAAACCTTGATTATGCAGTTTACAGTCATGGAATCTACTAAGTTAAAGACCCAGAATGTACTCCTTGCCTCCAGGGGACACAAGCAGAATCCTGCAACAATTCAAGATTTAAAGTGACCTGGAAAGTACAAGGCAAAGAACTGCTGCTGCTGCAGGAGTACCTCTGGCTCCTTTCCCCAGCTCCCTGCCATGGTGTGCAGGATGGAGGAGGTTCTCCTGTTTGAACATGAAATAAATGTTGCCTTGTAGCAGGGTAAGGCTGCCTAGAGGACCAGGCTGCTCAGCTGCTTGCTAAGTGCTTTTGTAGCAGCCAGCATCAGACTGTACATCTGGGTCAGACAGAGATCACAGAACACCTGGAAAGAGCTGAGTTTGGCACATCTGTGTCTTGTAAATGTAGTGGGAAATATGCCCAAGGATTTATTAAGGCACCAAACACCTGAGGAAACATTAAACCTCTCCTGGGCACCTTCTAACCATTTATGCCAAGCCCATCATTCCTTAGCACAGCTCCATCCACCAAGCAGAAAACTAGGGTGCCATGACTAAATCATTCTTCTGCCCCTGGGATTCACACCCTGTCACAAAAGCACACACAAATCTATGTTCCTGCTGTATGCAGTATTTGTATGGATGGATTTGTTTTCCCAAAAGGAAATTTCAATACCATTCAAATTTTTTAAAAAGTTACCTAGTAAGAAACAGAACATGGCTAAATGTAGTAGGAGTAAGAAAGTCTAAACTGAAAAAGAGCCTACCTAGCAGGTAAGGAATGAAAAATCAACATTATATTCTGTTAGGGAAAAATATCAATATTTCTCTGCCTAGAATACATCTCCTTTCAGCCAAATACAGCCTCATTAAGTGCACAGTGTATTTCTTCTTGAATAGAACTTTGAAAATGTATTTCAAAATGAAAAAGTAATACTTGTAATTGTTTTCCTATGTCAGAACAGTGGATGAATACCTGTTCCTGGTAGTGAAATTCATTAGCTTCAATCTTTTGTATTTCTTCCCATATTCTGCAAAGGAAGAAGATAATAAAAATTTATTTTCTCCATTATTCCACAACATTTACCAAGAATCTTAAAAAAGGAGCCTTCTAGGAAAGGCATCAATTGTGATATTGATGATTCATTCAGTTACAATACACAGAAGCCAGTATTAAATGCACTTCCCAAAAGAGCATTTCTCAGAACTGCAGAAAGCTCTATTTTCCAAAGAGAAAGAGAGTTAACTAATAAGAGCCAAAATCTGATACCAAATTAAAATAAAGGCTAACACCAGAACACCCAGTCCTGACTTCTACAGACCTGGCTCAAGAAATTTATTTAAAATTAACAAAAACTGCACCTGACCTCTACACCAGTTCAGCTTACTAAACTGAAGGAATCACATCACAATAAGTGAAACTAAAACCACCAAGAAATAAGCATAAACATTTAGAAAATTTCTTTTAAAACTTCTTTAACCTGACATGTTTTCCATACAGACAAGTGGAAAACTTCACAAAAAGTGCAAACACTACAAATAACAGGATTATGGAGAAGGACACCACCACAAGTATCTGCTGGAGTGACAAACACTTGCCTTTGATCTGGCCCCCTTTTCTGCAGCATCTTCACATACTGAAACACAACATGGGCCACCTGCAGACAGAAAGGAACACATTCATTTTTCCAGACATTAGGGAAACAGCAGGAAGAAACAGCTGCAGGACACTATACCTCATAGAAGTGCTTGTAACCCTCATCAGTCAAAGTCACAGAAATGCTGAATATGGAGTAAGTGGAGTTCTGTTCAAATCCTGTCTCTCCATTTCCTCCATACAATGCAAGGGCCCAAAACCTATGGAAGAGTGAAATGTACTTATCAATTAATCATTTCAGCTTTGATTGAGCTTAGTTACAAGCTATATCACAGTGTATCTTTATTTCAGAGGCTTTCAATCCATTTACAGTTTACACAAAGCTTTTCCAGTTTAAGGATGTTACCTCAGGATACAGAATTCAAGAAAAACAGTAAAAAAGCTAAGTAACCTTTTGGAGATCTCAGAGACCAGTCAGAGATACTGCTGATGCATGCATGAATCACAGACAAAAAGCCCATTTATTTCTTACTTGGTTTTTATCATTACCTTACAGAATATTACTACAAAACACTGATATAAAAGGGCAGGCTTGGCCTGCTTTTACATCTATATAACTATACAGATACATGTATATAAATAAACAAAATAGAGTTTATCTGTATTTGAATGAGATCAAAGCATTTAATAACCATGCTTAAAAGCCACATACTTTTTCCTAAGGAAAGAAAGAACACTGCCTTTGCCTTCATGTCCCACCAGCCAGGAAATATAATGAAGAGGCTTCACCCTAAGAGAAAATTTGGAGATTAGATGCCAGGAGGTAACACATTTCACAGAAAGAATTCAAATCACTGGGCTAATGACTAAAATATGCACTGTCTATTTTTTCAGGGCAAGCTATGCATTTTGAGGCAGAATTAAGATAATAAGCTGAAAGTGTGGGAGTTCAGAACATAATGACTGATCTGAGTCAGTGAGGAAAGGAAAACATATCTGCAGTAGTTTAATTTATTTTTACATGCCCCAGAGCTGAACCAAAGTAAATGAGATTCTTTGATTTTGTGTGGAAGTCAACAAATTATTCACAGCATAAACATGATAGAAGTAAAATGCAGCACAATGTACCTGTAATGCTGTTCTTGTGGGGGAAGTGCCCAAGTGATGGTCAATGAATGAACTTTCCTGATTGGAACAACTGGACACAAATAAATTTATTAATTAGAAATACACACGACGAGACAGAGATAAGAAATTTCACATAATGCAGAAAGAATAGTTAAAAGCTGTTTAAAAGCACACAGAATTACTCAGAGAAAATTTCTTTCAGTATTCAGGTATTCAAAACATTTCAATCCACTTCACTTACCTCTGTAAAGCTTGTGAAACTCTGGTGTGTCAAAAGGCTGAGTCAGATGACCAAAGCTGGGTTTGGGTAAACCACTTAAAAGCAAAATGGAAGTGTGATGTTACTGGCAGGGGTTCAAGGCTACACTGAAATATTCAAAGGCATCAGGACCACAGCTATGCAGGACACCAGAGCCTGGAAAGGGCCCTTTTCCAAGGGTGCAGCCCAGCATTTTCCAAGGGTGCAGCCCAGTTAATTAATTCTGCTTCTAATTATTTTTGACACAAAGCAAAGATAAGCAATGTGAAATGATAATCTAGGTTTGAACGACTTATCATAAAGTCAAAGCATCAGCGTATATTAAGCAAACACTGCATCAAGTTAGCACCACACAGCTCACAGACTAAATAATTGTTAAGCAGAAACAAAGTTCTGGAACAATTAACAGTGGTCTTAAATTTTTTAAATTGCCTTTTTTTTTCCCAGATAGGAATGTTAATTAGCAAATGGTAATTTCCTTTGTTTCTCCAGTAAGGGATTTTTAAAAAAATGTTATTTTAAGAGGAGATAATTTTATCATCTGCAATGTCTTTATGCATCAAATGAATCTTACTTATTTGGGATCTCAGAGAAGATTTCTGTCACCCACTTTTCCAATGTATCCAGTGTTTCTAAAAAAAGAGAGAAGACAGAAATGCAATTTCCAGAAGATCTAAGACAAGTTACCTTATCTCACCAGTTCAATTATTTCAAAGAGGCTGCAAGTCAGTGCATTTGAAAACTGCAAAGTCCTAAATTATAAACTTCAAAGCTGTTGGTTTGAGCCAATTCTTAACATTTGTTGTGCTGTATCCGTGGTCACAGCTCTGGGTTTGTGCAGAGTGCTCAAATCCCAGGCTGACACAACTGGGATTTAAAGTTCAGTAGTGTCTGGAGTGACTGGGAGAAGGAATTACTGTCCTAGGGATCTACAAAATCAGTACAAGCAACTCATTCCATGACTCTCCAGATTATATACAGGAGTTTTCCCCATTCAAATGCAGTCCTAAAGATTCCTTCTCACCATCCTCTTTTCTCAGGATAAAAAACTTTGCTTGTTTAAGCAATGATTCTGAGCTCCAAAGTGATGTTGCATATGCAAACAACAGCAATAAAAAAGGCTGGATGGGATAGGGAGAGGATTTGCTGTTGGGTTTGTTTTAACAGAGAAGAAAATACAAAATTGACCTGGCTGGTTATCGGCTACCAACATTTTCTTCCCAATCACCATAGAAAATGTTACAATCCATCACTGGCTTAATGACTATTCAAGAGGCATTCAGCACCCTAAGTAGTTTACTGTCTAGACCAAAATTAAAAGCAAAGGAGAAGAGAAGAACAGAAAGAATGCCTCTACTATTACCATCTCCAATTTAGAGATGAGAATTGCAATCAGTTTTAGCATTCAACAAAAACTTCTCCCTAAACACAAACCTAACTTGAATAACTTCTGAGAAATGTGTTTCTTCTATTCTCAGCAGAAACAACCCATAGGTCTGGAGTTCTCCACTAAAGTAAAATTCAAATATATTTGCATAGAATTTTTCAAGCTGTGGGGGAAAAAAGATAGAACCCCAACTTCTAGACAAACAAGACAACTGGGAGATTCAGTCTCAGTCTCCCCACCCCTTGCTGAGTAGTTTCACCGTTGATGGCAGAGAAACCAGCAGCATTAATTCATTTAAGTGGTTTGACTCTTCATTGCTACAAGATTATTTCTGAAAGGTTATCTTTGAGAATTTCCATCCTGTGTTAATATGGAACCCATTTAACAGCTTCAAAAGGTTTCTCAAGAAGCAGCAGCATGACAATGACACAGCACAATTGCTCAGATCTTGCTTCATTTGGAAACCAGGCTAAAATCTACATATAAATACCCTCTGCAGGACTGCACAAGCCACTAGACTGGCTTGGGCTACAGCTGGACTGGCTCCAAAAGCACCAACAGCAGCAATGAGGCGGTTTTCAAGGAGCAACTGATGTTACCTTTAGACTGGACAACCAAAGTCATGTAGTGAGCAGAGTAATGGCGCTGCCAGAATTCCCTCAGCCTGGTGTAGGTGTCAATATTGTTCATTTTGGGCTCATGTTTGAGTGTATCTGCATTACCTGCAAACATCAAAAGGGAGCCAGGGTTAGTTATCCACATAGTGCTTACAGCAAGACCAGACACAGTGAAAATTTGCTTTCCTCCCTAGGTCTAATCATGGTAAAGCACATTAAAAATACCTAACAGACAACTGGGGTGAAAGGAATGTTAAGTGAAACCGAGTATTTTCTGATTTCTGGTTCCTATTCCCTCACCAATGGAACTTACAGAACAGCAGAGGGGAAAAGAGGAGGAAATATGAAGTTTGGTGTATGTCAGCACAGAAATTTATAAAAACAAGCTACACTTTAAAGCTGGTAACTGTAATATCCATCAATCACACTCACTATTATTTACACACTCACCAGCACCACAAGGGTGAGGGAGAGAGGACTGGATTGTCCAAGAGAAGGACAAAATTCCATTCTGCCCCTACACATGGCTGTGAAGATCTAACTCCTGAAACTTCAACAGCATATTATTTACTTTGAAAAGCCTCCTTAGATGTACAACTAGAAATAATTTATTTTTCCAGGAAATTCTAATAGCAAAAAACCCAAGCTTAAGCAAGATGGAGATGACTCAGAGAGTACCACCTTTGTGTTAAGAGAAAGTTCCATAATTATAGATCTTGGGCAACTCAGCTAAAACATCAGCAAAAAGCAGTACCAAAAAGAAAAGTATCTTAAAAAGGAGACAGCTGCTTTTATTCCCATCCATTTTCCTGTAAAATGGATAATTGCTTGAACTCTCCTAAACAAGTCATGGTTGCTGTGATATGATAGTTCATGTTAGTGCATCTAACCACTCAAACTTCTACATGGTTAAAAGTTTAAGTATCATTACTATTTTATAACAGAAATTTAGGACTTACCCCAAAAAAATTTCTTCATAGGATGTCCAGGTCTGGCAAGACTCCCAAATAACATCTCCTTTCTGTTTGCATCAGAGGGTCTTGCTAGTTGATACTCTGTTAATTATAAGAATTTGCAGTGGCATGCATCAAAGTCTGACGTCATGTTCCCACAAAACAAAGCACAAATCCCAGCCAAACTGAAAAGGAGACATACCACACAGATGCAGTCTGGAATTTCTTTTAATATATGAATGAAATAGTGAAATAAAAAAGAGGACTTGCTAGCAGTAGTGAATATAAGGAAAAATGTAGCTCATTGCTGAGAAGTAAAGAAAGGGTTAAGAAAGAAAAGCATGTAAAGCACCAACTTGTCCTGTTTGAATGTTCTGAATATGTTAAGTTCAATGGGGATAAAAGGCTATCAATATTATCAGGATCATGCCCTGCAGGAAGAGCCAGAGAACAATTATAAACCTGTTTCTACCATATATCACACAGAACAACCTCTAGCCTAATAATGAAATAAGAAATTGAAAGGTGAGCAAGATAAGCTTCTAAAAATGAAGTTTTCCAACCACTTTACACTAATCTAAATATGGGGCTCTGCCAAAATCAATTCACCCTTCTGAACCGCATTTTCCTGTTCCTGTTTCACTAGTAATAACAAATATGTACAGCAAAGCTGTAAACTAATTCCTCCGGCTGGGTTCCCCAGCAGCCAGTTCAGCAAGCTGACACCATTTCCTGGGCTGCACATCACCAGGTGTCCCTGCAAGGGAAGGACTGGCTCTGCACCACCAAGGTGGAAAAGGGCTGAAGCTGTTGAAGAACCACACCAGAACTCAAAGGCAGGTCCTTGTTTACACTGGCTTTTATCTAAATTCAAGCATCAAATCGCCCACCTTTGCTTGCCAGAAGACAGATAAGGAAAATTACTTGAAATAAATATTTTAATCAGTTGGGATATCTGCTAGCAACATTTTTTTCCTATAACAGTAACATTTTAGGGCGGGGGGAGTATTCATCACATATTAGAAAATCAACACTCCACTCACTACTGTGCCTGTTTTAGTTTTCTTCTGGGAAAGAAGAAAATGACTTTCTTCTGACTTTTTAGTTATTCAGGTGGTAGAATAATGAGACAAGTAAAATTGTATCAGCTTATTGTATTAACTGTGTACAGGACTGCAGACAGCTCTGGGGCTGTGCTGGAGCTCAAGGAATTTTGTTCACTGCAGAGCATCCACATGCTCATGTGACTGCCCTACCAGTTACTGCCAAACCACTTCAGATTATTAATTTCAAATTAATGAAAATGCAAGGGTAAACTCTCACAGTGCTGGCACTACATCCAATCTTTCTTCCTCTAAAAGCCACTGATGTCTAACAGCCACAAAGCTTCAATTCAAAAGTTTAATCTCTCTGGTAATTACATGAAGTTGACTGAGGTGCTTAAAAGGGGAGTTCAACACAGAAATTAATAGTGTTACAAAGTAGGTTTTGTTTTAAGAAGATAGGCTAAACATACAGGAAAAGATTCTCTTACTTACCACTGTCTACAGCCTCCACCTCTCGATCTATTGCATCCCTGATCATTAATGGGTGAATAAAGAATTGTGCCCACCTATGGAACAGAAAAATTAATATACTTTTCTCCAGTGTCTATTAAACTAGGGCAAAAACCCAGTAATTAAATCCAACAGCTACAATTTTGATTTATAAAGTTGTCTGACTTACTACAAGTGATGCCATTCTTGACTATAATGTCTTAAAGAAAGATAAATGCCATCAAAAAGCAAAGGGCAGAGCTTCCCAGCTCCAGAGTGGGACTGAATTGGTTGGATGTAGCAGGATATGGCACTCATGGGTGTAGGACTATCTGCATTACATCCTAAGAATGATCATACCAGATGAGACAAGTGATCCACCTAGTCTGGAACCTGGAGCTAATAGGGACCAGTATCAGATGTTTCAGAGGAAATCCCCACTTGTTCCTCAGGAAAAACATGACCACAGGGAAAGTTTCTTCCTAACACCAGAAAACAAACTGTTGTGAAATACAAATTCCTATATCCAGTACAATTTTATTATCTACTATAAAAGCCAGCACTGTCATCCAAATAAATTTCTTCCATGTCCACAGACAGCAGAGCACTGGAAAGGGAGATATCTGCAGTGCATGGAGACTCTGCAGAAGGCTACCAGAGAATCTCATAGTTCTGGTTTATTTGCTGAGGTTTTTAATGAAAAACTGAACTAGCTGAAGCAAAAGGTTAAGAGCAATAAAAGGTTAAAAGTAATATATCCCTGATAGAGTTCTATGGCCAGAACACCCATTACACTGAAGACAACTGAAAGGTGATGTATTTCCACTTCTTCAGATCCACAAGTGAGCAGAAATTCATCCTCAGCACTCATTTATCTCCTTTATGTGAGAAGCTGTTCTACAGAACTCCTTATTTGTTTTCCTCCGCACTAAACATGCTGTTGTGACAGACTGCAATAATTTTTTTAATCCTTTTGCACTTCCAAATATCTAAAAAAAGCTGGATTAATCTGCAAATGGAAGCTGAAATTGGCCTAGTAAAGTAAAATTTAGATTATACTTGGAAAAATGTGCAAACGCTTGCTCTCGTGTCAAAGTAAATTTGAAGTGGAGCTACTCTCCTCTTGAGATATTTTATGGCATCAAGAATATTCAGCTATGCCCCTATGAATGGGAAATTCCTCTCACTAAAGGAAACCATGCCAACCAGTGGAGCTCTGTTGTTCCACCAGCACAAAAGAGCAAGTTAAGCACTTTCTGGCAAAAGAGACATTCAGCAGGAAATAACCTGCACTGGGTTAAATATCTCCTGCGGAGATATACTTTGTACCACAACTTTGAAGGCTGACTGAAACAAACTAACAACAATTTAGAAAAAACAGTAACTCTACCAGGACAGACGTTTCAAAGGATGAGTCACTGGGATTCTTGGAGCACTTCCCCTCTGATCAGTTGTCATATTGCATAACATTTCTCCTGTAATCAATGCTACCAGTTTAAGAGTGCCAAAACAATCAAAGAGCTGCATGCATTAAGACTTAAACATGGGTCCTACATTATCCCACAGCAGAAATCCAGCAACATATCCAAAGGGAAACAGCATTTCCCTATATGCAGTATCACTGCTGTACTGCAGGCAGCTAGGGAAGTTCAGCAACAGCTCTGATCACCCCAAAATGAAGAACTGAGTAACTACACCCAAGCTCCTGAGGCACATACAGACATTAACTAACACCTAATCAGCACTCATACAAAGTTACCTATCCAGGGCTTCTTTGAAGTACTTCCTCTGCACATCAAACTGGAACACTGTCCTCTCACAGTCTGTTGAGGCATTGTCACCGCCCCCGTGTTTCTTCAGGAATGCATCAAACCCGTTCTCATCTGGGTACTTCAAACTGCCCATAAAAACCACTGCAACAAAAAATCACCAACAGTGCCAATTTTACAATGATCTGTTAATCCTGACTGCAGCTATAGCAACCCCTCTATGACTGACCCACAGCTCACAGGCAGAGGAAATTACTGAATACCAACAGCTTGGGTGATCTGCCCAGCAGCTGCTGTAGTTTGCCTCTGACAGTGCCCTCCCAGGCAGGCCTGGCCTCAAACAGGCAAGAACAGTATTTTGAGACACACCTGGTCAGAAACTTCACATGGTTTCTGTGTGCACATTACTAATCCAACACCCTTTATCAGGAGACAAAGGTCTGTAGCTCCAACTTGGTCTATAAAGCCACAGGTCTAATTCCCCTCAATTTAATGGGTAACAAACAAAGTTGATATAAGCTAATGCACGGCTTGGCAAAGTGTATTAAATACCAAGAGCTCCTTACTAAGTCAGTATTTGCATATCATAAAAATTAATTCTCAAATAGCCAAATTAGGAAAAAATTATACTAAATACTACAGAAATGCAGAGCATCCATTTTGCACTGAAGCTGGGAAGATGAAACAGGAGCAGATACATACTATGTTCCAGGAAGTGTGCTAATCCAGGCAGATCTTCAGGATCAGAGAAGCTGCCAACAGCAACACAGAGGGCTGCTGCAGACTAGAGAAAATACAACATTCTCAGTAAAAGCTGCTTCAAGAAACACTTCAGGAAAATGACAGAAGTACAAGATTAATCAATTGGGACAGGAACAATAATAAGGTCTTGTCTGAACACCTAATCACAAGGTTTCAGACCTCGAGAAAGCTCACTATATATTTTTGCACTTTACAGCTTTAAGTACATACCTGCTTTTCTGAACAACCTCTCTTTCTTGTCTCTTCCTTTTCAGCCAGCTCTTCTAATTCACTGTCATCAGAATCATTGAAATTCTCATTATCTTCATCACTGTCCCCACTCTCATCCCCCTCATCACATTCATCATCATCTTCTCTACCATCTTCTATCTCAGCTCCAGAGTCATCATATTCATCACTGCCCTCTTCAGAATCATCATCATTATCCTCCTCCTCCTCTGAAGATGTTGGGGCACCATCCAAGTAATTCAAATCCGAAATCAAAAGTGCACATAAGCCATTCTGCAGTTTGATATACCTGAAAGAATAATTGTGTGCAATGAATACGTTCATTTCCTAAATCTGAATTTTCAGATGTGCAAAAATTTCATTATTCCCTGTAATACTTAGAGAGTGATTTCCTCATGAAAATCTAATGGTAGCCTGACTGAACAGTTTTATGGCAGGAAAGTAAAACATTCTTCTGCTATTCAATAGCTCTAGGAATAAGAAGCAGGTTAGGTCAGTAGCAGAAGTCCTTCCCCCCATAAGGTCAAGCTCACTGATTTTGGCTTTTATTTCTCTCTTTGTGAAACATTTAAGCTATTAGCACTCACTTCATGCATTCAGAATAGGCAAACCCAAACCTCAGTCATCTTTTAGGCTTGTCAGGCTCTTGGAAACAAATATGTGACAGAATTAAGATCTTAGTCTTTGCTTCTAAGTAGGCCCTGGAGCATTTGATTTGATTTGTTTTCATCAATGGTTTCTAATAAATGGAGTCTGCAAATGTAGCAGGCAAGTGTTAGAAAGGAGAGAGCTCCTGCAGGCTCCACAGAACCAGTCACAGGGAACTGGCTGGGCTCCTATCAAGAAGCAATAAACAGTTGTATGTGTGTTAATACATGCACAGAGGTTTTTAAACATATGTATGTACCTATAAATAAAACCCCACAAGCCCTCTGTGCAGCACCCTTCTATAACTTTTCACTCTGAGGACTGCAAGCACCAATGCTCTGTACTACAAGAGCTCTCATCAGTATAAATTTACCATGAAATCTGGAACAGAGTCACAATTTGTCAAATTATTCAGAGTATCCCTGCCAGGAGCTTGCACTGACTAATACACCAGCAGCAGAAAGGAAGGAATGCTGGGTCCAGAAAATACTTCATCCACCCTATGAACCAGTGTGATAGAGACCTGTGTTATCTGATACAGCAAAAACACACACACAAAAAAAAGCAATCTAGAATAAAACAAACTCGTGGTCACATCCCACACTCCCAGAAAAATCTGAGTTACAGAGCACACAATCACAGAACAGTCTCTGTTGAAAGGGGCCTTTACAGGTCATCTACTCCAACCCCTGAGTTTGTACCAGGTCAGAACTTGCAATGTGGACACAGCTCTTGGACTATGGAGTCTATGAAAAAAGCTAATGAACAAATGCCTGATAATTGTATTGTTATGACTCATGACCAGTCACCCAAGGGGAAATAATAGAGCTTACACTGGGCCAGGGTTTTATGATCATGAACACACCTAGTTTCTTTGCTGCAAGACTGCTGAGCAGGACAAATCTGCTCTAACCAAAAGCACAAATGCATTTTGCCTCATGCAAACCACAGCACACAGTATGTAACTTTCAGGGATACTCTGATGAACTGCAGGAGGCACAAAGAGTGTTGGAATGTCTGTGAACAAAGTTAATCCTCCTGCATTCTGAAAGAATGTCCGTGAACCATTCCTACCAGGTACATGTGTCTCACTACAGAGGAGTGTCCTAAAACACACTGGACACGTGGGTGCTTCAGCCTCTGGGCAGCTGAGAGCCAAAGCCCCAGACAGCAGCTTCCAGCACAACCAGCACCTTCTTCTCCTCCAAACACAGTTCTGCTCTGCAGGTTTGCACAGCTCCTGGAGAACTCCAGCCTCCCAGGGAACAGCAGAGAACAGAATGGGGCTATTCTTCCCAGGGAACAACGTGCCATAAAGCTGTTCAGCCAGGTGTATCCAGCAGCTCTTGTTGATCCTTTCCACACAGCCCCATTAAGCTAATGGAGCAGATTATACTAATTTTACATTGCTCATCTGGAGGCTGGTGGGTGTTGCACACAGGACAGAAAGCACCCAGCAGCAAGGACATGGCTGAGCCACGGCGCTCTTGGAGCCTCTCGGATTTCACTCCAGGATGATTCAAACAGCTTAGGTTATACAGAGCAGAGGCACCACTGACATAGGTGTTCTTTACTTTTTCCATGTTTCAGTACAATGGAAAAGAACAAATGTAACTAATATCCACTACTATGCAAAATACAGTACAAAAAATGCAAGCACATAAGGTAGAAACAGAAGCAAGCAAAGTCCAACTGCTTTTTGAAGGCCTATACAGCATCGATGCAAGTAAGGTCAAATTATTTTTAAAAATTCAAATTCTTAAAAATACTGTTTAAACCTCCTGAATAAGTTTAAACAGGACTGTTCTCACACCAAGTTCTTTGACAATTGTTTAGAAGTTAATATTGAAATACATAACAATGCATGGTAAACATAGAGAGAAATGCTTTACTTTCCCAAAACAAGAGACCGTGAAATTCCATATATGGATGAATGTAAATAAAACATATATTTTTGGTAACTATAACTACACTGCTACAGCTTTAATGAGAAAGCTTTTATAATGACAAGTATTTTGTCCCAACAAACCCACTTCTGAATATACACCCTGCAATCTATGTCAGAGCTCTTTTAGTTTTGTGATCCTTATTTCAGAAGGCAAAATATGACATTTTCCATTAAGTTAAGACTGATGTCACCAGACACAGACACTAAGCCCACTGTGACTTGGCTGCAGCATACATCACTGAAGTGTGAAGAGGGGAAAATGTGTCAGCATCATCACATCATCTGCCAGGACACTCCCTCAGGAGGTCTGGGACATCACACCTGGACACAGGTTCAATGTGGTTTTGCTTACAGACACTGAACTTCTCCTCCATAAGGATAATGCCTGTGCTGTGTCAGGCTCACTTCACACATATGGAAGTCAGTCTGAAAGGATGCAACTCTCTGCTTCCAACTGAAAAACTCCATTAAGAATGGACAGTAGGATTTCTCCAAGATTTTGGTAGTAGTTTATGCAAACTCTCCCCTATTCTTAAATGCAGAGGAGGGTCCTGAGCCTCAAAATAGGCAGTGACAGCCTTAAGTGGATTTCCCAAGCTTCATCCACCAGTGTGCTGCTTCAAGTAGCAAAGGCAAGAGTTCCTTAAGCTGACAGCATCCACAGCTGTGAGCTTTGCAGGAGGACAAGCTTGCCACAAAGTAGCATGAGTAAAAATGCCATCAGGAGAGGCAGGCAGAGATCCAGAGGAAGCAGCAAGGAACTAGGGCAAGAAGAGAGGGAGCCAGTTTCTCCCTAAGCCAATGGGCACAGTCCTCTTCAGGCAGCCAGCAGGGAATCTCACTGTCAGCCAATGTCACTGCGAATCTAAAATTCAGTTCCAGGCTCAGGCAGCAGATTCTCCACTGGCTGCACAGATTAGACAGCATGAAAAGTAAAGATAAGTTTTAAAAAGCAGTTCTAACAAGAACTGGATAATCTTCTGTCTAACAGGAAGAAGTTATCAGAGTGTCCCTTCAAGAACAAAGTGCCTTACAGCATCCAACAAGCTCAACCTCTGCTGGAGTTCTCATCTAAGTCTCTCGCTGGGTCTGGGCCAGGATGCTGTGGTTGTGCTCAGGGAAGTGTTCTTTTCGGGATATTACTCAGAAGTATTGAAATAAAGACACAAGCAAAATGCTAGCCTAAAAGCATTTTGCCTCAAATCACAGATATATTTGTGTTAAAACTTACAAGCTCATCTAAAACACGAAGAGTAACAGTTCTCAACATGGGATCTGCTCTGAAATACTTAAATCCCATCCCACTTTGCACTTAACGCCTCCGGAGAGGAGCTGCAGACTAACGCTGCACTGGGTATTGCTGTGCCTCGAACACCCTGCACCCAGCCTGGGCACAAGGGCCGACCCTCCGCCCCGTGCCCGCACTCTCACCGGGCAGCCACCTTCAGCACCAACACACCGCGGGACCGCCAGCGTCCTTTCGGCACAGACAGGACCCAACTGCCCGGACACCGGGACCAGCCGGACTTCCACCGCCGGAGTCCCAGCGGCCGGGACAGGGAGCGGACAGAGCCCAGCCCACCCCACAGACCGGGACAGGGAGCGGACAGAGCCCGGCCCACCCCACAGACCGGGACAGGGAGCGGACAGAACCCGGCCCACCCCACAGACCGGGACAGGGAGCGGACAGAGCCCGGCCCACCCCACAGACCGGGACAGGGAGCGGACAGAGCCCAGCCACCCCACAGACCGGGACAGGCAGCGGACAGAGCCCAGCCACCCCACAGACCGGCAGGGCTGCCCCGGCCGCAGCTCGTCCTCCCGCACCCACCGGTACTGCTTGGGGTCGCTGGGGGACTTGACGATGTCGGGGTCACCGAGGTTGTGTTCGGGACCGGCCCCCACGCGCTCTTCCTCCTCGTCCCCATGAGGCGAGCGGCCCCCGGCATCGCGGCCGCCTTCCGCGGCCTGCTGTCCCACCGCAAGCTCCGGGCAGGGGCAGCCGCAGCCGCACGAGGTCTTGTTCCTGCCGGGCATGGCGGCGGTGCTGCCGCTCCACAGCGGCAGGACAACGTCCCGTCCCGGCCGCCAGCCCCCGGCCACGGCCCGCCCGCGGGGACCCCCGGCCGCCACCGCCCGCCCGCTCCGAGCGAGGGCGGCCGCGAGACTGCGCATGCGCATGACTGCGCCGCTCTCCCATTGGCGGAGACCAGGACGCCGGCGTGAACGGTGGGGGAAACCATAGATGGGGAAGTGGAAGGGGAGATGTGGCCCCTTTCAAGAATCGGGAGGAGTGGGCAGAGAAATCAGAGTGATGAGAAAAAAGCGGAAGAGCGGATCTAGATTGCGGGTGCTGCTTTGTGCGCCATCACGTTTCCATGAGTATGCCCGGCCGCCGCCGGAGCTGTGCTTCCCTGCTCTCGCCTTGGAATAGTCCAACAGCAGCTGGCGGAAGCCCGCCTCCTGCCCTCAGCTCCTTCACCGATTGGTCGAGCTGGCTGTCGCTCAAGCCTGCGAGGACCAATCAGCTGTCGGGCCGGCCGTAGGGAGCGTGGCGTTCTGCGGGGTTCCGTGGGCGACTGTGCCCGGGATGGGTGAACAGCGCTAAGGCTGCGCCAATAACTGCTGGACAGAAACCGCTCCCTGCTCTTTACGTGGCCACTTCGGCAGCTCTCTGCACTTTCGGGTTCGTGGATATGCTTTCCCCCATCATACTGCAGTGCCGATGGAGTGGCAGCGGGAATGCCGCTCTGCTCTCGGCTCGGATCCCTGGCGTTTCCATAGGCGCCGCCAGGATCCCGGTTCCTCGCAGCCTTTCTGCATCGCGGCGCGTCTGTCCCGCTCCGCTGGCCGCAGAGACGGTGCTGAAAGCCAAGGCGCGGGACCAGAGGCCGAGCCTGAGGAACAGGGGCGGTAATTCAGCCTGGATGTCCACCTGACATTCCAGTGCTTTAGTTCTCCACCAGATGGAAGCCAAGACCCGTCTCTAATCCCAGATTTTCCCTATGGCTTTTGCTGGGTGCCGTTTGGAAGCCATAGCGAGATGCTTGTGAGGAGCTGTCGCCTCTTTCTTTTCACCCTGGTGCCCCTTTTTTCCCTTGTAACCAGGCTTTTTTGTTAACACAGTTCTCCTGGGCCCCTGCCAGTCACACGGAAGGCTCTCTGAAAGCCCACATCACGAATTTCGACAGAACAAATCTTGCCTGCCGTGCAAGAGGTTTATTTCCCTTGCCCTGGCAAATTAGTGTCTATGCCAATGCCCTTACAAGTTAATACAGGTAACAATTGCTCCTGACTCACTGCTGATACTGAAACCAGCTGTGGGCCATTTAAGGCTTTCCCATTATTCCTTCACAGCAAACATAAGATTATGAGATACACAAAATATATATTAACAGGGAGATGTTTCAGTTGTCTCTGATGGTTTGATTCGTTATTTCAAATAAATTCTGCAGGATTTGGCAAAAAGTCTTAGGCTTCTCCATGTATGCAATATCAGGCAGGGTAGAATTCCCAACTCTTTTCTTCAGACTGCCGTGTAGCTACTTGCTGGCTTGTCCTGTGTTCTGCCCATCCTAGCTTGAAGGGCCTGGAATGCACTTGTATTCTTTAAAAAAAGCCAATCTGACTTGACCAGAACACAACAAAATACAATTATATATTGGGTAGGAAAGGGAAAAGTCTTTTTTCGCTAGGGGAAAAAAAAAAATAGTAAGTTAAAGAAAATTATTGAAATTGCATTTCTGCTGAATCCATTTTCTTTTATCAGGAAGCTGCTGAGCTGAAAAATCATTATTTGCACTGAGGTACTAAGTTACATCTGCACAGCTCAAAATCTGATGCAGATTTTTTTTTAATTTTATTGCTAAAACCTGCTCTTCTACAATTAGAAAAAAACACTATGCATTTATTGGTCAAATAATCCTTCTCTTCACTGTTCTAAACCTATGCAGTGATTCCAGATTGCTGGGTTCAAAGACCATCACCCTGTCAAAGAAAGGTCAATGTAGTTTCATGTATTTTTAAAGCATTAAAAAGATTTCTCCTTCACACACGCGTGGGATTCCTAACACAAGAAATGCACCTGACACAAACTCTCTGGCCACACCCAGTGAGTACATTTCTCTTTATTTTGCAGTTTCAGGGGTTTAGATACAACAACCACAGTCCCAGCACTGCACAAATCACACTCTCAGGACAAGATCACACACACCCAGAACACGGCACAGTGGAGATTCCCAAAAGCGACAGAGGGCTCAAGCCTTTAGCACAATGAGCTCAAACCACCCCAAAAGAGTTGCATTTTTGTCCAGAATTTTGTGCTTTTCTTCTTAGAGCTATTACACCTTGAGACACAACAGAAGGAAATTACAAAAGCACTCACTGGTGTCATGATCCAGCACGTTACAGGGCAGTGGGCAGGCACTCAACTCAAAGGTAAAGCCATAAAACTTGCCAGAATTTTCCCTTTAAGACAGCCAACTTCTCTCCATATCCACTTAGTTTGAAAATTTTGCCTGCCTTCAAAGCATGATGCCACAAAAAGTTCACAGAATACCAGGATGTCTTTACCATGTTTCATTTGCAGTTGTGTTTTATTACACACTCTTACTTCTCTTAAATTATATTTTGTGGTTGAATCTGAACCCAGAAAATCTAGCCTCCCCACACACCCATCTAGAACAAGATTTAAAAAATAAATCAACAACAAAATGCAGAAAGAAAATCTAATAATATTGGCACAAATACCTGCTACATTCACATTTTGGCTTCTGGTATTTTTATCTGAGACAGCGCTTTTCCGTTTCTTAGATGTTTTTGCCTCCAACTAAGCATTCAGCAGCTAATTCCTCTTTTCCTTCATCCTGCAACACATCTAGCAGCAAACATCTGACAAGAGAAGATCCAGACCTGGAGAGGTAAAACTACAGGATACAGGGGAAAGGCTGCAGGACAGTCAGATTCTGGGGAGAGAAGATTAGCAACACAACACAACAACATCCCCAGCACTCTGCAAGCTGTGCTGGAGAAGTTTGAAGGCAAGGGCAGCCCCTGGAAGGGCTCTTACTCCTTCACTCAGCACCAGCCAAAGCACAGGGAAGGAAATACAGGGATGGCTGCAAGGTCTCCTCCTCCTCCTCCTCCCCAGCCTGGCAGCTTTGATTCCTTCCTGTGTTCTTCCTCTGTTTAAAGACTTGACACAAAATCCAGCCCCTTTCCTCTTCACACTCTGGAGGACCTCACACTGTCAGACAGAAAGGCTCTGCTTTCTGCTCCATCCTACAGAACAACTGAGGTCCATGTCTGGAGGACAGTAATGATTCTCAAAATATCTGGGGATGTTTTTTGTTTGTTTGTTTTATGTTTTTAAAAAAGCATATTCTTGCTTTATAAGAGTTTTCCCTTTTCTTCTCTTAGACCTGATCCCTTCTAATTGGTTTTTGTGCTTCCTGCTGTCCTTGACAAAAAACACTCTTTCTGCAATAGAGGAATTTATAATTTAAAAATGCAACATTTTCTGTAGAAATAACATTTGCATCACTACACAATTATTATTCTTCAGTGTAACTCACATTCACACGAGGTGCACTGACAATATTTTTTCAGATTAATAAAGTATTGGATGAGGAAATACATAATATTAACACTCCAGCACATTAAACAAACATACCAGCTTCCTACAACAGACACTTCTGCCTCTGGACTACATGATAATGCACCAGCACAAATGAAAAGATAAAATTTAATCAGGGGAGAAGGACATTTCTCAGTGTGAAAGGTCACTAGCAGGAGCAGTTCTGCTGTGAAGGGGGGGGGTTGTCTGTGAGCCTCATGCTCCTTCCAGAAGTGCCCCTGGAATTGTCTGATTCTATGCTCTCTGACATCTTCTCACAAATTATATCCACAAGACGCTCAAACACCTGCCTCACGTTGATGTTTTCTTTGGCACTGGCTTCGAAATAGTCAAAACCTGGGAAAAAAAGTGAACAGAAATTATCAACAGAGATGGATGATTATGATGGTTTTTAAAACACCACTTTTTTCAGCATTTACCTTACGAAAACAAGACATCAGATAATCCTGAAAGACAGTTGATTCCCACAATCTCAGAATAGTGAGCAGAAATACTTTTAAAAGTTATCAAGTTTCATTAAGAGTGAAAAGGATGCATGGATCCTTCCCATTACCGTGGTAAGCACATCTGCAATAAGGGTAAAACCAGGGTAAAGGAGTCAATTCTGCTCCTTTCATCAGTGCAGGTCTCCTGGGCTGCAGCTGGTGACCAGCAAGGTGTGGGAAACTCTTGAAAGTTCCAACAGGGAACCTCCCTGGGCTCCTCACAGCCCTGCCAAGGGCCAGGCTCTACTAACCCCTGCTGCCTTCTGGCAAGAGCAGAGGCCACAATGAGACAGAAGATCGAGGTTGCTTTTCTTCTGCTGACCAAGTTCTGTACTCAAAAGCAAAATGTTCCTTGATAATTTAAACATTGGCACTTTCTAATTAAAAAAACTCCAGCAAGGCTGGAGTTACACCAAGGAGGGGATGGCACCAGCTCTTCCTGCTGCTTCCCAGGGCTAGGGGACAAGCAGCCTCTGACAGACAGCCCAGCAGCAGGAATGCCCTGAACTGTGAAGCATTTCCTTATCTCCCTCACCCCAGGGGCCTCGAGGGCCAGCCAGGCTGTTGCTTCTGTTCTGTCAACTTATTAAATTGCCAGCAGCAAGAGCTGAGGCACCACTGAGAGTTTATGTTGCAATAAGCTCTGTTCTGTTGTGCTTCATTCTGGGGATATTCCACATTGCATCAGTTTCCTTTGATTCTGCCACAAACAAAGAGAAAATTTATCTTAACTGATTAGTCTGCCACCACTGGCAGGCTGAGTCACCTCAATGTGTGGGATAAGTAGGTACCCACCCCAATTAGGACCCTTTTTAAGATTCATGGGACAAGGGGTGAAGTGGTGATGTTTGCCTTGTTAGTAAACAGGGAGGGCTGCCCTGTATCAGATAAGGGTTCTGTCTGTCCTACTTGCTGTTTTCATGATGAATAAAAATGTATATAAAAAGCATAGGAGAACTGCAGAGAACTACACTTAGATATCTGTTAGTCCAACACTGGCTTAGGTTCTGCTAAACCTATCTGTTTTGGTTCAGTTCACATTAAGGTTAATAATAATTTCTTAATCTGATTAGGGAATTATTTCAATTTTGTTAATGTCACTATGCAAACTTAGATAAATATGCTGAGGGATAACCTTTATGTGAATCATTATGATGAACATTAGTGCTTTAAGCAGTCAATAGCCTATTAGATTCCTCCCACCTAACTCACAAAATAATTTCATATAATACTGTACACATTAGCATAGTTACTATAAGGAAAGACTGATCAGATAAAATTTGACCTATTTTTCAGCTCTTTTAAAAAGAGTGTTTTGGAACTTGGGAGCTTCCAGAAGAGCAGAGCTGGGACAGCACTTCCCAGAGGCTGTTGGGCTGCTCTGCACTGGGGTGGTTTCTCCAGGGTGAGCTGGACAAGCACCAGGTTGGGGCAGCACTGGGGATTCTTCTGCAAAACAGTTTCCTGTTGATGGATCCAGTTGCTATGGTAACCTTGTGTGTGTGTTTTGAAGTGTCCCACACGTAAAGGATTCAGATTCTAGATGACAAGTTTGTATTGAAACAAGCAAATGAATTTTGGAAGGAGAGAAAAACATTGGAAGTCCAAATTGGAGTGGGAGTTCAAATAAAACTCTCATTTGTTGCTACATTGGTCTGGACAAAATTTCAGTTACTAGCAGTGTAATTATTCCTGTGAAATAGGTGGACACTCATGCATCTACAACCTTTCTGAGAGTCTGCAAGCTAGCAGCCAAGTTTATTCACATTGATATTTTCAAAAGCAAATTAAATCCTGATGGGTAAAAAAGAACTCATAACTGATTTTGCAAACTAACCATATCTTTGTTTGCTTTGCCAATCCTACATGTAAAGATTTACAATAATAATAATGGATCTAATTTGGTATTTGCTTGTTGTTTGTTTAGGATGGCAGTGCCTTAAGGCTCCAGCCATGGATGAGACCCCTTTGTGTGTGCCATATGTAAAATTTACCCTTACAAAGCCATACTTTAAACAACACCAATGTATGCAGTGTGTCCTGGAACTCCAGTACCCAAAATTTAACAGTTTATTATGCACCCTCCAATCACTGTTTAAGAACTGCAGGCAACACAGGATTTTATAAACTGAGGATGATGGTGATTCCTTTGGGTCTGGTAAAAATCTCTACTCTTACAAGCTAAACATTTATGCCCACTGTAAATGTCTCCACTGTTATGTGAATGAAATTTTAACAATTACAATGAATTCTCTAACAGAAGACAAGAGTATAGTTACATTTTAACACAGACCTCCGATTTCATATTAAAAATATCTTACATGCTATAATAGATAATGAAAAGTGATAAATAAATTAAAAAGTAGTATGAGTTTACTTTGCTCTTCATTATAAAATTTTCACTGCACTTTCAGCTTCATCTCAGAGGAACTGTTTTGCTTTTTCTATCCCACATCAATAACACATCATTTTCTTACCTGGATAGAGAAGCCTAGTACATTTTTAAAATATGTTTTAGTCAATTCTTCAGTTCTGATATATAACTTCTTTCTTTTTCATCATTTAGTTAAAAAAATGCTTCAACAAAAATCAATGTTTGCATTGATTTGCAATGAGTACATGGTACTTGGAGATCTGGCAACAGAATTATGCTTCTGAAAATTTTTTCTCTTTTCATTCTGCTGAGCTAATAAAAGCTTTTCTCTTCAGATAAACTTTATCTTCCTTCCACCTCTAGACATCACCTTTATAAAAACAGCAATACTAAAATTATTCTAGCAAGTATTCTTGGCCTACTGAGCATAAAACAAGTAAAATATGAACCTAGAATATATTACACTTCTTACTTGTGAGATCATTATTGAAGTATTAATGCTAGAAGGACTTATTACTGTACAAACTGAAAGGATACAGTATAAAAAAGCAGAGGAAAAAAGGCAGAAAGAAAAGCTTTCCATGTACCCAGCTGATCTGCCAGATGTTTCCCCTTCTCCACGGGAACAATCCTGTCATCCTCCATGTCACATTTGTTTCCAACCAGGATCACCTGTGCATTGTCCCAGGAGTAAGTCTTGATTTGTGTGGCCCTACAGCAGGTCAAAAGAGATTGTTACATTCCATCAGCTGTGCCAAAATACAATCCTGTATTAAATATGAAAACAAGTCCCATTAATGACACTATCAACATCCCCAGGCTGCGTTGTTCAAGGACAAATGACCGGGCTGACACACAGAGCAAGGATGCAGCCTGTGTAATTCACAGCACTGTTCTATTTTACCATTCCTTAACTTCGTGTGACAGTAGTTTCTTGTTGAGATTTTGCAAGTGTTTTAAAGATCACAAAATCCAGATAAAAAACTGAATCAAGTAATTTTTGAAGATTTTGAAGAATTTTTGTAAAGCTTATTCTTCTTCAGCTCTCATCTGTCAGAGGATCAACAATCAATTACAGCTTTTAAGGATATTGTCCCATAAAGAAAGCCATACAGTAGATGCACACTTCATGCTGGATTTACTGCTCCATATATAAGACAGAACAACAATAATTCTCTCCTTTTCTGCAGCACATTGTACTGTAGAGTTTTAGGAACACCATAAGAACAGATGGAAGAATCAAGTTGTCTTTGCTCGAACAGGAAAACTTAATGGAGACTGGAAATCACATAGAAACATGGAAACAACTGCAAAGGAGAAACAGAAATGTACTAAATTGGGAAGATATGAGATCAAAGCAAGGCTCTGTGAGCTAATACTTGAACTCAGCAGGACTAAAGAATACCTAAGGCAGGAAAGAGCAATGAAGACCAACACTATCTGCAGTGGCACAGGGGTGCAGTGCATGGGAGCTTGGGCAGGAGCACTCGGGTGAACTCAGAGCATCTCAAGCTTTCTGTGCTCATGTGCTGAAACTGAAGTAAGCTCACTGTGGATCCCAGGACTCTAACCTTACATTTAGCATTTTTAGAGTTTTTTCATGACAAAACAGAATATTTTTTGTATATCCTGAGGGGCCAGTCCTCTCCCACCATCCTTGGTGTCCCAGGTGCCCCAAAGCCAGCAGCACAACATTATTAGCTCAGTAGCATTCACTTTCATCCATCTTTCCAGACCCACACGACCTATTTTATCTTCACCAAGTCAGCTCTATCTTTGAAGGCTCCTTCCTCCCCAAGGCTAATTAGGCTGCACTGCCAGAAGCTGCACATTCCTCTCCTCCATCCTCCACCACTCCCTAACTCACCTTCCCACTCTTTGTCCCAGCTCACCACCACCCCAGGCAGGACACTACAGTTTCAGGCAAATCTGCCACTTCCCAGGAGAGCCAAGAGTCCACTCAAACTTTTACTTCTGTGTAAGTTTCCTTGAACTCCCTTAACAATAAAGCACTTGATTCCTTCTCTTTTGAATTAGCAGCAGCCTCCAGGTCTGATCTACTAATGACAATTTTTAATTAGTCTGAGTTGCTTACTTGCTTTTTTCCATGGAAAGCAGCCAGCTATGTTACTCCACAGATAACTGGGAAAAAAGGGTCTTTTCACTGTGCAACTTGCCTTGAAGAGGCTGCCTGCTCGGACTGCCCTGGAGAAGAGGAACCTCACCCAAGCTCAGACCCACAGTGCAACATAAAAAATAAACAAAGATTGTGTGCAATCAAACTTCTTACTCTCCCTAGTGTCCTCATGGAAAGGCACTCACTGCAATCCCAATTTTAGCTCCTCCAGTCTCACCCTTTGAAGTGTCTCCATGTACACATGCTCCTGTGAGAGCTAATATGAATCTGTGATGAGTTTTTGTGGGACTTGGGCTTCTCAAGGCTCATCAAAGAAAGGGATGACTGCAGAAATCAGCCAAAACTCCAGGAAGATGAAATCTGCCCAGTCTCCCTCCATAGGCAAGAGAGAGAAATACTCTCTTTAGGTTCCATTTAAAATAGCTGAAAGCATGTTTCTCATAGCTCAGCCTCTGGATTCATTTCAGCCCCTGGCATCATATGGGGACACACAACCAAATCATAACCATTTAAATTTAATTACTTAGAAAATGAAAAAGAAGAAAACAGCATGAAAGATCTCCCAGAGAAATTCATCCTTCTCCTTGTTTTGTACAAATTAGTGGAAAACAGAACATCAATCTTTATTCTTCTTAGGAATAAAAAACAACCAACCAAAAAAGTTATGAAGAACATATAAAAGAAACCCTGATGTCCATACAAAAAGAAAGGCAGAAAATTTCCAGATGCTTTTGTAAAGATAAATGAATAAACAGCAAGGCTTGTGTGATGGAGCTCTTCCAACAACTATCAGGGCAGCCTAATATGCACACTGGGAGAAACATATTTCTGTGACATAATAAAATGCTGCGCTTGTTTGTACTGAATTCCCCAAATTAACAATAAAGCACAAACTTTGTGCTTCATGCTTAGAAGAAAAATAGTCTCATGTTTACAGTAACATGAAGGTATCACCAATTCAGTTTGAGTTAAAGATAAATAATGCTGATTTGTGAACCCAGCTGTCACTTGTATCCAAGTTAAATTTTACCAATTTTTATTTCCTTTCTATGAAATTGTCTAGATTGTCCAAAGCAGGGTTTCCATAATATTTTCTATTTACTTTACAGTTTCAAATACTGAGTATATTTTAGATCCATTGCAGTTTCAAGCGAGGTATAAATAACTGATTTATCCACACACAAAACTATCAACCCAACATTAAATGACAGCCATCAAAGAAGACTACTAAAAATAATTCTAGAAACTGAGCTGAAAGCTATGAAAGCTAGTTTAACGCTTTCACTCACCCTACAGGAAAGATATTCAAAGGAAATAATTACTTATTTTCAAATATCAGTTAAAACCAATCTTTGTGTTTGCCTATTTACATTTTTTCTTGTAAAATAACCTGACTGAACTTTTGCCACACTGCAGTCAGGAAAATTACTCAGGCTTAATATTTCAAGGCTTCTTACACAATGTGTTTTACATTTTCCAGTGAACTCATGTTCCAGGTGTTCCCAAATGCATTTAAATTGTGTCTCTTTCTCAGTGGTTTTAAGATAATCATAATTAATTGGGGTGATTCACATGAATGAAGGGAAGACTGCTTTGCATTCATATTCTACTTGGAGAGTTTCTCTAAATACCTGATACACAGAGATGATCCTCTCACTTAGGAAAGAAAGTGCCTTTACTTGGTTTAGGAGAGGTCCGAGTGACACAAAGCAAACCAGGATCATCCCCCAACAAGAAGAGTGAAGGTAAAAGATCTTCCCCAAGGAAGAAATCTTTGGCAGACTGGGAGGAATATTCTCATTTCCCCTGTGGATAGGTCAGGCCCAATCAGGAGGCTGTTAAAACAGTCACATGCCAATGAACCAGAGATGGAGATAAGGGAGCTCAAGCTGAAGACACCTTAATTTTCTATGGAGAATACAGTTCCTGACTGAAGACCATATCCAGTGTAATAAGTTTTTTTAATCATAAATCCTACTTGCTATGCTATAAAATGGCAGACACCAATAGAGAAGCACCAGCACAAGCCAAAAGCTTTTTTCTCCATTTCTTGTGCCTTTGGAAGTTTAGGAAGCAGTTTTGCAGTCTAAAGACAAACCATCTCCCAGCTGCAATAGCCACTAGAGGACTCTGCTGGCCCAGAGATGCTGGCTTGGCTACAGCCCTCATTTCTGCATTGGACAAGCTTCAGGAAGGAAGGAAATGGTCCTTTTTATCCATCCCACTACCTCAATTGGGCTCAGAACCTTAAAGCTGGCTGGAAAGATTCCTGACAAACAGAGGAAAAACACCCTGATGGTTCACCTCTGTCCTTTGGCTCACAAGGTGCTCTTAGCAAAGATACTCCTGCAGCTCCTGTGGCACAGGAAAATGTGAAGTCAGACAGAGCTGACCTTTCCTAGTCTTATTCTCACACCAGTGCCTTTGATGGAACAGACCTTAGACTACTTCCAATATAAAGCTTCAGGTTAAACTTCACCTGTGCAACTTTCGAATAGTAGCAGCTCAGAGAGGAAGATTTGGTAATTTTTGGCTAACTTTAGACTGGTAAGTACTAGAGTAGAACCAACAGACAGACAGGTAGATGAACTGTGTGGTCATTGGATCTTGTTTCATCAGGGAAACAAGCTGGAAATATTTATAGTTTAGTGAAAGATACTGCCTCAGCTCACATATCTGTACTCCTATGGAAAACATGCCTGACAGACACTTGCAGAAAAAGCTTCATCTGAGCTTGGTGAGCAAAACTTGATGGATGAAACTGGTTTTGGCAAAACCTTTGGGTTTCTGTTTCTAGTTTGTTTTCTAAGAAAAGAATGTATTCCTCAACCAGCAGGTGCTGAAGGCTGCTCAGAATGGGGCTGCAGTTCATTTGGTGTTGTGGTACTGGGGTTGGGGGGTGGAAGTGGAGACTGCATCTTGCATGTGACCTGCATGACCAAGTGCTTTAGTGAACAGAGAGAACAAACGCTGGGCAGCTTAGGAGGAAAGACAAATCACTTCAAACAACAAACCACGTTGTCTCAACTTTTGAGTTACAGCCTGGCTTAGGGGATACAGAATAGGTGCTCAACAGAAAGCCAGGCTGAGCCAGGTGCTAGGAGCCAGTGCCACAGCCAGGATGTCACATGCTGGGTCACTGAGATCACTGCAAATCAATCTAATCAGGAGATCACATTAACCACTGCACTGCCCTTCTCTGCACTGTGACCATTCTTATCTGCAGTAAAGAGCAACCAGGAAACCAGCAGAAATGATTGTAAGACATTTGAGTGGAGTCACAAGGCACTACTGAGGAGAAATATAGCCTTTCCCCTAATTCCTGAGATGGAAATTGAACAACCACTGTTAATCTGTATTTTTAGCAGCATAGCCAGAAATCTCATGAACAAAAAAAAAAAAAAGCATTAAAGGATTAATTTCTTCACAATAAATTGAAATTTTTAAAAGTAACAAATATTATAGTATGCCACAATATTTGAATTACAACCTTTTCATTAAAGTGAATCTGTAGAACTTGTTCTAAGGAATGTTCATAAATCAGGAGGAAAGAACATGGTGATGGAGGGTGAGATGTCTCATGTTCTCAATAAACAATTGTGGGGAGAGAATTGGGCAAAACCCAAACAAACCCAAGAATAAACACAGTATTTCAGTATTTCCTACCAGTCCTGCACAGCATTGAAGGAGTCCTCACTGGTGATATCATACATGAGGACAAAGCCCATGGCTCCTCGGTAGTAGGCTGTAGTGATGGTCCTGTATCTTTCTTGCCCAGCTGTATCCTGCAACAGAAAGGAGCATTTAGGCTTTAAGACTTCAGTTCTCAGAAGCAAAAGCTGTAATTAGGTCCTACATCTAAAATAAGGCAACAACTTTTTGTTATTATACATTTCAAAATTCTCAGTTGCTCCCAACTGAAATGAACTCTACTTACATTTTAGCATTAATTAGGCTTTTGCATCAACCATGATTTGTTAAATGCATTTTGACACATGTACTATTAAAAAAATACCAAAGATGTCAACCCTTTAATTGCTCTTCTCTGCCTCAGCTGCAATGCAATAATAAAATGTTAGCAGAGTTCACTGAAAGCTGACACTTCAAAGGAGAGGCAAAATAGCCAGTCCAGGACTGTTCCAGGCAGAAAACATTTATGTGTTGCAATTCAGTGTCACGGTCAGGAAAATGTCCTTGAGGTAGATGCTGCGGGTGACTCCTTTTTTGCCTCGGGTTAGAGATAAAAATTAAAGATTTGATGTATCAACATTATTATAAAAAGTGAATTTAATGTGGAATATCCCAATCAGAGTCTGAGGTGCACATATCCTCTGTTGGTTCATCTTAATTCTGTTTACCTATAGAGTTCCTCCACCTGCAGTTGTCATTTCTGTGTTCAGCTGGGCAGCACAAAGGTGAAACTCTGGCATATGCAACAGAAGAATTGTGAAAGACTTGTGACAGCTAGAAAACATGTCAACTACCATCTGTTGGATGCCAGTAGCACTTTTCCTTTACATTTTACAAGCTTATTTTTAAACTGAGGAATATTTCTACACCAGAACAGCAATCCTGCAGCCCAATCCATTCCCTATGGACCTGCCTTCTGAAGCAAGAAGAGAAGTCATGTGCTGATTGTCTCTCTCACTCTAAAGATGTCTATCTTTTGAACACATTTCATCCTTCTTTTGGCAAATGGCAGCTCTGTGAAACAGCTGCAGGGAGCCAAAAGGCTTTGCCTTAAAGTGTGTGCTCAGTATGAGGTGTCAACTTATAGTTACTGTGATGGGTTAGTTCTAAAATGAACCATCCCTCAGTGCCCCAAAACCCACACTGAAGAAAGCATTGCTGCCACTGGTTTAAAATGTGATTAAAGTTCTAAAGAAAAAGACCCTAAAGGACTTAAAAAATGTGTTACTAGTTAGAAGAGTAAATTAAATCCACATAGAGCACTCTTGCAGGAGTAGAGATCAGACACAGCACAACACCACATCCCCAGGAGATGGTGGGGGGAAACTCAGCTTTAAAATCATCCTGCCCATCATTCCCACAGATGCAGCTTTATTTTTGCTGCATGCAAGAGACAGTGCTGGCCCTTGCAGAACACACAGCAGCCAGTCTGTGACTGCCTGTTGCTCTGCACCAGAACATCACAGAGCCTCTCTATAGGACAGTGCTTGTAAATAAGCTCCCTACAGCTAGCTTAAAAGGCTCTGCTATTGCACTAACTGAGACTATCCACAGCTGTAACATACTGTGAATTTCCCACTGGAGAGGCTGTGCAGCAGGAATCTTGCTGTTTCTCCACCAGTTCTCTGGGAAAATATGTGATTTTTTTTCCCCTTAAACTTGTGCATTTATTTCAAGACAGGGTAGTCCATTGGCTGATCATGATAAACCATTGCACACTGGCTGAGGAATTGCTCTGTTCCCTCCTGACAACAGGACAGAGATGGGAATATCGGACTGAGGTGGGCTCCACCCTGCAGCCTGAGTGAGCATTTCTTTTCTACCAGTGATAAATCCATCACGGAGCACTCTCACATCCACTGACACCACATCCCCCCATAGCTGCTCAACTGCTAAACCAGCCATGACAACTAGACTCTGACTGTATTTCCTCATGCAAGGAAGGTCTCAGCAGTAATAATATTGTTCTTGTATTCAGAGAGATGATAGTTGCATTTTTTTAGCCTGATTTCCTAAAGACATGAAGCTTAATAAAACATCAGTCTCCCCATAGGCACTCTTGATCAAATTTGGCTGAAGGAAAATGTGTTTGAATGTTTTTACATATGCCACAAAAAGTAGTTGGTAAGGTGAAGAGAGACCTTAAGCATACCTTAGCTGTGACAAAAGCTGAAGTGCAGTGATTATCTTTTCCAAATACCAAAGGATTCACATGAGAGAGGCTTTCTTTGCCTCTCATTAGGAGGAGAAGGCCCTAAATCAGTAACTTCAGGATTCTTCAACCAACAAAGCCAAACAAATCCATGGGAAGTCAGGCTTCTCCACTCCTGATGCTCACAGCTTTATTGTTCAATACCTGCATTCACAGGTTCATCTGCCTTCCAAATCTCATCTATTTTCTCCTCTGTGTTTAACCAGTGCTCACTCTGACTTAGGGCATGAGGCTGTGACTAGGCAATAAGTGACTGCAAGACACATTGTCAAGTTACATGCAGAATAATTTGGAAAGAAATTAAATTTGACAATGGCTCAGAGCAAGGACTCAGTTCTGGACATCCAGGCTGTCCTGGGAAGCAGCCTCAAGGGACACACAGGGTGACTTCCAAAATCTGTCCTGATACCACCTCAGTGCCTCAGCTCAGTGAGGAATTGGACTGAAAAAGCCAGGTTGTGCTATTGCCTGAAAGCTCTGGAATTTAGCAAATCTGATTTGCTGATTTCAGTATTCTGCCTGTGATCCCCCTGTGTGTGGGGATGGACCCCTGTTTATACATTAGTGAGAGATGGGGCTACAGGAAGTACAGAACCCCAAGGGATAACGCAAAGTTGTATCAAAGTGTTTGCTCAGTCATAACCTGTCCTATGTGGGCAGTGGACTTCAATGGTTAGAAAGACAAGTTACATACTCACTAGGATATACCTGTGTGCCTGACTTCTCAGATTATCAGAAGGAGAGTGTGCAAGGGAAATGCATCCTGTATCTCATGGTATATAAAGATTGTTCATACCCTTGCCCTGGTAGCCATGGGCTACAATGCAGAGATGTGATTCATCTCTTCCTGATGGCTTCCTCACTCTGTTTTACTGTACAGGTACAGAGCAGATCATCTCCCCTCACAGCTTTGTAGTGGCATTTCTCCAACTGTATCTGAATTGTTGTACTATCACCCTGAAATTACTTTTTTTCTCAGGTTACATTAGCTTCTTCGACAGCGATAAACTGGCTTAATTTTCTTGACTCACACTGTGAGATCTTAAGGGCACACACTCCCCCCCACCACAGATGCCTCGGCATAAATAAAATAAAACAATCTGAAAAATCTGAGCTCACTTTCTTCAGCATTCACAACAGTTATCCTTCCTTCAGCTAAAAACACCACGAGCCTCAGGTAATTAGTAATTTCAGGTTTTTAAGTTCAAGTTTTTTATCTAATGAAGGAAAAAACGACTGACAGAAATTGCTCCCAACCCTGCCAAGTTGTTTGCAAGATTTCCAGGTAGACCACTGACTCATTAGGAGACAAGTACATGAGGCACAGGCAGGGATCAGCAGAAAGGTGATGTAGCACTAATTAACAGTCTAGCCAAATGCCTGGGTGGAATAGCCTGAGCCCTCAGCCTCCAGAAAGCTGCTAGGCTGTCTCTGAGGAGGAATCAGAGAGCTTGGCTGTAAGCAGGCACAGGAGGGTCTCTTGAGGTGTATTTCCACCAGTGTGCTACCAGCTCTGTTCTTCTGCAGCTTATGTGCGTGCCTGTGCTTTATGCAAACAATTAAAAACACCCACAGGACCATTAGTGGGTAGCGTGAAACAAAAATTGGAAGGTTTTGCATTAATGAGCCATCAAAATTCAGTGTTTATCAGAGAAGAAAAATATCTAAATGCATTTGCATTGTGTGCAGATGCCCTCTAGTCTCAAGATTCATCACACAAATATTCGCAATAGGAGTACAATCAGCTTTTCTTAAATTTACTTGGCTGTCTCAGCAGAAACTGCAAGGTACTAACACAGGAAACATATCTGAGTTTTAAAATAATGACAGATGCTCTTTGCTACAGCTCTGAAAAATCACAATCCCTGTTTCTGAACCATCCTTCTTCTAGTTTCCAGAAGGTTTCCAGCCACAAATTCTTTGTTCCAAATAAAATGTCACTGAAACATCTAATCTGCACTGAATTTAATCCCCTTAGCACCATGACTTTTGTAGCAGTATATGTGACAAATAGCCTCTAAAGAAATCAACATCTCATTTTTTTATAAAGGATTATGGTGTGATTTCCATGTGTTTTGCTTTCTTTTTAAAGAAGAATAATATGCAAGAGTGAGAGTTGCTTATCATCCAGCCATCAGCAACATCTAAAAGTTGCATGATCTTGGCATCACCCTTCCTTAGGCTGCTCAGAGTCAGAACAGAGACTATGCCCATCCCAATACAATCACCCACCACAATCTGGGGCTTCATCAGACCTGCTGAAGGAAAGACTTCTTCCCTGCTGTTGTCACATCGTAACACCTACACTGTGGCATTTTGCACCTTGTTTGGGGTTTGGTCAGCCTTGGAGACAGGATAATCCACTTCCCAGCCCTGTGGTTATGGGGGATGGTACATTCACGTACACATACATCTTCTTTGCAAAAGTAGACTTTGGAGGGGAAGCCACCAAGAATGAGATAAACAAAAGTCACCTTGAGAAAGGGGAAGGGGGAAAAAAAAACAACCCACCCACCAGGTACCACAAGAGAAAGGGACCTTGGGCAGACTAGAATGTGTCATTAATAAGAGAATGTTAACATTAAGCTTAGTGTTTCCTGCTGGCAGCTAGAAATAGGAACAAACAGGCAAGCAGGATGAGTCACTGGTTAAGGCATGGAAAAGATGTGATGTCATGAAAAACCTGTGAAGATTCAATTGCTGCCAGGAGCAAAATAACACCTGGCTCCTTCAGAACTCAGCTCTGATCAAAATGCTCCAGTTCAACAGATCATATTAGGCTTTTTTTTCCCCTCTCTTATTATTGAGTGCTCCCATTGCCCAAGAGCCACAGGAACCTACTCAGACACATTCAGCTACCTTGAGAGACATTTCATTTCAGAAATATGCAGGAAAACATTTCTGATGTGAAAAAGACCCAACACAGAACCCCTGCCTTTTTTGATAAAATGCTCTACCCTTGCTAAGTACCTTTTTTAAACATTTCCCCATCATGGCTATCTTCACATCTACTCTTTCGAAGCATTAAAACTAGCAGCCTTGGATAATATCAGTACTTACCAGTTGCAGGAATTTCCCTTTTCCTATCCTATTTTACTTATCCTGTACAGAAAGTTCTGCTACCCTGTTCTCTAACATTCCTACAATAACTGCTCACAATGGACAGGTGGAAATTTTTTGGAAAGAGACTTTCAGTGCATGCAGAGTCTTCAAGAGCTCACCAATCACGCCCAACACACAGACTTTTGAACTTGTTGCCTGTACTCAATTTCTAGGTATCCCTTTAGGTGAGGCACTGCACTCACTTTTCAAAGTACTCCTGTAAAATATAAGCTTATGGACAAGGAGAAAAAGCTACTGCAGATTGACCTAATCCACCATTAAAATATTTCGGGCAGTAGGGAAGCCCCCACTTGTTTAACTTTTCTCAGCAGCTCCTCAACATACGAGACAAAAAGTGAATCGCTGAAAATACAACAGGGTGCATTTGCTCAGCAGAATGTAATCCCACACTGCAATCAGGCCAAGGTACTGTGATTGTCACTACTGCTCATGATCTGCTAAGATGTTAAAAATGTTATTTCCATTTTCCCAGGTGCCTTGAGATTTTAGTGAAGATTAGCATCAGTTGCCCTTCCTGATCTGTCAGAGGGTAAGGAAGACTGGAACAGGACTGGCTTACCTACAAACCTTATCTGCTCTTTTCATCTTTTTGCAGGCTGAGTTTTTCTGTTAAAGTATTTAAAAGACAGTGTCTGCAAAGATGAAATCACATAAAGAGATACAAAGATTAAATTCATTGTGCACATTTCTTAAATCTCATAGAATTGAAAAGTCTTATTTCTCATTACTTAGAACTAACATGAATATCAGTCTTATATTGTTGATTCTTTCTGATCCAGCTACCTTGATAGAAAAATAAAGAAATAGCAGTGATAAAAATCTGTAGCATCCACACCACATTCCTACTTCAAATGCCATTTCTTTAGCTACAAACAAACAGCAAAGTTCAAGAGGTATATTATGCATTTGAAAGCCCATTCACTGTGGGCAAGTGATAAAAACATCACTGATATGATAAAAAAAAACCAAACCAAAAACATCTAAGAGGCTGAGATCACAGAGTAAGTGGGTGCATTATTATTATGGAATATATTGCCAGATTTGCTAGACCCTTTTAGTTTCCCCACATATATCCCTTAATTCTGTTAAGCAGTCCTGTAAGAACGGCTGTACAATGCACAGATGTCTGAGCAGGGTTAGCCACTATAAGCGTTATTAATTAGCTGCTCTTGAGAAGCTGCTAAATTAATCACAGCCGGGGCAGCACTCGCTCCTGAGAATGAGCCAGAGTGGACATCCTAACTAGTCCTGCAGGGCAAGGGACTGATGGGCTCTCCTGCTAACCCGGGAGATGTGCGGCAGCACAAAGGGAGATCTCAGCGCATTATCAATCGGCTGCCAAAAGAACAAGCGCACAGCGAGAGGAGGAAGCGATGTGCAGTAGAAATCTGCCTGGATTCCGTACCCTGCTTCTTTAGTCTCGCATGGAGCCAGGACCGGTGAAGGGAATTAGCATCGCGGTGCCGTGGGGCTCCCTCCCCTCCACCGCACGCCGGCGAAGGGAGCAAATCCCGCACGGAGAGCCGAGCAGGAGGCAGGCAGAGCTCCCCGAGCCCGCTCTGGGTGATCCAATGTCATGGTAACAGAAGGGAGCGGGCAGCGCCGGGGCTGCTGAGCGCAGGGATGGGATCGCACCGCTCCGGTACCCGGGGATGCTGCCCGCCCTGGGCAACACCTTCCTTAACTCATCCACAAAGCAATGATTTCCGTGTGCACGAAAATCAATGACTTTGTGCTCAAAGACCTGTTGCAACCCCTAATTGTATAAAAAAAACCTTGGTACTCTGCTAGGAGCATCCCTCCGAGGGCTGGTTCTTATCAAGGGAAGATTTCATTTTATTTAGGAGTGGATTAAGGCTAAATCCGAGCCTCATACTTCACAAGAACCCCCTAGAGATATTATGTCAAGAGGGTCAATTCTAAGACAAAGTGCTCAGAAATTCTGGGAAGCTGCCCATGATATTTTTTGAGATTAAAATACCAAATTGAATTAAAACCATGAGGCAAGAACATGTGCTTTAATTTGAAGGGCAGCAGCAAGACAAAAATAAAATAATCAAACTTAATTTATATTAACAACAGCATGCCAATAAAAAGAAAATATAATATTCTTTTAAGGTCTTTAAAATCCTAATGTGTAATTTTTCAAGATTTGGTGGAAATTAAGAGTCGATCAGGCAATGTTTCATATTATTACCTCCCAAATTAGGAAAAAAGCCCCACTGTGAGAATTCTGGTGGGCATTAAGAAAAACATAAAGAAAGGTTTAGCACTCAAGAAGGTAGAATGAAAGCTTAAAGATAACAAAACCTAAGAGCAATCTGAACCACATAAACCAGAACATAAATAAAAAGGAAAAGTACATCTCTTACTTCAGTGGAGTTTGAAATACATTTTCTAAATGTTGGAATTAGCAATAACATAGATTCCTCTCTCTCATGTGTTTTTGTTTGACAGAAATGTGCACACACTTTGAAAAGCAATGTAATAAATAGAGTTGATATATTGGTGACATGCTTAAATTCACAAGAAATGTTAAAAAAAAATCAAATGTAATTTGAAACTCTCCAAGTAAACCCACATCTCTGCTAAGAATATAAAGGAAGACTTTCAGCTAAAGAACAGCTATTTAGGAGTAGTCCTAAGCATCTTAAAATAGAAGCTTAGAATTGAAGTGCTTTGTCAGCCACAACAGTATACGCATGATGATGCTCAAGTAATAGCACAAGACAAAGAAAACAATCTTCTGCCATTTAACATGATGTTTTCTATTATAACCACACAGATAAGTTGTTAAAAGAGAAATTTGGTCGTGCAGCAGCTGCAGGCTCCAAGGCAGCCCAGGAGCACCTCGGGGCAGAAGTGGTTACAGCTGATGCTGTTTCTACACGTGAGGTCCTTTTGAGCACTGTTTTAAGTTCATCCACCCTTCTGCTGATGCTCCTTTCTCTTTTCCATTTGGAAAGAGAGCCGTGAGCAAATACTCCTCGACACATATGCGAGATGTTTTGTTGTTTGGTATTTTTACTGACCAATTCATCACCACCTCCCTGCTCTTGCTAAGCCCCAAACTGCCCTTGGCCAATGGGCAAATCAAGGGCCCAGTGGCTCAAACCTTCCTGATGAAAAGCACATCTTCATCTTCACCTTTTCAAAAAGACAAAGGAAAATGAAAGCAGATTTCCCAGCTGAAGAAAAAGCATTGTTGTCATTATAAAAAAGCAATATGCTGCTCCATGCCTCCAGGTACACCTGTCCCCAGCCATGCATACCAGTGGGGCTCTGGTCAGGCTCCCAAGCACAGCCTGCTGCTTTTATTTAATAGGACCACTCAGTTCAGCCCAAATTTGGGGAGATGCCACTTGAGGATTGATATAAAATAACTCCTGAAGAATTGTAAGGGCCTGTCAGTATCCAGTGACCTCAGCGAAGAATCCTGCATATGTAAGGATCCTGACTTCTCTCAAATGAGACTAAATGTCTAGATAAAAGGAACACAAGACACAGCATTTTCCATGTAATCTGTTTCTCAAAACACAGACCTCAGCACAAGGAAAGGAGTCAGTAAAAAAACTGTTAATGACAACTCCAAACTGCCTTATTTAAGACAATAAAAATCCTACGAATAACAGAGACGCATGAGATCATATTTGTACAGAATACCAAATGTGTGCAATGCTTTACAGATCAACAAAAATATGGGGGCATCAGTCTTCATTATATTCTAGCAATTTTATATTAATATAGCTTCATAGAATAGGGAAACTGCACAGCATTACCCCAAGCAAGCAAAGGTCTATCAACCAATCTGTAATTGAAGCAATCATAGTCTCAGGCACAATACAAGCACAAGTGCATGTATTATGCTGCTTCCTAAATCACCCAGGCCCTTTGCCAGGAGAAAATTGAAATCAGACTCTCTGGACCCCTGGCTCGGTTCAGCAAAGGGAGCTGAACTACACTCCGTTACCTCGCACTTCTGGAAACACTTCCCAGCTTAGGAATGAATTAATAGTGTTACACTGGGAAAAACACACACTGAAATATTTATCAAATGAAAGCAGCCTTCCTAGCAAGCAGTAACCCCTGGGCAGACTGTGCTCTGCTTTCATGTGCAGCTGAGTGATGTGTCTGGAGAAAGTGCAACAAGTTGATGTTTGGAGCAACACACATTATTTACAGAGATTTAAAAAGGACTCTTAGGACTTGTTTTTTGTCCCACCCCAGCCCAAATCACTTCTCTGGACTGAAAGGATTCAAAATTAATCTTTGAAGCAAAGCATAAGTGAGCAGAATTAGATCTGCCAGTGAGCTAAAGGCATTTTCACTAAAGGGGACATGACTTCAGCAACAGCATAACTGCTTCAAAACATTATGAAACTACAATCAAATTAATTGCACCTTCTGCCTGCTGCTATTTTGCCTTATTCTGACATCAAAGAATTATAACTCAACACAATTTTGGAGGCTTCAGAGCAGCAGGGGAAGCTTTGGTGTCAGCTGTCTGGAGCTTACCCTGCTGCTTTATCCCAAGATTCAGGCAGTGACAGTACCTGCCCGTTCTGCAGAAGAGAGTGATTCCTGCTCCTTCAGGGAACTGTCACTGTTTCACTGCTATACACATATCACCATCACCACCATCAAAAGAAAAGAGTTCAGGGAACAAAATGTATCCCCATTATTAATATGAAGAACTGAAAGGAAAAAACAAGTCTCTCTTCATGTGGCACCAAGATCTACTTTCTCCATCTGTTTTTCCCAAGGGAAGTATTTTCCCTTGACCACAGCTTTTCTTTACATCTTCAGAGTCAGTTGAAAAATTATGAAAGCCACAGTAATATCCAAAACTGTTTAGATGTGTTCTTTTGCTAGTTCTTCATATGGAGCCTGGAGGGGAAGTGGAAGACTTCATCCCTGTTCTACCAGGACAAACTGAGTGCTCCCCTAACTCTCAGCCTCAGCCAGGCCTTAGCAAACTGTATGGTAACATCAGAGCTCATGTCTTGCCAGCACCTCCAGCTGAGAGAAGGGCATCCTAAAATCTAATCCTCAACAAGGAGTCTTTGCAACAGTAAACAGTTCTTTCTGCCAGTCTTCCTGATGCTTAGTGACCAAAAATTTCTTAGATTCTAGTTATACTCATTAAGTAGGGCAAAAGTAAATACATAGCAAAGTTTCATCCATCTTATGTACTCTTCCTGGAGTCAAACAGTTCAGGCAACAAGTATTAAATGATAAAGAATAAACACGGTTCTAATCTCACAGTGTCCTTCCATATCAATAATGACACATCAAATCACCCGCATTCATTAGGGCAGTTACATCAACAGGCAGAAAATGTTATATAAAAACTCTCAGAGAAGAACAGGCAACATGTTTACCTCCTTTTAATTAGTGAGCAGGCAAGCTGCAGTCTATCTCCTGAAATGAGATGTAAACATAGCTGACCTCCACACATGCCCCTCTTTCAAAACAGCTTATTGACAAGAGCTGCAGGAACCACCTCACATCCACACTTGCTCAGTGCCACATCCATGCTCTGCTCTTCAGAAAGGGAAGAGGTGGCATTTTTGTGTGGAAAGAAGAAAAACAGCAGGTTTTCAAGGTGCACCTGGCAAACAAAGAGGTTTATCTCTGTGCCCATGAAAGAAAATGGGAAGGATGAAACTAGAAATAGACTGGGACTTTTCTGGAGGAAATGGGATCTGTCACTTCAGGGAAGGAGACACCTTGTAACATGTCGTGGTTGAGGAAGAAGGGACAAACTGAAATGAGCCAAAAGAACAGCAAAAAATACAATAGAAATGCTGACTTATCATAAACCATTGGAAAGATGAGCTCTATTTGGGTAAGTTAAGTACAAAAATCATGCCAGGATGTTACAAGGCTTGTTTCAGAAAAGGCAAAACAAGCAGCTTCCTGGGGTAGGGGCAGGTCTCCTCATCTGTGACAGAGATCAGCAGGTCTTCAGGCAGTCTCTCCTTCAAGCTTGAATGACTCTCTAAATCTACAGTTCCCAAGGTACTTAGAAACTGCAGATGATAAAGTGATATTATCCTTGTCACACTCAGTAAAACCAAAGAACTCTGGCTGATCTCACTAGGTCTAGGACTTGTACCCATTTCACTATTTAATTCTAAAAGGGAGGGAAAACACCTCAATTGGTTGTTTTGGTAATCATAGACCTCGGCATCTGCTGGTGGGTTAGGGTTTTTACTTGGTTGGTTTTTACATCTTTGTATGGAGTTTCTTATGTCATTTCCAGGGGTTTGGCCAAACTCAGTAACCATAGAACAATGAAGAAATCTGGTCAAGCCTAAGAAATTCAATCACAAAGATGCATTTGGTTCGTGCATCCAAGAGACTCAGGTCAGGATTTGATACTGTGTGACAGATGTTTCTAGCATGCAGCAGCATTGTCCTCTTGGAGGTTTCCCATTCTGTCAGCTTGTGACATAATCCAAATGTTGGACAATTTCATAGCATGGTAATGCAGGTTTTAGTGCACAGACTGCACTAAGAACTATAACCACACTCTGCAGAAGCAGAGTTGTTGCCACCTCTATATCCATATGGTTACTGAAAAGCCATTTTTGCAGACATACTCAGATTCCAGCACGAATTGATGAAAACATAACTAATGAAATATTCTAATGAAAAGAGAGAAACAACCACAGGCTTCACATTGTATCCCAGTTAGGCTGTGCTTAGGTCAGAATTCTCAGGAATAACAGGATCGTTAAAACAAAGAAAGAAAAAAACTGAAGGAAAAAGTCAACTAGGCGAAGTAGTAAAAATACTTTTAATTAGCATCTTTGTTTTGCTGAAGGGATCACAAGGTTTAAATAGAAGTATATAACAGAGTTTGCAAACACATTGCTGTAATAAAAGGGAAAACAAGAAATTCAGAAAGAATGTGCTATATTAACTTGATACTGCCAGGGTAAACAGTTTTACAATCTTGTAAGGAAGATTAGGATCACAAGTTACCAGGATACCATTGTTCCTTCCAGCTTTGTGTTTTCAACACCAAATTGAATACCTTAACACAGACCTGTACTTTCCCAGCTGAAAACTCATTCATCCTGTTGTGCAGGAAGCTGCAATAAACCAGCACAGGACTTTTCAGAATTTTTTTGTTCACAGGAGTCACCAGCGTGTTATTCATAATTCATTATAGCTCCCACAATTTGAAAGTGAAATATTTTCTGGGCACAGTTTTCCAATGTAACTTCAGAGAGAGCATCTGATCCAGAATTTGCTTCCAGGTATGCTGTTGTAGGAGCTGAGGTTTCCTGCGTTTGTCTGAGCTCAGCTGAGATTGGCAGCTGATTTTCCATTTCTTTGCTCAACAGTGACAAACCCTGCCAATCACAGAGTAGGCTCCTGTCACTCCAGATGGACAGTGCTGGAGGGGCAGCTCAGAAAACCAGGAGAGAAAGCTCATCACAGGGTGTTAAAGCAGGGGAGACAAGGGCACATGCCAAGGCCTTTTAGCAGTCCTGCTGAGTCTTTGTGAGAACACTTCTCTCTTCACTGACCTTTGACCAGCAAGAATTTTCCTCCCTATTACACAAACACCTCTCCACCTCCATGGATTACTACTGGCCACTTCCAGGGCCATGGATCTATTTCTATCCCCAACTATCCTTGCAGAGAAGACCTGAATTTTGGGGGCATGTGAGAGACAGGCATCTATAGACACAGTATGACAAAGCCATTGAAAGACTAGTTAGTGTTCTTCTTAAGGAATGAAGAATTTATATATAAGAGGGGGGAAAAAAATGGAAAAAGAAAATAAAAGCCAGCCTGGACGCAGCTATTCATCTATACTGGAATACAGATTGTAGGTATCACATTGAAATACAGATTGTTTTGGCCACAAAGAATTAGGTTTCACAGGTTCAAATATAGAATATAGTTCATTTGCTTTTACTGCTCATTTGCTTACCCACCTGAATGAAGACAGGTGTTAACTGACAAGCTATACCTTCCAAATATCATATACAAACTGCCTCATGGACACATCAAAGCTGTCATCTGCTACATCCAGGAGGAGATACCACCCTGCTTCTTGAAAGGAGCAGATTAAATACCAGCAAACCTCTTCCTGATCTTATCAACTGTGCTCACATCCCATGAATCACTCCTGCAAAACATACAGCAAAAGCAGAAAAGCCAGGTTTTGTCGTTGTGTACCCGAGGAGAACACCCCACCTTAGCAACAGAGCAACATGTCATATGTCAGTGGGACTTTCTTCTTCTCAGGGGTGCCATCTCTGCCTCTCACACATCACAGTGCCTAAAGGTAAGAGAACTCCAGAGTCTCAAAGCAGCCTCACTGGCAGTACTGCCAGCTGTGCTGCCAACAGTGCAACAAACCCTGTGATCACCTTGGAGCTGCTCTGAGACAAAGCAACTGCAGTTCTGACATTTGTGGGCTTATCTTACCTGTGAATTTCTTCTCCCTGAGCAATAGTTTTGTGCCCACGCAGAAGGTTTGACCCCACTGTGGAACCTTAGAGCAGGGGGAAAAGAAGCAGAACTCCCCTTCTCCAACTCAGGTTTCATACAGGAAGCTCCTGCTTAAATAAATGTTATTTATATGGTTCACCTTGGTAGCTGCACACAGGCAGTGTGATTACTCAAGTCCTGTAAGAGAAACGTCATGCAGTGATGGCTGTGAAGCATCCCACTCTTTTTTCCTCTCCTGCAGCAGCTGTGTCTATAGTGATTATTTGCATAAGTCACTCAGATCAGTTGCTATCAATTAGTATGTGGTGGATTACCATTTAATGTTCTTATATAAATAAGATTTTATACCTTCTTGATGAAGTGGGTATTTTTGGCTAGGTGGAAATCACTCTGGGGCTTAGATATCAATCATGTCTGGAGAAGAGCAATGGAACTGGGGAAGGAGCACAAGTGACGAGCAGCAGTTGAGGGAGCTGGGGGTGTTCAGCCTGGAGAAAAGGAAACTCAGGGAGGACCTTGTCATTCTCCTCAACTCCCTGAAAGGAGGTTGTAGCCAGGGGAGGATCAGGCTCTGTTCCCTGATAAAAAGTGACAGAACAAGGGAAGATGGCTTCAAGTTGCACCAGAGGAGGTTTAAATTGCATATTAGGAAAAATTTCTTCACTGAAGAGTGGTCAGGGACTGGAAGAGGCTGTCCACACAAGTGGTGGAGTCATCATCCCTGGTGGTATTTAAAGGACAAGTGGATGTGACACCTGGGGAAATGGGTTAGTGGTGGGCTTGGCAGTGCTGGGTAAACAGTTGGACTCCATTTTAGAGGTCTTTTCCAACCTAACCAACTCCATGATTCTGAGTCTCCCACAAGGAGAGCAAATGACTTGCTATGACTCAGCTTCATCTACTGACCACTTGGAAAGATTCTTACTTCAATCCCTGTTTATAAGGGTAGAACAACCAGCTCCACTGGTCTTATGTTGTATATTTAGAGTGGTGCATGTTTGTTCAGCATTTGCAGGATCTCAATCTATGTAAGTTGATACGACTTTTTGAGAGCACAGGAGGAATAAATACATCAAGATAGGTGTTCCACTTCTTTTCAAAGAGCAGCATTTCATACCTTGTCTGGCTTATACCCACAGAAAACAACAGCAAGGTTTCCTACCTACAACTGAATGCTCATAAGCAGAATTATTTAGCCTCAGGTTTGAGATGTTGCACCAAATAATCCACCTTCTCTGAAAATCCTCCACTGTGATACTATGCTTTTTTTCTCCCTAAGCAACATGTACACAAACATCTAAACTGAACAGGCTCTAGTAAATTAAAAACTAACAAACCAATTTCAAAGACATTGGTCTGAGCTGGTCTCCTAGACCTCACACACCTCTACTGAACAACCTGCTTCTGAAACTTTTTAGATTCACCTCCTGATCCATGGCAGAAGTTTTCCTGAAAAATGGCTTGAGGTTTTTGACAGCTACCAGTATTGCCCATTTCCTGATGCAAAAACTACACCTGTCCTAGCTAGATATACTCAATCTGTCCTAATTTGTACAGACAGAAGAATGTGTTGTCAAGCTGCAATCAGAATAATGGGTCTCCTGTTCACCACAGAGTAACCACCGAGAAAAATTTCAAAATAGACAACATTTTCTCCTTTTCATGCATGCGATACAAATGTATCAGCTGTGTTAGAAATTGAAACAATCTTTTAGACATGCTGGATTGTTCCTCAGTAGCATATCCTCATGTCAGTAATCAAAATCAATCAACTCAAATCAAATTAGTTCTCCATGTGTTCAGTTAAAATGCAAACCATATGCTGGCTGAAATGTATACCAAAGCAAGACTGCAGCTGCAGGAAGCTTCTTTCTGCAGCTCCATTTCATGGCGATATTAGGACAATTTCCATTAAAACACCAACATTTAACTATTTTCAACCAGCCTTGTGTAGTTCCAAAGGAGCAATTAACTGGCATGTTGAAATTAGTCACTAGTGATGCATCACAATACCTGCTGTGTCTGTGGGGTCCAACCAAGGGTTAAAAGAAGAGCTCAGTCTCTGATCCAACAGGACCTCTGAGAAATCACAATTCACCAGGCATACCCAGAGGCTCAGCTGTGGTACCATTTGCAAGATTTATATGATGTTATTTCGAGTCATCACTTACTCCACCTAGTTAAACATCTGGCTACTGTCAAATTGTCAAGGTATGCCGAGCTGGAATGCACCTGCTTACAATGCCAACTACTCCTTAACATAATTGGTATTGCAGGAATGCTTTGGAGCCTTCACTATGAAGGCACTGCTGAAAGGTTACCCAGGCTGGCTGAGCAGCTCCTCCAGCACTGCTGAATTTCTCTGTGCAGGAGTGAGTGAGCACCAAGCGGCTGCAGGAGCCACCACCCCAGTCAGCACCAGGGCTGCCTCCTCCCCTCCAGACCATCTACTCTGCATTCCAGGAGACACTGGGTGGGCTGCCCTTCAGAGCCCTCAGTTTGGGTTTGATCCCACAGTTTAGCAGCAGAACCAATATCAAGTGTAAGATACAGACTATCAATGTGCTCAGCATCTTGAGGCACCAGGTGAGAATCGAACCACTTCTCTTCAGTGCACCCAGTCCTCAGCCTCCCTCCTACAACTGCTCACAAAACCAGCTGTGACTGTCTGAAGCTGGTTGGGAAGTGGATACATAGCCTGGTTTTATATTAAATGCATTACAGTTATTTTAACAGCCCTGTTCTATTCTGACTTCAAACAGCAGGAAACCTTTGCTTGCCTCTCCACTCTCCTTACTAGAAGCCTCAATTTGTACTTGATGAGATGACTTGTTTTTCTCTCAGCTGATCAGTGTCATATACCTAACCAAGTGTGTCAAGCAAAGTATTAGACGAGATTCATAAATGCTAAACCTCTAAGAGGCTTAGGAGTGAGAAACATAATCGAGTGTCACTGCTGGAGGCAGAAGAGTTGTTTAGGAATTCTGATAAGCATCAATTCAGCAGATACTAATTTTTATGCTAGTTAATCAGAAACAGGAAGTTTCAGGAAACTGAAATGCTTCTATGTCTCTGTGCTCATTCAACACGGGTAGAGGAATCACCAGGGCGTAAAGAAATCACCATGGGGAAAAGAAATCACCATGCCAGCTCAGATTAGCAGCTGGAGAGTTTCAGCATCCTGTCCTGAACAGTACAAGCTCCTGATCTAAATAGCAATCAGAAATAGATGTTTCTGCAATAGATACAAAATTGCTGAGAAGCATAATTACGTAAAACTTTACATAAGTAACATAACAGGTGAATGGAAACGCTTTCCTAACTTAGAAGCCAATTACCAGTAAACCAGCTTGTGGTGGACTACCTTTGCAATACTAAAATATACCCAGAACCAAAACACTAAAACCTCTCTTCTTCCCCCATGCAGAATCAAGCAAATTCCCCAGATCTTTTTTTTTATCCCTCACAGATTAAAACTTTTTCTCAACCCTATAGGTGTAGTATAAAGGAACACATTCCTCACAGGTCCCTTCCTCACTGATGAAGAAACTGTACACTGTGGCTTCCAGATGATCTCTGATCATTTTTGGTCAGAAGCCTTAGAATTCTACTGTCAGCATATACATAGACACATTATCTTCCATCTCAGTGGCTGAAACATTTTCAGCCACATTATTTGTCATCACTGCCTACCTTTTCCTTGCAGAGAACCAAGGAGTTACTGCAGAAAAAGGACTGTAAATTGATGGGGTTTTGTCCCCCTTCCAGAAGGAGCCTGTGACTGAAGCCTGAGCCCTGAAACAGGCTCACTCGGTGCCCCCTGAGCTGGCAGCAGCACCAGCCCCTGGGGCTGCTCTTCTCTGTTATTTCTATTCACAGAATAAGCAAAATCACATTTTGCGCCAAGTACCCAGTTGGACAGTCCCACTTCATTACTTTCCCACTGAGCTCCTGCTGCCTACCTGCAGATAAATCCAGCCTATATTTAATCTCTAAATTTGAAGGGATATTTCTTGTTTGTTTTCATACTGGCCTTGACTGCAATATTTCATACCCAGATACTTGCTGTGCCAGCAATTTGAAAACTAACTTCCCACAGAAATCTGTCAAAAGTTCCTCACAGCATCAGGAAGGCACCTGAGCACAGCAGTACAGATACCTGGTGGAGGCATTCCCTCTGCTGCCCTGATCCAGTTAACCAGCAATCACATTACCTTGCTCCTTCAATACCTCTGGGCTCATTTCAATTCACTTTGGTCTCCCTGAACCTGACTCTCTTGTATCTGCTGCTATAAGATCCTCTCCAAAAGACAGCTTGATTTGAAAAAGGGCTGAACACCTTTAACTCCTATTTCACCACTGGAAACATACCTTTGGTCAAAACACATCTAGACTCAGAGTGATCACTGCAGCACTAATAATTAACAATTGGATGCAGGCTTCCAGTGAACCATCTGAATGGAGGTAGGATAAAATAGTCAACAAGTACATCTGTCAGTTTTGAACTGCTGCACTCATTAGAGGCAAAACATGCACACACATAGAAACATTCTGCACTGATAAGCTAACAACAAAAATCTTCCCTGTAGTTTGCACAAAAAAGCATCTCTTTCCTCTAGTCATTTCTTGCACTCTTCTCACTGCACCTATAGGAACTTTCAATAGCACCATCAAATCAATATGGATATGCAATCTGCATGCATTTAACTTTAGAAACAGCATTACTAACAGCTTTCTACAAGATAAATGTTTCATGTTATCAAAATAATTCATAAGACATATTGACTTTCATGACTCCTTGCTACTTTCAAAATTCTGTTCTCTGCCAGAAACAATCAAGAAAAACCTCTAAATAGGTTCATCACAGTCTTCTGCTCATTAGAAAACCCCATACTTTGCAATGTCACTTTGAAGGAGGAATTCTGCAGTAGAGCTGGAAAACTGAATTATATTATAAGCTGAAAAAGCAGAAAGCATGCTGCCATTCATTTTAGTCACTTCCAAGCAATTTTGTTTGAATCTGCTGAAGGCAAATTTCGGTGTAAAGTATGAAAACTCAAGATCATCTAGTTACTAAGATGAATGTCTGTTAAGTCTTCAGTTGGGACTACTGCCTTCATTTATAAAAACACAATTTCTCCAACAACAACAGAATTAGCATAAGTGTGCTTAAGTCCTGCTCACAGGATCTGCCAGCCATATCTTCTTTCTCATTTCAATCTGAGATTGACGTCAGCAGCATTCACAACCTTTTGAGAACTCATTCTCCAGTTTCTACTTAATTTGATGTCTCAGAACATTTATATGACTCACAAAATTTGCTGTTTGCAGCTTCAGGGCACAAAGACGGAAAGAAATCCAAAGGGAAAAAAAAAAAAAGATTGCATTTAGTGCAGTAAAATAATAGTAAGGAAGAAGAGACAGATAAAATATAGTCAGGTGCTATTTTTGGCAATGGTTGTTTAGTAAAGGAAGCACAATCTTCTCTTTCATTACTCAATAAAACAAAGAAACACAGTTTTCTGTTCCATTTATTACTCAGAGTGAATTAAGAGATCAATCATAAGAGCAAAGTTAAACTTACAGGATTTTGCAGCTACCTGTGGGAGCTGAGTGATACTTTGAGACTGTCAAAGCCAAGAACCAAGGCACCAAGACTCCCAAGAGAGGACATTTGTTCACACAGGACACACTCCTGACTCTGGAAGAGAGCTTCTCTGGGGTCAGAAGGCCCTGCTAGAAACTGCTCCAATTCAAATTCAAATTCAAAGGGCCACCTGTGCTGGGCAGAACTGTAAAACTCAGGAAAAGCTCATTTTTTAGGAGTGGAAAGTAATCACAGACACCAGTACAGATTTCATTCCTGAGAACCCCTGACCCTTCCTCTGCACACAGACAGGTGCTCCACATCCTCTGAATGAAGGCAAAACCAATTCATTTGGGGAGCTAGATTCCTGATTGCACCTCACAGGGAGACTACTGGAAAGCTTCCATTCTCTCAGCCGAGGGGTTCTAGTTCCAAAACCAGGTCTTTGTCAAGTCCTTCTCTGTGAAAAAAATTAACTATCCCTCCTGTTCTGAAGAGAGAACACTGGTTATATGAATACCTCAAGCCTTGATCCACTCAAACTAATACTCTTATTGTTATTAATCAAGAATTTAATAGATGAGATGTTAAAATTAATATGTCTTGGGAATATTTTCATTTAAAAAATGAAGATCCAATGAGTCATGGCTGCAAAAGTCACTCAGCATCTCCCTTTGAGAGATTATTTTGAAAGAGTACTTTATTGAGCAGACAGATTTTAGCAGAACATAGCAGACTCACTTGTGGCATGAGGGCAATTAAATCTTTATCAAGTTTTTTAAATATCTGTAAAATAAGTAGATAAGAAGTGAAAGATCTCATACTTCTCCTATTTCCTGATAACAGTCCCAGAGTTGTTAGGAAATCTGATAGTCTGGATTTATTCTCAGCTCCCTTCACAAAAAATATAGTAAGAAAAGAAATCAATGCTACAATTCTTCTTGGCCACATAGGCTGTAGTTTAACAAAAAAGGGAGAGAAAAAATAAAGAGGGCTATTGCATGGATTCTGACATTATAACCAACAAAACAAATACCACCTGTTCTCTGCCTTTGTACTAGGTGATAAAAAGCAGTTTGGTTTTGTATCAAGTTTTTAGTCAGTTTTTTTTTTAAAGTCTGTATTTTTTTAATCATCAAACTGACTGGACTCTCTCACAGCTATAGAGTAATACAACATTATTTGGAGGATGCATTCTCAGACAGAATAAACAGATGCCATTCCAGGGACTTGAAAACTCTGAAAATTGCAGCTGGAGTAAAAGGGATGCACATGTTTGATACTTTCAGGACCAGAGTGAATAAACACCTTGTACACAATTAATGGAAAATAAAGCTATTAATTTCCTTCTGTTTGAGCACTGGGGGTTTGTAAATGCTAAGGCAGGTGGCTACCTTGCCATCACTGAGCAACATCGGGTTTTGACACACAACGGCTTCCTGGTGTCCCAGCCACGTGGGCAAGGGAGGATTCCCACAGCACCTGCTGCAGATGGGAAAACTGACAAATCACTTTGAGCTGACATTGCACTGATACAGAGGTGCTGCTGTGTCAAACTTTCAGCCAGATTCTGCAACTTCCACTCACTCATGTTAAAGCAGTAAATATCAAGATCACTGTAGATCAAGACCACTTCCAGATTTAGGTGAAAGATTATTGAAATCATAGTTTTTGCCATGACAATGGTGTATTTTTACTGTATTTGTTCCCTTTTGATTTTTTGCAGTCTCTTGAATACTAAGTAGCTCCTATACATATTTATATCAGAATTTTAGCAGAAAATCTGAAGTAATTTCAAACATTTCTAAGACTTCAGAATGATGGCCACAGCTTTGAACATGCTAATGTGGCATGTGCAACTCAGAACAATAGAAAGTACATCACAGAGGAGGACTTTATGCAGATTCTTCCCTTGCAAGAGTTTGCTTTTCCCTAAGATTATAAACCAGTGCAAGTGGAAGGAAACTACTAATTTTACACTTCAAATCCCCAAAAAATTCAAGACGGACTAAGCAGGTCTCACAGATTCACCTCTTTAATATCTTTGCAGTAGTGCATGCTATCTTCAAGATGAAGGGCATTCTTCTAAAAGAGAAGATTATTTTAGCTAGAATAAGGCACCTTAAATAGGTATAGATTTGCAGCAGTTGCATAATTATACCACAGCAGTCAGAATGAGCATCTGTACTGCACATCTGAAGCTCTGAGTTCCCATAATCAGCCAACCAATTCAAGTCCCTTCTATGATTTGTTCTCACACTTAGGAAAAAAAACCTAGGGAGGGGATTTGGTGAGGAAGGGTGTATAAAGACAGGCTGAAGAGCTGCCAAATGCATATCCCCTTCCACATCTCAGGAAGCCCAGACACCAACCCCCTCCCAGGAAGGCTGGAATCCACTTGGAGTTCACACAGACTGAAACTCCTGCGACAATAATTCCAGCTTTCCACCCCTCCTGGGATTGCTGCTCCTTGCAAGCTGGTGTTTATAGCACTTCTCTTTGGTGCTGTTTCCCACTGTAATTAATGATTTCATTAAAGCACTGTTGTTTTTCTTATCATGGTCCTGCTTAGGTTCTACACAAGTTTTCCCCAGTTTTCACTGCACTCTCTTGCTCCCTTTAGGATACATCAGTGGAGTTGTCTGCACAGGCCCTCACCTGCCAGAGGCAGGACTCCAGAGATGGAGGGGGCAGAGCAGAGTCAGCTGAAGCTGTGCTTTAGCTAAGCCAGGCTTGCTGCAAGCCCCATCATGTTGCACTGAGCACAACCTTCCTTCTTTCAGACAACCTCCCTCAGTGCCTCACTACATTGCTGTCACAGTACCAGCCCTCACAGTACTGGTGGTTCTCCAACCCAGTGAGGGACAAGAGAGGGTAGCAGAAGCATAGAAGTTAGGATGGTCCATCATTCAACTCTCCTACATGAAAGACTTGAAAAATGCATTTCTTAATTACCCTTGCTTGCTATAAATTTCCAGTGTTATTTTTCCATGTAATTAAGTGATGCACCTGCGTGCTTTATCACAGCCAGAGTATTTCTTCTGAAAAAGCAAACAAGAATTCCTCACTTTTCCTCAGCTCTACTTGCTCACTCTTAGGCACCACTTCATGATTTTAAATGTTATGACAGTACTATGCTAGAACTCATCTTGCAGTTAGTGCAAAAGTGCTCACAAAGGTGCTCTCTAACCTCTCCAAAAGCAAGCTGGGGTGCACAACACAGAGATAAGAGAAAAAGATGGGAAAAGTGGCACAGCCTTACAGAAATGTGTACAGCATGAGGTTAAACTGCAGAGCAAGAAAGCAATTTAGCACTTGGTGGTAATTCCAATGAAAACGCTTTTCTTTAGCCTTTCATAGTTGAAAAAAAAATTCAAAACACATTTGATGGGAGTTATTTCTCTTTCTTCCCTCAAAAAAAGAAGAGACTTGCAGTCCTTGGTAAAGGACTTCACCTGGACTTATCAAAGCTGACTCATGCCAGTCTAGCACAATTTGGCACTTGGAGCACTTGCTTCCTTCACAACTGGGCAGGCTCGGTGCCCGCTGGCAGCCAGCAGAGCGGGATGCAGTTACCATGGCACTGGAACATGCAGCAACCTCACAACTGCCACGGCGGCAGCGCCAACAGAGGGACCCACGGAGGGGAAGCAGTAGGTGAATCTTTGAATAAGCACAGGCAAAAGCAAAAACAGCAGTAGAGTGAATGTTCTGTCTCGTAAACATCCTATGCACAGGTCCCCTGTATGTTGTGCTTTACTGCTCTTGCTGCGAGGAAAGCGGAGGGACAGTAAAACCTGCCAGCACCAGGAGCATATGTGCACACACGGGTCCACACACACCATGACTTCACCCTCTAGCACTGCTGCAGATGTCTGGATCAGTCTGTCAGAGTGACAAACCAGCCAGAATCTGGCTGAGAAAATACCACCAGCGAGTCTTCTTTGAGTAATACACAAAGTTTAATCACTTGAGTCACATATCACATGAAGGTACTTCAGTTAATGAAGCACAGCAGCTCATAACACAGTGTTTATCTGCTGCACTTACACCTGCTCCCCTCAAGTTTCAAACACTCATGCCACCTCTTGTTTCAGCTTCTAACACAAATTAGTAGCGAAGCACAGAGTATCTGATTAGCACAGAAATGGATGCAAAGCAGGACTGGCAACTCTAGAGGAATTTTCAAACAGGAGGCAAGTGAGCAATAGAAGCACAGGATGCCATGTGTGAGCTGAGCAGGACACTTGGGACTGGCAGTTCCATTTGGATGGAGGAACATCCTAGCAATGCTGCAAACCCAGATTTCAGCAGAGGAGGAAACACTGAGATGCTCAGGATACACTTTTGGGCTGCAGTGGAGTGACCCCTGGCCATAAAACGCAAGGTGCTAAGTTGCTATTGGAAGATACATCTCACCCCAAACAGGATTCATGTTTCTTATTTTGTCACTCTCATTAGTGCTTGCTGGGCAGCCAGAACAGATCTCACCAGAAATCTGGGTTGAGTGTTACCTGGTAAATATTACGTTGTTCTGCAAATGGGAGAACGTAACCAGCAAACCAGAGGCCTCCCAGTTCTCCACATTGCAGGAATGTCCAGTTTCTGGTACCTCTCACTAATGTTTCCTTCTGTATGCAGTCCAACGCCTCCAATGCAACAGAGTACAAAAAAACAGTGCTTGTCTCTGGGAGCTCATGCTGTTTAATGAGTCAGGATGATGTTGAACAGCTGGACAACAGAAAATAAATCACAAAGTTCACGCTGCTAAATTCCTCAGTACTCCAGTTGTGCTATAGCATACAATTTCTCACACCTGAAAAACATTTTGAGGGGTTTAGATTCCCTTTTTAAGTTCTAAAATCAGCCATTGAGGTACTCAAGTGTTGCATAAACATGACACTGCAGTAGACAACACAATGCATGAAAGTTATAAATGTGAATAAGCACAGTAGTTTATTTTCTCATCTGACCAAATGTGACACAGTTTAAGTACGTGCTCACTTGAGACAAACACTATGAGAACTCATAAATTCCACCCACTGTGTTATCTCATAACTGAACACAGTGCCACCCAGCATATTTAAATATAAAATATACGTAGTCATTATGCAGAAGATAAAATTGTGAAAGAAAATCATAATAAAGGTGATTCTGATGAGACAAGGACAACAGAAAAAGGTTTTTGAGGCACATGTGTCCAAGACCTTATATAAAATGACTACAAAATATTTATTCTGAATTTCTGGTAAAAAAGCATTAAATGCAAAATGCTGGGAGGCCAGCAATTAATTTGTCCTCTCAAACCTTAACTGCCTCACTTCATCAAGTGAATAATTTCCCTTGAAATTTCCCATGTACAGCTTTTCCTCTACTGGACACACAGCATCAGTGCATTTCCTCTAGGAAAGGTCCAAACCTTTGAACAACCAACAGCCCTTTATCAACAAACACACACTCGACACTGCCCCTGGATACAGCCTCATTCCTCTGAATACAATATGTTTCATTTTACTGAAATGCACAAAACAAGGCCTCCAAGGGCCCAGTAACTCTGCAAAGATGGAGCACAGAGAGATCCTGCACCTGCAGTGAGAGCAAATCCAGTATTGTCTGCAGGGATAACTGCAGTGGTATCAGAGCTTAGACTGAAGTTGAATTTGGCCTTCACTGTAATGAAGAGTTATAATGAGATAACAACGAGATTGAGGTGATTAACTATAAACAGAAATAAACCCTCCATATGTCAACTGTTTGACTGCAAACACAGCAATGCCCTGCTCAGCAAGCTTAGGCTGTTCAATAAATTCAATAGTGAGTGGGGTAGCTGACCTACCAGGGTCTTATTTGTCAAGTTTTTTATTTCCCTCCTTTGTATCACCCTTGCAACTCTAATCTTAAAGCCCATTCAGAGTGGCATGACCACCAAGTTCTTCTCAAAGCATAAGTATTATTACTTGAGATATAACCAAGACCTTGGAATTGAATTACAGACACTCTTATCGCATCTCTTCTCCAGTCAAATATTCTGCATTGTATTTAAGCATGAGAAGCAGTGCTTTACATCCACTTACCCACAATGACTTTCATTCCTAGGACCCAGTAAGTCCTTAATGCTGCAAATAAAATGCAATCCTTGACTCTCTTACAAGGATCAACCTGTTCTTTTCACTATCATGAATTTCTCCATTTTAGTTATTCATCTAAACAGCAAATCAGAGGATTTCACAACAACTGTGAGTCTATAAAAGCAGAATCAGGCCCATTAGTGCTTTAGAGACACCCATCACTATCACATCTATAAATTTAATTACTGAATCTTATTATCACTTTTTTTAGAAACAAGTTTTGTGCAAGCATTCAAGCCTGAAGTCAGTGCTTGCAAGGAACTTCGCAAAACCATGACAGGAATAGGATGCCTTGGGAATAGATGACTCTCTCATCTGCAATGCATAATTAGCTTTTGGTTAAGTGTGCAATTAACATTAAAATTTACAATCAAATATGATGGTGTTCTAATTTTATCTCCTGTAAATGAAAAAGAAAAAAAAGAAAAAAAAAATAACTCAGTTGTCAGTGTTACTTCCTTGAATCCCTTCCCTAAGAGGCAAGCTGCTCAAGATCATCCTGTCATCCAGGCAATGCTCGATACAAAAAGCTTTTAAAAACACTCTGTATTTGCCTTCTGGACAGCTCCACAGCAGGGGAGTTATTTTGGTTTACACTTTTCTGTTTTGTAGTGGTAACTGCCACTCAATATAATTAGCAGTTGTCATATTTCTTTTTTTAAAGATCCAAAAAACCCAGTGCAATATTGCTTTGTACCCTCTCCCCAGCTGTGCCTGAGAGCTGTAACACGTGTTTCAGACATCCACTAAAGCTAATCTCACACCCCAACAGGTTTCAGCAGTTAAGCCACAGAGACATTTTTGTTAATGAGAAGGAAAAACCTTCATCCTAGCAGTTTAATTCTGATAAACAGCTCCTTAGAAGAAAAATCATACTGCAGTCTAAATATATAGCCTCTTCCTGAACATCACAGCCCTTCTGCCTTTTAACCTGAAATTAAATTTAATCTCTGCTGCTTTTTTCAAGGAGTGTTGAAACTAGTTTCAGCTGTAACATCAGCTGCCAAACCCTGTATTTAGTTTATTAGTATTTTATGTTTATTATTTATCACATCAATGTTGAGAGTCCCTTGTGTAGGGTGCTGCACAAAAGTATAATGGAAATGTAATCATTTTTCTCACACAAAGTATGTACTGTGTGGTGTGCAAGTGTTTGGGGCTGAACCCTGCCAATGATTTTCTATCAATTAATTTATGAGACTCTGCTAAGAATTCATGTAATGAACCCAGACTGGGCCAGCACAAAGGGCCAGAGGGTACCCCTCATCAGCTCCCCTCAATGCCACATTGCTCAGGAGTTCTGCTGTCATTTTCACCACCATTATTCCTTACCAGCAGCAGACACACAAATGCACAGAAGAGAGAAAAAGAAATCTCACCTTGCTCTTACCTAAAATTGAAATCACTTTTATTCATTCACCCTGTTTCCATCTGGATCTGGACAAAGTGGCCCTCTCTAGCTGCTAGGCAACCTGAACTCTGCATTAAGTATTAACTGTTTGCATTTGCTAAGAATATAATAATGCTACCTTTGAGATTTATTTATAATAAAAAAACACACCTAGCTGAAAATATAATAGTTTTCCTTCAGTAAATAGTAATTAGCAACTCTGGGAATACAAAACTTGGTCAAGAAACGCAGAGAGATATTATAAATTGGCTTCTTACAACCCAATCATAAACAAGATGCTTTATATGAAAGTATTATTACAGATGGCAGTGGCATAAAAAAAAAATCTAATCCAAGAATTGCATTTATATAGATACGTAAATATCTATATAACAGATAAATGTATTTATGTAAATAATGTTTTAAATTAGATATTAAATTACTAATCCTCATCCAACTACAAAACAAATGTTCTTAATAAAGTTAATTTATTCTATTAAGACAACACCACTATTCCTAAACAAGACAGAAAATATTTGAAATTAAAACACAGTCAACTGATCTTGGAGTTCTTTAATGAAAGGGGAAAAAAAAGCCAACAAAACATTATTCTATAAACCCCTCTCTGAACCATTTTACTGTTTCCATATGCAGCAGCAGTGCTGTCATTCTACCTTAAACACATCATGAATATCTCTGCTATGTCCTGTTCCTCTCAAGCTAAAGAGATATTCCTTTCAAGTCTTTTCAAAGCAGATAATTTCCCAGACGCTTAGTCACAAGAACAACTGATTATTAAAATATCAGTTTGGGTGATTGAGGCATTAATGTCAACAAAGCAAAAGCACCACTAATGACACCAAAATCAAACAGAGGAGCACTTTCTTCTGATCATTCCATGTGATAGCTTGTCAAATCCTGATTCAAAAAATACAGACTTCCTCAAATTCAGCATAAACACAAATGCAAGATCTCTGCCTCTCATCAACTTCTGCTGGAGAAACAAAGCAGGAGTCAGGCCAGAGAGACATTTACTAACACAGCTGTCAGCCTTTACCTGCAGCTGCTCGGCCCTTGAAGCAGTGTGAATTTTTCTGAGCTTTAAGACAATACAAGGAACTCTTTGCAGTTAGGTCCACCTAAATTCTTCTCTTCCATTCAACACAGGCAACAGGCAATGGAAAGAAACTCCTACTGATCGTGGATCTCTCTGGATCACAGCACAGCAGTAATAACTTCCCTCTCACCTTGAGACTTGCAGGGCACAGAACAAGGTTATTTGGCACAGCCCTTGAGCACCTCCAGTCTGCCATAGCTGCACTCACTTCAGAGCTCCACAAGCAGCCCTGAACTGAGAAAAAACTGGGTCTGTGGAGAACATCAGAGGTTCCTAGAAGTGCTTTTCTCTGCATTTTAGAAAAGTATTTGAAGTGGTTAAGTCAAACACTTGTACCTTCTCCTTCTTCACTTACGTTCACATTAAACCTGATTCAGATCAGGCTTAATGCCAAGCTTAGGGGGAGCATAACTGAAAAAAAAAGTCAACATAACTGGAAAATTGTAAGTCAGAGCAAAGAGTTCAGTGGAGCCACAAAGCCCCACTCCCAGAAACTAAACAGCAGCTGTAAATAATTTTTTTAAGTAATTGGAAGACAGGTTGGTATGTAAACTCTTTCTTCCTACACATAGGAAGAGGACATAGGACATACACATAGGAACACATAGTTTCGGTTTGCTAATGTACCCCACTATTACTTCATGTAGCCTGGAGAACACATTGGAATGACAAATATAATCTCAGGGTAGGTGGGAGACAAACAAGTTCAAATACTGTGGTTTTGGTAGAGGCACACAGTGCTTTTGTTAAAGTCCTTGAATCATGACTCATGCCAGAGATCCATGCAAAAAGAGAGAAGAACAGAACAAAAGTTACTCTGGAAACTGTCCAACACTTAGGTACCTTTTATTAAAAATAAATGTTAAATCAACAGTGTTGTTGGTAACTACAATATTACAGGTTCTATGGATAGCACCCTCTGAGGAATACCTGACATCTCTTTTCCTAAGAAGCTTAAGGTTATTAAAGCCCTTTTTGCCTCAAAGCCCTTGAACAGATTTAATTAAGATTATTGCTTAATTCACTTTAATCACAGTATCTTTGGAAAAAAATTTAATATTTTATGGTGTTTTCTCTCTTGCTTTTACACAACTTCTTAGAAAATTTCATGTTCCAAAATTCAGAAAGATCAACTAAATGGAAATTATCTTTAGTTGCTTATAGGGCATGAAGTAAAAATATTTTTATTGCCAAAACCGTAAATTAAATCAACCAATTCCATATCAGGTGACTTACCTTACTTTCAATGTCAGGATTTTACAACATGAAAAGGATCTTTTATTAAATAATTTGTTGTACATTGTACCCAGCAACACAGAAATAAAATTAATCATGTAGCTGTAGTACATAAAAAAGTATCTCGTTTCAGATTCTCACTATTCAAGATCACCACAATAAATAAAAAAACCCAGATGTGATTACTGTAATTTTACATTTAAATGCAATTATTAAAGAATTATAAGTCAAGTGTATATAGATCAATTAGAAGATTAAGCTCATAGATAAGGCGGAAATTGGGTAGAAATGGGCTCCTGAGCACGTACATGAGTTACAGGAAGATACAAGTATCTTATGTAGACGCCATAAAATGATAGTATGAGTTGTGTGTAGAGTTCATTCAAATGTAGAGCAGCTGCTTAGACCACATCAGGACCCTCAGCAGCTGAGTGAAACCATAACACAAGGAGAACTCCCTCCATTTTCTGCAAGGACACAAAGGTCCAGCCACACAGAACTTCTGAACAACCAAAATCTACACCAAACCAAAAATACACTTCCAAACAAATTATTTTTACCATCATACCTTTGCTGGGATTAATATAAAGCATCTTTGAAAATGCTGGCACTTACCCAAATCTGCAGCTTCACCCTCTTGTCATTCCTGTAAACTGTTTTCACCTTGAAGTCGATTCCCACTGTGCTGACAAAGGCTGGAGTGAAGGTGTCGTCGGCATATCTGAAGAGGAAGGATGTTTTACCCACACTGCTGTTGCCAATGATCAGGAGCTTGAACATATAATCAAAATTTTGGTCTGAAGTATCTTTCTGCCTGAATCTGGCATCTGTTACTGAAGCCATCTACAAAAATGACAAACATGGAAAAAGAACAGATTTAAGAGCAGTTCAGCATTTGTTTTCCTTAACTGTGTGCCATATGTTTAGGTTATCTCTCCACTTTCTAATGTCATAACCACTATATCTGCTGACTAAAGAGGAGCACACTTTGAAATGTTCTTTTAAATCCTGGCTTTAATCCTGTTTAGTGTTCACTCGTGCTGGTAAGACTTCCAAACCCAAGAAATGCACCTGTTGCACTGCTTTGTGTTTAACAGAATAACAGATGGCCACTGCAGGTTGTTCAAATACTCATGGGAAAACAGCATTCTTTACTCCAGTGGCAGGGTGCCACTTCTGTTGCTCCAATAAACTGCAACCAAGAACTAAAATCTTTGACAGTGCATCCAACCATGCAATTCATCAAGCATCCTCCAAGGTAAATAAACCTAAATAATTGCTTCTGCTACTTCTATGGAAAAATCTGCATTTCTAGTGTGTGCACCACTACCATTTTATCCTTACAAAAGTTCCATCCTCAACATTTGCAGAAGGAAAAAAAAGGCAATGGGAAAAGATGAAAAAACAGGAATTTCAGCTGGAAACTTTGAACCCATCCAACACCTATCTACTCCTAAGAAACTGGAATACACAGCACTGTATAAAATATGAAGGCTCAGTGGGGGTGCAGACAGCATTTGGAATGGACAAATGATCCCTTTTAGATTTAGAAGAAAAAAAAAACAAAAAACAACAGCAGAATATGAATCATTAAGGGCCATGAGCAGCCCTGGCTGCTCTAACGTGTACAGCTCAGACACTTGGTGGGAGGAGATAAGACTGATTTTTCATCTCTGATTGTACAGAAAACAACTACACAAACCAAATTACAACAGATGAGGAAAAAGAAACTTTACCTTTTAACAGATATACCACACTTTTAATCTCTCATGCTGTTTGAAACTACCACACATCAAATAAGCAAAGGTCTTGGCTCCTTATAACCAGTCACAGGGTTGGCAAATTGGAACAATGACAACACAGGTCTAATTAGCAGCTACTCGTCTAAATCAGGGCCTGGGCTACTCATGTGCAGTCAGAAGGCACTGAGCAGTGACAGAAGTCTCTCCTTCACCCAGCATCCACAGAAGTTAATTTTCTCCTCAACTCAAATTCATAGGCACCTTTGAGAGCAAAACTCACTCCAATGTCTACTCTCAGCACATGCCCAAATACCTTCCTTCTTAGCGAGTCTCATCTGCACACAGGACTTCACCATTCACTGAAAAAAGGTAGCAACAACATCCCACAAACCCAAACAAAACCAAAACAAACAGTTCAAAATTCACAACCATAAATCAAAAATGCTATCCCAAGGCAATTTAAATAGGGATGATAATTTAACTTAAATTTCCAACAGAGGGGAAACAAACCAAAAGCAGCCCAGTTTAAACTTCAGTACAATATGCACAACAGTTTATCTCAGATTAGACATGTGCAATTTTCTCACACAGAAAAGGGCTGGTGCAGCAGACATTTCTTTCACAGATTGTATTCACAAGGGCAGCTTCTGAAGAAATTTATCAGTAGCTCAATAGTGAGCAGCTGCACTGAATGCATTAAAATCTCCCCACAAGTATTTCTCTGTAGGATACAATTCTGATAAACTCTCTTTTGAACTTCAGCTGCTCTTCAGCCAAACTACAGTCCTTTGCAAGCACTCCAGAAAACACAAGCACAAATTTTCCTCTCATTAGTGTATCAGAAAACAGCTCTTCTGTTGTTGTGGTTCATAGCAGGAATTTCTAAAATGCAGAATTCAACATCTGACTAACTTCCATTCAGGCACTCAGGGCAATGCACTCACTGCCTCCTTCTCCTTAGAAATTTCAGCTGCAAAAATTATGAATCAGGGGATTAGTTAATTTGTACCATCACCACACTGGACAACAGAAAATTCTCGATTTGAGTAATTTATCTTCCTCATACACATTTTAATCTCCACAAATGCCATTGACAACACTTGTGTGCTTGCTAAAGAAAAAAATAATTAAAATCTCTACTTCTCCATTCCACTCACACAGGCTTGAAATAGTGAGAAACCCTCATCACTTGAAGCCTGGTCTTTTAAAGATTCAGAGGCAGACCTTTAACAAAGATGTATTGCACTAATCATACAGGAATCAGTATCTTCTTTCTACCCCTGCCTTCCCAAGAACCCTTCCACACACTCCAAGCTGATCTTTTAACTGAAGCACTGCTGCCTCTATTAACCCTCCTAGATTGCTCTGATCAGAATTGTACCGGGCTACAAATGTGACTTTCAGATCTAAGCTGAAAAAGCAATTACAGAATGTGGCCAGCCTGAACAGCTTTGTTAGAAGCACAACACAGAGAATAAGATCAAATGATACTTGCCCAGAACGTGGGGCTGTTGTCATAGAAGCACAACCCTCGCTGGCCTCTGTGCTGGCTGAAGATGCTGCAGGTCAGTGCCTTGAATCACCAGAGGCAGTCAGAGCACGAAAATTCTAAGGAAAACTCCATCCCCTTGCTTAAATCTGACTTTTCCCTTTACCCTCTAGTGAATAGAGTGAAACTGAAAGGACTTTCATACTAATTTCTGATTATCCTTCTGATGGCAGATCATTACTGAAGCTGTGCTCTACCAGTACTTGGGCTGGAAGTGTTCACAGGGCTACCCTTGAATTTGTGTTTGAATCCTGAAGCCAGGGAACAGTAGAGCTTTCTCCTGGTCCTCCTCCCCTCCCTTTCTCTTCCCCACCTGTTGTCTCACTCCTGCTCCAAGCACTCCCCAGTCATGTCAGTCCTGAGGACCCTGCAGAGAGCTGGATCAGAGAACAGAGAGATCCCAGATAAAAATAAATCCTCCCACAGCTTCTCCTGTTTTGCAGGGCTGTTTGTAAAGTTGATTCAGTTCCTGATCCCGCACGGCTGAGGGAACCAAGCAGAGGGGACAGAGCAGTGGAAAGTGGTGGCAGTTGCTATGCTACTGAGAGAAAGGTCCACAAAATCATGTCTCCTGCAGGCCCTCTGCACCTGGAGGAGATGCTGCAGCACAGAGAAACTGAGACAACACACTGAGGTCAGGCAGCTCCTGTCCAAATCACTCGAAGGCTCACTGAGCCATTGCTCCCAGGGGATTGTCCTCCCTTCTTGGTCTAAGGCCATTTAGCTGGCAGTGTAACCCCTGCTCCCTGGGAACACAGCCACAGATGCTCTTTTAGGATGGCTCCAAACAGAGCAGCATCTCTGCTGTTTCACACAAACACACAGCCCAAGGAGAGTTCTGTTTCAGGAGACTAGGTCAAATACAGCTGGTACACAGAGGGCAAGGGAGAGGCTTGTGACTGTTTCCATTTTGACTGTCTTGGACTAATCCTCAATAAAGGAAAAGATTTTGCTACAGGACATAAAACCCGTTACACAGGAGGGGAAAAGCTGCCAATCAGATCGTCCTTGAAAACACTTGAGCATGAGACCTTGCATCATTTAGTTCTTTGCCTGGGTAGCCCTCTTTTTTGTAGCTAAAAGCATACTAATATTGACATATTTCTTCCCCACATGTATTAGCAATAGGAGCAAGGTCTCAAACACAACCACTTCCAGCTAGTTTTGAGGGAATAGACAGTTTTGTAGCTCTGAGATACCTTATTATTTCCCTATTGAGGAAAAAGCCTGCAGTGTGAGCTCATCTTTTATTAGACAAAGAAACCACATAAGAGCAGGATGCTGCAAATGCTCTAAAGCAATAAAATCTTAATCAGAGCTTATTAGCCACCAAAGAATATATTCCTAGGTCAAGGTGGCTCTCCTGCCTTTAGTTTCTATTTTGGTCTAATGAATTTTAAAAGAAAAAAGTCTGTTGCCCTAAGACACCTCCATGGGAAAGCAGCCTTTGTTGTTTTTAGTGCTCACGGAAATGTGTCACATAGATGGATCCACACAGCTGTGCTCCTCAATTTGTGACCAGCGTCATGGTGAAGGCTCAAACTGGTTTCTAGTGCAACAGAAAACATCAAAGTGCTCCTGCTCTTAGGAGTCACTGAAAGTGGTCACTGTAACCCCTACTCTGCAACATTTTTTGCCTACAGCCAACTTCTGTAAAAGTTAAAATGTTGGTTTAAAATCAACTGATGTATCTCATCATTTACATATTGACAGGAACAAAAGGCTAAGGTTGACTTTTAGTGTTGCCAGCCCTTACAGCTTTAGCTACAAACTAAAGGAGGGCTGTTCTTTATCCTCTCACAGACAAGAAACAAGAAATCCAATTGTTACCTTGGAAGGTTACATGTCTTTTTATTAGCAACCACATGGGTGTGTTCATAGACATGTTTCCATATCCCATTCTCCCTCACAACAGTGTGAGAAAGCCAGAATTTGGGAAAGAGTCTCCTTTTCTGCTGTCAGTCACCCCAGTTAACCATGAAATCTGGTCACACTGATGCTACTTATACAGCAAACTATGCCCTAAGACACATTTGCAAATTCAACTTGTCATGAAACTGTGTATTCTCTATATTAAAACTGGGCAGTTCTAGCAATAAAAGCATCTTTTAATATGCTTCATTTTTAAAGCCAAAACTGTAATTTCCTAAATTTGTCTTGTGGTATTTAGGACCAGTAACAATTTAAATGTGACAGTTTAATTGTTTCATCATCATCCACTAACACACATTTCTTTAATTAGGCAGATGAGAGGATGGGGTGAAACCATCCTCTGTATTTCTACAGTAACCCATGAGAGGTGTTGTTAATGTGCAACATTCTTCCCAAAATCATTAATACCTTGTGTATTTTTTCTCCAAAAATTTTTAGGAAGTGCATCTAAGTTTAAAATATTCTAATTCACAAATTACACATACATGTCAATTTTCTATTATAAAAACTCATTCCTTTATGTGCTCTGTCATTGGAAAATAAATACTGTTTTCTTTTTCAAAAATTAAGTTCCATTTTCAACCAGATTTATACCAAGCAATGAAATTTTTACAGCCAATGTGTGCTGCCCTAAGGATAAAGCTCATAAAGGAAATAAGGCCATGATCTTAGAGACTTATACAAATGCTGTTCTACAAGAGAGATCTATGAGAAGCAGAAAACAGAGTATGAGCAATTAACATAACTGCTAATAAACATTGCAAGCAAGTGATAGTTACCAATTTAGATCTATAATCCATGAGAGAGATGAAGGCTTTGCTGTAAGTATATGAATCAAGAGAGTGGTCACACTGCTGAACCTGTGATGCAGAAGCAAAAGGATTACAATGATTATGATAAAGATGAATAATAAGAATATTAGGTAAGGGAATAATGGGCAGGCAGGTTAGGCTGGGAACACAGTGCTGTGTAAAGTCTGAGCTTCCTCCACTGAAGGTAAAGAGGAAAGTCCTGTAGTGTACAAAGAGAACAGAAACAGTGCTTGAGTTAGTGACAGATATTAAGATAACAGCAAACATATGAAGCTATCAGTTTAAAGTTTATTAAAGGGAGATTATCTTTACTAATCTAAAATTGAAGTTCCAGATAAATCTCACAAGTGGACAGAAAACCTTAGATAGGAGTAATTACACGTTTCCTGAAGAAAGGCAGCAAAGCAAATGGAACCAAGAAGCAAGTGAAATCCCTCTGTACACATGGGTGTTTTGCACAAAGCCTGGATCAAAGTCTACCATGCTGCAAAGACAACTGCAATAGCACCTGGAAACATCTGCAACTTACAGCACATCTACACAAAAATATCTGCCTTTAAGTAATAATTATTCCAGATTTAGAGCAGAAAAAACATAAAAAAACATAGTTGTCTTTTTCATGGCTAGTACAATTTAAAGGCCAAGTTTGTGTCTGGTGCACTTCCTCTCCAGTAAGCAAGGGTACAGCACCATTTGTCATCCTGGCTTCTATTATCTTCCCTGTGGAAGCTGCCAAAACACCTGGGCACACTCGGACCTTATGTAAATAACAGGTTGCAGCCAGTAGCCACCTACTCCGGGCCAGAATTTGGATCAAAGATAAATCCTTTCTCAGGATCCACACAATTGACAATCACCTCACTTGGTAACACGACAGCAGTTTGGTCTTTCCCAAAGTATTGCACATTTTTTGTTATCTGTTACGTTTCCTTCTGCTCTCACAGCCCTGCCCCCTGCAATAGCTGCTGCCTGTGACAGCCTCTGGCTCACTCTGCAGTACTGCCCAGAACCTGACTTTGGGGTGTCATCTAAATGACACTCAACTGACAGATCTAGAACAAAAATAATTCAAATTTCTACACAGAAAGTCTATGTTTATTACTTTTTAAATGTGAGCTCTTCATCTCGATGTATCATCTTTAATAAAATTCATTTATTAATGAGTCCAGAAGCCTTTATGAGAAGATGTTAGTAGTGCATTTGATCTGGAATCTAAATGCTACAAAAAAGTTCAATATATGCATGACAACTAAAGGATGAAAACCTCTAAGCAATGTAAGTGGTTATGTATTTTCATTACTCATTTAGATTTGTGAACATAGGCTTTAAAAACAGCTTTTAAAGCTTTTTAAGAACTTGCTGGGTGTGGAATACGAGTCAAAAACCAGCAGGTATCACTTTTTTTGCCATCTAACTTTACAACTACATTTGATTTGACTGTTGCTAGAAAGATTTCCTGGAGTCAAACACCAAGCCATGCCTCTCCCACTTCCTGCACGACATTCAACATCCTCCAAGTTCAATTTAGAGCCACAATAAAATTTTCAGGAAGGAGTAATTAGTCCCTCTAATATTACGACAACTACAACAACAACAAAATTAAAGAAATAGAAGTTTTCACTTTTCTACTCTCTTCTATGAGTGTTAAAGAGTGTTGCCACTCTCTTACTATCACGTGGTTCCATGTCTGTTGGCAAGCACACTACTCCAGAAAATACTGAGAAAAACATTTAACAGTAAAAAAAAAAAATCTCTCACTAATTGAACTTGGCTCAGGTCTCTTCCGAAGGCTGCAAGAAAGGGGGGATTTTAATCTTCCCTTCCCTGAATATTCTGTTGAATTTTGAAATCCCAGAGCCAGCCAATGTCTAGGTCTACAGAACTGCAAGCTGAGGCTGACCCGAATCCAGCCCTGTCCCAGAGAACAGTGCACACTGATGAGGTTGACGGCTGTTACAAAACTCCCCATCTTCAAAGCCCTTCCTTCCTGTCATAAACACTGCAGTGATGGCCAAGTCAAGCAATCCAGAATTCAGCCTCCCCCTCATTGGATCCCCAGCCTTGCCTCTCTTTCTCAGGAAGGAACTGGCAATAGTGAAGTACTTCTGAGCACCTCACTGCTGAATGCACTGAAGTAGCAGAGACACAAAAGCACCCAGAGCAACAGAGAAGTTGAATCCGTACCAGCTCTGCTACAAGACACGTGTGAGTCCCTGCTGATCCTTCCCCAGCTGGAAGGCAGGGCACAGCTACTGTCACAGCTACTATCCCAGTTCTGCACTGGGATACAGCCCTCCATGGAAAAAACCAGGACTGTGCCCTCCCACAGTGGTGGAAGATAAGAGAAGTTCAAGCATTCCTATCTGGAGCTAGAGTGAGCCATATGCAGATTCAGGTAGGCACCCCTCCACTAATGAACAGGAGACAGTTATAGATTTTTCTGCATTAATGGGTCTAAAACCTTTCACTTACAAGTAAAAACAAGCTGCTGTCCTCACCAAATCAAGTGACCACAGACTGGAATTGTCTTGTAGAACTACCTGCAAACCAGAATCACATGCAGACAGGGCCAGCTCAGGATGCCTCTGCAGTGCAGAAGTCTAATTTGCTGCTTTTTATCCTCCTCTTCCAAGCAGAAAATCTGTGATGAATAAGTTAATTCATTTCTCTGTGCTATGATGTTCTCCCATGCTGCAAAGTAAGCCACCTGCTAACTGGGATTACAACAAGCACCCTCACACTTCCCATTTTTTAATGAACTAATACTTCCAAACATAAATCTTATTTCAAATATCAAACACTACTGCACTAAATTAAGCACACATTTCCAGGAGCTCACTAAATATGCAGAACCTGAATACATTTTTACAGCAAAAAGCATACCTGAAATGACCACTTCAGGACATTTTTCAGCGTTAGCCATTGAGAACTGGCTCAAAAAAACCCGACTTCTTCAGCCCAGCTAGCAACAAAGAAGAGACATGTACCTGCTGGGGAGGACATGAGAGCCCTTCCATGGCATCACAACCAGCCAGAGAGAATGCAAGACCCTGAACTGTGATGCTGTGACCTGCACATTTAAATCTGGAGCTGCATGAAAAGACATGAAAATGAAGGTAGGAGAAACCATCTCTGAACTGCACAGCTAACATAACTACGACATGACAGCCATCATGTTAACAAATACTAAATGCATTGCTATGCTACACACAAGAACTACTGCGATTAAAACCTAAAGCTGATAAGACTTCTTACTTTGTCACCTGAAAATATACTGGGTCTGCAAAGAGGGCATCACCATTTTGTCAAAATTGCAAAGGAAGCTTGATTTTAATTTGATTTGCCTCTCTTCTGACTTATGCTATAAATTGTCCTGATAAAACTGTCCTGAAGGCAGTGAAGTCCCAGCAAATGCATATACAAGCACCTCCAGGATAGCAAGCACAAATAACAGGAAATAAAAGCCTTTTAATTACACACTTCCAATACAGCAGTGTATGGATTCAATTTTGTACCCTCTATAACCCAATACCAGTGCTCCCACAATCTGAGTACAGTTACAAACACACAGATCAAAATTATAGTTCCAGTGACATTTTTACCTTAGGAGGGAGAAAAAAAAAACGCTCACAAGAGAATGTTATTTGAACAGAGCTAATCCAGGCAACTCTGAAACCCTGCAAACTATTATTTGCACAACTGAGAGGGCAGTACTTGGTGAGGAATTAGCAATGAGAAAAAAAAGCAGGAGAAGTCAAAACCAGATTTGCCACCAAAGAATTTCACAGAAACATGTTCTGAGACCATGGTCTTATGTTGTCTTAGGACATGGGAAAATCCACGTTAAAATTATTTCTGCCCCCCGCCCCCCCCCCCCCCTTTTTTTTTTTTTTTGGACAAGTTACACTTAATTTAGGCCAGATCAACCTGATGCACTGCACAAGTACACAACACATCGTTGCTTGTCAGAAGGAAAGGACAGCATGGAGACAGAACCTTGGGAGGCAAAAAGGTGGAGCAACTCGTGCCGGTGCTGGCGATCCCGCTGCGGTGCCCCCAGTGCCAGGCTGATGTTACCGCGCTCATCACCGGCACTGCCGGGCTGGCAAACCGAGGAAAACCAACACGCCGTCCCAGAATGCACGGCAAAAAAACACCACATGCGTTTTGTACGGCATCAACTGGACAAACTGGAGAGTTTACACTTTTTATGAGCTAAATTAGAAGATGGATCCGTTTGGCTTGCTGCGGTGGGCTGTGAGGGCAGTGTGGGTACGGGCAGGTTGGCTGCTCCGCTGTTCGGGCGGGCAGAGGCTCACCCTGCGGTGAGGGCTCGGGCGGGCTGTGCTGTCCGGCAGCAGCGGGTCCCTGCCCTGCCCCGAGCAGCCAGGACGACAGCGGGTGCCGCGTTTCCCGGCAGTGCTCCATGGCCGAGCATTGTCACCTGTTCCCTGCTCGAGCCGGCACTGCCCGGGGGGACGGGCACGGGCGGGTCGCACCAGCTGGAGAACAGCCGGGAAGGCCCCGCTCTCCCGCCTCCCCCCGACCAGGCTGAGGGTATTTTAGAGATAAGGCGATATTATATCGCCTCTCATTGCTGGGAAATGTTTATTTTAGAGATGGAACTGCTGTTGCCCTCTCCGCCCCGCCGCTCCCGAGGGCTGCCCGTTACACCGCACCTCGGGGCACGGAGCACCCACCGGGCGCTCACCCGCCGGGCACCTCCTGCTTCCCGTCCCGCCGAGCCCGGGGACAGCCCCGACGCTCGGGGCGAGGTGGGCAGGAGGAGTTTGTGTGTCCCGGTGGGGACATGAGGAGAGGAACACGGCCAGCCCCCGCCCCGCTACCTTCGAGGGGAAAGCGGCCCCGACGGCGCGGGAGGAGCCCCCTCAGAGGGGCCGCGGCTCCTACCTGTGGCGGAGGAGCGGTGGCGCCGAGCCGGGACGGGACGAGCCGAGCCGGGACGAGCCGAGCCGAGCCGAGCCGAGCCGAGCGGTCCCGCGGCCGCTGCTCGCGTGGCGGGAGCCGCCCCCCCGCCGGCACCTGGGGCGGCCCCGGGGGCGGAGCGCGGCGGGGCGGGGGCGGGGGCGCGCGGGCAGCGCGGGAATGGGAATCGCCTCAGGCGCTCCTGGAGCCCCCTCGGGCTGGGAGAGTGTCCCGGGTGAGACCCAAACTTGCCGTTCTTATCGCACTTTCCGAACGGGCTGGGGTTCTCATCGGTAGCACCGTTAACTCTGAAGCCTGGCGATGGCCGCTGTGGCATCAGGCGCTACATTTCTACTGGTGAGAAGACAAAAATCGAGGCAGTGGCTGCGATCGAAGTCGTTCACATGAAGGAGGTCTGATGAAGAGGTTGTGGTGAACCCCCGTAGCTTTAAAACCCTTTAAACCTCAGAGAGACCTGACTGTGGTCTGTTCCTTTCTAGGAAAGCAAAATAACCTTTAGAGATGATGCCCTAGACAGAATGAACAAAATATTGGATTTTTAAAACATTTTAAACATTATGTGTGGCATAAATAAGAAGGTGCTTCCCTAAGAGCCAGCAGAGATGGCAGGATTTAATCAAGTGCCTCAGCACAAACACAAGGTCCTGCTGGGCCCCAGGAGAGGCTCCCTGTGAGGGAAGGCCAGAGCAGGAGGTGCTTTAAGGTACTGGACCTGAAGGGTTTCTGTCTTCAGGCAGCACCTCTGAACTCAAACCCCTAAAATTTGAGGGTGCAGATGTCTCTTCACCCTGCTATGACCTCCAGAGCACTGCTGCTTTCTTCTCAGTCTCATTGTAGCTTTTGTTTGATGTGCAGCACTTCAACTCAGCTTGGACACTGCCCACACAGCACAGGAATTTTGTCCACTTGTAAAAGCTTTTTGCACATCTGGTGATCTTCAGCATCTGATCCTCACCTCTGATCTTCGGTGGTCTTCAGGCTGCCTCACAGATCAACCAGCCCTTGGAGCATCTTGAGCTTTGTAACAGGTCAGCCACTTTAAAGGAGCCTGACAATTGATTTATTGCTACTTTTTGTCCAGGGCAGTTGACTAGTTACCAGTATTATGAGAATGCAGAAGGCCAGGGAGCATAGTCGTACTATATGACTAGAATATAGCTAAGGTGAGCATTTCAGGAACAATCACAGGAGAAATGCTGAGCAGCTTTAAGGAACATCTCTCTGCAAATCAGAGATGCCATAGAGCTTCTCTATTTTACTCGTCAGAACTATCTCCCAGGTGGCCCAGGGGAGAATTCTACCCAACATCAGAGTAATTTTCTACCCTCATCTAGGATGAAAATATGTATCTGCCATCAAAACCCCGACTAAAATTACTGTTATATAAACCAGGCCCTGATTCAAGCCTTAAGCAAACTATCAGTTTTGTGTAGGCAACTAGAAATAATCAGTGTAATAATAAGTATTTCAAAGACAGCCTAGAAGGCTTAACACCTAAAATAGTCTTTCTAGCTCCTTGCAATCCTCTCATTGCTGACGGATAGCTGACCTCTGCCTTTGCCAAAACCTGACTTCTCATCAACCCAGCATGGGTAGAGCTCTTCTCTCAGTCTGCTGGCTGGTCCTCAGTCTAGAAAATCATTGTGATCCCACAGCCCTATAAAGCACCATGACAGAATGCAAATGGTCATGGGCACATACCTGCACCTTTGATGCAAAGGACACATTATGGTTGAGGCTCACTTGGGCATCTGGCAGTGATCACCTGATTTGACACCCCATAACCACAGCCACAAGCTCAGAGCCACTGTTCAAGCCTAATTTCCAAAGGCTTTTCCAGATTTCATGCCTCCCCTGAAACACCAGTGCTTACCTACAAGCCCTTTCTTAGGGATAACCAAAAGAAGGCATGCACCCAGGTAATTAGGAGACAGGGGAATATGTAGTGATTTTTGCTGTCTATCACCTTGTTTAGACACATTTCTATAATTTATTGTGTGAATATTTTTTTTTCTCTCCTAGTGCACTTCCCTTCCAGGTTTTAATGTTGTACAGTCATGTATTGCTGATACCACTTCCAGTGGGGGAGATCATTGTTATTTTAGATTTATAGATGGGGAAATAAGGAAACAGGAAAAAACTCCCACAAGCACATGGAGGTGGAAGAGCAGATGCTGTACTTTGTCTTGTTTTCTGACATGTGGATCTATCTCACTCTCTCACAGCAGTCATGAGAGCACATTTATCAAACACGACATACATACTCTATCACTCTCTCAACATTTTAAATTCAAAACAGTGCATCCTCACATAGTGCAGTTGATCTGAAGAAACAAATTTAATCTTTTTTAAAAAGGGAATTAGAAAAAAATTAATTTATCAATTGATTTATTTATTCCTAAAGAAAGAGCAGCACCAAAAGAGTTAAATGATCTGTTGTCTAGGGGAGACAGGTAAAAACAAGACACCCACAAACAAAATCCTGAATAGGCAGCACTCACCCAGGTGCTTCTGCACTTCAGTGTGCAGTAAAGAGCATGTAAAGTCCATGCTGTGTCCCCAGGATTTGTGTGAATTTCATTCCCTCTAACAGGGCTAATGCACCCAAATCCTCACAAATGGCTCTTTAAACACTGTTCATAATATCAGAAACAGCACAATAAAGTGGCATCCAAATTTGACTGTGCTGCCAGTGCAGCTTCTTTTATGCACAGCATGTTATGTTGTGACCTGAAGCACTCTCAAAAAGCAGGAGTACATCTGCAGTTGTTATCAATTAATATTTCTGCAGCACATCTACCTACTTCATGCTGTGCATGTGCAAAATGGTCCAAAAATGAGTCCAAAAGAAACTCTAATCAGCAGCCAGTTACCTACAGCCTTAACCAAACTCAGTCCACACACTCCTGCCCCTTAGCTCTGCTCCAGCTCCTCCCTTGCCCTGACTTGGAGTGGTAACAATGGGATCATGACCTTCTGAGAAGGTGGAAACTCTAGGAAGTTGGTTCCCCTTCACTCCCCACATCACAGCAGAGACCTGGGAATGGAGGAGGAGATTCCTGTGTTGGCTGAAGGAAAACAGAACACAGGAGAAGCACCCACCATTCGAGATCCCATGCCCAGGTCGTACTCTGCCTGCTTCTTAAACCCTGCCTGCTCCCCCCATCCTGCCTGCTCCCACATCCTGTCTGATCCTGCACTTTTCCTGATTCCAGTGCCCTGCGCTGGGATGAGAGCCAGCACAGGCAGGTGTATAACAGCCTCTCTCACTGTTCTGAGTCAGAACCTGCAATGCTGTAAGCACAGGTCAGCCAGTCCCTCCTTCCAGCATAGTTGTGAGCGGAGAGGTTTGGGGTCTCTATTTTTCTTTTTTTTGTCCATAAGTAAAGGAACTTACTGCGGATTTCACCATCACAAAACAGTGCCATGACATTTTTCATAGCTTGGAGAGGATCACTCAAGCTTTGGTCCCTGTTCCCACTGCCTGTGGCAGGTCACAGGGGCTGGCTGGCACTTGTCAGTGAAGATTCCTCCTCCTGGGATGGTGCTGACGTGGTGGCACCGGGCTGGCGCTGCAATGGCAGGAGTGGTGCTCCCTGGACAATGGCAGGCCTGGGAACTGTGCACAGCCACACCTTGCTCTAGACAAACTTTGAAAGGAAAAGCAAACTGAGATTATTTGACTAACTGCTTAACAAATCAGCACCTGTTTCTTCAAGGAGGAAAGTGGGAATGGGTTAATACGCCAAATAGTTTTAAGACAAAGTGACTTTTAACATTTTGACAGACATTCATTATTGTTTCTTGGTTCCCTCCAGGCAGCAACCTTCCCTCTCCAGTCAGTGCCAAAGACAACTTACACAGCTGTCTCAAAAGGGGATGCAACCTTTTAGAGAAACCTCATCTTTGGCTTTGCTGTCTATGAAATAGACATGGATTTGCAGTGACTTTCCCTCTTCATTCCCACTCTCTGGAGAGAGTTCTGTTTAGAGTAATTCCATCTTTATTGCTTTCTGAATCTCCATCCTCATGCCTCAAGTTTAGATCCACCTATAGCGACGGTTGTTGCTAAGGAATAGCCCTGGAGTTGCTCTCCTGGCTGGGCAAAAACAAGCAGGCATAATTCCAGGTCAGCTGCAAATAAATATCACAGCATAACATAAATGCAAATACCTCTCCTCTCGCCAAAAGAGAAGTTTCATCACCTCCAACGACAGATGACCTCATATTCAAAGGAGTTTAATAATATTTCACTTCAGAGCTATTCATTACAGGAGCCCTAAGTGAGCTCTGAGTGATATGAAGCTCATTAGCAGTTTGATACAGGCCAGACACGGTGGCAAGCAGACAGACACAGGGATAAAAGTGTGCTTGAAGTAGATGACTCCTAAACTCAGCATGCCAGGATGACAGATGGGACACTCTGGCTGTGCAGGCATTCTTGGTTGTTGCAGTTTTGTTCCCTGCTGCTAAACATGGCAAAGGAAAGGTTTCCAGAGTCTCCAGCTGACACTTCCTTAAAGCTTGTCCAGCCTCAGGTGCACAAAACAACCTCTGCTCCCAGGCAGCCAGATGGGAGCTGCAATCCAGGCACTCCCTAATTAACTTTGGGGTTTTTTTCCTCTATAGGTTGTTTCTGGAAGAAAGGGGATTGACAGCATGTTTGTTTACATGAGATTGATTTGGCCTGGCAGTTCTTTGGGTCTGTACTAAGAATTTTGAAGTGTCTTTGGATTTTTTTTCACTATAGCAGGAGGAGCAACTGAGAATCCAAGGGGATTTCTAGATGTATCTGAAGAAGTGATCATGTAAGTTATTGCCAATCATACACAGATGGGCAGCACAAGAATCAACATTGATAGGGGCAAACTAATCTGAGGCCTTGGTTACTGAGCAGTGCTGCAGTATATCATTAACTTCTAACACAGCTACAGGAAACACTGACCAGCAAGCAGCTTCTCTAAGCCCTGGGGACCTGCTTGTGTGCATAAAGTCACACAACATACAAAAAGCAACTGCTAGGTGGATCCCTGTGCACAGAAGCAAATGCCAACCATCTGTAACACCTTATCAAGATTATGAAAAAGAAGGATGTAAAGAATCTGCAATAGGAGATAGCAGCAAAAATGTCCAGGTATGAAACTAATGGGTAGGAAAGAAAAAAAATACTTAAATGACAGATCAAAAGTAGGTTCACTCTGCAATCCAGAGGTATGAAACAGATTTTACACAAGATAACCAGTTGTCCCTAGAAATAAATCTGTGATAGCACAGAAATCATATTCTACTGAGACCCCAGCTAGACACCAAGCAGGCCAGCAAGTGCCAAGCTCCATCCTGCTACAGAGGACAAAGGCATGGTCTAAGAGCAAATGGAAGAGAGGGCAGGGAAGCTGCACCAACTCACTGTGCCTCAACATACAGAGGGTAGAGAGAAAGGAGGCACCTGAAGAACAAAGGAAAAAGGGTTATGAAATAGATTTTTCCTTCCATAGTACTAAGTCTGGAAGGCATGAAGTGCTAAGGAGAGGAGATGTGTGATAGAAGATGTGAAGGAGGATAATTTTGAATCAAGGTGGTCTTAAATGTAAAGGATGAAGCACATTGCCCGTACCTGTCACTGAGGGGAGATGTCTGTGGATGAAGAACTTTCTAAAAATTACGTTGAGGCCACATTGCTCCAGGCATCAGAGCATTTTGCAAAGAAAGGGACACTTGATGTACATCCCACAGGCTGCAGCTTCACTGCAGAGATAAGAGCAGGGCAGAGCTGCTGCAAAACCGTGCATGGAAACCCGCAGAGGTGCACCCTGCTAATTTGCATCAGAGATTATTTTTTAATTATGATTTGTTGAATCCAATCCCAGATGAACACGCAGCGTCCTCCCCCTGGTGGCAAGTAAAAAAACCTAGCAATGATTTTTTAGTCATGTCAATCTAAAGCTCTAAATAAAATGAGCATCAGATAGGAATATTTTTTTATTTGATCAACTGACAGAGCTGGGGAAAAATATAATATTTTGCACAATACAAACCCTTTTCTAAGGCTTATATAGATTTACTTTGAGGCTGATATGACTTGAGAGCTGCTGAGTTCAATTCCATTGTTCATTTATTAGACAATTTGCAAGAGAAGCAGAGGATAAAGTCTACAGAGTAATTATTAGCAGCTGAGCAGGATAATCACAATGTGCAATAATCCCATTAATTCCACTGAGTCCTTGCCTTTTAGTACCCAGTTGAGTTTCAGTGCTTAAAATTCCTTAGACAAACTTGTCTGGAAAGTAAAATTCCTAATCCTGCTGAACAGTAAAAATGGATTCAGTAGACAAGTTTGGTTTATTGCTATATTGTTATATATATATGGGTTATATATATATGGGTTTATCTTATTATTATAAACAATTTTCTCCTCCTAATGTCCTCAGATGGCTCTTCAGTTAAGTACCTGTAGAAAATTATCTCCTCATTTGTTATGGGAAGTTATGGCAAGTGTCTTTTGGTCAGGAATTTTTTCTGGAGATGACTGATTTGGCTGAGGGGAGAGCAGTAGGTGGTGGTTTTTTTTGGCTTTACTATGGCTTTCAACACTCTCCCAAAGCATCCCCATAGACAAACTGATGAAGTACAACCTAAATAAATGGGCAGTGAAATCGATTGAAAATTGGCAGAACAGCTGGCCTAAAGGGGGCTCATCATTACTGGAGTACCCTTGGTTGGTATTTTTTAACACCTAAGTCTGAGCAAACTGGCAGATGATGAAAAGCTGGGCAGAGGAGCTGATATCCAGCTAACGTGGTTGTGCTGCCACTGAGGACCTCAACGGGCTGGAGAAATGGGCAGAGAGGGTTGTCAGGAGGTTCAAAAAACGGAAATCCGAAGTTCCTCAGCTGGGGAGGAACAACCTGTACACAAGTAGAGTCTGGAAATCTGTTTTGCTGCACAGGAGAATATGGGAATCCAGGTGGAGAACAAGCTGATCATGAGCCAGCAATGCACCGATGTGACAAAGAAGCCTACAACATGCTGGGCTGCATTAGAAAAAGTGTCCCCAGCAGGTCAAGAGGGGTGACTTTACTCCCCTCTATTCTTCTCTTCAATAACAGTAAATAAACACATTGGCCTTCAACAGTGTGGGTAGTGTAAGAATGGCTGAATTGTAATTGTATGAAAAAACAAATTATGTCTTTCAATTATAAAAAGGAGAAACCTTCAGCTGTGACAGTGAACATTAATAATCACTGCAACACAAACAAAAATATCCCCCATGCTTAAGAATGTAAAGCTACGCCCTTAACCACAGAACACTCTCTGCATGCTTATGTTTAAAAAGGTTTAATTTTTTCACCCTGGTACAAAAATACAGTACAATGTGATGGCAAGGCATTCGCCAAAAACATTCAAAGAATAAAAGGGGAAACCCCGTAAAGCTTCAACATAACCCATCCTCACTTGATGGAACAATCAAAAGGTGAGTGCATAAGGAAAAAGTTCAACTTCTGCCCAAAGGCAAATAAAGATGAATCACAACAGTTTTACACAAAAATACATTTGCAGAGCTGATAATTCACATGCTACTTGGACATTCATGAAATGTATTCTACTTGGTGTAGTGGCAGAATTCATGGTTTTGGATATCTAGAAAACAACTGGCCCAGGAACATGCCCCTGTGATGGGAATGCCCAGTAAAAACTATGGGATCACATAATATCAGTGAGAAAAGAGAGATTCAACCCTGATTAGTCTCAAAATGATGGCTGTTTCTAGCTTTTCCCATCACATTGTTCTCAAATAGCATTTTCCCTACACACCTCCCTTTTAACATCAAATATTAGTGGTTGCTCAAACACACAGAGATGTGTTTGCACATTACCCAGTTGCAAAGAACCACCACAGTGCAAACTGCCAGGCAGAGAAAACACTGTAACTGTTGTGTGTGTGTGTGTGTGTGAACTCCAAACAGGGCTTAACCTAACATTGACAGGGGAATTATGTCCCTTCAGTGCATCTACATTCTTGGTCTGTTTAATAATTTCCTCTCAGTTTTGAAGTGATGAAAAGGTCTCATTCAGTGTATCCATTATAGTTCATCTCCCAGGTGCTTTTTGAAAGCATCGCCTGTCAGCTTCTCCTGGGCCTCTTTCATCCCTTGGACAACTGAAAGATTACACAGAGAGAAATCAGCTATTAATCTCAAGGTGAAAACATCAAGGTGAACTGGTATTGAAAGTGTTTTAAAACAACACAGTTACAGAATGTAGACCTACAGATTAATCTGTAAAAACAAACAAACAAACAAACAAACAAACAAACAAACAAACACAGTCCTGCACCCTTTTCCCAACTATGTTGGGAAATGGCTGGATCATGCAAATTCCAAGACTTCCTACACCACAACTGGAGATAAAATTAGGTCCTCCACTTTTAGTAGGTATTAAGGTGAATCATGATTGTGAATATGGTTCCTGAGGCATTAGAGAATCACTCACTTCCATTGTATTTAAACACTCCCAGTTATACTTTAACATAATTTCTCTCCACTGCCAAAGCTTCATGTCACTACAAATGCACTTCAAAGGACTTAGCACGTACCCTGATCAGCGTTGGTATAGAAATACTTGTAGCTGGGGTTTCCTCTCTCATTTATGATTTCTGGATGGACTTTTCCACTGGGGTCTATGAAACAAGAAATCCAGCAGGAAATTTAGGTGGAAACAGTAAGTACCCAGTGCTGTGAAAGGACAACAGCTGTGGATGCCTTACCCATGAAGAGGATTCTGGGAATGTAACCTCCATCAGGACTAAAGGCTTCATCCTTTGGCTCTTCATCATCCTACCACAGCAAGGCAGGAGAGAGGGAAGATATTAGCAAGACATCTAACAAAACATGGTGCCTTTCACAGAAACAAATTATTGCCTTCAGATTCTTTCTACTCTGAGCAATTTATATCTTGAACAGACCCTAAGTAACTGTAGCATCTTCCACTTTCAAAGGGAAGAAATTATATTATTATTTTTACCTACGTAAGTATAATTAGTGAAAATATTTTTTCTGGTCTGTCAATTTGCATTACCCACCCCACTCTGGTAGGTATAGGAATGTTTGATATATACTGAAATAATCAACATAAATTCCTTTCTTGTGAAAACTGATTCATACAAGGTACAAACTGTTAAAGAGACAATGACAGAGAGCCAGGTTTATAAACACAATTAAAATAACCAGACTGGAAAAAAGTATTTTTAAAACAATGAGCTCTATCAATCAATCAATCCTGAATGTCTATTCAGGAGTGCAGGATTTAGGATGTACACAAAACAGGGGGCAATCAGTTGAGTCAGATTCCAAATGCTTCATTACTAGCCAGAACATGGATACAGAGCAGAAGGCAGCCTACCTCAAGGTTGACCATAACAAAATTATGGGCAAGTTCAGAGATCTCCTTGGATTCAGCAAACTTTGGCTTTAAAGCTAAATTTAAAAAAATAATTTAAAAGAGGTATGTAAAAACAGTGGAAAATATTTCAGACTTTCAGGTCAGTATCAAAATATCCACTTCATCCCTCCCTCTGGAGAGGTGGCACTTTACAATAAGCAGTGAGTAAATGGAATATATGTATCCAACCCTTCCAGCCCGGCTTGGAATAGGACGTACCTGAAGCAATTCTTGCTTGACAGCCATGGGCTAAAGCCTGCCCAGCAAACACAAGTGGTCAGATTTGATCCAGTGCAACAGGAGCAGAAATCCTGCTGTGAACCACCACTCCCACTCAACTACCTCATCCTTTAGGGTTTACCCATACACTCAGCTTATTTGTTTGCTATGGCACTGTCACATGATACTACTCTCAAAGAAATACAAATACCATTAGTTACATTTTGGATGCAAAGTTCATATTTCTCATGGCTACATGATTCCTATAAAAAGGTTCATTAGAAATTTCAGCAAGCTCTAGTATTAAATGCACTTACCTTTGCAAGCTCCACACCAGGACTTGTGGATGATAACCATAAGAGGCAAACCACTAACAAAAAGAAGAAAGAAAATTGTCAAAGAAATTCTATTACATGTACATTTTAACAGCCAAGGCTTCCTTGAAGGCTAAGAAATAAGTCTGATGTAAAGAGATTATGTGGTGCTCTAAGACTGTCTTGCAAAAAGTTATCCCAATCTTAAAACATGTGATAAAATAACTTCTTATAGCTGCCAGCCAATAACTGCTTATGTAGAGGAGACTTTCTCTTCTTAGTTTAAATTTCTCAGATACACAACTGGTCGTGCTTTTTTTTCCTGGATTACTGGAAATGGTTCATGACAGCAGCTGCTTGAGAGATCTCAGGATGGATTTTTGTGGCTGCTTAAGGCAATCCAGTAGGTGACAATCTCTCCCCATTACAGCCCACATGTCTCGGTCACCTCCTGTGACTAAGGCCCTCCACTGAGCAACCAGCAAAGCCAATAACCCAGCAAACCCTCTGGCTGCCTGCATGGCTTCCTACACATTGTATGCTGAAACTAATTGTGAGGGATGTGTCCAGTACCAGGGCCAAGAAGAAGAGGGAGTCTGTGAGGAACTGCAGCCTAAACAAAGTGCAACACAAAAGGACCAAAGTTATTTTTGCTTTCACTCTTTCCAAATAATTAATTTTACCTTTACTAGCTATGCTACCCAGAGGTTAAGTTTCCATGTAATAATAATATGGCTTCCAAAATAGTAAGAACAGCCTAAAACTAGGTGAAGGAGAGGAAGGAATCTGGAGAGAACATCCTATATGGATATCTCTTTTAAGAAAGCAAAGCAAACTCTAATCTTTTGCTGACTGTAAACTCTGCACCATATTAGGGGGTAAAAATAAAGTCAAATTTTCATACATATGAATTATTAACACCTTAGCACAGAACAACACTAATTACTAGTAGAACTGATGTATGGGCTTTTCTTTAGCTGTAAATAGATATGAAAGCAAATCTCTACTTAGCAGTGTTCAGTAATGAACTTTAGAATGACAAAAGGGTGCAAAGGAGGCCATTAACATTTAGAATTGTTCAAACACAAATTTGCCATCTATAATTAACTGATATGTCATCAAGTTTGTATCTGTTTGCAGTAAGGAGCAAGAACACACATTTCCCTAGTAAAGTTTTCACTGTGTCAGTGCCCTCTCACTGATGATGAAAAACAACTTATTTTCATTGTTTCTAGAGAGTCCAAAATTACTTTGCTTCTTTCTTGAGGAGAGGCTGATTTAAGACTGGATTTAAGACTGTTTTCATCATCAAGGATCAGGGATTCATGTTGAAAGAGTTCAATCTGGTGGTCAATACCACCACACACTTTTTAAAGAGAACTTTTAAAAGCAGATTTTAAATAAAATGCTCAATTCCTCGAAATACCAACTCTTAGTCAGTGAGAACTCACAGTGGTTTGAGATAATTTATATTTTCTCTGCTTTGTTCTCTTTGCTTTTACTGTTAAGATTAACTTGTTTACATAAAAACATTTTTATAGTAATTTCTCAGTTCTGTAGTGCATAAAGCCCCTTAGCAGCAGCTGTATCAGACACTGTAACTGAAGTAACCCCTCCTGCCCCACTTCACCATTTCGTCCCAGTGACCACTACACTAAAATTAAAACCAAAAGCTACCATTTATTAGAATGAAGAATGAAGCATCCACCAGAAAGTGAGTTTATATAAGTTGTACCCAAAATGACTGGAAACTTAGCTAACCATCACAGCCAGTACAGACTTATGAGTTCCACACAGAACAAACACTGTCATTTTAGCTCATTTTTCCTATGACAGAACTCATTCTTAAGCAATTCATGTTTTTAACAGAGTTATAATGATGACCTTGAAGAAAAAAGACATGGCAAAGTTATTTCAATAAAATAGTCCTGCAAGTAAATTAAGACTTTACTCCATTTAAGGCACATATTTTATTATTAGACCTGAAACAGAGATGTTTGAGTTTGTTAAGCCAGCACCCTTTTGCAGTGCAGAGTTGAAAATCTCTTGGGCTCAGTCAGATTTTTTGAAACAGTCACGTCCTAAAAATATAGCCTGTTCCAGTTCTGGACCTGAAGTCTCTTCTATAGTTTGACATTATCTGGAGGCAGCTCTGGAAAACCAATCTTCTTATTCCAAGCATACACATGCCAATGTGAGGGGAAAAGTTTTCCCTACAGTCATCACCTTTTGCACTTTCATGCCACACTATTTGAGTACTGGGGTTTGCGTCTCCACAGGAGACCTCACTTGCTTGGGGATGCACAGTAGCTCTCCTTTTTGCAGGATGCCAGTGGGGAGAACGCAGGTATGAGGAATTGCTTCCCCAGAGATCCCCCCAGCAATGCAGCTGGCTCGGCTGCGGCAAAGACACGGCCCCACCTTCCCAGAGCTGCTGCTGCCAAGTGCTCCGACCCCCGACAGGTGGAAACCGGGCTCTGCACGGTCTGTGCTGAAGTCACATTCTTCCCGCTGCGAGCACCTCGGGGCCCGACCACCGTCCCTGCTGAGTGGCACAGGTGACACTTCACTGGATGCTGCGGCTGAGGTACTGCAGGAACATGCTGGCCAGCTGGGGCAGGTTTTCATCGCTGGGCTGCATCTTGGTGTAGCTGATGAACTGCCTCCGCAGCCGGCTCAGCTCAGCCACGCTCACGGGCCGGCTCAGCACCAGCCCCTCGGGCACGCCGGGGACGCGGATGGTCTCTCCGGGCTGCGCGCCGCTCCTCTGCGCGGCCAGCACGGCGGCCAGCACGTCCTGGGTGACGCGGTCCAGCTGGTGCAGGAAGCCGCAGGACTGCAGCGGCTGCGCGCGGGTGGCGCGGTGCGGCGGCGGCGGGGCGCTCTCGAACAGCGCGGCGCGGATGGCGCCCAGCGGCAGCGGCTCCTCCCCGCGCACCGTGAACAGCGGCCGGTCCCAGCGGCAGCTCGGCTCGGGCTCCTCGAAGGGCGGCTCGTCGGGGCCGCCCGCGCCGCCGGCGCAGTGCAGCACGCAGCGCGCCGTGCCTGCCTGCCGCGCCGCGCAGTACAGCTCGTAGCGGATGCTCCGCAGCTCGTTGCCCGCGTCCACGATCACCACGTCCCGCCGGCTCAGCCGCCGCTCCACCTCGGCCCGCAGCTCCGCCCGGCCGCCCTCCGCCTCGGCCACGACGTGCGCCGGCCGCTCCGGGCCGCCCAGCGCCTCCCGCAGCTCGGCCGCCCGCCGGCTCTTGCCGCTGCCCGGCCGCCCGCACAGCACCACCAGCGGCATCGCCCCGCCGGCCTCACCCGACCCGGACGTGGAGCGATTGCTTCCGGCGGCCACACTCCCAGCTCGGCCCGGCCGCCCCGCGCAGCCCCGGCGCGCTGCTCCTCCCCAGGGCCGCGAGAATCCCGCCCCAGCACGGCTGCGGCGTCCCGCTTAAAAACGCCATCGCAGCAGCTGCTGCAACGAAGGGACCGCGCCCTCTCCCGCAGGGAATTTAAAACTGAGAACTCCCCAGCGTCCCACGACATTAGGCAGTTTCGGAATCGAAGGTTCGAAACTTCCTAGACCACCGGGTCTGGTGCATCTCACTCGATTCATCTCAGATAATTTTGTGTAATTTTTCATCTCCAGATTTATGGTCAGACTTAGAAAAAAATTATTTTGAGAGCATTGCTGTGCATCAGCAATGAAAGGAGAGAGTGTGGTTCACACCCATCCCATCCCTTGCTGCAGAGTCTTTTTGAGCAGGAACACTAATCCTAACTAAACCTGAGAGCTCAGACCTTGCCATCCCTCCCATTCTCCTATGTCTCATTTTAAAGCTTTCTCTGCTGCATTGCAAAACAATGGTACAATTATAACTGCAAATACTGAAATAGTCTGCTTTTTTTTTTCTTTTTTTTTTTTTTTTTTTTTTTTTTTTTTTTTCCCAAAAATGCTAAAGTATCAAGTTATAAAAACTTGTAAGATTTCTGAAGTGTACCATCTGGGTTAATTCAATGTCTACACTGGAGTGTAGAATTTGCTAGATGGATCAGTTTGAGAGCAGAGCAAAATTAAACAGCAAACCTGGAAGGCATGAGCAATTTCTGCTCATGTCAGCATTGTCAGATCTAGGTTATAAAGTTAAAATACATGTAGAATTTATAAGCATGCCATTCTCCTTCTTGCATTTTAACAAGAAGCAGAAGAAAGTCTGAGGGAAAAAAAAAGTCAAGATGTCATTTTTCAAAGAGATAGTGCTCTTTTTAGAATTTAAGCCTAGCCCAAACCAGGTTCTGTCAGTTCACTACGGTGTCAAACACTTTCAGATTTTTGCTGCAGATGGAAACAAAATACCTCATGCTGAGACCTCATCTGAGGCACAGGGAATTTTAGGGAAGCTCTTAGCACTGCTGAGTTTAAGGGCATTGAGCACCACTTACACTTGCACTTGTGTGTTTGAGAGCCATATATTTCTTTACAATGATAAATAATTATTTTCTTGTTTCAAAGACACGATAGGGCTTCAATCATTTAATTAGACTGCAGTAATTAAACATAGGTGGTGCCTTAGGAAAGTTAACAAAATTCAGTATTTTCTCTCCAATAAACTGTAGGGATCTGAAGAGTCTAAGGATCTAAACCACCCTCATTTTTGTTAATAAAGACTCTTTTCTATGGTTAAATTTAGGGCTGAAATAGAACATTTGTGAATGCTTCTGAACACACATTTCTGTATCTAAAACTAACAGACATACCTGGCTGCTGCCTCTTTCTTCCCATCTTCTAGTGTTCTCCAGTGAATATGATCTCCAAAACCTGCCAGAGAGAAGGGTTTATAAATGCTGCATAATTTAACATGTCAGCTAACAGAGGAAAACAGCCCAACCCTTGAGAATATTTTCAACTCATTTTATATTCTATTTTAAATCCAACTATAGCCCCACTTCAGGACAGACTTTTGCAAATACTTACAGCCCATACAGTCTTATAAGGAATCCCATTGAAATTAATTAACAAAAACATACCATGCTCATGAATATTTCTATATATACATGTAAATGACACTAAAATCCATCAGATATTAAAATTGAAGTGCCTTCTGATTACTCTCTGTTCTTTTTCAATCTGTGAACATTTATTATCTGATGAATGACAAGTTAAACATGTCAGCATTCCTAAATCCACTGAAGGTGAACTAAATTGAAACTTAAAATTTTCTAGGCCAATATATGATCATTAATTGCTCTAAAGCTATCATGCTAAGTATTCCTGCTGATGATAATATCATGGAAGAACAAGAAAGAACAGCATTACACAGATTTCTGAGTGTTACAGTGACTGAACTAAGCAGGAAAAATTTTATCTGCCGTCCAGATAATTGTTACGTCAATTGACTTAAGAGTGAGTCAGTGTGTGTTTAACAGCTGCAAAGCAGCGACTGCCAGGGTTGGGTTTTTTTAGCAGCCAACACAGTACATGGCCAAAAGCCACTTGGAGAGCTTAAGTGAAGGAGATCCAGGAGCTGTACAAAGAGGAACTCTCTTGGAACACCACCTCAGAGGTCTTGGTTCCAGTAATTAACAATTACTGTGCTGGACAGCCAAACGTGAGCCTCGGCTTGCCCCTTCCCATCCCTACGGGTTTGGATTAGTCAGGAACCAAAGGTGGTGAGGGGAGCAGATTTTGGGAGCTACACAGAGCCACAGACTGCCCAGTGCTGACACAGGGGAATATGGACATGGTTTCCAATAGCCAGCTATGGCAAGGAGGCTGGAGAAAGCCTAAAACACCGTCAGCAAGTCTTCAGGACACCTCAGTTCAGCATCCGGGAGGTGAGGACAGTGGCAGTGTTTGTGTTACCTGATCGCTGCTGATATGGGCAAGTGTGAACATAAGTGATGCAACACATCAAACAGATGAGCTCACAGCAGGGTGAGGATGCTGTTCCTGTCCCCTCACACCCACACAGCAGCTGCTGAGGCAGCCTCGGACACAGGGCTACGTTAGTACGAGCTCAACATCCCAGAGCAAAACCCAGCCGGATCAGCACAAATCACTTTTACCCAGAATATCGACATATCAGCTATTTCAGTCAAAGACCAAAATGTTAAAACAGGGAAAACCTTATATTGTTCTAGCTGGGAAACACTTTTCAAAAGGTTTCTCTGTTTAAAGCAAACCTCACTTTGTGGTGAGTTTCAGTGGGTTTTTAAAAGCATTGCCCAACACATTACAGACTGTATCTTTTGAATGAAAGTCAGCTGGGGAATTAAAGGGTGAGTGGCTGGCTGAAATCCACACCACAGCTTTGCTGTCATTGATCAAATTGGTTACAACCAGCCTTGAGGAGGAGATTTAACTCCACGGCAAAGCCACCACCTGAGGTGAAGCTCAGGCCGGGGGTGAGCCGGGCTATTAGACACGGTTTAGACAAGGAGCCCGGGCAAGCCGAGAGCGAGGTGAGGAGCGGTCACGAAGGGCAAGGGAAGCCGAGGGCGGAGGGAAGGGCCATTCATCGCCTGCCAGGAGCCTGGCGGAGGCTGGGCCGGCACGGGGCACCAGGCACGGCGGCACCGAGGGGCTGCTACCCCAGGGAGTCCCTCGGGACGGCTTCAGCCAGAACCGAACCGCGACGGCGGAGACCCCGCAAAGCCCCCGCGCCTCCAGAGCCCGAAGCTGCGCTCTCGGCCCCCGTGGCCTGAGGGGACCGGACCCGCCCCGAGTGGGGAGAGAAGTTGAGGAAAGCCCGAAGAAAGCGTTTTTGTCTGACCCTTTCCGAGCCCTCCCGCGGCGGAGGCGGCGCAGGCCGCCAGCACCAGGCACAGGCAGACGACGGAGGCTGCCGCGGGCTGAGCCTTCATGGTGTCGGCGCGGGTAGCGGCGACACCCGGGTACGGCCCCGAACCTCCGGACAGGACAGAACCCGCTTAGCTGGATTTTTTTTCCTCTTTTTTTCCCCGTTTTTTAAAGCCCAGGAAATGATGTATGGCGGATGTGGGCGGTGCGCCGCCCTCACGGCTCGGCCCGCGAGTGCTGGGGGAGGCCCCCGGCGGGAACGGTGTGGGGGGCTCGGGGTGATCTCAGCTCCTTACAGGGAGCCAGGACCCCCGGGGCAGAACTTATCGCACCGGGGCCCCAGAGCCCTGGCTACTCCCCCTGGTCAAACCCCAGCGTTATCCCGACGGGAGCAAGCAGCTGTGGGAGGGAGGTGGTTCCAGATTTATTTTCTCCTTCCCAAATAAACCCTTTTGTCGCGCTGATCTCGAGTTGCCCAGGTGTCGGGAAGGCAAAACCGACCGCAAGAGCAGCGTGTGAGGGAGGTTTCACTAAAGGAGACAGAACCACTGGTGACGCGTTTGGAAGCGCCGCGTCCCGGGTTTGGGTCACAGGATGCTGCTCCCTGCCCCGGGGCACGGGCGGCTGCTGCTCCCTGCAGACTACAACTCCCAGGAGCTCTTTGCGCGCCCTTCCCCGCCTATATGTAAATGAAGTGGGCGGGCCCGCCAATCCGCGGGCGGGCTGGCGCCGTCACGTGGCGCGGCGCTTCCTTTCTCTGTGCGCCTCTCTTTCCTTCCTCGGCCGCCATCTTGTTCTCGCCGCGTGTTGGTAGCGGGGGCTCCGCCGCACTCAGGTGAGGGGGCCCGCTGTTCTCGTGTCCCGGTGTGTCCGTGTCCTGGTATCGCCCCGTCCCCGCCGACCGAAGGCAGACGGGGCGCCGCGGCAGCTCGGTCCTATCCCTTTGGGCCGTGCTGGGCCGTTCCCCGAGGAGAGGCCGAGCGAGCGACCCCCTTGTGCGGGGGCTGCCCTGTTCGCGGGGCCGCGGCTCTGCCGTGGGGCCGCGGTTCACGGGCTCTTGAGGGCTGAGCCGTGTTCCCCTCCCGCTCCCCGTGCTCTGGGGCTGCCCAGCGAGCCACCCCGAGCCAGTTCTTCCGCCGCCCTTCGGGATCCCTCCGTTCGCCGATCCGTGCCTCGTTGCCGCGCTTCTCCCGGTCCTTCCCGGCATAAAGCACATGCAGAGACTTCCCCATCGTTCACTGATTATTCGCTGGGGCAGGGCAGCGAAACGCATTCCTTTTGCTGAAAAGCTTGAGGCGTTTTTTCACCCATTGACGATTTTTAGGACTTTCAGCTTTTAAAGGTTTCACCTGACCCGTGGGAGAGGCACTGGACTAACTTCCCAGTCACTTACTTGAAAAAGTCATCCCAGCATTGGATGAAGTGCTACCAGAAGTTCTTGTAGCAAATATGCCCATACACGAACTTCACAGAGGTTGGATCTCGCTTATTAGTCACGAGTATCATAGATTCATTATATGAGTACTATTCCAGGTAATTTAATGATGAATCTGTCCCTGAGCCCTCGTAAAGATAAGGGTGTTTTCCCAAACCCAATTGTCGTGTATGTGCTGGTTTGGGTCTGGTTGGAGTCAGTAATTCAGTTAAATACTTCCAGCAATAAACTGGCACTATGGGTTGCTTAGGTGGTGTGACTTTAAAGCTCTGTTTATGTGTTTGGCACATTGTTTTGAGTCATATTCTACAAGTTTGAAAAATCCACTGCAATTCTAAAAGTGCTCTGAAAATGGGCTGTGACCTTTTTTTGTTACTGTTGTGATGGTTAAATTGAACTTGTTCTTGCTCTTTAGACGTAGCACTATGAACCAAGAAAAACTGGCCAAGCTTCAAGCACAGGTCCGAATAGGAGGAAAGGTAAGAAAAACCACCAGAGATGCTTTTGAAAACATAGGCTGAAGTTTATAGAAAGGGAAGAAAATAATTATTCTCAGGCTTGACCAATACAGGTTTTGTGCGATCTGGCCTATAGTGCAGCTACCTGAAATGCAAGTTTCTTTCAATTCACAACTGCTGGATGAGCAGTTTCCAGCGTGCAAGGACTGTTTTAATTCAATAACTTGTTGTGACCTGTGAAAGCTCCAGCTAGGCTCACCTGTTGGGTGTTCCAGTTCTGCCTTTCTGGTTTCCCTGTTGGGGATTTTCTTCTTTGTGCCTGCTTCAGGTAATGGCTGTACACTTTTCTCTGAACTAGTTAATATCACCAATAAAAAGGTATATTTCTTCGGTGTCATAGGGATGATTATACAGAAGTTTGCAAACCAGGAATTCCAAAATTGCTGTCTGTGGAACACTCTGAAAGTGTTAATGACTAGGTTGCCCAAGGGGGACCATTGAAAGCACTGTATTTGTGCTTTGTTTTGGAAAAAATATCCTGGGGACACTTTTTATGTGTTGCTTAATATTAAGTAGTATTTTTGTTGTCTGGGTTAGTGGAAGGGAAAATATGGTGCTGTTTGGTATTTCTTTTCTTTTATGCTTAAGAAAAAAACTTAAAATTGTGAATGATGGCCAAAACTGTAGGTAAAGGGAAATAAGTTGAGATGTGTTTTTTGTCTACAAAAATGTCTCATAACTTTCAAGTTATGAGATGTTGCTCAGACTGTGGCCTGACTTTTGCAGTTAGGGTTGAGAGACTTTGAGCAGAGCTGACTGTTTCTCGATTCTTCCCAGGGAACAGCTCGCAGAAAGAAGAAGGTGGTGCACAGAACAGCTACAGCTGATGACAAAAAACTTCAAAGTTCCCTCAAAAAACTGGCAGTAAATAACATTGCTGGCATTGAAGAGGTATGTTGAAAAAATAAGTGTTTCTGGTTTGAAATTAAATTCACTGTTGTTTTGGTGGAGGTGTTTGCTTTTGATTTTGACAACTGTTTTATCTTCCAAGCAATACCATAGAGATCTAGTTATTGAGAGGTAAAGTTGTTTATGTATTGTTCTCTCATTGGCATGTGCATGAGAAGGAGAGTTGAAGGTTCTGCTGGCCAGGCTGTGTGTCGTGGAGGTGCTCTGTGTGTGTCTTGAGTTCACTGCAGAACAAAACTTCTCTTCATTCTTGACTTTTGTGAACTTGATTACCTGCTCTGAAGAGAAAAGCAATAAATGTACATGGACTGTACAGGCACATCTAGTGCAAGTGTGGTGCAGAATATGAAGGAAAGTTTAGAAACGCATTGAGTAAGAACTTGAGTCTGTATTGTCAAAATTAGGACCTTTTACTACACAAAATTGCTGGAATTATTTGCAGTAGTTACAGGAGATGTTTTTTAAAACAGTGCAGAGACTCTACAGAAGCAGCTTAATACAAGTGGGAATGAAGGTTTCAGATGCTCCTTGAATACTTCTAATTAACATGTATTAATAAAACATGTTTTCCGTAACAGTGTAGAGAGTGACCCTCATACATGAGAGGAGAAGGTTTCTCCATTATGAACTCAGTGTGGCTGTAGTACTTGTACTACTGCTTAAAGAAGTGCAATATTCAAGTGATGAATGAATTGAAGCAGGATTGCAAGGTGCATGCAGAAGCCACTAAGGGCATTCTTCCCTTCCAAAGGCAAATGCAGATTTGGTGTAGTTTGCCTGTAAGTTTTCAGACCCCTGTTACAGAAACAATTCAGTTTCTGTTTTCTTAAGCTTAACACAAATATGCAGAGCTATATGAACTAAAAAAAACCCCATGGTTCTTCTTAGTGTATGTTCTGGGTTTTTTTCTGCACAGAGCACAGGATCTTTATTCAGACACAGTTATTAGGGATTTTAAATATCTCAGCGTGTAGGAAGATGATGCAAAATGTTTCTACCTTGATAGCACGAGACATAATTGTGGAATGATTTATTCAAGTGAACGCAAGTTGACCGTGGTAAGCTTTGTGCAGACAGAAGAGTAATGTTGAGTCAAGTATGAGTAACACATTTGTGTCATTTTGAAAGAGGCTTTTAAGTGACAGGATGACTGTGCTTGAAGCCTTTACCATTTCCCCATGGGCAAAGGACAGGACATTGCTTAGTTTTGCAGGAAAGCAACACACCTGGATTTCCTGTTCAAAACATATTTGGAACTCTGCCATGTGAGGATTGAGAACTTAAATGGTTTTATATTTTAGATCTCATCTTTGGTACTGAATCTGTCTTTTCTTCCTGTAACTTCAAAACATTGCTTAATAGCTTTTTCATGTAAATTTAATACCACTGTTGTGTTGGATGGGTGGAACTCACTTCCTATGGTCAGACAGAATTGTTTGTTGCATAATAGTTTGGTAAATGTTATTAATATATTTAAACAGGTGAACATGATAAAAGACGATGGAACAGTTATTCACTTCAACAACCCCAAGGTTCAAGCTTCCCTCTCTGCCAACACTTTTGCAATTACTGGTCATGCAGAGGCTAAACCGATCACAGAAATGCTTCCGGGCATCTTAAGCCAGCTTGGTGCTGACAGCTTAACAAGTCTCAGGAAGTTAGCTGAACAATTCCCAAGACAAGGTAGGTCTTTTTGGAGTCTTTCATAGCTGACTTAAAGGACATATGAAGTACTAAAAGTTTTAACCCAAATTTAACTACAGCATGTGACTTAAAAAGTCACAGTATGTGTGTGTGCTTTTATTTATTTGCCACTGTTGTGGAAGTAGAGGGTGGGGGAAGAACTTTCTTTTTATCTTTTGTTGATTCAAGATTACACAGGCAGGCCCTGATTTAAAAGAAATAGCTAAGTCAGGCATGCTGTGATAGCAGGTGTACAGTTGTGTATGGTAGAATGCTTAGGAGAAAGCAAGTTCTTGTTTTTACTTGGAAGAACTCAACTAGTTCTACTTGTCAGGGAATTTATTCTATTTTCTTTGTTCATACAAAACATATTTCTGTTTGCAGTTACAGAAGAAGAAATATGTTTTTCTGCTGTACAATTTGCTTTGGAATTCAACCAAGACTTAAAAAAAAAAACCAAACTAGTTAAAAATCAAAGTTTTAATGGAAAACTAAAAAAGCCAAATCAGTTATGCATGTGGTTCACTATTTTCTATTAATTTTAAAACCTTCGGAGCATGGGTGTGTATGTGGTATAACTATTACTGGAATTTTACAGTTAAAAAAATGAAGATTAGTTGCAGTTCCAGTTTAGACTGTTATGGCCATTAAGATGACTGTAATTGGATGTGTTGCAGTTGTCTGTGTTTGGAATGGAATATACATCACTCTAATGCTTTCAACAAATAGTTATTTCTTTTAAGTTAGTTTTCATTTCTCTAACATTCATGTTCAGAGTTTAAGTGAAAGTAAAGGGTTTTTCTTTAGTAATGTGTTAAACACCTTCTAAAATTTAGAAGTGGATCATCATAAGCATAGTTGAGTCATGTATGTTGGTCACTGGTGGGTGCCATATTATTGTTGCATTGAAACACATGACTTCACTTAGAAGACTGAGTCTTGCTGGGGGTTTTCTGTATCATTTGATCTTTTGCAGACTCTGTATGAATACCTCATAACATCTGAAAATGGCTCTGCTAGTGCTTTGCTGTTAGAATGTCCCCAAGGAAACCTTTTGGTCATGCTCTTAATTTTCAGTACCTGGTCATTTGTGTGTCACTATTGGGGACTGGGGAAATGCTTGCTTTTTTCCACATGTACGGTTTTTATTTTGTTGTGTGAGTGTCCTTATTTCTGTGTCATGAAAACTCAGCACCAAATTTCTTTTTATAGTGTTGGATAGTAAAGCACCAAAATCTGAAGATATTGATGAAGAAGATGATGATGTCCCAGGTAGGCAAATACACATTTTGATGTCCACTTTATGTATAAATATTTTGATTCATTCATTTAAATATGTAGCTTTTGATGTGATTATACTCCTCACTTGCTAAAGGAGGCTTCTTGTATAGGACAGCATTAGAACACAACTTGGAATTCCAGCTTTTGAACAAGGGATTACCTTGTGCAACTACGTCAATTATTGAGTAAAACTAGGTTAAAATAGTTTCAGTGAGGTCAAGCAGGTATCTAAATATCCAAGCAGGATTTAGGACTGCACAATGATAATTGGCATGGTTATCAGGTTGTTTTTATATCAAGGTTTGGAGTGGGAATTTTTATTTCTGTAGAAGAAGAAAAAAGGCTTATGTCAGTGTCTGAAAGTAAATATCATAAGTTCATTATTTGCTGGTGAATAACTATTCTATCAATAACCACGTTCCTTTGTATTCTTTGGGATGGTGTGTTAGCTAAAACATACATGTGGACCAGAGATTTAATTCTTTGTGCCTTGGCACTGGTTTATTTCTTTGTGACCTTGCATAAAATTCAATTCTCTAAAATGCCGGGCATTCTTTAAAGAATGCTGATGCTCAAAACTCAACTGCAGCTAGTTGAGCACCTTTGAAAATCAGCTCTTAATCACTTAATCTTAGAATTTTCACTGTTGGAGTGTTTCTGCATTTCTAGTTCTTTGTGTATGTTTAAACAAACAATATTTTCTAAAGCCCTTGGAAATCTGCCCATAAAGAAATGGTTTCCCTGAGTGTAATTAAGTACTACTGAACCTTTCATGTAATCATATGCATTTTAATTAAACTTACAAAGGTAATCTTACTGGGCATTACTGTATTAAATATCTCCATCTTTTTCAGATCTCGTAGAAAATTTTGATGAAGCATCAAAGAATGAAGCTAACTAAAACATTAATAGTTCTGGAAGCTGGCATGGACTAGATTTAAGAAATCAGCTATGTGGTTCCAAAGTTTTAAAGAAACAGAGAACATCATCTGTTAATAGTTCAGTAATATAAATATTTTGTATTTTTATGATGCTGTTTGTTCAGCATTTTCTGTCAGTTGATTTTGCATTTTGCACTTACTCCCAGGATCTACTCTTTTGGTCAAAAAGAAATGTCAGTGCAGTTTGAGGGGTGTGTGTATGTGTGTGGGTGTACGTATAGTGGAGAACAAATTGGAGAACACGTATTTAACCATTTACCCTTTTCCTTTGGAAGTAGAAATAAAATGAATTTTCAGCATTGTTACTTTGATTATCACCAAATAGTGCACAGAGGGAGTTAAGATTAACGTTTTGTCCAGATTTTGTGACCTGAAGGCATTACACCATTAAAACTTGGGGTTAACATGCTGTAACTATTGTACTTGCAGGTGTGTTTCTGAGTGTACACATATTTGTTACCAACCTTGTGTTGATCCCAGGTTTTAGGGGAGATGAGCTGTTTTATCGGCTTGTTTGGTACAGTAACTTGATCTCATCAAAGTGTGCTTTTTTAAACCTTTTTCAGTTCTTTTTTGGTGTCTAAAGTTTTGATACAAGGTGATATTTGGCTCCTTTGTCCGTGTAAGCTTAGCAGTATGTTCTCCTGATAGTTAAAGTATTTCCCAGTCAAAAGAAAAACACTTTGGTTCTCTACTGTCAAGTCACTTCCTAAGCTTGGAGGTCTGGTTGGTAACAGTCCAGTGCACCAGTTTTGCACAGTAACAGGTTTTTGCTTGAATAACTTCAAGCTGTTCTCTTGGCATGACTGCATTTACTAGCAGCTGATGATCCACTCTCATTCTTAGGGCGCTAGGAATTAAATGCACTGTGTGAGCAATGTTTAGGGTAGGAGGAAAAAGTTGTTGACACTTTGCCTTGCTTCCTGCTGGGCAGTCTGTGCAGTGACTAGCTCTAAAGGGATTTTTTTTCTTTCTTTTTTTTTCTTTTTTTTTTTTTTTTTTTTTTTTGCCTGTAATTTACCTTGGCCTATAACCTACCTCTAGGTTTGGTGTCATCTATGTAGTAGCTTCTTACAAAACACAAAAGCTCCTCAGGCATAAGGAGGACATTGGGAGGTACTGTTGGTACAGTGCAGTATTTATGACCTTTCTTTAAAATGCTTAATGTGAAGCCATTTTCTCAGAGGCTCTTTCAAGGTTATTGATGTAATGTACATTACAGTATAGTTAGACATCATTGTAACCTCTGTCAAGGGCAGCTGTGGCTTACAAAAGCCACTTTTTTTTTTTTCCTCTACATCTGTCATTTAACTATGGCTTGATTGGAACATATCAGCTTTTGGTGTAGGCTCATATGCTAGAGAACTGTAATAGTACAAGCAAACAGTCCATGAGTTCTAAGACTTCATGAACCCACGGAAGTAGAGCTGTAGTGGTTCATCAGCTGAACTCCTCAGTTTATTTTCTAGGCTTTGTTCAGTTTTTCCTGTTATATTTTATATACTACGTGGATCTTACTACAAAATAAAATAACAGTACAAAAGAGGAAATGCTCCCTCCTGTGTGTTGTCTGCTCCTCCCACCAGCACTGGCTGAGGAAAGCAGGTGGATGCAGCAGCTGTTTGAGACAGCACTGCATTCTTGGTTACAGTGACCAAGGAAGGCATGCAGGGCTAGGGAGGGTCCCGTTAGAGCTCTAGGATTTCGCACTCCCGATACTCACTCCTGATTTCTCACTGGTGTTGAATGAAACTTTTGTTTGTTGTGTGACTGATCTGCTGCAGATGATCTGTTCTGTTTATAAGGAGGAGATGTCTCCACAAATGTGTGCTCAGGCACATGGAATTGCTTTCTGCTGCCTCTGTGAGCCCAGGGAGCAAGGGAAGGACACAAAGCCACAGGTATTTGCAGTGTTCCTCTGTTTGCTTAAGAGGCACAAGTGAAGAACCTTTCCAAGCAGCAACTGTATGGAGTTGATATATGGGACATCCCCTTCCTTAATACTAATCAGATACTGAAAATTCCTGCTTGTTCATTCTAATGTAGGAAGTTTGTCAAAAGTAATTCTGTGAGAAACTAAAAGTAAGCCTTGGAAACAATGATTCTGTAAGTTTATATAGCTGAACTTTCTGATTCCTATGAAATACTGATTTAGTTTTTGCTCTTGAATTTACATGTTAAACCCTCAAGTTTTTCCTGTGTTGACAACCAGTAAACCAACTAACTATGCTAGCTTATGTAGTTACATTATCTTCAGTTTTTTCACTGTCTCTGGAAACAGTCAACCACTTATGATTTGCTGCTGGAAATACTAGAGCTTATCAATCATTAAACTGATTTTAATTAAAAGTAGCCCATTGAGGCTGTTGTGGGAAAAGCTCTTTCTTTTGTATTTATTCGTGGTATAACAAAAACAGTGATTGTACATGCTGATGGAAATGCAAGATTACTAAGAATAGTCTTGGGAGTGTTGGTAAATAAAAACTCCCCTCATAAAGGTGAACACTTAAGTTCTTTGCTTGGCTTGAAGCATGATAACCACCATACTTCTGAAGCCCTTGTGCTTGCTCCCTGCTTAACTCTGCTGACATTAAAGATACTGGTAATGCTATTGACATGTTAAATAACTTAGCAGTGATTGGAAAGTAGGAAGATGGAGCAGAAAGGAAATTTAAACATCTGGATTGTATGTGAGGGAGTCAAAGCTCAGTCAGTGGAAATCAAGGAATTGGCAAATGTGTGAGACAAATACTTACCTTCCTGCCCTGGCTGCTGGTGCATTTGTGTAGTTCCCTAGTTTATGGCTGGGAAACCTGAGTCTGGCTGGCTTCTCTGAGGCAAGAGAGAAGTCTGTAAAGACCTGCACTTGTTTCATAGTTTTCTCTATGAAAAAGAGATGTTTGTGTGTGATGGTAGCTGAGGTTTCAGAGCAGGCAGTGGTGATGGAGACTTGGGGCTGGGTGCATGAATTTCCCATGCAGAGCTGGAGAGCAAAGTAAATTTACAACTGGAAGTGTTTGTAGGATGGAAGGAGTTAATATAAAAAGGACATTTAATGCACAATACAGACCTTGGATTTTTTATTTTTTGCTTTTGTTATGTAGCAGTATTTGAAGAGTGCCCAGGAATGATAAGGATGAATTTAGAATTGCTGTGGAAATATGTTGATAACTCGCTCATATTTGTCAACGTTCCATGGGAACTAGGAGTTGCTATGAACTCCCTTCTGCAACGATCTTCACAAATAATGTTATGGATTTGGATTTGGTGTGTACAAAATGAGCACTGGGGATCTTACAGCTGATTTAATTAGTGAGCAGTAGATTGATTGACCAGTGTACTTCTGCTAGCAGGAAGGAACTGAGGAAGCCATAAAAGCACAGTAAAGCTGTACTGTATATAAAGAGATGAATTCATGCCTGTACTAAAGAAGGTCCAGGAAGGATCCTCCTGAGGTTCCTTGGAATCAGAACCCATGCAGCTCTGGACAGTGGGAATTTATAGAGGGCTGAGCAAACTATACTTTAGGTAAAGGTAGGTGAGTGAGTAAATTCTTCCACTAGCACTTAAGATCAGTCTGTTTTTATTATTCATAGGCTATACTGGTTTGTTCAACAAACAAGTGGGTAGTCTTTATTCTGGGGATCCAGATTTCACTAATTAAATGATCCCTGTTTTGTACTTGAGCAAATGAAGTGGTGCAGAAGAGAAGCACATCACAACAGCAGCCATAGCAGCTTCATAGAATTGACAGCACAAGTGCAGGGAATGGTTATTTACTCTTAACTGCTTTCCCACTAAATTATTTTCTCTTAAAATCCCTCCCTTTTAAAGACCAGTTTGCAGATACTGAAGAACTTAATGGATTTATTCAGAAATATGAGGGCTGCAGTATCAATCAAGGATTTGGGGAGCAAGCAAGGACACTCATTCTAAAATTAGTTATCTTGGTATGTTTGGGTGGAAGCTTGGGTTGGTATCTAGAGCAGGGTTATTGGGGCTTTCATTTCACATCCGCTACTGCTACTGGACTAGAAAAACCAGACTTGTACATCTTCCAGGGCCTTGATTTGCCATTATTCCAGGGGTACTGCTCTGCCTCCTCTGTGTACTTTGTAAATTAATGAATACCAAACTGGATGTTTCTTGAGAGGAAATTTGGTGCAATTGGTATAAAAAGCTACTTCTGTGTGATAAACACAGTATTTGGTGGGTTCTCTCTGCTGTTAAGCTCCCTCACTAACCAATAGACCCCCAGCTTGCTCAGGTGCTGCTTTTTTTTTAACTGTTATCTGTCAAACTCTCACATATTATTCAGCATCTCCTTGAATTTTGCACTGCATGTAGATTTTTGTAGCTAAGATAAATTAGTTGCCTCTTTGAAGTAAAAGGAAATTAACTGCTTATTTGAGTTGTTTTCGATATTTTTGTTAAAGTGTGAATGCTAAGGCAAACACTGAAACAAAAAGCCCCTTTTCCAAGGCCTTTTGATCTTTCAGAGCACATATCCCAGCCGAAGAAAAGGAGTTATGCAACCTCATGCGCTTTTTTGCAACATCCTTGTTGCAGCTATAGTAACTGCTTATGTCAAAAAGTAATATTAGAAAGTATTCAATGTATTTTTAGATTCTGTCTAATGCAACTTAGCTGATAAAGAAGAGCCAGTGCTATGAGACCAGCTCTCTGCAGACATTGGGAAGTGTGGTGCAAACAACATTGTGAGAACAGCAGATCTCATTTTGAGGCCGTCTGCGAAGCTGAAAATTTCCAAGCAATGCAAATTATTGCCTGACATAGGTAAGTGAAGATGTAAAATCTCAGCACATGTCAGCAGGATGCCAGTCCTTTGCACACCAAGAGTGAAGTTCCCTGAGAAGCTTTCACTGATGTCTGGCTTTTCTGCTGCCAACAGAGCAAGGCTTCCCCTTCCTTTGCTTTCCCAAGCTGATGCCTGAGGTCAGCTGGACCGGCTTGCTCCGAAGCTACAGGAGCCCATCTTGCCACCTTTACCTCACTACCTGCCAATGAGCTTGAAATTTCTGGGAGATAAAGGCTAACCCCCTAACAGGGAAGTGTGTGCAGGCAGGCTGGGTGGGGATGGCCAGGAACAGATCAGCCTCACAGGCTGGACTGAACTGGTCTTTTAATCCTGCTGCTGCTGGGGTTTGGCAAGACACTGTAGGGCAGTTTGTGCTGCTGCTGCCAGGGTCACACTGAGTTTGGGAAGAGGGAAGGATTGGCTATATTGAAGCCTTGGGTGATGAGGTCGTCAGAATCTCTAACTTGCAGTTTGTTTCTAAATTTTTTGTTGTGAAATAGGAGTTCTGTCCAGTTCACTCTGCCTGCACTATGGGCAGATAAGCTGTCCCATGTGGGCCCTGTGTACCCTCACTGCCCTCTGCCCCAGCCACTCCGCAGCTGCACAGCCTTCCCAGTGAGCCTGTTCTGCATGTCTCCTTCTAGGTGAACACTGATTTACTGGGACAAGCTGCTGAAGTTTGGATGTTTTATGCTGCAGGTTCTTGTTCACTGAAAATCACTTTTAAAGTTACTGACTGACATATTTAATATGGAATTTCCACTTTTTTGACAAGATCTGGTTTCAAATGGTTTCTGACACATGGTGTTGAATTGAAACTAACCCTAGCTTGCTTACAGCATTGTTTCAATCTCCAGGGAGTAATAATGCAACTAAATTCTTTCTCTATTCATTTTGAAACCTTTGCTCAATTGCTGGAGACCTGGTCTACTCTGTGATTGACAGTTGTAATTAGTGACATTTTGCATGTTTGCATGTTTCTGAAAGAATGCAAATACAGCCTATAATAATTATTACTTTGAATAAGGATTTCTTCCCCTATATGGCTTAAGTTTCCTACAGCCTGCTACTACAATTTGACTGAAAGACATTGGGTTTTCTCATGATCTCCTGCTGGATATTTGGGCAATTTGCTGAGACTTCCTTCCATTTTGACACAAAAGCGATGTCAGTCTTCTGAAAAACAGGGGATGTATTATTTTATAGTCTTTACTGTATCGCCTTTCAGCAGCATGATTTCAGTGTTGTTGTAAATTATTAACTTTTGAACACATGGATATTATTGCCTCTAACTCATCTCCTGCCCTTTGAGTTGCTTTCATTGGCAGTGTGCACTGAGAAATCATGTTGGCCACTTGCAGCCTTGAAATTGTAGTCGTTTATCCCATTACATGGTGATTTTTCCAGCTCAGTTCTCCTGAGAACCTTGAAATAGGTTTTCCATAAAAATATTCCAGACACTCTTTTTTCTTTAAAAGGCTATAGTCAAATTTGAAGGGATAATATAGATATTGTTTCTAGGGGAATATATGTTCTATCCTGATGGTTTTGTAAATTATAGAGGATTTTTATAGTGCAGTCTGGGTCACTGAGAACCTCGTGAGTTCTTTGAACAAGCGTGCTTGCTCTTTCACTGCAAGCAGACAAACATCATTAGCATCTTAACTGATGGAAACTCTTCCATGGAAAATGCACACAGTCTTACTGGTTTTAATCTGCACAAGTACTTCATGACTTTGCAGCAAACTGTAATAAAGGGTTTAGGTGTCTTACACCTCCATTTCCTTAATGGCTCACAGTAGCATCATCAGGAATGTACATCCATTGTGTTTGCCTTTGTGACTGCAGTTCTGTTATCTTCCTTTCTCTATAGCTTTTGTGGTATTGTCTGAGAAACTGGACTACTGAATTTGTCTGCCACACAGTGTGCTGATGCTTTCAAACTGCTCAGGTCCTTGTGTTCATTGTGATTCAGGATGGCCAGTATTTGTTAGAAAAGAAAAAAGGAAAGTAGTAACTATTCAGAACAAGAATTCACTTGCATTGAATAAAGGTGAGCAATTCTTTTTATTAGGTTCTCTGCTGAGATATTATTCTATGTTAAAATTTGTATGAGATGTGCCTTGGTTCAATTGTTGCCCTTTTATCTTCTTAGATAAGCCAAGATAAGAAAGAGGTGATTAAATACTTGTCCTCAATTACTCCTGCCCTCATAAGCAGCCCTGTGAAAAATTGCTGCAGGAGGAATTACATGCATTGGTCTACTGCACAATAAAAACAAGCTTTAACAGTTGTTCCTACCATATTTAAGTAATCCTGTTAAAGCAGAAACATTTGCAAGTTTAATACTCATATAGTCTTTGGTTTCATCTTTTTCGATGAAAGTAAAAAACAGATGTCAAAGATGCCAAAGACCATTTTTATTTCTCACCCTCCACTCTCTCCCCCAAGAGTGTAGCTTCTTGATGTATGTGCTGTTATTTACTGTGCCTGTTTAATTCTGTATGATAGTCAAAATTATGTTTGCAAGGTTTCTGGCACTTTGAAATGGGGTTCCAGGCTTTTTTAGCAAACTCAAAGCATTCATCTGACTGACTGCTGAGGTACAAACATGAACAACACACAGACATCTCTCACTGAGATGTTGAGGAAATAGCTGGTCAGGCCTTCCCAAGTGTCTGACTCACAGCACTCCACAAAATGTCAATCATGTGATTTAGCAAGGCATAAATAAGCCCGAGGTGGTTTTTTAATAGGCTTAATTACATCCAGTGAAGCAATGTCCTTTTGCTTGAGCAGGGAGTTGCCACACTGCTGCGAAGGCAAACCATTGCCAGGAGAGCAGAAGGTTCCAGCAGAGCCATGGAGTTCATGGGACAAGCAGGAGTGTGTACACACTTCCATGGGATTTGGTGGTGGGGTTTGCCTGTGACGGTAAGGCCAATTGATTCCCCGTTTGCCATCACTGCTGACTCAATAAATGACATGGTCAAGGTGAGCAAGTGTGTCTCAGATTTTTTTTTGTTGTTTTGATATTTGTTTATTTGGGTCTTTTTCCCCCTCATATGGACTAGTGAAAGAGAAATGAAGTAATGGGAAGTGGGTATGCCTGCGTTTGTATATAATTATTGTGTGTATATATATATATGTATGTATGTATATATATATATAGTATATAATTAGCAGTTGTATTTAGTCAGGAGATCTTCACATAAAACCAGTGGCACTCTTGTTCTTTCACTCAATTTTTGTGACTTAGTATCTATAAGAAATCATAATGTTTTTGAGGGGACATTAAAGATCATCATTAGTTTCACCCCCCTTGCCACATTGCAGTGTCTGCAGGATTCTAGGCTCATCCAGTTCATGTTTAACACCACACCTGGCAAATGGGAATTTAAGTATGTTTCCATTAATAAGGAGGCCAGCACAGGCTGTTATGTGAAGCATTTGCTAAGCTCGTGCAATGCAACCAATGGGATATTTTCCACCATTAGGGGAAGGGGCTGGAGCCAATGCTATCCCAGCCACTGCTGGGCTAATGCTTGGACCCCAAGGGTTGCCTATCAAACATGGATGGTAAGTGCTCAGGGGAGAACACAATGTTCCATTAATATTGCATCATTGTATTGTGTAATGGGCCTTGCTGGATACCAACTCCTTTGTACAGACTGTTCTCTGTAAAAACACTGAATAAAAGATGTCCCTTTACCTTAAACCTCCATGGGCATTGTAAAATTAATGACAGCTGGTTTTCAGTAGTTGTGAATGGCAATAAGTCCAGTTACAGGGCTCAGGGTTTCTTCCTTACAGAAACAGCAACAATGCCCTGCATGAGGACATGGATGAAAGGATTAATCCCACACATATTCTCTTTGAAACAGACATCAGATTGTTGAATAATCACCATTTAGTGAAAGTTGCATTGAGGTGTTAGTCATCTGGCAAAGCACTCTTGTTTACTGGTCAGCTTTCATTTTTATGGCCTGTTAGATTAAATGGCATTTTTACCAAGCTCAAATCTTTTCTCAGTCAAAGTCTTTAGTAGTAAGGGGCACTTTGAAGTCAACTTAAAAAGCACATTCAGTTCTTTCTAGTATTTGAAGTTCTTTGCCTGTTGCATAAATTACAGGCCTAATGCACTCCCCTTACTCCCATATGTAAATTATATAGAAATTCAGTCTATCTTCCCCAACCCTGAATTTGTTAATCACTTGGACACTGCCACAGTCATGAAACCAATGAGCCTGCCACAATTCTGAATCATTAGATTTCTTTCTTGTAGCCTCATACTTTTTATTCAAGCACTGTCCTTTAGCATCTACTTCCATGTTGCCATACTGCATAAACTCCTGGCTCAGTTTTGGCTTGGCTCCCTTATCCAGCTAAGAGACAGGATTTTAATTATTATTTTTAAGATGCTCAGCTTCTTGTAAACCATAGGGGGAGATGTTTGCTCATCAGGTTTTTTCCTAGTGTGAAGCATTTATTTTTGTTGGAAGAAAAATTCAGCCAACAAACAGTATTTTTCTGTCTGTCCAAGGAAAGGACCCCCTCATTGCAAAAGGAATAATGAGGGAAAGGGACTGCTCTGGTTCTGTTCCAGTTTCAAGATGTTTGGCTTCTTTCTGCAGATGGCTACTACTCTTATCCTTTGGTGCTTGGAAACGTGACCTTTGCATCCAGTCTGCTTTTCACTTTATTACTTTTTTTGTTTTGCTACAATTTATATAGCAATATATACAATTTATATGCAATTTACATAATTAATACAAAATCATTTGTTTAATAAAAAATTACATAACTCTATAAAGATAATATGGGATTTGGCATCAGATATAACAAATAGGTAAACCAATTTCTTAATTTTCTAAGTTTATAGCAACATTATTCCCTTTACAGAGAATTTTCTCTCATGTCACATGTGGTACTTTAGAATCAGTGAAGGTGACTTATTTCTAAAGGAAAAAGACCCTTTTTTTCTAAGCCTTTTTCTGCTTTAGAGTTGCCTGTATTGTAGCAGCCTGGAGGGAGGGTGCTGGGGCTAGATTCAGGCCCTGTGTGTACCTGAACAGAGCACAGTCACTTCAGGCTCCTGTTTTATAACACTTCAAAATTGTATCTATTTCAGAAAAATAGTTTTGATGTCATGTGAATGTGATCTTCAGAGAGTAAATTAAATGGGTTATAACTGTCTTCCCTAGTGAATTTATGGCGTGGGGAATTTCAGGTCAGCTTAGCTGACTGCCTCATTTTTCAAAGCGTTTCACTATGGGTTCTACATTTTCAGTTAAGCTGTTGCTATTTAAAAGGATGACTTCCATGTCATTTGCAAAACATGTAGAACCTGGAGGCAATTCAGCATTTTGACACTCTTAATTAACTGATGGCCTGTCATGAAAGTAGGTTGTAATTAAATGATATAGTAATTTTGGCCATGCTGCCTTCCAAACTATTTTTATATCTCAGCAGAATAATTCAGGTGATGACATCATGTCAGTATATGTGCTTCTTTCTCCTCAATGTCTGCTCAGGAACAGTTACTCATAGTTTGAAATAGCTTTAAGAAAATAAATTCCAACCAGTTCTTGGTAAAAAAGGAAATAGAAATTTTTAAAATTTCCTGTCACAGACTGTGGTATGTTATCCTGTTGGGGGTCTGTGAAGATGACTTGTAATATGTGACAACCTACATGTCTTGTGAAAGAAATTCACACGTTCAGGGTTTCTAGGGCAATCCAGATGAGTTCATGAAAAATTATGGGGAAAAAAGGTAATTTTGATGGCTACAAAGCCTGAGACTTGGGATGCTGGGAATTGTTTGAGTAAGATTGTATTTGGATTTGGGCCCAAACTACTTTTGACTAATGAAGATTATGCTATCTTCAACTAGAGGGGTGGGTGTTGAAATGGCAGTGCTTTTAGGGATAAGCAAACAGTTTTACAGAGGTATTCCAGGATGGACATATCCCTAACACAGCCTGACAGTGTTACTGTTCAGAAATGAGTGGGATTTGTCAGGAGCCAGTAATACCCACTGCATTTTGAGCCAGGTTTTTTTGATGTCCATTTTCTGATGTGCTGCCCTGGGGAAATCTGCCATCTATTCATCTCTTCAATCCTTTAATAACATCCCTTGTGCCAGGAACATCATACTGCTGAATGCTGTGACTGAGACGTTACTATGAATATGCTGAAGATCCTTGCTTGGTGTACGATGAAACAATCTTTGGGGAATAAGTGAAACAAAAGAGTGTGTAGGATATCCTTTAATTCAATGAAGAATGTGGGTGGAGAAGTAATTGAAATGAACAAGATGCTTTGGATTTTTGTTAATGCCTTGAATACTTCAGGGTGTACTTAAAGCTTTGTGTGTCTGTGAACCATTTCACTGCTCAAAGAACTGATGAAAGCAGGAGCCCATGTTTTTAGCCATTCTTTACCTGCCCCCATCACAACTTTTTCCTGAGGTATGAGCATTGTGTTCCCTGTGGCAATTCTGATAGAGGCGATATAACCATACGAAGAATTTTAGGCCTGAGTGTGGCTGGCTGATGGCCACCTGCTGCTGAAAGCTACTGCAGTGTCTGCCTTCCCTCTCCATGCCCTCAGCAGTGGCAGCTATTTTTGGCCCTCCCCTACAGTAGTGACCAGTTGTCTCAGTCAAGTGTGGTTAAATTTGAGCAACATATTCCTGAGTTATTTAAGAAACAAAGATGTGCCTGCAATCTGCAGCACAGGTGTGTGAGCCTTTCTCCTTTGAAAGGCTGCTTCAAATACTCTGTGCACAAAGGATGGTGGTTTTGATACCCACTATACCCCCTGTCATTAAGGAGGAGTAGGGAGGAAAAGACCAGGATGCTAACAGCAGATAAGCCAAGAAAGTGTTGCGAAAGTGAAGCCTGCTGGGTTCCTTCAAGAATAAAATCCCTTTGCTGGAGTTTGACTCAATCATACCTTGAATGATTTAATTACCAGAAACCAGAGCTTGAGAGTCATGTATGTCCATGCAGAGCAGCTATTCATCTATCTCAGTGGAACAAAGAAGGGAAATGCTTAAGATAACAATGAGCCAACTACATCTATCACTTCCTTTCAAGTAAGTTTCAGTTCCTCCCTAAAGAAAACTCAGCTCTTCCTTTGAATTTAGAAAGACCTAAAGAATAAACTCACATATACATATTAGATCAAATCTTTCTCATAAGCATTGAAAGAAAGAAAAAAAAAGTACTGTAGATAAAAGTTTATACTTTTCTTTACTTACATCCTCAAAAAAGGCCCCTCAAACAACAAAACCAACCAGACTGGAAATATGTAGCTGCATGGTCACAGACAAGTTGACAATGCTACACTTGCACTGAAAACTTTGTCTGAAACATATTTCCTACCTCAAACAGAAACTATGAGCTTCATGGAAGGTGTGTGCCCTCACTGCTGCTGCTTTCCCTCATCCTTTGCCTTCTCTCTGCATTGTCCCTTCTACCGAGATTGGCAGCCTCCCCTCTCCTCTCTCAGGTTTACAGACCTGTAGATCTGGAGGAATCAGTGAAAGAAATAATGAGAAAAAATGATATTATAGCATTGCTCCTCAGGGTCCCAGTGCTGCACCCCAATGTCTGTGAGGCACAGAGATGGGATGTGTCCCTGTTTGATGTCCTCCGGCAGCACAGGCTATACAAGGAGTCAGATGTAGCAGTTTCTGACCTTCATCTGTTTATTTTGTCTGTGTTCCCACCTTGGACTTCAATTTCTATTTAGGTGCCTTCCACACAACCACAGAACACCAGAGCTTCTCTAACTCGGTGCCACGGCCCCCTCACCTCTGCCAATAGGGACAGGACTGAGGAATTAAAAACTGAAAATGACACCATATAAAGATGCAGAGAAACTTATGATTTAAAGATAAATTGAAAATATCATGATCTTTACTGAAGAAGGATAAGGATGTATATAGCAGAAATAAACAGAATTGAGGGTTAAACAGAGAACAGTTTTTCCTGTATGAGGGAAAAAAGGGGTATCAAGTCAAATTGTGCAGTAGAACATTTACATCTGCTGGAAGAAAATACTTTTAAAGTGCCACAATTAGTGCATGGAACTCACTGTTACAATACATCACAGACTAAAACAGGATTTTGAATGATTAGATGTTTTTCTGTGTAAAATGTGTCTCCATTTATATAAGTACACTGATGAACAGATTTCTTTGATTTGATACTGAATTTGTAAAAAATTCTGACAGCTTTTTTGGTCACAGAATATAGTTATGCTGGAAGAAAAGAAAGCAAAGACACATCAAAAGATTCACTTCAAAACTCATAAGAATGAGTTATTTAATAATACCGATGTTGGTGTGATTTTTCAATTTGCTACAGTTTTCTTTAGCACTGTATGAAATTAAAATCAAGTCAAGTTTGAATTGTAGTGTTTTGATTTCTCTAAAATCCTTTTTTCCTTAGAATTTTCTTTGCATCTGAAGCACTGACATTCAAGGGAGTGGGTTTCTGTTCACAAAAACAGTCATTCAAAAATCCTCCACAAAATATCCTCTGTGCTACTGTTTGCTGGTGGAATTCCTCTCTGCCAGTGTCTGCTGGGGTTTGCTCCCAGCCAGCACATTGCATAAGCCTTGCTTTTGGGAGTGAGTGCCCCAAGCATGTTCACTGAAGACCACACAAATGTCTAAGATGTTATTAGTGAGATTCTATGCTCCATTGTAGGGCCATTTCTGGTCTAGGTTTAAAAATCACCATTGTGCTTCCTATTGGCTGTGAAATGCAGTAATTTTGGTTGTGCATATGGAAGAATGAGTAGGGCTATCAACAACTCTGCAACTTCTTTATAGAAGTTGTGAGATATTTCTTTATAGAATTATGCTGGGCCTCCCTCCTCACCAATATATCATACTTAACGCAGGTTTTTTTTTTTTTTTTAGACCAAACTGGCATGAATTATGATTTTTATCCAAACAATGAGAATCTCAATTCTCCTACCCTCCGCCATCCTCTGGCACAGCTCCAACATTATTCCTGGAGTACTATCAGCCTTAAAAGAATTTTATATGACTGAGGAAATTAAATAATTGCACATTCCAGTGACACCCCAATATATGAGGGATAAGTTGTAAAATCAGAAGTTGTACAATTCCAGGCCAAACTCTTACATGCATTTTTTGAGTGATAACGAGCAGGTTGTTTAATCCTCACAGGGTGACTAGCTGGTTTCAACTATTTGTAAAACACTTTCAGATCTTCAGATGGAAAATGCATATCTGTCAGCATTTTAGGGAGATGAAATTCTGTAGATGGAGTTAATCTTTCAAACTCTATTCATTTTTGTATCTCAAAGTTCTTTTCTCTCAGTGAACCAGAAAGCGCATATTTAGGTGGTGATTTCATATCTTCCAAATGATGGCTTTTCATGTAATCATCATCATAACCTTTCCCATTGGAGATTCTCAAAGTGGTTTCACAGACCTTCCTAAGGACTCATGGAAAACTTACTCATGCTGTAGATATAACTACTTTTACTGTATGCAGGGAGAGGGGATCAGGGGGTTAAATGTCACTCAGCAAGGCAGCAAAGAGTTGAAAAAGAACCTGTTTCTCCTGATTCCAGATCCTAACAGGTTTTTTGTTACTGAGCACAGACGTGTTCATCTGGACTAGCCACACAAATATATGAACCCCATGAGTATTCACTAAAGCCAGTTCCAGCTTCTGGCCAGAACAGGAATGTAATCAAAAAGGTACTTAAGCATTTCCAGGGCTTGTAAATACGGATGAATAACAAAATAAACAATAAGAATGAAATGATCCAGTTGTTTATTTGAACTACTAAATCCTGTAATTTGACTTCTTGCGTAGCAGAGGCTTTCTAATTACCTGAGTATCATATCTCATGCTCAAATTCTGAGTTCAAATAACATCCCTTGAAAAGTTGTCCTGTGAGAATGAGAGAGTTTGCACATGGATTTGTGTCTTCACCCTCTCATCTCTTCCTTGCACTAACCTCAGCCCTGCCATGACCAGGATGCTACCACAATGACTTCAGCTCCCTCCACATTCTCTGCAGGACCAGGGCACTGACTGACAAACAAGCTGCTGTCACACCAAGTATGGACCAGCAGAGTTGGACTTGCTTTGGATCAGCCCCTCTGTGTCTGGCCATGGATTGATAAAAAAAAATTGTCTTTGAGACTTACCGCTTTCTCAGCTGTGGCAGAAATTTGACAAAGAGGTCCTAAAGGTACAGGAAAAGAGAGAGAGAGAGAGAGAGAGAGAGAGAGAGAGAGAGAGAGAGAGAGAGAGAGAGAGAGAGTGTGAAAGGCAAACAATTTAATTGAATAAGTGCTATTTCCTTACGAAGTTTGGTGTGATAATCTAAAGTAATTGGCGCCAGAGGGAGAGAAAGAGAAAAAATTGAGATGTCCTTGAAGTCCTAAGCCCTTGTTCAAGATCCCATAGAAAAGCAGATACAGACACAGATCTCTTAGAGCCTCTAGGCCAGTGTCTGGTGTATGGACAGATAAGCCATGGATGTTTCAAGATTTAGCCAGTATAGACAATAAAGAAGAAGTTATACCCCTTTCAAAGGCATCACCTATTGAGTTTACTGTGGAAAAGGATTACAACACATTTTTTTCTTTTTTTTTTAACTCCTAAGGATACATGGCACATTTAAAATTTCAACTGGACAAAATAAGAATAGGTATTCAGCATGCAATGACTCTAAACTGACTCACACAATGAGATGGTGACCTAGCAGGCCTTTTTCCTTCCAGGAGATTAAGTCCTATCTGGTGGAAAATGCATCATAGATTAATTAAGTGCCCATGTATTAGTGGCTTTATTGTATGACTCACTAATACTGAGTTAACCTTAATATAGGATTCTGAGAATCTTAAGCCAAGGATTTTATTGATTCACATTGTTCTGGCGCAGGTTGTACTTGAGTTTAATGGATGAAGACTGCACAGAATTTAGAAAAAAATCAAAGATTCAAGACTGATGAGGTAATCAAAACGTAAAAAGACAGACTTCACTGGAGCTGGGCCAGTCCCTCGGCCACTAGAGGGCAAAGCCACAGCACTGCAGTCGGCAGCGCCGTCTGCTCGCCTCTTTCCGAGGGTGTTATCAGCGAGGGCGTTTATTTTACAACATAAACTGGTTACATGATCACTAAGTCCTTCACTAGGAACGGCGTTAGTAATGAATACTTAGAGTATTATTTCTGTCAATATGGCATGCAGGCAGTTATTAACAACTGTGCAGAAAAAAAGCCAACATTTTCTTCCATGGAGCTGTGAATAAAATCTTCAGTCACTCAAGAGGTTTGGACTCTTAGGCTCACAGCACAGGTCTTTCCTACTCGAGATCTTGCATATCACTAGAAGGCTGAGCACTTGTATCAGGAACTATGCTGGGAAAGTAATGAACATTTTGCTGCAAGGTTTCCTGGTTTTTTGATGATACCAGATCAGACTGAGAGATTGCTGAATGTTTCAATGACAGATTCTGGAGACGTCCATGGTCTTATGTACAATCCCCTACCCAAGTCAGCCTTTGTCCGTCTAATACTAAGAATTCTTGTTCTCTCCACTGGTTCTTGCTCTCTCCTGTGCAATGCATGTTATCAAGCATCTATTCACCCTTTGCACTACATTTCCCACTGCACTTTTCAGAGATCAGGTGTGGGTCAGCTTTGGTGTGGACCTGAGAGTCTGCTTGGCACAAGATCACTGTGCTGTCTGTGACAGTGGCCAGAAGCAGATGCCAAAGAATTTAGTAGCAGGATAATCATATAGTCACACTTGTCAGGAGTAACCTCCCAGCTTCCAGCAATGTATGTCTTAGGCTTCCTGAGTGAGAAAAGTTATCTTGGCATGCAATATGCTTCAAAGGCTTTGCCTTCTGTGAACGAGTCCACCCATCCCTTCAACCACTGTAAACATTGCCATCCCCACGGGTGCTCCCATCATGTGCTGAGCAGCACACGAGCTGTGTCAGATGATGCTGAAAGGGACGACAGGTTGTTACTTCTTAGTGCCCTAGGAAATCAACCTCAGCATAGACAAGCAGCCAGAATCCACAGCTACAGACACAGAGTTCTACCTCCCAGAGAGCAGACTTATGGGACTGAACTCCTGCTTCTGTTAAAATTAAGTTTTTACGACCTCCTGATTTCGACATTTCCAGTGCTGGGAAATCCAGCTTGTCCCATCCTAAACTGTCTTGGTGATTAATTACCTTCCCTGGTAGAAGACCTCAAAGGAAGATGAATACATCTGCATATACTCACTGAATCTTGGAAGTCCTTAAAACCTGTGATTGAGTCACCCCTTCACCTTCTTTTATGACACTTAAATAGATTGAACATTTTCACTTCCAATCTAAATCATTCTTATTCATGTTCTCTGAACCACCTCTTTTTCAGCTTCTATTAAGGAATTAAGGAATTAGGGTATCAGACTTCAGGAGCAGTAGGAGTATTACCAGAGTAAATAGTGGGAGTACCAGAAAAAAAAAAACAGAAATCTTTCTATATTTTCCTGTTTATAAACCCAAGAATTGCATTATCCTCATGGCTACAGCACCACACCACACCATATTTTCTTCTGATTATATGTGACGATTCTTGAGGTTTTTGAGCATTCACTCCCTCTATTCCTTGGTGCATGTTTTTACATTTGGCTATACAGAAATGCACATTACTTGTTAACAAGCTGTCTCAGGTTACTTTGCAGCATGACTTGTTATTTATGAATCCCTATAGCATGCATCACTTGCAAACTAAGTGGTGGTTTTATGTTTTTCTTAAAACCATTAATATCAGTACAATTCAGTGTAGAACTAATTGCCATATGATGCAGAAACACATTCTTTGATGATGACTTTTTATTTTTCCACTCTGTAACTGTCAGTTAGTTAAGAGTCTCAACAGTTTAATAAGTGCTGTGATGAGTCGGTATCATCTTGTCTTCTTAATTAAAACGCTGCAAGTTACCAGAACAAATATTTTGCAGACCTACTTACCTTCATCAACCAAAATTGTAATGCCATTTTAAAAATAAAATTATTTTCACAAGATTTATTTTCCACATTAATTTGCATTTATTGTGTTTCCACCCTTTAATTCTTTTTTAATCAAGTAATGTAGATAATGTCCCATTTTATTACCCAGAATTCTTGTCAGTCTGGCAGGTTGTAATTACCTTGGTCACCTTGTTTACCCTTTTAAATTATTGATACAATATTTCATCCAGTCTTCTTGAACTTGAACAGTGCTCCAAGATTTATTGAAATCAGCATTAATGGTCTAAAGATACTCTGTGCCAGTGCTTTTAAAACTTTTGGATGCAAGTTACCTAAGCCTGCTGATAGCCAACTTCATTAGCCTCTGTTTAACACCCTCCTCAGTGCTTGTTGTAATGGAATGTATTTCATCATCATCATCATCATCATCATCTGCTATTTGTGTATCATATGGCTCTTCCCCAAAAACAGACCAGGAATCGTTATTGAGTTCTTCTCCCTTTCCTATACTGTTAACCATTCCACTATTTCTACCAAGGAACAAAGTAAAGCCATTATGAAACTTCCTTTTCTCCAAGTTTCTGCAGGTTTCACCACGTAGTTAAAAAATCCTCTTCTTTGTCCTTAACTCTGTTGTTCAAAGATTACTATGGCATTATTTTGAATCCCTAGGAATTCCCTGGAACTCCTAGATCCCAGCATACGTGTGTTGTTACACACATCTTTGTATAGACCCTGTAACTCTGTGCTGATCCCTGCAACCAGGGCACTTCAGAGGTTCCCCTCACCTTTCTAACTTGGTCCTCTCACCCCTTTACCCATTCCCCTGCCTTTTACAAATCAGGGTATCCTCTTCTCTCTGCTCTCCTTTTTCTTTGGTAGTTTCCCATAATGAGCTGGGAAAAAGTGGCAAATTACTTGGGAAAAGAGGTGGAAAGCTCAATAGCAAGCTGTCATGTGTAGCAGGCACCATTTCTTATGACAATGCTGTGGAGGCTCACAGATGTGAAGAGTTACAGATAAGTTTTGGAAAGTTTGTAACATTGACTCTTGGGCCAAGTGAAAGGTCATAGTCCATGTCTTACAGCCATGCTGTGGCTTGGGAACAATATTTTTGGTTTGGTTTGGGCAATCTCTGCTCTAAGCTCAGGTGTCTGGCACCACAACTGCCTGGAGTAGCACTCTGGAGTTTGTGGAGTTTGCTGCTTCTCTAGATACATCTTCATTAGGAAAAAGTCATGTGGCATCCAAGATACCCAGGAGGGATGGGGAATGATACCATGTCCCATCACCTTAACTCACATGATTCCCACTGCTCCTAACTCCTGCTTTGCATGCTTTCATGTGACAGCCTTCTTGCAAATCAGTCAGTTATGATATCCTTCAGGAAAAGCCTCTCTGTGTTTGGTGAGAAGACATCCCAATGAAGGGCTGTATCCAGAGGAATAAAAGTAGAACAAAATTATGGTAGTAATATGCCTCTGTGAGACATTCATAGACGCTATGCACTTGCATGCATTTGGCCAGAAGTTATGAAGTGTTATATCACTCACTCTTTAATTAATTTCCTTTTTTTTAATTTTTTTTTTTTTTTTTTTGTCAGGCATATTGTGTTTATCAGTCTGAGGTATTTCATGAGAACCATTTTAGGACAGTAATTGTGCATTTGCACCAATCTGAACCCCTCATCTGTGCTTCACAAGCATGACAACACCAATTGCTAAAGAGACAGCAAGTTGGGGTGAACCAGGAATGCTTTATAGGAGAAAATAAATTCCATCTCCATTAACATACTACCTCCAGCTATGATGGATGAGCATTTTTTATCTCCTCAGCTATTTGTCTATGGATTGATGATTCAGTTGATTGGGAGTATCTCATATTTTTCGCTTGAAAAGCACATAGTTCCACCAGAATCAATGAATAAACATTAAGTGCTTCCCTTTCATTTCAAGCGGGACGGGCCTCTTGGAGCAAGCAGGCCTAGATTTTATCACCGGGGCTCATTACACTGCATTCACTGCCATATGTGGGAAGTTAATGGAGAAGCCCAACCTGCTGGAAAGTAATGGCCTGTAAGTGTGAAGGCCTGGGAAGAGGGAATGGCCGTGCGACATGCAGCCACCACACTCACCTCTCCCTTCTTCCTGCGCTGACACGGCGCTGCTGCGGCTGGGAGGTCACAGACCTGCACAAAGGTGAGGGGACAGCGACTCCTTCCCATTCCTCTTGTACCAAGCGAGCCTTTCCTGAGGGGGAACTGAGGTGAGGGGCTCCTGAGGCGAGGGATTCCTGAGGCGAGAGATGAGGGGATCCCGAGGTGAAAGGTTCCTGAGGAGAAGGATAGGGCGTTCCTGAGGTGAAGAGTTCCTGGGGCGAGGGGTTCCTGAGGCGAGGGGTGAGGAGCTGGTGAGGCGCTGGGCGCTGCCGGCCCGGCCGAGGCTGCAGGCGGCGGTGAGGGAGCGCTGTGCCGGTTCGCAGCCCCTGACCTGCCGCCCCCCGCCCACCCCGCTCCCGCAGGACCGCGGCACAAGCCGGGAGTGACATTTCCCGGAGTTCCCGAGCGCCCGCAGCCGGGAGAACAGTCCCACTCCCAGCATGGGCGGCCGCCTCCTCCTGGAGAGAGAACGGGTGAGACTCCGGGAGCGGTGTCACGGTTTGGCGTACGCTGTCAGATCGCCTTCGCGGTTCCTGAGGGGAGCCAGCGTGTTTGCTGTTGTTTGGTGGGTGTGGGGTTGTTGTTTTTGTTTGTTTTGGGTTTGTTTGCTTTTTATTTTTCTTTGTGTGTGTGTGTGTGTGTTGTGTTTTGTTTTAATTTCTGGAAGCCTCTTTGCTGAGGATTGAACGTGTCTGCCAGCGGATAGCTCAGGGCCTCGCACCTCTCGGGGCGGCTGAGGGCATCCCGCAGGATGGTGTGTCCCTCTCCGATGGTGGGGACACTCAACATGAAATGGTGAGATAACACATGTTCGGCTCCCAGCAGCGAGTCCTTCTGACCACGTTTTGTGGAGTGGTCACGCTACACACACTGCAGCCGGTGCCCGGAGGCGCGTCCCTCGGCCGCGGGGCACCGGTACGCCCAGTGGCGGCGGTGGGTGCTCGGTGCCGCCCCCCGCCTGTGTGTGTGTGTGGCTGCGGGGCCGCGAGTCCCTGCGGGGACAGACCGGGCGGCCGCTCCCGCTGTCCGCCCGCTAGCGGGGGGTGCCGGCGCGGATCCCGGGCTCCGGTGCGGGGGTGCCGGTGCGGACCCCGCGGCACGGGGCGGAGGCGCGGCAGCTCCGCGCCGCCTCCCCGGCGGTGCCGCAGTGCCGTGCGCTGCCGCCGGGACCGGGCAGGGGGCGCTGCTGCCGGGCGCTGCGGCGGCCTTGGCCGCGGAGGCAGCGAGCGAGCCCGGCTGGCGGCGGCGAGGGCGCGCCGGCCCCCAGCGCTCCCGGGGCGGACCCGGGGGATCCCCCTCGCCATGCAGACCCGGCAGCGCCTGCTGCCTCCCGAGGTGAGTGAGCAGCGTCCGGCGCGGTGCCCGCGGGCCCGGCGGGCCGGGGTACCCCGCTCCCCAGGCCCCTGCCGCCCGCAGCGAGGCCCCGCGGGCGGGCGGGCGGGGAGGGCTCCGGCGCCTCGGTGGAGCCGCCGTATCGCCGACAGCGCCCTGGGCCTACCGGCTCCGGGCGCCCCCTCGCCTCGCCGCCCTTGTGTTCCGCACGCCACCAAGGGGGAGGCAGCGGTCGCCCCCCAGCCCTTCCCGGCGGCCGCCGTGGTTCTCTGAGCCCCCTCCCCGTCGTTCCCCTCCCGTCCGCGGGCGTCCGGACTGGGTGACCCGCTCGCCCGGGGCACCTTTCTCCCCGCGCCGGCGCTCCTGGGGATGGGAAGGAGCTGCTGCTCCCCCCGGGACGCCCCGGTGCCGGCGCGGGGCAGGGCGAGGTTGTGCCCGGGCAGCCGCGGCTGCCGACCCGGGCAGGGGAGGATCCCTGCTCGCATCTCGTGCCCTTTTTATGGCCTGATCTCCGCTCTCTCCCCGGGCGGGGAATGTTACTTGCTCATCGCGATGTGTAACAAGTCACTCCTGCAATGGTGGTAGTGGCGGAGGGGGATGGGGAGAAGCGGGCGGGATGCGTTTTATAACATCTCTAATTACGTGAAATTGTGGTCATGTCTCACTCTAAGAATAACTGGCACTCTTGGCATGTCTGACTTTTTGCAGAGGTGGGCTAGTTTCTTGCTCATAAATGTTATGGTGCCTGTGGCAGAGCGTGGCTCAAGAAATGTTTTTATCTTCTTAACCAGGCAGAGAAACAAGTAGCAGATGGAAATTGATAGACTATGTTTTCGTGTTAATGATCTTCTTTATTAATAGACAGGATATTCCTTATTATTTTGTGACAGAGGTTTTTCAGAGGGTGTCATTTTTACATATATTTTCATTCAGTTCAGATATTAAAAGTTAACTGAATTCCGTCAGTCTTCTTATTAAATGTGGTTGTCTCAGATTAGAATTTCTGAATAACACTGCCCTCAGTTTTTGGGTCCAGACTGAATCCAAGCCCAGAAGGAGCCATGTAAAAAATAAATAAAATAGCAATATTAAAAAAAAAAATGTTTTAACTGACTAAAAGCTTTTATTTTCTTTCGCAGCATTTAACTGACTAGGCAAGGCTTTAAAACATTGTAATTAACTTCTATTACCAAGTAAGTTTTGATTGCATGGAACAAATCCAGATTTTAGATACACCTTCAGTGGTTCAAACATCCAAATCCTTTGTTACTGCCTGAACCCTCCGTGTGCTTCTTTTTATAAAGTTACAGCATGTGATGCAAAATGAGAAGAACAGTCTCCTTGACCCAAGAGAGACAAATTTAAAAATCTCTTCAGAGATTTGGGGAATCTGAAATGGAAGCTGAAGAAGGGTCTAAAATTTCAAACAAGCCTCCCTCTCTAATTGAAGCCATGATCAGCCCTGAACAAGCTACGGTGTGCTGACACACTGATTTAATTGCACTGCTTTATGGTGCCTCCTTTAGTGTGTGAGAAAGGAAGAAACCCACCCCAAAACCAGCGTGCTGACTCCTGATATTGGGTGTTATTTTTGTGTGTTAGCTTTGAGTCAGTTACGAGGCTGGGGATTAAATACTTTCAAACACACACTCATTTCAGGATCTGAGGCCTGGGGCTAAGGCTGAGATGAAATACAGTTTTTTTAGCTTGGCATAAAGTCTGGCTGTGATTGTCTCAGGGAACAAAGGTAGAGACTGAACAAAGATGCAGTATTAAAACTTGTGGCCAAAGAATGATAAGCTTTTAATGTCTGTTGTAGTCTGTCCACTTGCTGTGCCAGCTTTGGCAGAAAACAGCTTGCTTGTTTTTTGGTTTACAGGCTATCTATAGAAAATTACCTGGAAATTACTTCACTAAAGGATTAGAGTGGCCATTTGCTTTTGAATACAAGCTGGCCAAAAGAGGTTTTGGGAAGAAATTGTGTGTTCATATTTTGTTGATCAGAAAAATCTTTTTGATACACTAGGCTGAGAATCTTCCCAATAAAACTGATTTTCTTAACCAAAAATCAGTTGAGGAATGATAGTTTCAGTGCACAGTTAGTCTGTGTGCTGATGAATCTGTGATCTTTTCCAGAACACTGTTTTAAGACGCCAGTATAATCATAGGCTTCTTTGAAAGTGTTATATAAAGGCTAATGTTTATTTTTGTAATGTGATTGAGATTAAAGGAATTGAAAGGTGGCCTGTTTATGGTTCTGTTTGTGATTCTTTAGGAGACTTGGACTTTTAAATGGACAGAAATGTGAACTAGTATGCTTGGTTTTCCCTCTTGTTGTTTCTCTAAAGCATTGAGAAAGGTACAATGGCACTACAAGTGACAAAGCTTTTTGTATTGATAAACAATAGAAAATCAAAAGTGAATGGCTGGAAGTAACTGAAAGTATTGAGTTTTTGCTGATGGAGACAGCTTTTACTTCTCTGTTAACTACAAGTATTGGCTATATCTTGTAATACTGGGAAAATTGTGTCAATTAATGCAGATAGATAGGAAGATCCTTCATTGACATAGAAATTTCTACTTGAATTGTAATTTAGGAAAAATAGTATTCAGGATATATATTGATACAACTTTTTGGACTAATGACTAGAACAAAACATAATATATACGAAAATAGCACACTGAAAAATCAGTGTCATAAAAGTAATTGACCTTTATCATAATGCAAACAAATATAATTTATATGTAAGGAATAATTATTTGTCTTATCTCTATAAATAATTTTTTTTACATACAAGTTAACTACATTCCTACTTATTGCTTGTTTGGCTGAATTTCACTTTAGCTGCTACTCAGGCTGCCACAGCAGACAGGTAGAATAGGAAAAATACTTTTAAGGTGAGTTTATATGTGTTCTTTCACTGAATAATTCCAGTCTGGTTTGTTACTGGATTATTCCATCAGTAATTATATTACTGCTGTATTGCTGCAAGAGACCAGCAGAGATGGCTAATATTGGTACTTCTTTTTCAGAAATAACAGCCCTCCAAGTAGTACATCAGCATCAGATGGGCTTAACATGAGTGGCAGAGGAAATCCATAAAGTGTCACTTAAACTATTTTAAAGGTATTTACTAGAGAAATCTAATTAATTTAAAAACATAGGTTGAAGACAAGCAGTACATGGCCAGGAACTTCAGTGTATCAACAGAGAGTAAATTGTTCCTTCCCTATTCTTTCATCCAGATCTGCTTAAGGGAGAGGGAACGTAAGGCAGCAGGTCCAGTCAGCTGAGATTTGCACAGGCACAGTTCTGTTACAGTAAAAAAAAAAAAAGGCAGAAAGAAAAAAAAAGGTGATAAACTATGTGAAAAACAGGTGTGGAGTCACAACCTGTAGATCCTCTGTGTTTTAGGAAGTGTGGAGCTGGAGTGCTCTCTGAAGAGCTTGTGTGATATCTTCAGTCTGAGGATAAACTAAGGCAGCAGTGTTAGTAATGAAGGCCAGGGAAAAGAGAGCTTTAACTTCAACGTTGTTTTGTTTTCCCGTGGAATTTGATCATTTGGAAATGTCAATATGTGGCAGTGTGACCGTGTGTTGTGCTTTGAAGTTTTGGTGTTGATATATAGAACTTTTCATGTGTTTTGTCCCCAGTGAACACCGAGCAGAGGAAAACGTGGACTTGAGTGCCGGGTTTCCACCTGCATTGGTTTTTTGTTTGTCTCTATGTTTCTTGACTAGAAATGATCAACTTCCATATAGAATTATTTGCAGATAATGCTTATAGCTATGCCTCTCTATATTTTGTCTCTGTATTGTATATAAAATATATAAATACATTTTGTCTTGCTTGCTATATGTGTTAATATTGTTAATATTATATCTCTGATATTTTGATGGCAACTGAAGTTACAAACCCATCTATGAATCAGTGGGGTATTAGTATCAGTTGCTTAAGGAAAGGTCCAGAAGCATTCCAGTGAGTTCTGCTGGGATTGTCTAGGTGTGTCTGTCAAAAATTTTATTGCATGCTGCTTGTTTCCTATACTTCTTCCCCTTTTAATATCCACAGGAGGTTTGAACTTTTGTTTTTAAGAACTTGATGGCATAGTGGAGTTGAGTAGGGCTTTACATTTGGAAATGGTACTGCCTGATAACAATTTTTTCAAACGCTGTTTTGTTAGATGACTGTTCCAGTTTGGTTCCAGCATAGTGACAGAGGTGGAAAGCTTTTCCATGGAGGCTTGAGGCATCAGCTGATGCTTTAGCCAGTGCTGCTGAACCCTGTGTAGGGGTTGGTTTTGTATGTAAAGCAATGCAGTAAATGTGCCTTTGTTGGTGTCTTCCAGGTTTTTGGCCTGACTTGAGCTGATGCTTGCAGTAGTTACAAAAAAGCACTAATATACACAAAATGCATACAAAAACACTTCTTCCTCTGCTATTTTCTGTGTGTGAAAATGTAGTAGAATTCAGTTTTATAACTATTTAGGACTGTTTCCCAGCTATTCTTCATTAGAGGAATTAGGCACAATTGAAGATGCCTGAAGTGTTTTGTACTTTGATTGAGCTGAGAAGATCCCTTGTCCAGTTAAGAGTTAGAAAAAAAAGACTGTATACCAAATTATTGCCATGCTGACTGGTAGTGTTTCAGAATTTTCCTTATTGACTACTTTGTACTACAATTTTGCAGAAGAGGCTTTTTTTTTTTTTTTAAGTAAAATGGGAGCTGGGAGGAACTTGTCATTCCTCTTCCCAGCGTACAAAGAATCCAGAGGACATTTCCTATCAGGTGATAAATTGAAATTAGGCCATACTTGGGTCAGAGATTCATGTGTGCTCTATCAATTACAGAAGAGCTCTAGCTGCTCTAGTAGTACTTAACAGCCTTCTGGATTCTTGCAGTTTTAAAAAATACTGCAATTGGAAAAATTTTGTTTAGTTCTGCAATATACTGGAGCCTTTTTTAATAAATAATCGAGCTCAAATTTTATACACATTTTGGGTATAACATTTCTATTTCACTCCAAGTTTAAATTTTTATATAGGAAAGTAATGTGAGTGAAATACTTTAGCAGTTTCGTAGCAGATTATCAATGTAAGAACATACAGTGGTACTTTTTTCCAAAAAGTAGTGTGATGCACTTAAAAGAAGATGGTAAATGTTCAGTGGAAGAAGAAGATCAAAGAGCTTTCAAAATCACATAATACCTTCTTTATCTGTGAATGACACTGACTATTAGGAGAGCTTTTCTTGTTTCTAGGTTCAGTTTTGTTGTGTCAAAACTCTGCTTTGAACTCAATGTACATGTTGTCTTACCTGTTTGCACTCCAAGTGTGAGCTAGAAGATGGACTTAGGAACACTAATATAAAGGCCAAGCCATTTGAAACTATGATTTTACAGTGTATATCCTTACTATAAATTCAAGAAGAATCGGCGGATCGTATGAATATGCATAGAATGTATTGCTTGACAAGTTGGCCAGTCAGGTAATTGTAAGTTTGTAAGATACTACATTACAAAAATTGTAGATACTTTCAGATATATTTTTTGTTTTTCAGTTATTCTTTACTGTGCTTCTCTGCATTTCTTTTAATCTAGTCAATAAAATTGTTCTCTCATCTCTTTCTTTTTCTTCTTCAACAACTTAATTCTTTTTTCCTCTCTTATTTTGAAGTGTTAGATTTTAAGAGGAAGGTTGAAGACTGTTGTCAGTAACAGTAAAATATGGGTCCTGGTTTCTGAGGATGTAGATTCCTCTGGTGTGTGTTGTGCACCGATCTCATTCTGATCTTGGGTGTGCCACACATCCAGTATCTCTCAGGTGCACTTTGGTGATGAGTGTGGGGGTGAAGGTAAACCCTGCCTCAGTCATTTGCTGAAGGTGCCTGGCAGAATTAAATTTGTATTCCCACTTCAAGTTCTGCAGCTCTGAGCTTTGCATATCAATTTAAACAAAATGAAATTAATCTTGTTTCTCTGCCAGATTGGGAAGTGCAGTGAGTGAAGAGGTGCAATTTGTTTTTTCTGCAGATGTTGTAAAGAGGCAAAGGCAAGTGGGCTGCTGTGGTTTATTGCAGAAGAGAGGTGGATAACTGTGCTGGTTATTCTTAAGTAAGAGTGATATGAAATAAAAGTTTATCTTTTGTGTCACTCCCACCAACTGCTGCATAGGGACAGTGCTGATCTGTCTTCTTAGTGTATCACAGATCCAAGGAGCTTTTTGCCTGACACCATCCAATACTGAGGACACAGAACTGGGCTTAATTAATCTGGTGCTGTAAAGAGTTCAGTGGTTCTTGGATTGAGTCAGTGCAGTGTGCTGGAACCAGTAATAAAGGAGCTGAAGCACTGGGAATCTGTTCCAGATTAGTTTCTGATGGCTACGACTTATTTTCCACCCATAATTCTTTAGATTTTGTGAAAGATTTTGAAAGTAGCAGGAAATTTCTTCCGTGATCTGGAGATGGAGAGAAATCTGTTTTGTTTCAAGTTGGGAGATGTGTTGAATAAGTTTATTATAGTGTAAATCTTATCTGATGTTCTATGTATCCAAGTCCTTGAAGATACTATATTAGTAAGCATTTTGTTCCTCCATCTGTGGAATGAAAGAATATTGTTTTTCTGTAGATATAAATCCTTTTTGCCCCACAGTATCTCTTCCTTTCCTTCCTTCTCTGCATTAATCCCATCTTTCTCGCATAACACCATAATTCTGGGGATTTTTTCCAGAGCTGTGTGAGTATTGATTGCCCAGCAGGTTGCTGCCAAAATACATACAGCAGCTTGCTTTTCCCTTGGAGGGCAGTCACTTGGATTACTTGGATTTGTTTTTACTTTGTAGATACACATTTTCATGACGTGTATATATATGTGTGTATAATCCGTATATATGTATATAAATATGAGCATAAAGAATAGTAAATTAACAATATAATCCCATAATCTTATTTTCTATAGGAGATTAAAGGTACAACACATGAAAAGTGGCAGCATCTGAACACTTAACAAGTGTGTGAGTCCTCTTGTTCATATTTCTGAGGCTGTGAATACTGAGCTTTCTTTGTAGGTTGGAGGAGGCACAAAAATTACATGGTTAAAATATACCCAGCAAACCAATCATGCCAATGTAATTTTTAATTCCTTATCTACACTGTAATGCAGATAAATGAACATTTAATATGAATTGAGATATTGTAAGAGGAAGGTTCCCTCTTTGTGATTATTTTTTTTTTTTTAAATTTATTTCGCAGTTTTTTACATTGCACATTCTCCTGTGATACTGTAGAAACACGTGCTGTGGCTTGGAAATAACTTGCTTCTGAAGCTTGTGTTATGTAGAGAAAGGCACAGGTGTCTGATTTACACCTTTTTTGGGCTTTTTACTCCAGTATATAACTGCTATTTCTGTTTGCCCAGCCACATTGATAGTGCAGCAGGGGATGTTGGTTGCCACTGTGTTAAAAAGGTGTGTTGTAAATGCTGTGTTGGTTAATTCAAAATTAATGTTTTAATGGTTTCTTATTTGGTGAACTTGAAAGTACATCCAAAGCCCACTTCTTAGGTTATATTATTAACAGATTACTTTAAATAGCATATATATTGAAACAGCCTCTTAGCTGAAACACCAAATTGCATTGATTGTTGTAATTTCATACTGTGTTTTTGTATAAATGATGAAGGCTACATAAAACCCCAGTGTATTTCATGGGTTTCACAGTTCTTTCTTGACTCTTATAAATGTAACTTTAAAAGGTTGTTACTTAAGCATCAGTCCACCTGTGTGCTTTTCTGCTCTCAAGTAGTTGTATTGGTGTACTGGCTTAATAGCTTCTATATTGTATTTACCTTGGTTTCTCTTAACAAGTCACCTGTAAAATGCATTCAAGCCATCTCTGGAATTTGTTCATAGATTTTCTTTTTTTGTGCTCATGTAGAATGAATGTGGGGTTTATTATAATGCCAATTAGAAATTGTTTCTCGAGACTCATGGGCAATAGATAAATATATATGTAGTGGATTTCTTCCCTTACTAATTTCCTGTAATACCCCTTGTGGCTATATATTTTTTTTTCATTAAGCTTCATTTCTGTACAGATGGCTTTTAAATGTAATTGTACCTTCTACTTTGAGGAATCATGTAATAGTGCCTCCTATGCAGTTAGCAAAACTTGTCTTGACTAGAGGTTTCAAATACTGAGATGCTTTAGGGAAGATGCTAAATATCCACTGTGTATGTGGATATTCAAAAAACATTTCAGGATACAAGGCTGGGGTTTAAATGGATTTGTGAAGGAGCTTAATGGTGGTCAGTAATGATGAGGAAGGTGTAGGAGGCAGGTTGGTAGTTAGGACAGTGTCTTAGGATATGGCTGTTACTTTAGCCATATGTTTTGTTTTTTTTTTTCTTTTTTGATGGCCAACCCTCTAAAGACTTCCATTTCTGTTTGCAAAGTGGATGTACCACCATTGCTGTTGGGTTTGCTCCCACTGTTCTTCATCTTGTGTGGTTAATAAGGTTATTCACAAGTATTTTTATACCAGTAATGAACAGTAATGTTGGAACATGGGGTTTATCATGGTTTTTTTTGTCAGAGAAAGAAGAAAGCTTGGGTAGGGAGAAGACAAACGGATGCAGGAAGAAGTAAATGGAGAAGGAATGTGAGAGGGGAAAGGGAGCCCTGCAGATGAAGAAAACAGGAGCACGCTACAGGCTAAGAAGGATGGGTAAAGAGGTGGGGATTCATGGCTGAGCAGAATCAACCAGTTTTGATCTATCTAAGAAATGTTGCATCTAAGTTTAGAAGAATTTGGAGTTCCTAGAGCTCTGTAAGATTTCTGATAACTATATTAATACTCATAACTCATTAATAAGGAAGACTTTCAAATGTTTTTGGGTTTTGTCTGTTAAGTCTTTATTTCTTGTGACTGCTAATAGAGATACAGAATTATGGGCACTTAGTATTATAACTAAAACTTCCTGGAACTCAACATAAATTTCAGGTGGATGTCCTGATTGCCTCAGTGGCACAGAATATCAGTGAAAAGAAAAAAGCTTTACAGTGCACCTAAATGTGACTCCTGCCTGTTTCTGCTGGTTAGTGCTCAGTCCCTTCAGCACTGTTACAAGCATGTTAATGGCCCTCAGCACAGATGAGATGCATGCTCAGAAATAGCAGTTTCAGTACGCACTGTTGCCATGGATTATTGAGTTGTATAGAGTGAGTTGCTAGTTACAGATGACTTAAGACATAATGCACTGTGAGCATCAGCAGTGATGTTAGATCATGATCACAAACGTGGGAGGGAACTTTGCTACACTTGACAACAGTGTTTTATAACGTGTTTGGTGTGATACCAATATAAAGGTCTACACAAAATGGGAATTAAGTTACCTACTTAGAGATAATTGCAGAGAGAAGAGACTGTGAGATGAAAGTCCATATTTATTTCAGGAATGTATGGTAATCCAGCTTTACATAACATACGATTTGAGAAATAGTAGCTGTTTGGTGTCTGTAATTATGATATTTCTTTAAAAGTTATGTCAGAATTTAGAACACTGTTGTGTGACACAGGAGTCAGATGAGCAGAGATGACCACAAGAGTGTTGGAAACAGCCTGTTGATGAAGGTGTTGTTAGTAGCTGCCTGGCTGCTCTCCAGTGGTCTTTCAGAGTTTTTGCCTGTTTGGATGGTCCATTCTCTAAAGAGCAGCTAAATGTATGAATTGTGTTGCTTCCAGCAGCTTCTCTCCCCAGTGAGTACAGCTCAGAATTGATGGACTGGCAAATAGTAGCAAAGCAGTTTTCCTTCTTGCCCATAGTCCTTTTGGTTTGTCCCATTCTGATTGGGTGGCAGTTCTGGGTTTTATTACCAGCTTTTGCTCACTGGCATTCAGTGTCAGCCCCTCCTGAGCTTTATGAAAGTGACAATTCCTTAGGAGTTGTAGGTTTTTGATTAGAGATTCTAGAGGACTTCAGTCAGTTCTTCCGTTATTGCCCAAATCTAAGAAAGATCTGAAACAATGTTGAGGCTATTTGGGTTTCATTCTTGTTTCTGCCCTACTTTGGAAATAAGAAAAATTAATAAAGTATTATGATTAATCCACTCTGGGATAGAGTGTGCAGCTTTAAATAATTTTATTCTTCAGATGTTTTAAACATCAGAGTCAGAACCTTCTCAAATACTGAACCATAAAAAACATCCCATAAACCTTCTTGTTATATATGTTTACTTTAGTTTGTATTTGAATAAAGATAAATAACAGCTTCAGATCAGTATGTTAGATGGATTAATTAAAAAAAATAAGTATGTTGTTACATTGATGACATTACTTGGAACCCATGCACAAATTAAGAAACATGATTTCATATTAAATTTATGTTTAATGCACTGTGCATTAGCTTTTTGTGGTTTGCAGTATTTTAAAATTGGAAGTTGCAGAGTGTTATAAAACATTAGATACACAAACAACCACATTTTGAAGTGACCTCTATGAGCATATGAGTAAGCTTAGGAAAGGATTTTTCCCTTTTTTTTTTTTCCAGCTGTATTCCTCTGGAAAATCTTGCGTGGAAGGCAGCACTGCAGTGTAAACCTATCTATTTGTTCTTCCCCAGAGCAGGGATGGATCCTTTTCCAGGCATCACAAGCAGTTACATAAGCAGGAGCTGGTTCCTGTCTCCAGGTGCTGAGGCCCGGCCTCTGCAGCAGGCTGAGGCTGCTTGGCAAGGCTGGGCTTTGTGTCAGGAAAACAAATCAATTGCTTTCTCCTTGAAATAGTAAAAAAGGATAGGAAGTGGGATTTTATTTCTACTGTAAATGGTTATAAAGCAGGTGTCCTTTTCAGTTGAGCTGCTTTTATTTTCTGGAGCACAAAGGTTGATAATGCTGCTGTAGTTTTGTCTTGTCTCCCCTTACTTTTGACTGTGATACTTCCTATAATGCTGCTTTGAAGTTGCTGCTCTTTTGACTGCCTTACTACTGCTCAGGCATGTGTGAATGTCTCCTTATGGAAACTTCGCTGGAGACAAAAGTGGAAATAATGGCTTTAAAATGGCATGGGGGAGAGTCAAGGGGAAAGATGCAAATATTGGTGAAATAATTAGAGAGCCTGTTCTGCTTTAAGCATTGTCCACCTCTGTTTGTTCAGTTGATTGGAAAAAAAGACAATCTAATGCAACATTGCAATAATTTATCTTTTGTCAGCATTCATGGCTAGTGAGCTGGTACAAAGTGTTTTGCTACACAGAAATAGTCTGCCATGCCCCAGCCTGCTCCTGGGTGCATTTACATTGAGTAGTAGGAACATCAGCAAATTAGGAAAGTAAAGCTGAAGGATGCTTGGTGATCTTGAGCTTTTGGTGCAGGGAAAGGATCAGCAGCAGCTGTATCTTCTTTGTATATGTTACCTTTCATTTTTGTTGCTGTATTTAATATTTCTTACTAAATGGATTTCTGGTGAGTTTTAATTTGATTTTTCCAATCTGAACTGTGGTGTACACAAAGTCTGTTGTCTTTTGCTGTGTTTTCTTTAATAACTTAGAATTTTGAAAACAGCTTTTTCCCCCTGGTTGTATTGAACGACTACTACTTTAATTTATCAATAGAACACTTAATTTGAGAATGCTTAATTTGAGGCCTAATCTGAAGTCATTGCCATTGCAGGCATTTTCAGGTGTATGACAGATATTGCTACTGCTGTGTCACAAACATTTTGTAATGCCTGCACTTCCCTTCATTTGGCATGTACTAGGTAGAAAGAATTCCATGCTTGGGGACAAAATTGTTAGGCATGTGATAAACCACCATTATTCCAGTCATTACATTTGACTGAAGAACCCTCTTTTCCTTTTGTGAAAATTTAGCTTCCAGATTGCTTGATCAGATAAAATAATTAATTTTACATTACTGATGTGTGTCCTGAAACTTTCCACCTGTCACCCCCCTTGTTTAAGTACATTGATTTCCTGTTAGTGTAACCCCCTGCTATGGTGTTTCTTGTTGTAGTTTGTATTTTCTTGCGGAGTTGGGGCCTGAACACATCCCCTGTCTGTAGTCTCTGAATCTCCTACCTGATACTTCCAGAGTGTAGACAAGGTAGGAAGTGAAGATACCAGTGTTGAAATCTGGATTTGCATTTAAGATAATGCCTAGTTCAACTAATCTAGCAATAATAAAGTGCCTTAAAATGGCTGCAAATGTCTCCCTGCCTACTCAAAGACATCTTCTCACTGGTAGCACATTATAGAGGATCCGTAGTGTAGTTAAGAGTTGGATCTTTGCCAATATATGGAAGCATTTTTTAGCATCTCCTCATGTTTGAGCATTTTTTGCATTTTTAACCATAGTATCAAAATTGCTTCTTTTTCAGTCTCTTTCCATTTATTATAATCTATTCGAGTTCCTGCTAGTTCAGATTACTTTAATTTAATGTTGCAAACATTTTTTGCATTCTTTTTTGTGGAAGATATTTCTAATTTTATGTTTTTAGAGTTCTTTTCTTCTATTCTTCATCCTTTCTTTATTCTGAGCACGTCTCTGCTTGTCAAATTTCTCTTCAATTTCTGTTTTGCTTTTGCAGTAATTGGTAGTCGCCTTCTTGGAGCTCCTGAGGGAAATCAGACATGTAGGGTACAACCAAAGCAGCACCTGAGTGACACCACTGTAGGGCAGGAGACAGAGGAGTTCAGCCAACCACCAGCAGAAGAGATAAGGAACCAAAATGCTCCAAGTAGCAAACTGGGCTAGTGAGCCTCCTTCATTGGCAGTGATCTTAGTTCCCTATGGGCCCATAATTTTTAGGTGGAAATGTATGTATTTTTTACAAGTGTGATGGAACCCTTTTTTAGCAGTGTGTGGGATTCAGAGAAAACCTAATAATCACTGGGTTATATGTTGTTGTGAGTATTCTTGGCTCTCGTTTGTAGTTATTCCTTTTGTCCTCGATTTTAATTTAAATATACTTCTCCTACGTTAAATTCCTGCTGAAAAAAGAATTTGGCTCTGTTGCCAACTTGTTCATTTTTTTCATGAAATCCAAATGTTATAATTTACTTTTTTTTACTTGCTTTTGTTTAAATATACTACATTCATATCTGTAAGCATGCTTTGATTTTTGCATTGATCTTTGTAAGGGGAAATGGCTGCTGAGAGTAAATGTTGAACTGTAAACGAAAAGCTCCAGGACCTCCAGGTAATATCTCTTCAAAGCTTACTTTGGAGACTGGCAGCGATTGATTGGATCTGTGTTCTTCTCTGTTGAGTGGTTACACATAAAAATGTCATTACCTGGGAAGAATGGAACAAGGAAAGAGGAGCAGAATAAAAACAATGAATAATAAAGCTGTGCTGTTGCCCTGAATATTGCTTGCCTAGAAGGTTTGCTGGCTCAGAGCACGGGTGTCAGCGTTGCTCGTTTCTGCTGTGGGTTGCTAGGGCTGATCCATTTCTGATCAGGGAGGGTTGAACTTTGTGGTTAATGTATGACTGCTTCATGTGATGTTCATGATGCAGCTGACAGCCTTGCCATAAATCACAGACAGAGTTATCATTAAGTGATCTGTCTTTTCAAAGGGGTAATGAAAACGGAATCATTTTCCTGCACTACAGGCTTGGAGGGGACATAGTACAGAAAACCTTCCCCACTGTAACATGTACTTCACATCCCTCTGAAAAGGCTTGTTCTGAAGCCTTTCAGTGGAATTAAATTTCTTCCACTTCTGTTTTTGCATGCATGTGAAGCCTATCTGAAGAATGTTGTAATAAGATAACACCTACTATTTCCTAGATAACTGAAATTCATTTTAATTTATAGAGGTAGAAATACACATAGCATCAGAAATTTTACTTGTATACAGGAAAAGTTCTGCTGGCATCCAAAGCTGTGGGATTCTGAGTTTGGAAACAGTACTACTCAGAGTGCTACTGTTCAGTTCATTAGTTTCCTGGAAATATTACTGTAGCTTATTTCTGAAAAGAATAATAAACAACCATGGGAAAAAAGTAGTATAACACTGAATATTGTTTTCATGCATGGAGAACTGATTTTTTTTTTTTTACCACTGTTAATTTTGCTGGAGCTTGAAGGTTTTTTTCCAACATATGTTGCAGCTTCATCAGAGTATTAATTAATATTTCAACTATCTAACAGGTCAAAATGTCAGTGCTAGCAAACCTTAAAAAATGAATTTGATGTATCTCGTTCCTTTTCTTATTGCACTGTTTGTCATAAAATAGTTTTTTTGTTCTCTGCCTATGCCTGTTTTGGATTTTTGAGCTATGTTGGCTGTTAGGGTGCAGCCCGCGAAAATAAGCACCTGACCAATAGAAATGCTGTGGATTGAAGAACAAAAGTTTCTTCCAGTGACTTTTTTTTTCTGTTGGGTCCTCCCTGCTACTGAAGGTTGGTGTTATTGTGGGTTTTGTGAGATAAAGCCTTTAGGAAATGAAGGGAGCCTAAGATTGTAGGGGGAATAACTGGAAGACAAAACCACTTGTTTAGCTGTAACAAAATCAGTGGGAAGCTGATGAATAAAGTTTACAGAATTCAGAGAGCTGTGAATTTTTGTTGACTATCAAAGCTACTAGCTCTTTATTTTTGGAAGGCCTATTGTAGTATAAGGTAATTGATTTCAGAGGCTAGTTTTATAAATTGTTGCAGTCAAGGTCATCAGGAATACAAGGACAGTTGGAATTGCTGCATTACACTGAGGGTTTACAGTTAAATGAAGAATAATAAAAGGTAGTTAGCAATGTGGTTTTTATTAGCAACATCTTTCACCAGACTGTTGGAGAGCAGTAGTAACATGGTGCACACACATCCCTGAGTTTGAAGCTGCAGATGTAATCCAAATCATCTGAAGCTTGCAGCATTTGCCAAATATTCCTGTGCTAGATGCAGTCATGTGTTGAAAAGAACATGGTTTGTGGCAGAATTACCAGTCATAAAATACATGTTTGTATTTTCTTTCTAGGATCAAGTAGAACACCCTGATTCAGCAGAGCTGGCTGGTTGTGCTGCAGTCATCATGAGAAGGCACAGGGTCATTTGTTTCTTAACCTATGTGTAAGAAAAAGGTAAGAGGCAAGTTCTGCTTTAGAATATAATGATTCGGAGTTCTGCACTTGAAATGTTTATGTATTCTTATGGATATGTATTTATAGACATAAACCTTTATATATGGATTGATCTTTTGTATAGAAGATGATGGAATATTTTTAGCAATTTGTTGTTTTGTTTTTTACTGAGAGTAATTGCCCCATTTTAGAGCAAAGATTGTGTCTTATTTTGTTTGGGAGAGGGGGATGGTGGGCAAAGTCTTTCTTTCTCAGTCTGTGCTGTAGCCAGATCTCATCAGTTCTAAATAAAGCTATTGCTCAATTCTGAACAAAGTGTTCATTACAGCAGAGGTGCCTGACTCGCAGGGACAGGTAAGACACAGATTGCTGAAGAGAGCTGGAACAAGATGTGCACTTGACCATTGTTTGTTGGGGTTGAAGGAAGTCTTCAGGAGCCCTGGATCTAATAAATCAGTCTGTCCAGTCAATCTGTACTTCTGTGCTGTCATGCTATGGGAAAATGATATTTTCTGAATGTGTGGTTTTTATCAGGATGAATGAGCAATGTTTGGTTTCAGTTCGATCATGCCCTTTGTGACTTCCACCTTAGGAGCTTTTCATGGATATTTTTTGGGAGAACTATAATAAACTATTTGAGCATTTTGTTCAGTAAGAGATTACTGAAACGTGTAGATTTGCAGTTTGATATTGAAGGAGTTGTCTCCACAGGACAGGATGACAAAAGGTCCTGAAATCTTACTCTGGTTTTTTACATATTCTCTGGTTTTTATGTCTTTGCTGTGAGCCAGTAGTTGAATGTCAGTATTACTTCCTTTCTATGCATTTTTTATTACAATGTTTTGATGTAATTGTGAGCTGATCATCCACTCTTAAAGACAATTTGAAAGACTAAAGGCTGTCAGTTCCCTGTGATGAAAACATCCCAAGGATAATTTAGGATGTGCAGTGCAGAAGATCATGGGTTACATAATCCCTTAGCATAGACCCCAACACCTATATGAGTCTGGCTGTTTTGTAGGTATAACACAAGTCTCTGTACAGTTCATTTCCCAGGAGCAAGCTGGCATGTGGGATACCTGAGCTCTCTTGAGAGTCAGTCTCCAAGGCTAAGCCTGTTCAGAATAACACCTAATTTTAAGGAAGATTTTCCTGTCCTTTACTTCTGTCTGCTCTTTCCCACTATGCAGCTGAAGTTTGTTATATCTGAATGCTGTGATGACAAGGTTAGTAATTCTGGGTAGATATGACACACACATTTCTGGTACATGCACCTTTAAATTTAGACATCAAGGGAAATAAAGCATGTAAGCTTCATGGAATGTAAGTTCCTAAGTTTCAGAAATGAAGATGATGATAAGCCCATGCTGTTGTTAAGAAGAAATTGATAAGTAAAACACACTTCCTGAATTATGCATGATCTGTGATCCAACAGGAGCTTGAAAATAATCTGATTTGACAGGCTGCATGTTTTAATTAGCTCTGTGCCCTGAAAGGCAGAAGATGACTCTGCAATTCTAAGTTACTGTTAGGTTAATTTTCTTTAAAACTAGCTTCTGTGTATGTCTTTAACACATGCCTTAGTCTAATTATATTAAATAGCAATGTATTTATGTTGTATCATGATCACCTTTTAAAACAACCATGTATTAAATTTAAAGTTGACCTTGAAAACTTGAACTCTGCATTTTGTCGTATTTTAACGCACAGTTTTTTCCTATAAATGACCTAACTTCAGCTGTTGCCCATAATAAATACAAAACTGTTGTACTGTAAAGATTTATAATTAGTAAATTCGTAAATACAAAATGTTGTAGTGATGGAAATAAAGGTGGTTGAGGTTTTCCTCAAATCCAGATACTGTGGGGATAGTGGTAAAGTATTGTTTTACATTGGAAACTTCCTCTAATGTGTTGTATCTGAAAAAAGCAGGTTTTTAATTGAGCTGTCAGGTCTAACAGTTCTTCATGCTGCAAAACAAGGTTCTTACCCTCTTGTCCTCCATTGCCTTATTTCACAACAGTGAAAGTCAGCTCTGAAGAGAATAAGGCTGTTTTGGATGGTGTTCAGAGAACAGATCAAGTTAAGGTCTCTCTATGGTTTATAGGTTATGGCACACATTTCCCACTGAAAATGTCTTTGCTGGTAGTGAATGTTTGGAAAAAATTAATCAGGGTGTCTTGTTGCTGCAAGACTTTGGAAGTGAGGAGTCTATGTTACTGCTGTTAGGGCAAAATATTACTTATTATGTCAAGATAGTTATGTAATGATTCAGAGCTGGGTTTTTTGCTTTAGTTTTGCTTTTTTTTCCCCCTCATTTCTCTCTTGTCATCATCTTTTCTAGCCTGAGAGCATTATCTCTTGATGAGAATATTTACTTCTGTGCATTTTGCTAGGTTTCCAGTGGCTGCCTTTCAGGGAAACAAAGATTATTAAAGTAGACATTTTAAGAGGTAACACAATTCAAGTAACACCCATTAAGTCCCTTAACAACTTTTACAAGCATGGATCTTTGAAGCATCTCTAGGGAAATGAGGACTGACAGAGAGTACTGCTAGCCTACTGTACATTAAAAAATCAGAAGCACAGGGAGTTTAAACTCCTTGTTCAAAGCCACATGAACTAATTGGTGGTAGCACAGATCTGAAAGTCAGGCCTTTGGATTTTTTGTTGGCCTTTCTAGTTCTGTAGACTGGTTTGTTTTTTTTTTGAGACTGGTGCCACAGCAGTTTTGCTCTTGCCATTATAGTGATCCTGATAGCCAGACACATTGTTGAGAGACTGGAGGTAATAAAATCCAAAGCAAGTTGAGGAAGGTTGTTAATCTGAATGAAGCAAGTTTAAGCACACAAATAATTTTTATTCCTGGAAAATACTTTTGATTTATGTCTGTAATGTATGTAAAATTTGATTTACAAAGGACTTTTCCCCTTAGATCATGACAATATGTAATGGAACACTGCTGACTGAAGGTTAAGCATCTGATTGTAATTTGTTCTCTGGCAGGTTTAGACAAGGATCTGGTGGTCGTTCCCTGACAAATGGAGAACTATTTCCAAGCAGAGGCATATAACCTCGATAAGGTTTTAGATGAATTTGAGCAAAACGAAGGTGAGTCATTTCAAACAGGATTATAGATGCACATCAGATGTCTTCTACAGAGAACAGTATAGAAGAAGGGGAGATCTCTGATACCCTTTGTGGGTTTGAGTTGCAAATTAATCTAGAACTTACAAAGAACATCTGTTAATTTTGCATAGTATGTCTTCAGCATTTCTTAGTAGCATTCTCTTCTGCTTCCATTCATCTTGTTTACCTTTGTGAAATTTCTTACTCTTTTAATAGCAAATGTGCCATACACCTTTAATGAAATGTTTTGTGAAGCTTAATCTCAGTAGCAATATTTAAATAATTTATTTTAAACAAATCAGGCAAAACTGATTTTAAGCTTCTTTTGCAGAAATGTTTCACATTTCACATAAATCATATAATGAAGGTTATCATGTTCAAAGCACTAAATTTTTTGCTTGATCTAATTGGTAATTCTTTGCTGTCAAGGAAGTTGAACTATTCATTTTATGTGGGTGAGAACTTTTCTAGGCACTTCTAGCTGTCTGAAATATATTAATTGGGTACTAATTGGGGTAGCTCTAAACATCCTGAATTCCAGAAACATTATGGAATTGCACTACTAATGGTTGACCAAAGATATTAGTAATGGCAGGTGAGCTTCATTTTTGTGCCCATATTTGAACACCTCTACATTTCTGTTTGGGACATTCTAATGCAGCAGGATTAATAGAACCTGTAGCTTTAACATGACAGTAAGTTTTCTTGTTTAAATCCTTTTTCAGATGCCACTGTTTCACCTACTCTGCTGGGTGCAAAGTGGAATCAGATTCTAGATCCGCCTTCTCGCCGCCTGTCATTCAACTCAGCTGTGGCCAATGTGAATGAAGCTACAACTCCTGATGAATGTCAGCAGAGATTAAAGTCTTTCTCCTTGTCCCACTCAGTGACCACACCAACAGTAGGAGGGGATTGCTGTGCTAATGGAAAGGATTTTAGCATAAGCCCAGAGACCCCAGTCATGTGGATTGATGATCAGGCAGCAGCAGATGATCAGTTGATTAAAAGAAATAGTAATCGAGATGATCAGTGTAACTCTATGGAAGCAGGAGAAAAGAAATGTGGAAATACAGCTTACTTGCCAGAGGAGAAAAATGTGCTAGTGGTGGCAGTCATGCACAACTGCGACAGAAGAACACTACAAAGTGGTGATGTGGTGGATTGTACAAATTACAGCAGTCAGTCCCTAATGGACTCTATTAGCTTTACACTGGATAATGAAAACCGACAGAGTGACCAGTTTAGTGTTACTGTAAATGGATCCACAGAAAAGGATATTGATACAGAAAAGCAAGTAAACAGGCTCTGCACTGAAGATGACTCTGTAAGTCATTTGATTAATGCTTCGTCTGAAAGCCTGCCCGCTGCATGCCCCTCCTCTCAATTAAAGGAGGATTTTAATATGAGTAAAGATTTGCTCTTTTCAGAAGCTACAACTGCAGGGATCAATGCAGTGACTCTCTTACAGAGACCAGTTGATGGTACTGCTAAAATGCAAGAAAATTGTGCGTCAGTTGAAAATTTCACTAGTAAAGCCATTCCTCAGAGAACAGATCTGGAAGCTAAAAACTCTTCTGGTTCCAGTAGTGGAAGCTTAATCATAGAACAGGAAGCAGCCCAGCAGTTGCAGTCTAGGCTATCTGGGCTCACCGAAACCTGTCAACCTAACGTGGCTGGAAGTGGCAATTACAAGGAATGTGTTGCAGAGGATGTTAGTGCCACTGAAAGCAGAGTCATTGAATGTGATAAAAATTTCAGCACAACGGAATTGCACAGCATGGCAGAATGTTACCCTGAATCTCAGGAGATGACTAATTGGGAGCTGACAAAGTTGAATGATATGAATAATAAGCAAACTCTAGGAGAGAATGAAAGACTTTTGCAGACCAAACAGCCTGATGATGCATGTGGAAATAGCAAAGAAGATGAAGATGGGGTATTGGAGGCAGGCATAGACTCAAAAGGATCTGGTACAGATGAGCTTGGAGGGTCCAGTCTCTCTGATGTGATGGCTACATCAGCAGCAAGCTCTCTGTCTAATGGTTGTGATTCCTATGGAATGCAGAACCCAGTTGTTGCTCATGTCCCAAAGACTGTACCCTCCAAGGAAGACTCCGTAACAGAGGAAAAGGAGATTGAGGAGAGCAAGTCAGAGTGTTACACTAATGTTTATGAACAGAGAGGAAATGAGACTACAGAAGGGAGTGGTCTTATTTTAAACAGCACTGGTGACCACATAAAGAAAAATTATTTGCATAATCTTTGTAGTCAGGTTTCATCCATGCAAGGGCAGACTTCACCAAAACCAGTGACTAATCTGCAATATATCAGTGTTCCTTTTGGTGGTGCAAGACCTAAACAACCCACAAATCTGAAACTGCAGATTCCGAAGCCATTATCGGACCACTTACAAAATGATGTTATTCCCCCAAATTGTGGAGGTAATAGCAAAAACAAAAATGTCTTTGGTAAGACACAGTTAGGGGATACAGCAGACACGTTTCCTGGTGAAACATCTTCAAATGCCTCTGGTACTGGTTCTAATGGGGAACATTTGGACGAGTATGAATCTGGAGTCTCTAATAGTTCGTGCCTTGCAGTAGCCCCAGATAGTCCAGATAATGATCTCAGAGCTGGTCAGTTTGGAGCTCCAGCCAGAAAGCCTTTTACGACTTTGGGTGAGGTGGCTCCAGTGTGGGTTCCAGATTCTCAAGCACCAAACTGTATGAAATGTGAGGCCAGATTTACATTCACCAAAAGAAGGCACCATTGCAGAGCCTGTGGGAAGGTAAGTCCATATTTTGTGAATAAGCTCAAAGCACCCTTTTTTCCCTGATACTGCACAACATTGCGTTAAAGGGCTGGCTGAGCTACTGGATATAGTTTCCTGTGACATCTCTTCCTAAAAAGCTGTGTCTGAGTGAAGCAAAAATAGGAATTTCTGAGCTCTGATCTATTTAGGGTACCAATAAAGAATAACTAATTGTTATTAGTCTAAATGAGCAGTTGTGTTTGTTGATTGTAATGATCATCATCATTGGGTTTATGTCAGAACTCTTATAAAATGACTAAGTGCAGGAAAATGCTTTACAGAAATTACTGCATCAAATAATCCCATTAAAGTAACTGAAACAAACTTGTTAATTGGGAGTGGGCTGTTGGATTGCTGGCATTCCTGCTGGTTTATATGGCTGATCAATTCAGTTCTTCTCAGTCTGCTCTACTGTTCTCATATTGCTTGCATTATTTTAAATAGTATTAACATGTTTTTAAACATACATTTGCTCCTGGGGAAATAAAAAAGTGGTAACCTGGTGTATGTCCACATGATGAGAAATGTCATAATGAAGACAACTAAAGCATAATTTCTGTATTACTTTTTATTGTGTAAAAAATACTTTGTTGTTGAGGGTGTTTGAAAATTTTATATATGTGCCATCTAGGTGAACTCAAATTCTTATGTCGTGAGCTTATTGTAAATTATTAACTTGTAAAGTATTTCCAAATATCTTTATTGAAATACATGTCAGCGACATAAGTAGGAACTCAGGGAGAAAATAATGATGATTCAAAAGCTGTGAACTAACACTCTTGTTAATTAGGTATTGATGAATATTGTAAAAAGAAATACTAAAACCAATGGGAACTAGAATAAAAATAACTTTGGTTCATTTAGGCGTCATTCAAGGGTTTCTGAATTTGATTAAAAGAATTTCTGGCTGCTGTGGGTGGTAGTTTTTGCTACTAGAAGAGGCAGGGAAAGCAGAAGGATGTGGAAAAAAGACCTAAAAGCAGCAAATCTATCAGGAAAGCTCAAACCCTTATGCAGCTGGTTCTGGTAGCAGCCCAGCAGAACCCCCAGGCTTGCTTCTGTGAGATGGAACACGTGTCCCTTTTGTCCCTTTAGGAACCAGAATGCACAGCACTCAGTCTCTCAATGGAGAAATGCTGAGCAGCCTTTCCCAGGACACTCTTAAAAGCTGAGCAGACATTCCTTGTGCACTGCTCCAGCACGTGCAGTTGGTTCTGCCCATCCTGTTGCAGTGGAAGTCCTGATGTGGAGCCAGTAACCACAGGTGATCAATGAGATCACATGAAAGCACATGCCTGCCTTCACCAAATACACCAGTGTACTTTTGGTTTGTATCAGGGGCCTCATTCTTCTCATGGCAGTTAAGGAGAATCTCTAAGGCATGGAACTTAAAGGATTGTCCATGATTTAGCTTTGATATGTTAACTTAGACTATTATTTAGCTAATTTATTTTTTTTTAGTTGAACAAATATTACTTCAATTTTCATGTGCAGTAAAATTTTCTACTTATTTATGTGTTTTAAACAAGTTTATTGCTTGGATTTAATTGCTTCTCTGTAACGACTGAATTCTTGAATTGCACAAATGAATGCAGAAAATTAAAGTATCTGTAAAGGGATAAAACATGCAATGGTGGAATAAGGCCAAAAGTTTCTATGTGGTTGTTTTTTGTTCTTTTTACATTCTTCTGACAAATCTTGAGAAGAACCACCAGTGCCAGTGGGTTTTTTCGATTATATGTGGGAAATGGACAAAAGAAAAAATTCCTTTGCTCAGTAGACAAACTGACTCAGTAGACTTAGAATGGATTGTTTTTAGGAGCTTTTGTTAGCAAATGTTTGTCTGTGCCAAATTTGCACAAGTGCAGCCAAAAGATGTGGCAGAAAAGACTCATTAATAAATGCTAAGGATCAGTGTAAGTCAAAAAATACTTAGCACTTACTGCAAATTGCTTTACAGCCCTTAATTCCTGTAACAATTCTAGGCAGAGAGAGACCAAAGCTTTGACAGACAAGATCTGATGAATGTGGCTGCAGTGAGAAATCCCAGTTCTCAGCTGTCTGCTCCTGCTTTGTGGTCACCAATCCCTGAGCAAGTCCTGGGGACCATGTGTGGTGTAGGGATCTACTGAACCCCAGGGATGCTTCCACTGTTAAATGTCTGAATCTCACTGAAAGAATTGCGGAGACAACATCTTCAGCCCTTACAGTTGTTTGTTTCTAGGGGAAGTAATGGGATTAAATATTTTGAACACAGGCTTTAGCACAACAGTTTCTTTTTAAGCTTTATTAGCATCATGACAAATCATTTTAGTAGGGGTGAATGTATCTGTTTCATTTGGGAATAAACACTGTATTTAAAAATAGTTGAGTGGCAACTGAGAAGTCTTTCTGGGTTTTTAATTTCAGAATAGCAATTGCAAAGTTAGTGGATGATATGAACCATTTGGATTGATAGATAGTAATGCACTTACGGTAAATTTTGAGTTAAAAGTAAGAACCTAGTGAATGAAATTATATGTTATGTATATATGTACTTTCTGTTGTCAGATGAAATCATCACTCTTGATAGGAAAACCAGAAAATTTGTATGCACTTTTTTATTGACAACCAAAAAATTATATTTTCCCACTAAAATAAAAAAAAAAAAAAAAAAAATCAGCATTTCTCCTAGCAAGGAATGCTTTAACAACTCTAGTGAACCTGAAAACTCTAGTAACATAAAATCTTGCTTTGACACTGCTCTGTTGTTTTTTTATAGCATGATGTACTGAGATAATGACTTGGTGGTTGTTAATAACAAGTCTGACTTGTCAGTTGTGCTGGATTACGTTCTCTGCATTACTGCTGCTTAGGGCTGATGCAGCCCGAGAGAGGAGGTGGGGATGTTCTGTCATTGCTTCTATTTTCTCTTTTAATATTTCAATCATTGCATTTGGAAGCTTTCATGAATGCACAATGTGTTGTTTGAAAAAGGGTCCTAAATTAGATATTAATTTGTGTTGGGCCTTCATTTATGGTTGACAACATTGATTTTTCCATGTTCAATACTGAATGAACTTTTGACTGGAAGTTTTGCCCAGGGAACTGAAATGATGTCAAATGTCTCTAAAATATGCTGTGATGTTATTATTAATATTCCCTAGAATACTTGTTTATTGGGTTAAGATGTAAATGCAGAATTCAGACTTTTCAAGCAATTTACTTTGGTTTTTTAAAGGTTTTCATGTATGTGAAAGTGTGGATTTTATTTTTGCATTAAAATTCCAGAGTATACTTAATTATATTTTGTTTTTGAAATGTTTGAGTTGTCATAATTAGAAAACATTAAAACTGGTTCTAATGAGACAAGGCTGAGCTTTCTGCACATTTGATTTTCAACTCTCATGTTGAGTTAAGAGCCTGTATTTGCTTATTTTAAAAACACTTGCCACTAAAAACCTGCAAGTAACAGGCTGCAAAGTAGTCATAATTTGGTGTGATCTTTAACTTGGTTGAAATTTAATTTGGCTTTAACACATTTATATATAAGAATCCTATGTAGCTTCTTGTCTGTATTACAGAAATAATGCTGCTGGAGTGATGGAATTTTTTTTTTTAATTTAGAAAGCATTATAGATCATAATAATGCATAGCGAGTTGCAGAGATAATATCCACCCATAATTAAATTTTTAAATTCTCTCTTGATACCTGAACTGCTGCTGTTTCTAGATCTCCTGAGTGTGACATTACCTTTCTGCAGGAAATAGATGTTCATTAGTATCTTCACATCACCTGAAAAGTAACCTTGAGGAACTACTGTTTTGTTTTATTTAAATAAAGACAATATAATTATTTAAAACAAATAAGAAGTGTTTAGCACGTGTTCTGCAGGATTTTGAGAAGGCAAAAGAGATCCTACTGCTACTGTCGGATCATATCTGCATGCAAGTGTGTTTTGGTGCAGCCATGCTGGTGTTTTATGGTTTTGCTTGTCTGGAGGAAGCCTCAGGACTGTTTCCTGTCCAGGACTGGGGAGTTTTTAGAGATGGTTCAGGGGAGAAGGACCAGCACTGCAGTTGCATCTCCACAGCACTTTGTGCTCCCTGTGCTTTGCCTTTAGCTGCCAGGGTGCACAGAATTCAGTTCCTGAGTTCTCCCTACTGTTGTTGATGCTGTGGTGTTTGTGTTCATGTCAAAATAAGCTTTTTTATAGAAATTGAGCAAGATTTTTTTGCAGTACTAATATTATTCAGCATTCTTAAACATCTTGGTTTATATGTTGAACACTTAAAATATTTTGATAATCACTGTTTCTCCTCAACTGAGTAATAGCTAGCTAGATATAAAGAGATTAAACAGCTGGAGTTGCTAATAGAGAATCACAGAATTACTTAGGTTGGAAAAAACCTCTTGAGATCATCAAGTCCAGCCCATGACTGATCACCACCTTGTCAACCAGCCCATGGCACTGAGTGCCACGTCCAGTCTTTCCTTAAACACCTCCAGGGACAGTGATTCCAGCACCTTCCTGAGCAGCCCATTCCAATGTCTAATCACCTCTTCTGTGAAGAAATTCCTTCTGATGGCCAAAAATTCCTTCTAATGTCCAATTGCATGTCGATGAATTATGCTGCTGCAAAGAATTAATTAAGTTTGAATTTGTGCCATAGCAGTCTCTCATATATATGGAATACTTGTGCATTGAAGTCCTATTTCCTTCTCTCTCTAAAGTGAACTGAAATGATTATTTAAGTGAAAGACTGACTGAAGTTCTCTGTGTGTTGTTGTTAAGAAATATGGAAGGTGGGGGGGAAGGAGAGAGTGATCAGGAAATCTTATTCCAAATTTCTTATTTTCTCTGTGATGCTAATAAATTTCTTCTTCATACCCTTTTAAATTTTAGCCCTGCCTTGTTTTTGCTCCTAAATCCTATCTCAAAGAGAAATTGAGTATATTAAAATTGGCAAACCTAAACTAAACCAAGACAAATGGGAAAATACTGATTTCTTTTTTTTACCTCTGTATTTTGCATTTCAAGAGCTTTGCAGACAGTCAGTTGTTCAAATCCATCAGTTTGTCTCAATTTTGCACCCCTCTGAGGAGCTTTCCCTGTGTTCCAGGTGTTCTGTGCTGCGTGCTGTAGCCTGAAGTGCAAGCTGCTGTACATGGACCGAAAAGAAGCCAGAGTGTGTGTGATCTGCCACTCAGTGCTGATGAATGGTGAGTGGGGAGGGAATCCCAGATCTGGCACTTCACTGGCTTTGTGTGGAGCTGCAGTGAGGGCATTTAAAAAGAGAAATGTCAGAATACTTCATTTGTATGGGTAAGGATTCTAAAACAGTTAAGGTGCTTGAGAGGCTGGCATGGAATCTTTTTCTACCCTTTGAAGAGTAGAAAAACTGGTAAGGATGTAGAGAGTTTGAACATTTTCATTTGGGAGTGCTCTACCAGGGTTTCAAAAGTTGTGACTTTAGGGGATTTTTTGTTGTTGATTCAGAAGTGTACTCTGTATCTTTTGTTGCCTGAGTAGATATCCTGCTACACATTTAGATGGAATACCAAAGAGTAGAGTAATGAAGTTGTGCCTTTTCTAGATTATGCACTATAGGAGATTGGGAAAATAGTATTTATCCTCAAATTAATCCAACTCCTCTTCTTAATTCCTTGGTGCTAGATTAGGAGGTCTTGCCTAAGTACAGCTCCACAAATGTGGACAGCTGAGCTTAGATTGTTACTTTTACACATTGCTGGAGAGTGTCAAACCCAGGGTGGTGCTCTGGCCTGGTGAAAACATGGGACACAGGAGAGAGTTCACAAGTATTTCTATAGTTAACATGTAGAACTGATAGGAAGTTCTGTCACCTCTGCTTGGTGTAAGGAAAAACTCTGGTTTTGACCAGCAGGCTGTGCAATGTATTTTGTGTGTTGTTCTTTATTGTATTAACACTTCAGAGCTGTGCTGTAAGTATGGCCAAACACAGAGCACTCTCTTGAGACCTGTGAAAATCTCCACAACTTCCTACACTGCCAGTTACCTCTGGGTGATGATCTGTCCAGCTGAGTAATGCCCATGACACTGAGACAGTTGCTGCTGAAAGACTCAGTTCAGTTTTTCTGTCTTGAGTTGAGAAGGCAGAGAAATTGGTTTAGGTTGGGTGAGGACCCATGAGAGTGCTTAAATCATGAGATAACCTGTCTCATCATGAGAAATTCCAGGCATTTTGGCTTATTAGTGGGAAGGTGAATGGATGTCCTGCTCCTGGGGTGTAAACAGATATCTGGATCACTGAAACTTGATGCCAGAAGTGAATTCAGTGGTAGAGGAAGGTCTGACAGATGCATTCTAGTATGTAAAAGGTAGAAATGAGAAGTCAGAGAAATTCAGGCTCTAAATGCAAGCTTTTAACTGCTATGAAACAGGAATATAATTTTCTCAAAAAAAATTTCAAAAAGATGAAATGTTTCAAAAATATTAAACATTAATCAATGTGCAGTGGTAGGTTTTAATTATTAGTAATTCCTTACTCAAGGCCAAATGTGTAAGGCGACAAGAAATTGTAGGTTATAATATCTAGAAATTAAAAACAAGTCCCAGTAGTGATGCTGAAGGGGTTCTAAACTATTACATTTTGGGTTGGAGAAATGAACACATTTCAAGGTGTATAAGAACAAGGAATTACAAATATGCTTAGCAAGACAGCTGACTCTGTGACTCTGATGGTGAGTTGGATTAATTTTCATCTGGGGGAAGGGAAGAATCTGAAAATATTTCAGTTGAAACCAAAGTGTTGTTTTGAAAAGACATAATAAAACTGAACATATTATAATGATTTCATTTGAGAGCCTCTCTGTCCTGTTGCCAGGGCAGATGCACTTTAATGGCAGTAAACAGTGACACCAGTGCCTGGTTCCTTCCAGGGCCAGTGCTGTGCTTGCCCTGTCTCCCTCTGTTCCTGTCCCTGCTGCAGTGCTTCCTGCTGATGCTTTGGCCTACTGGTTAGTTAACCTGTAGCCTGATTGTATCCAACCCCTCCTGATCCTTCCAGTTCCTTTGTCAGTGCAGGTTTTGAGGCTTTTGTCCCTGTTAGTGCAGCAGGTTAAGCCTGAGTCTTTGCACAGTCCTGGAAGTGGGAGTAGGAATTGTAAAAGCAGTTATTATTTCATTTGGTTGCTCAGTACCTTGTTTGTATTTGACTGGGGTGTGAGGGGAGGGCTTTGTGTTTTCTGGCACATTTCCATGGCCAGGCTATGTGTTTCATCAGTCTCCAATGCTATTTTTAGTGTATTTTCAGTCGGTAATTATGCTGACTTGGCACTTTGCTCCATCTAAAGAGGGCTTTAAGATTGCTCTTCTACTTTTCTAATAAAGGAGCCCTGGACATGTAACCTTGTCCACTTTTAATATTTTCTTCTTTCAAGACTTTTACTATAACTGATACAGAATTGCTGTCAAAACAAGTGCTTTGATTCAAGTAATTTTCTCATTTGGAATGCCAATACCTTTTTCATTGAGAAGCATTTCACTATTGATTTTGCAGGTTGATGGTGGGAGGAAGGACAGTTTATATTCTGTTGAGTTCTGTTTGGGTTGGGGTTTTTTTTGTCTTGTTATTTCTACCTTGGTTTTCTAACAATTTGCAGCTGAAGGGACCCAAGGATGTAGGTGCTCTGAGAGCTTAGGTGCCATGATATTTATGCTTAACTCAAAGAATTCATTTATTTGTAACACACTAATATGATTGTGGGTGTAAGCACGTATATGAGTTTTCTGGCATCTTACTACAAGCCTCCCTTAGAGGTGAAAAAGCACTGTGGAGATAGTCTGGTTTACTCATCAGAAGAGATTTTCCTGTGATAAATGTTGTTGACAAAGAAGATTGATATTTTTTTTTTTTTGGCCAGTTGAATTAAGGCTCAAGTCACGCCTTCCAAATTAATAGCATGAGGGTTTTTTTACAGTTAAGAATAAAAGTTGTTGATCTGTACACAACTGCCCTGGACACAAAGAAATGCAGGGTGCTTTTTATCATAAATGGAAGCTAAATCTGCTCGAGTATTCTGTGGGTTATGAAGCATTTGTAGTAGGAATGTCTATTTCTCCATGCATTGTGATATATTTACATGTGCTGATTTATATAGATATAGATATAGATATAGATATAGATATAGATATAGATATAGATATAGATATAGATATAGATATAGATATAGATATAGATATATGTATATATTTATGTACACATTGACTGTTTTAAGTTAAATCTTTGAAGAAGGAACAAAATGAAGCATGAGGAGCTAAGCATCACTCAAGTCAAAGTGTATTGTAGCCATTTTGAGAAAATACTTTTCTTTTTATTGCATGGGCCAGTGCAGTTTCTCCTCGTGCTTCTCTTGTTTAATTGCAGTCTCCTGGGCTGTTACATCAAGGGAATGATTTTTTGGGAGGTGGCAGGATCCATCCTGACAGCAGCTGAGAACTTAACACACAGTGTTTTGGACTGTTAGATACCTTCCTCTGTGTTCATGGCTCTTGTTCTTTGTTTGCTTTAGCTCAAGCCTGGGAGAACATGATGAGTGCCTCAAGCCAGAGCCCTAACCCTAACAATCCTGCTGAATACTGTTCTACTATCCCTCCTTTGCAGCAGGCTCAGGCCTCGGGCGCCCTGAGCTCCCCGCCTCCCACTGTCATGGTACCTGTGGGAGTTCTAAAGCATCCTGGAGCAGAAGGTAAGAGCACTTCCTTTTTCTTGCAGTTTGCCTGCGGTAAGGATTTGGAAAGAATATCTGCACTTCACCCATTTCAAGTAATTGCCAATTCCAGTGTGCTGTTCCTGCCCTCAGAAGGGACATCAGGTTTTTCAGGACTTGTAAATTGTTCTCAGTGCTTGTGTCTGTACATGATGCTGCCATAGGGTATGCACTAGGTGATGTCTTAAGTTCTTTCCACTTTTTTATATTTTTTGTTCTGTTTTGCTGTTTTATACTCGGATTTTTCAATTTCCTCGCCAGTGTTGCTGTGAGATATTAAACACTGATTTTTTACGTTCTCTCCAGTGGCTCAGCCTAGAGAACAAAGGCGTGTTTGGTTTGCTGATGGGATTTTACCCAATGGAGAAGTTGCTGATGCAGCAAAGCTGACAGTGGCTGGGACAACTTCCACAGGAACCTTAGCAGTGTCTCATGATCCATCAAAGCCCATGGCCAACAACACTTTATCAGCAGAAGTAAGAGAGTGTTTGGCATTCAAAATCCTGTGTTTGCCTTGCTTGTGAGTGGCCTGTGAGTTGCTGTGGTGACTGCAGTAAGACTGATACAGGAAATCTGCTTGGGCTGGTCTTAGTATGTTGCACAGCATTGTCCTTATTTGATTGTTTGCAGAGTGCTTAAACAACCATATTTTTTAAAATGAAATTAAGATTTTTGAGGCAGAGTGCTAAGAATGTTTGTTGTCTGTGTGGCTTCCAGCTGTTTGACTGTACAGCTGGTGTGTGAAGGATATTTGTATAGCATGTTTTAAAAAAGGTGAGTCGTGGTCAGTAAGCAGTTTGAAACAATGAGATTATCATAGTATGGATCAGGAGAATACTGTGTCACAAAACTATGTATGCAGGAAAATGCAGATAAAGTTAATATTAAGTCCACCATACCCTATATAAGTGGAATTGAGACTCTGCAAAAAGTTCATATGGGCATAGATGCATTAAGATTTTGTGAAGATACGGCTATGTGTGGTGTTAGAGAAGAGAGGTGCAGGCTCTAAGCAGATTTTCTAGCAGTAGTTCACATACAGGATTCATCAAGTGATCATCTCTTGTTACAGAGCCAGATTACGTGGTGCTTCTGTTTCTCCAGCAGACACAGACTCCTTCAACTACATCTATAATAATTTAGCCAGCCAGCTCTTACATTTTTATCATTATTACTGTTTTAATGTTGTCCTTCCTTGTTGTTTGCTTCTTGTAGACTGATAATGCCTCTGTATTCTCGGGAAATATAACTCAGGTTGGCAGTCCTGTTGGCAGTGCAATGAATCTGATTCCTGAAGATGGTCTTCCTCCAATTCTCATCTCCACTGGAGTAAAAGGAGGTGAGAGTATAATTTGGCAGCCAGCTTTTATGCTTACCAGATGCAATAACCTAATGGCTACTGTATTTATTTTAAAAATAAGATGCTGGCAGTGTGCTGAGTATTTGAAGGAATTCTCGGTAAGCACTTGTGGGTAAATGTTGGGCCACTCCTTTGCACAGTTGGTCCCTATTTGCATCCAAGAAGAGCCCCACCTTGCAATGAAATTCCTCCAACAAGTAAAACATGAAGCAAAAAATTAACTGCAGTCCAGAAACATGTGCTAATTTCTTTACTAATCGGACTGTGGGGAATGTTTTACACAGAGAGAGGTTTTAATTAGCTTTATGAATATTCATGCTTTCCTTCTCTGAAATTCTGTTGGAATATGGGCTCTGTCTGAGGCATCCCCAAGCACTGCATTCAACAACACTATTGCACATCTTGGCTCACAGTGCAGCTTTTAGTCATTGTGATATCCCCTTATAAAGGATCCAAATGGAGGAGGCTTTAGAAAATTAGAAACTAATTTTGGAAAGATTAGAAAATGTGTATTTGTTTGTGTGAAATTGCTTTCCACGGTCTGATTCATGACATCCTTTAATACATTCCTGGAATGAATTTACTTTTTCTTTGGTTGTTTTATTCCTATTAGATATTTTGCTGACACAGTGTATTTCTAATGTTAAGATGGAAGTAACCTTTTATTTCAGGATCATGACAAAACCAAAATGTGAGCAGCATTTAATTTCAAAACGGATCTATTCAATCCTGTGTTAGCTGTTCATGGTAGTCCAGGACTGATGCCCTTCTGCCTTACTGTGATTTAAGTAACAATTGTTAACATTTTAGTCATTTGGGATTTCAGTTGGCATTGTGACACATTTTTCAATTTGATTGCAATTTTCTCCTCTGATTGATACTGAAAAATAGTTATTTTTCTGAAACAAGCTGCACCTTTCTAAAGGATATACAGAGGCTATCTCATAAATTCTGTTGAAGTTTGAAAATACCAGTCTAAGAAACAATTAACAATTAAACCAGCAATATTTAAATAAGTGTTTGTCTAAAAGGTCAAAACAGTAAAAAGAATTTGAATTGGGGTTATCTGATTGTAATGTAGAGTCTGTACCAGTAATTTATGGATTTCGTTGTGTTTCTTTCTTTCGTAGACTATGCTGTGGAAGAGAGACCTTCTCAGATCTCTGTCATGCAGCAGCTGGAGGATGGTGGCCCTGACCCTCTAGTATTTGTTTTAAATGCTAATTTGCTGTCCATGGTAAAAATCGTAAATTGTAAGTGTTTATTATTAAATAAGTCTTAGTCTATGAGAGGGGAAATGTTATCTAGATTATTGGTAGGAGCAACAGCATTTTTATTTGGTAGGATAGTCTCAGAAAATGTGTACAGGTTGAATATTAAGCCCTATTAAGTTAAATGTCAAAAGGCCCTTTTCTGGTGTTTTAGGTATCAGTACAAATAATTTTATGTAGAAAATATGAACTGGACTGATAGAACCTCCAGTCTTTGGTTTGGAGATCAATGTCTCCTCTAGAGCTTAGTAGGGCAGGGTATTTTATCATACATTTTCCTTTGGTTGCTTCACTTATTCCCCTGTCATCCCATTCTGGAAAAAGCAGATGGGATCCCATAATAATACAGAGGTTCCATTCCCCTGTGCACCTCTTCTGTCCCTTTCTGTCCTGTGCCTGTGTGTACCTGTGTTGAGGGAGGAGTGGAGAGGCAGACAGATGGCTTCTCATGCCAGTTCCTCAACTGATCCCTGCTGGATAAAAACATGATGGAGCAATTGAGAATGAGAGTTTGGTATTAATAAATTGTTTATAAACCTTTCAGCATCTCTTAGATTGCAGTATAAAGTTTTACGTATGTCTAAAAAGGTAATATATTATAGACACAGGTTTTATTTCAACAAGTATTCTCAAGAAATGAAGCTCAGTGCATGTGTCATTATTAACATTCCTGTGAAGCAGAACAACACAGTGAGGTCTCATGGAGATACCTGACATCCAGCTCTCCATATTAAGAGAGATATCACTGTTGGAAACTGTTTTAGCTGTCAGGGTCGTGGTACACACAGCCAACAGCCTGCCCTGTTCCCAGGCTTCTTCATTCACATTTAAATCTTGTCCTTTCATTTGAATACAGAAACTGCTAAAAGTCTGCTCTGTGGTGCTAATCCCAAGATCTGACTGGGAGCTGTAATACTGTGGCTCTTCCTTAGCCGTGAACTGGGAATTATTGAGCTGCTCTTGTTTTGGATGTGCTTGCCCTCATGGTAACAGATGTAGGACGTAATTTGTCTGTGTGACAGATAACACAACAATACATGCTCTAAAACTCATCCTTGCAAGAGCTGTCTTCCTGCAGTGGAATTTAGGCATCCTTTTGGCAATTCTGCTCTGCTGATGTATGTTTCCATCCATGCAGATGTGAACAGGAAGTGCTGGTGTTTCACCACGAAGGGCATGCATGCAGTGGGGCAGTCGGAGATCGTCATTCTCCTGCAGTGTTTGCCTGATGAGAAATGTTTGCCTAAGGATATCTTTAACCATTTTGTGCAACTTTACCGGGATGCCTTAGCAGGTAGGAATGCTCTCTGTTAAAAATGCCTTGAACAGATGATCATACAGGGTCAGTGATAATTGTGATGACAATTAACACATACATGTGTGCCTTGTCTACTTCAGTGTATCTGACAGAAAGTTGACAGGTCAGATATATTTTTGTCACAGCAAATGGCTCTCTTTGTAAAAAAAAAAAATAAAATATATATATATGTAAAAAGGGAATAAGAATCAAAGCTGATAGGAGGATAAGTTGTTGGTTGTCACTATCCAGTGTTCTAGTTATCTCACCAAATAAAGTGCTGGTAACCTGGGGAGCTGCTCCAAAGATCTTCCAGCCAGAAAGAAAATGTTGAGAATTCTTGTGGATAGTATGTTCAATATCTCCTGACCAGGTAGTTCGGAAGTTTGATTCTCATAGTGCCTGTGTCTTTTCTGGATGTCTTATGGAGATCCTTTTTATATTTTGAAATAATATATGTATCTGGGTGCCCAGAATGAACTGTAGAGTATTTCAGAAATTATCCCTGAATTTTGAATGTTTGCATCTTGATTGCAAGATTTTTATATAAACCATTGCACATTTTACATTTGCTAAGTAAATAGGCTTCCACTTCTAGGTATTATTGTTGGACCTTAGAATTCAAAAATCCTTGCAATAAGTTAAAATGCAAGTATTTAGTTCCACTGATCAGAAAATAAAGCTTGTTTTCCAGAGGTAAAATTGGATCACATTAAGGTTATATGCTGAAAATACATTTACATGAGGTTCTGCTTATGATTCATAATGCCTTTGGAGTGATTGAATCTAGTAGTTTAATAAAATAATGAAAGATATTTGTTTCCTAAAATATCTTTGTACAACAAAGGTCAGCATGTCCAGAGAGGTTGTCAGGTTCAGAATGTATTATCTCATGTCATAATGGATCTTGTGTACATGGGAAACAACTACTGTTCTAAACCTCAGTTCATTTTCTTTGTGTTATTCAGAGGGAGATAGATGTGAAAAATGGCAAGCATGTGTATATAAATGTGTATATATGTATATTGCAGATATAAATCCAGCTTGATGTGTATATTGCTATGAAGTTCTGTATAATTACACTACAGAAATACATAATTTATAACTCCTACATAATGTATTTGGAATTCTTTTTTTAGTACTGTAGTGGTAGTAATTTGATATCCTACAATTCCACTGGTGCAAAGAGCTGCTTACTATTGTACAGTTCTTAATCAGAAACCAAATGTCGCTGTTGAAGAATTCCACTGTGTGTTTTCTTTTGGTAGGATCTGCTGTGTGTTGTGTTTGAGACATGAAGGATGAGTAGACAGACACCTTCAGTTACTGTGTAATGCCTGCAGGTTTTGTAGATAGTGCACCTTGATAAACTCCCAAAGCACTTTGGAATGCTCTGTCAATATCCATCCTTTTTTTCTTTCCAAGGCATGCGTTGTTTGAGAGGCAGAAGGATCTGTTAGCATATTTGTAACTTGGCTGTTTTGAACATTCTTCAGGCAGGGAGGAGGTGATGCTGTAGGGGTTTCAGTTTGGTGCCTGTAATCCCTTGGAAGTGGTTAGCAGTTCTGCTCTTGTAGGTGGAGCAGTCTTTTCCAAGCTGTTCACTTCAGAGGTACTGCACCTCTCCTGACAATGAGATGATTTAGACATTTAGAGCAAACACAAATTCCCAGTAGAATTTAGAGACTATTTAACAGCCTGCCTCACCATTTCATTTTTTATAATATAATACATTGGCTTAAATATATTCTGTATAAAGAAACAGAAATAAATTCTGTGGATGTTTTTTTATTTATTTCCTTTATCGTAAATTTTCTTTAAAACAGTAATAAAAAGGCACATACAGTAGTTTTTATTGGAACGGAAACAAGAATTACTTTTAACATTGTTGATTTTGCTTTGAAGTGATTTTAGATTTCTTGGTCTTGTTTTCGGTGGAAAAACACAGCATCCCTTTCTGTTTGCTCAATTCAAGCCAAATCCGTAGCAAATTATTTCTTGATAAGTCACATGAATTTAGGAGTTTGAATTCTGTGCTCAAGCCTAGAAGCACAAAGTACTTGTATGTACTTATGCCTCTTCCCAGATGTTTCTGCTTTCCTGAAGGCATGACTTGTTCTGGAGGCAGAGTCCTGCCCTCTGTGCTGGGTGTTGTTTGTAGGCTGGCTCTGGTAGGGTGGCAGCAGAGAGATTCTGAAGGAGAAATGGCAGCAGAGAGATTTTTGGAAGGAAAAATGGCATTTTTCACTTAGGCTGTATGCATGCGAGTTAAAAAAAATAAAGTCAGTTAAGGCAAGTATTTGTTGCTGCTCACTTTTCATCACTTTACTTTTCCTCTGGCCCTTCGGTCATCAAGCTCCCTGCTGTGTTGCTTTTCTTGTTTTGAAATTGGAAACTAATGATTTCTGTTGTGGTTGTAGTAGTAGCACTGCTGTAGTAGTAATCCCATGATTATCCTTGTCTGTTGGCTATAAGCCTGGCAGTGAATGGGAAAATGAGAACTTCTGTCCGTCTGAATGGGTACTTTGAGGCAGTTGGATGTGTTAATGTAGTGCTGCCAGAGATGCCCTAGTGCATCAGCTTTGTGCTGGAAGACAATAAAAGCTACTGTTACTTTTGTAGTGGAAATATAAATCTGGCAACTGCCTGAAATGGCTTTGTGGTGACCCTGGTTTTTGGGGATATTCCCTATGAGGGTGGGTCTATCCCAGACACAGTTTGTGCATTTTTTACCCAGTGTGGTTTTAATTAAACATGGTGGTAGTAATGCAATCCTGCAACTGGTCTGTGGAAAGGTGGAGACAAAATCAGACTTCTTATGAGGTGTGTGAGTGATGTTAGGAAGATTGCCACAGAGTAGCCTGACAAAGTTTTGGATGCTGGCAGCTGCTCTCACTGATAGTAAGTGAAGCATTATAGCCCTTGGCAATAGGAGTAACTCTTTCCAAATTACTTTCTGATGTGTTTCAATAAAGAGATGCTGGCCATGGCCAGAACTTTGACTGTGGAGCTCATATGGTTTTTCTCAGTGTTGGCATCTGCTATAGGTGTTTTGGGGCATAAAGGTACATTCATGGTCTTGGCTCTTCTCTGGATCTTTGTGGCTCTTGGAGTGATTGGGTTTGTGTTCCTTTTCCAAAGGAAATGTGCTCATTTGCTCCTGAAGAAAATCCATCTGGCAAGATTGTTCACAGGTAAATATTGCTTTGTGTCTCCTGCTGCAGGACTTGGATGCTGGGGTTTTCAGGATGCCAGCAGAGTTTGGTACATGGCAGTTCCTGACTGTTCTGATGGCAGTGGAATGAGTCTGGATGGACTTCCCCAGCCACAGATAAATGCCTTGCCTGAGTCTAGATGCCATTACCTTTTTTTTTGACCTGATATTAACCAAAAGATAGGAAGCATACATTAAGAATTTAACCTCGTAATTTTTTGGTAAAAGTACCTAACTGGTTTTTTACCACACATTGAAGGCAATAAACAAATGCAGGAATCTTTTGGGTTTTTTTCCCCCCAGTCTACCCTTCCTGGTATAGACTATTTTGAGGCCAGAAGGGATTGCCAAACTGCTGTAAAAAGCACGTTGTTCATCACAGTACCTAAATGAAGAATTCAAAACACCATGGATAAAAGCATCTTTGTTTTTCTGGAGAGCTGTGTAGAGATGCTTAAGATTTAAAGTCAAGGATAACCCAGTATAATTAAGAAGAGAGTAAGTATTGACCTCCTGCAGAACTGCTTTAGATGCATCATGCACACTTAAAGCACTTCCTAAATAATGTCAGTTGTCTGATGTCAGGTGCTGGAACTTAATATATGGAAAGGCACCTTTCTGCTCACTCTGAGATTGCCTCATTAGAAAGGAAGTTGTGATATGTTTTAAATTAAATTACATGCTTTTGCAAAGGATAGTTATTTTTGAAGGTTTTTCTGACGCCTACACTTTCTCTACAAGCCTCTGAAACAGTTCTGTGCTTAAAATGTGTAATGGTGCAGTGGGTTGGGTTTGACAGTGTCAGGCTGGGAATAGCAGCTTCTCTGAGGGGCCTTGCCTTGGAATCACCTTCAGAGACAGGGCAGGACAACCCCTGGCCAGGGCAGAAATGTTTGAAGGACAAGCCCAAAGAGGCTTTTTGACTTGGTTGTGCTGGCTGAGAAGGGCAGTAAAGAAGTGTGTAGGAAAACACTTGCTTCTTTCCATGCTGTCCACATCCAGGCTCTTAAGCTGTTATAAATAATGAATTGCAGCACAGCTACCTAATCCCAGTAATTTGTCCTCTTAAAGTGGTGGCAGTCTCTTGGAGCTTGCACTGTGCAAGTTGCTTGTGTCAGAAGGAGTAATTTATGATGCTGTGGCTTGTGTGGAAGGAAAGGGCTGAACAGCTGAGTTGCAAATTCCACTCTAAGGGTTTTTTCCATGTTTCCGTTGGCTGAAGAATTCTTATTAAGGCATCCCAGGCGTGTAAGCCTTGAAGCTCCATCCCCTGAAACGGAAAAAATAAGCAGTCATCCCCTTCTGCTGCAGCACTTGGCACCAGTCTCAAGTGGAAATGTCTGGTTGCTTTGTCATTCTAGTGGGCAGTGCCACACGTCTCAGATCCATACAGGATCGTACAGCTGCACTTTGCCTGGCCTCTTGCATGCAGAAAATACACAGAAAAGGGGGCAGGATTCAGTGCAGTTTGGCAGTTCATGCACGTCATACACTTGAAAGGTAAAAAGGATTATTGTGGTCATGTTGTTGGAACTGAGAACCTCACCAAGTAACTTTATCAGGCCTGTAGCTCTATTTGGGTAGGAACAGATGGGAAGGGGAAAAGGAAGTATAAATGAAGAAGAGGCGATTAGTGAGGGTAGGTGGGAACTGCAAAAGCAAATGGGTGCTAGCAGCTATTTTAGATAAGTGAAAATCTTTATCATGAATACCAGTAGATACACTGGTTTGCACTCGCTAGCAGGATGCTCATGTTGGTGCATTGATGTTTCACTGAGCAGGCATTAGTGTCCCAGTACAGCTGACAAAGCTGCATTTGCACATGGGCAGGAGCAGGGATTCTTGGCAGCTGACATTTGATGTGGCTCTGTTATTCATGGTAGTTTGACCAGTAGCTACTTTTCATCAAGTATGCTCTGCTGAGAAGTTGTAGCCACTCTAAGAGTTCTGGAGTTTGATCTGGGTGATCATGTCAGCTTTACCTGTGTGCATCTGTAAAATTCCAGATTGGCTTTGTAGGACAGTGGCAAGCTCACCATGCTATGGGATGCTGGACTGCCAAAGCTTTCTCCTTCTGACAGGGAACCTAATAACTTAGTTTGTGCAGCATTTGTGAGTACAGAAAAAAAAAAAAATCCACAAAGGGGCCCTAAAATTTGAAAAATAAGGAAACCCCTGAGCTTATTTGTTAGTTGGAGTATAAAAGGAGCCTTTGCTTACAGACCTGCCAGTCACTCTATGTAAAGCTGGAGGATCCATGTGAAGGACGGTATTGAGTGATGGTTGTGCCAGGGTGGTCTGGAGGAGTGCAAAGCAGCATAGCGACATCTCCAGAGGGAGGGCTGGAATAGTAGCTGTATTATTATAACTTGTGTTACTGAGGATGTCAAAGTATTACATCTGTGACTCATATTTTTACTTACTTAAAACCTTACATTTGTCTGTGTGTATCATGTGTATAAAAGGAAGAAACTCTCCAGGTAGTGTCCAGTGATGTGCAGGTGGAGACATGCATGTCACTGCCTTGAGTTCAGATACAAACACTCTGTTATGAGGTGCTGAGGAAAGAGCAGGAGCTCCTACTTAACAGTCTCTGTCTGCAGGTGGGAAATCCTGGGATTGCTCCAGAAGCCCAGGAGGTCTGCATGAGTACCTCAAGCCCATGCAATTCCTCATGAGTGGTGTGATCAAGCACACCACGCTCTGTGAAATTGCCTTTTTCTTTGAGAGCAAATCAGCACTATTAATATTCACATCTTCCTATGGAGAATTGTGATCAGCTGTTCTGTACATTATTTGCATGCTGTTGTCATTTGATAAAAGGAATCACACCATGGTTCTTTGCTTCGATGTTAAATGCTGTCTGGGATGCTATAATAACCTAATCAACATTCAGATTCATTCAGCCATTTGAGTGTAAACATTTTTGGAAATTAGAAGCATCAAAGAGTAAAAATGTGAATAAAAATTAGTGATGTTTCTCCCCTGTGTCTCTCTCAGTTGTGTGTTACATTAAGTGTACTAATGAAATAAACAGTCTTTTGTGTAATTCTTGAAATGGCCCAGATCTTCAATATGTGTCTGAGCAGGCAACCCAGTGGTTTGCCTAAATGAAAGGACAACCAGGGGACATTAATTGTTTGGCCAGGTGCACATACCTCCTTAAATTGCAGCTGAATCCAAAAGTTTAGTTCAAACAACAGCAGCTTCTGCAGTGGAAGTCCCTTGAATATCTGTAAGGCACTGAAATTGGGCTTTGTGTGGGTGTATCTGTAGTGCCAGGGGGAGGTTTCAGGTACCACCTCAGCAGCAATACTGGCCTGAACTCTTCTGTGAAATCCTGAGAGGGCAGTGAGGGCCTGGCACAGGTTGCCCAGAGCAGCTGTGGCTGCCCCATCCCTAGGAGTGTCCAAGGCCAGCTTGGGGCACTTTTGAACAGGAGGTAACCTGAACACCCACGTGCAGCAAATAATTGTTTCAGGTGTGGTTAATACACATTAATGCTCCAGGAAGCAAAGTGAATTTAACATTGATTTTTTTTTTCCTGACAATCTTGATACAGCTCTCAATCCAATGAAGTAATGAACTCTTTTTTTTTTTTTTTTTTTCCCATAGGTAACATTGTTGGCAACCTGGGACACTCCTTTTTCAGCCAGAGCTTCCTTGGAAGCAAAGAACATGGAGGGTTCTTGTACGTTGCAGCGACCTATCAGTCCCTGCAGGACCTGGTGCTCCCAACCCCACCATATTTGTTTGGCATCCTCATCCAGAAGTGGGAGACTCCCTGGGCCAAGGTGTTCCCCATCCGGCTGATGCTGAGACTCGGAGCTGAATACAGGCGTGAGTAGCAGGCACTGCTGGAGTAACTTCTGCAGGGGAATGGATCAATTCTGCTTCAGAGCACACCCCCAGCCATGGATTGTTATCTGTCAGAGCCACCCAGGCTCAAACAGGCAAGGAAGAGCTGTGTGTCAGACCCACAGTGCAGCACTGAGGTGGTGATGGGACCTACAGCCTGTTTACAACTCTGCTGGGTCATCAGTGGAGACAAATCTAGTTCTGAGCATGTTTGTATCCATTTAGTGACCTGGGAGTTACCTGTGGAACAAGCCTGATTAGCTGGTGTGGTTAGCACAAGGGAGAGCCTTTGAGATGTTAAAGTCTTTCCATGGTGAAATGAAAGACCATTTGCTTTTAGGTTTTTAAAACCATATGCATTTTTCAGAGAGTAACAATAAGTGTGCAGGGGCAACAAACTTGGCAGTTTGTTGCAAAAATTCTGTTGAAACTAATAATATACAGGCTGGAGAGACTGGTTCATCTGAACAAAATCTCAGCAGTTAGCATGAAATTTTCATAAAGCTAAGATAAAATAATTTTCAAAAGACATTTGCCATTGTTGGAGCAAAGACATTACTGGTAGTTTGTCCACCATGACAGGCCAAAAATTGTATGTCTTGCTCATCTTCAGTTTTAAATATGTCTTAATTACTATGAAAATGATCTGTTAATTTTCCCAGGATATTTTAACAAAATAAGTTTTATAATATGCTGTACAGAGATTTGTCACTTTAACTTTTAAAGTTTTGAGAACATTGGGAATTTTTCCACAAAATATGTGTGTTGGTGGAGGAGAAAAATAAAATCCTCAAAATTTGCCTTCTGAGGATGTGAACTGAAGGTTAAACTTGTCTAAAGAAACATTCATGTTAAAGGTGTGTAGGTTTTTGTGTGTACCCACAGGGATTTTAAAGTATTTATTCCCATCGGTTTTTAAAAAAACAAACAATTTGCTCATAGTTTGGATGTGACATCTGTTTCTGAGCACAGAAAGAAGTGTTTTGATAGTGACAAACAAAAGTACCTGCTCTGATATATTGGGAAGCCAGGCTTTGCATCATTCCCACAGCTGTGGTTTGGATTTAGGCACATTCCCTTGAGCTGTGCCAGTTGTGACTGCAGGACACTGCCTCAGTTTCTCCCTGGAAGGTGCTGTTTTTGTGTCCCAGGTTTCCTGGTGGAGCTGTCAGAATGCAGCCACTTGTGCAGTGCTGCTGGCTGTGCAGATCAGATGCAGGAGGCCCTCGGGTTGCTGGGTGTGCAGAAAACATCTGCTGAGCATCCATAGATCAGCCCAGCAGCTCAGGCTCAGGGAATTGGGTGCATCTGGGATGGAGCTGAGCTGCTGCTTGAAACCAGGGTGGCAGGCACAGGAAATTCAACCCTTGCTGGTGCCTCAGGGCACTGTGCATGGGTTGGTTGCTGTGTGGTGTGTGGTGCTTTCAGGTATCAAATCAGTGTGCAGAGGCTGGAGCTGATTTCCATCAGGAAATCCTCATGTTATTCACATGATGCTGAGTGCTCTGCAGTCCCTTCTGACCATACTGGGAACTGGAGTGTGGCATGTGGGGAAATCAGGCTGTTTGCCTGAGGGTAGCTTAGGAATCCTCCTTCAAACATGTGTTTAGGAAGCCTTGGCATTATGTACCAGTGCATGAGTCATGTTCCAAACATTGTGATGGCTTCTGCTGCAACATAACGTAATGCAGCCAGGTCCTGCCCTGCACTCAGAATTGCATCACTGATGTTTTACAGGTATGGAAGTCAGCCAAGGAATGCAGGTATTTTACATCACTGACATACCATAAATGTCCTTTAAATTGTTTTTGATGTACCCTTGTGGAGTTTGCCACGCTCTCATGAAATAATAAAAACAGGAAATAAAATAATCTGGGTTATCACTTGTATGTCACATGTCAGCCACAGAACTGAAAGACTGATGGTGCTGTAGTGGAGAGCAGCAGGATGGTTGTACAAAAATAGAAGTAATTTCCAAGAAGTAGCCTGAAAATGCACTTAGAAAGGTCATCTTTGCCATCAAGGCCCAGGTTATTCAGTTCAGTCCTGCAGTGTGGCACCTGTAAGCTTTCCACATAATTACTCTTGTTTCTAGCATGGTGAGCAAGCAGCCATGAACATGTAAGGTCATTATAATGTTGAACCCTTCTGCTCTTTTGCTTTTTAAATTCCAGTCTTCCCAGTCTCTTCTTTAGCTGCTGCTTACCACATCCAACCGAGGAGATGGTATTTAGGTCTGGTTTTGCAGAGTCTGAGTATGTAAATTTCCATCTGACCTGTTCTTTTCTGCTTTATTCCAGTTTATCCATGCCCACTTTTTAGTGTCAGATTCCGTAAGCCTTTGTTTGGAGAGACTGGACACACAATCATGAACCTCCTTGCAGTAAGTCTGTGATGGAATTTGTGCTTTCCATTGGTGGGAGTGGATCTGTGTGGGGACATGGAGGCTCCAGGTGCATGTAGTAGCTGGAAGGTCCAGGAGATGCAAGAGGAGGTAGTGGGGATTTGGGTGAATTTCCTTGCTGTTACTGAGAGTGGGTGTTAGCTTTCAACAACACATTGAATTGCAACAAGGTACCCAAATCAATATCCCAAACCTTGCTGCTGGAGGATGTTTGGATCTTGAAATAAGTGCATTGTTTGCTCAGATTGCTTCCTCAGAAGTGCTGGGTCATCACAGTGTGCAGTCACAGCTCTCTGATTACACAGTGCTCTGACTGAAGGGACATTATTATCTCTTCCTACTTTGCAAATATTTTCAATATAGGAAATTCTCTTTGATGCATGACTTAATCTCACTGCTAGAAAAACTAATAACTCTATCTAGTAATGTAAGAGAACACAGAGAGCAAATTTTCTTACATACAGTGATGATATTCAAGGTTGGAGAACATTAATTTTGATGTAAGAAAATGTGTGAAATGACTAAGAGTCACAATGATATTTTTTCATTTGTGTACTGCAATTACATGGGTTACATGCTGTGGTTTCTCTGTCCCTCCTTGCCTTCCAGTCACTGATTGTAGTTATTTGAATGGGCTAAGTAGTAGTCACCAGGATAGTTATGAAACCTACAGTGTTACTGATGGCTAATTTGAAATCTTGTTTCCATTGTCAGGACTTCAGAAACTACCAGTACACACTGCCTGTGGTCCAAGGCTTAGTAGTTGATATGGAAGTCAGAAAAACCAGCATCAAAATACCTAGCAACAGATATAATGAGGTAATACTTACAATACATACATTTGTGTACAGTTTCTTTGTTATTGGATTACCTGGGATCTAGAGGAATTTTTATTTTATTCACTTTCACTAAGGAAAAATGCCTCAAAAGCAAATAGTAAGTGTGTGATGCAGACAGCTTTTGAAAGTGAATAAGCCTAGCTTCACAGGAAGAATGCAGTTCCATTTAGTGTTAATTAAACTCTTAAACTGTTTTTCTTCAGGTTTTTGAACTGTTTACATAAAGTGTCATATGTTGGATTTGAGTAAGTTGATAAACTTTACACTCAAGATAAACTAGAAAGAAAACATGCATTAGCTTTTCTCATTTGTGTTCCCACTCAAAGCATTTCATAGTATTTGTTGGATTGCTGATTATTTTATGTAAAAGTTCCTTCAACACCGAAATTTTATACTTGATTTCTGGTGTGAGAAAATCAGTCAGCATCTGTAGGAGTTAGTGCTGCTAACTAGAGAAAGCTGGAGGAGGAGGTATTTGAACAGTAAAGAAAGGGAACAGTGGAGAAGAGGATTGATTTCGTGTTCTGTCTGAAGAGAGGGGGGTAACTTGGTAGTTTGAAATCTGTCAGAGTTGGGGTGAGAGCAAACCTCCTGAGCAGAATGGTATTTGTAAAAGTTCTTGTAAGATCAGAGCAGAATGCAGCTTTATCTCAAGAGGGAATTTCCCTGCAAGAAGCATTTGAGTAAAATAAGTGAGAAAAAAAAATCATTGAAAAAAAAGTGTTCTTCTATGAAATTTGAAAAAGATTAAATTGATGAAGATAAAGGGTCTGTTAAAAGGTGTTTTAATTTTTGATGCAGTTGTGCCAGAATGAAAGAGGTCAGTGAGGTTTGAATGAATTCAGCCTGGTATGGCACAGACAAAGCAATTCAGTGTCAGCTGTGCCTGGTGTTTGAGGTTTGAATGAATTCAGTCTGGAATGGCACAGACAATGCAGTTCAGTGTCAGCTGTGCCTGGTATTTGCAAGGTGTCAGCTCCACTTGTGCTATACATGGACTGAGAGGGAATTCCTGTGTCAGGGACGTAGCAAAACCTCTGCGTTCTGCTTGGGTTCTCTTTCCGGTGTGATGCAAGAATTCAGCTTTTTAAACTGAGAAGTTGTTACTTATTTAACATTGCTCATAGTTTGTGATTCATTTGAAAAGTTGTATTAATAGGAATTTTTCATGAGTTTATTTTGAATTAAGACTCACAGATTCACAGAATATTCTGAGTTGGAAGGGATCCACAAGGATTATTGAGTCAAACTCTTATTAGCCCATACAGGGATCAAATCCATGACCTTGGTGTTACCAGCACCCCCCTCTAACAACTGAGCCAGTCTCAAGATGAATTAAATAATAAGACCTTTACTTTTATTTATTTAGAAAGGACTGTTACTCAGATGTTTTCACTATCTAAAAAGTGAAAAACTAATTTGAAATCTCATGCATGTATTAAATGGGGAGAATTCAGCCTGTTATTAACAAATTACACATTAATATATAGTTTTTCTTTTAAATACATCTTTTTGTCTTCAAAATTATTTATATTTTCTAAAGCTTAGAGGTCCCTAGTTACCTGTTTAGTCCCTCAGCAAAGGTGACTGTAATTTCTTAATCAGTTGCCTGCTAAGGAAACATAATTGCTACATCCAGTTGTTTCTTGTTGTGCTGAAGGCAACTCTGGGCTCCATGTTCTGGAGCTAAAATCCAGTTTCTGGAGCATGACGTGATCAACTGGATAATGAAAGACACTGCTGTCTGATGTAAAATCTTAATTAAGTTTCCTCCCCAAACATTACACCTGTGCACATTTATCAATAGCGAGCATCAGTTAATGTTCCTGACACTGTAATTAAGGTTTTGCATTGGACTGAGAGAGACAAATGTGCTGTGTGTAGCCTGCATGCTTATCAGCTCCAGGAAGCAGAGGTGGGAGTGCGAGTGCTGTTAGGAGATGTCAAATAATTCCGCATTTTTCTGGGTTTTCACTGCGGGGGGATTTGTGTAATGTAATTTGACTTCTCTTCTTTTAAGCAAACATATCATTTTCATGTTTGAAACAAATTCCGGAGTTGGGTGACTCCCTCAGTTTTCCTTTGTATCAAAAATCACCAAATTTGAGCCTCCATGAAGAGGAATAGTGAAGAAAAGAAAAGAAACTGTATAATCTACAAGGGTATTTTGTCAAGGCGTGTAACGCTGTGTATGTAAGATGATAGTCATCTTTTTCTGGTGATAGGCATCCTTTTCTGGAGGCCTCATTTGCAGAGAAAGAAATCTGAATTTTTTAAAAATGTCCTAAATTGGGAACATTGATTCCAGTTTCACCAGTTCGTGCAGGTGAAGCACAGAGACACTGAAGTTTTGGTGTCTGATTGTGGCAGAACAAGACAAAATGGCCCCAGCCTGAGAGCCCATGTGGCATTGAACTATGGAGGGGCATTTATGATTTATGTCATTAACAGCTGTAGTTCTGTGAACAAGCCAAGTATTTCCTCCCATGGTTTTTCTCTCTTTTTTTTTTCCTGTGTATATTTAAAACGAGGTAGAGATAACAGCTTTTTCAATTTCTGTAGCTCAGCTACTCCTTATGCCACTTATCTTAATTGCACAAAATATGGCACTTTAAAGCATCCAGGCAGTAAAAGACCTGAACCCTCTTCTCAAAAGCAGTTTATGGTTCTGAGTGCTAAAACCTGACATGGAGTATGAGAACTTGAGAAGTTTCTGATTAAACTGCTCCAAGAACCACCTATTTATGGAAGTGCTTGATGAGCTGGGAGGAAATGCTGAAGCTTTGTGTTTGCAGATGATGAAAGCCATGAACAAATCCAACGAGCACGTGCTGGCAGGGGGAGCGTGTTTCAATGAGAAGGCAGACTCGCATCTGGTGTGTGTGCAGAACGATGACGGCAACTACCAGACACAGGCCATCAGCATCCACAACCAGCCCAGGAAAGGTGAGGGGAGCCCTGGCTCTGCTGCTCTGCATGGCTCCTTGGCCCCTGTGTTGCTGCCCCAGCTTTCTGAATTGGCTACAGCTGGATTTGGCTGGGTTTCACCCAGTTTTTGTTAAAGAAAATCAGTCTGATCACTGGCGTCCCTGACTGGGCAGCTTTGTGCAGGAACTGGCTTAAGCAACACCTCTCTAATAATGAGAGCTGGCTTTGGCATTATTGGGTGTGCAGGTGATGTTGTGATTCCCTGTGCTTGACCTACACTATGTGAAAGATAGACTAAATTCAGTAGGACAGAAAGTTCAATAGGAATAACCAACCACAGCAGCATTTTAATAATGCATCTTCAAGAAGCTTCGCATTTTCACCTTAATTAGACCATCTAATTTCCAGGGTATATTTTTGTTACGGTAGGTTGAAAGGCTGCAGCAGCTGTGTGCTGAGAATTTAAATGTTGTGGGTGTGGGGACATTTCTGGCAAAGACATTTATACAATCTCCAACTGAGGACAAGACAGAGGCTGAGTTGGATGTTTTGCAAGTATCACTAGTGACTCCAGCAAGTGTACTGGTATGTAATGTCACTCAGGACTGATGGTCTTGTCTGACTTCTGTTAACTTCACCTGTGGGACAAGAAGAGGGATTTCCAGCAGGAATTGTATGATGCTTAGTAGTCATTGAAGATAATTTTCCTTTTAGTCAAGGGGCTTTGAGCTGTGGCCTTGCTGGTGGGTTGGTGTTACAGCGTGATCCATAAACTCACATCTGCCAGCTGTGTGGGAACATTTAGAAGTTAATTGTGTACTTGGTAACTCAAAATTAGTAGTTCTGAAACTCAGAGGTGTATAGGGCATGGAGAGGGAGAGTGATAAAGTACAAGCATTCATTAACTTAGACAAAACTGTTGCCCAGTTTAGAAAATAACTGGGTAATTTACCTTTGCATATCCAAGCTTATGATGTGCAATAGACACCATAATTTGAAGCAGCATTTGTCCTGATTCAGGGTAATCAATTCTGGCTGATAGAGCTGATACCTGATTCTTGGGTAAGGCATTGCTTTGATGAAAGCCCCACTAAATCTCTCCTGTTGTTGTTGTTGCAGTGACTGGTGCCAGCTTTTTTGTGTTCAGTGGAGCTTTAAAATCCTCTTCAGGCTACCTTGCAAAATCTAGTATAGTGGAAGGTAAGAACTGAACTTTTTGCTTAAAACACACTTCTCTTTTTGCTCAGCTCTGCAGCTAGTGGGGCTCTCTGCTCATATGCCTTGGGCATTAGAGTCTTGCTGCAGCTTCAGCTTTATCCTACTTCTTAGCATAAAACACCCTGTTCCCTTTAACAAGGAGGAATTTGTGCATATGCTGCAAAACAGGGTCACAAGAAAATGAGGGTAAGATACAAAAAACTTGGCTTGGGAGCCTGTGATCGATTCACTGGCTTGGGTTGAATGAGGAAATTGTGAACCTAAGAAATATAGTATGTGTAATCAACCAACCAGCAGAGGAGCCCTGCTAAACTTCCTCTGCTATGAAATAGTTCTGCAGCTTGCAAAGGTATGAATGTGCATTGTTTATGTGCTTGTATGTGGGCAGATGAGAACATGACAGGTTGAGAGCCCTGAGCTGGTCCCTCTCAGATTTGTTTTGTTGTATCCCAGAAGGAGCTGCTACTGCACTGCTCCAGCTGGCAGCTCTTAGTGCCTGCTGGCTGAACTGCAGTCAGGCCCTGCAGCTGTGACAGTGCAGGCAGGAGTGGTGTAGCAGTGCTCCTGCCCTCGGTGCTGAGGGATGCCAGGTGTCCATGTGAGCAGTCAGCTGGCAGAGCTGGGGCTCCTGCACCAGCTCCAGGCTCACAGCTCTGAGCGTGTGGCCATGGGTGGGGTCCCTGGGCAGAGCTTGCAGGTCATTGTGCCATTTCCTATGTCTAATGGGTGTTTAGGGTAAGACAGAGGGACAGGGGGACTCAGTCTCTATGGGGAAGTGTTTCACTCCTGTTAATTTTTTCCATAATTGAGATTGACCCAAGGTGGTGCTGGGTTAAGGGCTGGACTGGATGATCTTGGAGGTCTTTTGTGAATCCGAATTCTCTATCTTTTGCCACTGTCAGGCAAGCACTGACTTCTCAACTGTCACTGCTGGAGTGCTGCTTCCAGAGCCAACAGAGGAGATGGCTGAATGGAGAATGGTGTCACATGGGGCTTCTGAGGGTGGCCTAGAGAAGGTGTCAGGCTGTAAGGCAAACTCACGGGGTCTTTGCTACAGCTGACTCCACCTGGGAGCTGCCTTTCTCCTACTGTTGTGTTTTCCCTCATCAGCACTCAGCAGGTTTGTGTTTTAGGAATGTTGAGTGTTCAGAAATGGGTTTATGGAGCACTGCTGCCCATGATGCTTAAAATGAACATTTAACCTCTGCTCAAACAGAAAAAGGCTGTTTATTTTTTTTTTTATGTAGGCTCTGTTTGGCATGGCTTATCTTGGCTTATGAGGATTTCTTGGTTCCCTAGATGGAGTGATGGTCCAGATAACTGCTGAGAACATGGACTCTTTGAGACAGGCCTTGAGAGAGATGAAAGACTTCACCATCACCTGTGGCAAAGTAGATGCTGAAGACCCTCAGGAACACGTTCACATTCAGTGGGTAGAAGATGATAAAAACTTTAATAAGGGGTAAGTAGAGGAGTAGTCACTTGACACTGGTGCCCATTAAAAGATTTAATTGATCTTGTAAGGCAAATGAGTCTTCAAATCAATAGGAATTAAAAGTCCGCACCTCTGTTTTGACTTAAAAGATGCAATTAATTGTAATGAAAGTGGAATTGAGATACCAGAGCTTTGGGGCATCAATTTAGAAAATTGGCAATGCTATGGATTTTTTTGCATTGCCAATATCCAGTTATTGGAAACCACTAATCTGCCTCCAGCTCTCAGTGCTGAACCCTGCATACTGTGGTCACTTCACTCTGTTGGTGCTTAGTTTGTATTAAGTAGAGCTGGAAACAAAATTGCTGAACACCAACAGTATCTTTGGACATTTGATAGTTAAGCCAAAAGGAAGGTGGATTTGGCAGCTGAAGTATTTATGGCAGGAAAGTGCTATTGTGAGGGATTCCATATTTCAGGACTCAGCACCTAGAAGGGAAGATATTTCTCTAGCTTCAGGCTCTCCAGATCAATCTTAGGTTCTGCAATCAAGTCCTGGGCTGTGTAAGCTGTGTTTCAGGTATTGATGGCCTACACTGAGTTTACAAATGAGCAGAAATCCAACCTGTATGAAACCTTCAGGAGGGTCCTTCCTGCACCTGCATTGTGCATGTGACTCCTTTCAGGAACTGCCCTCTGATTCCAAGGTCACTCCCTTCTGCAGAGGGCTCTGTCCAGCTCAGGTCTTGTGCTGAGTCAGAGCTCACCCTCTCCCCTCCCTTTTGCAGCGTTGTGAGCCCTATTGATGGCAAATCCATGGAATCTATAACCAGCGTGAAGATATTCCACGGCTCTGAGTACAAGGCCAACGGGAAGGTCATCCGGTGGACAGAGGTGGGTATGTCATGTCAGCCTGGCACTGGGGCCAGCTGCTCCCCAAGTCACCACAGGAAAGCAGCACATGCTTCCACTCGAGCCTGTGCTGCCTCTCCTGCCTGCACAGGGAGCTGCAGGGTGGCATCCTGTGGGATAAAACATCCTCCCACTGCCACAGCTGCAGCCTGCACTGCACCGGCCACTGCTACTCACATCAGGGGTTCAACACTGGCAGTGTTGTCACACAGGCACAGTTGGTTTCATTTGCCTTTGTGTTAAAAGCTGCCTTTCTACATGGAGACAAATCTTAATATAAATTGTTTTTTAGAAATGTTATTTCAAGCCACTTTCTATAAAATGTTGCATTTTAAAGTGCTGTGGCATAAATCACTCAGAAACTGCTTGCATGGCTGATGTTGCCTGTGACTCTTGCCAGCACACAAATGCTGATGTCAAAATATTTCTGTAAGTGTTTCACTTCACCTGCTGAGGAGGAGCCAAGTTCTTACTCTGCAGCTTGGCCCTTGTGTGCCCTTTTTTCTCAGGTCACTTGGGCTCAACAGAAACAAGTTCAGTAACAAAAATAGTATATCTTTGGGCTTGTATTAAGTGTTTTCATTTTTCTGAACTTAACATCTGTCCAGAAGCAATATATGTACAATACATAGTGAATTTCCATTTTGAATTTTGACCAGATCTAAGATATTTCAGAGGACTATTTAAATTTGAAGCTTTCTCCTGAAATTTTTAAAATTTTTTCCTCCCTAAGGTGACTTGCCCTCAGGGGCTTTTGCTTGACTTCCCTGAACAGTTACTTCTTGAGTCTTCATTTGTAAAAGTTTAAATTATATCCAACCCAAATTTTCTAGGAAAACCAAGTGTTATGTCTTGTGTTGACTCTTCCCTTCAGGTGTTTTTTCTGGAAAATGATGAGCAACACAATGGTCTGAGTGACCCAGCTGATCACAGCAGACTGACTGAAAATGTGGCAAAAGCTTTCTGTCTGGCTCTGTGTCCTCATCTGAAACTGCTGAAAGAAGATGGAATGACTAAGCTGGGTCTGCGTGTTACACTGGACTCGGATCAAGTAAGTCTTCAATAGTTTGGGTTTAACTGGGAGGTTCTTCTCTTGTTCATTCCCCAGAATGGGAATACACCACTCCAACCAGGAGAATGCTGAGAAATACTTGTATCAGATGCTAATCAGGTGGTGCTGGCTGTTGTTTGGTGTTTTGGGACATCTGGTAGAGCCAATGCCTAGCCTGAATTAACACAGGCTTGACCCCCATACAGCATGAGCAGCACCTGCTCTGTGCTCAGAGAAGACTCTTGGTTGGCCTCTTCACCAGCAATTAATGCTGTGTCAGGGTCCTGCTTATCCCAAGGAGCTGCTTTGAGAAAAGAGGAGAAAAAAGAAGCTCCTTTTGTTCAGGAAGCCACTGAACACAAAGAAGCACAAATACAAGTGGAAAAGCTGCTTTAATGCCTGCTTGATCGAGTTCCTGACTTCCCTGGGAGATGGCAAAACTCCTCCTCCCTTCCTGCCCCGACTCACAGCCTCGTTTCCTTTTTTTAAAACCCAATCTTTGTATTTTTTAGGTTGGTTATCAAGCTGGGAGCAATGGACAGCCACTGCCCTCTCAATACATGAATGACCTGGACAGTGCCTTAGTGCCAGTGATTCATGGAGGGGCCTGTCAGTTGAGTGAGGGGCCAGTCATAATGGAGCTCATCTTTTATATTCTGGAAAACATCTCATAAGAGGACTTCATTTTCTGTTCAGACCTGTTCCAGCAGCAGTTGTATCTGAATCATTTGCACTTTAAAACTGGAAAATTAAGCTTTTGTTAACACTATTGGGGAAGGGGGGGAGGGGGGTGGGACAGTTGTTCCATAATTCTAAATCTTCTATGCATTGTCAACAACCAGAGGATCAGGGCAGCTTCTATACTACAACATGGCTATGCTATCCTTGCAGCTAATCCACTTCTGTTACTGTTTAGGAAAATGCTCATGTTTAAGATTTACAGTCATGTACTCTCAACGCTCAACGGGTGCAAAGATCACTGGGGCGCAAATAAAAAGTGAAATTCCAACCTTGTACTGTCTGTAGATGGACATGTAAGAAACAACGATCAAGATCTCCATTCTGACCTCATCCTAATGCCATTCGTGGTTATTCTGTAGACATTAAAAAGTAACGTTTACATTATTTTGACCAGATTATTGGTTGAAATACATTTGGAGAAGCCCTTGAGAGACAGGGAAGGATTCCCTAGCCATAACCCTGTTTGTCTGTTTGTCCAGAGGAGCAGGACAGGCATCTCTCTGAAAGTTACTGAACTGCAGTCATGTGTGTGGAATAGGCTAGTTTCCTTTTCTCCTCTATTTACCACGAAAGTCTGTCACTTGGGCAGGTTTCTGTAATCTCCTACAACAACTCTGCTATTCTGTATTTTGTTTACAAATCTGGCTGAAGCAGAGAAAAGATCAGCCCTAAAGTGCAGTTCCATCTTGTTCCTTGTCCCCAGTAGGTCCTGCTTTTTAGAGGCAAGTCCCACCCAGGGCAGCTCTGTCCCCTCCCTGCTGTTTGCTGTAGTGTAACGCCAGTGTCATGTAACCCAAGCCAGCTTGCACTTCATATTGCAGCCCCATGTCCAAGCTTACCTGTGATACCAGTGTAGAGTGGCTGTTTCCTGCATGTTCTGCTGAAAAAGGCTTTGTGGTCAGTTCTGAACACGTGCACTTGGCCCAGTGCTCTTGGTCTCACCTGAGAGGGCTTTGGTAAGGAAAGCAGCTGCTCGTGTCTGCCAGGGCATTAAGAATCTGAAATTGAGCATCAGCCAGAGGAAATGTGGTTCCATGTTCTTACTGTCTCCATGGAAAGCTGCTAACCAGTGGCAAGAGCTGTAAGCAGGAGAAGGGGTTTGATTTGTTTAGCCAGTCATGCAAAGCAGGTCTTTTGAGTCCGTCCCAGAAAGAGGGGTAGAGGTTTCTCCTCCTGTCTAGAACTAATTATTTTCTGAAGAGAAGTGCTAATTTATGGTGAACATTTGTGGTGTCAGACATTCCCTAATGCCCTCCATTCTGGGGGAAGCAGCAGGGCCTGCGCTGTGACAGAGTAACACCAGTGGCCTTGCAAAGAGAAAGGGAAGTACCTGGCCACTGTGAGACTGAGGTTCCGGTTTCTAAACAAATCAACACCATTGGCTGGGCAGGGGAAAGGTAATTGCACAAAGTGATACATTTTATAGAAAGGCAGCCCAGGGTCTGCACAGAGTGCACTTGGGAATAAATGGCTGCTGCTTTTCAAAAAGCAGAGTATGACAAATCCAGTGTTCCAAATCACAGCTGGCACCACCCAGCCCTTGGAAAAGACAGGCCACGGAACTGGGGCCAACTCCATAAAAAAAAATCTGGCCAGCAAGAGGGAGCACACTACCACAACTTGAAAGGGTGTCAGATCCTAGTGAAGCCTTACCTCTGGCATTTGGGAGAGGGTTGGGTGACTTAAAGCAGCTCATTTAGTGGTTCCTGCTGGCCAAAGCAGGAGCTGGGACCCACCCCTGCTCCTGCCGGGGTGCCTGTGCAGCCCAGCTGGACTGAAGCCACCTGATCCCCCTGTGCAGCCTGGCTCTGCACACTCTGGGACACAGCTCAGCCTGACACGCTGTACGTACAGTTCCACAGCTGGAAGAGCATTCCAGAAACTCAGTAACAATCTTCCTCCTAGAGCCTGCACTCGAGCTTTGCCACAGCAGCAGCTTTCCAGTCACTTCAGTTGCACTGTTATGCTTAATAATGCAGTATAAGAGGTGAAAAATGTTTATCTTCTTTTCCTTTGCCCCAGAAGTCTTTTAGGTTTGGATTCTGTTTGTGCAAAACACTATCAACTGGTGACTGACATGTCTGCTTCAACCATAGCCTTTGAAATGACCTTAATTACCATGTTGTTAAGAAATGAGTACTTGTTTAGAAAAAAAATGTACTTTTAAAATTCAGTTAGTTAACACTGCAAAAAACTGCATATTATATTTTTATTTTCAACATGTAGTTTTGTATATTAAATTTATTGAAATTAAAAACTAAACACTGTATTGTCTTCATCTGCTCAGGAAGACAGAGGCAGAGAGAGCTGCCTGACCTGTCTGGACTCTGTTCTGTCTCCCAACCTGCCCATCCCTGGCACAGCCACATCCTCCCTTTGGAGATCTCTGGTTTCTGTTAGCTCACAGAGATTTAAAAACACAAGCAGATTTAGTACCCTTTCTTGTATGCTGCTGATCAAAAAGCATTCCTGAAAATAAGTAATGATCCAGTTTTCTTAAAGGACAAAGTGAGACTATTTTCCCCCTTGCCTGGAAGAATTGTAAAAGCCTATTTTTGTAAAAATACAAGGAACATTTGGGAAGCAGCAGAGTCTACTTTTGTATTTTTTAAATTAAAACCCCAACACCATAAAGGATGAAGGCACAGTACCCTTCTGCACTGGAGAAGCAGTGCAGCAAGCACAGCACACAGCTGGGAGCCAGAACAAAACTAGAGGTCTGTAAACACCAAGCTGCTGAGGAGCCCTGGGGCCTTTCCTTCAGAAAGGGACAGCCCTTGGAACCTCAAGGGTGTGCACAGAGGAGGGACTGGCACCCCTGAACTGCTGCCTAAGAGCTCTCCTCTGGTTCAGGAAAAAAAAAAAAGACCCCAACCCACACAGGCCTGGATGGGAGAGGACAGAAAAAGCAGTAGCAGACTGTTCACTGAACCACGCCGGCTGCTCAGACACTTGGGAATAGGAATTCTGGTAAAGGTCTTACCTGTGACTTAACCCAAAAGCTCTGGCACTACCTCAGGGAATTTTTAAGGGGCTAAACCCTTCTCACAGCACTCTGCATAGTTAATGTAACATTCGTCCTGGTGCTACATCAGTAGTCCCACATTAAGGCAATTCTGTCTATTTTGGGTAGACCGGTGCCAAGCCCTGCAGCAGCGCATTCCCAGAGCCTCCTGTTTGCCTTAGAGTTATTAATAAGCACTATGGCTGTTATCAAAATAGACATTAGGTTCAGTAGTGCATTCGTTTAACATCTTTGGTGCTTGCAGCTTAGCAGCATCTTCCTGCCTTTGCTCAGCCCACGACTTCCAACATTCCCATGGATCTGTGGAAAACAACACAAACAAACCCATCAGAATTCCTTGCTGCAGGACAGAACAGATGTTCACACTTCAAGGAGACAGTATATGGAAAATGCTGACACCAAGGTTCTGGATGGTCAACGAGAAAAATCAATGGAGCAAAAGGATTAAGCTCCAGTGATGGAAAATGCTTGGGCATGAGGCCAAGTTGTTATTTCAGGTATGGCCATCAAATGTGTCTCTCTGCCTCCTAGGACCTCCTGACCTCCTTGGCCGGGAGGAAACCACTAAAACAGGCCTTTTGGTACTCAGATGGTGACTCCTGTACTGAAATGAGACCTCAGTTTCAACAATCTGACACCATTTGCCTCCATTTGCTTCCAAACAGGTGGATGTCACTCTAAAGCTGATGAATATTTGCTTAACTGCCATTTAGAAATGTAAAGTGAAATCATATGCTAAGGAACAGGGACCACAGAGGCTTCAGGAGATCAAGCAAAGGAAGATGGATTACTTATCACTTATTTTATAAATAGTATTCTTAGTAAAGGTGACACCAGGAGTTGTCCCTGTATTTCCAGTGATTGTGAAACAGCATCTCTGAGATACAAACTAATCAGAAATTCTGTAACCTCATTTATGAAATTATGTCAACTCCCCACCACAAATATAAAGAGGAATGATACTGAAGCCAGAGCTGTGTAATTAGGTCAATGCCAACACAAGACATTATTCAAGCAGAATTTATCTGTAGCCCTGTCAAGTCCTGCCCAGACCCCCTCTGGGTGCAGTGTTCATACCTCAGACAGAACTAACGTTCAAGGACCAGCCAATTCTCTGTAACTGTTTGAAGATCTTGACCACAGAGGGGTTCCCTGAGTCTCACTTTTACCTCCAGTTTCCCTCCAGTGGGCTTTCTGCCATCAAAAATCTGAAATAACCACAAAAAGAAGAGCAGTTAGGACAAATAGGGATTATGATGTTTAACTATAGAGCCTCAGGCAACTGTGACACCCATGGCCTGAGGGTGACAGAGATCCCTGGGAGTTTCACAGCCAAGCATTTCCTTGGACTGCAACTCAGCAGAGCAGGTCCCCCCAACCCAGGCAGGTTTTCAAATTCACTTAATACAAAACTTAAGTGAACTCACACCTTTATGTGATCCAAACACTCATTTCCCCTTTGGGTTCAAATACTAAGCAGAACACACCTCATCACAAGAACGTACCTCGATGATCTCTCTAACTTCACATTCTGATTCCAGCTTGTCCAGCTTCAAGTGCGCTGTCCCCACATGTTTGTCACTTCTGAAAAAGGACCTGTGCCAAAGAAGTGAAGGGGTAAGGATAGCCAGAATGTTCTGACTGAAAAACAAGCCCAGAGGTCATCACTGTTTGCTCCATCCCCACATTCAGAGGGCTGGTCAGGACATGCTCCTGGAACCCTGCACACCACAGTGCCAGAGGCAAACCCTTAAAAACTAGACTGCAAGGAACAAGATAAGAAAGTACTCATTTGTTAATTATTCTTCTGCAACCAAGGTAAAGATGAGGACATCTTCAGCAGCAAAGAAAAACAATCAACTAAATCAGCAACTGGAGTGGCAGCAGCTTCTGTCCCTGCCCGGGGTGACAGGGAAGGAGGTCCCAGCAGCCAGGACAGGGCCATCCTCTGCTTGGGGCTGTTTAACAGAACAGGCTGAAGGAATTCCCAAGGAAGCTGCATCTCTCAGCAAAACAAACATTTCACAGGCACCTGCTGCTTTTGGCAAACTACTTTTAGGAAAAAGTCACATGAATCATTCTGTTTCATCTTGGTAAAGCAAAACAATTTCAGTAAATAAGAACATTCCAGCTATTGTTTTGATTCACCTACATACTGGGGACTACATACTGGTAGTTTTAACAGTCAAAAACTGTAATTTTAGAATTTCCAGTCTGCTGCAATAAAACACAGAAGCATTTTTATCCTGCAAGGAAAACAAGCAACTTCTTGCTGTAGTCACTTCTGTTGAACAGTCTAATCAGCAATAAGTGTATACTTACCTGAACAGACACAGGTGTTAAAACCCTTATCCAGACAAACTCCTTCAAAAGACAAAAGACTAATTCTAAACCACCCTAATTCCATAGAACTGTTCAGTTCAAAACACAGCATTTCTTTGCCTGCATCCAAGCATCTCCGTGAACCAGTCACTAAAAGGTTTGATAAACAAATAAACTCTAGAGTTGAGTTAAAAAAGATAATTTGGCCACACCTGCTGTGTTTTCTTGGAAATTTTTCAAGATTTCAGAAGCTTCCTTTTTTACCCATTCTATTTCAGAAAAACAAGCAACCAAATCAACAAACATAAAAAACCCATCCCTCAAAACATCCACCCTTCTTCCTATTACCATTAAGAGATACTAAGGTGTTATCAAGCAAGACTTGACATATGCAATGGAAACACAAAGATTGTTAATGGAGCCTCAAGATCACATCATTGGTGGCAACAGAAGACTGAGACTCTCCATCAGTGAGGCCACAGCAGACTCACACAATCATTTAGGGGAAGTTCAGAATTTCTTAGTTCTCCTGTTGGAATACTTCCTTCATTTCACAAGCACCTTAAAATGAAGGATTATGTAATTGTACTGCAGCATGCGGGACTCTTTGCTCATAAAGTTCAGACAATCAGCAATTCTTGCTGAATTTTAAAAGCATTTTCCCATTTTATAACAAAGAAACAAAGACTGGTTCATCCCTGCTCAGTTCCAGGGGCTTGCTGTGAAGAATTTGCTCTAGGCTATGGCTTCAGAAACAGCTCTGGGGAAATTCCCTTTCATCTTTGGAAGCTTTTAGGAGAGGCTCAAGAAGAGATTTTTCCTTTGGAAAAATACATTGCTGAGTTTTTACTTTAAAGTGTTGTTAAACTGAAGTTTAATATATGTGACCTAAAACAAGTCTCCTTTGCTTACTGAGCAAAAATAATTATTGGGAGATGGTCACAGAGCAGAGACCCCAAAACTACAACATCCACAAAAGCATTTCTGAAAGTATTCATTTGTAGTCTCAGAAAATATAGGGTGCAGACAGTCTTTAAAGAAGAGCCTGGATCACTTCATCCTCTCCTTTCTCCCAAGGAGTTGGCTGGGGAAAGGTGATAAAAACCCCATTTTAAACAAATATAAACACTTCACTGCTCTGAAAGAGAGGGGAGATCTCTAACACAGATCAGTGGAGCAGTCAGGATTGACACAAAAAGTGTAAGAAAATCAACTTCTGCTTCAACAGAGATGTCAATTGATGATCTGGAGTAAAACAGTGGGACTTCAGGTCACAAACTGAAACTTCTGCAACTTAAAAACCATCAGAAAATCTATGGATGATTTCTGCATGGCCCAGTAATAGCAAAAAGGAATAGGACAAGGAGCCACCAGACAAAAATCAGGTTATTGGCATCCCATCAGTCTTGGATCACAACCATCCCAGGGATGAGGGAATACAGGCCACTCCTATTCTGAATAACTCAGTTATTAGAGGAGGATCTCCCTGAACACTGTTAACATTAACTGTGGTCCTGCTCTCTGAGATGAGGGGAGTCTGTCTCTCTCAAGGCAGCTGCCAGCAGTGCTCAGGAAGTATTGCAAGAGCCAATGAATGAAAGTACAGAAACATAACTCTAGTTCTGCCATCATCTGTCACCTGCTTTCCTGCTGTTCATATTTTGTTGCTGCTTTACTTCATTATTCTACAGAGTTATTCCACAGAATATTTAAATTTTCTAGTCTTGATAACTGAAACCAAACTGGGTAAGAATCAACACAATTTGAAGTAAATCACTGCTTTCTCAGTCTCACCAACTCCTTTAAACACACCAATCCTCAACTGATCTGAACCAACTTCACCAGATTTGTGTCTTTCTTCACCCTCACAGGGGAAGCTACAGAGCTCAGGCACATTTTGAAAGCTCTCAGACATGAGGACCAGACAACAGAGATTGTGCTTCCTAAACTTTAGCTCCAACACTCTTTTCAGCTGTTAGTAGAGCAGCAAACTGTGGACTCACCCTTTGTGAAACACCTCAAATTTGATTCCTTTGGAGCGAACTGCGCGTCGGAAGCCTCGGTGGTTGCGGTTGATGTTCAGCTTGAACAGCTGGTTGTACTCTGAGAGTGAAATTAAGGAAAAGGGACGAAAGCTGGGAGTCAAATGGTGTGCAGTGCTCTATTCCATGCACCTACTCAGAGCTCTTCTGTCTCAGTTTGGCCCATGTGTGAGACTTCACAGGCTGGAATGATTGGGAAGGGGTGTTTTGGATAATGTAATTAATACTGGTTTAATTAATTACATAATAGCTACCACCAATATTGGGATGAGGGGGAAGAAATTGCCAATGCAGCTGGACTTCACACCCCAACAAACCCTTCCATAAGAAAGAAGGAAAAAAGGTGGTGGGAGAATCTCTGGCCTGCTTTACAGTCTGACACCAGCCTGTACTGTCCAGGGATTCCCAAGGTGCAACATTATTCCTGCTGTTCCAGAAAAAAAGGACTCACCTGGACAATTGTTATTGTTAATTACAGATGTTTTACTCTTTTGAGGTTGTTCCTATCAAAAAAAGAGACAAAAATTACATAAAACTGTCATGTGTTGTTTGAAAACAGACTAGTGACCATTTTTATTGCCAGCTTTATTTTATGCCTACACCAGAAATGTAAGGTTTCAGGGGTTATCTAAATAAGAAGATATGGTATATTCACGACTAAAATACTTGGATTTCACTGTGGTAACAAGGATAATACTGGAGAAAGAGTAAGCCAAAACATTACATTAAATATGAGAGCCATAGATAAGCTACATAGTCACAGTCAATTCAATCCAATCATCATAAAGTTACTGACTGGGGCTGTTAAACTCCATGACAAAGTGTGCACTTTCCACGACACAGTAATTCTGTTCCTCCTGCATTAGCTGGAATAATAAGCTACACAAGGAATTCATCATAAATCATTCAGGGAATTGCCCTACTATTATTTTCCCTGACAATCAATCTGCCGCCAAAATGAATTAACTTTTAACCTGAAGTGGAGTACAAACTAAATCTCTGGGGAGTGAACAAGGACAATGTGGCCTAATTATTGCAGCTACTTTGCAAAACTGATTTCAGCTATAAATGAGAAAGGTGATATATTTATTTGACTGTTGGCTAAGGAGTAAAGGTTTGGCTTTTCTTTAAACAAAGGAAAATAGATTAAAAGGAACTATGCTGATTCTTACTCATTCCCCAGAAAATTATTCATACAGACCAGTTCTGGTTTCAGCCACCCTAACTGAGTTACTCCTTCATTAAGGCTTCGTGTCACTCAAACCTGAACACAAACCTGGTCTGACCATCACCAATCTCCCACAGGTAACTGAATTAATTTTAGTGGAATTACTGCAAAATTTATTGGGAGGTAGAAACCTAGGCTGTGCACTCTCCCAGGGCTAAGCATTAGTCCTGCAAGAGCAAGGTCTGGTTTTGCCCTACACAGAGAGCAGCAAAGCCCAGGATTTCTACTGACAGTAAGAGACTGGTCAGTTCCTCCTCAGAAGCCCTTCTAGCTCTAAAGTTTGAGTATTTTTCAGATCAGAGACTGCTTTTAAAGGTGAGAGGAACAGGATGACACTGGGAAATTCCAGGGAAAGAAGTCATACATATGTGTATACATATTTTTATATACATACACATACATACATGCACATACACACAACTGCTAATTAATAAGGGCGAAAAACTTGCATGGCTCAAGTCCTTTCTACAGGTGTATATATATATCTGCTAATTAAACCACCATTTATTTAATGACAAAGATTAGCCCTTTCAATCCATTTCTACAATTGTAAGAGAGGCTCAAATGCAATGCATTTAAAAGCTTGGTTTATTGATGGAAGAGGATTTAGGGAGATCACGTCTAATGTGGCCCTTAGCAATAACTTTGTGTGCTCTGGTGTTTGGTGTGTTTGCACCCCTGAAAGAAATGAACTTTGACACATTTTGCCAACATTGGAAAAAGCCTGATTGTGCCTTCAGGGGGCAGAGGTGGGCATGGCTTAGTACTGAGTGCTGCTGACAAAGAACCTGCAGACACCACCCTACCACGGGTAAGGTGTGGAGAGCATCGGCAGAAAGGTGCAAAGCTCAATCTGCAGCCAACACGCTCAGCAGCTCTGTTTCTCAGAAAAATAAATCTGCTTTAAAAGCAGATCCAGGCAGGATGTCTAGAAGTGTTCTCCCTTTTCCTGGAGCCCTCACAAGGTCATGCAGTGGCAGGGGGGACAGACTGAGGGGCAGAAGAGCCACGACACACTCACCGCACTCGGGTACTGAAATTCAAACTTCACAAACGCATCCAAATCTCTTGGTGACACACCTGGGTGAGACAACAACCAGCCAATCCAAACAGCCAGTACAGACATTGTCATTCCATCTGTCATGTTGAGCAGGATTCTCAAGAGCACCCAACTGTTTTACAGACCTGCCTCTTGACAACTGAAAAACCTATCCATCAAACCAAAATCCATGTAAACTTGGCATCCAACTGGATTTTTTATGTTGTTAGTCCTAAGACAGTCTAGCACACATGGTTTACAAGCTCCCAGGAGCAAGGGGTTAAAAGCAGTAACACTGGCAGGAGCAAACCCTGTCTACTGAAGCATCAAAATAAACCAAAGTGGTGCAACTCCTAGGCAGGCACTCGTACAAGAGGTAAAAATGAAACCTTAACTATGAGCCAGTTATGAGTGAATCCAGGAAAATTTAAAGCTTTTCTCTCTGTCATGACAGAACCCAGATTCTCTTTATTCATCTGTTTTTTTTAAAAATACTGTTTAAAGGTTTTGGGGGGACACAAGCCCAAATATGCTTTGTTTTAATGAGTGCTGGCTCCTAAAGTGGCCTTCAAGATAGAGAAAATTCATTCCCCATTACTTTCCTTACCTACTCAGAGGAAAAAGCCCACATGCCCTTTTGAGTACACACCTGGTGGGGCTGGTAGGTTTATCCCTCTGACAATAAGAAGGTGCATTTCTGTGCTGTTGAGATCAGAAAATATCCTGAGAAAAGACAAAAAAAAGCACATTCATCCCACTGTCAGCTGATCCACTGCCAGACCAGGATGCCATGGCTATTTGTCAGAGCTTTTTCAAGAGTGCACTCCTACAGAGATCATCTCCACAAAATACAGCAGAGCAAGGGAAAAGCACAAACAGAGCTAAAAATATCTCTGAGACCAGGAACAAAGCCCAGGAGGCAACAGGATTGAGGGAGAAAAAAAGAAGGAGGAATGGCTGAAGAAACAGAGGGGAGGCTGTAGGCATTCTGAAAACAAGCATCAGCAAGAGAAATTAAAGAACAACTTCTTTGTATTTAAGTTGTTGAGATTATCCTTTCAGGAATACTGAGCCTAATCCTGGATGCCACCCAAGTTTGCCGAAGCCCAGAATTCCCTAAACAACGGTAAAGACCTGGAAAGTCATTCCAGCCTGCCTGAGAAATCTTGTTTTCCCACACCTTATCATTTTAAAGGTTCTTTCCTCAAAGTGATGGCTTGGAGGATCCATTCCTTGTGCTCGTGCAAGCTGTAAGATCTCCATATCCTTTTTACAACCTTGTGCCAGTTTCTCAAACCTACAGAAAAAGGCAAAAAAAACCCACAGGAATCAGATAGAGCACAGAGTAACCCTCAGCCAGAGCTAAGAGCAATGTGGAGATGCAGGAATCACAGGAAATAACTGCTTTGGGGGATGATGGAAAGCAGACACTGGATCTTACCGAGTAGTTTCTGCTACGTTTCCCAGATGCATGAATTGCTTGGAATACTGCAAACACCTCTGTGAACACAAACAAAACCAGATTCACTCAGTGATTCCCACACACACCTTCATGACTGGCACAGTTCTGAGGTTGATGACAACCTAATTTAATAAAAATCAGGCATTTTCCTGAGTCACTCAAGAACATTCACCATGCCATTCCTCAAGCCCAAAGCACAGCATTTGTTTGAGCCATTCTCCCTATTACTTTTTAATCACCTGATTTGTAGCTATGAGGCTCACCTTAGGCCTAGTCTTAATATCCATGTACTATTTTCAAATTTGAGTGCTCATATTTAACAGTGATAATTTGCTAGTCCCAAGCCTCCAAGCACACACTCTGGCATCAACTAGCCATAGAATCCAACTCTGAAAATTCTCCATTTTAGGACATACAATATCAAAAGTATTTTAAAAGGAAAAAAACAAAAGATCTCACTGGAACAATGAGGGGATTATAATATTAATAAACCCCAAAGAAATGTACAAAAGAAACTCCAAAACATTTCTAAAAAACATCAAACGGTCACCTCATGTTGGTCCTTCAGCAATTTTACAAGCTGTGCATAAACTTCATCTGCTTTCTGAGACAGCCTGACATCTTCATGGTGTACAAAGATAAAATCACCCTCATCATCTGTAGGAGGTGATGGCAGCTGCAACACAAGAACACCACACTTCAGAGCCCTAATAGGGAAAAGCAAGCACTTTGATGTCCACAAATATGAAACAAAGCAGAATATTAGCAGTCCTACTAACCTTGGAAATATCAACAGTTTTGCCAGATCTTGCCTGCTCAATCTTTAGGTCAAGGCCCTTTGCTGTTCTGAGATACGTTTTCGCCTGTTCGAGGTTGTTTTCCCTCTTTGCTTTGATGGCTGCCTTCAGGTACTGTTTCTTCCTGCTCTCCAGAAATTCCAGCTGTTCTCTAACTGAAAAACAGTTGTACAGAAACACTCACTCCTCTGATGCTGCTGATGCCCCAACAAAGGTTTTACCATGTTCAGTTTACAGCCAGGAAAAGATCAGAGGAAGTACAGATGCCAAATTGGGACATTTCCTTACTGCACTCAACTGTTTCTTGACCACTTTCAATTTCAAGCACTAAAAAAAGAAACAAGCTTCCTTCTAGAACAGCATTCTTCATCAAAAAAACCTCACAGCACTTCACAAGTGTCACAAGAGCTATTACAGCCTCTAATTTGCAAGCCTGAGACAGACTCCAGCACAGCTGATTGGTCCAAGGGAGAAGCTGAATCCAAACTTTCAGCTTTCCATGTTAACTTCCAAGAAACAGTAAATATTATGAGCATCCTCTAGAGCAGTTTCCTTCCTCTCCCCTGATCTGTCAGAAAAGAACCCCAAAGAACCAATGTGCAGGCCCATTCACACATATCACCTCTGCTTCTTTGTAACCCCTTGTTCTCTTAGTTGCTTATTAATGCTTGAGTCTCTTCTTTCCTTGCCAAAACAGTAAGCACAACCACACCAATAAAACTGCTTTACATTGTATTAGGTTAGTGCATCAGTCAGCCAGGCAGTTCTACTTCATCCTGAGGGAACCACCCAGGGCAGAAGGGAGCCTGAGCACTGCCTGTGTGTGCCCAAACCACTCAGTGAGGTGGTGGCTGTCCTTCACTATCTGTACAATGCATCTTGTACACACACTGCTCAGTGACCTTAGCAAAGGAAGAGTAGAGACTGATGAAGCCCTGCGTGCACAGCCAGCCTGAGATCCTTGGGTGAAGCAGCAGGCAGAGAACTCTGTCTGATGTAGGTAGCTTCACCAGATCAATGAATAATTCACACTGGCAACCTGTCCCCTTTAATGAGAGTATATGGAGAGTTCAGCTGTGAGCAGAGTTAAACATTATGAATCAATACACTTGTTACATCAAAATTAATTAAAAACCTAATCAGCCTTATAATTATACATGCTGTCTCTGTGAAATAAAGCTGCATGGCTGGTCTGGATCTGCCCTCAAGAACATACATATTAAGGCACCTGTCAGAGGAAATCTATGACACACATTCACAGGCTCACACCTAAATTATAATGATAAAGTCTTCATCAAACTAGAGCAAACAACTTGCATGTGGAGCACTGGGAATGGTGATCCCTTCACTTACCTGCTGGAGGCAGATGATCCATTGACTCTGCCTTATCCAGGGTGGAGGGTGATGCAGCTCGTTTCAGGTGCTCAGGAGAGCTCTCCTGAGCTGCAGCAGATGGAACTGGAGTTGGCTTAACAACCTGAGTTGGCTTCTTGGCCACTGGGGCCTGGGGCAGAGGCTCATTCTAGCAAAACAAAAAGAATTGCATAATAAATGCATAAAATCTATTCCAGGGTTGAGGACACTATCTCAAGCATCAACAGCCATGGTTATGACTGTATCAGCCTTTGGATATCCCTTCTGAGGTGAGCACTGCATTCTATACAGCAAATTTTAACTTATGGAGGTTTATGAGCCATGCCAGGCCAGCAGGCAGCTGACCTATGCAAGCCATAGATGGAATAAAAAGAACATTCAACAAGGCAGTGATTTTTAAAGAAGCAGAGACATGCAGAAAAGAAATCATCCAGGAATTCTCTCCATTAAAAGCTACTCTAGTAGAAAGAACAATCAATCAGCAACCAAATCCAGAGAGAGACAGAAATCAAACTAAAGTCTAAATCCTGGTGCAGCCTGACAAAAAGCAGTAAGTGTTGAACATCCTAGAAAAGAACAAACATAGGAAGCTGCTGGGATGCAGGATAAAAGTACAGATTTAAGTACTGTACAACAATGTAAAGGAGTGGTGAGGATCTCAACTGTTTGCTTTGAAAACAAAATCTACATAGAAGACAGCTATGAAAGAGCCAAACCCTGCACTCAGAGACTCTGTAGGTATTGACTGTAATATCATCTCATCTGTCCCCTTCTATAAAGGAAACTGAAATTACCACTGAGGTCCTGTACTCCTCAGACTTTTGGGAAATATATTTCACCTGAGTACCCTTACCTGGAAATCCAACATGCATGCCACATGAGATGGCAATTGAACTTTTACACATCCTACCAGGCAACACTAACCTCCTCCTCTTCATCATTCTCCTCCATGTTTGCCAGCTTGCTGGCATTCTCCAGGACAGCAGCGACTGTGCTGCCACCATCTGTTGCTGCAACACCAGGAAGAGGGGGAAATCCTGTGAAGGGAAGGAAAATAGAAGAGAGATTTGCATGAGCCCCATGGTATGTCTTCCATGTTACTTGTTTACTGTAAAGTTGTTTCTATGCAAATAGCTATTGTCTAACGTACTTTAGAATTTAGTCTAACTAGATTGAGGCAAAGGCCAAAAAGCCTTGCTAGATTAAGTCTGAGTGGTGCTCCTAAGATCAGATCTCTCAGATACCCAGCTTAAGTGGATGACAGTAAAATTATGCAATAACCGAGCAGGTTTCCAAGCTGAGCGAAGCAACCTCACAACCTCAAGACTTCAGTAGTAGAGATGCCCTCAGAACTTGCAGAGAATTTAGTCTTATTTTTTCCCTTCTCACTGCTGCCTGACTTTAGCAGACACATAGTCCAGCAGAAAATCAGTGCTACCCCCAGAGCAATAAACAATCCACTGCTGACAGCTGGGCTATCACACACTCAGCCTCTGCTGAAAAGATACTGCAATGCAGAGGTAGCAAAATAAGGCAGAATCAGACGAATTAAATGAGAAGTGTATGAAGAATAATGATCGCTATTCTTTTTTTATCCCTTTAAGGCTGGGAGGAAGGCTTGATGATGGAAGATAAAAGTCTCACTGCCACATGACCAGTTTAGTGTCAGCTTCAGAGAACAGAGACCCAGGGCCACTACAATAAATTGTCTGTGTATATACTTGCTATATATTAAATTACTTCTCTCATTTAATACATAGCAAGTATTCTTGCTGCCAGTCTCATGAGAAGTGCTAAGAAACAGGGACTAAACTGCTTCTAAACCTAGAGATGGCTGCTAGAGCATAATTACAAGGTACTCAGGGAGGCAGAACAGAGAATCCTGCCCTGTGTGACATTTGATCCATTGCTCAGCAGCATTTCTGTTTCCAGGAGTCCAAGGCTGGTACTCATCACCAGCCAGATGCCATGAAGGGCACTGCCATCCCAGGATAATTCACTGGTGGTTTCAGTGACTGCCTGATAGCTGTCCTCAATGTAAATCACACGGCCTCTAAATGATGGCTGAAAAACACACAGCTGATGTGCAAGGACACTGAGCAGCTCTCTGTATTTCCAGAGATATGGAATACTCTTACAGAAACCGGCATTTACCAGAAAGGGATCACGTTCTGGAAAAAGGGATGCTAAACTGCCTTTCAGGGACAGCTTCAAAGCAGGATTCGAAGCCACACATGAACTGACAGAGCTGGCAGTGCCTACTCTACTACCACTGCCGTGCTTGCCACTGCCACATTTGACAGTGACAAAAACACAACAAAGTCCATCTCTGTCCTCTAACTTTAAAAAATCCAGGCACTGCTTTGCAGTGCTGAGTGTATCCTTCAGAAGACCACATCAGGCTCAAGATAAAAGGAAAGATTTTTCCAGGGGAGAAACCATATTATGCAAATGAGAGGCAGAGCATCACATATGACCTAGCCCAAACTTTTCCAGACACAGCACTCAGTGTTTTGAAGAAGATAAACAGGGAACAGTGTCTCAAGAAACAGGCTCAGCTGCTGCCTCTGCCACTGTCTCAGTGTAACCAAGCACATGATTTGCTCCATCTCTGCAGATTTTTACCAGTCAGGAGAGCTGCAATACTGATTTGATGTTACAAGGTGTTACAAAGAGATATTCATTAGATAATCAAATTCTGAGACTCCGGATAGGAATCAGCAGAATGGGGAACATCAGGAAAATTTTTCACTTTTAAAAACATCTTTCCAGCAAAACTAAAAAGCCAATATAACCCAAATTTAGTCCCTCCTCTAGGAGGGCTGACACAGAGGATAGACAAATAACATTTTTAGCACCTGCCAATGGTGAAGTCGTTGAACTTTTCAAATAGTGCCAGTTTTAATTTCCCATACTGTCAAACAGGTGACCAATATGCAGGAATATTCACTAGGGTCAGCGTTTGGGAGCATATTAATAAAAAATTTCACAATACCATCAAACAGCAAGGCCAGCTACTCACTGAGAAAACACTGAGGAGCTGTTCCACAGGATGAGCAGGCAATATCTGCACAGCCCCTTTGGAGCCTAGCAGGTGTAAAAAAATTTTGGGGATTAGGATGTTTTACATTTGCACTTACCAGGAGGAACAGGTAGCTCAGAAAAATTCACTTTTCTCCCTGCCTTATGGGCTCTTATGGCATCCTGGTATTGCTGCAATCAAAGGCACTCAGTAAGACATAAAACAGAGCTGACTGTGAAATAGCAATCATCTGTATCTAACCAGCATAAACACTGTACAAGACTCAGGATTTTACTATAATATGTGCTTTGTCGCTATTTCTTCCCCTGAATCCTTTCCAGCTTCCCCACTGGACCTCTTTTCAAACAGACAGACAATACACAAATTATTTCAGCCTTGAAAAAGTCTTCAGCAAGAGAACTGATTCAAATGACTTTGCTGGATGCAGTGAGCCACACTTTAGTTTTACCTTGGCTATCCTGTCGTGCATCCTGCCCTTCCGATCGTCCCCGCTGGCTTTAGCCTGAGCTGCTGCTGCCCTGTACTTCTCCAGCCGCTGCTGCAACGCCTCCAGCACTGTCCTGGGCTGCTGCAGGGCCTCTGCAAACCACACAGACAATTAAATGCCACATCATAAAGATTTCAGAACACACAGGTTGCCTTTCTCCTCCCCTTCCTCACCTTTGTCAGAGAACACCACTGGAAAGTTTCACTATGAACACTGCTGTTATAAAGTTTATTAACTTTTCCTTCCATCACTGATCCAGAACAAAAGTAGATTGGATCAGCAGCAAACAATACTCAGAAACATTAGCCAGGTTTACTCAGTCCTGCTGCAGTTCAGTGGGAGAGGTCAGACCTTAAAGTGCTTCCCAGCTGTGCTGTTTTTATGACTTACTAGAGAAATGCGGAAGTCCTACCTGAAGCTTCTTGGGTCTGAGGTTCAGGTGTTGCAAGACCCTGGGAACTTCTCATCCCAGGTGGTACTTTTTGCTTGGATGCATCTTGTGCATGTCCTAAGCCTTCAAGATCTGCAAAGCAGGGAAAGCAGGAAGTTTCACAGCATGCTCCAAACAAAGCAATTACTGCTGCGTGTCACTCAGAATACCATCAATTTGACCACATCATCTTCCTGAAAGCTTTTTGGCTTCCAAACAGTATCTCCATGGCTAGCTAAGTCTAAGGTTCCCATTATCCACAGAACATGCTTTATAAGAAAATCTCAAATGCTGATTTCATTTTGGTTAGGGCTGCTCGAGGGGGTAAAAAAAAAAGTAAAAGTAGTTCAAGTATTCTAAGAATTCTCTCCCCAAAATATCACTTGGTATCTTGGCAGATGGAAAGAGTGAACAAGTCTGCTAATTGACTAAAATATTTGTAACAAAAGATGTGCTAGAAAAGGGAAGAAACTCGTATAATCTATTCAGAAACTCCGGTTTCTGGTACTGTATAACAGAAACTGAAATTTGCTGCAAAAATCTTGCACTTTTTAAGGCAAGGTTATGCCCTGGGTGAAGCTCCTCTGCAATGCCATTTAGTGATCAGTAACTTAAGTCATGAATCTCATGATTTACTGAAATAATCTTTCATTTACTGTTTTAGAATAAAATAATCTACTCAAGTAAGCTGCTTAAAACACTGGGCTGGATATTAAATATAATAATAAATATTAATTATTGGTGGGGATACTGCATCTACTTAAAAAAACACCAAATTTTATTACCAGGATTAAGGTGTCTTTAATATTGATAACTTGCTTTAAAAATTAGACTTTAGTGTACTGCAAACTGTTTGTTAATCTAAACGTTATGAACTTGAGTCAAAGCACGTAACACCATCAAATATTACAGTAAATTTTAAAGAAGGCCATTAGCCTTCTTTCCCTTCCACTTGAAATACTGGCTGCTATTATCTACACAGAATATCTATATATTACCCATACACAGAATATCAGACATCAATACTTGGTTGAACTTGTAATTCACAGAGAATAACTGCAATATGAGTAATGATACCTCATTTCTCTTCATTGGTCTTGATTAGACTGTGAACATGCAGTGAGCCTCAGTCCTAAACCATCCCCAGTTCTTTTAATAGTTTTGCAGTCAAATGCAGAATCATTCCATTACAGCATAGAGAGACTCCTGAAAAGGCTTCCTGAAGACAAGCCTTACCCTGAGGAGACGGAGGCATATTCTCGAGGTCTATTGGCTGCCCACTGTCCAAAGCTTCCAACACCACATTAAACTTCTAATACAGAAAAAACAAAACAGAAGATTTATTCTGGTCTGTCCAAGGCTTGACAGCTGCCACAATAAGTGTCTGACATTTAATACATGTGGGTATAGCACAGGGTATGTTCAGCATTTGGGATTTCTGGAGTGCATACCTTGCCTGCCCTCATGTACTCCTTTGCCTTCTCCAGGTCTCCTTGCTGCTTGGCCTTTAGAGCTGCTAATTTATACTCCTTCTGCCTCATAAGCAGGATTGCTCGTGTGCTGCTGTGCTGGGGATCTGGGAGAATGAGACAATGTTGAGACTGACACAGAACATGCAAGATTTGCATCCCTTGCTACACCCATCTATGCAAACCCACATTCATCCCTTTTTGCTCTAAATCACAACAGCCATCTTACCAATAGCCTTCTTCCTCCATTCTCCGGAAGTCCTACCTAACATAATGATTCCACTTTTTCCAATTTAAAGAAAAAATATTAAGTCTTTAAAGGTTGGAATTCAACATGTCAAATAATGAAGGAGAAACTGAGGCATAGGAGAAATTAAGGATACTGATCCAGAGCACAGAAGACTGAAATAATTACTGGTTACACTGCCAGAAACTCAGCATTCCATGGACAACTCTGAGACATTCAGCAGGGAAGTTCCAACATAAGCAGTGCTTTGCTGCACACAACACAAACATCAGGGAAGAGGCAGCATTACATTAGGGCTGCAAATACTTCTCTCAGATCACAGTACCTGCTTCCACAGCAGCATCAGCAGCAGCACGACCTTGCAGAGACTCTGATTCCAAATGCTGCCTTGCCTCAGAAGAAGCCTTCTGCTCATCATCTGCAGCAGAGTCAGCTTTATTCTCTGGTGAATCTCCTGAATTCTCTAGCTCCACTCCCATGGCTTGAGGTACAGAAGAAGAACTCTTTCCTGTTGCAACAGGAGGTGGCATTTCTTCCTCACTGATTTTTTTGCCTTTCTTCACTGCAGCCAGCATGGTTTCCAGAGTCTGGCATGGAAGGAACAACAGAGTCAATAGGCATTTTCATCAGACTAGTTACTAGCATAAAACAATTAAAAGACAAATTCATCCCCTTATACATGACAGGCTGTCACACACACCACCAGAGACTGCTGCCTTTCAGAACCCTGTTTTTCTGCAAGCAGAACTGCAGTGACAGTGAAGGGTGTCCAGATACCAAAACAACACAGTGCAAAGGCCTTGTTACCCAAACCAGGTAATTACAGATACCTCAGCACCCAGAATTATTTGAGACCTGATGTGATCCACTCAGTTTTGTCACAGAAAATCATCAAGGATCCACTAATACCAACTGTAGATGGATTTTGTGCATCTTTAAAATATAATAAAATATGCTATTCTGAAATGTCACTGTCTACATGGATCCAGGGAAGGAAGGGGTCTGCAAACCTCTTTAATGCAATGAGAAAAGCCATTAAGTACCAACAAAGGAAATGGAGCTTCAGTTCACCACCTATGGTAAGGAGCTCTCACCATCTCTAACTTGGGTTAACTGCTGCCCAGTTTTTTAAAATCCCTCCTCCGCCCCAAATATTACCTTCCTCAGTATTTTTATTTTTTAAATTTAATTTGAGGTTCAGACAAAAGACCACCATGCACTTCAAGCCAAAACAAAAGTTTTACTTCTTTCATCTTCCAAAGAAACTGAAATGGAAGCACAGAAAGACAACAAAATCTCATCAGTGCCAGAATCACTGCTATTTTTTTAGTCATGGCATTGTCTGACCTATTGAGTAACAGTGGCAGAGATACTTTGAAATGACTGCATATGAGACTGGAGTTCAGACCAGCAACCCATAGGCAGCTCCCTCTTTTCCATGTGGGAGTGACAGACTGATACTAAAGTTCACAGTTCCAAGAACTACATACAAGAGAGAACTCCATACCATTTGTTGACATGCAATTTTGCTAATTAAGCAGCTGTGAAGTGAGATCTGGTCTATTATCCTCAGTTACACTACTCATGATGGCACAGGGAAACTCCCTACCCTGAAGAATGAAGGAAGTGGCACAGTGCACTAAGTTCATTAGTGGATGGAATAGCTGGTTTGTCCATCCCTGTAGCTCTCAGAAAGACCAGGTGGTTTTGTGTACATTCCTGTCAGAGCTGGCAGGCAGTGGACACACAGAGACATCTTTCTTGTGCTTTCTCTTCCCCGAGTTTGGCCTCAATAGTTCCCTTTGTACTCCAAGAGACCTGGTAGCCAGTGAGCCATTACATCCTGCCCCAGTGCACAGCCCTGAGCTGCACACCTCCACTGCTGCCTAAGGTGATGCAGGAGAGCTGCTGAAAGCAGCGGGGAGAGAAAGGCCCTGCCCAGCAGTAAACAAGCACTGCAGCTCACTGCAAGCACGCCACCTGCCTGGAACCATGGGAGGCTGGAGAGACTGCTCTTTGCTGCAGTTCTTGATTGCCTTCATCAAAAATCCTGCTCTATTCCTTTTCAAGCACAGCCAACACACTCGGGGAAAGGCAGCACCTCCCTTTGTCTGACAGAAGTGAGTGGAAGGTTAGCAACTAAGGGAAGGCAGCAGTGATGAACTGCAAGGTGTATGTGCTAGGCAAACTCCTAAACCTTGCTTTAAGGTAACACTGAGCAGTCACCACAGGTCAAATTCAGATCCAGGCAGGTGGGTTTAACTTCAGCATGTATCACAAACCCTGCCTCCAGCTACTACACTCAACAGAAACAAAGCTGACACACAAAAGGCAGCTGAAGCCACCTCTTATCAGTGAGTTTGCTGTATCAGGTGGGTAGTCAGTAACAATAAATGTTTTCAAAGTAACACCAGGCAGCATGTGCCAACAAACACACAGCTGGGAAGAGCACACTTCAGAGAGCTGACTTTGCCTCACCCTCACTCACAGCCTGCTGACCCCAACTCACCTTCAGGCCTCTCTCGTAGCGCCGGATTTTGGCGCTCTCCTCCGATGCCTTGGCGTTAGAAATCGCTGTCCTGTAGTCAGCAATTCTTCCCTCCAGCATCTGCTGTAGCTCACTGGTAACAGCAGGAAGTGAGGAGGTCTCAGAAAAAACAATAAAACAAATCAAGAAAACTTATTTCATCCAGCTAGACGAATTTTCCCACCGCATTGAAAAACAAACACTCCTCTTCTACACACAGACAGAGCTGCGAGCTGAGTGCAGGCAGGAACAGCCCCTAAAACAGAGCAGGGTTTGTGCTGCACTAACGGTCCCTGCAGCCACCTCTGGGCTCTCTCAAAAGCCTCACTGAGAAGAATGGGTGGAGAGACTTAGGAAACTCTCACTCACAGGGTAATTGGAGCCATGTGGTCGGTGAGTAGGTGAGGAGAACACTGAAGTCTCTCAAACCCCACACAACAGAGGGTGTGAAGAGGTATTTTGGCACAATCTTGACTTATTCTTTTCTTATTTTTAAACCCTGCTAGTTTGCTCCCTTCTGGGCTTCAACCTGGTTTTACAACAAGAGCTCTTTTTCCTCCTCCCACAGCCTGGAATTAGTTCAGTGACAAAAGCAGCCTAAGCAAAGTCATGAGTAGCTACTTGCAAACTCTCCACAGCCAGAGACACCCTGCAGATGGCTCCTGATGTAATTATTGCCATTATCTCTATAGAAACCCTCTCAATCCCAATTACTAATGGGCCCAATGTTCAAGGCACTGGAATCTGTGGCACACAACAAAAACATGCAGTGACTGAATAAAGAATTTGACTGCATGAGGACTGACAAATTAAGCTGAGACAGATAATGATACTGTGAAAAAATCCAAAATTATGTCAGAGGTGTTGAGTTACAACATATCTCACAATTTCAGCATACTGCTCAATACTCTTAGGGAGAAGATATGAACTCTGGAAGCCTGCACTGCAGTCTGTATGCTCCTATGTATAATGAGAGACAAGACATGCCTGACTCCAATTGTTTACCTCTTTAATTCTATGCTAACATCAGAATTCATCCTTGGAACAAAGCAAAGGCATCACCTGCACCCACACAGCCTGGTTTCCCCAGAGGAAACAGAAATAGTGCAGTTTTTTCTTCCTTGGAAGACAAATCCTCGCTAGACTCTTAATAATGACCCTCATACAAGCCACATGACAACACTGATTCAGCAAAATTGTCAGAAACACAAAGCTCATTCCTACCTGTGATTGCAGTTCGGGTAATTCATCTTCTGCTTCAGATGGGGATGGCTCTGTTGGTGTCATTTCATCCTCACAGCTTCCTGTCTCACCTTCTTCCCCCAGAACTTCTTGCAACTCTGCCTAAGGTAAAAGTAAGAGCCAACAAAAGGTTTTTCCTCAAAATCTGCTCTGTCCTCAAAAGGCAAAAATAAAATCAAGTCTAAAGTGTCAAAAGCTTTGGATGGGTCTTGAACCCAAGTGAAGAGTCTGAAGATCTTCCATTCCAGTCTTTTTAAAATTCAGTTTTATTTTTTATTATTAATTTAAACTGGTTCCAGATATCACTGAGAAGCCACCCTACAGCCCCAGGATCACCACACAAATTTGTGGCTGGAGATCTGTAAGCTGGAGAACTTCAGAGAAGTACTTTCACAAAGATTATGTAAACCTAAATTTCAAATTTCCAAAAAGCCTCTACTAGCAATGGCAGTCAAAACCACTGCTTAACACTCCTTCCCTAAACCCTGCCAGTTAGATGAGTCACTGAAACAAAGATTTTCCTGAGGTGTCCTCTCAGGCCAAGCACTACTTGAAGCAGTAGCAAAATGGTGGCAGACATCACTTTGAGGATGTCTGCCCCTGGCTGTCTTTCATCAGCTGACATGGAATGGGATTCCTGCTCTTCCCTCAATTCTCTAAGCCCCCACACATAAATGCTAGAAAACTCCCTTACACTGCTGTGCAGGGGGATGGATCCTGCAAAGACTTGCATCTAATGGTGCTTTTGCAATATTTTAGCTTCTCACCACAAAGTTAACAGACATTTTTGCTAAATGCAGTCCTGTTAAAAAAAAAAAAAACAAAAAAACTAAAACTCTTTGATAACAGTTATGCATACCAACAGGTCTGTATCTTTCTCCAAGTCATCGTCTGCATCTTCCTCTTCATCTTCATTCAGATCCTTCATACACTCTGCAGCCATCTTTTCAATATGATCCATGGGCAGAGGAGCTGCAAAAGGAAATCCCAAGGAGCCATAAACCCTAAAGAACAGTTATGCAGTCCCTGGTATAAATCCTGAAGGAGCTGCTACCAGTTTAAAGACAGCAGTGACCTCCCCTCTCATGCCCCCTTTATTGCACAGTGCTGTTGGCAACTGAGAGTGTATTAATGGATAAAGGGCAAAGACTGGGAAGTGAGCATCCAGGAAAAGCAGCACTGGTGTTTCTATTATCACAGTCAAGGCAGGCAATAAGACACTTGCACATTTTCTGCACTGCTGTCTCATGATGATGAGATTCAGCCTTTTCAAAATTTTTCTTCGCTCCTTCATTTTGCAATCTTGCTTCAGGTCTTTGTCCTGAAAACTCTACTTAAAACTCCTTATTGCTGAGTTCTCATCTGTGCTTCATCCTGTGCCAACCACATCTTCTAAACTATCAACTTCCTCCACATGCTCTCAAAGGTGAGGTTGTTTGCCCACAAATCCCAACTGTCCACGTAAATGCCTCTGATACTTCCCTAAGCAGACACATGACTGTGACTCACCAGTGGCAGTAAAAGCTGCAGAAAATACAGATCTCCAGGACAGAGCTTTACAGTCAATTTAAATTCACTCCCTGCATTTGCTGAATCAGCTGAAAATTAACCCAGGTACAAACCTGCTTCTGTTCAAATAATCTAATTCACCCCATCAGTGCTTCAGTATTTCTATCAAACATGTTGTTCCTAAATTTAACTCTTAGCAAAACCCAGACTGCAGGCCATATGCAAAGGCAACTGGCTGTGCAGAAAACAGCAGGAAGGACAAAAAAAATCTAATCAAGCTTCCTCAGATGGTTTTTCAGCTCTAATCCCGTGCAGCAAGATGAGGCCACAATTTCAAACACATGAGTGGCTGCCCAGCTGGCACTTATCAGAGAGAGCAGGGATCTATGTGCTTATGATATTCCAACAGTGCAGCTTTTGCTGCAGGAGGAGGCCACTGCCCCACACCCAATCAGAGCTCTAGGATGTAATCCAGGAGGGAATTACTGCACCTGGTGCTCAGCCAAGAACCAAGCACATGAGTTGCACTGGATCCGTTTTTTCTGCCCTTTCCCAGACAGGATCTGTTTCTTCCCTGCCCTCACTGTAGCTCCCCCTTTCCTGCCTGCATCCTGCCCCCACCACTGCACTGGGCCAGGTCTCAGGAGTCCAGTGACAGCTGCCCAGTTGCTCATTCTCCATGAGCTTCTAACCCACACACTTCCAATTCTAGCAGGAAAACAGAATAGTTGCACATTACTTTGGAAAATCCTTTTCGAACCACGCATTTAGAACAGGAAATATTAGGCATAGCAAATGTTACTTTTGCACTGTCTGAAGTTTTATTTTCTTCTTAAGAACAGAAACACCAAAACAAAAAAGTAAGTGATGATGAGGGTGAGAGAGAAGTCAGCTCTTGAAAAGTTGACAACAATTCAAGAGCTCCTGATACACAGATTCACCCTCAAAACATTATCCTGCATGTTTTAGCCACAAGTAACCTATGTCCAATGGCAGAAGTCCTGCTATTATGCCTATTTGCACAACTATGCATATTAGCTTAAAGAATTTACCAAAATTTTGAAATCTGGAGAGTGGAAATAATTTAGAATTTAGTTTCAGATACAAACATGTCCTCTGTCTATCTTCAGCTACCGTGTTTATAGAGTTGTCTTGCCTAAACATTTCAAAATTCTTCATTTCCCTGCTGCTCTGTGTGAAGCCCCTTAAAATATTACAGGGAATTACTGCAGAGTTGCAAATAAGGCTGTTAGTGCACTATCCCTTCCTTCCTGCACCTGCTCACACACCTGTAGGTTCCATTCTCCTTGCCCCACCTCAACCACTGGCTGTCACCCCACCTCTCAGACAGGCAGGAAGCAAACCTGGTTCAGCTGAAAACCTCCCCCAAGAATACAGGTTTATTTTTGCAGAGGAGTTCCTGAACCAGCTCACCCTGCAGCTCCACAAACTCAGACATGCTCAGAGGCAGAGCATGCTCACTGGAGTGTCCCTCACAGCAGCAGCCTTGTTTATGGTAGATTACAGCAAGCCTGTAAAACACTGCAGAGCTGCATGCAAACACCACCAGACTAAATTAACAGATACTTAAAGCACTAAGAATGGTAACAGTCCATTCCAAGAGACACTCTAACCTGTATAACACAAGCTACAGGATTCTCCAAATAATTGCATCAGTATCTGCCTCTGAAAATGGGATTCAGTTTTGGTTACAGACTCCAAGTAACTAAAAATATAATGCTCATTATGTAAATTCATTCTTCAAACAAAAACAGAAGAACAACCACATGACAAACAGCCCACCCTCCACAAAAAACACAATTTCCTTCTGAAATCATCTAGCGCCTACTACACCTTTTTATGACTTCATATGCTAAAAAAGCATGCCTTAATTTAGTCATTAAATGGGTCAGCACCAGAGATCTTTTTCCTATGTCTACAAGAGCATCAACAAAAAAAAAAACTTTTACATTGTTTGTGGAGTAACAAATTAAACCTTTCAAAGTAAAAGCAAAAGCAGTTGCAAATTCAGGTTCTACCAGTGATTTAAATAAAAAATATTTTAGATAAATTTAAAGATTTTTTTAGATAAATAATAAATTTAGATAAATTTATTAAAGATAAATAAAATTCAGATACTTTAACTTACCTTTCACCTTTGGTTTTGATTTTCCATCTTTCACTTTTGCTCCTGTGATAGCAGCAAGCTCTGCTTCAAGGTCCCCATCATCCTCACCTTCCTCTGCACCCAGCAGCATCTCCTCAGGATTGAAATCCACAAACAGCCCCAGCTGGAGCCAAGGGAAAATAACAATACAGAATAATAAAATACCCTACAGTTAAAACAAAGGTGACACTCAAAAACATTACACTGCATGGATTATTTAGATATTTTCATGCATTCTGAATTCTGCTTTTTTTTTTTTTTTTTTTTTTTTTTACAACCCACTATCATACTACTTCTATTACCACAGCAATGCATACCAGGCACCCATAACTGGTGTAAGGTACATAAATCTTAATACCCCACAAGTATTCCCTTTAAAACACTACACAAACAATTTCTTACAATCAATCCTATTTAGTAGTCTGACATAAGAAGGCAGAATAAAATGTTTGTTTTACTGAGCCTCATGGAGCAGATAGCATCAGGGAAGTTCAGGGCAGTGCCTGCAACAGCTAAGCTAAAAAATATTCACTCATCGTTCACACACACAGCAGGTCTGACATATGCACACAGCTGAGACTTCAACCTTATCTCTTGAAGAAGTTACATTTATAAACACAGAACTCCTGTCTTCTTCTTACATCAGTTTCTAAACCCCACAGAAACAAACACAGCCATGTCCAAACCATCGAACTGGCTGGCACAGATCATCAGCTAAGAGATAACATCTCAGGGAATAACATTAATAACAGTAATCAGGATATGTCAGTAGGGGTGGTTATCACTCTCTTGTGGCAAAACATGCCAAAGCACATCAAAGGAATCTCTGGGGTCTTAACCCAAAAGGTATTATTTTAAAATGCCATCACAGTTTTTGTATTTCTGGTGAAGATACTAACTGCCCCAGGAAAAAAAAAAAAGTATCTTATGTATGCTAAGACTTTTTACAAAGATAAATGAACAGAATTAGATTCATCCTGTGAGCTAGGTGAAAGCTTTCCTCAAACTTTTCCAAAGCACAAGCCCTTATTGATCCCCACATGGCCAAGGAGGCAACATTTCAGCTTCTCTCCAGCACAGGAAAAAACATCAGCTATCATTAGTCTGAGGGTTAGTAACCTCTTGCTCAAGGATCTGAAGCGCTGCAAGAAGCTGGCTGTCAGTTTACAAATTCATGAAACAATATTTGTTTTAAACCCAGTAAGAATCTAAGTGCTGGTGGCTACTGCCCTGAAACATTCTGTGCCCCTCTTTGGACCATTTTATAATCCCAAAGGAGAATGTGAAAGATACAACTGAGCAACACTGGTTCCAAGGACCAGCAACAGCACTCCAAGTCAGCAGCTGTTTGTTTCCTAGCCTTGATCCTGCCCTTGACATTCCATAAGGCACTGGGCAGATCAGTCAGCCACCCTCTGCCTTATCCATCTCCCAGCTGTAAAGCAAAACTAAAGTATTTGCACACTTGGCTAGAACAGAAGGAAGGTGAGGACAGTATTTAAATAGGAAAGAATTATAATGGTGATCTAAAGATTCAAGTTCTATGGAACACACATAGACCTTTCACCAATGTGCAGAAGGGATCAGGAGCACACAGCATCTGTTCATTACCACACTGCAAGTGAAGGGACTGCAGCAACCACAGAAGTCAAGAACACAACTCAGCAGCTCTAGCTCCAAGTCCCAATCCATTCAATAAGGAACACTTCCAATGAAATTAGTAGTATTCGAACAATGTTTAATAAAACAGAAAAAAATAAGTTATAAAAAGCTTGCAGTTGATACACTACACAAAAATAAACCATTTTAAATTCAATTAATTTGAAAGCAAACAAGCCATTTGTTTGAAGAAACATTTATGCTGTAAGACAGGCTGAATAATTAACTGTATTGAATAAGAAATTAGTAAAATACATTAATCAGATCCTTGATTTACTCTCTGTCTTTTCAGAGTGAGGTTTCTTTTTCTTCCCTGGAAGAAGGAAATGTATTTTCACTTTCCAGCTCTTCCCCTGCTCAGATGAACTAAGCTACACACTATCTCTGTCACAGAGAAATCCAAACTTTCACACTGGAGCCATGGTGACATCAGGGATCACTAAGTACAACATTCTGCCTTCAGTATGAGAACACTGGTTCCTAAGAAATCACCAAAAGAGAACATCTCAGCTATTTTCTCTATTCTAATAACTTTTTACATTCCCTTTTCACTTTTCTCTATACTCTTACCAATTTTTCCACCTGTTACTTGCCTCTATTCTACCTTCAAAGGTTTCTGAAATTCCATTCTGGTTCTAACATATCCTTTAACTACACTGTTTTTCTGTCAGTTTTCTACACAGAATTTTGCCTTGACTGTATTTCTGATTTTGACACTGTTGCCTCACCTTCTACACCTGCCAACCATGACTAATTACTGTTGCTCTCCACAAGACATCTGAAACTCCATCCAAAGGTAAGTATGGGAAAAAAACCCAACACATGGACAAAGCTAAACTCACTTTTATCTACAAGAAAGGAACATAGGCTTATCAGTTTATCTGTTACACCAAAAAATGACTATAAAAAGGGAAATTAAAATTAACTGTCTCTTGTTTAGCACCTTAATATTCTCCAATATGTGTCCCTTACCTTGTTACCTGATATTCTGCTGCTCTTATTTGTTTTCTTAGAGATGTAAGGAAAACCTCCAGAGAACCACTTAAGTTATTATTAAATCTCAACATAGCTGGGCTAAGAAAATACTGTAAACATGAGTCATGAGGTCTCATGCAGATTACAGCGTTACAACACTGTGCCTTCCCTGCAAGACCTCCACAGTTGCTATCAGATATTTACTTCAAGAGGAATGCATTAAAGAAGAAGGAAGGAAAACAGGCACCACACAATCTAATTTTCTCCATGATCCTGCAATGCTATTAACACATGGGAGATTTTGCAGGAAAACAGCAGCAAGAGGTCTGAATGAGGCTATCCTGAGGAACAGTGAGTGGGAACAGGAGGTTTTTCTGCCTGCTCTGCAACCACATCTCCCTGGCCCTTTGCCCTCCTTACCTGTTTTGCAACTGCAGCTCCCTGGCCCTTTGCCTGAGGGCTCTTTTTAGGTCTTCTGCCAAGCATGTTGGTTCATGAATTTCAGAGGGCTGTGTCTCTATAGGACTGAGAGCACACGGAACTTAAGAGTCAGCGCCCTGTCCGTGCCAAGGCAAAGCCCGCCGGACGGAGACGAGCGCCGCGACCCCGCAGCTTCCCCGGCCTGCCCTCCGTTCCTCCCTCGCAGGGCTCCCCCACCGTGAGGGCAGCGGCGGCAGCGCCGCGGGACGCGCTGAGGGGCCCGAGGAGCGCGGCCCGGCCGCGCCCGCGCTCCGCCCGCCCAACTCGGCGGGACCCGGCGGGCAGGGCCGGCTCTGGGCGCTCCCCGACCGGCGCAGGGAGCGGCCGCGGGGGTGATGGGCCGGGAGCAGCGCGAAGAAGCGCGGAGGGGCCGCCCGGAGAGATCCCGGCCCCGGCTCACCTCGGCTCCCGCCCGTGTGGCCGCAGCTCCGCCCGGCGCTGCGCGGGGAGGGCCTGGCCCCCGCGGCGGCTCCGCGGCTGCGCGGAGGGGCGGGCCCGGCCCGGAGCCACGGCCCGCCCGGCTCTGTCCCGGCTGCGCCCCGCTCACAGCCCGGCACCGCGGTGCTGAGGGGCCATCCCGGCCCGGAGCCACGGCCCGCCCGGCTCTGTCCCGGCTGAGCCCCGCTCACAGCCCGGCACCGCGGTGCTGAGGGGCCATCCCGGCCCGGAGCCACGGCCCGCCCGGCTCTGTCCCGGCTGCGCCCCGCTCACAGCCCGGCACCGCGGTGCTGAGGGGAATCCCTCATAGTGACCCACCGGACAAAGGCGTTGGGTATTTGAATGGATTCGTGCGGTATTGTCACCGTCTCCTCCATTCCAACATCCAGCCCGCCTTGCAAACTAAAGTTACTTTTAATTATGTTGGATTGCAAACTAGAAGTTCCTTTTAATTATGTTAGTAAGGAAAAGTTTAAGCACATTCTAACAATGCCTTTCATTGAGTATAAAAGTCACTGAGGAAAATCAATGCCAAAGACACCACGAGCCTCAAAAAAAAAACCAGCAATGCAATGTATCTTCTTCACATAATCCATCCCAAGCTCATACACCTCATTTAAAAGGGGACCAGGTACCAGCACATAAAAATAGTTCTAAAAACAAATTGTTTGAAATATTTAAAATGCTTTGAAATTAATTCTTTATTATTAAAAAAGAGTGCTTTCAAACATCAAAGAAATCAGCAAAGCATTTTAAAAAAATACATTTCACTATTTCCATTTTATCAATAATTAAAAAAAAATAAAAATAGACTGTATTTAAAAATATTTATACATGCTAAAAGCAATAAAACCTCTTTAGCTTTATTCCTCCCTGAGTGCATACATGACATCATCCTGGCTGAGGTTCAGTCGCACCCTCATGTGCAGATATTTATTGCTGGCCTCCACCAGCAAGAGCCTGCAGGCACCAAGTCTTGAACAAATTGCCATGGTTTCTGACACTGTGGGGCTCTGCAGGCCTTCCATCCTGCACAAGGCCACGTGGTGGTGGTAGATCTGTGGAAAAAGAGAAAAAGCACAGGTTATGTTTACTGCCTGCTGCAACTGAATGTGCCAAGGTGACAGGGAGAGAAGCTGCCTTCCAACCACATCCATGGGAGGGGACATAAAACTCCAGCCCATTCAGATGCTGTAATTTTATACAAAAATGTTTAGAACTGCATCATTCTATAAACATTAATATTTAGCTTCTACTCTACTCATGACTACTCCAGTGTCTTCACAGCTCTGCTGGCACCCAGTATTTTATGGATCTACTAAAAAACCAAAGCTACCAGTGACATATCTGTCTCTATGAAGAAAAACAGTGACACACAAGTTGGAATCAACTTTCAGTTTTCCTCCCTGGACTCCTGCCTGATAATTTCAGCTTCTCTTTTATTTTTCCTGTTATAAAGCATGTTAGAGGAGAAGCATGAAATGTTTTAACAAGCAGGCCAATAAAAATAAAACCACCTTGTGATCCAGATCCCTGGTGTCAGTAACAAAAAAGCCCCATACCTGTTGAACTGTTGCCTCCTCAACTCCCGCCCTGCGAAACTCTGCCAAAATTGCTTTCAAGAAGATTTGTTCGTGCAATGAAGCATTTCTGAGTCAAAAAACAAAACAGACAAAAATCCATTTGTGAAGTTCAGAACCTATGAAAAATCAGGAGGAAGTCTGGAAGGGAAATTTCCTTGGGAGCTACATATTTAAACATAGGGTGGGCAGTTTATGTCACAAGTGGCCATTGTATCAAAGCCTGCAACTGGCATCACAATTTTTGTCCTTGAAAATCTAGTGAAACTGTGAAAGAGACACAAAAGCAAGGAAGTATTTTTACCTGATTGCATTGACATATGGTGATGAGAACATTTCATCTATGGCTTCAGTCACGTGGGCCATCCTGACCATCTCTGGGGCTCTCTTCTGCCTGGCAAACTCGCAGATCTCCGTGGCCCTTCTGCAGATATCCAGGCACCGCCGCGCATCCCCGGACAGCGCTGCCACCTGCAAGTGAACGTGACAGATCCGTGACATTTCCAAACAGCTGGGGAAAGAGTTTAGCATGAATCAACAGACAAACAAACCCCAAACACCCTGAGCACCCAGCACCTACCTTACTACAATCCTGAAGAACAAAATTTACTGACCAAAACCAACATCTCCCACATCATCCACACACCCACATCATCACCCACACATCATCACTTCAACACCAAAAGCTTTCAGAAATATCAGTTTAATTATCAGTGAAGACCTTTACCATAATGCAAAATGCAAAAGGAAAAAAAATGGAGGGTGGGGTATGACACCAAAAAACTCAGTTTTTCTATACTCATTAAAATACTGATTTTAAGAGTACACCAATAATTTTGGAAGATCTCAATAAAATATGTAGGATTTACACATCCATTTACAGTTACAAGTGACTGAAATTTCTGAAACTAAATACTTGTCAAAACCCCAACTGTGCTTTACAGTTTTAATAAAGCTATGAACATTCACCACATACTAGTACTGGCCTAGTTTTCCCAGCAGATGCTGGTAATATACAAAAGCCCTAGAACCCAGCTGGGGCCAAGAATGAGAAACCTGTAGAAAATCTAATTGCAAGGTATATTTCTATATTTTCTGAAGAAAACTCATACTAGAAAAACACTGCAATTGTTCCCTTTGCAAAAGCATCAGTATTACTCTTACAGAGAGGTGGTTCCTTCACAACAAAACACATGCCTGTATTTACTGCTGACATATTTATGAACACTCTTTTTTAATCCTACAATGATGTAGGATGCTTTGACATAATTTTAATAGATTACTTTAATACAGAGCTGGTAATATAACACATTAGCAGTGCACATATCTCAATTAGAGAAGCTACTGATCCCCGATGCATTAACTTACATTTTGTACAACAGAGTATTAAGACTTGCAAACAGGTATTATCGATTATGACAGGGCACTAAACATCCTGAGAAACAAAATTAATAAGGCTATTTCCACTGCCACTGGCATGCTATCTTTTTCAGGATTCTCCAATGACTCACATTATGCTAAACAGTGGAGACAGTTGACATCTTATCATCACGACTCTTGTCATGCCTTCGCTCTTGGAATATGCTGCTGCCTTCTCAGAGTAGGTGGAAAAAGCAAGGACACTGCTCTAGCAATGTCTTGTGAGAAGATCCCCTGAATAAAGTATGATCTAATTGTGCCCCACTTGCCTCCAATACAGAACATAACCACAGAACCGGGTCTAGCAGCTGTTACAAAACTCTCCCTGTTGTCCGCACACTTTTCACCTGGTGCAACATGAAGGACATTTATCTGCTCTGTGCTCACCTTTCTGGAAACCAGCTGAACTGCATCCTCTTCAAATGCCTTCACACCCTTCAGTCTGGATGAAACTATTTGCTGTAACTGTTTGTAGGTGTAGGGCTGAAAGGACATTCTGGTGAGGCCCTACAACAAATGACATAACACAGTGAGAAGTGTTTGTGGTGCTGGAAAACTCTCAACTGCTCAAGCATGGCCTGTGTGGTTACTTTTACTTTTTCTGGTAGGAGAAATCAGTCTTTCACTTCCTTTCCCTCCTGACATGCTTTGATCAATCACATTTGTGAACCAAATGTACAAATCCACAAAACTGTGACTCAGTGAGGACCACTGGCTGGATCTCCCCACCGAAAGGCCTAAGGAGCAAATGAAGCTGCTATCAGAATTCAGGTTTCTCTTATAAAAAACTTTTAAATAAATAAGAGGTCCCCAATACAAAAATATTTTGATTACATCTGTCTACACATTATTTTTTAATACAATAACAGCAGCAGCTGTGGAAAAATATCAATGTTTCCTTTAGCAAATCTGTATATGTGCGTGTTGACTTCAAGGTAGCCATCAGCCAAGAATTAAAACCCTCTTTTGGCTCAAGCTAATAAGAACTGTAAAATCTATGTTACAGATGGTGCACTGCCTTTCATCCTACAGGAGACCTGAGTTTTGAATCTCTTATGCAAAACTTTTCTTGTGACTATATGGACTCAGCTGATCTGCAGTGGGTTTAGTGGGTGGGGGAAAGCTATTCACACCCTGTGGAGCTGTTTTTGAGTCATGGAAGGATACAGGCACAGAGCACTGTTTTTGCAAATCACTTTTCAGTGCTGTGGTGAGATGACCGAGGAAAATATATTAAAAACAAGTGGAGAGTGCATCCAATTTTCTTTGTTGGATACTTTTATATAATCTACCAACTAATAAAGGCAAGCAGAGAAGTAAGTAGGTTCCTGGAATGAAAGTGGAAAGAGGAAGGGAAACCAGAAGAGAATTCTTCCGAACTCCACAGTAAGCAGATTAACCATAAAGCACAGCATTTGATTATCCAGATCTTAATATATTTCAAAAGGCATTCATGTTCTTATTTCATTCTTACAAGAACATAGTGTACATACATAGCATAATATATGATTAGCAAACAGGCTCATGAACTTAGTTCGCTACAGTTTATGTGTTCATTATCAACCCTCTGGAGAGGGAATTATAAAAAACATTGTTCAGCTTCTGATATAACCAATCCTACTTTTCTCCTGGATTGCTTTTGATTGCATCCAGCATTTAATCTGTTCTCCTTTTATGGCATAGCAACAGAACTGTTAGGACATACCAGCCTGCTTGCTACTCTGTTCATCATGATTCTCTCTGGCAGGTCCATGGTGTTGGCAATGGCCAGGATGATTAGCTTGGAGTGCCTTTGGGTTGGCCAGTCAAATAAATTGTACATCACGTTCTGCTTCCGGGTCCACAGCAGGTCAAGCTGCAGAGATAATGAGAGAAGAATCAGACTGGAAAAAAGAATGGCCTCTTATTTGCAATACCTGGTGAGGGTTTGAGAACCAGCTCTGCCACAGAAGATTTCTCATGTGATTCTGAACAAGCTGTCTCTGTTGCCTCTCCTTTATCCATCTACTAATAGGACTGCATTTGCTGAATTGGGGCTCTAATCTCTTTTGGAAAAGCACAGTTCAACTGGATGCTTGAACAGTAAATGTTAAACAGCTGGAGTTTCAAAACACTACTGTGATACTAATACTACATCTAACAAGATTAAAAGGCCCTCCAAGTGAGAACCTGAATTAGCTTACAGCAAAAATAAGAGTGCATATGATTATTACTGAACATAGCACATTCAAGGGTTTTTCAGAATTATGTGTGACTTATTTCTCTGTGAGTTTTCCCACTGGAAAAGCAGCAGCTTCCAGACAAAATACAGTTGAAACCCCAGGTATTTAGAATTGTCAACTTATTCCACATCTTGGAATATAACCTGTATGGAATCCAAGGCAAAGAGCAACATGGCAACAGGATACTCAGCCTTTTTAGGAAACTGAATTTAAATACGTAAGAGGAACCATTTGCACCTCCTCTCTCCTAAGTCTATTCCTGTTATATCATATGTGATACACTCAAAGCATGCATAATCTTCCATCCATGAAAAAGTCACTTCTTACAATCCTTGGAGGAAAGAAAAAGGTTTCTTTGTCTCACCTCATCCACTATCAGCACTGTTGTCTTCCTCTTTGGTCCAGGTGTACTGAACAGCTTTGCCAGCAGTACTGCAGCATGGGTTGCTGTCACCTTCTGACCTGTCAAGAACTGCACAAGGATTGAACAAATATTGTAGGTTAATCACACCAAACCCCTGGAAATAGAAAGTTTGACTCCATTCAACTTTGCCTTTCCTTAACAATCAACACCAAGCACCTGGATTATTTTTTCCATGTGGGAGTGAAAAAAAAAAGAAGAAAGTAGCTCATAAGACACTCTGGTCTACCAAGAACTGCCCAAAAAGGAGAAGAGAAACAAAACAATGCATAGCTAATACGAAAGAACCACAGAATTCTCTGCAATCTTAGAATCATTAAGGAATCCTGAACCCACCCAGTCTAGAAGGGCCCTAAACCCAGAATTTCTCTAGGGTGTCTTTGAATGCACACACCTACTGAAAACCTCAGTCAGCTGACAAGAATAGCCTGACTTGAGTAATCTTGGACTGCTATTAAAATTCTAATGAATCATCAGCAGGATCTATAATTAAATTTATTCAACGGTGAGCTAAAAAAATACCTGCAATACCTTTGGCAACTATGTGGCAGAACAGATGAGCTGACTGTACATTACCTCTTCCCTTGCAAGTCCAAAGATATCCAGAAATCAAAGCATGACATTTCAAAATTACACTGCAGATGCTGAATCAATTGTTCATCATAGTGCAAAGTCCAGGAATAAAGCCAAATGGGGACTGCATTTGAAAACTGCATTTTTTTTCTAAAATCTCTTATAAACCTAAGATTTGATAATTACTAAACAAACCACAGCACAAGGTTCATGTATAATCTCTACTTGTTTCATGTTTCCAGTTCAGTCAGAACAGTCCAAATCAGTCACAGAAAAGAGTTGAATACCAGAGAACCTTGATTCCACAGCCCTGGAGCTGAGTATCCAATGTACCATGGAGTTCAGTTGCTGTGGTGGAACTGCACTCTTACTGTACCCAGGTATTTAACCCTATCTCTCATCTGTCCAGGGCTTCCAGTCCCTGTTCCATCTCTAAACTTTGCTACAGCAGTAACTGCAGAAGGAAGCTCCAGAATTTGCTTCAGTCATGCTAAGAAACATCAGCAAAGTGGATCTTGACCTGCAGCAATCAGGAGAGCAGCAGCAGCCTAGCTCTTAGTTATGGTTCTTTGACAGTAGCTGAGGCAGAAGGAATTGGGGAAGTACGTGGTTCATGTGACTTTGTACTCCCCTAAAGGATATTTCACTGGGCTACCTTAGAGTTCAGGACCAGTGGGGAGCAACAGATTGTACTTACAAAGGCCTATTCTTTATTCATTTTGAGATTTTATGCTGAATGGGATAGGAACAAAGGATGTTAAAATGCATTCACACTACCATGAAATAAGGTAATTGTCAGGAAGCCTCTCACTATGCTAAAGAAACACAGTGGCCTGGCCTTAGCAAATCCCTCAGCAAGACACTGTCTAAGCTGGTTTGAGGAAAGGATGCAAATATGCAAATTTAACTCGCAACTATGAGGATAGAGACATTAGAACAGTAATGTATGACACTCCCTGCTCAGAAAGATGATGTCAAACGTAAATAAATGGAGCAGAAGTTTATATGAAAATGGAACAGATGCTTCAGGAAACCATTTCATTTCCAGGTCACTGGTTTAAAGTTAGCCTAGACTGAGAAAGCTTTTGAGCAGTTACTGTCTAATGCCTACTGGGTGATCTTAATCCCGTCCTCAGAAGATTAATTCCCACCATACAACACAAGCTCAGTCAGTAGTCCCAGATGGATACTGGCAGACTGGTTTTTCGTGGATATCAGAAATAGACTTTTGTTGACAGAGATGGCCCCTCTTTAGCTGAATTACTATTATGACTGACCAATTAACCATGAAGACCCCTCAGTAATTATTCTACTGCTACATTGACTTTCAGTATTGTCACCTTAGCAGTTTAAGCAGATGTGCAGAAAAAGTTACACCATAGGAAAATATAAAAAGCTGGTTTAGATTTTTTTTAGATGAGCAGATGCAATAATGCAGCAGAAAGCAAAACAGTTCAAGAAGTTGATTAAGGCTTCAAGTTAATTATTTTCTAATCTGCTCTAAGATAAAAGCACACAATCTCTGGGAGGAACTCGGAAGTATTGATAAGTGTCTTGAATACTGTAACATATTAAGGATCTGATAGTAAAATGTAAGATCTCTTCTTTCAAACCCAGGAACCACTGAAAATGCTTCCCTTACCTCTAATATCTGCACATAGGCTTGATGAGGGTCTGTCAGCTTCATGCCATTGATCTCCACAAACTGGAATGGTGGCAGTTCATCATTTTCTGCAGCTTGCTGAAGACACCGAATTACTTCATGAACAGTTGCAGTTTTACCTGTTCCAGGCACTCCAGAAATGTACATGCACCTACAAAAGGGGAGTACCTCTTCAGCAGCCTGAGCAAAATGGTAACACTCTTGGGATTAATGAGCTGGAATTCTTGACCTCTGACACTAGTCCTGAACACTCCTTTGACACTTCAGGCAATTCCCTACATCTTACTTTATTTCCAAGCTGGGACACATAACACCTTGGAAGATCATGAGAATTTTTATTATTGCTGAAGCAATCAACAACCTAAAACATTTTATAAATATAATTTACCTTTTAAAAAAAAAACAGTTTACCAGACTTCTAAAACTGACCAGTTATAATTTGGTCTTTAATTTTAATCTGTAGGATAAAGAAGCCCACATTATTTCCACACACAGCACCGCTTAAGGAAGCAAAATATCAGAAAAATTGAGCAAGGAACTTTAAATGATGATAACTTTTAAAATATAAATAATAAAGTATAAGGTAAAAATATATCATCTGACTGCTGTTATGCTGTAAGCAGATGTGATCTTGGTCACAGTCCTGCCAAACTCACCCTCCTGTACCATCAATAAGTTTGCTTTCCACGAAGTTATAGATATCCTGGAATTCTTCCTCACGACAAGGCAGAGATTCTGGGATAGCAGAAACATGCAGCCTTTGAATTAAAAAAAGAAAAGAAAATTAAAATTGCTGTTCTCTCTAAAGAACTGATGTAAACAAACAGGCAGATGCTCACCTTCTATGGGGAGTTTTCCTAATCTCTCTTACATACTTTTAAATCTGAGCATCAATGTCAAGTATCCCAAAAGAAATAGCTTAGTCTCTCTCTATGTGCTCCTAATTTATGCAGCAATAAAGATTAATCTGTTTTAACTCACAAACTATTTATAAGTCAGTGCAGACGTAGGATAAAACAGAAGAGACTGCTTATAGGAAACAGAACTAAAACCCAGTTAGAAAGATAGTCAGTCCTGAATACCTTTTTTTTCCACTGTGAAGATCTACAGTGACACCTGTAAACCTTTTTCATAAACCAAGAAGAGACAAATATTGTACCCTTACAATATAAAGTTAATCAGAGAGGATCTTTGTTTTTCTAATGTTGCACAGAATAAAGATACCTAATTATGAAGAACTTAGCAAGAACTGGTTAAAATAATTTAAAATTGAAGTAGTATTTGTAAATACTAACATTATTTGTAAGTCTAGTATTGTACTGTATATTATTAAATATTCTTCCTGGATCAGAACACCATGCATTTTTACCTATTTTATTCTAAATGGTAAAGATGCCATTCCCTATTTCATCACAGCCTACTGCTATGCACACCGGATGCAAAAAAAAGCTGATTTTCCTGAGCACAGGTTACCTTAATCTGGCCTCTTCCAGTACACTGGCTGGTTCCTGGGCCGCCTGGATGCGCCTGGGAATTTCTGGAGTTGCATTCCGGGGTGTTCTGGGTGTTCCTTTTAAAGGCTGCAAAGAGAAATTACAACCTCAAACAGATTTTCTACAAACAGCAAGTTCTGTTGGGAACAAATCATCGATATGAGTTTCCCAAACATTACTTATGCCAGAGTACCAGATGAACTGAGAACCAGTATTTACACAGGGGAATTACCAAACAAGCCTTATGGTGTTTTCTTCCTAAGAGAAAAAGGGAACTGGAAAGGGGGTGGTGACAATTACACCTTTTAACTGTCTGAAGAATTTTTGAGTTGTTAGTCCTTTTCTGAAGTGCTGAATAACATAATGATCTGGTTCTTAAGAAATAGCATCCAAGTCAGTAATTTCCCTGTTTAGGCTACAGTTTTCTGATCAATATTGTCACAATATGTGAATGGTTTATATATTTGCATAACCTACTCATATCAAAGATTAAATTAGTCCAGATATTGCTTCATTAAAAGCTAAAGTGTTCAGATACTTAACTCCGGTACACAGGCATCAAGCATTTAAATAACAGGCTCAGAAATAATAAAAACAGCTTTTTTATATGGAACCTTACAGTTTTCCTCAGTGTCTTTGCAGGAGTGTGAACTGCTGACTTCCTTGAAGATTTTGGGGTGCTTAATATTCTGCTGGATTTAGTTTTCTTTTCTGGTGTACAGGGCACATCATCATCATCATCCTCCTCTTCCTCGCTACTTGAAGAGTAGGAACTGTCAGAGTCAGACAGAAAATCTTCCTGGTCCAACATGCTACGAGAAAGAGAAATTACTTGAGCTTTTTAAAAAAATACAAGTCTACACATCACAGCAACATTGTACACTTTCAGCTTTTTCTGGAGTTCTTGTAATCAGCAAGCCAAAACGTTTTCCACTTCAGTTGCTTATTTTACATGGCTTCTGAATAGACTGGCTTAAAGGAAGTCCGTTTTCTGAAGAACACCATGAGTCAACTTTATGTCTCTGAAACCAGTTTTACTTGAGTTGCAGTTAAGCTGTGCCTCTAGAACCATTTGCATTTCAATATTAAGCCAGACAAGCTCTCAAGGCTTTAAGCTTTCATGGCTTCCAGCTATCAACAGAAATCAGAACAGGAGATCATGGCAGCAGGGTTTACCTGATCTGCTCTGCAATGAGAGCACTGGTTTTCTGCACACATGTTCTCCGAGAACGAGGGGTCAGCACAGGGCTCTGGCTGCTCTGATATCCACCTAAACTGGAAAGAAAGAAAACAAAGCTGGTTCTATTCCCTCTCCTTGCATCATACTTGTAAGGACACAGAGAAGGCCTTTCAAACTTCAGGCTCAATTGTTACCACTGTCCATCCAGCATGAATTCTTATTTGTTATTTACAGATGGGCTATGGCATGGATGCTGGCAGCACAATTTCCCCCCTCTTGCACTGTGTCTTCAGTGCATATTTGCCAAGGAAAACAAAATATTTGAAGGGACAGAGGCTCAGAACAGCTGTGGTTTTATTTTATTGAGAGGTGGGGTTTTTTGCCTGTTAAAGATAAGAAAAAAATTATTTCCTTTGGGCATCTCCTTGATTTGCCCTTTGGAATGTATTTTTCTCTTTGTGTTTTGATATTCCTTGATTGTCTTCTTAAGTTGCTTCTTCATCCCTGCCACTGAAATATTTTACTGTTGCTACTAGTTCAAAGTACAAAATGAGATGAATCAGATGCTTTTATTATTTGTTGGCAGTTCTTGAAAAGTTTTTTTTAGATCTATAAATACTACTGAAATGCCATTGCCTTATCAATGAAAGGTAAACATTTTCATGCTATATATAATTAGTGCCAAAAAAGAGTGGAAATTCCATTGTTGCATCCACATCTTTACTCTTGGAAAGGAGAAAAAGGACTGCTTTCTGGCTTCTTGCCACATTTTGCACAAGAAAATCTGTTCCATTCTTCTCTTCACCTAGTTCATGACACTGTATTTTTTGGGCTTTGATTTCTTTCCTACATAAAAATTAGCATGAAACTATACATAAAATTCTCATGAAGACTCTCCTGAGGCAAATCAAACCACTTTCTACAGTCCAGCATCCCTGAACACTTGTCACAAGTTGGGCACATCTGAGTCTTGATAATGGAGTGCAGGGAAACAATTTTCATCCATGTTTCATCAACGTGGCTTCATTCCCTTTCATATTATCCTACCATTCCCATTTCCAGCTTCATTTCTCTGTTCTTGGAACCATGAACTGCTTTTCTGTCTGAAAAGTCAAGCCCCCTTTGGATCTCCCTGATACTCATACTCCCAATTTTCTAAAGCTTCATCACAGTGCACTTGTCACTGCTGAGGCTCTCCCCCTTCTCTCCTTGTTCTCAACAGGCAAAGCATGGCACATACAGAGACTTCACCTACTTTTCTCTCCAGAAGTCTTCCATAAATGTGTTTTAAGAGAGCTTCATACAAATAGAAATCCCATACAAAAAAAAAGATAAAAATGCTGTCACTTACGATGGAACGTCATCTTTCTCCTGAAGATTCTTGTCTTTATCACTGAAATCTTTGACTTTAGTGTAGGGGGACAATCGCATGGTGTCACTGACCCTCTGACGGTGCTCTGCACTCTGAGATGTTGACTTGGATTTATCATTCCTGCAGGGGATCTTTGGTGGTGAGCCTAAAATGTCATTTGTGAATTTTACTTTTCTTTTAGTAGCTGATGGCTCTAATGGTGCTATGGCATCACAGTCATCATCCAAAAGACCCAGAACTTCATATCCCAGCAGCCTGCCTTTGGACCTTGTGGGACCTAGAAATGAAAAGCAAAATTAACTTTTGTCAGGCTTCAATATGGCTGGTTTGGTTAACTTTCAGAAGACATGGTACCGCTGGTGCAGTGACTTGTTTAAATGAAAGCAGATGGACATTTCACTCCAGGAACAAGGAACTGGATCACTAGAAGGCACTTTCTCTGAAAAATTACTAAACAGGAGGACAAAGGAAGACAAATGGATTTTTTTCAGTTTTCTAACCCACTTCCATCACTTAGAACTTCAGTTCCACGTTGAAAATACTGCATATTACACAGGATCAAATGTGCTTATTCAACCAGCTGAATGCAAACATTTTAGTACACAATTAGTCAGAAGATTAAAGAAAGTGGGACATTCTGAGGTCAAGTGAGGCTGATTGGCAGCTTTTCAGCCAATAAGCGCTTTCATTTATATTTATCAGATACAAATAAAGCACTTGTGGCAGCAGTTAGATATATACAGTAGAGTGCTTGAAACAACAGACAAGACAAACAAGTGATGTGCCTACAAGGTTTGGGCTGATCCCAAAGCTTGAACAAGGAAGCTAAAAACATTGATGTTGAAAGTTAACAACAATTTGAACTAGCCAAAAGGGAGAAGCACAAAACATATACAGCATTACTGAATGAACAGAATATTGCCATATACATACTGTTTAACTCCAGCTTCTTCCTTGCTGTTGGGGTTTTGATGTCATTATTAGCCACTCTTTGAGAATGCCTCTCCTTAGAAAGGGAGGACTTGGAAGAAGAATGTTTGGATTCTATCTCCATATCAATCTTTTTTGGTTTTGTGGCACTCCGAACAACACTCTCTGTCTCTTTTTTCACAGGTGTAAAGATGTCTGAAGGAATAGATGCTTTTGAAGAGTTTGTGATGACACCTCTTGTCTTGTTAGCTTCTTTCAGCTTAGAGAATGTGTCCGGGGACAAAACCTTAAAGCACTTCCCATCCCAAGACTGTTTGACATAGAAGGTTTGTTCCTTGTTTAATGTAATAACAGGCAGCTCCTCACCCAGATGTAGTGGTATTACCTGCAAAACCAGGAAATATTGAAACACACATACATTAACATCTACTGTCAATTTAGAATTCAGCAATTTTCTATTCACAGATCTTATTACTGTAACTCATGCAATCCTTAGTTTCTAATATACACTAAGAGCTGTTGCTGTTTCTTTCTTCCCTCCCTGTGTAGAAGAGTTGCAGTACATACCATGACGCTTTTAATAATGGTCTCTGCAGCAATATCGGTGTCATAGCCAAGAACTTCATCAAAAAACACCTCCTGGGCAGAAATGTCTCTTTTAAGCATCTTCCGTTTGTTCTGAGGTATCTCCTCCAAACGACAGAACCACTGCACAACTGCACGCTTGTGCTGAGCACCTGCAACAAGGAGAGGAAGTCAGGGAACATCAGAATTTTATTGTGTCACAAGTGGTGCCAGAATTCAGCTGAAATGCCAGCAAGGGTAGATTTGCAAGTCCCATTTTTTAAGCTAAATTAAAATGTTTGAGTTGAGAATTTTAAGGGCTAAGGTAACATCTGCACAGGGTCTCAATCACAAAAATACCTGGAGACCAGCTCCAGACCACCTATTCCCTACCACAGACAAAGAGGTTCCTTATTTGCATAGATGTGATCTCCTCAAACCCTGCTAACTAAAAGCAGTGACACAAAAGGAGAAGTGAGAAATTTCAGGATGTTATTTGTAGTGCCATTGTACTTTTCAAAGCCAGAAGTGTTTTTTTTTTCCACTGTCTGACAGACCAGGGAATATTGCTGATGAAATATCTAGTTTTTAAGGAAGTTTCATTGGTTTCATTCCAGCATGAAATGAATATTGAGTTGTGCTACAAAAAAGTGCATTAATAAATAAAAAAGATGGAATGATATGTATTTATGTTTTTAAAAAGGTAAAGAATATTAAAAACCCTCAAAGTAGTATTATTATGGCACAACACCAAAAAAAAGTTGCACAAAGTAATCAGATACAGCCAATGCGTAGCTCCCAATTCAGACTCAGACAATTTTTGTATCACCTACCTCCTGTGATCTATCTTTTTGTATCTACCTCTGTATAAACAAGTACTTCTACAAGAAATTGAAGTAAGAAGTCCCATTTATTCAACCTTGTACTTTATTTTTAAATTAAAGGCATTAAATGCCTGATGTCTAAGCAGATGCAAATTCCAGGGCTGCAGTACTCTTGCTCCATTTGGATTCTCCAATTTCTAAATAAAGCATGAGCTCACATTGTCTTCCTCAAGGACCACTGCTTTTAAATTAGACAGCTACATAAAAAGACTGTAAAAAATTACAGTGCTTTAATTACAGTGTGCTTAACTTTCCATTTATGCATCAAATTTAGCTGAAATTAGCCATCAATCCCAAATATTTGGGGGGAGCATGTGACTACAGATGCAATGATTGCCAAAATCTGATTTTCTTAATAAATTAAGCCAGTGACGTAGTGTTAATGCTAACTACAACCCCATGAAAAAGATAACTTCAAAACATTTTACGATTTCTCACAAAGAATGTAAGTTTTTAATTCTCTTACCATCTTCATATAAATCCACGAGCTGTGCCACATAAGGCTGATCTGCATTCACTCCTTCTACTAAAATAAAGTCACCAAGCTGTATACAGGTTTCTGTTTTGCTGCTTTCTGATGTAATACGGATCCCCCTAGAAAGTGATAAACACAAGAAGATTAAGAGAATTTCATATTCTTCATAATTCACCTATCATTAAGCCCAATGTCCTGTCAACTTTACAGTTAATTTTGTCCCTTCTTGCAATGCTTGCAACTTAGTTCCCTGATCAGAAGCTTTCATATATTGTTCAATTAAAAAATTAAAACTTATTCACAGATTTGGTTAAATGTTTTTGCTTATACGGTATAGTTTACAATTCAAGAGCTTAGTGACAATGCTTTTGTTACATATATTACATATATATGTTACAGTGTCACAACAAAAAAATGCTCAAAACATTACTCGTTTTGTCACCGACTGCCATGTTAACCTAAATGATGTCAGAAAGGTACAGAAACATCCATTACGTTTCCCTTAGCAAAACAGAAATAAATGTTATTTACTTGTACTGGGAAGTCCTCAGCTTTCTGTCTGAACCCAAGGGTTTTCCATACCAGGAGTAGATAAGTTTGCTTTGCTGCCGGGTGTTCATGATTCCCAAGGAAAAGCTAAAACCAATAAACAAACGCTTTTTGATTAGTATTTAAAACCAACAAAAATTAAGATAGGAAGACACATAGAACTGCTATCAATTTTTTCGGCAGAAGAACGGTGGTTGACACAGAGAAGCCACTTTCCCCAAAGCCCCAGGCACCCCTCCCCGAGGGATGAGGAAAAAAGGAAGATCTTTAGGAGTGACTTGTTCCTTTTCCATTCCCCGCCATGGCGGGACCGGCTGCCCGCCCTGGGGACACCGAACCTCGCTGCGCGCTGCCTGAGATCGCCACCGACGTTTCACTTTCGCTCAATGCTTATGGTTTCGTTTTAGTTTTCAATTCCTTTTTTTTCCTTTTTCCTAAGCAAGAATTTTCGTCTGGAAAGTCGGGGACAAGCCACCCACAGCCCGCAGTGCGGTTCGCCGGCCCAGCCCGGGCGGCACATGGCGGCTGAGGGGCCGCTGTGCGGCGGGCGGGACACGGCGGGGACCGAGGGGCTCCGGCAGCACCGCAGAGACACGGACCCCGCACAGCCCTGACCCCACAGAGACACGGACCCCGCACAGCCCTGACCCCACAGAGACACCGAGCCCGCACAGCCCCTCCTCACCGGGCCCTCACACTGCCCCGAGCCGGCCCGATCCTCTCACGGAGCGAGGGAGCCTGGAACACAGCACAGCGCTCTATCCACTCCCACCTCCCCGCTCCCCGTCCCACGGGATACTGCACAGGACGCTGTGCTGGGATATCCCTCGCGAGGGAAAGCGCCCAGCCTGTCCCACAGCACTCTGTCCCTTGTGTCCCCTCACGGCCCCCGCTCACCGCGTCCCCTCAGCGCGTCCCGCCGGCTCCGCGATGGAACTTCGCGCCAAAGCGCGAGCGGAGCCCCGCCCCCGGCGACGCGCGCGCACGGGGCGGGCGGAGCGCGGCCCCGCCATGTTTGTGCCGGGCGGGCGCGGCGGCGGCGGCTCCGCCCCGGAGGCGGAAAGGGAAGGGGAAGCGCGGAGAGCGCGGCGCTGAGGGGAGCTGGGTTGGGGCCGTGAGCCATGGCCAACCGCACGGTGAAGGACGCGCATAGCATCCACGGCACCAACCCGCAGTACCTGGTGGAGAAGATCATCCGCACGCGCATCTACGAGTCCAAGTACTGGAAGGAGGAGTGTTTCGGCCTCACGGGTATGGCGGGCGGGGGCCGGGCCAGGCCGGGCCGGGCCGGGGGGAGCCCGCACTGACGCTGTCTCCTCCCTCTCGCAGCCGAGCTGGTGGTGGACAAGGCCATGGAGCTGAAGTACGTGGGGGGCGTCTATGGAGGGAACATTAAACCTACGCCCTTCTTGTGTCTGACGCTGAAGATGCTGCAGATCCAGCCCGAGAAGGACATCATCGTGGAGTTCATAAAAAACGAAGACTTCAAGTAAGTTGTAGTGTGATTTTTCCCTTGTTGAAGTTATACCTAGGGGAAGTGCCCAAAACAACCTCAGTGCAAGGTTTAGCTCTCAGTACACTCTGATAAATTTGCTTTCTCAAGCTTTTCTTGCTTTCAAGACTGCTCTCCTTGTCACCTGGCTTGTTGGAAGGGCTCATCTTTGTGGCATATGCTCTTTGTGATAATAAACCTCTGCCTGAAGTATTTGGAATGGACTGCATTAAGGGATTCATGTTAATCTACTTTTTCTTCAGTATTTTTTCCATTTTTGTCAGTGATAATGCCCCCATACAGACCTTATGTATGTAAAGTATATATGTGGTTTTAAAAGTATCGAGGAAGTGATGGAGCAAATCTAAACGGTTATGTGTTCTGGCCAGTATACTGATTTTCCTCAGAAACTTGTGGGGAAAAAGCTGTTTTTGTATCCAAACTGCTAAGTGTGCAGGAAGCTGAGATCCATGGAAAGGTTTCCTTTCCAGGTATGTCCGAATGCTTGGAGCACTGTACATGAGACTGACAGGCACTGCCATCGACTGCTACAAATACCTGGAGCCGCTGTACAACGACTATCGGAAAATTAAAAGTCAGAACAGAAATGGGGGTAAACACTCTTTTGTCTGTTTAGCGATATAAATCTTAAAAATTATGGCATAACCTGTTGGCATAAGTTGCCTGTAGTTTAATCTTTACTCTCTAGTGTTAATTTTGTCTTTTAAATGCTATTCTTCGCCCCCAGAATTTGAGCTGATGCATGTGGATGAATTTATTGATGAGCTACTCCATGAGGAACGTGTTTGTGACATCATCCTTCCTCGACTGCAGGTTGGGAAATGTAGATGGTTATGGAATTCCTAACTGCACCAAGTTCAGTAGCTGATTGGCTGCTGGCTTGTTGTGTAAGTTATGGTTGCCTCCTTAGGTGTTTGTTCTTACTTGGGTTATGTGGAATAAAGTTGCAATTTCTCCTAGAAACGGTATGTTCTGGAAGAAGCTGAGCAACTTGAGCCTCGTGTTAGTGCTCTGGAAGAAGACATGGATGATGTAGAATCTAGTGAGGAGGAGGAGGAAGAAGATGAAAAGGTTGGTAAACTGTTTTGGAAAGGAATAGTTGAAGCTGGACCCCTTTAGCACACTTCATAATCTGTGACAGATATTTGAGGGGAGGCACCAGAGAGCTGCTGGCAACTTATCTTACCTCCCCTCATAACATATTTTCATATAAACAGCTTGTGAAAACTTGGACCCTGAAGCAGCTCTCAGATTGCCATGTCCTCCTGTCTCTTGAATTCCATGTTAAGCTTATTTAGATGAATTAATTTATATGCATATGTAATGGAGAGAACTAAAGGTGGTGATGGAACATCCTGTGACCATCAGGATGGTACAGTCAGTGCTGCTGTACTTCTTCAGAACCAAGACTATGAGAAGTGGCTGTTTGAATTTCCAGCTGGCAGTTTTGGTCAGCACCACTCACTCCTAAATAAGAAATACTTGAGGATGGGGAAGCTTGGCTGCCTGACAGTTTATATTCGTTATTTAGCAATGTTTACTGATAGCATCAAACCTTGCTGAAACAAGACTTACAGATCCTCCCCCCCCGGTTTTCAGCTGGAGCGGATCCCATCTCCTGACCACCGCAGAAGGGGCTACAGGGACCTGGACAAGCCCCGCAGGTCTCCGGTGGTGCGCTACCGGCGCAGCCGCAGCCGGTCCCCAAGGAGGTGAGCTGACTCTTCCTTTACCAGTGTTTATACCTGTTGTGCTGAGATGGCTGGAGCACAGCAGTGAAGGTGGCAGTTCAGCCACAACCTCCCACACTTCCCAGTTCCATTAGCATTTCCTGAAGTGAGGAGTTGCAGTGCACAGCCACAGTCAACCCCTCTGTCTGTTTCTCCAGTCATTCTCTGACTCTTGAACGATGAAGATGTTAAGGAGAACCAAGTGCTTTGTTTTCATGTAAGCCAGAGGCTGTAGAGATTAATTGCTCTTACTGATATAAAACCAGGAAAAATTAATCACTTAACTCTTGCTCACTGCATGGTCAAGTCCTAAGCAGGTCCATGTGTAGCAGGCCAAAAACACTAATGGGAAGTAAAAGCCCTGGTGGTGTTGCTGAAGAATGTGGGAAGTAAAACAGCTGTCCTGCTAATGATTTTTAGTGATTTTTTGCTTTTCTCCCCCAAATGCAGGCGCAGTCGCTCTCCGAAGAGAAGAAGGTACTCTTTAATTCTGTTATTTAAGCTGAGCAGTGTGCATTTGTAGTACAGCTCTCTTACAAGCTGCCTTTCCCTCAGCCCATCACCGCGCCGGGAGCGGCATCGCAGCAAAAGCCCGAGACGGCACCGGAGCAGATCCCGGGAGAGGCGCCACAGATCGAGATCTAAATCTCCAGGTATTTCTGCCACTTCCAGAGTAACTTTGGCAAGTCCTTATCGGCAGCACATCCACTGCAAGAAAAATCTGTGTCACCGTACGGAAATGGTAGCACAGTTGTTAAATCTGGCTGATAAAACTGCTGCTCACATGAAAGCAGAGCTGGGGAACTCCTTTAATGGCTGCAGAATTGTCTTGAGTAAGTTTTCAGATACTTGCCAGGAGGTTAATTTGAGTGCCTGGTTAAAGCTAGGGTTGTTCAGGCAATATCTAGCACATTTGGTCACTAGAAGGAGATTGACAGGAGATTGCATTAGCAAGACAATGAAGAATTTCAGTGTCAATGGAAATAATTATCGCCTTTTTATCCCACAGGGCATCACCGTAGTCACAGACACAGAAGTCATTCCAAATCACCTGAAAGGTAAAGGCTTAGCCTGTTTCTTAAGTGCAATTTGGAAATTAAAGATAGGTTTTACAGTGTTGGCTTTTTGGTTTTTTTCCGTTTCAGATCTAAGAAAAGTCACAAAAAAAGTCGGCGAGGGAATGAATAACAAACAAAACCCAGCCCACCGTTTAAGGACCTTGAACTGCAGTCTCATGCTGTCCTGTTTGTTCTACAGGACAGCCGGCTCTCTATTGGCTGCTTTAGCAGTCCCTTTCTTCAGTCTTTCTCATTTTGTTGTCTTGGATTTTTTTATTAAAGGTAAGCTAAGGATACCTTTTATGTAGTTAGTTACTCATCCTTGTGATAGAATTTGAATGTTGTTTTTTAATTGCTGAAACCTGTTATAACTTAATGAAGAGCAATAAAGAAAAGGAAGGTTTGTCTTTAGAGGCTCCTGGCTGTTTCCTTCATAATAGTTTGTTGAGATGTCCCCTAGTTGAAGCTGGCTTCATTCTCAAATCAGGGCATTGTTTTGTCAAACTGTCCTGCAGACAGGTGCCAAAGGAAGTCTTCATTCAGTCACAAACACTGCAGGGCTCCCAGCCCTGCCCTCTCAAAACTGCAGTACAGGAGAGGAAACAAAGCTGTCACAATCCAGTGCATTTACTAAAAGTTCCCATGAAAGTGCTCTCCAACACGTGGTTGGCATTGGGTGCTTTGTAAAAATCACCCTTCAGGGTAATCTGCTGCTTCTGATGATGCCATCAGAGATTTCAGAAGGTTAAAGTAGCACAGAACACTGCTTAATTCTTTTGGAGTAAGAAGTTCAATATATTTAAAGACAGTACAACACTACTTTGAGCACAGTTTGTGGCCTCCCTGTGACTGGGGACAGAATTTGACACCATGATGTTCAGCTCTACCTTCTCTGAGTGAAGTTAGCTTTTTAAATTTAGAATAATTAAGTTCTTACTGAAGATATAATTATCCTATTACTGCATTTGAAATCAGTTGTGTTAAGTCCTTCTGTACCATGTCTTTAGTCATGGCCCTTCTTCAGGAGCAGGGACAGTTTTATCCCTGATAGCATTTAGGGCTTCAGGATTCTCATATTGCCCTGGGAGTGCTGACAACACAAATAAGTGTTCCTAGTGAATTTATGGAAAGCCCTCTTTAAAATTGCTTCCCAGTACAGCCTAATTTTTCCAGGGTATTTGCATATTATTTTGCAAAGCTGATAAACAGAAAAGCAGGTGTGCTCTTCCTTCAAGTATAATACACACATTGACTGTGAACAGCACATGCAACAACACCAGCATGGAAAAAACAGGTCTAGTTGCTTGTACCACTTGTTAAAACTGCTCTTTCCAAGATCTCCAAATTAAAGCCATTTTTATTACTCCTGTTAAAGCATGCATGCACACAAATAGAGAAGAGGAAAAAGTCTTATGTCCTTTTTTTGCAGTTTTATTTTTCTTTTTAAAAAGTTTTTTGGCACTACATCGTTCTGTAAAGAATAGAAGTGACAAATTTTTAAACACATGAAATCCCCTTCTAATTTTATTTTTTTAGAACAATATATATAAAGTCTGAAGCAACCAAAGTATGAATACAGCTAATAGAAAATAAAGAACTTAATTTTAAAAATTCTCTCTCTTTACAGTTTATCAAGATAAAACAAAACACAATTCCCCTTAAAAATAGGGTAATAAAATAGATGAAATTTGTATCACTCAGTTTTGTGATACTAGTAAAAACTATAGTTCATATCTATGTACAAATGATACAGTTTAAAAACAGTCTTAAATAATCTTGTATCTAAACATGTTGCATTAAGATTTTAAATCAGAACCTGAATTTCTTCCTCCCCTCCCCCCACCCACTCACAATCCCATCCAATTTCACTTTTTCTGTTGAATGTAATTCAGATTCAAGTGTGGGTGTCCTTGAGACAGAAGCGAGAATCGCTGGTTACTCTGCATCAGTGGACCAGCTAAAAGAAAATGGATTACAATTACTTCAGCAAATCACATAGTTTACAGTGCTTGGCTATATTCAGTGTACCAATCTAACTTAGAAATAAGGCCACTTACTAGACTGACACAAATGCTATCTGTACAACTAACCCATTTAATGGGACAATGCAGAATTACTTTAATCCTATACCAAAATTCCCTAAAAAAGTAATTTGCATTACTTCAGTTATTTAACAAAAGTTTTTTCAGGATTTTGAGTAAATTCAATTTTCACTTGGAAACCCTGCTAGAGCCAATAATTTTGAAAAAGGATTTGGTGCCTGTATCTCATTTTAGCCCAGGTGACCCCAGCAACACGTCCTCCAAGTCAAATTTGAGCATCAGTTCTCTGGTAGTAGAGGTCTTTTCCCCCTCCTGCCAGATGCTGAACACCTTTACCTTTCATAAACATCAGAGTTGAAATCAAGTCAGTTCTTCCCAGTTCCCTGATCAACTGAACCTGACCTAACTTTGCAGTCAGTGCTGTTCTGACTGTGGATCGGCTGGACTAAACCTCGAGAGGCCCCTTCCAACCTCAGTTGGTCTAGATAATTTTTATCTATATAAATAATTTCAAGCAAGGTATGAAAGCCAAATAAAGTGAATTATGACAAAAATTTTTTCATATTCTGAACATACTCATGGGCCAATCATCTTAACCTCTACTGACAGAGGCAGCTCTACAGTGAGCCAGCAGCAGCAAATAAAAAGAGGCTGGAAGTGCAACAGGCTGTAGACTGGCTCGGATTTCAGCATTTTATTTTAACCCTTCCCTCCCACAAAGCTTTTCATTCATCCACAGAGGAAGCTGAAGTGCTGATTTGACTCTGGGATTCGTTTTGGTTCCAGGGAGCCTAGCAAGTGACACATGATTCCTTGGCTTTTAAAGCCTTTGAGACAGTACAGAGACATGGTGCATGAGCTGTTGATTCACATACTGGTTCTAGTACCTTGAGGGTAGAAAGGTTTGTTCGGTGGGTAGCTGGCATTTCCCTGCTGCATGTAGTTCTGAGGCATATTGTAAGGCCACGCTCCTCGGAGGAGAGGAAAATGGGTAGGGGTCCCATGGTCCCAAGGGACAGAAGGAGGGTTCATTTTACCAAACTGTCCTTGGAAACCCTGATCTAGTTTTCAATTGAAAGGGAAAAGCACATTGCAAGTTGAAATAATTAAACAGTAAGTCACAAATACAATTTACATTTTAAATAACAGTTTGCAGGGGACTTAATGCGATCAGTCTGATGTGCTAATTTATTTTTTTTTAAAATATACATCAGTAAAAATTACCACCTAAATTACTTCATTATTCACTATAATAGAATTATTGGGAAGAAAGAGGATGGCTCATTATTAAAATCAAGAGCTACGATTTCACTATTTTTATGACTTTCTCATGATGAAAAATACAAGGTCTGAGCAATGTTCAGAACTACTGTCTGATCCCACACAAACATCCACTATCACTGACAGAGCTGTGACATGAAAGATGTTATCCTCTGCAAGAAGTAACTCACATGTATCACTGGAATTCCACTAATACTTACATGCTTAAGAAACTTGCTATTAGATCACTGGACTGACTTTAAAAATTATTTTTTTAGAGAGAAAAATATAAACTTTGGGAAGAAGTACACAAATTGTAAAGCTACTCCATTTACAATTCTGATATCACTGCAACATTAAGGATGAGAAATCAAGCATCCAAGGAGGCAGGACCCACAATATGAGGCACAGCTCTGGAGTATGCATGAAAAAGAGTTGTCTGTCTTGATACTTCTAATGATCCTACTTCTGATCAGTTGTCTTCTGAAAAGACAATTAAAGGAGCTCCTTTCAAGGCAAGGTTATGTAAGCCAGTACATAGTTTCCACAAACTTAGTGTTCTCAAATTGTCCTGAGGAGGTAAGAAACCATGCTTCAAACAGATAGCAGACAGCTCATCTCTACTGTGCATTCATCTTAACGGCATCTAAGCCAAAAAGGAAATAAAACTGATTCAACTTCACAGAGCAAAATTACTATGATTGGGAACTAGGAAAAAGAGTGTGAGGAGGTTAGAAATGGATGGAAGATGAGGGATGGGAAAAAAATACCATGACTCACAGCGCATGGTGAAGGAATTAGAATTTATGGAGCTTGTCTGAAAGAAGGCAGCTGCCTTAGTAAGGATATGTGGATTGGAAGGAGCTGCTTGAGGGAAAGACAAAGCTGGATAAAGGGACAGATGAGATGCTCCAAAATGGAGAGGTAGGGACAGAGCACACTGGAGACACAGAAAACACACGGGTAGAAGTTCCTGTATCCTTTAAAATATATTTCCCACAAAGCTTTCAATAGAAAATCATTTATCTCCAGCAACTTAATATATATTTGAAGCCCACAGGTGAATTATTCCTCATCAAAAACTGCAGACTCAGCTGAAAATCTACTGTTACTAACAACCACAGTATTAGTGCAGAGAAAGGCTGGGCAGGAGATTCAGAATTTTCATATTAGGATGAACAACTGCACCAGTACATTATATTAAGGATTTATTTTTTTAAACATAGGAGGACTTATACACTCAGAATAAATCAGAAGACCATCACCATGATTAATGATGTAAAGGTTAACAGTTAAAATTTAGGGGCTGCCACAGTTCATGTTGCAGAGAAAACTGAATGGGCTTTAATTATTATATATTGCTTTTTCTCAGCCTCAAACATACCACTGTACTTGGCTTTGCTATGAGGCAAGAGGCTGTTGCCCACTTGTCACGGGAAAACATATTGCCAGGAATCAACATCGAGATTACAGAAGTTAAATATGGCAGGATAAGCCACAGGAAAAAACAGAATGGATAAAATCATATTATAGTGTACTAAAGGTGAGTAGACAATATTCAACTTGCACAACTGTAATTCTGCCAGTCTCTAAGTTCATGGTTGCAACCTCAGCATTTGTCTAATAATTTATGTAATGATGTGTTGAACTTAGAGGTCTTTTCCAACCTTAATGTTTCCATGATTGTCTGATATAAGGAATCCATTATTTGTCAGCACATTCACAGAAATATGAGTGATTCAAACGATGAGATTTCTCAGTTGAATGCAGGATTTCTCATTGTTGCACAGCCATTAATGGCAGACAGAACTAATGCCTAGAAGTTACGGTGATCGAGTCTAATTTTTTTTCCTATGAAAGTGTTAAGACAGGTGAAAGTCACGATTTGGTTTCTTAAGCATCATATTTTCATCAAACAAGTTGAAAGAGTTAGCTGTTCCTGTAACACTTAACACTTGTACACAAAGTGCGAGAGGTTTGATACAACAGAGAAGAGTTACCTGAATTCCCCACAGTGCCATTGTTCACCAGTGAGTTTGGAGTCACGGGATTGTGCCAGTGTCCCTCATGAGAAGTGCTGGGGATTCCCATGGGCCTGGCAGCAGGCTGTGCAAAGATGATACTGGGATCATTCAAGCTTACACTGCTCTGGTTATTTGTGGCGCTGCTGCTGCCAGATCTCATAGAAAATGCAACATTTGTAGAATGAGGAGGGTTACCCGGTGCAGAGTGAATAACAGGCCCATGAATAGGCCAAGAAGTGTTGGGAAGCTGAATTTGGTGGTGATGGTGCATCTGAAGCAGTCCCAGGTTATGCAAGGTGGAATACTGACCTGGGGGAGATTGGGGAAAGTTAAACAAAGGCAGCTGGACCTGATGGGGTGGCTGTGCACCCTGCTGTGGCTGAGGAACGTGCTTAGACTGGGATATTGATTGTGGCTGAGTCTGGTTAATGGAGGCTGGCTGAGAGGAATTCTGTGGGAATTGTTGAGGTTGTGGAGAGTAAGATGACTGATGCGAATCAGACTGGAGGAAAAAAAAAGTATGTATTTCTGATTAGTCCACTGGCTATTTAATGGTGTTTTCTTTAATAAGCACCCACAGTATTAGACTAATTATAAAACAGCAAAGCACTCCCCAGCAACACCCCAAGCACTGCACCCAAATTCCTGTTGGCTTCAGTAAGTGCAGTTCAACTGACACTGACTTTCACCAACAGATAATTTGGTCTGTTAATGTGGCACATCCCACCATCAGAAACACCATTCTAAGCAAGTATTAGCCCCAAGCTCTTCATTAGACTCCTCAAACACTTGTTTCTGATTTTTAATAATTGTCTTCCCTACCCTACTTATGTACAGCCCAGTACCTCATTAAATAATTGCCTTACTTCTAAAATAGAGTGGTTCTTATTACTGCATAGTTTTTTAAGTAATTCCAAAGTAAGGTCCTAATATTTCTCTCATTTTTAAATATCTGTCAAACAAGAAATGCAAATGCCAAAAACCCAGTTTCATATCCTGGTGTTGGCCATGGCTAAAGGCACAGTAATAGCAATTATTACAGCTTTTGCAGAGCTCTTACAAGGCTGTCCCTTTCACCAGTAACAGGCATGAGGCTATTTTATCTGTTTGGAATTGCAACTGAACAGAGAAGCACTTCAAGAAATGGAGTGGCTGGGAAAAGAGTTACTCAGTTTATGTGCCAATACTTAATGCCAGTATCTGGATTCCCCAATCTGGTTTTAAGCACTGAGACAAGATACTGATGGAATAAGGGCATCCAGAGACATTCAAATGAGACAGGTACCTAAACCAGAATCTCAGCTCTCATTTTCCCCCTGAGACTGACTCCTCTCTGCAGACTACAGCAGCCAGCCAAGCTCCAAGAGCCTCAGCTGCTGTTGAACACATGGAGTTAAAAGTCTTTCCAGCTTGTCAGGATCCCCGACTATTCACCTGTCCATTTAAACTGGCAGCCACTTGTCTCCAAAAACCAGAGGTGTCTGCAGGACCTGCCCATGCCAGAGCATCCCCTCCAGCAGCCCACTGTGTGTCTGTGCCTGGGCAAAAGCTGGAGCCCAGAAGCTGGGATTGCTCCCTGCTGCTATTCCAACTGTGCCTGTATGAGTGCCTCCTATACCTTTCTATCAAACAAGGAGAAGAAGGTAAAACCTGGGATTTGAAAGATGACCACTAGTTTAACAGTTTAAATGTTATAAAAATAAAGCACATGCACTGACTACAAACATTCCTGCAAATATTAACCCACCACAAGCATGCACTGAATGTGCCAGCAGCAGGAGAGGAGGCATATTATGCTCCAGCCTGTTGATTTGCTTCCTATTCTCTCCCTCTTACTTCACCAATATTCCCCCTTCCCATTCTTCTCAACCAATTCCTGGACAGAACTTATCCACCAAGAAATCCTGGTCAAATGACAACCATGCAACGCACCATGACATCCAGGTGACACAAGAATGTGCACATGATGTGTCTGCCTCTGAGTGCACCCACATGTTCAGCTTCAATTCCTCAGGCAGAAATACAAGGCTCCTAAAAAAGTACTCCTGTGGCATGTTCAGCCCTTCACTTAGATAAGGGCAGTATCAGTCCAGCAGCACACTGTAAGTCATGAGATCTCCATTCCTGGAGCCAGCATTCAAAAAAATGCTTGCTGATCAGTTAGGAAAGTAGCAAACTGAACAAAGAGCATTAGTGATCAGCAGCCCTGATTACTATATTTGCTTACTTGCCAGCTTCATTAGCAGGAACATGCTTCTCAGACTAGCAGCTTAAAATAAATTAATTTCTGCTCTACTGTCTGCTCCAAAAATATTAAATGCCAGCAGTTGTATTTGCTCATCTCCACTCAGAAGCCGATTAAACATATTTTATGTAGCTCTACAGAGACCTGAAAAAATTCTAGGATAAAACTATCAAAAATTTCCCCATTGTCCTGCTTGTGCTTCTAGTGTGCTCTGGCAGACTTTTTATTGAAGTATGATTCAGTTGTGTCCTGTCTCTGCACATGACAGTTCCTTAGGACAGATCTCTTAAACCCTAAGTCATGGTTGTGACTAACCTAAGTCTCCAGCATTTTAACGATGAGCTATGCTTTACCTCCCTTACTAACTCTGGAACACCGCCAGAATGAGAATTTGAAAAGCATCCTAGCTTAATCTGGCCTTTCAGAATCACAAGGTATCTCATATCAAACTTGACAATGAGGTTTCCATATCGAAAAACCATAAATGCTCCCCAAGACACAATACAATAAATCAAAGTTCCACTAACTGGCAGAGTGCAACATTGTCATGATCAAGTCCAGAATCTGTTGAGAAAAGCCATGCAAACCTGTTCCCAGCATGGCTGGTTTGCTAGAGCTTTGCTCCCTGCAGTCCCCTGCTCCCAGCACTTACACATTCTGATGACTGCCTGGTACGCAGGGGCCGCTCCACCTGCTGCTGGCCCACAGCCACCAGCTGGGAATTGACCATGCTCCGGACCAGCTGCGTGCCTGATCAAGGAACACAGTGTTAATAAAACCCACAGAGTGAGAGAATAATGAGAACTGGGAGTCAGCAACACCTTAACTCTCATGTGACACAGAGTAGGTAAAGCACTTTCACCTCTCCTCTTCTTTAAGTGGAAACTTTTCTCTCTACTGGCAGCAGACAACATTAATAGCTACAGAAGCTAAACACAAAGTCTACTTTTGAGTAAAACAAAGTCTAGCAGGAACAAGGCTCACCTTGCTATCAGGCTGGAGCTCTACTTTATATATGTTTCCATATTACTGCTGTAAGCAGTGGCATTTTAAATAGCATTAGTGACAGCAGAAACTTCTGGGCAAAGAAAGTAAACTAAATAAAAAGACTAAAGGATAACAGAACACAGAAGCAAGGTTCTTCAGAAGTTCACTTATGAATGCTTCCTCCACTTTTTCATTCATTACAGGCACCCAAGGGCCTAATATGAATGAGCTTGCAATTAATCTTCTCTCAGTACTATCAGTAATTTGAAACCCGGATTTAGCCTAATTCATCTGTATGGTTTTTCTGAAGTGTTACTGAAAGAGCACTGATTTTTGCTGAAAATACATTTACTTACCTCTCACAGATGATGGAGGGTTAGCTAACATTTGAGAAACATTTGGAAGAGGAAATGCATTCAATTATTATTATTATTACTATTGTTACTATAATTACTATTGCTACTTCTAAATGAACCAATTGTGAGTGGAAGACAAATTATGCAATACCCTGAAGTACACTGTATTTTACTGCTGAGAACATTTTTACCACCCATGCAAAGACTGTTCTTCAGGAGACGCTGCTCCCCTTGCAGAAAAGTAACACAGAACTAGAAGCTGTATTTTCGATGACTGAAACATTATTATAACAGGATTTTTTTTTTTTTTTTTTTTTTTTTTTGAGATAATTACCAAGTCTGTACAGAAACCTAGAGAAAAGATATCTCAGAGCTTTTAAATTATCCTAACACATAAACTTACCTGGCACACTATTATTTCTCTGACGGGTTTGTTTGAATTCAGGACAATCTCTCCTAACATGACCCACATCCCCACAGATGAAACACCTTTTCTCTCTTGTTTCTCTGTCATCTTCTTTCACCTCTTTTTCATCATCTTTCTCATTCTCCTTTTTCTTCAACCTGAACAATAATTTTTATTAGCAATATCACAAAACCACACACACAAACACATAATCCCTGTAGAGCTGTTGTACTGTTGTGTTCAAAGGGAATGGTTACATAACCAACATCTGTACCAGAATACAAATATCTCAGGAATCCCAAAAAACACTTTCAGATTCTGGGCTGGTTAACAGCCTGTATAAACTTAATGGAGTTAGAAGCTCCCCAGACTTGTCCAAAAGCTGTCTGACTGTATTAGGGCAGAACTCTGCCTGCAGTTAAGCAGGCTTAGCCTGCCAGGTAGTTGGGTGGCAGCTCTATGCAGCAATCCCACTGAGTTAGAATATACCCAAAACAAGTGAGCTGTACCTCATTCATACCATCTCCCCCTCACTGGACAGGGCACATTTCTCTGTCACTGTCTGAGCCCAGACAGGATGTGCAACAAGGCACTGAGGTTCTTTCAAGCACTCAGCTCTAATACAGCAGGAGAACTAGTGATCAGGAACCCAGACAAGAAGTCAAGGTCTTTTTCCACAAGATATCTACAGGATTGTTAAATAATAATTTTATTTAGTGAGCTGTATATACAATCTGAGAGAGATTCTGTCTGGCTGTGCTGTAGCAGCAGTTTGTGTGAAGAGCAGATCACAACTTCTTTTCCTGAGACAGATGTAGGGAAAGAGTTGATGCAATTCCATGTACTAATACTTGTACAGAGAGCATCTGAAAGAAATAGTCCACCTGTGACCACAGGGTTCCAGTGCACTTTCATGAATCTTGAACTCTGCTGACTGAATAAAAGGCTGTAAATAAAGATTTTTTTAGCAGGAAGAGACCAAGAATCCTTTGACGAATTGTGGAGGAGACAACTGAACATAGGGAGCATATGAAAAAGCCCAGATTAATTTGCACTCTAAGGGCTTCAACAGGCTTTAGGAGGAGTCAGACAATCTAGGCTGAGTGGGTCATTAAATAGCCAAAGCTGTAAAAAGTGAGGAGTCAATTCCTACTAAATTCTCTTTGAAAACATTGACCTACATGTTCTGGGACTCCTTTTGCAGGAGTCCTGAACCCAAAATTCCTGATTAATTAATGTACAAGTGTGAGATCACCAAGTGACTGGCATTAATATGATGTTACAGAAATGCACTTTAACTGTGTACATTTTAACTAATCCTGGAGTTTAAGAAATTAACTTTTACCTGCCTTGCAGGTGTGCATTATCAGATCAGAATAATTCAAATTCAACACTGTCCCCTGAACATGATCACTACAGGAAATCCATTTTAACACATGAAGAATTTTGCAGCCGGGTGATATGTTTACCATCTGAATGCTTACACTATAAAAAGATAATTTAGTGATCTAAGTTTTAAGTTAAGCTTAACCACATATTAACACGCTATAGACTGTTGATTTTATTCTATGTGCTTCCACAAACACTTCAGATTTAAAGAGGGGATCAGAAACTGTTTTAAAAAAAGAAAAAATAAGAAAGGAAATTGAGGATCAGATATGAAACTTTGATTTTCTCTGCAATTTAGCAATTTTTAATTTCCATTAAATCTTCGAATATCCAAATCCCTCATGAATTAATCTCAAAGATTTAATGATAGTTTGTGTATTACTTACCTCCTCCTCTTTGGACAGTCTTTCATGTAGTGACCAATTTTTCCACAGACACGACAACATCTGTCATTGGGTGCCAATTCCCCATCTGTCAGCACTTTTGAGTCAAAAAAGTATTCCTATCAAAACACACCAGACAGATAAAATATATAAAGCATTCACTTACAAGTCTGAGGAATAAAAGTCAAATTGTCAGCTTTCATCTCTTATTGCTCCCTGAATGTTACCACTTCTGAGATTATATCCGGTCCTTTTCTTCCCCTGGATAATGGCAGCTTTTTCAGAGATATAGAGCAGTTTTAGCTAAAAAGGGCTATTTGGTCTTAGGGCTGAATTTGCAGAACAGCTTCTCCAGGCTCCAGCCTGCTGCCCACCTTTTGCCTCCCCAAAGGCTCTCCAGAGGGCAATTTATTGCAGAAGATCTATTTTGGTATCTGAGTCACTGCTTGTGTGCTTTCCAAAGCAGCCAATGTCCCTTCCCAGATGACATGTCTACATCCCTTTAGACAGAACACAGCTCAGGTGGGAAACAGATGGAGCATCTGCAGACTGACCTGTATCACTCCCATCCCCTGGAATTTGCTCAGGACAGCTGCAGTTCTGATGTGTGTCAGCACAAAGGCTACAGTTTACAGCCTCTGAGCAACATAAATATTGTGAAAGTATTATCTTGCCTGAAAGACTGAAATAGAGGTACAAACTCAGGAAAAGAAACACAGATAAAGCAAGCAAATGGAAAAGAGAAGACAGGGAAGGATGAAGGGAATTAAAAGCTTTCAAAAGATTTTTAAAATCCTTTAGAAACTCAAGTTCTGTTAAAAGCCACTGGGAGAACAGTCTTCTAAACTGTTTCAGAAAATGCCTTTCTCTGTTGATCTTAAAAATACTAATTACAGTATTTTATTTGCTCATATTTTTAAAAAAATAGTTATCTTACATATCAATGACTGGACCCTGTAGCACAGAGCAATACTTTCTCCAAAATGCTATTGCATAAACACAATCCTCACCCTGACTCACTATGCAAATTTTAAAGATCAACTGTTAAAAAAAATAATCAATCATCATCCTATTCCTTGTTTAAGCAGAAATTCTTACTATCTCCACCAACTGGAAAAATAAAAAGAATGGAACATCTCTTGGATCTGTTTTCTTTACCTACATGAAGAGCCAGTAAAGTTCCTAGATATGTTTCTGGGTTTTAGAGACAAATTTGCAGTTTCCTACAATACTTAACATCATACAGTGGGAGTTTTTATAAAAAACAAAACACAAATTAAGCTTACTTTCCCCAATAGTAATTGCCAGTAATACCCAACACCCATCCAACTACTCCTCTGAATTCCAGGAGCCCAATACTAAGCTATACATCTAATACAGACAAAGTATAATTACACATATTGTACATATCGAATTGATAAATACATACATGACATCTGCATCAATTCAGTGGACAAAGAAAATTAAAAAACACACTAAAAACTCTGAGAACTTACAGCTTCTCTTCCAACAGCTGGGTAGAATGGAGTACCAAATAATTTTCTCCCATTGATAAATGCCTTCATTATGAAATTGGTCACTATTGAAGAAAGACAGTTATTGAAAAACAATAGAAAAGGCACAATTCAGTGAACATTAATCAATAGTAGACATAAATAGCTTACTTTTCCTAGAGACTCCAGCACCCAGATTATGATTCAAGTCAAAAGGATCTGTACAAAGAAAGGAGAAAAAAGATCAGAGTTGGAAAAAATATACTGCAACAGAAATTTTTATTTTAATGCAGAGAATTCCATTTTAAATGCATTCACAGAGTAGATTATAGCAAAGCAACGCTGAGAGTTTTAAAACTGTGACTAACCATAGTACAGTAAGAAGAACAATTCTCTGACATTTAGTAAAAGTTATGAGTCTCATCAATTTTGTGAGCTGTAAGACTTGCAAACAATTAATGTTTCTTTTAAAACACCGACTGTAGTTTCCTCACATAAAGATCCTGTGCAAAGAGAACAGCTTCTCAAGCAACAGAGTTTCTAACACTCATGAATGGAAACTCAATTCAGCAGAGGAGTACCTTCGATGGCAATACATTTGGATGTCCACTGCTTCTCAAAGGTGGTTAACAGCTTCTTCTGCCGGATGCTGATCACGTATTCCTTGAAGTCAAATTCCTCAGTGTAGAACCGCAGCAGCCCCAGCCAGAGCTCTCCAAGAGATTCAGTGTTCTTTCCCAGAGAAGGCAGACGCTTCTTCTGCATGCAGTTGAAGACAATTTACTCATCTACACTTACTGCAGCACTGCTTCTCCTGAAATACCTCTCTATGTCTGCTATGAATGGTTTCTTTTGGTTAAAGTAAGGTTAAATCACTACAGTTAAGACTAAACCTAGACTATTGTTAAGAATAAAAAGTATTTTTCCTAATTTATGTTATTTAGAAATTACTTAAAATAAACCAAGCAAAAGAAACTCATTTTAGCAAAACAGGACTCATTTGGGAAGTTGCAACACTGCAGATATAGAAGTTTAATTAATTAATAAATTTAATCTTTTATATATTACACTGTTAAAAATTTATTACTTTTCCTGAAAAGCAAGGTTTAAATTTTAGCTACTCTTCTGGAATTAGAATATTACCAATTCTTCCATGTCATCAAAGAAAAACGCATTCCATCCATCCACCATTCTTTGTGGAATCTGTTTGCCATCAAATATCTGCCAGAACAGAGAGTGATGGTTACTGCTCTAATTCAAAGTCACTGTACAATACTTGCAGATCTTTTGGTAAAAAAAATAAAATATATATATATATATATATAAATTATTTAATTGTAACAATTACTTCTTATACAGACAGAATTTCCCATTGGTAAAATGTTTGTAAGTCTTTTTGCACTGTTGCTGAACCTCTCAAATTATCTGGATATTTAATTTTTACTTGTTCTTTGCAACTAAGAAAACATGACTGAATTACCTTGTCAAGATTCCAACATCTCTCTTGCCCACAGATTCTCTAAGGAGACTTTATATGATTTCTATTACATTTTGACTTTAGCACAACCAAGGGGAAATTCCACTGTTATTTAAATGCACTCTTGGGGTAGCAGTAAAATAAAAATCCCCAACCACTACTAAAGTATCAGATACTAAAGTATCAGCAAGAAAGTCTATGAGTCTCAACTGCAATGCTTAAGTCAATTTTCCTCTTGCACAAAGAAACCAAAAGAGGCAGAAAGGGATAATTTTCAGATGTGCTTGGGAGTTCCAGAGTGTATCCAGGAAGAGGCAGATAGCTGAATAATTATATTCTCCCCACCCGTACAATGGGGGTGCAGAACATTGATTTCTTAATTAAGTTTCCTGGCACATGTGAAATATTTCTTTAAAGTTGTATCAAAGCATCAATTATCTTATTTTCCCCTCATTAAATAATAAAATAAACTTTTTCTCTTACAGATAAAGTGTTGAGCAATAAATAATGCTTCTGACAATAACTGGTTGAAGAGCTGGACTCAGATTTCAAGAGCATCTGGTACAGTCTCATAATTACAATTCCCTTCTCTCCATACCACCTGCCAATTTTTTTCTATCCTGTTCAGCATATAAATATCATCGTAAGACCAAAATCCCAAAGTAAATATAATAGCAGATATTAGGCACAACAGACTCCCAGTTTTGATCTAATTTTCTTGATTAGTTTTGCCTACTAAAACCAAGAAGGAGTTAAGAATCTGCTGATCGAAGGGCCCCATATTTCATTTATCCCCTCTGATCCTAAAATCCCAAACTTCTCATATTTGGCTTGAAGAAGAAGTGCATCTATTCTCATAGCCTCATTTTCTGAACCTACCTCCTGAAGAACTGGAATAACTGGCGGATTTCTCTGCTGTAGAAAGTACAAAACCATAAGAATATAGGCATATGAAGACAGACTACCACGGGATGCATCACCAATATCGCAGCGCTGAAAAAATACATTTAAAACAAAAGCTGAATTTACAGTTTACTCTTCAAGACTCACAACAATGTCAGAGGGCAAACAGAAACCCCCTAAGTAACAGCAAATACATTCACCTCATAATTAAAAATTGTTTTATGAAGCCTGAAAAATAAATGTACCCAAGAGTCAACTGCCATCTGGCAAATCCACAGCATAATTTGTCTAACATATAAACAGAAAAGCTTTTCATAGCCAAAATACCTTAAAAAATTTATAATGTGCCAAACTGAAAAAAACCAAAACCAAACCAAAACCCCCAAAACATAAATCCCAGGTTTCAATACCATAAAATTTAATTTTCCTTAACTCATGCTGCAAGAGCTGCTTCTGTGATTCCTTATTATTTTGGTTGTCCCTCCCCTTAAAAAAATAATTCATTAACAGCAAGTACTTCCACGTTGTACTGGCAGTGCAGGCCATACGTGGCATTTTGCTAGCAAACATACACATACCTAATTAAACCATGGTGCAGCCTGCACAACACAGTGCAAAACAAACACCCCTGACAAAGCCAGGGAGCTGGAACCAGATGAGCTCAAGGTCCCTTCCAACCCAAGCCTTTCTGTGACTCTGATCAGTAAATTACCTTACTATGCTTGAGTATCTCATTACAGTATAACCTTTCCATAGCACCTGCTTCTAAGCTATCCTGTGTTTCGAGCCTGTGTCATATCAAACAACGCATTTTTAACCTCCTAGGGCTGGAAAAACAGGGTTCGCAAATTACTTTCACATTAGCAGCAGCAGTGACAGCTGTTCCTGGGTTTTCTGCCAATGCAAACAGAGGAGGAGGCATTTTGCTTAAAAACAGAGTATTTGTATAGCTACAAAGTCACTTCCACACATTTACATTCAGGAGTGTATATCCCACAACTTGTACATTTCATCTTTGCAGTAATATTTTTAGAACATGCACAATAGTATGCAATGCTACAAAAAAGATATTTAAGATTCATTATTATCAATGCAAGGCATTTTTAATCTGGATACAGAAGAGACATGGCAATATTGTGCACTACTGTGACCACATTTTAAAAAAAAAGTCATTGCTATTCTCAGTGACAGTATAATGAATGTGTCCATTCCATTCTGGCACAAAGTTATTTTATTCATCTTGATATATTTTATTACATGAACATCTGGTAGCATGATGCACTCTCTATAAGCCATTTTTTATTTGCCCCTGTTCCACTATGCTTTCTTTGGATGTGATGTATTTAATACTGCAGCTTGAACAAAAAGCAATGCCACATTTCAATTATCAAAGGCTGTATAGTATAACACTTTGATAAAATATCATAACAAAAGATGCAGAAGATCTGACATTTCCAAACTCTTAAAGTCAAGTGTATGTCCTAGGCACATCACAGAGGCTCAGGCACTCGTTCATCTCCCCATACCTACCTAATCCTGACTTTTATACTATGTCAAACAAGGCAAGCGTGCCAAAAGAAAGCAGCAGTAATCTCTGGGCTGGTCCCAGATATGAAAACTTGGGAAGCCCATGCACATCCACATTCCCCTACACTTTACAGTTACCAATTTTTCCAGTCTTGCTTGGGGCTTGGATGGGATTTTCTGTTTGTTATAATTGCAGGTGGTTTGAAATTGAAGACGAAAAGCAAAGTTATTTGCTTTCGTCAGCTTCCTCTTACACAGAAAACTTTCAACAGATAGCAGAAGGTACCAGGATTTGATTTTGACACACAGTCAGATGGAGCACAGTAGGCTTAAGAAAGTGCACTTCATATCAACAGCATGCTGCTGTCTCCTCTCCAGTTGGTATTGGCAAAAGGCAAACTAAGTGCCTACAGCAGAAAACACTGTATTGTAGAAATATGTACCTTTTTTTTTATATTACCTTTGCAAAAACTTTCATTGTGTAGCCCAGATATTGCACCCTAGGATCAATAGCTGCGTAGGTAGCCAGCATCCTTGTGTTATGCTGTGCCTGGAAAAAGGGAAAAAAAATTAAACTGGCATCAAGGTGAGCCAATCATGTAAGAAATTGTGCAATTACACAGTGTCAGGTGAAGGCTGGAATGAGCTGCACTATTCATGATGGCACACAGGCCATGGTGGATTTTCTGAAGTATACCCAAAACAAGACTTTCTGTGCTGTAACCTGTTCTGCCATCAGGTCATACACAGCTGCCTGGGTCAGGCTGAGGGTGTGGGCCACTGAGTTTAAACAATGTAGGAGAAAAACACAAACACACAAAAGCATTTTCATTCTGGTTTCAAAATTATTCTCTCAAAAGGTTATTTGGGTAAGATAGAAACAGCTAAAACACTTTCTTTGAACACAAAAGGACACAAGCAGATGCTCACCAGTGTATTGTATAAACTGATATCTCCTTCCAAGCCACTCCGCCTGTGTTCAAACTTTACTATAGGCACTTTGGCTGTTGTTATAGGCAAGATGTTCCTCAAACCTGGGGAAGCAACACTTTAGTACATAAAACATTTCCATTAACAACATTTATAGAAAATTTAACTGCAAAACAAATAATACTTTAAAGTACCTACCTGGATGCTTCTTAAGAACTTTTGCCAAACCTTCTATTATTTCTTTACAGTTCAATTTCTAGGAAAAACAAAGATCACAGCTTCAGATATTAAAACATGGATCCTATTCCAACAAGCACATTTACTATGACATATATTTCATAGATGAAAAGTCTATGTACAAAAAGGAGCAAGCATTAAGCCAGTACATCAATTTATACAAACTCCTATGCTCTGTGTTGACATCTATAGCACACTGTGTGTCTATGAGGCATTAAAAGTAAAACAGGCTGGAGATTGCTTCAGTTGTGCAGTGCAACAAGCCAATATGCAAGTAGCAAATCCTACCTTTCCTGTGTAAAGAAATCTTAACTGAATTTAAAATAGTAGATTTTATCAATTTCAAAACTCTTACCTCTGCATTTTCATGACCTTCCAATGTCATGCAGATATCTAGATCACTGTCCCGAAATCCAAATCCATTCTTTGAGGAGCCAAATAAGCAAAGCCTGGCTTTATCTGATCAAAAGAATAGACAAGAAAAAGGTAAATTCTTTTACAGTTGAATGGTAAGTGCTCAGTATTAAATATTGCTTAACTGCGATGTGCAGGTGCCCATAAAATGAGCTTAAAGACAGCTTACACTGTTACTTCAAAGACCTCAGATTTGATAAAGGAGGAAGCACAACACATCAGAAATTATTTACAGAAAGTAAGGCAGGATAAAGACTTTTTTAATGTGATTTTTTATGACTGAAGTATCTTATAGTTACTATAATCATTAAATGGCATCTCTATATGTTGTGCAATGCTTTGCGGTATGCAACTGCACTTTCCTGCTTTTAATAAATCCAAATAATGTGCAAACCCAGTCACCAGTACAGCTTTACCCCACAGATAAGACAGAGCTACTCCTAGGGTAGCCAAAGTAATATTTCTGGTCTCACTGGAGTTTATCTAGGTTGCATATTTTTCCTATGACTAGGTAAAGATAGGCAATGAGTTTTTGCAATCATAACATACTATTCAAGAAGATACAAGCAGTAAGATTACAATACTTTATGGAACATTCTTTTCCAATTGCTTTGTTTACATTTTTGTTTGAAACACAATATTACTAAGTATTTTCATTCTTGGATGGCAAAACTACTTCGTTAAAACAAATTCTTTCCTAACTGCAAAGAATACATTGATCTGTTCAATTGAAATTAATGCTAAGAAAATACATCTAACACCTATTCCCAGCCTTCTTTCCTAAACTTTAAACCTTAAGTCTTTCAAGGCTATGTAACAGGTCTCAATCCTCAGCTGCTGCCAGTAATTGGAGGCACAGCCAGTGGATGGAATTCCCAATTCCTTGATAACAGGTCAGCTACAGCAGAATGGCCTTCCATGGACTGGAATTCAGGAGACCTGGATTTGGTACTGGCTCTAGCACTGTTTTGCACCTCCTACAAAAAAACAATAATTTGGCATCTCTGTGCCTTGACTTCCATCACTGCAGTGAGACACCTTTGCTTGTTTTATATAAGAGATGTGAAGATCAACTCATTAAGATTTCTAAGATACTCAAGCACTGGTGACTAGGCAACAAAAGTACTTGGCTTATGACCAAAGCTAACACTAAACCCAACCAAACTTTATTCTTGGCCTGACTGGAGCAGTCCTGTGCTTGCATTACTAATCTGGCAGCTCCTCCTCCACTCTAGGGATGTTTCCATGGAATAGCATGAAGGGATGTTTAATGCTGAAGCCTGCAAGACAGCTTTACAAATGAAAGGAAAAGAGATGCCTCTGCTTCAAGCAAAGAAAATAAAATGAGACAAGCCACATCTTTATGTTCTGGACAACATAACTGAAGAAAGCATTCTCAAGAATCACTACCTAAGGTTACATACCATTATACTCTTTTCGAATAAATCTCTCCAAACTTGCCAGTATTTGTTCTCTGTTTTGTTGCTCAGATAAAGGAGGGGATAATTCATCTAAGTAAAAACAAATTAAAACACAGTCAGATATGACATTCAGCATCTCAAGAAACTTTTTCAGTTAATTAAAAGATTGGATGGTTTGGTTTGGTTGTTTTGTTTTTTTTTTTTTTTTTTTTTTTTTTGTTTTTTTTTGTTTTTTTTTTATGTTTGCTTTCCTTAAACCTGTGGTTTTCTTTTTATATTAGAGTCTTTAGGATTTATTCCAAGACATTCAATTTTTCAATCTGGTGGGCACTTGGCATCAAGCCAAGGTTAACCCACCACAGCCCCCCAAAATATTCCATAGAATTTGATAAGCACAAAAATTCATTTTGCCCAGAGCCTGATTCCTGGGTACACTGGTAGCTTTTTTAAAATCCAGTGAAAAATCCCATATAACATCAGTTTCTCAAATCTGTTATAAATTATCACAGCCATGGATTTTCTGAAAATTAAAATATTCATCCTTTGGAGCCTAGGGCACCTGGAAGAGCTTCTTCCTACTGAATTGTGAATAATTGAAAATAAGCAATTTAACCCTAGAATTTTTACTTCTCCCAGATCACAATATAGAGTGGAGTACAAACACTTTTTGAACTTACCAAAACATCTTTTACACACTATATCAAGTATTTCCCGAAATCTGTCTGTCATTGGTGGTAGTGGTTTTAGATCAATCTTCTTGAAATCCTCTGGGCAATCATTTTTGGAATGTCCATCCCGTTTGCAGATGCTGCATACTATAGTTGGTGGCTTTTTTTGGGGGAAAAAAAAGGAAAATTCTATTTGTGCACTTAAGACAGTCCAGCAGACCTAACATTTCTAAGCAAACAAGAACATTTAACATATGACATTTAACAACAGAGCCTCTACAAAGAACTGAACACCTCCCAACAAGCTGCATTTAGTTCTCACAGTGCCTAAAAGCAACTGGAAATTCTACAAGAAAGGAGAGGAAAGGCAGAAATAACCCACAAATAACCAGAAACAAACCCAGACTTTTTTGTGTAGAAATCAAAAAGCTTACGATGAGGGAAATAGACTAATCCAAATGCCACACAGGGTAGGGTTTCCAGCTGAATAACAGGTACTCTACAAAGGCCAGAGCTCCCATCCATAACCCAAACTGAAACAATCACTGTGGGAATCCCACCATCCACCCACTCTTAGATTAGTGACTTAAAAGTAATGGCCCAGTGATACATGATCAGCAGTACTTACCTTTCCTGAAGTAAAAATAAACTTATCAAACACATAATGCATTTCTTCTGTTGAGAGTCTGCCTTCCTCTTTGAGATCCTGGGTTTCCAGCCCTGCTTTGCAGCTGGCCGAGGTAGCTGGGGTGCCAGTGCACGTGGTCTGTGAAGACGACTCTGTCACCAAACTCTGCCTACTTTCAGCATCAGAAAACTCAGTACTGGAATTGGTGTCATCAGGCTGACGTGCACTGCAGTTACAGTGGTGGCTAAGCTCACCCTCAGTTAGACACACTGAAATTTCTAAATCATGCCTCTCTTTAGGTGATTCTTCCTTTAGTTCACAGCTTTCATTGGGAATAAGGGATAAAGCTTCTTCTTTGTCTTCTTCATAGCTAGAGTCCAATGTTAAAAGTAGCAAAGAGTCCGTGTTGTGGGAAGTGCATCTTTTGGCTACAGCTTCTTCCACTTGATTACATTCAACTTCATTCTCTGGTATGTTACATCCACTTCCTGTAACTTCTTTATCTACAACATTTTCCTCTTGTGAAAGGCAACAGTTTGCTACAGGATCTTCTGATCTTGTGGATTTCTTATTATTTATTTTCCCTTTTTCTTTTTTCTTGGTATCTGGCTTGGATTTAATCCCACCTTTACTTTGTGGACATGCAAAATATTTATATGCTGTCCTAAATCGCTCCAGGATGTACTCAAATACCATCTGGCTATTTAGACTTCGTGCAACATTCCTCTTTAGTGCAAAAGGATCTGGGAAGAAAAAGAGCAACGTAATTAATCTTTAACTTCTACATTTCACAAAGCGGCTGAAATCCCTAAGTTATTACAGGGTAGCTAAGGAGATTCTTATATTATAATCCAGAACTGCATTTGGATATACTTAGAGAATGAAACACCCACAAGTTTTTTCAGAATTCTTCCACACAAAACATACCCATGTGCAGCCACAAATGGCTGACTATCATAAACAATTCTAAATAGTGTTACTAAAAAAGAAAACCATGGGTATATTGTACCATTATATTATGGCCAATTTCTAAACTAGAAATTATAATAAACATACAAAGGCAAATAAATAGAGGCCAGCCAGAACCCTTTTTTCCTCCACTGAAGAAGGATTTTTCATTTCTCTTAAGAAATTAATTTGTCTAAGAGTGATATTAAGGATGTAAGGATTGTATGAACCAATCTCACCAGGATCCATTCTTAGTCCTTCCTAATGATTTCTACACCAATGTTTTCCTGCATAGTTGCTACAAGTTTGCCTGGAAGATAGTACCAAACTGAGATTCTGTAACTTCATACATCAGCTACAAACTTAACATCAGAAAAAAAGGCAAAAATGAGAAGTAAAAAACATAAAGCAAACAACATCACAAATAACCCAACAACAGCACGTGAAGTACGTGCCAGAACCAGAATGCAATCTGGGTTTTTTAAATTATTTCTCATTTCTTCCTCAATGATTTGTCCTGTCACCTTACATCCCACATGTTGAATAAACACTTCCCTACTTTTTCTAAACTCTACCTAAAAGTAATTGAAGAAAAGAATTGGGAGAGGAAATTAAAGTCACAGGAGTGATCTCAACATCCACTACTCAACCTGTGCCTTGAGAATGCATTACTTGTTTTTCTGTTCTACTTTTCCTTCTTACTCTTCTTGTACCTTATTGACTCATCCTTCAATGTACCTCTGTACCTCATTCTCTGTCTGTATGATTCTTTGTCCTCTCCATCGCCTCAAGTGTTACAGATAAGCCACTTCAGCAACATCTCTAGAAAGTGTTCAAAAGTCATTATTCATGCTTTTATAAAAAAGTATCACCTTACATGGTTTCTCAGCCTTCCTCAAATACCCAAATTCTCTATTCTTAAGGTAATTTCAGAATGTCATACATTTCTCTGTAACTCAGTGACTTTCCCTGCTTTTCAGACAGAGAAAACTTGTCTTTAAAGACACTAAATAGCTGACAAAATACATATTTAAAAAACTTATTGTCCAGATTCTTGTAACAGATTTGCAAGTTAAGCAAATAAAGATGCTAATGCAGAATGACTATAGAAGTGGGAAGGGACCAGCCAGCCTACCTTCAATGGCTATTCGCCTCTTAGGCCAGTTTTTATTCTCTCTGGTTAAGAGCTCTTGTACCCGTATGCTGATGACATATTCCTCCAAAGCAAATTCCAGTGTGTAAAACTTCAAAAGTTCCAACCACAGTTGCCCCAGTGAAACTTGGTGAGGGGTTTTGAATGCTAAGAGAGACTGAAAAACATGTACACAAGTGCTCAACTGCAATAAGAAATTAATATTACCCCTTTTTTTGTCCTGACTCCATCCAACATCAATGTTTAAAAAAAAAAGATGAGAGACAGCAAATGGTTTTCAACTAAATAAAGTCAGGACTTACAATCCCATGTTTCTCTTTCGCATTGCTTTGGTTGTCCACTTCTGAGCTTGTTGCCTTCTTGCCACCACCTTTTTGTTGTTCAACTTTAGCTTTGCTTTCTGCTCCAACAGAGTTTTTCGCTGCACCATTTGTGGGTGGTTTGTACTCCCACCTTACAAATTCTTCATCTTCCACCCCTTTCAGCTGGTGGTCATCTGGCCTCTTCGAATCAAAGCCTTCAATCTAACAACAATTAAAGTGGCTCTGAAACAAGACTGTACATAATACATACAACCAACAATTTTCAGCAAATGTAACACTGACTACTGTGGTACTCACACCCCTCAAGAATAACAGATGTCAGAGAAAGAAATTCAGAGAAATAAAGAAGAAAATAATTGCCTTTTCTCCAAAACACAGATGATACAACTATACAGCCTGCTACAAGTGCCTATTAAAAATTCTTCAGAATCATCAAGCATCATCTGTGTGAGCATTAAGTATCAATGATTTTATTTATAATTTTCTTTGGCAATCAAATTCTGCATTTTTATGAAGTTGCAGAATGCAGAAAAAATGCCAACAATTTAATAATGAAGCTACTATATTACCAAATCACTCACCCAATTGCCCAAATAGGATGGTAAAATACGTGGTTTTCTTTGTTGAAGAAAAAATATCACCATTAAGGCAAAGGAATACGAGGGAATCCCACCTTCAGCCTGACAGTCAATGTGACAGAGCTGTAAGAAAATAAATAATTACTTTTCTGATGTAACACCAGAATTTTAGTTTACAATCTAACATAAAAGAAGAAACACTAAAGAAATGTAAGAAACATATGAGAGTGAAATACAAAATGCTGTATCTCAGAAACTGCAGTGGTTATGCCATGCTACTTACAGACAAAATACAAACTGTAGCACATTATACAGTGCCTTAAGGAATACCATCTTATCACACATTATTCTTTCCAGTTTGATCACATTTTGTGACTGTGGGACAGGCTTGCATCTAGAATTGCAGTCAACTATGAAATGTGCTATTGTACAGCAGCATCTCATGTATGGAGGTGGGGTGAAGCAGTGGCACAAAGTCCTTTCTACAACCATATTTATGGTATATTACAAACTATATTGTAGACAGTGCATAAAAAGAAGTGTTGAGGATAACTAAATCACTTACTCTAGCCCAATAGCGGAAAGCCAAAACCAAGGGAATCAGGACAGGCTCCAGTTTACCAAGTGCAGCCAGCAGGTCAGTTGTAAGGCAAGCCACGTCATTCCTAGCACTTACTTTACACGTCAAACCACTGCAATCACAATGCAGAACAGATAAAGGGTTATCACTTTGTGATATAGATGATGCTTGGGGCAGGGGGAGGTGGGGCATCACACCCACTGCAATAAAAAAAGCCATCAGTTTCTCCCTATGTAAGAACCTGAATTTTTAAAACAAAAAGCTACAGAATATCATTATTTTTTTACTATCAACTTATTGACTGCATCTAGAACTTACAGGAGTTCATTACAGCCAAAAGTACAGCATTAAGAATTTGCTTTAAGTTCTGCTGTTACTTAATAACATTATCATGCACAATTCAATAGCCAAGTATATTGCCTACATTCCAAACACTTAAATTAATAAATTAATTAACACTCCACACCTGCTGCACATTAAAAGTTGGTAAAAGCATAAAACAGCTCCTCTAAAAACTTTCCTTTAGTTTCTCAGAACAATTTTTTCTATTCTGTTACAAATAGAAAAAGACAAGCCCACTCTTGTAGCATTTACTTCACCAGATTTAGTCCATACCTCTGGCCAGTCAAGAAATCGTGTTTCATTTTGGAGGTTGCTACTTCTTAGGAATTTATTGAAACTGTCAGATGATGTGTCCTTTCTGGCAATGTGTATCTTATAAAATGTTTTTAAAGCCTTGGCTTAAAACTGCTGGCAAAAATTTAAATAACTGAAAACAACTCTACTTTTCCCCCAGTTAAGTAAAAGGAGAACAGCAATGTCAGATTCCTACACCCAGGGAGTTCTGTGTAGCACAAAAAAAAAAAGCAGCTTTCTTTCTAGATTACATTTCTGTGTATGAGCAACTCCCTTTTAATACAAACATAAGCTGAATGTGACAGTAATACTTCTTGTCAGGAGTGCAGGCAATCAGCTGTTATGAACAAGCACAGTAGCTCATTAAAAACTTTTTAATGTCAGTCACACATACCTTTTAACATCTTTGCAAAAGACAACAGGAACTTTGGCATGGAAATCCGACTCCACATCTGAGTAGACAGCTTAGCGACGAGGGAGAAAAAAAACACACTTTGTTTCAAGTTTCCCAATTCTGTCTTTAAAATTATTATATTTATACCATGATTTTTCAGAACAACTCAAATTAAGTGCTGCATAGCTAAGCAGTACCAATATTTTCTGGTCACTTTTGATGCTTACCACCAGTATCACACAGCCAGGCTGTGTTCCTGACAGAACCACAAGGCTACAATTTTTGGAACAGCTCTCACTCATGTACACATGCAAGTGGAGAGCAGTTTTTGAGTTTATTGCTTAGAATTCATCCTACAAAAAGTTAAAACTTTTTGCTTTGGCATCTGACACTACTGCCCCAACATCTGGCAACCTGAACTGGACTAATGGGGCTAACATTCTCTTCCTCATTCATTTCTCATCTCTCACTCACACAAGCACTGGTGTTCATAAAAATCACATTCATAAAAACCGCCCAGATACTTCGGTTGAAAACCAACCAATTTTTCTAAGTTTACAGAAAAATTGAGCATAAAAACAACTACACAGCAGATGGGATGTTAAACAGAAATGAGATGCAACTAAAACTCACCACTGTTCTTCAAGATCTCAAGCACCTGGATCAGAACATCTGGTTGACTCATCTACAATGACAAAATTAGAGCAGGTTGCATTACTGAGACTAGTATTTTCTTTTATGTTTTATTTCAAACTACTTGTGTTGCAAAACTAGTAACTCTGTGTCCTTCAAAAAAGTGAAATAATGTGTCAGTATTAATGAAAAAGTTAACTGTACCTGTCTACACCATGAAAACAGGTGCCAGTAAACTTCACAGCCAGCTTTCCTTCAGCCTACAGCTCTAGTAAACACTTCTGTTCTAGTTCTGCATTAACAGGATAAATAAAAGCACTTGCCATATATTCAACAATTTCATTGTCAATGTATACTACTAGAAATGGACAGCAATAAAGAATTTAATGTCAAGACTTTCCCAGGGGTTTTTAAAGGTTATCATTTTAAAGCATATGCAAGTGCAGCAGTTGAGTGTCTATCAAGAATTGCTGCTAATATCACACACTAAACATGAACCAACAACTTCATTACCTAAAGAACATCACTTTTATCCCAAATTTTAAAAGTGAAGGGGAGTCAAAACCTACAAGAGTTTACAGTCTGAATCGTGAACTAATAGAAGCTCACTTAGCCAAGTCAACCCTTTCCATACTGTTTCAGTGCTTACTCAAAAAAGAATTCAGAAGAAGTCTAGCATAAGACTGTAAAACAAAACAAAACAAAAAAAACCACCCAAGAATTAAAGTTATCTAAAGAGCAATGAAAACTTCCTCCACAGCACAGCTGACTCCAAATCAAAGATTAGATGCTTTGTCATATGCTAACAGCATGTGCCTCAAAAGAAGATGAAGGCAATGGAATAGAAATAAATGTGGATGTCCTTGATTTAAAAACTAGTCTTAGTTAATACAAGATAATATTTACACACCTTAGGGGGGAATTTGATATCAATGTTAACATCGCTGGTCTTAAAAGCAAATCTAGTTAAACAGGAGCCATACATCCTCAGGGAACAGTCTGGAGAGAGAGAAACATAATTATTTAACAGTTAGAAAATAAGTTTTTCTTTAGTGGATGATGCATACCTTGCTTTAGATACTGCACCTCACAAGTGGCATTCCCAGATTAATAACACTGAACCCCTTTCTCGCTCCTGTTAAGGGTAGGCATTTCCATAACACAGCATCACAGGAAAACAAATTCAAATACTGTAACCACCAAATGTCTGACATTTTCCAAGCTGTTTTAAAGATTTTTTGCAATGCAGCTTTAGTTCTGTTTGTTTTTAACATAAAATTAAATATGAAGTAACAATAACTGTCACCCTCTCAGTGTAGGATTTTATGTAACAGCTTTTGTTAAGTACAGCTTGATTTCACTGCAGCACTTAGCCAATTACAAAATTCTTTGTTGTCTCACAGACTCCTGAATGAGGCACCAATCTGTTGATTCCATCAGCAAGTTCCAGCACAGAGTTCACCACAAAATATGTATATAAAGCATAACTTCAATATAATCCAAGGCACAGAATACAGTGTCCATTCAGTATTTCAGTTAATAGTTACCTGAAAAGATGCAGAACAGATCTAAACTAACTAGGAAGCACCTACTCAGAAATAATATGAGAAATGTCACCCCATTCCATAAACAATAATTTATCCTAATTCATGATAAAATTTTTGCAGATGAAAATTTTGCTTTAATAGAAATTAGTATCTCCCATACTTAAATCAGCTGAAAAATGAGACTGCTCTCAATCCTTCCCAAATCCAACACTCAGCTCAAGCAGGGTCACCCAGAGCAGGTTGTCCACACTGTGTGCAGTTGGGTTTTGAAATTCTGCACATATGGAGAGTCCACAAACTCTCCAGTCAACTTGTGCCAGTGTTCAACCACTCTCACAGCAAAGAGGGTTTTTCTTGTATGTCTTCCTTTATGTGTGTTCTGACCAAACTCAATCAGAAACATCAACAAAATTACTCTTAAGAGAAAATAGATCTTACACATACATAGCTTCAAGCCTATTTTCACTGCTTAGAAACCAGCCCTCTCAGAATGAAAGTCTGAATGGTTAATAATAATAATTTGCAATTTCTTCCAATGGCTTATCATAGTAGTAAGAATTTTTGCATAGTTCTAATGTGAGCTCAAGAGAAAATCATGCCAGAAGATCAGATATTTTCTACACAGCGCATGAAATAATTTTTTTCGAATTTACAACTTAGGAAAACATTCACTAAAACATAGCTGGCTTTGAAAAGGAGAATAACAAACTGTCATTTACTATTAGACTCCCCTTCCACTACTCCTACACCTCCATAGAAGCTCATCAGTCCAAACAAGACAGCCAAAGTAACAATAATTTTTCTGAGTATTTATGTAAAAATGTTGTGTGAAAAAGCTTTGTCTTATGCTTCCCACTACCAGTGGAAAACTCCCTAGAGTTCCAGAATAGAAATTTGCTCTAGGAGCCACTTATTAGAGAACAAACAGATTAGCAAACCTTCACCCTACAAACCCCTTCTATTCTATTCAGCACCTCCCATTTAAGCAGATACTTCATAGAGCACTTAAAACTAAAGCTGATCATCCTGCGTATAACAAAATCTTTCTTACAGCTGTATTTTTAAAGAACAAAGGTGAAAAAAGGTATTTCTGAAACAAATGAACTGTATAGAATGGCACTTGATTCCAATATAGATGAAATTAAAAATTTAAAACTTTTTTTTTGCAACGAGATTAGTATTTTCTTCTGCTTAGATGCACTCAACACCAAACCACTGTTAGCACGAAGTCAACATCACTGCGGCTTCAAAAATCTGATTTTAAACTCCCAGTGTATTAACTAAAGGAGATTATGTGAAATCAATGCAAAGAAGCAAATGTCAAATATTATCCTTGTTGTTATGTTATCCCACCACTTTAAAGAGGATCGATAAATGCATCAGAAAGAAGGACAAATAAGCACAATCATATTGTCCTCTTTTTATACATTTGTTAATTCTTTTAAAATCAACTGCTAGCCTATATTAAAAAGTCTCTATATATTAATATTGTACACTATCAAGATAATTTAACCCCAAATGCACTCATTCACCATTAATGAAGGTATCAAAAATATACATGCAAAAATAATGAAACATTTTCACCTGAAGCAAATGGAGAATACTATGAATACCTGGTAAGGGCTGTTGAATAATTTTCTCCATCTCATTTACAATTTCTTGCCGAATTCTGAAGTCCTCATCTGAGATGCCTTGTTCATTTGCTGCCTCGATGAGAGTGAAACTCAGAGCAGCCAACTGTGCAGACGAGGGCGGTGGGAGCGCCCGCAGCTCGTTCTCTTCCTGCTTTTCCTGAATAATTGGTGGATGAAATAAGTAAAAACTGGTATTTTAAGAGGAAAAGGCTATCTCTTACTGCTGTATGATATTGGAACATGCTGTTTGCGTCCCGACTAAACACTTCCAAAGGCAGGAACTCTGCCTGGCCTAACTGGCAAATAAAATAGTGTGGTCCCAGGAATGAGAGCAGATACTCAGTGTTTAAAACAGAGAATGCTGTCTCACAGATGGTCCATTTCTGAACCACATTTTCTGATAGTTCTGAAGTAAAATTCATCCAAGAAAATAAAAAGCTGTAATTGTTCCTACATAATAAAAGTAACTGAGCTGGAAAAGTCACATGGATTTTTTCAGAGTGGATTGTACTTGAAGGAAAGATATCAGAGGCAGAAAAAGTATTCCTAGCTCCAAGGGAATTTTCTAAGTTGAGTGCCATTACTGCTTAAACAGCTGGTGCCAGAAAGTACTGGATTTAGTGCACCCAATCCAACAGCAAGAACATGTCAGATGCATCAAGTCATTTAGGACTCAAGTAATTTGGGACTAAGTACAACAATCCCTTTTTTCATGAATTCATCAACTACATGAAAGATATTACTGAAATAAATAATAACCATAAAATAAATACGCACTTGGAAAACACAGGACAGTATGAAAATGTTTGTTTCATTCTAGGCTGAAACTCTCAACTCTTCTGTTCTTATCCAAACAAAATTAGTGTAAGAAAGAATATGAGCATTTTTGAAGTAGTATGGAGTTTTTTTATGTCATCACATTAGGATTTTTCTTCAGTTAGGAAACCACAGCTGCTGCTGAGCTTATTTGATTGTCATGTATCTCACAGAGCTGTAAACAGGAGCATTTTATGAAGTAACATTTAAGACCGTTACATAGGTATCACCATGATGCTGCACACAACATAAAGCTATCTCAGGTAAGTGTTAATAAGTGAAACTGCTCCCTGTCCTCCAGAATTCCAGTCAGTGCTAAAGAAACCTCATTGCTCAATTCTCATCTTCACGCCCAGATGAAAAGCATGGTAAGAAAGTGTTTATAGATCAATCACAGGCCTGACTCATTTTTTAAGTATGATGCAATTCAGGAGACCATGAGAGAACCAGAATCCTTTACAAATTATCACTGACCATAATGTAAAAATGTTACTTTGTGAGATTTAATGGACTTATGGTATTTGGAGTCTTCCAGGTGATGACTTGTACACGTTGTAGAATTAGAGCATTAATGAAAAACAGAAGTATGGCAAGAAATCTATGGAAACATATGAAAGCAATTTGACTGAATTTTGGGAAATGGTTATAGAAAGAGTAATTTTAACCATCTAAATCACAAAATTCAACATAGTGGGGAATCTGTAGCTCTTCATCAGCATTTACAAAAATGGGCTGGCAAGAAAATCTGTGCACCTTTTATTGGATTTCTTGCATGTAACAGTTCTTTAGAGCAAACCATAGCACCGTGGTACCTGATAAGGGAACTGGTTTTCTCTTTGTAAGCCTTGGAACTGTTTCTCATATTAAGCGCATTAATAAACCCAGAGTCATAATGGGTGAACTGAATCCTTCCCTCCTATAACTCTTCTGAACTTCACAAGTCCGCCAAAGTAAAGAAAAAAAGCCAACATAAAAACAACATCCCCAGCCTCACCATCAACCCTGGAGGTTTTGCTACCAATGGCATTATTTTCAGAAAACAGAAAAACTGAATATATTTTTATGTATTATATATTTCTCACCTAAGTTACCTTTCATTTTGTTACTAGTATGATGAACTGCCCACTACTCAGAGACACTAATTCAGAAGCAATAACCAAAATACCCTTTCCTCTCTGCCTGGACAAATCATCAAGCCTTTCCTCTTAAACAGAAAACAGAAATTTGTGGATCTCTGCTCAGCACACAAACTTTCACCTAAATGAACATGACCAAAGAAAACAAACCACGTATCAAAAAAACATTTTAATTTTAAAAATAAAATTAAGAAACAGAGGAGGAAAAGAAAGAAAAAAATAGCCATAATCTTGTTAACTTACCATTATATTTTTCTTATGACGTTTTTCCTTAATATGCTTGTGGGCTCCCTGGATATTTTCAATGTGGACTAAGCAGAGTTTGCATAGATACTGACAGTTGGTGTATTCTGGGGAGCGCTGAGAAAAAATTGCCATAGATTTAAACAAATATTTCTACCAGTAGTGCCTGAAAAACTCAATTCTTCGATTAATAAACTGCATTTAACTACTATGTAACACTTTTAATGTCAAGGTGCTTTGCAAACATTAAGCAATCTTCAAAAAACAAGCAGAAATGGATTTTTACCTTTATGGCAAGAGGGGAGAGCGAGGGAAAGAAGTGAGATGACTTGAGTATTACATTTCTCAGTAAATTTAGTGAGGTAAGATTAAGGCTGAAGAGTTTATGCTTCTTAAGGCTGACCTAAAGGCCATTCCCGTGTCAGGTGAAGCTTTTAATTACTGGATAAATCCCAGCATCTCCCCGCCTTTCTCTGAAGAGGAAATGGCACCAGCTCAGCCATGTCCAGCTCTGCTGTTGTGTCACAGGGCAGCGGCTCAGCCCTGTCACAAAGGGTGTGGCCAGGCAGCCTGGGGCAACACAGCCTCTTCCTAATCCCTGTGCTCAGCCCAGGTGGGATCCTCTGCAAAGGGCTGATGCTATTCCGCTCTGATGAATGCTCTGGGATGCTCAGAATTGGATACACTTGCAGAACAAGCACGTTTTTCACAGACAGGCTGGCAGAGATGGACTACACAAATGGAGAGTGGCTGCTGGGGAGATCCCCAAGCCTGCAAGAGACAGCCAAACCTCCAGAGATGATGGGGAAGAAGGGAACCTGTTCTCCAGGGTTCACGAGGGGATACCATGGAGTTTATTCAGCCAGGAAACCATTAAGACCTGCTGGAGTAAAAGGCAGAAAGGACTCTGCAAACAGAAGGGGCTGTTACCAAATAATCCACTTTATCTTTCTCATCCTGCAATTGTATTTTCTTGATCAAACAGATCACAGATACAGAGATTGAAAACCTTTCGAAAAGCTCACTGCAGAGACAAAAGGGCTAAAAAAAAAAAAACACTTTAGTTTTTCTCCATACTTGTTAGACTACTACAGTAACTGGGAGAGAAAAAAAACTTTAACATTTACTTTAAAATTTTCATCCTAATTCTAATACAGCTATATTTACCTAAACCCAAAAAGAATACTGAAAACACCAGATGTTTCAACAGTGACACAACAATGAATGAACACCATTTTAAGACACTGAGGTGGACCACAGATCAGTTAAACAAATCTGATTTGCCATATGGAACCTAAACCACTGTTAAATTTGGGCAAGTTTTTCCACTTACTACTTACTGAACTTGACCTCTTGCTTTTGGAAAAAAAAAAACAGTCTGATACTCTCCCACTACAGAGTAAATATCCATTTAAAATATTGCTTTAATTACTAATTCTCTTTACTCCTATTTTCTCTAAGACAAATACCTAGTATGATGAAATTAAACATCCTTTTGGAAAACAACTCAGTTAGCTAGTTACACCTAGCTACCTGGGAAGATTCAAGTATTTGATGCTCGATAACTGAAGTAGATAAAAATATTTTACCATTATTTTATAATAAAGTAAGTATCAGCAGTAAAAATATTTTTGAAAATTTTGTATATCTTTACAATATTGATCTGCAGTATGCCTAACAGATGTTACCAGGAAGTCTGAACCATGTAACAACTTTTATTTTGCCTTTATTGTGAAGACTTTAAAAATCATCTAATTATGCTTAACTCCAATGAAAAGGGCAAAAACTCAAAATAACAAGACAGAAAAGGTACAGACTGCTACTTGTGTAAGATAGATGCACCCAAATCAGCCAGGTCTCATGAAATTTGTCCTCGGATACTCAAGGAGATAATGTATAAAAGAGCCAGTTGTATTTTAAAGAACTCAGAGAACGGGAAGGTTCCAGATCATCAGGATAGAGAAACTTAAGAATACCTTTAAAGGGCTAAATAAGACAAGCCAAGGAATTAGACACCAGTCAGAATTAGCATTCAGAAAAATACTGTAATAAATTTTTAATAAGCACATGGGGGAAAAAAGCAGGTCAGAGGTTTGATCTGCTACAAACAAATTGCACGAACCAAATCTTAGGATTGCTTTCCTAAAGATAAGGCTTAGCTCTTGAAGAAGCAGCAGCAGACCTTGTACTTGAGTTTTACAAAGTCTTTGTCACTTGTCATAGTATCAGTCTGAAAAGGAGACCATAGATACTATTTAAATAAAGAACAGTAAAGTGGGAGCAAAACTGCTGAGAGAACTGTCCTCAGAGCACTCGTACCTAAAAGCATGTGCCAAGTGTTCTTCAGCAGAGTCCTTGTGGGGGCAGAAATATCCACACTTTTGTTGAAGAGGTAGGAAATGCAACAGAAGGTGTGCTGACTATAAATGTAAAAGATATTAACTTGGAAGAGGATACAGAACATGTAAAATGACAAAAATTTCAGCGATCCCAAAAAGTTAGAGAAATTGAACAAATAAGCTCCAACTAAGTAATATCACAGCAAGGTACCATTCCTTAGGTATTATCAACTGCAAAACATGCAGGGCTGGGAAAACCTGATGGACCAATTCCTAAGAAAAGGAATCATTGCTGCTCCAACCATAAGCCAACTGCTGCTAAAAAAGCAGAGACCCTAAACAAAAATGCCGTATTTCAGCAAGATGAAGCCAGCTTTCCTCTTTATATGTAAAACTTCAGCTGAAATTGCACGTCCAATTTTGAACACTGCTTACACAATGGGTGTCTAAACAAAAGCACAAGAACGAACCAGGAACTAAAAACCCCCAAGACCAATGAACAAAGAGGGCCTAAAGAAGGAATGAAAAAATAAATCACGGGAATGATTTTCCCATGTGCAGAATAGTGTGAAAAAGAAGTAATAAACTTTTGGTTATTTTCCTTGGACAGCATATGAGGGATCAAAATGCTTCCATTAGGTATTACCAAAAACTTCTGTGCTACCTACACTGACTTTAACATTTGTTTCACTAGAGACAATATTAAGAACAATTTAGGTGAACATTTTTAAGCAGTTATCTCCAATATACTGGTGAGAGGTAATACACTAAAGAAAGCTCAAGGTTCTTTTCAGTCCTGTATTCTGAATTTCCAGAGAACCAGACTTAAATCTTTTAAGATAAAATCCTGTTTAAATACTGGAACTGTAAACCTTCAGATCTAAAAAATTTTAAAAATACTGTTCTGCAAAAGATACATGTGCCACAAAAGGAACACCAAGTTTCCAATCCATATCATCTGCCATGATGAACAACTAATCAACTACTGGAGACAGTATCTTAGATTAGAAAGTGACTCATTATTAAGGAGAAAGAAAAAGAAGCAGCAGGATGTAGTAGAAATACCACCCAACCAGAAATATGGTGATGGTAATGAAAGAGGACACACATTTTCTTTTTTATCTGATAAATAACCCAACCTACTTTTTCAAGTCGGGAGATATAATCTCTTTCCAGACGTTCTTCAGCTTGTTTCAATCCTAGTTGCTGTTCAACTGTCAGATTGGATTCATCAATAACTCCAGTGTTTTCTAAATAATCCACTTCCAAGGTATGTTCTTTTGTTGACTCAGAATTCTTTATTTTACCTAAAACAAGAATCAGTTACGTTCTTCAGAGTAATTCAAGGAGAGGAAAAGAGAAAATTAAGTCCACAGAGCAGCTAAGAACCAGACACAAATTAGAGCTACATTCCAGTTTTTTATCCAAACACTGGCCAAGATCACCTTGAACATTAAAAATCATTCCATTATATTAACCAGTATTTTAAAAATACTTCAGAGACTAATCTGCTACTAAGAGTACTGTCAAAAACACAAAATAAAAAGGTAGATTAATTTTGTGTTTCAGTCAAATTCAGTCTCTTAAATTGTTTGTCATCCAGAACAGAGTCAACAAGATCCCAATGCCCTACTGTAAAAGAAACAATAAATATTAGGCACAGAATTATTGTAGACAACACATTTTGTTAAGGAAGTAAGTCAGAGAACTGCGTCAAAGACATTCACCCAAATGACCCCACTGACAGAGGCAGTGAGCAGGCATTCCCAGCCCTCAGCCTGGACTCTGCTGGAGTCACACCTGAACGCTCCGTGACACCTCTCGCCCACAGGCAGCAGCCACTGAGCTCCACAACGCTGCTGCTCCCAAACTCAGCCCACTGCCACAGGGCCAGTTCCTCCACATGCCAATGCATTGGTCACAGGCCACTCATCTCTGCAGACATCCACAGCAAATTATTCCAGTCCTTTTACATAAGCAAAAGTGAGGGTCACTTGTGCTTTGTCTTGTCTTTTCCTTTTTCTTTCCTTTCAAAGGAGATTGGTGCCCCCAGACTAGCAAGGAATCAAAGCTGAGTAAGTTTTCAAGTCCTGGTTTCTCAGAGACAGATGGTCCCCACAGTACATAATGGTGGTCTACAAAGAGCTGCCTGATCACAGGATGCTGCCACTTAAGCTTGTTTTTCCTGTTAAACATTAAGACAGCTAAAAAACCACACATTTCATTATTTTCCTTGTATTTCCATACAAGTAACTGCTGTAGCTGTGGGAAATACTTTAAACAGAAGGTCTACACTGGCTGGCATCTTAAAACAGCATTTTCATTAAAGAAAAGAATACATTCTAAAGAAGTGTGACAAATCCTGAGCTACGGAATTAGTTATCCTGGTGAGACAAAGCTTGATCAATATATTTAATTCTGACATTGAAAAATATGTGTAAGAAATGCACACTCATAAGGGTACTGCTGATGGATGACTGGTATTCCAGAGCTCCCTAAATCAAAAAGCCACCTGCCAAAGCCTACTCTAAACGTTTTTAGTAACAAAAAGAGCACAACAGAAAAGAAGTAAAATATTTCCCCTCTACCTATAATAAGAACTTTTCTTGCCCATTTTTCCCCTGATCTTTCAGAAAACCAGTAATAACCGGCATTTCCTTAAGTGGTAGTGATATTAGAAAGGGTTCCCCCTTCATAAGACACTATATTCACAAAATTGCCTAAAACCCACGCACACTAAGTAGCTTACAAAACTGTTTAGGTCTTAGGCGTAAGAAAAGAAAGACAGCTATTATCATAATCTCTTGTTCTCTCAGCAATATGCTTGTATTAACATCATGTTCTCTCTAAATGCAACCAGCAACTTTGTACATGTGAAAAAAATAACACGAACAGAAACATTTCAAAGTCTATTTTAGACTATCAGCAATTGCACCAGAACAAAATGGAATAAGGCAGTGTTAACTAATACTCACTGAAGTCATCAGGTTTGTGTTCCATTTTTCTTTGATCTGCAGCAGTCTTACCAGGATCACCAGCCTGATCAACACTAGTCTTCAAAGTATGAACTCCCACTGGATTTTCCAGCACCAGTTTCCCTTTCTGAGTAGCTGCTAAGCTTTCCATACTGACCCCATTCCCTGCAACATGGGAGCCTGGAGCATTTTCTACCACTGGCTGGGCTTTTGTCTGTTTCAGGTTTTCCATTGCTGATGATAAATTAGAAAATTTTTTTGTTTTTCCATGACTTCGATCCTGAACATTTGATCCCAAATCTTTAGTTCCAGGAATACAACTATTTACTTTGCATGATTTATTTTCTCCTTGTTTTTCAGAACAAACATCATTTTGTTTACTTTTTCTGCTGCTATTCCCACTTGGAGAACTTCTCCCAACATCCTTCACAGATTTGTCATTTCTATTATATTTATAATTTTGATTAATTGTAACTTTGACTGTTTTGCCTTCCTCACAGACAAGACGGACAGACTTCCTTGGGTCATGATTTCCATTCTTTGAGCTCTTGGCCTCTTCCATTATAGTGAAGACCTGCTTCTCCTGTCTTGAGACCACTTGAAGTGCAATTCTTCAGCAACTTGCAGTTGATTTTAAATCCTCTGTGCAGGCAAGGATCGTAGCTGATTGTCTACTGAAGAAACAATCATAAGACATTTTTAAAATGAAGGAAAAAGACTAAATCTCTATGTAGACAGCACATTAAATAAATATCTCTAAAGGAAGGTGTTAATGCAAATTATAATAGGAAATATATTCCCCCATAGGCAAAAGTGCATTTCCACAATACACTCCAATATTAAAGTAAAACTCATTAAAATGTTGATAATTTTGATTTGTATTTAAAAGAGGAGGGCTATGAAGAGACAAAAAATGGCAGAACATGCTAAAAACCACTCAGTGATAAACTTGCCAACAGCTTGCTTTTTTCTTTCCTTCCTATTTCTGGCTTTCTGAACAAAAACAAGAACCAAGATGTCTGCAACTACACTGGGAAAAAAAATTAAAAATTAACACATCTAAAAAATACCACTCAATAAGCACACAGCTCAAATTAGCCACTAGAGAAAACTAATTCAGTTTCCAGCAAGCAAGCTTACTTTATTAACTGATTTTATAAAGCATTTAGAGATATAGCTCAAAGTATTAATAATAAACCTGACCGATCACCTGCACCTCCTATTCTCATATAAATTAACTGTCAGCAATTAAGTAAGATTTTGCTTAGAAATAAAACCCTCACAAATAGTAAATATTTTGTTAAGCTGCAGGTTAACTTTCCTCATCTAAACCTCAGGCCTATAGGTGGTATATGTTCATCTGAGATTTATGTTGGAGACAACTCAAAGGTAGTGTTTCCAGTGGAAGGCAGTTCAGCACAAGTGAATCTGTTTGTAAGGAATCAGTTTTAATAATACAGAAAATGAAGGCAAGAATCTGCAACAAGAACTTGGAGGTTTTTTTTATACCAACATTCAGACAGCAATTGAAAACTATGGGAATGAAGCATTACACAAAGAAGAAAACTATTTTTGTAACTGTAGCAAAATATGGAGTGCAGAGTTTCTCTCTTTCCTGTCCAGCTGCATATTTGCCAGGTAAATGCATGACCTATGGAAATTTCTGGGTTTTAGAGAATCCATCATTTATCATATAGTGAAGAAAAGAAATTATAGAAAAGTCTATAAATTACAGCTACTTTTGTACTTTAAAAACAAGAATCAGAATGAAGGGTCAGATTAAAACGTCTGCTTAAAAACAAACAAAACAAAACAAAACAAACACATTAAAACCAACCTCTCTGAATATTATCAATATAAAGTACACTCTATTTTTTCAGGCTATATAATACAGTTACCATCTCATTTTAATGAGACACAAATCAAAAAATACTTCAGGACACAAAGCATATACTAAAAAAGGTTATCTTAAGTCTCTAAGTCTTAAGATATAATTGAAAATACATATCTTTCAAAAGTGAAAAATCAAACAAACAAACAAAACCCACAGGAATTTTCCTGAAGATGCTGTTAGCATCACATTCTTTAGTAAAATATAAAACCTGAAGAAAAAAAATATCCATTCCTAAATTTGTTCTAATGGCTAAGTACTCTATCTCACAAATACATTCAATATTGCAACTATTATCTATTAAACACTGATTGCACCTGGTTCTTACTTCTAGATCAAAAATTACAAAGACTAAATAGCATTTGCCTTTGTATTGTAGCCAGTCTTTCCCATAGCAATTCTAATCAAAAAGCAGCAGGAACTCCTGCCCAGCTGTACCAGCAGTGCTGAAGCCTCGGGGTGGTAAGGAGAGCCCAGGTTCCCTCCAGGTTGGCTAAATTCAAGTTTCTCCAGCCCCTGAGCACAGTACATAGCTCTGTTCTAGAGACTGAACTGTTACAGCTCTGGACACATCACCGTGTTTAAACTCTACAGTGGGTTTGGGTTTCAATTTCATGTAACCAGAAGAGTAACGGGAGCATGATTTTTCAAATTCGAAACTCATCATGCTTTACTTGCTCAACCTGAAGAGGAGAGGAAAAACTCCCCAAACCAAGCAACAAAGGCAAAGCACAAAGGCACCCAGCGATTCCCCCGTTCAGCTGCGGACGGGAGCACAGCGAGCCCAGCTCCAGGCTGGGGGAAACGGCGCAGGGCAGACCCAGCTCCAGCCGCAGCAACACCGCCCTTCCCCGGGCCGGGCACCGCCGGGCTGCTCCCCCTTGGGCAACCAAACCGGAAAACCAATCCAGCTCAACACCAAGCTGGCAGCAGGCAGCAGGAGGAGGAGCACTCCTGGAAATAACAAACAGCTCGTAGGGTGGGGACAACTCCTGTTGGCACCGCTTCCAGATCAAAGCTACTGTGAAACTCCAGCATTGGAGGAAAAGTGGGGCTGCATTTTGTTTTTGTATGTGTCGCGCTGTTAGAGTCAAATTTTGAAAGTAGGTTTTAAAAAGATCTGCAAAAATTATTCAAATTGTTTGATCTCATCAATTCAATTAAATACACAATTATATACTCAAAGAGAATATATAATCTTTAATCAAATGTACAAATGTGATGAGAAAAAGTAACTAAAGAAACCACTAGTAAAAACTAGAACCCAGCTAGTGAATTGAGTACTGTGATAGTGTCACATATCAAAAATGTAATCAAATGTAAGTAGATAATGTTAAAAAACAGACATAGTCTTTATTCCTAAGAAATATGAATAAAGAGAGGTCATGACATTTCATAAGACAAGAATACTCTGTACAAAAAAAAAAAAAAGGAGTTCCACAATGAAATGCAGAATCTGAAATGCAAGTGCAATAATAATGTTGTTGAACTTTGGAATTTCTTTTTCTTTCCTTTTTCTCTTTAATACTGAAATGATTTTGCAAATACAAAATATTTTAAACTTCTGCAACATATTCAATAGCAACCAAATTACCATCTAACAACAAACTGCAAAATAAAGCAACTAATAAAACTTAGTATGAGAAACAAAGAGACCTTTCCTGAACCCAGGATAGGCACAAAAAGATCATCCTCTGTCAGATACTGGCCATCTACATATGACAGAGGGAGAGATGGAAACGGGGAGAGGCAAAGGAGTGCCTCTAAAAAAAAAAAAAAAACTTGGTTGGAAACAAAACACTGGAATGAATCAGTGCTGAGGTGGCATCTTTGTAGAAACCTGGATGGCACATCTTATTCACAAGCTCAGACTCATACCAAATTGCCAGACCTCAAATCAAAGGAGAATTTTCTCCCAGCCAGGATGGCAACAAAACTAGAGCATTTTGCCTGCGTCTGCAAAGTGGGGTATGATTAACCTGTTGAAACCATTGCAGCATATTTTATTTATTCAATATCCCAGTGTTACAAGGGACTCAGTTTCTCCTGCTTTCTGAGTATACAGTGCCAGTTACTCCTCCAAGTTCTAGCTCAGCTGTTGGCTCTTTTTAGAAAAATAATCTGGCTGAAATACAACAGCTTGAGGTCAGACAAGATACCATCTGATTTTAAACTCCAGAAAAGTATAAAAATCTATACATACCTACAGCAACCAAATCAAAAATGTTTAAAATCAGCTTTGGTTAGAATTCATTTTAGGCTCTCGAAACAAAGAAACGAGAATGTTTCACTTTCATTTCTGCCAGTTTCTTTTGTTTCCTCCACCTTGCAGACTAGCATTAGAAAACATGCATTTGAATTGCAAAGAGTCAGAGAAAGGCTTACTTCCAAAAAGGGGGAATAAGAAAACCACCAAAACACTTTCAAGAAGGTATTTCTACCTCTTCTACCACTTCTTCTGCTCAAAGTTGCTCCACTGTATTCAGCTCCCTCAAACACATACATTTTGGGTCAGACTTTGACATAACAGGGCCTCTTCAAAGATGAAGGCCAAGTTAAACTGTGAGCTCTTGCATTCTGAGTTGCTCTTTTGCAAAACTTTTTTTAATCATTTCATTAGCGGCAGAACTGACTTTACCTGGTTTCCTACACACTCATTTTGTGCTTCTCTGTCACACTCTCGATCACAGCCCCTTGGGCAAACAGGGCAGACGTGCTGGAGCCCTGTCTGGTTTGTAGCTACTCCCTACAAGGAAATGGAACTTCCTCCAGCTTCCCCCTCAGCAGAGACCTCTCCTCTGCTGAGCCATAATTGTTCCAGAAAACACACGGAAACTCAATGACCCCTTGACATTACTTCAAATATGATTTCAAATGTGGCCCCAACTGGCTGAAATGTCCAAAAGTAGAGACTAGAGTGTAGAAAGGCAACTAAAAAGAAAGAGTTGTAAAGCTTGTAAGTTTTGTTTCCCTGGGGAGTACTAGACAAAATATAAACACAGAAAGTACTGCAAACATTAGTGTTATCACCCTCTTTCTATAAAGCATTCCCTCCTTTGAGATAGGGCAACTTGTATTTTATCCAAGACCTGCTTTTATCTCTCCCATTATGATTGTCCTTAAGCTCAAATCTCCCAGCCAGCCTTCCAACAGTAAGTGGGGTGATTAACCTCAGTGCCCCCCTCGCCTCATTACCAATACAGCCCAGCTGAACTTCCTCAACAAAAATAAAAGGAAATTCTGCAAACAAAGGTTACAGCCACAGTCAGGAACAATAGGAAAGGTTGTCTTCTGCACTCTGCTCAGAGTGCAGCACAGGTGATGTCTACAGACACCCCTAATGTGCTGGGGTGGGGGGGGATCTTTTCTGATTGTTTACAGCCTTAGGTCCTTTTTTCTGTCTAAAAACTTCTATAAATCATTCAAAACTGTCTGATGTTCTTTGTCAATAGTTTAAAAAAATTATCACACATTTATGTTTGTTTATGATTAACTAGACATAACTTAGTACAAACTACTACCCATGCTCAATGTTTTTCCAAAGTGCTTAAAACTAAAACTATCAGAGATTACTGGCCACTAAAGCGCTTCAGACTCCACCAGCCCTAAACCCATCGATATTCTTAGTAACAAACATAAGTGTTACATAGTGTTCCAGAATTCCCTCCTACCACAGGTTATAGAATTTATCCTAGTAATACTGCCAAAATCTACCCAGAAGGAAGTCAGCACCGTGCACATGAACTTTTAACACACAAATCAAGGATGCAACAAAACAGGCACACTGGGCTTAGTTAAGATAGGAAGCTCTGATGTTGTATTTACAATATGGAAGACTGAAAACTTCTAAGGAGTCATCATTAGATAAATAACTGTGTATATATACACATGTAAAAATATGAAACACTGTAACAGGATGATTTCTGATTTACAAAAGTACTGCTGAATAAAGGAAGTAACAAGAAAGGGTTTGGCTGATAAAAAAACTTAGTAACATATGTAGGTGCAAAAATCTTACAATTAAATTATGAAGTGAGCAAAATCTGCTGGATGAGAGATCCATAAGGGATATGCTTGTTACAGATTACTCTGCATTGACTCATTGTTTTTTCTACAGCACAGTATGACTCACTGAGAAGGTGAGAAAATCTAACGTCACCCAATGCCATGAACTACCTCTTTCTGACCCTACTACTGCTGCTGCCTCCCGTGCCAAGCTGGGAAAAGCCATCCTCTCTGTCACACCAGCTGTGTTACAACAGTCTTCCCTACCTCTCTATTTCATACAGGCTCCTCATGCTTTTGTACATTTTGGTTCCACATCAGACCCACCTGCAGCAAACTCTGAAGCTGCAAGAGGGGCGGCTCCTGCCCCAAATCTCCCCATATGCTGCACCATTCCTGCTGAGAGAGGAGCAGGAACCAATACAAGGGAGCTCTTAACTTCAAAAACACAGACAATATCAGTCCAAGTTCCCATGAGGAGGCTGGGAAAGCACAATAAAGCACTGCACTGGTTTAGAGCCTTTCAGAGGCTTCCAGAATCCCCAAAAAAAAATAGTTTAAATGGCAGCCACACACAGAAAACAACTTTTTCACCTTGATCTTAACCTCCACTTATGCTCAGTGCTATGCTAAATGACAACACATCAGCATGTATTGTGGCATAGAAGCTTATCTGGATCTTGTATTTAAGCAACAGTGAGCCCTTCACCCAAACTGGAATCCTTGAGGAAGGGATGCTCTTTGAACTGCTTCATATCAGCTGCAAACCAGCTCACAAACCACAGTGAAAGCAAACAGATCTTGTACCAGTATCCTTATTCACCAGCATCCAGCACTTTCCCTACTGGAAGAAACAAGCTGAAAATCACGACTTCAGGAAAGCTGTCAAGTACACAGCCACACTCGGTGGACTGAGTCACAATTGTTTGTAACACAAAACTGGCTCCAGACTCCCGTGTCAAGCTTTGCTGACACCAAAAACTAAAATCTGAAAGTTACTTCTTTCTGGCAGTAGTATTTCATGCATCAACAGAAATGAAAATAAAATTTAAGAACATCTGATAAACTGGGTTTTTTCCAAAGATCCAAAATTACAAACCAAGGATACAATATGAATACACATGCATTTCTGTGAAAATAAAAAAAAAAAGAGTAAAAATTAAATTCATATGCATTGTTACAAAATTACAAAAAGGTCTTTTGTACTTCTAAGATAAACAATTTATCAAGCAATATACAAAATAATCTTAATGTGCCAAAAGCACCACAAATGTTGACTTCCACTGCAAATTAACCCACTAAGCAAACTGCAGGATCCTTCTTTCTATGAGTTCTCAGTACAAGTCAATACCAATTTTGCATTATTTCACTAAAATAGTGACAAAAATAAACAAACGCTTTGTAAAGTTTAAAAAGCCAGGATTGCAACTTGAACACAGAATATACTCTCAGTCAAGCTGCCTTATGGTATGAACATGAATACAACAATCCTGAACCATGACTGACAAGCAGATCCACAAGACAGTTAAGACGAGCTTCTCAGGAATATCTTGCTTCCAAGTACGACAGAGGGAAATCCTGCCCCCCTTTCTTTCTGCCCATTGCAGCAACTCCCTTCAGAAAAAGAACTGGATAAATGCCCTGCACAGTGCAGGTGTCCCGTGGCATCCAACAGTTTCTTTACCACTGCAAGCTGAGGTATGAGAAGAAAGTCCCAGCTGTCCTCTGTGCAAGAACAGAACACAGGAGGAACTTCCTGATCCCTCTGCGTCTATCTTCTGGGAACATATCTCAGTATATGTTCTGGGAAAAGGTAATTTTATCACAAAATTAATTTTATGAAGGTTTCCACTAAAGTTAAGTAGAAAAATGATTAAAAAAAGCTCATTGCAAAATTGGTATTTGTAAAAGAGACCTCTTACTCCTAATATAGCATCTTCTGCCAGGTACTGTAATTAAGTCATAGTTCCATGGCTGGCTTACTTTTCTTGTCACGGAAATAATTATGTCATAACTATCTGGGGTCAGACTATCCAAAAAGCAACCACTGAAACCGGGAGCGAAGTCAAAACCATAAACAACATGCATCCTCTATTTTCAAGCAAATGTAACGACCCCTGAATCCAGGGCACGATGCTCAGGAAGCCAAGTGACGTGAAGGTGGCGTGGATATTAAAAAAAAAAATTAGATCCATACTTAGATACAACTATCTTTTTAATGTACTAATCTCTACCTTAGTTTAAATCCGATTATATTGTTTCTCGGTGTGTTAGAGCTCATCCTCCTGTAATATACCCAGAAACAACCTTAAAAGCCAGGAGGCCTCAGGTAATATGACACATTCAGCCAATTGGCAAATTGCAACACATTGCAAAAGCAGCAAAGTCGTTCAGCTGTATTTGTATACAAAATAAGCCAACAAAAGAGCACAACCACGTCGGCGAAGGGATGCCTGGGTGTCACTCCAGGCAGATCGTAATCCACGGAAAGGAGAACCTCTCACGGCGGAGCGGGCTCGGCTCTCGAGGGCAGCCCCGCACACGGGGCATTTCCCCACGGCCTCGCCGACTGCGGGGGTCTCTTCCCCCCGCATTACTGAATTCCACAGGGTATGCGAACAACGACCCGCCCGCACCAGCTCCGGTCCGGATGCGCCCCCGGGGGCGGCCCGGCCCCCCGCTGACCTTGGGGCGGCCCCCGCGCCGCGGCCCCCGGTGCTTCCCCTCGCCCGGGCGCGGGGCCCGAGGCCGCGGCGGGCCGTCGAGGCGGGGAAGGGCTGGGGCGGGGGGCGCCGGCGCGGACAGGACCCCCAGAGCCCGCCTCCCCCCGGGTCGCCGCCCCCGGGTGCGGGGAGCCCCCGGGCCCCGGTACCTGTGTGCGGCGCTAGCGGAGCCGGCGCGGCGCCCCCGCCATGCCCGGCTGCGGCTGCTGCAGGCCCCGACGGCGGCGGCTCAGTCCGGCCCGGCCGCCATGTCAGCGGCGCGGTGCATTGTGGGGCGAAGGCGGGCGGGAGCGCCCCGAGGGCGGCGGCGCTGCGGGGCGGCGGCGGCGGCGGGGACCGAGCTCGGGCACGGTGCCCGAGAGCCCCGGCCCTGCCCGGGAGCCCTCCGTGCCTCAGAACCTCTCCCTTGCTGAGGGGCCGACGCGCCCTCTCCCCGTCTCCCCCGGCGTTCAGGGCCTCCCTCCCTCAGTGCCACAGCGGCAACATGGGATGAGGGAATTAGCAGCATTTTTTTTTTCTTAATTACCACCTCAACAGCCATCCTCGTTTTCCCCCTTGTTTCTCTTCCCAGGCCGCTTCTTACGCATAGAATCAGCAAGGTTGGAAGAGACCTTTAAGATCAGCCGGTCCAACCGTGCACCCAGCGCTGCCACTGTGTCCCCACAGCCACTAAAACCACAGCACCCAGCGCCGCGTCCGAACGCCTCCCGAGCACCTCCAGGGATGGGGATTCCAAAGGGCAGCCTATTCAATGCCTGACCACCATAACGGGGAGGAATTATTTTTCTTAGTATCTAATATGAATCTCCCCTGTCTCAGCATAGAACCATTTCCTCTGGTCCTCTCCCTGCAGGCACGGCAGCAGGGGCCGGCCCCTTCTCACTGCACCCTCCTGTCAGGAGGGCTGTGAGGCATCTGCTCCCAGGCCCTGTGGAGCCCGAGACTTGATCCCCGCTTCTCCAGGGCTTCTCCCCCTCCTTGCTCGGTGGAGAAGGGTAAGTGTGCTCCGAGGACCTGGGGAAATGACTCCAGGATCCCTGACCTTGGCTATGAAGCTGGCCCAGGCAGCAGGCAGGGACAGTGGCTTGGCCAGCACGTCTGCTGGCAGATCCGCAGGTCTCCGGGGAGAAGAGCCAGCCTGCCGGCTCTTGGCAGTGCTGGACAGTGACCTAAAGGCACTGGCAAGTGCATGTCTGAGGCAAATCCCTCTGTGATCCAGTACTACCCCTTTTTTGGCAGTGAAGTGCCATGTTGTTGGCACTTCCTAGCCCAGGCTAAGGAGGCCTTTCCAGGAAAACAAGGCACGTTAAAGATCAGTGTTGAACTAAGAAAGGGGTTCAAAGGAAGTGATTAAAAGTAATATGAATAGTAGTGCTGGAAACACCACCTCAGGGAATCTGTGTAGGCAAACAAAAGTTGCAAAATCTGTAATACAGGATTCTATAAATACTAACAAGGCATACTTCTGAATATATAGTTAAGTCAGCATAATCCTTAGAGGTAACCTGGTTTGGTTTTTGGTTGGGTTTTCTTTTTTTGGTTCACTTGAAGTTCATGCTTTACAAAATTAGGGCTGATTATCTCAGGGTATTGCTCATGGGATTCACCTTTAGGGACATGGGCCAGTCCAGGGCAGCAGCAACAGAAACAGCAGTGCTGCCATGAAGACAGCTGAGGTTAACTGAGTGGTATTTCCAGCCTATTCCAATCTATTTGACAAAGATTTTTATTAGGTTTAGTAGGCCAAAGAGTAAATTGCAGAAATAACTAGATTATACTTGCTGCTGGATACAGGCCTCCTAGATCAACATTGAGACATGCTAGTGAGCAAACACACGCCAGTTTGCAAACCTGACTGGCATATTTCCTTCAAATAGTTGGATAGACTTTAATATGAACTGGTAGTGCAGTTTGGCTCAGAAAACTTGCACCATTATAAAGCCAACAGTCTTTGATATAGTCTCTTTCTCTGTGTTCAGGAACAATGCCTCCTTCTTTGCTGATGTTAAAGAATGTTTTATTGCAGAGAGCAGTATAGAAACATGGCACTGAAAGAGGAAGCAGAGTTCTACTGCCAATGGGCCATTATTTAAAGAATTGCTAATTCAATGCCAGAGATCAAAAACTTTCAGATTCAGGGCTCAATTTGTGGAGAAAACATGACTCTGAAAGCCACTAAATTTTATCTAGAAATCAGAGATGATAATCATAAAACTGTAGGAAGCAGATTTTATAAAGTCCCTTTCTAGAGCAAACCTTACTTCTTACATTGCAGTATGCCTCATTTTTAGTCCTATATCCAAGCAACAAAAATATTATTCTTCAAAAATATAAATGTGTATTGTAGATTTGTTTTTAATTTCCTGAAAAAAATCAAACAAACAAACAAAAACCTTATGCTGATCATCAATGGAATGATTTTTTAAAATATATTTTTTTTAGAATTTACTAGGTTTTAAAACTCTTCTAAAATAGATACATCATAATAAAGCCCTGTTCTCTTTCTCCACATGTGTCTGAAGAAACTCTAGAGCTTCTTAGATAATTTACTTATAAAAAGACAAAATCATCATACTTAACTGTCATCTTGGTCAATACTACAGCCAGGAAAGTATCCAGGAAAATACCACTTGTCTGCAAAGAACTTCACATTCTCATCACAGTGCATCTTTCCTGTAGAGAGCATGGCAGAAGATTTTCCATCTATCCATCTATATATTTTTGTAGCATATTACATTATTTCTTGATGTTGGGTGTCTTCTTAAACTGAATACATAAAAAAATGAAAAATTTGAAATGCTTAAAAACTGTAAATAAGTTTTTCAACTAGCTATATGTGGCTTCTTCCCTTACAGTAATGCCAGTCATGCTTGAATTACCTAAGCAAATTTAATCAAAATGTCAAAGATCTACCAAAATTCAGGTTTTTTAAAAAACTGAACACGAAGTGAGATTACAAAATGTAATTTGCTCTTCAAAAGATATATTTCCAATATGCCTTGGAGCCACTCTTAATTGTTTTCTGTAAATCACTGTGTTTTCCTTTTCTTTGCCAAGAACTATCAGAGTCATAGCTATCTGTGGCTGACCGGTTTCTTGGTCCAAGAAGAAATCAATGACCATCAAAAGCTTTCTATTGTTGTTACTTTGTAAGTACAAATCCTTTTCTTCCAGCAGGCGTAGTAGCAAACTGTACAAATGGCATTTTTTTGCAGACAACCCAAGAATTACGTCAGTGCACTGAGACAGTGTTTTGGCTCTGAATGTCCGAACGCTTTGACACCAAACTCAGTTCCTGATACTTTATGGCTCTTTCTTGCTTGAAAACCCTCCAGTGGTGTGTTCTCTCCCAGTGAAACCAGAGGTCTGGCCTCTCACTTCTCAGCAGCCATGTGCATGGAGAGCTGAATTTCCTGCAGGCCTGGCTGATGTGGCTGTTCCATGTGGCATGTTGGTGATTCTGGTTTTGCTGACTGTGTGCTGTGTCTCTCGTTCGGAGCACTCGCCTCAGTAACCAGTAGCAACCAAGTCACTGCTGTCCTTTTGACATTACACCGTAGTCACTACATGCTATAGTTGGAACACAAAAAAAAGGACCTTTGCAAATCCATCAAAAATCACAATGACATAGTTAAAGCAGGATCTTTAACAACAGCAAGGTCATCGCTTTGATCCCTGTATGGGAGAGCCGGACTCAGTGATCCTTGTGGGTGCCTTCCTACCCAGAATATTCTGCGGATCTGCGACTGGCATCCCACAGACTGAGCCAACTAGCGCTTTAAACCCATAACCATTCAGCCACCGCTTCCAGCACGGAACTCCCCGTTTGGGAGCGTGTGGCCCTGCAGAGAGCGGGCAGCGCCGCGGGTGCCGCAAAAGGCCCGTTTGCAGCAGCGCGGCGTTTGCGGCAGCGCGGCCGCGCCGGGGCCGGGCAGAGCGCGGCGGCCGTGCAGCATGCTGGACCCGGAGGGCAGTGTGGAGCACCAGCCTGCCTCCTCCTTCCCCAAAGTCCTCCTCGTCCCTCTAGCCATGCTCCTCGCAATTGCAGCGCTCCTGCTCCTAGCCTTTTCCGCTACGCGGCAGAAGGAGCCTGATTTTTACACTTTCAAAGTTGTAAACATCAGGGGCAAGCTTGTGTCTCTGGAGAAGTACAGGGGCTCGGTAAGTGCGGCGGGGAGGGGCGGCTCCCGCCGGGCTCACTAACAGGCAGCCCTTGCATGTCCGCGGAGCGAGCGCGGGGCAGAGAGCGGAGCCTCGGCTGGGGCTTGCTCGCTCCGTGACTCTGCCCTTTGGCCAACAAGTCCGGCTAACACAGGCTCCTCTTCAATAAAGCGTTTGCAGTCTAACCCCGTGCGTGTCCGCGTCTTCTGCTGCAGCCGCCTGTAGACGTGGCAGGCAGGGAATGCTGCCCTCCTGCCGTTCTTGCAGCGGGACGGATTGCTCTGGATTCTGCCTGTTCCATTGCAAGCTCAGGAAGTTTGTGTCTTTGTGTAGCTTACTTTTGAAGTTTATTTCTGTCTTTTAACTGCATGATTTCTTGTGTGTTATTCTTATCTAAATCCCATTCATTTTTAATGATCTACATTAAAAAAAAGGGATTTGATGCGTGGCTAATGGCGTTAGCAGATTTCACCGTAGTTAGTGAAAACATGAGACATTACAAAGTATCAGAGTATAGTGGAATTGTAACAACATCTTGCAAATTCCTCTCTCGCTATTTAGTGTGACTCAATGCGAAGAAGGTGACGTAGATAAAAGCACATACGCTTTTACGATGTCTTCTAAATTGTATTTGCATATTACGTTAAGTATTTATAGGCAGAGTTTTCCATATCATTTTAAAACAATGCTCCTGGCTAAAATCTGATTTTATATCATTTTATTTTATTAATAGTTTGATCATCTAGAAAAGATGGTCATTATCTATGGAAGAGTGAAAAGAGAACTTAGCACACTCATTATACTTAATACTATAACCTCTTATATCCCCTTTCAATTATAGAAGCTAAAATCAACGTAAATCCCACAAGTGCCACTCTTAGCACTTAAGCGATCCATCTGTGATACAGTCAGGCAGTCCAATAGTTTTGCTGCTGCCCAAAAGGGTAGCAACACTTCTCGTTTTCACCCTTTTTCTCTAGCTTTGTATTTTTACCTTCCTTTTTCCCCTCCTCAGATGTCTGAGCTCACTGATCCACAGCGCAGGTCGCTAAAACATTGGCAGGAAGACAGAGAAGCTATATAGGGAGATGCATATTTTATATGGCTCAGCAGAAAGGGATACTTGTGGATTTGGACCAAATGAGAGGTCTAAATCCTCTCTGGCCAAAGTCCTCAACCCCCTCCATTCACAACTGAGATACAGCAGAACTGGTCCCATGCCCACTCAAATGTCTATGTTGGAGAAAAACATAGAGGCTGTTTAATATTGAGCAATATTTGTGCTTTTTAAAATGAATTCCTTCCAAAGGCTCTGTCAATAAATCCTGTTACTGGGGCATGTTTTGTCTGCACATCATCTGCTAATCTGAATAACCAAATACCACCTGTAGCTTCTCTATCTCAGGGCCAGAATCCACATGGAAAGGAGTTAAGGGGGAACTTGGAAGAATTCCTTACAGCCACTCTATAGAGAGCTGGGGGTGTTCTTCCCCTCTGGAACAAGCTGCAGAGCCTGGACTGGAATGTCATGAGCAGGCAGGTTCAGGGTGTGTCCTATATCCCAGTGCTGTGGTTCCAGGCAACGCTCAAGGCATGGCTGCTTTCATAAAGGGGAGCTCTAGAGCTGTATCTGGGAAAGATAATACCATTGGTGAATATTATTCTTTGATCTCTGCTAGGCCACATTCAATAGTTTATTCCACAAAAGTGACATTGAGCTTCTGTGTTGAATAAAAGATAGATTTGCCTTCAGAGATCCTATTAATGTTCAGGCTACCTGCTCTTTGCTAATGTATGTGCACAATTTTAAAGAAAATTACAGCAATAAAACACATCCTTTTCTGTCATTATGTTTTCAGAACTCAGAATCAAGATAGAAAAAGGTTAATTAAAACTCCCATGTATTTCTTACAATAAACTTGTTTAAATCTGTAGTTAGATAAATAAAGGCATAAGTTTATCATAATATTTTAAAGCTATTAAAAGAAAGCAAGTATTATTAAAGTACTACGTGTGTGCTGGGGGTGTTTTAAAGGAAGTGAGTCACTAGTTAGCTCCTGGAACAATGGTCTGTTAATTGCTAAACCAGCACCAGCCTTAAGGTTTCTGGCAGATGTAGAGAGGATATTTTCTTCAATTCAGTCATTCAGCTAATTTATTTAAATAATTACTTAATTGGTAGTCAAGAAACTTACTAGGAGTTGAAAAAGTCCAAAGGCTTCCAGACTCTAAAAAAAATTAATAAAGTGTGCTAATTTTAAAACCACAAGAGCCATGCTAAGTATAAACAATGCAATTCAAGACTGACAGGATCATTCTTCAATAAACCATTATTAATATAAACGTATGTCTATTCAGATCATTGAAACAATTTTTAATAGTAAGAAAAAAAAGACTGATTTATATTAATTCACTTTCTATTTGAGCATATCTTGATACGATCCACAGCTACCCGCTGTTATATAGTAAAGAAAGGAAGAACTATTACCACTGAGAAAAGGGCTCCACAACTGAAATAGATGAAAAGCTATCTGGTTCACTGTGTTGTGGAGGCCATCCTTCTGCGGTTTTTCCATGCTACCATAAAATGTTGACACATCACTTCAGTAAAAATGAAGGACAGTAATTATGGTTGGACAAGAATCAAAAGGATCCAAACAAGATTAGTTTTCTAATCTAATTTAATAATCTTATCTTTTATTATATGATCTGTATCTGATATGCTGTAAGAGGCAGTATTCTTACCAAATATAGTACCTATTTGGGAGTCAGAACTCCCAAACATCAACTGTTCCCTGCTGTGTTTGTGCCTATCTTGATGTAATGGTATCAATCCACCACCCAGCTGAGTACAGTGTGCTGGGGTGGAATTAAGCAGTGTGGAAATCTTGAACCATAGGTACTACAATCATGGCAAAGCATTAGGCCCTAAAATAATTGAAGTATTTTTCTTAACTAAATATTATTATTGAAAGTACTGCTAGGCACTTTGGACCTGGCCAAATTACTGCACAAATTTGCTCTCTGTTCCATGAAGGTGACAGGTCAGTGAGATGGTGCCAGTCACACAGAGCCAGTTAAGAATTTCTGGCTCTAAAAACCCCAAGTATCTGCTGTCTCTGCTGACAGATCTACAAAGGGTTACTTGAAGCTGAAATTCCTAAATCTGTCCCAAAATTTTTCCATAAAGGAGGCACCCTGGTGTGAGCATTAAGTAAAGCAAGAAGAGTTTTTGCAGTGTTAAATAAATGAATTCATTAGAATGCATGGGTTTTCTAAGCAAAGGGAATGGTAGCTTTAAGAGGTCAGACAACAGCTGATAAAGAATTCAGCTGAAATGAAATTCTTTTTGTGAGGTCCATTGAATTGTTTGCACTGCACACTAGGTGGTGTGCTTGACTTGCACTCTCACAGCATATTGAACTTAATTTAAATCATTAATAGTTGTAAGAAGTCTAAGTACAGACTCTACATGAGAGCAATAAGAGTCACTGTTATTTATTAAAATAAAATACAGACCAAAAAAGTCAACACATGAAATCACTTCTAATACCAGACATCTGAAAGATAACTCAGTAAAGATTTTTAAAGAATCACTTTAAATATTCATTGAGAAATACTAATAGATGACAAAAGTTTTCATTATATATGTTAGTTATACTTTTAAGAGGTTTGTACTATTAAATTATGAAGTTCAGCAATGGAGAATTCAGTTATAGAGAATGCATTTTTCTAAGGAAAAACGAGAGACATAATGTGTCTGCCATCCCAAGAAATGCCGAGTGTAGTTTCCATTTGTTCTGGGGGAATGTGTTTGAAAGTTTGCACTGTTGTCACTGTGAGTTGTCAAGCCTTTCACCACCATGCCAAATAACCTCTGGTTTTAAGCAGCAGTAAATTAAAATAGTTGTTTCTTTTGAGTGAATTCTTTCAAGCTCTCTTTTTACTTAAAATCAAGTAAAAGTTATAAAAGCTTAATTGTTTTCACTGGCAATTCATCTTTCATATCTGTTTTAGTATGAACACAATGCCTACACAACCTTATTTTCCCCAAACCTCCAATGACAAATTCTTACATTACCCTTCTAGTTGAGAGAGGGTACCGAGTGAATTCAGTGAGGTATATGAATACTTCCACATCGTGAAAATACCAAGGCTTAAACTATATTTTAAAAAGCTTCTAAAGTTTCATAAGGAAAAACTACATGTGACTTCAGCTCTTAGTGATACAATTTATCTATACTTCATGCTAAATTACAGTTATCACTGTGCTTGATAAATCAGGTTATTTGAAAAGAACAGAACTGCCAATAGTTATTTTTCTATGTTCAACACACAAATTCTGTTTCAAATGCTGAGAGTCTGCTACAGGAACGCATCATAAATTGATACCTCTTCTCTGACAAAGAATCTAATTGTATGCCATAACTTTGGATGTTTCAGGAGACTGAATTTAAAATGTCAGAAAGAGCTTGTAAGTGTTATCTGAATGGAAGTGATGATTTGGAGGTGAGATGGCTGCAGGTCATAGTTCATATACAGGTATACAGGGGTTGTTTAGATTGTATCCTGCTGACACACTGCACCATAAAGAAGACTACACCAACCTGTGCTTTGAAAGATTACCTGTCTTCCAGGAAAAACAGTGCCACTCCAAATCCACTTTAAATTCAGTAGCTGAACTTTAATGATCCTCGTGGGTCTTTCCAACTCAGGATACTCCATGATTCTATGATAGCCATACAGTTATACAAAGTGGAAAATACATGAAGTAAGTATTAATATTTAATGTAAGAAATTACAAATGCCAACATCCCCTTAACTTTTTCTTTACCCATTCCTACCCCTTCTACATATTTCATCTTATGATCCCATGTATTACCCAGATATGTACCTTTATATGCCAGTTTGTTTTCTGGCTTTCAAACCACTATGCACATGTAGCCATTTATTTTTCACTGAATAAAATTTATTTCACACATCCTATTTCCTTAAATACTTCTGTATGAAAGCATTAGAATGGAATCAATTTATATAGAATGAGCAGCAAATCACATGAAATTTGTGAGAATAACAAAACTATAAGTCTAAAATTCTAAAAGTTGTTTAAGGCTAAAATTATGTCCAAAACCAAAGAAAAATTTTTCAAGGCTTTGAGAAACTGTAATATCTGTTAGTTCAGGGTTAGGTCACTTAATATCCCCAACAAATTCTGTTGTTCCAGTAGTGCTCACCTGTCTGTGACAGCTTCCTCTCACCTAGATCTGTGCTGGGAGACATGTGCCTGGTGCACATATCTGACTGACACAAGGCACACAGCATTGAACATGATCCACTGCAGGACCCAGGAGAGTGGGCAGCCTTCGCTTCTGGGAATCTCTAATTGAGGCAGCAAACCTGTATGCAAAAATTATTGTCATTTTGTCACAACTGAGTAGATTTACTCTAGAAGTGATGGGAAATTTTACAGCCCACACTACACAGACCAACCCCAAATCCTGTAATTCTTCTATGAACTTCCAGGTCAAGATATCTACACTAGCAATAGATCAGCCACTTCTGCAGGGACATTACATTTTGAGCAGGGAAGCATGCTGCAGAGCAGATGCTTCACGACAGATAAATAACAGAAAATACATTGATTTACAAGTTTCTTTCATGTAACTTGGTATACCTTAGCTGGATGGGCACTTCTTAATTATGCTTAGAAACTACCCAAAAGGCAGAATGGAAAAGCATGAATTCTCAGTAAATTGAAGATTAAGATTGCTTAGCAGTTGGTTGATTATCTTAGTGCTTGCAAAGAGGAATACATAAAAGAAACATTAAATCTTCTTTTTGTGAACAGAGATCAATGTAGTTTCAAATACGTGTTCAGTCACAGTTCTAGATATACTTTTTTTTTAAATTAGTCTGCATTCCAGCCTACGTGTTGGAAAACAGACATGTGCAACCCATTTTAAAATGTGCACTCTTGTTCTTCAGGTGTCTCTAGTTGTTAACGTTGCAAGTGAGTGTGGGTACACAGACAGCCACTACAAGGCCTTACAGCAGCTGCAGAGAGACCTGGGCCCGTACCATTTCAATGTGCTGGCATTCCCCTGCAATCAGTTTGGGCAGCAAGAACCAGACACTAACAAAGAAATTGAGAGCTTTGCACGAAAGACTTATGGTGCCTCCTTCCCCATGTTCAGCAAAATCACAGTCAGTGGAGCTGGTGCAATTCCTGCCTTCAAGTACTTAATTGGTGAGTAACCTGGAATGCTGGAGGGTTGTTTCCTCTGCATAGAAGTCCTCTGAGACAAAATACCATCCAAAGAAAAAAGAGATCTCTGGTTGTGCTCACAGAATGGTCAGGCTCAATGAGGTCAGAAGTCATGTCGTCCCTCCGTCTGCACAAAGCAGGATTTCTCTCTGTCACCTTTGTCTTACCTTCCAAAAAGATCTCCAGAGACGAAGACACATCAATAGCAGATTTCCTCTAAAAGCTGGTCCAATAAACCTCTACATGGAATACAGACCTTGAAAAACTCTCCTCTAGGTATACAACACCCCGACCTTCCTTTTTCTGCTGTGCAGCCTCCTAAGTGCTCCTCCCGTGCCATGAGTGCTGCAGGTTGGATTCATAAGATTAATCTCTAGAGTTGTAGGATAAGTGGAAGCAAAGTACCTCATAATTCAACAACCAAAAAGTGAAACCAGGCACTAGATAATGTCCCTGAATACTCACTCCCTTCCTCATTCCTCCCCAAGCACTGGAACATCCATACTGTGCAGTTCCTCCAGTGCCAATCTGCTTTATAGCCAGCACTGAACCAGCAAGTTCTTACTGGTTCTTACCAGCCAGCAAGGCAGGGTATTCCCTATCAAGGCACTACTTTTCTTGCACTGGAGAAATACTCTAAATACCATTTAAATGCTATATTAAAATGTCAGCATTAATCCAATGTCTTTCAGCAATGAAATATAGTAAAGCCCAGAGCGACACAGTGTCACCTGAGCTGCGTTCTGCAAGGACCATATCCACCTTCTCTCCAGCACCACATTGTTCTCTCAAATCCCACTGAATTTAAAGGAGTGTGGATATTATTTTCAACTACCCCAAGCTCACCCCCCTCCAGGTGTCTGTAATGGATCACTCTGCTAGGCAAACTTCCCAGTAATCCTCTTCACATCCTTCCTTCTCTGTTTTGCCCAGGAGAGTTTTCTTGCAGACACGACCCAGGGAACTGGCAAAACTTGTGTTTCCCTGCTCACCTGCCTTCAGGGGGAGGCTGCTGGAGGCTGTCTTTATTCAACACAATGACAACATACTTACAAGTGTAGGTCTGACTGTGTCTTGATGATACATTGAAATAACTTCTGATTCCTTCCCAGGTTTGCCCAATGTATAATCAGCGGAAAAAAGATGCTAATTAGTCTGTAGCATCTGTGCTTGTGCTTCTAGGGGGATGAGGTTCCTGATCTATTTGAAAGTCCTGAAAATTTTGTTAGTCACATAGAAGAAGAGTAAAGGGTAAGAATGTGACTCACGTAAAACGATACCTGATTAGGAAGAGGAAAACTGTAGAAGATGAGAATTAGGTGGAAACCTGGAACAAATACTTTGTTATTTCTTCATGTAGCATTTAGTGAAACAATCTTCTGAAGCACATGGTACTGGGTGCTTTTGGAGGGAAAATTCTGGATAAGCATGTAATCAGTCCTGGTACAGCTATGTTGTGATGCCAAATGCCATTTTCCTATCAGTGTTCAGCTGTATCAGGTGTATCTGTATAGCACAGCCCCACACACGCATCCCTCACACACTTCAACACTGACTATTGTACTTTCTCCGGGCTCAAGCTTTCCTGTTTCCATTAATCTCCAAGAAACTACTGTCTAGTTAAAGCTGTCTGTCAGAAAATTAGTATTATTCAGTCTGAATTTCCTCTTAATTTTACATTCCTTCTTCCTCTGTGAGGTTAATCATCAAACTGACATGAAGAAATGTCAGGAATTGCCTAATGTGGTCTAATGTGGTTTTCTAAGATTTAACTTTTATTTTCTCCCCCCCCCCCCCATAGATTCTACAGGAGAAGAACCAACCTGGAACTTCTGGAAATACCTGGTGGACCCCAATGGGAAAGTAGTAAAGGCCTGGGACTCTACCGTCTCTGTTGAAGAAATAAGACCCCATGTTACAGAACTTGTAAGGAAAATCATCCTAAAGAAGAAAGATGAATTATGACTTTCAAAAATTCCAGTATGCCAGTTGCCTCTTAATTGAGAATTAGGGCTGGACTTTGTCTTTTCACATTCCAAAAGGGAGGATATGGGGGAAGGGAATTATGACCAGTTGAATCTACATCTAAAAATGTAGAAACCAGCAAGTTAACATGGTCAAAGTAATATAATGTTTTTCTCCAACCAAATTCAGTTTGAGTTTTCTAGGAAAGAGGAAATCTTCAGCAATTGTTTCTTCCCCAATTCAATTACTAGTTGTTGGTAACACTAAAGGAAGTCAGTTCATCTAGGAAGAAAGACCAGAATAGTGAAAATGTCCTAGCTGGAATCTCCTTGATATCTACAAATCTGTTGTCATATTTTGATTGCAAACTGAATAAAATAAACAGCTAAAAGTGCATGAGTGACTTAAGGTATGTGCTAGGAAGAGGGCTGAAACAGAGACCCTCAGAGCAGACAGAATTTGCATGTTCCAGTTACCACAGCCAAACTTAGCTAATTTAATCTCTCTAGAAAGTTTAGAAGGGCATGGGGAAAACACATCTATAAAGCTTAAATGAAAGAAATATGAATACAAAGTCCCTGCAAAAATTCTCCAGAAACCATGAGAAGAATTTTTGCATTTTTTCACTAAGATTATCAAATGATATTTAAATAGTCTTTTGAACATCTGTAGGACCAGAATCTACATGAAATGGCTATTTCTTTCTTCTACTAGCATTTTGCCTCAGAATTACTTTTTCAACTGTAACAGTCAGGCATCTGCTCAGAAGTACTTAGCTCATATAGTAAAATTTAGCTAAAATAACACTAACATTTGCAGCCTCATTGTTCCTTGACAAAAACCCTTTGAAAATTTTTGTCAGGAAAAGCTCTTTTAATCTCAAGAAAAACTCAATGTTCCCATCCTGTTAACCTCAGGATGTCTTAAGAAGAATCTAGCCTTGTCCAACTGCAGTATTATTGACCAGTGAAAGCCTTTTTTGTGCTTTCTGATTCTTTCAAGTTGCACAAACAATGTTTGTCCATATAGTTGTCAGGGCCCATGTGTACAAATAACCTTTAATTGACCTGACCATGGTAAAGACTTTTCCCAACTCCTCATTGCCATTAGAGCTCTTCAGCATCTAAATAGGCTCTTGTTGAAATCAAAGGCAAATATTATGGCATGGCCTGGCTCACAGAACAAGAGGAGAAAGAAGAATTCTGATTGGACTCATTCTGTGGAATTCTCCACAGAAGTAAGAGCTCCAGGTACTTTAGAATTTGCAGTAAGAACTTGAAGGGCAGAGATTATACTGCACAAACAATCTCAAAATCTCAAACTACCTGAAAGAAGCCGAGAGCAAGTTTTTTTAAGTTTTATTGGGAAAAAAAAATAGAGGGAGTGGAAGAGAGAATAAAAGGAAGAAGTAATAGAAGAACATAAGTAAAAGGAGAAATCAAGTAAAAAAGAAAGAAATGAGAAAGTAATGAAAAGACAGTTTGCAGCCAAATATCTTAGGGACAAAAGGGGCATGAAAATGTTCAAGTCTGAATATTGATACTAATGAGTGCATTCCAAGATCTATCATCTACTTCTCACTTGAACTGTAACCTAAGAGTGCAGGAAATTGATGCTTGTGGCAGTGAATATCTGTATTTTCCTCCTCTGATGGTGAGAGAAGTGAACTCCATGCCTGATTCAGTGATTTAGTCTATTCTTACATGGATCACTCTAAGACAATGGTTGCTAAGGATATCATAAAGGAAGGAAAATCAGGCCCAGCTGATACTGTGCAAGGACAGAGAATCCAACTCCTAGAACAGAAGGTCTTTATTACTCCACAGACTGTTCCTCTTTCCTCTGCCTTTTGATGCTAATGCAATGCCACAGCATGCTGTTAGCAAGTGCTGCAGGGCCTAAAATTTTCTCTTTAGAAAGTTTGTTTCTATTTTATACCTAAAGCCTGGATAAGACCAAACCAGGCTATGAAAAATATTTTAAGCGTTTTCTACATCAATTTTGTGAGTTCAACTTCAAACAAAACTCTGGATTTACATTGAAACAATCTTCTATTCTCTATTAGACAAATTCTAAAAGTCTAAAGAGTTATAATGGCACGGATCAGTTGGGAAGGTTTTGTCCTATATGGACAGATATTATTTGTGATGCTTTTAAGAGCATTACAAGGCACAAAAAAAGCTTTCACTTGTCAATAATACTTCAATTGGACAAGACTAGATTCTTCTTAAAACATCCTGGAGTTAAGAGCAGGGGACCTGAGCATTATGTTTTTGTTGAGATAAAAAGAGTTCTTGATGACAAGATTTTCTTCTGTCAAGGAACAATGAGGCTGCAATTGTTAGTGTTATTATTTTAGTGTGAGTGAAGTATTTCTGCAGTCTGAAGTCTGAGCTGATGCCTGAGTGCTAAAAATAACTCCAGACTGATGCTGTCAGAATTGGTGCTCTTACAAGTTTGGCCATTTAAAGAGAATGAAGGTAAGTATTACAAATCTAAGCCTTAAAAAACAACATATTTGAACAACTCACATGATTTTAAGCACATAACTACTTTTTCTGCACTTAACAGATACATTTTCACTATTCAATTAGGCACTACATAGATTCCATCCTTTGTTGCACTAAAACTTTTTGTAGAACAAATGCTTTGGCCTTTTAATCAAAGTTCTGGAGTAAAAGTAAATATTCTCAGTTTTAGTTTAATACATATCTGTAACACTGTAAGTACTTCATGACTTCCTGCCCAGAAAAACTGCAAATCAAATTGCACTGAATTGAATTTGACTGTTGAGACTATAGAGAGAGCATGCAGAGATTAGAAATTACTTTTTTTGCCTTGTGAATTCCAGCACTGTTTTAATCTGACAGAGATCTTCCCTACAGCAAGTTCTGAACACTGTAAACCAGCTCTGAATCTATAGATGAGACTATTTTTCCTTGCCATTTATCTGCTTTGTAGAGAAAATTGTAGTGTGTATTAACAGATGAGAACATTGATGCATAGAGAGCGATTACCTTGATCATTCAAGACTTGATCTCCTACAGTTTGTACTTTTAAAGGTGTGAACTCTTGATTTAAACATTAAACTATACACCTAGACATGATTGCATGCAGCCACATACCCCCTCTGGCATGCCACAGGGAAAAGAAATAATTTTAAAACCTAAATATAAGTTTAAAATTAGACAGGGCACTTTCAATCTTTTGAAACTTTGTCTCATAAAGAGTGTAATAATCAGATCTACGTGAAACCAAAGTTCTGTTTTGAAATTGAATAAGCTACATTGAAATAGAGCAATTGAATGAAGCAATAGACACGGGTTTAAACCTCCCTTTTTTACATTATAAGGAGAAAAAGGCCAAATACCCTTGTTATCCTGACAGTCACATCCACTGTTTTAGATAAATTCTGGGGATATTTCACTTGAGTTTCTCTTGTGATTTTAGTCAGAAACTTCAGTGGCAAACCAGACATGATTTCTCTGTGCTGGATGCTACTCCATTTATCCTTTCAAACATAATTGCATCTCATTGAAGAAATTGCTCATGTTATTAAGGATTTTCAGAAGTCTGGACACCTCTTTGGTTAAGCAATGAATTTTATGCCACCTTTGATTATTGAATCAACCAAATATATTCTATGCACAGATAAATCTGTACTCATCTATTCATAGAGCCAGTTAACATTTAACAAGCTTATTTCTGACTCATTCACAGAAAGAGGCAAGTAAGCAGAGAAATCAGGTATTCTCTGTGACAATTAACAGATCCTGCAGTAAAAGCATCACTGACAAAATACAAAGGAGTTTATAAACCTTTTGACAGCTGAGATACTGAAAGCACTAAATTTGAGAACTAATTCTTAACCACATTAAAGCCTCATAGCAGAGATATACACAGAGCAGAAGGAAATCACTGAGCTGTACCAAAAATAATCTCAAAGCTGGTCTGTGATCTGTTGCTACACAGCTATTTCATCTACCTAGGCAGCTCACAAACACGGTGATGCCCACCATATAGGATAAGAAACAACAAAACATCTTTTATGCCAGCTCTGCAGCACCCTGGCACAGACAACAGTGACTTTTCTAGTGACAGTGGCTGCCCTTCTCCAGCTGCCTCTGCGCAGCAGCTGAAGGCAGCCCCAAGTACCTTTCCATCCTTAGCCTAGAAAACCTGACCCAAGCCATCAATCCACCTGCCTAAGAGACAAGGTGGGTGGTTTTATCTCAAAGCAGTACACAACACCTGCTCAACAAGAAGATCTTCTAAACTCATTCCCAGAAACAAGAAAATTGAAGGATTGTTGTGTTTTGAGTGAGCAGACTGGTATTCTCCAAGGTAAGCACAGACATGGAAGTTTTCAAGGTCATTCTGCTGATGGAGATTTTTTCCCCCCACTCAAGCAGAACTAACAGCATCTACCAAGTCAGGGACAGATTCATCCCCATGCACCAACTGATGGAACAGACAATAAAAAGAAGTAATGGTATTCTAGAACAATAGAATAGAGTGAAGCACAATGTGTGGAGAACAAACTTGGTAATGCCTGATCTGTAACTGCAGTTCTGTGGAACACTTCCCCATCAGACAAAAATTACAGGTATTCCAGCTTCAGGGAGCTGTAGTCAGCTTCCTTAAGTGAAAGATGCAGTAAGAAATCTGTTATTGTATTATATAAAGCAGTCCTCTGTTTTTTTTTTCCCCCTTGCCCTAAAGGCATTGCTGTTTCATCATAATTAGTGCTTTCATCTGAATTATAGGATGAACCGTTATATTTTTCTTTATTAAGCAAGGAAATCTGACCATGATAAATAAAAAACAGCTGGCAAGGAAAATATCCATAACCCACAGATTGTTTATCCATCCTTTGGAAGAGGACACAATAGTCAAACTCTTCCTTGTGAGTAAAGAGCTCGCTAAATTCCCTGTTTAAATTATAAATCAGCTTCTTTAACCCTTAGTTAGAGTCACATCATTCATTCTGATTTGTCATTACTTCTATGTACAAAATACTCTTTATTTTATTACTGGCATTTTCCTGTCTGCTGGAGAGACCACTGACCACTAGAAATACTTCGGGAAATGTTTTTCTAATATAGCATTTTAGATTTAAAATCTCCTCTTCCAAATCCAGGCACAGTACTTTAAGTTTTCAAGCAAAAGTGACCCCTAGACTGTCAGTTTGGTTAAGCTGAAGCTGTTAACTGGATACAACTGATGAGAAACATTTCAAAGCTGATAGTCCTGTTTTCAAACTTTATAAATAGAATATTAAAAATGAAAAGAATTTCAAACAAATAAATAGAATCTAATAGAAAAAGCTCAGATGATTTTAAAACTGAGAAAATTTATTTTGTGAATTTTGTCAAAACATATTTTTCTACAAGTTTCAGCCAAGGGAACAGTTTGGTTAAAAAAATTGAAAATTCTTCTTTTGAAAAAGTCTTGCTAGCTTCAGAGGCACCAATCTATTCTGCCTTTAGCTATACTGAAGTCAACAGGAATATATCATCGAGTAAAAATTGCAATATCAAGTCTCTCTCTGATTATATGAATCACTTAGTTTTATTGAATACTGAGAATTGCAAGACACTATTTCTAGTTGTTAACTGCATGCTCAGTAAACGTGTTTGTCAAGCCATTGAGAAATTTGGAACAAAAAGTTCATTGAAACAGTTTTAGAAAACCAAAATATTTCAAAGAACACACTTAAAAATAATATCATGTGAATAATTCATGCAGTTAACATATAATCAGCATAATTTTAATAATTTAAATAGAATGAAGGGTGTAAACCAGATTTCTTTTTATGATATAAGAAGGTAAGAGAACACCAATAGACAGCCAGCTAATAAGGGATAAACTTTTCCCAAGTTTTAGGTGGGAAGTTGTGTGCAATGAAAAATTTCATTGTGTATACAGATGGAAAGTTAAGGGTAAATTGTTTCAATGCCAGAGGAAGACTTTAGACCAGAGGCATACTTTTGTTATGAAGCTCTAATAAAAAGCTGAATGGCTGCAGCTATGGCAAGTGGATGTACAATCCTCTGTTATCTTCTGGGAAATTTTACTGCCCTGTGAATATTTAATCTGGTCTGACAGTTCCCTGTCAATTTTACTTGTCAATTTAAAGCTCATTGCTTTTCTAGCTTTTCACCTCTAACCATTTATTTTGATTCTTTCCTTGATGTCTGCTTCTGACATAATTCAAGGTTGATAGCCCACTCCACAAAGTACCTATGAAAAGTATTCTTAAAGCATCTGTTAGTAGGTCAAAACACGATAGACAAAAGGAGGAAAAGGAGTCCAATGGAAGACATAAGGATTTGAAGCAATTTTATTTGCTCCCTCTGGCTTAGTTCATGATCAGAGATTCTTTTCTCACTTTCTCTATTACCAGCAGAACAACAAAGGATAAAAGAGATATTTAGAATGCCTATGTTGGTAATGTGTTGAAAGAGGAACCCTGGATGGAAGAGGATCATTCCAGTTCGGTGCCAGGACTGGGAGTTTAGCTAATTAGATTTTTGAACTATGAACTCTGCTTACTTGGTGGAGTCATTCTGACTTGGGTCTCAAAGAAAGCTCTGGCCATACTTTTGTGCTGTAAAACTCAAGATGAGCCTTAGCCTTCTGTGCTTCTGCTAGAAAAACCACTCCACTACAAAGGATCAAGGGCAACTGAATCTCTGAAAATCTCTCTGAAGAAAATCTCTCATGTGTCTGTCCCAAAATGTTCCTTATGTTCTGTATCAGGTATAGAAGCTCAGTAACTGCTACCAATGACCAGATCAATGAACAAAAATTTCCTGAGTCTCCTGCACATCCCAATTTTACTGTGAGTACTTGTCAATTTTAGGTCCTGCAAAACATCATTTCCAAGCACTTCAATATTTATTGAAAACCATGCTGAAGAATCCTTGTCCAAAATGCTGTGTACTAGTCTGAAACATGCCTGGTCCTTCCAAGGTAGCAGTACTCTGAGCCTCTTATAGGAGACAGCTCTTTGTCAAGGACACACCTAATTATTTTCTTCCTACCAAGAGCAATTTGTACACATTAAAGTGCTGCATGGGAAAAACCTGCTGCAGATTCCTGCATCATGTAGTGTTCAGATTGGGTGCTCTCAGTGTTGGACTTGGCTTCTTACATTGGAAATGTCTCTTTTCTGATATGAAGCATATGAATTAATCAATCTGTCATCTTATTTTCCTCTCATTTAGTAGAGTTGATAATACTAGGCAAAATATTTGTTAGTTAATTAACAAGTGAATGAAATTACATCCTGCATGGAGGGTGGTCTTAAAATATACAGTATAATATGAACAGAAGTTCTAAACTAACAAATGAATAATGTTGTATACCTTCAACAGCTACAGAGATGTGTTGGAAGGACCAAGGGCTTAGCATCTATAAATATTTGGCTTTTTGTGTATTAAATCTCTAACAGCCAGTTATAAACTCACATTCTTGTGACTTTCAGTTGGTTTGAATGTCAGAAATGCAGGAAATCAGCTGTTCTCAGGAATTAAACTCATCTTGAGCCACAGTAACTGGGGAATAATGAAGTAAATAGTCAGTTGTGCTTCTAGCACATCACTATCAATGCTACTTGATTAGTGATCTTAGTTCGTGCACTTTGGTAGCTTCCAAAATAAGTTAAAAACCCTCTCAATACATACACCAACTCTGATAATTACAATTCCACTGGTCCCCTTTCCTCTGTGCAATAATTACCTGTTGGGAAGAGCAGGATGACGTCTCCGGGACTCGATAGTGACTCACCAAAGAGTGACCTCATGGCAGGGGACTGATATTGTTACTACTATTCTAAATACATTTCAGCCTTTGATTTATGAGCTGAATGGATTATTTTCTAAAATGAACAGACAGTGAAGCATCCGTTATTTCCAGAGAAGTAATGAATGCTCAGCACTCTCCTGGCTGTCAGGCCAGGTTTGTTTTTGTGTAGGCTTGCAGCAGTGAGCCAGCACACTTGTTATTTCTCTTCCTTTTGTATTCCTGTGTGGAAGGTGACTTCTTTTAAAGTTATTATAATAACTGGTGCAAGACTTAAACATGAGCAGTGAGATGACACCCCATTACTTCAAAAGAAAGCCCATAAAGTTTTTTACACCTAAAGGCAGATATTTCCATACTGCTGATAGCATATAACCATAGAATATCTCAGTTTGGAAGGACCCATAAACTCATTGAGTGCAGCTCATCACAAAATCATCTCATTCACATTCTGCCAAAGAACATGGGCAATTCCCAGATATAAGGGCTCTTTTTGTAGAATAGGCTGTCAAAACTTCTACACCCAAGAGATAATGTGGAAAGCCTTAAAGGTCAGGTAAATTACTGCTTATGTTTGGCCTTGTATAGGATGCTGATTTTATTGTTTATGTAATCACAATTCCTGCATTTTTTAAAACAAGGATTGAGAATTTCTGAGAACAAATTGCAGTAATATAAAAACATTACAGATTTCCTATAGGCATTATTCTGAAACAGAAAAGAGATTAGAACTTAGGGTGGGAGCTTTTAATGTAAAAATGTCTAGTGTGATAAAAATCCTGAATTTTAGGCCTATAATGAGATAAAAATACTAATTTCCATTGGAATAAGCAGTGCAGTGCTTGTGTCTCAGCCTGAACATTTTGAATGTAAAATTTAAAATGCAATTAAATTATAAAATAGCAACCAATGATGCAAAAAAACCCCCAACAAAACATTGAAATTCCATCTTCTCTTATTCTTATCTTTCTTTACATCGATACAAATGCTGATTTAAAATCCAGCAATAAAAAGAAGCATGTGAATTCACAGTCACACCTGTGTACTCACAGCTAATAGTGACTGCACTGGCTCTGAAGCAAAAAGGCTTCATACCATATTTGTGTTTACAAGGCTGTACATGTGCAAGATGGAAGCATTCCCCAGTAACTGAGTCAGGTGATTGGGAAAAACATCAGTGCTGCTTTAGAAAACTTCTTAATATGTAGTGAATCAACATGGACTGCTAGCAAACATCCATGATCAAAACTGATGTGGTGACAGCCACCTTTTTTGCAGCTTTTTTTCCACTGACTGTGGAGAACTCAGCTCAATTAGCTACACGCAACTCTGCTCATTGGTTCAAGCCTTTCATGAACCCATCCAGAACTCCCCGCCCAAGGCAAGGTCTTGCATTTTTTTCTGAGGATTCCTTGTTTTTTATAATTCAGATTATGTAATTATGATTGAACACCAACCAGGCCTTAGCTGCCTTGCCTTCACAAATTTACACTATTTGGACAGTTATTCTGTGAACAATTAGGACTTGACTCTTACCTCGCTGTGATGGAGTCTTAATTATCCCAATGGAAAAGCAATTTCTCTGTGGATCTTTTTGTTAACCTTTAAATTCAGCCCTACTTATAGAAAAAAAAACAAAACTAAACAACACTACCCTTCCCCAACAAACTTAATTAATTATCCTTTTTTAAATTTTAGAACACAGTTTTTTAAATTTAAAAAAATAAATGCCTTATTCTAAATTTAATACATACTGAATGTAATGAGTTTCCAAGCAAAATATGATTATTTTTAGTGAGATGAAAATGAAGAGTATTTGTTACTGATGGAGGAACTGTAGCAATAATAAGGAAGGGTAAAGTAGAACATTTTTAGTTTAATATGGTAATAGCTATATTCTGTTACTGAAACTTATAGAAGCCTCAGAACATTGTGAAAAAAAGGCTTGATATTGATCTTATGGATGAAGTCACTAAGCATGTGGGTAATACCATTTTCCCAAAAGCATGTAACAAGTGAAAGAAAAGCACACAGCAGAACTTAATCTTCTGCTTCCAAGTTTGTACAGATGTCTCTCTCACCTTTAGTAAATCCAATCAAAGAAAGCAGGCTATCATGTGAAAGTTGATTATTTTGGCATCAGTTAAGCAACAGAAATAGACAGCAACAGACGAATTAATTACAATTCTTTCCATAAGAGAAACAACACTGCTATTGTAAATTAAGGTAGTTTAGCTTGATTCTGCTTTGACTACTCCTCTGGAGATGCCCATCATGCCCATGACAATGAGCTGCACTGATGAGCTTTCCACTTCAGTAGCAACAGAGAAACAATTCCTGTCAAAACCCCTGGTGCAAATTCTAGATATGGAAGAATGATGAGAAGATGGTTAGGATGAACAGATACAATATATCTTATAGCTTTATCCAATCTCAAAGAGAACATCTGATTAGTGACACTAATACAGATGAGATTAATCTCTCATCTGAGATGTAGCTGGTAATCATTTCACCAAAGCAGGACTGAGCAGGTGGAAACCTGAGCAATGGCTCACTTGGCCCAGCTTCAGGTCTAGTCTGTCACTCAGAGCAGTTCCATTAATTACAGATTGTGTGGTAATCAGGTGCTCTGATAATGAGGGATACATAGCAAGAGATAACAGTAGCATTTTAATAAGTATTGTGCAAATGTAGTTAAGTTGAAAGACCTGTAATGTACCGAAAACATAGAAACCATTAAACCTCTAGTTATTATCAGCAGTCTTTATTCCTTTAATGTTCACAACCATCTTATCAGAGGATAAACTATGTCAGGTGTTCATAATAAGAATATATTTTTTATTTTTCATCTGGATCATCTGCTTATGTTGGACAACTGCTGCTTGTATCCACTGCTGAAGTGAAAAGGGATTTGAAACTGAATAAGGCTTTCTAATTCCAGCCAAAGAAAGGAGGGCTATGGAAAAAGGCTCTCTTCACAGCATCCCAAACCTAGTAGCGTTCAGAGATGGAAAACAAACTCACCTTCAGCACCAGAAATGAGGAACAAAACTGAGCTTTTGAAGCTAGAAAATAAAACTGAGTGTCTGTCAAGAAAGCAATTGCTAAGAAAGGCACGTCATGGCTTGTGAACAATGTAATGATATCAGGAGTGAAACACCCTCACATTACAGAGCACTGGAAAAATGAATCAGTATCTGTGAAGTGATCATAAGTATTACCAAAAATCATGCCTTAAAAAATTCTGTATTCCCACTAGGTATGGTTAACATTCAAAAATAACCTTTTCACCATGCATTAGAAAAGAATAAGAAAATAAAGTAATTAAAAACTCATTGTGAATTGAGCTGAAATCTCTCCAAAAGTTGTGTGGTTATTATTCTAAATTCTGAGTAACCTAATATTCTTTGAATGTGATTTTGTACATTTAATTTCTTCTGTTTGAGAACAAATAGAGGAAACAAGAGCAGAATTTCATATTGGCAATGACATGAGTAATCTGAAATATTTCAAACCACCATACAGAGTTTTGCCACGTGAATTAATGAAATAAGGAATTCACTGTTTGTCATCAGATGTGTGAAAGAGAACTAAATGAAGCATTTTTCCAGAGGATTTAAATTTATTTGCTGATAATAAAGGAAACAAGTAGACAACTTCTGTTCTGTTCCAAGCTTTGTAGGTAGAGCACAGTTCCTGCTGCTCCAAAGGCTGCTCCTCTTTGCCTTGTCCTTTCAATTTGTCTCTTTCCTACTTCTGTCACTTCACCCTATCCCTGTTCCCTTCAGCTGCCAAATCCAGCCTTCAATCCTTAAATTTGTCACACCAGTTCCAGTTTCTTACCCCAAAATTGGTCCAACTCTTTGGCCTTAACACCTTTTTTCACACAGGACTGAAAAGTTCAGTCCCAACAATAAAGCTTTTTAAAATAAGAAGCAATTGTAAATAGGGTCCTGTAGAAAGTTTCTCTTGCTGAAGAATTTTAACAGTAGATGATGTTACCCCCCTACACAAAATATAAAGGCAGATGTGTGGGAGGGTTAAAGAGGAATAATTATTGCTGCTATTGGTATCTGCATCTCTTTGAATTATAAATTAGAATGAAAGTTCTCTGTGATAGTTAAGTGACAGAAAAGATTCTGAGCCAAGGTACACAAAAATATGACAAAAAGTATATAATTTTATAACAAAAACAACTTTTGGCATTTTAAAAATATGCTTAATAAGACTAAATCTGAATTATTGGCCTAATAGTTTGAACAAAATAAAAAAAATTAAAAGCTTCATTTTGAGTTTACCATGAAAACAGTGGGAAGATATTTTATTGTATTATTTATTCCTGATGTTTGGAAGTCAGCAGTTCAAACCTGTTTACTTAGATATTTTTCTTTAATCTTCAGTTTTAGGCAAAGTAAATTCAAAGTGTGATTGAAAGTGACAGTTCATATAAGCCTATGAAACTATGATTTTCTGGTTTGTTGCTTAGTGTAGAATAAATGCTGAAAAGATCAAGAAACTTGCATGTTTTCTAAGTGCTATTTCTGATGGAGATCTTGCGTAAATACTCTGAAATAATAGGCCCATAATTTCTAACTACCTTGTAATTGAGTAACTGTTTCAGAATTATCTCCATAATCATTCCCTACATTCAGAAACTACATACTTGATAGAACCCTTTAAAATTTGCATCCTTCTATTCAAGTAGAAAATGCATTGCAACATATATTTTGTCTCTAAAATTATAAATAATTATATTTTACAAGCAGGATAAATGAAAGTTACATGATGTAGACAGTGACAGATTGAGGGTTTTTTTGTAAGTAAGGAACATGACAGTTTTGTGCTTTTTACTCAGATAAGTAAGAACTATTTTCTTTTCTGAAAAGGAAAAATAAATGAAAAACACTCCACAAAGACAACTGCAGTCAAGACAATTCGGTTAGGTCATTTTTGAAAACTTATTTATGCTTCTGACTGTTCTACTTCTAGATAGGAGAGTAAGTGTAAAAAGGTAAGATTTGCTTCACTGAGTCAATGTTCTGTAATATTTACCAATAACAGCACACAAACACTATAGATAATGAGGCCATTGCACAAACACAAATTACTTATTGGATCTCCACCCTCATTGCAAAATTACCAGTGTCACTTCCTACTTCAATGTTTCACTGATTTTTCCTCTTAAAATTTTGACTGAAACCTCCTTTGAGCATCAGCTTCCTGATGCTCAATATTACCTTCTCCTTCTTCATTATTTAGTTCTGTGAAGTAGAGACAGTTGAAAGTCAAAATCTATACCCTACATTGACTGGGGAATCAATTAGAGGATAATGTGTGTGAAGTAGAGTTAGAATGACTAGGAAAATTGGTAGACTCGAGAGTGACGTGAAAAACTCATATAATGATACTTTATACATGTGTTCACTTGCAAAGAGAGGATCTCAAAATACAAACACTTTTGCATGCAAGTGTCAGACTACTCCATCACTCTCATAAATCTAAAGACTTACAATCTGAAACACAATCTGGGAAAGCAACTTGCTCACAGGTGGTTGAATTGACAGCAGAACTCAAGATGTACCATATCCTTTTGATAGATTTCAGTCCCTCACTATTACACACAGTTCTTTTTTAGTCCTCTGAGTGAGAGCATCTCACTGTACTGCAACTACACACCACTTAAAACTTCTGTGACCCTTTCTGTTTTGAACTTTATGCTGTCATGTGCATTCCTGAAGTGTCTGCTACTCATGTAACATGATAAAATATGTTATCTACACTAATCCTGATGTCAATTTAACTTTTTACTCTTAATCAAAGCTCATTACATCATCTTGGCATGACAATTTTGTTTAATTGCATAATTTGCTAACAGATCATTTTTGAAAGTAATTTATGCAGCTCTTTGCCAATTAATAATTAGGTAATGCTCTTAAGGAAAATTTTGCCATGTAGGTTAGCGGATTGATGCTGATCCAGACACCTATATCATAGTTCATAATTAACTTTCTGTGGAATGTTGGCTGGTAGAAATGTGTCCCACAGCTGTTAATGTGAATGTTTGTTTTTAGCTTTTAAGTAGTGGTTAGTGCAGAAGCAAAATTCACTTTGAGTTGTCTAAATGGAATGGCTGAATCAGGACATTTTAGCTTCTCTCTCAAGCCTCCTTTGCTCCAAACTGTATCAGACAGAAAAACTCCCGTAATTTGCTGGAAAATTAAACCAGCCCAGTTCTGCTGGCCAATATCTTGTGGAGTCAGGATAAGTAAATAAGAGGCTGCACACTTTTCGCATTAATTGTAGTCTAGATGAATATCATAATTTTTAATGATTATAAAAAATGCTGCTGTTCTAATTATCACGTAGACAACATAGATATCTTAACCTGGAAGGCTTGAAAGCAGTTATAAGACAGAGAAAGCTGCAGTTCCATGGCCCCAAGTATTTTGAAGATAGACTTTAAGTACAGCCATAGCAGTCTCTTGGAAACCAATGTTAGTATCAGTAAATCAGTCAAAGATTTGCAGAAGAGTCTGTGTTGCAAGCACCCAAGAAAGTTTGTACATTTTACCAGAATTTGAGATAGAGCTTCACTGCACAAGGGACTCATATTGCCAAGGATGATAGCTCAGCACTCAGAGAATAGAAGTATCCTGTTTTGGATACAATTCTGAAAGCTGCTCCTGAATACCTGGATAATTTACCTCTTACCTCCAAGTGTACTACAAAGTCTTGGATCTGTTTCTCAGAAAGTTGGATGACCTCATTGTTAGGTTGAAACACACTCATCACTCAGCGGAGACAACTGGTCTTGTCATCTGTGTAGTAACTTAAATTGATATTGGTAATAGTGAAGAGAGAGGGAAACATATTTTATGAGATCTAAACCACTAACTCCTACTGGAAGAGGTCTGTGTTTTGTCAGTGGAATGATAAAAGAATGTGATGTTTTTATCTGACATAAAAGATGATGCAGAGGTTCCACTGGTCAGTGAAGTGTCTCCCACTCCCACTTCAAACCCTGTTTCTGAGCATCTCATCAAAAGAGAATGGTTTTTAATTTAAATCCACCAGCAGTTACATAGTTAATTCAGTCACTGAGCTCGATATCTCAAACATAATTTCAAATGTTTCATATAAATCTTTGCAAATAATTGGAGCAAGAAAGCACGCTAATTATTGTCACCCAGTAATCACAGCAAGTACAAATTGATTGCATGGTATAAATGAGTATACTGATTGATGAAACAAACAAACGGAAAAAGACATTGTCACTCCAGAACCTTTCAGCTTTCTTTGAAATCAAATTTCTTTAAGTTTGGACAATGGATCCACCTCTACTCCAACTCTGACACAGGTCTATGACCTTATAGTCATTAAGTATTAGTGCAAGTTTATGTAAAACTGAACATAAAACTGTGATGGGTAATTTTATTTGTTCCACATCACTGCAGTAATAATTCTGAGAGGAAAATAGTTATCTGAGTTCTGGCTTTTTGGAGAAAAATCTCCAAAAGTAAAAGACTAATGTGAAATACAAAAATAACCAAGAATGTTCTATGTTCCTAAAGGTTTCTTGACCACTTGATTTGGGAATGGTGACTTGAAAACATGAACTGAATGACTCCTGGGTTCATGACTCTCTGTCCCGGCTGTTGAATTCTGGTATGAACAGAACCTCAGTGGAAACAGATCAAGAAAGGATAAGATGAGGAGAAAACCAGAGAGAAACACAAGGATGGCAAATTACATTTTGGAAGAAAATAGTTATTAGCAACTGAATAAGGTACATAAAGACATTTCAAGAGATTAATACCTATAAGACTGGAATTGGACATTTCTCCATCTCGAGAAGTTGTAAGACTTAGGTCTCTGTTGTGAACACAGTAACTTCACAAAGTCTTGGATCAGTCTCCAAAACCATGACATTTACCCCTGCACTTCTTAGTTTCAAGCACACCACATGCTGTTTAGCTGACTGATTCATACAAATGATCTGGGAAAACAACTGATGGCTTCCGAGCTGGGATTCACCTATCCTCCCCCCATCAGAGACTTTCCTCAATCACAGAAACACAGTCCCCACGTCTTTGTGATTCAAATGACCGGGAGATTGGTCTCTTAATCCCAAATAACACAAGACACACAATTAAATCCTAACACGTACTGACACCATTGACATAACTGAGGTTAAGTTATGGAAAAGGCTGCCTTCTGGTCTTAGGTAAGGACATTTGGAAATGTCTTTATCCATTTCAAATAAGTCAATCCTCAATTTTATCATTAAAATAATTGATCTGATTATATCTGATTTGTCAGAACAACCCAAGTGATGAAGTCACAACTCTCACAAAATCTCATCATCATTTAGCCCTTTTCTTTGTTGGTATTCAACACTCATTGATTTCTCCTGATCTCCCCTTTTCTGGAGTCTTCGCACCAGCCACATCACTGTCATTCATCCTCTCACTTTGTCCAGCGCATCTTTAAGTGTTGAATCTGTTTTTGAGCCGGAACTTTCTGCCCCTCATCAAGCTAAGGGGCCTGAGCCCTACAGAAGTGTGATCCCTCCCCAGGTTCACCCTGTTTTTCGTCTCCTGAGACCCCACCCGGGTTTTGGGTAAGGACGGACCCCTGGAAGCTCTCCTCGACACGGGGCCCAGCGCTGAGGGACAGCCGTGCCTCAGCCTTTGCAATCGCAGCGCGGGCCGGCCCCTCACGGCGCTCTCCCGCCCTCCCCTGCCTGCCCCTCACGGCTCCCGCCGCTCCCGCGCTGTGGCGGCCCCGGGGCCAGTGGGCGCGGCGGTGCCCGCCGCCAGCGCAGCCCCCTGCCCGCCCGGCTCCGCCCGCCGAAGCCGCCTCGCCTCGCCTCTCCTCGCCTAGTCTCTCCTCGCCTCCCCTGCCGCCCGGGTGCCGCCGAACCGAGGCGCCGGGCGGGCAGCGGGCGGGCGGCCGCGCCATGAGCGCCGAGTGCAGCAGTTACCTCAACGCCGACAAGGTGCTGGTGAGCGGGTTCAGCTGCCCGCGGGCGGGTGGCGACTCCCGCGCCGTGTTCTGCTGCGGCTTCCAGGACGTCAAGTACTGCTGCGATGACCCCCACAGCTTCTTCCCCTACGAGCACAGCTACATGTGGTGGCTCAGGTAGGGGAGCGGTGCCCGCGGGTGGAGGCTCCGGGCGGGAGACCCGTGTTCGCCCGAGCTCGGCTCGGATGTGTGTTTGTGAGGTACTTGTAACCGGGCACTTTCAGGCTGCTTTGGTCCCTCCGAGAGTAGCGGTAGAGCCGCATGTTCAGCCCAGAGAGACTCTTGCTCGTGCCAGGGTAGTTTCTGAAGGAAATAACTCGTAAGGAAGCGCCGGGAAACGCTCTATTCCTCCGGCGGAGCACCCGGAGCATCTCCCGCCCTTTGGGCGTGAGGGGAGCGGCTGTCTCGGGTCCTGAGCGCGTTGAGATGCTGCGTGCTGTAAAGTTCCCAGTGACTTGAGTTACTTTTCCATGTGAGATAAAGCACTACGGAACTTTCCAGTTGGAAGGGGCAGATAATGAGCCTGGCGCTCTCCCGGGATAGTGCAGGGATCTGCCTGGCTCTGGCTGGATCTCCAGCAGGGGCAGGGAGAGCTGCGCTCAGCCACCCCGCTGCTCTCTGTGCCTGATTCCCCGCGGGCTCCGAGGCATCCACGCTGGCCGTGCCAGGATGTTAGTACACCTCTGCATGGGGCTTCCACTATGTTTCTTACCAACTTGTTATTATCCTTAATTTTGTCAAATCCCCTTCTGGGCTTGCTTATACCGTCTGCTTCTGCAGCCCTGGTGGCAGCAGTCACTACCTGCTGTTTGAAGATAGATCCTTTTATCTGTTTTGTACTGTTCCAAACTACTTTTCCTGTGTGCCCCCTAGCATTAGGATTGTGAGATTTGGTGAACAGCAATTACAGGTTCAGCTTATGGGCAGTGTTTAAAATGTTGTGAGCATTTGGTGCATCTATTCTCAGCTTTCACCTTTCCAAACTGAACAGCTTTTGGATTATCATTGAGGCAGATGCTATATCACGCTGATAGTTTTGGTTGCATCTCATCCATACTGTTTTTCACTCCACGGGGCTGATCTTGGAAGTGCATAACCTGGAGCTTCATGCCCAAGGTGTGGGTGTGGCAAGGTTCTACAGAGTGGCCAAATCTTGCCTCCAGCTCCAGTCTCACTCTCAAATTCTGTTCTGCTGGTGGCCAATGTGTTTTTGATGTCTATTAATGCCACTTCATATCGACTCCATGATTTCAGTGAGCTGTCACTGAAAACTCCAAAACTTTTCTTGAGTTCAGAACTGCCTGTTCTGAGTTTATTGCTATGTAGACTTGGTTTTGTTCTTTACACATTATCTACACTGAAACTCATGTACATCACTTTTGCCTGTTCACTCAGTTTTCTGCAAGCCTTGCCCTCAGCATTTGATTGCTTGTAGGCGTTTAGGATCATCAGAAACTCAGATTTCATTTCTACACCAGGTCATAGATGAAGATATGGATGAAAATCCTCTCAGCGACTTCTTTACACTGAAAAGAGACCACTTAAGCCTTGTACTTTGCTCCTTATGCTTTTAAGCAGCCTTAAATTTGTAGCAAAACCTTCCCCTAATCCTATATCAATTCAGTCTTTTTAACCACGCTTTCAGTGGAGGGCTTTGTCCAAAAGCTTTTTGAGACATCTAACTCTGTCTACTGGGTTCCTCTATCCATCTGCCCATTGACACTCTAGCAGGTTATCACAGCAGTGTTTTCCCCTCATCCTAGTGCTGATCCTTTCATTAAAGATTTTATGTCAGGAAGCTGAAAGTGCCAGCAGCTCCCTGTGTGTAGAGCATGGTAACGAGATGGTTTGGGATAGAGGCTTTACCATCAAAGGATCTGTCCCTCATATTTGGGGAGAGTGAGCTTGGGTCACAGACAGGCTCAGGATCAGCACTGTGCAACCAGACACCCTCAGCACCTTGGCCAGCAGCTCTGCAGTTCCACATGTGAATTCTGTCAGGGCTTGTGAGTTAATGCTGTTCAGTACTGTGGCCTTACTATTTCAATTTATCTGGTCTAATATTTAATGTATTATTATTTAAAATCTCCTTTGTCTGCTGTAAATAGTAGGTTGGTTGTGGGGATCTCCCAGCCATACACTGCTGTGACACACTCACAATTACTTGGCTTCTTTGATGTGAGAAGACATCTCCAAGTGTCCTTTTTTACACTTATGCTATCAAATACTCACAGTTTTAAGGTTGTATTTTTTCATAGCCTTTGACTGCTTTAATCACATTAAACATTCTCAAGATGGCAGAAAAACTGAAAGAATAAGTTAATATTGCATCACAACATCTCATCTGGATGTTGTAGTGAAGGCTCTGTAAGTTTGATATTTTCAAAAACTGCCTCCAAGAACTGAATCCCAGGAGAGGCTTTAATAAAATGCCTCCCTGAAAGCTCTTCCTTTAAAAAGATTTTGTACAGTCTGAGAGGTGACTGCTTAGCCTTCACCTAAGTCAGAAATTTGGGCTCAAACTTTGAAAACTAAGGATTTTTTCCCCCCCTTCTTTCTACAGTAGCCCTAAGCTGCTAAAAGGACTCATGGAAACTGTCAATCATGGAGTTTTGGTTGTGCTTAACTTCAGCCATAAATGACTATATCCATTGTGGAAAATAGGTGAATAAATACAATTTACCTCTCCAAGCAAAGTTACTGAGTGGTTAGAACCACTTCCTGTAAGTGTTTTCAGTAACAAATAGAATAATTTTTAGTTATTAACACACTGGAAACATTATAATATTACATAATTTTGAAAACTTTATACATTTTCATGTGACAGTTCAGTTAGGATTTTAAGGAAAACATAAAAATAACATTTCCTGGCCTCTCAATGTTTTGGTGATCACTAGACTACTACTGATATTGGTTGGTAACAGCCATATGATAAAATAATCCTATAATGCTCCTTTCAGCCTTTGAGGATACACTTTTAAGACTTGGAACCCTTAAGGTTTAAAACTAAACAAGGGTGAAGCAAACCAGCCAAGGTAAGTCTGGAGATGGAAGGGAAAGGACTGGGAGGCTCTGACAGGGAACTGTTTTAGGCTTTGCTTTACTCCAGAGCTTTGGGATTCTTTTCCTAAATCTTCATTTGCTTGACTCCACCCCAGATATTTGAAAGCACTGACTGTGCACCACAAGTGGTTGGTGATATCTCAGGGATTACTGCAGTGTGGTGGCATGCCAGGTAGAATCCCAGGAAACTATTGCACATTTCCCTTGTGTTTTTCCTGCTGTGGGAGCTGCTGGACTATCATAGACAATTGAGCAGCTCTGACACGTTTAACATTATCAGCAGAATTTATTATATATAATTAATAATATTATTGATTTATCTTTGTAATTAATAAAATTATTAATTTCTGACTTACACTTTTTTTGCTGGTATTTAAAAAAATAATATAGTTTGGTTTTTTAAAAAATAGATCTTGAAAGACTTATTTCCTCAAAGAAGAGGGAAGGAATCATTTTCCTGTCTCTTACAGCTGTCAGGAGCCCATGGAACAAAGAAGGCAAAATTAGGGAAAGACAGAATTCATCAGAAGGTTATTCAGCTTTTGAATCCACAAAACACAGATGCTACAAAACACCAGTGAGCCAAACACTGAGCAGCTCAGCCTCCAGAGCAGTGTGCTGTGCGTGCACATGCAGCTATCACATCTGCTTTACCTCCCAAGCTGAGTGGAAGGGGAGAAATGCTGAACATGTGGTATTTGTACTGAACTGCAGTTATGTTCAGTCAGCCTTTTTGTTTCTCTTTGTTCTAAAATATTTTATATTTATTTTTGTTGCTCTTTTGTGAAGTTTTATTTTTATAATGGCTTCTTTCAGTATCAAATAGAATTCTAATATCCATTCCAAAGCCATATCTTTTAAGTTGCATGTAATAATAGATACTTGATTAAAATTCTGTCAAGCCATTGTGTATAGATTTTACTCAAAATGCCTTCTTAATTAATACCCATAGAGCCATGGTGGCCTGATACTGAGGCCAATCTTTGCTTGGCTGCACCGACCTCCAGGCATCTGTTTTGGCTTTTCAAAATAGCAAGTCTTTTGTTTCTCTATGCCCATTCTTCCAGTCTCCCAAGTATTTATCTGTGTGCTTTGCAAATACTATGAACAGCACGTCACTGCAACAACGGCATTGGGAACATTTCATTTACTCAGATCAGGATGACTCATGAGCTTCCTTTTAGTCTATCAGAGGGCAATATTGCCTCTGCTTAGCCAATATTAAAATTTTCCCAAGCTTTTGGTGCCATGGATGGACTAATTTTATGAATTAAAAATAACTATAGGTGTGTGATGCTGAATATCCACTGGCAGATAAATCAATGAACCCACTCAGCAGCTCTCTGGACACAGCCTGGGGAGCCCTAGGGCCTTCACTGCCATCTTTATGCCAGATTGTTGTTTTGGGGTTGAGTAGGTTGTTGATGCAGGGGATTTTGCTTACTAATGAGGCCCCAGCTGTGGGCAAGAGGGACTTTTTAGTTTGCTTGTTTAGTGCCTCTGCTGTCAGGAGACTGATCTAGAAGACACACCCTGAGACCAGCAGACTTCTGGGTGGCCTTCAGACAGTGTTTAAGACAAAGAATGGAAGGTGGCAAAATGTTTCTAGGAAGGGCTTTTTAAAGCAGATATGCAACACCATGGTAATTGCTGTAGGATCTAGAGGACATGCTGAAAATTTTTTATCTTCAGAGAAGTGTAATTGTTAAAGTTACCATAGTTATTTGGTATTTTGTTTCTGAGAACAGCTTTATCTAGTAAAAAAAGAAGGAAAAGATTGTGTTCTGGTTAAGAAATGTCAGTGTTCAGAGCTGTGGAAGACATATTAAGTTTCTCTGAATTAGATAAATTAAGAAACAACCTTCCATCCCCAAACTTTAACCAAAATTAATCTTATAGAGCTTAATTATACCTTCTCTGTGGGTTGACAGCTTCAGCAGTTTGAGAACAATCTGGTATTGAAACATTGTGTGTTTAAAAAGAGTGAGTACAAATTGTCCTGATTCCTGATTCATTCAGGAAGTGGAATCAGAGTATCTGTTTGGTTTTGTGATGCTGGTGAGATCTTCTCATGTTGCTGCTGGAGCATGAGAAACATTTCTTGTAGCACATAACCTGTGATGAGTCTTTGACCTGGAAGGTTCCTCAGATTTTTCTTGCCTTTGCCTTTTGTAACTCCCAAAGCATCTTACACAAGTTGTGTAGTGATACTGAAGATGCTTTGTGCTGTGAAATACACAACAGTATCATACAACTGCATGGAGGAGAGCTACAACCAAGAAGTAACAAATGTCTGAATAGAAAAATGTATAATCATTAGTATGTACTTGATGTATTTGGCTTTAGGGCAGTTGACTTGCTTAATGTTTGGATAATGGTGAGCAACCTCCTTAGTCCTGCACTGCAGACTGAAATTTAAATGGAGTCTTACAATGAAGCTCGTACTGTCATGACAAAAAAGCACGAATAACTCTTTCTGAAGAACCTTGTTTGTATATAGGTCTTCAGCCTTCTGTAATGTGTATTTCTTGTATTTTATTTATTTGGGTCAAGGTGTTCCAAGGGAAAATGAAAAAATTGGATCAGAACCCAGGTGAGATCTCTGAGTGTAGGTCATATTCAGATTCCATAGAAAGCAGAATATTGCCTGCCTGCGAGTTTTGTTTGAGCCAAAAAACAATAAGGAAGAATTTGCTTAATATGTGCATATATGCACAAAAATGTCCTAAATATGTAAAAATGTCCTATTTAATGCAGATTATAAATACTGTGAAAAATCTGCAGAAGGGTAAAGCTGTTCTTTCCATAACCATTTTGCTGATAACAAATTATTTTAGCTGTGCATGAAGCCAAATGTTGCTCAAACTTCATTACTGAGTCTGAGCAGTAATTAATGAAAGCCTCATGTGAAACTCATAGTGATAGCCGCTGTTCTCATCCTGCTGATTTGAGGAGTTTCTCCTGTGGACATATCTGTGTGCTGGTACTGTGGGAGCTTGTAGAGAAGCTTTGCAGTATCTTGAATATAAAATTCATAAAAACATCCCAAGGCACAATTCTTCTCATCTTCCTGCAAGGCCACAGTAGAGTTGACTTCTCCCTGATAGCAGTGATATATAAAGGCATTCTTATGACTAGAAGATGGAGCTTGTAGAATTCAATACATTCATCTCTCTTCTGTCCTTTTGACATCTGTTGAAATTGTAAATATACCAGAGCAGTAGAATAAGGATTCTCAGTCCTCAGACTCCTCACCTGTGACCAAAAGGCTGCTGTATAATTTTACCAGGATCTTTGTTATGGACTGTAGAATAGAGGACTGGAACATGGAAGGCATCAAATGGCCCAGGAGAGTGTAGGAAATGATAGCTAGACTGTATTACATTTGATCCTTTATTTCATCATGAGAATTTTACATTTGGAAAATACTTGAAAATAAGGGTTGGAAATCAGGAGAGATTTCTGTATATACATATACTGACTCACTGTATGCCTATGGGAGGTGTACAAAGTAGCTTTTATCCTGCAGAATAGTACCTTGATAAAATCTACATATAGTACTGTATATTTGGCCTCTAGAGTAATTAATTCCTGCTTCTTTGATGCCTTTGGTATTGTGAGTAAACTAATTCAGCTTTAGTTTTCCTTTTACTGTGACAAAGATCATGGGAGAATTTCTCCAGCCTTGATTGGAGATTTATTTCATTAATGCAAGGGCACAACAGTGTTCACAGTACTCCACCCTGCTCTGCAGATCTGCTGACAGAATTGAATGACAAGGTTTTTTATACTAAAAAAAATGGCATTTCAGATTGAAAATGCAGCTTTAACAGTTATGTTTTTTTGAGCTGCCTGGAACCCTAGAATCCCTCTCTGTGTGTGCACCGAGGAACTTTTTGATCTCACTGATATCAGTTACTGCATGAAGTTATTTCTGATTTTCATAAATACATTTTAAGTCAGACTCAGGAGTAATATGCATGAAATGTCACTGGGGGCCAGATGTTCAACTGCTGTGTAATGACATTGATCATTCTGAGGGCAGTGAAATAACTGCAGTTTACATAATTGATGTATTGATCTCTAAACTTTGGTTTACAGGAAAACACACAGTTACTCCTATGCCTGAGTACAAGTAAACTCCAGACATCATCTCAGCCATTGTTTTAATAGGTGCCCCAGGTGGTTTGTACACTTAATTTTTTGTTGTTTTTCTCTCTTAGTGTTGGAGCACTCGTGGGTCTGTCAATAGCAGCAGTGGTCCTCTTTGCTTTCATCATCACCGTGTGTGTTCTCTGTTATTTGTTTATCAGCACCAAGCCACGCAGCAAACTGGATACTGGCTTGAGCTTACAGACAGCAGGTAAGACTGGTTGTTATTGATGTGCTTTATCACCTGCAGAGCAAAAGCCTTACTCTGTCCTTAAATGGATGTGGAGGAATCCTACAGTGTGTGTTTTCTTTCTGATGGGAATGTCAAGATGTAATCAGGCTGTCCTGCTGTTTTGCCAGCTCTGTGAAATCTGTACCAAATACAAAACATTTAGCATAAGCTCAGTATATTTATTTAGTAGTAGGAAGAATGTAAAAGTTTGCAATACTGGGTGAGGGTAAATTAGCTTCTTTATCAGGAAGAGACTTATTGACTTTGTTGCTCTGGATTTCCTGTCAAGAGTACATAAACATATAATAGTGATTAATTCTAGGAATAAGAATCTCAGGAGAGATTTTAAGTGTATTTGCTTGTGACAGAGAGGGGTCATTTTTTTTTTTTTTTCTTCCTTCCTAACATAGGATCCAGACTTTGAAGTCTAAAACACTTTGTTTCAGTAGCAGTAGTCCATGCCCAGACTGTGTTGGCAGATGCCTGCAGGAACAGTGCATGTAGTCAGCACGAACCCACTCACATGGGAAAATTGCTGCTGTTGCTGCTGCTCCAGTTCACTACGTTTGTGAAATCTGACTGCCAGTCTTCTTGGCAAGATGGGATGTAATAGGTTTCACCCTTTGTCGTGGACATTCTAAAAACCAGTAAAGTTGTAGGAAATAAAGGAATGTTGTACATATTTAGACACTGGAAGTTCAGCAGGTTGAAAAAGGGGAATAAGTCTTGGGAACTCAAGTTTTCTTTTTACTTGTTATTTTAAAATACTTCTATACCTTTATATATAAATATATAATATATTTATGTCAGTTAATGACCAATTAGTTACTGTAATTATAGCCTATTATAGAGCAGTAAGCCCCCTCCTGAGTCTAATTTTGTTCTCCAGAGAAGGCAGGCTTTGGTTTAAAAGTGGTTCATAGAGCTGTCAAAACTGCAAAGCCTCTCTTTGTAGCTCTATGAGGTGAGCAAGCTGCTGAAGTCACACATTCAGCAAACTGCTACTAATCTGCAAATTGAAAACTTCACACTTGTCCTGGAGAGAGAGTGGAATTAAGACCTGCTAGCTAGAACAGCCTAAATAAACTCTTGGGTGGGATGAACAAAATGCTCTCGTGAAGATGGTTGTGTTTTAATGATAACCTAACATAATGTTTTTGAATGTGTTGCTGTTTAACTTCTTCCCTCAGGTTTTCCTGCTATGGCACCAGCTCTTAATCTATTGCCAGGACAGCAGTGCTGTATTTCTCATGCCTTTTATTTTTGTGCCAGACACGTTTGGCACATGGGGAGCAGGGAAGGAGGCAGGTGCTACTGCATCACTGCTGCCAAACAATTCCATCTTTCCATATGGACTCGAGCCCTGCTGCAAACCCACATCCTGCTCGGGTAGCAAAGGCTGTTCCTCTCTTCCTATCATGAGGTGAACTGCATCTCAAGTTCTCCCACTGACCAGCATTCATACAGGCATTGCAAGTCACAGTTCTAAACCTTACGAGGCTGGGAAGCTGAGGGATCTTTGTTTTTTCCCAGCCATCATCTGTGAGGCTTGGAGCTTTGCTCAGACAAATTCCTCCATATTTAAGCACAGTTTTGACTACTCTCATCCCCTGTTTTTCACTTTTATTATTCTGCTTCTTTGGTTTCTTCAAATTACTATTATTTCACATCCAAATTCTGATAGCGTTGGCTGTTGGTGAGGTGGGTTGCTGGAAATTGAAAGCCAGTTATTTTGCCAAGGTTGAGAGATCTCTGGAAATGTTTTAGGATTTCACTGACAAGCCTGAATGCTTGCCTTCATCATACTTGGGTCACATAATAGTGAAAGTTAGTCATTGTTCTGTGGGCTCATCCAAGATCTAAATACAGAAGTGGAGTGGTTGAATTTTTATGGAAATAATTTCAAGATCAATGATAAATCTAACAATAAACTGAATATAAAGCCCTTTATTAAAGTTTCTGATTCTACAAAAGACATATTTGCTTCTGTTTAGCCTTAAACAAATGGTCTTCCATACCATCAGCACAGATTTTCCATAGTATCAGCACTGAGTATTACAGATTGGATTATTGAGTTAGCTAAGGATCTTTTAGCCCTAGGAAAAATTTACATTTTCATCTGAGCATTGAATTTCAGCAAAAATGAGCTCAGCCACTGGTATAGACAAGGAAGAACTACTTAAATGTTACTGGAGTTAGACATTTCTATTTGTAGAGTGCAGAGTTGATCCATAATATGCAAGGTAGTACAATTGCACTGTTTGCAAGCAAACACATACAAATGAAGATCCTGCCTTTCAGTTGCTTGTTAAGCTCTTTCCAAGAGAAAGTATTTTTCACTGAACTCATTGTAGATGTTTTTGTTCCTCCCATTTGAAGGTTGAAGACCTGTAACGATGGTAAAAAAAGGCCTCAAAGAAATTCAATCTCTGAATATGTAAACATGATGTATTTATTCAAGGTGAAAGGGAATTTGGTCATGTTCCTTGTTCTTCTCCTAACAAAAAACTTCTCTTTGTGCAAAAGGTTTATTCCCTTCAAAATGTGGGGAGCTAGGAAGTCACAGGACTTTCAGTGTTTTGTTAAGGCTGAGTGAATAATGCTGGAACATCTCCACAGTGCAAGAGATAAGGAGGACTGAGTAAATATTGCATAATTGTCAGGATAGGAGTGGTAAACAGGCAAAAAAGGGGAAATCCAGAGGCACATCTTGACTCTGGGAAAGGTGCACATACACTTGCCTTAGCCAGGCAGCTGATGGGAGAGGAGTGATCATTTCTGCTGGTCCCTAAGAATGAGCTTTGCCATCAGAGATATAAAAGGTGGAGAGAGCCTCTCCAGCTTGGTGACCCAAAGAGTTTGTAAACACATTTTCTGAGTTGCCCTGGTATTTCTGCCAGGTCTGGAAAGATCTTTTAGATAAAGTGTTCCATACCATGGCAAAGCATGAATAGCAAATTACAATTTATTATTTCCCTTAAAACTTAGCACAGGAAGACCTCTGTAATGCATTCAGAGTCAGATAGCAGGGACCTTTGGGTTGGAGTGTGAAAGAATTATGGCCTTGTAAATTAATCATAAGTGCTGGGGAAAATGTGCTTTAATAGAAGATATTAATTCCTTGTTCTTACAAAGCAGTGATGTCATAATATGCAAAAGTTCATGGTTTCATTTCATAATAAGGAAAAACACATCTTGAAAAATAGCCAGATGACTTTCCTGTCCCTATTTCTCTCCTTAATTAAAGATTCCTCATGGGGAGTGATTCAAATATATGAAATATTCAAGTATTTTGATGAAAAAGCACAAAACTCTCACACATTGTCCTTAGCTCAGTACAATTATCTGACTATTAGTTGTGGAAACAGATAGCTGCTGTTGGAATTCAGAAGTACTGCTTGGCTTTTGGAGTGTACATTCATAATTTTGCCTTCTAGGTTTAAGAGTAATTTCAACTGTATGGTGTTCTTGTATCTTTAAATTTTCCCCAGTTAGGCTACCTCAGATGCCAGTCATCTACCTCAGATTTCTGTATGGGGAAAAGTCAGCCAAAAGGGCTCAACTGTTAAAAAAAAAAAAAGAAAATACTTTTTTTTTTTTAGGAAATGAAGAAAATTTCCATTTTGAATTCCAATTTAGTGGAAGGGTACATCATTCAAAAAGATTAAATTTTGAAATGTCTTTATTTATGTCTTTATTTTTTATTATGTCTTTATTTATGCTCCTTAGCTTTTAAATTTTACAGAATTTCTTGTAGCAGTGAGATTCTTGCAGCTCATTAGGAGTGAGGTTTTTTACTACAAATATATCCACAGCTGCTGTAGGCTTCAAAAATAAAGTGCCTTCCTCTGAAACTGGTAGGAATTATTTTTTGTTCTTTTGGGGTCTGTTTTTTTTTCCCCCAGCTGAAATAACTCGGTTGTTTTCAGCTAAGATCTTAACTTAAATACTATTGTATAGATTTTTTTGGATGCTAAACTATCAAATCCCATTTTTGCATTTTTGAAACCAAACTGCAGTTTTTTCGATTCAAACAAAATAAAATAAAATGCAGCTTTCAAAACACCTCAATAACAAATAATTCCCCTTTCCCAATCTGCTTTTTCTTCAGTTTCTTATTAAATTAAAATATTAGCATTTTCAACTTTTCATCCCTTTTCAGATACAGAGAACCTGTTTTTCAATCCCCACACACTGGCTTGGAGAAAAGTTAAGTTTATCTTTTCTGTCTCTTTGTGTTGGCCCACACTTGGGAAAGTGGAAAACGAGGTGAAAGTCAGTGTTGAACTAAAGGGTAATGGGAAATACAGGGAGGCCTGGGAGGAAGATTGATGAGCTCCATAAGGAGAATTAGATGACAGGATAAAGCAGGGAGAAGCTTTGGAACTGGCAGAAAAAGGAGAAAACTGTAAGGAGCTGATTGCTCTTTTGCAAGAGGGATGGGACTGATGGAGTTGAGAGCAGCAAAGCAGGGAGGCAGCGATGCCAGAGGGGATGGAAAGTCCTGGGGACAGGAATTGAGCAATGGCTGGGGGTGGGCTGGGGAGCAGAAGCCTGGTGCTGGGGGAGAGAGATGGAGAGGGAGCCTGGCAGAGGCTCAACCCCATGTTCAGGGTTGAGATATAGGGCAGAGGAAAGGGAGGAGAGACTCCAAATATGACTTGTTATTCATGGATGTGGGGACTATAATGGGAAGCATAGTAGCAGAAAATATGGACTGGAAACAGAATGAGGAAAGTGAGAAGGTAATGAAAGAACAAACATCAGGTAAGAAAGAAAATAAATTATATTGAAAGTGTGTTTAGGAAAGTTTTTCCTTCTAGAACTTTGTTTTCTCTGCTGTCAGCAGGTATCAGTGGAAGCTGGCAGAGTATCTCTCTCCTCCCTTCCTACAGTGGTCCACTGCAGGCTGCCTTTGCTTTAGTTACTCTGGTCAGTTGGACAAATTGACTTATCTGCACTGAATCAAAAGATTCCTGCCCTTCTGCACCAAGCAGGTGTCTGCATTAGTTAGATGGTGGAATTTTAACTATTTCTTACGTTAACCTATGAAGTTGTGCTCTGAAAAACAATATTCAAATGCTACTAAGCTTCAAAACCAAATGCTCAAAAGATGGGAGATGCCAGAACTAAAGATTTTGTGGGAAATTAGTAAAATGCTTAACTAAAAATAGTTTTAATTTTTCTATAAATCAGGGGTAGTATTTGCAAAGAAATATTGTGAGTCTCCCCACACACACTCAGAGCTTTGGGGTCCCTGGATGAAGGTGCATTAAAAGCAACTGTGACTGATTATGTTTGGAGAGGGACGAAAGTTTGAGATTTCTGGTCTGTTTTCTTGAATATGGGAAATTTTTAACACAATTTCTTTCAGGAGATATCCTGATTTCCTGCTACAAGGCCAGCTTGTGCTACAGTGCTGCTCTTAAACTGCTCTTCACTTTGATGTTTATTCCTTTTTAACACAAGTAAGTTAATAATTGCAGCCTCCCTGAGGCCCAAGAATGCAAAGTGGAATGGATTTGATCTGTCTCATCCTCTAAAAATTGTAGAAGATTCCAGGATCTGTTTTTTCTAGTGCAGTGGGCATATCTATGTGTTACTACTTGCAACTGATGGAAGAATAATTATGTTAATTCTTCTAAAAATGCCTTTGTTTTACAGACAGTGAGGCCAGAGGGAGTTCGATATGTTAAAGACAAAGGCACTGAATGGATTCTACCAACATTATGAAGAAAAGAGGTACCATAATAACATTTCTTTTCATCTTATTCTGTTGTATTTGTATACTCTGTTTTACATGGATTTTATAAAATTATTCATTATGTAGGTTTTTAACTTTTTGAAAAGCACTAGCCAGCTGTCTCTGACTGATTTATTTATACACTGCCCTGATCCTGTCCTTGCACAGGGATGTATCTGCAGAGATTTGGACAGAGTACTTCCCCAGACAAATCTCTTCTAGATTTACTGGCACATGAATACTCCATCATGGTTATGTGCCAGACAAGATTATATTCCCCTTATGCAGTTATTGTCCTTTCCCTGAGCTGTCCTGGGTGCACCAGACCTTACTAAGGAGGCAGACACTGTAACTTACTCAAAAGAATTTTAGTGATGAATTGCCAGAAAGGCTCCTGTGTGACAAAGGGTAAAAGCAGTGAAGTTTCTTGTGGGCAGTTTAGTCTTCCATTTGCTTCGTGGGGATGCAGGAATGATTGTCAGGTAAATTCTGCTACAGAACTGGAGAGGGCTATCTTGCAAGAAAGTTGATTTTTATGCTGAAATCATGTGTAAAGGTCAAACTGTCTGTGGCACAGACCATGCAGAGTAGTGTTTAAAATGTACCCCAGGCTTATGAGGACTTTATGAATTATGCAAAGGACTTTAGATAGCATGAAACATCCATTTTACTTTCTGCAGGGGGTGAAAGCTCATGGCTGAACAGCTACAGAATGTGAGAATAGCTGCAGATCAGCAATGTCTGTCACAAGAAAAATAAGTGGTCCTATTTGCTCAGCAGTTGTTTTCAGATGAGCAGGAAAATAAATGAGTCAAGAGTTCCCTGTTTCGTGTATTTTCTCTTGTACCCTTTAAATAAGCCACACCATGCATCCCAAGTGCAAATGCATCTTTCTCAGAGCTCTTTATCGGCATAACAAGTTGATTTGGGCTCCTTGTCCTTATAAAAATACTGAAGTGTAACAAAACTAATTTCAAAACTCCTAACCACCTCCACACATTTTTCTTTTCTGCTGTTGCAAATGAAATGGTTTGTGGGAGAAAAATGCCATGGAAAGACTAAAATGGATCCTGCAGTCAGAAAGCCGTCTGTAGTGAGAAAATCCAAAAATATCCAAGGCAGGCACCAAGTAACTGAGATGAGCTGAGCTCTGTGAACGTGACATTGCTTTCTGAAGGCCATTTCCTCAGGCTGATGCTTATAGGGTGCCTGCTAACCCACTGTTGCTTATAGCGAGAGAATTGAGAGGCAGTTGCAAAAGACTTGGGTAGGCTTTGAATGCATGCATTATATAAAGACCAAAAAATCTGGAAGCTTTTTTTGTGGATGAATTACAGAACTTTTTTTTTGTTGCCAAAATGAGGCTGGCATTATAGTGAAGACTCAAAATACTTGAAACCTCATTTGGAGCTAAATTCAGGAAAACGATATCCTTAGCTTGTGAGCCTTTTTGCTTCCTGATTCAGAATGGAAAAGCAGGCAAGAATCTTTTCTGAACTTCAACACTTAATATGGCTAAGTGTTGGTAGAAATTCCAGGTCTCTCATTATTTTCTGTCCTCTGCTTTTCACACATGCTTGTTGCAGATTTCATACCCACACCTGTCATGGGGAGTCACTTCACAGTGCAGCACTAAGCCAGAGAATCCATCAGTGGCTACGGATTTCTACTGCTGGGAGAAAGCTACAGGTGCCAATTAGATTTCCTTTAGCAGGCATATTTCCTCTGCCAAATTCACTGAGTTTTAATTAGAAACAGGACCCCTTGTGCCTGGTGTAGTTCAGCATACAATTCAAGCTTGTTTGCCTGCTCTTTTCCAGCAGAAGAGCAAACACAGCTCTTAGCTTTACAAAGGGAAAGGAGAGAAACTAGGTAGACGAAGGCATTGCTTCATACTTAGAGTGATATATTTAATTATTAAATATTTGAGCTATGCACAAGAAAAATCTGACACAGATTTCATGAAGACAGATCATGACAAACCAATCAAATTTCTCTCTTTGTCAAGGTAATTTTGCCTATCAGATAAGTGGGAACAAGTGACCGTGATTACAGATCACAGACGAAAATGCAGTCAGAGAAATTTTTAGTGACTCATTCTCAACCACATTTTTGGAGACAAGAAGGATGTCTTGTGAAGTGTCTGGTACATTATCCCAGATAAGTAGTAAGAGCTTGGCTGAAGGACTAAAGAGCACATGAATAAAATTTTTGAATGACACCACCCTGAGACGGGTTGCAAGACTCTGGGGCTAAAACTACCTTTCAGAGTTATGTCAGTGCCCTCGAGAAATGTTCTGAAATTAAAAAAAAAAGTGAAATACAATAAAAATCAAAGTACTGTAGTTCAAAAGGAGAAATCAAATCCTCAAGTGTAACTGAAGAAGCAGATTGAATAGTAAAGAAATACTTCCTAGTGTCCAGTCTAAACCTCCCCTGGTGCAACTTTGAACCATCCCCATATATCCTTACACTGGATAGGGAGAAGGGATCAGAGAAACCCAGCATGGTTTGGGTTGGAAGGGACCTTCAGGATCATCTAGTTCCAATCCTGCTGTCATGGGCAGGGACACCTTCCAGTAGACCAGGTTGCTCAGAGCTCCACCCCATCTGGCCTTGAACACTTCCAGGAATAGGGCATCCACACCTTCTTCTGGGCAACCTGTGCCAGGGTGGGGTTTGCCTCCCCAGGTGCCAGGGCACACTGCTGTCAGACAGATGGATGTGCTGAGGAAGGGTACAAATCTAAGTTTACAAGTATGTCTCAAGTTTTCATTTAAATCTATCAGGAATGTGTAACCATCCTCAGAGTCTTCAGCAGAAAATAATCTAGAATCTACAAAAAGTATCACTTATAATTCACATAAGCATCATTACTCTCAGTGAACGAGTACTGAAGTGATGTACTTTGCAGGTTAGGATGCTCTTGCTGCTAGTTGCCATCTGTCTTGAGTCCAAGATTTCATGCTTCAGAACTTCTGTCAGTAGCTGAGTTAGCTGAAATTGTCCAGTGAGACTTCAGCATGTCCATTTTTTTTGCATATCCAGACAAGTATTTGCTTCTAAACCCATCTGTACCAACAGCTGTTGTACTTTACCTCAGAATCAATCCTGCTTTAATGAGCAGTAGAGCAATTTATTTGTATATGTAATTCCAATGTAATTTGGAATATATTCTGGTGTCACACACTGTGAGTATGTCTATCATTAAAAAGAAATTAAATGCATGATTTGATGTAGATATTAGTGGTGCATTTTCCAAGAGGCACTTCATAGAAATGTTAGATGAATGAGTGTCTTTATCTACAAAACCTTTTTTGTTTTGTTTTAGCACCATTGTGTATGGGGCCTTTATCACATGCAAAGGGAAATCCTCACTTGCCCAGTAGAGGAGCAGCAGCAGAGCTACCTATCCACAAACATCCCAGTATTGCATAGCTGCAGTAATGCCCTTTAGGGGTGCTGGTCTTCACCTTATAAAGGTTAGGAATAAAATGAGATACTTGGAGAGAAGTATCTGTGCCAGTGAAATGGATTGAGCTCTGTGGTTTGTTCTGGATTTTTTTGTAGCAAAAAAAATCTTCCCCTGTTCAGTCTAACTCATAACTATTATTGGTATTTTGCAGATATAGAGCTGCACCCACCACAAAGCCCCCATCAAAACAAGCTGTTGAAAGAGCCAAATGATTTCAAGAGATTTCCTAAGCCACAAGGATGGACTGTGACTGTAAGCCACAAGAACCTGACTCACTCTTCCAGAGTTGTTTCCTGGCTCTTACAACCACTGTCAATAACCAGAGGCCAATCTGAAGCTGTGCCAGGATGTGTTTGCGTATGGTTGCTAATATTGAGAAATTGTGTGTTTTGATTTGCACATATCAGCTACTGCTATCAGTAGTTTTCATGCAAGCTGTAGTCTCTACCCTGTGCAATTCCAGTGAGATAACACAATGGTCAAGCAAAGGAGAATTTGGCACACCATGTTGACCAAGCTTTAAGCTTTCCCTGTGTGCCATCTCAGTGTGGTGTCTTCATGTCATGAACATGGTTGTCTTTAGCCAAATGTGACTGTTCAGTGCACAAACCAATGTGAACATAGTATCTCAATAAAATCTGGCATTTGTGTTGTATTTTTCTTAATTTATCATTCCTCCCACCTTTGTTTCCTCAGAAGATTCTTTAGAATCTTAAAATTATTTTGATGGGAGAATTTTCTAGCAAAAGGCAAAGTTAATAAAAAATGAATTTTGTAGGGAAGTTTAGATTTTAACAGCTGTTTTCACTGATTGGTATACAGTGAGATGAATTGAAATAAACATCCACAATTGTTTTGCAGATTCTTCATCAAAACATGTTGGAATATTTCTTGGGAAGCAAACTAAAATTTTCCAGTAGTATTTCACTTTGGAGCATTAATTTGTGAAGTGTTGAAGTTCCTTCAGGTAATCAAAGAGCTCTAATTGCACATTTTATTTCCCCAGAAGCCTTAGGAACAACCAACACAATCTTAACTGTCATATTCAAGTTGTCAATTCTTTCAAGCTTTCAGTCTTGAAATCATGAACATTTATGATAATGATTTCTTTTCATCTTGTGAGGGTTCTTTAAGGTGAGTGATCAGAAGAATTTCAAAACTGTTTAACCATGCTGTTGATATTGAGGCAATAGTCAGATTATACCTTCCATTTGCAGATGAGGCCTAAAACATTTACCTACCATATCAGTTTTGTCTGTAGTTGTACTTCAACTTGTTAAGACAAAATCCTTGTCTACTGTTTGGGAGTGACATCTTTTTATATGATAGTGCTTAAAATTTAAACTCTGTCTGGTAATGTGCATCAAAACTCCAAAGTGCTTCTGATCTCATCTGCTCTTGTGTGAAATCATACACCAGTGCCTCCCATTGAAGTAGAGAATGTGGTATATGTTCTTCCAATAGCTGTCTGTATATAATATTTCATTAAACTGCTATTTGCCACTGTGGATTTGGAGAAAATTGAAACCACATTGGATGCATAAAGAAAATGTTTTTATAACAATAGGATATAAACCTGATCTTCTGGCCTCATAACTTTCTTGATTGGGACTGTCAAAGAGCAGAAGGGAAAGGATTTATGGGTTTTGCCATCTGGTTTCCTTGGAGGATGCCAGCCATGAGATAAACGTTCTGGAAGCATATGCTGCATTTTGAACCATCAATAAAAGATTTATGGAAGATGAAAAAAAAAAAAGAAGATTTAAGTTATTTTAACTTCATACTAATCTGAGTCAGCACTTCTTTAATTTTTAAACTCTAAAGATACTTAAAAGTAACAAGATATACTTGATATTTTGAATGTTGCAAGATCAAAATATCTTTGATTTCTGTCTCCTGTGCAATTTCAAAATCTTTGATTCCTCAAATAACAAGGTTATTTTCCCCTTGGATACTGGGCTATTTATTCATTTTGAGTCTCTTAAGACACCAAAGTAACAGAATTAAAAGTAAAAAACAGTATGCAAAAAGAATGGTTCCAGTTCTTTGCCTATGTCCAATGTGTGTTTTTGTTTTCTGTCACTGTATTTAGGAAAACCCATTTCTTTGCCCTTTTAGCTACTTGTTTTGTAATTGAAGGTTTCTAAATGTCACCAAAAAGTACTTCTGACACTGGTTTGATTAGAGAATCAGCACACTGCCCAGAACAGCTTTCAAATATAATGTGCAGCCACAACAAGGGTGACTCCCTGTGCTTAATAGGCATAATAAGCCTTAATGCACTTGTTAGACATAGCCCTAATTTTTGCCCTGGGAACATTTTAAGCTTAAATTGCTTAAATTACCACATAAAGCAAATTCAGTGCTGCTGTGCCATCAGCTGTACAGAAGGTACTAAAACTCACAGGAGTTGCCATGAGCATTTTTTTATTGTTTTTTCAAAGTTGGGGAGTTTTTCTGATCGTAGTCCAAAATAAAAGTTGTGTGAAATAGGCCTCGCAGACTGTGGGATGTAGAGAGTGTGTTTGTGTCTGTGCACTCGCAGATAGCAGCAGAGCAGCAAGAGCAACAGTCCCTGATGGGATTCAGTGGGACCAGGCTAGCTGATTCCCACTGGCAGTTCTGCTGCTTCTTCCTTTGCAGTCACACAGGCAGAAGTGGCAGCTCACTGCAAAGTGATCTACTTTTGTCATCCCTACCATTCTCTAGATACTGCAATATTAATAACTGCCTGTTCAGTTGTGTTACTTAATCTGACTTTGGGTCTAAGTAGAAAATACCTAATCAATGCTGCCACACAATCAGTCAAGTACATAATGATTTTCATAATTAATCACTTTTAAGTAAATTTATGAAGACAGTTTTTAAATTAGGGAAGAAAGACCAAAGAAAAGTCACACTTTTACTGAATGAAAATAATGCCTGTTTTAATTATTTTCCTAACATTACAAATGCTAGAAGTCCTCACAACTCTTACATCCTTCAAGTTTTGGAAAAAATTAGGCAGGAAAAACATAAAGATTCAGCTACTTCCTAGGAATAAAAATGAAGCTTTAAAGTTCTGTTCTGTTAGCTTGAAGCTCTCAGGAATCCTGTCTTTTAATGTGAAGTGAGGAATTTAAAAATTCGAGCAATAGATTTTTAAGTGATCTTGCTCTTTTCATAGTAATTTATTTGGAAGTCTAGGAATTTAAGCAAAAAGTATGTATTTTAACAGATACTGAATAGTGGGGTAGAGATCCACTAATACTGTATTAAAAGCAGAGGATGAGAGAATTCTACAATGGATTGGCTTTTAGAGAATCAGCTATGAGCCATTTGAAAGTATGTCTGATTCAAAAAAAGAGATCTCTGCTGCAGAGAGAAATTGAAAAAGTTGAAAACCTCATCTGAACAACCACCATCAGGATCTCTCCAAGTTCCCAATATTATTTATTTCTGGATCTTTGGAACAAGTGCTGGTTTCTAGTGCTCAGCAGGATTATTGCACTTAACATCCCTTTCCTGTCATTCTGTAGCTCCTGAGTGTGGGACACAATAGAGAGAAGTGATTCAGGTATGTGTGTAGAATGTGTATAAGATACCTTTGTATGGGAAGAACCTACCCAGGCATCTCTGAAATCCCTAAGTCTGTGACCGATATACTGAAATTTAGGTTTCACGTGTATAATAAACCAGATATTTGAACACATCTTTTTAGCCTCATCCATTATTCCTGTGCTTTTTTCAACCCACATCCTTTAGAAGAACTGTTGAAGAGCCTTGCTTCATATACTAAGAGTACATTTTGATGGCAGCAGCAAAACAGAGTGGTGAAATTGATTAATGGAAACAGCCTAAGTTCAAAGAGATGCATATAAGCATCTTTTTTGTATCTGATGCTTCAGGATACTGAAGCTGAACAGCATATTAAGAAACCACAGCTTCCCCTTCCCCCAGGTTGGAAAGAAGCTGGTGGCACAAGGGTACTAAGGACCATTATTATTTTCTTTCCTCCATCAGCAGTGCTGAGCATTTTGCCAGCTGGGTCACGCAGGATGACCTAGAAGTTTTGAGGGAAAATGGGTTGTTCAGACTTTGGCTGGCTGTGGATAAACTGCAGAGGGGCATGGACTTGATGGGGCAACATCTTGAGCCTCCTGAGCCCTTGTCCAGGCAAAATCTGTGTCTGTTCCAAAAGGATGGCAGAAGCAAGAGCCAGGGTTTGTCCCCGGAAAGAGGAGAGTGAGCAGTTGGCTTATGAACATTTTATGCTGTCAATTCTCACGTTTACTATAAGAGTCTGAATTTTACAGATAACACCTTGCATTGACCTGGTCCTTTGCCATTATTGCTGCCTCTGTTCTACCTCTTCTCTCGCACAGCATGTAGCAGTTGGAAACCTTTTAGGTGTCGGTGCAGGGTCAACAGAGTACTGAAGTGGCTCTGCAATGGCTTTTATGGGACTCCAAAACAGAAAGGCCTTGTGGAAACCAAGCTCAGATCAGATCCAACCCTGTCCAAAGTTGTAACTTACTCCAAGAAAGTGAGATGTTCCTCTTGTTTCTGATGAATGACTATTTGTTTCTGCTAACAAATGTAAGGTCAAGTACGTTTCCTTTAATGAATGTACTGAGAAATTCAATCAGTACTTTTGAATCAACGACAGAAATCTCAGTAAATTGGATCTGCTTTTTTCACAGTGCTGAATCAAAATGTCAAACCAGCCCAACTCAATTATAGGAGAGGAAATAAAACAACATGCTGAATATCAGCAAGTTATTTCAAATTGCCAATGCCATAACTACCTGTGGGAAATGAGAACAAACATGGCAAAGATTCAGTGGTGGGAAAATTGGCTCAGAGCAACTTGTTTGCAAAGTTTCAAAACTCAGTTTTTCACCCCTTCTGAGCTTTAGAGACTGGCTGCACCCTTCAGTTACTGGTTTTGCTTAAGAGATGTTTTAGCTGCAAAGAAGTGAGGCAAAGTAACAGAAGGATCAGTATTTGTGCGTTTGTTTTTTAAGAGGTAAAGGAAATTCTTGTTCTTTCAGTCCAATGTTGGTTTTAATTTTGTCCTTTTAAAAAAAGATCCCAAAATCTTTTCTCCAGAGGAGAAAATAATGCAGCTGGGAAATTTTTCTTTGCATTTTTAAGCAGAGATGATTCCTTATTTTAATGATGTTGAGAGACATGGTGCAGTGACTTTAATGTCACATGAGATTGTGTCTGAGTGTTTCCTACAGCATGAAGAGCCAGAAATTGCAAATGAAGTATATGGATTTATTCATGATGAAGACAACAAATTCGGAATCTCTCCAAAATTAACAGGTAACTCTAAGAAATAGATTATGTATTCATGCAATACATGTGTTTTTAAAAAATAACAACAGTTTGAGCTACAGTTGGGAATGCAAGTGCTGAAGTTGTTGACTCTAATGACTAAAGGTACAGATCACCTCTAAGTAATATGTTTCTTCTAAGATTAGTTATTAGATCCTGTAATTTGTGAACATTTTGTATTTTTTTATTTTCTCTATTGTCATGGGAAGGCAGGCAGGAGCTGGGAAAGCAAAGGTCATGAGGACTGGTTAAATCTTTTGGATGAAAAGATTGTGAAGTGGTAACTTGTCCTGCAAGTCCTCAGCTCTTCCCCATAGGATGCACGTCCATCAGGATGAACATACTGAGCCTGAGCAGGAGTGGCTGGTACAACACCACTGTAGTAAAACCATGGTTTCCTTCAAGCTTTGATGAGTTTTTGGGTTTGTGATTTTGGCTCTTCCCTTTGCTGCTGATTAGCATGTTAATGGGTGGCAGTTGGCATCAAGATCCCTCTAATACGTCACAACTGGAGAGCTTGTTCCACTTGAGGAAAATAATATTCCTTTCAGGTTATCAACAGGCAATGTTTCATATTTATCAGCTTGGCAACAGCAGGTAATGTGAGGAGCCTGAAGAGTTCTCAGTGGTAGCATGTAATAAAGTCAAATAAAGTAATTTTCTATGTTATTCAGAATATCGCAGTATCTTAAATAATAATAATAGAAAAGAAGTTGTAAAGCACTGAGCAGTCAGTCTGTAGTGTTAGACAAGGGATGTGGAATAATTCTTTAACTCACCAGCTAACAGTTAATTATGAGTCAGCCAAAAATAAAACCATCACAAAACATGATGTCCTATGCAGCTGCTTTTGGGAATAGCACAAGGAAGCATAAGATATCCCAGGACAGAGAAAAGCGAAAGTGCAGAATTCTGTTTCAGTGATATAATGGGACAAAATTAAATCTGTAAGTTACTGTTGGGGAATTCAAACACCCACAGAAGGAATTCACTGGCAGATCAGTGGGCTGTGTCTGAGCAGTACTCAGCATGCATTGCTTATCCCATGTGGTAACATCCAGGGAAAGGGAAATAGACAGGAGCAACAAGCATGAACAGTAAAGAGTTTACTCCAGAAGATGGAGTTAGAAAGGACTCTGAGAACAGAAAGCCTGTAGAAGGCATTATTCTGTCTGGTCATTTACATCACATATAAAATGTGTGAAATTGAATATGTCCTGTCAAGGACACTGGCCAATAGATAGCCATGTCCAGCTTCATCATAACCTCCAAAAAATTCTGTGGCTCAGGCTTTTTTGGGCAAAATTGTGGGGCACAATGCCAGGGATAGACCATCTGTTTCCTTGTGCTATTTGAGAAGCACACAAAGAAAGAGGAAAGGAAGGACCAGGTTAAAAGCCATTCTCCACCCAGGCCTTATTGGTCTAGAGGAGATGCAGATGTGCTGCTGTAGCAAACAATTCAGTGAGGTTGTTTCCATGTTTCCTCCTGCAGCTGCTGGATCTCAGGCTGCCCTGCTCAGTAGTCACCCTGTGGCTTGCTGCAGTGGCAGGTCACCCAGGAGCATGGCCCTGTCACATCCAGGTGCTCACATCCAGGCTTTCACGCACTCCTGGACTTTTTCTAGCAGAGATGTAAGAGAAAGTTTTTTGGGAAAGTTGTTTTTCAGCCTTCCAGATTTCAAATTCTTGCCTCAGGAGGAAATCGTGTTTGTGCAGGTTTCAAGTCTCACAGAATAAGGTGATTCAGGAAAAAGTATTTGAAGTTTTGGATTCTGGGTCATACCTCCCCTAACATTTACACTTTTCCAATTTGTTCTTCTCTTTCAGGTACACTATGTTCAGTACCTAAAACTCTGGGGTTTGGCTGGAAAATATTAGACTAATCCCTGGTAACTTTCAGAATCTAAGATCATTTGAATATTTATAAGGTAGTCTTGAAACAGGCTTGGAATATAAATATTTTCGCAAATGCTTGTGTAACACATAGACTTTCCAGTCTAATGACTAGGAAGAGTAGGATCCCCCAGTATTAAAGGCACATAACAACCTTTTAAAGGAAAAGCCTTTAGGAGGCAGGAATGATGCACATATTTAAGAAAGGAACAGAAGGAAACACCCAGAAACCCACATTTCTCTGGCAGTTAAGTAGCAGACTTCACATGTCATTAAGCATAAATTGAGCCTGACAGTTAGATCCATGGTTATCTATTATTTTGTGTTATTGAGAAGCTGTGTTATTGCAAATTAATAGTATTTCTTAAAGCAAAATTATCATCACATCTTTGTTGCTTATTTTAGCATAAGGAAATACAGTAGATTCACTGTGCACTTACATTATTAGAGACAATTTAAATATAAATTTATTTCTCTGTAGAATGTAATTAACACGTCTAATATACCAAGATTGTTGTTGGATCTTGTACTAATTCAGGTGAATGTAAACTTTTGTGACACTGCTATCACAGGAGCTGCTTTGAGGGGAGGCAGTTGCTCTTCTGCTGCCAAGGCCCCATAGTTGCAGGTTCCACCTTTCCTGTGTTGAGTCCCTCTCTGCTGCATCCCTGCAGATGATATCTGTAAAGCTGGATCTCCCAGAAATGATCGACAAGCAAATCACCAGTGCCAGAGTCTGGGCAGGGTGGTATGGCAATAGAGAGCTGCTCTTCCCCACACTGCAGCACCAATCTCCAGCCAGTCACAGATCTGCAGTTGAGTGTGACAAGCAGAGAACTAAACCCTCAATAAATTGGTTCAGACATTTTTATTTTCTGTGTACTGGGGCTGAACAAAATACTTAAGGAGTTCCAGGCAAGCATTGCATGCCCAAGCCAAAGCAATTTCCTCCATTTTCCATAGGATTTTCAGCAGCAAAAATGTAATGAGAAATACTTGGGTGCTGTGATTTTCAACTATATCTATTCAGTCTTCCAGAACTGAGTGGTTTATCTGGATGCTGGAATATCTGAGTAAAATTCTCTTAATCCATCATTGTTCTGAGACCAGTCTCACTGGGCTTCTGCTTCCATTGGGAGCTCCTGTAATATCCATCAAACATTTTTCAAGACTGTGTTTAAACTCCTAGGAAAATATACACTTGTGTAACTCCTGGACAATGTTGTGTGAGTCAAGAGTGCTTTCATCAGGTCAGAGCTGAAAGCAGGACGTGCCTGCTGGTGCACTTGTATGCACTGCTTAAATGGAGTCTTTGAGAGCCCATGGTGAGAATGGCTCCAACCAATATCAGAATTAGGCCTTGAGTCTTAACTACATATTATGATCCTTCTAAAACAGAATTACCCAAAGTAATTTTAGAAAAAGGTATAGTACTTTTGTCACCAATGTTTATTTGTCTACCACTGTTGAAGACCCAAAGCCCCATAATTTACAAGAAATGTAGAATTCCAGTAATTTTTCATTATTCCATTATGTCATATTTTCATTCAAAACTTCCTGTTCATCCAAGGAACTCCTAAGTACCTACTTGAAACTCAAAAGCACCTAAGTGATACAGGTGAACACACAGAAGGAGAGGTCCACTGTGATATCCACAGTACATAGGTGTCTCCCTGACACCCTGACTTGGGTGGCATTAGCACTGAGATGCCTCAAGACAGCTTTAGGTGCTCACTTGTGTCCTTCCTCTCCCAAGGACTTCTTCAAAAATTCATCTGTATGGGTGATGGGATGGTGGAAAATCAGGGGAAGACAAAGTTCCTCTAGTAGCTTGAAAAATGGAATGTGAGCACTTCTTTTAAAGGTACTTTGGTTGTTTTTCTGTGCCCAGGCTCCCGTGTTTCAAGCAGTGGTGAGTGGCTGTAGATGTGCTGCAGTGGTAACATTTTGTAGTCGAGTACTGTCTGTTGCAAATTGCTTTGCTCCTGAACCCAGTTATGGTTGCTAAGTGACAAAAGCCTAATTGTCTCTCATGACTTTGACGAAGCCAAGCATTTAAAAGGGAGAAAGTGAAGTGATAAGGACGATGCAGCTCTCCTGCTGTCTGTATAACAAGGCAGGTTTGGTACTAATCTGTTTTCCAGAGCAGACAAAGGTGTTTGTTTGCTGTTCTTCTCCACTAACTTTATTATTCCTGATAGTATTATAGAGAAATACATTAATTGCTATGGTAATCGTAACAAGAAGCAATTACTTTCAGCAAACAGCAACTAATTCACCTTCCCAAATTTGTTTGTGGTGACACCTGCCCTTAATCCCAGATTTATAACAAACACTTTTTCTGGAAATTAAAAAAGGAAAGATACTGCGTGCTCTTTGGTGGGGAGGGTGTGCAAATCTGCATGTTAGGGTTCTTACCCATGGCCAAACCCCAAGGACAAAAACAGATATTTAAAATTCTCATTAGTTTTGTAAACATCTCATGTAAACATCTGGTGGCTTAGAACTGCTTTTAGTTGTGATTGGTAATTGGTGTAGACAAAATAAAAAATACTTGGAAAAAGGAAATAAAGTAATGTAAAAGCTGGGACCAGCTTGGTTCGGTTAAAATAATCCATAATGTTGTTCTTCCTTTCCTAGGAAGAAGAAGGCACTTATATGAATACAAATTTAGAAGATATTAGAATAAAATACATTTCAGGGTATGTGTTTGCTATGTTAACATATGATTGTTACTGGGAAAACTGATTAAATACTGTGGCATTAACAGAACTAAAACGTTATTGAATGCCTCACAAAGACATTAACTTGTATCAAAAGATCAAATTCCATAAGTTAATAATGTGTATAATAGCTTTCCCCTGTGTTTCTTTTGTTTTTTATGCAATGTCTCTTACCCAGTAATACTTCATAAACTGTTTTGGCTTTTTTAATCCTCTGTGCCTGACATAGGTTGAAAACTTTGGTAGATAAACAGCTCCAGTGGTGTTTACTATTCAAAGCAGCGTTCCTCAGCATCACTAATATTCATTAAATCCTTCAGAATGGGAACCCCCCAAACTACTAATTACCAAGGTGTTGTGCTGCTCACATAAGTAAACTGAGAAACATTTAATCTTGTTTTTCACTTAGAAAGATGGCATTTTCTGCTCTGTGCTCTCCAGTGCAAGGCCAGCCCTGGAAGATACCCAGAGGCACATTAGCAGGGGATTTTGTCTAGCCAGGATGAAGGTGGAATTGAAGGATCAATAAAAATCAATGCCCTGTTTCCCACCAACACATTTAGAAGTGTTCTCCAGGGACTCCAGAGCAGTACAGTCCACAGCTGGGGGCTGGAGTCAGCACAGTGGACTAAGGAAAATGAAAAAAAAGCTGGCACTAAGTTGGCTCACTAAAATTTCCTGTATACATGTCATCCCCCAGATTTGGTTTGCCATGGCAAAAGTACATCCCAAATCCATAAGTTGTATTTCATCCTTGTACCAACTCTATTTTCTCTGGAGAAAGAGCTCTACAATGTTAAATCATATTGATGTTTTCCAGTGCTCTTTATGTCTCGTGTAATGACTTATGGTCCTGGGCCTGATAGGCAGAATAAGTAGAATCCCTGGGGATTTTCTGGATGGGAACGTTTGTCAAGCCCTGAGCAGCACAACTCATAACAGCACGTTAAGGCTATATTTACTTTTAATCTCTGCTTCACTCCACGTGCCAGCAATTTTGAGGAATAATTGACATTACCTTGAAATTAATGGTCTGCTTACACTTTTTTCATAAGCAGACGTGATCTCACTCTGCTTGCTAGGAAAATACCATCTCCAGACAATGAGTTAGCAAAGCCCTGAGTCTGGACTGATATCTGCTCAGCTTCAGGACTGTGCTGTATGGCTTACAGCCAGCCTGAAACACAGGTGGGGAGAGCTCAGGAGAGAGCAGGAGAAGAGACAAGAAAGGTGGACTGGTCTTAAGGAAGTTGAAGTGGGATTTATTAAATAGGCTGTAGCCTACTTCTCCATCAGATCATGCGAATTAAGCACGTTGCTGCATCTCCAGATACCTGGATGTAGTAAAAAATCTTGCTTAGTATGAATTAATGTGATTGGAGTCAGAATTCTAAATGAAATATAATCTAATTATGTGTACCAATTATCAAGGAAAGCGTATCATAACTCCCTCAGCACAATTCCAGAATATAATCCTAATGGTTTAGTGTTTGAGACAGTACAATGCTGCAAGTTTGAACACCATGTGATTTTTAAGCAATGCAAAATGTATGTGAACTGCCATTGTACACATCTGGTCTTCCAAAACCCAGTTTTCAAATAGCAGTTCAGTTTTCCAGCTTTATTTATGCAGCTCAGAAGGGCAAAGGATTGAACTAAACCAGTTTTTTAAAAAAACCTATTTCATTTTAAAACCTGGCATTCAGCCGCTAAAGAATTCCCCAGTGGCCAAATGAAAACTGAAGAGTGTTGAGGGATATTCATGTCGTGCTAAGCCATATCTGCCTTTGCCTTCCAAATTAGAAACAATCAGAATTAGTTGAGAAAAAATTGCTCTACTCAAATCAAATTTTAAAAGATACAAAATTATTAGAGTGAGGTAAATTCATGGGGAATGTGAAGGGCAGCTGGAAACCTGAATTAATCAGCAATACAGATATGGAGATCATGGAAACCAAATTGTTCAATAAAATTGTAGCAATGTTGTTTTATTCTTCTTCCCAGTCAATTAACAAATTGGATTGTCTCTCTATTTTACCACTGATTAAAAAGCTGAAAGACCCATCCTGATGTGCCAGGAGATTACAAGAGAAAGCATCCAAGTGTACAGCCTGGGCACCTCCAGTGCCTTATGCACACTCACCACAGGCAGCTGCTCTCCCTCTGCCTCCCTCAATACACCAGGCCACTGACTCTTGGTACCTGAATTCTCCAAGTTTGCTTGGATTTTTGATGAACACGGTAGTCTTCATCACCAGGATGAAATAAAGAACTTGAAGCACAAATAATGGGTAAGCTACTGTATCTGGTATTTCAGTGAGACAGAGACTAGGCTATTTTATTCCTGAATTTACAAAAGCAGCTCTAATTAACAGGATGTTAATGGATCTGCCAGATTGTGTATAGACCATGTGCAGTTCTCCTATGGAACAGGCCCAGCACCCTCCAAAGAGAAAGAGCTGTTGCAAGTTATGCTAAAAATGTGACCATCTTTAATGCTGGGCTGATAAAATGCTTATCAGAGGCACAAGAAAGCTTATGATAGTGGATGACTACACCCATTGGAACAAATATCTGACTCTGATCCTTTCAGATAATCTAGAATCCTACTGGAAGAAGAAAGCAGATTGTTTCAGTAGCCAAACAGTATAAATTATACTAAATTATCCTTCGAACAAGCTACTGATCCTCAATGTGTATATGAATATTTTGGGAATATGTGTATTTTTAAAATGCTTCCTAAGTGTGTATTAACACTCCACCAAAGTGCTTTCATCTTCGTTTTATGCAATGCAAATTTGGTTCTCTTTTGCTACTCATATTCCTAGTTTAAGTGAATCAAAAAACAACTTAGACTTTTAAAAATGATAGTATTAGTGTGAAGAAAAATAGACATCTTTCTTTTGGCACCATGGGAAAGCTGCAACAGCAATTTCTTTAAAGAGAAGCCATAAATGTCATTAATCTAAATGACCAGGGAGCAGATGCAGAGGCCAGCTGACAAATCATTTGCTGTTGTAAAATAAAGCTTCCTTTTATGCAAATGAGCATCAGTGATACTGGGATAGGTAAGGACACATTAAGAAGCTTAGGAGACAAGTTCACTATTCCAGTTTCTTTAGCATGATTTCTGTGTCTTTTTTGACTTTTAGTTATTTCATCCTGTCCATGAGGTAACTTCATCATACATTCCTGCTCCCAGTCTCTTCCAGGTCCCCTTGTCTTGCCACCTTCTTTCGGCATTAGGCTTGTACCAGTCATGATACTTAAGCAGCATGTCCTCCCTCCCTCCTATTACAGTCCATGGGCTTCCAGCACCACTCACCTTCTGTGCTCCTATAAGGTGGACTCATATACTGTTCAAGATTTTTTTAAAAATTAAATATGAATTAAGCTAGTTTTAAGTTTACATCAGGTGTAACTCCCCACCCAATCCATTCCTCCCAACCGAAACCCTGCTGTACAAGAAATATAGGTACAACACAGCAAATATGTGTAAAAGGCAGAGTCTCTCCCAGCATCAGGTGGGGACTATAACACGTGGCTTTCCATTCGGGATTCCTCTGAGAGTCCTGCAAGGCAACTTCATTTAACAACTGCTGCTACAATTAGTCTCTCATTTTTAAAATGGTTTTTCTCCTTCGTTGCTATTTGGTAGCAATGGTGTTAATTGACAGAGACCCATTGCAGTCTGCAGTTCCTGTTAAGGATTGCTATGGATTGTCTCAGGAGCAGAGCACTGGATAGGAGTAAGGTTCTGCATATGTTTCTCTTGTTAAAAGCAAAAATCAGTCAAGGGACACAACAGCCCAACATGAGTTTTGTACTGCAGTGTGGATGGGTGGAGCAGGAGATATTCTTTCAAATGAGTAATTGAGGAAGGGCAGGGATAAACCTAAACTTCTTGGCAGCATGCCTGTGCATGGTTCAGTATTCATGTCTAACACCAGGAATGCTGAATTCAGTATTGCTGAATTTCTATCCTGAACATATGCAAAGGTTTAGTTCTATCCAGCAGCTACCTCAGCATGCCCACTGCCAGGTGCTTTGCAGGAAGGAGCCTAAATAAAACAGTAGTAGGGGGCTAGGGAAGAATAACAACGTGCCAATGGGGGAAGGAAGTTTCTTTAATCTTCCTGTATTTTTCCTGAAAGCAAGAATTCTTGCTTATGTCTTGTAAAACCCAGAAAAACTTTTGAAAGCAAAGCAAAACAGGTACAGCTGCAACAGGGCACGATTGTCTCTCTCTTTTTCACAATCTAAAAATTAGCTGGTTTCAGCTATTTGTCCACACTTCTGTGGCCAGTGGAAATAATAGACAGCAACCAGCATTTGGCTATTCCTCCTGGCCCAGGAGAGAGACTCCACCCTGCAGCAACATGTGTTCCTGCTATTTGCGGTTGGAAGGGACCCAGGTGTCTGTCTTGGAGTAGAGATCAGCCTTTCAGATATATATAGGCAGGAGAGAGGGATCCCAAATGGCAAGACTTTATGAAAAGCAGCGAGATGCTTAAAGAGTTTTGTCCATCTCTCACAGTTCCCACAAATGTTTATGGAAAATATAAACTGCAGATCAACTCATACTTTGATTAGTAAACTACCAAAGCAGAAAACAGAGAAGCAAACATCCATTGGTACTGAGATGAGTAAGCAAGGATCCAAAACTGCCCATCATGAAAGCTGCTGCTAGCTTTGCCTCAGGATGCTCTCTGCTACTGCACTTCTCCAATAAAGTCTCTAACATTTGCAGAGTACCGGGAGAGAGGTGACTCTGGTACATGGGTTCATCTCTAATTCAGAGTAGCAGGGTGGAAACATTTAGTCATAAGTAGGGTGTGACATCCTAGCAGATGGCACCTATGGATAGAATTAAAGAACCTAGTGGATGGCACCCCTGCATAGAATTAAAGAACCATTTAGGTTGGAAAAGACCCTTATGGTCATCAAATCCAACCATTAACCAAACACTGCCAAGTCCACCCCTAAATCATGTCCCTGAGTGCAACATCTGCACATCTTCCATGAGTTGATTCAGACATTGCATTGATTAAAGTAGTTTGAATAGAAGAAATGCACTATTTATTAATTTCTGAAACATATGCTAAAGGAAAAAAACCCCAAACAAATAAGAAAACCAATTAATTTACTCAGAATATGAAAAGTGAAGACAAACTTGCTTTATTACCTTTTCCTGTGAAGTGTCTCTTTTTTTATGGAAGTAGTTTGAACATGTCAGGAGTTTAGGATGCTTCAAGGAGGTTAGATTAGGAAATGCAAAGTGTGCGTGAAAATCAGTGTAATGATCTGCTTGAACAAAGAATATTTCATTTTCTGATATGCAGATTCTGCTCTGATTTTGATGAGAGCAAAGCTGTCCTGCTTCACTGACTTTTTTTTGCTAGCTCTTATCCATGACAAATTGACATTTTAATTTATAGCTGCATATTACACTTATTCTTACACACCATTTGCAGTTTTCACTGCTTCTCAGTGGTGATTATTTCTCTTGAAAAGATCAAGCAAATTAGTGGACAGCATTCACAATGAATCCTTCCTCCTTTTCCTTTAGGATATTCCTGGAGAGCAAATGCTGAGAACATGAAATGGTTCGATAGTTTTTAAATAGCTGTCTGTGTCAGAGTTAATTAGATTCCATCAGGTAGCCACATATTCCTAGAGAGAAAATCTTTGAGGTTATCTCTACAAAACCTTACTGCTCTGACGGGCATGACCAACTCAGCTCTGCAGGCCAGCATGGCCTGAGATGGACAAATGAGAAGTCCTGATCGTGTTGGGACTAATCCAAATTCCTGCATCAAAAACCTGTGGAAATGGGGATTGGCTACTATAGTATTTGCAAAGGTGAAGCCAGTTCCATGTGAGTTGTGCTTTGGGAAACACACATATAGCAATAAGCTCAGGAAATAAATGAGATCTGGAAAGAATCGCTGAGGAGGTTTCCAGGTTTTGGGATGCAAAACCTACTTGCTGCTTCATTTGGATTCCTGTTTAAGACACAGCTGTTGTGAGAATATGTGCAGCATATTTCATTTGAAAATATTCCCAAAACTTCTTTGCTGCAGACAGAACTTACTCAAATGAGTAAAGAAATAAATTTATTTCTTTAAATCTCAGAGGGTTGTTTTGTTTGCCACAGATGTCACCCACAGCAAACATTTTTAATTAATGGCCCTCTAGCAGTCATGTTACCTTTCTCACTTGCGTGACTTTGAAGACAGATAATTTCTGTGTTTATCTGTTCTACTTGGCATGTACATGATGTGCTAATGAAGAGAGAGAAAACAATAATGATGCTCAGCACTCATACAGCATTTATTCCATTTTGCTGCATAAATATTAATTGTGAATCTTCACAAAAGCCCCAAGGAATAGATTAATACTATTATCTTTCTATTTGGGGAAATAGAAGCCAAGGTGAAAGACTATGAAAAGAAAACAGAAGTGCACAGATGTAGTTTTCAAAGCTTTTTATAGCTTATGCAAGAGGCCTGTAGATGTTGTTTATAAATCAGATTAAGGTTTATATTTAGGTGTTCTGGGAATAGTAAATCTTGCCTTCCTCTCTTTTCCCTGGGAACCTGACAAATGAGGACCAGAAACATCCTTAGAATTTAACCAAAAAATAAGAAAGTTACACCATCAGGATGGACTTTTCTTCCAAAGACATTAAATATAGTAGAGACATGGAAACAGAATAATTAAAAGTCACTTATCTCAGTTAGGCGCTGCTTCCCTGCCAGGCTGCTTTCTCCAGCAGAAATCAGCCTGCTCCTCCATGCCCTGCCCTGCTGCAGTGCTGTCTGAGCTGCTTTAGTGTCACTGCAGGTCCCCACATCACAGTCCTTGCACCTGTCTCTTGAACCTACAGGGGACAAGAAAAAGGACACCTTGTTTTGAACAGATGATAAACACGGCTATGCTATCATCCAGCTTATGAAAATCTCTCCAGGACTTCTCTAGTAACATATTTAGTTCCAAAGAGCAGAAATTATTCACTTCAACAATTAAGGTGCTTGATTCTATGATAGCATTACTATCCTTGAAGAAACACAATTCATAAATGTTTTTATTGCTTATATTCCTTGAAAGATGCATTCGCCCTTTCAAAACAGAGACATTATGTTCTCAAAATCCATTTCCAGTTGAAAAGCCTCCCACTGCCTACATGCAGGTGTGGATGGTTTCTGATTAATGCTAATCAAAGTTCAGGGTTGCTGTATTTTCCATGCAGGGGAGAACAGGATAAACTCATGTTAATGAAAGAGAGGAAACAATATTAGTCTCAGAGATTAAAACAGATGGGTTTACTCTGACTTCCATTGAATTTGCAGAGAGGGAGCAAACATTTATTTTAGATAGAACATGTTCAATTAGATGCAATGTTTTTATGTACAGAGTATATAATAAAAAATGTGTTTATACCCTTTGTGATGACTACTCTGCAAGTTGAGGTATGAGTATCCCCAGGTCAGTTTGCCTCCCCATTGTGTGAAGGGCTGCGCTGCAGCATTTTGTGGCTTAGCTTGTGAATAGCACTTGGGGTCAAACCTGCAGCACAGAATGGCCAGGACAGGAAACAGGAGACACTTGGTGAGTCCTTGCTTTGCACAACAAGCCAGCACCCAGTTTGCAGCTCTCCAGATTCTTTGTCAGCACACCCGTGTAGGGGTGAGCCTGGCATGTTTTGTCAAAACACAGGCTTAAACATTTCAGTGGTTTATCAGAACCAGAGCTAAAGACACACTAAGGAAAACAAAGCACGTTTTAGTTAGTTATGCCTTTTTTTAATAAGTTTTTCAGGATTTTCTTCCAAAGTACCACAAACTATAAGGTAACTTAGAATTTCCAAAGCTGAAGGTGGTGCTGAGGAGCCTGCCCTCTGCTTTGAACATCAATCCGTGTTTGTACTCCAGGTTCATTGGAGTAACCTCCTGAGTACAGAAGATTTTTCTCCCCAGAGTGTTTTCTCTGAGATAGCAGCAAATGTAAAAGTAGTACTTTGACATCACAGTTAGAGATGACTTCTTCAAATCTTCCTTATGTTCCTTAGTTAACACATTTCTACTTTTCTCTTCAGGACTGCCATAGCTACTTTATAGATTGTGTACTGTGAGAAGCAGTGGTTGGTGGTTGTGCTGACACCTTTATAGAGTTGTGGCTTCCAGCTCATTGTGAACTTGGCGGTGAGTCTCTGCTGGTGGTTTTGCTGCCTGTATTAGGTAAGTGCCTTTTCTCAGTTCATGTTCCTCACTCCACATACAGTCTGGTACTCCTGCTGCCACAGACATTTAAGGTTCATAATGCAATCAGTGACTAGAGCCACTGGGAGAGTTCCTTGTTTTCAGTAAGAAAATGTACCCGTGTCTCATGTAGCTGTTGCAGCAAATGTTGCAGTTAATTTATTTTAGTGGATTTTTCCACTCTATGATGAGCAGCTCTTTGGGGCAGACTGCAGCTCTGCAAATGTGCACTCACTGGCCTAGTAGAGCCAGGGTAGTGTGTGACTCCTATCATGTCTGCCTCCTTTGGCAGAATTTTTGCTCTGACCAGCTTAGTTCTTTCTACTTTTTGCTTCCTGAAGGAAAGCAATGAAATTACCTGAAGTGGCATCCCAATAAATTTTCATTTCAGTAAATTAAACCATACGTGATTACAAGACAGAGAGGCTGCTAGTGACCCAGGCTGTTTCTTTTAATTTCTTTTTTATTATTACTTTATTTTTACAAAGACACCTGCACAAAGCACCGCACTTAAAATAGTTCATTTGACCCAAACAGCCCCCATTCAATCTCCTGGAAATCAGAGGAAACAAAAACCCCCTAAATGCAATTTTATTTTCTTAGATGAGCAAATGTAAAGTGTACTGTGTCAGTATGGACAAACTGAATCTCACTGCATCTTCTGGTTACTCTGAACCATTCACAGGCAAAAACCTTTCTCTTCTTTGCAGACCTCCACATACTTTTGGGAAAAGTACCTTCCCAGCAGGGCCTGGTGATTGGCTGTGAGTTTCCAGAAGTCAGTAGAAGCAGGTGGATTGGGCTGATCTCTTGTAGGAACCCATCAGTTTTTGACAGAGAGGCTTAAATATTAAAAAACTCTGGGATCCTAACAAGTATGAAGAACATTGTTATCTCATCCCTTTGCTTTGTAATGGAGATTGCTCCCTCTAATAAATATGAACATATTGATTTCTCTTTTGAGTCAATGATAAAATGTGTTGCTGCAGCTTTGTTTTTCATTAGGCTGCATTTGTAACTGGAGACAATAAATCATGTGCTTTAGCTAAATGGGAGCAGTGATCTGTTCCCCTGGTGTTCCTACTGGGGCTGTTGGTCTATTACATCCACAGGGATCAGCCCATGGCCAGAGATGCTCCCTAAAAAGCACTGCTCCCTAAAAGCTCCCTAAAACTGCTGTACTTGGGAGGCCTGTGCCAAGGGATTTAGAAACTACAGAGATCCTGCAAATCCTTCCTACCAAGCTAGCACTTGGCGTTTTAAATTGTGAGCTCCAAGACTTGAGGGATGCAGTGAATATTAGTTCTGTTATATATAGGACTGAAGCCTTTCTGGAGAAGGTGATAAGGCAGCCTGATAAGGGTAGCTCAGAGTTTTAATGCAAAACGGAAATGACAGACTGTGCAAATGGGGTCTGGTGTTTTATTCCATGGAAATTGAAGAGAATTGTTTAGTGAAAGTGGTTTGAGGCCTTCTGCTAAATGAGTTGCTTGAAAGAAAATGAGCTGACTCATTGGGTCACACCAGGAGCCTTTTTACTGGGTTGGCTGGCTGGGTGACTTATGTTTTCACATGGTTTTCACAGGGTTTCCTCTGATTTCCTTTGTCTAAAATGGAAATTTTTGGCTGAAATAATGATCTGTGGACCAACCTTTGCAAAGGACTATGTGTCTTTCTATATTGCATCTCATCAAGCAAACCTTCAGAGGCACAATTACCAGATTAGAACTGGAAAACCATGTTAGGCTGTTTATTCAGATCAAGAATTTTGTTTTTTAACTTTGCTTCCCAGGGAGGTGACAGAGCAGGGCTGTCTGTGCCTGGACAGGTTGCCTTGGATCTTCTTTTCTGGGGAGCTGGACCACAGCCATTGGAGAGCTTTCATTTTTCAGTAAAAGTATTTTAAATAAAATCAGGATTTAGTGCACACTATAGCATCTCTACTAGGACAGAAGCTGGAAGCAGCAGGTTTCTACTGTCTGCTTTCTTCTAATTCCAGGTACTATTCAGCTGGCTGGGAGTTCTGATACAATCTTAGTACTGAAAATAGCAGCATATCACATGGTGGGTAAATCTCTTTTCTTATCAATAAATAAAACAGTTCATTTCTAGCATATTGCAATGACAGCCCTAACAATAAAACCTGAAGAGCAGTTACACTTTGACACAGTTGAAAGATAAATCTGGGATGATCCTTATCACTAGTATCAGAAGCTACTCTCATTTTTTCTGCTTCTCTCCCTCCTTGCAATGAACTGCATTTTTACACCGACCCCTTGCTAGTTATCTTCTCTGATGCTGAAGAATCATATCTGTCTGCACTTCCTAGAGTGCTGAAAGGACTCTTGTTCTTCACCTGGCTGTAAACAACACCCTACTGCAATCAGCTTGAATTAAATAAGTACTTGAGGGCCTAAGGAGGCCTTAGACTGCTTCGGCTCCTTTTTCTGTGCTGCTGGGTTGCTCTTGCTTGCTTCCATATTGTTCTTTTACAACATTGTTTTTGTGGTGGTTGAGGAAATCATGAGTTCTCTGCTGGAAGGTTTAGCAAACACAGGAAAAAATTGCATACAGTGACTGACACCTCTGGTAGAGGTTAAGCAGACAGCACTCAGGTAAAATAAATACAGATAGTTCTGGCTTGAGACAGAGACTGTAGAACTGCAAGGCCCCTTGTAGCTCAATTTCAATTCAGGTCACACAGGCTCAGCAAACCAACCTGCTAATCACCTTTCCTCTGCTCCTGAGCTAGGCAGGAACACTGCAAATTCCTGTACAACAAAACCCTGAGTGCAGTTCCTGTACCAGTGCTTCCCATGTTCCTCCTCCACAAAATGCCTTTTCTTTCCTCTGAGCCCTCCTGGTGGACAAAGCCAGTAGTCCTGCTTACAAAGTTGGGATTGATATAACAGTGCACCAGGTATGTCCCTGAATTCTCAGATTTGGTCATATCTGTATGATCTGTATGGCCACCACAGAAAACAAGTGGGAAAAATAATAAAAGCAGAAGAGTTGTGACTTGTCCTCTTTCTCCCAATCCTAAATAAGTGGCATTCTTATTACTTTCTTGTTATAAGTCACCTCAAGTCCTTACCAGGTTCCCAGCTACCTGGTGTACAGCTCTCCATCCACTCACATCTATTGCCTCATTCTCTCAACTTCTGTCTGAGATACAATTGTTTCTGCTCATCTGGTGAATGTGTGTTCTTGCTTCCCTTTTCTACCCCTTTCATTACATTGGTCTCCAGTTTCCACAGAAACTGCAAGCCTCACCTTGCCCTTGGAATCATAGTCCCCTTTTTGCATATCATGACTGCAGAAGGACATTAGTTTGCTCCAGGCAATTAAGTAGAGAAAAAGATGTATTTGATTCCCTGCACAGAAGCGTAATTTAAATGAGAGCAGCCTCAGACCACGGAAGGACTACAGAGAGCAGGTTATTGTGCAAAGGTCACTGTGTGGAGGCTTTAATGAAACATAGTTTCATGGAGCACACAATGGCAAATGAAGGCAGGACCTTGAAAGCTCAAGAGCAGACAAGACTATTCTAATTCCTCTAATGCAGAAGCAACAATGTCCTTAATATAGAAAGCCAGCAGGATTAAGAGACACTGCTTACGGCTCCCAGGGCATTAGCTGTGTCTGCAGTGACCTGCCCTCCTGTTAGCATGAGGCTGGCTCTGCACGTTGTGCCTCATGAGGCACTGCTGCTGAGTGTGGCTAAAAGGAAATACCTGTGTCTGCAGCAGCTGAAGGCAGGAGGGCAGAGAAACAAGCCCCAAACCTCACCTCCTGTTAGCACTTCTCTGACAAGGCAGTGGCCAGCAGGAACACAGAGATCACCTGGAGCAGCGCCTGGAAGGGAAGGGCATAGCAGGGCAAAATCACCTAACTGGGTTCAGTGGTATCATCTGGAGCTGTTGCCTACCAGAAACCTGTCCAGTGGTGTTCCCACTGCTCCTGCAGGAATGAAAGAAAAACACAGCAATGTTTTCATCCTGTGCCCAAATGCCAACTATTAGAGGCCAGCACTGGTAGCCAAGGGAACAGTCCTCCCATAGGAAAATAAGAAAAGCACAGCTGAGCAGCTTGTAGAAAGGACAGAGCACAAAAGGCTCATCTGATCCTGAGAACATTTGGGTTTTGTTGTGGGGTTAGAGTTGTTTCTTTTTTTTTCTTTTTTAATGGCGATGTCTAGTTCTAGTCTTTTATCCATTCAGAGCACTTAGACTGCCTGCAATCCAAAGTGCTGGGGTACTCTTCAGTCTTTAATGGATTCTCAAAAATCCTCAAACAGCTATTGCAATCCCATCAAGTAAATGCACATCTGGGTTTGAGCTCAAAAAGTTTCCTAAACTAAGATATGTGTGTGTGTGTCTGTGTGTGTGTGTGCACCTGCCACTGGCTCAGCCCTGGCTACAGATGGGAGGTGAAGAAGCCCTTGAGGAAAGACTACATTTCTATGCCAGACCTCACCCCCTCTGCCCCACAGGGGTTTAAGACTGGCCCTTATTTAATAAATGCCCATCAACACTCACTCTATGCCATAGAGTCATATTTCTCCCTGGAGTTTCACTCCATATGGATTGAAAAGTTAATTAACGAGGGAGATCTTGGATTGTGAAAGATTTCTGTTTCAGGTTGTCTAGACACCATTCAGATACCTGAGAACTAATTTGATCTGATTTGGGATTCTATTCCAGAAAATACCTGATCTGAATACACCATGATCTGGATCTGGTTCCTTCATTAAATTAGAATTGAGATTATTTCCTTTAGGAACACGCGTAGCTGGAAAAAATGATCATCTGTTTCTCTCCAGAGCTAAACAAGGTAGTCCAGCATCTCTAAGGAGTCTTCCCAGGCTCCCTGTTGCATGCAGTATAACTGTAGCTCTTGCTGCACTCCAGAGACATCAGGGAAAAAAGCAGTTTGACAGGACCCTTTCCTGGCATCAAGAGATGCTTCAATGGCCAAATTAAATTCCTTGTCCTTTTGGTTTACTGCCTGAGCAATGAGAAAAAATAGAATTCGCTTCAAATTAATGAATCATATGATCTCATTTTGTGTAAGGACAAGTAGGTTCTAGCTAGAAATAGTTCCTCTCCTGTGCAATTTATTCCTGATCATTTCTGTTGTGAAGCTGCCCTTTTTTTCAGACTACTATTTTAGAAGATCCTGTTTATCTTCACTAGCTCTGCTAAGAGGTGTCCTCTTGGAGTGATTGGGCCAAGCTGAATTACACTGCAGCAGGCCCCCTAAAGCAATCACATAGGTCCCAGGTGGGGGAAAAGCTGATGCTTGATGTGCTGCAGGAACTGTGCTTCAGTTTTATTCATAGGCTGAGCAGGATTGCACATAGCAAGTTCTAACAAGAAACAGCATTTACGTTTGACACTTATTAGTTCAAGCCTCCAAGCACAGTCAGTATTTGATCAATTCTGCTCCACACATTCATCTGATCCATTTGCAGTGGCAGAACAAAAGCAGAGAAATAGCCCGTGATCCTGAATTGCACAAGGACCTTCCTGAAAGAAAATCTTCAAGCATTAAGATTCAATGTAATTTGTTTTCAAGGGTGCATTTGTTTCCCAGCCTTACACTATCTCTGATTCAGCCTAGTGAACAGGAATGGAATAAAAAAGCTTTGTTCTTTCATACTTTACACATCAAAAGATGTTACCAACTTTCTTTCTGTCACCCTCTGTTTGTTCCCAGCAACATTAATGCATTTCAAGAACACCAAGCAAGGCACGAGCAGCCTGGGCTTGCAACCCCTCAGCAGTGTGAGCAGCAGGCTCCTGAGCACCAGGGATCCTGCCTTGCCTCTGGATGCCATTTTCCCAGGCTGTGTGCATGTTGCAGGAATTGCATCCTGCCAAATGACCTTCCTTTTGGCTCTCCAGAGGGCAACGTTTTGACTGGAGCTTCAAAGATACAAAACTTTTCCACAGTTTGGCTCAAAGCTCTCATTGACTGTTGTAATGTATCTGTCCATGGGATGACAGCCAGTATTCTGGGTCAGTACTGAAAAATGCAGGGGGAAAATAGTCACTGAAATCAAGTGGAAGTTACTTATTTATTCAAATCATAGAAAAAAACGCTTTCTTGAAATTGTTCCCCAAAGATTATAATGGGGAAATTAGTATATGTATAGTATTCCCAGGGCTCTGGGGTATAAATATGGTCTTAGGTTGCAACTTGTAACTGTGCAATACCTAAAGCAAAATCATCCCTCATATGAAAGGACTAAAAGTTTTAAATTATTACCTAAAGGGAACAGGTATTGCATAGGAAAATACTCTCTGACCATAGGCCTTAGTTTGACACACATATCAGGATGGCATTAGATTAGGAAAGAAAGGTCATAGAGAATTAGAACTAGTCACTAGAGATCCCCTATCTCCTCTCATTTATACAACTACATTAACTAGCTGCTGATTTGTGTTGCAGTTTAAACCATCTGTGGATCAGCATTGTCACTATGGTGTGATAGTGTGAGCTGGAAATGTCCATACCCTGCTGTGGGAGCAATGAACAGAACAGCCAGCAAACATCACCCTTGGGTATTTCATGCTGCAGTACACAGAAAACAGAAATTATTAAGCCAGGTACACTGCAGAGATGTTTTGGTTAAGTGTTAAAGGGTGTGGGGAGCTTTTTACTGTTTGCTGTAGTGAAACCTTTGTGCTGCTCCTGCAGAAACCTTCAGTTGCATTGAATTTGTTCACATATTCTGTGGCTTTTGTAACCATGTCAGTCCCTGGCATCTTCTGATATCAACCCCCTGAGTTCTGAGGAACATATAAAACCCACAAAACCCAGCAGAAAAGAATTTAGAATAATCTCAGGATTTCAAAAATATCTAAAGTGCTTTACTTCAAATTATATACAATATCTGTTAGGGCCACTGTCTGCTCATGAATACCACAGCATGTGAGCTGCCAGTCTAAGGCAAGTTTGGGTCCTTGTGACAGCTGATGTCACTCTATCTCAGTCTCCCTGACAAGTAAGATATTTTATATTGCCTTTGTGTCAGCTGCAGAACAAGTAAAACAATGCTGTGGAGAAAACATTTCACTTAAAAAGGCACAGAAAATAACTTCTCTGAAGGGCTGCTTGCAGTTTTGACAATGTCACAGCTCCTTATTTTCTCTTCAATTGTTATTGATAACACTTGTGCTGACGTGGCTATCATATCTGTCTGGAATAATACTCCATAATATTATCAGAATAGCATTTAAAGGCCAGTTTCCCGTTTTAGTGTTTCTTGGCTTGTAAAGAATTGGCAAGTCTTTGCCTTGCTAAGTATCATTTGGAGAATAATCAGTCTGGGCCCTTACTGACATCATGCATCCTGCAGTGAGTGAGCCAGTAGCTGTTCAGTGGCTTGTCCTCCTGTCCTGAACTATAGATATAATCCAGGTTTCCTTCCCAGGAGTTTGCAGAAAAGATTGTTGCAAAGCAACAAGAGTTTCCTGGGCAGGAAGCTCTCTCTATAGGAACATGGTGTGCTTCCAGTGGCAGGAGAGCTGGTAGGAAACCAGCCCACTTGTTTTCAGTGTTTTTGTGAAAATGAAATATTCACACCAGGCTATTATGTGTCAAAAGAGGAGTGTCAGAGTAAGGAACTTCTAACATGAATTCAGATTAGCCTCATCTTCAAGATATGAAATTACATCACAGCCAAACAATGGACATTTTTCTTTGATTTGCTCCAGCTCTGTGTGGAATGGCTCTCTGTGAGCTGGAAAAGACTCAGTGAAGTGCACTAGAATCCTGTGGGTGACAACTGCTGTATAAACATGTGGGGTTTTCATCTTCTTTCTTTCTTCCTTTGTACCACTTGCTAAGAAAAACTCTCCAGGGTATGTTTAAAGCACTGTACTTCAGTTTTGCATAGACAGAATGAGAACTTACAGAGAACTCCCACCACACTCGTGAATTCGAGCACATGAATGCATTGCAATTACGCTGTTCACAAATCTCCATCTGAAATCACCATTCCAAAGTGGCCTAAATTTTAAGATTCCATAGCACACAAATGTTTGACCAGTTGATTAGGGTAAAAAGATTACAAAAATATTTTTAAAAATATTACAAAACTATATTATGGTATTACAAACAAGACTGCAAAAAATGAAGTGTGTCTGTAAGAAGTATAAAAAACATTTGGAACAAATATAGCAATGGTAATTTGTAACTAATATTAAGAGTAGAAGGCAATAGCAACAAATAAGAAATATGTGATATAGCCTAAAATCAGCGTAATCACTAGTTATTGTGCTTGTTTCAAGTATGGATACAGAAAATGAAAGCACTGGGAGGCTACAGATCTGGCAAATGAAATCGGACATCAAGAATTTGGCACAGAATTGAGCCTTGTAGTCTGAAGATTCTTGGGGAAATCTGTCTTGTGTGGATTATGGGCCGTATTGTTGATACAGTGTCTGAAGAGTACCAGTGTTTAGTACTGAAATATGTGCTAGGGACTTTGGACAATCCTGAATCTTTAGACTGTGGATCTCTGCATCAGGGGTGTTGTTATGGGTGCACACAAATGGCCTAAGGCCAGGATCTGAATTGAACCCCTGGGTATTACCCCAGAACAGATTACTGCAACAATGATACAACTGGATTTATTGCTTATTTTCTGATCTGTTTCTTGCTGTGCCATGACTTCTTTTCCTTACCCTGTCTTCTTTCTTTACCCCCCACAAAAAAGCCAACCCTGAACAGAACTGTGTCACTCTGAGGTTTAGTGGAGGAGATGCTGGGAAGCATAAGGGAGGGACAATTCTTCCTTCTCCACTTACCAAAAGAGAAGAAGAGCTCCTTGAGAGCTCTTCTCTCTCCCGTGATGAAGTGAAAAATTGCCTACAGAGTGAATTTCTTTCTGTACTGTACAAAGTTTGTGCTATAACAGGGAACACTACTATTTTTGTTTCTTGGTGTGACAATGACACAAAGTCTCCCCATCCCTCTGGGTGGGTGTGTACAGCCACAAGAACTCCCTTCACACTTATGTTGCAGAGAGGAGTTGTCACTGATGGCTGAACAAAAGGTCAGCAAGCTGCAAAACTGCTTTTATTACAATATAGCACAGAAACAGAGCCACTAGAATAAGTCTCTTTTTCAACAAAATCATGTGGCTTCTTTACCCAACAGCATCTTTTGTCCAGGATTAATCCAAATGACACTTAATGACACATGATGTGGTGCCAGTGTTTAATCTCCGTTCAAAACCAGCCCTCCACTGGTGATCTTCTCACAGCTGCAGGAAACATCCTGTAGAGAATGCTTTCATCATTTACAGAAATGTATTCACATGTCTATTTAATTAATTAGGGTTGATTCTTTCTGAAGTGCATTGCTGCTTTATTAATGGAGGCTGGCTGTACACTTAGATCAATGCAAACAAATGAAAGGGAAAGCAGACAGTGGTTTAGAAGCTGTGAAGCAGAAAAAAATTGCCTTTATTTCTTAGAAAACCCACTGATCCTGAAGAGATCAACAGGTTCTTCCATATTTCCAAGTATTCTGCTATGATCACATATCTATCACTCTTTCTTTATGATCTCAGAGGCTTTGAAGAAAGTTTTCTTCCAGGAGAACATAAAATTTAGCCTTTGTAACATCAGGTAAAAAGAGCAGGAAGATATTGGCCTTTTGTTAATACTCCCATAATACCAGAGCAAGATGGTTATAAACCAAGATTTGCAGGAAAATTTTCACCTCTTTAAAGATTTTGATTATGTCTCCTGAACAGAATCTTGAGGCTGAGACTAGACTGCTATTCATAGAGTCTATACTCTGCAACAGACTTCAGAGTAATACACTGTAATGAGACTGGCTGACTTTTTTTTTGGATGCTTTGTCACTTTGGAGGAAGAAGAGTCATATAGGCGAGGGCCATAGTTATATAAACACAGCTGTTACAGCATCATCAATATCTCTGTAAAAAAGATATAGGTGTGCCCAGAGCAGGCAGCAAACTGTTCAGAGACAGCCTGAAAACACAAGAGCTTTCCTTAACTTGGGTTTGCCTTCTCAACCAGTGGTGCAAAACTGGATGACACTTTGTAAACTTATCTTACACACTTCACAGCTTTTATGAAAATGGTTTGCTTTATAGTATTTAAGCTCTGCAAGTCTGTGAGTTCTTGAGTGCTATGAAAACATCTCCCTACAATATGCACTTTATATGTGGCTTTAATTATCCACAGTGTTTCTAACTCTACTGAGGATGTTCTCTGGTGCCTGTTGGCTGTTTTGGTTGAAAATTCCTGGGAGGATCACTGACAGTCATTAGTCCTGCTGGAAGAAAACTGCTCTGGTGCTTGGGATGAGGATCTGAACAAGGCACTCTGTGGCAGTGAACATTACAGGGTTTAAAATACCACCCAATTCTCCAGTGCCTTGACCCACCTGTAATTGCCTACTCCTGAACACATGGATTCCAAACTGTTTTATTACAAGTGTTACACTCCACAGAGGTAGCATTTACTTACCTTTCCCAAGTGAAACAAATGCCCAAAATAGTACCTAGCAAAAAATCAGGCAATGAGTGTTCCTCTAAAAGCTTTACCCTTCTAAACTGCCAAAAAATAATAACTCATACAAAAAAATTACTCTGATTTTGCCACCGCTATTTTTTTTTTCCAGGCTGCTGAATACCAGAGCCACACCAGTGTGCAGTTTTCATACACTGCCATCTGTTGTTACAGGGTGCCTGTGTCACCACTGTGCTGTGCTGTGCTGCTTGGGTTTCTGTTCCAGCAGCAAACATCCTTCCCAAGAACTCTCTTAAATTGGAAGAACTGCTTTAACTCATACATGCAGTGAGATTCCAACAGCTCTGCTTTCACTTGTGGCCACGGCCCAAATAATATTGCTTTTAATCCCACTTATTTCAATCGTGAAGTTTGTATCTTTATTTAGTCCAGAGCCAGAGGATTCAGGCTCTGAGTAGTAAATTTACAGCAAAACATACACACCACAAAATTCACATATATTTACACGAAGCAAGATTACAAATGACCCTGTCAGCACATGAATGCATTTACAAACACTGCCCTGCTTATTTAAACAGCTGTTTCAGAGTCCGTATGTTTAGCTACAGTTTGTATATATACATACATATATATATATAGGCTATGGATTTGAGTCCAAAATCTGATGAGTTAGCACCTTGTTCCCTAAATCTGAATTAGAAAAAATAGAACATAATGTTCCAGAAGCTGACAGGAAGGTAAAACTCTTTGTGTGTGATCAAATAAGGGGCAATCACATGTGTTGGGAGAGCAACCTGAAGCACTCAGGCACATAGGACAGGCACAGTCACAGTCACAAAGCAGCTGGCAACTGAAGGAAGTAAGGGAGCTAGGAACTGATCTAGCCCTATGGAATTACAGATGAATATCCATGCCTTAGAGCAGCTCACACAAGTGTGCAGCTATCAAAGTTCTGGAAATGTCTGTGAGAGATGGAACAGTTCAGACTGCCCAAGCTGGGATTACCTGAAGTTGTGATTGTTGTGTGTGTTAGAACTGGTCAGAGCACAAGCCTGGATATTGAAGTGTTGGACACAAAAGAGATCCTTTGTGTTTGAAACCATGGGGACAAATTCCCAAATGACCACAAGTTTTTGGCTTCCTTAAAAAGAACAGAAGGTTCTAAGCAAAACACACTTAAGAACTTGTGCATTGAAACACATAGAAAGGCACAGCAGAGACAGTAATTTGTTGAATCCACAAAAATATAATTTTATTTGCATATCCAAATACAGGATATGTATTTAAATGAAAACTGTACGCTCACAATTTAAATAAGTTCACTTGCCATTTAAAAGCTACAGTCTTAATATCTGCAACTGCCAGTTTTACTCCCCAAATGTTAGAGAACTTGCAGCTTCTTTCTGTTCTTTATGCAACTGTTTTGCCCTGTTTTTCAGATCCTCTGCCTTAGCATCATTCTTCTCAACACCATCTCCCAGTTTGTACATTCGGCTGGCGTTGGCACAAGCCCACACGTGCCCCAGCTCACAGCCTTTCAGTGAGTACTTCAAGGCATGGCTCATGTCCTTGGGGACCCCAGGTGCTCCCTGCAGATATATCACACTCAGGTTGAAGCAGCTGGGAGCAAAATTGCCATCACAGCCTTTTGTGAAATAGTCTCTAGCGACAACAGGGTCAGGCTGATCATTGTTGGCTCTCCCATCCTGGGCCAGCAGCCCAGCGCTGTGACATGCATTTGCTGACTTCTTCCCACCTTTCTCACATGACTTCATGAAAGATTTGTAGGCAGCTTTCAAATCTGGGTTGAGTCCACCTGTCAGCCAAGAATGAAAACATTACTGTGAGGACATGTTAAAAGAGCTGGGAGCTTTCTGCTTTGCAAGATGCTTCCCACTGGAAATACAGCATCCATCACTTCAGACACTACAGTCAATATTTAGGACTTCAGAGACATTACTGCTGTACTACTGTGACAAACATTTTGCTAATGTCTTTGACTTACAAAATTCTCCTCCACTCACTAGTAATCAGCACTGGTAACCAAAAAATAACCCAGACTCACAAAACACTCTTCCCACTACTACATCCATGGATTTAATATCTGACACTAGGCAAATACTATTTTGTCAGTATACCTACATCAAGACTGTTAGTAGTTTTGAACCACAGAAAAAATACTGTTCCTTTCCAGTACTGTCATTTGGAAGATTTCTGACTAATTTAAGTGCTTTCCATTACTGTGCCATACATTTTGAACAGACTTGGGGACTACTTAGTTATGCATGCTACTAGTTTGTGAGTGTTCTTTCACTGAGAACAGTCTGACAAGAAGAAATGTTATGAACTGAATATGCAGCAACATTGAGTACTGGCTGTACTTAGCTGTTAAACGAATGCAATTATTTAAAAAAAAAATTATATTGTTAACATAGAGATGATTTTCAGAAGGAAGCAATTTTAGGTTTTCCATCCTCCCCCAACTTGTATGAGGTGACCATGAAAGGGGCGGGACAGGTAGTTGTTCCTTCAAGGTCAGATGTGAAGGTGGCCAGGTATCGGAACAGGCTGCCCAGGGAGGATGTGGAGTCCCCTGCGACCCGGGCACCAGAACCTCCCTGCCCACCTTTGCCGAGGGCCTGGTAGGCCCCCAGTTTGTAGCAGCTCTCGCTGTGCCCGTGCACCTCGCAGTTGTCGCGCAGCACCCGCGCCGCCGCCACGAAGTCCTTCTTCACGGCGTCCAGGTAATCGGCGAAACGCTGGCAGCCTACGAGCACGGACACGGGCTGAGCCTCCCGCCGGCCCCACGGCGGCGGGCGGAAGCGGCGGCCAGGCCTTACCGTCCGGGTCCTTCTCCTTGTAGCACTGGTAGCTGTACTCCACGTGCAGGTTCTCCAGGTACGCCCGCACTTCCTCCTCGTCCGCGAAGTTGATGAAGCCGGCCATGGCCGCGCTAGGTTACTGCGCAAGCGCCGAGCTCTCGATTCGGGCCCGCCCCCGGGGCCCGCCCCTTCCCGCCTGCCCCGATCGCTCCGCCCATCCCTTCCCCGCCCTATTCTTCTGCCGCTCCTGTGGCCTCTCCCCCGACCACTCCCCCAGCCGCTCTCGGCCCACCTTTCCTTACAGTTTCCCCTTGCGCTGCTCAGCAGCGCGGCTCCCTCCCAGGGTCACCGGGAACTCTGATGGTTCAGCAGTTTTAAGCGCTAACACAGAATTTTACTTTCAGAGTATTCCCGAGGTCTGACTCAGCACAACCCATAAACTGAGACATGACAGGACGTTAACTGTGCTCTGCATAGCCTAGGAGCACGGCTGCTTTCCCCATTCCACAGTCTGCCTCCTACACGCTTTTGTCTGGATTAACAGCTCAATAATTTCCAAATCCGTTTTAGAAAAGGGTGTTGCTGTGAGACTGCTCTCAGCCACGGCTCCTTTCTGTGGTACCACAAAAGCTCTCACAGGTGATTTTTGAAGTACTGGAACCTGCACTGAGCAGGTGGTGCCAGGGGGCACTGGGAACACCCAGAGACTGGTAAGCACTTAACACGCAACTAACCCTGGTTCTCCGGTGATCTGAGAATCACAGAATGGTTTGGGTGGGAAGGGACTTTAAATACCGTCTCGTTCCACCAACCTTCCACTAGAACAGGTTGCTCAGAGCCCCATCCAAACTGGCCTTGAACACTTCCAGGGATGGGCACCTATATTATGGATTAATTTAACCCAAATATGGTAATAGAATATTCATACAAAAATGACACACTATCCAAATCCAGCAGTTCTGAACACAAACTGAATTTTCTGTGAGTAAAGTAACACATTAGAAAGCTGTGTGATTAATTGCTTAAAATTAATCTGAGTTAAAATAAATTTCAAATAACATTTGCAATATTTGCAAATGCTTTGTCCCAAATTATTTCACTAGGATAACACCAGCTTGTCAAGTTTTTGGGACAAATAAAACTCAGTTAAATCCCGTGCAGTCTCCCATAGCAAGAAGCCTTATCCTTTATTAAGGGCTTGAGCTAATCGTGACCAACCATCACCAGCTGAACTGGCAGCAAACCCTACCTGGTGCATAGTTGAAACACCAGTAACAGCTTCTAAAGTATCTCCTTAAAACTTTGCAGACTGTTAAAATTTTGGCTTGAAGTTAAAACATATTTTCCATATGCAGCTGAAGTCTTGTTTCTAATATGTATTGACCAAAACAGTCTCCCATGTGTGTGAGGCTGCACACATTGCTTGGCCAGTGCTGGCTGCAATCTGAGGATGTTTGTTTGATCTCCACTGTGGATGGGGCCTTTAGAAGAACTGCTTTTGCACCAGCAATACTGTTCCTCTGGAAATCCAGCTTTGAAAACATTTCAGATTGCACGGGCTCAGTAGAAATTCCTTGAGTTTATTAGTTTAAGTCCTTGAAGGGTCTGTCCTTGCTGGGATTTTGTCTTTGCAGTTTCTGATGCTGATGTTGAGCCTGTGCCAACACAACCATATGGCTGCTCCATCAGGAGTGGAGAGGATTCCTGAGTACAATGAGGCAGGCCAAGAACCGGCACTTGGAGCCGGGGGTCCGTCTGTCACTGTAAGTTTTCACTGTGTGAGCCCAGTTCCTATCATAAATTTGGAAAACAAGACATCTGGTGATAGGTCGGAGTAAACCAGTGAATTTAAAAGACATTGGAAGAATAGCCTGGAATCTTGCAAAGACATTATGAAGTCGAAGAAAAATGTAATGGACTAAGAATAATTGTACGAGCTGCTTCCTTATTTAAGCTAATATCTGTGTCCCTAATTATATAAGTTGTTTCTTCTAAGCAGATTAAGTTTTTGAGTGTTTAAATTCAGAACATGAAGATTCTTAATTCTGTGCTTGTGAGATTCTGAGCATGTAATTTATTTTCTTGATGTCAGCAGCCAAATCTAAAGAATTGGAACTATAACTGACCTTTGCTATGCAGTCCTTAAACTGGTAAAACTGTGTTTCATAGTATTTATAGAATCTTTTTCCATCTTGTGAAGCCAGAAACATAAATAATTTTAGCAATTGTTCCTTAATATTTATGTGTCCTGCTGGTTTGCAAACAACAGTTATTCAAAGCTTCTGTATGTAGAATCAGCAATTCTTTTACATACATTCTATATTCTAACTAATTTTATTTGGATAGGGTATTTGTTTCACCCTTTAGTTTGTACCCTGAAACAAGAAATAACTGTATTCTCTTGACCAGCAGTACATTGTATGTATTGGTTGGGAGACAGGTTTTCTTCACTACTACTGTTATCTGAAACTTGAAATTACTTTGTATGGAATGGTTTATGCTTATAGCAAATCTCCCCTCCAAAGCAGGCGGCAAAACGTAGTGTACTGGCGCAGGTTATCATTCATATTACCAGAATAAACCAGTTTATGCAGGAAACATTTGAATTGCAGAGGCCTGAGAGCACGAAGGGTGAAGCTGAAGCCAGTTCATGGCTGTGGGAGGCGCCCAGGGCTCTGCTCACCTGCTCCAGCCGGGCGCTCACCGGCGCCGCGGAGTTCCCGGGCCCCGGCTCCACTACCAGAGCAACCACGACGAAGGAAAGGTCCCACACACTCGTAACAAGAGAGGCCGATGAGCTCTGCTGCGCAATGCCCCTTCTCCCCACACTCCGAACCTTAAACACGAGTGCCGAGGCTCCGCTCCTGCAGCACGGAACGAACGAATGCAGGCGCAGCCCCTTTAAGGGAGGCGGGCTCCTGGCCGGTTGAGGCAACATTCACTTCCAGGTCGAGGGGGGGGGGGTGGGGGTAAACACGGGGGAAGGGAGGGAGGGAAAGGGAGAAAAGCGAAAAGAGAAGGAGCCCAGCGACGGGACCGGCTGGCTGGGCGCTCGCCGGCGGCACCCAGCGCCGCGATGGTGAGGGGGCACTGAGGGGACGGTGAGGGATGGCGGGCAGGGAGGGAGAGAAGGAGGGAGGCAGGAAGGGAAGGGGAGCGGAGCTGTTCGCTTGCAGCCCCGGGGTGCCGGACCCGGCGCAGGTAGCGGAGGTGACCCCGGGGAAGGGGCCGCCATGGCGGCGGCGCAAGCCCGGCGGAGGGGCTCAGGCGGGGCCCCCTCCCCTCCCCTCCCTCCCTGCCGCCGGTACCGCGGCCGGGTCGGGGCAGCCCCGCCGTTCGTTGTGTAACCGCGGCGCTGCCGCCCGTTATGTAAAAGGGCGCTCGGCACCCGGCGGACAGCACAGAGGGAGGCTCGATCCCGGCTCTCTGCGCCCCGCTGTCCCCAGGGCGCCGGCAGGGCGATGACGGCCGGCCCGGCCCGCCGCCCTGAGCGGCCCCTCACAGCTCTGTGCGGGGCCAGCGGCCGCGCCGCCGGGGCGGAGCGGGGCACAGCCCCTCGGCCGGCCGGCGTGAGGCAGAGCCCGGCACAACCCAGCCGCCCGTGCCTCCTGCGGCTCCTGCCTGCCCCAGCAGCGCTTCCCACTGGGAATTGCTTTGTCCGGGGTCTGTGTGGAGGAGGCCGTGCCAAGGCATGGTGCGTGGGCCTCGCTGAGCTGTTCCATGGGAGCTGCCAAAGGAACAGCCATTCTCTGCTCCAGACAGGTCGGAGCAGAGCGTATGGGAGCTGTTTGGATTGCTCCTCTGCTCCAGACATGAGTGTGCATATTTGCTTTTCAAGGACTAGCTGGAGCTTCCTGGGCAATCTAGTCTCATCCCTTGTCATTAAAAGACTAATTTCAGTCAATGCCCATAATAAAGTTACATATCATTGTTATTGAAGTAGGTACATTTTGTAACTGCTCTTCTAATCAGTGAACTGGGGTAGAATTTCCTTGTTTCGGTATGTACTGATGTCTAAATTTATGGCAAATCTTGCAGTTCATTTCTGTATACCTTTGTTGCTCTGCTCACAGTGTGCTTCTCCTTAATGGCTTTTTTCTGTCTATAGTTTACATTCGTTGTGCTGTATTTATTTATAGGTAGCATTTGTATCTCTCACCTTTTGATCTTCTAGACTAAGAAAAGCTAGGTTTATGTCCTATTGCACATTGTCCCAATGTGCTTTTCCTCCCCAGAGCATTCTAATAGCTGCTACCTTTAAACTGAAATAGTGCAGATATCTCTTAACATAAATAGCCCTTTGAGATCTTGAAAGTGACTTAATCCTTGCTTTTTTTTTTTTTTTTTTTTTTTTTTTTTTTTTTTTTTTTTTTTTTTTTCTCCTGGAACCTTCTTTGGCTGCTTCATTCTGGCTTTTTGTGGTTCAGCACACCACTCTGGTTCCACTGTTTATCATTTCTAGTTGATGAACTGGTATCTGAAGGTTTTGATATTAATCTTGAAATAAGTGGCTTTACTGTGCCATACTAATGGGACACTGTTTAATTTTAGGCTTCTGGTGATTGCTGCTGACTTAGTGTCAGTAGCAGCTTTAATCAGTATGTTCCCACTTCTTGTGCCAGAATAGTTAACATTAAATTGGAGTTTTGAGCATAATCCTTCCTTGAGTCTGGCTAATAAATCACCTACTTCTGTTTAATTCCATTTAACTTAATTTAAATAGGATAATCATAAGGCTTTCTTAGTAGCATAAATCATGAAACTGTTTATTTTTTACTGCCTTTCCTTTATTAGCACTCAAGAATTTTGATGGCTGTTGCTTGAGTTGCTATTTCTTAATTGTTTTAAGAATGTTAATTTTAAGAAAGTAAGTAAAGTTTTGGGGTTGTGGAGAGGTTGTGGAAAACAGATGGAAAACATGGTACACCCAACACCAAAGACTGAGGCTGTAAATTACCTCTTCGTTTCCTGTTAATGTTTTGAGAGAAATGACCAACACAGATTGAAAAGTCCCTAATCCTGTACCCATCTCATCCTTTGAGACTTCAGAGAGGGAAAAGCAGGTGGGCTGAGCTTACAGAAATTTTGCACATTTGGGGTTTGTCATACTGCATCTGCAATTGGGTGTAAAACCTAGGGAGAACATCATAAACAGGGTTCTGTTAAAGATGAAATTATTTGTCTTCTGGTGTTATATACTGGTTTATTGAGGGGGAAAAAGAACCAGCAAATACAAAACAGTACCAAGGGAAAAAACAATTTGATCTTTAATGAGTCTGAGAGGTAGAGCCTGTAGGAACTGAATCTGCCAGGCTGGAGTTGGTAGGATCACAAACAAGCCTTATAGTGAGAAAGGCCCACACAGCAGTGGATTTTTTTTTTTTTTCCCTCAAAGCTAGATTGTAACGAGTGACAGAAAACAGCAGTTATATCTGTTTCTTATTTTTATTTGGGTAATGTTATATAAGCAGGAACTTGCCTGGTGATGCTTCCCCAAAGGAACAGGATTTTGTTTTGATACTCACACTCAGACAGTTAATCTGGGTTTATAATGTTTGGGCTAAGATTATTCTCTAATTTATTCCTGATGCTTAATATGTCCCCTTAAGCTCTTCTTGCTTTTTAACTGTACTTTGAAATATGTGTTGAATATAATCTAGTGGTATTTAAAGCTGATTAATGGAATTCTCAAAAGGTAATATGGAGGGTAATGTTCTTTGGGAGAGCCTTTCCAACTGCCCTGGCATGAGCTCGAAGCTGAACTGGTAACATCAAGATGAAGCAGGTTTTGCATTTCATTTCACCACTGGATTGGATTACTGTTAGAGGCCAGTTTACCCCACCCCCCTGCACACTTTTGGTTTGCCTTGATTATATAGAGCACTTAAAAAGTTGTTGTTTTAAAAAGAATTAATTTAAATAGGCCTTTAAAAGCCCATCTAAATGCATTTGTTCTTCTTTTTATGCTATTCCGTAAGCTAGCTAGGTTTTAGATGTGTCACATTATTCTCATAATATATGTTTTGGTTAATGAAAGCGCCCCAGCTTATATCATATAATGCATAATTCTGTGGTTTGAGGAATTTTTATATTTGTTTCCTGGCTACTCAATTAATTTGATGTAATGAAAGAAACTGTGAGGTTAATTGAAGTATCAGATAATTAAGATGACTATGAAAAAGTAAAATAGCATAATGGAACATCTACTGAAAAACTGCTGGGTGATGTTTATTAAATTAAAAAATATATATAAAATTTAAATGCTCTGCTATGGTTGACTTATGTTTATAGAGTCTCATTAGACAGAAGGTGAGGTGATCTGAAAAAAAAGTGCCAGGTTTGTCTTCAACTTGACATTCAAAAGTAGAGCCAGAGAAAGGAACCACTGAAATTCTGGCCTTGTAAGAGCTTAAGTACAATTTTAACTGGGTGATATTGTCTTGAAGTATAGAGGACTGAGGAAAAGAATGCCTCAAGCTCACATGAAAGGCTTCTAGACTGCATTTGAGCTGTTCTATTTCAGTAGCAGACAGTCTAGGAAATGGTTTAGAGGATGCTTGTCAGAGGACTTTATTAGATACAGATAAAAACATTTTGCCTCTCTGCCCAGGTTACCTCAGGAGCCTTTGTTGGGGTGTTTCCTCAGCCTTTTGGCAGCAAGTTGAAGAAATATTACAAATGTCTTCTATAATGGGAATGAATGGAGTTAATAAAAACGAAACCACGTTGTTTGCAAGTGTAATTGATCCCTGCTTGTGGTTTTTGTTCCTTGATTGTATGGGGATGCCCTGCATGAACTTCCAGAGGGATTATGTAAAAATTAAACTCACATTTCCAAAGGACAGATTGGCCACTCAGAGGTACTGGCTGAAAAAATAGTTTTCTGAGTCATATACCAGTGGCCTGTCTACAGGGCTAAAAATTCTCATTGGAGTTTGTTCACTGATACATAAAAGTGTTTCAGCTTTTCTGGCAGGCAGGAAGGAACAGTTCCAGGAGGAATTAAGAGAGCAACTATTCTGGTTTTGTCATCTTTGAGCATCAAATTAGAAACACAGGATCTAATGGAGATGTGGATGTCTTTGCTTCAGTGGGAATGATTTTCATACACCTTTGAGTAAAGATTCTGATTTTTGTTTGATCCATCAGCTGTCATAGAAGTTCTGAGTATATGTATTGATTTCAAGTTTAAAAGGAAATTTTCCCATCACATATAAAAAATGCACTATTTTAAAATAGTCAGGCATCATAGCACACTACAAAGAAAAAAAAAAGAAACAAAAGGCATTCACAATTCCAAATTCTGTTCTTCGTTTTCTTATCAGTTTAAGATTGGAGGCCGCCAAAATTGCCTGGTATGGGAGCAAGTTGCATCACAAAGTAACTCCTGTTTTTATAGCAATACAATGTAATAATATAGCTGAAAAAAACATAATGAAACTTAAGCACTTAGCAAAACTGAGTTAGAGGAATGAAAGTTGCATGTCAAAAGCTGCAAAAAGAGCTTGCATTTGAGGAATTTGGAGATTTTGTTTCCCAAGCCTGTGCTTAATTCTTCAGGAGCTATTAAACTGCAGTCTCTAGTTGTCAATACATGATTCATCAAAGATGGACTTCATTCCATCTTTGCCCTAATCTGGTACCTCCCAGTCTTCAAACGTGTACACCTTATTTTAGAAGACTTATCTCTGTAAACTTATTTATGTTTCTTCTCTATAACCTTTTACATATTTCGGTACTCCTGTGATCAGCATATTAAGAAAGCAAAGGAACAGAAGTTAAATGAGCTGAGAAAGGTGAAATTATCCAGAACTTTCCATATAAAAGGGAAGCTACTATTTTTCCTACAGATGAGATTTGGCAACAGTTGATGCTGTTATTTTCAATATTGTCTGGGGGAGTATGTACCAGTCACTCAGCCTTCTTTTGTGTGGTGCTGAGGATGATTCACAGTGCTGAGAGTCATTCTTTATGTTGATTAATCTGTGTGGCTGAAAACAGAAGGTTATTATTAGACGTGGAATAAAAAAAAACCCTTGGAGATTTTTCATGTATCAGTATACAATCTCAAACTCTGGGGAAAAGATCAAGTTTATATTCTGCCTTGTCCTTTGTACTCAGATTTCTGCTATAGATGATTTTCAGGTGCAGAGCACCTGAAAAGGGGAAAAAGATTATTGTAGTAGATGTTAGTTTATTGCTGCGCAAGATTTGGAATTAAATCAGTTCTTTTTGGGTTTCCTTTTTTGATGTGAAGTTCTGGCTGTCCTTTTCAGTATCAAAAATTACTCCTATATATGTATTTTATCTGCAGTGTCTGCATTTCTTATGTAGGTTGGTAGTAGACTTCTAATATACTGACTTAAATGAAAGATTAAAATAAATATTTTAAATCCAGAAGTATAATTTGATTTTTAAATCTTCTTTGAGTCTGTCTTGATTGATTAATTCCCAGTAGACTTCATAAATTAAAATTATTTTTCATTAATTGCTTTTCTTCCTCTGGGAACACAAGTAGGGTTCAAAGCACAGCAGACGTGACTGGATGTGGCTCTGGGGGTGCCTGGGGAAGGAGGCTCCCATCAGTTTGCCCAGTTGTTTATTGTGTGACCTGACTTTGTGTGGCTCTGAGGGAGACATCTCCTCTTGTAAAATTTGCCAGGCTAATAAAAAAGACATTATAGAGTAATGAAAGGTTTATAGAAATAATGACTTGACTAAATCTTCTTTGTTTCTTTGTGTTTTGCATATGACAGGAGGAAGCTTCTCCATATTCATTACTTGATATCTGTTTGAATTTCCTGACTGCCAACCTAGAGAAGTTCTGCACAGAAAGGCAAGATGGGACGTTTTGTTTGCAGGAACCAGGAATGTTCCCTCAAGAAGTGGCTGATCGACTGCTGCAGACAATGGCATTTCATGGTAAAAACCATCATTTGTGGGTCAGTGGTGAAAATATTTCACTGGAATGTGACATTGCAGTTCTGCTATATTTTCTAGTAGAATCTGCTGCTGCAGCTGTTAAAACTGTGTTCTGTAATCCCTTAATTGAGAATTTTTGTTATTTTTGCTTTACACAGCTTCAGCTAAGCTTTGCATTGGCACATAGATCTAAATAGAAAGTTCTTTGTCTTGGTTTGACTTCAATGTTCCTTTATTTGAACATTTTTCAATCTTCTTTCAATCACTTCTGAAAAAAGAATGATTCTACTACTTCTAGCAACAATACCTCTTGAAGAGCATTTAATTGATTTTTTTTTTTTACTGTGTGCCCCTGTGATTAAGCTAGAAAATAATTTTAAGCTTAAAAAAAATTGTGATTCATTAAGACAGATCCTCATCTCTCAACACTTTTATTGACATGGAATAATTTGTTTCAAGGCACTCAGTTTTAGAATGGTATAAACACCTTATGGTATTCTTACATTTTGTGTTCTGGCTTACTGGTTCTCTGTCAGCATATCTCTGAGGAGAGAGCTGCTTTAAGTATGATAAAATTTTTATAATAAAACTTCTTATCATAAGAAAGTAAAGGTATAAATTCTTCTAGAGAAGAGATAAGAGACCCGTTCCTTGAGATCCTGGAGGCTTTTGTTAAGAAGTGAGACATGGTACTAGAAAAATTACTGTAAACAGATCAAACACCCTCTCCTATAGGTGCAGAGTTATTTGGTTATTACTGGGCAAGTACTGGTGTTCAGGTTTTCACAAGTTGTTCTGATCAGAAGTAACAGAGGGAATAGACAAAAGACAAGCTAAAAAAGACAAGCTCAAAGAAAAAAAAAGGTAATCTTTAAGATACACTACTTTCTGATAAGGAATTATTTAGAGTCCCAAGAAGTCAGATTCAAGGAAACTGAATTACCAGAAACTTATTACCAGTGTTGGCAATGGTGAAGACACACCCAGACACCAAAACCTCACAAACACAGAGAATGCAGGATGGAAAAAAAGTGTGTGGCAGGTAAACATGGTGTGGGATAAGGTAGGCCAGGCAGAGACCCTTGGCCCTTAAATGAAGACATAAGCAAAGATTAAGAAGTAATTTAGTGATACTTTAACCAAACAATAATTATATTTATTACATTTACTTTTTCTGCTCCATACCAGTTGTTTCATCCCATATTTTTGCTTTCCCCTCAGAAGAGGAAGGTAGTCCTCTGACTACTTGAAATGCCTGAACTATTTTCTCCTTAGAAAGGTCTGCAGATCTTTGTATTAATTTGCCTTTGTCACTGAGGCAATTACTACCCCATGACTTTAATCCAAACTGTAGTGGCAATTATGTTATTATTCATATAGATTGCATTTTAATTTCATTTTCTTTTTTAAGTATGTGTGAATTTAAGAGATTAAAAGCTAGGAGTGTTGACATTTATAACCCTGTAGGAGCAAAACTAGGACATGTTCTGCCTACTCCTTTTGTGTGGATGCTTGTGCAACTTTACCCTTCACATGGCTTTTCGTAATCCTGTTGATAAGGCACCAAGATTTCATATTTATATATTCAATTCATTTTTGATAATTCCATGCAGGGAACTCAATTTATTGTTTCAGTTAGGATGTTGCCAGTGTCTTGCAAGAAAAGGCTACTTATGCATTCTTTCTACAGAATAAAAAGATACTAAACAAGATTGTTGCTTTTTCTTTTTTTCATTGCTGTCTTTTTCTCCTTCCCACCCTTTCCTTGCCCTCCTCTTTCTATTCTTTGGAACACTTCTTAGGTTTCTTTCTCACATTCAACTTGTTTCTGAGCAACACTCCTACCTTCTTCATATAGAACTTAATTAGCTTAATTTAGTATTGGTCATGCTTATGAATTCAATCAAATGCTAGATTATGTAGTTAAAGCAAGATGAGAACAGGTCATTGATAGGTGGTACAATCTTGAGATTAATGGAATGGTGGCCAGAGGAGAATTACACTCAGAAATTTTGAAATTCAGGTTTTAGCACACTTCTAACCAGTTCAGTGAGAAAAATACAGCAAATGAGGGCAGCAGTCTGATTGTTTTTGAAACATACCCATATTTTATTTATTGTGTGTTCCATTTTCTAAACCAAACAGGTAATGTGCATTTACTGCTTCTTGTTTATCTCTCCTGTTCTTAAACCTGGAATTTTCCAAACATGACATCATAATCTTCAAAGCGGAATCCCAAATGTACAATTTTGGGATTGGTGGTGTAATGATCCAAGGCAAACTGCTTTGTAATTAATTTTCTCTGCCAACACTTTGTACTCTTTGGGTTTTTAATGTCAGAGTGGTGTTGCGTAACACTGGAGCCAGGCACTGATGCTGTTTTCCCACAGGGCTGCTGAACGATGGGACCGTGGGCATCTTCCGAGGCAACCAGATGCGCCTGAAGCGCGCCTGTATCCGCAAAGCCAAAATCTCAGCCGTGGCTTTCCGCAAAGCCTTCTGCCATCACAAGCTGGTGGAGCTGGATGCCACGGGGGTGAATGCAGATATAACCATCACAGACATTATCAGTGGACTGGGCAGCAATAAGTGGATCCAGCAGAATCTGCAGTGCCTGGTGCTGAACTCACTAACTCTTTCTCTGGAAGACCCCTATGAGAGGTGTTTCAGTCAGCTGTCTGGCCTGCGCGCCTTGAGCATCACCAACGTGCTGTTCTACAACGAGGACTTGGCAGATGTTGCTTCACTTCCCAGGTTGGAAAGTCTGGATATATCCAACACCTCCGTCACAGACATAACAGCACTCCTCACCTGCAAAGACCGGCTCAAATCTTTGACCATGCACCACCTGAAATGCTTGAAAATGACCACAACCCAGATTCTGGATGTTATAAGAGAACTGAAGTACCTGAATCACCTTGATATTTCGGATGACAAACAGTTCACATCGGACATAGCTCTTCGTTTACTGGAACAGAAAGACATCTTGCCTAACCTTGTGTCTTTGGACATTTCTGGAAGGAAACATGTCACAGATAAAGCTGTACAAGCATTCATTCTGCAGCGGCCCACCATGCAGTTTGTAGGACTGCTAGCTACCGACGCCGGCTACTCAGAGTTCCTAACAGGAGAAGGAAACCTGAAGGTTAAGTGGGGGAATTAACTTCACTGAAAAATAGAATGTGCAGGGAAACTAGAGCTAATCATTTGTAACAAATGTATGTGTGTGTTTCAGTAGGAGGCTGTAGGTTCATTTTTTTAAACTGTTAATTATAATTACTGGCATTAAGTGAACTTCCTACTTAATTTTGACAAAAACTGCTAAATTTACATAATACCATATATATATAAATACACTTGTAAGAGCTGTCTGTTTTCTGTGCCTTTTCAGTGAACTTTAGATCCTGATTTACCATATTTAAGAGAGCTGAACTTTGTCTTGTCTGAAGTTGCTTAGTGGGATAATGTTCTCTGGATTCCAGAGAGTATCTGGCATAAGTCAGCAGTGTGTAAGGGGTGGAGGTAGAATTTGCATAAGCTTTGAGCAGTTCATGATTAACACAGCAGATATAATAAGCTGAATAACTCAGCTGTTGTCATGCTCCATCACCACTGCTGTTTCCTCTTACAATATTTCTACCCATCTTGAAAGGTCCTCTGGTGATGAGTACAACACCTAAGAAGCAATAACTTAGGATGAAAGACTTCCTCTTCTTTCAATTACTCAATTGAAAATCCTCAATTACTTAGCCCCTTAGGATGAGATAATATTTTCTGAAGTGCATTTATCTTTTACAGCCAGGCAACAAGACATCATGCCTTGTTTTGTAGAATCTGAATGCAGTTTTTGGAGAACGAGCAGGTCAGAATTAATTAAAAGTTTTTTAGACATGACAGGGGTGTATCATCATTGAGTTTTCTTTTCTGCTCTGTCTTGAGGATGATGGAATCTGCAGAAGGAATGAGGAAGAGAGCCTAACGTGTCCATAGTTTAGTCTGTCTTCTGTGCAAGTTTAGTTTTCCACTTCAGTTTTAAAATTCAGGATTCTCTTGTTGATGGCAAGTGGAGTAACACAACACAATTTTGTATTTTTTCCCTGAAACATTTGACAGTTGTTAGGGGCCAGGTCTCTTGAGTACTTGGTTGTCACAGCTCATGGCGAAGTGTTTGAATGTTGAAATGTGCATTGGAGAAAGCAAGTTCCCCTTTGGTGTGATGATACCCAGTATCAGGAGGTTATACCTCATGTTTGGTATAAAATAATACAATGTAATACTTGCTCTTCAGAATACTTGCTTCATAGAACTGTCTGTGCCATGAAAAGGCAGGACGGAAGAAGGTTCTAATATTGTAAAAGTCACAATGAACTTGTGGCATTGTGGTTAGCAAAATGCAGTTTGCATTCCTTTTTTTCTTTCTTCTTTTTAAGGCATAGTTGTCTATGAAGTGACTGTATAAGAAGTGACTGTAGGCTGTTATTTGGTTTATTTCTTTTTTATCTTATTTTTTGTGACCTAAATGCATTAGTAACTCTACTGAAATATTCAACTGCTTACTTTAGCTACTGCTAAAGAATAAACAAGATGCAGAACTCATGGAAACAGCAGAAGTAATATATTACTGTCTTTACAGCAGCCCTGTGAAATTTGATTATGAACACTAGGCAGATATTATTGTTGAGAACATAAAACCAAATGGAAATTTTCCATGTAGGGGACAATTGGCTGTACATGTAGGTAAACAGGGCTGTCCTGTTCTAATCAGTAGAGAATATAAAACAAAATCCAAGATGCTATCAGTTCTCTGAAGGCTATAATATATTCCTGATCTCAGAAGTTCCAAAAAGTATGCCTGTATATAATGCAGGATGCACAGAATGTGACACTTTATATATGAATATTTTGCTTTTTTTGTATGTGCCATTTTAAGTAGAAGTTCTGCATCCTGCCCTAAGAATTTTAAAAGACAGTGATTGCAGCCATGATTCATTAAATAGTAGGACTGAAGAACAAACCACTTTCAGTTATACAACTTACAGTTATAAACAGAGAAAATATCATTAAATGGAAACTAGAGCAGGCTGGCAATCATTTGCTTACTGAAGGACTCGGCCAAATCACTGCCTTTGAAACTGCAGCTTTGCATTTTTTGACAATGAAACTTTGAAAGTAAAATGTTGCCATCTTGAACTAAAGATTATTTCTGTGTTCACAGGTGTCAGGAGAAGCAAATGAAACTCAGATTTCAGAAGCACTGAAGCGTTACAGTGAACGGGCCTTCTTTGTGAGAGAAGCACTCTTTCATTTATTCAGCCTGACACATGTAATGGAAAAAACTAAGCCTGAAATTTTAAAGGTAAAATAATAGTTTTGATAGTTCTCATGTGTTCTTCCTGAGCTCATCCCCAAAACCCTGGTACAAATAATTTATAAGCTTTTACCTTTTTGGTTGTGTTTTTTTAAGATTAAAATTGTAATGTTAAATAAAAATAAAGAACTATTTAAAGAAGAGTGGTGTAGAAGATGCCCTGTAGTGTTTTATATTTGATAAAATTGTTTTGTGCTATCATAAATTATCTAAATTTAAAAGCTTGTAAATTAATTTTTTTTGCATAACTTTGAATATGATATGAAATATTCTTCAGATGCTGTATTCTGTCATTAGATCATATCTGTTTGGGTTCTAATCAAAGGTCTGTCTAGTCTTACTTGCCTTCTGCTGATGCTCACAAAACAGTAATAATAAGAATTCATAATAAGTGATAGTTTCTCTGCTGTCACCCTCCAGTATGGTAATGGGTGAATGAAATAGTTAGTGTTCTTTACGGAGCGGGAGCCCAGAAACTTCCTTAGAAATTAATTCTAGGCACTGGCTTTCCATGTCTAGAACACCAGAGATAGTTTAAGTTTTGTAGGGATCCTAAAAAAATGCACCAGTAGGACACATGGTTTTTATTTTTCTTATCCTCTTTGATGTTGAACAAGTGGCCTTAAATTTGCTGGCGTCAATATCAAAAAGGCTTTGCCGGTCAATTATCAACAAGAAAAATATTACTAGGTGTTTATTAGGTAAGATCACAATCAACATACATAGCCAAAAACATAATTCAGGAAGAAGCTGCAAAAAATCTGTCCTAACCTAGTAGCTCAGGATGTGATTCAAGATGGCTCATCACCAAACAGCAAGGCACTACATCATTATCATTACCCTGCAGAAACTCTGTCCTACTTCATTCACCTCTGGGAGGGTTTGGTGATTTTTTTCCCAGCTTGGCTCTTTCTAGGAAGTTCTTGCAATCTGTAAAGCCTCTTCTTTGAGAAGTTGCTACAAGCTGTGCGAAAGGACTTGGAGCAGTAGAAGTTGCCAGATTTGAATCACTGAGCAGAAGGAAATGTTATTCCTTGACAATTAAAACCACACCAGATGGATTTCTCACTCAAGTACAAGGGAGGCAGAAACTTGGTGCTGTGAGTCACTGCTGTGGCCTGGAGCAGGAGGCAGATTGTTCTGGGGGTCTGTGTGCAAGTGTGTGAGCAGCTAACGTGGGTTGAACTGTTGTGCTGCAGCTGGTGGTGATCGGCATGAGGAACCACCCCCTGAACCTGCCCGTGCAGCTGGCGGCCAGCGCCTGCGTCTTCAACCTCACCAAGCAGGACCTGGCGGCCGGCATGCCCGTGCGCCTCCTGGCAGACGTCACCCACCTGCTGCTCAAGGCCATGGAGCACTTCCCAAACCACCAGCAGGTACAGGGCAAAACCTCTCTGCTCTCTCTGCCATTCTCTGTCGTGTGGGTCTTAACAAAAGGTTTCTCCAAATCCTGGGGCCTCCTGGAAATACATTCATAGCAAGAAAGTATTCTGAAATTTGTGTTTCTAATGAAGCAATTATTTTTCATTTCTCACAGCTGCAGAAGAATTGCCTTCTTTCACTATGCAGTGACAGAATCCTCCAGGATGTCCCATTTAACAGGCAAGTTTTAAATGTCAGTTGAAATGAGCTGCAGCATTGCAGGCTATTTTTCTTCAGAAGCTTTGTTTCTGGCCCCAGTTTTGCTCAGTTTAAATCATTCCAGTGTGCTGAAGTTATCTGGCCTATATGGTTTTAGATCTGTTGGCCCAAATATATGCCATTGAGTATAGGTCTCAAAAAATCCTTTGCTACACAGGGTTCACCTGGATGTGTCTATTCTTAATTTCCTGTAACAGAAGGCAGCATTTCTCTGGGGTTGCTTTTTGCAGATGTTTTTCTACTCAAATGTTTTGTCCAGATACTTTGAAGTGTGATGGTCTGATGTTTCAGGAGATTGTGCCAAATGTTTCTTCCTTCTTTGGGAGCAATCCCTGTGTACTTTGATACATAATTAAAAGTAAGAGACCCTAAGCAAACAGTTTAAAGCTGACAGAGGCTCATACAATGTCTGCAATTTCACTGTCTTTCTATTTTGCATGGTTATGAAACATACTTCTGTTACTTGTGTAGATTTTTATTTTATTAAGACTTACAAGACTTATGAAAATTAATTTTATTTTTAACTTCCAGGTTTGAAGCAGCCAAACTTGTTATGCAGTGGCTGTGTAATCATGAAGATCAAAACATGCAAAGGATGGCTGTAGCCATAATTTCTATTCTTGCTGCAAAGGTATGGAACTAAGTTTTGAGATGAGAGATAACATTTCTAAAGTCTAAAAAAAAAATGTTAATCTGTTTTTGTTTGTTTCCAGCTTTCAACAGAGCAAACAGCTCAACTCGGTGCAGAACTCTTCATTGTTAGGGTAAGTCAGATGCCTTCCTGCCATCCCATTGTCTCCAGCTGTTCATACTAACAGTATTCCTGAAGATACAAAGTAAGCATAAGGAGATGAAATTCTAAGAACATTTTATGTAAAAATTGTTTAGAAGGTAAGCCAGAGTGGAAAAACTTAACACAGTTAATGCAAAGGAAAATAGTAAGAGGTATCTTGATTTGAAAATCATTGTTTAAGGTGAAAGATGCTCAAAATGAGAATATTGAAGTAAATACTGCTGTAAAGGTTCTGAGTTCTGTGGATGGCTTTGTGCCATCTGTAATAGCCCTACTCATGTAATTACTGTGGAAACAAAGGAATTCCTTTAGCAGGTGACCATGTTCAGAGAGGAGGTAAAAAGTTTAGTAGCTGGTTTATTTTGTATAGTTTGACTCTGAACATGTGTATCTTCACTCTGTGTATAAATGACAGCTATGCATTGCCAGTTAGTGTAGAAAAAAGCAGAGGAGTTAACACATATGCTGATATTTTGATGGGCTTTTTTTTTCCCCCCCCAGCAACTTCTACAAATAGTTAAACAGAAAACAAATCAGAATCTGGTAGATACTACCCTCAAGTTCACATTGAGTGCACTTTGGAACCTCACAGATGAATCTCCAACAACGTGTCGGCACTTTATTGAAAACCAAGGGCTAGAACTTTTCATGAGAGTCTTAGAGGTGAGGAAGGGGGACTTGGCAGTGGGTTATCAACACAGACTTATAATTAAACCCATTTCAGTAATAAGCATAAATGCTTACCTTTTGTTTATTTCTTTTATCCACAGTCTTTTCCGTCTGAATCATCCATCCAACAGAAAGTTCTTGGACTTCTGGTGAGTTGAAAAAGATAAAGTCTGAAATACATACTTTTAAAATTTTATTTTGCAAGGGTTTTTTTTTAACCCTATCTTAATCTGAAAAGATATTTTTTCATGTCCCAATATTTTTAGGTGGTTCTTTAATCCTTATAGTGTATATTATTCACAATTTACATGTTTTTGTTCCATGTTTCTTCAAAAATTATATTGAAATTGATGGTTACAGTAAATAAAAAGAGCTTTTAAGATAGGAGAGAGAGGCTTCACACGAGCCCAGATGTAAAAAGTAGGTTGAAAGTCAGTGGAACGCAGAATTTTGCACTGCTGAAATTTTTTGTGGTTGGGCTTGAGAATGTTAAAAATAGCCTTTGATTTAGTGTTATCTACATGTTAATGGCATAAAATCACTTATGAAAAAAACTCTTTGTTTTGAAGCAAATCCCTGCACAGACTAGAAAAATTTCCTAAAGCAAAAGTAGTATTTTGGCATGTCGTCACCTGGATGTACAGAGATCTCAAGTGTGTCTACTCACACAATATAGTTCAAGTTTATGTTTATCTCCCTCATATCATCCTTCTGTTGACGTTTTCTCTTTTTTTAAAAATTATTTATTTCCTCATTCCAGAATAACATAGCTGAAGTTAAAGAGCTCCATTCTGAATTAATGTGGAAAGACTTCATAGACCACATCAGTAAATTGTTGCACAGTGTGGAGGTGGAAGTCAGCTACTTTGCAGCAGGGATTATTGCTCATCTGATATCTCGAGGAGAGCAGGCCTGGACATTAAGCCGTAGCCAGAGGACATCTCTCCTTGAACAGCTGGTACAGAAATAATGGTGAATTTTATCACAGTCTTTTCTATTTTTTTCAATGTTTGTATTTAACAGTCAATGTTCTTGGTTCTGTATTTTACAGCATGCTGCCATTTTGAATTGGCCAACCCCAGATTGTGAGATGGTGGCTTACAGGTAACTATCATCTTATCTTGTGATTAAGAGTTTGGAAAAGAAAAAGAAAAAAAAAAAACATACCACATATCTACTATATATGATATTGCAGATAGTTGACTTAAGTGAGTTTTAGATGCAGCAGACCAGCCTCTTAATGTTTATCAATGTCTCCTGTAGTTAACAGAGGGCTGAATGAGCAGACATATGACCTCTGAAGTAACAATATCTAGTAGTAAAGCAAGTAACTGTTTCTCTCCTTTTTTTTTTTAAATAGGTCTTTCAATCCATTTTTTCCACTACTTGGCTGTTTCATGACACCTGGTGTCCAGTTATGGGCAGTGTGGGCCATGCAGCATGTCTGCAGCAAAAATCGTATGTATTGAGAGAATATTACCCTTAAAATTCTTATTTTTTGGTATGTTATTCACTAACTTGAAGTGGGAAAAATAAGAAGTTCTGGGATATTTGCTCCTAATCCTCTGGAGAAACTACATTTGGGGCTTGACTAAATGGGGCAAAAAAGAGAGTAGTAGAAGTTCCTTACATATCTTCTATTAACTGAAATTTTACTGTTAGATGCCTAGTATTAATTCCAAAATGTGGATTTGTTAAGATTTAGCTACATTTCTTGCTTGCGCATGTTTTTATTCAAATAAAATATGCAAATATTAATGCTGGGCATCAGATTCCTTTTAAGTTAAGAGCAATGACCATGGCAAGTAACCATGGCTTTTAATGCCTTTTATTTTTTTTTTACAGAAATTTTTGGCATGAATATATCTATATAAAGCAGATTTCTTCTAAAGTATTTAAAGTGTTTTCTATGCCAGTTTTTAATCTCCTTGACAACATAATATCTAGGCTTGTTTATCCCTGTCCCATAAATCACTGCTTCTGCAGTGATAAGGCGTCTATTCAGGACCAACCAATAACATGACATAATATATAACTGCACACAGAATACTTCACAGAGCTCATAAAAATAATGAGCCACTGTTCCCAGGGTACTGTCCAGAAATCTGTGAGGTATTTCACGTTGAAGTCAGACTGTTCTGACAGAATTGTTTTACTGGTCAGATCTGGATAACAGATTTTAAATTAGGTTCTGTAATTTCTCTTTCTGCCTCAGTCCTGTTAACTTTGTGTTGTGCTGTTTGTTGTATTTCTTTTTGGTGTTTTGTCTGCCCTCACCTCTGAGCTTTTAACGTTCTACTGAGATTTGCTTTGGCCTACTCCTGATTTGAGACCAAGACAGAATTCTTTAGTTCTGATGGTAGTTGATGGCAGAAGCTTCTGGACAAAGTTGCAGAGAACCCAAATGTTTAGTAGCAAATGTGATAACCTACTCTGGGGGAAAATGTGTTTAATTCTGAAATATGAAGATGTGTTTGGGAGGAAAATCTTCAGCTTTTGGCGCTTGGTACCAAGAAATCTTTTAGTAGTCCTGGAGAGGAGATGGTTTTTATTTTGACCCCCTCTTACAGATGACAGTGTAAAGTAGTCTGGAAGTAATTGGTTTACAGTTTTTTGTATACTTTTTTCTTCTGCTGCTGTTTGTCTATGTCATAGTCACCTCAGTGAGGTAACCCAAGTAAAATATTAGTAAATTACTGCAGTAAATGTGATATCCCAGTGAAATGCTCAGCATCAGCATTAAAACAAGTCTGGTGTTGCATCACTGAGATGAATGGTGAAATTGGGCCCATCTGAGGTAATGCCCTGTGGATTGCATTACAGTCATCCTGACCTTTCCATAACAACTTCTGGTACTGGCACATTACATTCACCCTACAGCTCTTTTTATAGCTGTTTGCTGCTCTTAATAATGTTGCAGCTGATGGGGGTGTGATATCAACTTATTGAATTCCAGAATGTAAGTGGAAAAAACCCTGTAAAGGCATTTGTAGCAACTTAAAACTAATGAGAGGCCATCAATATATTTGGCAAACTAGTTTGTATTCACTCTTCAAGCCTGGACAAATAATGTGGTGTATCTGATAACATTTTTTGGTAACTATTCTGTACCAAGGTTTTTGGGAAAAAGGATTTTATTACCTGGATAATCATACACACTATAGTGCTTTTGATTACCATTTCTTCTGGTTTGTTTCTTCTGGTTTATGCACTTTAAATACCCGTAGAGGAGGTGGGGGGAAGAGAGAATACTGTGCATATTACAGGGCACTTTCCAGTCAGCTGAGACAGACTGGTAAGAGACCTGATTACAGCTAGAGTGTTGTCCAAATAACTCTGTTGTTTTGTCACTTGTTAAAGTACTCATGGATTTCTGTGGACACTTTAGGGAGTGTCTTAAATACTGCCTGGAGACAAAAGTGGATTTGAATCAGTGTTTACAGTATCTGCTACCTTTACCCTAGATAATTCTGGTTTTAATTCCCTTTTTATAATCCTATTACAGCCGCCAGATACTGCAGCATGTTAATTGAAGAAGGTGGTTTGCAGCATCTGTACAACATCAAGGAAAATGTCCACACTGATCCCCACGTCCAAAGGATTGCTGTTGCCATCCTGGATAGTTTAGAAAAACACATTATGCGCCATGGGAGGCCACCACCATGTAGAAAACAGCAACAAACCAAACCAAACTGAAAGCTGCAGGTAGAGGAGTGTAAAGTATTGTCTCTGTAATAATCCTCTCTGATATGTGTGTAGTTGGAGTAACTTATAATATATTGGTCACCATTAAAGTGATTTGCTGGTAACTGTGGTACCCAAACCATGTGTGGTAACCTTGCTGAACGTCACCTTTAATGGCAACCTCGTACACAACTTGTAAAGGGTCACAGCTTGAGCTGGTCATGCTTGTAGGGTAAGTGCTGGCTACCAGGAGATGGGACTTGTACAGATCAATATGCACAGCTGGAAAGAAGACTTCAAGGAGTACCTTGTTTTGTGACTTCTGGGAGAAAAGGCTATTCCATCCTTGTGATTGCTGTTCATAACACTGTTCACCAGTTTGGTGTTTGAATAGAACCGTGTGTGGTTGTGAGATCAACACTTACAGACTAAAACAAAAGTCCATGCATGCAGGTGACAGAGAGACTTGTAACTAAGGCGACCAAAATGTCCATTGTCTCTTAACCCTTCTAGACACAAATGTGGTCTTCAGCTTCCTTTTCCTTTTGCCTGCAAGCCATGTTCTTTTGTTTTCCTGCTGGATGAGGCCTCTTTGCACTTCATTTCTCCAGAGTCCTCCCTGTTCCTGTCAAGGTGGGGATCAGCATCACATTCAGGGAAAGGGGAAACCCACTGAAGTAAAGCAGTAGAAACAGAACTAAAATGAGACAGTACTAAAAGGATGTTAGAGAATTTAAATTTTATATCAAGAATGGGTTTTGTTGTTGTGTGACTACTTTTGGTTGTGTGTGATACCTTTCTTTTGTTTTTAGAATATTGATGGGGATAGGAGAAGGCTCATTAGAGCAAAATAACTGACATGACTTCATCATGGAGGGAGTTGTGTGTATTCATAGAAGGCTGGGATATTTGGTCACCTTATTTATAAGAGACTAATGATTGCCCTCATTTTCTGTAAATATTCTGTCAGTATTGTGCAGTGAATTATATTTCCAAGCCATCACAGTGAGTGCAAAATATCACCCAATGTTCTGTGTAAGCCCTGTGTCAATTGCATTGTTCTGTGGGATGTGGAATTTTACATAAAGATGCTAATTGTAACAACTTATTTCTTTCTTGGTTACCTTTGGGTTTCAAACCATGTGTTGAATGAAACATATTGCACAGTGTACAGATGCCTGATACAATGCAAATGATGGAAGCAAACTGCATGCCCTTTCAAATTCAATTTAATTTCAGGTGTTGGTTTAGTTTATCTGCTTAGTCTCCATATTTCCATGGCAACTGATTGATATTCAGCAACTCTTTTGGAAATATTGGGTAATTGAATTTAAAAAGAAAACCTATGTTTGGTAGCTTACTAGCAGAAATGGCTTCTTCATGATGATCATATTTTACTATTTTTAAGTCCTTTCCCTCTCAACTCCCATCCTTCACAGAAAAACACCACCACTAATCTTCAATAACCTAATTAATGTATATTTCAGCAACTTCAAAAGGTACTGATCCAGTAATTTAATCAGTGTTGTGTAATTGTTTTTTGTACAAGAGTATAAATTTGGCTGGCATCATTTTCATCTGTGGATCTGGTTATATAAAGTTTTCTCAATTCCACCAGAAATTCAGCTGGCTGTAGCTTTGAATTATGAAGGTGGTTTAAAAACAGCCTACAGGCTTTTACCCACCACCCTTCTAAGATGTCTGCTATGGAATTTCCTTTACATGAAATGGAACACAAAACTTGTCAAAATTGGTGTCAATAGAATGAATTTAAATCAATTGCTACAAGATTTTAAAATAAAGATGACAACTCTCCTTACAGTGCTGTTTTTTCCTAATAACAGAGAATTTGCTGAAGCAACTTAACTGAAAAAATAATCTACTCCTCCATGCAGCACAAAATGCAAGGATGATGCTGGCATCAAGCCAGATGTCTGAGAGACAAGTCATTTCATGAAGTTCTGCAACTAGCAAGTGCAGAGATGCTAAATACCCATTTTCTTTTGCTCCCCCACACTTCAGGCAGTCAGTGAGCAAAATTCTTTCAAGCTGAAAACTCTGCATGCCTACAGGGTATAAATGCACTGTATCTATTGGTATACGCCACTTATAGAAAGGTCTCTTCATGCTCTTGTGCAGCTTCAGGAGTTTCTTCCAGGGTGGACCAATTCTGGAAGCAGCTTTTAAACTTTGTGTTCCACCTGTAGCATTTGCTATCTTTTGTGAAGCCTGGAAATCCTGACTCTGCTTACCTTTGCAGATTTTTACATAAAAAATTTGTATGTGTATAATTTGGTAAGGATCCCACACACTTTTGGCACAAGTGAATCTGTGGTTTGCTTTGATACTATCATAGCATGAAGTTCCAATGTGGTAAGCCACATCTTATTTTGATAACCTATAAAGCATTTCCTAAAACCACATTTGCTGATTAATTTGCTTTTGTTTGAAAGACCCAGTCTAAAGAAGTAAGAAGTTATAGAGTTAAATTGTGTGGCACATTTTAGTGCTGGAGAACCTCAAAGCAGAGGGAGAAAATAACCTCAACTTCCAGTCAACCAACAGAGGAAAACAGGTGTGCTGGAGCGATATTATGTGCTTGGAGTGTCTGGCATAGACTGATATGATGGCTTTATGTATCTGTGCATACAGGCCCTGTGTTTTCTCAAGCACTGGTTCCAAAGGGAGGCGAGTTTGGGTTCCTGGAGTGGGTCAGTATTGCACTACTCACAGCAGAGCTGGAGTGAAGGGCTGCTGCTCTGTGCTGGTACTGCTTGTTCTGTCAAAGCAATTGGAACAGCACTGATACATCTTTATAAACTGAATTGCTCTCCTGTTTAGATGCACTATGTTTGCTTCTCCATATTCCTTACTTGACATCTGTGTGAGAGCCATAACCACTGACTTCAGATGAACATGCTTTAAAGATCAGGTGTACAAAGTTATATCTTTATTTGGAGATTCCTACAGAAAAATGATCCAGTGGAGTAGTTAGAAATGCAGTCCTAGGGAAGGAGTTAAGTGCACAGAATGGTGTCATAAAAACAATCCTAAGAAATCAGTGGATCCTCCTCAGTCTTGCTTTATCTCCAAAAGCTCAGTGGGAAGCAGAAAGCGTTATTTGCCAGTGAACCGAGGTGGTCGCTTCTCCCTGAAGGCAGCCATCCCTTCCTGACGGTCTCTGGTGGGAATATTCTGCATGAGAAGACAAAGAAAAGAAAGAGGTATGTTTTCCATTTACAAGTCTGATGTGTTTTTAAGTCCTGGCTAATTTGGCAGTTGTGGTCTAAGACTTAAGATTGCTTTTCTTTCAATGATACATAAAGTTCCATGTTTTGCAATTCGGAAAAAAGAGACAGCATTGTAGTGTAACTCATATACAAAGCATCTAAGAAGAAACCGATAGATCTATATAGAAAAACAGTTTTCCATAATCTTCATCATCTTAAAATATGCTGAGACATTATATTGGAATATTGTAACACCCTGTATTGTTCCATTAGCTGAAAAAGGTGCCCACTCTCAAAACACCACAAAGAACTACAGGAGGAATTGTTTTGAATTTATTAAACTAAAACCATTTTGAAAACTTATTCTATAACTAAAATACAGCTGTTCTTTTCAGGAATGAATTCTGAAGGCAGTTTACCTGGGCATAACACATCCCCTCAATAGCCATTCCTGATGCAATGTCAACCTGGGAAGGAGAGGAAAGGTGTGAGGTTTGTCTGAAGTACAGCCCTCAAAGCTACTTCATAGCTCTCAAATCAGTGAGAAGAGTCAGTCACTCTCAAACAGTCATAGTAAGTGATCTTCAGTATTAGAAGTACAATGTTACTATCTGTAGAAAAAAACCCCAGCCATTTTAATTTTATATTTAAAGAAATCTTTTAAAACCTCTGAAAGGGTTTTAAATGTCTGATATAAAGAAAAAATTTAGAACTCATCTGTTCTAAACATTTTTACTGTAGCAAAAATTAATTTGTAAAAGCTGCTAATCTTTTCATTCACCTCAGTATATAAACAAAAATAATTATTACCTCCATTCCTTTGTTTATTGCCAGTTTTCCCATTTTCACAGCAAATGGTGCCTTTATTAAAAACAAAAACAAAACCAAACCACAACACATATTTAAAAATATTAAATTCACATTAATTCATGCTAGATGAATTATTGTATTATTATTCTAGCTTCAAAGAACATATCCACAGAAATTTGTAGTAAGTTAATATGTATTTTTTAAAAAATCAATTTGGTGTTATCTGCAGTTCACAGATGAACATGGTGTGATGTTTCAATGTGTCCTGCAGGTCTGTGAGGCTGCAGCTGGGGGGGTAAAACTGTCCTGTGGGTTAAGGAGCTGGATGTTAACATTTGTTCCTACAGAGACTGCATCCACAAAAAGGAACAGACTTAAAGATCAGGAATCAAGACTTCAGTATTTCAGAGAAAGGAATTTCAGGTGTTTGCACTCTCTTAAAGGGGAGCACAAATGCTTTCTTTACTTTGGTCCCATGAACAATGCACTTACCTGGGGCAGGATTTCTTTAGCCAAAGTTAAAGCTCTCTGGTAAGCTGCATCTCCCTCACTGTTCTGTGGCACTGAGTGGTTTACCAGCCCTATGGAGGCTGCTTGTTCTCCATCAATCTGTCTGCCAGTGAAAATCAGCTCCTTTGCAAGACCTATTCCAACACATCTGGGCAGGCGCTGGGTTCCACCTTAGGACAACAGGGAAAACTTCATTTTCCATTTCTGACAAATGTCCCAGTACCATTTTGTCTCCTTATAAACCAGGAGGCTTAAAAATATAAGGATCATTGTTTCTTTAGTAACTACTGGCTGAATATGTTAACATTTTAGAGGCAACTGGAAGGCTTCAGGATAAAATTTTCTTTTTGATAAAAAAGAAAATTCCCTAAATTCAGAGTAAGTCTGAGACAGAACTCTTGATTCATAGATATCTTTTGTGACTGTAAGATGCTACTCCTAATTTACGTTCAAAACACTTCAAGTGTTCAAGAACACACTCTAATGGCAAAATATTTACAATACAGCTGAGAAAGTGAGATTTAATGAACATTAATTAAGGTTTAATGAAGGTTAAGATTTAATGAAGGTTACCTGCTCCAGGGAGAAGTCCTCGTGTGGTCTCAATAAGGCCCATTTTAGCCGAAGAAGCTATTAAAAAAAACAATGTAGAGTTAGCTACCTTTTGATTTTTATAACTGGAAGTTTTCCAGATTGAACTGATCAATAAAATTAAACTGTCAACACTGAACTGGGACTCCATTTCTCCAGGTAGCCAGAAAATCTGAATATTACAGTACCTATTTAATGTCTGTCTCAAGTCCACTTACCCCAGCGTAGCAATTTTAGCTAGAAAAATGAACCCCACATCCCTGCTAGATAAAATATAAAGGATGGAAGCATGGAAAGAGAAGAAATACATCTTCCAACCCAAACTGATTTAAGCTGGGAAGGTTAGATCTAGCCAGATATATCTGATCCAGTATTAAGTTACAGTAAATATTCAATCCTATTAATAAATAGTTTTCTAAAGGAATCCTAATCTTACCTGAAAACAGGCTTTACTTTTTAAGCACGGGAACTTCAGTTACTATTTGGAACTACTTTTTGTAGTCACGATTTCTGTACAAACTTCTGTTAAATTTCTCTCAAGCTTCTGGATTCCATTAACAATCCACTGTCACATGTGTAAGCTCTCTTAAAAAGTAGCCATCATTTACCAGGAGATTGTACCCTGAGCAACACAAACCTGCTACTCGGAGGTCACAGGCCAGGGCCAGCTCTAATCCACCGCCCAAGGCGTAGCCATCGATTGCAGCGATTGTGGGCACAGGCAAGGCAGCTACAGAAGAGAGCACAGATTGCACAGTTGTGTTCCACAAGTTCTGTTTCATGTGGTCCTGGAATTTAAATCCTTACGTTCTAAAGCTTTCAGTTCAAAATTGCTCTAGAACTTGTTTTCTTCTGCCACAAATTTTCATTTTGAAAACAGTAAAACTGATGTTCTTTCACTTCTCCCTTCTTTGTAAGAATGCAAAACATGCTTCTTCATGCAAAGAAGCTTGCAAATACTAAGTACTGCAAAGCAAAACAGGATCAGTCCTCTCCTTGCAAATTTATGACATGAATATTCATCTGTTGCAGTTAAACAGCCAAAGAGAAGGCACCATCCCTAGGCCCTGTCACAACGCTCAGTGTTTGTGGTGCTTTTGTTAGCCAAGGCTCCTGAAAAAAGGAACAGTAAACACTGTTTAACTAGGTTACCACTTGATATATCTGGAGATTAGTTGCTTGATACTTTTTTAAATACTCAGGCAGCTGGATGCAAACTTCAGAAGTGAACTAGCTCTCTGCTCTAAGTACCCCTCTGACTGCTCCTGTCATTTTTTAAAAATTATTACAATTCTGATTGGTATTTTATACAGATTTGACTTTGGTATTTCTTCCTACTGAGAGCAGAATAATTCATAAATAATGGGAAGAAAATTAATTGCAGAAGTTCATACACCTTTTGCAAAGAAAAAGAAATGGGAGGTGAGGGATAAAACCCCACCCCCCCACCCCAACATTCCACAAATCCATTTAGCAAATCCAGTCAGAGATTCAAATCCATATTCTTAGGTCGCTGTTTCTGAACATGTACTGGAAGTGGGACAACCAACACAACACTTGTCTCCCAAGGATTCCACAGAAGTGTGGAATAATTAAATGCTTTATTGGAGCAGGTATTTATTAGATAGGTGTGTATGTGCTTTGTTGTGTATAAGAAATGCATCTTGTCCTTGGAGAGGCAGCAGAATGGTTGGTATTTAATTCTAATTGGATCTTTCTTTCAAGCATAAGCTGAAAGCTTCTCCTAGGTGGATAACCTGCTGGTTATCCCCTCCTACAGCATTTCTAAATGTTTCATTACAGGTGGTCTAGGATAAATCCTCCAACTGCTATAATCCTTTACCTATTTCATCCATAAGCTTTCTCAGTCTTCTAACAAACTCTCCAACCTCTGCATCATCCATCTTTGCACGTTCCTTTAAATCTGCTCCTAAATAAAGGAGAAAAAGGTTAGAATACAGGAAAAGACATTTGAACTTTTCCTCCTGTCCCTCTCATAGGGACCATTTAAACTAAGACCATTTAAAAAGTCTTGGGATACAGCATTCCAGTTAAGTAAGGTTCGTGGAAGTTGGGGTGTGGACATTTGGGCTGCAGCAGTAACGAGGGTGATCCTCTGCGTCCTTTTGACAGATTTATTTTTATTTCTTTTAGCACTCATTTCCAACTGCTTGTCTGCATGATCTGATTGGCACACAGCCCTAAGAACCACCACACTTTTTGAGAATAGTTTGCAGAACCTTTGCCACTCACCTGCACAAAACACTCCTTTCACCTGGCTCTTGAACACCACCACACGCACCTGCTCATCGAAGCGGAGCTGGTCCAGGACACTGAACAGCTACAAGGGAGGGAGTGCAGACAGGAGAAGAAAAAATTCAGGCGTATGGATGTGTATACACACTGAAATTATAGCAAGTTCCTAATCTACGATAGAAGTTTTCGGATTTATTCCCCTGCAGGTGCCAGAAAATTCATGGAAATCATGTAAGTGGAAACTGCAGGTTTTTCCATGACAAATTCAGAATAACACATTTCCCCATCTCTTTTTTCCTTCCACTCAGAGATGAACCTTTGCTGTACCTAAAACTTCCCTTCCTGTTCAGGCATGAGCCAGACTTTGTCTAGGGTGTGTCATCCTTGAACAGACCACCGGCTAAGGTGTGACAATGAGTGTGCTTTTGTTGTAATGCATCTGAATTAAGTTCAATAAATTAACTTAAATTAGCTAATTTAAATAACCCAGATATCTCTGTCTACATCTGAGGCAGTTTTGTTTATCTCCAGGTTCACCTGTCTTGCCCCAATGCCATCTCCCACTGCCCTTCATCATGAGATAAGTTTTTTTTAGATTTCCCACAACTATTCTCACTGCAGTTAGTTATTGATCATGGTTGCAAACACGCTCACAGGCCAGGCCCATACTCACTTCATTTACAAATACTTTTCCCAGTGAATTTCTCGCGTGGGGTCGGTTCATTAGGATTTCAGCAATACCTTAGTAATAGGAGACAATTTCAGTTATACTTCATTTAGTTCTCTGACACAGTAATTCAACTGGGAATAATATCTGCATATGCTGCATCTTTGCCTTCCTGAAAATGCATATAAAGTATATTCTAAAACAATGAGTTATTTTAAAACTGGAGGTGGCACACCATGTCTATAAAACCCAGTTGTGCAGAACAACTGTGAAATTCAGTAGCACTGTAAAAGACTGAGTAAGCAGACTTCTAGAAAATGAACAGGACATCCAAGAACATATATCTTAGAATCACTGCAGAAATGGGAAAAAAACCCCAAACAACAAACCAAAACCCATATGATCCATCTTAGGTTTCTCCTTTGAATGTTACTTAATTTATTTTTTATTGTACAGTCTTAATGTGTTCAAGTACATTTGCTAATGCAGGAGACCATCCTCTTGGAATTGCTGTTTGCATGAGAAGAGCGCAGATAGGTCACTCTCAGTTCATGTTCCAGAACCATTTTGAAATTGAACTCCATTTAATTTCAACATTATAAGCTCATCAGCAGAAAGGACTCCACTCAAAGTTCGTAAGTTCAAGTAGAAAAATAAAACCACAACATCTACCTACTTTTTCTTTGCACATGTGATTTGTAAATTATTACCCAATGGCTCCTGTATGCTTTGGAGAGAAAAAACATCTCCTATTTCCTTGTCTGGACTTCTGCTCACTTCCCAGGCCTTAACATTGGAAGATGCTGTTGCTGTGCTGTAAGTTCACAGCTGTACCGTGCACCTGCCTTGCTTGGTCTTTCTGCCCTGCTGGAATTCTGTTTATTCTCTGCCTATGGCAGTGGCCAGAGATGTGTCACATTAGAACGAGACACAAGCAAACAGCGGGCACCAGGAAAGGAAATTTACAGCTGGGAAATACTTAACACCTTTGTAACCAGAGAAATACCAAGAACTGTTTATAAGCTCCTGCAACAGTTACACGGAAAGTAAATTAATGGCAATCTGAGCCAAACCTCAAACTGCTTCATGGCTCTCATGGATAAATGTGCACAGACATGCCAAGGTCCTGTCCTACCTTTATCACTGCACGTTAGTGCTGTTAAAAAAATCTAAAATATGCAAACCAGAACTTCCTGCGCTGAGGTCTCCTGCACGCATAACTTTTGGGAAAAAAAGTATCAAGGCACAACTGAAAGGAAAACAACAGTGAGCACCCCGGGTCGGCAGGGCTGTCACCCCCACTCGGGCTGCCCCACGCTCACAGCAGGCCGAGGCGTGGCCACCGGATACGGGAGAAGCGGAGCCGCAGTCCGGGTGCCGGCACTCACCGCCGCCGGCCGCGCTCAGCAGCACCTCCGCGCCCTGCGGCGCCCCGGCCGCGCCCGCCCGGCCCCGCGCCCCGCGCAGCGCCGCGGGCAGCGCCCGCCACCGCCGCAGCATGGCCGCTCCGCACCGACACCGAGCGGACGGGCCCCGCCTCCGGGGAGGCGCTGCGCTCACACAGCCCAGCGGAAGGGCTGCTTGCGACAGGAGCCATGCGAGGGGAAAAAAGGTCGCTACCGCAAACACCACCGCCAGAAGCTTGGCTGAAGTTGGCACCGGCTGTGCAGGATGTCTCCAGGAGATCTGTGGAAGGCAGGAGGTGATTTTCATTCTGCCCGAGCCGCGGAGATCCTCAAGGATTGCGCAGTGAGGGAAAGGGAAGTTGAATGGATGAAGGGAAGCGCTTGTTGATGAAGGGTCAGATCTTCAGCTCTCAGTGTAAATACATGAAGCAGCACTTCAGAAAAAAAGAGAATGATCGCATCAAGTATCCGTCCCAAAGACATCTCTGGAGGGAAAGAATTACAGAACCACAGGATCAATTGGATTGGAAAAGACCTCTGAGACCATCAAGTCCAGCCCATGACTGATCACCACCTTGTCCCCTAGACCATGGCACTGAGTGCCACGTCCAGTCCTTCCTTATAAACCTCAGAGATGCTGACTCCAGCACTTTCCTGAGCAGCCTATTGCAATATCTAATCACCCTTTCTGTACAGAAATTCTTCCTAATGTCCAACCTAAACCTCCTCTGGTGCGACTTTAGGCAATTCCTCTCATCCTGTCCCTTGTTCCCTGGGAGCAGAGCCTGACCCCCACCTGGCTGCACCCTCCTGTCTGTGGAGAGCGGGAAGGGCCCCCCTGAACCTCCTTTTCTCCGGGCTGAGCCCCCCCAGCTCCCTCAGCTGCTCCCCACAGGACGTGAACTCCAGACCCTTCACTATCTTCGCCGCCCTTCTCTGGAGAAGCGGCGAGCTTCATTGCACCTTCATTGCTTTGGAACAACGTGTGATAATCGCCAGGATGGGGGAATTCAGGGGGATAAGCGGGGATGTTTGTCAGACTGGCCGCGGCTGCGCTACGGACAGGGACACCGGGCTGGTGCCGCACGGGGGGCGCTGCGCCTTTAAGGGGCGGGTCTATGGACCCGGCCCCCGGGCGGTCGCTCCGCCCCCGCGCTGGCCCCGCCCCCGGTGTCACTGAGGGCCCGGGGTCGCGGCGACAGCAGCAGGGGAGCAGGGCTGGTCCTGCCGCCGTCGCCATCATGCAGCGCCGGGTGTTCGTGGTGGGCGTCGGCATGACCAAGGTACCGCCGCCCTCCCCGGCACCAGTGTGTGCGCGGGGAAACACGGCCCGCCCGAGGCCGGCCTCGGCGGCGCTCCCCGGCCGGCCCCTGCTGGCGCTGAGGGGGAGCTGCTGCGGGAGCCGCTGCCGGAGCCGCTGCCGGAGCCGCTGCCGGAGCCGCCCGCGCCACTCTGGAGCCCCTCACGGGACTCGGTGGCACCTCAGGAGCGCACTGGCAGAGCCCGGTCCGGACCCGGCGGCAGCGGCTCCGCGCAAAGTTCACTCTTGCTCTGGAGGTGGGGGTGGCCGGGCCGCGGCCAAGGTGAACGTGATGCTCCACAGGGCAGGTCGATAGAACAGCCCTGCAGCGGGCACAGTGTCCCCGTGTCCCTGTGTTCCCCCAGCCGCAGGGCCCGTCCCGGGACAGGGGTCGGGGAGGGCAGGGCCCTGCAGGGTCTCTCCTGGGGCGTTTCTGTCCCTGTCCCATGAGTTGAGAGCATACAGCTCGCCCCGCTCAGCACCTCCACAGCTCCCCAGGGGCACGGGGCACTTCTCCCAAGGAACAAGTGATGGAGAAAGAGGAATTGGCCTCAAGTTTCCACAAGGCATGTTTAAGGTTAGATTTAGGATTAAGTAAAATTCCTTCAACCGAAAGGGTTGTCAAATCCAGGAATAGGCAGCGTGGGTTTGGCTGTGCTGGGGTAACAATTGGACTTGATATTCAAGGTCTTTTCCAACCTAAATAATTTTGTAATTTTCAAAGAGGAACAGTAAAATAACCAGTTTTTTTATTGATAGATGAATCTCAAGATAACCCGTTGCCAGGGTAGTCAGAAACTCCTGCCCCTGTCCACTTTTAAATAATAACTGTCGTGTTGCTGCATGGATATTTCTCCAGTATGCGATGTGATAGAGGAGGAATTGAAAGGTTAAAGACAATTCTATTAATTTTATTTATTGGACTACATGACAGAATGCAGAAGTTATTGAGCTCACTTGTGATGTCCTCATGGAAGAGACAAGTAAAACCTGCCAGACACCATATTGCATCTTAAGTATTTTGCTATGAAATCTTTTAGGACTGTATTGCTTCTATTTGATTAACGTTAATGATGTAATGACTGCTAAAATTTGTTATCTCTTCTCACAACAACAGTCTGTGTTTCCTGTGTGTGTGACTGTCAGTTCCCCAGTGCTCTGCATTTTCAGAAGTGAATCATCTCATTTACCAGTTAAGCATGACTTGAGGAACTGTCAGTACTCTCTCCTCTGTGTTAGCCCAAGTGCTGTCAGTCACTCTTACAGACTTCTAAAACGATCAACTCACCAACTGTTTTTTCTTATGACTTTTGCTATGTAGGTTCTCTGTCTAAATTAATGCAAGTAGGCACTGCAGAAAGTACAGCCAAGTGGTACAAATGACTGGAGTCAGGGAGATAAACATAAGGAGGCAGCAAATTAACTTTTATATGCTCATAGGGGGAATAAAATAATTTATGGGTTTATAAGTAGTTAGCATGAGGATTTGTTTTGTCAGTGACACTTTTTGCTAGTGATGTAAAAATGTAAACCACATGTTCTTGTGGTGGTCTCTATTGAGTCCACTGCAAAGAAAATAGAAATGCCACCTCTACTCCAATGGTGAGGAGTAAGGTGTGATAAATTCTCTACATAGAACAAATATTTTCTTGTTACAAATAGGAGTATAACCAAAAAAAAGTGGAAGTATTTATCAAAGCTTCAGTGAATATTATGTCATGTATTATGATGAATTGGGGAAGATCACAGTTATTCTCTGTCTCACCCACAGGCTTTGGATAGGATTATTATCCATCTCCATAGTCGTGGATCTTCTTTAACACTGATTAGAAATAGCCCTCAGCTCCCATAAAGTTGCACTATTTTCTCTTTTTAGCCATTGCAGGGTCTGGCAGCAGCACTTGGAAATTGTAAAGATTTTGTAAATGCACTTTTGGGTCAATGAAATTACATTGTTTGCGTTATTTAAATCTTATTTCTAAATTAAATATAAAGCTTTTAAATGTGCCAGTTTGAGTAAAATATGAATTAAACTCACTGTGATTTATTCTCAGCTTGTTTTTCTTCCTTTTTCCTTGCCAGTTTTCAAAGCCTAATGAGAAGAGTGCTGATTATCCTGACATGGCTAAGGAAGCAGGTAATTTAGTAATAAAGCATTTTGTGAGATTGCTGATGCTTACTTTAGGTCTTACAGCCAATATTTTTTCTTTCACATATGAAGGAAAAGCTACTGTTCAATAAATAGATAAATCTGAAAACCAGATTTAAAATTCAGACCTCTTTCACCAAATCCATAACTGACCTGTCCAGGTCAGCCCTTCCAGGCTGAAGTCAGCAGGATGGCTTAAAATTGGATTGTGCACTTAAATAATTTAATACTATATTTTTACCTATATTATTCAAAACATACTCTCATTGGGATGAACAACCTTGGTGCATGAACACAGAATTGATTGAATCTTTATCTTCTGATAAAGAAGCTTGTTCAGAACTCAAAATACAATGAAATTGTCCTTATGAGTATGAACATGTCCTTACAAGGTACAAGATTGTATTAACCATTTGCACCATGTAATAAGGAATTTCTGCAACTCTCATTTGTGAATGCAGGACTCATACATACTACTCTAGGTTTGCTTGTTATGGTTGTGAGAGCTGCTTTTTCTAATCTTCAACTTTAAACTTTTTTTCCAACTTTTAAACTCTTTCTTAGGCCAGGCAGCTTTAGCTGATGCTGGGATTCCTTATTCAGCAGTGAAGCAAGCATGTGTGGGTTATGTTTATGGTGAGTACTGTTGTTTGGTTGGTGACTTCTATGTCAATTGCAGTTGTCTGTGTAGATAAGGTATGGGGAATACCATCAATAAGCTTTCTATTAAGGGGAAATCTATTTCCATCCCAAAAAGATTTTTCCATTTACTTTTCCTTCTGGTTCTCTATTAACGACTGTATTGTGGCAACTGAAGTAGGGTCACTGCTGGGATACCCTGAGCAGCTCCCAAGCCACACCTCTGAGACCCTTCTCTCCAGTCTAGTTATGTCACTTTAATTCACAGCTTGCGAAACAGAAACAGGGCAAATATCTGGTTTAAAAACCTGAGGAGTTTCATCTTGTTTCTGAGGTTCTTTACTGTGGGTACCTGAGAGCCATACTCAACGTGACAGCTCAGAAGTTCAAGTTTACAGTTCAATTGGTAGCACTGCACACACATGGCAGGATTTATTTTTGTGAGCTTGTACCTTATTTTTATGTTGTGTTTCTATTTGAAGGTGACTCAACCTGTGGGCAGAGGGCGATCTACCATGGTCTGGGCCTAACTGGCATTCCCATAATCAATGTTAACAACAACTGTGCCACTGGATCCACTGCTTTGTTTATGGCCAGACAGCTTGTAGAAGGAGGTGGGTTGTTTTGCTCTGTGCACATAAGAGATTGTCTGGGATGCAGGAGGATGGTGTATGTGGATGTACATGGCTTTTCCTGTGCCATGAGCTGTATGAACATAGTCAGTTCTGCCAGTTAAGCATTTCTGCAATAAGTGTTTGGAGGAGTGCAGAACAAGTGGCGTTATAGTACTGCAGGCACTAGATTCTCCAGTATGAAAAGAAGAATCTGCTAAAAAGCTTAACTTTTTTCTTTTGACTTGAAGTTAATACAAGTGTTTAACTAACACATTTTTGGAAGGGAGGGGAAAGAGCAGACTGACAGACCATACTTTCAACTGGTGGATGAGTATTTCCTCCTGATTTTTCAGTTCCTTTGTGGACTTTGATACTTTCGTGCACTGATGCTGATGTTTCTGTAATGACAACTATGGTAACACTATGTATGATTGTTTAGTATTTGTAGCTGAGACATAAATGCTTGGTTGTCTATGAGAGCTGCTGTCAGACAGTTAAAAATAAACCCTGATCCTGTAGTAATCTTTCATTCTTAGGTATCAATATCTTTGTATCAATATCTCGTCCATCTTAATTTGACTCTTTCGAAAAGGAAGGAAGAGCAGCTAGTAGGTATTTGTGTACATATCTTGTAATGGAATAGTTGTTAGTACATAGTGTCATTTATAATCACATTGTGCTTTAAATAGCCACACATTTTATTTTAAGGTTTGGCAGACTGTGTTCTGGCACTTGGCTTTGAGAGGATGGCAAAAGGATCTCTTGCTTCAGGTGTAAGTGTCTGTTGATATGTTATGTGTTTGTACATGAGATACACTTCCTCATTCTCTGAGATGTATTCTCAATAACACCACTTGCTTTACTGTGTTGCTGCAGGTGATGATAAAAGAAACCATTAGTTTGCTCTTAATAATCTTTTAGTGAGTTTTGTGATTCTGATGGCAGCTATGACATACTATAAAAAATAAATTCTAAAACATTCCATGCAAAATTCATGTGTCATGTTTGTTGTATTTTGCCAATATTATGTTAGATGCTGGATTAGTGGGGAAAAAGGAAAATGCCAGATAAAATACTGAAGCTTTGAGTTACTGAAGTGTCTTTCTCAAACAACAAATCAAAGAAGGATTCTGAGTCTTCTGGCCTGATGCTTGCTCAGTTGACCTGTTAACACACTCTCCAAAAATTAAGGGCTTCTTGACTCTTATTTGTTTTTACTGGAGAAGTGTGTGGGGGTTTGTTTATATTTTGCCTTAAGGGAAGCAATATTAGAGCCCATATGTCATTTAACTGCAGAACTGCCAAATTTGATAATATATTCAAGAGGTTTGGGTGAAAAATTTAGCAAGTGATAAAAATGAGAAAGAGTTATCCTTTAACATGCTTTATGATATTTCATCTAAACTTCATTGAAAACACTAATAGGATATTAATTTTATAACTTGAAACTATATTAAGTGTCAGAATTTTATTGAGAGGAAAAATACCCAAAGTCCCCTGCTGAAAATAGTGGCTGTGATAGAAATCATGTAACAGTGATTCTTGCCGTGAATTAGTGCAGTGGTTATAATGTTAAGCATTTTCTGCTTATTTACTCTTTTGTTTTACAGCTGGGAAATTATCAGTACTTCTGAACATGTCACTGAAGTGGAACATACTGCATGGGGACTTGTTAAAATATTAGAAAAAGCTAAATTTCATAACATAATTTCATTTGCTTGAAATCTGTGACATTTTTTTGGTGATGTTGAAAAGAAAAGGAGATTATGATTTGCTTTGTATTTCTGTTTTCAGTTTGCAGATAGAACTAATCCTATGGACAAACATTTGGAAATTATGATAAATAAATATGGCCTGGCAAGTGCTCCAGTGGCACCTCAGATGTTTGCAAGTGCTGGCAAAGAACATATGGAGAAATATGGTCAGTTAAAATACATTTTTAAAATTGTCTCCTCTTTATGCAGTGATTTAAAAATAATAGGATGCCTTAAGAAATGGTAGCATTAAGGTTGTATAACTTTCCTGTTGCTGCATTTTATCCCTGTGCCTCAGGATAGGTAGATGAGCATGGGGCTGAACTGTTTGGCAAAGGCTGTTGGGTATTTGATTTAATACCTAGTACAAGGCTGCTGCTTTTTGCTACCCCCTGACCAGACAAGGGAATTGGCTACAAGGTAACAGCCTGGCCTGTTGTACATTTTTTATTTGCATTTTTAGGCTATTATATGAAAATAATATAGACTTAGACTCTAATATTTCACTGCAGCTGTTTTGCACTGATATGAAAATGAGCATTTAAGTTGCAGTAATAGAATAATGCATCAAATAAAATAATTTGTTTGCTGTGTTTTTATATAAGTGTAAAACATAGAAGTGGGTTATTCTGTCAGCTAATGTTTAGTTTTTTTGAAACCTCAGCTGAGTTCTAAGGAATGTCTTCATAACAGTGTGTCTCATGTAAAGATGCTTGTAAAGGTCAGATTCTTATGACACAATATTTAAACTGCTATGTCAGCACTGTTTGAGTAAATAAAGTATTTCAACACAGCTTTCTTTCCCCTTTTCAGGGACAAATCCAGAATACTTTGCGAAAATTGCATGGAAGAACCACAGCCATTCAACCAACAACCCGTGAGTCACGGACTCTGCCTCTGTCAACATCCCTGGTTGTTACAAAAAATTCATGCACAACAAAGTAGTGTTTTTAGAAAATGTTCAGAATGTTTTCAGCATATGTTCTTTTTTATGGACTGAGAAAATAAATAAATTATTCTAGAAATATATAAAAATTAATTAAAAATTAATTAATATCCGGCCCCTTATAGTTTGTATACAGAGCTCTGGAACTGCCTAGTAGTGTGATATTAATATGTCTGCTGCTCAATCTGAGATGGCATCTGTGTGTTTTCCTTAGGTATTCCCAGTTCCAAAAGGAGTACACATTAGATGAAGTTCTGCATTCTCGGAAAATTTTTGATTACTTGACTGTCTTACAGTGTTGGTAAGGAGAGGACTTTGCATTGTGAAATAATCTTGATGTTAAGACAAATATGGTAGGAATCTATTTAAATAAAGTCTGTTTGTGTGTCAATTATAATTTACAGATTGCTTTAAGTAAAACTTTTTACAGATAAATCAAATGTGAAAACTCTGTCATGACCAAACACTAGATACTTGCTCTCATTGTAATACAGTGAAATAAGTTTTGTACTTTGAGGTTCTCATATAATTCTATTACTTTATTAATGTGCATCCATTGCTGTTAAGTGTTAATTCTCTTCAGCCTTTCCTAAGCAGTCTTGGAGGGTGTATATATGTTTATAGCCAAGTAGGAGCTTTAATTTGTCCTAAATTGACAAACCTTAATGACACACTTCTATTTTGTCATGATTTTCAAATGTCTATTGTAAATATTACTGACAGTGTCCAGTAAGCACTGATGGAATTTATAGTTTCAGTGGTAACAGTCAAAGAAAGTGGGATTTTGTATGGTTTGTTGTTTTTTTGTTTGTTTGGTGTTTTTTTGTTCGGTGTGTTTTTTTGGTTTGTATTAAATGATAAATCTATGGAAGATCAATCTAATGAAGACTGACATTACTGATTTAGAACAATAACATCATTATTTTTCTTTCAATCAGTCCAACATCAAATGGTGCTGCAGCTGCAATTTTGGCTAATGAGGAGTTTGTGAAAAGGCATAAATTGCAGCCAAAAGCTGTGGAAATTCTAGCCCAGGTGATGGCTACTGATTATCCAAGCACATTTGAAGAAAACAGTTGCATGAAGATGGTAGGTTTACAGTTCTGTATTCCCTGGTACTCATTGGGGTGGTTTTTCTGAGTTTTTTTTGTTTATAGTTTTGGGTGGGCGTTTTGTGGGGGTTTTCTTGTTTGGTTTTGGGTTTTGTTTTCTTTTTAGTATCTGTAAATCCTAGTGATGCTGTAAAGATTTTCATGTCAGTGAGCAAACATATTGTGCTTTGTGGTGAATGTAAAATTGATTTCATTTGGACAGATGAGGAATAAGCAAGAAGTATGATGGTGGAATGACAATAAGTAACTTATAAACAGGCTATTAGAAACCTAGTTTTTAACAAATTATTTACAGGCTAGTTTTTAAACAACTTGAACAGTAAAATAGATTTCCTTTCATTTTTCTCTTTATAATAGTAATGAAATTTAAAACAATCAGGTGGATCATAGAAAAAGGTGACAAGACAATCTGAGGATTGTTTCAAGGCTGTTGGTCTGAGTCATGTGAAGGAACAATTTGGGTTGCAATCAAGGTTGAGGAAATAGGGGATATTCCCCAGAAAGGTTTGCATGCCAACAATAAGCTTTAGAATGTGTCATTTCTTTCTAGACAGTTTTATTGTATGAATATCAAACTCTGACGTGATGCATTAAAATAAATCAGAATACTATCTCCTTCTTTCACTGACAGGATCTACAGAAGCACAGTTAAAATTAAGTGTAAAAATTAAACTGTGGAGCTATATTTCTGTAATGATATTTTAACATACAATTTCTCTTTTTTTTCAGGTTGGCTATGATATGACTAAAAAAGCTGCACAAAAATGTTTTGACAAAGCAGGGCTGAAACCTACAGATGTTGATGTGATTGAACTTCATGACTGCTTCTCAGTTAATGAGTTCATCACCTATGAAGCTCTGGGACTGTGTCCAGAAGGTAATAGCAGCAATGGAGATAATTGTTGTATTAAAATGGAAAGCACCAAAAATACCCAAATTAAGAACTCCTGTGATCTCAGTCTTAGGCCCCTTTTTTGGTGCTGTATTCTGTCCTAATCTTACCCCAAGATTTCCCTCCACCTATGTATTTCCTTTTAAGAAGATAAAAATAGGATAAGAATTGCTTGTGGAGGGCCTTAGCAAGTCACTGATCTTTGAAACATTTTCCTCTCAGAGATGCTGGCAAATTATCAATGTGCATCTAAAGTCAACTGTGTAAGAATGCTCAGTCTGTCCAGATTAGTTTAATGTCAGTGAATCTGCTGGATTTACAACAGATTCAATGGCAGAGAAATTTAGCTCTGTATATATAAATAAAATAATTTAAAATTTTCTGCTGAGGAGGGTATTTTATGTTTTCAAATAAATAATGCATTGAACTGCTATTTTAGTTCATGATATAGTTAAATTCTAAACATATTCTTGCTTTACATGGATTATTATCTGATATAGTCTTTCTCTAATTTGTTGTTAACTAATTGTGAGAAAATACCATATTCTGTCACTAGGTGGTATATTAAGTCTGAGCTTTCTTACTGAAACAGACATTTATGGAGCTCCAGGAAGACTTTTGTGTTTGCCTTTGAATGTTTGCTTTCCACTGTCATTTTTGCTGTGTTTTTATGGTATTTGCAGCAAAAATGATATATGTTTGACATATTTAAACAGGTACATTAAGGTCTTTAGGTCATTCCTTTAATTGATGCAGAATAATCCTGGTGGTACTTGTTTATTTGAATAATTAGCTCTGTGCATGGTTATTTAATAGTGTTATTCTCACAACCCTTAGTCAGTCTGGCCTTAATAGTATATGAAGCTTATCTTGGAATGATAGACTAATTAGGCATAAAAATTAATGGAGTGTCATAAACCACTGTGGATTTAGATGGGCAAATCTAACCTGGTATTCTCATTTAATTGCACCATGGAACCATGACAGATCTTTTTTAGACTCTGCTGTTAATAATGTTGGCTGAAGAAGCTGGTACAGGAATAAATGAAAAAGAGCCTGGTTAAAAGGGAGAATTGTTTGTAGTCTGCAAAGCTAAATAATTCCAAACATTAGTCTTCTGAGTGGTTTTATGTACTATTTTAATGTCTTAATACAGCCCAAGGTACCATTAGTTGGCCTTTGTGGCAAGGGTTTGTGTTCAACTTGGTGCTCATCCTCCAAGTCCTGGGGGTCACAAATTACAACTAACCAAAACCAAAGTTATCACTGCAGTTTCAGGAAGAAAATACAAAAAGCTTCATTATACTGATTATATCATAGTGCTGTATATACCAACAGAACAATTCAACAGCAAATTAAAAACAACTTTTGTACCAAGTGCTTCTCTCCCATGTTATGCCTTCTCCAGTGTAGGCAAGTCTCATTAATGTAGTTTCGCTAATTTTTGCTCTTTGTGAAATTTCCTGTAACATTTCCTAGGGTTTGACTGACATGCAGCATCTCTGGTAAGTTACAGCAGAACTGAAAAATCACTTACAAATAAAAAAAGAGCATGTTTCTTACATAAATACTGTTTTATAGGAAGAGCATGTGACCTGATCGACAGAGGAGACAATACTTATGGAGGAAAATGGGTTATTAATCCCAGTGGTGGCTTGATTTCCAAGGGACATCCTCTTGGTGCCACAGGTATGCAAAACCACTTCATGTAATCACACCCATTAGATAAGAAATACAGCTCTTGAGCCAGGCAGGTGCTTCTCACCTGTGCTTGAAACATGAAGGACTCAAAGCTTCTTCACAGTCTTCTATCCAAATAATCCAAGTGTTGAGGCAGGATGATGCATCTTAACCTTTCCTAAATAATTGCTCAATAGTACAATTTCTGAATAGTATTTGAAGAACTGTTCTAATATTATGTCATCCTTTAAGATTCTGGTTTGGGAGATTTTTACTGCCTCTGAATAGCCTGTACCACTGTTAGCTGTACTAGAAGGTGATTTTGTTAAGTCTTGGATGTAAAAATATTTATTTGATGTCTACAACATAAGCTCACTGAGTCACCATTTCCCAGCAACACAGATTTTCCCTTTTTCATTTGTTTGCTTTTTTTTGTTTGTTGTTTTGGGTTTTGTCTGTTTTGTTAGTGTTTGTTTGTTTGTTTGTTTGTTTGTTTGTTTGTTTGTTTGCTTTCTTTAAACTGCTGTGCTTGTTTCTAAATGAGTTGGCTCTTGGACAGAATGTGTTTGGATTTGTGAAGATAATTCCCCCTGCTTGTTTGGAAATGAGAAGTTGTCAGAAAACTGGAGAAGATGAAACCTTGTAAAACACCAAGTCTTAATCTAAACACTTGTAACAGTGAGATACAATATGCAGTTAAGTGTGGGAGCCAAGGGAAGTGTTAGCAAGCTTTGGGAAAGAAGGGTTCCAGATAAATAAGACTGTGGTTATCTGTAACAGGATGAGAGTATTGCATTGCCAGGTTTGTGTTAATTTTTGTCAGTTACACAGTGATAAAAGCAGAGGCACTTACTGGCATTCTTGCTTCTCCGTTGCCATGGGATGGAGGAAGAGTCAGTAAAATGCAGAAAATTACGAGTATCCAGCCTGTCAGCTTCATTTCCTTGGAAACAGTATTGAGCCCAGTTATATGCTAAACAAGGGTCATGTAAATCCTCTTAAATCTCCAAACCATTCCAGGGCAGGCTGCACCACAGTACATACCCTCTCCTTGAGGCTGAGAGAATGTGAATGAAACCTGTTCATTCTCATCTATGACTGTAATCTTAAAAGTCCTTAACTCCTCTTCTTCATAATGTTCCAGCTGGCAATGTGTAAAATTCGGTGCATGAAATGCAGATTCCTTGTCTGCCTTGTCCAAAGACCTGTGCAGTTGTCCAGAGGAAGGGAGAGGAAGGAAGAGGGGAAAGGAGAAATGTGTGAGGAATGTCCAGAGGAGGGCAGTGGAGCTGGGGGAAGGTCTGGAGCACAAATCCTGTGAGGAGTGGTTCAGAGGGGCTCAGCCTAGAGAAAAGGAGGCTTGGGGGCATCTTCTCACTCTCTCCAGTTTCCTGAAAGAAGGGTTGTCATCCAGACAGCTAGAGACAGGATGAGAGGATATAGACTCAAGCTGTGCTAGGCTGGATATAAAGAGGAATTTTTACACAGAAAGGATGGTTAAACATTGGAATGGGCTGCCCTGGGAGCTGGTGGAGTGTTGAAGGAATGATGGGACATGGTACTCAGTGCCACGGTCTAGCTTGGTGCTTGGCCATAGGTTGGGCTCAATGATCTTGGAGCTCTTTTCCAATCTAATGAACTGATGCTGTGCATGCGGTGGGACTGGACCCTGACTGCAGAAAGCTGATGGAATAGTGGGGGGAGACCGAGGGTGACCATAACCAGAGAGTGTCAGGGTTGCGGTGCAGAGGGGTTCCCCTTCCTTTGGGTTTCCCAAGGACACCCAGTTCACTGCTGGCAGCTCGGATCCCCGGAGGTTTCTCCAGCCGCGTCCCTCGGCGCGGCGGGGAGGCCGCTGGCTGACGGCGCTCTGCGCTCCATGTTTCAGGGCTGGCGCAGTGCGCGGAGCTCTGCTGGCAGCTGCGCGGGCTGGCGGGGCGGCGCCAGGTGCCGGGGGCGAAGGTCGCGCTGCAGCACAACCTGGGGCTCGGCGGGGCCGTGGTCGTGACGCTCTTCAGGATGGGCTTCCCCCGGGAGAGCAGGTGAGCCGGGGCTGACACACGCCGGGGGCTCGCCCTGCACGGGGGAACCGCGGGCTGCAGCGCCAGGCCTTCCGGAGCACTCCGCTGGGACTGCGCATAGCGCAGAGCCTGCTGTCCTGCTTCCTGTGCCCTCCAAACTTAGCTGGGTTTGAGTTTCTGCTCTGGAAACATCCATTATGTGTAACTCTTGTGTACCTGCAGCACTGCAGGTCTGTACTGAGCTTAAAACTCACCCACTCCCGTGTCACATTGTGCACTTAGAGTTATTGAAAAGCTCAAACCGGCTTGTCGAAACAGCTCATATGATTGTCCATAAGGAATAATAATGTTTGGAGGAAAAAAGCTACCAAAGAAATAAAAACCATTCCAAGAATAAATCGGGTCGCATTAAAATTAATTAATTGAAACTGGGATCTCCCAAAACCAGCAAGACATTCACGAGAACAGAGAAACCATTGCTGAAATTGTTACTGCTTTAGCTCTATGAGGTATTGCTTTCAGCATGTTTCACGTGATACTGTATTCCGTAGAATTCTGATGTGTTACTGGCTACAGAATTTGCACTTGCAACTGTAGCCTATTTCTGAGTGAGAGAACACTGATATGAAGCTGTCTGCCCTCTGCTGTAGCTCAATGCTCGAATGGACAGGAATTGAGAGAAAACACTTAAAATTTGTATTTTTCTGGTGTTCTGGTGGGGAGACTTAAAATGCAGTTCCCTTTACGCTTTCACTTTCAGCTTCCCTTAGAAAGATTGACATGCTTATAGTGGGCATTATGGTTTTTAAAGCTCATCCCAGTGCTTTGTTTTCTCTGAAAACCTGTGAACAGCAGAATTTATCATACACTGGCCTTTCAGAAAGAAACATACCCCTCCCTCCCAACTCATATTTCTAACATCTGTTTCAGCTAAACCTGTGGAATTCATGGGAAGTGACAATATAACCTGTGGAAGAGGTGATGAGAGAAGCCACTGAACTTTGAAGGGCTGCAGCAATAACTTCTTGTAGTGTCAGGAGTGATAATTCAGTCTCTTTTTTAATACATAAGAGATTGTACCATGTGAGAAAAAAAGAGGAAAAATATTTATTCTCTTGGATTCTCTTCAGACATGCTCACGAAACTTGTCAGTGGGTGTTGGTACAGTTTTTAATCTGAGGGGAAAAGATACGGAGTACACCTTTTTCCATTGCTTTGAACTTTGTCTTTAAAAATGCTATCACTTTCTGGAAAAAAGCTGTTGCTATTTTTATATCATCAGTCTTGAGGTACTGCTAGAAGTAGTTCTTCCTGCCAGGGAGAGCTTTTCATGTACAGATAATATTTTTCCTGAAGAAACTTAAGTCTAATTTACTGTGACTCATTTCTCCTTCAGAATGGTGTTCAGAATTTTAAAAATACTTTCTTAAGTACAGCTCGACCCAGACAAATCTTAGCAGTACTCATTTCATCTTACACTAGAGAAGCTGAAAACCCTTTAGTTCTCCCAAAGGCACAGGGAGTTGCACCAATGTGTGTCAGACTTTGGAATGGAACAGTGGGGCTGATGTGCTTAGACACCCCTTACATAACTGAGTTATGATGTGCATTGTGTAATTAAGGGAAAGGTGATGAAACTACATGATGATGAAGATCCTTCACACCAGTTTCCTACAGCAGTGGTTGTACAGTTAATCACTGGTTCCAGATCAAGTCTGTGGCTTTAGTAATAACTGGTGAGAATGTGCATCAAGGCAGCAGGACTTGATCTGTTTTGCATTAGTTTTTGAAACAATTCTGATTTTGTTTGGTGGCTTTTTCTGAACCTTACAGTTTCCATCCTGTTAGTTCAGCCTTGATTTATTAACAAAATGGATGTGTCTCCTTCAGACAAGACAGTGCCCACTCTTGCTACCTTGTCACACATCTGCAGGGCAGTGTCAGTACCATCCCAGTAAGTTCTAGCAACACTTCTTGAGCAATTCAGCAGTATCAGATCTGACCACAGTTTTGGACTTTGCTGCCAAGATATGGTAATAGTGGTGAACTTGTTCCTCCTGCTGCTTGAATTGCCATTTCTTTGGACATTTCTCTGTACTTTGGCTCTGCATGCCCCTGCAGAAATCAAGAATTGGGTTCCATGTTGCTATCAGGCCATGCAGGGTGATTTCTCCAGAATATCAGGAATAAAATTAATGATTTACTTTCATTATAAAATTAATCTTCAGCTCATACACACAGAACACACAGATATCTGGAGTGACTGTAACTCAAGCTGTCAAGAGAGCAAGCTTCACTTTGATATCAGAGTTGCTCTATACTGCTAAAATGTTTCTTGCTGGTGTTAGGCCTATTTGTGATCATTTGAAGATGTTGAAAATGTGATTTAAAGTGTTTAAATTAATGGGATTTTTGTTTCAGCAATGGCCGTATTGCAGCTGTGCCTCTCAGTGCAGCTGTTGATGGATTTAAGGCACAGCTGGTCTTCAAAGAGATTGAAAAGAAGCTCCAAGAGGTATCTGACTACTTTTACCTACAACAGGATTTTAATTGGTAGCAAAATGTGTGTGAAACCTGTTGGGAATGTGTTAGCATCCATCACTTCTTCAGGACTGCTCAATGAAACAAATGTTATAGATTTGGATTTTGCTGGAAACCTTTTACACTGTGCCACGATTTTAAATTACTTTTTTTTCCAGGTAGTTCCTACCTGTGTAAGGATATTTCAGTGGAGGCAAGTTTAGACTGTATGTGAGGAGCTTGCTGACTAACCACAGAAACTTTGTTTGGTGTTAGATGCTTGCTTTGAAAGTGTGGTCAGAAGAAGAAATTGCATTTTGTCAAACTAATGTCAGGACAAGACTATTAGGACTATTCTTTAATAGATTTCAATACAGATAGTCATAGTTTGAGGTTTTTTTTAGATTTTTTTTATGTTTTAAATGGTGCCTAATGGGGGGAATAGATATTTTTATATTAGTAGAAATGGTGGAAGTTTATTAATTACTTCTGTTAAATTAAGACTAACTGAAAATTAGGTTGAAATAAATTACTTTCTCATTCCATGGTCATTACAGGAAGGAGAGCAATTTGTCAAGAAAATTGGTGGAATCTTTGCCTTCAAAGTAAAAGATGGTCCTGGTGGGAAAGAAGCAACTTGGGTAGTAGATGTGAAAAATGGTAAAGGCTCTGTGGCAGTTAATTCAGGTCAGTGCTCTTTTATTATGTCATTGCAGAACACACATAAAACTAATGAATAGGCTCATATTCTGTTCAGGCTGTAGTGACCTTGAGCAAAAATGAGGTAGACCTACCTTAATGTTAAACTTTTCTTATTACTGACACTTTCAATCCATGGTGTTTCAGACCAAGAGCTAAACATCTTCTACTCTGAATCTGCCTACAGATAATAGTGTATTTTATTAAAGGCTAGAGGCAGAGCTGTCATACAATTTCAAAGGAACCAGAATGGGGAAAAAAATGTGAAAATCAAACCTTGGGGATTTTGTTGCTCTCACCTCTTAAAATTTGGGCCAAAAATGTAATTTTTAGCTGTTTCTTCAGTTGCTTTATTGGAGACACTGGTAAGCAGTAAACTGGTCTGCCTTGTCAAGTTTCTTCTCCTCTGCAGGTAGTTAAACACGAAAACTTGATTGGTTTCTGTGCTGTACCAGCTGACATAAACTTCAAGTTCCATTTTGAAAAAGGCAGAAATAAGTAACAGACTGGGTGGTGTTGGGGAACCCCATAAAAATATTGAAAACACAGGATTTGTACCCTTGCCATGAAAATGTCTTGTGTCAAATCTGAAGTCACACACCCTATGAAAATGGAAAAAAAACAAAAAGAGACAAGAGACAGTTCTCAAAATCTAATGTATCCATGAACCTACATCACAAACTTTTAATTAAAAACATGACAGGGGATTTTATTCAGAAATTCATTGTTATGTTATTACAAAAAGAAGACCACAGTCTTTTATTGCATGGACAACAATTTATCAAAGATTACGATCTAGTAATAAGATGAGTGCAGGAAAAGATGTGTGCAGGTTTTAGCCCTTTGCTTTATACCAAATACATCAGTATTTATATCAGAGTTTATTAAAATAATTTTCCAGCTTACTTCTAGTAAGAAGATCCTAGAAACTCCTGCACTTGAAGTAATTCAGATGAGTGCTTTCAGAATGCACGTTGTTCCCATGGAAGGAGAGAGCAGGAAATGCCTCAAACGTCAGTGATGAGTATCTTCAGAGAGTATCACATGGGAAAACTCATCTATTCCAAGCTGATCTTCATAGTAGCAAATACAAGTGTGATAAAACTGAAAGATTCTTTTCAGTTTGCAGTGAACACTCTGTCTGGATACATATGGATTATTATTTATTTTCAAGGAATTAATTTGCTTAGCTTTTCAGGAAGGCCCATCTTCCTTCAGTGTTGGAGTGGTCTGTGCTTCAAGGTGGCTCAGCTGCCTCTTGGCTTTGGGTGGCCTCTTGCTGATATTTTTTAATGGCTCTTACTTGTACTTCAGGTACCATTTGCTCACCTGTGGTCTAAAGGGATGCTCACATAGTTGTAGCCTCTATAACTGTTTCATTTCTCAGTCTGAATCTTCATTCAACTTCTGTCTTGCAGATAAGAAGGCAGATTGTACGATCACAATGGCTGACACTGATCTGCTGGCACTCATGACTGGCAAAATGAACCCTCAGACAGTAAGTACAGCAAAGATGATCTGATCAGGGAACTGGTATTTTTTGAATGTGTTTAAGTTGAAATCATTTGAATGTTTTCATGCAGAACTACCATGGCTGATCTGAAAAATGACAATTCTTGGTGTGCTCTGAACAAATCAGCCAAAGTGAGATCCTTCAAGAAGGACAGGGATGTATGTCAGACATCCTGCAGGGATGTGTCTTGTGTTATATCCCAGAAGGAGATATAATAGTGCTTGGTTTGCAGAGAAGAGGGGCAATCAGTTTTTGCAACATGCCATAAGAAAGAAGGAATGTGGGCCTCTCTTTATGGGACTTTATTGCTATAGCTGACATTAGTGTAAGGAGTCATCTTGATGCTGAAAAGTAGAAACTGAGGTGAGCATCCACTGAATGCCTGTGATTTTGTTGTTGGGTGGGGAGTTTGGGTATTTTTGTTTGGTTGGTTAGTTTAATTTTTTTTTATTCCTCTGCCAAAAGCAGTCATAGTGTACAAGTAAAGCAGATGTATAAGTTAATTTTAAGTTGCTGTTCAGTGCTGTGCTTCTAAATTTGAAATGCTCTGGGTCACTGTTTCAAGATTTTGGTCTGGTAATCATGGGGTAAATTTTGCAAACTGAAACGTGTCTAGGAGAAGTTTTGAGATAAAACACATTATAGAAATGTAATATGCATATTTTAATATACGTGTAGAAAATTCAGGAGCAACTCCAGCTTTACGTCTACAGTTTGGATATTTTGGTGCATGCGGTTTATCTCCTTATAAGGTCTGGAGGAAAAAATCCAAATTTTCTGCATGTCTGCTTCACAAATGAGATTTGTAAAATTGAATTGATCAGTTAAGGCTGAGGAGGATCTGAGCTAAGAAATCAGTTGTGGCTCCTGCTGTCACTGTGGCTTTATTGTTTGCGGTTGAAATAATCAGCTTGTCTGCTATGAACAGTCACCACCCAAACATGGGGTGTTCTGCCTGCTCCAGGTGCAGACTCATGGCTGTGATAATCTAAGAAACAGGCAAGTTTATTCTCTTTAGGTATCACAAATGTAATACGAATACAACTTCCTCAGTTTACTGTTCTACAGTCAAACAATGCATTTGTTTCTGGATGTGAGGTGTGTGCCAGAACTGTTGGAATTACCAAACTGATTATCCATAATAACCCATAACTGTCTGGAGGGATAATATGTTGTATTGCATTTCACAGAATCTTTTTTTCTTTTCAGGCATTCTTTCAAGGCAAATTGAAGATTTCTGGGAACATGGGCATGGCAATGAAACTTCAGAATCTACAGCTTCAGCCAGGCAAAGCTAAACTTTGAGCTCAGTAGAGTAAATAGTACTTGATATTCTTGACAAAAAAGTAGAATGAAACTAGACATTATCAATAATATGGCACAGACTGGGTTTGATTGGACCTTTCTCACCTAAATTCTGTGGTTAGAGACCTTAATTCTCTTAATTTCCGTCGGTTTCTCTATGGCTAAGCTTGAGGCATTAACACAAATGGTACATGGTGGAGCTTTGTGACAGCTTTTGTTCTAATCAGTATGGATAATTTTGTAAAAGTTAGAGCTGAATTAGGCTGCTTACTATTGTTGAGGTTAGCTGGGAAGAAAGAGGGGAAAGTTATAAATAGTTTGGCATATCAATGAAATGAGTTGCATTTTTAAAGGCTGTAATAGCAGGTCGTACAAATGCTTTCAGACTTCCATTCTAACCAATCTGCTGCTGCTTACATTAAAATGGTCTTGTAAAGGGGATCTCTAAGAACATTTTTTAGAATAGGTTTTAGGAATTTGCTATAAAATACTTTTCTTATTACTACTTTGGAATTAAAAAATAAATAAAATATCCAGAAGTAAGCAGGAACTAGAATGATGCTTTGAGGTTCACAGGATTTGATAATACTTCACCTCAAAAACAGGTTAGATTTGCCAGGAGACAGAGAGGAAATATAACCTGTTTTCTCCTGGTAAAATCTGGTGTTGATCATGATGAAATTCTTGTCAGTTATGTAAAAGCTTTAAGTTTTGTTTTGGGAAAATGTATTCTGGTTGGAAGTTTAATAGAAAATTAAATATACTTTTCCTGTTCTTCTGTGTGTCTCTTTCTCAGATTTATAAACATGGATTTCATGTTAATGTACTGAACTGAGTGTTTTATTCAGGTTGCCATAAAGGGCACCTGCAGGCATCCACTTTTTCCTCCTCAGGCATTGTCAGTACGTCATTCATAAACTTCATATCAGGCCGGAAGAACACATCTCACGTCCTCACATACTTGGGCTATGGCTGAGGAACTTAGACCAAAACTTTCATTTCCCTGGCTTAACTAAAGTAATAATAATAAAAAAGAGCAAATTCAAGCCAATCATTCTGCCTCCTATTGGGAATAGTGACAGATTCCTGAGCAATAAGAATGGCTCTACTACATCAGACCAAAAATCCTTCTGGCTCACTGGATTTTCTCCCTCTTGCTACCTTGGAAGGAAGATGAAGATGGCCCAACCATCTGTTTACTCGGAGTACTTTCCTAAGTGCCACTGATTGTCATCTTTTTTTTTCCCCAGCTCACAAATTTAAGCCAAAAGTAGTTATGTCTGCATTGTCTTTCATGGGTTTGTTCAGTCCCATTTGGAATCCCTGGGCAGCTTTTTTAGGTTGGGTCATGAGTTTCTGTTCCTACACATCATACAGAATTAAACTTACTCCCTTCTGTCCTATACATTGCAGTTTTATACCTCTTAGTTTTTTGGGGCTTTTGGGAAGGGCTTTGTGTTTTACTGGAAGAACAGTGAGTAGCTTCAGAGCACTCCTGGTGTTTCTATTCTTGCCCTGTCACCTTCAGGCTTCACAGCTTACAGAGAGGTCATTCTCTTTAAGTGTGTCACTTGGAGAGACCCTTGTAATTTTCTGTCCATCCAATTGTCCTTTTAAAAAGTTATCAAGATACAAGAGCATATTCTGCCTATATTTTTCTTTCCCCAGCTGCTTTTCAGACCACTCCTTGTTTTGAGGTGATGTTTTCTTAGATCCCTTTAAAGCTGGGGGCTCATTCCTTTCATACTAACTCAGTGCTTATTTCTTCATTGTGAAACTGAAATATTTTAAATCACTGTTCTATATGCATCAGTTCATTTTTATTGAATTTCATCTGTCTTTTACTGCCCAGGAACTCAGTGTTCAGGCCTGGTCTTTAATATCTGGATGAAACAACAATTGTGACCCACTGTTCATCATCTTTTCCAAGACATTAGTTTTCTGTTAATTAGGATAAATATGGCATTGCTCCACTGTAAACTTTTAAAAGTAAAATCTGGTCATACGAACGGTTTCCTCCCATGCATTGTTTATTAACTTATCTAAAGGATTGGAGTAGATAGGAGTCATATCTCTCAAATGAAAGCAGTGTTTAGCTCTCTGTAAAATAACACTTGCTATTGTGTTCACTGCTTTTTCCTAAGTTCTTGCCATTTGGCTTGTGGGTTAGAACAAAGGGGAGTTACAGGATTTTTGCAGAAATTCTGTGCAGAAAACAGTTTGTTCCTCCTCTTGAATTACTGATACTACCAGAAGAACTCTGAGGAGATGTCTGTTATGCAAGCTAAGAATATGCCTTTTTCAAGGATTTTGAGCACAGACACAACTGTGTCCACTGTTTTGGCCACTTTTTAATTAAAACAGAAAATGAATTTTGAAATGTAAACAAGATAACATAGATAATAGTACTGCATCCCAATAATAGTTCAAGTAAGATGTGCTCAGCTGCAGAATGAGATTAAGTTCTTTAAGGGGGAAAAGTTGCAGAGAAATATGAATGGGAAAAAGAAGTGCAAAAATAATTTTGGAGTTTGTTTGCTACCAAGAGGAGTACTATCCAAGGCTAAGGCCCTGATCTCTCCCTCAGAGAAATCTGGGTTTGCACAGCCTGGGGCTTTCAGGCTTGAGCATCTGCAGCTATGATGTCGTTTGAACAGAAAAATCCCAGGTTAAACCTTCCATTCCCATCAGCAGTAGGTAGAGGGAGTAGTGCAAAGGTTAGCACAGCCTGCAGCTGGGAGAACTGGTCAGGCTGGGATTTCTCCTGCAGGATTTAAGGAGATTTAGAGGACAAAGTTGTATATTTATCCCATTTACCTGCTAATGTCCTATTTTGACATCTGTCCTGTATTGCTTCTTCACTTTCAACACCTTTGTGTTATAACTTGCTGAGTAATTTTTTTATACAATACTTCCTCTGATTTTCCTGGGAGTGAGGGGGAAGGTGTATTTTTCTAGAAATCCCAAATCCTCTATGAACATTCTGCAGTCTTAGAATATGACAACTTTGAATAAATAAATATTACAGTGGATAGAAACAATTTACTTTCATGAGAAAAAGCTCCATGGTACAAAGTAGTTTTTTAACATTATAAAGTTCTGTTGCTCATTTTTTTGCATAGCTGGAAGTATTACCTAAGTCTATACCATTTTAGAAATCTCGCTACAAAGGTTTACTTTCTCACTCCCTAATGCTCTGTTGACCAAGTAGCATTAAGTTCCTCTTCTCCAGCTAAAGTCCTCTGTAGCTTTAGATCAGCCTTTTATCTGAAGTTTATGTTTCTGCAATTGTATTATGTTAACTGGATTCCTTGGGGGGAGAATTAGAAAGGAAGTTAGAGATACAGAAAGGTAGCCAGTAACTGAACATAGCAGTGTTTTAATTTTTGTTTCAAAGGCCTTCTGTAAAGGGAAAAAATAAATTGTAATCTTCTAGGCAGAGGGTTTGGTGTTCTCAGACTCCCAGCTCACATGAGGGGCAATCTCAGCTTTAGACATTAAAATACTTGGGAGGGTTGTTCTTCCTTCATGAACTCTGGTGAGTACCCCTTGCCAGCTCTTAGTTTGGGGTTTTTTCCCAGCTATAGTAAGTGTGACAGCCAGAGGTGTTGTCAGGTTAGCAGGTATATCTTACCTTTATTTTCTTTTGCAAAATAAATATAATTCTTGCCTATTGGAATTTTCACTATAATGAAAAAAAGGAAGAGAAGTAAATTATTTGTCAGAGTTGAAGCCACTGAGCAGAGTTGATACCTGACTCAGCAGATATGGCTTGCAAGAATTTGTGTGAATGCTTTGGATTTGGAGCACAGATTTTATTTTTAAACTTTTACTTGAGTTTTGTGTTTTCAGCCCTGCTGCTTTGCCTAATCAGAAATAGATTCAGTGCAGAACAATACACTTACTTTTGAAAATGCATGTGACACAGTCTGGCAGGTGGCATTGTGGAGGCTTTGCCTGTGTACAGCTCATCCTGGTACAGTGTGGGATCCCTCTGGAAAGCAGCAGAGTGAGGAGGCTGTGAACAGCTGAGCACCGTTTGTGGCAGCTGGGTTAGAGAGCTGCATTTTTGGGCAATAGATCATTCCAGCATGCAGAAGGATGGGATTAAAGGACCTTGACTACATCTTCCCTCTTAGAAAAACTGCAGATAGTCACAAGGCTGGTTTTGTCCTTTTCCCATATGTCCAAAATCCATCTGAGGTCAGATTCAACTCTTACCTCCTTGGAACAGGAAATCCATCACTTCCTGCTCTGCAGAGCACCAAGAGCACTTCATGTCAGCTCTCGTTAAGCAAAGAAGGGTAAGAATGCAATTAGCCTGGTGGATAAAAGGCAGGGAAAAGTCTCTTAACTATGAAAAATCAACACTTGAGGAAGCAAACCACATGTGGAGAACAAATGCTGGAAAAAGCCCCAACTGTTTGGAACAAATGCCTTTATTACTTAAATAAACAGCAGTGTAATTTGTTGGAGTGACAGTGTGAGCTGTTCTGTACCCTGTATCTGTAAGGAGAATTCATTGCTAACTTGAAAGCAGATGGCTTTGTATGGCCCTGGGTGGGTTTTCTGGGAAATGTTAGTTATATGCTATGATACAGGAACAGAAACATCCTAATAATGCTGCAGCAGGCTAAAAGAAACATGAATAGTATAAAACAAGTACAAAATATGCTGTGTCTGTTTCCCATATTTCAGGTAGATTAAAAGCAGTCATGGCTTTTTAATTTTTTTTTTTTTAACAGTACATATCCTCTGGGAGAACAGACATCTCAGAGTTCATTTGGATCAAGACACAGATGCCAATAGGCTCATGGTTAGACACTGTTGTGAATTCTTAGGTTTGAGAAATACTTCCCTTCCTGCTTTGGAGACAAAACCCCCTTTTATTCCTTGTGTTTTGATTATTCATTTTTTTGAAGCAAAATGACTGCAAGTTACTTAGATGAATTTTAATGATTTCTTTCCGTTCTTTCATATAAAGGCACAATACCAACACATAGCAGTGAGCACTTCAGGAATGTCAGTATTTCTACAGAGTGTTAATCAGATAAATAAAGGTGAGAATAAAGAACATTTTGTTACCTTTTAAGATACAACTAAAACTTAAACTTCCTGATTGCCTCATACCAGGCAAATCACAAGTTGATGCCTGGAGAACCACTGTTCTTGGAGCTTGAGCTTCAGTAGATCTGCTTACACCTTTTGTTCTCTGCCATGTTGCTGTCTGATTGGTGAGTTTCTCATATCACAAGTAAATTTAGCCTGTTTAGGACAGTGACAGTAGTTGCAGAGCTGAACAGGTCTCACATGGAATATACTGCATAGTGCAGCTTTGGCCCTGGACAATGCTAAAGTCTGCAAGAATTTCTTTGAAATCTAAGAGCTCAAGGTAGCCAAACCTGTCCTTGACCACCACAGGGGCTTTTTACTGCTGGGCAGTGCAGAAGGTTGTGTCCTGCACAGGGTGCTCTGTGCCAAGCCCATGGCAAAGCACTCTTGTGGCACACACTGTCCCAGCTGCCCCAGCAGCTGTTTGCCCAAGGGCCTGGTTCTCTGCCATCTGTGAGAACTGAAGAAATAATCATACCAAAGTTTAAACTGAGTCTTCATCTCCAGTTTTTAAACCTGGAAATGTTTTTTTCATGCAGGCTGCAGCCACCACTCAGGCCTGACAGCAGGGAAGGTGCAAGACTATGAAGACTCAAGTTTGACTGGAAATGTCTTCCTCAGCTTATTCTGTGCTGTGAGTGTTGCAGTGGAAATTCTTTGCTCTGAAAGCTCCAGAAAGCTGCAGTGAACAAAACCAGTGGCTGCTGAGTCCATGTACCATGGTAGGGCATAGCCTTTGGCTTACTGGTGTGTCAGAACAGTTTTAGATGGATTTGACTCCAGCTCTGGTTTTCCTGAGAATTTCTGTGGATGATGGAAATGCAGTACTGAGCCTGGAGAAAGGGAATTGTGAGTCTGGGGTATGCGAGTCTGGAGAGTAAGATGTGGAAGAAGTGAAAGCTTGGAGAAAAAAAAAAAAGCCTGTACAAGTAATTTGTAGCACAGTGTGAGGGTGTGTTACCTTTGCACTTGGAATATCTGGTGTCTGACTCTTGTGTACCTCTGTTTCCCCACTAAAGGAGGCACAATGCCCCTCTTTTTATAATGCCCTGTACTTCCTCTAGATGCTACCTGATAACAAATTACTATACTTCTACATCAAAAACACATATAAAAATGCACTTTGGGGAAGAGTGAATGCTGGTCACTTCCTCTCTCTTGTGGGCTGCTCTGGCATCCATAGTGAGTGAGGTAATCCCCCTACCCCTCCCCCCTGAATAAACTGTGCACATTTTGTTGTATGGACTCAGGGTGCTGTAATACAGAAAGAGTAGCAGGCATATGTGTCCTGGATCTCTGAGTCACCAAGAAAAAGCAGCCAGCTTTGTTTTGTTTTTATTTTGGTTTCAGTAAAAACACACTTCCCACTCTAACTTTTGAAACTTCCACGTGGCACACAGGGGGATCAGTTCAAGTTGATATAAGCCTGGATGAAGAGAGGGAGGAAATAACTTAATTGCTTTAGACTTTAGTTCAGCTGGAGTGGAGAGGAAAGAATCAGTGTCCGTTCTTTGGAATTCAGCAAGAAGGTCTTGTTGTTGGTGAGGACAGATCTTCTGCAGGTTTTGTGGAGGTACTGTATGGAGCACTGCGGGGCACTCACCAAACAGGTGGCTTTATATTTAATGTAGTAACTGCTGTCAGGGACAAAAAGCTGTGTTGCTTTCTTGGGAGTATTGCTGAACTTGGAGCATAGTGTTACCAGCTGTATGTTCCTGTTCTTTCACCAAGAATGAGAAAATAAGAAATGTGAAGCTTCTGGGCTGAATGTATTTGTTTGTGTGTGTATGTGGTGGAAAGGTCTGATATTAGTGCTGTAATGCAGGACATAGAAGAAAAAGAAGAGACTGAGTGGATGGGGTGTCACAGCAAATTTGGGCACTTTGCCTGTAAGACTTCTGTAGATTCAACATATTGATCCCTGATCCCCAAAGATCAGTTGATGTGTTGAAAAGGAGGGAGATTTAAAGGGGAAGGAGATAAAATGCAGGAAAAATTGCTGATCTATTTATTCCTAGCTAATTTGAACCAGACCCCCCAGAGAATGGGAGAACATTCCCACCTGGAATTCAGATTTGGGTTGAGTGCAGCTAAACTCAGAGATATAGTAACCGTGCAGCAGTGTCCTGCAATGAAATACAGAAGCACACACACTGTCTCTGCTTCTCTTCTGCCAATTCCTGCATGCTGGCTTTTGGCTTGGCTCACAGATCTTGCAAACTGTGTTGACAAAAGTAATGGGAGATTGTTTACTTCCCAAGTCTTTATATTCAGGCTATAGCTGCTTCCTCTTTCCTACTCATATTTTCCCATATGGTGACTTTGGAAAATTCCTCTCCGATTTCTTTGGGAAGTGCAGGAAGCTCTCACTGGTAGAGGGTTGCCTGTTACTCTCTCCAGTTCTGCTGCTCACATCTGGAAAGGATCTGGCTTGGAAAGGGGAACTCACTCTGAGCTCAGTGCATGTTACTGACATGGCATGAGCTGAGAGAGCCTGTGGGGGCAAGAGAAATGTTCTTCTCCATTCATCTGATTTCTGACAGCAAAGGTGAGTCTATTTTTTTAAAGCTGGCTTGTCAGACAACCTGCAGCAGCAGCCTGCCTTCCAGCTGCAGCTTTTAGCAAGGATACTCAGAGTAACAAATTCAGTTAACCTGTTGATTTTGAAAGAGAATCCTCTCTTTCAGGGGATGTTTTTCCATCTGCGTGTGTGTGTGTCCTGTGAGAATGTGCGTAGGAAATAATAGGTAACAGAGTAGGGTATTTTGAAAGTGATTCTGTTGTTTATTGGGGGCACTATAATCACTGAGAAGCATTCAGTAACTCTGAAACTTCAGTTTACTTCTTGAGACTGTGCCTTTTGTAGCACTCTCATGCTGTGAGGCACCAAAGTGCAGGTATCAGTTGTGTCTGGACTCAGAAAGATGCAGCCACAGAAACCCCTGAGCTGGTTTCAGTGTCACTTCAGTCTTTGGGTGGCAGGACCTGCTCCAAAGCCCACCTACAGCAAGAGAAGAGGACTGATTCTTTCTAATGGGTTTTGAGCTACTCCTTTAGAAGTTTTCTTAACAAGGTTTTGAATCAGGCCCATGAGAGTGAGTTGGAGAGAGTAAGTTCAGCCTTTCTTTGAAGTAAAAGAAAATCACCATCATGCCTGGTTTTACTGCCTGCACTCCAGATGTACACAGATGTTCCTCTATCCAAAGTGTCTCATTGTGCTAGAGCAGCATTCCCTCCAAAGGCATTGTAGCAGACACTTGCATATCGATGAGGGGGTGAGATTGCCTCAAAATCTTAGTGTGCAATAGATAGAATATTTCATGTTAATTTGCTAACATCTTTTCAGCAGCAGATGTGGAAAAGCCAGCCGGTTGCAAATTTAGAGAGCCCAAGACCAACCACGATTTAACTGTGCTATGGGAACAGGGTTGATACTGTTACAGCAGAGCTGATTGAGACCTGTATATGCAAGGTTTTCTGTCTATAGTTTCTTTGGCAAGTATCTATAAGGGTGAGCTGTTATATAGGAAAAATACTTCTTTAGAGATCTGAAATACTTTCTGAGATTATTTTCTCTAAGATTTCTGAAGTATTTTCTGAGATTAGGTCACCAAATACTAAGGATTTTACTAATCCACTGTTGGCATACTCATATGGCTAATTTTGGTCTCAGTGTTAATATCTGCCAAAAAGGAAAGTTCTATAAGTTCTATAAAGGAGATTAATTTCATTATATTCAACTATTACAGATATGGAAGCTGTAAAATAGTGGAACAGGGGAAAGAGGGATCAAGCACACAATGATAAATGCTTGAAATCATCTACCCAGCATGTTTGTAGCAAAGACAGGACTAAAGCATAACCAGCATCCATGTTTTGGGATGCTCTGCCCTGTAGTCTCACTTGCTCCCATTTCTTCAAGTACAAGTCAGTGTTTAAAGAAATTACTTAAAATTCTCAGGACTGTGACTGAGAGCAGGATGTCTCCAATGCTTCCCAAGTACCCAAGCTCTCTGTGAGAGTTCCTGGTGCAAAGCTGCAGATTTGTCAATGAATGTAACTGGAGACACGCAGTTCTGACAGCTGCCAGTCTAGTTCTGTGGGGTTCTTGTTTCTGATGCACAGAAGGAATCTGGGCTAGTAGAGTTAAAAAGAGTATTTATTTCATAAGGTGATGAATCCATCGTGCCTTTTCACCTTAGAAGATCAGCCTAAGTCTTTCGCATCGCTGTCAAATCCTTCTGTGAAGAATAGCCGAGAGGATAAACGACAAGCCATAACCAGCCCTGGCTGCAAACCTTTATGTATGAAATGTGAGAAGGGCAGCAAGTGGGACCGAGGGGGCTGGGTTAGGACCAGCTGGCTGCTCCAGTACATACTCAACTTCTGTTTGGATTATTTTAACCTGCTGCCAGAAAGATAAAAGCTGAACATTAGCCAAGTGTCTTAGGTTGAGATCAGCACTGTCCAAAATCCATAGGAAGCCGTTCTGTTTTCAGTAGCTGCGAGGTTTTATCGTTCAATGCATGCGTAGCAGCCCCTCCGAGAGTCACTCTTGACCAGCCTCTATGTTTAAATAACGAGAAGAGTTTTGTCCTAAGCAAAACTGTGAAGAACGGTACGACAGACAACCACATAGAACTAACATTGCATAACCTCTTCCCTACATCTGCGGGATCATCTGGCGTTTCTCAATATGAAAAAAAAAAAAAGCAATAAATAACTCGGGGAGTTGGGGCCGGTGCGGGGGATGCTGTAACCGGGGCCCACTGGTTGGGCAGCGCAGCCCCCAGAGCACCTTGAGGGGCCGCGAAAGCGCCCCGGGAGAGCGGCAAGGCGGCGGTGGGGCTGGTCCGGCCGGGCCGGGTTGTGGGGCTGTTCCGTGGTTCTGTCCCGTGGGGCTGTCCCGTAGATTTGTCCCGTGGGTCTGTCCCGGCCCGGCCGGGCTGCGGGGCTGTCCCGTCGCCCTGACCCGCTGTCCGGCCCGCAGGGGCAATGCCCGCCGGCGGCCGGGCGCTGCTGGCGCTGCTGGGGCTCCCGGCGCTGCTGGCCCTGGGCTGCGCCGCCGACAGCGACTTCTCCGAGAGCGGCCCGGAGCGGGGGCGGCCCGGCCCCGGCCCCGCCTGCCCCCGCGACTGCGGCTGCACCCAGGAGGGCGTCGTGGACTGCGGCGGCATCGACCTCAAGGAGTTCCCGCTGCTGCTGCCCGAGCTGACCAACCACCTGTCCCTGCAGGTAAGGGCGCGATCCATCTTTCCGCGTGCCCTCATTCCGCCCCTGAGCCCCGGCGCCTTCCCTCAGCTCCTCCTCTGCTCCCTGGGAGCAGCAGGTGCAGCAGGCCCGGCTCCTGGGCTCGATGAATGCGCCACGTTATCGGCATCCTCTCCCCTCACGTCCAGCGAGGGAAAAAAGAGCTCCACATTCTCCCCCACAGCTCCATGACAAGAATTTTTTATCCAAACCGACAATTTCTTGTTTGTCCTTTGGCCAACCCAAGGTGGAACTCTTCCATTTTGAGGTGTCTTTGAAGAAGATAGGCTAAATGGTCCTGCTCCAGACACCTCATGTCTTGTCATGAAAAGGATGTATAAGGTGTGAGATTCCAGCTTAAGGAAGAAGAATTGGGATGTCCTAGACTGTCAGCAGGTTTCTATGCTCTGCTCTTAGTTAATTGATCCCTGTGACCAGCATTTGGGCAGGTGTCCTTTCCCTGCCAGTGCTCTGACACCTGAAGGGCCAGAGCATGGCAGCCCTGTGGCTGTGCCTCCTCAGAGCGATGGCAGTAGTTCAGGTTTTCAATGCTTGGCCCTTCACCAATTACTTTTGGTTTATTGCTCCCATCTGTCAATTCTGTACAATGGATGAAATGCAGATTTTGTTTAGAACTTTTCAGTTAGGAAAACTGTAATATAAGCTGGCACTTTCCTCAGCAGGTCTGTCCTAGGTATGTGCTAGCCATGGCTCCTGCCTCTGCTACCAAAAGAAAAGAAGCTTTTTGCAGCTGCAGCTGTCACTTTCTGTGCACTGGCCTAGCTTCCGGCACAGTGGGTCCCCTGGATGCTCAAACTGGAACACTCATTAATGGTCAGACTGTTAGTCAGCATGTTAATTAAAATCTGGTGGTAGTCACCCCTGACAGCACAACCAGTGCAAGTGAGCCTGGTTTGACACTCCCTGCCCATGACCAGTGGCTTTTAAAATAACCCATGAATAACAGAAGCCATAAGCTTGGAAATCCACCATGCCAACCTCGTAGCAAATGTTTGCTGCAGCTATGATGTTTGGCTTTGGCAGATGGACTGTGGGCCTTGTGAGGCATAATCACACACTTTGTGTGCTACTGGTGCATAAGCTGGGTATTCCTGGAGATGAGCAGAAGTCAGGCTTTCAAAAGCTCCAGGGTTTGGATGTTTTGGGTTTGAGATCTGAGTTTGGCTCATTGTGAGAGAAGTCTTGACAAGGATTTGACACTGTGGGTTCACTTCCAGATTTTATTGAAGTTCACAGTCTGAGTTTACTGGGACCCTTCTTAAATTACTTTGTTGATGATTAATACTCTCCATTTTCTTAGAATAACCAAATAGAAGAAATCTTTCCAGAAGAGCTTGCTCGTCTTTATAGACTGGAAACTCTCAATTTGCAAAACAACAGGCTGACTTCAAAAGGTGAGCCATGGGGTGGACAGAGTCTGTGCCTCCAGAACATCAGCTTATGCAATGAGGCCAGTGGCAGCTGATAAGGAAGGCCAGGGTGATGGATTGCCTTGGTTGGAGTGGTTTGCTGTGAGCCTCACTCCTCTGGCCATCACACAGAGTATGGAGACACTTTATCATCTGAAATACAATACTCAGTGTGGAAGAATGCAGCCCTGCTGAACCAGTGGAGGAGACCTGGCAGCAGCTCGTGTACTGTGGCGTGAGATCTCCTCATCCAGGAAACTCCCTCTGGTCCCACAGGCACTTCCATGCAATGCACTTGAGAACCAGAAACGTCCACATGCTGAATGATTTCCTCCTGAATGACCTTAGTTCAGTCTAGTCAGTCAGGGCAGTTTGGTCCAGTTTTGTCCTTGTCAAATTTGGTATGAATTTATATACATACTGCAAATAAGGACATTTCTACCCTTCTCAAACCATTTTGATTTTTGTAGGCAGGTTTTGCTTGCTCAGTCTTATGCTTCTTAGAGAAACTTAATAAGAAATTAGCAAGGAAAGCAAAAGAAACAGAGGAATTGGAGTAAACAGTAAAAGAGGAGGATATGGGATACAAAAGATGTAATTATTATTAATTTGCATCAATCAGTTGATCTGAATGCTCTCTTTATCTTTATTGAAATGATAGAGAACAAAATTCATTGAGAATGTGGGCCCCAAGGCAGAGCAATCTTACATAGCACAGGGAAAGCTGTGCATCCAGCCTTTGACATTATTACCTTTTGGCCTTCGTGTTTTCTTTCACAAGCTTCAGTGCAGCCCTGAGTTTCCAACATGTTTTGACATAGAAAATAGTTTCACCTTTGACACATGGTTATTTAAGTGCCAGGTGAAAGTGTTGCAGGCTTTCCATTGTGACAGCAATGGTACTTGTGTGATCAGATGGATGCAGAGTGACTCAGCTGAAAATTAATAATTATTGGGGGAGGATAAGCTCTGAGTTGGATCAGCTTTCTGAGCTGATGACTGTTTGGGTTACTGTTTGAGCAAGAGAAGGGTTGTGACATGCAGGTACCAGGGTTATTTTGGCAATATAGTCGTACATCAGGTTGATCTGATCATTAAGCAACCTCAGATTATACACTTGCAAGAAAAAAGACTTGCAGAATCTTATACAAATTACAGGAGAAGGTTCTCAGATAGTGTGGTTGCTGCAAGCACTGTTAATCAGCCGTAGAGCAGATCCACACAACTCTGTACCTGACACCTGCCAGTGAGCTTGGCCATAAGCCTTGTGTGATGAGGATTTTAAATAGTCCTCCACTGCTCTTAACAAGTGTATACTGTTTGATTTGGTTTGTGGGTTTGGGTTTTTTCCCAATTAAAAGAAAACAGAGACATCAATAGGTCTAAATCAGATTGTTTCAGTGTCTATAAAAAGTGTTTCAATCTCACATGAAAGATACTGAGAGGGAAAGATGCCCTCTGGTATTTTCACTCAGAAAAGTGATGATGTCACTGATTAGTTATTCCTGTTTTTAAGGGTTGCCAGAGGAAGCATTTGAGCATCTGGAGAACCTGAATTACCTGTACCTGGCAAACAATAAGGTAAGAGGCTCTGAAGCCTTTCAGAGCTCTTTTCTAATTGGGTTCTGAAAATTAAATGAGCAAGCTGTCAATTCTTTTAAAATCTACATACTACATAAGTAAAACTGTGCTAAAGTGATATTCTAATGCAGGTTCATCTAAGGTCAAAACAGTATGTGAAAAGTTTAGAGGCTACACATGGAGGTATATTTTGAACACTTGTTTATTTGTACACTTGGTGAAAAGTTTCACTTGTGTAGGTACAGAAAGTTATAGAAAGCCCCTGCATGTATAAGTTACCACTGTCTTCAGTAGCAGCTGCATTTGGAGCAGCTGCATGCAGATTTGGTTCCTGCCTGTATGTGGGGTAATTATGTGAAATGCTGCTTTATCAGATGAGGCTGATTGAAAAATTTGTGAACAAACACATCCTAGTGTCTGTGTTTGAACCATCAAGATCTGTAAAAAGCTTTCCAGTTTCCCCTGACTCCCATTCTTATTAGGTTGGATATAAGGAGAATACCCTTATACAGTGAAACTGTGCCAGTCATCAGTTTATTCTTTTATCTGCAGTGGTAGGAGCTGAATTTCTTCTTTTGATGGAGAAGATCCCAGGTACTTTCCTATGACCCAGGTTTGATGCATTGACAGAAACACATCTTTCCTGCCAAGGCTAGGAAATTAAATAGCTTCTCATATACCCTTGCATCTGGGTGGTTCCTTTAATGGCTTCTTTTATCCCCAGTGATTGTCCACAAATATTTGCTACAGAAGAAATTGGGATCCACAGAAAAATATAAGTTAAAACATCAGGCAGAACTTCTTTGTCTACAAAAATCCTGCCCTTCTATTCCACCCTCTCTCTCTCTCTCTGTATGTCTGTATATATATTTTATTATCCTCTTAAAATCTGGGACCATTTGATGTTCTGATTAAATACATGTGGCCATATTCAGGTTTCAGTCAGGCCAAGACACATCGAGAATCACTCCATACATTTCTGTATGGAGTGATTGAGAATAGAACCCATTCCTTAGTACAGTAACATTGTGTTCTTTTCTCTCTTTCAAGCACCATTTCCATGTAACAATCTTGGCAGTTAATAACTCCATAAAAAGGAACAAGCCAGACTGTGACTAATATTCCAGAACCTTGCACTCTGATTTTCCCTGTGTAACAAAACAAAGTGTTTGGTTTTTCTGGCTTTGCTGCAGAGAGAAAAGAATCCCAAAAGAAATTGCAAACATCAGCGAATGTCACAAGTAGTTATAGTGAGAAGTTGTGGACCCGCAAAAATAACACATTTCTTTATAAATCACAAGCCAGGACAAACCAGATTGGCTTCAAACTGCATCTTCTCTGCAGCAGGAAACACTGTGGATCAAGTTACTGTGGTGTCTGGAGGAGGGCAGGGATTTGCTGGTAGTTTGCTCCTTGTTTTATGGATTATCTTAATGCTGCTTTATCTTCCATTGTGATCCCATCAGATGTAGCTAAATCATCTTTCATTAAACTGGCATAGTTTGTCAGAGAAAAGAAATGTAAGAGACTAAAAGTCTTCTGTGGTCTGTGAGTAATAAATACTTCAATTAAAGAGTAGATGCTGTAGTTTCCTTTTTAATTTTTCACCCCACTCTCCTGTTTTGTATCTCTCATAAAGAGTGCACAGTAAACCTTGTTAATGAGAGAATTTGTTCCTCCAAACGATAGACCAGATCCTGAGCTGCCATTATAGACTATAAGCACATGATTTTGGTGACAGAAGGTTTACATTTCCCCATATCTTCAAAGTGATATGGGATTCACCCCAATCCAGCACTTCTGTTTTTATCAAAGCTTAATCCAAGCAAGAAAAGTCCAAGCAATTCAAAACTGGTAATGACTTTTGTATTAACCTGAATTCATCAGTTATCAGTGGACAAACACTTTGCCATATGGAAAGGAAGGTGCAGCAAGAAAGTTGAAAGAAAATTGCAGCAGGAGAAATGGCAGATTGCTTCTTGTTAGGCAATAAAAATTAGACAAAGCTATTCAAGTCAACTTTATTTTTGCTAAAACTTAAAACAGTCCAGCATGAATCCTTCAAGCAGGTAATCAGTGAAAATCAGTCTCATGACCAAGTGCTGAAATGCCAAAGCAAATTCCTAAGCAAGTGAAAACTCTTTTTGGATTAAACTTCTCTTTCTCTTTCCTCTTTCTTGTGGTTCTGATGTCTCTCATTTCACATGTCTTGAGCCATGCCCTTTGCTTTGTACAAAAGTTATGACCTAATTGACTGGAGAAAAGCTTTAATGTACCACTGTGTATGAAAATGATTAAGTCTTGTTTCCTGTGTCTGAATTGTCAGTATTACATCATGGCAGAGACTTACTTCTTTCTGAGGCACTGTCAGACCTTCTTTCTGAGAGATGAGTGAGTGCTTTTATCCAGCTCCCTGAAATCGTATCTCCCAGATCAGGAGGTGAGAGATTACCACCAAAGGCAAAAGCAACTGCAGGAATATGCAGAATGGCTCATTCCAGTGCTCACAAACCATCTGGAAATGCTGATAAGAGTGTGATTTGTGGGAAAGAACTTTTTTTTTGTGTTTGTGGCCATTTAATGTTTAAGATAGGCTAAGGATGGAAGTTTTGGGACAGCTGAAAATGAAAAACAGTAAATAATTTATTCTTTTTTTTTTTAAAGACTGTTTTATGAGTCCAGTAAATTGGAAGCTCATGGATGGAGTTCATCAATGCACTCTTGACATACCAGTGGAGAGGGGTGTAGGCAGTCTTTAGATAAATACATAGTTTAAGGCTTGGGTTAGGCAGTTCTCCAGTAAAGTGTCTCTTCTTTCACACAGTGCTCATATTTTAAATATTTTTGGTTTTACACTATTATTCATAACCCACTGTAGTTTTATGGTAAGAAAAGTTTGAAAAATATGGTTTCTCATTATGTGAGTCTTGTTGTACTTTTTAGGCTAAAAGGACCAGGTTCTGTGTCACACAACAGAGCTGTGAGGAAGTTTACAGATTCCATGAACTTCAGGCTAGATGCAGATCTCTTCCATTGCTTCAGTTTCCAATCCTAATCTCAAAGTCAGTATCTACCTAGGAAAAAGCCCTTTAGAGTGCACATAAAACCATGAGTGGTCTCATTAATACTGCAGAGAACACCTGTAACCAGGGTGGCTGCACATGCTGACAGTAATTCAGTGTCTCCTCTACTCAAGGATCATCTGTTACAGCACTGTGTTAAAAATTTATTTCCCAAGGGCTTTATCTTGATGCATAAAGCTTCTGGCTTTATGCTTCCCAGAAAACTGTCCCCATCCAACCTGGACTGTAACCTGTATTCTTGGTTTATAGGTGAATGACTTTGTTATTACAGCCACTCAGTGAAACTGGCTATTGTATTACCTGGATGCTCTCTAAAATTGAGCTTTTTTTGATCATTGCTTTTCACTCCACCAGTTTGTTCAGATGCAGGCATTTCTAGGGTTAGCTTTGAAAATCACTGATAAAAACAGCAACAAGAGCAACACATTCAATCCTATACCTGTTGTCAGCTAAAAAGTGTTGAGGACAGGGCCTTTCTGTACTTCCTGATGCATCACTTGTTTATTGAATGAAGTATCATTGTGCACTTTGCTTTGAAGTGCCATTCCATATTCCATCATTTGGCTCAGAAGTGTCCTTGTTCTTTGGGAGCCTGAACCCCCCTTGCAGAAATCATCACAAATGGATGCAGTGGAGCAGACGTGTGAAGTGACACCTCCTCTCCACAATACACTTTCCTAAGAGAATAAGCAGTAGGTCACTGTGAGGGGGGTTGGAGTTTTTTTGGCACAGCAGACTGAGGAATTAGGAACAATAATAAGCAAAGTGTTTGCTCTCTGAATAACAATTTCTTGATTTCTTCCACCAAAAAGAGGCAGGACCCTTCCAACCAAAACAAACATTTTCATATCTCAGAGCAAAAGTCTGTCTCCTTCCTGGAGAGATTAGAGAGTGAGGACAATTTGTTTTTGTTCATGCAATCTACATTCAGTTTAATTTATCTTTGCCTGTTTAGGGAAGATAAATTTGCAAGTGTTTTGCTGCTGCTCTAATACTCAGTTAAAACATTTACTGCATTTCATTGGAACTCCCCTGTATATTTCTTTTACAGCTAACAGTGGCTCCAAAATTCCTACCAAATACCTTGATCAGTGCAGATTTTGCAGCCAATTATCTCACTAAGATATATGGGCTCACATTTGGACAGAAACCAAACTTGAGGTAAGGGACTGGGAAGTAAAACAATACTGGTGTTCTGCCACTGCTTGGATGCAGTTGGTGGGTGATAAGAAACTAACTGGCTAAACTATATTATTGCCTACTTGTGTTTTTGAAAAGAAGCTGTTTGTTATTCTCAGCATGAAAAATCAAACAAACACATTCCAAGGGCTTTTGCTAGCTGCCAGACACTTCTGCAAATATGAAATTAAGTTGTCCCCATTTTATTTGTGTATTTGAGTTGAAAAGAATAATTTAGTTTCTCAAAGTGGAGATTAACTGTTTAGAAATCTCTAGTTTTATTACAATCTGTTCATTTTTACAAGTAAAATCAGGTGGACAGTACAGTACTTGGTAAACACTTCAGCACCTTCAGAAGGGGTTTGTGCTCCAGATCTGCTGCCAAAGGTCTCTGCTAGGCTCAGGCTGTGATTGTCTCATCTGGATTGGCAGCAGCACATCCATGTCAAACTAAAAGGCACACAGACACCTCCTGTGAGGTGTGGGCTTTTCTAAAGGGGTTCTGAGTAATCTGCAGCATCCACACACTGCACCATCCAGATCCTGCAAAGACATCCCAAACTGTTGGGAGCCATTTATGCAGCCAGGTTTGGGAGCAGTTAATTACAGCTCAGCCAGCGGAGCCCCTACAGCCCAGTCTTGTGATGAACTGAAGAACTCTCCTTTCCCACTGACTTCATTGAGAGCTGGAGCTACTCTGCACTTCCTGGGCCTTTAGTCTCTTAGGCTCTTGGAAGCTGAAAGGGCTGAGTCACTCACAGATTTCTGGCAATATCTCATGATGAAAGAAGCTAGATTTATACATGTTTTCTTCCTTGATTTCAGGTGGAGATGCTGCTGTGTTTTGATTCCATATTAAAATTATTGACCCTTCTGACGTGATTTTCACACTCTTCTATACCAACACGAATTTTAATCAGAATAAGAGCTAATTGATTTCCAAGGTTACTCATATGAAATCCCAACACAGTTGTTTCAGTTATTTTTTTTGCCCCCAGCAGAGTTCATGATCTCAGACTGATTATTTGGAGAGTAAGGTTTTCAGAAAGGCAAATATTTGTGAGTTAAAAGTACAGCTGACCATGCAGGGTAAACAATACTTCCAGTGTAGCTCTGAACTCCCTGGAGAGTGTGATCACACAATTGTATTTCCATACTGAGCCTTTCCTTCCTTCCAGAAGGATGTTGCCAAGTTTTCTGCAACTGGTAGAGAATCCAAGAACAAGTTTAAAAAGCTCACTTTGACACTTTTGCAGTTTTAACCTCTCTGCAAATTTAGCTGCCTGCTGCATCTGGGGGTAAACACAGGAAAGGAAGGGGTAATCAAAGTCACTAAAAGCCTATAATTTCTTTAGTTAAAAAGAAGTAAAATGAATTAATTTAGCAGTTAAGCCAGTGAAAAGGAGGAATAACTTCATAGATGTATATTGCTTAGTACAGAATTGAAACCTGTGTAAGGATGAATCTGTTTCTGAAAATCTGTTTGGAGAAAGTATTTTGTGAGTATTAAAGGTTGAAAGTAAGAAGGGGAAAGGAAAAGTAAGAAACTCTGTCTTTTGATCCCAATGGCTCATTAAAAACCAAAGCACACAAAAAAGTCTGCCAGACTGAGTAAATGTCTTTCTGTCAATACCCTATTCTGAGTTCTAGGGGTTGGAGAGAAACTGTTTCCTGGGGTATTTCCAGCCTTCATGGGAGCAGAAAGAATGGAGGGTTAAGAGATAAACCTTTCTTATGAGACCTCCAGGCTGATGTTGTAAACCCAAGCAGCCCAGACTCAATTCCAACTAGAAGTTTAAATTGGGGCCCTATCTATTAAACAGAGATGAATTCTAACCCTCTGAGTGAGGCCCCCACACTGACATTCTGTGTTTCTAAATACTGCACAGTCCCAGGCTTGCTCTCAGTTTCTTGTAAAGAAGTTAAGGTCACTTGTGAAATTTGTATTCATGTGAAGGTTTGGATTTTGAATAGACCTAACTTTCAGAGAGTATTGGGGCCAACCATTTGGTTTTGCATCTGTATCTCTTGTTAAATTAAAGGGCACATTTAAAAAGCAAATTTAATTATCTCAAGGAAAGAAGAAAAGATTGAAATTAAGTTTTAAACTAAGGTTTCTCTCAGTAAACGAAAACTCCAGATCTCTCTATCTGTTGAACTTCATCTTTTACTTCCTTCCAACAGATCTGTGTATCTTCATAACAACAAACTTTCAGATGCTGGGTTACCTGATAATATGTTCAATGGCTCTAACAATGTGGAGATACTCATCATGTCCAGCAATTTCTTGAAGTATGTTCCAAAGAATCTCCCTCCAGCACTATATAAATTACACTTACAGGTAAGGACAACAAAGTTTTGTAATCCTTTGGGATTGTGACAAAGTACTTTGTTTGTGTGGATTTCACACCACACAGCCAAGACCTCCCAGTGCACCTTTAAGTGCCCACTTTAAGCCTTGCCTGCTGTATTCTCCACAGTAGCTGTCCCCATGTCCTTCCTTTTTTGTCCATAAGCAATGGTGGGTTTTTGTAAATCACCAGAATGCTCCTAGGGGGCAGAAATGCCTCTCTGTGTTTGCAGGGGGATATGTTGCAAATCCCTGTGGGGTTGCACTGTTGGTCTCCTCCTTGCATAAAACGATATTAAGGCATATTAAAACAGGAAGTGCATCATTCCATGGCCATGTCTCCATGACCTCCAGTTAGCTTTGCCTCTGATGCCACTTGTCCTGAAGCTGCTTACCCACTCTGTACTGGCTTTGCTCCCTGACTCATTCCACACAGACCACTGTTTCCCAGCATCAGTGGCTGCTGCTTGCTACTGAACTGGCAATTCAGTTTGGATCAGGCATTCCCTACTGCTACAATTCCTCCAGCAACAGTGCAATAGCAGAGTTGTGCTGTTAACTACTCTCCAGCATTTTTAATTCCATGTCATCTGATTCTGATAAAAATGCTTCATCATGTCTGAGCTGGAGATCTGAGCCTTAGCAATGGGAGAGCCACAGCAGTGGGGAGTCCTGGGTCCGCTTGCTCTGAGTGTTGACAGCTCCTTGGACATGCAGAGACTGGAGTCTGTTATCAGCCCTGGACTGAGGCAGCTCTGTGCTGCCTCCCAGCTCTCTTTTCCTTGAAGGTTTCACCAGAATTGCTGTTAAAGTCTTCTAGAGAACAGGCTTCTCCAGCTTGAAGAAAAGTAAACGCAACCAGTTTACTTTCTCTCCAAAGTGTGAAGTTACTTGTCCCCTGCATTTTTTTGACACTTGTAGATAATCATTATCTCCCAAAGGTGTCTCACACTTTGAGGATTACACTTTGAACTTGTCTCCTTCCCTGCTATCCACAGTGTGTTAAGGACAGAGAAGATGAGTCGATAAATTAGTGTTTTATTTGCAAGTGCACTATCTGTCAGTAGTTAACATTTACCTTGATATTTTGACTGGGAAAAAACAGGATAATGAGAAAAGAGAGGCAGCCAAAAGTGGACCAAAAAATCTGGCAGGTGTACTTTAGATGTAATTTTTTCTTTTACTATTCATTGAGACAGCCAAATTTATCTGTGTCGGTTTCTGCTTTGTATCAGTTGACAAAAGAATCTGGTCCAGTCTGTCCATCACATTATAATGCCCCTAAATATTTTATGTCTAGCCCTTCTGAAGTTTAATTGCTTGTGTCAGTTGAACAGAACCCAAATGTTGCGTTGATTCATGCCAAATACTGTGCTTTGTGCTTCTGGTGACTCTAGAGCAACAAGCTGGAGAAGATTCCCAAAGGAGCTTTCAGCGAACTTGCTGGTCTCCGGGAGCTGTATTTGCAGAATAACTACTTGTCTAATGAGGGAATGGACAACGAAACTTTCTGGTGAGACTGAGACCTGCACTTTGTACCTCTGTGTCTGTCTGCCCCCTCTGGGACAGTCGTACATCTACTGAACAAAGGACACAGTAAAAAGTTATTTTAAAAGTTTTTAAAAAGTTATTAAAAGTTCTTAAAGTTATTATAAGCTGGATAATATGAATTTCACTGCTAAGTCTGAGATGCAGATGCTGCCATTCAAGAGCAAAGGTCTGGGTGAGCGGTTGCAGAATAGATGCATACAAAAGACAGAACACTGAACATCAGACTGCACCACTCCCTGTCTGCCACAGACCCAGTCACACCAGGTGCTAAGTCCCTTCTGGGAAAAGTCACCTAGAACAACACTGAAAGCTACTCTCTGTTCTTCCAAAACAGTCAGAAGTGAGGTTACCTGGGACTTTCCAGTTTCTAGGGCACTTCACTGGGTGTTAAAGCCTGACCTTCATCTTCACTGCAGCCACTTGTTTGTTTCTATGAAGGTGGCTTGAAGGCAGCCACAGACACACAGCTGTAAATTCCTCTGGCCCAGCTGTACCCCAGTGCAGGTGATTGCTGGAGCAGGCAGGGATGCAATAGTGCTGCTCAAGAGCCAGATGGCTGCAGAAGCTTTCCTACCAACAGAAATAGCCTTTGGCTGTCCTAGATTTAGCCTGGGACTTAGCACTTTAAAAATTTAACAATTTTTGTCTCTGCTTGCACTGAATGCTACCCTTGTTCTATACCTGAAAATCCAGACCACACAATCAGTCCTGTCCATAACTTAGTTCTGTAAACCTCCTGATCTCCAGACACAAAAATGTATCAAACTGTGCTTTCCTTTTCCATTTCCCATTCCTGGAAACCTCCCTCAGTAGTTTACTATATCTGTGTTGAATCCACCTCCAGGTCATGTTAGACATATTTCTGTTAAGATATTCCCATCCTTGCAAGGGAAGCCTTGCAAATGGCAGCAATGAAGTGTTTTACCCAAAGATTATATTTGTTCATTCAGAACATGACTGGATAGCAGTGTAGTAATTAGTGAGTAATGTCTGTAACACATTAGTTCTCATGCTTCCTGAAAACTCTCTAGTCATCTGCAGTGGGTTATGTAGTGTCAAGTAGACTGAAACTCTAATTTGAACTGAGAAACTGACTTGAAATACAAGGGAATAGAGTTCCTCAATCCTGGCATATAATGCCATTGATCCACATCCAGTTGGTATAAGTGGCTGGTCTCAGGATTTAATTTAGCTTCAACTGAGACTGTGGAATCCAGATTCAGTAGCTTACACAAAGCAGCTCTAGCCCTGACTCACTTCCATAATACTGGAGGGTCAGGAGAAGTTCACTACCTTAGCCTAGGACACTAAGTTAGCATTTCTGCTTTGCATAAAAGTAACATTTTATCACCTAGAAAGCAGACCTGCCTTTCACTTTCAGCAAGTACTTTCAAAGAGACAGAAATTACCCATGGTCAGGCTTTGTTCCTGTGAAGCTGAGAGCTAAACTCTGTGTTCTGGTGGTGCTCCCATGGCATCTTCCTTGTGGTATCTGTTCACTGAAATTGCTCATATGTTGCTATCTGGGACTGCAAAACTGATCTCAGGCCTCAGCTCAGTGGCATCTTGGGTGTCTGTGGACTCTGGCATGTTCTCTTACTGGTGTGACTGGGGAGTGATGGCAGTGCCAAGTCCTAATCCCTATGGCAAAATGGGAGCCCCCGTTTTGGTGTCCGCATCACTCATCTCAGGAGTCAGAAAAGAGCAGTCAGTAGTGGGAGCTGTAAAGAGTAAAAAGGCTCTAAAACAAAGACTGTAAAATCTTTGAGGAAGTTGGTTATTGTTGCACCTTGCAGAATCAAAGTGTTTTCTTTCCTGCTTTCCCAAGGAAATTGTCTAGTCTTGAATACCTGGATTTGTCCAGCAATAACCTCTCACAAATCCCAAGTGGTTTACCTCGAAACATTGTCCTCCTCCACCTGGAGAAGAATGCAATTAAGGTGATTGACAGAGATGTCTTGACCCAAATTAAGAATCTGGAGTACCTTCTGCTCCACAATAACAAATTAAAAGCCCGAGGCATTCACCCCTTAGCCTTCCAGGGCTTAAAGAAGTTGCACACTGTCCACCTGTACAACAACATGCTGGAAAGGATCCCCAGTGGGCTGCCCCGGCGAGTGAAGACACTCATGATCCTTCATAACCAGATCTCAGAGATTAACAGGAATGACTTTGCTACCACTTACTTCCTGGAAGAGCTGAACCTGAGCTACAACAAGCTCACAAGTCCCCAGATTCATCGGGAGGCCTTCCGTAAACTGCGGCAGCTGAAGTCCCTGGATCTTTCTGGAAACAATCTCCACACGGTGCCTTTTGGCTTTCCAAAGAACTTGCAGGTTCTGAAGTTGAAGGAGAATGAGATAAGCATCATCCCAAAAGGGACTTTGTCTGGGATGACAAAACTGAGGGAACTGTATTTGAGCAACAATAAACTGAAAATAAATTCAATTTATTCAAGAGCATGGAGAGAACTCAGCAGTCTTCAGGTAGAAACATCACCTTCTCTAATTGTTTTACTGAGATGCTGATGTCCTTGTTTATCTGCCTAAATCAAATTATGTAGCACCAATACTAATTGTGTTTGGTACTCGTGTTTTGGGGTTGCACTGTAAGTTTCTGCACTCTGTTTCTAGAGTAGAAATTATGTGCTGTTTTGCCAGAGGTAGGTACCTACCACTGCTGGCTAGTCCAGCTTTGTTTCTAAATCCTAACAGTATCCCATATTTTCAGAAAAACATCAGTGAATGTTGTCATTAAAACTGAAATTAAGCCTTTCAAATAGCTCGTCTCCCAAAAGATATAAAATCAACTCTGAATAGAGACAGCAGAAGGAAGGAATGCTTAAACAAAAACCACTCTTAATTCTCAAAGCCTCCACATCAGCTTATAGTCAGACAAGCCAAGCTGTAGGATTTAGCAGCTCAGCTGGCTAAGGCACCTGGGGAGCAGCTCGGAGGTCTGGATTCAATCAGCAGTCTTCTCATTTGCTTAATTGTTGGAGAAAGTTAAACACAAACCATAAGGCAGGCAGAAACAATTACATTGTGCTGAGCAGAACGACCTTTCAGAATTTTTACTCTGGCTGAAGGATTTGTTTGCATTTCCTTTTAAGCAATGGCCCCTTTCCTGCAGTGAAAGGTATTGTCTGTGTCATATGGCAGCTATGGAGGGTCAGGCCACTGCACAGGCGAAGTGTGCACATCTCAGGGCAGATCAGGGATAAGGACATGAAGCAGATGTCACACTGGCCCCCAGTGTATTTTCAGACAATCCTGACATTAATCTATACCAACATTTTCCTTTCTGTTATGTCTGGGAATAACCAATAGCTTGTTTATCAATTAATGTCAATCAGCAATGCAGCAAAAGTGTCTGCAGAGCTGTTTGCATCAGCTGCAGATTTGGTCCCTGGCTTTAATAATACCTTTTGCATTTGTTTGGTGCCTCACTGATACATGTGCGAGTGTGAATGTGTGTGCAAATACATTTAACATGCAAAGCAGTCTGGAAGGAAGATGCCCTTGAAAATTACAGACTGCTGGCATTATTTTTCTGCAGTACCTTTATAAAATGTAGGTTGTTTTATTTTCAACCAAAAAGGGGTCATGAGCCCTGTTGGGCAGCTGGAGTTGCTGGTTGAAATGATGAGCTTTCCTTCTCAAAGGTACTGATTCACAATTATGTGGAACTTTTGTTCTACTCTCACTTCCTTGCAGGCAGTGTAAAGCCAGAGGTGTTGCTGACTCAGCCATTGGCCATCCCCAAGCAAACCTCACTCTCATAAAACAGGGTTCAGATAATAACACAGACTTAAAATTCTGCTGGACTAATGGGGCATTTATGGCTGTTGCTTTTCTTTGGAACAGCATTACTTCTTGTTGGTTGTTTTCAGCTGAATCCGTTTTATCATTAAGTGCTTAACTGCACAGTTGGTTTTTGTTGCACTGGAGTGAATTTGGCAAATAACCATCCATAAAGATCCTGATCATGCATATACTTAGTAAATGCTTCAGTCCACACTGTTTCCATGGAAATCACTGGAGACTGCAACTGCAAAGTGAGACATTTACATAATGGACTTGGCAGTACTGGGTTAACAGTTGGAGTCAATGATCTTAAAGCTTTTTTCCAACCTAAACAATTCAATGGTTCTATGATAATTGTTTTCCAGACTGGCATTATGTGAGGAATAAAAACACTGGAATGAGGACAATTGTTTGCAGAAGTGTGGCTTTGAGTAGTGGGTAAATAGTGAGTGTCAGGTTGGTGCTATAAAAATACTACAATACAGGATAACAAAGCATTTTTGTTGATTGATTATCTTGCATAAAATTAATCTGAGAAACGACCATGACCTTTAGTCCTGCTGTCTTCATACATTCTCCATGTTAGAATATTTCCAGATGGTTTTATGTGTAATGGTACCTATCACCACCCTTAGCCAGTGAAGTGTTTGCAGTAGCAGATGCCAAGGAATTCTCCTGCATATCTGAAACCCAGTCTGTTTTTAATTTACTTAAAGCAGACATGGGCTAATGCCTGGGGAGAGATAAAGAAATCTTGGAAGTCTGAAACAAACCAGCATGACATATCATGTGAAATCAGGATGCTCAATAGGAGTGTAAGAGAGTAGAATTATTTTGGCCACACTTACCTTGATGCAAATTAGAGGTAGATTAAATTAGTTTATTCTGTAATAAATATAGCTTCCAGCATAAATCTCTTTCTGGAGTGTTTACAATATTTAAATTCAGATATTTGACCCCTTGTTGTCTCTTCCTTGCAGTCACTAGACATGGCTGGCAACCAACTGACATCTATCCCATTAGGCCTGCCAGAATCTCTGGAGTATCTGTATCTCCAGAACAATAAGATCACAACGGTTTCAGAGAATGCTTTTGAATCCACACCCAAAATAAAGGGGATTTACCTCAGGTAAGGTCAAGTTTCCACTTCAACACACAAGAATTTTTTTCCTTCTTCATCCACTTTATAATTGCTTCCTTTTTAGAAAGTATTTAAAATCCTTACTTTCTGAACAAGCATCTCTGGTTTATAGTAATATGTGGCAAAACTATATTCTTCTGCTCAGAAAAGACATGGATGCACGTAAAAAGCTCCTTTTAGAGAGCTTGTCTTTTCTATGCTTATTAGAATGGATTGGAAATGCCAGTAATTCTGGGCAATTAACATGATGTCATAGTCCAATATTCAGCTGTGAGCCAAAAGTTTACAGACCCCTTGTAGAAGTGGAGCCTGTGTCTGTTGGCCCTGGGTTTTGACAAATCCCCCTCCAGTGAGGTGTGTGTGACTAATCTTGGAGCTGTGTGCTTTCCCTTGATAGCTTTGTCAGAAACAAGTGACAAGTTACAACCGTGACAGTTACGTAACTCAGTTTAGGGGCTTTGCTGGGCTTTTTCCCACTCTCAGTTGGATGAGGACTTTGTTTTTACAGATGACAGATACTGACCTTTTTTTACATGTAATGTAAACTCACAGTAACAACTGATTTAAGCAGAGATTTATACCACAAGAAGTGAATCTTTCCCCGTAATATATTCAATATTAATCTGGTGGAATATTATTGAAAATATTAATTAGAACTAATCTATGCATCCCCACAGAATATTTGATTAAGCTGATCCAGTGGATGTATTCAAAAAGCCTAGGCTGCAGAAGACTAAATATGGTCTTATTTTGTCTATATGCACCTAAACTGCTCCATATTTCTGAATAGTTCTGGAGCATACCTTTATGGATGAATGATTCCATACCAAGCAAATAAAATTACAAAGTCTGGTGTAAATTAGAGCAGTCTGTCTATTCAGCTGCTCACATTTATGAGATTTTAGTGAATGCTTGGATGTGAACCAGAAACCACATACCACATTCTATATTTCTGCATGAAGAAAAAAGGAATTTGCAAAACAGTTTCACTAACATATTCAGGAGGCAACTCCACCCAAGCTCAGTCGTATTTTTAATGGGAGGCCATTAATCACTGCAGTACTGTGAAGCAATAATATATATATGGAATATTACACAGAATACAATTTTAAGCATGTTCAGGAATAACAACCAGTATATGTGACAGGTTCTTAAACTGCAGATTAGTTTATTTGTAATCCTGGAAATGCAAATAACAGCTGAAGAATTATTGCTTTGTATTTAAAGGGTTACTTTGTTTTGAGTTTCATAGGTGAAGAATTAAACTGTTAAAGAATGCCACAGAATTTTATGAAAAATTAGTTATACTTCAAAATGTGGGCTGTGAAGCAGATGCCTTTCCTCTCTGGGAAGGAGAAAGGAGAATAGCAAGAAAAAGAATTTGTGGGGGAGGAATTCCAATATTATGATTATTTTCCCCCATCTAGAGGAGTCAGCACTTCTAGAATGCTGTTGTGAGTCAGTGTAAAATTAGAGTAACTTGGGTCAGTTTAGAGTAGCTGCAGAATGGTTTCTTCTTAGTCTCCTCGTTTCTGTGTTGTATATAAAAATGGGTTTATTTTAACAGAGGTACCTTTTTGTTTGTTTAAGGTTTAATAAGATTGCAGTTGGAGCACTGAAAGAAAGTACCTTCCAAAACCTGAAGCACTTACAGGTACTGGATATTGAAGGGAACCTTGAATTCAGCAAGAGTTCAAAGAATAAGGATGACTCAGAAGAGGAAATGGAAGATGAGGAAGAGGAAGAGGAAGAGGAAGAACTGAGATAAAATGTGAACTACATCATCCCATCATGTGGGAGGTAAGAACTGTAGTTGAGTTAAATCAAGGCCCCAGTTCTCAGACTCTTGTATAAATAATTCCAATTTAAACACATGATTGAAGCACAGCGAGTGTCTGAACCCTGAACTTAAAGACTTCCACTGAAGCATGATGGGGAGTCACAAATCAAAAAGGGTTGAAAATACAATATTTTGCAAAATGAAACATTATATATCTGTTTTATCAGAGTTCTTAATTGACTGTTCTTAATGGCTTCTGTTTATAGCCACAGCAGACACAGTAGTTAGAGATGCAGGTCCTTGTTCACTAATTCTGATAATAAAAAATGCAAAAGTATTTCATGATACTCTTAAGCAATTACTTCAAAAGAAAAAGAACAAACTGTGAAGCTTGCTGAATGCAGAAGACGTGTGGTGAAACTAGATTAAAAATTAGACAAATTAAAGTAAGATTAGACCCATTGGTGACTGTTAAATGTGTCATTAGATTACAAAGTCTGTCTCAAGCAGTATTTAAATCACTGACCACCTGAAGGGGAAAAATAATGCTAACTTAGTGCATTTCTTAGGGAAAAAATAGTGCCTCTACTTGAATCTCTTGTCAACTGCAGAAAAAAAGATACAGGGACAATGATATTTGAAGAATATGCGTTTTTTTTTTCATAAGAATAGTGATCTATTTACTGCATCTCTTAAGCATCTTATGTTCAAAGATGGTGAGATCCAGGACTGCTCTTTGCTTCTGGAGATCTAAACTCTTAAGTGTGGGGAAAATAATTTTGTCCGTAATCAACATTTTGTCATTGAGAATGACATAAGGAATTGCTAGGAATAATGCTAATAAGCTTAAAAGATGATAGGGTTTGAAAAGGGCAGACAGTAAATCAAGAAGTCAAACATTAGCCCTCCTGGCTGGGCTATTACAAAACTTTGTTAAGCAAGAAATATTTTCTATCTACAAATTTAGAGTACATTCAAAATCAATGCATCTCTGGTTTAGTTTTGGGGCTCATGTTACATGTCGACAGGTACTATGTTTGTCTTACTCTGAATTCTGTATTCCATTATGTAACTTATTTTATTTTTCTGTTTTGCAGGAAAACATATGGAAAAATACATATATGTCTATGTGCATATATCTATATAGATACACAGAGAACATTTAGCAAACGTGCAATGAATTCTGCAGAAACTGTCATGGCACTGGGCCAGGCTCACGGAAGACAGTGTGTTTCAGTGCCTTATTCAGGGAGAGACCCTGAATGCCTTTCCAAAGCTTCCAAATCATCTTATACAAGACCCAGGATCATAAGGGATTGCTGTGGAACTCACAAAAGCTGGCTTTTGTTTCTTCTGTTTCTCTTCCCTCACTGTTTCCATCTGTAATAACAATATGGGTCTGTTTTGAACACAGGCCTTCAAATGCCATTTTTGTCACTGCATTTTAAGTGATCCATGTTTATGCCTCTTTTCTTTTCCTCCACCCAAAAGAAGCTGTTGTTGGCCGGGGTAGATGGATATTTGCAGTAGTTTCATGTGCAGAGCAGTGTATGAGGCATTTTGGTCATCAAGCAGCAGTAATAATTCTGGATGCAATTATTTCTCTGTTATAACAATGTGTATATTTGGATGAGAAAAACAAAATAAGGCTGGATCCCATAATATTTTATCTCTACTGCCAAAACCTGCAGTATAATCCTGTTTTAGAAAGTTTTTAAGATAAAACAATTGCTCTTGTGAAGATATATGTATAAATATATATATATAAAATCTGTATGTCTGCCTTCCAGAGTTTTGGAAAAGTTTCTGTCTTGCTGTAGTTTGCCCACGGGGCAGTTGGGTGAATGTCTCCAAAGGTGTGATCAGAGGATGGAGTGACAGGATGAAGTTTAATGTATGTGGTAGAATTTTCCACAGTGTATCTCATTCACACTGAGAGGCAGGAGTGAGACTGATGATGTAGAAGAGATTAGTGAATGCTTGGATGTGTGGGCTCTCTGAGGAGAAAACCATTAAGTGTCAAAAGAAATTAGTTTACTTCAAGTCTGGAGACAGTGCCTGCTGTCATACTCCCCTAAAGCCTTCCCTATTCTATCATGTTGAGTGCTCTCAGCTCCTGTTGGAATCGTAGAAAATAAAGAAACCAAGGAAAAGAAGACCTACAGAGGTACAAGTTTCTCACTTGGTTATAATATCCTTCATCTGAGGCAGCTAATCTGCTTGACAAAATGGTCTTTTGAGGATTTCTGATTGAACACATGTTGTTTTGCATACTGCATTCCAGGATTGACTTGGAAACACAGTTGGCTTAATTTTTTACCAGCTGTTTTCCTGCTGGAGATCTAGCTCCACACTCTCCCTTTGGTTTCCCATAGCACATGACAGCAATTTCAAGCTGTTGTTCCCTACCTTAGACAATTCAACACACTCATTAATCATAGAAGGAACAATTGCTTCCTGAAGAAGTAAAAGTTTGGCCCTAGAAATTGCAAAACCCACACATTTTTGAATATCAGCTATACAGCTGAGCAATAAAATATCCTTCCAACCGACTGCTGAGATAGATTTCTATGTAAAATGTCCACAGAATGTAGCTCAAATCAATTAACCATCTCCAGCAAACACCAGTGGAAGTTCTGCAACAGAAGTTCTTCTGTGAAAAAGACCAGTTTATTAAACTCCTGAACAAGCTGAGAATATGCAGATTTGTACAGATTTGTGGAGAACTGTTCTATTATCTTTGTACTTCTGTCCCTTGGACTATGATTCTATGAAAAGTCAAGTGCCTTAGACTACTTTGAATCCCTTGAGAGTCTGATGCAGTGAGTGTAGAGGTGATGGTTCATTTTAGCACCTGTAGAATCGGGCTCAAAATGTCAGGATGTTCTCCATACATGCACTGTTAAGCTTCTGGAGCAAGCAGCAGCCTTTGTCAAAAGAGACTCACTACAGTTTAATGTGCAAATGATATAGACAGGTAAAGTCAGGAAACACCCAAGTTTGTTTCAAGTAGTTGAATCTGAATACTGAATCTGTCCTTTAAATGGGGCAGTGTTTTCCAGCAGCAAACCCCCCCCCCCCACCTCCAAAACATCACTATTCTTACCCAGTAAAAGCCTCAAATGTTCCAAGATTCTTTGATTGTTCTGTAAGATATTGGTGAAGGAGAACCATAGGCCTTATTCCTCACTTACGTGCTATCATCAGCACCTATGGCATTGGACATAATGCTAAAAATGTTAAATGGTAAAAATGGTACTAAGCTTACATATTTTTGACTGTGGGTGGTACCCATAATCCAAAATGGAGCAGGACCCAGGCTCTAATTTTATTATTTCCTCTAGTGAAAATGGGAGTTGAGAAGTTGGCCTTTTCTTAGGCCAGAAAGTGACAACACAAATATTGCTTTAATGTAACTTTCTTCTGGTAATTTGCTTGGATTTGGGAAAGAAAGGAATAGAAGGGTTTTAAGGCTGAGATAGATATATGAATAGTAAATACTTGAAATCTAAAACATTCAGTTGGCAATTTTATCCTTAAATATTCATTTGTACACGCTTGGTATTCCTGTGTGGTCTGTATGCAGACTGAGGTCTGGGTTTATTGGCTGTTTTTTCTTTTAAAAGCCGTGTTTCCTCATTACAGAGGATACTGCACAAAATGGGGGGAAATGGGATTTTTCCGAGCTATGATTTTTCACAGCGACAGGAGTACAAATGCAGCTTGAGAGCTAGAAAGAATTAATCAGGTGCCAAAAATAGCTCATGGATAATGAGCTTTTATTGCAGGCGGTGGGCACGTAGCCCATCTGTGTGTGCCATGTGGATGCCATGAGCCGTTCTCGCCCTCATCCCATCCTGCAGGGTGCTCACCCACGGCCATCCCCTCACGAGGATGGGGCACCCAGGATGGGGCTCCTGCCCATTCCCGCCTCCTGCCTCCTCCAGATACCCCCAGACTGGGATTTCTGGGGAAAGGCCTGCGAGTGCTCCATCTTCCCTAGAGGTTTCGCCTCCCCACATGGAGTTACGGCCTGTGCCTCCCCGGCGTGCTGAGGGGCCGGGGGTCATGCGGGATGCGGGGAGCCCGTTCCCCTCCGCTCCTCACACAGCTGCGGGCTCCTTCGGACACAAAGGGCTGAGGGCCGGAGGTCAGGCGGGATGCGGGGAGCGCGTTCCCCTCCGCTCCTTACACAGCTGCGGGCTCCTCCGGACACAAAGGGCCACGGAGGCGCCACAACGGAGCGGTCGCCATCCCGCCGGCCATGAGGGGGGAGCGGCCGCGGCCATGGCGGATCCTCTGTGCTGAGGGAGGCGGCACAAGGCCGAGGCTTTCCCGATACCAAGATGGTGCCCCGTGATTCCTTCTGCAAGGAGAACCATGATCCTGATGTCCCCAGGCTCAGCTGGCAGCAGGGGTAAGCTCCGGGGGAGCCATGTGGGACGGAGGGAGGCGGGATGAGGGGCGGAGCCTAGGCGTCTGTAGGGTGGTGAGGAGGGTCCTGCCGTGCCTCGGACGCCATGCTGTGGTGTCCTAGGTCTAAGTGTTCTGTTTAATGAAAAAGAAGTGCTTTACGCAATATATAGATACTCTTCAGAGGAAAAAGTATTTTAAGACTTTTTTTTTTTTAAATAAAGGTGGGACAAGACTATTTGCAAGAGCATGTAGTGACAGGATGAAGTGGTGGTGTTCTAATTGAAAGGGAGTAGATTTATATTAGGTATTAGGAAAAAATTCTTTGTTGTGAGGGTGGTGAGGCCCTGTCACAGGTTGCCCAGAGAAGCTGTGGCTGCCCCATCTTGAAGGTGTTCAAGGTGAGTTGGATGGGGCTTGAAGCAACCTGGTCTAGTGGAAAGTGTCCCTGCTCATAGCAGGGGATTGGGGCTAGATGATCTTCAAGGTCCCCTTACAATCCAAAGATTCTGTGATTCTGTGAAAAAAAGAAAAAAACTATGGATGAAATTTGAAGGGGGATGTGGGTGGGGCAGAAACGAGGCTGCCAAGGCCTCCTTTGGGGGAGCAGTGACAACTCCTGAGGAACTGACTGCAGATCTGGCAGCGGGACAGTGTCCCTGGCTGTGGGGCAGGGTCCCTGGCTGTGGGGCAGTGTCTCTGGCAGTGGGGCAGTGTCTCTGGCAGTGGGGCAGTGTCTCTAGCTGTGGGGCAGGGTCCCTGGCTGTGGGGCAGTGTCTCTAGCTGTGGGGCAGGGTCCCCGTGGGGTGCTCCCCTCGCTGTGTCTCCGGGCCAGGCAGCCCTGCCGGAGAGAAGAGCTTCTGCATCTGCTCAACAGAAGAATTGCCGCTTTGGGGACTTGGAGATTATTTATCTTAGCTCTCATAAATCCTTCAGGACTGTGCTTTGGAAGGGCAGTTGGGGAAAGGATCCTCCAGCTCCTGCAGGTGCTGGAGAGCTAGGCTGGCAGGGCTTCTCCTGAGGCACCCGTGGCCAAACGCCTCCTCCTCTTCTGCTGCTGTGCAAGACAGAGACAGGGGGCTGAGCAGGCGTTGGGTGCATGCAGGGGTGAGGCTGGGGACCTGCATTAGCAAAGCAGCTGAGAACAGGAGGTGTCCTCCTTCCTGGGACCCCAAAGCCATTTCTTCTGCTCCCCCGTGGTCCCACAGAGCACGGAGATGGCAGGGGGTCTGATCAAAACTTCATGATTGATCTCTCTTGAAGGTGTTTCCTGATGGTAAATGAGAGTTTAATTTTTGAAGCACCTTCTCACCATGTTGACTAAGCCCACTAGCATTTTTGCAAATTTTGCTTAAAAAAACCTAAGAAAATTTATTCTTATTTAATAAGAATAAAGATATATTTTGCAAATAGAATTTTTGATGGAAAGCAGTCTCTTGGGAAGCTCCTATGATATAATATAATATCCCATTAACTCTACAGTGTGATGTTGGTGAATCTTGATTCCTGGTTTTGGGTGTAGTTATCCTAAAAACTTAAACATATATAAAGTCTTATATAATATAAGCTTAGTTTTGTTTTTTAAAAAGTATTTCCTTTTCTAATAGGTTTAATTTACGGAGATCATTGTAATTGGTTTATTACGTTGCTAATACAAAAACAGTGAGTAAATTCCCTAAAGAACTCCATTGCCTTTAGTGAGGAAAATATTGCTGTGCTGCCCTGTAGCTGTGATTCATGCTGCTATTGTGAAGTCAGCCAGCTGTGAGATATATGTGCAGGCAATGGATGATAAATGTGTTCTAATAATCCAGTATACAAAGTATTTCCATAAAAATTCTTCAGTAGTATCCAAGGACATTAAAAAGTCCATCAATAAAGTCCTTCTTTAAATGGTTTTGAATCAGGCAAAGAGTGTTTTAATGCACAGTTGTACAGGCTACTCAAGTTTTCCCCATGATAGTTCCAGAATCTGTTTTAAGCATATGATTATGATACTGCTGAGAACGTTGCTTCTGATAAAAAATTGTATTGATTTTCAGTATTTTCAACTCCAGTTACATACAAGAAATTAATGACACTCATTTTGTTACTTGAGATAGAATTGTGTGTTTGTTGACAGCCATCCCAGGAATTAGCTTTAAAAAGATCTTAAGACACATCTTTTATGCAGGATTAAAATTAACTTTGATTACTTACATAACACTCTAGATGTCTCCCCTTCTTTGTGGTGGACCTCTGTTTTGGGTTTGTTTATTGCAAATGCAGCAGTGGAATAAAACTCAAAGCACTTCCCTGATGTGCTGAAGAGTTGTCTTGCTGTACCCTGGGGCACCCTCACAGCCTGAATGATTTGACACTGGAAGACTTACTTTGGTTGTTCCTGCTCTCTCTGCAAAGCAGGTAGGAAGAACCGAAGGGAATCTCCAATGCAAACCAGGCAGAAACAACCAAAGTGAATCTTCTGGGTTGTTCCCACCTATGGGATGAACAAAATGGGGTGCAGATCACCTCTTAGTACCTATTGTGAATTTACTCTGGAGAGCCTGTGCAGAAAGTGAGCTGTGGAGCTGTACATTAGTCCTGTGCTCAGCACCAGTGTGGAGACAGCTGAGAAGGAGCTGTGGAAATTCTCCCAATTGCAGAGCTTTTAAACTTCCTTTCAAAACTTCCTGCTAGAGCTAGATCCAATCCACTGGTGGACTGACACCCTCCTGTCCATCCTGATTCCTCCCTCCCTAGATATGTGGTAAGGAAGGATTCATGTCAGAGAAATTATTTCTTTTATTTCAAAAAGTGGATGATTTATTCTATAACAAAGGTAATACTGATTAACTATCAATATAGACTACCCAAATATCTGCACTTTGTTTTCAGGAAAACTCATTAAAGAAATATGAAAGTATTTAAATGGAAAAGAAGAAAGGTTGAAAATGCTCAGTTTGACTTAGTTCTGTATACTTTCCACATGTTTTTAATAGCCTAGTGGTAAAACCCAATAAAACCACTAGAAGCAATGAAATCATAATGAAACATCTCAAGGTCAGTCTCGTTTTTCTTTTGGTTTTGCCATTTAGCCTATGCAGTATTTGTAGCAGATGTAATATGAGATATCTGTGAACATAAAACACTTCTTGTTTTGCTTCCCCTGCTTTTTCCATCTCATTAAAATACTTTTTTTTGGGGGGTGGAGGGGGAGAATGCTGGGCTAGAGATATCAGATCCTTTTTAGGAAAGTTCAAAAGCAATGATTAACTATGGTGAGTTTCTTGTGGTGGGTCAGAGCCTGGCTTTCAGCTGGTGTGGTGTGCAGTAATACAGAAGCAAACGTTTGATTCCTAAATGAAATGCAGATACCTCTTTGTGATGAAACATGGCTGATTTTAAAGCAACAGTTGTAGAACTCTTTGTACCTTGCAGAACAAAACTTGCAGAGGTGGAACTTGAAAAGCTCATCTGCGACCTACCTGAGCACATCCCAGTGGAATTCTCAGTGGAATGGGAAATCTAGAATTTTATAATGATTAAGTTGCAAACTCTTCAGGAACAACATTTGCTGGTTGTTGTGCTGGACTGAGTGTTCTGTGCTGGTTTGGAAGGAAGGACAGCTGAGAAGGGAGTCACAGAAGCCTGTGGCCATGTGGGGACAGGAGCTTTGTGAGGAGAGGGATGCCTTGCTCCCTCCCTACATCTCCAGCTGTTGGTACCATCCCATCATGGAGCCAGCAGGGAAAGGAGGTTTGATACTATTGCAGGAGAAGTGATTGAACATTTCCCCCTTCACCCACCACATTCCTCATCTTGTCTTTCTGAAGCCACCTGTTCTTGTTTCCCAAAATACCACTCTGTCAATAACAGACTGCTACCATTTTACTTTGACAGCCTGTAAAATTTCTAAAATACCCTGTGACACAAATCTGCCAAAAGTCTCAGCTGTGCCAAATCTATTCCCATAAATCGTCCTCTAGGCAACAGAGATGCAACTGTTGCTGCTTTATAAGTGGTGGCATCTGAGGTTCTGTCCCTTAAAATGGAAGCCTGGCAATTCCTGTGACTATTGTGAGTATTGCTTCCAGAGAGACAGAAGTGGCTAATGCAAGGTAATCATGAGTCTCCTTTACTGTGTTACATAACTGCCTCAGCCTTCAGCTCATTTATCCTTCCCATGCATCACCCTGTTGATTTACAAAGGACCTTTTCTCTGTTTACAGATGGAAAGCAAACCCTGCATTCTTGTGGTCACTTGGGAAGTCTGAGTGAATAACGAACCTGACCTTTAGTGATCAGGCTTCCTGTTCTATTGATCTAATCCATTTGGGGTTTTGTGGGACAAACCCTCTTATAAATTCCAGGAATATCAATCAGTATGCTCTAGAGTAGTTAGTGAAGAATGTAATTTTGAGTGTCTCTCATCTCAACTGTAGGCGAAATCACAGGCTAAACGGAGAATTTTAATACGTGTGTTTCATTTTCAGCTCAGCTCTTAGGAATGGGTGGGTAAAATGTGTCTATTCTGGGGCCTCTTTTCCAAATGCAGCAAAGCCAGTTGTGTATTACTGCAAGAAGCTGTGCTCCCCCACTGCACGGTAGGCAACAGTAGCATCCCTGTAGGAACACCTTCATTACTTTCTCTCCTCTCTGTACTTAGTCCTCATCTGGGGGGCTGCGATCTCTGCCAGCCTGCAGGGTAAAGCCAGTGGTTGCTCATTGTCTGTGTGTCTGTAGTGACAGAGCTGCTCGTGCTGGAAAAGCACGCCTGGGTGCTCAGCAGAGGCACAGACACGGGGGTGCTTAGTGCTGGGCAAGGTTTGAGGCAGCCTGAGCTTTCCACATTCACTTCATTTCCCAGGTTACACATTTTGCTCACACACATCAAACCACCTTCTGCTAATAGTTACCTCATTTTTATGGAAAGCACAGAAAGGACTGAGGTAATTTCCAAGACCATCCATCTGGCTTGAAGATGAAGCTTTCTGTCTGCTTTGAAAGTATTATAAATCAGTTTTCTGTTGTTAAAGAGGGACTAAAATTGATGTTTGTTGTAGAATTGAAAGTGAGACCTCATCAAATGGGGGTGTTACAGAGTTCCTGTCTTTTCTAAGTGCTGTAGAATTGCTGGTATAGCAGGGTGGGCAACTCAAATTTAATATTTTGACTATTTAGATCATCTTATTTGTATGTTAGGATTTGTATTCAGGTGGCACGAATAAACTTAGCTGCAACTAAATAATTTAAGTGAAATCAATTAAGATTAGCAGACCATATGAGAAACTGTATTAGTTCCATAAACTTTTGTATTTGGGTTGGCAGCCAAAAGCTCTTGGGAGTTAGTGGGATGTGTAAGTGCTCTGGTGGTGTCTCTTTGAGTTCTAATTGTTGCACAAGGATTTATTACAGCAATTCAGTACTGCAGAACTTCCTTGGCATTGGCAAAATCCTCAAGAACCTGTTTTAGTATGTCTTTAATGATGCTTTATGCCACAACAATCTGCAGTGGCTCCTTTCCTCTCAGTAGTATCATCAGAGCAAAGGAGTTGCAAATTACCACAAAACCACTGCCTCTAATATGTGTGTGCTAATTTGGGTTACTTCCCAAATTCTTTATTCTATACCTGTGTCCAATGCACCACCCTTCTTAATTATCATCTTTCCCTCCTCAAGGCTCTTCCCCGGTGTGCCTTTAGAATACTTTAATTGGCTAGATTCCCTTTCTGTTTAGCAGGGGGTGGCAACTTCAAAATAGGATTGAATGTTGCCAGTTAAGAAATATGTTCTTTCCACATATGCTTGAAATTATAACAGCAAACTGTTGTAATAAGTGATTGACTGGTTGATTGATTGATTTTTTAATATAAATTTTTTGAGACTGTAAAGGTCGCATGTTTGTTTTTATGCTCTGAAAGTAGAAGAAACATATTTACCAACACAAAACTTGCACTCTAACTTGATAATCAACAGCTTTGTTATTTCTGTTGGAAGGAAGTGTGATTATAACTGGAAAATGTGAACAGATCCATGCATACAAATATGTTATGGAACCTACTGCTAGTCTAATTGCACTGTGCATCAACTGCTTGACAACACACACCATGAGACACAGAAAATAGCTAAATGGAGGAATACTTACCATAGAAATTAACAGAAATTGTCATAACACCAGGGTTCACCTCTCCCAGCTAACAGGGGTGTCTTGTGTTCAGTGCAGAATGACTGCAGTAGCCGTCAGGTGCTCCAGTCAAGGACACAATACACCAAGCAACACTTATTTACCAGAACCAAGATCCAAAGTGCCTTGGGTCTCTAGTTACAGCATTTCATACCACAAATTAAAAAGGCCAGGTGAGAAACAGGATCATTGCCTTCCTCCCAGCTGAATGGGAGACCCAGATTGCTGTAAACCCTGAGTTTTAAAGATCCAAACACTATAATGTAAAAAAACCATAAAGCATTTCCAATTTGCAGAGCAGAACTAGACATTCTTTGAATAGGGTTTGAATGCAGAAAGCTGGTTTTAAACCAAACTGTTGATTCCATAAAAATATGCCTTCACATATGAGACTCCCATATTACCTACATCTGAGAGCATAATGGGCAAAATTGTAGTTTTCTTTGTTGTGTAGGACTTGAGCAGCACAACTGACTGCTGGCTTTTGATGCTTTATCTCATTTGAAGTTCTCCTTGTAGAAGCTGCTTGAACATCAAAGTTGACAGACTTCTTGAGCCATGGCTGCACTGAAGTGTGTCCCACCAAATAAGCTGTCTCAGGCAAGGGGCAAAAGGATTTTCTCTTGTAGTTAGGCAAAGGTTGTAGGTGGCTGGGGAAGAAGGTGGTGGTAAGGCTAGGAGCACTTTCTGCTTGGCACAGGGGCACAGTGTGTGGGCAGACTCCAAACCACTTAGTCTGGAACTACTTGTTCCAAATCTTGAATCCACTTGGCCTCTTTCTTCATTTTTATCTATGCAAGGTGATTGTAAACTGATAGAGGACTGGCAGGATTATACTATCACTTCATGTAGCTGTGATTGACTGGGTGAAGTTGAAACTTTCAGTTGTGTTTTCTTTGTGGGCACAGTTGGCACACAGAGACCCTGTGCCCTTACCTTAGCTCATCCCTGGCTGCTTGATCTTGTCCCAGCATAACCCCTTCACTTGTGTTGACACAACTGTCTGTTAGGACTGTGCTAAAAACATATGTGAACTGGTTTGAATTAAATTATTTCTCATCTGGTTCTTTGTCTGGCCTCATAAATAACTGGGTCTACAGCTGGGAGAGGAGGGGAGGCAGTGCAGGCAAGAATGGACAGCTGGAGAGGGATGAGGGGGACCTCCTGGAGCTGCTGAGATAAAAGTGTCAGATGTGTTTGTCAGTCAGTGCTTCTGCCCATTCAGAGAGGCACAGACCAGCCTCAGCTCTCCCCAGTCACAGTTCTTATGACACTGCAGAGCAGGTCCTTTACAGGACTTGTTCTGGAGCAAATTGCTCTGAATCATTTCAGTTTTCCCCTGTTCTTTGTGTTCTGAGTTTGTTGTTTTCACTCTAGGATCAAATCAGGAAAACAGTTACCAACTGTACATATTTTCAAATTAATACATAATTTCTGAGGAACAGTATACAGATAAAGACAACCTATGTGTGTTCTTTCTAGCTTTACTGCTTGATAATTAAGCTGCTTATAGTATAGTGCTCTGAGGCAACTATTTAGTGTGCATGACATATGAAATAGTCTGAACAGGAGCCCTTAAAGAAGAGGTGAACGTGTATATCCCAGGAAAACCACTAATCATGAATGAATGATACACTGAATCAGCAATGAAGTAATGCATGAAACATTTCTGGTTAATGCAGAAATTGTCCTTTTTGTCTGGGTTATTTTCTCCCTACAGATAAGAAGGGCATATTTGAATACCAGGCACATGGTATCTCAAGCTGCTATGCCACAAGTAGCTAAATATAATATGTCAAGTGTATTGGTATGAGCTGGTATGTAATCTCTGGATCAAATCCCAACTTTTCAGAAGGTCTCCTTGCTTTCACTCTCTCTTTTAGCAGAGACATAAGAAGACACTAATAATTGAAGTGCACAGACAGCCTCTTTTTTTAAATGGCAGGTTTATTAAAAATGTTCTCTATCGCAACCGTTGGAAACATATGCAGCAGATTTTACTGTAAGTCAAAGATTCAGTAGACGGTGGACAGGGAGTAACTGACAACTGAATGATGAGAAATAATGGGGCAGTTTCCACAGCAAGTTCCTCACAAACCCCATTTTAACTCAGCATCCTTGGGTCCCAGTTTGTGTTCAGTCTGCCCTTCAGATGCAGCACGTAGTTCATGAGCTTCAGTTTTGAGTTTATACATATTTACAGTAAAACAACCTATAGGTTACAGGAGAGGACACATTAGCACCAGTGCTTATGGATTAGAGCTCACAGTGCCTCTGCCACTGCATGTGCTTGGAACTGACTTTACTGAAGAGTTAGGTTAAAAAAAGGTTAATAAATCTGGCACTTGGAAGGCAAATTGTGCTCTGCAGTGACCGAGGAAATCTTTGTGTTAGGTATCACACTAGACTGCCTGTCTCTGAAGGCTGCCCATCACAATTACTGTAATGCCCTTTCTTGCACAAATGCACACTTCACCTCTGCTTGCATTGTTATTTAGGAAGAGATGCAGCCCCTTGAGATCAGGAAATCAGTGTGATTTTCTTACTGCTGTTATAAAACTAATCACAAACTCTGTATTTAGTGAATATTAGACAAAATTGGTATCTTTAGCAATTTTGGTGAAACATTTTCACATAGCAAAAATTCTACAGTGTTCATAATTAACTGAAATTCACAAAAAAGGCTTTGGTTAGAAAATCAAAAAGGGTCAAATAAAAAAAAGCTTTTAAAAAAAAGAAGCGAAAGGAGTGTCAAATACTATATTGAAGTCAGTGAGTGCAGAATAAAACAGCAGTAGTCCATTAGTTAATTTTTCAGTAGTAAAATCTTCCACCTAAAGAAGCCCATGTCTCTTGCAAGCTGTGTGCTTTTCTTGACATTCACAGCTGGTCTCCTAGTTCCAGTACAAGCGGGTGGCCATAAGTCCACGTTTTCCTGTTCAAGGCAAAGAGTCCTTCTTCCAGCTGTGAGGTAGAGATTGGGTATCAGGTCACTAGGGTGTGAGATACCTCTGAGTGTAGCAGTCACACATTTGTTTCTAGTTCGTTTATTTCAATAGTGCAGTGGTCTTTACTGTTGGATTTCTTAGTGTGGTTCTCCACTGGAGTTTCTTCTTGCTCCACTTGTATGGGTATATGGTGCTGCAGCCCTTTCACTGTTTCTGGTCCACGAGCTTCATTCATGGTCTTCACACAGCCATTTCTCTGGTAAGCCACAATCTGATGGATGTTAACAGGCTTAGTTTCACAGATCAATGGCACCTATGTGAAAAGCATTAAGATCTGGAATACTGCCACTGATTGCTGTATACAACAGGAAGAGAATTTTTACTTGGAAAGACTGTGGGCTGCTTTACATTCACCAGGATTATCTAGAGCCTCCATAGACTTCCAGAAGCTGTTTCTCATATACACTAAAGCAGCTTTGCACCATCTGCACGAGGGGAAGGAGTCTGTGTAAAAATGCAAATGCTGTCACAACTCTAATTGAACTTACACTCATGGTAACAGCTGCTTGCCATTGGAAAAGTGGTACAAGTAGGGTAAATAGAGACCAGGGCTCACTTCAAAAGGCACAGACTCTCAATGTCTACTATGCTGAGCTCTGGGCAGTGCTTGCTCTTGGGTGCAATTAAATAGACCAATAAACCATTTGTTGTTGCCTTATGCCTTTCTTTTAACCCAGTAACACCTGTCTCTTCAGTTTGTTCTGTTTTGAAAGAAGTAAAGGGGATTTTATTAACTGATTCATAAGTTAAATATTGAAGTGTTCTTTAAATGAAACCAGATTCTGATGGGGAAAGTAAGACGTAAATACTGGCAAAGAAAGGAGGTGGGCTTGCAGCTGAGAAAATATGGCCTTTGGGTATATATTACTAACTGCACAAATTATGCAGCCAAAATGTATGGCAGACTAGCAGTATATTTTAGTACCATTACAGAGCATGATTCAAAGAAAAATCTCATCACAGATGACTAAATAATCCCTCAGGAGGGAATTTACATTACTGCATATAAGTTCTGACTGAGTTCTAAATACAGCAGTGAAATGTCAGGAGGCCTGTGTTATGCGGGAGCTCAGCCTACACTTCTGGCTTTGTAATGGATGACCTACCTCACCCAGAGCTTGTATTTTAGGGGGTTTGTTGGTAGCTGTGTGTGTAGCCCCTGTCATCAGTAATTACTGCAGGTGCTAATTACCTCAGAGGACACTGCCTGTCTTCTTACATACTTCTTGAAAGAGCAGAAATTTTAAATGAATGTTGCAGATAGGCATGGGAATGGGATTGACCGCAAAATTGTAGAATTAGAAAAATAATGAAAGAAACAAAACTTTGCTATTTGTGTGGAATACTACAGATGATGCACAGAAATTAAACATGTCTTGTGAAGGTTAGTCCTGTTGAAGAACTGTTCCTGCATGAACCATTCTGTCTTTGTGGAAGAAAGTTAATGAGAGTCTACCACGAGCTAAAATGGTTGGAGATTAGCACCTTCAAATCTGATGGGCTCATGGAATTAGGAATCTCCTTTGTCAAGGATTGAAGGAAGGACATGAGGAGTTCCTGTTACAAGGAAAGACTAAATGATGCATGCCAAAGAGGAAGGAGAAAGTGCATAGGAGTGGAAGGAGGCAGGGGAAAACTACAGAGGTATGTGTGCTGTATGAAATAAGATACAGAGGAATAAAAACAAAGATGTAAGGAAGTACTTGTATTAGATGTAGAAAGTATGAAGATGTCTGAGAGTGAAGTCTAAAATGGAGTCATATGCCCGTGCTAGTCTGGAAAGAAAATTATTGTAAGGGTGTCTTCAGATTATGCTGACTCAGGGGCTTGCAATGCCCAGGGTATTTGCTTTTGATGCGAGCACATTGATTATGCACATACACACTCATAGATACATTTACCTCCCCTACACACAGGTAGTCAAGGACATCCGTCACTCTGCTCTGTTGCTGGTCACTCCTCTAGCAGGACAAATTACTGGCCAGTCAGGAGGACCTGGGTGCTGAGTGTGGAACTCACAGTCCCAGCATCTCATGCATTTGCAGGACAGCACAGCTGCTTCTGCTGCTCCCATCCCCAATGTGCCAGTCACAGCTGCCTTGAACTCCAGTGGCTTTTCACATGACCTCATGGAAGAAGATCCACCCCATGTGCTAAGCTGCCCATTGCCCCATTCTATCCTCTCTCTGAAACAGCTTTTATAAACTGGAGGAAGCAAATGTGGGAGCTCACAGGTTCTTTGCCATAGCATAGCACACCCTGGCACACCCTGGCCCACAGCATGGTTACCTCGTCACCATCCTTGATGAACTCCTTCCGGCAGATGTGGGCCATGATCCCAGCAGCCAGAGCGTCCCCCAGGACATTGATCATTGTTCTAAACCTGTCTCTGGAAAATGAAACAGTAATGCTCAGGACATTGATCATTTTTCTAAACCTGTCTCTGGAAAATGAAGCCTTAATGGTAAGTTGTTGGTTCTCTGGATAAATTCCTGTGCCTCCATCAGATATAATTATGGCTGAAGGCTGGTTTTGCTAGCTAAAACATTTAGAAATGTTAAGAAGTTTGGTGTCAGGCATCCATTAGTTATTGAGCTACTTAATTGGGTTTTCCAGCCTTTTCTGAGCTTGATGTGCTGCGCTGCCACACACTTGATTGTGTAACTGAGCTGTGGAGCAGCTGTGTCCCCCTACAGATGCAAGCTGATTCAGCACTGAAAAGGTCGAATTGCACATCACACCTGCATTTCTGTCCCAGTTTATATATTAAGGTACAGCAATATGGCCTGATTTGGAGACTGGTGCTGCAAATACCTGAATTCAATCAAGGCAGAGATCAGCCAGTGCAACCAGTCCCTTATATTAGTGATCATGGTACCAATCTCAGCAACTAAAGTGCTGCTTAAGAAGATTATTGTATTGATAGAATGGGCAGGATACAATCAAAATAATTCAGAAGATTGCTATATGACTACACTCACAAACCAAGCAGCCACTGACCATATTTAAGTAATATACAATCCTGTAAAAGCTGTGGTGACTTTGGCTCTTTCACTGGCTATGCAGAAAGACTCTTCATTTTCAGTTACCTTTTCCAGTTTAAATTTGTATGCTTGACAGTATTTTGTGTATATATATTTTTTTTTCATTTATTCACTTACAGGATTTCTTCCCTGTTTACAGCTTTTACCACTGTCTAAAAAATAAATCTATTAAAATACAGACCATAAACAGACAAAACTGACTGGCTGTCAAAGACAAGTGCTACACTCGAATCATCCTGGAACATATTAGTTAAAATTGATGAGATTTCAAACAGATGATATAGATTTTAAGTCTGAAATACATCATGTCTTTTCAAAAAAAAAACATATACATCTGAAAACTCTGTCATATTAGTAACTTAATTTATAAATGTAGGTTATAAAATAGGGGTTCAGAAATCTCCAGATGTTTGGCTTATTAAAGTCAGTGATGGTCCAATATCAACACTGCCCAGACTTCTGGTACTGTATCTTAATATAGAAAAATAATTGAAACTCTGTGCTGATTTTTTTTTCAGATACTTTAGGCAGGTACCCAGTGCATATAAATGTTTATGCAGTTGCCTGCTTAATTATCATGAAAATTCCTGCATGAATGTTTATTTGTGTGTGGAGTTACCCAAACTCTATGTGCAATGCGAGTAACTTCATCAATAATTCCACAGCATACACCTAGACGTGATTGCTGACTCCAGGACCCAGTCCTACACTTGTTTGCTCAATCCATTTTTTAAAATTCCTTCTGTTCTGATTTTGGGTTTTGCCTTGAAGAAAATTTCCACAAGAACATGTTAAACAGGGAAAAAAACAGTTACAGCACATACCAATAAAAGTTCCTGTTACACACTGACTTCTTTCCTTCTTGATTATCAAATAGCAATTCTTGGAAAGATATTCAGTGTTGTGAATTTTGGATTGTGCAACAAGTCAGCTGTGGTAGAGAAGAAGTTGTATGAGCAGAGCTCAAGAGTTTGAGCTCCCTTTTGAGCTCTGATTAGTATATTTCCAAGAGAGGATTTTTCCAAGGAAACAGTGCTCCACACTGAAGCTCTTAAGAAAAGGGACTGCCTGGCCAGTTGTGCTCCATGTTCTGAGTGTATGGAGCAGTCTGCACTATGCATGAGGAGAACCACAACACTCACCACTGACATTTCTCCACTGAGAGGCCAAACCTGTTGCTCTCAGTGCAAATGTGTGAGTCAGTGGCATTTGACCTGTAGATGATGTTATTAAAGATGCAAAAGTTTACCTTGTGTTTGATAAATGAGCTGGGAAACATTTTGATTTTTTTTCTTTATGTGTCTAAGCACTAGCTAAAGGTATGAAGGTCACATACACGCCATGGCTACCCAAGAGAGTTGTAATACCTGCAGTGCATTGTAATGGGTATTTCAGTCTCGTGAGATCATCTAACCAGCCTTCTTTAAGCATTCTTCATACTCCAGTACTTCCAAAACTAATACTGAAAATATTCATCGTGTCAACCATGTTGACACTTTGCATCTGCAGGCTCTTGAAACCACCAAGTGCAGAAATACAGAAATATGCTTTTTGTTTGAAAGGTCATCTGCAAAAGACAGAAAATTGGGTCTATTCCTTACTCACTTTTTAATACCATCTGGAACTATAGCCTGAAAAGTCTTTTCTCTGTTGTTTTGAAAAGTTGTGTAAGACAAAAAGAAGAATAATTCCCATATACCCTGGAAGGCTTACTGGAAAAACAATGAAATGTTGATGTTGCAAGAGCTGGACAAAAACTGAGCAATATAGAAGGGAAAGGCTTTTGTAATACAGTCTTAAAATATTCAGACAACAGAAGATCATGAGTCCTATTAATGCTAATAATAATAATAATTTTCTGTTACACTGGACAGGAAATATTTTTTCTCACAATTCTTCGTACAAAAAAAAATAGGTGACCAAAAGTTGGATAAAATAGGATATATAACAGAATGGACTTGTAACACATTTTTACCCAGAACCCTGATGTAATGAAACTCCCTGTATTAAAGGAGATACATTTTATATAGCTTAAATAAAATTAATTTGGACATTTCCTTGTGTATGCATATGCTAGTTACCCAGTTTATTGACATGCTAATGAGCTAGGAACCAGTATTTTATGATTCATCTTCCTAAACTATTCACAATTGATTAATTCATCAGCATTTACATAAAAGTTGAGAGTTAAATAAAACACTGCTTATGAATTTTAAAGTGGTGCCTCTTTCCTGGTAACACAAATCCCTTCAATTTCAGCCCCTGCCTTTGCTGTTCAAACCCCTCTGACTGGGGATGCAGTAAAGTGCCCTCTGCAGAATGGCTGCACTTGCAAAACTGGGAGCTGCAAGCAGCTGATGCCTATTTAACACTGAGATCAGCAAGCACAGAATTGCATCAGGATCTGTGAAAGAAAGACATTATTGGTGCCAGCACTCAGGCTGACTGTGTTGGGATTGCAGCAGCAGTAGCCATACACAGCCCACATCAGCACTGTACTCTCATGGCTCTTGTGAGCACAGGGGTGCCAGTGGTACTTGCTGGCTTTAGCAGTGGCTCAGGCCTCTTGCAAAGTGCTTCACTACACTGAGATAATGGCCTCGAAATGCCAGTGGGCTGATAAGTAGAATGCAGGCAAACCATATTTCCTAGGAATGTTGGTCCCTTATCCTTTCTCAAGGTCAGATGCCTGAGCCAGATGTCCCTTAAGCACATTTGTCTGGCCCAACCTTCAAACTTGTCTTGAAGATCATCACCCAACCTGGATAGGTGCAGCCACTTCCATGGCCTGACTATCCTAGATAAAAATAGCTCTGAAGATTTTTTGGGATCTGAGTTGAGGTAGGTACTTTGTTCTACTTCTTTATCCTCCCTCCCTGTCATTGTGAAGATTTATCAATATTCTCTTCTGGACAATCTTATCTATGTAAAAAGCTACTGTGGTCACTTTTCAGCTCTGGTTTTAGACTAAAGGGACTCCACTTCTTCAGCCTTTCCATGCAAGATGTATTTCCAAGACTCATCTAAACTCCCTCATTTGTGTGTCTTTCTCAATATAATGTCCACATCAGCAGAGTTTTTAATCAATTCCTTTGCCATCTATCTATCTATCTATCTATCTATCTATCTATCTATCTATCTATCTATCTATCTATCTATCTCTGTATTACTGTACCCCTGGAGACCATTTGCCCTTTTAGCAAAGTTGCCACCACAGAAGACTCAAGAGCTTTGTGTTACTTACAGTGCCCAGTCGACGGCAATAATCAACGTGATGTCGTCTGTTGGGAGCCCCACCGAGGTGAGAACAATGACCATTGTCACCAGGCCAGCTTGTGGGATGCCTGCAGCACCTATGCTTGCAGCTGTTGCTGTGATACTTTAACAATGAAAGAAAGGAATAAGCTTTACTTTCTGGAAGAAACCACACCATGTTTCTAAACCATACTGTTACGCAAGCCACTGCATGGAAGTGCCAGTGTTTTGTGGATAGAATCCAGGCAAGACAGCAAGAACAGGCTGAACTGTCTGCCCAGGGCTAAATTCTCACCCTCAGCCTTTGCAGCTTTGGCACTGGTGAGGCAGTTCTGTTCTCTCTGAGTACCAAAGGTGCAGAGCAGAGGGGCCAACCAGGCTGTGGGCTGAATTCTGCCAGCTTCTCGTGGGTCACGGCAGCACTCAGTGCTGTGTGCCAGGAGTCTGCCAGCCCCACTCATTGCTGTTCTCCTTTGGCAGCTGAGCTCCCAGCAGACACCTCTGGGTTACCATGGGCTGCTCCTGTGCCGGGCATATCCACAACTGGCCTGCCTGGGACCTTTACTGTCAATCATCTCAAGGGTTAGGCCAAGGGTAAAGAGGCTGGGCCAGGGGTGAAGCCCTTGCACAGCACATGGCTTTGCATAATTGCATTTAAATATGAAGCAAGTGTGAATGTGACTGTATATGTTCAGTTTTGAAAAGTATTTTTATTTGACCTTCATGCCATTTTTTCAGCCAGGCAAGCAGAAATGAGTGGGAGACCAGGGCAGGAGTAGACCTGGCAGGCTTTACGTTTTTTTCCATAATGTTATTTTTAAGGGTGGGATTTAATTCCTTTTTCCAGGAGCAAAAGTGACTGGATGTATTCATTTCCACCCAACTAGGGACTTCCAAGAGCTAGGCCATCCAGCAGAAGGACAAAGAACAAATGTTGACAGTTGTAAAAGGATGACAGAAAGCATTTACACTGGTAATCCTCTGCATTCATCAGTCAAGAATGTCAGAGCTTTTGGCAAGCAGTAAAGTCTCATTAACCTACTAGGGAAAATGAGGATAAGTGTATTCACCCATATGGAAACTGAAACACAGGGATATCTAGTCCCTTGCTTACAGCTGTATCAGTACAGTGGCAGCAGTATTTCTACCTAGAGCCCTTTTTTAAAATAAAAAAATACATTAGCATGTGAGTGTGATAAGGAAGGGGAAAGACTTAAAATTACATTTTGCAAAAATCAACTTGTATAACATCCTAATAACATTGTAATAAAGCATAGATAGGAAGGGACAGAGGCTCAGTAGCTGAGTAAAAGATAACTATAATGAACATCAAAAGGCTTTCCAGTTACTGCTATGAGCTGGCTGTCTGATCAGAACTGCTGCTTCAGGCCACAAAGTCTCAGGACTTAATTGGCAGTAAAATCAGGAATATTTAACTAAGATTTTATAAGCAAGCCCATCTGCTATTCCATTCCATCTTTACCTTAACGTAGATGTTTCGTTCTGTAAGTTGATGGAAATCTTTACTCTCTTTCTCTGCTACGTTGATGTTTGCATTGATATAAACTGTTAACCTGGATTTTACAAACTAGACAGATTATCTCTCTAACAATTTTTTTCCCTCTGGCAAAAATATCCTGGCATTCAGAATTATTTGAATTTTAAATCTCCAGGTCCTAAAGTATCAAGACCTGGGGTAGGTTTCAATACAGTTAGAATTTGGATTACGTCATTGACAGTACTGTGTCCTCCATGATTTCCTGTTTAGCTTCCTCGTTTGTGAGTCTTTTTTTTTCTTCTTCTTTTCTTGGATTTTTTCCAATCTTTACTTGTATTTTCAGTCTACTGTTTTACTTTTATCTGATCCTTATGTACTAGCACTTGATGTGGGGGATAAAAGTGATAAAAGGGGGTTCTGCCAAGGAAAAGTTTGAGCTTACATTCTTTCCATTTGCTACCACCCTTCTTCTTAATTTTTAAAATTAGTGTTCTTTACTTCAAAGTGTGTGTAATCTCTGCTCATGCTCTGGACCATATTTTAGCATCACATGCTAAAAAGATCTCGAAATTCCAAATCACCAAAGACTAAATTTTAGCACAGGCTCATTCCAACAGTTTTCAAAGAGTGCAAGCCTGAAGCAAGAGCTCATATGGGCACAATTTATTTCTTCTTTTTGTAGTTCCAACCAGGTCTTGCCAGAAGCCCATTAGCAAACTTCAGCTGTCATCTGGGGTTGCTTTCAGGACTCTCCTCTTCTTGTCATGAAGGTTTTCAGGTCCAGCAGAAGATGGGCAAGGCCCAGCATGTAAACGGGGCAGTGGTGAGGTCAGTGGGTGGGTAGTTTAGCAGATCTCAAATATATTGCACAAAGCTCTGACTATGAGGAATGTTTTTATAATCATTTGTTCCCTGCTGGAAATCTGCAGGTTTCAGTCCCTAAGGAATTCTTTGGCAGTCACTGGAGTTATTCTGGCAGTAATTGTTCAGCTGGATCTTCCAGTCTTTTGGATCCATTACAGACATTTCAAGGATGGAATAGACACTCCATAACACTCTCTACCAATTGAGATCATGGTTGTTTATGAAGCTTTCTGCTTTAACAAGCAGCAGAGAAGACAATTAAAAAACATCTGAGTGATCTGACATCTTTGTGCAAACCTGCCCTGGTAGTAGCATCTGTCCTTCTTTCCTCTTTCCCTAATCCTGCACGTGTTACTTGATATAAGACTTCCAGTTTTGCAATTTTTTGACCTTTTCCTTTCACTTGAAGACGCAAATCCGACTTCAAGTTGAAAGCCGTGAAAAGTTTAAAATAGTGTTTTAAACACCAGTAATAATAAAATGTTCCAATTCTAGAAGTGATCAGTGGGTTGCCTAAAAGCAAAAGTTAGACAGTTATCCTCACAGAAGCACATTTCCTGGTGTGCACATGCACTTATTGAACAGGACTACTACAATTTCTTTCTGAGCAGTCCCTGATCTCTGCATTACTTTGAAACAACCCTTCTATGAGGGCATCCTCTGATATCAGCAAAGGTGAGTTTTGCTCTTGCTACATACGAGTATTGTGCCTCAGACTCAACAGAATGATAGCCCTGATGGGTCCCTTCCAACTCAGCCAATTCCACGGCTCTCTGCAGACAAGCAAACCCCAGCAGGTAGGATGTGTGGTTTGTACCTGATGGTGATGATCTGCCCAAAGTCCAGCTCGTAGTTGTTGACTTGGGCGATGAAGATGGCGGCCACGGCCTCGTACAGCGCCGTCCCGTCCATGTTGATGGTGGCTCCCACGGGCAGCACGAACCGCGCGATCCTCCTGTCCACGTGGTTGTTCTCCAGCAAGCACTTGAAAGTGATAGGCAGGGTGGCTGAGCTGCACAACAGCACAGAGGCACAAATCGGATTATTTCTATTTCTGAGGAATGAACAAATTGTAGCAAACTTTGTCCTGGCAGGGGAAGTTTCACACAACCCTGTGAGCTTCTCGCTCCTTGCTCAGCATGTGACTTACCAGGTAACTCACTGCTTTGCTCGATGGAGGATAAAGACAGTTACATGAATAAATGTTGGAGTTAGTGCTAATTTTGTTCCCCAAAGTTAGAAATATTTCTCTCTCTTTCCCTGTTTCAAAAGCAAAGGGACAGAAATCCCACAGAAGCAGTGTTGTACAATCAAATACAAGAAAAGGGAACAATACCCTGTGCAGCTTATTACTAAAATCTCTAAAATATACGCACATGGTTTCTAAAAATGTTTCTTTCCAGGCCTACCTCATATGTAAACAATTTTTTTATTTCTACAAGGGGTTAGGCAAAGATCTTATCAACAGCAGCCTGAAAATGAAAGTTGCAGACAAAACGTCTGTATTTAGGAATATAAAATCCCATTTTCTCCCTGGGACAGATCTGCCCACATCTCTTGTGTGAACATATAACAGTCACATAACTGCAGGTCATATAATAATGTGTACCTATGTAAATGAGATGTGTGTGGAGTAGAATTGAATGCTCTACGACCATTTGATAAGTATTCATTTTAAATTGATACCCTGAAAAATATTTCTGATTTTTGTTTTCATTATCTGAGACAATTAACAAAACACTCTATGTTCATATATTTTCACATTTTTAATAAGAGGCACACATTTTTAAATACTAATACACTGAAATATATTTATATTTTATCAGCCCTTTTGGTAACATTCTGCATTTTACTATGTGGTGTCTCGTTCATTGATGTCATGAGTAATGAGACTGCATTTAAGAGAGTGATGGGGTAATTTTTGTGGCATATCAGTTTGTGTGGAAAATAAGTAACACCACTGAAAGAAATGCACAAATCACAAAATACTTTCCTTGTTATTAAACCAATTCTAATACACTGCTCACTATCTGAGACTATTTAAATAGATGTAATATAGCAAAGTTCTTCAAAATTATTCCAAAGTTACCTCTTAAAAAAGATGGTAATAGGGGAAATATTGGTATAGTGACATTGTGATCTTCAGTGTCCTGTTGTCCTGTGATTACATGTCCTGAGACAGGAAATCCAGGTGTCTTCCCCCTGGTTTGGCAGCTCAGATTTCTCTGTCACTGTGTGTAGTGACCCTCACATCAAATGTGGCTCCTACACCTAAATCTCATGACCATTAGCTGTCCTCAATTGAAGATAACACATTGGATCTGCAAATTCTTTCTCAGCTGTTGCAAATGTCCTATAAAAGCGCAGAGGGATTAAAAAACCCTCTGAAATCACAACCCCAAGTTTGCAGAAATGCCTAAGCAAAATGTTTCAATGAGTAGGAGTTGTCATTTTGTATTTGTGCAAGCTGTTGTTCGAGGAAAGTAACTGTGTTTGGAAAGGAAAAGTAACTTCCTGCCATGGAAACACAAAAGAAAAAAGACAAGGCTGTGTTTTCAGTATGATATGTCTGTTTTCTCTAACTTTATGAAGTCTGACTGCTGAATGATTTACTACAAACTGGCAGTTTGTAGTAAATCTTTCTTTGAATATGTAAATATACTGGAAAGGCAATGGAAATCTGATTACCTCCTGTAACTGGGGTATATTAAACTTTTAAATTCAGGCAGTGCTAGTATTTAATCAATATTTACTTTGAAAAATACAGTGAAGCATAACCCCATAATCCCCAAGCTGCTCATGAGATGTTATTTCTCTCTTGAGCATGCCTGTCATTTTTCACACAGTCATTTATGAATGACTGAAATTCTCTGCCAGGTGTTTACCATAAAATGTTCATAAAAGAAGAGGCTGTGGCTCACAAATAGTGTAAAACTGAAAGCCCTGGGAGTAGATGCAGCTAGGAGCAGACTCAGTAGCATTTCTAGGTGTTTTGACTAGAGGCTTCACCAAGAAAAAATTATTTAACTCATTCTTTCCCTTTCCTGCAGCTGCTCAGTTTTGGAGAGTTACTTGTTTTTAAAGACAGTCTTCCCTCAGACATTTGGCTTTTCTCTAACAAAACCCTGTCTAATTTCTTGGGTGGAAATGAGGACAAAAAGGTAATCTTACAATTCCTTGCCACCTTGCCTACACTCTGACATACCAGAATATTAAACCCAAGTGTCTGCCTGTTTTGAGGACAGAGAGCTGAGCTGTCAAACATGCAAATTTTAGATGATTAACATGTTACAGTTTGGTTGAGATGTGAAAAATATTGTGCAAAACAATCTCATAATACCAGTGGCACAACCAGCAAAATCTGTATCAATTTCCATTGTTGTGAACAGATTTTGTGACACTATTTTTGCAAGAATTCAACTTTTAAACTTGTTCAGTGTCTCACAGTTAGGTGTGCCTTTCATTTGAATTTTATGCTGACTGAAGCAAAATTTCTAAGCAACATAAAAACACATTGGATTTGTTGTTTATTAAATATTACAGTAATAAAGAAAATTATTAGAATGTAAGTGCAGTGATGATGAAAAACATGCAAGACATTGAAAGAAAACAAATTTCCGGATTCATGTGCTTTCTTAGACAGGCAGCTACTACATTGTCTCTCTCAAATTTATGACACTGTATCTCAGAGTTAGTAGGATGTGTGAAAGACTTTCCAGAGTGGTCTGCTCAGATGAGAAATTTAATTTATGATCTAGAGGCAGTCTTCTAAATTTGCACTAAATTTGCTTTATGTGCTTTCTGTATTTCTCCTTGCACAATCAGCTGTTGCAACACAGAATGTTAAAAATCAGCTTTGTCCTCTCTCAGTCTGGATCGACTCAATCACTCTTTTTAACCTCTCACTTGCAGGATTGCTACTTTACATCCATGCTTACTTTTTCAGCACCTGTTTCATAGATATGAACTCTTTCTGAATACAGCTGACAAAAGTAACGTGAAACGTCCTAGAAGAGGTTGTCCAATGATGTTTCATTTTTACTCCTATTGTATCATCTGGGACACACCAGAAAAATATGTCTTGCTTAAGGCTTTGGGTATTGGTGGCTCTCAGGAGGCAAAGGAAAAAAAAAAGGTCTTTTTGTAGTTTTGGAGTAATATTAATATGTAATTTCAATATTATAAAAGACATAAACAAATAATTTGTTTAGTTTGTCTTTTTAGTTAAACTAGGTGAAGTTTGTTTTTTTGAAAGCTACTTTTATCTAGTGTTAAACAGTGGAGCAGTAACCTTAAAGCCTGACATTTAATATTTATTAGGAGAAAAAAAAAATACTCTAAAGCACTGATCTTAATCTGTTAAATCTTTTAAAAACTGACCCAAAGCTTTCAGCTGAGAGGTATCTTCTCCCAGCATTAACTCTAACAATTAAAAATACATTTTCAGAGTCTTATCTCAATAAAATGCTGCAGCTGCAGAGACTGAGCATAAGCTAATGCTGGCCCAGGCCAAGCTTTTACTAGTGAGAGCCACAGACAGCCAGTCACTGTGGAGGAACAGCTGCTCTGTTTATCTTATCATTCAAATGCATTTCGATATTTGCTCCAAAAAATCAGCAAACTGATCTCATCTCCCCTTTCTAAATCTGCCTTTAATTTACACCACGCAATAGCCAAGATCTTAGTGTTTCATAAGCAGCAAAACCCTTGAAAAACTCATGGTTTATAATTTTTTTTCAGAAAAGATAAAATTGCTTCTTTTGATGGGATGTACCACTGAAAAGATGCTGCTTTAATTCATTAATGGTATGGAAAGATGACCTAGAAAAACAAAATTCCCTTTTGCCGTTGGAATGAGGAAGGCTAAAATCAATACAATTTTGCCTGCTGGCCAAATTCTGCTTCTACAATGTGGTAAGAGGTGACAAGATCAGGGGCAGTGTGAGGGGAAGAAAGGAGAGTCAGAAAGCCCCAGATGTGCAGCCTGGACACCTCAGAGCAGGGTGGGCAAGGGCAGCATGTGCTGTGCACCCCACAGTGAAGCAGGAAAGAGGAGCTGTGCACATTCATTTGTGTCCTAAAGGATGCACCAAAGGAAAAATATCTGCTTTTCTGCCCCTGCCTCTCCACTGATACTGGTAGAAAACAAAATATTGCAGTGGTTGGGTTTGTGGAGAAGTGTAAGGGGACTGAGAATGGGGTGCAGAACCTTTTACTAAAGAAAAATGAGCAGAAATAATGTTGAGATCCTTGCCATCAGATGGCCTCTTAATGGCTTTCATGTTTTCCTGAGTTACATTCTTGGGCTTTGTAAATGGTTTTGTTTTTGCTTCTTGTAGCTTGATCTTTAGCTTTAAAAACCAGCTTTCCACAGGTGCAGGGTATCTGCAAGGAGTCTCAGAACACTGACCTGTGGTTTTTTATCTTTAGATGTAGACCTGAACCAACACAGAAACATCTCCAAGAAACACATCAGTATTCTAAAAATCAACTCTTTATTCTCCTCTAGGATGATCTGAAAATCCAATACCCACATGACAAGTGTTATATAATGCCCCTGTGGCAAGTCTTATTTAACCAAATACAGATGTGTTGACTGTCAGGAGAGACAGCTCTCCTGTCCAGCCCAGTTATTTGTGCATGTTCTTTTGGCAACAGCTCAGTTATGTGCAGTATCCATCCCTTTCAGTGTAATGAAGGTGAAAAGTTCAGCTATCTTTAGACAAGACACTGGGATTTGAGCAGAAAAACATTGGAAACCATGTTGGGCCTATGTTGGATTCGCAAAATATACACACTCTTAAAAGAGGGACAAACAGCTAAATCCAAAAATGTCCTAGGCCCAAATCCATATGTTCAGAGCCTTCCCTCAGGACTCACGTTAAATTTGGTGGTACTTTAGCTTCTGTCAAGAAAGAGACTAAATCTGCTAGCACGTCCTGCACGGGTTCTGGTGCAGACTGAACTGCCAGCTGCTGGCAGAACTCTGTTCCCAAACTACACCTTCTCTGGGCCTGTAAGTAATTATTCCTTGCACAGCTGAAGAGAGAAAGTGCTATCTCAAAGGACTTGATATCCCCAGAGACAGAGTCTTATCTGGGAGTCAGAGCCCAGGAGAGTCAAGGTCAGCAAGGTTTAAGAGAAAGCCGAATTCTGTCAGAGGGCACTCTCATCTCAGCTTGGAAGGGGTAAGGAGATGGGGCTGAAAAAAAACCTCAAGTAAGAATTGGTTTCCCTTAAAGAGGCTAAGCAGGACAGACACCTCTGTCTCATCAGTTTCCAGACCAGTAAAGGACTCCTAAACTGGTGATAAAACCAAAATAAAATGGTGATGCATAATGTGGAAAATAAGAAAAGTAATGATTTTGTAATGATGGAATACCTGCTGATCTTTTAAGTCTTTATTAAGCCTCTCTTGTTAAAGGCCTCTATACTCATGAAAAATTTGGATTTTTCTTACTAAAGAGAGAAATACTCAAATTTTAATAAAAGATATTTCTTTCTAGGAAAAAAAAAGAATGAAAGGAATGGCACAGATTAAAAAACTGAGCTGTCAGCAATAGAGTTTTCGGAAAGAGAATTCCTAGAGAAGCAGGGCAGGTAGTCAAGTGTGTCAAATGTGAGCCTGATGAGCCTTTTCCAACATTAACATCTTTAAGTACAAAATTCTCATCTTACTTGAATCTGGGGATGTGGTGACATCTCAAGCTACATACTTTTTACATTCTAATAAAAAAGCTTTCCTTAATTATTTAAGCATAATTAGAGTTTAAGAACCACCCATCATGTAATTTTTCTTTATTTTGTGTTTCTCAGCACATTGCTCTTTATAGGTAATTTTTAAGCAAACTATTATATATAAAAACACTTTGTAAAATGTCACAGTGGAAATCCAACACCTTCTGTACTGAAATAATAATTCCCTCTTCTGCTGTTTTTTAATCTTCTACATTCTTTCAGCCACAGATGCCATAAAACTGTGTCATCATATGGGCTACACAGAAATATTATTTAAATTGTCATTTTTGGATCTGCTCCATGCAAGGCAATTCCAGCCCTTTCAAGCACATCTCATGCACCATTTTATCTATGTTGGGAGTCATTTTCATAGCCTGTTCACAAGCTGGTTCCCATTTTCACTATACCTTTGTTCAGCAATGGTTAAAACTCATTGTACATCTTCCTTAAGAAGGGTGCAAAAGATATTTTTCCTTGAGAACAACAGTTAAATACTTTCCCAGTGCTGGACAATAGCTTGCAACCACAGTCTTTTTCTTGATGTACCAAGAGACAAGGACTAAGATGAGTGGAAAGGATAAAATGTTTCCACATGACTGAAATAGGAGGTTCCCCACTAATACCAAAAATGAAGTCTGAAAAAACTGCATGTCTCTCATATACATTAACTTTGTAGAAGCACAGTATTTTTAACATGGAAAAAGTACTTATTTCCTTTCTAGTCCTCTATGAAATAATAGTTTTGTCCAATATTTGTTAAACCAAGGGAAAACAATGTGACAAACATTATTGTTGGCTCCCACATAACTTCCAAATGTCGAGACACATATTTTTTAAATTTATACCAGTGAATTTAACAGAGACCATTGTTCAGATACAGATATATCTGCTCCACTACAGTAATAGTGTGCTCTTCCCAAGAGGTAGCTGTTGTAAGGATCTAGCAAATATTTTACTGGATCTGTCTAGAAACTCTAAAATACCTGGAGGATGTGGCCAGAGCAATGAGCAAGGCTTGAAGGATCCCTCTGATGAAGACAATGGGATTCTTCTTGGTGATGAAGAAGTACATCATTGGCAGAATAAACAGCCCGTGCACCACCAGGCCACACACCACCGTAATGGCATAGAAACCCAGCTTCTTCCCAATAGCCGATGGGTCATCCATTTCCAAGATTTTGCCAGCTATTAGGAACACAATTCCAAATGGAAAATACCTGAGCAAGAAGAAAAACAGTCATTATTAGGAGACAGCTCCCTTCCATCCCACAGTAAGAGCTCGCAGCTCCTTCCCGTGGCAGTCCAGTATCAGGGTTTGTCTTTTCTGTCTCCACATCAGAGGAGGATGCCTAGAGCTCTGGGCTGAACAGTTTTTTCTGAGGGGTCCCCCTCAGCACAGCTGAGGTTATGGTACTGGCAAGGAATGACTTTAAAATGTTTGGTTCTGAAGGCAGCTCTGACTTTTTAGCTTCAGACAGGTAAATTACTGGAAAGAAGAGGAATGAGTCCTAAGCTCCTCATGCGTGTTTGTGCTCATGTAGCTGTTCATGGATTTTTGTTGGTAGTTCTTAAGTAAACGTTTATGTTGCCTTTGGAAGACAGAGGAAAAACAATAACATGCATTAGACATGCTGTTGGACTACCTGGGGGTTTGATTTGGGGCAGATAAATAGGCAGAAGAATTGTTAGTTTCTGAATCCACTCTGCTGACAGGTGCTTTATCAAAGCTGTGTACAAAGTCATGGGTGCCAAAAAGCTTTAGATTTAAAAAAATAAAAATATGGGAGCATCCAGCCATCTTCCACTTGCAGTTGTGCTATCTTCAGAGACTTGACACTACTTCCTTAATTTTCCAGAAATAAACTACTTCCTTTGATGTAGCCACCCAAACAATTATTCCCTGACCAGCTCAGTCACATTGAACCACGTAGCTGGAAAGAGAGGTGTGTTGGCAGGTCTGGCTGGGTCTGCTGCAGTGCTGGAAGGTATGAAAGTACCAGCTAGAGCATCCCATCATATTTCCCCCTTGTGTGGGTTGGGTGGCTATGATCCCTCTTGGCATGCCCAGGGATTGGGGTGCCCTTGGGGTGTACAACACACCCCACCCAGCTATACTATCTTCTGTTTATTTAGGAGTAACATAGAGGGTGCCCTGTCAACAGGATGGTACAGAGCAGGAAAACTAAAGGTTGTTCATCCTCATTTATTTCCTTGGAAATAAATTTGTGAGATTTCTGTGCATTTTCTTCTGTTGAAATATTCTTACTCTTTTTTAAAAATATTGATTTTCTTAGTAAAACAATTACTTACCAAACAGCAACTGCCACTATCTTCATGACAGATTCATTCAAACACTGGCAAAAGCTGACCAAAGGGACGCCGCTGTTCCCCATTCTTCCCAACATTATACCTGCAATCAAAGCATTTGGGTACAATTTCTTCACCCACAGCCCCAGTGCTTTCCCTCCCTGCTCAAACTCAAAGTCCCTGGTAGTAAGGTTGTGTCCTTAACCATCAGTCATAGATCCCTGAGAGGGAATTCACCTGCTCTGAGTGATCTGTGGAAGACAAACTGAGAAACTTTTTCTAGTGAAGGAATCTGTCTCTGCCTACAAGCAGGCAGCACCAATGAGGACTTGGGAGGCAAAGCAGGTTTTGAGGTTTGCTCTGGTAATGGGGAGTTAGTAATGAAGTCTCTGTCATATTTTTAGTAGTTTTCTGTCTACATGATAATAATTAACCTTTATAATCAGTCAGGCCTTGCAGTTTTGGGGGAGGTAAGGAATGCAGATTCATGGGGAGAAAGGCCAAATTGCTATAAAGACTAACCAGTAAAGAAGAAAGCAAATAAAACCCATGTATGTGTCCCCATTGCTCAGAAAGGAAATGAATACAGCTCTGGGATGTGTCATCTAACCATATATTCTCCAGACAGTGTTAGTTTCCATTAATGCATATAAATAGATGACATTTTCCTATAGTTAATTATCCTCCCTGAAAGGATTATAAGTGATCGAGTCAATTGCTCAAGGAAGCACTTCAAAAACTGGCTGCACCAAGGGAGTTTGCCTTTGAGGGCAGCTGCTTGGAGGCTGGTAATGGGGTGTGTGCTGCCAGTTGCTCTGGATGTGCAGTGTGTCCTTGCTTTGAGCAGGACTCTGTCCCTTGGAACCACAGCTCAGAGCCACGTCTCAGGCAGCGCTGCTTCCAGGGCCATCCCCTGCTGAGGCAGGGAGGGAGGCTTTCATCTGCCTTATCCAGGGATTTCACAATAACAGTGCACTCAAGATGTGAGTTTGTAAGCCATAACTTGTAGGTCAGAAGACAGTACTCTTTCATTAAGCTATTTCAATGCTTCCAAGCAGAAGGCTGAAGACAGCAATAAATGCTTAGCTGCATCCTTTGAAACAAAAGCTGGAAATAGTCCCTGGTGATGACAATTGTTGAGGATTTGTTGGTAGTTGATACAGCCAGAGGTGACCCAGCAGCCATGCTATGGGTGACAATGCTGGTGCTGTTTTGTGTACATCAGCCAGGAAGAAAACAGGTCTCAGCTTCCACCTCCTGAGCCCCAGGGCAGCAAGACTGAGGGGCTCAGTAAAAGTCGTACATTCTGTTCTGGGCAGACAATGAATGATCTTCTGTTCTCAGAAATAGAAAATTGCCCTTGGTTCTAATAAGTAGATGTAATTAATTCATTCATATCCAGTATGTTTTGACTGGAATAGTGTTTGTGGTAATGTTGTACTTTGGAAATGGACTATAAAATACTACAAACTGGGAGACAGACAGTTTCCAGCAGGGTTGTACAGGGAATACCACCCACTGGAGAAGCTAAAAAAACAGAGACAAATCCACTAATTCCAGGTTTGAATCTTGACCCCTTGTGCTGGTATGAACCATAATATAATAAACACAGTCAAAGATGTTTTATGGAACTACCTTTGCTAACCAGATTAACTTCCAAGAATAAACTTACATAAGAAAAATTTGATCAGCATTTTCTTACAGAAGTCATCAAAACTTTATGATTAACTTGGAAATGTTTGTTTAAATTTCTTCTTTCAAATCCACAAACATAATATAAGACACATGGCACCAATGAGTTCCTCCAGCAAGTTAAACTAAATAAATAAGCCAGACCAAAGCTCTTACTCTGACAAGCTACTAGGTGGTATATATCTATCTTCATTGCAGGATACCAAAAATAAAATCAAGAGGTTTCAATTAAAAAAGGCATATCCACAGATTTAAAGCTCATAAAACAATACAGGTTGGCATACTGGTAGAGGAGCCATGGGTCTGATTTGGTGGTAATTCCTACCTCCTCTGACCACACTGTACAAGTTTGTCTTACAGTCAGCAAAAGATGGGTCATAAATAAAAAGCTTAAAATAATTGAGAAAAAAAAAGAAAAATATTGTAATGAATGCACAGAAAACACAGCTATATGGAGCAAAGATCATCAAGGATTTTGAAAATTTGTTTTTGAAAGGATGGGGGATCAGCTCTTGCTTTTCTCCCCACAAAGTTTAGATAGAAACAGTTTAAAAAGCTGAGTCAAGAAACCAAGCAATCCAACCCCAATACTTTTCTCTTAAATGGACACTTGGATTATTACAAACCAAACATGTCTGAAACCTACCCATCGTGGCAGAGAATATCACAATCCCAAGTACATTCATGCCATCACTAGCGCCTGGCTCTGATTTGTAAATCACTTCAGGAGGGGGGGTGATATCCAAGGCAAAGTTCTGGACATTGGATCCGTTCTCATCCTGGACTCCATAGATGATGATGCGACGAGTGGTGCTTTCCGATGATGCTTTGTTCGATTTAATGATGGGAATACTCCTGGTGCGATACTGAAAGGAAACAAAGTCATTCTTATTTCAATATCCCAGCAGGAATTAATAGTTTAATGAGACCTCCTAAGTGCTATGTTTCAACAATGATGCATGTTGAAGGGACAGGCATGAAAAGGAGAATGAACACTCCTGTCCCTATCTGATAAAAATCTGTAAAAACAGTTGAATTTTTGGAAAAGCATTAAAAAACCAGACTTTCCTATAATCAGACCTTGGTGCGGCAAACACTTTACTTCCTCACTGAGCTAATTTCCTATAAGACATAATTAGGAATGACTCCCTAGAGGTTTCAAGTGTCCTTCTCTTTGTGAGATTCCCATGAAATATTCCCCCAGGTGAAATAAATACAGCCATGCCACTTGGTAACTCAGATCTTTTAGATGAGCTTTTCTTGTCAAATTTTAATCTGACTAACTACATTCTTCCTCAAAACATTATTCTGTTACTTTAATTGAACATGGTATTCTGTTCTTCATTTGTGTGGTGTTGCCGGGTGCTCTTAAATATATTCCTGCTCTCCTCAGATGGACGTGGAGCTGACATAGGAGTGCATATCTATTCTCTAGTCACACTAGAGAGCACTTTATCCTTGTTTTGCCTTCAGATACCATGGCTGCTGAGGCTTATGGAATGGGACTCATTAATTCCTAAATGCTGAAGGTACTGACAGTGTCTGCAATCATATACCATGTCTGTATCTGGGTTGTTTTACAAAGGCACATGTTTCATATAATGCTGGCTCATGTCTTTCATCAGTAAAAGGAATATAGCCACTTACCTGCTTGAATGTGGCCTCAACAAGATTGGCTGGAAACATGTTCCTAAAAATGAACAAATAGAAGAATAATTTCTTTGGCACTGAAACCAACTTCTTACTGTGTGTTGGGTCTGCCATAACAAAGCAGTTATTTGCCCTCCTGGAAAGCAAGGACTGGGCAGATGCAGAGGATGCCACTCTCTCCCATTATGCCATCAGGTGTGCCCAGCTGAGCACAACTCAACAGAGAGACACCTCCTCGAAACTGAAGTGTTGGGACTTGCTTCCAAACACCTGGGGTGAGACCCAGCAGCTCTAGCTGCAGATTCTGGCTCTGCCACAGTCTCCATGTTGTAACTGGGGGAACATAATTGCTATGATTCCCTTCCCCTTCTGCTGATTGGGGGGATGAATATTCTTTTATTCCATATTTTTTCTTCCCTACTTAGATAATGAGCTGTTTAAGACAGTCAAGGATGTATTCCTGAGTACTCTGGGTGCTGTAATCTACTGTGGGATTTCTAAATAATCCTGTGTTAATTTCATAAACTGCAGTACCCCTGCTACATTTTCATCACTACAATTGCAAGTGATATAGACTTTACTGGGGTTTACAAGAACAGTTTGCTTTTCAAAAAGAGGATCTCATTCCTGATTAAAATAGTTGAGATTAGAGCTGTACAGTGCCCAATTTTATTTTGATACAGTTCTGAGGCTTCAGAACCTGAATGAGGCCGGTGTCTTCATCTTTGCTCACGCTGTGCTACAGAGGAAGGCAATGACCCAAACACTGAGATTGCAGGGAGACCAGTAGATTTCTAATTCCAAAAGGGACTCTTTTTGTCACCTTTTCTGACTTTCTGTGTATCTCACTCTGTAGCATTTCATACAATTATATCTGAGGCTAAATTATAACTTCAGTTTGAGCTGAATACTACTTTGAAATGGAGAGCACACCCTCTACAGGCTTAAAAGAGAAATCATAGTATAACTGGGAAAAAACAGCTAAAAAGTCATACATTTCCATGCAGCATTTGGGAATCAAGATTTGTGTGATGATTCTAACAGGATCATTTTCATTTATTTCCAGCCCTAAGCTTCTGAACCTTGGGGCAGAAAACAGTGACAATCTATGACCCAATTATCTTCTTCATATACCTATATTTATGCAAGGAGAAACTCCTGAGTTCTCCAGTAAAACGACTTTGAATTAAAAGTCCTGCTTAAACCCCAAGACAGGTTAACACTCAAATATATGTGAAAAGCCTATTCTCAGTTCCAAAGAGAATTGTTGTATGCATGGACAGCTAAATGCATGGTGAGCAGAGACATTTTCCAGACCTGCTTTCCTCTCTGCAGCAGCAGCAGCATATACTTGTTGCTAATGGAGTCACTGTGCAGCACTGGCTTAGAAAACACGAATCTATTTCTATTTTTAGTGATCAAAACATTATATTATGGTCACACTTAAAAGTATGAGGCAGATTCTGTCACTGAGAGCAATTGCTACAAAGAGGTAATTAATTATTGCTTTTAGGGAGAACTGTGGGACAAAAGTTTTAATTAAGCAATAGTAGTACTGCTTAATGATTGAAACAGAAGACTGAACATGAGAAGGACTTGTTGGCCTGCTGCTTGAGAGTCTTATAAAGGCATTGGATTGTCTCTGCAGACTGTCCATGAAGCTGCTGATTCTCTGGTTCAAATGTTAAATGTGTTGTCAAATGTCAAAGCAAGGCACAGATAAGAGGCAGCTGTGCATCCTTTCCCTGTCAGGTGCAGGGACAACCTACTGCATGAGCCCTGAGGCTTCACTGACACAAGGAACCAACTGAGGAACAGCTGGATGGAGCTGGGTCTGGGAAGATGGAGAGGATGTTTATAGGAGGGAGAAGCACTAGTGAGTAAAGGTGGTTACTGCTTTATTATCCCTCATAAGGGAATTCTGCTTTCCAATTATTAAAGGCTTCATTAATATTGTCTTTGTTTTGTGACTTGAGATGCTGGGCTGAAAAGTGCTATGGGAGTGCTCAGTGTGATGACTGTGCTCTGATCTCTGCGTGAATATGAAATATTCTGAAAGCAGAGATTCACACAGAGATTCCAGCACAGCTCTGAATATGCACCTCACGTATGAGCTGTGGCTTTATGCAGAAACAAGAATTATTGCTGATGATTTCCACTTTCTCCCTCATAGTCCTAATTAGTAGAATTAAGAACAATTAAGACTGCTTGAGAAAGGAAATATCATATGGTTAGTAGCTAGATTAAATGTTAGACAAATTTGTAGAGGATTAAAGCATTTTGTTTCTTTATCATTCTTTATCCTGCAGGAATTACAACTACCCTTTTAATACTAGATGCTGGAATTCTCCCAATATTTTTTAATAAATTATGCACTGTGATCCAGTCTTTGAGACTAGCCTTACCAAAGTTACACAATTTATCTGGTGAAAGGATGACCTGAATATGTTTGCCAGAGCCTCGGCTTATTTTTATTTTAAGCTGGTTTACTTGGATTGAGAAAATCCAGTATTAGCCAAAATAAAGTTTTGTTAATTAAAAACATTTAAGAGAGCAATTGGTGGATGAGAACTTTGATGGACTAAAAACAAAAAATGAGAAGAAAGACTTGAACTGCCACCTAGAGATGGAAGGTGACAGGGAGGGTTTCTTGGTTCTGTCAGGCCTCTTCAGAAACTCTGCGTGCTTGAGGGGTATGTTTTGCTGCACATTGATATTTCCAGCCATGAGCTACATGCTTAGCAAGGACCTCCTGAGAATGGTTCAGAATGAGACTGAAGGGTGAGTGATGCAGAGGATTTGACTTTTTACTGTGGAACTGGGATGGGGAGAGCTGGCTGGATCCTCACAAGGTCCTTGGTATAGCCCTCCTGTGGGTCTGCTGCCCACCAAACCTGAGTCCTGGGGAATGCTACGGAGTGGGAGCCTCAATCTGCTTCAAAATCCAGACATTTGCATTTGCCCAAACATACAAAATTAATGGCAGAGTGTTTTAGCCTGTCCATGTCTGCCCACCTCTGCTCCAAGCACCCAGCCTGCCACTAGATTGGCTACTGAAGATCTCTACGATCTTTCCTGCAGCTCTGGATCAGATCCAGATGTACCCACACACAGATCTGATCCCAGGTTCATGAAGTGAGGCTGTGTCTCTACTCAGGTACTGTGTTTATCACTCATTTACTCCGAATTAAAGACACTGCCAGCACATAAGAAGGAATGATTCAAACTGAGCTCGTCATTGCTGTCAGCACCTATAAATACAAGAAAGCCAAGCAGATAAAATACTTCTGAAGTTCCAGCATTGCTTGCAGATTGCTTAAGGGACACAGGTCACAAAATAATAGTGCAGGAAACTTAATGTGATCTGGGATTCATTTCTCTAGCACAAGGAACATTGTCTCTAACCTCAGTGGCTCAGTTCAGCATTCCTAGCAGAAATAATTTCACATAAGAGTAGGGAATTAAACTTCATAACAGTAACTGAGACTGGTTTAAAACATAGATAAATTAGATCTGAGACAAGGATATTGTTGTAAAATAGAAACTGAAGACATAGGCTTTCTGGTTATATAAAAAATTAACAGCTGTACTGCCTGCCCTGAGGAGTAACGTTTCCCAGAGCATCTTCTGCCTCAGGAAGTCTGCCAGATAGATCAGGAGTATTCAGCTGAGGATAAAAGGGTGAATGTGCATGAAACTTCAATATCAGCTCAGTGGACCTTCAGACAGAGATGAGCTACTGAGCCCCAGCTGGCACAGTGGGCCTGGCCTGCATTTGCTGTGACAGCAGCACATACGCACAAGTGACCTACTAATCACCATCTTTGTCTACAGCCTGCTGTGAAGCACAGGCTGCTGCATTCTGCAAGCAAATTTTGGAGCCCTTCCCTAATTCTGCATGGGAGAACAGGCTTCAGATGTAGATGTATTGAATTAGGAATGCCTATGTACATGTAATACGAGACAACTATGGCAGCATATGTTCTGCACTTTGGTAGTCATGGATTTTGAGGAAATCCTAAAGATTTGTATAAAGTTCAGGCAGCACCTGCTCTGAGTAGCAGGTCTGAGGGTGCAGCTTCCCATTAGACACAGGACCAATTAGCATTTTGCCAAAAGTAGAAGACCCTCTTCCCTTCCCCATTTTCTCCCAGCAACTGACTTATGATTTTACGGAGTTGATCTGTTTTGTTCCCCTGATTTCAGCTGTTTTAGGAAGCTGAATTGTATTAGGAAGATATTCTTCAGCACTGCCCCCGGGAAGTGGGAGCCCTCTTGTCTCTTTAGAAGGTGGTTAGCTCTGAGAACCAGAGCAGTGACACAAAGAGCAACACTGTCAAACTGTGTCACTGTGATGCTGTGAACTGAACTGTCCAGAGAACGCGAGCCTGCAGCTACTGGGACAGCTCGTTTCACATCTCCTGGATAACTTCTGTTGAAAAATGCAGGCCAGATTCTGGTTTCAGTAATGGTACTGAATATCTGAAATACTCATTCTGAGTCCTGACCACAGTGTCATTCACTCAAAGCATTCAGCTTTTGCAGATCCTTTCAGTCAGAAATGAGGCCAGCGGCTCTAGTACGGAGCCGCCACAGGTGCGGCAGATGTTGTTTCCTTGACTCAGAACACCCCTTCCCTCTGGCACTCTGCAGCCCCAATCTGGTTTTGCTCTCAGACTTTGATATTATCAGAACCTAATCCTTGCCACACCAGACAGTCTGGCTGCAGTCTCCCACACTGTGGAATTAAAGCCACCAGACTAGGGGTTTTGCTACATATGTGTCCTCATAATATTTATTGGCCTATATTTGCACTAGGCATAAAGCAGCTTTAGATACTCTGCTCTCAAATTAGAGCAGGCTCAGCTGAGCTTGCAAGAACATCATTTTAAGGCTGGGAATTTGAAAATATTCTAATGTTTAAGTGTTTGAGACCTTATCCTGTCACTAAATACAGCCAAGGTACAGAGAGCAAAATCGAGTCTGAATGGCTTGACATGAGAAATGTAAAGTTTCCAAGTTTTTCCAAGAATGAACAGCACTGTAGCCTCTATTTACTATAGGCTGAGGTAATTCTCAGTGACATTACCTTCATCTCAAGAATTTGTTTACTTTTTATGTCCTCTGCATGAATTTATCATCAGCTGTGTAGACTCCTCACTACTGTTATACGAGCCACGAATCCTGTCCTTAGTTATACATCTGATACCTTCCTACTGGTGTCAGGGGCTCCAACAGGGTTTGCACTGCTGAAAGCAAGGGCAAAATTTAATCCAGAAAAACCCAAAAATCAACCTATAGCAGGGGCCAAGTGAGAAGCCATCTTGCGCATCAATAGTCACCTGCAGTGCCTCATCTAATTTCTAAGTATCCATCATACTACCTTCTGCTAAAAGGACCAAAGAAGTCTTTGAAAAATGAATGAGGCACTAAAATCCTCATTATTGGGAAAGTACTTAGAGAATGCAAAAATCACTAATTGGGTCTCAGTTACTTTGTCTTGCTTTGTTTTTTTCCAAGATCAGAGCAGAACTCATATTGTAGAATCATTTTGTCAAATGTGAACTTTTTATCTGTCCTGAGGGCTGCATGGCATTTCAGTTCCAGTAAGAGATCTGAATTTTCTTACCCTGCTTCCTCTGAAAGAAAAGGACCTGACAAAGCCCCAACAGGGCTGTCTGAAAGTAGAAGCACAAGTACATCACAGCTTTAGGCATCTTGAAAAGGCTGGATTATATCAAAGGTAACGTATTTCCACTGTGATTCCAGCAAGGCAAGTTATTCCATAAAAAAATGTATATTTACTCTGGAAGAGGTCCAGACCAATTGTCAGGAGGATGGACACAAATTCCCTTGCAAGGTTGAAGCTTTCCTAGTGCAGGTTTAATTCCTGGCCCCTGTGCACCACCCCCTCTGTGACTAAAGCCTCCTGATAAGAGAGCAGAATTTGCTTCATAGCCCATCTCCTCAGGGTGGTTTTCATCATGGAATTATCTTTATTCCATATTGCATTCATTTTGTGCCAAATAGAGACCACACATTTAGAGGCTTCAGAGTTCTTCATAAATACTTAAGGTTGGGGTTCCTGTGGAGATTGAGCTCTTAAAAATTAACCAGAATCAAAGACCTGGTCCCAGTGCAGAACATTTCTGGCATAAGGCTGGTTTTGTGAGACAAAACAACTCTAGCAATCTAAAAAGAGTAAAAAATGGTACTTTGCCATAGGGGACAGATATATATTTCTATCATAGTACACAGTGGATTTTGGGAAAATATACATTAATGTAGAACAAAGTTATTTTAGAAAGTTCTTTCATAATTTAAACCTGGATAATTTAATACACTCTAAAAGATCTTACTGTCTACATACAATTCAAACTTCTAAAGATGTGATTTCTGATTCTGCAGAGCCTGGACTGTTTTCACACTAGAATAAATCCTGGATTTTTCCTGCCCTATTTTCAAGAAACACAATTTCAATAATATACCTTATAGCCCTTAGCTTGAAAAAAGGGAAAGGAAGTGATTTTAAAGAGTGCTCACGATTCCCGTGAAAACATAAATCCTCTACAGTGTTTATATCCTCTTCTAACTCTTACTGGTATAAAAATAAAGCTTCTCTTGGTTAAGCCAAATTGATTTTCTGGGTACCTGCTATTAAATTGGATGCAGTCCTGAATATTCAGTGGTAAAATGCTCTGATTTCTCCTTCCAGGAAAGTTCAGAAATGTACAAATTTATTTATCATGGGTCAAGGTGTGATTTGATCCTGTCTTCCTTCACTGAAGTGATTTATTTGGGGCTTTTGAGCTGAATAAGTTTATGATGCCAAGCTGTCTTGTTAGACTTGAGAAAAGCCAACAATATCTATGAACTCTGCATCTGCTGATGCCCAAATCTGCAGTCAGCCTGATATAAAACAGGAGGGGGAACCCAGTTTGGCTGGAACTTTTCTTGTTTGTTTTATTTCATAAGCCAAATTTTATTTCCATTGGTGTCAAATGCAGGTGGCATGATTTCAGAATCTCCCCTTCTAAAGGTAACATGTCATGGAAATATTAACTGCAAATGTCAGCAGTGTCATCCTGGCTCACAGAATGAGTTTTGCAAATGTTTGTCCTCAAATTATAGGCATTTTCTATTTTCCTAGTCAGGTGATTATGCTACAAAAGTAAACTTAATATTTTAAATTGAATGCTATCCTTATAAGTATGTCCCTTTTTGTCCTTTTGATTAAAAAAATCAAAATCTGAATTACTTAAAAAAAATTGTATCTTGCCTTTCTTAATTTCTTAACTCATGAAAGGCTACTAAAATATCACTCTTATTTTTGGGGACAAACTATGAAGTTAATTTCAATAATTCCCGCAGGAAGAAGAAGACAGAGATGTTTATTGATTCATTGCTATTGAGATGATCCAAACCCTACCAGGTCTTGTATGAGCTGGGAATATTTCTTCTGGCCCCACAGAATTTTCTGAACAATCCTCAGTAACGTAATTTCTTTTCCATGTGTTTTGGTTCCCTAGAAAGGAAAATGGTCCTTGCCTACCTCACAGAAGTACTGCACATCATGAGAATGAATCCATAAAAACTCATAAAGCACCAGGTGCTTAAAGACAACATGATCCTTAGCCTGAGGATTATATAGAGCTTTAAATGGAAGAAAATATACTTTCATAGGCCTTGCAGTGCTTGCAGCAGAAACCTTGAATAAAATGATGGCAGATTTGTACATCTGTTTCTGCAACAATCAAGTGGCAGGCATCTCCTGCACAGCTTCAGAATCACAGCTGCCTCTGGAGCTTGTCCTTAGTCCAGATCCAATAGAGAGGGGGAGTTCCTGCACAGGAACCACCTGGTTAAATGGGCATCTTCCACAGGCAGCAGAACATTCCTGTCCCCAGTCTCCTGGGGTTCTCTTTAGAAAGGAAATCTTTCATGTACAACTGTTTAGAGTGCCAAAAAAAAAAAAAAAAAAAAAAAAAAAAAATTATACTATTATACTGTGGATGCAATTTTTGAGGCATGAAATTCAGTATGTTGATGAGATTATGTATTTCCTGGCTGATGTGAGGTTTAGAGCCATTTCAGAATTATTCACCACAGTGTCATTGTTATCTCTTCACCAAATCATTGTTGTTTGGGGCTTTTTGTTTGGTTTTTTTTTTTTATTTTTTACATAATGGACAAATATATAGGGGAAATGCCATCTAAAAAATAATACAAAATAGAAATAATGCGGTTATTGATTAGTGTTGCAAGTTTTTAGGATAACCCTTGTGTTTATCCCAGCAATAAAGTTCTGCACTATGTTTTGGTTTCATTTTTTGCTGATTCAGTATATTCTTTTATTTTTAATTAAAACCACCTCTAAAAGCAAAATCTCACTCAAAAATTCAAGACATTCCATTTCTAGCAACATCTTTGCTGACAAATATTCTAGACTTGACAATAACATCACAAGAAATAATGATGTTTTTCATCATTTCAAAGTGGCTTCAAATCTGAAATCAATGAGAGTGAATCCCCATGCCAAGATTCATGCTTTTAAAATAAACCTCACAATAATGTCACATATATCATCTCTTCACTTGTACATTTAGCATTCTTCATTTGCAGAATACCAGATGTTTCCTGTGTAAACTTCTGGGCACATATGCGATTGATAAGTGGAGAGGAAATTAATGAATTGAGAAGATAAGCCAATCTGGGCCGAAAAAGATGATTTCCAGCTGTGAATGGAAGTGATTTATCATTGAGCTAAAGGATCAGCTTTTCTAGCTCAAACCAGCGGATACATCATTACATTTAATCCAGACTTCCACACAGATATTTAAGAGTCTTGCAACTGACTGCAGCAGAGCCAGAATTTCACCCATAGTATTTGCCTAGGCTGAAAGCCCATTCCCCACAGTTCTGTTATTATTATTTATTTATTTAGTAAGTGTGGTTATTTTTGTAGCAGAGGAATAAAAACCATCCGTTTGTGCTCTCAGGATAGAAAGACTGCAGCTGTGGCTGCTGCTTAGCACAGCAAAAGGAGACTGAGCTTTATTATAATTTTTTAACCTTTGGTAATGAGTGGGGCTTGTTGACCTTGTCAGTGTTGACACCTGCCCAAACCAGTGAAGAATTTAAGGTTTTGCAGAGTACAAGCACATGGCTGCTTGGAAACTTTAATACCTGAAATGTGCACACAGGCTGTTATGATTTGGTTGAGTAAATGTTTGTAGAAAGTAAAATTATAAAAGATACTTGTAAATGTTTAGATCAGGACATGTTTTTGACCTTCAGTGAGGCTTAGTGGAATAAAGTGTTCCTAAATCTCACCTCAATACCCCGGTGTACAGAGGTGAAGACATGAGATCGTAACTCAGGTCTCAGTCTTTTTTTGCAAACACAGTAGTAAAGAAAATTTTGATTTTGAAAACTCGGATCACTTTCCATCTAACTGATCTCCATGACAAGCTTACTCTGAGCCTCTAAAAACAACTGAGCTGGTGTGAGAAAGGGAATGAGAACCTGTGGTGAGGAAGACCCTTCCCAGACAGAGCTGTAAGGTCCATTTGGATGTATCTCTGCACCGTGTCGCACTGTGCCTTTCATCGTCTCAGACCGAGGCCTTAGAAACAGCTCAGCACACTAGAAATGGTTCCCAAACACTGCCACGATGAAGAAAATCATTAAGATCACATTTTTCTTGGTTTCTCTTTTACTTCTTATGCTACTCTGTCATACCAAGGGCTTCAAAGCTCCTGTAACTTGCTCTTAGTGTAGGATTTATCCTTTGTGCAGCAGAAACAGAATAATGTGACTTAAGCCAATGTCAAAAACAGACATGGGAATTCCACTGCACATCCATCCATCATGGCAAAGTCACTGGAGAGATACAGATGGGTATCTTCCCAATGCACATGAAGATGGTGGTTTTGTGTAAAGCTACAAAAGACATTGTTCTCTCCTGCTGCTCCATGACTAAAACAATTTGGTCCATTCTTACAAAGACCTTGATAAAATACAGGTGGCCTGGCTAAATGCAACTTGGAGGAGGAAAAAAGGGTCTTTTATAAGCTTCTCCTCCCAGTTCCTTCTGATCTGAAGGCCAAGTGTAATTAAAGTACTTTGTGTGCTGACATGCTGTCAGAGTCAGGAATTTTGGTTTTTCAAAGATGAACTATTCACCATTTTAAATTTGAGTAAGTTGAACTCCAAAGAGAATTCTCTGTGGCACAGATTCACACTTGGCCCGAAAGCCTTTGACTGATATAGTATAAGATTAGCAACCTGAGGAACTACCAAACAAAGGCAAAACTTGGTCTTTCTGCATGAGCAAAATAAATCCAAGGCACAGAATACTTTCAGTCAACAAACGAATCCCATGAGCATCTGAAATATTGGGACAAAAAGGGATTTCAGGCAAGGCCATCAAATCCCAGCAGTACCCTCATGCTGCTCTAAAAGAATGACCGTGTCTTTTGCCAAATGAAATAAAACTAATAAGAAAAAGCTCCAAAGAAGAATAAAAAATACACAACAGTGGTCTTTCTAATTGTGTCCTTTATGTGCAAATTGGCAGAAACAGCTGTAACATCACTTTTAAGAATTATTTTCTGAAAAATGTGTGTTTCACCCCTTTATTTAGCATTTTGCCTACTGCAACTGTCTACTCTTATTTAAATGAACATTACATTCTACTACTCCCTTGACCCTAATAATGGATTTGGCTATATGAAGTCCTGGGGGGTATAAAAGACCTGCTCCATTGTTGTTGATTGGTGGCTATTTATTTACATTTTACAAGAAGCAGCCAATATAAACATCTGATAATTTGAAAATTGTCTTCTGAAATTTACTTTTTTCTCAGTCTCAACAAAATATTTGTCCTGAGATTCAGAACTTTGGCTCAGGCCACAGTTCCTGCTGCAGTTCTGTACAAAATGCTGCCTTCAGAAAGCAGAAAGTATGGATGTAGTTACCGGATTAAGTCCAGCAGTGCGTCTGCAGAGCTCATGATGGGCTTTCCACCCTCCTCAGTGCTTTCCTTCTGTGCTGCTCCACCAGGGTGGATGATGGAGACCATGATGATTCCCACAACCACAGCCACAAATGTTGTCCACAGGTAGTAAGTGACGGTTATGATTCCCAAGCGACTGGAGGTCTTGGCATCCAGGGCTGCGAGCCCAGACATCAAGCTGTGGGAAGAAAACACAGCACTCATTGTATCTTTTGCCTTAATTTAAGGCAGCTGAAAGCCTAAGTTCTGTATTATTCCTGCCTGCCTGCTTCTCTTACAGCTGATGCTACATTTCAGTGTTTTAATAAGCTTGCCTGTAACACTAAAACTGTAGTCTCTGTGTCTGAAGGGATGTTTTCCAATTGCCAGGTCAGATCCTGGTTACTAGAAGGAACTTGCAAGCTCAGGCTGCACATGTGGGGACTGAATCCTCCTGACTCTTCCCTGAAATTCAGTTATGCATGTGATGGCTTGTTCGCAGGAGCAGTGGCAATAGTTATTAAAACTCTGTGTGTCATACTCTATACATATTTTTATAGAATAATAGAATAATTCAGGTTTGAATGGACCTCTGAAGAAAATCTAATTAACCCACTTACCCCTTTCTGTGTGAAGTGGGGACACAATTTTGAAATTAAAAACACTAAGGGGCAATTTTGTCATATAGTCCATTCTTTACCTTAAAGAATAACATTTTTCTTTCTAAATCAATTCGAAGCAAAATGTATTTTTGCTTTACCAGGTGGCATACTGGGAGCAGACTGTAATTCATTGTGCCTCCAGTCTAAATGGAGACAGTGGATGGGATTCAGAGGAAGCACCTCCATGGGAAGTGTGGCTGCCCAGCTGGGATCAAAGAACATGCTGTGATCACTTCAGCATTTTCATAGAATCAGAGAATAATAGAGTCATACAATCATTGAATATGCTGGGTTGGAAGGGACCCATCAGGACCTTTCCTCTTCAGCTCCCTGCCCAGCACTGCCAGAGCATCACCAGTGTCCATCCTCTTGCTTGTAGAGTTTGCCTGTGCCAAGCCATACAGTTCTCTACCATGAAATTTAGCTCCCATTGACCCTCTTGTACAGGCAAATTAGACAGAGCACCCTTTGGCCCCTGAGGTTTCTTTAGGCTGCCTTGACATAGATCTGATGTATTTTCCAAGTGACCTGAGTCTAGGATTTGATTTTCCACTGACAGCAGTGTTGTTTGGGGCTTTAAATTGAGATTTAACTTTGGATAATTTTGTGTGAACTCTCCAAAGCATCCATCTCAGGAAAAGTACAGGTGAAATAAAATACCACATTTACTATTTGCTGTGTCCAGCTTTCTCATCAAAACAGATCTGTTTATCAGGCCTGTTCTCATAAATATTTACTGAGCTGCACCTCCTTGAATGAGATCTCCTTGAGCTCACACTGCTGAGAGAGCCAATGCTAAAGTGCGGCTTAACCTTTATAGTAGATTTAATGAAATCAAATGGGTGGATTTAGTGTTCAGGTTCCAGCTATCCACTAGATTAATTAAAAAACTGTATTGCTTTTCTGCACTGCCAATCTCGTGTGTAGCATGGGTTTTGTTAACACTATAGGTGCAAGAGTGCACTGGAGTCTGGATAATTTAGAAAATGAGCATCTCAGTAACTCTCACTCTTGTAACAATTGTTCTTTGCTTTTATTTATCATTGAGTTTGATAAAAATCCCACCTTTTTCTGTGTCTGCAAAGCACTGTGTACAACCACAGCACTGCATATTGAAAATACAGAAGTAGGAATGCTACTTTTTTCCTTGACATTTCCCTTGAATGAATCCATACAGAAGAGTAAATATTCTAAAAACATTTTTTAATAAAACAATTCTGTTAAATATATTTATCTCAAATTAATGTGATGGTTTTCTGTTAGAAAAAAACTCTGCGTTGTTGTTAGATTTTTAGGACTGAGCTCTTCTCTCAGGCTGAAGTTCTACAGGCCATTGAGCCAGTTTGACAGCTCATTACAGAGTAGATACCTATATTGTACAGCAGTACAGCACTGTTCGACCCTCACATTCCCAGAGGGGGAAACAAATAAGAAAAGGAAAAATTAAAATTAGGTTGATTTTTAACCCATTGGATGTTTTTCATGGTAACAATTTTCAGGGTTCTTTATAGATACATTATGCAGAGCAGTGACACCAGTGGTGTGAAGGGCTGACTCTGAGCAGCAGAGCTGTAAGTTGTAGGCAGAGCAATTCCTGGGAGAGGGCTCTGCCAAGGAGACAGACAGACAGTTCACTCCCTCCCTGGTACTGCCCTGGAGCCACTGTCACTGTGGGGAAGCCACACTGTTCTTCTTGTCCTTGATGCCTCTGGGCAGTGTTGGTTCTATAGAACAACAGAGGGATGAACCATGTCTTGATGACTCATCTGAGAAGTATTTCCAGAAGTACTTAGGGACAAAAATCCTAATTAAATATGTCCAGTGGTTCAGGTGAGTTTAGGGGACCTCAGCCTCAAGATGCGGGGCCTTAGGATTTGGGAGGACGTTGTTCAGCTGGAATCTAATCTTACCTTGGCTTATAGGTGGCAAATCCTGAGGGGGCTAATAATGAGATTGCTCTGTCTTGGGGATATTCATTAACAAGATCATCATCTGTAATGAGATTATCCTGTCACCAGATAAAGTCATGCTCTGTTCATGCTGTGATGAGAAAGTTGTCAGAAGTAATTAACTGTGGAGGTGCAGTGGGGTAACTGTGATATGACAGAAGCATGAACAGAGGTCTGGGCTCAGACAAATCCTTGTGCTCTCCATGGCCTGCAGTGCTCAGGAACAGACCACTGGAACCAGTGCTCCAAGGGCTGGGGAGTAACAGTGGTCATGTCATTTTAGGCAATATCTCAGAATAATTTCAGAAAGAAATGCCTGTTACTAGGATGAGACAGTAATCACTCATTCACTATTTTTTGTATGACTTCCTATGTTTGATATCAGAAAAAACGGGACAAAAGACAAAGGTTAAGGACAGGACAAAGATTAAGAGACATAGTGGTTAGCACAGTTATTGTACAAAGCAGATATACACAGTCACATCAGAGAAGTTTATTCCGGTTGATCTCTAGTGTTCTAACACTCACACAGTGTAGCCAAAGATTGACATAAAAAAGTACTCTTCTTACTTCCTAGGGAACAGAGGGGCAGGAGGAATAGGCTTCAAGCTAGTTTAAACTAAGATCACTGGATCATGCTCAGGTCCTCCCTCTAAGTCCAATTTTCATCAGACACTCTTGGCTACATAAAAACTTCCTGATGAGTTTCCCATAGTTCTTCTAAACCAGGACTGAGCTATTCTCATGGCTTCCACTTCTAAACTCTCATGAAACACACTGGAATGGAAAACAGTATACCTTTAATTCTTGTCAAACCTCAGACTCTGGTTGGCCTTCAAAGAACAGGACAGATACTTGATCCATAGATTGAAATAATTTAAGATGCTGTGTAGTTAAGTAGTTTCCACACATATGATTCATGTGTATCTTCCATAACATGTTTTAATGATTGCCAAATGGACAAAACAGGATTAAGACAATAAAAAACAATCTGCAGGTTTTCTAAATAATTACTGTACATCTCACTCCTTTAATCAGTCTGGGGTAAAAAAACCCCACAAATTTGTGATTTAATGTTCAGATACCATTTCTTACCTTGTATGGAAAAAAACTTGTCAAGCCTAAAGTGAAGGGGAGGACATTTTCAATTCTAGGAATTATACATGACTAATTAAAAAGTAGTCAGTTTCTACTTTGTTTAAAGTATTTGTAATTGCACAAACCAAAGAATCAAGTATGAAATTTCATGTCTGCTTTGAGGGAAATTCATGTAAAATGCCCAAAACTAAAATAGAATTTTTGACATAAAGAAGAAGGGAATTCTTTCCAATATCTTGAAAATCTAATTAGTCCCATGCAAACAAGTAGCTAAACCCTTTAGAGCACCTCTAGGCTTGTTCTGGCTGTCACAGATAAGCATCAGGTATTTCATTTACAAATAAAAATAGAACTTTCTATCTTCTCTGCAATTCTCTGGGTTTTTCTCTTGCTGTCTGATGAAAGAACATTTTTTTGTACTGTCTTGAGAACAAACCCTGTATCCCCAGAAAAGGAAAATACAAGAAGCTGCTGCTAAGACCCCATTCTGCATGTTTATTTTGTCTTCCTCTCCACCAGAAGCCATCTGGATGTTGCTTTGAAATAGATGGATTATGGATAAAGTTATCAGAAGGGATTAGTGTGATTAGAAAGACATTAATCCTGTCAAGAAGTAATGGTCAAGTATTAACCACCAACAGTTGTTCCTAGAATGATGTTTGTTTTCATTCATCCCATTCCCTCCCTCCCATTCTCATTTTGTAATTGCATGCCGTGGAAAAGACCTTCCTGAGCAAGTTCTCCCAGTGAGGCTGGGAAGTGCCTCCAGCAGCTACATTAGAGATGATTATATTGAGCATCATGCAAGGGAAGTGCTGGCCTCACTAATGCTGCTTGATCATGCAGGCAGGCTGTCGCTCACCTTTTTGTCAAGGTCAGTGCCGTCAAGTCTCAACATGATAATAATGTGCATTTCCATGGCACAAGCCATTTAATCATCTCAAAATGCTTCACCAGTGGAACCTCCTCTAATGCAGGAAGGCAGTATCTCCATTTTATAGGCACGGAAACAGAGAAATTAAGGCACTTTTAAATGAGGACAAACCACTTACAGAGAAAAAAAAATCTGCCTGATGTGGTCTCTGTATTGCAGTGAACCATCACACTTTTCCTCATCTGTGCCCAGCTATCTGTGCTTTCAGAAGAGGCTGCTTCACTCCATGGAGGCACCATTTTCAGAATAATGTTTGCAACAAAGGAAATAAAACTCTCTACAGTAATGAAAGAAAGAGACAAGAAACTTCCTCTGGCTCTTTTTATAGTTTAATGCTTGATTTGCTCTTAGTCTCCAGTGTAGTTAAAATTACTTCAGCAATGAGAAAGAAGGATTAGAATGACTTTTTCTTTTCAGGATATCCTTTTGCTTTCTTCTAATAAGCAAACCACCTACAGAGCAAGACCCTGCCATGGCTGCAATAGAGAAAGGGCAGTGGTAGTGGTGAGAAGATCACAGCCCAGCCCTGGCTGCTTCACCCTGCCCCAGGGTATGCCCTTCCTGACAGAGATGTGTTACAGTAATTTTTGCACACTGCTGGTGTGCTGCAGCCTTCTGCTGATCTGAACACAACTAAGGGACTGTCTCAGTCACTGTGGCCAATGGAATGGTCCCCAGTGTCTTGTATTATTCAAAATTTCATAGTATTACAGCCTGGTTTTCAAAGGAGTTGGCAAGTCTAGAATCCTCCTGAAGGTCCAAGGGGCAGCTAAAGTTCATCTCCTGTGCAAATCCAGTAACAGCAAACAGCTTTTTAAAAGTTTAGGTATCTTGATATAAATTATATTGCGTCTAAGCTCAAAAAACACCCAAATGCAGAAAGTGGTAGCTGTACTACAAACAGGACTGCTGCAGCAGTTTCTGTGTGGTTGGATTACCAGCTGTAAATAGCACTTGAAATGTGAATTCACTTTTCAGAGCCCTGGTCTGTAGCTTGTCAGAAGATAAATACACTGTTTGCAGTGATTATGTTTAGTTTTACAGCTAGGCTGCTAGGAAAGAAAACAATCTGCATTTTTAATGCATCATAACATGCATAATTTTGAGATTTGGTTTCTTAAACTGCTTTACAAAATTGTAAGATTTTTATTTTTTTACCTAAAATGTTGATATCTCCTTTATCATCTAACACTTGTAACTCTTAATGACAAATTGACATACACAGCAAAAATCTTCCAGGAATTCACATTTTATTTTCTCTTTCTTGTGCAATAGGAAATGTGCTTTTATGCACTAATATAAACAAGGCAGGACTTTGTACAGCACACAGTGAAGGCTGATGTCCAGTGGCTGTTCTGTCACCTGCATATGTGAGGTTACTGTGATACATCTGTGAGTTCTGGAAGGGATGAACAGCAACCTTTGGTCACTGACTGACAAAGGAGATTGCAGTGTAGCTCATACAGAATTCAGGTTGGCTTGTTGACTTTAGCTGTTCTGACTGGAAAAAAAAAAAGGTGCTTCCTAAATTCAAAGGTCAGGATGCAAACAAACCCAAATAATCTATTAATTATGGATGTGCAGCTTTACATGGTAGAAGGAGCCAAGAATCTTATTAATACTTGATTTTTTTTCTTCTGTTAGTTCTTTCAAGCATTTTTAGATTAAGCAAAAAGCAAAAGGATTGGAAACACAAATTTGGATTATAAACAAATGTCAGATTTATTAAACTGTTTTTTGTCTAAGCAAACAGAGGGAATCCAGCCAGCCCCTCAAGCTCTACATGTCATTCCCATTCCTTTGTGAGACACTAAGTATTTTAGAGCTCTCAGAGGACTACAGAAAAATTCTGTCAGGTCACAAACAGTTCATACCCCATTTGTAATCACTTCAGTGCTTTCCATACCCATTCATTCTGCGACCACAGATTCCTCTTGCACGTCACTAGATTCCTACTGACACTCCCTAAATAATTTGTACTGAGTTGGTTCAATTTTGACATTATGATGTGTAATTGCAACATGTCATTTTTCACTGAAACAGTCTGGACCTCTGGGTTGCACAAACAAAAGAAAACACTAGAAAATAGTATTGGATCTGATCATTAGACTTAATATTCCTGAACACAGCTACTAGCATTGAAATGTTCCAGATGATAATGTGGAGAAACTTCTGAAGATGTCTCAGGCATGGAGGAGGGATAAAAATTTTCCTCTGCAAGCTGAAGCCATCTCAAATGATGACTTTTGGGGTAATCTGACTCCAGTTCTGCAGTATAATAGCAATATGGAGAATTGAAAATAGTATAATGGTGTCAAGTGAGATTGCTATATGACTGGTTCTTCTAACCTTTGGGTAATCCTTCTCTTTCAGTTTCATCCAAGTAGTTTTGCTTTTCACTCTAAAAGTAAATATATTTATTCTGTCTAGTCATCTCCTTAAAACTCACTTCTCTACACTGACTTTCTCCACGGTAAAGACTTGAGATGATATATCCTAGGAGAGGGCTAACAGCTTGTTCTCACTGGGGTGAAATGTACTTTTATTATTATTTACATTACTGTGATACACATGACAGGTAGTGCAGAAATGGGACTTTCTACACACTTTATGTTGCCTTTCAGGCTCCCCACAGATTTCCCCATACTAACCCTGCAGAAGGTTTACCCTCCCCTCTTGGGGAAGGCCTATTCCTCAGTGCCAATGTTTTTTTATTGCAGGTGAAATAGAGGGAAAAGTTCAGAGTAAAATAACATGAAGAAAAAAAGCCCTGTGTTCCCAAAGCAATTTCATTCTATGGAAAATACTTCTGCCCTTGTACTTCATGAAACATTTTTCTCAGCAGGCTCTTCAGAGACCCAGAGGCAGCATTTTGCAGCTGCTCCTCAGCACCTCACTAGACAATACAGTACATAAATTTAAATGCACTCGATTGTAGAACCTTAGAACTGTTTAGGTTGAAAAAGACCTCTGAGATTTTTAAGCCAAACTGTTCCTTCCCCAGCACTGCCAAGTCCCACTAAACCATGTCCCCAGGTACCACATCTACTTGTCTTTTAAATTCACCCCAGTCTGGCAGTGGTTGTAGGATAAGGACAAGGATAAAAACAGAGTGGCTGGTATTTAGGGGAATAGTTTAATGCATACATAGCAGAAAATACCAGACCCAAACTGAACAGAACCTTCTGTTATCCACTCTTTCCCATTTAGTCTTCAGGTAAATTATATTTCAAGACAACATGGAAAATACCTCTTAGTACCAGGGATGTATTAGAAGAAACAGTACTGCACAAATTCTCATTCATGTAAAACCATTTAAAAACCATTTTATTGAGTGTATTAATTTTGGCTGTCTTCTTTATTTAAATATAACCATAAATATAGAAAAAAAATCGAAGCCTTTTAGACATCTGTTTTCCTTCTGAATGGATATTATGCTGATATTATCAGACAGTGGTTTATAATCATGGTAAAAGTTTAGATTGTCAATTGCAGTGTGGGTCTTGGAGAATTTGAGTCAAACTTTTCATCCCTAACAAATGGTGATCTTAAGTAGCAAGACAAACAATCTCCAGTGTGTGGTTTGTTGCCAGTTGCACCTGCAGCTGAGAGCAAACAAACAGTACCCAACACAACCTACCCAGGCCAGTGGTCAATTTGGTATGGCCCCATACACCCAAACAATGACAGAATTCCATTAAAACACAATGAGCAGTATTTGTCATTGGTGAGATGTTCAAATGCCACCGTGTTCCCCAATCAGAGAGCTGTGGAAAAAAGTATAGGGGAAAGAGTACTAAAAAAAAAGTTTCTAATTAAATGCTAGGCTTTTAGAGCATGAGTAAGAATCACCAAGTCGGGAATGTGAGCAGAAGGATGAAGGATTACCCAAACTGATGGCATTATGGACAGGAATCCCTTTAAAGAAAGACAGTACTATATTTAGAATATTGTATTTAATTCATCAGCAAACCCACAATACTAATTAATATTTATTACTACCCCCAAATGGGCCTTCAAATAAATATAAAATTTTATTAGCATACACTTGTTTGTACCAGGCATGACATAGAGGAACAAGCTCTATAATTTAAAAAATACAGGTCAAATCAGTTCTTTTATTTTGACTACAGCGGGAATAATATTTTTTTAACAGAATCTGCTCATGGAAAAGGGTCAAATCTCTGCTGCTCAATATTTCTTATACATCTAGAAAATGGTTGGTGGTAAATAAATGCAAAATGCTTTTTAATCTTCCTAAGCTTAAAAAACTAAACTGCTTTTTCCAAAGGGAATATTCAATGGGGTAACCAGCCTGTTACAACAGCTAAACAGTTTGAGTCTGCCCTAACAATTCTTCCCCACAAGCACTCTAACTGCTTACTCCTAGTCACAGCCTTAGAAAACTTGTGCCTGTATCTCTTTCCAGAAGTTAATCAATATAAACAAGGAGGGTGCTGGAATAAAGGATGCAACTTTCTATTACACATATTAGTAGCCATGTAGGACAAAGAGAGCTCAGTATGTTCAGCTGGTGCAAATCTGTGTAACCCTGCTTTAGCTGCTTTTCTGAAAAACCAAGACTTGTGCAGTCAAACACTGTGTGTGAGAGCCCTTACTAATAACATGTTCATTCAGAGAGTCATGTTCCTGAAAGGTCTGCAAAACTTTACATATACAGGAGAGGAATAATGCATGGGCTTCTAGAATTAACTTGGAAAAGAACCAAGGCCTGCCAGCCCTGCAAGCCCTGCCTCTTCTCCAGCCTTGCTCATGGGTCTCTGCCTGCTGAAAGGAATCCATGCCAAACAGCAGCATTAGAAATGCCTCAATAGTGGTAAATTACAGTACAATATTAGTCTTCAAAATGTTGAAGTTGTGACAGATCAGGTTTCAGTACCGGCCTCCACAAAAAGGTTAAGTCAAAGCAGTCATGCTTACTGAAAATCAAGTTTCTTGCATACTGGGGACTGATCAGTACAAAGCTGGTGACATTAGCTGAAGATGATGGGGCAGAGAATGGGCACAAGGACGAAAATGCTCTGAAGGAAGGTGACAGTGTGTGACTTGTGGCCCAGTGCCTGCCAGCACGGCTAGCCCGTGCTGGAGCCGGCACAGACAGGAGCAGATCAGAGGGTTTATATTATCTTTAGCAAGTGTGAGAAGGTACTAAGGGGAAAGTTGAGTCTTTGTGCTCTGCACGATACAAAAGACTGGGAAAGGAACAAAGACATTGACATCAGATTTGATTACTTCAGGCATTTAAGAAGCTGAAAAACTTGAATGATGCACACGTATCTCTGCCTGGGAACTTGTCTCTGCTTGGAAACAATCAACTTGACCTGGGAACAGGTGAAGGAATCCCATATGTGTGTGTGTGTCTATTGAAGTTTATAACTAACCACAATGAAAGAAAGTTTATTATTTTCTGGATGAGGAGTGGCACTGGCAATCCCGGGGTGCGGGGATTGCAGACAGCGGTACCGGCAATCCCAGGATGCAGTAACCCGGGCAGTGGTACCGGCAATCCCGGGGTGCGGGGATTGCAGACAGCGGTTCCTCGGTGTCCCAGCAGAGCCGCCTGGTGGCCGCGGGGTGCATTGCAGGGTACCACAGCCCGAGCCCCCCGCTGCGCCGGGAATGCCGCAGGGGAAGGAAAGGGAGTCTAACAGAGCTCAGTAGCGGGATCTGCCTCGCAGATCTGAGTTCCGTCTAGTAAACAGAAGTCCCAGGGCAGGATGCAGGGGCAACTGTCCACGTGCCTGCTACAAAACCTGAGATGTGTTGAAGGCTGAAATATTTTGCATATAAGGAGGAAAATACACTATTTTCATTGTCCCTGTCACATGAGGACTGAAGCCTCTGTCCCAGAGAGAATGAGGGAACTTCAGAGCTTCTGCAGCTGATCTTTCAGTCTTGTTGAGGACATTTCCTTGCAGTAAGAGCTTGGACAGTGTCTAAATGTGTAACTGTAAATTCAGATTTGGCTCCTATTCTCTCCAAATCTCTTAATATTTCCATTCCCAGGTCTAACAGCAGTATCCTGTGTTTACACATGAAGTAAGCAATCTACATCTACTAACTACAGGCTCTAAAATTTGGTCTTGTAAGGTTCCAGTACTGAGTATCTCTTGGGCAGACACGAACTGTCAACTACTTGTAATTTTTTTTATCTTATCAACAGAAGTGTTGTGTGTGTACCTGTTCCTGCAGCTGATAAAAGCAAACTCTACACACAGGGGATACTGATAGTTATGAGCAGGGCTAAACCTCAGGCAGAGGATGGGTGTAGTAAAGAGATATTTGTTTCACATTTGTTCTATGATGCTATGAAGCTTGTTTATGTAACCAGATAACTGAAATAATATCAACCCCCACCCTTAATGAAGGTCCATCCCTAAACAATAACAAAAGCTCATGCAGGGCTCAGACTGACAGGCTAGTGTGTGGTGGTTGCTTTTCCAAGATTTTCCTGTCTGTGGGAAAAGACAGAAGTGAGACCACAGATGATAGGAGATATCAGAAATAGGTGCAGGATCTCTGGGATAGAGCAGTTCCTGAAGCAGGAACAAAGTTCAGGAAACCAAGAAACTGTACATGACGAAATGTTCTCCTGTTTTTTGACAGATCTCCTCTGCATCCAAGGAACTTTTAAAATAAACACCATTCAGAGATACCTGACTGTATAATAATTTCCTCATTCCTAATGAATATAATCTGAAAAGTTCTGTTTTAACTCTCTAACAATCAGGTCAAGAAAGGGAGCACAAATTTTCAGCATTTCTGTTTAAAGCTGGATTTCTGCTAGCGGTCTGTAAGTACAAGATTTTCTACTCTATTGTCAATCTTCTGACCCATGTAGATGCCACTTTTTACTTCTGCTACAACCTTTCAAAATCAGCTCTGGACTTGGAAACATGGTAGTTTGCACTAAGTTCCTCTTTTAATCTTCCTTTTCTCATCTTTCCTTTTCTTTACAAGTAATTTCTTTACTTGTGTGTTCAAAGAAAAACTTGCATTGATTTCAACTAGGAGAGCATTATTTAGAGTTCTTGGCTTTTGTAAACAATAATAGAGAGTAATTTAAAAGATAATTTAAATTCCATTGCAGGACAGGCTGAGGATATTCCAAATCTACAAAGAGATGTAGTTTAAATGTTCATGCAGATTGGTAAAAATACAGAGTACTGCTTTACTGATATTATGAAATACATGTGTGGTAAACACTGTGCTTGTTATTAAAAAAAACCCAAAAAACAACCAGCCAAAAAAAGCCCAAACTGTACAAGAATGTCAGTATATCTGGAGAGTTTTTTTCTTGCAAACCCTATCCTTCAAGTTTGTAATAGCAGGCACTTCTAGTTTGTTATACACGGAGATGGACTCACACTGTCTTGCAAGTAGAGTTGAACCTCTTTGAAGGTTTGTACTTTCTTCTCTTTCTGCCTCAGAGGACACAGGGCAGCCACTGTGACAGTGAGGCTCAGAGCTGTCACATCTACAGGCAACTTGGAGCCATCACAGGTTGTGCCAGAGCAGCTCTTTCCTACTGTGCTGCTGCTCTTCCTAACATCTCTAAATATACAAGAGGATCTAAAGAACTCCACATTTTAGGGAAGGACATGTAAATCTGCTCCAATCTTTTTCTGTCCTCCTTACTATGTCACTTCCTTATGTAAGACTCTTGTTTCCTTTGGAAAACTCTTCCTTCACCTCTCAAAAAAAGCTCCTTACGTGTTTTGTCTTGGTGTTGTCTAGATGCATGGGCCAGGACCAGGTGTGAGTCTATGGTTATAAAATCAGTTTCATGCACAAAGCACCATGACTCAGCTTTGTTCTGTGAAAAACCATGAGAAGGCAGATGTCAGGGTAGATGATTTAAAAATAAAATTAGTGCTGTTAATTGTGTTCATTTTCAGCAACTGTCAGTGATCTGAAGACAAGATACTTGTTTTTTTCTCAGAGTGGAAAATGAGATCTTGGTGTACGAATTAGGTTCCAGAACTGGAACCAAAATTCGCTCTGGTAAAGTTAGCTTTGCTACTTTCCATCACTTTAATAACCTCTCAGCCTTGGGCACATGAGGGAGTTTTTGGCCGTCTAGCTGGTGTGTTTTTGTGGCTGCAGTCAGTGGGAAGGAGTCAAACTTAGAGAAAAGCCTGCCCTAAGTTTCACCCTCCCACTACAAAGGCAGCCATGCACCAGTCAGTACCAGCATTGAGATCATTAATTCTGCTACTGATAAAGTGCCACCACTAAAGGTTCTACCTTTAATGAATGAAGAAATGAAGAAATCACTTTCATTTCCAGCCAAAGCCAGCTATATATTATTAGTTCACTGGAGACACAGGGTTTTTTCAATATTTATCAAATTACAGCATACCTCAAAAATACTGCAGGATGCTATAAATTAACTGTGCTTTTTCATCATATTTATATAGGGCATTATTTCAGTTGTTTAGATTTTAGACAGACTTTTTGATATGGTGGGTTATTTATTCCATATATTTAACTTCTAAGTAGCTTGAAGGAGAAAATCCTCCCATTGCAAGGAAAAAAAAAAATTAAAAATCCCCAACACATTAATCTTAAAGCAAATAATACCTCTATGAGGTAGAAATGGTGTATGGCAGAAATGATCCTATCAACTAAAACACATGTTTATGACTCCACTATAAATATGAATGTACAGCAGCAGTGATGCCTCTGGCACTGTCACCTAATTCAGTCACAACTAAACCATTGTGATGACAAATCTCATTTAGGAAACTTTAAAAGTTGTTGGAATAATCATTGTCTTCACTTACCTTGAGACAACCAGAGGGAGAATCAGCATTTTCAGCATCCTCATCAGTAACTCACCAGGAAACTGGAAGTAACTAATTTCCTGGAAATACATGGAGAGATGCTTATTGTTTTGAGATAAAGAGTAACTGCCTTCACAAGTGCTGCTAGAGCTATGGATAACATTGCTAAAATCTGCACCTTTGGTGAAAGATAAGGTGGCAAAGATAGCAGGCTTTAAAAGGTGATTTTAAAATTAATTAGATTACATAATGTGTTCTTATTCAACAAACATGGCATTGTTTGTTCCTTTAAAAATGAAGACAAAAATGAAATGTGCCATCTCTTGGACACTACTGTTAACCAGTTGCCCTGAATAATCTCTCCATTCTGCACTTTGTCTATTTTCCTAGATGTGTTTGAAGCTACATCTTGGACACAAATGATGTTCAGACTGACAGTGGTTTGCAGTAGAAGAAGACAGAATTGGTTTAATTTATTTGCATTTACTAAGGGCCTTATTTTTTAACTGAGATTTCTATTTTGTGCTCAAATAGTGCATTTATTAATGCATATTGCTGTCTAGTCTGTCTGACTGATACAGCAGAATTGAGCACCAGCCAAGGGCTTAGTTGAAGTATGCTGGGGGTGAATTCCCCAAGTGATTTCAGTAAAATGTTCTGCTAATGACAGAAAATCTCAAATTCATTAATATGAAAACCATTAGTGTAATATAAACATCTGCACCCCTGTGCATCTAATGCTCAAAAATATTCCCAGTGTTTTCTTTAGCTCTGTTTATTCCAAAATAGTATAAAACGCAATATATTATACTACCAGTTTCAGCAGGACTATATTAAATGCTACATTTCATCTAGCTTAAATATCCACTATTATTATCCATACCTGCAACATTCTACTGTGCTCCTGCTACGCTTACCAGGTATCAGAGAGACCAGAATCCTGAGAATGAGTGAAAAGACCCAAAGAACAGCTTGGATTGATAAACAGATGAAATGAAACAGTTTTAACAAACACATACCCGTGACTTTTACTTTCGCAAGCCCACCCTGAAGTTCCCCAAGGTAGAGATGTGTTTTGTTATGTAAGTGTGGCATTTTCTCTGCGGGGACGCGCTGTGAGCCGCCCTTACCTGCTGGGAGAGTCGCCTCGTCCTCAGGAAGAATCCCAGGAGGCAGCCGATGGTGACGGACAGCACCGAGAGGATGAGCAAACCGTTCCTTTTACAAACATCTTTGATCCGAGCGAGGATTGCATCCAGGGCCACCGCCATGCTGTCCTCCCTGCTCTTTGGAGGAGAATCAGCATCCCATGGGGAGAGAATTCAGTCGCTCCTCTTGCTCGGTGCACGGATCTGGCTCTGTATAGATCAGATCAAAGCACTTCCAGTTCTGCTTAGCTGACCTGCAAGGTCACCCCTCTGCCAATGGCCACCAAGCAAGCAGCTGGCATTATTGTTCCAAATTAATACCAACAATCCTATTATCAACTACATCATTAAGAGCCTGGAAGAAGATTAGGGGGCTCTGGAAAATTAGAACAGAATGCAGTAGTATTTCTAAAACAAGACTAGTTCAAAACAAAGTGACACTCCTGGGAGAAAGGTGATGCATTCCTCAGCCTCCCCGGTTTGGGGTCTGGACACCCAAACACAGAAAGGGAGCCCTGCAAGCCAGCATTCAAACAGGGAACAGAGCAGTTTTCCCAAAGGGCAGAGCAGGTAACATTTTGAACAGGACTATCACAGCAGGGCAAGCTAGGTGAAACTGGACTTCATTAATTAAAGCAGGCTTGGGTTTTTTTGTTTTCGTTGCCAAAAAAAGGCTGAATGAGCAGCATGAGAGACACGCATCGAACAGGAAATAGCCACAGACTGGAACATGCGAGGACACCTGTCATTGGGCATTTATTATCTTGGAAGTGAAATGATTTCACTTTTCTTCCAACCACTATGTTGATTAGAGTAGGGCCAATTTACTTTCAGAGGATTATCAGACTAAGCCACAGGGATTGCTTTCCTTTCCTTTGCTGCGTCCGCATTCAATCCCAGTGCTGATTTTTATGCTATTGAGTGTCTGATAAAAATACACCTCCATAACCATTCGCATGCCATGCTTTCTTATGAAAACATTCCTGTAGTTCCTAGTATATTCCAAGATTATTCTATATTTTTATGGAAGATATTCCCCACAGTACAACAAGGCTGCGTGTTTACAATATTACATTTTATATCGTGATAAAGTTTTTGTTGTTACATGCTCATTATGAGTGAAAAAAACCACAGGAGAGATTAAACTGTTCTTTTTGGGGACAGAATCTCAATCCTGTGTAGCTGGTAGGACATATGGATACACACACACACAAAAAGCGGGGGGGTATAAAAGAAAAAATACATGGAGTCTGTATGTTGAACATAAAACACAAACAAGAGGATTGCAGAAAATTTTATTAACGATTCAGAACTTTTTATTAGTGTTTATGTAAGAGGACTTAATGCTGAGCTGCCTCCACAGCCTGGTAACTTTGCTACCTTAGCAGCACGTATCCAATTGACTTTTGGAATGGAAAAAGAGAACAACGCTCCGCTTTTGCCATTCGTTCCCGGGGCACCACAAACAGCGACAGGCGGGACCCGCGGGAAGAGGGGGCTGGACCCCGTGAGCGGCGGCGGGCGGGGCCCCGGGAAGGGCGGCGGGCGAAGCCCCGTGAGCGGCGGCGGGCGGGGCCCGTGGGGAGCGGCGGGCGGGGCCCCGGGAAGGGCGGCGGGCGGAGCCCCGGGAAAGGCGGCGGGCGGGGCCCCGGGAAGGGCGGCGGGCGGAGCCCCGGGAAGGGCGGCCTGACGCGCATCATGGCGGCGCGGCAGCTGCTGAGGGCGGCCCCGGGGCGGCGCGGGTACAGCGGCGCGGGCGCCGCCGAGTTCCTGCACCGCAGCATCGTGCCCACCATGCACTACCAGAAGAGCCTGCCCAGGTAGGGCGGGGCCCGGCGCTCCAAGGGGCGCGGGTAGGGGGCGGCCCGGGCTGTCCGCTGTGAGGAGAGGGCAGAGGGAACGTCCGGCCGGGCGCCGCCGTGCGCGGCTCGCTCTGTGCGGAGCTGGTTCGGCTTTCCGAGTGTCTGTGTGACAGGTTACAGTTAGACCTGCTACAGAAACATCCCCTCGGCGTCCGAAGTAACCTCGTGAATGTAACGGGATTGTGCTCTAGGAGACAAAACAGCCTCAGGAAGCTGACAAAGATACCGAATAGGAAATTTGTGAGAAAGATGTTCAGCACTCAGCTGTGATGGGGAGGCCCGAAAAGGGCTGGCAACCGAACTATTCCTTCTACACAACTGCCTCTCCTAGCTACGGTTCCTGCCTCCGTATTTCCTGTAAGGGATTAGCTCCCATCACTGCAGTACCTTTGTAAAAAGACTAATCAATTTGGTTTTCTGCCTTATTTCCCAAGAACATTATGGTGTGCTGACTGATGTCCATCTAGTTCCTTGCTTCTCTTATTTGACAAGAAACGTTTGAGGCATTTGGATAATGTGCATAAGTATTACACTAATTTATATATAATATGATCGTATATGCAGTATAATGTGTGTATATATCTGTATGTATAGAATATATAATAGTATAAGGAAGGATATGGAAGAAAGGAAGCAAAGAGATATGACTGTGTAAGAAACATGGTCTTCAGTCATACCCTTGCTAACCAAGTGCACATCTCTGTGTTCCACTTCCTTCAGACTGCCAGTTCCCAAGCTAGAAGATACAATTACGAGATACCTGAATGCCCAGAAACCTCTTTTAAATGATGACCAGTTCAGGTATGGACAAACACACATTGCAGTGTCATGTTCTGCTTCAAAGCCAAGTTAACATAAAAAATGTGACTTGTGACAGCATTTTGACTCTTTTCTTGATTGTTGCAGAAAAACTGAAGAACTTGCTCATGCCTTTGAAAAGGGGATTGGAAGAGAGCTGCATGAGCAACTGGTTGCTCAAGACAATCAGAATAAGCATACAAGTTACATCACAGGTGTGTTGGCCTGCTGGGTGTAGGACAAGTCTGTAGATCATCATGCTTCATAACTGCTCATAATGCCATAAATATAATAGGCTGAAGCTTTAAGTAGTCCAGAAACTTGGAATAACCTGCTGTGAACACTCTGGCTGTATTTGAGCAATTTCAGAGGCTGGTAGAAAGAAGAATGCTCATTATCTAACTTCATCTCTTCTACCAGAATTCTGTGTAGATACTAGAAAAATGGTATTTTTTCCATGAGTTTATAGTATTTAAGTTAAAGAGGAGCTTATCTAGCACTTCCCTTAAGGCAACTGAAGCAATAATTTCCAAATAATTTCATGTTATTTATCAAGAATACTAAACTTTGAGGGAGGAGTCACAGAGTGTAACTGAGTTTGGGAGGCAGAAGTGGTCAATACTCAGGACTTAAAAGCCCTTAAAAGTCCAAAACTATATTCTTTTAAAGAGCCAAAGAAAAGGAGTGACAGAAGTAGGAAAATGAGAATAAATAAAAACAAATCAGGAGAGGGAGAGCATGTATACAGAATTTTGATTATTCTGCTTTATTATTGCTTCCACTTACAAGTGTCTGCTCATGAAAGTATTAGATAGCAGCAGAGATGCAAATAGTCAAATACCTATGGAAATAGAAGTTTCCATGTTGCCCAGTGAATGCACTTCTATCCTTGCTGTCTGTTCAGACTACCTCTTAAGGTGTTAGCTACCACTCAGTCTGTAGAGAATACCCGATTATTTCATAAAAACTGCTGTTTAGTTAGTTGTATTTTATTCTCTATTCACTTTGACTACATCTTGAGTTTTAAGTGGTGGCTTTATATTGTTCATTAGTGGTAACCAGTATGCTGCTTTTTGTCTGTGAATGGTGGGGTGTCTGTATTGCTTTTGGTTCTTGTTTTTCTTCTTTATGCCTCATGAAAGACCTGTTCCACTTGAAATTGGTTTCTGAAAGTATGTAGAATTGTCTCCACCCTGAACTTTCAAGTCTGGGGTTAAAAGGCTACATGTTGATGACAAATGTGGTTTTAAAACTGTAGATGAGTGTTGCTTGCTTACCTGTGAGAACCTGTAATTAAAGTTATAACTTAGCCCCTGGAACTACCTCTTGCCCTTCTTACAGTCCAGGTAGAAGGTTCAACGTCAGTGAGATGCAGTCAGTGAGAGAGAGTTGCAGAAATTGATAGTTTAAGAGTAGGTAAAGGCATGAATCACTCCAAATGTGAGGCATGCACCAAAACAGAGCTGAGGAGCTGCACTGTATGTCCTGGGAGTTAAGGTTTATCATTGAGCCATAAAGTAAATAGGGAGTTGGCCCTTGTTGCTAATGACATGGACATCCTTGACATAGATTATTCCAAACCCAGTGTTTTTATTATTAGCCAACAGTATCCTTCTTCATAATGGGGGTTTGGAGAAGCCTTAGGTGAATTATTGCATGTATTTGTCTTGTTTAAAGGCACTTTAATGTGTGTTTATTTGTGATTACTGTTGGACTACACGACCCTCTGGTCTGACTCAGGAAACTGCTTTTATGTTCTGACGTCTTTCTCAACTCTCAATTTTCAGGTCCCTGGTTTGACATGTACCTTAAGGCACGTGAGCCTGTTGTTTTGAATTTTAATGCATTTATGTCTTTTAATCCTGATCCAAAAGCGGAATACAACGATCAGCTCATACGAGCCACGAACATGACTGTTTCTGCCATACGTTTTATGAAGACCTTCAGGGCTGGTTACCTTGAACCAGAGGTTTTTCACCTCAATCCAGAAAAAAGTGACACTGAGATATTTAAAAGAATAATCCGATTTGTGCCTTCTTCAATTTCTTGGTTTGGTGCCTACATGGTCAATGCTTACCCCCTAGATATGTCTCAGTACTTCAGACTTTTCAATTCTACACGGCTTCCTAAGCTCAACAGAGATGAGCTTTATACAGATGAAAAGGCAAAACATTTATTAGTGTTGAGAAATGGAAATTTTTATGTGTTTGATGTTATTGATAGAGATGGAAACATGTTGGAACCCTCAGAAATACAAGCACACTTGAAATACATCCTTAGTGACAACAGTCCAGCCCCGGCCTTCCCTCTTGGCTACCTCACCAGTGAAAACCGAGATACATGGGCTTTGTTGAGGCAGAATCTACTGGAGAATGGCAATGAAGAAGCTCTTCAAAAAGTAGACTCTGCCATGTTTTGTTTAAGTTTAGATGATTTTGTCATTAAAGACTTGGTGCACTTGTCCCACACTATGTTGCATGGAGATGCTGCAAACCGCTGGTATGACAAATCCTTTAATCTTATCATAACTAAGGATGGCACTGCAGGAATTAATTTTGAACATTCCTGGGGAGATGGTGTGGCTGTGCTCAGGTTCCAGAATGAGGTTTTTAAAGATAGCACCAAGACACCAGCCATCAGCCCCCAGTCCCAGCCTGCTTCAGTCGACTCTTCCAGAGCAGTGCAGAAACTTGACTTTAAGCTGAATGACGTCTTAAAAGCAGGGATTACTAAAGCCAAACAGAAATTTGATGCCACTGTAGAATCACTGTCTCTTAACATGATTCAGTTCCAAGAAGGGGGCAAGGAGCTTCTGAAGCAGAAGAAGGTGAGCCCAGATGCTGTGGCTCAGCTGGCCTTCCAGATGGCTTTCCTTCGCCAGTATGACCAGACCGTTGCTACATACGAGTCTTGCAGCACTGCAGCTTTCAAGCATGGCCGTACAGAAACCATACGTCCTGCCTCTGTCTACACAAAGAAATGCTCTGAAGCCTTTGTCAAGGAGCTCTCCAAGCACAGCACAGAGGAGCTGCAGAATTTGATAGTGGAGTGCTCCAAGTACCACGGCCGTTTGACGAAAGAGGCTGCCATGGGTAAGTAGGAATACATCAAACACTCCTCCTTTTGCACTAAAATGTCTAGTAAGGTTGCTGTAAATATTTACAACTAAATAATTTAATGTTGATGGAGGTCTAATGTAAACTTGACAAAACTAGCAGAAGGCTGCAGTTTAAAGTGCATTCCTTCATTCTCACTCATTTCTTGATGGAGGAGTGCCTCTGTGCTTTCCACAGCATCTTTTATATGTTGAGAATTTTTTATACTTCAGTTTTTGTCCTTAGAGCAGTTGGACTATTTGAAGATTTCAAAAATACTTAGTGCATGTTGAACAAGAACTTTAGATTAAGTCTGAGGAGGTACTGTCTTATCTCTGCAGGGAATAAAGGCTTTAACAACTTCCAAATCAAGCTCATTTTTTGGCCATGCTACTTACTCCTGGCATTTTTGTAAATGCTTTCTTTTGAACAGTACTTTAAAACTGACAGTAGTAAAACTGACTGTTGATTATCCCATAGAATCTAAAATCTGCATCCTTTTGTTGGTGCAAGATGCTCTCCCTCTTTATATTCATAAGTTTTAGGAAAGGCTTTTTCTGCACTGAAGAACTTGTCTATGTTTCAGATAGATAGTTAATCAAAGAATGTAATGTATTATTCAGATTGTCTGTTAACACTGCACTTTTTGTGTGCTCATCTAATCTTGTTGAAGCTTGCAGTAAAACAAGCAGGCCCTCTTTTCCTAGGATATGGGCATGAAAAGTCCTACCAGTACAAAAATAAACTCCACTTCTACAGACTTCTTTTGAGGCTGAGTTTACTTCCCACACAAGTGAGGCACCTCTCTCATAGCTGTTATTTTCTTTCCAGGCCAGGGCTTTGACCGGCATCTCTTCAGCCTACGCTATTTGGCCTTATCCAAGGGGCTGGCACTGCCGGATTTCTATCAAGACCACGCCTACGCTCGCCTTAATCACAACATCATTTCCACCAGCACCTTGGTGAGCCCAGCTGTGCAGTTAGGAGGGTTTGGCCCCGTGGTATCTGATGGCTTTGGAGTAGGGTATCAGGTACAAGATGACTGGATAGGTTGCAATGTATCCTCTTACCCAGCTAGGAATGGTAAAGAATTCCTTCAGTGTATATACAAGTCACTAGAAGATATCTTTAATGTTTTAAAGGGCAAGAAAATTGGTAGTTAAGACATAAAGACACTGCAACACTTTACAGTTGCAGAACAAAATGCAGATTATGTCTAATTGACATAATAATCAGTGTTCAGCATGGCTGAGACTGCCCAGCTTAATTGGCTTCATGTATCATCATTGAACATGAATACTGTTAGATTCACTAGGAAATTTCTATCTATTTTAAATAAATTAACTACAGACCTTGAATGCATTTCAGATCCATGTATTCCTAAAACACATAATCTAAAATAAGCATTTTTATTGAGTTAATGAAGTTGGAATGTGTGTGTTCCATGAGTGTTCAGACAGACTACAGTACTGTGACACCACTCTTGAACTGTTCGATTTTAAAAAAATACACGCAACAATTTTAAATGTGGAAGAGTGGTTCCGTTTGCACTCTTGCAGTAAGCTTGCTTACTAACTTTTCACACTTACCTCTTTAAACTTGAATTTGTAGAACTGATTGTGCCTCAACTGCTTGAAGCCTTTCCACTGTAAACAGCTTAGACACAAAAAATGAAGTGGGAGGCTTTAACCTGCAGTCACTGACTGGGTTGTTAAACTGACTGGAAAAGACTGTATTTTAATAAAGTTGTCTATTAATAACCACAAAGTTCTTTTATTGCCATATCTAAATCATATAGCATGGGTAGACCCTTTATCAATAGCTCATGTTTCTTAAAGGTTGGAAGGAAAACTGCTGCAAACATTCTGCATTCGGTCTAGTACGCAGACCTTGAATTCCTTCTTGATTTCCACTCTTTTTCTTCTGGGAGGCCAAGTCTTTCTGTGGAGCTGAATTGCTCCAATGGTGTTGGTTTCTGTGATCTGTGTAAAACTAATGCTGCTCATGTCCCACTGGCCCAGACAACCAAATAAATACATCAGTGGAACAGGAAAATCTGAGCACATTGGTTGGATGTGACAGATCAGGTTCAGAGGCTCAGAAACTATTTCCCTTTGCTCTTCCTTTGGGTATTGCAGCTTCCAGGTTCTCCTAGGGTCTTTTTAATGTAGCACAGTAAGTGCAAGCAATACCCTGTCCTGGAGGTATGAAATAAAAGTGCTAGCAGGGGAGAGGCATGTTTTTCATATGTAAGCCTGAAGGCTTTGCTCCTGTAATGTTATACCTGTAATCCTAGCAAGATTGTGAGTGCACTTGCCAAGGAGTACAAAGTCTGTCTTCACCTAGAAATGAGGTTTACTTAATAATATGTTTGGAAAGATAACTTGCTTTACAGAGCACTGTAACTATGTAAATGTCAGCAGCAGTGAAGCTCAATAAGTGTTCACAGGAAACTCAGTCTTTACCTGAAGTGGCAGAAAGCTGCTTAAAGGTACAGCTGTTCCCTTGAAGAGTTAACACAGTGCCTTTATTAATGCTTGTAACCATTTCCTTATGATAGGAGTGGTGAGTGGGAAGACTTTATTTGCTTATGGTAGAGAATCAAATGTGGGTACTTCCTGGTGACCAACTATGAAAACCTTTAAGGCTGTAAGTTGTGTAAGTAGTTAGTATATCCATTTATTGTAGCTAAGCTACAGTCCACCACAACAACTTAATTCCAAAACCCCACAACATTAAGGACATGGCACAGTTCAGTCAATATGTACTATTTTCAATTTGTACTGAGGCCATCTCCAAGTGCTCCATGGGAAATATTTTATTAGGGCATGCTGGCGACAGAAAGTACAACTCAGTGATGTCGGTCAAAGGTTGAACTCGATCTTGGAGATCTTTTCCAACCTTAATGATTCTGTGAGCTTGGGTTTCCATTTCTGAAGTGCAGCCATGTATAAAAGTAACTCCAAGGAAACGGCATATGTGATGTTTACAGCTCCTCCATCAATAACCATGTTATAATTTGTTTGGGGTATGAACTTCAGCATTTTACAAATTTATGGGTAACTTCATAGATTCCAACAGATTCCTTTGTTTTTTCATCATAGTCATTCCAATCCTGTGGGAAATAAGAGTTCACTGTGTTAGTCACAGAGGACAGAATGCACACAGACTGGAATTCAAACTGGAACTAAACTTTACTCAAAGTTTGGGTCTTAGATATCTGTAGAAAGTTAAATTTTAGCAGGTGAGAGTAGCAAGAGCACAAATCGGAAATTAAATGAGCTTCAGTCTCAGAGTTTATATATATATATATATATACACACATATATATAGCTGGGGTTTATTTTCTTATGTAGTCCCCAGCCTGTAGTGGACAAACAGCAGCCATGGCAGGTAAAAGGATTATCTATCATTTACAATACCCTAGTCAGGTGGGTAAGCAGACAAGCAGATCCCTGCCAAGTAGGATACCAGGGAACAGATTTGACCTTGAGATTCCTGCTCACAGCCAAGGAAGATTTGCAATGCTGGTGTCATTGTCCTGAGCTTTGAAGGACAGTGTCTATATTACTTTTCAACCTCTCTGTGCACAGGACAATGGGCAGGGATCTTCCTAGAAAAATAAACTCACTACTTTAATAACCCCAGCCATTTAGTATTCCAGGTTCTTGCTCTCTGGAATTCCTGAGTGACTGAAATCTTTGTCAGCTGCTAAGTTAACAAATTGTTACTCCAAAAATGACAGTGTTGGTAATGGTAGTTGTTCATACTTTATTCAGTTTCTCTCTCCAGCTGTGGCCTTCCTGTGGCTACAGGAAGAGCAAAACCAGTCTAGGGTTTGTATTTTGGACTAATGACATGGGGAAAGCAATCTACATAAGTGGTTTTGCTAGTGAAACTAAGACAACATACCTTTTCTAACAAGTTTATGTCATTGAAAGGTGTGCCAGATTCTGCGCCTTCAGCAGCAAACCCTGCCTGCAAACACATTTGCAGAAAGTTTTTTTAAATTACATTGTACTGACAAAATAATAAATATGATCATTTAAACATTTAAAGAAAGTCGCTCAGCACAAAAATGTACTGTATTTCTTTAAAATTATGTAGAAAGAATGGGAAGTTCTTTCCTAGTTAGGCTCAGTATAAGGTTGGGACCTGCTTGTACATTGGGAAAATTCAATCCAGGCAGCCAGAGTAAAATGCGGGAAACACTGTTCCTCTATTTTTCCCAGAAAAAAAAAAAGTATTTCCAACTATTCTAGATAACGTTAAACCTTAGTTTCTAAGAATATATATAGCAGCATCCAATTACTACTAATAGCTTTGTGTTCAGAGTCCACACAGGCATAATAGCTTCATAATACACTGTAAGGAAAGTAGTGGAAAACGTGGAAGGAAATTAATAGTTCTAGCTTGAATATTGTCAGAATCCAAGACACTCTAGAGAAGGAGCAGCTTGTATTGGATTTATGTACACAAGTGACAAGTAAGCTTTATGTGTAAGGAGGATCAGCTGGCTGAGTGAACAGATTAGTATCCCAAACAAGCATTTCACAGGGGACAGTTCTTCACTGCCATCTGTTTGCCAACAGCAAACACTGTTGCTGTTTTTAAAGAGCGGAGAAAGGACAGCTCTAGGAAGGTGCTCTGGTTTAGCTTCTATAGGAACAGCTCTCTCACTTTAGGCTTTAGAGTTACCAAGCTGTACAGCAAGATTTACTAGTTTTAAAAGCACATTTAAAAATCCCAGCCACTTCTGTAGCACACAGTAAGGTTTCTTATGCTGCAAATTCTAACTACAGAATTTTATTAACAAATGGCTAAAAATCAAAGGTAACTTCTTCCTGGTTTTCAGGGGATCTACACTTGCATTTTGGATAAAGAAATCCCCATTTGTGCTAGTCAGGCATTTAGCTCTAAGAATGTCCAAAGTAAGCCAAGGGACTTTAAAATATTTGGGGATTTGAATGGAAGGTTAAGCACTTGGGACTTAAATGAACCACAGAGTGTGGCAGATTAACAAATCTAACAACAGGAGAGGGATCTGCAGGGCACAGTGGCCTTTTGGTGACTGTCAGAAGCCCGTGTCAAGGGAGCTGCTGGGGAGGAGAGGAAGATGAGCATCGTGGGTCAAAAACTGAGCTAAGTATAGAACAAACACCAGAAAAATGAAAGAAATCCTGCTTTTGCCACCTGGAGCCACTCACCAGCCATGTGACTGCAATTGCAAACTTCTGCACTAGGTCTAAAATGAGGGTTTATATCAGAGAAACAAAGGATAGTTTCTCCTCTCTAATACTCAAATGTTTTGTGGCGGTGGACGGGTTTTTTTTTAAATTTAAATAAGACACGCAAGCATTAAGTCACCTAAAATTTACTCCAGGTGTTGGTTGTATTATGTGTACCAAAACATACAGAGAAAATAGAGTGGCCACATCCCATGTTGAGTGCTAATAAAAAGTCAGACATAGGGCTATCCAGAAGCCAGGCTGGCTTGGATCATGCCAAATATAAAGCAGTTGAGAAAATTGTTCAGAACTGCAGAAGTCATTTGAGCATCAGAAAACTCTCGATTACTGATTTAGGCATCCAAAAATTCACTGAAACACCTCTTCAGGGATTCAAGTACTCTCTAGTCAAGTGCAACAAACTCAGAATATTAAATTAAAATTTTTGTTACAGCTGTGAAGTCTTTGTCCTGTAGATAAAATTGCAGCTAGGATGCAGAGCTATAAACAGCTACATTTTGTAGTCTTGCCATATTCTTCTTTAAGTGCAAGTTCCTGAGTCTGATTGCAAAGCTTTCAAGCAGGAATAAACTAATAACCATTCTGGAATACAGGAATAACCATTCATCAAAAAGATGGATTTCACTTAAATAAAGACCTCCCCCAGCAGACTGCATTGGGGATTCTATTTATATCAAATTCGTTGTAGGATTGGCTTTTTTGGGCTGTTTCTTAGCACAGCATCCCAGCCTGAGAGAAGGATAAGACAGGTTTATATTTGTCAGTCTATTTACACCTAATCCGACTGGAATAATGGGTTAAATATAGCAGGGAGTTAAGTGGCATAGAGCATGACCATGCACAAGAGATGAGTCACTATGGCCCTGCAGAATCCTTTAACTCTGAACCTTGAGGTGTGCTTTGCACCAGCCTGTAACTACCACTAATCTTGAGGCTTTGTCTGCTCAAGCTGCAAATGGAAAAATGCCAGTGTTCATTTCCCGTGGCTCTGGTGATGTCAACCCCAAAGAAAATCTGTTTGTTTTTTAGAGGACACACACTGAAATGTGTTCATAACCTGAGCCTGATGAGCTCTGTAATGCACCAAGGAGCAAGTGGTGCTCCATCTAATGCTGCACTTTCCCTTTGGGAAAGACTTCCTTTGGTAGTGAAGGCCTGTCATATGAATTCAGATTAACAGTGAGTCACCTATGAGGCACTTTGAGTATGACTCCAAGGTGTGCTTAGTTTTAGATTTTACTGGCACAGAGAATACCAGCTGTTCGTGTTAGCTGTTCGGTTTTTTTCTTGAGTCAAATGAAGGAAAACAAGGAACTGTGGAAGGATGGGAACCTGAGAAGGTCTAAGATGTTCCAGAACCATTTCGATTTCAGATAGCATGTATTTTATCACTGTAGAAAAAGTGCTTTTAAAAACAGAACTGAATCACAAATAAGGACTCACCTGTGGCTGAAAGTCAACTGGTTCCAGACCTCGGCATTCAAACTCCACAATTGTTTTGAATTTCTCACTGTCTTCAGCCTGTTATTAAGAAAATCATTAATTTCCATCTAATAGAGACGGTGACAAGCATTAGTCTAGGAATGGATTACTCTAAAGGCAAAACTGTCCCAGGGGATAGCAAAACCCTAGGGCTCATTTCATGGGTGGTCACCAACTAGAATTTCTTAATCTGCCATGAGGAAGCCTTCAAAAGGAAACCTAGAGGGGCATTATATAATCACCTCTAATTTGGGTGATACAATTCTGTGCTGGCTTTTGAATTGTATCAGATTATTCTACACTTGAGACTGTGCGGGAGTCTACAAAATAATTTCTGCCCACAGACAAGACCAGCTTTTTGTGTACTTGAAGGAAGATGACAAAGCAAAAACTCAAAATACTGTTTGTTACTGCTTGTTTATCTTTCACTTGTTACATGGAAGAGGAAACAAACTTACATTGTAAGGCTTGATTGTCTGACTTAAAATATCTAAAACAAAAAGAAAAAAGTATACAAGTGAGTGGCACTATGTCTTCAGTTTATTCAGCACAAACCAAGCACCAGGATCTTCTTTCACAGCAATTTCCTTATACAAAGCAAAAGAAAAAGTCAGCAAGCATTTCCTGCAGCTGATCTTCAAAAGATATAATTCGATTTTTCTCCCTTCTCCTGAGAAGTTTACACTGCACCATTTTTCCATACCAAATTCAAAAAGATTTGCATGCTTTTGTAAAATAACAGTACAGATGAGTTTTGTTCGTGCAGAAGCCTGGACTCACTAGGAGGCCTTGTCTCCCTGAACGTGGTGTCCAGAATGTGCCTGTTGGGAACTCAAGCACCCGTGCACAAGGGAGGAAATCCCTGGTGAAAACTCTTTACAAAGGATGTCAAGCAAAAATGGGGACTAAAAGATAAGCTGTAAAATGATGATGTCTGGTCAGCGTCCAAGCACATACCGATGGAGTTCTCCCTGGAGCACAGCTTGCACTTCTGCACCATGGTGGCGCTTCCTCGGCCACCCTTCAGGGGAGCACTGTCCTAAAATCCATCACAAGAGAGAGACATCTTTAACCACTTCAGCTGAGCCACTGCAAACCTCTGCAAAGGTAAGGTAGTTTTTACAATGATCTTTAGCTTTCTAAAAATACTGCAACAAGGCAGCTTTTGTTTTTAACTACAGAGATTAACAATTTAACAAGCTGTGATTATCAAAGAATAATTCTGTTCTAGACGTTACATAGGGAATAACATATTTATGCTATTTATGTCTTATCCATATAGGCATGCTCTACTTTCTTCAAAATAACTTCTTACCATTCAGCTGTATGCAATGAAAAGGGATGATTATTGCCAAGAACAGACAAGTATTTCTGACAAATTTTATCCTGCTTTTTCAGCTTCCAAATGCTGATTAAGCATGCTTAAATCATCTTGATTTGCCTAATCTTATCCAAAAGGATTCCATCAGCATCAGAGAAATATGCTGCATGCACAACCCAATTTTGATACCACTTCAAAAACTTTCTTTAAATTAAATTTTTACAGAGAAGTGTTTTATTTAAAAAAAGGTGTACTACTTTCTTACCAATGGTCACCATTCAAATGGCATGTCAATTAACAGTCTCCAAATATTTCTGTTAATACGGAACATGACAATTCTCTAAATGCATATAGCTGTTGAAAAACGATCTCATCTAGAGGGTAAGTTGTCACATCTTTGATGTGGATACGAGTGTAAGAGGCACGTTTGTGTTCTCATTTTTGCTCAGAGGTAGGTTACGAGGGGCACACGCACCATCAGCCGCAGGTACTGCCACTTTTCGGAGACTTCACCGCAGTTCCCACATTTCAGCTGGAGAACACAAATCGTAAGGTTGAAAGCTGTCAATAATCAGGGACATGCGCCGCTCCCGGCCCCGGCCCCGGCCCCGCGGCCCCGCACCTTGAGGTACCATCGGAAGTCCTGGCCCTCGGCCCGCAGCCGGGTGATGTTCTCCAGCGTGGCGCGGAGCTGCAGCCCGATCCTCTGCAAGGCAAGCGGCGGAGGGGCGTCAGCTCGGCCCGGCCCGGCACCCCTCACAGCCATGGCCCGCGGGTCTCCGGCCAAAGCTCCCCTCACCCTCATGGCCCGCGGGGCTCCGGCCAAAGATCTCACCTACCCCCATGGCCGAGCGGATTCCGTGCAATTCCCTGCAACCCGCGTGCCCTCAGCCAAGATGGCGGCTCCGCGCTCCCTGCCCGCCTGGGCAGACGCGAAGTCACGTCTGCCCTTAGCCAAGATGGCGGCCGCCACCGCCCCGCCGCGCGGGACGGCGGGAGGCGCCTGTGGGAAGGGTAAAGAGAGCGGGAGGCATTGGTGTTTTCAACATTACACGTCAATTAACCGCGTTTTGTTTTTTAAACGCAGCGTCTTCGTAGAGAACACGTGTGTTAAGAGGTAGCAAAAGCGCGGTTTGGCAGTACTGCCATGGGGTCCACCCTCGGGGCCTGTGGGGGACCCCTCAAAGTCTTTTAACTAATGCGGCACAACAGATCTGCTAGCCCAGAACTAAACGAAATACATTCCAGGTTGCTTTTCAGTTTCACTGCAGCTGAACAGGACGATCAGTGAAGATCCTGGATGGCCTGTAGTTTGTCTCTGCTCTGGAGGCAAGCAGGTAACCCCAGGCTGGGATGAAGGCGATGTGTGTCTGCTATAACCAGTTATCCTGTGCAGAGTCACATACTGTTCTTGTCTGCCCAACAGAACACCCAGTTCAAGATAGAAAAGTCTGGCTTCACAGCTGGCAAAAGTTTCATTTCACAGAGCCAGGCTTCATTCCTTTTTTTACTGCTGCATAGTACACACAGTGTGTGGGTGATACAAGTGACACTCTGAATGCACTATTATAAAAGTGTTAGAAGTCAGTCTCTCACCACCGCTTAAAAATTAAAAATGCGAATCTCACCCTTTTATTGAGACATTGACAGTTTGTAACAACAACAAAAACAACAATCAAAAAATAATCTAAAGTACAAAAAGAATTCAGAAACTGGAGAACTGAAGAACTGGAATAGCCTCCTCCCTTCCCATCCCTCCTGCTAACACTGCAATACAAACTTCAGTCTGTCTGATTAAATTGGCTTAATCTTGAAGTGGAGTCCAATAAGACTGAAGACGAGACATTTAAGGTCCTGAACCAGATAGTAGAACACTCTCAAGCCTTCTGGATCTCTTCAGCGCACAACACAAGGAAGAAAGGCGGAAAGAAAAATATTAAGACTGTTGATCTTTGAGAATAGGTTACAGAACTAATGTATTAAAAAACCCCAAAGCCTATATGATGTTTTTTAAAGGTCAGCTTAGACATTAACAGATTTGGTTCATTCTACACTGATTGATTAAATATTCTGTACTCCAACAGTGAACATTAAAAATATGCACCTTTATCATGAAAGCAAGTATCAACAACACTTAGGATTTTACTCTTCTCCCCCCAAAGAGTCAGTCTTTACAGCTTAGGTGAAATACAGTTATCTTGTACCAAAGAATTGGTACAAACAGGGGCCAATGGCAGCTCAGACTGTGTATGTGTGTAACAGGGCTCCTACGGTGAGGTTTGCTCTCAGTCAGTTTGAGAACACAGCCAGCAACGCCACAGTCTGAAGGCATTTGGCACATTGTGCTGCAACACAGAGCACTGGTGCCCCTAGGAGCTGATTCATGTACTTTGAAACAATATAAAATACATGTACCAAATAATTAGGAAGTTCTAATATATTGAATAAATAGAAACAAGGGCAGCATAAGAAGAGTACATACTTGGACTGATTTACATCAATGAGGGAACCGATTTTTGACGTCGTAAAGGAGATGTGTTCATCACCAATTACTATCTCGAGCTCCTGAAAAATAAAAGGTTATGGGAACTCACTGCTTCATGGTACCAGTTACAGAAATACTTCAGTACTGTTTTTATGGTTATTTTTATTACAAATTTCTATAAAAAAAGATATCAAATGCAGCAGGTCTGTGGATCGTATTAGAATCCACAACCACTGCCACTGAGGCAAAATAAAGAGCAATTAGAAGAGACACTGTGCACCCTACCTGTCGGCCCACTCTGTCAGGAGGAGGCCACAGAGCATCATCTTCTTTTGTGATTTCACTGTCGTCGATTATTCTCTTCAGCTCCTCCATCACACTCTTGTGCACGTAAGCCTGGACACAACATTCCGACAGAGAATTAAATTCAACCCTGCCCACAAGGAAATGCAACCCCGAGCCCTGCCCAGAGTCTCCTTTGCTGGCCCATCGCCCTCAGCCGCGCTGCCCTCACCTCTTTCCGGATCATCACATCGTTCTTGTAGTTGCTGTTGTTGGCGTAGCGCAGCTTACCTGTGGGGAGAGGCCGGGCATTAAAGCACGCCGGGGGTACGCGCGGCCCGCCAGCCCGTCCTTCGGCAGCACGCCTGCCTCCCCCGCGCCCCCCGCCCCGCTCTCACCGTCGGGCCGGAATTCGAACTCGAGAAACTCGTGTCCGAACTTCCCCTTGTGCCCCACGTAGTAGCGCAGGTAGAAATCGCTCGCCATGGCCGCGCCGCCGCCCGGAATGTACGTCAGGAGCGGAACCGGCGCGCGCCTTCCGGGCGCGCGGGGCGCAGCGGTGACGGCCGCGGGCGCCCCCTGGCGGGCGGCGGTGCGTGAGGGCTGGGTGTGAGGGGGGAGCTCGGGGCGGTCCGTGAGCGGGACCGCACCGGCACCGAGCCGGGACGCAGCCGGGATCCTGCCGGGACACAGCGGGGACACTGCCTAAAGCCACCTGGGGACAGCCCGTAGCGACACTTTTGTCAGGTGAGGGGCCGCCCCACCTCCGCTGTTCCCAGGCCAGAGTCCCAAGCCCTCGGCGGGTGCCGTGAGGGAGCAGTTACTCACTTGTTACTAATAATAGAGTTCTAGTGATATTTAGTTATACTAATGAAAGAGATGATGTAGGCCATTTGTGATGAGCACTGGTGTTTGCATTCAGTACTACTACAAGAACTTGAGTCACATTTTATTATGCTGCAATCCTTCCAAGTTAGAAGGGGCCCACCAGGACCATCAGATTTGTATTTTATTAAATGGCCCGCACAAGGATCAAACCCACGTCGTTGCCATTGTCAGCCCGGTATGCTTCCCACTGGGCTAGTCCCAGAGGGGATGGTAACGCTTCACCAGATGAGCCAATTCCAGAGGCATTTCTTGATCTCCTTTCTGCACAGAGGGAACAAGCACCGTATATTTATGATTTTAAGCAAAATGAACTGCAGGTGGACAAGTTTCTGTCTTCTGAAGCAGTTTGGTGCCTCACTGGGACTGGTGTGTTGAGATCTCTCATCACTGGTGGCCTGAGGGTTGAGATTCAAGGGACTGGGGGGTATATCCTGCCCTTTTGTGCTCTGGAAACTGCTGAAAGCAGATAGCCAGACACACATCCTTTTGTAAAATATTCCCTTCTGCAGGAAAAATTCAGAAATGGGGTATCTCGTGCTCATCACTAGACGGGATGCTTTTTTATTGAGAACACAGAATGGGGGAGGGTGGTTTGTACTGTGGTGTTGGAAATGTGTTTGCACTGATGAATGTGATTTCATTAGATGGTGCTGCCTCACATCCCGTTGCATCCCAGCTCCATTAGCTCTCTCCTTTCCTTAGAGTTACAGCAAGGCTAAGTCTGGCAATATTTGCTCTTATTCATTGTTTTTCACATCTTTGTGCTTGAATATTCTCAGTTGCATTCTGCATTCTTTAGAAATGTCCATTCTATAAAATATGTAAAAGTTGTCCCTTCAGTAGAAGAATCCTGTTGATACAGAAATACCCAACCTGTTGCTTTATAGTATATGCAGGTACTGCAGATACTGCAGATACTGCAAATTAAAGCATAACCTTAAAAGATGTAGCATTTGTATTTATATCAGATGGAAGAATTTTTGGCAGGATTATTACCCGGCTTATTTTGTGAACTTGGTTGCCCAATCTAAAGGTAATACCAAGTTACTGTCTGGTTTTTCCCCAGGTTTGGAGGTTTGGTTTGGTTTGGTTTGGTTTGGGGATTTTTTGTGAGAGAATGATTCCACTGTAATTGTCTAAATTGTTTATAAGCCTTTTCAGGAATATCAGTGCTAAATGTAAATTTATTTAAATTCCTATATTGGAAGGAAGAGCAAACTGACATAGGAGTTATCCCAAGAACCTGCGTTGTAATTTGTTCTGGAGGTGTCAACTTCTCTGTGTTCTCTATATTAATTCTAACATATTTTATGAAACTATATTATAGGTGAGGTAATATATTTTCCCGTGTGTATATTAGATTTTTTGTCTAAATAAAATAAATGTCATGTCTGATGGTGATACAATGGGTAAAGAATTGCTGCCAATGTTGTTCGGGTTATCTTGACACATTTACAATCCCGAACATGCTATACTTGAATCCATTGGCTCAAGTATGTGTTTGTGAAAGGCACGGATGCATGCACTGTAATTCTTTGCATTCTGCTTAAAAGCATGGATAAACAGTGGTTGTTTTTCCTCTGAAGAAAATATCTCTATAAACACACATTTTGAGCATTATTTTACATATGATAGAAGGACTGTAATGTAACAATGTGCATATGGAAACTTGATACTGGTACTGGTTTATAAGGGGTTTGGGTTAGCGGGTTTTTATTGTTTGTTTTTGAATAAGAGCAAAATTTACATGATTTCCTCCTCTTACCTATGGGGAGCAAGTATCTGGGAAGTATCTGGGACTTAGAAAAATGGGAGAAATCAGATAAACATGTTCTGAATATTTCTATTTACTTGGGTTTTTTTCTCATGTCAATAAAAAAGCAGATGGCTTGAATGAATCAACCTACTTTGGATCCATAATTTAACTTAATTTTAGGATTGCAAGATTTGTGATTGTTTCTTGAAATAGTTGTATTTCTGCTATTTTTTTCTCTTCACTAGAAATGTTGAATGCTTTGGAGAACTGGGTGACAGATTTTTTTTCACAGATTGCAAATAAATCAGGTTGTTTTCTGATACTTTTTCATGTCTGCACCTTGTGAAACCATGTTCCAAGCATAGACATTTTATACAACTCTTTTCCTTGTATCTGCAGAAGCTTTAATTATTACTGATTCCCCTATCAAAGAAACTACTTTTGCTGAGGAATGTTAAGACAATATAATCTCTGAAAGTTAAAAAATCCTTAAAATCCTACTTTAAAATGTGTTCCATAGCCTTTAACGTGCTCCATGGTGTGGAACTTGACTTTGCACATAGATCCGTGTCTGACTGTGTTACTTCTGTCATTGCTGGGAAGAGAATTTTATTCTAGTTTTGAAGAATGTTAATTCCTTTGCCTCTGCATTGTGTGAGAGATAATGAGTATCCAAATCCAGCTGAGTCAGCAGTGTGTTGTGGCTGCTGAGAGACAAACTGGGGGGTGCTGTGTTATGGATGAGTTTCATCTACTTGGTTAAAAATACACCTCTGTAAGAAGGAACATTTATTGCTTTGGTGCCAAGTAAAACAACTTTATGGCTCTGAGGTGAGGTTTTCCCCACAGGGCTGTGCTGCTGTGGCTGGTTATTGACTGAAAGGCTCTGTTTGCTCACAAGGCAGTTCTCACTGGAGATGACTTTGTAAACAAAAATGGGCTGTATTGACTTCTGTGTTAGAAGAACCAAATCCTGGCATAGACTCCTCTGTGTAAATGAGTGCCTGAAAAAAAGAAAGATTTGTGGAAATTAATAGAAAGCAGGACTGGAAGGGTCTGTCATTGTTGCCATGTTCATCCCCCTGGCCTCAGACAAGATTAGCTCTCCCATGAATATTTGTGTGAGTTTTAAGGAAACTTTTTTGTTTTGATTGATTCTGATTCCCTGCTTTTTCTACAGATCGTTTTTGTATCACATGCAAGTTTATAATGTAATTGACTTTGAAATTTAAAAAGTCAGCCCTCATCTGAATCTGTGGGATTTGACAAGGTTGGAAGTTGGAGTGCAGTGATGTATGGGAGCTGAGAAGAGGATCTGGGGTCCAGTACTGATGAATTCAACTCTTTAGAGTTTATTGCTAGAAATAATTTAAGAAAAAAAATATTGCTTATTTGAATGGCTTATTTTTCATGATAGAGCTGTGTCTTGAACTTACACAAAATAAGATTTGCTCTTATTTAAAAATAGATGTGTATTAATTCTTCAGAATTTTACAGAGATAGTTCTGAGGACTGACATGGGGGACCTTGTCTCCAGTGGTTGCTTCTGAGGAAGAATCTGCACATTTAGACTGAAATTAGTCTTTGTGAATTGTCCTCTAAGTAGTTCCCTAAGAACTACATGAGATAGAGGTATTTTATATCACTGCATGTTTCAGGCTCCTCATTTTGACATTAGTCAAGTGCTATTCCAGTCAGGTATTTCTGTGTAAACTGATTTTATTTAAACAGATCTGCCAAACTCTTTAAAGGTTTCCCTGGTGGCAGGGAGTGAACATGACCTTCCTATAGAGGTGGGTTATGTCTCTCTAAATGTGGAAATAAGAAAAGGAGTGTTGGACATTTTACCTCCTTGAAGAACATCCTGGTTGTGCTGAGCTGCTCCAGATGATACTTCAGACAAGGGCTACAAAGAAACTTCTCTTTGCTTCCATGTGGCCTTGCTTTATCTTCAATAAACATTGTGCTATATTTTTTCCTTTTATTTGAAATGCTTTACCAAGCTTGTTTGTTTGTTTGTTTGTTTGTTTTTAAATCCAAGCTCTGACAGAACCTTCTGACACACCAAAATTTCACAAGCTTTACAGAGGTGAGAGACCTAGGGCAGTGCTTTTATAACAGAAACTTTTAGATTTTACCTTTAGGCGTGCTTATACTGCTCTAAGTAGGCCTCATGATCTCTGTTATACTTTGATAAAAAGTTAAATGGAATTGTATTTATTTCTAACATTTTTACCTGTGTACTTTTAATTTTTTTTCTAATGCTTGTCATCATCTCTAAAACCCTCACTCTTCCAATGTATTGGATTCCAATATTTGAGTTTTTTCTTTTCCCTTATTCTATAAAAAAAGAAACTGGTGTAGTAGGTCAGGAAATCCAAGTATAAGGCCTCATTAGCAAAAAGAGAAGCACCTCAGGCATATCTACCTTGTCACAAAAGATTTCCAGCCTTGCTTGTCCCCTGCACGCATCAGACGCCTCAATCTTCACAGTCATTTGAAAACTTTGTCAAGAAAAATACATTGCTTTTCTTTTACATAGATAATTGTGTCCTTGAGCAGGCTTTGATCTGGTGGATGCAGGAGTCCCATCCATTTCCTGTGCAATCCTTATTTTTTAAAACCTTGTACACTTTTGAGGGATCCCAAGTGAGAAGCAAACCCTCAGCTTCCAAGAGAGCCCTTGCAGATAGACTTCATGCAAAGGTGATGTGCTGAATTCACTCAGGGTTGCCATGACAACCCCCTTTTTTTCTTTATGTAGAAAAAGATTGCTATATCAGTAAATGTACCTTTCCACAGGCTTCTGTTTAGGGGGCTCATGGCTCTTAGAAGCAATAGATGGGCAGACCCTGAAATTAGCATATATACAGATCCTCGTTTCTCACTAATGCTCTTTATTCTTCAGCTCTGACTATAACAGCATTTAGTGCCTCCACCTCTTCTCTGGGGTTTTTGGCAGAAAGCTGCCACTTCCTCACTGCATGAAGCCATATCGTCTTAGATTCTGGGTTTTCAGCATTACTATTTTATAGCCAGGAGATACAATTCTCAGTCTTGATGTTCTCCTGTCCTTCTCCCCTGATTTCAGAGAGTTCTTGGTCATCTTTTTCAAGATTCTGTTTTGCTGTGCATAATGGCTCTCCTGCCCCTAGGAGCCATCAGATTAGTTCTGTTCCATGTTCATATTACTGGCAGTTTTTCAGTGATTTAAAAGTAAAAAAATAAGAGAATGGAAACAACAAAGATGAAAAGGATGATACTGGCTCTAACACACTAATCTCCTTCTAGAAGCCAGGGAGTTATTTCTCAAAATAAAGTGATTTGTCTCTCTCAAGGAATTATTCCTGATTTCCAGTCAGTCAGGATTACTGTGACTGTGAATCCATCCTGTCAAACCATGGGAATGGTACACAAGCAGTTCCTTATTGACAGCACTTTAATAGAGTGGTGGATGCCAGCTTCAGGAATTAATGTATATATTTTTATATATTTCCACACATGCAAATGCACTTGCATATGTTTTTTTTCTCTGCCAAATAAAAGGCCTTGCCCACAGATGGCTCTTGGGATTAAAAGGATTGGAAATAATAACAAATTTCTATTTTCAATGAATAAACCTATTTTGTCATTATCCCAGGCAGCAGCATCCATCTGTTGAACATTACTTGATCATTGCTTCTACAAGAGAAATACTACAGGTAAAATTATGTTTAGACTGTCATTACATTAACTATGTCATTATCATTCATTTGCATTATGCTTTTATTTCATGGTGTTTCTAAAACATTCTGTGCAGAGAATTCAGTATATTATCTAGAACTCATCACAGAAGAGGTTAATTTCAGATAATGTATTTTGTGCTTCTGATTCTCTGAGAATAGCATACAAAATAATGTCAGTGTTCTGTATATAATCTTGGTGTTGCTGTACTAGATAAAACATTCCATTAATATAAATCACTTTTAATTGTCTTCATTGTGCAGGTCATGAGCTGATACTTGTGTGTTGCAGAGCTGGTTTGGATGGGCAGTCAAATTCCAGCCTAAATATCTACTCCTATTCCAGCCCCTGCTTGTGTGGTCTTTGTCCCTCATTTTGGGGCCATGTCACAGATCTCTGATGGTACCTACAGAATCTGCTCCTGTCTTGGATTTGGGGAAAATGTGCACAGTTTCCTCTCTGTTGTGGCACAAACCTCTGATTTAGGAAGAACAAAAGAGCTTAAATCACATCACCTAGTCACTTTGCATCCTGCAGTGGAATAAGAAAGGTCAAGCAGTAACTTTTGTTCAAAAAAAGACTTCAGTAGAATGGATTTGGTTTATTTAATAATAAAGAAAAGGTCATGGATTTTGTTCTTTTATCCTCACATAAATTGATTTTTTAAAGTTAAAGTTGGTTTATCAGCATTTGTGTTCTATTGCATTGTTATTTCACTACTGGAGAAAAGGTCATCTTCTTGCTGGGTGTCTGATATTCCATGGTCCATTAAAACTGCATTGTTTCTGCTGAAGCTGAATTTCTTTTCTTGCATTTTTTTCTCTTTATTTCCCCCCTAACTTCACTTGTCCCAGGTGAACTCAGCTGCAGCTGGGTAGTTTCTCCTGCAGCCTGGTATATCAAAGGTGCCTGCATAGGATTGTACCTGTCTTCTTTGGGTTATAGAAACATGAATGTCTTGGCTGTGCTAGCCTGATAAGCCATTTAGGATCATAAGGATTTTTTTCAGGCTTTGTTCACTATTCAATAGCTTGAAGAGACACCCACTGTAGTGTTTTTTTTTAGGGGAGTGAATTGCATTCTATCTCAAAATGAACTGTCAGTAGAAGACAGTGACTGAGTTTTTTGCACAGAGTAAGAAAGAAAAATGAAAAATTTAAAAATATGGAGGTCTGATGGGAAATTTATTATGTGACTCTTCTGCTAAGGAAATTGTATTTTATTTACAGCCAGCTCATCACTGACTTGTTTGCCTTAGTTCTACTCCAGCAGACTTTGAGAGGGTGAGAGAAAACCTAAAAAAGATTTACTTCAATGTGCTCATCAAATCAGAGGTGTTAAGCCAAATGAGTGTCAGTGGGGAAAGGCTTAATTTTAGGGTAGTGGTAGAAAAGGAAGTAATCACCTTTGTCTTCAAGTGTTGTCACAGTAGTGTAAAGAAGGGGCTGGTGGAGTTGCTTTTTCATCAGAAATTACCATGCAGTTCTTTGCTCCTCTTGTTGAATGTAGTGAATGCCAGCATAGTAATTATACGTGAACACAATTTTCAAACTGCCAAATAGTTTTGCTTTATACTAAGTGCTGGTACTAATGATCAGGTGCCAAAGGCTGACATGAATTCACATCTAAAAAGTTACGCTCTGTATTTTTTCTTTATAGTTGTTCTGTTTCTTGTCAGCAGCACCTGTGTGTATGCACTTGGAGGTTAAAACTCCTCCTTAGAGGATTGTCAAATCTTCTGAATAAGTCTCAGCTGGGGCCGTGGCCCTCCCACAGTTCCAGCCCAGCTGCCCCTTGTTTCTTTCTAATTGCCATTGCTCTCAGATCATTCCCATTTCATGTTCCTTCCTTACTAGTTCATCTCACCCTCTCTGGAAACAAACTTTATACTTTGATCAGAATTTACTTTTTAAAAATGTTGGTGGAGAAGAGGAGATACTGGAGGCCTGCTGCTGCAGAGGTGGGGGTAAGTATTGCATAAGATCAGTGTCACCCAGCTAAGTTACTGCTTGATTTGGAAAATATGGATTCCCTGTAGCCCCCAAAAACCACTCTAGAGTCTCAAAAATGCAATAGTTCATACTTCATGAATATAATTTCACATCTTGCTGGAGATTCATTGGGTCTGATGACATAAGTATTCTGATAGCACTGTGTTGATTTTTCTCAAATGAGGGAATGGTAATCAAAATAATGTATGGCTGTGGACTCCTGATCTGCAGGAGCACCTGAAGGTTATTCCTCTTTGGCCTTGTTCTTGTTATGAAGGTAGAGTGTGCTCTAAAAGGAAGACATTAAATCAAAGCTCACTGTGTTCTGGAGCCCTCATAGCACTAATAGCTATTGACACTACAAATTATGTTGTCTTCATTAGGATTTTTTGCCTTGAAGTGACTCATTGAAATTAAAAGGCTTCTGTGTACCTGCTCATTAGGAGGTGCTGCTCCAGTATTTAGGATTAAATTGAACCCTTTGTAGCCTGCCTGTGTAGGTCACACAGATGGCACACAGGTCCCTGAGGAAAGAGGGGAATAATTCTTCATCACATTACTATATAAGTACAAATGCTGATTTGTGTTTGTGTTTTGGCCAAGGTGTGAGCAGGTGTTTGATGTTGTGCTGTTTGTGCTCCCCCCAGAAAGCTCCAGTTTGCTCCCCTGGCCCACCCCTCCCCTGCGCAGTTCTGGGGAAGTGGGTTTGCCGAACTCCCAACAGAGATGCCATCTCTGGTGTGACACTGGATTATTGGGTCAGGAAGCAGGGATCTGCACACATCCATTGGTGTTACCTGCAGTGTTTTGCTGGGCAGTCACATTTAAAGCACCACCAGTGTAGAGCTGGTCTGTGTGGTCACTGTGCAGGGACAGGGACTTTGTAAGCATAGTCCTGTGCACAAGACTTACTGAATTAATTACATATAGGGGCAATTTAGTGGGCTTAGCCCATCCTTCTTTGGGTTGACCAGACTTGTTTGTAGGGTCTGGAGCAGTGTGGGATTGGTGAAACGCTGTGAAAGGGGTATATTTTGACTGAATTATTGCAGATGCATACGGGAGAGCTGTGTTTCACTTTCCTGCAAAGCAAGGGAACACCTGGCTTGGCTCACCATGGGTGCTACAGCTCCTGTTCAGCTGGGTTTTCCTGAGCAATTTGTCCCATATATCCTGTTGCTATGGGAAACCATAACTGTAGCTAATTCCTGGCATAGTGTAGCTGAAAGTCCAGAGTAATGTGTTACAAACAACACATCATCATCATATGGTCCTGTCACAGCTTCTCAATTAATTTATCTAGGTCTGCAGATGGCCCATGTCTTTGGTTGTGTATAACCAGGCTTGGGGTGCATCCCTATCTGTGTATAGTTGTATTATTTAGAGTCTTTTCTAGGCCAGCAATCATACTTTGAATATCATATGTTCTCCAGTTTAATCATTTTGGTGCCTTACATATTCATGGAATTGTAGGTCTGGGTTGGAATAGACCTAAAGTCATCCAGTTCCAGCCTCCTGCCATGGGCTGGGACACCTTCCACTAGGCCAGGATATTCCAGTTTGGCCTTGAACACTTCCAGAGATGGAGAATCTACAACCTCTCTGTGCAGCAAATATTGTACCTCTATGAGCTTCTGTAAACTGACAACATGACTGAAGAAAATACCCAAATCTTCTGTATTTGGTGGTTGTGCATGTAAGTTGCAATGAGTAAAGCATCACTGCTAATTTATGTCCTGGGCAGAGCCACAGCCAAGGCAAAGGAATAACTTTAACTGTCCTGGGGGATTGTGAGACAAGCCCTTGTTTTGGTCTCCTAGTCTGCAAGAGACACAGTAGGTTTTTATGATTAGTCTGTATGGATAGTTCTTAAATCATCTTAAAAAAAAGAAATAAACAAGGAGAGATGTAGTTTGGAGTGTTCGTGCTTCACCACACTGGGGTGGAGCTTGTGTCAACTGAACTCCAAATGGGCAAAAAAAGATTTAAATTTGGCCTTTCCTGCAAAGACTATTGCCAGAGATTCTGTTAACCTCACCTGCTCCTCTACAGGCTGCCAGCCACTGATGTGATTGAGAAAGTTTTTATCGTTAACTTCTTCATGACTTCTATTGCCACTGATGCCTTTAGGATCAAAGTAATACAAAGTCAGTTCATGAGATAAGGCTTTTGAATGTGACACCCATTTCAGATATTGCTAAAAATAATGTCAATTTCCAATAATTTTGAGTCAGCTTTTCATTACAGGAAGTGTAGAAGTCAACTTTAGCCTTTGTAAGAAATTTTTTGTCAATGAAACTTAGGCCTAAATATTACCTTTAATGTACTGTTTATCTTCTAAGCATCATTTCAAGGTGCTCTCTTTGCTTAGAACTTATTTAGGTCTGTGTCTTATTAGTAAAATATGTGGATTCAGGGATTTTTGTTGAATGTTTGGTTGTAAGGCTTTCCTCATCTTTTATGTGTAATGGCCTGAATGAAATGAATGTATATGCTTTTAGCTGAGCCCCAGGGGGGAAATATATATGCATGAAAATAAATTACTGCAGTTGGAACTAATTAATTCCTTGATTGGCAGACTCAGCAGATAAAATCCTGAATAGGATAATGTGGAATGTCTTTGCTATTTAGCCTCAGTTATACCTGGCCAAGAACTGTAGGTAAAATCTCTCTTCTTCTACCTGACTTTGTAGCCTCGAGGCAAGGGCTGAAGAACTGAACCTGATGTGAAGACAAAATTATCAGTCCTGCCTTCTGTAATCCTTGGAGCCAGGCAGGGGCCTATCAAACTATCAGGGAGATTTGCTTGTTTCACTGACATAACTTTAGCTCCCTGCTAAGGCACTGCCTTATCACCCTGACAAGATTACAGTGGTTTCCTTGAAAGTGTGGGGAACTGAGCAGGCAGCTGTGGCTAATCCTGTAAGGAAATGTTCTCCCACTGAGGTCCATGGAGAGATTTGAATGCTACAAATAATTTGAAAAAAAGAGTATAATTTTTTAAAGCATGGTAATTCTCATTCTGCTTGCTGATGCATAGGTGCAGATACAGGTGAGCATTACTGCCCTGAGTAAAAAGCTAAGAACTCGGCCTGGACTGGTGCTTCTTGGCTTCTTCTGGAAGTTGGGATGAGAAATCCATATTCAGCACCCTGAGGTGTACAGCCCACCTTTTGGGGACACTCTGGGAAGTGATCTATTGTGAAGCTGATTGTTTGTGTCACAGTCTCTGGTGTTGTGATAGCAAAAGCCATTAATTCCTCTTCATCTGTGTAAAATTGGACTCTGAGATTTGTGTCTTGGCTGGGATGTTGGTGCTCAAAGCCATAAAAGTAAAACAAGGTGGCTCAGTTCATTCCCTGCCTGGGGTATAATGAGCCTGGCAAACTTTTGGCCAGGCACAGTTCATCTAAGAAGAGCCAGTTGACTCTGTAGAAAGTGAACCCCCCATTTTTCTCTTCTGGAGGTGGTGGGTGCCTGTTTGGATGCCACCAAAGCCTTTCTGTCACCCCCATTCTCAGGAGTGGAGAGGAAAGAAAACACAACAAAAGGCTCATGGCTGGGGATAAGGACAGTCACAGGCAGAACAGACTTGACTTGGGGAAAGATTGATTTCTCTTGTTACCAATTAAATAAGAGTAGGATAATGAGAAACAAAGCAAAATCTTAAAATACTTCCTCCCCCACTGGGTTTAACTTTGCTTCTGATTGTCTCCTCCTCCCCCAGTAGATTATTTACTGAGATGTGTGGCTCTGTGTATTTTTTGTTCCTGTAGCTAGGGATGAGCAGTGTCCCTTTTCTTCACCACACTGAGGCAGGTGAGGGTTCAGGTTCACCCTCTGTGTGCAACGGTTGGGCCAGCCCCGTCCTTGGCACAGACTCGGCTCTGGCTCACCTCAGACTCATCACAGTTCAGCTCATGAAATGACAATTGTGACCAGGCTGTGTTTGCCATCAGAATGATCCCCCTGCAGGTTGCTGCAGAACACACACCTGCAAAGCAGCAGCCCCAGGTTTTGTCATCAGGACAAGCCTTAACAACCCCCAAACTACAACTGGAACAACTCTGTCCCAGATGGGGACTGTAAGAGTGCCTTCACCACCCCGAGTGCTGTTTCAGGAGACAGAGCCCAGGACCTGCAGAGGGAGTGTGTAGGTGAGGATGTTTTTTTAATTAGCATTTGGAGCTGGCCACTGAGCACCCAGCATGTTAATGTGCAAATGGACTGTAGCTTGAACCTAAAGAGTGGCTGCTGTATTCCACACCTAAATTCACTGTTGGTTTCTTCTCGTTGAATCCTTCCAGTGTTGATGCTATGCATTCAGGAGACAACTGGAACTGGTATCACTCTATGAATGCTTGCACTGGAGCAGTGAAAGAGCTTACAATAGCCCATGGCTGTAGGCCCCTGTCTCAAGGCAAGGATGTAAATTAGGAAGGCATTTAAAAGTGTTTCCCAAAGATAAGAGCTGGTTTGATGGACTGCAAACAGTGTAAAGAAATGAGCACATATTCCTTCAGAAGGCAGAAAGGTGACTGAGTTACATGTGTTACATAAACACTGAAGGACACAGATGAGTCCCTGTAGTCCATAGAGCACCTTAATGGGAGCAGGCAGAAAGTGTTAGTGTGGATTAGCTCAGACTGCACAGTTACTATGTGTAAGAAGTGATACATAAAACATAATTTTATTCCTAATACAGCATAAATAATTTAAAAAGGGAGTTGTTTTGGGGGGCATAACTTAATGCTCAGGTAAGTTTGGGACTCTCTTATGAAGCTATTTCAGTTTTCTTTTGTGCTGTCCTTGCTGTTTAGACCTGGAGAGAATTTTGTTGCTGTTGTTTCACTTTTTCTATTTGTTACCATATTTGTTACTTTGCTAAAATACTTAACTGAAAGGGAAGAATGTTTTGAAGTAAGAAAATCCTATTTTCAGTTCGCTAGAAAATGAAACCACTGATATTTACCAGTTCATCAGTCCATATTAGTTTGGTAATAACCCTGACAAGTTTTACCTGCTTGGCTGCTTCCTTTGGGACCAAGAATTGACTGGAAGGGAAATTCAATAAATGCACTGCTTCCAAGGGCTTTGAACAACGTGTGATGGGGAAAGGTTTTGTTGTGTTGTATTGTATTATCCAGGATCTCATTTTTTCAAGAGACAGGGAACACAGAGCAAGCTAACAGTGTGTTTAGTTCTGAGTCACTTATGTGTCCAGCCAATTGTCATACTTCAAGTACAGTGAACCTTCTTCCAGCTTTATTTCCATGGGAGGGACTGTTTGTATGCTTAAAAGAAGTTGAGCCTGCCTCTTAAGATTCCAAGAACAGGAGTATTTCTTGTCTTTTTTTTCAAGATGGCATAAGTGTGGCTCTAAGGAGTTTTGCAGTTCTGTAGGTGTTTTGCCAAAAGCTCGAAGAAGAAACTGACTTGTTTGCAATTAGCTGTTGAATAGTCCAGATTAAAAACTCCACCAGTTGTGTTGTGGGCACTGTTCAGTTCTGGGACATTTTCTCACACTGGGTAAGGACTGGTGTACCACAGGAGGTTTTTACTCAGTTACCTCACTGATGGAATTGTTCAGCTCAAGGAAATGAAGCTGGTGCTGTTTTCCATGTGATTTGCAGATGACCAAAACCAACATGGCAGAGCAGAACAAAATGCTCTGTTGTGGGATATGAACTGTCCCCAGTGCTGCTGTTGTGACAGCTGCATTACACAGCACTGCTCCCAAATCCCACTCTGGACTTGGGCAATTAGGAGTTAGGGAAAACTCAGACCAAAATATGATACAGTCCTCTTTTACACACCACAAAGTAATTGGTTCAGTAATCCCAGATAAAAAAATTTAATCTTTCTATAGAAACAGTGCACTGTTTTACAAACGTGTTCATTTGGTTTCCAGTACAGCAAGTGTTACACAGAGCCCCCCCGCCCCTCCCTGGGCCTTTTGTCCAGAAGGTAAGAACTGAAACACAAAAGGCACCAAGCAAGAACTTACTCTAACAGAACTTCAGTATGACAAGACAGAGCAGAAATGATTACAATGTTAAATATCACCCAACCAATCCGAACCATTATTTAAAATAATTAATTTCTTATAAAACAAATTTGGTGTTTGACTTCTTAGTAGTTATAAATCTGTAAAGGTTGAAATCAGCACTGCACATTGAGTTCATTTACAATGGTTTGAAAAAACCTGCAGCCTTTTACATGTGGTTTGTACAGGTTTGTTTGTGTGTTCTTAAAAAAGTATCAAAACTGTAGAACTTTCATATATATTTACATTCGTCTGTTAGTTACAGTGTTATCACATACAGCCTTTCTCAGCTTTTTTTCCTTCATGCACACAGTGCATGGATTTGTAGAAAGAGAGCATCATACCTTAAAACAATAATTGAATATCTCACTCATTTTGTCACTGCCTTAAAATCTAAAATTTGGAATAGAAGGATGCTTGATTACTTCTGTATTGTCTATGCAGGCCATGAGGCATTTGAGAGTATGTATTATGTCTGTCATGCATACCAGGGCTTTAGACACTTTCTTCCTTCTCTTAGTCAAGAATCAGCTTCCAGCTCACATTACTCTGTAAATTTGTTCTAAAAGAAAGGAAGACAAAAGGAAAAAAAAAAAATCCCAAACCTGCTCAGCCTGAGTTTCTTCTACTCAAATACAAAAGCTTGGACTGACACAAAAACATGAGGAAGATTTCTCTAGGATTTGGTACACTTCAGGGAGGTACTAGTCCATTATGCAGTGGGAGGTAAGTGTATTCACTTCCCACAGGAGTCCCAGGAAATCCTATAGAATGAGATGAGAAAAACCAGGTGTTTCTCCTGCCAGGTGCAGGATGACCCAGCTAAAGACACTGGAAAGGCTGGGAGTTTTTAACCTGCTCTGGCCTTCTTGCCCAGTTCTCTGTGCTCTGGGAGACCTGCCATGGAGCAACTTATTCCATGGGCAGGACTTTGGAAGAGTTCTGTGTGTGCCACAGCAGCTCCTAAAATTGGGTTTTTTATCAGTATGAGCAGGGGACAAGGGCAAGGAGGGATGGAAGTGACTTTTGGTACCGTGTTATCTCCCTGATGAACCAGGGAGAGTGCTCACTTGGGAGTGTGGAAATATATGGCTAAATCTTTTCTGTTAATTCTGAGCTGATTTAAGAGATGCAAGATTCCCAGAGTGGAAAAGCATTTAGATTTACCTTTAGAAACAAATGTACAAAAACCAAAACAGATTTGTACTGTAAAAAAGCAACAATGCAACACACAAACCCTGGGTGCTGTAGGAGTTTCTCCTGACTTAAATGCTGAAGGCAATAGCTCTCCAGTTAAATGTACTGCATGGATTCTTCATGGATAGACTGGAAAATGTAAAAGCAGCCCTTAAGAGCCAGGATGGAAGTCAGGAGCAATTTGCTATGGAGTACTTCACTGGTCAGCTATCTCACACTACAGCTTTTTATTACATAGTGTCTTTAGATTTCAAAGCAAACTTCTCAAACATCCTGTAAAAATTCAATTATTCCTAATTTTCATAAATGTAGGCTAGTCATTTTAAAATATATGTATATATTTTTATATATATGTATATATGTATATGCCTATATATCTATCTTGTCCAGATAGATATATACACAGATAATCTATGCACAGCAAGCCAAACATACAAAAAATAAATACTCTCACCCCTCTACTATATTTACAGAACAGATCTTATAATCCAGATTTTGTTAATAAATATTTCTAAACTGCCTGTACAGAATTTATTTTACTTATGTTGATGGATAGCCACAAAGCATATTCAACATATTTACAAAATATCTATAAATATAGTCTTAAAATAAAGCAATAGCTACTGAACCTTCAGCCTGGCTGTTTATATACATTGAGTTAGTAGCTCAGCTGTTGCTTATTCACTATCACAAATGGGTAGTGCAACAAGTTAAAATGTGTATAAAAGATTATACATACGAAACTCTCACATCCTTTGGATGTTTGCAGTTCATTATAACTTTGTGGTTACCCTTCTGCAACATAAATAACATCAAGAAGAAGAAGCAGGTTCTGTGACCCAAAGCAGATTTGTTCAGTGTTCAGATGACTGGAGCAGCATCTTCATCCTCATGGCAACCCATCATCTTCTAAGCTTAATGCTACACGCTGGGGAGGGAAAAAACACACTTTTGTGAACTGTGATACTGGTGCTAACTTATATTTCTTGTTAGGACTCTCATGGCTGTCCCTAGTGTATTGGTGACAAGTCTATTCTAGATAGTGATTTTTTTCCTCCAAATGAGGTCACTCACTCAAGTGTTACTGAAGAGGTGCTGGGAAGTTTCCTGCCAATGTATGTTGGACAAAATTCCTTGTAAGGGATGGTACTTTCTTCAGTGTGATCTTGTGAGGGACCTTTAGATGACAATTTTCCACCCACCTGCCTGCCTACAGGAGCTGTATTGCCTTCTCTTCTGAAAATACAATGCACTTATACCTGCCAGTGCTCCTCTCCCCAGGGATGCTGCTCTGACAGAGGATCCTTTTCTTTATCTTCTTGCAGAACCTCACTCACTCCTTCTTGTGAGGAATGTGACTTTTCTTTATACTGTTACTATAGAGAAAATATTCTCCCTGGTTTGTAGAGAAATTAAATTTATCCTTAGGATAGTTTGGAGACTTGGTAGCAGCCTAAGCACAGATATAATGGAATCTAGTAAGGATCCAGTAATCACCTGTCCCATCCTGAGGCAGCTCCTGAGGGAACTTTACATTTTTCAGATTGGTGTCTTGATTAGGACAATTATTATTCTTTTGTACAGAGTATCTGATCCAGAGCACTAAATTCTAAGACAACTGATGGGCTGCCAGGAGTTTAGGCTTCTGCCTAATCAATGATACTAAAGAAGTTCTGGTTTTTGTCATTATTTGGCAAATAAGCAACACTAATCCAAATTCTGTATTGGAAAACTCTCAACAGAATTCATCTTGTCCCTCAGCATCTCCTCAGGTACTTACTGCTGGGTACACGTGTCCAATTTGGGCAGTTCGCCCAATGTGGATTTCATCTTCATCCTCCTCTTCTGTTGTCTTCCTATAAACTGGATTATCAAAATTCATGCTTTTAGTATTCTTCCGTTTCCAGTTTCTCCAGATGAGGTATCCCCCCATGCACAGCAAGCCAATGACCACTGAGGAGAGGGTAGAGAAAGGGCTGTTAGGCAAGTATGGATCTGTTCCTGTGCTGGCAGCCATCCTCATAACATTTTTTCAAAGCTGGGCTGCTTTTCCTCAATTCAGCAGTTGCTGTACTCTTTCCCACCCCACCCCTAAAAACTGAAAAAGTGTATTTACTGTGGTAAATACAATATTTTGGTATTGCATTTTGGTGTGATCTCCTTCAAAGGTTAAATCCAATGTGCTTACCCACAGGAATGACAATTCCAATCACAGCTGCTGTCACAGTTGAACCGAAGCCTTCATCATCATTTGCATCTGTAATTACAGAAGTGTTCTGATCATTTAATTTGCTTGCTGCTTTTAAAGAATATTCTCTGCTAGCACCTGTGCTGCCCATCAGAAAGCTTTTGCAATTCAATAATTTACAAAAAGTTTCATAATAAAATCATTCTGGTGACACTGAGCAGCACACACAGATGTGGGCTGAGCTGAGCTGCTCCTCCTGAGGAACGATGTTCCTGCAGCGCTGCTGCCTCACTGGGGGGCAGGGACACCCCAGAGCTCGAGGCCACGAGGGACACGCTCTGTCCAGGGCTGTCAGAGAAGCTCTGACCAGAAATGGTTGACTCTGCTTGGGCCTCCAATTTTCATACACAAAAAGAGAGGCCAGTTTTAAAAATCTGACATTTAATGGAAATGCCATGCACGGATCAGGGGATGGTGAATAGCGCTCCTAAAAATCCACAGCAGAACACTTTCTAGTACTGACACAATTAATGACTTATTGAGCTGTCAGAAAAAGAATATAGTTCAAAGCCATCTGCACAGCCTCTCTGTTTAATTTTTTCCTTTTGTATTATTTACAGCTAAGGAGTTAATGAACACATCTATCCCTCATTGCTGCAGCCTGCCCCAGCATGCAAGAATGGTCCCAAAACTCAATAGTGTACTTAGAAGAGAAAAAAGCAATTACAGGAAAATATAATTTAAAAAAATTCAATATAACGCTTTCAGTTTTATACTTCAAAATGTTTGCCCTGAGCTCTCATATAGGGTAGCAGTAGAGAAAATTTACTTTTCCAAAAATATCAGGAGTTGCAAGAGGAGGAACTAACTGTACTTTTTCTTTTGATACACCAATACTTCCCTGTGGCAGGCTGTGCCATTACATAGTTATTTACTTAATAACAAGCCAGACTATTTCCAAAGTGGACAATAAAAGCACCTTGCTTCCATGGCTTATTAAAAAGGTAATTATTGTATTTGAGAGAAACTTGCACAAAGAGAACTGAATGCATTTTAGCCAATGGGCTGTGTTTTCCCCATGCAGCACAGTTCTACAGACAGGGTGGTGAATTGCGGCTTTCCAGATGTAATGGAAACAGTGAAACATTTGGGGGAAAACAATATTTTGCTGTTTTTAAATATACATGGCTGTTCGAGGTCTTGCAGAACAGAATCTCCTCTCTGGACTAGAATTTATTTTTTTTTTTTTGAACAGCAGTTCAGCCTTTCTGCTTTGCCTTGGCAGCAGGACCTGGAGGGATTGTCTGTTAGCTCTGAGATGGAGGCTGGTGTTCCATTGAGGAGAGCCTATTAGTGCTCTCCACTGGGATGCTTTTCTGATAAATAATGCAAAACTTCAAACCTGTGTCATGATGAGGCCACATTAACATGCCAAGCACGGCCACACAAACCAGAGCAGCTTGTCTTGGGCTACAGTGATTCCACATGTCCAGCAGCACTAAAGATGCACAAGGGGGAATTTTTCACCCAGAACTTGTGCTGGATCACATTAATAATTAAACAATTAAAATAGGTGAAGCACCTGCAGAATCATCCATTCTACTGTCTGAGCCAGTACTGAGCACAAAGCAAGGACTGATGTGAACTGTCAGGGCTGTTAATGTGCCTTGGATAAAAGCTGATACAAGTTCCTTCACATGCCAAGTGACTGGAATGACAGCAGCCATTGTAACCCAGGTGTCTTCAGAGGAGCTGGTGTCTCCTGCTGTGCACCAGGGTGTGCCTGCACCTGACCCCCCTGCAACTCAGACATTAGGTTGGGTATCCCACCAGTGCGTGAGGTGTGATTCAGAAGGAAAGGAATCTCATTCTCTTACAGTGCTGTGATAAATTGCTGTTTCCAGTGGTCATCTCAGAATCTATCAGGATGGATGTGGTGGAAGGTAAATGAAGACTTGGGGTGGTGATTGTAGCTTCTGGTAGAGCTTTGGGGACGACTTCAGTGGTGTCATTGGCACTGCCAGAGACAGTGGCGATGGTCGTGGTGCCATCAGCATGGGACACTGTGCTTGTGGAAACCACTTCAGGAGGTGCAGTGGTTGGAAGATCTAAAAACCAAGAACAACCATGAAATTTGGTTAAAGCAAGTACACCAAAAAATCACAAATGGTGATATAAATCTGGGAAGGACTCTAATAAAAAGAGGCAGAAACCAAATCCCATTCTATTTCTCTGGTACTATTGACAGTTCTCTGCCTAAAGCTACAGAAATGATTTCCTGACGTCAAGCTTGATTAATTAACACTAATAAAAAAAGCACTCTGTATTGAAGGTAGCTAAAAAGTTCACAAACTTGTGTGTTTTTTAGAACCTCCTAAGATTCTGAATTTGTACCAAGAACTCAGTGCATGTTAGGGAAAACTACAAAAAAGCCACTTGTTTCTTCAGGATATTATCAGCAACAACTGTGGCCTCTCCAGGTCTGGTATCTATCTATTGATAGATATATAGATATCTAAATATATATAATATATATTGCATACATAGATTACATAATCAATATATCAATATATGAGCAATAAATTTTAATGATTTATTGACTGTTCACACTTTTAGTGCTGGTCCATAGCTCTTTTCTCCCCTCTTCCTGCTGTATCTTTTTCTGGTTAAGCTTTCCAAAATAAGCAAGCTTTCAACAAAGGACACCACAGTGCTGCTGTGCTCAGAGGGCAGCAAGGAGTGGAATACAGAAGTTGGTGTTTGTGTTTTCACCATTGGGATATATATTCACTGTAAGTATGATGTTGTTGGGACAGTGAAATGGAGATGTGATTGTATTTACCTTTGTAGCATTTTTTCATGTCAGGACCCAGCCACATATTGTCAGGACAAGCACACGTGTACTTGGGGGAATGGGGAGAGATCTGAGGTGCAGGAAGACACAAGTAGTCACAGCCTCCGTTTGGCTGGGGGCTGAGCTCACAGGAATCTGGAGCTGTTCCAGGATGGAAGAAAAGACAAGTTATTTTTCTAATTATTTATTTCTTTCTCTTGGCGAAGAAATATCAGATCCTCTGAAAAGACCTTCTCCCACTCCCTACCTCAATTTATCAGGCTACTTAAGCATCTTTACAGTTTGTATGGTGAAGTGAAACCTTACAAAGAGCTATAAAAACTTCCCAAAGACATAATGAATGGGAAGCAGCACAGTGACAAGAGTAACTCACTGTTATCAAAGATGCTAATTAAACACCTATTAGCAAATTGCAGATTCTTCAATAAATGCTGCTGCTGAATTAATTATGCAGAAACTTCAAACATTAGGCATTGATTTTCCATTATTACCTGTGCATTCTCTCTCATCAAGAACCATCAGGGAGCATTTAATTTTCCAGCTCAAACAAACCTGATTCAGGGCCATGACATCCTGAGGACACCTCTTACCTTTGGGCTGCTTTAATTCGTGAAACACCACGATGTCATGAGGGTTATTGAGATTCTCTGCCAGAATGGAGATGTCCAAGCCATTGAGCCTGTTTGCGCTGAAGATCGCTTCATTCTCTAGATCAGTCCAGAACACTCTGTCCTGCAGGGAATGCAGATTCCTGACCTGGCTGCTCCAGTCCTACTTGAGTTGGATTAAACTCCAGCAGTCACAAAGTGCACCATGTTCCTACCTTCTGTTCACGCTGACTCTGTCTGCAGCTTTTTTCTGTTTTGGACAACGTTCAAAAGCCCAGCACTCCTACAAGTTTACAAAGTGCTGTGTAATTTTGAGTAGCCCTGAGACTAAGGTGAGGGAGCAGAAATTTGGTACAGACAAGTTGCATCCATGTTGTTTCTGAACTACTTTTTCTTTGTAAGCTGTAGTAGATCATGAGCAAAGGGCCACACTCCGTACTAGAAACATTTGTTACCTTGCTGATTTTTTTTCTCCCTTCTCAAGGTAAGACCTGCATTAAACAGGTATCTGTGAAGAGGCCAGTGCCTAGAGCACACCTGGAAGCTGAGCACCTACTTCTCTTTTATATTACTGTATTTTGCATGGCATACTATGACTGAAGATACAGAACTACTGATGGAAGAGGTACCCAGGAATCACAGTTGCTAAACAGTTTAACTGCTTGGTCATCTGTGTGTGCTGCTGCCTCCTAAACGTGTGTATTTCTGTAAGGAAAGCCACACTGCTGGACAACAAGGGCAGCTTAGCAAAAGCAAAAGAGTTGTCTGTTATTCTACCCAGCCATTCATACCAGGAGGGATGGAGAGAAGTGAAATAACCTGAGAGATCCTTCCAAATGCTGCTGATGGGGATAGCACTAAAGAGCAGCAATGACCTGGAGAAACCTATGCCCAAAGTTAGATGCCCAGATCACACACTTCACATAGGTGGAATATGGGATTTAAGGATGAGGGTTTTTCTGAGCCAGAAGCCAACTGGACCTTTCTCTGCAATAACTTAACTTACCTACACTCAGTGCCAAAGTGAAGCCTTTGGTCCCTGTATCATTTAATGCACTGGTGCTGCATTAGGTAAAAGCATGAGATAACACTTTGCTCTTGATTAAGAGCTTTAAAAACCAATTTCCCTGCTGAACCCACACGAAGTTAATCGGTTTCTATAGCAGCAGCTGCCCTCACTGAGGTCTGTGCTGTGCAAAAAGCAGAGCTTTTAATCAAGAAGAGCTCTGAGACCTCTTACAGGCTCCAGTCTGTTCTGCATCTATTTTCCACTCTTACCTCAAACACTGCCAAGCCAAAAGGATGGCTCAGATCATCCACAGAGGAGATCAGAACTTTTCTGTTGCTGCCATTGAAATCAATGCAGGACAACGAATGCAATTTGGAGTCTACCCAGTAGAGACGCTGATTCAGCAAATCTGGAAAGCAAAACACAATGAAGCAAAATTACACACAGCTCTTGCAACTCGTTTGCTCTTGCCCAGCATGTTTTTCCTGCTGGCAGCATGACTAATCTCTTTATTATTGGGCCTCTTTTTTTTTTTTTTTTTTTTTTTTAACACTAGTTCTGATTTTGAATCGGTGCCCAGATATGCTGGGATAAGACCCTATAAATAAGATTAAAAAAGAGGAACATTCTGCTGTGTGTGTAGGGGGGGAAATGCCTGACTGACAGCCTTGTACAATGAGGTTCTTTTATAACCAGGAGCAGCAGAGAAGCAGCAGTTTGGGCTTCCCAGATTCTCTCCATCAGTGCCTGAGTGAGAAGCTTCATCCTTCCCAAGGTTGTTCAGGCCTTGGCCTGTTGCTAAAGAACAACTACTAAGATTTCAGTGAAACACCTGAGGGAGCTGTGAGATTCACACATTTTCAGTGAAGAAGAATCCTGGCCCCAGAAACCCTTCTTATGCTGCAGGCTGGGGGAATCTGCTGGTGGGGACAGTCCTACCACAACCAGCCAGGTTTGAGGAGGGTGCAGGTAAGTCGGAAGAAAGGATCCAATATTATTTGGAATGCTAAGCACTACATTTCTCTTTTTTGAGCAAATTCCCTCATTTTGGATGGGATTCACTGAACAGAATGCAAGGGGATGAGAGCCAACATAACAAGGTTATATAATTAAACAAGTCATTAATTAATTTCTTAATTACTAAATGATAACATTATTTGTTCACAGCAGTAGCACTTCAGCAGTATGTAATGGCAACAGCATTTCCTCCTCCATCCTTGCCACAGCCAGCATTTTCAAAGCCAAGCACAGAACCTCACAGCTGTACAGTGTTAAACACACAGAGCAGAATGTTCCCTGCTGCTTCACAAAACCTCCTTCCCACTCTGCTGCTTGGTGTGGCATTGAGAACCACCACAGCCCTGTGATGGGTTCCCCTCGCCCTGAGCAGCTGGGCAGGCAGGGAATGGTGACAGGGAATGAGTTCTGCAGGGCATGTCCCTTTCCCTGATACTGTGCATCATTCATCAGTCCAGGGCAGGATCCTTACACTGCTCCTGAGACAGACCCAGGTACAGAGACATTTAACACCAAGGACTCAGATGCTTTTCAGACTTCTGAAGGGCTGTCACAGCTCTGCATCTTCCCCCAAAATTTCCTTTTCCCTTAAGGCACAATGACAGGCAACTCAAGGCTCCTGGAGTATGAGGTTCTGACTGCAGCAAGACTTCCAGTTTGTGCTACTAAAATAAGGGAACTCATGTTTGTGAGCAATAGTGACAGACCAGTTTAGGATCTGTGTGTGCAAATGCCTTTGAGCATTTACAATTTTGTTTGCCTGCTTAACAGTAAAGCCAGATTTCCTTCATCCCCAGTGGGTGCTGTAGCTCTGGCCTGGGCACTTACCAAGTGTGATGCCATTTGGCCACTCGATGTTGTCGGTGACCAGCACCTGCCGCCCCACGCCGTTCAGACCAGCCTTCTCAATCTTGGCTTTGTCTCCCCAGTCAGACCAATACATGAACCTGAGAGAGGCAGAGGTAAGAAAGAAATAATCTGGACTCCAGTTAAGAAACCTGCACTGCTGATTGCAGTAGGAGGTGCCCTAAGGTTCTCTCCTTTTTATAGCAGTTAATTCTGCTGGTGGAACCCCACTGGGTAATCTGCCACAAAACTTGCACCCAGAATGCAGCATCTCACCCTAGTAACTAACCCCTGAAAACTCTCCTGCTGCGCCTGTTAGGTACCTGGCATTCACTCATCCAAATAGCCAAACACAAGTCAGACAGACTTCATTTCCCAGCACAGCCTCTGTGCCAGGACCAGCTCAGGCCCATTGAACACAGGAACTGGCCCTGAACTGTCTTTAACAGCAGGGACCTTGCCAAGGTTTAGTTAAATAAACTCCCATTGCAGGATATATCCTAAAGGGCATATGAAGTCCTGGTGAGATGAAACTACCCCAAGTTTGACAGAGGGGCAAAAAGGCAACTGGAATGTCTATGTTGGCAAAGGGGTGTTTGTGGTGTTCACACCCACCTCTGTGTGGGATCCACAGCGATGGCTCTGGGCTCACTGAGGTCACTGTTGAAAAGTGTCCTCCTCCTGCTCCCATCTGCAGTGGCCACTGAGATGGTCTTGTTTCCAGAGTCTGTCCAGTAGATGTTCTTGTGGACCCAGTCAATGGCCAGTCCCTCGGGGGAGTTGAGCTGGCTGTCGATCAGGATCTCCTGCTCGGCCGTGTCACTGGCTTTGTCGATGTAGGCGCTGTGGGGACAGGAGGTCACAGGGATCCCACACAGCTCCCAGAGCTGGGCCCAGGGGCAGCGTGGCTGCCACAGGAACCCCCTTATGGTGCTCCTGCAACCTGCTGCTTTCTCCTGCAGCCTCTTATTTCCCCATTCCCATACAGCAGCATTTCCACAGTAGGGAACTGTTCATTTCATTGTTCTACCTGCTTCCTACTATAACTGCACAATTCAGGAAAACATTCGACTTCAGGCGTGTTAACTTCAACAGCACTGATTTGTGAGATTTATGGACATTAAAAATATAATCTCCAGGGCTCTGCGAAACAGAGTTGAACTGAGCATGCAATAAATGTGCTTAAATGTACCACAGAATTAGGAGCTGTGTAGATAATTATGATTCATCAAAGGAATTCATGAAGCTGCATTTATTTGGCAAGTGATTTCACTAGATACAAACAAAATGTTCACTAAATATTAGTAGCAGCCTCAAAATCTTTCAAAATGATAATGAAAGGCAGCAGACTCCACATGGATGTTTCATAAATAACTGGAATGTTGCTCCCACAACCACACAGGCTGATTCTGCTCTCAATACCAGTTCTGCTGAATGAACTGAAATTAGTTATTCTGAGTTTGCATCAGTGTTTGTAGAAGCTTAGTCTGGCTCTTAGAATAACTCAGTACATCTTAAAGCAGTTATAAAACAGCAGGAAGTTTCTGCCCCTCACCCCAAGCATTTGAAATTGTAAGATGCTTCACATCCTCTCTTCACTGCCCATCCAGTCTTTGCTCATGGAATGAGAAGGTCAATTGTATGGGAGCTGAGTTCTCCAATATCAGATTAGAGCCTTGGAACTGAAACTCAGGAATTCCTCCCAGTTTTACAGTCTGCAGTCAGGGCTGGAATGGCCATGCAGAGTCAGCCTGGGTGACCAGCACATTGCTGCATCTTCCCTGATACGGAATGGTTTTGGTTTGTCTCTGATCCAGCACCACAGGAATGGCACCTCAGGGCTCCATGGCATCTGACAGTGCTCCCAGGATTCCAGTATTTCAGCATGACAAGAACCCCGTGCTCTCAGTGCACGGCTCCAGGCCAAGTAATCCCTTGCCAGTGGAACAGTTGTTCCCTGCTTCCTGCCTGTGCCTGCACAGGAGGGAAAGCCAAGAGCTTCCACAATGGAAGGGCTCAAGTACAGGTGACATTTCACTTCTCCCAATAACTAAATATTGTAAAAGATCTGACACCCCAAAGGAGACATCACCTTAACAGGACAGGATCTGGGAAGGCAAGTGAGGTGACCATTATGAAAGATGGGATCTCTTGACAGCAATTATCTCCTGTACCACAGTTTCCATCTTGCAATAGCCTCAACCACAGGCTGCTTGTTCCCAGGAACTCCCAGCATATTTGCTGTTGGAGAGCTGCAGGAGCAGTGTCTTGGATAATTCTCTGTGTATGAACTCACCCCTTGCCCATACAGATCCAGTGAGTGCTGACAGCTTTCTTCTGACCATCCCCCCACTTTCAGAGCCTCACAGGCCCCTCAGGGTACCTGCCCAGCTACTGGTGGTCAATACCCAGCATAGCCTGGGCAAATATCCCTGCAGGGCATGGGAGCTACCAGAGCCTGTAGAAACCCTGGCCTGGCTCCCAGGCCTGGCACCAGTCAGCCTGTGCCTGATCATTAGCTGAAATCCAGAGCGCACCTCTGCAGAGGCTGCAATAGCTGTGCAAATCAGAATATACACGGGGATTTTCAGCACATAAATGAAATGCTCTTTTGGCTAAGCACACAAGTGCCAGCACATAATAACTGTGATGGATGCCATAAAAACAGCTGAAGGAGGAGTGAGAATGAGAGTTACAGAAAGTATACTGTGGTCAGGTGCTGTGAATTTAAATCTAGTCTACCAGACACTGCAGTGGGCAGCAGCTTGTGTCTGTGTTGCTGCCTCCTTGCTCCCACCATTTGTCTGCTTTGTGCTTCCAGATGCCAGGTTCTCCCATACAACACTCACAGTGTGGCAGCCTCGGCCCTGCTTTGCAGTATCCATGGTTCAGGAAACAAGAGCCTACATTTAACTGCATGAATGCAGCAGGATTTGCCATTGATGAAAAGTCACCCTGTATAATCAAAGAGGTAACTGCAGAAGCCTCTGATGTCTTTATCAATTAAAAAAAATTACCAAGTCTGGGTCACAACAAATAATCCTATCGGGGCAGAAAAGCACCCAGGTGCCCTGTACCCTGCACTACTATCTAGACTGCTTTAGGGGATACAGATGGAATGCAGCTTCGGGAAGGGACCAACACACACATCCTCTCTTGCCCCTTACCTGTAGATTTTTCGGTAGAACAAGTCACACCAATATATTCTGTTTGTTGACACCTCCACATCCAGTGCCACCACGTTCTTCAGCATGGGAATGATACGGGAATAGTCCCTTTTCACCAGGTCTATTTTACGGACCTCGTGGCGATTGGTGAAGATCAGGTACGGGCTCTTGCCTACCACAGAAAATCAGCACATATATCACTTCAGCAGCTGTCCCAAGGGCTAGATTCAGCTTTCATTTCTCAAACAAAAATGGAACTATCAGTCACTGATAGCTGTGTTTGTACAGAAGCTTTACACTACACTGGAAGGAAGTGGAAACTTGCTCCAGAGGCAGGGCTGTCACCCACAGGCACCCCTGTGGTCCCTGGACACATACTGGCGCTTGGATGGCCTGTTCTGCTAAGCCACAAACAAAAGTCTGGGGAATGGCCTCATCTTCAATTCATTTCAGAGCAAAATCCTGGGCCAGATTTTGGTGACTTACAGGTGGGAGGGTGGAGGGGTGGCTCAGCTACCCTGTTTTAATCAGGATGTTTTCTACTACCACTGAATGTTTTTGCTGTGCTGTTTTCAATAGCACCTGTCAAGAGACTTTCTTTTCTAGTTTCAGCTTCAAACATCCAAGTAGTGACTGCAATCTTGCTCTGTACACTGTTAAAATATTCTGATCTGCATGATCAGTAGTTCTTGCCTAGAGACGCATCTGCTATTGCTGCAGCAGCTCTGTGCTGCTCTCAGTGAAATGTCTTTGCTTGCTTTGCGTGTTTCCTTTTGTTTCCGTTCCCCTGCCTCAGCCCTGCGAGTGTGTTTTCTTATCGGAGTTGTGCTGTTGAGCAAGCAGAGTTTTAGTGCCTGTGGCGCTGTCTTACCTACAGCTTTGCAGTTCTTGGACAGGGTGTCCATCTCGTATCCTTCGTAGCACTCACATTTGTAGTCTCCCTTGTAATTAATGCAGATCTGGCTACAAGCGTCTGGATTCTCACATTCATCTATGTCTGAAAGGAGTGTTTGAAACCCATCAATAACTTGAAATCAAACCATCTGTGATGGAGCAATGCTCAAGTGAATACAATCACGTCTCTCTATGGTGAAACACAAGGGACTGCTGTTTGCATGTCAATTACCTCCACACGTTTTTTTATCCAGAAGCTTGTATCCAGGCGGGCACTCGCACTCGTAACCAATCTTCAAATCTTTGCATATGTGTGAGCAGCCACCGTTGTTCATCGAGCATTCATTAACACCTGCAGGGGATACACAGATCACCTATGACAAATGGGGGCTTTCAGTTGTGAGACTGAATAAAATTAAGAGATTTCCTCAGAAACTTTCCCATTTCTATCAGTTTTGGGACTGGCCCTATAGAGCACAAGTGCCTTCAGAGACTGGAAGCCTCCACTGTATCACTTTCTTGCTCTTTATTATTCCAAACCAATGCTGGGGGATCATTTGGACTCAATGCTAGTGGCTGAATGAATGGGGAGCCCTGGGGATACAGCATATGTGAGTCTCTGCATCTCATCCCATCAGAGAGCTGCTGCTTTGAGCTGTTCTGCCACATGTGAGAAACTTCCAAGGGACCTAAGGGCTCTCTCCAGCATACTCCTCCTTCCCCAGGCGCTGGTTCATGTTGACTTTTCTGAACAGTCTCTCTGAGTTTAATAATTCATGCTGGGGGACTCTCATCTCCCAGGGGCCAGCTATTTTGAAATACTGTACTATTTTCCCATCTAGCTCCAAAGAATGATCTATGTGAAAAATTCCAGGAAACACTGAAGTGCAGTCTGTCAGAGATACTCCATTAGCACTGAGATACAGTCCTCCCACAAACAAGTCCCCCACAACAGTCTTTGCTGGCAGCCCCCAGCAGCCCCAGTGTGCAATTTATGAAGCAACAGCCCCCATCCTGTCCTGGGGCTTTTTCTAATCCAAGGCCACCTCTCTAATCCTGCTCTCAAGTGTGGAAATGAAAAACAGAATAAATGGATCCTTGAAAATAGAACTGAATGAGAGGTTGAGAAAAGCTGTTTTTTTGTCAGAGAAAACATTTTTTCTTGTTGTAATTGACCTACAAAAGGTCAAGAGAAAGTTCTCTCCTTAAGGACGGCTGCTGAACAGGAGCTGTGGGATTTCAGGGATAGTGGACTCACCAGAACAAGGAAAACTGATTTGCTCCAGTCTATATTGCAATTTAAAGGCAAATTATTAATTTATCTTTTACTTCTTGCTTCCTTGCAAGTGAGCAGCACAGCAGAGCCATTAAACCATTGCTTTTGGAAGAAAATGGAAACCACAACTCAATTAAGTCAGTAAGACTGGGAAAATACCATGCCAGAAGGAATCCATCTCAGCTCTGGGATGCTTTCACCTTCCTAGCACGTACATATAGAGATACCAATACATAATCAATGGAGCAAGTTCACCAGGCTCCAAGAAGGTGTTCACAGTGCCACTGTGTGTTGTCACTGTTCAGTGACATTTATGGACAGAAATCTCCATATTCCACTTGCATGGCTCTGTGGTAAACTGGGTGATCAACATGCACAACTGCTCTCTGCAAAATACCACAAAGGCTCTTTAGATTAACAAGCAAACTCTCACTCAGGTGATTCCCTTGGTTTCAGAGGTGCTCTGTGGAATGGATTTAGGGGCTGTAAATCAAGTGCTGGTTCACTTGCTGCACTTCTCAAGAGGAGCTGAGGAGGAGCCAGGCAGGAGGACCCTGGGCAGCTGCTGCTCTTCACCTAAACTTCAGCAGTATATTCCCTGTTGGACTAAAATAGCCAAGTGTTGTCCTGCCTTCTGTAGTGCTTTTCAGGGGGACTCTCAGAGGGCACTGCAGAGTTCAGCATGGCAGACAGACACACTGAGCTGAGGAGTGTGTCCTGCACCTCTGCTTCCTCAGGGGATGACCTGTGTGGGGGCATTACAGTCAACAGCAACTCACAGCACTCTACCCTTCAAGAAACACCTTCCCCCGGGGGCTCTTCTCTGCTTCCCAACTCAGACAACACCTCATTGCCAGCCCAGGGCTGCACCAATCATGGCACCACAACCACTGAGTTGATAATCAGCCCAGCTGTGCCACTGCCCAGTCTCCTATGACAAACCAGGCTGCCAGTTTTGTTGGGAGACCTCCACAGACAGACAACTGCAACACCCACTCAGAGAAACAGGGAGATGTGGATTAGTGGAAAAAGCAAGGGCACACAGGAAGCATGAGGCAGGAGCATCTTCACTAGGCATGCACGTACTGTTCCTGGTCTAAAATAGGGAGAGACTGACAGTTCTTCCTGAACAGGAGTTACTTAAGGGGCAGCCACTGAGCTCCGTGATGTCCTGGAAAGAGATGCCTGTTGGATTCCCTGCACTGGGGAAAACAACAAATGTATTTGAGTAATGCAGATCAGGGCTTGTGGGAAAGGCAAGAGAGGGCTGTCCTATGGAGAAGGGCATGGCTCTGTGGCCTGGGCTCAGTTCCCCTGGCTCCAACAGCCCTGACTCCTGTCATTCCCACAGCCCAGAGCTGGCAGGATGCTACAGGGAGCAGCCTGCTATCATTGCTGAGGGAAGCAGCAACAACATGTACAACCAAAACCACTACACCCAGAAATGGCTGAAGTCCTCTCTCAGGGGTTGCTGCCACTCTACATGGGAACATTCAAAGCATGTTCCCAATGCTGTATTTTTATGGTATTATCATCATCTTAGAATTCAAATATAATTTAGGCAATGAGACTAAATAAACTGGTCTGTGTTGTGGAGGACACTAGTATTTAGGGAGAGGGGGAATTCCTCATTCCTAGTCCTGTGCTCAGTTCATACATCTCTCCAAGAATAAAAACTGAGTGGAGAAGGGCACAGTTCAAACTTACAGATGATCAGACTAAGCTACTAATTATATTCATATGAAGGGTGATGAGAGAATAAAGGCAAGGAAAGAGGAGCAGAGTGAGAAATAGCATTAGCAGCTACATGTGGTTACACTCAAAGCTGTGAGCACCAGATGGAGGAGAGGGGAAGCAGTTACAACAGGAGCAACATGTAGAAGGCAAGTACTGTACCACATTCTTTCAGAGGCTCGTCAGACCAGTCCCTGCAGTCTCTATGTGAATCGCACACTTTGCCTCCGTCAATGCACTCTCCACTCTTACACTGAAACTTGCTGGGACTTTCACATGCTGACTCTGTCATGTTGGGCAAGAAAGGAAAGCAACTAAGTTAGATGAGTCTTGTGACAACAAACAGGCTGACATAAAGCTCAGGAGGGTGCCATTAGAAATGGGATAGGATTAAGCAAATGAACATTGAGCCTGAGCATCATGCAAAGAACTTTTCAAGTCACGCAGTCTGCCTGGTCAGCAATTATCTCTCCCAAGCAATCCCACTGCCAGAATGGCTTAAAACTGTACAGGAAGCAGCTTGGCACAGCCCAGAGGAGCAGCACAGGCCTCTTCCCTTTCCAGAGGCCACACAGTCCTGGCAGATTCAACCCATGGAGTAAGAGGAGCACCTGTACGCACCTTGGACACAGCCAGCCTCGTCGCTGTCATCAGGACAGTCGTGCACCTTGTCACACTGCTTTGCTCCATGGATACAGGTCCCATCACCACACTGAAATTCATCTGGCTGGCAGGTCACCAGAGCTTTAAGACAACAAATTCAAGCATCAGCCACACAGAACTCAGTCATCTGTGTGGTATGTATCAGCCACGTCCCTCTCACACTGCTTGGGTTGCAACCTCTGTCAGCAAATGTCAATTGGCTGCTTCCACCAAAGCAACAGAAGCAGCAGCTGCCTCCACCACTGTTCTCCTTTGCCACTCTGCTGTCCCAGATCACCCTCTACATCCTTGGGAAAACAGCATCAAAGCCGATATGAGGACACCCAGTCAAAACAGACCCAGTGCCAGCAATGAAGCTTCTCAGGTGACACAGAACAAAGCAAGCAAACAGCAAAACTCCCAGCAGCATGGCAGTTCTGAGGCCTGGCTGCTTTCTAGCTGGGAGTGTACAGTGACACTGGGTAGGCAAAGGCAACTGCTCCTCAGCTCTCCTTCCTTCAGAAAAAATTACATTTCCGATACATTTCAAAACATGTTGGGCTAAGGTCCAAGCAAGAGACCTGTAGTGACTCTGCCAAAGCAGTGTGGTCACAGCTGCAATGAAGGCAGCAATGAGACATAATCATCAGGTTACTGAATGCCCATGAGCCAACAGCCCATTGGAAGGCAGAAGAGCTCCACTGCACCGTGGTGTTTTTTGGGGTTTCCAGCCCTAAACACCTTCACAATATCAGCCCAGTTTTCATGCCTCAAATTCATTTGTCCAGGTCAGATTATGACGGACTCAAACCAGATCTGATAAATAGCAAAGCTGGGGGAAAATACAAACCAGACACCTCACTGACCGTGCTAAAAGCAGTCATATTTCCCTCCCTTAGTTAGAATGAATGAGAGACCTCCCTAGCTGGAAGCAGCCTTGTGCTTCCACAGGGTACAGGCAGCTTGGCAAAACAGACTCCTCATTCCTGGGACACGTTTTGCAGCTTCCTTCTCAGGGGCCCATTGGATGTATTTTTAAAATCCTATTAAGGCAGCACACCCTGGAGAGCTCCTGATTCCAGCCTTTCCATCATGTGATTGTGTCCTGGTGTGGTCTGACAGAAAATCACTGCTTCTGAGTAGTGAGGGGAGGCCTGCACTGGTGTTACTACATGGGAGGTGAGAGCTGTCTGCAGACTGCCCTGCACAATTTGACAAACTAATTCTAATATAAAAATGACTGCTTTCAGATAACCTAGGAGAGCTGCAGACATGAAGGGAGCCCATCAACACCATAAAGTATCAGCTGCCCAAAGACTCCACATTATTGGTGATTGCATCCTGCAGGATGCAGGATCCCAGTTCATGATTGTGATGCCTTAAGTTTGGAGTTTTCTGTTCTGCTTGGGTATGCTTTCCGTTGTGCTTAGGGTGGTGAAGACAAAATAGTCCAATTCCAGCTATGGACTCAAGACAGTTTCTTCAAACTCCAGGCCCTAAGAATAAACAACGTGAAAAGAGGAGGGCAGGCCAGCCAGGAGAAGAGGAAGATAACACCTTACAATTTGAGACTATTAATTGGATGGCTGACTCCTATATGTAAATGGACTGAAGTTTATAAAAATGTGAAATCATGTGACCAAGCCCTCTTTTGCATCCACCTTGGAGCCACTCAGGCAGGGCAGGGGCCACGCTGTGGCACTGGTGCTGCCAGGGTGTGTCCTTCAGAGGCCTTTCAATAAATACTCAATTTATTTCCCCTAACTCTGTGTGATCTCTGTTCCAGCTCCTATAGGCAACAATTGCTTCATTGGACTTGGTTCTAGTGCATCTTCAGCCAGCAAAAGGCACCAGAGACTGGAAAAGCCACAACTGCAGGGCTCGTGGGGGAAGGGAGAAATCCTATCGTTAGAAATACACAGTATTCACATGAGAAAAGTCTGGAAATAGCACTGCTCCTTGGAGAGGAAAGCCATATGCATTACATTCATAAAAAGTTGCAAAGTGAGAAAAAAATCCCAAGCAATAAACACAGTTATGGGACTAGCTGTGCTGCCACGTTTCAGCTAATAAACCCAGGTACAGGAATGGGAAATCTCAGTGGGACATCTGGGACAGCAGCTCCAAACTAAGCATGTGGGATCTGCTGCTCTACCAAGTGCAGAAAAATGAAGGAGGGAAAGAAACAAAGCCGTGGTCTGGGAGAGTCACAGACCACAGGTCTGGCAGTGGCACCAAGAACTCCTACAGGAAGGCAGAGTCACTTCTGCTTAAACTGTTCCTGGCATGTACAGCCACCTGCCCGGGGAAGCCCTGACCATGGAGGAAGTACCCTCCTCTGCAGAAAACCCTGACTTCTGCCAAGCTGAACCTTGGCCACTGCAAGGCTTTTCCTGTTGCCTCGCTGAAAACTCCTTTGCCATAATTATTTCTTGTCTTCACCCCTAACTTGAAAACCAGTTTGCTTGACCTTTTCTGAAGCAACTTCTATGTGTGGAGGTAGGCTAGGATGGTCCTCCATTTCTGACTATAAATATTAACCCCACACAGAAGTGTAACATGTAATTAAAGCCAATGGGGTTTTGTCTTTTCTGGAGCAGAAAACAGGTCTCCAGTTTATCAAGTCAATCTGCATGACAACAGCTACAGATTTGGAAGACAGCTGTTATAAAACCTATAATTGTCTTCCATTGTAATTTTCAAAGTTCCTCTCAAAAGCAGTTATAGCTAAATGCTAAGAACAGAAAGATTTCTAATCCTAAAATGGAGGAGAATTTTGTAGGAATTGCAAAGACAATGCTGCACAAGCACCACAAGACTGAGAAAAATGACAGCACAATTCTTAGCTCAGTTGCTACAGAGACTGCAAAACACAGATATGGGGCTGTACTCCACTGCACAAAGCTTTGCTTCACAAAGAGACAGAAGTTTGGAGACCAGGATGGGTTTCCTGGCTCACTTCTCATTCCACCAGAGCTGTGGAAGTTCAGACCTTCAAGGAACAGTCCCTGAACCTCTCAACAGACATCTAGAAAAGGCAGCTACAATAATGACTCTTACTGATTACAAAAGCATTAAAATGCATGTATGGCATTTCTATTTTCTGCATTTTTCAGGAGAACTCCATGTTATCCTGAAGTCAAGACACTAACCCATGTCAGTCCCCCTGGCAGAGCTGACAGCAGGTTCCCATTAAGGCCATTCCCAAGGCAAAGCAATAATCCAAGAAGAGGGAAGAGCTGTGCTGCTCATTTGCACAAGATGTTCAGAAAATTGCTGTGACTAATTTGAAAGGTTTATATCAGTGAAATCTCACTAGTTTTACAGTCATCTCCTCTGCAAATCAAATGCAAATTACTAAAGCCCTGTATACAATGTATACAATTTGTATAGAAATACAAAACAAATTACCAAAGCCTTGCCAAATTAACAAGCACCCTCAAAGAGACACACTTCCCATTTACAAATCCTGGGCACAAAGCTGCATTGCTCAAACTCAGCAGGTATATTCCAGACTCCAAACCCTCAGTTTCTTCTGGTTCCTGTTTTTTTTCCCTTCCTCCTCAAAAAAGAAAATCCCAACATTTGCAAAATGCATCAATCCCAGTTTATAGATGGGGAGACAGAGGCACGAAAGTGTGAGGTCAGGTCTCGAGGGGTCTCTTTTCTTGCTGTCAGTTGTAAGCATTATTTATTCTCCCTCCTGGATGCCCTAATGCAAGTTACAAAGGACATCTTAAAATACCATTCCAGATTTGAAGACTAATAAATCTAACCTAATGTTAATTTTATAAATATACATATATACATATTTGAATATATATGCTATGGAAAAACCCCCAGCCACCCAATGTTCTCACACAGCTTTCCTGAAATGACTCATTCCCTCCTATTCATTTGCTGTCTTGCTGCCAAAACCTGTTCACCAATTGTCACCCTTCATTTCTGCTCTACTCATTTACCAATCCAAAATGTTTATAACGAATGACAGGTGATGGCCTCATGACTTTTTTTTAAAGCATTAGCTCCCATCCCTCTGTTTATACTGCACAAGCCCCATTTGCAAGAGAAGATGTGGGATCTGCAGTTTTAATCAGGTCCAGCCAAGGGGCCTGTGTGCCATCCCTGTTGCTAAGGGCACACACCTGTAACTCTCTGCATGCCCCATGATACTGATATCAAACAGAATTTCTGGAGAGGAAAAGAATCATAAAGACCCTGAAACTCTTTAGTCCAAGAGATGAGCAGTGATGCTGAGCTTCCAGAGCTCCCAGTGTCCCTGTCTTACTGCAGGCAGGTGCACCTCAGCAGCAGCTGCATTTAGGATGGCCATATTAATTTTGGCTCTGACCCAGCCAACACGTCAGCTACATGAGCACTCGGTGCTGCAAGGCCTCCTCTGGTTGCTGTCTCAGAGAATCCCATCCATGCAGTGCGAACGGCCATGAGCTCACACACTGCTGTGGCACAGGGGTAGAACCAGAACCAGGTACTCTGTGCACAGGAGCACTGAGGTAGCTAAAACAATGGGGCTTTGAATCTCACTGTTTCACAATCCACTGAAAGCAGCCGAATCAGCTCATAGGCTTGCTTCTTGCAGGCAGACAAACTGTACATTGTGTTGGACTCAGACTTTCTGGAAAGAGACCCTCATTGTGCTAAATCTCAGAATTCTCTCCAGTCATTTCTGCCACATTTCCCCCTTTCTCCACTGGTTGTCAGCACCGTGCTGTGCTGCAGCAGTGTCCAGCTGCGTCCTCTGCCCTGGGAGCTGCCTCTGGTGCCTCTGGAAGTGCTGCTGGCTGAGACTGCTCTGCAGCTCAGGGAGGCTGGTAGAGCTGTGCTCCTTCAGGCCTCATGGCTGGGCAGTTTGAGCTCAGCTGGACATGGCTGGTGCCTGTCACACCAAGGAAAGAGGCTGGGGAACAATGGGCCCTCTGCCTCAGGAAGGTACATGGGCACAGTCCCACTCCTCTCACCCAGCAAAATGTCAAAATAAATGGGCCTGTAAAAGACTTAAGACATTTCAAGTTGAACAGGGATTGAAATTTAAGAAGCATTCCATCAGAAAGCACCATCAGTGAGCTGCTCCACTCTTTCTCCACTTGGCAATAGAAAGGCACTCTCCCTCTGTTTCCCTGTCCTGAGCTGTCCAAACTCCTCTCAGGTTGCTGTCACTGCAGGGGATGCATCCCCTGGGACAGAGATCAGTTCTGCTGGAGTCCCCTGTACCAGACACGAGTTCTTCACTTTTGTATGTGCCCTTGGCACTGTCTCCTGATTTGGAGGGGACACAGGCACAGGACTGCCCCAAACCACCCAGGCTGCCCAAGCTAGCAGCCCATCTCCAGCAGCTGTGCTTCTGTATGGCTTTCCTGAAACAGAGGCAGGAGCCACTTTTTCTCCTGACTCCCTGGTCCCCGTGATCCTTCAGAGCCTGGCAGTACTGCCTGGGTACCTGCTACCCAAGAGCTCTGTCAGCAACCGTAGCACCTTCTTGGAGATGAAAGAAAAGACAGCCTACCTAATCCCACCCCTCGTTGGGAGGGCTTGACAGCCTTGTACCCGAAAAAGAGCAACCAAAGCTGCTCTCTTCCCAACAGAACATTTTAGGCTTCCCCTATTCAGCTCTTGTCTCTCTTAAAAGAGTCCTTGTCTATTTTAAAGGCACAGCAGCTCCAGGGTAACCTGTGGCTCATCCCCCCTGCTGTCCTGCAAATAGTAAGTGGTGTCCAGGATCCACTACATCCTCCTCTTGTTAAAGAAGCCACTGAATTTATATCTGCTTCTCTGCCTGGAAGAGACTGTGATCCCCATCTCCTTGAAGGGCTCTCCCACACAGCTGCTCACCAGCCTGGCCTTAGCATTGTCATGGGTATGAAAAGATGTTGCTGGCAAAAGTGATGACTTTTCTTAGATACCTTGCAAAAATCCCTGGGTTTGCAGCTGGTTGCTGCCTTCCTCCCCAGAGGTGGCCCAATGTCAGAGCTGCTAAATATAAACAGTATGTAAATATTTAATTTCAATCTTGTCATTATGAATATTCTAGCAAAACATTTTGCTCTTGTTTTCTTCTCTCTCCTTCCTCAGGTAAGTGACCAGCTTGAACAGTTTAGTGGCTAAAAATGGATGAAACATTCAAAATATCACACATACCAACACCAGCATGTTAAATGCATAAAGCAAGCTGAAAAGAAATACATTATTTATTAGCTCTGTGCCTTTATCAAGCCAAGCTCAAAATGCATTTCAAACTGGATTCTTCAGAGGTACTACTCTTGACTGCCTTGCTCAGTATACTCCAACTTCAGAGGTAGAAAATGAATTATTTTTTTCTGGTGATCATATATTCCCTTTAGTATAGCAGCTTCTAACCTCCAGGCTGTGACCCCACCATGCAGCCTGAGGGCTTTGAACATTTTTCCCATTTTTCACTCCTTGTCTTTCTAGTGAAACAGATTTTTTCTGAGGCTCAGTACCATCCAACAGCTCTTACACCTCCCTATGGATTCTCAAGGAAAAAGCACAAAAGGCGTGTGGAATGCACCTGACCCTGCTGGGCTGGGCACCCAGCCTTGTTGTGTGGGACACAAGCGCTCCTTGTTTGGCACAGCTGCTGTCAGACATCAAAGCCTTCCTTCAAACAGAGCCCTCAGCAGCCTCCTGGCCCTTCCTCCCCATCCCAGAGAGCCCTGGGCCCAGCCCTGCAGACACTCACGGCAGTCCTGCTCGTCAGACTTGTCCTTGCAGTCCTCGTCCCCGTCACACTTCCAGTTGAGGTGGATGCATTCTCCGTTGCCGCACTGGAACTCGTGGGCCGCGCACGTGTTCAGCGCCCTGGCGTCGTAGCCACACCTGTCCATGGACTCGTCCGACTGGTCCTCGCAGTCGGGCTGGTTGTCGCACACCCACTGCTCCGGGATGCACATGCTGTTGTTGCACTGGAACTCGTTGGGGTTGCAGGTCAGAGGGGAGCACTTCCTTTCATCGCTGCCATCCCCGCAGTCATTGTCACCGTCACACACGAAGATGATGGAGATGCACGATTTGTTACTGCACTGGAACTCGTTGGGAGAACAGGCTTGGGAATAAAAACAAACAGGTGAGCTGGGAGGTCTCCAACCCAGCCCTCACTGCTGCCCCAGCTTTAGCACATTAGGGATGTCTGAGTGCAAAGGCACAAAGGCATTACCACAGCTGTACTACCCCAAAACATTTCTCCCAGGGGTTACTACGTGGCAAGGAGCTGTTGAGGACACAGCGCTCTTCAGCTGTGCCTCAGGATGCATCCTCTAGGGACAGGGGCAGCCCTGGAGAAGGAGGGGCAGCAGGGCTGTGGGAACTCAGGGTGAGAGAAGCGGGGGCAGCGCTTTCCTGGCATTGAGGAGCAGCCAGGTGAGTCCCGGGTGGGAGCAGCAGCACAGAATGGGAATGGGCATGGGAATGGGAGGGAGGTTGCAGAGAGAGGCTGGGGCTGTGCTGGCAGCGCCAGGGCTCCGCTTGGCTCCACGCTGACATTATCAGGCTTCCTGACTTTCATAAGCACAGAATCAGGTTTCAGGATTTCACAGTATGCCTGGTTTTGGACATATTAAGTGGGATGTGTAGGGTAAATATTTAGTGAGTCGAGCATCAATTTAGCTGCAATCTGCTAGTAAGGCCCTTTACAACACGCTGAATGCCTTCCCTGGAAATCACAACTCAACATTAACATACAAATGAGGTGCTTGTCAGATAGAAGCTGAGTGGAGCACTCTCCTCTGCAAGCCTAATGGACAGCTGAACCAGAGATGCCTGCTCAAATTAAACTTTCAGGTGTTCCAAAAAAGTGCAGTTCGCAGTCACTTTATTCCATCAAGGCGTGGGGGAACCAAAACAAGGGAAGAAATTCTCTGTAAGTACTTTGAGGTAGTTACTTAGAAAAGAATTATTCTTCTGCAGTTTCAGCCCTCTACAGGGAAGTTATGGTTTTGATAAATTACAAGTACAATAAATATAAATGCATATAGATTACAATAAGTTTATTTATTTTTTTTTTTTTGCATTGCTCTTGGAAATTTTTTTTGTCTTCAGAAGAACTACTTACTGGCATATCTGCAGTCCCTACATTAGACCACACAGTTTAGATAGTACCAATCACTGCAATGGCAATTGCACCTGGAAAGCAGCAGAATCCCTCTAAAGAACCTGTCATATCCCAGATTTCAGCCAGTGACAGGAGCTCAGTGGGATTCTACTGCAGTATTATGTCTGGTTTATACCTGAGAATAAAGCTGTATTTATCCAGCAATTAAGAACATGTCCACTTGCACAGATTCCTAATTATATTCTGCCTGGCAAACTTGCTGGGCTCTGTTTGATAACCGAAGCAGCCTCTCATTCTACATCAAAACATGAATATACACAGACACGCACACAAACGCATACGCACACACACACACATATATATATATATATATATATATATACCTCTCCCCTCCTGCCCTGTGCTCTGTGCCATTTACTCCCAGGTTTTCCAGATGTCAAAGCACAGCAATCCACCTAATTACAAAAGAAAGGATTGCCTTCCTTGCTGCAATGCTCCCATGCCCTGGCCGGGACCCAGGCTCCCTCCAGCAGGGAGAAAGGTTAAAGAGAATCTCAGCTGCCCCACTCGACACCAACCACAAAACACACCAGAGCAAGGCACCAAAGGAGCTGCTTGGGCTCCTTCTGCACTTGGAATTTTAGATACTGAGGTGTCCTCAACAGGCACCTGTCCCTTGGAACAGCCACAGTTCCTCCCCTCCAAACAGAAGGAACTGAGATCAGACAACTAATGCTAGGAGCTGAATCCTTCTCATAAAGACCTGAAATACAAGCACAGTCTGGTGGAGAAGCATCTAAAAACCTTCCTCTATTGCATGGCAAAATTGACACCATTAAAATGCTCTGAATATCACCCAAATTCTCCTCTTTATCTCCATTCAGCAGACTTTTCTATCCTTACCCCATAACTAGAAATCATCTATTAACCCTACTGATCACTACCCAGCTATATAACTTAACACTGTCTTCAGAGGAGCCATTATATGGAACTGCATATGGAACGTTGCTCCAGAAAGTGGAAATTCAAGGTAGCAGTTATAATCTTACCAATCTATTTTAAAATGGTAGTAGGAAAACAGGAATATTTCTATGGCTATGTACAGCTTCTGTAACAGATAAAGGCTGAGGAGAAGAAATTGCTTTTCTGGCATTATTTTGATGAATCTCAGAAACATATCGGAGAACAAATTCTTGCATAGTTCTTTGATCCCTAATGTTTGGGCAAGATTGTAATGATTTGCACATTCTACATGTGCATAAATTTCCTTTCCACCAACTGTAATGAGCCCCTCTTTTTCCCCTCGTTGTTTTCCTGGTCCCACCTCCACCCCTCCTCCTGTTTGTCCATATTTCCCTTCAGAAATCTGCTGCATTCGCAAATTAGTGACTGATAAACATAGGAGTGGGATACAGACAATGGAAGTTTGCACAAAAGCTCCTCCTTGGCACCTACAAATCCCAGTACAGATATAAAATTACTGGCAATCACAGCTAGGAAGTAGAAGCAGTTCAGCTTTTGTAACCTCTCATGAGGACTTTCTCAGTGAAGCATAAGAATTGCTAGCTAGAAAAATTGCATAGTCATGATTATTTTATTTCTTTTTAAATATTAAGTTCAGTGCGATGCCAGCACTAGAGACACAAGCTCTCTCCCCACAAACAAGCCCAGCAGTTTGGATGTTTGTTACTCTCTCCACCTCCACAAACAGTTCCTCCTGGGACACACCTCCTCCAGCAGAGCTCCATCCACCCCTCCCATGTGCTCTGCTGCTGCCATGGGAGGGCAGAGAGCATCAACAGCTCTCACCCTTGCTCATCCTCCCCAAGAGCTGCAATCTCTGGGCACAGGAGGGTCAGGCCAAGGCTGCAGCTCCCAGCCCGGGGGGCGGAGCCGCTGCTGCTGCCGGGCTCTGTGGCACCGCCTGGCACCGCGGCCAAGTGCCCAGGAAATAAAGCACCAGAGTTATCTTGCACAGCACCTGCAGAGATGGGCACGGGGCAGGAAAGCCCCAGGGACACTTTACTTCACATCGCCTTCCACAAATCTGTCAGAGTACCTCGCAGTCCCATCACCACAGTATTTCATTGCCTCCAGAGCATTTCAGTAGAAAACGTGCCAACAGTAATTAAATGATCACTGGGGTTTCTTTTGTCTTGAGCAATTTGTTTGCATTCTCCAAATTTGCTACCTGTCCTATTGTAGATTGAGTCACTCAAGACCAAGCAGTCAAATAATAATTTGCTTTCTTTAGCGCAGAAGCAATTAATAAATGTTGTACTCTAAGGTGCAAAACCTACTTCAAACATGAGTGATCCCAAAAGAAATGTTACAAATGTTTGTCACAAGGTGTTTAATCAACAGCCTTCAAAGCATAACTATAGCATCAGTTTACTGTAGAGCACTGTAATGTGTAAAGGTACTTCACAGTTTTAGGAAGTAAAATATCACACATAAATGATTATGTAGATGTAATTTTGCCTACAGACAAAATATACCAGAGGTATTCTGCATTAATTTTTGCCCTGTGCTATGTGCCAATCTGTAGAGCACAACTGTCACAGTTTTTGCCTCACAGCCTGCAGCTGCACTCTTGTCACTTCTCTTGAGGAGAGTGCAGCAGAAGCAGCCTTGGGACAGAGGAAGTTAAAAATAATAAAATAACAGAAGATCAGAGAGATTGCAGTTGTGGAGTTAGTATTTCAGTACTGGCTGGTTCTCTTTTGCCCAGAGCCAGGATTTAACCAGAGGCTTTAGTGAGAGTCTGGTGCAGCAGGGACAACCTTAGCTCAGGCATGACACCAAAAATTCAGATAATTCTGCCACATGCTTTTTAAGTGCTTTTAGAAAAAAAGCAGAATGCTCTCAAGATGTAGAATTCTCTAAAAATACAGAGTGCTCATTAAAAACTGTAATTTCAAAAAATATATATTTGCACATAACATTTCTACAATGGACAACTATATCAAGCACGGATCCTCAAATCTGGGTAGAAACAAAAAATGAAATAAATGATATGTCCATCATTATCAGGAGCTGGGAATTATGTACAATGGACTATAACTGCTGTAAATTGATAGTCTCTAGCAATTAAAGATTATAAAATTAAAGATTTTATAGCTTTTCAGTAAGACTCAGGTATTTAATTCATCTTTCCTCCAAAAGAGCCATTTCCACTTGAAATTGCATGAATGGCTTAAAGAATGATAATTATTTGGCAACACTTGTGGTAAAGTGGATAGCAGCAATCATCCACTGATGCTGAAGACAAGACAATAAGATGAATTAGTACACTGTATTTTTCTGACATTGTCCCCAAAGCAACTTAAAAAAATGTGTCTGAAAATTTATGTTTTTTTAAAAATCTGATAATGGATCTTCTAGAGCAGGCAAAGGATGATTTGTGCACACCAACATTTGCATCAGGGAGGGAGAGATCTGCTGTTTGATTCATGGCTGCTTCAACACTGCCAGGAGAGGCTGCTGGACTTGAGAAACTTTTCCAAGCTCTGAGATTTAGGATTTGAGTTCAGCAGGGGTGAGGGGCGGAATTTCTGAGCTCCATCTGCCCAGGATTTCTGTCCCAAGTGCAAGTCCAGCTCCCGCAACCCAGAGGAACCAATCTCTGAGCTGGGCCACGGATAAGGAAGTCACAGAGTGCAGACAGGGTAGATCATGTTGGAACTGCCAGTTACCAGCACTGTCAGTATGTATGTTTTGCTTAACTAGTATTTATTTTCAGGTTTAATTCTGTCTAAATTATTTATTTTGCCTGCAGTCAATTGGTTACCAAATACCTGAATATTTCATACAGATCTTCTGTCAAATGCCAGTCTTTAAAGCACGGATTTGTGCCTGGAAGGACAAGCTTCCCATGGAAAGCTGCCCTCCAGGAAGGACAGCAAAAGAGATGGAGGTAAATGAAGATGACCTTGAAGCTCATTGCTCTGAAAAAATGACAGGCCTCCCATGGAGGGAATAATGCAGTGGAATTGCAGCCTCACTCCCACCAGTGGTTGTTGCTATGGTGATTGATACTGAAAAGCCCATCTAGATGGAGGCTGCAGAAGGAATTCCTGATATTGTTCAAATCACTAATGGAGCTAAGGAGCCATCTCACACACTCCTGCAAATTAATATTTGCATGTGCTGGCTGCCTTTGTCACAAGCTGCCCTCAAACACAAATCAGTCATTTTCCATTCTCTGCAGCAGTATTTGCATAGTATTAGTTAATTATAACCCAGCAACAAGATGCCAAAGCCCCTGCTGACAAATAATAGTTGGTTCAAAAATGTATTTGGTGATTTAGAATGTATTTCCTGAGATTCATATATTCATTCCAAGTGGTTTAATTATCTGGAAATAGAATTAATTATGACCTTAAATTTACAGAGAGAAGCAGTTTATCTACAAAGGAATGAATATTCTGCACGGTCTGTCTTTAATTTCATGTATGTGCAATAAGGTTGCAACTCATATCTGCGGTCTCCTCAATTTTGCTTCAAACCAGGAAAGTTTATCTGATATTCTTCTGGATAAATGACCTCAAAATAAGAACAAGTGAAGCCAGTGTAGAGGGTTTAAGGGTAAAATAAAGCAGCTTGAAAGACAAAAATGGATGATCAGAATACCAAAGGTTAATACTGTCCTGCTTTTGTGACAATCCAAGACACCCCACAGGGATCTGATGAGGATAAAAAAATTATTATTACTCTTTTATATTCTGACTGGAATATAATCAGCTGAATCAGATTGGAGATGTTTGGTAGTAGCCAAAATTTAACAGGAAAACAAATGTGCTGTGAAGCGTCTAGTGAGTTTCTTTCCTGACTTTGAAAATTGGAGCCTGTACAGGACAAGCTCACTCCTATTCCCTTAGACATGACTTGCTTATTAAAATGGCAATTTTACAAATTACACCAATTTGGCAAATCCCTCAGAAACATCTGATAATAGCTATTAAACTAACATCTGCTCTAATATTATCACACAAAATTCTGTATTTCTGAGGAATATATGAACATTCAGCAAGCAGAACAGGGCATTCCTGAGCAGAGCTTCATTCTGGGACAGGACACACAAATCCCACATTACTGCACACACAGACCTCTTGGAGTCAGCAGGACTCCCTGTGGTTATGAATTTTCTGCACAACTACAATTTAATTTTGCCATTGCAGAGTTTAAATCACAGACACTTTGCTAGGAAAAGCCAATCCATGGATGCCACCTTCCACCCACTGGGCAGATTCCCACTCTGTGCTCATCTGCTGACACAGAGACATTACCTGCCTGTTTTCCCCACTGTTTTCTGGTTCCTTATGTCCAGCTCAGGAGAGACTTCATTGGAATCCTAAAAGCTACACTCCAACCACATTGGCAAAGGACAGCACAACTGGGTTTATCCTTAGGAAATGTGGGAAAGGCAAGGAATCCCAGCCCGTGGCCCCACCGCCATGTCACTGGCCTGCCACTTTCTCCTTCCCCTTCCCCATTCCTAAGGACAGGGATGGTGCCAGATCCACCTGTGGGAAAGGTGAGCCATTTCCCCAGAATCAAACAAGCCTTTTAGAAGTTGCTGCCATAACTAAGCAGGGAATCCTGGAGGTTGCTGACTCACAGGTTTGAACTCACCTGCACAGTAAGGATCAAAGCAGAGCTCACATTGAAAGTAGTGAGGTCAGTGCCCCATAAAATTTCCATTTACTAATTCACTTTGCTTGATGGGAACTGTCTGTAAGAGGAGGTATTGCTTATTGCAGTTTGCTTCACTATTAAACATTCACTGCATTTGGAACATGCACTGTTAAACTCTTCTGGAGCACAAGCAAAACAAAGCAAGGCTGAGAGCTTTGCCTTCTCAACTCTCTCCAGTTTACCAACCATGTCTCACATTTCTCTAGGAACAGTGATCCAAAGTGAGCTTGAATGTAAGTTCAATAACAATTAAGAGATGCTTTAGAAATAAAATGGTTTGCAAGACAACTGAACTGAAAGGAGAACCACCTTGAAAAGAAGCACTGAGGATGCAACAAGGCAATTGGCAGAATTTGGTGAAGCTGCATTCAAGGTTATGAATCTAAGTACACCCTATAATGACTAAGTCCATAAACACAGGAGCCCTGTGGTGATTTTGGGACGGGGAGAGACTGACAGACTGCTCAGGAAACAACCAGCCCCTGACTGTTTTCAGTTATGTGATAATTAGGGGACACAGCTATTACGTGATATAGACAAAGTACCTATGTACCCACAGTTCCAGAAAAGAATGCCAATCATTTCTCAAAAAACAGTAATAGATTTTCTACTCAAATGGAAAATTTAATCACTGAGTGACACTCACTGCAATTAAACCTGTAAGGGTCATGTGATGACTGTGCTCACATTAACAGCAATGAGATTTCCATGGCATTAGGATTTGCCCTGCAGTTTCTATGACTTGGGAGCAGAAAGCAGCACTTTCCTGGATTTGAGCTGAGATGAAGACTCACATGTTCAACATGAACAAGTATTTTAAAGTTGTTGAAACAAAGAAGGATAATGAAGTGGTGTTTATTGTGAGCTAAACCTTTCTCATTACATTTTATCTAATGAACAAATTTCTCTGCAAAGTAAAAGCAAAGTTAATCCAACCCTTATATCCTTCTCTATGAAAAGAGTATTTCAGCCACTACGATGACTTTCAGATTAGTTTTATCTGTTAATATGACTCATAAACCAACTTATTTTTTTTCCTCTTGCATCAAACATGACATGGCCCCTCCTGCGTAGGACTGTGCTGAGTTCAGGCTACTGATTTTGATTTAGCCTTCAGATCATATGCTCAGGAAGCAGAACTGTTAATTAGTGTAACACATATGTACTGGTGACCACTGCAGGATGCAACTCCTACCCACATATCTGCCATTGTAGCATCATCATTGGCATTGCCAGCTACAGAAGATTTCCCTGAATAAAACTAAACAGATTCTTGCTTTTTGGATGAACATACTCAAAATTATAGCTGCATTCTTATGAAGAAAGCACTTCAGGGACATGAAATATAATTGTATTTGGCAATAAGAGATGTAATTCCTTGACTTCTTCAACTCTAGGAGGTCTAACTGTTGAAAGACAGACTACCCAGAAGATAAACATAATTACAGGCCAAACCTTGCTCCTCTGCCAGTATGATATGAGATTGGAGAGAAGAAGCAGAGCCAATGTCTCCAGCTAAAGTGCAGAAAGAGCAGCTTGTGTGGGTGTGCACAGGTATCCTGCAGTCCATCACTGTAAAGCTTTACTTTTAATTATCCACAGATCTCTGTATAAAAGCAGCTCTTTCACAGCCTCTTCCAGAACCCTGACCAATGATCCTTTGGGGTGTGTGAAGGACATGGCTGTGTGGGGGTGTGGGCTTGTGCTGTTCTTTGCATCCCCCCTTTTTCTCTCGTGCTCCTTCAGAGTATCTGCAGCAGCACCACAGCTGCATTGTCTTGTTTTCACATTGTATTTTCATCCTCTCTGCTTTAGAGAATAAATTATTCATGGAACACTGATAGGGACAATTTCTCTGTGAGGAGGATCAGCACAGGGCCACCCCCAAAGCCCCACTCTATGCTGGAAGCTGCATTTGCAGATGTGCCATGTGTTCCTTTATAAACCTAAGCTCAAGAGGCAGCAGCAGGGAAGGTAAAGCCATTTTGCCCTCAGCCTCTGCAGGTAGAGCCCTGGCACAGCTTGGGCCGTGGCTTTAGGGTTTAATTCTGGATTTACACAATGACTGTCTTACCTCTAACCTAAGTTCACACACTGTTTAATTATGTTTAATTACAACAAGCATCCAATATATTAAAAATGCAACTACCTTCACTTTTCCTGTCAGCATGCAATTAAAAGTAACTCCCAATCTCTTTTTTTCTTGCCATTTTGTTCTGAAGGAACTCAGGACAAATATGATTATGGGCTGAGATTTTTCCTAAATAACAATGGGGATTTTTCTGCAAATTACTACTGCTTTTGAAGGAGCTCTAATACTTTAAGCAGTGATAAAGTGGCAGCTGTACATGTTTAATTTCTGAGGGCCAGGGCATAATGCACAAGCATTAATCCCTCCAGCTGTCCAGTAATTAAACATCATGTAAAGCCCAGAGGATATCATTGCTGTCCTACCTTATTTATGAGGGACTTGCATTTGTTAAATCTAGCAATTCTTTTTTTTTCCTTCTTGGAAATAACTGTAAATTCTTCCACCATGGCAAGTGCACTGAAGCTACAGTTACTCTCTATAAAATGCCAGGAATTTCAGACCAGACATGTTTCTTTTCAACACATATTAAAAAAGTGAATAATGATAGTGGATAAATATTTCTATTACAGGTATGACTGTGATGCTATGGGCTTTAACCCTGTTAAAATTGTGGGTTTCTCAGGAAGAATGCATGGCAAAATCTGATCCTTTGGGTTTGATGTCACTGTGAGCTGATTGAGGGACAGCACATAATGAATGTTAATGAATTAACAGGCAGTGAACAGAACTAACTTTGACAAAAGCACACATTAATCAAGCTGCAATGAAAGATAAAATCAGTGCTACATTATCACCAAGTTAAAAGGTCTCAATACTATCAGTGGAGATCTGGAATGGACTGGATCAGTATGGTCAAATCCCAGTAGGGAGCACTGGAAGTGTGACTCATGCAAAATACAGGCACCTTTTACTGCACAAAGAAGAAAACAGTGCCAAGACAACATGATGCTCTTTATACTTACAAAACAATTTAACTGTCAATAGGAAGGTCACTTCATGTGAGTGTAGGTGTAGGTGCAGGAGCAAAGTGGGGGAAGGTGACTTTAAATCAGCTTTGCAATTTCCCTCCTTCAATTGGTTCATCACCAGGTGGATCTGCTGGAGGGATGAACAGCTTTAGCCTGCTTTAAATTTCTTCCTTCAGCCAGTGGTTCTTAGCTGACCTGAAGGCTGTTAACCAGGGCAACTGGCAAGAGCTGACTCAAAGTTTTCTGCAGTTGGACCTTCCAAGAAAAGGACCCCTCACTTGGAGGGGCTGCTGCTTTTTATGGAGCGTAACACATGAGCCTGGAGCTGTGCCAGGAAAAGTGGAAAGTTCAGCACCTGAGGATCCTGGAAATTATCTATATACATGGGAAAGCCTGGGAGCTGCCATGGCAAGGACATGGTTACAGGTGAGCACACCTGTGCTTACTGTGGTTTCCCTTACGAATTTACAAAACCTTTATCCAGTTCATTTTTAATCTGGCATATCATCATAAGGTTGAAAATCTAGAACTAATTCTGAGATATGTGGTCAGCAATGAAAAGCCTGAAGACTAGGGTCCAGAAGAAGATGCTCTGGGTAGTGGGGCTGTCACTGGCATGAGATTCCTGCAGGAATTCCTGGCTCTCACCTCAGCCAACTGCACAAGGTCAGTATGAATACATCCACTGCCTGCAAAAGTTCCCCATGATCAATGTCTCTGTGCTATAGTTTAGCAGAATAAACCATGGTATGGATAAATAATCTGCTATCAATGAATACATCATTTCACTGCATCTGACTGTTAGGAAAGGGGAAAATGGTGCACTTCTAACTCCTCATCTGCAAGACACAGTTTCCATATTGAGTGCAACCAGTGGTTTAGGTGAGAAGCAGTGACACAGCCAGAAGAGATTGGGCCAGAGCCCATCCCAGAGTCCCCTTAGGAGGAACAAGAGTGCAGTAATGGGGTTCAGTGCCATTTCAGCTGGTACAGGATGGCAGCTCTTCTCTTCTAAAGCCACTCTCAAGTGCTCTCTGCCTTCCTGAGCAGCTGACAGAACATTGCTTACTGTCTCTCTCAGCAGATTTAACAAGTTCTGCAGTAGTTAGCAAAGTCCACACAGACCCCGAGTTGTGTTGCTTTAATTACAGCCTCTCATACTTAATTTCTCTTTTATTCTCAGTAAACACATTCCTAAGCTTGTCCAATCCATTGTGACAAAGGTTGGGTACACTGGGAGCAGAAAACCTTCACCAGGGAAATAAGGAGGCTGCCAGCTCCTCCAAGCCAGCAAATTCAACACTGCTAACCCTGACCTATGACTGCAACACACCCGGTATTGTGAAGACTCAAATTACTTCTGCTCTAAAAACTGAAAAATAAGATTTTTCTTTTTATATAGTCTTATTTTAAAAAAGCAGATATTTGCATTTTCAGAAATTGTTTGTGCATGGCAAGTCAGTAGTGTTCTTAAAGGCTGTCTGTTGGAAGTAAATTATTTAGGCAGACAGGCACTTAACTACCTATGTGCAAGGATTAATACCTGCAATTAATCCCTGGTGCAGCTACAGCCTGTGCAGACACAAATCTGGATCCCTGATCACTGGTGCTTTATCTATTGCAGGTGAAAGAATTTGAAATTTCCATTCTTCCTTGACAAGTTCTTCCACAGGGTGAAAATGGCACCATTTTGTCTCCTCACTCAGATTCTCTACTTTTGTCTCTGAACAGCTGCTTTCTCCCCCTAGCAGCCTGTGCCAGTGTCTGCACTGGATACATTTCACATGGATTCAAAAAGCAATGATATCATTCTAAGAGGAAAAACCCAGCAAGAATTACAAGGTTCAGAGCAGCAGCTGGAAAGAAAACTGCTGGAGGAGGAAGAACCATAATACACCTACACTGTTCCTACAGTTTTGGATGATTCTATACCATGGTCATCACTGTCCTCTCCTGCAGGAGATCCTCCCTTAACTTGGGCTATGAACATTCTGACAGGGACAGGCTCTTGCACAGCCTCAGCACAACGAAGCTTTGCTCCTGGATACCAGCACAATCTTGTTATCAATACAAATTACCAATGCAGAAATGCAGGAATAAATAAGGTTCCTTAAACTCCATATTAAATCCTCTTGAAGAATTATAAATCCAAGAGCCAGTTATTCCTATCAAAAAGTAAGAGTACGCACAGTTAAAATATTTTTGAAGTGTCACATGAGGTTGCAGTAATAGCTTTATTAATATGGATTTAGAAAGAGCTTAGGGATTTTTCTTCTGGATGCCCTCACTCACACCATCTTCAAGTCATCATCCACTTGTTTATTGCACATGCAGGCTCTCACCACAGAAATTATTCTGAGCACAAATAAATCCCCTTCCAAACATTTATCCAGCAAGATGTGTTATTTATAGACAAGTTGGTCAGCTCTGTGAGAAGTGCAGCCTCTGTGACAGGGTGCTGTGCTCCAAGGGGCTGTGGGTGACAGGCAGTGCTGAAGCTTCTTACAAAATGAGAATAAAAACCTGAATGCAGAGATTAAATTAACAAAACAAAGAGAAGAAGGGGTCTGAAGCGGTCAGGATACTGTGTGCTGCTGAGATAAGGGGAAACAGAGAAAGGAGGATTCCAACCAGAGAAGAAATGGAAATGTTAACAGAGTATCAGTGGATAAGCTTAGTGAGGTTTATCAGATTTGGATAAAGGAGAGGATAGCTATCAATCCTCCACAAGCTCCCTGGTGAAACAGCTCACACAACTGTTCTCATCCATGAGGAAAAGATCTTCATTTGACAGGCACCCTCCCTGAAAGTGCTCCCACTACAGCCCTTCAGCAGTGCCTCCTGTTTCCCTCTCAGAGCAAGCTTTCACCTCTGAAAGATACGGAGTTGAGATCTTAGGACTGAAAGCTTTTGATGTTTGCACCCACCCAGGATGCTCCAAGTTCACCTGTCAATGCCATTTCCCCTGGTCCTCGTGCCAGAGAATGGCCCATCCCAGAGCCAGACTCATCAGAGATTTCCAGTGTGTGGGGAAAATGCTCACTCATTAGAAATTAGTTACTAATTAATTTCTCACCAGTTACCCAACAACCACCAAAATGTGGTAATTTGTTTTTGAATTAAATTTCCATTTTTAAGAACCTGCACATGCACTAAAACTGGAAGCTAAGTAAGAGTAGGGATGCTGAAACATCCAGAACAGAAACACTCAGCTATTTCCAAATCCTTTAATAGCATCATTATGCTGAAATTATGTGGCATTCAGAACATATTTACATTCATTTTGGGGTTACCTATGGCTTTGAAAAAAAAGTTCAAAGCAATTTCAAGCAGATTTTTATTACAACTAAAAGACTCTGTGAGACTATTCCCACTGGTGTGAGCAGCAGCAGCATTACATCAGGGGAGGCAGTGTAAAAATTGTTCTAATTTCACTAACTCATATCAGGAAAATAGCAGTTACAATTATCTTCTGAATTTGTCTCTAATTCAAGCCTCCCATTCAAAGAAATAAAAAAGTACATGCTAAAGGGAAAACACTTAAGAGTTTCACATGGAAAACCAATAAAAGGAAAAAAAAGGGCTAAAAAAACTTTTACAAAGAGAGCTAAATGGTGGAACAAGTTGCTCACAAAGTAATTGCTTTGATAATATTTTGTTTGATAAAACTGACTGCAAAGAAATAAATTTGTCCACAGCACTCCACTCAGAGCCACAAAGTATTCATGTAAAATATATTTTGTTATACAGCTTCAAAGAAAAGACGAAATGTGGATTATTAACTGGGCAGTAATTAGAGCCCAAAATCCAGTTTTCAAAGGAAAAAACTTCAACTTGTGCTTGAATGTAACAATTCAACCCTTTCACCAGTAACCTGGAAGTAAAAATAACATTGCTGATACCACATGCAACACTAGAAATATTGAGGGGTAGGTGAATACACAGAACGTAGAGAGCTTCTTAAAAGCCTGGGATCCTTGGCACAAATAGAATTTAATAAGAACAGTATTAGAAATTAGAAACGTGATTTTACCTCTGCACAGACTGGTAAGACTGATATTCCCTAAATTCTGGTGGTCTGTGTAAAAAGAAAGTTGGAAAACCAACTGGAATACCAAAGGGAGCCACAAGAATGAGTCAAGCATTCACTCAAAAGAGAATATTTGACATCAAGAAGCATAAAAAACTAATATATTTGGTCTACCAAAAAGGCAGCCTGAGAAATGGTTTCACCACACAATGTAGGAGTTTTCACAGACTGAAAACACTGTTCAAGGGCTCTTTCATTCAGCACAGAAAGGCCTGATAAAAGGCAATGGCCATTTAGGGACTGAATTTAAAACAGTTATGGGTACAGAGTACATCATTCTCTCTCTGTCCAGTGAAACCAACAAGCTATCAATGTCCAGGCCTATCCCTTCCACCCCAGCAGAAGCCAGCCTGAGTCTGTGCCCACTCTGCAGGGACAAGGACACAGTAGGAACCTGCTGAGCTACCACAGAGGAAGGTTTGTACTTTACTTAAGTCCTTTCCATATCACCTGGGTGTTAACCCTAATAATAATACTGAATTTTTCATAGAGTTCACACATTCTCCAGCCAGCCCAACTGGAGAATCCTTTCCTCTCTGTTTCTAAAAGTCACCACTTAGCACTGCAAAGCAGAGTGAATAAGTTTGTTGGCAGGAAACAACATTTCCATGCAATTCATAACAGTCACTTTAGGACTTTTATAGTCGTAAATGGAGATGTTGCATCTGTATTAACTCACCAGGAGTGCAACCAGCCTCATCAATTCCACTTTCACAGTCTTTCTGCCCATCACATCTCCAGGACGATGGGATGCACTTGTTGCTTAAATCTCCACAGCTAATTTTTTCAGATGGACACACTTGTTTGGCTGGAAGAAAAAAACCCAAAGAAATAAAGAGAAGTTAAACATATTTCTAAACATTTCTAACATTGTTTATGCTGTTAAAGTTACTTTTACTTTGAATGGCTGGTCCTGAGACTTGGAATGAAATCCCAAGTCAACCTGCTGCCTCTTCAATCAGGTCTCCCTGGGAATGAGACCCTTCCTGTCCCTCCAGCCTGTGCCTGCCCCTGCCAACCCCTTCCAGGACCATGCAAATAAAACAAACACCACCTCTCACTCTTAGTTTCTAGCCCAACTCAGCCAAAATGAACTGAGAAAGTTGTCTCAACAGACCAACAGGGATTCCAGCTGAGAACTTGGGGCTGGTGGTTACAGGGAGGGATGCTCAAAGCAGCAACCACACTGCCCAGTTCTGCCTCCCTGCCCAACACACTGAGCTGTTCACTCACTGCCCCTGCACACAGCACAGCAGCTCTGCATGAACCACCTCCAGCTAAGCCAGGAAAAACAAATTCCCTCATTTTAGTACAAGGCTGTTCATCTATGTTTGGCAAGCAATTTCTAAACACAATGATCTGGGCAGACTGTGGTCAGCAAAGCAGAGGAAAAAGCAGCAAGGACAAGCAGGAACTTGCAGATATTTAACAAATTGAGCTGTAGCTGCGTAAATTGAAGGCAACTGTGATGTCAGACATGGAGACACAGGAGGACCTGCAGAAGCAAAAACCCCAGTACAGGCAAGAACACAACTATGAAAAAGAATCTGCCAGATTTATCTGGAACCAAGTCAGCTGTGAAGCTCATTCTCTCAATAACTAGTTTGCATTGCTAAAACTCCTATTTTTTTTCCCTTCATACTAGTGTAAAGAGCAACAGACCTATATTTATTGTGACAAGGCTGCTGAAATGCAAAATGTTCCACAGTTTAAACAATTGTTTAGCATTCTGGAATCAGCATCCAGTTTGGCAGGAGTTGCTTATTAAACAGACCAATTTCTCTCTTCAAAAAATGATGTGTATTAAAATAGTTCTTCCATTAGTATTAATGACAGTAATGCTGTGTATGGCTGCAGATCTACTGAGCAAGGGGGAATCTAAATTCTAAATTAAAACTTTCACACTACCCTGCCCTGGTAGAGGTATTTACACAAAGTCAATCAGCTTCTCAAATGCTGAGCAAAAGAGGATGAAAATTATACCTCCCCTTGCACATACACAAGGAGACTGTGAAAGGGCATCTTACAGCCTCAAAGCATCCATCAGCCACGTGGAGAGCAGTGCCATTTCATCCCTGGAATTCTCTGTCTTACCACCTTGAAGTGTTATAAGAAGCACTTTTGAGAAGCTGTGGGCAACCAATACATCAAGAAAAATTAGGTCCTGCCACAGACAGACAGTTAATAACAGATGTAATGAAGTTTTAGATCCCTGAGGCATGACAGCATTTCTGTTGAAATTTGCTCACTGCATACCTAAATAACATTTATGAATGTTGCATGATTACAGGGGGGAGGAAAAAAAAGGATCCTTGCTTAGGCTTTGGGATTATTTTTCCAGCAAATTAGTAATAAAAAAACATTGGGAAGGCTCCCCAACAAGACCCCACCAGGATCAGTGTATCTGTGTCCCTGTTCCTCTAAGCTGCAGCTTTTGTACTGCCCAGCTGCAGTAAGGTCTGGATTGGACTGGCGTACTGGGAAAACTGGGACACCAAAAATGTCATGGAGACATTTGTTAATCAGGTTATTGGTCCACATCCCCAAAAACTGTTCTAGTTCTTCCTGCTCTGGCAATGGGGATGGAAAAGATGTTTTGATGTTTGTTTTGATGTTTGTTTTTATGTTAAGTAGGACCAGGTCTTCCATCCTCAGTGTAAATCTCCATTGACAGCCAAGTGGGTCAAGACAGGTGAGAACATGTTCCACATACCTAATTTTGAAGAAGGTGAAATACATTCATAAAATGGTATCATCACACAGTGGGATCATTAACCAGCAAAAAGGTTACTTATTGGTCACTGTTTAACGTATGGACATTACTTTTGCTTGGCTGCTGTGGGCAGATGCTTAATAGCTTTGGGAAGCAGAAAGGTTTGGAAAGGTATGAACAGAAGGCTCCTATTTATGGAAAGCAATCTCTGTGTTAATCATCTCACTGACAGAATAATTACAGACATTTAAAATATGTAAATCAAAGCTTGAACTTTTAGGGGTGCAGCAATAGAAGCTGCTGTTGGTCACAATTCATCAGATCTCTGTGTTCCAGTGGTTTCTGCACACAAGCAATCGTTGCAATGACTTGTAAGCACTGGCAGGTAACAGAGAGGGGATGTTGCACAAAAATCAAAGCAAAACTTTGGTGAAAACACAGCTGCATTTCCAGCAAGTTGGGTGTTTTCCTCCCCTCTCCCCAAAGAGACTGCATATGCAAGTGGAGTCCATGATTCTGTCCACACTATTACAGAGGCTATCAGCAACTGCAGTCCAGACTTAACATTCCTGTTTCTGTGCACAGCTTACACAAACCCAGGCCTCTTGGGCTGACGTGACCAAAATGTTTCACTTCCTCCTTCCCTCTGTGCAGCCAGAAAGGAAAGGGTTAGTGTGTGTGATGGTGAGTGCTCTAACCCTGGAAGCATTCTGGACCAACACGAGTTAGAGCAAGATCTGCCTTTTCAGAAAAGCACCATTAAACAACTTGGTTGAAATGTCAGACACATCAAGACCAATTTATCACAATGAACTGCAAATGCCAAGGATGGACAACAATGGTTTATTTATAAGGAGACAAGAGCAAAGAAGACAAGAAGGTTCCATTTACTCACTACCGCCAATGGCACATTCTTCTTGCTCTTTATAGGAGGCTACAAAGTCTTTCAGAGAACCATAGAGCCTAACTGGCGCCCCACTGTTCGCTTCCTCTTGTGCCACTGCTGTGCTTTTCAGGCCCCGGACATCATGGATATTCAAGAAAGCCCAAGAAAACAAAACTGATTTACTTTCAGAAGACCATTTGTCAGGTTCTCACCAAACAGGTACTCTAAGAGCATGCACAAAATGCAATTAAGCAGCTTCTACTGGTGGGAAACCCACAAGACTTTTCATCAGCAGACTGAAAAGCATGCCCTTTGTGGAAATACATCATCTTACAGGTCTGAACAGCTCCTCTATCTCTGCTGAAATAACTCCCCATCCTCTCCAGACTGCCCCTTGTGGTTTTCCCAGGTTCTTCAGAAGCTCCAACCCAGAACTTTTTTCTACAACAGAGAAAACTCAATGCTAAAATGGTTTAATTATTTTCTGCCATGCCAATGAACTGTTCCCACAAATATTTCCACTACTTTTATTACAGAACTAAAAATTCCTACCTCCCTCTTTCCTCCAGCAATGGTTTAGTTGTCAGCTTTTTTTTAAGGAATGTTTTTTAACAAGGATCTCCCTTCCTCAAGCACTGCCCTTAAATCTTCTTTTGTCACAGCTGGCAGAACTACCTCAGAGATGTACCAAGAACAAAGTAAGTGTTCATACCTGCCCAAGTACAGGACTAGAATCCAGTTTGTTTCCAGACAAAACAAACTAAACTGGTAAATGAACAAGATTTCTGTTCTTTAGAGAGGAGGGGAGCTGACAGGCAGAGATTGCTTAGGGAAATTCAGAACTCAGAGTTCTCAATCACTGAAGATTTGTGATTCAGAAAAAAATCTCAGTCACACGTTTGCATATATAGCTCTTTATATATGTGTGTGTATATGAATATATATCCCAGTCTACATTCACTACTGACTTACAACTCAAAGTTCCCATTGAAGTATTTAAGGTGCATAGGAAACACAGTTTAAAATCCATCTTCTGACTTAAAATATTGTCACAGCTGAAGGTGTGTCTGACTGGTACTTTCCTCCCCTTGCCCCTTCTCCCAGCTGTGGGTGGGTGAGGGACACTGGCCTCTACCCCATCCACCACCACTTCACTCTGCAGCTCCAGACAGGTCACTGTTGTTTTAGTTTACTTTACTCAACCGTTTAAGACACATCAGATTCTGGGTGGGATTTTATAAGGTGTGTTGTATCATACTTGCTGTACTTGATCTCCCTGGCACCTTCCTTGTGACACATTACCATCAGAAGTGTTTGTGTGGGGACAGCAACATCCATGGTGTATGTCTGCCATGTCCTGGGAGTTTCTTTGGCCCTGGTGCACAGAGCACCGTGAGCACACAGGGACTCCCCTGAACCCTCACCTTTTGCTGGGTGCTTGAGTTTGGATCTGTGCACCAGCAACACACAGAGACAAAACACACTCTGGGAAATGCTAATCAGAGAATTTGTTCCCACTGAGGTTAGGAGCTGCACTGAACTCCCCTTCTGTCATGCAAAGCAACACAGACAAGCATCAGCCTGCTGGGATAGCAAGACTTACATGAACCTGTAATTTCTACAAAAGTCAATGCAACTCATCCAGCAGCAGTACTTGGGTTGCTCACCATATCTGTATTACACATACACTTGTGATCTCTGAGAAAATACAGGCAACTCTACAATTTCAGTTGAAAGCAGCCCAGGCCAAAACAAATGTCATGATTAGTGGCTTAAATGAGTTAAGATTACAGCAGTGAGACTTGGAATGAGACCAACCCACCACCAGTGACGCCTTTGTTGACAGAAGCAGACACCCCATTCATCTGCTCCCACAGGAATCTCTGTTCTGGTCAAACACCATTTCCCAGGGCCTGGGAGCTTCAGCTGATGCTACCTGACTCTACATTTGTGAGAGTGTCAGTACAGGCTGATGGGCCATAAGCTTTGTGGCAGCATGCAAGGGCAAAGAAATAGTGAAAAATCTATTCTTCCTGCACAAAAGGATAATTAACCTATGGGCACTGCCTTTAAACTTACAACATAAATTAAGCAACTCAAAAGACAAATTAGGAAAGGTGACTAAAGAACCATACTACAAAATGTCAGGAACAGTATTAACAATTGATACACCTGATAAACAGTTAGATTCAGAGGTGTGATTTGTTTGATGATGACTTATGTTCAGAAGTTCCCAGAGGGACAGAAGAGGATTTGCACAGATTTCCCTCCATTGCACTGCATAGTATAGCCCTTATTAACTCCATTCTTGTATGCTTGTAAGAAGGTCTCCATTACAACACCATGTATTAGGAGTTTTTGATGAGTCTCCAACTCTTCTACCTTGAAACTGGAGGGAAAAAATAAGCTTAGTATACAAAAGGTTCAGCTTGTCTAAAAGAGATAGGTAGCAGGTACCTTGCTTTTGTGCAGATTAGCACAAAAATGGTGATTACCACCTGACATCAGAGTGAAATAATCAGGAACTGAAAATCCCAAGATTAACCCTAATTACTGAAATAGAGACTCACTGTCAGAGTAACAGTGAGGTAACTTTTATAGAAGTGTGTTCCAAATGCACAGACACTACAAACAATCTCAAGAAAGAAAATGATTCTCTGGTATCGTGCCAACAGTTTTAACAGGTAATAATATAATGAATAAATAAACACATAAACTGTGTTTGAGCACAGTGCAAGAAGGTGAGAGATCTCTCTAGCAGGCTGCAAAGACAAATGGCATCAGGTTTTAGCTAAGCTCCATGTCTCACAACGTGAGCCACCTGCACAGGTCAGGAGGAATCCCAGGTTCAGACCTACCCTGGCATATCTGGAATCCTAAATACTGTCACAGCCCAGGAGAGCAAGCTGCATAGAAAGGACTGCTACTCTTGGTTTCCAGCGCACCCTTTTATCTTCCATTCCTGATTGCTATGTCTTACTCATCCACTTCAAAAATCAAAACTACCATCAAACTTGGCTACAAAAAGCATTTCCTTCCCTCAGTCTGACTGGCAGGACTTCAGCTGATTTTGTATTCCTGTAAACACAGCAAATGCTCTTTTGCTGCAATCATCTGAGCACATCTCACCTAATTAATCTCTGAGCTTCTCCAGACACTGTTTCGATGGCACTTCTGTTCATCTATACCTGATGTACCCAGCAGCCCCGCTGCTAAGAAATAAAGTCCTTAAATTCAAGTCAGTTGGCTTGTGTAGGGTAAATCCAAGTCTAGGTCAATGGTAAATAGGATGATTACATGATCCTCCTTGGTCTCAAACTGCAGGAAAATTGTGATATTTTGAGTAGGAACCAGAAAGCTTTTTAATTGCCTTTAAACTGCTCCTCACCGTCATACTTCTGAAATTTCAGAATTCACAAAGATCAGATGTTGAATAGCAGTGAGGATATAGGCTGCTAATCCTCATTAAATTCCATTTTTTAACCATCTAGTGCTTGTAAAACAACAGTGGTTTTTTAACTGGTGTCTGTAGAATACACTGTGACGTTCCCCCACTGTCACGTCTGTATACAGAGAAACCAGTTTCTAAGAGACCATGACAGGTTATTAGGCATGAGAGAGATGCACATGATACGGTGAGAGCTTTCTGCTCCTGAACGAACTACATTTACTTACCTATCATTGCACACATGAGAATTCATTGCAAAAGTTCATTCCCTAAAGCAGCTTTTATGCCCAAGCTCCTTAAGACAAAAGCTGCCTTTGCAGGGAAACTGAACAGTTCCACAGATATTGTCAGCAATCCCTCAAGGGCAGTCCTTGGCTTGCCTTGGCCCTTCTGCCCCACCCAGCCCCCTCTGTATGATCAGCAGTGCCCTGATGGCTCTGATGTTAAATGCCTCAAGGCACTGCTTTGGTCAGGAATGCACAAATCCTTTAATAAACTCAAATGAGACATAGGATAGCCCTGGGATTCCAACTCCATTCCTTGCTACCATTTTCTGCATTCTGGACACCACCAACATACCCAACAACCATGACCAGGTGGTGTGACCTGCTGCAGAGCTGAGCTCCACTCCACGGGGCAAGGCAGAAATGTGAACCACAGAATGAGGCTGGTGGAGTCCAGCTCCATGTGAGCAAAGCATTATTGCAGTGTGCAGCCATGGGAGAGCCCAGGAGCCACGTGCCACCCCACAATGCCAGGTTCTCATCTTGTCTGGCATCACAGCCATATGGTCACGAGAAACATTTACTGAGATTAATCCAGAGTAGAAATGAATACAGCCCTGTAGTGACAGCCCTGCTTAATGACAGCCAAGCACAGCCCTCATTGTTTAGAGGAACAAAAAGGGGATTTTGATGAACTAAAGTCTGAGGCCATCTGCCTACTTTCCCCCCTATTTCTATCAACTTTGTCCCTTTTCAAGTCTTCTTGATGGAAAAGGAAAATCCACAATTTACCCCGGACTTAAATGGAGAGCTGTTTAAAACCCTAACATGGTCCCTCCCTGTGAAACCACCAGACCTTCTTGCCTTTCTCTCTGCTCCTCCTCTAACCCAGAGCAGAACTTGCCTTCAAGAGGAGCTTGTCTCTAAGATATTATTCTGGTTACTGAAAATCTGAGTTTCCACAACCGATTTCTTCAGATCACTCTGTACTACTTAAAGTTTTATTTTCTCTTCACTGGTGGTTTTCTCTCACCTCAAGGATCAGCTGGTCATGCCTTTAGCTTGGCACAGAGGCAAGAAGATACTAATAAAAACCACAGGGAAAATCTTAGACATCAAAGTAAGAGACCAGAACAGCTGAAAAGAACCTGTTTCTGGCAGAAGTAAAGCAGCAATGTGCACTGCTGATCTCCAACAGTTTCATAATAAACTGACAGCTGACTTTGGTACTTAGCAAACACCCAGGCCTGCCAGCAAAACCCAGGACTCAAAATTTTCTTTACAGATAGTTCTCTAATAGAAAAGCTATTAAATATTCCCTTTTGGGAGAGGCATTTTTCATGCTCAATCAAAAGCAAAGCTTGAAAAAAAAAAAATAAATCCAACAATGGCATGACTTTGTTTAAGGTCAGGAAAAATACTCTGCTTTTTTCTACCGTGAACACAACATCTTCTTTAAACTCCATTGTTTCTAGAGCTAGTTTGAAAGAGAGTGATGTACAACATTGTCCTGTCAAACCTCCCATCCCACCACTGTCTACATCAATAATTACCCTGTCAATCTATGTACACATTGCCAGTTACAATGCAGCTCAGCCCTCTCTTCTCTTCTGTATCAACAGGACTGGGGGAGGTCAAGGGAGAAAAGAGAAAAAGAAGAAAAAAAGGGGAAAGAAAGAAAAAATAAAAGAAAAAATAAAAGGATTTTGCCTTTTCTATAGCCCAGAAAAACAAATGGAGCTCCAATCTTTGACATGGTTGAGAGCTGAGCTCCATTTCTCAAAAGAGATCCTCTACCTCTGCTTTTTTCCAGGGATGCCTACTGTGAAAAACTAAGTCTAGCTACAAACAACCTTTAAAAATCTATCATGATCCACTGTGTTCCCCCTTGATTAGTGATGCGTGATGCTTTTAAGGCAGTTCTGATTCAGACAAGCCTTAGGAAAACAAAACACCCGAGGGTAGCAGCTGACCCAGCACAGACTGGTAGCAAAGTAGTTGGGAATCAGCAGAGCTCAACCACAGCCATGCTCTGGAAGAAAGGGGGGTGGTCAAGGAAGAAATGAGTCGGGAGGTTAGGGTGGCACAAGCTGGGCGTGAATGGAAATCAGCTAATTAACCCGAGAATGCAACTTGGGAAAGGAAAACTGTTCCCTGCCCAGATCAGCGATTCCAGAGCTTTGTGGGCAGATTTGGAAACAAGTGAGACTTTCTCACATAGCCACAGAGGTGACAAATGGATGTGCTGAGATGCTGAGCAGAGCCCTGGGACTGATGTGGCACAGGTGGGGAACAGCCTCAGCCTTCCCCTCAAAGGGGACTCATTACAAATCTCCTATCACCTGTCAGGTGTCAGCCCAGTGCCTCATTCCCATTACCTAATTCATAATCCCTCAGGCACACCAGGGCCCACCCTTGATACAAAGCCCATTCCTCCTGGGCAGAGACCATGGGAAGAGCTGGTCTCCACAGAAACTCAGGTAATAACCACATTCTACTGATCTGTACTGATCCAATAATGCTTCCTGCTTTATTCCTATGCTTTGGGTCTAAATACATTGCAGCCTTAACAACATCAACTTTCTTCACTAAAGATTCAGTGATAAAATACTCCAGATTGCAGCACACAATAAATCAATCATCCCTCACTGTATGGATTTGTAACTCAGCAGTTTGAAAGCATCTTGGAACAATTTCTGCACAGATACTTTTAGATAAGGGACAAATTTACTTTTTATTGAATCAAATGTTATTTGACTGGCTTTGGTTTATAGATAAAAGTGACAGAGTTTTCTAGGCTTCAAATTGTTGGCACTGTGACCCTGAACTGTTTAAAAAATTAGTTTCTAAAAATAATTCATTCTCTCCACTGGCAGTATCTCATTTAGTCCAAGCCTACCAGACATTATCACCTTGGTCACTTGTCAGATGCTTATACAAGCAGCTAAGCACAGCATCAGGACAGATTTATCTATTTTTCTTCCTATATATTAATTTCTAGAATGCCCCAAAATATGCATCCCAGAGTGTTCCATTTCTATTACAGTAAATCCAGAAACAAATTCCAGATGGCAGCTTATTTCATACATATTCTGACATATTTAGGCACTTGACTTCTCCACTTCTTTGGAAGCAAACTAATGCTCAACTCAAAATTAGGTTTTGAAGCACAGTTTTAAAAAAATTCACCTGACTATATCACACAATTAGCAAAAATCAATTACCAGATACCAGTCTGAATTTGAAGACAGAAAAATTATTGTATTTTATAAGTACTGAAAATAATGACAAAAATGCCTTAAGTTGGAGAAATGCTTCTGCAAAGGTGACTCTCTTTCACAGGCCTAGTACACAGACTGGATTTGAGAGTACTGAGCAGGTCAGAGCAAACATCCAGAATGATACTGGATGAACCCAGTGGACAGCTATCCTGGTGAGAGGGGTTTTGTGGAAACAAAAGAGAGCAAAAACCTGTAATTATCCTCACAGTGTCCATACACTGTGCTCATTTAGCAACCAAGAAATATATGGGGCCAACTTCTACCTCCAGTTCTTTCCAGGAAGGCAGCAAAAGAGTACTTGGCCTGTAAATTAAGATGTAAAATATTTTATATATATATATATATATATATATTTAAAAAACTAGTATATAACATATGTAAATTGTATTATATAAATTTTATTGCCAGTAAAATTTATATAATCAGGAAATTTATAAAAATTTATATATCAGGAACTGGCAGTTCCTGTCTCACTCTTCCTTACCACTTAGGCAATAACTAGGAAATTGTCAGATATTCCAGTACCATCCTGAAGATAAGCATAGTTTGCTATCTGATGAACTCCTAATGAATATACTGTTAATTGCATAACCTTCCTTCAGCACAGGAACTTTTCTGTTCATCAAGGGCATGGATAAAACAGCTTCTTTGCTTTGGAGCACCCTTGTAATTAATAATATATTCTTCACACTTCTAAATATAACCCATAATGAGATGCTTTAAAGGATCCAAGCTGCACCTTTCACCAAGTGCTTTTGATCAGAAGGGAAGGAGCCAGAGCCTGTTCAGACAACAGAGGCTGCTGGAACAGCGACTGTCACTTCCCAATCCTGAAAGGCTGCAAACGACTTCAAACGGGGCTCAGCAGCAAAACATGCCAAAACAGCTTCCTCCACCTGAAACACAGGGCTCGTTATCTCTGGGAGTATTCTGTGCACATCAGAGATGAAAAGAAGCACATATATTAGACATGGATAGTATATATAATCTAGTCTACATAGATGTATATTGGGTAACTTTTACTCCTTAACATTCTACTCATTAACTCCATGAAAACTGTGCCATCAATCACAATTAGGTGCTGAGCTACTACAATGTGCAAAATCTCCCCAATTATGTTTGCCATCCATGTGACCTGGCACCTCTCAGAGATTTCTCCTGGTTTTCATGTGTTGAGAAAAACACATCTCCAAGGATCACAGAACAGGAAAAAAAAGTTTATTGATCCCTGTGACTTTCTCTGGAGACATTTTCCAGAAGTTCTTTATGCTGAGAGTGGCAGAGCAGTGGCAGCTGCCCAGGGAGGTTGTGGAGTGTCCCTCTCTGGAAACGTTCCAAACCCACTTGGACATGTTCCTGTGTCACTGCTCCAGGTGACCCTGCCTCAGCAGGGGCATTGCACTGGATGATCTCCAACCCTGACAAATCTGTGATTCCGTGACCTTCAAATAACAGCCAATAGTTGGGGAGAAAAAGGAGAGTGGTTCTCCCCCACCTTTGCAATTCCCTTAATTAAACAAAACAATTTTTGCCCTGAAAATTCCTTCCTAGTAATTTTGATGGAGCGTTCCATGATTCTGAGGTGGAGTTTCTTCCAGTGTCAGAGCCTGCCATGCCTTGCAGCAGCTGGGCCAAATGCCTTCCCCTATAAACTGTGAGCATCACTGCTGTCTGTGTGCAGCAGCTGAGAGAAAGAGCTTCCCATGTTTAAAAGCCTCAGGACCATTAAATGCTTGCACAGCAAAGGCTGACTTTCTACATCAACACCTCGTTTAAACAACAGCATATCTTTAAGACAGGTACCTATTTTGATTTGCAGACTTCAGTCAGTAAGGATTTCCGTACAAGTGAGTCCACTTTACTTGCCACTACTGTTAAGAGCTGTATCTTATCTGTGTTTCTCTTATCTAGTTTCCTGAATCAGGCTAAAGAATGAAACCAAAGAGACAGGTGTAAATTGATAAAGGCAACTCTCTACCCTCTCTTCAATTAATCAAATACCAAATACCCTTCTAATAAGGTTTATTTTTCAACTCTAAACATGTGGGCCTTGTAAGGTTGTTCACAGCCCCCTGTCTAATAACCTTTCCACTTTATAGCAGCTGCCCATGTCTTTTACCACCTCTCAACCACCTGCTCTTCAACTTGCTTAGCACAACCTCTAATTATGTTGTAAACTACATTTTTCCAAGCTTTCTGTTTAAGTCAAATCACATATCACAAAATACACACAGTAGCTTATTAACATTCAAGTATCTTATTAACAAGGTCATGATTCAATCAAGAACCACTGAGAAGTGACACAACTCTTGTTTTCCCTAACATGTTGACACAGATTTTTTTTTTTAATCTTGATGTATTATGTTCCATTATCAGGCTCTCTGTGGTTTTGTCCAAAACTAACAACAGCCAGTTCAGCACACAGCTTTGGAGTCAACTTGTTATTGTTTTAGCAGTCAGGTTTGGGCTGCAGAGCTTCTACAGCAGGTTCTGTACTATGCTCTGTTTAACCTTTTAAACCACCCTAAAAATACAGCTTTTACTAACATACTGAAACTTCCACCAGTCTTTCAGCATCTGCACAAATGGTAATGCAAGTTCTAAAAAAATAGAAATACAGATCAGAAAACTGGCTGGCTGCGTCCCTCAATGAGAGTTTGTCAGTGCTTCTGCTTTAAAAGCCAAACTTTTAATAGCTGCTGTTGAGTAGCAGGCATGACATTAAATGTGCAAATGCAATTTCTTCCTCTTCCTTCTGAACAGAAATTAGAAATACTTTCAGTATTTACTCAGTTTCTGCCACTGCAGCCTATACTTCCAGTCTCATTGACCAGTATCACAATGTATGGATTAGGTTTTCATACAGCTAAAGGATTCCTTACAATCCTTCCTACACCTGGCCACAAAATTCTCATGCTTGCTTCTGGCTTTCCTTATTCAATGAATGCATTACCTAACTCCCCCTTGTACCTAGACTGTAATAATTTCAACTGTCAATATTATGGATTCTTACACTAATTTCCTACAGAAACAATTAATGCCTCTCCCCCAGTAATGTGCTTCTCTGACCTCATAACCAAATGTGGTGGTCAAATTGAATAAATAACAAAAAGATATGATCTCTGGGGGGGAATTTTTATATCTTCAGTGAAAATACATGGCAGGGCAGAATGCTCTGACAGAAGAAAAGGCTGCATCAAAAGCCCAGCCTGTACTGACAATCCATGCAAGAAGAAACTGGGGAAACTTTTAATTGGAATTCTTACTCTCCTATGCACCGAAGAGTCAGTCAAGCCCAGGACATAAATGAATGGGAGTCAGGGATGGAAGGGAAATCAAATTCACAAGTTCTGGTGCTCCTGAAGTATTTTCTAACTCAGTGATTGAAGTTACTTTGCAGGAATCCCAAGCATAGAGCAAGCAGGAGAAAAGCTCACAAAAATACAGCATCATGTGGTTCTTAAGGGCTGGTATGTGATTTTTTAATGCTTTCAGCAGGAAGACTTTCTTTACAACCTACTATAACTAAAAGAAGCAGAATAAATCTCTCAGACCAAGTTCTGTCACCTGTACAATAGGTAAGATTGTACTTGGTCTAAATAAAGTAATTTTTATGACATCCAAGTTGAAAATACACCTCATTTCCTATACAGGTCAGCTATAATTTCCTATACAGCCACCAAACACTTGAGGGACTCTGATGTCAGAACTTTAAATAACTGCACTCAGAATGCCCAACCTTTCCAAAACCTTCTCTGACAATGAGACAGAGCTGTCCTCAAGTAGGTCTTTCCCACCTGGCAACTGCAGGAGTGATGACACATGCAGCTCAAGGGAAAAGAGTCTGGCAGATTGAAGGGCTTTGCCTCAAGACCCAAAGCACGAGCCCAGCCCTGCTCCTCACCAAAGCCACGAGCAGCCAGAAGCCACCAGCCCTGCCTGCCAGCATCAGGGACATGGTGTGACTGGCAAGCACAGGCGCTTCCACTGAAGGCACAAAGGGCAGCTGGGAGGCAGCTCCTCTGCTCTCAGGGCATCTCTGCCATCTTCCCCAAAGAAAACAGATGCCAGGCTGCTAATCTGCTTTAGGAGAGGGAAAGAACAGCCTGGCAGAGATTTTGATCCGTGTCACAATTACAGTTCAGTCCCGGAGCAACACACATTTCTCATGATCCCCAGCTGGAATTGATACAAAGGCTGAGCTGAACCAATATAACCTTCAGAATGTGAAGGAAATATTCTCTTGCATCGCCCTTAAAAAGCAACTGAAGGATGAAAAATGTCTGGATACCTAAAGAGTGCTTCATTCTGTTAGGTTAGAAAAATCAAAACCAACAAAAACCACAATCCAAAACAAGAGTAGCCATGTGAAATCATCAAAATAAAATACTTCTTTTCTCATGTTTGAAAAAGCCCTGATCTCCTGATTGACTATGCCTGGAGAAGTGTGCTCGTAACAATGTTCAAATGTATTACTTGATTTCATTCTCAATACAGGTAACACTGTGGGGCCACACAAAATACTAAACCTATCTACAAGTCACCCCAGCATCCAGATTCCAGCATGCACCAGTCTGAATATCCCAGGTTATACAGAAGAGCAAACACAGATTCTGTGAGCTTGTTACAGAAGAGAACATGTGGTGCTCTTGCTGATTTCAATCAACAGAACAACATGACTTGGTCAGCCCGGTCTCTCTGCTGTGTACATCCAGTTCTTTGGTTTTAGCTGACAACCATTGCACTCTACATAATGTGCTGGAGCTCCACATGTAGTAATTGTGTTTTTAAAGACCGATTTCTGCACCCATTGTTGTGTGCACTGGCATGTGTCATCTTGGCTGCCTTAACCATGCACTGAACCATCACTCTCAAGGCTACTGTTCCTCCTTCCCCTCTCAAACCTCTCCACTCAGCCAGTTTTGATGTCTCAAGATCTGTAGAGTTTGGGAAAGTGCTTAAGTAATTACAGCACAGAAGAAGTAAGTCAGCACAAGTATGAGTTTGAACTATAAAAATTTTTCATTTGGCTCAGGAGGAGAGAAAACGTGTCTTGAAAGCCAGAAACATCAGCCCTTGTTCTCAAAATATTTGATGAGCAGATAGGGACACATTCACTCCTCCTGGAACATATGCTACATGACAGCTTCCAGTGGCAGCTGCTTTACACTCTGGAAAACAACATTGTTTTTTCCAAACCAAAACCATAGGAGATGAATGAAAAAAATCCAAGTGAAGAAGAAAATATATAAAATTGTTGTTAGGCTATGTATAGTTAAGAACTGACCCCACAGTTCTGAAGTTCATATCTGATTTTGCAGTATCATTGAACACACTTTTTGCAGGAACCTGAACCCCAGAGATGTTTTTCTTTTAATTCTTTTACACAATTTTAGAGATTTCTTCTTCATTTATTATGTATAACAGGGATTACATTTTTGTTTAGTTTAAACTGGCCTTTTCTAAACATAGTTCTATAGCTTCAAGCTACTTCCCTTTGAAATATTTTCACAGTGGCCGTCTCCCTGGTATTTAGAACTCACCATGACTAATTCCTCATAGCTTCTTAAATATATGCAAAAGGAAAAGGACTTTCATTTATGTTACTAAATGCAGTCACATCACAGACTGTCTCCTAAAATCAACCTTTAAAAACAATAATAAATATTTCATACCATATGCTGAGAATATCATGGGCTCCAATATCTTAAAGAAAACAGAAACACATGGAAATTCCTTGCTAAGTACTCTGTGGAAAGAAACTGTAAAGCACAACTCAGAGGGGTGGATAGGAGTTGTTATGTACAAGCACAATGCAAAGGCCACTGTTAAATAAACAGAAATCGTGTGCATTAGGACTCAAACTGTGCTCAGAATTCAGGCCACCATGGATCTGAGGCCACCAGCAGTTTAGATCTGTTACCTCTTCTGGTTTGCACTCCAAGTACCATTTCAAAGGACAATTCTGCAATTCAAGTAAAACAAGGTATAATGTTTACCACCCACACAGTGTAACAATGAAAGGAAGGAAAAAGAAGAACAATGACAAGTCTTTATTTTCTCCATAATCCTGATAGACACTTCTGCTACTCTTTAAACCTTCTCAATCAAGATTTCCAGCTCTCAAAACACAACAAGGAATAGCTCAAGACACACTAAGCAATGGACCATGTCTGGTACTGAGACACAGTCATTCTGCAATGATGGGCTGACTTCACAACAACCCAAAAATCCATGCTCCCAGTCCAACAGCAGCTGGAAGCAACAACAGTGACCTTTAAATTTCAGGACAGTAAAATCCAGCTACAGCAGGCAGTAGAACAGCAAGAGGCAAAATCTGAGAGCACATATGGGAGAGATGATCTGTGCCTAAAGGCTACTCATATTCAAAACTCCCATTTTATTTTTTTTTAAGCCTTCACACCAATGGTTTTGAAGAAGTTGCTTAAGCTCAGTTTTTGCCAGAGCCTGTGCACCTCACTGCCTTCACTGAGCTACTGATGCATACCAGCAAAGCACAGGCATGGCCAGATGCCCCCTTTCAACTATCGCTAGAGGAGAGTCTGCAAAAGGAATTGCATCCTAGAATCAATTAATTTAGGGCATTCACCTTAGAAGCTGCTGCCCTCACTAAAGCATCCCAAAGGCTGCATTTAAACACTGACAATCTTTTTCAGAAATCTCAGTCTGGATCCTAGACATATGTCCTGGTGTCCTTGTAAATATCTAGGCTTTCCTTATCCTTTACCTACACTTCTTGGAAAATAGTGACTCAAGGAAGTATCTTACTAAAGAGTTGTGGATGAAAAATTTAAGTAAGGGATTGTGGAAGAGCAACAGTCTAATTAAAATGTCCCATGTGCTCAACTTTTACTCAGTTAACAAGAGACTGGCAAGAAATCAGACCAAGAAGAATACCACAGTTAAAAGCTCTTAACCCAATGGAAAAATTCCATCCCAATTTATAGCCCTATTATTAGCTGGTGTCTATCAAATAGGAATATAATCAGACCTACTGCAATCACCCAGTTATGAGGACACAGCAGCAGCCTTGAGAAAATGACACCACTTCTTTTGTAGATAGTGTTGCTTTTAACCACTTCAGTCACCCTTGGCTCCACCACAAGGCAGCAGCAGAGCCCAAACAAACCCAGGATTCTTGACTGCCTGACATGCAGCTCCAGGACTTTATGGCAAGATGTCCTGCAAGTCCCCTGAGAACCACTCACTGATATCTTCATTTCCTACCACAGCCTCAGCACGGAGGGCAGAACCAGGTGTGCTCCACCACTGGCACCAGACTCCTGCTTCTCCCACCCCCTCCCCTTGCCCTCCTACCTGAACTGCTGCTCACTACACCATGTGCTGCTCACCCTGCCCTTTACACAGGGCATCCTCCCATATTTCCTGGTCATGCTCTTCTTCAAACCCACCTTTGGAGGCTGCACTTGCCCAATGCACAGAAATGACGTTAATAGAAATATCTCTCGGTAATACTCCAGCTGCACCTGGTGTCAGATGAGGGACCCCTCTGACCTCACTGTGAGCTCTGTTCCACTCCTGCTATTCCTCAGTTTCATTGCTGTTCTTGAGCCTGTTCTGATACCAAATCCCTCTGCCAGGCCCCTGTAACCTCAGCACAGCCACAAGCTCTGTGCCAGGAGGCAGCTGCACAGCCTGGGCAGAACCCCACTGGCTTCAGCAATGCCCTGCTGCAAACTCAATTGCTTAATTACACTGCAAACACAATTACTTAATTACAAAGGAAACTGGGGCTGCTATTACGAGACCTGTGTTGGATCTGCTTTTCTGAAGGACCTCTTGATGCTGAAATTACAAATCATGATGTAAGTTGGTGGTTTAAGTGTTTGGTGGTTATTGGACAGAAGAACAATTTAGAATGGGCTTGTAGTAGAGTAGTTATGTGCAAAAAGGAACTTAAAAATGTGGTTTTAAGGCTGAAAATGTTTCTTTAATCCCTAAAAAGCTGTTTAGTTCACTGTCTGGCTTGAATATAATGAATCAGGAACAATTTTTCCAGCTTTCACATCAGATAGCAGGTAATTATGGAAACAGAATAGAACTTTAATTATGAGAAAAACATAGATTGTTCTATTGTGATCTTCCACAGCATTGCTGTTTCTTAGAAGCAAACATATTGTGCAAGCTGGAAAGAAACCATTGATTAAAATAATCAAAATCCCTACTAAAAACATGGACATGCTTTTCTTTGTAAAAGCCAAAATGTATCTGACTACAGATACAATAGTTGAGGTATTTGAATTACCTCTTCCAAAGACCACTTTAATTTTTCCTCCCAGATTCATTTAAGTAAATTTACTATTACAGGGTGGGTTTTTTCCTTTTACATACACTATACAAAAGCTTGGTGTACTCTGGGAAATCTAACAGATTAAAAAATCTTATCAATAACTTTTTATCCTGATTTCTTCCCAGTGATTTTCAGCTGAAGCAAGCTGTTTAAGATACTGTTTCTAAGCATGCCAGCAAACAAATATTTTTTAATATAAAACAGTAGTAGTTACACTTACAGGTACCTGATAAACAGAACAGCTTTTCAGTTCCTCCTCTGAAAAGCTGGAATATCAATAAAACAAGGTCAGAGGTGTCAGAGTCATAGGAAAGAGTCCAGAACTGGAATTACAAACCATGCCAGGCAATTACTGGAACAAGCACCACCTTTTCCCTAGTGTTTTGTCAGCACAGTGGGTGCTCTGCTGTCAGTGCCAGCCCAGGACAGGCATGTAAGCACCAACAAACACTTCAGGGGAGAGCAGACAGCTCCACTTCTGCAGATGCTCAAGCACAAATGAGAGCAGGGGGTTCCTGTGGCTCCTTCCCTTTCATTCCCTGGCTCATCAAGGAGCACTGGGGAGAGGGGAGGCTCACAGAGCACTGCCAGGCTGCATCAGCAGGGCTGGTTCCACATAGCCACGGGCACACGGCCCTGCTCCAGCTCTCAGCTCTGGCTGCAGGTCCAGCACACCCACAGGTCTCCCAGCCACCGCTCGTTCATTTTCCTTCCTCCCAGGCTCACTTTCTCTCTCTTGTGCACGGAGATTATTCCAATTCTAATCAAACCAGGGAGGAAAGAGCACCACAGAACGCTAGGGGGACAAAGCTGTACAAAGGATAAAGGAGTTGAGCAGCACTGAGATGAGACCTATTGTAAAAGAGATTATGGTCGCAAAAGTGCTTCTTATCACGAGGGAAAATAAAGGCACAAAAGGTCCCTCGATGAGCAAACATAATGAAACCTTCCAAGATGAGTGATAAAATCACAGAAAGAAAAATTACACAGGTCTTCAGGACACTGCCAGAATTCATTGTAAAACACTTTTTCCTGCTTCCTGAAGTCTGTACTTTTAAAATTAAAATTAAAAGCTTGCCTGAGGATGCTGCAGCATTGGTATTTCACCTCATATCTGCCAGGACAGTAACTCCTCTCTGTTCTGTCAAAGGACTGACTAAAACAAACAGCATCCAGGACTTCCCAAAACCTCATACCACAAAGGAAAAACTGAGTGCAGTGTCCCAGCCCACCTCCAGCAGCCCCAGCAACTGCAGGGAGCCCATCCCACACCATTCCTGGCAGCACCGGCCACAGTGAGGACATTGCTGCACCAAGCTCCAGGCTGATACCAAGGGGAGATGCTGCTTTTTCCATGCTAAAGTGACAACTCTTCTGAGGTTTTAAAGGTATTGAGAAGAGAAAGACTGCTCAAAGGAACCAAGAGGACATGAAGAACCTAGCGGAAAAAAGAAGGATTCAGTAGATAAGCATAGGTTTAATAAATTCCAGTGCGTCCTCACCCTTTTATGTGCAAAAGAAAGTAAATCTGAAAAGGCTCTGGTGCTATTAAATAATTGTGTTTCTTATCTTGGAGCGAACATTTCATCTTTTATATACATACAAAGAAACCCCCACCTGTTTTCTTTTTTAGAGGATGAAACAGGTAGCTTAGATGGCAATTTTAATTGAATATGTTCAGGCTGTTGCACAAGAACACTGATGTGTAGACCCATGGCTGGGAAGAAAAGCCTTTCTCTTACCACCTACACCTTAACTTCATTACAAATATCCTGCTGGTTCTTACAACTCAGCTCCAAGTTTGACACTTGCAACATGTCTAGAGGCAGGAATTGTGAAGCAGCAACACAAATTCCAGTGAAATTCAGTATGTTAATTGCTATTTCTCAGTCACACTCCACATGGGGCTGATATACCTGGTGAAATACTTGAATGGCCAATTGTTCTTTTCTCTGTGTGTCTATGTGCATTAGTCAACACATATGTATCATTTTACACACATAAATGCACACACAGTGGCTAGAAATGAAATCGATTGTCAAACATGTTATGCATGTTAATCCCTGTACAGGAAAAAAAGAGAAGCGTGGTTATGTTTGCAACCTCTGCCAAAACAGAGAATCACAGTCTCATACAACTTAGAGAGCTCCTGTGACAGGGTAAAATGATGAGAGCAGGCCAGAAAAAGGGTGCAAGAACTGGCATGAGCCCAACGTGTGCTCTAACTAAGCAACTCAGTTCTCTGCATTTTAATGCAAAGGATTTGTAATGTGCTGCAGTAGGTTAAAATACAAGACAAAAAGGGAGAGCTGAAATGTGTCACTTCAAATATAGTCATGAAAACAGTGTCCCTAGAAAGGAGGCTGGAGCTGCTGCTAAAGCCAAGCCTTGATTAAGGCTCTGAGTGCATCCCACAGAGGCACAGGGAGGATCCACACCACTCTCACATGTGCAGGCAGTGCTGCTGTGACCCTCACCCCAGGGCACAATCTCACTGAAAGCATTGCAGGCATTAAAAATCTCCAGTGCAAGGCTTAAATTACAGAAGTTACCTACCAAAGCATGCAGAACCTGCATATTAAACCAGTCTTAATCATGATCCTAGTCCTAAAGGAAGCAGGATGGAGTGTCATGAGACCCTTATTAAAACTGAAAAAGATTTCAGTGGGAGTGAATGAAAACAACTGCAAGAATGGAGAAAGAGAGGAAAAATACCCATTAAAGAAAAGGTGGTAGAACAAGGAAAGACAGCTTCAACATACAATTCATTATGATACTAAAATGCAGATGCATTTTAATGTCAGCAGCGTTAAGACAAAGTAATTTGATATTCACTTATTTTCCTCACACCGTAATTCATCCATTTAAAAAAGGAGAAAAGGTTTGCTGTCTGTACTCTTGCACTGCAATACTACTTCATTCAGTTAAAACATTATAATTTGCAAATTATGTTTTGCCTTTGATTCCCAGAAATTATTTCCTTTTCACATCAGCCATAGTAGTTAAACAACTGTGATTCCTGCATCCTTCCCTCAATAAATAAACAAAAGGATAAATATAAAAATCAGGTAATCAGAATTTCAGAAAGCAAGTAGCAAGAGAATGGAAAAAACAAAAGCACTAAGCAACGAAAAGCTACTTGAGATTTCTGAAAACCTTTTACGTTTTTAGTAGTTCAATATTTATAGTCTGCTAAATAATTACACATACAAGAGCTTCACACACTCAGTTTTAATTTTCCTGCTATTCTCTCCTATTGAAATAACTGTATGATTAATTGTAGCCATAAAAAGGCAGCATCCAACTCTTTTATGACCACTCCTGTCTATAAACTGCATGAACACATTAGACCAATAAGGAAAATGTTTAAATGCTGGTGCTTAAACTTTGTAGCCATCAACAAGTGAAAGCTCAAAATTGATCTGAGGGATGGAAACACTACAAATGTCCAAGCAGACAATGCCACATGAAAAAGTGACTCCCTCACAAGATAACACTGCTCAAGAACAGAACAATACAAACATCAGAACAGACCCAGTAGGTTTTTCCAGTTGGTTTTCCTACAGAACTTGGTCAGCCCTCTGCAAAGGTCACTGCTGACACCTAAGCTCTAAACACATTCCCATAAAGGAAAAACACATTTTGTGTAGGTATTACTTAAAAGTTTTCAGCACTGGTAGAATTGCAGCATCATTACAAATCCTAAATTCATTTACATCTTTAGGTAAGTAAAATGCTGAGATCACCAAAGCCATGTAATCATCATCAAAAAGGAGATGTAATTCACTGCCCACGAGCCACAGACAAAGTTATACCACTACTGGGGATAAACTGCTTGGCTTTGAGTTTGTTGGATTTCCTTTGATGTAAAAAGAATAATTTCACGCTTCAAGAAAAGGAACAGGATGCCAGAAAAACTGGGTTTGATTCCTTACTCTGTCAAAGATTCTCGTGTCCGTCCCTGCAGATCCTTTGGGATACTGAGGTCAGCTTAGGGCTGCTCAGTCAGGACACACCTGGCAGTACCCCAGGCATTTAGAGGCACTTGGGAAGCAGTGTGCTGGGACAGGATGATTCAAGCAGGATTAAAAGGTCCATTTGTAAGAATTTGGAGAATCACATACACTTAGAATAAAAGGCACTGTAAGCCACCTGGGAACTACAAGTCTGCTGACCAAACTGAAAGTCTTGTCCATCTCTACTGTTAAACATTCCCATGGAAAAGGAGTTCTCAGGAGTCTGGAACCCTCTGCAAAGTAAACCTGGAAGCTAAGTGGCATCTTAAAACCAGAGAAATGAATTAATGTTCAAGTTGTATTTTGGATATGATAAAGCTTTGACAGCCCCCTGCCAAATGAACAAAGCAAATCCTGTATCCTGATTAAAGAATTGCATAATTGCCAATTATCTGAAAAAATAATCTGAAATGAGACTACAAACAAGGAGAGGCTGAGGGACCAGCACTTGTTTGGCTGACAGAAGAGAAGGTTAAAGGAAGATATCATTGCTGCCTTCAACTCCAAATGGGAGGGAATAGTGAAGATGCAGCCAGAATGCTCTCAAAGGTGCACAGTGACAGGATGGGAGGTGACAGACACACGCTGCAACAAAGGAAAGTCTGTCAAGATAAAAGGAATTTTTTCCATTAATAGGGGTGGTCAAACATGAGGACAGGGGTCCAGTTTGAGCAAGAAATTGGACGAGATGACTCCCAAAGGTCCAAATTATGAACCTCTGTTTTAAATGACTCCATGACTTCATGGAGAGATGATCATGGCTGTTTTCTTTTTATTCTGTCTCAATAAATTTGATCACATTGACAAATCAAAGCTTTCATCACTAGCCCTACAAACCAGTCTGGGCACCTGGAAAATGAGACTGCCACTTTCGTGCCTTGTCTCTAGGAGGATCCTGTGGCTCTAGAAGTGTTTCCACATCCAGTACCTTGTCCTGTATTTGCTTACAAATGGGGTCCTCAGCTGCTGCAATTCAGCCCAGCAGGGCCAGTGCCAGGGGGATAGTGCTGTATTTTCTGCTGGCTGTAGCCAGTTGGTGCAGTTGGAGTGTTGTTAAAATGCTCACCTACACACCTGGCATTAACATCACCGTATTCAATTCCCTGAGTGATCTCTAACAGATGAGAATGATCTCAACAGAACAGTCCTTAATTTACATGTTCCAGTGCATTTGCAACCCCCCAGCATCCAGCATCTTATCACATTTATACCAACAGATCTGCTCATAACCTTGGGGAAAAAAAAAAAAAAAAAAAAAAGCCTTCTTTACTGCCCCTGGTCCTAAAACTGGGTATCTGGCTGTGCCTGGATGATTTGGCCTAGTTTTTTCTCTTGCTGCTTGAATTCAATGGCTCAATGCATGTGATGCCCTGAAAGGAACACTCCACCCTTCTCCAGGAAAAATTCTCCATGGGCAGGAAACAGTTTATTAAGTCCTTTTCCACAAAAGCACACTAATGTCACCAAACCCACTCAGTCATGCAGGAGATCTGCATCAAAGAAGAATAATAGAGACATAACATCCTTTGGGCTGAACAGAGAGCTGGGAGAGGATTGTGCATTTGGGGGTGAACGATACCATCAATGCTACCAACAACAGCATTTTACATTTGGGCAACTTAATAGGAAATGAGGGCAGAACTGACCAGCACTGTGAGAGATCAGCACACACAGCAGCAGTACAGAGTGCCTGGGACCATGGAAAATACCCATTAAAAATATAACTGTCAAGTTTGGATACATCTCCCTGAACCACTTGTGACATGTACTCTAAAATAAGAAAGAAGTGCCTGAACTGGTGCTGTATTTCAAACCAACATTCAGGGTTTGATTTTATATTCCACTTCCATTTTAAAATCTATTTCTAGAACTGCTGCTTATTAAACCTGCCCTATTAAATCACTCCCCTATTAAATGAATATGAATTAAGGTTTCCCAGTCTCTTTTTCTTCCTCTTAACACCATACACTCTAACACCCTGTACCTTTCTGTACAATAATTTTTGCTCTTAACCAGGAGAATGTCACATATCTGAAAAAGAAATAAGTGGTGAGTTTATGCTCTCTGCATTCCTTGATCTCATTATATATACAATGTCCTAAGGCAAGAGTTTGCCAGCTTAGATTTTCACTCGCTCTATTCCTTTAATTTGTGTTCCCGACAGTGTTGTTACTGATTGTTAGCATTTGTTTTTATTTTTCTCTTGAGATTTTAGGGTTTTTGTTGCTTAAGTCACTGATTAAATAATCTAAATCCTTCAGAGGGAAATTTAAAATTTCCTTCTTGTATAAAAAACAGAATGATTCAGTACCTGAGCTGCAACAGCATTACGTGGATAACATTCATTTTGCTGGAGGTTTCTGTTAGCTCAGTCAGAAGAATGACTTCCCTTCCCCCTCCCTCAGCTGCAAGGTAAGGAAAAGGTGAGGAATCATTCCATACTCATAAGCAGAGCCTGTGTATATCAGCAGTGGCTGCACCACAGCCCCAGGGTATCACCAAGCCATGCTGGGCTGCTTTTAGTGACAGTAATGAAAAACAGGGCCAGGACTCTGGATGGGGTGGGCTCTCCAATGCAGAGTACATCTGAGCTACCAAAAATCTTCTGCAGGTGCCAGAGACCTGTCTTGCAGAAAACCTGAAGAAATATAAGCAGTTTCTTATTTCCAATGACTCATTTCAAAACAAAAGCCTAGGAAACCATCTCCTCTGAAATCAGTCCCTGCTAGAAACTTATCAACCTTCAACTAGAACCAAAACCCACAACAGGGAGAAGTCCTAGAGATTTCATCTGCTGAGGATTCAGTGGGACTCATGAGATACCCTTACAGCCGCCACTCACAGACACATTCAATGGCTTGAAGAACACAGTTAAAAAAATAACAATTGCATGAACAGCAGAAAAGGTGCAGACATCACAGGTCCAGAAGAAATCAGGCCAGCTGTGATGCCATCTCACCTATCCAACAGGACACAGGACAGCATGACCTGAGAATGCCTAATGTCCCTAGAGAGGACATTGTTACGTACAAAGCTGAGCAACTTCAATGATTAGGGAAATAGAAAAAACAAAGTAGTTTGGGTTCTGTTAAAAAATAAAACCAAACAACCAAAAAACCAAACCGAACCCCACAAAATGTTACCTTCAACCAAGCATAAGAGATGGGGATGAGACATCCCTAACTACCAACAAGAGAGAATAAACAGTATTAAAAACACACCACAAAAGCATTCAGAAAATAAAAAGCCATTTAGCAGGTGGCTAGATGCTGAGAGGAACAGCCTTGTTTTCACCACATTCTAAGCTGGAAGTACCCCTAAAGTGCACCAGTCAGCACTATTAATGCTCTTAAACTCCCTGGATTGAATGGACTATGGACAATGTCCCAGTGTTGCATTAACTGAGGAATAACCCCAGATCCTGGCAGAGGTGCTGACAATTATGTGGCCTGTCTGAAAGCCATTGATTTTATAAAGCAGTTTGATCTTAACAGAGGTGAGAAATCTCTTATTTCCCAACCTGTCCATTCCCTAGGGAAGCTCTGCAGGGCAGGCTCCTCCACAGAGCTGTGCTGCATTTCTAAGCAGCAAAATGAGACAATCACAGGCCCTGCAATCACCTCTTGACACAGGATGAATGTCCAGCCTTGATTTCATCAGGGAGAAATAAAATGGGACTGGAGAGAAGTATCCAGTTACATACATTCCTGCATACAGGAATGTCCATCTATACATTTGCCTGTCACTACATTTTCTGTCATTACAGCTTCATCTTAAATAACATTTACAGAGATGAAGAGTCAGGAACAAACTTCTTCCTATGTTGCAGAAAGATGTTTAATGGGCTATCTGTTTTCTGAACTGAACAACCACCAGAGAAACACAGACTTGGGTCTCTTAGAAAGTTTCAAGTAGGAAGAAAAAGAAAATATTAAAAAATGGGAAAAAAAATCACAAAAATCTGAACAAATTACTTTTCTCTGAAGACAGCAGTCCTGTATGGTAACAATCTGAGGCTCAGGTCAAGTTTCTTTTGTGATACTTAAGATTTAAGGCTGATTTCCCCAGAGGATGAAATAAGCTGGGGAAAAAATGAAAGGAGAAATGGGTAGAAAAGGAATGGAAGATGATTAACAGAAATCATCAGGGATCTCAGTGCAGCATGGCCTATCCACAGCTTGTGCTATGGCCTCTGACATGAGATGTGCAGGCAGAGGCTGCAGCAAATGAAGCTGCTTAGTTATTCAGCCTCTCTCCAGACAATCAGGTTGTGGAAGTAACATTAATGAGACACCTTTTAACTATGGAGGATGCAGGGTGAAAGACCAACAAATACAGTACATAAATATGTTAATGTATTTATTGAGGTAATTTTTTCTGTAGCCAGTATGCAGCTGCAAAAATTATTCAATTCATTTTATGCAAGAGAAGCGCATTCATCTCCCTTAATTAGGGAGAAAGTAAGACTGGTACTGGGATTAAAAATAAAAGTATGGTTGATTTTGAAGTCCTCTATGTACCCCATTCTGGTGAGATCTGATAACATACTTCCTCCAACACTGCTTCTGACTCATGGGAATATTTGTGAAGTACATGACTGGAAATTCAACAGAATGGCCTGTACTAGTTTCTTGCTTTGGCAAGAACAAATCTGCAGATATGAGTAAGCACACAAATAAAAACCTACATATTAGTATTTTCATTAAAATATCCCTGTGAATCCCTTCAACTCAACATCAGACAACCCTTCACAGTTCTGGAACAATGGAGCACAAATGGACGTCCTCAAAAGGACATGATAAAATGCACCATATGAAAACCAAGAATGCTCTTTTTACTTACTGGGCTTTTAAAGGGTGTTACCTGCAGTAATATGTCACCTTACTCTCAGCTTTAGTTATTTTGCATTCCTCATCTTTCATCTGCTGCTTTTTTCATTTGTTCTCAGAGGAAAAATAAAAAATTAAGACAGAGCAATGCAGTAACATTGTAAAGCTCTTCTGAAATAACAGAAGTGCCGTCTGCAGTGATGACAAATCCCAATATGTTACCATGCAAAACACTAAATCTGAGTTTCCAAAAAGCCTGATCCCAGGTGAGTGTGACACTTCTCACACTGCTGCTGATCATGAGCCTGATAAGCAGCTCAAGATGTTTACAATTCCCTTGCAGACAGAAATCCAGACTAGACAGCACTGCCTGTATCACAGTCTGGAAAACGGGTACATTTGAAAGTTTGTAAACTGTATGATTTGATTGACCTGAATCTTTTGTGTCTGTAATTTTTGTTCTAACACAAGCATAAATTTACAGATGATCCTGCAGGTGCTGGGAATAACAGCTTCAGTTTCTCTGTGCTTTGATAATAGAACATGTTTGAGAAACACCACTTTGTGCTACTCACTGCATGCTGCTTCTGATTCATCTGACCCGTCGGGACATTCTTCTTCCCCATCACATTTCCACCTGGCTGGGATGCAGTGCCCGTTGTCACAAGTGAAATCTGACTCAGCACAAGTTTTCTTTGCTGCAAGAAAAGAAGAAAGTACTTGGCACGAATATAAACTGTGCAGAAGATCTCCATTGCATCCAACCCCACCAAGGACAATACGAATTACTCTGTACTAGGTAGGATTTACTTCACATTCAACATTGCTTCTTCATGACAGAGTCCCACAGATATAGAGATGGGTGCCTCTTCTCACCAGAACTCTTATCCCTCCATTATTTGACAAAGATTCAACCTCCCATGTCTTTTTCCAGCCATTCAAAAAAAAGGGATGTTCTTTTTCAAGATAATTTTCTAGAGCTTTTACTATAAAAAGCTGCTGCCTTCATGGAACATGATTTACAGACAGGCAAGACAAACAAATATCACCTTTCGAGTACTATAATCTAAATATTAATGTTTCAATCTCTGCCATCTATTCATGGCTCGTTAGTACATCTGTCACCACAGCAGATGATCATAAAGCACTCCTTCAAACACTAACATTCATTTCATTAAATGTCAACCACTCCACGCTCTTTGCTTTGCTTGCATTAATCTAGGGCTTGAAAAAGATGCAAGACATGAACTCAAGCAATTAATTGGTCTGTTCCTCCGTGCCAGTGGTGCAGCACCATGTGCTCTCCATTTCTAGTCAGCATCTTCCCACTGCAGCAGAAAGAGAAAATTCTACACATATTTGGTCCCTTTAGACCATGGCCTCAGTACTGATGTGGCACCGCTTGCTCATTGCTTTAGCAGTGGTGATTTCAGTGGCTTTTCTGCTGAGTCCTGAGCAAGGGCTGGGGTTCAGTGTCACCACATTGAAGGGAGAAGCTCTCTGGCTAACTGGCATCTACCTTTGTTAGTCATTAGCTGACACAGGAAGTGCTGGCAGGGAGATTTGTCTCTTCTCCCTGCAAAGCTGCTCACAATCTAATAGGATCACAGGAGAATTCAGGTAATGAAGGACCTCAGGTCATCAAGTCCAACCTCCTGCTCAAGACAGGCTCAGCTCTGAGGTCAGAGCAGGCTGTTCTGTGTTTTATCCAATCTGATATGAAAAAAACCCCAAGATGGAGCCAGCACAACCTCCCTGGGCAATCTGTTCCATGGGTGAGACCTGGGCTTGCCAAGCCATCCTCTCATATAAGTCATGTGCACACATATTGCTACATCAATACTTCTTCCAGCAAACATTTTCAAAGCATTAAACACAACAAATAGCCCTTTGGAGTTTGATCTTTTACTTTTCTTTCTTGTTTTCCTACATGAGCTGCTGTCAGGAAGGGAGTCATGTTAAACATCACTCGTGCCCACACAGCAAACATGAAGCATTTCTGTGTGAAGTGCTGGAGAGACCTACATGGCTGAAATAAAGCACTCATTTTCTATCACACAGAACATGAAGCTTCCCTGAGCAGACATCCAGCAAGAGAACACTGCAAAGCACCACTAAGCAGCTGTACAATCTCTCAGAATGCACTTTTTAAAGAGAACATACATTTACTCCCCTTCTGTTGCTAAATGAACCAGATTCTAGAGAATGGGAAAAAAGAAGACAATTCTCAGTTTTCTCTTCAGCCATTCAGAAACATATTATGGACTAATGTAGAATAGAAAAACCATTTCCAAGACACCAGTTATACTAAGGATCATCCAAAGACATTGCACATCTGTTATCAGAGGGAAAATACTTTCTCCTGAATATCTCCTTTCACAAATTCAAAGCTCTTGAAACTGGCTACACAACATAACTTCTGAGGTATTTAATGCAAGTTTTAGTGAATCTGATTTATTTAATGGCCAGAAATGCTGATACTGATAGGATCCATATGCACAGCTTAAATGAGAGCACTCTCCTGCTTGCTGGGAAGTTCACTGGGTAAAATACTGCTATCTGCTCTTAGGGGAAGGTTGTGGCATCTACAAATGAAACAATCACAGCTCCATTCAGAAAGGAGAGACCAGTGTAATACTGGAGACATTAGAAACCTAATTTTTAAAATGTATTTTGTTTTGTACTCACTCTCTCAATGCCCTAATATCCTGCTTTCCACAGAGAAACTGTCTTTTAACTTATTCTCTAGAGATCCAACAGAGATAAAACTATTATTGTGCCTAAAACAAACCTCTCCTTTTGCCATCAGTCTCACAGTCTGATATGTTTCTGGAACCTGGGGATGCAGGAGCAAGGGGCCACCCCAGGGAGAAGGGGCAGGGTCCCTTCCTTTGTACAGCCAGCCGTGCAGATGGTGGCAACCATGGCTTTGTCCCTTCCCTGCCACTGCTGCTCCTCATGCACCACAAGCAGTTTCTTGCTAGGGCTCACAAAAGGGCAGCAGAGCACTGCTGCCAGTCCTGGGGTGTCCCTCGGGTTCATGTGCTCCCTCCCTCTGGCAAAATGAAGCTGGGCACAAGCACTCACCAGCAGTGCCAAATCAAGAAGTGTCACTGTGTCCCCACAGCCTCCTGAAGGTCCAACAGTCCCATGACAAAAATCAGCAGGATACAAAAGTGTTTGGTCTTTGTTTGAATCTCTAATGTCTAATCTCTTCAAGGAACAGGATTAAGAGAGGGGGAGCTCAAACCTTTTTATGATTCTTATATTTACTTCTGCTATTTTAATTTTTTTTTGCTTTTTGTTATTTCTATTTTAAATATTATCATTTATTTGCAATTACTTTTTACTACTATCATTCTCCAGCACTGGGTCAGAGCTCTGCAGACTGTCTCAATTCCAGTAACTCCACTTTCTGTTGCAAAGAGCAACCCAGATTATTCAAACTGCAAGAATACTGAAGCCCTGTCTCATTTCTCACCCCTAATACAAGACTGGAATCACTTTATTTCCAACCAGATTTACCTTCTGGCACTCAATCCTCATGTCTCTGGGATCACAATGCAGGCAGGGAGCAGTTAATTAAAATATCAGCTCTCTGGTTTTTCCTTCCTTTTTCTTTTTGAAGTCTGAGAACCCTTTTTATTAATCTCCCATGTTATACACCTTCCTTCTATCAATAATTCATTGAGGCTCACACCATAAATTGCCAGTGGTGACTTAAAATGTAAAATAAATAAATGCATCCCTTTTAGACAATGGGGAGGACACGGGTTCATTTTATGGTTTCACCTGGCTCAGAAATAGTCGAGCAAAATTAATTGTACCCCTGAGATCCATTTCCTTTGCCGTAAGCAGCCCAGGCAGCAATGCTCACGTGTCTCTTCCAAATGAACATAAACAAACAAGAGTGAGGAGTCACAGCATCCCTGAGCCTCTGCTCCCCAGGGGGCAAAGCCACACCTGGAACGAGAAGAGAGACGGCTCCCAAAGCGTGCACAGAGTTTTTATCTCCTCCCCTGCTCAGCTGCACACAGTGACACTAAAGAGCTGCCTGCCTCTCTCTGGACTCCTGCTTCATTTGCCTTTAGTTCCTGCTTTTCCTTTCCCACAAGTGCCAGTGGACAGATCTGTCAGAAACTCCACTGGCTCTGCTGTGACCATGGGGCTCCGCTGCACAGGGAATGAGCCCTGCCTTGGGCAGCTCTCCAAAGGAGGCCTTAGTTAAAGTCAGGTATTCCTGCTTCTCTTCTCCCAGAAAGAAAGGCAAGGGAAGAGGGAAAGGTTTCAATTTTACCCAGCAGTGACAGAAAAATACCCTAACATGCTGAATTTTAAATAAAACCACATCAAATCCAACATGGCCCCTCATTTTCCAAAATGTCCTTTTCCGTTCCATTACTCACATCTCTTATCCTGAACTGCAAGTAAGGAGTCAGGGGTCATCCCTGCAGCAAATTAAAAGCAGGGAACCCAGGGAGAGTGGTTTAGAATATGAACATTTACTGAGTGAATTCATAAAAAAGCAGTGACTGAGGATGTGTTTAATTAGACTGGAGGGAATAAATATACACTGAGAGGAACAAGCCTTGTACTGGCTAGGAGCAGCAACTGGATGATATAAATGTGACTTCCAACTCCTGACCCTAACCCAAACAAGGTATCTGAATCTAATGGAAAAGTACAGGACTTATTCTTTTTTCCTCTTTCTAATAAAACCCAACATCCTGCCACTGCCCTCAGTCACTTAATTTAACCTCACTTAACTTTTGCCTCAGTTTTAGAGGCTTTACAAAGCAGGTACATCTTTGCAGTTACTCCTTAGAAGACACCAGGCCCTCCATGTTTCAATTTCCAATTCACACCTTGTTTATTCCTATTTTGCACATCTTTAATATTAAGCAATACTCAACTCTAAGATAGTTTCATTTCTTGCTACTCCCGATTTCCTCAAACCAGCAGCTGAAAAGCAGAATGAACACATTTCCTCTTTTATCAACAGTTCTATACAGCTGTTCAACAGCAGCAGTAATGTAAAAGCACACAAAAAAGCCTATTTTCTTACTACAACTTGCCTGTAAATGACACTTGAAAATGAGGGTTTTTTCCCCCCATGAGACAATGAACTTTACATAGTTCTAACACCCTAAACATGGGATTTTTAGTGAAAGGGTTTTGTTCAAACTCTGGGTTGTGTATCCAGACAGAAAGCCAATGAGAGCATCCTTGAGTGTTAACCCACAAAGACCCTACAGACCCTGCCCTCTCCCCATTTTCTCCCATCAGGCCAACTTCCACCAATTCTAAAAGAGGGGAAAGATGTGGAAAATAAGTCTAACCCTACAAGTTTCATAAAAGTGGGAGCCGAACAGAGAACAATTGAAGGCACAGCTCTACAGAGAGAGGTAAGGGCAGGAAGTGGCCACAGGGCTGATCTGCTCCATGGGCTGCCAGTCAGCCAGGGCTGCCCAGACTCTGCATCTCATCCCAAGGGAGGTTTATGGCAGAGGGAAGGTGGCAATTAGGGATTAAAAACCCCAGACACCAAATCCATTGAAAACTGGTTTAATTTGTTCCACTACCCTCATTCCTTTACGCAGATCCTGCTCCTATTTTAATTTCTGAAATCAACACCAGACTTCCCATCAAATTGTGTATCTGCTCTCATTTGCAGCCAATATTCAGTCTTCTAGCAGAAAACAGTTTCACCCAAGCTGCTGCAAAATGTAACAAAATACAGTAAAAAACCAGTGGAAGTTTTGCTGTGGCCCTTCTACAGCAATAAAATAGCACAGCCCAGTAGGATGTGATAATGGGGAGATGATGGTAGGCCAGACATTGAAATTCATGAAACAGAGTTTCATTTCATGCTGGGGAACTTCAATGGCACTTTGATCAGTGGCTTATCAAAGCCCCTGACAAGGCTCCATTTGAGAACAGAAGCAGCATTGCAGAGTTGAAGAGCTAAAACTCAGCCCATCAGCACCACTCTACCCTGAGAGGTGCCAAGCACACAGCTCTGTGGGTAATGGGACAGGAGGCAGCTCCTCCCAGAACAAAATACACCATTACTATGGGTCACTCTGCATGTCCTAAGGACCTACATAAATCCAGTCTCAGAGTGAGCAAAACATCCCAGCTTCATCACTAGCTTGGCTCAATGAGTTTTCTGCTTCCCAGAGAAAGGTAAGGGCTGTGCTCATGATTCAGCTCAAGAAAGCTTCTGGGCCACACAAAACTCAACAGCAAACAGTTGTTTTCAGTTTATAACCTCAGTCAGCTCTTGAATCACAAACACAGCCACCAGGACATTGCAAATGTCATTCCCAAAGAGAAATTCCTCACAACAGAAGAAAATAATTTTATAAAAATTAATTCAAAGTTATGTTCACCACAAACTTGATATATATTCCCAAACTCAGGAAACATTTGGTGCAGGAGACTGAGCCCTAACCACATACTTTGACAGCATCTCTGCTCTTCAAAAAGAATCTGTGCTATTGATCCCCAATCCTTTGATCAGGTTTTATACCCCAAGGATGTCTTAGTTGTCCTAAAGGAGATCTGAAAATCCTAGCCAACATCTGCAGCCCAGGTCCTCTCAGTGGCTGCTGTTGATTTTGCAAAGGAGGAAATGTCACAGGGAGTGTGGACAACCCATCCTGGAGTGGTTTCCTGCTCCCAGCAGGTGCTACATTCCCTGCTTGTGTTGGAAGAACAACCCGCACAGAACCTCTGCCATGGCCATCACTACCAAATCCTTGGCATGGGAATCCCAGTAATGTGCTGGTTTGCAGCCATAAAATGGCAACAGAGAAGATTGAGTTGAAACCCAGAGTTGAAATATCAGGGAATCCTAGTGGATGTGGATTGTCAAGTCCTTTTAATTTTCATACAACTAAGGACACCTTGAAGTAATGAAAGGGAATATTTAACCATTCTCTGAATCTGGCCACTTCTTTTGACGCTGCCATCTCAGCAGGCAATTACTTTTATAAAGCAAGATTAATCAGATCCCCTCAAAGAGCCAGTGCTCAGGCACAGACCATGATCCCTTTGATACTCTACATGAAACACATTCTAAAGAAACCTCTCCCCAAGACCCCCTGAAACAGCCCCAGAAAACAAGGCCCCATTGACAGAAGCCCAGTCAGAGGCTCTGGGGCTGCCTGAAGCTGCTGCTCAAGTAACCAAAACATGCAGCTGCAGAGCCTGAAGCCCCTCAGATCAATCAAATCAAACCAGCAACTTTAAAAGAAGAAAAAGAGATGTCAATTCTGATTTTTCATTAGTATCAAAGGTATCCACTTTTGTGCATTTTAAATGGTAATATGTATAAGTCTCCTATTTAGAATAATTTAAATCTGTTTTCATATTTAATATTGAATTTAATGTAAGGAAGATGGCAGAACCTAACTGAAACCTATGAAAAGCAGAAGGCTGAAACAACATACTGTTCTTACGTATGAAATTAAAGTGGCTTTGACTAACAAATACAGGCCTTTCTTCCTAATTTTACTCACAGAAATCAAGGTAAAACTAAACAATATTTTTCCTCAACCTGTCCTCAGGTTGCTGTTGTCATTTCAGTCTTTAAGAAGAGGATGTATGTTCAAAGCTGGCTCTGTTTTTTACCAAATATATAAGTTGGTCTAATGAATGCAGCACTTGTCCCTACAAACCATGTTTCACCAATAGGAAAAGCAGGATTTCAATTCTTCTTCCCAGAAGAGAAATCAAGTACAAAAAGTCCACTTGGACTGATGTGCTCCATGGAGGGCATTAGAGGTCTTGGTATTCAGAACAACTTCTCCTTGCAAATTTGAAGGCTTAGTTGGGGCTCTGGGACTTTGTCCTAGGGAGCTTCGCAGCTGGGAACAGCCCAGGCAAAAAGCTAAAGTGCTGCCTCACTCCCTTCAGAGGAACAAGCCACACACTCCTTCAGGCAAGGCTCCCTCCAACATCTGCTCCCTCCATTCTTCCCTCAGATTTCTCCATTTTTTAAAAATCCACTCATAAATCATAAGTCATCTTTTAAGCTGTACAAACCCAGGTTTTGTGACAATTTCCTCATTTTTATTCTCCAGGAACCCCCACCACCTCAATGTTCAAGTCTGGAATTTAAAAAACATCAAACAAACCACAAGAAAACCAACCCTATTTTCCCACACTGTACTTATAAATTGGAAAATCATGCCCTTCTGCAGCGGAAGGGGAAGAAAGGACAGATTTTCCTACCAGCACCTGAAATACACTCCAGCTTTGCTCAGAAACAGGCTGACAGCCCTGTCCAACCACCTCTGGATGCTACCAATCAACCTCACTGTTGTGTGACACTGCACAGCAGGTGTGAAAAACCACCCAGCACTCAATGTCAAAATATGCCACTGACTAAATCTCACCGAGGCTCTTCCTCATCCAGCAGCAACAGTGACAAGAAGGCTGCCAAGTGCACAGACAAGGTTCGCCTTCAGTAAATGGGTTTTTTCTTACAACAAAGCTCATACAAGGTAGCACTGAACGGAAGGAGTATCAGAAAACTCGCTCCCCTTAAGAGATCAGAGAACTTGAAAATGCAGGTCATTCCCCCTTACAGGTGCACAGACACAGAGCATTAAATGACACAGAGCTCATGCAGCAGACCTGTGGCACAGCCAAGGGCCTGCCCACGTCTTTCCTCCACGTTTGACGGCGCGGTCGCCGTATCTCAGCTCGAGTCAAGATTTCCTCTGTGCGGAAAAGAGCAGCCATCGCTCTGCTGTGGAAGCTGAACGTGTTTCCAGAACTCCATATTGCTGCAGTCATGACCTTTTCAAAGGATTTGGTATGCTCCGACTTTCCAGTTTGTTTCTAAATATTTCTTTGACTGAAGCTCATCCACACTGACTTTTGCTGACAGAATTGCCAGCTTTGTCTGTCTCTGGGTTTTGTTTTGCCTTCTTTTAACAAGCAAGACATTGTTGCAAGACAGAAGCTCTTGGGGTGGCAACTACATGTATGTTATTTCACAATGAAGGATGTCCACAAATTCCTGAAGAGGCATTTAGTATTATTCTGTCTTTCTGTTTCTGGGAATTGAACACTAGGGGCCATATTCTACCCTGATGAAACATTCCCAAAGTCCATAATAATTACTGGTCTCAGTGGTCTCTGTGCTAAATTGGTCTCAGATGTTTTTATGACACCCTGTGATGTCTGTTTTCAATACAGGTTTTATAACCCTCAGCCTAAACCAAAGCCTCTGATGACAAAAATCCCTGGTGCCCTGAGTCAATGCCCCAATGACAAAAGCCAGGTTTCCTCAGGACAAAACAGACTGAACTATTTCTGAGAGCAAATACAGTAAGACAGAAAAGCAGAAGTGGTTGAATCGATGGAGCAATTTTAGTTCCCACCTACACATATGCCCACAGCCTATCAGACAGATACCAGGGAAAGAGAATAGCCATATTCTATGGATAAAATTGCCTTCAATTATTCAGAAAATTAGAGAAATAAGGTTAAGGCATGTGAGCACAGACAGAGAAAAGAGACAAAGACATGTGAATGTGGATCCTTTTACCGAGATACAAGGAAAACACAGGTTTCCTTACACAGTTGCTGCTCTCTGCTCTGTTGGATGATTTTAAGCATGATTCCTTTTTCATAGATGGTGGTAAGAAAACCTCCAAGGCCAGTGGAGAGGTAGCAAAGTATTCCCCTGAAGCCTGATGTGCCACCTTTTCTTACCTGGCTCATGCTGTCATTGAAACACGACAACACTGGAGTTTACAGGCGCAGAATTTGCCTTTCACAGTTTGGACACAGCATTTAAGTTCTTGTTGCCTGGATTTAGTGCACACACTGTGAGGTTAAAGTGCACCAAAGCAAAACATGGCACCTCCAGCAGAATTTCACACCAACTTTGCACGCAGGAGATAAACCCAGGGGCCCTAAATTCTGCTCAGAGCCAGGGATGATGAACTCTCTGTCCCACTTTCACTGCAGCTGCGTGAGGTGGGGTTCAGATCAGCATCAGGCACTTCTGGCAAGCCTCAGGCCCTGGCTGCACGTTTGTCACTGCTCTGGTAGGGGCAGTGGCTCAGCCCACTCGGCTGACACGGGCTGTGAGAGCACAAAACATCTGCGAGGAAGCAGCAGCAATTTCAGCAGCCACCTTTGCCACTGAGAGCAGAGCAGCACCATTACACACTGGGGGTCCCCAGAACTGCAGGCAAAGTCACTTCCTCTGCAAATCAGCCTTAAAAACAGCAAGAGAAACAAACACTGTTTAAATCCTGTTTGCAGAACTTGGCCTGGGTCCAGGTTGCATACTGATCCTTACAACTGTGTGGAAAAACAGTAACCTGATATTTACACCTGCGAGCTCTGTGTTTGTAAGCACGGTAAAACACACGTGCAGGACACTCCTATGCACCAGCATTATATGTTTCCAAAAACATGGTAATGACTAACAGCACAAGTATCTCTGACCTGTCATACAAATGATCCAAATCTAAGGACATGCTGGAAACACAACAGAAGTCAATGCAAAGCTCCCAGTTTCTAGGAAAACAAAGAAAGGGAAAAAAGAAAAAAAGCAGAGGCTTGTCAAGGGTCAGGATCAACAACCTAAATCAGACTCAATGCACTTTGCAGAGGCAAAACGATGCCTTGCGTGGGTACAAAATAGGGAAAGGGGATACAAGAAGTATAACAGACCTGAGAGATGCCTGAGGAGGTATTGCTAGTTCAGTGCACAAATCCATGTGGGTGGACAGGAGGGAGAGGCAATGAGGGTTTGTGCTCTCAATTAGGGAATTACATGGGCAACAAAACACCTGAGCATTCTGTTTGGCAGCCAGCAGTAGGGGGAATTAAGCTGTTATGTTGCTTGGTTCTGATGAATTTATGCATTTTTTATTAAAGCAGCACTGCCATTTTGTCAATTTATACATGGTCCAGTTGCTTAATGTTGGGTCGATGTTTGCTCCTTTTCATCTGGTCCTACTTTAATCAATAAGTTGCAGGGTAAAACATGCAAGAAATGCTCTGTACAGTTAAGAAAAAACCCCATGTGCCATGGTTTACTTTTTGGGAGGCTAAAATATTACAATTAAAATACGCACTGAAGTGTCTTGGAAGAATGAAGAGTCAATAACACAAAAAGGAACAGAGAATTTTCTAAAGATTTAAATCTAGTGTTTTCAGCTTCATTCTCTTTTCCCACTTAATTTATTGCCAACAAAATGATGGCACTTTTGAAGAAAAAAATTTTTTCCCAGGGTTATTTTAGAAAGTTCCCCTAATCCTGAAGTATGTAATTCCTTCAAACACCAAAAACAGAAGTGGAAAATGGAAAGTAATGATTGGAATGCCACATAAACCAAAAATACACACAGAAACCCCTTATGCCATAACAAACACTACTGAAAGCTTTCTTATATCATACCAATAGCTTTAGGAAAAGAACTTAAAGTGAATTAACTGGGTAGCAACACATTGGGAATGCTCAAGATAATGAAAGAAATAATAGAGCCTGGTTGTTAATGATCTTTAGACAGACCAGTGCCACAGATGTCTCTGTGCACACACCTGTGAAGACACCTTTTCTACAGCTCTGTTAGCTGCTCTGTAAAGAAGACATTCATTGTATCCAACAACTAATTGGCCAGGAATCTTGCTGTAAGACCACTGAATCAGAGCCCTGGGAATTGTAAGGGATCGCACACAAAAGCATTTTCAAGCCTGTTCCAAAGCCAGCATCATTTCAGACTGAACAGCAGGTTCATCCTCTGATCCAAGTCTGTTGCGGCGGAACAGCGCCAAACAAATGTCTGTTAATATGGTGCCAGGCAGCGCGAGCGGAGGGGCTCCTGCATTGCATTAAGGCAAGCGCTCAGGTTAAGCGCTGGGCATCGGTCACGCAGCTCCCCCATTCGAGCACAAACCTCTTCACCCATCACCGGGTGTTGTCAAATGCTTTTATGCATTGCAGTATTAAATACTTGTATCCTGGGGATGGGAATTGAATAGGCACAACATGGAAATTATGATTCATGCAACCATAGCCTTTAACCTATTAACAAGTATGACCAAGATACTTATTTGGAGCTCTCTAATCATCAAGGCAAGAAGACATCAACAGCAACTGTGTCACACTGACAGGGCCTTCAATGGCAAGTGTGGTTCAAAGGTCCATAGGAAACACAAAGAAGCTTTGTCTCTTGATGTAAAGAACAAAGCTACCATGTGGCACAGCATCACACATGCAATTAGTCAGGAAAGTTAATACAGTAGAAGCAGATGGTGGAACTATGTCAACATTTTTAGTGGGCACATTTCCCCTTACTCTCCAGTTACTGTGATCCGAGGTCGGCAGAGCAGCAGGCAGATTGTTGGTAAACTGGACCCCACCGGGATTGACAATCTCCTTTTATCTATCCATCTGAGGTACCGCCGTGCTCCCACTTCTACTGGCACAGCTCCATCTTTGACACCTCCTCTCTACCACATCCCCACACCACAGGATAGCACCATTAACTTCAGTGCACACTGAGAGAAAACGAGGCAGATACAGTCAGTCCTTAACTCTGGTTGTGCTGGGAGATACTGACAAGAAAAGGCATTAAAAACTCCCCTTCAGTGGCCCTTCACTGCTCACTCTGCTCATTTCTGCAGCTCAGTGTGCTACCAAATGCTACAAGAATCACACGCACAACGCACGTCATTCTGCAGGACTTGAAATGCTTGCAAAGAGCAACTGCTCCTTCCTCACTGCCAACCCTAAAGCTCGGCTGACATAGGATGGAAATGAGAGGCTTCTTGGTCACACACAAAAACTGCACAATCCAAACCACAAGGATCACACAAAGAAATGCAATACAGGAAATGCTGTGGTTGGCATGACTTTGAAGTTATCAGACAGTCTCTCCCCTGCTATTGTCAATCTGTTTTGCCCAATTCCCCAGCTCCACACACCATGCATTTCAATAGTACCCAGGTAAGGATGGCAGGAGCTTTCAGCTCTGCAAGTCATTTAATTAAAATGAAATTAACAACCAGCAGTTAGTCAAAGTGCTCGTATGCTCCAGCCACTGCAGCCGCTGAATTCTGCAGCCCTCGGTCCAATCTTATTTTCTTTAAAGCTCCTGGCAACCCATTAATTAAAACACATTATTTACAGCTTCCAGGGGCTTGAAACCATGGGATGCACGTGATGGAATTTATGCAATTATGTACAGTCAGTCCTAGTGACAGGCTCCATTCTTGCTCCTGCTCCCTTGCTCCCACCCTCGGCCATTCCCTTCCCTGGTCCACACGGGGCTGTTTGGCCTGGGCCTGCCATGGGGATCGGCTGCCATGGAAATGAGCAGGAGGCAACAAAGACCTGTGAGGCTGTCTCTGGAGATGAAGGAGTAGCAAGGCAATAGCACAGGAAGGCCAAGACAAAGAGAAACCAATTTGCCTGCTGCCTTTAAACACAAACAACCCTCCCCCTTTGTGCAAGGAGATGTTGATGAATTGAGTTTTCCCCTGATTTAAGAAACCAAACCCCTTCCAGCCAAATGCAACAAAGCCATGTGGATGGAGCATCCTGCCTTTGGCCCTATGCAGCATTCCATCCTTTAGTGCACTGTGGGGAAATGATGCCAAAGCAAACCCAGAGAAGGTGTAGTTTAATAAGCAATCACTATGTCACTGGTACCATAGCATCAGCTGCAGACAGATTTCTCTCTTTCAGAAGGAGTTTTTCTTTTTACTCCATTATTAAGCAGTCACACTCATCAGCAATTCCTGTGACTCTGCAAGAAAAAAGCATCTTAAAACATAACCTTCCAAAGTATGACTGACAAGCATAACGAAGTCTCGTGTGCCTTTGAACTGATTTCCAGAGGTATTTGAGAAGGATTGAGAGCAGCCCTGCCAAAGATTTGGCGGTGCTGGTGGATGTGAGGCCAGACATGACCTGGAAATGTGCACTCACAGTCCAGAAACCAAATGTGTCCTGGACTGCATCCAAAGGAGCGTGCACTTAGATACAAGTCTAAAAAAATAAGAAATTTTTGTATATATAAGATATAAGGAATATAGAAGATATAAAGAAGATATTTTTTACATCACTGCAAAACACTGGCACAGGTTGCCCAGAGATGTGAATGCCCAATCCCTGGAAATGTTCAAAGTCAGGTTGGACAGGAATCTGAGCAACCTGATCTAGTTGAAGACATCCCTGCCCACAGCAGGGGGTTGGACTAGATGACCTTTAAAAGTCTCTTTCAACCCAAACTATTCTGTGATTACTTGTATTTTACGAGAATAAAGGGAACATAAATTTTTATGGAACTGTGAACTTTTTACTGCTTATGGAGTCCCACATGAACACTGCTGAAAGATCAAGTACCATAAACCAAAGACATCCATAGATATAATGATCCCAATGACTATTACTCCTGCCCCCCCAATTTGTTTCTTAGCTTTTTTTCCCATGAGGCCAAGCGATTAATCTATGTAAAACCTATGGAAACCATCAGAGATATAAAAAGGAGAAGACTCTATTAAAACAAGTCACTACCAAAGCCTCAATCTTTCTTCCAGCAGCACAAAAGTGGATTTTTGCTTTATTCTCCTATGGTTCATTCACAAAAGGAAGGAAAACAAGAAGTGGAGAAAGCATTTATTTCTTGCACGATGCAGAAACAACCCCACAGATTTCAGTCTGTAATTCCAAATATCCAATGTGCACCATGTCCTCAGCTGGGGTGAGAAACTGCTTGTCTGCTCTGAAGTCACTGTAGCTACTCCAATTCAGATTAGCTCTAAAAGCCTCTTTCCCCAAGATGTATTGCAGTCAGGCACTGCTATTATTTAAGTCCAGATTTAAATGTAGTACAGAAGATATATTTTTTGCTGCAAGAAAACCCAGAAACTCAAGACATTGTATCAACATCTGTCTTCTCATTAAGTCTTTTGTCACTGTGATTATCTTAAGAAGAGCTATGAATGGATTTATAAGAGATGGTGACCATGAAAATGTCTCTGAGATGACTGTTTTATTATGCTTTCTTGCTTTTCTGTACTGGGCCCCTGTAGGTGATAAAAGTACCAATTCTTTCTCTCCAGGGCAGCCAGAATGAAATACCAGACACCTTTCAGTAATTAAAAAAATCAGCAATACGACTTTAGACTATTCAAAACAGGAGTCTGTAAATGTCTGGCCACTAGAGTATGGAGTGCTAAACTTGCAATACTATAGTAATTTTCTAAGTCCCCGCCATTAACATACACTGTGTGTACAGTTTTAAGGCAAGAGGTTAGTTTAATTAACTTTTTTATCTTTTAAGTCCTTTACATTACATATACTGGCAGTGTAGCAAGTGACCTGTAGCCCCTGCTAATCAGTACCCTCCAGATATTAAAAAGCAGCATTAGAACTGAAAACTGAGTTTCAGAGATAAGAATTCAGCCTCCAGCAGAAGGAACAGCATCCTCCAGCTCAGTATGTCATAAATGAAGGTACAAGTAGAGGAATCATTTTCTTATGTTTCTCCAAAGTCTTCTCTAAACAGCAGCACACGTAAGATCCTATGAAGGCCCTGGCCACAAGGTAAAGTTAGAAGGTTTTGTCCCTACCAAACACCATCCAGCCTGGATTGGATCCCCAGCACCGGGACCGGTGAGCAATATCAGAATTAAACTTCCCCTCTGCAAATGGTTCCCAGTCACCTAAGTGTTACCAAGACAACTCCAGGGCCCAGAATACAAATTACCTTCGGGGTAGCACCCTAAACTCTGAGCACTTACCAACTCTGCATACAAATTTCAATCACAACAATTTAAGTGACAACTGTGTAAACAGCAGAAACTATTAAACTATCACAGGAGTCAATGGTACTATAGTCAGGAAAAATGTTACTGGAGGCAGCAACAAAACCAAGCAAAAGGAGGAGGAGAGACACATTAAAAAGTTCAGCCTTGTAATTCATGAGTGCCAGGCAAGGGCTTCTCATTCCCTAGGAAACATCACTTTTTCTTTGACTTTTCCTTGTCCTGGATATCAGCTATAAATTAGGCCCGATGTTGGGGCAAAACTTTACATGCAAGAAAGCCAGGCAGCTTTGATTGCCAAGAGACTATAAACAACCCTGGAGCTGTGCATTGCAATTTCTTTATTTCCAGCAGCTGCATTTAAAAAAAAAAAAAAGGCAAAAGAAATAAAAAAGAGAAAGAAATATACCTTCTTTTGCCTTTGGCACTGATGTGTGAGGCATTTTTAAAACTCAGTGTTAAAGAAATGCTCTGGAAGTACAAATTGTTTGGAAAAAAAGCTGATAAACTGAGCACAGCAGTACTTATGTTACTGCTCTGAAAAATTACATCAGCAAATAGCTTCAGCAAGAGTAACTCTAAGGACTTAGGCAACAGAACTAAGGATTTTAGATGTGTGACAAGCTTAAAGATTGAAACCTGAGAACAAGGGAAGTATGGGAAACGCCAAAAGCTGCAGGCCCCATTAAACTTGTGTAACATAGAGTAGTATTTTATCCTTTCAGGACGTTTTTCACTGGGAAGTCCCAAACACTTTACAGCCAGGACAGTCAGAGCCAGTTCTTCAGGAGGAAACCAGTGGTGCCCTTGATTTTCTGCTTCCATCAGGAGGTAACTGCACCTGGCAAGAGCCAGGAGTATTCCAGCCAAATTCCTTCCCCTCCAGCTGTCCTATCTTCACATAGACTGTAACAAAAAAAACCAACAACAAACCCCAAAGCCCTGAATTTTGGGGAAGCACCTTAAACTGGATCCCTCAAGAGCAAGCAGTGGGGCTATGAGAATGAGAGAAAGTGAAATAAACCACTCAGCTACCAGAGCATTAACAGCCATTTAAGTTCTTATTTATGTTAGATATATGAAAAATTAAAAACTTATTATTAGGCTCCATATTCCTCCAGCAAGACTCTTGAAAGATCCGGACAGGAGGTCTGGACCCTCAGGCAGCTTTGCAGATCTCCCCCACAAATGAAAGCCAGCAGGGAAGTCCTGCTACCCGTAACTCACATGACTGCTTGGAAATTGCTGATGTGTTCACACCCCTTTATTTTCCCTCTCACAGTGACACATTATCAAGTGCTTGGCTACAAGAAGATTTACTGATTAAGGAATCAAGTGCAACAGCTCAACTGCACAGACCCAAAAGCAAGGCAGTGAGAGTCTGACCACTTTATTTCCTCTTTTCTTTTGCTAAGGTGAAGTCCTTCCTACCAGATTCATAAAGTGCAGCTTATAAGTAAAAATTCTCATTCTCCTGCCAGGTAAAATTACTGTTGGAAAATCCGTATGACCAGGCAGGAGCCTCTGTTAGAGTATGAGAATTTGCCCAGTGGGACACTGTGCAGCCACAATCACTTCAGACATCGATCATTCCACAGAAGATGACGTGGGATACAACCTCCCATTATCAGACTTTTCCTTGCCCAGCTGGGAGCAACTGATGAGATCCAAGAAGAGCTTATTTTAGAAAATCAAGAGAAACCCTCTTCATGCCTGTGCATTAAAAACCCTGCCTGCTCACCAGTCATTCCCTAGAGGACACATCCTGCTATGATTGTTTTGAGGCAGAAGGCAGGATTTTTCCAGGACATCCTGCTTCACACCATGGGAGGAAGATGCTGCACAAACCAAAGGCACTTTTAAGCCCCCTATAAGTGGGATAGAGCTGTGATTAGCCCTGCTTGTAAGCCAGTGGCAAGATCCACTTCAGTATCAATTAGAATTGATGTACAAACTTAGCAAACTGGTAAATAATGGTGAGACTTAAGAGAATAAATTAAAATCTTCAATCTGAAAAGAAACATAAAAAAGGGCATAAAAAGTTCTTCACCATCCCCTACCATGTGACAGTTACAATGAAGAGCCCTTAAGGAGAAGTTGTGTGATCTGGTTCATCTCATCCATCCATTACCAACTGCTTATTTCTCCAAAAGCAGAAGATGGGAATAAAAATACCCCAATCCCTCAGGAAGCCTAAAGAAGTAAAGAACTTCAAATTACTATTGTCAGAAATGATGCTGTTCTAATGACTTTGTCCTACAGTACTTGGCATTGGGAACTTCAATCCCAGTATCTATTCTCAGTGGTATCACTCTTCCATCTGCTATCTGTGTGCACATTTTTTTCCATTAGCTGCCTCTGGGGAAGGAAAGGGAATTGGTAAAGGAACACAGAGGGAACAGTCCACCTGCACTGGGGAGGGAAGGCGTTCACTTTTCTTTAGCTGTTATAGGCAAAAGAATAAGCAAAATAATGAAGCTGAACCCACTGCCAAGTGCCCAGCAGCTCAGTCCCAGGTCAGACAGTCACCTAACAGGTCTCCTGGACTTGCATGTGGCAATTATCACAAACTGAATTAAAAATAAAATAAATAAAAAAACAACAAAAAAAAACCACAAAAAGCCTCAAAAAACCCCCAGCCAACCAACATTAAAAATGGGAAAAATGCAGGCATGGAACTTAGAAGGCAGATATCTCTCCAAAGGGCCATACATTTAGCAGTCCTGATCCTTGGAACAGCCACTGGCCAGCACTTCTCTTCTGATGCCAGAGTCATTCCTGTGTCCTGCACAAGCAGCTAGCACAGACTGACCATCCTCTGTCCTCAGCTCTCTGTTGGGAGAGGGCTGGAAGGGAGGAGCAGGCTGCCAGAATAATCACTAGAAAAGGGAAGGGGCCTATGCACAGTGAAACACCCACTTGCAAACTTCCTTTCTTCTTTAAGAATAAATGATTCAAGGATGTGAAGCTGCTAGCAGATAATAGAATAAAGCCACTTACAATATTTTAGTAAGAAAGCTCCTATTCCTTGCCTTGTGAGAAAGTTTTGTTTCTCATAGAGCTGGCTCTGTTCTTTCCCTTTTTTCTTCGCAGCTCTCGGTTTGTGGCAGTTCATTAAAAGATATGAACATTTCCTTTTGTTCCTGGGTCAGCCAGGTCCTGTCATACAATTCAATTGGCAGGTGAATTTTAAATGGGTCAGAACTGATAGTAATCTCTTAAAATGAGAATAAGCTGATTGTCCCTGGAAATAGAAAAGAACAGAGGGGACTTTCAGAGTATCTGTGTCTCCAGATAACCTTTGTTATGTAATCGAGCTGCCTTACACTGATACTTTTTTCCCCCTGCCATGGGAGAACTCTGTCAAGGCCTGCTGACAGTGGAATAGTTGTTTATCAAGGAGAACCGTGGCAAGTGCACACAAAGCCTGGGAGCACTGCAGAGAATCACAACCTCTGGGTCCTGCAGCCAAGTCAGACCCCTCAGGGCTGTCCTCCTTGCATTTGCAGCACAGGGGCTGCTCAGTCCCTACGAGGCTGCTGCACAGTGAGCAGGGGCAAGGCACAGGTCTAAAGCTACAACACTCAAAATGCCCAAACTCAAATGAAGGACTGCCAACAGTGACTGGCTCCATACAGCAAAGATGAACTGGTTTGCTGGCAGTCTCCTGAAGACTAAATCTGACTCTCCCCTAAAGCCCAGATGCACTATGTACAAGGGTACAAAGTTACTTTGGAGACAGATGAATTTATAAATAGTTGCTAAGAAGCTTTCAGGCTTATATAAGTTTTCTGTGAAAACATCAAGTCCTTTGTTAACTCAATTTAATCACAGGCTCATGACTGAGATCAAGCCCTCACTGTCCCTTCCACAAGCCCTCCAAGGCCAAATGAAGACCAGCCACTAATATTTAAAACATAACTTATGATGGCTACTGGCTACTTAGAGGCCAGTGTTCAAAATTATTTCCTTTCAGGAAATCCTCACTGATCAAAAGCCAAACCAGAAGCCAAAACCTCCTGCTTCCCCAAGTCATGCTGTGCCTCCAAACACAGACTGAAGAGCCTTCCTAAAGGGTTAATGTGAATTTATGTAAGCTCAAATGAAGAACAAAATCTGGTCTCTTCTGTGTTTTAGCTGCAATGAAACAAGAAGCAAAGCAGAGAGCCAAAGATCGCTGCTGTGATTCTTGTAGTCAAAGTCCATTTTTCTCTGGACCAGCATTTCTGCTTTGAGATCAGAATGGTTAACAAGTTTTAAATAGCAGAGCACGAGAAAATCTACAATTATTCCAGCTTCAGGCCTGTCCTTAGAGATTTGATATTATCTAAAAACTAATAAAACCATTCACAAGAAACACATGTAACAAAATTACAATTTGGAATAGTTTTTCCATAGTCAGCAATAGGAGACTACTTAAATTTGATTTATGTGAACACAAAATTATAAGCCTGCAGTGATATTTCCACCCCTTTCCAAGCACCACCTTGAAAATGATGTATTGTTTTCTGCTCTATTTGAATTAATTCTTAAAACTAGAGGTTTATATCAGTTATTATTAGTTGTTTCCATTGCTGTTTCTTAGTGTGATTTTATTATACAGCTTGCCACACTGCAGAGTCTTTATTCATGCAGCAAAGAAGCTGCCAGGATGAAGCTTTAGATTGTAGTTTAGTCCTTTTATTAGCCTAAAATTTGTGATCATCCTCTATTAAGTCAATAAATTATTTTATAACCATTAAAAAGAAGAAAAAAAAAAAGAAACACAAAATGAAAACCACCCTCTAACCTCCCAAGGGTACAGCAGAGCTCTAAATCAGTGACAACTGGAATGCATCCCATTCATTCCCCATTCTGTGGCTGCCTTGCCCCATGGTTCTCTTCCTTTTCTGGATCCCAGGTGTCCCTAGGAAGAAATCCCAGCAGAGCAGGACAGGTTCACACACACAGACCAACTCACAACCTTTGCTCCTCTGCAGCAATGTGCTGCCAGCTCCAAATGAAGCTGGGAGAGGCAGAGAAGAAAGGGAGTCACTCCAGCCTCCCCATTCCCCTCCACACCATCCTTTGCCAGGGTTCACGTGTAACTTGCAGGATATCAAATACACACTCTGCAGAGACAAACCTCCTCTGAAGCAGCCACATCCCAGAGGTCTCCAAGCTGTTCCCTCTGCCAGCAGCCACAGCCACTGTGGGCAGCCTCCACACCCCAAGCAAAGGCTCTGTGATGCTGCACAGGAGCAGGAGTGCTGCCATTCCCACTCCATAGGACCTCCAGGCTCTATTGTGACAAGGCAATAATTCAAGTGCATCCTAACATCACACCCACATAGTGACAATGCTCTCTCCCCCATGGCACCTATATATCAAACCTCTCTCCCAGGATGCCTCTGTAATTTTACAGATTTAAAAGGTCAAAATTTTACCTGCATTTACTTTAATTCCATTCATACATTATTAAAGCCTTTTAGGGATCACCCGCTTGCTCCAGGCCCTCCTACAGTGCTGGGCAGCAAGAGCACGCTATCTAGGGAATTGTTATATATTCCATATCAAGGACATCAATTTAAAATCAGGCACAGTAGATGCTAAATAAAGTAATGTCTCAATATTTCTAATTTAGTTCTAAAATAACTGGTGTTGTTTAAATATATGCACATTACACAACACTCATTTGGGCACATACAGCCCTTTATCCAAAAGCAGTAAGATGCTCTACAAACCTTTCCACATGAACTGTAAGAAGCAAGCAGAAAAAGCCCAAAATCAATCTACCTGCACAAGAAATTCAGCTGCTTCTAATCTATTTATGAGAGGACAAAGCCCCAGACAACATATGGATATAGAATAATATTACATTCCTCTGAAAATCTGAGAAAAGATCAATCCCAAACAGTCAGTCCTCTTTCCTTCTTCATCTGTTTGTACTGGAGAGCCAACACCTGCTGTAGCTTTACATCCTCTTACCAGTAGGAAGGAATATTGATTTTTGTCCAAGGGAAAAGATGAGAAAAACAGAGACACATAAACAACGTTTAACAGCATTTCCTAAAGCAATTACTTTTTTTTTTTTTTTTAAAAGACTCCCTTTGAAGATTAGGAACTAGTTCATTCCTGGTAAGTCTAAAAGATACAATTCAAAACACAGCAGAAGGTAGCACGGCAAATCAGATGTTGAGTTTAACCAAAACAAACAGAAAAGAGGACAACTTTCTAGACAATGTCTTGTCCAAATGTGGTCACTGTTTATAATGCTCAACTATTGTTATTGCTTATTAATTCAAATATTGGGTAGACAGAAGTACAAACTTATGACCAAAGGATGCACATATAATTCTGTGTGGGAACCTCCCTACTCCCCACAGCTCCCACACCTTGGAATATCCTCCCAGTCACTTCAACAGGGTCGTACTCTGAAGAATGGAAACCTCAAATGTTTGCTTCTCTGGGAGCTCTCCAAACTGAAGAATAGAATTCTGAATTCTGAAGAATGGAAACCTTGAAGAATGTGCTCCTCCTCTTGGAGTTCTCCAAACTCCCTCAAGCAGCTGCACACAAAACAAGCCAGGACTGAGCAGGCAGGAACACTCAGTGTTCCTTACATCCTATTAGAAGCTTTGCTGAGGTCTCAAAGGCAGAGAACAGCCTGGTTTGAGCAGCACAGCTGAAGCCAAGCGACACAAGACCTCCCGAAAGCTCACTTCCCAAAAGAGCTGCCATAAGCCTCAGCCTACTGCAAATGGCAGCAGGTATTCCAGTGCCAAGGAAATCAGATTTCGCTGGAAACCTGGGAACTCAGGGAGACTTGGGAACAGTGCTTCCTCTTCCCTCACTCCTGTCAGTGGATGTTCATGGCACAGCCCTGAGGGCAATGACTGCCAAGCCCAGCTGTGGCTGTGGGCAGTGCTTTATGAAAACAAGGAACGTCTGACACCAGTTTCAGACCATGGGTTGCATTTTGAACCCCCTGACATCCATTTGAAGTTGCAGATGGAAATCCTGATCCTGAGTAAGTAAAGTCTTCCTGACAATAAAATAGGATCTGGGAAGCATCTGGCTGCCTTGCCCTATTCCTGATCTCATGGGAACAGTAGCTACCACTCAATAACCTGACCTTTCAACTGGGTTGTGCTTGAATTACTCTGGTGGGCTCATTCTTTCACCCCATCTCCTGCCTTCAGTTCTTCTTAATTTATTGCCAATTTCCATAATGTGCTCCTTTGGTGACCTGTGTATAAACAACAGTTGCTTCTATAAATCAACTTTTTTTTTTTTTTCCCCCATTTGGTTCAAATGTACTTGCCTGGCATCTGCATTACATTTTGGACTCAAAATCTCTCACTTCAGCTATCCCAGATCTCATACTAATTTTCTATTTCCTTCTTATTCACCTTGTAAAATCTGCAAGAATGAGTCAGGAAATAAATTAAATCTTTAAGTTACAATGCTGCTTGTATTACCACTCTTGTAATAAACAGACTTTATTATCACAACATGCTGAGCCACCCTAACAGCTGCCAGGATGTCATAAACTCACCACACTGCAATATCACACATCCATTCCTAAAGGTATTACTGAGATTTTTCCAGAGCCTGAGAACTCCAAATACACTTTATTTTTTAACACCCTTAAGAGGTCTTGTCCTAGAAACACTTCCTGTGAACAGTTAATACCAATGGCAAAGCCAAACAGGTTTAATCCACTCCTAGGAACACTCTCAGCTGTTTAACACATTCATTAAAAACATTTTCTGAACTGCTCCTGCTAACTCACAGGGCACTGGGAGTGAGGAATGGACACTGCCAGCAGTGGCTGCAGGGACTGAGAGAAAGGATATTTAGACTTCCAAGTTCTGCCAAGTACTGATATCAATTATGAGTTCTTATACACTTGGATCATATTCACTGGTCTGTGCTTGTAATTCAGTAAATTGGTCATTAGTGTAGCACCAAGGCCACATTCATATCTTTGCTGTGGAGAAAGACAGCACAGCATCTCATACCAAAGCAATAAAAACATTCCCCAGTGAAACAACAACAACAAAGAAAAAAAAAAGAAAAAAAAAAGGAAAAGGAAAAAGAAAAATCCCACAATGAAATTCTCTGTGTGTCAGCAGGAGCATGCAGATTGTCCTGGGTTGCAGCATGAAGCACACTGGAAACTGTGTTTTACTTTCTTTCCAATAGGTGGAAAGCTTCTCATCTTAATTATTCAAAAGTAGGTAATAAATAAGGACAATTTGCTCAATGGTGCTGCTCCCTGGCATTTGAATAAGGCTAAACAAATTTATTCCTAGTGAATCTCCACCCTGTAAATTTTATTACGTCTACATAATTTCTACAGCTTCCTCATGAGGTGTGGGAAGTGGAGGGACAGACCCTGATCTCTCCTCTCCAGTGCCCAGGGACAGGGGATGACATGAAGCTGTGTAGGGAAGGTTTAGTTTGGACATTAGGAAAAGGTTCTTCCCCCAGAGGATGGTGGGGCATGGACCAGGCTCCCCAGGGAACAGGCACAGCCCCAAGTTCCAGGTGCATTTGGATAATGTTTGTGCTCTGAGGCACAGAGTGGGATTGTTGGGGTGTCTGTACAGAGCTGGACTGATCATCCTTGTGAATCCCTTCTACTTCAGGATATTCTATAACTGTGGACTGGCAGAAGTATGAACAAGCATGTATTTCATATTCTATAAGTCCAAGCAGCCCAGAGAGTATGCAAAGCTGGCTCTGATCCCAGCAACTTTAACTTAACCTCTCTTCTTGGTTCCCATCTTTCATCTGGAACATTAACACATACTTCACAGGCCTGAATTAAAAAAAAAAAAAAAAATCTATTATTTCAAGTTTGCACAGTGCTTTGAAGATGAAAAGAGCTATGTTTTCTCACTAGCACAGCTTCAACCCAGAGATGTGGTTTATTTTTGCTCAGGAAATTTCTGCCATTAAGTTCTGTTTGAAGAATGTATTTATCAGAAGAAAAAATCTACTTTATATGAATAAAAAGTACTGTATTTAATAACATGTCTAAAATAAAAGGAAAAAATAAAGAAGAAACATGGCACAAACAGGAAAGGATTTTGGACATTATATACTGGCATGATCAGAAAGCTGCATTGTCTCTCAAAGCACCCTGGAGATTCAGGAGATCCCTGGCGTGACCCTACGTGTCCATGACACAAAGCAAAGCAAGCAATTGTACTGCATCCAAAGTCTGAGGGTCCTAAGCTGCAAGAACAGCCTCTTGCTGAGCTCTCCTCACTTCACACTTCCAACAACAACACAGTATAGACCATTCGCTGTGAAATGAGAACCTCACCTACTGGTGCCCATGGAGATCTTCTGTCTGCATGAGCAGTTCCTGCTCCACCTAAGCTGTGCTGGGATGTACTGCACAATAAAGTGCATGTTGCAGAACATGACCAAAAGGAAAAACTTCTGTGCTTCCTTACATTCTTTCTGGTCAAAGGTGTATGAAAACTGGGACCTGAAGCAAGGAGCCTACATGGATCTGGACTTGCCTCTTGTTTCCCAGTCCTGCTGCACAAACTGTCACCTTTGTACTACTTCCACAAAATATCAAATCATGTGATTTTCCCCTCCCTTGTCTCTTTCAAAGAGGAGGGTTGTTGCTTTTGTTTTGTTTGGTTTGTTGTAGCTGCTGGCATGTGCGAGGAGAGCAGCATCCCAGTTACAATAGTTTTGGAAGCTGGATTCATTGTGTTGTGACGGGCTGCTCAGGGCTCTCTCCACATTTTTCCATTTCCTTGGCAGAGCTGCAGGCAGTGCAGTCAGAAGACAAATTACAGAGGCATTTACCCAGTTCTGGGGCTCGTCAGGTGCTATTCAGCCTTGACCGAACTGGCACTGATGGACTGAGTGCGCTCCACTGCTTGTGAGACAATTTTCTTGGCACTGCAAAGAGACTTCTCATCATATTTTTGGACAAATGCACCATGTTAAACATACCCAAGTACTTTAGGCCACAACCCTCGTTGATATAAACCAGTGCAGTTTTACAGAAATCTGCACAGCTGTTTACATTCAGCCCTTTAACATCAGATCAGTTTGAGAATAGTGACTTTAAAACACACAGCATGGCAGGATTTGTGTTTATTGCTGTACAAGCTTTAAAATCATCATCACAGAAGCTTCCAGCACAATCATCAACCAACATTATTCATGCAAAAGCAGTATGTGAACTTTGCCAGATTATAAATAATGAACACATGCATTATAGGTGCTGTTACCAGGGGTATCTGTAAAACCTCCACAGCTCAGCAATGGTAGAAGTCACAGCAGGGTAACTTTATCAGAGAAGCCAGTTTCATATCTGGTAACCTGACTTGCTTTCACATCTTTCAGGGGGTTAAATCTCCTTCAGTGGTCTTGCCCCTAACTCTCATTCCTTTATCCCCTCAAGGAATTTTTCCTCTACCAGAGCAGCCATTTCAGCCTCTGACTTCAACTGGGTTACTTTTAGTTTTAAAGCACCAGTTCCCGGGCACCTGAGGTACAGGCAGGTACCTGCACATCTCATGGACACCAGCCTGGGCACCTCTCCCTGGCAGCTCTTGGGCCTCGTGTTCCATCTCAAGTCCCACAGAGCTTTGTAGGATGACCTTTAAAGCAAAAAGAAATCTATTTTTATGCTTAAATCAAATATGTGAGAAATGAGACAGTAAAAGATAAAGCCTTGAATTCTTCCCCCTTCCACAGATCTCTAGGGTGATATTTCCTGCACTATCAAGGCAGTGCCACATCCAAGGTTACAATAAGATTCCAAGTGTCAGCACAGGGATTTAACTCACTCTCAAAATTCCACGGAGAATAACTCCCAGCAGAGAATGTTGTTTTAAGATCCAGTTCTTTTAGCTCTAAAACCGTTCAGGAGGAAAGAGAACATAAATCACAGCTCTTCTCTCAGGGAAGAGGGGCTTCCTACTCTTCTGCTGCTGTGGAGTCTCTCCTTTCTCTGAAAGTCCTGCTTGGGCTGGTTGAAAACAGGAAAACTCCAAGAAAAATTCACTACTCTCCAGAAAAAAAGAGCAAGCAAATAAGTGAACCTCAATCTAGATATCAGAGTCCCTTCCAACACTAAAGAAAACCCCCTCTTTTGAGAAGCAGCTATTATGCTTCTAGGACAATTACAAGGTACCTAGTGCAGCCCTGAATGCCACTCAAGAAGAGTTTGTCTGAGAAACAAAGAAAAATGCATTTGAGGAGATGTAATGGATCAAATCCCCTGTGGCAGGTGCACTTCCACAAATGTAAGTTGAGCTGTGCTCCCCTGTAGCAGTCCTATGCTCATCCCCATGTCAAGAAATCCCATCAGGCATGCAGCCCTGATGCAAGGTAAGTACATTCTCTCAAATACACATCACTGTATCATCACTTCAAAGGCCTTCCTAATATGCTATAAGGTTCTGGAAAATATTCCTTGAACAGGTTGATTCATTAAACGGCTGGAATAGTTTAACCTATGGTTTTGCTTTAATGATTATTGTATAAGGTATGACATTGATTAGCAATATGTAATTTAAGGAAAAAAAATAGATTGTCTAAATCTATGTTAAACTATGTTTCTACACCAAACCTAAGACAATTCTGCTTCCTTCCACGACCACTTTGATGGATGGTGATATTATATAATAGGGATACTGTGGAGAAGGAGAAACTTTGCCTTAGCATAATACAGCAGTGCCTAAGGGCTCCCAAAGGCAGCTGCATCTGGGAGTGAAGGGGAAGAGCTGGCCTTGGAAGCAACGGCCAGGACAGCTTCCATGAGGGAACCACCCAGCCAAGGATTCCAAGCAAGGACAGTGGCCACTGGGTGCATCTTCCCAGCTGCCTCCTTTACACAGAAGGCTGGAAATTAGCAAAGTCTGGATTATCTTTAAAGCACTCAGCAACAGCAACATAAATATTACCCCAGTAGGCTCACAACAAATATTCAACACTAAAAAAATCTATTAGGCTCCTAGATCCCAGATGTATTGGCACACACATATCAGAAAGAAGCACTAAGAAAAACATTTCCTGATTTTATTCTTTGCAGTGACATTTCTATTTCTCTGGGCAGCACTAAGACAAAAGATCATGTAATGCAAACATGTCAATTCTTCTTTTCCCCATTCTTTCTATAAATAATATAGAGTGTCACTTTGCACCTAAGTGAACCCTAGCAATGTCAGGGAGTCCTTCTTGCAGAAAATGTTAAAATAAACTCTAAGCCATAGAATTTAGGAAAGAAGTGCCAAAGATCAAAAGTTACAGAGTGGCACTTCTGACTCAGAGCTGAGAAAATAGTTCCTGTGACTTCAGCAAGTCCAAGAAGACATCAAGAGAGTAACATTACAGGGATGCTTTCTGAGATATCTGAAGGAAAACAATTACAGAGGCACTGAGACTCTATCTGAGTCTAACATCTGGGATATCATTGCATCCCATGAAGGAAGCAGGATGAAAAAATTATCCTAGGAACATGTGCACTAGCAGTGACAGCTAGAAACTGCCATGGGAATTATGATGTTTATTGTCTCAAACAACTCATTTTCACATAGAAGATTTTGCTTCTGCACAAACTTTTCCCTATGCCAGACATCTCCCAGTCTTTAAGGGACCATTGTCTCTGCTATGAGCCAGAGAGCATAATTTCTGTGTCACACTAATAAGATCTAGAGCCAGTCAGCCTCACCCCTGAGACTGTGCACATAACCAGGTTCAAAGTCTCCTTTTCTTAGCAGAGTCTACTTTTCTTCAGGTAAATCCTTCACTGTCTTGTCTCTGACTCCTGCCATATGCAGATGTCAAAGGGTCACACATACTACACTGAAATGGTAAGGAATGGGGAGAAACACCTCCTAGCCAGAGTAATGCTGCCTGCAGACAGTCCCAAACCAAAAGGGGTTTTCCTACTTGCTGTCCTTCAGCATAGAGAAATAAGCAGCCTGCAAACACACAGTGATAATAGAGATCCTGAGATGCAAAAGGTTGTTAATGACTGGCCTCACTGGGATCCTGATGAAGCTTTGCCTGCAGTGCTCATCTTGCTTGGAATAATGTTGGAATATTTTCCTGATAAGGAGAAAGAAGAGTACCAGTCTAGATTCACTCCATCTCAGAAAATGCAGATTGTTCTCTTCCAACTGATAGAGCTGGCAGTGACAAATATGCTAGGAGCTTTTCAGGGACTTAACAGTTAAGATACTATACTCAAATATATCCCTCTCTCAAAAAAAAGATTCTGTAGGGCTCCATACCATTTGTGTATTTGTTTTTCATACTTTTGAATTGATATATAAGAGGATTTAAGTGATGTGCATAAAAGGGCCCAGGAAAACTTCCTTTAGCAATCATAGCTACAGGAGTTTTGAGGACTAATTCCAGAAGTACTAAAGAAGCCATGATGCTGTTGCTGTTTGTGCTGGGTCATGACTGACCCAGCTCAGACATCCTTTGAGACTGAACTTCTCAACTTCAAAACTTAGATTGCTTTTCTTCCTCATCACCAAAGAGTCTTGTGTGAAATAAAGTTGTATGAAGAAACAGAGTTTTAGGAAAACATTCCAAGATCCACACAAAAAAAACACCTCACGTTGCTCCAGCTGGCAGACGCAGCAGCTGCCCAAATGTACCAACATTCAGTGTGAGTGCTGAGGCCTCCTTCACTGATACTTTAGCCCATGTTTTATTTAATATTTCTTGCAGAGGAGGTATTCCTATGCTAGGAGTCATGCCACAGCACTGACAAGTGGCTTGGCAATACCAGTGACACACTTGCACCCTTGAATCCTGGAAGTCTCCAAAAAAGACACAAATGTAGCCAGTCTCTGGTATGTGCACCTTTCTGGAATAACAAGGAAACCTGTCCATCCTCAAGGGAATCCCAGGCATGGAAAAGCAGCAGCACTCCCAAACAGAGGGACCCAGGATGACTTTACCCCCCACGCTGCTGGCTCTGGATGACATGACCTGGCCTGTGAAAGAGTCTCCGAAAGTTTAAGAGCAAGTCAGGCTGAGAGCAGCTGTAGAGAAGAATAGAACAAGGTCTATTTCTCAGGAAGATCAGCCTCCTGTACAGGAAGGACAGGGTGCCCAGCGTGCCAGATGTGTTCCTTGCCAAAACCCCCGAAATAAGCAATAGAAAGCTTTAAGTCAATCTGGCAGTTCCACAAGCACGAACTGACTCAGAGCTAACAGTGAATTACAAAGAATTACTTTTCTGTTTGGGTTAAGCAAACCTCCCCAACACTCAAAAGCTCATTCTTCAAGAAGTGAGTTTTGAGATCACCAGACAATTAGCAGTAGAAACAACAACAGTTAAAATCAAAACCAAGCATAATTAGGAAGAGGTGAGCATTTTGGTTACAAGCTCTGCATTTCTGCCCCAGAAACAGTATGTTTTCCACACAGAGAAAAGAAATGTTCTGGTTATGGCATGCATTAAACAACCTGGGTGGGGAAAAAAAAAAAAAGATAATCAGAGCATGGAAATCACAAAAGCAAGAATTTTCAACATCCCGACACAAGCAGAAATACTTAGAAGTTTCATTAGCACTGATCACTGTACATTAGGCCTGCTATTTCCCAAGGGCTCTGACATTTTGAATGCTGTGAGAACACTGAGAAATATCAGCTCTTGCAGAAAGAGCTGTTGTTAAAATCTAAAATCACTTTGAAATACAAAGACTATTTACACAGCATTAAAGTAATAGCTGGAACTGTGTGCCCAGGCTCAATGAGAGCAGAGGTACTCAGAGGCAGCATATGAATCTGCCAAGTGATGCTGCAGAGACTTTTGCAAGCATTTGCCTCACATCCTTGCACCTACAAATGAGAGCACTGACAGTCACTACTCATGGATCTGTTTCTCTGACTTCAGAAAGTCACCTCTGCAAACCATTGGATAGTTTTGATCAAGGAAAACATCTCCTGAAAATCCCACGCACAATTCCTTCCAGTCCTCTTCCATAAGGTCTCCTACAGAATCATCTATGCAGGGTAATTAAAGCACCCTGCAAGGCACAGCAAGTCATGGCTGCTCTACAGGCAGGCCAGGAACTCCAAGCTGCTGCTTCCAGACTTGGAGAGGAAAGTCTTCATCTCAATATCTTTTTTGCTACAGAAAGAAATAATTGCACCCAATTTTGCTGATGCAAGCAGAAGGCCATAAGGGAATTTTTCTAGGCCGGAGAGCTCTCCATTGTCGTGGGGGGTCCAGCCACTACTCCTGTCAATCTCTAGGATCCAGAGATCAAGAGCCAGCTTTATCACTCCACTCTTTGATGAGCTTAGGTTTGGTGGCCTCTGGAAGTAATGACAACCATCTGTGTGCAGAGACCATTGGAAAGGTTCACTGACTTCAGAGCCTGTGTCAACATACACCAGGGGAGAATCTGACTCTGCCTAATGGTGAAACAAAGTGCAGAGCTTCTGCTCCTGAGCCTGTGAGACAGAGATTTATCCATCTTGCCTCTCCTGACATTGCCATTGGATCCAACGAGCTGAATTAGTTCTTAAAAACAACCACCTTCCCCCTGAAAAGCAACATGCCACATTTATCATCGAGCAAAGGGACAAGATACAACCACAAACCTCTGTCCACAGAGTATCAGTGACAGCTGTAGAACCACATGTGTGTAACTCAGTACAGAAAACATCAGGAAATTGTTGTACAAAATTCACACCTTGGCCAAACGCAGATACAAAATAGGTGGACAAAACCTGCACAGAACTGATACTGCTTTGCAACTTTAAATGTTTTCTGAAAGCAATATGTCAGTATAAATCCACCCTGCACTTAGGAAACAGTCACAGAGCCCTCTTAAACTTTGAGATATTTGGGGTTGTCCCCCTCAGAGGCATTTCAGCTATCTCCTGTCTCTTTTGATTTGAGAATAAGTGTGAAATTGGAAATTTTATCACTAAACCCACAAGCTTTGCCAGATCCATTGCTGCTGGGAGCATGCTCTGTTTCCTCATACTTACTTGACAAAGATAATGTGTGATACCTACTGACTGAAAAGTATAATGGAGTATATACACTACAAAATAATTTCCTATATGTTTTCAATTATGCACTGAATTCAAGCAAAAAAATACAAAGCATTCCTGCTACTTCATTAAAATAGAATACCTTTTGCTCCCCAAGTACAGCAGCTGTACTGCAGTGGCAACCACACCTGTTAAAATATAGAATGCTTATTTATAGAGCTCATTCAGGCAAATAATCATTTTTCCAACAGAATCCACAAAAACACCAGGTTCAGAAATTTATCACAGCTAGAAAGGGACAGTGTTTATTTACACTAGAGCACCCCAGAGATTTACAGTTTTCTCTCAGAGAACTAGAACCATTAGAAACCACCACCAAGGAGTTTCTCCCTCTGGATTGTGTATTACGTGGCAGGGAGGGGAGAAACAAGCCTGCCACAAGCAACTGCAGAAATTAAAGATATACTCAAGCTGATGTGCAAAAGTAAATTTTAAATTGCTGCTTAGACAGGTTGCTGGTTTTCAGCCCCACTGACTGCCAGAAAGTCCTCCTAAGACATTGTGAGAGCAAAGGTGGTTCTTTCTGGTCCAAAAATAATTTTGCCCATGACTGAACATTCCCCTATCCCTTTATCTTTAAGATCAAATCAATTTATACCTGCTACAAAGAAACCAACAAAATTCATATCTATATTTCAGCTTTTAAATCACTTGGAGCCAAACTAACCTGCAAGGTACATTCATCATCAAAGGGTTAAAACACATGCCTAGGTCTTGTACCTGTAAATTTAGTGCCATAATTTTGATTTTTTTTTTTAATGCATAGTTTTTGTCATTTATAAAAACAACTAAAAATGCTAGAAACTGATAACTTTTGCTTTTATTATTCATACTGCAGTAAAAACAATAAAATCTCCTTTTTTACCATTTTAGCATATTAACGCCTTCTGATAGTCATTCCGTTAAAGCCAAGAGGATGACTTAAAAGGCAGAAGCACACTAATGTCAAAAGCCAACATACAAATCTGCACAGCAGCGTGATTAACTTGGCCAGGCTTGGTAACAGCAGCACCCTTTAGCTCAAAGTGTGAGATATGATATAATGACTCCCTGAGGAGAAGGCTGAAGGCAAACGTCAGAGCTGACCTTCACACTCATGTACAATTGTGTCTTAGCATTTCATTACTCTGATCTGACCTGAAAACATTTGCAGTCACAGAAGTCACATCCAAAAGTGGCAGTGACTGAAAGCAAAAAAACCTACCACTATAAAACATTCAGAATTAAAATCAAAATATATAATCAGTGTTTTAATGGCTTTTAAAATCAAGAAGTGTTGCCAAATACTAATTTCTAACAAGCATCAGCAACACTGAGCAAAAGATGTTGAACTACCTCTGGGTCCTACGAACTGTGGAAGAGCTCTTCAAAAAGGCATCCAAGAAAAAATTATCTCATGCTACAAGTCAAGTTTTATTTAAACAAACTAAAAGACAGACAACTAGGAAACTGCAGATAATCAGGCAGCACATGCATCTCAGAATCTCCCAGGCTTTGTGCTGCAGAGCAATCACTCAGTCCTGAAAGCCCAGGCTGGACTCTGCACAGAATATAAAGAGCTTTCCACTTCCCTACCCTGAATCACTAATTCCTCAATCTGGAAAATGCTGTTGGGAGCTTAAATGATGAACCTCTAGTGCCACATCTCACCCAGGATGCATTAACTCCTGAAGTTTCTCAGCTTCTCAGATTTTCTTCCATCTGTTAACTGCACTCACCTTCTAGGATCCATCTTAAAAGCTAAACAACCCCAATTTCAAATTCCCTGGTCTCCTTCTGCTTCCCCCTGGGTTTGCTCCCCACCATGGAGCTTTGCAGTATATTTTGGAGGTCACGAGGCACACGTGTCACAGCCCACAGATCCCAAGAGCTGGACTGAAAGCTGAATAGTGAGTGAACATAGGAGGAAACAGAGCAAGGGAGGTACATGTGGGGAGGGAGGAATTGAAAAACTTCCTATGGTGAAGGATCAGCCTGTTTCTTGGCCCCTTGTAAACGTTCTCATCACAGAGTCTGTATGTCTAAAACAAAATTCTGATCTTTCCTCCCAACTCCCCACAACGTCTTCTCAATCAGTTAGTCACGAAACACAGGTAATGGGCTTTTTTCTAGCAGTTATTACATTAGCCTCAGCACAGCAGCATCCCCTGTTTCCCCACACATGGAATGCAACATCTCACTGTGAGAAATGGTCTTTTTGCCTATGGTAACACAATGGCCAATACGCAATACAGTCTCAATCACACTGATAATAAAAGCCCAAATGACATTATGCTACTACAGTCAGGCTAGTCCTTACGTTTCTCACCCAGCTTCCTGGCCTATCTACCAACCCATCTCTATTTCTATTCCAAAAATTACAAACAGTATCTTTTTGACAAGCTAGAATAAACATGCTCATCAATCCTACAGGGTTTGTATCCACTGTAAGGTTAAAGAATTTCCAGAAGCAAGACATAAAGCCAGGACTGACGGAAGGGCACAGTGGGGCACAAAGGACCAGCTAAGCTTCGCTCTCCTTTTACTTTTGCATCCTCTCTTTGGTAGGACAAGCCCCAGAGATGTCTATTCATATGCAACGTGAGGTCTCCTTTTCCTTCCCCATGCCAAAAATAATGCATTACCATCTGTTCACAGCTAACAGACATGAACTGCTTCCACAATGATCCTGTGTAAGAGCTGAACAACTCAAGCCAGTCTCTGTCCAACACAAACACACCCTGAGACAAAGCCCATGGAAAGCCCACAATGCCATCCCTCAGCCATGCGTGTCCATCCCCACCTCATGTCACCAGTACCAAGAGGAGTGTTAATAAGAAAGCTGCTTCCCAAGAGCTTTGCTGAACTGCACTGTCTCGTTCTGTTTTATTATTTATAACACCCAAATCTCTCTCGTAACCAGCCAGTGCAAAGGCAGTGACAAGAAGGGAATGTGAATGGAAAGCTTCGTAAACATACAAGAAACAATGTCAAAAAACCACAACAAATTTCTAAGAAATGAGAACTCAGAACTTCAAAGTCAAGTCAACCGAAAAGCAACCTGTCAGGGCAGGAACAAAGGGAGCTGGTGCTGTGTGCACAGCAATTACTCCATCTGCAAATTCTGTTGAAGAGCAGAACTGACTATAAAAAGAATCCAGCAATGCAAGCCCTCCCTGCTAGTCAAACGAAGGAAACACATCCTTCTAAAGACAATTTAAGCAAATGAGGGGAGAAAGCCAAGGCAACAGAACAAAAGGAACATCCCAAAATACTTCTTACAGTCAAGCTCTTGATTTTATGGATATAATTGAGACCTCCCAGAACTGCAGAGTCACTGTTGCTGCATGGTCATCATTAGCTGAGAATGTTTCTTGAAGTTATTCGGCTCAGAGGCAGAAAGAGAAGATCAAGGACACAAAGTTGTGCTGCTGGCATAAAAACACTGAAATAAAAGCATATAATGAGAATTTCTCTTGGTGTACACAATGCTCCCACAAGTAGAAATGAAAATAAAAGTAATTTTGCTTAGAGTTAGAATGACCTATTAATTTTAAGGCCTATACCAAATGATGACAATTGCTTTGAATGACTTATATAGAAATAGATGCTACAGCACAAGCCTAAACCTGTATCAATAAGGACAAAAACCAGCTTTTTTTTCTAAGATGTAAAAATATACTCCAATTCCCATACACAATCATAGGATTCAGGCACTGTAATAAGTTTCTTAGGGAAGTGGTGGAATCATCATCCCCAGAAGTGTTCAGGAAGTGCGTGAATGTGGCACTTGGGGATGTGGTTTAGCAGTGGTAGTGGGTTAACAGCTGGACCTGGTGATCTTAGAGATCTTTCCCTCCTAACATCCCCAAATTAAAAAAAAAAAAAAAAAAAAAAAAAAAAAAACCCCAAAAAAAAAAAAAAAAAAACCAAAAAAAACCACGGAGCTAAAATTATTTCCCTACTATCCCAGGAACAGGAGGGTGTTTACAACACTTGTAAGGCTGCCAGCTGGCCTCTGCAGGTTCCCTCTGCACACAGCCTGCAAGTTCAACTTCAAGGAGTTCTCTGGCATTCTCTTGTGAGAAGACTACAGAAAGCAATACAGGGTTTCAGTCAACACCCTACACAGCCCCCTTACAGGGGCTGACCAACAGGCACCAGAGCCTGTTTGTAGTACTGAAGTCAGTGCTCCTCTTGCAGGCTGAACTTCAAATACATCTCAAAATGGCAAAGAGTGAGCATCACTTCTGCAGCTCCCACTGGTACCCCGGGGCACAGCAAACACAGGCTGGCAGAGGAGGAGACTCTCAAAGAGCAGTTATGATTTCCTACACTGTTCTCATCATATTTACCTCAGTATTCAAAACAACTCTTATTCAGGGGTCTGCCTGACTTGGGATGCTGGGATTGGAATGTTTTCCTTACTGTTTCCTATCCTGGATAATCCCATAACACCAATCAGTTCATGGACCAGAGATACATGGCAGAACTTGCTCTGTTTTGAAATTATCCCATGTGGAAGTTTTTTGAGATCAGCTGATTCACTGGTAAAACAAACTGTTTCTCAGCTGCCACTAGGTCTAAATGCAATGAGGCTTTTTTCCATATTAAACTGATGCATTCATATTGTTGATGAGCATAGTCAAATCATTCCTGTCTACTTCAGCCTCTCAGGTTTTCCCTTAATATATTCACGCCTCCATCATCACTTGAGCTTAACAAGCATGATTTCAACTAGGAAATTTACATCTTTTTGGGAAGGCAATGGAGGGGAGATTTCCATTTAATCCTGTATATACCATGGTAGAAATTAGTTCTTTTGTTCCATTAAAATGAAGCCTCAAAATAGTAAACCAGTAATTTTTTTTTCCTTAATTATTCCTGTTGTTGCAGAAGTAGCAGCACATATGTCACTGGAATAGAAAGATCAGTCTTGTAGGTAATAAGTTTTATTGAGTTCTCGGAACCATATCATCCGTCCACCAGACTTTTTAATTTGCCACATGACTGGTTCACTGTAACATCAGCTCTTGGAGTACTTGGGTAGGAGGGAATTCATGCTGAGTGCTTTCCTGAGCCAAACAAAAGTATTCTTCAATGTGTATATAGATTAGAGAACACTTTTTTTTTCCCTCCCAGCAGTATTTTGATCACTTTAGAAGCAGATGACTAATTTATATATAGCTATTTTAATGCAAACTATACTCGCATCTTGTTTAACCTCACTAAAAAAATAAAAGCAAACTCTTCAGAGCTGATATTCTAAGCATGGGATGTGTGTGGGGAGAAAACTTCCATACTGCTGAGACCAATTACTGGGAAGGTCACATCACAGTCTTGTAAAAACCACATTCCACTTGCATGGACTCAGGGCTGAGGGCCAAGTCCTGTACTTAGTGAACTGAAAATAAAAAAGCAAACTCAGACTAAAGGAAAACAGAAGGAACCCCAGAAACCTGCAGTTTTGACAGATGTGAGTCCTTGCAAAAGCCTCCAACATTTTCCTTTTTACCTGCTTGTATGGATCAATACTACATAATCAGGACCAATTCGTGCTTAGTGCTCCATGTGTCCCTCAGGGCCTGCAGAGGTCCAAGGGTGAGACAGTACAGCTGGCAATGGCACAAAGGGACAACAATTAGTGGCAGTTCTGACAAGCTGTGATACCTTTGAAAGTGATAAAGTGAGGGATTTATAAATATCTCTCCTGTATTATTAAGAAAAGCTAAACATCCTCAGACTTGAAGACATTTGAAATCCTGATTTCAATTGCCATTGCTTAACTTTACTTTCTCATCAGTCCATTCCTTCTAAAATACAGCCAAACACAAAGTCCAGGAGAGAGAGAAGAAGTAAAATATATAGCTATCCTGTCCTTTCCACCCTCAATAAAATCAATCCACTCAAAACATCCAAAATATGCAAATAGGATCTGGTATTCAAAACTAAGACAGGAGAGTCTCTATTCACATAAATAAAATCCTGATCCTTTCTCCCATTATCCTGGGTTTCACCAAAGGTTCTCACTCTTTCACTGTCCTAACACATTTAAAATGTTTAAATATTTCTAGTACCAGTATCACAGTGTAGAACTTATGGGGGGAGGGAACCCCATCCATTCAACTGGACATTTGTAATCTTCATTTCGCAATAGTAATTATGTTAAGCGATGAAATTATTTAAACTACATCAATGTAAGTCACATTCAACTCAAATTAAGGACACAAACACAAACTTCTGTAACAATAGTAAAGAATGATTTAATTGAAATCAATGTAACTTCTCCCACACACAAGCCTCTGCTAAGTAGAATACCTGTGTACTAAGTGGAATATTTATCTGGAAAAAGGGATACATTTATTAATATTAATCCTAAATAGATGACAGAATTGTAATTGGTTTTGTGGAGGAAAGAAAAAAGGCAATTAATTTCAACTTACATTGAACAAGATACATCAGGGTAAAATATTGACAAAGCAGATGATTCTGTTCCCCTATGCAGAATGCCAACTGGTACCCACTTTCAAAATGCCAGTGTAAAAAAACAAATCAAAATAAGAATAAAGAAATCAACCATTTAAAAGACTACATTGCACATTAATGGATCACAAGCAAATTACTTTCTTTGCAGAAATAGGAGAGGAGGAAAGACTCTGCTGGACTCAAGAGAAGCAACCACCTACTTTTTCAAACACATAGGTGTAAACATGTAAGTATCCACACATGTACGTACTTCCCCTTTGTGAGGATGACCTGTGAGTCCTCAAGGACTAAGTACAAAAGTCAGAAATCAGGACAATTCACTAATCCTGTGTTCAAAAGGCACAGCAGCATAATATGTGGTGGGGCAATACTCCTTCGTTGTTCAATATCATTCTATGATGACAGAACTGAACTCTGTATTCCATTTATTTATTTGAAGGGGATCACCTCTCACTCCCAGGTAGCAGAGGAAAGAAAGTTCTAAAGGGACAACAAGGTGATCTTTAAACAACCCCCAGATCACAGGTACCACAGACACAGCCCAACAAATCTGTCCCTGCAGAGCCTGGGGAACCAAACCAATTCGTGGTCTAGAGATGCTCCTGTGGGGGGCTGGAGTCTCACCAAAGCTGTGACATTAACAGTGCCTTAAACTGATGCCTTTATGTGAGGAAGGATGATCCAGGCCTCCATTTTTCATCCACCCAAGGTTTTAAACTTCCTCCCAGATGGAGCAGCAGTGGTTGGACAACGCTCAACACCTCACTGCTGCCACCACCAAAGGTTTGCACAGCAAATCCCTTCATACCCACCCTCCCCTCCCAACACTGCTGACAAAATATAGGCTTGTAAGAACAAGGGCCACCCAGTACTCCAGTAGTGGGATTTCTCTGCTCAGCAGGAATCAGGTATGACCAAGGAGCACATGGGTCCTCTCCCAACAGCCAGAGACCCAAACAAACCTGGCTGCCATCACACACCAGCCTCCAGCACAACTCAGACTCCTCTGGTAGCAAGATCAGCATCTTGTGAGAGCAGTTCTTGTGTGAGCTGAATGCATCTCACAGTTCTTGCTTGCAGCTTCCCCCTGAAGCAAGTATATTACACACTTCTTTAGAAAACACACAGTAGTTTAGAAACTACTGCTCTAAAAGAGCATTAATTTATAAAATCACACATTCAAAGCAAACTGTCAAGCAAGATTTCCTGAACAATCTTAATTGAGCTCCCTTGTGTATTTACAGCATAATAGACTTATATATTCCTGGGCTATTTTCTTTCCCTACCATCTGAGCCTCATTTGTAGAGCACGGAGTTACAGGGAAGGAGGGAATATTGCTCTTCATCTTAATACTACACCTGGTTATTAGATCTTCAACAAACATTATCCAGTCTCTCCACCAAATGCAAAGCTGGCAATTCCCTTTCGACATTTTCCAGTGGTCTCCAAACGGTCCCTACCTCATTTTCACCAAAAATGCATATGTAGTAAACAAGCAATAAAATAACTCCCATCAACTGCACACAGAAGTGGCCAGATGAAAAGGTCACAGACTAACAAAAGGTTAAAACATGGACAAGCTTGTCAGATAAATCTGAAGTGTCAGATGAGCGCTTGCTATACAATTACTACCAGCTATGTATAATGTTTAGAACTGATAAACTGTGAGAATCAAGCTCTTAATCATTCAAGGCACAGACAATTCCATCTCCTGCTGCAGGTGCCCCTGGCTCACTCCAGCCCAGGGGCCTCTCCGTGTCACACAACAGCCCAACCCCAAAATGCACCAAACATGTTGTTTCCAGGCAATTCGGTGTCAGCAGTTCCTGTGATCACTTGGGATTTGTTCTTCTCTTGCTGCCTGGGTTGCAAATAAATTTCTTTCTGTGCTCGCTAATTTTTTCTGAAGTCAGCAGTATGGTAATCCTTGGAGAATTCCCAAGCTTCTCTTTAGGGAAGTAGTTAAAAACAGGAGTGTTTGGCAAATGTTATTCTAGCTATAGGTCTTGGAAAAAAAAGAAAGCAAATTTCTGATATTAATTTTGAGGCAAAGCTATACTGTTGTGAAAATATAATCACATTACTGTGTATAAATTTGCAAGTATTTTTCATGCATTCTGTTCTAAGACGAACTGTAAAAGGAAGAAAATTAATTACTGCACCCTCTTTTCTCCCCCTTCTTGGTTTTATGAACTGCAAGGGAAGTTTTCCCACACATACCCCATTTTTTTTCCTGCCTTTCTTTTTAAAATTAAACATTCAGGTCTCATCTCCCTCAACATGTCAGAACTAGCAAGCTTATGTTATCACGGGGAGCAAACAAAATCTGATTAACTGCAATGGAGGGGATTTCTTTTTAGTAGCATTTAAACCTATTAGATGGCAACAAGAAACTTCTGTTTCATTAAAAACACTTGAGAGAAAAAGCTTGTTGCTAAGTTCAGCAACATTGCACTGTCAGTAATGCACTGAAAGCTCTTAATCCATAGCCATGGATGGCACAAAGAAACTCTCCCACAAAGAACAGATGAACCAGCAACAGCCCTGCTGGTTCAGGTGACGTGAGTGGGGAAAGCTGCATGAAATCAGACAGCCAAAAAACAATTTTAAAAAAGAAAATAGAAAAGGAAAGAAAAAGAAAAAAGATAAGAAATATTTAAAAGGTTGGTGGGTTTAGCAGAACTAAACTAATTTCTATTCACTAATGTGCTTTCCTTTACCAAATGTATTCAAACTTTATCTGTTTTCAACAGAAGTGCCAACAGGCTGTGTACAGAGTGTAATTCAGATATAATTTAGCAGCTAAATTATCTTTGCAGTGAAGGTCCATTACTAAATCACTTCACTGGAAAATGAATAATAATAATGGAACAGTTACTAGCATTCCTTGGACATATATGCCCTCCTTAGCATGTTTTTGATATTCAAGTGCTTCTTCAGCCTGTGCCAGCTAAATCAGTAAACCCATTTACCACATTAACTTGCTTCATAATACACAGGACATTCTGCTTGAAAACAATTTACAAACCAAAGATGGACTGAATCCTTGGCCTCACACTTACAGGATCAAATACTCCACCTGAAGTTCATTCCACAGCCAATAAAATTGCAGACTAATTTTTTTAATGGAAAACCCCCATAAAGAAGAGAGGAAAGTCAAAAAGCAAATTAATGCAAAAAATGCAGGGCAGGAATACTTGAAAGCAGCAAGGTAATACAAGAAGCTGTTTTCCAGGCAGAAAAATTAAAGACTAAAATAATTTTCTAAAACACTAAAAGTGACAGTAATAATGTAGAAAGTGCTCAAAAATAGCTTCCATTCCACAACAGAAGATAACAAAATACTTCAATTTTACTGAGTAACACAAGGCTGTTCCATGGCACTTAGTAAATTTAATATTTAAGGCAAGTAACTCAAGAGTTTAAAAGAGCTGGCTGAGGGGAGACAACAAAAAAATAGGTTATTTTCATTAAATCTTAGAATACCAGTGTCATTTCAGGAGACTCAAAGAAAGCTAACGTTATGTCAGAATTTAAATACAGTGAATAAGTGCTTGTTGATCTGTCAACCTAATACCAGTTCTCGCTAAGCTAAGGCAGTGAATTACATTTGTCTTAAAATTAAAGACAAGCAGCAGCAGTTTATAAAATGAGATCCTGTCAGGCTAAGCTAAGTTGTTCTTCTTAGTGTGCTATGAGCCTTGCAGAAATAACAAGATTTGTAGCTTATCGAAGCAGATGGGAAGAATAATTTCATTCACTGATTGGGAGCACCTACCTAGCAAACAAAACCAGAGCATTAGAAGGTTCACTTAGTTGAGCTGGCAACTCTACTGTGCTCCAGTGACTTTAGCTTGAAGGTAAGTTCAGACTAGAAGTGTAACGTCATTTCCAGGAGACAGTAAATCTCAGGACAGTGTTGCAGAGTCCATTGCTGGCTCTGTAGCAATAGGCTGCTAAATGAAATTTGGGTCTCTGAAAGGATGAAAGGAAGAAAAGAAAGGGGAATTATCTGTCTGTGAAGCAAAGAGCAAATCCTGGATAGTCACACAGATGACAGCTCTGTTCTCATCTGTGCCCAAGCCCATTTCAAAACATGAGAATAAGTGTCCAAGAAAGATTTACCCTTCCACGTGTGCCTCCTCCATGAGCCACTCACCCACTAACTCAGGGCAGGATCAGGTCCCCACAGGCAGAAGGGCACGTGCTTCAAAGGGAAACAGATGCTGATGCACCACCAGTGCTGCCAAACCACTGATACTACCCTTCTAGAACAGCTATTAAAGCCATAAAATGAAAATGAACATTTATCTAGGCACTGCAAATTGATATTACAAAAATGAGTCCTGAAGTTATTACATAATTTCAGGTGCTTCACAAACAATTAAATACTGAGATGTACTAAGGTAGCTCTAAAACAGACAGGAAAGGATCACTGGAAAATAAACTAACCAACAGTTTAGCCTAGGCCTTGGTTATTTGGAGCAGTGACTGGCTGGTTCCATCAAGCAAAAGTCTGTCTGTCACTTCAAAAGGAAATGTGAGGTGGGAAATAAGGAGGTGACAAGGCATCTCCAGGGCAGCCCCCGTCCAGCAGAGCAGCACGGATGCTCCTGGCTGTGCTCAGCGGGGCAGGAGACGGAGAGCCCCCGCAGCAGAGCATGGACTGTAAAACCAAAGGTGTGAGTCGGCTTCCAAAGGCATCCTGAGTGCAGGGAAATCCTCAGATGCTTGCAGGCCAGTGTAAAGGCAGCAATACACTGAAGGGGAGCAGACAGGAACTGCTTTGGGGAAGCAAGAAGATGCTTTTAATATAAAGAAAATATTCAAATGCTAACGTCTGACAGTAATTCAAGAGATGCTGCAATTAATTTGGCTATGCTTTCAGAATTACCCTTAAAGAGCACAAGTTTCCAGAGGACTGGCCCATTTTTACTTCCACTGCATTCACCAGAGCATTTGCTATTGATCTCATGGGGAAAGGCTCCCAATCACCATCAGTGATTCTGCCTACATACAAACATGACAGCAAGCAAAGGTATCACCTTTATAAAACCTCACAGCTGCTCCACCCCCCCCTTTCAGCTTCAAACTACTCAAATCCCTCCTGAATGCACCAGGTCTGCTGCACACCATCCTCAAGCACTAATCCTAGCAGAACTCAGGGGGTTTTTGGTAAAACCAGGCCATGCAGCTCCAGAATAGAGACCAGACAGCCTTTGTAAACTACAGGCAGGCAAAACTGAAGAATTTCTGAAGAGAGTATAAATAAAAATATCTATAGGTATCACTAGCAGATACAGCCAAAGACATCTTTGAAGCTTTGTGCTATATTTCGCCTCATTTTTCAATGTGTTTGGAACATTAAGGCAGTTTGTAACGTATATAAAACCTGTGAACACAAGTGGGTATCTTACAGTATGGGGTTATTTTTACTTGAACTTGACTGAAATGGCCTACATAGCTTATGGCTAATGTAGCTTTCCCAAAGACATGTTGATACACCCCTGACATTTCACCAGGTGCAGAGCAGGTATCCTAGGTTGGGCTTTCCATCCTTAACTTTTGCCAAACAAATAATTTCAACTGCAGTGTCCTACATATGGTTTGTAGCACAGGCTGTACATTTTGTTCCATCACCCTGAAGTTATGCAGCATAAATATACCAGTCTCAAGTCAGAGGAAGCGTGGTTCTCCCAATTTAAAAATATGTTTTTAATGTTAACATTTAGCATTCAATTTTGACATCTGTTTTATAGGTTTTTACAACTACTTGGGAACCAACATAATTAAGGAAATGAGATTTTCTTGCTTCTACTCCTCTCCTTGCGACAGTAAGAAGCTGATTCAGGAGATGTTATGCTAGTACACAATTAGGGTCACAAATATATGCATAATCTAAAAGGGCAGAGTTCACTGTGCAATAGTTACTCATGTTCCATTATTCATAAATGCTCTGATAGCTTTTCCACAAACGCCCAGTGCTTAATGAATCTTGAAAGCTTTTAGTTCAAACAATTATTCCTCATGAAAATGTGTACCAAAGCATATTATTTGTAACTCTATTTGCTTCTCCCCATTTAAATTTGAATTGCTGAGCTGGAAGCAGAAACAAAACCTTCACTGTTGGGCAACAGCCACAGTAAAACAAATTATGGAGGTGGAGCAGCTGATGAGCATACACAAAATAAAAGTTAAGTTCTTCAAAGTACATCACTGTGAAGACCACACTTTCATATAAAATAAGGGTTAGCACATGAATTAATTACGAAGTGAAAGGGGGATCTGACTGATGAATATTACTTGGTATTTCCAGTTCAAAACAGCTGCAATTAACTCTGCCTTTGCTATTTCCTCAACAGCCAATGCACACAGTACTGATATGAAGGGAACAATGCAGCAATGCCCAGTTCCAGCTGCTAACATGGGGATTGCATTTCACCAGTCTCTAACCTTTTCTCTTACGGGAAAGGGCTGTTTTCTGGGAATGCTGCAGCTCAGGGCTCATGGCACCCACCAACCTCACAGCCTCCACACAGAGATGCTCAGGAATGCCATAGGCAGATGCTCTACATCCTCCCAACTGCTCACAGGGATCAAAGTCCTGGATGGTAAAAAACATGTTTTGTGCACAGAACTTGGGTTGAAAGAGTGAGGAGGGACAAGCCAGTCTGACCAGCTTTGAAATCCAACCTGCCAGGCTGGGACCCCCCAGGAGCTGGCATCACAGGGGAGAAAAATCTGTTGGTGGTGCTTGCAGCCTTCTCCTCACCCTGGGCGAAAGGTGCATCCGGAGCTGTTACAATCTGTTTCCATCTGAATTGCTTCAGCTGATAAGCATTTTCAAGTGCCTGAGTTTTGCCTCCCAGGGAGGCTGGATCTGGGAGTTGCCCCATTATATGTGTATGCTCTCACACACACATACATCCTCTGTCTGTGGAGGAAACATTTGTTGCAAACATATGGAGAAGGCCCTGCTGAGGCCAGCATTTAATGCTCTAGTTAATAACATTTTCAACGGAAAAAAAAAAAAAAAAAAAAAAAAGGGAGGCAGGAAGGAGAAAACTAAATTCAGTAGGATGTGAACACAAAAAAGGCTCTCAGGTGTAATGGCATTTGCCAAGGTTTGAGCAAGGAAGCTTAAGAACATCCTCTAATAAATGAGGGACATGCCCCCCACACAGTACATAAGATATTTGCCTCTCTCTATAATGTATACACACAGAGGAAAAGGGGTTCAGCTTGTTTGTGGTCAATTTGAGGTGTGCAGAGGGCGATTTGAATTGGGCTGAGCTTTTTTAACAACGTTCTCAAATACAATAGAAATGTTGTTTTTAAATGTCAGACAGCATTTATCCAACTTGTTCTGCACAGTCCTCCTCCTCTGTCCAGGGAACAGCAGCTGTCTGGCTGATGCTCTGGGTTGTTTTCCTCCTGGCTGGATTTCTCCATTTAGCTGCCAGCATTTTTGTTCTTTGATGACTGGGCTTGTAAGCTGGTACCCACTGCTAATGATAATGGCTACTGAGGTCTATTACAGAGCAATGTAATACTGACAGTTTACATCCCAGAATGGGGAAAAAACCACGAGGGTTGGAGCACAGAGAGGCAGAACGTGTGGGTATGGATTTCGCTCCAGGATCAGCTGTGCCTTCCTTGACTAATTAATCTGCAAAATTTGAACAGTCAGTAGAATGAAAAAAAATGGGTCAACTTGGCAGCATGGGACTTAAATAAATAAAAATGAGGCAATAGCTTAGATTATGTCTGTACTTTGTCCAGGTTTGAAGCCAACACAATATAAAATATAGTCTTATAAAATAGATGAACTGATGACAAATTAGATGAGGGTGAACCCTGCAAGGCAACTTGTTCTATGCCCAGGAAAGAAGGTGTCAGAACCTCTACTGAAAGCATGACACCATTAGAATGCAGAGATGGACAATGCACTTAGTGCATGACAATTAAACAGGTTTCTCACAGGGGAGTAACACAAAAAGATGTCTATATAGTCATAGTTTTGCTTTGATTTAAAATTTATATTGCATGTATGAGTTTTTTTCCACAGTATTGGAAGCTCAGGTAATCCCAAAGGAAGCCCAGCATCCCATACTGTGTGTTAGTACCTGATCTGATTATTCAGTTCGTGAGGCAGAGTTGAAAGACTGACCACCATGGTGAATCTTGTCATTCCTTACTGCAAAATGAGCAGGAGGAGTCTGACTGGGGTAAAGCCAAGTACCCACCATTAGGACATGGATCAGTACTCATTCAGGGGAAGCAAATTAATTTTTTGCAGTTCTAAAGCTCAGTTTTCAATGGGTTCAGTGTAAAAGATGTTAAAAGAAATTAAGTGGTTTTGAGACCAGAACATGACTCCTCTGTGCAAATTCTGTGGTGCTTTATATACTCACATAAAGACCAACTTCTCTGGTCTCATAAAAAGCAAGAAACTGGAAAGATGGAGGCAGGAGACCTCCTTCCTTATAGATTTGAGACCCCCACCCTTCAAATCAGTTCACAAGTAAAAGAAGCCAGACATCTATATGCCAAGACCAAATATATGCAAGTCTTATTTTTACAGGAACATAAGGGTAGGCAGCTGAACACACCTTGTGACAAACTGGACCTAATTCTATCCAGACTCAGAGTAGGCAGCAGGCCACTTCTCCCACAAAGGGAAGCTGTAGTGCATATTGAGTCAGTCAGAGGATACCAGTCATGTTCCCCCTCTAGGCAACAAGTTCTTCTACCTCTCTCAAACACAGCACTGATTTAATCTAAGAAGGTTTACAGAAAATAACTTGTTCTCTCCTTTCTTCACAGAGTGTCTCTTTCCCACTTGCTCTGCCCACTCCCATCCTACCCTTGGATCACGAGCTGACTTAACTTGCTCCATTACCAATTCTCTTCTGGGAGAAATCTTGCTTTGTACAAGGTACCAAGAAGTAAGACCATTTTAAAAGGATGACTGAGCTGGACAACATTGCAACACAAATTCTGGCCCCTAGTCATGCACACAAAAAACTGAGCCACCTGCCAATATTTAAAGCAAATGTGTAGAACAAATTTCTTTGTTAATTTACTGACCAATTTCCCTCCTCCCCCACACAAAGGGAACACTGTGCTCCACCCCTCCCCTCTTTGGGCAGCTCAATCCCATCCTCTGCCCAGCATTTTATTTTGGTCTTGTAATTGTTGTCTGCTACAGAAGCTACTTACAGCTAGAGAAGACAAATGACAGGCAAAAAGCAGCTAAAAACTACTGAATTTGTCCAAAAGCATTACATGGTATATATTTCATTCTGTAACTTAACCAGGCAGCCACAATAAAAGCCCCAGACATCTCTCCTTGTCCAGAAGCAATTCAGGCCCTGGGGAATGATCTTGAATAGTGGCTAATGTGGGTGATGCCTAACGCAAGAAGGTCAAAACATGTAATTAGCATTTTTCTCTCAGGGTTTCTCTCTCTTGCTGTGGTGCTCACTCCCCAGCTCTCCTGGCTGTGGCCAGACTCCCTCGCTGCAGGGAAAATCAGGAACGAGCTCCAGTGAAGACAATACCAACAGCCCAGCAGCAATCAGTTTCTAGGGGTACTCAGCATCCACGGGTACCAGCTCAAATGTTAAAATGAAAGTTCAACTCTGTCATCCAAGAGGATGGTCTTCCCTTCATAATGGATTTCATCAGATCAACACTTACAGCAAGAAGCAAGAGCAGAAGCTAAGAATGGACCACATAAACTGGGTAAAGGGAATCTCATGGAGAGCTGTTGGCATTCCAGGATCACAGCAATAAACTTTCACTGGGATCTTGGCACTTTGAGTGGAGCCTTAAAGACTTTTAAAAGGTAGAGTAACCATGACAAGGAGAGCATTTGTTGCAGGTTCTGTGGGACAATGCCTGGACTAAAACCTGCACCCTCCTCTCTGCACATAGCATTGGTAACTGTCAGTCATTTATGTATTACATGGGCATCTCCTAAGCATGAACTCCAAACAAAAGGTGCTGGGGAGGCAACAAAATTTTATGGCATGGTGCAGATCTGTTCTTCATATGGAGACCCTTTATTATCTCTATTAGGCTCATGTCCCCCTCTCCCACCATGTTGTTGTGTCTGCCCTTCCACCTCACCTGCATCCCTTTCCTTGGGATCACCTGCTGGGTGCTGTTGTTGTCCCTGCCCAGGCAGGAGGGGGCAGCTGGGAGGAAGAAGAGGTCACTGCCTGTGGCACAAGAGCCAGTAACACATCAGCCCAAATCTCCCACTTTGTTGCCCAAAGCAAAGAGCACATCTTTAATTCTGTCTCACAGCAAACCCATAACCTGTGATGTCTCCTTGATTCATATATCTCTCCCCCATTTCCCTCCCTGGCAGTTTTCTTCTCTTTATCTCTACCTGAAAACCACAGCACCCTTGAAATCTGTCAAATGGTTTCCATTTGTATCCAGAAATCTCAGTATTAATAATACATTTTTACCCTATTATTTCTAGTTTCAGTGAAACTTCACAGCAAGCTGACATTTCTGCCTTATAAACACTTCTGACACAATTTCATGAAGTCTGGATGACACTTGAAGCAGCAACAGGAACTGCCACTCAGTCCCATGAGTCTCTGCTCACCTCCTTCTTGTGCTACCTCGTGGGGTTTGCTGTTATCAAGTCATTTCACGTAAAGGAAAGGTGCACATTTCAAATCCCAACTACAGGGGCAAGTCCAGCTGTCCTCTGCTCTGAGAGGTGACAAAAGGAAAGCAAAAATCACCTATTCTCTATATAATAAGACAATAAAACAGGATTATCTGAAGAACCATACAAAAAATTCAAATATTTGCTGTTGAAAAGATTACCATTCCTTTTAAAGTTGTTTTTTACTTCCTGTTCTTTCACAAAGCCCCTCAACCTCCAAAATCTGTGCCTCTCTCTTCTGCATATCACAGTGATCCACTTTGACCCCATGTCCCCATCTTCCCTAAAGCTCCCCTCCAGCTCTCCAAGGCCTCTAGAGTCCTGCTCAATGGGGAGGCAGAAATCTTAAACCTTTCTCTCCTCCTCACCTTCCAGAGCATTATCTTTGATACTACTTGGGTCATGTGATCTGTATTCACTCTGTTTGCTCCTGTCAAGGCTTCCTTGGCTGCTCCTGCACTGGCAGAATTCTCACTTCCACCTGCATACACTGCATTCTCCATTCCCTGACTTCACCTGAGTGCCTCCCGTAGCACAGCAGCTCAAACACACCCCAGTCCCACAGACATGTGATCCCTGACTCACAGTGCAAGTCAGCATTAAGCTGCTTTCCCAAACCCAAATCCCAATCATCTGACCCAGCATGCTGCAAAGCACAAACACAATCCACCTCAAAAATCAAGTTGTGCGACCAGTCGCTGAAGGGAATTTCTCCCCTGCTACTTCAAAGCACAGCAGAATTTCTGGACAATCTCAGGGCTAAAAAAATGCCTCTGCATTGGTCCTACTGCCTCAGCTCAACTGCTGTAGAAATGCTTATTTTAGTAGTATGTGTTATTTCTAGAATCTCAGGTGAAAATTAAACAGTGTGGAACAAATCAATAATAACATTAGTAGATATAAGATACACAACTTGGTGCTGATATTAGAACTGAAAAAGTCAAAGCCAATAGCTGTTGGCAGCCATATCTGGCATTGAAACATGCTTGATGCTTGCTTAATAAGAATTTAACATGAGGTGAGAAATCCTCACCATGTGACAGAGGTGTGCAGCCAGGGCAGATGCAGCTGCAAAGTGGATTTTGGTGCAGTCCAGTCCCACAGCACAGCAACAAAGAGGAAGAACAGAAACACAAGCTAGAGCCATGGGGATTCCAAAACAACTGGAATACGGGTAACTGTGGGATTGCCAGCAGAGCTAGAAAGCTGTATTCTAGAGCCATTATTTCATCACTAAACACAGGAGGCTTAATTTTGTTCTCAACTACTGTGATATAAAAAGTTACAGTGGAGTTCAAGTAATTCCACTGCAAGAAAAAAGTATTAATAACATAATTAAATTTGTACTACCTGTGAATCAACGGGAACAGCATCTGCTGTGCTGCTCTGACTTACTTTGCTTCAGGATTTGTGGCAGTCCCTCCACTTACAATGGGAGGTATAGCAAACAGTCACTTCCACTCATAATAAATGACACCCTTGAGCAAGTGCTGCAGAAAATCTTATGAATAACTGTCTCAGGGCTGCTCAAATAGAAAACAGATATTGCACTTTAAAAAAATTAAAATAAAAAGGTCACAAAGTAGCCTTGTTTAGACATCTCAACAATAACAGGAGCCTCATTTTGACAGTGACAATTACCAATCCAAATTATATGAAGGTGATTCTCCTTGTTTTCTATATTTGAGATTTAAAATAACATCATCCATTATTAAAAAAGCAAATATGTTTACTGAATTGCTCAAGTTTCTTTACAACTTGGACCCACTGCCAAAATTCTGGACTCTGAACTAATTACCAGGTTAGAAGCATGAGGTCCTTGCTTGTTCCCACCACGTGCTACCACAAGCTAGAGATGCTTCCTTTTACAGTGCAGTCTTTTAAGTAAATGTCACCAAAAATTTCTGCCTGCCTGTCTATTTTTTCTCCCCTAAATCATCTGTCATAATTTCTCTATTCTAGCAAAGTACAGTTCCTTTTAAGGAGCCAGAAACTGCGGGTCTCTGTCTCCAGGTTCAAATCACATTTATCATATTTAATGGGTAGATAAAGAGTTAGATTAAAATAGTATTAGAGGTGACAAAAAACAGCTCCTATTGTCAATTCTGACAATATCAAATTTTTGCGTGCTTGACTATGCCTTCAATGTTCTTTTAATAGAAATCTTTGAAGATTATTCTCAGGTTTGGAAAGAATAGAAAAAATTGGAGAGAAAAATTACAGTGCCAGAATGGAAGCTAAACATGAATCTACAGAGATTTGCACAAAGCTTCATGCCCAGCTGAATTTTAATGGGGCTTTTAAAAGCACATCCTCAACACAAAGGCAGAGCCATGACAGATTTCAAGCCTTTAATGACTCAAGTTCTTCAGTGAAGACCAAATACACACACATAAGTGAGACTATATTTTTCTTCTGTCTCTCTGATAAATAGCTTATCTTTTGCTTTATCAACAAAACCTGCCTGAGGCAAATGTAGAGTATATTTGGGTTCAGATAGCTAAACTAGGCCAACAGAAAGCAGGGTTTAAAAATGGGAAGTTTTGAACAGTGTTCACCACATGAGCTTTGCTATCTCCATTTTCCTGCCAGAGATACAAAGACTCCAACCCCCAAAAGGAAGGGAGAACACCTGCCTTTGTTAAGCAATCTACAACAAAAGAAAGAATAAATTACAAGGTAAACTGTTGTTATACCTTTTGTGAATTACAGCAGCCAAATGCTGTGAATAAGAATAAAATACCCAGCTACCCTCACTCCCCACTAACATCCATCATTCCCTTCCACGGCACCAGGGCTGGATGTAGACTGCATGATAAAACTTCAGCCTACACAGGCAGCTGTGAACATCCAGCAGGATGTCCATGGACAGCACCTGGACAAAGAGCATGCACCACTGAGGAAAAGCTGCTCCTGGGGAGACAAGGGTACCACTATTGCAGAATGCTTGCACTCCTTTATTCCCAGACTACAAAGCATCACTCCTGCAAAGCACCTCTCCTCTCACCTTTACCTCAATCAGCATGTTGTGTGCAGTACTGGATGATTGCTCCATTTTCACAACCTACACTCCACCAAATACTGTTATCAGAGGCCCCATGTGAACTCATGCAGTGAAGGGGACAGCCTGGCATTATACAATTATATTTTCTACAGTGCTGTTTCTTTAAAAAGAAACAATACACACAAATCCCCAAAACACACTGTCATTGAGATGACCCACTTGTAACACTGCCCCAGAGGACCTCAGCAGCCCCAGAGAGGGTGCTGGGGGCTGAGGTGTGAGGTTACCACCATGGGTGGGAATTTGCCAAGACAGGAGCTTCTGAAAGCAACTTTTCCACCTGTGAAAATGTAACATTTAATTTGTCCATAAATCACTTTGCCTCCAGTGTACTCCATACACAGAGAAAATCCATTACCTCAAGCCCTAAACATCATCCTCTGAATTAGGGGAAATGCACCCCCACAACCACATCTAAAGCAATCAAAACTAAAAACCATTAGAACCACATATTTCCACCCTCCCCCTTCCAATTTAGTTAGTGTCAAAAGAGTAATGAGTAATCAGGAAAATTCCTGTTAGGCTTATCTCTCAGTCCAGTGGGATCTCTAAATCCTTTATCAGCATTCACAATGAAAAATAAGGTAACACCCACACTTGTTTAGCCTAGACTAGACATAGTCTGATACACATTTGTGGAGTGACTGGAATTTACATCGGGCAGGAATCCAGTTTTCCAGGATCTTCCTGCACCCTCACTGTGCCCAAATCTGCATGGAAGCATCCAAAGAAGCATCAGCATCTCAGTTTCCAGAGTCCTTCGGTGACCTTTTTTATAAGCTGCATTTCAACCACTGGTGTATGATCCCCACTCTGTTCAAGGTAAATGTGTTATTGGTCTATGGCTTGAGAGATAAACTGCCAGGGCCATGGGGACTTTATAATTATATATTTGTATTCTGGAAAAACCCTGTGCCACAAACTCCAGCAATTCTGTAGCTTTTGCAGGCATCACTGCTTTCTCTGGGAGGGATATTGGAAAGCACTGCAGCAAAGACACACCACTGCTGACACAGCTGCCTCTGTACCAAAGGCTCAGCTGAGTCATCCCCACTCTGCAAAGCCTTGGTCTGAGGCTCCCAGGTGGCCATGGATTAAAATTTGTTATGCAGCCTGGAATTCCCATACTCAATGACCTCAGTGGATGAAATTGTGTGACCTCCTGACTCTCAGTGAGTGACTTTGCCATTATTGCTGCCACCAACACAGCTGAGTGCGCAAAGCCCTCCATACCGCACAAGACAGACTTAGAGAAAATCAAAATTCATTGAGCTGGGATCCTCCAACATCAAGAGCTGTTCCCAACTTTTTTTCCTCTACAACGGGAAGACAGAATGGTCACAATGCTAAAGGATCAGCAACTTTCCCCATCACACCCCATCCACATGGTGGAGCATCCCTTGTGTGGATATCACCACCAGGAGCAATGGTTGGCTCTCTTCATCCTTTTCATACTCAACCAATCCAGCATAGAGACTACACAGCACATCCCATGTGAACCAAAATACAACTTCCGTCTATTTAATGCATCTCTAGATCAGAACTGCAAAATCAGCTGCCAGCAGTCAATGGATAATCAAATAAGAGAGTGAAAGCTCTAAAGAAAAAAACCAACAACATAAATCAACTCCAAATTATTAACACAAATGGAGAGATTGATTTGCATGAGAAATATTCACAACAAAAGGTGAAAAAGCAAAAGAATACCAGAAACAAATATTTTCAATTACTTGGTCACTAGAAGAATTTCCACTAGACACAAGAAAGCAGTGGAAAATCTGGAGTAACCAAAAACCTCTGAAAATTCTGCAAAGACTAAATCTCTTGTCAGAGCCAGTGCAAAAATAAAAGAGCTCATTCATCTTACATATTTTGCCTAGAAAACACAAATCCCTGGGCTAACCTGAACCACAGCAGAGTGAAACAGTTCACAGAGGAGGAATTCTCTTCTGGACACAAACTGGCTTCAAAAAAGCAAGATGGAAATTTTTTCTGTAGCAGCCTGTGCATATTAATCCAAGGGCAAAAAAGAAGTATGTTATGCACAAATATATCCAGCACTGGCTACTGCTGGAGGCAGAATGTCAGCCACAAAGGGCCAACAGACTGATCCCACATGACAATCCTATTTTTCTGTGTATTTAACCATATAATTAAAACCTGCTGCTGCCACACATACTAATTAGATGGACAGCATTTCATTTCAGGAGTCAGCACCCCCTTGACTGACAGCATGGCAGCACCAGGTGCCTGCAGCAGCCAGGCAAAGGCTTTGCTGCTCAGAGATGTCAGCGCTGGCTCACCAGAGGGTACCCTGGGAGGGCTGGATGGGGGTTAACAGGAATCTCCCCTCCACTGCCTAAGTTTCATTAAAATCACCAAAGGTTGGACTGCTCCAAGCATGAGAGACACACCAGCGGGAAAGCCAGATCCCACGAACATCAACTGGGGCCTCAGCAGAGGATCATACACAGTGTTTGAGAAGCTGTAATGCAGAATTTTAGGTAATTAAAGCTTCACATGCTGTTTTCAGGGTCAGTACAGTGTTCAGTTCTGATCAGGGCTGTAGCTGCTGCCATTTGCATCTTGGCAGAACATAATAAAGCAGATTAATAATTGCACAGGAAAATCTGCATTGAGGAAGAAGATGATTGATATTGATCTAATTTATCTCTTCTCCAGGACGACCCACAACATCCCAGGTGCATGTCTGCAACCACAGGAAAAAAAAAAAATTCAATCCTGGCTCCAGGTGTGCCTTATTAAACATGTACATTATCTCCACAGCAGAGCCTCAGCAGCAAGTGCAAGATCCCTGCAGACCTTCAGCTGGTCTTCAGACAGCTCATGGCCACTCATGTTTATTAACAGCCTTCCCAGTTCCCAAGAAAAGACAGAAGACATAAGAAACAGCAGCCACTAACCATACAAGAATAGAGTTCTGTGGATTCAGAACAACACAAGCACCAAAAGCTCAGGGAAATTTCACCCCTCTTGCACACAGAGAAGCTCACAAAGCATCAATAAAGTTGTACTAATCACACACATTCATTTACACATCAGCCTGGGCTTTAACCTGCATACATAAACTCGAAGGAAACATAGTTCATCTCAGACCTCAACTGATGACAGTAACACTGGTGAGCTCAGACGCAGTGGGCTCAGGCCAGAGCTGGGCTGGCTGCCCTACAGGTGTGGTGGCTCCACACAGCACAACCTTGTGTCACTGGATGTAGCACAGTTCTCTCGCTCTCCTAATCCCTGCCACTCAGCTGCCTTCAGGAAACCATGGGCTGTAATCATCACACTGCCTTTTAACTGAAGAGACAGCATTAGATTTCATCAGCCATTTCCCTGTCACACTGCATTGTCCGTGCAGGATAATGAGCCCCGAGGCTCTGCTGCTTGCAGCACTGTGGTTTGACAGGGAACATATTCCTGCATGGCACACAGGGACATGAGCCTGCCCTGCAGCACAGGCACACCCTGCAGATACTTGTATGGACAAGGGACACACTAAGTCTCTGCTGGGACGTTTTTGCCTAGAGATTTGAACTGAGGCTTGGTCTTGAGTCTTCCCAGTTCTCATAACCCACAGAAACTTGCAAGTCTCATGGAAACAAAGACAAAGAACTCCTCTTTAAGGGTTTCTCCAGCTAAGTAAATAAAATAAATTTATAATGATAAAAGCATCACTTGAGAAAAAAAAATTGTTGTGTTTTATAGAAACTGCTGAGTATTGGTAAGGGAAATTATTTTCGATTGTAACTTACCTGCTTACATCTTATGATTTTTGCTTCTTTTTGGTTCATCTTGGATACTACAAAATTGGGTTGTTTATAATCAGCACTCATTTTCACATTCCTAAAACAAACTAATTGCTGAGCTATAGCACTGCAGTGAAGTGTTAACTGAATTTTTGCAGCACTTCTCTTCACCTTTCCACTCTCCACTGACGAAAAAATCTTTTCCAGCTGAGTTCAGCAAACCTGCATATCTGAGTGAAGGCAGCAAGGCCTCACACTGAGTCACAGTCAGTTTAGGTACAAACAGTTCCAAAGCAAAATTAAAAACAAACAAACAAAGCCAACAAAAAAATCTGGGATGCTTATTTAAAGCTACAAACTGTTGATCTAAAAAGTTGGTGCTGACTAGAGAGAAAATAGAGTCAGAACATTTTTAATTTGTGAAATGTTAGCAAAATTTATCAATGGGGAATACCAGACTAAGCTATGCATAATTAAGGTGCTAATAAATACCAGTATGAGCAGGCTCGAAGCTCAGTGACACTGGGATATATCCAGTCTAAATTTACAATATCATGACTAGGACAGCTCTGTCCTTACAAATCTATTCAACTGCCAACAGGAAGAATTTTATTTGCAGAGAAGACAGGTCAAGGAGGACCCATCCACCTGCACCTCGTATCCCTCCTGCCTGCTCTGCCTGGATACAGTTTTAACTGGACAGCACCATTCACAAACAGCAGTTTCCCCCCTTTCTGCACTGCAACTTAATATTGCAATTATTTAATCCTACCTTATGTCATCCTGAGCTCCCTGCCTACACACAGCTTCCAGAAAGCATCTCATGTAAACCATACAGCAACTATTAGTCCATACATTATGTAAGCAATAATCTGGAGAGCAGGAGGGTGGGGGGGAAAGGGAACAAATCCATAGCCTTAGTAGGCTGGCTAAGTGCCCCATTTCCCAAAAATGTCAATTTGCTGGTTACCTGAACAGCACAGGGATTACAGATTTCACCCATGCTGACAGATGGCATTTTGCAGTTTTGATCCATAACACATTTAAAGGAATACATTCATGAAGCAAGACACGTGATAAAGAGTAAAGGACCTGAGACAGGAAAACACGGACTGCATTAAGGATGCAAGATTCAAGCATGCAAGGTTTTGCTCTGCTGTCACACCAGGATTGATCCCATTAACTTCCATGGGGACAGGCCCGATTTACTCAATTGTAAACAATCAAAATGAGGCCTGTGGCTCAAGTCCAGCAGAGCAATTCATTTTGAGCACTGCAGGCTCCCCGGGCTCCATCACGGATTTGCCAGAGAGAGCCACGCTGTGCCCAGAGAAGCAGCAGCTCCCACATCCACCTGGCTAATCCTGCTCTCACTTGATCCAGGTGCTCAGTAGAAGTACTTCAGGATGAATAAGGATCTTTATTTATGACGTGGAAGCAATTAACCAGCTCTGGGTCCAAGCTGTCCCCTGCACTGGTTTTACAAATCTAAACTCCCTTGAGGAGCAGCATAAATGTGACACAGTCTCTTACTGTTCTATAGGCAGGTAGTATCACCCTGAGAGTTGTGCCTGTGCAGAGGTGAGTGTGCAAGGGCAGACAGATGTAGAGATACAGCATCACTAAGGGTAAGATAAATATATTAAACTGTGCTATTGAACATCACCTCCTTACATGTCAAGGCAAATTTCCAAGGTTCCTGTTTGAAATCTAAACAAAACACGCCTTTATTTGCTCCTGACTTCACTATCTCTCCTTTCTCTATATTCTCAAAAACTGCAAGAAAGCTACAGGCTACAAACTCCCTGCTCTCATGCCCACATTTCACTTTACAGGCTTTTACAGAAAATGTTGTCAATTTTGTTTTTTATATAAGCCCCAGTCATCTATCATGAAGTAAAGGATATAAAGTAAAAATGCAATAAACATTATTGCTTGACAGCTGCCTGGTGGCCCATGTGGGACCAGCTGATGGCATTACTCCAGGACATAGTACAGAAGCTTATACCTTCAGATTAACATTAATTGGCATCCTTAGGGCAGCACAAGCAAAGAGGCCAAGGAGCAAATGGGCCACGAAAATTCAGCAAAACACTGCTCCCTCAGCTGAGGGGAAGCAGACAGGCATCTTGCAAGCGAGAAACTTCTTTGTTATTCCCAAGGAGAGGCAGATACAGAGACAGTGCCTTGACAGGTCTCTGCAGAGGGTGACAGATGATTTCATACACAAGAAGTTTTAAACAAAACAAATAATAAAAGACAGAGAAAGCAGATTGCCTCTGATGTGACCAGAGACATCCTTTGAGGATGCTAATGGAGTAGAGAACTGATTATAAAGCTTGCCTTTTTTTGCAGCACACACAATAAAAAACAAGTGCTTGAATCAAACATGAGCATGCATAAAGATGTCCTTCCCTGGAAGAATGCTTTAGACTCTGAATTTCTGGCAACAAAATGTGCAAAACACTAAAATATTTATCAAAAAGTTTTGGTCCTAAGACCTATGCATAGACTCTGTAGTATTTGGACATGGGCAAACCAGGGTGCTCTTGGTACATTAGAAAGTATCAGCTCCTCAGATTGGACTCTGTGTTAAAACTGGAGATTTTAGTTCTCAGTGACAGCATTCACTACAAACGCAGCTGTTAGGAAACTAACACCACCAGCGACTTCTCCTTCACTGTTTATTTGGAGTTAAGAGGAGGTTTCTGTTTGGTTTTGTCTCAGAAAATTCTGGCAACTTCCTCCTCTGGACAGCAGGCAGCACAGTAATACGTGGTGCTGGGCATCACATGGGATTCTCAAACAGACCCCATGTGAAAATCTGCCACTCTCCCACATACACAAACAACAAACTTCTCTTTAATATGTCAGCTTGTTTTAAAAAAAAAGTTTGAAACTTCCTTAAGCTTTCAGGATCCAGGTCACAGGAAAACTGCCTGTCACACACCTCCCAGCTTATGGCATGTCAGCATTTAAATGCTCCCAGCAGGAGCCTGCTTGCACCTGCTGTTTCCCCCTCTCCCCTTTGCCTGCCTCGCTGTCACAGAGACAGTGATGGGAGTGGCACTGCAACACAGAAGTAAAAGGCACCTTTCCCTTGGAGCCAGGGCCATGCCACTGCTGTCAGAATATATCCACTGAGAGGGTTCACACTTCCCAAACTGAGCTGGAACTATGAACTCTAACACTCTCACTGACCATGTTTTAGACTGGACGTGTTTACACAGAGCAGGGCAGAGATGAATGGAAGGCACCCTCCCCTCCACACCTTCCTGTGGCCAGCTCACTCCCAACACTGACAACACACAGGGGAACAGCTGGCACCAAAACAGGGTTTTGAACACAGAGCAAGTCTATCACAAGGCTTGCCACTGACTCACGGGACATTCAGATGGTCCATGATGTTCTCGGGCTGGTAAAGGAAGATGGGATATCTTAAAGAGTCTTGGGCTCAATGAAGGTAAGTTGCCTCACCCAGCAAATTCTAAGTATGATAAGCAGTCTGGGGGGGAAAAGCCTCAGCAGTCATTGAGCTGCACAAGCAACTCCATCCCAGCCACCACCTCACTGTGTCTTGATCTTGTTGAGACCCCACTATGTGGGTACAAAGCTCTCACACAGGCAACTAAAAGCACAAAACATGAACCAATGTTAAAGTGACCCCCATTACCCAAGGAGCCAGGCTATGCAAGTCAATTCAGTAAATAAAAACAAAATGCTGACCATGAATCATTCTCCAAAAACTACTTTGCATGCAACTGTGTATCAGTAGCCAATTAATTTAGGAGATAGAGTGCACTTTGCAAAGACACCAGCCCCATGGTAATGATGCCTGCACTGAGAGATCAGCAGGGGACGTGGGGGAAGACAAGACATTAGAGCGAGTTGCCAGGCTACTGTTCAAGGAAGAAGCTTTGATCTAAGACAGAAGGAAAAAAAAATAAATTAAGCATCCTTTAGACTATATCAGCATGGTTTATTTATCAAACTAGAACCTATTACAACTGTCCTGATTGCTTTGAAGTTCTGTGGCCTGTGTCAACTGTTTATTTATGATTCCATAATTGAGTTATGTCAGAAGTGCCAGCCTGGGAATTAGACTGCTTCCTCAGGGACAGCAAACATGAGACATGAGTCTGTTTTAACTCCATGGTGCTTCAATTTGTGCTGTCAGGATGACCCGGTTTCTGTTCCAAACCCGGCTGCTCTTCCCTAAGGCCTGAAAGATGTTGAGTGTTCCATGACAATGACACTAATAACTTGACTAAGAGAGGAAAAGGCTGCCACTGAACCAACCAGCATTTGCCAGTTGTGCTACATCGGGAATGCCCACTTCACCCGTGGCATCAGAACATATGGAGCTCGTGCTGCTGGTCAGGGCTGGGAACTGAGCTCCACCAGAATCATGATACTAAGCAGTGGCAGTCAGAAGTGAAATATTAATGTTCTTTTTTTAATTGTCATGATTTTTCCCTTCCCATACTCCAGCCATCCAGCCCATAGAACAAAAATTCCCTCACACTCCATGCACAGCAAAACCCAACTGACCTGAACCCACAAAACATTTTCTATGGGTGATCTGCCTCCACCAGTTTCAAGCAGCTCCCTATAATACATCCTAGGGCTTTTTACATTCCAGCTTCTGGTTGAGTATTTTTGAAGTATGCCACTTTCATAGATTTTATTTCCCAAATTCTGTTAGCTTTGTTCTTGGCAATACATTATCAACCATAACACTGTAACTAACAATCTAATGCTCTTTCCCACTTAGGGAGTAGTCTTTCACAGCACATCCCTCACCTCACAACATAGGTGAATATGGGCATTTCTATTCCTCTTAGTCTTCCTCTTCCTTCCCCCACTTTTCATGCTTCAATCTGCCACCATTGCTTCCCCTTCTTCCATCGGACCAAAAATCCAGATACAGAAAACAAATATTTCACTGTGCAAAGCCATCATTATCCACTTCTCTTTACATCATTCCCTGGAGATATTATTACCAAGAGGCTCTAATTTTTTATTTTTTTAAATTACTCTCATTTCTTCCTTTCCAGCAAGTTTTGCACTCCTCAAAGTATAATACAGATATAAAACTCCCCTGAGTTTTAAAAGCCTACATATGTTTATTAGAGGTCATCATCAACAAGGTTCAAGGGATTCACAAACACCAATGTCTGTGACCCACAGTGCTTCTGGAAATGTCAAGGTCCAGTAAACTTAATTTCTGAATGAGGAACTGGGGCTCAGGGAACAAAGCACCTGATCAGTGTCTCACACAAAGGAAGAAGTCCAAGTCTTTACTCTGAACATTTAAAAAGAACACATAAAACAAACCAAACAAAAAGCACACAAAAAAAACAAAACAAAACAAAAAGTGCAAACAAATTTAAAAAGCCACACACACAGTAATTTTTTCTCAAGCACTTTGAGTTCACTAGTGAGACATGAGTTAAAATACCTGAATTCTGACTAAATCCACAACATTTACTAATTTTAACCAGTTTCCTCTTTAAAGGATAAGATTGTTTCTGCTCCACCTGAGCCCTGTTTCCAAGGCACAGCCTGAACAGGGAATTCAGTCCCTGGGTCTCACCAGTGTGGGAAGCCGAACACGTTACTCACAGCTCTTTCAATTGTGTCTCATTCAGACTTCAAAGTTCACATCAGCTGCCAAATGCAATTTCTTCTGGGCTTTGAAGTACTCATATCCTAACTTCAAAAATTTCTCTGCCACAATCCCTCCTTGTCAAATCATGGCTCACCAGCAACGAATGTCATTGACCTGGCCCTCCCTCCTCTGCCACTGCAGGTGGCGTGGTTTGACACCATGGTTTTGACTATGCCCAATAAAATCTCATATTGTACATTTTAAATTACTTCAAATTCTTTTAATTAACCATCCAACATTTCAGTACACGGCACTTTTCTAATTCATCCTTCATTAAAAAATAACTCCATCTTCAATCTATCTTTCTGTACAGGAGGAAGCTGACAATTTAAAAGCCCTCAATCCTCTCATTTAAGAGTGTATTTGATGAGCACTAGCATGTTCAAACCCAGTGTAGTGCTTTGAGCTCGAGATATTCTAATATTCCAGAGTCTAACCTTGAGTCCCATAGCCCTGGGCATCCTAAACCTCGTGGGTTTTGTGCTCCAGTATTCATCATCTCCTTTTTTCACGTATCTTTGGCACTAGAAACGTGTCTGAGAAAACTGCCTTCTCTACCACCTGGATGACATTCCACTGTTTATTTTCACAAGCAATCGAGGGAAGACCCACCAAACCACCTCTCCCTTTTCCAGACACATCTGAGAACTGAGAGAGTGAAGGGTTCTTCTGTTTGTGATAAAGCGTGCTCAGAAATGGCTCTGCTCTCTGGGGCAGTCTTGCAGACTAGAAATGGTGATGAACCAGAATTCAATTATGTAATGAGAAATTGCTTTAATTAGCCACTTAATTGACTCCTCGATTGCAATAACTAAAATCACTTGTTTTTACAAGGCACACTATTTTTTTCCTAAGGGCTCCCAGGAATCATCTCTGCCTCTCACTTTCCTCCACATCAACTAAAACTAAAAAGGATCCAAGATTGCTGGCATGCTGGAGGACCCCACGTTTGATTACTACTTCGGAGCAGCCCCTAAAGAAATTCGTAAGAGTAGGGGCAGAGGTGCAGAATAGCATCAGAGTAATGAACCAGTCTTCCTTTGGTGGAAAGAAGCCCAACCTTGAAGCAGGTGAAATGCCAATATCTGCTCTAATGCTGACTTCTTTTTACTTTTGTCCAAAGTGTCCCAGCTCAGAAAGATGTGGATTTTTCAACACTAGCAAGATCCAAGATCTATGCACATGATCAAAAGAGTTGCTCAAATATCCAAGAAGAGGTACACAGTGCCTTGGCAAATGTCCTTAAGACACAGTTTGGGGCCAGTTACACATTGATGAGGTTCCAGGTGTCTCAAAGATGAGCACGAGAGACAATCCAGGTCACTTCTGCAGCCCACTGAACCCAGTGCCTTGTCCATGATTAGGATATTGCACACAGACCCAAGACAGATGGCAGAATTTAGCCAGAAAGCTGCCTCTGTTTACTTCAAGTTTCGATTTGGCAACCCCATTTAATAGGGATGTAAAATTCTACTCTAAAACAAAGAGAACATGACTCGTGAGTCAAGCAGTGCAGTAGCACAAGGGAATTCCCTGATCTGGAACAGGAGGTATTGCTAATGCAAATAGCCACCAGATTTCACACAGCAATGACAACTAAGAAGAGAAAAAGGGTCAGACTGGAATGAACCACAATCTCTGTGTCCCAGGACTTTGCACCCTGGTTATCCCCCAGAGTGCTGCAAAGGTTTATGAAGAACAGAATCACCACTACCCTGGTAGGTCCTAAGATCTTCCACTTTTTTTCCTTCTCTTATCCCATCCCATAAAGCTGCTGTGACAAGGTTTCCTTGTCACACTTGGGTGCCTTACCCAACACAGGATAGGCCTCTGTCCCTGGGGACAACCTTCCCCTTCACAGACAAGCAGACAAACCTTCACTCCACAGGTTCTCTCTCTGCTCCCATCACTGAGACTCTCAGTGCTCTTGCTGTGGCAGTGACCTTCCAGCTGGGAGGTGACCTTAGGTCTCATGCAATTCAACCACATTCCCTCCTCTCCTGACTTGCAGCAGGTCATCACCAGGAGGCAAATAAATAACCATAAATGAACTGTGCCAAAGGCAGGCTGGTGAGTTCTGTGACATTTTAAGCATCTGTTTGATAGCAAGGGGTAGAAACCTGGATTAATGCAAATTAACAGGGCACACTGTCTCAACAGAGGGCTGAGTCTGACAGCACCTTTTAAATGCCAGAGGAAACATCTTACCTTGGTGAAAAATAATCAGTGGTGTTGTGTCTTCACTGGAGATCACATGGGACTTGAACAGAAATTGCAATTATTTATATACCAGCTCTTCTTGGAGCAAACTTTAGACATAATCAACAGGGAACACCTGAATGTTTGATTAGGACTGATATTTTAATCTAAAGACAAACACTTTGTAATAACAATAAAATCAACACCAGTGTGGTAAGTAGGTCATTTTTTATGCAAGTATGCCAGGAATTACTTTGGCCCAGCATTTCTGTATGTAAAGCATGTGAAAGTATCACCAAGAGAATGCCCTTTGGGATCTGAGCAGCAGCTACTCCTGCTGGAGCTTGCAGAAAGCAGTGCACTGTCTGGGCAAATGGCAAACAGGGGCAAGAATCCCAGGTGGGATCACAAGTCAGATGAAATTCAGCTACAGCAGAAAAGTTTGCACCAGAGAATGGGGACACAAGCAGAGAAGTTTGAGACCCACTTTTGTAAAAAACTTCCACTGAAAAAACTAACAACACAGCTCAATTTAAAAAGCAAAATCCATCAGCTCTTGAAACAGAATTCACTACAAAAAGCCTGAAGAACTGGCTTCCCAATGAAGCACTGGCTTTTAAATGAACCAGTCAGCCTTGGGAAGCACAGGTTGAGATGGATACCACACCAAATACAGGATACCTGCAGGTTCTGCACAGACAGAGCAAACAGACCCTGGATACAGAAGTATCCAGAACCTGCCCCATTCCTTCCCTCAGACCTCTCTCTGAAGGTCCCTAATACACCTGGCTGGCCCCAAAGAACAAGAACCACCTTTGTCCCAAGAGACAAACACCAAAGGCACAAAATACATATAATAGTACTAAACTGATTAAAACAAGCTTAATTAGAAATTACTATTAAAATATGTGGCAGGTCTTAGATATTTCTCCTTTTAGCCCAATTACATTCCTTTGTTTAAAAGGACACAATTTCCATGACAGAACAACAGTCATTACAGTTTTCTTTGGATCCAGAATATCTTGTCAGGATTGATTCTGCACTAAGTCACTCCTTAAACCTTTAGAACACCAGATACTCCAGGATGGACTGCGGCAGCCTTTAAAGAAGTACAGACAGTGCCACAGATGATTTAAAGACTGGAATAAATGTCATGTCTAAGGTGGTTATGTGAAAATTTAAAATAGGCAAAATTAAATTACCCATGAGAAATACAGCCTGAATCTCTGACCTGAATTTGGTCAGAAAGTTTGCTTTGTCTAACTCACTCAAATCAGGAGTGCAAGACAGAAAGGTAAGAAAGTTGGGATGATACAAACTGTGAAGAATACAAGGTAATACACAGAAAGCTCTATGCCAAAATGCAGAAGGTGAAATACTGCATATGCTGAGATCTAGAACAAAGAGGAAGGTGTTTCTAAGAACCTCTTCAATATCCTGGGGGACCAAACCATCCAAAAAACCAGAGAGTCAGTGACCAGCAAGGGATTAACAAAACCATTGCAATTTTGCAGAAGTAATAAAGAATGGAAAAATAACCTGCAAATTTCAAATACAATCAAATTTCTTCAGTAGTAAGTGCAAGTAGGTATCAAACAGAGCCATAAACTACAATAAAACAGCAGAGGTACTTTTCTGACAAAACCTATTAGATGATAAAAGTCTGAGAAATTCATACATGGCTCTGTATGGCCAGCATGTGAAACAGGTCAGTCCTTACCACCCTACTTTATAAAGCAGAGGTCCATCAGTTATGGGACAAGCCACAATGTTTGAACGCTCATGGCCAAAGGGCTCTGTCCTCCCTCGATGTAACCCTTCATGCCATTTGTAGGAGCACAAGGCTGTCCCCATGCCACCTCCCTGTGCCTCTGTTTGTCCCCCTGCCTGGGGTGGTTCCACCAGGGAATGCCTGGGGCTCAGCCATCCCTCATGCCCCTGGGGCACACAGAGGCTGCAGAGAGGAACTGAGTGTGGAGGAAGAAGAAGGAGCTTCCAAAGGAGCAGAGCCACTGGAGCACAGGCAGTACTTCACAGCTCAGCAAAGGCCTCCTGTGGGAAGGGAGGGCTGGCAGACAGCATTGTGTGAGCTGCACGGGCCACATTCATGGAAACAAGGCAAGAGAGGCAAGCGACCCCTCCAGAGCCAGCAGAGCCGTCTGTTCATTTCCCTGTTTGTTCGCTCTTTCAGACTTAAACGCTTGAGCAGATTTACACAAGTAAGTGCACTCAAGAAGTGGGCAAACTGAATATGAACACAAGGCCAACTGGCTGCAGTGTCCAGGAAACAGAAAATGGTATTAATCCCCTGAATTGGAGACCAAAGCACCGCCTGTGCCCCATGGAGCTTCCCAGTGGGGTCCCCTCCCATCCTTCTGCGGGGCTGCACAGTGGGGAGGCTGTGGGGCACAGCAGCGGGGGCTGGCTCAGATACCCACCAGGTCTGGCCCCCCTGCCCAAAACTGCCCTTCCCTATGCAAGGGGTGGGCAGCTGTTGGCACAAGCCTAAGGCAATTAGTACAGAAGGAAAATAAGGCACTGGGAAGTACTTGAAGCACTTGAAAGTTTACCAAAATAGCTCTCCCCAAATACAAAAACTGAGTTACCACAAAAAGTGCCTCTTCTATATCCAGCAGTCAAAAGCCTTCACTCTGGGAATGCTGCTGTTTAGGGTACCCCTATGCTACAGCAAATCCAACATTGTCTGAAGCACAAACAGCGCAATTTTGGACTTCTAACCCATCAAAGTCAGGAAGTAGTTCGCAATGAGAACACTGCCTTCATCGGTATTTGTGTATGTGCACATAAAAGAAGATAGAGAGTCCAGAAATGAAAATGAGATTTCAAAAATGCTGAAATCCTACAGCTTGCATGTCCTCCCCTGTCTGTCAAACCCAGTTTCTTAGGAATATATTTACAATTCCTAGACAACTGCTCATCAAACCCTGCACATGTTTTTGTGATTTTTGACAGTTAGAAGAGCATATATTTGTTCAAGTTTATTTTTATGGCATTCAACACCACATACCAAAGACTCTGTAGTATGGAAACCAACAGCATTTTCTTCTACCCAGCTGCAACTTTTCCCATGCCACAGGAGAATGGAGGAAGAGATACCTGCTCATATCTTCACATCCTCAGCCTGCTTTATGCGGTTTTCAGAACAGCCAGAGAATAGTAGTAAAAGACAAACTGTTCTTAAAAAAATTAATCATCTACAGTTTTCTCTCAGAGCAATGATGTTACATGATAGATTCTCATCACTGACAGAAGCAGCTGCTTGATGTTCAATAATTAATTCATGTAAAGCTCAGTTGAACTAGATAAAGTGTCTGTACCTGTTGCTCAGTTTTATGCTCACCCACCAGCATTTTCTGGATCTCTCAGTGGCAATGGAGATTTTTGCCTGTTTTGTTATTTCAGTGACCTTTCCTTTTTTGCACATGATTCTGTCCAGTGCCGATTTCAAGGCATATCAGGGTCCACTCTGACCTTGTCCCTATAATTTTCAGCAATCTGTGTAATCAATGAGCCTTTCCCTCTGTAATAAATGTCTACGTTCTGTATGCTCCACCTTTGCATATTACAATCCCCAAATTCTTGTAACTCTCCCTGCTGTCATTGCTTCAGGCATAATCTTGAATTATTTGTGTTGCCAGAAATAGTACATCTAGACAATATATGTTTTTTAAAGTATGTTGCAGTGTCAAGCACAAAGAGTTGTACAACCTTAGTTCTGCCCTCTTAGGTGTCCACATTCACCAGCAAGCACAGGAATTTTATGAGGGAGATCAAGACACACCAAATAATTGACGAACACAATCCCAGAATAGAAGAGTATGTAATTTCAAGTAGTATTCACAAGCACACAGACCTTCTCACATATGTTTTTGTTCCTTTGGCAGTAATATAGGCCAGCATTTTTGAAACATCTTATGAAACAACCCAACAAAAGGAAAATATAATTTTTATCGCAGCAAAGCCTGGAAAGTATCTTAGAGTCGGACTTTCTTGGTCTGCAGGTTTTCTTTCTGTTGGATTTCGAATGCCTGCCACAAACAGAGGAAGAGGGAAAAGTCATTTGCATCCTTCTCACAAACCATGGAAATCCTTTAAATTGGGTTGAAGAGCATTAGGCATTCAGAGCAGAACTACGGCTGGGTTTGCCCACAGCAGTTTTGCCATGTTCTGCACCCTTTTGTTCAGCTGCCATGAAAGATCCTTCTCCTCTGCTCTCAGTTCAGTACCAGACAGCTCTCTGTAGGCCACTGCTTGAGACACATGACACCAGGCAATCCAAAATCATCAGGTGTCTGATGCTGTCACTGCTACTTGCCTTCACACTTGTCTGGACTGTCCTGGAATAAACTCCCAGAAAATACTATGGCTGGGCTGCAATTCAACAGTGAGCAATAACTCAGACCCAGAAATGCAGCAGCAAGCAGGGTCCCTTAAGCCTTTAACAGCATTGCACCAAACATACCATGCCACAGCTGCAATTTTTCTAATACTCAAGGAGATTTATAAGAAAGTGGAACATCACAATACATAACTGAAGCTGCAGACACCCTGTCCCTCCTTTCCAACAAGGAACACTCTCTGCCCTTTCCCCAGCTCCCATCTTGCTGTCTCCGCCTCCTTAGATCTCATTTTGGTTGCAGTCTCCTGACACAAGCAACTTCCATTCCCTCCATCAGTCCCCAGTGCAATGTGATGGGACACCATGAACTGAAACCAAGGGTGTTCTCTTAACTTTCCACTGAGCTGTAATTTCTGTCTTCTCATGCTGCTCTTCTAAAACCATCCTCATCCTATTCCACTCAGCTCAGCCAGAACAGTCAAACCCCAGGCTGCATCCTTGGTATGCCCAGAAAACTGCTGATATTTTGAGCTGGTAAATAAGGACATGACATTCCCTCAGTATTTCTCATGGCTCAGATTACCATGACAGATAAGAGTTTATCCTCCCTGAAGGGTCAACAGAGTAAGAAACCCAAGGGAAAAATATGTAATAGAGACCAGCAGTCCTGCAAACACAGACTGCAACACAGACTATCAAACTCTGCCCACCCTAAGCAACATCCCAGTTAAGTTGTGCCAACTCATCCCTGCACTGGCTGGAGATAAGAAGATTGTCTCACAGTCTGAGGGTTCCTAACTTGCACCCCCCATGGTTCTGTGCAGCTGCAAATACTCACAGCTGCTTGCACAGCAGCAAGGCTTTCATGCCCTTAAGCAAACTATATTTAAACCAGTAGGTTTGAAACTCCGTGGCTTGTTTTTCTTCAACAAACAAAACCTTTTGGCTTGACTAAAGTCTTGGCAATACACATCAAAAAAGGCTCAGCTGAATTAAACACATTTCACAGGACCTCAGGAGATAAAATGTAGGTACAAAGAGCTGGCCAAAAAAGGTATGATAGAAAATGAAAGGAAATAAAATAACAATTAAATAAAAGAAAATCAGGCACCTTTAAATAATTATTTTGGAGCTAAATTCATTAATTACTGTAATATTTCAAACCTTTCTTACAAAAGGCAGTGACATCCCAAAGCCAAGGACACTGCTTCCAAGACCTACACAGCCTCCAAATTCACACAGTAAAATTAGAAGAAACTTGTCTGAGACTGGGGGGTGGAAACCTGAAACTGAAAAGGCACTCTGCTGAACAGGCAAAAATATTTGAGAAGCCGTATAAAATCTAGTAGCATTCCAGAGTCTTACTAAAAGCTATTCACTTTTTCTAGTAGCTTCCCGTATTAAAAGCTTTTTAGTCCAGGAGTGTGTTTTGCCATGCCCACAGCAATGCATAAGGCAATAGATTCCTGGAACTTCAGAAAAAGTTCCTCTACCTAATGGTTGCCAGGAAACACCAAGTTGGTAAAAGTTGTCCTGGTTAAGAGACAGGAGCTCAGAAAAGGCAAATCCAGTGCTTTGGGGTCCAAGAAGGGACTCTCCTCCCAGGATCTCACTCACTGGAGATTCCATACAAGTTACAAATAAGTCTGGGGGGCACCTTTACCCTCTCATGATTCAGCCTGGGCTTTCCTAGAAACATCCCTGATTTATTGCACAGAAAAGAAAAAAAATCAAAGCTGTTTTGGGATCCCTGCAGTGCCCCAACCACAAAGCATTTCTCTGGTAAGCTACAAACTCAGGCTGTGTCAAGGAACAACATACTTAGATGTCTGTGAGGTAAGATTCAACTGTTTTTATAAACAAAAACTGTATCCAACTGAAAACAACTTTAAATATAGAGAGCCAGCAGGCAATAGTAAGGATGCCTGGTAGAAAAACCCCAGTTACAGTGTTTTGCCTTAGAAAGCTCCTGAAAACAATCGTTCAACCTACCCTGCTTTTATTGTTATTTAAGAGATTAGAGGGAGGAAAAAAAAAAAAAAAGGCAGAACAAACTAAAACCATCCAAGATGAGCAGACTGGTGTATTTTAAACATAACCCATCAGAAGAGGCTCCTGACTGTTCACACCTCACTGTCTTTTAACAAGGACATACACCCACAAGCCTTCTCCTTTTCACAAATTACCAGAGTTGTGGGTTTGTTTTTTAGTGATCTGATTTTCTGTATATCTATTGTAAAAGCCACAGTTCCACCTTTAATAAAAAAATCAATCCTGGCTTGATCCCACAGAGGCACAGACTATCAGGGGGTTATACAATTTAGAGCCATCTGTTCCCACTCTCTCTCCTCCTTTTGCTCATAACCAGGGAGAAGCCACCCCCTCACCTCAGTTCTGTGTGGCTTTTCCATCCTTCTGCAGTTTACCTGACTTTATGGCTTCTCAGGCTCCATTGCAGCCTCCTCTGCCTGTGGGCTTTTCCTCTTCTCTGCTCCCCCTCCTGCTGAGCAGTGTTATTAAACACACCTGTCTGCCCCTCCATCCAACTGCTATTCCATTTGTATTCACCCCGTACCCAGGCACACCTGCTGCTAGGTAATGCTAACTGTATTAAACCACTGCTGGCAGGTGCACTGATGAGCAGGGAGAGAAAATGACATTGTCTAGCTGGGATAAGATGTGCTAAGCAAGGACTGTGAAATCAGAGCATTGGCACGGCATTCCTGGGTCACCCCTGGGAATCTGGGTCACCCTGTCACCACGTGCCAAAAGAGGAGCCTCAAATGAGACAGGAGGAACAAAATGGGCTTCAGCTTCTCTCCACCACCAGAGCTGGAGCTTGAAGTGAAGCAACAAAGAGGCATAAATTATAAAGGCAACTGCAGAGCGATGCATCCACAGAAGTTTTTGTTTTCTGTGTGTTTTCGAGTGAGAATCCGTTCTCTCTGCAGGATGCAGTGGCAGCTTGTGCCCTAAGGTAAAGAAATCCAAGCCTGACACAGAACCCAGCGAGTCACTCGTTCAGAGATGGGAGAGTGCAAAATCTTCTCTTTGCAGTAAAGCGTATAAGAAAATTGTATCTAAAAGAGTTGATTTCTCTCCAACACGTATTTGTCTTTATGTCCTGTTATTTTAAACCCACTCCCTTTCACAGTCTTATCTAAAACTCGGAAAACTGTGCAATGTTCTCTGTGCTGTCAACAACTGTTCAAAATTCCACACTAGTAATGTGGACAGCCTGAGTGTAACAGCTCCCTCTTAATATTTTAAGCACAGGACAAGATTAAGTTGTATAATACAAACAACAGTGTGCATCAAATTCCCAGTTCTGCTGGAGAAACTGATGGAGCTGACATGGTTTTTAGAAAAAACTAGAAAAATCTGCAAAAAACATACTTAATGAGGCAACGTAAGTTTGTCTTTCTTTGCACCGTTCTTTTTTTAAAAATAATTTAATTATCAATGTGCTGGTGCCATTTTCTTTATAACCATTCTTAGAAACATCAAGACAGTGATGACGATAAAAGACATATCTAGAAAAACCACAAACTAAATGAAGATTGAATAAGAAAAAGCACACATTGGGAATAACTCTGAAAATACACTGATTAGATAACCACTATATGTGCATGTGTGTATGTACACATATATGGATAGCGTTCTCCCTCTTAAAGGAAGGAAAGACCAAACTCTGATATCAGTATTTGAAGTGACACAACCTTTTAATTTTCGTGGAGGAGAATCCAAAACTAAGCTTAAATGGGAATTTAATCCACACCATAAATACAACAAAGAATCAATACAGAATCTGAAGTGACAGTGAAATAGTTGAAGTATTTTTTTCCTTGCAAGGCAAGATGGTTAATAAGTGCCATGTTTCATTGTAAAATTTGGAAGGGCTTGGTTTTCCCATGAGCTAGATTCACCCAGTGCATACATAAAGACTGCCTCTATAAAAATGAATCATGCTGTGTTGCATTGAAAAAAAACCAAACCCATCTGTGATGCAGCTATGGAGTAAAAGACAGCACAGAGTTGTAAACTGCCTCAGAGGAAGCTTAGGGAGGCTGCTTATAATAAGTGAGCTAAGAGCAGGCTTTAATTCATCCAACAAAACAGTAGGATGCTGCTAAAAACAGGGAATGCTGGAAGTGTGTAAACCTCTGGCTATACTACATCCAAGAGCTGGGTGTAAAGACTGGAAATTAAATTTTACATTGTTGAGTTTCCTTAAATATGTATCTTGCTCTATTCATCATTTGAATTTATTTTGTTAAATACAATCTTTTTAAAAACTTCTTTAAAATAATTTCCTGAAACTACTGCAGTACATGTACAACATAAACTTTACACAACTTTTCCAAATATGCATTTAGTATTTATTTGATGCTTAGTGATTCAAATACATATTGCTGGTTTGAAGGATTAAGAGTGTTTACTCCTATTGCATTTTTAATGGTAGAATCCATTAATAATCAGAATTCATGAAAGATTTGAAAGGCATGAGCCCTGTGAGACATGGAGTGGTTCCTGGCTGCCCACTACTCCCTTCCAAGCTCCTTCCAAGGTGACAAGTCATCTGCAGTCAGTCACACAGCAACAGATACCTGCACATCCACGAGGAATCACCTGCCCATAAATAATGGATCCCACAATCTCCCAGGTGGGAAGAAGTGAAGTTCAAAATGAACATGTACAATGTGTCTCACCATCCTTGCCTAAGTCACACTAACTGCTTATAACACACCAGGTAACCACCCCACCTCTTGTTTGCCTCCATTTCAAGTTACCTTTCATTTAGTATTTAATCCCCTTTTTAGATTCTTATGACAAAAGAGACTTTCAAAAACTTCCAATCTATCGTCAGCAGGCCATAACTTTAATATATTACTTATAATAAAAATGCTATCATACCTGGAATTTATTCCATATCGATTGGCATATTTTGTTCAGCTCTATTACCAGCAGTAAAGGCACTTGCACATTTTTGAATGTACAAAAGATTTTGTATGGATGCATCTCATTTGTCCACAAACTCCCATGTGATGCTGTATGTGTGAATACAGCTGAGGGACACTTGCCAGTCAAAACAGATGCTCAATTCCTATACCAGGGAATGGAGCACAAATATGGGATTGGCTTCAATGTATTCACAGTGCATCCAGCCCCAGCTATTTCCAAGACTTTTTGGTATGAATTGCAGCAGAAATGGCAATTAGAAATCAAGTTCCCATTTGGAAGCAAAAATCTGTTCAGTTAAACACAAATAAAGTTCTGTACTAGAAGGAATATCCAGGTAGGCATCACAGTTTCCCATAGTGATGGTTTTCTGTGACAAACTTCACAGACTAAACCAGAATGAGTCACCGAACACAACTGTTACATCTCAAAACTGTTCCTGTCCAATATATATTATTATAATAATAATTTTGGGGCTGATGTGTACTATGGCAATGTCTGTGGAGTCTCTCTGGAGGGGGGATGAGCTGGGGAAGGAAGGAAAGGAGAAGACCAAGAACATCCTGGATGTGCAAGGACCACACCAAATCACACTGTGGTGGTTCCTGGCCAGCACAGTGACATTCCTGCATGGCATGGAGCAGGGCAGCCTCACCTTAAGGGATCCTGGAGCCAGACAGGTTCTGGAGACACTGGAGGAACAATGGAACACAAAGGCCAAGTCCTCCCTTCCCAGAGTCTGGCCAAAAATGCTCCAAGTAAAACCACACCCCATACTGAGGGCACTCACTGGAACCCCCTGCGAGGTTAGAATTCAAAAACAAATCCCACGATAATTTCTAATAAATATCTTGTGCTCATCCACGAGCTGTACCACCCCAAGCACAACTATTTCAAAACTGGCATTTCTAGAAGAAAGGATTGTTATCCTTTTCAGACAATAATACTGTCTCCCTTGGAATTTATGGTACATTCCTTAGATTTAACAATTATGTTTATCATTCTGTGCTTTGTCTTCAAACAGCTGTCCATGATACAAACTCTTGTGCTAAGCTAATACTGCTATTCCTGAGGGGAAAAGTGGACAGGTTGTGCTTTTGGACAAAGATAGGATAAACCTTTTTCCAGTCATATTCAAGATCTGGGATACATATTTTGCTTTGTCTCTAAGCTCAACTTTACAAGGAGCTTTATCCTGCAAAGCACAGTAGCCAGTGCAGAGCTGATGCTTTATGCAAACCTGTGTCATTAACATTTGAGAGTCCTACTGACAGCTGAGGCGTAAGGGAAAAAATGAAAAAATCCTTTGATTCTAGAAAAAAAATCTTGCAATGAAAAACAAACACTTGATTCACAAGTGCTATAGTTGCAGAGGGAGAGAGTCAAGAGCTAATGTACCATAGTAATTGGATTGAAAGATTCTGAGTTGGTGGAATTTAGTGGCTGTATTAAAAAGCCATCTTCTCTTCAAGGCAAAGAGCCAACATAATGAAGAAAAGACAGGAAACAAGTTAGGGAGTGCCATGCAAGGTTAAAAGAAGACCCTGCTATCTTTTCAATGGAAGGACAGCCTATTTCCACAAAGCTGAGTTTCTCTCTCTTTTGCAATCTAGGGCTGGTTTTTATTACCAAAGTCAGCAACTGGAAAATACATTTACCAAACATTATTCCCATCATAATAATAATAAAAATATCAATTAAAACTCAGTTAAGCATAAATCTGTTGTGTAGTGGACTTTTCAGTTGCTTCAAGAAAAACTAAGTAATGCTGGGCACAGCACTGGTTACCTTTCAAATTCAGAATCTCTACTGCTTGACAAAGTCAAATCCTTTTTTATTGATTTTGCTCTTCCCCCCCCCACAGAATGATCAAGAAATTCTGAACCATTTCTCAGTCAAGCGGTAGTACAAGTTTCTAGAAAAAACTGATTTTGCAGAACAATTCAACAGAACTTAAAAATGCAATTTCATGTTCACAGCAGGAAATAACCTATCTCTGATTACCAAAAGAGAAGAAACAAGGTAGATTTGAAGAACTGGTGTTTATATTACATCTGTTAAATGGGAGTCAACAGTTCTGAGAATCTATTGCATGGCAAATATAGCAGTGATGGCCTGATTTTTGCACAAGCAATTTACATTAGAAGATGCAGACAAATCCTAACTCACACTATATCTGAGCTGAACTTGGAGCTCAGCTTTGTACACTCAACCATGAACCCCAGCAAGCAGTGGAGACTCAACTGCCTGAGTGAAATCAAAGAGATACTTGAGAATTACTTACAAGAGCTCGTCCCTTCAGCTGCTCCAACACAATATGACCTCCATAGCAAGGGTTTATGTACATACTTTTAATTCGTATTCTACTAAAAAAAGGACAATAGAATAAGCTTTGCAGGGTTAGAGAAGGATAAATAACATTTTAGCTCCTTACAGGACAGGATAATGACTCAGGGAGTGTTTAGAACAGTGACAGAAATAACTTCTTTTAACACTTAGAGTAAAAGGTTAATAATCATGTATTTCACATCTTACCAAACAGTTCATCTAAAATTCTTACCAGGAAGAGCCTGCAATACCATTTACACTTAAGACTTCCCATGTAGAAATGAAAATTTCTTTCAAGTTCCATTTCACCACTTCTTTCTTCTCTCTCCCAACACTAGAACAGCTCATTGGCCAAAACCCAAGAGCTCAATACTGCCAGTTTCAGGAGGACTTAAAATACACATGCAAAACACCATCTCAACCCAGGCCTGCATTCTGCAAAGTGGGTCCACTTTTAATTAAAAGCAGAATCTCAGATTATCCCACCCAACCACTAATCAGCATAACAAGTTTTCTCAGTGCCACTTTAATAGCCTGCTTTATTAAGAAGCTTTTAATTCTGCGTTCAGCTTCAAGACACCAAATGTTGCCATCACTGTCTGATCTCAGCATGATAGGGAAAAGTACCGCTAGGTCTCTGCTCCAGTATTTCTAACAAACATGGCTGAAGGAAATTATTTGCCTGGATTATGAGGCTAACAAGTATTCCCCAAATTAATGATGAACTGTATGAGTTTTACTTTTCACTCTTGCTGGTAAGAAACCACCAAAGCTTTATTCTAAAAACTCCGCTTCAACCACAGCAGGGATGACTAATTATAAGCACCCTGTCTGGAGTATAAAGAAAAAGAAAGAAAGAGTTTGTGTAAGCTTATGGAAATGTGGCTCTGTGCTTCACTTTCTGCCTTTTCTCCTTGTCAAGCAAACAAAGCCAAAGGGTGGGAGGGGGAATGGCAGCACAATGAAACAGCCTCGGATATTCAAAGCTGAAAAGATGTTCCAAATGATGAAAGGCAACGAGAGAAGGTTGCTCAGTTTTTACTCTGCTGCACCAGATAAGAGAGCTTGGGACAGGCAAAATCTGTTCCCTAAGCATGGTTCACTAGGGCATATCAAGGCTTCAGAAACATTATTGCATTTTTAATAATTCAGGAATCCACCCATGTCCCTCTTGATTAACACCTATATAGTGATTGTCCAAGCTTCACTGAGGTTGTCATTTTGCTGTCCGGAAATATCTGTAATTGCTTATACCAGCTGAAATGGTCATTTCAGCTTTTCAGTGTCTTTTAAAGTTGCCATCTTAATGAAGGAGCAATTTTTTTGACAGCAGATGGCAAAAATGTGCCTGAAAAAATATCAGGAGAGGAGAAAGAACAAGGAGAGAGCAGAAAAATTCATCTGCATGCAAGAAAATGTATATTGTACAGTAGGCTTTAAGACCATATACTTACTCCTTTAGAAATGTAATCGTGTCCTTGAGAGAATATCCACAAGCAAGAATTTGCAGTGCTGTTTTAGCTACTTCAGCAGTACCAAGCACATGCATGTGCAGCTTCCACTAAAACCATAGGAGAGGGAACAAACGCCCTAGAACCAGCACCTGTTCCAGATTTTTTAATTGAATGCAAACAAGTGGTAAAGATTATTATATTCCCAAATTAGCAGGAGAAAGGAACATTCATTTTACTAATAAAATCTGCCGGTCTATCTAACCCACCTATGTTAGATCTATTTCACAGCTTTATTGTGTCTCAATATGCCAGGACTCTCTTTGCTACATCACAGTTTCACTGCTGAACTATTTTTGAACCAGATTATTTTGGTAACTGACCTGAACAGTGGTCCAGATCCAGAACAATTAACTTGAGCCCATTTCTGACACTCTCTAGAGGAAGAACCTTAAATATAATGATCTAGAGATCTTATAGAATCTCTAATAGATCTTATATTCAGAGCAGATGATAATTTTCTCATGCTCACTGCATTAAAATTGTTTAGTTCACACTTGGACTACAGAGCAACTTAGTTGCTCTAAATAATATATTTCCCTAGAACTGACAGGTGCTTTCTCCCATGGCAGCCCAAACTAAGCCAAGACTTGGAACCATAAAGACACCAGACACACAGAGATGGTTTGTAAGAGCCTCCAGACCAGGAAGGAGAACAGACAGCACCTATCCTCAGCAGCCTGGAATATATATATATATAGCTTTCTGCTGGCTATAGCAGTCATCTGCCCTGTACCACGAGGGATGTGACAAAGTCCCTGCATTCTTACAAAGTGCCTAGGAGGTCTTGGTGTCTCCCAGGAAAAGAAGATCCATGTTCAGTTAGAAACTGCACTAAGAGCACAGTAGGAGCAAGACTTGTGGTAAGCAAGTTCCCCACAATACTGGTCCTGAATCCTTGTGATTACCAAGGAGGAGACCATGACAACAGCAAAAAAGCCATTCACTGCTGACACAGGAAACACAATGGCCAACTAGTACCTTGGGTGAAATAAATCACCCAGTAGCTGTTTTATAAATGACCCAACCAGAAAGCACATACTTCATTGCAGAAGATAAAAGAGAAGTAAACCAAGCTGCTGGTCGACAGCAAAGCATTAATATTCATTTAGCTTCTTCTACACTGCCAGTCAGACCAACAGAAGAGCTGGGCATCACTGCTGTGTCAGCACTTAGAAGGGTTTAGGCCATGATTATCTATGGAATTTCCATTTAAATTCAAGAGAATTGAGTGAAGGCAGAAAGACTGTCACTGCAAACCATCCACAGCCCAGACTGACAGCTGCCTGCTCGTGAACACAGGGTCAGCAGAGACACCCAGGAACTCTACTGTATGCTCTGGATGCCAGCAGTGATGGGAAGCTGATACTTCTGAAAGCAAGCCCTACCATCAGTGAGTGTGTAAATGAGCTTTTCTCTAGGAAGCAAACTCTTGGAGAAAGCATTCACATCCTCCTGGGTATTTGTGCACACACATGAAGATTTTTCTTCCTTGGGGATTTACTTCTGCAGTTGTTCACCCCTAACCCAATTCTCATTTCACTTCTCTGCAGCATGAATGCAAAATGGGGGACAGGGAAGAAAAATGGAGTAAAAAACATCACCAAGACTTTATGGCTTTTTTTTTTTTTTCCACTTTCATGCTTTCCTAGCAATGTCTTCACAGTTATTCTACAAACAGTCTTCAGACCACATACATTATTCTTCTCTCCCAATGTATAAATCAACAACGTCAGCATTGGAAATTCACCAAAGATAAAACTAAACCAGTACCAAAATGACTTAGGACAGTAACAAACCTATCATGCTGGCCACCTATAATTCCAGGACTCAAAATATCAATGGCTCAGACAGCACCATGTCTATCAATGATTAAAAAACCGCAATATTGTAGTAACATATAACATTAATTACCTGTCATAAAAGGCACACACACACACAATTCTGTTCTTCACTTCTGAGTATATGGATGTGCCTAAAGAAAAAGTATCACCTTTCATTTCCAGTTCTTCAGGCCAAAGTGTCCTAGAAAGTAAGAAAGCTTTGCACAGGACAAAGTTACACATGTAGATTTAAGTCATGATTACAACACAACACTACAGGGGCTTAGGTTTATTCCATTTGTATTAGGAGGGCTTTCCTGTTTATAAAAAAAATAATTAAAAATTCCCATGTTCATACAATATTCTGCATGTTTAGATGAGCGTTCCCTTCTTTTTTTATAAAGAAATAGGATACTGAGATGTACATGAGATTTTTCTAAGAAATAGCATACAAGATTCAAAATTTGCATGTAAAGAGGAGAAACCTTTTTCCTGTACATCTACCCACCTTTAAGTGAATGCATCAACTCATGAAACATATTGGAACAAAGACTTGGAAAAGCTTTGAAAATTTAAGTTCACAGTCTGAGTACACCACAGACAACAGCAATTCCTTTATATTCCTATTGCCTCCAGCGAGACTGAACTGTTTAGCATACAGAGGAGGTAGAGAGAAAGCATGGGAACGTATGCTGATATAATAAATGGCACAGGGAAAAAAGGAAATTAGGAATTCTGAATGTCTTACAATAGATTCTGGCAGACTAGGAAGCTGAAAAGTCACAAATAAATCAGTGAAAGACTGTACACATCAAATTGACTTCCAGTAGAAAACATATCTCCAAGATTTGGGGTGGGAGGAAGGAGGTTTCTGCAGAAAAAGAGAAAATATATTAGGCAACTATTTTGACTGTAAGTACATTCAGAGGTTTTTATTAAATAGGAATTGTAGTTTTAATGGGATATAATGTCTTCAGTTTCACAGCCCAAAAGAAGCACTGAAGGGGATTATGTAGCAACTTTCACTGATGATTTTCTATCCAGCTTCTGGCACCACCCTCTTCAGCCCACCATACTGGGTTCTTCACAATGTCGCAAATGTGGAATATGTAAAATTTTCTTTAAAAGGGCTTTTCTTTAATGTTTGATCTTTGTATACTTTCACACCTAATCAAGAAGGGAGATTTCACTGTGAAACTGAGAGCAGCTAACAAGCACTAAGTGATGTCCAGGTGTTTGAAAAAACACATTACTTGTTGGTAGAATTGCCCTGATAAGGTTTAGGACTGGGCATGTTTCAGTTATCTCAGACACAGGGAGATGTTAACAAAGGCTGGGGAGGAGGAGGTACCACTGAGAGTGGACACAAAGCATGCAGAATTTATGGGCCACAAGGGCATTTTGCACAACTCCTGAGATAAGGGGAAACTAATAAAGCCAAGTCAGCAGTTGTGCTGAAATCAGCTCCAACTGGGTAAAAAATAATTCTGGCAGGAGCAGATCATGACCACTGACCCAAGAAACCCACTGACTCAAAAGGAGAGAGGGACTGAGCATGCGGCCTAATTAGCATGAGAAGCGAGAGAATTATTAACCAATAGAAAACAGAATATTAATTAATAAGAGAACTATGTCACTTGTAGCCAATGAACACTAATTCCTTTGTTTGCTGAAATGTATAAATAGTAAAAGTTTTGATAGTAGGTGTGCTTGATTTGTGGAATACCACTGAGCACCCAGGTTTGTGCAGCTCTAAAATAAATAACCAATGTCTCTCTGTGTGTAATTACTGGCCTGTTGCACACCAAGTAACAAATCTGATTTTTGAGAACAATAACAGAATGGAATAATGAGGATGAGCCCCCATGTCAGACCTGTGAACACTTCCACCAGGAAGAAAAATTAATAATTATTAGAAAACAAGATTAACAAGAACTCATTAAATTGAAAATAACAGTACATTTTGTTTTCAGTTTAAAAATTATTTCTAGCCATTTCAAAGTACAGAAAGATTGCTACGAAAGAGGCCTGTTTGGTTTGTCTTCCCTGCAGTTCTCACCACTCTATTTAAAACCACTCATCCAAACACAAGGTATTCTCAGAGGCACTATTGATAAAAGACTGCACAGAAGCCAAGCGCCGCAAGCAGCTATTTTTAATTATCCAAACTGTGCATGGAAAACATGCACAGCTTTACAAGTGAACTTAGGGTCGGAGAGAGAAGCAGGGGTTAAAAAAAAAAAAAATTAACAGCAACAAGCTACATGTTTAGAAAAACCTCCCCACAGAACCTCACTGTCTGGTCTAGGACCCTGTGTCAGTCCAGGTGAAACATTTTGAGCTATTGTATATGAAGATAAAACATATTGGCATCTGTGTGACAGACACGGCACAAATAAATCAAGCAATAAACAGCACAGCGTGCTATTTCTGGCCTTGTGCCTCCTTTTCGTCACATTAGGGTAAAAAGTTGCATTCAAAGACCACAAGTGCCTCTGAAATAGGAAGGCTCCCAGCACCCCCCACCATGTAGGCAGAAATGCAGACAAATTCAAGTGTCTGGAGGGATTGTGGGACAACAGGGAAGTCTACTAACAAAAGCAGACAGCCGCTGTGGCTTAAGGAATTAAAATGAACACCCCAACATCCTCCTCCCAGCTGAGTGCCAGGGGTTTGTGATGACAGTGCTTGGCCCAACACTGCTGGCTACTGATTCTTTCCTGCCCCAACCCTTCCCTGTTGTTCTTCTCTGAGTCCTAAACAAACCCCAACAAGGTTTTGAGGGACAATCTCAGTCATTGCCAATCACAGCTTGAGTCACACCACATTTGCCACATGAAGTTTTTCCAGCAGTGAGAAAGAAAACGTGATTCTACCAATACATCCAAGGAGACTGGAGAATAAATAGCAAAGGTCACACAGACAAGGAGATAGACACTTGTTCTTCCCTTACTGTACTCTACTCCTGCAAGAGACTGTCTTTGTGCTTCTTCCCAGCTGTCAGCATCTAGCAGAGAATTAAATATCACAGAGCCAGGTCGCTGCTGTGTTTGTAGAGTGCCAAACACCAGGATGCCCTGGTCTAACACAGAATCACCAAGTGGCACTGGACAAGTCAGATTTTCCACATGTGTTGCCCCAGTTTGTGCTCTCCCACTGGCCCTTTATTTCCATGGGCTGTTTTGGCTGGGAACGGCTTTGTCTCTCCGGTGTAACTGTCCCTAAGAACAATGCTGCAAGATTTCCAAATCACTCTGGAACAGTGTCTGTCTGATACAGGAGGACTTGAATGAACAGCACAGCAAGCAACCACTGCAGTACAAAATCCACAGACATGCAACAACCTGGCAGCAAAACTCACCACTTCCACAACTATCCAAGGCTGAACACCAGCTCAGGGATGGAAGCAGCTCCGCTGTACACTGGAGGATTGGATGATGATTCCCCAACAGAAAAGCAAGAGTTACATGCCAGAAAAACAGGGTTTGGGGCACCCGCAGAGATAAGCCAGTCCAGTGGACAAGGTTCAGTATGGACTGCTAATTCTAGGCATCAAGAGAGATGTCACTTGTATCTAGATTCTTTTTCTCAGTAAAAACAATTAAGATACTGCACTTACTGTAATTTAAAATATTGTCATTAAAATGATAATGCACAGGAATAGTTTGCTTAAAAATAGGAGGCTAAAGATCCAAGGAATGAAACAAATAAAGCAGAAGATGTGTTGTCTGGAAGTACCACAATATATTTTCTTTTCCTCTGCCTACCCAGATTTGCTCCTGGAGACCATGGTTGTCAGTGTCTATGCTGTCATCTTCCTAAGCAATTTTTGAGAGTGCGGACCTCAGAGAATCCACTAGTGTAAACACTAAATAAATCTATTTAAAATACGTTTTTAAATCAATCTGAAGAATTTAGAGGTGAAGTCAGTTTTGGACGTATGTTGGCTCAGGCAAACATGGTAGGTGCCCTTGCATACTTCAGTCAGTTGTGACATTTCAAGGTATCCCAGCTGCAAGTAAACAAGATTAAATGCATCATACATGATGCTCACCCTTTATGCTGCAGTTTTTATCCATTAATCCAGTAATAACTCACAAAGGTTGGCAAAAATATTTACGTTTCCATTCTAAGCAACAATGCCCAGAGAGGTTAAGCCACTTTTCCAATGTCACATAAAAATGCAGCTGAAGCCAAGGACAGACCAATTTCTGAGAAGAAGCGAAGCACAGACACCTCACCTCAATTCACTGACAGCTCTGCCATCACATCACAGCCATTCCCATTTGATTGGAGTCACACTTTTCCCAAAAGTCAGTAGACAAAGACATAGCAAATGATTTACACCTTCACAACTCACTGTCCATACTGCTGCTTATTACCTTCCCTGGTATGCAGACCTGTCCCAGGCCAGTGTGTTACACAGCCATCAATCCTGTCCACTTGTGTACACATGCTGGCTCCTGTTGATTTTTCTCATTGATTACATGGACACATCACAATTTTGTGAACACAGTCCAGTCCAGCAGAGCTTCAACTCAGCTGACAGCTCAGACCAAGCCATGGGCTACTATGGGTTGCATATCCTAGATCCCACTGTGGCACTTCACCTGGAGCAGCTATAGCCAGCACAAGGCACAGTCACATACTGGCCTTCTAAATCCTCCTGAATTTGAGAGGTTGCACTTGGGGTGATTTGGTGAACAAGTCAAAGCTTTGGGCTAAGAGAACATGTAAAAGACTGGACAGAGTCACATATTGGATAGGCTCACCAGAAGCTCATGAACAGATTTGTTTCCTCTGAGGCCACAGACTGACTGCAAACTCCTCAGAAGCCAGTTGTCTTCAGCTATTTTTAGGGCAGGATGTCCAGATTTTCCTCAGGAAACGCATGCCAATCTTCAGCAAGGAGTCAATAAAAGAACTAATCTTTGCAGAATAACCAGACTGTGACAACCCTGCATGTGGAAGTCTGACACCAGCACCATCTCCTTTAATGAACACTTCTCAGCACTGACAGACACCAGAAAATCCCCCAGCACAGAGTGAGCAGCCCCTTAGACAGAGCCTGGCAGCAGGCAGGCAGAGCCCCAAGCTTCCAAACACTGCTCCCCAGCCAGCCTTTGCTCCAAACTAAATCAGGGTCCAGAGCCTTTATCTGCCAGGGCCTCCCTCTCAGATTCAAATACAGCTGGAATTTCTGTTCCATGAGCAGATTGGATTTACACATTCTTACTGCTTTGTGTCCTCTGGAATCTGCCCACTGCAATTTTCTCATCCTTCCATTTTTCTCCATTTTTTTTGCTGAATAGCTACTCCCAACTCATCTTGTATCACAGAATCCAAGGGTCCTTTTACTGCAGAAGACAGAGACTCATTCTTCAGATTCCTGGAGAAGAGAAGGCTCCTACAGGTGACCTCACAGCAGCTTTCCAATATACAAAGGGGCTTACAAGAAAGATGTAGAGAGACTTTTTATCAAGGCCTGTAGTGATAGGACAAGGAGTAATGATTTTAAACTGAAAGTGCATAGCCAACTACATCTTTAAATGTTCAACTTTTCATTATTCTGGAGCTGTAAGCATTGATAGATCTTGTATTTTGGAAGTTCTTTCCTGTCTGGCATTCACAAAGAGCCAGGATCCATCAGCAGTACCCTATGTTCCCAGCAGAACTCAGCACTGTCATATATTTGTAACTTACCCTTGCTCCTGGCAGAGACAGAGGAGGAACTCCAGTTAAGTCAAGTCTGTATCTTAAAGTCATGATGAGATTACATGATCACATTGCTTTTCTGTTAGAGCTCTTGTTAATATCTACTAATCAAACCAGCTGATTAATTTAAATCAAGTTGGAAAATTAAGTGTAGGTCTCTAAGATTATCATCTTTATAGGGACTTTATTAATAGATTCAGATGACAGCTTGTGTGAGAGAGCTCTGAATTAGCATCCTCACTAAAGGAAAGCAAATTCTGTGCATAGACCCTGTTTGCTGGTGGTCAGAGATGCAATGACAGTCCAATCAGTAGCTATAGCTTCAAGCACAAACCAGAATAACTGTTAGGCTGGGTCTGGATTTGCTTATTAGAATGTTTTAAACACACCCATTAGTTGCAATTAGTGGCATTAGTGTCATGGATTGGTTGTGCTTTTCAGGTACTCATCTCAGAAGAGTACCAAATGGGAGGTAATCAGATGAGGCACAAGACCAAAGGTTTGTGTAATATTAAAGCCAAATGGAAGAGAAAGAAGTCCTGAAACCTTGCTGTGATGACTTGGTCTGGAAAGATGGAGTTTCAATTAAAGACTTTATCAAACACCCAGAAGGTATAGCTGGATAGCTCTGGTTTGATAACTGCCTATTAAATACTTTGCACTTAAAATACTGTTTTATCTCTAGTCTATGTAAGCAGTCACCAAAAAGTGTCACTCCTACTTGGGAGGGAAGTGGTCAGAGGCTGAACTCACCCAACGGATTCTTCTTTCGTAAACTCTGTTTCCATGCCCTGCTCTGTTTCTGCAGGAGGATTTCAAAGGCAAAGAAAACAAAACACATTTCCTCTCTGCTTTTGGTGCTGCCAAAACAGGTTTGCAGGGGAGATTCTGTCATCACTCTGTTTGCAGACCTAAAGGCAAAGATGGCCAGATGACTCTAAATAGGAATTAAGCAGGGAACAGGAACACAGATGTCCTTCTCCAGACCATACATTATCTTTTCTGGTCTCTGTACCTAGGACTACCATCACCAATCACCCTGGGCCACCTGACCCTGAATTCCAGGCAGCTGCTGAGTCACCACTAGACAGAGGGTAAGAGAAGAGTCCTCTTTATGTCATTCCTACAAAATATGAAAAGCATTTTAAAGAAACTCAGATCAGATATTCAACAAAACCACCAAGTAGTACACACCATGATGAAAAACTGAATTTGAAATGTCCCAGGAGATTAGGAAAGTCATGAGCACAGGAGCAATGACTTGATAGGAATGCAGTACCATGCCAAAAACCTTGGGGGGGGGCCAGAGAGAGGAGCATGAGCAATTGTCACATGTTAATGGAAAAACTGATGTCCTCCCATCTCCTGCATAAACCCACACCAGATGATCCCAGAGGAGAACAGAGCTGATTTTGAAATGTGAAAGTCACAGAAGCTCAAATTCTTACTGAGGATTAAATTGGATTTTCTATACTGACCAATAACACAGCACCACAAGAGACACTCTAGAGGGCCCAGAGGTCAAATCAAGATCTATTCTACTCTGAAGATTAACGATCTTTTATTTGGAAACATTCCAATATAAAATGTGTGTTAGCCTCAGACACCTTTGGTTGCATCAGTTCAAAGTTCAGCTACTGGTGCTGATGATCAGCGGCTGAGTTTCCACATTTTTTTACAGCATTGTGAGACTTTTCTGCCTCAGAGATCAAAAGAAAATAAACTGTCCCAGCAGGTACTAAAATATTACAGTGTCCCTTGCAAGATCTCCCTGCTGTTGCCCACAGGAGGAACAGGCACTGCTCCCACTCCTCCTTGCAGAGCTGCTGTTGCATGTGGGAAGGGGTCTGGAGCACTTTGGGTTTTGATAGTTCATCCAGTATCCTTGGAGCACAGCTCTGACAAGATAATAGAACCTTTTGGAGAGATTCTTTGGAAAGATCAAGTGAAAACTGAAACAAACTTTGAGCTTTGCCAGCAACAGAAATTGTACATTCATAGCAACCCCCTGTCTTATTTATTTGCTTCTCTCCTCTCACACAGACACCGAGAGAGAACTGCAGAAACCACTGTAAGTAAATGAGAGGAAGGAATTGAACATTCTTGTGCAGCAAGCACAAGGAGGATTCACCCTGTACAGAAGATCAGAGGAAAGTCACTCAGATGACTCAGTTGTCAGGACGAATTCCAAATTATTGAGTTATTTAAAGAGGAGAAAAGTGCAGCTCTCAAACATGATTCTGCCAAAAGTGATATGAAAAATAAAATCCTCAGAGCAGAAGAGTGTCATGACAATGCAACCTCTGAAAAAAAAACAAAAAAACCTCTTCGACCAGAACTTTGTAGAGACATCGAAAGACTCTTAAAAATCATGACTGTTGTTGCAAGATCAGCTTTAATTGTGAAAACTAACTAGGTCTTCTGTAATTTTATTCTGTATGAGCCAAGAGAGGAACAAAATATTGATTGAGTGAGCTTAAGGTTTTATTTATATAAGGATCTGATTGCCAGGTTCATTGTTGTGCACAGCAGAGAGAGAAAGCTTTTCCAGCAGGCATTTTTAAAAATTAGATCTAAAAATAACTTTATGTTTTGGCTTTCCTTGTGAAATGCCTGGGAGTGCTTGCCCATGCTTCTTCCTTCAGTAGTCACTAAGAAAGCAAGAACCAGATTGAAGAAATCCCTGGCACTTCCAGTAACTTCAAATTGAAGATGAGTTTGCTCTGAACTGGAACATAACTGACCCAACTGAGCACCAGTAAGACAGAAATATGAAACTCGTGCCCATTTCTGATGCTCAGTTGAAAGCACACCTCAATACAACTCCCACTGTACTGCTTTGAGCATGTAGTATTTTTCCACATACATGCAGCACTCCTGGGAAGCTTTGAAAACTTTTATTTTTTAGTGCTGTGTCTCCACGTCCTTCCTTGAAGCTGTTGTTGTTTCTCCTACCACATTTTTTTGAAGTTGTAAAAACAAACCCGTGTTCTGTATAGGAGTAAAGCCAGGAGGAATGACCCAGCGAAGTCAGTTTTGAAAAGAGCCTCAATCCCCCCGGGAATGAAAGCAAATGGGTGGCATTTGAAAGGCAGAAGATCAGCTCCCTAAGTCCTGTCTGTGACAAACAGGCACACCTGAGAACATGCTAAGGGAAAGCACCTCTGCATACAATACTGCCAGTTCATTAAAAACTCTGATGTAACTTCATGACAAAAAAGGCAACCTCCACTTAATAGCTTTTTAGAAGTAATGCTTTCAAAATCAAAATATGATTTCTTTCATTAACAGCTACACTGGGAGAAGTACACAGCCTTGTGTGATGTGATAAAACTGAGCAAAATCACATCTCCAGACCAGAAAGTATCATGAAGAACAGTTTGTACTGTATAAAGCCAATCCTAGGTCACTCTTAGCATACATCCATACTTACAGTTCATAGCCTTGTTCCTATCTGGCTATTTATAAAATCCTTTTTCTCCCTTTAGCAAGCAGCACAGCACAAGGTTGTACACAACAGAATGCAATTCTGGGATAATGGTATTTTGTTTTCCATGGGGACATTTTTTTTCCAAATTGTCACCTCTCAGGAGAATAGAGTGAAAAAACTCACCAACAGTACTTCCTTGCAAACACTTCTGCTCTTTTTGAAGAAGCCACAACACATTTCAGTGCAAAGTAAAAACTCAGTACTAAGCAGCTGAAATACATTCTTGAGACTAAAACCACTCATTTCTAAAGCTCTTAGTGAGGCATTTACTGCTTAAATCTGGTATGAGAACTTGAAGTTCTTACTGCATACAGAAGACTGGGAATTTGCCATTCTCCTACATAAAAAGAAAGCAAGTGCACCCAGGAGTAAATCTTTGTGGCCAGAAACAGGCAGGCATGCTACAGTGCAGACTTCCACAACATCTGCTCTACAAACCTAATTATCCCTCGCTGCACAGATGCAAAAGACATCTGAAATGTTGGCACATGAGACACACAGATAATTTCAAGTCCCTTTAAAATTAACTTTAAAAAAAAAAGAAAAGCTATGCAGAAGTATTTCTGTTACTGATGAATAAATTCAAAGTCAACAAAAACTGATCCTAGCTCATTCTAGTATCAAATGAATCACATCTGCCCCATATGAGTGTTTACTGCTCCTTGGACTCAGGCCTCAGTGGGATGATCTGAAACTGTGCTAATACAATCTATTACAACGCAGCCAGTTCTTCAGGATTTGGCAGCTCTTTTTGAGTCCAGAGTGCAACAACTTCATTTAGACTTAGCAGAAATACGGAAGTCCTAAAATCTAGTGGGAAATGTTAAATTAAGCTCACCTTCTAGTAGCTACAAGGGCATGTTGGGCACTGGTCCAGCTACTGGTGGCCCTCTTATTTGCAGATTTCTTCTTCAGAACAAATTACATGTGAAATTTGAGAAAAGTTTTAAAAAGGTTTGCATATACAAAGTCAGCAAAGAAATGTATATAAGTGAGGCTGAGATATGTGGCTGTACAAAAGCACACAGCTTAAATCATTTAAGAAATAGTATCTGCAAATCTCTTTTCTCAAGTGAAGACATCTTTCTCTTTGTCTCTGAGGAACTTTAATTCATCTCATTTTCACTAGCAGTCAAGTGGCAAGCTGCCAAGTAACTCACAGTTGGCCAGAAGCATGGTCACCTACAAGCTAATTGATGCCACAGAGCTTCCCTCCAGGATGCCATCTGGGTTGCATTCAATATTCTTACTGGATTCAGAAGTCCGTCCCTCTAAACTTGAAAGCTGCTTCTCTTGACCAAATGCCAACTTGCTGATTTTGTTTGCAAGCACATTTAACTCAACAGCAATACCAAGCTCCCGTTCCACTCTTCTGACCATTTATTCACTGCACTATTCTACAAAAATAAAGACAAACCACTTCCCCATCTCACAAGTGGGCAAATTGGGAAAATAAGAGCTGAAGGAGGCTGTCAATGAAAGTTTAGAAAGAGATTTTATACCAAGTCCCTGCCCCTGCCTGAACAGGCACATTTTAACACAGCTAAGTAGCCTGCTCTCAATGGCTATAATGAGACTTCATGTTTTCATTTTTAAAAATAGGGCATTTACAGAATAACCTTATTATTATTTTTGGGGCCTATCCACCCCACTAACACTTTTACTTTCCTATTTCTACTTATTGCAGCAGAGAAGCACCTTCCTGACATGCAGTTGCACCCTTCCATTTCTCTGCATTGACAGCAGGAGTTTTGTGCATGCAGAGACAATTCCAGGGAAAATAGCAATAGTAAGTCAATGCAAACGTGTGGAGCCCAATCAAGCAGTGACACTACAAGCTCTCTGCACAGGGAGGCACTTTTTCAGTGGAAACCTGAGGACAGAACTGTCCAAAGAATCCAAATGACCCTTCAGCAAACCCACCTGCCTGTTCCCCCTGAAAACTGCCCCTGGAATGGCTTTCATGAGCAAAGATCCTTGCAAGAGCAGTACAGATTTCTCTACAGCCACCTGCCTAGAAATTCTTTGTAATGGAATAGATTTGGCAGGACTGAGTCACGATTACCTTCTCTTCATCTGGAGGGGAGACAACATGCTGGAAAACTCCAAGGCAGTTTATTTGACTCACTTAGTCAGACATAATACTGTTGGAACAAAAGGTCAACTTGGCAAAAGCTCATCAATACAAATCTCTATCAAGTTCATATGCTTATAAACAAGTGCATAGCAGTGGTAGAGATGGAGAGTGCCTACTCACATTTGGCAATTCTTTCTGCCCATTCTTTGCAGTCAAACAAGAAAATCTAATATATTGGAAGTGTTTCAGTATCTAGATATTACAGGCAAATCCTGTTAATGTTACCTGAGAAAGGGTATTGAAAAAGCAGGATGAAAGTTGCGTTACTGACGTAACAGAATTAAAGAGGTTTGCACTGACTCACTAAATACCCACACAGCAACAATAAACTCACTTTGAACTCAACAGGAGTTCTGCTGTGCAATCTAATAGCCTGCAGCTTAGCAGGAAAAACCACCTCTCCAAATGGCTCAGGGTTGGAGTTTTCTTGCTTTGCTATTTTTTTGTCAGTTGACTATATTGCACAATATCTAAACCAGAAAATGAACTTCAAGTTTCTTCATAAGCAAGTGGGTTAAAGCAATAATACTGAGACTTTCCAAACCATATTCAGGTGTGGATAAAATATTGTCAGGCAGGGCAAGGAGATTTAATTGGGCATACTCAACCCAGGCAGCAGTTCCATTTTGTGGGACAGAACACGGCTCATTTTCCTTGGGTCTATTCCTGCTGTGACAGATAACACTGCAAACTACAAGCCAAGCCTGGAGAAACTTCAGTTGCTGTGCTGTTCAGGGCAGGGTGAACACCAGAGGCACTGGCAAAGTCAATGCCACAGTAAGAATTTTCCTGCTATAAGCAGATTCTCCATAAAATTTAAATATCATGTTAAGCTTGTGATCTCCTGCACTTCTAGACTCCCTGTGTCAAAGTTCAGACCTATGCACTGCACCTACACCGCAATGAGAGCTCTGGATCTTTCTGCTCCAGAAAGAAGAGACACCTGAAGTTTAGCGCAGGAAGAATTTGCTCTGGCTGAAGAATAACACACCATCCACTGGAGTGAGCTTGGTCCCTTCCACCAAAGAGCAGAGCCGTAAATGCAGACTAAGCAGCCTAAGAGAGCAATTTCACCAAATTGAAAGCAAGATCATTATAAAACTAGGAGCATCACAGACTAAAATATGCCTGCAACTGATCTTTCCTTCAGCAGGACTCTAGGAAACACAAGCAAAAGAACCGGAGACGGACTGAATGGTCAATAAAATATGGATGGTTTCTATTTTCATGGCTTGCCATTGGCAAGCCATCACACAACATTGTAGCTGGGGGATGCATGAGATCAGGAATGGAATGAAACTGTACTTTCACCCCTAAAACAGAATTAGAGAGCAGTTAATCCTCACTTGGAACAAAACAGCGGTCCAAGGCCAGAACTTGTATTGTAGCTCCACAATGATGCTCTATGCACTTCTGGAGGCTCAAAGAAAGACAGGGTAAAGCCCTGGTGAAAACTGCTGCAGAAAACATTTTGTGAACACCACAGGCTTGAAGCCATTGATTTTTGAGTTTGGAAAGGTTTCTTATTGTCAGTTGTGACTGTTTGTAACCATGAAGGAACAAAGATCCCTTGAAATATCACTGAAAACTCATGTTTTATCCAGCATGTTCCTCTCACCATTATTTCACAGGCTCACCCCAGGAGTTAAAAAGCTCAGCCTGGCTGGTGAGGGTGGCCCTATGGAGAAGCCCGGCCAGCACAGCTATGTGGGCACAGCCCCGTGCTCAGTGAGGCCAGCCAGGGTTCTTCTCTCAGCAGGACCTCCTGGACAACACAAACCCATCTCCTTTCAGCCTTTCTGGGCCCACAGCAGCAGCTTTTCCAGCTAAGAGACGTCAATCTGAACAAAACTATGCCAGCAGGGAGAGGGTCAGGTTTGTGCTCTGAAGTTACAGGGCCAAGTTTTAGTCAGCAATCTAAAATATCCAATCAGCATTTCCTCAGAGACTTCTGCAGCAGCAAGATCAGGCTGAGCCCTCACACAGACAAGACGTTTTCTCTCTTCAACTTTCAACATCAGAGAACAGTGCTGTCCACAGATTAAAGTAATAAGGAACCCCTACCAAATATCGCAATTAATTAGAGCAGAACACACAGCAAATATCTTCCCCAAATCCCAAGACACTCATCACTTAACATTTTGAATTCTAACAGTTCAGAGTGAAATGAGATCCCCCATCTTCCACTTCATATACAATAAGAAATATAACTCTCTCACACATAGAGTCCTAATAGGTATGAATCATCTCCTTCCCATCTGACAAGAATTTATCCAGCGTAAGAGAGCGAAACCTCCATCATTCTTACATGTCAAACTGCTGTAAAAATCTCTGCTATAATAAAAGCAGAGGAAATAGCCCAACACAATGGCAGACAATCCCAACTGATTACTATAGAAAAGTGACATTTACACATGCCCTTTTTCTATGTAAAAGGTCAAGCTGATGCACCAAAATGCTTCATCTACAGGAAATTCACCCCCAACGATCTCCAGAAAAGGTGATACAGCTCTCAGGTGTACCACAGTCACAAAAAACAGCCATAAATTAAATTAAGGGAATTCCAGTTCATTGTTCTAGATCTCACCATGTTTGTTTTTTCCTCTCAGGAAACTAAATCCCACATGACTTCAGCAGAAACAAATAGCAGAGAGAGAACCCTTTTCAAAAACAACACAGCAAGATTATGCCCTAAACCCCTTGCTGAATATGTTTCTAATGCCACATTCAAACTCACACTCCCCCACAGGACGAAAAAAAAACCACTTGTAGGAAGGGGAAAATTAGGTCCTGTACTTGGCTGCCTTCCTCCCCCTCGGTGATTTTCACTGTCAGAGAAACATCTTTTTTGCATTCTAAAATTAACCCTGTGATATGATGATGAAGCCTCCACAACATGGCTCAGAAATGGAACCTGTAAGCAACAAAGATCACTGTTCAACCCTTATTATTATGGACAACTCACTGACAGCTACCCAGCCTGCTTGGAAAAGGAAGGAAAACAGTTTTCTAAAAGGATAGTTGGGTTTCAGGTTTTCTTGAAACACTCCTCCCGTGTGCTGAGCAGTCAGGGACGAAGCTGCCAGGGCAAGAGCCCCTCAAGCAAAGGACTCTGTAATCCAGCACAACCCTGACTTGTGCTGTAGGAATGCAGCATTTCCCATGGTGCTGAATATCTCAGTCCTGACTTTGAAAGCTGGGGAATCAAAACTGTTCAGTGACAGTGATGGCTTTTGTTCTGTGAGCATACATCTCCTGGGGTACTGCTTGCCAGGGCACTTCACAACAATCTGGTGCACGAGGCCCTGAACTGGAATCAACAGTAGGTAGGTGAGGAGCTCCACATCAGCTCTGGAATCTCCAACACTTGTCACCCTGGCAGCCTCAACCTGCATTTCAATCTCAAAATATAAAAATACTGTAAATTAAGTAATTAGATCTGGGCAAAGTGAACTTAGAAGCTTCTTGCCAGCTGAAGTACAACATTTGTGCAGGAATTATTAATCCTTTCTATGAGCATTAGCCAATAAAGGCTTGCAATACTCACATGATTGCGTGCATAATCGAATATGAAGAAATCCCTGCTGCTCTCAGCCAAGCTTTGCAGAGCCCCCTGCAATGCCTGAGTGAGGGAAGGTGTTAACAAAGGCTTTGTGTATTTCTGTTGAGGATGGGCACTCTGTGAAACAGAGCCATGAAATTCATGGCCAAACTCATAAGGAAAGACTGAAAGGAAGAGCAGGCAATGAGGTGCTGTGTGTAAGCCTGGGAAAGGTTCCATATTGCTCAGGCATGTTCTTGTCCACAACCATGAAGAAAAATTAAGTACATTATTTATCATTTCCTTCTAGAAAAGGGTGCCCCAGGATTTCTCCCCTGCTCTACACTCACTCTCTTTGAAGTGCCATGCCACGATCAGAAGCCTGCAGTAAGAACTAGACAGACATGATTCTTTTCAGCATCTGTCAATGCAGGTCCTTAATCCTAATTTAACTTCAGGGATCAACAAGCACTGGCACCCTGGGCAAATACACATAACACATTATTTTATAAAAAATAGGACAGATTTCTGTGTTAAAAAAGCTCCTGTGAAAAGGGGGAACAGAAATCATCCAGCAAAGAGCTTGAAGTAAAGCAATTTCCAGACATCAACGTGATCCTGGAAGAGACTGGTCCAGAGGTTGCCTTTGAAACTCCTTATTTACCTGCCAAAGAGCAGTGCCCAGGTAGGTAACCCCTCCTTAATCATGTACTGAGCTCACCTTGTGCAAACTTTAGAGTTGCGCAACCTAAACTGTATCTTTGTTGCTTTACATGAGAAAGGAAGACGGAAAAGAGTAGCAGAAATAAAACAAACAATAGCAAATTCAACTCCCTCAGTTATCTTGGTTCCTTTAAGAAAACGATATGTTACTAATAATTTATGGAGGAACAGGGTCAGGAGTGATAAGTTACTTCAATAGTTCCTGCTCAGGTAACAGCAAGGCATGGGCAGGAGGTGAAGGAGGCTTTGAGAGATACACAGAGGATGCAAAGAGCCTCTTTTGCCCATCACAGACTTTTTGTTTGCTGTCTCACAACAGGCACTTTTTGCCAGCTGAAGAAGTGGCTGCAGTGATGTCTGTCTGTACACAGGCTATGCTTCAGGATATGCTGGAATGTACAAAAACAAAGTTCATTTTGGAGCACAAAATTTTGGTGCTCCTCAAACACCAGCATTTTCTGTGTCTCCAATACTAAATACCAGAAGTGAGACATCTGAAGCATTTCTTGCACTTGATGCAACACTAAAATTTTGAAACAGTGAATTGTCTTAACACTGGTGTTTTTCTAAATTTTTTATGAACTGCATATGACAAAAGCAAAGGCTAAACTCTTGAGCAGTCATTTAATCCAAGGAACAAGATTATCTGTGTAAAACAATGTGATAATGGACCAGGAAAAAAGAAACTGGGGACTTTCTTCATGAGTCACTAATGCCTACAATGAGTTGCTGAACAACTCTACAGCCTTGGCCAGAGGGTAACTTGCCCTAACATCGATTTTCATGTTTCTGAGACAGTATTTAGCCCACTTATATGGGGAAGATTCATAGAAAGCTGAACTGCCAAGCAGCCATGGGATGACAAATGTATAATGAGTGTAGCACAACCACACAAATAAGAATAGAAGCACTGAGTTACAGAGGCAGGAGGTGTATTTCTTGGCCTATATCAGTCAACACTGACATTTGCTATCAAAGAAACTGGGCCATGTCTCTGTTTATGAGTAGCAGTGATTCAGGATGAAAAGTCTACTGGAACAGTTGTACGTTTACATCTGAAATTCTTATTCTCAGTGAAAGTATATTCACTACTCCTGCTGTAGCTGATTTTCAGGCTCTTAACTACTCCCTGGATATCAGAGAGTAGCATCGTATCTGGATGGAACACATCCAGTAAATCCAGCAAGGTTTACTGATATACAATCATTGCTCAAACAGCAAGCCAAGCAGCTGGTATCTATTGTAGGAGACATTTGGAAAGATGCCCACAATCTTACTCACCTAGATCAACAAGACCAGAAAAAGCCTGAAAAGCCACCAAAAATATTAATCATATTACCTTTATACATGGAAGGCAAAGACAGAAAACCTCATCTGAGTAAATGCACAGCAGTACAAAGATGTGGAATCAAACAAAAATTTTAATTCACTCCTTGAAATGAAGCAAAGTATCACCCCTGTGTACATCACACTACACATTACATACCAAGGAAGGCAGCATGAAAAAAAGTATAAAACAAGGCCAGCTAAAAAAAGTTAAAGCCTGGAACTGGAACAATTATCTAAATGAGGGACATATAAGAGTTTACTGTAACTTGTACACATCAGTTTCTTCAACAATTATTTTAACTGAAAAATCTATGCTATATGCTACCTGTAAAGGAAAAGAAGTCTACAACAATGTAACATTTAAAATTTAAGCAAAATCAAGAGAAAATTTCCACCTATTACAATGAATTTTAAATACACTTTTACCCCTTTCACTATCTTGCAAGTAAAAGGAATCACACCCACAGAAGCTACAGAAACAAAGCTAGAATTCAAGAAAAAGATAAACAAACTTACAGCAGGCAAAATTTTCACTCAGGATGGACAAGATTCTGCAGCACTAATGGATTCGATTTTAAATAATAGATCGATCTTTAAAAAGAAAAAGTAATCACAACAGCACAGAAAGCAGTTGCCAAAAAGAACCCTTCTGGTTCTGCAAGTACAGGACTGTGCTCCTGCTGCCATGGAAACTGAGTCCCTCACTGCTCCCGTCCTGGTACAGTGCCACACATGCTCTCAAGCATTTAATAAATATTAATAATGCGTTTAATAATATTGAAATATCAGAAACAGAACATCTAAGAAAAAAAATTGGCAATAAAACTCACTTTACATGGCTGCAGCCCAAAGGCTCATAAGCCTTGCTCCAAGTCAGCTATAAATCCTGGTCTCCCCTAGTTTCTAACACTTGCTCTTGGCATTAAGTGTGAGGTTAGACTGACTGCCAGGCCTTAGCTTAGACTGAAAATAACCAGGAACCCTGGAGGAAAAACTGAAACCCTTTCACTTGCCCAACAGGTACCTCTGCAAGGAGCAGTTGTGTGTGTTGAGCACTGGACTGCTAGGTCGGAGGCCTCATTTCTGTTTTTGGCTTGGCTGCTGACTCTTGCACAGCTGAGTCACTCTGAAGCAGAAGAGCTCTAACACCATTTATTCACCTCTTCATGAGGAGAAAGGCATAGGGCTGCCAGATCTGCCACAGCTCCGGGAAGAAAGGTCATGGGCCTTGCCAGGAACAGAAGCGTAGTCTACCAGGGCATCATTACCATGGCAAGAAATAGGATATCTCACCTTGAGAGACCATCAGTGACAAAGCTCACAACCCTGCTTTAAAAATCTTCTGGCTTCCTGAAGGTTAAAATCTGGCTTTTGAAAATATTTCAGTGTGGAAGGGTTTAGTTTTATTTTTCAACTAGCTTACAATATTATTGTAATTTCTAAAGTCTAATCGGGTTTTTATCATTTGCATTTCAGACAGAATTTTTCACAGAGCAGAAAACCTGCATTAATTTTATCATAGGGCCTTTTACCCTTTTCCCCTCCCTTGTGGATTTCTAAATATTAATAATTTTAATGGAAAATAGAGAGTTAGAAAAATTACACTCAGCTTTTCCAACACTTCCTGCATATGCACCACAAAATAGTAAGGATTTCCCTTTGGTTGGAAGCAACTGTCTGCACTGGGAGCAAAGCACACCAGAGCATGCAGGCTCCTTTTCTACCAAGGATATGCTACTGCACAAGACAACAAGCAGCAACCCAAATCTTCATGTCCATCACCCAAACTCAACTTACTGATTTGCTTTCCTGGGCAAAGGGAAAAAAAAAAAAAAAAAAAAGAACAATTGACATCTTGACATCTTACAGCATTTTATAAGGCAGACACAGAAAAGTGTAGTGACAGAAAAGCAGAACGGAGCAACAGCACACTTTGGGAACATCTTTGAAATTACCAGGGAAAAGCTGCAGGAAAATGGGAAAGCTGTGGAGAAGAAAAGGTCACCAATAAAAGGACTAGGAGAACTTCACACCGAATCAATTCTACCACAAATGCATCCCAAACACATCAGTCTCTGAAGCACACCAAAGACACGGTAGATTTGTCAGCAAACTCAAAAAGCTGATGGCCTTGAAAAAGCCAACAGAAACAAAAGCTGGGTGTCTGCTGTATTAGAAACAGCTGAGGGAATCAATAATGGTTAGACATTTTTCAGGTCTAACAGAGTGTTTAATGGTCCCTTAGGTGGAAAATGGAGTCAAGAAAACTTATTTCTAACACTGCCAATCTCTCAGTGTAGGTGTATCAGATAAATGTGTTCACCAACACATTACACTTAGTTTCTCTGGTCACATAATTGCAATTTGAATAAACTTCTGAACATTTTCTGATTAATATTAAATTATCTGAAGTATCTTCCACTCTTTACATTAACCAGTTAGAAATCACATCTCTAACCTGTGCTAAGCCTGGGTCTAGAACACTGCAGACACGAGAGAACTGGTCTGCATCAACTTTTCACAATCACAGAATGGTTTGGGTTGGAAGGGCCTTTAAAGACTTTAACTCCAAATCCCCTGCCATGGGCAGGGACAGCTTTCATTAGACCAGGTTGCTCTGAGCCCCATCCAACCTGGCCTTGAACACTGCCAGGGATGGGGGAACCACAGTTTCTTTATATATTAAAATGCTCTGGATGAAGTTCACCTACCTTGGTTCAAAATGAAGAATAAGCTTGTATCCTCTGAAATGACAGCTCTGAGCTCTCTGATGGGCACACTTTCATAATTTCCTTCTTAAACTTAATAATTATACTCACCTCTTCCCATTCTCCTTGACCTCAGGAAAGCTTTTCAGCTCACAGCTTGTTTCTGTAACTGTATCTAGAGCAACTCTCGTGGCTTCTTGCTACAGCACAGCAGCAGTGCATAAAACCAAGTTCACTTCCCTCTGTAACCATAATGTCCCCAGTGGCTCTCCCAACACATTCCAGTTCTCTCTTCTGCCTTTTCAGTGGTCCTATCTCAGTTCTTTCTTTCCCAGACCATGAGTGATAGAAAATCACCACCTTATGGAGAACAGTCTGCATCTAGACTGCTTAATAAATAAAACTGCTCAAGAAAATGTACCAGGAAATAAGGAAATGGAGAAGGGCATGTGCTTAAAACTTGATTTTCTACATAAATATTGCACTAGGTTACACTATAAGGGAAGATAATCCAGACATCAAAAATATGTCAGTTAGTTAGAGCAGACAAGAATAAAATGAAAAATGAAGATAAAGGAATTAAAATATTTACTGTGGAACACAGGGCATCAGGAAACTGGTTTTGAGCCTAAGCTAGACATGAACCCAGTACAGACCAGGATAGGCAGGAAGCAGCCACACAGAAAAGCAAACAAGTCCTGCCTCTCAACACCAGTCTTCCTAGCATTTCCAGTTTTGGGATAAGCATGCAAGTTGGCCACACAACACAGTTAAACCATCACTGACACAATCAAGAGCATATGACTGTACATGTGTCAAGGAACCCTAGAACTCCACATGGTGACATGCTCAGGTATCTCCAGAGTGGCAGGCAGCAACCACTCAGCATACAGGACACTGGCTCAATATGAAACAGAAAGAAAAACTGGAGCAATGCATAACAGAGGACAAAAAAGTTACAGAATACTACGTGGCATTGCGAGTGCCTGCTGTGTCACTTGGTCACGCCCCAAAAACCGCAAGCCTGGCACACCGTTACACTCCTGTGTTCAAAACCACCCAGACCACGCTTAACTCTGCACAGCATCCAGAATTTAGTTCTCAAAGAGGCTTTCTGATATGTTTTTACTCCCAAATTCCAGCTCCAGCAAAACCTAAACTGAAAAGCATAGAGACCACGAGGCTGCCTCCTGGGCTTCCACATGGGCAGCAGAGAGTCAAAGTCTGCAGACTCTCTGTACAAAGCCAGTGGAAGAACAGGAGTCGTCCCTTCTCCCAGCTGCAAAGAAAACGTGGCTCAGCTACACAGCCACCTTCTATGGCCACAAGGCAGGCAAGGGCTGAGTAGGGGAGGTTTGCTGATGCCAAATGTTTACCCTGCATTCTGGACACAGGGGAACAGTTTCTGAAACAGTAACTCCCTTCAGACTGCATCTCACACCTGAGGCAGCCTCAGCCTGCCTCAACCCTGCTCATAAAATATCCTTATAAGCAGTCCTCACCAGCAAGCAACACCACACAAAGGACACCGGTGCAAAGGTGGAGAACAGAGTAGGCTGTGTCCCCCTGCAGGCAGGTATTACAAAACTGAAAAGATCCTGAAGCTTATGTTTAATTTTAGGAAACTAATTAAGGTCCTGATTGCTTTTTGCAACTATACTCTTCGCCACATTCAGTGTTTACTCATCAGTAAAACATTTAAGCAGAGGTCCTCCAGTCTCTTTCACCCACACCCAGTCTAGTTTAAGATAATATGAACCATACTAACATCATAAAAATAAAATCAAACACAGCTATCAAAGTAGGAGCTCCTATTTTGCGTCAAATATATTGTGTCTGGCTGCCGTTTTGCAAGGTCTTCCTTATTTTTGCTGGCTCTAATGGCAAGCAGGAATAAAGCTGGGGTAAAGGCCTCCAAGAGTCACTCTCCCTCTGGAATAGCACTCTAGGATTTTCCATTCTGGGTAATGTGTCACACAGCAGCAGCACTATGGACACACAGCTCACCGATCCTTAGTCTGGCCTGGCTTTGCAGGCTCCACCTTTCCCAAGGGAGACAGAAAAAAGTCAGTATCCCACATTTTGAGTACCTCAGCAAAGAATGCTTTTGCTAAAACACTGTGCTTCAGAAAATGGACATTTTTCCCACAATAAAAGTAGTTTTGATGTTTTATATAGTTGCTGCCACACCATCACAAAAAAATGTATCGATAACTGTGCATCTGCAAGCATTATCTGAAATAGACAAAGTCTTACAAGAGACTTTCCAGCATTTCTGAAGAGGAAAACCGATCACAGGGAAGGACTAAAATGCTTCTATAGAAATCACATTCAGAACTGCCCTGGAGCCCTGTCCTTATTGTATGGAACACATTTAGTGCAGATCGTGGCATTGCAAGCTGCAAGTCGTGACTGGGATTCTGTCTTTCCAGGCCTACATAGACTGGACTAAGCCTAAGCAAATAATTTTTCATACAGCAGAACAAATAGTTTTAGGACAGGTTTAAATAGCAACACAAGATTTCTAATTCCAGAGTTTACAACTTGATTTTCCCAGCAATCCAAACAGTGTGACTTCCACTGTTTTTCTCTCTGAGTTTAGTTTCCTTTCCATAGATACATTTTCAGAAACATGATCCCTTTTTATTTTCCTTTCCTCAAAATGGTATAACTTTCTGAAAACATGACAGCAAAAAGGCATATTTAGGCAATCTGTTTACTGCTTTATTTTTACATACCTCTACAATGCACACAAATTAACATGTCCTCCTTCTCTCTTGTTAACACTTCACAAGTCATGTGCCTACACATAAAGGAGCACCATCTCCTCCCTTCCTGGCAGCCTCCTTGGATACCTTTCTTTTGCTAGCCCAGAAACCCTGTCATGGATAAACTTAACACATCTTAAAAGTTTAGCACTGACTTCAGGTCCAATGTTTGCTATATTAACTCATACATCAGTCCTATGGTAGATATGCTGAACTACGAGGCACAACAGAAAAGGATTACTTGCTGGAAAGCAAATGCCAAGGATGCAATACAGCTTGATTACTGAAACATTCTCCTTAGAATGCAAAATATTATGCCAGCAAATCTTGGGGGCAGGGAGGATGGGGGAAAATGGAGACAGACACGTGACAGGACACTAAACAAAGGGAACACAAATATAAAAAAACAAACAAACAAAAATTCAGTCTTGAATTTCCAGTAGGAAGCCCACAGAGTCCTGCCAAAATAAAAAAATTAGCTCTTTCCAACTATTTAAGATACTCTTGGTTACAAAATTTTCCAGTGTATTAGACTATCTAGCACACGGAATTGATTTCATAAACCAATTCTTCACACAGATAAAGACCATCCTTTCTGTTCAAGGGAGAATATATACAAGCAGCAATGAGCTATTACAAATACATTATCAGTTCTGGGAAAAAGAATCATCAAGTAATTACAGAGGTTATCAGGGTCCTTATCAGTACTCACTGCCAGGAGGCTACCTGCATATTCATTTCCCTCTCCATCACCACTCTGGCATGCTGAGTTTTCCAGAACAGTTTCTTCTGTTGCATATGTGCATAAAGTGGCTTTAAAATAAGTATCTTTTTTATTACAGTAGTGATAACAGAGGCAGTATCTAGAAGCAAAAACACGGAATGTATTTTTTCACCCAGTGAGTAGAACTCCAAACACTAAATATGCTGAAAAGCAGTATGCACTTTCAAAATAAAACAGTGTTCAGAACAATTTAAGTGAGAAAAATGTGCATGACAAATGCAATTTTTGTCTTTCAGCCTGTTTGAAGAGGCAACTGCAAAGTCTCTCTATATATGAACTAAATTAACAGTCGATGAGCAATTTCTGCAGTCTGATCCCAAATCAGCAATAAATGCCAAACTCAGATTAAAGTGAATAACATATTTTTACCCCCCTAAAACCCAATAACTATAAACCCCCTCTGAAATAAACCTAAATCAGATGCAATAAGCATTCTAACACAGCACAATCCACACTGAGCTGATGTTCCAGAGCGTGTTGCTCACTCTCTCTCCTCCGACACAATGTTCAAAAGGTTGATCGTAAGGAAAAGGAGAAAATAAAAAAGCAGCCCAGATACTGAACTACTCACTGATGCAGGGCAAGAGCTCATGACACAAACCTACTCTTCCATGTTGAATGAAGGGTTCAGAATCCGTTCAAGATGCTCCTCCAGCCACAATCCCAACTTCTGAAAAGCAGCTCCAAAAGCACTGCCCACAGGTCACCTGCAGCTCACCCAGCCTTTGTACTACACCACACAAAGGTTTTAAACAGAAGGCTTCAAGAACACTATTATATACCTGCTTAAAGATTCCCAGTGCTTCCACAGATTAGTGTCTCTCCTGGGAAACACAGACACTTCTGAGAAAACATCCCCAGTTATGGCTACACAAGAGTCCATAGTAGTTCTCAGTCACCCCTGGCTTCCCCAAGTCTTTTGCAATTTGAAACATTCCACATCTAAGTTGCCTCTAAATAGTGCCATTATAATTCCTGCAAAAGCCATTTCTGGACCTCAATTAATGCTGCTAACTCCCCAGATGATTAAAAAAAAAAAATCATACATAAATCAAATCAAGTCCCCTGAACAAAAACAGCAACCAAAAATAAATGTTATGGGGTGCTCACAGGGAACGTCTTGTTATAATTTAAGAGTTTGGGAATCCCTGTTCTCCTTAAACTAATCTACTTAGACTTCACTCTGAATATCACCTGACACAGACTTACACACAAAGATATTAACAGGAAAATCACATATGGAAAAGCACATAACCAGTGACCTTTCTTTTCATAATATATTCACTGTGTCTGTGAGCTTTGAAGAGTTCACGCACTGAATGAGCATTCAGCACCTATTATTCCACAGAGATAATTCAAGAGATGTGGTACTTGCTACAATATTTGCAACTTTAAACTCCAAGTTAAAGACATTTCTCTCCAAGATTTAGGCTCTGTAATTTCTGTTACAGATGCTTCTTACCCTCCATGGTTGAGACAAATTCTCACAGGCTATCAGAAGCTGTAAGCAAAATAACAGCCAACTTATAGCAGCATAACCCTACAAAGTACCCAGAGTTTATGGGCTTCCACTGATACACACCAGAGCCACACCACAGGAGAAGGAACGAGTGCCATTTTCTCAGGATTGGAAGTATAGACCTTGCTCTCTCTTCCCTTATACCATGAAGGAATTAGTGTTACATGGCTGACACCGCCAAGCCAAGCAGTGCTACTTGCTCATCTGCCTTCTCATTCTGACTGCAAACATATTTACACACATGCTTCACACCCACCCCACATCTTGTAGGATGATTACAGTAAAGCAACATTTCACTGAGCACCTGTCACTGGCCCTAAGCACGGGTTCTTCCGGAGTTTAACATCTCTCCCGGCTGCCCCGAGGACACAAACTGCGCTGTTCCTTCCAGGCGCTCTGAGTAGAGTGCTGCTGGAGGCGAGGGGACTGGCAGAGGGAGGGCAGGGAGCTAACAGGTGCCTGCTGCCACCGGACTCGCGGTGCTGCACGGCGCTCCGGGTGTCCCGGCCGGGCCGGACCGAGCCGGGCGAGCCGGCAGCGAGGAGCCGCTGCCCCGCGGCGCCGCGTCACTGATCTGCTGCTCCCGGCAGCCAATGGGCGCCGCGGCCGGGCACGGCGCGACTTCATTCATTCATTCATAAAAAAAAGAGGCGCAGCGCAGCTGGGAAGCGCGCCCTTCTCGGCCCCCGCCCCGCCGTGCGGGGCACGGATACTCACGGCAATCCGCCTCGTCGCTGTTATCCGAGCAGTCGTCGTCCTCGTCGCATTTCCAGATGGCGGGGATGCACCGCTCGTTTCGGCACTGGAACTGGTTCTCCTCGCACTCCTTGACGGCGCCTGCGAGACACGGGGCCGCGCCTGGGTCAGCGGGGCGCGCTCCCACGGCCGGGCGGCGGGGGCATCCCGGGGCCGCCTCGCCTCCCGGCCCGGCCGCGGACAACCCGGGCAAGGCACCGGGAGCCGCCGCCGGCCTAGGATGGGGGCCGGGGCCGGGCTCGCCGGGGCACAGCGGCTCGGTGCGCGGCTGGGGGAGACGCGCCTCCGCGGAGCACGGCGGCGATCCCGAAGCTGCTTTGTGCAGGGATAAAAGGGGCCATTCCCGTGCTTCCCCGCATTGTTTCAACGGATGAGGGAAAAGGAGCCTGGGAATAGAAGATGGTTAAACCCGAAATACAACAGACAAAGAAAAATTATAAAGCGCAGCGATGCTGGGACCTCCTGCGCATCCGTTACCGAAGCAAAACACACCGACACCTGGGGACGCGGGGCGTAACACGCACCGGCGCTGTCCCGGGAAAAGGGACCTGACCGAACTAAAGTTGAGGGCGGGGGGAGAACGAAGCAAATCTGCTTTGCAGACTCGGTACCGCGCTGCTCTGATGAGGCACAAATCCCCTCTGAAAGGGATTAAAGGTGGCAGCTCCTGTCAGCAGCTCTCGGGCTGCATTCGCCCGCTGAAGAGCGTGCCCGGCCCCCGCAGGTCGCAACCCCCGAGAGTGCCCGGCCCTTCGCAGGTCCCAAACCCCGCGCAGGGCACCGGGGCGAGAGGGAATCCGCGGCAGCGCACCCCGGGGTGCCCGTACCGGCAGGACGCTCGCTCCCTCCCTGGCAGCGCTGAGGCCGGGAGACCCCGGCGCCGAGGGAGAGCGGCCGTGCCGCGCCGGACCCACCTTTGCCGAGGTGCAGCTTGAGCAGCAGCAGCTGGAGGAGCAGCAGCCGGGCGAGCGCTGGCCGGCACATGGTGCTCGCTCGCTCGCTCGCTCGCTCCCTCCCTCCCTCGGTGGCAGCGCGCCGTGTGCGGGGTGCGCGCAGCCGGCGCGCCGCTCGCTGCCCGCCCCGTACCGACTGCGGCCGGCACCGCCCCCGCCCCGCCGCGCCGCCGCCGTGACGCGCCCCGCTGGGCGGGCCCCGCTCGGCTCGGCCCCGCAGAGCGCGGCCGCCGCCGGCATCCCGCCTCTCGGAGGAGCGCCAGGGGGACACCTGAGGGACACCTTCCCCGGCAGCCCGCGGGCACCTAAAGGGGTCACCGAAAGGATGCCCCGCAGACGGCTCGGCTGCGCTCGGCCTGGGCTCAGCGCCCTGGAGCTCTCGCTGAGATAGGCGGGCCTGGCCCTGCTGGACCTGACCGAGTCGGGCCCTCAGGTCCTGCACTTCCCTCGGTGGGCCCTGTTAAAATGACAGCCTCATTCATGATCTTAATTTTATAAAGCCAATTAAACACGCGTACTCCTTTAAAAGGCCTCGAGTCACAATTTGTGTGCTCTCCTCATTACTTCAGATCTCCCACTGAGGGATTTCATTATGACCATACTGATGTGGTCATCTCCACTTAATTGTATGAAAATCAGTGAAACAAGTACCGAGTATACTAGGGGTGGGCACCTCTCTTCGTAAGGACTGCTTACCCTTTCTACTGCCTAAGCACATGCGGTCTGATCAGTAATGACAAATGGTTTCCAAGCTTTCAAGGGCCTTATTTAGCACTCCATTTGCACGGTGCTGATGAGACAGCAGTTCACCGTCTTTAATTAACACCGCAGCCTTGCTCATCCAGTCAGGATTAACAGTATTCCAGTAATATTATTATGAGAAGATATTTTTCAAGAGTAACTTGAATCTAACATCACAACAGAATTAATTTGATTGTATGTGGAATGTCGTTTAAAAAAAATTAAAATCGAGCACTAATTTTACATACACCAATGTAACAAAGCTTTTCAGTTCCAAAGCCTGAAATGCCATTGACTTAAGGACTGGGCTGCCATTTAAAAATGCACCTGTGTCTTTAACAAAAATTTTGCAAGTCATTAGTCAGCAGTGTCACTAATGCGTTTGAATCATGTGAAGAGAAGAGCTAATCATTGAGCTATTCCACTGGCAGCTTACAGAGTATTAACAATTTATTCAAGCCTGTTTGAACAATTTTTAGCGTGAGAAATGTAGGCATGCTTGTGTTAGCTGCATCAATGTGATAGATTACAATAATTGCTTAAAGCAAATGAGGTATTTATAATACATTAGGTCAAATTTCTCTTTTTAAAATGTGTCAAAACACAAATTCATAAAGCTACTGTAATTCATGGTGTCATTCTTCTCTTTTGTAAGTTAGTTTATTAGTTTAAATTGGAAGTGGCTCTAAAGGCAATAATGAAGCTATCTGGTACAAAGCAGGAGTGAGCATGCAGAGCATCAGTCACAGCAATGATCTGCTCTGGCTCCTATGGGAATTTTGTTTCATTTAAGAAAACAACCAAACAGGTGTTTTGGCCTGAACACCTCACACAGGACACAGCAATGAGATTTTTTGAGTGAGCTTCTCTGGTGACACCTGAGCAGAATCAATTTCAAGAGCCTTCACTGACCAGCCATTGTAGGGGCTACTGGTAGCCTAGTACCATCTTGTGGACATATGTGTCTCTAAGGAATTGCAGAGGTAAGAAGAAACTGGAGGTGCTATAGGAGAAATAGATTGGGCAAAAGAAGCCATTTGGTATGAAAGAGAAATGAAATACAATTTCATCCATTATCTTCCAATAGTTAAGAATGTTAATTTACCTTTTAATTCACTTTTGTGGTTTATTGCTTCTAGTTGGTCACACACCATTGCACATTAAACAGTGTCACAGATCAGACACCCACTATCAGTGTAAGGGGTACATCAAAACAGTGAAATGTTCTTTCTAAAGAACTCCATCAGCCAGCTCTCTGTTGTTTGTCATCCATACCTTTCCTTTGAACTATTTTACAAATTATTTTTATAGCTTGATTTCTTTTACTTAACACAGAACCCAGACCTTTTTTCCATATTTACATTTTTCAATGATTAGTCCCTTTGATCCATATATTTCTCATGCTAACTACAGCTTATACATCAAAGTCCCTTCAGTGTCAGGATGAATAACTGACCCCCTGCACCCTGGATTTTCTGCAGGCTTGTATTCATACACCAGGTCCTTTACTGCCCCAGGTGTGCAGAAATGCAGATTCCCAATCACAGAGTGGGAACTGAATCATTCAGAAGCATGTGAAAAGTGATTCACCAAACTTATTTTAGTGGAAGTTCCTCTGCTATTTCTAGCTTTTGCCCATCTTCTGTACACTTTTCCTTGTTTTGCAGAACACCACTACGCAGATTCAGAGCAGAAGTCCATCTTGAACAATGTGCTCCAGGGATTCACACCTGGATGCAACGTGTGTGCAATGCTCAGGAGCATTTCAGTATCCACATCACAGCCAAAAGGCCACAGAGTTGCTGTGCAACATGAGGTGACCCAGTGCCATCCACACTGACTGAGAGAAAGGCACCAGCTTTCACCTAATTTGACTCTGAGCCTGAGTGACAGTGCCAAGTCAGAGCAGAGTCCCTGCTTTTTTACTTACACTCACAGTTGGGAATTTCAAGAAACTGACCACCTCCTCTGCCCTGTGACCACTACTGGAGAGCAGCCCCCACTGAAGAGAGCTCTCAGGAATGGAAGAATCAATAAAATCTTTGCTAAATATAAAAAAAAATATGATGGCAGACTGTGAGGGAAGAGAAACAACAGGAAAACTGGGAAACTCTTCAAGCCATAGGGACCAAGTTCCTGAGATATTTGTACTACTTCCCCCTCATCTCCCTTTTCCCCAAAAAAATTTAATATCTTTCTACAATATATTTCTTTCTTCTTTCAAATGGATATTTTTAAACATTTATAAACCTGTTCTCCTCTATTTGTATAGCCTTTGAAAATATACACTGTCCATTAGGCTGACTTTTCAGTCTTCTGTCAGCTAGACAATCCTTCAATCCTGTCACGGCTTTTAGATATGCTAATGTAATATGTTTTGCAGAAATATATTTAAATTAAACCTTTTAATTAAAGTTAGCTGAACCAATGCACTAGCAGCCACATCCCTTAAACTGCCAACCAGTATGTTAGTGCCCACAATGCAATTTACATTTTAATATAAATTTGTCATGCTAAAACTACTCTGAGTTTTCAGCTATACATAGTATTGTATGTTACATTTAAAACCAAAATTTATTTTCTGCTGCTTCTGCTGAAGCACAAAACAAACCACAAGACCAGCAGAGCATAAATACCTGTTCCTTTCTGATCAAGACCTATCCTTCAGATTCTTACACAGCTCCTGTTTTTTACCTGCTGTATTCAAAATAACCAAGTTTTCACAACCTTCCTTACTACTTTTGGGATTCACAAACCTACTTTTGCTTGTACATTGTTTAATAATCTGCTTTAAAATGTTTTGCTTACTGTATTTATTTCTTAAGATGCTTTAGTCTTTTGCTGGTGGTGAATTTCTTCAAAATATGCCCATTTTAAGCTGCACAGAAAAGTTTCTTCTACTTTCCCTCTCTTCATAGTTTCCCTAGACTGACAGCCAATTTTCCCATACTAATTTAAGGAAATTCCACTCTTCCACTCTTGTCCAGATGGTTGTAAGAATTTTCCCTAATTCATATATTTAACCACAGTCACTGTAGCATCAATGGTCATTAACATTTCACCCTCCAGTCTCGTGGCCATCCTCATCTGTCTCTTTGCAAGGACACTTTAATGACAGGTGATATTACTTTTCATTTGCAAAGATCCCTTTTTGCTTGTGGAAAGCAAGTTAGGGCTCTTGATTCTTTAGTTTGCTTTTTAATTACTTTTTTTCCAACTCATATTTTTCTTTGTATCTGACTAAATGGTGTCTCTTTGATCTCCTTTTTCTATGCTTTTATTTTTGGAACTTTTATTGTTTAAAAATGCTTTGTTCAATGTCTTCTATAATCTCCTTTGTTTCTTAGCTTAATTTTATTCTCTTTTAACTTCAACTTCTTTACAGAGAACTCCAATCCCCTAAGTCAGCTGTTTGCTGGTTTGCTTTTCATATTTCTTACTTAAATCCATGCTCTGTACTTCTTTGCCTATTGGATACACCTTCCCTTTTCACATTTTAGGGACTTTTTACAGGCATCAGGACTTTTCTTCATCTTGTTTCTTGTCTAAAAGGTCAGTTTAACCACCCTAGCATGCTCCAGATCTTCTAATCATACCCTTACTTTTAGCTCATGGCCTAATAAAGAAAGGAGGACACAATCAGATTTAAATCAAACTACAAACCCCATCAGTTTGTCATCCAAGAATTGCCTTTCCTGCAAGCCAGAATCTCTCACTTCCACAGCCATAATTATTCTTTGCCCTAAAACCCACTTCTCCTTTATTCAAGCATATGTAGCTGTATAATATAGCACTGCCACACTGCTGGCCAAACAAAATCTCAGGGGCACTTCTTGTCCGGGTATGAGACTGCAGCATTTAGTGACCAAAGCTTTCACTGAAATATAAAACAGTCAATAACCACATTTACACACAAACACATAACAGTCCCTACTTCACACTCATGGATTATTGTTTTCAAAGAAATTCTGAATTACAGCCACTCTTAAATTTTACATGTAACTGCAACCCTGCAACCCAGGTTAGTTCACTTTAAGTTTCACCTGCTAGTTTTCCTCAGCAAACCAACTGCAGCATTACCCAGCAGCCTGCAGCACTACCCTAGCCGTGGAAAAGCAGCTGGGAAGAGCAGCTCCCTGGGAACACAGCTGCCTGGAGAGTGCTGCCACATCACACTTTTCCAGTATGGCATCAAATCCATCTCCTTCCACTTCATGCTCTTGTTCCTGCCTCTCTATAGCAATTCTTTCAAGGAAGTATGGGGAAGGTAAGAGATGCTTTGAAGTCCATTGGTAAAGAGCTGCCCTTCTTTCCTATGCTAAGGTTGAACATCCTGCCATAGTGGTATCCCTAGACAATGGATTTCTGAGTGCAAGCAAACCTACCACCTCTACAGGGACCTTTTGCATTAATTTTCAAAAGTATAAGAATGAAGTACTAAGGAGATAAAAAAAAGTGAGGATTAGGTGTCTGGAAAGATCTTTTGCATGCCAGAGAAGCACTGCTATAGACTGCTCTGCTCTTTGCTGTTGTGCAGCGAGTAATCACTGTGAAAGCTAACAAAAATGCAGACTTGAGGCCACAGTTCCTAACAAGTACAGTGGGATTTTTTCAAGAGGCCTCACTTCAAACTGTTCATCCTATTACTACTAACAAAGGAATCATGAATTGGAGCAAAACTGAAGTTGACAGTGTCTCGTGTAGCTCTGCAGTGACCATATACCAGTGCTGTAAAGCAGCAGATTAGTACCACAGGCTGCTGTTTGCTCTGTGGCTCCCAAAGGGCTTAGATGCAAAACAGGGAAAAACTAGGAGCGGGACCGAGACTGGATTAGATTTTTTTTCCTGTTAAAAAAATTCTGCTAGCTAGATGCTTGCTCTGGTTTTCTCCCACCTTATTTTTTCAGTACTGCAAAGTGGTGTTTTGTGTGTGGATGGCAAAAGAGGAGACAAGGTCTGTTTCTGTGAGGTGCCGAATTCCCTCAGCTCCCAGAAGCACTCTGGAAAGCTCTGAGCATCTTGAAGGCTCACTGACAAATTATTTTAGCATTAATTACAACATCAATGAGAAAAGAATACCCAAATGGGAATTTAGGATGATGTCTGTGTGGAATGTTTCTCATTATTTTGGTATGGATTCTGTATGACAGCAGAACAGTTTAAAACCCATCTTGCTTTCAAGCTCGTGCTGGATCTATTGCTTTCATGCTAAAGCAGTGGGCACAGTCTGTCATCCAATTTGTGAATTCTTATAGCTGCTTGACAAGGATGTCTTTTTTAAAGAAGGAATATGAACCCAATACTTGTTTTCCTTTTTAAAGGGAAAACTCATTAAAAGGAAATTTTTCAAAGTTGGATTCTGAATTTTTTTTCCTTGCTTTCTCTTTCAATTCACTAGCTTGTATTTAATAATTTTTAAGCTATCCCATTAAATATTGCTATCTCATCACTTTCAGTTCTTGAATGATGAGAGAATGAATGGAGATTTGAGCATTACCAAAATATATGAGCTTGGTTAGAGAGAAATTATTTGCTTTTCAGAGAGGATAAAAAATCAAGTTAGCTTTTAAAATCCCCCCAAAAAGAGGAAGGGAGAAGGCAAAGAAAAGGGAAACATCAGAAGATCTATTTTCAGGATAGGAAAATAATCCAATTATCATCTTGCAAATGTGGGCCCAGTTTCAAATATGTCCTCACTTTCCATGGTGATTTGCTTAGTCAGTGCTAATATTCTTCTGGGAGTATTTGTGTATAGCTTCACTAGAGACACTGGAATCGTGCAATGCAGCCTTATTCCCACATGTTTGAGAAGAGTCATCAGTGTAACTGCATTGTGAAAAACTTGTTTCACTGAAGCTGAGAAACCTTTTCTCACAAATGTCAGGACAGAGCTCAGGCCATGTGTAGAATCCACATATGTGTGAGTTACAGACCTAACCCTGGCACTCCCAGAGCCACAGCTCTTTTCAACAAAGTTTTGGAAAACACATCTTTTCAGGTTCCCTGCCTGTTACACCATGTTGAAACAACAGCAGTTGATGGATCAGTCCCTGTGGCATTTGTCATATCGAATAAAGCATCTAGTGATAGATGCACTTCAGAATAACATGTCCTAGAGATGAATTTCTAGAAGCATAAAACAGCTCTCCTCTTACTCTTTCTAGTACATCCTTCAAAATATTGCCCCATTCCCAATTCTTTCACGAAAGGCAAAAGTTTATCTCAGATCCACAGATGTTAAGTTCTAACCAGATGGATCAGGATAGAAAGTCTACAGGCATATACATATTTCTAGTCTAAACTAACCTACAAATTCAGCTGGTCCTGGACTTGCTGCCTTCTTGGGCTCCAGCCCTGCCTTCTCCTCTGGCTGTGGTGAAGCCCAGTAGTGAAGCATTGGTGTGTCTGCTCAGCTTCTGTCACACTCACACAATTTGAACTTCCACAAGCACTTTCCGCAGCACTTCAAAGCACTGTAATTTTTCCTTGTGAGGCTCCTGCTCATATCACAGAATATCCTGAGCTGGAAGGGACCCACAAGGATCATTGAGTCCAACTCTGAAGTGAATGGCCCATACAGGGATTAACCTTACGACTTTGGCATTATCAGCACCCTGTTCTGACCAACCAAGCTAATCTATTGTCTCAGAAAGACCTTGTCTACCTTTAGTTCCCACTTTAGAAAGCTTAAACATGTCCAAGCTAATCTCAGAACTCCACTTATTTTAATGTAACTTCTCTGTTTCAATACAACCTGTGACAGTAGTGAGATTGCTGGATACTTTTTGCCCACTGGTCCTGAAAGGCTGGTCTTGGTACTTGCACAGGAGCCTACAATTCCCAGGAGAGCACCACCAGGCTAGCACAAAGCACTAGAGGAGAGCTGTGAAGGGCTGCAGCCCTTCACAATGTCACAAAACCGCACAGCTGGAAGTTCCTTTCCCCTGGAAAATGATAAATCCTGTGGCCAGATTGGGTTAAGGAAGGTGATTTAGAGGGCTAAGACTCAAATCATGGGCACACTCAGCTGCTAAGGCTAACAGGGGCTCCCAAACACCATGACAAGTTTGTGTAGTTTACCTGAAACTTGATTTGGGATGTAGATCATTTCTCTTACCATCACAAAGCAAGCACTGGAGAAATTCAGATATCCCCACCCAAATGTTTGGGATCTGTTTTGATTTAATACAAACCAACCATATGAGCCCTAAAAACGTGGTGTAGTGTTTTGTATCTCATAATTCTGTGTAGAGTAACACCTGCTTTCAGTCCAAAAGTGTAACTTCAATTCAGCAAATTACCCAGCCACCACAAAGGCACAGAGGGACGCAAGGACCACCTCCCTTTGTACAGGTTCACAATCTTATCTTTGCCTTGCCAAAACAAAATCAATAGGACAAAACACCAAGGTTTGGGCCTTTTGTTAATCATTTGACACTCAAAGTCTATAAATTCATTTCCCTATTTCATTCCTTTATTTATCCTGCTGCTCTGAAAGTCTTGAAAGGACAATGAGAATTGGCCTGACTCCGACTCTCCCAGTCAAATAAAGCTGGCATGGACATGGAGTTACACTTAGCCACCCACCCACACAATTTTAGCTTCCCAGCCATCAAAGCACAATCAAAACTGCATTTTCCTGACTGTCAGTTTCTCTATGCATTTTTTAGAGCACAGATGTAATAGGTTTTACAGGGAGTCCCTTTGATTCATGCCAGCCATGCACATTCTCATTCTGCCCCTAATCTCTCCTTTGTGGCACGCGGGCTTGGAGCGGTGGGCATGGATCCCAGCGGACACTGATTACCATCCAAATTCCCTTTTGGAAATGATCCCATCTGGCAACTGCAGAACCCAAGGCTTCGACCCTCAGCCATTGTTCTTCTGCAAAATGAGCAGATTCAACTTTATTGCAGATTAAACATTTGCTGTATTTTATGTTTAAAGCTAATTCCAAGTTCTAGGTCAAAACACAGGAGCTTTGTCTGCTGACCCTCTGTAAGGTGTTTTATTTTAGAGATGAATAAAAATTAAGCAGTCCAGGTAATTTTTTTTTTCTTCAGAATATGTACAAAGAATTGTTCCCCAAGCCTAAACTTTGTATGTCGAGTTTCATCTGGGAGCAGATTCGTTTTTACAGCTCAGTTATCAGCTGTGCAAACAGGCCATTATTCATGTTCATCTAGGGTCTAACAGCATTATTGGCTTCTCAAAAATTTGCCAGGCCAGGAAAATTTATGCAGGAGAGAGGGAAGAAAAATGAGGCAGGGCTGAAGAGTCCCATGAAAGACAATCAACAACCTTGTAGCTCCTACCCACAAGCTGAGGGCAGTGCAGGAATCTCCTGTTGCACATTCCCTGCAGCGAGGTGTGTGCAGGATCCTCAGGGAGCTCTGCCCCTGGCCCCTCTGTCCCCCTCTGTGCCACCCGTGCAGGATGCAGTAATATAAATTCAAAGACTAATTCCCTGAACAAGTAGAAATTCAGTAAATTTTGGTTTTATATGTAGCGAGGGGTGGTATTTTCCTGGATTTTATTACATCAGCATTTCAAAATATGAAAATTATTTCCAAATCAATCTTAAGAACCTGAAAGCATTGTGTAATGAGTCTGCAAACCAAAAGTCATCTTTTGACTTTTATGCAGAAACACTAGTGAGTATTTAATGATTTTTTTTTTTTTTTTTTCCTAAGACAGGCTGTCCTGGTATCTTTACCATTAACATTTTAATTAGTTACAGTCCTGCTGTAGAAAGTTGTCTTTCTAGGTATCTTAAGCGAGTCTTTTCTCAGTCTCCTTATTAAAAATGCAGAAACATAGTATCATCCCTTATCAAAAATTAAACCAGCATAGTTGGTACCTGTATAAAATTTTTAAGTTGCTATTGTTTCACGTTAAGTTTAAGCCCTCTAATTTGCTTTAGACATGTCTGGGAATTCATCCATCTCCAAAGGAAGCTGAAAGGGCAGGACAATGTTCCTGTGATTAAATAGAAGAGTAAACAATTGACATATAACAACATGGTGGTTTGAGCTGTTTGTTTGGGTTTTTTTTAAGCAAGTGCACAAGGATTCGGATGTAAAAGATGCCAATGCTTAAAAATTTATTGTGAAATAAACCAGTGTCTGATTCCTTCACAGTAGAATGGGAACTTGTCAGTGGATAAAAAGTAATGACTGCCCCTAAAAAAGGCCAAAAAGCAAAATTTAAGTGGAATGGTAGCCTTTCTTTAGCTATTGCTGTGGGTAATAGGAGCTTATTGCTTAATGACCCTGAGGGTGTTCATGGCTTTTGTCAAATCCCAAATTCTCTGTCTCCTGCTAAGGGGGAAATTAGACTGGCCATCATCTTCTGGCACCTTTCTGTGTCCTCAGAACTAATATTTATCTAGGCAGCAGCAAACTTGATATAAATCCATCCTCACAATGACTGTGAGCAACCTGAACACCTCTCGTGGTTCACTCTCATCCCACCCAGCATTGCTGTCTCACACATAAAGTCTTCTTCAAATCCTATTGGTATTGCCCAGTATTTCTTTACCAAATCCATTTATGCAACCAGGGAATTCCTCCTCAGCACCTGGAGGCCAACCACACTGGGATAATTACACATTTTTCCTTTTCCACATATAAACAAGCCTGGTGGCTCTGACAAGTCTGGCATCTCCAGTTGCTGCTGTTGAGAGGTGCATGAGCCACCACCATGTTCCTAAATAGCAGTGATACAACAAGAAAAACTGAAGTCGCCAACCCTGCCCACCAATTTCCACGATGGAATATTCTGTTCTCACAATATAAATAAAATCCATCATGTGAAATATCTGCACTTTATTTTCTTTCTGAGTTTCAGACAAAATAGTCCACGTATTTCAGAGAGCTAAAGCAGGGAGAATGAATTGTTCCTCCATATAAAAGAACAGAATAACCTTAGAAGCATTTAACTGAAAAGGCTTCAGAGTCTTCAGGTCTTGAAATAGGGACTTCAAATGAGTTAAAAACCATGGAACTTATTTACTGCACACAAAAACTATGCTATGCTTACATTATAAAGGCTGCTAATCAAGCACACAAAATGGTGTGGTTGCCTGTGAAACAGTAATTCATGTGCTTGGTGCACAGGCACCACGATAGTACTGTAAATGACACTGTCACATATGCTGGTTTCCATAAGGCCCTTGCCTCATTCAGTGTGCAGAATGAACAATGTTCAACTAATGTGTAGCTTTCAATAGTTTATTTTCCCTTCATTATTCACTCTCACCAGGCATTATTTATTGCACGCTATTCAGATTCTGCTTTGAAAACAGAATTATTCATTTCTTCATAGGCTTTTCTGTGGTGCTTATCAGAACAGTGTGAATGCTTCAGACATCAATGCATTCGTTTTTATAAACTTTCTGGGGTGTTAAGGTTACAGTACTCGCAATTTTTACAGAACATGAGCTGAGTAAGAAATATCAGCTAAACTTGGGTACCTAGCACAAGCTGTTTAAAACCTGAGTTTTCAGACTATTATACAGCATTTAATATATTCAAGATTAAGATCGCAGTGGCCTCAGCTGGAACTGTGATTGCTCAGTAAGTTACACAGTTTACAACCCTGACATCCTAGCTGTGTAGCACAAAACCAGAAAAACCCACAAGTAGAAAACAGCCTTGAAAAGTTTTATTTGATGCGAGTAGGATGCTGAGAATCAAGAGATCTCTGACGCATTTAGAGATTAAACCCATTTCTCTGCTATTCCTTTGCCAAAAGAAAAAGCCATCACAAACCCATCATTTTGCCTTCTGCAGATCCTTGCATCACTGGTTGTGTGCCTTTCACTTTCTGAGCAGGAAAGGATTTTGTGCTCATTCCCCACAGACTCTTGATTTCTTTCTGGAGCACATTTTATTATGCCAGCTCTTCAATGAAGCAAATGTCCCAAGCAAACGAATATAGTGTGAAAACCAACAATTTCAAATTAACAACATTCAGGTGTGTAAAATAGCTGAATTAATGCTGATAGGAAAGCTCAACTTTTGTGACCTTAAGTTTGTCATTTTAACACTCCTTTTGTGTAGGTTTTCTAAATGGATGTATGCACAGTCTGTGTTCATTGTTAGCAGAAACCATAGCCCAGCTATTACCTCCTCAGACTCTCATTCAGGCAGCTGCTTTTGCCATTATTGGGCTCTAAGAACAGGAGGATGAGTGCCCAGCCTGACTTGAAGTATGCCATGATTGCAATGAAACCCTGCTCAGCTGAAGCAGACCATGCTCTCTGCATGCAGAGTCAGGAGCTTCAGCAGTGACACTCTGGAGTTTTCTGGACCCAATCCATGTGGATGTTGGACTGTCAGCCTGCAGATGGCTTTGCATGGGAAAAGCCAAACACACAGAAGTAACACTCCAGCCAGCTCTGAGAGCAGAAACAAAGTAGTTGAGTAACAAGAGGGGTGGAGACATTTGAGGGGTTTCTTATGATGAGTTTTAAGATTGATTTTTTTGCATGTTGGTAAATCAAATTGTTTTACAGCATAAGTGAGATTTTTCATCGTACATCTTAATATCCAGCCACAGGAAGTCTAGATTACATAAATGGCAGATGTGTCTTGGTTATGCTGGCTGAGAGCTGATTTTAATGAGGGCGAGATGAGACTGGGGCAACAAACACGGAGACAAATCCTCATTGTGGGAGATTATGAGAAGCTGAATAACTGTTGCAGAAAAGGTCCAGCTGGGTGCACAGAGAAATCAGGTCTGCTCCTATCGAGCTCTGTGAGTCAGAAATAAGATTTTTGAGAAGCGCCCTATGCTTCTGGAGAGTTTGTATTGCACACCCACCACCATATTCTCAAGCACTTTCATCACAAAGTAGCACAGGGGCAACCAAAAGAACAGTTCAGAAATGCCAGATAATTTCCTCTTTGCACATATGTTGGAGGGCTCTTGTTGGGAAACACAACAGCTTTGAGCTTGCTCCAAATAGTCCTTGTTGGGTGATATCAAATTTCTAAACAGAAGAGGGGGGTGAAGAAACCCAAACCCATCAATACCACTTCCCTAAATGGCAAATGAGCCTTTTAAAGTAATCACACCAGCAAAACTTAGACTTCAAAGCCTGGAGGATTCTCATCACTTCACTAGTTACTCTTTCAGAAATACCTTTCATGTTATGTGAGAAAGAAAATGAATTCTGGATGCATCCCTGTGCAGTGCACAGATACAGACAGTCGTGCATATGAGCACCAGATAAAGGGATCTGGAGCATCAGGAAATCACACTTACATTAATGGAAACGTTCCTGTGCAGTGGTGTGATATTCCTGGCTGGCAGCTGGCATGAAGCACAGAAAGTAAACACGCAGCAGGACACCTGATTATATAGGTTGATGTTGTTTCTTAAGAGACAGCAGAGGAGTGGGTGTTCTGAGAACAGCACTGAGCCAAAAGCCTGCTCAGCTATTCTGCCTGGACAGTGAAGGCAAACAGGAGCTGGGAGCAGGCACAGAGCGCGTCATGGCCAGGAGGAACCTTCTGCAGGCAAGGACAGTCAGAAAAAAGAAGCCTTGAAGAACTGTTTGATACTAAAAAGGCCTTGTATGGCAAGATTGGATGTTCCCACTGATACAAGAAAAGCACCCAAACTATAGGAACTGTTTGGCCTCCACCTGACATTAACATTATTTTTGGAAGACTGGACCGCTGTGCATGAGGTTGTGAAGGATATCCATCACCAATGCCCACACTGTCTTTGATTTATAAGGAAAGGATGTATAGAGCTAGCCAGCAGCATTCATGAACAGAACACATGCTTACAGAGAGATTTATCGAATCAAGGAAGATTTTCTATTTTGTTGTCAAAAAAGTCCCCAGAAGTCACAGTGAAGGATGAATTTGGGTGAATAAGGAGGCTTGGATCAAGAACTGAAACAGATGCTGCTGCTATGGACTACACAACCCATTTGATATGCTGTGCATTGTGGCTGCTATGCAAAGCTTAGAGCTCAAGATCAGGAAAATAAGGACACAAGTAAAGCAGGATGGATTACTTAGGCAGCAATTGAAAAGGGAAACATAACATCATGGGTATTACTTTAGAGCCATTTCCTTCAGATTGCGGTGTTGACATCTCAGAAATTCAGTGTAAATCCATGCCACTGAAGCATATCTGACCTCCAAATAAGCGCCTGTTACAGAAACAGCAGTGCCCAATTTACTGGAGTTATTTCAATCCGAGATCACAGGGCTGTCATTTCACACATCAAGATTTAGCTGGGTTTGAATGATTCAACAGGGAGCAGGTTCTCTTACCAATGACCACAATCAGCTCTCTGCCACACTGCATTTCCCAATATCAGAGCAAAGCAAACACCTTTCTTTACTTCCAGGTACTTTACTTCCAGATTTTCACACAACGAAGTGAATGTGCATCACCAGATCCATGTGCCAGCACCACTCTTGGGAATGGAGGGCAAGGATCTGCAGTGAAAAGAGGAGGAATTGTTTTGTTTCAGACGCTGCAGGCCCCAGGTGGGGTGTGGGCACCCTCCCTTTGTGTGGCAGGCCAGCCTTGCTGTAGCTCTGAGATGCTCCTCCTCTGTAAGATACCTTGTATCACCAATCCAATGGTTTCAAGTAAGAAATGAATTTTCAAATTAATATCTTTGTTTGAACCAAAGTGGAACACTGACTTATAAACAGAAGTCTGAATGACAAATTATCTCATGAAAAACAATATTTATGAAACTGAAAGTACAGTTCTTCAGAAACACAGATGATCCCTATCAGTACATCTCTGATAATATTGCAGCAGGCTATTCCAGATTAGATTTTCTTTTCCAACTTTATCACCCTTTCTATTTAATATTGGCCTAGATCTCATTTATATGGAGTGGGCATGCCTAGAGACTTTACTGCATTAAATTAGAAACTGTATTTCCATATTATCTGTGACATTCACATGCACCTCTATTGATATTTTTCCTTGGTTAATTAAGCACTGACTTGAGTATTAGCTCACATCCTGGCCTTCCTCTCAGAGGTGATTGTAAGCGCTACATTCTCTCCAGGAGCAAATATACACCAACTGTGATAATAAGTGTACAAACTGTTTTTGTTAAACCTTTTCCAGAGTCTATCTTCTGTCCTGTATTCCCACACCTATATTTAATATTTCCTCACCATTGCATAATCTGCACCAAATATTTGGTCTCTGAGGAATCACAGAACAGATGAGGTGGAAAGGGACCTCTGGAGGAATCTATTCCTACCCCTTGTTCAGGGCAGTCAGCTAGGACAGGTTGCCCTGGGCTGTGTATAGTTAGTTTCTGAGAATCTTAAAGGATGAGACACCACAGCCTCCCTGGATAACCTGTTCCAGTGTTAAACCACCTGATAGTGTAAAAGGTTCTGACATTCATATGGAATTTCCAGCATTTCAATTTGTGTTCATCATCTCTTTTCCTGTGACTGGGGACCAGTGAGAAAAGTCTGCTCTTGTCCTCCTTGCACCTCAAGCCACATTTGCATTTTGTCATAAAAAGTATCTCTGATGATGCAACTCACTCCTGGGTACCTGAGCACCTGACTTAAAACCTCTGAATATCACATCCATATGTGTTTTAAAGCACAAAACCTGGCTGGGTATCAGGAAGCCAGGTAAAGTTTAGCATGTCAGTAGCCAGGGTTCTGAGATTTCCTAGTGTTATACTGCAGTAGAGAGCTGGAAATGCCTTTATTTCATTAGTAAAATGACATGACTCTGTTTATCTCCAGAAAGTATCTTCCACCAAAGTAGCAACATATTCTAGAGCCTTTTAAGAGTGAATCAACCCAGAAACATTGAGGGAAGAGCCACCGTGCATAAAATAGTATGGTGTTTTCCTGAGGAGCTGAAGAAACTGATCCTGATAACCATTTCCTGGTGCCAGCTGGCATCAGATGTTAACTACAGCCATAGGCAGCAACAGCAGCTCTAACACCTCCTGAGGGCATGTGAGTACACAGCTGCCCCTCACACTTGCAGCTAAGATCTCTGGTATTACTCATCTCACCTGTCACAGTGCTTTAGAGAGTACTGAAACAATTATGGAACTGGAGGAGAACTTCACCTACAAAAACTTGGATGAGTCACGTTTCCTGCAGCAGTGTTGAACTGTGCATGGATACGAAACAATACATGGATACAAGACAATACTGTTCAGCTGTGGGTGTCTTTACCAGTTCTCTGAAATGATGTAAGGCTGAAGCTATAAGCAATGACTTGGGCAAACAGGAATGCTCGAGCTGTGTATGAACAGGCCTGTGAGGGGAAGCTGTGCACTGCTTCACTTGGTCCCCTGTGCACAGGAAAGTGGAGTTTGGGAGTCCCTGTCTTTTCATCCAAAGAGACTAAAAAGAGCATGGTTGACCCACCCACCATTTAGTATCTTAGCTTTCTCTTAGGAATTCCTATAAACAGGCATTAAGTGTTGTTAATAATGTTTTTCTAGCATAATAATGAGCAAAATCTGATGCTTTATAGCATTAATGCTCTATGATTTCCCTGGCTATATGAGGTCATTACTGTGCTGCTGAACCGATCTCTGTCAGACCCCTAAAGTGGTTCATGTCAGGATGTCAGCAGTGAAATGACCATGCAAGTGGCCTGGCTGTACGAGTTTTGGTTTTTTCACACAAGTCAATGAAGCATAGAGTGACTGTCACTGCCCTTTGTTTGAAAACAGCAGCAAGAGAGCAGACTACACACGCAGCTTCACAAGGCATTCATCAGTTGCTTGCACCATTTAATTACTATTTATTATTTTATTGTTTTGATAAAATATTCAATGGAATTAAAGCCACATCACTTTCAGCCATTGTTATCCAATTTGGCTTTAGTGAAATTGTGTAAACAAGTACACAATCTCAACATGTTTCAGCACAATTTATGGCTCCAGGGATATAAGTTCCAGGAACAATTTAATAGAAAATAAACATGATTATTAATAGAAGTGATAAAGGAGTAGGATGATAAAGCAATGTGACTACAGCATAAATACCTAATGAAATAAAAAAAGTATCAATTCTTTTCATCCAGCTATGTAGATTTAAAATATATTTAAAATCTGTTTTAGTCTTCCGTATGAATAATGAGTTTACATGAATGTCCTCCTGAAGAGGACATAGTGGGGATTCAAAAAATATTGTTCATATTTTTCCCAGACAAAAGGTAATAGAAGTTATACAGAAAGTTGTAGAACATAAATTTACAGAGATTCTATAAGCAAAGGAAAGGAGATAGAAAGATGAAACTACCACATAACATATTAAGGAGTAATAATGTAAAGGCAAACAGTTCAGAATAGAGCACTCACTGCTTCTACTGTCACAGCTACTGATAAACTGAAAAATTAAGTTGTTCTGAAGGAGGAAAAGCATGAGACTGTATGACTGGCAAGCTCTTAACAGGGATTATAAATATACATCTCTCCCTGATGAGATATTCATCAGTGAATGTGCTTGAAGATACAACTTTAATGGGACTGAGCTGGACACAAAACATATTAATAATGCCAGTAAAACATACAAAGTAGACTTCAAGATAATGTTTATCTGTCCTATGAAAAGTGATATGGAAAAACTACTCAGCATAGGAGGTTGCAGAGTGTAAAACTGGACTAAGTATGCACCATCATCAATCATGCACAAAATTGCTGCAGTCTATTTTTTATGAATTTGTAGAAAGACATCTCAGAAAAGCTGACATACTACAAATGACTGCATCTGTCAATTCAGCCTCCTCCTCCCTCTCCTCCCTATCACTTCCCAAACAAAGGGGAGAACTCACTTTTCCATTGAGAACCTTGTGCTGGTCATCTGTCAGTGCAGCTACAGGGGCCATGAGTAGCCTGAACTTTGCAAGTGGCACATACAGGAATGTAGCCAGAGAATTGTTCTCTGCCATGGCCTGATCAGTAAAACTTGATGGAGTCATCAAGGGGTGGCTTCAGCATGGGAGGCACAGAAAGCTGCATAAATAGCACCAGAGAAAGCTGCAAAGATTTAAGGTTGCCCTTGATAATTTGAAAAAGTTCAAAATTCTTGGAAGATCTTTTGAACATGAAAGGCATTGTCATTAGAACTGAGCACTACTAGGAGTTCATTACATTCAGCCACCAAAAGTGTGTCTTCACTTCTCAGGGCCCTTCTGTACAAACCATGTGTATAAAACCATGGTCCAAGCACGGGAATCCCTGCCAGGGGGCAGAAACCCAGCACAGCAAAGCAATTCATCAACATTTCCAGAGCCTGTTCCTCACACAGCCATAACATGCAACCTCACAAAGGGATGTCACTCCCCTCTCTGCTGTCTCACTTTAGAAAACACAAATGCTGAGGTTGCCTGAAATTTCTTGATGTTTTAACTGTTTGTCCCACATTATGACTGGTCAGCGCCCACCATCATCTGCCACAGCTGCAGTTGTTCATCTTCAGCACAGGTTGGATGAGGCTTGCATATGTCCTGGAGGTCACACAATTTCCTGCACATTTGTCTTCAGAGCCCTGACAAAACTTCTCCTGTCCTCTCCTCTCCTCTCCTCTCCTCTCCTCTCCTCTCCTCTCCTCTCCTCTCCTCTCCTCTCCTCTCCTCTCCTCTCCTCTCCTCTCCTCTCCTCTCCTCTCCTCTCCTCTCCTCTCCTCTCCTCTCCTCTCCTCTCCTCTCCTCTCCTCTCCTCTCCTCTCCTCTCCTCTCCTCCTTCTTTCTTTTTTTCTTCTTCCTTTTTCATTTCTCCTTCTTTTTGTTCTTAGCATGGCACATATATTCTCTGGTTTTATTCAAATATCCTTAAAAGAACAACCATTCTTTTAAATATAACTATTTAAATTACAACTTTGTGCTTCTGTTTAAAAGTCATAAAGATATACAATAGTCACAGCAGTAAATTTTAAGAAATTTTAGCTTTAGCTATTCACTTAGAAGTAACACATTCCCTCCTCAGTCTTGCTGTCACTAACCACAGTTGAGTGCACTAAACATATTATGTCTCAGTGCTGCATCCTTGCCCAGCTCTCTGCTGATCTTCTCACACCTGGAGGTAGGGCAGGTGGGATTTTCAGTTGGTCCAGCTCTTGGGATGGACACTGTGGGTTTCAACAGACAGCTCCTGTTTGCCAGGCGTCCGTGCCTGGATATCCTTGGAAGCTTTTCAATTCCAACAGAAGCACTTAGAAGCACAGTTAGCCAGGCCCACTCTGAAATGGCATATGAATTGATGCTTCAATAGGGCATCAGGCCAAGGAATTCAAGATGCTTTTCCTTTTGCACCAGTCTAGAAGGTTTAGATTTCCTCAGTTCAAGCCATAAGACAGCCCTAACAGAAGGCAGGAGACAATACCAGCATCCTCTATGTTAATCTTCCATTTGTATTCTGTTCAGAGGCAGAATTCTTCATTTTCTTTTCCCTTTTGTCTTTCTTCCTTTAAAGGCCTTTATTTGCTGTCTTTTATCTGCCTCTTTTCTCTTTGGTTCCCAATACTTTGGGCTAATACAGCAGGATATTAGTCTCCCACAGAAAATGCTGCTAATTAGTTTATTTATGTATTCATCACCAGCTTAATCTTGTAGGGTACAACCCAGCTATCAGGCTATTTGGAAGAAATTCTGCTCACCTCCATTTCTGCAACATGTTTTTACCAATCTGTCTTGTATTTTCATAAAGGATTTATAAAAATAAAGTATGAAGACAGACTTTCCTCCTCCTGTGGTTTATCTACAGACCAGATTTTGTCACCCTTCTTCATACTGAATGGTCAATTATGACATATATTCTTTAATTGATTTCAGTGGGATTTCTCATGTAGTGTGCATGGTAAAATCTGGCTTCATAAGCATAAATAAATGCCCTTCTCCCCCAAGCAAGGAAGGGCTTCAAAAGACCCTTATTAATTCCAGAAAATTAATACAGCAGCACTAGTAGGACCCCAGCTTCTGACATACAGAACATACAGGTCAGTTCTATTTTCAGTGTAAGAACTAGAAGGATTTAATACCACTATTTCATCTTGTTCAGTGGCTTGATATCCTCACTTGGCTGAATTCCCCTTTATGTTATGATCCATTTTGCTTAAATGGTTCTGCCACTCCCTTCTGTTTTCATTAAAGATTTAAATCCCTCTTCAATCCTATGGACATCCAAGCCTTTTAAAAGCAAAAGATTGCTTTAAAGTGTCATTGATGCTTATTCTATCCTCAAACTATCAGGAAATATGGTGGGATCCACATTATAGTCCCACTGTAAGTAAACAGCTTTTGTGATTCAATAATAATATAGGTCACTGTTTGCTACATGGATTCCTAAAAAATACAGATCTTCAAATAGAATCCAGCCCAAAAAAACCACAGGAAACCCCAAAACAAAACAAAAACAAAAACAAAAACAAAAAAAAACAAAAAAAAACAAAAAAAAAAAAAAAAAACAACAACAACAAAAAAAACCAAACAAACAAACAAACAAAAAAACCAAAAAAACCAAAAAAACAAAAAAAAAAAACCACAAAAAAAACCCAAACCAAACCCACTACAACAAAACCCCAAATTCCTGATGTTTTTCGGCTTCTTTTCCTCTACCAAAAGCAGTATAGTTGATGAGAGCAGCTGGCTCCATGACCACATTTCAGCAGAGATCTGGCATTTCAGCCCCCTTTAGACCAAAGCTTGGACTGGATTTTATTTTCAGTGGCTCTGCCCAGATAAAGCTCTTCAGGCAAGCAAGGCGTGCAGTTCTTACACCTCCAGTAGGAAGGGAGAGGATTTTCTACTGTAACAACCCAGTTACTTTCACCAACATCCAATTCTGTTTATCAGTTCCACAGAAGATGTAAATCAGGCTGAGATGGGGCAGAAGAGACAGGGAAAATTATGGATGGTTGAACCAGCAGGGTGACATTCTTATCTCCCTGCTTTTGCAGGCTCCAGAATCCATGTCTCTGAGCAAGAGGAATGAAGATGCCCAGTTCATAGGATACATGAAAGTGCAGCATTACTTAGAGGCCAATCTACTAGTGCTGTTTTCTTGGAAAGCACTTGAGTCAGCAAATACATATAGATAGGTACTGCTGCAAGCTGAGTGCCTCTCAAGTTGAAGGCTAGAGATAAGCACATTTGTATTGATTGCAAACCAGTATATTCTGAGATTTCAATTCTGAAGGAGTTTTATTCCAAGAGAAACTAAAACACAAGAAATTCCCTCCATCCAAATGAGGGAGGAGGTAGCTGTTAATGACAGCTGAATTGCACCCAGGGTTGGTTAGGTCATGCCCACACACTGTAGCACTGCACAGGTACAGTCCAGCACTAAGGGCTGCTGCAGTGGTGCCAGAGCATTTCTGCAGCTGCAGCAAGGCCTGGCAGCAAGAGGCAGGCTGGGGAGGCTGCCTCTGGCTCCTGAGCAGCTGAGCAGCTCAGGGGCCTGTGCACGCCGGCATCTTCCTGGGACTGGGGTCAGGGAGTTGGAGGCACAGAGTCTCAGGAAAAGCACCTCCAGGTGCACTGGCACTTATCTGTGCTGTGCCCTCCTAAGCTGAGAGCTGCTTGCAGGCAGCATCAGCTGAAATGCCAATCTGGATTATCCTCTGCTCTTGGACTCACCAGACAGGAGAAAGAAAAAAAGCACTGAGCTTGCTGTGGAATATCTGGATCCAGGAATATCTGTTTCCTGCTAAATCACAAACATCTTGTGGAAACACACATAAATGACAGGGAAAGGACAACTGTCAGTTAAGTTTCTGTATCTCCACAAAAAAGTGCCACGAGAGAAGGCCGAAAGCAGCAAGGTAAACAACAAGAGAAATGATCTTCTTGCAGGAGGTCAGTACAGCTCTGTGTGCACCAGCCCCAGGCCGCGGCAGGCTGGGAGCATGTGCTGGAACAGGCACTTCTGAGACACTTCACAGCATATTGAGGCTTCCCAACAATGCAAAAATACTCTGTCAATTGTTTCCAATCATTCTGCTTCCCATTCTCAACTGAAACAGAGGATTTGACTCCAAAAATGTCAGTTACATGAAATGGCTGAGATAAATACCAGGGTAACAAGCTCTTTTTTTTTTTTAAACCTGGGAAGTAGATGAAGAATATTCATGTAAATACTGTAACAGATTTAAAGAATTAGAAATTAATTAGGTCAAAATAATATCAGTCAAGATTTTGCAGAAAATAGCATTAATTTTTAGAATAGCTGTAGTCATGTTAGAATAAACATTTAAAAAAATTTCAAAAGAGGTTCATTTATGACACTTAAGAAAATTTATAAATTGTGGTCACTCAGTGCTTTGCTAAAATATATGACTTTGCAAACTTGCATTCCATGCACCCAAATTAATATCACAAGGTATTTGGAAGACTTTTGGAGGGATTATTGGACCCATTCTGAATGAGCCAAAGTTGACAAATTTAACCAAATGAAAAAATAAATCACTACAGACACATTTAAATAACTTTGATCAAGGTTAGCTCCTTTCTTCTTTTCAGTAATGTTTTGTGTCTCTCCCATCATACTATACCAAAAAAAGAAGGGCCAATATGCAGCAAATAGATAAACCTTGAAAAAAAAAAATCAGGAAAAAACACTGAAGATTTCCTAAGCAATTTCTTGAGACACTCCTGGACAAATTCTTTAGGGCATCAATGGTGTGTTAATTTTGGCTGGGACAGAGTTAATTTTCTTCCTGGTAGCTGGCATGGGACTATAATTTGGAATTGTGCTGAAAACAGAGTTGATATCAGAGGGATGTTTCAGGTATTGCTGTGCAGATCTTACACAGGGCAAAGGTGTTTTCTGCTCCTCATTCCCCCCACCCACGGGCTGGAGGTGCACAGGAGTTGGGAGAGGTGACCCCAAGTGACCAAGGGATATTCTGGATCCTATGGTGTCATGCCCAGCATATCCAGCTGGGGAAGAGAAGGAAGAGGGGACGTTCAGAGGGATGGTTTGAATTCCCAAGTCACAATTACACCTGGGGGAGCCCTGCTGAATACCTGTTTGGGAAGTGGGGAATGAATTCCTTGCTTTGCTTTGTTTGTGTGCTTTGGCTTTCCCTGTTAAACTGTCTTTATCTCAGACCAGGAGTGTTCTCACTGCTCTTGTGCTCTCTCCCCATCCTGCTGGCAGGCAGTGAGTGAGTGGCTGTGTGGGGCTGAGCTGCTGGCTGGGGTTAAACCATGATTGACTGAATGGTCATCTCCAACCTCATAAAGGCTTCTACAAACCTGCAGCTATATCTGTTTACAAATATATTTAATGGAAATAATTTTAACTGATAATCATTTTCTATAATTGATTTCTTCCCCACTTCCAACACATACATAATTTATCTGATGCACAGAATGATGAACAAGGTAACACAGACTCTTGCTACTTGCTGGTGATAATAAGAGATTTTTTGTCCCTCTAGACTATTTTTTATTTCATGCTTCTGAGTTTTAGGCCTTACCATGAGGTTTGAGCATCAAAGCAGCACAGCACAGAACAGGATGTGTTTGCCACACATTTTAACACCAGAGGCATCTGCTTCTATTGTCTACTGGCTAGAGCCAGTTATACAACACATGGTACAAAAAGCAAAATAGATTAAAACATTTCATATGGAAGACAGCATTGAGGAATTATATAGTGGTGGGTGACAAAATATTAATTAGATATGGCAAGCTATCCAGGGGAATGAAAGACAAAGAACAGGCGAAACCTGCTCATCGTTACTGGCTTTGAACTAATGACACATCAAGCAGGAGCTTACTGCATTCAGAGCCAAAGTCACGAATAATCTGACACTTCTCAGAGGACTGTTGATTTTACCAGACATTGAAGGGCAGTAAGAAGTTTTTCCTAGAGATAGAAGTGGAGAAACTGCCACTGATACTATAATTCAGGCTTGAAGTCCTGGAATAATATTATTTAAAAGTCTTTTCAGTTATAGTTTTCCATGCCTAAGCAATTATTTAGCTATATTTCTTTTATATTTTATACAAATTTTATGTTTATATTTCTTTTGTGTATTTCTTCCCTGCCAATTCCTCCTTTGCAGAAAGTGGCAAAAATGAGCCTTTCATAACAAAAGTATGCAAGTTACTAAGATTAGTATCATTATTTGCTGATCTTTTTCTCAACAAATTTGCGTGCTGTACAATAAATATAACAAATAGAAGCAAGTGAGTGAAGTGCATTAAAGAACTAAATATTTTTAATCAGTGTGACTAGATTAAGCAGCTTCTTAAATATTTCTGTGTGGCAATCCTTTAGGAAGTGTTTATGACAAGCTTATAACAGTGCCAGGCAAAAGACAAAGTGGAATCTATCCAGGCTCATCCATATTTAAATGTGTGTGCTCAGTGCAAACATGGCTTAGGGAGCAGCGATGACATCTCCAGACTCGCGGATAGGTGGCAGCAGGAATATTGGCAAAGCAACCAGGAGAGATGCTGGAGAAAAATAGAGAAGCTGGCACAAGAAACCATTTGAAGGTGTAAATAAGCTCAGGAGAGAAAAACACAATGAGAATGCAAGTCCTGCAGGCCAGAGGGGGTCTGTAGGTCGTCAGGCTATACCAAACTTCTTGCAAAATTTTTACCTTGGCATATTGTGAGAATCTGAGTGAAGAAAAGACACCTGCTATAAAGTAATTTGGTTCTCAAGACTGAGAACAAACTATTTAAGAAATAAGGGGTGGGGAAAATATGAAATGCAAAAAGGTGGCCAAATATTTCAGATACATTAAGAGCTTCAGGCTGCCAGGAATGAGAGGAAGACAGTGGGCATGGATCATGAACAGCAGCTAAGTGAAAAAGAAATGGGAAAAGAAAACATTGCCAACATTTTTCTTTCTGAACTGTTCCAGGTGCTGTGACTACAGCTTGTCTTTCTGAAATGGAAAACTCTTCCTCTGCAGTCCAGCATGTCCTGCCTGCATGGCACATATGACTTCAACAGTCACTGCAGGGATGTGGATGTCCCCCAAATTGCTAGAGGCCCGGGAGTCCACATGCCAGCCTTTCCACCTTTCATTTCAGGCCAATAATTCAGTTATGGAAAAAAAGTACAGCTCATATTATCTGCCAACTCTATTTATTCCCTCCATCTGGAACATAGTCCAGCATTACAATACAAGATTAGTCTTTTTCAAGATACCCATCTGCAGAACATAAGCTATCAAAAGGTTAAGTTTCATTCTGTCTCCAGCTCCTACCACTTTTAAACACTGACAAAAACTCTATAAAAACTCCACTCCGATTTTCCACTCTATCACCTTGAAACTAGCCAATAGAACAACACCTGTTTTTTTTTCTCTTCCTCCCCAGTAAGACCACAGCTTAGTCCCAGGCTCAGAGGGTCTCTCTGGGATATAAGCAGTTATCAGATATCTGGAATTAGGTAGAACAACATATATATATAGATATAATGGAGTATGTCTGAATGTGAATTCGGCAAACTTTCTTTGAGGGAGAGAATCACTGAATAGACTATCCAAGATGAGGAAAGAATTGTCATCACAAGTCCTAATCCAGAAGCCACAGCTGAAATCACAGTGATATTCTAGTCATAAACAGAATTTGCTTAAAGTGGCCATTTAGTAGGACATTTAAAAAGCAAAAACAATTGTCAAACAATGGACAAAGAGATGAACTGTCAGCAAAGCGCTGGGAACAGTGTGAGCACTAAGGAGGAGAACCACCACAGAAACACTAACCACGTGTGCCAGCAGCACTGACCTTAACACAAGAGATTAGACACACTATCATGATCCATCCTGTGTTTTGATCAATGTCAAAGGGGGGGAAAAAAGCATCTACTGCACTGGTAACTCTCCAAGTTACTGGGTTTACTCTGTAAGAGCTACCAGTGTAATTGATGTGCACAAGCAGCAACATGAGATGAGAATATGCCTCAAGGAAGAAGTGAAGAGGCCAAGCAAATAGAGCAGGAAAGGAGAAAATAAAAAAAGGGGAATTACCAAATCTGTCGGTATTTCTGCTCCTTCTTATTTCCTTATTGCCAGTATTTTGCACAAATATTGTGCAGTTATAATACATTCAAAGACCTCACAACCCATAGACAAAGCTATAAATAAGTCAACAGTGGCACTGTCCGCTTGGATCAATATAAACTTTTAGAAATGGTGGGGGGGGGAAAACAAAAACAAACTTCTGATTTTGCCTGATCTCCATGTTTGGGGTTCCTTTTTTTAAAAGCACCAATTAAAGTTCAAGGTCAGAAGTCTCAGAATCCTCATTATTTAATTAGCATTAGGCACACACACAACCAAACACTGTTGTATCTAACTTGTGGTTTGGGACTTCGAGTTGTAGGCTTTCCATTGATAGCACTTGGGGACAGTCCCCCTCAGGAATTTCATCTTCATTAGTATGAAAACCCTCTCTGTAAATTGTTATGCAATCCTAATTCTGCTTTTAAAACACTCAATGCAATAGCTGTCCCTTACAGCATTGCTACCTTAAAAACAGATTAATTTTAATATATGTAGACACTGATGCTTTCTTTTGTAACACTGTATGCACAAAAAACTTTTTCTGCTCCTGCCAATATCCCAATTTGCATGCTTTCTGTCACATCAAATGAAACTGCTCATTGGAAATTGGGACATAAGCTGCCACTCAGATTCATGAATATGTGCCCGATTTCCTTTAGCACTTGACATTGTAATGTACTATTGAGCAGCTCTGCAGGTGAGAAGGCCAGTCATTATCAACAGCCACTGGAGATAAGAAATATATGGGGAAAGCTTATCTGAATCCAAAGAACTGCTGCTTTAGCAAGTTTTTCACACTATTCATGTTCTTAAAAATAAACATGAAAGAAAGTTTTCTCCCTCTCTGCTTCTAGAGATGGGTCTCTGCATATTCACAGCAACCTGTACAATGATTTCTGTGCTGCACATCCACTGTTTCCTGCACTGCACTTTACAGGATGACTCTGCCACAGCAACTACAAGATGCTTCAACCCATTAAAAGGTGCTTCAGTGCAACGAGGTTCAGATGAGCACGTGGGTGCCAGTGTATCTTGACAGCTGGCCATAACATCACTAAACACTCCAAACTTCAGCATAACAATAAAAATAAAGCCATTAATGTGACCCACTGAAATAATATATGCAGTCTAACATATAATAATTTATTAATTGGTAGTTTCTCTCCAAATGCATACTGAACATAGCTACAAAAGTATAAAAGCACTGTTCCTTTCCTGGAAGACATGTATATCCTGTAGTAGCTGCAGGTCTAGCAGGATTAGCCTTGTTACAGCTCTGTGGAAGTGGAGAGGGTTCACCAGAAGATTTTTCACACAGGGTTTTCTCCCACGATGAACACAGATCTGGTTAGAGCCTTGGGCTCTATCCACTACACTGCCTGCTACGTGTGTCTGATCAACTGAATGGTCTGCAGGCTCATATTGTATTTAGCTTAATCAATTCACTCAGGCAACTGAAAGGGCTCTGTACTGACTGAGAAGTTACCTGGTAAAAAATACACACGCATTTCCACATAAGATCCTGCTCCCATGGAAGACAAGCATCATTCCCACTGACGTCAGACAATTCGAAGTCAACCTACCAGCAGTTTGGCCAAAACCAATTTAATTTTCTTTTCAAACCCAGGCAATTTTATGCACAGTTTTTAACTTTTACCTTTCCTTTCCTCAGCACTTTATTAATTTGTCACTCTTTTTTCCTGTCCCAGCAGCGGTTTTCCAAGGAAACCCATTCATCTCAATGTTCATGAGACTGACAGGGCTCATCACCAGCTCACAGAATTATGGAGATAAACAACATGCAATTTATTCAGATTAATGGGTGTGATGACACTGAGCTCATGGCAGGAGCAAACAAAAGGCCTTTACAAGCTAATGATGACTATTGCTCTGGTGAACTAAGAGCAAGTTCTACAGACTGGAAGTTGGCAATTAAAAGATTCACTATCTGCTAAAGGCATCTATTAATAATAAGCCTTCCCAAAGCAAATGGGATTTTGAAGACAAATTGTCAGCCACATCTCCTTGATCTGGGTGCCCCAGGAAGTGGTTCTGCCAACACAGTTACTCACTCTGCAGCAGAGAACAACTTTCAAATAAAGGAATGATGCTTGAGGAGTAAGACTTAGCCTGAAGCTGAATATTAAAAGATTTCATATTCTGATGGAAAGAATTTTATTTACATTTTGATGGCACTTCAGGTTTGCTGGGAATAAAAACAAGCACATTTGAAATGAACTACTGAGAAGTGATTTTATGTGGCCATAGCTCTATAACATCTATGGTGACTACTTTGGGGGCTGAGTTCAATTGGATTGCTTTGAATTTGTATTACAGCACTATATTCTATTCTCATTTGAACTGGTAAAATTCTGGAGTACTTTGATTAACAATAGTAGGATTACTCCAGATTTGCATTGAAGGCAGGTTGCCTTTGAACTGTATCATATGAGCAGTACAAACTAGGACAGAGGCTACTTAAACACATGGCACCCAGTTAGAAGACTTTTTACAGCATTCAGGTGAGGCATTAACAAGGACAAAGAAACCTACACAAATAACCAGTAACATTAAAGATAATATTAGGTTATTTACAGAAACTTTCCAGATTCACAAGGATTAGAAATATGCCGATGAAAATTATATTTTTTCTTATTGTTTCTGAAATCATTAATCATGGTGCTGAATATGAAAACTATCATTTAGATGCAGCTGGAAAAATTACTTATCCACAGCTGAACGAGAATCAACTCCTTACAAATCAGTAAATGAGCAAATTTTTAATCATTACTAAGTGCAAAATTATGCAGAAGTGCTGAGGGTTCCCAGACTACAATCTTTGCAGCTGAAATTGGGAAGGGAAAAGGAGGAATAGACTTCCACTGCAGTTATTGCTGTCTGTGTGTTTCTCTCTCATCCAGTACACCATGACTCTTTACTTTGTACAGAATATGAAAGGATACTCCAACGCATCCTCTTCAACCCTACAGGTACAGGAGTAGACTGTGTGAGAATGTGGGGATGTTCTTCCCTATTGTGATGGGTTGGCCTGGCAAGGTTTTGGGGGGCATGGATCCAGAAGTGGCATCTGTGAAAAGTGTTCCCTGTGTCCAGTAGAGCCAATGCCAGCTGGCTCCAAGACAGACACAGCACTGGCCAAGGCTGAGCCCATCAGTAAGAAAGGTAGAGCGTCTGGGATAATGGATTTTGGAAAGATTAAGTAAAAAAACTGCAGCAGAACAGCAGCAGAGAGAAGAGTGAGAACATGTGAGAGAAACAGCCCTGCAGACCCCAAGGTCAGTGGGGAAGGAGGAGGAGATGCTCCCTGAGCAGAGATTCCCTGGAGCCTCTTGTGCAGACCATGGTGAGGCAGCTGTGCCCCTACAGCCCATGGAGCTCCATGGTGGAGCTGAGATCCACCTGCAGCCCATGGGTAACTTCAGGCTGGAGCAAGGGGATGCCCAAAGGAGGATGTGAGGATGTCCCATGGAAAGGACCCACGTTAGAGCAGTTTGGGAAGAGCTGCAGCCCAGGGGAAGGACTCATGTTGAAGAATTCTGTGGAAGACTGTCTCATGCTGGAGCAGGGGAAGAGTGTGATAAGTTTTTCCCCTGAGGAGAAAGAAGCAGCAGAGACAACTGTGATGAACTGACCACATGACCACAGCTCCCACTCTATGGCCTCTGGAGCTGCTGGTGGAAAGGAGAGAGAGAAAATGGAGGGTGACGTTGGGTCTGGGAAGAAGAGAGGGGTGCAGAGAAGGTGTTTTAAGATTTTGTTTTATTTCTGATTTTGATAGGTAGTGAATTAATTTAATTTTTCCAAGTTGAGTCGGTTTTGCCTGTGACAATAACTGGTGCATGATGTCTCCCTGTCTTTATCCCAACACCCACAGGCCTTTTGTGATACTTCCTCTCCCCTGTTCAGCTGAGGAGAGGAGTGGCAAGGGCAGCTTTGGGGGGCACCTGGCGTTAGCCAGAGTCAGCCCACCTCACCTATTGTTCTCATAAAACTCTTCTAATACTTCTGTTTGAAAGCTGCCAGCAAACTCAGCCTGTCCAGTGGAGATCCTAGGTACCAGCTCAAACAAGCTCATAGATCTGACAAAGCTGCAGCAGGGATGCTCTGTCCCCCTTCCAGAGGAGAGAAGAGATGTTCTCAGTCCAGCCTGAGCTACAGCAGGCAGCTCGTGCTCTGGGACAGGTTGCTCTTACTATAAAAGTATCTAAGGGCTCTTTCCTATGAGCAAGACAGCAAGATTATATTTCATGATCAACTCAAATTTAGTTTGAGAGAAATGTTGCTTTTATTTAAAAAAAAAACCATGAATCAATAGTAAGTATAGTAACACAACTCCTGGAAATGAAGATGATTTTTCCTGTGAAGTAACAAACTGAAGTGCAATTTTATGACTCTACAATTCTAAATTTTCTTTGAAATGGAACTTAATTGCACTGTACCAAAGTATTTCTTAGATATAGAGGATATAAAGGTAATAAAATGTACTACTAAAGCATTAAGCTGAACTCTACATAGCACACTGATGGAAAGTTTCATACTTTTTAGGATAGCAACATATCCATAAGACATGGCAAGCAGCAGATTTGTTTTGGCTCTTTTACAAACACTGTTTGTTTGCTAAAGCACAACAAATTGATATGTTGCTCTACGTGTTGTATGCTCAAGATTTCACAAAATGAAGAACAAATCAGACCACGTTTACTGTTGGAGGAGCACCATTAAAGTACCTTGCAAATGTCTGTGTCACAGGTGTTTTGCTGCAGATTCTATGCCAGTGAACACACAGCTGGTTATCATCATATAAGGTAGAGTTCAGATAAAAGAAAGATGCGACATGTTGGTTAATCAGGGAGAAGACAAAAAGAAAAAAAATTATGCTTCTGTCCCTAACTCTGTTTTCTGCATCACTGAGCACTGAGACACAATGTCATTTATTTCAACCATATAAACCATGACCACATATTTGCAGATGCAATTACTTCAACTTTATATTCACTAGCTTGGAAACAAGCCCCATTTGTCTCCTTCCTCAAGGAAAATAGGAGCCGTAATGCAGAAGAGGAGAACAGAGATGTCACATCCTTTCAATTCACCCTCACAGCTTCCTCGTCCCTGATACCAATCACTGTTCCTGAGTTTCTAGGGACAGGTTTTTATACATCTCACAAGAACTGATTTGTAGTAGAGTCAATTTTGTGGGATAAAGATACGAGGAAACAGGAAAAGATGAAACAATGTCAAAGTGGACAAGCACCAGGATACAAATTCAGAGCTTCCTTAAGGGGCAGCTCTCGGATATGAACAGCATCTCTAATGCAAACATTATTCCTCTGCTGTTGGCTGGGTGAATAGCCAGCTGAAGGACATTTTACTCATTCAAACTTACTGATAATAGAAAGTTGCAATTTACTTAAGAGTAGAATACTTCAAAAGAGCTTTTTGTGCATGTTTCCAGTCGTTAGCAACAGCACCACAAGCCTCTCTTTAGACAAAAAGCAAACTTATGCAGCACCGAAGTCCCTGAAAATACCAGAGCATGTTCTCAAGGAGGAATAGAAGAATTAGTAATTGCTCATGTAAAATTTCCAAACCTCGCTGAGCTACAGGAAGGCAAAGTCCAATGTCAAGATCTAAATTCATTTTGTACTCAAACAATATTAGGTTAGTGAACAAAATGAAAGACTAACAAAGGGAAAAGATCAGACCAAAACAAAATAAAAAAAGAATAATTTTCCTAAAAAGAACATTGGGGAAAATAACCAGTCTGTAAATACATCATGAAATATACCGAGGCAAAGCAGTTCAATGAATCTGTGATGACACACATATTAGTCCTAGGACAGTGAAAAGAAATTATTTTAGTATCTTTGCTGCACAGATACATTCTTAACACATTAATACTTCAAAAGCTGAAAAAAAAGTTGTAAAAACACACACAGTGCATTAGGATTGTATCTGTATAATGAAATGCATTTGCACATGGTCATGCTGATAAAAACAGATTATCCCATTAATGAGATAAATAATTACAGATGCACTTCATGGAAGAGTATGTTATTCTAAGGAAATTGCTATAATTACTGGAGGTGCCCTGCAAAGTATTGTCTATTCCTAGCTGACTGAAGCTTAAAACTTTGACTCAGCTTTTAATAAAATATCCTAACTAGAAATGTTAGCTATACCCCTAAAACACAACCTTGAAAATAAACAGTTGATAAATGAAGGTCTACACTGTCTATCTTTGTGTAGACCTCTCTATATACCCTGGACATAAAACCAGTGCTCATCAGATAAAGACAGGGCAATTTAATTGCTAGGAAGTGAGTGACAAGACAAGGAAAAGGAAAATCACTGATGCCCTAATGGGTATGGATCCCAAAATAATCTATGCAATACCATAAAATAAACAATTTTTTAAAATGTGAAATGCTAGCAGGCCACATACTAACATTCATAACTTTCCTGTAGCTGCTGAGTTAGATACTTGAAAGTAAGTATGGGAAACTTCTTTTACTAGAGGCAGCTAAATACAAAGTCTAATTCCAACTTTGATATTTCCACCACAAAGTCAGTCATTTTGACTGAATTTCAACTTTAAAGCATACTGCATAACAATAAACAGCAATATATTAATTCCCTCTGTCAAACTGGCCTAGAAAAATGGGACTTATTTGACATCTTCCCATCTTTTAGTGAATAAATATTTTTATACTGTAGACGAGCAAAAAAACCTAAATGCTGCTGTCTAGAGATATTTTCTTAGAAGTTCAATGATAACAGAATACTACTGACAGAATACAGATATAAGAAAGAAGATTCTTATTACTACATGGCAATTTGTTTTCTCTCCTCCCCACCCCCATCAGCCCTGACATCCTTGGATCATTTCAATTTATTCAATTTTTCCTCAAAGCCATGGTTTTTAGATCTGTCATCCTTCTGGCTACTATCATTGAGGACTAATTGATCCGAGTGTTCCTTAAGTGCCAAATGAGTCAGACCATTCCAGCAGATGAGAGGGAATCCTGGGGCATTTATACACCTCACCTGCAGGGCTTTAAGTAGTGTTTGTTACTTGCACAATAGTGCAAGCACTAGTGACTGAAGTGCAATTTGGGATGTGCTGGACTCCTGCCTGCAGAAATCTCTCACTCAGTTCTGCTGCTGCAGCCATTGTTCCTACCTGTCTTTGTTCTTATCAAGTGCTGTCCTTGTTCTTATCAAGTTGTCTTCACAATTTTTCTGTCATTTCTCTAATTTATAAACATAGCTTTGAATACTGATCCTATTCTCCAAAATGCTTGCAGCCCTTCAATCCTGCAAATTTAACAATCATGTTCACTAACACCTCAGTGAACCACTAATGAAGTTATTAAACATTTCCAGCCTGAGTAGCTCTGTTTGGTGTAGGAATGTGGCTCCATATACAGCAAATTTAAGCTTCCTGATAACAGGGTTTTAAACTACCTTTTCTGGTCCCCCATGTGGAAGCACATTCTACAGGAAATTCCTGACTCAGAGCTCCAGCCTCAATCCATGTGTGTATCTTTTCTCTTATGATGAAGATTTAAGAGTGTCTTATTTTCAGTCTTGGAGCCATTTTTCCTATAGCAGAACCATCAATGCAATTCCATGAATTAGTGCTCAAATAGGCAGGGAATAGGAAATTCAAAATATTAGAAATATTTTTGAAGGATTCAAAATACATTTATGCCAGTTACGTGCTTAGAACACTAACATTTCTTTTCCTTCCTATCTGGGAAATTATATGTTGAACTGTTATGTCAGTTCCTGGTGTTTTAATCATTTCTTGCAAGTTGCACATACCTTGAGACTACAGTAAACAGTCTTATTGAATGCAAAATAAAATACCCAGAAATCACCAAGTTTTATTTATCACATCAGTGAAAGAAGATAAATGCAAAGGACCTACTATACAGCAAAATGATGAATTGCACTGCTGGTTATTTCTGCCAGCTACAGGATCTGTGATAGCCAAAAAGCAAGATGCTGAAAATGTACAGTACGCTCTTTAACTATGTGCATTTCTGTCCATTAATCCCTGCATTTGTATGGATTCTGTAACACAGTTGTGCAAGTCCTTTCTGTGTCGCAAAGGACCTTTTTTCTATTTTTTCCCAGTTACCACTTCTTTACTTACTAGACATTAACGAAGCTATGATGCCCTGATATGTGCATCTGCACCCCCTGAATAAAGGGCCTTACAAATTATATATGCAAATTTTGGAGTCACTCCATATCAACGCCTTAGTCCATGTACACTCCCACTTGTCTCTTCAGATGTCCCTTGTGTGGAGGTCTCTGTCAACTGGCATTGACTCGCACTGCCATTGGCAGGCAGATGACATGTTTCTCTTAAGGGGAGAATAGCTACAGTCTCAATTAATGCCTTTATTTTTCTCTTCCCAATATGCCACCTCTCAAGGACTAGCCACCACAAACCCTATTTTATAAGCTCTCTGCATTGGTATGCCTGTGGTGCAGCAGCATTTGGAGCATGTCCACGACGTGCTGCATGCAAATGGCTCTCCCGTGAGACTTTCAAAGAAACCCTTCTGCCACAGGCACATGAAGATGAGTTCCAGGAGTTCTGTGACAGGTGAAAACCACTTTTTCTCTGTGGTGATAAAGGAATGAATAAATGCATATTATGGCAGGAAGTCAGACTGTCTTTGAGGCTGTATTAGCAGTGAAAAGGTTTCAGTGTAAGAACTGTGTTGTTTTGCCTGCATCTGCATCAGTAGAAGCTGGTCCTTTCTTTACAAGTCTGAATTACCTGCTGTTGCAGCTCAGTGCTACTATTAAGAATCGCTTTGGCCAGTGTGATGAAGGGAGAGAGCCTATGAATAGAAAACTGTCTTGACTCCAAGCAGGTGTGAAGTCTAAAAGATGCAGACGATAGTTTGATTAGGCATCCTCCTTCAGGCTGTTGCTTCATTATAATGGAACAGACTTGCTCCATGGAGAACTCCTATTGCTGCTAAATGGTTATTTACAGACACATAAATAGCTGGAACTCTTGAAAATAATGAACATAAACAAGAGAGGTTTTTTAAAGGGCCCCCTATTCTATTCTTCATACAGGGGCTACAAGGAAGACTTTGTAATCTCTATACCTTATTCTCTGGAAAAGCAGTGACAAAAGGAAATCAGTCAGTGACACTAAATATGTCATAGCAAAGATTCCCTTTGACTTCCAAACTGTGTCTGTTGTTTTGGGATGCTTCTGTTTTTGAACATTCAGCTTGAAAGACAAGAGGGGGACTTTGCCTTGGAAAGTGCTGAGCATGCACTGTCTGTAAATCAGATCCTCTTTAAGATGCAGTATGTCAGGCTAGATTTGAAAATTTGAGATCAAAGTTTCACTGACCCGCTTTAAAATATCACTTCTTGGTAAGTTCCTGCTGCAACAGAAAACCAAAACTTGTAACTAAACTTTTCTAGAACTTCCAAAGATGAGAATATACAGATTTAAATAGAAATCTAGGAGCAAGGACAGCTAATTATCTTTTTCAAAGCTGCCCTCAGATTACATTAACGTATTGAATCTTGACTTGGATTTCACTTAAATGCTTTTTTTCCAAATGACTCAGTCCCTGCACTTAAAAGAATTACACTTTAAGGCCAATATATAACTCAAATCATTAAAAAAAAAGAAAGGTATTTTGTATATAGAAATTTTGAATATCATTAATTAGAGGAGGGAATATATTTTGTAAATATTTAAAAAAACCCAACCAAACAAACAGAGAAATTACATATTAACTTCTGGCATAACTGTGTTTGTCTCACATTTTCTGTCTCTCTGAAGGGAAAAATAAGATTCCCCTACTTGTAAAGCAGGGTGAAAACTCTGGGAAAACAAAAAATGGAAAAAAACCCAGAACACATTTTGGCATTTTTGAGAAAATAATTTAAGGAAAGAGCTAATGCTTGTTAGTTATTCTCTTCTTCACGCCTATCTGGTCTCTTGCTCTCTTTCCTACACATACATGGTTACACATCCTTGAATGAAGCCAACACTTGTGAAAACAGAGCAACAACCAGGCAAGACCCCAGCAACTGCACTCTTAAAGCAGTGAGCAGGGACACCAGATCTACTGCTCAAACATGGAGTTGAAATGACGTGACTAAAGACAGAATGTACAGTGGAAGCAGATAAAATGAAAATACGCAGGAGTTTTGGAGCTGCTGGCTAATAAGAAAACAGTTGTGACCCAGAATGTGCACAGACATTTTCTTACAGCAGTTTCTCTGCTGTCCTCCACTGGCTGGGTGTGATCTATCCCCATGCTCTTGAGGGATTCCACTCTGCCAGAAGGCATCTTTCCAGCTTTGCTTTGAGTGATGGCAGTTTTGTAGCAGGAGACTTCAGTGACATGGGAAACTCAATTCATATCATTCCTTAAAATGCTGTGTTTAAGGGATGCCCTCAGGGCAGTTTTCATGTTTGTACATTGTAGTAATCATTGCTTTGTTCTACTGAACTGTTTCTGCTGACGATTTTATGCATCATGAAGTTCATTCTTGTTTTAACATTCTCAAAAATAAGTGTGAGATACAGGTTATGTTATTAAAGTACACATTAGTAACTAACTTTATAATTCACATTAATTAAAGAAAAATCAAAACATAAGTCTGTACATTTGCCACTGTTAGTTTTCTTTTAGAGTGACAGAGATACACATACAAAAATCCTCTGTGCAGTTTTATCAAGTCATCCATCAGTGGCAAAAGTTTAGGAATCCCTTCCCAATTTTCCACATTGCACCTCAAGTCAAGCTTCTCTTTATGCCCTTACCAAAAATACAAGTTATTTTCTACAATTATGTGAAAAGGATTCAGTTAAGAGGAGTGACATATGATAAGGAGTAGTTCTGATGCCCAGACAGAAACAAGAGATGACTGTGACCAGTGAGTTGAATCAGTGAATGTGAAATTAGAATGAAGTTAGGTGAACTGAAGAACTCATTTATTCCCACTGAGAGGGCCGATACTGCACCCAGGGATGTGGAGATAGTGCACAGGTCTTTGCACAGAGTTAAGTTTGCTGTCAGTGAACAGCCACTGCCTCACTGGACATGCTGAGCCCAATCTTCCACCGGTTTTTAGATTTCCATCCGAGCAGCTTTGGAAAGAAGCATGACTTTGCTTTGCACACGAACATTTCTGTCACCCTTATCATTTTTCATTGTGTCTATACCTTCACTTTTCCACTGTGGTTGAGAAGAGAGAAAGGTACAAAATAATTGCTTTTGCAGATGATCAGCAGTTTTTCTTTCCTAAATCAAGAGTCTCAGATGTTCATGTGCCTCCAAAATTTTGTGAAGCTCCTTTGCCCACTGACAGGGCTTAAACAACAGGATCAGGCATTTAACCATCAACTTAATAATATGAGTTAAGATAGTGTTCCAGTACTATATACTGAGAATACTGCCTTAGACAGATGTAGGCCAAGAGAAAAATGTGAATGATGGATTCTTGCTGCCTGCAAAGGAAATGAAATAAAGGATATGTATGGTAGTCAGCAAGACCTGCATCCTATCAATAAAACATTAACTGTGACAGCTGCAGGTGGAAATGCCATTTGGCTGAAGTGTTGTTAGTTTTTTCCAAGCTTTCTCTTCTTAAAAATGCTTACTGATTGTATAAATATTATCATCATTAAAGAGCTCATAAAAACACATATTGGATCATCACCTAGGGCTAGCACAAAATGTCTAGAATATCTCCTAAACTTCAGTAGGATTTGTGCTTGTAAGTACTTGTCTCTTAGATGGATGATTTTCAGCCACTCCAAATAATGCACCTCTTAAAAGGCTCCTGATTTTACTTCTAACCACATATTCCAACTAGAAAGAGGAAATATATTGCCATGAAATATTGGGAAATTAAATATCACAAAGACCAGATAATCAGCAACAGAACTTATTGCCATTGACTTGTAGAATTCTTATATCCAAGAAAGGTTTTTATTTGCTACTTGTTAAATCCTCAGGTTTAAGACAGATATGGGAGACTGTTTCTTTGGCTTGACATCATCTTCATTTTATGCCCACCACAGGAAGTGATAGACCTGACATCCTGACATCCTGCCCTGACTCCCAGTACAAATATGGCACTGCAGTCTCCTCCTTATTTCCTCAGTGTAAGTGGAGAAACTCCACTGAAATGAACGAAATTATGTGATTGCAAAAGTTGTGCAATATTAGAGGTGGTTTGAGAGCACTGCAAAACACAAAAAGTAGGTTTTTCATAAGATGGTACACCTGCCGCACCTGGTGTTCTGCTGTTTATTTATGTGTAGCTCTTTCAATCAAGATTGTTATGGCTACTGCTATTTCCAAATAAAAGTCCTTTTCAAATCATGTGTAAACGAACTTTTAAAGGTATTAATTCTGTTTCATGACAGAGACTTTTGCTACTGAGCACTCTGAGGATTTAACAAGCTGCAGTATTAGCTCAGTCTCCAAAAAGGCATTGGCACACAGTGATCTGTGAAGTAGAGCAACACTGGTGGAAGTGTGGTGGAACTGTAAGTGTGGCTACTTCAAACCTTTATAGAGTTGCTTAACTTTAGGTGTGTTAGGCATGAGCACTCTGACCTGCTGCTGTATGTTATGGGTTGTGTACAAGCTGGGATCCTCAAAAATTGACCTTTGCTTTCTAGAGTTTCCTCATTCTAGAATCACAGAGGGTTTTGAGTGAGCATCCACAGAAGTTCAGGATGGGAACACAAGCACCAGCAAACCAACAGCTGTGATTATCCTTGCAGTTCCAGATACAGCCCCTGGATCTGCTGAAGACAATCCTCTCTGCTTTCAACTGTATTCTGTATTCCATCCTGGGAGAAGGGGGAGTGAATGCATTTTCATGCTCCACTGGTTCCACTTTCCTCTTTCACTGCACGTTGTTGTCACCTATGTGTATTTCCTCTGACTTCCTGCAAACTCTTTGGGGTCTGAGCATATTGTTTGGTGTTCACATCTAATGCCGTATGTGTTGCCACATGCCTGTACTGCACACTAAGCAGTGTGTCTTTCGTATTCTGATCCCTCCAGCAGTGTCCTTGTTTCAGCATTTAATTGTGAAATTACAGCAAAAGAACGCTTTATATTTTGGTTGTCTCAGAAATCTAGTTGTATAGGTATAATCATTAAAAACAAGCATTCAATATCTAGCAACTGTCTACCCACAATTTAGACACAAAAAATATTTTTTGAACTGCGAAGAAGAATGAAGGCAGTGTTCTCCTATGTATCTTTGACTGTCATCCCAAATCCCCTTGTGCCCATACACAAAGATAGGGCTCAATTTCACAGATACATTTTGTACCTTTGTTATTTGAGAGACTGAGATAGTACTCTAGGAGTAAAGTACTGCCTCCTACATTTCTATTCCCAGACACTTCTGAATTTTAGACGTGCTTTCCCATTATTTCTTTTACTATTCATTGCGTTCTTCTTTTCCACAGTATTTGACATGATAAGCATTGACTGGCTTAAGATGAACAGGAAGCTAATCAAATATTTACATCACGGTGATTTGAACATATGCAGTACCAACACATTGTGTGTTTCTCACTGGTTGAATTAAAAACTTCTGTTACAGAGATACTTAATTAAAGAGATTTGCTAGATGAGGATTGATCGAGCAAAAAAAATTACTTGTGTCTTCCCTATGTGGGGTTGTCTATTGACTGTAGGAAGAGCTGCTTGCAGAATTACAGCTGACAATGCAAAGAGAAAGTGCATTTCAGCTCCTCTGCAAAGGGAATTGAGAAAAATTTGATGGTGGTTTTTCTACACCCCTGATGATGTGAATTCTCCCTTCTTTAATGTTCTGGGAAGATGAAAATGTCCAATGTTTAATGGTTTTCAGGGACCTGACAAAGCAAGCAAGCTGTAAAGACAAAGCCCTAACAAGTGGTAGCTGGAAAAAGATACAGTGAATTCTCTCTCTGTTTAGGGTTTTTTATTTGTTTAGGATAATCAATTTACTTAAGAATTTATTCCCTGAGCAAAAAATAATTGCACAGATAAGCATTTTTATATCCTATCTGCCATATCTCAACAAGATCCAAAGATTTAAAAGCTTCACATGCATGATAAAAGTCTTGCTTATGCCTAGGCAATTATTTTTCAAATTTAAATGTCTCTGTTAATAATGTATTTTTTACTTTCCTAAAGGGCTTTAACTAGTCTGAAGAACCAAGTAACATCAGATTTCATTTTTTAAAAAGGAAGACAACTATAATTTAAAAATGCAATATTTACTTAGTTCTCATTTAACTGAAATTTGATGTATTTAGAAACCTCCTAATTTATATTCAGGATCTCCATTTCAATACCAATGATCAGAATTTCATACATATTTGTGCTCAGCAGCTACTGCATGCATACTGATGAGTCCTTTCCAAGGCACTCCTGTGGCACCAACATTTGCAAATTCTGTGTTGACATGGGGGTCTTGCAGGTAAAAAACTGCATGTAGGCATACTGTCCCCATTCCAGTGATATGTGATTCCACTATCATTCCAGTGATAGTGTCAGTCCAAATCCAAGATAAAGTAGTAAAAATGGGATGCAAAATGCAGGAGGGGGCACAGAGTCCCTACAAAAGCATGTGCTTGCAAGCCTGTATCAGTAAAAGCAGGCACTTCTCTTTTTGGTGGAAACTGAAGTCGTGGCAGTTTTTGCAGCAGCTGGTTACACATACGATTGGGAAGTTTGTATTTTGTTAAACAGGCTTCTCCTAAGAAGGAAAAATTCAAGGCTTGTGCCCAAAGGGAAGCAAGTTCATGTTCTACTTGCCTCTGATTTTTATCACCTACATTTAAGAGAAGTGCTGAGTATCACCCCCGCCTTGGGATGAAACGAGGTCAGCCCATCCCTCCACACACCCACCTGGGGGGTGGCTCTGGATTTCACTGTCAGTGACACATCAAACTCCTGCTGAGACCAGAGCCTGCCGTGGAAAATGAAGCATGAGGACACCCTGGCTGCTCCCACCTCCGAGAATTCAGCCTTCTCGCGAGCCAGAGAGGAGTAACAGTGAGCATCTCCAGGAGGAATTACTACAGACAGCTAGAGAAGGGTTTCTCAGAGTCACCTGTCATAGCTTTTTAAAGCTCACCCCAGAAATCTGCAGAGAGGGGTGCTGAATCAAAAGTTGGATGGATTGTAAGCCACTTGTGCCCTTGCCACATGACTTATGAACTGTCTGTTAAGTCTCCCTTCCCCAGACCCCACACTATTGAAGGATCTCTGTCTTTCACAGGATGCTTGTTAGAATTCACATAGAGAATAATTGCATACATTTTTTTACTGTTTCAGGCTCTGCTGTGCAGAACAAAGCCAAATCTACCCTCTAATAATGTAATTTCAGCTGCACTGTAGCATACACAGCTTTGTTCTCTGTGGTTCTGCTCCTCATGGACTGATATATCAGCTTATCATTGTATCACAACTGGAATGCTTTTTTAATTCTTCTCTCTCTTTCTCTATATTCTACACAAAGAACTTAATAAAGGGCATCAAGCTGCTTAGATGGCAAAAACCATAGTCAAGATCCTTCCATTATTTACAGAAAACATTATTTCTTCAGCCATACTAATTTTTAATACAGAGCTAGGCTGACTGCCTGTCATTTTTAGTTTATTTTAAAGAAAGGCTGGTGAGCAGAGGCTGGTACTGGGAACTGCAATCCAACAAGTTCACTCTTACAGTAAGAGTGCATATTTCCCAAGGGATGACCGGCTAGGAAAACCGTGCTGGGGGTTTCTGCAGCAACTGCCTCCCTGTCACTCACTGCCTCCCTGTCACTCACTGTCTCCTCTCACAGCCAGAGCCACGGATTCCCCAAGATGGCTGTGCCCCAAGACTGCTGTTGTGCCACAGCAGAGAAGCGTTAAATGTGTGAGTAAAGCTTTGCAATCCCTGGCTGACTGTAACCACAGTGACAGGACCCTTTAGGATCTGCTATGCAACATTGCAATTTTTTGTTTTATATATTTTGGTTTGTATCTATTGCTTTGTTTTGCAGAGGACTGCCACAGTACAGTCCCCTACTTGCACATCTGCTGCTATTTATTACTTTCACAAGACACCTAAAAATTGACTAATAACTTTGCCTATGAACTGTCTACCTCCTCAATAAAAGTATTTCTCCAAGCATGACATTTGTCTTCAACAACTCTTTCTACAGAAACTGTTTTGGGCAAAAGTAGGAAAGCATCTCCTGTTTTTGCTGAAGATCTTCAGTTACAAAGCATCTCCACACAAGATCATGAGTCCTTTCTCAGCAAAGTTTCTGGATCTGTGGATTTTTTTGCCTGTGGACCTTTCACAGGAAGATAGAATGATCTGTACATGGGATAAGGCAGAGGATATGGGGATCCATAGTGCTCATCAAAAAAAACCTCATTTTAGCCATTTATCAGTATTCTACCAGATTTTTTCAGTCCTGTATAGCTGCCATATAACAAATTCTAACTGCGTAGTTATTTCTTCAAGCAAATTTTGCCTGTTTGTCTCAATAATTTGCTTTGTCCTTCCATTCCCTGATATGCAGCTCTGCTGACACCACACAAAATCTCATTACAAATTGCCTTGAGTAGGCTGATGGGCTCTCCACAGTGGTGCAGCTCATTCCTCTGCTCTGAGAGAGGATCAACACCGTTACATCTTCCATTTCTGGTTCTATGTATCAGTAGGATTTATGCACTGGAAAACTGTTTAAAAAAAAAAAAAAAAGTTCTATTGATTCTAACCTGTTATATGGAGTTTTTAATGACCACTAAATAAAAGGGAAAATATCTGTACAAATTAATAAGCTCTGGATTGTAGTCTTAACAAGAATCATGCTTGCATTTCTTTATATACCTCACTATTGTTCCATTCCATTTTATTTTCACTAACTCTGCCTTTTCCTTTCATTTTCTACAGTCTCTTCCCTTTTTTACATTGCACGGCTGTTCTGGATACTGCAGGAGCCTTAAATTCTGTCTCAGAGGAAATAAAAATATTCCTGTTAGATTCAACAGAGGAACCCTGCCAGGTAAGGGAGGTTTCTAAATACAAGACAACAAATTCAGTTTTTTCCCTCACAGCTGCAGTGGTAGGGATGACCATGCACCAACCTGCCTGCTTCAGCCTTTTTGACAGGCTGGGATAGAAAACCCCCAAAATACCTGATCATTCAGTCCTGAGTTTAGAGTGCCATTCTGAATTAAAATCCAATTATTCTGCATCTATCTTTTAGCCAGGCAAAATATTTTGTTATCTTTGCTTCAGCTTTCTCCTCTCATATGAAGTTCTGCCCTTGTCTTTCCGGGCTTTTTGCTTCCCTGGGAGATGCTGATTTAATAGCGAGATTTTGAAGGACATGAACCCAGTTGTCAAATAGAAGGATCAAAACCTGTTTTCATCTCCTGGTTCTATCAAATGGGCACTCAATCTCTTCTCATGGCACTTAGCCAATAAGATCATCAATGGGTCACTCAAATGTCAGCATCTGAGTGTGCAGAGCTGTGTATCAGCACATCTCAGCAGGTGCTCCTTGGCAAAATGAGATTTTTGGGGAAACACAGCTTTGGGAGGACCTCAGTGCAAAGCTATCAATGTGCAAATGCATCAATGCAAACACTAATGCAGTTTGGAGTGCTGTAAAATAGCAATTACTAACATGTGCTGTGAATAAGATATTCCAGTTCCACCAACTGAAATATGCATAGATTTGAGTGCATGTTTTTCCTCTGATTTCCCTGGTTGTTTTTTAGTGGTAGTGTCTTAGGTTTTTTAGCCTGTGTAGGGAAACTACCTAATAACTGCTGGATTGCTCACCTTTGGTTCCACTGATAGGTTAGTATTATATGCCACACTTTAGCTGTAAAATATTTGAATTTCCTGACTGATACGTTGAGGATCTGCAAAATCAAGGTCATTGACATCCTCTTCCCTGAGCACCAGAGCTCCTGTTCTCCCTCTTGCTTTCTATCTAAGCATTCTACCATGTAACAAGATGAAGAAGAGACCACACAAAACAGATTTTTCCTTGCAATACAAAGCAGCCTCAATTTGTAAAAAGATGCCGTGTCAGAGACAGGAAACTTCTCATGCTGAGAAATTGCTGGATGCTTCAGGAAAGAAGAACAGTTCTTTAATAAGGAGTTGCTGAATTCACAGTTCAAAAAGATCAAATTTTCTGCACCTTAAAGGGCATAATAAGGGAGCAAAATACCAGACATCTCCAGGTGAGGTTTCTCCCTGTCCCTTAAACTTACATTTCGGAAGATGTGTAGGTAAGTATGTGGCAGGCTCCACATGGATCTGATAAAAGGGATGTGAAAATAAAGAGTTCCTGCTTTCTGTTTCCTGATGGCCAATTTCCTAATCAACTTCTATCAACTTAGATTTTTCTGAGTCCAGCCTGGGAGCTGCAGTGTTTAGAACAAGGGTTTGGGCAGCATGAGCTAAACAAAACAAGATCAGATTTTCAAAATCATTTCATAACACAGAGATACGCAATATCCAGTGTCATGCTTTTCCAAACAGGAAAGTCACAGAGTCACAGAATCACAGGAACACAGAATGGGTCAGGTTGGAAGGGACCACAGTGGGGGCATCTGGTCCAGCCTTCCTGCTCAATTAGCATCAATTAGCATATGGCACAGGATTGCATCCAGACCAACCTGGAGTATCTCCAGTGAGGGAAATTCCACAAACTATCTGGGCAATCTGTTCAAGAGTCCTGCCTGACTTTCCTTGGACCTAAATATCTCCTTTCCCTAGGCCTGGAAAAAAATTTAAGTCTACCTAGCAGCATCTAAGAACCACTGCAAATCTTGTCCATTCTACAGCTGATTGAAAAAACTCAAATATGGACTGAGTACATGAGGACAGAGACAAATGCTTTCCTAGAGTGACATCTCCCTCAAGACTGGGTACATCAGGGAACAGGAATCTGTCAGGATTTTCAGTCCGGCACTGTGCATTTCCTTTTGTTGGAAGGCACTGACTTATTTGCCTTTACCTGGAGGCTCAGCCTGCATTTCTCACAAAAGCTTGTTTCTATTGCCAGCACATTTTCCACTCAAAAAGATAAAGCTTGTGGGGATGAGTGGGCTGTTACAGCAGAGCTGTGCTGCAGGGTCTCCTGTGCTCTTCCAAGTGTTCTATAGTGGGTGTTTGTTTTTACTTCTTTCAGAATCCATAATGACTCCATCCTTTCTGCTTTTCCCCAGTGTTACCCACTGCACATGAAAGCAAAGTCAACAAGATCAGTGGAACTAATATCATACTGAGTTCCTGAGGATAAGTAATCAGAATTCAAGCCATCAGGAAACAGCCTAAAAAATAGGGTGCTCCAAAATATCTGGCAACAAAAGATATAAATCACAGATACAAACAAATAGCTTTTTGCCCCTTGTGTTTTGAACAGATTTTATTTTAATCTTTGGTGGACCAATATGTAAACCCAATTATCTTTGGGGAGAAACCTGGATAATAAATGGTCTGATGTCAATTAAATACTAACATTAAGATACTGCTAGGATGACTCTTCTCTGACTGGAGTAAATTGGCTTCCCTGATTACACCAGGAAAAAAACATTGTGAAAGCTTTTTATGATCTTCCTAAAAAATTCTATATATTAAAATAGTAGTTCACTGTTTAGAGTCTGGTGCAGAGATTGAATGTTGCCCTGATTCTGAACTAGATGGATATTTTTCCATTAGGATTTCCTCTGTATTTTCTCCTTGCCAGGATGGAGAAGAATTAATTTAAACTCAGGCAGTGAAGATTTTAATGCAAAATTCTGACCTGGTAAAAAAGCAGTGGAGTAATGTGATGAGAAAGGAGGGTTACAAAGTCCTGCCTTCCATTAATGGGTGAATTTATACCTCCAGCTGTTTCCAGGTTTTCCTGATAGAGCTTCATCCTTTCCAGGCTGAGTTAAGTGGGCCAAATCTATCTCTGGTGGAGGCCCACTAAGACTGTGGTATCACTGTTCTGTGACTGACATGCTGCAGAATCAGATTAGGCACCAATTTATCCAGTGACTGATCCCATGAACTGTCATGCTACCCCCCAGACTTACAATCCCTGCTCTCTTCCATGTAGGACTCCATTTTACAGGGGTCCTGCAAATCAGCAGTTTGGCTTTTTACTGAAATGAGCAAAACATAAGCTATTTTTCTCACCAAAATTGATTTAATTTGTACAGTACATTCATTATCTATAGCATACCTGCATGCAAAGTATTTAATTGGTCTTTGGGATGTAGGAAGCAAAACACTGCCCAGTTGGAACACAGCTTGAAAGATATTTTTCCTGATTAGGAATATAACTGAATCATGGTTCATTAGCAGATTTCTATCTGGAGATGGAATCTGGAGAGGTAGTTTATAATTATGTGGTTTATATTAATGCTGTCTAGCCAAACAGACAGTCTGGCTGCATCTCTGTAAGTGTTATCACGATCTCTGACTGAACAAAGCTTGAGTAGGTATCTCTTCGTAATTACTCTGCAGAGTGAGAGCTGAGCTCTTTTGCTTTTTTCTCCCTACAATTTTCTATTGAAAATGGTATCATTTTACTTAATCTTTTCTACAGCAAAGTTGGATGGAGTTTTTGATCAGCCTCTTTATGACACTTTCTCAAAAATGAACAGCTATATTGCATTTTTTTTATTGTTCCAAACTGTTTAGAATCCTTTGACAGACAAATTTATTTCTCTTTCATTATGTCTCTCCTGTAAATTACTCCTTGTCACCACTTCAGCCCCCTTCGCCACAAGAACTGGACCTGTCCTTACCTCTCTGTAAGAAATGGAGTACAGGGGATGCTCTACCCAATTATATTTTCACAGGATTCAATCAGTCGAGCTATGCTGATTTCCACTAGCTGAGGTCTTGGATGACTATCTCTGAAATAAGCTGTCTCGTTGGCCAGAGAGATTTCAGGCATATTATTTTACATGGGTGGTTTCTCCAGTAAATGAGCCTTGCCTGTCTATCTTTGAAGTTTTAGTCTAAAGTGGATCATTTCCTGAACCATTCACTGTATTATCAATGCTATTTCCATTTTAAAAAAACTCTCTCATGACTATGAGTCTTATCAGACCATTAACATTTGCCTTGAAATTCCACTAAAGCTTAGGCCAGCATGCAATTTACTAGAGGAGCTCGAATTCTGTTGCTAGATTTGTTTCTTTATTTCTTTGCTCTTCCGTAATTCTTTTGAAACCTTTCCAGGGAGAGATTTCAGGACTGCCAGATGATAAATGAAGACTCCAGGATTCCCAGGCAGAGGCTTCAGAAAGACAAAGGAGGGAGTGACAGTTCTGTGATTCAGTTTTGTGCTTCTGCTCTTCACCTCCCTCTCGTCCTGGTCAGAGAGCATTCAGAATCTGTGGGTCCTGCTGAAAGGATGTGGGAGATATTTGGGATACAGTGTCATTTTCCTGCTGACAGTAGGACAGGGATCCCCTCTCCTTAGCTTTTCCCTCCTGCTGCTGCTAGATTTTGGCTCAGCACTGGATTTTTTACTCAAATTCGCAAACATATGACAGCAAGTTCCCTGAAACTTCAGTGTCTATATCCATACTGTTCCTACTCAAGAAAAGCTAAATAAGTTGTACTTGGTTTTAACACTTTTGCCTGGGACTGCATGCTTAAAATTCTGGACAGGTTTGGCCTTGGGGCAGGTGGTGCAATGAAGAAAATGAACATTCAGCATCTTTCCAGGAGAATTTCTCCTACAGCACTGCTTATAATGAGTGCTTGCTGCTCTGCTGGTTTATGCCAAGTGGAAAGGGAAATGTCAGACACTCCTGATTTATTCTGTATTTCATTTTTACCTGTGAAGCTTCTTGATATCATTCTTATTCAGCTTACCTCTCCACTTTGTGCAACCAGACTCAACTTGAAGCAATGAAATGTTTTAAATAGAAATCATTTCACTATCTACTTTTCTCCCTGAAGGTGCTGCGCAGCAGATACACAGAGACTGAACCAGCTCTGATCAGGAAGTTCACAGTTGAACTCACCTGTGCTGGCTTAAAAACTCAGATTCTGTTCCATAGCAATTTCTTACCAAAAACATATTATTTCTCTGCTTAAGCTTCATCATATTCATGTCTGTCCATTCCTTTCTTCCAAAAAATCCCAGAGGGTTTTATAAGATAGAAATTTCAGCATTAATGCATTTCAGATCTCAGTTTAAGTGACAAGATATGCTTCTTAGCTCTTATCTAACTTACAGTGTTTACCTTCATAATTAAAAATAATAGTCAACACTGACAGTATTTCCAAGGGTTGGCAACCACCTGTGAGACTGGACCATTGAAGGCAAGACCAGTGGCTATTGGATTCTGCAAGCTGCTCCCCAACCAATGTTCTTTGACAAGGTTGCTATTGCTATTTTAACCTCTTTTTTTAAAAAAAGAAATTCAATATACATGCTTTATGTTATTCCCAACAGAGCCATCTCTCCTCCAAGGCATAACAGAAGAATGGGTTTTGATAGCAAAGCTGGACTGCAGTAAAAAACATTGCTAAAAGAATCAGCCACAGTTCTGATTAAAGTTGATGCTCATAGTACCAAGGGTTACAGTTATATGGAATTGAATTTTCAAACAGCAGAAGGTGTTTTGCTTTTCCCACCCAATTAATTCCTTTTTTTTTTTTTTTTTTAAGCCTTCCCCTTTGAGGTCTTTTTTTCCTTTTTTTTTTAATAGATACTCAAAGATTTGGTGAAAGTTAACTGCAAGTAGTGTCAGTGGAAATCCTGCATGAAGATCTTTTGGGGATTTACAGAGCCTCACAAGCTCAGCCAAACATTTCCATAAATATTGCAAGGAGGTCACAGCAGGTGAACTCTGCAGAACCTTAGAGAAAATTTCCACTGCAAAGCTCTAGCAAACATAGCTTATGCCCAGCTCCTTATGTGCACTGACTCTGCAGCGTTGCCCAAAGTTGGGGAAGGGGGAGCTGGTCCCCTAAATCGCTGCCATTTTGCAGCAGAGACCCGGAGCAGGACAAACACCTGCATTTTCCTGCTCACCTGCAGCAGGGCCTGCAGTGTGGGGGGAGCAGGGAGCTCAGTGAGGGGTTCTGTCCTCTCCAGCTCAGCATTGTTCCCATGGGAAGAAACCTCCACTTTCACTGTCAGCTGTGTCTCATCATTTTTGCTGTCAATCTGCTCTTCTCATGCTGGGTTTCATTCCTTCAAGGGAACAGGAAGGTAAACTGCAGTGTGAGGTGCAGCCTTGGCAAAATCACCAGAAGGAATTTAAGTGAAGATGGAAACAGGTCCCCAGGGTGTGTGATCCATCATTTCAGCAATTCCAGCTACTGGGATTCACAATGTTGGATGCCAGCATCTTCCCACCACCTATCTAAAGTTTACCATCCCTCTGTATGAGTGGGAAGAACAAGCAAGAAATCTTCCCTATTGCAGCCAAAGTTCAAAGCCCAGCCTATTAGCTCACATCACTATTAATTTAATTTTGCATTAATATATAATATGGCTAATGCTTCTCTGTGGATTTCTTACATGTCAGAAGAAGCAAACACGTTTAGTTAACTAACAGGATGCAAACAGAGTCTCAATAAATTAATACAGAATGGCCTTGGCTTGACTGTACTGCCTGAGGTTATCAGAGAGCCAAATACAAGACAAAACCAGCAGCATTTCCCATCCCACGTCGTGAACAACAGAACATTAATTCAGACTTAATCCAGGTTTCCTACAAGAATCAATCCTTACTTTGTCATTGATCTCCAACATGTGTGTAGTTCTCACAGCCTCCTAACTCTTCCTAATTTCACTTACCTGGAAAGAAGCTGCCTGGCAATCTTCTTGCTGTGTTCTAATTAGTTCTATCTCTCTGACAATTATTTTACCAAAGCTCAAATTCTCATAAAACAACTTGTCATTCCTGTCATATGCTCAGTAATTTAATTAATAACTTTAAGACCAATTTTTTGTTCCCTGACAGTTTATCTTTTGCTGCTGTCACAAAAAATGTTGTTGGACAACTGAATCGTGTATAGACACCACAGTCTAAGGTGGTAATTCTTACTGTTGATATTTCTTCTGTTATCAGGAACTCAACAGTCTCCTCTTCCTAAAGTTTTAAGGGATGCATTTAAACACTGGGAACAATTAGCATGTATGTGAATGTAAGAAGAAGTCAGAGACAATTTAATTATAATGAAAATTACTTTAAAGTAGAGGATCAGATTTTTGAACAATTATTACAGCACTACAGATAGACTATAATTTGGGATACTAAGGGCCAACACAGTAGAGTGGGAAAACCACAGAACTTAGTACTATTCGTCCATATTATATAGGGAAAATGAAATACAGTGAATTAAAGAGGGTTAAAAATAAAGCACATTATCATAAGCAGGTTTCTATAAACTGGATTTATGTAGGCCGCTGAAGAAAAGCACTGTAGCCAAGAGTACATGTACGGCTTTGGCTATCATTCAGTCTTCTAAACATTTGGAAAGACACCAGAGAGATCTGGCAGAGAGGCACAGAATTAATTTTATTTTTCTCTCTAACAAACCTCTATGTATGTATGATAAGATTTAAGGAATAAGATGTATAAATCCCAGGTGATTATTTAAGAATATAATTTAGCCTTGTAATTGCTGTGGTCTCTTAACAACTGTTATATTTAATTGATTGAAATGCTTCAGGGCTGGGACGATTTATCTTGGAGCTCCCTCTACTGATCTGAAGGAAGAACGACGTTGTTAGGAATCATCCCAAGCCTTCAGACCTTAGCTCTGTTCCAAACCTGGGTAAATCCCATGTGAGAAGGGACAAATAAACCCCTCTGAGAGCTGCTGGGATGCACAATAGGGCTATAAGTGTATCCTGTATATCCTACACCCATGTGTGGTTTGACAGGCATCTACCTCAGCCCTCTGTGTCCTCTAACTGTATGTGCCCAGTGCCACAGTCTCACCTGTACAGCCACTTCCCAGGCTTTGCAGGAAACACGGGCAGCTAATTCAGACAGTGTTGGTGTGTTTTGACTCCAGGGGCTGGGATGAAGGCACAGCACCTGTTCCCCACACTCCCCCTGCCCCCCCAAGTCTGAGGAAAGCACTGACTACATTAGAAGTGAATTAATATCTGTCACACACTTTGAAGGTTCTTTAGGAAATGAAGACAAATAGATTTCTCTGTAGAAATCCAAGTGTCTTCACAAAAGATTTTAGTCAGACAGCTCCACCTTCATTTCAGTAGAACTCAGTGAGATGTATCAGAGTAAAGTCATTGTTCTTTGATCCATTATCATTTTCTTAAAAGATATTCAGCACTCTTAAGAAAACAGAAATCACTCAAGACTTCATGTTTGGTATTTAGCATGAAAAGCATCAAAACAGGGTTAATGTGAACTCCCTTTAAAAATAACTAAATTGTTTTACCAAATAAATTATACCAGACTGTTACAGAGAGACCAAAGAAAATTAAACCTGTATGAATGATGACAAAGCATTTGGAAATAGACTACATCTGAAATTCCAAACATTGGAAACAAGGCAGAAAGAACAAATACTTCCTTAGAAACTAACTGTATCGAGACAGAGCAGCAGCTGCACATTGAGATTTGGAAATTAATTTATCTTATTGTCTCCTTATTCTAGAAAAAGGATGGATGAGATGTGACTTGTACTGATGTGGCACCTCGCATTGATTAGAGAAGTTCCAATCAATTCATTTTCTTGCAGCCCTATAGGTAAGGTGCCCAAATAAACTCAGTCTTTTGCCATCTTGAACACAACTCCCAGTGCTATGAGTGGTCCCCAAAGGGAATATTTTTCACTGCAGTAACAGTGTAGAGATGGACAGCAGCAACACTTTGCTCCATAGCCTGGGGTACCCTGCTCAGCTCTCAGTTTTATGAGGAATCTGCTGCAGGAAAATCTCTGGAAATGCTCTGACTGTGCGAGCACTGCACACAGCCTGCTGGCAACAGAGAGAAAAGGGGATGTGTGGAGTCAAAAATACACCATTTCTCCAACAAAGAGAAAGAATGCTACAGGCAAGTGCAGTTACACCTGATAGCAAAATGTCCCAGCCAGGCATCCAGTGCACTAACCTCTGTCCAAGCTGGATTCTACCCAGAGGAATAAGAATATTCAAAGAGAAAACTAGGACATTAGAAGTCTTCTTTGGAGATTTGTTCACATAATAAAGCACAACAGAAATATTTTTGTAGGATTCTATTTCTATCCTGAGGTCTTTAGTGGCTATTAATTAAAAATTTATTGTCTGCTTAGATAGACAAAGGCATTCAGGAGCTCAAGTAAAAGATAAAAAAATAGACTCCATATAATTAAAAAGAATTCTGAAATTTCCTTAATTATGTGTTTTATCTCTCTGAAAAGCAATTTACGTACGTTTCCTTTGCTATCAATAATGACATTAATGAGACAGCTTTCAGCTGTCTCAAGAACCCAGTAAACCAAGAGCCCCCGGGGCACAAGCACTGTATCTGAAATGCAGGGCCATGTACACAGACCTTGCATACACAGAACAGCAGCTTCTTTTGGACATGGCTGCACTTCCTGAAGCAGTGCTTTCAACTCCATTCTCTCCAAAGGTACTGTACATCTACATTTATTCTTATTATTGTTATGCCTGATACACTGTAAACACTAAAAGCTCTGTTGATTTTACAGGTCACTGAGAACACAACCAGCAATAAGACAAAGTCGTCAATGCAGCCTTTTCTTTCTCCTCGCAAGTTTTGCTTTGGCTCTGTCCTTGCAGAGGGAACACCTACCTAATCCATAATACTCTACTAATTATTCCTTGCCAAGAATACTTTTATCCCAGTGAAGATTTCACCTGCAACTGTGACAGAAACAAATCATAAATGCCTGGCATAGTGGAATAACATCTAACAGAAGCTTAAAACATTTTCTCAACGGAACTGCCTAGTTTAGTTTGAATTTCTAGAAACAGCACTCTGTTGAGAAGGCATGCAGCCCCCTGCAACCCATTCCATAGAGTCTTTATCTAGATTCACCTGCAACACAGAGACATTTTGACACAAGTTTTCAGATACTGAAAGCAGCAGCACATCAGCTGCCACGGTGGATGGCCCTGGCTGGCAAACAAGACCTGGCAATGCCATGGATAAAGTTGTTGGTGCCAGGCTCCTGAGCAGGGCTAGTGATGCCAGGGGCTGGTAGCCCTTGCTGCCTTCCTGCCCCTGCCCTTTCATCAGCGAAACAGTTAATAACAACAGCACAGATCAACTTGGCCAGTGCTAAGGAGACTGAAGAAATCTCCTTGACCAAGGAAGGGCTGAGGAGCAGAGGGTTTCAGAAGACCTCTTTTTTGAGAGAAAGTAACTCCCTGGGTTTAGCCTGGTTCCCTCTCCTCCTCTCATTTTTGCCCCTGAGTTGAGGTCAAACAAGCCACCACAGGCACATGCTGTAGCCTAGGTACTAAAAAAACAATATGCACCATTATGGTGGCTACAGATAATAACCCTCACAAAGTTAGAAGAGACAGAAGAAAGAAACACCTCAGTTAAAAAACTAACCTTTTCCTCGATGGCTTCTTTCCCTGAGGGCTGGCATCCTCTCAGCCTGGACCTGCTCCTCCTGGGCACTGCTGTCCTGCACCATCTGCCAGGCTGGCGGCACTGCTTCTCTTGTCCGGGTGGCCATGTTGTGCTTCCCCTGGCTCAGCACCTCCTCAAATGGGTTCATGCTTCCTTGGTGGAAGGAATGCAACACCCACTTTTGCTACTCCGTATTTTGTGTCTCTTTTTCTATTTCTTCCTCTCTTGTGTGTTTTTCCCTTCCAGGGGTGCCAAATGCAGCTGCAGTAGCTCTGGGCTCCATGTTTCCCATGAGGTGACCATGTTCTTTTTTCCACCTCAGCCTCTCCTGAGGTGCAGGAAGGGTCCTACTGAGGCACTTGGGCTGGCAGGTATGCATGGACCCCTGAGCAACCCCAAAGTGCACAGGACCATAAAAACTGCCATAAAAATGTCCGTCGCCTTGCCCTGAGGTGCATAGCAGCCCTAGAGCCTAGAGCCAGCCTTCAGCTGATGACTGTGATGGGAGAGCACTGTGCCCTCACACCTCTGCCCTCACAGCAAAATGGCGGCTGCACTGCAGGGCGGGAAGGGGCACTGTGAGCAGAGAGCGCTGTGCCCTCATGCCTCTGCCCTCACGGCAAAATGGCGGCTGTGCTGAAGGGAGGGAAGGGCATTATGAGGGGAGAGCGCTGTGCCCTCACGCCTCTGCCCTCATGGCAGAATGGCCTCTGCGCTGCATGGCGGGAAGGGCATTGTGAGGGGAGAGCGCTGTGCCCTCACGCCTCTGCCCTCATGGCAGAATGGCCTCTGCGCTGCATGGCGGGAAGGGCATTGTGAGGGGAGAGCACTGTGCCCTCATGCCTCTGCCCTCACGGCAAAATGGCGGCTGTGCTGAAGGGAGGGAAGGGCATTATGAGGGGAGAGCGCTGTGTCCTCATGCCTCTGCCCTCATGGCAGAATGGCAGCTGCGCTGCATGGCGGGAAGGGCATTGTGAGGGGAGAGCACTGTGCCCTCACACCTCTGCCCTCATGGCAGAATGGCCTCTGCGCTGCATGGCGGGAAGGGCATTGTGAGGGGAGAGCACTGTGCCCTCACACCTCTGCCCTCATGGCAGAATGGCCTCTGCGCTGCATGGTGGGAAGGGGCACCATGAGGGGAGAGCGCTGTGCCCTCACGCCTCTGCCCTCATGGCAGAATGGCCTCTGCGCTGCATGGCGGGAAGGGCATTATGAGGGGAGAGCACTGTGCCCTCACGCCTCTGCCCTCACGGCAAAATGGCGGCTGTGCTGAAGGGAGGGAAGGGGCACTGTGAGCAGAGAGCGCTGTGCCTTCACACCTCTGCCCTCACCGCAAAATGGCAGCTGTGCTGCAGGCAGGCAGGGGCGCCATGAGGGAGGCCAAGGCAGAACTCTCTGCTGCTGCAGCGCCACGTTCTTTAACTGGAACTCCTGCATTTGTTTGATCCAGACTTCCATGGTGCAGGCACAAAGAACAGTCAATAGTGAGGGCACCCAAGCCTCACAGCTGCAACATGAACAGAGGAGCTCTGCTTGCCCCCGGTGAGTTTGAGGGGCTGAATCTGGGGAGTCATCCACCCTTGTGGTTCCTTTCACAACATTCTGACTAAAATTTCCACATAATCTATGCCGACCTTCCATGTTTACATCAAACTTTTTTTTCTTTCAGAAAGTGCCTCAGTTGAGGATGTTCCTTGTCTTTCAAGTCAAGTCACTCTGGCACTTGAAAAGACTTTGTGGAGCACTAAAGTTTAGAAAAAGAACGTGAGCATATACTAAAACTCTCCTTTTAAATCTTCTCGGAAATGATACTTTTAGCCGTCGCTATTTATGCCTCTGTCTGTACATGTATTACATACAAACACCATCTGCCTGCACGTGAACATCTGTGAGTCAGATTCTGCCCTGCTGGAAATGCACACTGGTATGATTCTTTCATGAGTTGTTGGTTGATTCTTGTTTTGTTTTGTTTTGGTTTTGGTTTTGCTCTTGACAGTACTTATATCAATTTACTGCAATTTCATTAAATTTAGTAAAGCTTTTTTTTACTCTGCTGAGAAGTGAGAGCTGACTCTTCTGTATTATGTAAGTCTGAAATGATCGATCATACATAAGGTCAGATTTTGTCTTTAATAATTTTTGTTTTCAATAGTCTTTACTGAAAAGAGATGGATGTCAACCAGTTTCTTCTTTCTTCTGGCTTAACACTGCCTAAACTGCATATCCACCAGAATTGTTCTACAGTATTTCATTGCTGATTGCCAGCTAGACAGGTGGACTCTTTCTAAGTAACGAGTCTATTGTTTCCTTTTTTGTTTATTTTTATGTATTTAATTAACAATATATTCCTATATTCTGGAAGTTTTCTTATCAGCATAAAGAAATAAAAAATATAAACGCACTCCTCCTACAGGTCCCCACATAAATTTTATTTTCCATTAATCATCTACTGTAGTACTAATCTAAATTGGGCTGAAAACCCTGAGCAGAATATCTCTCATTTTCACTTCATTCTGTAAATTCTGTAAATAGCCTCCATTATTTTTTCTGCTCTCTCTTTCACTTTTTTTTTCTAAATTATTTAAATTTACTCCATTTGCAGTCGGTCTTCCTTCACCACATACACTGTTCTTCATCATTTTGTTCTATGCTTTTCCTGCTGTAAACCCCACTGTCATTGTGGAAACAGTGTAGAAGGGAGACACTTTGCTTTGTCATTTTTCATCTACAATTGCTGAGTTCAAATGAAGAAAATTTATTACATTGAAACATGTGCATAGTTTTCTACCAGGTATGCAGCCTTGCAATTTCTCCTAATTTCCCTGATATTAAGTGTAGAGTAAGTAAAGTTTGTACATCTGTGAAGTTTTGTAATTCCCAAAAAAGCCTTATTCTGTCCTGTGGAGCTTGGAGGGATGCAGAGCAGGCTCCTGAATTAAATACTCTGACAACAGAATGAAATCCCTAATCCTGCAAGTCATTTAATTGCAGTGTTTCCTGTTCGGTTCTGCCATTTGCACTTCACAAATCAAGTTATTTTCAGGCATATTTGCATTCTAAACAGGGCACAGTCTGATAGTAGTGACATTGCCACAGAACTATTACATGCAAGGATGTGTAACTGTTTCTTTCTTTTCACAGTAAAGTTTATATATCAAATTGGTTGTAAAAAAACCCACAAACCCTAAAACTATGGGGTTTAAATTTATTTTGGCAAACCCATAATAATTCACATAGAACTGTAATTCATCAAAGGACTTCTATTATGAAAATAAATCCCAGTAAGAATTTCTTTGTCAGGGACTTTGCAATTAAAGATAAAACTATCCACAAAAAATTGTGACATGTAAATGTAACATGTAAATGTAAATGTAGATATTGAAATTATTATATGCAAGGGTAAAAAAAGAGCTTAAAGCACTGAAATTGGAAGGACAGGATAATCTCTCTCCCTGGGTTCTGAAAGAACTGGCACATGAAATTTCATGTCCAGCAGCAAGAATTTTGAATAAAGCTGCTGACTGGTAGCAGAGCACTGCTGAAAAGCAAACCCCTTGGCAGAATTTCAGAAATGAGAGAAAAGAATAATCAGAAAACATTAAAGTGACCTCAACAGTGTTCAAGAATATAGAAGGCTTTTCCTTTAAGAAAAACATGCATGTGAGTAGAAAAAAGATGGGAAATGGAACAAAATGCAAGTTAAGTTTACCAAAGGTGAAACAGGTTGAGTGAAAGTATCTCTGTTGATTAAAACCATTGCTTTAATCACTAGAAAGTGATGCAGGTAAGATCTATCAGATTTCTGCAGAGAAAGTTGTGAATAAAATGCTAAATGCTAAATGGTTGTGTGGAAGAGGAATTGTTTTCTTAAGGGAGAATATTATTGTAATTCTTGAAGGATCAATACTGGAATCTGCCTTATTTAATATTTGCAGTAACGACTGCCACAAAAAAGTATGCTAATGAAATTCTGCAGAAAGCAAACACTGAGAGATAATACTAACACAGAAGAGGATTAAAGGCTCAAACAGGAAAGAAATAGGTACTGTGACAAATGGAATAACAGAAATGGAATGAAATTTAAAAGCATATAATATATGTATGAAAACCAACAGCAGGAGCTCAGCACTGGAAACCAAACACAGAAGAGATCCATTAGTTGAACATAGGCTACCTGTAAGTCACTCCTGTGAGGACATCTGTGTCAAAGCTGGACATAATCCTAAAATATTTTAGGTTTAGTACTGCTAATAGATATGGGAAAATATTAGTACAACTGCACAAGGCATTCCTGAAATCTCATGTCAAACATTTGTTTTTATTCTCCATGTCTGAGTGCTAGGACAGCTGGAAGTGTACTGTAAAAATGGGAAAGCTTCTCTTACTGAGATAATGGAGGTAGTTCATCTTCTTTCCCCAGACTTATTATTGCGGCATTAAAAATCTATAATATTCACCAGTTCAGCATTTTGAATCACAAGACTGCTGGATAGATCAATGTCATGATAATGTGGCAAATAAATCAACACTAAAATATGTAATTTTGCGAGGTTGGCTGCCTAATTATTTTCCCTTAAAGATCCATGTTACACTTTATTTACTATCTCAATAAAAATATTCATTATAATCTCTATTTTTTACAGCAAGGGAAACTCATTTAGATAAGAATTCCTACAGACAAGGATGGTTTTATTTGCTTTTTAAAAATTTGTTTCTAAAAGGGTACCACTTAACAAGTAACACGATAAAAGTGTAGATTAAGATCTGTGTACTGACTGAGACTTGTCTGAATTAAGAACAGACACAAACATTTTATTTTAGTTATGATGATGTCTTGTTTTTTTTATTACAGAAAATTAATTCTTTTTCTTAACCTAGACCTTTTGTAAAAGATAGATATTGTGTCTAATTGGTGCATGTATTACATCTACTCTTCTATCTCTGGTCAACAATTTAAAATGCAGTACAGATTTGTTACAGTTCAGGCATGTATAGATTTTCTATTAAAGAGCAGGAAACCTTTGGCTGCCTGCCAGTAAATATTCTGTGAACATTTCTGCCAACTGCAAATAAGAGTCACTATCATTAACACTTCAAACTTAAGAATACATTGTGCTCAACAATACCAAACTTGCTTGGTTTTGTATGAGTTATGATGTAAAGAAGGCTAACATAAAAGACAAATATTGTTAATATGCAATTTCAATAAATGTTGTACACACATTTATAGATACACACGTTATTCAGGAACACTCATCTTTATGTGAATGTATTAATGCACTTTATTTTGTGTATTCATGTTAATGCCTTCATTCCATTACATATTAAAAGATAAATCTTATATTAAGTATGTGAGGAAGTTTACTATAATATTGAAAAACAGTGTGCTCCAGATCAACATTTTCAGATTCATTATCCAGGGAAAACAGGCATCGAATGTTAAGGGAATCCTAATAAACCTTAAGACAACATTCCTGTTGTGTGCAAATGGATTAGAGTGTGAAATTTGCGGGTTCAGACTGCTTTGAAAGGAAACTCACCTTGGGGAATAAGGACATTTCTAGTGGTAGAGGCTGAGGATGGCTGAGGCAGAGCTCAGTGTACCCGATGGATGGGACACAGTGATTTAAATCCACTCCCTGGCCTGGGATTATTGCCCTGGAATGTCAAAGCAGGCATTTCACTCCTCCTGCCAGAAATGCAGCTCCTGTCCTCAGCTTAAATGTGTGGTTTTGAGAAGACTTCAACCCTTCAGTATTTCATTTTAAATAAGAATGTGTGTGTTTGTTGGTGCTGGTATTTTAAAGATGATGATACACATGCAGAAAGAGACCACTGCTGCTGTTCTGCCAAAACCAGGGATCACTAAGCAGGATCATTGCTCATCATTGCCCACCAGGTCCCATGACTTCCCACCACTGCTGGCCTTGTATTTCCTGTTATTCCATGGGCACAAAACAGGCTGGGGAAGCAGAGGCCCCAGAGGTTCCTCTCAGCTGTGCTCTGGGTGGGTGAAAGCCTCATGTTCTGCTGCTCTGCTGACCAGGGAAGAGCTGGACAAGGGCCTGCCGGCAGCAGCACTGCTGTGGAGGTCAGTCTTACAGCACAGCCCTGCAGCTACACACAACCTTTTGTGACAGTCGGGTCCCGCAGCTCCAGGGAAATTGAAGAGATGATTTGGTGTCTTCTTCTATTTGTTTTCTGGTGTTGATAGAACTAAACTTTCCTGACCTAAAATTGAGTTTGGTTTAGATTCAAAGGAAATATTGCTAACAACCTCTTGTCTGATTCTGTTATTTCTATGCCTCATAATAACTAATCTTGAAAATACTTCAATTTATTGTGATGAAATATAGTCTGATGTCATGATCACAAACTATGAAATGTCAAGGAAAAGTGCCTCATTGGTTTCCCTCTTGTTTCTGCAGTGAAAATACTTTAGTATGGCTTCACACCCATGCACGTTTATCATCATATCTGTCAAAGCTGCTGGTCAGCTGTCTGCTACTTTCATGTCTTCTTTGTCCAAAATCCCTGCTGCCACAGGTGATTTGCAGTCCACTATAGAGTAAGTAGACCTCTTTTTTAATTTGCTGCATCAAGGAGGTAGAAAAGAGAATGATGCCCTATCAATGCATTGATTTTATTTCCTATTCCACTGTTCACTTTTTACATTGTGTTAGTGGAACTTTGAAGTTCCAGGAGCCAGCTGAGGTAGCTCACCAACACATTCCATGTTGGAAAGAGAGAAATGCAAGTTGTCTTAATATACCAAGGACATAAGTCTGTCAGGGCAGGAGAGCTTTACTCTCTCAGTTTGGAGACAGGCAACTTAACTATGTTAATACTTGCAGAAGTCCTCTGCCATGAAAATATATCTCCAATATATGTACATATACTGTATATACAATCTGCAAGGTTCTATGAAATTGGAAATGTTATCTAGTCATTGTCCATAGAAAAATTTTATGGAAATAATGAAGAGAAGGAATGCTTCTTAAACAGCATCCTTCAGTGTAGCTGGCTGGAATGAGCTAATGCAAATTCATCTCTGCTAGTGCTTGCACTCTCTTCCCCACTACAAACCAGTTTCCCTCTGACATACAGGTTTAAGGAGCCAGCAAGAGGCTTTGTCATCTCACTGGGAGTCTATCAGTTCCCAGAATCATCCCCAAAGGCCAGATGATGTTCTATTGGTGTGAATACCAGAAATCAATTTGAGCATGCATGCATGAGATTAATCATCACCAAAGTTGTCTGTTCAGTCTCCATACTAAACATTTGAATGATAGTCTCTCATTCTATGCTGATAAGTAACTACTATTTGGTAATTTCATTTTTATTGGCTTCACTGAAGTATCTGTGAAGGGTCCAGGCTGAAGAGGAAGAAATTCTGGCAAACAGATGGTTTTATTTATTTTGCACTGTTACTTCAGATATTCTGAAATCTAATTCAGATTTGAGGTGTAGAAATGCATTTAGGAAATGTGGGACATGTACCAGTGTTGACACTGGTAAATGGAATCCTGCCCACAGCAAGTACACTTGATGTTTGTAGTGGTCTTTCAGCTGTCTCCTGCCTTATCCATCTATTAGCATTGCTTTAGGCTTGCTGACAAGGTAACATGACAATTTCAACATGAAATAGGTGCTAAGCAAAGATGACTAAACGGGCCACCTACTTACTGTGGAGAGCGTGACTGTTTCTGCATGACATCCTTTTTCTGCTGTTTGGGAGAATTCAATTGTGATTTTCTGTTCTTTGTGTCTAAGATAATACGACAAGAACTATAGCTGAGGGGAAGGAGAATGAGGACTCTGGATTAGAAATGTGTTTATTTCTCTAGGCAGAGGACTGATGGACAAGCTGAGTGGCAACCAATATAAAACTCACTAAATTTGGGAGCTTACTGAAGTACAATGGTGCTGTAACTAAGGCACCCCTGCAGCTGCTATAGAGTACCAGAGTGGACTATTCTTTGGGTTTTCACTTACTCTTTTTTCTATTAATGCCTACAAAGGTGACCTTCTAAAGAAACAAAAGATTTTTTCTTAGACATAGAAAATTAAGTAAACAATCAGACTTTGATGATACAGTGATCCTTATTTATTGCAAACTGAACAACTCCCACAGGAGTTTTTTACCACAGATCTAATTTTTTCTAGGTAGGGATCTTTAAACACCCTATCACTTATTTGGGGAAAGTACCCAAGTGTGTGTATGTGTATTTATATCTGTCTCATTCTTTTCCCCTTAATGCAGTTTATTTCCTGCTTATAGGAGAGGTGTATTGATGCAGAAAAAGAACTGCTACGTGTTTGGTTTCCTTTTTGGGGTTGATTTCTCTCCAGGTCCACCCCACTCTTCTGTAACTCATGAAATAACCAGATCACAGAGTTTCCAGTTTAATCGCTATTTCTTTTCTCTTGAATAAAGATCTTGTTACAATAAACAAACATCAGTGTTGCTAATAAAGTCTCTGCTGTTGATATTTAAGAACTGTTATATATTAAAAATATACTCAATTTTAAGTTCTCAATATTTATTTTAGTTGTTTGTTCAAGAAACCAGAAGTGCTTATATAACTTTGATACATTTTTAAGATTATAAAATATGCATAAACTCCATCTAATTTTCCCTGATCACAGCATAGAGTTTCACCTTTTTGATAGATCGGATGACACTGTTTTAAATACAACAACCATAAGCGTCCCCCATACACCTCAGTGGAATTCCTGCTTGCATTACAGAAGACAACATTTTAAAATAAAGGAATTGATGCTGAAAGACAATTGAAAAGCTACATCTATTTATTTCAATTTAAAGAATTTAACTGCAACCAGATTTTAAAAAAGTGTAACCCGAACACATTTCAACCGTTTCAAATTTTAAGGTAGATAGAGTATTATCATAGTGCACTGTTTCTACACTGCACTTTTCCCCACATTTAAAAAAAAATGTTTACTACAGTACAATTTCACCCTGATTAGAAAAGTGGAAAACACAGTGTACAGAACTGACTGGAAGAAGTTTATTCATTGTCATGTAGGCTTGCTTTGGGCAGGATCAGACAACCTCATGAGCTTGTCAGCAGTGAGCTGACCCCTGCAGTTCTGTGGCAGCACTGATGGATGTGTGCTGCTGTGAACTCAGCACTGAGAGGGGATTTGGTACTGCAGGCCAGACAGAGGATGTTGGAAACATTTTCATGGTTTTTATAAGGAGCTTCTAACTATGAAGATGCTAAATATGCTACTTCTTAAAATGATATTCTGGGACAGGTGAAGGTGAGAGCTCTTCTTGGGCAGTTTTGCCTCTGTAGGTAAATCTCCACATGTCAATCCTGCCCTGACTGAGCTGTTAGCACAGTTCTACACAGCTATAATGGAGAAGACCTGGTCATAGTACTACTATATCAATTTTTATATAATGACTTATGATGGATACTTCCAAACTAATGGATACTTCCATAGTAAACAATGGCATACTTCCGAACTACAAAGATAAAAAGATAATTTTTGAACAGAAGATTTTACCTTCATATGTGATGTCTTAAAAATTGGAAAGATACTCTTGATTTTTATTTATAAGAAAATGTATTTCCAACCAAGTGTGGAAATATTTATTAATGGAGATCTCAGACTGAACAAATTTCTTGATTAAGTTGCTGTTGCTCTCTGAAATGTCAGAATGATTTTCTTGCCACAGAACAATTTTCTTGCCAAAAACCATTTACTATATAAATATGAGCTGGAAAGTCTGAGACGGAAGAAAAAAAAAAAACAATTTTCTGCTATTTACTTTTAAAGCAGTCTTTTGATTTGTTCCCTTTTAGCTAAGTCATTATTTTTCCTCACTGTTTCATGTACAAAGCAAATTGCATATCAAAACCACACACTTTATATGATCCAGAAGTTGGAAAGGAGTAGAGATATTATTTATTATTTATTTATTTATAGAGATACTATTTATTTCAATAACATAAAGTCAGTAGGTTGCCTTCCTTTCATTTTTGCAAGATAATAATTCTTATAAATGCTGCTTGAATATACAACTCTTTACACACTTTTTGGTCTGCTCCCACCATATGTTACATAAAATGCCAGAGAAAACCAAGTTTTGAAGAGTCTTTATTGGGCCTCATTTTCTTTCAAATATTAACAAGGAAGAAATTTATAATAGACATGAAACTGCATCCACATACAAGTCTACATTTCATTCCAAAAATGTATTTTGAAATTTTTCTATCTTCTTTCTGTTATGGTCTTCTTACAATGTGTGATTAGGCTCACTCAAATATATATACAAAAACATAACAGGATTGGAGTAACAGAATTCTTTGAACTGCTTGCAGAAATAAGGATTTATCTCACAAGCAAAGTAAAAAGTTCACTTTTCTACAAAAAGCAAGTCTAGTTATGATTGAAACAAATTATATGGAGAGTATAATAAGTCCTGAATGTTTAGGTGAACTTGTTCAAAAGAAAAATCCACGTGACTTTGAAAGATATAGTTTAATTAATGGAGAAATGGCTGGTACACCATTTTAGAAAGAGAAGAGATAAATTTCTGTGTATTTGAGTAAGTGCCTTGAAGAATAGTATCATGTGACTCAGAATAGAAAATCACTGGGGGAAATGCATGTAGCCTACCTTTCTCTCAGTATCCAAATGAACACAGATTGGGTATCTATGAAAAGATATAATTACAGTTTTTTAAAATGTGTCATCCATCCTCTTTCATTCTATGGCTAAATCAGTACATCCTGAGCATACAGCAAAAATACAGACCATAAAATTAGGAATATTTTATCTGTCTGTATTTAATACAGAGTCAATGTTTAGAATGAGTACAGGAAGATCAAGGCCTTGGCACAGGCGAGCAGCTGCACTGAAGAGCAGCTTCCATTGAAGACACATCCAGCAAGTGCCTTTCTGAGCTGGGAAGGGATGGTAACACACACGTGCCCATGCACACGAAGCTGGCTCTCCACACCAGGCTTCAGAAGCCATCTCGGGAAAGCAGCTGCTGGCGCTCCTGTGAGAGCAGGCACAGCATCTCTGGCTGCACCTGGTGCAAAGACACAGCTGAGAGTACTCCAGAGAGCAGCTGCCAAAGGCTCAGCCTGCCACTGGGACAGCGAAATCTGCAGGCTGGGGTTGGCGCTGAGGGATCCAGAGATTGGGTGCATTTGAGGATTTGGGTCTGAATTGCTTTCAAGTGCAAGTCTGGGCTCCTGTGCTGGTATTGCACTTACAAATCATGTCCCCAGGAGGCAGAATCCTACTGGAAACCTGCAGGAGTTAGGGGTAAAGTCTTTCCTACTGGGTCTTTTGCAAAGTGAGAAGCCTGATATCTCTGCTGAGCTTTGGTGGGCATAGGGGCTGGCTGCTCACTGCAAACAAGACTTGTTGCCACAGCACACTGTTGCCAATCCCTAACGGGCCGCTCTGCTGGGGCCTCACCCCCCAAGATGTTGAAGGGTGCGTCAGGCTTTGCAGGATTGCTTGCACCAAAGGAAAGGCTTCTGCCAGGTTCTGTGAAACAAACTCCATTGCAGTTAGAATTGTTTCAGAGCAAGCAGATAGATGTTACCTGCTTCTCTTGAAACTTATTAGAAACCTTCACCACTACTAGGTGAATAATTCTTGTGGTGTTCTTTTTAACATAGAAGCTATTGCCACCTTAAGATTTTAAAACGCCTATGAAACCCAGCAGTGTTGCGAAGTGGGGAGTTTTCTCCTGAAATGGGCTACTGTGTAAACCATGGGTTTGCAGCTACCAGCAGTAACAAATAACAAGTGCTTTCAAAGCAATACTACAAGTGGAGCCTTCCTGTATTTCTAATTGTAAACTTGTCATTTTTCACAAAGGATAAGGAACTTTTGAGAAAAAGAGACAGGTCTCTGGAATGATATATGCTTTCCACCTTCGTCTTAGTACCTTCTTTTGAAAAACAGAATGATGAAAGTGTTCTTTTTCTGTTGAGGCAGTCACTCTTTCTCAACAAGAGAAGCATGCTGCAAATTGGAAACAAAAAGGGACTGTAGTCCCGCGCATATTAAAAGCGAATGCATGAGAGCTATGAAAGTGGGTGCAGATGTTAAAGTGCCAAAAGGGAAAATTATCTTTTAGGGCACTGCTGTAATGGCCAGCCTATTCGTGCCCCTGCACGGCGGGCCCATCCACGCCCCGGGCAGCCCAGCACAGGGCGCGGCACCGCCGGGGCTCCGTGCCCCCCGCAGCTCCGGCATCAGCCCCCCGCGGCTGCGCTCGGTCCCGCCCGCACCAAAGGCTGCAGGGGGTGCCGGGGAGGCTGTGCCCTGCCGCAGGGCGGGGAGCCCACAAACACAGAGCATTCCCCACCCGCCCCTTGGGCCCTTCTGCCCGGGCTGCGCCCTGTCCCATACAAGAGCCCGGGGAAGGGGCAGGACCTGGCCGGGGGGCATGCCATGGAGGCGGCCGAGGCCACGGCCAAGGCGCTGCGGGCACCCAAGTGCTCCCGCTGCCGCAACCACGGCTTCGTGGTGCCCGTCAAGGGCCACGCCGGGCACTGCCGCTGGAAGCTGTGCCTGTGCGAGAAGTGCTCGCTCATCTCCGAGCGGCAGAAGATCATGGCAGCCCAGAAGGCGCTGAGGCAGCAGGAGACGGAGCTGCCGGGCCGGGCGGGCGCGGAGCCCGTTCCGTCGGGCGAGGGTCCCGGGGCGGCCCGGCAGGACGGAGGGCCCGAGCCCTGCAGCCACGAGAGGAAGAAGGGCACCCAGCCCGACAGCGGCGGCAAGGGCACGGCAGCCTGGGGGCCACCGCCGCCTCCCTTCAGGGACGACGGTAAGGACTGTCCCCAAAGCCTCTTGCCAGCATCTTCTTCTGTTCTCTTTCCCTTGTCAAACGTGCCGCATTTCGCTGATTGCTCGGGCTCCGCTGCCCGAAAGCCGCTCCTGCTGTCGGTGCCGCTCTCCCTGCCCGGGGCACTGCCCTCCGTGGGGGCTGTGCGGCCCCAGCGCGGGCGGGAGCAGCGTGCTCAGCCTCGCCGCCCTCTGCGGGCTCCAGCCTTAAGCGAAGTGGCTTTCACCAAGAGGAACATTAGCCTGGGAGTGCAATCAGACTTGATCTGCGCCACGTGTTCTTCTGAGTGCTGTCACAGTATTTATAAACTCACCGGCACAAAATTCCAGCAGCAAAAATGCAAAAAGTTCAGTGATGGCATGTAAATAGGTAAGGTACTGCTGCAGCTGGCTGAAGCCAGCATTTTATGCTAGTAGTGTAAAAGAAAAAGACCTTTTCGCCTTAATTCATACCTGTAGCAAAAATTAAATTTGGCTCAGATGACTTGAAGTAAAAGTGCATTTGGTATTTAAGAGCAGAGCATAAACTTCTCAGGTGGAACAGTTGTATGGTTTGTCATCGCCTAAATTGCTTCCTTTAATAGAGTCTTTCATGTGACCTGTCTGATTTATTATAGTAACTCCATTCTATTACTATAAGAATGTTGCAGAAATTCTTATGATTGCAGTAGTCATGAATCTGAGCCTCTGAAGAGTTGGCAGCCTGCAAGACAAAATGTTGTCCTGAGAAGCCCAGGGAAAAGACTTTTTTTGTACATCTGTAATCCCCAGAGAGTACTGTCAACAACTTCACTTTTTTAGCTTTGTTTTGGAATGTAAGTATGTTTATAGATGACAGTTGCTGTACAGATGTCTGTCAGTCCTTCCCTTAACATTTCTTCAAAAAAAGATTAGACACAAATTGTAGTACTCCAGAAGTAAACTTTTCAAAAGAAATTCTTTGCCTTTTCTGCCAATTGGAGGATGAAGCAGACAAGAAGGACCCTATTTACATTCAAAAACCACTCTACTTTTCCTTAGAGTTCAGAGAGGCCATATAAGATTCAAGATGCAAGATAAAAAGTGAAGTAACTGATTTCTGCTTCTGAAGTTGTTTGTGTATGACCCTAAAACTGAGCATGCTGCAAATTAACCTAAAAAGTGACAGATAGGACTGCATTATTAGAACACTAGAAGGTTAGCACGCTGCAATTTCTGTGGAATTTTAAGTAGTTTTAAGCACTAGTTACGGTTACTAAAGTTAAGGTAGGTTATTTTGTTCTTGCTGATGTACTGAAAAGAATAAGATTCTGCAGCCAGTGCTTTACTAAGAACAAACTTTACATCACACAAGACAGAAAAGAATGCAAAATAACTGCATTACAGTGTCATCTGCTCTACCTTTCCTTAGTTCCTGAAAAAAATCACAAAATCAGTTTGTGGGGAGCTAAACATGAAACCAGAGGACCAGATTCTCCTGTCTGAGAGTGGAATTTGTTCCTGCAGCTACTACTACATAACTCCATTAAATTACATGGATAATTTTGTTTGCTCTTTTCTCATTGTTTCTTAGCTTACCCTGCTTTTCCTCCAGAATACGCCGTCAACCCAGAATACCTGGAGAGAGAAATCCCCAAAGTGTACCCTGGGTGTTCTGGGGTGTATCCTTACCACCCATTTCCCCTGGGATTTGCCATCAATGAGTCAAGCAGTGGGGAAGCACCATCACCTCCAGGGATATCACTTCAGAGAGGATTCCGACACATTCCTAGCAGCTATGTGCCAGGGAATGCAGCCACTGTATCAGTGAGTAGCAGGCTTTTAATTACTTGTGTTAATACTGCCTTTTAGCTGCCTTCTCTCTGTTCAAGTAACCACTAAGAGTCATCCTTCTTATCACTTACTTCATTGCATTTTGATGCATCACACTGAAGAAAACATTAGCAAATGATGATGTTAATAATCTGACCTGCTTTCAGTACAATTCATCTGTTGATGTTAAGGTAGAGTGATCTGCCTCAAGATGATAAACTATGGATTTATTATGCTTGTATAGAAATTCCCTGACACGTTTTAGTGGTTACTGAGAAAGAGGATGGCTGCTCCTGATTGAAACCAATTACTCCAATGAGATGCCAGAGCAGGTGACAAGGACTTAAAAGGTCAGTTTTGCTCTGACATGGTCTGAGAAGTTCTTGCTCCTCAGTTGCACCATGGTACCCGTGCACAGGCTTTCCACATGCACTGACATGGCAGCATATGGGCAAAAACCCAGAAATTATCTGGTAACACAGATGTATCCTGGAGACTCTCTAGATGGAAGGTGATCTGCTTCATGTATTTCCACAGGTTCCAGATGGAGCTGGAGACTTCCCTCAAGGATACTACACTCCTCTGCATCAGTTCATCCCATCAAGTTTTCTAACAGGGATTCATTACATCCCAGCTCCAATGTCACTGAACATACTGGCTGAAACAACCAAGGAAGTACATGGTAAGGAAGTACAAGATTCACTGTTAGCCTGGTTTCAATATCTAACCCCAGAGATGGAAACCCAAGAGACCCTGATCCTAGCTAGTATTGACCTCTGTGATTGAAGCCAGGCCTGAAGTCCTGACTCCTGGGACAGGGACTAATACTTACCATGAATAATGTGAAACTTCATGCTTATCTGAAAATGCTAGATTTTAATTGCTGGAAAAGAAAGGTTGAATCTTCAAAATCTCTAACTGATTCCCACAGGATTTTAAATTTCTGTCATAGGTTAAGTCTTTGTGCCCCTCTATTTTAGATCTGTTTCATGTACTGTGCCTACATGTGGACGTGTTTGTGATGATATTTGCAAGTTTTTCACTTGGCTGCAGCTAAGCTGTGACCACAAGAGGGTAGAGCTGCTCAGAGAATTAACCACTAGCCAGTTCTAATTTAATTTTTTTTTAAACTTTTAAAATTGCAGATAAATAAATACAACTTTCTTTCTCTTTTTGAACATGAGAACAAAAAGTCATTAAGCTAACTGTTTATGAAATAGATTACAATAATCAGCCACTGAAAAATCAAGAGGGAGGAGAAATAAGAGAAGTAGAATGATCTCATCTGAACTGAAAAGATGGTGGTGATGGTTATGGGGGACAAAATATAAATTGGGGGTTTTTGGCCTGATTTCTCAACAACATAAGGCTCATGCAGCCTCATTTTCTGTTAATGTCAGTCCTCTCATAACTCTTCAACCCATTAGCTATTTTCAGCCAAACAGATCTGTTGTGATCACGTGCCTACACAATCTTGATGTGCAAGGGAAGCAGATACCTCTCACTGAAGCATTTGCTTGCAGCCAGGTCGTGTTGTTGGGCTGGCTGTCCCCCTGCACTCAGTCCCTCACTGGTGTGTGTGTCCCTGGGCTGGCCAGCCACCAAGTGCTGCCAGTCAGCCCAGCAGTGAGGACACATCCCCCGAGCACTGGGGGCATCCCTGCTCCTTGTCTGGCTGGAAAGCCAAAGAAAAGGAAGCAGGAGTTGTGGTGGACAAGGGGAATATAGAGAATATGGCAGTATGGAAGTGTACAGATATTGTAGAAATGTAAAGTTATTTTAAGATACTGGTAAAGGCAATGTGTAGGAGATACTGGTGTGCTGGAGGTGAAGTAATAGGGGCTGAGTTTGAGGGGAAGAGAGGAAAACAAGGGCCAGCCTGCAAATCCAGAAGTGTGTGTGAGGATTAGTGGGCTTTGTGACTTGGAGGGGACAAAAATCTGGGGGATGCTGCAGTGGCAGAGAACGTTTAGAGAGCTGTAGCTTTTCTGTTGGACTCTGAGGGAACAGGCAGGAAATGGGAGTAGCACACAAACATGGGGGACATGGATTGAAATTACAGTAGTGTGTAAGGGAGGAAATCTAGTCCTGCACTGGTAGAGTGAAGTTGTACTGGCCAAAAACTGATGAAAACAGGAACTGGACAGAGAAGAAACACCAGTGGAACAGCTTCCCCCAGGGAGCAAAATGCCATCTAATGACCTCAACACACACCAGGGGAATCACAGTCCAGGCACAGCACCATAGAAAACAATGCATCATGGATTGTGTTGCTCAGAGAACAATTCAGTTTCCTTAGTGCTATGGAGAAAATAGAAATTAATTCTACTGCATAGCATTTATGCTCCAGGATATGTAGGAATTTGCTATTGTAACCCAGAGAGGGGGGATAATTCTGTATGAGGTCATACAAAATAGCCTGGCAGTAGAAGATGCAGATGTAAAGGGAAGAGTGAAATGAATAAATTATTTTTGGAATTCAAGATGCTTGAAAAAAGAGAAAAGATGTAATGCGTAGTGCATAAGGATGTGTTAAGATTGCATAATGTCTTTCTTTTTCAAAATGGAACTGACTCCAACCTGCAGTTAAACTTGGGAACATCCTTTCTCCAGAAACCTCCAGAAGTAATGTGAAATGGGCTTTCTGGCAAAACTGTAGCAGGAAGATGGATATAGAAAGCTGTCACCCAGCAAGGTGACAGCTGGTGAGGAGAAGTGTCTGTGATCTCTGCCCAGAAGGAAATCTCAGATAAAAACAAAAATGAAAAACTCCCAAGGCTTACCTGAAAAAGATGCTCCTAGGGTAGAAGATGCTTCCAGAAAGATTTGTTACAAATGTTACACGATTCCATGCAGTACTGACTGGTAGTGTTACAGAGATTTGACAAAATAAACACAAGATATGTCCAGTGAAACAGCTAATACAGCATCTGGTGGTAGAATCTGACTGCAAATGGTTTGCTTTCTAAAAGAGCAAGACACAGAAAACCAAAACTCAGGTTGTCTGTGAGGAGATGAGGGAACTTTTCATGCAAATTGCCAAGTAAATACTTTATAAAATAAAAATCCCTAGTTGGATTTCAAAGAGGGATTATGAGCAGTCTGTCAAGGCCTTTGAGAACTCACAGGACTGCTAAAAAGGCATGGCATAGGTTCACTGTGGGTAAGTGGGCAGAAGTGTCTGCCTCATTCTTTTACTCTAGTGCAGCTTTAAATGTGGAAATGTGATTGATTCCAGGTGTAACAAGAGCTAAAACAGAGGGCTTGGGGGTTTTGCTTCTTTCTTTGTGTTTAACTCTGACGTTTTTCTATTCTTCATTTTAGCTACTGAAACTGACAGTGAGGATTCAGGAATGGTTCATGAACATGGCCAAACTCCTTCTTCTCCAGAATAAACAAGAAGAGACCAATCTGTACATTATAAACAATAAATGGGCTGGAGAAGAGCTGAGAGCAGGCAGCACTGTTTGTTTCTGAGTGTTAGTTAATGAGGGTAGAATGACACTTAATCACTAAGCAGTCACAACAGCCAGAAGGGGATTAGTCCCCTGCCTCACTTTATGATCAATATTTGAGCTACCAAGCTCACAGCTCTGCCTCCCAAGCACTACAAAGCCCATGTTCCTAAAAGGTTTTCCAGTGGATGCAACAAATGATTTTGACTCTGAATTCGTTCCTCTGCTGAGGTTACCCAGACCATGGTCTCTGAGCCATGTGCATTCTGCAGCATTTTCATGTTCATGACAGTAGTCAGAAAGATGTTGTTTGTATCAGTTTGCTGTAAAGGAAATCTGGTTCTGAATGTTACAGAAGAGTTAAATGATGTGGAGCCTGAAGATTGTGTGAGAGAGGATGTGGAGACAGCCTGGGTTGCTGATGCACTTGGCTGCCTAAGAAGGTGACTGAGCAGGGGAAGGGAAGGGCATGGCAAGAATGTGTGGAAAGGCCTGGTGCCTCCACATTGTTCCTGGGTCCTTTAAGGCACCTTCTGTGTACACTGGGGACAAAGTTATTTGGAATCCCCTCTTGTCACACAGGCTTTGCATCTGACATTTTGAATATCCTTGATGATTTATACATGATTTCAGTGTTGTTTAACTTTTGTCAGCTGAAACTGAGCAATGCTGTTTCTAAAGGGCTGCTGTAGACAGCTTTACACCTATGTACTGGAAGTACACTGTGTGGAGAGATTTGCCCAGGACAAAACACCAGTTAAAATAATAATTAGTTAAATCCATCCATACTATGATTGTCAATGATAATCTTTAATTAAAAATGAATGGTATATTCCTCTGCTGTTTTGCCTGGATTAATTGGTTTTGTATCAAGTGGATCAGTTGTTAATGTTTGAATAATTGGGGTGAGACTTTTGTATAATTAAAAAAGATACATTAAACTGTTGTTCTGGTTTGATGTGTGTCTGCATGTAATTTTTCTAGCCAAAAGTCAAAATTACCTGTTACCCTGAACAGCTCTGTGCAACAGACTTGTCTGGAGAGAGATTAAGACCTCAGTATTTTTTTCTTACGTCTTTCTGCTTCTGCAGAGGTGAGCACAGTAAAATAAACAGACTTCTTTTCTGATAATTGTATTAATAACTCCTTGCTCAATGCAAGATGTAAAGAAGTTCTGCTAAGCTGAACATTTATCTTTTGTTTAATGTAGTAGATGTTCTGCTGGAATGCTTTGCAGCACAGTGTTTTGGGGCAAAAGTGAATGTGGCAAATTTAGAACTGCCAAGAAAAAAACCAGAAAAAGTCACTTATCTGTAGAAAGAATTGGATGTATAACTTCTAATACTTTAGATTTACAATAGGATCTTTGCTCCCAGGACTGTTCCAGAACTTCTGTCTGCTTGGAAAGTTCTGGATACTTCTTTCTTTTCAAAATAAAATAATTACAAATAGAAATACAAGCAGTGCCCACAAAGCTGGTTCCTCTGTGGATGGAGGGTTTGGTTTTCATAACGTAATTTAAGAAAATAATAATGTTCAGGATGAATACTTGAACCAGCTCCTTCCCAGATATTTTTCTAAAGTCATCATATTGAGTGTTGTATTACTCCTTAAATCTCAAAGCAAGGTAGATTCCAGCCCATTTCACTGACTGTAGTGCACAGTCACTGTAGATACACTGCACATACAGCACTGTTTGCTCTGTTTTACTGGGCCAGTGACTGCTTCCAGATTGCTGTGTCAGAATCCTTAATTTTCTTTTCCTCCACCTTTCTGAACTATCATCAAGTGAACCAAAGCCCTTGCTTTGGCTATTTGAAGGATGGTCTGGCACTCCACTAGGATCTCCCTCGCTGCATTGCTGCAGATAAATGGGCATCTCCAGAGGGAAGCAGTTTAATGAAAAGCCAGAGAAAGGCAACTAATCTGAAAAGATGGAGAAGTTGGTTACTGGGGGGGGGAGGAGGTCTAAAAGTAGAGTTTTCAGTTTTAGAACAAACCTTGCTACTTTATACACCTGAAGGACAAGAAGGTAACTGAGGCAAAGGATCAATTGGTTTTCACAGAATCACCAGGTTGGAGGAGACCTTTAAGATCATTGAGTCCAACCCATGCCCTAAAACCTCAACTAAACCATGGCATTGAGTGCCTCATCCAAGTTTTTTTAAACACATCCAGGGATAGTGACTCCACTACTTCAGCTCAGCAGCCTCTGCAGCTTTATCTCAGATCACATTTTCTCCTCTGAATTTGCCCACTGGGTTTTCAGGGAGGAGTTTCACTTTTCAGTTTTGGTGTTTAAAAGCTACGAACCTTCGGGGCCTGCAGAGCGTCAGTTAAAATAATAAAGGCACTAATTAATTGACAAGATGTTTTCACTCCAATTTAATCTGCCAGAATTTAACTCTGCCTGGAGGACATGAATTTTCTGCCCTTTCCTTTTGGTTTCCATACCTTCCAGTTCTAGCACTCGTAAGGCTTTACTTAGTCTAGTGATTATTGCTGAGGTAGTTTGAGAAGCAGTGTGAAAACAGACACAAGTATCAAATGCATCTGTCACCTTTTTCAAATTGTCTTTGTGTCTTTTGCTTTCTGGTTGAAGTGGCATGATCTGACAGCAGTATTTCTACACGGACATACTGCACTTCTGATTGTTTCAAAGACTCTCCAGTGAGGAGAAACTTAGAGGAGTATCATAGCATTAAAATATCTTCAGCAATATTGTTTATTTTTCCACAACTTCTCTGGGAACCTTCTTGCATCACTGTTTTCCCTTAAATTAATATTACCTTGCTAGATCTGAAGCAATTGAATTTAGGATAATTTCTGACATACAGCTATTATTGTGTTTAAATGTTGTCTAATAATATATTCATTAAAGAAAGCTGTTAGCTAGACATCATAAACACCCACAAAACAGTTCCTGGCTTCCTTCCACATGTATGTAATCCTTTTTTCCTCCATCTCTCTTGCATTACTTTTAATTGCCTCTTGCATTACCTCCAATGCCAATCTTGTCTCTTCTCAGATGAGCATTCAAAATTTGCTATTTTTGATATTTTGAATAGTGAATGACTTTGCCTGTTACTTTTAAATGGTTGTTTAAAGACATGACGAGGACATCAGAAGTGATTCATTATGTTTAATGTCTATATTGATAATAACTGTATGTGGAAAAGCAATCTCTGCAGTGTTATCCATTTCTCACTAAAACCCCCACAAATCTGTTGCTGTAGAGAAGGAGACTTACTCACATTACAAGTTTTTAACCTTCCAAAATGCCACCTCTACTTCAGATAGGGGCCACATGAAGATTAAATACAATGAACATGTATTATATTGTATGGGATAAGTAAAGGCTGCAGTGCACACAATGAATTTAATGCGGTTTTCATTAACAAAGCATCTAAAAGTGAATTGGAATAACATTTAACAAGTATTGCCCTGAAATCAATCATATTTAAAATTAAATAAACATAAGCAGGTAGTTGAAAATGAGAGCTGAAATCTGTAGAAATGAGCACCATAACCGGTAAAATACCACATCAGTGTTGGTAATTCATTAACAATACTGGGAGAAATCATATAAAAATGACAGTTTCTATTTCAGAAAGAAGTTGATGAAATGTTGGAAAGTATGTGCTGCTGAGAGGGGGGGTGTATCCCCCTGTGGCAGTATAGTGGCTAGGAATCATTTTCAAAGACTCAGATTAAAAATGAATCCAAGCTTGAGGCTGTGCCTCAGGCTCTCTACCCAAATCCCTGTCCCTCATTTGCCTGTCCTGGTGTGCTGGGCCGTGGCTTTGGCAACGAGCCCTCCTCTGGCCCCTGGTCTGCTCTTCCTTGCCCCCAGGCAAGGCAGATGTCTCACCAAATGCATTCATTACAAGATCCAGTGGGGAAAAAAAGCTTTCCAAAATTAAAATGGGCTTTTCTGGTTGCTAATGAGTGTCCCCAAGTGAGATGTCTAGGTATCTCCAGGTATCCTTCACTTTGGCAGAGATGGGCTGTGGCTGTGAGATTTTTCAGTTTTGTTCACTGTGACTGCCACAATGAACCTTAAAAGTGCAAATAACAAAACTCATGCTCCTACAAAGGGCATGTTTTAAAGTCTGTGTAATTTTTAAATGCAACAAAAAGGAGCATAAATGCAGAAATGCACATGTGCAGTAAGGTACATTCACTATTTTAATTACTTCTCTCACTAAAAATAATTTGCCTCTGTGATTGATTTCATCTCTGCTCCACCGTTTTTGAAAAGCAACTACTTTGCTAAGCATCAGCATCAGAACTTTAGTGTCCCACTTGGGCTGATTTTCAAACAAGATTTCATGGGAGGACTGGGTATGCAGAGGATCAGAGGGAAAGTTGTGTTGTTTCGGTGCAGTGAATGGGTCAGGAACATTTCTCCACTTGGACTAATTTGTTCCCTGACGAGGTTTTTTCCATTCTTGCTGTAATACTGAATTCCAGTGCAAATGTTGAGTGCTGCTGTCACAGGATGGTGGTTGGAAGGGAAATGCTTGGCTCTGCCTCCTGTTACTCATTGTGCAGTCAATCCGAGCCAGCTTACAGGATGGGAAAATGCACACTAGCACGAAGAAATCTAGCCCTGAAAGCAAAGCATTTGAATCCATCCCCTACCTGTGCATTTCAACTTCTTTTCTCCTTCTTGCTATAAAAATAAGGCCAGTAGCTGCAATGGCAGAGAGGTGGTAGCTGTTTCAAAGGATACTTCAACTCTGCCAGCTTTTTCTATTGATATTCCCTGCAGATGATTTTCTCTGGAAAAGCCAAAAATGGAGACTCAGCATAACAGGCCCTGCCACTTAAAAAGTCCAGAGAGGTGGCCAGGCAGGTTTGCTGATTACTCCTGGGGAGCAGCAATGTAATCCCTAAATAAAAATTGAGGTACTTTCAGCCATTCTAGAAAATAATTAATTTCCCAGCATAACACATCTGGATTTGCCAGTTCTCCTTTGATTTTCATTGCATCATTAAGTAAACAGTGGTGCAATTTGCTTGCCCATGTTGCAGCTCTACCTGGGCCTGCAGCTGCTGGGACAGTTTCTGTGGATCAGTGTGCTGGGAGCACTGGCAGTGCTGGAACAGCCAGCTCACACCAGGGATTTCAGTTCAGGTACCTGGGCACTGCTGCAGACTGCTGGGGTAGGCACACAAAGCTCTCTTGGCTAGGGAATTTTTCTGGCTAAAATACACTGCAACTTCAGCTCAGAGCTGACTGGAATTCAGGTAGCTGCTTCATCACATGCAATCAGTCAGCTGGGCCTTTCCCTAAAAGTTCAAATTGGGATGGGAATAAAGTGATTCAATATGAGCTGCAGAACTTCCTTTTATTTTTCTTTTCCCAAAAGTGAGCTCTACCCTTTTCTATAAACTTTGATTTTTTAAAAAATGCTAGAACTACTTTGGCAAAAAGTTCAACATTTGGCAGTTTTTATTTAGATGTTGACATGTGGTTTTTATATTAAGTTAGAAAGATGGTGAATTCTGTCATTTTCAAATGTTTAACTTGTAACTGTTGGAATCTGCTGGGTGTTTAAAAAGGATTTGAGGAAGGAAGTAGGGTATTAGTTTTATAGGGGAAAAGAGAAAAAATATTTTAAAAGTTCCTTTAAATGAATGTTTTTCTTACATAATATAGAGAAATATATTTATATGGATTGTAGTGTTTGATACTGCATAATATAAATGCCAGTAGGGAAATATTACTGCAGTGAAATATTCTGCATTTATTGTATAATAAATGTTACACAGAAATAGCATATAATGTTTAGAAAAAATAAAATAATATTTCAGGGAATGTATTGCATGGCTAAAGCTTTTATGTTGTGCTGATACTACTTCAAAAACTATTTTGTATTAAATAGACTGCTGCATTTGTATTTACCACAGACTGTGAACAAAGTAGGTATTTTTAAAGGCAGACTTTATCATGTCTGAAGAAGCCTTTAGCCAGCACCAAATTCGTATTCCCTCTCTCAGTTAATCATGGTCTTAATTAAACAAAGCTGAGCTGAATAGGGAGGCAGTGAGATAATTTTAGACTCTTAATCCATGGATATGAAATCCTTAATCCACGGATATAAAATAATTTTCTGAAATCAGGAGTAAGCACATGAACATGTGTGACCTGCAGGGAAACTGAGGCAGGCCCGAACTGAGTTCCCTGGAGCTGTGTTAGGACAAGGCAGAGACATCATTGTGGTGGCAGTGCACTCCATGGGTTTGGATCTGTAAATAATTCTGCCATCAGCAGAGGGAGCCCAAGGACACGCAGTCTCAACTGCGGATTTCTGAACAACGCAGTTTTCCGGGCGCTAAAGTGTTCCTGACATAACCTCTCCGCCTTTGAGTGTGACAAGAACTTATTTTTATGCCCCCAAACTGTGCAGTGGCTGCGTGGGGCCACCTGGGTTGTGCGAGAAGGAGGAGGGCTTAGAGGGAGAGGTGTTACTAATAGGAATCTCTTTGGGAAAGGGACTTTTTTCCTAAAATTATTAATAATGAGATCAGCACAGAAATCCAAGGTGTCCAACATGACCCTCTGGTGAACCAGCTTGGCTAACCACAGACTTGCCCATAAATCTGGGTAAGAAGCAGGATTGGACTTGGATAGAGGGAGGGGTTAAGCTAAACTATGCAAAATGTTACTTTAGCTGGGATTTGCTGTGGGGTCTTTGCATTAGAAAAACTGTAAAATGGATATTATAAAGATTATTGGCATTCCTGTTTTATAACTCCATTTTTTTACTTCTGACTGATCAGATTTCATTGCTCAGCCATAACACCCATCTGATTTCTGAGGAAAAAAATGTTTATTGACAATCACTGATCTTTCTGCCACTGTTCAAAACCATCAAATTCACTTGGAAAATTTATAAAAACGGCAGCTTTCTTCATCGCTGAAATTCATGTTGATTTTCAAGGGCTTTTTGATGGGTTTTTAACTGCAAAAGGAGCCCTGCAATCCTGACCTTGAACAAGAGATGGCGTTTTCAGAGGCAGCAGGGCCTGGGTAGGATGTTTTCATGCCAAAGCTGGAGCTCCCTCTTGTGAGAAAGAAATATCAGAAAAGTTTGGGACTGTCCACTAGAAATGTGTAGTGAAGGTGATGTTCAGCACTCTGCACACACCTCCATCCACTGGGACAAGAAAGCAGAGGATTTGAAGCTACCAACTTGTAAAATTGGGAAGTGGCACTTAACTGTCTGTGCTTAACTGTGATGTGTCACAGAGTTCTGATTCTTGATAAAAAATATTGGAGTATTTTTCAGTGGAAATAATTCCTCTGTTCCACACCCTCAGCATGCTGCATCCCACAATACCCACGGGACAAGGAGGATGATGAGATGGGATGGTTAAGGAAGTGAAAACTCTAATGAGAAATCATCAAAACAAAGTTTCTTACCTTCCTTATATTTTCTTCTTTTTCCACAGCAGCTGCAGTCTAAGGATATATTTACATAGACCTTTGCATTCCAAGTAGCATGAAAAACATTAATAATTATACATATAATATATTAAACAAACATTAATAATTGTATTGATATTCTACAAATTTATTATGAACAGCATCAAAGAACTGCAAAAAAATTTTTAAACAAATGTAATATTTGGTGGGTTATATAATATTATTTATTTGTGCAAATTGTGAATTTGTGAATGCTTGGGAGAGATGCTTTCATGGAGGAACACTAATTTTACACATATGGACTTCACATTCCTTTAGATATACATAAAGATTTTCTTTTTTATTATCTGTGGTTTATATGCAAGAATCTTCACTGTGTGAAATAACAAGCACATGCTTGGAGCCACCTGGAGAAATATTTAATTTATTTCATTCTTGCCTTCCATTCTGATATCACAGGTTTTTAAATTAGAATTTTTCCATTATTATCAGCTTTACAGGTCACGTTGCTAACTAAAATAGCAAACTGAAACACTGCCAAGACATTTTAAAAAATACAGATTTCTTTTTATAAAGACAGCTATCCTGGTATCACAGTTCTAGTGCAGTTTTATATGGAAGGAGTAATATAAAAATTGAATGGTGAGATGATACCATTTGACAGTTACACTGGTATTTTAAGGTATTTCTCTCAGTGATAGAGGCTAAAATGGGGAGTAATTTTTAATGTATAATTTGAAGAACATTACTACTATGGCCACAAATGTCAGCTCTTAGAACCATGCCTACACATTATCTCCTTTTGGATGGGAAAAAAAGAGAGAAAGGAATTGAAAACTGAGACTATATGTGGTAGAATAAAAACTAATTCCTGTGGGTTTTTAAGAACACAAAAAGAAAGAACAATGCAAACAAGTGGAGATAAATAATAGCAGATTTAATGATAAGCAGAAATGATATTTGAAAACATTAATCCTAAATACAAATAATGTTTTGTGTTGCAAATGGTAAAGCAGTGTATCATGCAGGAAGAAATGCTGTATAACTGGGGAAAGCAGACACTAAAAATAATCTACGTTATCTAGTGGGATCAGTTCCCAACAAGTGAACAAGCTCATCTACAAATTTCTGAACTTTCAGAAAACATAACAAAGAATAAACATTAGAAAACCCTGACTGATGGAAGTCTAAAGTGGGGTTTGAGAATTAAAGTGCTCATCTGTGCAGTGTTACATAAGAACTACAGGTCATTTAATATCCCACTTCTTTAAATTTCAACCATGTATTACTGTGGTAACCTGTGCTGATACTGAAAATTGTTGTTAGCATGTTCCTACTGGTAATGGAATTAAATGTTGAGGGAAAACATAAACGACATGAAAAATTGAACCTTTCCACAATACAAGAACCAAAAGAGAAAGTGCTAGAAGTTCCCAGACTGGAATATTAAAATCCAGACTGAACAGAACATCAGAACACTGTAAAAGAACTTGGTAGAAATTAGTAAGTAACAGGATTCAGGCCCTGACTATTTCTAGGTTCTGTGACTAAAGCAAGGTTTCAAAGAACACCTACCATTTTAGCTATTCCTAATGCCATCTTCTGCTTCTAATCAGGACACTGACAACTCCAACAAGGTTCACATTTTTACTGCAACAAGAGGAGTCTGCAAAAGATGGCAATTGATAATTGAAAAGTTTCTTTGGTACAGAATATCAGACAGGCTGGAAGCACCTTAAATCAGAATAAATCTTCAGAACACTTCTCCCCCCTCACCAACCTCTTTTCTTTCTCATTGACTATGTAAAGAGACAAAACCTAGGACTTTCAGTCACTTTACCACCTCTACAATAGTCTTTCGTCAGTTCTCTTAGGGAGAGGAGTCTCTCTTGCCATGCCATGGAGACTCCTCCACAAGAAACAATTCTCTCATGGCTTCAATGTCACAGTGAATCAGCTGCCCAGGAGATGGAAATCTGTTCATCATGTGAAAGTCCCTCCTCTCAACTTACAGGTTTTCCCACAGTTGTTTTTGAGGGCTCAATTTTTGGCTAATGGGGTACCCTTTTAAGGATGAGTTCTGAGAACAGAGGTCTTCTTCCCAGGGGGTAAAGGGCCTTCATCACCCTTGTCTCTGTTCAATTTTCTCATGGGATCACAGCTACTTCAACATTTGCTTCTTCAACATGGGTGCTTTTGCTCACGTCTAAAATTTGAACACTCCATCCATCTATGCTTTTCCATGAATTACAGAAATATTTCAGTGTATCACAGTCCACCACCACGGCCTTACAAAATAATTCCAGCCCAAGACTAAGCCATCTCATTTGCATCCCATCTGGGATTTGACTCATTTACTGACCTTCATGTCTCATGTTGTTCTCTTTACGTGGAGTTAGTTAATATCTGGCCCGGGCCTGTGGATGGCTATGTGGTCTCTGCCGAGTAGCAACCAGAGCTGTTTAGAGTGGAGGATTTTTTCGGTGGCCATTCTGGCTGGTGGAGGGGGGAGGAAACCCGGCTCAGCCCGGGGTGCAGCAGAGGCAGGGCCGGCCCGGCCCGGCCCCGCAGGGAGAAGGGGCAGAACTTCTCTCTTCAAAAGCCAAAAACAACAGAGAGCTTTATTCCCGGGCTTGTTCGTTTTAAAATGCGTGTTCAGCTCTTTAATTGGCTTATCAGCATGCCTGTTCTCAGAGCCAGCCAGCAATTGGTTTTGCCAGGCACGGAGGAAGCTCTTAGCAGCTTCTCTTAGAAAAACATTTCCGTGTCTGGCTCCTTCCCTTCTCACCAAAATCAATTAATTCAAACATCAATTAATGCAAAACCAACACATGCTTCTTTTCTAGTAATAGTAAAGCTCTCGCTAAGTCAAAGGTGCTCTTTGTAAACATCTTGGTATTCTGTGTGCGTAACATCTCAAAGCCTGTGACTGCGGCTAGAAAACTCTGTTTTCAGAAATGAATAGCTTTTCTTAATACTATTTTATTTAAGCACTGATCCTTGACAAACATAAAGGTTGTTTTGATGGAAAACCTTAATAATAGAGGTTATTTCTTTAGTAAAACAGATAGAAATAACACTTTTCTTTACTACCACCACATTTTTTGTAAAGATAATGAAAATCTGTCTGTGGTCAGTACAAGAGTCAGAAATAGGAGCTGAAGAGTAACCTTGCCCTATGAAGTTTTGTGCAGGAATTTCCATCTTCTGTCTGTGTGTCACAATCCAGCTCCCTTTTGCAGGCTGCTCTCTCGAGTCCCTGGCTCTGGGTATGGCTGCTTCTAACTTGATGTTGGTTGTCCTATTTAAATTCTATTTCCAGGTCATGCAACGCTGCACTTCAGATGTTGGACTGACAATATACTGGGTGCTTCTCACAGTGTTATGAAAGCAAAATAGAAATGCAGTGATTCCCTGCACAATAGCATCACAGCAAGATTGATCCCACAGAGCCTCTACCTGGGCACAGACATGATAAAATATATGGGCAATAAAATGGGACCACTGGATACCACTTTTTGGTCTTTAACTTAAATATAGCTTCCTTAGTATTTAACACCATATTCATGTTCTCATAAACAGGCATCAAGTGGATGTTACCAGGAAATGGCCTGATGCTAAATAATTAGCTCGTGAAACAATTTATCACTGTCAGTCAGTACGTGCCTAGTAAATGTTACAAGTCAAGTGACTGCAAGACATTCTGTACTTGCATTTTAAAATTTCTTCTGTATGTCAACTAGTTCTGACTGTGACACAAGCTTGGAGGGTCCCCAGACATCTAACCTGTGGTGTTGGCTAAAGCTGAGGATGATTTATGTCCTGCAGCACACAAAGAAAGCCACGGGGGACCTTCTCCAGCACCGAGCCCATCTCTACGCCTTCACGTGGGGCTGGAAGGCAAAACCCCGAAAGCTTAGCCCTGCAAAGCCACGTAAGAGAAAACTTAATTTGTGTTATTTTCCCTTGAATTAAGAAAAGTGACCGGCCCGAAGCAATAAGGTGTGATGGCATGAGGCAACCGCAAGATCCGCCAACAGAGGCTCCTGAGGGACAGAAAATGGCGGGCGGGGGCCCTCAGGAAGCTCCGGAGACACAGAGCGCTCTCCAGGAGCCACTCGTTGTGTGAAAAGCATCAACCTCCACCCCCGAGCCCGCTAACTATGACAAGAGGAGGTGAGGAGGGGAGGGGAAGACCCCACCTGAAAGGAGGAAGGCATCTGACATTGGAGACTGTCCCTGACGGAGCGCAAGCCACCCGCCCCGACACAGCAGACAGCTTCCCCACCCGGCCCTCTCGGGCTCTAGGCCGTGACTCGGCTATTTCTCCCCGTCCCGGCTGCGGGGGAAGGCGGGCGCAGGAAGGGGCGGGTGGTGCCGAGAGGGAGGGAGGGAGGGAGCTAGGTGGGCGGTGAGAGAAGCAGTCGACGCACAAGATGGCCGCTGCCGGAGTGGCAGCGGGGCGGCGGCGGGCGATGGCGGCGCTGCCCCGGGGCCCGCGTGTACTACTGGAGGAGCAGCAGCAGGGCGCTGTGGCAGTCCCGGTGTGCCGGAGCTGAGGGGGCCCGTGGGCGCTGTAGGAAGCCCGGCCCGCGTGGTGAGTGCGCTGCGTCCGCCGCGGGGTGCGGGGAACAATAGGGCGGGAGAGCTCTGCCCGCCTTGCCGAGAAAGGAGGCGGAGGGACGGGCGCTGGGACGAGATGATCTCCAGAGGTGCTTTCTACTTCTAATAATTCTGTGACTTTGTGCTTCGCCAGGCCTCAGGCTCCTGCGGGGCTCGATTTCCGAACGCCTGGGGCAGGCTGGGAGGGACCGCGGGTCGCTGTGCCCGACGGGGGGAGGCGGAGTGGGACCCGGCTGGGGGTGGGGAGAGGCGGCATCGCCTCAGGCTGTGGCGGCCGAGGGACTGGCGGCTTTTGTGCGTCCCCTTTGCCTGCTGTTGTTTTTTCCAGGGGCTCTGCCTGCCTCTGCGTGAGAAAACTCATCCCTGTGTCGCGTTGAACAACAGAGACGGAGGGGAAATAATGACAGAGCCCTAGCAGTCCCTGGGACACTCCTCCGCCCTGGGTTGTGGCTCTTTTGTCTGTCGCGCCTGAGGGAACAGCGAGGTGGCCGCGGCTCCCTCTGCATGGGGACAAACGATGGTGAAACCGCACAGGATCTCCCTGCCTTGCACTAGTTTTTCCACCTTGGCATTGTTTTTGCTGTTGGATTACACCCACAGAGTGGGTAGGGTTTCATGACGGGGGTGCGGTGTTGATATAGCTGGGATTTAATTTGCTTTTATGGCTGGGAATGTCCTGGTGTCAGGTTTTGTCCTCAAAAGCCTTTGTGAGGTCTGTCTTGTTTTGAAGCAGGGAACTGATGCAGGTTTTGTTGGTTTTTTTTTTCCTAGGAACTAGGAATGTTTTGTTTACCTCTGCATGCTTTTTTGTCCAGAGTGTATTTTTAATTTTTATAAATTTTAGTCAAGTACGAGTGACAAATCATTTGTTCCTCCAGTAGAAGCTATGGTTTTCTGTGTGTTTTTGCCGTATTGAAAATGGCTGAAGTGGGGGGAAAAAAAGAAAAATTTGCAAAAATAATTAAAAGGTTCAAAGTAACCTGGGTTGTGGCCGAGCTGCTTTAATCATTGTAATTGGTGTAGCAATGCTGTCATTTAATTACTCCACTGGAAGATAAATGCAATTGTTAAATTTAGCATTTATACTCCATTCACATTATTTGGAATTATGAGATGACACAGGAATACTATGAGGCAGAAGATAATGTGTTCCTAAACTTACCTTTTCTTACTTCTTTCAGGCTTATGAGGATGTGGAGGTGGTTAATTTTGTCAGCTATAAATGTCTGTATTGCTGCATTTGAAGTCAGTGAAGCTAATATGGGACTTCATGGCTATATAAATAGCCTGTGTTCAGGAGCAGTTTCTACATTTTTGCCAGTTTCTGAGCTTCACCAGGAGCACCATGGCTTTTTCAAGTTCATTAATACACAGTGCTGATAATGAAATTATGGTTCCCGCTAACATAAATAGAAGTAGATGTTATCAGGCACCTTTTCCTTTCCCAGTGATAGCTTATAGCTTTGCCTCTCTGTCCTAGAAAAGGGTCTGTCAAAGCAGACAGGCTGACAGGCTGCTTGGAGGGAAGTCTAGAAAGGCAGGTACCATCAGAGCAGTCTGTTTTGACAGCCAGAGACTTGAGTTTGTCAGTCACTTAAGAGCAGCAGGAACCTTCATCGACATAAGTAGGAAGTAATTTGTATGGTTTCTGGTGGTTTGTTTTTTGTTTTTGTGAGGTTTTTTGTGTCAGCTTTGTATCCAAACTAGCTTAGTTTAAAGTGAAATATTTTAGAAATTTCTGATGGGTTTGTTATATGCTGATAATTAAAAAAAAACTAATGTTCCAGTGAACAGGTGAACGTATGAATCTGGAAATTGCAGACATTAATATGTGTTTAATTTAGGGGCATCTTGAGACATGCATTATTATATAAAAGTGCTCATGCTAAAGCAGATGAAGAGAAATAAGAAGGAATGCTTTTGGAAACTTCTGATACGTTGCCAGTGATTCACCAGCAATCTGGGTGGAGCCATTATCAATCTTGTTGAATTAAGCATCACAGAAGTTGAGATTCAGTGAGTGTGTATATCAAAATAATGCTTTAATTACTGTGTATATGATTCAGAAGTCTTGGGTGACAGTGATGCTGGCTACCTTTGATAGTGATGGCAAAAACTGACATCCCATTTAATTAGGGTCTCTATCTCAACTAACCAGTGCTGTAAAAGGGTATTTTGTGATACTTAGGAAATTGACCTTTCCCAGTCTGTAATATGTAGTGATACAAAGGACAATTACTTTTTTTTTTTTAAATTCTGCACCAAGAATTATAGTTTACATGCTGAATACCTGGGAAAAAAAAAGTTTGAGCCATTTGAAAGAACTTGTGGAGTCGTACATAGCTTTCCAATGGTATGACATGTAAAGCTGAACTAGAAGGAAGAAACTCATCTGCATGTAAGTTCCCAAACTTCCCCATAATCTCAGAATAGTGATGCAGAAGCTCTAGAAGATGGTCTCTTAAGCAGGTGATCTTTATAAAACTTCATAATTTTTTGCAAAGCCTACTCATTGTTTAAAATTCTCCCCCTGTGGATTCACTGAATCATTTTGCAGATTAAAGTCTGTGTGGGTCTGTGTGGTTTTGTGGTGGTTTTTCCCACACCCAGTAAATCAAGTGGTTGTTTTCTGAAGCATCCCAAGTAACACTGGCTGGTGAGCCAGAAAAACAAATCTGACTCAAAGTGCATGATAAATAAACCTTAGGGAAATTAGCATTTTGAAATTAATGTGTTGGACTAGGTAACGAATGTGAAACCATTATCATACAGGAATAAAGATATATGCTCCTGTTATGAAAGATTATTATATAAACACACTGCACCAACTGAAATTTCAGTATGACCTTCAAGATTCCATGTAGGCTCTGTTACAGTAATGTAGTCTGAAGTCTAGGCACTCTGCTTACTGAGAAAGAAAGCCACAAATGTTTACTTACGTTATATTACTTTCCTTTCTATGCAGAGATTCCACAGTGTGTCCGGAACTAGGTGCAGTTTCCATCACTGAGTCTGACCACTTGTTTTACTGAAGAAGTGCATCAGTCTAATTTTCTTCATTACCAGTACAGTTAAAATTGAAATGGTATTAAATTTCCAGGGGCTAACTGATTTCCTAATGAGGTTTTTTATTTGTGGAAGTGTGTTAGTGGGCAAGAAGGTGCACAAGTCCTAATGGCTTATTATAAATAGATTTTTCTGATATAAAAATAATTTCTGGTTAAAGTGCTTGAGGAAACAGCTTTCCTGCTACTGCATGGTAGCAACATATTTGGTGCTGTCAGCTGGAGAAGAAAGAGATTTTGGTGATAGAAATAGTAAGAATTCTAAATCATTTGCTGTAAATGTGTGTTGTGCACAGCTCTGTGTTAGGAAGTGTGATGGGGGTCCTGGCCTCACACTGAGATTACTTTCTGATGGGTGAGAGAAGAAAGGCAGCTACAGGGGGTCTAAGGGAAACTTTCATCAGATAGAGATGACTTACCATATATATCAGGGCATATATGCATATACAAAAGGGCCTGGACATCCTATGCAGACTTCTACATGAAAATTTCTGCCCCACATGCTAGGTTAGTTTTTTTTCCTCTCAGAAAAAAAAAAAAAAAGTTATTTCAGGAAGACTAAAAACCACATGGAGAATAAGATCTCTCTTTATCACTTGGTTGTACGAAGTAGGTAGAGGCCCACAATGTAAGCTACCTTGTAAGAATGAAGACTTTTTAAGGAATGTGGACAAAAATCTTCGTGTGAGAAAGAGAGGTGAGGAGGAGAGGGGAGACAAGGGAAGAGGATTGTTTTGACGGACAAAGATTATTTTTTTCCCATTCTGCATAAGAAATGGAAGATCCTCAGTTAAACTGAAAAGTAGTGTAAGTGTTGCTGGAGAAACAGATCTTTCACTTGCTTCACATAAATTGTGACACAGTTGCCATGTAATTTGATTCCAGGGACACAGAAGAGAGTGTTGGTGTCAGGGAATACTGTGGTGAGTCTGGAATTCAGTATTACAGAAGCTGGAGGATTTATTGACAGTTATGCCTTCCAGCCATGGTCACTAAAACCACCATAAGGACATGTTCTTGCTCTTGCTGAATAGACCCCTTGCACTACAGATTGCTTGCAAAACCACTTTTAAAAGTATTAATTTTCAATTACTGAATTTCTGGTGCTTGTGGTGTGCGTGTTATATTGATCTGAGACAGGACTGCTTCAGCCACAAGACAACTGAAGAAACAAAGTGTTTGGTGTAGCTGAAGTGGCTGAAATGTGGTAGGCTGGGAAAATGAGATCTTGCAGGTGGTTCCTTATTTCGTTTAGTTTGTTTTTTGTTTTGACATGGAAAGTCTGGTTGATCTCATCTTTCTACTATTCCAGTTTAATAGGTGTTTTTTTAAATTGTCTGATTAAATACTCTTTCAAAGCTGGCTGTTGATCTTAAATTACAATCTGAACATTCCAAATATAATTATTTTTCAGGATGCTTCCGTGTTTATTAGATCCTGTCAGGATAAGCTTTGAAAGTTGAGGTATAGTTGTTTTAAAAATACTGGTTGATCAGCTGATGGAGCAGGAATGCTTCTAGCCTGGATCTAAAGGTCTTCTCAGCACTTTCTCCTGAACTCATTTTGAACAATTAGTTTAGTTCAAATGGTAAGCAAGTTGGAAGGGTTTTCAACTACAACTGTTAACTTCCTTACTATATACAAAGGAGACATCTACTAGAGTAGTAGGAATCTCACCTATTTGCTGTGCATTGGAGGTTTTCTCAGACTTGCAGCCAAATGTTTTTGATGAATTCTTTCAGACAGTGTTGGTCCCCAACTCAGAATTAGGTGCTATCTTTAGGGCAAAAGGAGTCGGGTTCAGGGAAGGTATTATACAGTGAATGAATTCAAATTCATGCCAGGGAGGATGGTCTTAATTGCCTCCTTGTTAATAAACCAAGTTCTGTGCAATACTACTGGTGTTTGGTAGCATTTAACTTTCTCAGTGCTTTGTTTTTAGAGTAAACATTACTCATAATAACTTGGCACTCTTCACTTTTTGTAGCAATTGTGTTTGAGTTAGTAACTTCTCCGTGTCTTACTACGGTGACTGTGTGTAATATAAATGTCCTTCAAAAGCGATTGAAATAAAACTCTTACTGTTGACTTACTTTTCCTTGTTCTGATCCAAGCCACTCATCAATTCAGCCAGCTAATGAAGGTAACAGAGATGGCTTATTGCCTCTTAGTTTCATTGTTTTGTCGTTCAGAGTTGCAGGATGGGTGGTTTGGATAATGGAGCAACCTGTGGTGCTATTTGTTCTTAGACTTTACTGAGGACTGTCAGAACATCAGTGCTTCCTCTGGAACTGATGAGAAGTTAGGGAGCACTGTGACCACTTTGTTGTGAATTTGAAAGGGAGAGATGGAGAAAGATAAAAATAAGTTAGGCTAAACTGGCCTGATGAGATGGATTGGGTTAGTTAAACCAATGGTAACGACTCAGGCTGTCCTTCCTGTTTTATGAGTCATTCTGCCATTTAATTGTGTCAGAAGGCCTCCTGTCAAATTAATTAAAAAGGCGGCCTTAGTGCTGCAAAAACCTATAGTCAATTTTAATTTTAGTCTTGGTTGTTTAAACCAGGCCTTATGGATAGAAGCCTTGACACTGTAACTTCTGTGCAAGTGAATCATAACAGTGGAAAGAAAATGTTTTTCAGGAAAGTGTGAATCGCTTAAACTTTGATTGCTTGGAGTAGACCAGGCTATTTAAAATGTAACTGGTTTGTTGCCAGCTGTTGTCAGATTCTGATGAAGAGATGTGAGCCCGTAGGAGTGTCTTCTGGATTTGTTAACCTGTATGTGGATTGTTAGTTTCCTGTACTCATGTGCTGTATTAAATCATGGTAGCTGAATATACCTCTTCCATGCTGCCTTTTAATGCTGCTTATCCACTGTTTTGTAGTTTATACAAATCCATTTCTTGGTTTGAAGATATCTCACTTTGATTCCATCTGGTTTTGTCTCCTGAGCATTTGATTCCATTACAAGGATGTATTTGTGTTAAGAATCTTCAGGGACATTAATAATTTCAGTGCACAGAAAAGGTGCTCAGAGTAAGGGTTGGCTGTGTTTGGAAACCCTCTAAATCATCCCATCCCATGTTTTTTTATAAGAAGTTCCCTGTTGATAACAGTGTGAGAGTGGTGGTATAACCTAATTCTGAAATGCTTTGGGAAACTGAGCTTTTTGGTTTTCCCTTCAGTGATACTGCTTAGCATTTTACTGGTGACCTGCTTGTAGGCATAAAGGTTCTGTTGGAGTGCAAGATACTTCTTATTTTCATTAACAAAATGAAAGACTGTGCACAAAGGTCTCAAACACCTTAACCAGGAAGCAAAAAGCCACAGCCTAGTTGGTTGCAAATCAAAATAGATTCCTTAAGTTATACTTGTACTAAATTTACCCCTTTTCTCTATTACTAGACTTAAGACTTACCTTCTCTCTGAGCAGTGTGATTTTTGCAGAATATATTCTTAGTGGGGGGAAATGTAGCAAAATTTAATCTGTCCTAAATGCATTATGTTCTTTCTCATTTCTGTAGCATTTACAGAAAGGAAAAAAATAAAAATCAGACTAATAAGATAGTATCAACACTGGCAAGTAGTTTTCAGGTTTGGGTTTTTTTTTGTTTGTTTTTTTTTAATTGGTTTTACCAGGAGTAATGGAAATTCATCAGTTAAGGCAGAATAACCTAAGTGTCAATGTCTGCACTGTAGTTCATAGAAGTGTAATATTTCTCTCCTGTTTTTCTGTAAATCTGAGGATTTACATGATTTCAGCAAACAGAGATCTGTAGTAAGCTTTTTCTGGTCACTCCTTTCTCAGTGGAATTTTTCTGTCAAATACCTCTAACAAAATAGCACTCACGAGCTGGGTGGGGATGTCTGTGGGTGTGTTTCTGAGGAGAATTGTGTGCTCACTACAGTTTTTATGTGAATTTTTAGATTCACTAGCCTGATTGAATTTGAGCTCTGTCAAATTGAAGCTTGATCATGATGTAGGTGATTTCAGGACATACCAGGAAGAAAGGCTTCCACAGAAATTCTTGATATTGGTATTTGAGGATGTGATGATGTGGCTATTGCATTAGGCACTACAGGAGAGAAAAGGGGTGTGGAGTCAAGGTTACTCACCAGGTATTCAGTCACGGGTATATTTTAGCTAAAATCTCGATTGAAAAAATAAAAAATAAAAAAAGGAACAACATTCCACAGTGTCTTCCTGTGAGTAATACAGGTATTCACCTGATAAAAATGTGACTTGTCCTTCCCCAGGAGAGGGGGTGGGGAAAAAGCCTTTGCTTGTTTACTAGTTCATGTGACAGTAATTGGGAGCCTTCAGGAAGGGGAAGTTAGTGACAGCAATCCTTTCCTTCAAGCATATCTGATAATTCATTAGTGTAATTTCAGAAACTTGGTGTAGCTTTTGAGAAGTGGGAATAGACAGTGATGTTGATTTGACAAGCTGCTATGTGAGTTGTCATTCCAGAATAAAAATGGACAGTAAGCCTATGGAAATTCAGTGACTCAAGTATGCTAATAAATATGTTTTAAAACTTTGTTCTTGTAACATTTTGCATGCTGAATAATTCCCAGTGCAGTTATGAGGGCTAGTGATATTACAGCTGCCTTTGGCTTACCCATTTTCAGAATTTTCTCTTTTGAATTGTTTGTCATTGGGTTTTAGCATACTGTCATTGCTTTTATTCCAAAAAAACCAAGTGGCTGAATACAGGAATGTGTAGAGGGACTGCATGGGTGGTAAGAAAGTTTCAGTGCCTAGTTTTCCTTTCCTATACCTTATCATATATTTGGATACCTGCTGTTTAACCAGACTTACACGACACCAATCAGAGGAAATTTCAATTATCAAGTCATGCAAATATTGGCTGTACATGGCTGGCTTGTCATTTGTCATGGCTTGGTCTGCAGATACAGTGGTGCAATGGGCAGCTGAGTTCTATTTTTAAGATTCTTAAAAGTAGGAAATTTGAAAAATGAAGAGATCTTTCTCAACAGTCCATGTGCACCATGACTAAAATATGGCTCAGATGTACTCTCAAGGTACAGGAAAAGGTAGCACTGCAGTCAGGGTGTGTGAAGGCTCGAACACTTGTGGTCTCATAGCAGTCTGGGACAGTGCCTATTAAAAGCTTGTGGTGAGCTGTCACTTCTTCAAGGAGCTTGTTAATAGAAATTAAATCACCCAAATGAAGTACAGAGTTGCTTGATTTTGCAGCTACTGTTATTTTCTTTCTGAAAGTATTTCAATCTTATCTTAAGATACTGGACTAGATAGACCTTATCTAGTCCAGTATCTTAGTTTTCCTTGGGTGAAGTTAAATTTCTGTGAATAAAGTTCATTAGTGCAAGTCAGCATGCTGTGGAGATCTGTGTACTTTTTAGTAACACAACTCCAGCAGTAGTTTGTGAGATCGTATCCAATGTATTTTATATTTTACATCTTTCTGGTTGCTGATACTGCAATAATATAGTTATAATATGTTTTTAGAGATGAATGTATCTTTGAAGACTGGGAATAAGAATAATTCTTCTTTATGGACTGCTCCATTTAGAATAAGTTTCATGGAAAGTAAGCAGTAAGTAAGAGGACTTTGTTTTAGAAGACAACATTCCCTGTTTTGAGGAGAACTCTTTACAAATCATATGCAGCAAAATGCATCAAGTTGGCACTGGATTTTTATTAGATTACTCCCTAGATTATTGCACTTTGCCTTGTTGATTGAATGATTTTCAAGTTATATACTTTAAACTTATGTAACTAGGCTTATAATTCAAAGCCTCTTTTTAAGAGGATGTAGGATATTCTTTTTCCCAGTTTAATTCAGGCTTCTGCAAAAAATAAATGTATGTCTTCTCCCTTACTGATAGGAGGATCCGTGAGATGTCGGGGATTGGATTTTTTTCTCCTTTACATGATTATCTTATGTTGTTTGCTCCATTAAAAGAAGAAGCGTAAGGCAACAACTTTCATTTTTGTAGTTAAGCTTGAAATGTTTGTTACTGGTTTAAGAGTAGGTGTTTAATGGAAACCCTGAGACTTGAGCCTTTTGTTTCCACTCACTAAAACTATGAGTACTTTTGTCGTGGGTTTGACACTGGTTATAAGCCAGGTACCCACAAACCCCCCCACCAAAAAACTATTCACTTACTCTGCTATGGTTGAGCAGAGGAAGGAGAAAGGACACCTAAAAGGCTCATGGGCTTGAGATAAGGAGAAAACACTCTAAGGGCAAAACAGGCTCAGAAATTAAAAGGTACAAAGAAAAATTTATTACCGGAATTAAAAGAGGATAGTGAGAACTAAAGTAGACCTTTAGAACACCTTCCCCCTGCCACAGCCCTTCTTTTCCCTCCTTTGACAGTGCATGGACACAAAACATGGGGTTTGTAGTCAGTTTGTCACTTCTAAAAATGTTTTCTTTAGTTCGTTTAGGGAAAGGACTTTCTTCTGTTATGCGTGGGGGGCCCTTCCCACGAGAGACAGTTCCCTGTGAACTTTCCAAATGTAGTTCTGATTTTCACGAGTAGCAGTCCTGCCCAACCTGCTGCAACGTGAGTCCCTCCCACGGGCAAAGGAGTCTTTCCACAAGTGTGTTTTGTGGGCCATTTAGTTTGTGGGGTGTAGTTTTTTGTAAGGATGAGCTGTTCTAATATAAAAGCAAGAGTTCTCTTCCTCTGTCTCTGGAAACGCGGGTTCTCTCTGTGTCTGTTCAGGATTCTCACTGGATTACTCGCTCCTTTCAGCATCCACATGCGCTCCGGTGTGAGCACCTTTTTTTTCCACGGGCTGTGGATGAATTCTGCGTCTCCCCACGCACTTCATGAATTATAGGGAGATAGTTTGCTGTATTATAGTCCTCACCACGGCTTGCAGAAGAATGTCAGCTCCGATGTCTGGAGCATCTCCTCCTCCCTCTCCTGCTTTTCACCGACCTTAGTGTCGCCATGTTGTTCTCACGTCTTCACCTTGTCCTTTTTTCTGATTCGGGAGAGATGGTGTCCATTATGTGGATCCGTTTGTTCTCAAGTTTTATCAACTGAGAAGTTTTTAGAGAGTTCGCAGCACTGGATGTTGATTCCGTGCGGGGAGCGCATCGGGAATTGCTCGCCGTGCCCCGGCTGCTGGTCACGTGGTCCCGCTGGCCCCGCCTGACCGCGCCGGCTGCGGCCGCGCTCCCTCATGAGAAGCAAAGGAAGGGAAAAGCTGCCGCCGCCTCTGCCCTTCTGCTCGCAGCGTGGCTGCCCAAAAGCGGCTGAGCAAGTAAAGTTCATTGCGACCCGTGCCGAAATGGCAGCGGCCGTGTGGCATCGCCGATTTTGGCCACGTGGTCTCGGCCGTGCGGCTGCTCCCGGCGCCGGGATGGTCCCTCCCGGGCCTGGGATGGTTCCCCCCCCCCCAGCCGGGCTGCTGCTCCCGGCGCCGGGATGATCCCCCCCGGCCGCACGGGTCCGGCTGCGTGGCTGCTCGTGGCGCTGGGATGGCCCCAAAGGCAGCGCCGGGAAGGGGCCCGGTGTCCCCCCTCACCACCCCTCGGAGAGGCAGAAGGAAGAGGAATTGAGTTCCCTGTTTTCTTTTTCGTCACAGTTTGGGCTAGCCCGTATATCCATCATCACGGCCTTTAGGGATTGACTTTGCTGGACATCGTAGAAATTTCGAGGAGCTTCTCTTTCAGGAGCAGCCTCTGTGGCTTCCTCCGCCCCCACTAAAAGCCAGATTGTGTTAAACTAACACAACTTTTAGTGATGTTGTCAAGCTGTAAAGAAAATATTCTATTTTTATGAATATAGAAGGTGAGACTAACACCAAGGCTGCAAAATATTTAAGGATGGGATTTTTTTCATGTAATTGAGGGTTGCATGAAAAGTCTAATTCAAAAGGAGTACCTTGCCCCAGGCTATTCTTGGCCTCTGGAGATGCTTTTTTTAGCAGTGCTACAAATTGAATCGCCGGCTGACAGTATCATTTAAAGCAAGTGAGGCTCAATTACATTCTGAGTCAGATGTACCTGAATTAACCTGCTTTTCAGCAACAGTTGTGTGACCTCTCCTGCTGCTACTTAAAGACTTTAAGCCCTGTGTGAATGGTAATTTAACACTGTCTAAAAGTCTTGAGCAGGTTTGTCAGTGCTGAATAGTATTTGGATTTTTACATCAAATTGTTGGAGGTGTGGAGAAAATCTTGTATAATGTGATGACTAGCTAATTTTTTATTTATGCAATTATTAACAAGAGAGACTAAGCTCTCCAGGCTCGTTGCCATTTCTGCCACAGCTGCCTCTTGACCTTGGGTGACTCCAGAGCTGTAGTGTAGATTAGGTTGTGTTATTAAAACACAATTGCAGTCTCTGTCATGAAAACAGGTAGAATAAGATAAAGAATGTAAGTTTGACAGATGAGTAATACTCCTGCTATTATTGCAAGTGAAGCTATTACCGGACTCGGCAAGAAGTTTATCTGGCTTGGGCCCTGTAATCTATTTTTGTATCAACTATTGTAGCATTTACAATTGCTTCCTTATTTGCAACTAGGTTCTAGGGGTGGGAAGGCCATGGGAGTTATGGACTGCTGGAGCATTCTCTGGACAGTACTTTGCTCAGTGCTGTAAGTGCAGGGAGCTGAAAGGATGGCTTTGACTGTATTTACAAAACTTGCACCATTAAACTTTGCTTAAACCTAGCATTGTTTTTGAAATTAGTTAATTTTGGTGTGGATTTAGTATAATGTAATAATTCCACGAATTATTGCTCATCTTCCTTATTCCATTTCACCTACTCTCATCATTCCAGCCTGTTAGTGTAGTCATCCTTATTGTTAGGATTGCTGAGTAGCATTTAGGTAGCTAGTTAAAATTTAGTCAATACTTTCAAGATGGCTTCCATTAATGAAGAAATACGTAAAAAGCCTGTGTTGCCCTGGTTGTGCCCAAATAAACTGCTTATGAAACTGCACCTAAAAACTTGACAAGTTTACTGATACTAAAAGTGTCTGCCTTGAAGTTCCTTCTTCTGTGCTTCCCACAGTTTTTCCCTTGTTTCCAGGACTTCTTAACCATTTAACAGCTCTGGAACATTTTTGGAACCTTTTAGAAGTGAATGTGATAAGGAAGAGAATTTGATTTAAATAGGCTTAGGTCCTTAACAGAGATTAAATGTGGGCATGGAGAGTACTTTCTGTGAAGTACTTTAAACTTGCCCTGCTCTAAGCCTATGCTTGAGAATGTACTGGAAATGCTAAAGAGGTAAAGTTTCAGTATCTGTCTTGCTTGGTTGATACTTGGGTCCTCACAAGGCTAAGGTAGTTAACACATATTAATTTATTCTGAGAGATTACATTCTGCTGTTGCTGTGCTAAATCTCATTTGAAGTATTGTGCTTGTAGATAGTGGCTGTGATTTGCTCTTTGTTTACAGCTTGTGTATTTTCAGAGGATCAGAGTAGATATGGTTGGAAGGGACCACAATGGGTCATCTGGTCCCACCTCCCTGCTCAAGCAGGGTCATCCCAGAGCACATGGCACAGGATTGTGTCCTGACAGGTCTGGAATATCCCCACTGAGAGAGACTCCACACTCTCTCTGGTCTCTGTTCCAGTTGTTCATCATGTTCAGGTAGAACTTCCTGGGCATCCATTTCTGCCCGTGGTCTCTTGTGCCATTGCTGGGTCCCAGGGAGCAGAGCCTGGTCCTTGCTCTGAGCCCTCCCTGCAGACAGGGATAGAGAGATGAGGGGCCCTCTCAGGTGGGTCTCCTCGGGGCTGAACAGCTGCAGGTCCTTCAAGAGAGCTGCTTCATGCCCTTCCTCATCTCCTCAGCCTCTGCTGGGCCTGCTCCAGGAGCTCCAGGTCTCTCCTGTCCTGGGGAGCTCAGACCTGGACACAGCCGAGCAAAGGGGTTTGATCTGCCCTGGAAGAGCTGGCAGTTCTCTTCCTAGTGCATCCCAGAATATCATTTGCCTTCTTGGCCACAAGGGCACTTGTTTGATTAGTGTTTAAGTAGTCTCTTAGTAGCTAGACTTGACTGGTTAGGGAGAGAAATGAGGAAAACCTAGGTTTTACTTGGTTTGTTTTTTTTAAGTCTTTCAGTCAGTTTGAAAACAAATAAATAGGAGAGTGACAAGTGTAATGTCAGCACTTAGACATAAGGGGAAGGAGGTGGGTAGGAAGTTCAGACTGCTTGATTCTTGCCTTGTAAGTTTATCAAATAAAATTTTTCAGTAATGTTTTCCCAGTACACTACAAAAAAAGAAGAATTTCTGGATTATTTTTTCTTTTTGGAGACAGTATTCTTACAAAAGTTTGCTGGGGAGGAGGGGGGTGGGAGATAATTACTAAATGTTTTATTATAGGTTAGAGGGCTTTTTTGAACTGTTTTTGACCAATATCTCCAGCCAGTCTATAAGTCTGCCCTTCTGTCTCACTGTTTGACATTGCAGTTGTAATGTTACTGTAGCTGTAGTGTCACTGACATCAAAGCAGAATTAGAACTGTTGAATTAAGTGGGGAGAAAAGCTGTTTCTGAAGAGTGGGTGGCAAGCAGTATGTTATACCTCTTCGTTAGATTGTTTTTCTTAATGCTTTATTTTTCATTGAGTTGTGCTGGGTCTTCTCAATGATTCATGACTAAGGATAAAGGCATTGCAGTGACATCAAGATCTTCCTCTCTTCTTTCTGTAACTTAAATTTCATTTTCATCTGTCAGATGCCTGTAGTAGTAGTTTTCAGGTAACTGTAGATTATTCTTGCAAGGAAAAGAACGATACTGGTCTTAGTGATCCAGAACACTACTCACTTCAGTTGCTTTCTCCTCATAAAGTCTACTACTTGGAGTTATTTTAGACAAGCCGTGTGGCTGATTTGTTACCTTGTTTTAGTTAAAATGAGGTATTGGTTGTGTAATTGCTGCCCTCCCACATTTCTGCCTACCTGTGTTTATTAATAAAGATCTATGTTTAAAACTCAGCTGGGACAGCTATGTAACCAGTCCAGGTGGAATATCTTAGGAAGGAATGAGAAAGAAAGAGTAGTGACTTCCCTAGCTGACAGTGAAAGGTAATATGTCTGTACCCTTGAATCTGAAGACTTCTGCAAGCTTGTCCTCTTAATCTTTGCCCTGGCTTTTTTCAAACATGTGTCTTCTCTGGGAAAAGCAAATTATTAGCTTGGCTCCTTGACAGCAGGGTTGATAGTTCTTGAGGATTTGACCAGTTGAACTCAAGTCCCTGTCCTGAAAACTACTGTGGATTTTTGAAGTGCCTTTCTTCTCTTAATCTGTTTGGTTTTCCCTTGATTTTTTTAAATACTGGTTTAATTGTTGTGTTACTGTTAGAGTTTTCATTGACAAATGCAAGAACTTGTAATTTGAAGTGAAAGGAATGTTGTAGAGCTGTTTTCTGCTATTAACTCCACAGACTTTATCATCTGTTGGTAGAAAAAAATTTCTTGGTAGTAGATCATAAAACGATTTGCTATTAAGAATTGTCACTTCCTCTTTTAAATAAGCTGTAAGGGAATGTATAATATCAACCAGAAAGTATGAAGCTGGAAGATACATGGATATCTTGCTTGAAAATTTATGATTTTATTCACAAGCAGGTTTTATATTTTGAAAGGCGTAAGCAACAACACTTAAATTTTTTCTACATGTGTTGTCTCTTATTGTTCATGACCCTAATAGTGGTTGGGTGAGACTAGGGGTCAAGGAAATGATATATCACGTTTCAAAAATGATATATTGGGTTTCATTCCATGTTTTTCCTGTTAAACACTGTATAAATAACTTAATTCAACAGTTTTCTGTAGGAAGACATGAGGTCTTGCCCCACAGGATGTTGGGAAGCTTAAATCATTGTAAATTGCTTTCAGAGCATCTGTTGGGGAGGGACTCTAAGGGAGTTGTGATGTTGATTGTTTGGTTTCTTGTTTTTCTTGTGTTATTACTAGGCAGGGAGCTTCAAATAAAGAATAACATCTTGTCCTTAACTGGCCCCATTTTTCTAAGGTACTTCACTGACTCTACCGAGTAAGAGACTTTTGCCTAAAATTACATAAAGTTCTCCCCTTTGTTTTTGCAGTCAAAAATGACTGAGGAGAAAGAAAGTAGGTCTTGAATCTGATTTAACTGAGTTTCAGTTACTTTGGGACACAGTTTTGATGATGTTCATTATTTTATCTTTGCTTTTTTTTTAAGAGGTTTATTATACTGCTACTAAAGCCAACTAAAGCTTTGAAGGAAGGGTGGGACTATGCATTCTGTACAGACTTGCAGGTTTTGGTATTGGGTGGGGATTTCTTTGTTGGGGCTCTGTGCTGTGGGCAGTGTTCAGTGGTGTTGGGCGTGTGCTGGCAACACGCATGCGTGGAGCAGGAATGGGGAAGTCAGGCACTTGCTGCCAGCAGAGAGTTTACTGAGAAGTTTGAGAGAGCAAACAGGAAGGGGAAAAAAAACCCCTGAATCTGTCAGATATACTCTTTTGGGCTTATGGTATGTGTTGTTCATGGAGCTTCCCAGGCAGAGGTAAGAAGCTTTTTTCTTCTACCTACTCTTCTCTGATCAGGTATGGCCTTTCCCTCTCTCTCTAAAAATTTTCAGAGGTTTTTCTGTGGAACTGGATATGGAAAACATTGCTAGAGTGATTTATCCTTTTCTGTGAACTGTGAAGTTGTCAGTACAGGGTTGTAAAAAAACACATTACTTTTGTCTGGTTAGGGCTTTTCCATAGGTTGTCAAGTCAGTTTTTCCCTAAAATTAAATTCAGGAATTTTTTTAATATTTGCTCAGGGAAAAGAGGAACGCTACTTAAGTGCCCTCAGGAATACTGTTTATTACAATGAGCACACTAGAGTAGAAAACAAAAAAAGTTCTGTGAAGTGTTGGCAAAAGTTTGTTTGGCACTAGACAAGAATGGAAGGTGGTTCAGCTGCTGGCTAGAATTGTACTATGAGTATCTTGTAATCCTTATGAGTTAGGAATTGCTCTACTGTTGTCTGTTAATTTAATTTAGGTTGTTGATTTATTTTTAATCTCAAAGTGTCAGAGAGGTTTTGAAGTAGTTAATGTACCACAGAACCAGAAGAGAGAAGTGTGCCTGGTTACTTTTTCTCTGAAAAAGTACCTTATACTCAAAATAGTGCAAGTCATTATCAAGGAGTAAGAGTCTTTAAAAGAATTAATGAAATGTTGTTTTCTTTATTAGAATAAATAAAGATTACTCAAGAATTGTATCTGTGTGAGCAGTTCAGTTGGCAAGCCTGAGTTTGTTTTGGCTCTGAGGAGCTGCTGTAGCTTTAAGCTTAGCACTAAATAGGCTTTACTTGTGTTCTCTGGTAACTGTGACAGGAAGCTCCGCTTGCTTTAGCGAGGAGTAAGACTCAGCAAAAACGAAACAGCTTCAGCTTAACTGAATTTTGGTTAAGAAGGTGCTGGTGCTGTTTGGGTAATGAAGTGCTGTGGGGATACAGAAAACTCAGGACTGAGTAATGCTCTTAGGAGCTGTATCTACTGAATTTTAGGTGTGAGTAATGCTGTTAAGAGTTGTGTCTACTGAACTGGCAGGAGCTGAGCCAAGGGTGCCTCTTAGGTATGCTGAGTCATCTCCTTGAACTGTGACATGACTTAGTGTGGACTGCTGCTGGGAGAGAGCAGTGCCAACTCGGTAGTGATGAAACAGCATGTGATGCATCCATGTGAGAGCATGCTGGGTCCAAATAACATGTTTGTGAGAGAAATTCGGGGTGTGCTTGGGACCTGCACTGAAGGACTCCCTTGGAGAGTGTGCTTAATTCAAACTGAAAGCAGAGGAGTTTTCCTGTGTGCCATTCTGTGTGAAACTTGATGCCAGTGGATGTTGGTACAGACTGTTCTGCATTTTACAAACATCTTTTTGCCAGGAGTTGAATCTGCAAAGGACATGTGGAATACTCTGGTTGCCACAGACATAGCACAGCTTGGATGCAAGGCTATGTCAGTCTCTCCATTGTAGTCCAGCAGAGTAAGGATTCAGTGGTTGTTCCAATGTTTTATGGAATAATCATAAACAGAAGCACTGGCAAGGTCCCAGAGGAGACAGGTCACCGATCTGATTACAGTGTGACATTTCCAGTCTGGGTTGAAGGATGGAATTTCAAGGATTTTTTGGAGGCTGGGAGGCTCAGAAGAGAGTAGAAATTTTTCCAGGTGGTTCTAGATGTGGATAAAACAGCTTATGCAGGGCTAAACAGGAGGATGAGACTTGCATACAGGTATTTTATGTTTTCAAACTCAGAAATGACAAAATCACCCTGTCTCTGGTTTCAGTGTAGGATCTAAGGTTTGTGTCTTGGGGCATCTTGATTCTTAATTACACCTTTTTGTCTTCTAGTTTATGTACTGTGGATGTGTCTTTTTAGTTTTTTGCTTTCTTGAGTTTTGATATATCTATTTTCTTCAATCATGCACAAAGCAGTGTGTATGGATATACATTTTACAACGTCAGAAGCTTTTGAGTGTGAAATACCTAGTGAATTGAGGGTGGGTTAAAAATGTAATATGGGGAGGGGGGCTATTTAAATAGTTAAGTCTTTGATAAATTTTTGCATTCTTTGTTTTGCTTACTCTGGTATGATGCTGAAGAGAAACATTTCATTTTAAAAAGCATTGTACTGTAAAAGGGAATATACTTTTCTTACTGTACATGTTTAAAGAAGTTTTCTTTCTGTAGTGGTGATGGTTCCAATAGCAGACAGTGATAGTGAAACTGTCTTATTTCCACTGTTTTATTGCTGTTTGTAATGTCTCCTGTTTTAAAGTAGCTCTTTGAAGTTAGAGACTCTTATTTTCCAGTTATTTCCAAGGTCATAGTGAGTCACAAACCTTGATACAAGGCATAGATATCTTCTGCAACTTCACCTCTACATTGTATCTCAGCGCCTGGCTCGGCTCCTTTGTCGGAAGTTTGAAGATCTGGTGTGAAAATAGGACCGGATATGTGGAAAGCTATGGCACCAGGAGCAGTACTTGGTTTGGTGCATGTGGCTTGGAATCTTCAGTCCCTGTGATGCCATTCCCACTTGTGTGGGATCAGAGGAATTTCCATTGTTGTCCTGATCTGCTGTGAAGATTCAATAGTAGCACAGGGTTGTTCCAACATCTATTCTTTTCTGTGGGGAACAGGTTGGCTGCATCACACCAGTCAGCCATCTGTTTCAGCAACTAGCCTGTGCTGAAATAGATGACTTTCTGAGGTTTCTCTGTATGTTCTCTGTATGCTGTATGATCTATTGTCAGTGGCCTTCTTTTGGCATTTAGGCACCAGGGCACCATCTCAGACACTGTAGAGTCTCTGGGAGCTGTGCTTACGTATAAGCTTTGCTTCCCTTGTTCCCCAGCCTTTTGAGACCTATCTTGGCATGGGATCGTGGATGCCACTAATTAGTCCCTCCATCTCCAGACTCCCAAAACTTCTTTCAGCTGCTGAGTTGGTAAATAAATTACCTATTTCATTTTGCCACAGCTACAGGTAGCAACAACATGGCTCTTTTTACTGTTTTTTGTTTTTTTAAATTAGTTAACTGACATTAAAGTTGCATTAACTCTTCTCTTCCAGTTCACAGCTTGGGATAGTGGTGTCTCAATGTTCACATTTGCTTTCTAGACTTGATGGTACAGCTTTGTGTTAGCTTCTGGTTTTAAGTCTCCTCAGTTAATGAAAAACTTATTTTCCTGAATGCTTGGCTAATAATTTGTTTTAAATAGACTGTTCAGTTTGTTTTTGAATTGCAGAGGAGTCTGAGAGATTGTTGCTAGATACTCTAATAGCAGTGTGGACAAAAGGAAGAACTATGATTCAGCTATGAAATTTTGATCCCCAAAGGATATTTCATAACATGCTATACATACAGTAAATTTACCAAGCTGTGTACTACTCTTTGCAGAAGGATTTCTGTGGAGTGTCTGGGTAATTTCTGTTACAGATTTGGTTTACAAAGAGTAATTCTAGCTTGACTGTTTGTTACCAAAGTTTACTTAGTTTATAAGAGGGTAGGTTGCCAGGGAAGTCTTGGAAATAAATTTGCTGCATATTTTCAGATATCATCTCTCAGTGAATGAATACTTCTTAGAATACTTCAACCTGAAAGTATAGAAGATTTAATTTGGATTGTGATGATTCATAAGTAATGGGAATGATTTGACTCTATGCAGACAAGATGGAAAAAAACAGAGGTTTGCCATTAAAGAGGTATTTTGGAAGGAGGAACCCTGAACAACCTTGACATCCTGTCATTGTGCAATGGTGGTGGCAGGGTTAGACACGTGTGGTGCCTCTTCCTTGTGCCACCCTGCCTGGGTATTCTGATTTTTTTATTGACTCCTTACTGGCTGGCAATCAGAAGCTGTATGGCATTGTATGTTGCCTTTGAAGAAAGAAAAAAATATTTTTTTCCCTAGAATCATAAAGCATCCTGAGTTGGAAATGACTCATAGTACAACTCCTTTTCATTAGCTTTAGAGCTAAGGTTAGGTGTTTGATGAAACTCAGCTAAAAGCTTAACTAGTAACACTTCATTGTTTATCTTGGCAAAATAATGCTAACTGTGAGCAACATTGCACTAAATTCTGAGAAAAAGAAGCCTTTTTTTCCCTGAAAGAAGTGGCAGAGGCTTTACAGAGTATTTTAGCTTTAGATTTTCTTTTCTGAAAAATCCTTTGAGTCTGCATTGCACAGGTCCTGATATTAAGTTTCTTTCTTTGTCTTTAGAATTTAGATTTTAATTGTTAATGTTTTTTTAAGCTTAAGATTTGATAAAAAGTTGCTAATTTGCTTATGGAAGAACTTTCTGTCAGAACAGATACTAGCAAGCGTGTAATCCTTGGTTTGAAACTGAAGCCATGGTGTGTGGGAAAGAGAAAGTAATACATGTATGGGTGGTTTGGGTGGGGTTTTTGTTGTCATTTTGCTGCTTGTTTTTTGATTTTTTTTTTTCCCTAACTCCACTGGTGAAGGTAAGCCAGACATCAGACTTTTTTTATTATGTTTTTTTTCATATCATGTGATCCATCTACTCTTCTACATTTCTCCTCATATGAGTTCTGCTTTTTTCTTGTCTCAAAAGGGATATCTTATCTTCCTTCCCCTTTTAATGAATAACATTTGATCTTCTTAGTATTTTGATTTGAATGTGCCAATAATAAAGACCAGATCAGAGAGCTTCTTTTATGTTGTAGTTTCAGTGTGGTTCTCAATAGAGTAAAGATGTTGCTTTCTCTATCAATATAATCTATAAGCAGGCAGTGAATTATATAAGCTGGGGTTACAAAAGGAGCAGTTTCGGATCAATTGTCAGTCATCCAGTCATAAATGACTACTAGAAGTGGTTGTCTGTCTTTTGAAGGATGGAGGTGCTTGGATGTCAGACAGAGGGCAAGTTAAGGTTGATGCATTCCAGCAGGAGTGCATGCAGATTCCCAGGGTAACTGAGATGTGTCTGGGTGTGTCCATATGGTACCATACAGCTCAGTATGGATCAGGTTGTGTGAAGGTGCTGTAGTAGCAGCACATGGTATCACTGAGTGCTGTGAGAGCTGTATTGCAGTGTCTGACTGACCCTGAGCCATTTATCCTATCCACCTCAAATCTTGGGCAGCTCACGTGTTCCTGGACTCACTGTGTGCCAATCCAGAGCCCACAGGACTCTGAAGAAAGGTTACTTGTGATAGAGGCTTTGGATGAAGCCTTGTCTAAGCAAAATTATTTAAATATTTAATTATTTTGTACAGTAGATACTGTACAAAAGTGGAATTATCTTCTTTATTCAGATTTTGTTGCTGTCAATTTGCTCATTTATAAAGAGAGAACATAAAAACTAAAAGCTAGTCTTATAACTTCAATGTGATAGTTATCTTCCTTGATTTAAGCTGTGTAACAGCAGAAATGGTTTACACTGCCTTTTCCAGAGCCAGAGACCAGCTTGAATTAAAGCAAGTCGTGTCTCAGTCCTGCATTTAATGTCAGAACTGCACTCCTAGTTCAGCTACACCTTGATGAGTGGTACTTCCCTAGCACAAAGGAGCTCATATGCCTGTTCTACTGCAGAATGCTAACTTTGTGTTTCTCTTTTCTTCTAGGTTATGTTTCACACTATGTGCAGACTGTCTGTACTTACAGAAGATATTTAAAACCAAACAGACTTTTTTGCAAGATTTTGATTCCAGTGGAATCTGTGCTTTAGATTTTTGTCTCGTCAATTAACTCCTGAAGCAATGCCTGTACAAGCTCCACAATGGACGGATTTTCTCTCCTGCCCGATTTGCACACAGACTTTCGACGAAACCATCCGGAAGCCCATCAGCTTGGGTTGTGGCCACACTGTCTGCAAGATGTGCCTCAACAAGCTCCACCGTAAGGCATGTCCCTTTGACCAGACCACTATCAACACAGACATTGAACTCCTTCCTGTGAACTCAGCCTTGCTGCAGCTTGTGGGTGCTCAGGTATCTCTGCTTGTTTTTGTTTTTGTTTTTTTTTTTAATGTGGTTTGGTATTTTCCTTCATTTAGGAGGACAAATCAGGAATAATAAAGAGTATGATAATGTCTTAATGATGTGAAGAGAAGGCATCTACCTTTCTGTAGATGTCTACAAGAAGTAAGTAGTAAAGGTGCCTGGAACAATTCATTCTGCTGGTGACTGTGACTTTTGTTACATCTAATTCTGTGGGCTATCACCAGAACGGGTTTGTTGTGCTTCATTCCTTCTTTCTTGACTCTTACCTAGCCACGCTTGCCAAAAGGATGAGCTGGATTAGTGAGTTTATTGTGTGGGAAGACATTTTTCTGTGGTAGATTATGTACTTTATTATATTCACCCTGTGAGACCTGTGATTGGTTGTCCCAAAAGCAGGAGGGGAGTGTAAAGGGTGTGGGACAGATCTCTCTAGTAGCAGCCTTTATACAGCCTTATTTGAAGCTGTGCAAAGGAAATAAAACTTCCTGAGATGACATGTTACTCTAAATACATATTGGGGAGAGGGGGAAGCCTACTTGTGACTCCCTTTTTTGCTGGTATAGGTACTGGTGAGGTCAGTTGAAGTGGTGGTATGATGGGGATGAGTGGCAGTGGTGCTGACAACAGCCCTAAGAAAAGGCAGGGATGTGTGGAAAGCAGGATCACCCTGCTCAGTTGCAGCACATACTTAAGCTGGCAAAAGCTAATCAATGTTAGGTCTCAGGTAGCTCCCTGTGACCCACACCTTCCAAGGCTTGTGGACAGGATTGTTTTCTTAGGACAGGAGGAATAATTTCCCTACTCTAACTTAGAAGTGTCTAATTTCTGGTTGAAGAATGAATATGTAGATGGGTTGCAGTTATCATAAAGAGGTTTATTTTTTATTTTGTACTGCTTCGGTGTCTGGGATAAGTGAAATTAAATGCAGCAGAAACTTCAATGATATTCATAGTTTGAGGAAAAAGAAAGAATTGTGGAAGAGCTGTAAAAGGTATGGAGGAAGGAGAAGTGCTCTTACATTGCTTTTTATTAGGTAGTGTGACTTACAGGTCTAAGTGTGCTTTTGCCACTTCTTACTTTATCAAGTAATAAGCTGATTGTTGGGGTTTTTTTGTGGTGTATGGCATAGAGGTTATTTAAGAAGCTCAAAATCAAATGGTGTTTCTGGCTGTGCTGAGTGACTCATCCTGCTCTGCAGGAGGAAGCAGTAAGGTTGTGCACTGCCATTCCTGTGATATGCTGCCATCTTTGAAGAGCTTCCAAGCACTATGAAATCTATGGGTGATGTCATTAAAAAAAGTTGTAATTCTCTCCTATACGTTCTTCCTTTCTCTCTGCAGTTTCTTGAGTATTTCCAATTGCATCTGAATGTTCATATATGTGATGTCTTCCCCTTGCATTTTTTGGTTGTTTTGTGTGCATTTGAGAAGCTGTATGACAGCTTCAACTGGAACTCTGACAGAATTTAAATTTTTATAGAAACAAGATTCTCTATAATGAGATGGAAACCTACCCTGCTCATATAGGGCTTTTTTCTGGTTTTACTAGTTAGCCAGCCAGAGTTTTCTTATCCATATCTGTGAGGTATGAATAAAGGTTTTATAGTATAGTGTTTGTCTAGAGAACACTCTGAACTTTAGGTTCTGACTTTGCACTAATGACATGATTTGTTCTCCCTTTTTGTCTGAAAATTTTGTGTGAGTAAGATTCACAGGACCTTGTTTCATCATGACCTTGAAGGTGCGAATGCCACCAAAAGATACATTATTCCCACCCCCTTCTTTGCTACTAGTTTCTGGTTGTTTGCTACTTCCAGCATTCTGTTACTTGTAACAATAACCGTGGATCCTAGCTGGGTATTTATTACTGACAAACTTTCCCCTTAAGAGAAGTTTGATCCACCTTCCCTACGAGCTCCTAATGTCAAATGAGCACGTGAATGAAATCAGTGTTCAATATAACTCGGCTCCTTTCTCTTCGCTTTCCCATCCTCGCAGCTGTTGCAGTGTTTACCAGACACTGGACTACTAGAAAACAAATACAGCTACTTTTCTGTGTAGGACAGGGAAACAATTGTTATTTTCCAATAGACTGTCTAAGGCCATTTAAAAATATCTTTTTAATGAAAAAGGCTTGCTTAAGGACAAATTTAAAAAAAAAAAAGATACTTCAGACAAACTAGTGATTTTTGAACTGTCCCACTAAGAGAGTGCACTCTTCTGCTGTTTCAGCAAAAATGGTCTGTGAGCAGCAATCCAGCTTTCAAAGCATGAGTAGTGTCAACTTCAGCTGAAGCCAATTCCATTTGTTTTTCCACTTCTGGGTTTTGTTTTAGGAGCATATATGTGTCATTAGTGTCCCTTAATCTCCAACAAACTTCTCTACATACACCTTAACTTGAGTCCACAGAGACCTGTAATACTTTATTTGTAAATGCTGAATTCTAAAAAAATTGGTTTCATTTTGGAAGGAAATACAGTAAAGCCCAACTAAAGCTTTTATCTGTGAGTGGGAAGAACAGTTTGTTCTTTTCCCTTTGGAATGACTTCTGAGGGATTCACACATTTATACTTGTTAAGTGCTTTTTTGCTGGAGGTGGAGGAGGAGACCAGGCAGTTTAAAGAAACAAATCTATTCTGCTGTTACTGGCAGCAGTGACAGGATTCCAGGGCAAGTCACTTTGGCGTTTGCACAAATACAGCAAGTGAAATAAGCAGGACTCTACTTCTGGGGAAAACATAGTGAATTTGTCACACAGTCACCCAGGAAAGCAGTAACATATTTCTGACAGTAGCATTCTCTCTCTGGACAGATTTTGTCACTAACGGTGAAAAGAATTGATTTCTGACTTGAATTAGAGTCTTTCTCAGTTTGCCCTCTCCCTACCCCTTTCTGAAATAAAAACCATTGCCCAGGTTATAGTCACCCATGGTGTGTAAATCAACTGTTGCAGATTCAGATTTCTGCCTGCTCCCGTATAGCGTGGTACACATCAACACTGTATAGGGGCTGTTCTGGAAGGCAGTGGGCATAGAATCACAGAATGGCTTGGGTTGGGAGGGACCTTAAGAGCCATCTCATTCCAGCCCTGTGCCCTGGGCAGGGACACCTTCCACTAGACCAGGTTGCTCCAAGTCCGATCCAGCCTGGCCTTAGACACTTGCAGGGATGGGATGTTCACAGCCACTCTGGTTAGGTAGTTCAGACCATGTCTAGATAAGTTTTGCTACATAAAATGAGGGGAGGAAAGGGATCATAAGGGGAAGCTGAGGATTCCTGGGAAAGTTGGACATAGCTGAGTACCTGAGCAGGAGCTTGAAGGGAGACACAATGGCCTTGGACACAAATCAGCCAGGCATTCATAGGATACCTTGCTTCTTAGACTTTCTGGGTAAAGGAATCCCTTAAGTTTGTTTCTGTGGGAATAAGGTTTTGAATTTTAGCTATTCAGGCATCCGCATATTATTCACTATATGTAACTATTTTAAGTGTTCACCTGGCTAGTGTTTTGGAGGTACCTAATCATGGATCTGTCACCTAAGCTCTTCCCTCGTGTTTTTTTAACCCATAAAACAGCAGTGTGCACATTCCAAACAGGTGACGTAGAGTGGCAGAAATGCCTGTGGTGCTTTAATTTTGGCATAGTCTCCTGCTGGACATTGGGATTGCACATGATGAAGGACTGGATGATCTTAACTCACAGCCCTTTCAAAAGGGGAAGATTGCAAGTGCAGAGCTATTAGAGGCACATTTGATAATTTATTTTAACTTTTGATGAAATGAAGTGCCACAAAAGAGGAATTATCTGTGAGAAAGTTGCCTTTAATGTAAACTTTTGAGGAGCTAAAGATGGTGGGCTTTGGGTTTTGTTTGGTTTCTTTTGGCAGGAAGCAAATCATTCATTTGCAGGGAGAGGGAGGGAAATATTGCTAGAAACAGTTTTCAAACCATACAAAAAGGGGTTTGGTCTGTTTAGCATGTTCTCATTCTGTGTAATTAGATGTCTAATGGTAATTACTGACAACTCAAGCTGACTTTCTTCATCAAATTACACTTAAATCACTAATTCAAAATCACTGCCTGGTATGAGATGATGCTTTAGCATTCTTTTCCAGTCCCCTTCCTTATGCTGTCATAACCTGTCTCTTCCCACAGCCACAAGGCATGCTGATGGGTAACATTCCACTGCCAGTCATTGACAAAGCAGATAACATGCAAAACCATCACAGATTTAAAGCAATTAAACAGCTGAGATCATTTTTCCTGTCCTGCTCTCATCCTCTTTGGGAGGTGTTGATTACATGATGTGAATATGTTTGCAGTAGAAACTGTCATAAGGGTGTGATGTCTGAGAGAACAGAATATGGAATGAGGATGAAAATAATGAGCTCACTCTGTGGGGCATCTATTCTGAGGCTCCCAAGAGGCATTGTAAACAGCAGTGACCATGGGGTCATGCGTGCTATTAAAAGGATATTTTGGGAAGGGGAAGTGAAAATGCTTTCAAGTTGAATTACTTCTCAGTTGTCCCTCAGCAATTCCATGATGGAGCCAAAGTCAAAGCTCAAATTTTATGTCACTTTTATGAATTATGTCTTTATGATTTTTTTCTTGGTAGATGCTATTCTTACAATCATTCTAACACTAAAATATTAAAATAAGTCTTGGATGTGCATGTCATAAAACCAGCAAAAGAAAAATTACTTGTAAATTTTGTTGTGAGGTGCACTGCATGAGTGAAGTGTGTGCATGAGAAATAAATTCTCTTCTCCTGGACACTCCTGAAAACCACAGGAAAAACGTATTGTTTTACTCCTCAGTACACACTTACTCCAGCTTCAGATGAAAGTTAAATCTCTTTTGGGCTGATTTTGCAAACAGTACAGCTGTACAAAGCATTTAGATTTTCACATTGAAGCTTCCCTTCAAAAGAGAAGGAATGGGAACAATATACAGATAGAATGTTTGAATAACTTGATTAACTCTTGGAAGTTATTCTCTGCCAGCTTTTCTGTGGGGGAGGGGGAAGCTTTCTGCTAGTTGCTAGACAGTCCTTGTGTCTCTCTGGTAGAGTTGTGCTGTGTCTGGCATTCCAAACCACTGCTTTGAATGTGTGCTAAACCCACTTCAATTCAGGGTTGAAATCCAGGGCTGAACGTGGCTTCCTGTCCCGCGTCTGTTCCGAGTCCTGTTTGTCTGCTGGGGGTTGCAGCACTGTCATTGTATTTTGGGTTGTGTCAGTGGTGCTAGATGGAATGCTTGCAGAAGCAAGGAGGAATTTGTACAAAATAAATATATGACTGCATTAAAAGGTCAGAGACGATGCAGTGTCTGGACACATGTGCTTCAGATGTATCATTTGGTCAATAAGCCAGTTCTGCTGTGTAACTTCCCTGGCAGAAGCAGACTGCTAAAATGGCAGTGCCTTTGAAAAGGAGGTGTGGGATATTCTGTTAAGGTGCAGGTAAATATTGAAGGAGTTAATAATGTTTCCCAAATCCCAAGAATCCACTCTAGGCTGTTGTGATAATTTAGAGCTTACCGTTCTAACATACAGAGTTGCGAAATCTCCTTTTGCTAAAAATGTTCTTGCTTACAGACACAAAAATCTTCAAACCCAAAAACCAAAATACCCCAAACAAATGCTGGCCCAGAATTAAAACCAAAGCCCTAGAGAACATCACAAGTTAACTTCCATCAGTGATAAGTATTGAGGCTAACCTTGATTGAACTTGGGTTTTTCTCTTCAGTATGAATGAAAGCCTAGATCAGACACAGCCTCCATCTTGTTTATGTTAGTCTTGGGATGATACTATGTTAATTGCAGCTGATACAGTGCATTCTGAGACTTTTCTTTGTTACCTGCTGGAAAAGCAAGATAGTAACTTTTTTTTTTTCTCTGTGTCGAATGAGAAACTTATCATGGTGAGACTGTTGTCTAAGGAGATGTGTGATCATATGGCCAAAGTATTGCTTTCTATTAAAGCTGTTCACATTGGTGATGGCATCCATACACATACATATGTGTATATGTTTTTTTATATATGTATTTTGCTTTTATTTGGTGCTGCCATCATAATACTGCTCTTGATGTGGCTGGGTTACACATGAAGGTACGCAGGTTTGTATCTGTATTTAACTGAAGCATTAAAGGCTTTTACTTTAAGATTGAAGGCCTGGGTTGGTCCCATAAGCAGCTATATGGGATTAGCATGCTGTTATTGCCACTAGGATGGGGATTGACTTGGAAATAGAAGTCTGAGATCTGTTTGCACCTTGACAGCAGATACGAAAAGTGCTTGTGCTTAGCCTCCTGAGGAATTCCAGTTCTCTGTACTGTCATATTGGGTTGACTGCTGAACAGTGATGTTGAGAAATGTTAGTACAGTGTTCTGCTGCACCCTCAAATTTGATGAAAATTTTCAGAATTTACCAAGGGGAAAGTAAAAACAAAATTATAACTTGGGGGGTGGTGGTGCAAATCCCTTGGAAAAATCCTGATTTCTGGTGAATGTCTGGAAGAAGAAATACATGGCAGTTGACAAAAAGCCAACACAAAACCCCAAGAATGTAATTGGTCTCTTATCATCAAATAAATACTCACAAGGATGTGTTCATATGCACTACATAGGAGAACTTGGTATGCTGCTATGTCAGTGGGTCTAGTCAGACTGTGTTCCAAGGGTGTCTTAGTGTATTTGCTGCTAAGTATTTCTTCCATTAATCTTAAGTAGCTGCAGTCTTTTATCCCTGGATGATTTTAGAGCTGTGAGGCCATAGATACAAATTTGTACTTACTGGCAGACCAAGGTTCTCATCATGGTTTTTTTTGCCCTCTTGAGTTTTTTGGCCAGTCAGCTTTGGGGATGTTTCAGTGTGTACTATTTTAGCTTCTTCTGCTTCTGCTTAATTTCAACCACTAAATAGAAGAAGTCTGTTAAACATAAATTCTGTCTTTTTGTTTTCATTTTCACTGGGTTTTTTTATGCTATTTGTTCAGAAAATAAGCTGAAAAAATGCTAAGTAATACAGAAAAATCACAGGGGAAGAACAAAACAGGAAATATGTTGTAGTAATAAGTGTTTATTAGCATGGTTGCAACTTATTTATGCATATTCATAGTAGATGTACATGTTATCTCTCTTCAGGTTCCTGAGCAGCAGCCAATTACTTTATGCAGTGGAGCTGAAGACACCAAGCATTATGAGGAGGGCAAGAAATGTGTGGAAGAATTGGCATTGTACCTCAAACCACTCAGCAGTGCAAGAGGTAGTTCCTGCATTGCTTCCTTGGAAAATGAAACCAAAAAAACCAATTAAGATGCAAAACAGGCTGTCCAAATTTTTATTTAGTATGTGAGCTGGGTCAATGTAATTCTAAGCTAGCAAACATGCACTGTGTTGAAGAGCATGGATTTTATATATATTACATGTGCTGTATTTGGACAGTCTGTCAGCCCCAGTAGTGGATCTGAGCATTATGGGCATTAGGTTATCTGGTTTGGTTTTTTGTTTGTTTGTTTGTTTTTTGAGAAGCTGTCTTAGTGTTTTGCAACCAGTGCAGTGACAGCAGTATTGCTCTGGGAATTGGTGGCCCAGTGAACATGTTCTGGCTGTAGAGCAAACTCAACATGGCAGCTGTATGTCTAGTGAGTCACTTGTTCCTTTAACCTGAATTAGGTGGCTCTCAGCATGTTTGTGATTCAGAGATTTGGCACATAATGAAACATCACCCAAGCAGTTCAGGACTCATGGAAGCTCTAAACCAAAACAGTGAAGGTACCACGTGTAGGCAAGAAACTCAGTGTGTTGTGGAAACAAAACAAATGTCCAAGGGATCCCTAAAGTCCATGAACAATGGATGGACTGGAAATCTGTATTGGGAGAGTGTGGGACCAACTACCAGCAAGGGGGAAGGATTCACTAGAGGTTCTCTCTTCTTGAAAAAGCCAGATCAGTCAATCACAAGGTTAAGCCTGTGGGGAGGCTGACCACCAGAAAACTGCTTTTATTGCCAAGTGAAACAAACTTCTGATATGCCTTGGCTAGTATTCCCTTGACAAAATGGACACCAAGAGAGCTAAGTTTGCACTTGCCAGTACAGTCACTGAAGGCTGGCACAAGGAGAGGAATATGAGGTAGTTTATTATTCTGTTTCATTTTGTTTTGAAGGTGTGGGTCTTAACAGTACTACTCAGAGTGTGCTGAGTCGTCCCATGCAGAGGAAACTTGTGACATTAGTCCATTGCCAGCTGGTGGAGGAGGAAGGGCGGATCAGAGCCATGCGTGCAGCACGGTCACTGGGTGAAAGAACAGTCACAGAGCTCATTCTCCAGCATCAAAACCCTCAGCAGCTCTCCTCCAACCTCTGGGCTGCAGTGAGAGCCAGAGGGTGCCAGTTCCTTGGGCCAGGTAGGTGACATTGCAATATCATTGCTGTACCAGAAGCAATTTAGAATTGAGCCATTGATAAAGGACTATCCAATTGCCCAAGTGATTTTATTAAGCATTAGCCTAGTTTCTTAATAGTAGTCTTCAGAATTAATTATGTATTTGTTGGGCTGATGCTATTGTCTTTTCCTGTATTTTTAATGCTTTTTAAAGTCTTCTGTAAAATTCAGAATAAGCGTTCTCCTGTTCTTGTCATAGGATAAATGACCAGTTGCTTCTCACTTGCTGTTTCTTGAAGAACTTTCTAGAAAGTATAAGGTTACTGGAAGTGACTGGCATGGCTTCTTTTCCTACTCTAGGGCAATAAATATATGAAACGGTTGTGAGGATAGATTTTTTACAGTTACATGTATACATTTTTAAGAAGTTGTGCATTTATAAATTGAATTGCTTTATGTAAAATATCAGAAAGAAATCAACGTTGCGCTTAAAAAAAGTGAAATCTCATTATTGAAAATATAGACTTCACTCGTTGAGTCTTGAAATAGAAAGCCACTTTTTTAAAAAGTAGTGAAGTTTTTCTGAACTTAAACAGATGAAGACTAATTTTGAGATACTAACTTTCATATCCCTTCAGGGAAGAGTGATGTTGGTTATGTAGCAAAATAGCACTGCTGCAGCCTAGTTGATTGGTGTGGACACTTTGTTTGGTTTTTTTGCATGGAAATGAACCCTGCTTTCCCTTAACTTGTCACTTCGTCTTGTGGGATAAATGTGGGATGTAGGCAATACACTTTGAAAACTCGTATTAATGATCAAGAGATGTACAGATGGGAATCTTCTTATCAGATGATATCCAAAATAGATGTTGTTGTATTGGTGGTGGTAGTAGTAATAATAATATTAATAGAATATATAATAATAAATCGTAATAATGATAATAATATTAAAGGTAAAAAGTCCTGTTTTCCCAAGTAGCAGTCTGGGAATCTGAAAGGGTTCCTTCTCTCTTTGCCCTCCCTTCTTGCTCAACTTTCTTTTTTCTCTGTGGGTTTGTGTGTCTGTTGGTTTTTTAGCAGTTATCCCAATTGTAGATGAACAAGAAACTGCAGAAATTTTACTTGGGCTTCTCTCATCCTTTGTCTCTTTTTCCCCTGACTATCAGCAATGCAAGAAGAGGCTTTAAAGCTGGTTCTGCTGGCTTTAGAAGATGGATCTGCTCTGTCACGGAAGGTCTTGGTTCTCTTTGTGGTGCAGAGACTGGAGCCACGATTCCCTCAGGCCTCCAAAACTAGCATTGGGCATGTTGTCCAGCTCCTTTACAGGGCCTCGTGCTTCAAGGTATGAGAGAGATTCTGACCAAAGGTTTTGTAATACTATGAAAACTTGGTTTTCACCTTCAATTTTCATTGTCCTGTAGCATTAAATGTGCCTAAATATATGTGATTAATCAAATAAAGTATTGCTCATTAAGTCCCACATGAATTTAGAGAGTTCTTTGTCATTCATCTGTCATGGCAGTGTAGGCTGAAACAGCCACTTGAAGCTGTAAAGTTATGTTTTGCCTCTGTCCAGTTTTGTAGAGGCGCCGTTACAAAACCTGGATGTAAGGCAACATGCTAACCTTCTTAGAAGTGGCTTAAAGCCAAAACATCCCTAATTCTGTTAATTCAGTTGTGGTGTGGTTAGAATCAAAAAAATAGGAGACTTTTGGGTGTCAGCTGTATGAAGAAAAACTGCATAATGTACTTTACAGTATTTAATATTTGTTACTAGATTTTCAACTTAAATGTCATTCACTCTTGCTAAATGAGTAGAAAAATGCTTTGGTTTTGCTAATTGTACCCTCAAACAAAATTCTGCAATGCAAACAAAATATCTTGATTGAAGGTGTGGATGCTGTAAAATCTTTCAGGAAGTGTGACACTTTGACCAATATGTGAGTTAGATTCCAAGTAAACAGTGTTTTGTTCATCCATTTTATAGTGGTTCCACTGTATGAAGTGTGTGTTACTTTAGTAGGAGCTGGTGTTGGTTGAGTAGTATCATAGTTGATTTTAGTTTGAGAGAAGGACTTAGTTGTTGACTGAAGATGTCACTTGCCTCGGACTTAACCTAATCTTGGGATTATCCTGCTTAACTGCATTTGGCTCATTTCTCCTTCCTAGGTGACCAAGCGAGATGAGGACTCCTCCCTGATGCAACTGAAGGAGGAATTTCGGACTTACGAAGCTCTGAGAAGGGAGCATGACTCGCAGATAGTTCAAATAGCCATGGAAGCAGGTTTGCGCATTGCACCAGACCAGTGGTCCTCGCTGTTGTATGGAGACCAGTCTCACAAATCCCACATGCAGAGTATCATTGACAAGGTAAAGCCACCTCAAATCAGCCCAGTCCATCTTGTTTACAACTTTAGTAGATTTAAATGTTTGTAACATAGAAGATCTGCCCACGTGGACTTGCCCATTAATAATTTGTTTTGTTATTTCAAAACCTGTTATGTCTGAATAATTAGAATATACTAATGAATCTTGCTCCCTCTGCCATCCTGACATTTTTGCTACTTTACTTCTTTCTGCAGATGGAAACTCACAAAGTTTACCTAAAGAATTGGGGTGTGACCTTTATGAACAGCTGATAAGTGCCACTGTAGTGACAGAGGCTAATGGTCCATGTTTCCAGACAGGAAGTTATTGCATGAGTTGGAAAAAAAAGAGTCCTCACGTCTGTGTCTGAAGTAACACAGAGAGATGAAAGCACATTTCATAAGTAAAATACATAAACTCTGAAAATGCCCAGATCTCTCTGTGTTCAGAAGCAATATAGTATAAATGGGGTTTTAGATTAGGGGACACTTTTCTAAGTGCCTAAATTAGATGGTAAGAACTGAACCTTGGTGAATGTTTATGAAAGCTATGAAACAACTGCTTTGGCTGCTGTGCAAGAGGATTAGCTTCAAGTAGCTTCTGTTGTGTATTTATGCCTTTGTCTACCTTTTGAAGTGTCCTGCCAAACATCTCCCAAAGGATCTAGGTGAAATTAACAATTTTAAATACTGGAATACTGTGATATTAGGAAATGGAATGCTGCTAGCTATCTTTTCCTTCAACCATCTTGTTCTTTATTTTCTGCTTGCTGTACTCCGTTTACAGCAGGGTTGCAAACCTGTTGGTTTGGGGATTGGATATATTAGACTCTTCAGAAATCTAAATTGAATTAATATGGCCCATGTTTTTTCTTGGGTGGCAACACAAAATAAATGGGTTTTATTACTAGAAATAATACTAGCCTTTAGTTTGTCTATTTAGGAGAGTAATTTAATGCAATGTCAAAGAACTGCATTCTTAATAGAAAGGGTTCACTGGAAAGGGCTTCTGTGAAAGATGTTTATCTCCACTTTTGAGAGACAGTTCTTGTGAGCCTGTGGAGCAGCCTTCAGAAACCATGAGGATTGCTATGCCTGTAGAAAGTTAATTATGATAATTTTTTTAAGTTGCAGACCCCAGCCTCGTTTGCACAGAGTGTTCAGGAATTAACTATTGCTCTTCAGAGGACTGGAGATCCAGCTAACTTGAATCGTCTTAGACCTCACCTTGAGCTCCTAGCAAATATTGATCCCAGTCCAGGTAAATCTGGATGTTTTTATGAAAACCTTTAAGTTTAGCAAGATGAGCTTAACACCATTCAAGGATTGAAGGCTGATCACCAAGTGTAAGGAAACATCCTCCTTACTCGTCAACCTAAGAGTTTTGGATTCCAAAGTAGAATTTTGATAGATTGAATAGAGAGAAGCTGAGTAAAAGTCAGTCTAGACAAGAACGGTTTGTTAGCCTACAGAATTTAGTATTTTTCTTGTTCATATGCAATTATGCAAAACTAAGAAAGAGTCTGGGAAGATAGTTGGAAAGAGTTTAACTGGGAAATAAAAGCTAAGCTGTTGACAGAGAAGGATAGAAATTGTTAAAAAAGTCAGCAGTGCTGTAAGGATGGACCACCTGAGGGAGAAGGAAAGGGACAGAAGAAAGTCCTGTGGCTGAAGTTTTATTTTATACCTGCTAAAATTTGCGAAATCAGTATTATATATCAAAATATTAAAAAGATATGAAGTACAACTAGAGGAGATAAGAAATTGTACTTTGTATTTGTTTAAACAAACAGAAGTTAAACTTCCTTTCCAATGAGGACTAGTTGTACCTCACAGCTAAAGGAGATGCAGTGCTTTCTTCCCAAATCTTTCATACTGGAACAAGCTGAGGACAAACCTGTGTACTGCAAATTTGTTTGCAAAAAACAGATATGGAAGGTAGCATCACTAATTGCCTCCCTTGATTTTGGTAGCCAAGTCTGGTCTTCATGGTGTTTTTTCTCTGCTGTTGAGTTACCTCAAGAACAGCAGGGAAGCATGTTGAAGTACTTCTGGAAGAATTTAGTCCCTCTGAGTGGAATATCATGTAATGAATTCTGCTAAAGATCTTGAAAGGCTCTTTGAGGTACTGTGCTTTGCAATAGAGTGTGCAGGCACACAGTGGGAGTGTCAGCTGCTGGAACAGATTCAAAAACCTAGAAAAGTAAATTGTCTTAAAAGAAAAAGTGCTCCTATAGAATTGAGACTGAACAATTTATTCAGTGTTTTAGATGGTGATCTGATTCATAGATTTACCTTGTGATGTTTTTTCCACATGAGAGGCATTAATTTCTGTTGCTGTTCCACGTCTGTGCTGTGTAATCAGGTCAGCGATGACTGTATTCGTACGGAGTGATTTTACCTCCAGGAGTCTGAATGCAAAGAGGGATCTTGAACCTGATGTTTTTCTTAATGGGAAGGGTTTGTACAGTGCCTTTACTCTGGATTTTTTGTCAGATGTGAAACTTCTTGTAAAAGGAAATAATTTGACATGCTAACAATGGTCTTACTGGTTCGTGTTTTGTGCAGTTCAGTCTTAGGTTTATAGCTACCTCTATTATGTAAGAGCTAAATGTCCCAGAATTAAGGTGCTGAATGCTTTTTTATCTACTGATTAAACTTTTTTTATAAACTTGTCAAGTTTTGTGATACTGATGCAGGGTTTTGTACCTGGTTTTGGAAAATCCTTCTGATTTTTCTTTTTATATTCTGTGTTTGCTGTCCATGCAACAGATGCTCCACCTCCAACATGGGAACAACTGGAAAATGGACTAGTTGCTGTGAGGACTGTGGTTCATGGCTTAGTTGATTATATCCAAAATCACAGCAAAAAAGGAACAGATCAACAACAGGTAAAAGCTAAATCATTTGGGGAATATGTACCTCTAAGTTTTATTGGCTGTATCCTATAGACAAGGGTTACTAATGTCATCTTGGAAAGATTTGGTTTGACAAGGAGCTTTTTTTTTACTGCGAGTCATATTTGTCAAAAAAGAAACAGGAAGAACCACGAAACAACACATATTTACCTCCAAAACCTCTTGAATTGATTTTCACAGCTCACTAGGATGGAAGGAGAACAGTCTGATCCAGCTGCAGACTTAGGGAAATGAACAACAACCTTCCTGAGCAGAGGGTGGGGAAGCAACACTGAGTGCTACTGTGATTTGTGGGAATTTTCTTGGTTTTGTTTTAATGTGACATATTTCAGCCAGCTGGCTCTCTGTTAATGAAATCATCCTTATACCTGTGCTTAATGGTCTGTCAAGCTTGAATATTTAAGAACAGTGCATATGAAGGTGCAATCCAAATTCCTGAAACAAATTTTTTTGTTTCAGCAATGACAATGTAATTGTATATTAGCTTATCTCATAGTTACCATATCATAAATTCTTTTGATATCATTTTATTGTGTAGCTGATGTGTAGCTGATGTAAATGCTGCTGAAATACAGAGCTGCCCATCCCAGTCCTACTCCTCCATCACTTTGGCATTCATCCTCTTGGGGAGCTCAAGTAGGAAAAAGATTCTCTGCCCAAAAAAAGGCAAAACTAAAGCAAATTTTTTCTGCTGTTTCACCTTTTTACATTACTTGGGATGGATAGTGAGCACTGTCACCAGCAAAAGAAAAAAAAGTAGAAGTGCATAAGTGGGAATCTGGGAGGGGAAAACAGCAGGAGTTTTTGCTGTGGAGAGCCTGTGGTACATGCTGTGCTGCTTGGAAGGGATCCCAGAGCTTCCTGAGTAGGAAAGGGATGTCTGCTGAGCTCTGGGTGAAGTTAACTGGCAGCAGTGGCCAGTAAAAGGCTGTGTGGCTTATGTTCTCTCTGCCTGGATCTTCTCACTACAGTAGATGGAAAAAAAAATCCCAAACCAAACAAAAAAACCCTACAAAGAAACCTAACAGTTTGCAGGTGACTTCTTACAGGTATACTTTTTGGCTTCTCAGAAAGCATATTGACTTTTACTGACCTTTCCCTTCGTGGGAGCTGTTGATAGGGTATATCTGATTATTGGTAATTTTCTCATCCTGTATCAGTTTTGTCCGCTTAACTGTGTACAAAAATGTACAGCTCTGTTCCAGTCAAGCTCTCAAGTAAAGAGTTTGAATAAAAGTGTTGTAGAAAACTGAGTTGACTTAGCTGTCAAAACCTCTGCTCTTGAATCTGTTGAGTCTGTTGAAGAGCCAAACAAAAGTAGTTTATTTCATATCAGGTATTCCAGAAATACTTAAATTGAGGAATTATCAACAGTCTGACATCAGGCCTTTGATAAGATAAGATACAGATATTTGATAGGATACATTCAGCTTGGTGAAGTGCACTTTGATGATCAGGTATCTCACCTGGTTTCTTTAACCTTGTCAGCCCCCTCAGCACAGCAAGTACAAGACATACATGTGCCGAGACATGAAGCAGAGAGGAGGATGTCCCCGGGGGGCCAGCTGCACCTTCGCACACTCACAGGAGGAGCTGGAAAAGTGAGTGGACCTCTGCTAGTAGAAAGCAGTCTAGTCTTTGTTTATCTTGTCTGTAAGAGTTGTTTCTCATATCTGGGAATGAGGGGGAAAGGAGGTATAACCTGCTGTTGAACTAGTAAGAAGTAATGTGATAAACTTGTAGCAGTCATCTCATAGGTTTTGGAGCTACTTGTTCTTCCATACAGCAGGATATTTGGTTTGTTCATCAGTAATGCAGCTCTGGAAGTTTGATGTTACACAAGTGTTATCCAAAGTTTTTGGAGGTGGGCTGTTTTCCCTACTTAAGTGTGACTAAACATTCTCTGTGATGGCATTCCCAGTGACTATTATTTAGCAGTGCTTCTTATCTTCCCATTTTATTCAGGTAGGTTGCTGGCAGTTTTCCAAAAGTAAGGAATGTGCTGCTAGTTCTTCAATGAGCTAAAAACAAACTTTCCAAGATTTTTCTTTGCAATGATCTTTTGTGCAATATGTCAAAAAGTTTCATGCAGATACCTTCAATTGGTTACATGTACTGTCATAGAGTTAAAAAATGATGGTCATACCAAGTTTGCAGTCTAGATCCATTATAGATTTAGGAGGGCTTCCAGTTATGCAAGAGCAAGGTGCTGTTGTTCCGCAGGTTGCTTTAATTTTTTTGAAAGTGAAATGGATTATTTAGGAACTAAAAGAAATAAATACAGTGTATTTTATGTAGTATATTAGCTTGTTACTTGCTTTTTGGGCTAAAATAATTAAAAGGAAAGGTGCTTTTTAGTGAGAAGAATGCTGCAAAGGCTTAGAATTGGCATGCAGTGTTTCTTTTTCCTTTCTTAATATGAAACTCAAAGCATTAATGTCAGTTCTTGGGCTGTATAGCCAGCATGCAGTGCTGAAGAAAGAAGAGCAGAGCATGTGGTGTTAGAATGGCAAAGACAGTTATTCATATGAACAAGGAATAGCACTTCAATACTTGTGTGCTGCAGAAACTAAGAGTTGTTTACCTTCTGTCATCGTGCTAATGAAATGGAGAATTGGTAGCGCCGCTTTGGGATGGTTTTGTTAACCTGTGTTGGGTGATGGGTCAGCAATTAGTTACAACTCTGAGCCAGTTGTATGAATCAGGGACTATTTGCAGGTGGGAGAGGCCTATTGTAGCCAGACTGACTTCCATGCCTTGGCTTGGTATTAATATTGTCCTGATCTGAAGAGAATGTTCAGTTTCAGATTCCAGCAGTTTCTGTGGGTGGTTGGGGAACTTGGGAGTTCTGATTGTTCCTTGCACCTTTTATCTTTGCCTAATTCCTTTAAATAGCTGTTGTGTTAGTGTTCCTCCTTTTAAAAATACTTAATACTCCTTTAAAAAAAAGAAATGACCCTGTGTGCATAGGCAAGCACTGAACTTTTTAAAATTAATTTGTATCCTGCACATGTAACAACATCTGAAAAAACAGCCCCAACAGTATAACCCCTTTTTACTTCTTTTGTGTTGCTCTTAATGCATTTGGGCAACTACAAAGATTATCTAAAGACTGAGTAATAACTGCCACCTTTTTCTACAGTAATTTGTGTACCTTCCTAGTCTGGGTTCCCGTCTCACTATGTTATTTATGACATGAAAGTGTTGGCTTCAACCCTGCTGAAAAAGTAGCTTCCTGTTCAGTGAGAACTCTCAGGTCTGCAAATATGCTCTCACTTGAATTCTGGGGTCTGAACTAATGGCAGACTATTTAGTGGAGGACCTTCAACTCTGGAATTTGTTATCCAGTACCATTGGCCTACTGGTTTCTGTGGAACTTTTGGTTAAAATGCCTATATTTGTTCAGGCTTTAGTCAGAAGCAGTTAGATTTTTAGAATTGTTGTGCATTCATAGAGTTTCTATCTCTGTAATCACTTTATCAAACAACAGAAATTGTGTATGCTGCATATTGATATAGTAACATAAATCTTGAACTGTACTTTTAAATATATCACATGGTAGTAAACACTTTTATTGGACAAATGGAGCAGAAGGGTATAACTTTATATCTTTTCACTTAAATTTTCTCCTATTAGTTTCTTCTCTGAAGAAAACAGGCTTGAAAAGGCTGTGATTCTTATTCTGAAGCTTGCATTACTGTATTTATGTGATGCTTGGTTTTGGTTTTCATCTCTTGAGGTGCCTATGTGTAAAGAAAGTAGGACTTGTAAATTTGATGTGTGAAGTTTACCTGTGAATTCCTGATATACTTGTCATTAAAAGTCCATCCTTGTTCTGATTGAAACTCCTGTTAATAGATCAGCTATCAGGGAAGTTGTGTTCAAAGAGATATTCTCATAAGTCTCTTGGGGAACTTGAATAAAAGAAAGCTTTCAGTAGAATCCATGTTTGAAAAATCTTGAAAATACAGCTCCTTTTACTTTTTTTTTTTTGTTTGTTTGTTTGTTTTTGGGTTTGTTTTGTTTTTTTTGTTTCAATTTTTGATACGTGGTTTTCTTTCTGAAGATTCCGTAAAATGAACAAGCGTCTCGTTCCCAGAAGACCCCTTAGTGCCTCCCTGGGCCAGCTGAATGAGGTGGGCCTGCCTTCAGGAGCTATCCTCTCAGAGGAAGGGGGAGTGGACTTGCCCAATAGGAAAACTTCTGCTCTGCCAAATGGAATTGTGTCAACAGGCAGCACAGTGACACAACTCATTTCTCGAGGCACTGACTCCGGTTATGAAACTGCCCTGAAGCCGGGGAAGATGGACCATCTGAGCAGCAGTGCCCCTGGATCCCCTCCTGACTTGTACGGCTCTTCCTTCCTCTTGATCAAATTGTTGTGTGTATAAATGTGAAGTAGAAACTAAGTAAACTAGTTCTTTAAAAAGTAAACAGAACTGGGGTTGTGGTTAGTTTTGTGGTTTTTTTAAGCAATTAGTAGAATAGAAAGCTAAAGCTGAAACTAAACTGCATTAATTCCTTGTTTGCTTATATTTTAATTGGAGAAAGTGATAGAAGCCTTCAGAGGGTAGAATGTAGACAAATAACTGTGTTTTAGAGTACAGTGTGCTATACCAGGCCTTAATGAGCAGTGCCATTTTTCCACTCTTTTAGGCTGGAATCTGTTCCCAAGAGCTCTATTTCTGCCTTGCCAGTGAACCCTCATCCTGTGCCTGCTCGGGTGCCAGCAGATCTGCCCTCAGTGTCTGTCACCAAGCAATTGCAGATGGTACCACGAGGGTCTCAGCTGTACAATGCACAACAAGCAGATATGTTTTATCAAGACCCCAGAGGGGCTGCCCCATCGTTTGAGCCGGCACCCTACCAACAAGGTAAGATTAACACCAAGCTCTTTCATCCTCATACTGATTTTAGTCTTTCTTCCCACTCTGGTTTTTAAGTCCTTTAATTGGAGTTTTCTTACAAATGACACTAACATGGTGACTTCAGAATGGAAATTGGTGGAATTTTATGTCTTGACTGAGAGTTTCAATGCAAGTGGAAACAATACTTGTATCTGTCCAAGTGTTGTGCAAGTCCTTCTGTCTTCAATTCTTCCTAATTGGGCTGGATGAGGGATCCAGTGTGGTAAACTTTAATTCAGTTTGACTTGGGGAAAAGTGTGTGTGATGACTAGAGATAGATGAAATTAGAGAAGGAAAAAAGAAATCATCATAAGAAAGGAACTAAGAGGAAAAACTAACTATAAAGAGAGCACATGGAGGAAGATAATATTGAAGGGGATTAAAAAGAGAAGATATGGCTATCTATATGAAAACAGAGAATGATTCTTAGGTAATGTGAGGTTGCAGAGAGAAATGAGATAAAGTGAAGTTAATATGAAAGAAAAATAAGCAATGAAAGACCAAAGGAATTTAAAAGCAGAAAAGGCTCTAGAAAAGAAAGGTGCAATGGGGGAAGCCATTTCTGAGACAGTGGCAGAGCATTTTGAAGAAAAACAAACTTACTTACATTTGTTATGTGCAAGTTAACATCTGAGTTGTCCACAAAATTTGATGTCATGCACATGTTCATACTTATTTTAAAATTATCCAGAGATCCTGAATAGAATAATAAAATCTTCAGGTAACCAGGCAATGTGATATTACAAGTCTTTGGTGATTTACAGTTCTGAAATGTCTTTCTCCTGTTCAAGACCATAGAACAAATCTCTAGGTAGCTTCAAATCCTAATAATCCAAGTTCCTTTACCCAGCCAGTGACTCAGATATGTTGAGATAAATTGAATTTAATTGCATGGGTGAAGATGTACAGACCAATCTTTAGTTTATGTTTTAGGTCTTACCTAGCTAAAGCATTTGTAGCAATCTGCAAAGACGTTCTGGTGATTTATTTCTATTCAGTGTGCTGGCAGGACTTGTGGGGCATCTGTGGTGGGCTCAGTCTCACCAGCTCTTCATCAGCTACTGTAACATTGACACAGTGCTGGTATCTTAGGGAATTATACCGTATCACTTGAGCTTTGGCTCAGCTTTTGCTTCTTCAGTGTTTTCTGCGGTCAATTTTTGTGAACAGTTGTGGTAATCCCTTTCTGTATGTTGTGTTTTCCCCCTTGCCTTGCTGCAGGAGTGTACTACCCGACTCAGTCCATGTCTCGCTTTGTGCGCCCTCCTCCGTCGGCGGCCGAGGCGGGCGCGCCGTACCTGGAGCACTACGGGCCGTACCTGCCGGAGCGCGTGGTGAGCCCGCAGTACCCGCAGCCGCAGGGGTACCCGGCCCTGGCACAGCCCATCTACCCCCCGCACTACGACAGCCGCCGCGTCTACCCGCCCGTGCAGCCCTACCAGCGCGACGACGTGGTGCGGGGCAGCCCCGTGCCCATCGACATCCCGCAGGCGGCCGTGCCCCTCTACGTACCCGAGAGCAGAGACAGATACCAGCAAACAGAGGCTTACTGCCCGGTGGCTCCACACCTCGGTCAGATCAGACCTTCGTGCCACAGGGTAGGGCTTCTACACTGCCTTTTTGTAGTTGTATTTTTGTACTAAGGGGGTGGCCCTCACCAAAGTCTGAACTTTAGGAAGCAGATCAAAAACTGGAAGGTAATTTAGTTACTGGTCAACTCTGTGGTTGTAACGATGTTAATATGTAAAAAGAAAAGCATTGTAATTCACTTTGGAAATCTGCTAAGTCTCTGACTTCTCCAGCAAAGATTAGGCTGGAGAGGCCTACTCAAGTGCAGAGCAAATTCAGTGTGTGGAAACAGTCACCTTTACATTCTTGTACTGCCCATCTGTGACTGAGCGACCTATGTAAGAAACATTAAACATACTTGCCCTGATAATAGAATTAAAAATTCTGCTCTTCTGAGTTGTTTTCTAGTTAGATAGCTAACCTGAGGGTCTTCCTGTTGTAAGTTTACACATTTGTTTTGATAACTCACCAGCTGGAATTGAGTTCTGTAGAATAGCTGGACTTAGGTCATTCAGACTAAAGGCTCTGAATCCTATTGCTGAGTACAGGAAGTGTTTTAACATAACATATCATAATTGATAGCATAATTTATGAGTTTGAGTGTGCTGTGTTTGTGTTTAATTCTATTGCAAAGTTAATAATAAATGTGATTTGTGACCTGTAGAGTTCTATCTCTATATTTTATATATATGACTGTAATGGGAAGTTGCCATACTGAACGTTTCCCCCTGGGAACTTTACCAAGTTGAAATTGCCTGTTCGTGGGGTGTCTTGAATTAACACTGGCCAGTGTAGGAACATGTATGTCCTATATGAAAGTTAACAGGTAGCCTTTAACAAAGCGATCATTACTTGTTACTTTAATGATTCTGTCTATCCTCTGTGTTTTGCTCTCCTTGCAGTATATAGTTGCCTTACTTTATTCAAGTAAACAACACTTAGAAAATTATTCATTTTGTACCTAAATCCTTCAGGAGCTCTGAAACATTTTCCTGTCTTCATTTCAGCCTCATCCCAGCCTGGATGAACTTCACCGACGAAGGAAAGAGATCATGGCCCAGCTGGAAGAGAGGAAGGTGATTTCTCCACCTCCTTTTGCACCATCACCAACCTTGCCTCATCCTTTTCACTCAGAGGAGGTAAGCATATTTTGACAAAAACATGAGATTCTGGCATGTTTAGAAAACACTTGGGTGTTTATGTGCCGATAGGTGTAAACAACAAGGAAATCAGAGCAGTAAAGCACAGGCAAGTGTAGTGGAAAGTAGTTTCTGTGCCAGATGGGAAGCCCTTGTAGTACAGTCTCCAGTATTTCAGCTGGCTGTTGTTCTACCACTGGTCCTAAGCTCTCTGCTTTCAGTGCAACCAAGAAAATTAACTTTGATCCATTACTAATTGAAGTAATTGCTCTTCAGTTACTAGACTTTACTCCTGACATATTTAGAATGAAGTAACAGCTTAATAGAGATTTATTTTTTTAACCAGTGTCAAAATACCACCTTCAAACTGGCCAAGTGAACAGTCAGCACTGGGAGCATAGCCAGGGGCTCAGAATTTCAAGCACTTCATGTGTTCTCTGGCCCAGTTCCAGAGGGTGATGTATCTGATAAAAAATAATCCTGGTAATGTTTCTCAAGTTCTCTACTGTTGAAGTGAACAGGGATGGCTGTGAAACTGCTTCTTCCCTTCACTTACAGAACCAGATTTTTGTTTTTGTACAGTACTTGGATGAAGACCTGAAGGTAGCTGGGAAATACAAAGGAAATGACTACAGCCAGTACTCTCCCTGGTCCTGTGACACCATCGGCTCCTACATTGGAACCAAAGATGCAAAACCCAAAGATGTTGTGGCAGCAAGGAGTGTGGAGATGGCGGTATGCAGGGATAAGGGGAAAACAGAAGAAGAGTGGTTATTTCTGTGGGTTGGGAAGAACTTTCATTTGCTTTCCTCGATGATGGCAGTGCTTTTATTTAAGCTTAAAAGGGCATTGAAGTCACAGAAAGTATTTGCAGGTGTGTGAAGCACTTTGATTTCAAGGTTATGGACAGTGCTACGTGTAGCTGGTACAAAATTTTGCATATAGATGCAGGATAACCACTCTGCAATGAAGCCATGGATAGCAAGAGTATTTTGCAAGGATTATTCTTTGCACTTACTTGTATGCAAAAATTATTCTGTCCTGCCAGCTTGTTAATTAAGCATGTCCATCTTTCTAATCAGAATTCATTCTTCTGTGGACAGATGCTCACCTGTTGTGACCACTTAATTAAATCAGGATTTTTTTGGTTCAGCTTCTCCTCAAAAAGGCTGCTTTTTTCCCCTCTGCCCCATTGGAATTAAATTTATCTTTTTTCTGTCTGCTGAATTGCTTTCCTCTTAAAACCTTGAAGCCACTACTGGGAATGGACCTAAAAAGGAGGCTTTCTCCTGGAAAAAGCAGAGCAAAAACCTGCGTTTTATCTGCAGCTTTGGCCTTTTTACCTGTCCTCTTGCTCTTAGTCCTACATGGTGTGGTTGCCTGGAGTTGTCACGCTGCCACGTTTGACCTGGGGAAGTACTGAGATTACTTGGAATCAGCTTATTGCTGGCCAAGTGGCAGCACCCAGGAAAGATAAACAACTCTTGGCTTTCATCCCTGCTACTAGAAAACTGTGTAAAAAAACTGCAGCTCAATTAAGAGTAGTAATAAGGTTCTGGAGAAGTAACCTCCTTTTTCAAGGCTAAACAAAGTACTCTTCTGCCCCAGAGCTAATTTTCCAATAAGGAAAATGGGATCTCTGCTACTTTTCAGTTTTTATCTCCTCACAGGAAAAAACTGTCAGGAGACCTTTACTGAATTAATTCTTCAGCAATTTTTTTTTTTTAATCATTTATAAGAGATTCCTTTTTTGAAGGACAGGAGTAGTACCATCTGAGAGTGCATAATGCTGCACATTCTGAAGATGATATGCATCTTTACTGAGTAAATAGGAGTATATTAAAATTGGTACTAGCATCCTACGGCCTCGAGTTTAAAATGTAATTTTTTTCCAGAGTTCCAATGTAGATTTTCCCGAAGGTTTCAGTTTCCGAGTATTAAGTTTCTTGAGTTTGGCTTCCAACTTAATTGTTACTGCCATTTTCACCCCTTTATTCCTGCCTCAGATATGTTAACTGTTTCTAGCAATCCTTATCGCCACTGAAAGCTTGCAGAGTTTTATTTTAATATTGAATTAAGGGTTGTAGCCTTTAGACAGTTTTCTTAGTGTAGCGGCCCAACTTACCTTCTCTTTTTGTTTTACTTATGGTTTACTTCTTTAGCAAATCTTAACTTGATTTTGGCAATTCTTGCCATGTTACATTTTATGGTAGCCAACAGATAGCTCTCCTCTTTTACTCAGCTCTTTGAGGAGAGAGTGAGTACTTTCTCTCTTCATTTGCTGACCCATTAAGGTGTCTGAGTAGGAAACTCAGAAACCAGGATGTTCCAAACAGTGCTGCTGCTTCATGACAAATGCCTGAAAGCATACACTAGGACATGTCCAAGTAAGTGCAGTACTGAAAAATTCCCATTCTGAGTCATCTGCAGGCTGTTAGGTGATGCAATTCTTAACAGTGAGCTTCAGAGAAGTTTCTTTTTGATTCTACAAGGAATATATTCTCCTCAGAGATGCCCACTGATCTCTTCTTTGAGTTTATATAAGGGGGAAGTTTCTTCCCATTAGACTTCCTCTGTCTCAATTTCCTTTTGCTGCTGCTCTCTTCTTCTGTATTTGATCACAATTGATTTTGCAGCTTTTTCAGTGTGGTATAGGTAATGGTTATCTTAAAGTAGATGAGGAGACGTCCCTTCTGACAGTCGAATTAGAAACTGGAGAATAGGAAAACTAGTTGAAAAGTGAAGGGAATAGAGAATACAAGAGAGAGAGACTTACTGCACTTAACAAAGGGATGTGATGCTGTTACTTTGTGAATGAGTTTTTGAGTGCCTTTTCCCTGTCTTGTCCAGAACGTGGACAGTAAAGCCATGCGTGAGCAGCGACTGGACATGCAGCGACGAGCGGCCGAGACAGGGGACGATGACCTCATTCCGTTTGGAGACCGACCAACTGTGTCACGATTTGGGGCCATCTCTCGTACTTCCAAAGCCATGTACCAGAACTCTGGGCCCATGCAGGCCATGGCGGTTCAGGGGGCTGCCACCAAATCCATCATTTCAGGTATGATCTGTGCTCTTGGGTTTTCCTGGCTGTTGCTATTTACTGCTACAGTGTAGTTCAGATCAAAGACAAGCCCTGTAAACTTGTATCTTGTCTTAGAAATGCAGCTATGGTGTGTGTTAATGCCAGTTAAAATAACTTCAGGTGAGATTATACTGAGAAGGCTGAATTCAGAACAAGGTTGCCACAGCTTTCTGAGATCACTTGGTCTGGATAAGAGGAGACTGAGGGCAGACCCCACAGCAGTCTACAGCTTCTTCCTGAGGGGATGCACAAGTCCCTGTTTTCTTTCTAGTGACCAGTGAAAGGGCTGGAGCTGTGTCAGGGGAGGGTTAGGTTGAGTATCAGGAAAAGGTTCAGTGGGGCACTGAACAGGGAATGGTCACAGCCCCAGAACTGCCAGAGCTCCAGAAGTATTGGACAATAGTCTCAGGCACAGAATGGAATTGTTGGGCTATCTGTGGAGGGCCAGGAATTGGACTCTGTGGTCTTTATGTGTCGCTTCCATTTATGTGTCTGGATGTTCAATTATTCCGTTACACATTTGTGTGTACACAGTGTGTTTGTTTATGATCCATAGTTGCTTTTGGAAGAAGTTACTTTTTTCTGCCAGTCCCTCTGATATGAAGCTTATTTTAAGTCTGTAGCAGCAGAATCCAGAAGCTTAGCACTTTACCAAATGCATAATGCAAAACCATCTTGATGAAGTACTTTACTGCTGCTGTTCCTGCTTTATGGATAGCTGCTCCTGCAAGCTTAATGCAACCATTGTCTTGTGTACTATTAGACAAAGCAAAGAAGTAGGAGTAGTTCATTTCCAACATGTTTATTTTTAATCACATGTATAATATGGCTTTCTGTCTTACTCCAAAAGATTGTCTCTTTCTTGAGATGCACTGAATAACCTTAAGAAAATATTTATTATATTTCCCCAAACTTGCTTCTAGCTTTTTCAGGCAGTATTTTTTTAGACTTTATTACAAGTAGAACTCTGACTTCCCTGAAATCTTTAAACTGTAGTTACCTAGATATGTCAGAATTATCAATGAACTCCTGAGTTTTTTAGGAATTTCAGTAATAAAACTAACTGCAGTCATCCTGTCTGTAAGTTTTGTTCTTTGTTCATCTGCCTGAGTATCTGAGGTGCTTTGCAGTCTCAGACTCTGGAAGGCTATCACAAACTGTTAGATATACAGGAATAATTATGTATAATACATGTGAGACTGGTCACAGAGAGTATTTCTGTGTTCATTTAATCAGAGGAAATGTTGAACTTCTCATAATTGGAGGGCTGGCCTTTTCTTTTTCTCTGTCTAGACTACAGTCCTTACGAAACCCACGGTGGCTGGGGAGGCTCTCCATATTCTCCTCATCAAAATATACCTTCTCAGGGACGTTTCAATGACAGGTAGGATTGCTTTGTTTTTTCTTTGCCTTTTGCTAAATTTTCTTTTATCTTTTTTTCTGTGTCAGTTGAGTAAAGATTTTTTTGGTTTTGATTGCCTTTTTTTTCCAATCCCAAAGGGAGAGACTGTCCATGTCGGATGTGGCTGGTCATGGGAAGCAGTTGCCCTCAGCTGAACGAGAGCAGCAGCTGCGCATGGAGCTGCAGCAGGTTGACCATCAGATCAGCCAGCAGACACAAATGCGGGGACTGGAGGTTGGTACCAGCACTGGGAGCAGCACTGGAGGGTGGCATGGAGAGAGATGATGCTGGTAAAGCTTTTCATGGGCTAACCTTTGTGGTGATATTCAGTAACAACACCTGATCCTGTGATGCCATGCATCAGGGCTGTGGTGCAAGTGTCAGCCCTGATGTGCTGACATGTGCTTAGGAGCAGAAACTTCCCTGCACTCCTTGTGCACGTCAACACCATATTTGAATCTGCAGTCTGTGGTCAGTCTTATTTGCTGTCATTCTCTTTCTCACTCCCCTTCTGTTCAACTCTACTCAGAGGCAAGCTTTTGGTGTAGGAGTCTGTTCTTCTTGACTTTCATGCTGTTGGAAATGTCTGATTTTGTGTACAGAAAGCCATGAGCTTCATCTGTTACATGTTTGGCTTTTGTTTGTACCTGTTCCTTCCTAAATAGCACAAACCACAAGAGTCAAGAAAGTAAATATGTAATATATTTAGCTTGAAAAATTAAGGCTTAATATTTTATGGCTCCTCATTTAGAAGAAACGTAGTTATAGTGTAAGGAAAGATGGGTGTGTGTTTGTAAAAGAATTAATGAGCTGAAATCTTTTGATTTTATGAAACAGAAGGAGAAATGTCAAGCCATAATGAATGAATAGTTTTAGAAAGCTTTAGTTACTTTTTTCCTCTTAGGAAACATCAGTAAATATTTACCAGAAAACTGTTCTAGGTACCTCAGCAGCTATTTGTGTTAACATTTTCCTAGAAGAAATTGCTGTAAGTAGTGGGTAGCAGCTTCTGCTGAAGCTGTGGTTAGCTAAGAACACATTACAGAGCAGGGTTATTGCAGATTAGTTTAATTAAGTCACAGCAGTACTTGCAGTAGGATGCATTAGTTAGTTACTTGAAACATAGCTTGTGTTCTTGTGCTTTTGTTTGGGAATGAGAGGAGAAAATGTTTTCAATCTTGCATGTCTGCCTTTGCCATAATACAAGAGTATTGGAAAGTTGCAAAACCTGTTAATGGCCTTCTCCTGCTCATCATAGTTGTGATTGTATCAGTGTTGAATCCTGCAGAATTGAATGTTGAACCTTGATTTTGCCATAATATGAATTTTGCAGAATTAGTCAGTTATTTTGAGTAAGAACAGCTTTCAGTTTATCTTTTGTGTTTAAAGTTGCATGTAGATATTGGGTATCAAGGAGTCTTCACTGGTTTGCCTATTACAAGGTTGCAGCAATCAATTCAGCCAGAGCATGAAGAGCTAGATAATTTTGCTTTTGCATTGCATGAGCATTTCTGCTTAAAGACCAGCCAGATGTTGGGTTGTGTGGAGTACAAGATGATGTATTTAAATGCAGAGCATGTACTTGCAAAACTGATTCACAAGTATAAGCAGATTTTTAGAATGACTGACATGGCTACTGCTTTTAGTAATTTACAACTTTTTAATGACAGTAGTCACTTGCTCCTCTCTGTTCCTCTGTTTCCTAATGTGGGTCAGTAGAGACCTACATATTGACAGCTACATCTCTCAAGATGATGTAATAATGATTCTGTCTCTGCTGTAGAATTAGATAAATTCTACTGCTTTAAATAAAGGAGCAGACTTGCTTTTCTGCAGTTCTCTTTTGTTGAACATAGAGCTCAGAAGAGAATAGTGGTTTTGTTCATGGTCTTAGTTTTGAGAAGGAAGTGGTATGTGAAGAAAACACATGCAAATATGTGACAGCAAGAGGTGTTTAACACTGCTTGTTTAAAAATGAAAATACTTGTCTGTGTGTACAGAAACATATTGAGACTTGCATTGGAAGTGATTTAAATTGGGACATTGTTAAGTGTGGTGAGAGGTGGCCTTGGTTTTGCAAATGAGCAATACTCTGGAATTAGGGCCTTGGAGCTCTTTGTGCTTGGTGTGTTGTGTGCTCAGTTGTGTATGTGCTTGGCTTTATGCATTTAGGCTGTTAGTAACAGGCTGCTGTTGCAGAGAGAGGCGACTACCCTGGCAGGCCAACCACAGCCCCCACCCCCACCTCCCAAGTGGCCTGGGATGATCTCAAGTGAACAGCTGAGCTTGGAGCTACACCAGGTGGAAAGGGAAATTGGGAAGAGAACCCGTGAGCTGAGCATGGTGAGTGCTGGGGGGGTGGGAGGCAGAGAGATGCAGTGGAGAGCCATGTACCTGGCTGCAGCCCTTTCACCCTGGCAGAAAGGCTCCCTACTGGATGCCCACAGCTGGAGTCATCTGTCTTCCTCTTCATCTCTGTTCTTCAAAACCTCCTGAGGAGTATCTTGAGTCCTCTTTAAGAAGAAGTTTAATGTAGCCACTTCAAAATGTTGATTTGTCACCATTTGAAATAAGCATGGTGTTGAATTTGATGGAAAACAAATTGTCTCCAAGGTCACTATGCCATGAGTTCTGTAAAGTGCTTTAACACAGGGAACATTGTCTGCAGGTACAGGCTAGTGTTCACAAGTCTGTGTGCTGTTACAGTCTGTGGGCTTTGCTTGTTGTTACAAGGATCATCCCTTCCTTTTGAGAAATACTGTGGCCTGAGAGGATGAGCATATCTGAAAGTCTGTTTTTGTCTCACGGCTTCTGTGGGTTAAACTGTGTGACTGCAGTTTACAAGCCTTATTCGTCGTCCCTGGGGGATGAAGTCTCCAATTCTTTCAACACACTCTTAAAGAATTTTTCATCTGTCCTTTCTTTAAAGGAGAGCCAGTCTTCACTGGATATGAAAAACAAGCTGGGCGCCACTAAACAGACAGAAAATGGGCAATTAGAACCACAAAACAAGGTTCCAGCTGAGGACCTTACACTGACATTCAGGTAATACGGGCCTTCAACCTGTCTTTGTGTAGCAGGAGACTGACTTCTTCAGGGCCACTCTCCTGTTGAATAAATACCCTTGCCTCACATCAGCTATCATGAGGAAGCACCTACTAGGCAAAGACAACACAAATCAAGTTTTTCTAGGACAGGCATGAATTAAGGAGCTCTCTAGCTGTGGAGTAGGTGAGTGGAATAAGACTGTATAAATTAATGCAGCAGAAGACTTGCAGTGTCTGTCAGAGAGGAATCCATCTAGTCAATATTGGATGATTAGTAAGGAGAAGCAAGAGTTACGCAGCCACCACAAAATAAATCTTTATCTGCTGTTTTAGTTTCAAATAAAGAAATCTCCCAAATGTGAAAGTATTCCGTCCTCATAAGGTATGTGATGTGGATGTTGTCTAGGAAGGCACACCCTTTGAAACTCAGTTCACTTTCAGTTGTCAGTAGTGGACTTTTCCCTATGTAGATGCTGAGATTGATTTCAGTTCACGTTTAATAGACAGATGGAATAAGATGTTGGCTGGAAATGTTGAAAGTCTCTACAGCAAGTATTTTCAAATGGCCATAAGCATCTCTGTGTATTCAGGCCAGCACTGAACAGAGAAACTTGGATGTTTACAAAACTTCATGTGAGCAGCTTGGAATACCAATATTTATTCAGAATGAGCATTTCCTGAATAAGTACACTATTGCTGATGAAGCCAGTGCCTTCTTTTTATAACCAGTTCTGAAGTTCTGTGCTGCACCATCAGATTGACAGCTCCAGAGCAGGAACTCATTTTCCCCTATGGTACTGTGAAAGTAATGAAATCAGAACAACTGTTTATATTTTTAAAATTAGGGGGGGAAAAAGAAAGATAAATTCTTATTAGGTAAGTTAAATATTCTGGAATGTGTACACTAAAGTCCACTTAAAAATAAAGGAAAAATCTCAGAATTTCTTCTTTTCACCCACTTCCCCTTTCTCCTCAACTTCCCTTCAGCAGTGATGTTCCAAATGGATCAGCTTTGACCCAAGAGAACATTGGCCTCCTGTCAAACAATATGGCATCTCTCAGCCTGTCAGAGGAGCCCGAGGGAGGAGGAGACGGCCATGACTCCCAGCGAGCGGGAGTGACACCCACATCTGCTCCATGAAGCGAGGCCAGCACACCCTGGAGTTCCTTCTGCTGGGGTGTCGGCAGCTTCCATCTTACGTTTTTTTCCAGGGATGATTGGAGAAACCCAGGAGCAGCAGCAGTAGCAGAGCAGCAGGTCCAGAGGCAATGTGCACAAACACAACTACTAGAAACAAATCCTGCACATAGTTCACATTAACGCATTTTTTAATTAAAAAAATGAAAATTAGCAGTATCTGCAAGCAATTCAAATTAAATTTGTTTTTGTTCTGTGAATGAACTTTATTTTAATAACTTTGGACGCCTTGAATCCCAGGGCTTAAAAAAAAAGATATTATATATATACTCTGTTTGATTAATTGTATGATCTTAATGAAGTAGGTTTTTTCTTTTATTTTGGTATTATTACATACCCAGTGCATAATTCCTTATTACCTTACTAAAACGATTTGGCCACTTCCTTGTATGGTTTAAGGGTAAACAAGGAATGAGGGTTGGAGAGTAGCTGTGAATTGCAGTGTCAAAAGATGTGCAGCAAACTTCATGCTAACGCAGTTCCTCCCACAACAAGAGACAGAGTCTTTGCAAAAGTGTGGTCCTTTTTAAAAGCTGGCATTAAGATTTGTGTATGTTAGAATCTGACACCTGAATATCAACCTGCATTTTGTCAGAGCTGCAGTGAATCCACCCTGAATTCCTGTTTCATGGGGGAAGAATTGCACCAAAGTAACCACTGAAGGTGCAGCACAGATCTTGCCAGCAGTACTGAGAAGCAAATTTTGCCTGATAGATCTAATACTTCTCTAAGTTGATGCTTTGTAGACTGAGAAGCTGTGTCTATTGATTTTTTTTTTTTAATTTTTATTTTTAAATTAAAGATTTTGTTCTTGCTGCACATTTTTTTTACTTTTTTTGGCATACGCTGAGGTAAGATCCTGGATATGAAGACCTCTTGAGAGTGATTTTTCGAATGCTACTCCCTCTCTACCTTCTTGGCCTGTTCTCATTTTTTCTTTCTGGGTTCGACTACTAAGTGGGAAAGCACTGGTTATGTAATAAATTGCTGCATTGCTTTGGTTGGGTAAAGCAAGAGTTAATAAATTTTCTTGGGTTTTAGTTTTTTTTTTCCTTAACCTTAACTCCTGCTGAGGTTATAGCAACCTTGGGCTAAGCTTTGCATTCATCATACTGTTAAATAAAACAAAAGGGGGGTGGGAGGGGATACAGTCTCACTATTGCCTACCAGTAGGAGAGTCCAAACAGAAGACTCTTTTGAGTAGCAATTATTTAATTTGCCCAGTCAAGGCACCGCATTTATATACTATTTCACATTGAATTTGATTATGCCCTACAGACCTGGCTGGTCAAGGATTTGATACACATATTGGCTTGGGATTCGAGCTTTCTTTTTTATTTAAATAAAAATTTATATATAAATATATATATACATATATACATAGTTATATCTGTATATATATTGGGTATGTTTTAAGAATTTTTTCGCATGAGCGCAGCTGTTGTGATCAAATGTCTGGGAGGTAGAAGCACTGAATGAAAATAAAAGCATTTTTCACCACACCCCCCACACTTTCCATGTGTCTTAACACGGGTTTATTTTGCTCTTAGTTGAACTTTGGCCTCTTAATTGCCTGGAGTAGTTTGAAGCTTGCTTTTTCCTAATGCCTCTTTTAACTTTTGGCAAAGAATCAACTTTGCACTGAAACAGCTTCATCTCCCCTTGCCCTATTGATCTGTATCTCCTACTTGAAGCCAAGCATTCCAGCCACTCCCTTGGAGCTGAGCAGAACTGGGGTGATGCAGTTCCCACAGCCCATCAGGTCTGTTCCTCCCTTCTCTGCTCTGGGCATGAGGAGGATGAAGGTCTTTTCCTGGCTGCCTGCTCCCAAGTCACCTGATACAGGCCCTGGGCCCTTGCATCCTTCGGTGCAGAGCACCACCCTCAGGTCAGCCTCTTCATTTTAATTAGTTTGCTCCTTCCTGCTGTTTTTATTAGCACAGGGAGCTCATCTTAGTCAAGATAACTAGTGCAATATTCTAATCTAGGAGGACAAGCCCAGAATGTGCCTTTTTTTGACTAGTAATTGTGGATGTGAAATTAATTTTCAAAGGTGGTTATAATAGGTTGGACACTGCAGATTCATTTGTAATACTAGGATGAAAATCTGGAGGGGCAAAACCTCTTTACCTTTTATTTTCTAGTTCCCTCACCAGATTAGGGATTATTCTTTTCTACACATTTTCTCCTGGAGTTCTTCAGTAAGCACTATTTAGATTGCTGGCCTGCATATAATGAATGCTTCCAAGAACTGTGGATTAGAAGGAAGACCTTACTGGGTTTTTTTTTTCCTTCGTCCAGCTCTCTGTACTTTGTGCTTAATGTCCTTGTTGTGATCAATGTGTCCAGGTGAATGCCCTGTTTGCCCAGAATTATAGTTTGGCTTGTTAAATAGTTTGTTTAATATCTACTAACAGTATTGATTTTTGACTTTGTTTCATCCCCTCTTCCTCTTACCCTTTTTCTGCTTTTTTTTGCAGAAGTTTAGTTGATTAAACAAATCCAACAGCAAAATGCAGTGCATGTTTTTAAGTTTTTTCTGGAGACTGCACCTAAAATGTTCTGGTTTTGTGGAAAAACTGGGAGACTGTGAGGGACAGATAGCTCTGTATGTAGTGGCAGCATTGATGTTTGCAGCTAACAAGCATGAAAATGTCTGGAGTGACTCTGTCTTGCTACACTCATTCCTGTAGCCCATCATTGTCCCAGTCATACAGGAATTTTGGCCAACTCAGTGAAATTGTTCTTGGCTACCGAGTGGTTTAGTTCCTTCTGTTGGGCAAGAGGAAGCAGTGTTACCATGGTGTCAGGGCACTGCTGCATCCTTTGGTAGGTAGGTTAAATTTTCTGCTGCACCAGACAACTGTGAGCCCTCATCGATATCTGGGTTTCAGCCAGATGGACAGCATGGACAAACCTTCAGAATAGGAAGCTTCAAGTGGTAGGTTAAGCTTCAGTGTGTCAGTGATTCAGTCAGTATATGATGTCTGTTCATTCTGTGGTGTTATTTCCCTCCTTCTGTCAACGTCTCACCTGTCTGTCCTGTGACCTAGTTCTTTTTTCCTAATAGGAGAAGTTTAAAGTTTTTCTTCTACGCTTCTTGCATGCTGTCCCATTTCAGAGTAGGACTTCTTTTCTGTAGGTCAGAGCACCTTTCAAGCTAGCAGCACTTTTATCCCTGTTCTTCTCGAGTTCTTCTCTGTGTAGTTTTTTCTGAGCCGTCTTTTCCCTTTTTGTGTCTTTTTCTCCTGTGGCTTGCCCATCCACCCTCCCTGATTGTGTAACAGTGACAGCTTGCTGCCTCAAAACAGAGCATTCAAATGAATTCGCTTAGCCAATAACTTCTGTGAAGTTGCCTTTTCTAATGGTGTTATTACTCAGTGATGCACAAATGTGATATTGCCCCTACTGGTAGGCAAACAGGGGATCTGTATAAACATGGTAAACTGCTGTTTTTCTTTAAAGGAGAGCCAAAGACTTGTGCTTTACACGTTTTTTCCCCCTGGTGTAGCCATTTTGATTGTCAGACATTTGTGTAGGGTATTGTGAGTTGACTGTATTATCCTAATAACAATTTCCAGAAGTTAATGATTGTCAAGCCTTTCCCATGCATTGAATTGTGGAAAATAATTCCATTAAGTAATATGATTTGCAGTGTACTGAGATGTATCTGAGGTGTTGTGATGTGTTTTCAGTCTTCCATGCACTCTCAGCTGTCTGAATGGCTCATTTAGAGAGGGAGAAGGAACATAGAAATGTTATAATCCGAGAAGCCTTGTTTTTAAGTGTTTCTAAATTAAATACTGATTGAAAATTTCTTCAGTTACAGTAAAAGGTAAATCTGTGTTACAAATGTGACTGACTTTTAAATCCACTGGGATGGAAAAGAATTGTGAAACACTAGTGTTGCATTAAATTAGATGTGGAAGAACCAAACTTGTGATGATATTGTCTCTTGGCAGCATGGACTGAGTAAGGTGGGGCAAATTTTGTATTAGAAAGGGCCAGAAGTGAGGTTTTTATTCATAATACAAGAAAGCTGATGGCATTCCCCTTCCTTGAGCTATTCAAGCTCTCACAGACTTATTACTAAAGTTTTTAGGTTCAAAGAGAAATATCTTAAAAGTCCAAGTAGCATAAATCCTCGTTTCCATTGCCGTTTATAATTTTTGGACTATAACAAAGCAGACTTACAGGACAATCCTCTGAAAGACCCTCACTGTAAAGTTTCTTTCCTGGACTGGCTCTTTTCAGACCTGCTTTTATGGTCCAAGAATTGTCATGCCAGTGTTCAGGAGGCTCAACAGCAGGAGCTCCAGCTACCTTCTCTGCTCAAAAATGGGAGAAAAGACCCAAACATGCAGTGTGCAAGTTTTTGTGCTTGTCTGTGTGTGTATGGAGAAGTGTTTTTGGTCCTAGGATAGATAGAAGGAACACAGAGCAGTGCTGCTAGGGTATGATGTCACTTTTATATTTAAGTATTGTCAGCATTCACTTCCCAAAACAGCCTTCCATTCCTGCCTCCTAATCCTTGCTGATTTAAGAGCAACCCAAAAAAAGTTAGCATGTCAGCAACTTAATTTCTTGTATCACAATAAATCAATGCCCCTGGGGGAAAAAATGAGCAAGAGTCCTTGAGTTGCCTACATGGTGATGAAGTTATGAACTGGGAAAGCACTCACCTTGCTTGAGTAAGTGTAAACTGAATTTCTGAGGAAAATGAAGCAGCTCTTCTAAGCCACCTTTTGTGTACAGCTATGGTGCCAAGAGATGGGTGGTTATTACTTGTGGTAAATCAGCATACAGATTATTATGTGACACAAATTGATTTGTTCTCAATTCAAATAGACTCTTAAAATGTCAAAAACTTCATTGGGAATTTTCCTTTCCATAGTCACTGTTACCAACTGCATTATTTTCTGTTGGAATGTCAGGGGTTGGCAGAGACTAGAGTTAACTTAATTCTAGTTATACAACATAAGAAAGGGATTTGGGGAAATGTTATCCCAGCACAGTGTCCTTCTAGAGTTAACATGTGGCCTTTATTCTTCTTTAGGAAGAAGAATGTAACTGCTTAGTGTTGTTACAGTCTTTGAAGTACTTCTTGTGATGCAAGTAGAGCCTTGGTTAGCAGAGAAAGCAGAACAAACTTAGCATTTATTTTCTTTATAATTTTATTTCCTATTGGCAAGTGTAATATTATGCCATGGGAATTGTGGCAAGCAAAGAGGCTGCAGCTTTTTCTGAAATTTCCCAATATAAAGAATGCATTGCCATGTGGATTTGTCTGCATCAGGAACATCAGTCATTTGATGCTTAAAATGTGTAACCATAATAATCAAAATTGGATGCCTGTAGCTTAGTGACATGGGTAATTAACTGATCTTTCCCAGGCAATCTTTGCAATCCCAGTGAATCTGTGTACGATTTTTAGTGCTAATTGCAAGATGTTCAGTGGTTGGGAAGGTTTAGGTGCCTCACTTCTTCCAGCAAGGCAGCTTTGCTTGAATATACTGGTTGGATGTTTTCATAGGCCAGGAAAAAACTGTTTTGAAGATCTGCAAGTTTTAGGAAAGCACAATTTTCCACTTCAATTTGAAAAATATGGTATTGGGAGAGACAGAAGCAACAGGTAGTGCAGTCTGGAAATAAAAAGCATTAGACATGATGGAATTACATGTGAAATGTATATGGGATAAATATATCTGTAAGCAGAAAAAAAAAAGAAAATATTGTGGATTACTTGATGCTCAAGAAATTATTTTGCTTCTTTGTAATGTTAAAAATATTTTATTAATAGTTCTGTAGCAGACACTACTCACAAGTCTTTGGCATCCAAACCAGATTGTATATCAGATGGATCCCACAACTGGATGTGTGCACTGACCTCTTTATTTGTAGCTTTTTAAAAATACATCTGGCAGCAGCCTTAATAAATGCATGAAACAGCGTTCACATCAAGCTGCTGTACAGCTCACAATTGGTACTGTTCATCTGCAGCCTCTCATGAGTGAAGCGGTCAATATGGGCAAAACTAACCTCTTTTAGAGTTTTTCCTAATTTTAAGGAGTTCCCATTCCCCCTTTAGCCTTTGCTGTGTAAGCAGCCTCTATGCTAAGAGGATCTTTCCTTGAAGTCAGCCACTGTTCTGTAGCTTGGCTATTTTTTCCCTATTTTCTCTTAACTGGCAGCATTGTGTTAAGCTCTCCCCCCCTCCCTTGTATTTGTTGCTATGGGGAGGAAGAGGTGAAGCAAGACGTGTGAGAGGAGGGAGGAAGAATTGTGGGATCTGTATGACAGCTCCCACTTCTTCTTTGAAATCATCTGCTTCCAGTTGTGGGATTTCTTGATATATGATTTTTTTTTTGTGGTTTTTGTAAGCCTAATTTTCTTTGATCTTGTTAGTTCCTTACAAGTCTCCCCGAGACATTCTGCAGTCATTATCACCTTTTTGGGTGGAGTTTATTTTATTTTTGGGTTGTTTGGTTTGTTTTTTTAAATAACTTTTTAACATTGGTGCATATATGCTTGGGATAGAGCTCATGTAATTATCCAATCGTATTGATTGTATGTGATTGTGCCCTGCAGAGGTATATTTAACAAAAAATAAAATAAAGGATAGTCTAGGTAATAAAGGAGACCATGAAATTTGTTGAGTCAGGTTATGAACTATTTCTTGAATTTATTTAGGATCGTAGATAAGTGAAATTCCATCTATTGTTCTCATGAATCAGTGCTAAACAAAATATCATTCATTCTCTCCTTGTGTTTTTCATTGCTTTTCTTCTCCTTCTGCTGTTTTCTTCCTTTCCTGTTTCTCTTTCCCATAAACAAAATTCTCAATCCTTCATGGGAGTGGCTGACTCTGGATCGATATTGTGGATATATACCGTTTGTAACTATCAAAACATTGTCAACAGGGGTAGAGATAAAGTAGAATGTATGAGAAGAATTCCATAAATTGAATTCTTTGCAAGGTTGGGGGAATGATGAAGTCTTGTACATACACACCTAGTCATGGAGGAGATGTTCAGAGGTACATGGGGAATTGCTATGTCTTTTCCAGGAAAGTTTAGATGCTTTACTACCTTCTGGAAAAACTGAGATAACAAAAGAAGAAAGTTCTCTATATACAACTCCCTGTGTCTTTACTCCTACAATATACTTTTTAGACTTGAAAGAAAAAACTTCTAGATACTCTGCTGAAGTGGGACAGGATGCATTGAAGGAGGCAAAAGGCAAGAGGATCCAGAGATTTGAAAATCAGTATTGGTTTTCTTTATTTAATTCTCAGACCTATAGAGCCAGTGGTGTCACTTCTGTGTGAAAGAACAAGGGAATGGAGACCTACTGTACATGCATGGCAGTTATATAGAAAAAGCCGTATTTTGAAATGCTATTTCTTCCCTCTTCACCTTGCTTTTCTCCCTCTTAAAGCTGACTCAGCCTCACCTTGCTCTCACAGGGTGTCTGAGTGTCCTTTGAATTGCAGATTGAACAAAAAAAAAAAAAAGTGGAAGAGTGATTCACTGGTTTGTAAATAGATGGAAGTGTCTACAAGGTCTTACCTGCTTTTCTGTCAGCATTTATATTAAGTGATAAATTAATGAAGAACACTTTGAAATATCTCTTGTTTTCTGTCTGGAATGAATGTACATTCTTCTAAATTTTGTGTGAGGTGTAAGGCTGTCAGGCCATCTAAGTAAGATTTTCACCAGCTCAAGGTGTGTGTGTTCTTTGCCAGGCTGGAGCATAAGAGATGCCAAATAACAGAGAAGCCAACGTGGCTCCTAGGTTTGGTCTGCTCTCTTCTGACTTCACCTGTGAACAAAGTGGTTCCTTCACTTGTTCACCAGAGGTGAACAAGAAAAGATACTCAAAATAATCAGTTTTGTTAATTGCTCTGAGTATACATATTTTAAAAGCAAGCCAGACCCTTCAGAGCAAGGACTGAGCCACATTTGTCTCATGTTGAGCCTTGTTTGGAACTTGCCTTAAAGTGAAAATAAGGTTTGCTCCACAGTCTGCTTTGTGGTTTTTAGTCTTCTCCTTTCACATCTTTCTGTGGTATTTAACAAGTCATTGTCTGTAAATCTGAAACTGGATGAAGCTGCTGCTTTACTAAAAAACTGTTCCTTCTCCTACTCCAGGGCAAGCACAGCCTTCTGCCCCTTGAGTTTGTGCATAATGTTCATTACTATTGTCTTTATTACTTTGAGCCTGGGCACCATAAGTCAAGGTAAGGTGTGTTTTGCTGAAGCCCATCACTGCTCAGTATTAGGCCCCTCACACTTCCACACGTAATTGCTGGATGAGTCAAAGCATTCAGTTCCTATAAAGGAATTGTATTTAGTGGGAAATCCAGCAGAAAACTAAGATTCAGTTGGTGATGGTTTCCTTACCGTTTTTCCCACTGGTCTGAGGATTCAGGATCCTCATGTAGTGACTCACTTCAGAAGGAAAAAAAAAAAAAAAGAGTTGCATTCCTACAGTGGCTGGCTTTTAAAAAGGAAGATCTGAAGCACTGTGGAGAGTCAGATCCCTCTGGAAGGAATTGGTGGGTGTTCTGCATCGAGAGAGAGTGAGGGAAACTTGCTGCTTTTCTTTATTTGGAGAAGAAGGGAGACCAGGCTCAAGTGGATGGTACCTGCTGGAATTTTTTCTCCTTTGGATATGGATAGCAGGATAGGAAGAATCTTGAAAAGGCTAGCTCACAAGATTCCTTGATCCCATCTTGCTCTGTGAGTGCAAGAGTCATTTTCCGTGTGTGTAGCCATGAAACTCAATAGTGAACATCAAACACAAAACAAAATTAAATCAATTTATGTTCTTCCTCACCAATCAGGTATATTTAAGAACTATTTATTTCCAGCTAAGATGTGTTCAGTTCTTTCTGTAACCTCCTTCCTCCTAACTGAACTCCAGATCCCTGTCTCCAGGACTAAACATGTGGGAGAGACTAAAACCAAAGCATGATGTTTCACCACAGGCTGCCAGGTTTTAGTACTTAATAGTTTTGAGTCTCTGATCTTTGCTTTGGGTCTGGGAGCAGCAGCTTGGGGAGAAAATCAGCCCCTATATTAGAACAAAGCATTTAACAGTTTGCATTAAGACACTGGCCATCTTGGGTGCTTCCTTAGGCATAGCTCTGCTCAGATGTGAGTCCTGGGTTGTTGCTTAGAGCCAAACCAGCCATAAATTACCATTTACATGCTGCATCCAAAAGACAGATTTACTCAGCTACCCTAGAATAAACGCCCTGGGAGCTCTGTGGGACGTGCATAGTTGTTTGCTTTTGGTTTTACTGCTTTAAACTACCTCTGAGCACTAGGTAAATGGAAACCTGTGCTGGGATATCTGCCTGGGTGTGAAACATCCCTGACCACTCTGAAAACCCTGGGATCTGTGAGCACGTCAGTTACCCCAAAAAATTTAACCAACAACCACCTGAAGTAACAAGGTACAGTATGTGAGTCCTTCCTTTCTCATGGAGGACATTTTTTATATTACCCTTCAATTTATCTCCACAATCTCTGTCCCAATTAACTATGTCCCATACTCATCCAGTAGAATATTTTACTTAACCCAAACCAGTTTGCAATTGCATTTTTCATTAAGGGAAAATGTTCCTCTTACTGGAGGCCAGGAACAGGATGGCTGCAGCACCTGCTGAGCCAGCCTGATCCTGGGATTTGAAATCCAGGGGGCAATGCTGCAGAATTTGTAGAGCAGCTGCATCCTGGCTCAGAAATGGTGTTCAGTGCTGTTCACTACTCTGCCTTGTGAATCTGGGCAGGAGCTGGGGGAGCTGCTGTTAATCCTCAGCTTTCCAGCTGTGCAAGTGAAAGGTCACAGAATCACAGAATATCCTGGACTGGAAGGGACCCACCAAGATCACATTCTAGCCCTGCACAGACACTCCAACAATCCCACTCTGTGCCTGAAAGTGGTGTCCAAATGCTCCTGGATCTCTGGTAGTCTTGGAGCTGTAACCATTCCTTGGGGAGCCTGTTCCAGGTGAGTGTGTTTAAATTAAGATGGATGTATTTGAAACTGCAGAATGTGAATTGCAGCAATTTTTCCCAACTTGTGTCTGTTCAGGAAATGGGGAACAGGTGAAAGGGCTTGGGACAGATGGGAGAAACATTTTGCTTAGCTACAAGATCCCAAAATTAGATCTACAATAGCTTATATAATTTTTATTCAAACTCTTGAAAGGTTTGAGGTTTTTCTCGTGGGATAAGCAGTTCATCTTCTGCTGGCAGAAACTGAGGCCCTGTGGCACTCGTGTGGGATAGGTGGTCAAACTCTCCTTTGTCAGATTGAACTTTAAAACCTCTTTCAAACTAAACATTGCCTCTTTTTTTTTCCTACTCTTTGCTTAACCTTCGGCAGCTGGTCATCAGCCTTTGGCCTTAGCTTCCTACTCCCCTCCCACCATTCCCTGCTGCCGTCTCAGCTCTGTTTGGGCACAGAAATTCAGTGGGGAAACTGCTTTGGGCTCAAGCAAGACTGTTCTCTCAAAAATTTGCATTTACCTTCTAAAAGCAGAAGGCTGGAGGTATAGGGGCAGGTAAGAGAAACAGATTCCACTCATCTTTCATTGTTAATTCCTTGAAACAGCTTCTTTTCCCTTAGTCAGAGCCTGTGAATTTAGCTGCTGCCAGAGTGGCTTTTTGCTGTGTTAGAGAGGGTCCTCCCACCTTAGCTGTCATGACAGCTGGTTTTCTAAATTGTCAGGTTGGACTTATTCCCAGCCTGCAGCAGTCATGGTGTGGGGGGCAGTTAATGAAGTCAGGATGCCCTGAGTAATTGCTGGCTGTGAGAGAGCACTGCTGGTATGCTTTGGACTCTGGTTATGAGGTTTGAGGCAGTGGGGAAATTTTCTCAAGAGCTAAATTAATCTCAAAATGGTTTGAGCTATTTTGCATTAGTTGGGCTGTTTAGCACAGCGTGTGGTGCTGTGGGACGTTCCCACCACCACCTGTAGCCCCAGTAGGTTCAGTAGGTTGGGTGCTGGGGGTCTGCAAGCCCAGTTACCATCCTGTCCTGCAGCCATGGAACAGTGGGATGGAAATGGTGTGTGCTGGTGAGAGCACAACCATGTTGCACAACAGCTGAGGGATCGGGGAGTTTTTCAGTGCTTCCCCAGAGCCTTCTGATTTTGAGCTGAATCAGCAACTTGTTTCTTGGCTTTCTACACTTTCTGTTGCTTCACTCTTGTAAGAACCTTTTCTAATTTCTACATTCCCCCTTGCCAGTAACCCCTTTCAGGCAGTGCTGTTGTGGGAATACTTTTGTTATCCTTCCAGGCTGACACACGGAGTGCGTGTCAGTGCTGCAGAGGAAAAGGGAGCTTGAGAAGCTGTGGGGGGAGGAGGAGGAGTGGGTTTTGGCCAAATGCTACAACAAAGAGCTGATCTAAGAAACAGCAGGGACTCTTGCCTGTAAGAGACAAGACTGGATGTGTCAGAGGCTGGGTCAACCTTAATGGATGGTAAAGCAGATTTAAGGCACTAGCATAAAGTCTTACCTGAATTGATGGAGTTGGGACTTTACTGCAGAGAAAAAACAGGGAGTCTTTCTCATTTAATGAGGACAGGGTGAGGATAGAGGTGCCCTCCCCACTCTTGTGCTTTGGCCTTTAAACATGAGATTCCATTAGCAGCACTTTTTGTGATGGCAAACACCACGAGCTGCTTCTGGCTTGGCAGAGCCTGTCCTTTACAGAGAGGGACAGGACATGCCTTTCCCTGGAGGTGAGTGGAGTGACAGGACAGGGACCATGGTGAGGCTGTCCTTTCCGAGGTGGGACTGGCTGCAAGTGCATTGGTGCTGCTGGAGCTGCCAGACAAGTGTGGGTGAGGGAGGGCTGCTGCAGGCAGTGAAGGGCTCTGCTCCTGGCCCCAGGATTGCAGAGCTCTGGGCTGTGTCTGGCTTGTTGCTGGCTGACTTTTCCTGTGGAATTGAAAGGTTCGGAGGAACAGCACTTCCTGGAGTATATTCAATTGTCTTAATATTTTTCCTGTCTCTTGGCCTGGGTGTTGTTTTTTGGTGTTCTAATTGGTTAACTTCCCTCCCTTTTTAGATTTCTTTTTCACCCTTTGTGGTGTTGCATCTGTCCTGAACCGTTCACAAGATAATCTGTGTCACCACCTGTGAGAGCTGTGGCCATGGCCTGAGCGAGTTCCTCCTGTTTTGCTGTGCCTTGGTGCTCCAGGCAGTCTGGGTGCCAGATGAGGTAGTTTCTGCTTTTGCAGAGGAGCTGGAGCACAGATGAAGTCATTGGCCAAGAGCCCAGGGAGGGGGTTGTGGAAGAGCCCAGAGATCTCCTTCATACCAGTCAGCCCTTGATCTGCTTCCTCTTTCCTCCAGCAGGTGCTGGCCCACCAGCACTGGAAGATCACACAGATGGAAGTCACCAGTGCTAAATGCACATGACTTTTAATTTAGTTTCTCAGAAGGCAATTCTTGGTAGACATTGCAGTGAGTATGTGGAGGCAGGCAGAGACTTACCTGACTTAGATTCCTGTTTGAAAAAGTGCCCTGCAGCAGGCAAGACCTGGGCAGGCTGCCAGCCCCTCCCAGTGGCTGTTTCCCAAACTGTTGTGGCTGTGGTGCTTGAGCTTCCTCCCATGGGGTACATCAACAAAGCAGTCATGCAAAGGGCATCTTGGAACCACAGTGTGCAGCATGCTCTGTCAGCCCTGGGATGGCTTGCGAGGCCTTGCTGCCAGAGCTGGGATGAAGGGATTTAGGAGGAAATTATTCCCTGTGAGGGTGGGGAGGCCCTGGCACAGGGTGGCCAGGGAAGCTGTGGCTGGCCACCCCTGGAAGTGTCCAAGACCAGGTTGGACGGGGTTTGGAACAACCTGGACTGGTGAAGGTGTCTCTTCCTATGGCAGGGTGTGCAACCAGATAATACTTAATGTTCCTTTTAACTGAAACCATTCTGAGGTTCAGTGCGCTTTAGCAAAGGGAAAAATGTAAATTGTCTCTCTCTTGCTGGGAGATTTTCAGAGACCTGCTTTTGCTGGAACACAGTAATTACCATTAGCCTGCACTCTTTAGGTACCAAGGACAACCAGCGTGCATTGAGATGGTATGAACTTTGGACAGGAGTTGGTGTGATGCATCAGCTACACCATACATGCTTATAAAATACATTTGTTGGGGATTAGAGATGTTCAGTCCATGGAGGCACGAACTCCCTTGGAGACTTTTTCCTTATCACCTTCTTTCTCTGCCATAGTATCTCCTACATCAGTTACTGAAAAGTGCTGTAAAGCTGACGTGAGCCTGGCAGGGTCCTTAACACTGTAGCCACCTCACTGGGGAGGACTCAAAAGTTCAATTAATCCATTTTGGTACAAACTTGTCAGGGCTGAACCTGCTACTTAAAAAAAGAGGGGCCCCAGGTCACTGGGAAAACAGTGGTTCTAGTGTATTGCTTCTGAAAGCGTTGTGTGCTCACAGGCAGCCCTGTCCTGCTAGCTGTCTGTCCTCATTTATCCTGCAGCTCCAGGGCCAAGGGATGGTTGGAGAGGACTGTGGGGCTCCTGTCACTGGGATGTTGGCTGGAACAGGCCTGCAGGCTGCAGGGTTCAGGGACAGGCAGCACAGAGTCTAAGCTCTCTCTCTGCTTCCAGGACAATGCATCTGTGGGCGGTGTGTCTGCTCAGTGTCTGGGGGCTGGCTGCCCCTGAGCACTACACCGTGGAGGACATCTGCACCGCCAAGCCCCGCGACATCCCCGTGAACCCCATCTGCATCTATCGCAACCCTGACAAGAAGCTGCAGGAGGGTGAGGGGCAGGAGCCAGCCAAGGACAAGCTCCCAGAGTCCACCAACCCACGGGTCTGGGAGCTGTCAAAAGCCAACTCTCGCTTCGCAGTCGTCTTCTACAAGTACCTGGCTGACTCCAAGGACAATGGGGAAAACATCTTCATGTCACCCCTCAGCATTTCCACAGCCTTCGCCATGACCAAGCTCGGAGCCTGTGGCAGCACCCTCCAGCAGCTCATGGAGGTTGGTGGGGATTCCTCAGCCTTTTCCTGTAACAGGTCTGAAAGACAGGAAAGATGATCACGGCTAATGGCTACTCTCAGGGTCAGGATTGCTCCTTGCCTTGGGAAGGAAATCCCAAGTTGGAAGGATCTTAAAACTCATCTCATTCCACCCTCTGCCATGGGCAGGGACACCTTCCACTAGAGCAGGTTGCTCCAAGCCCCATCTCTGGATTTGTTTAGATCCCAGCTCTTCCCCCTACCTTCCTATTTGGATCCAGCATTCCTGGGTTTGAGAGCTTAGTTGTCATCTGGAGGAAAGGAAGCCCATTTGGAAGGTGAAGGAAGGGAGTGGCAACAGTTTGTTTCTTGTAGATTGAGCTAACCTTTTCCTTATGTAAAAAGCAGAAAAAAACATTATGTGAAGTCCTGTAGGCAGAGGGACTTTTTCATATCCCTTCTCCCTCTTCCTTGGGACAAAACTCACACAAAAGGAGACCTTGCAGTCCACCTGACTTCCAGAGCAGGAGAGCCTGTACATGGGGAGCCTCTCCCTCCACCTGTTTGCCCTATATTTAGGGGATAGTTCTGATCCCAGAATGAGATAATTCCGAGTTCTGGCTCTTCCATGTAACTAATTTAACTCCCTGCCTGTCTCAGAATCCATCTCAATGTCAGACCCACTCACCTGACAACTCACCTGCTGTGTGGGGTTTGATGCTGCCCTTACCTTTTTCTCCAATTGGAGACCTCAGCCCAGAGAAGCCTTTCTCCCTGCTATGAGGTGGTGTGAATCAAACTGCTCTGCTTGTCCCCTCTCTTGCTGTCCTTACAGATCCTACTTCTAGAACAGCCTGGGTGGAGCAGCTATAACCACATCTCCAAAATCTTCACTTGTGTGTTCCCCTCTGGGCAGCCCTTCCCACTGGAAGGGGAACCTATACTTTTGAGCCACCTACACCTGCACTCCTAATCCCCCTTTTTCCTATGAAATGGCTGCTAACACCAGCTTTGCCTTACAGGAAACAGTGTCAAAGATCTTTGAGGTTAATAAAGAGCAATATCTTGTGGGATTTTCTGTGCCTTAAAGCCCTGAGGTTGGATAGCAGTAGACAATTTATAATTGTCCTCCCAGCTGAGAACAGATAAAAAATTCCCTGTGCTGCAAAAATCTACCCTCAAAATGATTGCTACATATTCCCATTCCCTGTAAAAATAGATGAGATGTACCAGAAGTACTCAGCAGGGTATGAGAACTCCTGGGAAGGAGCAGCCTTTAGCATTGTCACAGGAGGGTTTAGCACATGTGGGTCCACCCATGACCTGGTATGACCCAAGAGCTGTTTCTAGGCCCTGTGGGTGCAATGCTCATCTCTGGAGTGTGGTAAAGGGGTTATGAGCACTGTGTTAATTTTAGCAGCACTTAAAGGGGAAGCTGTCAAAGGCAGGGTATAGAGAGCAAGAAAACTGGTGTTGGAAAGAGGAGCACAGCTCCACATCTGAGCAGTCTAATCCTCCATTTGGATTCTCCAAAGGAGGTCTTGGCTGGTGATGTGTTGATTTTCCATAGATTTGGGCTCCCACACATGGAGGGGGAAGCTCTGAGGGCTTGCAGATTTGTTGGTGTTGAGGCAAAGGCTGCACCACCATTTCCTCTGGGGCCCAGGAGCACAAGATTCCTCATGGATTCCCTGTTGCTGTTTGGCTTGTCCAGGTCTTTAGATTTGACACCATTTCGGAGAAGACCTCGGATCAGATCCATTTCTTCTTTGCCAAGCTGAACTGCCGCCTTTACAAGAAAGCAAACAAATCCTCAGAGCTGGTATCAGCCAACCGTCTCTTCGGGGAGAAATCCTTGGTCTTTAATGAGACTTACCAGAACATCAGTGAAATCGTTTATGGAGCAAAGCTCTGGCCCTTGAACTTCAAAGTGAGTTTGAACTACTCAGGGTTTTGCTTTTTTTGTTTGGTTCCACCCCCCACCCACAGTCCATCCCTGTCTTTTGCCAAGAGGTGCTCTGCTCTGGGTGTGTGGGACACGAGTGAAAGCAGCAGGGAATCTGGGATGCAGCTCCTCTTGCTTCAGCTCACCTTAACCACAGCCATGTCCCCACTCATCATACCTAAGGTTCATTGTCCTCCCCCAGCACACACCCTGTGAACCTGTCTCATGCAGAAGGGGTGCAAAGAGATGTTTAAAACCCTTGGCTTAACCATTTTGTGCTCTCTTCCTTTAGGAGAAGCCGGAACTTTCCAGGCAGATCATTAATGAGTGGGTGGCTAATAAGACCGAGAGGCGCATTACAGAAGTGATCCCAGAAAGTGGTATTGATGATCTCACTGTCTTGGTCCTGGTCAACACCATTTATTTTAAGGTACAGCTAACAAAACTGGGGAGCAGCACATTTCCCTGAAGGAGACAGGTGCTCATGTTTGTTTTCCCCCTCTCCTTTTTAGGGGCACTGGAAATCACAGTTCCCAGCTCCAAACACAAAACTGGATGTATTTCATAAAGCCAATGGTGAGACCTGCCAAGTCCCAACTATGTACCAGGAGTCCAAGTTCCACTACGCATTCATCCCCCAGGACAAAGTCCAGGTGCTGGAGCTGCCTTACAAAGGGGATGATATCACCATGGTGCTGGTGCTGCCCAGTGCTGGGACACCACTGCAGGAGGTGGAGCGGGAGCTGACATCAGAGAAGCTGCAGGGCTGGATAGATTCCATGAAGGAGATGTCTCTTTTCGTGTACCTCCCTCGCTTCCGCGTCGAGGACAGCTTCAGTGTCAAGGAAAAGCTGAGGAAAATGGGGCTGGAAGATCTCTTCAGCCCGGAAAACGCCAGACTCCCAGGTGAGATGTGGGGATAGGACAGTGCAGGGCGGAGGTGAGGTCAGTAGGAGCAGCAGCACATGAGGAAAGGGAACATGAAAGCATTTACATGTTGCGACAGTCAGTGATGGACTGGTAAAGTCCCACCATGGACACTCAGCCCTGCTCTGCACTGAGGACATGGCAGTTTAGCAGTCAGTTGCACATGGAGGAGGATGTTTTTGTTTTAGGACAGCCATGCCTTCTGCCTGATGCCAGGTATGAAGGATGGGAATGTGTTCTTTCTCGAGCTCTCTCTAAACTCAGTTTTACCTCTGTGTGTTTTTGTATTTCAGGTATCATTGCAGAGGGCCGCACAGACCTGTACGTGTCTGAGGCTTTCCACAAAGCCTTCCTGGAGGTGAGCCTTGTTTTGTGCCAGCATATCTTCCTCTTGCTTTTTAAAAACAAATACTAAAGGAAAAATAATAGCTCTGAACCTACAGTGTTCACTTCTCAGCGTCTGGGGCTTTGGAGAGAGGCTGGCCCCTGCATTCTGTAGAGAGGAGGGTGAGCCCTCTCCATGCTGTATAATGCCTGTGTTTAATCCCATCTTCTCCATTGCTTGGCAGGTGAATGAAGAAGGCAGCGAGGCCTCAGCTGCTACAGCTGTCACCATCTCTGGCCGCTCCTTCCCTATGAACAGAAAAATCTTCAATGCCAATAGGCCCTTCCTGCTTTTCATCCGGGAAGCTGCCCTCAACACCATCATCTTCATGGGCAGGATAGCTGATCCTTGCTCCTAAAGGGGCTGGTAGGGCCTCACTGCTCCCTCCTCTGCCTCGGGAAAAGGGAAGGTGGGGTATTGCCACAAAGCGTGGGCTGCTCCTGGGGTGGTTGTTCTTGCTGTTTGGTGCCAGCTGCAGGGAGGGGCTGCATCCAGCTGGGCTGTCCCTGCTCTTCCCTGCCATAGCAGGTGAGGGGGCTCATAGCTCACCTCACCTGTCCTGTTCTCTGTGGCAAGGAAAGCTGAATTTCACCTGGCACCAGTATTTTTGTGGCACCAAGTCCAGCATTGCTGTCCTTCCTGTGCCCAACCCTCTGTACCTCTGACAGCTTGGTTCATTAAAACCTATAGATCTGTATATAACAGACTGCTCTCTGAATGCACAGTTTACACTAAGCCACTTCCTAGACTCTGTAAAATTCTTCTTTTACAGCAAATGGGGCCCCACACCAGAAGGGTGAGTGGAACAGCAGCAGCCGTAAGGCTGGGCCGAGGACACCCTTCTGCAGCTCCACATAGGTGGAAGAGCTGCCAAACTGCTGTGCTCTGCCTGCCAGCAGCTCTGCTGTGTCCTGTGTGCCCAAGCACTGAGAGTCACAGTGACAGTCTTGCACAGCCAAGGCTTTGGAACTTTGTTTTAATATTAAGATTTAATCTAACAATTACTATAGCAGCAGTGCCCATGAGCCATGACAGTGCCCAGGTAAGGTAACCAGTACCTGTAGCTTTGATAAAAATGTATTATTTCACCTGCAAGTTTCCTGCAGGAGCTGAGGTGTTCTGGTCTGCTGCCAGGCCACACGTGATCAGACCTCTTGTCTTCTCAGGGTGGCTGTACTGCTGTAGGATCTTTGGCAGGGCTGTCCTGAAGATGCAGATTTCTCCATTTCTATAGCTGTTTCAAACCAAACAGACAGTGAAAGCACAGTTCCTGTCCTCAGATGATGGAAATGGTGTGTGCAGACAGTGGGTTGCACTCTCCAGTGGCCATTTGCTCTGGATTTTGTAGGACCAGTGAAATATCCACCTTACCAAAGGCTTCTCTTGGCAGGAATTGCCAGAGCAGCCAAGCAGTGAACTTGGACAGAGCTGGTATCTGGTATTGATCACTGGGTCTCTAATTTTGGAAGCTATCAGGGGTTTGACTCTTTCCTTTTCCTAGTAGGACTGTTTGAGCACCTGTGCAAGCAGTGTGTGACTGGGACATGGAGAGCCATCTCCATGACAAACCACACACACCTCTGAGGTGTCCTTCAGGGGCTCCTTTAGGTACATGCTCCCCTGGAGCAGTACCTTGGAAAGAAGCTGTGACAGGCTGGGACCCTGGGAGAAAAAGGTTGAAATTTTGAAAATAAAAGAGTTCAGAAGGCAGGTCTTCCTCTCCCTGCCCTTCTCTGGCAGTTACCACTGTGGCTTTTCTTGCTGGATCCCAACTTCTACCTGAGACACACAACCTCCTGCAATCTCTGCCTCTTCCAGCTGTGCTCCAGGCTGTGGAGGTGGACACTGGTGAAAGAGGAGGGCTGAGGAAGTGCCTGGGTCTCCCTAGCATGGCACTGAGCCAAAATGCTTCCCCTGCCATAGGCAGCCAGGAAAACATCCAAAACTTGGCTTGCAGCAAGAGCACAGGGCTTGCTCATCCTGGGGAAACTCAAAAGAGCTGAGTCTGCTGAAGAGGTAAGACAAAACTCATCCAAAAAAGACAGCAGCCTGGCACTGTGCAACCTCTCTCAAGCTGCTCAGCTTAGGACAGTGTGGAGCTGCCCAAAGCTGGGACCAGGCAGAAAATCCACTTTGGTTAAGGACCAGTCAGCTCTAAGACACGGACAAGGATCTGAGTATTAAACCATTTAATTCTCATACCACTCACATGCATAATGTTCTTTTACACAGTGCTAAAAGAAAGAAGAAAATGCTTTTTTTTTCTTTTTAATACAAACAGAATTTCAAGTATACATTTATAGAATTTTCCAAGATTCTTACCCAAGTTGCTAAGTTTTCATTCACATTGTTCTTAAAGCTGTCCAACAAGAGCGCTTTTTGCTAAGCTGCTTTCAATGCAATTGTACAGTCCCCTCTACCTTGGTTTTATTCCCCCTTTCCCAGCTCTGGTTCCCCTGCCACCCCTGCCCACCCCCCTCCAGCAGTGCTGGCTGTCCCTGGACACAATGGCCATGGAGCTTCTGTTTGCCAGTGCCTACTGGAAAAGGGAAGCAGTTATGGAGGACCAGATTGGAAACAGCTTGGAAAATCATTGAAGAACAGTCTGATATCCACAATTTACAGCAGGCTTACTCTTCAGCCTACTCCAGACTAGTCTGAACACTGACTTTTTTTTCGTGAAATAAGGACTGCAACCAAAAATAAAATAAAATAATAAAAAAAGAATAATTAGTACAGCAGGAAATCTCTTAACTATGAAAGTAAGTCTTGAGTGTTAGGACAACTGTCCTAAAAAGGTTTGATTTATAGGTCACTAGTTGAATGTGACAGGACAATTTCTGTTACCAATGGTTACTCTGCAAACCAGCTCAGAGCAGAATCAATGTGGGACACACAAACTTGGATTAAAAAAGAAAAAAAACAAATAAACAGAACTGACAAGGGCTCCATATTCATGTTATGGAAAAACCCCACAACCCCAGTAACAGCTTTCTCCTGGCTTTGCTGTTCAGCTTAGCTGGATTGTAACTGGGTGCAACTTCTGACCTGTTAAAAAATGGGGTTTCAGTCTTCTTGACAGGCAAGGGTGGGTTTCTCTTGACAGATCATGAAGTCTCCTGGCAGCCACCAGCCCCAGCAGTGCCTGGGCACAGCAGTGGGGGCCGTGTGGGCCCGGGGGGCTGCTGGAGGTAGAGCTGCCATGCCAAAGCTCTGGCAGCATTGCTCCCCCCGAGCTGTGGCTGCCAGGAGCTGCCTGCCCGTACAGCTGTGTCCCAACCAGCCACAGCTGGACGCCTCGGACGAGTTAAAGTGCATTGTGGCAGAAAAGGGTTTGCTTTTGCTTTTTTTTTTTTTTTTAATTTTTTTTTTTTTTTTTTAAGAGGAACCTATTTAAAGTGCTGTTCTAGTTTGGAAAGGGACTCTGTTTAGAAAAAAAAAATGGCACCTTTTCACATGAGAGATTAACTCTCTGTATGTGTGTGTATATATATATATATATATATAAATTTGCAGAGTCAGATCTGCTGACTAATGAACAACGTATAAAAGTGTTTGTATTTTATCTTATTGCTTTTTTTTTTTTTTTTTTTTTTTTTAACTGCTGCCTGCTGCCGTGGAAGCAGGAGGGAGATAGATTCTCCTTTTACCTTCCCCACCATAACTGATTTCTCAGTGCAGGAATGTGGTCTCATAGCTCTGGCCCAAGGGACAGTTCACTGTCACACAGCACACAGGAGGTGACAAAGTCCTCCTGAACTGTCACAGCCCCATGGCCAACCTGCAAAGGGTCACAGTAAGGAACTGGAGGCCAAGAAGGCCTGTGGACCCCGAGGGAGTCCCGTTGCTCCTGCCAGATGCCATTTTCATTAGAGTCACTTTACAGAGCAGACTTGCATTTCTGAAACACAGAGGTAAGGAAAACAAATATCTTTAAAGTGAAAGCTTTGCTGCTAGAGTGTGTAGTGTGGTAACCTCAGCACTCCAAGAGAGAGAGGTAGTTACTGTCCTGTGAATATACTGCTGCTTAATGCGACTCCATTTCTGGAGTGATTGCTAAAAAAAAAAAAAAAAAAGAAAAAAAAAGAAAAAGAAAAAAAAAAAAAAGAAAAAAAATCCTGTGCTCTTTAAGTTATCCCAGTTAAATCTTTCTGGTGAAGATATACTTGACTACTTCCTCTAAGAGGCTTTTGTATTTTAGAAATTGATTGTCAGTTAAGTTCGTTACAAGATGAAATTTGATTAGCAAATTGCTATACAAAGCTACTTCCCTTGTTAACTCTTAAAATTTTCTCTCCCACTACTCAGCTATCCCTGTCCTGTTTGGGGGTCACATCCCATCTGCTCCTGCTCTGAGCAGTTTTAATAGAACAAAACAAAGTTTTAAAAAGAGCTACAGATATCATATTCACAGTGTTGTGCAGGAAAGTTGGGGTGACACCAGGGAAATAAGGGGAGCTCTGGGGACAATGGGGCCACAGCTAATGGGAGCTTCAGTTAGTGTTTAGCACACTGGAGGCTTGGGAAAACTGCATTCATTCCCTTCCCTTTTCAGACTAAAGCAGTGCTTTGAATACCTTGCTTCCATTTCCACGAATTAACGTCTGATCCATTCCTCTCATCCTTCGCTAATTCTCCCTGCAAGTGTGGGGCACGAGGTGAGGAATATGTTACTGCAAGAACACACAGCTGCATGTTATTCTCCTCCTCATTCAGCTTCTAAAAGACCTTATTCAGAAGCCTGTTTTGCCACCCAGGATGTCCTAAATGTCAGCCATGTTACCCACCAACACAAAAGAACCATGCCTTATGAACAACACTTCTCTCTCCCTTCCCCATATTCCTCAGCAGCACTTACCCTGTGACAACACAGCCCTGGAAGCTCCTTTGTGTCAGCTTTCTGCCCAGGCCAGCGCCTTAGGGGAGCCCAAGAAATTAGTCTTAAGCAAAGGCTATGACAAAATTCTGTTCTCAATCCCACCTGGGATGCTTCCCTCAACAGCACAACCCTGGCTTAGGAAATCTTCTAACACATCAGAAAAGTGCCTGCATGCCAACTACACCCTCCTGCCCTGCATCTCTGCTGGGGATCAGGCAGTCCTGTAAACAGCCTCTGCAAACAAACATGGACTGAAAGAACACCCTGGGGCTGGGGACAGCCACAGAGGGGCTGGGGCTTCATCCCAATCTGCCAGCCCAAGAATTGCACTTCTTGTTAGTGTCACCCACAGCTGCTACCCTCCTCTCACTGGCCTTTGCAGGCAAGAGCTCTGTTCAGTTACCAATGCACAGGCAAGGAAGGATTCAAGAAAAGCTTCACAGTAATTCAGAGAGTTTCTTTAGACACGTAAACTCTCAGAAAATACTCTTGGAGGCACAAACCCCTGTATCAAACCAATGCCCAAGACACGTAGATAAATGAGCAGAGCCAGGGAAACCTCAATAAACAGCTTTTAAACCTTGACCAAATGGGGAATCAATTATTTGGCATCATCAAGCTAAAATTTGTTTCTTTAAGACTAGTTTTGTGACTCCTCCCCCTGCCCCAGACTCACTAATTTCTACTGGAATTCTAGCAGAAGACATCCCTGCCCATGGCAGGGGGGGTGGAATAAGATGAGCTTTAAGGTCCCTTCCAACCCAAACCATTCTGTGGTTCTGTGATTTGAGTAACTAATTTCAACTGCATTTTATCTTTTTATACTGCTACTTTCTGTATTTTACAACCAACAGTAAATTAGTCAATCCCACTTCATTTTTCATTTCTCATTAGTTTCACAGTTTCATAGCCAATGATATTGGGTCTGACTGCAAAGGTAAGGGGAAGGTTTAAATAAATAAACTTCACTTCAGTATGAAAATAATGCAGCCATTTCACCATAGATCTGAGGGGAAGGGTGTTAGCCACACTATCAAAAACTAAGCTGAAAGTCTGCAAAAAAATGAATGCACTGATTTTTTAAAGTACTGCCTTAGGTAACTGCAGTAAAATAATAAATCAGAATATGTCAGATTAAACAAGGAACTTACACAGCAGTATTTAAAAATACCTGAACATGTTTCAGAAGCTTAACTGATATGAACTAGGAAGGCCAGTAAAGCTGCCCATTTTATATGATAAAACTAAAAAAAAAAAAGGTAACAAAAATACAGCTTGGCACAGCCTAGTGGAAACAGGAACTTGGAGGCTGCAGTCTCCCATGCTGGAGATTTCCCAGCCTCTCTGGACAACATGAGCCAATGCTGTTTGACTGTACTCACAGCGAGGCAATGTCTTATCATACCTAACCTAATTTGCCCTTGAATGAACTGCTGCCTACTGCTGCTCCTCCTGCCACTGTGTGCCTCCAGGAAGGGTCTTCCTCCATTTCTCTGCACCCTCCCCTGAGCTGTGGAGTTTAAATAGGAAAAATTATATAGGTAAAGGAGAAAGCACTGAAACAAAGACAAACTCCAGTCTTCAACACTTGCTAGAAAACTCAGAAAATGGCACTTTGAAGTCTGGTACTGCCCTTTCCACCCTTCACTTCTCACCCATCAGTTCCTTCCAATGGAGTTTTTTAAATGCTCACAGCAAATCTGCCCCCACAGATTTGGAACTGACCCCTTTTCCTTCTTTACTATTCACACCTCCAGCAAGGAAAACCCTGGTGCTGCTCAGCCAGGATAGGCATTTTTGGATACCTGTCTCACAAGGCAGAGCATTTCCTGCATGCTCCTGCCCCTATGCAGGTTCTAAACCCAGCATTTCCCTGCCCACAGCATCCACGGCATGCCAGACACATGCACTACCTCTTCCCAATGATGCTTTGCTGCTGTTCCACCTTTCTGCACATCCCCCTGTGCAGCTCCAGTGCCACCAGCACCAGCCAGGGCTGAAAACAGATAAACTCTCTTCTTATTTCAGCTGCCTTCCTCCTCCCTAGAGGAAACAGAGCCACTGCTAAGCCTGTGGGACATGTTAGAGGTGAATTTATTCTTAGAACTTGCTAATTCCTCAGAAAGGTAATTACCCCCTGGCACAGAAAAATCAGCAAGATCTTATCTCTGCACCCATTACTGCTTCCCACTGGTGACAGCAGAACACGCCTCCCAGAAGTTATTAACAAACCCCAGCCACTTCTAGACATCACTAAATAGCAATGGCTCGTTTCCTAAAACTTTAAATTAGACACTAAATACATCAGTGGCTGGTTTTGTGGCTTCCTCCCCAGCTCCCAGCTGTGCCAGATCACAGTCTGATTTTCTGTTTTCTTCCCTTCTATTTCTAGCTTTGCCAGAACATCCTTGTTTTACAACAAAACTGTTAAGGACCGTAAAGAACACCTTCAGAAGGCCCCACCATCCAACTTTACCCAGCAAGTTTCAAATCCTTCCAAGGCTGCAACTCCCCAGCAGCACAAATTCTTAAGTCTTACTCATATCCATGTTTTTGTCACTAAAGACCTTTCAAAATTCCCACCTAAAAAAGGTTCCTCCTATTTCCAAGAGACATCACAAACTGTAATACTTTGGTTTACAACTAGATTAAAATATAAATTAAATAAGAAAATGCTAAATGAGTTTATATTGAAACACATTATATTTGTTTCTATATATGTATATACAGGTATGTGTGTGTGCACTCCCTAATGACAGCTAGAGGAAGCAAAAGTCATTCTCCAAAGGCTTCTACTCTTCCAACTAGCATGGTCAACTTATCCATTGCAACAATTCCCTGTGCATAAAAGCTAATGAAGCACTGGAAGGTGGTGCTGGCAACCAGCTGGATCACACAGACATTCAGGAACAGAAAGACAATAAATTATAAGAAGCAGTAGTAACTTGTTCACAGTTGGGATGAGGATAATGTTATGGGAAACCTGAATTGTCTATAGTTCTAGGAATAAGAAGCCAAAGGTCACTGAAAGATAGAGATATACTGCAGTTAATCCTAAAAGCAAAGATCAGATCTGACACACAAAGAAATGGCAGAAACCATGCGAAATTTCTCCCAGCAGACTAAAATCTGGTACCATCAGATTAAGCAGGAAGCTTTCCAACACCTCCATCAAAACCAGAGTTCATCCCAGGGATGCTCTGATCACTGCCTCCATCTCAATAATTAACATTTGCCCAAGCAGGAAGATTCCTTGAAACCAACTCAATCCTAATACAAAAGAACATGCTCCCAGTCTTTCCTTGATTCCATCAGCCCAAACATCCCATTCAATATCTCCTAATTCCCAGCCTCTGTGTTGTTTCTATGTTTGCCAAGCCAAAGCCTTTCAGCAGATGGAAAAATTTTAGAGATGGTAGGACTCTTCAGATAATTTTATAACCCACTTAAGTGGGTTCCAGGTTAGCAATAACCTAAATTTCTAGTAAGACTAACTAGAGCAAAACTTTTGTCTGCTGCATTTTACTGGTTATAAAACAAAACAAAAACCCTACAGCAAGTCTACTCCAAATCTACTCAATTCCAAAATGTTCTGGTAGACTTTAGTTTCAAGAAGCAGCCAGTATGGTTTGCATAGTTCTAACTTCTATTTGGTTACAAATATATATATACATACACAGGTGAATATATATATATATATTTTTTTTTTATATTAAAAAATCCTTTGAATGACAGTGATTAATATAAGGATTCTGAGCTCCTCTTTGGGCCTTTTAACTGCAGATATAAAAACTCTGTTCGTGGCTCTCACCTTGTGAGAAGAGAAATGCTCACACTTATTTTGCTATGGCAGTGGATCCCAGACTTTCCAACTGCAGTCCTGGCCACAGGCTCAGCTCCCAGGGAAATCTCAGAGCCCAGACCTTGGCAAAAAGTCTCCCTGAATTATAGCTTCTTGACTTATATGGGTTGGAAGGGACCTTTAGAGGTCATCTAGTCCAACTGTCCCTGCCATGAGCAGGGACTTTTCCCATCCCTAAAATATTTCCAGCAGAGCCTGAATAGCATTTGATGTCACTAAGCTGCAGAAACACTTGGATGCTGGCATGGCTAAACTGGCAGGTATGTCACGGATCAAAGAGGAGAGTTTGGTAAAGTTTAAATAATTTTAAGTGCTGTTTTTTGTTGGTTTTCAAGATGCACAATGCTATCCACCTTCCAGGCCACCTTCCACCCAAATCAATGGCACCTTTGCAGCTGTCTTCTTATTTATATGTTGGATTCTGCAGGAGAGATGAAGTCAGCAGCAAATAAAAGCTACAACTCATTGCTCTTGCAAAGGCCTTGTTAGGGCTGAATCACCCAAAAGTGCCAAGGACTCTACTCCAAAACCAGACTGCTTGGAATCACTTCCTGAAATGGGCATCTCACAGTTCAGTGACATTCCCATTGCAGAGGTGTGGATGGAAACAGCCACGGAGCTGTCACAAAATGAGAGCAGGACAAGCAGGGAGAGCTGTCCTGTCCGTGTTTTTCAACCTTGAGCTCAGAGAGGGCTGAAATCCTGGCTCCATGCCCTCTCTGCTGAGCCAGCCCCACAATGCTTTTCAGCAGGGCTACAGCTCATTCCCAGTGCTATTCCAGCTCTGGATAGCTGTCACATGGGAATGGGGTCAGCTGCTGCTGACCTCTCTGGGTTTAAAACAGCAGCAGAGACACAACATGCTTTCTGTTCTTCCCAGCACCCAAACTAAAGTTCAACTATACAGATCACAGCTTGAGAATATTGTAGAGAAGATGTAGGAAAGTCCAAGGACTGAACATGATGGTGGATAATGCTGAGAGGACAAGGAGGGACTGCCCATCTGCACCAGCTGCTCAGGCTCTCACCAGGCTATCCCTGGATCTTACTAACCAAGCATGTTCTCAGCCTCCTGTAACAAATTCACATTTCATAAAGCCTCTCATTCATCCCTCTCTAGCTGCTGGAAATACAAAGCCCAATTTGTTTTTTACATCCTCTCATTGCATTTTGGCCTTCTCCTTTTCCCAGCTTCACATCAGTCATCCTCCTGAGACGAAGAGGTTTAGCTTTTCTCCAAAGCAGCAACACAGTATTAACACAATTCTTGCTATTTTCACAGCTATTCACAGGGAATGTGGCAGCAGCAGGGAACAGCTGCAGCAACCATCATGTCACTTGGCTGACACTTGGCACCAGGGCTTGCTGCAGGCTTAAGGAGATAACCACAACTCTTCACATTTGGGAGGTGAGCTCTTTGACAGCAAAGAACTAAGAAATATGTCCACCTCCAAGAAAGCAAACTGTAAAAGCAGAGTGTGTTCTCCGTGTTGCCTGAGGCAAGAAAACAAATGGGTTAGTAAGCCCTAACTCTAAAGCAGACAAAAATGTTACATACAGAGGTATTAAAACAGAGAGTTCTCTTCACATCCTCCTTAAATCACAGTTGAAATCACAGTTTTGGCAGAACAAGATGCAGCCAGACGTGGGAATGCAAAGCTGTGCCTCAAGCCATCACAGAAGCATTTGCATTTGGAAAGTTGGCATCTGATTCTCCACAGCTTTGGTGCAGCCGTGAAGAGCCACACCAACACAGAGGCAACAGGACACAGTGTCATTCTGTTAGGGAAAGCACCTCTAAGTAGCTACACCACTGCCAGAAAATTCACATGAGGTTTTTCCATACTGTGTAAGACCTCCAACCCCTTTTTTCTCAAACCTTGGTCTCATCTGCACTCAGCAAGTCAACCATTGAAAGAAATGTTTAATAACAATTCCTTCCAAACTGGTTCCACTGTCTAGTGCAGATGGGTCGGAACTGGTTTCAGCACTGTTCAAGAAATATTAGACATCATGATTCCCACACATACATACACATCCATTAAATGTACAGAAATAATATCAAAATGATTCCCACTACCATACCTTATATTGACTCTAGCTACAAGCTATAAACTCCACCTCAGCGAGGCCTGGGCAAGAATATTGGCTCTTTTGCATGCAATCAGAAATGATCATTTATACAGTGGCAACCTCTGCATGAAAAAAAAAAAAAAAAACAAACCAAAAACAAAAAGAAAAGCAAACATAAAGGAGGAAAAAATAAAAACCTTTCACAAGCTTTGTTTTCAGCCTAGTAAGGTATGAAGGACTAATTTCATGGTTTTCACCAGGCCACTTGAAGTAGTGAATCAGCTATCAGGATGCACAGTTGGCATCCAGTACTGTTTGGATGCTCCTCCGTTCACAGTATTGATACAGTAAAATAAAACCTGCTCAAGAAACTCACAGCTATGCCATGGGAACAAAGGCATTCACCATTTCATGTCAGCCCTTCTTCACTACGGTTGCCATCTGTCTCAGAAAAATGTTGCTTGTGTAGCAGTTACTGCACCTTCACCCTTCTCTTCACAGCAAGCTTAGCAGGGAAACTTTCCCACTATATTTTTATATAATATATGTATATAAATAATTTTATGTTTTTATAGTTTGGTAGTATTCTTTTAAATTTTCTATTTTAAAACACTTAAAAATCTTTTAAGCAACTAAAAGTAACTTTTTATGCTCTCTAGTGTGAACAGGATAGTATTTCAAAGTTTTTAACTTTTTTTTTTTTTTTTCATTTTTGGTAACTTCAAAAGCTATGACTAAAGCAGCACATCTCCACTCCTCCCTGCACCTTGATTGCAACAAAACCTACCTTGGCCATCCTCTCACCTCATCCTCTGCCACTGCTCTCTGGCAACCTCACTGTTTTGGTACCGTGATGTTTGACCTTAGCCAGGAAACCTGACGGAGCTGGTTGTCTGAGTGGCCAAATCACTCTCTGTGTGATGGATGCCCTTGACAGGAGAGGAGGAAGAAGGCACAGAAGGAAAACGGAGGTGAAATATCAGTTTTCCTGTTTGAAATGGTCAATGAAATGGTACTTTGCAGGTGCCCAGCTCAGAACACCTGCAAAGGTTCCTCTTGTAGGATCACATCCCTGTTACATGTGATACTGGCACCGAGCCCTTTCCACACACAAAAACACATTAGAGCCACATCACTTTTTGAGAGAGAGATAGGAGGAACAGCGAGACCCCTCACATATAAAAAAAATCTATAAAACAAGGCAAGAATACATCACCCTTCTCCAAATTATTCCCTCCAAAGGGGCAGGAAAATGATCCTGAGTACCAATTTGCAGACAGGGAAAGCAAGGGCTGGAGATGTGTCCATGTGCCCAAAACTGCAGTCAGACAGCAGCTCAAGCCTTATTGTCACTTGGTCAGTCTCCTGCCAGCTAAGCCCCTACTCTAACCACTCATCCAGCTTTCTTGCTGAAGCAAGATGAAGTGTACTTCTTTTCCAATGTCTCCTTGTTCCTCCCATCACCTTAAGGTTCAGAACTTCACCCTTCCTTATCATATACACATTATACATCCTCAAGAGAACTCCTTCACCAAACCTGATAAGCACAACCTGTTGTTCATTCCCCCCCTTCATCATGAACAACTTGGCATCAGAACTAGAGAAAACTCTTAAAATATTGCATATTTTTTTAAAGAAAGATGTCAGGATATTTGCACTTTTCTGCCTGTCCCATGCTTTTCTGGTTATGAACCACATAAGCCCGTGCAAACACCTACAATACACACGCAGGCATGTCTCTCCAGGTTTGCTAAACTTGCTCTAAACATCAGAGCTACTCAGAATACAAAAATGTTCAGTCCATGCAAGGGGACAGAGTTGTGATTGCTCTAGGAACCATTCACTTTTAAGTCTCCTGAACTGTTATAAGGAAATAGAGAAGGGTTCTCTTTTCTTTTTGCATTTCATTGATAAAAAAGTTATCAAACTAGTTTGTAGAAACAGGTTTAAAAGCAACCACCTGCGATTGCTCGGCTGTGACAACAGCACTGCAGTATTCCCATATCCCATATTGCTGTTCTAAAAGATCAAGTGTGTGTCGAGGGGGGAGCAGGGGTGAAAGAGGACTTTGGTAGTCAGCCTCTAACTCCACGATTCAGCAACTCTAGAAAATCTCTTCCTAATCCTTGGCAATGCCTGAAGCATGGCAGCTCTCCAGCCAGGACCTCAGAGTGCTCTGAGCTCCCCAGGTCAGCACCAGCAGAGGACAACCTCCTCTGGAAGACCCCTCCAGCCCTTCTCCCAGTGCATCAGTCTCATGCAAACCTCACAGCTGCTAAATTCCACTCTCAGTTGCTGAAGTACTTCCTTCACACTTTGCTGACCTCTGGAATACCACTTTGTAGCTGTGCCCACTTTAACAAGGGGCACCAGGGCTGCATGCCTGGAACGGGCAAGCCCAAAGCCCTAAAATAACAGTTTAAATAAAAAAGTAAAGAAACACACCAAAAATAAGACAGGGATAAATACACTCGGGCAAGGCAGGCTCCACCAGGACAGTATTTTTGCTTTCTTTGCTGTGGCAACTACCTGGGGAAGGGAGAAAGGCAACAGCCTCTTGCCCCTGCTGTCCCCTCGAGCGGGAGCAGTGGATATGGCTCTGTGGCTGGATCCGGCACTGCCGGCGGGCACCTGCTGCGCCACAGCGCTGTCCAGAAATACAAATGACTGCTTGTCCCAGATCACTACAGAACAGTAAAAAAATTTAAAATCCTGTCGATCCCTGAATAAGAAGTAGATTGACACAGTTGTTCTGTTTTTCTCCAAGAGGAGGAAGAATAAAGGAGAAAAACATTTAACACTCTACTGGGTGTGTGTGTGGGTGTGTGAGAGGAAGAAAGAGAAAGAGAGAAATTTTTTCTATTTTGGCAACATCTTGGGAGCTTCTTTCTGTTCAGTGGTGGCATTGCACTAATTACAGTACCAGCCTGCCGGGTGGGTGCTGACTCTTCAGAGCCAGGAATGGGAAGACGGTCCTTTCTCCTGGGACTCCACAGCCCGTTTCAATCCGGCCCCGTTGTGGACACAGATCCCTGTGCCGTCTCCCCCACGGCCACGGCCTCTTCCTGCGGAGGGGATTCCTCCTCTGCCTGCCCCCGGGATGTGACAGTGGTCTCAGGGGAGATGCTGTGGGGCCCTTCCAGGGGCAGGCAGCCGGGGTGGTTCTTGCGAAAGTGCTGGTTGAGGATGGCCTGGAAAGGGAAGCTCTTGCCGCAGACGTGGCAGTGGAAGGGCTTGTTGCCGGTGTGCTTGCGGATGTGGTACTCCAGCTGATCCTTGCGCGTGTACTTCTTGCCGCACATGCGGCACACGAAAGGCGTGATGCCCATGTGGAGCCGCATGTGCCGGTCCAGGCTGCCCTTCTGGTTGAAGGATTTGGCGCAGTAAATGCACGTGAGCCGCGGGTTGTACCGGAACCAGCGCTCCGAAACCTCCTGCTCCCGCAGATACTCCACGTAACCGCTCACTCCAAGCATGGCTGATTCCTCCCCCTGCCAAGGAAATGGCACAGATTGAAATAACAAGCAGCCTAAAACAAGTTGCAGAGAAGATCAGGCCCAGGTCCAGCCAGTAATGCCTGTGCCAAACCTCAAAATCAGCAGCACTAATGTCTGCAACCTCAAGCACACATTTAAGTACTTAAATGGGGCCTTGGGGCAGAAGACAAACGAGCAATCAATTAGAAACCACTGCTGCAGAGGCCCCTTCTGCCAAGCCATCCCCTGGATCTGGTGAAGAAAAGACAGCCCTTGACACAAGGGCACTCGGCCACCAATTCAGTTGTGGACCACATGTCAATACTTGTTAGTTTTTAAAGAATGTTTGTGTCAGCTTTATTAAAACACTTGCATGTATCATCTGTTTTCCTTACTAAAAGTCAAAAAAAAGAAGCCGATTGATGAGCTTGCAGTAAAACAAAGGAGGAGCAAACCACAAATCATATCTGAAAGTCTTCAGGTGTCATTTTACACAGGTATTTATTCAGGTGTCACTTAGAGTTCATTTTATAATGAGTCACATTTGCCTGCCTGGCTGTGTAACCCATCCCAGCCCCGTGGCATCAGAGGCAAGGATGTGCCTGACCCAGCTTGCACAGCAAGGACTCCTCTGTTTTCTGAAGTCACACACAGAAACAGCCAAGGGCAACTTGAACCACAAGCCAGGGATCAGGACAGATACTTCTGGCCATCATGTTCAGATGGAGCAGAAACACACTGACTCCAGAATGCTTCTGTGCTGGAGATGCACTGTTTACTTCCCCAGTGCTGCTTCCCAGTGGTGCCAAATGTGGAGCAGCAACCAGTGTTAACAGCAGGAGGGCATCTCCTCTGCAAGCCAGGGCTCTACAGGCATGAGCAGCAGTGTACCTGTGCCAGGTGTTGCTGAATCCAGCTGAACAGGCATAGGGAAGCTGCTGAGCACTAAAGGAAATACACAAAGCTCTGGTTCTTCCTTTCCACTCTACCACTACCATTGGGCAGGGATCATTGGGCAGGCATTTTAGCATGGATATCACAATGCCAGGAGAGTGGAAGGTGATGATACTTCCCAATGGTGTGTAAAGCCTAAGGTTTCATGTTTGAGGCTGTCTCACAATGGAGAAATAAGAGCAGCTTTTCTGTAGACAGAGCTAAAATTGCTTAATATGTCAAATTTCCCCTAGAGGGTTGGTTTGACCTGAAATTTTTGCAATGTCTTCTGAGGACACGAAACAAAGCTTTGCAAAACAGGAGCAAAAAGGTATCTGTTGTTTTATGGAAGGGTTTAACCAAGTCAGCAGACAGCAATCACAATTTTCAAACCCTAGCTTCACCTGGTCTTACTCAAGGGCAAAGCAGCCTAGTATCTCCTTACCTACCTCCAGCCAAGTCCTTTGCTTACATGCTGACACATTCCTTACCTGTCAGGCACTGTGCTGGCTGACATGCCTGCACTACAGTGGCACTTTGACACTAACTGAATACAACTAGACCAAAATGATAAGGCACAGGCATTACTGCTGTGTCCCACTTTTCTGCACTCTACAGCCCACTGCCCTCCCATTTCTGTGCATCTCTCCCTCCTACCCCAAAACTGTGCCAAGAAAGCAGAGAATTCAGAGCTCCTTTATGATGCAAAGTCTGCTATGCAATACAGTCATTTGGAGAAGAGACAGAGACCTCTCTAAAACTCCACAGCTCTTTGACAGTCCATACCAAAATGTTTATTGGTGCAGAGCTTTTGGGAATGGTTTTGGTACTGGCATAGAAAAGTTCAGCTGTTGTCACCCATCTTCCACAGAAGCCAAGCCACACCTCCTCCCTCTGCTCAGGCATTTGCTGCCAGTGTTTGAGGGCAGATCCAGCTCTGCAGGCAAATGGGGTTTCTCCTCAGGAGTTGGTGGCTTGCCCAGAAGAAGGGTGGGTATTTATGCCCTCAAACAACAAGAGAAACTCCTTGTGTTTTCCAGGTATCTGGCCAAAATCCCAAACAACACCAGAATTAGTTTTAAATCGTACATGGCCAGCACATGTTCTCCCATGAACAAGTAGATCTTTTGCCAAAGTAAAAGGTCCTTGTATTATACACATTATTGCTTGCAAATATAACATATGACACACTTCATCACAACAAAGTCCCCTTCACCTTCAAGCCAACATTTACTTGCAAATGTCTTGATCTGCCTACCTGGGAACTGGGCTGCTTAGGCTCGTCCATCCGCCCGGGAGACTCGCTTTTTGATCTGTACCGCTCAGTCACAGCAACCATGCTGCCAGAAGGGCTGAATCTGTGGGGTGGGGGAAGAGCATAAATGGAATTTTTAATGGGCATCAGGTCACTACACTTTTTAGAACAACGGGTGAGCAACAGAGGCACCTGTATAGCATCTCCTCATCCTCATCAGCTAACGCACTGGGGTGGAACAGTGCAAGTACAAAGGAAAAACCAAATCATACTGGCTTCAGACTAAATACCTAAAAAAAACCCTAAGTCATCTGGCTTCCAGTTCAGCAACAGAGAGGGGTTGCTATCATGAATAAACCAATCTGGGCCAGGTGATTCAGGAACTGGACAGCAGGACAGAAACCATTTCTCAGAGGACACCTGTCCTTCAGCACCCTCCTCCTCCATTCCCAGTATGAAACATATGGGATGTGATAGACTAGAGGTGGGAAACAGTGCATACAGACTGCAGTGAAAAAAGAGATGCTAGAGACTAGCTGATCCAAGCAAAAGGGCTAAGGAAGTAGGAAAGCATCTCTCTCCATGGGCCAGCTCAAGATTGTTCCCACTGATTGATTTATTAAGCAACAAGTGATAGAATATCTGCTGCTTCCAGGTAGCTGTTTCCCCATGGGATTGAGCTAGAAGAGAGGCAAATGTGAAGGGAAACCCTAGAATCATAACCTCCCCAATAAAACAGACCTGCCCTTCATCAAACCCATTCTCTGGCCTGAGCTTAGGGCAAGAAAGCAAACGCTGGCGTGGAGGGGAAGTAGATGGATGGAGAATCCAAACACAGCAGATTTCACCACTCATTCAAAGGCTTTCTGCTCTCTCATATAAATCAAAACAATAGTGGAGGCCACTGGGTTTCCCATTTCAACTGCCTCAGAAGATGTAAACCCAGGGCCCACTGCTGTCATGGACCACTGGGTAGTCACCGACCTACAGCCAGTGTCTAGCTGTTTCTCAGCCAGAACCATCCCCAGATCTTCAAGCCAGAAGGCACCAGTGTATTGGAAATATGTAACACATATTTTATGTGACCCTCATTAATCCAAAAGCTGAGTCCAGGATCCAACCTCTAAGAGCTAGTAAGTAATTTTCCAAGCTAGCCTGTACCTGGAGATCCTGGTCTAATCACTACCCAGCCAAAATATTATTACCCAAACTGGATACGCTTCCTAACACCTTTTGCTCTTATGCTTAAGATGGCCAAAGGAAATAGAAAGAGGAAATGTTCTAAAGCGACTGACTCAGCCAAGACAGGATCTTGCATAATCTCTTACAGCCAAGGTGAGTAATTCAGTTTAAGAAAACCCACCTGTCGATCTCGCTGCTGGTGGGCCTGACGGCTTTGGCTCCAGAGGAGCCCAAGGCAAAAGCCTCCTGGCCCAGCGATCCGTGGCCCGTGGTGTCGATCACCATGGCCGTCACCTCCTCAGCGCTGCTGCCATCTTCTCCCGAGGGCTGCTGCTCTGCCCCCAGCCACTCCTCCAGGTTCTCCGTCTTAATGCGCACTCCTCCCAGCACCCGCACCTCCTCGTCGTTCTGCGCCCCGCGCTCTGCCATGCCCGTCTCCACGTACCACTGTCCTGCCCTGTTAATCCGCAGGATGGGCTCCCTGCCTTCCACGTCGGAGCTCTGCTCGATGATCTGGGGGCTGGTGGACTCCTCGGGCGGGCTCAGCTCCCGGATGTCCAGCACTGTGCTGACCTGGCCCAGGCGGCTGCCCTTGGCTGTGTTGTGACGTGGGCTCAGGGAACGGTTCAGGTTTGGTGTTGCCCGGTGAGACTCGGGCGGTCTCTCCTGGTGCTTCGTCCTGGTCTGGCTCAACTCCGCCTCCACCTCCGCCACGTTAATTTTGAAATGAATCCCCTCAAGTATCTGCGTGCATTTGTCTATGATGTGCTGCATCTGCAAGAAACTGGCAGCTGTCAGGTAACTGATGATGTCAGCCAGCTGCAGACATATCCTGCCGGTGTAGCAGAAGGAGAGGAGCTGCTCGAAAACAGACGGGTTCTTGATGACAGAGATGGACACGGTGCTCATCTCGTTCAGGGACATGTGGTCACGGAAGTAGGGGGAGCTGGCAGCCAGCACCACCTTGTGCGCACGGAAAGCCTGGCCCTGCACGTTGACCACGATGTCACACAGCCGACCCTGCATGCGCAGCTGGTTCAGGTGGCTCAGGACTGAGTTACTGAAGTTGGGGATCTCCAGCTGAATGTTCCCACTCTTCTCCATGGCTGTCCCAGCTGCAGGTGCACGCCTCTGCTGGAAAAGAGGGAAAAGATCCCATCATTAGCAGAGCCAATCATTCGAAATTAGAACATTTTCACCTGCTTCCACACAATTTGAAACACTGGAGTTTTTAGAGGCCTTCCTCACCAGCTGAACTGCCACCCACCTGGCAGCAGCTCTGTCACAAAGGAGTGTGTTTGAGATCACTGAAAAAAGCATCTGTGATCCCTCCATGCTGTGCATCCCCCTGCACAAGAGTTGTGTTAAACCACTCCCCAACAGCCCCCCATTCGCTGCAGCTTCAGTGTGCAAAACACTTTGTTCTGCCAGCCTCAATAAAAGCACATCTGCATGTAAAAAGAGATTAAAAAAATTGCACTGGTATTAAAAATAGGCACCTGATTGCATAATGGATTAAAATACTCACCACTTGTACCTTCTAAGCATCTTGAAAAGAGAAAGTAATAGGGAAAGCCCCTTTGTAAAACAGGAACTGGGAAGGAGACATCGGGACCTAAATCCTCCAGAGACTTTTGAAAAGTTGGCCAGCATCTGACCTCAAGGCATCCTAAGTGCCTTCTTAACCTGAGATAGCCATCATATGTGCACTTCTGACATGTGCCAGAAAATGTATAACAGGAGAATGACAAAAGAAGCTGTGGTCCAGAAGAGCCCACAGGGCCTCACTCATGATCGCTTTTGTAGGGTCCCAAGAGATTTCATGCTGGTCATCACTAATATCCAATCCTGGCCATACCCTAAGTCAGTAACTCCTGGACTCCTTCCCAAGTAGATAATAATGGGACTGTTCCACTCAGGCTACAATTCACAATGGTGCTGCTCTGCTTGGGCTGCAATCTAGGCTTGTTTCCCACCTTGTCTAGGATGCTCCTAGTTGTTCCCACCCCTGCCACACAAGAGCTCCTGGCAGGCTTAGGGAGCACCTCACTGCCCAGCTGGTGCAGCCAGGGGACCCTTCACCACCCAGCCCAGTCCACCAAGGCTTATCAGGAGATCTCAGAGCAGGGCCAGGGAGGGGGGTGGGGGATGCACCACCACATCATCACATTTCATTCTGGCAAAGTTTGAAAAGAAGCCCTGACCATATATGGTAAAAATTTGGAATGAATGAAAATGAGACATAAACTCATACAAAAAGAAAAAGAAAAAAAAAAGAAAAAAAAAAAAAAGAAAGTAAATAAGCTTATTAAAGTCCACTCATGGCATAAACAGCTTCCAATCTGGACAGCATCTGAAGTGTGGATTGAGCAGAGTCCTGCAGATGTCAAAACTACTTCAAGCAGGCTGGGAATACCAAGGCTCACAGTGCCCACACTGAGGAATCTCCAAATCAAAGGGATTGGCACATGAAGAGCATGTCTGCCTTTGGAGGACTTTTTATTTGGAATTTATGAACATTGCAGCATAGCACATGTCCATATGCCCGAGCAGGCTTTGTGCAGACTTGGCAAACCCAGTTACTAAACATGAAGTTGCAGGACAGCCTGTCAATCTTGGGGAGCTGTACCAAGGCATTTCTGAGTGGCGGGATGGCTGCATGTCCCTGGGGAAGTCAGATCAGAGTGCATAAAGCTTCACAAGGTGCAGCTGAACAGTGCCAGCTCTTAGAGCTCCTCCTCTCCTTCCCCTATCAGAGAATCCCAGAATGGTTTGGGTTAGAAGGGACCTTAAAGTCCATCCAGTGCCACCCCCTGACACAGGCAAGGACACCTTCCACTAGCCCAGGTTGCTCCATGCCCTGTCCAGCCTGGCCTTGGACACTTCCAGGGATCCAGGGGCAGCCACAGCTTCTCTGGGCACCCTGTGTCAGGGCCTCACTACCCTCACAGGTAACAATTTCTTCCCAATATCCAGTATAAACCTACTCTCTATCAGTGGGAAGCCATTCCCTCTTGTCCTGTCACTCTATCCCTTGTAAACAGTCTCTCTTTCCTGTCAGCTCCTTCAGGCACTGCAAGCCCACAACTAGGTCACCCTGAAGCTTCTCTTCTCCAGGCTAAACCACCCCAATTCTCTCAGCCTTTCCTCCACAACTTCTCCATCTCTCTGATCATCTTGGTGCCTCTTGTAGACTCCCTCCAACAGCTCCATGTCCTTCTTTTGGAGAAAGCAACAAATCCCACAAAATTCAGGAAATCACAGTGCACGTGTCTGTGTCAACACAGCATTGGGAACAGAACATTAACGCACAGAACAAAGGGAAATAGAAAACCCAACATCTTACCTGGAGTGCTGTGAGTTACATGCAGTGGGAAGGAAATGGGGGTGCTGCCTTCTTTTTTTTTCTTCTGATGTAATGAGAAGAAAACTTGCTGCCCCCTTCCCCTTTAGGAGGTAAAAAGAAAGAAAAAAATGAAGCGTAGAGGAACTGGGTTCTCCCAAGTGCAGTTGTGAACATCAAGCTTTGCCATTCTTGGTTTTGCTGGAGGATCTAGCAGCAGGATTAGCTCACCATCTTCCCAAAACAGCTGTTCCTAAAGCAATGAGCCTCAGAGTACACTCTCAAGGAAGGCAAGGGTGAAACACCCTTGCCAAGGCCATGAGCACCCAGAGAGGCAAGAGGGAGGCAGAGGCTGAGCTTGGGATATGCAGAAAGAGAAAGGACAAAAAAATCATCAGACCTTAACTGCTGAGCATGGCTGGGTATGGCTGTGGTCAAAAGGCAGCTGCTCCTCAGAGAGTCCAATAAATTATCTGTGAGCTCCTGCTCCAAAGGCAGGGAAAATCCATCTACTCTCTATAACCCACAGAGCTCTCCTCACCTGGTGAGAGGGAATCTGTCTTTTGGTTCAAACTACCCTGTCAGAGACTGATTTCTGCCCCTCTGAGTAAGGGAAGCTCTTGTCAGCTTCTGCACCTCAGCCACAGGGAAATGACATCCTGATTTCCCTCTTCTCTGGGAAGTCCATCACCTGCACCCACCTTTACCTGCAGCTGAACTGAGTCAGCACAGGGCACACACAGACACTGCCTTTTTAATGCAATTTGAAGTGTCACCAGCTGAGACTCAGACTTTACTTAGCTCAGCAAATGCCTTCCAGCCTGTGAGGCAACTACCAGGAACGAGTGGAATTCTTGATCCATCAGGTAAGAAGCAGAGACAGACCACCCAGCAGATGATGTCACCCTGGAAGCTGCACTGAAAACTCCCCACTTTGGGGTTGAGATTTACCGTGACTGGGCAACTCCACATAATCACAGAATATCCTGAGCTGGAAAGAGCCACAAGGACCACTGAGTCCAACTCCTGGCTCTCCACAGACACCCCAACAATCCCACCCTGTGCCTGAGAACGTTGTCCAAATGCTCCTGGAGCTCTGGCAGCCTTGGGGCTGTGCCTATTCCCCAGGGAGCCTGCTCAGTGCTCGACCACCCTCTGGGGGCAGAACCTCTTTCTAATCTCCAGACTAAACCTCCCCTGACACAACTCCAGCCATTTCACGGGTCTTGTTCCTGGTCCCAGAGGGAGCTACCAAGAATCCCAGAATGGTTTAGTTTGGAACGGACCTTAAAGCCATGGGCAGGGACACCTTCCACTATCCCAGCTTGCTCCAAGCCCTGTCCAAGCTGCTCTTGGACACTGCCAGGGACCCAGGTACAGCCTGTGCCAGGGCCTCCCCACCCTCACAGGAAACAATTCCTCCCCAATACACCCATCTGGCTACTCGCACATTCCAGCGGGACTCCGACAACTATAAAACCCAGCGCAACTCTGAGCTGAAGGAGCGGCGGTGGCTGCCGGCCCGTGCCCGCCCCGCCCGCAGCACCCGGCCGGCAGAGCCCGGTGTCTCCGGCCCCGCAGCTGCGGACCCTCCTCCAGCGGGGCCCGCACTCGCCCTCACCGTGACAGCGGCGCCGCCGCCCCGCACCGGGGGTGCGCGGGGCGGGCGGGGCCAGCCTCCCCCGGCCCCCGCCCTCGCCCCGCGGGCCGGCGGCCGCGCCCCCGCCCCTCCGCGGCCCCGGGGCCCCGCGCGGCTCCGCCCGCCCCGCCCGGCCCGGCCTCACCTGCCGGGGGTGGGAAGGGCCCGCAGCGCCGGCCCGGAACCGAAACGCGCCAGCGCGGGCCGCGCCCCGGAAGGAAACGCCGTGCGGACCGGCCGCCCCCGCCCCGCCCCTCCGCGGACCGCACCCCCGCTGGGCGTGGCCACGCCGGCACCACGTGACCTGCGCTATATAAGAGACGGGCGCGGGGCGCTCGCCCTTTTCAGGTCCTGCGGTGCTGTGGGTGTTTGATGTCATGGGGGCTCCGCTGGTGAGTGGGGGGCGGTTCCACGCTCGGGGTGCAGCGGTGCCGCTCCGGGGGGCGGCCTGGAGTCCGCGCGGGTGCGGCTCGGTCGCCGATGGGAGGTGGCGAGGGAGGATGGAAGTGGATTGCGCGGCCGGGCCTGGTCCGCGGCCTGCACCGCCGGGGGCTCCGCCTCATGGCGGCCCTGCGGATGTATGAGGGGGATCCTGTGGGGCCTCACATGCTAATAGCTCATGCTTTGGGTTTCGGGGTCCTGCCTGCCAGCCTAGATGTGGTCGTGGCCCGTGTCCCCTGTAATACAAGCGATATGTAAGCGGGGGCCCGCTGTAAATACAAACGATGGGTACCCGGTTTTTGTAGGTTTGGATTTTTTTTAACTGCGCTGGGCTTTGAGGAGCTTGTTTTTGAACCTAAATGGGAAACATTGTGCAAAAAGCAGTAATGGCAGGGTGAAGGATCCCTGCACAGCTGGGATGTGTAGAAGGATTAAGAACTGGCTCCACAGCCCCAAGGCTGCTGGGCTTTGAGAAACGTTTGGGCAGTGCTCTCAGGAGCACATGGTGACTCTTGGCGATAGTCCTGTACAAGTCTAAGAGTTGGACTCCGTGGTCCTTATAAATCCTGACTCAGCACGTTTAAAGAGAAATGGCTCGCTTCACTTCCTTATGCTCTGCACATGATGAAAACTATGTTGGTAGGGACATCTGAGAAGGGTGATGAACACCAACATATCTGAGCTGGGCATAGAATACTTTTGATGGCTGAGAGCATCACTGGGCCTTTCTGAACAGCCAAAGGTCATGCCTGCCTGACTGTTCCAGTGATAATACACAGAATCGATGCTGTAGAAAGAAAACAAAGTAGTTTAGTGATTGCATACTGCTAAAAAATATATAATAGCAAGTATTTTTTGTGGCCTCAATTCTTCAAAGAGCCAAAATTTGGATTGCATCAGGGAAAATTTTGAGACTCAAGTATTTTGGATGTTGCTTGAATTTTGCAGAGTAATATTTGTGAACATTGTTTCCTTTTTGGAAGAAGAAAAACTAATATGCTTTCTTGTTTTTTAGTTCAACATGTATCAGCTGCACTCTTCCTTCTTCTGGCTTCAGTGCAGGTAAATGTTGCTTGTTAAAATTGGAGTTAAAATTGACAAATGTTGGATTTGTGTGCACCAACTAGACTGGAGTACTGTTGTACCAGGGAGTTACAGTATCAGCAGTTGTAATTCAGGCATTGCCTGTAAGTGTCTGGGGCAGACCTCCCATCTCTGCTGGGCAAAGTCACCTGTTTATTTGTCCTGGAGAATGTTTATGAGGCTCCTGTTTATGAAATACTGCTCAGATTAAACCAGACTGTGAGAGTACTCTCAGATCCCTTTTTTCCTCCCTTACTGCTGGTTTTTTGTTCACAGCAATAATGTTTTGGGAAAATTGCCTGGAGTATGTTGTAGAGAATGGGTAACTGTGGGGATTAATGTTGAGTAAATCTCAAAGCCTGTGATGGTTTCAGTATAAGAGTAGTGGTCAGAAGTGATTTCTGAAAACTAAATGCTGAGGCTTTCTAATCTGATTGCCAGGAAGCTCCCTAATTTTGCCAACATCTTCAACATTTTCATCTCTTCCAGATTTGCTGCCACATGTGGAGGCTTAAAGCTACTTCTTCCCAAGGTAAAAAAAATGTTCTTGAAAATTAAATATAAAATGGTGCTTAGCATTTGTTTAGACAGCATCTTCTGCTCTGATGATATCAGGAAACAGCTTAATTCCTTGAGCAAAGCTATCCTTCTGGTGCCACAGTGATGACACTTATTTGCTACTCTTGACCAAGAGAGTGATGAGCACTTTTACCACCATAACAGTTTTCTGAGGCACTGCAACTTAAAAATGCCCTTGATGCTTTGACTGCTGAATATACTGTTTACAAGTTTTTCTACTTCTAGGATTTGAATCCTGCACTTCAGATGTATGCAGAAGGAACATCACCTAAGAAGGTAAGAAATATGTACTTCACATACAGTGCAGTCAGCTTTGTGGTTTCTTCCACAAAACTGTTAATAAAACACTGCTGTAAGAAGGATGGGATGTATTTAATGATTAATATCCATCAAAACCAGAAACAATTTACATTTGCTGGTAGTCAAACTCTTAAATATTTCTTTTTATTTTGGGGAAAACGTACTTTTCAAAGCAGTCACAAGAGGTGGTTGCTTGGTACTGTGATTCCAAACAGATACAATGATGATGGCATAGTTCAGCAGAATATCCTTTGATGAATACTTCTGTTTTTCGCCCCTATCTGATGTATCTGGCTCTTGTGTACTCCCAATGGGAACTATGGGCTTGGGCACAAAGGCTGAAGGGATCTGATTTTGTTTTCTATTGTTGCAGGCTCTGGGAGATTAAACTATAAGCTGTTACAAGGTAAGTACTGCATTGCTGACATCTGTAAAAACTCATTTCATCCCTGCTCTCTGGAAAGGCTGCTGTGATGACTGCATAGTTCAGCAGATGACCTGTGGTGAACAAAATTACTGTCTTTCGCCTCCTATCTGATGCAGCCTCCTGTAGCTCAGGCTATTTCAAACAAATCATGTGGGAAGCTGAATGTGAAACTTTTTTGCTCTGTGAATGTGTTTTAAAAATATATCTCAGGAGACTAGTAAGTGGGTTAAACAAAAAAAATTAAGATGAACAGAAAGATGAAGAATAGGATGTGGTTGTGAAGTCAAGCACAAAATATAGCAGAATAAGGTTAATCAAGTATTAGTGCTTCAGGTTGTAAAAGTCTTGTTGCTTTGCAGGCTTCCCTGGACAAAGGAGCCCCATGCCTCTTCTGTAACAAACTGTTTCACCTGTTGCTGATATTGGTGAAGACGAGGCCTTCCTAATTAGAGGTAATTAAAAAACTTTCATTTTTTTAGGTGGATGCTGCTTTTGTCTCTGCTGCATGCAAGAGTTCGCTTTTAGAGTTGCTTGCAAATTTATTTTGTTCTTAAAAGCATGAGGCAAAGGTTAATACCATAGGTGTGCCTTTAGCTTCCTGCACTGTACAGTAAGAGCATGAAATAATTGTGGTGTTAATGGTCTCTAGAATTTTCCTGTTAAAACTAAATGGTGAATGCCACATTACTCTAAATTTAGCGTCCAGAATAATTTTGCTTAATATGCACAACTTGGTTACACAAAGCTCGTATCAGTGAACTCTGCAATTGCAAGGTTTGCTCCTTCATGCAATTTCAGCACACTGGAGTTGAGGAATGAGCATCTCAGTGTTGAAGAGTGCTGGGAAATTGCTTTACAACCTGCCTTCAGAAGGGGGATGGGAGTGTTGCAGCCTACTGTAAATGATGTTGAATCAGGTCTCTGATCCCCATGAGGATTAAACTTGAACCTCTGATACAGTATTTTACTTGAAATGTTCTTAAAGCTATAGCTTCCTGCTGAACCCTGCCTAATAGCAAATTTTATTTTGCAGGCTTCCAGATATTTCTCATTGTGAGGTAAGTACTTGTTTGAACTTCCTAAGTATTAGGATTTCAACATAGGCCCACAAGTTAAGGCAACTTGTCAGCTAGGGGGAAAAGGGCAGGGGTCCCATTGGCTGTGGCTTGCATCTCAGCCAAAACAAGGGGATGTTTTAAATGAAAACTGCTGGCTGGAGCCCAGTCTTCTCAGGCTGGTGTGCATTAAAACTTGTCACTGTGAGCTCTAGAATTTGCTCTGATGGTGCTATTTAGGTATTTGCCCTCTTGCCCATAGCAGCCTAGCCCTACAGCAGGGCTGCACAGGGGCTGACAGTGTGGGCTGCCTGTGTGATGAGACGTGACTGCCTTGACTTCAATCATGGAGGTCTGTAATTAGCTCTATCTGACTGCAGGCACCTGACCTGGATTTCTTCTTTCTGTGCTTGTTTCTGCACTGTCCTAATGGTTTGCTTTCATCCAGGTGTCACAGAGCTGGGAAGAAGTGATGCACCTGGTATTGCTGCCAGCAAAAGTAAGTTGCTAGCTCATGAGTGACTGGTCAGAACTGTGTGATACAGGAAATGAAAAAGTTACAAGATATCTTGGCCTTCATGTTGCAGCTGCAGCATTAAGCGGGTTTCTTAAAGATTTTACTACCTTTTCTATATAAAAAAAGGTCACAGATATGCCAGCAGCCTGCAGGATTCACTCACTTAATGTACTGTGTATCTCAAACTCGAAATTAAGTGCTTTCTGTGACTAAAAAGAAATAGTGGTGGCCATTTTAAATATATAACTGCTTTTGAATTCCTGCTTGATAAGAAAAGCTCTGTGCTACCAGGTTCCCACACCTTCTAGGCTGAGCAAATGCAGTACAATTACCTGCTGTTGAACTTCCTGCTATTTAAATTTAGTGGGCTCTTTCATGCAGTAACACTGATCTTAAATGCTTATGTGGTAAATTGTTTCTTGATGGCTAGATCAGAGCTTTTATGGTGATGTGAATGAGGATGTGGTTGGGAGTAAGGTCAGGTCCCCCTTTAAAGGACAAAAAAAAGGAAAACATGAATCCACTCTTGGCATGTACTGTTTGTGATGAATTCTAAGCAATGGGAATCTCTCTGAAAGAGGCTGAGGAGAGCTCTTGTGCTGAAACAGTACCCACATTCACACTCTCAAACCATTGCCAAAAGTGTGTTAGTACAATTTCACTTCTTCACAGGGTGAAGCTTGCGTGGAGTTAAAGAAACAAGATGGATATGTCTGAGGTAAGTGTAGGGTACATGGGCTTTAATAAATTCTGAAGTATTGTCTTTGTGCTGAATGCTTAAATAGTGGTGCCTAAAATTAGTCCCATAAGACATCTGATTTGTCTTCCCTTTATTGTACCTGGCTGATCTGTGGGCACTACTGTAACACTGCACTCTGGAATTAAAATGAAAAAACCTTGTGCTGTGGCTGTCACTTAGCAGTTGTTACTACTAAGCTTTATATTGGCTCTGCACAAATTTAGCTGAAACTCTAGATTGCTGTAGAAACTTATTTTCAAACTGGAACACTACAAATGCTTTCAAAGATATAAGCCATCTTGAAAACCTATGGGACTTGTATTTTAGGTACTTGAAATCCTGAAATAAAACACTGTTGGGAGAGATAGTATTGCAAAGTAATGGCTTTTTACTTTCCCTGATTCTTCCAATGTTAGTAATTCTGTATTTCCAGTTAAGATTTGTAAGCTTTGTATCCTCTTTGAGTGTTGTAAGTTCAACTCTTAAGATGCCAGGTAAAAGTCAGTTTCCTTTTAGGTAAAGGTTTGAGTAGAACTTCATAGATGAATAAATCTTGCATATAGTGCCCCCGTCTGTTATTCTGAAAGTATTTCTCTCTTCCTCAGGAAGGGACTGTGCTGTCTGCAGCTCATTGGGTAAGTCCACAAATAAATTTATTAAAAACTTAAGGAAATAGTTGTAGCCACTGATGAGATTGATTCTGCCAAATGAGTTACTGTGATATTACCCTTTCCGTTCCATTTCTGAGGTTACCAAGCTCTTGTGGAGCTTTTTAGCTGTTGTGCTGCTGCATATGCTAACTGTGTTTTCTTGATTTAGGTGAAGAGGCAATTCTGAAACTAGCATATGAAGAATTAAGGAGGTGAGTGTAACTGCTGTAATAATGTATTTGGTGGAACAAGTGATGAAACCTTAGCTTGAACTCTCTCACTGAATAGAGATGAAATTCTAAGGTCTGAGATGTTCCCGTCAAGCTTCTTGTGCTGGTTTGGTACCTTATAATGGTTCTTATGTCTGTCTTAATAGGTGGAAGATTGCTGATGAATGGGTTACACTTACATGAATAACATTAAAAAAGCTGATGTCTTTTTACTTCACTGGTAATGTTTGCCTGATGCTTATTGGAGCCAATAAAAATCTGCAAACTCTACCTGGTGTTGTGACCTCCTTTCTGGCTGAAACAACTTGATGCAAAACCCCTCCAAGCTGCTATATTAAGATTGAAAATGCTTGATTTAGAGCATGGACTAAATAGGTATGCTAGTCCTGCAAGTGTCTTAACTGAGGTGTCAAGTACTGCTGGGGTGCAGGCTGCAGGTGACCATATTTAGACAAAGCTAAATAACTTGAGTATTTCAAGTGTTTCAAGTGACAGCAAAACTTAATACTTGTAAATTTGCTACTGAAATAATATTTCACCAGTAATCCTGGTATTACGTGTTCAGGTGCAGATCTCAGAACAAGTGCATGGCTTGGACTTAAAGACCCTTTTCCAAGGGTCCTGGATTTAAACAACATTCAGCCTTCATGAGGGAAAAAAGTAAAGCTGGAGAGGTGGGAAATTTTGATAGTACTAATTAACAACAGTTGCTGTTGGTAAGTCACTAAGGGCTGCTAAGATGTTATGGCTTTCTAATGCTCCTTAATGGAAACTTGCTTCTCTGAAAAATTCATTTAAATTCCTCCCTGTTCCCAAGGATGATGTCAGTACAAAAAATCATCTTATGAAAATCAGTTATGAAGAACTCCCTTTCCATAACACTTTAAGTGCTGTAGTACTTCTAGTGAGAAGTAAAGCTACATACCTAATTAACTTCAGCAGGATTATTTTAAGATTATTGGTGTTGCTTAGAGCCTTTCACTAAGAGGAGTAAGTTTGTTTCCTGCCCACTCCACCTGGTGTGATTTTTGAAGTGTTTTTATCTAGAACGTACTTCATCCTAGAGAAAATAAATTTAGGCATTGTGTCCACATGCAAGTTAAATCTTTCCTGCACTAAAACAAAAGCCAATCATAAGGTCTATTTCCATCCAGAGCTGATTAGTAGCCTCTTCATATTCTCCCATCATGTTACTTTTTAAAATACCACACTTCGTTATGCCTGTTAAAGAGCTTGAAGGGACTGTCATAGCCTGCAGTATAAAAGAAGTCTTCGTGGAAGGGTTGGCCTCTGTTTCTTAAGGTTCTGGCCAAGGCATCAGCTTCCTCAGCATATTTCTCTGGAGAGGCAAATCCACCAAAGGACCTGGTAAAAATGAGAGGGAGATTTTTTTAGGTCCAAGCCCTGGCCTTTATTTCACAGACAGAAGCTGTAGACTTGCAAAGCAAGTTTGAGCACTTGTGCTGCTCATGCAGAACTAGCAGTCAAGCAGCCTGGCTGTTTATGCTGTCTTCAAAGGTAATATTTAAAACAATCAAGAACCCAAGTAAGAACTGTCATGCATGTGTTATGTCAGTTCATGACTGCAAATAAAAAAGGGTGCTAGGAGAGTGGTTTAGATGTTCTGTAAAACAAATGGTCTTCAGAAGGTGTTTCTCAAGGTTGCATCTGTATGAAACTTAGTGCAAATTTCAAGTGTCTTCTAACAAATTAGTGTTTCACAACTTGGTCATTTGACTTAGTGGTAAGACACCCAAACTAGATTTCCTAAGGGTTGGGTTTTAGCAATTAAAGCTCTGAACAGCAGGGTCTACCCATACTTTATCATCTCTTATAAAAGTGTAGCCCACACTTAAGGGCAGACCTGGATTCCAGGTGTCAGCTGTGCTGGTTTTGCTTACCGGACAAAGAGAGCTGCTGCCTTCCGTTCCTCAATGAACACATCCGAGTCAGTGGGCTGGGGAGGGCAGTCCTGGTGTTCAAATGGCACAAAGAAGGAGATCTTGAAGTCTGCGCAGCCTGATTTTACCAGGCAGGTCACTGGCACAGTCATATCAATCTTAGCTTCTAGAAGAAAGGAAAACCAGGTGTCTTAAGCTGTATCTCCCAGTTCCTCTGGTTGTTATTTGTGCTAGCTACTTGTAATTCTTTACATGACAAGCCAGCATGTCCTACCTTTTTCATTCTTTCCCTGGATGTAGTGGAAGAGTTTCCAGAAGCCCTGGCGCATTGCTTCCTTCTGGGTTTCTCCCCTGATCACTGTGCTGACCCACTTTGCTGTCTCATACTGACGCAGTTCATAGTCCTTTGCCTGAAAGGTAGGGAAAGTCACAGTAACCATGAGATGGGTGTTGACAGAAATTAGTAGCTACTTTTTCCAAATCAGCCTATGAATATTGTTGCAGTTACCATTGCCTCTACTGAGCTCCAGCGAGGGGACTGCAGGTCCAGGGACAGAAATGTTTGCTTGAAGGACTTGATCATCTTGACAGAGCTGAAAGGCAGGCACAGTTCATTGGCATCTCTTAAATTAATACGGTACTAAGACACTTCAGTTGTTGCTGAACTGGTGGGAGGCCTGAAAAAAGGCTGAAAGCCATTTAGCCCTGCAGGACCAAGAAACTACCTCTACTGGAGGAAGTGTTCTTTCAGGATACACTCCCTTGCTTCTCCATTACAGGTATTTCCTGACAGCAAAGTGAGATTCTGCAAGTGGGAGTTTTGTGGAAATCTGTAAGTCAATAGGACTTCAGTCTGTTTGCTCCTGGATGAAAAAGCAGAAGTGGTGTGGTGGATGATCTGGTGTTGACTGTACTCTTAGCTTTATTTAGCTTCTCATAATAGCTGATGACTTTAAAGGCCTTTAGCCTGTGGGTAAATTAGATCTTCTGGATTTCAGAATGAATAACTACTTTCCTCCACAGCCTTCACATGGGAAGAAAAAAGGCGAAAACTTAGAAAAGCTGTCCCAAACAAAGCAAGCAAAAATACTTAAAATCACCGTTGAAATAATCAAATCTGGTTAAATGCTGAGATTTTAGTGTCCTCTATATTTCTGTTACCCAGGCAGACTGTAATGTATGACCCACACTCTGACAGTCTCTGCCTTCTGTTACTTTACAATGTCCTTTGCACTTCGTGTTGCAAAGAGGACATAATTCAGTGATTATCTGGATTCTTCGGTCATAGAATGTTGTCTTCTCAGACTACAACTTAATTATCTGTTTCTTGAGTAGCAATGTGAGTTTTTGTAAAATCCATTGCCTCATACTACTTAACTAATTTCTTGGCTGTTCCATCTCCTTCCATATCTGGACTACTGTTGAAGTCTATTAATCCCTTTCTGTTCCCTGCCTAGAGGTGGCTACGAAGAGTTCTTCGGCTCTGAGGTTGAAAAGTTTTTACTAAAACAAACACATACACACAATAGGCCAGAAACCCGGTGATACTGGGTTCCTTTAGAGTCTGTAAAACATGTAATATGTGGAGCCACTTAAATGTTGAGCTTTTTCCAGTAGCTGCTTCAGTTGTCACTGAAGGTCAGAATCAAACAGCTGGACACAGCTGCCAGTAGTAAAGGCAGATGCTGTTCCCTTCCCTGTCCCAGCCTGAAGGTGCATCATCTCCAGAAGACCTGGCTGGAATGATGGTCACCAGGGACCACTGCACAGTTGTACTCTGTTAACAGACTTTATCCATGATGTTTGCAAATCAACAAAGCATCATAAAGCAGGAATCCATACAATTAGAAGCAAATACGAGCAATTACACTGAAACTTCCTACAACAATTTATTGCCACTTCAAAGACAAAGATGTTGCTTAACGCTTGTATTAGCTACTGCAGAGCTGATTTCTCTTTCCTGGCTAATTCCAGCTGATTCCCAACATACTTTTCCTTAACTACTGGGTTGACCTCACAGCTCTGGATTTTGTAACTTTATAGCCAGTACTGTCAGTGACTGCATGTTAGAAGTATTTTTTTAAATTATGTAAAACAATGCTTTGGGATAGAAGAGACAAACAGAAGAATCCTCCGGATACAGTTGAATTTTCTTAGATGTACGGGAAAGCTGAACTTTGAAATGCCTATCAATAAATATAAATGTCTATAGGGCATTTAGTTTTTTTTCTGCAGCTGTTAACACATGGGCCAAAGGGCCAGGCAGCAGGTTACATTGCTAGCACAAGTAAGTGCAGCCAGAACCTGCCACTCCACAAACTACTAGTACTATTAAGGAAGTGGAGAAGGTAGACATACTTACAGTTTCAGCTGTCCTTGTCCTTCTAGCTGTTGTAGTGTGTCCTATGGAGGCTGCACATCCTCATAAGATGCTGCATGTCAGTGTTTATTTGAGTTTGGGCAAGCTCCTCCCATGCCTCAACCCTACTGGAGGGGGCTACTGTTATGAAAACCAGAAGGCTGGAGCCTTCTCCTGCTCTGGGTCTCATTGGAGAGCCCCCACGCAAATGCCAAAAGCCCCACCTACTACCCACAAGGCAACACTGGGACTAGTGTGTGATCTGGCTCCATAAACAGTTTTGCACCCTTGTGTAACTTCCCCTGTTTGCCATGGCTGTGTGCCCACTTATGACAGGGTCAGTGGCAGGTTTTGTGCTTTGGGAGAAAGGATTTCACATCAATTATGTGTCTCTTCCCCCCACCCGCCTTGGATTACGGGAGAGTGGTGCTATACAGAATGCCAGCTTTTCCTTTTTACCACAGGGGTAAAGGGTAGGTAGAAATCTGGCTGCACACTCTGCTGAGACCATCCTCACGAGATTTTTGCTGGCATGTTATGAAAGACAGACAGTGTTCTCTGATGGCTGGCTGTTCTGAGCGGCATTTGAGGTTAATCAGCCCTCTTAGCCCTTGGATATCTGCACAAAGGGGTTATACAAAGCTATTGTGAAATCCTGTCCTGCTTATAATACACACAGCGAAGCTGGGCTCTTCATTTAGCCAGCTGCAGCTCCAGACATAGTTTGGTACCAGCACAATAGAGCAGATTAAACTCCACAGTTTGTATTCTGAGAACACCTCTCCGCTTGTCATGGTTTGTGCAAATTCCTTGCAGCCAAATTCAGCTGAGCTCTCAGGAACATTTGACATCAATAGCTGGGAATGACTTTTAACAGGAAACCCACTTTGCTTGCTGGGAACTTCATCAGGATGCTATGAGATACACTCCTGTTCTGAAAAGGGAAGTAAAACCAAATCAAATAGCAATTGTGAATTTATCTCTAAAGCCACAAATCTCTCCAGAGCCACAGAAGAGGGTAGTGGACAGTCATTTGCTACTGGAGTTTATTTGAACAGGCTGAGGCCTGAAATGTGTAAGTTCTCTGCATGCTTTGTGCTTTTTATTTTATGGGGTTGAATATTTCTCCATTTCACCTGTGCTCTACTTGGGTCAAACAGGTACATCAGGAGGGGGTTTGGAGGAGCAGAAGCCACTTGGTCTTTGCTTGGGAGCTACAGGGAGGCAAAGGCATGGGATGGTGTGAGGTGAGCTGTCACCTCACCCTGTCACCCCAGGGATGGAAGTGTTTTTGAACACCTTCAGAGTAGAAAAGGCCATATGAAAAACAATCAGCAACAATAGTTTGGCAAATCTCCACAAATTTACACCAGTGGTAAGCACTGAGAAGTATTACCTTGGAAGGGGGGCAAAAACTCTGTAGATAAAGACAAGCCCACAGTTGCTTCTCATTTGGTTTCTGAAACAGAGAGGCCCATAACAAACCCCCAGTGAGTTTGTGTATGTCCAGCTGATGTCCCTGACAAAGAGTTGACTGTTTGTGGTGGAGCACCCCCAGGCTGGAGAACAATCCACAGTGTTTTGCCAAGAGGTTGTTTTCCAGCACTCTTGTTTTTACACATAAACATTGAGAGAACGTGTCAACAGCTGCATGAGGCAGTAGGGCAGGCATGGGGACATGTATTCTGTATATATACATTCCTAAACTTAGAGAATGGGGATGGTGCAAGCAGACACACTAGTCTCACTAGTACCTCCAAATAGAGGAAAATCCAGGTACACAGCAGCCATTAAATCTCAAAGACTCTGTGACCTTTGACCTCTGTGTAATGTCATAAATATGCATCTGGGACTTGGCTGGCATTTTCTAGAACGACTAACAAAGCAATATTTTTCTGTTCCCTTGCCTTAAGGAGCCGAGATGAGGGCACAAGCAGACTAAAGCATGTGGTTTGTACCTTAATTTTACTGTTTTCATCTGTGATGGAACACTGTAATGAGCTGGTACTTAAATAATAACTTTGATTGGATAAGGACAAGCCTGTGATATGATCACTTGTGATTTCCACTTTTCCTCTCTGTAACAAGAAGCATTCTCCACAGCAAACTGCTTCCATCTGCTCTGTGGCAGCATTACAACGGCTGCTGTCACATTGATGCAGTTGTGTTGTAAGTTACCTTTATCCCTGGCAAACACAGTCTGTTTGTACAAGCAGGAATCTTTTCCACTGACCTAATTGTGTCAGGACTGGAGGAACCCAGGAAAAAAGTGTGTTGTTATAGTGTGGTTAATGATAACTCTGAGTCACGTTCTTGTAGCTGGCAAGTCTGTAGTGTAATATGGAGAATGGAGGTGTGAGGGACAGGCAGGGACGTGTGGCCACTCACATGTTTTATCAAGTGCTCTCAACCCAAGTTTCTAGGCAGTTTTGCATTGCTGCCTAAGGCTGACAGAGAATCTTTGGCAGTGATTTTAATTTAAAAGAATTGAGTTTCGTCGCATATAAATGGCCTTTACTTTTGTAAACATACCCTCATCTTATGGTGCAGAAACCTCACTTCACAGCAAAGAAGTTGGGCATGTGATGTTACTGGAGTTACTGTCCAGGGCAGCAGGTAAATTTTTATCTTCAAGACAGGAGTGTCTCATCAAGGGAAAGAGGTAACGGTGCTTGCTAGGAAAAAAGTCTTGACACAAATTTATTGCATTGCTGTTTTTGCTTTTTAAAGTTGTTTACAAGAGACTTAAGCCTAAACTGTGACAGAATATACCTTATTTGCAAACATAGCTCTGAAGGGGCAACAGCTGTCTAGGCAGAATCACAGTGGGCTCTGCATTTTCTTTTTTTTAATCCCCCTTGCCAGAGTTTTAAAGTTATCTTTTCCTCCTCTTTTTCTTTACCTGTTTAGCCCCTCCCTCCCTCTCTCTCATTCTCAGCCTACTCCAGTCTGTATCTGCATGGAGTTAGACCCCCTGGCAGCTCCTCTGCCAAGGACCTGGGAGAAGCTCCTGACTCTGCTGAAGGGTTGTTTTGCACGGGTGGGAGCAGCCTCACATGTCTGAAAAAGACCCTGATATGCACAAATTGCCCTGAGAGTCCCAGGAACTTGAGAACATGTCTAGACATGATGGAAACAGGCCCAGAGACTAGGGATTAATATGTTAAAGGAAATATTTTCCTTAAAATAATATTTTCTATTTCCAAAAAGGCATGAAGAGGTAACTGGAACTGAGGGTTTATCTTCTAAGGTTCTTCCTCATCTTACTGGCATGAGTGTGGATCACATCAGAACTCTCCCATCTTCTAACAGTGAGAATTTTGGTAGTGAGTGTGGGGTTTTGGTGGGCACTTCTGTTCTTTAGATGATGTGAGTAAGGCCTTCAGAGATGGGTTCTTCAAGAACCTGGTGTCTCTTCCTGTCTGTTCCCAGAATGAGCCAATGCTGCAGTCTTCAGCAGATGGCACTGTTGGCTGTGTTCAGAGGTGAGCTTTACTTGAAGAGTACCATCCCTGCTACTCTCTTGGTTGCCAGTGGTCACTTAGGCTCCAGTGCACCATGACAGTTCCTTCTATTTCCAGAGACATAGATTAGATTATGCTCTTGTTGACTGCTAAAGGGAAAACAACATCTTAAAAATTAACAGCTTGGCATATTAAAACATCTTTTATGCAGCAGACACAGCAACCTGAATCAGAAAATCACAGAATGGTTTGTGACTTTAAAGAGCTTGTAATTCCAACTCCCTGTAAAGAAATGTCTGTCTAAGACAGTTAAGAAAATGCTAAATTAGGAAAATCCTCCAGGTTATGCTTAACTCTAGAACAGTTAAACAGGCAACTTTTCAAGTAGAATCAGCAGCAAAACTTAATAGCTTGAAATGAAAATTCAATATCCAAGAGGTCAGCATTTATTCTGATTTTTGCATGTTTAGATTTAGAGCAGAGTAAATGTAGGCAGGTAGGTAGATACATACATACATAATGACATCACATCAACTCCCCAGATGATGTACTTCTGAATACCAGCCAGCCATTATGGTATTTAACAGAATTTCATCAATTTCATCACAGGTACTGAATTTTCTGAATTTTCATTTAGGTGTCAGTATTTCATATTTCTCTGAAAATAGACTTGGGTGTGTCTTTAAAAGAAAATTATGCCACAATACTCTAGAATGCTTAAAGAGCTCTAAAATGCACCACACTGCTCTACAACCCATCTCAACAGCTCTAAAACTATTCTAATTGGCTACAAACAACAATGAGAAGTTACAAATTTGTCTAAAATTTCCACTCTGAAAATCCTCTGAACAACACTACTACCACGATGCTTAAAGTAGCAATAAAATGTTGCAAAATAGATCTCAAGCCCTTCTCAGTTTCCTTGCAACTGCTCTAGAATTCTTTTCTGCAGCCCTGGAATTCCTGCTTAGAGACAGTGCTAAAACTCTTCTGAAGCCCTCTAAAACCACTCTGAACTGCTCTAAGTTGATCTAAACGTCCTATGAACTGTTCTAAGAAGCCCCAAAGTCCTGTGAAATGTGCCAGAATTCTTGTAGTGTACTAAACTCCTTTAGCTATTCTAAACCTCTGCTCAACACCTCAGAGCTCTCCTAAACTGATCTAAAGCTGCTCCATGTTGCTGGGAACAGCACTAATATGTTTTTAAATGCATCTAAAATACCTGTAAATCTCTACTGTACAACTCTTAACTCCTCCAGGCAGCTTTAAACTTTCTCTGAAGAGCTCAAAACTGCTCTAAAACCCTTTTGTACCAATCTATGCCTCCTACAGAGTACTTAGAACCTCTCCAGGCTACTGTAAAGCTTCTCTCCTGTGCTGTCAACACCATGAAGTAGCACTAAAATGGCATTCAAATACTCAGAAAATCTTGAGGACTTCATCTAAATGGCTGTATAGAGCACTGAATTGTCTGTGAACTTCCAGAAATACACTGGTGCTTTGGGGAGGTGGAAGAGGTTACTGAGAAAGAGAAATTACCCATGGGAATAGAAGAGTGTAGATAAAGGGGATTTCTGGGAGAACAACATGACCCTCTAAGAAAAGGGAAATGTGTGTGCTTTGTAAGGAGCTGCCAATAAGGCCAAAACCCAGAGAGTGATCTCTGCATACAGACAGCCCACAGTGAGCATATTTTAGAGTGGAGGAGGAATACCACAGCCCCAAACTCCTGGGGTTGTTATGTAAATACATGAAAAATGTGCTCCTGGATCACACAACAGGGGATTGTTCTCTGCAGGCATTGGGTGCTTTCAAAACATGCTCTAATGGAAGATCTGAAAGTGCACACTGAAGACAATTTTTAGAAATATTTTTTGGAAGTTTACTGCTAAGAATCTGTTCAGGGCAGTACCTTGTCTTAAGGGATGCTAGTATTCCACTGGTCAGATCTGCTGGGGGCAGATTTGAATCCTGGCCCAGCTGCAGTTCTGGTGGGATGGGGAGAATTGTGCTGTGCATGACTGCCATGGAGCCCACACTTCCCAATGGACATGGTACACATCTGGTGAAACCACATGTTGGGCTGCATGCAAGGAGTAGCCTGCTCCTTTGCCTTTCTCACGCGTGTCCCAGAGCAGGGACACTGCCCTGCTATTGGGAGTGCTCCCAGCATCCCACAGGGCTGGGTGGATGTTAGGTGGGATATTGGGAAGAGGTTTCTCTGTGTGAGGGTGGTGAGGCCCTGGCACAGGTTGCCCAGAGAAGCTGTGGCTGCCCCTGAATCCCTGGAAGTGTCCAAGGCCAGGTTGGGCAGGGCTGGTGCAAGCTGGGACAGTGGAAAGAGTCCCTGCCCACACCAGGGGGTGGCACTGGGTGACCTTTTAAGGTCCCTTCCAACCCAAATCATTCCAAGATTTTGTTTATCTCGATCCTGTTATTTATTAGTATTTAAAGGTTCATTTATTTATTTTTATCCTGAAGTTTGCAGATAACGATGGATGACCCAAACCAGCCTCATCTCTTACACAAAGCAGGGGCAGTAGGAGCCCGTGCTGGGCTGGGCATAGGGGACGGGACGGGACGGGACGGGACGGGACGGGATGAAATGGGCAGGCTGCGTGCAGATGGGCTGGGCATGGGACGATGATGAGGAGGGTGAGCCGGGCTGGGCGGGGCTGGCTGTCCGGGGTCAGCTGCTGCCGCTGTCCCCGCCCTGTCCCCGCTCCTGCCCGGCCGTGCCGCTCCGCTGGAGCCGCGGGGATCCAGGTGAAGGAGAAGCGCGGAGCCTGTTCCGCTGCCCCGCATCCTTCCCCTGGGGAATGGCTCTGCAGAGCCGCTCCCTGCCCGGCCGGCTCGGCTGCACGGCCCGCGGGGTTTCAGCCTTTCGCAGAAGCATCTGAGCAGCCACGGTAATCGCTTTTACACCTCTTTCTTCCCAGCAGATCAATGACACCCCGAAAGAAGTTAAAGGGTCTTGTAGCTGCTACCATCACTCCAATGACTCCGGATGGGTGAGCTGTCAAAGTTGCAATGATTGCTGTTTCCTTCCACCCCTACTTTCCTTCTTTCTTATTTGGAACTGATCTGCATGCGGCTTTTTTTTTTTTTTTTTTTTTTTTTTTCCTTCTTCTTTCTTTCTTTTTTTTTTGAAATCAGATCTCTGATGGGATCGGGGGAACTACTAAATTGGTCCCACTATTAATAGGACCTGAGGGAGATTCCCCTGTCTCTGCCTCCTTCTGATGCCAGCAAGTATTGCTGCTCTGGTTTGGAGAGTTTGGATCAGTCTTGTATCTCCTTTTCTGTAGCTTTGTAGATGCAAATTAAATCATAGTACAATATCATATCATAGTAAATCAACTTTTATCATAGTAAATCAAAGTTTATCGTAGTAAATCAATGTGTAGAGCATTGCAGTGTTTTTACATTTGCTAAAGAAAATTGCAGTTCTAGTTGCAAAGAACTCTCAAGAGCTAGAAAATAATTGTCAGAATCTGAAGGCCTTTTAGACTTCTCTCTACCTTAGCTAAGTCATGCATGCAGTCATGTGTGTATGAGTGCATTGAATTGGTCTAAACTTGGAGAAAATACTGCAAGGACAGCACAGTTTTGAAAATAACATCAAAATGAAACTTGAAATTCAGCTTTCTTCAGAGCAGGGGTGGCAAACGGAAGCCTCCTGACTGCATTTTGATGTTGCAAGACCAAGTTGTTTGGAGTCAGCAGAAAACCCTGAGCTCTTGTGGGGGTGTGTTAGGATCTGTACCTGCTTTTGAGAGAGACAGTGGAGATTTGCTAATGCAGATCTCCAAAAGTGAACTTTACTTTAAGTGCTGGAAAACATGGCTCCATCCCAGTCAGGGAACTCATTCCATTGCAGTCACTGCTTTGATTTTTGCTTTAAAGGAAACTTATTTCTGATTTCTTTTTGATTATGACTCAAATTTATCACAATATGGTATTTAGAGAGATCTGAGCCCTCTGCCTAGACTTCATTGTCTTTGTCAGATATGTTCTGGGAAGACATCTATGTAATTTTGGGTGTTGTGTAAAACCTATCAAGGCATCAGAATTTACTTCCAGAAAATAGGTTTGGTCTGTATTTTTGACAAATGAAAACTACAGTGAAATATTATACACTAGTAAACAAAATAAGTTTGTCTTGCATAGAAGATAACCCAAGAATTCTCTGTCCCCTCTTTGGCAGGGAATTCTGTTGCCCTCCTCATCCTTTAATGAGAGAGAGAGGTCAAAGTCACATCCAGCAGATGCCATTTCACTCTCTGTATCCAGCAATTATAACCATCCAGCAGTTTAACCATTTGCCAGCACTTGCACAAATAACTTTGTGCTCTCAAGAGGGCTCCTGTTTCCCTCAAAAGAGGAAAAGGTTTTAGTGTCTCCTGTTCTCTCCTATCTCCCAAAAATGTTCTTTGCTGTGACAAACCTGCAGCAATTCCCAATAAAAGTTTGGAACAGCAAACTGCTTGTCAGGAGAAAGAGAAACTGCAAGAGGCTGAGCTGCTACCCTCAGATATTAAACAGAGGTCAAGGGTTTCCTACCTCTGGGTAATCTGTGTGTATACAAATGCAAGGCTTCAAAATATATGGGTTTTTTTTTGTTTCTTAATCACCAAGTTTAAAATAGCTAACTTTAATAGCATAAATAAATAACATAAGTGGGGACTTAATGGTTGCTGTGGTTCCTTTTATTGCAGCAAAATTAACCTCACGGTGATTCGCCAGTATGTGGATTACCTGGTAAATGAGCAGAATGTGAAGAATGTTTTTGGTAAGTGACAGAAACTGCATTACAGCCTTTTTACCTGGATGGGAATCCTGTGAGATCTTACCTGGTAGGAGCTGTAGTGGGAGGGAATGTGGCCATTTATATTCACCAGTGGAGACAGTGCAAGAGGTACTTAAGGCACCTGGTTTTGCCCACACCCCATTTCTCTCTGAGATAAAGTAAGGTGCTTTCATAAGGTGATGTTCCCAGAGATGAATGGACAAGGTTGTTTTGACAGAGAAGACTCATCTGAATGATCCTTCTCAACTCAAGAATGTTAGTTCTTGTCTTCAGTGAAACTGATGTGTGTAGGTGAGGCCTCAGGCAGTGTGTTGTATTTTGTTGTGTTGATACAGTGAATGGCACAACAGGAGAAGGCCTGTCCCTTAGCATCCAGGAGAGGAAGCAGTTGGCAGAAGAATGGATGTGCCAGGGAAAAGACAAGTAAGTAACTGAGAGGGAATGGGGAATTCTAGATCTTATGTTATAATAATGCCAGATTGCAAAACTAAGTGTGCTGATGCCTTTTTTTTTTTTTTTTTTTTTTTTTTTAAGTTTTGTGTTGCTGGGCTTTGTTCCCCATCTCCTTTATCACACAAGTATGTTTTCCTATTGCTTAGAGAGCTTGTGAGAGTCCTTCTCTTTGGTACACTTAGAGGTGGGGAGATGAGAAAGGGCTTGGAAAAGAAGGGCTGTCCCCTTTGCTTAGTCTTGAGAAGAAAAGCAAATAAAAAGTGCTTCTGAACTTTTTAATGTATGAAGTTACTTGGTGTGACTGAAGCTGAGGTGTCAAGTGCTTAACTGCTTCCCTAAAGGTGCAAAGTTAGTAACAAAAGAAAGAATTCAGTCAGGATCTGCAGCTGTGTATCGAATTGCAGCTTCATTCTCCCTTTCTTGTACCTGTCATAGCCTTGTACCCCTCACTGCTGCCTTTCTCTTGGATGCTGGGTCAGAGGATGTGCAGAGGAGGAGTTATTTTGGGGGAAAAGGATAAAGAGGAGAAATAAACTGGTGTGAAGGCCCACGGCCTTCAGGTCCATAACTTTTATATCCATATGTCCTGTGGATATAAAGGAAAAAAACAGCAGTGGGGTTGATGAACTGGAACAGGGAGGATTCCCTTCACAGGAGCAGAAAGCAGTCAAAGGTGCTGCTGTGAGGTTGAACTCTTCTGGTAGGTTTGCAAAGAAACAGGTTTACAAAGTAAAGACATACTTTGATTTCCTTACCCTTCCCAGCCTCCCCTTAAATCACTGATGTCTTAATTTCAATTTCCTAATAAAATGCTAAGATTCATCCCTCCTGACAACCTTTCAAGTACAACAGCAAGTCACATGTGACTTATGTTTGCAAATGGGCTTTTTTCTTCCACCACCACTGTCACTGTCAGCATTTTCTCCATGTTTCTGCTCATCAGGTCCACACAGGCTCAACTCTTTTTTAGGGTTCTTGTTCCATTGCTGCCTGGGCTGAAGCAAATAATTTTGGCAGCCTGGTAGTTCACCATCACTGAAACCTCCCCAAAATCTTCTGAATTTGTTTTTTTGTGCAGATTGGACCACGTGATCATTCATGTGGGAGCACTGAATCTGCCAGAGTGCCAAGAGCTGGTGTGTATATGATATTTTTCACTCTGTGTGTGATAAATAGAAGCAGATATATCCTCAGATACTTTCTGCTCTGTCTTTTATAGGCAAGACATGCAGCAGCCATAGGTGCTGGTGGCATTGCTGTCATAGCCCCCTTCTTCTTCAAGCCCACAAACAAAGGTGAGTAGATGTGATTGCTAAGGCCTTTTTATTGCACCCCCAACCTTCATCACAGCTAGAGGATTAATGGCATGTACTTTCTTTGGAAAATATTCTGATTATAGTGTTTGCACAACTGTAATGGAAAAGCAAAACCTGCAAGAAACATTTTTTAGAGATGATAGATAGCAGAATTGTCCTAGTAAGAAATAGGAAGGATGTCTTTTGGGATGTATTTTGTTAGCCTTTTGTAAAAAGAATTGCTTTTGGAAAGAATAGTCTAGTTAACTAGTCTGTGTTCTGAATGGATGGTTTGATGTTCATGCTTGATCTGAACCAGACTAGGAAGCAGCTGGTTCCATACTTTCCCTTGCTGGGCACTGACCAAGTTGAGCAACTGCAGATACACAGGTGTGGCTCCTGTTTCTGAGGTGATCAGGTTTGGTTCTGTCTGTATAAAGTCACCTCAAAACTTGCAAACTGAGTATTTTGTCCTTGAGATCTTGACAATAACATAGAAGAACCATATGAAGTGGAGGTATGTAAAAGAAATATGAGAAGTTGTCTGAATGAATTCTGAGTGGAAATGTTCATATGAAAGCATCAGAAGAAACCAGAGTAACTTGCCAGAATGGCTGATAGTGACAGCCAGGACAATCAGTGGCAGTCAAATTGGTACTCACAGAGGAACAGCACAAAAGTCAGCAGAAACCTCACTGAGAGTAGGATGGCAGTGAGGTTCAGCAGTGTTTTTTGCCATTCTTCTTCCTTCTGTGTCAATGAGAAAATTGCTAAGATCTATGAAGGAGTCAATGAGCAAGATTCTCAGGAAGAATGCCAGCCATAACTACTCTTTGGTTCCTAAAATGTTGCAAAAAAAGTTGTCCAAAACCCTGCTCATCATCTTCACCAAGCAATACCCCAGGGAGGTGAACACAAACTTGCTCCCTTGTCCTTGGTTGCACACAAGTGATCCTGCTGAAACCACCTGGCACATGTGAGAGCATGCCTGAGTTACACCTGTAAGAGAATGAATGGGAGCTATAGAAACTGGTTTGATTTAAAAGAAATATTGTATTTGCCTTTCTTACGGTCTTCCCCTGATTTATGTCACATTGAATGTTTTATGACATGTGAAGGGTTTTGTATGACGTGCTCTGTGTGGTGCACAAGCTGAGGCCTCTCCAAGCCCCTGTGCTGTGAATCTGAACTGTGTCTCCCTATGAATGTCTCTCCTTCTCTTATGGGATACCTGATGGTTTCCTTCTAGATGAGCTGGTTGCTTTCTTACAGAAGGTTGCATCTGAAGCCCCTGAGGTGCCATTTTATTACTATCACATTCCTCCTCTGACAGGTGTGAAGAGTAAGTACAAATTCTTTGGTTATTTGCTCTGGAAAGTAGGTTACATGGTGTTTCTGAAAGCATGGGTATATATTTAGTCTTAAATGTGTTATTGCCAGTTCATTCCTAAACTTTTTCTGATCTGGTCAAAGTGTCTTACTCTTTGTTGTCTTACTCATTGTTTTAGAGCTGTATACTTTACTAGGCTGAGAGTGAACAACTTGTAAATATGAAGTCTCTCTCATGGGGACAGGGCAGGGAACTCTCCCAGAACAGGCCTGAGTTCCCTCATATGAGATTGTTGTTCTGCACAGTTCGTGTGGAAGAGTTGCTGGATGGGATAAAAGCACAGATCCCCACCTTCCAGGGTGTGAAGTTCAGTGACACAGATCTCTTGGACCTGGCACAGTGCATAAACAAGAATGAAACAGGAGAGTTTGAATTTCTTTATGGGGTGGATGAGGTAAGAAGCTTTTCTTAAAAATAATTTCTTCTAAGGTCCTCACTTGCTTCAGCCTTAGGGAAGAAGTAACCCTGGACATTCAGTGCAAGGCAGTTTTACTGCTCCCTCCCACCACACTTTTTTCTCCTTGATTTTATTATATGAAGTAAATTTTTTTTACTTTTTTTTTTCTCCCTCCACCCCAAACTAGCAACTGTTGAGTGCACTGGCAATAGGGGCAAATGGAGCAGTTGGAAGGTCAGTATGGCTTGGACTCCTTCCCCTCACACATACACTGTGCTGTTTTATCTTCCACTATCTGCATAGTATTTCCCTGACTGCCTTCAGTCACAGCAATGGAGATTTTGCAGGATAGGGATGTACAGAGGCAAACAGACACAGAATTTAGCCCCAGTCCTAGTGATGGGACAGTCATAAAACCCAGGATCTCAGATTATGTTCCTTTGGGTGATCATTGCTCTGGTTTCTATGCTGACCCAAAGGTTTCAATGTACTTTTTATCCTGATGGCAACTTTTGAAGTAGGTAATCACTTCTATCTGAATTGTGTAAGGAACCAAATCCCAGAGAGGTTAAAATTGTTAGTTCACATGAGCAGTCTGTGAGGAAAAGGGCTGTGCTGAGTTTAATTTCTGATTTGTCCTCTGCCCCTCATATCAGGCTGATGAGGTGAATTATTGTGTGATATGTGTGTTCCTATCTAGGCAATGCATTAAATGAACAAGCAACTGGAAAATTAAGTGATTGACTTTCCTTATTGCCCGATGATGTCTTCCAATTTTTAGTTTTGAAAAGCAGTTCCATTTGGAATGAACTGGGAAGAGAAATTGGCTCTATTATTTCTTCCATGGAGCTTGACATACTTCAGATGCTTGACAGTAGATTGCTGCACACATAAACTCCACAAATTTGCCTCACAGTAATGAGAATGTCAACAGCAAAAGCCTGTGGTTACTTCTTTTGTTTCACTGGTGTTAAGTTCCTTCTTTGCATTTACCAATTCTATTTTTGGTTTGGTTTTTTGACAGTACATACAACTATTTGGGCCGACAAACCAATCTGATGTTGCAAGCCTTTGCAAAGCCAGACTTTGCCTTGGCACAGCAGTACCAGGTACAGCATCTTCCTGAGCCTCACTGGGATCAACCTCCTTGCTCTTCCAGCTTTACAGTGGCTGTTCTCCATGTGGTTCTGTCATCCATACCAAGGCAGCTTTATTAAAGAAAAACTCTTTCATCTCCACCCCACTTTTTGTTATTCACCCCTCCTCACTTTTTTAATCATTCATCACTACCTTTTAACCAAGACCTTTTAACCACTTACCCTTCAACTCTAATCTCCATGCAAGTGACCAATGATATAAGATATAAATGTAGTAGCTTGAGATGCTTTTACACCTTCAAATCTTTGGGTGTTAATAAATTACTATTGGTCTTTTCTAGTTTCTCACTGGGGAATTTCTCAATTTTGTCATCAAACTGGGTAAGTAAACTGGGTAAACACTGCCTGTTACCCTCATGTCTAAAAGTGCAAACTTTCTGCTTCTCAAACTCTCATGTTGCTGTACTCTTAGAACTTCCTTCCTGAAAGATTTTGTAGAGAAAAACTGTTGCATCTGCTGTTTCCCAACTTAGTAGCAGTTGGGAGCTCAACAAAGGGAGCTGACCAAGCATCCCTGACAGATTACACTCTCCCTTCCTTCCTTCTGCTCTGAAATCTCACAGATTTAAAGCTGTGACTCTGTGATTTACCCTTGTTCTTATCCTGACTCTTTCTGTAGGGTGTTTTTTTTTGTTGGGTTTTTTTAAAAGCTCATTTCCAGCTTTATTTCTACAGTAATTTTTCTGAAATGGTGGTGCCCAAGTAGAATAGCTCTGATACTTCTCTCTCCTGTCTTGGTGTAATTAAACAGGAATTTCATTGAAGGCTGTACAAAGCCAAAACATTTAAAAATTCAATGATTTCTAGAAACAAAATCAAGTTTAAATATAAAAAGCAATTAAAACCAGCAGAGTGGTTTAGGGAGACTGAAACAAACAGGAAATGTTTACATTAAATTAATTAGACATTTAATGAAGAGAACTGTTTATTGTGGGTTTGCTGTATATATGCAAGCCCTGATGAATCTCACCAAGCTTTAGAGCCTGTGTTCAAAGTCAGAGGAATTGCATTATTTTTTAGCCTTAGAGATGAAAAGGCAAACGCTAAATATCCAGAGATCCATGAGAAGTTGTGAGCTATGGACAGAGAGGAGGATGTCACTATTCCCAAGGCTTGGCTCTGTGTGAGTCTGCATGAGGGGATGCTTACATATGAATAAATGTAGTAAGTAGGTGTCATTTTTACTGCAGTGTTGCTCCTGTCTGCAAGCACAGTTACTTGTTTTCAATTACCCTCTTCTTGCTTCCAAGGAATGCTTGAAGCCTGGTTGATATTGGATTACACAGAAAATCTGTACTGCTGCTTTTTTAGACACTTTGAGGCTGCTTTAAGGAAAGTGGTCTGCAAATGTCCTGGTTTTGCTTTTTTCTACCCAGGTTTTGGTGTTGCACAGACTAAAGCTGTAATGACTTTTGTTTCTGGCATTCCCATGGGACCTCCACGGCTTCCCCTTGTTGGTGCCTCCAGTGAGTTCATTGTCAAGGCCAAGGCCAAGCTGGACAGCATTGTGTGGCCTAAAGGTGACTGATCATAGAGTCATGGAGTCATTAAGGCTGAGAAAGACCTCTAAGATCATCAGGACAAACCATTAACCTGACACTCCTGGGTCCATCACTAAGCCACATCCCCAAGATCCACATGGATGATGTTGTTCACTTCCATGTCGATCTGGAGGATTCTTTTCTGCCATATGGCACATCCCCCACATGATGGGCAGGATTTCTTTCAGGGAACTGGCAATGTGCCCAAGCACTTTCCTGGTAGGCTGGCTTTGCTGGGGCACATGTGGCCTGACATTTTACACTGCTTCCCTGGAACTCCATGGTCCAGGACTGACTGGGCTTGTTTAGTAAAAAAATAGCAATTTTTTCCCAGTTAGAGGAGAGGGCTGATGACTTTTGCCTAGAAAGGAGGAAGATATATTTCTAGCTCCTCTCAGCTGGATGGTGTTTTGTCCTCTCCATGAGGACACTACATTGTGGGTTTAAACAACAGTATGACACCAGCAGGTCACTGGGACATTGTCTGTGCATGTAAAATCCTGCTTCTGTCTGATCTCTGTGTTTATATACCTTAATGCAAAATTAAAAGAAGAAGTCACTTCTGTAACATCAAGCTTTGGATCACTAATAAGCAGGTATTTCTCAATTTTTTTTCCTTAAGACAGAAATAAAGCTACGATTGAGCTGTACACCTCCACGTGGCAATGCAGAATGCTGCATTGCAGGTTAGGAAGGCATAGAATCACAGAAGCATAGAATGGTTTGGGATGGAAGGGACCTTAAAATCATCCCAATCCATCCCCTGCCACGGGCAGGGACACTTTGCACTAGCCCAGGATGCTCCAAGCCCCATCCAACCTGGCCTCACAAGGAAGAACTTCTTCCCAATATCCCCTCTAACCCTGCCCTCTGGCAGTGGGAAGCCTTCCCTGTGTCCTGTCACTCCAGGCTTGTCCCAAGCCCCTCTCCTGCTCTGTTAGAGCCCCTTTAGACACTGGAAGGAGCTCTAAGGTGTCACCTGAGCCTTCTTTCTCCAAGCTGAGCACCCCCAGCTCTCCCAGCCTTGTCTCCAGAGCAGAGGGGCTCCAGCCCTTAGAGCACCCTCAAGGCCTTCTCTGGACTCGCTCCTGAAAGGGTTAAAAGCACTAGGCACAAGTGCCTAGCATACTTGGGCAAGAGTAAGATACATCATAACCAACACAGAAGCCAGCAATTATTAACCCACAAGCTAAAGACACAGGATGAAACTGGGCAAGAAATAGGGAACAAAGCTTGCATAAAATGAAGGAGAAAGCTTGCTAAAACCAGCAAGGAAATCGCTGAAGCAGCTAGAAGAGGCTGTGCATGGCTAGAGGAGAAAGGTGGAAAGGGCAGGGCGAGGAAGACGTGCAGCCTCCATCGGAGGAGCCCCGAGGAAGACGCGGAGCCTTCCTCAGTGCCACCAGCAGGGTGCACTGAGCCTGCGCCTCCCGTGCGTTAATGATGGTAACGGGCTCTAGGAAACAGTTCATAAAGCACACATTTCCTAAGGGAAGCAATGAATACATGGAGTACAGCCACAGATTGTAGTTCGCTGTGTGCGCTGTTAGGAGTGATCCCCGCTGCTGAATAAAGCAAATACTCACTTGTTGGGCTTTGTGAAAAACGAGGATCACTTTCCTGGTAAATTTAAAAAGGTTTAATAAAAAGACAATAGGAGACAAAGGCAATCAAGCAAAGGGTTAATACAGCCGGGTGCTTGGCATTCAGCCAAGAGCACGCCTGCTATTTTGGAGGCTCCTTAAATACATCAGCCCGTTGCATATTCATAGACTCTCATGTATTATTCAAAAACATTCCTTTGAGTTTCCCCCAACCTGCCCCCCCTTCCATCCTGTAAATCAACATGTTTTTTATTTCTCCTTGTGGCTCCATCATGTCACATACTCCCTGATAATGGGCAATCAGTAAATTTCTTCCCTGGGGTTCTGGTGTCCGTCACTGCCATCTTCATCCAGATAGGATAATCCAAGAATGTGAAGAATTTCCTGATTATTTTTTACTATTCTGAGTTAGTCACCTGAACAAAAGCATTTTACATTACTATGCTATAGTCCAAGAAAAGTATATATTTATCACACCGCTATTTCTAAGTTTTGTTAATAGCAGAACTAAAAGAAACTATTCATACAGCAAAGTTTTCCAACATTATACATATAGCATTCACTTTAATATTTGCAAAAAGCCAATAATATAATACATACTTACAGCAGTCTTGGAAGTGTCTCAGCCCAGTTTGGGGTGATTCACTCCAGCAGCTCCATGTCCTCATGTTGGGGGCCACAGAGCTTTGCAGGTGGGGTCTCACCAGAGCAAGTAATCTGATGTCACATTGAAAGGTGCATTTTTTCATGTCCTGGGCTGAACCTCTTGCTGGCTGATGGTCTCTGTGGCCAGCACACGAGGGATCCCATGCCCTGACTGCTCTCAAGAAAAAAGATGATTGCAGGGGGGCTGGAAGGTGGGAAGAGAGATATACTAGGGCACTTGAGTGGTTTTACCACAGCCAGTGGCACCACGGATGACAACAACAGAACTGTGATGGATTGCATCCAGAATTTCACTTTCAAATTCTTCAGAATTTCAAAATCCTCTCTTTTCTTGGATCTGGGAAAAAAAGTCCAGGACATTGCCAAAATCTCCAAAATTCTGCCTGTTCTGCTCCACATCTATACTTTGCCTCACTTTTTCTATGCTTTTCCCTTACCCAAAAGAAAAAATGCCAAATTAGAGGTCATAGGTTGTATTTTTTCCTGACACAGCACAACTCACTCCCACATCCCCCACACTGGAACACCAAGCACTTGTGAAAACGTGGTGTGTATTTGTGCTGAAATCCAGCCTTATACACTTTGTGTAATGTTCAACCCCTTCTGGAAAATAAAGAGCCCAGCACAAGGATGGCAGGTCACAGGAAACACACTTACCCTCTGCAATTCCTCATCCTGCTCCAGCCGGTACATGAAATCACTTTTCAGATCCATGCTTATTTGCTCCGGAGTGAGCTGGAAGTGCAAGACATTATTTGGAGGCTTTTGGACCCCTCTTCGTATCTACATCATAACTTCACTATCAGATCAGTCACACTAATATCATGAGCCCAAATATCCCTAGAGGATTGTTTCCTGCATAACTCCCTGAAATCAGTCATGCCTCTGAGCTGTTTTATTTCATTCATTCCAGTGAATTAAACATTCATCTCCAAAGAGGTCTCTCAGAAAGACCAAGAACACTGAAAAAGAATGATTGTTTACATTTAAACACTTTGACTGCTTGAGCAACACTCTCTATTCAGCAGTAAGCCAGGAAGATGATGGTTCGGAGACGAGCCGGGTCGAGGGGCGCCGGAGGGCGGAGCGAACGCGCCCGGCACTTTTCGGTCCCTCCCGGCCGCCGTCCGGCCGCGCGCAGGCGCTGCCGCGGGCCCGGCGCCGGCTGGAGCGGGCGGCTGTGCCCCGCTGCCCCGGCCCGGCCATGGGGGACGTGAAGAACTACCTGTACGCCTGGTGCGGCAGGAGGAGGGTGATGCCGGCCTACGAGATCCGCGCCGCCGGCGGCCGCGGCCGACAGACCTTCCTCTGCGAGGTGCGGGCCTGCGCGGGACTGGGGGCTGTGAGGGGGATTTAGGGCTGTGCCGCGGGTCTGGGGACACAGCGGGTGACTGCGGCCCTCCGGGGCCATGGACGGACCCTGCCGGTCTCTGGGCTCGTCCCGGGGCTCTGTCGGGGATCTGAGGGGCTGAGTGCGTCTGGGGGTTGTGCTGAGGGGCGGAGGCGGGACCGGAGCCTGGGCTCTGCCGGAGGGACTGGGACTGTGCCGCGAGCGTGGGTTCGTCTGCGGGAGGTGCCTGCAGCTCTGTCCGAGAACCCTGTCAAAGGGAATGCGGGGCCCTGCCGGGGATCTGAGGTTCGTGGCGGGGTCTGGGCTTTTCCAGGGGTCTCGGGTGCTGCCGGGGGATCTGGGAGCCGGGCCGGACCCGGGACTCTGCCGGGGGATTTGGGAGCAGTTCTGGCTGCTCTGTCAGAGGGAACGTGGGGCCGTGCCGGGGATGCTGCCGGCTCTCGGTCCTGTCTCGGGTCCTGCCCGGGGTGTGGGCACTGCCCTGCCTGAGTGGGAGCCGCTGGAAGCCGAGGGCTCAGACAGGGCTGGGACGCTTTGAGCCAGAGTATCCTGGCTGTGTGTGCACGGTGTGAAATGAGTGAAAGGAGGGAAGAAGCCCTCATGATGGTCTTACAGGGAAAATGGATTGGTTTATTTAAGGGTGGTGGTGTATGTCTGCACTGTGTGAGACTCTTCATCAGTTAAAATGGTTAGGGGTACTGTATGTCACCTTTGCCAAGAGCTTTGGTCTGCTCTTGAACTTGAGATGAAATGTATTAAAGAGTTCTTGTTGGAATGGTTGCTACTCTGCACTGTTCTAATAGTACTTTACTCCTGCCTCTTGATATTAGGGATGTGGGAGCTGTGAATCCAGGTTGGCTCTGACAGGTAGCTGGCACTAAGTGTGAGGCCATGCGTAAAACAGATCAGTTCATGAGTGATGCCATAGATTTGCACTAAACACCTTGAATTTTATTCTTCCCCCTCCCATTTGTCTTCTGTGTCAGTAAGAAAACTAGGAAGCACAGTGGCATTAAAACAATTTTCAAGGTATTATAACTGGTTAAGCAATAGTCACATGGAATGCTTGTATTAATAGATATATTCACAGAATCATGGAATGATTTGGGTTAGAAGGGACCTTTTAGCTCATCCAGTCCTTCCCCCTGCCATGGACAGACACCTTGTACTGTCCCAGTTTGCTCCAAGCCCCATCCAGCCTGGCCTTGAACACTTCCAGGCATGGGGCAGCCACAATTTCTCTGGACACCCTGTGCCAGGGCCTCACCAAACTCACAGGGACCACTTTCTTCCTGATATCCCATTTAACCCTGCCTTCTCTCATTGTGAAGCTGCTCCCTCTTGTTCTGTCACTCTGTGGTTTTTGTAAAAAGTCACACTATACATATATATGTACACTATACATATATATTGTCACACACTATATATATATATATATATATATATATATATATAGTTTATTATATAATATGTAAGTATTGTCCTTGTTATGTTGATGCCCCATGATTGTCCATGGAAGCTTAACAGGTGAAAGGATCAGTCTCACTAAAACATCTCTCTTGCTGATTTTTGCAGCCTGGTAGGAGGGCTGTGAATCCTGTATGATTACTATGTGGTTGGAGGTACCATTGTCCAGGGTATAGAATTGCTGTTCTAAAGTGAAAAAAAAAAAAATCAGAAATAAATCTTTGGAGCTATGGCTGAGTGGACACAAGGTTGCACCTGTCCTTGTCCAAGAGTTTGGGATTTATGTTGAGGAAAGTGATTTTGCGCAGTGTTTGCTGCTGTGTGTTGCCAGGGTCGCTTCCTACATTGACTTATCTTCTTCCACAAGGTTTTGGGAAGCCCTTGTGCTCTGAGGGGAGAAATTCTCAGAAAGGGGGATTTGCTTTTCAAAACTTACAGAAATATATAGCTGTACATAATGATATGTAGCAATACCTAGCAATATTGTTTTTCCTGTACTTAGCAGCAGCCAGGATCTGGAACTCCAGTCTGTGTTGCTGGCCTCCAAGCCCCTTTCAGCTGCACAGAGCCATGTGTTGTTCCTTGCAGGTCCGAGTGGAAGGCTTCAATTATGTTGGTGTGGGCAACTCTACCAACAAGAAGGATGCTCAGAGCAATGCTGCCCGAGACTTCATCAACTACTTAGTGCGGGTCAATGAAATGAAGAAGGATGAGGTTCCTGCTTTTGGAGTAAGCTGCTCTTTCTCCTTACCAAAGACTACTCTGTTGTTGTGCTGCAGTGTTCCCTGTTGTGTTTCATCCCTGGAGTTCAGTCTGGTGCCCCTGTGCAGTGATGAACGTGAAGACTCCTTGCACTGCTGGAAGGCTGGAGCACACACAGAATGTCATGGAATCATTTAGGTTGGAAAAGACCTTTGCGATTATCAAGTCTGACTGAATGTTATAGGATGATCTCATAAATACAGCTGCATGTTGGGCTGCAGAGCTGATGAGGCTGGGAAGAATTCAGAGTCCCTGAGGTGCAGCCTGGCTTTAAAAGTGCTGAGTACTCACACCTGACACTGTGAAGTTTTAGCCATTTTTTTTTTTTAGCCATGTTCTAATACATATGTAATATATATAATCCTGTGTGCTTTAAAAAAAACCAGAACCAACCCCCAAAATAATAATCACAGATATATCAAACCACATGTTGAAAATCTGGTATTTTAAACCATAATTGCTTCAGGTGTGTAACTGATGTTTATGGTGTTTTGTGAACACTCAACAGTGACTATCACTTAAAGGCTGAGGAAGAGGAGGGTAACTCTTTCATTACAGCAAGTTTAGAAAAATAAATAAAGCATGAAGTATTGCGTTACTTTCTGAGAGGGAAGAATCTTCCAGTACTCCTTTGAGGATATATGAGTTTTCTCAGTGGAAGCAGCCTCCCTGCCTCATCAGCCTAGGTGGAACCCAATGAGAACAGAACTAGTATTTTGGTTTTGCTGTGCCAATTAGTTTCTCAGCAGTTGAGTGTTAAAATATTCACGGTTGTATTACTTATTGGGGTTGCTTCTGGGTAGTACCTATTGCATTTTTACAGGGGATGACTGTTGCATAATGTTGCCTGAGGTCTTTAAACTTCTTGAACAGTTTCTAGCTAAATTCTAAAATGACTTATTCTGCACTGATGTGCTGAGTTTTTCCTTCATTCCCTTCCCTAGCCAGCAGCAGGTGATATCCCCACTGGAGGACAGGAAGCAGCTAGAGATGTGTCTGGTTCCAGTTCATCTGTGGGGGGACCTCTTCCTCCACATTTGCTTATAAAAAGTGAAGTAGGTAAGACTGAAAACTGTAATTTCTGTCTTTGAATGTATTTTTGTGGTGATTTCTCCCCCAAATTGCATCAATCTGCAGATAGGACACACTGAGGTCATAGTTTTGAGGCAGAGGTGTGGAAGATTGCATGAGATCTGAGGGAAACTGGTCATGGCCTATCAATATGGCCAGGCAGTGCCTCTCCTTTGCTAAGAACATGTTTTGGGGAGTTATTTTATTTTTTAAATTTTTTTTTCTGTGTGCTAGGCAACGGACCAGGTGTAGCACCTGGAAACTGTGGAGCTCAATGGGATCGGGGTGCAAACTTGCAAGATTATTATTCCAGGAAAGAGGAGCAAGAAGTGCAGGAGGTAAGTCATGCTGAGGAATTCTCCATTAGTTCTTAAATAGGTATCTTTCATCCCCTTTAATTTATTTGCATTTATAATCAAGCTTGCATTTTTCTTTTGATATTTTGTGGTTAGTTTAAGCTGCAGATTTAAAGCTGCAGGTTTATTTGTTGACTTTTAATAAAGGTAATTTGTTTAAGCTAGGAACAAATAAATCGTTCTGGATAATAGACATTTTATTCTGAAAATAAAGAATTACAGGGGACTTTTTAATATTTTCTGTGATGTCTTAATACAGGTGAATTATTTAATCTTTTAACTGGTAAGTGATACTCTTTTTTTCCATATTAGACCACAGAGTCAGAAGTGGACTTAAATGCAGATCTTCATGGGGGTTGGACCTTAGAAAATGCCAAGGCACGTCTGAACCAGTTTTTCCAAAAGGAGAGGATCCAGGAAGAATATAAATACATTGAAATGGGGCCTGATCACAACAGGTTTGGTAGTTTCAGTCACTGTCTGTGTATGAAGGGTGCAAAATATTTTTTACAGTGGTTGGTCACACGTGCCATACTCCATAGAGCCATAGCATTCTTTGCCAGGATCAACAACATCCCTGAATATTGATATGGGGATGAGGAGCCTCAGTGCAGAGGGATCTGAGGGATTGAAGAAATTCCTGAGAAAGTCTGATATGCTGCTTTTAAATTGATTTCTGTCCTCTAGTCAGCTGCTGGGGTGTCAGTTTCTGTGAAAGGAGAGCTCAATTGCTTGTGGTAATAGTTCTGTGACTGTTGTTGCCTTTGTGCAATTTAGGTAAATCTTAAATTTGCTTATGCAGCAATGTGCTGTAAGGATAATTTATTTATATTTTTATTATATACGTATAATTGTATAATATATATTTATTATTATTAACTTATTTGACAATGGAATGTTCTTTTGAAAAAAGCAGTTTGGCAGAATTTTCCCAAAGGAGTTCTGAGAGTTTTCAGTTTCAGCCAAGACCAGCTGGATATTGCTCTTTTTTGACTTTTAGCCATTCCACCAGAGAATTTGCATGTGCATCTTCCAAATGAAAGTAGTTCATAACTACTCAGATTGTTCATAAAGAATTCATGGTTTTTATTATTTTATCCCTATTAGGAGCAATCTTGACAAATCATCCAGACAGTAGGATAGAGTATTATTTCTGGTGAAATAAAATGATGCTTTGTGGCTGGAAATAATGGCATGCTGCTGCTGCTGGATTCTCCTGATTGGGTTAGGGCTTTTTTACATTATATAAACAACTTGTGTTCTATGAGAGTTATATTTTTAGAAAGACAAGAATTTTCTTATTACAGCCTTTCAAGAGAGCATCACTTGAAGGACTTATGGTATTCTTTTGTTATTGAGTCTTCCAATCATTTGGAACATCTAAAAGATGTGTATTGGTGCAGAAAGTTGTAAATTCTCATTTAAAACCTGTCCTCAAGTCACTTCATCTCAATTTATGTCTCTCAGGCAAGGCCATTTCCTTCATTTAAGTGAATGACATAAAAAGTTAGTTTGTACAGTACTAGGAATTTAAATTATGCTTGTTGCAGGCAAATAGCTTGTGAACGTTTCTTCTATCTTGTAGCTTAGGGATTATTTGTGTAGCTCATTTTTTGTTACATCTTCTGCAGCATTAAGCTGTGTATATTTAAATTTATCTAGTCTTGAGCAGAATGAAATGATACAGATGACAGTATGTTTCTCAGCCTGGTTGTTGTTCTTCTGGAGTGTATTTCAGAGTTTCCTATATACTCTTTGTTCAGGGAAGTGGATTGCCCTGGATGGAATGGCAGAAGGGGCTATTCACTACCTGCTGCAACAGATCAAATAGGTATGAAACAATCCTAAAGTATTGTAGGGCTCATTGAGAGACTGATGGGAGACTTGGATTTAATCCTTTTGGTGTGTGTAACAGCAGAGGGATGTTTCTGGAATTTTGAGGGTATAATATAGTGTAGGTTGTTGGGTTTTTTAAAAGAATTATCAATTGTCATGCATCTTGCCAATCTGTTTTGGGGTATTTTTGAGGTAATAATCAGAGATATAGATTATAACAGATATGTTAGCCATGCTCTCAGAGGTTTGTGGTCAATTAATCATACTCATGGTCTGAGAACTTAGTAATAGCTGGAAAATTTGAATTTGGAAACTTTAACTATGACAGGAGGGTATAAGTGGTAAATATGAAGATGGCTCTCCTAAAACACAAAGCATGAGCTCATATTAAGGGATGGGATGTGGTTTTTCTGTGTTGGTTACCTGTGCCTCCTTCTGTTCCTGCTGAAGACCGACACCACAGACCTGTGCCTGCTCACACACAGGCTGCTGAAGCTGGACTAGGGAATCGTGGGATTCTGCTGCAAACTGATTTCTGGTGTTGCTGTTCTCCCCTCAGGTGGAGGAGAATGAGATTGAATGCTGACTGTAGGCCTGGCTGAGAAACATACTGTCATCGGTGTCTTAGGTGGCTGTTGTGTCCCTGAGAGCCAGTGGCCTTCGACCCCTGAAGCCACTGTGCCTGAAGGTCAGTTTGCTGATAGCACAGGAAGGAGGTCTAACCTGACATTTAAATCACTCACTTAACCTTCTTTATTGTTTGTTTGCAGCAAAAGATGGAGGACCCAGGTGCAAGGCACAGCCTCCACCTGTGCAAATGCCAAGGCCTGGTTTCCAAAGAGGATCTCAGTCCAATAAATTCCGGTCATGCGCCTTGAGTCACATTTGCTAGTTTAAATCTTGTCTTACAAGAATTCAGCTTCAATATTTCATGTGGCAAATACAGACTTAGGTTTGGGATTCTTAAAAACATGGATCAAGATTTCTATTCTCCTCTGTTGAGGATTTCTCTTTATTTAAGCCTGAATTCTTCTCTGTGAGGGTGGTGAGGCCCTGGCACAGGTTGCCCAGAGCAGCCCCATCCATGGACGTGTCCAAGGCCAGGCTGGAGGAGGCTTGGAGCAAGCTGGCGTAGTGGAAAATGTCCCTGCCCACGGCAGGGGCTTGGAATGAGATGGTCTTTAAGATCCTTCCAACCTAAACCATTCTATGATCCTATGATTCTATGATGAATATGCCAGTTAACCTTTAACTGAACTGGTTGCATGTCTACTAAGCAAACTGTTGGGTTTGCTACCAGAGTTACCCTTGAGTAACTCTGTTACTCAAGTTTTGCTCTTTCCAGAATATGGCAATAAGTGAATGGAAATTCATGCAAATTCAAACATTCTGCCTCCTGTTCAGATAAGTTCCATGGTTTTGAGTAAATGACCTGCTTGGGTTTTGTTTATGCTCTAAGCTGATCAAATGTGTGGTAAAAAGCAGAGTAACTGTATTAAATGTATTAAACACAGGCTATTACTGGGTTACATTAGTGTTACACCAATACTAATGTGGGATACAGTTAATGGTACATTGATATGCATGTTAAGTCTACATTAACATCCCGCCTGCTTTATAACTGTTTGTTGCCTTGAACTTAGACATCTCTGAGCATATTTCCTAATAATGTTGTTTTAAATTTCAATGCTGAACAGTGGCACATTCAGAACTCTTCTTATCAAATGTACTGTTCTGTTGATGATAGGTCTGTTACCTACTATCTTGGGGTTAAAGGGACTAAAACCAGTAATACTTTACCTTGGTCATTGGTGAATTGAGAGTTTCTGACTGAGGACAGAGATCTTTGCCTAAAAATATTGGAAAGAGTAAATATTTTTACAGTGTCAGCTATTGGTAATTGTGCCTTTGTGTTCTTTCTTTTTCTTGCAGGAGCTTTTACGCAGAAATGAACATTTATGTGAAGCAGCTGGGCAGAAGTAAGTGCTCCTGTTTATTTTTTAACTTAGCAAGAGATGGGTGTTGATATAGAGGAACATTTGTGACTACAGAGTTTATTATAGTTATAGTTGGAGCCACTTCCAGAGGTAGAGGATCATTTGTATGATGATGCTGAGTGGTATTGGATAATCAAACTTCTTTAGGCACTGAATGCAGAAAAACTTCAAAGGACTTAGCAGTAAAGTAACATCACACAGCCAGTGTGAGCTGGGCAATGGAGGGGCCTGGTTGGATTTTGTGTTGGAATTCTGGATTTATCAAGATTTGAGACTGTCCATGAAACCTGGTCTGAGTGTACAGTCAGAGAGCCCAGCTCAGAGTAGAGTCTTCTGTGGAAGCTGCTCCTTGACTCCTACAACTTGACTGCTACAACTCTGACCTTTGTGTGCTGCAGGGATTTTCAGTCGCGAGCACGGATCAAACAAAAAGCTGGCAGCACAGTCCTGTGCTCTTTCCCTGGTCAGACAGCTCTACCACCTTGGTGTCATTGAGCCTTACACTGGGCAGACGAAGAAGAAAGGAGAATCGGTGAGTTTGGCAGGACAGACAGGAATGACTGCTTTCATTTCATAACACAGAAGCACTCTCATAAACAGGAGTGACTTAAGAGTTCTCTCCATATTTAACATCTTACAAGTTATTCGTAATTTTTATTCTTTAGCAACTGTTTCTGTTCTGGTGAGTGATTTGGATCAGATATATAACTTCATGTGTATGTGATTGGAGCAGTGACTAATTTTGCATTCTCTTAAATGAAATAGGATTTGTAACAAATGCTGTCTTCAGTATAGTTTTTCTACAAGCTTGAATATTTCTGTTTGGATTAATTGTCTGTCACATGAGCATTTTCTGGCAATTCAAATATATATATATATACACACACACATACCAAGGATTATATGTCATTTGGGTATTTGGTTGCAAGTTCGGGAACATGTTCCTCTGAAATGAAACTCAGATATTTAAAAATAGCCTGTAAATCCTTATTCAGTGAAAAGTCAACAAAACATTTCAGGAATGTGAATTCTGAACAGAATAGTCTCTGACCTTGTTTCATGATGGTTCACCTCTAATAGCCCACAGGTCTGGCTTCCAGTGCCTATCTTTTTGTGTATAATGATGTGTAGTTTTTAAATATTTCCTAGTTGGAGCCCTATGAGGTGTCACTGGCTTCTGACTTACAAAATCATCTGCAAAAGACGATACGGGAGCTGTCCCTGGAGATTGTGCCTTTGGTAAGTATGTGGTTCAGTACATCAGTATAGAACATCACACCTGCTCATTTAATCATTTGTCTGTCTTTGTCCACTCTGCTTTTGGATTTATAGCCTGAAGATCCCAGTCATCCAGTTCAGATCAACGTTGGAAAGTTGGCCCATTTCGAACCATCACAGAGACAAAGTCAAATGGGAGTTGTTCCGTGGTCACCACCTCATTCCAACTGGAACCCTTGGACTGGCTGCAATATTGATGAGGGTCCACTGGCAAATGTAAGACAGCTTAAAAAATGGCTTGATTTCCCCATGCTTACAGAATTTCTAAATGCTTCTCCCCCACCAGGATTTAAAGTATGAGCTATTTCAAAGAAGAAGACAGTCTGCTAATAAAATTTCTTCCCTTCTTGACCTGGAGCCAGGGAGTTCTTTGTGTTTACTTCATGTTTTATCAAGTCTTGAGCAGCAGTGTCTTGAGTGTCCCAATTCTCTGCTTTGTTTCACCTTTTGCCTGCTATTGTGCAGCCCATCCAAAGTTTATAATTGAAATTGCTAGGTAAGTTAATGGGCATGCCATTTATAATGCTCTAGCTTCTTTTTCCCATACTTCCACACTCAGACTCTTTTGCTGGGAGGAGAAAGTGCTCCAAGCCAGTGCCACTATCAAGCAACCAACTTCCTTACTTTTTGTACTTTCTAGTCCCATTCAGCACAGAACAAATGAAAAGCAACAATGTGACATGATAACGTGTAGGAGAAGGGAAAGAATTACTGATCTGCCAAGTTCAGAGGGTAGTTTGGTCTGACTGGTATAATCTGGTCAGAAAAGACTCTCGGGGCAGGAACTTGATTTTCCTACAATATTCAGATTGCTTATGGCCAAAATAATAAGTTAATTCTTTTTCTACTGGAGATTTTCCATAAATTACATTAATTTAGTATAGATTTTTATATATTGATTTTTTTAAATTATAGGGAAGTAATGTAAATTTAGCTGTTGCTGCATAAAATGCATAACCAACATGGATATTGCAAATTGAGGTGGCTTCAAATCTCTTCAGGATTTACCTGTGCTAGTTCTGACTGGAACAGCTGACTTATTTGCAGTAAAAACAGCTAGCTCTTTGGTAACAAATTTGCACTTCTTCAGATTTCTTTGGCAGTTGAGAGACAGGATTTACCTAATGAATCCTCTTCAAAGTTTTCCCTTTTCAGCTACTGTTTTAAGGGTGGGTTTGTGTTTATATTAGGTCATTACTTATATTAAAAACTCCTGTTTAAATCATCATTTTCTTGGCTTACTGCTGAATAGAGAGTGTTTCTCAAGCAAAGTGTTTAAATGTAAACAGTCGTTCTTTTTCAGTGTTCTTGGTCTTTCTGAGAGACCTCTTTGGAGATGAATATTTAATTCACTGGAATGAATGAAATAAAACAGCTCAGAGGCATGACTGATTTCAGGGAGTTATGCAGGAAACAATCCTCTAGGGATATTTGGGCTCATGATATTAGTGTGACTGATCTGATAGTGAAGTTATGATGTAGATACGAAGAGGGGTCCAAAAGCCTCCAAATAATGTCTTGCACTTCCAGCTCACTCCGGAGCAAATAAGCATGGATCTGAAAAGTGATTTCATGTACCGGCTGGAGCAGGATAAGGAATTGCAGAGGGTAAGTGTGTTTCCTGTGACCTGCCATCCTTGTGCTGGGCTCTTTATTTTCCAGAAGGGGTTGAACATTACACAAAGTCTATAAGGCTGGATTTCAGCACAAATACACACCACGTTTTCACAAGTGCTTGGTGTTCCAGTGTGGGGGATGTGGGGGTGAGTTGTGCTGTGTCAGGAAATAATACAACCTATGACGTGTTATTTGGCATTTTTTCTTTTGGGTAAGGGAAAAGCATAGAAAAAGTGAGGCAAAGTATAGATATGGAGCAGAACAGGCAGAATTTTTGGAGATGTCCTGGACCTTTTTTCCAGATCCAAGAAGAGAGAGAGGCCTTACCTGTGAAGAATTTTGAAAGTGAAATTCTGGATGCAATCCATCACAGTTCTGTTGTTGTCATCCGTGGTGCCACTGGCTGTGGCAAAACCACTCAAGTGCCCCAGTATATCCTGGATGAATACATCAGAACCAACCGAGCTGCTGAGTGTAACATAGTGGTGACACAGGTGAGCAATGTGTGGCCAGTGTGGCCACTGCATTTCTGTGGAGGATATGAGAAGTCACCTCTTGGTTCAGATAAAATCAGAGAATCATGGAATGGCTGGGGTTGGAAGGGACCTTAAAGCTTGTCTCATTCCACCACCTTTTCATGGTCAGGAATGCCACCCACTAGGCAAGGGTGCTCCAAGCCCCATCCAAGCTGGCGCTGGAGGATTGAAGGATGTGTTGAGGAACCTTATTATCATTGCAGGACAGGTTCTTCATAAAGATACCTCCTCAGCAATATGAGTAGGAGAAACCTCAGCATCATATGTATTTTTGTTTGGAATGTTTCTCTTGCATGGATTTGCAGTTTGGATAACCTGGCTTGAACCATGCCCAGGTGAAAACTAGCAGACCAAGGGGAAATTCTTTGGGAAATGGCAGCTTTTAGTTGCCATATACCCTTATATCTGTCCTTTGTGAAAAAAACCCTGTGCTGTTACAGTATTAATGTTTAATGATTACTTTGTAAAGAAATCTCAGGACAGGACTCTTGTAGCATTTTTAATTTCCTTTATTGCTTTCAGCAGTATTGTGATAAACTTCTAAAACCTCTTCATTAAGTTAGGGAAAACTTTTGCACCCCTCAGCCCCGGAGGATCAGCGCGGTTTCTGTAGCGGAGCGTGTGTCCTACGAGAGGGGGGAAGAGCCCGGGCAGAGCTGTGGGTACAGCGTGCGCTTCGAGTCTGTGCTCCCTCGGCCACACGCCAGCATCATGTTCTGCACTGTAGGTCTGTATTGCTTCCTTATTTTGGAGCTTATCATGGGTCTGAACTCTGAGTTAGCAGCAAAAGCAGAAATACGGTTTGATTAAAATTTTTATAAAGTCTGCTTGGAAGATTGAAAAGGTTTTTTTGGATAAAAGTTCGCTGACATGCCATTGTGCAAAGAAAAATTAAGATTTAATATTTTTGTTCAGCAGTCTGATAATACAGGTCTGATAGCACAGAGAAATAATCCCATGAAGAGATAAAAGTGCCATATATTGATTTTCCTTAAAAGACAGAAAGGGAAGCAGCATTGGGTGGGAAAGATGGAAGAGTCTTGTGGTAACGCTTCGTGGCGTCGCTGTTGCTTGTACAAAGGAAAACATGGCAATTAGAGATGGGGTTGGAAAAGGGGCTGCACAGCCTGCACACTTCCTGATTTTTAAACCAGGAGCTGGGAGGGGAATGGTTGAACTGTTATATGAACATTAACTGACTGTCTCTGAATTAGGTGTTCTTCTGAGGAAAGTGGAGACTGGGATCCGCGGCATTAGTCATGTTATTGTTGATGAGATCCATGAGAGAGACATCAATGTGAGTTAGCTGGTGATGACTGTCCTAATCTCTGTTTAACTTCTGTATGTGTTTGTTTGTTGTAGCCAACATGTGAGAGGAAACTGTATCTTAGTGAGTGTCAGATGGTGTGAGTTTTCCTCCTTTGATAAGATTTTTAGAACTCTTAATTATTTCTTATCTAAGTAGCAGAGCAAGGACCTTGCTGCTTCCTTGCTGCCCTCTGACTATTTTCCTGTTAGGATCCCCTGTGTCCTTGTCCTCTCTGGAAAATGGAACACCACAGTACAAACACATCTTGTGCAAGTGGGGGAGCATGCTGAATGGCACTGTTGTTTTGGAGTGCTGTTTTTACTGACACTGTTGTATTACCCGTGGTGTTCACAGAACCTGCAGTCTTGATAGTGATACATTGAAATTCAGGGTTTATGTGAAGTAAAATGCAAGTTAGTGATAGAATTAGGAGGGATATTGTATATAATTTGAAATGGCAAACACTTTCTGTTCCCTTGAATATTCTGTATAGTTTTCAACTTTGTCATACCAAGAGTGAGAGAAACCGTGAAGTTCTGACATGTTGTTTAAGCTTATTTGGACAGAATTTGGGGACTCACTTGAATAAAATTGCAACACACATTTTCTGATGCATCTCTTCATCTATTAAATGTATGTTAATGATGTAAAATAAAAGTTTGGAAATTGTGAGTGAGATTGGAATTTTGTCTGTTGAGCTAAGTGCGTGCCTGACTGCACAGCAGAACTAAATAAATGTCATATTCAAACAGAGCTACAAACATCACACCCACCTGCACTGAGTAATTCCTATTTATTTTATTAATTATGGCTACTTTATATGTAAGCCAACTTTAAAAATACCTGGGGTTGTAATGTATTGTTAGGAAGGAAGCAAACTATTTTTGTAGAAAAGAAAAACCCTTCTTTACACCGGAAATCCTAAAAATCACTTATTGCAGTCATGGCAGTAGTTTCAAAATAAAGCACTGACAACTGTTTCTGGCTTTAGAACACTTTTGTTCCACTTCTTACTTCTCTTGCTCAGTAAATGTGTCATTCCTTCTGGTTTCTTGTGAAGATACTGCTTTTTATAGATATGAAGTTAACATTGCTCTTATTCTCTTTCTATGCAGACTGACTTCCTTTTGGTGGTGCTGAGGGATGTCATTCAGGTGTATCCTGAAATCAGGGTTGTCCTTATGTCTGCCACCATCGATACCAGTATGTTTTGTGAATACTTCTTCAACTGTCCCATCATAGAGGTCTATGGGAGAACCTTTCCTGTCCAAGGTAAATCCTTGGTTGTGCTTCCAGAAACTTCTTGAGTTTTTATCTTGGATTCCTACTCTGAAACATCCTGATTTATTTCAGGAGACTCTTGAGAAGTGGTGTAAAGAATTATGTTCCCTTGCACAGGCTTCCAGCAGTAAGTCCTTATCAACTGTCTGTCCTTGCAGATTATTTTCTGGAAGATTGTATTCAAATGACTCAGTTTGTCCCTCCGCCAAAGGAAAAGAAGAAAAAAGAGAAGGATGAAGAAAGTGCTGAAGATGACGATGTATGTTCGAATTTTAATATGAAAAGTTAAACAAATGCTATTTTTAGTACTCCAACTTGAGTGTAATTCATTTGGCATTGTTGAAGTAAAACATCTCTAGCAGCTTTCCTGTTTTTAATATCTGAGATTGCTGTTAACTTCAGTAGTGGAACTAAATTTCTTCTTGCCCTTGTAAACTGAAGAATTTCTTTTTCATTGAAGCTAAGTTTCTCATGTTTTGTCAGCCTAGTTCTCTTTAAAGCTAAAACTGAAATGCTTTTTGAATGTTAAGATTGGTAACCTTGGAAGAAGAAATGGAGAAAGAAGAGCTTGATGGTACCCTTTTAGGATGGAAATTTAGATTCTCTCCCTTCTCTTGCAGTTGATATTATCAACCTTTACATACATTGTCAAAAAAATACCAGTTTTATTCAACTTTTAATTTGTAGGTTTGAAACTTTTTAGTTTGGGCCACTTAATTGAACTTTTTTTAAATGGCTGTTTTTTCTTGAAAGGCTTCTACCCACATATCTCATTTTCTTATTTGCCTGGCCAGCCAGTCTCCGTAGATTGAGTAAATTAATTTATATTATTTCCTTTGTGGTATTTTTCTTTTATAGGCCAACTGCAACCTTATTTGCAGCGATGAATATGGCCCAGAAACAAAGCACTCCATGGCTCAGCTGAATGAGAGGGAAACCTCTTTTGAACTCATTGAGGCTCTGCTGACTTATATCAGGACTCTGAATGTCCCAGGAGCTGTCCTTGTTTTCTTGCCTGGCTGGAACTTAATCTATACAATGCAGAAGCATCTAGAAATGAACCCACGCTTTGGTATAAGCAGCTATTCTGTTATATTTCATTTTTTCCCAAGGAAACTACTGACTGTGAAGATGGGAGTGGATGAGTGGCTTAGGGAGTTAATTTGTTGTGAGAGTGAATGGCCAGAAATTTTTTTGTTGTGGAACAAAAGAAATGAGATTCACATAGCAGTAGTTACCAACGTTCTTGTATTCCTTTGTAGGAAGCCACCAGTACAGGATTTTACCTCTGCATTCCCAGGTTCCTCTGGAGGAGCAGCGTCGAGTGTTTGATCCTGTGCCTCCTGGGGTGACCAAGGTATGGAGCCTTCTGTGTGCACAATTCTCTTGGGCTTTTGGGGAACATATTGCTGACTTTTAAAATAAATTCTGTAGTTTATCTTGCATTATCAGCTTTTTCAGACCAAATAACACCGCTTTGCCTTTCCTGGTTTTTATAGGTCATTTTATCTACCAGTATTGCCGAGACCAGCATTACCATCAATGACGTGGTCTTTGTTATCGACTCTTGCAAGTGAGTTCATGAAGCAGCTTCTTGTTTCATAAATCCTACCCTTGGGAATGCAGAAGAGGTTTTGGGAACACACAGAAGTCCCTTGTGTTCCCATGCTCCCGAGCTAAGCTTGAGGACTCTTAACTCCCTCAGGACAAATTAGCATTGTCTTTAGCTGGTCAGCATAGTGACACACCATGCTGGCATCTCAGAGGATTGGGCTGGTCATGCTGGCACTATTCATGTGAGGTGTCACTGGGTCTCCACACCAATTTGATAGACGTCATCTGCCAAAGGAGTTTCACAAGCTCTCAGTGTCTGGCTGACGATAAAGAGGAAGATTTTTGTAGTCTGTTACAGTTCCTGCCTTGCAGTGCATGCTCTTTGTAAAAAACTACACACAGAGAGCTCATGAATTCATGAGAATTTTATGCTTTTTGGACAGTTGTGAGAACATTATTCCGTGCAATAGTTTGGGGCACTGCTTTAGAAGGAATGTGATGCTTTAATTTCCAGACTGATGCCTGATTTACCAAAGCTTGGGGGTGGTTGGCTTCTTAAAAGCAGTGTGGCTGCAAGACATAAAATAGGAACTGATTCAGCAGGGCTTAAGATGAAGCATGTTTAATCTTCAGTGGTGTTTTTCCTGTAACAGGCAAAAAGTGAAGCTGTTCACTGCTCACAACAACATGACAAACTATGCCACGGTCTGGGCATCAAAAACCAATTTGGAGCAGCGGAAAGGCAGAGCTGGGCGCGTGCGAGCCGGGTTCTGTTTCCGTTTGTGCAGCAGAGCTCGCTTTGAGAGGTGAGGCTGTGGTCTCCAGAAATAAAATGCCTCAGGGAATTCTCCCAGAACTGTTGGTGCTGCTTTGGGTGAAACTGGGGAAATGATTGCAAAAAGCACAGAGAGGAGGTGGATGATGTTGGCTTACACTGAAATATCTCAGTTCTTTGGTTTAAAAGAATGTACTTTTGTTATGCTTTTACCCATAATAAGAGGTGGATACATAGTTCATGATTTTAGTACTATAAGAGTGTCACTGCAACCTACCAAACCTTTCAGGAGGAGAACAATACTACTTGGGAATTGAGGCAAGGAAAAGAGCTTTGTAATGAGGACAAGGCTCTAGTCTGCCTTCAAACACTGGGGGCACCTGGCATTGCCATGTAACAGGCCATTTTGTCATGAAAGTGGTAAAAAGCTGGGATGGCAGATGTCACTTTTCTCTCCATCCCCATTCCATGGCCAGGAAGCCCCTTTGTTGTGCTCTAGCACGTTCCCTCTTGCTGAAGCTTTTGACCTCTGCCAGACTGTTTTTCCATTACTAGAGCCATGGAAATCTCTTTGCTGGTTGGAGAAGGCAACACAGCTGTTAGTTACACTCTGACCTCTCTCCTAGAAGTTTCAGTGCCCCTTTCTCTGGCTGTTACAGCATAGCTGTGTTTTGATGTTCAACTTTTTGTAAACTCTTGAAAGCCTCAGTTGATCAAAAACTATCGTTGAATTTCTCAAATTTATTTAGATCTGTTGTTGAGTACAGTGGAATGATTTTAATTAACAGTTTTTGACAGTGAACTGATTTTAGGCTACTGAAGTAATGATGGTTTTAAGGTTACCTTCCTTCAGAGAATATAAACCCAAAATATAGAAGTCCTTGGTGCTTAGGAAAGAGTGTTTGTAGACTTGTACAGGTAGTTTTTGAGAGAAATCATCTAAATCTGCTGCCAGCTGAATCAGAGTATCTGTTCAAGGTGTTTTGAAAGCTTTTTTAGCTGCACTAGCAAAGTGTTTTTACGTAGGGCAGGCTGAAAAGTTGTCCCTCAGGAGTATAAGAGCTTCCTTGTCAGAGTAGAGGAGGATCATAAAGGACAAATGTGGGGCTGGACACAGCCATGCTGGTAATTGTGCTTCAGCCCTGCAGGCTCTCTGTGATCAGCTCCTCTAGAACCCACAGTGGGCAGTGGCGATGTGAGGACTATTCCCTCTGCATTCCCAGTGTAAATTTACCCCAAAGGAGAATGGAGAAGTACAGAATTTTGTGATAGACGAGCCCGAGTTCCAGCAGCACAGAGAGACAGAGTTTACTTTGGAGGGCAGTGGTTTCTGCTGTTAGAATGACCCCTCATGGTGATCAAAGCCTGTGTTCAGAGAAATGGGACTTTGTTCTCATTCCAGACTTCAGACGCACATGACGCCTGAAATGTTTCGAACGCCACTTCACGAAATTGCTTTGAGCATCAAGCTGCTGCGGCTGGGAGGGATCGGGCAGTTCCTGGCCAAAGCCATCGAGCCGCCGCCCCTGGACGCGGTGATTGAAGCAGAGCGCACGCTGAGAGGTATCCTTGTGCCCACGGGCTCTGTGCTAATCCTGGGCTAGTGGAACTGCCTCCAGGTGGTTTTCCATGTATGGATCTCTGACAAATGGCTGTACCACCTCTGGGTGGATTCCTGGAGCAGCGTAGTCTGGCTGACACAGCAACCTGGAGGCATCATGTGGGTGGCAGTGGCTTGTACAGCTGAAGAAATATTTGAATTCCCAGTAGAGTGTCATTCCTTTAGGAAACTTGAGCCTTCAAACTTGAGGCTTGTTTTGTTGTTTTACTGGTAACTTATGTTAGCTTCCAGCTTCCTGTTTTCCAGCTGTGGCATTGCTGTGTTTGACATAGACTCAGTCCAGTGCTTGAGGCATTCACAAAGCTTCTATAAAAATACTGAAAAAGAGAGGCTGGTAGTTTATTAAATAATTACCACTTTGTACAGTTTGCTGACCCAATATCTCAGATTTTGTCAATAAATTAAATCTCCAGTTTATACATCTGCATAAAAAACTGAAGAAACTGACATATGGGTTGTCTCCCCACTTTCTTAAAGGGACTAACTAGAATATGAATGAAATAGACAGGGAAGGACTCTAAATTTGTGCTTTAGAGGTAAAGCATAAAAGTGACCACAAACCTCAACACACTTTGTAAATGTCACTAAATAAGCACTTCCTACAATTTTTAACAACAGAAGTATCTGTTTGATTGTTGATTTTATGGACAAATTGTGCTTGTATACAGGAGGGAGACCAGAATGAAAAACATATGTAGTAGGGATATGTAGTCAGGTTTAATGACTTTGTGTTCTGAAAATTATTAGTACTTTTCATACTGTGCAGCTGAGAATTGCAGAGCTGGGGAAAAGGCAAACATTTTTGGTTTTAACACCAAATAGCTATTTCTGCAGGTGCCTCCCTTTCCTGAATGACCTGTGATTTTTCAGTGTAGGTACACTGCTAGTATCTTCTTAGGAAGGTGAAACATGTTATTCTTCAAAATATTCTTTAGGCTTTTGGGTTCAATAGGTACCAGGAAAAACTGATTTGATGGTGGTCAAGGAATCCTTTACATTTTCTTTACCCATTTAATTGCTGAGGCTACAAAGCTTCTTTTTTTTTTTTTTTTATGTGAAGAAACCTTTGGTAGCTTTGAGGATGAATACAGGTGATAATTTTTAGGTAATGGGAGGAGGGAAATGCATGTAAAATCTCAAGGAAGAGAGAGTTTGTGGTGTTCTCTTTATGATGAAGAGGGTTCTGTGATTTGGCAATGGCAATGAAGACTCCATATCTGGTTGTGACAGGCAGAAATTCTGAGGCAGAAATTAGGTTAGATACATTAGATAATAGATGGTTTAATAGTGTAATAGGGGTTTGAACATAAGCAAACTGAAAAGGAATGGAAAATATGTGTGTGAATTACATTGTGATTATTTTGTTTGCAGAGGAGGTAGTAAAAATTCTGTAAAGCTAAAGTAAAACTTATCTGACCTCTAATCAGTTTTGAAAATCAGGTTAGCAATGGTGTAACCAACAGTAAACAAATATGAGTGAGGTTTAGTTTAAACACAACTGTTAAAAATCTGAATTTCTAATCCAAAGATTTCTGGGGTTAGCTAACTTGATAACAAGGGATCTTGTTTCAGAGCTTGATGCCCTGGATTCCAATGATGAGTTGACACCTCTTGGAAGAATCCTGGCCAAACTTCCCATTGAGCCTCGTCTGGGCAAGATGATGATCATGGGCTGTATTTTTTAGTAAGTTGAGCGGTCTCAGTGGTCATGTTCTTGTTTCTCTGAGTTCCTGAGCCTCTTGACATGTGCAAGAGAGAAAAACCAGTATATCTAGATGAGCAATAAATGCTGCAGCTGGGGAGAGGTGACTGAATCTTCATGGGAGCAGAGAAATAATTTCCAGTGTAGGCAATAAAGCTATGGTCATGAAATTCAGTTAATGGCAAGACACCAGTGGAGGCTGAATATTTCTGAATTAAGAATGGGATTTGAAAAATTTAGGTATAACAGTGAACTAGAAGTGAGGAGATATGGAATTTAACAATGAGATAAGGAGAAAAATCAATCTCCACATTTTGCTTTAGTAAAAGATCTGTTTTTGTCACTGTGAAGGCTATAGGGTCCTGTGATTACTGTAGGGACCTTTTCACCAGAAGAATGGGGTGTATGGATGGATGGGAAGGCAGAAAGACCTAAATTAACATCTACTTCCAGGGAAGTGCTTCAGTGAAAGAACTCTAGCAGATAAAGGCCAAATTCCTAAGGTCTCTGGCAGAGAAGTTTTCCTTAGTATCTGCAGAGGGTGCTGGCAGCGCTAACTGAATCCTGATCCTGATCCCTTCTGTGTTCTTTCAGTGTGGGAGATGCTGTTTGTACCATCTCTGCAGCTACCTGTTTCCCTGAACCTTTCATCAATGAAGGCAAACGCCTGGGATACGTCCATAGGAATTTTGCTGGGACCAGGTATTCAGATCATGTAGCTTTGCTCTCTGCCTTCCAAGCCTGGGATGATGCAAGGTACGTTGTCTGGCACAGCAGGTAATGGGATGTTGCAAGTAACACAGGGTGAGCTTTTTCTTTCCTTGATCAGTCTTCTAATGCCCTCTATTTGTTTTTCAGAATGGGTGGTGAAGAAGCAGAGAAAAGATTTTGTGAACACAAAAGACTCAGCATGGCCACTCTTAGAATGACTTGGGAAGCAAAAGTCCAGCTAAAAGACATACTTATTAGTTCTGGCTTTCCTGAAGGTGATTCTGATTAAATTCAGTAATTTAATGATTGCATTTTTCATTCTGAGATGATAAATAAATAACCAGGATAATCTGTGTTGAGCACCCAAGCACAGGGGGAATATAGTTATGGATTTGCCATAACACCACTCCACTCTTACAGCTGCGTTCAGGTGGAATTTTAGTGTTCTCTCCTGAAGTTGTGATGGCTGTGGTACAACATGGAGATTTTGGAGGCTGAGATTAGAGCTGCAGGATTAAAAATCTATTTAACAAGTGTCCTTAGAGTGTCGTCTCCCTGACTGTATTTCTCCTTCACTTGTTGCCTGTCCAAAATGTGCTGTACTGTGCTTTCTCCCTTCTTTCCATAGAGCTTAGTGGGAAGTCTGTGTGATCTGAAAAGTGTTCTGTTCTGTGACTTCCTGGGTTTGTGCTGCAGGAGGGATGTGCAGCAGTATGCCAAATTATTCAGTTTTCTAGAGAAAAAATTCTTAAACTTGCCCAGGTTCTGAATTTGCCTTTTGCTGCTGAGGAGCTCAGTGAAATAGCATGGCTGCCTGGACTAAGCAGATGTTTATCTCCCCTCCTCTTCTTTTTATTTTTTCTCTTTAAATTCCTTTAATTTTTTTCTCCTCATGCTGTTAGGATCACTGCTGCATTTATCCATAACTTTCTGGGCAAGATGACTTGAAAACAAGCCACCAGAGACTCTGGGGGAGATTTGTAACAAATGAACTAATAAAAACATCCATTTTAACCTCCCCTGAATGATCTGTCTCCAAAACAAATGCAGTAAACACACTGTGGTACAGCACATTCTGGGCAAACCCATCTCTCCTTGTTTTTGAAGAATTTGGGAGAGAAAAATACCTCCTTGTAGTAGTATTTTTCAGCTTTTCATTCTCCATTAAAAAAAATTGAAAATGGAATGTAGAACTTAAATGCTCTGAGTGCATAGGTCATTGGAGATAACATCTAGCAGTTGATTCAATCAGAAAAGGCATTGATCTAGGATGCTAAACAGCTCTGCATTGATCCAGGATCCTAAATAGCTATGTTGTGCTCTCCTACACGTCCCTTGGATTTGAACCACTCTTCTGTTCTCTGCCAACAGAATGTTTGATGACTCAACCGTTTAACAACACTGGCCCTGATAACAACCTGGATGTTGTCATCTCCCTGCTGGCTTTTGGGGTCTACCCCAATGTCTGCTACCACAAGGAAAAGAGGAAGATTCTTACCACTGAGGGGCACAATGCTCTCATTCACAAATCGTCTGTCAACTGCCCATTCAGCAGCCAGGACATCAAGTATCCATCACCCTTCTTTGTTTTTGGAGAGAAGGTATAGACTTTGGGTTTATTCTTGATCATGTGCTGCCAAATGGTTCAAGAGGCTCTTTTTGGTAAAGAAATCATAAGAAAAAAACCTGACTGCAATATTAAATAGTTTTAGTGGGGGGTTGGATGGAGGGTATTGTTTGTTGGTTGGCTTTCTTTCCAGAAAGTAAATGTTACATGGTCCTGGTGTCACTCAGCCTCCTAGTAACTTCCAGTCAACCACTTTCAGTAGAAGTAGAGATGCACAGAAAGTTCCTGTGAGTTTTGTTGCAACAGCCAAGTCATAGAGAAAGATCTAAATCATTATCTTCTTTAAGAGTTTGTTTGAGGAGCTCTTCCATACTAATTAGGCACCAGAGAATTTTTAGCCTTATAATTTCTGCTGCTTATGAATCCAGGGAGAAAACAGGAACATGGAATATGGCAGTGGGGTGCTCCTGTTCTGGCCTGTAGGTAGTGTGTCATCTCGAGGATAATTTGCATTTCCCAGGCATCACCCAAAAGGTCTCCATGACCTTTTCCTCCATCCTGTGAATTTGATGTACATTCTGTGTATGTGCATTGCAATCCCCGTGAGATCTCCTGTGCTCCAGTGACAGCCATCATGAACTCAGCTACTCCTGCTCAAGGAGCAAAGGAAGGCAGTGCTTTTGTGTTTGCTAATAACCAGAATTTAAAATCCTTTGGGTTCAGGGATTTTGTGACAGTCTCTATTTCTGATCCATAGTTCAGAGCCAGGGTAAGGCTTTGCTGATTCTTCACCCTTTGTATCAGGATCCCAGGAAGGTTAGACCTTTTATCCACCTTTACCATCTCTCTCAAGTGAGATTCCCCTAAATCAAACAAAAGATTTTTGAGCTTAAAAAGTTTTGCTTTATTAAACCAAAGTAAACACAGGAAATGGAGACTAAGATGGTGGCTTAAGAGTAGCTTAGACAGCACCTGGGTGAGGCTGGAATGCAGGAAGGATTTGTGTGCAGCTCTCTCCCTGCCCATTAGGTCCATCTTCTGTTCCTCTTTAAACTGAGGGGCAGGAGCCATGTAGCAGGGCTGTTATCTCTGGCTTAATGTTGTCCAAGCTCTCAGTTCAAGTTCAAGCTCAAGGTCAGTGTAACATGACACAGTAGTGACTGCATGGACATCTGGCAACTTCCACATTTGCATGAGTAGGACCCCACTAAAGCTTTTCATCACAGCTTCAGTAATTGAAGGGTGGGAAGAAAATTCAGATGTGCCCTGGTCATTCTAAGGCTGGCAAAGCATGAGGTGGCTCTTGTAAAAACTACATAACTGCAGACACAGAAAATGAATATTGTAAAATTGAAGATAGTTTTTGTTGAGGTTTTATACCAGCCAGTGCTGAATTTTGTAAACCTCTGCTTGGCATTCAATTTTGTATGTGCACATGCTCTTGTAATTTCCTAACATTATACCTAGATTTTTTGTGTGTTGTTTGGGTTTTGTTTTACAAAATTCTCCAGTTTCAGTGTCCAGAGGAAGGTGTAGAGCTCTGCTTTCCATTTCAAGAGTTATTTTCCTTTTTCACTTGCAGATTCGAACACGAGCTATCTCTGCCAAAACCATGACCTTGGTGAGCCCGCTGCAGCTGCTCCTCTTTGCTTCCAAGAAAGTCCTGTCAGATGGGGAGCTCATTCTGGTGGATGACTGGTATGGATCTCCTTGGTGCTCAGAATCATGGAATCACGGAGTGGTTTGGGTTGGAAAGGACCTCAAAGCTCATCCAGTTCTGACCTCCCTGACTGAGGGGAAGTGCAGCTAACACAGACCATATGTCTATAGAACAGGGATCCCAGAGCAAGCTGTGGGCCATGAGTGTGTTGGGAAGGCAATCACCTTTGTTTCCGTGAGGAAGGGACAGGTTAATTTGAGCCCTGTTCAATGCAGATTATCTGCTTAAACATAAAAACAGGACAAGGCAGTTTCCATAAAAACTGCTGGTTTTTTCCTCTTTAACTGAAAGGTAAAAGGCACTATTTTGTTTTGGACCTTCTCCTCAGGCAAAGACAGAGGAAACCTTGTTTTCAAGGCACAGAAACACAGCTTGAGGAGAGAAATGCCTCTCCAGTGCAAATTTTATGGCTATCACCAAATACCATCTGGATAGTTGTTTTTTGGTATTTTTTTCTTTTACCCACTAGTCAGTAAAACAGAGGCAAAGAATTCCTTAAGCTTAATTTGCTACAATTTGAGGGTTGGACCTTTCAAAATCTTGGAGTCTCATGTTTTCAATTTACTTTAAATTTTTGTATCTTGCTGTTTTGATGCAAGAGGTTACGTGTTGAATTTATCGGAGTATAGAATGATAGAATCACATAATGATTTGGATTGAGAAGAACTTTAAAGCTCATCTCAGGTGGACATCTTCCAGTGGACCAGGTTGTTCCAAACCCTGTTCAGCCTGACCTTGGACACTCCCAGGGATGGGGCAGTCACAGCTTCTCTATGCCAGGCCCTCACCACCCTTACAGGGAAGAATTTATTCCCAATATCCCATCTAACCCTGCCCTCCATCCATTTAAAACAGTTCTCCCTTGTCCTATCACTATCTGCATGTATCTCCTTTTGAAAGCCCTCTTTAGGCACTGGAAGGAGTTCTAAGGCCTCCCTGGAGCCTTCCCTTCTCCAGGCTGAACACCTTCAGCTCTCCCAGCCCATCTCCAGAGCAGAGCAGTTTCAGCCCTCAGAGCATCTTCGTGGCCCTTTGTTAAATTTTAAGAGCAAATTTTGCCAAAAGAATGGTTATGTTTTAACAGTGCCAAATTTCAGAGATCTTTCAAATTTGCCTCCTGAATTTCTCACCCCATCAGTGACAAACTAGAATTTCAGAGATTATAGAGTGTAGGTTTCTGGCTGAATGAAAAGCCACTCTGCAGAACCTTTTCCTTCCCTGGAAGTGGTGGCAGCTCCAACTGCTCTTTGTGCTGCAGGATCAAGCTGAAGATGCCGCACACAGCAGCTGCCTGCATCACCGCCCTGCGCGCTGCCATGGAGGCGCTGGTGGTGGAGGTGACCAAGGACCCTGGCGTCGTCCGGCAGCTGGAGCCGGCGCACGAGCGCATGCTGACCGTGATCCGGCAGCTGTCCCGGCCGGCGGCGGCGGGGATGGCACTCACGGCTGCCAGCACCAGGTGAGAGCTGCAGCTCGGAGGTGAGCAGGGGGCCCCCAGGCTTTGCTTTCAGTGTGAAATGAGAGACATAACTGCCTCTTCCCACAAGGACACACAGCTCTCAGGAATAAAAGCTGTCATCCTCTCTTCCAAAACACAAAGCGCAAATTATCTTTTAAAGAAAAGATAATCCATATTTTGTAGCTGCTACGGGGTTCAGATAGCTCTGAGGGCCCCCAAGGCAGGTCAGCTTCTCATCTAGCTAGGAATAAGACTTTGGGAGTCACCATAGAAGTTCCAAAGGTAGCTTTATTTCTTCGAAGGATTCTACCAGCAAAATCCAGATACATAGCATAGCAAGGGGTTTTTATAGATTTTAGGGGGATTGAAATTCTAACCAGTAGAACTGTAAGTTTAGAACTGTCCAATTACTTTAAGATTCTAGGTGAGAAAAGACCAATCATCTAGTAAAGGTAAAGACCAGTAGAAATCCTAAATGATAACAGGGGTTTTGGTAGGGAGGGGGGGCATCTCTCATGAAAGGTTTCATTGTCTCAGGGTATAAGATCCCAAGAGCCCTCTTCAGGGACAGTTGTATCATCCACAATATTTAATAAAAAGGCAAACCTTTTTCTGGAAAGCAAACACATTTTTGGCTGGGCTTGCACCCCTCTGTTGCTCCTTGTTTCCATTCTTTGCTTCTGAAGCAAAGGAAACTTTTCTGAAGTGGGAGAAGGTGCAAAAGTGTAGTTCAGCTCTCGTGTTGTGCTCACAGAAGATGGAGGTGCCTTAGCTGAGGATGGTGCTATTTCCCACCTTTAAGAGCTGCAGTTTGTGAGACTGCCTCAGGTGCACGGTGTCTTGTTTGCCAGGTTCGGGGACGGCCCCCGCCCGCCCAAGATGGCTCGCTACGCCAACGGGGGCGGCCTTCGGGGCCGGGGAGGCTACGGGCACGGCCCCGGCCGCAGCGGCAGAGGCTACGGCGGATACTCCGGCTGGCACTCGGCGGGAAGAGGATTCCCTGGTAATCCTGGGGGAGGCTACGCAGCTGGGGCTGCCTGCCGAGGAGGAGGGTACCGAGGAGCAGGCAGGGGCTACCGAGGCGCCTGCTGGGATGCGGGCAGAGGTGGCTGGTAGTGGTAGCAGTTCAGGGGAGTCTTTCCACTTCAACAAAAGTGCATTTCCTTCCCAAATTCCTCTCTTCCTCTTCCCACTTTGTATGGGTTTTTTTGGTTCCTTAGTACAATTACAGTTCTGTAATATATTATGCCCTTAGGGAATTTCCTGCAAGTTGTATTATTTTATTGTTAATAAAGAGTTGTTTCTAAAGACTTGCATACTATACCTTTGATTTTGTGTTTGGATTTGAATTTCAAAGTCCTAGCTAAAGAAATTCCTTTTTTAGAGTGAAGTTGATCTTTCTCTGGTCTATTTACAGAATTGTTTCTAATTTGTAACTGTAAAGCTAGTATTTACTTACAAAAAGAAAAGATTAAAAAATGTTACCATTAATACTCTAGTGCTTGTCCTGGGAGGTTTCACTGATTCTGGTTCTGATGCAGTGATTAATTTTGTAGCTCCTCAAGACATCTGTGTGTCTTGGGTACAGCTCACCACCACAGCCCTTTTAATTCACATAAAGATCTCATTTTTGTGATCCTTGTGGTGTCCTGTGCAAGGCCTGCAATTTGGTTTGATGATCCTTGTGGGTTCCTTCCAGCTTGGGATACCCTGATTCTAATTAAGTGTTACTTTCAAGAACTGATAAAAAAGTTAATGAGCTCTTAAGGGGACAGCCAGGTGTTGAAAGAAGTGAATCTGGGAGTTCAGCCACAAGTTGTGAAGGAAGAAGGAGCCACGGACTTTTTAGCATCTCCAAATGACAACTTACGGTTTTATTTATGTGCTTAGTGCTTTAGATATTAAGGAGTGTGAATATGAAAGTACTGCTTAACAACATTCAGTCTGGGTTTTAGTATCTAATCCATCATGGCTAGTTAAGTGGGGAAGCAATAATCCCTGCCTGCACTTGATGAATGGCACAGTCTAAACAAGGATTGACATGCTAATGAGGAGCTTAAGCAGCCGGGATACAGAAAACCAAAAATTAACCTGAAATGACATGTACGTTTTCCCAGTAAAGACAGAGCCAGCAGTGAATTTACTGTGCCAGTGCATGCATCTGTGCTTTGCTACAAAAAGCCCAAGTGCCAGAGCACTCATAGGGCTTGTGCAGCATATTGAATTACTGAAATTCAAGAAGAAAGAACTACCTGAGCCACAGTGCCATCGACTGCTCTCTGCTGCACACACCTGAGGCACCTTGGGTTTTTATATCACATATATCAAATATTTTTGGCTTTTGATATCACAGAGTTCTCATAAGGGGATTTGGAAATAATAATGATTTCTTCTGGTTTTCCAGTTCCAAGTGGAAAAGGAGAAAAGTAACAATAGCCTCAAAACCATAATATGAAGGGTAACACTTGACAGTTACTTGAATCTTTGTCCCAAAAATTAGGATTGCAACTCACTAACGTCTATTTTTTCTGCCTCCAAATCAAAAGAGTGAGGAGTGCCAGCCAGAGGAAAGCTAATGTCATGGGTACAACTTGACCAAGGTGAGTGGCTTAGCATGAAAGATCATGAGGCTTTATTTATGTCTGAAATCTGTATGTTTGAGATGATCCCTCTAAATCTGGAGCTGGTCTGCTCACCTGCAAGTTTGATGGGAAAAGTTCTGGAAATGGCTGCCTGGAAGCAGCTTGCCAGTTTAATTGGAAGCAGTTTGTCAGTTCAAACATTGTCATAAATGTGTTATTTGTCACTGAATTCCTGTTTTCTGTATTCCAGCAGTGCACTTTTTTGCCTAGGCAATAGATAACAAACTTTCCTCTGCTGTTTATTTTCTCAGTGAAAGTTTTTAATCCCATTGAAAGCCCTGGGGAGCTTAACAGTTCTCTATCATTTGCTGAGAACCATTAATCAGGATTGTGTTGAGCTATGGCTCATAAAGGTAAATTAGAAGAGGACATAATACTAAGGCCCAGTAACGATGTATTTATTTAACACCGTAAGTTTACAGGTTTACAGTCTCATGCTCCCCTGGGAAATTACCTCATGGTCTCCACTCTACCACTTACTAAAGCCTCATTCAAATTATGTTGCTGAAATGGAGAGTGTTGGAAAATCTTTTCACCTCACAGAATTGAGCATCACTTCCTACATTTGAGCAGCTGGAAAAAAAAAAAAGCAAAGTTTCCAATTTAAGAGCAATCTATAAATCTGCCCCACCCTGTTTCCTGCAGTCGGTTCCTTTTGCAGAGAGGCATCTCCCGAACACATCTCTGCAGAGATAAAGCTGAAGGAAGTGAGGAGCTGTAAACTCTCTGCAAAGACCACTGTGGAAGCAGAAGGAAAGGCCTACTAAACTCATAATACAAAAATTAAGCATAGCAATGGAAACTGCCTAGTTTTGCTCTCAGGAGAAGCCAAATCAAAAGTTTTCTAGTACATCCCTGAATGTGAGACAACTTTAGACTTTTAGGTATTTATAATCTCCTGGAATGCCCCTATGCTTATAAACAAAGAAGCCCAAAAGCCCTGGGGCTTGCATAGATTTATGCAGGAAAGGCAGAATGTGCATTTTCAGACAAAAGTTTTCAAATGTTACAGGTCTTGAGACCCATCTCAAATAGAATAACCAGTCTCCCACTGGATAGAACAACCCCAAACTAATGAACTAAATTTTGGTAATTCTCTAGTTTGTAATGTAACCTCACAAAGCCAGGAGAGAGCTTTGAATTGCTGGCTCTCATGTGAACCACTCACACATCCAAGCTGCTTGGATCATTGGGAGAGCAGATGAGCAGTAGCACTGGTGTTTACTCCCTGACCTTTTACAGCTGCCATAAAATGGTTCACCCCCTCCCTTACGGCTAGTGCAGACATTTGCTTTGGCTAGTAGAGCTGGCAGCCTGTTCACAGGAAGCTCAGCAATGCTTCAGGAATGGAATTTGGCTTTGCTCATCATTTGGGCGTGGCAGCAGTCTGCCACAAGGGGAGAAAGAAAGAAGAGGGGAGTAAAAAATACCACATCTGTGTCTATAGAGGCCAATTCTGTGCAGTCATATGGGAGAGATGCTCTTGTATGAGCTCAGCAGAAGCACAGTGGCCCTGCAGTGCTGGTAAAGATGAGCAAGGGCAATGAAGTAAAGATGGGCTAAACCATGCTGACCAGAAAGAACAGACCAAAAATAGACAGCAGAGGGTCAGCATCTTCATCCTGCACCAATCCTGCCCACAGCAGAGACAAGCAGTGCCTTTCCAAGGGCTTGCTAAGGAACCTGAGACTTTCCTATCCCATGAGAGGCACTGGACAGTCTGTCAGCCTCAGGAGCATCTCTAGTGCATCGGTTATGGAAGATACCTTTCTTATATAAACAGAGATAACTACTTCAAAGACTTTTCCTTGTTTTCAGTAGGAATGCCCACGTTCACATGATCATACTGGAAACGGTTCACAAAGCATCTACACCAGGATATGGATATTAGGTAAAAGTTGATGGTGCCACACCCATTGATCTTGGTTTGATGTAAGTTAGGATAGATGGTGCAGAAAGATATTTCTCTGCACATGCTACTGACTGCTAAGGATCATCATCATCACCAGACAATGGGAGAATCAGAGCAAGTCTCTATATCAGTTTGTCCCCAAAACAGCAACACCCCTCTATTAAGCAGATGAGTAGAGGGTTCTGTAGGACCCTCACCTGCTCTGCTGTGAGGTTTTGCAATTTTTTAAGCTGCTTATAACACATAGCAAAGAGAGAAAAACAAAGCCAAACCCTGAGCAGAAACAGCTTACAATTTGCAAGGCTGCTGCTTGATAATTTTTATTCAAAGGGTGCAGCACCAATAAGCAAAACAAATCAATAGCTGAATGTGAAAGCATTTTCAGGTTTGCAGACTCTCAAGACCTTCCGATTAAGATTTATTCTTTTTCCCTCACTCAGGACAAAGTCCAAGAATAACTTTCAAGACTCTGAAATTTTGTGTTTGAGTGTTCCCAGTAGCATGCACTCAACAAAGGTTTAAAACATTTTTTTCCCCCCCCAAAGAAACACCTCTGGGATTCAGACTGATTGTGTCACCTTAAATGACTGTAAAGTCACTTTAAAGTGTCAGTTTAAATTTATCACTGGGACAAAGCCAATGTTACAACAACCTTTATCTCCCTGAATAGCTCTCCATCATGAGAGTTATCAGGATCCATGCCAATGTTGACTATTTGATACTTTTGACCAAAAAGATGTTTTTAAATGTCCCGTCAGCTCTCGAGATAAATTGCTGTAGCCTTAAAAATGCATGCACGGCGAATAGTAAAGCAAAATGGAACAATGCCTCTGGAATAACAAGAGCAAGGTGGGAAGAACACACACAGCTGGAGTGAAGACACCAAGGTCAGAGATTTCTGTACGGCCAAGGATGGAGCAACTACAAGATGATAGACTTTTCTGCCTGAGGTCAGCTGAGCCAGGGAAGTTTCTGAGCAATGTAATATTAACAATGCAAAGAACCAGAGAGATGGACATAGCTGTATGATCTTTGGATTCAGCTCACAAAGCTACTTATATAAATGATCTGTAATGTAAACCAAAAATCAGCATGTTTGAGAATAGTGTCTTATCCTTCTGCAATTCTTTCCAGGTAGAAATCTTGCCCAGACTCAAAAATATAAAAAAATATGCATTAAAAAGAATAGCTTCATCAGGTAGCCAGAGTAACCAACATCTAGAGTGGGCAACAAAGAACACTGAAGCTGACCCAAATGCTGGTTTCTGCATTTACTTTTTAAAGGATGGCTCCTTTCCTCATTGCCTGTGACTTATATATCCAAAATTGTCTAAACCATGCAAGTAACTTACTTGGCTTTTTCCTACATTATATAATTTACTTTGCTCCCAGCTTCCATTGAGCCTTTGCTATTAGACTGAAGATTTCCAGCTCCAGCCTCAGTAAAGGTGGCCTTTAAGCTGAGTAGAGACTGTCCAGAAGAGACCCATGGAGGAGGAGTAATTGTAAACTTAATTATGAACTCTGGTTTGTAAATGTCAATGATCTTTGTCAGGAAAGCAAATTAAGTAAAATCACATCTGCAGAAAGCATTCTCTGAAGAGGGCTTAAAAGTCATTGTAAATACATAAGGGAAGAAAAAGACCTGAACACATAGTGGCTGCAAAGACATTTGTATAAATACATTTATATTATTTCTGTGTATCCTAATGAAAAGATTACTTCTAAATTGTACCCAGATCTCACATCCAGCATTTTACACTGGTAAAAATTTGGAGAGAGTTCAAAGTGGTCACAAAGTATCTAAATTGGCAATCCCCACCAGAGGATGCAAAGAGAGTAACATGCTGGGAGAACATCTGCTGTCCCAACTGCGACCTGGAAGGGAATGTGAGTGAGAGTACTTGAGTTAAATATTAGAAAAATGCCAAATGTCTGCTATATACTTCAAGGGACTAACAAAGTCATCTGTTTGTGCTGCATTGTTCATTCTGTTTTCTCTGTTTGGAAAGCCAGCTGTTGGTAAACTGGGACCTGGCCAGGTGGCTTCCAGTGAGGGAATAGTTGTTGTTGCCTCTTGTCCTGAGAAATTGAATTTGTTAAAACTGGGGGTATCTGTACTTGTCCACAGGTGAGCTGGAGATGAGGTGAAAATGAGTAAAAGCTTTCCAGCCTGAGTTTTATGGGTTAACAAACCAGCAAAGTCAGCTAATGCTTAGCTTCCTTGGGACTTGTGGCCTCACATCCAGGAAAAGCAATCACTGGAAGACATAAACACAAGGTGGGGCAAAAAAAATAAAGAAAACTTTAAGTATTTTAATAGAATTATAGATTCCCAGAATGGTTTGAGTTGGAAAGGTTCTTAGAGCTCATCTTTTTCCGCCCCCTGCCATGGGCAGGGACACCTTCTAGTAGAGCAGATTGCTCCAAGCCCATCCAGCCTGGTCTTGGACACATCCTAAATTTAGGTGAGCTGAAAAGAACTCTTGGTGATTACCTGGAAGCTTATGATGCTTTCAAGTACTGCGTGGGCAACCACATTTATATTTAGGTAAATTAACTGGGAGAAACCCTGAGGGTGGTACTGGCAAAACTCATTAAATCAAATTTACCTGTTGTGCAACCAACTTCATTGAAAGAAGAAACATGGATAGTTCAGCAAAATGAGGGAGAAGCTAAATATTTCTGTGGATTTGTAAAGCCCTCAAACAAGGGTACAAAATCAATACTATTGTTATCTGGTGGTGTCAGCTAAATCAGTAACATTCAAAAAGAGAGACTCCCCTGGAGAAATTTCTTAATTTTGACTCTAGGAAAATGCAGGACAAATGTGTATTAAGTTTCCAATACAATTTTGGAGCTTTGGGAGTCACACCAAAGTATTGGTGGCAATGGTATGGTATGTATTACTGCATAATGTTTATGTTTTGGAGTCTTTTTGTTTTCTTAACCTTCAAAGTCAAACAGTTCAGGTGGCAAAAACTTGGTTGCCACAAGCCAGTGGATGATGGGGAGGTGTGAAATGTGTTTTGAGAGTGACTCAAGTCAAAAAGTAGTCTAACAAAAACTACATTCTAGGTTAAAAAAACACTGGGCAGTCACAGTGAGATGCTATTTTAAATAGCATTCTGTGATTTAAAATAGTATCTAAATCGCTAAGGTTGATTCAATGCTACTTAAAATACCTTTCACTGTCAGGAATCGGAATTTTTGTGAGAAAACAGGAGCAGAAGACTGACACTGTCATTCTATAAAGATGCAGGTTCTCCTCTGCAACCTCCCCTGGTGTATAAATCAACATGCTTAATCTTGATTTTGCTTCTTCATCTGATTTTAAAATAGTGGGCTTATAGGTGGAAGTAATTTACTGTATCAAAGATGAATGTTGCAGTTGATCTACTCAGATAAATGCTTTTAATACAATAAATGTACTGCTTTTAATTAAACACGTGATGTAAAAGTTTTCCTGAGCTCCAAAATGGAAGAAATTAATAACAGTTGCAGAAGTTGCAGAAGCAACAGATTTCCTATTCTTTAAAGATCTGACAAGTAAAAGAACAGTATACAGGGTATAGAATTTCCCATCCCTTCACAATCACCCCATTTTGCTGAACACTTGACTTTGTTCCTCTGATATTTCCATGAACTGAGTGTCAGGGATGAAAATGGGGGTAGTATGCTGAGGTTCCCAGAAAGCAAAATGCAGCATACAGCTATAAAACCTGTGTTTTTTCTTGCCTACTGAGTTCTTATTTTAATAAGAACAATAATTTTGAAATCTCCTCCTTAGGTAGTTTGCTAATGGAACTTCAAAAAGAAAAAAATGTCAGTTTAGCGGGAAACAGTCTATTTATAAAGTATTTTATACATTTTCCCATTGTTTATGGTATGCAGGGATGAGTTTAAAAATATCATTTCCTTTCCAGCAATCTTGATTTTCCTCTTTGCTTTGATGATCTGTAAGTATCTGTGTAAGTGTTTACGCAGAATTTTGCATGACTCAAACCAGCAAGAAAAATTCTCCTATTATTGGAAAAAAAAAAAAAAATGGGTACAGAAGGACACAGGAATTCAGTTCCTCCCAATAAATGAATGAGGTTCCAACACTCTGCCTTATGGATCAGGATTAATTGTAAATTAAGTGCTTTCTTTTATTTTGCACATGCAATTTATATTAAAGCCACTGTACATATTTCACAGTGACTCTGATCTGAACAGCAATTTGACATAGGGATGGTATTAGTCTTAAAAATAAGCTTTCAGTTTTCTTGCAATCATCTTCCTAAGGATGGCTGAGTTAGAAAGCTCTGAAAATTGCAGTTCATGTATTCTTCTGTAGCAGAGACTCTGTAGAGCTAATAGCTATATTTTCAGAAGATTCTGTTCATTCCAAGTAATTTTTTCTTTCATTTTGGTTCTTGGTTACAGAGACCAAACAGATTTTCCCTCAATGGCTTCTTTTGTCTATTTAGTCTTTGGTGGCAGGGGGGCTTTGAGTTCAGAGAATGTCTCACAACTGGTGATTGTCTGACCATCCACAGAGCGATGCAGGGGCAGACATAGTGAGCTGGGGGTACCAAGATGAGAGCTGGGACATACTGACAGAAAGCCAAGGATGTGAGTATGTGTCCCACAAGCAGCCCTGCAGGTCAGATTCCTTGAAGCTGCTTACTCTTCACTGTGTTCTTCCTGTCATATGTCAGGGAAGCAGCTCTGCCTTAAGTCCATGTGGGAGCAGAGACAAATTGTTGAGATATGTGGGGAGGGACAAGCAGCTGGCACATATCAGTGATCTCCAGATCCCAAAATTATATCTGGTATTCTCAGCCTCCAGGTGATCATCCAGGTTTAACTCTTTTGGAAGAACAACAAACCAAACTACAGCCTGCTTGTCAAGACAAACTGTTTATTTAGCAGGAGCTCTGCTCATTCAAGTCTGTCATTGGAAAGACTGGCTATCTCAATCTACTGTCAGAGAAGCACAGGGTGGTTTGAGCTGGAAAACAACTTTAAGGTCATCTAATCCAATCCCCCTGCAGTGAACAGGACCACTGTCCACTAGATCAAATGGTTCAGAGCCATCTCCTTGAATGACTCCTCTATTAGATGGTTGAGCTGATCTTGGATGTGTCCCATGGCTAAGAGTGACCTTAGACTAAGAGTATAAAGTGTACAAGGCATTACAGGTTTTTTACAGGAAAAAGAAAGATCTAAAAGAGGATGGAGTTTCTCAGAGACTGTTTTCTTTAAACAAAAGCAAAGGAAAGTTCATGAAAACTTATTACTCAGAAAATGAGTTGGTCAGTTTTCTGTTGAAACTATCTTGGGAATTCTGCTGGAAAGCCAGGAAGTTGTTAAACAAGTTCATTGTGGTCATGCACCCTACATGGTGAGATTCCTATGATCATCTCCAATACACACACTAGTTTCTGGGATGCATTTTATCAGGCTTGGAAGATAGCTTCACTGAGAATGTTTAGGTGTAGTGTAAACAGGCCCAGCTCATGCATTCGAAGGATTTGTGTAGCCAAGCAAGTTGGTGAAGAAGAACAGAACTCGGGCATTATCCAAATGGATTAGGGTAAAGGAGTCCTGCTCTTTACAAAGCAAACTTCATTGGCATGTTAGAAACCTAAATATTGCAGGAATTTTTTGTGGCAGAGAATGCATCAGTGGACCCTGTAGTGCAAGGATGATGGTGGCTAAATTCTCAGAGAATTTAGTGTCTCTATACTATAAATTTAGTGCCATACAGAAATAAATCTAATCAGTTTCCCTGGTGCACTTTCATCTATGCAGTGCTGGTGTACTGGCTGAGAATGGGAGTGAGAAGGGAAGGGAAAAGAAGTGCTGAGGAACATCTCTTGGAGAAGAGATGCATTGGATGTTTCAAGGCTGAATTCACCTATCCATGCATGGCTCTTTCTCCATAGGAAAGGTATGGGACAGGTGAGGGGAGAGCTTGGAGAGGGGATGGGAGTGTAGTTTGGCTTGGCTTGGGTCCTGATGTTACTGCTATAGTCTAACGTAGACTATAAGATGTGTTTGGTTAAATTCCACACAGAGGTATATTGCAGAATAAAAGCAGGGATAAAAGATTACAAATTCAGTTTATATACATGAAAAAAGTTAAAAAATATATACATGAAAAAAGTTAAAGGATGGGCTGTGTTTGAATCCACAATAGGAAGATGGAAAGCTGCACAGGCCTTTCATATTTTATTTTTGTTTTAGCATATTTTCCCCAACATTACCAGTATTAAGAAAAGAAAATTAGGCTAAATCCCATGCCCACTTGAGAAAAGAGATAAAATTATCCACTTATATCTTTCATTTATCCAGGGTGTGCAGAAACTTGTAAAGAAGCAGCTTACCTCACATGAACAGATTCAGAGATATATTTTTATTCACTTTTACAGCAAGTACCCCAGTTGCTGTACAAGATTATTTAAGACATTCTGCTAAAAAGTAATGAAGAAAGTCAAACCTCAAAAAACAAACCTTTTTATGAAACATCTTCTGCTTTCATAGCTAATAGCTTTGTTTTTCAGTTCTATTAATAAGATTACAGTAAATTTCTTCTTCCATAAAATCATGATGAGATATCAGTATTTAGTAACTGGTATGGTTCTCTGACTTATTCTGCATTTGTACTGATTGTGGATACCTCAGGCCATTTACCAAACAGTTTCACATTCCTTTTATGCTGTCCTTGATTGTGGAAGAACTTCTCCTAAGCAGGATGGCTTTAAGCCCTATTTTAATACAAAATTATATATCTCATACATTGTGACATCAATTCTGTGCTGTGTTAGTTCCCAGTTCATTACTGGAGACTGCAGAGGGCTTTCTTTATGCACCCACCTGTAAAAGCAACCGAATTTTGTCACCCAGCCTTTCTGAATTTTGACTCATCCTTACCAACTCTTTGGTGGATCTGCTGACTCTGCTTTCTTTTAAGTCCTTTTGGCTGTTTGGTGGCCAGGGGGTGGATGTCTGCTGTGATAACCATTGTTTTTATTGTGTCTGCCGAGAAAAGTGGTGGGGCCAGCAGGAAGCTCCCTGCATGGCAGAGAGCAGGGCAGGAAGCTGCTGGAAACTTCTTACACTGCCCAAATCAGCCAGATTATTGCAAATGACATTTCCTCAGCTTGCTTGGGTGGCTCCTCCACTGGCTGATAACTCTATGAGGCTGATGGCAAGCATGGGGCTTTTCTGGCCTTCAGTTTTTAGCATAAACTGACATCTGTGTACTGGTAATGAAATGTTGGGGTGTACAACAGTTCTAATTTGGGGCACACACAACATTGTTGCGATTTTTTTAATCAAAAGGAAAGAAAACACTGCTGCTGCTGCTCCTCTTTTATTTATTTATTTATTTATTTCCTAAAAGGGGTCTATTCTAAGAGGAGACTCCCAGCCTTGGGAGTTCTGGCCTTCTGAGAGCTGACAGAATTTCCTGTAAGAGTTGCCTTTATAAAAGCTGTTTCCTATCAGGTTTTTTATGTTGCTTTTCCTTTTTTTGCAATTCTCTTTGTTGTTAGTCTCTCCCCACTTGTTCTCAATCATTTAACCCGATCTGTGTATGTCAAAAAAGAACTCAAGTAAGAACATACCCATTTCAACAGCTAACTTACAGTAACAATTAACTTACAGTCAATATATGTGTGTCTGAGCCCAGCACATGAACCTTATACACAAATACTTTTATTTTACAGCTGGTTAACTCTGGGTGTCCATCCTATCAAATAGGATGTCACTTCCTTCCAGGCCACTCCTGCCACACAGGATGACTCACTCTGCAACAATTTATTTACCAATGTATTTCTATTATTATTCACCCCATAAGCATCACAAAGTTCTCTAGGTTCTGTGCTTTTAAGGTGCAGTTATTTTACACAAGGATGCTTTTTTTCTGTGTTGGGAAGAAAATGGGTTTAAGGGGAATATGTTGCAATGCTTTGATAGATTATTTCAGTAAGTAAAAAAGGAAAAGGAAAGCACAAATCATGTCTTCACAGGGATGAGACTTAATTCTAGTTTCAGTTAAATAAGTGTAGGTTTACTGAATGAAATATAACTGCATCACTTGATCTGTCAGACTGTTTTAAGTATGTATGTTAGGGTGAAATTGCATTAAGGGTATGAACTGGATTTTGATGGCAAATAGTAAATATCAGCAAATATCTCTTTGTCAGGATTTATTAGAATCAGTACCGTGAAAGTGTCAGGGAGGACTTTAAATAAACTGTGGAGCATGGTCCTATATAAGTACTTTAAAATGCTGGAAACTGAATAGTTAAAAAACTCAAATAAATTATTTGGTTTAGGTCCCAAGACTGACTATCTTTAAACCAAAGAATGTTGTGTGAAGCTGAATTTTTTCCGTTATCTATGGGAACCTTCCGCCTATGGACAGATGATCTCATTGTGTCACTGATAGGGATTTGTGGCAACACCCTTTGATCCTGCTTGGAGTCCCTGCCCCCTTCTCACCTCTATCCCAATCCTTCCCTCCTTCACATCGAGCTGTTCCTTGTTGCCTGTGCTGCTGTGTCAACTCTGAACCTGAGGAGCTCCATCAGCACGTTGTTTTCAGAGCTCCTGCCCTGATGGCATCAGCTCAGCACTGCGTTCACAACAGACGGCTTGTTTGCAGAAGAAAAGGAGGAAAAGTGGGGGAAGCAGCGGAAATCCAACTTTCCACTGGAGATGTGTCATCCCAGCCTGAACAATAGCGAGGCAGCGGTGACTGTACTGCACTGCCTCCCTTCTGCTGGTGCTGGGGGCCAGGGGAACCCGCAGCACAGACATTCTCACCATGCTTTATGCTTAGTGCTTAGTGCTTAATGCAGAGCTTCATGCTCTGTGGGGAGGCAAAAAGAGGAATCACCTCACTGATGTGTAATAACAACCACATATGTAACATCTTCCAGGAGCAGGATAACTTCCAGGCTTGCTGACCAGTATGTGCAGACCTTGTGAACAGCCCGGCTCAGGCTCTTAATGCAAGGATTTCTGTAGGATATGTGTGTTTACTTTAAAACAACAATGTGCATTTTTTTCCCGGAACAGACTGTATTTTTTCAGTTCTTTTAGTCACAGGCTGCATTCAGGCTTTCTCAGGGTATAACCAAGTTTACAAAGCCTTTCCATGACTCCCCTATCATTTTTTTCTCAAGGGGTAGTTTCCTGTTTACTGAGAAGGCTTCTGGAGTCACTTTCTCCTGTAAAAGCAGTTTTATAGATTCATAGAATGGCTTGGGTTGGAAGAGACCTTTAAAGGGTCACCAAGTCTAACTTCCTGCCATGGGCAGAGACATTTTGGCTTTACAGGATTTCTGGACTTTACACAATCTTTACACGATTCCTTAACCTGAAAAGTTGCGGGGAGATCTTAGGATAGCTAAAAACTGTAATGTAGTCTGCAGCCAGGTCTGACAGAGCCGATGCCTCCAAGCAACAGAGAGAGCTGGGTTATGGTAAGGAAATAACCAAAAGTTCATTAAAAATGAAAAAAGGACCTAGTTGACAGCTGGCTGAACGTGAGACAGTGTATGCCTAGGTGGGCAAGAAGGCCAGTGGCACCTGGAATCAGAAAAGGTGTGACCAGCAGAACCAGGGAAGTGATTCCTCCCCTATACCTGGCACTATAGGTACCTTGAGTGCTGTGTCCACTTTTGGGCTCCTCAGTTGAGGAAGGACACTGAGGGGCTGGAGTGTGTCCAGGGAAGGGAACAGGGCTGGGAAAGGTCGGGGAGCAGCAGGAGCAGCTGAAGGAGCTGGAAAGGGGCTCAGCCAGGAGAAAAGGAGGCTCAGGGAGACATTCTGGCTCTGCACAACTCCCTGACAGGAGGGAGCAGCCAGGGGAATCGGCGTCTTACCCCAGCAAACAAGTGACAGGATAAGAGGACTTAGTCCTAAGCTGAGCAGGGGAGGTTCAGGTTGAACATTAGGACGAATTTCTTCATAGAAAGGTGATTAGACAGTGGAAGGGTCTGCCCAGAATCCCCATCCCTTGAGGTGTTCAAGGACGGGCCATTCAGGGCTCCGGTCTGGTTGACAAGGCAGGGATCGGTGAAAGGTTGCACTCGATGATGCCGGCGGTCATTTCCAACCTGAATGGTTCTGTGACTGTAGAAGGCGCAGTTTGCGGGGAGTGCCGGTGCGGAGGCGCTGACAGGCCCAGCGCTCTGCCGTGCTCACTCCCCGCTGCCGTGAGGGCGAGGGCAAGAAACCTCGGCATGCCCTGGGAGCGGGCCCACAGCGGCCATCGCCGCTTTAAGGCGGCACATTCCGCGAGGCGGGGGCAGCTCCGGCCCGGCTGCGCTGCGGGACTCCGCTCCCGGCCTGCTCCGCGCCCGCCCCGCCCCGCCCCGCCTCGCCTCGCCCCGCCGGGCCTCGCCCGTCTCAGCCCGCGGCCGGCGCGGAGCGGTGGCACCCGGCGAGCGAGCGACCCCCCTGCGTGCCCCCGCCGGCTGCCGCGGCCCCGCCATGGGGGGCGGCGGCGAGCGCTGGCCGCTGTGGCTCTGGGTGCTGTGGCTGTGGGCGCCCGCGCGGTGCGGCGCTGCCATGGACGAGTGCGCGGATGAGCGGAGCGGGCGGGCGCAGCGCTGCATGCCCGAGTTCGTCAACGCGGCGTTCAACGCTACGGTGCTGGCCACGCACACGTGCGGGACGCCGGCCGAGGAGTACTGCGTGCAGACCGGGGTCACCGGCGTCACCCAGTCCTGCCACCTCTGCGACGCCGCCCAGCCGCACCTGAGCCATGGCGCCGCCTTCCTCACCGACTACAACAGCCCGGCCGACGCGACCTGGTGGCAGAGCCGCACCATGCTGGCCGGCGTGCAGCACCCCACCGCCGTCAACCTCACCCTGCACCTGGGTAAGCGCGGGCGGCAGGGGCGGGGGCGCCGGGAGGAGAGGAGAGGGCCTGGGCAGCAGCGCAGAGTGGGGTGCCCTGCTGGAGAGCAGCTCTGCGGAGAACAGCAGGGATGCTGGGGACAGCGAGCTGTCCCCGAGGCAGGAGCTGCCTCCGAGGCAGGAGCTGCCTGTGCGCATGGTGTCCTCGGGTGCCTTATGGCAACACAGTCAGCTCCTCCAGGGCTGATCTGCCCCTGTCCTCAGCCCTGCTGAGGCACATCTGCGATGCTGTGTCCAGGTCTGGGCTCCTCAGGAAAAGAGAGGTGTGGGGCTCCTGAAACAGGTCTAGTAGAGGCTGTGGAGATGATAGAGGGACTGGAGCATCTCTCTCACAAGGTGGGAGTGTTCAGCTTAGAGAGGAGATGGCTGAGAGGAGCCCTGTCTGTCCCTGTCTGCAGGGAGGGCTGGACACAGCACACTGCTCCCTGGGACCCAGCAATGGGACAAGAGACCATGGGCAGAAATGGATGCCCTGGAAGTTCCACCTGAACATGATGAAGAACTTTCCTGTGCAGTGACCAAGCACTGGAACAGAGACCAGAGAGGGTGTGGAGTCTCTCACTTGGAGGTATTCCAGACCTGTCGGGACACAATCCTGTGCCATGTGCTCTGGGATGACCCTGCTTGTGCAGAGAGGTGGGACCTGATGACCCGCTGTGGTCCCTTCCAGCCTGCCCCATTCTGTGGTTCTGGGCTGACAGGCCACCTGCACACCAGGCATTGCCAGGGCCCTGCCCGCGTGAGTGCCAGTAACCTGGCCCTGGGTGGTCCAGTGTACAGGGGGTGTCACTGAATCCCCTCTCTGCAGGTCCCCAGCCATGTTCACCATGTCTAAATCAATGGTGGCTGCACCCCATGGTTATGTTGGGATGTCGTCAGCCAGGGGTCTGGCCCTGGGCTGATTCTTCACCCCTTAGCTGATAGTTTACTCATATCTGCTCAACTGTGCTTGGTGAACTTGATTTTCAGCATTCTCCAGTGAATTTTGCAGGGGTGGCTCTATTCCAGCCTGCACTGGAGTTATGAGAGGAGGGGCTGTGCTGCCAGAGGCAGCTGGAAGTGGAGCCGGTTACAGTGGTCATGTCCCACCCCATGCACCAGGGATCATAGAGCCATTTAGGTTGGAAAAGCAGTAGAAAGAAATTCTTCCCTGTGAGGGTGGTGAGGCACTGGAAAAGGTTTTCTCGGAGAAGCTGTAGATCCCCCATCCCAGGAAGTGTCCAAGGCCAGGTTGAAGGGATACTGGAGCAATGAGGTCTAGTGCTGGGTGTCCATGCCCATGGCAGGGGTGGAATGAGAGGAGCATCAAGTCCCTTCCAAGTCAAGCCATTCTATGATTCTGTGAAAAGCCCTTTAAGTTCCAGTCCAATTGGTAACCCAACACAGCCAAGCTCAGGATTGGATCATGGAGTTTTCCAGACAGCAAGCTTTGGATCCAGGTGGGAGATGTTGGTTTGAAAAGTGGCAAGCACTATGGGAAATCACCTGTTCAAGGGCACACCTGCTGTGTATCCTCTTCCCCCGGTGCAACAGTGTCCTTTAATTGCTATGTGGTTTAGCTGTGTCAACAGCCAGCATTGCTGCTGAACTGTAACAGCCAGTCAAAAAAAGAAGATGAATTTTTTGATTTGTTGTCAATTCCAGAGGTTCCTTTGGGATAAAGTATTTTAGCCTTCACTGTGGTTTGTGGACAAGCTTTTCTTTTCTGTTTATTGTATTATTCAAGCTATCATGACATGGAGGGAGGGTAATCATTTAGAACTGGAAGACGAGCCACTTGAGAGAAAGTTGAAACCACAACTTATATCCTCATGTCATTGAATCAAGTAAATATTAAAGAAAGTCCCACTGCAGCCATTCACAGCTTCTAATCAAGAGCAGCTGTGAGCATTAAATTTAGTATCAATAACAGTGTAATTCAGGGGAAAAAAAAGGTGTTGGGGCTTGGAGAGCTGAATCTTGTGAGAGCTCACTCCTGCATAGGTGAGATGTAGTTGATGGCACTGAGTCCTGTACCAGGTCACCTGATGAGCACATCCGTGTGTCCCAGAACCCTGGAGTGCCTCTCTGCCCTAAAGTGTTTCCTTGTGTTTGGATCTTCAACATAAATATACCACATAAGCGTATCTAATCGTCCCTCCTTATCTTCTTTCCTTTGTACACTAGGAGTTTTCTTTCAAGACTCCTGGAAAGCAAATACTTATCTCAGCTTCTTTTTAAATCCTTCTTTAATAACAATCATTGTAATTCTCAAGGCAAAACTTATAGACCCATCTGTATTACTGCTGCCCTTGGTTTTTTGCATCCATATGTATGTTATCTGAAATTATATTGAAATTATGTATTTGAAAAACAGTACTGGGAGCAGTGTGCTGTGTCCTGGGCTTTGATGAAATGCACACATTTCTTTGCTGAAAACAACTGAAATCTTTGAAATACTCTAGCATTGCAACACTTCCGCTTGTGTTCCAGGTTTGTCTGCAGGCTCTTGGAGCTTTGAGAATTTGCTTTGCCATGTTTTTTGAGTAGAGCACAACTTTAAAGCAGAAGCTGCCTGACCAACTTTGATATATTTCAGGAGGTTTTTTGGGTCTGATTTTTCCTAGCTAGGTTTTTCAATGGGATATTTTTAGTATGAAACCTTTTAAGAATCAGAACCTTTTTGTGGGCATGGTGGTGGGGAAGTTGGTTTTAAGGTGACAGCAGGAAAGCATTTGGCTCTCTGCACACGTGTGCAGCTCTCTGCTTGCTGAGTTGGTGGCAGGTTGAAGAGCTGTGAGTACTGACAATGCCTTTTTAGCCTGAAATCCCCCAAACTGCTCTGCAGCATTGCTCTTCTGTACTTTTGTGAAGTCTTAAAACCATCTTTGTTTGAGTGAGCTGCTGGGTGTTGCTTTTGGGTTCTGTGTGCCTTCAGGCACTATGGTCTGTGGGACACTTAATTATTGACATTACTGAGAGAAAGAGGCAAGGAGCTTGGCAAGTACTTATGTGCTCGATAGGACATAAAGGCATTCTGGGGCACAAAGCCCTTTCATGCAGTTAGTTCTGCCGGTCTTTGAGGATTAAGTCTGTGCTCAGGCCCTTATCCTTGTTTGATACTGCAGTTTTCTCCATTTCTGAAATCCTTGGTGTCCTGAGTGGTTAATGCTGTTCTGCACCTGGTCAGGACCAGCTGCATTGACTCTAGCTTTCGTGCACATGCTGCCCTGTGCTGAGTTTTTTGGCAGTTTGAGATATCTTGATTAACATCCAGCAATGTTCAGTCCATGTAGAATAGCATTAAGATTTCAGAGGGGGCTGCAAAAGGTCAATAAGAGCTGCAGGTCTGTTGCCAACATGTGAATGTGGATTTCTTTGAATCTCTGTACAATTTGCGGATCCAAACCAGGTTCAAAAACTTTTAGTTTTGGGGCTAGGTGCCAGCACAAAGCCTGATACAGAAAAATACAGCAGAGGTTGCTACTACTGAGTTAAAGGCTTAGATCCTGGAAGTGCTTGGAGATGGTATCTGTGTCCAGAAGTCAGGGTGCTCCCTGGGGAGAGGGGTAATTACTGCTCCCTGCACAAGGAACATCTGGAGTTATAAAGGCTGTTTCTCTTTGTATGAGAGGGTATTAAGACCCCCCAAGTAAGTAAGAGGCCTGGAGACATGAATTTGCTGCTGTAAATCAGGAGAAGGGGAAGCTGAACCTGTTCACACGGTGATGTCTGGATAATTAGGTCAGTGAGTGAGAGGAGGGGAGAGCACTGCTATGTCCTTTCTTCCATATTTCTTAAAAGTATCCCTTGGCTTCCCATTTTCCATTTCTTCAGAATTTACTACTTATTTAGACTTGACCCAGCCAGTCTTTTTTTTTTTTTCTTACTCCTCTCCCACTATGTTCCCATGTATTCCCAAAAAAAGGAGCTTTGAGGCAGTGGCCAGCTTTCAAATAGAAGATGGAAGCAATGCCTTACAGCGCGTTGTCTGCTTTATTTTGAAGCCAGGGTGTCAGGTTATTTTTACTGTCTGTGCTGTTTGCTTGTCCTGGGAGCATTGGGATGGTTCTGGCATCTCCCCAGTGCTTTGTGTGCGTATGCTTGAGCACAGCTTTTAGACCTCTGACACACAGGAACAAAGCCATGTGTTGAAGATGCTCCCTTGAACATTGGAAGAAGGGGAAAAGAAACAGCATGGTGGAGGTACATGGAGCATTTTTGATGCTGAGTGCTCTTGTTGGGGCAAAGGTTTGTGTTTTTTCAGATGAATCATTTTTCAGAGCAGATTCTCACTCTTCTGCAGCTCTAATTTCTGTGTGCTTACTGTTGTTTCCATGTTTTTTTAAATCCACCTTCTACATGTGCCTTTGTGTTTCCTTCCCAACCAGTTCTGCTAGAGCCAACTGTCATTTTTCTCCCCACTTTTACTTTCTGGCCAGATCTGCTTGATTTCAGCTATTGTGGTCCCAGTGTTCTGTTCCTCACACAAAGAGGCAGCCTCCTCAGCGTGCTGGTGGCTGATCCATGGTGGGGTGACTCCATCTCCACTGAGAGCAGCCATGCCTTTAGCAGCAGCCTGTGAGCTTGGAGCACTCCAGTCTGGCGTTCCTGGGGCAGGTGACTGTCCACTGCAGGGATGGTGTCCAGATGTGCTTGGCCAATGATGGTCCTTGGCAGGACTGTCTGGAAGGCAGAAAAGATCAGTTCCTGCCTCTTCTGTCATTGCCTTAGAAGAGGAGGCAGTGTTTGGTGCTGGAAGCAGCCCTCAGGTAGGCTGCCTTTGAACAAGATGTGAAATTGCTGGTTGCCTGGGTTAAAAAGTGTCAGCCCCTGAAATCCTTACTATAGACCAACCTGTGGAAACTCTTGTCACCAAGTTGGATGGTCCTGTATATGAAAGAAAGAAAAACTTGTGAAAGCTGTTGGTTGCTAAAGAAATGAGCTGCCTGTCCTTCACCTCCCCCTTTCCTTCTCTCTCAGTCCTTTATTTGGCTCTGAGGAGAGCAGTGATGCTCAGTTATATATACTCTGCCGGCAAAGCGTGGTTTGGGCCATGACTGCCATTTGAAGGCATTTACAAGGAAACCCAGGCGAGCTGCCAGTTCTTGTGCTCAGCCCTGGCTTGATTTGCCTGTTGTTTTTAGCAGATGAGAGTTTTTTCTTTTAGCTAATATAGAAAACCAGTGGGGTTTTTTTTTCAGAAGGGAGAGCTATAAAATGTGACTTAAATCAAGTAGGTAGTTTATACTGCTGGGATGCAGTTGCTCTGCTTTATTCAGTGCAGCGATGCCCTCAGCCTGCCAGTTATCCCATTAAAACTTTATGAGGCTGTGGTTTGCTGCTTTCCTTAGGGAACCACCGTGGTGAAACCAAATGCAAGCAAGCAGGGTGCATGCACGTGAAGCTTTGCCTAGTGTAGCTGCAGTTTAAAAAGTCGGTAATTAAGGCATTGGGAGGGCATTTCCCCCTCCAAGGCCGGTGTTCAGGGTGTGTCAGGAGCCTGGGCTTTGCCGTGGTATTTGTGGAGCCCTGGGGGAGACGCTATTTTAGTTGGTCTCGCTAAGGCTTGATTCACATTTTGCAGGTTTCAACATGAGTCCTGAAGAGATCAGGGCTTTCAATGGCCAGCAGTTATTCAGTACAGTTATGTAAAGGTATCACTTCCTGCACACACTTCAAATTCCCAAGTTTTTCTCCTGCTTTGTCTTGGGATGCTGCTGCTGCATGATGCCTTTGGGAATACTATACATGCCAGGGCACTTATTTTGGGGGGTGGAGAGAGCTGGAGTGGTGTGGTATTTTGCTGCAAAAACAGCTGCTATTTGTGGTGCTTGCCCTGAGCTGGTAGAAGAAATAGTCGCAGGTTTTCACATACTCAGTTCCTTTTGTAGGTTTAAACCTTTGAAACTGTTTGCTGCTCAGAATTGTTAGCATGCTGAAAAGCTTCTGGCTTATTAGATACCGTTTCTCTTGTAGCCTGAGGCCTTGGGAGGCTCTTGCAGCCTCTGTGAGCCTGCAAGTGAAAATCCCAGGCTGCTGCTTCCCACGGAAATGAAAAATGGGATTGCTCTGCAACAGCACTTAGAGAAAAGAATTTCCCCATGTACATGGATGAGATGGGAGACTTGGATCTTGGGTTCACCACAAGAAGAAGGGCTGTGAGCATTCTGCTTACCACCTTTGTCCAGCTAAGACATCCTGCTTGTGTCCTGGGGCCCTAATTCAGTTCTCACTGCCACTGCTGAGGCCATGCTGAGTGATTTTACTGTCTGGCTCCATGTCCTTCCTGTGGGTTAACTGGGATATGGGGTCTGGCATGTTAAATGTCACATCTCTGGATCTGTAAGAACCTTTGGAAGCTCAGCCTGGGCTGCTGCCCCCCATGTAAGCTCCAGCATGGGAAGAAGCATTCTAGCCTGCTATTACACCTCTCTTAACCACGAGATCTTGCTTAGTGGTGGCTACCATGGTGTGTTTTGATCAGAATATAGCATGAGTTCCATAGTTTTACAATAAACTGCACAAGTCTTGCTGGGTCTGTTGTCCCATCACACAGAAAGGAATATGGTTTTCTCCCCCAAATACCTGTGTGACTAAAATCAAGCTTTACAGCCTTTAAGTCAGGGATGAATGTGGCTGCTTGTGTTGAGGACATAAGTAGCTGTGTTTGATACTCTGTGTAATATCAGGATAATCTCTTAGCCATTTCCAAAGGGTATACTGGGGATTGCCCTCGTTGTCCACAGCATTCCATGAATAACACTGGGTTTTTAGCAGTGCTGGTGATGTTGGTTGTCACATCAGCATTGGTGAGAGCCTCACAACAGCTGCTAACAAACCAGCTGTGCCATGAGCTTAGAGAGCTGCTGCTAGTACAAACAGCACCAGGAATACTGAGAGGAGAAGCTGCCTTTTTAGCTAGCCAGACCAAAAGTACAAGCTGCTGGTACCTTTGGTGGGCTTTTAGGTATTTTGAGGTAAAATGTAATAATTTCTAGGAATTATTCTCATGTAGAAGCTTGGAAAATGGTGAAAATTCATCAGCTGTAAAAGGATCTGAAATAACAGGGTAATTTTAGTTAAATTTTTAAAAAGCCTCAGTCATTTTTTCTACCAGCTCAGCCCTATTTGAGAGACCTTCCACAAAAAACTCCAAATCCCCACCAACCCCCTTATATATTATTCAGTGGTCTTCAGCATTCTGTTTGAAACTGGGTGGCAAAGCACTTTTTGTCTCCATGCTTCTACTTGTTTTAGATATTCCAGTGTGATAGTCATCAAAGAGCTGTTTCCAGTGGTAATCATGCCTGCAGTTCTGACACAACACAGCTGTGTTCAGCAATGGAGAATTTCAAGATTTCCTCTGTTAGAAATACTAACCAAAAACTATTACTGGACTTTTTTTTTTTTTTTTTTTTTTTTCCTCCTTTGGTGGGTAAGCTAGTACCATCTTGTACATGGGAGGTACATTTCCAGGGAGCTTGAGGCCTTATTTGTACAGTTGTTTGGGGGTTTGGTGTTTTTGTGGAGCAAGGGGAACACTTTTAAGGTGGTTTTGGAGATGATATATTCAGCACATGTGTATTCAAATGGGCACTGGCTGGCTGAACATGCTAGCCCTTGGCTTCCCAGTGAGTTGCCTGAAATGCTCATTCCTTTGGGTGCTCCAAGGCTGAGGGAGCACTGTGGAGTTTGGGCTTGGCACCAGCCCAGCTCTAAGCACTCTCCTTTCTTCTTACAAGTTTTTTTCAAAATCTCCTTTATAGCTCAACCTACTTGGCATCAGAAGAGACCTTGTTCCTACTACAGTGTGCAGCTGCTTGTGCAGCATGTTGCACTTGGGCCAATTTGGTTTATTTTGGTGAGGGGAAATATCGGGGCTGTTGTTTTTTAACTTTTTAAAAATATGTGCTTTCCCTTCACTGTATACTTTGTTTCAGGAAGGTGAATCCTTCTTATCTTTGAATTAAAAGATAATGTGTCTTGGAGTCTTTTTAAGGAAATGGTTGCATTGAACCTCTTCAAGAGGGATAAAGGGATTGTTTTCTTGGTGCTTTCTTATACTCCATAACCTTGTAAATGCAGTATAAGTCACATCTTTTAATGAGATTAGTGGAATGAAAAATCAGTCCCTTCTGGAAAAAGTACCATCAAAAGCTTCTTGATGTCAGTTTTAAGTGGGACTCTTTGACTGAGAGAAAAGAAAATGTTCTTGTCCTGGGACCTGTGTGGTCAGCTCTAATAATGATGATTACTTATAGTCCTCTCATCTGCAGTCCTTTGCATGCTCCCATCCGGTGGGATGTTGCAATTGGATTTTCTTCCCAGCAGCTTGCAGGGCTGGTCCCTGGGGAGCAGCCATGGTCAGACTGCCCTTTCCTCTCAGCTTCTGAAAAAACATGGGTTGTTTGTGAGGATTCAGCATGTCTCCCTCTGTGCTGCTCCTGGCTGTGGCTGTCAAGGTGCTGGGCTTGGCAACCTCCTTTTATTGTGTGGCAGCAGCTGCTGCTTCCCTTCCAGCTGCTGCTTCCTTTGCTTTCGCTGGCTGCTTTCCTGGGGCTCCTGGCTGCTGCTGTCCTCGCTGGAGTTACACAGGACAGGGATTTCTCAACACTGACTCCACTCGATGAACTTGTTCAGAAGCTGTTGCTGAAGTCTGTGATTGCTTGAAGCTTGCAGATCTCCTGTTTACTTGCATTTTCTATTCCCTTTCTCCCTTTCTGCTCTTTCCTGAAACTCCTTGCAGTCTTCCTGGGTTTCACCTCCTTCCACCTCCTGATTTCCTCTACTGAGGTGTCCCTCAGCTGTGCAGTTTGGGAAGGTAACCCCCTTCCAGGGATGAGGTTTCTTAGCTGAGATCTCCCACAGTTCTAGTCCTGGCAGCAGCCTTGGCCTGCCTGGGTAGTATTGCTGCCCTCATACACTCACTGCTTTATACATCTGTACAGACAGGGTGCTGGTGGGTTCATTTTGGTTAGACTGAGAAATACAATGCAAGTTCAAAATCTTTAAATGCTCTGTATTCTCTAGTTTCTCATTTTGCATGTGTTAGGGACTGGGGGGAATGGGAGCCCCTCATCAAAGGGCAGTTACAAGTTTTCCTCAATTCAAGCCTTTTTTTTTTTTTTTTTTTTTTTTCATAAAAACATATATTTGTCTCTGTTGATTCCCAGCAGGGTTGTGAAGAAGATATTAAAAGAGATTTGGGGCTGCAGGGATGGGGCAGCTGCTGCAGAGCCAGTGCCACTGCCAGAGCAAGATGTGAACTGTAATTAAAGTGACAACTCACTATCATTGTACAAATGTCTACTTAATGAAATCTAGTTCTTGCCCCTCCCTGTCCCTGCTTGCTCTTCTGGGGTTGCAGGTGGAGCTGGGAGGGTTGCTGGGCACTGGGATGACTCTTCCATCCCTCCATCTGTGCTCTGCAGGCATGAGTTTACTGATCAAATTATGGGCATTACACGAGTCACTGCCCTTCTGCTTTCTAAGCAGAGTGACTCTGCACACATCCGTGTGTGCTGCCCCTTTCTCACACCCTCCTTCCCCAGGGCCAGCCCACATTGCAGGGCATGAGCAGGGCTGCTCCTGGGGCAGCCAAACCCTGGTTCTTTGTGGAACAAAGTACAGATTATTTCAGAAGTAATGATACAGAGATGAGCTTTTCCAAAAGCTTTGTAGTGCTTTTAGGAAGTAAGGGCCTTTTTTACTGTTAGCAACTTAAGATGTATTTTCTCTGCCATGTATTTCCTTGTAGCCTTATTTTCCTGTACTTCTGTTCCTTGTAAGATGTAGGAGCTGTGTCAGGAGAAGCCCACAAGTTTTTTGAGAGATGCTGGAAAGGCTGTGAATCATGAACTTGTGGCACTCCTTTGCACCCCATGTTGGTTCTCTCAATTCCCTCTCAGACTTCAGTTTTTGAGTACAGAGCATGCAATTTCATAAAAAAATAGTCCAAGAGACACTCTTAGAAGATCTTTCATTTGATATCCAGTGATACATTTAGGATTCTAGGAAAATGCATTTGTCTGTGGCTCTGAAAGTACAAGGGTAGAATATCACAAAGATTCCCTGGCAAAGAATATAACAAGATTCCCAAAGCCAGGTTTATTGCCTTGTACTTGATTTCCTGCAAGTTCAAGCAAAAGCATGGCAGTAACATGGTTTTTTGATGGTAAGTGATGCTTTGCTCATAATTCATAGCCCCATGGTGTTGAAAATTGCTTGGAGCAGCTATGGTTCAGCTGTGGCACTGGCAGCTCATGAGCACCGCAGTCACCAGCAGAGACTAGAAACTTTGGGTACAGCCCTTGTAAAAACTCTTATGTCAGGGAAGGCACTGGGCTAGTCTTCTGGTGCACTTGAAGCAGTTGGCTCTGGTTTTATTGTAGTTACTCAGCAGATTAATGGTTAATTAATCAAGGATTTGGGTATGCAGTTAGAACAGTGCTGTGGTCTGACACTGCTGTCTGTTTGGACAGTGATACTATTATGTGGAAAAGGTTAAAAATGTTCATAGGAATTTCAGTTCTTCCTGTTGTGAAACCTTGAACTGAATATGTCTCCTCATTAATTTGTCTGTGAATTTATCACCTTTTTCATATCAGCCATTCAGTCTGTTTTGTAACTTCAGGGCCGTGGTATGTTCTTTTGTGAGCTACGTGTTAGAACATTAACATGCTGCTCTGGTGGGTGGGAGGGACCCTGTCTTCCAGCCTTTCTGTCCTACAAATCCTGATTTTCTTTATTGCTGTTACCCAGAAAAAGTCAAAGTTGACTTGAAAGCAGTGGGAGGGAATGAAGTGTTTTGAAAGGATGATCCCATCGATGCGAGTGGTGTTGAATGCCAGGATACAGAGATTGGTTGTGGGAAGAGAGGTGGTTCAGCCAGAGGGATAGAATTTGGAATTGTTAATCTGCTTCATTAGAGCTGTGTACCAGAAAGTTTGAACTGTGCCTGGCTAAATCGCATGAGGCTTTGAAATTCACAGCAGTGCTGGCAGCCTGCTGGCGTTTGTCCTTCCTGCGGACAAGCACACAGCTGCTTGGAGCAGGCACCCCCGGTGCTCAGCACCCCACTGCTCCCTCCGGCCCCCTGCTCAAAGCTGCTCTTGGCTTCGGGGAAAGCACAAGAGAGCAGTGGGGAGGAACCTCCAGGAAATGAGGTGGTGTTGCCATTGGACCCATGGAGGATGGGAAAGCGTGAAGAGTTTAATTCACATCTCTGCTCTGTGTGCGTGATTTACGTAACAGGGTAAAATGTTCTCTGTCACATCCCTCTGAGGAGTGACAGAGGTCCTGCCTTGCTTAAAAAATTGCTGGTAAGAGTCTGAACTGTTGTTGTGGCTTGACACTGGCCAAAAACCAGGCACTCAGGAAAATCATTCATTTCTTTTCCTCTGGTATAGCTGAGCAGGGGAGGGGGAAGACAACCCTGAAGGGCTCGATAAGGATTAGGAGAAAAACACTCTAAGGGTGAAACAGGTTCAAACTTAAACAATATGAGAAAAATTTATTATTAACAGAAATAAAAATGGGTAATGAGAACTAAAATAAACCTTTAGAACACCTTTTTCACCCTTCCAGCCCCTCCTTCCTTCCTACTGACAGTACACAGAAACAAAACATGGGGTCTTTATTCAGTTTGTCACTTCTAAAAATCTTTCTTCAGTTTGCTTAGGGAGGGCAGTCTCTTTTGCTATGCCCTGGGGTCCTTCCTGTGGGAGAGGAGTTTTTTGTGGACTTCTCCAATGTGGTTCTAATTTTCATGGGCAGCAGTCCTGCCTGACCTGCCATGAGTCCCTCCCACGGGCAAAATAGCCTGTTAAGGGAGTTGTATGTTCCTCATCAAGTTAAATGATGTTTGGCTACCCTTGGGAAAGAAGTGGCAGTTGCTTCAGTGGTACTACAGGGTGTCTTGTCAGGTGTAAAATAAAAATAGCCTTGAAAACAAATAAGAAAAAAATCCATGGTGGCTTTCTGCATGTCCTGCTTCCTGAGGTAGATGCTGAAACCACTTCAGTAATATTGCATCTAATTGCAGAGAAGTGAGAGCCTTTGGGCCAAGTGACCATGGTTTGCAGAGTGGAATATCATATGCTTTTTATCATAGAGGTAATGGTTAATTAATTAAGTTCTAGTAGCAGAGGTTTGCTTTGAAGTGTAAACAAGCCTTAGTAGTTAAGAGTGTGTAACTCCTAGGTCTGTGCTTTTCTTTGCATCCTTTAGAAAGGCATGTTTAAAGATTCTGAAGGGGAAGATTCGAATCCTTATTGGAAAAATTACTGGTCTTTCTGAATCAATAATTAAAAAAGGATTAATAAATAATTGGTAAGGAATTCCTGAAACATCTTCATTTACTGTGCCTAAGGAACACACATCCCTGTTTTTTTTTAAGTTTTACCAAGGTAAAACAATCAAATCATCATTAAACTTCTTCCTTTCAGTACTTAATGGAAACTAATACTAAAGTTGGGGACAGACCTTTTAAGAGGACCTGTAGTCATAGGAGAAGGGGTGATGTTATAAAACTAAAACAGGGTTGATTCAGGCTTGGTATCAGGAAGATATGAGGGTGGTAAAACACTGGAACAGGTTACCCAGAGAGGTGGTGGATGGAAACATTCAAAGCTGGGTTGGATGGAGCTCTGAGCCACCTCCCTAGTTGCAGATGTCCCTGCTTGTCGCAGGGGGTTGGACCGGGTAGCTTTTAAAGATCTCTTCCAACCCAACCATTCTATAATTCTCCAGAATAAAGTATAAGCTGTAAGAATGAGCTTGGGTTTTCTGTCAGGAGCTGCTCCAAGACTTGCCATGTAACTCTGAACTGAATTGCCAGTCCATTTTTGTCCTGCACATCTGCTGCTTCCCCTCTCTCTTCTTCCACCACCCAAGGCTTTCATGCTGACAGTCATGCTTTGTGTTCAGTTGCTGTGACAACAGACTGCAAGGCAGAAGCATTTTGTGTGCGTGAATCGTGCAGTGCCCTTGCAGAATAGCTGTCCTGAGGCTCAGTGGAGTGCTTGAAATCTGGGCAGCAAGGAATGAAGGTGTGACTTCACAGCCTCTCAGAAGGTTTACTGGTGTCTCTCAGCCCTGCCCACTTACTGCAGCCCGTGGTTGGTTGGATCAGTTTGCTTGCTGCAGTGCCAGCAGTTAATTTGATGGAAAGATAACCTTTTGGTGGCCTTGGTGACACTGAGGTATGCCTGGGGCCATGTAGGTGCTGGCTGGTGGGAAAGAGTACCAAGGATGCACAGCCCAGGCACTGGGGACATAGAGTAGTCACAGACAATTTTGAAAACATCCTAAAACTTTCCAGAAGAACTCATGTGATGAGAATTGAGGAAGAAATTCCTCCCTGTGATGGTGGTGAGGCCCTGGCACAGGCTGCCTAGGGAAGCTGTGGCTGTCCTGTCCCTGGAAGTGTCCAAGGCCAGGTTGGACCAGGCTTGGAGCAACCTGGGATAGTGGAAAAGTGTCCTTGCCCATAGCAGAGGGTGGAACAGGCTTTAAGGTCCTTTCCAACTCAAACAATTCTGGGATTCTCTGATGCTAAGACAAACTCAAGAGAGTGGACTTTGAATTATGAGAAGCTGCTGTGATCTTTCAAAACTCAGACTTCTATAAAAGGAAGGAAACAAGCAATTTGAAATTGCCACTTCTATGTCTTGCGCATGGGAGCAGCTCATTAGGTGAAGCAAGAAACAAGTGAAGAAGGTTGAGAGAGATCAGAGAAAAGTCATTCATGTCTGTATTCTAAGTTAAAAAACTGAATTCTTACTGAGTTTTACTTTATGCAAAACTTCTTCATTTTGAGACTGAGCTGTCTTAGCTTGTTTTAGCTGACTTTGAGTAACAAGTAATAATAAGTTTTTTAAAAATAATAACCCACTAAGTGGGCCAAGTGATATTTATGCATTTGCTTGACTAGCCTAGAAGCAGATTCAAGGGCAACAGATGGATCTAGACTAAAAATTTACTTGATAGACAATCCACTTGTTTGTCTTTTTAAAACTTTTCATCACAAAGAGCTATTAAAAATATAATGTGAAAGTAAAAATTTCCCATAAATGATGCTGAAAGTGGAGATGGTGCATTCCAGTGCAATTGAAATTACTCATTTTAGAATTAATAACACCATAATAACTTGCTTTTTGGTTTGTGAGTTCAAAATTCTCATGGTGATGAATGAGATAAAATCTGTGAAAGAGTTTTGCACCTCTTTATATTCATTACATATCTAAGAGTTAAAGGTAAGGAGAGAGGGAGGCTGAAGTGATTTGGGTTAATTACTGGAACAGCTCTTGCTGTTGCATCAGCATTTCTTTCTTTTCATCTCTTAGGAAGCTTTTTAACCAAAGTTGGCATATGTGTCTCCTAGGAGGAGGTTTTCTTGCAAGTCACCTGCCACCTGTACAGTGTTGCTCTTCAAACAGAGACAGTCAATGAATAGTGATAAATCTTTGTCGTTTATAATTATACAAAAGGTAATGCCTTCTGGTTTTGGGGACAAAAAAATAGTGTTCTTTGATCCTGCAAATGAACTGTATTTATTGGTCCTAGAGGGAGGATTGAGGTTTTCTATGCAGCTTTCACCTACTTGCTTAATCTTCTGGGTGCCTGGAGGAATGGAAAACAAGTTTAGCATACCTGAGGGCTTTTCTTACTGAGGTCTCCCTTTAGTTCCTGTCCTGCCCACACAGAGCTAAAGATGAGCAAGAAAACCCCCAGAGCAATGCATTTTTGCATGGGTATGCAACAGTTCCTGCCCAGTCGACTCTTGCTGCAAAGATCCAGCCAATCTGCTGACCTGGAGCTGCTTCTGATGTGCTGGGGAGAGGCACTGAGATCACCAATGGGCTGTTCAGTTGTGGGGGTGCTTGTGTAGAGTGTGCACCAAGGACATTTCTGGTTTAATCCTAGGTGGAAGCAGAACATGTCGACAGATGCACTTCCATCAGATCAGGGGAAGCTCCTTTGCAAGGCCAGGCACAGCACTGTAGTGCAACTTCATCTTTCCCTCTCACTCATATTTGGGGGAAAGGTGGGGAAGAGTCAGCTCCCTTCTCCCCAGATAATGTATGAAAGCTGTCCAGAGTGAGCTTGGTTTCCAAAGAGTGTGAAGTCACTGGAAGATGCAAGCTGCAGGGTCTTGCTGGGGCTTTTGGGGTGCTGAGCCTGCCCTTCCTGCTGGGAGAGACTGAGAAACCTCTGGATCTTTTTATTTTTGATGCTGAATGCATCCTTACCTCCCAAGGCAGTGAGTCTGTGACTGCTGTGGAGCAGGGTGTCTCCAGCTCCTGCACAAGCTGCATCCTGCCAGCAAGGCAAGCAAGGGCTTGTTAGCTAAAGATAGTGTGCACACATGTGCACAGGCCAGGGGGCTTACAGAGCTCTGCAAGCACTCTGACCTACAGTCATCCTAGGCATCCTCAGGAAAATTAAAGGAACCAGATGCATCCAATAATTAATGAGCCATTTAAGGTCAGCTTTATCCTTTCTAGCACCTTTTCTCAGTGGCAGCCATACCAGATGACACTGCATCACATAAACATAAAGAGCACTGATCTTGGCATCAGATTCAACTCCACCATGTGCCCCCAGGCAAGGAGGCATCAGTTTTTGGCATCTCTCCTGTCTTTGAGGCCAGTATATGTTTGTAATTCAGTAATGGCTGCAAATCATTTGGGCTGACTACAGTTGTGGCTTGTGCTTATGTTATTTGGGCTGGCCCTGAAAAATGTTCTGTTCAGCTCTCTCATTTAGTTATACTTCCTTTAGATTTATTAAATAGTTGTCTTCTGCGTGGATGGAAAATGTTAAAAATAGAGCACTCAAGGTGGGGCTATTGTGTTGGTGTTGACAGGTTCACTGAAAGCTGAAGTAGGTCTTATATTTTAAGAAGCACCAGATTTTGAAAGGAGTTGTGCTCACTGATGTCCTCCTGAACCCATACTAAGGAGCTGCTTTTCTGACTCTCAGATAAATTGGGGTTTAGTGTGCTACTATTCACTAGGATGTGTGATTATTTTAAGTAATTGATTGAGCTTGGGATTTCTGAAAAATTGTTTTTTTTTCTTGTTGATTGCTGTGCAGGCATATATAAGGAAACAAGGCACAAGTGATGATACAGAGGAAGAAATGACAGTGTAGTGATCTCTGCCATACAGAAAATAAGGTTTTGCAATTTTCCTTTCCCCAGTAGTTGTAACTGCTGTAAAAACCAAATTCTTTGTTTTCAAGACCCCTAATTTTGCCGAGCTGCCTTTCAGATGAGAAGGTAAAGGCAGGCAGGACCTTCATTTGGTGGGATTCTTTAACTGTGAAGCTGTGTCCCCAAACATAAACCTGAGCCACAAGTATCTCTGGCCATCGTGGTTGCAGAGACAAGATTCCAGATGTAAATAGTGCATGGAATGATGGAGAGCATATCCCGATTCTCCCATCTCAAGCTCTTTTCTTTACAACAGCTGTCAGCTGTTAATGTCTGCGTTTTGTCATCGTGGAAATCTTAACAGTGACCACACAGCTTTTATTGCACTGTATCTGATGGTGTGAGCAGATACACAGGCTTATGTCAGGCCTGCGTGGGCACTTGCCAGGTATTGTTCTGTATCCATCTGTCTGTCCCTTGTGCAGCTGGGAAAGTCACCTGTAACTTGTGTGGAATTGCAGTTCTGTGGGAAACTGGGACGTGGAACAAACATAAGGGAAAGGTAAAAAGCTGGGATTGTGCTTTTTTGTTTTTCTTTTTTGTTAGCTTTCCTAAAATTGTAGGAGTAAGGGGAGGTTTTCTGAAGCTCAGGTTTTGGCAACATAGTGATTGCTCTTTTCTGCCTTCCATTGCACTGCACAGATGTCTTTTTTGCCTCTTTGTGAGATGAGGATTCCCTCTGATTCCCTCACTTTCCAACTCCCAGCTCAGCAGGGAAGTGTGTATTTTGGTAAGGGGCAATTAATGGTGCTTCCTCACCCAGACTCAGAACAATCATCAGATAATAAATACATCATCAGGAGGATTCTCCTTTCTATGCAGCTTTGTGACTTGTGCAAAATATAAAGAGATTTTTAAAAGTGTATATGAAAAAACTTGATAAAAAGAACCGGGTTGCTTCCTGTTGCTTACTGGTTGTGCCTTTGTTCCAGAAGTGCTAAAGTTTATTGCTTTGTTGGCCATGGTTGGTGTGTGCCAGTGCTGAGGCTGGAGCTGGTGGGAGGCACTGCTCACTGACTTCACATGGAACACAGCTAAATGTGTTCAGAGTGAATACACACATGTACTTTCCATCTTCAGAAGTTAATTGTAAAATGATTTAAATATATCTGGAGATTTTTAGTTGAAGAGTATTCAACCTTCTTTAAAAAAGTAGTGGGGATTACAGGTTTTTTTAATGAGAAAATACTGTTATGCTGAGGCTTTTTAGGAGTTGAGAAGCATGCTTCTTTAGGCCTCTTTTTAAAGCTTTTATTTATCCTTGTGGTTGTAAGTTATGAAATAGTCACTGCCATAGGTCACAATAGTTCTGTGCTAAATTTGGGAGCTTGCATTTTCCCTGGGAACTTTGTTGCCAGGTTAGTACAGCAAGCTTTAGCTCCTTAGCTGTTGGGGGAAAGAGGTTCTTCATTCCATTCCTTTTTGATATTTTTCTTTTTTACTTCCAGTGCATTTCTATTCACTACCTTTTCCACAGCTGTGGAAGACACTGAGACATGAAGTGGTAGAGCTGTTGCAGCCACTTGGTTTTAGTGTTTGTCTTGCCTCATGTCCAAGACTTCCTTTCTTCTTTGTGGTTTCTCATTATGTTTTGCCAAACCCCCTGTATTTCAGAGCTGCTTCCTGCTTGTGGCTTTGTACCAGCTTGGGAATCTCCACATAATTGTACTTTGCTTTTATTGTGTGATAGAAACAAAACTGTGCGGGAGGTGAAAGTGTAGAAAGCAGTGAAATCTGTGAAAGAGGTCCAGGGGTTTTCCTGTTTCTTTCCAGCTCTTTGCATATGATTATTTTGCACTTAAAAACTAAAAAATAACACTATTTTTTCTCCTATTGTATTCTAGCTAGCCAAATTTTTATTAAAAGAAGTAAAACTAAGAAAGGTAGACCCAGAGATCAGTGGTCTTCACCTGGCTGTAAGTGCCTGGACTTTAACAGCCATGTCAAATGATGTGATTTCTCTTGCAAAAATACACTAAAAAGCCAAGCTGCTCTTCATGCCTTCCTCTTTTGTTTACTGGTATTTTTCCCAAAATTAAGTGCTGCTGACAAAAGGGATTGCTCAACACATCAGAGTATGTGTCCCACTGGGTCTGGAGATTGTCTGCCCTTCTGGCAGAGGCAGTGCAGGACACTCAGTCACCAGTGGCTGGCTGGGCTACAGCTTCCAGCTGGGGCATGTTGGAGGTGACATGTGGTCCAAGCAAAAGCAATTGGGGATTCTCAAGCATGAGATCTTTTCAAAGGTACTGCTCTGCTTAATAGAGTAGAAATGGTACTGGACCAGCTTTAAACATCAAGACCAGGTGCATGCTACCAGTAGATGGTGGGTGGAAAACCACCATCTCTGGCTTGGTGCCCAAAGTGTGTTGGAGGTTCAAGCATGCTGCAAAAAGTCCTTCATATGTTTTACTTGTTCCTTTCCAAAGGGCTTTCCCAAGGTGTCATCGTTTGGCTGCTGCCAGCAGCAGCCTGAACGAAAAAGCACTCAGGCCCCCCAAACTAGGTTCACTTTATCATAGTGGCATAAATGCTGTGGCTGTTAGCTGGAATACCCCTTCCAGGCTCACCATGGCCCTCAGAGCTTGCAGGGTATGTTCCAAGGGTCTGTCTCCAGCCCAACTGCCTGTGATACTCCAGCACACTGTTGGAATCTAATAGGCTTTTCCTGAGGATTTCTTAAGTACATAGGCATTAAAATTCTCTCTAAAAACACAGGGAAACAATTAAGGGTAAAACCCTAGGAAAGGCTGATCCTGTTGTTTCTGGGATCTGCATCTTTCCTGTTTACTCAGCTGGGCTTTCAAATTTTTGTCCTGCTGCTTAGAAGTGAAGTGCAACCCAAACCAGCATTTAGTTCCTTTTATTTATCTTTGTATTCTAGGGGCAGCACAGCCCCTTAAAAGGAGGCTTTGCAGAGGTAGAAATTGCCAGGTGCTGATTGTTACTGTGCTTTTCTGCTAGAGACTTGCTGCCTTTGAGGTAAAGTAAAATGTTTAAAAAATTTATTATATAATTATGAAGTCTTCTATTTGTATGTATTGGGAATTGGCATACAACTTCATTGCCTCACCCTGCTCTAAGAAAGTTCAGTGGGGTGATGGAGAAGTAGAAGATTAAATGGCCAAGATTGAATGTCCTTTAGGGCTGTCTAGTAACTGAGCACCAAAATGGCTTTTACCCCTCTGATCCGCTTGGTCTGTGCGGGTGAGGAGAGGGTTGTGATTTCTTGGGATCTGGGAGTGGCAGGCAGCTTTGGAGTTGAGGGTTTTGTCAGCAAGCTGAGATATCTGGGGGCTCTCAGCTAGGTGCTTCCTTCCTAACCTCCTCAGCAGAGCACTCTCAGCTAAATGAAGTTTTGCCAAAATAAGCATTCCTAGTTAATAGCAGTATATCACCAGGAATGACTCTGACTTTAAAGCCTTGGGAAGAGAAGTTGGACACTTTTGCAGGATAACATTTTTGTGTACTTCTTTTTTAAAGCACAAGCCTGGATTGCAGAGGCAGGGCTTCGTGTTCTTGATCTGATGTTAACCAGTAGGGAAAATGCCAAATTATTTTTCTGGAGTGAGAAACGTTTTGTATCTCTACCAAGCCTACTCATGGGGTGATGCCCCTAGAAGGAGCAAGGTGCTGATCTACAATTGTGATAACTCATTACAGTTTTGTTCCTGAAAAATGTCAGGGACATTCTGTTTCTGTTCCAGAAAAAGAACAGAAACAAACTTCAAAACCTTGGGGGTTGCTATGAAACAGAAGTGTCTTCCCCTTGGCTCTATTAATAAAGCCTTTAAATACACTCAATGCTGAATTCCCTTGCCATTGCTGGTGGGGTACAGTGTCATGTATGGCTGGTAGGTATCTTCTCTTGTCACCAAACATGTCCTTGGTTGTGGATTCATTGAACTACTTTAGGCAGAATTAGGGTCCTTTGTGTTGCCTGTCCTGCAGTACTGGTACAGAGGAGGGTGGTTTTCTGCTCCTGTTTTGTGCAGGTGGAGGAAAACAATTTTGATCTTTTAATACTTCAAAAATTTTTGTAAGTATACTTGTTTTAGAAAACACAACTGTCGTGCACATAACACTTCTGGTTATTTTTCTCTCTGGCTTTCATGGTTTCCTTAAAAGGATTTCTTAGTGACTTATCTATGGAAAGCTTGATGCAGTTTGCAATAAGGACCATGTTACCCCACTGTTACCATGTTAGCCATGCTACACTGCCCTGTGTGTTCCCTGCAAGACAAGGTGGCTGACACTGCCTTTGCATCTGCTGCATGCAGACCTCCTGCAGGAGCAGGTTTGGGTTTGTAGAGCAGAGATGAGCTGAGACTCACGGAGCCAGCCAGAGGATTCAGCATCTGTTTCTTTCTGCAGTGCTCAGCAGCAGTCCTCTTCATTATGGATAATTTATGTAGAAACCAGACCTGAACAATCTATTCTATGGAGGAGAGCAGCCCGAATGAGGAAAGCTCTCTGTGTGCTGCTAAGGCATTTTGGAGCCCTGTGTGTACCCAAATGTTTGTCCTTTGCATGGAGGGCTGTGCAGTGATGGGCCTGCAGCTGTAATGTGCTCTGGCTGTGTTACTGGGGCTGGATCCCCTCCCGGGCTGGGTGTTCACGTGTCCATGCTTAGGTGTAGCTTTTGGTCAGTGAACCCCCCAGACCCCTTCAGCTCACTTTGTGTGGTTGCTCTCCAAAGTCTCCTGGCTGCTTTAACCTGGGTGCCACTGATTCCCACTGGAGATCAGTCATGTATATTCTCAGTTTATCTGTCTGCAGGCTGGACCTTAATCGCTTTCTGCTTCTATTCATAGAAGAGATGAGTTTAGAAGGGACCACAGACCCTTCTGGACTTCTTACCCAGATTTCTGTTTGGAGCAGGATCAATGTTCAGTTCAGGCCAGTTTTCCCTGGGATTTGCCCAGTCTCATTCTGGAAACTTCCAAATCCTCTTCCTGACGTTTTTTCATGAAGTGATACAGTAACTCACCTTGGTGTTGATGTCAAGGGCATCTCCCTGTGTAGTTGTGCCTCTTTGGATTTGTACAATTTCTTGTTTGTGACAATCATGATTTTCCAGGTAGCAATCACAAAGCAGACTGCTGAGACCTTGCCTGTTAAGCATCAATTATGAAATGACTTGTCAGATTAGGTTGGTTTGGGTGCTTACATCTGTTTAACATGGAGATACTGCCTTAAGAAAAAACACTTAAGTGACTGGAAAGAAGAAAAAGGAGGAGTTGGTGACCTCTCTGCTGGGTCACCTTTTTTTGTAGCTGACTGCCTTGGATTGTGTCATTCAGTGGCTGCACAAAGCATGTGCTGGGCAGAATTGAGAGATGGCTTTTTGTCCCTGATGGTCCTCTTGGTGGGATGTGCTTGCTTTGAAAGTCTCTGGACTTGATGCTTTCCTACTTGAAGACTTTCTTGTCAGTTTACATCTTCTGCAGAGCTTCATGCATTTGTTCAAGGAGCAAAACACCAAATTGATGAGTTTGCAAAGCCACATTGAGAAATGAGAAATGTTCTTCTCTTCAGGTGTTCCTTGAACCTGAACCTCAGTTGCAGTAGCTGTAGCAGTAAGTGAAAGGTGTGAATTGTCCTGTTCTCCCCAAAGGGTTATTAAACATCTGAGACATCTGAAAGAGAACACTGGTGTTTGGGCCCTGGAGCAAGGGGCAGGCACAGACTAACATGCAAGGTGAGTGTTGCACAACTGAGTGTTAAGAAAGAGTAGATGGAGTTGACCCTTCTCATAGGTGTGCAGCTGTTGCATCCTGTAAGCTTAGAAAGGCCCTGAGTTGTTCTGAAGTGCCTAAAAAGGTCTTAGTTCTGAGTCTTTCTTTAGAGCTTTGAAGTTTTAAAATGTTTGAAAGTAAAAAGTTGTGGGTAGAAAAAGCCTGGAATGAGATTTCCCCTTCAGGCAGTTTAGAAGCTCTCCACATCACATCTCCCCGGGCTGATTTCTACTGCTGTTAGTAGCAAGCTGTTCTCTGAATTTGAGTTTTTCTACTGTTTTGGAAAGCAAAAACTGAAGTAGAAGTAACATCTGAAGAAAAGTAGGAGGTGTGTATGGAGTGTTAGCTGAACAGGCCTATAATTTCTGTGTCTGTGTGAAGGTGAGGCACCTCTCCACTCACATCACTGGAGCCTGGTTCAAAGAGCTCACCCAAGCTGGAAGGGTGGGCTGAGCATCCCAGAGGAACAGATGTTTCTCATTTTTGAATTTACAGTGTTTCCTCCTTTGTCTCTACCCCCTGCAGACATATGAAATGACTTAGCTTATTAATTCCAGAGACTTTTGTAAACAGAATATGTAAATGCATATAAACATCTACTGGATCTGCTCTGGTTTGCATGGCTAGGAACAGTGTTCAGTGTTTGCTCCCAGCCATTCCAGGTCACTGTCCTTGTTTTTGATTACAGCTGGTGATGCTGAGCTCCTGCAGAGTGGATGTTATCAGTTCAATGGGTTTGTGCCACTCAACACTGCAGGTGTTGGGAGGAGCCCTGTGGGGCAGACTGTCACTTTGATGACCACTAGTAGGAGGCTTGACTTCGTGTAGAGCAAGTGGTGCAAAAGCTGTTTTCTGCTCTGTTGCTGAGCCTCAGCTGGTAAATTCTGCCAGGTGCCAAGTGTTACCAAGGGAGGGCAGTCACTGCCCTGATGAGTTCAGCAGGTTTTGGGCGCAGTTATCCATCCTGGGACAGCAGTAGTATTGAAGTTGTTGTTCCAGTGCTTTTAAGGATTTTTAAAATGAAAAAAAAAAACCAAAAATCCCAGTTCCTTCCTAATCCTTATCTGCAACCAGGAGGGTATTTTGGTGAGCAGAAGGTTTTCTAGGAGAGAGAGGGGAAGAGGCTCATGGCCAAGTTGCACTGGGAGTACAGTATAGGGCAGATCAGTGCAATGGTGCTTCTAAATTTAACTTGCCCCTTTTCAATGTAATTAAAAAACCAAGTTGTCTAAGGTGTGTTCTGGGATTAAAAAATAAAATTATGAGATCACTTGCTAGAAAATGGGTAGGCTGGGAAAGCTTTTGCACTCCAGGTTTTGCTTGTGGTAAGGAGGGAAAAACTGGTGCAGTCGTTTTTTCATTAGAGGTTAGAAATTGGTTTCTCAAGAACCTCTCTTGGTGTCTGTGGTTTTTTAATCTCTTTAGAAAGTGAAGAGGTAATATTTTCAGGTGGTAATAGCTACTGAAGTTACTGCTAATGAAGTTGGTTACTTGGTTTCTGAGGAACACAGAACGCTGGAGCAAGATCAGATTGTTTGGTAGCACCTCAGCTGATAAAAATACCCCATGAACGTGTTTTATATGGCGTGCTGGAAAGGAAACATTGGAGTTACTCACTTCTGTTGATGAGATCTGAATTAAGTCTGGGAAAAACACTCAGCCAGGCATTATTTGGTGTAACTGCAAGGGCAAGTGGGATTAATGGTATCTCAACTCTCATTTTAGTAATTTCCAGGTGAGAATGGAAATGTCCACTGGCTCCTAACACCAGTACCACTGTGACTGCTTCACAAGCTTTGTGTGGGATCTGTAACTCTCAAGAGCTCTCTGCTGGTTGGATATGGTGATTGAGTTTAAGAATGTTTTTGGGAAGTGAGGAGGTTTGACAGCATGGATTAAACTTATAGAAGTTGACGAAAGGAAGAAAAACTTAGAGTGATGGGAAGACCTGAGATGGAAAAGCTGGCCTAGGATGTGGCATCTTGGATGTTTTTGGGAATGCCACAGTGATGTTAGATATCACTGGAGTCTCACTTCTGAGGTTATGGGGCTCTTGGTAGCATTTGACAGAGTACCAGTACAGAATACCTTATTCCCCATGGACCACTGCTGTAGATCATTTAAACTATGCTGCCTTTATGTGGAATATCAGTTATAGCTCTTTGGACTGATTTTTTAAGTGACTGTATGTACCTATACAGTCTCAAAACTCTTTCCTGTCTTTTTCTGAAATTGGGATGGAGTGGTTGGTAACAAAGGAGCAAAGCATTTTAAAACACCGAAGTGCTCCAACTGTTAAGCCAGCAGCATGATGCTCTGATTTACTGGATAATGCCCTAATGTTAAAATAAAGTGCTTGAATGAATACAAAGTCTTGGATGCTTTTTGGGAGTAGAAAAGTGACTACCACTACCCCTTACAAACACTTCTCCTCAAAGGAGATGGCCATGAGATGAAGGACAGAAATTTCTCTTGGCTATCTTGCCACTCCTTGTGGGGAATGTGCAAGTCTGGAGCACACTGACTACAGCTCTGGCTGTTCCATAGCCAGAATTGGCTTCAGCTCCCTGTATGTTTGGTAAGGGCCTGCAAGCTGAAGCAAGAGGAAAAGGGAAGAAGCAAGTGCTTCTCATATGCAAAAGAGGGATGGGGCTTGTCCTTTTTGGTGGCACCTCTTTCATTTAATCTCCAAATTTGAAGCACAAGTGATTTTTCTGTTTCTCATTGGCACTTGGAAGTTGCCCTGTGGAATGTGGTCCTGCTGTCAGGATGGATTCTGGACCCTTGGCTGGGAAACTTTGGATCTTGTGCTCATTGTGGGGGCCTGAGCTGTGGCTTTGGAGCTGACACATGGAGTGGAGATGCTGGATTTACTCTACGTGCTGTTCTGTAACTTGTGGCCCAGAGGGGCTGCTGTGAGGAGGAGGAGACTTCCCACTGCAGCTGCAAGTTTAATGGGTAAACAAGAGGAAAACCAAGAATGTTAGTACAGTTTGTGCTGGATTGGGCTGTCCAGACGGTGAGTGATCAAAAGGGAACAGATGTGGTGTGTCTGAGCAGATTTGGAAGCCCTGGTCATGAAGCACAGCCCTTCTTGGACTTGCACACTCAGCTGGATGCAGGACATTAGGCTTCTGCCTTTGAACCTGCAAACACTGCAAATCTGAATTGTATTCATTTATTCTTCATTTTTTAATAATTTCCCTTTGAAAGAATAATGACTGTCTTGAGGAGTGGTAGTCTGAGCAGATTAAAACAGCTCTTTACTGGCAAGTTCTTTATAATGCTTTTGCTGTTTTATAATTTCCTGTTACATAGGTTTGAAGGTACTCTTTTTCCCCCTCCTGAATGATGTTTTGTTTGAGTACACTTTTAAGATCTGTGGCTAGTGGTGGGTATTAGGCTTGAGAGATTATCCAAAGAGCTGTTGGAGTGCTTCATTGTTAGACTGAGAAGTGGGAACTGGGTGAATTAGTCGCTTATGAAAGGATATAAAGTGTGAGAAAAGGGTGAGCTGTGAGTTTTCTCTATGTGCTGGCACTCAGCATCCACCCAGTCCTGGAGAACAAGCTCAGAGATCTCATAACCAGGACTAACTGATTTTTTTTTTAATTTTTTTTTTTTTTTTTTAGTTTAATGCTAATTTAAACCATATGTGGAGACTATCCTGTGCAAATAGAGTTGGCACAGCTCCGTGTTTGTTTGCTAGAGAGATGGACATATTTAGGAAAACTTTGCTTAGTTTTTCAGTTGTAAAAGTGTCTGTGTCAGAGGGACCTTGAAAGCTTGCTATGTTTTGGAGGGGAGGAGTTGAATCTTGAGAAGAGCTGATTACAAAAACCCAGTTATTTTCTGAATTGCACTGTAATACATGACTGCAGCTAGAAGGCACAGTGATTTTCCTCTGCATCTTCATGCTCACAAACATGAACCTGTTGAAGTTCATCTTATGTCCAGAGCTTATTGGTATGTCTGTGAAAAGGCTGGGAACAGCCTGGCTGTGTTTTCTCAGGAGCTGAGAGAGACTGAGCTGGGGGAACACAGATTACTCTTCAACCAGCAAATCTGGAGGAGGACATGTTGGACAATGTGGTTTAAATTTGCAAGCTGTTACTATCTAGTCACTTGGTTAATGAAGCAGTGAATAATTTGTGTACTTAGTGTTCCTGGGAGATTGAAATGTCCTTAAAAAGCCAATCTGTCCAGCTGCCTTGTCTTTCTGCAACAGAACTTAGCATAAGAAGTAACCAGACCTGGTTTAGGTGACCAGCTCAGTAATACCTGAGGAAATAAAGCTGTGTGTGTGATCAGCATGATGACTTATTTCTTTTGTTATTTCTATTGTCTTATTTCTGTTGTCAAGTGACCTTGACATGGATGAAGAATACTTTGTGTACAAATATTTAGCTGCACACTCTGCAACTTTCATATTTAGTGAGTTTTTAATGATACTTATTTTTTCCTTAACTCATATTTACTTACCTTCAGTACTTAGGGGTCTAGATAAAAGATGACTGAGAGGAGGAAGGAAATTCCACTCTTGGAGGTGAAGTGAGAGAGGTAGGAGGCTAAGCATGAGTGCATCCTAAAACTCCCTTAAGGTCTCCTCCCACATTATCTAGAGTAAGCTCTGCTTAGTCTAGCAGTATTTTACCAGAGTGATACTGCACTGTGAAGTATATGGAAAGCTGTTCCCTTATCCTCAGCAAAATCAGCTATTCCAGGAAAATGCCCCCTGCTAAGTTGTCAACCCTGTCAGCTTCTTGTCCCCTATTTTCACCATCATCACTGTCCTTAGAAATCAGCAGTGCAGATTCTGGATTTCTTTATACAGTTGTTAAAAGAAGTGTTAATTGCTGGGTTTTAATGGACTGAAAATTAACTGCTATCCTTAGATTGGCAAAAAGTAATTGTGGTAAAAGTTCAAATTACTTACTGTAAAAGTATTCCAGTATGATCTGGAAGTGATTAGATCATTCCTGGTATTGATATAAGGCTTTTTTCTTGTAATTTGTGTGAAATTTAGTGTGTCTAATCATGGGCCCATAGCAGTTTTTTTTTTTTTTTTTTTTTTTTTTTTTTTTTTTTTTTTTTTTTGGTATTTTTTTGTTTGTTTTTCTTTTGTTTTTGTTTTTGTTTTTTTTTTAATGTAGTGCTTTTCTTTGCATTGGCTTGTATAGGGAGACCTGAAATTAAACTAGACTGTATTTAAATCTTTTTTTATGTGTTAAGAAAATTCAGCCAGTATCAAGTGGCACTATGTACTGGTAGTAGAAATGCTGAATGATCTTAAAATTACCTTTTATCCTGACTGCCAAAAGAAAATAGAGTATTTCTTTCATCAAAAGGCTTTTTGAGTTAATTTTTTTTTTTTTTTTTTAGTAATACAAATAATCTACAGCAAATATAGGGTCATCACACTTTGGTGGAGGGAAATCTGAGCATGCAACTTGTCCACACATTTGAAGTACTTGGAACGTTCTTTTTTTGGAAATCAGTAACAAATCCATTCACTAAAACTGCTCTCCAAGTCTTTGGAGTAGTGAGACATCCAAGAAGGTTATCACTGTCCATTTACTCATCCAGAGGGAGGCTGTTCTATCTGATACTGCTGCATAACTCTGTGTGTTAAAGCTTTTTTCCTGACAGTGGCCCCGAAGGGTTTTATGGAGTTATTTGGAGTTATGGAGTTTATGGAGTTATTTGACTCAGGCAGGCACGGCCGTTAGCTGACTCTTTGCAAACAGAAAGCAGTTGTATTCCTCTTGCTGGAATGCAAGTATGGAAGTAACACTCACCTAAGAATTTGGTCTGTGCCCTGTCATGTCTTACATAGTTTCTGAACCCTTTGCTCTTCTGCTTGAATGGGTAGAAGGAAGAAGCTCTTCACAATAATGACAGTTATTTTTAGTTTTAGGGGAAAAGTCAGCCAAAGAGGGAACTGGGATTCAAATATGAATCTTCATCTCTCACAGCTTTTGGCTTCTGCAGTTAGATGTGACTCCGAAGCTGTCCTTGTTCAGGAGTTGAGAAGATGCAAGACTTCCCTCAAACTCAGTCAAGAAGTTGAGACATAGGAAACCCTATGTTATTAATTCCTCTGCTCTGAGGGGTTCTTCTTACCCGCCCCTCCTGTTTTAGCAAAACCAGGAATTGAATGTTATTTTGGGTGAGTGACTGCAAATGTCTCACTTTACCCAATTGGATCTTGGCAGTTATTAGTAGTACTTCTGCTTGTCCTGTGTCCATCTGCTGCCTTGCATTTAAGGAGTCCCTAAGATTTTAATCTCTATCAAGTCTTCTTTTCAAACTGAAGTAGAACAAGGCTTTTCACTATTAATTTAGTACAAAGTTCTATAAGAAGCTTGAGGGTAGAAGGCAGTATCAGTGTTGCACGTGCTTGTTATAAACCAAGATCCTTTCACCACTGGTCCTCTGCATTTGCAGCATTGCTTTAACATGGACAGACTCTGGGTTTGACTTATTTTTTACCTCTTTCAGAGGTTGTTTCAACTGATGAATCTCCTGGTTTGGCTCTAAATTTTATGTCATTGAAGTAGGGACCCAACATGAAATGCATTGTGCCAAAAGAAGACAGCTGTCAGTATTGTCATACATGTATGCTGCTCTTAGGGGTTTCAAATCAGGTTTTAGGGGTTTTTGCCTATGAGTGCAAATTTTGCCCTATTAATTGCTTTAAGGATAAGGACTGATATTCAGTTGAAATCAGAAGTTTACTGGGAAGTGGTAAACTTTAAAAAACAATTATCTGATAAGACCATCAAGAAAGCAAACCTCTAGAATTTGTGCCATTTGGTATCTTTTGGGTTTTCCTCCATTTTTATTCACTGTTGTACAGATTTTTTTTTTTTTAAGTGATACTGTGAAGATTAACATTTGGGGTTGTGTGGTAGAAGCTTTCTATGACTGCTGAGTGAGGTACCTGTCAAGGCAGGTATAGAGGAACAGAGACATGGAATACTGTGAAGCCTTGGAAGTCTGAGCTTTTGGAAATGACAAACCTAAATTGCTGACTCTTAGAAGTAGATTGAAGAGTGCGCTACTCTTCATTTTTCTTGGGGTGTCTGTAGGTTGAAGGACCACAGGTAGGTTGGTTTGGATTTGACTTATCACTAAATTTAAGAATTTGGTGAAAACAAAGCCTTGAGAGCACTGTACTGTTTGAGACCTCACAAAGGCAGAGGCTTTACAGTGGTCTAAGTGGCTGTTTCTTTCCCTTTCCCTAAAAAATACTATCAAAGGTGTCAGCATGCAAACTAAGGACTCTGAAAGGAGAGGGAGATAGAATTCTTTTGACCCCTGTTTTGTGGGCTTCTACTGATGGGCAACAAATTACTTCAAATTTTAATGCATGGTATTTTACATTACTAACTGAGTTATGAGAGTTGTCGTATAACTTCAAAAAAAGCTTTTTCATTACCTAGGGATTCAGCATTTAGAAATAAAAGTACTTAGCAGTACTAATAAGAAAATGAATTTTGAAGTTTCTCTCCTGAGAAAAATATCTTCTCGCTGGTAGAGTTCCTTTAGGCTTCACGGTGATGTAGTGTGCCTGAAGAAAATCTCATCACTTGGCATTTGGTGCAGATGGTTAAACTCACTTTCTGTGCAATGACCCTCTTGGGCAATGCTATTACCTAAGGAAATCCCTGCCTGATGCTCTGCTTGAAGAAGGTCTGTAGGACTGGGGAGGCTGGGCTGTGGTCTAACAAGCTGTGCCTCTCAACACAGGGCTTGGGGATGCAGAGTTTGTCCTCCTGTGTGCACTAGTGGTCCTTGGTGTTTGCTGGGAGGCTCTGAACCATCTGGGAATGAAATGTGTTTTTCTGCACAGCTCCCACCAGGCTGTTCAGCCTGTTCTTCACGGCACAGCTGCCTCACTGCTCTGCTGCACATCTGGAATTCCCAGGGTTCCATTGCATTCCCACCTCTGGGAGCCAGGCACTAACACTTAGCTTCCTACCACACTGTATGACCCAAGTTTCAACACCACCACATAAACTCAGAAAATTGGAAGGTTTTAAATTCATTAATGTTTCATTTTCTTGTATCTGCTGGGGCTGATGTAGGAAAGCACTTTTTCCAGGAAACTCATTTGACATTATGCTGTCTCAGCAATATCCCAGGTGGTGTTTGGTCCCATTTCAGCAACTCTATTGGTACCTAGTCAATCCTTATAAAGCAGCAAAGTAATCTCTCAGTCTGGAGACTTCCCTCATACAGAACAGTAAGGAAAGACTGTTCATGTACCCATTCTTTTTCACAGTTTTCTCTGTTCCTGGATGGGCAGCCCTTAGCCTGTAGAAGGAAATTGGATCTATAGGTGGCTTTCCAAACGGAGGTCTGTGTATACATTGAGGTGTTTTGGAGCCTGATGTGAAGCAGATCTGTCTCTCTTCTAATCAATTAAATCAAGAGCTGCAAAATCTGGATGTATCAAGATGCCTGGACTTATCATTACCTTTGAAGGATCAGCAGGAAGCATCCAATTTTATTTCCTCTGTTCATGGCGTTCCAAAATAGTCTTACAGAATTGCTTCTGTCCCTTCATGCCAAGCCATTCTACCTTCTCGAGTGCTTGTGTTTTTTGGCTAAACTCTTTTCTCAGACATAGTCACTGCATTAAGTAGTGTTTTGTCCTTCATGTGTCTCCAGATGGGATGTGTGGGTGAAGATGAGCTCACGCTCTTGCGCATGTAACGCACCGTTGTGACTTCCACGAGCGCTGGCAGTGTGTACAGATTGTTCTCCAGAGGCAAAGCTGAAGGCATTTGCTGGCTGCTGTTACGTGTGAATTGGGACCTGGAGTGCAGTTCTTTCTCTGCTTCAGTAAAAATTTGGAAGAGCTTTGCTTTTGACTTCCCAAAACATATTTGAAACATAACTCAGTGGCAAGCCTTGTTTTGGAAATGGCCTTGCTCCAATAATGGTTTTGTCAAGTCTGTTTATCCCAATTTCTTCCCCAGCTTAATAGGCTGAGAAAGTAAAACCATTGTGTGTGTGGGTGGTTGAAAATGGGCTCTATGGATATTGCTGCAATTCGTGTTTCATAAATAATGGTAGCTTGTGCATAAGCCTGTAATTGACTGAAAATGCATTAGAAGTTAGCATGAAGACAGGTCAACTGCTGCTTAAAATCCATTTCTGGAGTCTCTTGGGAGGAGAGGAAGATGGAGAGGCAGGAGACAGGCAAACTGTGCAGCGTTTAACATGATTCAAATGTGCTCAAAGTTTTCTTAAACGTTTAGTGAAGAGGGCAAACTGAAATACTTGAGAAAAGAAAGCTGTTGAGTCTGCATCAGGCCAGATGATGGATGCTCACAGCAACAGTCTTATTCCCAAATAACAGTGCTGTTAATTATGGCCCATGTCTGAAAAAAATCTGGGGCTGGTGAGTGGGAGTTGGAAAGAAAGGCTGAAGGGAGAGTAAAACATCAAAATTCCGAAGAATTCAGTGTTCTGTGCGAGGAACATTTCTGGCCTCTCTGTGGCTGTACAGCCAGCAGTGTGTGAGTCAGTCTGGAGGGTCATGTTACTCCCAGAGCTGTTGAACTTGCTGCTGCTTAGAGCACTCCTTGTATGTAGACATATCACTTAATTTGTTCTTAATTAAGCTCAACAATACGAGCTGTGTGTTTTTGATATCTCATTCAGATAGGAGCAAAGCCAGGTGCTAGAGCTGTGAGCACATGTGGCTCAGGGGTGAGTGGGGAAAGGGCTGCCTTTTGACAGGGGAAAAGGCTTCAAAATCTTATTTAATAGAAATTGGTGGCTGATTATCATAATGGGTCATGATGGAGCAGCAGTGCTGCAGTGGGAGCTGGTGTGCCCCCCTTCAGGAGTGCTGGGCCTGGAGCAGGGGCATCTCACCCACACTTACTGGCACCATCCAGAACAATTCTCATGCTGCCTTTGGTCAGGACACCTTTGGCTCTGGTCATCTGGGTTTGCTGAACTTCTGAAACTGAAGCATCACACGTTTTGACTTCAGGCATGCTGTTTGAAAGAGCAGGGGGAGGATATTGGGCTGCTGGAGGTGGGGCTCCTGGGAGGGCATGCAGAAGGAAATCAGGCCTCAGGAACACCTGCTGACATTCCTGTACTAACAGCATTCACAAAATGCCTTTTATTTTTTTTCCTCTCAGAAGTCAGTAAAATCTAGTTATTCTTTAAAGAAATGTTTTCATAATTCTCACCAGATTATCTGATGCTACATTTCTTGCAAGGTACTGCACTACAGTCCAATAGATTGTTTTCTTTTTGCAGGAAATCATGTTTTTGCCAGTTGGCCAAACACCATATTTAAAGAAGCTGTGACCTTTGTTTTTAGCTATTTAAACTTTTGGAATTTGAAAGTAGTTTTTAGTCTCTTTCTTCTCATCATTCTTCCATCCCCACATCTTCACCTCTGCAAAGGTACAGTTGGAGCTGAACATCAGGAATACTCCCTCCAACACCTAATCTCAAATTAAAATTTTTGAGGGGAAATTATCCAAGTGGGATTTGCTCTTTAAGTTGAAGACTATGAGAATGACTTGAAAATGGGTAAGACCTGTTGCTTTCTTGTGATTCCTTTGGAGATGTGGTCTTACACAAGAAACATTAATGGGAAATGCTTTTCTGTGTTGCCGAGGATCCAATTCAATGGAAAGCTTTTTGGTGCATCTTCTCTGGCCTGCTGCTGCCAGCAGCTCTGATCTTTGTGGGGCTGTGCTGGTGGTGGTGGTTGCTTGATTCAGATTTTACTGGATGGTAGTTATATCTCCAACATGAGAAAAACTTGTAGGAAAACATAATCTTGCTTGGACACCAAGGTCCCACAGAGACTTGGAATGGTTGGGAATTGTCAGTTTCCAAGGATTGTTATTACTGCATGTTGGTGTTGTCATTGGACTGTTAGTAATGAAAGGAAAATATTAACTGCATTCTTCTGCCAAGAATAAAAGGCAAAAGACAAGTTTTGTCTTTTCTGCATATGTATTTTTTTCTGATCTTTTATTTTTTCTTTGTTTCTTGGGTAAAACTCCTTTTTTGTGAGAGTAAACTCCCACTTTCATGTGTTCCTTCAGTTGTATGGGTTGTGGAGGAGCTTCTGGACATTTGATACAAGCAAGTGAACTTTCCAAGGATCCCACCCCACAGTAACGCCAATGCAGCTTGTTTTGGTGCTGGTACTGGTGGCAGGAGGTAATTTTGCAGTCCAGATATATCAGTGAGATGGAGCCCTCCCAAAAATGGCCCATGGCATTCCTGATCATCTGTGATCTGCTGTGCTTGCCAAGCATGAAGAGCCTTTTAAAAATGAGCTTTTATCGTTCGTGCTGAAAAAGGACTTTGAGGCTTCCTGTGCAGCTAGGACTTTTGTGCTGGACATGGGATCTTCCCAGTCCCTAGTGAATAAACACAGCTGGCTGTTTTGGGAAATGGACTTAACATCTTTGCATCAAAGCTGTACAAATAAGGCATCAAGCTGTACTGAATTAACGGATAAGGTTTTCTGACTTTTACACTGACTTAAAAGTGATCAAATGAAAAAATGCATTTTCTGCAAGGCTGCCTTCAGCCCAGAGCAGGGGGAAATAAGTCTCCCCCCTTTGGAAGCATGACTGAAACAAGCAGCCTCCATGACCTATCAATGTTGGATTATCATGCAATAATTTACTGGGCAGCCTTTTGCTGTCCGGAGCCGCCCACGCGCAGGAGTCAATGGTGCCTTTGTTTGGGAGTGCTGGAAGAATGCATGATCTAATGGGGTGGTGGGAGTTCGCCTTAGTTCCAGCATGCTCCAGGCTGTGCTCATTCCTCCAGTGTCCCAAACACATTTCCTTCCTCTGTCCCTGTCTTAGAACGGGCTCCTAGAAAAAACAATTCATGTTTGTGTCTCTGTCAGGCATTTTTAAAACCCCAAACCTGTCTGTGGTGGAGCTCCACATGCCAGAATCTTTGGTTTGGTTGGGCATGGTTTAAGAAAAAACAATTAAAATCCTCCAGGCCTTTCTTGTTCATGAGATATGCGCATAAATCTTGAGGCTCTTCAGGTGAGGACAAGAAAATAAACCTAAGATTTATTATTACTAATTTATACTCCTATAAAGGCCACAGCTCGGCATGTGACAACTATTGTCTGTGCTTCTGCATGGAGTTATTTCCCTAGTGGAATTCCTCAGAAAGTAGAAATCCTTTCCTTTTTCAGATGCCAGATATTCCATTTGCTTGGGCAATGCCAGTGCTCTCATCCTCCTCCTCCTCTACAAATTTTCTCAGAAAGCTAGGGTGTGGTCGTAAAGGACATTTGCTCTAGAACTACAGAAATTTATGGTTTTGGTCATAAGTGTAGCTTCTTCATGCACATGTGATGCAAGTGATATAACTTAACACTTACGTATCTTGCAGGTGTTGGGCTGTTGTAATGAAAGTACTTTATTCCAAAAGAACAAGTGTCTCAGGGTGTTTCTCACTCTCCTTCCCTTCTTATAAACTCTGTCTTGCTCTTGTTGCCCATCTGCATGCTGAAAAATCCTATCCTGTTCCATTAGATGGGATAATTTACTCTCCTTAAATATTGCCCTCTCATTTGCTGCCCCTGTGAATCCAGGAGGGAAGGCTCTGGCAGGGTTTCAAGCATGAGAGGCTGAAAAAATACTGCAGTAGCTGAGAACTTGGAGTGGTTGGTTGGCTCAAGAGCAGCAATTGGTCTTGAAGAAGATCTTGTGAACTTGCTGGCCTCTGTCTGCTGGCATCCAGGTTTCTGTCCCCTGCAAGGAGCGCACTGCTTGTGTGAGGTTCTGGGATCTGTGTGTCTGGAAGAATAGGAGCCACTCTGTTTTGCTCATGGCTAGTCCAGCATTGTACTGGGTGCTGGAAGAGCTGATGGCTCAAGAAGAGCAGAGTTGAGACAGGAATAAGGGTGAATGGTGTGGAGCACATTTTGGTCTAGTAACTGGGAAAGCTGGCATATCTTCCTGGGAATGAAGGGGAAACAGGTCAGAGGAAAAAAGCAAAATGAAATGCCAATTGTATTTGATTGCTCTCCACCCTTCACTGCAAAGTGGAAATTACTGGGTTTGTTTTCAATTCTTTTAACCTTTACTAAGACATAGGTTGTCAGCAAGTACCGTGTGAGAAAAGCTGCCTTGAAACAGGAGCCAAGCAAAAGAAAAACAGTAAAGTTTAACCATTTCATTACTGCTCAGTGGATTTTGCGGAAAACAAATCTGCAAAGGTTTGGTTCTTTGCCCAGTGCGGTCTTCTCAGGTGGATTATTCTTTCCCTCAGCAGAACTCAGTGGCTTTATGCAGGAGAGGTTTCGATTGCATTGATTCTTCCCATGTGCAGGGGATTCAAGTGGAATCACCAATAATGGAGAAGGCTGAGTGTCCTCTGGGCTTATCTCACCCAGGCATTTGCTCACAATTCAACACTTGTAGTCATCGTGCCAGCTGGCAGGACAGTTTTCCTGACATAAATTATCCATCCGTTCTGAGGGGCCTGAATACAAGGAGGTCTTTTGTGTGTAGAATTCATTCTACTTCATAACTTAAGGGAAAAAGGAGGAGTTAATGAAGATCTAAATGGCATTTGCTTGCATGGGTTTTAGCATGGCACATTTCCTGGTGGACCTTGGGATACTGAATTTGGTGATGACCCAGCTGAGGGAGGGCTGTAATTGCTAATTACAGCTAGCCAAGCCCAACAATCTGAGCAGATTCTTTGGGGCAATATCCTCTGAATCAAACAATGCTGAACATTTTCAACACCTCTTCTGCTGCCTCTCCAGGCACCCAGGACTTGCTCCCTCCTTTGAATCTGTAATTGCAATACTGTATTGAAGGCTTGTATGTGTGCTTGCTTACAGTGGAGAAAGGGATTAAATGGTTTGCCATCCTGAAATGTCAGAGGGGACTGGTTATCATGTCACCTTGTCACTTGCTGGTGAGCAGCTCCATGCTTCAGAAAAGATGCAGTTTTAAAATGTGTGGCTCATGGTTTTGAGCTCTGGGTGCTTTAAACACAGGTCAGGTCGCACTCATGAAGCGCTAAACTCATGGTCACTGATTCCAGCATCTGGAGTTCCTCCTGCAAATCAGATCTGCCACTTTTCAATACACACAGGGAAGTATACTGTCTGACACTTGACACTGTCAGACAGTTCTAAGCCAAACTGAGCTCCAGGTCAGTAGTGGCTTCTAGGGAAGGAGAACAATGTTGTTTTATCTTCTAAATGTAATGTTTAAAACTGCCTTTCACCTGGTTATTGCTGTCACCATTTCTTAGTGCAATAGCTGTATATGTTTATTCAGCCCAGCAGGACATGAAAGCAACCTGGACTGCTTATCTTTGCTAGAAAAAGGCTCTGCAACCTCAAAGAATTACCAGACTGTTAAGCACAGTATTTATGTTCAGTGTGAACAGTGGGGAAACACATTTCCACACTGTGTCAGCTGGTCTTGGGTAAACTCCATTGTTCCAGCAGTATTTACCCAGCAAGGCACTGCACAGCCACTCTCTGTGCATTAACTGCATTCCTCTTTAATGCCATTAACTGCACTGCTTAAGGAGTTATGCTGCCAGCTGCCATAAATGTCTTTTTCAACTTGCTTTCTCAGTTGGGAGGGGTTTGAATGCATTTCTTGGCCTGCCATGTAAAACTGGAGATGAAAAAGGGAGGGTCCTTGCCATTTAGCAGAAGGAGTTCCAGGTTTTCATGCTGCCCAGAGCGCAGTTGGCATGTGCTGTGCCTTTAGCTGAGCTGGAGTTTTCACAAGGAGCTGTGGGAAACCGTGTCAGGAAACAGGGATCATAATTCAGTTACAGTGAGAGCAAAAAAAAGTAGTTCTTTTCTGGGGCAAGCAGCCTGTGACCTGGCCTTTCATCTAGAGCAGAAAGTTGTGTGTGTGAGTGAAAGCACATGCTCAGCCCCCTCATCATTCCCAGGATTCTTTTGAAACATTTCCTCCCCATCTTGATGAAGCTTGAACACAGGGGTTTTACTTCACACCAGAGGAATGCAGTAGAAAACTAACCACCCCAATTCAAAAGAGCAAAGTATTCCTGACAATTCAGCTGACACAGTTTAATGAAGTGACCTTCACTGTCGTCTCTGGCTTATTTTTTATCCCCTCTTGACTTAGAGAATGGCTGCTCTTGCCTGATGTTTTCCTATTTTTACTTGTCATTGAAGTCACTCAAAGAAATCCCACTAGGGCTCACTTTCAGTGTTAGATTTTGCTTTATCTTACCATGTGAGCTCAAAGAAAACTTTCTCATTAAGCTGATGACACTTCTGCTAGTGATACAACTATGACAGTAGTTGTGTTTTTTAGTTGCTCTCCATCCAAGATGTTGGTGAAGTTCTGGGTTAAACTACCAAGTTGCAGGTGAACACACTGAAGTATTCCTGCAGAAGAAGATGGAAGTATTTGCTCCTTGCCTTTTACCTGGAAAAGATGTGAAGTGTATTCTGGGTTTGTTTTACCGTGGAAGATGATATTTGTGTCTCTCCAGCCTATTGTCTTGTCTGTGTTGAGTTCCTGCTTGTGCACTTTGCTCCTACCTCAAGCATATTTTGCCTTCAGTGAGGAGCTCTGTCTGAGAAGAGCCCATGAAGTAGAGAAACAGGAAAGCTGGGAGGGTCTGATTTGTACACAGGATGCCTGGTTCTTACCTTCATTGCAATTCATGAGAGAAACCCTCCAAATACACAGGAATACTCCAAATACACATTCATTTCTTCTGCTGGGCAGGAAGGGGAGGGAATGCCTAAGCTAAGTTAGTGCTGAGTGTTGATCCTTTGGAAGAAAGTAGTTTGGAATTAATAGTGGTGCTTGTTTCTCACTTGTCTTCTGTGTGTAAGAAAATCTCATTAAATAGTCAACCCCAAACCAACAGTTAGCTGGTACTGAGCAAGAGCCATGATTGTGAATGTCTGGCATCCAGCCTTGTGCTTAGGTGATCCATAGCTGCACACATGGTATAAATAGAAAAGGGTATTTTGTAGAAAGTATTGAGGGGCTTGTATCTGGATAATGTCCCAGCTGTCCTGCATGTCACACACAGACAATATTATTTGGTGGGTAGTTTAAACACCAGATTAGTTTTTTTCTGTTCTTGGGTGTTGTGATTTGACACTGGCCAAACTCCAGGTATCCACAAAAGTCTTTCACGTACTTTCTTTTGTTACAGTTCAGCAGAGGAGAGGGGGAAAAAAATTAACAAAAGGGCTCCTGAGTTGAGATAGGGACTGGGAGAAAACACTTTAGGGGCAATGCAGGTTCAATTTTAAAGTTATAAAGTGAATTTATTATTAACAGAGTCAAAGCAGGATAATGAAAAATAAAAGAAGCCTTTAAAACACCTGTTTTTCCCCCAGCCTCTCCCTCTTTCCCACTTACAATGCAGGAAAACAGGACATGGAGGTTTTACTCAGTTCATCACTTGAGATCTTTTCCTGTTTGCTCAGGGAGAGGAGTCTTTCCTCTACTATGCCATGGATAAACAGTCTTCCCAAAACTGTTGTGGTGTGGTTCATTGGTCCATGGGGTGCAGTTTTTTAAGGACAGGCTGCTCTAGTTTGGAAGCAAGGGCTTTTTCTCTTCCTCTGGAGGCAGGAGCCTCTCTCTCTCTAGTTGGGTCTCCCACTGGACTACAGCTTTCTCTAATACCCACCCCACTGCACTTTTCCCACAGGCTGTGAGTGGATCTCTGCATCCCTTGTGGACTTCATGCATTACTAGGGGCCAGTTTGTTTCACCATATTCCTCCCCATGGCCTGCAGAGGAATCTGACACTTGAAGCACCTCCTCCTCTTTCTTTTCCACTGACCTTGGTGTTGCCATGTTGTTTTTCCTTGTTTTGATTTTCTTCTTAAATATGTCACCACAGAGGCGTTACCAGCCTCTCTAACTGGGCCAGCAGCATGTCCATCCCCAGAGCCATCAGATACTGACTCTCTGTTGGAAACTTCTAGCAGCTTCTCCCAGAAGCTACCCCTGTGGGCCCCCCTGCTGACAAAAACCAGGCTGTGCCAAACACACATTGGGGGACATAATTTTTCAGGTGCTGTATATCTTGATTTTTACTTTACTTTTTCAGATATGTTGTTTTCTGGACCCTTTGCTGTGCTGCTCCTGCCGCTTTGGTTCCTCCCTCATGCCGGCCAGGCTGTGGGTGTGCCGTGCCTAATGCAGGCTGGCCCCCAGCCTAATCACTGAGGGCCTGCAGGGCAGAGCCGTGCTTCCTGACCTAATTCATGGCTGAAGGGCTGTGCTTGTGTCCTTCGAGGACATTCTGTTCTTGGTGCCTGGTGCCTCTGGTCTGCTCTCACGTGAAGGAGGTGAACGTTTCAGCAAGTGCCAAGCCTCAAGTTAAAATTTAACATGGTACACACAGATCATTAATTTTACAAGTTGAGGTTGAACCTGTGTGACTTCTAAAGGTTGAAAAATCCTGTTTCTTAATCAGCTGAAACTCCTCTAGTAGCTTTTTTTTTTTTTTTTTGATCAATGAAAATTCTGGTGATGGCTGCAAGTTCTTCTTAGAGCACTGTTTTTGTTGTAAGTGGTGGGAGCATAAAAGAGCATTTCAGGGACTAAACACCCGAGGTTTTCTTCCAAACAAACTCAGTGTTTTAACATTGATTTAACAAGCTCCCTACATGCTCCAGGGTATCCTGATTGCACACAGTCTGCTTGCTGAAGTGGAGCAAGAACAGCTGGTACACAGCTGTGTGCCTCCTCCTGGGAACCCTTGGCCTGCATGGATAGCAGACGAAGGTGGCTGTAGAGTGTTGTGATCCTTTTCTCGTAAAGGGTTCTCTCAAGGATGTGACTTTCCTGGGCTGTTGGTTTATGTGCATAGGGGTAGATGCTCAAGTGACTGGAGAAGAATAATGAAGGAGAATGATGTGCTGACTGCTGCAGACTAGTTAGGAAGGGGAACAGAGGACAAGGAGGTGGATTTTCTTCCATCCTTCTAGGAGATGGAGAACATGGGTAGCTTGTAAATCATTGCACTCCGATCTGAAAAATGTGCTGGTGACGTTAGTCAGATGATGGGGGAAACTTCAACCTCATTTTGTTTTCCTAAGGAATGAGTAGAAGAGGGCTGTAGTTGGTAGGTTCGGTGCTGGAGGAAAAGCTTTGTGAGTTGTAAAAAGAGATTGAGCTATTGTCTGTTTAGGGAGGAAGCAGGTGCAAACCAGGCTCTACAGCGTGACTTGTTCCTCTCTGGTTAATACTTGTTTCTCCCATGCATAAATTGGGGAGAAATATCATCAAGTGTCATGCTTAACTTGGGCCTGGCCTTAAATACACACAAACTACTCATAGGTCTGATATAGCCTGTCATCTGTTAGGGATGTATGCAGAAGAGAATTGCAGCTTCTGAAATTTTGCACAGAAGTTTGCAGGTCTCTTCATTTATCTATTCAGCCTGCCCTCAACTTCTGCTTTCAGTTCATTCACCTTGTCCTTGCTTGGGCATACAGTACTGGACTGGAGGAGATACTTCTGGTGATGAAAGACATGTTTATCCTTCTGGATAATGCTGGGAGATGTTTCTCTAGAGAGAGAAATGCAGTGCAGCTCTTTCCCTTCTCTCTCAGTTTTGAGTCTTTCTCACGTGTCTCCTCTCCCCCCCCAGGAAAAGCCTTTGACATCACGTACGTGCGCCTCAAGTTCCACACCAGCCGGCCCGAGAGCTTTGCCATCTACAAGCGCACGCAGGAGGACGGCCCCTGGGTGCCCTACCAGTACTACAGCGGCTCCTGCGAGAGCACCTACCGCAAAACCAACCGCGGCTTCATCCGCACCGGGGAGGACGAGCAGCAGGCGCTCTGCACCGATGAGTTCAGCGACATCTCCCCTCTCACCGGGGGCAACGTGGCCTTCTCTACGCTGGAGGGGCGTCCCAGTGCCTACAACTTTGACAACAGCCCTGTGCTGCAGGTACGTGAGCAGGGCTGTGTCAGCCACAGCGGAGTCTTCCTGTTGAGTCACTGGGGATGGTGACTTTGTGCCGACTGGGCTGCTCTACAGCCCTTACTCATAGTGAAAGGCCCTTGCACAGCTGAGTTGGGACGGACAATCCACAGAGATGCTTTTGAAGGAAGAGTTGAACTCTTGAGTCTATTGATAGTAATTTTTTGGTACAAAAAAGCAAACCTGGTGGCATTAAGGGTGCTTTGTCAGTAGGAGTCATGGAAGTCTTCAGAGGATGAATGTAAATCTCTGCCAGCTTAGAAAGCAGCTGTGGATATTCTGTTGTTTCAGATACAAGGACAGAGGGAGGTAAAGTCTCAGTTCAGTTAATATTTGAGAATCTGCTTGTATATTTAAAGCAGTAAAATAAGAAATATAAGATTTTTCTAATTACATAAAGCATTACAGGAATCCCTACCCTGTTTTCTTACATGTGTGCTGAAGCAGAGAAGTTTGATTTTATCCTTGTTATTTTTCTCTTACAAGTGGCTTGGCAAGGGTTTTTTGTTGTGTAACACTTTTGAAATTTTTTTTGCATTCACAGAAGTTGTTGGGCAGTGGTCAGGAGCATACTAGGAGCACCGATTTATCTGATTTACTTGTAGTTTTTGTGTTCTGCTTGACAACTTCTCCAGTTTATATTGCAACAAGGAGCTGAAGCTGTGGGGTTTGCCTCTGGGCTCCTTGTCTTCCTTTCAGAGCTGTAATTCCCATCACATCCCTTTGCTCTTAGAGCAGCAGGAGCAGACTGAGACGAGCCCCCAGCAGGCTCAGTGCTTGCCTGTCTCCAATTCCCAGGCAGGAGAGCAGAATCTGGTGGGGTTGCTTCTGCAAACTAAAGTGAAATGAAAAAATGAGATTAATGGGAAAGGACAAAGAACTTCTGAAGTGGAGAAGAACCAGTTTGGCCACCTCATTGGTGTAGCCAGCCCTTGCAGAAAACCATGTCTTATTGTTAAGGTTAACAAGGAGATTTCAAGTTAGCAATGTGTATCATTTTCTGATAAACTTCTCTATGTAAGGAATAGAGAGCTGACCACCATTTTCCTAAAATATATACCTACCCCAGGTGTTGCTTTTCAGAACTGAAGTAAATGTGTGTGTTGTTACTGGTATTTCCATGTGCTTACATCAGTGTTTGTAATTCAGTGAATAAACACTGTTACTGGCTGGGCAGTGACACAGGTGTTGCACAGTTGTACATACAAGGATGTTTCTTTGTATTCTTTCTTAGGTTGTTTGAAGGAAAATAGCTTTGTAAAGGTTATAATAAAACAAAGGAGGTGCCAGTGTCAGTGGCTAGCAGAAGGTGATATGAAATTTGGCAACAGGCTGTGTGTGCTGGCTGCTGCTGCACTGGGGCAGGGCAGTGTGTTATAGATGCTGTGTAAATATTATGAAAAACTCTTGTGTTGCAAGTCAGATCTGTCTGTCTGTCTTCCTCAGCCTCCCCCAGCCTCACTCATTTGTCTGACAGTATCTTTTAGTCTGATGCAATATGTCTGCAGACAAATGTACCCTAAAGCTTTTCCCATTGGTGCTGCATAGCTTTGCAGGAGAACTGCAGCCAGCCAGATATGTACAATTAGCAAGCTGGCATAATTGCCTGCCCTGCACTTTTTGCTGGAGAGGTTACTCAGTGCTTGCCAGTTGAAAGCAGTCAGGATAAGGAGAGGCATTGGAAAGGGTCTGCAGAGAGGAGAAAGGGTCAGGAAAACCTATTTGAACCAAGAGGATGTGGCATAAGGCTTCTGGGGCAGGAGCCTGTGAGCTCCTGAGGTGCAAAAACAATGAGGAGGGAACCAGCTGCTGCTGAATGACTTCGTTAATAGAACTGCTAATGGATGGTATTCTCTCAAGGGAGAGAGTGTTCCATCTGATGGGATTTCTGTCTGCTCCAGGAATGGGTGACAGCTACAGATATTAGAGTGACCCTCAACCGTCTGAACACATTTGGAGATGAAGTTTTCAATGACCCAAAAGTTCTCAAGTCTTACTACTATGCAATTTCTGATTTTGCTGTGGGTGGTAGGTGAGTAGACAATAAAACTCTGTGCTTACTAAAGTTTTTGGTTAGTTTTACTAGACTGCTTTAAAGATACTGATTGTACTCACATCATAGCAATAGGCTCTGGTCTTTAGTGAATGTCCTAAATAAAAAATGCATTAGAATGAATTCTACATAATTTGCAAATACTGTGTATAAGCTTTTGTAGCTATAATTTCAGGGCTGGCAGAGATCAATTTTTTTCTTTGATCAGGCAAAATATGTCCAATCTAAATAAAAATTTGAAAGATGTTTAAAATTAGTGCCCCTTGTCCCATCATTACAGGCCCTGATTAAAAGTTTCTCTCAATCTTGCAAACCACTTTCAGATATTAGAAGTTCTCCATAAGATATCCATCAAGCCTCCTCTTCTCCAGGCTGAATGGCAGCAGTTTTGTTCTTGATTTTGTTGTCATCATCTACCTTCAAATTTCTCTCACCTCAGATTTTGAGATCTGGGCCCTGTTTTATAGTGTTGCTTGTGAGTGACCTGGAGCCCTGTAGTTTTAATACCTTGTCTCTCTCCTGAACCAGGTGCAAATGCAATGGGCACGCGAGTGAGTGTGTGAAGAACGAGCTGGGGAAGCTGGTCTGCAACTGTAAGCACAACACCTTTGGGGTGGACTGTGAGAAGTGCCTTCCCTTCTTCAATGACCGGCCCTGGAGGAGAGCCACGGCGGAGAGCGCCAACGAGTGCCTGCGTACGTGTGGCTGCAAGGGGACAGCCTGTCTGGGAGTGTCCCCTGCCTCTGCTGCCAGCCACAGCCTGGCCCTGCCTGCCTTAGCTTGTCTCACTTAGCCAGCACTAAGGTCGTGGGGCTGTTGGACATTCCACTCCTGTCCTGTGGGAGCTTTCTGGTAGATCCCTAGGAATCGGCATCTGCTTTCCGGAGAAGGATGGCAACCACCTTTAGGAAAGAGGTGTCCAGAAAAAATGTACAGGCTTGTACTTTGAGACCCATGGGAAAAGAATCTGTTTACTATGCTGGAGTATAATTGCCCTTTCAAAAGCTCCTCATTTAGCATCAGCTGATTTTTGTGTTTGGATTATGGGTTTTTACAGTTACTTGTTGATTATTTAGTCTGATTTCTGGACCACAAATGCAGGTCTCTGTCACGGAACACCAGTTTGCTTGGTGTTTTGTCCCAGACCACAGCTCCTGGTAGTTTACTTTATGGGGAAGCTTTTTCAGACAGAGAAGTTTTCTTCCTGTCTGACCTCTGTGTGCTTAGATAGATCCCAGCTGTCTGTGGCTTCCCTCAGTGGGCTGGTGAAATTTGGATGTCCTGCTTTCTAGGGATTTGCCATCAGGGGAAAAGTTCTCATTACAGCATGGAGCAGCCTCACGGTACCTTTTCATGCTGGTTTGGATGACAGAGATCAGTGGTGCTGTATGGGAGGACAACATTTAGACTGCAAGTGACAGTCTGGTGTCAAAAGAAGTGGGGTACTGTCCTGGTTTGAAGGACAGGTATCTGCCAATAAAGGCAGGAGCTTCTCTTTGGAGAATATAAACCCCCTCTCTCCAAATTATTATAAGTTTGAAATTAAGGGGCTCTCAGGCAAAGATATGGGAATTAGGAATAACAGTTCTTTACTTCAATTAAAATAGAAATACAGTATTACAAAGAACAATCCCAAAATACTGACAGAGTTAGAATACAGCCTGACACCCTGTCAGTCAGTCAGGGTGTTGGTAGCAGTCCCATTCAATGGTGGCTGCATCCTCCTGCAGTGGCAGATGTGGTTCAGCTGGAGCAGTGCTCCTGGAGAAGGTGCAGTTTTCCTCTGAAGGTGCAGGGATGATGTGGAAAGGTCTGGCTTTCCTCTGGAATCCAGTGGAAAGAAGGTACCTTGGTGTCCAAAATCCCAGTTTTTATCTGGGTAGGAAAGGCTTGGCTGCTCCCCTGGCTGGAGCATCTCCCAGTGGGATGATGTAATTTTATCAGTCATGCAGTGTGACTGAATGGGCCAGCAGCAGATGATATCTCCTGGAGGGAGGATGGGCTGTGGGAAAGATAAAGATGATTGCCCCAGCTGTTTTTAAAGATGACCCATTAGCAGATAAAATGTGCCACAGAGATAAGGGTCACTGCCCCACCCGGCTTCAGCAGATGGTGACAGAATCCACATTTCTGGCCACATCAACCCAACGCAGGTAGAAAATGCTGGTTTTCTTTTGGGCATCAATGAGACTGGTCTCAAGTTGGTTTCAGGAGTGGCTAAAAGCTCCTGTAGGCACTGTGCTGGGTGGGTTCTGTGCTGTGGGGATGTGCTGGTCACTGACAGTGCCCTGTGTTCGCAGCGTGCGACTGCAACGGGCGCTCCCAGGAGTGCTACTTCGACCCCGAGCTGTACCGCGCCACGGGCCACGGCGGCCACTGCACCGCCTGCGCCGGCAACACCGACGGGCCACACTGCGAGCGCTGCCGCCACAGCTTCTACCGCCTGGCCAGCGAGCAGCCCTGCCTGCCCTGCAGCTGCAACCCCGTCGGTGAGCACTCCTCGCTCCTCAAACCTGCCTGCTGCAAACCTCCATGCGCAAAACCCACCTCTGCTTACTCTGGGCTAAAAAGAGGGAGGGGTTGTTTGGATTTCTTTTTTTTTTTTTTTTTTTTTGTTCTTCCCTACATGTAGGAAATGTTTATTGGATTGTATTTCGGTTTAAGTTATCCTTGGGTCACCTCTGCAGCATTTACTTGTTCAAATGTATTCTGAAATAGATTTTTTTTTTTTTTTTTTTCCACTGTGTATGTGTTACCCTGGATGCTCCCAGTACTAAAAAGCTCATTTAAATTCTTAATAACCAAGATGATGTGAGTGGGTATTTCTGGAAGTTGTTCATGCTGAGAAATTGTAGTGAACTTTAGCTGCTGCATCAGTTTCTCCTACTGAGTATCCAAGCACTATAAATACAAACCAGTGAAACATTAAACACAAAAGAGGGTGGGGTGAGATAAAAGAAAGTAAACTCAAAATATGTAGCTTAACCTCTTTAAAAAAAACGGGGACAGGGGTAATTCTGGCAGGAGAATACATAGTGAAGGGGGCTACTTAACTTGTAAGGAGTGATCCCATAACTACACCAGCCCACAGCAAGTAAGGTGGAAGGAGGGAAAAGGGTAACACATAGTAAGATATGATGTGAGGTTTCAAAAGAGGAGCTGGCACAAGTCATTGCTTGCAGCATGCCCTAAAGGCAGCCAGGAAGAGGTCTGCCAGGGTGCATCTCCTATCTAATTTTGTCAAGGAGTCATTCAGTTGTGAAATTTTTTACCAATAAAGGCGCTTTCTTCTGTTTTCCTGGGTCCTTGTGTTAGACCTTATTTTAAAAGGGGTGTCATCTGAGGCAGTTGAAAAGATGCAGGGAGGTGGCTTCTCAGCCTTTAAGGACAGTTTTCAAATGCCTTTATAACTTAGCCATTAGTTTGTGTGCCATGGTGCACTGACACCCAGGGTGTATTTGAATCTTCTGGATATGTTTGGATTGGTATTTTTGTCAAGTACTCTTTTTGCCTAAATAATCCTGAGTGGGACTGCAAAGGGGATTTGAACTTCGACTGTATATGGTAAAGGTTTTGTGAGTTTTTCTGTCCCGTCCAACCTAATAATCTTATAACTCTTCACTTTGCTGTAATCTTCTGGTGTGGATTGAAGTGGAAACAAGGAGCTATTTCTGTATATTAAAATACTTTTCTCCTTGTAGTTAACTCTTGTAGTGCTGATAGCTCTAAGGCCAGCAGCAATATGGATGCTTGGGAGAAAGCATTTTGTTCTGCTATGGATTAAAGAAACCTGCTACTGCTTTTTGTGCAAGATCACCTGAATGGAGCAGTACTGTGGAAGGCATCCGTCCAAAAATGAGGGTTTTGCTCAAGAGTTTACTCTTGAATTTAGGATTCATAATGGCACATGCAGCCTTGTTCCAAAGAGGCAGTTTAGTCTTTAAATGCAACTTAGGAAACAAGGATGGAAAGGGAGTATGAAAGGGAGAGGTCAGGGAAAGGGGAGATGCTGATTTGGGGGAACAGAAGGGTTTCAGGGAATAAAATGTTGGAAATTACATATTGCAGAGTAAAACAGATGTGGAATTGGGGCATGCAAATGTAGCACTGAGGATGAAGCAGGAGAAGGTAATTTGAAGTTAAAATTATATATTATGCGTAAAAAGGTTGGTTGGTAGGAATAAAAGTCTGAATATAGTTTGGCTAGTTTGGCAAGGCTAGATAACAGTTCATTTGTCTAGAGCTGCCGATCCCTGTGAACTAGAGGCACACTAGAACTTTAGGTAAGCTGTCACTCATCAGCTTGAGGCTGTGCTTCCTGCTTTCTTCTTCCTTCTTTCTTGGCCGTTTTGTGAAGTTTGAGTACTGATGGAGCCATGTGTGTGCTGAGGTGCCTGTCCTGCTGTCCCCACAGGCTCCCTCAGCACACAGTGTGATAGCTATGGCCAGTGCAGCTGCAAGCCCGGCGTGATGGGGGACAAGTGTGACCGGTGCCAGCCAGGCTTCCACTCCCTCTCCGAAGCTGGGTGCAGGTAAGGAGGACTGCAGCTCTACAAAAGGAAAACTAGGGTGTTTGTAAAGCTTTCTCTATGTGGCTGTTACTGAACTAACCTCTCTCCTGACTCTCTCAGGCCCTGCTCTTGCAATGCTGCTGGCAGCACAGGGGAATGCAATGTCGAGACAGGGCGGTGTGCGTGCAAGGACAACGTGGAAGGATTCCACTGTGAGAGGTGAGTTTTTCTTCCCATGGCTTTGTTTCAAGAATGAAAAACATTTGACTCAGGACCTGGGGTTAAGCATCAGGGAAATTAATTCTCTTTCCTTCACGTTTTCAGATGCAAACCTGGATTTTTCCATCTGGATTCTTCCAATCCAAGAGGCTGTACCCCCTGCTTCTGTTTTGGACACTCTTCAGTCTGCACCAGTGCTGTGGGCTACAGTGTCTATAGCATCACCTCCAGCTTCGAGTTTGGTAAAATTGAGCTGTCCTTTGTATCTCAGATTGGGCTGTAGACTTGAGTCAGGAGCTGTTAAAAAAGCCCAACTCATTCCTTTCTGTGCAAGACCACAAACCTTGGGCAGGCAGGTCTAGGATTCCTCTTTTGGAAGTGCTGAAGCTGGCTGGAGCTTCCATGTCTGCAGCTTGTTTGTTCAGATGGGGAGGCATGAATTTACAGCTCTGGCCTCGGGCACACAGTTATTGTACACCATGCAGGTGCAAGTGGGAATTGCAAATCAAAACCTTCTCTAGCCTGAGAGATGTGCTGACAGAGCAGAATTTCCTCAGTTCTAGAACCAAATCAGGACTTTCTGATCGAGAGGATCAAAATCACTTTAGATTTGGGGTTTACATAGGTTTTAGTAAAACACTATTGTGTTTCCAAAGCCCAAGAAAAATCTGGTTTTTTCATGCAGTCAGTTTCATGTGTATGCGTGTTTTCAGTAGTCTGAAAAGAACATATTTTTAATGAAAATTCCACTGGAGAGCAGTTCATACAAAGGCTGCAACTCCTGAACAAGTAGGGGACTGCAGGATTTTCTATCTCTGCTTAAGCTTTTTAGAAAAGAAGGTTTTGGACAAGTAGTCGTCAGAGGGTTCAAAGTTCAGAGGTTTTAAGTCAGCATTTGAGTTAGGGGCTTAAATTGTAAAGACGGCATTTATTATCTAAATTCTTCTGCAAGCTGCTTTCTGCAGCCTGTCAGTGCCCATGCACGGTAGATTAAGTAAGACATGAACAATGTGATGTGAGAAGTGTGTGCAAATCTCCGTCTTCCAAGGGTGTCAATTCTTGCCCATCTGATTCTCCAGGAGAGGATGAGTGGCGTGCTGAGCAGCGTGATGGCTCGGAAGTCCCGCTCCAGTGGAGTGCCGAGACCCAGGATATCTCCGTTATCTCAGACACCTACTTCCCCATGTACTTCGTTGCACCACGTAGGTCATTCTAAAAGCATGGCTTTCTGTGCTGCTTGTGCCCTTTGTGTTCTGCCCCCTAACTGTAAGGATTTCTTCCCCTTTCAGGCAAGTTCTTGGGCAACCAGGTTTTGAGTTATGGACAAGACCTGACCTTCTCCTTCCGTGTGGACAGGCGGGACACGCGCCTCTCTGCAGAGGACCTGGTGCTGGAAGGGGCTGGGCTGAGGGTGTCAGTGCCTCTCATTGCCCAGGGCAACTCCTACCCCAGTGAGAATGTGCAGACCTACACCTTCAGGTACAGTGGGAGCAGCTGTGGCCTGGCCTGGGCTGCCTTTGGCCTCTGAGCTCTTGAGGAAACAGAGATCATTAGGTTTAAACTTACTTGGGTGATGTTGCAATAGCACAGCGCTGTTGCAAAGGGAGCTTTTGAGAGGGTGCAGCTGTTAGCAGCTGAAGGCTGTGCTGATGATGCTTGGCTCCTCTCCCCAGGCTCCATGAGGCTGCAGACTACCCGTGGAGGCCTACTCTTACAGCATTTGAATTCCAAAAGCTTCTCCACAACTTGACTTCCATCAAGATCCGTGGGACATACAGTGAGAGAAGTAAGTCGCTGAGCAGAACATCACAGAAGAGAGGGCAAACTCATTTGTTTGGTGTTTGAGTTGCTTTATTGTAGGGCCCAGCCATAAACAGCTGTGGCAGCTTATTTGGCAAAGCTTGTGCCAGTGGCTTTTCACTTGGCTTTCCTTTTAGCATCTTCTCCCAGGCCTCCCAAAGAGGATATGGGAAAGAAGAGTGTTGTATTTGAATGTCTGAAAGCTGAACACTTAACAACTGCTGATTCCTTGCTCTAGACATGGGAATTTTGCTTTATTTAATAGCCACTGTTCTCCAGTTAGTAAAAATAGTATAGAGTACTGAAGGACACAATAGGATGTAGGAAGTTTACAACACTTGGCTTTAAGTTTTGCTACACTGAAAATGGTTATATCCCCCCTCTTTTTGGGTCTTGCCTTGACATGACAAATGGGATGGACAAGGTCTAAAGTGCCGCCTGTGCAGAAGCTGAATGAAAGTTCCTCATAATGAAGATCCATAAAAATGGGCATGAATTAGAAGCATAAATATGTCCTTAGGTATTGCTGTGTGATGAAGAGTTTTTGCAGAAAGATGCAAAGGATGAATTTGCATTTGGGAAAGGTGGGAAAACTGCAAATGTTTTCAGAGGGGTGACCTGTAATGAGGAATGTGGGACTGTGAAATGGAGGGGAAGAATGGTGTGGAGCAAGCCATCCCTGAGTGCTGTAGGCACTCCTAATATGTAGGAGCTGAGGCTCTGCTCAGTGCACTGGAGCTGTTGCAGTGATACACACATAGTGGTGTAGCCAGCTATGTTGTGTGCAGACTCTGTTTTGCTCCAGGGAAGGGCTGGGAGTAGAGGAGGGAAGTGCTGGAATGCCAGAGGAAGCAATGGCTTGAGAGGAATAGTTGAAGAGTTTGTCCCAAGGCGTGGTTTGTGGATGATGTATTAAAAATGCTAGAGACATGGCCTGTTCTGTCTTAAAAGTCAGGATTTGGTTTTGGTATTTGATTTGGAAATGGAAACCATACACATGTAAAATATAACTTAATTTTAATCGACTGTACTTGCTCACCCTCTGTTCTCAGATTCTCTTCTATATTGTCATTCTCAGCTTTCCCACCCTGCATGTTCCCTTGGTGAGCTCTAGTGCACCTTTGTTCATCTCCCTGAACCCTCCTGGAGGGTTTTGCACCTTGATTGACCTTACCAACTGCAGGCACCCACCTGTGTGTCCCTTGTACCGTTCAGCTGTGTTTGGGGATGTGGTGATGATAGCCTTTGTGGTTACAAAGAGTTTGCCCCTGCTGCTTTCTAGGTGCCGGTCACCTGGATGATGTGACCATCACAAGCGCTCGCCCCGGACCTGGTGTGCCTGTGGCCTGGGTGGAGAGCTGCTCGTGTCCGGTGGGCTACGAGGGGCAGTTCTGCGAGCGCTGCACCTCTGGGTACCGGCGAGAGACGCCCAGCCTGGGGCCCTACAGCCCCTGCGTGCCGTGCGCGTGCAACGGGCACAGCGAGACCTGCGATCCCGAGACGGGTAAGGGGCTGAGCAGACTGGCAGCAGCAGGAGGGTGGTTCTGCTTTTCTGCATTGGACAGTGAGGCAAAGCTCCCGTCCCTCTCTGTTCCAGGCATGTGCAATTGCAGGGATAACACGGCAGGGACCCACTGTGAGAAGTGCAGCGATGGCTATTACGGCGACGCCACGGCTGGCACGGCCTCGGACTGCCAGCCCTGCCCCTGCCCAGGCGCCTCCAGCTGTGCCATTGTGCCCCGCACCAAGGAGGTTGTGTGCACCAGCTGCCAGGCTGGCACTACAGGTGTGTTCCTACACAAAACATCATCTTCTACATCTGCATGCTCGTGGAAATATGTCTCCTGCTAGTTCTTGTTCTCTGATCTAAAATGAGTAGCTCTGAAAGCTGCTGTGTCTTCTCTCTTCTTCAGCCCTGTTTTCTGTACTGAGTGAGGCTGGGGGCTTCAAATGTTTTTCATGCCTGTTCTTGAGAACAAAAGGCTTGATCTGCAAAGTCTGATCATTTCTGTGCTGTATAGGAGGGCCATGCTGCCTTCCAGTAAAGCTCTGATGATGGCATGGTGTTGGGCAGAAAATAGATTTAAAAGAGCCAGAAAGGCAGGTCAGATTGAAATAAAATTAGAAGGTGCAGTTTGCCAGCAAGTGAGGCACTACAGGATACTTCCTAGGAAGAGCAGGAAGGCTGCAGTGACTCACAAACACTGCCCAAAAAAATACAAGATCAAACTAGTGCTCAGCAATTTTAAGGAGAAATATGTGAAGAGATACAGATCTTTTTTTCTTAGCGATAAGCTGTGAAGTCCAAGCATGTAGCTGAGTTCTTAAGCAGAAACTTTTGTTCTGCCTGCAGACAGCAAGGAAGGCATAGGGTGGTAGGCAGCCTTCATGCTTCTCTGCTGATTTTATGTTTGGCATGGCAGAGTCCAAAGTACAGAATACCTGTAAATTCTTGAGTGCTTAGGAAAGCCTCTGACCAAGCACATAAGCAGGCCGTGGGGGTTCCTGTGGGTGCTAGCGTGTTGTGAACCACAGCAGAGTCCAGGCCCCAGGTTCCCTTCAGCTCAGGTGTCTGTAGCAGCTGATCTTTCCTGTAGTTACATGATTGCAGAAGAGTTCCTCCTGTCTCATACCACCTTTTTGGGATGTGAGGAAAAAGGGGGTTTGTTTGTGTAAGAGCTGCCTAAGAAATTGACCTCATAGCTGGCTGGAGAGGTCAGATCTGCAAGAAGTGTAGGAAGCTGCTGAGCCGGATGCTTCGGTGGCTGCCTGTGGAGGTTTGGCAGGTCTCATTGGCAGAGGAACTTCCTGGAGCAGTGATGCCCCACGGGACTCTACCTGTTGGCATTCTTAAATTAACAACAAATTGCGGCAAATAGGTTTGGCTTAAAGGGATAGGAGGGGAAGGAAGAATGGAAATAATTCATAATGCAAAGTTCCATGAAAAATCAGCTTGAATTTAGAGATGAGGAGGGATTTGTGTCTGGCTCCAACACTAGGATGAAAGGGAAGAAGCTGTAGAGTTTACTTTTCAGAAGGAACTGCAAAGGGGATCCGTTTGGGATGGCAGCAAAAGCTTTCTGCTGCAGCATCTGTGTCTGTGCTGTGTCCCAGGCAAGAGGTGTGAGCTGTGTGATGATGCCTATTTTGGAGACCCCCTGGGCCAGAATGGTGCAGTGAGGCCCTGCCGCCTGTGCCAGTGCAACAACAACATCGACCCCAACGCCGTGGGCAACTGCGACCGCCAGACCGGCGAGTGCCTCAAGTGCATCTACAACACGGCTGGCTTCTACTGCGACCGCTGCAAGGATGGCTTCTTTGGGAACCCCCTGGCCCCTGACCCCTCTGACAAGTGCAAAGGTCAGACTTACTTCTTCTTGCATTTAAAACTGGTTTTGTCCCCAAGAGCTGCTGTCGGGCTGTCACTTGTGCCTGTCAGCAGCAATGTGTGCCTCTGTCCTGGTTTGGTGGTTCAAGCTTGCTATAATCCTTGTGTTTGTAGGTACTTAGTGCAAAAACATTGTGTGATGCAGGGGCTGGGTCCCCATGGGTTTGGGTCCAGGCCCATTAGGGTAAGTACCAACACCACAAGGGATTTCTAACTTTGTGCATGTTTCTCCATACCTTTTTATTTTTGCAGCTTGTCACTGCAATCCCTATGGCACAGTGAATCAGCAGACAATCTGCAATCAAGTGACTGGGCAGTGTGAGTGCTTGTCTCATGTCACTGGGAGGGACTGCAGTGCCTGCGAGCCTGGATTCTTCAACCTCCAGAGTGGACGTGGCTGTGAGAGGTGAGGCTTGTCTTAGAGGATCTGTGCTTAAATTGTGCAGGAATGTGATGTTTGTCACAAGTAACAGCTGTGCCTCTGCTGCTGTGGGTGGGGAAGGGCAGCGGTCATGGAGCAGCTACTAAGGCTGTACAAAAAGCCTGACTTATAAATAGCTTTATAAAGAGTTCTAAATCAGGGTTTTAAATAGAAAACTGCCGCATGACTTTGTGACTGGGCTCTTGGGTTCCTTTTTTAGTGCAGGCAGCAAGTGACCTTGCATGGTTCAAAAGCTCAGTGCCTCGCCTGCTGCATCTTTGCAAAAAAAAAAGCAGCTCTTGGCAAATGCAAATGTTAAGCTGTGCTCTTCAGAGAGGCACTTTGGCCCACATGTCCCTTCTGTGTCACATCTAACGTGTTCCTGCCTGTCCCAGGTGCAACTGCCACGCGCTGGGCTCCACCAGCGGGCAGTGTGACATCCGAACGGGGCAGTGCGAGTGCCAGCCCGGCGTCACCGGCCAGCACTGCGACCGATGCGAGCCCAACCACTTCGGCTTCGGCTCCGAAGGCTGCAAGCGTAAGTCTGAGGGGCCAGAGCAAGGCAGGTGGGAAGGATGTTGCACACCCAGCCTTGCCTTTGCTTTCCTTCTGCCTCTGGGGAGGTGTTTTGTCACCTTGCTCCTCATCATTGCACTTCTATGTCCACACTGTGTGTGACAAAATTTGATTTCTGTACTGCAGCTTATCCCCTTCTTCTTTTGTTAACCTTTTTCTTGTCCAGCTTACAGGTATCCAACTTAGTAGATACCTACTTCTCCTTGGTGTAAATATATTCTCTGCATTTTGGCCTCCAACAGCCCTGTTTCCTGATGGGTTCCTGCACAGTTACTCTGCAGGTGGTCTCAGTATACAGGTTCTGTCTTGAGGAGCAGCTGGTCTTGTAAACATGATTGCAAAGCAGGTTGATCCAAACTTTCCTCATTGATATCGCTGCCTGTAAAGAGCAGGAAAACTAGCTGCAGTTGGTTACCATGCAGTGGGGTAGAATGGTGCTTTGTGGGAGAGGTAATAGCCACACTGAACATGCACAGTGAATGTTGGATCCTGCATGTCAGTAGAAGCACTGAGATCAGGAGTGAGGTCCAGCTGTGTGTTTGTGCCCCGTAGCTCTTGCAGATGTTTAGGGTGTTAAGCATATCCTCTCATCCAGTGAGTTTGAGGGTATTTCTGGCTCTTGTGCAGTGTGACTGAGGTTTAACTTCCCTGCAGCCTGTGACTGTGATCCTGAGGGCTCACGCTCGCTGCAGTGCCGGGAGAACGGTCACTGTGAGTGCAAGGAGGGCTTCGTGGGCAGCCGCTGCAACCAGTGCGAGGAGAACTACTTCTACAACCGCTCGTGGCCAGGCTGCCAGGAGTGTCCAGCCTGCTACAGACTAGTGAAAGATAAGGTAAGGCTGCACACACTGCTTTTGGTACCACTGCGGATGGTGGCACATGTCCACTTGTGCAGCACTCTGGCCCGTGGCTGTTGGCTGCTGAAAGCAGAGAGGCTCAAGGTGCTTTGTGTCATAGCTGTGCTCTGTCCCTCACATGTAGGTGGCAGAGCAACGTCAAAGGCTGCAGGAGCTGGAAAATCTTATAGCAAACCTGGGTAGCAGAGAAGAAGCTGTAACTGATGAAGCCTTCGAAGAACGGTTGAAGCAGGCAGAAAGAGAAGTTATGGAGTTGCTCCATGAAGCACAAAAGAGCAAAGGTGAGTTGACCTGATTAGACATGGACCAACTAAATGAGTTCTTTGCCTGAGGTTCCTATTTCCTTTGGAGACAGCATGTTTTATTTCAAGCCAGTGCTGTGCTCCAGGATTGACAGCAATTTCAGCAGCACTGAGTCAGGGAATGTTACTATCAAAACAGCAGTGGTTGTGCTTTTATCCATGCTGTTCTACCAGCGATCTTTGTTGTACATGAAAGTAAAGATCTGCCTCTAGCTCTGTATGGATTGAAGTGTTTTAGGTGTTACCCTCTTCTCTCGATGCCAAGGAGGGATTTATTTGTTAAACAAGCAGAAAACTTTCTAGTATACTTACTATGCTTTAAATTTGCTCAGACAACTTGGGATTAAGTAGTTCTTGTTGGGATGTCATCAGCAATCAGAATAAAGGCTTCAAAATACTGATGGCAAACTTAATTAACTCACTATAAAGTGTAGAATATTCTGAAGAGTACTGTTCTTCCTGTTATACTCTGTTTCAAATTGATTCTTGTGTTGTCACTGCTACCACGACATGTTTTTGAGCAGGATGTTTGTCATGTCTGTGGCAGGGGTTTGTCCTTAGGGTCTCTTTATAAGATGTTGCATGTTTTGGAAAAGAGAACTCTGAAGAAGACTATTGAGTGTGCAGTAAAAGATGTTCCCCTGGGAGTTGGTTCAGTGATTTCAGACCACTTTGGGAAAATTTGTCCCTTTTGTGTGAAGCTGGGAAAAAGCTCACACGCATCTAATACTGGCATTTGCGTGGGAAGATTCCTCCCAGTGAGAATGGTCATTTAAGTTTTTCTCAGCTTTAACTGAGGTGGATTTATACTGCCTGCTTGGCATCCATGCCTAGATAATAGTCCCACATAAGTGGGGGGAGCAGGGTGTGGATTGGAGAAATATGAGGAAATGGATTTGGTTTTGTGGTGGAATTTTTGGTCTCTTTCTCTGTCTTGGAATCACAGAATCATTTAATTTGGAAAGACCCTTAAGATAAATCCAACTGTTCCTTGCCTCCCAGCACTGCCAAGGCCACCAGTCCCCATGTTCCCAAGTGCCACATCCACACAGCTTTTAGATCCCTCCAGGGATGGTGATTCCACCATTTCCCTGGGCAGCTGCACCAGGGCTGGACAGCCTTTTAAGTGGAGACGTTTTTCCCACTGTACAACCAAAACCTCCCCAGGCATAGCTGGAAGCTGTTTTCTCTCATCCTGTCCCTATTCCTTGGCAGCAGAGCCTGACCCCCCTGGGTGCACCCTCCTGTAAGGGAGTTGTGAATAGCCAGAAGGTCCCCCCTGAGCCCCCTTTTCTCCAGTCTGAGCCCCTTTCCCAGCTCCTTCAGCTGCTCCTCATGAAGCTTGTCCTCCAGACCCTTCCCCAGATCCAGCTTCTTCTCTTACTAAGAGGGCAAGGTAAATGCAACAGAAGCTACCCGTGCAAAAATCTGTGCACACCTATAGAAGTTATTTCTGGTTTAGTATGTTTTTCTGGTGGTAGTATGTTTTTGAACTGTGTCAGATGTTAATGTTCAATACTTAAGATGTGCTGCAAGGTCAAGGTATTTGACCAATCTTAATTTTGGAGTTCTGTGGGCTTCTGCTTGTACTTTAATTCTGGTTAACACTCTCAGCTTTTCAAAAGTAACTGCTTTGGTTGTGAGGCACATGCCTGTGCTGTAATGCTTCCATTATTAAGATGCTGTTGTGGTGAGTTACCTGATGGTCCAAAAATTTGGTGAAGTTTGGATGCCTTATAAGCCCTACATATGTGAGAACCAAGGCTCTATCATGCCAGTTTTTGTCAGCCCTTTAATTTGGGGAGAGTTTGGATTGGGTTTGCTATTCCACATAGTTCCTAACTGCTATGTATGGAGCTCCTTATGTCTTCAGAGTAGCCATTGTTGCCCTGAGTGTGGAAAAATGTACGTCTGCACTCTGTCTCTGCTTGATTTCTAGGATATAAGCTAAAGAGAATTCACAAAGCAGACATTCTGTGCCTATTGAGGAGCCGCTCTGTTGTCATTCATTTTAAGTCAATGAGAGAAGTAAAATGTGATTCTGAACACAAACTCTCCCATCAGAGTCAGTTCCAGCACCCAGCAGGATTGTCTTATTAGCAGTTAATGGCTTTTCATTCTCCTGTGTGGTGCACATTCTGATTGTGACTTTGATCTCAAGCTAAGTGATTTGTGAAATGGCTTTGCCTGGGTGCCTTTCAGTATGGGATTAACCTAGGAACACGGTGCCTGCAGTGGTAAGCTGCTGCTCCAGCTTCTCTTCCTGCTCTAATTAAATTTGTTTCCTCTCTTTTCTGTCCTGTGTTTCAGACGTAGATCAGGGCCTCATGGATCGTCTCAAGGACATCAACAGCACCTTGGTGAGTCAGCTGAACAGGCTGAGGAACATCCAGGGCACGGTGCAGGACACAGAGAAGCTGGCGGAGCAGGCGCGGGTGCGGGTGGAGGACACGCAGGACCTGATCAGCTTGGCTTCTAATATGCTGGAGAGGGCCAAGATGGCAGCTGACAACGTGGTGAGTGTGCTGCTGAGATCCCACACTGCTGGGAGAGGGTGAGGGCCTTTTCCTTCTGTGCCTCTGGTGTGTTTCTCCACTTGCTCTTCCCTCATACAGCAAATTTGCATCAAGATCATGGGAAATCAATGAAGGAAGTTCACCACTGTCAGTTACAGATTGTATCTTAGCTCAAACCAACATAAAAGTCCTAAATAAATATTAGCACCGCTGTTTTTTAAGGGATAACCAGTGGTAGAATCTGTATGGGCTTAGGAAAAACATATAGAGAAGTAGGTTAGACACATCTCTAAGCATTTAGATCATGACAGTAAATATTTAAAGCCAAACTGAATAAAAGATGAAAAAAGAGCTTTAAGGGTTTTTTTCCCTTTTTTTTCTTTTCCAGTCGATTACACCTCCAGAGCAAAGTGGGGACCCCAACAACATGACTGTGTTGGCAGAAGAGGCCCGTAAGCTGGCAGAAAGGTAGGCTGTGGCAAGACACTCATCGTGGCCTGTGTCAGGGCCCTGCTCTTCTCTACAAGGGTGAAGCAGAATTTAATTTGCTGGGTGGGAAACACACACCCTTTTCTGCTTAAGAGGCTGGTGCTGTGGGATGATGGCTGAGTAGCACTGAGGACAAACATTTCTCATGTGGATGACAAACATGGCAACCATCTTCCATTAAAAATCTTTCAGCATCTCCCATATGTAAATCTGGGGGAAGGAAAGAAGAAAAAGTAAGAATGTAATCAGAAACTGAAGATAAAAACTATTGGCTAATAAATCTAATGGCATTATTTTTCTTTTGTCATCTTGCCCAGGCACAAAAAGGAAGCTGATGAGATTGTTCGCACAGCCAAGGCTGCCAATGATACTTCCACGGAAGCATATCAGCTGCTGCTGAAGACCCTGGCTGGAGAGAACCAAACTGCAATTGATATTGATGAGCTCAACCAGAAGTGAGTCAGTAACAGAAAATTGTTTTTATTTCCTTACTTTAGAACAGTACTTAAAACTAAGACAGCCCTCTGTATGCTTTGGATTTTGTGGGAGGTGATTTTCAATTTCTTTGAAATTACTGAGTTCATTTCTACAAAAAATACTGTTGCATAACTGGATCCTTGGGGATTTTTTAGGTACAATCAAGCAAGGAATATTTCTCGAGACCTAGAGAAACAGGCCAACAAGGTGCTTGCGGAGGCAGAGGAAGCTGGAAACAGAGCCCTGCAGATCTATGCTAATCTCACCAGCCTGCCTACTGTGGATTCCACAGGGCTAGAGGTACATGTGGCCACCATCATCTGCAGTATTTCCTGAAGACTGCTTACATGTGTTCTGCTAATGTTCTCTGCATAAGAATGCTCTGTGGATTTTTTGTCCATCTAGGCATAATCCAACTTGTATGCAATTCCAATATTTATGCAGGGGATTTAAATGCAGAAAGCCACCTACATTAACCCCACCTCCCCCAGTTTCTCAGATTCAAAAATCTGAGTGAAATGTTTGCTAAACGTTTTGGCTTGGATGTGGAAGTGGAAAAATTTACAACCTGTTCAGGAATTCTTTTAACATTCAGGAATCCGTGTGTTTGATTTCTACCTGCAGAATAGAGCAAATAACATCAAGAAGGAAGCAGAGGAGCTGGATCAACTAATTGCCAGGAAACTAAAAGATTACGAGGACTTGAGAGAAGATATGAAAGGCAAGGAACTAGAAGTAAAGAACCTCTTGGAGAAAGGCAAGACAGAGCAGCAGGTCAGTTCTGCTTTCTGCAGGCTTTTGTTCCCTGGGGAAAAAAAAACCAAGGAAAACAAGTAACTGGCCAGATGCAAATGATTTCATCTTAGTGTTACTTATTGATTATAAGAATGCTGAAGAATGGCCCCAGAAAAGAGAATCAGCTGTTAAAAGCAGTGGCTGTGAGGCTGTATGGTAAAATAGGAGATACTTGCCAGGTGTGGTGTCAACTTCGTATTCAGAACAGTATTCCCAAAGTACATACACTGATCTGGTCTCAGAAGAAGCAGTGCTCTTCTAGATGGTGTTGTTGAGGCTTAACAGTGCTTTTTCATACACTTACATAACTGTCCTTCAGAAAGTGAGAAAATATTGATACATGTCATGTCTCCTCAGACTGCAGACCAGCTCTTGGCTCGAGCAGATGCAGCAAAAGCCCTGGCTGAAGAAGCTGCTCGGAAGAGCAGTGGCACACTACAGGAGGCCAATACCATTCTCAGCAACCTAAAAGGTAAGCACTTGGGGTGAATTCTTCAATTTCAGTGTGACAAATCACTTGGCAGTAGGATATCCTGGTTAAAGAGGCCCTGCTGTTGTCCTTACCTGAGTGTTGGGTGTGTTCTTTTGGCTTGTTTTTCTTTAAAGAAAAAATACAAGCGTTTCCAGGGACTGGAAATTTCCTTTTAACTTTCTTATTTAGCATCAGAAGATGTGCAATAGGAAGAGCTGACTCCAATTTATTCTTCATGCCTCCTGTGTCAGGGCAGCAAAGGCTTGGGTAGCTTGGTCAAAGGAGCATCCCAAGGCTCTTGTGGAGCAGGTGATAAGGATTTGCTTTTCCCCCTTAGACTTTGACAGGCGGGTGAACGATAACAAGACGGCGGCCGAGGAGGCGCTGAAGAAGATCCCTGCCATCAGCCAGACCATTGCAGAGGCCAACAACAAGACTCAGCAGGCAGAGCTGGCACTGGGCAATGCTGCTGCCGACGCCCGTGAGGCCAAGGCCAGGGCAGATGATGCTGAGAAAATCGCCAGCTCTGTTCAGAAGGTGGGTCTGCTGCAGCTCACCCCGCTGACGCCCTGCTGTGGGATTGTGTGAGCTCCTGTCACTGTATTTCCTGTGAGCCCCCTGTGCTCTCACACATTTGCTGTATTCCCCACTGCAAATGCGAAATATGGCAAGATAGGAAATCAGTGCATTTTGGTGAGAAGGATTGAAGGAAGTTCTGCACCTTCATCACCTTTTCTGTCCTCTCCCTCCTGTTGGCTGCAGAGTGCTGCTGCTACCAGAGCTGAAGCCGACAAGACCTTTGCTGATGTGACAGGACTGGCCAGGGAGGTGGATGACATGATGAAGCAGCTGCAGAATGCAGAAAAAGAGCTGAAGAGGAAGCAGGATGATGCTGAGCAGGATATGAGGATGGCAAATGAGGTAAGTACTGCTGGCAGCTGACAGCAGGGGCTAGGAGCTGCCTTCTCCCTGTTGTCCTGGTAATCAAGGCTTTCCTCTTGCTCTCTTCTTGCAAAGACAGAGCTAGGCCCAGCCAGTGTTCCAGCTCTTCCAGGCTTTAAGTGAGACTGTAAAGGAGACAAGTTCTGATGCATTAGCTTAGACTCCCAGTTGGAATTTGAGAGCTACTTTTCCTTCTATTTTAACTAAACCCTGACTGTATAGCTCTATTGATTCCATCCTGGTTTTTACTGCAAAATCCTGCTCAGTTTTCAGGGATCCCCATCCTGAAATATTCAGAAAACCAATGAAGATTGTTGTACTTGTCTCCCCAGCCCTGTGATAAAGGTTTTTGTGTAGGATTGTTATCCTGGAGTGAGAAGACAGCAAAGTGGTGACAAGTGCAGAGGAGAGGCAATAGTTTTATAATCCCTACACCTTTCTTGTGCTCTTATTTTTTTATATCCTGCAGGCCTCACAGGCTGCCCAGGAGGCAGAAGACAATGCAAGAAAAGCTAAGAATTCTGTGAACAGCCTACTCACTGTCATTAATGACCTGTTGGATCAGCTAGGTAGGACTGTCTTTAATGTGCTCTATGCCTTTGAGTGTTTTCCTGATGGGTGCTGGCTTTCCTGCCAATGTTGTTTGAAGAACCAGATGGATCTGTTGATCTCTTGAAATGAATTTGTGTGGTTTTGGCAAGGACTTTGGGTTTTTTTCTTTCCCGAGTAGCCTCAGAACTTGTTCAGCAATGTTCTGTGTTGGTTTTCAGCAAACTGAAGATGGAGATGTCACCCATGTGGTTGGTCCTGTTTCAGATGCTGTCCCTAATGCAGAGATGGAGGTCTGCTGTGGGCTCAGCTGTGTGAGCACCCAGGGTGTCAAAGGGATTTTAATGCACTTCACTGTTTGCTTCTGGCTTTTCAGGGCAACTGGAGACAGTGGACTTGAACAAACTGAATGAAATTGAAGGTACCTTGAACAGTGCCAAAGACCAGATGAAAGATAATGACCTGGACCAGAAAGTGTCTTTCCTTGAGAGAGAAGCCAAGAAGCAAGATGATGCAATACAGGCCTACAACAGGGACATTGAAGAGATCCTGAAGGACATAAGCAACCTGGAGGACATCAGGAAGACCTTGCCATCTGGCTGTTTCAACACCCCGTCCATTGAGAAGCCCTAAGGGTGTGCTGGGGTGGGGGGAATCACCCTGGTGAGTGGTGGTTCGGCCATGGAGTGCCTTAACACACATTACCTTCTCCAAATCCCCAACTCTTCGCTGCTCGCAGCCACTGTTTTCTTTTCAAATCAGGATAAGTTGAAAGGTTGGGTTTTTTTTTTGTTGGTTTGGGTTTTTTTCCTTTTTTTGTTTTGTTTTTGGTTTTGTTTTGTTTTGTTTGTTTTGTTTGTTTTTTGGTGTTTTTTGTTTGTTTTTTTGGGGTTTTTTTTGAGAAGCAAATTAAATATCCGTCTTTGGGCATCAAAGGGGTTTTTTTTAATAGATTGTTTTCCTGAGCACTCCATCTTTTCCCCTTCCTCAGACACACTTTCCCTTTGATTAGTGCAAGGATGAGAGATGCTCTGGACTCTTTATACTGTGGTTCAGAAATAACCATGTGAGCTGTATACAGCAAGGCAAAACTAACACAACTTTCTCTCCTGTCTTCTCCCTTTGACTGTAAAATCCTCAGTCCTGGAGCTCTTTGTCCCTATGAAGGAAGGGGATGGCTACCAAAGTGTTACTGTAATGGCCAGTATAGCTGCACTCAATTCAGATCCTTCTTCCCAACTTCTAACCTTGTGACTTTTTTTTTTCATCATTACCTGGTGGCCAATCCAACAATGTTGGTAGCCTTTGACAAAATAGCTGAAGCCTCTTTCTGAAATGCTTTCTGTGATGATGCATTGCTATGAGAAGAAGGCAGCCTCTGATTTGAGTTCTTTGGGAAGATGGGATTCTGGTGGTTGCCAGCCCCACTTCTGTTCTGTGGAGAAGTTTTGGGTCTGGTCTGAAAGCTGCTACCTGCTGGGTAGTCCAGACTGCCAGAGTGTGGAAGCCACGAGCTGCCTTCCTGTCTGTTGCTACTGAATTTCCAGAGGGTCTGGTTTTCTGGCCTTGGAATGTCTGACAGATGAGTTTGTTGAAGCAGGACGAGTCTTGCTGAAGAGGGGAGCTGCCATCCAGAGAGCTCTGCCAGCTGCACTGGCCTCCATGCTGAATGTCTTTGGGTGGGGAAGGAAGGGGGCACGTGAGTGGAAATGGAAAGGTCGTTTTTTTTCTCCTCATCTTTTTCCTGAAGGAGGACAGTGGGATTTTTCTCTCTCCTGCCATTGCTCTGGCCTTTTGCCTGTTTCAAAGCTGGGAGGAAGAGCTGGAATTTTCTGGTGCCCTCCTTTCTTTCTGCCTCCGGACCTCGCGGTCACCGTGAGGCTGCGGCAGCGCAGGGACCTCAGGCCAGGCTCAGGTGGCAGCTCTGCCTCTCACCACACCCCCTTGCTCCCAGCCTAGAGCATCCTCTGCAGCTTCCTCCTTGCCTCCAGCCTGGCATCCCTCCCCCCTCTCCCTGAGATCCAGTATATATCTATCCTTAAACACTATGCAACTTTGTACGTTTGCGTAGCGGGGAAGAAATTATTATCTGACACACACTGGTGCTATTAATTATTTCAAATTTATGTTTTTTGTGTGAATGTGATTTTTTTTCTGTTATTTTTTTTATCATGATTATAGTGTGAGGAAGTCTTTCGTGTGTGTATGTGTGTGTAAATATACTCAGCCATATTTCCAGAGTGGCACAGCCTGGCCTCCTCTATGTGCTTTCCCCTGTAGCCATTGGGGCATGTGCACCATGTATCGCTTCTCTCTGTATCATTCCCTTCAAACTTGGGATTTCTCCTAGCTGGGCTCCTGCTTGCTTCCTCTACCACATCCCCAGCACCCATCCATAACCACTTTGCCTGTCGGGTGGATGCTTTCCAGCCCTGTCTCCAAAGCCAGCCCTGCCCCCAGGTGCCTGCAGCTCACCATTCTGTGTCCCTTGTCCCTGGGCTGCTGTGCCAGGAGTGGAGCAGGGGCTGTGGCTTTGCAGCTGAGCTGTGAGGAGCTGTAGCACTGTTGGGAGACTGGACCAGCACTGAGGTGGTCGGAGAGCTGCATCTGGGACATCTTGGTACCACTGTGCAGGGCAGGAGGCTTGGTGCAGACAGTGCTGCTGGGCAGGGGGTGTTCCAGCAAACTCTGCATGGCTCTTGTATCCCTTCCCTTAATGGTTGTGGGATTTCCCTCCTGCCTGGAAAGTCCTCTGGAGGAGAGCTCTGGGAAGATAGCTGTGACCACATCACCTCTGCCAAGGCTGTGAGAAGAGCAGATGTGAAGATGTGCACATGCCCTGGCTGACCTCAGGCCTAAGGTTTCCTGCTTTCTTGTGGGTTTTTTTTTTTTTTTCTTAAGCCGTTTTTAACAGAATTCTATTTTTAAATGAAAAAAAAAATCTTTATAAGCGATCTGTTAATCAGTACTGCATTACAGCCATTATTCATTGTATAAGTCCAGTTATTTCTTTACATAATGTGATGATGTGACAGCTGCTGGTGGAGTGCTGGGTGTCATGGAGGACACGTGACATCCCTTCATCACCTTATTCCTGACTGTGGCCCCCTCAGTATGTGCCTTCACTCCATCTTTTTTTGCCTTAATCTGTGGTCTTGCTGTCTGGGGCGGTGAACAAAATGCAACACTTGCAGTTTTTTTATGTATAAAACAGTATTTCTTATTTATAATAAAGTCTGAATATTTGTAACCCCTTATACCTGGGCATTCTGTTGAGTGTTACTTTATTATTAGTGGTAGGATATTGATGGTGATGTGTCTCAGCTGCAAGATTCACCTCTTGCTCCTTAGCCAACCTGGTTTGGTATGGGAAAAAGAGAGAACAAACTTGGAAATGCATGTGGTGGGATACAGGTGACAAGGATGATGGTTTTTCCTTGTGCCCACTGCTCCTATGCCATGGCTATGATGGATTTTAAGCTGCTGGCTTAAAAACTTAGAAACATACTATGTTGTTGGTGCTGATGCTATTGCAGTGGCACGGTCTTCTTGGAAAGCCCTGAGGAGCTGGGGGGAGTTCATTTACACTGTAAGGGAAAAATTCTTTTTACTAAACAGATGGAAAAGGATGAGGCTTCTGGGAAAAGGAGTGGGAAAAAAAAAAAAGCGCCACCTTGAATAAAGAAGCTGAAATTACTGGGAAGTGCCACAAATCTAGGTGCTCTGTGTTATTCCTGGGTCCAGTCTCCCAGAGCCTGGCCTGAATTAAGCAAATTTTTAAGGACAGATTGCAGTGATGAGAGACTATGCTGTTCTGCATTCACACAGCTACAGCTGGATTTCTGTTATTTTTCTCAGCAGAGGAGAGCACACAGGTCTCATTAACTTGCACCAGAGCTAATCCCATCTCAGCTGGTAAATTATTATTTTTGCATGTCAGATTCTCGTGTACTTTCAACCTTTCATTTTTCTGTTGTTACTAATGAATTTGTTTTCTAAAATACATTTCTTTTTTTTTTTCTTGCCAATGTTTTTGTGAAGCAAATCCCAGCTGGTAAAAATCTAGCTGGATTCTGGGGAGTATGCAGGGAGCAGGCAGTTGAATGGTGGGACAGCTCTGACCTTGCATGGGCTGTAGGTTCTCATGGAGCCTCTTACCATTTTGAGGCAAAAATACTTAGATTAGGAAACAAGTCTGTGTCCTTTATTTTATCTTCAGGATTTTTATCTCCAAAGGTTTTTTGTGGGCATTGTGCAAACGTGTCTCAGAGGTGATCTTAAAGGAGGATGAGCTTTGCATTCCTGTGGTTTTCAGAGGTAATGCTCAGAGGATAGTGGGGATGAGGAGGTAAGAGGAACCTGTAGATACTCAGAAATCTGTTACAGGGAGGAGCAGCCAGTTCCAAGGGATGGTGACTGTGGCTTGCAGGTTGCCAAACTGTTGTCCCAATATTTTGAAGCCCAAGTAGAGATGCCCTCCTTGGATACTCTGCTCAAGTACATGAGCTCAAGGTGGCTGAAGAGGCACCTTGCTGAGCAGTGCCCCAGCTATGCTCTGGTGGCCTTTATTCTCCTGCAGTTCCCTGTGCTGCTTCTCCCTGCCCAGGTTCAAGCTCCACCATCTCTCATGCTCTCTGGAGAAGCAGAGGCTGGCAGGGCCTGGTGAGCAGGTGGCAGTGGGGAGGGCTTGGACAGACCTGAGATGGGCTCCCTCTCATTTCTGGGAAGGACAAGGCACTTGTACAAGTTAAAAAATGCTGGGGAAAAAAGTGCCTGGAGGAGAAGTCTGTAGTGTGTTTGCATGGATCTGAGGAAGTGGAGGAGGTCATACAGCTCCTCTACTCCTCCATAGTCACATTGAGCTGGCAGTGTCCTGTGCTCCCCATCCACAACCATGACATGTTGGACCACATTCTGATTAGTTATTTTTTTCTAGTTGGCTGCTGGCTTCACACCTTCAGTGTGCCCCCATCCCAGAAACATCAGGAATGCCATGTGAAAGTTACCCCACAGAGGCTGGGCATGGGGCCAGAGGGGGACTGCAGTTGGCTGGCAATGCCTTTGTCCTCCATCCCTGTTTGTTTCACCCCTCGGTGTTCTGGGCAGGGCACAGACAAGGCCAGACATAACAGCACTTCCTTGCTGTGCCCCTGCTGTGCCCTGCCCCACTTGCTCACTGCCAGCATGATCCCTGCCTGCCTCTGCCCATCCTGGCAAAGCTGCTGCCTCGCTGATCTGTACTCCAGGTGCCTCTGGCTGCCATCAGGACTTTCTCCCAGGGCACCCAACTGTCAGAGAGACTGAAGTCCAGGCTCCATCGCTGCTCTGGTGTTTGGTGATACCAGCACATGTTGGTCACTGATTTTCCACACTGTGAGGAAATACCAGAGGATTTCCTCCTGGAGGATGTGGCACATTAGATGGGCCCTTGCAAAAGGAGGCTTGGGGATGTGAGGGTTGACCTGGGATGCAAGGACTCACATCATCATGGTGTTCATCTGGCATAAGTCACCAAAATGGGTTTTCTCTCTTGCTTGCATTAATAAACCATAACTTCAGAGTTTTTACACATCCATCACTTTTCACCAGCAACCATCAGCAAAATTTAGATTATTATGTTGTTTCAGACTGGTTTAGGAGTGGTTAATTCTGCCACAGCCACATCCTCCAGGACTGATGAACTTGTGAGCCACAGTGGTCTGCCTGCAGGAACAGCTTGTTTGGCTCTGTTGTGAATAAACATAAAACTCTTTTTTTCCTTGTGTTGCAGATTAAAATAAAGAGGTTTTTACAGTGAAATAAAACTGTTCTGTTGCAGTGTCTGGTGAGCACAGCTGTTCTTTATGCCTCCCTTTCCTTACACTTTTGCTTACTCTAAAAGGTAAAACATGTCTGTTTTTTGGTGTGAGACCTTTTCCAAAGGATGCTGCCGTAGTGTCAGGTTACAGTGGGACATTTGCTCTGTGGAGGGTGGTGGGCAGCTGCTCCTTCCAGATCAGATGTGGTTAGGAAATCAGGGCCCCAGGAAATGCATTTTTGATATTTCATGGCATGTGGTTTTCAGAGGTCATCCTGAAGCGTAGTGGCATGTGACAAGGTGAGAGTAATCAGAGTCAATAAGCAGAGATGACTGAGGAGCGAGCTGTCACAGCCTTGTTTGCACAACTGCAGGAAGAGGTGGGGTGGCAACGGTGAGATAAAAGGGAGAGCACGGAGGAGACCAATAAGGAAAAGCTTCCTGGTGTGGGGGGCTGGTTTTCCAAGAGGAGTCAGCAAGGATGTGGTCTGGGTGAGGTCTAAGGGAGCTGCTGTTACAGACCATGCTGCTGGGGATGACCTTCCTGAGCAGAGGGGTGTCAGCAGGTAGGAAGGACACAGCAGAGGAGCTTGGGCAAGTGGTGTACTTCAGAGCAGAAGGGGTTCTGTCTCCTTAGAGGTGTGAGTAGATCCTAAGAACTGCTGAATTTGTGGGAACACCACAAATAATTTTATCTCACTTAAAAAACTAGTAATGAAAACCAGATAAAACAACCTCAGATGCCAAAACCCACCACACCACTACGGCATTTGGGAAGCTGTGTTCCCTTTGTGAGCAAGTGAAATGAAAAGGAAACTTCCTGTTTATAAAAGTGAGTTGCCTCAGTCAGCTGAGGCAGGTACAGTTGGCAAAGGGAGGTGCAGAGTTTGGTGAGTTTGGGCTGGCTGCGCCCATGAGATCACCAGGAGCCTCGGAGGAAAGCCCTGTGAGTCAGCTCCAGGTGTCTGGAGTGTCTGGAGGCTCTTGGGCACTGAAAGAGGCTCAGACAAGGAGCTCAGTGTTAATCACCCTGGTCTGTCAGGCTGAACTGAGCAGCATGTCACACCTTGGATTGAGTTTGAATCCCTAATGCAGAAGGGGGCCTGAAAGGCAACTTGTGTCTCTGGGGATGAACTTGTTTGGTGTTCTCATTCTATTTAAAGGTGCTCCTGGACCACTCACAGTCACCTGTGGAGTGGTCCAGCAGTCTCATGGCATTAGGCAGGGGAGCTGCTGTGATCCATCCCTCCCTGTACCCCTCTGATGGGCTGCTTTCACAGGGCAGATGGAGATGCTGGAGTCCTGCTTGTCCTGACGTGTGCAGGATGTGGAGGACGCCTGCCTCCGGATTTCTCTATTCCCTGGTAGAAGTGGTCATGTCCTCCTGCAAAGCAAAGACAAGGAGTGAGGTGGAACTGGCCTTCATGCCTTGTGTGGTTTGTCAGCTACCCTTGAGAACAAAGTGCTAATGGACCTGGGCCTGTGGAGCCTGGCATCCTCCTGGCTCTGTCAGCAATCTCAGACAAGCGTTCTTGCCCTCTGCCTCCACTCCTCATCCTTCTTCTAGCACAAAAGTGATGTAGTAGGTGAGGCCAAGGATCCATCTAAGCTCATTTTCCATCTCAGAAGCAAAAGCACACAACTATGTGTGATGATTTCCACCTCCACCTCATTTCTAGGTCTGGGGATTTCCTGAACCTGATGATTATCTAGTAAATCCCAACTGATCTGCTTTCTGGGCATTTGTTCAAGCCGGCCTTGGATCTCTTTGCATCCCCAGTTCTGCTAGTTACCTGGAATTAGCCCTGCTCTTGCAGGTTGCTTGGTTTGCGAGCAGGCAGCCCCTACCCACCCTCCGCAGGCTTCCTGTGAGCTCATCCCGTTTCACTTGGCTCCCTGCAGCCTCCGGCGTGCCCGGGCAGCCCGGCTCTCCCCAGCCAGCCCCGCCGGGGAGGCAGCGGCGCCGGGGCGATGGAGCCGTGCGAGCGGGACGGCAGCGGGGCTTCTTCAGCTTTATGGTTTATTCCCTGTGGTTTATTTCCCTAAGAGCGTGCTGGCAGGAGGTGCTTGGGTGCTGTGCCCGGCAGTGCCTCTCTCTCGATGGGGCAGGCGCCTGTCTGCGCTCCCTGGGCTGGGCTCCTGCTGTGAGTCAGCCCGCGGCACCGCGCTCTTCCTGCTGGGAGTGACTCAGGTGGAGCAGCCGATAAAACACGCACAAAAAAAGGCAGCAGGCAGCAGGCAGCCGGTGCGAGCCCCGCCGGGACGGGCACCAGGAATGGCCGAGCGCTGGCTGCTGCCCCTCGCCTGCCTCGCGTCCCTGCTGCCCGCAGCGCTGGGCGCCAGCGGCGGGCCAGGTGAGCTCCGGGCGGGGCTGGTCCTCATCCTGCTCTGATCCTCATCCCGATCCCGATCTTGATCCTCATCCTGCTCCTGATCTGCTCCTGCTCTGATCCTGATCCTCATCCTGCTCTGATCCTGATCCTGCTCTACTCCTGCTCTGATCTTCGTCCTGCTCTGCTCCTACTCTGTTCCTACTCTACTCCTGGTCTGATCCTGCTCCTGCTCCTGCGCTGCTCCCGCTCCTGCTCTGCTCCTGCTCCTGCTCCGATCCCGCTCCTGCTCCTGCTCTTCTCCTGCTCCTGCTCCGATCCTGCTCTGCTCCCGCTCTGCTCCTTCTCCGATCCTGCTCCTGCTCCCGCTCCTGCTCCTGTTCCCGCTCCTGCTCCTGCTCCGATCCTGATCCTGCTCCTGCTCTGCTCCCGCTCCCGTTCCTGCTCCTGTTCCCGCTCCTGCTCTGCTCCTGCTCTGATCCTGATCCTGTTCCCGCTCCTGCTCTGCTCCTGCTCCAATCCCTCTGGCACAGCGGCTCGCAGCTCTCTCCCCATCACTGGAAGCTGACTTGGGTGCACGGCATCCCGCTAGGACACTCCTCCCCTCCTGCCTTTGGGGTTGATGCTGGATCTGTAGGTGCTTCTTAGTTTTCCTCCGAGATTAAATATCCCATGAGAAGTTGGTCTTCGTTTTGTCACTGACATCCCCTTTCAATAACTTGTTTATATGCAATTCCCTTATTGCTGTTGGTAGAGCTTTGCTCCCAGGGTGGGATGTGGTGTGAGCACAAGCATCGCCCAGGCAGTGGCTGATGTGCCCATCACTGCTGGAACCAAAACCTTCCCTGAGCCTGAAGAAGAGCTGGCAGCATCCAGGATCTAGCTTGGTGTAATAACATGGCACCATTTGGATTTTGTGCGAGTCTGTGGGTCTCACAAAGTGCCACAGCCCTGCTGCATCCTATGGGAGACAGGAGTCTCCTTTCCACAGATTTAAAAATCCAGCAGATCCCCATGCACATGCAAATCTCATGTAATGGAGAGTGTCATGGAGGGAAATTTAAACATGTTCAGCCCAGTGGTAATTCAGCTATCTGAATTTCAGTTCCATTGGCCTATAGTCTGGAGATGGGTATGTTTGGCCAAAATCAGCTTCTTGCATGTATTTTGTAAATACTGAGTGATTTTGTAAATACTGAGTAATTTAATTTTTTTTCAGTCTTCAGTACTGATGTTATAAAATAAGCTTGCTGGGCTTGAAGTTGAATTTTATCAGTTTTAAGTTTGGTGTGATGGGAAGTAAGTGCTGAATAAGTGTTTTGGTTTGGGTATTTTATAAAAGAAAGAAAAGATCTGCTTTGCTTTACATGCTGCTTGGATTAATTATTACATCAGCCTTAATTACATGTAAGTTTTAAAATACTGATACAGATTCTTCCTCTGCTCCTTCCTGGCAGTGTGTGGGAAGCTGCTGCTTTCCCAGGGACTCTTGAACCTGTTTCTGTACGTGTGTAAAGCTGATGGTTGATCATGGCTGTGTTTTTATGCTGCAGCTGAGTGGTTTTGGTGTAACTTAGAACACTGATAGAGCCCTGGAAGCCCCAGGCAGGTCTTCCTGCAATGAGAAACTGTGAAGCTGGGCAATGGGGACACCCAGCTTTGGAGCAGCAGATGGAACAGCCTGGGGGTCACTGTCCCAAGAGCACAGAGCAGGGAATGGCTTGTATTGACATAGAGCCTTCACTGCATGCAAAGCTCTGTTGTTTTCCTGATGGAATCTTTGCAGGTTGGGTCATGTGTACAGGGCTGTTGGATCCTCACAAACCCATTGTCTGGTTTTGTGAATTTAAGAAGACAGTTTAAGAAGCCTGAAGCTGCCTGTCTTATTCTCCAAGCCTTTCTGATGTGAGAATTTATCCCAGCACAGCCATCAAGCATTTTTCATGCTTTATTCTCTGGGTGGGAGCTGGGGAATGGCATCCTGCTGGATTTGTGCCATGGATCTCCTGCATCCTGACCTATCACTGAAGAAACCTAGCTGGCAAAGCTTCTCCTTATTGGAACCTGCCCTTTTCCATGGATGATCTCAGGGCACCTGGATACCAAAGTGATCCTGTCCTTGGTTGGTCCTCATCCTCCAGCAGCTCCTTCCTGCTCCCTCTCATTATCAATTCCAGTGCCTTGCTCTTGGTGAGGATTAGCCAGCCTGAGCTCCTGGGTTTCAGGGAGATGACCAGGAGCAGACACACCAGTGCAGTGGTGGCACTAACCTGCCACAGCACCTTAGATGGCTTTGAATCAGTGAGACAGGAATTTGTTCCAGGGCTGGAGAACTGGTTCCTAACATGCTGCAGCAGTAGAGCAGCACTCAAAAGTTTTCATTCCCTGGGGTAATGGTGCTCATGCCTGTAATTTAGCAACCCAGCAAATCCTCTGGATTGCGTAGACGTGGGGTGATGCATGGGTGGAGTTCAACTCAAAGATCCTCATGGGTCCCTTCCAACTTGAGTTCTAGCTGGAGTCTAGAGGGATGGGGAGCGGGATCAACCCCAGTGGGATCTTTCTCCTGTGAAGGTGAGCACAAATGCTTTAAAAAGTGTCACACTGCTGCTCTCCATTGGACCTTTGTGTTGTCCATGCCCTTTGGTCACGGGTGGTGCTCTCTGAGGCTGGAGTTGCTTTCCCAGACCCTAGAGGCAGGAATTCTGTGCCCACGGGTCAGCCTAGGGTGGCAGAGCTCGATCCTGAGCTCGATCCCGATCTCCTGGCAGCCAGATTGCGAGGGAAGAGCTGTGCTTGCCGAAGTTGGAAAGATCTCTCTCGGTGTTTGCTGGCGCATGAGGTCACCCTGCTCTTGGCAGGGGCTGCGCTGAGTGCTCCCTCTGGAATGCGGGAGCGATGGGCGTGTGCGAGGCGGCGCCCAGGTGCGAGCCCAGCGCAGGAGCCTTTCCCTGGCCCCGGGAATGGCAGATGCAGAGGACAGGGACGTTGTACCCCGGGGCTGTACCCAGCCACAGGAGAGCTGGCAAGGAGGCGGCTCAGAGTGTAGGAGTACAAGGCACTGCCTGCATCCATGCTGCAGGATTCTGTTTTCTGGACTCACCTGTGCTCCCAGAGGTGGCCCGGGCAGGGGCTGGCTGGCGGGGGATGGCCTTTCCTGTCCCAAGGAGGCAGCGAGCACAGCTCCTTAGAGGGAGGTCGAGGCTCCCATGGCAGCATCAGGATGGTTTGGAGCAGTTCCCCAGCGGCTCTGTGTCCCTGAGGACCTGGCTTTTCCCTGGGATGTTTCTTTCTCCTGCCTGTCTTTGCCAACCATTCTCTCAGCTGTTCCTGCTCTCAGTGATCCTGAGGAGCATGTTTGGAGTAAAGATCCTCAGGATGAAATGCTCCAGTACTGAGGGATTGCCAAGTAGGTGAGAGGTGGCTCCAAGAGAGCAGCTGGACAAGGCAGTGGAGAGCTGGAGCAGGCACATCTGGTGAGATGCCTGAGTCTGATATCCAGAGAGATCATCTCCCTTGGCTGTAGAAGAATGCACTCTCATGCCTGTTCTTCCTGCCATCCCTCATGCAGCAGTGTGGGCAGCTGCAGCTTTTCTTCACTATCAGGGAGGGTGGGGTGAGGTAACCTGTCCAATCCCGCCCAAACCTTTTTTGTTAATCTCCCTCTTGGCTGGCACACTGCCACCAAATTTCCTGGATCACAGACCACTCCTCATCACCCTGCTCTGCACACCTGGGTGGGGGGCCTGGTGGAAGCTGGCTGAGCTTTTCCTACTCAAATCACTCCTGGCTGAAATAAAGGATAACCTCAGGAAACCTCCCTTTTCCCCAAAATCTCCAGTAAGGTTACCCATGCTTTTCTCAGAACAAGACTGAATAAGCAGAGATGGTTAAAAAAAAAACCAAAAACCAACAACGTCCTGGTTATGTTGCAAGACCTGTGAAAAAATGGAGAACAGCCCTGGCAATGCTATTGTGTGGATTGTGGCTGCTTGGCTTGGGTTTGTCCATCCTCGGCAGTGAAATGGGGCATTCCTCCCCAGGGTGGGGATGGACACAGACATGGGGACAAACACAGAGATGTGGGGAAGCAGGAAGGGGAGATTTCTGCCACCTGCACCCTTGTCCCTCACAGTGGGGTTGCTGCTGGTGCCTTCATCTCTAGGCATCATCTGAGACGTGTCTCTGCTCTTCTCTCCCCAGGCTGTGACTGCAACGGGATGTCCAGGCAGTGCATCTTCGACTGGCAGCTCCTGAGGGAGACGGGCGATGGGTACCGCTGCCTGGGCTGCCGGGGCAACACGGAGGGGCCGCGCTGCGAGCGCTGCAGGGACGGCTTCTTCCGACGGCAGGGGGAGCAGTGCTGCCGGCCGTGCCTCTGCCACCCCTGGGGTACGTGCACAGGGCTGGGGGGGAGCAGTGCTGCCGGCCGTGCCTCTGCCACCCCTGGGGTACGTGCACAGGGCTAAAGGGGAGCAGTGCTGCCGGCCGTGCCTCTGCCACCCCTGGGGTACGTGCACAGGGCTAAAGGGGAGCAGTGCTGCCGGCCGTGCCTCTGCCACCCCTGGGGTACGTGCACAGGGCTAAAGGGGAGCAGTGCTGCCGGCCGTGCCTCTGCCACCCCTGGGGTACGTGCACAGGGCTAAAGGGGAGCAGTGCTGCCGGCCGTGCCTCTGCCACCCCTGGGGTACGTGCACAGGGCTAAAGGGGAGCAGTGCTGCCGGCCGTGCCTCTGCCACCCCTGGGGTACGTGCACAGCTTCAACAGGGCTAAAGGGGAGCAGTGCTGCCGGCCGTGCCTCTGCCACCCCTGGGGTACGTGCACAGCTTCAACAGGGCTAAAGGGGAGCAGTGCTGCCGGCCGTGCCTCTGCCACCCCTGGGGTACGTGCACAGGGCTAAAGGGGAGCAGTGCTGCCGGCCGTGCCTCTGCCACCCCTGGGGTACGTGCACAGGGCTAAAGGGGAGCAGTGCTGCCGGCCGTGCCTCTGCCACCCCTGGGGTACGTGCACAGGGCTAAAGGGGAGCAGTGCTGCCGGCCGTGCCTCTGCCCCCCCTGGGGTACCCACACAGCTGCTCCTGGGCTAAGGGGGCTTAAGGCACTGCTGAGCACCCAGGCAGGTCAGGCTCTGAGCCCCTACATACCAGACCACAGGTTTCAAGCCCCCCCCGCCCTCTGAAATAGTCACAAACTCACAGAGTGATTTGGGTTGGAAGGTGCCCGTGCCAACCTCTGCCTCTGTCTCTCTGCAGGGTCCCTCAGCCCACAGTGTGGCAGTGATGGACGCTGCAGCTGCAAGCCTGGAGTGGTGGGGGACAAGTGTGACCGGTGCCACCTGGGCTTCGAGTCCCTGTCGGAGGCAGGGTGCTGGAGGAGCGAGCAGTGAGTGCTGGCCACCACTGGTGGCATGAGGCCAGCAGGAGGGCCAGGTCCAAAGCTCTGAAAACACCTCCTGCAAAGGCAGGGTTGGTTTCATGGCAGCTCATGGACAACCTTAAGCCAGCCATGCTAGGAGGTAGTAGGCTTGAGTGAGGCTGGACCACCATGCCAACCTGCAGGGCTTGCTGCCCTGCAGCACCATCAAAATCTGAACTTAGCCACTCTCTGAGGGGATGGTTTCATTTTCCAGATAACACCCAACAAGTGACAGCCATGTAAAACAAAACCTGCCCATTGTGGGGCTGCCTGGAGATGTGCATGCAAAAATCAATTCATTCCTTTTCATGAAGTCCTGTTTTTAGAAATGTTTCTGATCTGACTTCCTCACTGTGCTCCCTTCTTCCTCACCTCACCCCACCATTGCTCCTTTGGGGCTTCTGGCAGCAAAGGGTGTTAGCAGGAGAGGCTGCCTCAGTGCTGCTGCTGGGCCTCCTGCTTGAGCCTCCCCGGGGTGCTGCTGCTTGGTGGAGCTCAGCCAAAATCTGTTAAACTCAGCCAAGCTTTATTAAGCTCAGTGGAGCTTCACTTTTTTGCTTGTAGGCGGATCTGATGCTCTGGGATGCCCTGGGGCAGTAGCAATGGGTACTGGCTCAACCTGGCACCCACATGCTGCAGATTCCAGAAGGAGGTGGCTGTGCAGCTTATTTCCCCACTTCTTGCATGGGAATGGTAGCTGGGAGGATTCCCTGCTGTCTTGTGCAGCAGCAGGAAGCACTGAGCTGCCAGGCCAAGCTGGAAATCCAGGTGGAGGTTGCTTTGCACCTTTGCAGGAGGCTGCAGTGTGAGTGTGACCCGGCGGGCAGCGTGGGGCTCTGTGACTCCGGCCACTGCGTCTGCAAGGACAGCACCACGGGAGAGAGGTGCCAGAGGTGAGCGTGGGAGGGTGTGCTGGACACTGCCTGCCACCCCCTCCTCCTCTCTGCAGCTGTTCCCTGGGAGCTCACCAAGCCTTAGAATGGTTTGGGTTGGAAAGGATGTTCAAGCTCACCTCATTCCACCCCCTGCCACAGGCAGGGACACCTCCCACTACCCCACTTGGTGCTCCAAGACCCATCCAGCCTGGCCTTGGACACTGCCAGGGATGGGGTAGCTACAGCTTCTCTGGGCAACCTGGGCCATCCCTCACCACCCTAACAGGACAGGTTCTTTCCTGTATCCAGTCTAGCCCTGCCCTTTGCCAGGTCGAAGCCATTGCACAGGCCCATCTCACCATCCCAGCCTGGTGATGACCTTGAACCCTGCTGATGGCTGTATTGCATCAGGGGAATGGTTCTGTGGGCCAGTAAAGAGAGAAAACAACTTGAACATTGTCACCTTCTTGTATTTTCCCAGGTGCAAGAGACACTTCTATAACCTGGATGCCAGAAACCCTGCAGGATGCTTGCCCTGCTTCTGCTACGGGCACTCAGACACGTGTACCAGTGCAGACAACTACAGTGTCCACAACATCACCTCTACCTTCCAGCAAGGTGGGGCCCAAGCAGCACATCCCTGTGGTCCTGGGCGTGTTTGCCATCCCTTCTTTTAATGGGCTGGAGGCACCACGAGGTTCACAGCCCTGGGCTGTGCTGGCTCCTTGTGTGCTCATCCAACCTGCCTGTAGATGCAGCAACCTTGCTTTGATGGGATGGGTTGGTCATAGGCAGAAATAGGGTCCAAGGCTTGAGGGGAGCTTAGGATTTCTTCATTATGTCTTTCCTGCCACTTGGAAGGAGGCTTCTGTGCCCAGCCATGCTGATTTATTGATGTGTGAGCACGGGGGTAACTGTGCTGCCCCCTCAGAGGTCAGGGTAGGAAGCTGGAGAGTTTTGATAAGACACAGCTCAAGAAAGTTGCTGGAATCCTAGGAATACCTTCCCTGGCCACGCTGACTGCTCCTTGTTTGTGCTGCAGGTGCTGAGGGCTGGCAGGGTGTCCATGAAAGTGGCTCCCCAGCCCAGCTCCAGTGGTCCCCACGCCACCAGGATGCCTTCATAGCAGCAAGGAGATCAGAGCCAATATACTTCGTGGCACCTGGTAGGTTGTGGGATCAGCGGTGGGCAGAGTCAGCCCTTTGCTTGGTCTGATCTCATGAACTGAGCTTTTAGGAGGAAGGAAAGATTTTAAGCTTTGATTTTCCCTCTGCAGCCAAATTCCTTGGGAACCAGCAGCTGAGCTATGGCCAGGTGCTCTCCTTCGATTACCGCCTGGACCGAGGGGGACGGGAGCCATCTCTGCATGATGTGGTCCTGGAAGGACACGGCCTGAGAGTCACTGCCCCCTTCCTGCCCCAGGGAAAGGTCCTGCCCTGCGGCATCAGCCAGACCTACACCTTCAGGTGAAGTGGGGAGCTGGGGTGTTTGGGGCAGGGGGAACAAGGGGGGTTGCAGCTTCAAGGTCCTGAGTTCAGCTGTGGTCCCTTGGAGGTGGCAAATGGCTGCCTGGTTTGGGCTGGATGCAGGTTACTTTGTGAGAAGGGCAGCAGAAGATGCTGAGGTTGGGTTGGGTTCTCGGCTTTGCATCAGTTGCAGGCATGGAGGTCGTTGCCCAAAGCCTTGAGCTCCCAGGAGGGAGATGGGCAAGCGCTGTTGTGTTTTTTGGAGGAGGCATCTCAGTTTTTTTTAAACCAGTACCACTTCCCCCCTCTCCCACAACAGGCTGGACGAGCACCCAAGCAGCACGTGGAGCCCAAGGCTGAATCACTTTGAATTCCGCAGGCTGCTGGGAAACCTGACAGCGCTGTGGATCCGAGCCACCTTTGGGGAGTACAGTAAGTGCAGAGAGAGCTTGCAAGGCTGCTCCTCCCAGCTGTTGGAGACAGCCAGTGGAGCTGCTGTCCCACGGGTGACAGGCTGTGCTTCCCTGCAGGCACCGGCTACATCGACAACGTCACGCTGGTGTCGGCGCTGCCCGTGCCCGGCGTCCCCGCGCCCTGGGTGCAGCTCTGCCGGTGCCCGGCCGCCTACCGGGGCCAGTTCTGCCAGAGCTGCGCCCCTGGCTACCGCAGGGACACCCCCAGCCACGGCCCCTTCAGCACCTGCGTGCCCTGCCACTGCCAGGGGGGAGGGCTCTGCGACCCTGACACCGGTAAGAGGAGCCAGCACCACGCTGTGCTGGGGGGCTCTGTGGGAATGTCCCGAGAACAGGGCTGAGGGGAGTCGAGACCATCGACTCCACAGAAATTTCTTCATGGAAGGGGTCATTGCATACTGTGAGGGGTGCCCAGGGAGGTGGAGAAGGCCAGGGAAGGACTGGATGTGTCACTCAGTGCTCTGGGCTGGTTAACAAGGTGGGGATCTGCCACAGGATGGACTCAATGGTCTTGGAGGGCTTTTCCAACCTTAACGATTTTGTGATTCTATGACTTGTCTGTGATTCTGAGGTTCTGTCTGTGATCATGATTCTGTGACTTGGGTCTGAAATGTGAGGATTGTCCAAGACAAAACTCCCCCAGTCAGATGCATTTGAAACAAACTGGATGCATGTTGGAGAGAGGAAAAAGCATCTCCTGCTGCCCATATAGCGACATCTCTTCATTTCTGACTTCTGATTTGAAAGTTAAGCATGGCAGTGGTTGGACAGACCTGGTTTAGTTGAAGAAGTCCTTGTCTGTTGCAGGGGAATTGGACTATGTAACATTTAAAGGTCCCTTCCAATGCTAACCATTTCATGATTTTATGTGGTGCAATCTGTGGGCATGGTGGGCATCTGAAGAGATCTCATGGAGGTTGCTGGACCATGGCTGCTTGTGCTGCTGTGGCTGGAATGGTGGAGGATGTCCCATGAGGAATGTGAGTAAAGTGCCCTGTCCCTTTCCTTGCCTCTCCAGGTGAATGCTACTCAGGAGATGAGAACGTGGGCAATGGTGGCAGCTGCCCCTTTGGCTCCTACCGAGACCCGCGGCAGCCGGGCGGCTGCCGGAGCTGTCCCTGCGGGCCCGGCCAGGGCTGCTCCGTGGGGCCAGGTGGAGAGGGTGTCATCTGTGACCACTGCCCTCCCGGAGCTGCTGGTAATGCCCCTCGTGCTTCTGCTCTGCCTTCTTCTGCAGTGCTTGCAGCTGGGAGATCCACACCGCCCTCTCAGCCCAGCTGACCCAGGGGTTGGATAAACACACTTTGTCCTGCTCCAGGAAAAGTTCTCATCTAGATGTAACACAAATGGAAAAAGGATGGATAGGAGAGGGAGGGGAACAAAAAATAAGGAAAAAAGCAAATAGGAAATGACTTGTAGAAGGTCATTTGTGGCAGCCAGCTTTCGAGAGCATGTGTGGGACATCGTGTGTTGGCCAACCTTGTGCCAACCCTGATGGGGCTGAACACCCCCATTTCTGTGGGGCACAGGCAGCAACTCAGCCTCTGCCTCCCGGGCACAAGCATTAACTTCTGCTCATCTCTCCTTTCCCAAAAGGGGCCAACTGTGAGTACTGTGCTGATGGCTATTTTGGAGATCCAGCAGCTTCCCAGCCTTGCCAGCTGTGCCGCTGCAATGGCAACGTGGAGCCCAACGCCGTGGGCAACTGCGACCGCCGGACCGGCGAGTGCCTCAAGTGCATCTACAACACGGCTGGCTTCTACTGCGACCGCTGCAAGGATGGCTTCTTTGGGAACCCCCTGGCCCCTGACCCTGCTCACAAGTGCAGAGGTGAGAGCCAGGGGCTGTCTGAGCTGGGGATGAGTAAGAAAACCCATGGCTGACTATGGAGTGGTTTGGTGGGAAGGAGGATGCTGGAAAGTGGGAATGGTGAGCAGGTAGTAAAGCACAGGGCTAAATGTGGGAGGAAAGCAGGGAGAGATGTGCTTGGCTTGAGGTGGAGCCAGGCCCCCCTGAACCTGTGTCACTCTGACCTGCAGCCTGTACCTGCGACTCAGCTGGTGCTGAGCCCCTGAAGTGCAGGAGTGATGGGAGCTGCATCTGCAAACCTGGCTTTGAGGGTCCCCGCTGTGAAGAGAGTGAGTGCCCAGCTTGCTATGGCCAGGTGAAAGAGCAGGTGAGCATCTGTGCCAGCCCCAGGGCCACTGAGCAGCAAGGAGTGCAGTGATTTGTTCACCCTCAGTGTCCTCCTCAAGCATCTACCTCTGGTGCAAATGAAATGTGAATTCAAACCTTGGCTTTGTACCTGATTCAACTGATCCTTTGTGCCCCATCCTAAAATGAGCCTTCATTTTGGTCTCTGTCCTCCGGTCTGACTGGCCCTGGTTGCCACCCTGGTGTTTCCCCCATGGGTCTGGTGTCCTGCTGGCTGATGGCTTGGTCTGTGGTTGCAGGTGGAGAGGTACCTGCAGCAGCTGGGGGAGCTGGAGCTGCTCCTGTCAGAGGTACGAGCTGGCGGTGGGACTGAGAGTCAGGAGCTGGAGGGGAGGATGCTGGTGGCTGAGGAGACACTGCGGACCATCCTCAGGGAAGCCCTGAGCCTCCAAGGTACCACTGCCCCCTGCTCCTGGATGGGGCCATCTGGGCTGTACTGGGGAGGTTTTGCTGCCTGGGCCTTTTTGCAATGAGTTTCTCTTCATCCTTTCTCTTTCCTTCTCGCCAGCCTCCAACAGGTCTCTGGAAGCCCGTGTGGCCAGGATGAAGGGGCAAGGGTCCAGCTCCCAGAGCCGCTTGGATGAGATCAAGGCAACAGTGCAGAGGCTGAGGTCTCTGGGGAGCCAGTATGAGAGGCAGGTGCAGGAGACCCGCCAGCTGCTGGAGAGAGCCAGGCTGGACCTGGATCGCAGTGGTGCCGCTCTCCTTCGGGTGGTAAGAGCATCCCCTGTAACACACTCCTAGTTCAGCTCAGGGCTGGGGAAAAATCAACAGAGAAAGCAAGGATTTAAAGAATTACAGGTGTTTTGTGAATGTAGGTGTTCTGGTGGTCCTTTCTTTGGAGTTGGGACCTTGAGAGGAGCTGGCAGGGGTCTTTGGGGCAATGGAGGTTTAACATGCTGTAGTTGCCTCTTTCACTGCAAAATTAGGGGGTGAGGAGGGAAGAGTGTTCACACCTGTCTTCCTTCCTCCCTCCAGACCATTCCTGTTTCAAGCTTTCCCGGAGGTTCAAATCAGTTCTTGCTGCTGGCCCAGGAGGCTCTGAGACTGGCCAACAGGTGAGTTGTTGTCTCTGTTAGTCAAGAGTGAGGGGAGGAGGACTGAGATCCTGCTAGGTGCTCAGAAGGTAGTTTTTGGAAGGTTCTGGTTCACACCTGCCAGCCCTGGAGCAGTGAGAGATGCAGCTGCTGGGCTGTCTTTGCCTCAGCTGTCTTTGAGGATGTAATTTGATGTGATTTAGAAGCATTTAGAAGGGATCAGAGTTTTGCCCTTGGATGTCCAGTTGGAACAGAGAGCTTCTGCCCTCCCCAGTGCCCCTCTATCCTTGGGAGATGCAGGAGGAACAAGCAAAATACAGCTCCGCTTCGCAGACACGCTGTGTTTCCCAAGAGAGTGCGATCCAGCACCAGTGAATGCAACAGTGAAGGAAGTTGCTGGAGAAACCCTGGGTGGGAAGCCTTTTTGACCAGCCCTCTCTGTTCTGCAGCCACACCCAAGCAGCCAATGCCATTGACCAAGCTGCCAAGGGGGCCCGGGAGGATGCAGGGCAGGCGCTGGAGCTGCTGCGCGCGGCCGCAGGGGGAGAGGCTGCCCTGGGCTCCCTGCCCGGGAGGTGAGTGCAGTCCCTTGGCCTCAGTGTCCTGTGGAGCTGGGAGGGAGAGGGTCATGGCCCAGGATCCATCCTTGCCTGCCCATCTGAGCTGCAGAAATGTGCAGTTGAGGCAGGGAATTCGCTGTCTGAGGGGTGGAGCATTTGCTTCCCTCCTCTCAGCCCTCAATGCTCCTGGGGTCCTGCCTGCAGCTGGGCAGAGGGATTTGACACCACAGGTGTGAACAGCTTCTGGGGATCATTTCCACATGTGGTTCAAAATCCGGGCTGGGTTTAGCCCAAAGGTGGATTTAAGCCATGGTGGCTCCTTTGGTCAGACTTGGCCTCTCCAGAGCCCAGCTTTGCACACCATGGGTGGGATGTGAGCAGCAGCCTTGGAGGAGGTTAAGAAGTTGAACAGGAGAAAACACACAGTGGTAGGGCAGGGATTAGCAGAGTCACCATGGAGCCTGTGAGGGTTCAGCTCTGTGAAACCTCTGATTTTGGAGTGGGAGTAAGGAGCCAGCAGATGCCCTGCTCATTGGAGGGACTGGGATGCAGGGAATGTTTGCAATTGACATTTTATGTGTGATAGATCTGCATGGGGCCTTGGGGAATATGAAAGAGTCAATGTAGATGGCAGTATTACTGCTGGGGTGGGAGGCTGGCAGCTTGGCTGGTACCAGACTCCCCAGCCTCACATCTGTACAGGTATGAGGAGCTCAAGTCACTGGCAGGAGGCCTGAAGGCTGATGCTGATGGAATGGCCTCCAGGGCAGACAAGGCTTATCAGGGCAGCCTGGTGCTCCTCAGCTCCCTGTCCCGCCTGACAGAGATGGATGTTGGATCCTTTAAGGTGAGGGCTTTGTGCCTGTCCCACCAGGAGATCCCCTTTTGCTCCTCCTGATGCCCTACCTGCTTATCCCACCACAAGCTCAGCCCTCCCCAGGGCTCCATCTCCATTGGAAAACCACTAGATAGGCACCTTCCTACCCTTTTTCCCCTTTTGCCTCTGGTTCCTGGTGGGCACTGGGGACAGGCTGGGGACCCCACTGTGTCTCTGTTTCAGGAGGAGGCCTCGAGGCTGAAGCAGGACATGGGTGCCCTGCAGGGGCTGGTGGACACGTCCCTGGCCCAGTACCGGGGCCTGCAGAGCAGCGTGGGGCACTGGGAGGAGGAAGCCCAGCAGCTGCTCCAAGGGCAAGAGGGCGAGAGAGCGGTAAGAGCTTGGGTGGTGGGGTCACCCAGCAGGAGCTGCAGCCCTGGGGGGATGCCTTTGGGGGGTACTGGCCCTACCACTGTCCTTGCCCAGCTGCCAAGGGCAGCTCTGCCTGCCTGTGCAGGACTGCACCCTTCCTTAGGGCTGCTCTTCAGACTCAGTGTGTGCAGAGAGCTGCTGGTGCAGGGTCTCACTGGGTCTCACATCTCCTCCATGTAAGGCAGGTTGAAGACCTGCTCCTGCAAAGATCAGAGCTGAGATAACTTGGGATATAGCTGGAGCTGGTTGAGGAACACTGGCACAAGCTTCTGATGGCAGATCAGCCTGGGTAGTCTTGATTAAGGGGCAAGAGGGACAGACTGATGGGTCTCTTCCAGCCCAGCTCCTCCCAGGCTGCTCTGGGACTGTGTGACTGTCCCATACTGTGTCCTTCACCAGCCCTTTGTGTCCCTTGATACATTGCAGAAGCTGACACAGCTGCTGTCCCGAGCCACCCTTGCCAGGAGCTCAGCCCTGCAAGCCGTGAGCGCTGGCAATGCCACCTTCTACGAGGTGGAGCAGATCCTCAAGAGCCTCAAGGGTAGTGTCCTAGAAACCCTTCGTTCTCCTTTCCATATGGGATCTCACAAAAGTAGTATGGCTTCATTTCCATGTGTTTCTCCCAGAGTTCAACCTGCAAGCAGAGGATAAGAGGAGGGAAGCCCAAGATGCCATGAGGAGGCTGCCCATTATCAGCAGCATGGTCACCACTGCCAGGGAGAAGACAGACCAAGCCAAAGGGATCGTGGACAGAGCTGCTTCTGAATCAAAGGCAGGCAGCAGTGTGGTGGAGGTGGTGAAGGAAATCACCACAGGGATCCAAGAGGTGAGGACAGACTGGTGCTGTTGCTTTCAGAAAAGGATTTGGAAGGGGAAAAACATGGAGATGGTTAGCAACATCATGGTGGATCTGAGGGGTTGACTTTTGAGCTGAAGTTTCTCTGCAGTGGGTCCTGCAGATACAGTTTGGCTGTAGATGATCTCTGCAGGCACATTTCTTCCCTGAGGATCTCTGTAGTTCCCTTTCAGTGACCAAGGGCATTTTTTCACTCCTGCAGCCAGAGTCACCGGCAGGCTTGTGAGGTCCCAAAACTGGTGTTAGTGGGTTCACCTCCCACATGTGTAATTCCCCAGGGATTTGCTGGTGTGTGAAGGAGGGATTGAGCCATGGACAAAGAAACAACTCTCTTGGATCAATTAGTGAGAGAACATGAGGACAGCTTGTGATACTTTTGGGACCCTTGTAGAAGGAACCAGGTTCTACCAGTTCCCTGTTCCAGTGTACCCAGAGTGATTTTGGCTGTGCCCTGCTCCTCTGACACTGCCTTTTCCTGTACACAACTAGGATATTGCCCAGCTGAAGGGGGAAGCCAACAAGACGGCTGACGGCGTCCTTGCCCTGGAGAAGGCAGTGGCCACCCTGCAACAGGAGGCCAAGGAAGTGGAGGACTCATTTGAGAGGAAGCTCTTGGAGGTTGAGGCAGATGCTGCTGTGATAGAGAAGGTGGGTCCCCATCTCCCTTGCCTTGTGTCCTTCCCTGGTTGACTTGTGGGCTTGATTTCCCCTTACAGCTGCTGCTTTTCTCCTTCAGACAGCTCAGGAAGCTCAGAGGGTCCATGACAAGGCTGGCCGGGCAGGGGCAGCTGTGCAGACGACGCTGGCTGCCCTGGAAGAGCTCCTGCGTCTCATGAGTAGGTTTTGCCACGCCACTGTGGGGTGTGATGGAGACCAGATCCCACTGGGGTCTAGGCAGGGCTTCTGGGAGTTTAGTGGGAAGCTAAATTACCTGATCCCTATGAACAGGTTGGGCAGCAGGGTGGAGATGAAGTATCTAGAAAGATGTAGTCCTCAGCCTCCAAGCATACTTTCCTATTCTTTGTTTTCCTTCTGTGCAAAAGACCAGCCTGGTGCTGTGGATGAGGATGGCCTGAGGCAGCTTGAGGAGAACTTCAGCAAAGCCAAAAGCAGAAGCAAGCAGCTGAAGGAGGAGATGTTGGAGCTGGAGCAGACAGCTGCCCTGCAGAAGGCCCGGGTGCGCACGCTGGAGAGCAGCATTGATGACATCCTGGCTGATATTAAGAACCTGGAGGATATCCAGAGGAGTTTTCCTCCAGGCTGCTACAACACAAAAGCCATTGAATTGCCATGAGCCAGCTCTGGAAAGGCTGCAGCACCTGCCAGGCTGAAGGCAGGAGGGCCTCCACAAATCTGGCAAAACTGGCTGTGTTTGGTTGTGTTAAACTGATCCTAATCCTCAAGATCAGTGTGGCAGATGAAGTTCACAATCTCCCACTGGCCCTGGGAAGTCCCTCATTTTTCAAAGTGCTCCGTCCCTTGCTCATGGGAGGAAGGAGACTCCTGGTTTGTGAAGGTGCTACTGTCTGAAGAACAGCCCATTCCTGCAATATATCTCTGAGGTGCAGGGTTAGGTGTCAGCCTTGTGAGTTTGCACAGTTTGGACCCTGGAGCTCATAACCGAGAGGTTCTCCATCACCTGTGGATACCCTGTCCTGCATAAGAGGCTGCTGGGGGAGATGAGTTCTGAGCTGTGGCACTGGTGATGCTTCATGTGGTGTCTCCTCCCAGGCTGGCAGTCCTCCCCTTGCTGGCGTGCTGTGTACCTGAGAGCCCCAGCCCATGCTACAGCAGTCCCTGTAACCTGATCCCATTAGTTTAAAAATGTTGAAGATGTCTTGAATGTGTCTGCACCTCTGGTTTGGTGCTGCCTGTCTTCCCTCTCTCCCTCGTGGTGCTGTATGTTTCAGAGGCCACCATCACCACTAAGCTAGCTCTCCACAGGGGTTTCCTGCTGTTCATCTCAACAGAGCTTGGATGAGGCAAAGACCACAGTGCTCCCTTCACTGCAGCTTTCATGTGGGTCCAGCTGCATTCTGACACTGCTCCCACCTTCCTTCAGATGCCATGCAGGGGGAAAAAAGTTTCAGAGGAAGTAAGTGCCACCAGATGCTGGAAGCTGAAGCTCTGCTGAAGCCCCTACCCTGCGTAGTGGTGAAACAGGAGATCCCAGATGGGGAAGGAGACTGGGGGCTCACCCACCCCTTCTTATCTCTTGGGTCTCTGATAAAGCAGAATCTGATAAAGCAGCATCTGTGCTTTTGCTTCATGATATACCAAGTATTATGTCTGCTTTACATTTTTTATTTAAGTGAGATGTATTTTAGTCCCTGGCATGTGTCCCTTCTCCTGCTGTAGACGTGGGGACAGCTACTAGGGACCTGTCTTTCCGTGAGTTGGATTTTTTGAAAGGTAGGAGGTCAATAAATGATGAATACTCTTGGCTAGATCTTGCCTAGCACTTTATTTTTTCAGGCTTCCTCATTTGGGGGGATTTGGCCATGGGCTATCCCAGCAGTACAGGCATTTCCTCTCTTGTTTTGACTCAGTCTTGGGGCTGTTTTAAAATCACACCAGTAATATCTCTGTTTTGTTTTGTTTATTACATAATTTAAACATTTTGCTGATAAAGTATTTTTTGTCAATGACTGTTTTTTCATATAGCAACAGAAAAAAAAAAAAAAGAAAAAAAAGGCTCCAAAACTTTTGACAAAGGTGAAATTGGTGGCATGGCAACTTCAACCCCTTTCCCTCCCTCCCCCCTTTATTTTCTTTCCCGAAAAGACGTTTGAAGTTCATTTCACTTTCAGCAAATTGACTGTTAAAAAGTGGCGGTTCAAAGACCAAAACCCACAAGCTTCTTCCCACACCTCCCCTGGAAACCCCATCCTCAGCTCCCCAGCAGTCACGTGGATCATCACAGATGATTATTTTCTTCCCATGCCCACCCAAAGACATTTTTCCAAACCAGTCCCAGAGCTGAAGGCCCCATTACAAACCCCCATCCCTCCCCCATCCTGTGAGTTTTACTGAGTGGATACACAAAGGTAAGAGCAAAAGTAGGACAGAACAAACTCATCACCCCCACTACAGCTAAGCTTCACCATCCCAACCACGTGTATCAGGAGGCCATGGCATTCCCACTCCCTTCCATGTACCAGAGGGAAGGAGGGAGGGAGGGAGGATCAGAGATGGCTCTTGGACATGACATTTTCTTCCTTTCTCCATCTCCATTGTTTAATTTTCTTTGTCTTTCCTTGGGGAAAACTCACTGTCTTTGCTCCCACTTCAGAGGTGTCTCTCCGCAGGAGTTCAGTCCCTCTGTGTGTTTTGGAGGCTGATTGCCACCACTGCTGTTTCTATAGCTCAGAGCTAAGAAACACAGGGGACAAGGAGCAAGGAGGGGAGGGAGGGAGGGAGGCAGGCTGCTGTCTGGGATAACCTGTGTGCTGGGATAGGGAGGGAAGGGAGGCTGACAAACAGAACATGTGAGGACAGCAGGTGGAGAGGAGTCCAGCAAGTGGCTGGCACACACTGGGTGTCTCAGAATGAGGTGTCACCACTAAGGGAGCTCAAGTGGGGTGGTGCTGGTGACCAGCTCAGACTGGCTGAAGGCCTCCCTGCAGCAGAGGACCCACACACTCTCCACCTTCTCTGCTCTGGCATCTCCATATCTCCTCATCCTATGGGATACATACTCAACCACCTGCAGATACCAGAGCTGGCACTGAGGGATTCAGCTGCCAAATTTAGAACAGTTCCCAAAAAAATCTTTCCATGCAGAGGGAAATCTGTGACAAGGAAAGACTTCTTTTGGCCTTTGGGCGAGTCACATCACTTCTGTCTTTCTGGGAAGGGCTGTGCCCTCTTGAGAAGTTGTCAGCTATTGCTCCTAAAATCCTGTCTGTTGCAAGGTCCCTGTGTCTGTGGGTTTCCTTGTTTGTCCAAAGTGGCTTGGTGTTTCAGGGATGCCAGCAGCACCCAGCAGGTCACCAAATTTAGCATGACATCCCACCTTTGGAGCTTGCCTAAGAGCTACTTGTGACGCTTTATGGACTTTTAAGGGACAAAATAAAAGAAATTTCACATCTTTCCTTGAAAGACCCTGGAGGACTCTCAGCCACAGGCAGAAGGACTCTACCGAAAGTGATACAAGGTTACAGCAAGCAAAGGGAGAGGAGAAGGTGAGGGCTAAACCTCCTCAGGGCTGTGATCTTCCCCAGGAGCTGTTCAGGGTGCTTGTGCCTAAGGATGATCAGCAGGACAAGGCACTGCTCCAGCAACCCTCCTCTCCACAAGACTTCAATAACTGCTCCACGTTACCTGTCCTGCTTTTACTGTGAGCATCTCCACTAGGGTCCATCCCAGCATCAGGAGACGTATCACAGGCAGGAGCAGGAGCCTGCTTGTCCCAAGGAATGTGCAAAGTAGCCATGGCTGGTTTGGGAGGGGGAGGTTATCATGCATTTAATGAACTCTTCAAGGAGAGGGAGAGAGTAGGAGTGGCAGGAGAAGATGGATGGAGCAGAATTGGAGAGTAGAGGATGGGGATGGACATGGCCAGGTTTGGGGAAAATTCTCATCACAGGCTTTGGCTCACCACCTGTTTCTTTCTACCCAAATTCTTGGCCCCATAAATGGCAGATCCCTTTTTAGGTGCTGTGAGATGCCCCCTCTGACATTGAGTAAGAGCAGAACATCACCCCAACTTCACTTCCTTGGGGAGTGGCTTCAGTTCTTGCAGCTAAGGGAAGGTGAGACATGATATTCTCCCCACAATGCTTCAGCAGCAGTGCTTACCAAGGTCTCTGCTCCCTTTTAGAAATGCCCTCTCCACGACTTTCAGGGGCAAGAGGAGGATTTTGTTAGCTGAGTTTTCTCATGGCTGGCCTGAGGAGGTTCCCCTGCTGTGGGGCACTGATCTGGTTGTGTCACAACTGCCCGCTGCCAACCAGGGTTTGGTTGGTCACTGTGTTGAGAGGCCCAAAGGGCTCACACTAAAACTACTTCATAAAAAAAAAAAAATCCACACAGATTTATTGAGCTTAAGTTGTGTAAGATGATGCAGAGTAGGCAGCCCCTGCTCTAAGCATGCTGGGAAGATGGACTGAGGGGACCATTTCCCAGGGACATGCTGGGAGCACACAGAGCATGTTGCTCCCTGACCAGCTCCTCCTCCCTCCCCATGCATGCAGGGCAGGGCAGTACCCCAGAAAAAGAGACCAAACCATTCCCTGGACACGGCTGCACAACAGAGTGTTGGTGCTGGGGGTAAGAGGCAGACAGGGGCAGGAGGCCATGGGATGGGGAGAGAGATGGAGACATGGACTGAGAGAGGAAAAGAGTGATGCAGAGCTGTAGGCAGGCGGGACATGAGGGCTGTCTCGCTGCAGATCTGGCACTCAGCCAGAGGCATTGATGTACAGCTGGCTCTTGAGGATGTAGTCAATGACAGGCTGGCAGAGGTAATCCACCACATGGCCATCCCCGTGCTGCAGGGCCAGTCTGGGGTGTGGGGAGAGAGAAAGGTGTCAGGGCCCACTGGGGTGGGGCAGGTGTCCCTGCAAATGGAGAGGCTGGCTGGGGACACGCTGCTCCCCGCTCTGTAGTGGGAGTAGCCCTGCTTCACCCACCTGCTTTTGGTGGAGCTGACAACTGACATGGGGTGGTTTGAGTCGTCCTTCACCACCAGGATGTTGTTCTGCAGGGGAAAGAGGAAAACAGTAGTGAAGGGATGGCTTAAAAGCAGATATCTGCCCCTCCAGCCTCCCACCCTGCTCATCCCATTGCTCATTCCATTGCTCATCCCATTGCTCTTCCCATTGCTCATCCCATCCATCAGCTGAGAGCACTTGAGCCTGAGATACTTTGTGTCCCATCACAGCAGTGTCCCCCTGGGTGAAGAGAGACTGCAAATCCCCCCACAGCCTTCCCTGGGCACAGGTCACCCGCTCACTCACTTTGTACTTGCGGAGTATGGAGGAGTGGTTCATGATCCGCTCAGGGTCTGCTCCGTCCCGGGGCACCACCACCATCCCAAACTCCCCAACGATCACCTCCATCTGGGAGCAACACAAAGGGTGGAGAGCTTCACAGCCATGCAAAACCTGCCACTGTCTGCCAACCCCACCCTGCCCTGTGAAAGCTGGACCATGGCTGGAGGGAGATGGAAAGTGATTTTGAGGCTATGTCAACAGCCTTTGGCAGAAACATGGAATTATGCAGGCACGTGGTCAGCAGTAGATAAAATAAAAGGCACAGGGTTAAATCCCATTAGTAGATCTTGAGGTCTGGCTTTGAGGAGAACTTGTGGCAGAAGGAGGTGACAGCAGAAGAGGTTGCCCAAGGTGGATGTGACCTCTGCCTCGCTGGAAGGGTTCATGAGCAGGATGGATGTCTTGATCTTGACAGAGATCTGGGAGGATTGTTCTCCTAAGGTTGTTTGGTCAAATTTGCTACTGCATGGGGAGCACTCATAGTGCTTACACCTATCTCAGGTGATACAACTCAGAAAAGAGCTCTGGGTCAGCAAATTCAGGCAGCAGGAGCCTATGAGGATGTGCTGCTGCAGAATGCATCTTCTGCCTGTGCTTTGTGCTGGGCTCCCAGGCTTGGCTCATTTCAGTTTTTCCAGTCCTTCAAAGGAGTTGCCTGCTGCCTAAATGCTTTACAAAGTTAAGGACTGAAGATGTGGTAACAGATTTTTGAAGGCTGAGAAGTTCAAGGAGGGAGATTTGTGTTGGCTGATTGATTTCAGTGAGGAGTTAGGGGAGTCCTCATAGCCAGCATGGCTCCAACTGCCAGGAGCAGCTGGTGGGCCAGTAGACCAGACCCTCTCCAGGGCTGGTGCTCTCCCATGAAAATACAGCTTCTTCCAGCGAGTGAAATATGTTGATTTGGCTCTAAATATGTTTAATTCCTAACATTGGACCACTCCTGTAAATACCTTATATCCTACCTGCATAACTCCCTCTGCTGGGATTGGCATCTATTTCATACTGCTCCTTCCAAGGGGCAAGGAGTGGGAGCACAGCCTTTGGATATGGCTTGGGATAGGCTTACCCTGCCACCCCAGGTGATGTACTCTGCATGAACAGTAAACAGGGTACAGGGATTGGGATCATGGAAGCCCTGTGGAAATGTGTAGGGGAGATGACAGAGGCAATGGAGATGGTGGGCACAGCTCCTGTCATCCCAAGGGACCTAGTGACTCCCAGGAGCACTGGCTGTGGGAAGCAGAGGAGGAGGAGCATGGAGGGGTGCCCGGCAGTGGTGACTCACATCTGCCTCATTCCAGAGGCCAGGGATGCAGAAGGACTCCAGCAGGTCACTGCCACAGAGCAGCAAGATGCGAAGCTCTGGAAAAGAGAGAAGTTCCGAGGTGGGAGAACAGGGGCTGAACAGGCATCCCCCCACCCCCCAACTCTGAGGGTTGGCTTTGCAGCTCAGCAAGAAAATTGTGCTGTGGGAAGGAGTTTTCTGCTCTGGCAGGCCCATAAAGATTAATTTATTTGCACAACTGCCAGACAAAAGCCATAAAATCCCCCCAGAGGGGTGAGAAGAGGTGACTGCATAGAAAAATGCCTCCCTGTTTGGCATTCCCAGGTGGCCAAAGCCTTTAGGCTCTGCACAGTGCAAGTGCTAGGATGGCTGCAGTGCCAGGCTGTGCATGAAAAGGGTCTCAAAACCACCAGCAAGCTTCCCATGCAGAGCTCTGGGTGATGTCTGGTGGGGCTAAAACCCCTAAAAATCTTTAGAGCAAGGGGTACCATGGCCGGTCAGGCAGCCAAAATCTCTTCTGCTGCTGTGTGAGGCTCTGCAGGGCTGCAGGCAATGTGGGGATGGGGTGACACCACCATGGGAGGCCAAGTTTGATGGCACTTGAGGGGATTCTCAGGACAGGATGCCATGGCAGGTCTATGCCAGTGCTGGGAGCTGTGCCCCATTGCACACTCCCTTATTTCAGGCTGTTGTCTGTAAATGGGACTAGGCTCAGCCCACTTAGAGCTGTTTCTCTTTCATTCCTGAGGCCCAATAGCTGGCACCAAGGTGAGATGGTCCTGTATCTGCCAGAGCTGTCATGCAGATGCTCCCAAGCCATGCAGCGCTGGCCCAGAGGAGCTGGAGCAATGTGGAGAGGGGCTGTGTACTCACCGATCTCCTCATATCTCATCACTGTCCCCAGGTTGGCATTTTCATCTGAGAAAGGGCAGCAAAAGAGAGGTGCTGGTGCCCAGCCTCGAAGAGGGGTTGGGAGGAAGGGTGGGGAGTGGATCTCTAGAGGTGATGCTGGACCTTTCCTCTACATACCCACAAAGGTGAAGCGCTCCATGGGCGGGCGAACACAGCAAATCCGGCTCAGGCTTTCTCCTACCTTCCCCAAGATCTTTGCTAAAGGGAAAGAAGGACATTTAATGGGAGAGAGGCTGTGCAATTAAGCTGTCTAAGCACTTCTGCCACTCTGGTTCTGTAAAATGCTCCTGTGTCTGGGTGTACAACTACTCCCAGCATCTCCCAACATGTCCTATCACAGTCTTAACTCCCAAGAGTGCTCCACTGTGCCTTGAAGGGACCAGCTAGACAGCTAAAATCACGAAGAAGATGTCCATTTTAATGGGGTTCAAGTAATGTTCCCTCTTCTCAGCTAATACCTTTATGGTCCACATCCCTCTGTCTTGTAGGCAATCTCACTACATCATCTCTCCTGCCAGTTCATCCCTTGGTACCAAGTAGCCTTTCCTTTTGCTGGTCTCACTGCCTAAGCATCAGCCAGGTGAAGTCCAAGTAGATTTCACAGCCATTTTAAGCTGTTCTTGGCTTCTGCCCTTGCTGTGCTGGATGCTGACTGTTGCATCACACCCCTGCCCCACCCTGGACTTGGTGCAGCAAGACTGATGAGACACCTGTCTCCAAAAATAAGGTGATGGAGCACTGTTCTAATATTTGGCAGCCCTGGCTGGGAGGTGGGGGTAAGTTGTCATCCCTCTCTTCCCTACACTGCTGCCACCTACCCGCGGTGGGCTTGCTGGAGACGTTGTTGTTGTTCTGGTAGATGTTCTGTGAGGACTCGTTCTGGGGCTGGCCGATCACAGGGGTGATGGAGGGTGTGTTGACATTGGAGAGGATGCAGCCAGTCACTCTCTGCAATCAGGGAAGGATGTAGTTGGAACAGTGTCTTCACCCCAGCATCCTCACAAAACCTTTCTGACCCTCTAACAAGCCTCTGCACCCTGGGTTCAAGGTCACATTTTGTGACAGGTGCATCCCCAGTCCCATCTGACCTCACCAAATGGGCTATCAGGACCCTGTGGATAATGACTTGTGTTTAAGGTTATATCAATTTTTTTGTGTGGGTTAGCAAGCAGCAGACATGTCCTCTTCTCCTCCACCCACCCCTGCAGGAGAAGGAAGGTATGACCAGCAATTCCCTGGCTTCAACACTACAGTCCCTGGATGCACTGGGTGTCCTGCTGGGCTGGCCAATGCTGCTCCTGTGCCTCCTGTCTGGGCTGTCTGTGAGCCTGTACAATGCTCTTTCATCCATTTCCTATCTTTAGTTTTCTTCCTATATCTGAGTGTACCAGCAGCTCTTCTACCCCTGTCCCTGTGGTCACCCAAGGGCAGCCACCTTCCTCCTTGGCTTTCAGGCCTGGAAGTTATCCTCCTGGGGCTCTGCTCCCTGAGGACTTCCCAGATGCTGAATTTTCCTGTCAAATATCTGTCAGGATCATACAGTAGTTCTGGCTCAGCTGGTGAGTGGCGAGGCCCATCCACCCCTCCCTCCCTCCCTCAGGGAGGAGGAAACAGTGTCACTGATGTGGTTTGGTTTATGCCCACCCCTGCTTTGACTCTGCCTTAAGCTCTGCTGCCCTGCTGATGTTCCTGGGTCCAGGATGGCTGCTGTCTCCAGCTGGAGGGCTCCATTTCCTTCCACCATCAGGGCCCAGACCTCAAAGCAGCTGTGACAAGGTCTCACCCCTTCCAGGTAGGATCTCACTGTGTTCCTGCAAGTCTTCTCACTGTCAATCTCTGATGTATTTCTTCTCGTTGTCAATCTCAGATGTATTTTGATTGTTTGGCCATGAGCTGGTGAAGAGCACCCCCACTCCTGCACTCTCTCCATGCCCTCACTGTTGTACACCCACGGCACAGGGGCTGTCTCACCTTCATCAGGTCACGGTGGTGCTCCAGCACACTGCAGGTGGTCTGCCAGGTGTCCTGGTAGCACTCCCAGGGGTCCACCCTGCCAGAAGCACAGCAAGGCAACAGTGTCCCCCATGACCACTGCCTGGACCTCCCGCCCATGCCACCCCCCAACACTGGGCCAGTAGTGCCATGAGCATCCCTCAGCCATCCCTCAGCATGGACCATGTCCTTCCTCCAGCCCTTCTACACAGTGATCCTTAACAGCTCTGGAGACCTCAATGTGTGCCTGGGCATCTTTCCATGCTTGGTACCCAACTAACCAGCTTCTCTTTGGCTTTGATGTGACTATGTCTGAGGGCAACCCAAGATGCTTTTGGTGTCACTTCAACCACCAGATGCCACATGGCAGTGCTGCAGGCTGGTGCTACATGTGTGGACAGGGAAGGTGCCACAGTACAAGGCTAGAGTGACCCAAATGACTTTGGGTATCACTCAGACACCAGAGGCTTAGTGAAAGGCCCGAAACACTCCCAAATCCTGAGGGCTCCCTTGAAGGGTAATGTAACCCTTCTCATCTGCTCTCGGCTGGACTGGGAGGGGAAAGTTTATGATTTTTAGTCTTGGGCTGGGAGAAAATTCATCCTGGAGCTCTACAAGCTGGTGGCATCTCCACTTTTCATGCAGGAGTTTACCCCCACGGTGCAGGGAAGGGGCAGGGCTGCTGGTGCCAGGGCAGTGCCAGCTCTGCCACCCACCTGATCCAGTCGGAGGACTGCACAGCCAGCTGGCACATGGTCAAGCGGTGCCGGCTGGAGACGAGCCCCTGCACAAGAAGGTGAGGGAAGAACAGTTATGAAGCCTTGTGCTCTTGCCAGCCTGGACTTGCAAACCTTTCTGGGGCACAACATCAGGCTTACTCGTGTGAGACAGGCCAGGAGGATTCCTTCCTACCCACAGAAGTTTATTTAAGCTCCTGTTTGCTGGAGGGGAGGAGTCTCTGTTGGGCTCAACCCTGGCTACGTGCTTTGTTGGTGAGATTAGCTCAGCACTACCACTCCCAGACCTGTGCTTCAACAGGGCAACCTGAGGGAGTGGTTTCTTGAGGAAATTCCTCCAGCTTTCAGGAGACAAGTGAGCTCACCGTTCCTAATTTGACAAGTGCTTCTAAAGGTCACTCATTTGCACAATTTCAATCCCCCCTCCCCAAAAAAACCCCCAACAATTGGCTTTGAAATAATTAAAACTAAAAAAACCCCATCAACCCCCACTTAAGGCATTACTACCACTACTGTTTTTGGTAGGAATGTTTCTCTTTGCTGTCGAGTACTTTGGTTGATTTTAGGGTCTCACTGCAGTTTTTATCTAAACAGCGAGAGGATTCATCTCTCCCTTCTCTCTGAGACTTTCTCATGGTCAGGAGCTGCCCCAGGCAGAAGAGGGCCATGAAAGGAGCACAGGTCAGGCAGTGGTGCCCAGTGCTCAGCCCTAATCTCAGAGATAGCATCTCACATAGGAGGCAGAAAGAGGAACTGGGGACAACGCACCGTTTTGCCATAGGAGTCGTGCACGGGCGAGACGATGCCGCCAATGACGATGAAGCGTCCGGTCTTGTGCAGGTAATCCCGGGCTCGCTCTGGAGGGGAGGACAAGGAAAAGGGTGAAGGGGGATTCAGCAGGACCCACTGAGCCCTGCAACACCATGGCAGCAGCCACCAGCCACGGCCCACTCAGTCCCTCCACAGCTGCACAGCTGTTACACCCCTCCCTGGCCTGTGTCAGCACCATGTGCTGCCCATGTCCCAACTGTGCTAAGAGATGTTTGGTTTCAGGCTGGTATTTCCTAAAGGTGGCATTTGAGGATAAGAATGCTGGTGACAAATTGCCAAACTCACCTAGTCTCCTACATATCTACCCAACAGTAGCAAGGAATGGAAGGTAAAAGCAAAAAGGCAGATAAGATTGATGAGCCCTTAGAAAGACAACTTTTTCTTCAAGTGAAGATCTATAAAATATTTCAGATTTGCAAATAAAAAGAGCATTTCTGAAACTGAGGTGGTGATTTCAGGATCCATCAGCCATCCCAAGATGTCACTGTGCATCACCTCCTTCAGACACTGAACTCAGCACCCAGCACTGCCCTGGGGGATGGCGAGAGGTCCATCCTGAAGGGGGGGGTATTGCCAGTGGGGCAGTGGCTGCCACATCCCTGGAAGTGTCCAAGGACAGGTTGGATGGAGCTTGAAGCTTGATGGGTTAGTGGAACATGTCCTTTCCCATGGCAGGGGCTGGAGCAGGATGAGCTTTAAGGTCCCTTTCAATCCAAACCATTCCCTCATTCTAAGTCACTTGGATAATTTTTTTTCCTCCAAATTTTGAAACTTCTGCTAGGGAATATTATTCAGTTGCTGTCAGTTAAAAGCAAATTAAGGAAATATAATTGCCATGGACCTTTTTCCCCCTCGAGGGCATTGAGCAGCCTCAGGCCTCTGTGACAGCCTGTGGGAAATTTGCCAGCCTTAATACAGCCTCTTCCTCAGACTCACCTGAAATCCTAACTCTGGCTGCCTTCCCAGCTCTTGTGCCTTGGACACACAAGCCTCAAGAGAGGGAAAAGTGGGCTTAAATAATTTGATTGGTGCAGGGACTAAAATCTGATTGCCTGAATTGGATGCACCAAAATTATCCTTCCTGCCCTCAAAATCCCATGAGAGCACATGCAGCAAAACACAGTATGCTTGAGTTTGGTTTTTTTGCACAGGCAGAGAGAAGTGAAGATTGATGGATCAGCATTTAACTTTATATCATAATGCAATTCTAAAATGCAAATTAAAATAAAAAGAAAATTCCGTAACAAAAAAGATGCCATTGAGTTTTAAATTAACACATCCTTTCATTATTTCCTGATTTGCCCTGACTTGATTTTCCTTGCCAAAAGAAGATTAAAAACACTGATCTGTCCTTCTTCATGTATGACCCTTCATAAAGTTCATGTTTCAGAGGAGCTGAACTCTTTGCATGCAAATTCTGCTTCAAGCTCTCAGGGGTGGCTGACGGTATTAATTTGCCTTGAGTTCTTGGTGGCAAAAGCCAAAGGTTTTTCCTGGCTACTAATATCTCAAGGTCTGTATTTAAACAGCCTGGCACCATCTCCACATCTTCAGGCAATGTGACCCATGCTGCTGGCATGTCATCTCAGCTCCAGCTTCTAGGAGCTCACACCAAATATCCACCACCTTCTGCCTTAATAAAGCATTTCTTCTGCAGAAAACAGGCACTGGCACAGGATGCCCAGAGAAGTTTTGGATACCTCATCCTTGGAAGTGTCTAAGGCTGGGCAGGCTTAGAGCAACCTGCTCTAGAGGAAGATGTCACTGCCCATGGCATGGATCTGAGGGGTTGCTGTTGGCCTTGCAGCACTCAGGGAGGGCTCTGCTGCTGGCAGGAGAGGGGTGCTGCTGCCCTGTATTGCCGTCAAAACTGCTCATTTCGGTTTTAACCTGCATGATCTTTGGAGAAGCCTGTAGAAATGAGGCTGCTTTCTAAGCTGGGATCTGTGTTTTCAAGAGCTTGTAGTCTACCTCAGAAACACCACATATAATTTAAATATGCATGGAAGCAGGAACACAGTTATTGACAATTAGATCCCTGCAAGGGAAGTATTTGGGCAAATGTGGGCTAAGAAGGGGCAGTATGGTGTAGGGAATGGGAAGACCTGCCTTCTGGCTCTGTCTTGCCCACAGCTTGCAGAGCACCGTTTCACATCCCAAACTGGTCTGTTCTCACTTGGTTTCAGGGCAGAGCACATTGTTTGCTTGCAGGGCTGTGTCCATCAGGAAACTCTGCAGTCTCGCTTGTGCGTACAACCGTCAGCTAAGCCAGTCCTTCACAGCTATCCACTTCAAAACAAAAGCCTTTAAAAAGATTGCATTTTCTTAAATAACACACCAAATCCTGTTTGGAGAGGAGCTGTGTCACTGGTAGGGCTGGCATGGTGACAGGAGCAGCTGCTCTTACTGCTGGGATGGTGGCAAAGGATTTGGGGCAGGGGGCACCATGGTTCCAGGGTGGCACAATAAAGACACTGAGATGCTGTAGAGTGTCCAGAGAAGGGAACAGGGCTGGGGAAGGGGCTGGAGCACCAGGAGTGGCTGAGGGAGCTGGGTGGGGGTTCAACTTGGAGAAAAAAAGGCTCAAGGGAGACGTTCTGGCTCTCCAAAATTCTCTGGGGGCAGAGTCAGATGGCAGTCAGGCTCTGCTCCCAGGGAACAACGTACAGGACAAGAGGAAATGGGTTTAGATTGGATATTGAGAAAAATTTCTTCATGTAAATGGTTGTCAAGCCCTGGCACAGCTGCACAGGGCAGTGATGGAGTCCCCACTCCTGGAGGGATTTAAAATTCATGTGGAGGTGGCACCTGGGGACATGGGCTAGTGGTGGCCCTGCCACCAGTGCTGGGTTAAGAGCTGTACTCAGTCTAAAGGGTATTTTCCAACCTAGATGGTGCATGATTTTGTTATTCTAAAATTGCAGTGTTAGTTTGCAGCATCTACATGTGCCCTCACCACAACCATGCTGCTATGTTTAAAGCTTACTTTTATTTTTTTACAGTTTGAATCTCCTTAGACTGACGCACTCTTCAGTGACTAAATGGAGAGGGCAATAGGCCATAATAGCTAAGCCTGTCCTGACACATTAGCTCATCAAGCCTTGAGACCTCCCCTCTGCACAGGGCCAGAGAAAACTGCTTCAGCTCTTGTAAGAGACCTCAGGGATGTTGGTGGCTCATGGCCTGTCCTGGGCTGAGGGTGCAGTGCCTCCTGCCATGGCGTGTGCCCCTGGCACAAGCTGGAGGTGTGGATCCCAGCAGCAGTGATTCTTCTGGGCTTCTGGAAACAGGACATCGGATTTCATGGGTCATTGCTTCAAATGCTGTGGCTGCTTTGATCTTGCAGTGCTTGCTCCAAGCCCTCAGATCCATGTTCTCAGAAAAGACCTTTTTCTTTCACAAAATTTGTTATGCCTTTCATGCAAAATATGCTGCTCATGGGGTTTAGATTCACAGTCTCCTTACAGATATGGCTAATGCCAAAGACACTGCAGTAGTTTTGTATTCCTCTTCTCAGCTGTATTCCTTATGGTCAGTTGTCTGCAGCTCCCAACCTTCCTTCCTTGCTTGTGTAAAGATTTTTGCCTGGGCAAAAAGTAGATTTTGGTCTGAAAAGTCCAAAGTCTTTGGCATCTTAGTTCCATTCCACTGACAACTAGTTGGTATCAGGCCCATTTGTTGTCCTTGAGCTCAGCCCTTGTCACAGCTTTCCATCCTTTCCCAGCCCATTCCTTGCCTGTTAAATACCTGTGATGTCCAGAGATGACACCAGACCACAGAAAACCCTCTCCAGTATTTTCATTTGCTACGAGCACTTTATATCCTGCCACAGCAATGCAAGGATGTCAGCTTGTAAGTGAAGAGCTCATTCCTTTTCTGGCGTAAATCGTCTGTAGTGCTGCAGGCAGCCTCGATGGCTTTTAAACGTTGTTGACATAAATAAACACGGGGGATGGCTCTGCCAAGACATGCATTAGCCCCCTGGCAGCCTGCTTGTGGGATGGGAAGCTTTCAGCCATGGCTCCAGGCCTGGCAGCTGCTGGATGGCCATAGCCTTGCTGTGCTGGGGAGGGAAGGGACAGGGCTGACACTTGGACCCGTCCCAAGCACTGGTGACACTTTCCTGCTTTCCAAGCCCAGTTCTGCTCACCTCCCCTGCAAGTGTACTTCAAGTATTTTCATCTCTGCTGCTTTCCTGAGAGATGATGGTAGGGAAAGACCAATCAGAGGATATGCACCCGGGCTACAAAATTGAAAAGTGATGGTTTTGTTCAGTTTGAATAGAAAAATAGCATCCCCCTTCCCCAATAGGAAGTAAGTCATTATTTAAGAGATGTTTCTTTTTGGAGGTTCTCACTGAGTATATTTAATTGCAATGTTTGGGCTCCTCTGGCATTGCTCCATCACCTAAATTGATGTTAATGAAACCAAATATTTCTCATGTTCAATTTTTTAAGGTGTAATTTCAAATTATATTGGCTTTGTCTTTGTACCTGGCTCATCTGCACCCCTAAGACTTCCTTTTTTCTAATTTTTTCTTTTTCTTACAGAGGAAAGCCACAGGCCAGCTCTGATTTATGCACTTCTCCCCACAGGGGACTGAAGCTGCAGCTCACTCACAGTGCCCCAGCTCTGAAAACACACAAGAGGGAGGCAAGAAAGCTTTGCACAGCCTTCATTGCATGGCCCTGAGAGTTGGGACAGAGAAGTTCCACAGCCACAGGTGATAGAGAAGACAAAATCATTTCCCAAGTTTCTCCATTTTTATTTTGAGCAATTTGGCCTCTAACATCCTTGGACAGAAGGTGGGACATGGCCTGAGATGCTGAGGGCAAGGGAGGCACTTTGCAACTGTCTAAAATCCCTTCTTCTGCAGGAGAGAGTGACCCAGATATGCCAGCACACTTTGTTTTATTCTCAAGCTAGCAGCACTTTCAGGACCTAAATGGTGCTTCCAGAGCTCAGTGTGGGCAAGGAGCCAGCAGTTACTCTCAGTCTAATTGAATGATGGGTATGGATACAGATATAGATAAAGATATATATAGAAATATTTTTTTAAAAGGCCTCTGAATGCCAAATCAGGGATGTATCCATCAGAGGTGTCCTTCCAGAGCCCAGTTCTCCTGCCTACTCCAGGTAGGTTCCTGGTTCTGGGTCCCAACCAGTGTCTTCACCCACAGTCAGATCTTGGTTAGAGCTGGGGAAACTATTGGCATCTCCCTTCCCTTGGCTCCCAGAAGAGACATTTCTACTAGAGCAAGCCCTGGCTGCTCTTCAAGAGAGATCCCTCCTCTGGAAAGAAGCAGGAGACTGACTCTTCACTGTGGGGTTGACCCTTCCCAAGGCAAGTCTGGGGAGATCCTAGTGTCCCACTGACCCAAAAAGCCTGTCCTACCTCATGCTCAGTGCCTCTTAGACAATTTCAGTCAGATTCTCAAGAGACTTCTAGTTGGTAGAAAAATCCCATTAAGCCCCCTAATGCTTAATGGCTTTAATCTCTGAGCTAATTGCTCTGTTAACACTTTTCCCCACCCCATTAGTCCATAGCTGTACCCAGACACTGTGGAAATAACAAATATGGGAAAGGATTCAGGTGCTGCTGCACATTAGTTTTATCAGCTTTTCATAAGCACAAAAAAAGCACCGGTCACCAAATGCCTCAAGATTTGTGGTGGAAGCAGAGGCTGTAAAAGGCCCTGAGAGGTGATGCTGCAGGACCTGACCCTGCCAGTCCATCCAGGTCCCCACCAGTGTCCAACTCAGAGCCACAAGTGATGACTAATGAGACTCATGCTATCACCATCTGTCGTCCACTCCTGGCTTCAAGCAGAAAGGAGAAACTAGATGTTTGAAACAAACTAACTAGCTAACTAAAAATAATCAAAGGAGGAGACTGAGTCACAGTAAGCTGACCTAGAAACAGCAGAGCATTTCCTGGAGCTCCAGCTAGATGGGGCCTGGGCAGGGGAACTGGCTGCTCCCAGGGAATTTGGGTTTCCCCTATGAAGCTGTAGAGAGACAACCTATTTGATATAATTGAAATTGAAAGTGAAGACATCCTATTTCCCCCTCTTTCATTAGAAGTCAAGTATTGCAAGGGTCAGTGTGTCTGAGAAGTTATACAGGAGTCCAGGAAGAAGAGCTCTCAGGTCCCAGAGCTTAAGAAGGAGCACCTGATGAAAAGCATGACAAAACTACCCAGGCCATGATGCTTTTCCCTCCTGTAATTGCTAATCCTGCTGCAATGGAGTGGGAGGGAGCAGGGAATATCCATCAGGTGAGCAACATGAGGAGAAGTACAGAGAGCTGCTTCTTGAGTTGAAGTGCCACCAGCTCCTCCAGGCAGGGACTGGACCTACTTTTCTGTCAGACACAGGGAATGGTGTTCCTGCCCACGTCAGGGTGTTGTTAACAAGATGATCTTTAAAGTCTCTTCCAAACCATTCTGTGATTCTAAAAACGGATGAAGAATAGGCCTTCACCTAAAGGTTTTTTGAGCTGTCTTCTGCAGGACAGCACTGAAATAACTTGCTTAGAAGCCCTTGGAGAAGGATTAAGCATCTCTAGGTAGGATGATTTTCTGTATGTGTGATATTGAAGTGGGAAGTGAAAGGTCATATACCTTCCCCTGTGCATTAGCTGTCACCCCACAAATCAGCAAGAGCTGTCCATGGTGTATTGTGATTGAGAGGAGAGAGTTTTCCTCTTCCAGTGTAGTGTAGTATTTTCCTTGATTTTAGGAAGAAATGTGCCAAAATGTGGATTTGCCAGTGCTCAGTGTAAAATGCCCCTCTGAATGCTGGGATCTATTTAAGCACAATCTAGGGGAGTTAACATCACAGTGGCTGGACCAGGAGAAAACAGTCAGAGCTACTTTGCCTGAAATCTGTCTCTCCTCTGGGATTTTTGAGGCTAACAGCTCTCCAGCTGGTGTAAAGTGATGTAATATGCCACCCACAGTAAAGCAACATCAATTTATGGTGTGAATCTGGCGCAGAGCTGCCATTTTGTGGTTGTATATCAACTTTGATGAGAATCTAAATATCAGGAGCAAAAATAAACTGGCAACCAAATGGGAGGGTATTCCAGATAGTCCCAACTGCTCTGCTTTGAAGTGATTTTTGTTATCCTGGGCCCATGGATAGAGTTATACAGAAAAAGGGTAGCAGCAAAAGGCAAGATTTTCACTATTCTGCCATGGTTTTATATTTCACTTGCGTCAAAATGTGTATAGAACATCCAAAATAGGACAGGGATCTGTACATCCCTGGAGAAGTACCAGTCCTCATCTCAGTCAGGGAAATTGGTGTCACACACTGCCTTTAAAAAAAAAAAAATGAAGGGGAAATAAAACCCCAACAGATTTCCTCACTTGTTTTCCAGTGCCCTAATTTCCCTGTGGAAGCACTCTGTTTGTTTTCATTTCCAAGCTGTTGTAGCACATTAAAGGCAGTGTTTTTTACGTCCTGGCATGTGTTGTGCTGCTCCTTCGGGCTGACACATGGCAAGATCACAATGCTACCAGGAGCAGAGGGTTTATGCTTATCAATTCCCCATGTAGCAGAGATGAGGAGTCTTTGCCCAGCAGCTCTTTGCTGGTCTTGGGCTGCCTCCACATGGAGCTGACCGCTGTGTGCCTGAGCCATGGCTTGCCTTTGCTGGCAAAGTATCTGAAGATGCTTTGTCTGGAATCTGTGTTGGCTGAATCAGGATTGTGCAGGCAGAAAACATCCCAGCCAGAGAGGCAGAAAGGCTGGGAGGATGCTGGGGAGGGCACGGGGTGACAGAGCCATGGCAGGGTTTCAGGCTCAAGGTGACACCAGAGGGATGTCACATTCCCGTTCCTGCAGCTGTGTGTCAGCCAAACCCGTCTCTTTGCAGACCCATTCCTGTTCTCCCCAAAAAGAAACATCAGCCATGTCTCTGCACAAAGCAAAGATGCCAGAAGCATAGCTACATGTTTAAGCATCCCCAACCCAGCTCGTCCTGGGAAAAGTGGATTTTCTGCTTTCCCTTGCCATTGAACCACAGAGAAACGTCATCTCCTCAGGGAAGGCTTAAGCTCCATTAGGGGCTGATAGATTTTCAGTGAAAATAAAAACCTTTGTGTAGCAGGGACTATGAAAGTTCTTCCTTGCCCTGTAGGCTATGAGGTTATAATAGTTAAAGCGGTGAAGGCCTATGAAGGCCCTGTGGGAACTGCACCGCCGCAAGCCGGACAGCCGGAGCCGCCTGAGGGGAGTGAGGAGAGATCCGTTAGTGACAGCCGGGAGCGAGATGGTGATTGGCTGGGGGAACTCGTGGACAGCGTGTGCGCAGGAAGCTGATTGGCTGGAGGGCCGCGTGGACAGCAGCACGGCGGCTGAGCCAGCCAATGGGCGCCCTCCTTCTGTTCAGGGCTGTGAGGCCTCGGTTTGTCTCGGTTATGGCCGGTGGGGATCAGAGGTGTGAACGCGGGGTGAATTCTGCAATAAAGCGATCGCCTGCGGATGTGTGAGGGGTCCGTGTCGCTTTGTTCCCCACTGCTGGATGGGTTCTCCACCCATCCCGTGGGAACCTCCTCTGCCTGTGCTTCCTGTTCCAGCCCTGAAACAGACTTATCTCAGTTAGTATCTCCTGGGGCAAGCCCTACAGTAGCTTTTGAGAATGTATATTTCTGAAGAATCTAGGCGTTTCTGTTCCCAAATATTGATTTAGCAAATTAAGACCGAGATACATCCAGTGGTTCAGGCTTACTGAAGAAAACTAGTTGATGCTGAAAAGGGGGAGGAAAAAGAGGTGTTTCTGAGCCAGGTTGCCTTTTCCATCGACAATGATGTTTTAATGGAATGAGAGCTTGTGCCTTGACTCTGGTTTATTTTCAGGGTTGTGATGGGCACTACTGACCTCCACATGGGACATCCTGAGAATCTATCCCTGCTTGGCTGGGCACTGGTGGCATCATGGAAGTGCTTGGATTGAGGGGTTTTAAATACCAGAGAGGGCATGCTTGAGTCAAAATCTGGAGGTGCCCTGGCTTTGTCTCTATCTTATGCTCTAGCTTATGCTCTTGCTGTCCCCTGGCATTGCTGTCAGAAGGGATTTTGGAAGGCAAAGTGTGCAGAGCTGAGGATGCCCATTTTGGGCCAGTTGTCACTCAGATGCATGAAGATCAGCACAGTCCTGACCCACTCCTACCCCTGGCCCCCATCACTGTGGTAGCACAGCAGCCTGGCAGCTCCCCCCACTGCACCACTCAAGCAGATAAATGAGCTGCCCAAGGTTACCTGAGAGATGTGGGCTGCCAGTGTTTAGCATGCAGCTAATTGATACCCTTGGCATTGCACAGGCTGATGTTAAAAAGCATCAGAGAAGACAGTGCAAGAGGTGAGAGCATCACAGTGAGTGCAAATGCTTTTTAAATAGAAGCAGAGCCCCCTGTTTCCTTCTTGAATGAGGTTGTAGGACTGGATTTCTTACTGCCAGATTTGTTTGTAGTTGGTGGATGTAAAAGAAGGTATGTGGCACATTTTGGGAGGTGGCATTATCGTAGAGCCAATGTGATGTCTCAGAGACTGTAATAAATACTGTTAAATATTTAAGAGCTTATAAATGTTTTAAAGGAATCTCTGAATGGTTATTGATGGAGTTTAGTCTTGTGCTCAGAAAAGCTTCTCACTCTGGGTCATGAAGAGGAGATGCTTAAGATGCAGGAAGCTGATGACAAAGGCTATGAAAAATGAGTCTGTAAGGGTTGCAGTGATGGGAATGTGATATCAAATGATATATAACGCAGAAGAGCCATGGGTGCTGCAGTCCTGCCGTGCCCAGCACTCAATTATCTGCAGTTTTAGAGTGTTTGGGGCAGGTGCTGGGCGTGGAGGTGTGTTGGTGACCCAGGCACCAGGGCTGGGCTGGCGGGTGTCATGCTGAGCCAGGGGCACCTGGCGCTAGGCACAGCTTGCTTTCCTAGACACCTTGTTTGCTGCGATTCCAGCGTTCTGGATGTCGGTGGGAGCTCCCCGCGGTGTTACAGAGGGATGGGCAGGGATGCCGCCGCTCCCCGTGTCTGACCCATCACCGCGGGTGTTTTCAGTGAGATGTGTCCTGCTCTGCCCCGGTCAGGTCATTCCTACTATGCCGGCGCTCTGAGCTCAAATGCCGTGCGGAGCCAGGGAGGAGCTCAGCCAGCGCCTCCCAAAGCCCCATCACACCTCTCGCTCCATCGATCCATCCCTCCAGGTAATTCCGCATTCAGATTTCAGCCGCGGTCAAATGGAACCAGGAGGCAGCCTCACAGCGGTCCGCATTTCTTACTCGTGTTGCAGACAGCAAAGCAGTCTCTCCCAAGTTCCTGACAAGCTTTTATTAGATGGAGGGGGAAGGAATTTTGCTTCTAGATATTTGCCGATGTATTCCTATTTAAGCAAAGGGGAAAGGGTGAAGCTGTCATGCTGCTCAGGCATTTCTCCCAGATCTGTCCCAGGCAGCGACACACTCATTAAACTGCTCTGCAGTTCAGTCATCTCAATCAAATACGAAAAAGTGATTCTTGAAATTCAGGGTATTAAAACAATACATCATTAACAAAAGCCTCAGCTCCTGCCTCTTCATCCCTCTTTAGCGAGAGAACTCCATCCTTTCATCTCAAATCCCTTGCCGTGGGATGCAGTAGCCCTCAGTGCTGCTTCTCTACAAGGATTGCAGTGGATAATCAAAGAGCAGCCTGCCGAGATTTTTAATTGCTCAAGTTTTCTTAAGAAACCAAGCAGGAGGGTTTTATGTTTGATAGCAAAGCCCTCTTCCATTGTTTTCCACCAGAAATGGTTTTTAGCCAGCTGTTCATTGGGATATTAACTCTCTTCAGTAACAGATGCATGTAGGACATAAGGAAAATTTAAGTGGACAAAAAGGGAAGATAGTGGGGATTTGCTGACTTTCAGGATTCAGGCTATTTACAGGCAGTGTTCTTCTATGCAAGTCCAGGTCTTGGGCACTGTTTGAAATGAGATAGATGGGGAAAGCCCGTGGTCAAACAGGTTTGAAATATCTGAGGTACCAAAAACACTCTGTCAGAGGGCCACATCTGAATGACATCTCACAAATCTCTTCCTCCCAAAGAAGCTGACCTGGGGCAACCCATCACCCCATAAACCCACATGAAGGAGATGAGGCAGTCTGGATACAGGCAGATGATACAGATTTGATTAGAATAATCTATTTGCCAAGTGCTTCATAGTACCCAAAAACTAGCTGTAAAAAAAGCCAAGAGCCTGTGACCGAGTCAGATAATGTCCCTTTTTTTGAGGTGGGGGTCACCCAACCTGCTGCCTCTGAGACCAGCTCTGATCATCTCCATGGGCCCTGGACTCCACACTGCTGGACCCTGTGGGCACTGTGCATCCAGAAGGGAGGAAGGAAGGCTGAAATCTTCCCCTGCAAGAGCAGGGAGCCCCAGTGAAGCTCTGCTACTTGCAGGCTGATAAGCAGAGATGGAAAGGGGAATCAAGGGGTCATCCTATCCCAGGAGATGAAGCTGTTCTTAGAGCTGGGCAGTAATAAACTATGGTTGATGAACAAAGCTTTGTGAATGAACCTAGAAGTTTGCACATGAAAAGAATGGATTATGAAGAATTTCAGAACCTTAAAAAGGCAAGAAAAAAAAAGTCTAAAATGCCAAAATAGGGGGTGTGGGCGATTCCAAAGGCACCTTTTCTTCTACAATTGAAGAAAAATGAATAAAAGTAAATAGAAAAAAAAATCAGTATCAAAATGCAGAACATTGATCAACCAGATACGATTTCACCCCACCAAAACCCTCATTTCAGTCTGAAGAAATCATCAGAACAATTCTCCAATTCTCACATATCCACAGGACACTACAAGGCATTTCCACTGCAGAACCTACAAAGAAACTACTCTCAGCACCTTCCTTCCAAATCCAGCTATTTGTTGGCTCTGTTTCCAACTCTGAAACACCACGACAGAGAACCTGAAGCCTCTGACCTTGCCTGGTGATGCCTTTAATCCCAGTGTTTTACCCAAGACATCTTCAAAACAAACTATATTTTTTGATTGAAACATTTGCTTTCTACCTTGCTCTACACAGCTGCCTTTTGGTTTTCAAGCTCTGGATGTAGTTGTATTAGGGCTCCCTGAGCTGAAATTTGTGATTCAGAACACCTCTCAAAGCACAGCTGATACCACAAATAACTCAGAGTGTTTTCAGGACTATGTGGGTGTTTGTCTCAACCTCTTGGTAGGGATGGCTGTACATGACTGTGTCTCACCTACTTTTTCATTATATGTTGTATATCTTAGCCAAAGTATTAATTTATATGTATGATATTCATTTTGTGTACACAGACATGATTCAGCCTCATTTGGGGAGCCCCAGTGATCCAGAATTTTAAGTGGCAGATGAAGCGGGGAGCTCTGTTGCAGTAAGTTCAGCTCCTCACAAGGTTCAGCAGTGGGATGCAGTTGCAGATTTGGTGTTGTGAGAAGAATTCCAGCTTTCTGGAATCCCAGTGATAATGAGTCTTAAATTCATATGACTGATGGAAAGAATAACTCAACGGGAATCTTTCCCCCACTAGAAGAGACTTCCACATAATTAACTAATCTCCTATTCAGGCAAAAATCCTATGGGAGAAGGTTGGGTTTTGATCTGAATAAAACATGGTAAAATCCACACTGAGAAAAATGCTGGTTGGCATACAATGGTGTGTTTACAGTGACATACCTGAGCAAATATTGTACTTCCTTTTGGCTTAATTAGTGCCATATGTTAAAGAGATAAATTGTCTCTCTCTATGTTAAGCAAAAAATCCTCCTATTAGGTTCTCAAAGCCCAACTATTTGTCTGAATGATGAAGACAATATTTTTGCCCAAATTTGGCTGTTTGTAATGCATCATTTACAGGATAGAGCACTGTTTTGGTTGGACTCTGTATTGCAAAGCTAGAAGAGTAACATGGATTTTGGTTGAGATACGTATGGCTTCACAGGATTACACTTTTAGACTTGAGGAGAAGTGTTCCTCAAACACAAGTGAGGAGGGATTTAGAAGCTAAAGTCTGTGTCCTTTCCTCATGAAAGTCTCATTTTTCCCTATCGGGTATCTCAAGTATTGTATTCCAAGAGCTCTACAGGATGCATGCATAGAAAATTTCCACATCAAACCACCCTATTTGAGCTAGAACCTGTCTTCCTGAAACATGTCTGAGTATTCATGTACAGCCTTCATGTGACAGAGAATCCATCAGGTACCCAGGTACTTTCTCATATTACTTGATTACCTTCACTCAAACCCATACGACAGATTTGTAGTTTGAAGTGGTGCGTGATTCCATTCTTGGCATCTCACCAGTACTTATTCTGCTGAACAAAGTTGCCCACTTTCATCACATATCACATATCCCTTCCCCAGGCAGATGAAGATGCCCCTTAACATATTTAAGGATGGATCTAGACTGAGCTTTCCTAGTCTCCTGCCACAAAGCCTGGCTTCCAAAACTAATGTAATTCATGTCACTGTTCCTCAGAGAAGGATTTTGCTCATGCTGTGCATGAAAATAATATAACCTTTCTTCTGCTTGATATTCCCCTGCTCAAATCTACAAGGATCCCATTTGCTGCTTTATTTACAGCACCACACAGAGTTTGCATTCAGTGGGTTGTGCACAATCCCCCTTCAGTCCTTGACACCACTGCTGTTCGGCAGAAGACATTTGCCTTTTGTTTATATTTGATGTGCATTTTTTCCTTGCTGGACATATGACTTTGCCTTTGCTGTTGAACAAGCCCTTTTTATCAAACAACCCGAGTCAGGCAGCACAACTGACTCATTACCAGGCAGGAATTGCTATTCTACCCACTTTGTGGTTATGGCCACTTTTTACTGCCAGGGATTATATATTTTCTTTCACATCTTTAATAAAGATATTGAAGAGTACTGAGCAAAATGAAAATCTTACTGCAAGTCAATAAGAACATGCACTGCATACTAATATCTCATTGATCCTTATTTTCTAAAATACATTTTATTACTTGTTGTTTGTCCACTGAATAAGGGCCACATGGATATCTTTAGTGTTACTTAATCAAAATAAGACTAAATATGAATTACAGAAATCTTTTTCATCAGTGGCTTCTTCCATCAACCAAGTCCCTGTAATTTAATTTAATAAATGTTTTTATTTTTAAATAGTTCTTCTTGATCCTTGTTGGCAATTTCTTTTTGCTTAGGGAGTAGGATTTTTTTTTTTAGTTTCAAACATGTTGGTGTCCAGGCCTACATTCTGCTGGCACTTATGAAATGGAAAAACAATGTGATCCTTTGCATCTAGAAAACCATCATTTTCTAATCTGATGTGCAACTCATTATATTCTACAAAAACAAGGGCTGATGCAGAAATACCCAAGCTGATTTCAATTATTTTTATATAGTTTATATATTTAGAAACTTATATACAGCTTTTAGAAGCCCCAGGGATGCTCCTCCACTGGTAGCACAAGACCTTCAGTACCTGCTTCCCAGCTTTAAATTTCCTATCAGACATAAAGGATGAATCCTGTCTCTGCACTCCAGGGTGGTCTGCAGTGAACACTTCACTCTCACAGGACCCCTCCCCAGCCAAGTGAGCCACAGTTTGCATAGGGATTTCCAGGCATTTTGAGCTTTACCCAACAGTATTTATGGCATGTCAGATTGCCTTTGATGGAGACTGCCCTTTTTCTCTCCCCCCTGCTCTTGGTCTTGTCTTGCCTAAGCAGGCTGTGGCAGTGATTCTAGCGTCCCCATCATCTATATCATCACAGGGATGCTCGGTAATATCCAAATATCCATCATCTCACACAAACGTTTCCCGTTCCTTCGACCTAGAATCAATCTAATGGTTGAGTACTCCAATATCCCATTAAGTGCCTGCATTTCTGTTGGCTTTTGTAGCTGGCTGTGGCTGCTTGGTTCTATCTCCTCCCTGGTCAGAGGAAATGGAAGTGCTGCAGCAGCTGCAGTCTGGCAGACCCGAGGACGAACAGCAGCGGACAAACAGCGCCAGGACCGACCCCGGGGGCTGCGGGGGTGTGAGGATGCGAGTGCGGAGCGGGGTACACGGCCATCCAAGGGGGACAGCCCCAAAGGGCTGGGGACAGCTGGCGGGGATGGGGAGCGGTTTCGGGAGCCCGCGGCGGTCCCCGCCCGCGGCGCCTTCAGCACCATCTGCGCGGACAGCGCCCGGCCCGCCGCGCTGCCGGAGCGGAGCGGAGCGGCGCCGAGCCCCGCATCCGAGCCCCGCATCCGAGCCCCGCATCCGAGCTCCGCATCCGAGCCCCGCATCCGAGCCCCGCATCCGAGCCCCGCACCCCGCAACTCCCCGTCCGCACCCCGGCTGCAGCCCCAGCCCCCCAGGCCTTCCCCGGCCCGCCGCCGCCACTGACCGAACATCTGGATGTGCCCCTTGGTGATGGGGTTGAAGCTGCCGCAGGCCAGCAGGATAACGTGGGTCTTGGTGGTCTCGGTCATGGTGCGGCCCTGCCCGGCCCCGCCGCGGTCTGTGGCTCGGTGCGGCTGCGGGAGGGAGGGAGGAGGGCGGAGGGATGGAGCGGGGCCGGGCGGCAGCGGCAGCGGGGGCGGCGCCGCGGCTGCGGGAGCCGGGCCGGGGCCGCCCCTCGCCCCCGTGGGTCCCACACACGCGTGAGTGCGTGTACACTCGTGTACACACCACGGGCACACACACACCACGGGCACACACCCAGCCCCGCGGCGGGGAGGGGGACGCACGCCCTTGCACACACACACACAGATGGGCACGCATCCGCATCCGCTCTGTGGACACTCACAGAGGCGCAGCAGGGGCACACTGGCATCCCCAGGACCGAGGAGCTGTAACTGCAGATTTAGCTTGCAGACGAGGAGGTTGAAGGGTGACCTTATCACGCCCTACAACTCCCTGAAAGGAAGGTGTAGCCAGGTCAGTATTTTCTCCCAGGCAACCAGCGACAGGACAAGGAGACATAGTCTTAGGCCGACAGACATCAGAAAGATTGATTAGACATTGGAACGGGCTGCCCAGAGAGGCTGTGGAGTCACAGTCTTTGTGTTTAAGGAAAGACTGGATGAGGTACTTAATGCCATGATGTAATTGACAAGGTGGTAATCAATCACAGATTGGACTTGATGACCTCAGAGGTCTTTTCCAGCCTGATTCTGTGATCTGCACACCTCAATGCTCATGAGAAGCTATGTGTGTTCACCCTGCTGCTCAGGTGGTCCCAGTCTGGGACCTGTGTAGGTGTCCCAGCTGCTCCAGCCCCAGCACAACATTGCTGCAGCACCCTTTTCTGGGCTTCTATGGGGAAAATAACTTGTGGGGCTTCAGCTTCACCCAACATAGCCATATCATTGCCTGAAAGAGGCCAACATCAAATACATGCTTTGCATTCACCAGAAAACAGTCTTTACTGCAAGGTAAACTACTAGCAGACTACCCAACTGTCTAATTCTCTAAATTTCTCATTTTTAGGATTGCAGCATTGCTGTTCTCTGCTAAAGAAGCTCCTTGCCCTGAGCAAGGGTCAGTAGAGCCCTCTCTGCTTACAGCCACTGAAGAGCTGCAAGCAGCTGCCTTCAGCCCCTTCCCAAAGGCTGTCCTGGCCTTATCTCTAGCTCCTACACACACATTTTCCTCTCAGCAGGGAGTTATTTGCCACCAACAAGTCTCCCTCACTACATTCATCTGTCTTCCTCCTCTGTCCTTAAGAGGATACTCCCCAGACACTCATTTTTGCCATCCCATGGCAGTCTGTTAGCCCTACGCATAGCAGTGTGCTGTATTTCTCCTTGTCCTGCTAAGATTAATTATTCACAGGCTTTGCTTTTTCCCTCTCAGCTCATCCAGGTATTGGGATACTCATTAGCCTGAGTGATCTGAAGGAACAACACCACTAGGGGATGAACCCAAGATGATACTGAATGTATTTGTTCAGGGAACCCTTAAAATCCTTGTTGTGGCTGCACTCACACTGTCAGGAGCACACACTAATGGCAAGGGGTGGTCTGTCTTACTGCATAGGGGTGTGGCAACACTTCTGGAGTTATATTTCTATCCTAATTTTTAATTCAGACTAAGCTGGTGTTGAGGAAGAGAGGTGCTGAGACAGGTGGTGTTCTCTGCCCCTTGCTCCTGGCTCTGACTTCTTACTGGCTCTGTATGGACATATGATGATTCAATGGGATTAGATTTTGGGGTTGTGTTGGGCTTCTTCTTGTGCTGCTCCACAAGCTTACCCTGAAAAAGAGAGACTCATGACCTGTGGAAGAGACTCTGCAGTTTACCACTGTGCTGTGCACAGCATAACTCTGCCTTTTAAACCACAGGTCTTGTCAGCAGGGAAATGGGTGCTCCTCTCCTGCACATGCCCACCAAGGATGGTGTCCTACCCCCTTCCCTTGGGAATGGTACAACTGTCCTGATATGAAATGTGGGAGTGTGCTGTTTACAAGAACATTCTTCACTGATTCCTTTTATATAGAAGAAGATGAAGTTGAGGTGAGACAGTGGAATTTTTTTTGTTAATCCTAACCCCATTCCCTGATAATTTTGCAGAAGAAATTTTCCTTTCTGTAGCTTATACAACCTGCAGCTGTAGGAGCATTAAGTGCTGCTGTTGCTGAAGGCACAAATGGACAAAACTGCCTATGGCCAAGTTCTTCCACTGCCTGGTGATGCCAAACACATCCTGCTGGTCCTGACAGCCCCTGCCACGCAGCTGAATCTCTCTGCCTGCTTTGTTTCACACCGGAATTTGACCTTAAACACCAGAGAAAGATCAAGGTCACCTGTCCAGACATAGGTTAGGCACTGCCTGGCCATGGTGGAGACAAGGTCTGGCCAGCAGTGCCAGATGAGGCCGTGGTGAGGATGAGGTGTGGGCAGCCCTGTCTGTAGCTCTCCCTGTCTTTCCTGCTGCCGGTGAGTGATGTGGTAAGTCAGCTGTCACTTAGCAACGCTGCCGGCTGGGGAGCAGCGGCAGGTTTTGGTGCAGGAGTGATGCCTGCAAGGCTGTACAGTGGTTATTTCACCTTTCTTCCACTCAGTGTTTTCCAACCCAGCATGTATTTTCTTTTACTTGCTGCTTTCCCTGCACATGTGGGTGCAGGTTTCCCATGGCTGAAGACAACAGCCCCAGCTGCAGGAGCCAGATGTTCCCTGACAGCCCTCCCTGAGATTGTTGTGCAGTGCTGGAGCACCCTGAGACCCCCAGAAATTTGAGCTCCAACCCAGCCCATGGTGGCAAGCAGCCTTCTGCCACCTGCAGAGCTGGCACAGCAGGACACAGAGAGGGCAGAAAGATGATTAGCTGGGGATTATTCTCTGAGGAAGAAAACAACATGGAGAGACACAGGGACCTGCCTACACAGGGAGCTCAGATCAGCACTACAAAATCATTGCCTGTGGGACTTGAGACCTGTTAAGCACACCTGAAACATGGCCTGTGCCTCACACCAAGGGTATTTTTGCACATGGATTTGCCTAGCTCTTCACCATCTGCACAGCCAGGCCCCAAGAGCAGGGGGGTGTGCAGCACTAGGCAGGAAGATCATGGCTGTGTTCACTGGGGTGAGGGGTGGGGACCCCTCAGTTCTCCCAGCACTGCCTCTCACCTTGTCCCTCCTCTTGGGCTCAGGAGCAGGAAGAGAAACCTTCCAGCTTAAGGCTTTTAAAATGACAGTCTGCAAACTCTTCAAAAGAACTCAAATCTCTCAGAGAAAAGGACAATTAGAGGGGCTTAAACCATTTGTGAACCCATCCTGGCACATTTTGGAGCCTTTTTTTATAAGGGCTAAGAAGCAGATTCAGCTCTACTCCCCACATGCCAGCCCTATGTCTCTAAGAAATTTTTGTAAAGCAACAATGCATTAAAAAAAAAACCCAACAAAAAACCTAAAAAAAAAAGCAAGGCCTTTCCTTGAGAATTAATGAGCAAAAGATCTTGAATAACGGAGTTGCTCACTTGGTGGCTCATCTGGAGTATAACCCCTGGTTCCCACAAAACCAGGGGTTTTACACCCATTTTTGGTGTATAATCTGAATGTATCTAGCCAAAACTCAGGCTTGCAAACCCAGCCCATGTGAGGGAAAGGATTTGCAAGTATGAGGAAGCCAGACTGAACTGGCAGATTGGGCCAGGCTAGGCAGGCCAAGCTGAACCTGTTCCTCATGGAACAAGAGCATAGGACAATAAATGGAAGCAGTCAGGGGTAGCTGCTGTGGTGGGAGCCTAGTTGAGATGGAAGGAGTTGCCAAACCCACAGTGACCAGGTCTCAGGCCACATGGGGTGGGACAGCCTGGCCCAAAGGGAGGAATCTTCCATTTTGGATGGCCTATTGTAGGAGCCAGCATTCAAATGAGGAAGGAGTAAGCAAGGCTGAAGAGCAGCCAGTGAAAGACATGACTTGTAACTGAGGTTTATGAGTAGCCTGGGGAGCTCTTCTCAGGGCTTGGTTCATCATGCACTGGAAGAAGATGCCAATAAGTGGTGCCATGAGATAAAGCTGGAGATCTATCAAGATTGAGGGCTCAGCACCCTGGTTGTGGCCTCTGTGAGTTAACCCCAAGTGCTGTGCAGTGTTTCTGGGACACTGGATTGACATTTGAGACAATCTCCTGAGGAAGGTCAGCCTGGGAACCAATTTCTCTAAAAGCCCAATTTTGCACACAGACAGTGGACTGTCCAGTGCCACATCTGTGCGTGAAAACAGGGGCAGAACATCCTCACGCAAAGGGGAGACCTTGGACTCAATGAGCCTCACAGGACAATTAAAGATATCACTGTTAATGAAGAAAGATGGAAGCAGGCTCCACACGGTCCACCTCTCCATTGTTGTCTTAAATTACCTTGATGAAATCTCTTAGGTTCCCCTGACTATCTGTTAAGTGGGTATGGTCCTTGCTTACCTCTTAGAGTATGCTTTGAGGATAAAAACACACCCAAGATCTGTGAAATACTGAGCTGGTATGGTGACAGAGGCAGTCCAAGGATGTAAAATAGATTCACATTTGGGATTGCAAGACTTTCCCTCTGGAGAGCAGACAAACTTCACTCCTGGGCATTTTGGCTGCATTGTGGCTGAGGGCTGGGGTTATTCAATGGCTTCACAGTGTATCTGGTCTGCCCTCCTTCCCTGGGGAGCAAATCCTTTCCCATGCTGTGATATTAATAAAATGATAGGCTACAGTTATTGATCCATAAATAACAGAGAAGATAATACAAGTTGAGAAATCTGCTTCTTTTATCACAAATCTCTTGGAGCAAAACTAAGAGGAGGTTGACTTGGGGGTCCCCCTTAAATAGAAGGAAATTATCCCCTTGCTGTGTGCAGCAAAAGGCTTGAAATAGAATTTCATGAAAAATAGTGCAGAGCAATCAGAAGCAATGTCAAGCTCTCAAAAATGTTATGTGGACAATCTGATGACAAATCTGGAGTTGTGAAAAATCTTCTGAGAGTCAAGAAGATAAGGGGTGGGAGAGAAACCCGTGTACACACTGTCCTAATGAACAGATCTATTTCAACATTGCAGAAACTCAGAGGGAGGCAAAAGACCCCACAATTCAGAGAAAAAGCCCTGAAAAACAAGGAAAAGACTACAAGGATTGTGACATCCTTTGCTTATTTGGAAAGTAATAAAGAGGAGTGAGAAAAGGTGAAGAGAGACTTTGTGACTGGGTAGGCTGTCCTGATGGACCACAGGTTTCCTCATGCAGCAGCCCTTAGGTGTGGCTCTGCTTGGCAATTTATATTGGCATTAAGCAAGTTAAATACACTGACAATGACACCCAGCAGATTCTCTTGAAAATATCCAGGGCTGCCTGCTCCCTGCTGCACAAGGCTCAGAAGTCAGTTCTGCCCCATGGGAACCTCTCTGGTCTTTTGGGGTGGCTCTGAAAGTGCTTTGGACTCAGACAGGACTAAACAAGACAGGTGCTGAGTTGATGCTGCTGCTCTTTGTTTTTGAGTGTGATGCCTCCAGGGAGCACTTTGTGGTCTCCTGGATGAGAACTGTCAGAGACACCGTCTCTGGGGGTGTTCCAGAGGCATCTGGATGTGGCACTGGGTGATGTGTTTAGTAGTTTAGGGGTTATCAAGGCAGTATTGGGTTGACAGTCGGACTTGGTGATCCTAAAGGTCTCTTCCAACCTTCATGCTTCTATTCTATAATTGCAAAATGGGTGTGATTCCTTGCTCCCACTCTCTTTGCAATGCTAACTTCTGCTTGTAAATTATGAACAATAAGAGTCAGTGAGTGATAATGGCCTTAATAAAAACAAGTTTTCTTTCTTTCTTTCTTTCTTTCTTTCTTTCTTTCTTTCTTTCTTTCTTTCTTTCTTTCTTTCTTTCTTTCTTTCTTTCTTTCTTTCTTTCTTTCTTTCTTTCTTTCTTTCTTTCTTTCTTTCTTTCTTTCTTTCTTTCTTTCTTTCTTTCTTTCTTTCTCATTTTCCCCCTCATTTGACATGTTCTTCAGCAACACTATTTATGCCAAGACTTGACGATCTTAAAGGTCTCTTCTGAGACTGATAGTTCTACAATTTTGTGTGGGAAGTCCAAGCCTACGTGTGCTGTTCCCGCTGAAATTTTTCTTGTCACTAAAGTGTAAGGCCACTACCATACTTGTGTTGAGGGCCTGAGCCAGCAGTGTGCCCTTGCGGCCAAGAATGCCAACACAATCCTAAAGTGCATTCCCAGTGGTCAGGGAGGTGATCATACCCCTTTGCTCGGCCCTAATGAGACACATCTGGAGTGCTGTGTCCAGGTCTGGGCTCCTCAGGACAGGAGAGACCTGGAGCTCCTGGAGCAGGCCCAGCAGAGGCTGAGGAGATGAGGAAGGGCATGAAGCAGCTCTCTTGAAGGACCTGCAGCTGTTCAGCCTCGAGAGGAGACCCACCTGAGAGGGCCCCTCATCTCTCTGTCCCTGTCTGCAGGGAGGGCTCAGAGCAAGGACCAGGCTCTGCTCCCTGGGACCCAGCAATGGCACAAGAGACCACGGGCAGAAATGGATGCCCAGGAAGTTCTACCTGAACATGATGAAGAACTGGAACAGAGACCAGAGAGAGTGTGGAATCTCTCTCAGTGGGGATATTCCAGACCTGTCAGGACACAATCCTGTGCCATGTGCTCTGGGATGACCCTGCTTGAGCAGGGAGGTGGGACCCGATGACTCACTGTGGTCCCTTCCAACCTGCCCCATTCTGTGTTTCTGAAATTCTGGGACTGGGGCTCCCGCCAGCGCCACGGGCCGAGGGGGGATGTGACACAGCCGGCCGTCACTGCGCGGGCCGGGCCGCGGATGCAGGCCCCGGGATGCGCCGCGGTTGCCATGGCGACGCCCCACCGTCCCCTCGGTTGCCATGGCAGTGGGCGGGGGAAAGGTTTGCCGGTGGCGCCGCCGGAAGTGCCGGCGGGGGCGGGGTCCGGCCCGGAAGCGCGGCCGGCGCGGCAGGAGGCCCGGGGCGCCTCAGCGGGACGGGAGAGCGGCGGGCGGGCGCTGCCGGGGCCGGAGCGGCGGAGCCGGGGCTGCCCGGGCCGCCGAAGGACCGGAGCGGCGGGCTGCGGGCGGTCCTGCCCGAGCGGAGCGCAGAGCGGGGACACCCCGCCCCTTCCTCCCCGCGGGCCCTGCACGGGAAGATGGCGGCGGCGGGAGGCGGCGGCGGCGGTGGCGCGGGGGCGGCGGGCCGGCCCGGGCTGTGAGAGCCGCGGCGGGACGGGCGGCGAGCGGCGGAGGATGAGCCTGCTGTGCGCGCAGTATCTCCGGTGGGTATCTCCGGAGCGCGGCGGGCGGGCGGGCCGCGGCCGGGCGGCCCGGGGACGGCGGGAGCGGCGGGCTCGGAGCCCTCGGGCCTCGCGGCGGCGGCGCGGGGCGCCGGACGGGCAGCGGGCCGTGCCCGGCCGTGTGCGGGACCCGCCGCCGCGCTCCCCAGCCCCGCCGGCGGCGGGCTGCGCTGCCGCATGGCCCAGCGCTCCCCAGCAAGGTCACGCCGCTGCCTTGGAGCCGCGGGGAGGCTGGGAGAGTCCACCGGCTTCCCTGGCGGAATTCTCCATCGCTTCCCGAGGAGGTGGCCGGTAACCCGCCGCTGCGGAGCCACCGCGAAGTTTGACCCCGGCTGCGGAGCGGGGCCATGCTCGTAGCCCCGGGAGAACGGGACTAGCAGGAGTCGAGTCTCAGCCCTCGCCATCAGCTGGAAGTCCTCAGTCACGGCTGGCACAGCCGGTCGGTGCTGGGGACGGTCAGCCTAGGGGCAGGGAGAGGAGTGAGGCTGCTGGGGCTGTGCTTTGAAACAGCACCGTTCCCTAGTCCCTCAATTCCAGAGCACGAGGTACCTCACATTGATACGAGCAGAACTTTTGGGGTGAACTTATACCCAAATGCTCGTTCTCTAGTGGTTTTGGAAAGCAGCGTCGTGAGCTACAAATGGCTTTTCAGTAGCTGTAAAGTACTAAATGTTTAGGCTGATCGTGATGTGTCACCCCTGACGCTTCCAGAACACCTCATGGAAACGGAATAGGTATGCCAGAAGGGCCTGCACGTTCTTTCTGAGGAGTTCAGGGTTTGGGAAGGATTTAGAAGAAGTGAGTTCAATGATTTTGAAAGCACTTTTTTTGAATACAAAGTTCTGAAACACTTAAGTGGTCTCTCCTTGCTGATTCTCCAAATTCCTCCTTTCCTCTCATCTTGTCTTTTATCTCTGCTTCCTTCTGTTATCCCAGATCTTACCTCATGTTTATTTCTTCAAAAAAGAAAAAAGTTATCTTTTTTATCCAATAGTGAGCTTATGACCTTTTTCTCTTCCAGGTGGGTACGCCTATGCTGTCATAAAACTTCGTCATTCTTCCTTTTCTCTTACATTATGATAAAGTTCTTAAATGCTTTATTATTAACAATCTTCTACCAGTAAAAGACTTGGGTTTTTTTATTGTAGGATGTGTCTTAATAATACTGTAACCTCTGGCTCCCTGTTCCTTCTTGTGGCTGCACGTGTCCTTTGGCTTTGGGTTGTGGGAGGCCGTGCCGTTGAAGTCACACATGTCCCTCCCCCTGTCACCTTCCTGCACCACCAGGCTCTTCCTTAGCATTTTGCTGTGCCAAGCTGGAAATTCTTCCTGCAAGCTGTGGGCAGGAATCACCTGTTTCTCCTCTCTTTGTTCCTCCCACACTTCAGCTCATCCTGGGTTGTTCTTGCTTTTTCCTGACTGCTTTGTTTATATTGTGCCAAAGCAACAGGACTGAAGCATATGTGCACTAATGTGTTACAGGCACTGTCTCTGTCACCAAGAATCTTACCTCTTCCTAAAACAACAGGACAGTCCCCCTTCTAAACTTTTCAGGCACTCTGTAGTCCATCATCTTCCTTCTGCCTCTAAAGACCGTTTGGGTTTGTTCTCTGTGTAGAAGGTATGCTTGGGGAAGGTTTCCTTGAAAAGCTGTGAAATGCTTTTTACATCCACAGAGCGTACATTTAAATTGTTTGATTTGCATAGAGCAGAAATGCAGCTGCAGATTATGGCAGCCCAGGCTCATAAAGGGAACTGGGAATTAAGCCTCAGACTCTCAGAGCCAGTTCTGTTAGTCCTCTGTTTTAAGGAGGAAGGCATCCTCCCTTTTTCTGTGGCAGGACAGGCTCAGTCTGGCTACAGTGAAGAAGTAATAGACCAAAGTGTAACAATGTGAGAGGGCAGCTTAACAAAACATTGTGCCAAATGAAGACATGAGGCAATTAGTCTCTGCTGTCTTCATTGTCTTAATACTAAGGAGGGACAGAAATGTTTCTGCAAGAAATCATTTCACGGGAATTTGAGTTTTAGACAGAAGTAAGACAGATTTCTAAGGTGAACATGTAATGGTTGAATATCTAGTGAAATAATGACTCTGCAAGAATCAAGCTGCTGAAAGGTTGAGCAGGGAAGAATGGACTTTTAGCTGGACTACCTTAACTCTTCAACATCTAGGTTCTTGCTTTTTGTGTGTGTGTGAATCAGCTATTTTAAAATGCTGTCCTTGAAGGATTGTGCCCCTTCAATCAACCTGTGAGAACTGAGGAACACACTTCCTACAGAAGTCTTCCAGTAAGAGAACAGTTGAGGTCAGGCTTCATGTATTGAGTCTTTGAAAAGTTACAGGGTCTGTTTTTAAGTCATCTTCCTATGTTGCCATAGATTTTTGGGATTTCTGCTTTCCCAGTCTTATCCTTTTCAAAGTCACCTGTCAAGAGTTTTGGAGTGTATTCTCTCCCATCTAGTTTCCTGCGTATTCTCTGGAGTCATTGTTTGAGTCAGTTCTCAAATTTTGCACTGCATCTGGTAAGGTGAGTAGACCTTTCAGAAGGTCCTTTTAGGAGATGAGAACTTAAAAGATGTTTTAGGAAACAGAGACACTGTTCAAGTCTCCCTGTTCAGTGAACTTGTTCATTGCATCTGGGTGAAGATTTGTATCCATGCTATTTGTGCTGCTTGGGGAATCTACAGGTACTTCCCATAAATAAAATTAATCTCATGGGGCTCTTGTCTTAAAGTAGATACTTCATGTATCCTGCTAGATATAAAAGAAGTCACTTTTAAGCCAAGTATCACTGATAGGATTTCTGACATAATAGCACAGAGACTTCCAAGCATATCCATTTTATAAGCCAGTGTTGAGCTTTAGTTCATGTTTGTTCACTTTAGAGAAATGATCTTCAATGCCATTTTTATATGTTAATCTTCAAAATGGAGTTAACTAGGATTCAGAAGCTTAGCAGTTTGATATGAGACTGTCCCAATTGTATTTCAAAAAGATGTGAGCTCAGTTACCATTAAAATGTGGCGTTGCCCTGGTAAGCTGTGGCTTTTAGAACAAGCACAAATGTAGAATAAAAAATGCTTGAATTACAGGGCTTGAAACACTGCTTAGAAATTCCAGTGCTGGTGAACCAGTAGGTAGTTTCCTGTAGCCTTATGATGGGGCTATAACCAACTTCATTAAAGGTTTGACTGCTTTAATAATTCAAATTGTGGGACTCTTTTCAAGGACACATCAGTGGCTCCATTAAGTTCTGCATCTGCTGTCTCTTCCTGGTTGCTTCTTTGCTGTCTGCTGGCCCATGACCCACCTCTTGCAGGTCCTTCACTGTTAAAGGAGCAGAGGTAATTGCAGTCTGTGTTTGAGCATGTTCTGGTACTGATTCCTGGTCAGGATGATGTAGAAGTGGTGCTTGTCTGTGCTGGAAAAGCACCAACCAGAATACTGTTTGAATGAGCCTCAGCAAAAAGTCAGTTAATTAATTTATCTTGAGAGTATATGAAGGAAAAAGTTAGTAAATGTAACCTCTTAATTGAGAGCTCTGTGTCCCTGCAGTGGGCTTCCTGGGGTTGGTAGGATCACAAGGCAGGAGGAGAGGCCTCAGGAGGCTCCTGTCCAGCCTCCTGCACACAACAGGGGCAGCTCTGAGGTCAGACCAAGTGCCCAGAGCTTGAAGATCTCCAGGACTGGAGACATCTCAGCCTTTTGGGACAGCTTGAATGTCTTCATGGTGGAAAAGATTTTCTGTACGCCCAGCCTGAACCTCTCCTGTTTTATCTTGTCGCCATTGTCTCTTGTCCTCTCATCACACAGAGCTGGATCCATCTTCTCAATCCCCTCTCTGCAGGCATGTGGCAGCTGTGGGTCCTCTGGAGCCTTTCCTACCTGAGGCTGACCTAGCCTGGCTCCCACAGCCTCTCCTCCAGTCCCAAATGCAAGTGCTCCAGCCCTGATTGCTCTGGAGGCCTTGCTTCAGTTGTTCCACAGTTTTCTTGATTAATCTTGGTATCTGAGCAAGACCAAGTCATTCTTGGGAGGTATTCCCTCCAGTATTTTGTTTTCTGGAATGATAGTGTTTACTCTTGAATTTTAACTAGGAGAGATGTAGTGGGGCCTGCTTTGGCCTTCCAGGATACACCTCATAGCATGATGGTTTTTTGGGAGCAACATAAAGTCTCCCTTCTAGTTTTGTCTCTTTTTTCTCTATAAAAGATGTGTCCACCATTTGGTAACTAGAATTTCTGCCAATATTTAATACGAGCAACACTTCTTATTCTTCTTTGAGGGTGAGAGTAATGATTTAAAAAAGTAAAGATTGGTGATGACTCCTGTTTACTTAGGATCAACAAGCTTTTTGTGGTGACCTATGAAGTAAAAAGAATCACAGTCAAAAAAGTGTCAAGCAGTTCCCCACTGAGCTTTCTGCTGAAGGAAATACATCTTGCTGGGAGCTCCAAGACACACACCATACTTCTCAGGTGTCTGGGCAGCAATTTCTTGTTCCCTTTTTCCTGTCATGGGCATCTAAATTATTGAGCACCCTCCTGTCACCCAGGGACAACTTATGCTAAAGTCACTGTCAGACTTGTGATAATTTTTTGTTTTCCTGGATTCCTAAGGAAACAAGGCTTGTTCAAGTATGCTGAAGTTGGTTGCTGCCATTATAACATTGTGAAAGCTGGTTAGATGATCATGTTAGGGTGATCATGGTGATCCAAATGAGTGTGCCTGGTTACAGGAAAGCAGGTAGAGCCCAGCTGGGGAAAGGCAGCACTTCCAGATCTTCCCCTTAGCTGTGGTGTGCTTGTTTCTGTGCTGGGGTTTGAGCATGCTGCTCCCTAGAGGGGTAACAGCAGGGTTGGGAGTGTCTGTGCTGGTTAGCAGGTGCTGGGCATATATTCCTGCTGGAGGGACTGGCAGGAAGGTGAATATGTGTCAGAGAGAAGAGAGCTGCTCTAACCAGAGAACGTGACTTGCTTAGCACTTGGCAAAACTTGGCCATACAGACCAAGGGTGGGTTTTAAACTTGAACAGCTCTTGACAGGAGTTTCTCACTCTCCCTCACCCTCAACCCTGATGTTATGGTGTAAGTTTATGGCCAACTCTAAAGTAAGCTGAACTGGGGATCCACACTAGGTTAAAACTGCTTTAGTTTTGTTTTTTACCTGTGGGGTCTGGTCCCAGTTTGTTTCCTGATCCCATTAATTGTGTTACTACAGATGTGCTGATAAAAAAGGTGAAGTTGTGTGCAACAGGATTGAAGCACTAATGGTTAAGAGCAGGATGGGACTGCTGCTTGGAGTGACAGTGCTCTTTATCATTAAAGTGTTCACTGACCCAGAACACTGGTGAATAGTGTCCTGTTTCCTAGAATATGGCTGTAGCTTTATATAGAATATCCTTATAGAATCACTGTCCACAAACCATACCCCTCTTTCCAGTCTGGACTGAGAGTCTCCCCTTGCTGCAGAACACAGTGTGTGCTGTTGCTGCACTTTCTGTGCTCTGCTAGGAGGTTACATGCACAACAGTGTTCTAGTGACCTAGAAGTGCAGGTTAGTGTAAGTAAAGTTACAGCTATATTTATTTATTTATTTATTTATTTATTTATTTATTTATTTATTTATTTATTTTTGATGGAAGGGATGATTCCTGCAGCAATTAGTTCTTGTTCTAACCTGCATACTCCTATGTAGTTTGATCTTTATTGGAAAAGAGAAAATTCTGTTGTGGCAGTAAAACCAGGTGATACTTGTCTGAAGTGTTAATGAGGGAGTGCACTAAAGCACTTTGAGAAGGCTGCCCCTGTCCCTGAGTATAAGGAATTAGAGGGGTTTTTTCCCCTCAGTTTCTTCATTTCAGTGGATGGTAAGAAGGTACATTTTCTTGGTGAATTAGCTGTTTTATGTAAGTATTCAGTGTAAAGTATACTGTGGTATTCTGGCTACTTCTAAAATCTGTTTCTTCTGTCCTAAGAAGTCATAACAAGTAACCATAGCTTGGTCCAGTGAGATAATTTTGGCCTCTAAATAAGCTGATCTGGGCACTGAATTGTATCACAAACTTAAGTAACTTAAAGCTCGGTTTAAATCAATCTATCTAGAAACTGAAGCTACCCTGCTTTTTTTTTTTAGTTTGCCACATGAGCTGTTGTGGGCATTTTTAGATGTCTTAGTGCTTCCTATTGGAGAGAGAGAAAAGTTGGGTTGATGGGAGAAAACAGTGACTTGATGGATAAATGCCTTGGCATCTTCCCTGCCCTGCTCAGGCAGAAAAAAATGAGTATAGAGGAGGAATAATTGCAGTTCAAGTGCATAGTGACTGGGGAGGGAAGAGAGGATAATTTGCTGTAGGATCTGATTTTGTTGGATGAGGAGCTGCTGGGGGACTGCTGTTACATCTTCACAACAGTAGCAGAGACTCACTCATAGCAGCGGGCTGTTAGAAGAGCAGTTAGAGAATGCAGCTATAATTTGTAAGGAATATATGTGGGAGGACACTAGTTGTTGCTTTCATTACTTTGAACTTGAGGATTGTCCTCATCTTACTGGAAAAACCACACAGCTGCTGTCAGGCTGGAGTGGAATAAACCCACAGATTTTTTTCCTTGAAATCATTAGCAGAGATGCATACTTTGATTCTGTACTTTTTAATGTATTATGAGGGAGGTCATAGATTTCAGTGGTGTTTGGGAAAACATAGGTTTTCCTCTGCTCAGAGGGGGATATGGTATCTTGTTTCTCCATCTTACTGCTGTAAGAATAGAGGAATAACAGATTGTTTGTTGTGAAGTGAATTGAGGGCTCTGGGCCGTCGTTTCTCATGATCCCATGCAGAGTGAGGGGCTGGTGGCTTTGTGTTCTGAAGCTGAGTATTTAAATTCCTCTGAGTTAAATCAGCAGGTACTTGTTCAGATCAATGTAATCCTATGAGCTGGGATGGAATAAACTTTTTTGAGTGACATTAGGTCTGCTTTATCTTCTTTCTGTATTCCAGTCGGACTTCTCTTGGATTATTCACACTGACTTCTGCAGTCAAGGGATTATCATAAGGAACCAGAAGGCTGAGGAGTCTCTGAATCTCTTGGGGTTGTTACAGATCTGTGGGTGACAGTCTGAATTTCACTGATGGGACTCAAATCACAGATACCCTTGAGGTACTTAGGAGTCCTGCTAGAATTAATATTCTCTTCCATCTTCAGGGAAAAGAAAGATAATATTTCTGAAAGTGCTTACGATGTCCGGAATACATCAGTAGTCTATTTCTCATCTTTTTATTTCATTGTTTTTGGTGCTGAAAGTGTCCTCTAGTGCTCAGCCTGATTGAACAGTTTTCTGCTTTGTCTGAATGGTGGTAGAGATAAAGTTGATTTTTATTTTATTTTTCCTCCTCCTCTCCTTTGAAGCATTGTCTGTTTTGAGTCTGTGGACCCTGCTTATCATACAGCTGAATTATCTGAGAGCTACTCTGTATTTGTTGGAAAATGAGAAATTCATTCTGAGTGCTGTACCTTTAAGACTGATTCTGCCAAAATAGCGTGGAGAACATTTTTCAAACTACTTAAAGGCAGCCACTTTTTTTGTTTGGAAAACAGAAAACCAGACCTTTTGGGCATTAAGGGTCATTATTTCAGACTTTGGTGTTTCATGATGCCTTGAGAGCTGTTCCTCTTTGGTCAGGCTACAGCAAAGGGCAGTTTGTTTGGAGCCTGCCTGTTTTGGGCCCCCTGGACCCCCCCCCAGAGTCTGTGCTGTTACTTAGCACATCTTAACTTCCCTGCATGTGAAGAATAAATGAATTTTGATAAATCTATTGGGAAGACCGTTTTCTCCCTTTGTTTTATGTTAGTCCTGTGAATTGTACTGCTGACTTTTGCAGTGAAATTCTCCTGGTATTTGATTTGCCATGTACTGTGTTGGTCTCACCATGATATGAAAAAAGCATGTGGATATTGCTATGTGTCAAACAGCTGTGACTGAACGATAATCTTTTTTCAACCCAAACAACTTTTGACAGCTTTGGTTCCTTCAGCAGACAGTACTGGTTTTGGCAGGGCCTTTGGGCATTCCTGATCTTAATTCAAGGTACTCTTGAGCTGTTATGAGGGGTCTTTAGGGCACATTTTCCAAACTAGCCTAATAATAACTGAAAATGAAAATCCTCTATATAAAAAAGTTGCTAAGAAGTGCTAATCCTCTGTACCTATGGAGAAAGAAGAATGGGACAAGACTTCTGGCTGTTGAAGTTGTTTGTCTTGAAATAGTGTAAATACTTGACAATGTTATGACCAAACTTCTGAGCAGAGAGACTTGATCCATCCAGATATTCCCAGGAAAAAGCCAGTCTGTTGGTAAGAATAGTTTCAAAAGATTTAAACCACATTTATAAGCATTAAAACCCAGACCCACCAAAAGTGTATAAAAACATGAAAACTGTAGCAGCTCTTATAGATCAAACATGCTGCTTCAGTTACTAGTAAAGGAAATACTATTTCAATTTTAAGAAAAAGGTGAGATTTCTATATTGGTTAATGGTTGTCAGTTAAATTATTAAAATACACAGAGTAAACTTGCAGTAAAAATCTAGAAGGTGTTTCAGTTTGTCTTAATACCATTGCTAGGTATAATGTTGAACATACATGAAATCTTTAACTAAAAAAGAAGTGATAAAATCCTTAATATGCATTGTTGACATGCATTTGGATTATTACAGCAGCCTTAATTTATGAGTGTGTCACACAGATTATGCCAGGGCATGCACGTCTGGCAGGTTTTGCACCTAGCTTGATCATACCATGGCTATTTAATTTAGAGATTTATTTAGTTTTGAGGTAAGTGGCAGGAGATATGGGGCTTGGGGCAAAGACATCTCTAGGGGATTGTGACTTGCTCAGACTTCAGCCAAAGTACTTGTTTTCTGGTTTTGATATCAAAGACTAAAATAATGCCTAATGCTTGAAAGTACCCAGAAAAATATTTCCAGTGTGTTTCTTGTGCAGCTACAGACTATTTTGGTCACTTCCATCATAGGTGGCCAGTCAGAAGTCAGCACTAAAAAAAGTGCTGTGTCTGCCTGTAACATTACGTTAGGTGGTAAGAATTTGGGGATGCTCATTCAAGATCAGTTAAAATTCTGTACTCTTTGATTAAAGATGGTCACAAAAATGTATCTTCTGTCCTGCATAACTGATTCTGTTAATTCCTGAAATAATTCTTTGAGAACTGATGTGCTGGAGCATTAGGTGATGTGGGTCAAGAGTGTTTTGTCTTCTGGAAGGACAGATCCAAAAGATATGAAAGATATCAAGATTGGCCCTTAAGGACTCGGGTACAGGAAGTTTTTTGTGTATAATGGGAAATGCTGTTGAACATACAGATTTCAGATTTCGGTATTAAAGCAGCATGGTTCACCTGGTTTCCCTGCTTTATTGTCAAATGCTGAAGCACAGTGCCAAAATGATTCTATTTTCAAAATTCTTTTGGACGTGCTGGTATACTATAAAAAACAAGTGACTATGAAATCAAATCTATACTTGATTGCAAAGTGGAATGCAGGGGCAGCCTGAGTAACACACAAATGCTGAGTTAATAACTGGTAACTGTGTTGTCACATGTCAAATCTTTTAATATGCCTCAAGGATTCAGGAAATGTTTTCTCTGAGTGAGGACAGTGACTACCCTTCCCCACGTCCCAAAAGTAGCAGTGGATTGAGCAAGGCTGGTGATTTTTGCTGCGGGATTTGGTGGGAGGCAGGAGCTGGAGTGAGTGAACCCAAGGCACACAGGACTTCCTGAAGGCAAGATGTAATACCAGGTGGGAATGGTTTGGCAGTGTCTGGGATGTGTCTTTGGGTATGGAGGTGACTTGGTAGGACTTCAAAAACAAGCAACTGAATGTTTGTCAGAAATAACATCAGGGTGATGGGTTGGACTGGATAACCTTTTGAGGGCCTTTCTAGGCCTACGACCTGATCTTCAGGTGGGGTGTGGTAATCCATTGCTATGGAGCCTTTTCCTCAGCCTTTACAGAAGATAATGAGGTCTGATCTGACTGCTGAAAGGGAGACTGTGGTCTGGAAAGCTGCATTCACATTATTCTTTTTTACATTTATGTTTAGTAAAGATCTGCTGCGTTTTTCCATATATGATTCATAAAGCAGATAGTGATTTATAGTCAGTTGAACATCATGTGAACTTTTCTGACACAGAACTAGAAAGGACTTTAGGTCTTGAGATATAAATTTGAAATAATTTTTTTTTAATAAAAATATTTAGGTCTCACAAGTAGATTTAACCTTGGGGGTTATAAATTTGCTCAGATGCTTTCTCCTAACCAATCCATTAGTTTTCAAAACAGGAAAGGAGGTTATTGGTTAACTGGGAGTACCTGAGAGTGCTCAGTGGGGCAATGGTGGCAGCAGATCTGTTTGGAGGCAGTTTGAGCCTGCTGGAGCAGAGCTACACAGGTCAGCTGGACTTGGGCCAGGGCCTCAAGAACTTCGAGCTGCACCTCTCCTGGAGAGGACAGTTCTTTAGCAGTGTATCCATTGGCCTCCCTTCTTCTGTGCTAATAATATTTGCTAATCTGAGCTGATTGGATTGGTCATAGGTTTCTCCTTCACATATTCCAGGAGTACTATGTGTTTTGGTGATGGACTTGGGTTTTGTAGCTAACAGCCCTTCTGGATGAGGCACTGCTGTACTGAGGAGAACCAACAGCAGAGTAGTGCGGGTGAGTTGTGTGTTGCTAAGCCAGAAATTATTTGTGTATTCTCTAGCTGGAAAGTAAGTTTATCTCAGAACAGCATTGCCTATGTGTTTCTGATAGAGAATGGGGAGCAGCTAATGAGACTCCTATAAATGACTGGCAGTGATGTGCTGAGTATCCATTTAATTATCATCAATGGAGGATATTATTCTCCCCAACTGGTGTTCAGCCTTCTGCCGTTACTGTGCTTTCAGAGTATTGTTTGTGTGTAATTTCAAGATGGAAAATTGAAAATAATTTATAAGATGCAGTTTGCAATTAGGATCATACCCAGATGTAATCTGAGCATTTTTGTCAAGGCTTGTCTGTACCTTTCAAATCTCTTAATAATGAGAAGCTGTTTAAAACTTTTGGGTATCACATGTTTGTGCATAGATGTGTATTTCCTGTGATGTTGGTGTGATGGAGAGTTTGTAAAATGAATAGGATTGGCAAAAAACAGTTTACAGTTACTGAATGACCACAATATTTAAATATCAATAATTTTGCTTTAGAGCTTATGTTTTGGAAGGCCTTGACTATCTGGGCATAGATCTTAGCATTAGGAGTTGGTGAGCATATGTTGAAAATGCTGAACTCCACTGTATCTGTCATAGCTAACTTGCTGCAAACACAGTATGAGGGATTACTTGTGCTTTATTTCTGCCACCTCTAATGGTACCATCTAATGGATTTGCTCTTTACCCATCTGCTGCTTAGCAATGAAGACAGTATCTCAAATTCCCAGTAACTGACTCCTCTTAAATGATAATTTCCTCCGTGTTGGAGCTGTTTCACCCATAGTGAGCATAAAGGTCAGCATTTGCCACTGCACAAGGGGTAATTTGAGGCAGGGATGGAGAGGAAGGGGTTCTGTAGGGAACACCAAAAATGAGAAAGAGATTGGAGTTTTATATCCCAAGCTGTTAATGGAGGTTGGGGGCAGCAGGGAACTTGTAGAGGTAAAAGTCAGAATTTAGATGCTGCAGTTGTTTCCCTCTTGATGCAAAGTGGAGTAGCCTTTCCAGAGGGAAATGTAAGTCACTGCTCTCCAGTGCTGCAGGCAGGTGAGAGGGCGTATTTTGTCTGCATTACAGGGAGAGGGAGAGCAGAGAGTCCGGTGGAGGCAGTGGAATGCTGGAAGCCTGAGCAATGTAGATTTGTATTTCCCTCTCTGTAGATTAAATCAGATATTAAAAACACACTAACTTCCCTTAGGAGCACTTTAACTTTGGGGCACATCATTTTAAAATCTTGGGACAAGGAAACTGACTTGCATGAAACTGGAGTAAGGAAATGAGTTTGAATGAAGCTGACGGCAAGGGTACTTCTGCCGTTATCCAAGGAGGAGGAATGTCAGCTCTGATCAAATTTGGAAAGAGTTGCTTTTAGTGGTTGTGTTTTGAGGATTATTATTATGACTTGCTTCTACTAGAGGAGAAGGAGGGAAGATGGGATTAAGAAAAACTGTGTTCTGTGTCCCCATTTCTCAACATCCTTCTCAGCTATAGTGAGAACACAAAAGGAATAGAGCAGGATTCCCTGTGGAGGGGGTTTGTATTCAGGTGGTGATTGCTTTGCTTTAATATCTGCGTGCAGAAGTGTAGAGTTTGTGGGTTAGTTTTTTTTACTGGTGATGAATTACTTGTTTCTGTGGCTTTGATCTACAGCTATTATCTGATTAAACTGCAGGTCAAGGAAATTACCTGTACCCGGGCTTCAGCTGCCTGTAAGAGGAGTAATAAGATTAAACTTAGCACGTAAAATTGACAATAAGGTGGTTCTTTTAAAGGTCTTTTTCATTTATGTGTGTTCCACAGCACATGAAACATTTAATTCCACAGCCTGAAGATCTCTTGCTACCTCACTAAGAGCTGACATCACCTAAACGTGCCAGCTCCCTAAGCAAGTGATTCCAGAATTTTATGCAAACTGTGGTCATTTAAATTAGGTGGCAACACTTGAAAGTTTGTACCTTCTATAGAGGTAAAGCTGTTAACGTTGTTTAACAGTACATGTCTGATGCACGAGTAGGTAGAGTCTGTACACAAATTATAAGTAAAATCTTTGTTGGATGCTGTATACCCCTGCAAGATCCTGATTCCATCCATTTGCCCTTTCAGGAAACAGTGTGTGAGGCTGTTAACAGCTGTTGTCTGTATTCAGGTGATGTTGAATTAATGGGTGGAGGAAAAATCAAAGATTAAGTTTACCCACAAGTTTGCTGCTACTGTTCTTCAGGCATAATCATCTATGTTTAGTAACAATCCTAAGATTGCTGCAAAAGTATTTCCTTCTGACAGGTCATAGTTAGAGATACTGTTTACAAAACAGTTCAGGGAAGTCAGAGTTACGTTTCAGAATACAACCTTTAGCAAAGTGTACCAGCTGCAAAGGATTAGTAGCCACATAGTCTCTAAAAACAGTTAAGAAAGCTTTCAGTTTTAGCAAGTGTTAGTGGTAACTCTTAGGAATTGAAGGAAAAATACTTATTTTTCATAAAACTGTCAACTGCTTGTATCAGCAAGTTTTCCTCACGTCTCACTCCAGATGTGAATGATGTCTTGGGTGCAGTGCTTTGGGGCTTCTGAACAACCCATCTCCTCTAAATATGCTGTAGAATATTCAGTGTCCATGCTGTTAGTGTTTCCTACTGCTTCCACCTGCCCTGAGTCAGCATGGGTATGCTTAAATACAGACAAATAAAGAAAAAAACTGCACTGAGTATAGAAACCATTATAAATTTTTGTTGAATATAACAGTTATTTTGAGGAAAATCTAAAATGGTAGTTGAGGGTTGTTGCTTTGAAGTTCCTTCTGGTGTGAACCTTGCCAAATACTGAAATTATGAAATTAAAATATCAATTTAAGTATCTTGGAATTTTAGTACGCTAGTATAGAAAATTTATCTTTCCTATCCAAAATGAAAGATTTCCCACATTTATTCTATATATTTCTGGCAGTGCCTTTGATGAGCCTTGGTATCAGTCCCCTCCAGCTAAGGCACATTAGGCTGCAGGTGTAGCACAGTTTGCATACACCTCCAGGAAAGAGAGCTGCTGGAGTATGAATTTCTGCTTGGAGTGAAACTCCTGCCCATTTGATGTTTTTCAGTTTCTAGAATCACAGAACGTGATTGGATTCTGATGGCTTTTATAAGCCCAGCTGCATGGATTCATTCCCCATTTTAGTCATGTAAATCCTCAATTCCTTATCGGGGAGGGGGTTGTGTTACTGAGTTTTGATGAGGGAACTGATACAGCTGCTGATGCTTAGGGCTGTCAGGGGAAAACCAGGTGGAGTTCCCCTTCAGGAACAGTGAAAGCAGTGTTGTGTTCCATGTTGGCTTTGTGAGGTCTGGGGTTTTCCGCGTTTTTTGCAGAACTTGTCATGCCACAGCAGATCAAGCCTGGCACATCTTCACTGTGAAAATGAGAGAGGTGTGGTGTAAGTGAAGCTTGACTTCCAAAGTAGAGGATGTTAGCTGGGTAACACAAAACTGCTGCTTTGAGAAGTTTGGCTTGATTTTATTGGCTTATCTGTGCTTGATAATGAAGTTTGTTAGCAGACCCCTGCTTCGTAGAATGGATACAGCCCTATTAGAGATGCAGGGCAATGTATGCAAAACTGAAAATTTGTGATTGAGTGCTTTGAATTATAGCAGAACTGAAGACAGATATTGGAACAGAAACGAGTTCTTCTGGGGACAATGGTAAAATAGATCCATTTGTTCAGTGATGCACAAATAGAGTTTGGCAACAAGAGGAAAACTTGAATAGAATAGTTAACCTAAGAGGCTGTATGGTTTTTCTAGCACGCAACCTTTTTTGCCCCAGAATGAGTCATTCTAATGTAGATTCAGTTTGAGGTGGTGTAATAAAATATATGGCCAGAAGAGCTTGTTAAAAATGCTGGGTGATAAAAGGAGCCATTGTCACTGTGAGAAACTCTCATCAGCTGTTACCAGTGAACTCCAGTTGGTGCTCACTAGGAGTCCCTGAGCACCCGCAAAGGCCCATTGTGAAGTTTGTTTAAGGAATGGGCAGTGTATCTCTCTCTCCGTCTCCCTCCTAATATTTTGCCACTGATGCAGAGCAAGTTTTGTACCCAGGCTACCCCCTGTTATCCTGGCTTAGAATGTAACTATTTGAAATAAATTGTTTCTAGGTGGAAATGGAAGCAGCATACTAATGTTAGATCGACTCTCCTAATTCCTTTGGCCTCTAGGAAGTATTGAAATAACTTCTATACATTTTATTAAAAATTACAGTGACAATTCCTTCAGTATTGCTTGTTGCAATTTTATAAATTATACAAAGCAGTCTGTGTTAAGTCTGGTGAAGTGACTGGTGCTAAGGCCTCTTGTTCTGTGAGTGCATGAGTCTTCTCTTCCAAAAAAAAAATGTGTTTTTAAATAAGCCTTTTAGGTAGAAGCTCAGGTCTAGATATATGATTAGGTCTGTGCATTTACAGAGTCTGTCAGCAGTTGCACTGATATAGAGCCTGAGGCTCTCTAATCTGAATTCTCTAGGCAACAGTGAGGGCAAACTTCTGGGGGAAAAAGAAAGTGCTTTTATATTTCCCCTTTTAAAGATTATACATAGTGGAAGGTAATTCCTCACAACTAATTTCCAGAGGAGCTTTGGAAATCGGCTTTTAAAGGGCAGAGCCTTTGTGCCTGGAAGAGAATTCCGGGCTTGTGTCTGTGGGTGCAGTCCTGCATGTCCTGCTGGGGCTGAACCTCTCTGCATTCATGGCTTTGGCAGCACAGATTGTGTTCTCAGCTCAGAGGTGGCCTTCACAGCACTGGAAGATGTTTGAAGCGTGAGCCAGACTGTAGGAACTTGGCTGGCTGTTCAGAAAAGTGAGACTCCAGCACCTGAGCAAGTCAGCTTTTCCTTGGGAGCAGTGGCATCGCTGGCTGCCAGGTCCCAGCACCGCAGATCTGGCTCAGCTCTGGGCCTGACCGGATTTGTGGGTCAGAAGTGCAGGGGCTGCCAAGGTACAGTGATGCCTGGAACGAGACTGGGCAGAGCAAAAGGAATAAAATAGGTATTTATTGAAAGGATACACCTTGGATAGTGCAAGAGCCTGGCTGGGGCTACACCCAAGTCGAATCCAGGATGGATCCCATCCCTTTTGTAAGTTTTGGTTCATCTGCATATTGGGGTCAATTGTCCAACCACAGCACAGGCCATGAAGTCTCAGCCCCCTGGCTTGCCCTCTTCCCTTCACCGTTGTTTCTGCTTTTTGGGTTCAGGTTGTCCTTGATTCTCAAGCTGGGAAGGGATTGTTTTGTATAATTACTGTGTGAAGAGAACTTACTAACACCTAATATAAAGTTTCAGAGTTACACCAAGCAGCAGAGAATCTAAAACGTATAAAAGCTAAATCCAAGGCATCATGGCATGCAGAGGAGATTTCTGTTCCTCCTTGTCCCTTCTTGGCTCCATGGAGGTAGGATCTGCTCATTCCCATCCTGCTGGCTGCAGCCACAGAGAGCCTTCACTTAGATGCCTTTTGTTACTTCTGTGTGGATGAGGAAGAAATGTTTCTTGGGCTTTCAGCTTTCTTCTAATACAGTAGCTAAAATTTGCATTGCTTGTCTCTGTTATTTCTTCTTCCGGTGTTCCCTGCTTTTGGGAGTTAAAAAAACATATTGACACCTTCTTGAAATAAATTGAAAGAAGTTGTCTTAAAGGCATTAAATTTGGATCAGGTGAGGAATGTACAGATTCACTTCTGATACCAGTTAAGGTATTCTTGACTTTTGTCTTTGACTTTTGTTCTTGACAATTAAAGCTCTTGGGGCATCCCATTGCTTCTTGGATGGAGGTAGCTATGGTGAGCTGTTATAGATAATGCTTTATTTAGTAAACAAAAATTTTGTGAAGGGACTAACCAATTTACATCTTCCTAGTAATGTATATTCCATTCTGATACATTTTTAATTCTCAATGTGGACCTCTAAACCTTCCCTGTAATTTGTGGTCAGTAGGTAGATCCCAGAAAGAACTGAAAAACTTTAGTCACCACAACTTCACATTAGCAAGAGAAAGTATGTGCTTGTTTCTGCAGGCCCTTTAGAGATTAGGTGGTGCTTTTTGCTGGCTCTACATTCTTTTCCAGCTGGCATCTGACATTTATGTTAGGCACAGTGTGTCTTCCATCTGTGTTGGGTTTTTTTTTTTTCCCCTGAGGCAGGTGAAGGGAGCATTTCATATGCTGGGAGGATTCCATGTCCAGTGTGGAAAGCTTTCACTCTCCAAATCTATATCACCACTTGAGTGCATTGAGAGCAGAGGGACATGTCCCATGCAAACCCAGCCAGAGCAGGCATCCTGGTGTCCCCTCTGCCAGCCCTGGGTTAATTGTGTCCATCAGACAGGCCAGCAGTGCTGCTCCTTGAAGCTTTGTGTACTGCTGACACTGTGCTTAACTGTAGCACCTCCATTGCCTGCTCCAGCCAGCCAATGACCATTCAGAAATATTTATTTATTGAGGATTGCCCCAGTGTTCTTCTTTTTGGGAAGCTATTTGCCAGCCTCCACCAGCAGTGGGGATTGGCAGAGGATGCTCAGTGCAGGAGCTGTAGATAGTTGCCTGTAGTTGCCATTCTTTCTGTGTGTACTGTGTGGGTTTTTTTTTTCCTTGGAAGCCTGATAAAAGCATTGCTTTAAGGATGCAGTTCAAGGAAGAGGAGTAATTGGGGAATAGTCTTATCCCTTCTCCCTACAAAAAACTTGTGCAGCCTGGGGGGCAGGAGGGCTGTACTAAGGTGCTGATAGACACTGATGGGAGTCTGTGTTGCTCTGACTCTGTTGGCTCCTGCCTTTCATGTGTGAGAACCGGGTAATTGTCACTAATGGTGCCAGGACACTGCTGCCACATAAAGCTTAGAATATAAACCATAATGTAAGCATTTTTAGTTTGTATTTGTTCAGAAAGAGGCAAAAGCAGGGAAAAGTGAACAGTTGGCTATGGTTATGGGATGAACTAAAAGCAGTCACACTGTTGACTCAAGTAGTAGCTCAAATCCTGCATGGAGTGAACTAGAGCAGAGTGAGTTGTAAGCAGATTCACCATTGCATGAATGTGCTTTGGCATAATTCAGTTATTTTGATCTGTCTGTTTCTAATTTATTGTCTTACTGCTTTCTTACAGGCAGGCAGAAGTCCTGAAGGCTGACATGACAGGTAATTGCCTTTTATATACAGTTGATATAGCTTATTAATAATATTTGATTCCTGGTTTTGTTTTCCTTTTGTGTTCCTTTTGCTTAACATTCCTTAGAATTATATAAATAAATAAGTAGTATTTTAACAACTTTTGCCTGTACCTAATGCATATTTTTTAAGTTGACTTGGGATGTTCTAAACATTTGGAGATGAAGGTCATGTCTACTTCTCTCTGAGACTCCTGCCCAGACTAGCACAGGAACTGCTGTACTAGGGATTAGCCAGGATTTGGGTGGTTTTAAGGAACCTGTATGAGAAAATGCTCATGAGCATGTGTTGTGAAAGTGCAGCCCTAGACACAGTGAAATGTTATGAGTTGTGATTTAAGCTATATGTATTCATGGGAAATGGAAATAGTTCATATTAATGAATCAGCCCTTCAGTAAAAGTAGCTTCCCTCATGGACCTTTGCTCAGCTGTGCTTGCCAGCTTGGTGTAGTGAAAGCAGCAGGCTGGTGTAGTTCCCATAGGAATATCAAAACCTGGACCCACCCAACAGGAGTGGCTCCACCCTCAGCATCAGGATGTTTCCCTGGGGTAAGGCCTTGTGCTCCCTCAGCCCCAGCCCAGGTGGTTGTAGAAGCCATGGGAAATTGGACTCTGACTCAACAGCAGGGAGCAGTGTTTGCACTCACCCTCTGGGATGGAGAGCAGATGACTATTGAAGAGTTAGAATGTGGCAAGCATGCAGCAGTACTTGCCCACAGTGTTCTCCAAATACCCACAGTGTGTGTCCATGCACTGTCCTGTTAAGCATCCCTCCATGGATTTATTGTTCAGGCTAATTATTTTCAGGCTACACAGGAAATTTTTCTAAATTCATCCAGAGGCAAGAAATTCTGCAGTTTAACTTATGGAGAACCACGTCCTCCTGTTTTGTTTTTTAACTTGCTGGCTGCTAACTTTGTTCACATCTAGTTCTGGTGTTGTAGGAGACTCATCAGTTAATCAGTGAGCACTCAACCCCTCTAGTTCTTGTATTTCATTATTCTGATGAAACTGATAAAAGCAGGTGCTTGGTGGTGTGTATCTTACACTGAGCTCTGTTTTTTCATTTGGTAAATGAGTGAAGACTCAGATTAACTCTGTAAATTTGTGTGTCTTTGAGTTTTTTTTTCTTTCCTGTTGCTCAGATTCAAAGCTGGGTCCAGCAGAAGTCTGGACATCCAGACAGGCTCTACAGGACTTGTATCAAAAAATGCTAGTAACTGATCTGGAATACGCTTTAGACAAAAAAGTGGAGCAGGACCTGTAAGTACCTCATTGAATTTGTGTGTGTGTATGTAATCTGGGGTGGAAGGCAAGAAACCTTGAGAGTTGCAGAAAAGCAATTGTATCCTATTGAATGGTTGTCTTACTTCCTTTAAAATGAGAGCTGTGCTGTGGATGAAATGTGAGAATGCACTGCAGAGCTGATAAAGAGCATTCAGTAGCTTAGTGTTTTACCTCTGGCAATTCAGAAGCAGCCATGTCATGCAGGAGTGGGTTTTGGAGAGCCAGATGGAAGTGGAGAAGCTAAGGAGCACCAGTCTGCTCTGCTGTCAGGGAAGGGCTGAAGTTTGCATTTTCTGGAAAGGAGGACATTTGCCTGATGTAATCACCTGGAACTTTGAGTAAGGTCTAACAGGAGCTGAGTAGCTACTGAAGAGCCTTTTAAGCCCTGTGAGGTAGAGCTGGGCAGAGGGAGGAATAATCAGGGGAGAACTTAATGGGTTGCTCATGACACCTTACAAATCAGGGGAAAATCCAGCTGGGTTTTCTCCATGCTCTGAATCCATTCCCTCTTATTTAAGGTGCATACATGGATTGTAATAAGTTTAGTTAACAGAAACATGTGTTTCTTTCAGGATTGAGGGAAGCCAGATGAGTAGGCTGGCTGAGTTCTCCTCTCCATGCTTCCAGTTACTGAATTATTTTTAATCCTTATTTCTGTACCCCACATCTTGTTTTAGGGAGGGACTTCTATGCTGCCTAAAATAGAACAATTGCAAGCAAATATTAATGATGTTAGCATTAGCCATATATATATATATATATATATCTGTATGTATATACACATACATGTTAGCTATATATATATCTATCAGGATCTGTTTTCTGAGATATGGAAGGTGAGGAAAGGTGGTTATTCCATATTTAACATTTGTTCTCATCTGAATGTTGCCTGAATTTGAATATTCATGTCTGATGCTATGTAATTAAACAGTTCTTTCCTGTTGCTTATGCCATCTGCATAAGACACTTCCAAAGTAAAAAGATAAATGCCTCTTTTATTTTCAGTTGGAATCATGCCTTTAAAAATCAGATCACAACACTCCAGGGTCAGGCGAAAAACAGAGCAAATCCGAATCGGAGCGAAGTTCAGGCGAACCTTTCTCTGTTTTTAGAGGCAGCTAGTGGCTTCTACACACAGGTGAGTTGCACAAAGTAGAGGATGGGTGGAGGATCAGTTTTAGGTGGGTAAAATGTGTTCTTTGCCCTTAGCTTAGGAAACTGCTGCTGTATTGGATTGAGCAGTGCACCTTGTTAACAGTGGTGTTCTCAGCAGGGGATGTCTGCAGAGCTGATGATGGGCTTTCTTTTGATCAGTCTTGAGCTGAAACTTCTGTGCATCTGGTAGTTGTTTTGGTGCAGTTTAGGTTCCTTTCTAATAGAATCTCTTTAAAGCCTAAACCCCACTGTTTTGGGTAAGGTCGAAGGTCTGTTTCTTACTGTGCTCTGCTTTGTCTGCTCTGAGCAATCATAAAAGCAGCAGGAAAGGCTAGAATGATACTTCTTTGCACTATCTCTTGCCTTCTCGTTCTGCATCTGTTGCCTTCTTGACCTACTGCCCCTGTGAGTCCTCTATTAGAAGGCCTAGCCTTCACTGGCTCTCCAGTCCCTCTTAAAGCCATTTACTCTGTCTCTGCAGTGACCTGTGGTGAAAAATTTTGTCTTTTAATTGTAATGTCTTACAGAAATGATGACACAAAAGCCTTCAAGCCTAGCAGATGAGTTAGGTGATGATTTCATAGTTCTATTTTTCTGCTGTTTCTCTAAAAATTCCCATTGTCTTCTATGTATGTGTTAGTGGGCCATTGCCTTGATTCCTTTTCATTCACTGTATAGTGAAGGATAAACAAGGATAATCGGTTTGGATTAAGTTACTCAGGGACAGAAATATGTGCAGTAAACACAGATGCGCAGAATGTTTGTGATGGCCTAATGGTTTTGGTTTTTGTCCCTTCCTTGTGTCTCCTAACACTGATTATGAGCATTGAGGTCTAAGTCTTTCTTTTTGACAACAATTAGAACAATTAGTTCACTCTAGGAACTGGTCTTCCCCTAAAGCAAAACTGTGTTGTTGAGTGCTCTTGGGTGAAGAATCTTTTGCAAGGCTTTCAGTTAATTGCCAAAGGAGTGAGATTCCTATTCATATACTTATTTCTTACTGGCATATTTTTGCCTACACTCTTTCCTTTGTTAGATTTCATTAGATTTCAGCTTTAAATTATGGAGAATAATATTCAGTGTATGATAATGGCCTTAGTAAAGATAACTTGCCTTTCTTTCCTTTTTTCCCCTCATTTGGTGTCTGCTTCAACAACATTCTGGGTGCTGAATCCTCTGTGTGTTCAGAGTAAACTTTGTCTTCAGCTTACAGCACTCACAGAAGGTCATTTGTACTGTATTATTTCCTAGTTGGATTCCAGACATCTGCAGTGCCAGCTCCAGGGTGCTCCAGCTCCTTGTGGCTGCCCCTTTTTTCCCTTCAGTATTGGTTTTTTTGTAAAGCTAGTTGTTGGAAACAGCCAGTTTGACAGGCTGTCATGGTTGCCAAGGGCGTTCTACCATCTACACTATTTGTCTTGCAAAAGCCTTGTTCTTTCCTGCAGTGGATCAGGGAATTTTACTCTTTCTGAGTTTTATATTACAGACTGGGTCATCTTTCTCAGTTTGCTATGATGTTAATCCCATTTTCAGTCTTAAGCCTTGGCTCAGCCAACGTACCTGTTCTCCTGCTGTGAGGTTTCCGCGAGTGACATCTTTGAACAAGAGCATGAATTTTCTTAATTTGGCATCTTTGAAGATGTCAAGTTGCTCTCTTTTATCCAGCTTTCATCTGTGAGATCTCTCTTGTTCAGGGATTTTTGTTTACTGTATAAAGACAGACCCAAAGGGGAGTGAGGTGTAACACAAACCTCTTTCTGCAGCAAGCAAAAGCATCACCTCAAATCTTGCTTACAGAGTGTGTGTCTCTGTCAGTCGTGGGCTTTCTCTGTGCCTTTATCTGAAAGTGCAACCCTCCTGCAGGTCTGTTTTATTTGGAGACTGAGCATGTTCCCAGCTGGAGAAAGTCTGTCACTTCTTACCTGTATTTTTTACCCTAGAACTCAGTCCAACAGACGCTCTTCACTTTCTGCTTGCTGTTACTTTGCTGAGTATTTGCTGGAGTCCGTTAAGACGAACTTCAAAAACACTAATTAGAATGGCAGAGTTTAGGTTTTCTTTCAATCAGCTTTTGAAATGTTTGCACTAGTAGCTGATGCCTTGTTCCTTGAAAGAGTTTCAGTGTTGGCTTACCACACATGTTTACTGATATCTCAGCCACTGAACTGTTAGTATTGCCTTGTGTTGCTTACAAGCTTGTTTATGTTCCAGCTTCTTTCTAAAGTTTGAGTTGGGATAGCGTGGTTTCTTATGTTGGAACAAGCTGCTTTGGAGGGTGAGGGATGTTAATTTCTATTATTTTCAGAGAACAGTGTCACTTCATCAAGGTATAAAACCCACTGTGTCCCTCTTGAGTGTCCTACTGAAAAAACGAAACAAAAAGACAAAGCAAAGCTATAGAACTCAACAATATCGGTAGACCTTCTGTAGTCAGTCTTTGCTGATAAATCCTTGGTGATTTAAATATCATGGGGATTGAGTTACTCACTTTCAGGAGCTCAAGCTTGTTAATCTCAAATATGTTTGGCTCATCTGTGGTGAGCACACCTCCAATGGTGCTGTGTTAGTTTTGTGACTTGTTTGGATGCCTTTCCAATGCCTGTCTTGAGCTGCTACTGACCCAGCCCCGTTTTTGCAGTTACTACAGGAATTGTGCACAGTTTTTAACGTAGACCTGCCGTGCCGTGTGAAGTCTTCCCAGCTGGGGATCATTAGCAATAAACAGACGCACACCAGCGCCATTGTGAAGCCGCAGTCCAGCTCCTGCTCCTACATCTGCCAGCACTGCCTTGTCCACCTGGGAGATATTGGTGAGTTTCAGAAGGAGGGGGCTGGCACCTGGAGTTCTGTCTGTGTTCAGCTTCTACAGGGAGATCTGCATGTATTGTGGCAACTGCTGGAGCAACTGTTCTCCATTTTAATAGCCAGTTGCTGATTGTGCCTATGGTGATTGCTGCAGGGGGAAAGATCTGGAAAGAAACTCTGTTCAGACTTACCTAGTGTGTGTTACACATTAACGCACGAGACAGTTAATCACTGGCTTTCTAGTGATCTGCTAGAGTCTGTCTCCTGGCATTCTAATCATGTTCTAGCTGGCAGGCACAGGGAAGTGCTGAAACTGGTAACTATTACAAAAGCTTGTTGCAGCAGGCTAGCACACTTCTCCATTCCAGAACACTAACATCTTATGTACAAGGGTACCAGTTGGAAACCCAGTCTTTCATAAATGGGATTTCTTTTTTACATGAAGTTCAACAGGTTTATTTCTTTCTTGATTTCAGTAAAACTTTGTATTGTAGAAAGTTCTCTTTTCACAGGAATCTGCCATTCGTTTTTGAACAACCTGAAAATAGATCTAGTTGATGATCATGCAAAGATCATAAAATATTATGAAAAATATTTTTAGCTCTCTGTATGTGGTATTCTTGGCACTGTTGTCCATCAGACAGTCTTCAGTCTGAGGCAAAACAGTCACCTCAGAATTGAATATGTCAAATCTTGGTGCTGTTTGGTGTAATTGCACGTTCTTCTGATGCTTATTTTTGAAATACTAGTGAAATGCTCATCAGGTAAGTTGCATTTTGTGAAAGTAACTGCAGGGGAGTGGAATTCTGGAACTCAACTTGGTTGTTTTTTTTGCTGTTTTCTTAGCTCGCTATAGGAATCAGACCAGCCAGGCAGAGTCTTACTATAGACATGCAGCTCAGCTTGTCCCTTCTAATGGTGAGTACCTTTTCAGTTCATAATTCCAAAGGAAGATTTGGGGTATTGTTTTCTTCTGTGGCAGTTGATAATCTGGGCTTTTATATAAATATCCCTCTCCAATTTCTCCACACAACCATACAATAAAGCCTCAGGTCAGTCAGTCATTTAGATAATGGTTATTTGCACCATCTGTGTCACTTCCTTTTTGTGCAGATTTTGTAACAAGGAAGGTAATACACAGCTTTACTCCAGGTCTTCACTACTGCTATACTCTGTTACATTCTTATATTATGAAGTGCAATTAGTGAAAACTTGCTTTACACCAGCATCAGTTTTTTTCTTTCATTGTTTATTACCATGCTGATTTATAAAGTTTAGCAGCTAAAATTAGATTTTCAAGTTGCTCGTGGGAGTTAATGATTTTTTTAGTTCAGGGATCTAGCTTTTTAGCTGTTGTCTTCCAGTAACCCAAAATGTAGGGATGGTGATAGAAGGATAAGTCACTTTTGAGCTGGGCTGCTGAAACCCAGCATAACCAGTTGCATTCTAACTGAACAAAACAAAAATTCAACTCCCTGAAACAAACAAGCAAACAAAATCAGACACCTCCATACCCAATCCTTCTCCATCCAAAGTAAAACAAAAAAGGCAGCAAAACAGATAAACAAACAAAAAATACAACCAAAAAAGACCAGAACCCCAAAACAAAACAAAAACCAAAGAACAACAAGCAACCCACAAACAAACAAACCAAACAAAAACCCACAAAAATCCCCCAAACAGCTGATGTACCACAAATTTAGAAGCTTAGAAGCTTTTTCACTGAAGTGGTACTCAGATCCAAGGCTGGGTTGGAAGGGTCAGCAGATGGATCTGAGCCTTGTCTGTTGTTGAACTGAGGACTGTATGATCCCTTTCCAAGTGACCACACATACTCTGAAATCTAGCATGTTTCACCCCCAGGACAACTTGTTGGACAACTTGTCTTTTTCTCCCTTAGGTCAGCCTTATAATCAGTTGGCTATCCTAGCTTCCTCCAAAGGAGACCACTTGACCACAATTTTCTACTACTGCAGAAGCATTGCTGTGAAGTTTCCTTTCCCAGCTGCCTCCACTAACCTACAAAAAGCACTTTCTAAAGCACTGGAAAGGTGAGACTAAGAGTAAATTATTGGCACTCAGATAAGTTGGAAGATACTTCTTCTAAAAGTACCTGCCTTGCTAGAAGTTATTTGTATTTGGCAGTGGAAACTGAAATCCCTCAGTCCTTGTCCAGTCAGAGCATCCTCACAGGTGTGTGGAACATAAAGTAGTTTGTGGTACTCCTGACTGTGATTAGTGAATGCAGGAAATAAGCATACTGTGAAAACATGAAAAGTAGCTTTGCATGGACATTCCTCCCTCATTTTGGAGTAATTCTGTAGTGTTATGTGAGGTGTGTGTAATTCCAAAGGCTGAATCAGGTATTTCTATTCTAATTGCAGTCGTGATGAGGTGAAGACTCGATGGAGCGTGTCTGATTTCATCAAGGCATTTATTAAATTTCATGGCCATGTGTACCTGAGTAAGAGCTTGGAGAAGCTGAACCCTCTTCGAGAAAAGCTGGAAGAACAGTTCAAGGTTAGTTCTAACAACATACTAATTAGTAAATTGAGGAGAATATTTTTAGCAGCTGAGTTCTGAAATTACAGTCCAGTAATCATTTTTTCACATGATAAAATACAGGAAGTTCAAGTGGCCAGTTAGGGAAAGTTTGCATTGCAGCTAACATTGGATAGTTCTGGTGACTTCTGCCAAGATTAGGGATTTTTTCCCATTTGACACATGGTCCACTGTTGGTGGAGATACAGGAGAATTCAGTGACCACTGTTGATTCTCTGCTCTCTAACTTGGATGATTCTTGGATATCTATGAAAAGGACTTGATTAATCTGTGAAGTCTTGGCTTGGTGGCCTGAGGAATTTTGAGAGCTTCATTTTTGAGATGGCTTTCATTCACTCCCAGTGGTTATTAAGGCTGCTTTTAATCTGCCTCGGAAAACTTGCCTCTCCTGTCAACAGTTTGCCCATGAAAATTGTCCCATACAATCTTACTTTGTTAGAACTAGAACTATGCCAGAGCATGTTTTCCATGGAAAATCCGGGAGTCCAATTGATTACATACCCAGCTCATTATGTTGGACAATACAGCAAAGATCAAACAAAAGAAATTTATAAGGTATTTATGCAAAGTAGTACAGTTTCAGAGAGGACATAGTGTTAACTGGTAAATGCCTTTTGGAAACTCTCTGCTTCAGCTTCCTAATTTGTGGGAAGGAAACGGGGAGGATGGATATGTTCAATAGAGCAGTGGATGCTTTTCAAAAAGGAGAACGTGGTCTGAGCAATATAAAAAAAAATCACAAATGTTCTTTACAGTGTCCTTTTACACTTTTTTGTCTTGAATTATTCTGCTACAGCTAGGGTCACACTGTCTTCAAAATAAATTTTATAAACCATAGAACTTGCTATGAATTAGCTTTCAATGTAGGCTGCTCCAACCCAGGCAGTTTATGTTGTTTCAAAAGGAAATAATTATCTCTCTCTTTCCACGTGTGATGCTGGCTGTCGAACACGTACTGGTTTTTTTTTCCACAGAATCAATAATTACAGACATTGCTTAGGCATGTGAAACAGTCTTCATTTTCTGGACTGATCCAGAGTGTTAAAACAGCTAATTGACCCCTGCTTTATTGCTTATATTACCTTTTTTTGTTTATATTATGCAACATAAAGCCTAATTTATCAAAGAGCAGCTCTTCTGCTTCAAGTTGAATGTGGATGTGAAGTTGGCTGTATGGTAGTGAATCAGTTTAACTTTGTGGCTCATTTTAACTCTGAGGAGAGCAGTTGCAGGGTTGGGAGCATTCAGTCAGGCCCTGGGTGCTGCTGCTGGCAGCTCTGCCAGTCTCAGTTGTCAAGCTGTACAGTGCTTCATGCCCTAAATGAGAGAGTCTAGGGTGAACATGGACCTTAAACCTTTTCCTGATGCTTGCACTAGTTAATCCACCTGATTCCATGATTGTTGTGTCTGAAGATCTGTTGACTCCTTTTTTCTTCCCACAAAAATCCTTGAAGTCTCTTTTTCCTGTCCTGAGAAAGGTGTCTGTTCCAGCATAATTAGTGTAAAACATTTGTAAATAGCTCTCGCTATTTCAGCCAAGCCAGGCATTCTGTGACCCATGAAGTCAGGTGTGGAATTAGTTTTTAATGCATAACCATGCAGTAGTTAAATTTTCCTGGGGTGTTTTTTAAAAATATCACATTCTCCATGCTGGTTTCTTGAAAGGCAGACAAACCCAGTGGATCTATGGGCCTTTGCAGTGCTGTCACTGCACATTTGAAGTTGCACTCTTGAAGAGAACCATATGCAAAGGGGGTGTTGATTTGTTGTGTGTCTGAGCTGGTGTACAAGCAAAAACCTTGTGCTTAACAGTGGGGTCCTCCTGAGAAGCCCAGTGCTGTGCTGGGAGGGATGACCTGAAAATAAAATCCAAATTGTAGGTTGCCTAAGGGCAGAAACATTAGTCAAGCAGTGAAGGAGCAACTACCAGTCCTTTCAAGCGTGTGTTTTGCCATCTAAAAATCCAGACACCCTGTGTCTTTGTTGCAGAGGTTGCTGTTCCAGAAGGCCTTCAACTCTCAGCAGTTAGTCCATATTACTGTGATCAACCTGTTCCAGCTGCACCACTTGCGAGACTTCAGCAACGAAACAGAGCAGCACAGCTACAGCCAGGATGAGCAGCTCTGCTGGACACAGCTCCTGGCTCTCTTCAGTAAGTGTGGGAGCTAATTGATTTTTGTATTCCTCTTGATTTTAATGTGGAATCCATTAGTAATTTCCTGTCAGGATTTAGCTTAATGGCTCTGTGAGGTAAGTGCCGAGAATGGACATTAGGGAGAAAGTTGTGAGAGATGATGGTCACACAGGATCATTCATGTCAGCAGTGCTGACTAACACTGGATTTGTGTCCAGACTTACTGTGTTTGAAGCTTTACAGTACTCTGCATCATTTTCCTGGTTCTGAAAGAACATTTTAACTTGGGTGCAAAACTGGATCCAGCTTGGCAGTGAGCAAACTGGTCCAAACAAGACCCCCTCCTCTTTGAGGGCTGCTCCCCAGTTGGCTGCATACAGTTGGAATTGCTTTGAATGGAACTGGTTCTGATTCAACAGGACCTGAAGTTGAAGTTGAGTCAACCAGGACCTCTGCTACTTCTTTGCCTTTAGTAATATCAAGCAGGAGATAAGTGAGAGTGCAAAGCATTTTAGGCTCTAGCCACATAATGCTGATTTGCTTAACCTTATTGAGCCTGTTGTCAGCTTGGCCTTGTTTGTCAACACCTAAATTTCTGAATAGCTGGATTTCTCCAAGTTCCAGCCTAGTGTTGATTCTGAAGGCACCATGGTCACACTGGTGTGTGGTTACTCTTTCTCAGCTTCTGTGCCCTAAAGGGTCTGGGCTGGGTGCCCATCTGCAGAGCTCCAGTGCATTTGTGTGCCTGCTGTTTGAAGTGAATAAAGTGCAGGTAGGTAGTTGAGTTGATAATTTCTAAGAAATAGGTGAGTAGTGACTGTTTTTGCACTGGGCTTAGCTCACATGATTTTTTAAACTTTACCAAAATGACTTGCCATGACAGTTGAAGAGATATAAACATCAAGATTTTGCTGCATAGTAGAAAACTATTGAAAAGCCCTGTGTTGTGATCTGTTGGTGGATTGTTTAAGTTGAGGTAGCTGGGCTGCCTTGTTCTAAAGAATTAGCTCTTAGAATAGGGGTTCATGGGATGGGTATGTTTGATTAGGTCATTTGGTCAACTTTGAAGTGTCATTCCCACATCATGGAGTTTTTTCTTTTGCTTTTTCCTCTTACTCTGTTTCTAGTGTCATTTCTTGGAGTTCTGTGCAAGTGTCCTTTACAAAATGACTACCAGGAGGACTCTGGGGCTGCATATCCTCTTCCAGCTGTGAAGGTTTCGATGGACTGGCTGAAACTTAGGCCCAGTGTTTTCCAGGAGGCAGTGGTTGATGAAAGACGGTAGTGAGTGTTAATCTTTCTCTTGTTACATTTTGTTGCATGAAGCTCCTAATTACTGTTGGTCCACAAATAAGCCATGGGAAGAGTGATCATACAACTTATCATTACAGATACCAAAATGAGAGAGAGTGTATTTGCTGGAAAGTTCATAAAGCAAAACATGGGACTTTTTGGTTACATGAGCAAATTGACTATTTAATTGTCTTTAGGTTTGGTGTAAGTTTTTTACAATCAGGGAATCTGTTTTATAATGTCCAATTTGAGCATAACTACTGAGTGTTCCTGTTGTCTTATCTAGTATAATGATTTCTCAGATTACTGGGGGAAGTGGCAGGAGAATACTTGCCTTAATTTCATGCACTAAGCCATCACTTGGGCAATGCTGGAATGTAGTCACCTAGGAATTAAATTTTGATTAGATTTGATTGGAGGGCTCTTTAAATGTCAGTGCAGGCACAACTGTTCTGGACTGTTGCTCTGATTTTGCACTTGCCACTAATCTCATAAATTAAGGCTTGAATTGCTCTAAACTCATGGGGGTTTTTTGTTGGTTTTTTTTTTTTTACATAGTCTGTTAATTTTACATGAATTACTGTGATTCAATAAAGTGTTTCTGTAAGGTGATTCTTAGGATCAGAGTGACTATTACTGATAAAGCTGGATGAGCATTGTTCTTAAGATGGGCACTCCAAGGAAAGGAGTGTGATGCATGGGGAACAAGGGTACCTATAACTTTTAGTTTGTTAAATAAGAAACAAAAAAACCCCTATGGAGTTTTGGGAGCTTAAACCACAGAATTCCTAAAGGAAAGATTAAGGAAAAGAGTTCAGATATGGTTTTGAGATGATGATAACTCTGGCCATTCGCATATCCTGAAGGAAGACTTATGCTTATATTTTAATAGGCAGGATACCCACTTGGTATCAAGTAGTCTCTGTAGAAAGGACATGCAGGTAGTAATTCATGGAGTAAATAGCCTTAAGCTGAAAGAGGGTAGATTTAGATTGGTTAGAAAGAAATCTTTCCCTGTGAGGGCAGTGAGGCCCTGGCCCAGTTTGCCCACAGAAGCTGTGGCTGCCCCATGCCTAGAAGTGTCCAAAGCCAGGCTGGATGGGGCTTGGAGCAGCCTTGGGGTAGTGGAAGGTGTCCCTGCCCATGGCAGAGGGTGGGAGATCTGTTCCAGCCCAAACCCTTCTGGGATTCTCTGAGGGAAACCATTTTCTGGACAACATATTACTAACTTTACTTGCCTCGTTGAAGACCTCTGGGGTGTTTTTTCCTTCTTTTGTTCCTTGTCAGTCATGGGAATGAGCTGTTGCTCAGTGTAGTGTAGAGAATAATGATGAAGATCATGGTGTCTGTGCCTACAGCCATGTGGGAAAGCAGCTGAGGGTGTACAGTGCTGTTGGAGGCATGGTGCATTCTTCAGGCCATGTGCTGGATGAAGGCTGAAAGCCTTGCTGAGGAGGACACATTTATTTCTCCTACACTGAGCACAGTGGGCATCTTGAAATAGTTTTCTGTTGTTTCCATCAGTAAAGCAGAAGGATTTTTGGACTTTTGGGTGGGAGCTTTTAGCAAACAGGAGCAAGCAGCCTGGTGCTTGCAGTTAAATGTTAACCACCTATGCAGTGATCAGTGTGATTTTAAAATTGTTTGCTCCAGGGACTTTGGGAAGAATTTCCACTCATTGCTTGTTACTGGTATTGTGAGGGCAAGGCAGGGGACTGCAAGTTCACCTCTAGTTTAATGGTCTTTCTTGGTGCAACCCTTCCTTAGAATCTTTTCCCTTGGTGGTAAATGTTCCAGCACTACAGTATAGTGTTGTTCAGGGAGCAGAAGTACTTCTGCACAGCTGATAAATGCTTTTGCTGCCTAAACTGATTCATTGACTGTGCCTTGAGAGCCATCACCTTTGGACTGCAAAGCATGAATTGCAGACAGGTGCTTGCAGCACTTGCTCATGCTCTAGGTCTGGTTAAATTCACAACAGGCTCTCAGACCTGCTGGATAATGAGCACTGTGCTGTGGGAGCCTGGCTTCCTTGGGAAATTTAGGTTGGTTTTTTAGTAATAGTAAATTTTTCAAGAAAGTGGTCTTTTCACTGACACTTTGCAAGAAACTTTTCTTGGAATCAGAGGATTAATATAAACTGTGATGTTAACAGCATTCAGTGTTTTTTTGATAAAGCAAACACATCCCATGTTCTGCAGTTTTCACTTAGGGTTTGCCTGTTTTCTAATTTTTAGCATATGGCCCTGGCTGATCTCTCTTCTAAATAGTTTCCAGCCTCATGAAGAAGATCTATCCAGTAATAATGGTAAGGACACTTGTAGTCTGTAACGAACTGGGAAAAACAATGTTTCTCCTGCTGATGTGGGAAATTACAACTGAAGAGCAAATAAGGAGGCAAGTTGTCTTCTTGTATTAGTTCGTGTGAATACTTTGCAAATGCTTTTTCTTGTTCTGAGCAGACTGGTCTGCTTTATCCTTCCTGTATTCCTCAGATCGTGGGGTGGACCAGTTAATAGAAGGCATTGCTATGTATAGAGACCATGCTGAGGTATCTGCTGTGATACTGTGCTCAGTGCTTTCATGCTTTCCTTATGCTGTTTACTGTCTGTTTGTCAGCAACCCCCCTTCCAGAAGAATTTGAGTTGCAAGGATTCCTGGCTCTGAGACCCTCGTTCAGGTGGGTGGCAGCTGAAGGATCGTGCACCCTTGCTGATGTCATGACTTCTATAAACATTGGCCTGTTCCCTACAGTGTCTTATTTACGTATGTTTACTGCTGTATAGATTGATGTTGGTCTCTTCAAAACTGCAATGGATGGTGTTAGCCCTAAGAGATTCTTGAGGTTATAATACTGCTTATGACTCCACTGAACCTCTTTAATGTAGATGTATCTTACCAGATGAGAATTACATATGCAAATCAGACGTATTTTAACAGCCATATTTGGAATAATATCTGGTAAAAGTTCACAGTTTTTAATAGAGCAATGCTGACAGGTTTTATTTCTAGAAAAATAGCATATTGCAGAGGGTAATGGTGTAATTAATATTCCCTCTTCTGTATCAATACTAGGAACTTGGATTTTTCCAAAGGCCACCAGGCAATTACAGGGGATAAAGAAGGGCAGCAACGTCGGATACGGCAACAGCGCCTGATCTTCACAGGCAAATGGATTGCTGATAACCAGCCAAGGTAATTGCAAGTACTTTGTGTTTCCCACACTACTGGAAGCTGAGGTGTCACAAGTGCAAGTGTGGAATGTTATTTTTCTCTGTCCAACACATCAGTTAGTTGTAATGTGAGCAGAAGATGCTGACAGCACTAGTAATATGTTCTGTGGGTCTGCATGCTATTCCTTCAGACTGATTATGATAAGTAATGTAGTTTATGTATTTGCTTTTTAATTCCTTCCTGTCTTTTTCAGGTTGATTCAGTGTGAAAATGAGGTAGGAAAGCTTCTGTTTGTGACAGAAATCCCGGAGCTCTTACTGGAGGACCCTAGTGAAGCCAAAGAGAGTCTCACCTTACAGGAGACATCCATGGCAGAGCCACTGTGTGCTGATGGGAGCCCTGGACTCAAATCAGTGCTGTCCTCTGGCAGAAGCCTGAGCAACAGCTGTGATGCAGGAGAAAAGCCAATGGTCACCTTCAAAGAGAACATCAAGCCCCGGGAGATGAACAGAGAGCAAGGACGCATCTACCCCCCAAAGGACATAGCGAGGGAGAGACGGGACTTTAGCAAAGGAATAGTAGCAAATAAGAATGATGGGAAGAAGGATAACAATAAAAGAAAGAATGAGACCAAGAAATGTGGCTTGGATAAGATGCAGGAAGCAGGAAAGCAGAATGTGGCAGTTCAGGTAAGCCTTTAGCTCAGGGGGATATTGTGCCTGAGAGAGTGCCATGTTGTGTCAGGGCAGTCACTGCTTGTATATTGTATGGTAGAACTGAGGTCTTGCTGTGGGCCCTGCAGCTGCAGCTAACACTCAGTAATATAAAATACTTCTACCTTAAAGATCAGGTGATGGTGTTCTTAGCATCTCTTTGCTTTTCCTTGATGCTATCTCAAAAAGAGAGAGGAGAAAAAAGATTGCAATGAGAGGTGCTATAACTATCCTGAAACCAGATTTCTACCCATTCCACAAATATAGGCCACCGAGGCAGTTCATGTGGCCAGGTCATAGTCATGCTCTTGCCATTCTGGGGTCTGTTGTGAAGGAACTGGGTACTCTGCATTTTCACTTCAGTTGACTGGTGCACATTCAATAAACTGAATGTGTCACAAAAGCACCAAATTGTATATATGTGGAGTAAGATCCTCTATAGCATGGGTGCAATCAGGTGTCTCTGTTGAAGTAAGGAAAGCCACTATGCTCCTGAATCGTCAATCTGTGCTCAGGCACTTGCTCAAAATGTTCTGTTTTCACATCAGCTGCTCTTTTACCAGTTGTGTTTTTGGGGGCATGCTTTTTTATCTATTTCTTTGAGCAGTACATATGAAATATATCAAGTAAGCAGTGAATTTGCTAGTCTGCCTTCCACTACATCATAGTAAATGAGGAGAGTGTCAGGGCTGATCTGATCTGTACCTGGACAATTTGGCTGTGTCTCATTCATTCCCTGATGATGACTGGAACCATTCAGTGATAGTGGTGGAGATCTCTGTTATTTCCCTAGAGAAACTGTTGGTTCTTCACTGTTCTTGCGAGTGGAAATTATTTCCTAATGCACTTTATGTCCCTTGCCAGCCCATTGCTGCTTCCCAGGACAGGTCTGCAGAATAACTCTTCCTCTGTGCAGCTGCTCCAAAGGCCTGTGCAATTGAGGTCTTTTCCCCAGACTAGATAAACCATCTCTTTCAGTTTTTCCAGCTTGTGTTGTTTAGGAGCCTTGGATTATTCTCCCCGTTTTCCTCCTGATTATTTGCTGTTAAACATCATGGTTATGAAATGGAATGTCTGAACTGGCAGCATTATTCAGTTGGTTTTGCCAGGGGAGCCATACCTCAGGGTACAAAGAGTTTTGGTAAAGGCTGTAGAAACCATGGAACATGATTCTGGTGTCTGAAAACCAACATAGGTGAATTAGAGTAGCAAGTTTCCTTGTTATTTTCCAAATGCATCTGGATGTCTGAGCATAACTCCCAGTTTTGATCTTTGTGCCCCTGTCTTGCAAAATAAGGACTTCAACCTACCCGATAAAAACCTACCAGATCTGAGGACTGTGTTAGCTTTCTGGGTAGAAGTGATAGCTTATTTATCAGAAATTTGCTTGATTTAGTCTTAAGATACAACAAACCCAGTTGTAGCAGAATCTGATCTGATGTTGTTTGTTATTGTTTCTCTCTTCTTTAATAGGAATTAATTTTGGCTTTTTAACTCCATCAGCTGTATTTATGTGAAATGCCTTTTGTTTCTTATAATTTGGTGGATTTGATTACCCAGACCTGCTCCAGAATAGAGGGAGGGCTTGCTTGATTCCCTCCACACTGAGAAACCAGTGTAGGTTTCATACCAGCTGGTTGGACTGTTTGTGTTGTGCTTTGGCACTCCTGGTGATTTCACACTTTGTTTCCTACATAGTTCATTGCCTTCAAAAGCTTAAATGTTGCAGTTCCTACTTGGCAAAAATGTGAAGAATGTGGTACAGAAGTGATCAGTCCTGCTTTGCAGATACATGGGAGACTTGCATGCTCAGGCAGGATGTGATCTGGGTTGAATCTCTGCTCTCTAGGGAAGATAATGTTGGGAGCCAAGGAAGTTCAGTGCAGACTAACTCAAAATGTTGCATACTCTTAAGAGGTCTCTATGATGAAATGGTGCTTCTCTCAAGCACTGTGTAGGAACACTTAGGGATATTGTGGGGGTAAATCACTTCTGAGGTGATATCAAATAGAAGCAAGGAAGGAACTGAAATTTGTCTTGATTAATCAGTTTTAGTGCTTTAGATTTTTATAAAGTTAACTGTAAATCATGCAGGGGGCCTTTTGGAAGCCATCCTCTGGAAATTAGTTATGGCATACTTTAGTTTTTGATGGATAGAGCTCAAGTTTTAAAATGCCATGGCAGGAAGAGTGTCTCTGAATTCTCCAGCATTTCCGTAAAATAATGCATAGTGCTTGATATGGGTTATAAAAATATTTGGCTTATTGTGGAGGGAAAAGGGACAGCACAATGTAAGTTAAATATGCTGAATGTGCTGGAGGATGAAGAGATGTGGCACGAGCAAGGGCCTGCATTGTTCGTGGTGTTTAGCATCAGCCGGAACCTTGAAGTGCAGTTTACTCCAGACTTTTTCTAGTGGGAAATGAAAAATCCACCCAAACCTCCCAATTTTACAAATGCAGAAAGAACCCTACACTCCTATAATTTCTAAATGGGGAAATTAAATTTGAAAAAGAACTTAAGAAAGTATTTTAATGCATCTGTCCCTTTACTACTGTTATTTGGCAGAAAACAGCTGTCCTGTAACTCCTTTCAACTCAGCAGCACGAAATGTCTAAATAAACCTCACACAGTTATGATGTGGGGGTTGTTGTTATAGTTTGGTTTGGATTTTTTTAATTTGATCCCTGATACAACCCTTTCTTTCACTCACCTTTGAAGCTTGGTGTCAGGTCTGCTCCTGGGCCCTTTCTGTATTTCCCGGGTTCCTTGCTTGCTGTCTTTTTCCTGCCTGCTCCATCTTGCATTCCAGGCAGTTCTGCTGAGCTGAACAGAAAGGGAAAGTAGTCTTCCCCTCTGTCTTCCTCCCCAGGAAGACCCAGACCACAGGAGACTCAGAATAAGGTAAACATTACATTACATTCTTCTCTCTGCCTTTAACTGGTGCAGCTCTTTTAACAGAACACCCTGCAGGTACACAGTAAACTGGATGAGGTGAACCACTTTTGCTGTTTGTCTTGTATGCTCTGGGTCCAAAGAATTCCATAGTGTGGAATAGTGTGGAGGAGTTTGTGCACATACCTCACTGTATGGATTAGGCTGAGAGAAGTACCCAGAAAGAATGTGGCAGTGTTTGTTTTTTAAGGTTCTGCAGGTAAGTAGCGTGACTTAGGCTGAAGCAGTGCCCTTCCAGGAGAAGCATCTGCACTTTGTTTTTAAACACTGCAGGTGAGCAGCATGGTAAGTTCCTTGGATGGTGTGAGATACTATGTCTGCTTCTCACTGTTGTGCTAGAGAAGGAGCCTCTTGCATCTTCTGAGTAAATATCCTTGAGTGCTTTTGTGAGGTGAGAAGCGCCTGAGGACATGCAGGGTTATCTGCTTGAGGTCAGTGAGGAGGGCTCTGTGTCCAAACTTTTCTCAATTACTTAGGGAAAAGAAAATAATCACTCAGACAATCTGAGAGTTTAATTTTTGGCTTGAAACATGATATGGTTAATGTGGAAGTTTAGGAAAAATTATTTAATTTCTTCGTACTTTCTTTTGCATCAGGTGAAATCCCAGACAGAGATGAGGAAGACTCCGGTGTCTGAAGCCAGGAAAACACCTGTAACTCAGACTCCAAGTCAGGCCAGCAGTTCCCAGTTCATCCCTATTCATCACCCAGGAGCCTTCCCTCCCCTTCCTAGCCGGCCAGGTAATTTGCATCATTCTTTTGAAGTGTCATTTATTGTTGACTGAAGAAACAGTCTAATAGTGGTTGGTACCTCTAGAAGCCTCAGGAAGGTAGGGGCTCTGTTAATGAACATGGCTTTTCCTGTTGAACATCTTATCAAGTAGTAAAAAGGGGCATGGCAGAACTGAAACGAGATAAATAAGATTCCTGATGCTTTGGAATCGAGGTTTGTCATGAAATCTGCCACCTGCCTTCTGGTTTAATGGGTGTGAGATCGAGGGACTTCACGCTAGGCTCTTCCTGTAGTTAGTCTGAGCATGACAAAACTTTCTGTTAGCACTGCTTCTGAAGCATTCCCTGTACTTCAGACTCCATTGCTGAAAAAGATCAGTCACACTGCTTGCTTTAAAACTCACTTTATTTTGTAGTGGTGTTCATGTTTGAAGCTGTAATTTGTGTGGTCTTACTTGTTGCTGTGCTGTGTGTCCCATTTTGCTGTGGAGTCTGCCTGTCCTACCTTGCTGTCTATGTTTGCTCATGGAGTAACTGGAAGCTGTATCTTTCCTTCACCAATTGCATGGAGCTCCTCAATATAAGACAGATGGGCAAAAAAAGTCAGCATAAACTCTGACCTGTGAGACACAGAATTAAAGCTTGTCTTCCAAACCTGGCTTTTCAATGTGAGCTACAGGAAAAGAATTGATCTTACGGATATGAGGATTTGTTTGGGTACCATCTGTCTCTCTCTAAATTGATCCAGAGACTGGTGATTCTCTGGGAGGAGACAGTACACTTAGTGCATTGATTGCTTCTGTTTGTTCCTGCAGAAGTTTAGTCCCTGAAAATGTGTTTGAAGAGGATGAAATTTAGTGGGTAAAGCATCAAAAATCCGAGAGCAATGAAGGGAAAAGGTTGTGGGGGTCAAAAAAAGCCAGGAGATTGGGAGGTAGGGAACACAAGAATGTGGAAACATGACCCTCAGATACTGCCATGGCTGACTGCTGTCAGTGCCTGGAATATTGCAAGAAAACTCCAAAGCAAACTCTGAATCCTTGTGTGATCACAGCCATGCACATGCCAAGGTGAGGAAGGGCATTGTAGTGCATGTGTGCAGACTGGTGCCTCCTTTCCTAAGTGAGCAGCATAGGAAGAGGAACCCCCACTGAAAGTTTTCTGAAGAGTATATGCTCTGCCAAATTGTGATTAAAGGTGCATTTTCTATCTTCCAGGATTTCCTCCTCCAACCTATGTTGTCCCCCCTCCTGTGGCTTTCTCCATGAGCACGGGGTACACCTTCCCAGGTGGTGTTTCTGTCCCAGGAACCTTCCTCCAGCCCACAGCTCACTCGCCTGCAGGAAACCAGGTGCAAGGTGGGAAACAGTCCCACATTCCTTACAGCCAGCAACGGCCCTCTGGACCAGGGCCAATGACCCAGGGACCTCAGCAAACACAACCTCCTTCCCAGCAACCCCTCTCATCTTTACCAGCTCAGGCAACAGCACAGTCCGCAAGCCAGTTACAGGTCCAAGCTCTGGCCCAGCAGCAGCAGCAACAGTCCCCCACGAAAGCTGTGCAGGGCCTGGGGAAGAGCCCACCACACCACTCCGGATTCCAGCAGGTAAACTTGGCCTCTGCTATGTGCTGGGCCTCATTTAAAAATAAGTGGCAACGTTTGAGACTTGTCTTCCTGGATTACCTTTCAAAATTGTCGTTAAAGAATTTTTTTTGATTGTGAACTTCTGGGCAAATTTGAAAATGAGCTGAAGGTTGGTGAGTGTGAACATATGATGCTGTAACTGAAAGGAAGGTATGTACTGGAATGGAATGTCTTTTCTGTCATCTATTTGCTATGTGTTTGATACAGACAAGGTGTGGAGGTGGTATGTCTGCCTCAGGCCTTTCTAGTTTTCTTGTGTGAGTGATGAGGACTGAGTGTGACCCTCCCCCCCCTCCCCCACCTGCACTCTCCTGGCTAACTGGTTGCAGTGTCAGTTCCCTTACAGCTCTTAGTTCCTTGTGCTGGAGAAAATCTCCCTTCTGGCAAATCTGGACCCAATGGTGAGACCCTGCTTGTGCTCTGGGCAGCAAAATGCTGGCTCAGTACTCTACTAAAGTTTAATTTTAAGTTTTTGGGTTAAAAGGTACTGGATGGTAAGGATTATACTTGGTTGTTGGTTTAAAGCTTGACTAGAAAGCATTAGATGCCTATGGAAAAGACTTTTGATGAATAACAGAGGCATTCCACAAACATTCCGATTTGCTATCACGCATGAGCCAGGATGACAGCTTGGATGGAGTTAGGCATTCAGGTAACATGAATTATTCCTCCCTGCTGGTGAAATCCTGTGTCTCTGCCTCAGTATCCACAGACAGACTCATCGAAGCAGCTCTGGAACCCCCCTCAAGTCCAAGGCTCCCTGGGGAAGATCATGTCTGTAAAGCAGCCCTATTACCTGCAGGCCCAGGACCCCCTCAAGCTCTTTGAACAGTCATTACAGCCTCCTGTGATGCAACAGCAACCTTTGGAGAAAAAAATGAAGCCTTTCCCAATGGAGCCATATAACCAGAACCCCTCAGATGTCAAGGTGGCAGATTATTACTGGGACTCTTCCTATAGCATGACGGACAACAGGGTGATGTGCCAGCAGTCGAACCTGGACCGCAGGGGGAAGCGGCAGGGAGTCTTCCGCTCCGAGCAGGACGCTGTCTCCAGGATGACCTTTGAGGTAAAATCCATGCTGCAGCTGGGGGAAACTAATGCTCTGGTATTCCTGGCAACTGTTTCAGGAATGCCCTGTGGTCCTGAGTAGGTCAATGTGAACCTATTTAGAAGAGACCTGAACATCAGTAGCTGGTGTTCCAGCACAAAGTGCTGGATTCCCCATTTTAGTAGGCTGTGTGTAGGATCAGCCTCTTGAAGATTTGGTTTCAAGTAGATGTAAGTCTTGTTCAGTGTGGATGTGACATCCATCTCTGCACTGTGTCTGCCAGATTGAGAAACATGGCAGCTGATAGTTTTGGGCAAGATTCTTGTCTGGCAATTGATGAAAACCATAAAAGCCACTCAAATAATTGCAGCTGAATTATTATACTTTAGGTAAACTCCTAACACTGCTATAGTGAATTGAATGGCTGAGGCTGCAATAGGTTGAGCAGTCAAGGATGGTAGCAGTGGTCTTGTCTTGGATTTTTTTGTTCGTTCTTCCTGAAAATCCCACCACACTGAGAGAGCTAAATTACTTCCTTAGCTTCCGGTTGCAGTAATGGAATACTTTACTTCTGTTAATGTAATCGTGCTTCATGTTGCTGTTTATAAACCCAGCAATCTCTGTTATTTATTAACAGCCCTGGAGTTGTCTGTGAGTGCTTTTGGTGATGTTTATAAGGAGGCTTAAACAGAGTCCTTTTAAACCTTTGGTTGGCTGTGTCTCTATATATGCACTCAGGACATGGAGAAGGTGAGCTGATATCACTCGCTCATCCTTCTGAGAAAAAAGCCAGACAATGTACAGAAGTCTGCCCCTACCTTGATGTCAGGTTGTGGTTTTTAGATGGAGACAGGCTCAAAGCCTTGTCCATATTCCTAAAAGGGAAACCTTTACAAGGTGCCAGCACATTGTGCTACAGAGAGAAGTTGTGCCTGTGATGCTTGTGCTTTAAGCATCCCTTACAAAAGTAAAGATGTCCAGTCTGACCAGCACTGAGCAGGTTTTACTGGCTCAGGGTGCTTGTCAGCTAGCATTGGCATAGCAGTGATCACCAGTGGAAATAAGTCTTCTGGGATTTAAACTCCTCAAGCAGAGAAAAGAAGATGCAAACATGATAGTGCTTGAAACCTAAATTACTCACAGCTATAGAAGAATGATAAGATTTTGTTAGTTGTCCTTGCCTGTGGAAGCAGGTTCAGTATGTGGCATGGGTGAAGGGGAAGCACATGCTTGGCTAATTAAAGCTTCCTGCTGTCACTTCTGTGTGTTCTTCTCTCCCCATGAGCATTTGGCCGCGTGGCTGGTGGTTGTTTCTGCACAGAGTTCTCTCAGTGTGTGCCTCAGCACTGTTCTCACCTCGTCCTCTGCATGCTGCCTTCTGCCCTCCTCTTGCTGTTCTCTCTCCTGCTCTGGCTGTTCTTTCTGCCTTCTCTTGTCTCACTGTGCTCATTTCTGTCACTAGGACCCCAAGAGCTCCCCTCTGCTTCCTCCGGACCTGTTAAAGAGTCTGGCTGCCTTGGAGGAGGAGGAAGAGCTGATTTTCTCTAACCCTCCTGATCTTTACCCAGCTCTGCTGGGGCCTCTCGCCTCTCTTCCTGGACGAAGCCTCTTTGTATGTATTTGATGTAATACTGCTGCTTCTCACTCTTAATTGGCATCTCTTTCTTCTGCGAAATTATAAGAAATGTGAAACTCCTTTCTCTCCCCCATCCTTCCTGTCCACTTCCCTGCCTCACCTTTGAGCTAGTTTTCACAGGGGTGAAAGCTACAGCTTTTGGACTGAATCCAGGCCTGCTAATTTGTTCAGAAATCAGAATAACTGTGGGGTTTTTATAAGTACAGTCCACAGGAGAATTGTTGATCCATCATGACACATCATTTAATGCACTTGCTCTTTTGCAGTTGTATGGATTTAGTAATAAAGGGCCAGGGGGTACTGATGGAGCTGTGGAGCATCATCAGAACAAGGGTGTAGTGACAGGATAAGGGGGAATGGCTTCAAATAGACAGCGAATAGGTTTAGATGAGATACTAGGAAGAAATTCTTCCCTGTCAGGTTGGGGAGAAGCTGTGGCTGCCCCATCCCTGGAAGTGTCCAAGGCCATGTTGGACAGGGCTTGGAGCAGCCTGGGATTGTGGAAAGTGTCCCTGGGCAGTGGGGTGGAATGAGATGAGTTTTAAGGTTCCTTCCAACCTAAGCCATTCTGCAATATGATATGATATGATTGTGTGATTATAATCTGCATATGAAAATTCCATAGAGGCAGGGGAGTGTTACCCTATTCAATGCAGAAGAGATTGAAAAAAGAGAAAGATGGCTTTGGAAGAAAATAGCAATTCACTGGATAAATACACAGTAACTCTTACAGAAATACAGTCATTTTTGACAGAGGGTTTTTTTTCCCTACATTTTTTGTATTAAAACCTTTCTAATTCCCTAGGGGGGGTCTCAGAGCTGTTGAATTTTTAAATTGCCTCTGAAAGGGCAGCGTGCCTTTCTACTATGGCTATAAGCATGTTCACTAAATCATGTTCATTCAGGTCAGTAACTGTAACAAAGAATTATTTGTGACTACTCAAAATCTCTGATTAAGTCTCTTCCTCAATTATTTTACCCGCCATCCCAAAGAGCCAGCCACAAAACAGACACTGATTTCTGTCTCATTAGATAACTTTGCTAAGAAACTAATAGCTGCTGCTTTAACAGCTTCCTTTGAAGCTCCTACTGTTGTGTCTGCTGAAAAATGGAAGGAAATCCTTTGCTGTGCAAGCTGTGTGGATATGCAGAGTGGGAATTCTGTCTGTCTTTTAAAATGTGCTTTCAAAGTAATGAGCTGTCACTGAAAATCTAACAAGCTAGGGGCTGCTTGCCAAGAAAATGAGGCTGTTTGTCTTAAGTTACACGATGAAAGCAAATATATTCCAGGTACTGTGACTGTGTTAAAGACAGAAGGATGCTAGTTCTGGTTTTTGTGGTTTGAATAATAAATTTTAAAACATCTGACATGCTGAGCTGGTGAGAGTGCAAGAGGGGGTTTATTTATAAAAAGACTACAGCTTTTATTTTGTTTCACACACATTTTACTTACGGTTTTACTAATTCTGTGGCTTGGTGATCCAGATCCTAGATTGGGTTATGTTCATTGTCTACCAGCCAAGCTTAGTAATTTTTCTTTGGTTTCTTTCAATGATAACTTAGTTATTTCTACTCTGAAGTCTCATTTCAAAGGCACTGTTTTTCACTCCTTAATCACAGTAAGAACCAAATAGAAAGACAAGAAATGTTATGCTGGAAATAACAGCTGTATGAGAGGGAGGTGACATAGGTGGTGGAAAAAAGGTCATGGTCTGTAATATCTTTACATAGAAGTAAAAAGTTCAGGGGAGTTTTGGAACCTTTCTTTTAAACATTTGGGTTGAATTTTTTTCCTTCCTCTCTACAAATAATTTATAATGGAAATGAGAGAGTGCTAAATGACCCCTGGACTACTAAACCTAATTTCAAAAGCAATTAGCTGCTCTACAGCAGGCATGCTCTCAGCATTGAAAAGATATTCTGTCTGCAACCACATGCAAGAGTCTAATCTTGTTTGAAGGAGTCCTTGTGTCACTGGGAGGGATCCTGTCTCACTTGTACTAGGTTTTCTCACTTTTACAAGGTTTTACACAACCATAAGGTATTTTTGATAGGAGTCCCCCCTTTATCAGAGTATTAGACTTTGCATTTGAAAACCTGTTCTGGCAAAGGGGTTTGTCTGAGACTCTCAGCTGTCATGTTTTTGATTTGTAGATTATTAATTACAGGTTGTAGGAAAACTACTGATTTTTTGCACTTGTTAGCTTGCCTCTCCTGTCCTCCAGGGTGCTGGAGCTAAATGCAAGACAAGTTGTAAATGTGGCCAAAACCACTTTGGCAGTTTCTGATTACACACTTTCCTCTTGGTTCCTACACTGAGCACTAACTGTGCTTTTCCCCTTTTTGGTTTCTGAAGAAGTCCCTGCTGGAAAAACCATCAGAATTGATGTCTCAGTCATCATCTTTCCTGTCCCTCAGTGGCTTTTCTCTAAATCAGGTAAGTGAGAACCAGAGTCCAACACCTTTTGCTGTTTCAGCTTGTGGTTAAGCCAGTGGAAACCGTGAAAGAAATCCACATGGATGTGTAATTTAACTCTGTATCAACTTTGCCTTTATCAGTTTTCTTCCCAAATTCATTTTAGCTGTATCTCTGCAGATGTACTCTTGAGTCTTGCTGAGTTCATGTGCTCTCAGTGAAGTCATAAAATTGACTGAAAATGTGCATCTCAGGATGCTGTGGTGTGTAGCTTTTTGTTTCCAGAGCAATGAATTACCTGTTCTCTTCCAGAGAATTGAGCAGAGTCTTGATACAAGTTTTCTGAGTACTGGGAATCTGAAGATTTTGTGAAGACTTTGCAGTCCAGCCAGGAGAGATCTGTCGTGATTCACAATGTGATGGACTTAATGTTAAATTAAATGGTCAAAAAAGATGAGGCTGGGAAATGAAAAAGCAATCAGGAGATATTTTGAGCTATAATTGTTTAATTAAAAGTGTTTGAAATAAATCTAACACATAAGCTCTTACATTGTTTGGTTTTTTTCAGGAAAGATATCCAAACAACAGCATGTTCAATGAGGTATATGGAAAAAACATGAATACCAGCACAAAAACAGAAGTCACCCCTTCAGTTGCCCATCAGGAGACTTCACTCTATTCTCTCTTTGAAGGGACTCCATGGTCTCCATCCCTTCCAGCCAGCTCAGGTAATCCTGGTACGGCATTTCTTGTGTCTAGTGATTTAAGAGGATTTGAGTTAATTCTAAACCAATTGCAAGTTATATGTAACTGGAAATTAAAAACAAAAAAAAAACAAAACAAAACCAAAAAAAAACAAACAAAAACACAAACAAACCAAAACTTGCCTGACAAGGTCTTTGAAGGTTTCTGTTTTACTTTATCTATCTTCAGAAATACGAGGGGATTTTTGTAATTAATACAGTGTAAGAACCTGGATTTTAATTTAAGTAGTTGAGCAGGATAAATGTAGGAGGTGATAAATCCTCAAATCTCTTTAACTTGGTTTCCTGACAGCCTTTGGGGAGTAGTGCTTTAACTCAGACATCCATATACTTTGTATTAGTTTTTTTGGAAAAAGCAGGAGGAACTGGATTTCATAATGCAGATATTTGAAAAAGAAACTGTATGAGGGAAGAGTGGAGGAGAATAGAACAGTAGTGAGTTTTGTTGTGTTTGGCTTTCTACTGTTAAACAGCCCATAAAGCAAACCAGCTTCTTTGTTAGTAATTATCTTAAAGGCATAAAACATAACTATTATGTAATAATTTATTCTCACTAAAAATCCAGAGGAGTGTGAGAGAGCAATTAGTTGAATCTAAGAAATGAATGGATTTTAAATAACGCTGGATGAGATGCTTGGGGGGACCTTTGCAACCAACCAGGAAAAGCTGTTGTGGGTGAAATGGAGGGAGTTGCAAAGTGCTTTTATGCTAACAAGATTTTTAGCTCACAGGGATTCAACTCCCTCTCCCTTCACCTCTTCATTTGTTCCATTCTGCCTGTGGACAGCCTGCTTGGTGCTCACTCTCCTCTTTTGCTCACAATTAGGTTCTGGTCTGATTTAAGACTCACATAAGTGTAAAACATTCTCAGATTTGGGAGTTGAAGTTGTAAGCTTGCAAACTCCTCAAGGTCTAATCCAATTTTTCTATTGGTTTGTCAAGCTTGGAGACAATTACTCTTTTACTTAGAGACAAGTTCTTCAAGAGACATGGGGAAAACTGGCTTTGCCTAACCACCCCCTGTGAGGTTTCCTGGGTTTTGTTTTTCAGTAAGCATTAAACAGTCATTCTGTTCTTGTAAATTTTTCACTCAGAATTTAGGAATTTGCATTACACTCATGTAATGGAGGGAATGAAAACTGACCTTCAGCATTGTATCAAACTGGGGATGGCAGAACTTACAGCAGCACTAAGAAATTTAAAACTGGAAGGCTCCTGCTGTCTCTGCTGACCTTTTTTCCTCTTCCCTTGTAATCCCTAGATCATTCAACACCAGCCAGCCAGTCTCCTCACTCCTCCAACCCCAGCAGCTTGCCAAGCTCCCCTCCAACCCATAACCACAATTCTGTTCCTTTCTCCAACTTCGGGCCCATTGGGACTCCAGACAACAGAGAGCGGAGAGTGGCAGACCGCTGGAAAACAGATAAGCCAGGCAAGTGCAGGGTTCCAGGTTAGCATGGGGCTGTCAGGCACCATCATCTGATGGTGTTTGCTTTGCACTGTTTCTGCCATGTCACGTTGAACTTGTCTTTCTGCCATTTTAGCAATGGGAGGGTTTGGTCTGGACTATCTTCCAACAACATCATCCTCTTCAGAGAGCAGCTGGCACCAGTCCAGTGCTCCCAGTGGTACCTGGGCAGTCCAAGGCCCTCCTGCCATGGAGGACTCCTCAGCTGTGCTTATGGAGAGCCTAAAGGTGGGTTTGGCTGAGGCTGTGCTCAAGGACGGGTCTGCAGGTTGGACAGTCAAGTGGTGAGCATTAGCCTGTTGGAAGCATCAGAGTTCAGTGCCAGAAGCCCAAAGTTTTTCCTGCAGATTCACTTACACAGGCAATGTGGGAGGTGTCACCAATGCAGGAAGATGTCACAAATTTCCAGTTCTTGCTGTTTTTGAGATTTTGTGATATAAGCCCAGGTTGACAGAACTGGAAGAAATTCTAACATTACTTTGATTAGTCTAAAATTAGTAATAGTTAATGTGGGATGAATTTTTATGGTAATGAGGATTCAGGAGGAGGATAAAGTTCTTCCAGGGAGCCTCTTTTTAGAAGTTCTTATTTGAAGCCTATTTAACTTTCCTGATGTCAGGTATGAGTGTTAAAGAGAGAGAACATAGAGCTGGTGTCTGCTTTCCCATCTGGCAGAGGGGCTGTGTAATGCAAAGAGGTGCTAGTGTTGGCTGTTTGTTTTTAGTCCATCTGGTCCAGTTCCATGATGCACCCCGGCCCCTCGGCCCTGGAGCAGCTGTTGATGCAGCAGAAGCAGAAGCAGCAGCGCGGACAAGGCGCCATGAATCCGCCGCATTGAGACACAGGAGGCAACCCTTCCAACAATGGCTCCATAAACCATGGCATGTTGGGTCTGTGGGACTGGCACACACAGTCCTGTGCAGGTGGCAGCCCTCTCTTCTGTTCCTTGCTGTCAGGAGGGCGTAAGTGCTCCACCAACCCACTGAGTGTGCACAAAACGTCTGCAGTGCAAGCAAACAACATCAGGAGCTCTCCCATCGCCCAGGCCCTTCGGAGGGAGAGAGGAACTGCTGTTTGGCTCACTCAGTAACCTAATATCACCGCCTCTCACCTTCTCCATTGTGCATGTCCCCAGCCACATGGGAAGTAAAAGCTGAGAGCAAAGGGCAGATGGGAGAAGCCAATGAGAACTTCTCAATCCTTTTCCTCTCTTTGGGGAGATACAATAGGAATCCATTAATGATTGCTTCGCTGACTGAGAATGTAGTTGAAATTACTCCTAAACGTCTTTGTTACTATCTCAGTAGTAAGATCACACTGAATTCTGTACACAGACGTGCTTCATAGTCAGTGTGTAGCAATGAAAGCCCCAGTTGCTGCTCTGGTCATGGTGGTGATGAGGTGGGGCTCTGTATCCTGGACTAGCAAAGGAGTTTCATGAAAGAGAGAGAGTCTGGCACTTGGCACACTTCATCCAGAGGCTTTGGGTGGGTTAGAGACTCCAGCATGAAATGCCCTTCTCTCAGTAGATGTTTGAGCTATAAGGGGTGACATGGGGCATTGCAGCACTATGTTGAAAAGCAAGTAACTGCTACGGGGTTTTAAATTAATGTGTGATTCCTGTACATTTTACTGTAGCATAGTGGCTAGCCCCACAAAGGGCAGGCTAGTCTGTGCATTCACAGCCTGACTCATTTTAATAGGTAGGTAGAAAGCTTTCACTGGGTTTTTTTTTTGTTGTTTTTTTTTTTTTCTGGTTTGCTTTGTTTTTTTTTCTCTTTCCATCCTCCCATCTTCGCTAAACGCTCGTAGTTTCATTACCATGGCAGAAAATAATCAGGGGTCCAGGAGGGCTGGTTGAATCCGACAGCCAGCCCAGACAGCATGGGGCATCCGCACGCCCGGTGAGGCACAGGTCAGCTCTGCAGAAACCTGTCCCAGCTGCAGCCCCAGGCTTTCAGTGCCAGAAACAAATGCAAGGCACCCATGGACACACGGAAACAGCACAGTGCTGTTCACAGATGAAAAGGTGCAGAAGGGAAAAGGAAAAAAAATGTTTTATTTGCTATTTATTAGGGGGAAGGAAGACTGGAAGTTTTGTTAAAGAAAAGGACAGCGTTTTTGGTAGATTTCCCAGGGAAGTTACAGAAACAGACTCAATGTCCATTTGCTGTTTTTAGCAGTAGGGGTTTGTGTGATGATTCAGGATCTCTGGACTAGAATTCAGCTGCAGAACAAAGCACATGCAGGAGCCGAAGTGACGCTGGAGTCTGGGCAGCCCCAGAGAACACAAAAAGGGAAGGCGGAGGAGACCCAATACCCTCGGGGGTACGAGAAGCTCCCTACGAGCTCCACCTTAGCAACATCACTGTTCTATGTTGCATTTCAAAGCTGTATTTCCTTTAACAAGTCCAAAAAGTGAAGTCCCCACCCGGTGGTAATCCAGCCCACGCTGTGTGTCCCCTCCCGCTGTGTGTCCGAGCTGTGCGCCCAGGCAGCTGCGACATTCCCGTGTTTGCACCGTCACTGACTCTCGCAGCCCAGACGAGCTAACCAGGAACAGCATCCCGCTCCCGGCCACGCCAGCTCCCAGCTGCACCTCCCACTTGTGCATGAGCACCTGGCCTGGGGATGCGTCCGACCCCGCTGCCCTCCGGCACCTGGAGGAGCAAGGCAAGGGGCCCCCAACAGAAACTGGTTTGTGTTGTAAGCTTTTTTTGTGTTTTCTGTCTGTCTGTGCAAGAACTGCAGCTGCCGAAATCAGCTTTGCCTTTAATTAAACCATGTTCTCTCCATCCAGGTCTGTGTGGAGCATTTATTTCCTGTGTGACTTGGCTTCAGGCCTTTAAAAATGCATTATGTTTCTGTAGAAGCCAGAAAAATGTTTGAAGTTGATTTTTTTATTTGAAAGAGCCCTAAATAAATCAGTGATTCTGGGTTGGGTTTGGTACACATAATTCAGTTGTGGTTTTGTGCTGCCTGTGTAGTGTGTGTTACATACTGAACTAAATATGTAGGATGGGAGCAGCTTGCAAAGCTCCTCCCTAGTTGCAGACTCATCCTGGGACAGCATGTGCAGTGTGCAGATGGAGGGCACAGATCCTTCTGCCAATGGATTGCCTGCAGAGCAGGGTGTTCACTGTTTCCATGCCTCCAGGTATGTCACAGGAATCTCCAGAGCTGATGTTCTGGTTTTGAAATTACAGGTCTTTATTGTCTCCAGAATAAGTTCCTTTACAAAGAAATGTGATATTTAGGTTAGTGGGGCAGTGGGGTTTTCAGGGTTTGTGCATATAATCCAGAGTGGGGAAGCCCCTGCCCCCTTAGCACCTCTGGAGTAAAGCTCTGGGATTCCAGGCTGTGTCTTTCTAAGTTACTGTATCTTCTGACTGATCAGGAAAAACTTGGAAGCACAGGTCCCAGTGCCGAAGAAAATGTGTCTGCTTTTACTGGTGGGAGTTTTTAAAGTCCCTGTGAATTTGAATTGTGAGTTGGGGCAGGCTGAGTCTATGTGGTGTCTTCTGACTTCTTGGGGTTGGGACTGATGTTTTAAGGAAGCAAATACTTTCCTGGTCTATAGCTTCCTGAACTCATTTACCTTTTGGGATCTGCTGGCAGGGCTGTAAATGCCCATTGCACCACCCTCTTGTGGGTGTTCCCAGCTTCTGGCATGTCTGTATAAAAACTTTTTCAAGGATGGGGGAACATGGCAAGTCTCTTGGCATTAGGAATGAATGTATTTCTAACAGGAATTAGCAACTTCTTAACAAGTTCCTGTTTAAGAGAATGACGCAAAAGGTAAGAAAATATAAAGCTTTTAATGCAAGTAGTAATAATACTTAAAGTTCATTTTCAGATGCAGGGATTAATATGCAGATTAGATATTGGCAACAGCTGAAATCCTAATTTGTCTCCACAACTTCAAGCTCTTCTGAAATCATTTCTCTGGGTGTTCAGTGTTGGGCTGGTGAACGAATGCAGATGGAAAGATGCCAGTCCTCCCCTTGCACTTGCCTTCAAACCAGTCTTCATTCACTGGAAGGGAAAATTGACACAGTTCTTATGATCTTAGGAATGTACAGGAGCATAATGTGCTGCAGACAGGCCTGCAATCACCATTCTGCTGATAAAACTTGCTGATAGAACTTGCAGTGCTAGACCCAGCAGGGAGTGGAATGTGGAGGAAAGAGAGGAATGAGGAAGAGAGTAAAGTAAGAATATCAAATGGGGGTGGGAAATTGGATCAAAATAGAGACCAGGAGCTTGGAAACTGCCTTAAGTGGAAACAAAGTGAGTGTGGAGAGTGAGGAAATTATCTGAGACCTTGGTCTTCAGGATATATCTGAAGTGTTTTGTCACATGTTTCCCATGTTCACATAAAACCCTTGAAACACACCCTCCCCCCCCCCACCAAAATCTCTGCTACCCTAGGTTAAGTAAAGCCTACGAGCTCCGGCAGTTTTGCTGTGGGAGAACCAAATGAGGCAAGAACCAACTTTGTACTGGGAAATATTTAGCTCAGCAATGAAGGGTGGGGAAGGTAGGATTTTGAGATGGAGAGGGTCATCAGTATTCTGTGGTGCAAAATCTAACCTGTCAAAGGTTAGGTAGGGGACTGATTGTATACTGCTGGCAAAGCCTGCCAGCCACCACAGATTAGTGACATAACTACAGAGAGCAAAATATAAGAGGTTTTTGCCTTAAAACTTATTCCTGATTTCACTCAGAGGCTCAAATGAGATGGGGAACACACCATGTGTATATAATTCATTGATCTTCCTGAGATTTAGTGTGTGCTCAAGTCTCAATTCCCATAGAAACACTAAGGACTAATATTGAATGACTAATGAGGATTGTACCCTTAACAAGAAAAGTAGATGAAGAAGGGTTCCAGGTGGAAGGCATGGGAGTGAGCCTGCTCCCATTGTGGGGATGGCAGCTAAAATGAGGCATCTCCTTGAAAGAATCCACTGTGATCAACAAGCTTAAACACAGCCCAAGTGTGACTCCTCAGATGTTTGGGAGGGGTGCGGTGGAAACAGGAGTGATGAAAATACATTGGAAGGAAGTGTGTGTAACAGGGATGTGTGGATGGGAGTCCCAAGGCAGAGCTGGAGGGGCTCTGCTGCTGCCACACCACCCTCCCTCTCACCACAGCTGGGGGGTCCTTCCCCTCTCCTGTCCCAGGAGGAGCACAGTTACCTTTGGATAAAATGAGGATCGTGTCTCCTGCCTGAAACTCCAGGTCTTCAGGTTGGGTGGCTTCATAACTGTACTGAGCTACAACATGGGTTGCTCCCATCTCCCCCGGCGTTGCCTCCTGCAGTGACTCCTCTGCTTTGCTGTCGGGTACAAACCCCTGTCCCTAGGCAGGAAACAAGCTGGTGAGGACACAACCAAGTTCTCTGTACCAGGGCAAGAGAGATGAGCTCTGCTTCTCATCTCCACTCACTCTTTGCTACTCGGCCTTTCATGAGGTCACTGGCTTCTGTCAAAGCCACCAACCCGTGTTTGTGGCAAGGAAGACAAGGCAGGAGGGAAGAGAGCTGCCCCCTGTAGCTGTCACTGACCTCTGTGCCATTGCACCAGACTGTCAGGCAGTTGTCCTTGCTCTGGGTCCAGGCTGCCTCCACGTTCTCTGCACTCAGAGTCACCAGCTCCTGGCCCTCCACAGGCTTGTACCTGGTGTGCAGGGGATGCAGGTGAGGAGCCCTGGAACACAGCCCTGGCTCTCTGGGGCTGGCAGTGCCTCACCTCAGCTCTGTGTGCTCAGGCTGCAGCTCCAGCTTCTTGCAAACCAGCTCCAGGAGCTCCCTGTAGGAGAGGCCTTGATCGACTCTCAGGGCAACTGTGAACTTGTAATGCACCTTGAGGATATGGGGGCTGGAAACAGCTGGTTCAGCCTCCTGCAGGCAGGAAAGGGGATGTCACCTCTTGTGTCTTGGCAAGCACAGGGATGTGCAACTGTGGTTGCCTGAGTTAGATTGTGCCTCCCAAACTGTGCTTGGGCATTGGCTGGTTGGCAGCCCTAGGCTTTTCCCAGGAGAGAACTCATCTCTCTTCCCAGCACAGCCTTCCATATGCATTCCAGCCAAGCTCTCCTGTTTCTCCTTTCTCAAGTCCTCAGGTTGACTGAGAGTCATCCAGTGGCCCCCTCTCCTAGAGTCTGGAGGAGAACTCCCAAAAGGCAGCCCTAAGTCTCCTGGTAAAGGCAGATTTGTATGAGCAGCAGGACCTCGGGGTCTGTGCTCACAAGACATTACCTTTGCTGTGTCTCTTGGCTGTGCCACCGTAGCAGGAACATAGTCTGGGGAGAAAGAAAAAGGTGGCTTAGGAAGTGGGATGGGATAAATGTTGTCTGAACACACAGCCAGACCTCCTGCAGCCCATCATGATCTCCAGCAACACCACCAACCCTGGAGCCAGCAGTGGTTCCTCAAATGGATACGGCATCTGCCACAGGGGTTCTGTAAGATCTAGATACAACCACTGAGCAGAGGTTTTGGCTCTGTGCCTTCCCTCTTGCAGGGATGGGAGTATGAGGGGTGGGATGTCTTTCCTGTGTGGATTCAAAAAAGATCTAGCTGCTGGTTTTAGTGTCTGCTCTTCTGGTCTCCCTAGGTCCACCCTGAAAAACCAAAGGCACTCCCTGTCCTTCAATGGGGCTGTAAAGTTAAACTCAGGCCTCCAGGCAGGTGATTCTGTTCAGCTTTGTGGAAGCCTCTTCATGAGGATCTGATTTACATTTTTCCAGTGCTTTGGCACAAGTGTGCTCATTCCAGGAAGAGCCTGAGCTATACTGTTGAACATGGTCCCACTAATAGATCTGAGATGGCTTTTAGTGCCATGAAGGTGATCGCTGGGGTTGTTGTGTCCATGAGGTGTTTGTCCTTAATTCCATGAGCCACAGCTTTCTTCTGTGTCAGCTCTACCCATGGACTCCTACAAGGCTGCTCTGTTGGGGACGTAAGCTTGGTATGTGGGACACTGGGTAGCACCAGCCAGGAATCCCCTTCATACAGCTCCTTCAAGCCTAGCTCAGCTCACAGCAGCACTGAAACTATCATGGATGCCCTGCTTGAAGGAGAATCCTACAAGGAATCTTTTACTCCTATCTCCAGGCCCTTTTTCTCCTTAGTCATGTGCTAGTTATGAGCACAGAGGGACTTGCTCTCCCCAGGGACCCCACAGACACTCTTCTACTCCATCCTCAGCTCTGCAGTTGCTGTCTCTGCCTCCTGCTCTAATGTCTCCCAACCCCTGACTGCAACTGGGGCCAGGAATGAGAAGGAGATAACCCTAGTCCTGGTCCCAAAGGATGAGGACACAGCATCTCAGAGCTGTGGGGATGTCACCCTGTGCTGCCCACACTGACCTGGTGCCAGCCGCCGCGGCTTCTCCGGCACGGTGGAGGTGGGGGACTCAGGGATCTCAGCTTCCACAGGGCTTTCTTCCTGTGCCATGGGAGCAGACAGTGCTGTCAATCCCTCCCTTACTGACCTCTTTGGGGTCTTGAACTCAGGAGGGGTGACTTTGCAATATCCATTATCTCCCCAGCATTGCCAACCACCACGTGTGGGTGCCACCAACACGGATTTTGCAATCTCTGAGCTCATGATAAGGTGACCATGAGCCAGAAGAACCAACCTCAGCATCATGAGGGGAGGGAGTCACATACATGGGTCCTACAGGGAGGCAGTGAGTGTTGGGTGAATATGTGGAGATCTGCCCTCCCCAGGACACCATTTCCTCCTGGGCCTCCTCACCTGGATAGGCAGCTTATTCTGGAGCTCCACAGGCTCGAGGAAGTTGCAGGGCACAATCCCTTTCTGCAAGGGGAGGAGAAATGAGTGGTGATTGCTTGGCAAGAAGGCAACCCACTGCTGAAGGACACAACTGGATGTGCCCTCACCCTCCCCTGCAGCCAGGAGGGCTCCTGAGGTTTGAATTTTAGTTTCTGCAGGTTGGGTGGATTTCACTGAACCCTGTGGCCTAAGCCAGAGTGGACATAAGAGACTTCAGTCAGAAACTTAATTACTGTTGGCAAGCCTCTGCCTCTGCAGAACCCCAACCATAACCTGTCCAGCACACTCCTGGTATACCTTTCCATTGAACATCACTGTAGCCCAGTTGTCCTTCTCTTTCTTCAGGACAAAGACAATGTTTCCTGGCAGGACCTGCAGCTCCTCAGCAGTCTCAGGAATGAACTCGAACATGACACGGTGTGGCTGCCCTCTGAGGGCCCTGGGTGGGAGCATGGACAGGTTAGTAATGTTGGCAATGCTGTTTTACATTGTAGGAAGAGTCCAGAGCTCTGCCTCTGTGTTTGAACATTGCCCATTCCCCGAGTTCTGGGTGCTAGCTGGATGCTTGGCTGTAAGAGTGCAGGGTGGGGCTGTGCCTGGCTGTGGGGTTATCCATCCTTCATCCAACTTACCTGAGGATTTCGGGAGTCTTGGGCCTGGGGGGAGGACCAGAGGCCTGCCAACAGGAAGACAAAAAGGAAAATACCAGTAATCCAGAGGATTTTGTGTGCCTTGAAGAAATGTCCTGCAGCCTTTTACCATGCCTGCCCTCACCCCAACACTGATCCTTCCTCCACATGCAGGTGCCTTAGGTGCCCTAAGGAATATCACTGCCTTTGTTCCTTCTAAGGAACAGTTCCCACATTCTTCAACATGCAGTTGGTTTTCAGAGGCTCCATCTTCTTTTCACTCCTGATTTTAGTTTCAGTTCACAGAGGATTTAGATTGTCAACACCTCTCTGCATTGAGAAGGTTGTAATTTATCCTGTGCAATGGTGCTGTGCTGTGCTTCCCTATATCCTCCCAAAAAAGCTCTTGCCACATTTAGGAATGGGAAGGTGCCATGACACTGGCATAGAAAATGAAAGGGGTTCTGGAATGGGCAGGAGGGCAGTGAGAGCAGAACTGCCATTGTTCCTCCACTCAGGCTTAGGCAGAAGATCCCTAATGATTCTTTGGGGAGGGCCAAAGACAGCTCCCTGCAGAGAGCCATCACCCTGCCCACTACTTCCCTGTGCAGGGAACCAGCTCCACCTCAGCTGTGGGTGGGTTTGGGACGAGCCTGCTGATGCTGCAGGGAGCAAGCAGTGCCCAGCTCCTCCCCAGGGCGGTGGCACAGAGCTCAGGGTGGTGGGGGTGCTGTTTGCTCCCCACTGTGGATGGCAGCCACCCCATGTCATCCTGCATGAGCCTGCTGTTCACAGACAGAGCCTTACTTGTGGCTGCAGGGGAGCGAATCCCGAAAAATCGTCCTTGTCCACCACAGATGCCACCACCTAGAGCCAAAGACAAACAGTGACTTGGTGCTGCCTGTAAACCTCTCAGACCTCTGATGTCCACCCTCCTCCTCCTTGGCTGTTGGCCAAGCCAAGCTCCTCAGGATGCTTTAAGCTCAGGAGGGGCTATGATTTTAGGCTAAGCATCTTGGACTACAGGGTGAGTGCCTCTGGCACCAGAGCTTCCCTCTCAGCTGTGTAAGTTTTCTGCTCTTAGCCTGGCTGTTTCTGTGGTTTGAGGAGTTATAACCTAAAAGCTTCCCTTTCTGTTTTAATCACAAATGTTGAAGGGAGCCAAAGTGTCCAGCTCAAGCCCACACCTCCTACAGGTGACATTACATGTAATTTAGAAAGTTGATACATGTTTTTGAGTGGATTCCTGGCACTCAAGGAGCTGCTTGGCTCTTGGCTGGCTGATTCCCCAGTGCCTGGTTTCTTTTCTGGATGAGTGTTGCCTCCCAGGACCAGAGCCCAGGGGTGGTATCCCAGTGACTGGATTTTGCACATTCACAGGAGAAAAGCTTGCTTGCTGAAAAGGCCTTTTCAAACAGAGCAGTGGAAGAACTGGGGGTTAGTTTGGGGTGTAAAGTATTAAATAGCTCCTTTCCCCCACCCCTGAAAATGTCTTGGCTTGAGTTGAAGCTCCAGTGATTCAGATTCCAGCTCATTGCTGACTATCCTTCATGTCTTACTAAGGAGGAGACAAACTAGAAATAGGCCATGTCAGCAGGAACATGCTTTTAGCTCTTGTATTCGTGCAGACTCCCTGTTTCCCATGAGATCCCTGTGTGCTATCCCTCTCTCCATGTCTGGGGGATCCCTGAGGCAGAGACCAGCTCCCTGTCTCTGGCTGCCTACCAGGCAGCAGGCAGCAGCTCAGAGGGGTGATGAGAAGGCAGTCACAGCTCTTTTCAGCCCACAGGCATGGCCTGAATAAACAGTATAGATCCTTCTTACCATTGCCTTTCCCAGGTAGTCCTTCTTCTCCAGCTGAGCTACTTGCTTCTCATTTGGCCTGAACAGCTTCCCTGCAGGAATGGCCACCAGCTCACAGAGCTTCTGCTTCTGTAGCACAGAGACACAGCACAGAGACTTTGGAGGTGAGAGCAGGGGCTGATGAATGTCCCTTCTGCTCTGAGCTTGGGGGCTGCTCCATAGAGCCAGACCAGCACGATGACAGCCCAGTCCCAGCCCTGGTACAGTCCATTGAATCCCCTCTTCCCATCCCTGCCTCCCCAGGGACCCAAAGCTCTTCCCACAGGCTTGTGTCCCACGACACTATCCACTGCCACAGCATTTTAACCCTGCTAAAAGGTGGATGTGCTGTCAGTGGGACTGTGAGACCTGCTCCTCCATACCAGGATGGCTTCCATTGCCCTGTCTATCTTGTTGTGCTGTGGCTCACTCTTCATGCTTATGGCCAGGGTCAGGTGCTCCTCAGCCTTCTCCCAGTTCTCTGTTGTGGCATACACCAGTGCAATGTTGTAGAGAATCTGCTGGAGGGAAGGGAGCGAGGGAAACAGCTCTGGAGCAGCTGGACTGCTGCCAGGAGGGAAGGGAAGGGAAGGGAAGGGAAGGGAAGGGAAGGGAAGGGAAGGGAAGGGAAGGGAAGGGAAGGGAAGGGAAGGGAAGGGAAGGGAAGGGAAGGGAAGGGAAGGGAAGGGAAGGGAAGGGAAGGGAAGGGAAGGGAAGGGAAGGGAAGGGAAGGGAAGGGAAGGGAAGGGAAGGGAAGGGAAGGGAAGGGAAGGGAAGGGAAGGGAAGGGAAGGGAGCCGCTTGCTTGGGTTTTGCAAGGTACCAAGAGAGTCTGGCTGTCTCCTCTTTAGATTTCTCCTGCTGGAGATCAGACCTTTGGGCTCTGAACTGGTGGCCAGGTGTGTCTCACCTCGCAGGCGAAGAGCCGGTAGTGCAGCCCCAGGATCTTGTAGTCGATGAGCTGGTTGCCTCTCAGCTGGGCCAGCGCCTCTTTGAAATCCTCAATGGCCTTCCCGTGGCTGTGGAGCACAGGATGAAGGTGTCACCAGCTGGTGGTGGCAGCCTGCCTGCCTCTAAGCCTGTACTCAGCCTTGGTGAGTTCAGTCAGGTCTCCCCTCTATCCTTGCAGTTTCAGACACTCCAAGGAAGGAGAGAGCTTCTGAGGCTCATGTTAATCCCAGAGCTGTAGAGCTGAACTGTAGGAGCCCATTTGACCTCGAGGGGTTCAGTCTGAGCTCTGGGGCACCAACCTGCCTGAGGTCATCCTCAGATGAAGGCTGGCATCTCTGTAAGTGGCAAAAAATGAAACTTGAAACCCTTCCACTCACTTCTGCCTCCGGTAAAACACAGTCCCCCGCTGGAAATAAGCCACTGCCAGGTGCTTGTCACAGCCGATGCTCCGGGTGAATGCCTGCAGAGATAGGAATAGGGAAAAGGGGGGAAAAGGGGACACCTTAAAAAACCTGAGGGCACAGAGCAGCTGTACCTGCCCTGCCTTAGCTGAGCTCAGCTCTGTGTGCTGTCTCCCTGCAGCACTGAGCACTGGGTGAGGGAGAGCCTGTAGCAGGCTCCTGGGTGTTTTGAGCTGGAGCCTCCTGCCAGCATGGTCACCTCCTGGAGAGAGGGACAGTGAATCCCGTGTATCACTGCTGCTGCCTCGCCTCTGATTCACTGCCAGAATGGGTTTGGCAGCCTAGGGCTGTCCCCTTTCCTCACAGCTTTAAAAGGCCCCGAATCCATCCCTTAGACCCTGATCCTTTTAATTCCTTCCTTCCCCACCATGTCCATGTATCTGGGCCATCCCAGAGGGGAGCGGATGAGCGGCCCTAGGGGCTGTCCCTTACCTCCTCCGCCTCCTCCAGCTTCCCCAGCACCAGCTGGACGCAGCCAATGTTAAAGCAGATTTTGGCAGGGGGGTTCTGCACGGCCGTGAAGGCAGCCAGGGCAGCGCCCCAGTCCTTCCTGTCGGCTGCACACACTCCCTCCTGCCACAGGCGGATCGTCTCCACCAGGGACATGGCGTGCTGCGGTGGGATGGATCCCGCTGCCGGGGTCTCGCCGCTCTCTCTCCCTGTCCTTCCTCGCAGCGCAGCGCGGCCTCTCCGGCTCCCTTCTGCCGGCCCTTCTGCCTGTCCCCGCTGTCACGGACCGGCAGGAAGTGCCTCGCCCGCATCACCAGCCCCGGCAGGGGGAAGTGGGGCTCAGGCTGCTCCGACACTGCGGTGGCCGTGGGCGCATCCCTGCTCCGCTGGGGCAGCCGCTCCTCGCCTACTCGGGAGGTGATCTTTCGGCTTTTACATTAAAAGCTACGGATTTTGTCGGCTGGGTGATTCATCAGGTCAAACTTCAGGACGCAAAACCGCAGGATGAGCGCTGGGCTGAGCCCTTGGTGCCCTGCAAAGCGCGGTCTCATCGCTCAGCGGCTCCTGCAGACAATTCCTGGCAGGCACAGCTGGGCTACCCTGTCCGCCTAAGTGCGGAGGTGAAGCGGAGCCCAACATAAACCTTGGTCCTTCCCAGCCCACCGTGTTGTCAAGTGTGGAGTTCCACGTGCTGCTCAGGGCACATGGAGCTGCCCATGGATGAGGTTCCTGGGTTCCGTGCTGCCCCATATCCCGAGGGCTCAGCCCAACATCCCCCTGTGCTGGTATTTTAGGGACAACGAAGCACAACTGGCTCTGGAGCAAGGGCCAAGATGAGCACGGGGCACGCGGTGACAGTGGGATTCTGACCTGCTGCTGACTCACGGCTCTGGAGCAGGCTGCTCCACACATGGTTTTTAAGCATCTTTGGAAGTACTTTGCCTCTGCCCCATCCACCAGCAATGTGATATGTATTTTGTAAGAACTTAAAATATGTCAGCAAGACTCAGCTCTTGTGCCTTTACCCAAACTTCCCTAGCAAGTTACAAAACTCCAGCAGTGGGAGGGAGGCTGGGGAGGTGACTTCTAATGAAGAAACCTGAGACCCTGAGCAGCAAAGACTGGGCTTTTAATCCAGAGGACCAAACAGAACTCTGGGCTGTGTGTGTACCCTCAGCTTCCCAGCTGACTCTTACGGACTTCCCACGGGAGCATGGAAGACTCTCTGATCTCCCGGAAAGCAGAGGGACATGCAGCCAGCTGAAGGGATGGTAAAAGGGTAGGAATAACATGGTGAGGGTAAAAACACTCCTCTAGGTGCCTCTTCTGATTCCTGTGAGGGATGTGAGACCCTATGGAACAGCAAAGGGTTCACCTTTATTGGAGGCATTATTTTCTGCTCATTCAATTATCTGGATTGGTGCACTGCTCGGCCAGGTTTATCCCAAAACCAGTACAAGGGGAGCTGGAGGAGGATGAGAGATCATCCCCGCTGGGATGCTCACAGCAGCTCTCCTTCTGCCTGGGTATTTGTCGTGTATCAGTGAGGAGATTTCAGAGCTGTGATAAACACAGCCCTTTCAGCAAGAGCAACTCTCTTGTTCCCCTTTCTCTGCCCAAAGCTGACTCGGTAGGTGAACTTGTTTCTTCTATGCTAACGTCCAACAGGAAGTGAGTAACAAGAGATGGTGACATTTCCTGTGGAAGACTTCTTGGAATCCAGCAAACCCAGATTGCTGATCAGAAATAAGAGAAATGTCCAAAATCCAGCTGGGGTGCAGTGCACATGTTTTGACTTTGTATAGCAACACTATGTACAAGTTTATATTTTCTGAAGAGTAAAAAAAAAGACTGATTCAGGCACAGAGAACCCCCCATTAGGCACAAGGGAAGACCTTTTTGTGAGGAGTTTTATTGGGCAGGAGAAATGGAGGAGCACATCCAGCTCATTCCCAGGAAGGCAGGTTGGAGCTCTCTGCACAGGACCTGGGGGTTTTGGCTCTTTTCCCAAACGGTGGCAGACACTGAGGTGGATGTGAGGCTAGCACAAAAGCAGGATGTCACTGAGAAGGTGCCATTGCCCCGTGCTCCAGCTAAAGCTGAAGGCAGCAGAGCCCTGCAAACCCTGTCACCCCTCCCAGCCTGACCTGCACGAGGTTCTCCAATGAAGGCTTTCTTCTCCCAACAGGAATCTGAACCCCTGTCATGGTGTCCATACCATCCACCAATACAAGCAAGACAAGATTTGGAGCAAAGATGCTGTCTTTTAAGACTAGATTTACTTTTTCCCTTCCTGTCACTCATTACCAGCAGAGCTGCCCCTGTAAATCCTGCCCTATTCACACATCAGTGCATGCTTTAGCACAGAAACAGATGTACATGTTCTGTAAATGTTCCTAAATCCATCACAGCCCCACCCAAGGGGATCTGCAGAACCTTAAGACCACTTTTTATTCATTTATCTAACACTTCTGGAGGCAGCTGATCTCCTGTGGCATCAATTCCTTTGGAAAATACTTTCCATTCCTCTGGGATTAGGGTTTTATTTTATTTAAATGAGGTTCATTGATGTGTTAACCCAAATCTGGGCAAGTGGAAAGAACCAGAGAGCCCATCACAGTCCCTGGCAGAGCTGTAATGACAGAACCCTTGCTGCACGACCAGGAGAATTTCTGTGTACACCTATGGGTGAAACCTGGATGCTTTCTGTGGCTTTTGTAGCAAGACTTGGTGACCTCAGTGCCTCCTGTGCTTGTGCCTATGTTCTTCTGGAGGTGAGCAAGGAGAAGCATCCTAGGAAGAGAATCAGGGAGCTTCTGAATCATTTAGGGGTAACCATGCTGGCTCCTGTCTCCATTGAAGGCACATCAGACACTGAGTAAATATTCAGTGACGATTTATTGGTCTTCATTATTATTACAAAAACAAAGCAGATATCAAAAAACAGCAAAAATTTCACAAGGTCCCCAACAGTTTTACACAACTGAACTGTAGTAAAATAGTGAAATTAAAACATGTATTTTCAGTCCTGGCCCTAAACCTTCAACGGTGATCTGTGGTCTGGGATGCCCTGGGCTTTCCTAATTCTTTAAAATGCTCCTCTTTATTTTGGAACCTGACTGGCCCACTAGCTAACATGATGAGGCACAATGCAACAGGAATGTGAGCTGTCTGGTATCCTTACAGACCCTACACAACCAGAAAACAAAACGGGAGGCTCTGCAAGGATGGTGTCCATACCAGGATATGTTTCTCAGACTACCCCAAGCAGCCATTTAGTTGTGCTTGACAAAACCAAATCACTTTCCAGTTGCTGAAAGGTGATTTTCTGTGTAAAAGCTGCTTTTTCTTCTTTTTCTCAGGATCTTTGCTCCCCAAAATAAGAGTGCACTGGGCTGGGCTCCAGTGTAAACAGACCATTAACTTTTTAAATTCCACTTTCCAAACTGCCTGATGGACAACCTATCCCACTGTGGACCCAGCATCAGACTGATGGCAAGAACCTGAACAGGTTAAGGAAAATGCTCAGCTCTTGCTCTTTGGAATGATAATTGGGGTTGGAAAAGAGCTTTTTTTCTCTCCTAGTCACGGGTGTAGGGTCAGAGGCTGACCAAAGGCAACATGGTCCAGTTACCTGTGTTAACAATAGTTGCCCCACTTCTCAAATATCAAGATTTCAGCTCAAAACACTGCTTGGCTAGCAAAAAATTAAGACATTGCCCTGTGTCCCTCAGCATTTGCTCAGAGAGTCAGGCACAAATCTGCCACAATTACACACAAATGCAAATCACCCTAAACACCAAACTGTTTACATCACTGAATATGTCACTGAAAGGCTGGCGAGTACCAAATATTCCTGTTAGAAGTAAAATTCCACCTTCATAATTTTCCAGAATGGACAGAAGAGATCACGAAGCGCATCATTGGTGGGGTATGACAGAAGCAGCAGGGCGAAGGCAAAGCTGGGGGACAGGGCTGCCCAGGAGCAGCCATGCCAGAGGGGGCAGGGTTGTCCCAGCAGCTCCCTGCTGGGGTTACACTGTCACTGCTGCTGGAGTTACACCGTCTTCCTGGCAGTCAGAACACGCACAATGGAGCCAACCCCTCCTGCAGCCAGCGCCTGCCAAGGGAAACACGGAATCAACGGCAGGCCAGGGAGCTACAGCCTGCAGCTGCCTGCCAGGACCTGAGCAGGCTGACAGCAACGATGGACAGCGACTCTGGACATTCCTAGAGTGGCAGGACAAGAGGGAAGGGCTTCAAACTGACAGGGAATGTGGTTAGGTATCAGGAAGAAATCCTTCCCTGTGAGGGTGGGGAGACCCTGGCACAGAGAAGCTGTGACTGCCTCATCCCTGGAAATGTTCAAGGACAGGTTGGATGGGGCTTGGAGCAGGCTGGGATAGCAGAAGGTGTCCCTGCTTTAAGCTTTAAGGTCCCTTCCAACCCAAACCATTCTGGGAGTCTATGAAATTACTGGGATCCCATTTATATTGCACATGAGTATCTGCCTGCCCTCCACAAAACACCAGCAAACAGGGTGCCAGGGTACGATAATCACACTCAACTTCAAGTAAGCTGTTTAATTAAGCTTTCATTTCCCTGCATAACCAAGCTGTAAATTTTACTTCCCTCCAGGAAGGAAATTCTCCTTCAGCCTACTTGAATCACTGGACGAAACCATTTTGTCTGCCTCAGTCTAAGAGGCAAATTTTAACAGTTGGGTGTTTACCCAAGGAAGCAGCAGTGGGCAGGAGATATAACTCAGCTCTGAGTTCCTAGTCACAGCCTGAATCTGGCACTTGAGTCTCACCAGCCAGGAAGGGGGTTCTTGCCAAGCTCAGGGCCTGGGCACTCTGGCAGGAGCTGTCCCAGTGCACTCACCTTCTCATGCCACTGCAGCAGCACAGCACTGCTGTTGTCAGAGGGGCTCTCAAAGCCCTTGTAGATGTACTTCATGAGCAGGTCCACCCCGTTCTTGTCCAGTGACTGCACTGCCTTCTCAATGTCATTGGCTTTGAAGGAGATGAGCACCTTCAGCACGATGCTCTCTGCACGGTCCTGTAACACACAGCACACAGCCATCCTGTGAGGTGCAGCCAGGCACTGCTCCTCTCCCAAAAAAACTGAATTACAGCATTCTTCTCTTTAACACCCCTGAAGAGGACTGTGTGTGAAGAGCTTGTCATAGTAAGATATAACAGACGTGTCCTCCCCAGGATAAACAATGTGAAAGAGTTTAACACATTTGCCCTGCTTTAGTTCTTCTGCCTCTGTTAGTGTTTGCAATTCTCCACCCCTTAATTATGGCCAAATAGTAAATACTCATATGGAAGCTCAAAATCTACCAAATTCCAAAATATTTATAACAATCCAGTGCTTGTCTGGCCCCCCTTCCCACCAGAGCCTTTTCCATACCTCTGTAGTGTTTAATGTGACACAACCACTATAATCCAGGGAAATGCCACTGGCAGCCTGGAAGAGGTGACTGCTGGAAGCCACATGTTTCCCAAGCAGTCAGCTGCTGTCCCAGGCACACTGGATGCAGACTGGCCATTAATACTGAGCATTAATAAACATTGATCTGGATGTCATTTCAGGCCTGGGAATGTGTGTGGTGTGCTTACAGTAGTAATTAGCCATGTAATCAGCAAGGAGTAGCTCCTCCTGTTCATCCATCACTAACTGAGGCAGAATGAGAGAAGAATCTCTCAGGGTTGCTGGACTTTTGAATAATTCCATCACACAAACACTTCAGGCACCTTCACCCTACAGAAACTATGGATATCAGTTTTCCTACCCAATTTAGTATCCCATAATCACTTGGCTTAGCAAGACTTCTCACATGACTGTAAGTAAAATTATGTAAGTTCCAAAGATAAGAAAAAATTAAGGCAGGTATTAATGTTCAGTCATTCTGCCCTCTTCAATTTCACCACCAAAGGTATTCTTAAATCCTTCAATAGAGGGCTAATGGAAACAAGTCATTAATGTGAGGACAAAGCCACACAGCCCTATTTGTAACAGCTGGTTCTCAGAGCTCTGTAAAACCCTTCAGGAAAGGGCTGGGGCTGCAGGAACAGCTCTGCCAGGAAGCACCAGCAGGGAACCATGTCCCTGGGCCTTTCCTCAGCAGGGAGAAGTGACTGCAGGCACTCACCAGCTGGGCAGTGCTGTATCTTATCAGCCTGTTCCTCCCACCACTGCAATCATGGCCTATTCAGGATTCATCCTGGGGATATGCAGAAATGCATGTACCCAGCAGACTCCCACACTCTGTCACGGATGGGGGAAGGGGAAGGCTCGCCTTTCCTGAGGTTTTAACAGTTTCATTTTGATTGGATGTGATAAAAACAATTCTTCCTTTTTTGTAGGCTAGCTGCTGGTGGTTTCATTAGTCAGAGGTGACAACTGCAACCCTGGTTCCCTGAGCACAGGGTGATTATATCTGTGTAATCTGTCTGGTCTGAGTCAGACACAAGCACCTGGTGATCCCTGGGTACACAAAGCACAACCAGCACTGGTAGCAGAACCACTCCTGATCCAGCACCAAGGTAAAGGTACCTGGACAGGTGACACCTGAGCTACACTGTTTTGAACAAGATTAAAACACTTGTGATCACAGATGTTTAAACACCAGGGAATACCCTAAATTCTGCTTCTCTGGCCTCCTCGAGGTACAACTAGAGGCACAGAGGTAAAAGAGACAGGAAAGGAATTTTAGGAGTAACCCATGAGCGAGCAGTTGCTATTTTACCTTCACTGCCTGGTTCTTTGTGTTGATGGGAGGGTTCTTCAGAGCTGCCTGCAGTGCAGCCATCATGTTCCCTGTGCCAGATGGTTAAGGACCAGACATCAAGTACCAGGACAGCCATACCAGGACATACCAGGACAGCTGGCTTGTGCATGACTGGAAACACTCCAATGCAAGGATTCCCTCACCAGCTAAGAAGACATTACAGCTTAAGACAGCACTTTTCAGGCCATTTGAGGCAGGAGCAGCATCAACAAGCAGCTGTATAGTTCCAGGACTGTTGAATAATTCCTAGGCCTTTCCTTAAACGAGGATCCAAGTAAAAGAAACCATTCTCCATCACTTCTGCAATCTGTAGGCCCCGACAACAGGCCTCATCTTGGCACATCCAGCCCCAGCAGCAGCCCTTGGGAAGAGTGACCAGGGGCCAGCTGAGCAAGGCAGTGGGAACAGGGAACTCTGTGGGCACAGGGAACCCCCTGTCTGCATCCCCCCGGGCACCTCCATGAGCACAGCCCTGAGGCTCTGCGGCTGCTGCGGGCAGGGGAGGATGCTGAGCCGCCTTCCTGTGCAGCCCCTTCCCCCTTCAGCCTCTTCCCCTTCCCTCTGCCAGCTCCTTCAGCCTCTCCCCATTCCCTCTGCCAGCCCTTCAGCCTCTTCCCCTTCCCTGTGCCAGCCCCTTTTCCCCTTCAGTCTCTTCCTGCTGCCAGCCCCTTCCCTCTTCAGCTTTTTCCCTTCCTTCTGCCAGCGCCTTCAGCCTCTTCCCTTTCGCTGTGCCAAGCGTTTCCCTTCCAGCCTTCTCCTGCTGCCAGCCCTTTCCGCCTTCAGCATTCTCCCGTGCCCGGCCAGCCCCTTCCCGGCCGGTTTCCCCCTCAGCCCCTGTCCCCTCAGCCCTTCCCGCCCGCCGCGGTCCCCGCTAGCGGATGTTCCCCTATTAGGCCGCGCCCGCTGCGCCCCGCCGCTCCCTTCAGGATATTGCCGCAGGCACGAGTCCACCTCGCCCTCATCAGGCCCCGCTTGCCCGTCGCCGCCGTCCTCCTCATCCACGAACTTGTTCTCGTCGTACTCGTCCACGTCCACCCGGCGGAACCGCGCCGAGGACACGGTGTGCTTCGCCATGGCCGCGCCCGCCCCGCGCAGCCGCTGCCGAGCGGCCGGGCCCAGCCCCGCCCCGGGCGGCGCCGGCGCAGCGGCCGCGCTCTGAGGGAGCGGCTGGGGCTGGGGCTGGGGCTGGAGGGAGCTGCGAGCCGGTCTGATCCCACCGTGCCACGGCACGGACACCTTCCGCCAGCCCGGATTGCTCCGAGCTCCGTCCAGCCTGGCCTGGGACACTGCCAGGGATCCGCGGCAGCCACAGCTTCTCTGGGAAACCTGTGCCAGGGCCTCACTCACATCTTCCCAATATCCAATCTAAACCTGCTCTCTTGCAATGTGAAGTTTCACAGACTATTCTGAGTTGGAAGGGACCCACACTTGATGCTGCTGTCTCCATGTTCTGACTGATGTTGAAGCCATTCCTGCTTGTCCTGTCATTCCAGGCCCTTGTAAACAGAGCATCCTGGTGATTCCCCTCAGCTCCTTCAGGCACTGCAAGGCCACAGTGAGGTCACCCCCAAGCTCCTCCAGGTGCACAATCCCAGTTCTCCCAGCCTTTCCTCCCAGCAGAGCTGCTCCATCCCTCTGCTCATCCTGGTGCCCCTCTGGGCTCTCTGCAGCAGCTCCAGCTCCTTGCTGTGCTGGGGCAGGGCTGGAGCAGCTCTGCAGGTGCTCAGGGTCTCACCTGAGCAGGGCAGAGGGACACAATCCCAATCCCTGTCCTGCTGCCCACGCTGGGCTCAGCCTAGGGCACGAGGGGCTCTGGTTTGGGGCAGGTCCAGCTCTCACCCACCAGCACCCAAAGCCCTTCTCCCAGGGCTGCTCCCTCTGCTCCTTCCCAGCCTGGATTGACCCTGGGTGCAGCATCAGCACTTGGTTAAATTCCATGGGATTCCCATGAGCCACTTCCCAAGCTTGTGTGGGTCCCTCTGTCCACCCCAAGGACAGTGGGACAGGTGGGCAGGACCCCATGGGGTCCAGGTGAGGTGGGAGCTGCCCTGCTTGGACAGCCTGTCCTGCCAGGCTGCTCAGGGAGCCCCTGCTCACAGCACCTAGTGACCTTGGGAGTTAAAAAATACCCACAGCCTGATTCTTATTTTTTAAGTTACACTCGGCCTATGTAGATATTAATTATCCTATTATTAATTAGGAAAAGACACAGCTTTGTGAGGTTCCTCTTAATAGAAAACAGCAGCCCTAGAAAAAAATAGACACACACACATATATATACACATATATTACACCCACCACCCTCCTTCTTATGAAGAAAACAGCTGGTGGGAAAATTTATTCCTGTATCAGCCCTTCCTGCAGGACCACTCACCTTCTGGACAGAGGAGGAATTTAGGATATGTCACATGTGCCACCAGAGCTGCCTGAGTTTGGGAAGCTGCAATCCAGCTGTAACTGTGGTTGTAGCTTGGGGACTGCTGGCGTTTTTCTGCTGGAAATTGGCTTAAGGGCAAGAAAGTAATTGCAGGAGGTAAATAGACTGTCAGAGAGTCACAGAATGGTTTGGGTTGGAAGGGACCTTAAAGGTCATGTAGTTCCAAGTACCTGGCATGAGCAGGGAGTACTGAGATTCAGGGTTTACTGCTCTGGCTTTTAAGATAGAGGATTAAAACAAAAATATGTTCACAATCCATCATTTGGGACCCACAGTTTTTCCATGGGTTAAATTTGGCAGGAGGGGACTTAATTGGTGTTTTTTGGCATCTGTGCTCTCAGTTTCACATGGTTCTGTGCCATCCTCAGAGCAGGTGGGTGCCATAGGGAAACACTTCAGAATGAAGACTTCCACTGGATTACTCCTTTAGCATTTTTAAATGCCTTACAATATTTCTGGGTCTGAGATATAGCTGTTCCCTCTGAGAGGGCAGAAATATACCTGGGAAAAGCCCTCTTTGTCTGTCTTTGAGACATCAGAGGAAGCAGACTGCCTTCCATGGCTGGGAAAAGCTGTTGGGAGGCTGGACTGAGAGAGGAAAAAGCCTTTAAAGTCTGCTCTTCAGCAGGTGTAGCTCAGGATAATAGCAAATATTTATCTGATTTCCTTCAGTAGCTTTTTACATTTCCACTTTAGGGCTCTTGCAATCCTTCTGTGGTACAGAAGAAGGTTCCTCCCTGGTCTGGGCAGTTCAGTGAAGAGGATTTTTCCAGTGCAGGGGCTTGGCCCCAGTAGAGATGGTGATAGCAGGCAGGTTCTTTTAGGTGTTCTCAGGTGCCAGTTGCAGGGAGATGGGAACACAAACAGAATTTGCCTTGCAGGGTCAGACATCTGTGAGAGTTGAGCTGCTGTTCTGTGCCTGTCAATATTTTTTTCATTTCTCAAGTGATACCCTTTATGATACCCAAATGATACCCATTACCCTTTTTTTATTAGTGAAGTTTTGCTACAAGATTGTTACAGCTGAAATCTGGGTGTTCTAAGGAATGTCCAGCTGAATTTCTTCCCAAATGATTTGTGTGTTTATCTGCCTGATGTGCCAGCTGGACAGAAAGCTCCTGTGGTACCAAGGCTTTCCCTTTCTGTGGTGTTTGTGTCCCCCTCCTGAGGCTGTAATTCCAGGAAGCAGTGGACCATTCTGTGAATAAGCTCAATCATGATTTGTACCAGGGTGCCATAGGAGGCCAAACACAAATTTTGTGTGAATGAACAGCTTTTGCCTCAAGCAGGAAATTTTGTGTCTTTACTGCTGCTCTCATTGCCCCTCATCATTCCTGGATCCTGTTTAATTTTGTTGCTGCTCCACTATAAAACATTGCCATCTGCTGATTTTATCACATCTCACTTCTGCATTCCACCCTGTTTTGCCTTCTGTCAGTATTTAATTTTTTCCTTAAATTTATCATTTTGTTAATTTGCTTTGCTTTCCACTCCTGACTCTATATTAACTTCTGTATATTGTCCTCATATATTTTTGCATATGTGTGTGCTGTAGTTCCTTCCTGATCCAGGCCATTGTGCTATTCTCATTCAGATTACTCCCAAAGACTGGCTTCCTGACATCAGGAATGTCCCATTTGTCATTTCTGGTGTTTCTGTACATTTTGGATGGTTAGTTTTGCTCTATTCTGTGCAGGGCAGAGTCACCCTGGCAGTGCTGTGCCTCAGGAAACAGAAAATGTCCCTGCTCCCTGGCATAAAGGAGGGCAGGTCTGGAGGAACGAGTGTGTTCCTTTGGAGAGGGTGTCACTCCTGTAGGCTGCCAGTGCTAAAGACAATCGAAAAAGCTGAAAGTCCGGGGTAACGTTCCGATTCCTGCTGTCCCTGCTGGTGTTCCTGCAGAGTTGGGATGGCCACATGATGGCAATGTCGCACCTCAGGGATGTGTGTCCTTTTCTGCTGGATGGAAACGATCACTTCTCCAGCTCCGTTTAAGGGTCTCTAGAGGTTTTCCACCGGAGGCACTGGAAAATGTACATCTCCCCCTGAAACTTGCCTCTTTTCCTCCGGTTGGTGCTTTGCCCTGATCAAAACCCGTCAAATTTTCAATCTCCTCAAACAACAGTGTCACATCCTTACAGGATGGGAGTCAAATCCCAAACGACCCCATTGGATGGATTAACTGGAAGAGTGTTCCGACAATCAAAGTGCAGTTCTGGATGTGCAGCATCAGCCTTTGGCTCCTTTGCCAGCGCTGTCCCTCTCCATGAGCCACCATTCTGATACAGGAGATAGTGTCTGATGGATCCCTAGGAACTCAAAATGAGTGTTAATAGATCCATGTTTATCTCTATCTCTTTCTCTATCATCTCTATCATCTCTGTCTCTATCATCTCTATCTCTATCATCTCTATCATCTCTATCATCTCTCTCAAGTCTATCATCTCTATCTCTCCAATTATATTTAAAATTATAATTCTATCTCTGCCCCTCCCAGCTATATTTTTTATTATATATTATATAATTGTAACTTTAAGAAATTATTCCACTTTTTACTAAGATGCCTCTCTGGGGCAGAGGGGCAGGAGGTACTGATTAGTGCCCCATGACAAGGTACAAATGTTCACAGGAGGAACTGGAGAGGAATGCTTTATTCAGTGAAAACCACAGGGAAAACAGTCCCTAATGACTCCATCTGGAAGTGAGCCAGGTTCAAGCCATATGTTCTGCACTTAGGGAAAAACACCCTAATTATCAGGGCTGGGATTTTCTTTTTCTTTATCCAAATATTAAATAGACTCTGGTATCTCTCCAGGCTAAAAAGTGTACAGAAATTCTGATCCATCCCAGCGTGGCCAGTTTGGACCTGATTTTATGGGTTTGAATGTGTGATTTTGGGATTTCTGAAGATGTCTTTTGGAAGTAAAACTGTGAGCATTGATTAGACAGAAGCTGATGTGTCATGATATTCCCCAAACTAAACCATGATGTGCTTCCATAGGCTGCTGTAAGTGTTGCTGTGTGTATGCGGGGAGGGAGTGCTCTGGAGCTTCCCCCAAACGCTGCTCTCAGGACAAGGATGGTTTCTCTCTTTTGTGCCTCTGAAATGTGAGTGTTGGAATTCTGTTGCATTTCTTAGCACAGCCTGGTGCAAAACAATCTGTGCTGGAAGGATTTTACACGTTTTCATTCAGTGGGGAGTTTATCAGAGTTCAAAGTCCAGGCAGTCACACGGTCCCGTAATGAGCTGGAGACTCGACGTTCCTGTGCAGCCCTAAGGTCTGAAAAATAAAAACAAAGGATATGAGGGAAGAAGCAAGATCTGTCCACAGCTGCTCAGAACCATATCCAGACCATTTGAACCTGTAGCCTGCCTCCACACTGCCTGGGCTCCAGCTCCTTGAACACAAGAGGATATGGAATATCCGGTGCCACTGGAGCGGGGCCCTGCTGCTCTGCACTCTGCCAAGGGGCCATAAAGATTAGCCAGCTTTTCTGTCCTGAGCTGGGAATGCTTCCTGCTTGAGCTCCTGTGAAAGCCAGACCTTCACAAAGCCATTCCACCAAATTTGCCTCATGTGGCTTATTTAGCCTCAAAGTGGTTGGAATTATCACCTCACTTCCAGAGATTTTTCCAGGGCATCATTATCTTATTTCCCTTTTTCTCTATGCCTAAAAAGGAATATTTTTCCCTTTTCTGTCTATTAAGAGTAGAATTTAAACCCACAGAGCATCAAACAGTTTGTAAGGGGGATGACAAATAAGGACATTTAGAGAGACAGGCTAACCAGCTTAAATTTTAGGACAGCAAAAATACTACAGAAATACAGAAATAACCCAGGATTTTGATTATTAAGAAAAAAAAATCCCATTCTATTGAGTGTGGTAACATCAGAGATTATAGGTGTAGAAATTCTTACATATTAATTATAAAGTGTTATCAGGATCTTTTGTTTGTGAAACAATTGGACAGATTTCCTCTTGCCCTAAGAAAGAGCCAGGGAACTTGCCAAGAGCCTGTGTTTACAGATTGAAAATATAGAGGAAGAAAATGGAAGTTTAGAGATAGAAGGATAAGAGACCTTTCCTATATTGCACATAACATATATATTTCACACACACACACACACACACACACACACACACACACATAACATATATATATATATATATATGTATAAAATATTCTGCTTCATCTTCTTTCCCTTGAAAATGAAGATGATTCTTGGGACTCAGAGAGACATATTTAATTCCTAGAAAATATCAGTTCAGATAATAATTCAAGATTTTGGGTCAAATGATTAGTATGCTGATCAGTGGAGCTTGGATGGTTTCCAGATGTGCAGGACCAGACCAAGTTTTACCAATTCCTGGCCTAAGTGCTATGAGACAGACAGTAATGGTCATTTTAATTTTGGTGTGAACTATGAGACTTGTACATGTAGAATATGTTCAGTCCAAACCTGATCTCATTTCCACCTGTCTCCTTTCAGCCCTTCTCTAGGAATGAGGGGAGCTGTGCTGGCAGAAAACCCACTGGAGCTGTGACTCTGTTCACAGACTAAACCAGGCAAATCCTGATTTGCAGTATGGTGCAGTAATTACCCCTACCACCTCCTCCTTCCAGAGCAGCTGCCTGGTGATTCCTATCAAACTGAAAACTGCTGGCTATTTGTCAAGGAAAAAGAGAAGGCAGAGTTTGGTGTTCTTTGGGAACAGACAGAGTTGCTGGGCATGCTGTGAGCATCCCAAACAACTCAGACATCTCTCTCTGGATACCCCATTTTCTTTCACTATGCAGAGATTAATGTTTGCTAAACAAAATGATTCAAGACCTGCTATTTTCTAATAGAGTAAGATTTTTTTATTGTGTAGGAAAATCTGCTTTCAATCGCCATTGTGGGGCATTGCTTTAGTCAATGAAAACAAAGTGTGCTAGGGAAGCTGCCTGGAAGCCATGTGATTTCAGGGTATTGCTATTTCCCTTTTTAAGATGAAGAAAAGCCAACTTTTTTTCTCTTATGTCATGGTTGAATACAGTGATGTATCCAGTATGGAGGAGGGGAATTCACTCTAACTCCTGTGGTATGTGTAGGGCAGCTCTGTGTGCCCATTTTCAGGCATTTGGAGACTCCCAGACCCACCTGAGTTATGCAGCATCCATGGTGGGCTCCTGCCCAGGAGCTGAAGGTCTGTCAGCCCCTGTTCTGTGGCTGCTGCAGGTATGATCTTTATTTAGATCAATGTGGAATTTGGGTTTAAGCTGCTTCTGGAAGCTTCAGACTGCACAGGTGAAAGCAAGTTGTATCTATATGTTGTACTTGCTGTATGTTTGATTTAATGGATGATTTTTCTTCAGACAGTTTATTGTATTTGGATGTTTTGGGGTTTTCATTTTACCTTGCTGCCTATGTACCAAAGACCAGGCCAATGCTTTGCAGGTATTTCTCTGCTGCACATGTTCCCCTTTCCAAGGGGACTCTAAGTGACTATATCCCTCCTATCCCTGGAAATGTCCAAGGCCAGGCTGAATACAAAGATACTTCATCACAAAGTGAAAACACTGCTCTAAAGTATTAAATTATTTTTTAAAGTTACACTTGGAAGTGTAGATAGTAATTATCCTATTATTAATTAGGAAAGGACACAGATTTGTGAGGTTCCTCTTAATAGAAAACAGCAGCCCTAGAAAAAAATAGACACACACATATATATATACACATAAATTACACCCACCATCACCCCCTTTCTTATGAAGAAAACAGCTGATGGGAAAATTTATTCCTGTATCAGCCCTTCCTGCAGGACCACTCACCTTCTGGACAGAGGAGGAATTTAGGATATGTCACATGTGCCACCAGAGCTGCCTGAGCTTGGGAAGCTGCAATCCAGCTGTAACTGTGGTTGTAGCTTGGAGACTGCTGGCGTTTTTCTGCTGGAAATTGGCTTAAGGGCAAGAAAGTAATTGCAGGAGGTAAATAGACTGTCAGAGAGTCACAGAATGGTTTGGGTTGGAAGGGACCTTAAAGGTCATGTAGTTCCTAGTCAAGTGCCTGCCATGAGCAGGGAGTACTGAGATTCAGGGTTTACTGCTCTGCCTTATGGCTGAAAGATAGAGGATTAAAACAAAAGTATATTCATATTCCATTATTTGAGAGCCATAATGGCCTTTTTGAGTTATCATTATGTAGATCCTCTCTCAGTTGTAATGGCACCTTTACTTGCAGTGAAAACATGACCAACTGGAAAAATTCCCTTTTGGTCTTCATTAAACATTTTTGAAGATACCCTTCTCCCTACTATGCACTGTTGCTGACCTGAATCCCTACATCGAAGGAGGCTTTAGAACAATTCCTCAAATAATTGAGCAGGAAAAGACAAAACAGTCACCTAGATGAGATACTTTTCCAGCAGCACAATAAGTACAATAATGTCCTGGAAAGGGATTCTATAGTCCCTGGTGTCTCTCTCCCCTGGAGACTAATTAAGTTTTGCTGTGGATTCTCCTTTTTAGCATACCAGTTTAATATTCATGTTTGATCTGGGTAGTGCATTCTGTTCTTGTATAAGCACAGAGACCTACAGTGATTAGAGAGGGCAGGTTAGCACAGGCCGAGGATTTGCTGCCATTGGATTGTTCTGGGAGAGGGCTGCTCCTGGAACTAGTCATAACATGGATGTGATACACATTTTTTAAGACTTTTGATTAAACATGTAGGAACAAGTTCATTAGTGCCCTCTATGTTACATGCAGGGCATTTCTTTAATGTATTTTTATGTTAACCAACATTTAATGAATATCCCTTTGGAACATTTTTTTTCCATCCTTCTTGTCTAAATGCTATTGGAACTGCTTTCCTCATTCCTCAGCTGCAGACTGAACCAGAGGAATCTGTCATTTGTCCACTGAGTAGGCTGAGAGCTGGCAACAAGGTTACAGGGAAGGAAATCCATGGTGACTAAAGAAAAGGAGCTGGGAGAGGAGGAAGGGGACCCATCCTGTTGTGGAAATGCAATCGGTGAGAGTGTTGTGGTGACACAGCCTTAGGAAAAGGCTGGACCTTCAAATTGGAGTTCAATTGCCTTGGAGGGGCAACACTATTCCTGCTCTGGTCCTTCCTACCCTCACTAAACCTTCAGTGGCCAGGCTGTTGTAAGGGTTAGATATTCTTATCTAGATCTGATTAGTGATGAGGGGCAAGTAAAAAGGTCAGCTTTTCTAAAAAGGAAGAAATGCGTAAAGATGAAAAGGAGGGGGAAATGCAAGACTGGAGTGTTATCCAGTATCACTGCCATAAAAACTCAAATATATATCGCTGTCTGAACCCAATTATCAGCCTTGCCTGACTTCCCTGGAGATTTAACTCTTGGGTCTCTTCCAGAACTCAGCTATGATCTCAGATGCTTTGGATTTTGGTATTTAATCGTAAGGAAATTAGCAAGTAATATATGGATTTTCAAATTAAAGCTCGAGGAGCAGTCTGACTGAGAATAGGAGGATTTAATGGCTGTAATCCTTGGATTAAATTTTGACTTTCCAGGCACTTGTAAACAGACATTGTGTTTCTCAGGAAAAAAAGTAATGTCCATCAAAATAATTTTGAAGGCTTGGGAAATGTGGTGATAGCTGCATTGTTAGAATTGCACGTGGAAAGGGATTTGCAGTAAATCTCTTGGTGTTCAGATTAAACTGGACAATATCCTTCCGTGTCTGCATGGCAGCTGTTGGGATTGCAGCAATAGAATTATCCACATCCATCCAGGCTTTTCCAGGCCTCTGGTGGCTCATGTTGTGACTGAGTCCTGTGTTGTGAACGTGCTGGAAATAACATCTTACCAGAGTCCTTGTGCACTTTTCTGTCAGTGATTCTCTGTTGGTCTCAGCCTCTCTTTTTGTAAGGCTTTGTTCTGAGGCTGCCAGGCCTGAATGGAGAATAGGAAGTCACTCCAGCTGCTTTCCTCGTGCTGGCATTCTGTGCTGAACAGGATTTGCTGAGCAAAGAACATCATTTCCCCAGAGAGGTTTGCTGGGGTAGCACAAAGGCAGTCTGGTGTTTTTTTCTTTAATTAGAAGTTCCTGCCAAATACTGTCATCAAGGGCTGGGGGAGGAAGGGAGAGAGGGAGAGAAATACATGAAGTCTGGAGTCCACTTGGAAGAGCAAAAAGCCTGCCTGGGAGAATAAGAGCAGTGCTTTCTCTACAGAAATCTTGCTTCTTAATTTATAACATCTTATCCAGAAAAGATGACTGGAATTTTTTTTTTCCTTCCCTCTTCCTTGGATCTTGGTTCTGACTGTTATTTCTCCAACAGAATTGGAGGGATTATGCAACTTTGCACTCGGTTTTGGACTAGCCAATGGAACAAAAATAAGCAGAATTCCTTTTCTTAAGTGGATGCCAAATTCTCAAGTGACACATCATGCCATGTTGTGGTGATGAATGCACGGCTGGCTGCTTGCACGGCTGGAGCTTAAATTCTCAATTTGTCTTAAAAAAAAAAGATAACAAGGTTGTGGCTTCCTTGCTTTCTTTTTGCTGTGCAAAGGAAAGGTTTAGAAAACAATCCCTGAAGAATAATTGACATGTATTTAGGGGAAGAGGAAGATATGGAGCCATTTCACTTCTTGTTGCAGCTTTAATCCAGGATAAATCTGTGATAACTGAAACATGCTGGGACCTGATGCTGTCTGGTGCTGGATGGGGGATGCATTGGGTGGTTTATTCCATTCCTCAGTGCGCTGGTGACCACTTTATTTGTACTTTTGTATTGTTTTGTAATATGTGACTGTTTCTTGTGTTCTTGCTGGCACTATTACCAAAGACTTGCCTTGCAGTTTGAATAGCCTTCTCTAGCAAGGAGGCCTCAGGTCAGAACTGATTTGTGCATGGAAGATTGTGTGTTTAAGCTAATTTTTTTGAGGATGTTGCAAAATCCCTGTAATGCAGAAGGCAGATGTGGGTACATCAGGATTCAAAAATTGCCTATCTAGTGCACATATATGTCCTGACAATTCAACTGTGGACAAGTAATGGAGTAACTTAACCAGAAATGTTCATCCATGGATCTCTCAGTGTTCATCTTATAACCCAAAGTGAAATAACTTAGTATTCCTTTGACTTTTTGGTGTGTGGTTTAATGGTTTTTAAGGCGTATTTTATAATTATCTAGTCTAGATTTTGATTTCCAGCTCATCTCCCTGAACATAGTAACATATTGCACAATTAATTTGCTGTTTATAATATGCCCCTGGAAAGAGGCTCTTCCATCCTGTTTATTCCTGTGTTTCCAGCTCATCTCCACAGAACAAAACAGTGGCTTCTGCGCCAACTTTTGTTACAATTTTGCATAACAGTGTTCAACTTTGGCCAGTTTTGAAGGTCTTGGGTTTTGTTGAGGAAGTCCTTCTGTAAAACCTTAGAAATACAAGTTTGTCATCCTAGTACAATGGATAGGCTTTGAGTTTGCTTAGTTTGCTTAGTGAGGAGGCTAGATGCTAGACCTGAATTTTCTCTAAAATTTTCCACTCTGTTAGCACCTATACAAGAGGATTTCCTCTTCACAGGGTTTTGGGTTTTATTTTGCTTTTTGGACTTTGTCTAATTCTTTGGTAAAGATCATCTGGAAGAGAACTGGGGGAACTGTCAAAACACAGGTTGTTTCCTGTCATTGTCTAGAGCATTGTGGGCTTCCATCTCCTTCCTGCCTTTTGTTCCTGGGTTGATAATGTTGTCTTTAAATAAGTTCAAACAAAAATAGATGTAATAGAGCTGGAAATAGAAACGAGTATCCTTAAATGAATGTCTTTGCTGCCTGAGCACAATGTGCCAATAATAATAATAAAGCCAGGTGATCCCAGAGGGGAGTGAAGTGTTTACAGCCTGTGGGTCTAATCCTGTCACCTTTCCCTCACAAGTGAATCTGCTGAAGTCACCAGCAGCACTTCAAGGAAGTGACAGATGACAGCAGCAGCCAAGTAGCAAGAGGGATTTCTTTACAGCTGGAGTGGTTGCTCCCAAAAATTCACAGCATTTTTAATAGGTGTTGATAATTTGTTCAAGTGAGTTGTGCTCTATTACTCTGCATCCCAGTGGAACCAGCTGAAGGAGTGTTGGATGTAGGACTTGCAAGATCCATCATAAAATCTGTCCTTGCACTGTAACACCACCTAAAGGTCATAGCCCTGGGCTTATGCCCTGTCCTGGAACATCTGCAAGTGGGCTGGAGTCTGTCTCAGAGCATGGCATGAAAATCAAAAGGCAGAACAGAGGTAGAACAAACAAGGGGAAGGATGTAGGGCAAAGTATGAAGGTAAGTACCAAGAAAAGAAAGTATTTATAGATCACTGGTGATATGCCTCCAAAAGGGCTGTGCATTTTTTAAATATATGTTAGTAAAGGAAATATTGCTTCTGTCCCATTGTTGTGAACTACAGATGCATTTCTGGCATCAGGACAAAGGTGCATCTCAAAGCTGGGTGTATCATTTTGGAATGGGTTACCAAGGGTGCAGTGTTAGTGTATAAAAGACAAAGCCTTTATCCTTGGGGAGCTTCTGGTAGGCATTGACCTGTGAGAAGAAGCACAAGTAGAGATTAAAAGCTTCTAAAATGAAAATAAGGAGAGTCAAAAAGTGAGACTGAGTTTTGAGAGGTCTTAAAAGTGAGTGTTAAATAAGTGAATGAGAAAGAAAGTCTAAATGCTGCATTTTTGCTGATCTGGTGGGTAGGAATGTGAGCTTTGGAAAGCTTGGAATCTGCAGTAGGTAGAAGACAAGAGTCACAGCAGCAGAAAAGGAAAACATGGGAGCTGACCTATGCTGATAAAGGCATTTTTGCCTCCCCAAGCAAAATAGGTCAATTTCAGAAACATGTTTAGCACTCATATATTAAACCAGAGTGCCACTGTGTGTGTGGCTGGCACAGCATCTGATGGACACGACTGAGCCTCTTCCTTATCCACGTTGTGACTTTACTCAATTGTTGCATTTCACGAGAGAGAGAACATAATGGACATTAGAAGTAAATGTGTTGCTGTCTGCAGTTCAAAACTGCCTTTGTCTTGTTTTCAAACTGTTACAGAATTTCTTCTCCAAGGGGGGAACTTGCTATAGAGTTTTTAGATGATGAAAGAACTCCCCTGAGGGAGATTAATGGAAGCTGAAGAAGGCAAGTCACTATTGTACAGACTTTTGTATGTGATTGTAGGATATTTTAGAGATTAAGGAGGTAAAACCAACCAAAGAAAAAAGACACTCAAAACCCCCAAACCCCAGTCTCCCCAAACCTGGATTTTATTGCACTGTACTCAAGATATAATTTCTAATTGAGAGATTCCTGCAGTAGTTAGTAAAGCCCCAAAATTTTAATTGTTTGAGGAGTATGTATGATGAAAAATATTATGTGGTTGCAGAGGGACCACTATATCTATTTCTAGAGTTATCTGTTACATATTTGTTTATGATTCTCTTGTTTGTGGCTCCTCCCTGCTCAAAGGAAAGCTGTGGAGAAGCTTTCTGTTTTCATAGGAGTCTGATTTAATAGGGCCTCTTGGGCTCTGTAGGAGGGCTATAAAATCTTTGTAGGATTTGGTGAAGTCAGATAGAATGAATGTAGCATTAAAAAAGAGACTGTAGATGAGATGAATTGTTGCCTCCCTTTAATTATTTCCCTTTTAGCCCAATGAAGAGATGAAAACATAATGACAACTCTGGCTTACTGCTGCCTGAGTTCTGAGAAAAATTTTGGGTCGGTAAAAAGCTTCCAAGACTTTGTTTTAGATTTGGCTGAGAAAATTGTCCATGGTGTGTAACCATCTCCAGCATCCAGAAGATCTCTCTGATATGACAGGCATTCAGCAGGCTCCTTAAATTGATATCTAGGAACTTCTGAGTATCCTGAAACATATCTCACAATAAAGGGGGACACAGTTCTTAAGTTTAATATGGATCATTTAGACTAAAAAGAAAATAACATTAACTATGATAAGATTACAAAGATTTATGATTAATTGATGCCTGTTATTTCACTCTTAGAGGTCAAGAAAATACAAGCACTAGGATTTTTTGTAGGAACAGCATTTAAATTCAAACTCTTCATTTACCTGTTGTGGAAACTAAGTGTGTGCATGAAGGGAATGAGTCAAACCTAAGACATGTTGCCATCTGATTATAACCCAATGGGTGGGAGGGACAAAGTCCTTGGGCTTTGAACTAGTTAGATATAAATACAGAGTTCACTGGGAAAGGTCTGCTCAGAGGGACAGGGGGCTCCAGACAGAAGGGGGAGTAGTCCCAGCATCCTAAATAACAGGCACTCCAATATAATTAATAAACCCAGAGTCTTCTGGGAAGTGCTTGGATTAAAGGATACTGGAGTGATACAGGCTTCTAGGGGAGGAAATAGTTCTCTTTTAAGAGGAAAAATGAAAAAGACTCTGTGCCAGAATTAGGAGATGAAGATCCTTATAACCAACAGAGATTTGTCCTGTTTAAACATAATGTAACAGGGCCATAAAAGGCATATGTGCAGTATATCTGTAATCAAAGCAAAATGGAACAGGGCAGAAGAGAAGTTTTAAGAACTGCTTTAATCAAATAGTTAAATTTCTTATTCTGCAAACTGAAGCTTGCTCAAAAAGAACAGGAATCATGGCAAGTAATTTGGGAATGAGGGGGAGGATTGAATACTAACTAGTCAATAATATAATGATAAATTTGTAAATGTACTCAAAGTGAGAAGCTTCTTATAGAGAATCAGCCTGTGTATGGAGACAAGAGAGCAGTGAGGGAAAATCAGCATTGTGCTAAATCAACCCAGTACACGTTTGTCCAATGGCCAATTTCATTACTACACCTGACTTAGGTGCAGAAAAAAGAGATCTGAAACACAGTGTAGACAGCCTTTCAAGTAGCAATATGAGAGCCATTTGATTTATTTTATGTGTGACATGAAGATTTTGGCTCAGGCATTTTGATATGCTCTGTTATGACACTGTTGTGTTCTTGTACAGATGAAATATATATATTGCTGGATATATTAGCCTTCTGTTTTCAGTCTTCCATAACTTTTTGTTGGAGAAGGCAGGGATAATTTTTATTAATTCTGTGTAAGCACTGTCCCATGACAATGGAATTGATGTCAGGAGAGTTACCCATAGTCAAATCTGTGATTGAGCAGTTCCTTTTTATATGATTAAACTCTTTGGAGAGAATATTAAAATTGTTCAAATAAGGCCTTTGGCCTCTGCTCAAAGGTGAACTTTTTGGAAAGTTTGAGAGAAAACATTTCATCCATGTGTGAATATGAGGAGAGTGGAAAACTATTTTTCTCCTCCATAAAGACTTTTTGCTGTCTTCTTTTGAACAGCTCTGTAGTGTGAGTAGTGGAGGCCTGTGGGCTATAATTTGGCATTGAAATAGCCATAACTATGAAGTGCCTTAGATTTGGCTTTGATTTGACTGAGTTGTGAGCTCAGAAAACAATGTTCTCAACATGCACTCCAGGGTGTTGCTTCTTGCCTCAAAGCTGCTGAAATGTGCAGCAGAGAGGATTTACTGTGAGCAACTGAGGAGCTCTGCAGCACAGAATTAGAGAAAGATATTGCTCTGAAGCTGCAGGGCCACGTGGCATGGAATGGGAACAAGAGACCTCTCAAAGCACTTAGGGTTTTCAAAAAGTTTCTGGGTGTTTTGTGATCTGTGAAACTGGAAGTCTGGGAATTCTGAGTGTGAGTTCCTGCAGTCCCTGCTCCTGCAGGACTGCACAGAGTGAGTAGGGATAAGGTGTGGGTGAGTGGGGATTAGGCTGAGCCCAGGCTCAGGCACACAGGCACTCCTCTGGGGGCAGAGGCTCAGGGAGTACAATATACTGCTGTACAATGTTCCCCACGACATGGCAGGGCTGCACTTCCCCAGCCATGTGCCCCTGGTTCTACACACAGGATTGCTTTGGAGGCTTTCCCAACGGGAGTCCAGGGACTCGCTGTTCCTGGAGGAGATATGCCCCCCAGATCTCAGATTATGTCCCTTTGGACAGCACAGCCTGTGAAACAGTGCATGCCTATCTAATCCAATCACATGTGGAATCAGAGGGCCAGGGATGGCTGGATGTGCTTCCTTAACTACGTAATTTTTTGACTTAGCATACTTAATTATGCAGCCTTATGAATCATTAATTCAGTTTTATGTACAGGAGCTCTGATGCATTTTCTCTGGCATTTTACAATAAAGCTGGTTAATATTTGCAATCACTTGAAGGCTTCTGTTTAGTTCTGGTGTCCAGGAAGGCAGATTATGATGGACTTGTGTGTCTGGTTCTTTACTGAGCTGCAGTGGCGTTTTCACATCTTTCAGAGTGAGGGGGGAGCAGTGTTTTCCCTTTTGCACAGGGGTGAGGCTTGCAAAGGTTGCAGACAGTCAAAAAGCAGATATACAATGTGTAATTTTGTTTGATTTGATTAGTTAGCAGTTTGTAATAGAAATTCAATGTTTGATCCTAACAACTTTTCTGATTGGCTGATGTGTAAGGATAGTGCATCTCAGTCATTTAAAGAATATATATATCCAATGTATGCAACCAGATGAGGCAGATGGAAGACCTGGCTCACCTCTGCTCCCTCTGCATCAGCTCACAGCACGTGCAGAGCACTGCCCGTGCTGATGGAAATGTGAGGTATGTGCCTGTGAGGTGCTTTGTGCCATAAAGGACCTTCAGCAGATTGCAGTACACTGAATTTTAAGCAGCTCTAAAGCAGCCCATGACAAAGTAACTGTGTATTGGAGAGGGGAACTGGAACTTGGGTGTGCACAATGTAAAGGAACACTCCCAGGTGAATCTCCTGTAGTGTTGATGGGGAAGAGCTCTCTGCTGCTAAGCTACATGTCAGAGTGGGCTGTCAAAGAAACACAATATAAAACTTGTGTTTGGATTTTTATAGTGTCTGCATTATTCAGCTTTTGCGGTTCACCTGCATACGATTTTTTTTTCAGTTTCAATCTCCAAACTGTAGGCCACGGCACCTGTTAGTTATCAAATTCAGAGCACGTGCCATAACCAGAAAGCAAGAAGTTAGTATGGTTTAAAGAAACCAGATGAATAACAATTAATGAGATAGTCTTAATAGAAACAGTATTTACTTTCTTTTGTAGGCACTCACTTCAAAGGCATCATCCACTGCAGGGGTGTCTCTTTGGACAGGCTTTATTTTATATGATGGATTTTGTATTTCCTATGGAATGAACAGAGTGTCCCATGGAGTTTTATTTTTCAATTAACAGTTAGGTAATGCCCTTGAGGTGGCATTGCTTTGGAGAAAAAGGTAATACCATAAAAATGCTGACAACAAAGGCATGGTCACTAGGAAGTGTCTTACATAACCAACACAAAACCAGTTCTGGCTCCTGGCCTACTCAAGCACCAAGGAGTGGAAATGGCTTGAGCTGGTGCTGCTATTCAAAGGATCTTTTTGAAACCATGGCTTAACAGTGGTGTGGCTTTTTTCCCATCTCCCAGGGAACATCCTTGCCCAGTGAAGGTGAGTTGCACACACACCTCAGATACATGGCTTTGTCCTTTTGGGCTGTGTGATTTCTTTCCTGGAGAAGCTATCAGGGATCATTCTTACATCACCTTGTTGCTTTGCCCTTTTCCTTTGCTCTCCCAAATATTTTCCATATTCGGGTATCTCTGACTTCTGTTTCCTCCTCTCCTCCTGTCAGGCCCTGACAGGGGCAGTCAGTTGAGCTGTTCTTTATTTCCAGCTGCTTTATAGATCTTGTGCTTTGTCTTCCCTTGCAGGCGTCTGCGTGCCAGCTGTAGCAACAGCTGAAACCCAGGGAAAATCATCACTCTGCCACTAACTTATTTCTCTGTGGACAGTCAGCCAGCTCTTGTTGGGCTGTAAGTGGTCAATGATCTGCAGTCTGAGAGCTTTCCAGACCTCAAAGTATTTTCTTATATAACATTTCATTGTGAGAAGTGTAAAGTTGCATTCACAAGTGGATTTGTGCTTCTCTCTTGTTGTGAGTGGGAGGGAATGTGTGCTTAGACGTATTACAGGAACGATTCTGCTTCAGTAGAAAGGGCAGGCACAGGGCTTGGTTATGGCAGGAATGTAGTTATTGCATGTGAACATGACTTGGAAAAAACCAAATGTTAAACACGGTGTTGACCACATGGTTCATTGGTGCAGATCAGTTTTGTGATTAAAGTCTCCTGAAAGTGCAAACCAGCAGTTCTACTAAACTGAGTTGTAGACTCTTCTTCCTCCTTTTCAGGCTTCCTTCTATCCTCAAAATCTTTACAGAACATCTTTTAGATTAATCAGAGCCTGGTTGGCCTTCATGTTTTCCTGTGCATTCAGCTCTGTCTCTTGGTCTCAAATCAGTGGTTGTACACTACATAATGGATTCTTAATCTAATTAAGTGTTACACATGCTTTTTCTCTTTTCCAGTATTAAATAATCAGTGTTTACATATATAAGGCAGATTTTTAAAGGCCTTGAAATATCTTTTTCCCAAGGCAGACAGTTATCAATAGAATGTCTGATTACTGCCCCTTCTGTAACCTTTCACTGTGACATAATTGGATTCAGTGATCTTAGAGAATGTTTCCAATCTAAACAATTCAATGATTCTAAAGTCTGGGCGCCGTATCCACCTAAAAATAATCTGTGAATAAAATCTAACTCTGTGCAAAACTAATGGCAAATCCAATGAGTAAAAATGATAGCTTTCTGCTGCTTGCTAATCTGTGTGAGGTCATCTGCTGCTCCTACCCGATGGAGGTTCTCTCTGTCACTTGTCAGTAGCCAAGAGGATTCAGGAACATCATTTCTGAGAGGGCTTGTGCTCTGCCTTGAATGGAAAGTCCTGAGCTTGTCTGTCCATGAGGTGTTCTGTAAGGATCCAATCTGAAATATGTGATTCAAGAGAAGCTAAATTGAACATCATTGCAAAAAAAGCTTTTATTTCAGAGTAATTTTCTGGCTTTGGTGTTGTATTTCTTGTGGCTGGATATGCATTTGCATATGCTGGTATGTTGGTCCTGTTCAATGGCAATTTGCTCTGCAGGTACTCACACACCTGCTGGGCTGGCCACGAGGGATTCGACGCACACTCTGCTTTCTGCACATTAAAATTACGATGTGGAAGAGTGGTTTGCAAAATCTAAAGCATTCAGAATGCTCTTTGCAGTTTTACATGAGAAGCCACGGGACTCCAGGAAATGTACACTTTGATTTGTAGGTGCAGGTTATTGATGTCTGTTTATTCCAGATCACGTCAGGATCACACATGTAAACTAACAGCACAGCCTGGCAAAGTGATCACATCAGGGCACCTGTGACTGTACAGCTCAGTCTTGGTTTTGTAGCTGAAAATGTTCCTAGCTTCTGTATGGTTCCTCGTGTCAAGAGGCAGAAGTGCTGACAGCCCCCGAAGCCTGCAATGCTCCTCAGGTCAGCAGTACTAACACTGGTGAAGATAAAAGCAGTAACATGCTGGAGGTTAGTGTGGGGCTTTGGGAGGTCTGAGCTCTGTTTCAATTCTTAGCACTTTCGTTGCCTTGCATGGGAATTTGTGCACTTGAATCATCCCTATTTAACTCCCAAAAAGTAGGTAGCTAAAGACAGCTCAGGAGGCAACGAAGTTACTGCGGTTTTTAGGTAGTCTTCAGATCGTGGTGTCAGCACGCAGCACTACAGCTAGAGCATCCACAGAGGTGATCACGGGGGCTTCTTTGGGAGCGATACAGAATAAAAGTGAGAGTGTCGGCAGCGCTTGCTAAAACCTTTAACTTCCTGACTTCCCAACTGGCAGAAGTAAGTTTTTTAAAGTTCAGCATAGCTTAAAATTCCTTCCTTACGGCAGCCCGAACACCTGATCCGCGGTCGCCCGTGTTCCCCTCCGCCCTGCCCGGGCACCGGCAGAGGAGAGAGCGGAGGGATGGAGGGAGATAAGGAGCAGGCGCTTCCCTGGGAGCCGGGCAGGACGCGGTGTCCCGGGCCGGGATTGCCGTGGCAGAGCGGCGCCCCGAGCCGGGATAGAGCTGTGCTCCGACCCGGGATTACCCGGTGACAGCAGCGCTCCGAGCGCGGCTCCGGCCGTAAACAGGAAACCCTGGGCGGGCCGGGCCGAGGCGGCGCCAGGCACGGCCGCCTCCCCCTGTCCGTCCGTCCGTCCGTCCCTCCCCCGGCCCGTCCCTCCCGCGCAGCCCGGGGCCGCTCGGCTCCGCTCGGCTCGGCCCGGCCCGCGGCGGGCGCAGCGCAGCGCGGCGCGTCCCACCAGGCGCCCGGGAAGCCGCCGAGGATGAAATTGCTGTGGAGAGCGAAAATGGTAACCGGCTGTCCTGCCCCCTGCCCTGCCGCGCTCCCATCCCGCTGCCCAGCGATGCCCGGTCCCGGCGATGCTGTGCCCGTCCGGTGCCAGCGGTGCCGTGCCCGGTCCCGGCGATGCTGTGCCCGTCCGGTGCCAGCGGTGCCGTGCCCGGTCCCGGCGATGCTGTGCCCGTCCGGTGCCAGCGGTGCCGTGCCCGGTCCCGGCGATGCTGTGCCCGTCCGGTGCCAGCGGTGCCGTGCCCGGTCCCGGCGATGCTGTGCCCGTCCGGTGCCAGCGGTGCCGTGCCCGGTCCCGGCGATGCTGTGCCCGTCCGGTGCCAGCGGTGTCGTGCCCGGTCCCGGCGATGCTGTGCCCGTCCGGTGCCAGCGGTGCCGTGCCCGGTCCTGGCGATGCTGTGCCCGGTCCGGTGCCAGCGGTGCCGTGCCCGGTCCTGGCGATGCTGTGCCCGTCCGGTGCCGGCGGTGCCGTGCCCGGTCCCGGCTGCCTCGCCCAGCGATGCTGTGCTGGTACCGGGATATGCCGTGCGCAGCGATGCCCTGCCCGGTTCCGAGCGGAGCCCCTACATCACACGTTCGCTGGAAATTCGGGAGACATTGCACTCTGCTTTATTCTTCTCGGCTTTTTATTTACGAGTTTTCACCGCTCTCTCTCCCCCTCTCTCCTCCTCTCTAAAGCTGCTTGGGTTTTCTTCTTGTTCTTGAAATAATAGGTTTTTGGAAGAGCAGATCACAAGCGCTTCGGATCCCTCCTTCTCAAGGGAATTAAAATGTAGCTGTGTTTTAAATGCCCTGTAGCTTCAAAGACTCAAGGCTGGCGAAGTAATTCAGCAGTTTAAAAGTGCGAATCCTTCCCTAAGTGAAAGCCAAAGAGATTAATTGCTGTAGAAAAGGAGAGAGGAAAGAGACGACTGCTAATCAAAACCAAACTCTTTCCTTAGAAGACTTTATGCAACTATTTAAAATATGTGCTAGTCTGGGAAAAATAGTTAAATGGAAAGTCAGGGTACCTCGATACCACAGGAAAGGACAGCTTGCCAAGAATATCTCCAGAGTTCCCTCAACCTAAGGGTATCCTGGATTGCTCTGATTGCTGTGTTTACTTTGTGCTGCCCACCTCCTCTGCTCTGTCTGGAGCAGCAGAGCACCTGGGATAGATTGCGGTCAGCAGGAGGGGGAAAACAGTCCTTTTCATCTTATTTCTCTTTCTCCTTTTCCTGGCAGACCACATTTCAGGATGGGGGTGAAGAGGTAGAAGATGGAGCTGTCTACAATGTCACCCTTAAAAAGGTGCAGATTCAGCAGGCTGCCAACAAAGGAGCGAGGTGGCTGGGGGTAAGTGAGGCTAGCTGGGGAACTGGGAGGGCTCATGGACTTCGGAGCCGTCTCCAGGCAGCTGAATTCCACGGGAATTGTTACAATATTAACTTTTAGCACTGACTGCTCTCATTATTAAAAAAAAAAAAAAAAAAAACAAAAAACAAAAAGAGCAAACCAAACACTGAGCTCGTCTGCCTGGGTCATCTGAAATAACATTCTCCTTGTGTTGACTCTTCCTCTTTTCTTGACCTGTAAAAACAATTTGACCAGCTGTGGCCTTGTATCAGGTGATTCTTGGTGCAGAAATAAGGATCCTAGTTTATGGCCCGAATAGCTGAACATTTAACAGTTATTTCAGACTTGTTATGGCTCGTTTCTGCTGTTAGGAACCTATCTCAGGTCTTCAAACAAATAGTTATGTTATTTTGACTGGTGAAAGTCCCTCAAAGTCAGCAGAACTTCCTCTGAACTTAAGGGAGTATTGACTTGGGTCTTATTTCTGTATTGCTTCCTTAGCTAGATGAGAAATTAATTGTGTTTCTGCAAGAATTACAGCAATGTACTGTTTTTCAAAGCATGAAGGCTTTAATGGTGAGTAAAATGACCTCAAATGCACAGAGTTCATTTGACATGCTGCTGAGTGCCTTCACCTTTATCAGGCCAAGTCCCCAGCTGATAAAAAATGTCCTCACTTCATTGGAAGCAGTGCAGCTGTGGCACTTGGGGCCAGGTCTGCAGGAGATGCCTATAACTTTCATGGTGTTTTGTTATGTTTATTATTTTTTTCTTTGGGATCAAAGGCAGTAATATAAGAAGTTGGCTTGATGTAGTAACCATGTGGGTATTTTAAAGGCTTTTAAAACTGCCCTGAGATTTATGTCCAGTCATTTTCTTGTGAAGCTCCTGTGACATGAAGCAGTACAGCAGAGATGAAACCAGAGTTGGGAAAAATAAGCAAATTCTGTCCTGCATACAGATAGTGCTTAGAGTCTCCCCTTCCCATGTTTCCAAGAGGTACACAGAGTACTAATCAGAACAGATAATTTCAAATGTGCTTCGAGTGGCAGATTTCCCATTTCTGCCTCCTGTTTTTACCAGGAAAAATACTACCAAGTATATTTGAGCTCCTGCAACTTTCCCAGCTGGTTTTGTGTAATAGGTGAAGATGATTTTGAATACGTCTGTCCCATAAACATAGTTTAGAAAAGTAGAATTTTTTTCCTGCTTGGGCTGTGTTGTTCCTTGTAATAGAAGGAGTTTTCCAGGCCTTGGTCCTGTTCTCAAAGGAGGGGAACATGCATGTTCCTGTGGTCATCCTCCCAGCTGATGCTGCCTGTCCCCATAGGAGGACCAGGGACTGCAAGGTCAGGGCAGGGACTGTCAGGTTCCTGTGGCTGTTGTTGATTTCAGGTTAGAATGTTTCTGGAGAGGGAGACAATGTGTCAGAAATCCACACCTGTTCTGGGCATAAATCTGTGACTTTGGCTTCCAGTTGTCCTCTTTCATGAGCAAAAAAACCAAATCTTATGTATTTTATTTAGAAATATTTTGGAACATATGGGCTGTTTGTTTCCCTTAAACTCTTCAGAACATAAAGTATTTTAAGCTCTTCTTGTGATCTTGTTTTATTAATGGCTTTTTTGTGGTCCTGAAATCAATAAATAGCCTCTAACCCAGAGCATTATTTATGAAGAGCCATCCTTGCCCCCAGCACTTTGGCTTTGAAAAGCTGAATTGTCTTTTTTAGAACTGTCATCAGGTGACCTTTTTTTTGTTTATTTGCTTTTTAATCTGAAGTTCATAAGGGTTTATGATTTTTTTTCTGTGCTTTGAAACTCATTAGCACTAAATTAACAGGGTGTTGGATTTAGCAATGTTGGTCTTAATTTTTTTGATGGTGATCTAAGTCAGGCTTAGGTGGAAGACTCAAGGTCAACAACCTATTTGTACATCAGCAATTATTGAGCCTTCACTAACAAACATAGTAACTCTTATCGATCATATGCATGCCTGAATTTACTTTTTAAAAAACTTTTTCTCAGTGTCAGTTTGCATCCTGTAAAAGTCTACTTACCTTACCCTTCTGAGGCACTGAGCTTCTCCTGGTTTGTTGTGGCAGGTCAAGTCTAATAAACCTTCCTTAAAATTCTCCATCCTAAGAATCCATCCAGGGTCACTGAATGGTTGGCCCTGTAGTGAGAGAATGGATTGTTTAAAGGCCAATCATAAGATTCCAACTCAAGCATCATAAACACTTGCCTTCTGAAACACAGAAGTGTCTTTCTTGTGTTCCAAACTTCTACATCTAACAAAAGGAGAAGAGAAACAGGCTGCACTTGAGCAGGCATCAGCAGTTCTGAAACTTTCAGAAGTGTGAGGCTGTTGGATAATCACTGAATTTCTTAGCTTTAAATTTAATATTAGACATCAAAGGATGTCAATAATAGCCCCTGCTTTTGTCACCACATACTTAGTCACTAAATATTTAGTGAAGCTTAAGACTTTAAGCACTGGAGTATTAAGGAATATTAAAAGCTCTAGTGGGAGCTCAGTATTGTCAGAGATGCTGCACTAAATCACTGTTTTGACTTAAAAGAATGTGCAGACGTGGTATTTAAAGAGGATTGTCTGTACATATGTCTTAGATGATAATTGGTGTCAAAGCTTCAAAAATCATGTGTACCTTCTTAGAAATATTGAGGGAGAATCCCTCCCAAACACAATGGATTCAACCAGAGAAAGCATGAAGGCATTTTTTAAAAAACAAAGTGGGTTTTGGTGTCTTCAGGATAGATTTTGAGAGGTCTCCAGGGTCCTGGAGAGAGAGGAACAAGCTGCAAAAGCCATGGAAGCTGAGATACATGGCCTGACACCTTTATGACACAAAAGGTTGGAGAAGTAGAGTTTTGTACATATGGAGGGCACACGCTCAGAAGTGGGGATGAGGAGGATTTGGGGTGGACAATCGTCATCAGTTTGAATGGCATTATGTCAGATTGATGAAAAAGGCAAATTGGTAACTGGAAGGGAAGGTTTGGGAGAGCAACAAGGAATTTGATGTGGTTAGAAAGAGAATGCTGTGTTTTAAAACTTTATTTTCAGAAAAAGCCTGGAAATTCAGAGAGCCTGGGATTCAGCGTTCCCTGAGGATGTGAATGCAGCCCATAGGGAGGCTGGATGTCAAAGAGGATGGTGCTATTGTGAAGAAAAGGCACCAAAGCATCAGAGACAAATGTTCTGGAGGGATTTTGATCTTGAACTGAGAGCCAGGTGCCCGTGAAATGAAACAGGGATCAGTTGAGTCATACTGTAGCCAGAAGTAGGTAAGAACAGCCAAACAGTGGATGTAAAAGCAGATCAGCCGCTAAATACCTGAATTTCTGTGGCCAGGAGCAGCGTGCTGACAGTGCAGTGGAATGGCACGGGCAGGTGGTGACCTATGGGAAACTGTAAACAGTCCAGGAGAAGGGAAAAGCAGCGGGTGGAGAAGTGCTGGGGGAGCGGGAGGAGTGGTGCAGGAAGAATAGAGACAGGGGTGTGGTGTAGGCAGATGGGCAAGACTGCTAAAATAAAAGCAAACGAGGTTTGAAAATGCTGTGAAGTGACTGTTGTGAGCCCCCTGTTGAGCAGCTGGAGTGCTTTATCTCCCCTTGCAGGAGTTAGGGAGGGATGGGCCACCGCCCAGCCCTGGGAGAGGAGGAATGGTGAGGAATGAACCCCTCAGACACGAGGGGCTCCTGAGTACCTGCAAATGTCTTTCCTATAGAGTCCTCCAGCTGGGAAGGAGTGAGGAAGAGACCTACAATGAATGGTGTGAGTATTTAGTGGGGCAGGTCCCAGGAAATGCAGCCAGGAGCTGGAGTTCTCCAAGCCAAGTGGTGATTCTCCACTCCTGAAATGATTGCTGAGCTTTGAGAGTCCATCCTCACCATCAAGGGTCTTGCTTTACTGATGGATGACAAGGACTCCTCTTCCTTTGGGTCTTAAATATCCAAATAACAGATAAATAGTCTGCTCACTTCTGGCCAGCCTGCCTGGCTTCATTAGGCATGGATTACACATCTAGAGATTTTAGGAACTCCTTTTGGCTACAGCTGAACTTCTGTCTCTGGGGTTTGTTCAGGCAGAGATGGATGCAAAATATAGCTTGTCTTAAAATGTCCTTAATATTATAATGCTGGGTGTATAGCAGAACATGTTCTTCCAAAATTGTCAACGAACTGCTGTTAGAAGGGTGCTTTTCAGTTCCTTAAAATGCTAAAAGAGGGAAAAGCTGAAAAGTAGCAAATCTGTCACTTAATATTTGTGTTTTCTTAGCACTGCTGTTATTTGATAATTACCTTTTCTGGGAATTAATTTTGTGGTGTTTTAAAATTAAATTTTGTGATGTTTTAAAATTAAATTTTTAATTTTTAAAAATTATATATATATATATTTATTTTTTTTTTAATTTAGTGTGAGTGATTTCCTTTCACGTAAAACTGCATGTGACCACAAGCTTGGCTTCTAAACACTTCCACTGTCACATACATTGGCAGGAAATTTGTGCTGGAGAGTTCAGACAGAAAAACATTGCAAAAACTTGTGGCTAACTAATGTGTATCCCAGTTGGGAGCTGGGACACAACCATCTCTCTGCCTTCATCAATCTGTCAGAAAAGAAGCTTTAGTCTGGATTTCTTTCTTTCCAGCACAGGCCTCGTAACTATGGGTTGAGATTTAAGTGGTGCCTGGAATCATCAACATTTAGGAAGAAGAAAAACCTCACATTTTCTCTGAGCCTGCTCCTGCCCTCCCACATACCCTTCAGAGCCAGCTCTGTGATTTCTTTCTCATCTTACCCTTAGATCCCAGATGTTCTGGTCGAGTGCAGTTTCCTGTGGAAGCAGCAGCCAAGGGCTTGGCTGATCATTGTCCTTGCTGCAGCTTGCTGCTTTGTCTCTTGATTTAGAGCCTGTGTTGGTCACTTTTGGCTAAAGCACTCTTTAATCAGGCTCCCTCAGCCTGTCCTGACTGTCCAGACCAAGGCCAGGGTATAGTTCTGGTCATATATTGGGCAGAAGTAGAAAAGGAGTGACAGGCTTCCTATGGAAACTGAGCTGTGCTGTGTCCTCTCCAGTGTCTGAGGGGCTGTCTTGGAGAAGGAAGAAGGATGGGGTGTGCTCACACTGGTCTTGCTTGGGGGAAGATGGACACCCACAAAGTAGCGTATTCAGAGAGAACTGGATGATTTTACCTGTAGACATTTACACAGTTACCCAAAAGAAAGCTTTGGCATCTCACTCAGCTTGTCTTCTGGTTTGGAGGAGGCTCTTTCCTCCTGTCCTTCCTTCAGTTGTGGGTGTAATAGTACCATGGTACTATTCACAGCCCTTATTAATGACTTCTCATGGAGTATTTTTCTCCTTGCTTCCTGGTTTAGGCTCCAGGGATATCCTAAGTAGCAGACTTGGATATAGTCATCAGCTGGTTAATAGAGTCTGTGTGTGCAACAGACACTCAAAAATGGAAACTGAGCCTATTAAGAGGTTTAAAAAGGAAGCCTGAACGATTACTGTCCATTACTTTCCCAGTTCCAAATCCAAAATGCATAATTAGAAGGGTGACTGGCTTTGTGGCACAGTGTTATGCTCTCAGTTGAGTGTAAAACCTCCCAATCCAAGCTGCCAAAGGGTGGCAGTGCTTTAATCCTGGGGTGTTACAAAGGCTGAGTTTAGGGCTGGGATACCCTGGCACAGCCATGAAGAGCTAGGGAGAGACAGGACAGCTTCCCTTCCTGGGCCTGTGCAGGGGCACCTCTTGCTAATGATTCTTACATGAAGTGGAATAATAAGAGTTAAGGGAGCCTCTTGAGTAAAGCTGCTGGAGACTGTTCTGTTGCTGCACTGGTTGTGTGTATCTGCATTTTGGATATCTCCCAGCCAGCCTGCTCATGGGCAAAACTTGCCCTTGGCATTTACCTGTGACATGCAGGATTAGAATGACATCCTGTGCTGTAATTGCTTTTCCCTGGGAATTCCTCTGACAGCCAGGATGACTGTTTTTTTAAACTCTGCTACTTGGATGCTACAGGTTCTCCCTAAATTCCAGTGCCTTAAGGTCTTGCTGCTGACATCACTGAATGTTATCTTGCTTGCTTTTTAAAGCAGTAAGGGAAAGGAATAACCCCCAAATTTTGCTTGCTCTGCAAAGGAACTGGCACTTTATTTCTGACTGCTAGATCTAGGTCACTTGTTTGGTTAAGGAAGAGTTGGCAAGGAATGTAGCTATGTGTCATTGGAAGGCCTGTGAGATGCAGCACATGAACTGGACTGAGATGTTGTACAGAGAACAGCCTGGAGAAACCATTAGTTTCACTGTTTGGGTTCTGATGCCTTCATTTAAGGAACAGGCTGAAGCATTTCAAGTACGTTAGTCACACTTGGATTTAAATTTAACCTTGGTAAAGCTAATTAAAAATATGTGTGTAAATGCATTGCTTTGAACTTTGCATCTTTGGCTACTGCCGTTTTTTAAACATATAATTTCCTTCAGCCAGCACTGTAAGGGGGTGCACCTGTGTGAAGAAGCCAGCACAAAGTAGCCAGATCATGGCTTAGCCCCCTGGAGAAAACAGGGTTATTTTGTGTAACAGGGTAAATAAATGCTAACTTGGTGTGGCTCCTGCTCTTGCTTTTCTTTGTGTAGTCACTGTGTAGTGTCTTGTAAAGCAGGGACAAAAGGTGTGTGATGTCTTAGTGTTAATACCACATTAAGATAGTATCAGAGATTGTAAAAGACGATTCCTAAAGGGAATTGGAACCTCATTACTGAAGCATTGAGCAGCTCACCAGCAGTTGTCTCTGGGAAGGTGTCACAGTTTGCTCCTGCAGTCTCCCAAAAGTACTTTTGCCCTTGATTCACCCAAAAATGTATGTTCAGTGGCCATACAAGCTCTTCAGAAGTGACTTGTAATTCTTCCTGGGTGGTGCATGTAGGGCTCAAGTACAAAGTCTGTTTTAAGTTTTTGTACCTTATGAAATAAGAATTTTATTGATATATGAGGATGTGTGGTTTGTGGGTTTTTTTTTGTTTGTTTGTTTGTTTTTAATTTAAATAAAGTTTTAAAGCCATAGTGAGGAATTACATGTTTTGGACAATCCATGCCACCACTTGGTGACAATTTAGGGACTGCAAGGAAAGCAGAAACATATCCAAGTGAAGTGATAATGGTCTTGCATTCTTACAGCACCTTTCACCCGGATAACTTTCAAAGCATGGCTGCAGATTTTCTCCAGACTGACTATGTTGGATGTTGTAATGCAACACAGCACCAAAGTAGGGTTTGGGTAGGGATTAAAACTCAGCCTCAGTGCTGTGACCTGGGTTTGGGAGATTCCCCTTTCATTGGGAAGGTGGGAAGGAGATGGGGGAAAAAAGTGTTTCTGGGACAATGTGACTTCAAAAAGACTGGGGTTTTGAGGCTGCTGGAGGGTTTGAACCATTAAAAAAGTTGGGGGAGATGGATTAGCTGTCAGAGCTGCGTGGTAATATTTATTTAGTGGCTTCATAGTGTTATCACATGTTATCTTCTTCACATGTGAAACATGCAGCAAGGAGCAGCTGCTTAGCAAGGCACAGCAGCACATGGAAACAATTTAGGACCAGAAGTGAGTTAATTCAAACCACCTGGGGAGAAGACCTGGCCTTCTGAGAGTCCAGGGTTCTGTGGAAGCATTTGCCCCCCATGCAACAGCAGTTGTGAAAGGAAGCTCAGATATTAAGTTACAGCAAGGAACAGGAGAGTGAAGGGAACCTTAGAAAATACTGTTAGGGAGATGACAGTAACTCCTCACTAGTTCCTGGTGCTTGTTCCCTCATCTCAAAGGTGGGAAAACTGGAATCTATGGGTGGAAAGGGATTTGAGAACACCAAAAATGTGAGGACTGTTATATTTGTGTCTTGGTGCAACTGGTGTTGATGTGTGAGTTTAACAATAAATCCTCACAGAACTGAGGCTCCATTCTGGCAATGAATAGGAAGATATAGGAAAAGCCTTCAAAATGGTGAGTAGAGAAGGGACCAGAGTGGTTTTGAAAACAAGGGGGGAAAGAAATTAGTGATTTGACATTGTGTGTAATTAACCTGAAGGGACTTGCTGCTGGCAGAAGTAATTTTGTGTCCAACCAAGTCCAGAAGGATTCAGAGAGGATCGAATGTTTAAATAATGAGAACAAATGCATGAGATTCAAAACACAAGACATTAATTTTTGTGATTTAGGGATAAAACAAACATATCCTGAAGCTAAGTATGGCCTTTTCCTTTAGACTTGTTATTCTGGATGTTATGGGTGTGTTATTTCTTCACCTTCCTCTCTAGCATCTGGCCATTGTTAGAGGAGGGAAAACCTCTAGTATAGTTTAAAATGACAATGATTATGTGTGGCTGTTTATAAAGTTCTGGTTTCAATTTATTTGCAGCAAATGTTTGATGAGGGACAATAAGATTGAACACAGGTACTTATCAAAAGAATCTTGAGGATTTTAATGTCCAGGAGGTGTCAGGGCCATATTGCCACATGGTCCAGGAGTTTGGTGTGGGTTTGTTTTCCAGCAGCCCTGCAACCTCCTCCTGGTTAAGGAGAACTCTGGGTGCTCAGATCTTGCTCTTTTTTATGTGTATAAAGCAAAAGTTTGCATCTGTGTAGTTTTAGACTCTGCAAAAGTAGGGATTGTGTGGGTTGCCCTTTGCTTTACCCCATTCAGCTTCACAGTCCCTGCTTTAAAAAGGAGGCAGCTTGAGCAGAACATGGTACTCTACGTGTGGGCTCCTCAGACTTTTTTGTGTGTGTGTTTTGTGTTTGTGTTTGCTTTTTGTTGTCACTTCCAAGCATTGTGCTGAAATATGTAATGTTCTACCTACTGTAAGCCTTCAGGTCTTTTCTTGGATCTCTGTGTCACAGTGGGACCTCTGAGAGTGGGACTTTCAGCAGACTTTTTTTCTGGCCTCACATTTATCCCCATTTAATTGCATAAGCCATCTGTTGTACATCAGAGCATATCTCACCTTCAGCAGCTTTGGCAATCAAAATGAGATTTTGGCAGCTCCACCTCAGCTGTGAAGCTTTGTGCCACTTTGCATGGTGACATTCACTAACCTTTTGATCTGCTGGGTTGCAGACTGATGGAGTTCTGACTTTTTCCTCTGTGCCACCTCCATGGCTGTGACAGCAGCCACCAGTGCTGCCCCTGGGTCACAATGGCACTAAGGAGGTGTAGGCATTTCAAGTGGACTAATCCTGTTATTATAGTGTATTTCATCTATTTCTTCTCTTATGTTCTTTCCACCTTTCTTGGTCTGAAAGCAATTTAAAGCATTATTTTCTTTTCTCCCACCCCTTCACCTGATTTGTACTGCCTTTCTCACTATGGAGACTCAACCTTTCTTCCAGTCAGTAGCTATTTCTTCCTTTCTGGGGAGTCCATGGGCTCTTTGTGCAAGTAAAACAACATGTTTTTATTACTAAGTGGCATTTCCCATTGAAATATCTCAGAATGATTGAACAACAGGGAATGACTAAATGCTTTGAGATAGCCCTTGGGCTTCAAACTGGAGACTTGTGGTAGATCTCATTAGACTGCCAGATCCCAGTGGCTCCTTGTTAGTATCTGTAAATCCTAAAGCAGAAATGCACCATCATGTAAGAGTTAGCTGGGGTTTTATTCCCTCCTAAATATAGTTTATGCCCCACACAAGCTTGCATGTATTGAGTAAATTGAGTTTGTTTTGAGTCGAGTTGAACACAGAATGTCCTTCAGTTGTTTAGAGAATTCCTGTGGATAGAGCTTGTCAGCTGAGGTTTGTAACATTTCAGAGATGTGTTGGTGTTGGGATGCAAACAAGTCAGTACACCCATCCGGATTAGCTGTTGTCTTCAGTGCAAAAGAGATTAATTAACTAAATACTCCTGAGGTGCATTTGAAACCTGGTTTAAATATTCCATGCAAATACAGCAAGAGAATTATTATGAAACTATACCTCTGCTTCTGTTTGCTTGGTTTGTAGTAATCTCTGGCTGTACTTCTGATGCATTTCGTGTTTCTTAGAGTAGAAGCCCTTTAGGGCAGGGCGGGTGTTCTGGTTTGGAGATGGCAGCCATTGTGCTGCTGTTGGAAATGCCCCATGAGTAACAACAACGTGTTTCACTTGGAAGGCAGATCTTAGGGCTTTGCATTCCTGCCGTGGAGTGCTTCGGATTGATTCTGGCTGTGCTCAGGCTGCTGGCTCCCTGGAGCACAGAAAATGTGAATGAACTCTTGCACACTTACTTAAAGCATGAGGCTTGCATTCTTCCTGCAAAAACAGGCACTTTGTTCAGGAAAACATCAGGTGGTCAGGGAGAACAGGACAGGGAAGAGCAGAGGTATGCTATTAACTCCTGGTGGGTAGTTAAACAACAACTGCAAAAAAGAAGAAAAATCAAACCGATGTGGACAGCTTCTGATTTATCTGGCTTTCGACCCCCCCTTACTTATAAGCTATACTTTGCATTCTGACTCAATACTTCCACATAATTATGTGTTTTGATTCACATCCATTGCCTAAGGATTTCAGTCCAAGTGCAATGCAGCATTCTTGAACCAAAACAAGTATCTGCAGCGGGTCCAGGGCCAGCTCACACCCTTTGTGCTGGGGCAGAAGAGGAGGAGGGTTCCTGGCTGGTGCTCCAGTCAGGAGAACACAGTCATTCGTGTAGGTGTGTGGTAGTTCAGCTGTCACATGCTTCTCTTGGTGTGGTGAAAAGCAGAATTCCTCACGGAGAAAATACCTGTACAACAGGGGCAAGGATGTTGCCATCCCTTGCAGACACACTTGTAGCCAAGCACAGTCACTCCCTGGTTCTCTAGGGGGGTGCATGCAGGAGAAGAACACCAGCAGATACCATGCTTCACCCCTGTGATGTCTAGATAAATAATAAAAATGCAGTTTGGCCTGGACTAGTGCTAATATTTTTGGATTCTTACAGCATGTAAATAAGTATTCAAGCTGGTAACACTTAATATTAGGAAACATTAACTTCCTATTGCTGCTTTTTCTCCTCAGACCCCACCCTGGAGAGGCCTCTTAGGTTTAAAACAAAGGGTAGTAAAAAAGAACAGCCATGGAAATGAAGTTTATAACACAGTTTAGGTATGTTTTCGTGCTACAGTCATAAAAGTGGTTACTGACTGCTAACCTATTTCTTCTAAAAAGCTTAGAAAAATTTGGCATTAAATATTGCTCACAGTAATTATTATGAGACGTGTAACAGCATTTCTTGGGTATCTGTTGTTCCACAAAAATACATTGTTCCAAGTTCAGTTTACTTTAAAATATGAATCAGTCTTCTTCTAAGTATTTTCTCCTCTGTCAGAGGGCATTTCATCTCCCCTCACCTACATGTTTAATTTCCACCTATTCATACTATTACTAATTTCTCTCTTGCCTTGTTGTTTACACTGGATACAGTGGCAGTTTACACTGATTTCATGACTCAGTATAAATTTAATTTCTGTGTACTGCTTGAGCAAGCTTTACAGTGTGAAAGAGAGCCAACAGTACAATTAGGATGAATAAAAGCATTTTTGGGTTATGTAATATGCATTTGTGCTACTATTATGCAACAGAATTATTACTTGTGGCATCCTTAAATCCATTTTGAATTTAGCACTGTTGCCTGCTGCCTCATACAGGACCTTCTTTGTTTCTACTGACTGAGCAGAAAGTGATGATGAGCTCCACAATTAATTTGAATTACATTTCTGGAAGGAGATAGAAAATAGTGTTACTTGTCACAGGACAAGTATTCTGTTGGTAGTCAAAAATCATGATACCATATGAAATCTGTCTGACTGTGTTAGTGCTAATATCAATCATCCCCTCTTTTTGCTATGCTTGATATTTATTTTAAAATGACAGCGTATTTCAGCATTTTTCATGAAAGAAGCATGGCAAAGAGCTTTGAACAATTTAAATAATATTTAAATAATAGCTTTCCTCTGGCATTTCTAAGGGTAGGCATAGAGTTGTCATTTTTAACATCAAGGTAGCTTAGAAACACTGTATATAAATACAGAATTTGCTGTGTGATGAGGTTGAACCTCTCAGTATTTGTCAGAGGGCAGGTGCACTGTACCTATCCCTGTAATCTGTAACCAGAATCACAAGAAGCTGTTTCAGACTCCAGTGAAATGTTTGAGCTGTCAGCCACCTTTTATGCTTGTTTTCTTTGCTCAGCACCTCTTCTCCCTTATGGTTCCAGTAATGGTTCCTGGGGCTTTGGCACCTCCAGATTTCCAGGAAGCTGTGAGAGTGTGGGGAAGGAGGAAGAGGAGTTAAGATAAAGGCTGTGAGCAGGAGCAGTAGTTACAATTTGTGAGGCACTGGGGAGCTGTCTCAGCTGCCTTTACCTCCTTAGGGACCTTCTGTAATCCATACCTGGAAAAGCTGTTAGTTGTTTTCACAATTAATCACTGCTTGCTTTATGCAAGTCCCAGGACACTTTGTAGAGCTTTTCTCTCAAGGAGACACAGTGTAACACTTCCTTTGGCTTCAGAAGTCAAAATATCTTAGAAAACGAGCTGATTGTACTGCCAAAATGGGCACTAAAACCCATTTCCTTGCCTTCATCCTGGTGCTCTGCTCACTTAGCTGTTTATTATTAAGAATATTTATTTACTGCTTGGTTTGGGGGTTGGACATTTTGGTGTTTCTGGGCACTGAAGAGAGGAGGATACTGAGTTTTATGAATAATTTTCTTCCAATACAGAAGGGCTTTGGAAAGATAGTATGGGACACTTGTATTTACTGGAGTGTTAGTAAATGTCATTTGATGACAGCTGTTCCTCTAACCATGTAAGATGCACATGACTAAGAGTCTTACCTGACTTACTGGTTTCTTTTTCTTGCTTTTCAGTTTTAAATTAGGAACTTGCTAAGCTTCAGTGTCCGATCAAAACCACCACAAGGAATATTTAATAATACAAGTTATGAAAATTATACATCCCTGGCATGCCTAAGAGGGAACAGTGTTATGGTGAACTGCAGATGTGTGAAACACGACAAACAAAAAAGAAACATCAATAATCTGATGATTCAGGTTCAGTTAACTCCATGATGACACCAAATCACAGAGAAAAGAGTGAGAGGCCTTGTATTGGTTTTGTTAAAAGTCTTTCTAGCAGGAGAGATGATAGGCAGGACAAGAGGGACCATTTGTAGGTAGGAAATGAGGGGAAATGCATAAATTGTACAAGGTAGAGATGGAGATCTGGAGCTGTTCAGGTGATTTTTATTTTCTTTAAAAACCTTGTATGCTGCACACTGAAGCTCCTGGATGACTTAATTCTCCGTGAATAATATGGCTCCGTTCCTTTGCTGCACAGATGTTTCTGAGTGGGTAAATTCAGGAATTTCTATGTTCCCGTGGCTGGATAAGCACCAACATTTGTTAGAGCTGCACAATGCCGTTTTAACCTAGACCTCTGTGAAGATTCAATTTAGTAATGCACTTGCTAAAACTCCTTTAGATGCGCGCAGGGAGAGGTGGTTTGTGAATTAGGCTTTTTTACTTTTGCTTTGATTCAAGTAGAGCTGGTCCCACAAAATTCGCCGATATCTAAATGAGTGTAAATTTGCATCGCTTCAGAAGGTGAGAGAATGCACAGCTCAGCACCATGGAATGCCTCGTTTCTTCTTTTCCGCAGAGTGGCTTTAAGTAGCTGCAAGGTCCGAGTGAAAAGCTTCTAACTGAGCAGCAGCATTTGTGTAAGAGGCTTTTTTTCCTTTTCTCTTTTTCCCTCTAAATCTGCCCCCCAGCTTTTGTGGCGGCGCTTGGGACAGACACCAGGCAGGCCGTGGGCTCTGAGAACAAACAAGAATCCTTTTGTGTCATGATCGTGGAATTAATTGGTGTTGGAAACTCTGGCTCGCTGCCAAGAACGGGTATTTATGTGGCAGGGAAGGAAAGGAAAAGGGTGGAGCTTTGGAAATCCAGGAATCCCCCTCCTTTTCGGAGCTTAGCAAAGAGTTCGTAAACTTATTTTGGCTTCTGAGTTTGGCGCAGTCAGTGTGCAGAGTTCTGGTTTTCGTGGGTCTTGTTTTTATTTTTCTTTTAAAATTTGTTTGTTTGTTGTTTGGTTTGGTTGAGAGTGAAGTGGAGGGAGTTCTGTGGGGAGCTCTGGAGTAATTTGATTTCATTTCATCTCCCAGTGTGCTGTAGGATAAAAGCATCTGCCTTTGTCAGCGGGCCGTGCAGCGCTGGCCACCCAAGCCCTGCAGAGCCGGCCAGGCGTTCCAAGGCTGGAATTCATTTTTAATTCCGCATTTTCCCGGTGCCGGCAGCGGGGCCCGGGGCGCAGCGCGGTCCCTCAGGCCTGAGGCGGGCGGGAGCGGCCTGCCCCAAAACCACACAAATACTTGTGACTCTGCTCGATAAGATTAACCCCGGCGCTGCTTGTGGCATTGTTTGGGCAAAATCGGCGCTTCTCAGAGGGGTTTTTTGTTCAAAGGTCATGTGGTGGAGTTGGGAGTCTGTCTGTCTGTCCCTCTCCTCCGCTATAAACTCCATCAGCGCCTTTGCTGCAAGGAAACGCTTGGTCAGAAAAGTTGTCAATGTCTTTGCAGTTGTTCTTTATCTAAATACTTGACAAAGACAACTCAATTTCATCTGTCTTGCTGTTTTCTTTAATGATGTGTGTCTGCATGTTAAATGAAGGGTATTTTATGGCATTATGGATGCTTGTATTTCTGGAGCTTTTCAAGTTCAATCATTCCATTCCATTTCCCCTATTTTTTTATTTCCCCCGAAGATGAGTGTAGATATTAAAGATGTGTGTGTAAGGAAGCAATGTGAAAAAAATAAAGTTTAAATCACAGAGAGCATCTAATTCCTACTTTCAGAAGGTTAAAGTAGACTCATATTTAGATAAACAGTGACAATCTTGATTGGAGTGCTTTATTTTGAGTTAATGTACATGTTACTGCACTTCTGGCACTTTTTTTTCCAGATAGGGTGCCTGTCCAGTAAGTTAATAAAAACAGAGTGGAAAACTCTCCATCTGGAAAAGCTGTAAGCTTCAAGGAAAGTGAAAAGCATTTAAATGCATTTTTACCAATTTTGACAGATTTTTAAAGTGTTAGTTAGATGCTCCTGAAAATAACTGCAGAATTTCTGAATAAAACAAATCTTTAGTGGAGTGGTAATGTTTCAAATGACTGAGCCTGAAGAATATTTGCTATCTCCTTTTCTTACTGTTCATCCCAGTTGTTTTAGTATTTTTTTCCAGTCTGCATAATGAAAAACAATTAGATTAATTTCATTCCACGAGTCTCACTTCCAGAATCTCAACAGATAATATTTGCATTGGAAAAATCCTGTACAGCAGTGGGTTTTTTTGGGTGAAAGCAATTGTTTCCAGTGCTGTCTAAAACAATCACTACAGTTCTGTATGCTTGTTTGGGTAGCAGCCTGGTTCTGTACTGAGCAGAGTTTTAAACTTTCCTTTTTATCTTGAGTCTCTAATCCCTCTTGCTAGGCTGTAGCACTTATTCAGGCAATGGTGGCCTTTATAGTTAATTTATATTCCCACTGGAGCTTAACAGGTAGTGTTTGGAGGAAGCTTTTCAGCCTGGATGTGTTTTGGTCTGCACAGAGCTCTCCTGTTTCAGCAAGAACTGTGTATGTAGGTAATGTTTTGTGCTGTAAAGCTGTAAGATGATCACCTTAAAGACAGTGGGCCCCTCCAAAGGTACAGCATTGCCAAGGGTTAGTAAAGTTGTTGGAATTACACTGCATTAGTACACACTCAGCCTCAGAAAATAAGGATTTGCAAGGATATACCTCCATTTAATCTTCCTACATTTGCTTTTGAAAGATGCTGTCTGTCTTGTAGGAAGCTACTTGCTCATCACTTACACTTGCAGATTATCAAGGTTAATCTGTTGCCTGAGAAATCAAAGTGAGCTATTAAAAGACATATATCAGACTAATAAATGCTGTATCTGTTTGTTTTATAGGACCGAGAAAAAGCCCTGAAATATTGAGTTCTCTGTTAGACTGCTGGAGACAGTGCTGAAGGAGACAAAGAAGAGCTAGAGAGCTTTTATTGTTCTTTAGATGCACAAAACAGTGCAAAACTGGTGTCATTTGTTGGTACCACTAACAGTGGTCACCCTGCACCGCTGTTAAAAATCGCAAAGAGCTTTAGGGATGTTTTTTCATGACAGTGAGTGGAGTGTTCCTCTGAGCAGAAAGCTCTAAAGCAAACATGAAAACTCCTTTGCCTTTGGGTAGCCTGGTTGTGTCAGTGAAGAGATGCCCTCTTGATTAAATCCAGACTGAGCAGTTTCCTGTTAGCATGAAACTCAGCCCACAAGGTCTTATTCTCAAAGCCTGTTATTCAGCTTGTCTGCCAAGTCCCTTTTCCTTTTACAGGCAGAATTGCTGAAATAATACAAATACAAGCAATCCCAAAACTCTCACAATGATTTCTAACAGTTTGATGTTTTGCTGACAAAGTTTTAGATTTTTCAGAAACTGGGTCGGTTTTGTTTTGCTTTAGTGGGATTTTTTTTGGATTTTGTTTCTTTTTAACATTCTCCCAACATGATGTCTTGGGGAAGTTCTAGTGTTGCAATTAATGGAAAATTTTGTTAGTGTATCAGTCTTGAAAGCAGATTCTGCCCTTGTTTTGGATATATTCACATGAGAGAACGAGAGAATTTTATGTGCCCTGAGAAAATATGCCCATAAACCATTACACTGTGAGTGGGGTAATGTGCTGGATCAAAAATAAAGAGTTAAATACAGTGGTGCAGACTTCCTTCCCTGTCTGAAAGTGGTTGTATTGTGTAACTAGTTATTTTCAAAAGTGTATCATAATTGTAAGAGAAAGAGTTAGCAAGAAAATTGCATTTTTTTTTTTTTTTAATGCAACCAGGTTTTGCTTAAGGAAAAATTTTAATATAAGAGAGTTACATAGCGGTGACAACATATCCTGTTAATAATGTTTCTAAAATGACAGTGTCATACATAATTCCAGGTACACTTTTAGTTAATTTTTATCATTCATATATTTCCAGATGCACCTTTAAGTCAGATATATTACAAGTTATACAACTTTTTAAAAGCCATTTGATCCAAAGAACAAAATGTAGCAAAATATTTCCCTGTCTAGTCTGTTTTGGTTTTTTTATTTTTTAAATACAGACAGTAATGTTGTGTTTTAATGTTGCAGCAAGGGTTTGTTGGATCTCATTAATCTGGGAAATGAGATAGCAGAGTTTTGTAAATTAGAGACAGAACTTTAGAATAATGTTAAAGACATCTATATTGTTTAAAACTGAGAAGGATATCTATTAGAAACAATACCAAAGCAGTGGAGGGTAGTGATGTAAATAGGAAGTGGGTGGGATATATCTTCTTAATTATCTTATTAATGATGATTTTTTTTTCCTTTGTCTTTGGTCAGTGTCCTGAGCCAGGTTTGGTAGTGACTGTTATTAACATGCTGTCTTCGTGCCCTCAGTATCAAGATGTTTGAGTAAATACTGGATGTTTTGTATTTATAATCCCATTTTTATCCCACATACTTTGCCAAAGAGGATTTAAACCAGTTACAAAAATACTTTCCTGAACTGCCTTCTAAATAATGGCATAATTTAAGGAAATGTTATTTCAGACTCCAAGCAGGCTGTAAGCATTTAAAACAAATGGTGTTTAAAAAACATACCCACACACAATCCCAAACCCTAGATTTATGAACAAATATTGTGGCAATTGGAAACTCTAAGAGAAAAGTGGAATGTTAGAATGCCTTGTTTGCAAAATAAGTTTGATACCCTGCTTGCAAAAGTATCTTGAAATGTTTTTGCACCAAATATGTTCTGACCTCAGGTTCTGTGTGACACCCCAAAGTTGGTATTTTCAGCAAGGGAATCACAAGTGCCAGTGCTTAAGATATGGTCAATTTTCATGTTTATTCAGAAGTTAAATGAAACATTGAATTATCACTTTTTTTCCCTTCAGTAATATTACTCTTTGTGTGATAATAGGTTGTCTTTTTATGGTGGAATCATGATTTAACTTGGTAATGGTCACACTGTAAAATGTCTTCTTGAGCATGTCAAAGAAATGTTTTAAAATAAAGAGTTTTTTTTTTAAAAAAAGAATTTAAAATAAAGAATTTAAAAATGCTTATTTAATACAGCATTTGGTGCTTGGAGAGCACCAAAAATTTGACAAAATCATTTAGTAACTGGTGATGGCCAATTCCTGTGCAAAGATTGGATTCAATCTGTGTCTCCTGCCTGATTTTTGCACTTTGTTTTTCTTTCCTTTTTAGGGTGAAGGAGACCAGCTACCCCCAGAGCACACTGTTAGACAGTATGAAACATCCAAGATCAGGGCTATAAAAGCTGGGACTTTGGAGAAACTGGTGGAGAACCTTCTCACAGCTTTTGGAGATGCAGATTTTTCCTACATCAGCATCTTCCTTGCAACATACAGGGCCTTTGCTTCTCCCAGGGCAGTGCTGGAACTTCTTCTGGACAGGTGAGAGCCACTGCTGTGCAGTGGAAATGGACCCATCATTTACACAACAGGGGAAAGTTGTCAGGAACTTCTTCCCTTGATTTTAGTGGGCATGGATTTAATAACCTGTTGTCAGTAATACTGCAAAATCCAGAATTTCAGCATAAGCATCCAGTCTATAAATGCATTGCTGCTCACATGCCCACTCATCAAAGCATGGGTAAAGGAAAGTGTGCCATGTCTGGCTGCTAAAGAACCTGCCTGGAGCAACACAGCAAAATTAATACAAGTTTCCTCCAAAAAACCCAACAGAATGCATGAGCTATGAAGTCATACCTAGAATAGATTCCAAAATTTTGTTGGATACCAGTATTTTCAGACCAAGCTCTTCTGTTTGGGGGCTGCTGATTTGGAGCAGGGATTGTACAAACACAAGAAAGAATTTGCTCCTGTTCTACTGTGCCACATGAATATGCAGCCATAAATTTTTGCAGAGAGCCCAAGAGCTGCTAAATGTTGTAGGAATAGCTTATATGGTCAGACTGTTAAATCATGGCTGCAGTGTCTGCATAAATGTTTGGACCACACAGCATTAGTTTCTCACACTAAATTCTAACTGGCTGGGTCAGGGGTGTTCTTATTTTGGAAGTATCATTTGTTGCACTTTCAGAATCCATGAGTCACAGAAATGGTTGCTCTGGCAAGAAGTAAGTAGAGCAGAGAAGTGGCATAAGAACTCCTAATTTAATTTTGTCTCTCTCACTAGGTAGATAAGGAACAAGGCATGGATAATTTATCTGTGCTTTTCTATCTGAAAAGGATAATAATAATAACCTGACAGTAAGGTAAGCAGTCAGCTGAGAGAAGAGCAGCAATCCTGGAGAGCTTACAGTATCTGCTTACAGTTACATTGACTGTTCTGTGCTTTATCTCTCAGTCCATCCAAGTTCTGGTTCAGAATGTGAGAAATTATAAAAAATGACACTGGGTGTGTACAAGAATATAAAAGCATTGAGGCTCTAAGGAAGTTGCCCCTTCCTTCCTCCTTTCACACTGATTTAAAGAGGTGGAAATGGCTGGAGAGGTCAGGAAAGCCCGGGAGAGCTCTCCATAGAACAGAACTCTCTCTTCTGAGCCCAGTTTTGATCTTGCTGGCTTGTGTACCTCTCTGAGCAGGTTGCAATACTCCCTTCAGAACATCAGGCTGCCTGATCTTGTCAGCATCATCCCCAGCCTTTTTTAATACAGGATCCACAGGAAAGCCTAGGAGGTTACCACTTCCTTCCCTTCTCACAAATCATAGGAGGGTAGTGCTTAAGAATCCATGGATGTGATGTTTCTCTTGGCTTTCTGTATATCATGGATAATCTAGAATTCTATGGGAGAAAATATAGATTAAACTTATGCTACAAAAGTTGGAATGATTTACATGTAGCTGAGGAATATGAACTTGTGAAGAAAAGCAGATATTATAAAGAAAAAAAACTGAAAAAAAGATGGATAATAATTGATTTTAACCAGCTTGGGTTTTATCTCTAGATTAGTTGAGAATAAGTAGTCCAGAGCCTGCATTTTTGCAACTTTGTTTTTAGTGATACTTGTTAACAATCAGAGTACAGAGACTAAAGTGGGTTTTAGAAACAGTTTTAAAAATCTGGTCGTTGCATTTTAAAATTTTATTTCCTCCAGGACTTCACCCTTTTGATTAAATTTGTGACAGAAACCCCATTAATTTTTTTTAGATTCAGCCTATAATGGTTTTCTTTTAAGATAGATTAGAAGTCACTAGACAAAATCTTGAGCATAGGCTGGTATGTTGAGAAGTGAGTGGGACAACTTGTGTTTCTGAAGCTTTTTAGGAATAATTGAATATCCACATCCCTTTAGCATTCATGGGAGTTTGGCATTTAAGTGCAGCAGACAGCTTTGGAAATCTGCCAAGTTTTTAACACTGTATGTTCTGATATTTTCTAGTTGTTTGGTACAAGTGGGCAGGGAAAGTTAAAAGAAAAGGATCCTGGTGGCATTTTGTTGTGGAAGCCTTCCATGAAAGTTCCTGGAAAGAAGGAGAATGGCTCTGGATGTGGGGATACAGTGTGGTATTCCCAGGGGGATATTCCAAAGTGTGATGGAAACCAGAGTTGGTTAACTATCCAGATGAGGTTAGAAGGAGGCCAAATTCCTCTCTTCCATAATGTATTTTGCCCTGATAACTGTGTTCCTCAGAAGTGGAGCTGTGCTGTGCTTGGCACAGGCACAGAGAAAGTAGCAACCAGTCCTGTCTGGAGCAGTTTGCAGAGGAGGGAATTGAGACTGTTTGGAGGGAGAGTTGGAGCTGGATAATGACAGCGAGGAACAAGTAAGATTGATGTTTCCCATTCATTCCTTTTGCAGAAGGATGGTTTGCTGGAGGGTAGATGGAGAGGACAGGGGAGGTGGAGCATTGAAGGAAGGGGTCCTGCAGTAGCAGAGCCACATGTTTTGGGACAGCAGCTTTCTGCTGTTTGACTCACTGCTGTTCCTGTGGCATCTATTATTTCTTTTTCCTTTATGTCATGTGGCTTATCTACTCAGCTAGAGAAGTGATTTCACTTCCATGACTCCATGTGTGTAGGATTCAAACCACCTTATCTTTCCTGAGGATCTGGCCTTCCAAATTGCTTGTTTCAATGCTTACAAGCTTGTTTAAGGCTTTGTTTGGGGCAGTTTTAGAGACCACCTTTCCTTATTATTTCTGAATTATTCAGAGTATTTTCCTCCTTCCCTCTTAACAGAGATGCAGGGATGCATTTTCCACTCTATTTTCCAGTATTTAAACATTCAGTATTACCCATTACATTCTGGTCTCATTTGCTTAGTCAGTCCCTTTGAGTGCAGTCTGTAACTTCCCAAATGCCAAGCAAAGCTGAAAAGTTCTGTGGGCTACAGGATCCTTTTGTTTCTTGTGCCTCTTTTTGTATGCAAAGCATTCCTACAAGGCTGGGCAGTGAAAGACTCTTTGTCCAGGAGCTGGTGAGAACAGAGTGCAGGAAGGCTGCAGAAAGGCTGTTCTTTACATCACTTGTGTTGTTAACTCCCCCTAACCCGTATTTAATGACCTGTTGTTCATGGAGAGATGAGAGATAGGCAGAGATTTACATTTGGCAACTCAAGGAAGTGTTATATCCTTCTCCAGTTTTGCACAGAAAACTGCCTGCTCTTTATTGCCATCCTACAGATTTCTCATGTAAAACTCAGCTTGTGTCTCTGGTGGGATTTAAACACAAGTGCTTAATGTTCTGCAAAGACATATTTAATATTTCATGCAGTAGTAGGACAGTGACATTGGGACTCAGTGCATTTTTCTCAGAAAATTAGTTTTAAAAACTGAGTATAAAAATTTATTTTTTATAAAAAAATATTCCCCAGTGGGGGAAAGTGCCTTTTGTCTATTGGCTGTGTTTTAGGCATCTTACAGAGTAGTTGGCAATGGAGAGTGAAATACTCTCCCTTTAACAACAGGTCTGTGATTCTTATATACAAAGCCTCAGACCAGTACTTGAGCATAAAATTATCCCCACTTCCATCCATTGAAACGTTTTTGGATGAATTTGTGACAGTTCTGACAGAAATAGCTCACCATGTTCTCTCTGATGTTGTAGCACAAGCACTTAAGGATGCACTTGTTTTAACTCTTCAGATTAATTGAGATGTAAAAACCTAAATGGATAAAACGAGCGTGTCTTATTCTGGACAGTGAGTAATCGTTCACCTTCAGTAAACCTGCCTGTCAGGAGCCATGGAATTCTTCATGGATAATTATGGAGCTGTATATCTCAAACAATAGACACTCCCACTGAAAATGAAGTGCATCATCCTGCCTGCAAGGCACAGGGTTGTGCCTTGTAGGTAAGAGATTTCCCTTTGGCACTGTGGGAGTTGTGCCCGTGGTTCCCTCTTTCCCAGTGGTGTTTTCACAGCACTGTGGGCTTTTCTCACTGATATCGGGAGTTTGGGCACAGAGTGAGCACTTGCCACCAGGAAACCTTGAAATAACACTTGGAGCTGTTAGGAATGGCAGGTGCTGGAGACACAGAAGCTGTTTTGGAGAAGGTGGTTGTGTTACAGTCTTGTTGGACACTGGAATATTGCCCTGGGAAAGATGGAGTGAAAACAGGCAGAAGGGTCTTGGAGCTGTGAGCAAAGACACTGTTTTGGTTGGTTTCTCCTGTGTCCAGGCTGCTTCATGTAAATTAACAAATTAGGTTGGAAGATACTGGCTGTCTCTTTCAGACTTTTTACCTCCTAAATGGAATAATCTTCAAGGTCCTTAATTCTGCCCACCTGTTAAGATTCTGTGTAGTTTGAGCTGGAAGTGCTTTTGGTAATTGTATATGAATGATGCTATTTGGGATTTTGCTTTTATTCACTAGAGTTTCTTCTAAACATCCATCTCCTTTTTCAGGTTTGGAAACCTGGAGACCTCAAGCCATGGAGAAGTGGCAAACCTGAATTCCTTGGAATCTGAGATGGTACTCAGGGCGTAAGTATGGATTTGCACTGTGGAGCAAGCCCCAGACAGGGTTTGGTCTTGGAGGAGGATGTGAGCAGCAGAGCTGTTGATTCCATTGAAAACTCACAGCACTGTTTACATGCCTAAACAAACTTGTGGAAAGGCCAAATACCAATTGTCTTGTAACATATTCAATAATACAATCCAGGCATCTTTTTCAGGGAACTTGTTTTGGAATGAAACATGATATTAACACATCTAGGCAAATATTTTGCTGATTAAACAGACAAGGAGTGTTTGTTTCCTCTGCCTTATCTGTGGCAGTAAGTGGTTATTGCTTATGAGTGATTTTATTGTCATTACAGCAATGCCTGCAGAGCAAAGCTGAGGGTGACTCAGGCAACTGTGTGTGCATGGATCTTTTCCATTAGTGCTCTGTGATTTACAGTGCTGCTTTTAGAGTGAAATTTAAATTCTGAGGTCATCCTCATTTGCAAAAGAAATAGCAAAGCTGTTTTGAACTGCAGTTTAAATGAGAAAAAGGCAGTTTGGCTATCCTCCTAGGGTTTTATCTTTAGACATTGGGTGTAAAATGTGCCTTAGGTCATCAACATTTGTACTTTGACATCTGTGGTTTGCATGCACTGTGGCATACATGGTTATATTTGATTACAGAATGAAGATGCTTGATTCTTGTCAGCATTATGGTTTTCTGTTCCTCTTGCCCCATGGGACTTGACATAGGAGCTCAACACTCAGTCTTTCCTGGCTGGTAAAATATTTTGCTCCCATTTTGCCATGAGAACTCCTCAAAGAACAGGTGGCAGTTAAAACTTGGTTACAGGCACCAAGGAGGCAGCATGATGTCATGGGTAGAAGCAGTAACAGCCAGTGGTTCCCACACTTCCATCTAGACTGAGCTCTAGGATCTCTTCTAACTTTGGGCAAACCATTTGACATCCCCTGATCTCAGTCATAAAACATGAGCTAAAGCTGTACCCTTCCTGCAGAATAGCTGAAGAATTTATTCTGGGGGTGAGGAATTAATTTCACTAGTATAAGCCATGGTGAGATTAATCCCCCAGCTGCCTTTTCGTGGACCCAGAGGACTTTGAGGATAAGATGGAGAAAAAAGAGGTGAAAGTAATCTTGATGTTACCTGTGTCACTTGGGCTTTGGGCAAAATGCATCAGTTTCTAGTTATACCTGCAGGTGAATGTGCAAGCAAATAATATTTAGTAGGAGAGTGTTTGTTTTGGTTTGTTTGTTTGTTTTAGTGCAATTCTTTTCCTCCTGACATATATACAGTTTACCTGTGGTCCCATTCCTGTGGTAGCTCAACTTCTGATGTTTTCTGACAGATTTTTCATTAATGTGGTTCAGAACAGCTAATTTTGATAAAAAGTTCAACAATGAAATTGTCAACAAAGTTATTTGTCAGGTATATACACATGTTTAAACAGATCCCATATAAATATGAATTCATTTTCCTTCCTTAAAAATTTCCATTGCTTTCAGTTGCTCTGGCTACTTGTCTCTTAGATACAATTAATGGTATCTGGAAAGTGTTTGGCTTTGTAGTTCTGTTGTGAAACATGTACTTCTGGTAGTTCAGGTTTTCTCTTGTCTGGAATAATTCCAATATAATTGCATTTGCCCTCTTTTCTCATAGAAGAGAAACATGATATAATTGTGCTTTTGGTTTTATATGACTTGGAGAAATAGGAGGAAGCAGCAGCAAAGCCGTGTTATTTCTTGCCATTAACTCTGAATTTCTCAGAGGAAAAATATCTCATGGGGAAGCCTGTGGTCTGTGGCCAGAGAGAGATCTTCTCCATTCATGAGACACCTGTTGTGACAGCTCAGAGGCTTTAAAAAACCAATTGGGCCATTAGAAGTGGGAATGCAATTTAAAGCATTTCCACTGGTTTGTCACAAAAAATTGATGCAGAAGTTAAGAACAACTGAAGGAGAGTTTATGACTCCTTAAGTACCTCATGGAGCCTGAAAGAAGGAGGAGTGCAAAAACTGAGGCTATGTGTGGAAGGAACATTGTTCTGTGGTGCACTGTAAGCCCACAGGTTACTGCTTTTTACCTTGAAATTCTCTGTTCTTTTTGCTCTTGAATTATATAGAGCTGTGGTGTATTTTGAGAAGAATGCCTGATGTAAATGATCTATTTTTTTATTTTTTTTTTTTCTTTTACATTATGTGAATGTTCCATGTAATGTTTATGTACCTGCTTCAGTGTTCAGAACCTGCAGATCCTAAACTAGGCTTGAGCACATTTGTGGCACAGGCTTGTTAGAGGGGCTTGTGGGAGCTTTAAGCCTGCCCTTCTGTTCCCAGATCCTGCAGTCATTCCAGACTGCTGCAGTGATGTGTAATTGGTACTGACCTAAGATCACTTCAGCTGTGTTCAGAAACATGCCTTCCTAGGACCCCTTCTGCCAAGGGGATTTTCTCCTCTTCACTTGAACATCACTCCTATCATTTTTTGGGCTGCTGGAGTGGTCAAAAAATTGTATTTTTCAACAGGGATCTTAGTTAGATCTAATATGTGGTTTAAACAAAGGTACCATACTTTTAAAAATACCTTGGATCTTCAAAACCTTCAAAAATTTTGTAAGCTTCAAACAACCTGCCTTTTTCATTCCCTATCAGGACCCACCTTAGCTTTTTATGTTCAGTAACTTGCTTTCCACACTTCTCACTACTTTCAGTCAGTCAGACAGTTCATGATCACAAGTAACAGAAGAATAAAGTCCAGAAAAGGTCATATATTCCAGCTAAACAACTGAGTTAGATGGACTTCAGCCTGTATTTCCAGAATTGTGGTGCTGTGTCTCTTAATTGTCTGATATAAGAGTTGAAAGGAGTAGCTTGTTTAACCCTCTACCTCCTATAAGTAATTTTTTTGTTCTTCCCATTACCAAATCCAACAAGATTGCATTGTGCTGTGTCTCATGCTGCATGTTTTTGTGTCAAGGGATGACAGACTTCCCTTCTTGCTGTAGGTTGTTGTTGTCTTTGGAGTTTTCTGTGTTCTCTGCTTGGTTTTTAGCTTAGGACTTCTGTTCACATTTAAAAAAACGTGTAACACACTAAGCCTGTGACACCTGGGAGCTGAGGCAGTACATCAACAAGAGGTGCTGAGCTGGCTGCCACCAGTTTTAAAATTTGTGTCAGTGCAGTTCCCAGAAGTGATTCATTCCTGTCCAGACACACAAAAAACTATCCAGGCTGGCAGTCCAGGCTTGCCTGTGATGTTTGCATTTGGGAAAGCCTAGTTTAATGTTCACCAAATCTAGTTCCTTGGAGATCTTACTCAAAAATACAGGAGTACAAACCTGACATTACCTGCAGGAAAGGTTTTTCAAAGAGGCAGACAATGTTGACATGTTGGTCTGTGGACTTGGACCATGATTATTTGTTTGCTTTTCAGAGATCTAACAAAGCAACTTGCAGCTAAACTGAAACCTTGTTTCATTCCACAGCATCTGGGGGAGATAGTTCAAATAGAGAAAATTAAGGAATTATTCAGTGACCACATGGCATGTCTTACATGTTCACTTCCCCTCTTTTGCATTAAAATAGCAAATACCAAAACCTTCACTGTAGTACCACAGCATTTGGAGTTTTTCATAGTGACAAGCAAACATTCTCCCATGGCTTTTTGTTCATGCAGATCTTCCTGACCAAAACCTTGTCTTTTGGTTTCTTCTGAACCAAACAGTCCCACTGGAAAACAATGTGCACAGTTACAGCAGTGCAGAAGTAAAACTGGGCCTGAAACATTGTACTCCAGGACAACAGACACCAAAAGAATGTGAGACAAATGGAAGAAAATTGGCTGGAAGCTTCTGGTGCCTGGGAAATCCATGGTGGGGAGCAGTTAAGATGCAATTGGGAGAGCAACAATCACTCATTCCAGTAAAGCAAATTAACCTCAAACAACATCAGAAACCAGTGTGGTGACATGAGTAGCAGAGTCAAATGCAGGGCAGTGAAAGAGTGGGAGAGTTATGAAAACAACCAGAACCAAGCAGAAAAGAATAATTAGAAAGAAAAATAATGATTGGCATCTCAATTGAAACAAAGAACAGCTAGCAGAGCTCTTCCCTTAGTGGCTTCACATGCATCCCAGCAGAAGTCTCCCATATGCTATTGAACAAGTCATCAGGACAGTATTTATAAACAAACTGGGTGTGAGAAGCCACTGTTGGAACAGCCTTTTATTGTGGCTTACTTACATTTTACCCTGTTTTAACAAGCAAAACCGAGAAAATGTAGGTGACTTAATTTAGTTTGTGAGCAAGCCTGAGAGTTACTGCCTGGACAGTGGAGGAAAAGGAATAGCCATCTATAATGAGTATTTTTTCAATAGACTTAAGTATGCATTTGGCAAGTTACAGCTAGTTTTGTGAATATGCTTATAGAATTTCATAAGAAATTAATAATTTAACCTCTTTTTGCTCCTTAAGTGTTGAGATTCCCTTCTCATTCTTTGGAAATAATTGTAGTGGAAAGAAAACACCTCTTTTTCCTTTTTGGTCAGAAATTGAGGTTTAACAAGTCCAGGTGCCAGGTCCTGCGTTTTGGCCACAATAAGCCCCTGTGGGGTTATTACAGGCTGGGGATGGTGTGGCTGGACAGTGCCCAGAATGGAAGGGACCTGGGGGTGCTGATCAGCAGCTGACTGAGCATGAGCCAGTGTGTGCCCAGGTGGCCAAGAGGGCCAAGGGCATTGTGGCCTGGATCAGGAATACTGTGGCCAGCAGAATCTGTAGTCAGCAGCACAGGAGTTAAGCATTGAGGATTTTTTGTATAGGCAGGAAAGGAAGAATTTATAACTCATAATCAACCCATGAAAAGTGTGGTCTGTAGTGTTTCTTTCCTGTCTGAGCTCTTGGAAGGCCCCTGTCCTATGTGAGTCTGTTGAATACAGAGAATTTCTTTGCAAAGGCAGCAAATATAAAGCTACTGCAAGATATGGCAAGTGTCCAGCCCATTTCTGGAAAGCTGCATTATTCCCTGACACTCCAGTAGAGCAGCTGGGCAGCAGGAGGTCACTAGGGCACAGGGTACCTCTTCTCTCTTTCCTATTTTCCCTCTTGACTGAAATGATTTTGCTGGCAAATTCAGTGTCTGTAACAGCTGTGAACTCTTCACCCTGCTCTGGGACACTGTATCTGTCTTAAACTCTGTTTATTGTTCAATTTAAGAAAGTGGCCACCATTCAAATCTCTGGAAACTGAGCTTAGTGTAGAAAGTGTGTGAACAATGTTAGTACAAGAACTTGCCCTGTGGAGAGGCTCCTCCTTCCAAATCATGGCTGAATTGGTGAAAGGTTGTAGGAATAGAATACCTAGCCTGGCTTTTGGTGCTGGGACCAGGGGGCATGAAGGTTTGTGATGTGGGTGGGGAAAGGGAGCATGGAGCAGGAGGGAGTGCACTGTTTGGGCATGGAGTGAAGCACAGTGTTCCCTGATTGTGGTGGGAATGAGATGAGAATGTGGGCATAGAACAGTGGTGTTGTGACTGCTGGTGCTGCAGTGGCAGCAATCTGGGTGTGTGTGGGGCTAGAGAGAACAATTGAAACTGGGAGGGTGGTGGGAGAGTCTGGGAGCATCAGTGGGAGCATCTACCTGTTGTGGTCTTTCCTGGCCTTGGGATGTGGAGCTGGTCTGGCACTGTTGGCTCTGCCACAGCTTGCAGTGGAACCTGAAATCCAGAACGTGTTTGCATGCTAATTTTTGACTGTAAATACTCTTCATAGCTCTGAAATTGTAATTCCAGCATTTCTCCTGTCAGCAAGCCTAACCAAAGAATATTACCAACAGATTTCCAAATACTTTAACTGAAAATTCAAAGTTGCCACATTATCAGAACAAGAAGGGAAAGAAACAACAGACTTAATTGGATGCAAGTTGTATGAAATCTCTCTGGTCTTAAAAGTTAATTGAGTTTTGAGGAAAACCTCCACAATTCAGATGAGACACAGAAAGTGGGAGAAACTCTCTTTACTGTTTCTTAACTGTTGGTTTATTTTGGATGCTGCTGAGCAGCTGAATTAACCAGAGACTGCTATGGTTTCCCAGCTTGCAGCAAGAATGTGCCAGTATTTGTACACAGCTCCAGCAGAGAGTTTCCTGCACTGGAAGAGACTTGAGATGCAGGAGTGATTTTGGGCACATGAAAAGTTCAGGGCCTTTTTCTCAGGAAGTTTGGGTGTGTATTGTGCCTTTTATGCTGAAATAAGGAGCTTAAAGTTTTAAGAAAAGTGGTTATTTTTTAGTGATTTTCTGTTTTTGCTACACTGAGTTGAAAATTGTCAACAACATTGCGAATTATTTCTGGAAAACCATACCCTAAATTGTCTTATTTTCTTGCAAAATCAAGTTGAAATTATGATAAATCCATGCAAATGTAAGATCTAAGGGCATTCCCACAAGCACATATTGTGCAGTATCTAAGTACCAATCTAATAGATGGGTGTGGATGACCACCTACACAAATCAGGAAAAGCATACAGATCACTTCCCCCTCTCCCCCCAGCTTCAGGCAGGGTGGAAACCACACTGAATCATCAGCTCTGCTTTCCCCTCATCCCCCTCAGTCTGTAAAGGATTATCCATGGGTTGGTGTTCTTTTAGCTGCATATATCTAAAAAAGTCTGGGATAATTTCCCTGAACAAGATCCAGTGGTCCTACAACTCCTTGAGCATCCTTTTCCTGCTCTGCCAGCATGAGTGGGGGACCCTTTTTGTGTGCTGTAATTTGACAGCCCCTCCTTGGTTTGTGCTGAAGATGAAATCAAAACTCTGCTGATACATTTTTGATCACTAAGGTTAGCAGGATCACTGTGTTTCCTAGGCTCAGCTCTCTTGGCACTCAGGCTGGCTCTGGCATGGGCAGCGTTGTGCTGCAGGGAGGGTTTTATCCTCCAGGATGAGGCAGTCCCACTTGCTGTGTGTGCCTGTGAGGGTTAGGCTCAGAATTGTCTCCTTTTTCCTCCAGGAAAGCCTCAGTTTCATGAGCAGGCAGGCTTTGTACCAAGACTGTAGATAAGGAGGAGCATGGCATGGGGGGATATGCAGCTCCAGTATGGTCCCCAGACTCTGCAGCTGATGAAAAGCCCCAGAGGAAGCATTTGATTTAGCATTTCCACTGGGAAGTAGCCATGAATACCTTGTTTCCTCCCTGCTATTTTCCCACAACATCCCAGGGAGTGGTTATGGAGCAAACATTGAGCTTTTCCCAGTGGCCCAAGAAAGAATGAAGAAATTATGTTGTGCTGTTGATGGCGTGTGTTATGTTGTTATGTTATGTTGATGGTTGTTAAACATGGCTGTGGTACAGCTCAGCACAGATACTTCAGGTGGCTGAATGTCTCATGTGTTTGTTGTTCTGTTGGATACAGGTACACTCAGTTCCACCTGGATGCACACACTGTTCTCTCTGTTTACTTGTAGTGAAATAGCATCAGTCTTACGGGCCTGGCTCGATCAGTGCTCAGAGGATTTCAGGGAGCCCCCTGACTACATGTGCTTGCTGAAGTTGCTGGATTATCTGAAGAACAACATGCCCAATTCTGACATGGAGAGTAGGGTGCAGAACCTCTTGAAGCAGTTTCAGAACCAAGAAGTAGAAGCTGTTGGTGAGTTACCATTCCCTTTTCTCTTTCTGTCTTCCCAGACTGCAAGATGCCCCAGGAATTTATGTGCAGTACATTTCACCACCTCTCATGCTTATCAATAATATTGTGAGGCTCACCAGTGGTTTTTGTCTTGTTTTTTTTCATTTTTTAAAAGGAAACCAAACCTCTGTGTGAGGCTGCAGGCTCTGTGAGGGATGAAATAGTGTTACAGTGTGAGATGTCCATGTCTGTTCATCCTGGGGTGGCTTGGGAAATCTAACACTTCTCTAATATTTAGCCAAAGCTTTGAGATTGCTGCAGCAGCCAACTGGTTAATTGCCAGCACACTTCCCATGCCACTGAGTTAAAATACACAGCTGTTCTCTAGCTGGGCTTCTCACTTAACCTCTTCCCCCCTCCCCCAAAACCCCAAACAAATAAAAAACAGAATACAAAGCTGCAACAAAATACAGCTTGAGTCACAAGCTTTGTCCTGCAGCTTTTCTTCCTAGTTACCATCTTGTCAAAGGAAGTGCCTGTGGGTGTTTTTTCCTATTGGAGTGGCTGGCTGCTGGTATCCAAGGACAGAGGAAAATCTTACGTTATTGGGGGTCACAGTCTGCTGGAACAATAGTGAACTGTAGTCACACAAACCTGACACATCCCCGTATCCTGGTCAGAAAGCTTCCTGTGGCAGAGCTGGGAAGTGGGGAGAGCTCACATAGGATGTGAATGAGCACTGGAATCAACTTCCAGCTTTCGTAGAGGGGTGAGAGGGAGTAATTCATGCCATAAATGATAAAGGAAATGCCAGAGAAAAAAACCTGCCTTCATTCCATGAAAGTCATATCTGCCGGATGCTCCAGAAATACCATGTCAATGCATAATACTGAGAAATGCCAAAATTACTCAGTCATGAACAGAAAGAGGAGTAATGCCCAGAGCCCAGGCCTTTATTGAGCACAGGTAAGGGAGCAGGATGGCTAAGATGTCATCAGTGCTCATTTTTTCTGGGTTGCCTTCCCCAGCTCAAACCAGAAAAACTCATGAGAACTATATTTGGGTTCATCTGCTCTTCAGGGTGAACAGAAGTTCCAAGCAGCCCTGCTTCTGTATTTGTTTCCTCAAGTGACAGCTGAAAATGCTCTTAAGTCATAGGTGGGCCAATAGGAATGATAACACTTTCTAAATTGTGGCAGAATAGAGGCTGGTTATTAGAGCAAAATAAGATGAGGGCAATGAAATTAAGCTGTGGGGTCTGCAAAGAAGAGTTTTAGGACTGCCTTACTTTTATCAGAGCTCTGTCTTCGTACATTTTCTTTCAAAATTCCTGATACATTGTCTGCAATTGATGTTGATAATTGCTGTCCCAAAGCATTCCTGCTGGGCTTCAAATTTTGAAATTTGGGCTCTAATCCTACTATCATTGCTTTAATGAAGGGATGGGACTAAAGATGATTTATTGCTCCAATTTACATCAGCCTCAAGGTGTGAGATTTAGAGAAGCAAGGATTCAGCCACAGTTCAAGAAGTAGTCATGGATTTATTCATTACAAGGCAATATATAACTTTTTAATCCAATAGAAAGTTGCTATGAAGTTTACTTTTATTCTAACCCATCACCTTTACTTAATTCTGCTGCATTGTGTATATTTTTGTCCAATGAACTACTGTCACATGTACACACATATTGCTTCTATAACACTTAAACTCTTAGCATACTGTGTACAATTAGATTGCTACACTACAAAACTTCACTTACTTAAGGCATATTCTTATTTTCAAATATAGAAACATAAATTTATAATTTTTCTGCTTAATGTCCGTGTACTTTTATTTTACATCAATGCAAGCTTCTTCCAAGGCTGCAAATCAAACCCTTCAGTATCTGTGGAAGTTTCTGTCTTTCTGTTTCCCACATAATCCTAGAGCTTGATTTGGGTAATCAAACCTCTGTTCTGTGCTGCCATCAGCCATGCCAGTAGATTAGATTGCAGTACCAGATAGGAAGATAAAAGCTGCTTCTGGCCTCAATTCTTGCAGGTTGAGCAAGCAAAACAAGGAGAGGCAGAGGTTGCAGGGTCAGGAGGGCCACGTGCTTGCTCTCCATGCAGTCAGACTTTGAGAGGGCTGAGTGGATCAGAGGGGTCCTAAGACAATGAGATACCTGAGCACAAGGGGATTCCAGCTTTGAGAGTAGGGAAAAGGCTGCTTACACATCTATGAAGGAGAAAAAGAGGGATGAAAAAAGAAAAGAAAAATTTACAGTGTCCTTCAAGACCTTGTTTTAAGCATGCTGTAAGGTTTGGGTAGGGCTGCAACTCAGTGGTGAGGATTTTCAGTTGAACTTCAAGAACCAAAAGGAAAAGGAGGTTTTACAAAGCCAAAAGGAGTGAAATTCTTGTAGCAGTACAGTCCAAGTCCATTTAATTATGCAAATTGTTACAAAACAGCCATGGAAAAGTAGCTCTACAACAGAGGTCTCCATTTACCCCACTGAGTTTTGCCAGTAAATTGTGCAATTCAAATGTACAGATGGAAATCAGCCTGTAGACATAACTTGTTACATCAAAACTGTAGCAATTTACATTGGTGATTATGCTCTGTTAATTACTGGAGGAAGGAACAATAAAGTATTTTGAAAAATAATGATTCTCTGTCACGTTATCTGCTGTTGTTGCTTTAATGCTCTGCTTTAGCTGGATATGAAGTCTTGCATAACACTCTTTGTTTTTGTAAATGAAATCTTACCAGTAAACTCAGTTCTTTGGTTCTTAGTCTTTGACAAATCCCTATTTTTTTCCTCCCTCCTTATGGAGTTACAGTTGCCTTTCAGTAAAAGGGATTAGGATTTATTTTCAAGGAGTTTCTGTTTGACTTCTTCCTCTACCATGGGAAACAAGAGCATATTTCTTGGTGTTTGAACTTTTTGTTCCCAACTTCTGGGAGCCAAAAGGTAACATGGCAGCAGCTGTGGAACCCTTTCCTTTCTGCACTGGGTCAGGTCCCTCAGTGAGGACAGTTCTGCTGTTCCATTTCCTGGAAGAAATTCCCTGAGAGAAAAGGTGAAGGCTGCTGGAAAAAAACTCTTTTCAGTATAGCCCATGAAGCCACAAAGGGTGCCAGGAAGTCTGGTATCTTCTTTTATTTCTGGATAGAAGAGCATTCCTAATGCACTGTTTTGGGGGTATACCTGCAGCCTCATGCCTTTGTAGTTTGAAGGGTTTTTTTCAGATTATAAATACTGAAAAGTAGATGAACAAAACTCTGCAGTGTCAGTAAGGGATTTTTGTTGGGATCGTTGTGATGTTTTTTCTTCCAGAAGAATAGTTAGCAAATAGGTCAAGCTACTTCTCTGCTAAGATATGTTCTTTCTATTTCTTTTTATTCCACCTTTTCTTTGCCAAATTAATCTTCTGGTCATTTTTCTCACTCAAGTGGCACAGTGGGGCCATTACATCAGGCTGGGCCCTTGGGGTGTTCTGCTGTAATACAGTGATGTTGCAAAATAAGCACCTGCTTTGATTCATTGTTTGCTGTATAAATTTACTGAGTGTTGTTTTCCATTCTGGACAGATGGGTTTTGTAGCACTTCCTCCAGTGACCTGGTTGATGGAGAGGAACTGGAAATCAGCAATCCAGAGGAATTCTCCTCGTTTCAAGACCACGTTGTAGCAGAACAGTTGACATACATGGATGTGGTATGTAGAGTGTTGCATATAATATAACTTCATAAAATAATACTTTTTTTTAAAGTTACATTGCTTTAAGTATGTGATTCCAGAAGAGGACTGCTGCTGGGACACAGAACACAGCTCTGTGGTTATCCCAGCTGTTCCAGTCACTAACCTTTTTCTGTTTTTCCTTCTATCATTTTGAAGGTGTTTTGTTTTGGTTTTTTTTGGTTTTTTGGTTTGTTGTTTTTTTTTTTTTTTTTTTTTTTTTTGGGGGTTGGTGGCTTTTTGTTTGTTTTTTGTTTTTGTTTTTTTTTTGTTTGTTTGTTTGTTTTTTGGTTGGATGTTATTGTTGTTGTTGTTGGTTTTTTTTGTGGGTTTTTTTATGGGTAGCCTCTTTGCAAAAGTAGTTGGCACTGAGAAATAGCATGTTTTATCTATATGGCTACCTGGCTTTAAAAATGTCAAGGTACTCTGGACTTTAATGCTCAGATTTTGCTTCATCTGTATGAATTCCCTTCTAAATATCATTATATTAAGAAAAATTATCTTGGTTATGCAGCTGATATAAAGGTGTCCCTTATTTTCCCAGTATTGTTTAGCTAACAGTTCTTTTGGGGCATCAAGCCTATAAAGAGTATGCCAAAGTATATTTTAAACTAAGAGAGAACAAATACTTACCTTTATGTACCATATTAGATTTAGATAAAATTTGTCCTCTAAGCCTGTATTTCTTCTTGTGGATAAAAGAAATTTAGGAGAAACCTCCTGGCTTACCACACCTCTGTTTCACTCTAGATGCTCTTCAGAAGAGTTGTGCCCTACCACTGTTTGGGATCCATCTGGTCTCAAAGGGATAAGAAGGAAAACAAGAACCTGGCTCCAACTGTCAGAGCCACCATCACTCAGTTCAATGCAGTCACCAAATGTGTCATCAGCACTATCCTGGGGACCAGGGATCTCAAAATCCAGCAGAGAGCCAAGATCATTGAGAAGTGGATTCATATTGCACATGTAAAGCATTTATTTTGTTTCATGTTTTTCGGATGGGTGCCTTGAAGTGAAGGAGTTGGGAGAAGAGAAAGGGGTTGTGCACATTGGTCCCAGGCAATCTTAGCTCTAATTCTTTCTGTTTTTAACTGATTTTTTGGTGATACCAAATGAATATTGCCCTTCCTCTCCTCAGTTCTTCCCCACCATGGAAATGATGTTGATACATGCCAAAGCTTTAGAGAAGTCCAGATAGCTGATATCAGTGGCTCTTCCCTGGTCCACTGATGGAATCACTCCATCGTGGGAGGCCACTAGTCTGGGCAGGCAAGACTTCCCCAGCATGTGGAATCACCTCCCTGTCCTCCATGTGCCTCAGCAGAGCTTCCAAGAGGATCTTGTAGCAGATTCCATGTTTTTCCTAATCTTTGCAAGAAGGGGTTTTTTCAATGCCTGCTTTATGTAACTCTAGTTTGCCAGTTTCCTAGGTTTTAATATTTTACTGTAACCTTCCTAATTCCCCTCAGAGCACTGGGCAGCTGGCAATAAATGAGACCTCTCTGGAAGAGATCATTTCAGGCACTTCCATGTGGATGTGTGTTGACTTCTAAGAATCACATGGATTCTTCTTGAGCTATAGGGAACAGTCAGACAAAGCTGAAGCCAGAGGCTTTCCAACCTTGGCAACTTCTGTGCTTCCAGCATTCAGTCCTGGCACCTGAGCTCTGGCAACTGCATGGTTCAGGAGGCTGGTATGGGGAAGGTCTGGAACCTCTCCTGTGGCACTTAGATCTGCTTGTTTTTATCATTATCTGATGGATGCTTTATTGCCTGTGTGAAGGGATTAGGAAGTTCCAATTTCAGCTCCAAGTTGCAGAGGGCACCAGCTATGAGGGCCTTCTTCCTGGGGCAAGCTGGACAGAACTCTGTCATCATCCCAGGGCAGAAAGGAGGCCTGGGGAAGTCAGGAAAGGCACTGCCCTCATCCCACTCCCTCCATGGATGGAGAACTTTATTCTATACCCCTGCTGATTCTGTGCTTCTCCTTTTACTTAATTCATACCTTCTGTGCTTCTGCCTTTACTTAATTCATTAAATGCACCAGTCATGGCATGAAACACATGAAAAATGTATGTGCACACTCTGCAGAATAATGGCACATGTACAGCAGCTGGGTGCACATCTACTTAGCTGCCCACTTCTGAAGAAAGCTGCTTGCTTTGTGCATGCAAATGAGTGTTTTGAATAGTTAGGTGCCTGAATTAGAAAATAATCCACTCATTAAAGTACAGTTATTAACTGACAGCTAAACTTAGCAGCATGGAGTTCCACATTTGTTATCTCTTCATGACTTTTGGATCCATTTTCTTGGTTCAGAAGATAAACTGAATACTTTGCCTACTGCCAGCCCTCTGCTCCACCTAGATCTAAGGCTCTTGAGTAGGAGCAGCCAATTTCACTCAAACAATATTTTCTTTAAAAATAAAAAGTAAAATTGAAATAGTTAATGTCCTGTTATGCTTAAATTTTTTAAAATCAAAGCTGTTTCTGCACAGGATTCTTTCTGGTTTTCCCTCTGTGAAGGACACAGCATGAAACAAAGTTATTAAAACCAGTCTTAAAAATTCTTCATGCAAATGAAAGCTTGCTTAAGTTTAGTCTGCAGTCAGTTGGATCACTGAGAACACTAAATCCAATCTTAAATTAAATTCCTACTGTGCTCTAAATTATACAGCGTGTGGTTAAGTCAGGATGGTTCCAAATTGGATCTTCCAGTTCAAACTCCTGCTGTACTGGGAAGAAAGAAGAAAAGCTGATAATTTGTGCCTCTAAATTCCTGTTCTCCCAAACCTAGATTTCAGGTTGAAGAAAAAGAAAGGTCTCATTCTTTAAGATGTTAGTCTCTGGAGAAGAGCTGTTATGTGGCTTTTTTTTGGCCCCAAACTATGCAAACATAGCTTTCAGGTCTAGTGAGTCCTGCCCTATGATCTTGAACTTAATCTTTATCTGACCCAGGTGTCCACCTGCTTCAGGTGCTGTTGGCCCAGGCTCTCTGCTTAAGCCACACTTTGATAAATGCAGTCTCTTCATGAGCACAGTTTTCTGTAGGTCAGTAACTGGGAGAGCTTGCACTCTCCTTAGGTGTTCAGCCACTTTTAATGGAACTCATGAACAGAGATGCATTAAAACAGAGATGCTGTTATATTAAGGTCTGACTTTTGCTTATGCTGAGATTGCTTTACATTTGCTCAGTCCTACAAATGAAATAACAGATTTATAATTACCATTATTAGGGTAAGAATCCAATTCATAAAAATGTTGATAAGCAGAATTGGAGTTTTAATACATTCTTGTCTCCATGCAGCAGTCAGATTGACAGGTGTTTTGTCTGCTGGATTTGCATGTACAGACACCTGTGCTGAAGTTTGTGGTATCCAAGGTCTTGTTCTTGAGCTATTAAAAGATTTCTAGGAATCACAGACCAGACTTTCCCTCTTGCTTCCCTCTGCTTTATGAGGAATCATTGCATCTTTTTTGAGTTTTTCATTACCCTTTTCCACCCAAATCACACAGTAGCTGCATAAGAAATGCCCATGAACCAGTCTCTGTTCACATTTGATCCCAACTCTGGAAGGGCAGGGAATGTTTTTAACAGTGTGCACATACTTGAATAACAGGTTATTCCTTTGCATGTCTTTATTTTTAATTGACACTGAGATGATTGAGGGTTTACATTTTAAATACCACATATAAAGAGGCAAAGCCTGGTTTTCTCCCTAAGGGGTAAAAGGGATTGGTAACTATAAAGAGCTTTTTAAGAAGTATAACCTTTGTGCCTTTTGCCATGGCTTCCTGGACTCAGTTTCACTTTTATTTTTACTTGGAGAACTGGAAGCTGTGACACCACAAATACATGAAAGTGAGGAAAACAAGATCTAAATGCCAAAGCTTGTGAAGTGTTTGGTGGCTGGAGCGGGGAGTGATATTTTTGATGCTCAGTATTTGCACAGCTGCTGCTCAGCAGTGAGAATGTGTAGCAGGCATGACAGGGCTGAGAGAGAGGAGCACTAAGGCCTGTGTAGTGCTGACATTTAATGCTCCTGTGTTTCCAACCACTCCTTTCACAGGAATGTAGGATCCTGAAGAACTTCTCCTCCTTGAGGGCCATCATTTCAGCGCTGCAGTCCAACTCCATCTATCGGCTGAAGACCACCTGGATGTGTGTTTCAAAGTAAGCCCTGCCCTCAGTTCCCAAGGGCCCCAGGGCTCAGTGCTCCTTCTTTTCATCTTCTCCTCACTCTTCTCTTCTGTTCCTTCACTGACATGGGTCCTGTCAGAAGAACCTCCTGTTCTTGGGAGGCTCAGACCCCTCCTTCCTGTTGAGGAGACAATCTGCCCTTGGGGATACTGGATTCTGTCCATTTTAGCACATTGAGTCTTCCACAACCTCTCTAGAAAAACTATGGCACTGGCTTTTCTCCCAGCTCATGCTCACCACTCCCAGGTCATCACGGTCTTTGCTTGTTTTCTTTTCTCCCATGAAGTTTGAGGAGATCCAGCTTGCTACAAATCCTCCCAACTCTTCTCCTGGTGCTGATATTTGCATAAAATATATTCCCAAACTACAAAATCCAGTATTGAAGATAATATTTCTTCCAGAGGAGCACTTTATTGTGTTAATAATACTTACTGCCTGCCCCACAGATGCCAGAAGTTGCTGTCTAGAAAAGATGTTGTTCTGCTCATTCAGTTTGGGGAAACCAGATTTCTTTGCCTTTGATGAATTAAAATATCACTCTGTTAGGTAATATCCTTCTGTATTTCCTCTCCATAGAGATGGGATTTTCATTCTGCTGCCCTGTGTTTCTGATCAAAATACTGCCTATCTTGTGTTTATAATGCTGGGCAAAAAACCACTCCTACACTTAAATGCTTCTGGCTTTCCAGAATGCATGGAATAGGGCAAAAATCAAGAACTTTGGTTCCCTCTCAGCAGCTTCTCTGTTCCTTTTAATCCCTTGCCCATTCTCAGGCTGCACAGACAGTTCAAAGGCCTGCCCAGGAGCTGCTGATGGTATTTCTTTGCTGTCAGATAAGGCACAACTTTACTGGGAGCACCAGAATATCCTCCAAGGCTCCCAGGAGATGTGCAGCATCTCACTGGATGCATTTTGGTGCTGTTATCTTTTTAAGTTGAACTGTTAATGACTGAGAAAGAAACAGAAACTTGATTGGATTTTGGAGTGCTTGCTAATGATGTAAATGATTTAATCTTCTCCTGTGCAGGGACATCCTGCTGATGTATGAAGAGCTGTCTGAGATCTTCTCAGACCATGACAATTATCTGACAAGCAGGGAGCTGCTGATGAAGGTGAGAGCCAGTGTGAGTTCAAAACTTGTGATCTCAATGAAATTTGAGGTTTAACCCTTTTTGAAACCAGCTGCCTAAGATCATCTCTTCCTCAAGGATCTTAGGTGGTGCTTTATGGAAGAGCAGGCTGTAAAACCTGGAATTTTGCTGGGCTGAGAGTTGATTTCCTTGTTCCTGGAAGAATCAGTAGCTTTAGCCTGGACTGCCACAACCAGCAGGCTTTGGCAGCATGATCTGGGTGGACAGCAGCTCTTGCAGCCCCTCAGCCCATGAAGTCACTGGAACACTGCCACAGCTTCAGCTGAGGAATCAATCCAAAATGTTCATCCCACTGTCCTGTACCTTTCTTAGAACTAGGAAGCAGGGCTGGGAATTCTGAAGAATAGGCTTCCTACTCTGTGTGTGGCCAGATGGACAACAAAGCAGGCTCTGTGTGGAGCAGTTTGACTTATGCCCTCTCCTGGGTGAACCCCAGTAAGCTCAGGAGCCTGAAGAGGGTGAGGAAGAATGGCAGGGAAAGGTTATGTTCTGCAAACACGAAGGAATGTTTGTGGCAGGTTTTTTCCATTTACATAAAAAAAGTTCCTATAAACTTGCTAACTATTTCATTCTTTGGCAGTTCTGTCCAGCCAGTCTGGCATTTGTCCCTCAGCCTCTTGCCTTAGGATCTGAAATCCTGTTTTGCTCAAGAATGGTGGGTGAACACACATGTGTCAGTCACTTTTGTTTATCATCCATTTATCAACATCTGTAGGTAAATTTTAAAGCAGTGAGACCATAGTAAGAGAGAAAATGTGTGTTCAGAACAGCCTGTTTAACTAAGTCTTAAAAGACAAAACAACTCAGGCTGAACCCAGACCTCTGACTCCCAGCAAATCATCCTCCAACTGCCCTAAGCAGATCTGAAAAACATTTTTGGAAGCACTGAGAGGAGAAAATTCCCACAAAGTAGAGCCTCTCCCTTACTTTTCATCTTGGACCATTTGGAGGATTAATATCCGCTGAATCCTCAAAGATTTAGTTTTCCTTCACTATAAATAGCCCCTGTAAGGGAAGCCATGTTTGACCTTGCCTGTCCATCCTGCAAATCCAGGTACTGAGCAAACAAAATGCCACTGAAAACAGATTGGGTGGCCTGGAGAGAGAGTAGCATTCTCTTCTTCTGAACATTGATAATGATGTGTGACACATCTATGCCACCACTGGAAGAAACATGCAACTTCAACATCCCCTGTGCATCCAGGGGAAACAAAGGTTTGAAGAACTATGGTGAAATATCTTATCCATTCATAGGAAAGCTGGAATTGTGGGGATGGAAACCTATTCCTTTAATTTCCTGCATGGTTTTGGATTAGTCAGTAAGCCACAGTTGCTGGATCTTGGTGTTGCAGCATAAGAAAAACAACAAAGCATTACATAAGATGGAGATGTTTACTTGTAGCAGTCCTGATCAGGGAATTAACCAGAAATCCTGACGTCAGCAGTGTTGGGATAGAGCATCTGGACACCTGAAGCATGTCTGAGCTTCTCTGATTTAAACTCCCAAGAGTTTTTCAGCAGCACTTGGCTTTGGCCAGAGCCATTCTGCAGAAAAATTCCCTCACAGTCATCTTGTGTGATTTTTGTCCAAAATTCCCAGTCAGCATCCAAGTCCCAGGAAATCAACATGTATGTAGACACACATGTGTCTGCACAGCAAGTATTTTTTGCTGGCTTAACTTGTCGGAGTAAATGTACTTACTATTTTGCATGCATGTAGTTGCCATTTACCACTTGGATCCTCCATTAATTGCCCTTAATTCTCTTTCACCTCACAGGAAGCAACATCCAAATTTGCAAATCTGGACAGCAGTGAGAAAGAAAATCAGAAAAAGTCACAGAAGCGACTGCAACTTCAAAAAAACAAGGTGTGTTTGGGGGTTTTCCTCCCCTTTTTGAACTGGTAATATGACTAAGCCTAATTGGTCAATTCTATAAGAAGCAAAATCTAGAAGGTCTTCACCAGAGTGAATGGTTAGGAGGAGATTGATAAACATGGTCATCACTTCCAGCTTTCTTGTTTTGGTCCTACAAGGAGGAGTTCCATTATCTACTCTTGTTACACATCAGAGAGAAACACAATTTCCATGTAGTAAAATACATGCTGCTGTAAATACTGGAGTTCTTGTGATCAAGAAAATCAGCTCTGTCAGAGCAGAAGTCTCATTTACTTTCAAACATTCTGTTGAAGCTACTGACATACCAGCTTGAAATTTGCACAGGCTTCTACAGAGATTGCTTTGTAAAATGTGTCTGGGTTCCAGTCTGCTGGTGAAAATGGTTTTTGTCTCAAAGATGGCAAAGATCTAAAAGGATAGGAGGAGAGAAACCTGGAATAGGGAGACAAAAGTGCTGAATATGATTTTTGTCTGTGTATTTGTTTGACTGGAAAAAATAGAAATGCTTCTGGGTGGTAGAAACAAGTGTTTCCTTCCCAAGTGTAGGGCCAGCCTGAACTCAGCAAGTGCTGGCAGACTAGAGGTTTAAAGTGTGAATAATTAGCATTAAAATGCAATGGATGGCTGGGAAAGATGGTCGCTTCTTGGAGAGAAAAAAATTGTGACTTGATTTGACTTCACTATCACAAGGGATAATCACACATCATTAAGCAAAAATCCACAGGGATGAAGCAGAATCTGCTCTCACAGGCTGGCCAGGACCAGCCCCAGCTCCTCCTCCTGCAGCAGGTGACAGAGGGACCCTGTCCCTGGGACTCAGTGCCTCTCCCAAAGGTTGGCTTTCCTGGAGAAACCACTGCTGGGAATCAATGGTGGCAATACTGTAATACAAAACCACTGGGTGATGCCTGTGAGAGCATCCTGGTCTCACTGGAATTGGATTTAAACCCTAGATTATCTAATGAAAACGATGTAATGAAAGAAAACATAATTATAAGACTGATGCTTGGTTAAGCAGATTACTTTCATTTTGGTTTCTTACCCAGGCGTGTTCTGGAACTCTGATTATTGTCATTTTCCAGTTAATTAATGGAGCACTGCTCTGCTCACTTGCAGGGAGTGATGCAGGGCACAGTCCCTTACCTTGGCACCTTCCTGACAGATCTCATCATGCTGGACACAGCCCTTCAGGACTATGTTGAGGTAACTTGGGGCAGTTTTTTGGAACCCTAAAATACCCTCCCTGCCTGCCCAACTGAGTTTACTTGTTTCTGTATCCTCTCCTTCTGCAGCTCTGAAAAAAGGGAAGCAATATGCAGTGTTATTAACTAGAACTTGTGTGAATTTTTGTGCATTTATCTCAAGGTACAAGTCTGGCTCTTCTCTGATCCCTTCTGTTTCCTTCCAACAGGGTGGCCTGATCAATTTTGAGAAGAGACGAAGGGTAGGTTGAATGTTCTGTGATTTTTGGTTTATTGATACCCTCTGGGCAAGGGCATTTGTCTTCATCTGCTGAGTCAGACCTGGTGGCAAGAGACCTTTGCTTTCCAGAACACACAGTTAGTGAATATCTTCCTTCTCCTGCAGGAAACTCTTTGTAGGTAAAAGGCTGCAGAGAGCAAACCAGGTTCAGAGGACTGAGAAATAAATGCTGTCAGTTTCTCCTTTCAGCTGATCCTTGTTGGTCAGAGATAAGTAATGTCCTGTAGGAGTAAAGGTGCTGGGGTTACTTTGGGCTGAATGAAGTCAGGCCAAATCTCCATCCTGGAGCTTGAAAGCAGACCTGGCCTTGGCTGAGATGGAGCCATTTCCTCTCCTTAACTGCTCAATAACCTGCCCTAAACAATGCAGGGTGATTCTGCAAAGTCTGTGTACAAGTGCAGGTACAGAAGGGCAGCACTCTGCTCACATGCCTTAAGGGTAGCACTTTACATTTCTCTGGAGCAAGTGTGAGGGCACATGATAGATCCCAGGGAAAAAAATCCCACCTTTATTGTTAGAAAACTGATTCTTGAAATAGTTACTCAACTGAAACTGAACTTCACATCAAGCTAAGTTTGTCCTGGATCCCTTGTCATGTGTTTTTAGAGTATGAATGAATATAATCTTGTTTACTAATTAGACTTTCTATTTGATTATTTCTTTTCTTAGGAATTTGAAGTCATTGCCCAAATCAAGCTCCTGCAATCTTCATGCAACAGCTATTGCCTGATACCAGACCAAAAGTTCATCCAGTGGTTCAGGAGGCAGCGACACTTAACAGAGGAGGAGAGGTGGGTCCTCAGTGCAGCTGGCAAACCTCTGTTCTCACCCCCACACTCACCTGGGCAGGTCAGGGCAGGGACATACAAATACTGGAGAGCACTAGTTTTAAAACCTATTATAAGGAGGTGAAAAATCCCCTTGGCCTCAGTAAAATGCAGGCAGAGCAGTGTTCCTCTTTGTGGTGCTGCAACCTTCTGTGGGGTGAGGATAACTGAAGGATTCTTGGATTTCTTGAATGTTGCTGCTGTGAGATGCACAACTAATAACATTGTACAACTAAATAACATTGTCTGCAAATGTTCACCTGCTGGCCTCTGCCCTGCAGTTACAAACTCTCACGTGAGGCTGAGGCAGCTGCTGATACCAACATCCTGTCTCCAAAATCCCAGAAAAGCATGGTGAAGAGGATCAGCACGTGAGTATGATGGGGCAGAGGGCTTTTGGGGTGGGAGTATGGACCTGTCAAGCAAGCAGTGCTCATTTAATCAGCTGCAAAACCTGGCTGGGGATCCACAACCCTGCATTGCTTTCAAGGGGAAATGCAGCCTTGTGGCTGAAGCTGTCTCTTTGTGTTGCTAGAAACAGTTATAAGAATTATTAAAGATAGAAGAGACTAGAATAAAGAATCCTTCTTATGGTGTTGAAAAAAGGAACCATTTTAGCGCTGGATTTTAATTCAGTACCTATTGTGTAACAGCTTTGCTGAATGCAGCAGGAAAACAGAGTAAGTGAAGATAAAGTCTGGTCTATTATTAGTCTAAATTGCTATAGACATGCAGAAAGTTCCTTGCAGGATTTTAATACGAAAACTAAGGTTAGCAAAAAGGCATTGATAGTGGAAACAGTCTGCCTTCCAGCTGGAGAAGGAAAAAAAAAAAAATCATGGGGATGTGTTCCAATTTGGTGTAATACCACAAAGATTCAGACAGGAGGTGGGTAGAGGACAGGACCATGCAGCTGGGCATGGGAAACGAGCATAAAGCAGAGCTCAAAGACTGAAGTAAAAATATGTGTTGTGCAAATGAATACTGTAAAACAGCAGTGAGTGACAGCCCTCTCAGCTGTATTAAATCATTAACTGCACACTGATGCTCCCTGCTCCTCCTCTTGGTGGGTCAGACCAGCTTGTTTCCTTTGACACTCCTTTCAAGACACCTGGCCTGCATTTAGAAATGAGTCTTGGAGAGGGAGTGCCTTTAATTTACACTTTATAATCTCCTTATTGTGTGCATGTCCAGCCTTCTAGAGAGAACTTGGTATCTGTGGCACCGTGGCAGAGGGCAGGAATTGGCAGCAGGGTGAATTTGCCCTTTGAAGCCCTTTTTTCTATTAAAATGAAACCCTGAAAATGTGAAGAGACCAAAGGGGGGAGTGTTATTATAGTGGGGCACGAGCTGGTTGTGAGCTTGCAGCTGTGGGCACTCTGGGTCAGGAAGGTGTTGTGTTAGCCTGTAACAAAACCTCTGGACAAACCACAGAGGAAATGAAAATAGCAGACCACTCTAGAGAGGAAAAAACTCCAGAACGTAAGAGTTCTGAACCAAGGGACAGCTTTGCTCAGCCCAGCTCTCACTTCCTGGCTTTTATGCTTTCTTTCTTTCTGTACTAGGCTTTTTCTGGGCACTGATGTGTTCACCCCACCCAAAGAACAGCCCCTGAAGAGCTCTCCTGTAGGAGGGAGCTCCGGGGAAAGCACGGATTCAGCCAGTGTTTCATCGTGTGAGTTCAATCACTCTGAAACTGAGGATGTGTGTGTGACTCCCATCTCTAGTCCTGAGGACCCTCTGAAAAAGGTACAGCTGAGGCTTCTGCATGCTGCAGGCGGGCCCAAAACACTTGCCCAAGGATCTTGGTCCTTACTAGAGCACTGGTTTTAGTGAAATGGAGAGAGAAATGTGTAAAAATGGAAGTAATCCAGTCAGAACTCTTGCACAATGTTCTGTGTTGTTCCTTACAGTGTATTTGTTCCTGTCAGGAAGCTTTTGAGCAAGGTGGAGGGAGAGAAAGGCAAATGCTGAGCAGGGGAAGAAAGGGGGCAGTTTCAAGGAGAATGGCAGAGAGGGAAGGGTGTGTGTATTTTCAGCTATGTAAAGGCTCTCACCTGGAGCAGGAGTGCCTGTGACACCCTCTGCTCCTTCCCAGCCAGTCCCAGCCTGCAGCCTGGTGCTGTTCCTTGGATCTGCTGCCACCTCCTGGGCTGCTCTCACTGCAAAGCCAGAGCAACGCCAGCAGGACAGAAATTGTCATTACCATGCTGCAATCAGTCAAGTGAAGTTCAGTTTTCCTGGAGGCAGGGAATCCCCCTGCCAGCAGGCTGGGCACAGTGTGGGTGACTGAGGTTCTGTCTGTGCCTTGTGGCACAATGACACACCAAATGTCCCCTTTGTGACAGCACTTTCCTTTCTGTTGTGCAGATCTCTGGCTACCCCTTATCCTCCTGCTCTCCTGACTCTTCCATGAGCACCCCTTCCTCAGGGCTGTCATCTTCACCCTCGTTCCTGCTGGCCTCCAGCGACGACAAGAGCTCTGTGGGCTCTGACAAGGGCTACGACTCCGACAAGGGCTCTGTCAGCTCCGACAAGGGCTCCAGCTCCAGCAAGGGCTCGGTGTGTGAGGCTGGCTCGGGCTCAGACAGCAGCTCCATCCCGCCCAGGGAGCCGGGCCCGGTGGCAGGCAGTGCCCCCAGGGCGCTGCCCGTGTACAACCGGCAGAGCGAGGGCTCCTGCATCATCCGCGTCAGCATGGACGGGCTCCAGGCCAGCGTCTACAAGAGCATCCTGGTCAGTGCCACGGCCCTGGGCTCACACACGTGTCCCTGGGGCTGACTGAGCCTGTCACTGTGCTCTGACAGCACCCCTTCCCTCAGCTGGCTCAGCAAACCTGCCTGCAAAGGGAACGTGGTGCCACGCAGAATGTGTGGAGCCTGGTGGGAATGAGATGTTTGAGAACAGCTTTAGGGGAGTTTCTGGTCTGGAAATTGAAGTTTGTGTTTTATCAAAAACTCCAGGTGAAACACTGAGGTTTTGACATAAGATTGTATGTTTTCCCTGGAGCAGCTTTCCCCAGGAGCTGGTTTCTGGAAGCAGGGAGCTGCAGGGGAGGGAGCAGACATGCCCTTTAATTCTGCAGCTTCTCCCTGTGAAGAAGGGAGACTCTCCCTCCTCTCCTCAGACCAGCAGTCCCAGAATTCAGGCATTTCCCTCTCTGCTTATTCCACAGACCTATCCCAGCAGTGCCACTGGTGCTGGATGATGGGTGATGTGGCTTAGCTCAGTTGGGGACCTTCAGGGCCTGCTGGGGGGAAACAAATGCAGGGTAGTTCTTAGCACCTTTAGTTCCTGATTTTAATGGTCTCCCTTCCTCAAATCTAGCAAGTTGTTCCCTGAGGACCTGGTGGATTTGGCTCCTGGTGAGACTGCGGGAAGCTCTGGAGAAGCCCTTCTGTCTGCTCCAGATGCACTTCCACAGCACACTGCAAACCCAGCTACAAGACAGACAGACTTTGCAGGATGTCCAAAGAAGTGCTTAGCACAGGAGCCTGCAAACAGCAGCTGGGGCAGCTGTGGTTGGTGGGAATGAGGTCTCTCAAAGGGAGCAGACACTGGGATTTACTGCTGTCTCTACTAGTAGGACAGCTATCAGCTTGATCTAAAAGGCCACCACCTCTAAATGTCATAAATACTAAGTTTAGTGTCTGTCAGCACCTGCCCCTTTGTTACTGTTCTTTCAGTTCTCTGACATCTCCAACAACAAGCAGACTTTCATTAACTGCTACATCACAAGAGTGAATGAGCAGAATCTCTCACTGCACTTATCTCTGCAGATAACCAACCAAGACAGAATCCCTGATGTCACCCAGCGAGCCTTGCTGAAGCACAACCTCGAGCCTGATGCAGTTGAAGATTACGAGCTGGTGCAGGTCATCTCTGAGGACAAAGGTAGGGAAGCAGAACTCTGCTGCTGCTGCCTGGAAAGTTCTGTTGGATTTCAAAGGGAAGAGTAAACCAGGAGGCATTAGAAATGCTGTTGACAGGTCACAGCAGCCAGTGGGAACGCCCTGCCTGCTGAGGGGTGGTTTCTGTCAGCACAGGCCCCTTCCCACAGGCAGAGCCAGCTCCTGGCTGCCAGGCTGACTTTGTGTGACAGGATCGTGGGTGGGGGTGATGTTCTGCCTCCCTGGGACCAGGCCCTTGGATCCCATCCATCATCAGCCTTCTCCCAGAGAGGCTGCCAGGGCCTTTGTGACACTGAGCATGGTCTGGGCCTGGCCTCCCCTCCTGCCCTCTCCCTTTCCTGCAGGAAGCTGCTCCCAGTGCTGCTCTGGCAGAACAGGGAGATTGCCCTGCCCACACCATCCTGCTCCTGCTCCCTGTCCCCTCTCAGCCTTCCTGCTGCTGTGCAGCCCTCCCCACTAATGCTGCTCTGGCCTGTCCTGCAGAGCTGGTGTTCCCTCGTGATGCCAACGTGTTCTACGGCATGAACAGCCACGTGAACTTCGACTTCATCCTGAGGAAGAAGGCAGAGCTGGTGGGCTGAGGCTGCACCTGCACTGCCCTCCTGGCTTACAGGGAATCTGATGGAATTCCCTGCTGAAAATGTGCAATTGGAGCAAGGGGCAGCCCTGGTGCAAGGGCTCCAGGCTGCTGTGTTTGCCTTCAGGACACCCCATGAGCCAACTCTGAGAGAAAAGTGTCTCCTTCATGCCAGTATTATACAGAAGATCTTCTGAACTTATTTTTATAGACCTGAAGCAAGTCCTGAGTGTGTCTGCCTGAAGCAGCTGAAAACCTTTTGCACTTGTTCTACGCCAGAGAATGACCCATTTTGGCTCTTGTTTCCAAAGAACTTCAGAATGAATGAACTGCACTTGCCTTTGTATGAACACCATGAATGGGACAAACAGACACTGCTTTGTGTTGGATGGAGGTCTTAATGTCACGACAGGGTGGTTTCCCTTGGACTTGGTTAAGCCATGGACCAGAACTAGATGCCTTTTGTATGTACTCCCATGTGATGGATGGATGGATGGACATCCTCCCAATGTGCAATTCCTCTGCTGGAACTGAACTTTGAACCTCTTTAAAAGCCATAAGTAAGACGTTGGATTGTAAGCAGCCCTGACTTGAGACACATGAAATACAGACAGTATTTCTTGTTCTGGTGGTAGCACTGTGCATCCCTGTGCAGATCTAGGAGTTATTATCCAAACAGCTTAGAATTGTTAAGGATCATTAGTTAAAATAACTCTATCCATGCCTGGGCCTTTTCCCCCAGTTCTGGGCTCAGGTAAGTTTTACACTACATTTGGATTTGTCACTTGTGTTTACAGGTAGGTAAAAGCAGACTGACTGTAGGTCTGCTGTACATCCAAGAGTTCTATGGCAGGTCCCACAAGCCTGGTGTAGGTCATAGTCTGAACAATTTATGAACTCCAGGTGTTTGTTTGTTTAGAGGGTGACAGAGGCGGGGGTTGTTACTGAGCCTTAACCTTTGCCCACAGTTAGGGCAAAACCAGAAGTTCAGTTTTCTCTGCTTTTGATGTCTGTACAGTGCAGTTCCTTTGTACATAGCATAGCTCCTAATGTATATAGTACTGCTCACTCAGAGGGTGGATGGCAGTGTTAAGCTGAAACATGAATGTTCTGGATTTTAAAATTACACTTTCCAAATGTTTATATATGTTATGTTTTTAACTGCTTACCTGTAATCTTTATATGATAAGTATAAAAATTGTTTTTCATTAATATTTGCCTGGAATCAGTCAATTTCCTTTAATTAGTGCATGTCAGGTGTGTAAAAACACCTCAAACCACTTCCCTTGATGTCACTTTCTTGAACTTCTCCACTTCTACTGTTACTTCTCAACAGTAAAGCCAAACCCCTCCCAGAGCATCAGCCATCACAGAGCCTGTGAGAGAGATTTTTGTGCTATTTCTTGAGGTTTCACCTTAAAGATTTCTGTAACTGGATAATTTAGATTGCACACCAGTTTTCTGTCTTCTGAAATCATTCTCTCTTGAGTCACTGAAGGACTTCTGAGGCTAGATGATACAAAGTAAGTGCTTTTGAGTGTATCCATTTCTCCCCATTTTCTCAGTCATGGTGGTTTTCCTCCAGCTCTCCTAATCATTACCTTGTTACATTTTTCCCTGCCTGCACACAGTGCCAACATTCAGATAAACAGTTTACACACTACAGCCCCTTCTGCCATTTCATAAATCACTTCAGCACAAGGGGAGACTCCTAAAGCTGCCCAAAAGTCTCACACTCAGTCCCTGAGCTACAGCTGCCCTGGCCACTTAAAGTCCTCTCACTTTACACCAAGGAAGACAAAACAAATAGTACCTGAATCTGTTTAAACTACCTCAGGCCACAAAACCCACTGCAGAACCTCACTCCATTTCCTTCAGGAACAACACAGTCCATTGGTGAACTTAGAATTTCACATGCCATACTGAGAGCACCACAGCACTTTCCCAATCTTAACCCAAAGCAAAGACCAAGGACAGAGCTGGGGGGTTCCAAGCAGTCTTACTCCAATTAATCACTTTTAGCCTGCCATGTGAAAAAGCTGGTTCAAAGCTGGTGCTCCTGCTCAGCTTTGAAACCCAGTAGATGTGTAAAAAAACCCCACAAAGTTGTGTCAGGGACCCAAGTCATGTACAAGGCACTGCCAGATTTGGCCCATGATTGCACAACAAGATAATGAAGAACACTTCATTGTTTGATGGTGGGAACCTGACCCTTGGAAGAAAAACAATGGATTGGTCAACTGATAGGAAGGTAACCTGTGGAAGAGGAACAATACTCACTGGAGCTGTGGTCAGCATGGAGGGGGTATCATAATGACTGTGGCCTTGGCTCACACACTGGCCCCATGATATGATGCTGTAACTGGAAAAATTCCACTCCAGGGGAGGAGCTGCAAGGTTCTGGGGTGGAGGGGATGAGGAGGAGAACATGCTCACCACTTTGATCCAGGGGATGCTCTGAAGGTGCACAGCCTGCCTGAGCACTGTGCTCTATCTCCTCCTGCTCAGCAGCTTTCCACAAATTCAGGGATCAGTATGTGTTATGTGCTACTACAACTAATACAATAAATTTGCTTTGAAACCACAATTGTGTCTCAAGTTTTTTGTGCACAGGCATCCTTCTGAACCCATAACAAAAACAAGTACATGGAAAGTATTTTCCACTTCCACAGGGAAAGTGGAAAAATACCAGAAAAATATAGAGGTGTTTTATGTGACTCCTACTTTTCCAAAACACATTTAATTCTGGGAGAGCAAAGCTTGAGCAGCATCAGCCAAGGAACTGAAAATACAGGAAGAGAACAGAACTTGTCACATGGGTAGAACCACTGGCATCACCCAGGTCTTGCCTATATCAATAAATGGAGAATTATGGATTTATAAATACACATAAAGTAAAAGACCAATCAGCAAGACTGAGTCCTTGTCTGCTCTGAAATGGACACAGGCATTTAATTCCTGTATCCTTCATTTTTTCCCCTCCCTTGAAACCACCATCGAGTCCCCACTGCTACTGACTTCCAGAATCAGCTAAATGGAAAAACATTCACAAAACCCCCAAGCTAGAAACCCCAGTCCTGCTGTAAGGTGGTTTTTCATAAACTGCTACCTCTCTGCTTCTCTCTGGAAATCCCAGTTAAAGCAAACTCTAACCAGCACCCTAACCAGCTCCACCTCTCAGCAGCTCTATCCCAGGCTGACACTCCCCACATGTCCCTGCCCTGCTGTGGCTGCAGGGCTGGCAATGAGCCCAAGGAGCCCACAAGCTCCAGTTCAAGACCCTGCACGTGATGCAGAGACATTTTCCACCTTTCATTATTTGAATGAAGTTAAAAAACCAAAACAAGGGCAACTCAAATACCTCATATGTTTTAAAATCCCTGCTCTGTTTTCTGGTGAGGAGCACCTCGTGCTGATGCAGGGAAATGATGTGTCAGCACACAGGGAAATCCCAGAGCAAGAGGGAAGGAAGGAGAGGCTGCTCATAGGCACTGAGGTGTCACAGAACAAAGGATGAGGGTGGAAGAGATGTGGCTCTTGTTCCACAGTGACACCTGACAGTGCTGGATGCTCACCTGGTCACAGAGCCCTGCTCCTGCAGGGGCTTCTCACCAACACCTCTGGGACTTGCAACGTTGTGCACACAGGCCCTGTGGGCTCATGAAGTAAGAGACCTGTGGAGAAAGCAAGAGGGATTGTGAGGAAGGAATGACCCAGGCTGTGTGTGGGGCCATGGAGCAACCTCCATACTCACCATGGGCACCTGCTCCCACATGGACACCAGCAGGAACCTGGCTTGGCTTCCAGGTGGGAACTGCAGAATGGGCACCTTTATACAGCCACTGACTCCATGGGAGAGGGACACAGCCAAGGATCCCTGGAGCTGCACTTCCAGTTAACATTCAGGGTCAGGCTGGAGGGGGCTTGGAGCAACCTGGCCTAGTGAAAGGTGTCCCTGCCCACAGAAGGGGGCTGGACTGGGTGACCTTTAGAGGTGCCTTCCACAACCCAAACAATTCCAGGACCTTCCCACACAATGAAGAACACACACAGCTGCTCATCTTGCACCAGGTTCTATGTATTATCAGACCGGCTGACAGGTAATAACATGTCTTCTGCAGCAGAAAGCACAACATTGATCAGCAATTATTCAAATCAAACAAAAATTAAAACCAAAACCCCAGCCACACATACTCAATGCACAGATCTGCCAGCAGGTGAGTCCCCAGATGGCAATTCCAGGAGAGAATCCTCCCACTGCCCAGAAGCTCAGGGTCTGTGCCAGTACAGTCCATGATCACCTGGCCTCTGAGAAAAGTTTTTTTTAAAAAAAATAAACACCATATCCTGCTGGCATGTGAGCCAACAGCAAAAACATCAGAACTCATCCAAAACACAGAAAAGTTTGCTCCTCACATGAAAAAATATCCAGGCAAGTTGCCTTTCCGTCCTGCAACACACAATTCTATTAGGCTGTTGAGAGTAACATTGCTGTAGGCTCTTTTGGTTTTATAAAGAGAGTCTGTAACCTAACTTCTTGTATTTCAAGTTCCCAAAACTCCTACACTTGCTTTTATGGCCTAAATGAACAGGCCTGCCAAAAGGTTGTGGGGTTTTGTTTTCCTGAAGAACCAAGTTGAGGTGGGGGTGAAGCAGGATGTGACATGGACCAACTCTGCCTGCATTCCCTTCAGGCAGTGCAGAGACAAATCTATCCAGCCACTTCCTCTTGCATGGCTTCCGTGACTTCAGACATTCCAAGACATCCATTCTGGATCCAGAGGCCTGTTTAGATGGGATGCAGCAAGATTAAAAAGGAGCTGATGGGAAGCCAGCACTGGTTTTGTACAGGAGTGTGACAGGGAGAAGACATGACAGAGGAGCACTGCTCTCCTGCATTCTTCATTTTGGGGAAACATCTTGATTCTGCTAGGGATCCCTTTGGAAACCAACCCCAAATCCCCCAGATGCTCAGCAAACAGGGTGGTAAAAGCCTACAGACCTACAAGGAGTAACAGTGAGGCAGCAGCCCAGGTACAGCCATCCCAAAAGGCACTGACATTTGTACACCTCTATATATTAATCTTAATAAATACAGTGTTCTACACAAGGAACTGTGGAAGGATGTAATTCCAGGCTGGTTTCTTCTAACAAAAGCTTGCCAGGGCTTTTGCTTGGATCTAAAACTCTTGTTCCTCCTCCTTGTCCCACCCCGTCCTCGGCGCCTGGGCAGCCCAGCCCCGCGCGGCCCGTGGCAAGGCGGCAAGGAGACCACGTGAAGAGCTGCTCTACAACTTCCAAGGGTGAGAAGCTAACGTGTGAGGCAGGTTCAGCTGTTCAGGTCCCAGGAGGTGGCAGTCATAGCTCATCCCTGCCTGAGGGCGTGTCCAGGGAGGTGGGCAGCGCGTCCTTGTTCTGGGCGTCGCTGTGGATCTGGCCCTGCTGCCGCGACTTCCAGGAGTGCGTTCTGTCCCAGTCCGTGGACACGGTCTCGTTGTCCCAGATGGTGGAGGTCTCTGTGTCACTGAGGTAGCCTGGCTGCCCCGTGTAGTGCGTGGGGTAAACGAGCAGGGGCTCTGCTGAAAAGGCCTTCAAGTCTCTGGACTCGTAGTACTCCATGTACTTCGTGCTGCAGAGGAGAGAAACCATCAGCACAGGAACCTTCACTGCTGCCAAGAGTGGGAGATGTGGCCAGTCCAGGGAGCAGACTGGTGTGTTGGGGTGATGTGGCCAGAAATGTGAATTCTGTCACCATCTGTTGAGCCGGGTGGGGCAGTGACCCTGATCTCCTGGCACATATTATCTGCTAATGGGCCAGCTTTAAACCAGCTGGGCAATCATCTTTATCTTTCCCACAACCCATCCTCCCTCCAGGAGATATCATCTGCTGCTGGCCCATTCAGTCCCACTGCATGACTGATAAAATTCCATCATCCCACTGGGAGATGCTCCAGCCAGGGGAGCAGCCAAGCCTTTCCTACCCAGATAAAAACTGACATTTTGGACACCAAAGTACCTTCTTTCCACTGGATTCCAGAGGAAAGCCAGACCTTTCCACATCATCCCTGCACCTTCAGAGGAAAACTGCACCTTCTACAGGAGCACTGCTCCAGCTGAACCACATCTGCCACTGCAGGAGGATGCAGCCACCATTGAATGGGACTGCTGCCAACACCCTGACTGACTGACAGGGTGTCAGCTTGGATTCTGACTCTGTCAGGGTTGGGATTATTCTCTGTAATACTGTATTTCTATTTTAATTTTCCTAGTAAAGAGCTGTTATTCCTAATTCCCGTATCTTTGCCTGAGAGCCCCTTAATTTCAAAATTATAATAATAATTTGGAGAGAGGGGGTTTACATTCTGCATTTCAAAGAGAAGTTCCTGCCTTTATTGGCAGACACCTGTCCTTCAAACCAGGACAACTGGTCTGGGAGTTGGGGTAGGTGCTGGGGTACAGCCAGAACCATAGAACCATGTCCTCACAACCAGACACACCTGTACAGCCACAGCCTGCTCCCAGAGACAGACAAGTGCCTCAGATAACCAGCCCACAAGCCCACAATTCCCCTCTGTCAACTCCTTTGACTTGTGCCAGGAGGACAAAACCAAGCACCACAAGGAGTCCTCACCAAGATCTGGTTTAAGATCAGCCAGCAGGACCCAGCCCATCCCAGCCCCAGAGGGACTTACACAGGGTGCTTGTTGTACATGATGGGCAGGAACTCATCCACAGGCAGCATCTTGCTGAAGGGCTCGGCCCCAATGAGCTTCTGGGCCCCGTGGAGGGAGATGGCATAGCCCAGGGTCCAGTAGGAGTAATCAGCTTCCACCAGGTTCCGCACGTTGGGCACGGCGCGCTCGGGCTCCTGCACCTGCATCCTCTTCCGCCCAATGTAGCTGCAGGGGAGAGATCAGGCACAGAGGAGCCAAAGTGAATCCACTGCAATGTGGACAGGACTATTCCTGCCAGCCAGGCCAGGGCAAAGGTCAATCCCAGGAGCAATCCCTGACCCAGCTCCCAGATTTCTATCCTGCACCACTACCACACATCCAAGTCTTAGCCCAGTGGGTGGGACAGCTGTGAAAGGGAGTGATGCCTTAAATCCTGAGTCTTCTGTTCTGCTTGGGTATGCTTTTCCATTGTGCTTAGGGTGATGAAGACAAAATAGTCCAATTTCAGCTACTGATTCAAGGACAGTCTCTTCAAACTCCAGGCCCAAAGCATAAACAACATGAAAAGAGCAGGGCAGGCCAGCAAGCAAGGAGGATGAAACTTTACAGTTTGAGACTATTAATTGGATGGCTGACTCCTGTATGTAAATGGACTAAAGTCTATAAAGATGTGAGATCGTGTGTCCAAGCCCTCTTTTGCTTCCATCTTGGAGCCATCCAGGCAGGGGCCACACTGTGGCCCTGGCACTGCCAGGGTGTGGCCTTTGAAGGCCTCTCAGTAAATACCCATTTTCTTCCCCTTAACTCTTGTGTTCTCTGTTCCAGCTCCTCTAGGCATCAGAATCTAAGATGCCACAGTGTGAGGCTCAGGGCTCTGTCAGCATCTCCAGCACAGCTGAGGTCAAACAACACTGTCCACTGGGCAGGGATGGTGCCCACGGGGCCTCCTGGCAACAGCCACCCCAGAGGTGGATCTGTCCTGATGGGAAGGGCCACCAAGAAGGCTGTGCCACCCTCCCCTGCACTGCAGCACCAACCTGCACCTCTGCCAACCTCCCCACACACAGAACTCACATCAGCTCCCAGTCCAGCTGGGCTTGCTCGATGTCGTCCATCAGCTTCAGCAGCTTCCTCTTGAACTGGTGCTCGAAGCGCACGTCGTCCTCAATCACCAGGGTCTTCTCCAGGCCCCTGCTCACCACCTGGAACACCAGGGCTCCAGCATGAGCACAGGGCCCCCCTGGGTGCCCTGCTGCACTGGGGCCACCCTGACCTGGCACTGCCCCCACACCATGAAGGGAGGCTGCAGAACCACTCTGTGACATACACATGAGACACCAAGCCACTGGAATGTGCTCCTGCTCAGATGCAGAATAAAGGGGAAAAAACCAGGAGTGCTTCTTTTTAACCCCATTTGATTTTCAAAACCTTCTTGCCTTTCTTCTAAGCAAGCTTGCCCCAAACATGATATTGGATTGACTGCAAAAATAGCAATGAAAATGTTCTGATAAAAGCCTGGAGCTGAGGGCAAATGAATCACAGAATGGTTTGGGCTGGAAAGGACTTTAAAGTCCATCCAGGTCTCCCTGGCCTTGGATAAATCCAGGGATGGGGCAGCCACAGCTTCTCTGGACAATCTGTGCTAAGGCCTCAGCACCCTCACAGGGAAGAATTCCTTCCCAATATCCCATCTGACCCTGCCCTCCAACAGTGGAAAGCCTTCCCTGTGTCCTGTCCCTCCACACTAAGTCCCAAGTACCTCTCCAGCTCTCTTGGAGCCCCTTTAGGTACTGGAAAGGGGAGATGTGAGAGGTGAACACTTCACTCAAGAAAACCCCTGCAATCCAAGGAAATCAGCTCTATCCTACACTTCCAGTAACCTGGGCTGGATCCAGTGCTCTGCACCAGGACTGGCTGTGCACCAGGACACAGCCCCTTCCTGCAGGACCTCCAAGGCACCCCAAAATGCTCACCTCCTTCCAGATGTAGTAATGGCTCAGGAAGCAGCCAATCTCTCCTCTGGTGAGGGGCCTGGAGGAATAGGGGTCCCGGTACCCCGGCAGCATTTCGATGCTGAGAGCTTTGAGCTGACTCGTGTTCAGTGCTCTGCAAACAGAGAGTATTTATCACCCTTGCAAAAAAATAAGTCACTTCAAGCCAGACACAGGCACAGCATGGGGAATGCTGCTGATGTTCAGGGAAAAGCCACACCTTGAGAGAAATTCCTACATTTGTTTTGCTCAAAAACATAGAGGAAAATTAACTTCTTGATTTACATCTCTAAATCAAGCTGATAAATTGCATCCTTAACTCTGCCAAAGACTTCTCATGGGACCATCAATTATCTTTAACTCTGCCAAAAACTTCCTGTGGGACCATCCACTTGCCAGGTGCTTGGCTTTGATTAATTTTCTAAGGCCTTGACAGGATCCCAAGTCTCCAAGACCACTAAATGGTACATGGGCTCCTGTCTGCTTGGGGCCTTTTTGCAACTCACAGACTCAAAATTTCTGCCTTGATTTCTCATTATAAAAAGGTCTCAACAATACCTTAGAGTCATAAAACCATTAATATCAGAAAAGCCCTCGAATATCCTGAAATCCAAGCATTAACTCAGCAATTCTCCCAGGGATGGGGCATCCACCACTGCCCTGGTCAGTCTGTGCCAGTGCCTGACCACCCTCTGAGTGAAGAAATTTTTCCCACTTGTCCTGAACATTCCCTGGCACAGCTTGAGGCTTTTTCCTCTTGTCCTCTCCCTTGCTTGCTGGGAGCAGAGCCTGACTCCCCCTGGCTGCCCCTCCTGTAAGGGAGCTGTGCAGAGCCAGAAGGTCCCTCCCCTCTGAGCCTCCTTTTCTCCAGGCTGAGCTCTTCCAGCTGCTTCTCAACAGATTTATGCTCCAGACCTTAGAGTAAGCTTGGAAAGGCTGTGTCAGGGTTAATTCTGTAGCACCACAGCTCTGTAGGATGGACAGTATCCCCAGGAGATAACTCCTCCATTCACAGAAACCTGTGATTTTAACCCTAGTCTGAACCCCAGGGCCCTGGTTCTTTCACAGAGATTGAGTAATTGCAAAAGAGGAAAGAAACAGAGCAGAATTGCCCCAAATAGATGGTCAGGGAGATCCAAGTGGTGTTCAGCTCCCCCACAGCCAACCCTGCCCTGCTGGAAGCAGGTCAGGGCATCCAAGGAGATGCTGTGAAGCAGTAAAGCACATCCCACTCTGAAAACATCTTCAAGCCCAACCAAAACTCACTTTCCATCCACAGCCTCCACTACCTTCACTGCAATCTCCTGCTCGTAGAGCGTCCTCAGCATCCGATCCCGCCGGTCCTTGCGACGCTTCAGGTTGATCATGAAAATCTGGGAAGAGAAAGACATCAGGACATCAGACTCCAGCTGGGAGGGAGGGAGGAGGGAAGTGCTGATCCATCCCTCCCCAGCAGCTCCACTGGAAAAGCAGGTCTTGTGAAAATATCCTGTGGGTTCGTTCCAGGCTGTCTAGAATTTGTCAAAAAGCTCAAGTTGGTTTCGAGTTGAAAGTGCAGAGGCTTTTTCTCTAACAACTGCTTTTAATGGATGTTCACAGAGGAAATTTGCTCTTTGGGAATGAAGGAAAGTGAGGGAAGACCAGTTAGAGCCAAGTCTGTAATTTCCAAAGATACAGGATATTTAGGTTTATACCAAATAGAGTAACATCACCATCTGCAGCACCAATCCTAGAGGAACACTGACCCACAACACTGCACTGCTGGATTTAGGATGATCAGCAGGGCCACCATCAAAGTACAAGGCCATGGTAAAGAAAGGATTTTTGTCATTACTTCAGACACTGAAAATCCACTGTGATCCCTGCCAGAGCAGAGAGCCAAGGCTGAGAATAGAGATGTCTGGGCAGGGCTCCATCCAAAGCCTCAAGAGACTGGTGGAGGGCTGAGGACTGATGCCCTCATTGCAGGTAACCCTCAGGATTTCAGGGATAATTTTCAGTCCCAGGCAGGCTGGTACAAGCACAGCCTTGTAGTCTGTGGAGCAAACCCTCATCCCAGTAAGAAGCAGAACAAATTTCAGCTCAGTACAAATGAAAGAAAAACAAACTGGATAAATAAAGCATGGCCACAAAGGACAACATGGAAAAAACCTGGACCAGCTGTGCCTTAAACACAGATGCTCAGAGACACACAGCTGGATCAGGTTCAGCTTCAGGAGCCCCACAGACAGACAGAGCAGACCACACCAAGGAGACAAAGGCTCCCCTGATCCCCACAACTCCCTCTGTCCCAGAGCCACCCTGGCAGCTGCACACAGGGGCTGCTCTGGGGATAACACAGACACCAGGCAGTCACAGCCTGGCACATCCCTCTCCAGCCTCCTCCCCAGGCATGGCTTGCATCCCTGGGGTACCCAAGGTGGGCAGAACTCAACTGTGAGCCTGGATCCCCCACCTGCTTCCAGCTCCTAGCTCTCTGTCTGGTGAGAGAAATCCTTCCCTCCTGCCACTGAAAGCTGGAGAGCTTTACCAAAGGGCCAATGTCTGTCACAGATGGAAGGGAGGCCAAGCTGCTCTGCAGAGTCACAGCTGTAGAGCAAACAGCACAGGAACAGGGGAATTAAGCTGCATTTCAGCCTCACTTCTGCCTTCTCTTCCTGGCCAGACCAAAACATAAGAATTGTGGCATGGTTTAAGCTGGAAAGGATGTTAAGGATCAGGTGATGAGTGAGAAGACAAGACAAGGAGGAGCAGAGCAGGTTCCTTACTTCATCAAAGCCCATCTTGTCAGGGTGCTTCGGTGGGACAGAGATGTACTGGGAGGGCTCCACGGGAGGGCGATCGACTGGAAGAGAGCAGAGAGCCCGAGGTCACCCGGGCACAGGTGCAGTGACAGCAGCGCTCTGGAGGGGGCTCCCTCCCCCGGGATGAGGAGCTGCCGATGGGCACGGCAGCAAAGAGACTCCGGGGTGAAAACACGGACATGCAGCACCCCTTCCACACAGAACATGCGTTTGATCTGGGCCAGCTGAGGGGTTTGTGGATGGGGCTGACCTGAGCATGAAGCAATTCCATCCCTAGGTAGGAAAGTGGTGGAAAATTTCAGAGAACTGCGTATCAAAACAGGATTAAAGCAGGCAGGTCAGGATGCAGGCTCCCAAGAGAATGAGAGCTCTGCAGGCATTAACCTGGAGGGTCCATCATGGCAAGGGCACAGCAACTCACTCATGGCCTCGATCAGGGTGTGCACAAAATTCTCAGCTTCCTCCTGCAGCGACTGCTGCGGCTTCAGGGGCATGGGAAGGAACCCGTAGTGCTCACGGTTGCAGAGGAACATCTGGACTCCTGGGGGTCACAGAAAAGCACAAACTATCATCAGGCTGCTGCCAGGGCACTTCACTGCTCTCTGCCTACATAGCCACAAACACACTTGTGCCAGGACCTCAGCTCCAGAAAGTTCTGCTTCATAAGCAAGCATTTCAAAATCATTCCAGTTCCACTTTCTGTTTCGCCTGGCTGGCAGCAAGTGGCCTCTCTCATAAAACCAATCCCTACTAAATAACCCTTCAAGGGTCTGGGCTGACATGACAAGGGAGAATGGCTTCCCACTGAAACAGAGTGGGGTTAGCTGGGATATTGGGAAGGATTTGCTCCCAGTGAGGGTGGGGAGGCCCTGGCACAGGGTGCCCAGAGAAGCTGTGGGTGCCCTGGATCCCTGGAGGTGTCCAAGGCCAGGATGGATGGGGCTTGGAGCAACCTGGGACAGTGGAAGGTGTTCCTAAAACAAGATGATCTAACCCAGCCCATTCTATTCTTTATCACTGCTTCCTTTTGCTTTGGCTAGGAAATAAAGGTGATACATCTTCACCTGTGCTGGCAAAGGATTTGGAGGAATATATATGACAACAACTTTTGAAATGCCAAGTCACCACCAAACACAGCCCTCTCCTCTCCAGAATTATTTTTACTGTGCCCTGAAGATTAAAGGAAAATCCCAGAGTGGGACACCAGTGAGGAGAACAGATGTGATAACACTAACACCCTTCCACTCACAAACTTCTGCAACTGCTTGTTGAAGATGGGAAACAGAGAGAAGGTGCAAAGCCTGTTCTTGGAGCAGATGCATTTGCAGGGCACAGACTCACCCAGTGGCTGTAACTCTGCCTTTCACATATGCTCAAAAGCTACATCCAGGGAAGTATTTCCATTGTTCTTCATTGAGTCTGGTAAGGTTCTTTGTTAACTGACCCAAATCAAAGCTGCTAAAGCCCTAGGAACTGGCCAAAAACTGCCTCTTTTTTTTCTCCTTTAATGAAACAAGCTTAACCAGCCCCCTCCCTCGAGGAAATAAATGAAAAGCAGACACTACCTGGGTGTGCTGATGCTTTCATCTATTAGTGCCCCTAATCCATGGTATTTTTAGCAGAGTGGAACTGTTGGCATTAATGACTCTGATGTTTCTCTAATTTTAATTTCTACAACTAAATTGCTGGCTGTGCTACTTGCCAAAACACATTCAGCTGTCAGCTGTAATTGAGGTACATGGCAGAATTAAAAACCACTACCTGCTGACATTAATGGATTTGGCACTGATCTGATCAACTAATCTTATCTGGCTCACTGATCTCAGCTCTTATCTTCTGCTGCCTTGAACATACTTAATCTGCACAGATTCACACCAGTGCTCCTTTCTGCTTGGGATAAAAGGTACCTGAAAATGGTAAAGCTCCCCTCAAGTGGGGAGGGGGACTCACTTTTCAGCTCTGTTTTTATAATAAATGATTGGTACAAGGGATAGAAAAATGACAGGTATTTATATTACTACTCTTAATGGGCTTTAAAGGCAGTGTCCAGGATTTACAGTCATATCCTAAAACCACAGCTACAGTTAAGAAACTAAAATTGCATCCACTTCCCTATGACCAGACCTTCCTGTTGGCTGGCTCAGAGGGCTCAGAGACCCAGGCTGAAAGGCAGCTCAGGAGATCATGGACTCATGGAATGGTTTGGGTTGGAAGGGACCTTGAAGCTCATCTCCTTCCACCCCTGCCATGGGCAGGGACAACTTCCACTATCCCAAGTTTCTCCAAGCCCTGTCCAACCCAGCTTTGAACATTTCCAGGGATGGAGCTTCTCTGGGCAACCTGTACCAGAGCTTCTCCACCCTCATAGGGAACAATTCCTTCCTAATATCCCACCTGACCCTGCCCTTCCACCTGTCCTGTCCATCTCTTGTCCCAAGTCCCTCTCCATGTCTCTTAGAGCCCCTTAAGGTACTCGAAGGGACTCCTGGTCTCACCTGAGCTTCCTTTTCTCCTGGCTGGCTAAAAGCTCTCCTGTGAGTGCAAGGGGCTCTGCAGAGTCCAGTGCTGGCAATAACACACCCACTCTGAGCCTTGCTCAGATTCAGGACTCCCACACAGGCCACATCCTCTCCCACAGGTGGGACCACCTCTTTGGAGCATCACAGAACAGCTGCTTCCAGCAGCAGACTCCCTGCTGGAAATTGATGGCTTGATCTGAGGTGTAAGCACAGCTCTTGGCCTGGACAAAAGCCAATATAATTTCTGACTTCAGGGAAAGCAAGTGAAATTACTCCAAAAAGAAGTTTACCTCAAAGCTCATACATTTTTCACATTTCTGAACTTGGATGTCATCCTTTTATCCTGGGTGACAAAACTCAGCCCAGGACACAAGTCAACAATCTGAGCAGATCAACAGGCCAGACAGCTGGGGCAAAACCTTTCATGTCATGGGTCAGTCCTGGAAAAATCTAGTGTTCTAGGACAGAAGGAAAAAATGATGGGTTTGAATTCCTGAAATATCTCTGAAGCAGCAGTTACCACATGGGTTGGAGGCTGCACTTCTGGGAGAGCTGTCAGAGGAAGAAGTGGAGGGGCAGATTTTAAGCAGCCTGCTTTGCTCTCCAAACTTAAACCTCAACTCTTCTCTGGACTTGGGGATGTGGCACTTGGGGACAGGGCTCAAGGATGGATTTGGCAGTGCTGGGCAAACACTGGACTGAAGGGCCTTGGGGGACTCTGTGATTCTGCACTGATGCCCTAACTCTGAAATCAGGACCCTGAAGCTGCTCTGCAATTCACTCCTCACCTCTGCTTCCCAAGGGTTCCAATTCCAGCTCTTGCTGCCTCTCCTCCATCATTCATCTTATCTGACACTCCTCATCCACTCACAGCTGATTTTGAGAATGCCCTGCTCAGTCTGCCAAGACAACACCACCATTTTTGGTGCTGTCAAGATCTGCCAACCAGACCCAGCACTAAAACGGAAGCTATGGGCAGCTGGTGGCTGCTGTGCTGGTCTGGGAACAGTGGGAAGGGAGGCTCAGCCTGCAGAACAACAACAACAACAACAACAACCCTTCTTCCCTTGGCTTTCTCCCTCCCTGCCTGTTCCCAAGAGCAGCCCTTCCTGCTCTCCTTAACTTTACATCTTCTGCAGAGGACAGGGAGCACCAACTGCACATCATTCAGAGGATTCATGAACAACTTTTCCTTGATAATTCATTCCAGCAAGTCAATACTCGTGATCTCTGAACACTTATGGGTGCTGCAGAGGTTTCACCAATCCCTTTCTCCTTAAAATGCCCCAAACATTTCCCTTTTCCACACAGCAGGCAAAGAACAACACAGATGGCCATTACAGTTGTGGGAACCCCCTTCAGCTCTGACACTGACACAGGTCTGCCAGCCTGGACTGTGCTGGAGACAGAGCACTCACAAGAGCCACTCTCCAGAAATGAACAGGGCTAAACATCCTCACCACAAGCATGAACAGCAGCAGCATAAGGCAATTAAGAGACAGAGATGTGTCAGTGACACCTGGAGCTCTCTTAAAGCATCAACAGAGATTTCCTCTCCCTGGAAGTGCCCAAGGCCAGGCTGGACAGGGCTTGGAGCAACCTGGTCTAGTGGAAGGTGTCTGTGCCCATGGCAGGGTGTGGAGTGAGATGAGCTTTAAGGTCCCTCCTAACCTGAACAGTTCTAGGATTCTGTGTTTAAGGAGAGTCTCTTGTCCCCACCCTTTTCCTCATGGATCTTTTGGAAGAGGTAACTTTAGATACCTCACCCCAGACCACCTTCCACCCTCCCAGCACCCACCTGTGCTCACCTGCTGTGACACAAACCATTTTGCCTCTGAAATATTGCTCCATCCCAAGAACAGCCCCACATCCTTTGAAACTAGCAGCAATCCAAAACTGCCTTTCCAGTCACTTGCTGACTGGATCTCAGAGAGGAAAGGGAACAGGGTCTGAACTCCACATGTAAAGCCACCCAGGACTGTGGGGCTGTGAAGCTGCAGTGGAGCTCTGTGTGTCTCCAGCAGTGACCCCTCCCCAGCAGAGCCCTGGACACACCTGCTTGGCGACTGGAGAAGGCAAAGACCATGATATCATCAAAGCTCCAGGTGTAGTCCTGGTGGGGGGGGTAGAATGCCAGCCTGGCAGAAGCCTCCTTCCTCAGGTCAATGAGGAACGTGGAATGGACCATGGGCACAGCAAAACAGCCCATCCTCTTCCACTCCCGAATCAGGGGATACTCCAAGGTCCTCTTGTAGTAGCCCTGAAACCACAGAGGGAGCTCTTGTTACAAGAGATTCCTGCTTCAAAGCTGCTCCTCAGCAAAAGCTCTCCAGCAGAGGCTCACCAGGGCTCAGCTCCCAGCTTTTTCAGTGTCTCCCATTTGGAAATGGCTCAGTCAAGTATTTAGAAACAGTGTTCATCCCAAAAGCTAAAGACTGACCTTCTCCCTACTTTTCAGGAACACTTGGAGAGCCCAGCCCTTCCACTGCAAAACTCCCCTGCAATGGAGCTTCAAACCTCAGACTATTTTCTCCTGGTTCTTCAAAACCCTTTTTGCACTTAGACTCCTCAGCCTGATCCTGGAAGCTGCTGAGCATCCATGACATTCAAGAGGCACAAAGTCCATTTAGTAACTCAGAGAGGAGGATCTGCAAATTAATTCTATCCATCCCTTTAAAAAAAAATAATTTGTTGTCACTGCAGTGAAGGTGACATCTCAGTCTCTATCAGCTGTGTAGAAATCCCTGCTTCCTCCATCCTGGGGCAAGCAGGTTTGATACTCCTGACTCTGCACAGGGAGGCACTTCAGTCAGCTCCTGGGTAACTCCCTGTGCCCAGCAGCTCTGCTAGCCTTCCAGCACTCTTGAGTGCAACACCCACAGTCTATGGCTCATGTGGAAATAAATACAATTAATTCCTCCAGAAGAAAACACTAGAGCATCAAATTGACATCTGGTTGAATCCAGAGCAGATTCTGGGCTTTACACAAATAGTGAGTCACTAAAAGAAGTTCTGTGTTCTATTTTCTATGAGCATTCAGCACTGGCTGAGCAAAAGCCAGCAGAACTGCTCTGCCCTGGGCTATGGCGTGATGCACTTGCCTGATTATGGATCTGCCACCTCCTTCTGCCTTCAGACACACTTCAGACATACTGTGAGGATGGGATATCCCAAACACAGCCATACTGTGAGGATGGGATATCCCAAACACAGCCATACTGTGAGGATGGGATATCCCAAACACAGCCATACTGTGAGGATGGGATATCCCAAACACAGCATCCCCACTGCCACAGGAAGAGCAGGTGGGAAGAGATGTGACTGGCACTCCCAGCAAAGGAAGGGTTAACACAGTCACCCTTTAACAGACACCTGAGAGTGCCCACAAGGGAAGATGCTGGACACTCATCTCTCTCCCTCCAGTGGCTCACTCTGGGTTTGTGGGGTTGTTCCCTGCTCATAAATCAGGTGCAGGCAAGGAGGGCTCCACCTCCTCTCCTGGGTTTGCTCCATGACAGACAAATGCCATAAATGTCTGGAGCTGGGCTTGGCTCACTGTGGCTCTGTGTCAGGATGTGCTCCAGCTGTTGTTCCCTCCCCAGAGAGCAAGGCTGAGCACACAAAGCCCTGGGACTGCATGCAGAAACAAGAGAAAAGCAAAAATAAAGGGAGAACTCCTCTCCTGTTCACTCCAGCGCGATTATTTTTAACCAAATTGTGCAAGATGCCATTGCTGGTTTTCCTCTCCCCTTTTTCAGACAGTGCTGAGAGGTAGGGCTGGTGCACATGGGCAGAGATCCACTTCAGCCTGTGAAAACCCTGGCAGACTCAGGACTTAGCCTTAAAAACTTCACAATCAACACCTTTGCTATGAAGTTTATATCTCCATTTTCAAACAAAGTAAATAAACCCAAGTGAAACAAGTAAACACACCTTATCACACCCTCTTTCTTATCTCTATATTTACTTCCCAAGAATTTGGAAAGTTCAGGACCTTTCCCTGCTATTTTTTATCCAGTTACTCAGTCTGAACTGTGGAACTCCTTGCCAGAAGATGGTGTGGGTGCCAAAAATAGATTTGGACATGAATTTCTGTAGAATAAAAAAACAATCACTGAGAGCTTTAAAGACAAATATATTCCTCAAAAATCCAGAAGGGGATTGCCAGAGGAAAGAAAAGTATTTTGGGGAAGTAACAATCAGTTTTTTGCCCTATCCTTATAGTATTCCCTGGACATCTGCAGATGAACCTGTGCTCTGACCCAATGCAGTTGTTATATGGATCAGAAGAACATGAAAAGGCAACAATGAAACTCTAATTTTTAGGCTCAGCACCTGTTACATGCATATTTCAGCACACACACTCCCTGTAAGGCAAAGGATGTTGCATCACTTCAAAAATCTTGTTCACAGATGAGAAAGATAACCTAGACACAATGGAGATCTGTGCAAAGAAAAGCAAATTCCTCTCAGATTAGCATCACTATACAAAAAAATAACTGGCCTAAAATTATGCACCAAGGGTTTTAAAGCCCTTACAGAAACATGGAACCACCTTAAAAAAATTCTGACCTGCTTATCGTTATTTTTTGTGTGGTTAGTGAGATCATACCACATGTTAACACCACCTCAGAGCTACAGCAGCTTCTGTTCAGAAGAAAGCTACAGCAGCAGATGGGAAAGCCCAGGGAACAGGGAGGATGCCTGCTGAGACAGGGGCAGGAGCCCTGGAGGACACCACTGCACAGCCCCAGCACCCTTCACCTGCCTGGGGAGTGATGCCACACCAGAAGTTGGAGTAGAGGGAGCGGGACTCCAGCATCGGGGCCACCAGGGTCTTGTTTTCTGCTATCAGCAGGTTCAGGGTCTGTGGGTTGGTCAGTAAATTATCTGCATCAACAAACTAGAGAAGGAAGAGGAAAAAGAAAATTGTTAATAGATGAAACAGTATAATTCCCTTGATGCTTTCTAGGGAACGAGGCAGCCAGAGGCACATGAGCAGCCCTGGTGTGGCCACAGCCCCAGGGCAGTGCCTGTCCCCTGTGCTGCCACTGCTGGGGCACCTCTGACCCTTCCCAATGAGAAAGGGGCTGGAGCATGTCCAGGGAAGGGAATGGAGCTGGGGAAGGGGCTGAAGTACCAAGAGTGGCAGAGGGAGCTGGGAAAGGGGCTCAGCCTGGAGAAACGGAGGCTCAGAGGGGACCTTGTGGCTGTGCACAGCTCCCTGACAGGAGGGAACAGCCAGGGGGAGACAGGGCTCTACACCATGGGAAGTTTAGATTGGGTATTAGGAAAAATTTCCTCTAAAAGAATGGTCAGGCACTGAAATAGGCTGTCCAGGGCAGGGGTGGAGTCACCATCCCTGGAGGTGTCTGAAAAATGTGTAGATCTGCACTTGGGAATGTGGCTTAATGGTGAACGTGGCAGGTCACAACTGGACTCAGAGATCCCAGGCCTTTTCCAACCTTAACAACTTTATGATTCCATGAGGTCAGCTAAAAAAACCACCCTAAAAGCAGTGAGCTGGTGGGTTTGACTCCACAGGGCACAGGGCTGTCACAGGGAAACCTGGGGGCAGCTGCTCCCAGGCACAGCAATGAGATGGGCTCAGAGCTTCCCTGACTCCACACAACTCCCTGCCAGCACACACTCTGCACAACTATTTCCCTCACACTTCACCAGGTGAGGGTTCCATCTGAGGGAACCTTGCAGGTCACTCCCACCACCAGGACTGAGTTCAATCCTGATGCCAGTGCAGAAAGCTCCAAGCTTAGCCAAGGACTCACCTCCCTCACCGCAAAGGCTCACCAGACCAAGAAATGACCCACAACACCTCAATTTGTCTTTAGATGGAGAGAAAACTCTTTGACAGCCCCCAGCATCCAAGTGAGCACCAGGAAAGCTTCTGCCTGAGGCCAGTAAGACATCAGACTTGGCTCTTACCAGGATGTAGTCTGACCACTTCTCCCGGGCAGCGCGCAGCGCAGCCTGCCGCAGCTTCATCACGTGGGTGAATCGGGATGTGGGCCAGTGCTTGGGGCCAATCTCTTCTGGGTAAGAGCTACAAAAGAGAAAAAAGTTACTGTAATCCATGTCTGGGCTTTACTACACTGAAAAAGGAAGGAGGAAGAAAAAGGAAGGAGGAAGAAAAAGGAAGGAGGAAGAAAAAGGAGGGAAGGAAGGAAGAAAGGGGAAGGAAGGAAGAAAGGGGAAGGAAGGAAGAAAGGGGAAGGAAGGAAGAAAGGGGAAGGAAGGAAGAAAGGGGAAGGAAGGAAGAAAGGGGAAGGAAGGAAGAAAGGGGAAGGAAGGAAGAAAGGGGAAGGAAGGAAGAAAGGGGAAGGAAGGAAGAAAGGGGAAGAAAAAGTAAGAGTTCCATTGCTGCCCTCATTATGAAAGCCAAATAGCATTAGAGTCACCTCAGGCAACCCAGGAGAGGTTTTGAGGGAGAATAATTCCAAGTTCTGCTCTGGCATGAGCACAGAAAGCACCAGAGAACAAGCAGTGCCACAGTTTTCTGCCTACCCAGCAAAGCAGCACCATCCAAGGCAGGAGCTGCTGCAGAGAGGGGACCCCTCCAAACTGGCCTGGGGCTCCCTGGCCCTGCCAGACCCCAGGAACAAACCCATCTGCCCTCTCTAGGCTGCAAGTCCAGCTGCCTTGGCCCAGCAGGACCAGCAGAGCTGGGATGTGAAGGGGAAGGCAGCCTGGCCTCCCCCAGGCTCTGGGCATTACTGGGAACTGTTAACACATCCCAGGAACAGCTCCTCAATCTCCCAACACCCAGCCCCACAAGCAAGGCAAGGCAGCAAAGTCACATGCATGGCAGGATCAGCTCCAAAAGGAATGGCTTTTTAACAAAGATGGAAGGGAGCTCAGGGGCAGAGCCCAATGAGGAATACAAATCCAGGACTTTGAAACAGTGCCAGCATAAGTCAGGGAAGGAGCTAAGAATTTCAAAAGGTTTTTGCAGAACTTAAGCAAAGTTTGGCAGGATGAAGAAAACTAAATTCAAATGAAAGGATTAAATATGTCAATAAAACCAGCACTCCCTGGGGGTTTGTACCACAAACTTCCCATCACTGCAGTGAGGAACTCAAATATAAAAGCAAGCCCAAAGGAAGGGGAAGCTGATGTAATTTTCCTTGATGGAAGAAACTGAAAATGGAACAAACCCAGGAACAGCTGATTTAAAAAAAATAAAATTAAAGTAATAAAAACCCAACACACCATATTTCAAAGCAATGGTCCTGCAAGTCATGCAAAGTTATAATATGTGGAATTAAATATAGTTCTCTGGCTCAGCACTTACTTAATATTTGATGTCTCAGGGCTTTCATAGATACTATGGAATGGGTTATAATTTCTCTGCTTCCTTGTAAATAAAGAATGATCACTTTAATTCCCTGCAGCTCCTGATGTAATTTGTTTACCATGCAAAGAGAACAGCTACAGCTGCAAAATAACTGAATGGAAAATACTTTCTTCCACAAAATTCTGGATGAGGTTCTTCACTGAAGTCAGAGACCTTATCTCACCTTTTCCCCTAAGAAACAATTTTTATGGGACAGACTCCAGAAAGCAAATAATCCACATTTTAACACTTGGACACTGTTTGGAAACAGGAGACTCAGGAATTTGGGCTGTGCAGCCCAGAGCCATCCCAGGTACTCACACAGGTTCCTCCATGGGCCTCCACTCCACATCATGGTACAGGTGCTGCACATTCTTCAGCCACTCCCTGAGGATTGCTGTGGTGTTGTCAATGTTGTGGTCAGTGGCTGCCCTGGCAGAGCAAGAGCAAAGGAAACACGTTAGCACTAGGTTTGTGACTTTGCCTAAATCCCTGCTTTACCATGGAGTGCTCTGTCCAGTCCAGCCACCAAAAAAAAACAAAAAACAAGACACACAGTCGAGGTTTAAAGGTCTTTAAAAGTTAGCCCCAGCTGGCAACTGAGTACTACCACTGTGGAAAGGGAACAAAGCCTGTGGGGTGACACAAGAACCATTTAGTAACCGAAACAAATGACTAAAATGTGCTTTTAGTGGAGGGAAGGGACACAGTTCTTGCTGAAGAATTGTTTTTTTTCTTCAGTGTTGAGCTGAACAGACTGGAAGAGGAGGCAAAGATTCACATCCCTGACAGCAATCCCATGGAAATGCTCCCTCAGGGGCACACACTGCTCTGTGCCTGGGATGCTCAGGTCACAGGGCACAGGACCAGTGAGCCAAGTCCCATCCCAGCTGCCCTCCCTGGACCAAGGGCTGTGCCAGATCCCACCACAAACTCCTGTCACTGAAAGGGCTGCTCATTTCTCCTAACTGGAATGGGAGGGACAGCACAGTCCTGTGGCAGTGCACAGCTCAGCAAGCTCCACTGGGAATTTATAATCCCTTCATATTCCTCTGGGAGTACAAACAGTCCCACAATTCTGGTGCAGACAGTAAAGACAGTGTGAAACACATCACTGAGGGGAGGTTGTTACCAACTCCCCTCAACTGCTACACATTTCTTGTTCCATCCTCCAGCTCCAGAGACACAAAGACACTTCCCAAAACATCTCCCACCTCACTGAAAGCCAGAGCTCCCTGTAGCCAGGGGAGGACATGCAGAAAGCAGCCACATCCCAAACCCTAATAGCTACAGCAAAGCTATTTCAGGAAAATACCTCCACTTCAAGCCACCATATGACCCCTCAGATGAAAACCAGGACTTGAACCCTTTTCAGTTTGTGGAACATATCATTCCCATGGGGATTAGCCTGCTTTAAAGTAAAAAAGAACCAGGAACTTGCATTTTCAGTTTATTTATAATCAGAACACCACAATCACTTAAGGCCAGGAGGCTTATTTGTTAAGTATTTATTCATGTCTGCTGAAATAATAAATAGTGAAAGTTCAGCAAGTATTAGAGACTGGTTCTGTGTAATTCACTGCCTCCTGTGACAGAGCAAGGCTGGGCTTAGCCACGGCTTCAGGGTTTGCTTTTGATGAGACCCTGGCTCATGCTGCTCTGTAGATCTAGTTTGCAATGATGCACAAACTGGACTAAAACAGTCTCAGTGCTGACTTGGTGTAAATCCAACTTGCTCCATGTGTGGAGCTCATCCCCTAGAGCCCATTTTCACACACTTCTTGGGCTCCCACAGCCACCAAGGCATTTCACAGGTCTCACTCTGCTTTCCTCCCATGTTCCAGCTGCACAGCCAGCAAACAGCCCCAGAATTCCTAAACTACCAGAGAGCTGGGAAAATGCCTTCATGTTCATCACTGGAGCTGCAGTGGCACCAGGAAGGTGGCACTGGGGCCACAATGCAACTGGGCATCACACAAATGATGTGTGATTCCCCACAAATGTGGGGAATGCTGCAGCCCATCCCACAACATCCTCTTCTCCAGGTCCAGAGCAGCCTTAAGGACCATGGAGACCCTTCAAAGTCAGCACTCAGCTCCCACAAAGTCAGGTCCACGTGTCTCTTTCCCTCAGCAAGCCTCATCCCATTCTTCCTCAGCTCATCCCAGCCCTTCTAACCTCACACAGTATCAGTGGGGATTTGCTGCAGTCTGGAAAGGGAAAGGGGACACTTTAGCTGCACACTTGTCAAACTAATCTCAGTTTTGTGCTGTCTACTCCCATCTCAGCCAGGAGATCCTTCTCCATTCAACTTTCAAGCCCAAAATGTTTTAGATGGGGGCTGTTTGCAGGGCTGTGCAATAGAAACCCAGAGCTCTCAAACAAAACACAAATTTCTGTGACAACATGAAAACATGGAGTCATTCAACCTCAGAGAAAAGAATTACCATGATGGAAAGCTGTTTCCTCAGCTGCTCAGAGTTGCTTCATGAAGCCCCAATCTCTGATTAGCAGAAGAAACCTGAAGTTGAATGACAGTGACTGGCAGAGTCAGAGAAGACCTCTGCCTCCCTAAACACAACAGGGGGATGAAGGATGCTCTTCCCATCACACCTGCAGTACTCCATCCTGTTCCAAGGGCAGCAGGCCCTTGACAAAATTCCCCCTGGATGACACCATCAGCCAACATCCTCCAGCCAGAAGTGAGATGAGCGAATGGGAGCTGAAGGGATCTCTAGATCTACCCACAAGGAATCTGCTGGGAGAAAATGGCATTTTCTAATCCAAACCATACCATGGTTCTAGGACTTCAGTGCCCAGGCTGTCATGGTGATACACAGAAGGTAAATTCACATCTCAGTAGACTCTTGGATCAGCCAAGGCTCTGGCAAAAGGAGGAACAGCTCTCTCCAGGACTATCCACCCAGCAGCACTTCTAAGCACAAAAGTCCCCAAAGGCAATAAAGTCTGTTCCACCCTGGATGAAACATGCCCTATGACTAGTAGTTTGGCAAACCTTTGCTCTTCCAGCTTGGAGCTCAAAAAACTCAACAAAAAAGACCCAAACCAAATCAACGCCCCCCCAAAAAACCCAAACAATCCAAGCCGTTACAAAAGCAATTATCACTATTAGTTACAGAATAATTAATTTAAGATCAAACAGCATCAGCACTGACTCCTTTTGTAGTATCTGAACCAGTCCACCTTTCCCCTCCAGAAAAAACCAGCAGCTCTGGTGTTTGCAATAGCACTGTGTGGAAAAAACAGGCACATATTTTATTTTTCCCTCTTTTTTTTTTCCTTTTTTTTTTTTTTTTTTTTAACTGACAACCCCTGCACAAGAAAAACAAGCTAATTAAAGTATGAGCAGGACTTCTCACTGGGAGCAAGAACTCCTCAAGCCCTGAGAGGCACATCAGGACATTCCACATTATAAACACTTCTTCTGTAGCATTTCAAGAAGTGAAGTACACAGCTAAGACTTCAGTTTGGTGGTGAGAACACGTCACACAAGAGATGCTATCACCTCTCTGCCACTTTCCTGTCCTGGAAAAGTGTTTTTACTCCATCCTCTTATCCTTAGTGGTCCATGACCTGCACTGGACAGGATGAAGAGAGTGGATCACTGTAACCCAGCTGCACTCAGCTCACCATGGCTTGTCCACATGGTCCTCACACCAAGGCACTGCCTGGATTTTTGGATGTATTTTCTGAAATCAAGTTGGTGAGCACAGCACCATTATCTGGGAGTCTATCAGCAATACTGTTGACATGGCACCAGGTTCAGATTCTGGTTTTTGAGTGGATCACCAACACCATTTTCAATAGTTGATTAAAAACACCTAGGATTTAATTAAAGAGAAAAGGTTCCCTACGAGATTTACAAACTAAAGCCTGTGCAACACAACCAGGAAAAAAACTGAGGAAAAAGATTTTAATTCCTCCCGCGCTTTTCAGAAAAGAAAGTTTAATAAATAGATCAGAACAAACCTCCAGATGGACACCTGTATTCCAGTACCACAGCAGCTTTTCCCACTCAGATTTAAACCCATTTCCAATAAACAGAAGGTAAATTTTTTAAAGGTTTGAGTGAGAATGTTCGTATAGGGGCTTATGTTGACAGAACTACAACCACTTCAATATTTACTTTGGCTTTAACCAGGAGTCCTACCATGGACACAAGCCCTCATTGTTCATGCTCAGCAAAGTACCCCCTCCCAAAAAAACTCAGTGGAAAATCAAAGCATGATGTTAAGCACCTCCTGTTCTAATTAAGTAATGTGAGAGTAGCAGCATATGTAGAAAAAAGCTCCTTTTATAAACTGTCATATTTTTAGCTTGATAATGTCTCCTCAAATTATGTTTGCAAGGGGGAGTTAATTTAGGCTCTGATGGTTGCTCTCCTCTTTTCCTCCCCAAAAAGGGAATTAAAAATAACAATCCCGCCTTTTCACTTCTTCACACTCTGGCCTGTTCTCCCAAGCTATTTAATTCATTTACCTCAGGCATTGGGTCAGAGGAGAAAATTTTCATCTTCACCATGTGTACAGGAAAAATACTAGAGGACAAAATGCATCCTTGTCAGAGTCTAGGGTCATGCTGTGCCACAAGTTGAGGCAAACAGAGAAATTAGTGACAAAAGCACCAGCACCTCCCCTTGGCCATTTTCCTGAGAGCTGAGCAGCAATAAAACATTCAGAGAGGTTCCAGCTCACACCAAAGTGATGAAGAAGCACATTGCTGTGTGCTCTGTTCCAGAACTCGTGCTAACAGAGGTGTTCAGATATTGTAGGACAAAGCTCAGCCCCCAGAGCAGGACTCAGCATCTTCCTCAGCACATTCTGGGCTGAGCCAGCAGCAACAGGCACTGCACAGGGGGTTCCCCCAGGGCTCAGGGATTTCAGACCCCAGAGCACTGGAAAAATCCACACCACTTCATCCAGCCCCAGCCACTATTCATAATTTACTCCAGCAGTCCCCTGGTTTTTACCCAAACACTAATGACACACAATGAAAAGAGCACAGGATGGGAGTTTTAATCTCTTAATTGTTTAGATCCTGCATAAAAACCTTTGGCTTCCAGTGCTTTAAGGCAGCCTGGACTGAGTGGAGCTGAGCTGCTGTCACCAAAGCTGCCCTGCTCATGCTGGGTGTGAGATCAGCCCAGCCAAAAATAACTGAAAGAGCAGAGTCCAGCCACAGAGCCCTAATATGAGTCAAACATAAATTTGGATTTCGATTTCCCAAAACAAGTGGTAAATAAAGCAACAGACAAGTCATTTTTCCCTGCTCTTTTTGTCTGAAAGCTGCCAGGCTTAGAAAACCAAGTCAAAATATAAACACCCCTGAAGTGGCAGTTTCCACTGTGAGCCAGGGATGAATTACCTGGACTAGAAAACAGTGCAGCTAGAAGAGACTGGAAGAGAAGGGATGGATCCTAAAGAGGAGGGAAAAAAACTCAAGACAGAAGCAAAACATTTCTGAAGCACAGTAAGAGGGATTTAATTTCAGCTGTGAAAATGTCTGTTTTTACCACAGATCAAATCCCTGGAAGTGTCCAAGGCCAGGTTGGACAGGGATTGGAACAACCTGGTCTAGTGGAAGGTGTCCTTGGCCATGGCAGAGCATGGAATAAAATGAGCTTTAAGGTCCCTTCCAACTCAAACTATTTGATTAATCTATTGTATGATCTTAAATGGAGTTACTGTCAACTACTCTGTATTCTGCTCAGGATATTCTCAAAAAGCAACAAGCCAAGCAGGGCTCCCTGCATCCTTCCAAACACTCCCCCACTAACAGGTAATTATGGCTCTTGCTCATCCAGCAGAGACAAGACTCAGGTAATAGATGATTTTCTTTCCCAGGTCTGCCAGACCTACCTCACATCTGTGAATGTGAGACTTGGTATCTCACATCTCTCATGCTGTGTTACCAATGGCATCAGGGATAACACAGCATGACAGCTCCCAACAATGCAGTCCAGAGACTCTGGATAGATCCAAACCATCTAAATTACTGATTTTAGCACAATTGTGCTCACACACTTCATTAACAGAGCCTGAACATTCAGCCCAAGTTCAAAGAACTGTTTAAGCATTTAAATAAGTTGCCAAAATTCTAATGTATGTATAAGACTTTTTGGCTTCGTAGAGACTTGGTGTTTGTTCTAGGGTTTCCTTAATTAAGGACAGACTTTTGGAAGTCCCTTTTTTTTTTTTTTTTTTTAACTTTTTTATTTTAACTTGGTCCCCAAGCCACCTGGGCCCAGATGGGTGGCAGGGAGCTGCGTGGGAGCGTGAAGCAGCAACAGGAGCAGTGCTGCTCCCCAGGCTGGGCAGCTGTGCAAGAACAGGACCTCAGAGCACAGGAATGCAGCACACAAGGCTCCCCTCTAACTCTTTCCCAGTGCCCTTCAGCAGCTGTGGATAATGGATTTTGCTGGCAGCAGCATCGGTTTCAAAACCTTCAGTGGTCTTCCAAGTGCAAGTGAATGACTCACAGATGTATGTGTGTCCATACTCCTGCACACACCAGGATCTGTGCTCTTTCCATGCTACCTCAAGGAATCACTCACTTTCTTGTCCCTTACTCCCCAGGACAGAATCATGGAATCCCAGAATGATTTGGGTTGGAAGGGACCCTAAAGCCCATCCCACTCCACCTTCTGCCATGAGCAGGGACAACTTTCATGATCCCAGGTTTCTCCAAGCCCTTCCAACCCAGCCTTGGACACTGCCAGGGATCCAAGGAGCAGCCAAAGCTTCTTTGAGCACCCTATGCCAGGGCCTGCCCACCCTCACTGTAAAAACCTTCCTTATAACTAATCTAAATCAACTCTTATGCCTCCCTCATTCCAAAATTCAAAACATCCCAGTGCAACAGCTTCCCTGGCATCCATGCAATGGGAATTCTCTTGCAATGAAAAGGAGGTTCCAGCTGCTTCAATCCCAAGTGCCCTGTCTTGCTTTAGTTCCCCCATGCTCACCCTGCTGCTAAGCTTTAAAGAAACAAAAAAAAAACCAGCTGCATCTTGTGATTATTTCCAAACAGACTTGGCTTCAAGGGAACACGTCCCCTAAGGGAAGCCCAGGAAATCCCATACATGCAGGATAAGGGTGGTGACTGGCCTCTGAAATCAATTGTTCAAAGCAGGAATTAATTGCAACAGCTGTGTAGTTTCTGAAAGGATAGCTTAATCCCAGCAACTAACTCAGACAGCAGCTGATGCAGCTGTTTGAGATTAATGCAAGTGTGTAAGCCACTGGGAAGGAACACTGGGATTTAGAAATATTCTTGTCTCTGCTAACAAAAAAAATGATGGGTTTCATATTTAGGTGCTCAGCACCACTGATTATTCCATGGTCACACTGAATATGGGCTTGTATCACATTGCCAAGGGTCCCCCAAAACAGAAACACCTGAAATGCTCTGGTCTCTGCACCAAGCCTGCAGACAGAGCAGTGCAAAGGTGCCTGCCTCACTCTGGTGAGAACACCCACACCATGGAGCACCAGACACCCAGCAGAGAGGGAAATAGATCTAAATCCTTTAGTAGCTTACTTTTTAATGTATGGGCTTTTTTTTTTTTTTTCCCTGGAAAAAGGCAGAAGCTTGCCCTACAGGTACCAGTAAGCACCTAGAGCCTGCCTGTCCCACACCAGCCAACAAGAGCTTTCACCAATTCTACACAGAATCACAGAATTGTTGAACTGTTTGGGTTGGAAGGGACCTTGACCTCATGCCACCCCACCCCTGCCATGGGCAGGGACACCTTCCACCAGCCCAGGTTGCTCCAAGCCCTGTCCAGAGACAAACAGGATTAGCTGAACACAACCAAGTTATGTGGGTAGGCTGGTATGTTCCATTCTTCCCAACTGTATAAGAATGTACCCCTCCAGGCAAGACATTTTTAAGAACTCTTGACTTAAAATATGAAATATGACTTCATTACAAATCAATTTTAATGCTAAACATCCTACAAGACTAAAAGTAATTTCAACACACAGAAACACGTTCTTGCTGGAATACTGTATAATTAAATGACCACAAACAAGTGATTTTTCATCTCTTGTCCAGTGTTGGCTGAAATAAACAATTTAAGAAATTAGGGAATGAAAACGGAATATTTTAATTCATGTCATTAATAAGGAGTTCAAGCAGCAATAAAAAACACACCAAGCTAATTCTGGAGCAAAGGAAAACTTCTTTTACCAATTGAGAATCTGCTCTGTGATCTGGAAACTGGCAGGATGTTTTGTGTGACACTGGAGAGCTTTACACAGTAACTGACCCTTTCATGTGAAAATTCTGCTGATAGGCAACAATAAAGCCATTCTTCACAAAAGTTGTCAGACAGCTTTTCTTTGAGGCCATCACAAATCTAAAATAACAGAATAAGAGAACAAGAAGAGCTCAATGAGTGCCAGCAACAGTGTTCTCTGAGATGAACCCCAAATTTAGAATTTGGAGAAGAGTTCCAAAAGAATTTGGAGCAGAGAAATGTAAGAATAGGCCATAAACTGCTCTTCCTACATAAAAAGTGGCAAAGGATGCTCGACTATCCGAAAGGATTTTGCCTCTAGAGAGAGAAAAATGGCTATGTTTAGAAGGGCAGGAGATGCTCAGAGTTAAACAGCTAATGGAGACCAACACTACTCTGTATTTTCACATCAGACTCCCTGGAACTTTCAAACTTTATCCACAGCTTGATGCAAAGGTCACTGAAACACAGATTCTTTTTTTTTCCCTGCAGCACTCTCCAGCTCACTAGGAAAAGCTGAGGGAAGCCCTTCACTCAATAATTTACAATTTTTGTTAGAAGGCTTTCAACAACCCCCCTGTGCAGACTCTGCAACAGGACTGCCACACCAGCAGGTCTGTTTGAGGTCAGCTCTGAACTCAGGGCTGATCTCCATCTGTGCTTCTCCAGTGGACCAGGAATTCCTCTGTTGCTGCTGCAGGCTGAATAGGACTGTCAACAGGACAAGAGCAGTGAACCCTCCAGAGCTGTCTCCAGCAGGCTGCTACCTGCCTACATACCCAGGTGCACAGAGAGTCATGAAGGAAACCTCGACAGTAATGCATTCGGTGTATGTGTGATGATTCCTGAAAAAATGTGGCACAAACGCTGGGAGACACCTTCCAGCTCAGCAGGGCTGGATGTGTGCATCCAGGGATATACTCACTAAGTGACTGCTTGAAAAATGCCACCTTTGCAGGCTTTGCAGTCACCTTGCAGGGGTCCACACCAGACCTGCAGAGCTGACTGTGGCACCTCGTGCTTTTCTGTGCCCACCTCCAAGAAGGCTCCTCTGATCAACACAGAATATGTCCAGTTTGAAGGGATCCTCGGGATCATGGAGTCCAACCCTGGCCCTGCACAGACACCCCAACAATCCCACCCTGTGCAACCCTGGGAGTGCTGTCCAAACTCTCCTGGAGCTCTGGCAGCCTCGGGTCTCTGCCCATTCCCTGGGGAGGCTGGGCAGTTCCAAACACCCTCTGGGGAAGAATCTTTCCCTGATCTCCAGCCTGACCCTGCCCTGGCTCAGCTCCAGCCATTTCCTCAACTCTGTCACTGGTCACAGAGAATTAAGAGATCAGTACTCACTCCTTCCCTGCCCCTTGTGAGCTGTACAGTCAGAGAAAGCTGAGGTCCACACAGAACACATCCAATCCACCAGAATAACAATCTGCTCTTGCTCACAAAGGCTTCGAAAGTAGAGTTAGAGGCAGGAAGAAAGTCTGGACTCAGGCAGGGTCCCAAGCTTGGGACTGTGCTGGTGCAGCAACCTCACGACAGAGTGACCCAGTGCAATACCAGCAGTGCATCCCAGGAGCATCCCAGCAACTCCCAGCAGGCTGGGACAGCTCCTTGGCACTCCTGGGGCACACAGGACAATGAGCCCAGTGCAAAGCATTCCTGATGCACCACCCTATGGAAAAGTCCAGTTGTGAGAGACAGCAAGTCAAACTGGACGACATTTGGCTGCAGGACACGTGGCCCTGTGTGTAAGCTGTCCCCCAAGAGATTGGGGGGCCAGCCCTGGGCTCCCCCATCTGCTGGCAGCACACAGGGGGTGCTGCCCACACCTCCCCTGCTCCAGCGCCAGAGCTGCTCACAGAAACCAGCTCAGCCAAGCCCACACTACTCACAACCCCCTGGCTAATTTGCACTCAGAAATATGACTCTGCATTTCCCCATGAAAGGGCTCACTGTCTGGGCACTGAGAGGGCTGCAGCAGCAGCATGTGCCAGATGAATGGATTGTTACAGGCACATGGAGAAACCCCAGTGCCGCCATCAACACGCACAGGGCTGCTGTCAATCCAACAGCTCTTTCTGCCGTGCTCTCACACAGGGAGCCATGCCAAGTTTAAAGGTTTGGACCCTGAGCGAGAGCTCCAGACCTGCCTTGCTCAGGCAAAAGCAGTTACAACAATTTAAGTTTTTTTTTTCACTGTGTATGCAGGGAAACTCTTTCCACCCTAAGTATCTGCAATGCTCCCACCAGGAATGGATAATACAGAACACAGACCAACCTAAGCCCAGTAAGGAAGGGTAATTCCATCCCTGCCCCTAGAGATGGTTCCAGGTATCTTATTACCAATGTTGCCCAGAGCTGTGGCTGCCCCATCCCTGGAAGTGTTCAAGGCCAGGTTGGACAAGGCTTGGAGCAACCTGGGCTAGTGGAAAGTGCCCCTGCTCATGGCAGGGGGTGGGACTGGATGGGCTTAAAGGTCTGTTTCAACACAAACCCTTCTGTGATTCTGTGATTGCAGAAGCAGACGAAGTCAGCGAGACTTTTTCCAAAGGAATTCAACCTCAGGGTAGCTTGAGAACAGTAGTTTTCAAACTGTGATCAGCAGATGTGTGTGAACTATGTCTAGTTTGCTTGTGAAAGGTAAAAAAAAAATCTACCATACCCAAGTCAAAGTTTGCTATGCTGCACAGGAAAAACATGTTTGGTTTACGCTCAGCTGACGGAATACCATTCCCCTTTCACTGCTGCTGGAAGGGTCAGAGCCAAAATCCTCCCTTATCAAGACTGCCCACTAAAACCTCACTGTGTGATCCCCAGCACTGTCTCAGAAGGCAGCACAATGAGCTGTCTGTGCACCCAGAAACTCACAGAGCTTTAGACACTAAGAATAACCTCAGTTTATTCTTACAGAGCAAGATAACAGGGCCAAGGCTGGCACAGGCACATCATAAACACTCCTGCTCTCCTCAGCAGGCTGTGAATTACTGGCTGCTTGCAGGAAAACTGGGCAACTTCAAGGATGATAAAATCCCAGGTGTTTATAACATGTAGTACAGACACAGAGGAATAGAAACAGAAGTAAATTTCTTGACTGCTTCTTCTATAGCTTCTGTACAAGCAAGTCAGTTACCTTTGGGATGAAAAACATTAGCTTTCAAAATACAGTCAGGAAGTAAAGCAAGAAAAACCAACCATGAATCTGTAACAAACTCTTCATAAGGAAAAGAGCTGCCATGTTTTACATCTTGTATCTCTTAAGGGACCCAGGCACTGTCCCAGAACACAGCAAGCCTGCAGGCAAGGCTGCCCTTCCTCCTGGGCTGGAGCACCTCCTCTTCCTCCTAGGCTGTCCCAAGGGGCAGCAAACTCCACTGCTGTGCAGGGGCTTTCCTGCACATGGCATGTCACCAACCCTGTCTGAGTTCAAGGAGGTTCTCAGGGAAGTTTAGTTTTAGGGAACACTAAGGGAGGGAGTGGGACTCTGTGACCCTTATGGGTCTCTTTTAACCCAAGGTATTCTGTAATTCTACTTTGTAATTGTGTTTCTGCAGGGATCAGTCGGTTATCCTCACTTTTACAGCCAGACCACAGTGTCCGTTAAGTCTTTTCCAATTTTAATGATCTATGATTCAAGGCTTTGCCTAGAGCACAGCATGAGGTGAGGCAAGGAGTGGGACTATCTGTCCATGGCCAGCCTGACCCCTCACCATGAAGCCCAGCAGCCCATCCAGTCTCTCTCCTGCCATGGGCAGGGACACCTTCCACTAGACCAGGCTGCTCCAAGCCCCATCCAACCCAGCCTTCCAAGAACTCACAGGGCTAACACCTCTCTCCAGCAAAGGAAAAGAATTTCTGCTTTAAAAACACTTTTCAATCTGACCCACAGTATCAAAAACAAGTAAAGAAGCTTCAAAACACAGTAGCAGAAGTTAGCCATGTACCAGATGCTCCTGGATACAGAGGCATGAAATCCACCCATGAAATTCTCCCCAAATTCATCCAAAGATATCCAAGGTGCTGCTGATGGTGGGAGCCACCTGAAGGAAGCTAATATTGTCCAAAAAACACATATCCCATGATGCTGCTGCCTGCCATATGGTCAGGATACGGAAGGAGATGATGAGTGCAGGTCAGGACAATCTGTCTTTAAGTCAAGCCACATGCAGCAGCTTTATGGTCTGCATTAACATAAAAAAAAGAACCATACAGAAAAGGTAATGCAAGAAAACTAAAAATAAATAAATCAAATGCTCAGCATGGTTCCAAATGGTTTGCCACTGTCTCTGAATGATAAAATGGCAAATGGCTGCAGAGCCATTTTTTTCAGGGATATCTGCTCAGGGATATCAGATTTTTGCCTTTTCAAGGATCACCAGAGCTTCAGAGAATACCCATGAAAACTAACCCAGACAGAAATACAAAACTCATTTAACCTCCCATATTCTGGGATCAAGGAATCAACCAGAAAAAACCAGAATTAAAGTGTGAACACTGGAGATCCAGCCAGCTCTCAGAATCAGCAGCTTAATAACCCAACCAAAGCATAATCCCTGTGAACCTACAAGACACACCTAGAACAGAGTATTTACCAACATCAGGCCAGACATTTCCCCTGCTCCACTGCAAACTCACAGCACACAAACACAGCAGGTTTCATTACTCTCCCCCTGGCACAGGTTTCTCTTGGCATAAAGGAATTTATGGCAAACTCTGCTTTCACCAACACAAAACTAACACTTACAGTCATCAGTGAGTTATTTTAGAGTTTGACTTTGCTGAAGCCAGCATGGAACTTGAGACTTCATAATTTTGGCCTAATTTTCCTCAAGTAGTCAGTTACCCTGGAAAACAGTGGTTCTCTGAATTGCATGGAATGGTACACTGCTTGAAAATAAATGGATTACATCATATTTGCTGGCAAATGGCTGAAAATGTTTTATACACAGTTAAGAGAATAGAAAGATCAGCACTGCAGCCAAGCACAGAAAAATATATTTAACCTTTACAGACAAAGTAGAGTTTTCCAGGATGTGATTTTGTCCATCCCATTTCAGATGAAGAAATAGCTGAAAAGGTAACAACCTCATATGCTGACAGAATTCTGAATAAGGGGGGAAGGAAAACACAACAAACACCACCCTGCTAGGATGAAATAGTGAATTTATGAATTAAAATCTTCTGAAGTTTTTCCAGATAGATTTTACAGTTCTTGCTTTAAATGGCTAAGTGTACTTATCTGCAATGTACCCCTGGGAATGAGGTGATGTGAATCACAGAGGTCAGAAGCCCTTAAAACCCACAGCAAGGGTCTCAACCTTGCACTAAGGCAGCACTCTAGCTTCATTATACAGAGAGAGAAACAAAGCCAAAAAGATTAATGGATTTTCACGAAAAAAAGGAGTGGGTGTCAGAGCTGGGAATGATAAAATAAGCTAACCCTCCTTCCAAAATACACACTGAAATAAACTACAGATATTCAGTTTTTATAGAGCAGTTTACTTAGTGCATTCACAGAGTACTTGTCAGACTAGTGGTAAATTTGTGGCCATGGTAATATCAAGAACAACTTTTCCTTTGTGTTGCTTTTAAGAAACTCTTGGAAATTCACAGACAAAATCTCTCTTCCCATCCAAGTATTCTGCCTCCAGCACTGAAAAAAAAACACTCTGGGTTTTTGGATATGGGGTTCCTGATTTTTAGGGTTTAGAGTTTTAAAGCAGTGAAGTACTAGTACTGGAAAGAAGGAAAAAAAAAAAGAAAAGCAAAGTATTTCTACTTTAAATTCCAAATACCTTGGGCCAGCCAGAATTTCTGGATCTGAGTCTCTTTGATTTGTGATCTCATGTTTCACTCAGGGATACAGAAATCCACACAGCCTCTCCTATGGACACACATGTGCTGGACACGTGGCTGCTGTGGGGTCAACACACAGGACATGCTACAGATGCCAGGGTCAGAACACATTCCCCCTTGGAAAAGACTGGACTCAAAGTGATGGAAAACTGGTGCTGTGCTGATGGCTGACTTAATGCTAAAGAGAAGACAAAGAGAAACAGCAAGGTCTTAACTCTAATCTTGTAAGCTAAAGGCTCTGCAGCTCTCTGTAAGCAATGCTGTACATTTCCCATCCCCAGCTAAGGCAATGGGACCATGAAAACAGAGGGACACCTGGCAGATGGGATTGCTTCCTCTGCAGTACACAACATCAATTCTCCCTTCTGCTGGTCTGCTCTCTTTGTGTATCTCCATTCCAGGGGATGAAACACAGGAGACAAAGTGTGTTCCTGCCCCAGCACACCTGCAGGTGTTGGACTTGGCTGCTCCCTCAGGGGACAGGACATGTCAGGGACAGGCTCTGGCCCAGGAGCCCTGCACGCATCACAGCACTTGTCCAGCAGCATTCCCAGGCCTGGACATTGCAGCTCCCTGGGGCTCTGAGGCAATTTCAGAGGCTGGAAAGTGGAATTTTTGGAATACCTCAGCACAAGGCATTGCTGTGCTAGGAATGAAAGAGCAGAATATGTCCAGCTTTAAGGAACCCACAGTCCCTCTACTGAGCATGCAGGAATCCAGTCCAGTTTCCCAGGGGTAAACACCATCCTAACCCCAATCCCAGCACCTTACAGGGAACAGCAGATAATATGTCACAACTTCTTATATACTACAAAACATGCACCCACATACAAAATAACAGACGGTCTCTGAAGAGTTTGGGGTTTGCACAGAGGTGTGATGCATCAGCAGATAAATTGAAACCTAATGGCTTACTTTATTTGCTCAAGCTATTACGTTTCTTGGGAGTTATGTTCAAAGGTGTTCAACAGATCATTTAATATGACCTACTGCACAGTGCAAAGCATCAGCTAATGGCCCCATATGGAATTCAAAGATTTACCACTGCTTGCTTGAATCAAAAAATCCCCAACAAAACAAAAAAACTGACCAAAAAAAACAACCAAGAAACAACCCAAACCAAAAATCCACTGAAAAATCCCCACCAAACCCCAACCCAAAACAAAAATAATACCCCAAAAAACCAAAACCCCAGCACCATTTTAAAAAATTTATTTTCATCTGAAACTGTCTCAGATTCTTATTCTGAAGCCTTTCAAATAAACCCTCAACAGCTCCATCTCAAATCCACACAACAGCAACTGATGTGCTGCACCAGCTTGCAAGGGAACAGCTGATATATCACAAAAGTACCAGGCCACTAGAGGGATATCTTAAATACAGGAAATAAAGATAGTTCATGGAAAAACTGAGGCTGGTTCTGTCTCCTTTGAGAAATCATTCTGCTCTTGAACTTCTGCCTGTTTAGTGGCTGCAACTGGGCAGAACTCTTGTTTTTGAAGAGCTTCATTAACCTCTTCACATCATGTAACCCAATACAAGATCTAATGAGCTGAAATCTAGGGGTTTTGGGCTCTTTACTTTGGTTTCTTCCAAGTATATTCTTAACTTCTATACCAGCCCAGAACTGGAAGAAATACATCCTCCTGAGGAGGAAAGGCTGGAGGTTTGATCCAGCTGTGTGTCCAAACTATTAGAACCAGATGTTTTCCTTAACCTCCGGATTATCCCAAAGGTGTCTCTGTAGTACCCAACAAGCCACACATCTGCAGGAGCTACAGGAGCCTGGTCAGCTTTGTCAGGTGGGTGAGTTCTGCTGGAGATGTAACAAACCATCATTTCTCCTTGGAGATATCACTGTTGGAGAGGTCAAAGACCTGAAGCTCATTTCCCCTCAGCAGATCTCTGTGGGACACTGACTTTATTCTGGCTGTCACCTGTGATTCTGATCCACAGCAACAATAAGTTCTCTACCTTGCAATAGCACAACAGGGCAAACCTGAAGGTGACTGAAGCTCTCCACAGGCAGAATCAACCAACACCACTGCACAATGAACTAGTGAGTGCAGAAAAGAAATTCCTGCTTAGGCCCAGCCTAGCCCTGAACACACATCTCTCCCCCCTTAAATCTGCACCACATACACAAAGACAGGCTCATCCAAAAAACCAGATGGGAAGTTTGTAGGCAAGGCTGCTGGAAGCACCACTGACAGCAGCTCAATTCTTGCTCTGTGAAACAGAGCTTCCTTCAAGGCTCAGGTATTAGGCAAAAAATCCTGGCAGCAGCCTTCGTTTGTATTAAGTCAGAGCAGAGTTCTGCCAGCAGACGGCCATGAGCTCACTAGTCTGAAAAAACATCTCATTGACAAGAGTTTTTGTGGAAGCAGTAACTTGTTTGTGTGAGAAATAAGGGGAGAAGGGGGAGCGACTGTATGTCAGGAGTGATAAAACCTGTACTGCAAACACACAGTAATTTGATTTCCATTTAAAATGATATAGGATAATTTCCATTTAAATCCTGCTTCAAGTAAAAAAATGGAATTAAAAAGAAGTCATAAATTAATAGACAGTATTTAGCATCAGTGACATTTTCATATTCCAGTCACACACACTGAATTTATTTCAGACTGGTGTTTTGAAAAATGAGTGCAACCATAGTCTCTGACAGCCAGAGCCAGAGGAAGAAAATATTTGAGGAGGCAAAAGACCCAAAAGCAATTATTATTCTCTACCAACCAATTTAGAACAGTCTGGGTAGGCTCCTCCAAAACCCTGGAGCTCATCTCAGAGACAAATAAATGGAAACCCCATCTTGAGCTTGGTACTGAAGGAGCACATATTGTCTGGAGCAAACACCAGCAGCATCCAGAAACTGATTTATGTGAATGAGTCAAGGAATGCTGAGGGAGTAGGACTGGGAAAAATGAGCATGGTGCTGGGCTACTGCTCTGTTGTTCCAGTAACTGGTTGTCCTAAACCAGATACAAAGCACAAAAATACATGCAATGCTTGGTCCCTACCAGCAGCTGGCTTTTCTAAACCTCCAGGGCCTCAATAACCTGCTCATATCTCAGTTTACAGCAGCTTGGAACTCCCAACCCTCACCTAAGCTGTCCTGTAAAAGGGAACAGAAAGGATTCACCTCTACCAACACCCCACCCCAGTCTGAAAGGAGCTGGAGCCAAGCCAAACTAGAGAAGCTATCGAGTTCCAGGCACTAAAAGTACAAACTCTAGCTAAGTGCTTCCAGAGACCCTCTGCACATGCTAAGAGAGAAGAAATGCCATGCAGCCAAGTCAACACCAATCTGCTTCCCTCTGCCAGCACACAGAATCCACCAGAAAATTCACATCTCCAACTCCTACTCCTCACCACAACCGTCCAAGGAATCCCAGTTCAGTCCAGGCGCATTCACAAGGTTATATCAGACACTCCACTATCATCAGCCCTTTTCTCCATCTGCAGCATCTGCAGAAGTAAATAGAGTTCTCAAAACCTTCCCACTCCCAAGACCTAACTTCACTTTAATCCCTTGGGCACCAAGAGATCCTGTCCATGACACAGGAGATTATCTGACCTTGCTCCCTGCTGACACCACTCCTCCTCCTGACTTTTAAGCCTGTATAACCCATCACTAAAACAGATCCTTGAAGATTTAGATTTCCAAATCTGAAAGCTATTCCAGCTACTTCTCCCACTGGTAATTCTTGCCAATTGTAGCCAAGAATTAAGGAGAAATAAATGCAGGCCAGCAGTTCCTGAAGACATTAGAACTCCTTTCAATCCTTCAGTTTACAGAAAAGAGAAATATCTTGCCTTTTACTGTTTTTCCAAAATGAAAACATAAATCTTTATCCTAATCATGCAGTTCCTAGGCTGACATATTTTTCAATGTCTTTTTTTTAAATTAGGATTTTTGCTAAGTCTAGTGTAGTGACTTTTGCATGTTCTTTTCAATTAATTTTAAATATTTTTGTCATTGTCTTTGTGAGTTATGGTGTTAATTACAAGTTCTGATTAAACTACAGGAATGTATTTGTTGTCTTCATTTAAAAAGAAGAATTTGCAAGAGTAAAAACACACCCTCAATGAACCAGAAGGGGGGCTCCCAGCACCAAGGTGCAGTGGCCAAGGACACACCCTGGAACACCCCAAGGAAAAGGCAAAGCAGCTTCCTGGAGCAGTGCAGCCAAGGACAGAGCTCAGCACCTGCTCTGCTCCTCCAGCACACACCAAACCACATTTCAATCTCACTCACACACTTGGTTTTTCTGGTTCTCTTTTCGATGCAAAGAGGATGTAACATTTCTGCTTCCTCACTGAGAAGTGCTGATGATTGATGGAGAGAGGAGAGTGTTGCTGCAAAGCTTCACAGGTCATGTTCTTTGCCTTCTAGACAAAAACTGTGGAACAGAAGAGATCTCCCACAGCTTTTCCTGTCCAAAATCGCACTTCCTAACATCTTTTTATAACTTGTCTGAAGCAAGCTTTTGGTTACCTTATGATACAGCAGTCCAGCTACAGGAACTTGCTTAAGTTCACTCAGCTGAAGTCTGGTATTCACATACTGTGAGCTAAAAAAAGAAGAAAAAAATCGACCAACCAACCAACATAAAATCAACAAAGCTCCAGACAGAATGAAAGGTAAATAGCTGGAAATCTATTTATTCCATGTATTACAACAACTCAGGCACCATGGATAATACAAAGATCCCATCAACATCTATGTTTTAATCAATCCCTGGAAAAAGGGTAAGGACAGACTTTGGTGAAGGCATATTCCCACCCCAAAACAACACTATCAGCTTTCATGCTGTTTTATCTGATTCTACAGTTAGTTACATGTTAGTAAGGGAAAAAAACACACTGACTACTTGAATAGTTGGTCAGAACGAAAGCAGCCTTCACTCATGAGTAAGATTTCACTTCCCAAAACCTCTAACAGCTACCTCAAATAAGCAACCACTTCTCCCAAAGAAATGCAAGAAATTCTGCTTTATAGGCCATTAACATAACTTCAGTCCTCTGCAGTGAATTCAGTCTATAGTACAAAATTTAGCCTTTTTTTAGCAGTGCCACATCATGTCAAGACGAGGAATAATGTGTTATGTTGCAAAACTTTATCACAACCTAAATGGTTCACATAAAACTTTAATGACTAAAAGTATATACCAGATTCACAGTTTAAAATCAACATGTTGCTATTAGTCTCCTGTCAACTTTTTCAGAAAGAAAACTGGTGTCATTTTACAGTAACAAAAGTGCTCTGGCCCAAGGACACCAGATATAGATATATAGACAAATGCATGTGCCTGCACATACAACCAAAACTAATAATTTCATGCTTAAAAACTGGATTCAGGCATTGTATGAGGCACATTGTACACAAAAAAAGGAAAAAAGAATTGTGTTTTTCTTAACTGATGAGTGTTTTAATAGTGCCACACATCTCTATGAAGGAGCCTGGAATTTTACAGAACAGGGCAAAAAAAATCAACTTCATAGTGAACACAAATTTTTTCTTTTTTTTTCCTATCTTTCTTTACCCTAAAATTTTGGTGCATGTGGGTCCCATTTAGCTGTAATCCACCCTTGGCCATGAGCACCATCAACGTGCACAATGCTTGACCAGAATAAAGGAAATGAGATGCACAGAAATAGACTGCAATAATACCAAGTCTGAGACATCATCTCACAGGAAGGAAATTCCAGGTTCTGACAGACAGCACCCCACATCACCTCGGTCCTCTCTCAGCCCTGTAACCCAGATGAGCCTTCTGGGACAAGAGACAGCAGCAGTGCTGGGAGATGCTCTGCACACCACGTGCACCACAGATCTGCTTTTAGAGAATCCTGACCCAATGCATGAAGACTTTTACTCCCAAGACACTCAGATAAATAACTGCAGGTATGTGATAATTTACATAAGAGATCAAAAAAGCCCTTTAATCTCTGGCTCAGTACAAATCCCTGTTTTGGTATCCTCAGGAAGGGCCCTGCCAAACACAGAGACTGACTCCTCTTCAGCTGCACTCAGACACCTGGGGTCTCTTCTTCAGGAATCTGATGGGCAGTGACCAGGCATGTTCCATTTAACAGAAAATGTGAAAGAAAAAGGAGAAAAAGAGGTTGGAACAACAGCATTTATCCCAAAGGTCTGCCACCCTCAGCCCATATGAATTTCCAAGTCCTTGACAGTGACAGGGCTGCCCAGGGATTGTAGAGTCAGGTTAAACACCTGAACTGAAACCAGAGCTGCCTGTGAGCAGGGACCAGCCAGCCTTTGGAGCTGCATTCCAGCACTAACCATTAGTTCAGCTGGGGAAGATGACAGTGGGAATGGGGCAGGCTTCCCCATGGATCAGACCTAACTGATCCCTACTCCTAGATTTGTCAGAAATAAGGAGCTGAAACAGCTGGTGTGCCAAGCACAGGTGAAATAGACAATTTGTTTTTTAGGGGCAATTAACAGGAGCACTTAACAGCCACTAGTGGTTGCAGCTGGTCCTTGGACCCACAGCTGAAGGTGGTTCAAAAGACAGGCTAGTGCACAGCCTGGGCAGCCTGGACTGCATGAAGAATCCCAACTCTGCAGGAAAGACAAGTAAGGGATGAAGTGGGAGCCTGTCCTGGGCAGGAATGAGGCAGATGACTCCTTGAGGTCTTTTCATCCCTACTTTGTACTTATGAAAAAAGACAAAATAATCTTGAAAACTAGATCTTCCTGACCCTTGACAATATCCAAAGGCTTATCATAAACAACAGCCTCTGCTACTGAACTCTGTCCCACTGATTCTTTTGGGCAACAGATTAGGTTACTGGATTCCAGTCTCTAAACCCACAACCTGCACTACAAGGCACCAGGCAGGTCATGACACAAGGGACAGACACACAGATAACAGGGTAGACCCCTGTCTCAAAAGCTGAGTGCCAAAAGACAGCAGACAAAATAAATGGTTCCATTTTAAGAGATACAGATCATGCAGAAATCAGATATAAAAAATAATTAAACAAACACAATGTGCTGTGCTTACTAGTGTCACAGAACTCCTACACATTTCAATAAACCAGTTTTATGGTATTATCTCTGTTCCTCTGGAGGGCTATTTATCCATTTTATGGTGATGCCAAATTATTTTTCCCTTTTTTCTGTTATCCCAATATTCTCACTGCTGTCTAGTAGACCCTAATATAAATTGTGGGACGACATGGTCTTTAATGTCATCAAAAAAGCATCAGAATCTGTCAATCTGTGACCAGAGCAGGGAAAAATAAAGAAACTCCTGCTACCCTGCACATTGCCATCACACAGCTCACGCCTCTTTTATGGCTTCTCTGCAGAACTGCACAGTTTTTAGCTGATGAGTGGTTTGAGTCTTGCCATGCAGACCTCAGCAAGGCACAGCAGTAATTTCTGACTTCCCTGCAAATGTTTCTACTGAATAATTTCATGGTGCCATTTGCTTCAGTTTGCCAAGACTGAGATGAGGAAGAGAAATTCAAAAGCCAAAAGAAAAAGTGATTATGGATATTGGGATGGGAACTTACCTGGTTTTCCATTTTTATGTAATTTTACTGCACCTTGGTGTAAAAATGACCTTAGCAAGAAAGTATTCATAACTGACATTTCTTGATTCTATTTCCAGTCTTGATAATTCAAGAATCTCGTGTAGGTTACTTTACCCTTCTACCCCAATTTCCCCAGCTAGAAACTGGAAGTATTTACTCCTATTCCTTCTTTTGATGCAGTCATCTAAATGCAAGTTCTCTGGCAGAAAGACTCTCTACAACATCTTGCACAGCAGGAAGTCACCTGAATTGCAATTCCAAAGCTGTGTAAATCCCATCTCACTCCTGACCCCTCAGTCTAAAGCTGTTATTAAAACTACATAATAAATAAATTTTAAGTATCTACACTTACAAACAGAAAACTAAATCCCACTGAAATTTAAATGACGAGCCAAGTGCAAAGTCAGTTAATTTCTAAACCTGTGTTTTAATACTGCCACGTGGAAGTCACAGCACAGGTGAGCACATCTGAAACGGATGCAAAACACCAGTGGACAGAAGCAGGAGAGGCAGAGCCAGCAGACTGGAATGTCAGCATTCCTAAGTGATTAAGAGTGACCATGAAAATTAAAGTGACCTCCTTGCTCAAATGGTGACAGAAAATGGAGTTTGAAAGCCAACACTTCCCTGTGAGTAATAACAGCTAATTAAGTTTTAAATGATCCCTGCATCTCACTGGAGTTTGCCCTCTATGTGGAATCTTTTCATATTTGAAAAATAAACCATTAAAGAATAAGAAAATGCTCAGATATCATCAGCTAGTTCCAGTCTACTAGTATATAATTATGAAATATAATTATTACACTGATCTCATCAGCTTCAACCCGTGCTTTTAAGTTGAAACCATTCCTTCACTGGAGCTGTGTTACATCCACTCATCTCTCAGCTGGGATTTATTCCAGCTTTCCACCTGTCTCACTATTGTTCACATTATCATTTCTGAAACATAAGCATACACTGATCCCCAAAGCAGGCAGGGATTTTCAAGCACAAAAGGACCTAATTACTGCTCCCAAGCACCAACCCATTTATGCAGGCATTCCATCCCCAGGTTACTAAGAGAAGAGAGAGCAGATGACCCACTAAGATGAAATTACAGGCAACTTTCTTCGCTATGCCATCACTTAATCTGAGACTAAAGAAAGTGTAAGGCAGTGTGATAAACTGCTGAATACACACACTTTCAGGCTGTCTACTGCAGCCAAGATGAACCTGCCCAACAAGCAAACACCGTACCTGTAAATGACCAATCTGAAACAAACAGTCAGCACTGATACAGCTGAAAATAAAACCCCACAACCTCGGCCTGCTAAAAAAAGAGGGTTGGGGCACGCTGACTGTGTAACTTCTGGGTCATTTTTGTCCGAGATAAAGATCCCTTTCCCTCCCTTTGCAGCTCTCCAAGCCCAGCACAAACAATGCTGCACACTTTCCCTGGAAGGTTCCCAGGTGGGGTGGGAGCACAGGGAGCCCTGGAGAAGCAAAGTCACACGAGCAGCACATCAGAAGAACCCTCTGTGGTATAAAAAAGCTGGAATTGGGTCCCAGAGCCAGGTTTTTCCTTCAGGCTCTCTCCTGCTGTGGGCCCCAGCCCGCTCCCCACAGCACTGGGTACCTGGGCGCTCGGAGCGATGGCTGCAGCCCTTCCTCCTCCGCAAAGGGACAGCTGCTCCTCCATGGAGACAGCAGAGCCAGCCTGGCTCTGTGGCCAAAGCAGGGACACCGCCATTCCCACTGGGATAGCCGGCTCCAAAGGCTCCCAGAGCGCCTACGGCCAAGTCCGTGCGGGAAGCTGCGCGGGGCCGGCACCGAAAGCTGAGCCGTCCCTCAGGACTGCCGCCGTGCAGCCATGAGCACAGCCCCGGGCGACACAGCCGGGGTTAACACGGGCCAGCCCGGGTGGAACTTCCTGACTGCCGGCGAGGGCAGCGAGGGAAGGAAGGGTTTAGCTGTGCCTCCTCCGAGCCAGCTGGCCCCACACCAAATGGCCTGCCCGCCTCATTACAGCCAGCAAGTCCCTCCAAAGCCGCTCGCAATCAAGGCGTAATTAACAGCCAAGGTAAGAAGGGAGCGCGAGGCTGCCCAGCGCACACCTTTTGCTCAGTATCGGGATAACGAAGCTTGAGATTGATACAGACTACACAAAGGAAATTCAGTGCCTGCTTCAAACTCATTATCTCTTAATCCATCTTTACTGTCACTCAAAGCTTTCACCTCAGAAATCCATCAGAGGAATCCACTGCTCAATTTCGGCCCTCCAGCTATGCAGACAGAGCATATGGGACTTTGAAATATGCTTTTAGTTTTCATTCTCATGATCTACAGTTGGGCATTTTAAAATGCTGGCTTACTCAGGAAAATGCTGAAGTAGAATATAAGTGGCAATGGAAGAATGCAAGCCTGTGAAACACCACTCCCCTGCCCTCCTCCCCATCCCAGTAACACAGGGACACAGGTAAATCTTGGAATTCTTCTCTTGAAAGGACTCTGTCTGAAACACAAGGTGCTTCCAGAAACTGACTGAATGGTTTCACTTGTTCTCAAAAGACTTTATAGATACTGTATGTGAGCTTGCTCTGAGTGGGAACTTCGTGTCCTGAACGTTCCCAGCTCTGGAAAAACTCAATTCTGACTGAGGAGCAGACTAAACCTCTCCAAGGAACCACTGCCACCCCACCAATATCTCTCACTCTCTGCAGCAACTCAGAGAATCCTCAGAACTGACAATTGTAGTCATTCTCATTTTATAAATCTTGACATTTTCATCAGCAGATTTTCCAGCTTAGCCATGCCTTGTGTCTGTGTGCAATCCTCTTAAAAAGGGAGTGATTTCTTGTAAGAACCTTAGTATATCTTAAGTTATATTAAGATAAGTCCCTACAAATACTTTCACACAATATTGCAGAGACCTTAAGTCTAGTGAAATGTACTGAAAAAGTTGTAGAGCAAACTAATTATCCGCAGGACTTCTTAAAACCTCCTAAAAAAACTCACTTTGCGTTTGTACAGCGAGAGGCATTTCGGGATGTGCTCTGCTTTGGTGATCAGGACTGCACTTACAACTCCCACGAGTTTTTTATAAACACCAAGCTGAGCTGAATCACAGGCCATGTGGGGTCTGATAATATCTGTTTCTATACACATCTGCTATAAGGAAATCTCAAATGGCAAAATTCCCACTGATACAAATGAATGAGGAGTCACAGATCTACACAGAGAGGAATGTGAATTTACCCACTGCCACACACCAGCTCGTGATTCCACACCACACTTGTGTGACACCCCAAATTTGGCCCGATAGCACGACTTGCTTTATACACCTGCAACACTAAAAGAAGGAAAAAAAAAAAAAAATCCCTGCACTGATGTTCTGCAGAGCCCCACACTTGGAGACAAATTACAGCCATGTTACTGAAACACACACAGAAACATCTGTTTAATGACACTTCAGTGGTATGACTGGGGGAAAGGTCCTCCCCACGCCCCTTCGGAGTAAAAGGAAATTTTATTGACTTTTTAAGTTAACAGGAGTCTCACCGCGGACTTCAGCAAAGAATATCTGTTTGGGGTTCTTCCAAGCAATCCTATTCCTCCCAACACTTATGTCAGGTTGAAAGATCTTTTTTTTTCCTTTGTCCCCTTGGCAAAGGCAGATTGACCAGTTCCCAAACTGCTCTAATTCCTCCATCCCGACCCCTGTTTGACCGCCGCAGCTGCCCCCATGCTGCGATTTCTGAATACATCTTTTAATCCATCTTCCAGCCTCCAGCCTGGCAACAATGCTCCTTTCAATGCCCACCAGCACCTACCCGGCCCTGCCGCTCTGCAGCCCGGGAACATCCCGAGCGGCTCCCACAAAAGCCGGGATTTACCGGCCGGGAGCCGGCCCCACGCTCCCCGCCGGAGTTCTCCGTGCCTGTGGATTTGGACACATGCTCCGGCGGTGAATGTTCCCAGGCTCCAGGCCAGCTTTGCTGGGATAACTCATCTCCCTGCGGCTCCCGACACGCGGGGGGACCGCGGAACGGGGGGCGAGCTCTCAGCCCGGCCCGGCCCAGCCCAACCCAGCCCGGCCCGGCCCAGCCCAGGCGCGGCTCCCCGGGCGGGCACAGCCGCTGCCCCTCGGCGCTGCCCGCAGAGCCCCTCTCGGCGCCGCCCCGGCCCTTACCAGAGCGCGATGCGGCTCTTGGGGTAGCTGAGCCTCTCGATGCAGCCCAGGACGTGCGGCAGCGTGTGCGCGGCGTTGCGGGCGAGGATGGCGAGCAGCACGGTGGGCTGCAGCAGCGCCGACTCGGGCAGCGCGGGCGGCTCGGGCTCGGGCTCGGGCGGCTCGGGCGGCTCGGGCGCGGCCCCGCAGCCGCGCAGCAGCGGCGGCAGCAGCAGCAGCAGCAGCGGCGCGCTCGCAGCCATGACGGGCGAGGGGCAGCCGCGGAGCCGCCGGCGGAGCGGGCTGCAGCCCGGGGAACGCGGGAGGAGGAGGGGCGGCGAGGGGAGGGACGAGCAGGGGGAGGGGAAGGACGGGCTGAGCAGCGCCGCCGCCCGCCCTGCGAGCCCCGCTCAGCGCCCTGCGAGCCGCGCTCGCCGCCCCCCGGGCACCGCCCCGGCCCCGGCGCGACCCCCGAGCTCCTGAGGCTGCGGTCAGCGCTGCTGATCAGCGCCCGCGGGGAAGGCTGCGAGCCCCACGTTTCTCCACCCCAGTTCTGGGCTTTAAAGAGCCTTTTGGAGTTGCTGTTAACGCTGAGACGTCCCTTTGTTCCATGCTTACATGAAGATCTCGCCATCATCCTTCCCACGTAGGTAGGGAATTGAAGTAACTTTGAGCTTTAATATCAGAAAGTTTTTGGCAAAAAATCGGCGGGATGTCTGTGCGACACACAGCTGCACACCCCACACCCATCCCACGCTGCAAGGAGGGATGCGCTGCTCCAGCTGGAGCGCAGCTGAAAGATTAATATCGTAGAGTCTTCAGAAAGGCTTGGGTTGGAAGAGACCTCAAGGATAATCTCATTCCAACCCCCTGCCATGGACAGACACCTTCCACTATCCCAGGTTGCTCCAAGCCCCTTCCAAGCTGGCCTTGGACACTTCCAGGGATTGGGGCAGCCACAGCTTCTCTGCGCAACCTGTGCCCTTCATAGGGAAGAAATTCTTCCCAATATCTAATCTAAATGTACTCTCTATCAGTTTAAGGATGTTCCCCTTGTGCTATCACTATCTGCCCATTTAAAAATTCTCTCTCCTTCTATTTTACAGGCCCTTCTCATGTGCTGGAAGGGCTCAAAGGTCTCCCTGGAGCTTTCTTCTCTCCTGGCTGAACAACCCCAGCTTTCTCAGCATCTCTTCTTTGAAGACAGGAAATACAGGGAAGATTTTCTCTACTTCATTGACTTACTCACCATGGAAAATGTTCCCATGAATAGACATGGATGGCAGTTTAGCATAAAGATACATAAAAAATATTCCAGCAATTAAAATTATTGGGTCATGATCTTGAAAGGGGCATGGTAACCATAGTTCTCTTAGAAGTTAATAGGATTTGGGCATGCTAGACCCTTTTCAAGATGAAATCTCTAATTAATTCTAAGGGCCCCATCACAGCATATTTGGGGGTTACTGTGGGTAGGAAGTTTCTCCAAGGTTGACAGACGCACTTTGATCAGGTGCTACTGTTGGCTGTGTGCTTGCAACACTTAAAAAGCAGGCAACCTTTAGCAAGCAAACAATTGTTTAATTATCCATAATCTCATTGTGAATTACTTGCATCAAGGTGTTATATATATATGTGCACACACACATATATAGAGTTAATACTTACTGTTCTTTTGCTTATAGAACCTAATTCACCACACACACCAAATTATATTGTCTCAGTTTCATGATCAGATGACTTCACAAAAGGGATCATCCTAGGAAACTTCAATAAAGAATCTCCAGGGGTCATAGAATCATCTGCACTAAAATTTGAGAAAGTCTCTCAATTTGTATGCATCTTCCTGAACAATTAGTGCAAATGTGTTCCTCTTGTTTGCCCTCCACAATGCCTTTATAATTGTCCTTCTAGAATGATACATTAATGAGGCTTTTCTTCCATGGTTAGTTTGCCACATGTTGCTTTTATGCTTGGATTCATTAACCAAATAGAAGGAGCAGCTTTGCAGCCTGTGCGAGGTGATTAGAGTTTCACAGGAGCCAGCCCAATCTACACTCACGGAATTCTGCTGCTGCCCACGGGACCGCTCACATTTGGAGGGTGGGGACTAATGCTGCCAAATTATATTTGATGTGGAGGGCTGGAAGCTGGCGTTTTCTATCCACTGGACGCTCTAGATGGCTCACAGTCCTGATTTTAGGATATTTCAGCAGAAATAAGCCCCTCCTCTGCCTGCCTTTGCCAGAACTCTGAGTGTGTTTTTACCCTATGCAGGTCGTGATGTCCTCCGTGAAATCTAAGCTCTCTTCAGCTCTTTTCTGAAAAAAAGAAGACACTCCTCTCTTCTTTTTGTTTTGTGAGCAGCGTCAGGGCTCTAGCAATTTGCTGGGGACGAATGAAAAGACTCCAGCAGCATCCCAAAGCCAGAAATTCACTCTCCAAAGTGATGTTCCCTCGCTCACACAGCTCCCTGTGCTGGCTGGCTGCTGTGGAGCACAAAAGAGTGAGAGCAGCAGAAGCCTGAGATGTTCTTCCATGCAGAAGAGAAAGGAGTCAGCTCAGCTTCATCTCTCACTCCCAGTCACACACAGTGCAGGGCAGAGTTCAGAGAGCTCAGGTAAACAGTTACCTGACAATTTGTGTCATCCCAACACCCATGAATGTGTATGGCTTTATGTCCACATGCAAAGAAATCTGTACTCATTCTGACTTTGTTGGTGGCCAAAATTATATCCTGTGGGGTTGTTTTAAGCCCAGACTCCATCCTGCTGTGACAGGACAATGAGCCACTCTGTGGTGAAATATTTTAGCTTTGAGGAAGAAATGGCTTTTTGCAGATGTAAGTCCCACAGAAATCAATTAAAGCCATTTGTTTCAGCCTCCTCTAAATATCTACACCAAACAAGGACGTTCCAGCTATGACAACTGTCTCTGGCAGAGGCATAATCCCTCGGTTTGGCAAGTGACAAATTCTCTCTGAGGCAGATTTCTTCTAAATTAGACTTGTTTCCCACATTGAGGAAAACAGAGGTTCCATCCTGCTGATGTAAATTGACTCATCTGTAGATTGATGTGAGTCCATCTCCCTTCACTTGCTTCTTCACCTCTAAGAACTCAAATCCATCCAGTTATTTTCCCAGCAGTTGAGTGAACCACTATTACCAACTCTTCCATGAAAGTCTTGGAGACTGGATTTTTTTTATCCCATCTAGCTATCTGTTCTGTGCCCAGGGAATTGAAGTGCTGGCTAACACAATACTTTTTAAGCAGCCAGAATGGCTGTGCTCATTTTACCACAAAATTCCTTGAATTAGAATGTCCCAAATATGACTCCCTGTGGCTACAAACCACATACAAATTTATGTGTTACATACATACAGACCAATTTTCATTGATGCTTTATTGTAGGACAGCCACAGTTTGGAATTTGTCAGAAGACTCACCGAGACAGATGGAGCTGATAAGCCAGACCTGGGATATTTGGAATTAGGCAAAGCATATTCTCCTTGGAAGTCAGAGATATTTCTAGTAAAGCAGTCCAAGGCAACACCTTGAAGGCATGTCCTTTATGCAGTCTGTAAAACCTTTGGGCACTGCTGATTGATAATGCATTCCTTGTTTTGGAGCCTTTAGAAGAAGGGACTGTGAAAGGCATACGTGTATGTATATATCTTGATATAGATATAGATATATAGATTAGATATAGATATAGATATAGATATAGATATAGAGATAGAGATATAGATATAGATATAGATATAGATATAGATGATATAGATATAGATATAGATATAAATATAGATATAAATATAGATATATGTAGATATGTTTTGTTTGGAGGATTTGAAGCGGCGCCTTTGGCCGCGGCGGGAGCGGGGGGTAGGAACGGAGCGGAGGCGGAACGGTCGGCGCGGTGCCGCGGTTTCCCGGGAGCGCGGGGCGCGCGCGCCGCCCGGAGTGAAGCCGCGTTGCACACGGGTGGGAGAGCATGGAGGCGGCGGCCGGGCCGGGCTGGAGCGGCGTCTGCCCGGCTCCGGGGGGCGAGGGCGACACCGAGCCGGGCCAGGGGTCCTCCGCGGCCGGGAGAGCCCAGGGATCACAGGGCAGCTGGTCGGGTGCGGCTGGCGGCAACTGGATCACGGCTCACCCCGCGGTAGGCCGGGGCGGGGGTCCCTCGGTCCCTCGGGGGTCGTTCGGGGGTCCCGCTCTTCCTGCAGGGCTCCCTCTCGAGGTTCCGCCAGGAGGTTCTACGGGGAGATGCCAATCTAATCTGCCAATCTATTCAGTTATATTGGGTTTATGGAGGGGTCTCTGGCCCTGGGGTAGCTGGGTAATGCCACTGCCAGCAGGGGCGGAGGTTAGAAATCACGGAATCCCGTCTGGGAAACGTAAATGCCTAAAACTTCGACTCCGTCTTAATTTTTACCACATCAAAGACATGGAGGTGTTTAATTTGGCTATCGTCTTATGTTGACGTGTTGCAGCAAAAATAGATAAAATTATTTACCCCCAAATAGGTAAAATTCCACGAAGCTAGAGCTGTTCCAGAAATAGCTGTAATTCCTCTCGTGTTTATTTTGCTTGCTTTTTTTAAGTGCTAAAATATGGGGAATGTGGAAAAGGGAGCTTTTGAGATACTGTCAGGAAACAAATCCTGCTTTTTGATTGCCTTAAAACTGGTTTGAAACTCCAGTGGCTCTGCTGGCTGGAGAGGTGGTGTGTGCATTCCAAGTGTAACCTGTGCTTTCCTTTATCAACCTTCCTCTTTGGGTCTCAGTTCACAGAAATGATGTCACTTGATGTGTCTGACAGCACTCAAGTCTATGCTGCCTTTTTGGTGTACCTGGACCTCTTAGAAGGTAAATTGGGGAAGTGATTGTATCCCAACAAATGTCTTTGCTCTTAGGGGCTGTTAAATTAATTGGTTGCACTGAGACATTACAAAGTCCTTGGTGCCCATTTTGAGACTTTTTGTGCTGAAAGTTTTGTCCTCTGCCTCCCTGGATCCTGTGCAAAGATGAGGGTCCATTTCATCCAGCAGCTCCAGGTGCAGGTGTTCCAGGGCAAAGGCAGTCAGCATGGAAAAAAAGGTGAAAGAGGGGTAGGGGAAGGAGTAGGAATATAGGAGGGTGAAGTGACAAGTTCAGTGGTTGAGCTTGTAATAGTCCTCACTTGTAGATTAATGTGAAGTTAATCATAGTTTTTCACAAAATTCACACTTTAGCAAATGGCTGCTGTGTGCTGGCCTGTTTTCTGGAAAGGGCAGTGATTCCTCTAGCAAAGAAGATCATTTTAGCTGTAATTTATAACCACTGTATTAATATTATGTAACAATATATTAATTTATAATAAACTGTAGGTGTGGTGCTTAGGGCCATGGCTTGGTGGAGGACTTGGCAGTGTCAGTCAGCAATGGAACTCTGTGATCTTGGAGGGCTTTTCTGGCCAAAATGTTCCTGTGAAATCCAGTGTAGTCTTCTGGTGTCTGCTCAGAGTGGAGCAGAGTTATGTGATATATAAACTTCTGCCTGGCTTCTTCCAAGTTGGCTTTATTGGAAAGGGACTGTGAGTAGGCAGCCAGCCAGCCTAAGAAAAATATTTCAGTTTTGCTTGGAGTCTGTTGCTTCTCAAGGTCAGGGAAGGGAGGGATTTTACAGTCCAGAAATTGCTCTATCTGTTGCTGTTACACCTCTGAAGAAAATGCCTTAATAGTCATTTGAAGAAGATTTCTGTAGTTCTGCAACAAAAGGTTCATCCTTATCCCTTCAAGCAGGAGGTTAGAACTATGTATGATCATTAACCATGCTTTTAGCACCTGCTGCTTCACAGTTCAAGGTGCTGATGAAGTCCAAATTTGGGTTATAGTGCTTCAGGTGACTAAAGCTGTGTGTTTTATCTTTTTGCCTTTTGCAGAACAGCTTTGTCAGGCATGGCTTTTCACCATCCATCAGTGCAGCTCTGGAGCCAGCAGGCTGGTCCTGCTCTGTGGATTTCTTTAGGATTGCTTCTCAGGAGGGGAATTTGGCAGATAAATGGAGTTTTCCTGTGAAGAGAGGGAGGGAAAACAAAACCTTAGCTGTTAACTTAGATACTGCATTTGTTATTTGATTAAAATGTGTTTTGTGTTCTACCCCTCTCATCCCCACCGAATTCCTAGGGAGGAGCTGGCACGAGGTGCAGCCGGTGGGAGTGGCAGAGCTGCAGCTGGTGTGTTTGCACGCCCGTGCCAGGGAGCAGGAGGGGCTGCAGGTGATGGTGCCAGTGCCTGCACACATCCTGATCAGCCACGACAGGTGAGGGTGTGCTCAGTGCCTGTCCCGGCTACCACTGACAGAAAATGGAGCACAGATACATTTTTCAGGGTGGTGATGGCTTGGTTAACAGGGGAGGAGGGAGTAGAGGGGTACCAGAGAAAAGCAACCTCAGAGTTATTTTGGGTTCTGCAGACACACTGCAGCTTGCAGCTTGCAATGTTAAGAAAACCTCAGCTTTGCATCAGTCTCTGCCTCTCCCTGTCTGGAAATGGTTCTTGGAGGTCAAGCAGAAACTGGTGCCCACTGATAAACACTTCCTGTTGTCTGGAGTTGCATATGTGCTAGGAGATAACAGTGGACACCAAAGTATGTGTTTGAGAGACAAGGTTAGAACACAAGACCTTCACACCTTATGTTTTGAACATTCTTGTGCTGTTTTGTGCTCTGGGAAATGGACGGTGCTTCCTGAGTTGCTGGACTTGAAAGGATCTAAGAGGAAAGAAATCCTCTTGGAGCTGCCTAAGAACCAGCTTTTTTATTGTAAAATGTGTGGATAAGCCTTGTATGGTTTGCTCTGCTTTTGCTTTTAAACTATAATTTGGCTACTTTGAACAGGAAACTCCTCTTACTTTGCATCTAGAGTTTCAAATGCCTGTGATTTTTTACTTTCACACATGCAAGAGCAATTCTTCAAGGAGAAGACAGCACAGCCATGAATTTGTTACATTACAGATATTTACAGCCTAGAAAACTTCCACTTCAGTAGTTTTGCAGTCTATTATAACTGGCCCCTAGAGCAGCCTCAGACACATGGTATGATTTACCCTCTGATAAAGGCTTCCTTCTCTGACTGGTGTTTGCCATGGTGACTCTGAAGACCTGAACTAGTTCAGCAGCATCATATGGTTGTACATTCTTCAGTTTCTTCTGTTCCCCCTCCTGATAGGAGCTGGCTCAGGGCTGGCTTTACAAATCTTACTGGTTTTTGCTTCTTCCTCTTGCTCTGTGGGCAGCAGCCAGACACAGTGGTAGGTAGCTAATTAATTGTACTTATTAATGTGTGTCTACACTCTAGGAGTGATGGTTTTGCTTTTTATTTTGAGTTTCAGGAGTGACAGATCAATGTCTTGCTAACAGACTTCTATCATCATTTTGCTGTTTGTTTGGTGAGGGGGAAGAAAATTATTTACTAGATATTGATGGAGTTTTGTGCTGAAAAAACCATTATATTTGCAATATATTGGTCAATCACTCCTAGGGGCTTGGTGTTGCAGAGAAATGTGATGTGATCTGCATGGCAGAGGAAAGCTGCTGAGGGGCCTTGCAGGGTGAAATGCTGAGTGTCACCCAGCCTGTCTGCAAGCAGGAGATGAGTGTGTGTGTGTGAAAGGGAGACTGCAGCTCTCAGCTCAGACAAGATTTTAGGGGCAGCCAGTGAGGATGTGGGATCCTTGAGGAATTCCACCTACATGCTGAGCTGTTGTGCTTGGTTAATATAGTGTGTTTCCACCTGGACTGAAAATTTGGATTCCTGGCATTGGGTAAAGGTTAGGAGTATGTTCTGATTGACTTTTAATGACAGATATTCCACTGCATGCATGTCCTATCTTTTACTGTGTCATTGGAGCTTTTCATAGGGAGCCTCTGCACTTGTTTGTTCTGTGGTGATGCTGTTTGCTCTGCCTCTGGCACCAGAGTGTCTGGAATCTGGTACTGGAAGTATGTGTGGTGGAGAGGCAAAGACTGAATGCATCACATTGATTAAAAGTACAGTTTGTGACTAGGGTTTGCTGCAGAGCAAGGACACAGGGTGTGTTGTCACTAAAATGAGCTGAATCCCAGGCTGCAGGGCCAGGTGTGTCCATAAAAGCCTGTATGTGTTCAATATCCACGGATGTTGTCAGGCTGGGAGGTTGTGTTTGTGTGCAGCACTTGTATTTGTGGTGTTGAACATGCATCTGTATTTTGTTCCAAGCAGTGCTTTGGGGTTTTGTGTTACCTGCTAAAAGCAGGGGAGGAGGTATGAGTACAAGTAAATGCAGCTTAGTATTGAGAATAAGCCCTTGGAGGTATTTGGGAAGGTGAAAATGTTCTGTCTGTTCTGGGCCTGGAATTCTGCTAAGTGCAAAAGAAGTGAGTAACAACATTTACAGGCAGCACTTCCTTGTTTAACCAGTAACACCTGGGTAGGGTTTGGAAGTGACACCTTGAAATCAGACTTCCATCTTCATTCTGCTCTGTGTTTTTCTTATTGGTAGAAGGAAGAAAGATTCCCGAGAAAATAATGGATTTTTTACTACATATATGCTAAAAAAGATGTCACATTTTGCAAATATTAGTCAGTCACTCTTGTGGGTTTGGTCTTGCAGAGAAATATAGCAGTGGTTCTCTACTTCAAATCCACGTCAGCCAAGCTCTGCCTTCCCAGGTGTCTCATGAAGTTCCCTACTTGGCTGCCACTGAGAAGTGTGTCCTTAAAAGGCCACAGGAAAGTTGTTGTGAAAACTACTGGCAGGACACCTAGGGAAATGACAAAAAATAAAATCTATTAAATGTTTTTTAGCCTATTAAAAATTTCATCATGTTCTGTTTGAGCATGACAGTTAACTGCTGAAGGCAAGAGCTGTTCTGCTTCCTAAGCATGGCAGGGTAGGGCTGCACAGGAACCCACCAAGTTACAGAATTCTGGGCTGTGGAGCAAAGACTAAATGATCTTACACAGGCTTGAGAAGGGGCTTTGTGCTCTGTGTATTCTTCAGATGAAGATTGCTGAATCTTCTTCTGTGGGCAAAGCCCTGGGGAGTACGATGCAATTTCTGTCTTGGCCTGCTCTGACCCACACACAGCTGGCTGAGGCTTGGAGAGCCTCTGATTCAGCAGGGACTCGTGCTTGCAGGAGGAGTTTGTGGGTGCATAGGCTGGGCTGTGTTTGCTGCTCACTACACCTTAGTGCATGCCAAGTACCTCGTTTGCAGTGCATTCCTCAACCGTGGCTCCCCACAGTGGAGGAAGCACTTGAATCCTGGGAGTGCTGCTTCAGAGCTGGCAGAAATGACTTGCATAAACCAAGCTCAGAAAGTTAGGAGAGCTCACAGTGTTGATTTTTAGATATCTTAGATGGGTTTTTAGATAGCCTGGAATGCCTTGATCCTTCAAGGACCAGGGAGGTAGGTCCCAGATCTGATAGAATTGGGCACTGCCTGTCCTAGATAAATAACTCTGTCTAAGCAGAATGTTGCAGATAAACTGTCAGATTAAATGACACGTCACTGCTCTGTTTGTATTTTGTGTACAAGTGTTGTAAATGAAGGATGAAGTTGCCTGAGGTCATGGAGACCTGCAAAGTTTGGGAAAGGCTTATTCTGTTAAAATGCTAACTTTAGAAAAAAACAATACATTAATGTTTTTTTTTAAAGCTGATAAGCATCCTGAGAAGGAAATCTGAGGACTGGAATTTACTGTCTTCAGAGTCTGTAGACTGTAAAATAAATCTTACTATAAACTGAAAAATCCTGTTATTTTAAAGCACTGGAAGTGTGACGTGCATCTTGCATCCTCTTCACAGTTTTGTCAATAACTCCCTTGCTATAAGCATAATTTACTCATGCAGTAAATCACACATTGAAAATGTAATTAGTGGCTCCTAAATACAAGCTCTTTATTAGTATTTTTATTTAATATAAAAAGTTTAATATTTTAAATGAGATTGCAGCTCATTTAAACTCCCACAGCTGAGTTGGTTGTGCTGTTCTGTGGTTAAACATCCAGTGTTTGCTGTAGAACTTTGCTGAACTTTGATACTTTCCTTTTGCATGGTTTGTCTTGTTTTCTTCTTGAACTTCCATGGAAAAAGATCTTTATATTCCGTGGGTTTTCAATTCCTTCTCCTAACCACTGTATTTTTTTTTTCCATTACAAAAACAGAGTTTTTCCTAGCATTCCCTGTTCATGTCTTTTGGGAACAAATCCCAAGGAACAGTGGTGTGCATTTACACTTTTTCCCAGCCCCACGTGCTCCTTCCCACATATTTCAAGGCACTGGGTTAGTGCTAAAGTTTGCAGTGCTGGCTAAATCCAAGGAATTGTGCCCTGTGGGAGGTTCCTGTGCCGTGGTGCTGACCCAGGCTGGGACAATGGCACGCTCCAGTGCCTGGGGTAATGATCTCTGCAGTGGCACAGAGACCAACTTGTGTGCACTCTGCAGCCCTGCCTGGTGAGCAGGGGAGGGAGCTGTTCAGGCTGGCCAAACCTGCAAGGAATTATTCATCCAAGTATAAAGGGCAGATTGAAAGCCTTTGGCTTTTATGGGATGGAAGGCAGTAGTTCCATTTAAGCTCAATGGAGCTCTATGCAACCTCCATAAAGCTGCTCTGAGCTTGCAGAGTGATGCTGCTTCTCAGAGGCATTGCATGGGATGTGTCTCTGAAATGCTCTTTTGTTCATCACAGAACTTGCTGCTGGAGTTTTTATCATTCTGACTTGGTTGGTTTTTGCAGAGTCAGTTGAAACCTCAGGGTCACCAGCTGGGTACCTGGTTCTTTCTTTCAGAGAAAAGGGCAGTGCTATTTTGTTAGGAGCAGATATTGGGAAACAGCACAGATTTCTTTCTCATGGGTGTTGAGAGCCTACATGGTGGAAAATCAAGATGGGGCAGGATGCAACATTCCCCTCTGTTCTCTGGATGGATTTGTATGGATTTTCTTATTTATTATATTTTAAAGCTATTAATTGCCACAGTAATTGCTAAATAGGGGAAGGTAAAGTCTGGGGTGTCTGTGCTTGGCACTATAAGAAGAAATCATGAGTATTAGAAATGAAGATCTATGGCCTGACTGTTGCATCTCTCCTCCTAATAGACTATGAGGAAAACAAGTGACAGGTATTGAAGAAGATAGGAAGGAGCTTCTGCCCTGGCTGACAGGTGAATCTAGGCCTCTACCTGAGTCTGCTCTCAGATACAGCATTGTCCACACTCAACACAAGTTTGGTTTCTTTGGCTTCCAAAATATCTCTCCACGGTAGCTGTCCCCTTTAATTTGGTGTTTTATCATTAATTCTATATTGCATTCACAGGAGAAAGAGAGATGATGTCCACTGCTTCATGAATATTTTTTTCCTCAGGGGGTCTGTACCAACAGTGTGTTCTCACCAATTTAGAGCTTTCTCTCTTGAGAGAAACACTAGACACTTGGCTGCTGAGGGTGCTGAGGCTCTGGCACAGGCTGCCCAGAGAAGCTGTGGCTGCCCCATCCCAGGAAGTGTCCAAGGCCAGGCTGGATGGGGCTTGGAGCAGACTGGGATAGTGGAAATGTCCCTGCCTGTGGATGGAACTAGATGAGCTTTAAGGTCCCCTCCAACCCAAAGCATTTAATGATTCTGCAGTTGTATTCTTGCTTTCTGGATGTGTCAGGAAGGACATCTGTAATCTTTTCCCAGGCTCTTGTCCCCTGCCAGGGTTTTGGCAGGACATTGTGGTGCTGGGGGTACCTCTGCACAGGGGCTGGGGTTCTGAGCACAGAGTAAGTTACCTGCCAAGGAAACCTGCAGACAGAGCCTGCTGATGTGGCAGTGAGAACAGGAGCAGATGGCCCATTACCTGAAGGAGTCTCTTGCAGTGTCTGTCCTCTGCCAGTGGTCAGCACAGCCTGTCTCACCTTATTTGTTGTGTTGTTAGGAAATGTGCTGATGTGGGAGGGCTAGCATGGGGCTTTTCCCAGCTGTGGTATCTCTTGCATGAAGTAACTGTGTTGTGTTGCCTTGCTGTGTGTCTGGCCCAGTGGTGCAGGCAGGAGGCAAGGCCCTCCTGAATTTGCCAGGCTGGATTATGCACAGCTCAGAACACAGATGGATCTTTAAGAAGGTCATGGGCTTAACAGTGAGGCTTTCCAGGCTGCTGCTCATTCTCTGCCACGTTCCATTTGGCTTTTATTAGAGGATCAAAGGAGTTCTGAGGGAAGATGGTGATTGAAGTCTGAAAGCTGCTGCCTTTAGAGAGAGCCTGTTTTCAGCTGCAGTGCCCAGCCTCAGAGCTGCCTGTGCTCTGCTGGGTGAACTCTCCAGGGTGCATGAAGCCAGGAGTTTCACTGGTTTGACTGGTGCACAGCTGAACTCCCCTGGAATGTAAGCTGTCCCATCAATCTCAGAGAAGCCCTCTTGCACCTGATGTGTGGGGGAAGGAGGAAGTTCCCTGTGGGAATGTTCAGTGGGAGGTGTTACTGTTCTGTCTCTGATCACCACACTCCTTCAGAACTTGCTCCCCAGTCAGACCAGGAATCCAGGGACTCCAGGGATCAGTGTTGTCCTGAGCTCTGAACCGAAAAATAACTGGCATGTTACTGTTAAAATAAGCTAAACAGGAAAAATTGCATAACTGTCTTGAGCTTTTAAGGAAGACATTATTTGGGCTGACTGTTCTGAAGAAGGACAGTCTTGTGGCTTCTAGTCTAGACAGGGAGGTAGAGAAACCTGGCTTGGGCTCCTGGGCCTTCCACAGGCTGGCAGAGACCTGTGGCAGAGGGACTGGAAGACTTACCTCTGCAAATAGAACAAATCTTAATTATTCAGTTCTCCAAGTGAACACCAGGTGTTATTTAATTAGATTTCTTATATAAGTCTACTGAAAACAGGGCCAGTAGAGATTGGTGTGCTAGGATTGTCGTGGATGAGGGATGGCTGAGGCACCTGCACACAAGTACACCTAAACAAAGCTTAGAAACATGTGTTGAGCCATTTCCAGCAGAGGTGTGTGTAACTGATTCTGTTGTTTTCTTTTGTTGCTTGATTACACAACTTAGGATTTTTATTAGAACAGGTGTTATGCTCACTTTGGTGAAGACAAGTTTGCAGGGCAAAAACAGGCTGAATAAAAATGGTGCTATTCTACCTTTGTGCCATCTCAGGTGGCTGTGGACTCCTTTCTAAGTGATCTTTTTCCTCTCCTAGGTTAAGGGAAATACTGAAGAAAGCAGCTCTCCCTCCAGAGGATCCTGACACCCTGCTGTCAGTTACTTTGGCCATAGTTGAGACAGACTCCACAATAGTCTACTATAAAATGACTGATGGCTTTGTAATGCCAGATCCTCCTGATGACACTGAAGATGTGGATAATAAGCAGTGGAGGAAGAAAAGAAAGAAACCTTTCAAATGATTGGGACAGAGGAAACAAAACATTTCTTGAACTCCTGTGCTCAAACCCAAACAAATGCAGGAACTGATGTGTATGAATAAGTGGTGTGCTAAAGTCTTGGCATAGCAAGGATGTGTTCAGGGAGAACAGAGGCTTGTGCAGCTGCTCTGTGATGAATGCTGTTTGAGGTATGAAGTAGGTAATGCTTTGACACAGATCAGTCCTGACTAATAAATTCACTTGGGAAGTGTTTCTGTTTGCAAAGCCTGTGTTTCCTCTCTGTCTGGTCAGGTACACAACAGAATAAACACATCCTTACCCATGCTGTAAATATTGGTTGCAGGTAAGTCTGAAGGGTTTGTGGCAGGACTGAAGGGCTTTGTAGTCTACAGAGTGTCTTTGTCTTAGCCCTGTCAGAAGCACTCATGCTGCCCCCCAGGTTACATTTCTGAGCATTGCTTTCTTCCCTCTGCTTTTGGAGAAAAGGCTCTTCCACAGAAATGCCTCATTTTAATTTTTTTCCCTGCAGAGGAAAACTGATTATAGCAGCACCAGAGGCAACTAAAACACCAAAGTATGTCACCATCTATGCTGTAAGAGCACACTAGTTACCTGCTACAGGCACCAACTAGGTGTCCAAAGCCATTGTCATTCCTAGGATTTATTTTACTATGCCTTTGGACACAGCTTCTGCATATTGTGATTGCCCAGAAGGTGCTTCAGCTCGGAGTTAGGAGTAAGAAGCCTGACTTTTAGTTTCTTCTGCAGGAATTTTCCACATCATTTGCTTGAAGATCTTCTCCAGGTTAAACTTAAGAGTTGCCTGGCAGTCAAATAACATCCCAGAGCAGCTACTTGAGCACAGGATTGTCTGTGTGACAGCTGTGTGGCCAAGGATCACATTCAGAAGGTGAAGCACAAGAGGTTTTTTTATCTTGTATGGGTAGAAGAATGGGAGAAAATCCAAAAAACCCAGGTGGAAATGAAAGACCATTTAAGATTTGCTATCCTTGGGACTAGAGTGGATGTTTTTGCAGTGTTTGCTGCATGACTGATTCTTGGCTTTGCCCTTCATTTTATCATTTCTGTGCACAGAAAGAGGAGCATAACTTGAGCCTCCTTTTCTATACACTGAAAACTGCTGACCCAGGCTTCACAGGTCAAGTTGGAGAAACTCTGTCTGAAGGCTTTGATTTCTGCTTCCTCTTCTTCCTTCTGTCCCACTGAGAAATGGATTATATGGGCCCTTTTCCAGCCTCCTTAGATTGTGGTGATTCTTTATTTCTGAGGGAAAAAAACCACAGAAGAACAAAAATATCACAGCACTGTTTGTCCCATAGGTATTACAGTGTAAACATGAGGATGTTAAGTAAGCTGGGAGCCAGCTGTGCTGTTCCTTTACATTCACTGAAGTATTTCTCTCTGTCAAGTCAACAACACACAGACTGAAGCTCTGGTCTTCCAGGCACTGAATAAAGGTGGGAAGTGGCTTCCTGTAGAAGTGTACCAGTTCAGAGCAGTAGCACATTAACATTCCTGAATCCACAGCATCCTGGTGCTGTTCAAAGTGTTTGTGAGACATCCATGGAAGTGTGAGCCATGGCACTGCTGCCAATCCAGACCTATTTCAGCCCAGAAGATTTTGCAGGCTCCATACTGCTATCTTTTAGTTTTTTAGCTTTTATTTGCCAAGCACAGCTTGATCTGTTTTACTGAATGCCCCTGACCAACAGAAGGTGCTTTAAGATCTGGAGAGTATCATTTTGCAGTAGATTATTGTTCCAAGCCTTTCCTCTCTGTGGAGGGATGTTTACATTGATGCTTCCCTACCGAGTCAAGAATGACAGAAAAGCAAAGGGCTGTTTTGGCCTGGCTTTGACAGCAAGATTCTTGCATAAAGGAACCTTTGCTTATGCAAACTGTGTCTCCTTGAGGCACTGCTGGCACCATCACCCACCTCTGCTGGATGCAGCCTCGCTGTTTGCAGCACACACAGAACATTTTATGTGAAGAAATGCTGGTGGAGAGGCAGAAGAGCTTTGTCAGGTCCATGGGGAGGAGCTGTGGCTGCCAGCAGCGGCCAGGAGAGCTCCCACAGCCCTTGCTGAGCCCACACTGAGCACAGAGGGCTGTTTGGGCAGCAGCTTCTCCCATGGGAGACTCCCAGGGCTCCATGGTGTGTGTGCTCTGGGGCAGACCAGGGACCTGGCTCAGCATCTGTCTCTGCTTCCTGGGCATGCTGGGTAAGGGGTGTTGCTTCCACCCCTAAAGCACAATCCCACCCCTTACAAAGTGGCCCTCAGCATCTCTACAAAACACTTCAGTTTCTCAGAAATCACTGGAAGGAAAATTTGGGCTCTTGCAACCCATCTTTGATCTCAGCACAATTTTCCACAGGATCTTCTGCTAAGTGAGATATCAGTAATACTGCTAAAGCTAAGCCATCTTAATCTTCCTCTTTTCTCAGCTCAGCAAAAGCTATTTTGTTTAATTTTTTTTTCCTAATAAAGAATCCATATTATTATTTGGCCTACTAATGTTGCAGATCTATAGAAGTTACATGTTTAATAGCTTGTCCAAGTAGTTTTCAGTAGAATATAAGTGCTATCAACTAGTCTGCAAGCTCTGTTCTATGTAAATGGACTACTTATTAACCTTCTCTAGGCCTCCAGGGATGGGACCCAAGGGAAGGCTGGAGATCAGGAAGAGGTTCTGCCCCCAGAGGGTGCTGAGCAGGCACTGCCCAGGCTCCCCAGGGTGGGATTGTTGGGGTGTCCTGAGCCAGGAGTTGGACTGGATGATTGATCCCTGTGAGTCCCTTCCCACTCAGGATGTTTCATGCTCTTAAAACTGCAGCTTCACCTCTTATTTCAGAGTATCCAAGGAGCTGATTGCTTTTCTGTTTTATTCCCCCATTTCTCAGGTGCTCCCACTGAGACCCCAGATCCCTGCCTGCAGCAGACCTGACTGAATTAGTGATGCTCTGACTCCTGCTCAGCTCCATGCTGGGTGTTGTGTTTGAGCACCTGACAGACAGAATTCATTGACTGGTGCCTCAGTCATTCTTTGCACCCTCACCTGGCTGCATGTTTCTCCTCATGTATCTTGTCTGGCCATCAAACTCTCAATGCCAAACTAGAACGTCTCACCTCATCTTTTTCATTGCTTTTTCCCCCCTGTCGTTCTCATTGGCCTAGTTATCTCAGCAAATTTCTTACTGTTGTTCACTGCCCTCTTGACCCACATTTCATACCTTCAGTCACCCTCAAATGTATCTTTCCATGCTATCTGGAAATGCCTTTCTTTCCAAGCTTGCTGTCTTCTGCTGGGATGCCTGGATGGTCTGTGAAGAGCCACCTATGCCTTTCTCTGCTCCAGTTCAGGTACCAACTGATCCTCTTGATCCCACCACACCAATCCTATTTACCACTAAGAATTGGGGTAAATTCTGAAGCAAAGTGTTGTGAGCCCTGTGCCAATGTCCAGCCAACACAGAATCACAGAATATTCTGACCTGGAAGGGCCCCACAGGGATCGCAGAGACCAACGCTGTCCCTGCACAGACACCCCAACAATCCCACCCTGTGCATCCCTGGGAGCGTTGTTCGAGTGCTCCTGGAGCTCTGGCAGCCTCGGGGCTGTGCCCATTCCCTGGGGAGCCTGGGCAGTTCCAAACACCCTCTGGGGAAGAGCCTTTCCCTGATGTCCAGCCTGACCCTGCCCTGCACAGCTGCAGCCATTCCCTGGGTCCTGTCCCTGGGCACAGGGAGCAGGGATCTAAAGGCCCTCTCTGCTGGAGAGCACTGCCTTCACCAGCCAGGGTTGCTGTCAGCCTTCTTCCCACAATCCCAAACACTCCCATGAACATCTGGCATGGGTGTTCCCTGGATAAATCTGCTGGCTGGAGCTGCTGGTTGTGTCTGCACCAGAGGGCGCTTGGAGACTGCCAAGCTGGAGTCTTCCTCCTCTGGGAATGCTGGAGCTTTGCAGAACTCCCCTTACACTCCTCTCCTGCTTCTCCTAAGGAAACAATGGGGGAAAACTCTGTCAGCAGAAACACTGTGATGGCAATTCTTCCTTCCTGAAGGAAATGGTATCACTTAAACCTTCTGGAGAGGGATTTTGGACAAGGGATTGTCGTGATGGGACAAGGGGAATGGCTTTAAGCTGTCAGAGGGCAGGGTTAGATGGGATATTGGGAAGGAATTGTTCCTTGTGAGGGTGGGCAGGCCCTGGCACAGGGTGCCCAGAGAAACTGTGGCTGCCCCTGGATCCCTGGCAGTGTCCAAGGGCAGGTTGGATGGGCTTGGAGTAACCCGGGATAGTGGGAAGTGTCCCTGCCCGTGGCAGGGGGTGGCACTGGGTGAGCCTTAGTGTCCCTTCCAGCCCAAACCATTCTGGGATTCTGTGAGGATGATTCCATGGAGCAGCAGCTTGTGTGGAGGCTGCAGGAATGCAGATCTGCAGGGCTATGGATACACCAGTTGTTGCCCACTTTGCCATCTGTTAGCAGAAACCCAAGATTTTGGGATGTTTCAGTCCCTCCTGACTATCTGGATCCTCCACAGCAGATTTTTTCACCCCAGAGCTTGGCAGAGTGTGAAGCAAGGACAGCTTTTCACCACAAAAGAGCCTTTTAGCCATCCAGCACTGCAGTTGCCTGCATGTCTCAGACACTGCAGTAGCCTCCAACTGAAGAGCCAGGCTTCTAGAGACCTACCCCACTCCTCACCTGTTCCCATTTAATGCCCCCTCATATGATATAAGATGATATCCTCTGTGTCATGAGTTGACCCAGCATGATGGTAATGCCAGCTGCCCACCCACCTCCTGCCCAGAGCCTTGCAGCTCTCTTAATTTCAGCTGTGCACATTTTGAAAGCCTAGAGTAAATATCCAGAGGGAAAACTGCAGCTTGAAACCAGCCATAAAAGATCATATTCGCTATAAAAGAACATAGGATGACATAAATAATACAGTATTGTATAAAAGAAGTGGCCAAGAGAGATGAGAAATACTTGCTGGGCTTAAAAATATATTACATTCTTCAGGAAATTGTAGAGTGAAAAAAGAAATTGGTCATTCTCCCAGGAAAATCTGATTTACTGCAAAAAATCAAAATTGGAAGTAGAAGAAGTGTATTAAATCACTTGGAGTCCAGCATTTAAAATACATTGCTTATTTTCCTGAGAGGCAGGTTGCTGCTAGTCAGGCATTTATAATCATCCCTAGAAAGGGATGGGCTGAGCTGGTGCCCTGACCAAGGTAATGGTAAATTGAAATTATCCAAACAGAGTGATTCTAGTCATGGGTTTAGAAATGAGAGAGTGTGATGGATGAGAAAGTGCTTAGGAGAGAAATAATGAGTCATAGATATCAGGAGAAACATCAGAGTGGAAGGAGGTTAATCACAGACTTGTCCAAGGGTTGATCTTGGGTCTGGTGTAGTTTGTGTTCTAATTGATGGTGAAGACAACTCTAGAACCTCTCAGGCAAATCAGGTGAGTGATTTCCCCTCTTGTATTTCCTGTTGAAGCTCTACATGAATGGCAAAGGTTTGCTGGGAGAGCTGAGAAAAAGGGTCAGCAGAGAACTTGTACCTGGGGATTTGGTTTCAAGATTGCCATGAGAAATACAGGCTGGGATCAGAGCTGGATGGAAACAGTTTTCAAGAGTGTCTTTTTAAACTCAGCTATGGAAATGTGTTGCAAAGTAATGCATTGGGTTAGAAGAGCACTAGCAGAGCAAAGGGAATTTACATAGCAGCACAAAAAAATCAAAAACCTCTGGGTGGTAATTTCCCCAAGTCAGAGTAATTTCCATCTATCTTGTTCCCCAGCAGCATCTCTAATTGCTGGAGCCTCACAAAAAGCCTGTGTGAGGAAAGGAAGAGAATAATTAGCCAAGCTTTTTTCTTGCTGTTGTTGTGAGCCTGCAGGGGCTGGTCTCTCCAACATTTGTTACTGGGTTGAATTATTTTGTTCTAGTGGGTTGACAGAAGGAGAGCTGGGACAGAGGAAGGATATCTCCAGGGTACTTCAGGGACATGAATTTTGTGGGTAATTTCACAAAATGATGGCTTTTTAGAACTATGAAAGGAACATCCTGATGGTAATGTAGGACAGACTTGGGTTTTAACTGAAAAGCTTTGAAGGAATGAAGGAATTTTTCCTAATATCCAGTCTGAACCTCTCCTGATACAACTGTGGTGGCTGTAAGGAGCAGGGGTGTTTCCTCAAGCAAGGTCCTCCTTGCTTGGGTTTGGTGTCACAGTGCAAGAGGGAGTTTGGGTCTGTTATGGAAGTTTCAGGGTTGCAAAGCCTGGCACTAGGAGATCCCAGAATACAGGCTGTGCACCCTGAACCTGGTCTTCTTGTCATCCTGGTCTTGATCTTCTTGTGGATAAGTGTTGAAAAGTCCTTTGTTATGGATTTCAGTACTCATTTTTCCACTTGGTAAACGTGGGATCACTTAAAAGTCTTTCTTCTCCTTCTTGTTAGCATGTTACTTTATAAGTTATTAATCAAAGGGTGTCTGGACATGACACTGAATACAGAAGTCCTGCCTTTGGGGTGTTTCACCAGGATCTCAGACAAAGCATAAATATTAGTGAGCTCTGTAATCCTGTGTAATTAGATGAGGAAATTAGACAGGGGTGATGCTGCCTCCTGTTGCAGCCAGAGATCTGAGGAACAGAGATTAAGATTGTGTCCACTAATTTCCAGTGTTCAGTTTCAGATAATGAGAGCTTAACTTTTTAATTTGATTTAATTTAATTGCTCATGCTTAGCAATTATACTGCCCTTCACTGGTTCAACCTGCTGTGGAAGCAATAGCTAAACCACAAAGTCTTCACACCTTGAAGAAAACTTCACTTTAGGAGCCTAAACTGGCATCTAAGGAGAAGGGATCTCATCAGGGATGCAGCGTGGTCCTGAGGGTCCTCAAGTCCACTTGGAAATAAACTCATCACAATGATAAAGCCCTGCACCTCCTTATTTTAGTTTCATCTCTCAAATAAACCCTGTGCATTGAGCAGTGTAAGACAGCTCCAAGTCCCAGGGCTCAGCACAGCTCCTGACACTTGGTGCTCCTGGGATGGAGAGTTGGGCTCTGACTGAGTGTTGCCCCTCTCAGCACTTGGCCCTTCAGCCCAACAGACTGGCAAAAACGACTATTTTTTTTCCTTGGTTTGTTTTTCTATCTATATATTCAAATCTTAGTGGGTTTTGTGTTGGATTTATTTATTTCCTTAGAGGGAACGAGATAACTTCCCCAGTGAAGTGTGGAAGCACTGGGCACCCTCCCAGCCCTCTGTGTGCAGTTTGTCAGCTTCCTCCCCAGGCAGTGGCTCCAAGAGCAGACATTCACTGGGTTTTCTTCAGTGTGAAGAGCCCTTTCATGTCCAGGGGATGTGTCAGCCCCATCCAGCCCTGAAATGCATCACAACATGCTTGACTGGTCCTTCAGGCTGGGAAAGGGACCTAAGTCTCCCCTTTCTTTCCATGTCTTTCCATGCAAGGCTTTTCAAAGGCTTTGCTGTGAGTGGGATCAGGATGGACCCAGACCCTGTGAGACTGCCACAAAGCCAAGAGAGGAAAGGGGGAAAACTGATGTTCAAAACACAAACACTCTTTCTGTGGTCCAGTGGGGTCCTTGTGGGTTTAGTGCAGCATCTCCTTGGCCTGAGAATAACCTCAAAAGTCTTTGAGCTTGTGGTCAGTGGGCTCTGGCCAGGAGTGCAGAGTACCCAGGAGAGCCTCTCATTAGTGCTGGAGGTGAGCCTGGATTTCCCTTTCTCTGTGCTCAACAGGCAGCAGCTGCCTGAAAGAGCATCTCAGCTAAACCTGTTCTAGGCTGGCACTGTCCCCTGCAGTCAGAGGTATTCCTAAATATTCCTGAATATTAGATATGGCAGCATAAGCCATGGAATTGAAGAAAGAAGGGGAAACTTTGTGTTGGTGGTTTGGGTTTGCCATGCAGCACCTACAATTGCACAAAAAGAGGCCAAGCACCTACTTTGGGCCACCCAAAACCCATTGTCACCCAAACACTTTGAGCCATCTGAAGTCCTTGCCACCCAGCATTTTGTTTTTTCTGAATACCTGAAGATGTGATTGAAAAGGCTATCGCAGCTTATCAGCACGGGGACAGAGTTTAGAGGGGAGGTTTTTTCCTCAAGGAAAGAAAATGGAATGCATGAATTCTCACTGCCTGTGGGTTTTTTGTCAGCTGGAGTGCTGGGTCTCAGCAGGGTAGGGTATTTTACCCAAAATCTGGATTACAGAGGTGCTATTGGGCTCAGGCTTGAGAACTGGAGGAACCTAACTAAAAATACAGCTCAGTGACTACTCCAAACCCTCTTGGGCTGATGGGGACAGCACACAATGACAAGCCACCACCTGACCCTCATTATCACCCAGACAAACCAGAGGGCAGAAGCAGCCAGCTGGATCTGAGCACACAGGTCTGTTTTCAAAAGCTCATTTGTTCTTTGTCCCTGGCAGTGTCAATTCATCCACACACACAGGATGCTGAAGATGAGCCACTTAACCCAGCTCTCTGCTGTGCTTAGTTTTTATGCTGTTTTCACATGGGGAGGTGCACAGGAGGTCGAGCAGTTTGCTTGTTGAGTTTACAATCATTTCAGAAGCTGCACATTCTTGTAATCTGATTTACCTGCAGTGAAAAATGGAGGTGGGAAGGGGTTGAGCAAATTCTGCCCTGGAGTTTTCCTTCTTCTTTGCAATAAACTGTACATTCTGCTTCCAAACTGATGTTTATGGTATCCTTTCCAATTGCACTCTGAGGTCAATGCTCCATGGTGTACCCAAGCTTGAAGCATTCCTGAATTCCATCTCTCATGTCTTTTGATGCTTTTTTCCCTTCCCAAATTATACTCTGGGTTTATGACACTGCTGAATGGTTCTAATATCTAATAGAGTAGTTAGTGTAGTTACTTTATTCTGTGCTTATAATAGAAAAACTGAGCTCACAAATGATAATATTTATTATATAAACTGACCCAATAAGTTATTGTTGTTTCCTGGACCCAGACAAATTCTACTTGTCCACCCCTCCATTACTCACAAGCCTCTGAGCTGGGTTGTTCTTTCTCAACCCCAGTGAGCAATACCTGGAAAAGCCAGAAACCACCTCAGTATTTAAAACTGGGGAGTCCATTGTACCTTCCTCTGCCTAGACAAACTTTTTTCAGCCCTTCTGCTTCTCCTCAGACAACATTTTTTCTGATGTTATTCCAGGGCTGATACCAGGCTCCTTTGATGCACTGTAATTCTCCAAAGAACAATACCCAACACTTATCTGCATGTATATATTCCTTTTCTCTGCCTCCAAGTAATACTTTCCTATGATCTTCCAGTGTTTATTTAGGTCATTTTTGTCTTGATCCAATTTTCTCTTTGGAGAAGAATGCCTATATGTTTCTTCAGGTGTCACTCTCACTCTGTACAGTCACTGTAAATATGCAGCTATGAACTCTTTCCTCTCTGTAAACATTGAAATATAGAGAAAGTATCCCAGTTATCTCCAAGATTTACCCTTGGGGTACCCCTTCCCCTTGAAGTCTGTATTAGCTTTAGTGTTCACTTCAATTAGAAGTGAACCCAACACCAAGGCAATTTCCAAAGCCTCCACCCAAGTTTCTACCACCAGGGTTTGCTTCTCCCAAAGCTCCCAAGACATATTCTGCACATTTCATGCTAGTGCAGAAATCCACTGTGTCCATAGGAACTTAAAGGACACTTTTTACAGGTCTGATTTCAGCTAATTTCTGGATATGAAATTGTTTGAGAGCAGGAGCAGCCCCAGCTGGGAGTCAGCCCTGTCCTGCCTCTGTCTGGGTAAGGTGTCCTGCTACAACCAGCCACCACAGGACTGCAGAAGAGGAAAACAAGGCTGGTTTTGTGTCTACTTATCAGACAGTGAAAGATGTTTCAAGGCTGCCAAGCTGGCATTAGAGGGATTTGCTGAATTTCTGCTGATTTCTGCAATTTGCCATGACCCAGGTATCTGGCACACACAGAACCAGGTTGTTCTGCACTAAAACAGCCCCCAGCAACACCCAGCTCAGCAGGAGCAGGGTTTGCTTGCTCCCTTTCCAGCTCCCAGGCTGGAGGGACTGGGGCAGGATGGGGCTTGAGCCAGTTTTTCCCATGTGGGACAAAGAGGACAAATGAGCATCAGCACCACTCAGCTCCAAGGTTTGGGAGATGCTGAATGTCTGCCCAGGGCTGCTGCTCTTTGTGGGCACTAATCTGCTGACATGACAACTGGATCCACTGGGGTGGATCCTGGGATAAGCACAAATTTCCATGGCATGGGCAGAGAACAAAAGCCCCTTCTTGCCAGCAGAGCCAGGTGCCAAATTCTGCTCGCTGTAATCTCTCAGTGAAACCACTTATCTGAAAAGGCAGGAGGAAGCTGGCTCCAGTCCTTTGCATAATTAAAGGCCTGGTGCTCTGGGCACGTATCTTTGGAGTAGAAATCTTATTATCCCACCTCTCAGCTGCCAAGGAAACGTGGTTTAGCTGGAGTGACTTGGAGATGTGCAGGATCAGAATCTCTGTCCCTCACTTGCCATCTGATGGGTCCAGAGCCAGCTCCAAACCAGGTGGGAGCACACCTGATATTTCAGGCATGGGTATGAGTATTTACATCTCATCACATGGTTTAAAAGCTGCTGTAAGTTTTGGGAATAAATAGTTATGTATTCATATATACATATTGTGTGGGGGTGTGTGTAAAAACACACAGGTGTAGGTGAGAGAGAGAGGGGCTATTTATCTCAAAAGCAGATTTGAGAAGGAAAAAAAAGTGGTTTTGAGTGTCACTATTGGCCTATCAATGCCTTGTCCACTGGAAGTTTTTTCTGACAGAATTTACTGAGAAGGTAATTTTTTCACTGAGAGAAAAGAATTTATTTAACCAAGCTCCCAGCAAAGAATACAGGTTGGTCTGTCCTACTTACATCAAATAATTTGGGCTTAAAGGTTTTTTTTATTCCTCAGGTGGACACTAGTGGTCAGGTTTAATAACCTTTTTAACCTCTATTTATAACTTGTCACAGCAAGGTGAGCAAAGGTCTTTTTGTGCTCCTGTGGAGAGCAATGCAAACTCTTTAAGGAAAAATATCCCATTGCTCTGATATGGCTCTGCCTTATTCTCCAGCAGCTGCACCTCATGGACTTCTGGCTTGTTCCTCACCATTAGTTTCACTACTCATGGTCTTTTTTTTTCATGGCTGCTCCCCCTGTGAGGGACATTCCTGTGCTTTTTGCCCCCTTTCCTTAGATTTTTGCCCCACAGCACCTGCCTAGGAGCAGGACACATTCCTGGAAGGCTGGGATGGGAAACACAGGAGTTATAATCAAATACATGCCAAATTTTGGAGGGGAGCTTTGAAAAGAGAGAATCACAGGATCCTAGGAGGGTTTAGGCTGGAAGGGACCTTGAGGATGATCCAGTTCTACCTGCCCTGCCATGGACAGGGACACTTCCCACCAGACTTCAGAATTCCACCCTGGGGTGAGGACCAGCCTCTTCATGGCTCACCTGTGTGGTCCTGTCCCTATGAGTGCTGAAACTCATGCTATTTAATGTCCTCAAGGTGCTGGACCAGCTGTAAATCTGCTGGATGACCTTATCCAGGCAGCAAATCTGGATGTGTGCTGGCTCTGGCTGGAGCAGGGGGAGGGTCTGATGGAACATGGGCTCCTTCACATGGCTCTGAGCTCCACAAGCAGCTCCCTGGGAGGGAGTTTGGATGTCTCTGGAAAGGCAGATATTCCTGAGGTGCTTCCCAGCTGCTGAGGAGCAGCCCTCACACACTCACTCAGGCAGACAAGCTATTTTTGCATGAGTAACCTCGAAACTCTGGATGGGATTGAAAGTCTGGTGAGAGGAAGGCTGTGCTCTGCATCCAAATGCAGTTATAATTTTGCTGCTGGTAGTTTATATTCAGGCACTGTTGCTTAAGGATGTAGCTGTAGAATCAATGGTGTTAACAAAGCAGCAAATTAACCAACAACTCATTTATAATGTCAATCCTGTCTGGAAAAGTGACTATTGCTGTTGGTGCTGGAACAAGCCTGATTGTTCAAGTGGGTTGAAATGCATCTCCTGTGTCCCTTGGTGCCACAAAGGTGGCACCTCAGCTGATGATTTCATTTTAGACTAGCTTGTCTTATAACATCTTTGTGGGTGGATTTGGGTCTTAACCTGCATTTAAAATTGTGTTAATGAACAGGGATTGCTTTACAACAAACTGATGACTGATGCAGTCAGCTTGGGGTGGGGTTACTCTTCCCACTGACACACTCCTCTCAGGTGCTCAGCTAAAGTCCTGGTCCCAAATCCCTGCTAGAGCAGAAGGAATCTACTGCTCAACATTCTCCTCCACAAATCTGTCTGCTTCTGTGGTGTCTTGCAAGGTTTTACCCCCAGGTCTGGGAGACACCTCTGACACAAGCAGTGGATCTGCTCTGATCTTACAATAAAACCTGATCTGCTCTGATCTTACAATAAATTTACAAATAAACAAAATTTTTAGAGTTCATCCAAGATAAATGGAAGAAAAAGGTGATAATACAACAAGCCAGCTCATACTGACTTTGGAGGCAGCATGGATGCAATCCAACAGTGTGTGAGGCCCATGGACCTTCCAGCAGCTGGGCAGGCTTTGCTGGTCCATGCACTGTGCTGCACTAATGCACTGGAGCTGCTTATCCCAGGCTGCACACCTTGTGAGCTCCAAGGCCCCCAGTGCTGGGGATGGTCCCAGGGGGATGAGAGCTCCTCAGCTCTGGGATGCCATTCCTGGGAGCCTCCCTGAGCAGCAGGAAGCAGCAGGAAGCAGTGGTTCCTGACAGCCTCTGGCAGCCATGGGGCTGGGAACAGCTCCAGAATGGAATGAAAGCAGATGAGAGATGTTTGTTTCCAATGCCATCCAGCTCAGATAAGCTAATCCTTTTTGTCACCCCTCACTCTCAGAAGTGACTGTGTGATAAGGGCTGACAGGGAAGCTGTCAGAACAGCAGCAAGCAGACCACTGCTGTCAAACACTTGCCTTCCCAGTCCCCCCAGGTCTCCATCCACTCAGCATCATGCACTTGGGCCATCAGTCTTTTGTCTGAAGAGGGTGGCAGAGTGTCCAGCCTGTGAGCAGGTTTGAGAGAAGCCTGTCCCAGGCATTCTCTCTCTGTCAGCTCCACAATCCCCAAGGGATGTGTATCCTGCAGGTGTCTGCCCATAGCCCCTGCTCCTGGCAGCCAGTCTGGGGTGTGGCTTACCTTGACTCAGGTTTCTGAGAGCTTTCATAATAACCTCATCCTTGGGCACTTACTGTGTCTGGGCACCAAAAAGAGACACCTTCCCAAAGCTGTCCACAAACCCAGAACAACACCTGCTTTGAATATGTCCCTAAGGTGTCCCTGTTCTGTGCAGGACAGAGGTTCCTGTGACACCCATTCCCACCCAAGAGACATCAGATTGGACCAAATTTAATCAAATTCTGCAGCCTAAAAAATTCATGGGTGAAGGAAGGATCTGATGAGAGTGAGCCATCTTACTGCCCCTTGCAGAAAGGATGTGAATTTAAGATTTTTATTATTCCATTCCCTTGTTGTGTCAGGGCAGTGGAGCACAAGCACCATTCATCCTTTCCTTTTTCCAGTGAATATTCCAGTAGGAACTATGACACTCCAGAGCAAGCCACCATGAAAAATTAAAGGATAAAGGATATCCTGCATCTGACAGTGAAGATATTTATTCCATGTTCTAGATCAATGCATGAGGATGTGTTAGACAAAGCAGTCCCTGCTGATTCACCCTCTCCTCAGGATGCCCTGGCTGAAGCCTGTATTTCAGAGGTGGGAAGACATTCTCTGCACAAGTTTCAAGCACAACAGAGTGGAAGGTCCAGTCTAACAAGCCCTGTAAAAGCTCTGTTGCACCACTGAGGGCTTCCTCTGCTCTGCACCAGCTGTGCAGAAACATCTTCCTAAGAGGTGCATTTTTACTTTGATCATGTTTTGGTTTAAATAGCCTTTGAGGCCTCAGTTTGCCTCCTGTAAAGTCTGAGCCAAGAAGTCCTGCAGGCTCAGTAACCTCACCTACAAAGAAAGAAATGCCCTAAACAGTTTCTGTATGGGATGTGAGAGATTCCCAATTCATGAACAAACAAGGGGAAGTAAAAGAAGCTTACAAAAACCCACTGCTTATATTGAAGCAAAATGTTTCTGTGACTTAAAACCTATTTTTATGGCCTTGAATGGCCTAATGGGAAATTATCTTACTAGCTCTGGTGATGGAGGATGCAGAGGATACCTGACAGGTGAATTTATTTTCAGCTTTTTTTGGATGCAGACATTGGCAACACAGGAATTGGAGGCCACCTTGGCTTTGAAAGGAATCTTGTGCTCTTCATCTCAGCAGAAGATACACAGGGGAGCCTTGGAAATGTGGAAAGCCAGACTTTGCCCCAGTGAAGCCATGCAAGTTCAGAATCAATGCTGGGGAAAACAGAGGTGATGATGTGTGCATTTTTCATCATATCCAGGGCACATGGCATCCAGGTGCAAGGGATTGTCTTCACTCCTTGTTCACACAAGCTCAAAGCTCCTTGTTCTTTCAGCTCCAAAAAGCTCATCAAAGCCCATGAGATCCTGGCTGGAACCTGAGCACTGAAAAGCTTTCAGCAGTGATAACTCTTAAAGAACAAGCTTCCAAAGGGAGTGGGGAGCATGGAAATGAGACAAGGTTTGTTTCTAACCCCTGGTGTGATGGACAGCATCACCCTGCTACGTGTCTGGTTTCTGCAGCCCCCAAAGCAGAGCTGGTGGAAGAGCAGGGCTGGAAACCATTTGTGAGAATCCTCAGCAGCTGCTTGGCTCAGCCACGCTTGAACCTCTCACTTATTCTTTGCAAGTCATCTGTAAACAGCCAGGGAAAAGGCTTTTTGTTCTCACAAAACATTTGGGAAGTGCCTCTGTGTGCTAAATATCCAGAGCCGTGCACGTACAAAAATCTGTTTGCTCTTCCATTGACAGAAGCTCCCAAACATCATTCATAAATAGCAGCTGGCATGACTGTGTGCTTTCAGAACTGCTGAAAATGGTTTTTAATAGTTCCTATCTTCATACTTACAGAAAGAAACATTTCAAAAACTAAGAAGAAATCTGTGAAATAAGGGATTTTTTTTGGTCCTTTGTGCAGCTGCCAGATACTATGGGAAAAAAAATTTAAAAAATCATCATTTGAGGTTCTGTGTAGGGGTGATTCAGAGTTCATCTGCTCATGTCCAGATCCAACAAGTCCCCCTGTGGCTGCACCTATGCCAGCATCCCTGCTGAGCCCAGTTTAGCAGTCTGACACAGCCCTGGTGCCCATTCAGAGCCCTGTGCCTGGTTTTGGAATCCAGTCATGTAGGATTCCCCCTGCACTCCTGCATGTGTCACCAGAGCAATGCCTGCTGCAAACAGACTGCCAGGGCTGCTCCAGCCCACCATGGATCAGCTGAGTGCAGGATGTAAAAACCCAGAAATGCTGCAGAACAACAACAAAAAAAATCACTTTATCTACTTTAGTGCCTCGTTATTCCCTGCCTAGAGCATAGATTCCCTTCTCCCCAGATTTTAGGGCGTGCTGCTCCACAGCCTCATCTCTTCTCATGCAAATAAGAACTCCCTGTGCATGAATAAGCAAAGAAGTTTGTGTTTCCCTCCTGCTTTGGAGAATTCAGCCTGTCTGGAAGCAGAAATGATGTTACTTAGGTGATGGCACAAGGCAGGAGGAAGGAATAGCAATGGCAACAGAGACGTGTCAGGAAGCTGAAGGAATACATCCAAACTATTTCACAAGCACTTAAAATACTAATTAGCAAGTCAAGATGCATCAAGGACAGCAGTTATAATTAAACAAATAATTTGGCTGCTGGTGCTGCTGGGCTTGCTGTAGTACAAGCAGTGCCTTTTCATGGCTCCAGACAAGGAATCTGCATTCATGTCCACCCTCTCCCTCCCTCCAGTTTCCTCTAAGCCATGGCAGCAACTGTCTGCCCCCAGCATTTCCCACCTTTTAATGCAGGAGGGAGAAGGGAGGGAAGCTGCAGGTGGGTTTGGGCTGGCATCTGACCCTGGAGGTTGGTACCCTGAGGGGAGAGCAGGATGTGGGGTCACTGCAGACAGGGAAGATGCTCTTGAGACACAAATCCTACCTGCCCCCACTGCTGCTGCCTTTCCTCTGAGGTGCCAGCCACTGTCCCTCTGCATTTGCCTCTTTCTTGTAGAAATGGGCAGCAAGGGCAGCACTTTGCCTTATTTCCATGCAGAGAACCTAATTTGGAAGCTCCTTCTTCCAATTTCCTTATCCTTGGGGCAGGGATACCCACAGTGCACATCCCCAGTTGCTTTGGAATAAAATCCAGTGATTTGGCACCTCTTGTTGATGGGGTGAATCCCTCCTGTCTGCTTTATTTTGGAGCCACCAATCCAGCTCCTTTTCCCTGGTTTCCCTCTGAATGCCTCACACAACCTGGTGTCTGCCTCATCAGGTCTGATGAACTTTCCTGAGGACATCTGAACAACAACCAGGCAGTTTGCAAGGGGGAAAGGTGAGGAAGTGTGCAGGACACACACACTGCCCCTGAGGCATCCCTGGCACCTGCACGATGGGAAAATCCAGAGTTTCTCGAATGGAGGGAACTCTGGCATTTGATGGTGGCACTTGGAGCTGAACCTGCAGTAGCCACCCAGATCCAGGAGATGTTGCTGTGCTTTCAGCTAAAGGCCTGGAGGAGAAGCATGGGGATTGCAAAGAGTTAGGGAAAACATTCTGAGTGCTCTTGGAGCAAGTAGGACTGGGGATTGCGACATCAGGAGTGACAAATGTGTTTGGGGCAGGTCTGCACTTCCCAGGCTGCTGAGTGGAGACAAAGGAGGCAGCTAGTAAAAAGCAGAGGGGTGTTAGCATCAAGGGCTGGGTCCCTGTTTCTGGGCTTCTTCCACACCTCAGATGGATCCTGCTTTTCCATACTTGCTGGTCTGACACCACACAGGAGGCAGGTCTCTGCCCTAAATAAAAGAATCCAGTTCTTCCCAATTGCCTTTTGATATCCAGCAGGAAAAACATCCCACTGCATGGCCAGCTAAGCACACCTCTGGGAACAAAACAACAAAAGATGTAAACACTTCATCTAAGCATTTAGAGAAGAGTCTGCCTCTTGTGATAGCACCAAGGCTGTGAGCAAAGTCACTGGGAGAGCAGAGAAGGGCCAGGGCTCAAGTCAGAAAGGATCTGGCTGGAGGAAGCACTGACATGCCCAGAAGTCCTGGTTGGACTGGTTCTGTCCCAGCAGGATCACTCAGGGAGGTGCCCTGGGGTTTGCTGGGGCAGATGCTCACCCTGAGAGCAGAAATAGGGACAGCCAGGGAGGGCAGGAGCACCAGGGCTGTGCTTGCTCCCATGTGCACAGGAGGAACTGCAGCATGGCACTGGCAACACCCACACCTGGCCAGGGTGTGCTCACAGCCCACCTGAGCTCTGCTGGCTTTGTGAGGGCACCAGGGAGCTGCAAACACCTGGCCAGGCAGAGCTCAGAGCTTGCAGAGTGTCCTGCTGCCTCCAGAGAGGGCCAGAGCCTCCATCCATCACTTTCTGAGCCCTGCAGGATGGAGGGATGCTCCTGGTGAAGGACTGGACCAGCTGGGTGCTGCTCACTGTGCTTTGATGCTTTTGTACAAGGTGCCTGGGTGAGAAGGAAGAAAAGGACCCAAGAAACCAAATTTGTGTGAGTTTTGCATGGAGCTCTGTGCTCAGGCTGGCAGTCCTGATCATGCTGCATTCTCATTTCACTGAGGAGGAAAACATTTGGTTCTGAGATGGCTCTGAGCAGCACTTGATCTCCTGGGTGGTTGTTTTCCCTTTGGCATGGGGGAAGTGCTGCACTCCTAAGTGAAATGCCTTGTCATAAACAGGGACTGGAGCTGAGGTCTCAGCAGTGAGGAGAAGCTCAGAGCTTGGCACTGCTGCAGGCACTGTCTCCAGCCCAGACACAGGGTGTTTGTTGGCAGAGCCATGTCCCCAAGCCTTGGCTCATCCAAACAGGAGCCATGGGAGCCAAATTCCCTGTGGGAGCAGTGCAAAGGGTGTTTGGGGTAATTAAACTCCTCTGTTGGAGTTGTGCTCCCTGCCCCAAGGAAATTGCCATCTCACTGGGGACAAACACAGATGCCACAGCAAAAACTGAGGGGTGATGATAACAGACAGGGACACAAGGGCTGCTCAGAGGGTTGAGTCAGCATGAGCTTGCCTGCAGCACAGGGGACAGGAATGCTGAAATAGCTCTTTGTGAGGCCAGCAGCACCCCAGTGCCTTATCCCTGTAAAACTCCACTCCATCTGCACGGCTCCCAGGTGAGTACAGGTTTTCCCAGGTGGAGAGGGATCCAGGCTGTGCAGGTCCTGTTCATCCACTCACTTGTGGGCAGGGTCCTGCACATGTCCAGGGCCATGAACACACAGGCAAGCACCTGAGGAGCACATCAAATGCTGTTATTCTTAGAAAGGATCTGAGTGTACAACAGCTAATGACAAAAAGCCAATAGTGTCTAGACACAAGTCTGGTAGCAGCAGCTCTTTGTCATGCTCAAGGCTGCTGGGGAGGGGATGTGTCAGGAGCTCAAGATGCTGCTTTGTGCCCATGTAATTCCTCCCTGCAGATGGGAGACAGTGCCTGAAAAATTCAGGGCAGCTCCATGCCTTGCACAGGGCTTTGATCCCCAAATCCTTGAAACAGAGCCTTGCTGCTACTTTAACCTTCTAGGTTTTACTAACAGTATGTCAAAAATAAACCAGAAATTCAGCTAGGATATGTCAAAAAGAATGGACAGGAGGAAAAAAATGTGCTGGTTTTTAAGTATTCTGTTTTTCTGACTGAAGGCAGCTGTGGGCACAAGGGATTAAATGCTGAGCAACACAGGGACTTGAAATCTCAAATTGCTGTCACTTCTGCCCATCCCAATGCCTCCACCTGGGGACAGGAGGAGCAGCTGGCTGCAGAAGCATGGCATGAGAAGGATTAATGGAAATATTTCCTTTGTGGTGACTCTCTGTTGGCAAGCTCTGCTAGAAAAGCACAACATGGAGACAGTGGTGGGCAAACACTGGGCCAGCCACGACTGCCAGCCTGGATTGGAAATTCATTTGGAAAGTGAATTTGCATTCACTGAAGTGTCTCAGAGTTCAAAACAGCCCCAAGGATGCTGCAGAATTGCAGCTGATGCTCCAGAGGCTCCCAGTCTGTCCTAAACCAATTAGCTCTACTGAAATAGCTCTGAGCAGCCTGGGCTAGTGGAAAGTGTCCCTGCCCACGGCAGGGGGCTGGAATTAAATGATATTTAAGGTCCCTTCCACACCAAGCCGTTGCAGGATTCTCTGAAATAGGCCATTGCAGGGACTGTTTGATCTTTAGTGATGCTGAGGTCTCAGCTTGCACCAAATATTGCTTTTCCAAGCAGCACATGAGAGCAGGAGCCCCAGGTTCACCCCAGAAGGCATCTTTATCCTTTGTCCACAAAAAAATGAAGCTGATCCATGCAAAAGCACGCAGGGGTTTCCAGGTGTGGCTGTCCTGGCAGCACTGACAGGCAGCAAAGGCCTGAGGCAGAGCTGAGTTTACACCATGACATTTAACCAGGGTGACAAAACCAGAAGTTGAGCATCAGCTGTTAAGATTAGATCCCCACGTCAAAGAGTTTGGAATTAGAAGCACAGGCAAAAAGGAAAGCAGCTCTACCTCACAGCAAGCTCCTGTTTCATTCTTGAGACACTCTAATTGCTGCTATTTTTAATTGCATATTTATACCACAGGCTCTTTCTTTCCCTTTAATGAGACAGGAGAGAAATCAGCTTATAATATTTCCATGTCTTTTCATGAAGGTGTTGAGGTAACTGCCTGCTCATTTTTACCTTCTTAGGGCTGCAGGAAAAGGGAATTGATAAATGCCCAAGGAATGAAAAGTCAGAGTTCCTTCCCAGCTGGGAGATTTCAGTGTGGGTAAGGCAAGGAGCCCAGGGAAAGGGGGAAGGTGGCCCAGGTCTGACACTTGTGAACCCATGGCCCTTGTCCAAAACAGGCTCCACCTGGCAGGAGGGCTCAGTGGGAACTGTGCCCTTGGACAGAGTTGATGACACAGCTTCAGAGCAGCTTGGGTTTAAAAAACCTGGTGCTGCCAGGTCAGGGGGTGGTGAGAAGGCTGGGACCAGCTTTCCTGCTCTTGGAAGTTCAAGGAGGAAGGCATGGCAAGAGAGGTGGCACTGCCTCTTTCAGGCTTGCTAGTCCAGATGTTCACCTCCCAGATGTTCATCTACCAACCTTCAGGGTGGAAAAGGTGAGGGGAAGAAAGCAAGGCAGGAGGAGGCACCCTCCATCTCATAAATCACAGTGAATGCAGGACTGATGAAAAGGAATGAGAAAAAACACCCCAACCTAATATTTTAGCTTCCAAATTTTAATTTTCTTCAACTAAAAATACAGAAAATTCAAGTTTTTGCCATTTGTGCAAACAGTTGTAAATGTTGTTGAATCTTTTAAAGCTGACCTGTTACAGTAGAGATGCCCAATTACATTCAGGAGGGCAGGCAGAGAGACAAGGAGGAAACCTATTTGAAGGGATGCCTTGGGGATAAAACACATTCTGCGGTGGCCTTTTTTGGGAATTGGCTAAGGCAGGCAGATAAAATACCTAGTGTGACCTGTAGAGTGGTAAAGCAAATGAATAAATGTGTTTGGGATTATTTGGAGTGCTTTTTGTCTGTTTGGAGTTCTTGTGTCTGTGGTTTTGGATTTTTTTTTGGGTTTTTTTTTTGTGTGTGGTTTTGTTTGTTTGTTTATTTGTGATTTTTTGGGGGAGTGGGATTTTTTGTTTGGTTTGGGTTTTTTAAATGCCTTGTGGGATAAGCACTTGAGGAAATAAACCTCAGAGGGGCTATTTGGGTACTGTAGAGCAGTGCAAACAGTTTATCTAAGCCTGGAAATCAAGAAATAGCTGCAATGGAAGTCCTGGATGACCTGAGAGTGCTCATCCTTCCCAAACCACTTCCTTCAAAGTCAGATGCCTCCTTCCCAAAGCAGGAGCAGGATGGGCCTGGGAGAACTCCTGAGTAACCCTCCTTGTAAGATCCTCCAGACAGAGCACAAAGCACTGCTCTACACACTGATCCTGGCAGCTTTCCCACACTCTTACCTGCCCACCCATCCAGCAGCAACACCCCAAACTGGATACAGGAAAATTGCAGGAAAAACTGATCACAGCCTGACTACAGACAGGGCAAGTGGCATCTAGTGCTCTCCCTCCTCCACAGGTTCAGTCACAGTCACCCAGGGCTGGAAGGGACCCACGAGCATCACTGAAGTCCAGCTCCTGGCCCTGCACTCTCCCTGAGCAGTGGGCAGCCAGAGCAAAGGGAAAAGGACCTGCAGGCTGAAAGTCAGGCTGTCAAGGAACAGCTACAGAAGCTCCCAGCCACAGAAGCCACTTGGAAGTTACAAAGAGCAAACTGAACTTCAGGGCAACAAAAGCTGGACAATGACAAAAAGTGCCCCAAGATGTAGCAGACCCTACAAGCAAACAGCAAAACACAGAGAAAACCTCATCCCCAGAAAAGCCTGCCTGTATAAATAATTCACTAATGGTCAAAAAACAAAACAGGAACTGCCTACTTCCCCAGACTGTCAGAAATGGAGGGGAAAAACAACAACAAAGTCAACAGCCATCCAAACAAACCAAGAACAATAACCCCTCCCTCCCCAGCCTGCTGAAAAGACCCCCAGCAGTAATGTTCCCTGCTGAAAAGCTATCCTGAAAAAAAAAAAAAGAAAAAAAAGAACAAAATAAAGACAGAATCCAAACAATAGTTTGTTGGTTTCTTGGAAATATTTATGAATAATATTCAGAGGAAATGTTCTCGAGGGGAAGTCACGTAGCCAAGCAGAGAATCCAGGCAGAGATTGGGAAAGCAGATGGATCTTGCTCTCCAGAGGGGATTTCTGCTGCCTAGCAAGTCCAAAGCCATCCTCTCACTCCTACCACACACACACATCAAGGCTCTGACAAAGAGCAGCCTCACTCACTCACTGGCACTCCTGATGAGACACTGGAGCTGGCAAAGCTTTGATTCATCAACTCGAGAGCTGACAGAGCCAGTGGAGTCATCCAGTTTTCACAGGGCTTCCCAATCAATTCCCTTCTGCCAGCTGAAAGTTTCAGATGTTCTCTAACTAAATACCCACAGGATGATTTGCTGTTAATGGTCCTTGCAGGAGAGAATTTAGTACCAGATTATTTTTGCACAGAAAGCAACAGACCACAAGGCAGGTATTGATAAGTTTGAATAAAATAAGGCAATAGCAATGAATCCTTGTCCATGAAAAGATATCTTTGTCATTTAGCATCCATTTGAAGAAAATGTAATTAAGCACTGAGTTAATATGAAGATTTTAGTATTGTGTTGCTTTAATGTTTTGTTTGACCACAGGCAGGAAATAATTATTCAGAGGGTATCACATTAGAGCACCTCTTAGTAAAATCCACCTTCCATGTTCCTAATCAATACTGACATTAAAAACCTCACTGAGAGCTTCTGAACAAGCAGGGACCTTACTCCAAACATCTACTGGGGCAATAATAAATGAACAAATTCTACCAGGAATAAAATATCAGTCTCAATGGGCTGCTTGAAGTTGGTGCCCACAGTATTGGTAAGTAGTGGTGCTTCTCCCAGCCACAGAAGACAATTTATTTGCAGTTTTAATTGGCATCTTGTCTTGGGCTGCAGTACAGGATGTGACCAGAAATGTGTATTCTGTCACCATCTGCTGAGCCGGGTGGGGCAGTGACCCTGATCTCCTGGCACATATTATCTGCTAATGGGCCAGCTTTAAACCAGCTGGGCAATCATCTTTATCTTCCCACAACCCATCCTCCCTCCAGGAGATATCATCTGCTGCTGGCCCATTCAGTCCCACTGCATGACTGATAAAATTCCATCATCCCACTGGGAGATGCTCCAGCCAGGGGAGCAGCCAAGCCTTTCCTACCCAGATAAAAACTGACATTTTGGACACCAAGGTACCTTCTTTCCACTGCATTCCAGAGGAAAGCCAGACCTTTCCACATCATCCCTGGACCTTCAGAGGAAAACTGCACCTTCTCCAGGAGCACTGCTCCAGCTGAACCACATCTGCCACTGCAGGAGGATGCAGCCACCATTGAATGGGACTGTGCCAACACCCTGACTGACTGACAGGGTGTCAGGTTGTATTCTAACTCTGTCAGTGTTTTGGGATTGTTCTTTGTAATACTGTACTTCTATTTTAATTTTCCTAGTGACAAACTGTTATTCCTAATTCCCATATCTTTGCCTGAGAGCCCCTTAAATTCAAAATTATAAAAATTTGGAGGAGAGGGTTTACATTCTCCATTTCAAAGAGAAGCTCCTGCCTTTATTGGCAGATACCTGTCCTTCAAACCAGGACACATCTTTAGCACTTGTAATTGTCTCTTCCCCCCATCAGGACTGGGCTCCTTGTCCCCTCAGTGTCCCCTGTGAGCAGAGCTCTTACTGTGGGTCCTGGGACACATTCCACTCCCACAGTGACAGATCTGCTTACAGGACACCCAAGACTTGTTTACAGTAAGCACACCCAGCAGACCTGTTGGGACATTTATAATTGTGTCACCAGGCTATGCAAGCCCTGTCCAAGAGCAGGACAGGCTGTCCTCTGCCCTTCCCAGCCTCTTGCCCACATCCTGAATTGGAGGGTGATATCACTGCTCTGCCTGCTCCTCTCTAGCAGAAGAATAGCATGCTTGAATCTGTCACAAATGCACAGAGGCAAACGTGCTGATTGTCACAAGAAATACTTGATTTGGGACTTTTGGCCTCAAGAAAGTCACATGATCTCCAAGGAAATTTAAATAAATTCCAGGCACACCCCCATACACAGCCAGCCAGTACTCATCAATCTTAGAAGGCATTTAAAAGTTCTGCAAGAATAAAAATCTGGTTTTATGAACATTAAAAATATACTGTACATTTTATATCCTGCACTAAGTTTCCAGGAGACATTCCCACTATGTTAATAATCTTTTATCTCTAAATAATTCTCATTTTTCATTCACAAGTTACAGTACTACTGAGTCTCTTACAGTGCATTTTTCTTAAGTTCCCCAAGTGTTTAAGCCAGGGAAGAAGGGAAGGTCAAAAGAAACTAAGCAACTTGCTGAGTCCCTAAAACAAAAAGAAGAGGCAAGAAAACCCAGGTGTCTCCACATTGGCTCAGCACTCTTATAAACAGATTCATTTTACTGTCCTTCAAAGGTCAAAGCCAAAAAGAGATTGCAAGGAGACAATAAAAATAAATGTACACAGAAAACTTTGCACACCAAACCTAGAGCTATGTAGATATTTAAAAAGCCTGGATAAAAGCACTGTGACTTGTTGGCCACCAGAGCTCAGAGCTCTGGTGTTTTAGGAAACACAGATCCCTTCTAGATGCCCCTAGAATTGGTGTTTTACAAGTGCTGAGAGAAAAAACCCCACTCTCCTCTTGAGTAGTACCAAAATTATTCTTTTTGGCAAATTTCATAAAAGCCAATGTTGCTGATGTTCCAGCAGGGAGTCTGAGGCACCTGATCAGACCTTGGCCAGATGGGCCATCAGAAATGAGCCTCAGCACCTCTGCAGGCTTCCAAATGCTTGCCATCTTCTTGAAAAGTTTGTTTTCCTTAAGAAACAAGAAATTTACTCCTTTGCTAGGGTAAAATAAACAAATAAAACCTCCCCCCAACCCACCTTTGAGTCAGACATCTCCTGTGACTCTGCTCTGGAGGGAGCCCAAGGCTCTGCAATCCCTGCCCAGCCTCAAGGTTGGTACCTGAGGGCACCTGTGGAGCAGCACAGGAGCAGAGGGCATGGGGAAAAGCACTTTTAAGCACTTCTAAGACTCAAGAGTCAATGACTCAGCCTGCTGTGACAGGGCAGCAGCCAAATTCTCTGACACCCAGCAGTCCAAGCTCCACAGCACCAGCTGAGAGCTGGGAGAGCTCCCATCCCAGATGGTGCACCCAGACGTGCCCCTGCCATCTCCTGACCTCCAAAAAAACTCATGTAATCTTATTCTAAGCTTTCTCACACTTTAGGACTAACAGAGCACCCATTATTTTACCTCCCCTCCATGTCCTTTGTCTCCCCTGACAGGACGGGAGCCCCTCCCATGCCAGGGAGCATTTCCAGCCACTTGGAACACCCACACTTGGCAGCAATGGGAGCCCACTGCACAAAGCCAGTGCAGCTGCTGAATCAGAGCCTGGCTTTCTGCAGGAAAGCTTCCTGCAGCCTCTAATCCCACTCTCCTTGGCCCAGCTCCTCAGAACCTCACAGCCCAGCAAGGCTCAGGAATCTGTGGGAGGAGGAAGCTGTCCCCCCTGTGAGTCTTTACAGGGCTGCAGCACTCAGGGCAGCTCTGAGTGGGGTGGCACAGCTGATGCTCACAGCCTGATCCTCCTCCCAAAGCTGTTCCAGCACTGAGGAGCACCCCAGCTGGGTGGTGGGAAGCTTTCCCTCTGGGAGAAGGTAAAGGCATCTCATCTTTGACAAGATGGAGTGGCACTGGGTGTTTCAGATCTCTTGGTGCAGAGGTTTAGCCAGAACTCAGTTTGTCAGAGCCAGCTGCCTCCATCCCACCAGGATCTCCTGGCAGGGACAGTCCCTTTGGATGGATAAACAGTGAGGGTTGCCAGCAGGAGAGATTAACTCCTGTGGTGAAAAGGTTCTCAGCAGAGCTGTGCTGAGTGTTTTCAGTGCAACCTGAACCTCAGACACTGCCCCACAAGCCCAGGTGGGCAGGAGGAGGCACAGCCCAGTTTGGTTTGGAGATGCACCATCTCCTCACAAACAGGGGCTTGGTTTCAAGAGATCAGCTTTGAAACAAAATGCTCAACAGCAAGAGAGATTCATGTTAAAACAGCAAAGTGTTGGGTGGTTAAATGCAGCTGTGTCAGCTGGTGAGCTTGATCCAACATCACATCCAGACAAGTGCTGCACACCTTCTTCAGAAACCACTTTGCAATCCCAAAGTTTCCACAATATAAGGGCAACATTTCACAGAAATGGATGACTTGAAAGACTTCTTTTGCTTATGTTGCCTTCCAAGGGGGAAGGACAGAAGCTGGTTTCTGTTATGGAACTTTATCACATCTGAAGTTTGGAGTTCTCTGTGTGTGCTGGTCTTTCCCCTACTGCAGCTGATCCAACACCTCCACATCTGAGCAAAACACTGTCCCTGGGTGCTTGCTGCACTTGCCACCACTCTCCTGGCAGTGATGGGATCAGTCCAGAGAGTCAGAGTTGGGAACTGCAGGAGGGAAGAGCGAATGGGAACAGATGCAGCATAATTCACATGGCTAAAATGTACCCATAGGCTTCCCATGCTTGCCTTCCTTTATAAATATATATATATATAATAAAGCTTGGCAGCAGTTCAGACCTAAGATTAAAATAATCTCTTTGTGTCATCCCAAAGCAAGAGCAGAGAGCACCTCTATCTATGCTTTGCCAGCTTCTCTGTCCCTGCTGCCAGCACAGACTGTGCAGGCTCCAGCTCCTCCTGGACAAGCGGGAGCCAAGAAAGTTCCTTTTTCACAGCCATTATTTGGAGAAATGCATACAATCAGAGAATCCAGAATGGTCTGAGTTGGGAGGAACCTTAAAGTTCCTTCAGTTCCACCCCAACATGGGCAGGGAAACCTTTCACTATGCTCCAAGCCCTGTCCAGCCTGGCCTTGAACATTTATGATGTCCACAGATTCAAGCTCTTCCCTCAGATGTGCTTTTGCTTTGGGAAGGCTCAGTTTGGGAGATTTTTAAAACCAGCTACCAGTTCCTAAGCCCAGGGTGATAACCTGCACTGCACACAAGTCAGGATGGGGAGGATCCTCCTCAAGTGGGAGCAATAACCTGCAGGAGTGCTCAGTTTCCACAACAATGAGGGTCTGAATGTTTGAGAACAAGAACTCAATGGCTGTGGTTTCTTTGTATTAAAAAGGAAAAAAAAGGAAAAAATAAAAAAAAGGAGGCAGTGAACCCAGTATGCTGTAGTCCTTTGTGGACTGGGATGTTCTGAGTTTCTCTGTGCATAGCTGACAGAAGTTTCACACAAGACTTTCAACCCCATTGCCGTGCTCCATGGAAATCTGTTCCATTGAATGCAGTCCAGGAAAACTGGTCTGTGACTTCCACAGGAGATGCTCATGAATTATACATCCAGTGCTTTCAGCAGATCCAAACCTCTAATGAAAAGCAAAGGCATATTCCCAGTCTGAGCTCCCTGAGCACCAGATCAGACCCTGGCAATGCAAATCCACGGCCAGGGGCAGAATGCAGACCTTAGCCTGCCTTAACCTGGAGCACAAAGCCAAAGGCTTCTCTGTAAATGTGCTGCTTCACCTTTTAGAACTGGGATTTACAGATATTGGCTCATATTATTGGAGGTTCTCTCCAGCACAATCAGCACAGAGATTGTTTTTGTATGCACTGCTGAATAATGACTTTTTAGGCAAGATTTTTTAAGTGCATTTTTTATGCATTTAATTATAGGATCACAGACTGGTTTGGATTGGAAGGGACCTCAAAGATCATCTTGTTCCACTCCCTGCCATGGGCAGGGACACCTTCCATTATCTGGCTGCTCCAAGCCCTGTCCAGCCGGGCCATTGAACACTTCCAGGGATGGGATGTCCCCAGGTTGTCCCCTACCCAAAGCCTTGGTGACACAAGATGGTCAGCAGGACAGAGCAGCCTCAGCATGCTCCTGGGAGCACACATGGTGGATAGTCTGGGTTTGGGGGTCTCTGTCTGGGGACAGAAGCCCAGAATCAGGGCTGACAGGTTTGCTTTGCCTCAAGGGTCTCTGCTCCTTGCCCAGCTGCTGTTCCAGGTCCTGCATCTCCATCCCCACTGCCCAGCACCCTCCAGAGCCCTGCAGATTGATAAGGCTGCTCCATGATCTGTGGCTGCTGGTTTTAATTAGAGCTGCCTCCTCTGCAGCACTCCCAGCCTTGTGCAGACAGCAGCACAAATGATTTCAGTGTCTGATCCACCAGATGCCAAGCTCATAGTTACAAGCTGACATTATTCAGGAAAATTCCCCCTCCTGCTCTGACACAATGACAGCAAACTAACCCTCCACTGGGAACCCTGACCAAGCACAAAGCTGGTTGGGGATGTCACCTTCAAAGCTCCCCATCCCAGAGCAGGGCAGCTGCACAGGGATGAGGAGGCAGCCCCAGTGAGCCCCTCACTCAGCCTCCTTCAGCAGGCTTGAACTGACCAGAAGGGTCCCAGGCAGGAGAGCAAGTGTTTCCCACTTGTGAGAATCCATTCCTAATCCCTGCTGACACATTCTGACAGTGGGTGCAGGTTAGGGCTCCATGTACACCTGGAGTCACTTTGGAATTACCATTCCCTCGTTCCAGGTGGGGCTGGGGACATTCAGGGCTGTGGCTGCCCTGGCCACTCTTCACTGGACCCACAGCTCTCTGTCCTGCACCTTCCCATGGGCACCACGTGCTGCCCTCACTTCCATGCTGCTTTTACAGCGTAGGAGGCCATGCTCATATGTCACACAAGACATTTTATCTTCCAACTTCCATGGTGCAGGGGGAAAAAGAAGAACCCCCAGACTCCTGACCCTGCATTCCAGGTGGGGATGTCAGCACTGGGACCTTGCTTTTAGGACCACCCTTGGCAGAGATAGCACTTAAATTCTGAAGCACCAGACCACTGACAGATAATCTTGCCTGCAGAGTGGGAGGGTGTCCTCCTCCCTGTTATAACCAGGAGAGCAGGAGGCAGGGCTGCCACCAGCCCACTCCTCACAGGCTGCCTTCACCTCAGGGCTCCTAAAATTTGGATCAGAGGCACCACAGCTATGATCAACCCCTGCCTTGCTGTTGAGGGTCTTGGAGGGAGATGTCAGACTCAGGAGCTGTGCACCAAGACAACTGAGTCCCAAAAACACACAAATAATCATGGATATAAATTGATGAGAGGGCTCTCTGGTCACTGCAGGATTGCAGGCAGCTCCAGCTCTTCCATGTGTGGGATGTGCAGTGTCTTATTTCTCTCCTGTCTCCAGTGTTGTCATAGAAGCAAGCCACATATTTTCTGGTACAGATCTGCTCTGGTACATCCCAGCTGGTACATTCTGTGCTTTGTTCCTGTCTCCAGAGGACAGGAACAGCAATCTCAAACCCAGGTGAACTTTGAGGATGTTGCAGCACGCTGGGTGTTTTCAAAGGACCTGTGGTATCCACCTCCAGGAAACAGATTGGAATGGCAGGGGGTGAGTGGTTGTACTCCTCTCCACAGGTTTGGGCTGTCAATGCACAGCTTAAACTATTGATGTGGAAATACCAAATATTTTTAGAAATTGTTTATACATTCAGCCTTTAATGGAGGTGGAAGGAAAAGATGTTTCACGACTACAATTGATGTGGAATTTGACTCAAATGAAGAAGCCCAAATTCACACTTAGAATTTATTTCATTTAAGTTTCAAAAGCTACATAAAAATGTGTGCCTGAGACTGAGCTGTGCTTAAAGGGAAGCCTGTGAGAGGGTGGATCTGGAGACACAGGCACCTGGAGGGTAAGACAGACCCTGTGTTTCAGCTGGGGACCAACAGCAGCAGCCTTTGCTCAGAGCTGGATGTTGAGATGACTCAAATGAGCATTTGTGCCTGCACACTGTGTGTGCTCTCTGTGTGTCCTAGCTGAGGAAGCCTTTTCCAGAACATACAGAGCTCCAATCCATGTTTATGACAAGGCATGTCACTTAGGAGTGCAGCACTTCCCCCATGCCAAAGGGAAAACAACCACCCAGGAGATCAAGTGCTGCTCAAAGCCATCTCAGAACCAAATGTTTTCCTCCTCAGTGAAATGAAAATGCAGCATGATCAGGACTGCCAGCCTGAGCACAGAGCTCCATGCAAAACTCACACAAATTTGGTTTCTTGGGTCCCTTTCTTCCTTCTCACCCAGGCACCTTGTACAAAAGCATCAAAGCACAGTGAGCAGCACCCAGCTGGTCCAGTCCTTCACCAGGAGCATCCCTCCATCCTGCAGGGCTCAGAAAGTGATGGATGGAGGCTCTGGCCCTCTCTGGAGGCAGCAGGACACTCTGCAAGCTCTGAGCTCTGCCTGGCCAGGTGTTTGCAGCTCCCTGGTGCCCTCACAAAGACCCTGGTTCCCACTCACACTCGTGGTGTCTCTGCAGGCACTTATCAGGCTGTGCCATCCCCCCATGGGCTCAGCCTGGGAAGAGCATCCATCTACTCTCTGGCAGAAGAGCCTGGGGCTCCTCTGGAGTCACAGATCATCCCAACTGCAGTTACAGCTCCTATTTTAGCAAACTTAACCTTGGTTCTCTACATAAATCCTCCTCAGGTCCAACCTCCGTGTTCATCTTCTGTGAGGGAACTTTGCTTGTCTCTGTCCTACCTAAAAATAGATGGAAAGGGGTAAAGATGGAGCAGGGTCTTCTCAGTGGTGCCAGGACAAGATGCAACAGGCCCAAAGTGAAATATATGAAATTCCACCTAAACAAAATGAGAACTTGTTTGTGGATGGACAAGGCAGCAGGTTGTCAGGAGAGGCTGTGAACTATCCAAGCCTGGAGAAATTCAAACACTGCCTGGATGCAGTCCTGGGCAAGCTCTTCCAGCTGCTCCAGCTTTGTGGAGGGCTGGATTAGACACCTCCAGAAACACCTGGAGAGATCTCCAGCCTCAACTGCTCTGTGATCTGCTCACCTCAGCCAAAAACACCATTGTAACTTTATTGGCAGGTGTCTTCCCTAAACAGAAATTTCGGTCATAGTTTAATTTTCTTTCTTTTTTTCCCGTAAAATAACGTCCCAATCATTTTTAAAATTTCCTGCATGTGGCAGAAGGCAGAAATCAGGGAGGATGAAAGCCAAACATGGGAGAACTGGGAAGCAGCATCAGAGGCACTGAGTTACCCCAGGGTTGCTGTCAAATCCATTATTATTCATTACAGTAACCTCCTGCAGACTAATGGACATGTGTCCTATTAGTCCTGCAGTCACCCTGGGTAAAATAAAAAGCTTTGGACAGTTCTAGGAAGGGTCTCAGTTTCAAGCCAATTTTCTATCACAGCCTATTTTTGGTCAGTGCTGCTCACTGTTACGGGAACAGAATTTCTCCCTTAAAGATGAACATCCCTTGTTGATTACAGCTCATGCCCTGGGTGATAAAACTGCAGGGTGGGATCCAGACCTGAGCCCTGGTGAATTCCTTGGGGCCAGAGTTACCTAGGTGGCTGTTCAAACAAAAATATGTATTTGGCAAATTTTATTCAAGACTACAATCGATGTTTCAACATTGGACACTATTTGCTAGTGCAAACATTTTTTTAAAATAAAATAATTATTTAGCAAAAATACATTATTGTTCTGCAAAGCTTGCTGACCTTGTGCTAATTAGCCAGGCTTGTAGACACACAGCACAACCTCATGCTAAGCTAAACAATGAGCAGCCTATAAATAAAAAAGAGCTACTGCTAAATTTCACATATTTGGCTTTAAACTCAAAGACTTCCAAGGGGGTGGGAGGTTGCTTCACTCTATATTTATCTCTTTTAAATTAACAGAAAGGAAAAAATAGTCCCCTTTGCCCTGGGACTGGAACATAAGGTCAGGATGACAAGTGGCATGGGCAGGGCTGGGGGTTCTGGCAGCTCGACCATCACTGTGGATGTGCTGGGCTTGACACGCTGCATCCATCAGGAAATGGTGTTCCCTCATGTCCTGAGTCACTGCCCTGCCATTTTACACCCATGGCATGTTAAAAAAAAAATTAAAAAAATAGTATGCTCAGTCCTTCCTGCCAGTTCCTGGCATGTGATTGCTAAAAACAGGAGAAAAATACTTTCCATTTGTTTCCAGAAGCCCTGGGGAACAAAGATGTGTAACCTGGGAGTGGCTCTGAGGCTGTCCTGGAGAATGGCCCCTGTCACACAGGCAGATATTCCAGAGATAATCCTCCTCCTGGGGCCCTGCTTGGCTCTGGCCAGGCTGGTGATGGACCATCTCCTGGGAAACTGGCACAGGAACTGCCAAAACCTGGGGGTGCTGAGCTGAGCTGAGCTGAGCTACCCTGAGCTGCTGGTGGCTCAAATGCCATTCCAAGGCAATGCTTTGTCTTGGATTTCTAAATTATGAACCTAGGCCTCCAAAATTGGCTAATTTTGTCTCTCTAATGCTGTGGTGAGGCACAGGGTGCCCAGGGATGCTGTGGCTGCCTCATCCCTGGAAGTGTTCAAGGCCAGGTTGGACAGGGCTTGGAGCAACCTGGGATAGTGGGAGGTGTCCCTGACCATGGCAGGGGTGGGATGGGATTTAAGGTCTCTTCCAGCCCAAACTACTTCATGATTTTATGACATTTGGGCACTGAAGTGTCCCAAATGCTTACTGGCAAATAAATTATTAGAAAGTGGATCCTGTTTTGATAAACCTGATTTTGGTGTTAAAATCATTCTTCACCTGTAAACTCTGACTCAACCCCAGTTGCAAATCCAAGGGAGCAGGTCCTAAGGGTCACAGGGAAAACTGGGGAAGAGAGGATGGACATGGACTGGGTGCTCTTTGACTCTAGTGAAGGCAAACATAGAAGACAGTGACTTTGACAACCTCATTCCTGAGAAGATGCCAGGGAGCAGCAGGGACACAAGTCTCACATCCATGGATGGAAAGGATGGCAGGATTTTTCTAGAAGCATCCCAGGTCAGTCTTCCTGCCTGCAGGAGCCACTGGTCAGCTCCTCTGCCCTGCTGAGCTCAGCAGCACCAAAGGGGAAGCTGACAACACTGAGGATGTTCTGCTGAACAAGAAGCAGCAGCTGCATTCTTTGATCACCTCCAGGTCTCGAGGATGCTGCTTTTTTCCCCTCTCTCTTGCTCATCAAGTGATGCTTGCTGTGCTGGGCAGATCACTGCAGTGCCTCAGGCACCCAGCTCCAGTGGAAAAACCCAAGGAAGTTCATCCCTGTGTCATGCTGAGCTTTGTCACTGTAAATAGCAGTGATGGCCCTGAAGCACCCGGGGGAATGGGAAATAAATATTCCTCCCCTGGATAACTGGGCTAAAACACATCATCCAAGGGCCCACTGCAGGGAGAGATCCCCCCATGGGGCTGCAGATGAGGATGTTGGGTTTGAGGCTGCTTATTGGCATTTGGAAGGAATTTGTTCCACCACTGGAAACTTCTGTGGCCAAAGAAGTTAGAGGGGGGGAAAGCCAGTTAAACTTTGGCCTTTTTCTATGGAGGGTAAACTTAGAAACATGGCTTAGATGCATAATTTAGAAAACCAAGATAAAAGTCAAGGCAGCTGCTTACCCCAGAGCTTTTTTATGATTCCTGCTTACCAGGCTTAGCCACAGGGACTAAGTGCCATGTTTGGAGTGCAGACTCTTCTGGCTGGTAGCCATGACTCCCACCAAGTGTAATTTTGGACCATGTAATTCATCCTCCCTGAACAAAGTCAAAACCCAGTGAAGCAGGAAGGAATAGGAAGTGAATTGCAAAGCATCTTTGTGCACTCAGGCTTTGGTGTCCATGTGAGACCCGTGTTATGGTGTGATGAAATTTGCCAAGGGGTTTCCTGATGATGGAATATCTGTGGATGATAAAGCTGAAAGCCCCAACACACCAGAGTTTGTGCTTGTGTATGGACAGTGAAAACAGGTTTGCCACTTATTTTGCCTTGGTCTAAACTAAACCAAAATTAATGCCATGGTCTCATCTCACCCTAGACTGGCTTCTAGTTATCAGCTCTGAATAATTCAGGAGAAAGTCTCTGTCCTGCCAATTACTGCTGGAGACAGCACCTCCAGCCCCTCCAATGTGCACAGACCTGGCTCTTTGCTCCTCTGGCAGACACTGTCTACCCTGGACACTGCTGTGGAAAAATGAGATTTCTGTCTGCTCTATTGGTTAGATGCTTCCTATGTGATAAAGGGAAAAGGCAAAATCCAGATCTTCTTCATCATAGGGATAAACTGCTGGTTAGTGCCATGTGTAGCTTTAATACATTCATTGCTGCAGTTAAAAAGCTCTCCTACTGAGTGAGGTTGTGGTTAACAAGATAAATTATAAAAATCTGTGCATTTCCACAGATGCAAATCAATAGTGGAGCTCTCCTGCTCCATGAGCACCCTCTTGTGACAAAGAAGCTTTCTGCAGTAGCAAGAGCATGTTGGGATGTACTGAAACATCCACAGTCACATTTTATACTGGTGCCTGACAGCAGCCAGGTTTGCAGCCATTTCATTCTGCTCTAACACACTGCCCCAGCCTCCAGTAAGAAAATATTGAAACCCTGGCTCTTTTCAGACTTCTGTAGGCATTGAGAAATTGGTGTCCCCAGGGCTCTGGGCACTGTGATTTCACTGTCCCAGACAGACGTCATGGAAAAAATGGCGCATGTCCCATCTCTGAATGGATTAAACTAGGCTTGGAGGTACAAGGTAGGAGCAGAAGGTGGTGCACAGGATCCTGCACAGGTTCTTTGGTTTCCATTGGCACCCCTTGAGCAGAAGCCTGAGTCCCTTCCACAGCACAAGGAACTTCATGCCAAGCTCTTGCAATGATTGTTTTAACATCTCTCCAGGGTGATCTGCACAAATGCAGGCAGTCAGAGCTGCTGGCAGGAAGGCATCCCTGCTCCCCTCCCTGGGACTCCAGCAGGGCACCCCAGCCAGGGTATGGGGAAGCCATGGAAGGATTTCTGCCAAGCTGTTTGCCAGCTGGTTGGCCCTCAGCACCTTCTTGTGCCTGGAGCTGCTGCTCCAGAGGGGCAGGACCTTGTACTTCTTGTGGAAACTTGTGTAGCTCCTGCCAACCCATTTCTCCAGGCTGTTGAGGTGCCCATGGATGGCAGCACATCCATCCGGGTCCAGCAGCCATTCCTCCCAGCTTTGTGCCACCTGCAGACTTGCTGGGGGTGCTGTCTGCCCCACCACCCACCAGCCACCACCCAGGTCAGTAAGACAGAGCTCTGGGCAGCACATTGAAGGATTTCAGCATCTTGTTGGCCCAGGTTGGTTCTGATGAGCCCAGGGTGTGGTTTCTGGATTTCTGAATTTCAGGAGCTCATCTTCCTTTCAAAAAGCCTAAACATTGGTGTTAAACTGGGGCTGCTAGATTTGCAAGTACAAGCACTTCAGAAGTGCCAGAATTAAAGTTTCCTACCCAGCTTCAGTCAGTTCTCCCAGCTGTGGCTCACAGACACTTTTCCCTGGAGCAGAGGGAGCTCAGGATAATGCTTGGCACAGAAACTGCCCTCACCAGCTGGTCAAGGGCTTCCCCTGCACCTCAGTGTCTTGTCCCCAAGTGGTGCCAGGAAAACCCCAGGCTATCAGATCACTTGTGGGCATTACCTGTAACAGGAAGAAGCAGCCTGCTGTGTTGACTTGGCATTAAGTGCTCCTCTAAAGATTAAAGCAAGGGCTCCACTCAAAAACTGGATGAGCTTGCAAGGGAACTGAAGCTGAAATAAAGTTGTGATAAGCCATGCCTCTGTCTAACTTTTGAGTGGGTGACTTTTTTTGGAGCTACTAATGAAGATAAGTTCAATGGCCTGTGGCTCACTTTCAGTGACTCCTCTTCACTTAGGGACCAGTTAGCAACAGATCAGTGTCAGGAGCAGCCAGCATGTGTCACTGCCAGACACTTCATCCCCATGGAGATCTCCTGCCAGTACCTTGTTTGCAGTGAGATCAATGACCTGGCAGCTCACCTTTAGGCTCCATGGGAAAGCAATTGCAGGAGGAAGCATGGGAAGGTCTGCTTTTGTCAAACAGGTTCTGGCAGGTTGTCAAACTGGCAGCTTCCAAGTGCAGGGGAGAAGAAGGCTTTCAGCCTGGTTTCCTGTGGAAATGAGGCTGCTACCATCAGACTGTGATCAGATTAATCCAAGGGAGAAACCAGGCTGCAGTAAAGAGTTTAAAAAAAAAAAAAAGTCCTCTAAACTGCATAAGAATAGAGAAGCACATAGAGAAAAGTGATGTTATTGGTGCTGCCACAGAGGGGAAGACAGGGAGAAGTTTCCTCCTAGACATTGCCTTCAGCAGATGCTGCTGGCCATGGATGTACTCACCAACTAATCCATGGGAATGAAACTCAAGGGAACAGCTTGTGCAGCCCTCTGGCTGGGTGAAGAGAGAACATTTTCTGTGTGGTCATGGGTGACATGAGAGAGAAACTGATGAAAGGAAAGATCCAGGAGAGGAGGAGAGCAGAACTGAAGCTGTCCTGAAGAGAGCAAAGCTCTGTGATTGTGCATTGCAGGGGCTCTGCTGGACCTGGGGCTATGGCAGGGCAATAAGTGCAGCAGTGTGTGACTGTCTGCAAGAAAGCAGACTACATGAACTCCTTTTTATCATTTTGATAGCTTCCACAGTAACTTTTGAGCCATGGATTAATGTTTTTGCAGAGAAAAGGATCAGAAAGCTGGGTGACTTGTTCATGGGTCTTCCTGAATCAGCAGAAATACATCTCACATCCAGCCCTACTTGGCAAACCAAGTTGTGTTTAGCCTCTAGCTAGAAATGTTTATAATTTGTTTTAATATTTATAATTTGTCCCTGAAAACTGCACTGTGCATGCCATGGAAAGTGCTCAGCTGGTGTCAGCTGAATTAAGGGAGATGGGCAATTATCCTGCAAGGAGCCTGTGGACTCAGGTATTGAAACACCCACCACTGCTGCATGTGGCAGGCCCATGTGAAAGGCTCAGCTGCTTTTCAGTCTATTTTTACAGCTCCTTGGGGTCAAATCATCCCTGCAAAGGAGGATTTAATGAGAAGGACTGACCTGTTCTGCTGCTCCTGCTGTTCAGCAATGACATTTCACCCAGCTTGTCTTCTCCTCAGAAGACAAGTCAGGCCCATTTTGTATAATGGGTGTTTCCCTGAGATTGCCATGGCACCTCTGGGGGTTTCAAAGGCCTCTCAAGAAGAAGGACTTGCCTGGACTTGTGTTCCCTGGCTAGCCAGCCTTGTCCCATAATGGCATCAGTGCAACCATGCCACCAGCCACCCTTCTGTGCCTCAGCAGCCTGTGCCAGGAGAGGAGAGCAGAAACATTTCTCCCAGAAAACATGTCAAACCCAGCAAGTTCACCAGGTGAAGGTTTGCCAGCAGCTGGGTTTGTGGCAGCTTCTCAGGACCCCACCAGACAACTCACTCTGAAACCCAGAGATCCAAAATCCCAGGAGGAGTGAGAACATGCAGGTAGTGTCAGTCTGCCTTCACAGTGCCCTAAGCCTTGGTCTGAGAGCTCTGTGGCTCCTCTTACAGCCAAGCATTTTGCAGCTACCAGAAAAAATGGATTGGGAGAAACAGGATGCAATTCCAGCAAGTCCATGAACTTCTCCAGTCAACCACAGATAGGAGCAGCTTTGACTCAGAGCTCTGAGCATTTGGAGGTGTCCCTCCTTTTCTGCCAGGAGAAAGATGTGCTTGCTAATAATGGGGCTGGGGTAAGGTACACACAATCACAAAATCTTACAATCATTTAGCTTGGAAAAGACCTTTAAGGCCACCAAATCCAGCAGCTGCCCCAGCACTACCCATCCACAACTAAAACATGTCCCCAGATGCCACATCCATGGCTGTGAAATCTCCCCAGGGATGGGGACTCAGTAACTGCCATGGACAGACTGTACAGTGCTTGACAACTGCTTGGACAAAGAAAATTTTCCAATATCCAACCTAAAACTTTCCTGGTGCAACATGATCTATTTTCTCTTGTCCTATTGCTTGTTACTTGGGAGAAGAGACTAACACCCCCAAACCTGCCCCTAAACACCTTCTAGCCTTTCAGGACACTTGCATTTGAACCTCAGATGCATCTTGAGTTAAAAGGAGAATGCCCAGCACAAACCTTAAAGCATCTTGGCCAGGGGTCTGTGTTCCTCTTCCCTCAAACCCTGAGCTGAATTTTCCTACAACTATGACTGGTGCCATCAGCTCTCCATTTCAAATAGTTCATTTTGCTTTATGAGATCAATCCCTTCAGTAATTTGTTTTCTGCCATTACTCCAAACAGCAATGATCAGAATATTTAGAATATTACACTGATGCTTTTCTGTAATGGCCACCAAAAAGTAAATCTGGAATACCAGAAGGTAAAGACAAGGTTGGATGTTAGGGTCTTTTTGTGGTAGGCAGATTTCTTATTCTTGGCCATGATTTGATTTGTATGAAGCAGGGAAAATGAAGTTTTATTACAAAATTTGAAGGACTTGTGGTCCTGAAAGCTGAAAAGTTTCTTCTAACTCCATCTACTCTGAGAAAAGATATTCTCCCCCAGTGTTTTGTGTTCTCTGCCCAAGCAGACAAATCTGAAGTTACCCAGACTGTGATCTTTGTGGGAGCAGATGGCAGCCCAAAAGCAACACTCATCCAGGGAGATGCACCTGAATAATTCCATTTTCTTTGGTACTAGCTTTGCATTGCAAAATCATCCAGTCTCATCTATTCGTGGTCTATGGCTTTACATGGCCCAGGTTTGTATCCTCTGAGTAATTACCAGGATTTGCTCTGTGAAGCAGAGGAGTTCTGGGTAGACATTGTAATTTCCATCAGCTGTCATACCCTGGGAAGATAATTAAACACTCTTCATTTTCCATCTAAAATGATACACAAACGCCGGACATTAAACCCAGAGAGCTTTCCAAAAGGGAACATGTGGGTAGCTTCAAACTTTCCTTTGGCACCCAGCCACCAGCGAGGGTCAGCCCAAGTTCACTATTTCCCATTGTGTAAGGCTATTTGTTTAACATTTCTTTTGTCTGAAGTGGCCTTGTCAAATGATTTTCCTTTTCATTTGGCCCTTCACTCCCATCTGAGCTGTCACTCCCATGGAAGCAGTTTGACTTTGAGTTTAACAGGGATGTAGGCATAAGTAGGCAAAGCTTTGAGAAATTCACATAATTTTTCAGCTTAATCATAAAGGTATCCCTAAAAAAATTGAGTAGGCAGCCTCAGAATCTCATTGTGTAAAAATCCAAAGACACCTCCCAGGACCAAGGCTCAATAACTTGCTTCACTCTGCTGTTGTAGACAGGCTGGCCCAGGTTCTGCAGCCAAATTTCAATCTCTGATTAAAGAAATAAGCCCCACATTGTTTTGAGTGAGGGACACATCCTTCTGCACATCCTGTCCTGCATGCCCTGCAGAGTGGGGCTGGCAGCTCCCCCTCCTCCAGCACATGTGTAGGTGCACGTCATCCCCGTGCCCTGGGGGTCCCTGGGACACAGAGCATCCCTGTGTGCTCTCTGGGCTGCAAGGACATCCCCCAGAACAAATTAATGTCATCTCCTGGCAGATCTGTGCCCCGGGTTTTAGCTGCTGGTGCCATTCTGATGAATCCTCCTCTGCTGCAGCTGTACTCCAAGATTTCCAGCTGGGCACATGTACTTGCTCACCAAGCTGATATTCAACCAGAATGGTGGCATTTTCTCTTATTTTAAATTAAACACAATGTGGAAAGATGTAATGGGGTGGGTTTTTTTGCACCACTTAATTAGTGGCTTGTCTGAAGTTTTTTCTGTCTTCACTCAGAGCCAGGATTAAAAAACACACAAAGGAAACAAATTTTCTCCTGTTTGGGCTTGGTTGTTTATTAAATCTTATCTAAAGTACAGAAAGCTCAGCAGCACTTCTAGCCACCAGCTAGAAGTGAGCAAAATGGAGATGAATCCAGCTAGCTACAAGGTCTCTTAAAGCCAAGCAGTCCAATAGAGAATTAACACCTATAGTATTTATATTTTGACCCAATAACCAAGCTCCTGTGACCCATAGCGCAGCACTAATTATCCAACCAGAAACTACCACCTGAAATCATGAAGGAAGAAGAACACCAAAAGGAGACACCACTCAAAATGCTCCATTTTGTCCCATACCTATTGCTATATTATAAAAGCCTCGAATTTAAAACCCTTCACCATGTGAGCTCACACACTTGTCTTTAGCTACACACCTGTGATTTTAACTCAAATTTGGAAGCCTTCTATAAGGCCTTAGGTCAAAACAGTGTTCTCCAGCACAGAAAGCTCAAAAAACCCAAGTTTCTGGGATCCTACAGAAAGGGATGTTGTTGAGCAATTACAGGTGGCATCACTGAGCACTGTACAGATCCACCTCTACTGATATGCAAATGAAAAAGCCTCATGGGTTGTGAAGGGTTTCCAGAGGACCTCTGCTCATTCCCAGTTCCTTTTCAGTGCAGGTACAATGAGCTGTTTAGAACTGTGTATCTCCAAAGATGACCCTCTCTGGGCAACTGATGTCAGTTTTTCTCTATCCTCATGGTATAGAATTATTTTATTCTATAGAGCTAGATTTTTAATCTGACATGTACAACAAAAGGAAAAAGCATCAGCTCTAGCTGCAACTAAAAGCTACACTGATTTCTGGTGTAGTTTGTACACAAATTTCTGTTTGTACTCAAAATTTCTGCTTCCTCCTTAGCATTTTCCCACAGCTAACAAAATTACATTTCTCTAATCCTCTCCCTTGTCCATACACCCCATTTGTGTCCTGGAAGCTGCCAGGGCTGTGTCTCATTTCAATTTCTTGATGGCCTTGCTCAAAGGCCAGTTGCCATTGTATGGAAGCCCAGTGTATTTAAAATAACCAATTACAGAAAATGACACAGCCCCAGCTGCCTTCCAGAAGGCTCCTTTGGCAGGAGTTAAACACTGCAGCAGGGGCACACAAAGGGCTGTCTTCTTGTGGGTAAATGCACAGAACTTAAACTGATGCATGGGATGTGAACACCCCCAGTGGGATCCCCTGCCAGCCCCACACTACACACTGAAAGAATTAACAACACTGAACGTGTCTGCAAGAGGCTCCAGGCAAGGCCTGATCAGCACAGACTCTCCATGAGCTGCTCTTTGCCTCAATATTGCCATCTTTGATATCCTCAGAGAACAGAAAATAATGCAAATTGGTTATAACTTTGCTGTAGCACAAGGATGCTTTAGTGCTTCCCTGTTCCTATGTCACTCTCCAAATGATACATACCTAGCTAGACAGTATAAATAAAAAAATTACTATATTTGGCACCTATAATTGGAAAGGCTCTTCTTCTAGCAAAATGAGAAAATTCTGAAATGATGCTCCATGATGTTAAAGAGCTGTTGCTTCTACATTTCTGCAGTGGAAGACACTGGGAAATTGGTAAATGAACAGCTATTTCAAATTTGAGAGTTAAATCAGGAACACATATTATTTCAATGAGATTTTAAAAAGACTTTTTTTAGTTACTCATGACACTGTGGAAGAGCTTTGAACAATCCCTTCCCCACTCCAAATCCCAGTCACACCTTCCAAACATGATGTGGAGTAACTAGGACGATTCAGATTTCAAAAATCTGAAGATATCTGAAATTGTCATTGAAAATGAAAGGTTTTATTCTTCACTTCTTTAACGGTGAAAGTAAGATATTATGCTAAAGCAGATCTTTAAAGTAGCACATTTTTCATGTACCAATAAAAACCAGGCAGTAATTTCCATCCCAGTGGAAGAAGTGCAGCTCCCTCTGTGTCAGCATGCACCACAAGCTGTTTTAATGCTTTTTAGCTTCAGCATTCCTACATTGAAAACATCCAGCTTTCCATGATACAAATCTGTATTTTATGGAGGCAGCTGTCTAGAATACCTATTCTCCCTGTGCTGTCAGGTAGGAAGTTTGGAAACCTCGCCCTGCAGGTGAGCCATAGCTGCTTTCAGACTCAGCCTGAGGTGCCCTGTCCTGAGGATTTACACCTGCCTCACGTTCTGCTGTGGGAGCATCTCTGCTCACAGCCTGCAGCCCACGTGGAAACAGGAGCTGTAGGAACTGTCTGCAGGGAAAACACACCTGCTGGCATCTCACCAGCTTTACTCATTCCTGCTCCTCTGGGCACTGCTCTGCACTGAGTGTGCTCTGCCAGCAGCTGAAAGGAAGGCATGGGTAAGTTCTGCCAGTGCTGGGTGATCCAAGCTTGGAGTTTTATTGCAATATTTCTTCATTAAACATTCTTCATTTCTTCATTTCACTGTGCAATCCTGACAACAGCAAGATAACAGTTGCTGAACTAAGTCATTGCTGACAGGGAATTTTCATCCTGTGCCTAAGATATGGATTTTTCTTTATTTTAGAAATAAAGCTTTTCCACTATGTCTTTTTCACTAGCTCTTTCACTATGATGTCTTTCAGGACATCAGTGTGGCTATTATCTAAAGAACTGAGTAGGACCATCAGATGAAGAGGTCAAAGTGTGTTTGGTGGCTGAATACAAAGTTTGGAGTTAAGAGTTGAAATAATCTTCCTGGGAATTGTTTGCCTAGGAAATTTTTGAAAAGTGAAAAACTAGCACAGATGACTGATAAACTTGGTCCAGTGTAGATTAGCTTTCTGAAATTCATATGAATAATTTGTTTCTGTAATTTTAGATTTCACCTAAATCTCCGCCACTATGCAAAAAATCTGAATGATAAAATCACTTAGGAGCACGACAGAGGACTATTTTGCCATCACTTTTAAAGATAAAAAGCATTAAAATCTGTGAAGTAACGTGAGCTTAAGCCCAGTAACATACAACAGACAGAGAATGGCAATGGTTACTGGCAGGAAATTGAGAATTTTCAGTAGTAGAAGAACAACTTCTTTCTTGTGACCCTGTCTAGCAACCTCTGCAGTGAACAGAACTATTGATCCAGGGAGGATGTTTTGCTCAGAGGCTGGAATTCAGCCTCTCTGTGCAGGCAGCTCTGCTCTAGCCTGCTGCCCAGCAGGGCTCCAGCCAAGTGGAGATGATCTTGTTCAGTCTCTGTTTTCTGGCAGATAAGCCCTGCCCAGCCCAGGCACTGCTTTCCCTTTCAGCTGCACATGTACAGGGGCCTTTTTCTGCATCATTTCAAAAATGCAGTTCCTCTTTCTCACATTGATCCAGATTTCAGGCCAGCTTTCAGTTGCCTTTCAACCTCCTTATCATCTGCAGCTGAGTCATCTCCCATGCTTCCTGCAGTCTAGATTAATTCCTTCTTTGGCAGATGGGATTTCCACTCCCACTCTTCCTCCACAGGCGGCTCCTGGAGCCAGTCATCTTGCTTTTCTGCCCTAGCTTTTCCATCTCTAACATGGCAATCAGGACACTTTCCTTCCTTGGACCAATTCTGAGAACAAATCCACTTCTGTTTACAGAATGCTGTGACAACTGCCACTGAAAACTGCAGTGTAATCTATGATGTGCTCTCATAAGGGCATCCTCAAATAAAGAAATCCATTGTATTCCTCTTCCCAGCTAACTACACCCTAGGAATGGAGAATTACAGTCACATCAAAATTATGGCACAGATGCTGAAGGACAAGCATCAGCTGCACCACACACAGGAGCAGTGTGGCAGGAAAAGGACAAAAAATTGAGGTCTCCACATGGAGCTGAGAATTTGTGGGGCTCAACCTGAGCCCACTGAGAAGGAGGAGGAAGAGAAGGTGCTTAATGGACCAAGCACAGACATCTGGTTTCTGGGACAGAAGCACCAGTGATGGAGAATAAAGCTTGGAGGCTCTTTTAGCATCATTCAGGAAACAACCTGAGATTTTAGTAGACAGCCCTCTAAGTGCCCTTCCTCCACAGCCTTGGTCACACTCTGGTGACAGAAAACAAACTCCTGGGGAAATCCACAGAGCTGTAGGGCACTGAAGTTAATGAAAACATCATCCAGCTCTCCACCTGGCAATATTGACCCAGTGGCTGATGGTGTTAAATAGACTCCCTTTAATGTGAAATGCAAACAGGTAAATATTAGTGCTACCTCTAATGAGACATGGAGGATGCACACTCTCCCTGCTCATCACCCTTAGGCACAGCCTGGAGGGTTCAGAGCAATGAAGAGGCTGTGCTTTGTCCCAGCTAACTTAGACCCAACTGGAAGAAAGCTGAAAGCAGAAAGAGCTCTCAGCTTATGCTGGACACAAGCTAGTGTATTGGAAATTATTCCAGAATGCTCTGTATTCACATTTCATCTGTATTTTCTCAGCTCAGACTAAGGCCTGAATAGCTCTTCCTGCAGTCACAGGCATGTGAGGACACTGCAAGATGGATGTGCCTGAGAACCTCCCTGTCCCTCCCTGTGGAGAATGGGACCAAAGGACACCTGAACTCCCTCGGCTTCCAGTGATGCTTTAATTTATTTTCACACCCACACCAAACTGAACAGGACACAGTCCTGCACACTCTTTGTATACATTCTTTGCTATGAGTATGGACTCCTTCTTTGGAGAGCAAATAAAATATTTACAGTCTATAAATCTAGGAAAATTGTTTCTCTTTCAGCAGCCAGCAGATCGACTTCTCTAGCCTGCTGCAGGGCAAATTGAGTGCCAGTCTTCAACTAATCTCCAATCCTACAAGATATATGTATTTTTAGAGCATCTTGGAAAAGATTTTTGTGATTTACATATGATTTTTTTTTTTTTTTTTTTTGCCAGAGAGGATACTGGGGGTGTCTCCTGCAATGCAAGCTGTATTCTGCAACTATTATTATGAGAGTCTTTTGTAATATAGCTCTGTAGGACACAGACTTTCTTTTGTGGGCTTTATTTACATCTGCTGTGTTTTATGGGCTCTGCACCACTCACATTTCTGAATCATTTGCATTGCTCCTCATGCCCTTTTGGCTGAGAGGAGCACTGGGTTTTACACAGAACTTTACAAGCAGGACATGCATGTTGAGACAAATCATAAGGCTTGGGATTTGCATCTTCAAAGTCCTCTTCAAATCCAGCCAAATACAGCTTTGCACCATTGGGGTAGGGATCCAAGAGGAGTTTATTCCTGTTTCATGGACATGCTATGTCCCTACAAACCCAAAATGTGCCCAGGTGGGACATCAGTGCTGGCCCCCACCACACTGAGGGAAGAGCAGACTCCTTTTACTTTGGGAATGGTTAGTCACATTCAAAGGAGACCTAATGCAGTTTTGAACCATAGAAACACAACCTTTGATGTATTTCCCTGCAGTCTCAGAAGCTATTGGGCTGGTTTCCTCCCTGTTCAGAGAGGTTGTGTCACAGCCCATCAGTAGAAGGGTTACCCATCAATAAACCCTGGCTGCTGTCCCATGGACTCCCTGTGCTCTGTCGTGTGCCTGTCTCCAAAACTGCCACAGGCTGCACCAAAGCAGACTCAGGGAGGGCTGGGCACGACATTCAGTCCTCTCCACACCATCCTGTGAACTTGTCCTGGTGAATTTTGTGATAACAAATAACACAGAACTGCATATTGCTACTGCCCTTCACGTTTGAGAGCGGCCAGAATGTTTTCATACCATTCAAAACCAAACAGCCTCTCTATAGCCTCTCACTGGGATGTATACATTTTTGAACTAGACACTGAATCTGAATTTCTAGGTCCATAATAGTCTCCATTGCCCAGACATTATGGTGAAAAGCATATTTTTTCATTCTGCATAAATACCACCCAAACAATGTGTCACATATTAACACATTTCAATGGAAACTTATTCTGACTTGTCCCCAAACCACCTAAACTTACCTGGAATGAACTCCTAAGTGATTTGCAACTTTAAATCACCTTGAGTTTCTATTATAACTTTGTGGAAGACTTGCCTTTTAATGCCTCCTATTGCCACCCCAGTTCCTCTCTCTCTGTGTCTCACCTACAGAGATGATTAAGACAAAACTGCTGGCGATGCTGTTCCTGCCTTTTTGTAGGGAACATCCTTCTTTCTGCTAACTTTATCCTTCTTCCTCACAGAGAGAACCTTTTGAGCAGCCTAGGGAGCAAGGGAGTTTGTTTTGATAACCAACCAGAAAACCCTTTTTTCAGTAGGTACTGCTGAAGTGGGAGCATTTCCAGGGATCTGCAAGCTGAAAATGACAAGGAGGAAGAAGGACAGATAGACAATAAAAACACAGGAGAGAAAGAAAAGCAAGACTTTTAATATGTTTATTGAGAAGAAGCTCCCAAAAATGATGAGGAAATTATTGTCTTCCTAAACACCATCATATTGCCCCAAGGGTGGATTCACTTTACATATCAGGACATAGGTGCCTGTGCTTGTGCCAGTTATCCCAGCAAGACACAAGCCTCTGGAAGGTCATTCACATCATTTCAACACAAACCAGCCTGTGGAGGTCCTTATTTCCCTTCTCTGACTCTAAAGGGATCCATGGAGGACTTGCTGCAGCACAGGTATCTGACTCTGAGATCCTAACCCACAGCTCTGTATCATCACCTAGACGTAAAAGCCGTGAGGAAAATTTGTGATTAATCACATATCCTGAAAAGTTGTGAAATTCCATGAAATAGTTCCCTTATGAACCATAATACACACTTCCTGCCAGCTTAATGTTTTCTGTAAAGGTGTGCAGCAGCAATTGCTCCAGAAGAGAGAGCTCAGTGTTTTGGACCAAGTTACTGTTTCTAAGGGAATCATAACTTTGCCTTGATTTGAATGCAATTAAATTCTCTGCCATAAGAGCAGCATAATGACAAGAATATTTTTTCTTTATTTGCTCAGTTTGGAAATTAAAAGGGAGTAACACACATTGGTGCACAAGGAAATAGACCTTCAATTCCATACAGGCAGCAGTATTATCAAGGCAGTGTGTTCTCCTTTCTGGTATGAAAAGGGATGCAGGAAAACCCTATTATATATTTCTTTTTAATGCCCACTTCCAGTGCATAAAAATGGGGAAGCTGTGCCAGAAGTTAGAACATGGACTCAGCCATGGCTTGTAGCTTTTCTTCTCAGCCCACTCTGGGCTTTAGACTACTTATTAAATCCCTGTTTGCCTGCCTGAGACACTGAGACCTGAGACTTGATCTGATAAAAGCTGTGCACAGGTTTAAGTTTGCACATGGCACACAATCCCTTGCTGTGATGACTTCAATGACAAATGATGACTTCACCCATGTCAGTTCTACTGCTCAAAGCCATCCTTCAACTAGTTATGAACTTAGAATGTTTGTTGGGTTTTTTTTTGTTTGTTACGTTTTTTTTTTTTTTGGTGCATAAAATACATGAAAAAATCCCCAAATTGTTAATTACTGTTATAGTCACCAGTTTTTGCTTTATGCTCTTGCAAGCAGTGTTTTTATGGCCCCCTGAAAGACTGATTTACATAAAATTTAACAGTGTTTATCTCCTAATGTATTGTCTGTTAGAGAAGTGGCATAATAAAAGGGGAAAGGGTTCTGGCAAACTGGACCTTCAGGCACAAAACAAATGAAAGTTGGTCGTGGGAGTTGGATTTGATGACCCTTGTGGGCCCCTTCCAGATTGGGGTATGGCATGATTCTGTGATTCTGGGATCTTTGCTGATTTATCTTCTCACAGCACAGGCAGGTGTCCTGTGATTCCAGTCCCAGCACAAAGCACACTTGAGGCCAAACCCCAGTGTACTGACTTTGGCAGTGTCTGTGCTGCATCCAAACGTTGAACAGCTGACAATTAAAGTTCCTGCTTATTCTTTCCTCTCTCAGCCCTTGCCTGAAATTAAGAGACAGCTTTGCTAAACTGTTAATCTGGAATTAGGACCTCAGGATTGCATGCTCTGCCATGGACCTTTTCTTGTTGTTTATATGGCTTCCAAAATGTGGGTGGTTTATTGGAGGGCTGATCTACCTATTTTGTCTAATCTTTCCTAATTGCAAGCTCAGGTATAAAGAGAATAATTGAATCTGCAGAGTAAATAAACAAGCACTGCACATAGTACTGGGATCAGTAAAGATTGCCTGAAAATTCCCAGTTGTATTTGTAGGTTTCTCCTACAGCTGGGCTTGTTTTGTGTCCCAGGGTTTAAATGTAGGCCCTGCTCTGTGAGAATGAAATTGTGAAACAGAAAACTCTGGAGAAATATGCAGTGTTAAGTGACACAGAATAATCTTCAACTCTTTTTTAAATATTTCATTCCCCTTTTTGCCCATTGAACAGGTGTGGTGCTGGATGAGGTGAATGAGAGCAATTCCTACTTCCAAGGGCATTATTTATTCAGAGATAATTATTTATTGGTTAAAATGCATTCTCTTATATGCCCAGAATTTGCAATCCATGTTTTTCTGTATTGCAGATTAACATCCATTTCCATTTTAATAATGACAGTGAATGCAACAAGCAGGGCCAGACTGCAAAACAAACATCAGCTAATTTGTAGTCTTTTAAATATGTAAAGCTAGTCTTTGATGTTAATACACCATTAAAAAGGAGCTGGGAAGTTCACAGTCTGCTCCTGTGTCACTTGTCAAGCAGCAGAACAGCTCAAAGAGCAGCTTGTTGGTTTGCAGCATCAAACTCACCTCAACAACTTTGGTATCCTGTAAAAAATGTTGGTACCTGACATCTTCAAATATTATAGAACATGCAAAATCCATGGGAGGAAACTGCATCTGCAGGGCTTGTGCCTTTCTGTGCCTATTCTTCTTTCTCCAGTCCTTGGGGATGGAGGAATAGCCACATCACCCTAGCACTCAAGAGTCCCTGCACAGTGACCATATTTTCCAACACTGGGAATTATGTTTACAAAAATCTTTGAATATCAGCACACTTAGGAAATAGTTCAATGTTTTGGGACTGCAATACTTAAAGTGAAAATGAATTTGTCATTGTGGGGTTTACTTTAGCCAGGATTGAGGTGATAACAATTAATCAAAATCCTTCAACTGTTCCTGGCAGCAGCTTGTGCAGCATTTTAGTTTTTCTTCTGGACTCCTGTTAATTGAGAAAAAATATGCAGCAATTTCACTTATTCTTCTATAAGGTAAGCCATGGCTACTCTAATTTCTCCCATTTCTGAAGTGAAGAGCTTCACTGAAGTATGAGGAAATCATCAGTGCCTTTCAGAAAATAAATTTGAATTTGAAAGTTTTCAGCTTGAAACATAGACAGTTGTGCTGACAGCAGCTACCTGATCCAAATAATGGTCCATTTTTCACCCATAACAAGTAGGGCAATACACACAGGTACAATACACATATTTTTGGCATAGACAAGTGAACTGCATTCCCATTTTTAGGGGAAGTTAGACAGATCCTCATTAGCACTGCTGTATTGATATAACTGAGGCAACATGCAAGGCATGCACACACTGATTACACTGCAGAACTGTGATGAAAGCCAGATTTTTTTTCCCTCATAAATAGGTTGAATTGGTGCTTTTAGACCACTATTTTACCTTCTATCTTAGGATGCTTGTTCTTTTCTTTTGGCACAGAGGTAGAGCTACTTTCAAAAGAAAACAACCAGGCACAAGCCATTGACTTTCCATACTCAATTATATCCTCATCTTTCCTCTCTCCAGAGTTTTGAGAGGCTTATTATTACAAAAATAATGATAATTTTATCTATGCAAATATTTGTCTCTGGCTACTTTTAGTCCATGACTCTCCCAGATCCAAGTCAATTCATTCCCACATCAGCAGGTAAACCAATTTCTCTTCTCATGTACAAAGAAGTCAGGGTGAAATTTGTCCTCTTCTTACAGGAACAACACCCAGCACTTGGTTTTGATATTAAACCCCTAATTTATTTGTGAGTTAATAAAATAACACCTAGTTTGAGCATCACTAGGCAGGGACAGAGCAATAGGCTGATGGGTGCTACTCTTAGTACCAAAATTGTCCTAGATATCAGAAATTGTTTACACTGTTTATAATTTTTCAGCTTCTAAAAATAACTCTCAAGTAGGCACTGTCTCATCTCATAAATGAGTAAAACAAAAACCAGAAATCAGGGAAATAACTATTTTCTGCTTTTAGACACATCGTTAACTACATGAGAATGGCAGACAACAACTCCATCAACAAATTTGTGCATAAGGAAATGGATTTTCATGTAAATAATTATTATGAATGTTAACTAGCTGCACACGTCATCAGGAAAACATCAGGGAGGTTTGTTTGTGGAGGCTAAACAAAATATGTCTGCTTCATGCTGTTCTTTTACAGCCATTTTTATTGGAAGCACAGTTTACAGAGGCATAGCAATCATATATGCTTCACTGTAAAAGCACCAGGTTTCTTTGGAAACAGTATCAGGCTCTCTGCAGAAAAACAAAGTTGGCCAAACTTCATAGTTATCAAGCTAGAGTTGAAAATATTCCCTCTTCTGGAATGTCTTGATGTTATTGATGTGCACCTTTCTGGTAGTGATTTCCAGTGCAGCGAAAAATAACTAATTACTAGAAAGTTGAAGGTAGCAATGACTTCAAATGGGATCTTGCCAAGAATTTGGCAAACAAACTGTTATTTATTTCAACATTTTCATCATGGTGAAGGAAAAATGACCTTAGATGAAAATGTATCTGCCTGGATTATTGGATGATACTAAAACTCTAAGTGATAAAAAGGATGTAGGCTTGCTGAAATCTTTCTAGTTCACATGGTGGCATTTCCTGGCAGGAACAGTCTGAAACAGCTTTTATAAGTCAATCTTCAAAGAGGCCTCACCTTCATCTCCAGTTTTTCAGTTGTTTTCATGAAAAACTCTGCCTCTGCAAGCAGAAAAACACACGTTTCCAATGAAAATTTGGGTGCATGGTGCCATAGAGCTGATAGGCATTGCATTCCTGGGAAAACAACTTCCATGCAAAGGAAGGAAGCACTCTGCTGTCCCCCTGCAGAGTGGCAGGACACCAAAGGCACAGGGGGCTGTGTTTGAGATCCACATAAATACCTCCAAGGCAGGTGCCAAGAGAATGATGTCAGACTGTTTTTGGTGGTGCTCAGTGACAGGATGATGAGCAATGGACAAAAACTGAATCACAGCAAGTTTAACAACATGGAACCATGGAATATCCTGAGTGGGAAGGGACTCACAGGGATCGTGGAGTCCAACCCTGTCCCTGCACAGACACCCCAACAATCCCACCCTGTGCGTCCCTGGGAGCGTTGTTCGAGTGCTCCTGGAGCTCTGCAGCCTCGGGGCTGTGCCCATTCCCTGGGGAGCCTGGGCAGTTCCAAACACCCTCTGGGGAAGAGCCTTTCCCTGATCTCCAGCCTGACCCTGCCTGGCCCAGCTGCAGCCATTCCCTGGGTCCTGTCCCTGGGCACAGAAAGCAGAGATTGGAGCTGCCCTTCCACTTCCATGGGGAAGAACTTCTTTCCATGGAGGGTGGCAGAGCCCTGAACAGCTGCCCAGGGAATGTGTGGAGCATCCAGCTCTGAAACACCCCAAACCCACCTGTGTCACCTGCAGGGTGACCCTGCCTTGGTGAGGGGTTGGACTGCATCATCTCCAGAGGCCGCTTCGAACGATTCCAGGATTTTGTGTTTGTGCATCTGTGACCTCACCGGGCGTCTGGTGCCTCCCCGCTCAGAGCCCCTGACATCCCTGCGACACCGGGATCCCTGTGCGGACGAGCAGTGCCGGTACCGCCGGGATCCGTGTGCGGACGAGCGGTGCCGGTACCGCCGGGATCCCTGTGCGGATGAGCGGCACTGGTACCGCCGGGATCCGTGTGCGGGATGAGCGGTGCCGGTACCGCCGGGATCCCTGTGCGGATGAGCGGTGCCGGTACCGCCGGGATCCGTGTGCGGGATGAGCGGTGCCGGTATCGCCGGGATCCCTGTGCGGATGAGCAGCACCGGTACCGCCGGGATCCGTGTGCGGGATGAGCGGTGCCGGTACCGCCGGGATCCGTGTGCGGACGAGCGGTGCCGGTACCGCCGGGATCCGTGTGCGGGATGAGCAGCACCGGTACCGCCGGGATCCGTGTGCGGGATGAGCGGTACCGGTACCGCCGGGATCCGTGTGCGGGATGAGCGGTACCGGTACCGCCGGGATCCGTGTGCGGATGAGCGGTGCCGGTACCGCCGGGATCCCTGTGCGGATGAGCGGTGCCGGTACCGCCGGGATCCGTGTGCGGGATGAGCGGTACCGGTACCGCCGGGATCCGTGTGCGGATGAGCAGCACCGGTACCGCCGGGCCCTGCGCGGACGAGGAGCACCAGCACCAGCACCAGCACCGGCACCAGCACCAGCACCGGTACCCCCGCAGCCGCGGGACCGGCGGGCGGGCGGCGGCTCCTCCCCGCGGTGACGGCCCCGCTCGGCCCCGCCCCGCCCCGCCCGCTCCCCGAGAGGCCGCTCGGCCCCGCTCGGCTCCGCTCCGCTCCGCGCACCGCCGGGAGCCGCAGCCGCCCGCCCGGCCCGGGGGCCGCTCCGAGCACGGCAGCCGAGGTGAGCGCCCGGGGCCGGGCCAGCGCTGGGCAGGGGCCGGGGGGGGCCCCCATCGTCCGCGGGGCCGCTCCCGCCGCCGCTGCCCCGCTTCCCTTTCCATCCCTTATTCCTCGCATCCCGCCCCCCCTTTCCGCCGGGCGATGTTTTATTCATGGCCCGGCGCGCTTTGTGCGGAGCTGGCCGGCGGGGAAATGGCTGCGGGTGGGCGGCTCGGGGCGCCCCCGGCCCGGCAGCGGCTCCGCGGGTCCTGCGAGCCGCTCTCCGGCGGGTGCGATGTGTGTGGCTGTATGTCGGTATTTGTGTCTGTTTATCCGTGCTCCCTTTCGATGTTCGGCAGCAGCGTATTGCAACACCGCCCGCTCGAGCGCCGGGCGGCACTTACACCATCGCCGAGTTAACTGTAGATGTCAGGCTGTGCTTGCTCTGGGGTGATGTCACATCGGTAATAAGGCGCAGAAATGGGGATTCGGTGCGGGCAGAGCGTGATGGAGCCGGCCCGGAGGCAGCTGGAGCGGGCCTGCTGCGGGGGCAGTGCCCGGCGCGGGCGGAGCGGGGCGGCACTGCCAGCCTTAGCCATTATCTGTGGGGAGCTGCCGACTCGGAGCCGCACGTATGTGCGCCTGGAGCAGAGATACTTGGCTGGTTTTGCCTTACGAAGGTATTCAGGTGTGTTTTGGTTAGAGGGTTGGCTGATGCCTGTCTTGTCTGCCAGTTGTTCCATAAGGCAACCTCCCTGGACATCACCGGTCCAGAGGAGGAATTCTGTTGTGTGCTCTGGAAAGCTGACTATGATCAGTAGGCCAGTGTCACGTTAGCTCCCGATACTGCCTCTTGATCTCTCCCAAGCTGATCGTGGACCAGTGAACTAAAGCTGAGAGATGCTGAAACACGTCCCTCGCCTTGTTCAGTTTCCCAATCGCCTGCCCTTCACTTTCTCTCTGCCCTGGTTGGTTGGATTTCAATGGAAAAATTCTGGTTCTGAGCCTGTTCAAAGAAATCTGTGTGTTTCGATTTTGCTCGTCTAACTTGCTGTTTAATAACAGCTGTGAAGCTGAAGATCCCCGTGCCCAGGGGCTGGGGGTATTTGCCCTTCCATACAAGTGAAGTTAACCGATACTGCTTGATGCTGTTTAACCTTATATTATCTTAGGTGTCATATGATGAGGCAGCTTGATTTGTTTAAGGCTTTCTGCTGATGCAATGCAATAATTATAAATCTTCTCATTGTCTGAAGAATCTTTAAATACTACTCTGTCTTGGGAGGTACATCATGTGTGTTTATTCCCAAGAGGCGCGGGCATGGATGAGCAGGGTTTGATATTAATCATTTTGGGGTGGGAGCAGTTTGGCACAGGTGCTTCAGGTTGTAATTGATGGGTGTGATGTCATGTGCTAGATAAGCTTTCATAGGATCTGCCGTGTAAATTGTGGCCTTTGTTTATGTGTGTGCAGCGACATGTTTTGGAGATCCACGCTGTACAGTTTGCGCCCGAGCTGGGAGGGAGACCCAGCAGGATGTGCTTCGCTTGCGCAGTGGAGCTCGGTGTTGGGAACATTCTGCTCTGCCTTGTGCTCCAGGTGCGAATGTGCTCCTGCCGTCCGCATGCAGCAATGTGCCTGGCTGCCAAAGCAGTGCCCAGGTGCTTTGCTGGTTTTCTTCTTCCTCCGTGATCTGGTTTGTTCCGATATTTAGAAGGAGCGGGGTGCTGAAATGACTGATTTCAACTAATGTGTGCTGGAGGGAGCAGCTTGGTTATTTCAGGCTGCTGTTGTTATGCAATCAGATTAACAAAGGTTGAAATGATCATTCAGCTTTGGGTAAACACGATCTATAGAGCAGCATGGATTAGGGCAGCTGTTTACATCGGGCAGATCTGCTGCACTTGGTCTGTTGCAAATATTGGATGGAAACACAATGAGTGGACACAGTAATATACTAAGTAAATTTCTGGCAGTCTCTTTGGGATTATGATGTACTTGCTATCGATTGTCTGTGCTCCAGGAGTTCTGCAGCGCCTTAGGTGCTTCCTGCACGCGTGGGCAAACTTACTTTGGGCTTCATTTAGTTGACAATCCAAGGCCTCATCAAAGGTCTGTGCACAGCTTGGGTCCCTGGGGCGCTGTGTGGGCTCTGGGTTACTGCAGCCCAGGGGTTGGCTCAGGCAAGATGACCAGTGCTCAACTGGAAGCTTCCTAAATTAAACAAAAAGTATGATTCCAGCCACGTTTGCTGAAGCTGGCAGCCCCTCAAGCGGTCCATTATTAGTTGGCCATCTCTTGTTGTGGAGGTAGCAGTGCTGCAGGGGGTGGTTTGGGTTGTTCTCCCTGAATCTGCTCAGCCAGGAGGTGATGCCGCTCAGGCTGTGCTGCAAAGGTTGGCACAGAGCCGAGAGGGGAAGGGGCAGGCTGGGATGTGGGGCAGTATCCAGAGTGAAGGGGCAGGCTGGGATGTGGGGCAGTATCCAGAGTGAAGGGGCAGGCTGGGATGTGGGGCAGTATCCAGAGTTTGGGGAGCAGAGGGAGGTGTTGGGCATGGACCTCTCCATGTGTGTGTGCAGCACCTCGCTGGGACCCCCGTGTGCGGCTGCTCTGGGAGTGCAGCTCGTTCTGAAAATACAGGATGTGATGGCATCAAGTGCTGGGGAAAGGAGGAATAAGGAACTCCTGCAGTCGTGTGGAGCCTGAGCCTTCCAGTCTTCCTCTCATTCAGGGAAAGGCAAGGGACCCTTGAGGGTGCTGCTTTTCCATCCTCTAGCAGGGGATGAACAAGACTACATTTTGAATACGTGTTCAAAAACACTCTGGATAGTTTATTGTTATTCTTGTTTATTTCCTTGCCGGCTGTGTTTAACTCTATATAAGCGGATACGTAATTGCAAAGGGATTTCACAGAAACTTGCAAATGTCTCTATCACTGTGCTACTGGCTGCTCTGTGTGCTGTTTAACGTTTGTGATAAATATACACTAGCACATTTTGGGTACACTGGGATCTAAAGAGGTACTTCAGGGAATAGGTAATATTGTTCAGGCTGTGTTGTTGTAGGATGTTCAGAGGAGGCAGTGTGGAATGTGATATGCAATCAGTGATGTTAAGACTATTTCTTTCACTGGTACAGGTTTACTTCAGCTCTGATTTATTAACAGGTTGGTTTCTTGTCATCTTCAATCTTGTGGATGAAGTAAGAGCAGTTATTCTGAGTCAGGTCTGTCTAGCTCGGTAGCTCTTCTGATGGGACCACTCCCAGGTGCACAGGAAAACTGGAACAGTGAAGTTCTGCTAAACCCTTGTAGCTGTCACCACTTAAGAGACCTTTGGGCTGGCAGTTCCAGGGAGGCTTATGTGTTTAATAGCTGCTGACAGATTATTTTCTTTAAAAAATGTCTTAATTAGTTTTGAAAAACTTCATGGCATTAGTGTTCACAACTTCCTGTGCTGGTGAACTTCTGGTGTAATTGTCCAGTCTGAGAAGGATTTTATTTTTTTCATTTTACAGTTTGCCATTTGAAGTGCTTGTGATTTTATCTGAATCCTAAAAGAATATATTTCTTTCTAGATTTTCACACAGAAATTAACTATATATGGGGATACTAAGTGGTCTTAGGAGGTACATGAAGATAGCTGCTTTATATTTGTAGTGAGGTACAATCCCAGCCTTGTTTGCAATCACCTTTCATGCACAGGTACCATTATGGCTGTCATATTTAGGTGTCTGCATGCAAAAAAATGTTCAAATACAAGAAATTACTTCTGCAGCTGTGCATCCTGGACATGGATTGGGGTGGGTCTTGATTCAGAAACACTCAGATGACAGAAGAGTTGTTGCAAACCAAGGAGTGACTTCAGCAGCGTTGTTGGAAGATTTACCAAAGTAAATCTTAGCAAGGGATCAGGTGCAACATTTTAGGGGATGTGTAAGAAGGCGGAGAACAGAATTTGAAAGTTGTGTTAAAGAGCTTGAAGTAATACAGATTCCAGTAAGTGCCACATGATACAGAAAAAGCAGTTCTGTACTGCTGAATTGTTCTGTGGGTTGGCTTCCACCATCCCATCCTCGACCATTTCAGGTATAGATGGGATGTAACAAAGTTGAGGTTTAAATTCCATTTTTCTTTGTATGGCAAGGAAGCAGGATCCTTTGGCTGAGAATTGACCTACAGTGCTGGTGATTCAGGAGTCTGGGTTACAGGAGCTGTCTGGGTCACAGACTTCTGTATACTGGTGTTAAAGTTGTGTTTGGTTTATTAGAAGAAGCTCTTCAAAGGTTGGTGATTTAGAATCATACAATTGAAGAGAATCCCGAGCTGGAAGGAATCCATCAGGATCATTGGTCTAACCCTGTCCCTGCACAGACACCCCAACAATCCCACCCTGTGCATCCCTGGGAGCTTTGTCCAAATGCTCCTGGAGCTCTGGCAGCATTAGGGCTGTGCCCATTCCCTGGGGAGCCTGGGCAGTGCCCTTATTGTGGTGGCTTCTGAAATCCTGTTGATAAAAATGGGTAGAACTTTGGTGTTTATAAAGCAAATATAAATTCTTTGTCTTGTCATTTCTGCTTCTATTCCACCCTTAGGCCTGTAAACTTATGATTAAAGTGGGTGGAATTTCAGCCTGATGGTTTACGGGTGGGATAATAGTACAGGCTGACCAGACAAACGTTTTGTTTTAAAAATAGAGAGGCTCACATAATGATGCTATACACAACAACAGTAAATGGGTATGGATGAGATCTCTAAAACACTGTTAATCCAACAGCATCCTTTGGTGCTACTTGCATCAAAGAAAGATAATTCTGGAGTGATGAGATGCCAGTGCCAAGTGATCTAACTGGAGTATTGATCCAGTCTTGAGCAGACTTTAGACAGAGCTCTGAGTTAGAAATTTGGAGAAATGGGTTTTAAACCATTGTGAGATGCTAATTTGTTATCTGAATAAGAGAAAACCTTTTTTTTCCTTTTTTTTTTTTTTTTTTTTTTTTTTTTTTTTTTTTTTTTTTGTGTTTTGAGTTGTTTACAGAGATTCACGTCTTAAAGGGTGGCATGTGCTTAGGAAATCTGAGGCCCCATTTTGGAGAATAAATAAAACAAACCAGTGAATGTGTCTGAAAGCGTCAGGATGAGATCAGAGGCTTTCCTCTTGCTATGAAAGTGGCCTCAGTTTCTTTTCCTTCTGTCTCTGTATCTCTAAGAGAAAAGCACAGACTTTATCTGTCAAGTTAGGAAAAAGATAAAGAGCAAGTTCACTTGAAATATGTATTTAATAGGGAAAATTTCCCAGGATCTATATATACAGGTGGGCATTTTCCCAAAAGTATGTTAGGTGTTGAGGCCATAAAAATGTTGCTGCTAACCAAAATTCTAGCCCTGAATGTATCTATAAATACCATTGCCTCACCCCTTTGGCTCTGTGAAATTATATGTAGCTGGAATAATTTCATACATCAGGACATAAAAGGACCTTGAGCTTGTGCTTTTATAATAAACAAGGAGAAGTTTATCTAGGTTGCCCAGCTTATTCACACAAAGACAGCTCTTTACTTAGGGAGGGGGAGGTTCTTACCTCTTAGACTTTCCTCAGGATTTTCATCTCATTCCATCCCAAGATTTTATTAATAAAAGCAAAACAACTTTAATGTTTATGCATTTAGGCAGACAGAGCTCTGTTTTGGAGTCATGGCTAATTAGATTTGTGGAGCCTGTGCAGTTCTGGATGTTGGGTAGGGAGATTGTTTTTGCAGGAAGACACAGAGGAAGGAACACATTGCTCGTGTTCCTTTCTTACAGCGGCCGCAGCATTTTTCATGCCCTGTGCACATTCATGATGTTAGTGTGCTGTTCCTGGGGAAGCAGGCTTGTTGAAGTTCACCTTTGTGCTTGGAGAATTCCTTTTAAATTGCTGTTCAGTGAAGATCTGAGTAGCAGACATTTGCACTCCTCCAGTGGAAAACAGTCTGAGGGAAGAATCGGCTGGTAAAACAAAACAAATGCTGTCTTTCTAAGGGCTGGGAATGGGATGAAAGCCCATTTCTGCTTCAGTTTTGAGGGATGACTAAGATGTTTCTCTGTTCTGGCAAAATCCACTTTGCATCCTGCTGCTTGATTTCATCTCGAGGCCTGCTCAGCTGGGCTGCATGCTGGAGGGAGCACAGCTGAGTGCAGCAAATGCAGCAAATGCACTGGCAGGGTGTGCAGGAGCTGCCCTTTTGCTACTGATGGCTGTGCCCGGCTCCAGGGCGTTCTCTGGCTGTTCCAGGCTGTGGTTTGGGCTGCTGAGCATGGCCAGCCATGTGATGCTGAAGGACAGGCTGCTGCTCCCCTGCCTCCTGTGTGTGTGCAGTGCTTGTGGTCTGCTGGATGCCCAGAGGCTCAGCTTTCCCTTCCCAGCCTTTATTTTTGCAGGAATCTGAAATAGCAGAGCTGAAGCTGCTGAATAAGCCAGACTGAATCCAGGGGAGCAGATCTGGCTCTCCCCTTCGTCCAGCACAGAAATGTGGAGAGGAGAAACTCCTGTGAGTACTTCAGGGAATTCAGTGGGTGAAAGGAAAGCCTGCCAGGATTTTCTAGTCCCATCTCTACTCATTTTTACCACTCAAAGGTCTAATGGATGTAATTGTTTTTTCTTATGATTTATGTTTCTAAATTACTCCCTAGTTTTCAGGTGTGGGAGTCTATCAGCCAGGGCTTCTGAAATTAAAATCAAAACCCCATGATGAAGAAACTCCTGAGATGATCTCTGTTTGTTTGATAGTAAGAGGGAGCTGTATTCTGTCAGCAGGACAGGCACTGGGGTGAGCAGCTCAGAATGGGGGGTTGCTCTGCTCTGCTTCCCCAGCTGTGAGCTGGGTTTGCCTCCAACCATTATTCTGCATCTTTGGCATTTTGGCGAGAGAAAAACTGTTTTCTGAAAAACAAACCTTAAAACATGGAATAAGAGATCTCAGGCTTAGTAACAACATTTAGGAGAATAATAAAGCTCAGCCTTGTGAGGCTGCACTTAGTTGTACATTTATTTGGGGATTTTTTACAAGCATAATGGAAAATTATGTACTTGACTCTTCTCAGAGTTGCCGTGGGAGTCAGAGGACCTAATTTCCCTAAGACTATGAAAATCCCAGGCTTTGCTGTGTAATTTTTGTTTGCCTTTACACTTCTTTGCTAGTCTCTGTGCCTTCTTTCATCCACAGCAAATGCTTGGGTGCTGCAACAGAAATAGTTTAAAAGCCAATGATTTGAGAGAAAAAGAGCTGGAGCTTCTTAGATGTCTGGGGACTGGATGAAGTAGGATTAATCTGGCATTAAGGCAGAAATTTGTGAGAGAAGCTCGGTCAAGTGACTGGCTGGAAAGAGGGGGGATTCATGAAGTCAAAGTCACTTGTTCAGCCAAAGGGGGATCAGGCTGATATATTTCTGACAGGATGCTTTGCCTGGCCTCTCCCACAGACTCTGGGTAGCTGTCACATACTTTCTCTGCAATTGCTTGGCATTCTGAGAGATCATGCCTTAAAAAACGACTCTCAGAGTGAGCAGCTTTCCAGAAGGTCATTGGAAATTTAATGCTACAGTGTAATGAGGTTTGTGAGTCACCTGTGAAGAAAATAACCGTGCTGACGAGTTGCTTTTCAATTATTAATTCTTGTACAGTAAGTTGTTGGCCATTATGATGGGTTGTCTATGTAAAGTGGTTCCATAAAATGCAAATTATTAGCTTCTATGTGGGTCAGAAAACATTGCATACTGGTCTAACTCTTGTAGTTAAATAGACTCCTTTGCTAAGCAAATAATTTAAGCACTGGTTACTCTCAGCATTGTCAAAAACAAACATGAGATCTTGCTGAGTGAAAATCAAAGGGTTTCAGCTTCGAATGACGACTGCAGGATTTGGCTTCAAAGCTATTTCTGGGCCACGGGCACAGCCCAAAGCCGGGAGATGTCTGTGGCTGTGCTGCTGGAATGGCATCAGGACGGGGGATGACTGAGTCAGCGCTGGTGGCTCCAGAAGGGTGGTGGTTTCTTGCAGCTGTGTGTCAGCAGTGCATGGCCATCCCCAGAAGGGTGGTGGTTTCTTGCAGCTGTGTGTCAGCAGTGCATGGCTATCCCCAGAAGGGTGGTGGTTTCTTGCAGTGGTGTGTCAGCAGTGCATGGCCATCCCCAGGAGGGTGGTGGTTTCTTGCAGCTGTGTGTCAGCAGTGCAGGGCCATCCCCAGAAGGGTGGTGGTTTCTTGCAGCTGTGTGTCAGCAGTGCATGGCCGTCCCCAGAAGGGTGGTGGTTTCTTGCAGCTGTGTGTCAGCAGTGCAGGGCCATCCCCAGGAGGGTGGTGGTTTCTTGCAGCTGTGTGTCAGCAGTGCATGGCCGTCCCCAGAAGGGTGGTGGTTTCTTGCAGCTGTGTGTCAGCAGTGCAGGGCCGTCCCCAGGAGGGTGGTGGTTTCTTGCAGCTGTGTGTCAGCAGTGCATGGCCGTCCCCAGGAGGGTGGTGATTTCTTGCAGCTGTGTGTCAGCAGTGCATGGCTGTCCCCAGGAGGGTGGTGATTTCTCAGCTGGGAGTGCGGGCTGTGCTCCTCAGCTCCTTCCCCTCGCCCTTCCCGCCAGCCCGGCCTGTGGGCCCTGGGGCTGCCATCGCCTTTCCGCCGCAGCCTCGGGCCTTTGGGCGTCCCCAGGTGCCGAGGCTGAGGCAACAGCAAACGTGGCAGAGTCAGCACACAGGGATCTTGCAGCCTGGTGAAAAGTTGCTCCAAACCCTTCCAGGCCCTGCCCTGGCTTGGCTCTGTAGGCAGAACAGGTTGGGCAGCAGCACAGGGCGAGGGAGGCTACATGGAACAAAGGGGAGTTCACTGAAGATCTTACTGTAATATGTCTAGAACTCCTGTTTTTGTGGGATTTGTGGTGCCCTCAGTGCACGAGGACAGATTTCTGTGCTCCTGTTGTGATGAGTAACGCAGGTAGTTATTTACTGCTGCTTTTTCCCTCCTATCTTCCCTTCAAAAGAAAGCCCAAGGTGCAAACCCCCACCACTCCAAAGACCTGATTTTGGAGTAAAACACTTAATTCCAGGTAAAGGAATGATCTGGCTGTGATGGAGACTGATGACAATGCTCTGTTCTCTTCCACCCTGCTCTCCCAAGAGCTGCTGCTGTCCTGGGAAAGCACATGAAGAACCCACTTGCTGGCTCTTGTCGTCACAGCCCTTATCTCTTTAGTGGAGTGTAAATAACCAGGATAATCATCGTGTTCTGTATGTTTTGTGCCCTAAGCCAAATGCAGAAGAAGCAACTCTTTTCTGGGGCATTTTTGCATCATCCTGTGCTTTGAAAAGGCACAAACAGGCTGTTGTTTGCCATGATCAGCATCAGCTGCTTCCCAGTGCTGTCTGGCCAAGCAGGAGGCAAGTTATGATGCAGTCCTGGCCAGAGGCAGAGGTGGGAAGGAAGATCCCAGGTGAATGTCATAAGGATAAGGAAATTATCCCCTAAAATCTATGGGCTTTCCTGGCATATGTAGTCAGCTCTGCTTTTGATCTTAGTTGTGACTGAATATCCTCAAGTAAGAGTGGAGGCAGCCCTGAAGACTTTTGGATTTCTGCTTCATGGTTGGTACCTAGTGAATGGCAATTTTCCATTCATTACCTGCTGCCATCTCCCCTGACATGTCATGAACATGCCTGAATTTTTGTGTTGAAATGGTGCTATTGCTTTCAAAATACTAAGTGTGACTGGGTGTAAAAATGAAAGTAGCATGTGAGCTTCAGCCTGCTGCTTCAGTGCCAGTGAAATCAAACCCTGAGAACTAGCATCTATATCCATAAGGTCTTTTCCAAGTGTAGACTAAGCTGAGGTGCTGACTGTGGAATGCTGACCAATGTTGAGGTAGAAAAACCCCAGCACTGGAGGAGTGCAGGGACCTTTCTGTATCATCAGACTGCAGGACTGGTTTTGGGCTATGATTTAAATGTCAAAGGAGTGATGGAAAGCAGAAGATGGGAGTGACTTTGGCCCTTTAGGCAGAGCATGCCTCTTGGTGGTAGGGGTTGGAATCTGTCTCCAGTCCTCATCCCTACCTGGTCATTAGCCATGAGGTTGAGTTGATTGAAGGATTTGAGGTGCTCTAGGACTAAGTTTAAAACTGATGGAAATTACAGTGGGCTCAGGGGCAGCACCTTCACCTTCAGTTGTTTGTACTTACCTGGAAGCACAGAACTGCTGTGTGCATCTGGCAGTTCTCTGTTTTCTGTCCTGTTTGCTGCTTTGTTTTAGGGACTGTTGGGGAAAAAAGAGAACAAGCATGCCCTGACAAAATGGCTTCAAAGCCTGTGATAAGGAGGAGAAAATGTAGGTGCTTCCAGATATTGCTGGAATAGGAGAAAAATGACATGGGGTAGGGAATGGTGCCCTGGAATGGGATTTGGGAGCCCACAGCTCTTTTTCCCAGGGAGCTGTGGAGCTGCTGTGATGGGAGTTGCCCATCCAGGCTCTCTGCAGCCACAGCAGTGTCTTTGTGGTAAGACTCTGAACTTGTTCTGTGCTTTGCTATCACAAAAATAAAATCTGATTCTTTTTTTCGCTTTTGAAGCGGTTTTCGGTTTTGTTTTTTGTTTTTTGTGTGCATGGGTGGTTTTTTTTGTTTTTTTTTAATCCAGAGTGAAGTCTGGATTATTTTTCAAAATCCTTTGATCAACTTGAACTTCAGTAGCTTAATTCTGTTCTCATAACAGATTTTCTTGTCAAATGCTATTTTAAAGTTCAGAATTATGACAGAGTGTTTCCTCTTGCTGTCTCTGACAAGTACTAATGCTCAGAGTGCAGTCCTGGGGCTGGGGTGTGCGTCCCTATTTCCTGATGTTTTCCAGAGCTTCACCTGCCTCTGCAGGGCGAGGGCAGTGCTGATGGACTGCAGGGTTGTATTGCTAATAACTGTAAACAGCAATTCTGACTCATTGGTCATGGAAGACTAAACTGCAGTCAAATATTGTGGCTGTGTTAATGTGTTTACAAATAGGAAAATTTGTGTAAATATCATTGCAGATGAGGTTTAGCACATGTCTTTCTGGTTGCCCTCTTTAGAAGGTGTATGGCTCCCCTGCACATCTGGCCTTTGGCTGTATCCCAACTTCAGGTCCCCAGCACCTTTCTGCAGTCCCTGCCTACCTCATACAGATTTCTTAGGTATGTTGGGCTTAGCATGCATTAAAAATTAGCTTCTAGGAAGAAGTAATGGTTGGGTTGGCCACCATGGTCCAGCAAATGAGGTATTCACAGATGTCCATAGCATGGCCTGGGTTGGAGGGCACCTTCAAGATTTTATCATTCCAGCCCCTGGGATGGCAGGGACATCCTCCACTAGACCAGGCTGCACCAAGCCTCATCCAGCCTGGCCTTGGGTATTTCATGTTGGCTGGTTCTTCAATTTGGGGTAAAGGCAGAGCCTGAGCATGTTGTGTCTGGGCTGTCACCATCCAGAGCTGGTGTCAATAACCAGAAGAATGGCATGGAGAGTGGGAGTATCATGTTTGTAAATGTAATAAACAAGGAGGTGGCAAGGTGGAGGGCTGAGATGGAATGTGAAGAGCTAAAAGATGGCACAAGGCTGGAAATGTGAGCAGGAGAAACTGAGGCATGACCAGCAAACCCAAAAAGAGGCTCTTGCTGTTGGAAAGGAAATTGTGTAAGGGCACACGTGTGCTTTGCATTGCTTTCTCAAGGTGTTGTGGTAGGGGCAGAAATTATCAAATGCTTCTTTCTCCTGTCCTTCACATGGTGAGTGTTATGAATAAAAACTCTGAGTGAGTGCCCAGGGCCAGAGCTGATTTCTGCAGGCTGCCATGGCTTTGTGTTGCTTTTCTTCACTGTGCCCCCTTCTCTGTAATGAGTGACATACAGTTGGGCTGGATCCAGGCAGAATATTTGTCACTCAAATTGTGCTGAACAGCACCACTAAGTATGGACAAGGCAGAAGAGGAAAGATTCAGTTAGGGTTTTTCTTAAATTCTGAAATACTAAAGACCAGCCAAAAAGCTTGTAAATATTCCAGTTGTGAACTGCAGTGATTCTGCTTAATGTGCTTTACTGATCTTCCTGTCATCTCTTCCAGAGGGAAATGCTAATATTCCACTTAGGAGCAGTATTTCTTTTGATCTCTGGATGCACCCCTTGTTTGTTCCCTAAACCTTCTCTCTTTCTACCACAAACCACTTAGATAACTGGTATTACAGCGAAATAGTCACCTCTTGTGTTCGTTCCCTGATTCTCAGTGGTACTGGTTTGTTTTTTGGGATTTGATTGCAAGACAGATAAGTAAAAGGCAAAGCAACAGCAACAAGAAAAGGAAGAAATTGTATTTGATTAAAATCCATTTTACTGTGGCACCTTAACTGTAGCTAATGGAGTGTGTGTGTTTGGGAGAGAAGTGAGGGTATAGATGAAGTTTAATGGATGAGCCTTCAGTTGTTAAACTTGGGATGGGGCTTGGTGGAGGAAATCAGTCTCATTGTGGCATGGACACGTGTTGGGAAGGAGGGAGCACTGTGGGAATACAGTGATTGGTGATCCCAGTAGCTTTGGGTGGTTCCAGCCCTCTGCAGATGGAGGTTTCTGTTGTATGTCCCCAGCCGTGCTGGGTGGTGTTGCAGTGACCTGCCAAAGCCAGAGCAGCCTGAATTTCTGCACGGTTTCGTGTTGCCACTTGTGCTGGCACACGGGGTGTTGGGCAGGAGAGGTCCTGGCAGGACACCAGGGAACAAGAGCTGGCTTGTCAGCAGAGGCAGTGGAGGGCAGGCACAGAGCTGCTGCAGCAGGGCCTCGTGCCCAGGACACGGAGCTCCAGTGCTGCTTCTGGGCAGGGAAGCTCGTGCACGTGGTGTCTGCCAAGTCTTGGGCAGCATAAAGTTGTTCCATGGGGGTGGTCTTTACTGGTTTAAGATTTTAAGGTTTTTCTAAAAAGCTCTTAAGAAATTCCTTGGTTAATTTTGCTTCCAAGTCAAAAGGATGTTCTTCTGGATTTTCCTCTCACCAGCACTTGCACCATTTCCCATTTCCTCTTCTTAAATTTCCTCTCGCCACATGGCCAGTTGTGTTGTGTTGGTACAAGGAAACCCCGGATGAGATCAGGTGTTGCTCTGGGAGGTGCAGTCATGCCTTTCAGCAAGGAGATTGGTTTTCCAAAGCTCACAAGGTGGGAAGAAGGGAAGGAGCAAGATTTATGATGTATGGGATAGCCCAGCAGTGATGATGGTCTGTCCATGCTGACTTGCTGTGTTGCACTTCCTACAACTTTACTCTTTGAAGAGAAAGGAGTTGCCCCTGTACTTGAGCTGGGGCAGGAGGGATGTAACTCACATGATGGTTTCTGTGTTCCTGCACCATTTCCCATGTCTGCTTTTGGTTTCCCTTGGCTGCAGGATGAAATGGACTTCATGGACCAGATGTACTTGGGAATAACTGCATTGTCAACTCATCATTGAAGTCTTGGGTGGGCTTGTAGGGTCTGTGTAGGATGGCTGGAGGGATTGGAGGATTCCACTGAAGGCTTCCTGAAGAAGGAATTGCTTCTTTGTTTTTGTACATCCCCAGCTGAGCTTTTTGGATAACTACAATTAGGGAAAGCAAAGGAATATAATGAAAGTTTCCCGTCGAATTTGAAAATGAAAAAGACCTTTTTCTTCCATGGATATAAGAGCAGAGGGATGGAAAGGTGGAGCTTTCTTTTGCCTCTGCTGTGCTACTTGTCCTTTGCTTTACTGTCTGTGAAATGGTGTAAAAATGCCAACCATCTCTGCTCAGCACAGGGGAATGAAGGTGTAAAGTGCCTTCCCCATTCGTGAAAAGGAGCAACTCTTCTGCTGGGTTTGGGGGGAGGTTGCCTGTCTTTCATTTCTTTTACATTGTTTTCTCATCTTCCTCTCCACTGTGTGCTGAAGGAAGTGCTGGTATTCCTGTAGTCTCCGAGGAATGATGGATTATCATCTGTTAAGGGACTGGCAGTCTAATTGAAATGGTGAATTTTGAGCATGCTGTGAGTGCACTTGTTCCTTGTGTGCTGTTACTCAGGGTCTGTGGTGTACGAATGTTTGCCAGTAACAAAACTAATATTCGTTTTTATAGACTTAATGATTTGTTTTGGTGAAACCCCCTTATTTTTAGTCTCTTTGAAGCCAGTATAAAAATTAATTTACTTTTAGAGTTTGTCACTTTTTTCAAGATGGCATTTTTTCCCTCCAAAACCTGCAAGTAGCATTTTTCCTCGTGTTTTCTGCCTACTCAACAATGCACAGCCAATCAGAATGTTTTTAGTCCTACTATAACTTGTATGGTAAATAAGCAGTTTATTCTGTTGTCCATCAGCTTCCTGCCTTAGGAGGACAGTATAAAATGACAGAAGTAATTGGGCAGTGACTCTGAGAGCAAAGGGTTTTCCATGTCCAGTCTCCTGAAGTGCCTCTGTGCAGATGTGGGAGCAGGGATGGAAGGAATGCATCTGTTCCTCCAGAGGAGCTCTAATTAGAGGTGCAAGTGACTGTACTGAAGGTATATTTGTAACATTGGTATAATAATCTTTATCATAGATTGTAAGTGCAATTCTAGAGTCAGTAAAGTTTAAAAAGATCCCTAAGATAGAGTCCTGCTTCCCCCAGCACTGCCAAGCTCACCACTAACTGGTGTCACCTCTCCATCCCTGCCCTGGGCAGCCTGTTCCAGTGCTTGACCACCCTTTGAATGAAGGAATTTTCCCTAATACTCAGCCCAGTATTCCCAATCTGAACCTCCCCTGGCACAGCTTGAGGCTGTTCCCTCTTGCCTGTCCCTGTTCCCTGGGAGTAGAGCCTGACCCCCACCAGCTGCATCCTCCTGCCAGGGGTTTGCAGACCAGAAGGTAATGATGAAAAATAAGAAAGTAATAAGGGTAAATAAGAAGGTAATAGGGATAAATAAGTGGCAGGAGCATGCAGAGGCAGTAGGGCAGATTGCAGCATAGGGCAGTGCCCAGGTGAGTGCCCAGTGTTCCCTGATGACCCTGAGATTAGTGTTGGTGACAGACAGGGACATTATGTGTGATTCTGGGTTGGGTACCTTCTGCAGGTTCTGAGTTAATTAGTGATTTGTGTGCAGATTGAATTGGCTGGCAGTAATTACAGTGGTGCCTGTGCTGGAGGAGAGTGTACAGGTCTGTCAGGATTTTGGGAGGCTGGATGTCGTGCAGACACTGCATGGCAGCAGGAAGCACTGGGTTTGGGTTGAGGTTGGTGCTTGGCACCAGAGCCTCACTTGCCCTACCTTTCACTCTCCCCCCATTTCACATGTGTTAATTGGCTTTAGCCAAAAGATGTTGCTGCCAAACATGTTACAAGTGGAAGCCAATGTAAACCACTGTGTAGCATTGTACATATTCAGGCACTTAGTCTGAAACACAACACAACAGCAGTAGCAAATGTGCTGGAGCTCACTCTGGGACTGTGGAAATCTGTCCTGGCTCTGGGTTTGGTGTCAGCTGTCACCCTGCTCTTGGTGGCTTTCCATTCTCCTCTGTCAGCTTTGTAAGGAAGCAAACTTGAAGCAGGAGGAGAAGGTAAGTGAGACTGAGATTATTATTAAGTGCTTCTAGATTAATTTCACTGACAAAATCGCTGCTTTATTTCTGTGGCAAGAGCATTTGCCAGAACCTTGTCAAATTCTCCCAGAAAGAAGCTAGAGAATGTTAAGCAGAAACCCCACAGCATTTCACAGGAGTTTATTCTGTTGTTTCAGTAGTGACTCATCTCCAGAATGATCCATCCTCTTTGCTATGTATATGGGGGGGAAAAACACTGACAAAGGTCTCAGAGCCATCTCAGAGCTATACAAAATGCAGTGTCCTGTTCAATTATTAGTTAAAGCATCTGAGTGTCTCAAGCCCTTAGGCAATTCTGAGAGTTATCCTGGCAAAAGATGTTTGCAGTCAAACCTGGTTCACCTTTTGTTAAACATCCTGAATTTTTAAATTTAAGAGTGTGGGATGAGACAGTAGTGGTAAGTATAGACAGAGGAAGAAGTGCTAGATATGATTCTCTCAGAATTATTGTTTATGAAACCTCAGGGATTGTTAGAACATCTCTTTTTCCTTTCTGCACATCACATTTTTGGCTAAATGACCTGAGAATTAAAGATCAGCATTCCAGTGTGTTTGTTAAATGCTTTGCTTCCTGAGGTTGCTGTTCAGAAATCTGAGGGCTCTCATCTCGATTTTCCTCCTGCCCCTACTCAGCATCCTCAAAAGGCAGCAGTGAGTACAAAAACAGGAAAGGGGAATGATAAAGTGTGGGAATCAAGGGAGTGCTGAGTTAGCAATGCCAGGAGGAAACAGCTCTAACAACAGCCTTGCTGCTGGTGAAAAATAAATGGAGGTGAACTGACTTAAAATACTTCTGAAAATGGAGTTCTCTTTCTTGTCACATTTTTTTGTGACTTCTTCTAACAGTTTTTAATACAATAAAGTAGCAAGCATACCCTGTAGTGACTGGATGCTGGCATTAGTGTTTTAGCAAACACCTACACAGCATATATATGGACTAAATTATCTAAAGGGCTTGTTAGCATATCATCTGCATGCAGAAGAAAGTGATGATGGTGATGGATGCTGCTTAGAAATTGTGTGAAGGACTCTGGCTCCTTCTTGCTTTCCTTTTTCTCTTCATTGTTTTCTCCACAATAAAAATGTCCACTGCATTTGAGAAGGACTTTTTCTCTCTGTCATTTTTTGTTATTGTTTTGAAGGCCTTGAGACATTTCCCCCTATTTTATTGTAGGAAAATTTTGTAAGGCATACAGCCAGTGAAATAAAAACCAGTGAAATAGTGGAGAGCAAAACCATCCACCAGTGACAGTATTTGATCTACAGAACAAGCTATTTCTGAGAAAAGTTGGGTAATGCTTGACTTGATTTTGTTTTGTTTTGCTTTGGTTTCTTGGCTTCCGAATCAGTGTTGAAAAATACCTGCCAACTGTAATTATTTTACTGGAAGTTTAATGCAAGGTCTAATTTTACTGGAAGCCTGGAGGAGAGGAGGAGACAGAACTGGGGAATGGCATCTCATGTGGAGTAGTGGTAAGATAAGTGAACTTGCTGTTAATAAAATAAACACACAGTGCTGCTTTTGGCCCACTGTGGGCCATGGAAGTGCTTGTGGCCAGCTGGTCACTTCACTGCTGGACCAAAAGTCTTTGCTGGTAGTTTTGGTTGTCTTTCCCCAGACCCTCTTGGCATATGTGTAACTTTGAGCCCTCAAGCTTGTTGTGGTTGAAGTATGTATGTGTTTGAAGTGCTTTGGCTGAAAAAATGAGTACTGTTCTGATAAGGAGATGGGAAGTATTAAATTGCTTAAAATAGTAACTTTTCTCGTGGGATTGAGGTTTTCTGTTAAAAACTGGCTATTGTGCTGGTATTTCTCCAGGGATCAGGGAGCCTTTGAAGCAATTTCAGCATTTTGAGCTGGGTTTGCTAAAAGCTTCCTTGTCCAGCTTTTCTCTTAAGAAGGACAGAAAGTGAAGAAAAGAGAGGAAAAGGTGAGTTTTCAGAGGGAATCAACATATAGAACAGGCTGTCTGGGGAGGATCCTATTTCTTCCACATTGTGATGGCTCCATGGTAGAGATTCCCTGATGTGCAGGCACTGACATGTAGCTGTGTGAGACAGGTGAGTTACACCTGATGGCTTTGCATCCAGCAGAAACCCAGTGATTTATCTCTGGCCCCAAAAGGAATGATTTGAGAGAAAACATCTGGTGCTCTTAGAACTTGAGGTTGTTTGATACAATCCTGGTCATTCCTCTGGAGTTCTCCTCCCTGTGTTCAGGGTGAGCTGCAGTCATCTTGTGTGTCACTCATTTATTTGTTTATTTATTGAGTGGAAGATCAAATCCCCTTTTCAGGTCCCCCCAAATCTTTCATTTAACTTTATTTGGCAGGTTATGTAGTGTACTACTGACTTCTGGTTTTGCTAGCCATCACAAGAGCATGTGAGGAGTTTTAACTGCAGGACTGACAGATTTCTGAAATTGGAGAGGTGATAAAGGATTGGTGGTTCAGATGTGCTTTGTGGGAAGTGTTTACAGAGCACAGGGGTTGTGGCAGGAGCAGTTAACTTTGCTTTTAATAATTTAGGCAAAGTATTTGGGAAGAACTCAGTGGGAAACTATTTTCATGCTGTTCTCAAAGGGAAAATAGAATCCATCCTGTGAGCATTGGGCAGGACAGTCACAGTGCTGGGCACAATGCAGTTTTGTAGCTCGCTGTGAAAATGAAGAAGAATGAAGGGAAAGGGGACTCTCCTCCCTCACCCACTTTTTCTTCAGGAAAAAAAAACCCAGACCCATAGGTTTTCTCAATTTACTCATTGAGAATGAACTTGTAAAAGTGTCTATAAACCACAGGGTTTATGTGATTTGTCTGGTTAAGCAAATCAGCAGAATCTGCTTAGGCAGGGAGCCAGGGAGGGTATTGCTGCCTTTCTTTTAAATTTCAGGTAGAACCTTAAAATTAGAGGTTGCTACAAGTCCTGCCAGCATGTTTCATTTAATTTGATATTTACACACTGAAAGCCTGTCTAGACTCTTCCCAGTTGTGTTTATTGTGCACATTGTCAATCCCTGCGTGTTTCTCCTTGCCACTTTGTGTATATCAGGTTCATCCTGGTCTACATTCATCTCCCTTTTCCCCATAAAACTCCCCCCAAAAGGCTTACTCCTCCTTTCCCATAAAACTGCTCCTGTCAGGAGCCCAGCAGTGTCCTGAGCACTGGTTTAGTCTATGAGCATGGAATGTTGTAGCTGATGCTACAGGCTTGCTGCAGAGACCTCAGCTGAGTGGATCTGCTTCTGGAAACCATCTGGCATGGTTTGACAGATATTGGGGGAATGGGAGAAGAATCAGATGAAGGTAAAACCTGTGGGTTGGGATAAGAATGGTTTAATACTTGAATTAAGCAATAATGATAGTATTATTATTGTTTATTATAGTGAAAAGGGAGGCCATTAAAGAAGGGAGTACAAGCCAGACAGATGAGTGATCCCAGTGCAGCCCCTCCCCACCCACCCACTGATGCCCAGCCTGTGCCCAGCAGCCTTCAGCCCCTCCTGGCCATCTGCCCTGTTCACACAGTGGGTGTGACATCCCCTGGTGTGGAATATCCCTCTGGCCAGGGGATCTGCTGTCCTGGCCATGCTCCATCCCAGCCTCTGGTGCAGCTCCTTGCTGGGACACTGCAGAGTCCTTGACTTGGGGTAAGCTCTGCTCAGCAACAGCTGAAGCATCAGCATTATTCTCAGAATAATGAATCCAAACCTCAGCACTGTACCAGCTACTAGGGAGAAAATTAACTCTCTCCCAGCCTAAAGCATCTTTCAAGCTGAGGGTGATTCATTGTGTTCACAGGCTGAGGGCTGGTCTATTTTAATCTGGAACCCACTACAATTATGTTTAGATGTCTCTTTGCATGTGTGTGAGGTGGGAATTTTGGTACCCTCCATCTTCTGTGTGGTACCCACCATGTTCTGAAAATTTGGCCTGGTGGCTGAAATGAGCAACATTTTATAGGGACTGGATGGTAGTAGTTAGTGTTTATTGTTAAACCCAGTTTGAATTTTGTGTATATAGAAGTAAAATTAATTTGAGGAATTGCAAATTTTTTTCTGTGTGATCTCCTGCTAGTTTTTGTTTATCTTCTGTTTTCTGCTTTAATCACAGCCTTTTTGGGGGAGCCTGCTCCATGTTTGCAGTGTCCAGCACAGTGGGATTCTTTCTTGTGCTGCTCCTATGTACCACAGAAGTTGAAGTAATAATGAAATTGCATGCAGCTCTCTTTCCTCTCCTCCACAAGCTGCTTTAAATTGTTCAACTCCTCCTTTCTTATCTGCAGCCCTGTGAATTCTGCCTAGAATTGTTCTGAGCTTGTCACAGCTCTCTGCTGCCTGTTTGGTAACAAGGGACACTGTTTACTTACACACTGCTAAACCCTTTATGTTAAACAGGAGCAGAAGCTGTTTGCTGTGTTCTGAGGAATTCAAGAAATCCTGAACAACAAACAGTTTTAACTGTTTCTTTTCTAAATGTTGAAATATTTACTTCTTGCTTTAATCTTGTAGAGACATCCTTCACGGAACATGTGTTTGAAAAAGAAGCAAATCTGAAATCTGTAGACAAGAGATTAGAAAGTCAAATCACAGTTTGGAAGGTAGATATATTTATTCTCTGTGTTCACACTTGTTTACAGTAGATGCAGCATTTGGTTTGGTTTTGTTTTGTTTTTTAACTATCCCTTGCTGCTTCTGGAAGTATTTTGCATTTTTAATTAACAGTTTTGCATTTGATTTATTCCCCACCAAATTTTTGCTTCCCATTATCAGTCTCTTCTCTTCTGCTGTCATAGCCTTGGGTGCATTTTTCCTGGTCCTTGGTGCCTTTGAAAGTTCTGGTTCCAGCTGTGCAATGCAGGTAGTTTGTGGTAACTTTATAATATTTATATATACTTGTTTATATGGTATTCTTGTTTATACCAGGGTGAGGATGCTTGGAGCATGAATCCATGTTCCCAGCTCTTCTGGTATTAAGACTTCCCAGTGCAGAGTGATAAATGTGTCATTGTGACCTGGATGTGCATCTCTGCATCTTCACCTGGAGTCACAGCTCATGAAACTGAATTCATTGGTTTAAAATATATGTAATACATGGAGTGAGGAGTTGGTAAAGGATCTAACAAAATGTTTCTCCAGCTCTCTGCAGGGAAGGCATCTTCACAGTCATGGAAAATGCCTTGGTCAAAGCTGTCTTGTGTTTCTTGAGAAAAATTCCTGCAAAGGATGCAGAAACCTTCCTCTAATCCAGATCATCAGGATTCTGGATTATAATTGTTATTTATCAGCAATAAAATCCCTCTGTAGATTTTAAGTTCTGAAAAGGCAGACCACAGAGTTAAGATTGGCATTTTCTCCTCCCTTGGATTTTAATGTTGCTGAATGATAATGTTATCCATTTTTAAACCTGCTCTTGCAGCCTGCAGCCAATTTTTTTCATTGAATTTCATGCAGGTAGACTACCTATAAATGCAATATTGTCATTAATGATATGAGTGGTGCCCTAAATATCTTCATACACGATGTTTGCATGTCAGAAATGGTTAACCTTCATTTCAGAGGGCTGATGTTTCCTCAGCAAGAAAATAATTGAACAGTATGGGAACATGCTCCTCCTAAATGCTGAAGGATGCCCTGTTGTAAGAGAAACTCAAGTGCATGTTAAACAACTGTAGGCAGCTCTATTTTGTAATTTAATAGAGGAGCTCATTTGAATGTTTTCCTGAGGGAATGCCACTTCAGTGAGTGTGTTGGTTGACTTGTAAGAACTAAACCACTTGGATCAGAAGGGGAGCCCTGTGGGATGTTGTGTTGAGAGGGGATGTTGAACTGGGTGTGCAAGTATTTGAATTTTCTGGGTATGGATTTGCTGTCACAATAAAGTTTTGAAGGAGGCAGAAGGTGAAGGTAATCCTTGGCTATGCCCAAAGCCCCTTTCCAGCTCTCCTGTAGCCCCTTTAGGCACTGGGAAGCACTTTCCCCATTGAGCTACTTCTTCTTTTCTTGCTTTTACTTCTCTGAGCATTTGGGATACAGGAAATACTCAGCACCAAAATGGTTTTTTTTAAAGCAGGTTAGAAAGTTATTAGCATTTTGCCCCTGTGCTTTGTTCCCCAAACCCCATTCCTGCTGGCAGTGAGCACCTCTGGATTCTGCCTGGAATCCAAATGCTGCTGTGGCAGATCCTGAATGGGCTCATACCCCAGGTTTGAAGGTGGCTCCAGGAATCTGAGATGTTAAATTTGCAATTTCAATTATCATTGTCTGCACACAGCTTTTATTCTGTAGTCTGTGTAGCTGCTTACCTTTTACAACCTGAACCCCTCTGGCTCTGCAGTTGAAGTCAAGGTTGTTTGGTAAAGGAGGTGAGAGTTGGTTTCATGTTGGCTTTTTTCCTGAAATACAAATTATTTTAAAAAGTGGATGATGTGCTGAAAACTGCTTGTATCCCTCATGTACAGTTTTATGTGTTTATAGGGCAGGTTAGTAATCTTTGCAGAATGACAGCTTACTCCCTCAGCTCTGAAATCATTGTTATTTCCTGTAAAAGTGCTTTTTTTATTGCATTAAGAGGTTGTGCCCCTTGCTTGTCAGCAGTGACCACCCTTCCCATCATGGCACTCGTGCCAATTGTTGACTACATGATCTCGTACCTTTTGGTTTATGTGAGATTATTCATGAGGCACAGTGAATGAACGGTGCTATGGTGATGCCTGGCAGGTATAATTTTTTAAGATGATATGTTAAAATCTATTTTACTGAGTCTGCTAAAATTTCTTTTTGTAATGGTTTGCTATTTGCATTGCAGTAGCATTAAAACCTTTAACTGATGCTCCCTGACTCTTTGCTTGCCTTCAGGAATACTCAGGATTTTACAAACTGAATAGGACATGATGCTTTTCCCCTGAAAAATTCTGCTACAGGCTTTTTTTCTTGGCAGATAGCCAGCTTTTTCTTAAAATTTATACCTGCACTTAAACAGTGAAAAAAGTGACAAATCTTTCTTGATCTTTTTATCCAAGTACTAATTATATATTTTGTATAAAGCCCTCAGACTTCAAATGCAGCATATCTCCATTTTGAAGGATAAAGCTTGGGTACTGTTTTTCCTAGTGCCATAAAAAAGAGCCATAAGTGAAGGCACCAGGCATGCATACAGTTCTGTAAGAACACCATTCCAAGGATAGCCAAATCCTTAGAGCTTTAAGCTTCTCTTTGATCCCAGGGATTAGTGGAGGTTTCTACTTTTGCATGGCAGGTTTTTGGGCTGTTAGGGGTGCCAGAGGAGCTGTTTTCCAGGGAGATGAATCAAGTGGGATCAATATTGCTCCCAGTCCTCTTCCAGTGGTTGGCAGAGCAGCTCCAGAGAGGTTTGAACATTCCAAGGTTTGAACATTGCACCTGTATTTGTTAATGCCAAGGGTTTATGATGCAGCTGTGGATGGGGCTAATGACAAACACTTTCAGGTGGCATTGATCAGATGTCACAGTCCTGGAGCAGAGGCTCTCTGAGAAAAACAAAGCTCTTCTTCATCTTGGGTGAAACATTTACAGGCTTTTTGGGTAATAAAAGGGAATACACAGGGAATGTTTAAGTCCTGGTGGAGTGATTCTCTTTTGCCCATGCAATAATAACCACATAATAACCACATCATAACTCATGCTGGGATAGGTGTGGTTGGTCTCACCTGTGAGGATGTTTCTAGAACAGGCTGATAATGAGGAAAGTTACAGAGAGAAAGGTTGCAGAGACACCAAAAGGGGATTTTCAGGGGGAAGGAGAAAGCTCAAAGGTGAGATAAGAGATATTTGTGATATTTAGAAGATAGGTAGATGTTCTGTAGGCCAGCAACATCTGCATGGAAAGGAAGGACTGATTTGTATCATCCATTTACAGTCTAAAATCAGTATTTACAGTATAAATACTATATAATGTGCTTGTAGCATCTCTTCTGGTCACAATCCTGAGCAATGCTGGAGTCATGTTTAGTGGAGTCAGGGTTCAGCTGTCTGGGTGAACTGTGGCTTCTCTCAGGCCAGAATATTTCAAATTTAAACCTTTACAATAAAAGAGCATCAGGCTAAAGAAATGCTCAAATAAAGAATGGGAACTGTCTCAGAGGATTATCAAAAGCATCATGCAGTGTTGTCATGAGTCCTTCAGGAGGTTCAGAAGCAGCGTGGGTGAGGTCAGCTGTGGCAGGGCTGTGATGCCAGGCTGCCTCCTTTCTCCTGGGCTGGCTGTGGGAGGGATGAGCCAGGTAGGTTTGGTTACACAGGAGTTTTAATTTGGTCTCATTCAATGCTACAGTCACTCTTCATCTTCACTGCTCACCCCCAAATCAGCATCCTTTGTCAGACACTTACTGGTGCTGTCCCTGCTGAAATGAGACAAGTTCCTCTGACAGCTGTGGTTGTTAAAACCCAGTTTTGTAAATAATTCATCCCTGCCAGGGCCTTACAGCCTGAGCAGCTACAGGTGTGAATCAGGGAGGCCCTTGGTGAGTATTTCAGCATTCTTCAGAAAGGCTGGTTTTGGCAGGGACTAAAGCAAAGGGAATCAAGTTTTAAAATTTTATAACATATATAACAAATACTGTAAAATGTTATAAAATATTATAACAATATATAACAAAATTTATACTTTGTCCTGCTTTGAAGTTTTTAGTAGTGTGCAGCGTGAAAAGCTTTGTTTTGCATAATATGAATATTGTCAGTGCATTGTTTTTAGTGAAAAACCCCAAACCCATCCCAAACAAAACAATTTCCAAGTGATGTACTTTCACTGCAGATATGAAACTGATGCTCCTGGAGAGCTGTGCTTTAATTAAAACCTGTGTTATTATTTGTTGCAGCCAAAGATGTTTGCCCTGTTGCAGGACACTTTGCTGTGACGTGGGAATCTGCTGCTCAGCCAGACACTGAAATCTTAACAATCCTTTATATTTGTCATCTCCTGTTTGGAAAGACGTGGAGAGCAGAGCCCCAGTAGGGTGCAGCCATTTCTTTGCTTGGCATCTGGAATTGTGCTGCGATTTCATGGCTTATTCTTAACCTGAGCCATCAGAACACAGCTCAGCAGAGGCTGCTGCCTGTTGTTGGGCATGGAGGAGAAATTACGTCAATCTGAAGGCTGGGGCTGTTCCTGTCAGAAATGAAGTTGCCCAGGATTGCTGAAAATCCATCAGGAGTCATTGTGAGTGCCTGGACATGGTGTGTGTCACAAGGGTTATGGACCCTTCCTCTCCTGCAGGCAGCTGCTTGGAGCAGAGCTGCCAGCCACAGAATACTCTGCTTTCATTTAGATGTTTTTACTTAGAGGGGGAGATCTCATTTGGATTAATACTAATCAAGACCACTTGAGGTTTAGGTTAAAGGCAATAAATAAATGCAGCTTTTCAAACACTTCCCATGATTATCAACGGTTTTGGAAACTATTTTAAAAACCAGCGTTGGGATAATTAACTGGAAAGTAGTTTTAAAGCTTGCTTTGCAGCCTCTCTGGAAAGCAAATTTGATGTTTAAGAGGATGAGAGATTTTTCTGTCCTGGAAACCAGTTGGCAGAAGCTCTAGCACAAAGTGCTCTTAAATCTGTTTGAGCTGGGAGAGCCTGGCACCATGGGAGGACAAGGAGGCAAGGGCTGGCATTTTTAGGAATCCTGCTTTTGAAATGCAAAGATGTTTGTATTGGTGCCTCCTAGATGATTTGTTTGGCTTTATAGGATATACATACTTATATTTATATATATGTGTGTGTGTACACATACTTTTAATATATATCTGTAGGGGCACATACAGCTTTGTGACATTTTCATGCCAGAGGGGAAGATGTAGGGGAGAACAGGAACACATATTCAGAGGTACCCACACCCTCTGCTCACTTGCTCATTCATGATTTGTCCCAGATTTGCCTCATTTACCTTGGGGAGATGGGAGATACAAATTTTGCTCTCTGAACCATGAGGGTATCTAGAGGAGCTGAAGGTGGCTGGGCTTTTCCCTCTAGTAATTTGTTTGAAACATCTAATGAACTTCCATAAAATGTGTAAGGAGAGGGGAAAAAAAAAAAGCTCACGTAGGGTTTTACTCCAGAGGTTTTCTAGGCTAAAATAGCAGTCCAAAATACTCATTGAAAAAAGGAAATTCAAGTAACTCTTACTGTGAGATGAGTGAAAATGTACAGACTCGGTGTGTGGGACCAACAGGAAATGATCCAAGTGGGAAGAGTGCATTGCCCTGAGTCTGGGGAAGTGCAGGAAATGTGCCAGTCAGGATTGTTTTTCAGCTCTCCTTGCTCTGCTGTTTTGATTGAGCCTCCTTGTACAAAACACAATGCTGCTTTAGAGGGAAGGCATCCATTGACAGGGCAGCTCATGGAATGGGATGCTTAGGCTTGAGCTGAAGGCTTAATGAAGGGCTGTTGGCAAGGAGCTGTCTGGGAGCACAAGCTGGCTGTGATGCTGCTCAGGAATACAAATGCTCCCCTCTTAGGGGGTGCCTGTGGAATCTCTCATGCTGAGCATGAAAATTTAATCATCCCCTGGTTGGTGGAAATGAGGGAAGAGGAGCTGGAGCTCCTGGGTCTGTTAATAGTGCCCAAGCAGGGAGGGGCCCATGGGGCCTTCAGCAGAGATTGTATGAGACAGGCATAATCTGCAGGAACTGCCTGCCATGGTATGCTGCCACATCATGACACCTCTCCAGAGTGTTTTCCAGACTAGAACTTGCTGTGAGATGGTGCTGTGCCTTCAGTAGGGCTTGTTAGGATTTGTGAGAGATTACTGAATTACAGTCTGTCAGGGTGAAGCCTTCTGCTGGTGAGACCAGTTGACTGTTGATGTGCATAAACAGAGTGTGTGTGAGGATGATTGTGAGATATAATCCTGATCACCAAAATAAAATGTATCTGTTACAGCTCATCTTGCTATACAAATCAGTACAAATGTTTTGATGTAGTTTTTTTAAAGTGTTTTAACTCAGTATTCAGAATATCCTATGGTAAATAATGAAATTAAGACAAGAAATAAAATATCACAGTGCTGATCTAGTTTTCTGTGTTATTTCTTGTCAGGTTTTCACCAGAGTTTTCTGAATCCCAATGCAACATTGTTATTGAGTCCTCTACAGTAAAGCACACATCACAGTTGTACATTATTCCTTCTAATCTGTGTTACCTTGTGCTTGTCAGGATAAGTTTATTTCAAGTTCAGGCAGCTTAATTGTCTGGCTGTTCTCTGGCCCCTTGGGATTTTGCCATGTTGTCTAGTCTTGATGAATTTGCAGTTCAGTACCACCCATCATCTATAGCTCTTCCTTGGCCACTCCTGGCAGGAAATGTGTTTTAGCCCATATCTGTACTCAAGGATGAATGCTGGTGTGGGGTTTGGGGTGTTTTTTGGTCACTGCAGTTGATTAGTGTGGGGTTGGAGTGGGATTAATGAGCACCAACAGTGGCAGGGAGGCTGTAGGACCACTCAGTCCCAGGACAGGCTCTGGCTCTGGAGTGTCCCAGAGGAGTTCTTTGCTTACACTGACATTCAGTGAAGCCTTTTGAGGGTGAACTTGCTCTTGAGAATATTTCCTTCTTCTTTTCCCTCTGGCAGGCCAGGTAACATTCTGAGGTTCCTTCCAAGCCACTTCCCAGCTGTCTCCAATAAAGCTCCTTCAAACCACTGCCCCTGCCTTTTGAATGTTCAAGTAACATGACATTTTCTTTATCCCAAAAAACCAAGCACACTGACTTCCCTGACTGAAGCTTAGAATTTCTTGATTTAACATCTTCCTCTAGTTGCTTTCAAACACTTATAATTAATTAATTCTGATTTCAAACAACATGTAAGGCAAATCAATCTGTAATTTTCAAGATCTTTCCAGAGTGTTTCCCACTCTAGCTGGTTTGGATGGAAAATGAAATATTTTTTCCCAGGTAAATTGTGAGTAAATCAATCATTTATGGCTTTATATCAGTCAGCCAACCATGTTCTTGCTAAGTGGTGAGCAGGAAATTGTCAGGGGCACACCATGCACCTTGAGCTCTGCTTGTAATGCACCCATTAACTCCTCACTGTGCAGTGGGTGAGAAGTGGCCAGGGCAATGTATTTACCTCATGTCTTTAGTTTGATTTGCTAAAATAAACATAATTAATTGCTGCACTGAGCTGGCCTGTTTTGGAGCCCCTTGGTTTGATTCCCAGTTGTCTCATCCCATGTCATTGGTATTCTGTGAGGGTGTGTGGTGGCTTGCAGGGAGAGAAAGAAGTTCTGGGGGCTCTGGGGGAAATTGTCAGCCTGGGAAGCTAAATGCCATGGTAAAAATACAAAAGTTAGGATTTTATTATGTGAAATTGGATTACCTGCTCCTCTCCTTGTGAATAAGTCTGCTGTGCTCTAAAATATTGGTCTTGGTTTCTATACACTGATAAAAAATCTGTTAGTGTCTCTCTCTGAGGCTGTACTTTGGCTTATATAAAATCAGATCCTTCCCTCCCCCATAAGGCACTTAAACCACCCTCAATGAAGATTAATGTTTCATTACACTTTTATCAGCTATTTTATAGACTGAAATGCACTAGTCACATGCAGATTGATCTTCTGTGACAAGTAATAGCAAAAATCAATACTTCTGTTTTTCTTTTTAAACCAGTGTATCTGCATTGAGTAACTCCCTTGTTCTGTTGGATCTCAGCTGGGGGATCTGTGTGTTGCCCAGGCTGGAAATCCCAGCTTTAAGCCCTGGGATCTGTGAGCACCCACATCATTCCTCCTCTCACATTTTAACTTATCATTTGTTCTTAGAATTCAGAGGCCTGTACAAGATCTTTTTATTGCCTAAAAAGAGAGGATTAACCGAGCTGTTGGGGTTACAGCCTCTGTTCCAGCTGGTGCTGGCTGGCAAATACCCCAGGAATTGCTGGTCCTGGTTTGGCATCTTGGCTGTATTTAAAGTTTGATCCCTGGGGCTTGCTTGGAACCTCACATTTGGGAATGATTGGGAGGAGGTGGTTGGTTCTTGGATATGAAAGTCCAAGTGACTGCTTTGTGTAGACCCTGATGGTGATCAAGTCTGCCTTCCCCAGGTTTCTGCTGCTTTATTTCTTCTTTGGGTAGCTGCTGATTCCTGGTATTTTTGCCCTGCAGCTGGCACAGGCTTAGCCCATCCAAAACCATCTGAGTAATGTGACTTAGATCAGCTGAGGACCATGGAGAAGACAAAGTTTTTATGTTTAATTCTTTTACCTTTATCCTTTCAACTTCTTTCACCCAACTGGAGGTCAGAATGAGGGAGCTGCTAGGCAGTTTCTTCCCTTCTTCCATGGCATTTCTCTCCTTCCCAGGTGTTTTGGTGGGCTTTAGAAGGTCTCTTCCATCTCAGTAAGCAGTCAATTCCCATAATCCTTATATGAGGAGGCAGGATGATATTGGTGCAGCACAAAGCTGATTTCACCTAATTCCTTACCAAAACTGCTTCTTGTGCTGCTTGGACTCCTTGTGAGTTTCTTTGGAAGTTTCCAGCCCAGCACTGGGTCTGGCTGTGTTTTAAAAGCCTTTCCAGGGATTGTGGTGGTGGTGTCATAAATAGGAAGGGCTCAGGTGCTACCACACAGCAAAGTAACACAAGGGAGTGTTGCATTACAGAAAGCTGCCTATCAGAAAGCAAAGGGAAGTAATTTCTGAGCAGAATGTCCTGAAGTTTTTTTTTATTTTTGGTTTTAAACAGCTTTTTTTTGTGTACTTGAGCACTTAAGACTTTGCTTCTCTTTTAGCCAGGAGGAAGTGAGGAGAAAAAAATTAGGGAAAACATGAAATTTTTAGTTTTTTCAGCATCTTTTAAAATTTGTCAGAGAATGCTAGAGTAGTTTGGGTTGGGAGGGACCCCATCTACTCCTACCTGCTGCCATGGGAGGCACATCTTCCACTAGCCCAGGTTGCTCCAAGCCCTGTCCAGCCTGGTCTTGGACAGAAGGTGGTCATTCTTGATGAACCAGACAGAGTGTTCCTGTCCTTGCTCTTTTTTAGCTTCAGGTTCTCACAATGACATTCTGGATTTAGCCTTTGGAGTTTTGAGGATGTCAGCTTCACCTGGATACAGTAAGGGTTTTTTATGGGCACTGACATATGTATTAAATGATTCACTGGAGATGAGAAAATAGTGTCTCTCTGTCATGTAATTTTTAATTATAAAACATGCAACTGAAGAGAAACAGAGTCAAGAGAGAATAATCCAGTTATAATTCCTGGGATGGATACTTCTCTGCTGTTGCTGTCCTGAGGATGTTTTTTGCAGTGGGATACTACCTTTAAGTAGTCTGTTTAAAATATAATTGCTAAGTGCTCAGCTACAGTATTATAATTCAGTTGCACAGAATTTGCATATAACATGGGATGGAAAAATACAATAATAGTGACTGAAGGATTTATGGTGTTTTGGTACAATTGCTCTGGTTTATCAGTTGTCTGGCAGTGGATGATTTACAGGTGCTATAAATGACACCAGCATTTACAATTGTGTTGTTTTGAGTTAAATGCTGTTCTAGGGAATTGGCCTCAGTTAAATGGTTTTTCTTGCAAATAACATTGAATCAGTTTCCAGCTGTGGGTTTGGGAGGGAGGTGCACAGTCTGCAGGACCTTGACTCTCCCATTTTCCTTTTTTTTCCTTCTTCTTAATATGCAGTTCATTTTTTCTTTTTTTAACTTAGTCTCAGTATTGCTTTCCTAACATCATAAAACTGTATCTAAGAGAGCCAGCTTGATTCATAAACTTATCTCTTTTTCTAATTTTAAAAAGGAATCCTCCTCACACTTGACCCTAAAAGGGGGAGAGAAAGCCCATAAAGATATTGCAGAATTGACTCTCAGGAAAGCAGCTGCTATTTTCATGTGCAGAAAGCAGAATGTGGGAGTAAAGGGACCTTTGAGCTCCACAGTGTCCAGCTGCTGGATGGCTGCCTTTTAATGGGATGCAGCTGTGCCCAAGTGTCTGTCCTGGGGAATCACAGACCCTGGACAGTGGAATGGTCCTGCTGGACCTGCAGAACTGGACATGGAGACCTCAAATTACTGCAGTTAGTCCTTGCTGGACACGAGGAGGGGAAAACAACAAAACAAAAGAAACAAAATATAAATGGAGTTTAAGCAACACTGCATCACTTCCCAAATTAATAAATGTGACAGGGTTAAAAAGAGAGAGAGACAAGTCCCTGGGGAGGATCATAAAACCTTGACAACTCTTCAGGGAGGTTTTCAGAAATACTGAACTGATGCTGTGCTGTTGAATCACAGAATCCCAGAATGGTTTGTGTTGGAAGGGACCTTAAAGCTGATCTCATTCCATGCCCTGCCATGGGCAGGGACACCTTCCACTATCCCAGGCTGCTCAGAGCCCCACCCAGCCTGGCCTTTGAGTAAAAGCACCTTTGAAATGTGATGGTTTTTGTGTAGTTTCTGCCCAAATGATCAGCAGGTCAAAGCATGTGGAGTTTGAAGGCTGTTGAAGGGGTTAGCAGTTCTTTGTGGCTGTGGGGGTGGCTCACAGAGGTTCATGTGACACTGTGTGATGGTTTACACCATATGCTAACTGAGGCCCTGATGTGTGGACATTGAATTGGAAAAGGAGCAGTATTTGAACATTTGAAGAATAAAGTAATTGTAAGGAGAATCCTTGTGGGCAGAAGGAGAAGGACTCAATAACTCCTAGAAGGTCAGCTCAGTTGATCCTCATGAAAAGGATCTGCTTGGAGTGCAGTGGAAGAACTTGGAAAACACTTTTGAGACAGTGTTGTCCTCAAGATGATGTCTTAGTCTATTGCAACCCATATTTCTGTTTTCTTCAGGGACCTTGTATTATTTTGTCCCACTCTCACAAATTGAACAGTGTTGCATTAACTCTTCTCCCCATCAGTTTTCATGAGAAAACTGCATGAGCATCTGCAGAGCTTCAGCATGTTTGGATGCCTGCTCTGGACTATTTTGACCTGGGTTTTCCACATGAATTATGATCCTGTAGTCATTTGTATTGTTCTGACAGTACAATTCTTAAAAAAAATCCTATTACATTTCAATTCCTGCTGATTGTATTCAATAGTCTTTGGAAGCCTTTTCAATTATTTATAATACAATTTTTCTCTGCTCCTACAGCTGAGCAGAATGTGTATTTTTTTTTTCCCTGCTCTGCATGGGTTTTCTCCTTGCTTTGACTGCTGTGAGGCTGTTTCCAGCTGGGCTTCCCCCCCTGCTATTCATGTGTGGATTTGGCAGGAAAATGCCAGTGTGATCTGGCCAGGGGCTGTGAGAGGGCGTGGGAGAACTCTCCACTTGTCCTTTCAGGACACATTTCAGGATTGTTTCCTCCATCCTACCCCTGCTCAGTGATGCACCTTTCACCAGTGCAGGACCACAGGCCAGCAGTTCATGTCCCTGCATCCACAGCTGGGCTGGCCTGTGACCCCTGCTCCTTCCTCAGTGGGTGACACTTCATGTGCTGCCTGCAGGGAGTTGGAAGCAGGACTGAATAGTTTTGGGTGGTTCCTGGTTGCCAGGTCAGCTGCAGTTTCAGTTTTTGGTGGTGAGCAGCACAGATAAGTTTATACCCTATATATATATGTTTATATCCTTCACTGTTCCTGCAGAGATGTGAAGGCACACACACTCTTTGCAAGGATGACTTGCATTATTTAATGCCTCCTGCAGTCCCTGCAGCCCTGCTGTGCATGCAGGAGGCACTGGCCGGGTGTTTGCATGCATTGGTGCTGAATCTAACCCAATATCTAACAGACCTTTCCAAAAGGATGCTGTGTCCCTTTGCTTCAGGTCTGCAGGGGTTTTGCTGGGCTGGGTTTCATGGGTGGGGTGTAAATGCTGTCAGGGTGGTTCTTAAACCTCTTCATGTTCCAAAATTTGCTTTATCATTTCTATTCTGCATGGTATTTGGTTTAAATAAATTCAGGTGGTATCCAGGAAAAGTTTACACCATGAAACAGAAAGTTGTGCTTTACATAGAATTGATTTTAAATGGTGGGTTTTGAGTTCAAACAGGTGCTTAAACTGTGGCTCAAAGCTGAAGGGCATTTGTACAGGTGTACAAAATGCAGAATAGAACCCAGCTCCCTATACACAGAGATTACCATGGTCACTTTTGGGAAATGTAGCATGAAGTCAAAATACAGAGACAGGATGCTACCAGCTGGAATAAGATGTAGGTAATTGAAAAAAGATAGCAGCTGGTTTTTGTGTTTTAAATCCTAGTGAGGTCTCTTGCTGACTTGGCTGCTCCTTATCATCAGTGGGGGGAAAGATCTGCAGCCCTCCCTGCTCCTGTGCCATTGATCCAGCTCTGCCCTAGCTGGTTGGGTGTGAGTTACAGCTGTGGTAACATGAATTGAAAATACTGCAATTGGTTTGGCTAGTCTGCTGCTCATTTATTTATATCACAGGCTGAAACGTGATTTAGATGTTATTTTGTGAATATCTAGGCTCGGTTATGGATGTATCCATTCAACATCTCACCATGGAACTGTAACTAGATGTTCTAAGACTTTTTTTAAGTAAAAAAAAACCCAGGAAAACAAAAGGTTTCTGAAGCTGCTCAGCTCAGAGCACTGCCTGCTTTCTGAAGCTGCTCCCCTCCCAGCTGGGGATTCTCAGGGATAACCTGGGGGATAGGGTATGAGATTGGATAAAATAGGGCACTTGGGTCAAACCATACCAGCACAAACATTCACAGAAATCCTGTGCTCTCCTCCTTGATGCTGAGGAGTTATCCTGCAAAACAGGAGGGAGCAGTCTGTAGTGTCATTTTGGGAATGCATTTTGCAGTGTGCATCCCTTTCATTCCTGCTTGTGCCATTTCCATGGGACTACAGTTAGGAAATCATTAAAAAAAAAACAACAAACAGTAGAAATACTGAACCCTATGCAGTTGTTCAGAAGGGCTAAGAGTGAAGTGAGTGCTTTGTTAGCCCTTATCCTGAATTTTACCTGCTGATTTTTAGCAACATTTCAGCTGCTGGTTCAGCCATGGAGGAGGCAGACGTGCATGGAATGGGTGCCTGTGCTGGGATTGCTCTCAGCAGCCTGGATGAGTCACCTCCTGTGGTTCTGAGCAGCATCCCTGCACTTATTCTGTCATTTAAGTGTTATCAGGTTAGTGAAGAAGGATTTCTTATTTCTCTAGCTCATCTGCAAGAAGAGGAGGCCTCTTGAAACTGCTCCATCCCCTAATTGCACAGCAGCAGCAGCACATATGGCAAATGTTTCCTTGCTGACATTAGCAGCAGGTCCCCAGCATCTCAGCCCCTTGGCTGCTGCTTAGCTCACTTGTTCTGTGTTAAGTTTATCCTCAGAGGCACATAAAGTAGCTCCTGCTGCAGCTCTTGGGATGAGAAAAGTGAGGTGGGGGCAGGCTGGGGGCTCTGTGTGGGTGCAGGGACATCCAGGGACATCCAGCCACCCCTCCCCAGCTTGCAGTTTGCAAACATGCTGTTTGGCAAAGCTTACCAGGATGCAAGGGAAGGTCTCCAGGTGGAAGCTGGGAGCTCACAGCTTAAGTGGAGAGTGTGTATTCAAGGCAGAGTCAAAGCAGGTGAGGTGAGATAATTCTGTGCTGGTTTTTTGAGCAGAGAGCTGAATTGCTGCTGTGTATGTATTCATCATTCACTGGTGGAGGGAGATGCCAGGGTTTGTCATCTCATTTGTGGATATTTTTAAGGATTTTCTAGGGAATAACCAGTCAGCTGACTGTGGGGCTTTTGGTTGTAGAGCTGTTAGGAAAATCAGTGGGTCTAAAGGGAGCTGAGACCCTGCAAATGTGCAATTACAGATAATTGCAGTAGGACCCATCTCAGTGTGGTTATTTCTGCCTTCATGGTGGCACATAGAAAAGATTAAGAAGTAGTTTGGGAATGAAATCAAAGTGAGAGCAAAAAATGAAAATTAGACTTTCAAGTCTTAAAATTCCAGGTCTTTGGTACCACACTAGTGGGTGGTATTAGATCCTTGATGATTTTCCTGTTGAAATAAAGAAGTGTGTGCTTCACATTTTTAGGAGAGACTTGTAAAACCACTGCTTTTTCTGGGAGAGGGACAGTCCTTAACAGAGCTCAGCTCCAGGCCAGAGTCAGTGCTGACATTTGGAGATGCATCCCCCAGCCCTGGTGGGAAAAGGAGAGGAATTCAGGAGAACAAGGCTGTTTTTTCAGTGTGGTAATTACCCCTCAAGATTTTCTTCCAAAGCAGTGGGTCTTGTTGATGAAGTCTCTGCAGCTTCTACATCAATTATTTTAGTCTGATTTGACATGATGTTGGTGACTGCCTAGGTGTAATGGTTGTTTCTTTAAATTATTTTATGAAGGCAGAGCAACGGGAGTGGGTCTGCACAAGGGAGATGATGCTCAGAGCTGTGCTTAGAACGTACTAAATATTGTATAAATCTCTGTTCCTCCACCTCAGGGCATTTTACTGTGTCCTGTGTCCTGCCTGTCTATTAATTCTCATAGAAAGAGGGGGGGAAAGTAATTAAATATTAAAACTGCTTTCTGTAATGGTGGTAGTAGTTTATATCACTACTCCTAAAGTATTTGAGGGTAAAAGAAATTCAGAATGAAATGTAATTGATTTTCTTTGGAAACAGCAAAAATGTTAAGTTGTATCACTGGCATCTCATGTGCTGCTGGGCTTTTCACGCTGATTTTACTTTAACTCCACCCTGTGTGAACGAAGAGGATGATTGCAATGCAATTCCCTTTCCCTTCCATATTTGTATTTTACTCTGTGATGTCTGAAATCTTTTTCCATGGATTTACTGGTGGAATTTTTCCTAGAATCTGAGGGAGGAGAAGATGCTCCTGGGTAGTATCAGGTTGCTGTTGAGAGCTTTTCTGTTAGGAAATCACTTATTGCTTTAACATATCAAACCCTGTGTATTGGGTCAGCAGAAATCCTGATTGCAAGGAAAAGAATTCTCATTCTGCTGTTCATTTAGCCCTGCTTGTTTAGCAAGTCAGTGTGTTAATTTTCAATATAACTGCACTATTCATGCCAATTTGAATAATTTGGAAAAGGAGAAAGAGACCTTATATGAATACTTTTATTTTAGCATTTTTTTTCCTTTTCTCCTTAGGCCATTGGTGCACTTCAAAGGCAAAAGTGCTATCTTTTTGGCTCCAAAATTGCCTTTTGGCTGTTGAATAAAACCCAAAGATCAGTCTTTTTTGGTGGAGGGGTAGCTGAGAAAGAGAGATGTCGCAGTGGAGGAGTCCCAGGTGCTAACTACCAGCAGCCTGTGTGCAGGACAAATTTGGAATTATTTCTGCATTCTTCTTTTTGGAAAAAAAGCCAAAATGGAAATCAAGTAGACTTATTTCTTATAGGAAAGAAATGTAATTAATAGCAGTAAGTCAAATCCTCGAGTTCTGCCTGGAACAGGTTGTTTCATAGAAAAAGCCAGTGTGGTTTTTCTTTGTAGATTAGGGGTTTTTCATGGTTGCATGAAACTCATTGCTTTGATCTCTTGAGCATTGCGAAATTTTAACCTGATTTCCTGTGTGGTCAACATGGAAAGAAACTTGTAGATGTATCTGCAGCCTGAAGATGATGAAAGATCAGTTATCTCAATGCAATAAAGATGCAAACAAATGCACCTGTTGTAATAGAAGAAATAGCATGCATTTGTTGTAAAACACTGGAAGTCCTCCATTTGTATGAAGTGTTTGTGAAAGTAAAAGATGTTTTGTCAAGGATGCAGCCTTTGACCATCAGGAATAAGAGGTGAGGGCGTAATGAGTGGATTAACAAAGTGTTGAAAGAGTTGGTAAAAGAAAAAACACATCATAGATATTGCTCAGAAGAAAGAAGAAAGGAATTGCTTCCAAAGGTATTTTCTATTCTAAGAGCTGAGCTCCCCTGCTTTTAGCTCAGAAGAAACCTGGGGTACAAAGCACAGCATCTGAGAGTGTCTCCAGTGTTCTTCTGCCCCTGGTGCAAGATGTTAATCCTCAACCTGCTGCATTGCACTTGGGGGTGGTGTAGACACTTTTGATCTGCCTCAGAGATTTTTCTCACTAGCGTTTTGCAGATTGGAGCCTGCAAATTGCCTCTCAAATCTTGATAATTAGTGATGGTGGGTGGTGAACATGAACTGCAAATGGTTTGAGGTTTTCTTCTTTTTATTTTTGGCTTCTGAAAATCTGCGTGCCCCCAAAACGCCGTGGAAGACAAAAGGGAAAATTACATTTGTGCAGAAGTGGGGGAGGAGGAGGAGGAACGGATGTGTTGTTCTGCTGCCATGTGAAGTGCTGTGTTTCACATCCCCAGAGCTTTGCCAGGCATCCCACCCAGTGAGGACCAGCACTCTCTTCTGGGTCAATTCCAGACCTCATCCCTGGGGGCTCTGCTCCTCAGGCAGGGGAGCAGTGTGCTGCCCTGTACCTCAGATTTCATTTCCTGAATGCTGCTTTACTCCCACTCTGTTCCTTGTTCCATCCTGCACTGTCCCTGGGTGTTGAGTTACCTGTGTCTGTCAGCAGTCCAAGGAACATGCCTGGAAGTGTCACACTCACCTTGGAGGTCATTTTGCAGTGGCTTTCTCAGCCCAGTTTATGGGCACCAGGAGAAGTTGCCTTCAAAACCAAACTATTAAATTGTATGGCTTTTTCAGGTGCTGCTGTGATTGTGGTTCTTTAATGTAAAAGGTGAAACTTCCAGTTCTTGTATCCCCATCTGTTTCCTTTAATCACAGCATGCCTTCAAATGTGACCATATTTTTAGAGGTTGATGTGTGCTACCAAATTGCTGCAGGAGAGATCTGATCTGTGGATATTTTTTTCCTTTTCTTCCCCCAAAGGGCTTTATCATTCTGCATTCCTGTTCTGTATCTCCTTGCTCCTGAATGTTCCTGCAGCTCAATGGTCCTGGTGCCATCACTGCCCTGGGCACTAATCAATAATTAAGTATTTTGCAATTTGTTGTGCTGCATGTTGGCTGCATAAGGCTTCACACAAAAATCTCCTTCCTAAACCAAACCCACTGCTCCTTTGTGAAATACATTTGGGTTTTATTACTTAGCAGCTGTTTTCCCTTTTGTAAACGGTCCCTGCTGAGAGATGGAAAAAGAAACAGGAAAAATAATTGAAGATGGCAGGAGCATAATTCATTCAACAGGTACTTCTGTGCCTGCACTTCTGCTGCTCAGAGGTGCTGAGCTGTGGTAGGCAGTAATTCCCCCACAACCACCTCCCACCCAGGTCTCACCAAACACCTCCACATCCTTTCCAGGGTTCCATCAAGCCTTCCCTTGCTCCTTTTTCCATAGCTGCCCACACCCTTTTCCCAGGAATAATACTACTGGTTGTATTTTAAATCAGAGGTCAGGGTTTTCAGGCTCTGTTTGGAGGCTCCTGCTTTTTCTGAAATCTGAAGCAAGGACTCTGTTGGTCATGTTTACCCCCTCATTTGTTCAGCTCCTGCCTTTACATTTATGTCATCTGGGAAAATAAGTCCCCCTTTCAGTTCCAGTCCAGGTAGCAGTTCCCTCTCCCAGCCTGCTGTTCCTCCTCCCTCTCCCACACCCCTGTGTGTCTTTACCTCTCTCCAAGCACAGCATGGCTGATGCTTTAAATCCCTTTGGATCCTTGTTTCCCCCCAACAGTGAGATGATCTTAGTGCAGGACACAAGAGAGGATGAACTGTCGGCTGTGACCATCCCTGGATTGCAAAAACTGAGGAACTTCCCTGGCTGACTTTTCCTGTAAAATCTAGGATTTCCTAGAGTGGGGGATGGAGGAGGAGTGGGAAGGTATGTAACTGTATAGGGTTAAAAGATAGCTCCAGGCAGGTGTGCTCAGTCCCTTCCACTGACAGCATCAATGCCTGGTGTAAGTTGCCCAAAACACTGGCTGCCCCACCCCTGGAAGTGTCCATGGCCAGGCTGGATGGGGCTTGGAGAAGCCTGGGTTAGTGGAAGGTGTCCCTGCCCATGGCAGAGGTTGCAATAAGGTGAGCTTAAAGTCCCTTCCAAACCAAGCTTTTCTATGATTCTACAAAATCCTGTGTTTTGGGGTGAGTGATTAGCTTTGTCTAAGGGGGAGGAGAAGGCTGGGACAATGAGAAATTCAGGCTCAGGTGTGCATGTATAAGAGAAGGAAAAAATGAGCATGTTTGGGGATGAACTAACTATAAAACTCTGCAGGGGTGGCAGGGAGGCTGCTGGGATTATTAGCAGATGTACACTGTGCGTTCTGGAACACCCTCTCCAAGTGGAGAGAAGCCCTGCTCTGTGCAGAGAAGGGGGAAGCTGGCTGTGAGTAGGAGGTAGAGGTGGTTCTGCATGCAGAGTCCTTCCCCTTGCCTGGTGAAAGCCACGGTCTGCTGTAGCTTTGGAATCACTCTGAGCCTGGCTGCCACATCCTCATGTCTGTGGCTTTGGGGATGGGCAGGAAATTCCCTCTGGAGGCAGGAGCAGACCCCTCCTACACCATGTGCTGCTGTGCCACTGAGCTGCCCTGGCATGGGGCAGGTGTGCTGAGTGCTCAGGGAAAGGAAACTCAGCAATTCCCTTGGGATTACACATTTCTGCTGGAGTGGATACTGCTGTGTCATAGAATAATTTGGGTTGGAAGGGACCTTAAAGAGCATCTCACCCCAGCTCTCCTTATCCTAGGTAAGAGTGCTTGTCTGATGTTACACATAAACTTGTGGTCAGCATGGAGCAAAATGAGCCACAGCCTTGTAAAGTACATGCTCAGAAGTAATGAATTAAGAAATTGTGTGTATGGTCTTATTCTATAGCTGAACTAAAAAAACTTGGCAAAAGGGGGAGTTTCTCACTTTCCTTTCTCCTGAAAAGTTTGGCTGGTGGAAAGGCAAACCAGGTCATCTCAACAAACTTTGAGGTAGCTTTTGTTCCAGTGCAGAACCACTTAGCAATTAACAGTTCATGAATTAGAATTTCTTTTTAACCTAAAATATTACAGTTCTTGATTTGATTTTTCATTCACCTTTTGTTTTATGTGACATCTGGACTGTTCAGGGAGTGTTATTCCATCCTAAAATGAGGGTAATTGTCTTTTTGAGCAGTGGAGGTTTTATGGATCGAGTAGAATAATGAATACATAGAGAAAAGATAATGCAGCTGACTATTGCCTTTCACATCTGGGAACACAAGATATTTAATTGATTCAGAGAGGTTATTTTGTCTGAACATCTGCAATTAGCAGCTCTTAATCAGTAAAATGCTTTGTAAGAGATCTGGCTTGATGGATAGATTGGTAAGAGGAGCAGATATTGATGCTTTCTTATCTCCTCTCCCAAAACCCTCTGTGTTCTGTGAGAATAGCTGGGTGGGAAACAGATCTGCATGCTGCTTTCTTCAAGCCATGGATTAAAGAATCAGGCTGGAGGAGGCTTTGAGTTCTACTGCTGTGCTCTGTCCCAGGGCAGGGTGGAGGTACCTTGTCCTGGTTTGAAGGACAGGTATCTGCCAATAAAGGTAGAAGCTTCTCTTTGAAATGGAGACTATAAACCCCCACTCTCCAAATTACTCTAATTTTGAAATTAAGGGGCTCTCAGGAAAAGATATGGGAATTAGGAATAACAATTCTTTACTAGGAAAATTAAAATAGAAATACAGCATTACAAAGAACAATCCCAAAACACTGACAGAGTCAGAATACAGCCTGACACCCTGTCAGTCAGTCAGGGTGTTGGTAGCAGTCCCATTCAATGGTGGCTGCATCCTCCTGCAGTGGCAGATGTGGTTCAGCTGGAGCAGTGCTCCTGCAGAAGGTGCAGTTTTCCTCTGAAGGTGCAGGGATGATGTGGAAAGGTCTGGCTTTCCTCTGGAATCCAGTGGAAAGAAGGTCCCTTGGTGTCCAAAATCTCAGTTTTTATCTGGGTAGGAAAGGCTTGGCTACTCCCCCTGGCTGGAGCATCTCCCAGTGGGATGATGGAATTTTATCAGTCATGCAGTGGGACTGAATGGGCGAGCAGCAGATGATATCTCCTGGAGGGAGGATGGGCTGTGGGAAAGATAAAGATGATTGCCCCAGCTGGTTTAAAGCTGGCCCATTAGCAGATAATATGTGCCAGGAGATAAGGGTTCAACAGATGCAGATGGAATACACATTTCTGGTCACATCCTGTATTACAACCCAAGACATACCTTTATCATGACCTGCCTGTACCTGATGTTATGGAATATGCTTTTAGCAGCCTCAGGCCATGGAGGCTGTGCCCTTGTGCTCCTCCTGACAAACTCAATATTTTATGTCCTTGAAGCTCCCCATGCAGAGGGCACTTTGTGTGAATGTTCTCCTCTCTTTGGCTGTGTTTAGGTGGAAGGGCCGAGCAGGAGGTGGATTATCTGTGCAAGGATGAGCGAGCGTTGCTAGAGATGACCTGTGCTTCTCCAGCTGGAGCTGTCTGAATGAAGCTATGGGCTGTGCCTCTGCCAAGCATGTGTCTACTGTTCAAAACGAAGAGGAAACTCAGAAGGGCAAGAACTACCAGAACGGAGATGTGTTTGGGGGTGAGTGTTGCAGGATTGTCTTTCTCCCAGCACCAGGAATGTTCTGGAAGGTGTGTGAGGAAGTCTTAACCTTCCACGAAATATAAAGCAAAATGTGTGTTAAAATATATGACAGAGCAGTTGGCTCATCCAGGGGAGGGTACCGTGACACTTGAAATAGAAATAAAATCCTTAGTGAAAAAATAAAATTTTAAATGATGTACAGGTCTACACTGTCTTTACCTCCACAAATCCTGGAATAGTTCAAAGACAACAAGTTGCACAACCCCATCATGTATCAATATATGTGTCTCTGTTACGTGTTTGTCATTGGGTACCAACATAGTTGACTCACTTCCTAAAAATGAAGATCTGGTAAGAAAAGTAAATCTTCACTTCTGCTTAGTTCTGAAGTCCTGTAGCAAACAGGGTTTGAAGGTACAATGAAACTAGAAACAGTGGGATTCTGTGGTACTAGGAAGCTGGGAACATGGGGTGAAGACTTCTGTTCCACTGTGCAGACTGGTCTGTCACCCAGCTCTTGTGCATCAGGAGAGGTAAAGTGATAGGAGGTAAAGTCATGGTCAGCTTCATGTTTGTTTTTTTTCCCCCCAGATTCTGTTAGTATACACAAAGTGTTTTTTACATAAAGCTGTAGATGTTTAAATACAGATTTTTAAAATGCCAGGAATTATCTGAAAGACTGTTCAGAAATGAAAGTTTTAGATCTGCCCAGATACCTGTCTGGAAGTTATATCTGTGAATAAGCTGCCTTGGTACTGTTAAGACAGGTGCCTTGGTACTGAGTACACCAAACCTCCCTGGTGCTTTTTCCAGCTTTCCTCAGGGCTAGCTTGCTCTCCCAGAGTAAGAATTCCCAGAGGTGTTACCTGAAGAGAAAGTAGTTGTTGAAAAAACTTTAGGACTGTTCAGTTCTAATCCCTGGGAGATGCTGGGTTTGGAATTGTGAGCTCAGTATATTGCTTTTGTTTAAAATAGGCTTTCAGTGCTGTCATAAACAGAAAGAGGAATTTGAGTTTAAATTTTAGCTAATACTTAGTGAGGGAGCAATTTTTGGCAAAATGTGAGTCTCAGTCTTTTTTTTCTTTTTTTGGTGGTGGTTTAACCACGTGCTGTGGGCCAAAGATTGTAACTTTAACACTGGAAACTTAAAGTAGCTTCTGGAGTCAGAGGATCAAGAAGATTGAAGGGATTTTAAAAGGCTCCCATTTATAGAGCTGGACTGGTGTCAGCAGCATAATTTAGTTATTCTGGGATCCATTTGAGGGCTCTTAATGTTCCACATTTTGCATTGGGAGTACTACCTGCTGTTAACCCTTTTCTCTCCCAAGTTTCAGTTTAGGTGCAGGATTTGTCATTCCTAAAGATCTGAGTTGATGTTAATTTGAAACCCTGGTGTTTAAAACTGAGAAACCCATCATGAAACCCATGAATTCTGTAAGGACAGGTCCTGGTAAATAAAACCAAAACATAAAATTTTCCACTCTATCCCAAACTGTGGAAGTCATGCTGCATTTTGCTGTAATATATATTTAAATAATTGAGTTAGCAGGCCAATCAAAGGAGATGTTCTAGAGAAGATTGAATATAATATGATTATTATGTCTGTTGGTCTCTAATGACTTTAAAATCCCTCTAATAAGGATAGTCATAATAAATCTTCATTTATTCATCATTCCACTTCAAAGCTGATTTCCAGAGCAATACATAAGAAGTATAATATGTAAATACTAATGAAGAAGAAAATGCCATGATAAAGCCTTGAGCATTGTTGATTTCATCATATGTTTTAATAATATAATATCTCTTGTAGATTAATTTTATTTGTGCCTTTATAAAAAATTATGGGATGTTCATTTGGGGAGGAGGTTATTGAAGTAATTCTCTGTAAGAATGTAAGTGGTAATGTGATTTGGGAAAAAAATATTCTAGAATCTGTTCATTAATCTGAGAAGCTTAATCCAGATGTTTCCATGGAGCTTCTGGGTGCTTTGCAAGAGGGGGAGCAAACATGTCAGGTAGGAATTTTCTGGCAAAATGGGAATATCATGGTGGGATTTCTGTTATTAGGAGCAGCTACAATTGCTAAACCTGTCTGAGTAAAGCTGAATGCAAAGCAGAATAGTTTATAAACCAGTTTATCTCAGAACAGCTGGGAGAAGGAAAGGAAATCTGCAGCAGTAAAGTATTGTAGTGAGGTTGAAAAATTGATAAATGCAGAAGGGCAGGCTGGGTGGGGCTTGGAGCAAGCTGGGCTGGTGGGAGGTGTGGGACTGGATGGGCTGTGAGGTCCCTCCCAACCCAAACCATTCTGGGATTCTGTGATAATACCTGATTGCTTCACAAACTCTAGGGCAGTTTTCTTTCTCACATTGATTTCTTCCTTCCTGTGTGTTTTATGGGATTGTCTCCCTTATGTTCATCCCTGTTTTGTGACAGGTGTTTCCTTCCTTGTCTCTGTCAAAGACAGCAGAACCCTGACTTAGTTTGAAGTAAATGCCACATTGCTAAAATAATTGAAACCTTTAAAATATGTCTACTCTATGCAGAAGGAGAATAACAAGGAAGAATTTGGACTATGATTTACCATTCCTAAATATTCACTGTCATCTCCAAAAATAGTGTGTCCAAACCTTTGTAGAGATTAGTTTGCTTTGAAGGCTCTTTCCTTAACAGGCCAGAAGTCAGACTGAAAACTTCACTCTTGGTATATTTCTCAGGATAATTCAAAAGATCTCTAGGCCTGGCAAGACTGTTCAGATGTCCTTAGTTAATATGAGGTAACTTCTGAACCCATCTTGTTCTGGCATGCAGAATTCTGGAGGTCATTTGGCCATTTCAAGTGGGGAAGTTTTCAGTTAAAATTTTCAGTCAGAAAAATATCTGAGAAGTGTTTCCAGTGAATAACACCTTACTGTTGTTACACCATTATAACCCCTCTCCCTTCCCCTCAATTGTCAAGGGGAAAAAAAAGCTAAAATGGAAAATGAGAATTTCTTTGTTCTGGAAGTCAGTGTGGCTGTCCTCAGTGAACTGAAGCTGTTGGAATGCTGTAGCTTAGGCAGTGGAGCTTGTATCCTGTCAAGCGTGGGTGTGTGCTGGGATCAGGTCCCACTGCACCCAAACACAGTTCCTTGGCCTGGCATGGAACTGAGTGACCTGTAGGCACCCACTCTCTGAAAACTCAGTCTAAAACCAGAAATCTCAGTGAGTTTCAAAGGAGGAGATATTCATTGCTTAAATTCAAACTCTGGCTGGGCTCCTGAAAGGGAGGGTTTCATGTTGTTCATGGTTTCAGCAGCTCATGTTGTAAGGTAGGTCTTGTTCCAGTGCTTGAAAGCTTAAGAAAAGCAGATGAGTGAGGGAGTGCATTGCAGCAGAGGGTTGAGGAGCATCTTCCAGAACTGTACTGCACTCTGTGTTTTTGAACTGCCAGAGGGCAGGTTTACATTGGGGTTTGTGAAGAAATTCATCCCCCTGAGTTTGGTGAGTCCCTGGCACAGGGTGCCCAGAGAAGCTGTGGCTGCCCCTGGATCCCTGGCAGTGTCCAAGGTCAGGTTGGACAGGGCTGGGAGCAACATGGGATAGGGGAAGGTGTCCCTGCCCATGGCAGGGGTGGCACTGGATGGGCTTTAAGGTCCTTTCCAACCCAAACCATTCTGGGATTCTCTTTCCTTGCCTTATTTAGCAATTTGTTGATAGCCTGCTTCTTATCTAAGTAAACAGGGGGCAGTCCTAAACAAGTGTTTCAGGAAGTGAGGGAAACTAATAGAACCAAACCCTACCTACCCTGGTTATATTCATGTGGGAAATGTAATAAGATTGCTTGTGTTATCTGGGTTTATGGTGTATTTGTGTAACTCAGAGAACACCCTTGGTAAGTCAATAATTTACTATTTTTATTACCATAAGGAAGCAGTAGAGTTTAAAGAAAATCAAAACAAAACCAAACCATGCCCTCAGGTCTTGTCTAGTTATGTGTTCATGATCAATATGTCCAAAGAAAGTGTTTTCCAGATGAATTAAAACTCTATATTCACCTTTTGTGCATAGAAGTGGCTCATCTTTATAGCTCTTGGAAGAGGCTGCTCTGGACTATGGGTTGGCTCTGAGTAGTAACAAAACCAGCTCTTCCTCCCTCTCCAGCAAGGAAATATAGATATGTAGATATATAAAAAATACAGAAAGAGCAGTCCCAGGCATGGCAATGAACCAGCTCCAGGGATGCAGTGAGGAGCACCAGGAGACAAGGCTGGAGCCAGGGAGAGCAGAGAAGATACCCAGAACACGAGGCTGAGGTCCCAGGAGATGGGACCAGAGGCAGATCTGCTCTGGGCCAAGTCTCAGCAGAAACAGAGCTCCTGCATCCGTGGGCAGGAGGTGCAGGTGGGGTCTCAAGGTGATGGTTGTGGCCTCTTAGTGCACTCTGGACTCTGACAGCAGCTGTCCATTAATTGTGGTCTGTATGTGATGGTGGTGATTGAAATAGTTCTCCCTGCTCCTACTCTTTTCCCCATTTTTTCCCCCCTGGAAGTGCAGAAACACTGATCCTTTGGGGTGGCATCCAGGTCTGTGGAAAGCCTCCAAGGGGGTCCCTTGCCTCTTTTGGCAAGGTTGTTTTCAGTGTCTATATTCACTGATCCAGCAGTGAAGAAAACCAGTTCAGAAGTGATGGCAGAGTAGCTTTTTAGCTACCTGGGTGCTGGAAAATTACTTAGTTGTAAATGGTCCAGGCAGTAGAGTGTTTGAAGATATTTTTTAGTGCCTATTTGAAAAAAATAATCAGACCCAAAAAGAGATGTCTTTCCTGAATGGATTGAAGATCTTTGCCATGGAAAGGTTGCTGAGATTTTCCTACCTGAAAGAGAGTTGGACTTAGGACAGGTGTCCATAAATTAATTAAACAGCCCTCACACTTTATAGTGACCTTCTTTTGGACTGTTTTTACAACCCCTTGTCGTGGTATTAGATGAGGAAATTATTCTGCAAAGTCATTTTCCTTATTGGAAAGGAGCTGTTTTTATTCAGATTTTTGCAGTTCTGGGTTTGGAATGATACACACACAGCTGGACTTGGCACTTGGAGTGGGGATTTACAGTACAGAGACAGGAGGGGAGCCAAGGTGGAGGAACAGTTGCTATCCCTGGTTTAGGAGCAGAAATTAATGACAGGCAGGTCATCCCTTCCTTGCTTCTTATTTTCATGTGAGCTTTCCCCTTCTGCAAGCTCTGTGTTGTCATCAGAGCACCCAGAGAGCTCCAGGGGACCCCAAATCTCTGCAGCCTCTGGAATGTGACAGAACATGATGTTTCCTCCCAGCCCAGCCCATCCAGATGCAGTGCATTTCACAGTGGCATTAGTGGGCTATAAATAGGGCCATACATCCTCCTTGGGCACTGGCTAGAGAGGAGCCAGGATGTGTTTTCTGGCAGCCTTGGTGCTAAAGGAAATCCGTTTGTTTTATGGCACAGGCGCACTCGCTCTTTCACTTAATCTTCCAAAGACAATCTCTGCCCTTCACTGCCTCACTGTAGGTGCAAATGAGGAAAATCATGGTCAAAATGCCATATACTTTCATTTATTGCAGTGTTCCTTTAGCCTTTTTTTCAAGTGTTTTATTACTGGGCCAGAAATTTGGAGAAATAAGAAACCAAGAAAAAACCCCAAAGCCTGAAATTTGGCTGGAAAAGACTCACTCTGGGGAATAATTCCCAATTCCCCAGGTAAGCCTTGTGTAGCTGCATGGGTGTGTATTCATTTCAGCAACACAAGGCTGAAGTTTTTATGGCTGTAATTTTATAGTAGGAAATATCTACTGTTAGAAATAGCTGTTAAATACAAAGAAATAGAAATAGCTGTTAAAGAAAAGGTACCTGACCAATAAGTATTTGTGTGTCTTTGGCATACACAGCCAAAGGTGCCTTTATAGGGCAGAGGAAGTAAACACAGAATGCATTTTTCCAGTAGGTAATTCTCTAAAGCACAGTGCCATAGTGGGTATTTTTAATAATTATCACAACCAAGTGGTCTCATGTTCTCCTTGGTCTGAGACCCAAGACTGGCAGTGCTCTGTCTGGAGCTAGCACCAGAAAAAAATGGGAAAAAAAAGAAAATTTTAAGACTTCTGCCTTGTGTGCTTGTGAAAAACAAAGCCTGGCTTGTGCTGAGTGGGTGTCATTCTGCCCTGCCATGCACTTTTTCTCCTTACCTGTGTGAGTGGGGGCTCTCACAGAAAGGATCAGGTTTAGGGTGCATTTAAATTCTGTCTTTCCTAAATGGAGGAACTGGGTGCATCTTGAGATCTTCTTAGGGTAAAAGTACATGTCTAATACAAGTGCTCTAAGCACATATTTATTGATATATTTTTTAGCTATTACTAAACTCTTACTGTTTTCAGACATGGGTATTTTGCTTTCTTTTAAAAAATGTTGCCCAAAGGGAAGGGAGGAAGGCATGCAAAATCTGTAACCAGAGTAAAATATTAATCTTTCCACTGGGTTACTTTTGGAGCTGCTAGATGGTCTGTAAATAAAATAATGTTATTAACTTCTGTATCTTTTGCATCTGGAAATGTCTGCTGTATTTTATAAATCAAGTTTTTGCTAGATCTCCCTTCTTGGTTTAAAGAAATACTGCCAGTGAGGAGATGTTTCTGGTTCTGGGTATTTATTCAGTCCCTTCTGTACTGGAATTAATAAGAATGAAATAGCTGCTGATTTACAAACACTCTTTGAGGTCCATGAGCAGGGAAAATTTGATAGCACAATATTAATAGAAAAAAGTTACTATGCCAGAAAGGGTATGAAAATCCATTTCAAGTCATATGTTGCATGGCAACAATCTCATTTAATAGCTGACTGATTGAGAATGGCATTGCTTGTTAAGGAAAGAGGAATTGGCTTTTTTATTGACAAGGAAACTGAAGGCACCTCATCCTGTGTTTGCAATAATAGGATGTGTGCAATTTCAAGGGTGTGGAGTGGTAATGGATTCTTTTCCAGGGAGCACTTGGGGTGGCTCTGTTCAGGAGTGGTTTTGGGTGGATGGGTACCCTAGAGGGGCTGTGAGAGGCAGGGATGCTCACAGAAATGGCCAGTTGGGTTTTTTCCTTGAATTGAATAATCCCTGACAGGTTCTGTGCCAAAGTGAGGAATAAAAGTGAGGAACACAGACAGATGGGGGCAGGGGGAGGTTCAGCAGACACTGGGAGTTTCATTAATGACACTGAAAAACCTGAAAAATTAAATATGTTGTGCTTGGTGGGGCTTTTTTTAATTTTCTGAGGGAGGATTTCAAACCAGAGCAGTGAAGTGGAGTTGAAGGAGCCTTTCCAAGCTGGCTGTGTTGTGTTCAAGGCAGCCTGGATCCAGACACCCACCTGGAGGCTTCATATGAACAGTCATATTTTCAAGGCACATACCCTTTGTTTTCCTCCTGTCCATTGCTTTAATTAATCTCTCTGCTGCTTGTTTCCTCTCCTGCTTTCATTTCTCAATTTCATCTTTTTACTGGGCTAGATAATTGCATTTGCTGGGTATCCTTCCTGCCAAGCTCTGTGGCTGTAATCTCCCCCACCTGAGAAATGGTTTCCTTTGAACAACCTGGAGTCTGCCTCAAAGTTATGTGTTAATTAAATGAAAACAAAAAGGTAAAAAAAAGTGTCTGTGTGTATATATATATATATATATATATATATTTATATATGTATATATGAATTATACAGTTTCAGCAAGCAGAAATTTGGGTAGCTAAAAGATAGTTACGAGTGCACACCACCAGCACTGTTCTTTGGCTTTGTAATTACAGAGGAGTGCACAAAAGTCTTTAATTATATGATCACATGGCAGGTTTTTTCAATACCATCTCACATATGGTGTTTCCTCAGATCTTGAACACAAAGACAGCGTGAGCAAGACAGAAATAGTGTTTAGCATTAACTGGATTTGGGATGTTGAGGTTGTGTTTTAAAATATTTCCTGAGATAATGAAATGGTCTCTGAGGCTGTGGTTCCTCTGACCTACCTACAACCAAGGTAGACCTGGCAGGTACAGAGCAATGAGCTTCTGCTCCTGGTGTAAGTTCAGTTAAAACAATCTTTAATTCATAATGTGATAGAAAATTGTATGTACAACTCCAGTTTTCACAGGGCTTGCACTATATGACAGCTCAAGTAACCCTGGGGAACTTTTTGACCAAGAAGAAACCAAGTAGTGGAAGGAACCAAGAAGAAAAAACAAGTAGAGGGAACTAAGAAGAAACCAAGTGAATGGTTTGGGCCTGCAGGAGGGAGGTTTGACAGGGTAGAAGGGAAGTTGCTAAATTTTTTCAGGTAGGCATCACCCTTGAGGGAGTTAATGTTTCATGGAGCCCTGGATATGCCATAGGGCTGCTGGATAGCTTGGAGAAGAGTGTCACTGAATGTCCTTCCAGTTGTGCAGGAATCCTCCATTTGGGGACTGGCTTTTGTTACTCGGAATGTCTCAATCCCTTTTTTCCCTCCAAAAAGCCAAACCCAGTGGTCACACCTGCCTTGTGCAGAAACAGTTGTTGGCATTCCTTGGGTACATGTAGGAAGAAGTAAAAGTGTTTGGGAGTTGTCTTTGCAGATGTGCTGTGATCTGTGTGATGTGTTGGTTTTTCAAGAGCTGTTCCATCAGAGAATTTTGATTTTGTTGGCAGAATTGGTGTGTTGTTCATGCACCTGTTTTCTGTTCAGTATCTGGTGGTGTCCACTGCCTTGACTCCCAGCAGTGGCTGTGTTTTTAGATTGGATTAGGGTAAGGTAAATTAATTTGGGAAATCTGAATGAGCTTTTTCAGATAATCCTTTGAGAAAAATGGGTTGGCTTATTTCCTAAGCTATTTTTATTATTCTGTTCGTGTTAGTAAAACCATGATCACTTGGATCACAAATTGCCTGTGAATTGATTTCTTTGAGGGTTGGTCACAGAGGAAGACAACAGGCTGCTCACCCAATACTGGATGACCTCCAGTGAAATTTCACTCCCAGCCCACATCCAAGTGGATCAGAAGCCCACCCCCACAGCTGAGCAGATTCTTTAACCCTGTAGAATCGAATGAACCATAGAGCTGCTGCTTTCTGTAGTGCTTGAAGCTGGACCTAAGAAAATAACTTAGATATCCTTCATTTTTAAATATTTAATTCAAGAAATATTCACTTGCAGGATTTTTGCAACTACTTTCTCTGACTGTTGACGTTTTTGGGGATTTTTTGGGGTATCCAGGCAGTTGGTACCCACATACATAACAGAGATGGAAAAACCTAAGCAGCTCATCCCACCCTTCCAGTCCTCCAGAGCAGCTGGACATGAACCAATGGCACTCAGGTGCTGGGAACTGCAGCCACCCAAACAATCCCATTCTGCTCCTTGACTGGCCTGGTGCTCTGTGGTTTTGTTTTTTCCCCTGATGTGCAGCCTGGCTCTTTGAGGATTTTTAAGTTCCCTTCCCACCCAAACCATTCTGGGGTGTTTGGCATGTTCTGTGCTCAGCATCTGAGTGACTCACCTGCTGTTCTATGTTTCAGTTAAATTGCATTGAAATCTCTTAGTTCTTAACAAATATTTTTAGAAAAAGCAGTTCAGCCCTTCATCTAAATATAGATGTGAGCTTTCAAGCCTTTGGGAGAGGGGAGCACGTGGAGCTTTGATCCGTGGCATTCACAGCAGTAGGAGCACTTTGTGCACCTGGCAGAACCAAGTGCAGTGCAGAGGAATTTGTTAGACAGAAAGCTGCTGTTTTACAGAACAGACCTGTGGTTCAGTGTGGATGGAGGATAAAGCTTGGCATGTCGTGTGATAGAAAGGCAAGAGAAACTGCAGAGAAATAACGTGGCACAGGAAAAGGAAGGTTTGTTTAGAAACTTCCCTCTTGGTGATGTGACTAAAGTACCACTCACCTCCTGCCTGATACTTGATATCTTGCTAAAAATAGAGAAGAGGCTCACCCATGGTCCCTCTTGATGACAGTGGAACCAAATCTGTTCATCCTTAAATGTCTGAAATGGGAATGCAGTGTAAATCAGCATTCTGTTTATTTACTTATTTAAAGGCTTGCTGTTTAACCAAATATTTCTCTGCAAGTCACAGTGACTCTAGATATATTTGACAAAGTTATGCTTTTCTCTGGTGCTGTTCTTTGCTTTAGACTGAGCTAGAATTAGTGCATTGCCCATGTTCCTGTGCTGAAGGCACTCACAGCCATGTCTGGAAGTGCTGAAGACATTTCCTCATGGGAACCACCAGTTTTGCACCCCCACCCAGTAATTGTTTCAATGTTCTAAGTTGATATGCTCATTTATCACTGAAATTGTTATTAATGAGTGCTGGTTTTCTTTGTCACATTGCCATGGCAACCGGGTGACATGTTTGAGTGGAATTATCTGTTTCCAGATGGAGATCTTCATTCATAAGATTTGCCTGCTGAGAATTTTTGCAGCATATTCAACTTCAAAATTCTTCCTCCCTGTGCCTTTCCACAGTTTGGAGCTAGAAGCATTCCTGCTTTCTGGTTTCTATCCTGTGATTTTGTGGTGGGTGTTATGCTTGCAATATTTCTGTCTTTTGTGGTTCATTTATGTTGTTTTTCTTTCCATTTAATTGAGTTGCTTTTCTTCAACTCAGGATTTGCTGTGACAGTCCTGTAAAGCCATTCCTCCCCCATATGAGTTACTGGAAATTTTTTATGTAATACACCAAACAATAGAAGATGGGACTTGATTTTGTTTTTATTCCTGAAAGGAGCATAAGAATGTATTTCTCCTTACATATGATATATCACATTCTGAGTGATAGTGTCCTAATTCTTTGTATCATATTCACTACTTGATTTTTGGTTCTGTACAAGAAAGAAGCATGAAAATGTTTCACTTTTCTTTTTGATATAAAACTGTATTTAGGAAAAAGACCAAGGTAAATATGCATAGAATACAGATTTTCTTTATCCTGAACTTCTAACAGTTTAAAAGATTTTGTTGGCTGCTGGACTTAATGAGGTCCTACTGGATCTCAATCAACATTTCAGGATTTCTCTGGGTTTGTTTCTGATCACTCAGACCAAAATGCTGTGTTTACTTCAGTAGAAATCAGAAGATAAAACTTAAAAGATGGTATCTGTCATCCTTTACTTCTTCAATTCTAGGTCACTCTTACCTTCCTGAGCAAAAGCAGGTTAGCAGTTTTTTGCACATACCTATAGGAAAGGCATTAAGGGCCCATTCATCCAACCTGCTTTAATCTAATTTTCATATTTACCTAAAACTATTAATAACCATACACCTCATGATCTGCTTCAAGTTCTGTGTGTTGCATAAACATCCCTTTTGCACTTGCACTGCTTTCATCCTGCCAGTGACTTTAGAACAAGAGCAAGCTCAGAAATAGCTCAGAATCTGTAGTTTCTGAACACCTTACCTTATGTACAAGACAAATTTTATCTTCACCTAGTCAAAAAAGGTGTATATATCATTGTGTCCTCCCAGAAATAACATAATACAGTGCAAGACCCATCTTCTGCAAGTAATGATTTTATTTTAATTGTTATATTTAGTGTATTTGAAATAAAGGATGTCTTGCCTGTGAATAAGGTGTTACTTCTCTGTTACACCAGCAAGCAGTGTCCTCCCTAGCTATGGAATTCTGTATAATTACTTAGCTGTTCTTTTCCTTTGCAAAGTGGGATCACATCTATTTATACCTCCTTCCAGCAAGAGATTACTCAATACTAATAAATGTTACCAGTGTATTATATCAGTGCTCCTTGTTTTAAGGAAAGTATTTTGCCTGTGATAGGGAACTAGGAGAGCTTATGAGTAATGATGTTGCTTCAAACATAATGAATCTCTGATCTGCTCCATTTCTGTGTGTAGCTGATAAAGCTTGTTGATGGCTCAGTCATTAACCAGATGAAGTTGATCCCTGGCTTTCCACAGCCCAGTGCTGTATTTTCCTTTTGCTCTGCTGGTGGTGCTTGCTCAGAGCCCCTGGCATTGCTGGAGCTGGGAGCTGCTGGGCTGTTCATCACTCCTGGAGGCACTGGAGCCTGAGTGCCAGCCCCTCAACCCCTTCCCAGTGTCTCATCCCAGGAGATAACCTCCTGGCCTTTAAAGCAGATCCTCAGCTTTAGATTGTGTCACAGCTTTATTGCTTTTCCAGATACAAGCAGAGATTTCTTCTGCTCCAGCACATACCATCTGTTAGAGTCAGGACATTTGTATTAATTTTGTAGGACACTTCCCATTACTGGGCTGATTCTGCTAGCATCTGAAGGGGCTTCCTGATTTTTTTTTTTTTTATCTGTATCCACAGAATCACAGAATGGTTTGGATTGAAGGGGATCTTGAAGCTCATCCAGTGCTACTCCTGCCATGGGCAGGGACACCTTCCACTGTCCCAGGTTGCTCCCAGCCCTGTCCAGCCTGGCCTTGGACACTTCCAGGGATCCAGGGGCAGCCACAGCTTCTCTGGGCACCCTGTGCCAGGGCATCCCCACCCTCTTCCCAATATCCCATCTCTTTCTTCATAGCCTCTTTCTTCTCAATAACCCCTCTAACCCTGCCCTCTGGTAGTGGGAAGCCATTCTCCTAAGGAGAAGTTGGATTTCTCCAAAGTAAGACTTACTGTTTGCTGTGGTGCATTCAACTTATCAAAAAAAAAAAAAAAAAAAAAGTTATGAAAAAATGACAGATTTATTTTTGGAAACTTTCTTGCTACTGCATATCTTGGGCATAAATGATCCAGGTGTGTCTGCACTTCTGCAGTTGGTAAGATGGGGGGGAGAGTAACACCACCTGTGCCAGAGATAATGGAATATTTATTGTATCATCAGGAAAGTATTGAAGTTAACTAAGACTGGTGGAAATATCTCTGTAAATATCCTAAGAAATCTGTGCAAAGATTCAAACTGTGCAAACCAGTTCAGAGATAGTTAATGCATCTGGCAAATGATACAGCATTTGAAGATCTGTGCCCATGTCCATTGTGAATCTGAAATTTTTGATCTCTAGGAAGACTCTGTCCTATCCAGGTGTATGAAAATTTCACATTTCAGTCTGATTATCCTGGCTATCAGTCAGGGACTCTGGCTGCCCTGGTTGACTTGCTCCAAGAGATGATGTGTCCAAGGGAGCATCCCTCAGCTGCTGCCTGGACGTGGTTTTTGATCACAATTAATCTCTGGGATAAGCAGCAGGCACATTTCAGGGTTATTTTTGCCATGGAGCACCAGCCCCTCCATACCTTCCTCATGTTCCACGAGGCTGGGCTGAGCTTCCTCTCTCCTGCAGTGCTCATGGACTGGCTGTGGCTTGGGAAATGTCCTTTGTGCTGCTTTCTCTTGCTCATCTCTTTCCCCATTCACATCCTTGCATGCCTCTGTGGGAGTTTGATGCTTTTTCTGTGTGTGGGTTTTATTGCTAATCACAACAGAGAGCACTGAGGAAGAGAGGAAAATGTAAGTTAGATAATTGCAGTCAATCAACTACTTCCAATTCTCAGGTTTTATTGTGTTCAGCCCTTTTGGACTTATGAATTGTCACCTCCAGACTGACTGAATTACACTGGAAAAAAAGAAAACACCTCAGAGTTGTTCAGATTTACCAATCTGATAATATTGTCTTAAATTCTTCCACCTGATTTGAGGCTTTGCATCTGAGAAGCTTCTATTTGATGGATTCAGTTTATTTGAACTTTATAATAATGAAAATATATAGATGTAGAGTAGACCAAATGCAAAACCATGATGTATTTTTAAAAATAAGGCTTGTTTTAAAAGCAAGCCTTACTTTTCAAATCAAGGCTTATTTAACTTTTAGACTCTGTGGTTAACAGTTTCCTGAAAAAAAACTTTATCAAGATAGATTCTTTTTTTAACAATACAATAACACAGAAAATCTGTTTGCTTTGTTTTTGCCTTAGTATAAGTGAGAGAAATTGCTGGAAAACCCAAAGAAAAAGAGGAAAGTTTGTGCAGTGTCTTCTATTTTGCCATGGTTTTGCCCTTTATTCTGAGTGTACTGGGTCTCATTTCACTTTGTATTAATATTTTCCACTTTTGTGGGATGAAGTTTCTCTTCTGCATTGTTTATTCTGGCTGGAGGAGGGTTGGATGCACAACTCTGGGTGTTTTTCCCAATGGATTCACATGCTACAAAGATAACCAGAGCAAAAAGTGGCTGAGCAAGGGCAGTGTTGGCCCTGCAAGAACTGGATTCACAGGCTGCAGGAAGAATAATTTTTCCTGAAATCCCATCTTGCCCTACCAAGGAAAAAAATCCCTTGTTGAGCATTGGGTTTACTGTGGTACAGCACCTGGATGTTAGATAACATTTCCATACTGGCATTAGAGCTGGGAATTCTAGTATCTGAAGAGCTGATAAATACTAAGGACAAACCAAGAATCTTACATTTCTTACTTATTTTCAGGCTGAATTTCTGTCTGGGTAACATTTGTGTGCAAGAAAAATGTTGGTTGGTGGGGAAAGTGGGAAGAGGAAGATGGTCAGCATGGGGCCTTTTCTCCAGAAATCATTCTATGACTGGGCACTGTGTCAGCAGGAAAAACAACATTAAAAAAAAGGCAAAGTGGTTATGATTTGGGTTGGCTTTTTTCCAGCTTCTAGCCTACATTTTCAGTGGCCTCCATCAGCTTTGCTGTCCAAGGAACATCCATGAGCAGCCTTCCCTCGAGTCACCACTGTACATGGCTTGTTGGTCCACTGAGAATGAAAATCCAGGGAGGGTGCAGGAGCAAAGAACTTGTTCACATTGGACAGAAAACTAGGGATTTGGGAGAGAGTACACACCAAGCATCCCTGTTTCCTGGTGCCATGGCTATACTAGACCAGAGAGCTACTGAAATTCTTATTGAAGCTTCAGGCAGGAGAAACTCCCTTTGTATTAGTCACATGTAAGCCTTTGAAAAGATATACATGTAATTTTTAGTTGCTTTGCTTAACTAGGGTCTATTCTAGTCAGCTGTTTTGGTTTTAGTTTGGTTTTTATCCCAGCTGCTGAACTACACTGGTTCAAAAATTTTTTTTTCTTTTTTTTTTCTTGGTGCTCAGATGAGTATAGGATCAAACCAGTGGAAGAGGTCAAATACATGAAAAATGGGGGAGAAGATGATCAGAAAATAGCAGCCAGGAACCAAGAAAACTTGGTAAGGATTGAACTTATCACTTCTCTAATGAACTAACTGCTTTTGTGATGGAATATGCAGCACCCTCCAGCTCCGGCTTATGCGTGGCAAGAGGATTTTCTCCAAAATGTCACAACTCCCTGCAAAGCTCTCATGGAAGGTGCAAAACACGACTTTTTCCTGCTTGTCTTTCTGAATTAGGCTCTACTTTATCTTGGAATGAGTGCCTCCATGATTCTAAGTCACTCCCCTCCCTTGCAGATCCGAAAATACTCTTTATTTGGAAATGTGTGTGTCTGTGTTACAAACGAGCTGGGGTAAAACAGCCCTTCCCTGCCATTAAGAAAATGACCTACTTATGTAGATATTATTTGCTCTACACTTGCTGGTTTTCTGTATTTTAAAATTCCCAGAGAAGGCAGTTTGGAAGAGAAAAAAACCAATATATTCATAACACAGCTGTCACCAAAATCGTGTGTGTTTCTTCTGCCCTGATTTGAGCACTTTGCCAGCTCATAGTTCCACTTAAGGGAAGGCAATCACAGGTAAACTCTTCAAACTATTTGAAATAACTAAAATGCTGTTGAAGCAGCTTAAAAATCACAGTTGAGTCACTTCTGGCATTTCTGAGAAGTTGTTTCTTCTCTTCTAGAGCTGAAGGACCGTAGGTTTTGTTAGTGGCTGGCTGGGGCTTTGCCCAGTTGAAGTGTTTGAAGACATCCCACAATTCTTGTAGCTGGCTGCAAGTTTTCACATCTGGTTCCACTCCTTCAGTGCAGCTTTTCTTCACATAGAATGGTTGGGTTTTCCCCCCTCCATCTGAAGGTCCAGAGGGGAAACAGCAGCAGCAGCAGATTCCAGTGGAACCATGACCATTATCAGCAGCTGAGGATTTGCCTTTTACCATTATTGGGCAGCTGTAGAAAAAGCCACTGTTTGGGATTTTTTACTTTTTGTGAGGATGTGAGCTCCAGCAACCTGCCTACTTTATATTTCCACTCCTAGACACACATACTCAGCTACAGGTGCATTCCTGTAGCAAATGGAGTTTATTTTGCTGCCCTGTCCTGTGGCTGAGCAGCAGGCAATAAGATTTCTTCTTCAACCTCCAGATCAGCTATTTGCTACCTGCAATTTTTTGCATTGCTGATGCTCCAGTGGGTGGTGCAACTTCAGCTTGGAGCAGGATTTAGTTATTTGGAGGTTTTTAACAGATTGTTGGGGAGTTCCCTGCAGGGCCAGGAGTTGGAGTCAGTGATCCCTGTGAGTCCCTCCCAACTCTGGATATACTGTGATTCTACATTAGATTTTCAACTGGCCTTCAGCTGTAGTTAAATGGGAGTATTTTCAGGAGGTAGCATGTCACTGGGATGGCATTGAGGAAGAGCTCAGGAAAGCTCAGGTCTGCTGGAGTGACACACTTGCTGAAGGTCTATTCAAAATTAGCCCAAGCTATTTTGCACTTTTGTTGGTGTAGCTGTCTTGTAGCACCCCAGTGTTCACCTGATTAAATGTAGGAAGAGCACAGTGCTTCTTATTTTATTATTGGTGGGTCATGTTTGATGGAGCAGTGAGTTAGTTAGGAAATGTAACAATAAGGATTCTATGTCATATTTATCAGGAGAAAAAAAAAGTCAGTAACAGAAGTCCCCAGCCAGACAGGATGGATATGCTTTAAAACAAAAACTGTCTTGCCCACGAAAAAGGCTTTATTTTCCTTTTCCTCATCTTACTATAAGGAGATTACCTTGTCTGTAATATATGCAGCTTTTTAATCCTGGGAATTGTCAAGTCCTCATCACTTCTGGTTTTTTTAAAGGGGTTTCACTATTTGAGTTCTCCTTAGTAAACATGTTTTAGCTTACAGCTTAGAAGATGGGTTAAGCCACCCATCACTGAGGCTTTAATTTCCTTAACGAGTGAGGCGTTGGCAAGCACTGACATAATCCCATCTTCTCATCAGCCATTTCCAGGCAGCTGAAACTTTAGGAACCAGGAAAGGTGGTGGGAGAATGGCCTGGCCCTTTTCCCTCCTCTCTTGTTTCCTAATCCCACATTTCTTTATTGTCACAGGGTGCAAATTCACATCCCCTTCAGAAACAGAGCCCAGATGAGATGTGTAACCTCAGTGTCTGGGAGCTGCTCTGGGTGGGTTATCTTATCCCCTGATACTGCTGCTTGAATTATGTTATTCAGATACCATTGAATTTTTCAATCCCTTTATCATCTCTGTTACTTTTTAAAGGTATTTTGAAGTCTTGCTTAAAAAAAAAAAAGGTCTCAGCTCAAGTGAGATCTTTGCAATTTAGGCTCTTTGATGTGCTGCCATCTCTGCCTTTGGGGTGCAGTGTTTCTGAGTCAGGGGGAAAGGAGGTCAGCTGAGTAGATAAAGAGAATGGGAGGAGTGGCAGTCACCAGGGAAACTCATTTCACTCTGGGTGCTGAGGGCAGAGTCCCAGACTTTGGTTCTAGTTGAGGAAGAGCCAGAGAAGGGCTGCTACAAATCTATGGGAGAGATGAAGCTCTGTCAGTGAATTTCCATCATCTCAGCTCCAACCTGAGTCTTAAGCAGGGCTCAAAACTTGAGCAGGTCTGGCACAGTGAAGCAGAAATGCTCCTAAGACATTGCCAATGGGAATGGCTGTGCTGGGGCTGTCTGCCAGGGGAAACACAAGATGCTCCATGGGAAGACATTTTCTGGTGGAATTTGACAAGGAGGGAAAAAAACAAAATAAGAAAAGATAAACTAAGCTTGTTTTCCTTTGTTTCCATAGGCCTGATTCACTTCTTTAGTCAGATTGTTTCTCCAGTTCTCCACCTGCCACTGGGATCTCTCTGCTCCCAGTTTCAATCCATTTCCCCATCTTCCTGGGGGAGGGTTTTATGATAAACCTTCTCCAAAACAAAGGCAGTTTTGCCAGTGTTGCATTTGCCACTCAGCAGATCTGGATGGGGGCTTTTTTGGCCCTAAGTATTAGCCAGAGCTGATGGTGGCTGGTTACATGGATTTGTCACTTTGAAAGCTAAAATGCCAAAACTCAGGCAGTATTAATATTTTACAAGCAGGTATGACCAAAATAAATAACTCATTAATAAAAGCCTACTAACTTTTTCTTTGGAAAGGACTCTTTAGCTTTACCACCATGTGTTAAATATACAGAGTACAATTACATAACAGCCTTATTAATACTCATAATAGGGAAGGTTTAATTGTCCTCATTTCCATACTCTTGCAGCACTCCTGGCTTTCTATTGTAAAATTGCCAGAAAGGTAAAATGAGAAGGTGTGTGGTATTCCTGCAGCTTAGCATTGCTTTGGCAAACTTCAGGAGTTGGATCAATTTTCCTCTGAACTGGGCTGTCATAGTACAGATATCCCTGAAAATACCAAATCCCTAAAGCTCCATTTCTTTTCTGTTGGGTGGTTATCTTGATATTTATTGCAGTTCAGGTTCTGGATATTTTTATAACTTTTATTCATCCTTTTCTTGGCTGCACTGGCACAAAAGGCCACTTACTGGGATTTTTATGCTTTGTTATCCAAACCCCAAAACAATTAGATATAATCCTGCATTTCATCCTGCAGCTCTGTAGTGAAATTGCATGTTAGAGCTTGAGATGAATTCCTGCTGGAGCTGGGAGAAAATTGCCTCTCTGTTGCTCTTGCTACCTTTCATTCCACCTTTAATAACAATGTTTTGCTTTTTGTTTTACCCAATTTCCAGAAATTTCCACTCCACTTACCTGCAAATGTGATTTTTGTCTCTCTTGAGCTTCTCAGCCCAGCTGCTGTTCTCCATTTATCACCCAGCTTCACATTACTTGGAATTGCAAACCCTTGCCTCTGTGACTCTGTATTCAACACCAGCTATCATTTTCTGTAGTGATGTGTTTAAAGTAGACAGTAATATCTGATAGATGAAGTGTGTGAAATTAGAAGCCTGGCAGAAAATGCAGAATGGAACACCTTAATAACCATATAAAATGTAATATGTGAAAGGGAAGACCCCTATTTAAATATATGTATTATACACAAGATGTAAAATGCATGTTATAGATACATCAATCATAAATATTTTTGATTTGCAGTGCAAAGTTTGGTATATGTCAAATTCCACATCAATTTAGGAAAATACATTTTAATTCTATTAGCAACCTGCCCAATCTAGGTGCTAAAAAAACTAAATAAAAAAGAAATAAGCCAGCTAAAAGAGATAGAGTAGCTACCACTAAGTTTATTAGGGGTATTTGTGGTGTTTTCCATTCTACAGATGCAAAATACCACAAGGGCAAATTCAAGCATAGAAATATAATTAATTTGGTACTTTAAAATACTTAAAGACAGTGCTGCTTATTATTGCTAGGTAAGCTTTGAATTGCAGTGTTTTAAATGCATAACTGCATTTTTATTTCAGCACTGGTGCAGTACATTAGTGAAGAGCTTTGTAAAAACTGAAGTTAGCATGTGTTAATGCATATTCCAGTGTGAAGATTTCTCTCTCTAATGCCCTAATTATTTATTTTAAACCATTGTGCCATGGCAGTGTTTCAGAACACACAATTTCAGGATGGAACTTGCTCATGCTCTGCTTATAAGGGGAAAGAAGCTAAAAATGCCTGAGAGCCTTCAAGCCCTTAGAAAGAAGAGGTTTTCCTGGGTTTTGTCTATCCTGAAGAGTTTGGGTGTGTTAAATCCATCACTGGCCCCTTGTTTGCTTCCCTTGCTGTGTGTGACATTCTCCAGGAGCCCTGTTCTACCAGCCCAGGGTCAGCTCCAGTACAAGTGTTGGGAAAACTTCATCCTGTTGGTTCATTATTCACTGTAAAGGATGGGCATCTAGAAATATATTTTCTATATATAAAGGAGAGGCTACTAATTTCTCTGTGTCTTGCCCCCCCTGTTTTCCCTTCTGCTTTCAGATCACAGAATCTCAGGTTGGTTTGGGTTGGAAGGACATTAAAGGTTTAGGTTAGGAGGACATTCATCCAGTGCCATCCCACTGCCATGGGAGCACCTTCCACTATCCCACATTGCTCCAAGCCCCATCCAAGCTGGCCTTGGGCATTTCCAGGGATGGGGCAACCTGTGCCAGGGCCTCACCACCCTCACAGGGAGGAGTTTCTGCTCAGTAGCTCACCCAGCCCTGTCCTCTGTGAGTTTGAAGCCATTTCTCCTTGTCCAAATTCCCATCTCCACCTCTCCTGGAGCCTCTTTAGGTATGGAATACCAGTACACACAGATATAGCATATATATATATATATATAGTCTCAACTTGATGCAATACTTGGAGATGTTGTTGGTTCTTGTGTTGGAATGCAGGCAGGATGAAACCCACAAAAACACACAGCAAAATGCAGCTTGGTCATTGTGGGAGGGGAAGAAGAAATAAAAGAAATTGAGATGCCCTTTCTCTTTGGTTCCTGGGGCACAGGAGTGCTAAAAGGACAAAGTGAGCATGACCAGATGTGCATGGAGATGGGATAATGTGCAGAGGTTCCTGTGCTGCTGGGATGGAGCAGGGAGCAGGGCTCCAGAGGCAGGCTGCTCCCCCACACGTTTTCCCACATCCAAACATCCCCTTTGCCCAGATCTGTGTCAGCCAAACCCCAGGGCCTGGGGCAGCTCTGGGGGAACAGGTCCCACAGGTTCCTCACAGCCCAGCGTGCAGCTGCTGCACATCTGGACTCTTGAAGAAACAAACCACAAACAAAAGCCGCCAAAAATGCAGCTCCAAAATCAGGGATGAGTGAAGCCAGGATTAAACTTCAGCATTAAGTAGGTGAGGAGGGAGAGGTGCAATACCAGCTCCTCCTGCCCCAGGGGCCTGGTTCACTCTGGGATAAAGGAGGAGGATGGGCTGGGCACCCCGGGCACCTGCGAGGGCAGACGTGGGGCTGCTCCATCAGAGCTGCTCTGAGCAGTGCTGGGAGAGGGCAAAGCAGGGCTGGGCCCCACCATGGGGGAAAACACCTTTATAGCTCTGGGGGCTGGTACCCCATCCCTGGAAGTGTCCAAGGCCAGGCTGGACAGCAGTCAGGACAGTGGAAGGTATCCCTGTCCATGGCAGGGAGTGGCACTGGGATGAGCTGCAAGGTCCTTTCCAACCCAAACCTTTGTAGGATATTAAGAGAAATTTCACATTCTGCTTTTATAAGATAATACCTAGAAAATCCCCTGGGAATATATATATTTTCCTCCAGTCTTTGTTGACAGGGCCAGGGTTGGCAGATTTCCTGCTGCATGCCATCCGAGGTTCCCTTTCTCAGAGAAATAAGAATTATAGAATCATCCTTTAGGTTTCTTTTCTTCCCCAGAGTCTTGAGATCCTAAATGAATTCTGCCCTACCACTATCAGTACTAAGTAATTACAGCATTTCAATTTTCATAACCCAGCCTTTCCAGTGTTTTTTGCAGCAGAAGTAGAGGTGCACAGAAAGGGCATTGTTACTGGAGCCAGTTATTTTAAATGCTGTGCAATTAGCTCATTTCCATAATGCCCATTTCATTTCAAAATTTGCATTGATATTCTTCAAAGAATGGTTTCTCATAATGAATTTATGACAGTTTTAGCTCATTCCACTAACGGGTCACTGCATATTATATAGACATCAAAGTAAACAACTGCACTGGGTATTAATATTCTTCTGGATTCCATTAAGATGGTTCTGGTGAAGAAGTATTCATTTTTCTTACAGTATTTAATTTTGAAAATTTAGAAGATAAATGAGCACCATTCATAAAGTCAGAAAATCATACAAAAGTTGTGCTCCAGGTGCATTTCTTTAGACCAGACCTTGTTTCCTTGTCCCCCTTGTTGAATAAATCTGCACAGTGCCCTGTGGAGAGGTAGAATGACACAATTTTTCCAGTTCTTGATGAATGTGATTTTAAAGTAGAAAGCTTAAAAGTATATTTTTCTTTCAAAGTGTATTAAAATAACAGTGTCTAGGAGCAACATTTAATTATAGATACTATGTGGGTCTACTCACTCTTCTCAGGGACTCCTTGAGTCAAAGTGGTTGTGGAGGGAATGAAGGGTCTGGGATTTTCATATCTGGTGAGGTGCTAATTTCAGATTGTTGTAGAGCATGGAGATAACAACAAATTCATCCATAGGTACTTCATGAGATGTTTACCTGTACAGCCTTTGTGATCTCTCAGTTTTAGTCTGAATACAGTATTGCATCTGGAAATTGGGGAGGGATGTGCCATTTTATAGACCCCAAACCAATACAGATGTGGTGTGGGAGGTGGGTTGTGGTGGCCTTGGCAGTGCTGAGTCAGTGGTTGGGCTAGTGAACTTAGGGGGATCTTCCAACCCTTGTGATTGTATGAATTTATTAATTTTGATGTTTTGAGGCTGAGGGGAAGCCCTTGGAGGGATGTGACTTTTGGGGTTGGTTTCAGGCAGGTCCTTTGTACAGATGTGTTTTGGCTGAAACTTGTTTTTTTTTTTTTGTTTTTTTTTTTTAATTTATTATTGGTATTTTTTTCAGTAGAAAGTGTTTTCTTTTGCAAACTTCCCTAACTGATGTCTTTGAAGAGCAGTTAAAGGAGGTGAACTTGAAGCCAGTCAAATGAAAAATGGGAAGATCTCCAGCACCCAGTTTTGGGGATTTAACCATAAAATCTCAGAAGATTTGAGTTGGAAGGGACCTTAAAGCAGTCCAGAACTGAGTCCAGCTGAGCTGGAAGTGCTTCAGCCAGCTCCAGGAATAAACCTGAGTGTATCCATCCTTCTGCACTGTGTATTCCTACCCCAGGGTGGGAAGGGGCTCAGCCTCATCTGGTTTTTCACTATAATTGAGCTTCTGGACTTTGGCTGTTTCCCTTTGATTTTTGCTCACCAGGCAGCTAGGAGACTCAGTTGTGTGTTGGAAGGGATTTCTGCATTTCAGCTGGTGGAAAGAAGAGTAAGAAATTGGACTGGGAGAAGGGGAAACAATGTAAAAGTGAAACACTCAAGAACTCAGGATTTCTTTAAGTAGGAAAAATCCAGGGACAGAAAGAAAACCTCTATGGAAATAAGTTTATGGAAATAAGTTTATGCCAGTAAAGGCAAGTACTTCAATATTCTGAAAAATTCTGAGCAGATAATTCAGACTCTTGTGCATAGAGAGTTTGGAAGAGTTATGTGTAGGTATGTTAAAAAAATCTCCTGAATAATTCATGAATAATTTCTAATAGAAAGCAGTGGTTTATACTGATACCAAAGTAATACTGGCCTAAGAGTTAATATGCAGTTTCCTGTTAGTTCTCATTGAGAAGAAAACCTTTTTTTTTTTTTTTTTTTCATTTGGTCTGTGTGGACTATGCACTGCTCTATCTAATATGTCATCTTTCCATGGGATACCATCAAAGACAGGCAGCTTTAAAAAAAAAAATTAAGCCAACAGATAATCTCTGCATGGGAACACAAAGCCAGTGCTTCTTAATAATGTAATCTCATTATAATTGTGTGTGTGTATATATTTAAATGTAGTTTGTGTTGCAGCAGCACCTGAAGGCAAGTGTTGGGAATCAGAAGCAGCTGCTGTGCCTGCAAACACAGCAAGAATGGGCTCCCATGTTACCAGTTCCTCCCCAAAATTTCATCCAAGCAAGTACTTGTATTCCAAAATCCTCATGCTTCCAGGAGTGACCCCAGGGGAGTTTCCAAAGCCCAGGGTGTTACAAAAAGGCACAACCTGGTGAAAGGAAGGTTCAGTGACACAGGGGTGGTGTGCTGTCCTCTTCCCCTTCCTACGAGAGAGAGGGACCTGGGACAAGGGTCTGGAGTGACAAAACTGAGGGGCAGTGGCCTTAGACTGCCAGAGGGCAGTGCTGGGTTGGATATTAGGAAGAAATTCTTCCCTGGTACAGGTTGCCCTGAAAAGCTTTAGCTGCCCCTGGATCCCTGGAAATGTCTCAGGCCACGTTGGATGGGCTTGAAGCAACCTGGGATAGTGGAAGGTGTCCCTGCCCATGGCAGGGAGTGGAATGAGATGGATTTTAAGGTGCCTTCCAGCCCAAACTCTGTGATTCTGTGGATATTTGGATGTTGGGCTCCATGGTGTGGAGGGACAGTTTGGGAGGGAGTGCCATCAGGCTTCCCTTGTCCCTTGGTTTTCTCTTTCCTTTAGCCTTTCAAAGAAACAAAGCTGCTGAGAGAGAGAAGGGACAGGTTTGGCTTTCAGGTGTGGTGGAGCCCACAGGGTGATTTGGTTGGGGCAGTGCTGGCAGTGTGGCTCTTCTGCTGAAGTGCTGTGGGTTTGGCAGGTTACCCTTTCCTTTTCATGGAATGATGGAATCACAGACTGGTTTGGGTGGGAAGGGACCTTAAAGATTTCCATGGCAGGAGCACCCTCCACTATCCCAGGCTGCTCCAAGCCCTATCCAACCTGGCCTGGGACACTTCCAGGGATGGGGTGTCAGCACCTTCTCTGGCATCAGCAGCTTTTTTGTTGAGTAGGAGAGCATGTTCCCTTAGCCAAGCAATCACCTGAGCTAGGCACAGGAAATCTCAGCCATTCCAGGTGACTGCTGGGGCTCTGAAATAACCAGCTTCAAGTTGCTTCACAGTGTCTAAGAGTGAGTCAAGGTCAAAACGTGCCTTGTTTTTTTTTCTTATTTTTGCAAGGGCTTGGCTGTACTCACAAGTTTAGCAGCTTGTACATTTGTGGGATTTGTTGCTGCTGGAGATCTGCTGGCTAAGTGACTGTGTCCTGGCCAGCTTTCCCAAAGAATAACATCCGTATGGCAGCGCTGCCTCACTCGTTTCCTTCCTGGGGAGAGCTCAGCCCTGGAGCAGGGCTGAGGAGACAGTGGTACATCTTCCTCCTTCTGAGCTGCTCCTGCACAGAGTTCTCTGCATCCTCTTTCCTTTTCTTCATTAGCAAAGCAAGCAGAAATCTCTTCCCGAGCTGAGGCATCGCTCAGCCAGGGCTGGCCACCAGCCAAGCCTCTGCTCTCTGCAACCTGCACGCCATGAAACTCCTCTAAGAATAGCCCTGGTCATCTTCAAAATAAATAAATAAATAGCAACATCAAAAAAAATACTATTTTGTATCATCTTCATCCCTTCTGTAAAGCAGTGGAGTTTAGGGGGGATTTTCCCCCATGCCCATGTCTGTTGTTCCTCCCACAATGAGCTGTCGCTAATGCTGAGAAATATTTTTGGCCTTAATGCAGTGAGTCAGGGCTTAGCTGTAAATTGGTCATGGGATGGGAGGGATTCAGGTTGTCTGGTTTCAGCCATTTCAGTAACATGAGCAGTTTCTCAACTGACAGTAATTAGACTCATAACTCTCTCTGAGATTATTTAAGGCGAGGATTAATTATAAAAGTTTCTCAGTGTTAGAACATGTTTCTTTAGTTAAAGTTTGGCATGCTTTCATTTTATGATGAGCCTGAAAGAATGTTCCTCTACTTAAAATCTCTAAGTACACCATTCTGTCATGCTATGTAAATACCCATATTTGTGGGTTTATCTAAACAAATCTGTTAAATGGGAAAAACACATAGAAGGCCTGAGTGCCAAGAGCCAATCCCAGGGCTCATGGAGTGGACTTGCATATTCCTTCTGGGCCTGGCTGGGTTTTAGTGACTGTTATTTTGGCTGTACTTGATTTCTCACTTAAATAAACAAAATTCAGTTGTTTTTTCTATCTTCATTAAAAGATAAGTGACCTAAGTGCCCTGATGTGCTTCTCCTTCTGTCTCCATAGACAGGGGCTTCCTGATGGAGCTGGGGATCCAGTCCCATGTTGAACTTCCTCCTTTGGTTATATTACCTTAAAAAATATGAAAAACTGTGAGGTGTGAAAAGAAGCCAGTTCACATCAACCTCATCAGTCTAGAAAACCAGTTTAGAAATCCTAAATAAAAGCAGTTGGATGGGAATATGGAAGGCTTGGCTTGACTTGATGGCACAGATTCACAAAAGGCTAGATGGGATGACACATCTTCTCTGTGTTCCTTATTTTCCTGGGGGTAAATTCCAGCCAATTCTCACAGCATAATAACAGAATATTCCCACTTAATATTAGAAAAACTTGTCCAAATTTTCATTTCATTCACTTTTTTCTTCATTAACCTATTTTCTTCTGATTAAGTCACATAGCCAAATAGTGATGTCAATTTTTTTTTTCTTTTTGCTATCCTACTTCTGTGAGTACTATAACAGATCCATATCTGTCTCCTTGGCTGCTGTGTTTGAAGCCTTTTTTTCTAGAAAAACATTGCATTAGCCTGTCCTTAAGCTCCAGGAACAGAAAGTTGTTGGGGGGTTTTTGCTTGTAATAAATTTAGACTTAGATTCATATCATAGGTTAATGTTTTTAATAACCTGACACTCCAGATATCCCTTGCTTTATGGCCTGCACTTAATGACTCCTGCATTATGGATGCTGATCATTACTTTGAGCATATGTTGTTGAATTGATTCTATGAATGGTAGCACAGAGCATGAAGCAGAGTTCACCTAAGGAAATAACAGACTAAAATATTAACAAAGTGTTTTGTGTCATAGTGGGTGACTTTTAATTCATTGTAAAGTGGTGCTTCAGCATCACTCACCCTCCAGTCCCCAGTGTCCCCAAACTCAGGCCAGTTACCTTTGAGACAGAATGTATTGGATCCACTTTGAGTTTACAAGTGGTGACAGATTAATTTGGAAAGACAGATTGCAAACATGCATCATGGCCCCGGTCTGAGTCCTGGAAAAGTTATGTATGGCTGGTGCAGAATGATAAAAATCATATCAGGGGAACAGCTTAATTAACTATTCTTGATTAAAGTAATACAGTATGTGAATTTAATAGCTTGCCTTCAAAAGCAGAATGTGAAATCACTTATTACTTTGCTGTATCTTGCTGGCAAATAGGGAGCTGCCAGCAGTTCTTTGTGATTAATTGAGTTTAGAGGAACTTAACACTGGGGTGGGAGATACCAAATAATTATTCTGCTCTTGCTTCAAGCTCATTGCCTTACATGAATAAAGAAGTTGTCAGGAACAAAGTTGTGAACTAGGAAAAGGATTGAGAATCCATGGAATGGGATTGATAGCTAGGAATAGTGTTGGTAGAGAAGGGAAGGCATGTTGGGATTGTGAAGATACAGTGCAAGGACTGGAGTGCTTCTGTCAAACTGTTCTAGATCCTGTGCAGCAAAGCCAGTGCATAAGCTAGTGCTTCCATATTGCTTATTTTATTATTGATATATCAATTTATTATTGTATCCTGTTGGTTATTTCTGCCAGTGTACAGCCTAGGACTTGGGTCTTCTTGGAATGATCTAATTTTTTCAGGACATCTTTCCAAATCGTCAAGGTAGCTTTGAATCCTGCAAAAGCGAGTCTTTCCTGGCTTGGTGCTCTCTGGGCTTTTGGAAAGCAGTTATAGTCTCCAATTCATTATTATTCATCATCCCAGTCCTTAGTGAAAATCCAGCTCCAGGACAGACAGCAGCAAAATTCTACTTGATGTATTCCTCCATTTAAACAATGTTCCATTGTAAAGTACCTTCTCAGCCAGCTTTGCACTTTGGTATTAGTCAAAGCTTAGACTGAGCCACTCTGATCAATTAGCACAGACATGTAAGCAGTGAACTTTTGACATATTATAACAAAAATAGCTTGGAGAAGGGTCTTCTATCCTCTTTAAGATAATATACAAATCCTGCTTTATATTTCAGTACCTTCAGTATATTTACACATGAACCCATCTGGAGAACTTTCCTGATTCCAGTCATTGATAGTTTTCAGGGCATTTTTTTACTCTAAATAGATAAATATTGTAGCTGGACAGCTGAGCATTGCTGGTGCTTTACAGTAGGGTGGGTGGAAACAGGATCTTAAAGCAGCTCTCCTGGTTGGAGGCTGGGCATCTGCACACTTGTGACTGAGCCAAGATGCAGAATTTGGGTTTGCTCCTCATTTTTTCCTGATCCAAGATGAAGAAATAGGGTTCCTAATGTTTTCCTAATTTGTTAGGTTTGTACATGGGATTTACCTTGACTAGTGTTGCTGAATGCCTGGGTTCTGAATTACACAGCAAAGAGGTTTCCTTGAGAGATCCTCATTCCTCTGGTGTCCTTCTCCTGGGAGCAGGGCTTACTGCAACAGGCTGGCTGAAATGAATAGCACTGCCTGTGGCTGAAGATATTGCACCCACAGTAAGGAAATACAAAGCCCAAACTTCTTAAGGGCATGTCATTTTCCTTGGAGATACATGTGTTGCAGAGGCTGCTGCTGCAATTGCCCCTCATTATAAGACACCATGTTTTGTATTTTATGAGTGCTTTGTAAAAATTAGCAACGTCCATTAATGATTTGGCCAGTGAACTGAAATCGCCTGGCAATGCTGTTCTGTGCACACAGTGGAAAAATCAATCAGCTTGATCCAAGGTAAAGCTGTCTGGCTCTCCAGAGGAGGAGGCAGCCTTGGTTGCTGAGGGCTGGAAATCATTGCCTCATGCTAATTGAGGAACATCCAGCAGTTGAGAGGCTGAATCTTCCAGACTGGTTTGACTTAGGGGGGCTGAGTATCTAAATGAAGTGTATTTGTCATGCTGCAGTCCTAGAGGATTAAGAGTACTTGGATTTGTTTGATCTGATGCATTCCAGCAATATTAAGTAAGTTCATTTTTTATTGTCCTTTGCACCTTGTGTTTTTCTGGCTGTAGAAGTCCAGCATCTTACTTTTTGCAAACTGAGCTGTGATATGACAAGTATTTCTGGCCAGTATTTGTAGCTCTGGCAGGGCTTGAAGAATTCTTGGCTGGCTTTTACAGTAGGCTGATAGCTGAGACCAAATATAACAAGAAGCAGAGTACTGCTTGTAGAACTAAATCATATTACTACTTATTTTATTATTTTTCTTGTCTGAAAATTATCTACTTTATTCTGTTTTTTGTGATAAATAGTAATTCTACAGTGTTTAAATCAATACTTCAATGTTAAAGAATTTTAAACAACACTTTGAAAGATCATTTTGTCTTTCACCAAGATAATTATGCTGGGAAATTTGCTTTCCTAATTCATTTGGGAAGTCCAGCTTATTGAATGTTGGGAATGAAGGACTTACTCCTGATACATCTGTGGTTTCTCCTCTGCAGTCTTCTTTGCTGAGTGTCAGACCTCAGTGAAATGGCCCTGAATTGTGGCTGCCCCACCCTGGAAGTGCCCAAGGTCAGGTTGGATGGGCTTGGAGCAGCCTAGGATGGTGAAAGTGTCCCTGCCCATGGCAGAGGGTGGCACAGAATGAGCTTTAAGGTGCCTTCTGACCAAACCACTCCATGATTCCAAACTGACTGGGAAGTTGCACTCTGAATGAGAGAGGGACCTGCTGAGAGGAAAATATTGAAAAATATCCTCAGAGCACATACTGTGTTGTTGCTGCTGGTCAGAGTTTCTGGTCAGTCCAGGAGAGCGTGTGCTGAGTGTCCATGTGGTGGCTGTGCAGCTCCCCTGGGGCCCAACGTGCCTGATATTAAAATTAATTGGAAGCCATTTTAAGCCCCAGGAATTTGGGGCTGAAGCTAAACTCTGAATTTGAGGATTATGAACAGACTACCTAATTATCTAAGCATTTGTCTTCCCAGATAAGCCTTGACAGCATCCTGAGCATTCCCTGCAGCCCAGCTGCAGAGTGAGCAGCTTGATGTGCCCTTTCACAAGTGAGGGGATGGGGAGAGAGCTGGGAACCATCCCAGTCTGGGCCTGCAGGATCACAGATTGTCCCTTGGTGCTGCCAGGCAGCAGGAAGGTCCATGGGAGGGCAGGAGAAGAGAGTCCCTGGCACAGGAGCTCAGGTGAGATGGCATGGCAAGGCCTTGCAAAGGCTGAGGCAAAGCAGCAAGCCCTGTGCATAGAAACAGAAAGGATTTAATGACCCTAGAACTTAATTAGGACAGAGCAATGTTACCACCTGCTTATTTATAGCTGTAAGTTTAGGCCATGTGTGACTCTTGATTTACAAGAAAGGAGTACAGGAGCCTTGGCTGAACCTGCATATTTCCTTCTGCTCATTACACTCAGATGATGGCTGTTGTTTAAGTGAAGTTTAAACATCATAAAATGTGCCCTCATCTTGTGATTCCCATCTGCTGTTCGCCCTTCCTTTCCCTGCTGAAGGTTATTTCAGGAGTTTTGCCAACAGCACAGGATGCTGTTCCTGGGATGGGTTGTTCTCCCATCTTCCCTGTTGGCTTTCCCTTACCCAGCTGTTCTAAACAGAGTCCTTCCAGCATGGAGTCATTCCTGTTAGCATCATGTTTTATAGCTCAAGCTGAGTCTTCAGCACATGCTGGAAGACCTGTGCAGGCCATGATTCAGGAGAGCAGCTGTCTTGGGCTGCAGTACAGGATGTGGCCAGAAATGTGGATTCTGTCCCCATCTGCTGAGCCGGGTGGGGCAGTGACCCTGATCTCCTGGCACATATTATCTGCTAATGGGCCAGCTTTAAACCAGCTGGGGCAATCATCTTTATCTTTCCCACAGCCCATCCTCCCTCCAGGAGATATCATCTGCTGCTGGCCCATTCAGTCCCACTGCATGGCTGATAAAATTCCATCATCCCACTGGGAGATGCTCCAGCCAGGGGAGCAGCCAAGCCTTTCCTACCCAGATAAAAACTGACATTTTGGACACCAAGGGACCTTCTTTCCACTGGATTCCAGAGGAAAGCCAGACCTTTCCACATCATCCCTGCACCTTCAGAGGAAACTGCACCTTCTCCAGGAGCACTGCTCCAGCTGAACCACATCTGCCCCTGCAGGAGGATGCAGCCACCATTGAATGGGACTGTGCCAACACCCTGACTGACTGACAGGGTGTCAGGCTGTATTCTGACTCTATCAGTGTTGGGATTGTTCTTTGTAATACTGTATTTCTATTTTAATTTTCCTAGTAAAGAACTGTTATTCCCAATTTCCATATCTTTGCCTGAGAGTCCCTTAATTTCAAAATTACAATAATTTCAAAGAGAAGCTCCTGTCTTTATTGGCAGACACCTGTTCTTCAAACCAGGACAGCAGTGAACAGGCCTGGGCACCATGGACCTGCAGGGCATTTGAGCACCTCCATGACATACAGCAGTCCTTGGAGTGCTTTGCAGATCCAGAGCAAAATGTGCCCAGGTTCACATTTACTTCAAGGAAACTTAACAGTGAATTTAGGCCTGTGTTTTGTTAAGGACTTGCTCCACCACATCCCAAAGCCTGGGTGATGTGGGAGGCTGTGCTCTTCCTGAGGAGTCAGGGAATTAGAGCAGTTCTGCATTTCACTGCTGGGCAGAACACAGGATCCTCACACACATTTTGTGCCTCCATTTTGCAGTCCTTCAGGTTGGGAAGTTTAGGGTTTGTCAGATTGTTAGATTTGGCTGCTGAGTGCCAAGTGTGGTGTTTCCAGCATTCTTTGTCAAGTTACATGATCTGTTTGTTGTTGGTGTTTCTTACAGAGTTGAAGAGCCTGATGGAAGGTCAGGTGTGCTCTTTGCTGGGTTTTGATCTTCTGGGTTTGGTCTCTAGTCTGATTTTAAGAGTTTATGAAGTGTGAGGCAGAGAAATGCCAAGAGAGGGATTCATATCATGGCTCTGTGCTGTGGGTTGTTCAAAAGATGAAAGTTTTGTCTGAATGAGTGATGTGCTTGAACATAGGTACAGGATCGCCAGAGAGCCTCCATCACCATCTCTGCTGCTCTTCAATTTGCAGAGAGATGAACAAGTGACAACTACTAATCACAGCCAACTGATTTTGATTTCAAAATAGATTTTATTTCTAATGTGTTTAGTGGCAATCAGGAAAGATTCTTGTTCTGATGCATCTGCTGTGCTTTTATATGAATCACAGTGTTAAAAAAAGGCAGAGGGATTATGGGGCTTGGGTGACTTAAATAAAATCTATTTTTGCTGCTAGGATCATAGCATTGACATGGTATATGGTTTGAATTAAAGTTCTCATTATCACATTAAGATCCAACAAGGAGTTAATTAAGTGTAGGGAAGTAATTGAATGCTAATAGTACAACATTGCAGTGGAAAATGAGTCCATATCTCTGTACTAAACTCTGGTTTTCTCCTCATTTTAAGTACTAAGCCTATGACCACTCATTGGAGTGCACTTCTGACTCAGGCAGAGCACTTTATTTCTGATGTTTCTGTTATCACCAAATCATTTTATTTAATATTTCAAGCACTGAGGCAGGAAGACAGACCATCTTCACCAACTTTTTTGGCTTGAGAGAGCTCTTGAGCACTGCACCACAAATGTTTTGTAGCCATTAGAGAAGGTTAGCTTAGCTAATTTCTCCTTCAACATTCTTTTACCTTACTTTTTTGAGTATGAATGTATAGTTTACAGGTGTACCCCACATCTGTTGTAGGGTTAACCTTGCTTGTTTGAGGTAATGAATTAAAAACAGAAATAAAAATGCATTTATGGCAATGCACGTGATCAATCCTGACTTCAGAGGGGCTTGAAATTCCGTGGCTGAAATTGGAAATGTGCTGGGCAGGAAAGATGTGGGCAGATGGGGAAGAGCCAGAGGGGAGTGACAAGAATAGGACTCTTAGCAAACATAAGCTGTAATGGAAGATGCAAGGAATTGATTTGTTTAGCCTAAAAATACAGCAGGAAACGAGTCATCCAGTAAAGGAAAGGTTGCTTTAAAAGGCATGACAGTCCTTTTTTCTCCATGACTCCTGAGAGAGGCAGGAAGGCATCAGGCAAGGATTAAAGCTGGGTAGTGGGATAAACGTTTGAACTTTCAGGGAAGTGGTGAAATGAAAGACAGAGTGTTGGGAAAACCTGTGGGATAGGAGTTTGGAGAACAGGTTAGACAGAAATCTGTTGAAGTGGTTTGGGTCCGTGCCCTGGGGTGGTGCAGTTGGGTGGTATTTTGAAATATCTTTCTTTTGTGATGGCTGATAGCAGGTGAAGATCTGAGGAGGCTGATGTGGTAGGGTTTCACTAAGCTATTTCATGTTCTGATCAAGGAGACATTGAAATGCTGTGGGTGATCCATCCCTGCTTGCCTGCTCTTGCACAGAGTGGTGTCTCCTTTTCCATGGCTCCCAAGGGAGCTGATGCTGTATCCCAGCCCTGGCCTCTAAATGTTAGTGTCCTAAATGTTGGACTTCACTATTTCCAGGCCTGTAATTGAATTTCAGGCTAGCTCTTCCTCCAGTATTGCTTTTGATATCTTCTAATCTGCAGCACCCTGAGCATCAGAGCTATATTTCTATATCCTCATTGGAATATATTGGTGCCTCATTTTGCCAGCACTTAGGAGTTACATTTATTTATCTGCTCTTCTTCCAAGGAAACTTAGAGGAGATAAACACTTAAAACCCAGCCTCCATTACTGATTTAAGTGGCTTATAAAATTTTTAAACCACTTATGATTGTCTTTCATGATGTATACAGTATCTCTTCTCAGTATTACTCTCAGATAAATGTGTTAGGAGAATCCAGGCAAAATCCATGCTTGTAAAGCTGAGGATTGGAAGCACAGTAAGTGAGCAGGGCACTAGAGTCTGTGAAACAATAATTCTTTCTGCTATTCAAAAGTAACTGCTAACTAAAACAAGCAGAATATGGTACAAAATACACAGATCAGATGTAAGACTTCTCCTGCAGTCCTAATATTTCTTGTGTGTGTCATAGTACCTATGTGATACTTAGTAATATTCCAACTATTATGTCCTTTAAAATGCACATTTTGCCCTGGTGTGCTGGAATTTGCCATGTAGCAATATAGCTATATTGCCATATAGCAGGAGCTGTTGCTTCATTCTCTCAGGTCTTAAATCTTATGCCTGGTGCAAATTTGAGAATTAGTGCAAATAAAACAGATGTTGAGAGAAACAAAATACAGACATGGAAAATATGTTCCAGCAATGGCATTTACATTACTGCAATTATTGAAAATCTCAATATTAGAGCCTTGGACAGTGCTGGGAGAATGAGAGCTTATTGTAGGGAATTCTTGCTGGCTTGGAGCACACAGACCCTTCCTGAAGTGAGTGTATTTGTATTGCTGGGTAGCACCACTCTTGGTTTTCTGTTGTCTCACTTCTCATGGTTACCCCCTTCATAATTTCACTCTGCTAACATATGGCTTAGCAGTATCTTTTCATTTGCACCACATCTTTAATGTCATTATCCTGACATCTAGGAGGATGTCAGTGCACTATTTGGAACTGCTTGGATGTAGTAAGAGAAATGTAATAAATACAGCCTGCCCAAACCTGCAGTGGACAGATCAAAGTGAGTGATCAGCATGACTCCAGACTCTGCAAGAGGAAACACCATGGTGGTGTTTGCACATGGGGGGAACCACTGCTGTTTTTAACACCTCCTCAAAGTGGCTGTTTGGTGGTCACCACCATTTCCATGAGCCCATCCCACAGTGTAACCCCAAATGTTGTATTAAGGCTGCAAGGGAGGATCTGTGTCAGCCTTGGTTGGTTTGGACAGCATGAGAAGATGCTTGCATGTGAAGGCATCTCTCAGGAAACTGATTTTACAAAGGGTTAAAGTAAAGCATGTTCCAAAAACAGGCTGGAAAAGACCAGTTTTGGCTATTTAAACACCTCCCTCTCTAGCTGTGCTCTCTCATAAATGTTTGGAGGGCATAAAACTCTTCAGAGCCATCCCAGTAAAAAGTTTGGCAAAACTGTGGTGGCTATAACCCTCCTGCCATTCCAGCAAGGTGTATGGAAGCAGGAATACAGTGACACCCTGCCTCCCTCTCACACCATCTGTCCCTGGCTGTAAATGTTTCACTGGCTTTACCCACTCCTGTTGTTTCATGCTCATTGAGAGCTCTCTCTGTTACTGCCCTTGGTGGAAAACTGCCTTCAGGAGACATGCATGGGGAATTGGGAGCATGAGTAATATCTACATTTTCTATAAATAAGTGTATTTTTGTGAAAGCTGGTTGAGTGAGAGAGACAGAAGAGTTGATGACACAGGCTTAATAAGCAGAAAATTAATTTTTGAGCCAGGTTTTGTTATCTAGGGTGGCTCTAGGATCTGGAAGAGCAACATACCTGCAGAAGTGCAAGGTTGCCAAGTGCTTTTTGTTGCCAAATGCTCTCTGGAGTTTCCTCAAGAGTCAGCCTAGTCTTCCACGTCGTCAGTGATGGAGTTTTTCACTTTTTTCTGTCTATTTTTTATTTGCTAGATAAATCTTCAGCCAGTCTGATGTACCAAAGGCACTGAAGGTTGGGTGTATTAATGAGAGCTGGAGAGCAGGTCTCTTTTCTGCCTGTAGCATTTTATTTGCAGTATTTTGGATATCTTTGATGCAGCTGTTGTTCATGCTCTAAGGCACCTTGCCACCTGGACTCCTGGGGCATACAGCTGTGAGGGACAGTTTCCAGCTCCTGCCAAGCTGTTTGTAGAGGGGATGTTCCCATCCTCGTTTTGCAGATCCCTTCCTGCTGGCAGACACTTCCTCTGCTTCCTGCCTGTGTTCTCTGGGTTCCTACATGCATGGGCAGGGCTCCTGCTGCAGGAGCAGGGTGATTTCCCATCTGACCTGAAGCTGCCTGCACCTTTGGAGACAAGTGTTCTGGCTTTATTTATCTGTGCTGTGCTCGTGCTCTTACCCTGGCTGACCTTTCAGAGTGCTGAAGGAACCAGAAAACCCTGATTGTCAGGGCAGCATGATCCTCAGATTTCACAACAGAGGCATTTCACCAGTCATTGCACCTTTTGTTTTCTCTAGGGGACACCTTGAGGTTTATCAGTCTGCCTGCAGAAAGGAACTTTGAGATAGAAATCCAGATTTTATTTTTCTGGACCTTAGTGTCCCAAGCTATAAAGAACCACAAGGATTCACCCACTTGTGATAAAAGCTCAGAGCTCTGAAAGGGGGCAGGATGGCAAGGTGCAGGGAAGAGTATCCCTGCAGGGTTTATTGGCAGTACTTATTTATCATTTAAATGCCTTATTTGTAATTTCATCTATTTATTGACTCTAATTTCCTGCCAGCCTGCTTTTCACACAAAACCCTGGTGTTTGGCTACTCAACAGAATTATTTGGAATTACTGTAACCAATTAGTCCAGACTTTCTAGTACTGACTGGGAAAAAAGATGATGGGGATGTTTAGAAAGTTGTAGCCATTAGACTTAGTAAATATATGCTCTGTGAAAACCCTTCAGTGGTGGGAATTGCCCTCCTTTTTTTATCCTCTGCTCTTCAATGATATCCTCCATCAAAGCTCAGAGGCCACTGACTTGGGCTGAGGGTGAGCTATATTTAGGTACTGCAGGAGAACTCACTCCAGAGGGAGCTTTTTCCTTCCTCTTCCTTTTTGTTTTCTTCTTTTTTTCTCCCTGACTTTATACTTTCAGCTGGATTTTTCTGATTTTTGAGCTCTTGCAGCTTGAGTTGAGTGTAAAGGGCATGTTAGAAGTTCTTCTGAAAAGAATCCCTTCCTAGTTTTTAACATTTCAAAAGCATTTTAAAAGAGTTATAAATATGTTACTGCACCACTGTGTGTGCCTCTGTGTGCCCCTGTGACTTAAATAAACACTGAAAGCAGCATTCCCTGACTTCTCAGCAATGGAGAACTTTTGGTGGGCTGCAGTAAGCTGCTCAGGATTTACAGATTTCTCTTTTTTTACCTGTTTTTATCCCATTTTGAGTAATTTGGTGGGGGTGGGGGGTGCTCTACCAATGCTGATTTTCCGTATTGCATTCCAGGAGCTGGAGCTGCAGCAGAATTCCCCAGTAATTGCCCTGAGCTCCATGAAGTGGCTGGTTTCAGGATGAGGTCTGCCCTCTGGAACATGTTTGGATCCCTGATGAAAGCTGAGGATTTTCCCCTGCCAAGCCTGGGTTGCACTCCTGTGTCAGTGCAGACTCACTGTGTGATGCTGGCTGGGTCTGCAGAATCAGGATTTTTTATAAAATGAATGAAATGAATGCCAGGCACTGTGTTTGCTGCTGCCTTCCCTTTGCATGCCTGAATGGCCTCAGTCTTTCTCATTGCTGCTTGGGGATAAAACTCAACAAAACCTGCTCAAAAGTGGGTTTTTTTCAGGGTTTGATTATACTTTATCATGGAGCTAAAGGCTGGATGAGGTTGGAAGAGACCTCTGGATGTCACCTGCTCCAGCCCTGACTCAGGCAGGGCTGTCTAGAGCCTCCTGCCCAGACTCCCTTTTAGACATCTCCAAGGATGGAGATACTGACAGGGATGGGGCATCAAGGGCATCTCCTTCATGCTGGGCTGAGGAGATACACAGCAAGAGTATTTATTGAAACATTCTGTTTAGGACAGGGTTTTTATTATGGAATGTGCCCTCAAGCTTCACCCAAATGCACAAATAGCAGCCAAGGATCCAGGTGCTCCAGGCAGCAGGACAGCCAGGGGACTGTGGTGACAATGTTTTCTTAGGTGTCACTCTTCTGGACTGGTGCCTGTACACATTCTGGCAGGGGTGATGTGATTCCTCTGATGAAATTGCAGCTAAGAATAATTTCCTTTCACCAGTATCTGAGATTTTTCCATATTTGATTTGCCCCTTCATTATAAAGTCACCCTAAATAACATTTTCAGGTGGTTTTGCTTCCAGGTAGAGAGAGAAAAAAAGAGAGGCTCTCTTCCTGCCAAAAAAATGAGCCCTTAAGTACATATAAAGCAGGGAAACTCCAGTAAAATCTCATAGGTCAGTGCTTCTCCCTTGTTCATCCTGATGGATCCAGACAGCCCATGTGAGATATTACCACCTGAGGCTGGTGCTTGTGTCTAAGTGAGGTTAAAAATGAGTGAGGTTATGGGCTGGCATATTGGAATTTTACATCTCATCATTCAGTCCATTTCTAACGGATGCATTTGATTCCTCTTTTCAAGTACAATTATTTTTAAGAATATTTTATGGTACAAAAAGAAAACATGTACTTAATTTTCCCTCTAAGTGACTTTAATGATGATTTGCTTGGGTTTAGAAAGCAGTTTAAAGGTGCTGTTGGCTCCTTTGAGGAAAAGTGTCATCTTGATATAAATCAGGAATATTATTTTAGAAGGACTGTTAGCAGTTTACCTGAGTCAATCTGTGGCAGCCTTATGAAGAAAAGCAAAATACTTCAAATGAAGTTCACATGTCTCTAGAAATGGGTTCATCAGAGGGGAGACATCAAGGGAAATGTTGACAGATATTTAATTATAATGGCAGTAGTGGCTGTTGCTGTGTTAATAGCATCTGGCAGCAGAGTCACTGCCATCTGTTAGTGCCCTGAAATCCTGGAGCTGGTGCATCCTTTATGGAGGAATTAACAATAATTAACAAATCTATCACATGAAATCACCTTGATTGGATGACAGCCTTACCTTGATAATGATTAATTGCAAAATAATGTGGAATAAAACATCCACTATTCTCCTTTTTTGCTGCTGCAGGGATTTCCTTTCAAGCCTGTGATATGAGGCAGTATTTACTGCATTTATTGTAAATAATCCTTATAAGCAGAGCTAGATTAAAACCAAACTTCTGCATATTCATTTCAATTTGCAACAGATTAGGTCTCTAAAACCAGTTGTGGTTCTGTTGGTGCATGATAAACTTATTTAATGTTAAATAAGGGAGAAAATGAGGTTGGACTGCAAGAAGTGACCCTTCAGCCAAAGTCAGTCTGGAAGAGCAATCTGACTGCATTAAAGCATTTCAAGCTGGTTTTGTTAGCCTAGTATTAGAAGCCAAGCCATTAATTTCTGATGAGTCAGTTTGTCTTCAATGTGATGAGGAAAAATATTCTATTTGTTTGCATTTGGAAGAATTATTTTTGAATATCTATTTTTATCCGAGCCAATATTTCGATCGGTGCAATGAAATATCACTACCATAGATAAGAGTTATAAACAAAGCAATGAGCCAATTTGAAACCTGGTTGGGTTTTATTTTCTCTTAACTCTTCCTTTTCTGTCTGTCCCTGCTGAGCAACAGATGGAGAAGGTAACATACTCTTTCCTTAAACAGGAGAGTTGTAATAGATAATTGAGGTGTGGTAATTATCAGGAGCAATAGGAGGGAAAGAGTAAACTCTGGAGTCTCAAGCTCAACTGCACAGGAATTAGAAGATGCTTTGAAAAAAGTGATTTTTGCCTTTTGTTCTGCTGCTGTGTTGTGATCCCACAGGATCCTGAGCAGGCAGTGGCTGGTGGGGTGTAGCAAACACAGCCTTGTCAAGGCTTGGAAGAAGGGCTTGTTTCTCTCTCACTGCTGCTTTCATGCAAGGCACTGTTCCCTGGTTAGGAGGATTAGAAGATATGTATTAAACAGTGTTAAATATGCTGAGGCAGTTGATGTTTACAGCCCTTGTAGAATTATTCATTAAAATATTAACTGCTAGACAGCCTCCTTTTTTTATTTTTAATTCAGTGATTTAGTAGCCCTTTCCAAAATCTTGTAGTGTGATTCAAAGACTAAATAAGGCTAAATAAAACCAGCAAAATTACCCACAGAAACACTGATTCTTGCATTTATGTTTCTTAAATTGCCATGGGTGTGACATGCCTAAGAAGCACAGAGCTCTAAGATTTGACTCAGACCTCTTCCATCTGCACCAGCAGCTTTCCCTAACACATGGCACTGGGAAGATCTGGAAGGGGCTGTGTCCCTCAGAAGGATTTTGGAGATAATAGATATGTGTGTGCACTAAGTTTTGGGCTACAGAAGCTCATGACATGATGAGATGGTCTTACCAAGCAGAGCTGGCTCTCAACTCTCTCTTTCCCCTCCCAGGCCTTTTTAAAGATGTTTTTAATGGTTCTGGTCCTCTGCAAAGGATGGGCTGTGCTCTTGTCTATAAACACAGACTGGTTTGACTTGGAAGGAACCTTAGAGCCCATCCAGTCTCCCATCCCTGAGCACTCCTCATTTTCCATGGAGTTTGATCCCTGGATTTCATCCAGTGCCCCCGAGGCAATTCTGCATGCTACCAAGCCCAGGGTCTTTAAAAATTGCCCACCTGGGGTCATTTCATCTCCTGTGTTACCTTTAATTTCATTTTTGCTGAGCTTTTCTCATTCAGTTGTGCAGGCAGAAGGAGCCTGGACCCAGCCAAGTGTGACACCCTGGTGACAAATGTCACCCTCTGTGTGCTTAATAAATACTGATGCTCTCTCTGCTGTGTGCTTTTTGTGTGTTTCAGGAAAAAAGTGCCAGTTCAAATGCAAGACTCAAATCTAACAAAGAGCTCCCAGGATTAGTACATCAACCTAGAGCAAAGTAAGTTCAATTTCTGTTAAGTCATAATACAAATGAACACAAGCAGTGTCTGTGAGGTTCACAATTACTGTGCAGCAAAGACCAGATGATGACTCCAGCAGCTCTGAAATTATGCTGAGTTGGGTACTGGAGATGAGATCACCTGTGTCCCACAACTGGGAAACATCCTCTCCTTTGCACAGCAAAGATGCAGGACTTGAAAAAAGCTGAGATGCATCCTCTTGTGTGTGACAGAAGACCCTGTGCTATTTCTCAGCTTTCTATACAACTTACATAGAACAAATTTCTCTATATCCACCAGTGTTGTTAAACACAACTAGGTCAGTGCCAGGGAGGTTTTTGCTAGCTCCTGGTTTAGATTAGCAGCTGTTCTGCCTGGGTCTGGGAATGCTCAGGGTGTTAGAATAAAGGTTGTTGTGTAGCTGTGAGTTCTTCCCTGCTTGGTTGTGCCCATGCTCTGCCTGGGGTCAGTCAGTGTTACATGAAATATTTGCCTCTTGTGGCAGCAGAGCTGGTTATTGATAGTAGTGACTCCCTTCTTTTCTAACTCAGTGTTACATTTTAATCACCAGTTGACTGAAAAATAACAGATTTCACAGAGCCACATACAGGGTTCATGAAGAACAAGTGATAAAGGTTTGTGATTTGGTTTTGAGCACCAGTGGAAATGCTGTTCCTTGTGCCCTGCCCTCCGGGCACTTACTGACTTAAACTTGCTGCCTGTCAAGTGCCTTGAGCATGATTTCAAGTCTGGAAACTTTAGTTATTTCCTAATCAGCTGACAGTGTAATTCAGCCTCTTTTCAAAGGGAAAAGCTGAATGCTTTGAATGTAATTGCAAAGAAATTAATGGCAGGGAGGTGGAGGTAGAAGCACTCTTCAGCAAAGCTGTGAATTATTGTGGCTCAGTCCTTCCCAGCAGGGTCAGAGATGTATTTAAGATGTTCTAACATGAGGCTGATTACTCTGGGATAAAAAAGGTCTGGTCTTTTGGTACATCCACAGCAGAGGAATTGCATGGGGCCAGGGCTTCCATTCCTTCTTAAAACTCTAATTTGAAAAGTCCCTGCAGAAATCAGAACTGACCAAAAAGCCTATTTTTTATATTGCATTGACAGAGATAAATATTTCTGTCACAGACCTGCAAAAATAAGGAAATTTCCCAGGGAGGTGCAGAATGTAACATAAGGTTTGCCCAACCTACCACTGAATTTCTGTTCATAAAGTGGCTACATGTGTTTGAGTTGCTAATTGCCAAGTCAGCAAGCAGCTGTTATAATGTACAGTATTTATAATGTATTATGTTATAATGTACAGTATTTTATTTTTTTATAACATATATGATCTAAAAACAATGACAATTCTGACTGCAGGGTGGAAAAGCTGTAAGAGCAGAAATTAATAGATGGATCATTAGATGCATTTTACAGTACTGATCTGGCACAATGGATATTAATTCTAAATGGAACATGGACTAAGTACCAAATTATGAATTCTTCTATAGTATTTTGATGTCAGCTGAAAAGTAAGATTGTGAGGGCTCTTCCCCCTGCAGGAGGATTTAGATGTTTCCATCCAGAGCCCTGGACTCAACCCAGGGGATGTAGGGAGGCAGCAGTGGCTTTGTGGCCCTTCCTCTTACACCCAGTCCTGGTACCTGCCACACCTTTGGGGCATCCCTGCACCCTGCCCCAGCCTCAGAGGCACCTGCTCTGTGTGTTCATCACCAAACTCACCCCACTGGCACCCTGAATGACCAAACACACCCTGGGACAAGCTCAGGGAGTGACAGCAGCCTGAAGCAGAAAATGAAAGTGGTTATTTCAGAGCAGTTTTACCCTGCCAAATCACAGACTCTCACAATGGTTTGGGTTGGCACATGAAAAATCAGCTAACCCAACCTCCCTGCCATGGTAAGGACACCTGCCACTAGATCAGATCTGTAGGATTATCCTATGGGAATTTTCAGTGATACGACTACACAATACTCCTTTTTTTTTTCTCCCCTGCCTTATTTTATTTTCTTATGAGTTATGGTTGGGGTGAGTCACTACAGTATTATCTCATTTTATTAGAAACTGGATTTATGATGTTGTAAAGGCAAGATTGTTTTCCAAGCACTTGCCTACTCAGAAAGGGCTGCACTGCCCTAAAATCCCTCTCTAAGGCATCTGAATATGCAGGTGATGGGGTCAGCAGTCCCAAAAAATTATCTCTTCCCCATCTGAGGTGGGAACCTGAGGAGCAGGCAGACAGCTGGGGACAGGAACTCCCTCAGCCACTGAAAGGTGAATTGTTCCTGCCCCTGAATTGCCAGCTTTAGGTTTTAATGCCATTTCTGAGCCCTCCTCTTTGGACTGAGCTTCATTTATGTGCCACATAAGCAGATCTTTGTATACATTCATCCATAGCAGGGAGGGCTCAATGCTGAGCTTTGTGGGGAGTGCAGCCCCTTGTTGGGCACTCAGGGAGAGCATTAACTCATTGCAGCTGAAAGGAGCCCTCTGAGGAAGAGGGGATGGGTGGGAACTCAGCTTTCTGTGCTGGGCAGAATCTCCAAGAGCTGTGTGTCCTTCTGACTGGCTGGCATCATTGTTGCCACTGGCTCCAGTCCCCATCCTCCCTTTTCTGCATCTTTTTGTGCTGCACATGGAGTCCCTGGCACATTTCCCCAGCTGCCTGTGTGTGCTCAGGCAGGAGGGAGACTCTCAGCATCCCTTAACACAAATAGCCACCCCAAATACCACCTGCCATCCATCCTCACCCTTGTCTCCTCATCCTTTCTGTGGTTTTAGCCTGCAGGTTCCCCGTGGGGAAGGACCTGTGGTCTTGTGTGACCATCAGCATTTTATAGGCAATAAAAATGAGTATTTTCCAGCCCTCTGTACTAATGCACAATCCTATCACTGAGCCTCTTGGTGCTGAAGAATTAGTTGAGGTGAAGGGTGTGGAGCCCCAGGAGCAGCTGAGGGAGCTGGAGGGCTCAGCCTGGAGAAGAGGAGGCTCAGGGAGGATCTCCTGGCTCTGCACAGCTCCCTGACAGGGGGGCAGCAGTTGTCAGTCTCTCCTCCCCCACAACAAGTGGCAGGACACAAGGACACAGTCATTCCCCTCACATTGTGGGTGTCTCATTCTGTGGTGGTGAGGTTGGCAGTCCTGGAAACCCTCCTGTCCTGATCCCAGTTCCCACCCAGAGTGTTGCACATGTGCACAGAACTAAATGCAGTAATTTTTTTGTTTGCAAACCAAAAATAGGGGAAAAAAAGATTAAAAATTGCCATTGTAGATGAAAGTGTAAAGTGATTTATTTTCACAGTGGTGGAAGCTGACAGCTGGGCCCCTGGGCTGTTTTAGAATGGAAAGAATCCTGTTGGTACTGATCCTGTTCCTTTGCCTTCCAGCATGCACATCTCAGAAAGCCAACAAGAATTCTTCAGAATGCTTGATGAAAAAATTGAAAAGGTAAGACTCAGTAATGTAAACATGCAGTCTCTCCCAGGGATGGACACAGCTTTCCCAGCTTTGGGGCTGGACAGTGACCCAAGATTTCCCTTGCAGCTCTTTGGTTAGATGGTCCAAGTGCAGAGAGCAGGCAGGTAAAGAGTTCACAGGAGGTACTGAGAGAATCCTTTGTTTTTTGGGAATGGGATTAGTGGCAGGCTCACTCAGATGTTCAGGGTCTACATGCTGGATAAAGGTGAAGAGCAAAGTGGGATTTTACATCATTGCTGATTTAATCTTTCATCTCATCTCCCTGGGAGACAGCTGGAATCTGGATGCTGGTAGGAGCTGGGATGCCCCAGGAATTTCTTGCTGAATCTCCTCAAAATAGTCACTGGCTGCAGGGGATGGTGTGGCTGTAAATGTGGATAACCCTGCCCCAGGGCTGTGCCAGTGCAATAATGGTGCTGGAGATGCTTTGAAGAAGAGGATGAATAATTCTTTGCATATCTCAGCTGTCCTGAGAGCAGCTTTTGTGTGTTTCAGAAACCTTTTAAATGACACCCTTGTTTCTTTGTGAGACAGCAGTTGAAGCAGCTGGAGCACAGCTCATGCTGGGAGTGGCTGAAGGAGATGGGGACTGATGTTCACACACCAATTTACTCTTTACACTGCCTGTTTTGGAGTTGTGCATCTTGTTTAATACTTTATATTAAATATTTGCTTCCTCAGTAGCAGTACACCAATTTGTACTCCCACTTTCAGACTGGATATGAGGAAGCATTTCTTTATGGAAAGGGAAGTCAGACATTGGAACAGGCTTCCCAGAGAGCTGTCAGTGTTCAGGAGACATTTGGACAATGCCCTTAACAACTTGCTCTAATTTCTGGACAGCCCTGAGGTGATCAGGCTGTTGATGACTGTAGGTCCCCTCCAATTGAAATACTTCTATTCTATTCTATTCTATTCTATTCTATTCTATTCTATTCTATTCTATTCTATTCTATTCTATTCTATTCTATTCTATTCTATTCTATTCTATTCTATTCATTTCCATTTCCATTTCCATTTCCATTTCCATTTCCATTTCCATTTCCATTTCCATTCCATTCCATTCTTCTGTTCTATTTTATTCAATTAAGTTGTCACATTGGGATGAAGAGTAGAAGGGGAGTTTTCATTTGCATGGCTCTGAACTTCTGCTGTTTTTGTCAGCACTCCTGGTCCTAGGAGTCAGAGTGCTACAGTGGGTGCATCTCATATTTGTCCCAAGCAACACAATTGTTACTTTTCTCTTAAAAAATAAAAATTATGAGAACAATGAGAACATAAAGGGGAAGAATAAAAGTTTACAGATACCTGAGAAGAATATTTCTGTACCCAGTATTTCAGAGGGGTAAGATTTGTGTAACCTAGTGCATTTAAAAGTAGAATTTCTACATATCCATAGTATAGCTTTATCTCCTTTGAATAAATGCATGTGAATATTCAGATGCTTTTCCTGGTCATCATCACCTTCCATAATGCTGAGCTCAGAATCTCCAAATGGATTTTCCAAAGGTGTATCTTATCTGCAGACCAGACAATGCCATCAGGCTGTATCTAATTAAGAATTTTGGTTAATTTTAACCCTCATTCCCCAGCTGCCACTCTGAGGTGCAGCTGACCCTATCCAGATCTGCTCTGAGATGTTCCCAGATGATCTCCAGGGGTAATTTATCTTGGGGATCATTTATCTTTGGGATCAGGAGATTGTCTGTTCAGAGGAAATCCACAGTTTATCTGTCAAAGAGACCAAGTTGCTGACAGCTGATGGGATTGGCAGGAGCTAAAATGCAGCTGAGTGTGGGATTTGTGTTCCCTGGGGACCTCCTGTGCCTGAGGAAATAGTCTTCATAAGAGAAATTTTGGGGTTTTTTAATTCATCTTTGCTTGCAACACATTTTTTTTTTTTCTAGGTGTTGTCACAAATGCCAAAAAGATTGGAAAATACAAGGGGTTTTGTCTGATCTGTAAATAGTATTTCAGTCCCTTCTGCAGGGAGATGGAGCACAGCAGTCAGACATTTAGAATTTTATCAGTGGCAGCTGAAAAGGTCTGTGGAGGTGTGGGGGGTGCTGGTGTGGCTGCTGAGGTCCCAAACCTCGGCTGTGGTGTTGCCATGGTTACCTGGCTGCTGGATTTGTGATGGAGATGCTGCTCTGCTCCCTGGGCTGTGCTGCAGGAGCTCCAGTCAGGAGCAGACCACCCTCAGCTGCACTGGGATCCCAAGGGGAGCTGGTCACCAAATCCCAGTGACTGACAGCAGCCCTGACATCAGGCAGGAGCATTCCATGGGTGCCTGGACCTGGCACAGCCATTCCAGGGACAGGGAGGGCAGCTGAAATAAAACTCCTGCAGCCAAAGAGGGAAATGAAAGTGGGAAAGAACATGGGCTGGTGTTTTGTCAGCTGCAAACAGGAAGTATTTGTGAGTCCTGAAGATCATAAAAAGCCTTATTGAAACAGTCTGGAGAGTTTCTCTGGAGTCCTGCCCCCAGAAGAGCATTCCTGGCTGCCCCTACAAAGCTCCACTGCCTTCTGCAGATGTCACCCAAAGGTAAAAACAGAAAGTCATGAAGCTTCTGTCTACCAAAATCCAGTGTCAAAACACTGTGAGTTGTTCAGAGGGGGACATGTGCTCTGTCTCTGAGTGGGTCTGTCCCTGCTTGAGGAGCTGGAGCTGAGCTGGCAGATACAGAAGTGCCTGTGATGGTGGGAATGCCATTCAGGGGTTTGCTGGAAGGAAGAAATACTGAATGAGGGCTGGGGTAGGACTGACTGAGAATGTGGAAGCCTCAGATGTGTGCTTAGATATTGGTTGTGCTGGAGTCAGCCCAGTCCCTTCAGAACCACCAGGACTGGAGGTAAAAGTGCTCCCAAGGCCCAGAGCTACAGGTGAGATGGAGGCTGGGAGCAGCTGGAGAGAGCTGAGCAGTCAACAGCACAAGAAGCTGCTTTACTGTACTGCTGTGGCTGTGGCTAGAATATCCTGAGCTGGCAGAGACCCACAGGGACCTTGGAGTCCAGCTCACAGGACAGCCCCAAGAATCCCACCATGTGCCTCAAAGTGTTGTCAAACAATTTCTGACCTGTGGCAGACCATGGAGAGGAGAGCAGAGGGGAGGACCAAGGAGCTGTGTGCAGCACAGACCCTGAGTGGTGGCAGAGCAGGCTCAGAAATGTTCCCACATCTGCAGTGGGTCCTCCTGGGGCTCCCCACTCACTGAGGTTGTTGTGAGTAGAGTCACAGGCTTTGCCTTGGGAGACAAAAAGCACTTGTGTTCCAGAGTTCAGGGGGAAATGGAGCAGAGACAGGCAGGGGGAAGGAGGCAGCTCCTCTGCTGTCAGCCTTAGCATCATTTACTGAAAATGAGCCTGAAATCACTGAAATATATTCCAGTGGAGGATGAGCAACAGGTAATAGCAGCAATTAAGCTGGAGGAGAGCATTCCCTGGAGTAAATTAGAAAGATGTGGGTCAGGAGTACAAGTGATTTGCTTGACCTGAGAGGTGAAGGCAGAAATACACAGAAATGTGGCTTTGGGAAGCAGAGAAGGACTGGAAAGTCCTCCTAAGGCAAACTCTGCCACTTCTGCATAGATCTGAGATCTGCTGTGCCCAGCAGAGGAGGAATGGGCTCCACTGGCTGCAGCCAGGACTGAGACAGTCACTGCACTCCTGTGGGGGATAAATCTGGTTTGGGGCTATCAGCTCTGATTAAGAAGACAGAAACATGTCCTGGTATCAGGCCATTTGTGTTGGTATTCAGGCAAGTAAATTAATGACCTGGGCTCTCTCTAATCTGAGAGATCAAGGACTAATTTAGTCAGGTGTTGCATGTGGACTTGAAAAGATTTGCTGTGAAACACACAATGAAGAACTAACCTGTCTCTCCTAAAGTCTGGTTGTTTTCTTCTTCTTTCTACATCTCAGATTTATTTGCACCCTGATTCCACAGGGCTCCATGCAAATTTCACATTACCCCCTGAAAAAAAATGGCAGCACAGGAAGGACATAGACCTGGAGAGGGACTTGGGACAAGGGCCTGGAGTACCATTTGACAAGGGGAAATGGCAGGGTTGGATGGGATATTGGGAAGAAATTCCTCCCTGTGAGGGTGGGCAGGCCCTGGCACAGGGTGCCCAGAGAAGCTGTGGCTGCCCTGGATCCCTGGAAGTGTCCAAGGCCAGGCTGGATGGAGCTTGGAGCAACCTGGGATAACTGCATGGACTTTAAGGTCCCTTCCTACCCAAACCCTTCTGGGATTCCATGAATTGCACAGGGTGGCTCAGAGCAGCACCAGGGCTTGCATGAAATAAACAGAAATAAAAATTAAAAGCTGTAACATATGAAGTATTGACTGTGAAAAATTTACCCATTTAGGGCTTGCTAGCAGAAACATCTTGTTGATGGCTGTCCTGGAAAATGGTTGAAAAAACAGCTGCTGTCTCTGAATCCTCCTGGTCCCATCATCATAAACTGCCTCCTAAATGGTTTACAGTGGTTTGTAAAAACTAATCACAGTGCAAACATGCTGATGGACAAAGATGAGATCAGAGAATGTGCAGATGTGTTGCTGTGAGCTCTGCTGGGTACCCTGAGCCCCTGGGGGATGTCACTGTGGCTCAGCTTGGTCTTGAGCCCAGTGCTGGTGTTAGGGTGGCTGTGCAGGGATTTCCTCTCCTCCCTGCTCACCTGGGGCCCGGGAGGATGCTCAGCCCTGGGAGGATGCTCAGCCCTGGGAGGATGCCCAGCACTGGGAGGATGCTCAGCCCTGGGAGGATGCTCAGCCCTGGGAGGATGCTCAGCCCTGGGAGGATGCCCAGCACTGGGAGGATGCTCAGCCCTGGGAGGATGCTCAGCCCTGGGAGGATGCTCAGCCCTGGGAGGATGCCCAGCCCTGGGAGGATGCTCAGCCCTGGGGAGGATGCTCAGCCCTGGGAGGATGCTCAGAGCTCTTGCATCCCTGCCAGGGATGGACACAGAGCAGCTCCTCGTGTGGATGGGAGTGCCCTTGGCAGCCCAGCCTGGGCAGGGCACGGTGATTAGGCTGGAACTCATTAGCAAAGTGCGTTGCTGTTAATGACTGCATTGATTTTCCCCTAGCAGAATGAGCAGCAGAAATTAGCACAGTGCACAATGATTTAGTGCCGCCTCCCGGCGTTCTCTTCCGTCCTTTCTGGGAGCACTGTAAACAAATCCTGGCTGATGAAAAGGGTTCCCAGGGCTGCCCAGCCCCTCAAAGGGGCCACTGTCCCCAAGGAGAAAGGGCTGCTTGCTGCAGCTCCTGCCCCTCTGCCTCTTCTGCCTCTCCTGTCTCCTTTTCCTCCCCTCCTCTCCCTCCCCTGCTTCCCTCCATCCTCATCCTCCCGTCCCTCCCCTGCCCAGCCCACTCCTCCAGCACAAGGGGCCATTGAGCCAGGCACTGTTTAATGGGGAAAAGGCCTTTTTCCTGCCATTCTTTTCTTTTTATTCCCTAAAAGGATGTCATGAGCCTGATGCATCCTCAGGAGGGGAGCACTTTGGAGGTGCAGCAAGGGGAGGCATGGGGAGGATTCCTGGTTTGGGTGCAGGCAGCAGGGAAAGAGCATCAGGCTGCTTTTTAATTTACCTTAAATTTCATTTAGAAACACTCATGGTGTTCTGTGGACATCTGCAAAAGCTGACAGTTGCATTTTGAAACTGCAGAGCTGGGAGATGGGCTTCCTGAGGAATTAGCTGAGATTGAGCCCACAGCTTAGTCTGTGGGTAGCCCATACATTCCTGTTAGCAGCCACCTGCTCTGTGCCTCTGGCTCCTCTGGATGCAGGAGCCTGCTCCCCTGGACAGAATTTGACTGCCAGTCAGGGAATCATAGAATTAGAGTGGTTTGGGTTGGAAGGGACCTTTAAAGCCCACCTGGCCCAGCCCCTGCAGTGAGCAGGGTTCCACTAGAGCAGTGTGGTTCCTGCAAGCTCTTAGCTGGGCATTTCCCATGGGGTGTTCCAGGAGACCTGCCCATCTCAGGCACAGCCTCTCAGTGATCAAGGGATCATCTCCTGTCAAACATCCTCTGAAACAACCACCAGGTCAAAAATGGACATGTTAAAGTATTTTAGTGGATTGTGGCTGAAGCTGCCTTTCCTCTGCCAGGGAGGAGTGGCTGCCCTCCCTCCCCTGCCTCTCTGCCCAGGGAGGACCAAGGGCACAGCCCTTGTCTTGGATTTCTGGTACAGCATGGGAGGCTGTGACAACAGGGCACTTTATTCCTCCTGTGATGATCTGAGCAGTGCTGACCTTGTTATTGCTGACTGTCCTGCTTTGAAGGACAGGTGTCTGCCAATAAAGGCAGAAGCTTCTTTGAAATGGAGAATGCAAACCCCCTCCCTCCAAATTATTATAAATTTGAAATTAAAGGGCTCTCTGGCAAAGATATGGTGTGCAGCCCAGCTGTGTGTCCCAGATAAACTGATCACTGTTAAGAAACATCTCTCCATTTTGTTTTTTCTTTCTGGCTCTCCTTCTCCAGGTGATGAGATGCCTCAGTGCCTCAGCACACAGGAACAGTGGGAAATAATCCAGAGATCTTGGATCCTGCATTTGGGGCACTTGTTTGGTGCAAGATACTCTGGGTGGCTTGTTCTGAACAGCTCAGCTCCAGCTGGTTTTGTGCAGGGAAACAAGGACAGTGGCTCCCAGCAGGTCCTGTCTTGCTGCTCTGCAAGAGCTGGGCAGGGAGGGATGGGATGTGCCTTCTCCAGGCCATCCCAGGGGGAATCCCAGAGAAATGCTGCTCCACACCTGTGTCTGGATGGGACAGAAGGCATGACATGACTGCTCTGATAAGAAATCCATGTTTTGTGAAGCTTAGGCTGAATCCCCTGTAGTACAAGCATCATTTCAATATGAATGGCATCTTTTGCTCTGGGGTTAAACTTCTGCTGGGGTTATCAGATGAGGGATTCTTGTTCACAGCAGCTGCCTTGTGTTGCTGACAGGATTATGTGCTTTGTTGCTTTTGCCTGGGAGATTATCCTTTCACAGCAAATCTCAGGGCTGTGTCCATCAAGGTGGATCTTTCCATAAAGCAGGTTTGTGAATCAGTTTGTTGGACCCCCCCTGGAATTCAGTATATGGGGGATGATGTTTATGAGATTAATAGTGACAGGAAGAGAGGTGTCTCCTGACCTGGTTTCCCACAAATTCCCTGTGTCTCAGGTTTCTACCCAGCTGAGAGAGCTGCTGTCAGTGAGTGTTCCCTGGGTTATTCCTGTGTTGTCTCTGTACCAACTGCCTGGCCTTTGTCCCTGCAGGGTCGTGACTACTGTTCAGAGGAGGAGGATGTCACATAGTGCCAGCCCTGCCTCTCCAGGAGCACCTCCAGTGTAAATAGATCCAACCCAGCCTTCTGGATACAACCTTTGGGACGTTTGCTCCAGTGAACAGCACTCCATAACAGAAGACCATTTCCACATTATATGCTCCATTCAGTTACAGTGTTTCCTAATGAACACATGAGGAATATTGCTAAGAACTCCTAAGGAACTGTTTTTGTTGCTGCTAGTTAAAACTTGTTGCAACTTCTCACTTTTTTCTGTGTCCAGATACGCAGCAGATCCTTAAAAGTTAATCCAAAAGACCTTTGTTGATTTTATTGAGGCTTCTGGCCTATTTTCTATCAGATGAGGTAGTGTTAAACCAAACTTCCATAAGTGAACATCCAAGCATCTAAGAACCACCCCTGAGCTGTGTGTCCATCCGTGCTGGGGCCAGAGTGCTTTTTAGTGCTGGTGATTCCAGGCTTTGGAGATGGGATGTTTTTGCTATGGCAGGCCTTGTTCCTCAGCTGAGAAGAAGCTGAGAAACTCTTACCCTTTAAAAGCATGTTATCACTGAAATACTGGAAGTGATACAGGAGCAGGAACTTGTATTTTAAGAGGAAAACAGTTTCATTTAAAAGGTATCTTAATCAAGGACTAAGCTTGCAGTATTGGCTTTGCTGAGCACGAATGGGAGTGTGATCACAATCATTTTGAATCTCTTTTTTTCTAAGAAAATAAACATTTTACTGTTTTTATGTATTCTTGTCTTTTACCATTCCTACAACACGATGTTTTAAGAGTCTGGGGACAAGGAAGACCAAACCTCTCCTCTGCCTTGATGTGTCCCATGGATCTGATCTCTTAAAGCAGCTCTGTGCCAACTGGGGGGGATGTGTTGTGTGTCCTGTAGAGTTTATTTTTCCATATTAAATGGAGAGGATATTACCTTCTCAAAAGCAGATGTAATATTTTTAACAAATGCTGTCATGAGTTAAAAAAAAAAAAAAAAAAGGAAAAAAATACAGCTTTTGTATTTATTATTTCAAAGAAGATTGTGCTGATATTTGTCCCTTCTGAGGGCAGGGTTTGCACTGCATCCAGTGGGGAAGCTTTGTCAGGGTAGTTTGCTGTCATTGTGTTGATTTTATTTGTGGGATGGGTGTGACCAGACTGAGGGAGCATTGACAGTATCTCCTAGGATGTGGCTGACACTTGAGTGGGGCACTCAGCCCAAATATTATCCATTTTTCACTGGGCTTTCTAAAAACCAGATCCCTCTAAAGGCTCTAAGTCCCCCAAAGATCACCTGTGAGCTCTGCCACTCTCTAAGTTACTGCTGAATTTCTTGACTTAAGAGGTTTCCCTGGATGTTTGCTGTGGGAGGGGCTGGACAGCCCACATCAGAAGATTTCCAGCAATCCCCAGCTCCCTCCTGCTGCCATTCCTGCACTGGATTTACCTTTGCCTTTTGGGCAGGGGAGTTGCTCATATTCCTGGAGGGATGGGTCTGAGCCCATCCAGCAGGAGCAGCTTTCCAAGCAGCTGTGAGGCTGCAGATCAGCCTCTTTCCTGGAGGCAGCAGCTGTGTGTGAGCTCTGCAGCTCCCCTGGCAGTCAGTCTGAGCCCAGTGTTGCTGTGTTCCAGGGGTCAGCCAGCCCAGGAGCTTCCACAGCTTCCCATGTAAGAGCTCAGGGTCAGGGCCCTGAATTCAGCTTTATCCTGTTAATGGTTAACAGCCACCAGCCAGCTCTGATTTCCCTCAATCCTTGCTCACTGAGGAGCTGCACTGGCCAGGCAGCCCCTCCCTGGAGTTTCTGTGCCTCCCTCCATCCTGTTCCTGGGGCTGGGGCACCTCTCAGCCACTGGGTTTTGTGATGAATTCCTCAACATGATGGCACTCTCCTCCTGGATATGATTTTTTTCCATAATTTATGCCAGCTCTTGAGCAGGTATGCTTGGGGAAGTCAAGAGACTGTGCATTTCAATTATTTAAAACACTTAAATTAATGAAGAGTCCTGGGGCTTGCTCCCACAAACCCTTCTCTGCAGAGCAGTTTAGAAAGCTGTCACAGGAGGGTGATGGGGCTGGGTCTGTTCTTTTGACATGTTTCCTTGTCCAGGTGCTGAACATCTTCTGTTAGACACATCATGGTCTTTCTTTCAGCCACCTCTTAGTTTTAGTAATTCTTGTATTTAATATTCTCCTTGCTGCTGCTTGCTGGCACTGGAGACCTGCACTTTGGTGGAAGTTTTGTGAGAAAGGAAAAGCAATTCCCATCTTACCTGTGCAAGGAAATTCCTGTCTGCCAGCCAGCAGCAGGTGCTTTAGGCTTCTGGATGAATTCCAGCCTGCCTGCTGGATCTGTGGAGGCAATATGTGTGAAGGATGTCTAGGCTGTCCTGCTCCTGGCTGGGAGGCTCTGGGGTGGGCAGGAGGTTTGGAACCTGCTGGAATTCTTCCACCTTGGCAAAATCCTGGCAGATTGTGTTAGAAGTGAGTCTAAATATATGTGGCAGCTGAAGGTCTGTAATAATATAAGCAGATTACTCTGGCTGAAAATGCATCTCTTCTTGGAGCTCTACCTCCCATTGCTTTGCTCTGCTCAAGTACATTCAGTGGCCTGGAAAAGAGGAGGCTGGGAAGAGAAGGAAAACTTGCTCCTATCTGCATTCTGTAAATGGGATTTCAAGGTTCTTCTCAAAAGAAGTGCCAGAGAAGTGATTTGAGGCCCAGATTTCTCTTTAGGGGGCTGATGCAGTATTTCCTGAGCTCCACATCATATTCTGGGATCTTGGAGAAAATTGGGAAGGGGTTTTGCAATCAACCTTCTTGAAGTGCTTTCTCCTTTGTCCAGAGCTCTTTGAGTGCTGCTGGTTTTCCTCCTTGGAGCCTGCCCCAGGCACTGGGAGGGGAACTGGGGCCCAGCCTTGGGCTGTGTTGTTTCTCTTGCTTAATTACTGGGAGTTCCACTTCACCTGTGTCCCCTCCCAGCCCCTTCCACCCCCAAATAACATTAATTTCTTCCCCTGCATTCAGAGGTTTGATTATTTTGCGTTGGGTCTCCCTGCCAGGATCCAGCAGAGCCATCTCTGTGTCTCTGTGTCCCTGCCACAAGCCCTTTGTGGCCATGGGTGTCACTGCTCATGGCTCACTGCTCCTCTCCATGCCCTTGTAGGCAGCAGGAGCAGCAGTGCTGTAATAGAGGTGACATCTGCATCCTGCCATCCCTGTGTGCACTGGGATGGGCTCTGGCCCAGCAGCTGGATGTGCCTGGTGCTGCCACAGCTCTGGGGGAGATCAGCAGCATCCCAGCATTTTTTGTGGTGTGCTCCTTCCTTGGTGTAAGAACACCCAGGCTGATGGCTGCCCCAGAGGACAGCAGGTATTTAACTCTGGATGATGGGACAGGAGAGAAGGGTTGATGCACACCAGTGTTTGAGGACATCACTGTCATCACAGGAGAATCAGCCTGGAGATAAATATTCTCTTCTCAGCTATTCTGGGTTTATCAGGTCTGTAAAACAGTAATTTCCTGCCACTTTCATTTTGGAGTTAGCAGTGACTCAACTCCAGATCAGCCTGGCTGACACACCAGTCCTTCAGGATAGGAGAGGCTGGGTGATTGTGTCTGTCAAAGAGCAAATGTCATATGGGCTTTGCACAAAAAGGGTGATTTCCATTCCACCATGGTGCTGGGACACTGGCACAGGTGCCCAGAGAAGCTGTGGCTGCCCCTGGATCCCTGAAAGTGTCCAAGGCCAGGCTGGATGGGGCTTGGATCAGCCTGGGACAGTGGGAGGTGGGGAGGTAAAGAGCACTTGCACTCTGGAAAACCAAAAGCTTTGATCTCAGCCAAGGTCACTGTGTGGTACAGGCAATTTTTAGGGTGTTCACTGAGAAAGCACAGATTTATGGCACTTCTGCCAATGTGGCTTTATGGAAGATGATTTTGGGAGAACTAAACACTCCAAGACCTTGCTTTGGCTCCTGGTACTGCTGGGCAACTCTCCTTTTTCAGGCTGAAATTTCTCTTTGTTTAATTTAATTCTGTAGGTGTTTGGGGAAGAGGAGACAGGAAATGCAGGGATGGCTTTGGAAGGGCACCTTATTTGCTTTGCTGTTGGGGAGATCAGACATCCAAAAATTTGGGTAAGCACTGAGTGAAATTCCTGTTACTGTGCTGTTGTGGCAAAGGGAAAGAAGCCCCAGCTTAGGGTACTTCAAGATGGGAAAGTTGATAGAACTCAAAGATGTTTATGTCTTTGCTTTATTAAAAAAAATCATATTGTTTTCTTTCAATTTAGCTACACTCATCTCCCCTTGACATCCAGGGAAATGCTCACTTTGAATTTGAAGATGGGAGAGGCACCATCCTCATCCTCAGGATCATCATCTTCAACTCATGTGGGACTGTGAACCTCCTTCATAAAAGCCAACTCCAACACCAACCAACCTGATGGACACCCATGGCAGCAAATGGAGAATCCTGTGATTCTTCCCTCTTGAAATGAGTCCCTTTCTCACCCTGCTGCTCTGCCACCCTGGATGGAGCCTGGTAGCCTGGAACAACATCCTTCATCCCTGCAGAATGGCTCCTGCTCGAGCCTTGGAGGTGGAGTTCAACAAAAAAATTACATATTTAATTCTTCTGATATATTAAATTACATTTTGAGACAAGAAGTTCTCAAGAGCAATTGCTGCAAGAAGCTAGAAAGCTCCATGTGGGAACAGAGCATATTCCTGGGCTTTTGGCATTCTGCTTTAGTGTCTATTAATAATCCCCCGGAGTGAGTCATATGGAGCTGCATTTATTCACTGACTCGGAGAGAGCTGCTACCCAAAATAGCAGCTCTGTAATTTTTTATGATGCTGTAATGCCAGTGCAGTGAAGATTGACATCATTTGAGGGAGAAGCTCCAGCCTGGCAGCCAGAGGGGCCGTGCCCAGCCCCACGAGGAGCGTGGGGAGCCACGTGCTCTGTTACATAAAGCACTGAGAGCCAGCACGGGCAGAGATGCCTTTTCTTGTCCTCACCTGAGCATCTTTTGCCCGGATTTTTCTCCCTTTAGGCCTTCCTAAGCCTTCTTTGCTCATTCTCTATAATCATGAGGAGCACTAGGCCAGAGGATGATGAGGAAATGGCTTTTGCTGTGGAGGGGAGCCTCAAGCACATCTCAAACCATCAACCTGCCTGCCAGGAGGTCCATAGGGAAATCCCTATCAGCACCAGCTGATCCTTCTTCTCACATTTCAGCTCTGTGTCCCTCCCTGAACCCTGAGCATCCCCTGGGCCAAGTGCCCAAAATCCTCTGGCTCCTCCCCAGCCTGGTGTTCCTGACTGATGGCAGCCCCAGGCTAAGGGCAGAGAAATCCTGGGATAGGGCTTGGGTTGGGTTTTTAAGGGTGAATCTGGATTGCTTCTCATTCTCTGCCCTGCACTGCTGCCATCTGGCAGCCAGTGGAGCATCTGAGACATCCCAGAATGCTCCCCAAAAACACCTGATGCTAACAGTGAGTACCACACAGGCTTTTTGGCACAATTTTGGCCCAGCCCATCACTCTGCACTCTCCACCAAAGCATTAGGAAAGATGAATTTGCCTGTGCTAGGCATTAATAGCCTGGTGAACTTTCAGCAGTGTTTTACAGGCTCCATTCCAGCTGGAAACATTTATTAACATTACCTTTTCATGGAGCACTTTGGGAGAAAATGGAACTCCTGCCACAGCAGCTTTGAGCTGCTGTGACTGATGGGATGAGCAGCAGCAGCAGCTGGATTTTGGTCAGAGCAGCTCAAGTCCTTTGGGTGAAGGTGTCACACCTTTGGGTGACATGCATGGAAAATGGAAATGGAAATTCAGCAGCAGGCCCTCAATAATAAAACCACTGGCATTAATTAATAAATATAGTTTTAATAGGAGGGGTGAGGACTTGGTGCCTCCCCTGTCCTTCAGGCATCCATCCATGCAAGGAGCAGCCTGGGGGAGTCAGGAACCAGTTCAGACCCAGAAATAAACACAACAGTCCTGATTTCTTGTTATAAAATAAATAAGGGAGGGGCACAGCCCACCCTGGCTGGCAATACTGTGTTTCATTTTTGCTTTTGAAGCAATCACATCCCTCTGCCTGCACGGGCAGCACCTCTGACAACTGAACTGGGTGTACAGCACTTGCAGTGTCCCTTGAAGAAGGCAGAAATTGTTCCAAAATACTCCAGTCCCTGAATCCTGATGTTCCCAGAACACAGGAAACAGTAGATTGAAGGAATTTAGCACTTCCCTATCAAGGCTGGAAATGATTTCTACTTCATCTCATGAACACTGCTCAGCGCTTGAACAAGGACTTGAATTCAGGGCTCCTGCATCCTAATCCTAATTTTCTTAATCCTAACTTCCAGAGAGGAGGAATTTACAGGATTAGAGGTGGTGGAGGAGAGTTTATTACAGAGGAAGGATGAGGGATACACCCCTCCAAGACTTACCTCATCATGCTCAAGTAAGACCTGTTTTTTTCATTCTAAATAAAATATGTACAGCAGTCAAAATGAACTTTTGAGGGTCTGGATTCTAGATTTTAAAAATAAAACAATATTGCCCAAGTCATAGAGAAGAGAGGTTGAAATAGTCCAGTTAGGTCTGGTTGTTAAGAGTCTGTCCAGTTTCAGTTCTAGATTGAAAAGGTGATGTTTTGGTTATTACAATACCTCTGGCTGAGCCAAATTCCCAGGGAAAAAACTCCAGGGTTCTCCAGGGTGGCACCACGAGCCTGCTCTGAGGCTGCCAAGGAAGGATGTGTGACTGCCTTGCTGGAAATGACAGCCAGCAGCAAATGCAGAAATGAGCATCAGTTCAGCACAGCCTGACCAGAATATTTACATTTTATTAAATCTTTACAATCAGCAGTTATAATCAAGTACACAATTATGTACACGGATTATGTACATTTTAGCCCAGACTTTTACATCACAGTACATAGTTGCCCTTAAGAATATTGTGTACACTTGCCACCAGAGAGTAAAACCCAACAACAGTATTACAGCACCTGTTATTAGACATCTTCCATAATAAAATATACGGCTGTAAATTGGTCTGGCTAAAAAAAAAAAGAAAACAAACCAAAAATCTTATAAAATCTGAACATACAATTTTCATTCACAGAATGGTTTGGCTTCTATGTTCTGATGGATGCCTGTTGCATAAGATGTCCTGTTTTTCACCTCTCAGCACTCACTGGTGCCTATCAGGGACACTGGCAGGAGGAGAAGAACCAGAGCTGGGCACATTCTCAAACTTCATTAAGAAACAATAAATGTAAACAATTAAGAAGATTCCTGTAAGATCAAATGAGAAATTAATTGGCTGATCTGAATTACATGGCATGGAGTAAGTGCTAGTTGCAGCTGTGATTCCTGAATTCTTGTGTTCAATACATACAAAGAAATGTACAATGCTATACACAAAGGGTGATTCCTGATTAATGATCTATGAGCAATATTCCATATGCAGGGAGCAGACTTCCAAACATTTGGGAAGAACACTCTCTGCCCCTTTCCAAAAGGGGTTTTCTTTTTGATGAATACATTCTTTTTGCTTTTTAAGATGATAGTATCAGAAAACTGAATTCTTTCCAGAATGATATGAACAGGTTAAACTAAAGGAAATACAAAGTGAAAGTAACCTGAATAAAAACTGCCCCCCCAATTTAATCCTATTTCCCAAAAGGTCAACCTTGCCTGATTCAGTTCTGTAAACAAAGCTATGGCTCTTGTGATGGTTTCAAAGGTGAAGCAGAAGCAAATGAAATAAAAACCACTTCAAAAGGAAGGAGGCAGCAGTTATCTGAGGTAGGCCACCACCAAAATGCTGCCCCCTAAATCCACATGGAGCTTGGGATCCCTGAAAGGTAATGCCTGCTGCTCTACTAACTGGTGGAGAAAGCAGTTACTAAAAATGAGCTGGTGATGGCAAGGAAAGTTAACCTTTTAATACAATTTGACATCTACACCTACATCTGCAAGTTAAAAAAAAGAAAACCTTTAGCTGCTATACTGAGATAGTAATGACCAGAGGCCTCTAGGATATAAAAATAACTCTATTTCCACCAAAAGAGCTATCAAGAAGGAAGATAATGTTCATGTCAAAAAGCATGGGAACAAAGATGCTCCTCTTGTGGCACTGAGCACTGACAGATCAGCAGAATTCTCTGAGTGAAAACGTTTGATCTGCACCTCATGGTTTGATCCTGCACTTGGTCATGTCCTGGCACTCCCAGGGCTCCAAGGAACCAAGAACACTTACAAGGCTCCCATGGTCAACTGTTTTTATCAACTCATGTAACAAAACCCATAAACAAAAACATTCCCAACTGAAAACCCTCAGCTGCTTCAAGTCTAAACCTCCAGACTTTGCCCAGTCACTCGTGCAAAGGAATGACAACTCCATTTAAGAGCTAATTTCTTTCAAAGGACACTTATACACTATTCATCCTTGAATTCCCTCCTACCCTGGTGATTTAAAGTTCTGGATGATATTTAGATGGATTGCCATGCTCTCAAAAGGTGCCTGTGCATTCTGAGACTTTTGAAAGCAAGTGTGGCTGAGTACATGGATCCAGCATTGCCTGGGATTGCTCTGCTCACTGTACAGATATAAATACAGAGTATGGCTGTGCTAATTAACAGTTGCATATTCAGCACGTGTAATTTCACCAGCTAAACCAAAGGTGCAGTCCAGAGTGGGGCTTCCTGTTTATTTACTCCTTTGCAATGATGAACATAAACCTGCATTTTTAGCCTGGTGCAGCATATAGGCAGTGTTCATTTAGTCTTTAATATAAAACCATTTTTTTAACCACAATTCACTAAAAGCAGTTTATATAAATCAAGTTAATTAGTTTTTGGCAGTTTCTTTGGACACAGTCAAAATGCTCTGTGTTGTTTAAACTTCCCCATTTTTAATTAAATATAACGTGGATAACAAATTCTGACTTCCACTTACCTGTAACAAACTCCAGAGCCTGGATAACACCCCTGGATTCTGAACTATCAACAGCCAGAATTGTTGCTCTTTCCCATTGGCCTCAGCCTCCCTGCCTGAAACTCCACATACACCAGTTGTGTATAAAAACAACAGTCAAGTTGTTGGAAGTGCAAACTTGTAGAAAAAGGTCTTGTTACAGCTGATGGAGCTGTGTCCTTTCAGAGACTCCTTCAGATTTCAGAGCAGATTGGAGTTTTTCCACCTGGGAGGCCAAGGGAAACACCTGGGACTCAACACCTGCCTTGTCTGCTTCCCCTCAGCCTCCTGCAGGGCCTTCCCAACCTTCTCCTGGTGGCCCCACAGCTGGCCCAGCCTCCCTGAGGGACCTGCTCACACTCTGCCTTTGGCTTGTACAATTCCTCCAGCTGGAAGCAGCAGGAAGGGAACTCCCAGGTGTCCATGTGGTTCCTCGTGGTAAGGGGTGCAAGGAATGATGAGCAGCACTGTGATAGCTCAGACAAAACCAGACTGCTTCCAGCTGTGCAAACTACCTGGAAACAATTCCCCTGCTGCTGTAGGAAGGCTTTCAGCTGGGGAGGGGTGGCTGCTCCAACAAGAACTATCCCATGGTCTGTCACCCCACCCTGCTCAACTCCTGCTTCCCAGAGCCCCAGGAGTGCCCCTGGAGCCTGGAAGGCACGAGTCAGGCTTGTCCCTCCCTGGGGCCACACCAATGCTTTGATTGCACATTCCCATTTTTAAACAGGAAAAATTAAAACATACAAAGAGCCTGTGCTGGAATTCTATGTTGTTTCCCAGGTGACACCTGGTTGCTCATCCCAATACTGAATATGTTTTCTTGGATATCTGGGCCTCACTTCTACCCAAAGAGGTCTCCATTTGTTTATTAACAAATAAGTTATTATTACAAGTCATAGCTCATCCTTTTCCATCATTTCAAATGCTTCTATATCTTCATTCCAGTCTGCTAATATGGATTCCATAGGCTGGACTTTACTATCCCAGTGAGCTTTGGAATTGGCCTCTGTCTGGGTGTGTTGTTCCTGAGGCTGGCTGTCCCCTGGTGAACATGCTGGCTCTGGAGCACTGGCCTCTGTGGGTCCAGAGGTATGGGGATCCTCATCTGCCATGGAAACACTGTCTGTGCTGGCAGGAGACAAAGGATCAGGGGCACCAACACCAGAGCTCTCTCCTCCTCCTTCGGGCTCCTCACTGACTGCTTCAGCATCCTGAGATTCTGAAGGGGCTTCCTCAGAATTTGGTTTGTGTGAATCATTTTCAGATGATTTCTGGTCCATATTCTCCATTTCCAAGTCTTTGAAAGAGAAGGAGAAAAGAAAAAAAAAAAAAAAAACAACAGTAAGAATGCAACATTTTATTATGTATTCCAAAATCAAGGTCACTTCCCTTGGCCTTATTATCTTCAAGGAAGAGCAGACTTTCCAGTGATATGGAGATTTAATAGTACTGAGGAATATATTTTACAGAGGGATAGGAGGGAAGCCTTTTAAACACATTTTAAATGAGGGCAAACAACACATTGAGGATCATTTTGGTTCTCAGGCTTCAGGAGTGACTTGTGGGTCAGTGCCAGTTACCCTCCTTCAGCCTTAAGCAAACACCCACTGTGTGCACTGGGCTTTAATGCTGGATTTTAAAGCACTCCCAGATCCACCAGGATCCCACATCTGAGCACATGGAGTCAGACAGAGTTTCCCAAGTTTACTGAACTGTGCATCTGAGAGAGCCAAAGCCAGAGCCTCCCCACTCCAAGCAAATAACACAGGTCTCCCATGTCCCAGCTTAGCTCCCAACAGCTGCCCAATTTAGTCATGCACATTTCTCTGGGTTTGATGGTTACAGCTGTAAGAAGGACACTGATATTTCAGAATTTTTAGGGAATTTAACTGCACATGCCACTGTTGACATGGGATACTTACTGCTATCAATAATGTAGTTTGGAATCATTTTACCTTTAAAGATTGTTGCTGGGATTCCAAACGGAAGCAGGAGGAGGGGGAAGAAGCAGATATGGATTACAAACTCTCCAAGGCAGAGCTATCTTGTATTTAGCATTTTGTCAGAGCATTTAGAGTTATAAGCAGGAGGGATTTTTAAGTTAGGAAGAAACAAGACAAAATTTTGGCATATCCCATTTGCAAATAGCCTGATTTTCTGGAGAGATTTGTTCTTACCTACTCTGCCTGGACACAGCAGTGCTACAAGGAAAGCTTACAAGAGGAAAAACTGGAATTTTCTGCTGCATTCAAACATTTCAACTGGGAATGCATTAGCTTGCAATTTTCTTGCATTATACAAGAGCACCCATGAAACATCTGAGGTCAGCAGCCTTATTTCTCATGTTAACCACTTCTCCTTAGATAGGCAAAATAGTTTTAGCACTTGTCTCTCTCCTTTTGGGTGCCAGCAATGTTACTGGGGATCTTGGTGAGGGAGAGATGTTCACAATGTAGGGCACTGGAAACATGCTGTTCCTGATGCTACTTCAAAGCAGCTGATGACAAAAAGGGTTCAAAAGGAATCCAAAAGGCTGGATTTTCTTCTAAGCCAAAGTGACATTTAGGAATAGCATTTCTGGATGTTACTCCATGGGGTGAGTGGATATCAGAGAGATCTTTTGGATAATGGCTTGCTTAATAAAAAACTAATTCCAGTGTCAAACAGAAAACCACAGCACCTCTGGGCTGCAGTGCAAATCATTCCTGTCCATTTTCCACTGTGCCATGGCACAGCTGGGAGCTAGATTTACACAAATCACCTCTAAGCTTACCTCTGTCTTTTGCTTTATCAGAAAGGAGCACCTCCACGGCCTCATACTCCCGGATGGCGTCCAGGATGATGTTCCCTTCCTTGTTGAAGAGGAAGAGCATGGGAATAGTGATGTCATCAGTGTTCTTGCCATCCCCAGCCATTTGGAAGAGAGGGGCTGTGTCACTGCTGCTGCCCTCGTTGTCATCTAGGCAGAGCACACCACAGAAGGGCAAACTTCCTGTTAGATCAGCTGAACTTGGAGCAGCCTCCCCTGCCCAGTCACTTCACAGCAAACCCCAGCCTGATGTGTTTTCCTCCACTTTTCACTTCTATCCCCATTCTTCCTCAGATGTTAGTACTGACAACATCCTGCAATCCTTAAAGTAACAACTTTTAATCTGCAAAAACATTGACAACCCCCATCCCAATTTGTGTTGCACAGAACCAGACAAACCCCAAACATCTCTTGATCCTCTGAAAGCACAATTGCTGTGCTTCTCAGCTTAAAGCTTGTCAGCTTTCCTGTATCTTCCAATCTGCAAAATTAGGTTACATTGACACAAATTAAGAATTTGGAATTGTATTTACCAATGACAATGCCTCCTATTGCTCCAGCTTTCTGAATGTTTCGAGCCTTTTCAGCAAACATGCACTGGCCTCTCTGCATCAAAGCAATTTTCTCTTTCACTGCCTCAGGATTAGTGATCTCTGAGCATCCATTATATGGCTTAATGGTCGCAACGAATCCTCTTGTCTGTTTGAAAAAAGCAAAAATAGAGAGTTGGAGAACTATGGTCATGCTTGTGAAAGATTCCCAAGTACTTTTGTTCCTTCAGTCACTCAAATGCATTTAGTGTTGTCTTGTGCCAGTGCAGACAATCTGTGCCCTGAAACTGGAGCTCTAGAAGCAAAGAATGACTGAATTAAAATCTAATTCTTATAATCAGTGTGATGAGTCTACACCTGGAAATTTTGTCTCTGGAAACTTTTCTCCTGTGAACTGCTAGTCTGGAACTCCTCTGTGGGGCTGCAACATGGGTTTTTGTACTGGTTCCCATAGGGACCCCTGCCTCTGTGGTACTGCCCTCTTCCATCTACACAGAGCCTTCTAGAAAAGCTTTTGTTAGAAAAACCTGCTCTTAACTCTAAAAAGCTTCTGCCAGCTCCTGGCTGACATGGGAGGGAAACTTCCCCTAAATCACCATCTCCTTAGCTGTGCACTGCAGACTGGATAAGCTTGCTTTGCAACTCATGCTGTGCATGTTTTAAATCCTAAACCATGACTGATGACTCAGGAGCAGAGCACAGACAGATAAGCCACTCAACCCCACGACTGTCACTGCTGTCATTGTCACCACTGTCATTTTAACCACCATAATTAACTGATCACCTGGAGGATCAGCTGGATGCCCTCAAACAACAGCAGTACTGTAAAGCTGAAGCTTGTGCAACAGGAAAATGAACAGACACACCCACATCTCACATACCCCAGCTTTGTGTTTGGACAAGTCCATCCCAAACTGTGCTGGCCCAGCAGTCAAGACCACCCTGCCAAAGAAGGGATGGGAGACAATCTGGACAGCACGAGGAGGGAGCTGCTGCTCTTTCTGCTGCTGGCTAGAGAGTTCAATCATTTCCTGCATGAACCGTAAGCCATCCTCAGCATCCAGAGAACTTGCTGCCTGCAGAGAAAAGAATCAATAAACAGTTTCATCTCAAATGTCTGAGGAACTTGAGGGAAAAGAAACTGAAGTTGTGTTTGCTTGGACCACTGCTACAAAGACTTTAACACAAAGGGTGGATGCTCACTTCCACTCATGCACCATTTCACAAAAGGTTTCACACAGGAGACTTTAAATATACAAATACATAGTCCTGATAAAGAGATGGAAGTATCTCATGCTGAAAGCAGGGTTTTCAGCCAAGATGCTGTTGGTTACATCACTTCAATGTGAGCAACCTCCACCTAATTTAGTGACAGATTAATTAAAAGTGTTGCTGAGGCAAAATGCTAACAAGCATCAGCCTGCTAAACATAGCTACAATATCCAATATCCAGCTCATGTGCCTCCTTCCACAGGGTGGCTGTCCCTCCTGAAGCTGCAGGTGTCAAGTATTGCTAGGAGGACTTTGCTGAGAGCTCTAAATAATAAAATCCTGCCAGGTTGTCTTACTTGCACTGCGTGCTGCACTAATTGTACTCGTCCATCTTTCAGATGGATCAAACTGACTCCCATCTTCTTCAGGATCTCCAAGTGCTCAGGATTACTGGCCATGAAATCTCTGGCTCTCAATGGTGGTTTTGGTCCACTTCCCAAACTCTCTTCTCTGCCAAAAGACATCAGAGATCAAAGCTTTAAAAACCAGATTATCCTTGAAACAAAGCTCTAGGCTATCCCTGCCATCACAAGATTGGAATTCTTGGTACACTGAGTGCAAGCTTCAGTATAATGCAACTTCTCAATCAAGTTATCTTTTTTTTTAAAGTTGTCTATATCATCAATAATTTTATAGGGCAAAACCTGCCCCCCAGTACTGATAACAAAACTGCCATATACTCTCTCTCATTTGTAAATAGTCTGCATTATTGCAACACTGACCAAACCCAGTTTGCCTCATACAGTCGCAACTCAGTTTTAGTCAAGAAATAAAAATACAGAAGAGGTGGTCAGGAGAACAAACTTCCTCAGCCTCAACACTGCCTTAAATTCCTCAAAACAGGTGCAGTTGTGTGGCAGCATAATTTCCTTACTACAAAGAAGACTTTCAGAACTGTTCAGGAGACTGCAGAACCTAATTTTACAAACGAGAGACACACTTTCTGCAATACTCCAAGGGGGAGCTGCAGCCGAGGTAGGCAGCTCCTTCAGCTTTGAAACACTTGCTAATTTCAGGTGGAAACAAACTGCGTTTGCAGACCCTGCTCCACTGAGTCCTGTGCTACCACAAAGAGAGGAAGGGTCCATCTTACGCTCTGGAAATGCCCCGGGGACAGCTCTTATCCACCACGTTCTTCAGAGGCTCCCGGATGCTCTGGGCAAACATGGGGTCGTTGGGGAAGAGGATCTGGGTGTTTGGACAGGTCCAGTCAAAGTTGCTGTCATCCAGCTCTGTGTACTCTGTGCTCTAAAATGAAACATAAAGAGTAAAAAATGCAGGTTATATTTTTACATAAACATCAACAGATAAGCCTAACTTATCTGTGTTCTGTGGACATGTGGCAGCTGAATGCAAGAGGGGGGAGCCAATGTACTGCAACCCCTTGGACAGATGAATACAACACCCATTCTAATTTGTAATTTACTAAATTTATATACAGTTTCTAGATTTGTTTTTGCAGAAACAGTTAATCCTCTGCTGGCAGACAGTACTTCTCAAGCCTGATCATGACAAGCCAGTGCCCTGTATTTTATGTGCTGGACAAATAAAGGGAGTAGTTCTGGTTTCACCTGATACTGGCTTTATAGCTGCAGGCTTTAGCTCATTCTTACTAAAAATGTCACATCTTTTCATGTGAGCAAAAGATTCTCCTCCTCAAGAGCCACACAGACTTGCAAGTCTGAGTGAGCAAGGATGAATCTCTATAGAATTCAAAAAGTTTCTATTTTCAGGAAAGAAGGCAGATTGAACATCTGCACAAATTGCTGGTTTGTAACCATGTGGAACACGTCTGGTGGCTTGGAGCCACATTTAGCATGTCCTTAGCTTAGCAAATATAGATAAGATGGATAACTGGAAAGTTATAGATAACTGGAAAGCTCATTTTATAAGTCATAGAAATCAATGCAGTATTTATTTACCTGAAAAGACTCACCCTGGCTTTTGCTCCTGTTTGCAACATACTGGTCAAAGAAAAATCAAGTATTTAAAGGCTCCCTAAAACCCAAGACCTAAGGGGCTGTTACTAAGACATGACCTTTCTTGTTTATGAGAGCAAATACAAACAGGATGTTGGGTTGATAGTACCCAGTATGTCTCTCACAGTTTGTTTTAATAGCACTGTATTTATGTTAAAAATCATTTACACATTCCATCTGTTCAGGTAAAATTCCATAAAAGAGGAACACTTGACATCACGAGCTTTCAGGCACCTGACACCATTTTCAATGGGTTTTTCTTACTTGGATTATGCCTATTTGCAGCTTTGACTCCAAGAGCTTAAAAATATGCATTTGAGCACTTTATTCTATCCTCTCTATTGCCTTTCATTAACATTTGCAGTTCTCAAGAGAACAAACCAAGTTAGGCCAGCACTTAACACAGCACCAGCTGTGGGAACCCTGCCTGTCTCAAAGGTATTAAATTGTTATACTGGGAACAAAAGTTACATAAAATGCTCCTTCAGACCCTTCAGGAAACTTCTTGCTTAGCTGAGAAAACAGCCTGTTTCCAAAACTCAAAAAAGAAAGATAAATTCTCAGGGAAAGAACATTTCAGAGAGAGTGTAGGAACATTTAACACCAAACTCATGACCTATTAAAACATAACCAGTATTTGAAATTAAGATCAAATAACTAAAAATTTGTCACTGCTTAATGTAAAGTCCATCAAACAGGGTGATTTTTCCAGGACACATGGCTTGACACACAATATAATAATTTTCCTCTGATCCAGGCATTATTCTAAAACTCTTAGAAAATGTTATAAACAGAGGCACAAATAAGAATATTTGTGTCCTTGATGTCTCAGACACCATTTCTCTTTCTCTTTTTCCTTTTTCTTATTGCCTTACAGACAAATTATGTCATGTTACTGACCACAAAATCAAAAGAGAGGATTTATGATGCCCATGGCACAGCTGTATTACTCCAGGTTAGTTTGGAAGGTTAAGTAATTTATAATCCCACAAGTGTTCTCATATTTATGCAATATGTGCCTACTGCAGGGACTAAAGTGATGCAACATCCCAAATCTGTCTGCAGCTGTATCTTGTCAAATTAACTCCACAGCTGTCAAAAAACCTCTCAAAATTTGTTCACGTGCTAAAAACAAACAAGAAAAATGTAGGTTTTAGAAAAAATAATAAAAAATAAAGATGGGGACAAAAATACCCTACTGCGTTATCTTCCAATTTATACAGAAGTGGGGAATTATTTTATTTTTAAATCTTGCTAATAATTCCTCTCTATATCTCAAGGTTCAGCAGTGCAAAACCCAGTCATTACTCCTACTCTTGTGAGTGGCACTATTTATATTATTTATATGATGAAATAGTACCTATTAAATAATGTGTTCAAACTGGTGCACTTCCTCAAACTATGATCTTTCCTGATTTTATTTCCATTTTCCCTCAATAGAAGGAAGTGTATCACAGAAACTGATTTAGACTGGAGCTGTTACATACTGTATTTTTTTTAGAGATGGTTTGGTTTGTAGTGGAGAGCCAGAGTGGCAATAGATGAGCTTCTGTAGTGAAGATATAATCTTCAATGTCAAAAATCATGTCCTCCTTATCAGCAAACAGCAGGTACAGATATTTAAACATCTCGGCCAGGAAAAATGAATCCATCCTGTGGAGAAAAGGGGGATGTCCTTTAGGGAGATCTCCTCATTTCTAGAACATCAGTAAAATAAATATTCCTAGTGCTCCATCTCTGAAGACTTCATGACTATTACTGCTGGACATAATTCCATTAGCATTCCTTCCACTTGGAAGAAGCTGTGTTTGGAGGGAAATGATTCAGCACATTCAGTACAAAGCATTACAGAAAAAACAAATAAACCTCCTGACAAATTTACAGATTTGAAGTATATTTAGTTTGAATGTAATTCATCTATTGCTCTCAGACAAATGGAAGGTTATTAAACTGAAAATATTCTTATAGAGCACCCTATAACCCTACTGAAACAGTTTACACATTGTTTCAATGCATTTACAACTCAGTACAATTATAAATGAGTAATTTAAGACTTGGTTATCAGACTGAAGACAGCTCCTCAAATATCAATTAATTCAATCACAAAGGGCAATTTGATTTTTTCTGTATTTTTATATTTTAGAAAATAATTGTGCAAACTTTACCTGTCTTCATGACTTCCTGTACGAACATCCTTCATTGCAGCAAACCCACAGGGAACTCTGGCATACTTGTTCAAGTTTTCAATGAGGGTTTTTCCTACTTCTAGGTAGTAAGGGTCTCCTGTAGCCTATGAAATTCAACAAAAAAAATTTTTCATTATATCTTGTTTATATCCTAAACTGGCTGCAGTGGATAAGTTAAGCTGGAGATATGCTACTCAATTCTCTATTGAAATAGAACAGCAATAAAATTCTAGGTGCAAAAAAAGTGCTCAAAGGTTAGAGGAATGAATGTGACTGTACCTTATACAAGAAGTAAGTGCTTTCAGCAAATTCAGGCCTCAGAGGATGCTGAGCCCAGTGAACTCTGAAATCTGTTGTGAATGCCTGAGGATGAAAAAGAACAGAAAAAAATAAATGCAGGAATGCAAACCAAACTCAGGTTTATTTGAATTCTACCTTAACTGTATAACCAGCCTAGCTTTGATAAACACCATTTTTGCAATCATACCTACCACCTGACACCTCCAGTGCAGTCAAGTGTCACTGCACACTGACAGATGGCTAAGCAGCTGTTTCTAAATTAATACCACAGGCTAGAAGACATGTAAAAATTTCCTAGTCTATCTATTCACTCTGTGCACTGGAAAAACCCACTTCTGTCATATATTCACTATTATTTCATACTGAGGTTTAAACCAAGTCTTTGTGTAGGGGATGGTCTGTTGGCTTAAATACAACTACCTGACCTTTTAAAGTTTCCTTCATAAGTACAAAACACAAAAAAACCAACCAAAAAATCCACAAAGAGCCAAATTATACCATTTTAAAAGCCCTCAAAAATAAAAAAATCATTCCAGTGCTTAGCATTCTTTGCACTCAATAACCATACTAGGTGAATGTGATGTTAATTAAAATGTTCTCTAACAGAAATAAGCTTACACTAGAGGAAAGTCAAAATTAAACTTGGAGTCAGAAGCCTTCAAATATAACCTGGGTCATCCCAGATTAAAGACATACATTTCAGCAGGTAAACAAGCTTTTCTGTGCACAATGGACTTACTCAAAAACTTGCAGCATCTGCAGTAAGTTTGTGTGCTGACTTTCAAAGAAATTATACAAAATTTCAGAACATTCTCTCAGCTGTCAGACATGCAGAACTGCAAACCACAAAAGAATGCTATGGAAATGAGGCTTTGATTTTAATCACATATGTACCTGCTGGTTTTTCAAATGGACATCTGCAACTGCTCAAGTTACAGTGAGAATCAGTTTACACAATCAAAAATACAAATCTTTGATTTACAAAATCAAAAATCTACTGCCTTACCTCTGGAAGAAAGTTATGCTTTTTTATAACCTGATACAGCATCTCATGTGTTTCAATAGCAGGTCTAATATCACCCTTCAACACCTAAAATTAAAAAACAGAAGTGACACTAATTCACCAAGCATAGGAATAATACTCAAGGTTAAAAACACTCATGCTGTGCTCAGGTAAAGCTACAGAGCAGTCACTACATACTGTAATCATTAAACCCTATCAGTAAGTCACAGAAGCTCCTTGAGAGATTTTAAGCAAAATCAGTGAACTCATTAAAATTATTGCATATACAGAACAAGGACCTCTGACATTTAGGATCTGGGGTGAAAATGTGATTTAGTTTATCTTAAAGATGTCAATGGCACACAGTAGAAAATTGGTTACTAGTAAAAAGGCAGCTTAATTGGAGTATTTTCATGACTAGGAGTGAAGGAAGCAAATTATATTAACATACTTTATCACAGCATTGAAGACTAAGTACACAAATCATGGAATCCCAGAATGGTTCAGGTTGGAAGGGACCTTAAAGCCCATCCAGTTCCACCTCCTGATATGGGCAGGGACACCCTTCCACTAGCCCAGGTTGCTCCAAGCCCTGACCAGCCTGGCCTTGGACACTTCTAGGGATGTTCCCTCAGTATTTCTGAAAATCAAATTACTAAGTTTGACTTGAAAATCATATATTCAAACCAGTTAATAATTTCCTTGTTACTAAAATCATCTCTTCATGGGTTTTACACCTTACCTGCAATCCAGGGAAGAAAGCAAGCAGAGAATCCATCCAGGTCCGAGCATTTAGCATTGGTTTATGAATGTGAACATCAAGGAGAAGAGGTGGCTGGCTGATGTATCTCATTATGGCATCATAGTGCTGTCAAACATCAGGAAAAGCAGGAGCTTGTGTATCAATCCATTCCCCAAAAGAGATGGATCACCAGACTGGCATTGTATTTGAATGGAAAAGCCAGTACTGCATTCCCAATCATTACTACATTGGGCAGTGCTGCTAATCTCTAGTTTTGCAAACTAAAACCAAGTGTAGTAAATACTAAAAAGCTTCATAGCATTACACTTGCAGCAAAACTTACCACATTTCCAAGGAATACACATGCACAAAAGTAAATCCAGCAGCCATGTGATAAACCAGAAACTATCACAGTTAAGGCACATTTGTTTTGGCTGAATTTTAAGGCACACTCTACAGAAAGCTGTAACTGCTTTCTCTGAATAACAGAATTACAAAGCATATGGATCTCAGGAGAAAAGGAGGTTAAAAAGTCCAAACAAAGCAGCTGGACCAGATGGCTCAGAAAAACTTTTAAACCCACTAAGTCACTTGCCACATTGCTGACTTCCAACCCTGAAAAAATCATGCTATATGATATAAAATCATTTTATGATCTAAGATGTTTTTAACGGATATTGCTATTTTCAAAAGAAATAATACTTTTATGAAGGAATTACGATGCTGATCAAGTTGCTCAGTAATTTATGAATTTAAAAAAAAAAAAAAAAAAAAAAATCTATGTGATTTTCAGCTTGTATACTTAAATGTATCCTGGGCCTGAGGATCTGCAGTGGAAAGCAAGATCCACACTTTGATGTTTTTGTTGCTCCAGGACAGAATGAAATTGTACAATGGCTTGGAAGAAGAGGCCCTTACATTTTTTTACAGAAACATTTGCAGTACTGCACTCTCCCAGATCTGGAAATACAGATTCTCCAATACCAGGAACATGGATAAAGGCCTAGAAGGTTCTGATTTTTACTGGATGGGTTAAAATAATTGCTCAGGTGACAGCTAATCACCCAAGATTAGCAAAAACCCTCATAAAAAAGAGCTGGCACTAAACACAGCAGAAGTCACAGATACTCTGCTAAAGATCCCTTCTCAGGCTAATAGCTGACAACACAATTACTATGAAATTTGTATTGCAGAAGGCACAAACCTGATCAAGGTGTTAACTTACCGTGTTAAATCTTTCCAGGAAACTGTCATCTCCCAGCAAGACATAGGCTTTTAATAAATATTCATAGTATGAATCTATTCCTGCTCCAACTCCACTATCTAGGAACAGGCAAAAATAAAAAGATGGGTTTACTTTAAGAAGTGATATGGGTATTTTCCACATTTTCCCACTTTGATTTTAAAGGCTCTTCCAATGAAAGGAAAGCCTCCTTTCACTGGAATTAAGGCACAGATGGAAGCAGAGACACAATACTGTGTGTCTATGCCAAAGGCTTTGCACTACCAGTGCACATAATAATATGGACAGACATGCATTGAAGAGACATTTCACAGGACATCACTTCTCCTGTCCTGTTTATATTTTTCTTATGTATTTATAGCAAAGTCTCTGAAAATTCATCCCAAGAGGATCAGGGAACACTTTGCCATGAATAAAACCAGTTTCTCTCCCAGAGAGGGCTTTGCTGTCTCAGAGCAGAGCCAGGCTTTGGAGCAGCAGGTTTCCCCATGGCCATCCCCATTAACATCTTTCAGCAGCCCAGGTAAGCCTGTGTGTGTGATACCTCCCCAGAGCACCCATGGTCCCTGCCTGGGGTCAGAGCCCACCTTTGCGGACCCAGTCCCCGGTGTGGATGTTAATGGTGACCCCCACTAGGTTGCTGCTGCGCTGCCTCTTCTCCCAGATAAAATCCAGAGCCTTCCGAGCATATTCCTGCAACAACACCACCAGGGAATGAGGGTAACTCACACACTGAACATATTCCTGCAACAACACCACCAGGGAATGAGGGAAACTCACACACTGAACATATTCCAGCAACAGCACCAGGGAATGAGGGAAACTCACACACTGAACATATTCCTGCAACAACAGCACCAGGGAATGAGGGAAACTCACACACTGAACATATTCCTGCAACAACACCACCAGGGAATGAGGGAAACTCACACACTAAACTCTGTGATTTTGGCTTTTTCAATTAAGATGATAGAAAAGGAATAGATGTTTCATGTCTAACGATTTCAGAACTCCTTCTAATCTTCAGAATATTTATCTTGTTTACCTCTGTATTACTCTAACTACTTTCAACCAATATTATTTCCTATGATTTAAAAAATTATTTTAAAATTCAAACCTTAGAAGAAAGCTCACAAACACTACAAATCTCAACATATACAAATGTTTTTGTGCAGCACAGCTAAGACATCCCTTTCATGAACTCAGAACTGTTTTTCCAAAATTACAAAAAGAAAACAGAATGCTACCTAAGACAAAAAATAAGGTATTGTGGAAAGCAAACCTCAAATATAGATGTTCCTGTGAATCTGCTTAAAGCTGCAAACTCAAGGATCAAGGTACCAGCACAAGCTGTACAGGTATCACTTTCTGTTCCTGTTCGTGCTTCTGGATGTCTTACACCAAATTTTAAGTTAACCTATAGAAAAATAGAGATTAACATATTTATCTTTTCTCACTGAAAGAATTTACACTCCTATGATTGTATAGCAAGTACATAATCTATGCTCTTTCTAAAGACAAGAAAAACCAGATCCCTTTGGGTTTGCTCTGCTGACTTAGACATGCACAGAGAACTATCCACAAATACTCAGAATCTCAACCCTCCCAAACAAGAATCTGTTGCCTAGTTCACTAGACATTTGAATAAGAGAATACACTCTAAAAACCTAATCTGAGTGACTTTTTTAGCAAAATCAGGAACTCAGAACATCACAAGTGCTCCTGGAAATTTAGTTTCATAAATATCTCAGTAGTTCTGGCTCCTGAGAGTACCTGCAATTTTTCAGCTTTCCATTTTCTGTCCATTTAATATAGAAATAATTTTGGAAACAGATATAAAACCAAAACAACAGAAATCTTCATTATAGCTGTAATCCTGCATTTCAGAAACAGAACTTACTCTTGGATAAGGGAGACCACTAGTGGTGTTAAAAGCAGGTAGAAGCTTGTAGCCCAGTTCCTTTGCCATGTGCAGGAGTTCACCATTGTACCACTGCATATATTCACCTTTTTCTTTCAGCATAATTGCCACTGAGTGTCCACCTAGGAGACCTCTAAACACAAGAGAAATTATCCACATCTCAAAAGGCATGTTCATCTGAGCAGCAAGGACCATTCTCTACAATTTTGATCATATGTACATAATTGTGGCCCTAATTTTTAGACTGCTGATGCAATTCCCTTTAAAATCAAGGTTTTGGAATCAATTCTTGCTTATCACTGGAATCACTGATTCATCAATATTAGACAGGAATAGCAATCAAGACCTCTAAAATGGCATATAATAACTTAAAATTACATGCTCTGATCCTGCATTGAGCCCCAAAGGTCCCTTCCAAGCTGAAGTCACCTATGACCCCAGGTATCAAAATCTGATAAATCAAGTATTGACCAGAGCCATTTGGAAGCCTGTTTCTCTTAAGCAAACCCACTGCTCCCTCAGCATGCTCATGGGGTTGTCAATCAGCAAAGCTGTGCCTGCAGCAGTGAGATGGGGGCAGCTTGATCCAGTACCACTGCACCAAGTCCTGCCTTGCATTTTAAAACCATTCTCAAGCAAACTGACAAAGGCACAGCTGTTTCAAACAGGTGGAACAGCACAGAAAGGTGTCTTAACAACACTGACTAAAATCCGTATTTTTAGGAGTTTTGAAAACAAAAGTTACTCACCCAAGGACTCTTATGTTGGTTTCAAAGACAGACACAACTATGTCATTATCTAAATTAACATCCTTTATTACTTTTTTTACAGCTTCTTCAAACTCTTTGGTTTTATTTAACACCTGGAATACAACAGTGAGCAGGTGTTCAGTCCCAGTATAGCTAATGCAGTCACAGTGTATTTGTATACAGGATATTTCAGTGCACACAGTTACCCAAGAAATATGTACATACAATTAAAACCAGAAATACATCAGTGGTTATTAAGAGGTGCCCACCACTAACTGAGCCTCTTGTTTTGGACTATAAGGGAAAGCAAACTCTTTTGTGATAATTAGAGTGGAAAAAAAAGTATCAATGAAATGTGAAGGAACTGCTGTAGTTTTATTACAACCAACAACACCAAACTCCATCCTCACAGCACTTCCAAAGTTCCCACAAGTCACTTCAAACAGAGTCAGAGATCAATGGTCATGAAAAAGAAATCTATAAATAAGTCTGAGCATCAGAAGACAATCTCTTTGTTTTATCAAAGCTTCTTAATAGATTAAACTTACCACAAGAGTGTCCAAGGTATCAATTAAGGTCAGTGAAAACCTGTGAAAGAAAATTTAAAACATATTTACTACAGATCTATATGTGTAGAAATCAAGTGATTTTTAATAGTAACTGATATCAGGGAAGAAAATAAATTCTCACAGACCACCAGCTACAAAAAATTAATTAGACCAGAATAGGAGCTGACAAAGAAGCTATGATTACAGATGTATTTATTTACTGCAAAGATTTCTAACTTCTGGTAAGTAAATTCATTTTTTATTTCTTGTCTCAAGTCAAATCCCAGCACAAAAGTTTAAGCCTTTTTTCTGGTCTCTGTTTCACTTGTTTTTTCAAAAAAAGGAAAAATGTTGAGATCAAAAGCCATTCCAAGCTAAATTTCTCCTACCAGAAACTGTGCCAACACTAGCAAGTGGTAGGCTTAAAATAAAGAATACTTTATTGACTCCAAAATAAAGAACTATTTTAGCAGTGTCCAAGGCCAGGTTGGTCAGGGCTTGGAGCAACCTGGGCTAGTGGAAGGTGTCCCTGCCTACAGCAGGGGGTGGGTTTTAAGGTCCCTTCCAACCCAAACCAGGTTGGGATTCTGTGATTATTCTGTGAGAAGAGAGCATCAAGTCAGCTCCACACTGTTTGAAACAGGAACACCCTAACAAGGATCAGAGGTTTTCTCCAGGGTTGTTCTATCTCAGGCTGAGGGGACCTTTCCCCATCCCAGGAACTGTATCTGTAATTGTATCTTAAATATGTCTAATTCCAACCACTGCTCCTGTGCTAAGACACAGCCAGAGCAGAGAACAGAATTTACAGAACATGAGGTGTTAGAACTGAACACTTTGGAATAGTTAACATTGCTGACTGAGGAGCACACACCAAGGATTTCAGTAACTGCCCAAAGCTTGAAACCTTTTAGGCAACCTGTGACAACCAAAATTCTAATTAAGTGTTCCTATATTATAATTCTCTTTAATTTGTAGACAGGATAGCATTCTGTGAGTGCTGTTTTATAGGAGACAGAGATTAACTAATGACTATACACAACTGCCTAATAAATCCACAACTTTTTCCATACAAAAGGAGGGAAATGATGCATTTCACATCTATGTGGAGGGCTCCTAAGTTCTCCAGGGAAGCAGAACTGACTCAGTAGCATCACCCTGTCATTTTGTGATTGTAAAGACTGGCAGAGAACACAACTGATGAGGAAGCTGGCAAGAAAAAGGATAAGAAATCTTCTACATAATAATGTAACTAATTATAAGGTATAGGATAAAGCCTGTATACAGAAAAACAATATACACATACAATAATTAAATGCATCTAAGGGGCTGAAAGGTATTTTACTCAAATGCTAGTATGTCACTTTTAAAAGAGGTCATTAAAAAGAATGCATGACCAGAATTAAAAATACATTTTCTTGACACTTTTCATCAGCTGTATCTTTGGATACCTCCAAGAGAGCAGGATTAAATGGACATCTCTAGGCTAAAGAACATTTGTACAAAACAAAACATAGCCAAAATAACATGCTCAATACCCTAGAGACAATTAGAAGCAGTATTTAAGAGAAGGATTTCAACTGTGATTAACACCATCGTGCTTAGAGACATTAAAGAGCGATATTAAAAAAAAATTAGCTATTTGTAATTAAATAATTTGATCTGTAAACTGCACATATTCAAAGGTATCAACTACAAACACATTTAGACTAGGTTAACTTTGCCTTTGATTATTCCATTTAACATGGAAAAAACCAGTCCTTTAATCTACATTCTGCTAGCCAAAGGATCAGTATTTTGTACTAGCAGTACAATTTGTACTATTTTGTACTCCCTTAAAAGAAAGAATAGAAAATATTTCTATGTCTGAAATAATGTTTTATACTTTGGCAAAAGCCTCAGGCTATCATACCCATGATAATCATTTGAATGCTTGCTTTCAGAAAACTTTCAACTTAAAAAAAACACTTTAAATATCACTTATTAGGCCAGCATCACGGATAAGAGTTTATTGTTCTGTTCAGCTGATCATTAAACCTCATAACCTGCACTACCAATATCATGTCAGCCCACATTTGGAAGGTTTTCCTATGGAAAATACTTGGAGAATGGTTTAAAAAATTATCTTTGCACCTCATTCACTGGTCAATTCTCTTCTTCTAATTAAGGCACAATTTCACATCAGTTAACTTCATAATAATAAAAATACTGTGCAAGTTTCTGGTCATATCAACTGAACAAACAAGTTTTATGGGCTGCCAATTGTACTTCTGTTCCTAGATGTTTACAGAGACCATTTCAGACACTAACTTTCCCAAGGCATCATCCACATCCCCTCGACTTGGCTCCTGACCCCGCACTCGTCCACGGCACGTTAAAGGCATGAGTTCATCGGCTGGATACGCGTGCTCCTGTCGGGAACAAAACAGCAATCAGTGCCAGTGCCCACAGCCGCTCCTGGGAGCGTGGGAAGGGATCCTCATCGTGCTGCTTTTCAGAAAAACTGCATCACACAGGCTTGCAGGTGGGAAGGGACCTCTGCTTGAGCAGGGCCACCCAGACCCAGCTGCCCAGTACCATGTCCAGACAACTCCAGAGCATCTCCAAGGAGGGAGACTGTGGCCTGTCTGGGCACCATGCCAGTACCTGGCCAACTCCACAGTGAAAAAGTGTTTTCTCATGTTCAGAGGGAACCTCCCAGAGTTCAGTTTGTGCCCACTTCCTCTGAGCACAGCTGAGAAGAGCCTGGCTCTGTCTTCTTGGCAGCCTCCCTTGTAAAAGTCCCTGGAGCTTTCCTTCACCAAGCTGAACAGCCCCAGCTCTCTCCCTTGTTAAATTCCCTGGAGCTTTCCTTCACCAGGCTGAACAGCCCCAGCTCTCTATCTTGTTAAATTCCCTGGAGCTTTCCTACTCCAGGCTGAACAGCCCCAGCTCTCTCCTTTGTTAAATTCCCTGGAGCTTTCCTACTCCAAGCTGAACAGCCCCAGCTCTCTACCTTGTTAAATTCCCTGGAGCTTTCCTTCACCAGGCTGAACAGCCCCAGCTCTCTACCTTGTTAAATTCCCTGGAGCTTTCCTTCACCAGGATGAACAGCCCCAGCTCTCTCCCTTGTTAAATTCCCTGGAGCTTTCCTACTCCAAGCTGAACAGCCCCAGCTCTCTCCTTTGTTAAATTCCCTGGAGCTTTCCTTCACCAGGCTGAACAGCCCCAGCTCTCTCCCTTGTTAAATTTCTCTGGAGCTTTCCTTCACCAGGCTGAACAGCCCCAGCTCTCTCCTTTGTTAAATTCCCTGGAGCTTTCCTTCACCAGGCTGAACAGCCCCAACTCTCTATCTTGTTAAATTCCCTGGAGCTTTCCTACTCCAGGCTGAACAGCCCCAGCTCTCTCCTTTGTTAAATTCCCTGGAGCTTTCCTTCACCAGGCTGAACAGCCCCAGCTCTCTCCTTTGTTAAATTCCCTGGAGCTTTCCTTCACCAGGCTGAACAGCCCCAGCTCCCTCAGCCTTTTTTTACAGGAAAGATGCTCCAGCCTCTCCATCACCTTGATGGCCCTTCACTGGACTGTGCACTCACCTGGGTGAGGGTGACACTCAGTGACAGGTAAGAGAACCCAGAAGTCCAAACAAAAAATTGGTGAAGTACTACATAAGACATAAAACCTCTAACAAGACTAAGCTTTTTACAAATACAACTGGCACTAATGTAACAAATATAATACTGACATCAACTATGATGAATCTTAAATATATCTAATTCCAACAAACATGAAAATGCCTCCTTAGAAGCTCAACACAAGTGGGTTGGGATGGAGCTTTTCTCTTGATTTCAGCAGGAAACTGGCTGCTGTACTGAGGTCTCCAATTTGACTTTTAGTGGAGAACTAACATGTGGGAGGATAAAAACCTTCAATTGCTGAGCTGAAATTGCAAGTAAACACATTCAAAATATTTCCAAACATATGGTATAAAAATAATCTGTATTCAAGCATGAGATAAAAATAAAAAAAAGGAACATTCCTCTATAAATAAACAGCTCTAACAACTTCTTTTGAAACTGATGGTTTGTTTTCCTGTATACCACCCTCCTGAGTGTTTTGGTCTTTGCTCAACTCTTTGTACTCCCCAAGTTTAACTACAAAAGGCAGAATCTAGATCATTTTAGTACAGCTCAGATGTTCTGAATATCTCTGCAAAGCATTCAGAAAAACAGATTAAAGAGGTACACAGCAAAAGCAATGTCAAAACTGAGATCTCTGGCTTAAATTTTGAGTAAGAGAAGTGATAAAAAAATCTGGAAAAACAAACTTTTAGCTTTGCAAATAAAGAACTAGAAGCATTTTGAAAAATAAAGTTCACTTATTCTCTGCCTGCAGCAGAGAATAAGCAGCTATTAGATTATTTCCCAACTTCTCAGTGGCCTCAAGTGACTGACATTTTCACATGTTCTAACAGTCAAGAAGAAAAATATCCCCATTATTACAAACACTGTTGAAGGACTGAAAAAAACCCACAGTTTTTTCTCAAAGCTTCTGTTAACAACCTCAAAAATAAATAAAAAATAAAAAAAATAAAAAAAGGTAAGGGGGTTTCCCTTGCAATTAAACATAAATTTTCAGTCTTCTAAATATGCATGTCTAAAATATGTATTAATAGAAACAGAAAATCAAAACTTTTCAGCTGGCTGTTTCAGTAACACCTGCAAAAATACTTCATTCTCCTGCTGTCAGAATCAAGTCTGATACTCTAATCTTTTCTTCAACTTTAAACAAGCAAGTCACATTTCTCTGTTTGTTTAGTGTTCCAGCATACGTGGCATATAAATATCCTTTTGGCCTCAAAGTTTCCAGGATAGCTGAAGTTTTTTCAAACAAAATTTTCTTGCTTCAGATGTGGCAAGACCCATACCAGTTGCCAGTTTATTCTACAATGAATAGTAGAAGCACAGATCCTTGTAATATTTTATCCAGTTTTGCCAAATACATAAGTATTGCATTGAGTGAATCCAAGCCAAGTGTTTTTCATGGAACCAGATTATAAAAATTACAACCAAAAGCCTGATGCTTAACTGCTAAAGGTTTCAAAAGTATGGAGCTTAAGTTAAAAGGAGAAGCTGCACCCCTTTGAAAATCCTTCTGCTTGGCTTTCTGTCCACCCTACAGTCCTCTATCTCTCCATGCTGTATAAAGTCTTAACTCCTGAGATTTTAAGCTTGAATTACTTATTAAAGTTTAAATCATAATACAGAACCTGGGACATGTGGCAAGATGCTGCCACAAAACAGCAGTTTGTGCTGCAGGAACTGATGCAACTTGAGAGGGGTTTCTGCAACACCCACAAAGAATGTGCAAGAATGTCCACATGAAGCCAGTAAGAATTAATCTCTTACATATTTATCTTAGCCACATCTACACTTTCTCCTCAGAAGTGTATTACTTATAGAATATTTGAAAGTAATTATTACTTGAGGAAGTCCATGCCAAGTAACTATTTATCCTTAAGCTTTTCTAAACTGAGCCAGACCAGAGTGTGTGGAATGGCTCAGAGATCCAGAAAGGGAGGACACCTGCACAGGAATCACAAGTCAGAGCAAAGAAACCACAGCCAGCATGTTCTATGGTCATATGACAGTATGACAGTATATCTGGAATGCCTGGATATGGCACCAGATCTCCCTTCTCCTCTATAAACAGTTTGTAGAAGAACACCCAAATTGCACTGAAGAAATATTAAATGTCATTTTTACCTACAAAATAAATAAGATGAATTTGTGTTCTCCAGAATCTGATGCCTACAGACAGCTTTTCTCGAGCTACTCTTTCCTGGAATTTCAAACCAAATACTCTACTGCCTGACATGAGATAAACTGGTTTGGGAAAGATCAGACATAGATTAGGAGAGTTACCACAAGCAATTCTCAGTTACCACTCTAAAAGCTATCACAACCCTCCTGAAAGTACTATTTGTTATGGTCTTTTTAAAGGCTTTACAGGTGCTGTTATTTATCTTAGCTCTGTTTTCACCCCTCCTTCCTGGATATTTCTATAGAACATCATGTACTGTAGGTTACTTTCTCCCCCACGTCAGCAACAACTCCTCTGAAAAAAATCAAACAAGTATTGGACTTACCATATAATTGCTATATGCATGATCAAACATTTCAAGCACTTGATTTCTAAAAAAGAAAAAAGAAAAAGCATTAGTGGTCTGTCTCCCCATGGCCTTTAATACACCACCTCACATGTATCACACTTTAATATCTGAATGTCAGGCACAAAGAACATATTCTACTCAATTGAGTGAAATATAGAATATTTTTTCTTGATTCAGCTACTCTTGTCCACTCCAGAAAGGAAAGATGCTTTCTTTACCTAACATGAAATTATTTGGGGATCTCTTGGCAAGCAAATACTAAAGAAAACTCTCACACTTATTTCATATGTTTGAAAGGACAAAAATGCTTCTAATATGTAAAAACTCCCCCGAAAAACACATGTTTTTTTTTTTTAAGACACAGCACTACTTCTGATCACTCCTAACTGTTTCACTAAAGAGCCCTGCAAGGAAAAAAACATGCTAATTTCTACCATCAACATAAATCACAGTCTCTGCTGATAAGACCAAACATAAAAGAGCCAAGAACGCCACAATTATATTGTAAATATCCAATTTAGTTAAATGACTTGGAAATTCAAGAAGTAGTTTTAACTCATCAAGTACATTAAGTCATCAAAAGAGCAGAGGATGGTGCTTCTCCCAGGTGCCTCTCAGGCTGCAGCAGGCAAAACCCCAGATGAACACACAAAGCTGCCAGGTGATGCAGCACACAGAAAACTCCTTAAAACTTACATTTACAGGAAAACACAAACATTGCCTGCACATGCCTGGGGCATCAGATGATACTCTGAGTGCAATTCAAAAATCTTGAAACAAATTGGGGAATGAAATTTCAACTCCTTGTGTAGCTTCATGAAGAAAACTTATAAAAGACTGCACATGCAAATTATCCTGAGAACCCAAGATGGAACATCCCAGTAACTGTAAACACTGGAGTTAAATATCAACTTATACCCGACAGCTGGACTTGATGATCTTGGAGGCTTTTTCCAACCTTAACAACTCCGTGACTAACAACTGTGAGAGTATCCACACTGTTTCTCCAGCAGACCTTTTGCATTATTGCTCTCTACAACAAATCACTGGATGGGAAGAGGATGATGAAATTGCCCCAGTAACATACTAAGACAAAATAAGCTCGATTGCAAATTTGTTTAAAGAAATCCCACTCCATGCAGGAAAATGCATTTCTATATATGTTGCAATATTTACCCTTCAACTAAAAACTACAATAAAAGAATCAGCCTCTAACATACGCATGCACGGGGGACCGAAGAGTTTAGGTTATATACAGGAACTAGGCAGAACACAAGTAAACATTTACCTTTTTTATGACTCCCGCACTCTCACACAGGCACGGCCATAATTAAACCAAGAGAGCGGGGATTTAGACTTACCTTTGACCACTTTCACCCCTAGCTCCACGCAAGCCCCGGCCGAACCTTCCAAGGCGAGCTCCCAAGCAGAGCAGAGCTCCAAGCTCGCCCAGCACATCAGCTCGATCGCACACCGCACAAGGGGCCGCGTGTCCCCAAGAGCGGGGTGACCCGGCCCCGAACACCCGCAGGGTCCGGCACAGGCAGCTCCAGCACGGCTGGGCACCGATGCCACGCGTCCCCGGAGTGTCCGGGGGACAGCGAGAGGACAGCGAGGGGCAGGGGATGCCGTCCCGAAGCCGCCCAGCCCAGCCCAGCCCGGGGGCAGCGCACACCCCCTGCCCAGCACGGCGCGGCCCGGCTCGCCGCCCTTCCCTCCCGCCGTCCCTGCGCTCACCCCAGCCGGCGCTTCTCCTCCCTGCTCATGGCCCCGGCGCCCGGGGCGGCCGCCAGCACGGAGGAGGCGGAGAGCAGGCCAAGGGCCAGGAGCTTCCAGGGCCTCCTCCAGCGGGGCCCCCGCTCCCCGGCGCGGCAGCCCGGAGCTGCGCTGAGGGCCATGGCGGCCGGCCGGGTGCCCGCTAGTCCCGCTGCGGGCCCATCGCCGCTCCCGCGGCTCCCGGGGCAGGAAGGGCCCGGCCCTGCCCCTCCGCGCGCGCCCGCGGGGGCGTAGCCAAGGAAACGGCCTCGCGCCACCGCCGCTTCCGGCACCGCCCCCCCCGGCGCGCGCCGCCGGGCCAATGGGGGAGAGCGGCGCGGGGGTCACGTGCGCCGGGGAGCGAACGCGTCACGAGAGGGTCGACGTGGACAAAGGGCGGGGAACCACAGCTCCCGGCATGCCCCGCGCCGCGCTCGCGCACGGCTCCCGGCGTGCCCCGCCCCCCGCGCTCCCTCAGGCGCTGCCCGGAGCGGCTCCGAGCGCGGAGCGTGCCTACAAATCATGGAGTGCCTTGGGACGGAAGGGACCGTGCACAGATCAGCTCATCGTGGGCAGGGACGTGATTAGAGCCCTGTCCAGCCTGACCTTGCACGCTCCCAGCTATCCTGGGCCAGCCACGGCTTCTCTGGGCACGCTATGACCGGGCCTCACCACTCTCACGGTGAGGAACTTCGTCCTAAATACCCAATCTAACACTTGGTTTGAAGCCGTTCCCCTCAAGCTGTCCCTCCCATAAACACTCCCCCCGCCCTGCCCGCAGGCTCCCCTCAGGCAGCGGAAGGAAACACCTCCGTCACTCCCGGCTGCATGAGGACCATTTCTTTAATAATAAATCCCCCAAATCATCACACACTGGCAAAAGCAGCCTCCCAGCAATGGAAGGGAAGAGCGTCTTTATTTCCATGACAAGCGTTTGTACAAAATTCCAAGCAAATACAATGTGTTTCGTGTCCTGGCCTTTAAGAGTGGAAACCCCATGGAATTCCGCACCCCGGCCCGCTCCCATCTCGGGCCATGAGATTTATTCCGGCTCCCAGTTAGTGAAGGAAACTGCAAGAATAAAGCCACAAAAACGACGGGATGGGTGCGTTATTATAATTCCTGATCAGTGGTCCCACATACCCTTGTGGATTGCTGAGCTCTTCCAACCAAGCTGTCGCTTCTAACCAGCTGCAGTAAAGACTAGAAAACCGCTACTTTATCCATTTGCAAACGGGCAGAAAATGCACAAAACCAGGGGGAAAAAAAGTTCCCTGGCCATGAGGAACTGCAATTTAAACTGCAGAACCAGGCAATGTACAGGCTGAATCTTCCCCATCCTTACCCATCTCACTGGTGAAAAACATCTGAGCAGCTGCATTCAGCAAAGCAACTTGTATCAGAGGAAAAGATTACCCAGATCTAGGCCTGCCACAGAAATAACTCCAAAATTACCATTATGGAAATACTTATGCAAAATGTCTCAGTACAGATGTATCTAATTCATATTAGAATGAGTTAGTTTCCTTTTGCAGGAGGCTGCAGTCTTTTTTGTTGCCATGCTAGTTGTCTTTCATACAAAAAAATATCAAAAACCCATCATGTCCCCTAATTTTAGCTTAAAAAGGCTGCTTGCTGCTGCTTAACTCTAGAGCACTTTGTAAATTTAAGTCAGTACCAATTAAAATAGTTAATGATTTCTAAAAGTGAAGCAGCTGACAGTGAAATAACCAATGATTTGTTAAAAAGCCACTGGCAGTGGTTTGTATGTTTAAAATTAGTATTTTTGCATTAAATATAAGGAGGAAACAAGTCAAAGTACTTGTGCAAGGAAAACATTTATGACCTTCACATTTCCATACAACAATACAGCTTCTAGAATAAATAGGAACTGCATTTATTTTACTGCAGTGACAGAGCAGTTAATCCAGTTATTCAACAAGGCTCCTTCCTCACACAGCAATATTTGCCTGTTCCTCTAGTGTCAATTTTCTGTTAGTATTAAAGAATATTTTGATAGCCTTAAAAGACTTTGCACAGTTTGCTGAAGTTAAATGCTAACACATATTATGCTCCCGGGACTTTGTTATTTCTTCCTGTGTCTTTATGGGCATAAATCCTGCACTCCTTGCTGCAATTATAATTAATCTTTGCTGTCCTGTACTGTATGACATTCAGAAACAGGCTCAAGACACTGGGCCAGAATATCAAGGCCTTAAACTGACCTCTAAAGTGAGGTCTTGCATTTGAAAGGCCAATTTACTAAAATACTGGGTTTAGTCTCCAAGCTTTTCTGTGCAAACTGAGATGGAATGAACACACTTAAGCAACTCTGCACCAAGATCATGGCTTGATACAGATTGTGGGTATGAAAGCAACTGTCTCATTCTAATAACTGCTTTTGTAATGTGATTCTGCCTGCCAAAATCTCAGCACCTGTATAACAACCTCTGGCTGCCTGTCACTTCAGTTAACATCTGCATTAGAAATTATATGCAATGATTCCAATATTTCACAATTGTTGCCACTTATTACATGATTTCCACACCTAAAAAAGGTCTACAGACCTGAGTAACTCAGTGAGAATGGGAATGGCAGGACTCAATACTCTGTATGAATTTTATGGTGGAATTTAAACCAGAGAAATGCTACCTAATGGTTATAGTTATTGTAAACATTCTCTTCTCTCCCTTCCATAAAACAAAACAAAACAAAATAGCCATAAAGTGCTCTGGAAGGCTAAATAACCCTGAAGTGCAGAGTGGGACTGAGAAACCTGCTCCCATACTTTCCCCTTTTTAAATACAGTAATAAGAGAAAAAAAACCCCTAAAAATCAGAATATTTGCTTGTCTTTGAGAACTGCCAAAACCTGAAAATAATTAAGTAATCAGTTTGCAGAGTTTGCACAGTGTGGCTTTTCAGCAATCTACTAAATCAACTATTTGGTTCTGCTTACTACTAAAAATGCTTTTATTTCCTGTATGCTGCATGCAAATTCTAAAAGCACCCTGGAGTATGTATGTACCAACCACCAGAATCAGAGCGGTACTTGTCAAAACCATGCATTTAAAAATCAGGAGGATCCCTAAGAACAGCCAAGTTGTTAAAGTAAGTTGATGGTAGTTGGGTGTTTGAAGTATTCAGTGGTCACATTTTCAGACTTTTTCTCTAGCTTTAAAAGGGAGCAGATTTGAAGTGACAGATGAGGCTCCTGAGCAGTAATCTGGTTTTAACCAAAAAGAAACCCATCGCCCATCCCTCAGGAAGGGATTCGTGCAGTAGCTGGGGACACCCACAAAAAGCGCATTTCCTCCAGCCCCCACCTGGGCAAGTATTCACAATGGAACGGGGATTACTGGAGTAGGTAGGTGCTGCAGGGCTGTGAAAGCTGCCTTTTACTCCTCGGAGTTTTGCTGCGTAGAGCCAGCCTCTCGGTGTTCTTCCTGGAGAAGGGCTTTTCCTGCTGTGCACGGGATTCCTGCGTGTGCAGATCGCTCTGGCTCGCCAGGATCCGTGTGCGCCCCGGGCCGCCCCGGGCGCTGCTGCGGCACCAGCGACACCGGCTCCAGCAGTCCTGGGCCCGGGTTGGCGCTATCCAGGATGGGCACGTCCCCCGTGCCTCCGCCTGCAGCAGGGCTCGGAAAGGAGCTCTGTGTGCCAGCCTCCCCCGGGACAGCGGGGCTGTTCCCTGCTCCTTCCTCCCCGCACAGCCTTTGCGCTTCCACCGCATTTCCCGCGTGTTGCTCTGGCTGCGGCCTCTCACCCGGTTCGCTCTCCACCTTTGCCTCCCGAGGCGGAGCCGAGCTCTCCACCAGCCACGGTGCTTGTGCCCCCCTGGGCACGCTCTCTACACTCCTGCCATCTGTCCCCAGGCTGCCCGAGGATGGGCGCTCCTCCTTCAGCTCCACACATTCTCCTGCATCTTCACTCCTCATCTGCTGGCTCACCTCAATTCCTGCCACGGCCACTTCCCTCAACTCGTAGCTCCCATTGTGGTGCTCCTGCAACTTCAGCAGCTCGCCCTCACAGACCTCCCTGATGTTCTCAGCTGGAGTATCTGCTGGGATCTCAACTGTCAACATCAGCAAACTCCTAATCTCGTTCACATCATCGGGGGATTTGCAACTCTTACAACTCTTTTCTTCTGACTGGCTTTCTTTTTCAGGACTATCCCCAAGCCCTGCTTTCCCTCTCTTTTCGTCCTGGGAGACAATCTTTGCCTCAGCACTCTCATCGCTTTCTTTTTCACTATCTCCTTCAAACCCTGTTCCTACTGCATTTTCACTCTGAGATAGTTTTTCCATAATTTCATTTTCTACTTTGTTTTTGTTTTCCACACTCCCTAAGATCTCTGTATCTCTTACACTCTCAGGTGGGCAAGTGAGCTTTATCTCAGAAACCTTTTCCTGTGCTGTGCTTGCTTTCTCAGCGCCGCTGACAGTCACAGCAGCCATGACTGTTTGACTCTCTGAAGTCACCTCTTCCTCCGCTGCTCCTTCAGGTACCTTAAGTTCTATTTGAGGGCTGGCTCCGAAATTTTTTACTGCAGTGTCAGTCTCAGAAGCTACTGTTTCCTCAACAGCTTTTTGTTGTGCCTTGAGTTCTTCCTCAGTGCTCACTACACACTCTGATTCGTTCTCCAACGCGCTTTTCCCCTCTGCAACTCCTTGTTCACTGTGGCCAGCCGAAGGGGACTCCTGTTTGTCACCAATGTCTGTAACAGCCACTGCTTCCCTGCTGCTGGCCTGATCACCAGCTGCACTAACAGAGGTGCCTGCCTCTTTGTCTGGTGACTTTCCCTCATCAGCATCCTTCTCCCACGCAATTTTCCCGGTCACAACGAGCATTTTGTCCCCGTGGCTCTCGGTGTCCGACCCCTCGGCTCGGGCAGCCGAGGGCACCTTGGTGGGGGTGCCCTGTGCTGATCCCACGGGGGTCCTCAGCTCCGTCAGGCTGGACACGCTCTCGCAGGGCACCTTCAGGCTGTCCTCAAACAGGTTGTGCTTCCTCAGCACAGCAGCTTCTTCGATCACTGAATGAAACAGAAACACCAAACTGCGTTGGGAAGGCTGACACAGGCACAGGAAGGAACATACAGCGCTTTCCCAAGTTTATGTTGTACATCTTGATACTAAAGACAACACTAATGTTCATTTTCAGCTTCCTTTTAGGTCACATTTCTTTTCTGGAAATGGAGATTTTATTTTTTGAATAATGGCACTTTAGTATTGACCTAAGCCTTTCTGAAGCAGAAAACCCACAACGCACAAGGGTAATGCTTCAGTGCAGAAGGATTTACATTGAATATGCCAATAAGAGTGTGCTGGTAATTATTATACCACTGTTTTGGAACAGAAGTGCCTATAGTCTGTAAAAACATCGTGTGCAGTAATCTGCTTGTCTTTTATCCAGGGTATAGACAGACAGGCATATATAGAGAGGTACAAGTATTTTATAAGTGTGTATATATATATATATATAATATTTATTAAGAATAGTTTTATTTCTGGCACAGAAGCAGAGACATTTGCAAGGAGTACTGCACTGGCATCAGTGAGTACTGGAAACTGCATCTAGCAGTTCATTTCATTTGAGGAAATTAATCTCTGTTGCCATAAGTCTTTGCAATTTTCTTAATCTTGCAATTGGCATAGTCTTGCCATTTAGTCATCATCAAATCTTTACAAGTAAGGACAGAATTTCCCTCTTTGGCCCAAGGAATCGATATCAAGTGAAGTTGCGATAATTACATTTTGTTAGAAAAAGGCTTGTGCCAAGCCATCACTCTTGAGTCCCACGGGTTTAGTAAAGCTGTCCCATAACTCAGATTTTAGGGCTTGCACACATCTTCAGTGAGGCAAATAAAAAAATATTGTAGGAACATAACCACTAATGTTGGAGAAAGTGGGACAGGAACAGCCAGGTGAGGACTCTGGAAGCTCTGAAGGAACAGCTCATGGGCCACGGGCTGCAATGTTATTCCTGTCACCTCAAGAACATTCTCACCTTTCAGGGCCTCTTCAAGCAGTGTCTGATACAAAATCTCTTCATACACGTTCTCTACTTGGATCACACTTGTGTAATCAGCAAAAATGTACTGCTCGTATCTCTGCAACTCCTGTGCAGGCAGGGAAGAAAGGAACAGATGGAGAAAACCGAGGGATTCTGAGTCTTGCTGCAAGCAAATAGCTCGGAGCTGCCATGGAGCAGGTCTTGCTACACTCCACGGCAGCTCCTGGGGTGCACTGTTTGAACTATGACTCCACGAGCTACGTGTGTCCACAATCAATTATGTACTTATCAAACAGGGTTCCTGCAGCACAGCCACAGCTAAAAGCACTACAGATCACTGCCTGCTGGAACAAACAGCTGCTGAGGAAATGCCTCACAACTTGTTTGTCCAAGGAGGCAAATCCACGGTGCACAGGAGATGTGGGATTTGGTTTTGTTTTTCTAATAGGTGTGAGCTCACTGATTTATACCCAGCAGGCTAACTGAATCATTATCATCAAGCAGCTGCTTGGTGGTCTATAAAAAGTAAATTAAGTGACCTCTGCCTACTTCTAGAAGAGGCACCTATATAAATCACTTGGAGGTTTTCAAGTCAAAGGTCAGGACTTGGTGGGGCCTGTCAGTTGTGCCACACTCTGGCTTCTAGAGCTGGCTGCTCATTTCTGCAGAGGCACAAATACAAGAGGCTGGTGGGAAACCAAACAGAAAAGGCTTGTGGAAGTTTTCTCCACCACTGCTTCCTCTGTGACAGAGACATGAGGTGTCTTCACACATATTCCAGGTGATAAAATGCTTGTTCCTGTGCACAAACACCCTGTCTCGAAGGCACTGCTGATGCTGTACAAGAGACTATTACTTTGGGGATCCTAAGGAAAGGAGAGTCACATACAGAAGAGACTGTTTTTAAATATATTCTTGAAAGTTGTAAATTTTAATAATCTTCACTCAAAGACTTGCAAGTGTAATTTGGCGAAACACTTGGTTTTAAACTTGTTATTGAAACTGAAACAAGCTGGGCATAACCAAGAGCAGCACACTGGGGGTGAGAGCTCACAGCCAAGGGGAGCAGGTGAACATCCATGGGAACAGAAGGGCAGGAGGCCCTTGGATGGCCTGGGGCAGTCCCCTTTCAGCAGGCACAGGACAAGGCAGGAGGATGCCCAGGGCTTTCAGAGGGTTCAGACTATTCATTCTGAGGCCAGGTGAACAGAATTCAAACCAGCCCCTGCTGCAGCCACGGGGATACCATCTCCAACAAACTGATGTTTGCTGACTGAACATGCCCTGTCTGGTTAGGGGAGCAGAGATGGTCTCTGTGATTATTTCCTGACTGTTGTGCAACCCTTGCACTGAACACACAGACAGCAAGGGCTGTCTCTTGCTGAAGGAGCTAAGCACAGGCTGGGCTGGACGTGCCTCTGGGTGCTGCTGCAGAGGAATGAACACAAAGCCCATCTCATCCCTGCATCCCAGCTGTACAGAACTCAATTCCAGGGACTTCAGATCTCTAGGAAAGGAATGAACCAGGGATGGGCAAAGGACTTCAGCTGCCTTTGAGAACATATACACAGTGTCTCTGTGTCCTGAAATCTTCCTTGGGCTCCACGCCCACCCAACCCATGAAGTGGCAAATGTAAGCACTGGGCAGGCAGGAAATCTGTGCAGCTCTCCAAGAGAAAACAGCCTGACAGTGTTAAGAAATTCCTGCCAAGGTCCTGTTCCTCCCCTGCCTTCCATTATTGGTTTTTGAGGTTTTTAGTCACAGGCACCTACTGGTTTGAATGTTGAAGCCAGTGTCCTCTGCATTGTGGGCAGGGTAATCTGCACCAGTGCCTCCTGGAATATCTTCTTTCTGATGGTGCTGCTGTCGTAATCGTATTGCTGCCAAAACACACCAGAAAGAAAAAAGCCCACGCGTGCCTGGGGTTATTCACCACTCCCTAGGGAACTGGTTCCTGTCAGCCTGTAGCTGCTGCATCACAGGTGCACAGGGGTTTGAATGGCCACACAGGTTAGTCCAGCTTCTACAAAATCACTCTAAAATCTACTGTTCTGGGATCTCTTTCACTTCTTTTAACTTAGGCCAGAAACAGCCCCTGATTGCCCTCCCCAGGTGTTTCAGCACTGCTCTTTCTGAGAGTAATGAATCCTAGCAGCAGGCTAATCATAAAGTCAATTTAAAATTATTTATCCAGATCCACAACATATGAATAATCTGATTTACATACAATTAAAGGGGCTGCACATGCAAATACTTCTATAAGTGTCTACTCAGAACTAGGTTTTATCCCCCAAATGGGCAGCTTTGCTAAGTGCCACCAAATCAGTATTTTCAGCTGGATGGTAAAAGCTTATCTTCTTTCAAATACTGAGGTACATTAATATAAAATATATTCTCTTTTTACAAAAATGCAGCCTGCAAATGTGCTACATGACATTTACCTTCAGCACTCTCAGCTTGACTTTTTCAATGGTTGTTGCAACTTTGGCCGAGTCTGCCTGGCGGCTTGGAGAGAACAGCTGCTCAAAAGTATACACTGCATTTTCCATCAGCTAAAAATAGTAATTAAAAAATCTGTTAGAGATCAGTAACATCAAATTCATGCAAACATGGTAAGTGTAACTTAATTTATATTGTGTTTCTGAGAAGGTGCTCTGAAGAGCACTGAAATGCTGCAATAAATAAATAAAATTAAAGTTGTAGTATCATTATCATGCTGTCCCAGATTTCTTGTACAGATTTGATCTCATGTCACCACCCTAACTGATGGTGACAGAGCCAAAATGTAGAATTTATTATCTGTGTATACAGATCACCGTCAAAACTCATTATCCCTAATAAGAAGACTCCCATTGACTTCTATCATTAATCATTAATAAAAAAAGTATTTAATAATACTGCACATAATTTTCAGTACCTTTCATTACAAATAATAATCAGCAAAAATCACACAGAGTGCAATCATTTTTCACAGAATTATGCTAAGCTGGCATTTACCATATTTTCAGCTTATCATTAAGAATATTATCCCCCTAGTCTGAAGATGTTTGAGACAAACAGTTCAGCAAGCAGTAATTGAGTCTATTTAATGAGGCTTTGCCTTTTCTTTAGCTGTTCCCATTCAAATTTTAACATTTTCTTACTGGAGAAGTACAGGGAGATATGCAGGGGGGGCATTCCTTCAGCCGGTTGAGACCGTGCTCCAGATTTCCTGACACTGGCCACTAGAGGATGCCAAGCTCCCAAAGAATCCTGCTCCACCCTCCACCCCAGGTACTTTTTAGCCAAATATTACACCAACACAGGTATGTCTGATTTTATTTATTTATGAAATAAACGTCCATTTGAAAAAAGGGAAACTACACAGTATTTTTATGAGGAAAACACCAGCCTTTTAAAGAGGAAGATGCAATAAGAGCATGTTTAGAACAACTTGTGCTATAATTTAACTAATTTCTTGTTAATTTTGACTCATGTTCTGTTCAGAAAAAAATGTCCTATTGGTTTATATGGGATTTATTTTCTGTCTACTTCTTTTTCTTTACTCATGGTCTTCACTGAGTGAAAGACACTTTATTTGGCAGTATTTTGGAATGGTCCCCCCTGAAAGACCCAGACATGAAATCAGAATTTTATTTCTGAGTAATTCCTTGGCTGCTGGTCCTGGCTGTACTCAGAAGAGCTGCTTTTAGGAAAACCCTATCCCAGCACTGTCCTAGACACTTGTTTTCCATATTCATAACTTCCACTCCATAGATCTGGACCAGCTCCATTTCACAAGATTACTGAGCAGACTAGTAAATTTCCCAAATACAAATTAAAATCACAGGGTTCAATTTAGAGCTCCAAGGCCAAATGTGCCTCATGATCTGGCAATTGAAATCAGTCAGCTGGCCAGCTCCTCAGAGACTTCTGGCCAGGCATCCAGGGGAACCCAGGCAAAGCAGAGTTATAGCCCATACCAACACAAGAGGGGACAAAGAGGTGGAGTTCAGTTTTCATCTGGAATTGTATCATCACCTCCACCAGTCTCCTGAAAAGTGAGGCTGGATAAAGCACCTACACTCTGAGATGTTGTCTGAGTTTCTAATATTAATTGCTTTACTTTATATTGGTGAGAAAAGCAACTACCATGGAGGAGACATTCCATTTTGGTGAAATACATTTAAGACCCTTCTTGAAAAACTGAGCCTTGAGAAAGGGAATCAGGTGAATTTAAGCCACCCCATTAGTTACATACTCAACTTTCTTGGGTGCTGAGACACTGGGGATGGAGAACCTGAAAGTTCAGGTGATCAGATGGTCCATCCAAAATTTTCATGCCTTGCTGAACGACTCACACACACAGTCTCACAAATATAAGTGTCAAGCAGCTTCTACCTGGTTTTCCCAGGTTTTGTTATCTGTACCTTGCCTGAGAGACACTCTGGGGCTCTTTCACAGCTTTTATCAAAATTACTTTGAAGCAGATTGGCAGGACAAACCTAACCTGTTCTCCCAGGAGGAAAAACTGGATCTTACAGTACCTCTTGCATGAAGTTCTGCGTCCTCTGAATCACAAAATCGATGTGATAGACCTTGAAGCGATTCTTGAGGTCCTGCAGGAACTCCTGCAGCAGGTTCACTTTCAGATAGCAGGGCTCCATTTTCACTGAGTTGAAGGGCAGGGTCATGAGCTGATCCACATTCTGCATTCCCATGCAGGTTTGGAGAGAAAGCAACCAGAGGTGAATTTTTAACAGAGAATATAACAGTTTGGCTTTAACCCAAATTCTGGTACCTGCACTCCAGTTGCACAAATACCACAAGACTTCCTAAATGACAAAACCAAGTGCTCGTGTCTTCCACCTGGGAAAGCAAATCCTGCTGCCAGCCAAGGTCTAGCCAGAATGTCCTAGTGCTGATATAAAGGCTCCAGCTCTGTTTTGTCTTACCTCCTTTAGCCTGGTCATGTCATTGCTCTTCTGGAAGTCCTGGATGATTTCATTCACTTCCTTATCAAAAAGCGAGCGCACTTCCATGAATCCAGAACTGATGGGGCCCATGAGCTCCTCCAGGATGGAGGTGAGAAATGGCTGGATGTTCTCAGTGCAGCACTTCTGGGCAGGCTCAGAAACACTGGCTGGAGGGTCACACAAGACAACAGTTGCATTTAGAGACAGTGAAAGAAGGAATTTGAAATCATCTCTTTACAGTTAATTCAATGTTTTTGTATTTTTCCCTGGAGTCACACCTTCACACAGGTGATGAGGGTGTGAAAGGAGTTTACAGCTTTATGAGTGACAGTGGAAACTCTTGTCCCAAGCCTCACCTAAGCAAACACTGGTGACTGGGGGCATGTGAGAGTGGAGGAAAGGGCAGCTCTGAGTGTGATTACCAGCTATTTATTTATTTGCCAGCTTAAGCAACACCAAGAGCATTTTGCCTGCTCTTTACATTTCCTTTTATATTCAAAACAAAATTATGATTACTTCACCTTAATTAAAAAACACCTAAGAAGTCCTTTGGCTTAAATATTCTTTGGAAGGCCATGGACTTGTTACATAACCAGAAACTGGTTTTGTGGTGCATTCCTAGAGATCAGGTCTTTTAATTATGCTCATGTGACCTGTATCTTCACTACCTAAGACTGCTCAAGTGAAAATGAAAGCAGAATGAGCAACTCTGATCAGGATACTCAAAAACTTTCAGCTCCAATTGGAGAAGACCTGGTATCTTCACAGATACAGTGGCCACAGGTATCAGTTCTCATCAAAGACAGCAGAGGGTTATTAACATTCTGGAAATTGGTGTCTTCAGTTGGATTTCTCAAAACAAGCACATCTGATAATCTGAGCAACACAGGAAACATTGGAGAATTGCCCCAAAGCACAGCTGTTCCTCCACTAACCTTTGATTTTTCCAGCTAAGAAGTTCTTGGAGTTCAGAATCTGATCCATGTCTGAACGAATGGTGCCTTCAAGAGTTTTTGCAAATTCTCTACATTCTTCTTTCAAGGTACTTAATCCTTCTGCCACCTGCTGCTGGACTAAGCCATAGGTTTCCTCTACGATCTGGACCCAAATCAAATTGAGAAGCAGAGATCAGCACCAGCACCCACAGAGAGCTGCTATGAGCAAGAGCTGCCCTGCAAGTGTCAGTCCTTACCCCAAACCAGGCCCGTTTCCTGTCATTCCTCTTGCCCTTCATTTTAGGCAGGATCATTGTCTGGAGGTTAGGCAGCAGTTCCTCCATCACCAGGTTGCTCAGGATCTGTGTGGTCAGGAGATGAAAAGGACAAGTTCCCACCCTGCTCTGAAGGCTGAGCACTGCAGCACAGAGTGATGGGTGCAGGCAGTGGCTCAGCTATTCCAGCTGCCAGGAATTGCCCACAGAGCTTTGCACTTTCTCTACCTAGATCTGAACTGCAACTCCTCTCCCACTCAAATTAATGTGCAAGACTTAATATACATCTGATTTTGGGAGCCTAGGCCTCCCTCTCCATGTTTTTATTTACAGCCACTGTCTCTGGCCTGAGAAAGCTGCACCAACAGCCCAGCCCAGTTCACAGTCAGGATGACATCCCTGCTGTACCCAAGCTGCTGGCTGAGCCAACACAGAGTGCAAAAACACTGCTCAATTTTCCATTTTCCTCATGCAGGGCTTTTTCATTCATGTCAGTGTTTCCAGACAGTGCACCTCATGTATTACAGCTGCCAGAGGGATCTGAGGCATGCACCAACACCAGCAGAGGGAAATGGCAGGAACTAGAGCAGCACAAGTACAGAAGGACTCTGACTGCAGCCCAGTGTAAACCAGGGCATAAACAGCCCCTACAGAAATACTGCACCCAATACCCAGCTGGAATACACCTCTAATATACCTTGAATATGCAACACACTTTTATTGTAGTTTTATTTAAGTACTTATAGATAATTCCACAGCAGCACTTCAGATTCAGCTCTGCTGACTCAAATGTCTGTCAAAACCATTCTCTAATTCAGATCCTAAACTAGTGGCTCCTTTAAAAAAGATCTGTGAATAACCCAAACTATCACAAATAATAAATGTGACAACAGATCAGATAGATTTAAGAGCCAAGGGAAAGGCATGAAGCTGTGTCAGGGGAGGGTTAGGTTGGCTGTCAGGGAAAGGTTCTTCCCCCAGAGTGGTGCCCAGGCTCCCCAGGGAATGGGCACAGCCCTAATGCTGCCAGAGATCCAGGAGAGTTTGGACAGCACTGCCAGGGATGCACAGGGTGGGATTGTTGGGGTGTCTGTGCAGGGCCAGGAGCTGGACTGGATGGTCCCTGTGAGTCCCTTCCAGCTCAGGATATTCTGTGATTCCACAATTTTATATTGTGAAGATTCTTGAGCTCTCTGGGAACCTTTTGAAGGCATTGGTGGATGTTCCCTCAGGTGCCTGGCTCATGCTCCCACCCCAGACATGCTGCAGCCCCAGGGTGTTCTGATACTGGGGGGACTTGGCCACCACAAATGAGGGTCAGCAAATGCATTCCTTGGCATTCTGCAGGGACTTCTACAGCAACAAATTTCAGCCTGCTTGCTCCAAACCACTCACTTAGCTTGGATATTTGCCTAAAATAATTATTATGTTTGGTCCAAGCAGGCCATGAGAACACACTATACTTACAGAATGAATTATTGCTAAGAAGATAATAGTGGAACTAGGCTGGATGTCCTCTGATTACAGCTCTCCTGGGACATTTGGGCTATGAGTAAGTTTTTGGCAAGCAATAGGAAAAATAAAACATGAAATGAAACTAGCACTATAAGAGCTCCATAACATGAGGGAGGAGGAGAGAAGAGGAAAAACCCTCATGTAATTCCTTAAAGTAAAGAATTTATTATCAGATGTTAGGAGGGAACTTCAATCATTGATATGATGGCAGTGGGAAATACATTGTTTATAGATTTTTCTCCAGATTCCACATTTTTCCACATTTCAAAGGTAGGCTTCTTCTAAAACAATTATCTGGTTCCTTAAAACAAACCACTCTCCTTAAGGTTTTTTCCATTTTCCCAAAGGAAAGCCAGATTTTTCAAGGAAAACAGCCAGCAGTTGGCACTAAAGTAAATAAGTAAACATTGCTACTGAGTCCTCAGTGTTTGGGGGAAAAAATATAAATCAGGGTGTAAATAATGCCCTAAAGTCATGTGGAGTGATGCCAATGGGTTTGTGGGGTAATCTCAGCTACCAGAAGTGCTCCAAAAGCAGATGCCCAAGTGTGGACCCAGACACTGGGCTTAGCATTTCATCTCTGCAGTACTGAAGGACACAGATTTTTGGTGTTTAAGTGTAACTGTTGCTATGCAAGACTCTGTTTCAGAAGTTTTTATTAAGAAAGAGTTATCACTTACATGTGAGTAAAAGATATCTTAAAATCTCAGGTATTTCTATCTACTAAATTTTCTTTTTTAAGATGCCCTTTTTTGCCAAGAGAATTTATAATCTTCCCTATCCTCAGAGCTGCCATACCCAAATCCAAAAAGCCCACCAGGAATGTGTTCTTTTACCTCTTTTTCATTGCCAGTTGTCATTTCCCAGGGGCCATAGTGGCCTTTCTCCTGCCTGAAGAACTGAATGGCCTCTAAGAACGCCTCCACTTCATACGTGGTCTGTTTGAGAAAGTCTGGAGGAAACAAACAGTGACAGAAAGGATTTACCCAGAAATAATCATTACAAATAACCATCATTTTCTGATCCATTTCCCACTCCATATGCACACAGCAGTATTTACCAGTATATTGCAGCATATTGCCTGGAGACCTTGGGCATTCACTAAGATTTAGAAGGGCATTAACATAGGAAAGCTCATCCCTTGCCTTTACACCTGTGAGCAATGTAAGGTGGCACAAAGGAGGACTCAGCCTGTGGCTGAATTGGGAATTCTTCCTCTTTAGTTTGGATAAATTGCTAAGTCCCCAGTTATCTCTCCCCAGTGATGCTTTAGTTCCTTTGTTTTGTTAAGAAACTGTTGGTTTTTCATGGATATACAACAAAACAGACCTCAACAAAGCAAGCACCATGCCTGTACCAGTTAAGAACAAAAACTCCTGACAAGATCATGCTGATTTCCCCAAATATTTCAGGAATGTTCAACCAGAGCTCTGGAATATCTGGTTATTGTGCAAGGCCACTTCTGCCAGATGGGAGCTCTTCCCAAGAACAGTGAGGTGGCCTGGGGGCACCTTGGCCTCAAAACTGAAGCAGAGTGGCTGCTTGGCAAACCTGAGTGAAAAAAACACCCCCAAACACTTCAGGGATTGAAGTGCTGTGTCTTCACTATCAGAGCATCAGGATTATTATCTTGTGGGAAAACAAAGCCACAAAGGCTTATTGTCCCCTCTCCAAGATTATCTGCTGCAGCCTTGAGCAGCTGAAGTCCTGTTGTGCACTCTGAGAACAAAGGAGGGAAGAACAGGAATGCTGATTCTCTCAGTGGGAATTATGCTGCTTTAGAAGGTACTGACACATACAAACCATTGTGATGAGAAGAGTCAGGAGTGAATTCTCAAGCCTTGCTTGTCAAGCAACACTTTGGGCTTGTTCATGAAACTGCTAAGAGAGAAGCTTTATAAAGCTTGTATAAAGGCCAAGGGCAATGCAGGGATTAGAGAAATTATGGGAAGCATGGAGGATTAACACCCCAGTAATGCCTGAAATAACTCCTCCATGCACTTTAACAAAAACAAAAGCTACAGAAACCTACAATTAACTTCATCAGGCCTTTATCCCTGAAGCTTGAAAACTGCTGGAAAACTGCATGGTGTCAGATCTGCTCAGAGCCCAAATGTCAAAATTTGCCCTTTCAGGGTTTTGCCTGGCTGGAATGACTGCAGGAAGGTTTGTTAAACACACTGAGGGGCACTAAACACTCTCTCAGTGCCACTCTCTTGATATTATTCCTCATCTGCAGATATTTGGAGATCCAAAGACATCACACAAATTCTCCAAGCTCATACAATAATCAAGCAAACAAAAAAAATCAGCCAGGTAAAATCCCAACCCTACCTTCACTGCTGCCTCCAGGATTTATAGCATTTCTCATAGCAAGTCACAAACCAGGGTGCTAAAATATCAGTATTAGTTTTAAGTCAGGCTGTTGAGTGCTGAGAGAACATCCTCTGGCCACAGTTTTAATGAAAGAATGGAGTGTTCCACCTGAGAAACTGAGGTGAAGCATTGCATTCAAAAACTCTTGTCCTCTCAAAATAAAACTCAAAATATTTTGATGAGAAGAGGGCCTGGTTTGGCTGCAGGGAGGGAAAACTGCAGCTCCCACAGCCCTCCAATCATGACTCACATGTTTTCCTCCTTCACAGCTGTGCTCCCTCCTAACCCAAAGGGACAAGAGACCAACCAAGAGGCTGATCTTGGACTGCTGAGATGGTGATGCACCAGTGCTGACAGGAGTCTGCCCTCTGAGATCATCAAGTTTTAAATCCATACTCAAGGGAGTATTCTCTTTCTGTTCTGACTGTCCCCAAGCCCATACTGCAGTGGGTGCTAAAAATCCAACAGTGATTCATTTGAATAGCTCATGGGAAAAACATCAAGCTGTAAGTGCCATAAAATCCCAATCCCACATTCTTTCCTATGCCAGTAAACACAGGACACAAACACAATCATGGCAGTCTTGCTACAAAGAACAACTCCGAGCAGAAAGAAAGCTTTATCCTCCAAGGCTGCTACAATTGCTTAATTTAGGCAATTTCATTCTCACTTTCCATAGGAGGAAAAGATGGCCTCAGGGATGAGGCTTTGAACAAGTGGATCCATCCAGTGTGGGGCTGTGCAGAAGCTGCTGGCGAGGCACAGGAGACAGAACCACATTCATGGATGGGCTCAGGAGAAGGGGATTGTAGCTGGAAGGAGCTGCCAGGCACGTCCTGCACGGCCCCATGGCCAGCAGTGCCTGGAAAGGCTGGAGCAGGGCAGAGCCTGGGCAGCCCAGCCAGCCCAGGGAACAAGGGCTGGGCTGTTGGGCAGCCCCGGTGCTGCGAGGAGCAGCTGGGCTGTGCCACGGCAGCAGAGCTGCAGCTGCACACAGGGCAGTGCCAGAGCCAGCACTGCCAGGGAGCAGAGGCATGGGGAGGGCACAAGGGTGCTCCCCTCTCCTGAAGCACATCTGGCACCTGTCCTGAGTGATCCATGTGTCCTGCTGTGCTTGTATGCAGGGGAGCAGCTTAGGGCAGTGCTGGCTGCACTATTCCATACCCAAATCCCACCCAGAGCCAGGAAGGTTACTGAGTGTTCTCCAGCAAAAGGCTTTACAGGTACCCAGACTGATACTGTGTGCTTAATCCAGGATGCCTTGCACTTGGAAAATCACCCAAGCATCTTCTTCAGCTTCTAATGAACATAACATCCCTTATATGTGGAGATTAAAATAAAATTCTCTTTGTTCTGTTTAATTTTTTAAAAAAGAAAACCTACCTAGAGACTACATATCCAAGCATAGAGCCCAATTTCAGTAACAGATATTGCTAACCACAGATTCCTTTTACAAATGCAAGAGTAACTGCTATAAAGCTCCCTTTGACTTTGGGAGATGGAAGCACCATGACTTTATCATCTCCCCAAACTTGCACACGTCTCAATGGTATGGCTCAGTTTGTTCAGGACTGCAGAATGCTTTCTGGGAGGGAAGGAACTTCCCTGCAGTGAATAATTTGTCTCCCATGCCTGGGCTGTCCTGGCAGTCTCCTGACAGGGTGCCCTGGGCTATGAGCTGCTCCTTCTGTCCCTTGGCAGGTGAATGTCTGGGGAGTGATGAGCAAATCTTCATTCCCATAGTCTGCAGGCTCTGCCAGCCCTGTCCCTGGCAGGACAGCTGCACCTTGGGGATGGAGATGGCTGAAGCCCCTGAGGACAGGCTGTCCATTTGTGACTCACCAGCACTTCCCATGTGTCCAACAACAGCAGCAGGAATTTACTGCCTCATGGATTTGGTCACATCCACAGCCACAGATCAACTGGTGCTACCCCAGTCAGAACACTGGAGGGCTTTGTGCAAGAATTCTACAGATGAGCCTCGTGACCAGAGAGGCTGAGTGTTCCAGCTGCCTCTGGCTCTAACTGGATTTCCAGCAAATCCAGATAATATGAAACCTGCATTTGAACATTTCAAACTGTGCATCTGTCTGTCCTGCACACTGCTGCCTTGGGGCTGCTGGTGAGGAGGTTTAATCACTCAGATGATGATTTTTTTCTTGATTACAAGCAAAGGAAGATGCCTTTATAACACTAGCATAGCTGTTAAAAAGTGATTATTTCAACATTCCATTTAAACTGTCCCTCTGAACAGAAACTGTCCCTAATGGCACCTGGGGACATGGTTTGGCTGGGTTAATGGCTGAACTCAGTGAAGGGCTCTATGGACTGTGGATAAAGTGCTTTACCAAAGTGAGCTCCACCACGAAGAATAACCTCAGCCTTTTGGCTGACATTTCACACAAAGACATAGCTGAACAAGTGTTAAACCAGAATCCAGAAGTCTGAGCTCACAGAGCACAGGTTTTAATTAAAGAAATGCTGACTCTCACATAACGCCCTTCATCTGACCACCAAAACTCAGCAGCAATCCACCCTGGCTTCATCTGCTTCCTGCAGCATCCCAGCCAGATTCTGCACGCAGGGAATGTCATTTATATGATCCTGGAATTCTTCCTGCAGGTAAGTAATTGATAATACTAAAGCAATGTGGCACCCAGTGCTGGCTGTTTTTGTAGGGGATGATCACACCAGGGCTCAGGCTCACCAGCCTCAGGAACTGCAGCTCTCTCCAGTGTCTCTTCCCAACACAAGACATTCACAACCAATACAAAAAACTCAGGACTTTAGTTCCCTCCTACAAGACAGCAGGGCCCAGTAACAGGATTTGAACAAAGGGTGGAGAATGCAGGAGAACAATCACTGGAAGGAGATGAAGATGAGGAAGGAGTCTCCAGTCTGGTGGCCTTTCACTGAGGAGGAGAATGTCACTTACTATTGATTTTTCAAATATGATAAATGAATAAAAACTGCATTTGATTTTAGGTGATCTCAATATTATTTCCTTGCTTCCTCATCCATTTGATGGAGAGCTGGCCAAAACATCTCTAATAACTCCTTGTGGGTCACTTTATAAATGTCAGTGCAGGTATTGGTGCAGGGCCTTCTTTCTTGTGGTGTTACAAATGGATAGTAGGAGGCAGATAAAGAAATATATGGAATTTGAAGTGCAGTCTCAAAAGCTGCACTTATTATTTCCCCTAGACACTGCTGCCCTCAAGAGAATAGATTTCATGCTATGAAATGCAAATTACATTTTCCCAATTTTCTCATCCTTCCAAGTCATTCCCCTCTCACCTTGGCATCTGTTTCTTTTGTATATATTTAGACTTGCTTTTCCCCTGCTTTCCACTATATACACTATATAAATTAAAAAATAATCAATTTCTGACTGGATTTTTAAAATTTAGTTATTTTAAAACAAAAGCTGGTAAAAAAAGGAAAATACACAGCCCCAAAGCAACAAAAGAGACAGGATAGTGGTACTGGTACTTCAAAGATAGTGCTCCCACTCTGCCAGCCCCCAAGGATTTGGGGTGGAGGCAGCTGGAGACCATCAAGGAACAAGAGATATTCCTGCAGGGAAGGAATCATTCTGCCAACCTTCCAGCACCACAATTAGGGGATGCCCTTAAAATAAAAATAAATGAGCATGATAAAAATCATTTCCCTTTCTAAGAGCTCTCATGAGCTCCCACAGGTTTGAAGAGCTGCTGCTTTTTAGATACCACAGACAGCTGGTGAAAGGCCCATGGCCATCAACTCCAACAAAATTAAACTGTGGAAATTCTGCCTCCAAAAAATAAGGAATGGTCCCAACCCACTGGGATGGCAGGTAAGAAAAGGAACATGCTTTGAATGTGGGGAGAAGAGGAGAGCTTAGGAACTGCACCTCAGGAAAAGGGAGTTCCCTGGGGCTGAAAATGACCCTCCAAATAAGAGGACACACATTTGACCCTCACAAAATGCTGTCCTGTGTCGTGAGCATCCAAACTGAGAACAAAGTGAGATGTGTATGGTGCTGTGGGCCTGAGAGGCATCATCCTCCCAGCTCTGGGGATTTCCTGAGAGCAGTGTGCTGTCACATTATCCACAGAGCATGTGGTGTGAAGCTGCTAACCACCAACAGAAGCTAGATGAGGTCACTTCCAAGCATGACAGAGCCCTGGAAGAACATGCTGTATTTATAGCTAATAAAGCTTTGCAGCACAACTTCCTTCTGTGCCACCAAACCAACACTGAGCAGGGTTAACTGTTTGGTTATCAGCACCCAGATTAATTCAAAGCAGCACCAGACAGGGCACAATGAACCCCCCAGTGGGGGAACCAGCAGCTGTGGGTTTCATAGTCTAAAAAATTAATGAACACTACATAAATATACACAAAGGATCACAGTATCACTTTTTTCTGAGATTCTTCTAAGTGCTTTCCAAACCAGCTGTACTCCTATATTCCTGGAGCAGGTGGGAATTTGGAGAAGAGAAGTTTTGTGGCCTTTCAGTACCTACAGGGGCTGGCAGTGTCCAAGGCCAGGCTGGACAGGGCTTGGAGCAACCTGGGACAGTGGAAGGTGTCCCTGCCCATGGCAGGAGGTTCCTTCTCACCCAAACCATTCCATGATTCCATGATTCCATGATTCTGTGATTTCTCTGCTGCAGAACCTCGAAGCTGGAGCCTGAACACCACCTTACTCTGCACAAATGAGTCTTCACAGCTCCTAAAACATGCTGGGGTGGAGGGTTCAGGGCAGAGGCTCCCCTGCACCACCCCATGCCTGGTAGTATGCAAGAAGATAACCAGCCCAAGGTGAGAGGGATAGGAAGAATGGAATGGCAATTATGATTTTAGCCCACTCATCATCTTGATGTTTCAGAATGAATGTCACTCCTACAGACTGAAAATCCTCACCACAGTGTAGGAAACCAGACTGGCAGAAAAGGCAGAAGCCACGCTGACTGAATGAACTCATGCTGTAGAGCAAAAACATCCCTGAAAGAGGAGAAATAGGCTTATTCCAAGCAAAATATTCTAAATTATATAAATTATCTAATTATACAAATTATTATCTAAATTATACAAAAAATTTTCTCTATCATGTCCTAAAAGTTTTAGTGAGTTTTTTTTTAAACACACCACAAGCCTCATCAAAGGTATTTCTAGGGAAATGGCTTTGTCTGTTATGAAAACATTAACATTCCTATGGACATTCACACATCAGTTTGAAAAGTCTATTTGGAACTCATGTGACTGGTAAAACAACAGCCATTCATATGGATCATAGGTGGTCTTATCTCACTAACCAAAAAGGGATTTAATTAACCCAAGTACAGCTGCTTGAGACAAGCCAAGACACAAGCCTTGGTAATGAAGGGGTAAATATTATTTCCATTTGTACATTTTCCCACCCCAAATTACTACACAAAGCTTCCAGAAGGCCTCACTTTCATCCCAGTGCACAAGGGCATTTTTCTTTAATGTCATAAAAAGCAATTTCCTCCTCAGTTGTCCTTTAATTGCTCCCTCCACATCCAAACAGGCAACAAGAAAATCTTCCCTTCATCTTCCTCTCTGGGGAAGAAAGGCCACCCTGTCTGAGGCATGAAGACCCAAAAACCCTTCCAAAGTGTGTCTGGACTCCTGACAGCTGCTCTGCTCTGTAGATAGAGATATATAGATACATTCATCCCTCAGCTCAAGGATTTCTTGTCAGCTTCTCAACCTTTATCAGTGCTTCTGGAATTACTCTGAACTCTAGTCCAAGAGTTGCTAAGTCCTCTACAGGTACTACAGACATGTAATATAGGAAGTTTAGAAATAACTAGGAGAAAAACAACTGTCAGATAAACCCAGAGCTGAAAAAGGAAATGCAGACACCAATGATGGCACCCCTGAAAGTCAGAGATGGAGAAAAAAAAATCTGCCCTGCATCAGCTTTTGTCTTTCTCTCTTGCCTAATGTATTTCTTTATTACACTTCTTTCATATATTTATTGCTCAAAGTAGTTTTTGTTGTTGTTTCTGTTGAAATTGGAGATGACAGGATATGAAAGGTTTTGAAAGTCCCTCAGCTTCCTGTGTCAGGAGGGTGATTGTCAAGATGCGGACGTGAAATCAAACCAGACGAAAAAAAATAAAATCATGAAGTGAAACCCTGTGTCTCACAGAATGAGCTACTTGTCACTTCCTTCCCATCATGCAGACTTCCCAGCACCAAGTGGTCAGGGTTCTCCACTTCCAACAGCAAACACTGAGTGAAACTCATATAGGAAGCATGAGCTCCTAAAAAAACCCATAATTCAAGAAGTTTTTCAGTCTGATTTTCAAGGCATGCAAACATAAAGGATTAAAACCTGGGGAACAGCTAACATTAGAGCTCTGTGAATATTTGGAGCCTTTCCCTCACTGCTGCCATTGTGGGACTGATAAAACATCCCCACTGGGGGTTGGGGGCCATTTCAGCAGCAGATTTCCCCCAAACCTGAGGTGTGCACTTGTCAGCATTTCACTAAGGAAACAGGGAGCAAGGTGGAGCCAGGTAAGTCCAGGCTGTGGATCCTGGAATCAGGCACACCAAAGAATCCCAGACTGCACCCACTGGGCTGTCAGGGCTCCTCTGCTGCTCCCTGGGTGCTTGTCCTCTCACCAACCAGCCCTAATCACACCACCTCACAAATTAAAACACAAAAAGCATTTGATCTCCATGTTCCATTGCTGGTGAAGGAGATCATTGTCTCCTCAAACCTCATCAATGAATACAAAGGACAAAGACAAGAGAGGGGAACAACACAACCCACGCTCCAAACATCTGAATGCCATTTCCCAGTGGTGCTCACTAAATCCAAATGCTTTTGCTCTGCCCAGAAATGCCAGAAACACGGGCTGGGCTGGGTATTTGTACCAGAGAGGAAGCAGCTGAATGCCAGGGCGGCTCCCAGCGCTGATTCACTCCAGCTTTCCATGTTTAACTCTGCTTCCTGGGAGAAACAAAACACACTGCAGCCACAAACTCCTCCAAGCCCTTGGCTAAAGCCCAGGGCAATACATTCCTTCCCAGGAGTGGCAGATCACAGCAGGGACAGAAAGCTACTTCTGATCAGATGTGACATTTCTTTTTGTCCTCCCTTGCCAAATCTGCCCTGGTAAATGGGAACTAGGCAAAGGTGGAATGAGCATTGCCTTGATCCATGCTCCTTATCCCACTAAATTATATTTCACAATCAAACATGAAGGATTTTTCATAGTCCTTTTCTCTTTTCAACTATTTTTAATAAAAGAGCACAGTCAAATTTCCTACTGCAATCCTTACTACCCATTGTTTTGTGCAGATAGCTGAAACTTTGTTAGATTGCTCAGACACTTGTTTTTGCCAGCAGAAGTGTTTGCAAAAATGACTTTAAAAAGTACTAATAAACAAATACTTTTCAGTGATGTGGGAATGAATAGGAATCAATATGAAACCCTTGGAAAAAAAAACTCTCCAAGGGCAGAGTTCAGGTTACTGAGGTGCTTGTCAGTGATCATTTCTCCACTTGCAGCACCTAAATCTCCAAAAAATCCACATAAAAGGGGCTCTGTTGAAACTCCTTCCCTGGTACAACAGTAGATGCTAACCCAAACTTTTTTTACTGCTTCTCACCCTGTTGGGCAGAAGTAAGGATGAGCCCTGAAGCACTGTCTGTCAGATAAAAACTGGACCACAGGAAAAGCTGAGAGGGATAAATCCTGGAACAGATACATAAATGAGCAATAGCTAAGCCATATGAAATATAATGAAGTGCAGACTTGCAGGCTTTGGAGATGGAAAAGACCTCTTAAGGTCATCTAAACCCAGCTTCTGCCAGGCCAGGATTGGCCCTTAGAGTATGTGCTGAACTTTAAGGAAAAACCAGGCTGCCAAAAGCTTTGTGAAACCCATTACACTTGTTCCAGGAGAGAAATTAAAATCCCCAAACATCATGAACAGGCTTCAAGTCATGGAGTGCCAGGAAAACTTGATTGTGTCCTCATCTCCCTACCAAAGCTCAGTGAGGAGCCAAGTCCAGAGTGTCAGGGCACTGTACAACACTTGGATAGCATTGGGAATGGGGACTGTACAACACCTGGATAGCATTGGGAATGGGGATTGTACCTGGACAGCACTGGGACCAGGAGTTGGACTCCATGAACCTTGTGGGTACCTTCCAATTCAGGATATTCCATTATTCCTGACTCTATAGCTGTGGTGCATTAGGCAGCTTGAAAAAGCAGGTGAGGTTTAGCTGTGCCTTAGTAATAAACACCTCTTAAGGATTTGGGATCACCACACAATTTCCAAGGCAATTCCCATGTTTTCTCCCCAAGCTCACACCCACTGTACCCCAAACCCTGCTTAACTGTGTTCCCAGGGCTGTGTTGATTCATTCCTCAGGGTGCTGAAGCCAAGCACCTTTTGTGAGTGACTTGCATTTTCCTGCAGCTGTTCCAGCATTCCTGGGTAGGTGACACTGTCCCAGACTGTCCCCATCCTGCACTCACAGTGGTTGGAATGCCTCACTGTTATAGGTGGGTGATGTGATGGTTGGCCCTCACAATTAAGAGATGAGTATTATGTGTACCTTAAGAGAAGTTTTGTAGATGTGTAATTATGTTATTGTAATATATGCTCCCACAGCCCTCTTTCCCTACCCCCTTGTATTGTTGTCACAGGATGGCCTTGGTAGACAGGGCATTTGGGGAGGGCTGGCTTGTTACTACACCTCCAGTCAAGATACAAGAAAGGAATATCCACCAATGGATGGCAGAGAAAGCTGACTGACAAGACTTTGGGAAGGGCTAAGGGTATAAAAACCAGAGCATCCATTTTGTAAATGAGCATGTGGCCAACAGCAACAGGGACTCCCAGCATTGCTCTTTCTCCTTATTCAGTCTTTTGCTGTGCTTTTGTTAAGTTTTAATAAACCTTTGAAATTCTAAAAGTGAACGTCGTTTCTTACACTCACGCAGTCCTCATCCTGCGCTCACCATGGTTGGAATGTCCCACACTGTCCCCATCCCAAACTCACCATGGTTGGAATGGTTAGAAGGTCCCACACTGTCCCATCCCACACTCACTGTGGTTGGAATGGTTGGAATGGTTGTAATGGTTGGAATGTCCCGCGCTGTCCCCATCCCTACTCACCATGGTTGGGATGTCCTGCACAGTCCCCATGCACTCACCGTGGTTGGAATGGTTGGGATGGTTGGAATAGTTGGGATGTCCCACACTCTCCCATCCCCATGCACTCACCGTGGTTGGAATGGTTGGAATGGTTGGACTGGTTGGGATGTCCCGCACTCTCCCATCCCCACACTCTCACCGTGGTTGGAATGGTTGGAATGGCTGGGACGTCCCGCACTCTCCCATCCCCATGCACTCACCGTGGTTGGGATGGTTGGGATGGTTGGGATGGTTGGGATGGTTGGGATGGTTGGGATGGTTGGGATGTCCTGCACTCTCCCATCCCTGCTCACCGTGGTTGGGATGGTTGGGATGGTTGCAATGGTTGGAATGGTTGTAATGGTTGTAATGGTTGGGATGGTTGGGATGGTTGGGATGTCCTGCACTCTCCCATCCCTGCTCACCATGGTTGGGATGGTTGGGATGGTTGGGATGGTTGGGATGGTTGGGATGGTTGGGATGGTTGGGATGGTTGGGATGGCTGGGATGGTTGGGATGGTTGGGATGGTTGGGATGGTTGGGATGGCTGGGATGGTTGGGATGGTTGGGATGGCTGGGACGGTTGGGATGGCTGGGATGGCTGGGATGGCTGGGATGTCCCACACTGTCCCCGCGCACTCACCGTGGTTGGCGTGCCGCACGCAGTCCCTATGCACTCACTGTGGTTGGGATGGTTGGGACGGTTGGGATGGTTGGGATGGTTGGGATGGCTGGGACGGTTGGGATGGCTGGGATGGTTGGGATGGATGGGATGGCTGGGATGGCTGGGATGTCCCCCACTGTCCCCGCGCACTCACCGTGGTTGGCGTGCCGCACGCAGTCCCTATGCACTCACTGTGGTTGGGATGGATGGGATGGCTGGGATGGCTGGGATGGCTGGGACAGTTGGAATGGCTGGGATGGCTGGGATGGCTGGGATGTCCCCCACTGTCCCCGCGCACTCACCGTGGTTGGCGTGCCGCACGCAGTCCCCCAGCGCGGCGCTGAAGCGGCTCTGTGCCCCTGGCTCTGGGAAGCAGTAGCAGCTGTGCCTGGAGAAGGGCTGCCACAGGTACACCGGGAACTCCTTCGGGAGCGGAACGAAGGCTGCAGCCGCCTCCTCGCTTGAGCCTGCACAGGAACACTCTGTCTGAGAGCTGCACAGTTCCTCTGTGCCACACCTCTGCCAGCAGGGAGATATTCCCAGCCCAGGGGACTGGCACAGAGGGCAGGGGGACACAGCTGGGATGGGCACACTCAGCTGGCATCAACCACCACAGCAACTTGATGGCCTCCTGCTTTGTACTCAAGGTGGCAAAAATCTGGTTTTGGCAAAATCTCAGAGAAACTATGTCACTGGATTGCAGCTGCTAGGGAAATGGTTTTCATGGCAGATAAATAAATTAGTGGGGAGCTCTGGTCTGTTCCACATAGAGACCATTTAAGAGCATATGGATTTTCTTATAGAAACAAACTGCATTAAACAGATAGTGTTGGAACAGCAGTGCTTTCCCTGGTTCCAGGATTTCCACACACAACTGCCCTTAAAAACTGTCACTTCAAGCCCTTGAAGGTGATGTAAAGAAAGCACCAAGTACTTCCAGCTCCCACCTGCCCCAGGTCCCTGCACACAGGAGATGCTGGACAGCACATTTAGGGATGACCAAACCCAAACTGGAGTCCCTGATATGCACTGAGAGCCCAGACACAAAAGCTTCACCTCGGAGGGTCTTCAGCACCATACAGGCAGGGAGTAGGTCCATGAAGATGATGATCCTTTTGTAGGGAGAGCCATGGGAAGCTCCAGATGACTCAGCCCCAACTGCGTGGAGCTGTGTGGACACCTCCCAGCTCCTCTGACCACCCTGTGCCTTGTGAGAGGGCACCTAACTTTTAAATGCTAAGGATTTAAAGGGCTCAAAAAAATAAATCCTTGTCTTCAAGTCTTCCTTATCCCTTTCGTTATGTGGCAACCCATTCTCCAAATCTGACTCTGTGATATTTGCAGTGTGAGACCTGCTTCTGTAAAGTCTGAATTTTCTCCATCTTGGTGGAGTGGGGGCAGGCAGGACCACAGCAGTTCCTGGCCCAGAAACAACAAACTCGGGAGCAGCCACCTTCCTGCCCTCTCTGTGGGACATATTATCAGCTGTGAGTCAACACAGACAGCTGGCATCTAAAAATGGAAACAAATAAACCAGGAATATTAACAAAGCCCGGGAACAATGGTGCTGTGGTTCCTGCCCTGCTTCTGCACAGCTTCCAGCAGCTTTGTGCTGGGATGCTGGGAAGAAAGGGAGCCAGCATTTCTCTCAGTGTTGGCTTACAGCATCTGCTTTGTTCATCCACTCTGGAGCTGTGCTTGAACTTGGGAAAAGGGCTGAGGGCATCTTCTGCTACCCCATTTTAAACTGGAGCCTGAAAGCCTTTCCAGAACAGAGTAAGGAGCAGAGCCTGGGCTTTGGCAGTTCAGCTTTGAGCAGGACTTACCAAGAGGGTCTGGAAAATGTTTATCAGACAGTAAATTGTAATCTTCTTCTGAAGTCAGGACTTTGCCTCCTGCAGGAAGAATGTGATATTTAGGGCTGGCTCCCTTCTGGTAGGCCTGGAAAATCAATAGAGAGGAAGTATTGTCAAACAGAGATTTAAGGAGAGAGAAAACATAAAATACACATTTCAGTGGCAAAGCCAGGAGCTGACTCCATGATCCCTGTGGGTCCCTTCCATCTCAGGGTATCCTATGATCCTAATGCATGGGGATATTGCCCAAAGGAAAAATCTTTTTGTCAGGCTGCATTTTGGAAATGTTCCCATGGCATGTCAAATCTAAAGCATGTTAAATGTAAAAAACATGTTTGAAAATATCCTCTCAGTGCTTATCTGTGTGGTGAGGAGTCAGGGATGGAAGGGAGGGAAAAAGGATGGGATTTGCTCCTGAGCCCAATTTGTTGGATTTGTCAGCCAGGACTAGTTTGACTATGGTAAAAAACCTGCACTGCAGTCAGCCTGGAGCCACCCAAACCCTGCTGCTTCAGAGCCAACTGCAGCAGCACAGGGATGTATCACAGGGATGTAGAGATGCAAAGTGTTCTGGGACAGGCACAGCAAGGCTCAAGGGCTGTTAAAAGGATTTGTTAGCTCTTGCTGATGTATCAAGCAGCACTCACCTCCTTGGTCTCAAAGCAATCCACAGTGTAGTCGCGTTTGATCACGACGTATCTGTCCTTCCACTTCTTCAGGTCCTCAGCGAAGTGCAGTAGCTCTGCTTCGTACAGAACTGTCCCGGCTTCCCCCGCAGGCTGCAGGACAATTGGTGACATTTGAGACTCCTCTGCACCGCTGACCACCTTGAAGCTTTTATTTCTACATTTCCATAACGCTGCTCTGAGGGCTTTTGAGCCTTCAAATGCAATTTGGAGTCATCAATATCTCTGATTTCAGAAGGTTCTACAGACACAAGGAAATTCTTGTAGCTGAGGTGAGGAGGCAGCAGAAGAGCTCTGCCTTTCAAAACACTGCCAGATTTCTGGGACAGAGATTTATTTACCTTTCAGCTGACATGCTGAATGCAAGATGAGAATCCTACAGTGGTTTGGGTTGGAAGGGACCTTAAAGATCATCTAGTTCCAACCCCTGCAGAATGACTTGGAGTTCACCATCACCCGTTTTCCACTACATAATATAAATATTTCATTGATATGAAAAGCAGGGTTTTATTATAATAAGGTAAAATGTTTCCCATTTATTTGAAACACTTTTGCATCTGTGCTGTAGTAAGTGATATGCACCTTTCTGAAAGCCACAGGTCTTCTATTATCCCACCTCACTGCTTTACCTACTCATTTCAAGAGCACTGGAAATCCCTAATTTCCAGTATGTTCAGAACATTAAAATATTTTTCTTCTTAATCTAGGAGCTGGTTGTCTTAGGCTGCAATACAGGATGTGACCAGAAATGTGTATTCTGTCACCATCTGCTGAGCCGGGTGGGGCAGTGACCCTGATCTCCTGGCACATATTATCTACTAATGGGCCATCTTTAAACCAGCTGGGGCAATCATCTTTATCTTTCCACAACCCATCCTCCCTCCAGGAGATATCATCTGCTGCTGGCCCATTCAGTCCCACTGCATGACTGATAAAATTACATCATCCCACTGGGAGATGCTCCAGCCAGGGGAGCAGCCAAGCCTTTCCTACCCAGATAAAAACTGAGATTTTGGACACCAAGGTACCTTCTTTCCACTGGATTCCAGAGGAAAGCCAGACCTTTCCACATCATCCCTGCACCTTCAGAGGAAACTGCACCTTCTCCAGGAGCACTGCTCCAGCTGAACCACATCTGCCCCTGCAGGAGGATGCAGCCACCATTGAATGGGACTGTGCCAACACCCTGACTGACTGACGGGTGTCAGCTTGGATTCTGACTCTGTCAGGATTGAGATTGTTCTTTGCAATACTGTATTTCTATTTTAATTTTGCTAGTAAAGAACTGTTATTCCTATTCCCACATCTTTGCCTGAGAGCCCTGTGATTTCAAAATTATAATAATTTGGAGTGAGGGGGTTTACATTCTCCATTTCAAAGAGAGGCTCCTGGCTTTCTTAGCAGACACCTGTCTTTTAAACCAAGACACTGGTTCTCTGCATTCTCCCCTAATAAATACACTCTTGTCTCTCTTTTTGGCTCCCTTCTAATAGAAACCAGCTTTCCATAGTTCACTCCACAGAGGGAATTATTGCCATCTTCTTTAAGGAGCCCTGAGCCACAGATGACAGGATTAATTAAGTTTCCTACATAATCTCTTCCCTGCAAGTATGATCTCTGTCCCTAGATTTTGCAGAACCTTGCAACCAGCAAGAAGGAACCAGTTTTGTCCAAATGTCCAGCTCATTGTATCACAAACTCATATAATGGTTCTCCTTGTGCCATGATAAACAACTAAAAGGCCAAAATAAAGACGAATATTCAAAAATAAAACACCAAACCTGCACCCAGATGCGAATTTTCCATCCCAAACCCAAATGACCCAAATCCACCACGTGCACATGCAAACTGCAGTGTGCACTTGGGTCCCAGGCAGGAAGCCAGTGTCCCCTACCCTGGTTTTCAGGAAGCGGGACTGGGAGTGGCGGTGCTGCTCCAGCTCCTCCTGCACGTGCCTGCAGAAAGCCACGGCGTGCTGGCGCCGGTAGTGGGGGCTGAAGTTCTTGATGGTGGCCTCTGTTTTCCCTGAGGTGAGACAGAGATTTCAATGTATTTTATATGCATGGCTTCACAACCTGTCACACAGGAGCAAGGCACTTCTCACCAGTGACCTGAATTCTTCTCTTTGGAGAAGAGGCGGTTCCAGGGTCACTGAGAGGGACCTTCCAGGACCTGAAGGGAGCCCACAGGAATGAGGGGGGGAGACTCTGGACGAGGGATGGAATGACAGGATGAGGGGGAATAGCTTCCCATTGACAGAGAGTAGGTTAGATGGGATATTGGGAAGGAATTGCTCCCTGTGAGGGCGGGGAGGCCCTGGCACAGGGTGCCCAGAGAAGCTGTGGGTGCCCTGGATCCCTGGAAGTGTCCAAGGCCAGGCTAGGTCTTGGAGCAACCTGGGACAGAGGAAGGTGTCCCCACCCAGGGCAGGGAGTGGAACTGGATGGGCTTTAAAGTCCATCTAACCCAAACCATTCCATGATTCCATGAGGAGACCTCCTGAGTGTACCAAGGACCACTTGCTGCACGGGTCAGGAAAGCCTTGGAGATGCATTCAGAGGGAATTTGTCCAGGAAAACATTGGGTTTGAGAACTTTGTTTTTCTTCTAAGAGCAAGCAAAGAATTCCCCAAATCCATTTCCCTAAGGAAAGATGCTCTCTGCCTCTCCCTGGGACACGCTGCCGCAGAGCTAAGGCTAGTCAAGGGCTGAAAGGGTTTTCAAAGAGAACCAGTAGCACTGCTGGTGTTCAGCCATAGCAGCCAATTTTATCACTTACTGAGATTCTAAAGCTGACTCAGAGCTCTACAAAAGATTTTTCTAGGCTTGAGCACTACAGTCTCATCTTTGTTTTAATGTAAACATATCCTCAGTCATGCTGCAATAAACACTAATCTGGTATTGTCTCCCTGTGATCAAGATCTCATGGGTAACAGCAACAGCAATAAACACATTCTTCTTTTCTTCTCAGAGTCTCACTTCTGAGAATCTTAAAATAATTTACAAGCAATTAACTCATTAACCCTACCAAAGAAATCATGGTGCTTTGCAGACAGGGAAGTGAAGCTAAAATTAAAGCCATGTGCATATATGTGACTGAAAGAGTCTGTAGCAATGCAAAAACCAGAACCTGGCCTATGATCTAGAGTGCATCCCAAACATCCTGGGTACCAGAGAGATCCCTTTCTTCTTGGCATTAGGGAGCTCCATGCCAAAGGGCTTTTTCTGAGCATACAACAGAGAAATACAATTTCACATCTCAAGCAACTTTGATGTCTTCAAAATTTAATTTTGTTCTGCTGGGGGTGGGGGGGAAACATCATATTTCCTGTGTAAGAAAAAAATGGTAATCCTGAACTAAGACCTTTTAATGCCTTTATATGGACTCCTAGACCAGGACTGGCACACAGCATTCCTGAAATGGAATTCCTGGAAGTGTTCAAGGCCAGGGCAAAGAGCAGTCTGGTTTAGTGGAAGGTGTCACTGCCCATTGGCAGGGCGTGGGACTGGATGGGTTTGAAGATCCCTCCCAACCCAAACCATTGTGGGATCCTATAAATTAATTCCCTAATTTCCTAACAGAGATGTGCATGAGAGGACACCCCACATGCCAGCTCCTCTGCTTCTGCAGGTGAGTTTCCAGTGTGATGCAGAATCAGCTGCATCCCCCAAGTTCAGGGACCTCTGTTCCACCACTTATGTGAGTCTCTCACAGAATTACTGGTGGGACAGCACCCAGTGACAATCTGGACTCCAAACCTTCCGTTTTAAGACAGATTTTTAGAGACACACTGATTATAGGATATGCTTGGCTGAAACAGCAGGATATGGTGCTGCTAAAGCAGAATATCCCAGCCCTACAAAAACTAGCCTGCTTTGGGCAGAGGCATTGACTTATTCTCCAAATAAGGACAAAGTTTCCCCAAACCTTCTTTGTGGCATTTTTTTCCCTCCTGGTCCCAGCCAGCAGGAGGATGTTGTTGGCCCCAGCCCCAGTGGAGTTTCCTGCTCAGGGTCTGCCCCTATTTTGCACTGTGGCTTTTTCTTTTCCAGCCTGCATCATCCTCTTAATCTGTTAGAGAGGGCTCTGGGACACTGCACCTCACTTGAATACTGCCTGCATCCTGCAGTAAAAGTTTGTGAAGGAAGTGGGACAAAGAATAAAATTCTGGTGTTGGGAAAAACTTGCAACAATCAGAGGAAATACCTGTAATTTTGGCAAAGTCCTTCAATTAAGGCTAAACAGCCTCAGAAGTGTCATTGTTCACTGTCAGTACTGCTTAGATCAGCTTACAGCCCAATCACTGAAGGGAAAGAAACTCTGCAACTCACAACATACATGTCAGAAATAGGACAGTGATGATGTAATTTTTATGTGCAGACTGTATTTATGACAAACCAAAACATGAATCAAGAGGAAAATGTTTCTGGCTGTTTCTTCCAATCTTTTCACTACTTGTTGCAAAGGAGCTTTGCATTAAAAATACTCCTCCCTCTTAAAATTAGAAGAAAGGTTTATTTAAAGGGATTGTAAGTGGCACCACATGAGGGCCTGGCTCAGTTGAACAGGAATTACAGTGGTGGGAAGGTGGGAGAGAAGCAGGCAGACCCTTGATCCACCGTGTTCCTCAATGGATCTTTAAGCTCTTTGGGTTTACAGAAAATAAAAATATGCTCTCTGAAAATAAACATGATGGAAACAGTCCTGAGTAACAGAAACTCTTCCCATGAAATGATAACATGGGGCAACTGGAGATAAAATACTCCAGGGCAGTTGAAGAATGAGTTCCCCTAATTCTTTTCCAAATTTAGTGTGGCTGGCTTAGTCAGAGCTGTTTATGTGGAGCACGGCCAGGGCTCCCACTTGGCTGGTCTGGCAGCAGCACAGCTCCAGCCATAGACATGGATCTGAATCCCAGCAGCTGGGATGTTTATCCCAGGAGAATGAGGAGTCTGATCAGCTCCAGGAGGAGCCTGCATGCAGCCTCCTGCTCCTGAGCTGGGCCAGGAGCTGGACTCAATGATTGATCCCTGTGGGTCGCTTCCAACGTGGGATATTCTGTGATTCCATGAGCCAAAATCACCAACAGGAAAAGACAACTGTGATGGAGGTGGAAGGATTTCCATCAAATTAGCATGGCAAGGTCTGTTCCTCCTTTGCTGAGGGTTTAGATCCTGCTCCAGAATAACCTTTACTAATGCTTCATGATGCTCCAAGTGCCCGTGCACATGGCCACAGAACTTCAGCACGAGTTCTGTTAGACTAAAAACAAAGTCACTGCACTGAGAAACTAGAAACATCTACCTGTTGCCCTCCTGGAAATCAGTAATCACCCCCAGATTGTTTTTTCCTTTCTTTCTTTCTTTTCCCCTGCCTTTGACCTTCTTCATTGTGTCACCCATGTGGGACACTTGGATGTAACTCCAAGTCATCGGGCCCACAGAATGGCCTCAAATACCCAATTTTACAGTGGGGGTTTCACTCCTTTTAATGAAATAACTGCCATACAGTTCTCCCAGGAATGAAGGCCTGCTGGTCTAGCCACCAGCTCCCAGTGCAGCCCATCTGGCTTGCCCTGCCACATCTCCCTGCTCTCAGCATGCTGCCACATGGCCAGTCCAGGTGCAGGACAGGAAAAGTCAGGAAAAAAGGTCAGCAAACAATAACTTTTTGGCTGGCATACAAGAGAGTTATTGCTCACACTCCCAGAACTGCAGCCATTTGGAAGTTAAGAATGGAAAAGAGGGAAGGACTTGCCATAAAAGCTATTTCACTTAAATATCAGTGTTTGGCAGTAAGATGACCCTTCCAAGAGTAGGAAAATGTTCACAATCCTTCCCCTTCACAGCACAATGCCTGCACTCAGCACCTTTTGGAAAGGGCTTTCCAAATATACCATGATCAGTGATATGAATCTCTTTGGAGGTCTGGGGACTGGTGTATTTTGATGTATCACTAAGCCCCAGGGAGCATGAATGTAAAGGAAGTAGATGATTTGCTGTATTAAAACAAATCCTGGACAAAATAAAAGAAATAGGCACTGTGTGCACTAAATGTCAGTACACCCAGCACTTCAAACAAGTAAAGCAGTGAGACAGAACAGGAACAAATCACTTTGTCTTATTTCCTTCACCAGGCCATGAAACAATCTAAAATGATCAGCTGATCATACCCACACAGTGATTTGCAAACCAGGATGTAACCCACAACTGGGGACATGCTTTTAAATGATAAACTAGAAACCAGTTAATCTATATATACTGTGTGCCTTAATGCAAGTTGAGCTTCACTGCCCATCTACTACTACTGCCCATCCATCCATCCATCCATCCATCCATCCATCCATCCATCCATCCATCCATTTATTTTTCAATGCATAAACACAGTCTTTTTCTCATAGCCCATAAAGGTAGCAGCAAAATGAGTTAACAAAATAATTCCAGTGTTCATCTCCTGGGCTGACTTCATCCCAAGTCCAAGAAAAGCACAACTCTGACTGAGATAAACTGAAATTGCAGGTGCTCTACATAAGCCCTGAAAGCTAGATGTCAGTACTGGAGCTCTGAAATGGGCTGGATGCTCAACAGGAAGAGAAGAAAGCAGCCACTCACCATAAAAACTGCTTTTCCTCAATCATCCATTCACTGGAATACCATTATCAGTTGTTAAATGCATTGTGAAAGTGACACTGACAGTGCCCACCACCTTCCAGTGATACAGATATAGATATATCTCTGGGATATAGAACAGTGTAGTGGGATTTACAAGTGATTCCCTCTTTCCTACAGTCTTTTTCCTTGTGCAGCACTTACAATACCACCCAGAAGTGTTTCTGTTCAAGTGCACCCAGATTTTATCTAGGAAGGCAATGTAAACTACTCTCTTTGCTGTTGAAACTCAGAACTCATTTTGATCTTTATTTGTAGAAATAGCATTTTAATTATTCTGAGTCATGACTTTGTTATGACAAGAAGGAATGGCAGACACAAACCCCAGGTTCTGATTTGGCTGGATCACTTCTCACAGGTTTGTTTGCACCCAGCCAAACCCAGCAGCTCTGGTGGAGCCACACCTCTTTCCCATGCAGGAACATGTGGTTTGCACCTGGTAAAATACTGAAACCAATTATTTATCCCAGCTTTGGTTTATATTAATGGAGACTGCTCTCAATATAAACTTACAGTTCTGTAACTCCAGTGGTGTGCACACACCCTCAAATCACCTGTTTGCCATGCTGGCAAAATCCCTATTAATCATAATCACTCAGAGCAGAGGAGTGGATAACACCCATTACACCTTGGAGAGCCTCTCCTCAAGTCTCAGCATACAGCACTCCTTGGGTGCTTAGTCCACCATCTCTATAGGAAAAAACTGATGCTGTCCTGTGAAAAAATCCGATTTTTTTCACCAGTTTGGCAGCTGAGACCATGAGTGTGATATTTGTGCTCCATCAGAAGCAAAGCTTTTGCTTCACAGCAAGTCAAACAAACACGTTTGTAAATTCATTTACAGGTGATCCATGGCAAAAGAGGTGCCAAAAATAACAGGCTCCATTCCAGCCCTGCAGATAGCCCTTTCTACAATTTGCTCTATACTTTGATGTTCCTCAAGTGCTCTGCTACAGGAGGCTGAATTTCACACTGAGATGGACAATTATCCCATAGATTCCCATAGGTTTTCATACTTATATTGCTCCCAGGCAGCTTTGGGAGCATCTCACATGCAGAGGGAGCAGACTGAGCTGAGTGACACCTCATGCACTCCACAAAAAATGCTTGTTTTGTGAAGAGTAGCTCGTGCTCTAACTATGGAGCTTGCTGGTTTAAGTTAATTCTGAATGCTGTCTGATTATTGAAAATGAAGAACAAACAGAGTGGCTCTTGTCAAACTCACTCATTCCTGCAGCCTGCTTCCCCTTCCCCTACTCCCACTGCCCAATCCTTATTTATGGGAGAAGGAAGATTTCACAAGTTGCTTTTGCACTTCTGTCAGGTTAAAAAATCCTAATAATCATGAATTACATAAAGGCCAGTGCTTGTGGTTAATCAGGCTGAAACAAGCCATGGGTTTTATTAACACTGTGTCTGCTGCAGCAAGATTCAACTGGAATAAGGTCTGACAAAACTTTATTTATAAGCTTCCTTCACAGCACCAGAAGGACTTGGGGTTTAATAACCAAATGAACCAAATCTAATTCCTGGGTCACATGAAATTAAACTATGATCTGTGGTGAATAAATTTGATGAAGGTCAATGCTTTTCAAGTTTTGTTATTTTTAATTTTTTTCAACTCCCTGAGCCACAAGTCAAGCTGCTTGTGGGGACACAGACACCAGGCATGTCTTGAGCAGCTTCCTCCAATCCAGATCTCAGCACCACGTTACATGTCATGGGAGGTCACACAAAAATGCTTCTTAAGAATATTTAAACAGAATTCCAAAAATGTAAGCCAATGCTACATCACCCTTTAAATCAGGATGATGCATTCCCCCTTCCCTCCCTTTTGGGTGACAGTTACCTCACTGCCCAGCCATCCACAAGGCAAAAAACCAAAAAGACACAGATAGCAGAAATAACCATCTTCATGATGTTATTTGAAGCTTTTTTCTGAATATATGTGTCTATATATATTTATACAGACACACACACCTTCAAAAAAATACTTCTATGCAATGCTTGACATATGGTCATACAGCTCTGGGACACACTAATTTCTTTTTTCTTAATTACTTTGCCAAATTATACGACATTTCATGGCTCTATCACAAAATTATTCCAGGCAGTACATGACATTGACCAAAGCTATGAGTACACACACATCTTTCCATGAGGGGTTTCATTTATGCTGAGGTTTCCTCACCTTAGTCATAAATTCCCTTTATTCCCTCACCATTCCAACTCCTTTCACCATCAGCCCAGAGTCCTGTATTTCCCACAGTCATCACTTTTTAAGCACTGTAGCAGAAGCCATTATTCCATGGCAGGATTTTATTCCATTTCTCTTCAACAAACACACAAACTCCATAAAATGGAAGAACAAAATGAGAATAATAGTAACATTGGAGCCTGTTTTCCTCATCAATTCTAAGGTATTTGCTTCTCTTCTGGCTCCTGTATACATTGAAAATGAGTAAATACCATGAATTGCAAAGTACTTTTTTTGCTTTGGTTGTGCCAACACCTCCTTGCCTGGTCCTCTGTAGGGCAGCAACTGTGAAAGGACATTTTGAGGGGGACAAAGACACAACTCTTTATGAAAAACAATAACTAATTTTATTCCTCTTTTAAAAAGGACAAAAATTTATATATGTATATATATAATAATAAGCTTCTAATAAAACTTTATAATACAGGAAGAGGAATTTTAAATTTTTTTTACCTGACTTCACATTTTACATTGAGCCTGAGCAACAAAAATGGAAACATTTTTCCTTTGCAGTGCATATTTAGTCATTTGTTCAAGCTCTCACTAGTTTCATGCTATAATAATGGAATATGACTGCAGGAAAATGTAACTGCTGTCAGGGCAAAACATTGGGCAGAGGATGGGAGAACTTACTCAATAAAACTTAGAAGTTCAAATGAAGCTTATAAAATCTCTTTAATCTGTCATGCATTTTGTTGTTACAAAGCTTATAAAATCTCTTTAATCTGGTCCATATTTTGTTGTTGCACAGCAGGGTGATACAAGGGGATCACCTTCTGATGTCACATGGACTTTGTTGGCCATGATGCTACAGCAGGAATTGTTCAAGGCTAACACAGCCTACAAGACAAAAATGTTCCACAGCACTACACTGTGGTTAATCCTTCAAAGCCTTAGCTAAGACAAACTAGAAAATAAATTGATATAAATAAAGGACTGCACTCATTCCTTTGCAAGGAATACTTCCAGGCACTACAAGGGTCTGTACTCATGCAACTGAAGGTCTCCCCTTTCACAAAGAAACCCTTCTCTACCTCTCCATGGTTGGTAATGCCCCTCAGGAAATCCACTCTGTTCACTGGACTTACTCACTCTGCAGGAGAGACAGGAGGAAGCACTGGCACCTCATCCTGTGGGAAAAGTTTATTCACACACTGCTAAAAAACCATCAGTTAAGGTAGAATTTAGAACACAAGTGTATAATTATTACATGAAGCTGCTCACCCAGCCCTGTGTAAGACAGTTTTTTCTGTGCTTATTGCAGATGGGGAAGGGAATCTACAGCTCTGTGACACAAGAGATCAACTTTATAATTCACATCAGTGAAGAAACACTGGGCAGTGGTACCAGACCATCAGCCCTGATCCAGGCTCCTTCAAGAAAGGCTTGGCACAAAGGAAGATGCAGTGATGCTGCTGGAAAGGGAGACTTTGAGCACATCTCCTCTCACTCCTCAGTCTTGGTCTGGTTCTGTCACTCACACTTCACTCTGACTCTCCCAGAGCAGCTGCTGCTGCCCCAAAGCCCCACCCCAGGACAGCTCACAGCCCTTTGCTCTCTTCCAGCTGTGGAATGGGTGCAAAAGGAACAGAACTGGCCTCTTCCTTCTGAAACTGATGAAATCACCCCAAAAGCCCCAACTGAATCTGGTCCAGGGACAATTCAAGGGAAGAAGCAGAGAAAATGAGGCAAATGAAAACCAAAGAAATGGGAAAAGACCAAGAGAAGATGGGAGATGGTCCTCTGGCTGCCTGGGGCTTCTTGACATGGGAGACCTGCCAGTGGCCTCCCTTCTCCCATTCAAAGGACATAATCAAAATTCCAGTATTTCCAAAGCACTGTAAAAGAATGAAACAAAGTGATCTAAATATTCTGGGGTTTTTCTTTGGTAAAGCTAAAAGGACCCATTAAACTTCATTAATTTTTTCCTTAGTTAGAGTTCATGCCTTTGATTCCTTCTAAATTAAAGCTGGGACCTTACTAATAAAAATACATTTCTGCTACCAAATCGAGAATAACTCCTGAAATTTTATCCTGAGAAGAGGTTAAATAAAAATCCAAACAGCTCCTAACTTTCTGCAGCTGCAGCACTATCAAAGATAAAGGATTGCCTTTACATTCCCCAGGTTTGCTGTTCCTACCACCCACCAGTGCCAGCAGCCCACATCACCAGAGGCAGAAATGCTCCCAAGTGACAAGGGCACAGGTTAAGGAAAAAGGGAAAACAAAGCACAGTGTTCACAAAGAATTTGATGTAAGTGCCACAGAGGGCACACACAAAGGAACACTTCTCTTACAGCCTCTCCTGTGCAAATGTGGGGCTTAAGGCCTGTTTGTTCTGGCACACTGTTCAAAAGTATTTATTTTCTTTTTCAGGATGCTATTTTTAACCATAACTCAGAGAAAGGCCAGAGCCTGGGAGCAGCTCCCAGACAGGCACAGCCAGTGTCACTTGCTGTGACAGAAGGTGGTGACACAGAGCTCTGCACCACTTTTATTCAGTGACATCAGTTCAGGGGGGTTCCATCCAGCCACCTGACGTGCCAAGTGCTGTGCATTATTCTCCTTCCTCCTGGACCACTTTCAGTTCCCCAGACACTCATGAAAGCACCACTGAGAGGACAGTAGCTACCACTGGGGTTGGTTTTCTCCACTTCTAAGAGGACTCCCAGGAAGAAGCTCCACTCAGCTACTGTCCCTCTCACTAAACCTGTGCTCAAGGCTCCTTGGCTGCTCTGCTCTTCCACCTCAATGTTTCAATGCTCCTTTCTTCTTGAAAAAAAAAAAAAAAAAGGAGATAAGTTGCCTCATTTCCTCTCCATTTATCTTTCACGTTCAAAAGGGCTTGTGACAACACAACTTGAAAGGAAAAAACCAAATCCAAACCACCTTCTCCCTGTGCTGTGTTTGTACAGTCTGGGCTCAGAAAGGCAGCTGGGCAGGTTATTATTAAGAGGAGGAAATTAGTTCCTGAGAATGTATTGGGAAGGGCTCTCCTGCTGGCTCACAGTGACCCTGCACCTCTGGAGACCATGTACAGACACACCACACTGCACACCAGGACCTGTGGCTACACAGCACCAGCCAGAAGATGTTCAAGGCTTGGGGTTATATCCGTGGTGGATATAAACTTCAGCCAGTGCATTTAACAGCTTGCTTCCATCTCTCTTGCCTTTGTGTGACTGGTTATGGGGCTCCAGCTCTGCAAGTCTCAGTCCTTCCATCAAAGGTCTCTGTGAAGCTCTCCCCATCAATCCAGTCTGAGCTCCTGCCACTGTGGATGCTGATACATTCTCTCTTTCTGGAGAAGAGTCTGTTTCGCTTGTCTGCATCAAAACTTAAATTCTTCCTCTTTCTGTGCTTTGCAAAATGCCTTATTTATGGCACCAAGAAAAAAGGAGCCCTGAGAATGCAATGTGCATTGAGCTGTAGTGATAAGGGTTTTATTTGACAATTTATGTATACCAGATCACATTTTCACTTTGTGAATGCAGAAGTAATCACTAGTAATGTGACTTTAAACATATTTAGCTCCTGTCTAACAATGCTCATTTTGAGTCTCATCCAAATGAGAAATCCTCCAAAGACTGCCTGCATTTCCTCACTAGAGCCACATTTCAAGCCATGTTTGCATTCTTCAAGGGTGGGTTAAAGGCAGCCTGTGGCTTTCTGAGAAACAGGAAAAACCACATAAACCCATTTTCTATCTTCATTTGGGTTGACAGGACTTCACCAGCCTGATGAGATGAAAGATGAGCCCTGAATTTCTATGAAATATCTTCTCACTTAACAGCACCCAGCGTGGCTTCAAAACACCCTGAAGAGCTCCAGAATGCACAGCAACCTTTTCTGCCCCTTATTACTACTCCCAAAGACCTTTACTTACAATCAATCATCCCTTCAATGAGATGCTGCTCACACAGCAGAACTTTTGGCTGCCCTGGGACAGTTTCTCTGCTGTTTGCCCTTCAAGCATCTCTGAGCCAACCGTTTCACCAACTGTTTCACCACAGGTTTTGCATAAACCAGCAGCTTCACACAAACAGGCAGGCTCTTGGTTAAGGAAAAAAAACACAGCAGTGAAAAGAGCAATAGAACAAGAACAAGCCAGGAGTTCTGGAAAAGTGTATTCACAAGACTCACCAATATGATGCATGTGGTTTTTATAATTTCCAGTGAAAAAAACACATAGACAGAGCTGAAAAAAATGCATCTTGTTGTCTGTGCTCTACTCTGAGCTTTACTAGCAAAAGTGCACCAAACCTTCTTAAACAAGTCAGTCAGGCTGGACCTTCTGGCTCCAGAGGTTTGGGCTTAAATGGGGTCAGGACTGTTTCTTTGCCAGTCTCAGAAACGCTGAGGTCAGGACAACAAAGCTCAGGTCTCAGGTTTAACATCCTGGTTTGCAACTCTGCTTGCAGGCAGATCCCTCTGAGGGACATGTGCCTAAGCCAACAGCCACAAATCCACAGTTCAGGAGATGACAGTCTTCTTACAACCCCTTCTGAGCAAGAAATGAGGTCAGGTCCTTCTGTGGTGATTATTTCCCTTTAGAAGCACCTCTGACACTAAGAAGACGCACACATTGAAAATTCAAAGGCATTTTTCAAAATGACTTTTGCTGCCAGTGGTGTGAGGCAGCTCCTGTTTCCAGAGCAGCTGGTACCAACCCCAGTTGCCAGGTGGGTGCTCAGCACCTCTGAAGCCAAGCCAAAGCTCTAAACACCAGCTGGCGTTCTAAAAATTACAGTTTTTGTTTGTGTGTATTAAAAATATCTGCTTGGTGTGCTTAAGAAGAACCTGCTGAGAGAAACACAAAGCATCAGGTCTTATCTCACTCAGGAATGTCTCGTACAGAGCAACAGCAACAAAGTCAGAGGAGATGATGCAGTCCTGGCTTCCTGACTGGACAGATACCTGACATGCTTCTTTTAAATCCTAATCTCTGAGGGATCCTCTGATTTGTAAAATACCATTATCTTGAAATTGAAAGAAAACACAGAAATGTAGTCAAGACACACTCACAATACAGAAGTAAAACTTCCTTGAGCCAGAAAACATGGCTTGTTTTTTTAAAAAAGATACTTAAAAGATAACAGAAATATCTTAAGTGCATTAGATCCACTTTCTTTGCAATTCTGCTCTGGCAAACTCATTTTTAAAACATACACTCTTCTTTGCTTCTCTACTGTATATAAATTGTATATATTCTAGTTAACATTATTCAGCCCAGAATAACGACACATCAGAGAGATGCCTAATAAGCTCATCTTTAAACTCTGCAGAACTAAAAAAAAAGATCCCAAGCATATTTTATGAATATAGGATGGCATCTGCTGACAAATATATGGCACAATCCATTTTATTGTGGTTGCAAACAAGAACCACATGAAGGAATTTTATGGGCTTGTCTTTGCATTATTCAGGATGATGGAACTTCTGAAGGAAAGTGTGAAACTGTGAAGATAAAAGAAAATAAGTCACACACAATACGGTAAAGAAAATACAGAATATAAGCAAAACTGCATTTTACCAGCAGTGGGTATTTCACTGGAAGATTCCACAAGGTTTTCTGAATCAAACAGCTGCTACAAGAAGTAACAATGAATCAAAACACTTGGATTTACAACGAGAATTGACAAAGAAATATTTTCAGTTACTATAACCATATTGTTTTAGACTTACTTCAGACAAAAGCTATTTCAACAGGAAAACCTGTCTTAGCCAACAGCTGGAAAGCTCATAGCCTTATTCTGGAAGGAAGGGGGACTGTTACTTTTTACAGATGTCTCCCTTCTCATCATCCAAACAGAGCTAAATCTCTGTTTGGAGAGATGGGCCCCATCTGAAATGCAGCTCTCACATCCTCCCAGGGCTGTGCACACTCACACTGCTGGCACAGATTCAGCCAAGGCAAGCAAACACAGAAACTCAACACTGAGCAGCATCCTCAAGCTGAGCCTGCTCTGGGGCAGCCCCTCATCCTGCCCAGCAGCAGAACTCCAGACACCAGCTGTCAGAGAGGCTGGGTTTTATTTAAAGGCAGCTCTTTTGCAGATGGGAACAATCAAACCCGGCCAGTGCTCCCCTCCCCTGCTCAGCCCCAACACCCTGTGAGATCCAGCTTTAGGAGCACCCCCCAAGGCAAGTGAATTTGGTTTATGGTCACAAAAGTAACACCTGCCAAGGCCAAGTGCAACTTTTCAGTTGACCACACTTCCTGCTGCCTGAATATTTAAGGCACAAAAAGGAAAAGCCATGTAGCAAGAGCTGAGAAACTAACAAACCACAAACTCTTGTTCAAAATTACTAGGTAGGATTTTGCACTCCTAGCAACACGTTGGTGTGGGATGTTTGTTAGGCTGGTAACTCCTTTGTCTGCCACTGAGGTATCAGCTTTAGTCACCCCCATTCTGGTATGGGATGTGCTGAGCTGCTTCGTGTTTTTCCATTTGTAAGGGAAGTTGGTGCTGAGTTCAGATGGGGCTTTCCTCCTTCATTCACTTAACTCAGCTTCTTCCTCCAACAAACCCAGTGCTGCCCCAGTTTTTGATGTCACTGCTGCCTGGCCACAGCTCCTAAGGGATCACCACGAACACACCAAGCCCAGTCTCCACAGCCTTCCCCAGAAGAAGATCTCGGGTGTGGGCCACACCAAACACAGCCTCAGTTTTGTTCTGGGCACTCTTCCTCCCCACTGCTTCCCTTGGCTTGGTAGGACACCACAGAAGACTAGAATCATTCAGGCTGAAAACCCTCCCAGAGCACTGAGTCCAAGCTGTGCCTGATCCCCAGTGTCACCAGCCCAGAGCACTGAGTGCCATGTCCACTCCTGGGACACCTCCAGGGATGGGGACTCCAAACCTTCCTGGGCTCTGACAAAGCCTGACCACCCTTGCCATGATGTTAAATCTGAACCTCCCCTGGCACAGCTTGAGGCCATTTCCCCTTGTCCTGCCGACAGCACAGCTTTGCTCCAGAGGAAGTGTCCAAGGTTGGACAGAGCTTGGAGCAACCTGGAATATTGGGAGGTGTCCCTGCCCATGGCAGGGGGTGGAACAAGACAAGCTTTTTCCATCCAAGGGTGACCTGTTCTCCTCCAAAAGCACCACAAAAGCCACCCTCAGCTTTGACCAGCTGGCAGTCTGGAGCATTTGGGGGCTGCTCCTTGCAGACACATCAGATGCAGCCCTGACATCCCTTCCTCACCACACTCACAAACCATCACACACTCCTCACACCACTACTTCTGCTGCTACTTCCTGGGCTCAGAACAGACAGATGGAGCACAAGCAGCAGGAATTAAAGCTACTTTCCCTTACAGTCACACCTAAAAATACCATCTTCAACCTCATATTGTACCTGTCCCATTCACTGCAGAGCTCCAAAATTTTGTGGCATGGTGAGCTGGCAATAACAGGAACTTGGTTTGTATTTAAAAGAAGGTAAATAGCACCCCAGAGAACCAGATCTATGTCTGCTGCAGAATGTAAAGCTGGATGAAACGTGTCATGTAAAGGAGAAGCTCACACATGGCTCCTGCCACCTTCTTTTCCTGATTTAGAGAAGTGCTGAGTGCCTGAGCACAGTACTGGCTGGAAATCTGGGGAGAGCATCAAAATCATCAGTTCTCAAAAAAATGAGGCACCAGATTTGTCAAGCCCCAGATGAGCAGCCATAACACTTTGTGCATGAAATCAAACAGCAGCAAGATCAGCTGAGCAATGCCTGCACAGAGCTTTGTAGCTTGGCAGGTGTACAGGAAATCTCAGAAGGAAAGAAAAAAACCCAAGCAACGAATCTGGGGCTTCCCACTGAATGAAGCAGTAGAAAAACACACCAAAGATAAGCCTTTGCACCCTGCTCCTCCCTTCAAGCATCAGCAGTGAGTTCAGGGCTTCAGATCCATGGAGCTTTTCCACTCACACTTAAACCTATAAGGTACTAAGCTGTGTTTGCTCTGCCCACAGCAATGAACAGCTGCTGGTAGCCATGGGCTTTGCAGCTTTTTCCAGCTTGCACAGAGGGCAAGACATGGGAACAGCAGGGTTTAGTCCAGCAGGAGAACTTGGGGAGTGGCTGGAAACCTCCTTTCCCACTCACCTCCAGTTTCCCTTATTCTACCTCTTGACCCTGCCTGCTGGGATCCATCAGCAGGTGCTGCTGGCACTGTCCCTGCTCCAAGGACTGGCACAGGCTGCTTCTCCTGATCCTGCCACAGCTGGTCCCGTGTCTTCAGCTGCCTGGGCCTCTGCTTTAGCTTTGCCTGCTTACACAGTGAAGAACCAGGAACAGTATCACCTTATGATGTCTGTGCCACGCTCCCTGTGGGGAACACCACATCCCCCACACAACATATGGAATTAAGATGTAAATGACCTTTCCTGCAGGGTACCTGCTGCAATGATGAGAGCCAAACCCAAATCATGCCCTGACCCTAGAACCACAACACGGAATAAACCTGGAGAAACACCAGCATTTTGGGGAGCCATGAGCAGACTGTCTTAGTGTTCCCAAAGATCTCACAAGCTCTCTGTGGTTTGAAAAGGCCTCGCTGCTGCTGCTGTGGTGTTGGGGGGAGCCCACACCAGGCTCTGCTGTGGGTGGCTTTTCTTGCAGAAACCGCTGCTGGGAGGATGCTCCTCACCCACTCTTTCAGCAGTGACACGTAAAACCCAGCCTGGGGATCAGCCGACACAGTCACTTGGCACAAAGCTGTAGGCAGTGTAGGCTGTAGGGGTGTGGCTGTAGGGGTGTAGGATGTAGGGGTGTAGGCTGTAGTGGTGCAGGCTGTAGGGTGCAGCTGGAGCAGTGCAGCTGTAGGAGTGTAGGCTGTAGGGGTGTGGCTGTAGGGGTGTAGGATGTAGGCGGTGTGGGCTGTAGGGGTGTAGACTGTAGGGGGGCGTAGGCTGTAACAGTGGAATTGTAGCGATGTAGGCTGTAGCAGTGCAGTTGTAGCGGTGTAGCTGTAGGGGTGTAGCAGTGTAGGCTGTAGGGTGTAGCTGTAGGGGTGTAGCAGTGTAGGCTGTAGGGTGTAGGCTGTAGGGGTGTAGGATGTAGGGTGTAGGGTGTAGCTGTAGGGGTGTAGGCTGTAAGGGGGTAGGCTGTAGGGGTGTAGGCTGTAGGGGTGTGGCTTGAGTGGTGTAGGCTGTAGGGTGTGGCTGTAGGGGTGTAGGATGTAGGGATGTAACTGTAGGGGTGTAGGCTGTAGGGTGTGGCTGTAGTGGTGTAGGATGTAGGGTGTGGCTGTAGGGGTGTGGTTTGAGTGGTGTAGGCTGTAGGGGTGTAGGCTGTAGGGTGTGGCTGTAGGGGTGTAGGATGTAACTGTAGGGGTGTAGGATGTAGGGGTGTAGGCTGTAACAGTGGAACTGTAGTGGTGTAGGCTGTAGCAATGCAGTTGTAGCAGTGTAGCTGTAGAGGTGTAGGCTGTAGCCTGTAGGGGTGTAGCTGTAGCAGTATAGGCTGTAGGGGTGTAGATGTAGCATTGTGGGCTGTAGGGGTGTAGGCTGTAACAGTGGAGCTGTAGAGGTGTCAGCTGTAGCAGTGTAGCTGTAGCCTTCTAGGCTGTTGGGATGTAGGCTGCAGCAGTGTAGCTGTAGTGATATAGGCTGTAGGGGTGTGGCTGTAGGGATGTAGCTGTAGGGGTACAGGCTGTTGGGGTGTAGTCTGTAGTGGGGCCTCCCCTGTTCCCACCCCAAAAACCACCTGGGCCGCACGGGGCTCCCAGCAGGAGTGCACAGAAGCACTGACTGTCCTGCAACAACCTGGGGTCATCCCTGGCACTGCCCACCCCTCAGAGCCACGGGGCAGGGCATGGCACAGCTGCAGGCGTAGAACAGGTCTCATGCACACAGCACCCAAAAGGTCACTTGAATCACCAGTTTCGGCTTAAAGTATTTACTCAGAAAATAACTACTCTGCTCCTCATCTCACTCGTTCCCTACAAGAACTTCAACCACACAAAAACTATCTGCATACTTTTGAAAAGCATACTGCTTTTAACCTCTTACTCATGTATCAGGAGAGCCCAAGAGTCAGCCCTGCTTTTGTTTTCTGCTTCCTGCACTGCAGCTAAGACAACTCCCTAGCTTTTAAAAACATGCAATAAAAAAGATGCAATAACTACATAACAACTTTGCTGGTACTACAAAGACCTAAATATTTTGGCTTAAAATTTCAGTACTAGCCAAAGTGTAAGAGCAACTACTTGGTCAGACCTATTAACAAATACCACAGAAGCATGAAAATTAAAGGCTTATGAATTCAAGATAAAACACTTAATTAAATACTTAGAGAAACAAAGTCAATAAAATCTTAGGTTATCCATACCAAAATAAGCTTCAGTGTAGAATCAGCAGCAAACTTTTTTTAAATATATATAAGACTACTAATAGGACACAGGACAAAGATTTTATGAGACCCAGGCAGGAGCACCCTTTCTTCACAGAAGTTTGAGCCATTTGCACAAGCTTTAATATTGCTTTGATGTAAGAGCTGGCCTTGTTTCATCACTCTCCTTTAACTGCAAAAACAAGTAAAATGCTTGCAAGTATGTTCAAAAACTTGAAACAACTTTTAATTGTTCTCTAAGTGTGAAGAGAACAGTGTGGTTGTTCCATGCAAAGAGAAGAGTTGTACTTTAAAAGCACATTCCTAATGAATATCATCCTTCCCCACCTAGACACTGGCTCTGCAGCTGCCACTGCCGAAGGGCACCACCAACAAAGCTGCTTTCATCATCCCAGAGCTTGCTTTTTCTCCCTTTCATACCCATAAAATGTCTATCAGATGCAAAGATTGTCTTACAATTTGTGGCCAAGCTGCAGTAATTTAAGAACTTCTAGTATTCAAGATTTCAGAACACATCAAGTACAAAGGCACAGCACACGTACAGTGTGTCTCTCAATTACAGATTTGGGACAGGCATGAGCCTGTTTCTCACTTTTGCTATTGAGGTAGTCTTTCCACTGATCCCTCTGCCTAATTCAACACTGTAGGTAGTTTCTGCTACAGTGACAACAAAAGCATGAAAAATGCCACATGACTTGCCCTACAACCCTGTGGTTTCCCTTCCCTCACACTACCCAAAAAAAGACCACATTTCATCTCTCAGACCCAGTGATGCAGCACATCATCTTCAAGGGCAGTTCTTGTATATGGGTTGCTTTGGTATAGGAGCTTGAGATGATCCTGCTGAACAGGCACAAACACTAATGCAGCTCTGGGACACAAATTGGGCAGCTGGGATTCCTGTGTTTAGCAAAACCTCAAGCCATACACAGAAGGTAAATGGGGTCTGATCACTGACAATACTTCTACTGACAAACTAATGAAGGAAAACTAAAAAAATTAACCTGCTGCTTTGATTAGGGAAATCTTGACCATGCCTGTTGCAAGATAACATGGCTGGAAAACTTCCAAAATTGTTCATGGAGCTTTTGAGAGAAGTTAATAATGGACTATTTGAGCAATGGAAGTGGAACAGAGAAGGTATATCCTGCCTTAGTCTCCCAAAGCTGAATCTGAAAGTTACCAAGGACAGTAAATTCTGTTCACGTGGGTGGCAAATTCCTTTTCCATCAATCACATCCCTGCATGCCTTTTGCTTACATACAGTCAAAAGGTAAGGAAAAGCACTTGGCCCCTTGAATTAAAGGCTATAAAACCCAAAGAGAAGCTTCCTCTCCTTTCCAGCACAGGCAGGCACCATTTATCAAAACTATGGGATGAAAATCTGCTACTGGCTCCAAAAGCAACAATCTCTCTGAGCACTAAAACTTCTCAGGAAACAAGTAAAGCCAAAAGGATTTTCCTTAAAAATCTCATTTCTTACAGTGGTCAAGAACTTGGAAACTTTGCAAGGTGCATATAGTAGAATCTTACATGCTTATTGAAATCTGAATTTCCTGTGCTCTTCACTTCTTCCTTCTTTGGGTATTTATCCCTGTTTGGATTGGACTAGATGGTACTATCATGAATTCTGCATTTAATTCATGCTTCTGAATGAAAATATTATTCTGCCACTTCCTTAGATTTTGGGAGTTGCAGATAAATTTACCAAATGCAGCCTCTAAGAGCTACAAACTAGATGTAGAATTTGGTTGGAATGACCTTAAAGCCCATTTCATTCCACCCCCTGCCAGGAGAGGGACACCTCCCACTAGACCAGGAGGTTGCTCCAGGCCTGGGACACTTCCAGGAATGGGACACTCCTGCTCTGTATGATGCCACAGCCATGCTCACCTACAGAAAACAGAAGAGAGAATTTCTGGAACATGGAACAACCCAGCTTGGAACAGGCTGGGAGCAAAGGCAAGGAGTGCAGCAAGGCTTGTAGAGAACACTGCTGTACTTGCAGTCACACAGCAAATTAAAACCAGAAGGATAAGTGACAATTTAAAACAGAAAATCCAACATCCAGTCTGAGTGCCTGTCCAAAAAAAGGCCAGCTTTTCCACAATTAATTCCAAGTCATTCTTCCATCCTGCAGCACTCCTCCTGCCAGCTCTGTGCACACTGGCTGAGACTTTCACTCCAGAGCTGTATCAGGCACTTGGGTTCTGTCCCTCTGAGTTGGTGGGACTCATCTCTGTACCACCACTGGAATTTATCCAGCTGGTTTCCTGGAAAGCTAACAACCCATTTCCTATCTTGTCTTTCAAGTAAAGATAAAGACAAAGCAGTCTCCTCTTCAGCCTCCGAAATGGGACAGAACAGGAGTCTCTGCTTTTTCAAGTACACTATATCCTGTAGGTGCTACAGCATGTGATCCTTGTGCAAAAGCCTGACTCAATTAACACCACACTGAAATTCCTAACTAAAACAAATGGCTAGAAAGAAATTTCTTACAGACATTAAGTAATAGCTTTCACTGTCACCTCAAAAGAACAACATCTGGAAGGTCTGCCTGGAAAAACTTCCTAAACAATGGGGGAATCCACAGGGTGCATCCTGGGTGCTGCAGGGTCACAGCCACTGTGCCCTGCACTGGGGGATCCCACCTGCCTGGGGGAGGAAAGAGATGGGAAAAGGGAAGGAAAAAAGTGCATTTAAACAAACAAATCCAAAGCAAATGACTGCAAAGCCTCATCCTCTGGACACATGTCTGTTTGTATAAATGGGTAGCCAGGACATGGTCAAGCATATCTTAAAGAAAAAACAGCATCCAGAGAAGTTCAATTTTTCATATGCTTGTTTGGAGATGCACATAAATTAGTGGTGTTAGATGCTTGAATTGTTTCCACTCCTGTGAATTTTAAAAATATTAGTCCCAACACACAAGACATGACAGAGCAGAGCATGGTCACCTGCTAATTCCACTGCTGAGACTGCAGAAATGGAAAGTCATAAAGACTTCAAGGGCGTTTCCATCTTTACCAGCTGTAAGACCCTCATCCTTGATTGCTTCCTGTCTGCTAATAAAGACACTAACCAACACTTTTCCATCAGCAGTGATGATACTTCTCAGTCTCTCAGGACATACCACTAAGCTCCAGCAGGCACTTTCAGCTGATTCCTGAATTTCATGATTGCACCTCAAGACTGTAACTCCCCACCACCACCCTGGACCACTCCCTCTTGGGCGTAGCACCTTGAGCATCATTAGACAATTCACCCAGCAAACAACTCCCATCATAAGCTTAGCCCATGCCTCATCAAACTGAGAGCACAAATTTTTTTAATAAACTCTTCTCACATGACCAACTCCCAGTCTCCTAATCATTACTACCATGTTTTAAACTCTGTTTCACTCACATCCTGAATAATCCCCATGCAGTCCCACCAAAACCCCACAAAGCAGGATTATCTCTGCCACAAGTCTTTTTCAAGGTCCCAGTCCAAAACCTAGAGGAATTACTATAAAATTTTCACTGCTTCCAATGTGTGTGTATTTAAAATATCTTATGGATTTTAATTGGTGGAAAAATTTATTTTTCCATAAGTCTGGTTAGAAAAACAGGCTTGTGCTGCACAGCACAGAAGGACACCTTTGAAGCTGCTAGGTTTTCCAGACTAGTCATGCTGCACTGCATTTGGCCTGGCTTTCTCCCTAAATATCCCCCACACACCTTCTCCCAGAGGACACAAACTGTCCCCCCTGCTCACAGGAGTCCCTGCTGACTCACTTTTCCATTATTTCACTATGACATTCGTCTCCTTCAGGTAGGAGTAAGGAATATCAAGTCTTGACATTTTATTCACAATTTCATCCCCCAACAATGACAATTTTCATTAATTTCTACTCGACAAAGACAAAAGATGTTGTGATGGCTTGAAAAATGTAACTTCATGAGATATAAATATATACAGAGATTTTCTGAGTGTAAAAATTGTTTTGCAATGCATTTTCATCCCCAGCTAAGTGTTTAGGCAGTTGATTCAAACTTCACAAGGAAGATCCCTGCCCTTGCAGTTTCAAACACAGCCTCAATCTCCCTGTGAAGAGCACCTGGAAAATCACACATTGGCATTGTCTGTTCTCTTCTTAGGCATTGTTTGCAGCAGGGGATGCACATTACCTGTCAATAATTCCATCTGCTGACTTGCCCAAGTTTTGCCCTGTGTACAACCACACACTTTGTGAGTTGGCTGGTTCAGTCCTGCCACATTTTCCCTAAGAGCACAGAAGCTGGAAGCAGTTTCAGGTGGAAATCCCAGGCTTTGCCTTCAGTAAGTGAGATGCTGTGTGGAGTGCCTTCCTGGTTTTCTCTGGGATTCGTTTCTGCAGCTGGTCTGACAAGGCTCACCCCCATTCCCCCACGGGAATCCACAGACAGCAAAGCAGCTCCCAGGCTCTACCAGGGGTGCCCTGCTGAGGGCAGGGTCTTGAGGGGTTATAGAGGCACCTCTTTGACTGGGTTTGCATATTTTCAACATAAATTTTACATCTCACATAGTTCTTGTCCTCATTTGGTTCTCCTCTCATCCCACAAGCAATGTGAGCAGACAGACTTTGAGAAGTCAGAAAACCTGTTGAACTGTCCCTGTGCTGGTGTAGAAGCTGTAACATGGAATTTTGGAATATCCAGAGTTGGAACAGACCCACAAGAATAATCAAATCCGACCCCTGGCCTGCACAGGACATCCACCACCTTTAATGCTCAGCCCCTCATTTCCATTCATTACATTGTGCTTTAGCTTAAATATTGTCTAAGTCAACTACAAGGCTTTACAAGCCGTTTAACTTCAGACAAATTAAATTATCATTACAGCAACAAGAAATTAAATTACACCATCATGAAAACAACTATGAACTACACCAAGCTCTCACTTGCAGTAACACTCAGGATTTCCTCTCTGGAGGCTACTGGTATTTGGGCCAATATGAGGGAGCATCCCAAAATACACAAAGTTTGGAGAGCACTGCTGGCTCCCCATCTTCCTCCCTCACCAGTGCTGTCCCAATCCAGCACCTATGGACTGACAACTCTGCTGACAAAAGGAGTTTCCCTTTTACTGAGGACACCCTGCATCACCTGTGGAGGGAAAGAACCCCAAAAACCACCATCCCACTAGAAAAACCCACCTAAGCTTCACAAAGCTAAAAACATACTGCTTATCCAAGCTACAGACTCGTGGCCCCTCCTGGAATGAGGGGAGCTCACCACAGAGTTCCTTTGCAAATAAATCACACCCAGCCTAACATCAGAAATAGGTTTGGTGAGCTGCACTCTGCTTCCATTTAAGATGCTCTTCACAATTCTTTTTCCTCCTTGGAAGTGCTAATTCACAGGCAGCCTCTGTATGAAGTGCCTCATTAATTATTTTTCAAAGCAGGAGCTTCATGTGGGGGATCCTCACAGCACGAACAGCAGAGCTGAGCCAGGGGATGAGTACAGGATTTTAATTCCTTCTTCCACATGACTTCCCTCTGGCTCTTGCCTGTGCAGAGATGTGATGGGCAAACAAGAGCTATGTCTGGAGAGCTGCAGAGCTCTCAGCATGACCTAGGTACCCTCCCTGTGAGCTGCAGGCCAGTCTCAGACACACACACCCAGCCCTACTTCACACATAGGGATGGATTTTTGGCAGCAGCTCCCAGTTCTAACTCTAGATGTCCAGGACAAAGACCTGCATGATTTCCCCTAAACTAATAAACTCCCTGAATTTCCTAATTTTTTTTTTTTCCAGTAAATAGACATCAACCTTTTCAGGTGGTCACAACTCAGGGTCCAGAAACTTGAAATGCTCAACTGTGAAAATGCTATTTTGGCAGCAGCGTGGGGATGAATGTAAAGAAAAACAGAAATCCAGGGAACTGCACTCTCATGGCTCTGATGGAACTTGAAACCATCCTCAATGGGGCAGGAAAAACTGACAGTACTGATGGGACACTGTCAAAAAATCTCGGTGTGTGAGGCCCGTAGCTCTGCTGACTGCTTTTTGGGTAAAAGCCATTTAATAACTGGACATCCTTCCCAATATGGGAATCTCTTGAAAGACCCACTGTGATTTCAAAGGAGTCCTAACAGAGGAGTGACTCAGTGTTTGCACTCCCTCTGCACCACAAGAAAATCCCAAAGCAAAGAAACCCAAGGACAAGCTGGGCTCTGGGCACCACCCAGGAGTCCCCCTCTGGCCCAAATCCTTAGCACAGTTTGATCTCCCAGCCCACAAGACAGAGGGCTCTCACAGGCTCTGCATGCATCATACATCAAGTGCTAGAACTGGGCTTCCTTTTCTCATGCAAACTTTTATCCCACTTGTAAATCTTCAGCCTTAAAATTTGCTTTGCAAATACTCTCCCTGCTGTCTGAGCGATAAGCAGCACAGGTAAGGAGCAAGCTGTGCTTCATACTGAACTACTCAAGTAAGAAAAAGACTCCCTAAACTCCCTAAACCACAGAATTACACTCTTTTCCTTCATAGTTTAATGTATAATTTAAGCTGTTTTTTTTTTTTTTTTTTTTTTTTTTTTTTTTGCTCTCTCCTAACATTGTAATGGGATAAAGAACTGCCCTTACACAGTCAGACTATGTGAGGTACCCACTTTTTTAGCTCGGTACCCACCCAGCAGCGTTGCCACTGCCTCCAGTGGGTCTGGCACAGCGCAGCCCCTGCGGCGCTGGTTGGACTGGCGCTGGCAAAGCCCGGTGCCAAGGGAGCTGCCGGCTCTGGAGAGCGGGACCTGTCACACGGGCAGGCTCACCGCAGCGCTCCACACTCCCCGAGTCTCACCGTCTGCTTAGAATTCCCCCACTGCAAACTTCTAAAGCATCTCCCCTAAGAAAGTGCTCCAAACTCCATCGGACGCTGAGGATCAGCTCAACCCGCGCTGTCCCGAGGATGCCCGGGATGCGCGGAGCTCCCGGAGCGCTTCCAGCGGCTTTCCCGGGGTACCCGGAGCGCTTCCAGCGGCTTTCCTGGGGTACCCGGAGCGCTTCCAGCGGCTTTCCCTTTCCCGGGGTACCCGGAGCGCTTCCAGCGGCTTTCCCGGGGTACCCGGAGCGCTTCCAGCGGCTTTCCTGGGGTACCCGGAGCGCTTCCAGCGGCTTTCCCTTTCCCGGGGTACCCGGAGCGCTTCCAGCGCCTTTCCCTTTCCCGGGGTACCCGGAGCGCTTCCAGCGCCTTTCCCTTTCCCGGGGTACCCGGAGCGCTTCCAGCGCCTTTCCCTTTCCCGGGGTACCCGGAGCGCTTCCAGCGGCTTTCCCGGGGCACCCGGAGCGCTTCCAGCGGCTTTCCCTTTCCCGGGGCACCCGGAGCGCTTCCAGCGGCTTTCCCGGGGCACCCGGAGCGCTTCCAGCGGCTTTCCTGGGGTACCCGGAGCGCTTCCAGCGGCTTTCCCGAGCCCAGGGTACTCGGAGCGCTTCCAGCGGCTTTCCCGGGGTACCCGGAGCGCTTCCAGCGGCTTTCCCGGGATACCCGGAGCGCTTCCAGCGGCTTTCCCATCCCGGGATACCCGGAGCGCTTCCAGCGGCTTTCCCATCCCGGGATACCCGGAGCGCTTCCAGCGGCTTTCCCATCCCGGGGTACCCGGAGCGCTGCCGGCCGTCCCCCAGCCCGTACCTCGGATGTAGGCGCACTTGCTCTCGTCCAGCTGCGCGGACGCGGAGGCGCCCATGGCTCGGTGCGGGCACCGCGCTCCTCCGAGCCCGGACCGCTCCTCCGAGCCCGGACCGCTCCTCCGAGCCCGGACCGCTCCCCCGAGCCCGGACCGCTCCTCCGAGCCCGGATCGCTGCTCCGAGCCCGGACCGCTCCCTCCTTCCTCCGCAGGCACCGCCCCCGGGCCCGGCCCTGCCCCGCCCCGGCCCGGCAGCGACCGGCGGGGACCCGGCGGGGACCCGGCTCAGACCCCGCACGGACCCGGCTCAGACCCCGCTCGGACCCCGCACGGACCCGGCTCAGACCCCGCACGGACCCACGGCCGCCCCCGCCCCGCGGGGCTCTGAGCCCCAGACACGCTTGTCCCGGCTGCTCCTTGTGCCTCCGCTCTGCCCTGCCCCACTGTCGGTCGTCACCGCAAAATCCACATCCCCTTGGACACGCGGCTAGAGCCTCTAGAGTTTCCCCAGAGGCTAAAGACCGTGCCAGAGTGGAAGCACAGCTGAACAGGACCAAAATGTCTTTCCTGGAGGTGTCCAGGAGGCAGCAGGGTCTGCCGCTGGGTGACGGGTGCGGTGGTTTAGGCAGTGCTGAGGTCATGTTCAAACTCGATGATTTTAGAGGTCTATTCCAATACTGATGATTCTATGATTTTTTGATAAAGGCCCTGGCATAGGTCACTCAGAGAAGCTGTGGCTGCCCCTGGATCCCTGGCAGTGTCCAAGGCCAGGTTGGATGGGGCTTGGAGCAACCTGGGACAGTTGGAAGGTGTCCCTGCCCATGGCAGGGGGTGGAACGAGATGATTTTAAGGTCCCTTCCAACCCAACCCATTCCATCCTTCTGTGATACTTTGATTTATGGCTCAGTCTTTAGGGCCATATTCATTCCACTCTTCCCAGGAATATTCCAAACTGCTATTGTATGTTTGATTCCAGGATGAACAGTAAACCTACACACTAAAATACACATCCTTTCAATAAATATTGTCCAGTGATTGAAACAACTTCCTAAAACAGGCAAGTCTGCAGATCCTCAGCACAGCAATGCAAGACAGTATAGGACAGATGTCTGAATTCTCCTGCCCCTGAATAATAATTTCACATCATACCCAGATGTGACTTTCTAAAGTATTTCCTTCTTTTTTTGCTATTTTTAGAACATTAACCCAGCTGACTGGCCATGGGCAGGGTGCCATCCCTTATTGTGCCTCATATGTTTTGTATGGAGCTGATGAGTTACAATGAATATGGATTTTGCTGACATGCTGGAGGTTCACAGTGACTAGAAGTTGCACATTTCACCATTAAATACTTCTCATTCAGCTTGCACACATCTGCCACTCATTGTGAAATTGCTTTCACATAGTTCAGTTTGGCTGAACAATGCAGTGAGGTTGGTAGATTTATCACTATGCCACTCAGCTGATCACAGAATGGTGAAACATTTTGGTGGTTGAATCTTTTTAAACCAACACTGAACTTGATCAAATTTAAAATATTGCAGGTGATATGTGACACTGAGTTCAGTGTTGCACAAAACAACTTCTTTCCTTCCAAAATTCGTGTTCTCTGGGCACACACAGGTTGTATCTAAGTGTGATGGAGCAATTGCTTCACCACCTTGAGGAGAAGGGCTCATCCAGAGCATCACTGAGCCAGCGTCTCACAAGTCTATAGAGACCCCAGCTGAGCTAAAAATTTAATCAACAGCACTTCTAGAGGTCAAATGTGAACCAGGCTCTGTTTTAAGTATATTGGTTGTTGGGCTCTGCCTGAGAGCTCTTGGCAAGGTGGCTGCTGTGGTTTGCTCACTGCATCTCTGTGAGCTGTGTGAGCAGACACCAGTGAGGAAATAGTGGTTACTGGTGTGCATTTTGAAGGCATTAACTCAGAGGATAATTCAGGCTCTGCTCAGAGCAGTGTATCTTTTATCAGATGTAGCTGAGGAGCTTTTCATGTCACATGTAATGGGCAAGTCAGCTCCAGGAGTCTGGAGAGATAAACCTTGGAGAATCCATGAGCTGTGAAGTGGATTACAGTTCTGTGCCTTCATTTAGCAGATGAAAATATGCCAAATCCCAGAAGTTTCATGCCCCAGAACAGATGCCAGAACGTGCACTGAGTGGGAAACCTCCTTGTCTAATTACAGCTAGGGTAGAAACAAAATGAGAACTGAGGAGTTTATTTAGTTATTCTATACTTTGGTACTACCTGATCCCCAAGATCCCCAGGCATTTCATAAACTCTTGGTAATTAAAGACTGATTTATTTTTTAAGATAGGGAAATGCTGTGTTTTAATGGCAAAGCTTGTGTCTTCAGCATCTTAAAAAGACACCATGAGAAATGTGAGCAAAATCAGAGATGAACGATCCAATTTATGTACTGCTTAAAACAAAAACCATCCTCAAGATAAGAAATTTGCCACATTAAATTTTAAGCTGATATGACACCTGTGCTGCAGCTATCAATGATAAAGTAATACAATCAAAACAAAAATACCACCAGAGCCAAAACAAGTATTTTCCCACCTTTTCTCCTATGAAATCTTGGTCTTTAAGGATTGTGTTTATCTTTACACACCTCAAAATTCCTTCTCTGAACACCGTTTTGTACTATATCCTGAAGGCTGCATTATAGCCTAAAGGGCAAAATGAAAGTGAATTCCTGAGTGAAGAGGATCAGGATAAGCCCTTCTTTCCAAACAAAGGGATGAAGATGTACCTCTGCTGCCTCTGTGAGTTCCCTTGTGGCACAGTGACATGAGAGAGAGGTGGTTTCTTACTTCACCACAGTCCACATGCTCTGGACTCATGAGCCTGCCAGTGGAACTGCTGAGAGCTGTGGTTCCCAAAAAGTGCAGTGCACTGTCACTGCTGTATTCTGCTTTGGGAGGGAGGGAGGGAGGCAGAGAAGGAGAGAAGGAGAGAAGGAGAGAGAAGGAGGCTGTCTCCACAATCTCATCTATTTGATCTCCCACTGTGCTGGAACACTGCTGTGCCCCAGACAAAATCCATTCCCAGCGCCTCGGGCACACCATGGAATGAACTTCCAGGGACTGTTAGTCAAACACACAGTCCTTAACACAGCCACAGGGCTGACAATCTGCAGAGGTACCATCAGAGGGACTGATAAAATCTTGGCCACCTTGCTGGCTGCTCCTCCCTGTGTGATCACAAAGGGGACATGCCAAGGAATCAGCTTCTTGGAGAAGCTGCATAAGGAGCTGTGCCCTTTGTTCCAGAGGTTCACCCTGTGTGTGCTCCCTCACTGCCCTCTTGGTTGCCTCAGAGACATGGTTTGTTATCAAACAGAAGCACTAGAAAAGGTGTGTGGAATCCAGTGGGAGAGATGATTCATTACCCAAAACTACCTTCTAGTATTTCTCCAAGGGAAAGGAGCCATTTTAAGGCCACTGGCTTTGTAGGCAGGACAACAATGTGCTGTTGACACAGCCAGCTGCAAATGTAATGAAACTGTAATGAATAAATAATAATTATCTGTTGCTAGAGGAAACAATCATTATTGTCTGAAGGTCAAAACCAGGTTGCAGACAGTGTGAGAGATGTGTGACAAAATAAAAACAATCCTTTTCTCAGGACAGACTGTTGGCTGAAGTATATACTGAATCCTTTCCCTCTAAGTAAAATTAAAATGTTATTCTTATGAGTTATTTTCAAAAGGTTAGAAGGAGGTCTTAAAATCTAGCTGCAGAAGAGAATCACAGCTGCTCTGGCTGGAAAATCAAAAATAACCTTTTGATAAAATAGCCTTAAAAAAAAGGTTTGGTTGTGCTTTAGCTACTGCCCTAATTCTGAGAGACCAGCCAGCATGGAGCATTGAAAACTCACACACAGAAGAGTGGATTTTTACAGATTCCTAATCCCAGAATCATAGAACAGCCCACGTTTGGAAGGGACCTCAAAAGATCCTTGAACTTCTCCTGTGAAAGGAGACTAAGGAGATTATCTAACATCCCATGCCCCATTGCATCTTGAGAACTTCAGCAACAGAGAATCTGCTACACCCCTGAGGAGGTTTTGCCAGTGAATTGCTGTTCTTGCTATAGAAAGTATTTTTCTTATACCAAGATAAAATGAAAAAGCAGGGTGTGAAGATATGGCTGCTTCATATATGAACTGAATGCTCCAGAAAAGAGGAAAAAAATCGTGCTTATGGTCATTATTCAAATGAAGAAATTGGATAAAACCCCTTATTTTTGTAACTGAAAATATAGATGACAGTTTGAACCACTCATGAAGGAGGGAAAGCAAGGCAAAGGAATAGTTCAATAGCAAGGGGTGATAAAATTTTATCTGTGGTCCTACCTTTCAAAGGTTATGTAGATCAAAATATAATCAAGCTGCTGAGTGCACAGTTAAAAGCAGGAGGAGGCTTTGTTGGTTGCCTTTCTCACTCCTTATTTTCTTCCCAATTATGTTTTATTATGTTGCTCATATTGAACGTGTGAACAAGACTCATTGGAATACTCATTGAAAAACAGTGCTCATAAAAAACCAAATTATAAATTACATTCATTATTCTACACTGCTTGGTTGCAAATTGTTTAGATATGTCAATTTTGCCCACAGAATTGAATGTGATACTTATCTGAGAGGTTTTTGAAACTCCTGCAATAGAATGTTTTCTGATAAAGCATTCATGGTGACATGGCAGAGTTCTGTAGCTCTCTACTTGCATTTAGTAAATATATATATACACAAACACAGCTCTAGCCCAAAACAGGGGTCAGCTCAACATCAGCATTGCTACCAATTGAGAATTTCCATCCTCAAGATCCAAACAACACACATCTTGTTCCTCAAACTCTAAATACTTTTGAGTGGAAAGGTAAAAAACTTGAGGTTAAAAAACTCTTTTTATTTCATTGTCCAAGAGTGGGGGGTGATGAAAACTTCCCAGTAATGACAACAAGAAGCTTCTCTCTCTTCTGACAGCTGAGATTCTGGAGTGGGAGGATTCCAGCAGCTGGGCCTTTAAGACACAGGTAAGCATAACAAAAGAATGCTGCTTCCCTAGAATTCCTTCTCAGAACGGAGGGGAACAGCAGTTCCCATGGTGCTCACCCAGAGAGCTCTGTTCTTTGGTTTCTATCCACAAGGGCCCTTCAGTGGCTCTCAGGTTCCCAGTTCTTATGGAGTACAATCAAACACTTGCAAATCTATTCTGAGCAAGTGATACTCTTTACAACCAAATACACAACCTGTTAGTACTTAGGGCACATTACAAACTTGCATGTCAAGACTGCTTTTTAAAACAAATTCTAAAACTGATTTATTATGAATAAACAGATTGTCCCAAGTACAGCTCCAGGCAGCAGCTGTGAAGAAGGGAAAGCACTGCACACCTGGAGGGAAAAATCCTCTCAGACAAGTAACCCCACAAGAACAAAAGACTCTGCCTTACCTTAATGTGAAGTAATTTCTCTTCAAGCCCTGTGGTGAAAAGTTGCCTTGGAGTTGTCTGCCCCCCTCCTGCAGGAGTGCTGCTGGCCCTGTCATTGCCATGTCAGGAATATGATGGGAACACTCTTTCAAGCTTCTTTGCTTGTTCTTTTGATGTCAGCCTTGTGGCTCTTTGAAGTTGGAGTCTCCTTCTGGAAGGCTGGGGGGCAATGCTGGATCTAGAAGAACAGGAAAGGAGAGAGGTACAGCAAACCCAGCACCCCTGGGAATTGGTAAGGAGTGAAACGGATTGTGAGGACGTGCCACAGGACTAGGGCATCTGGAACAGGAGTAAAAACTCTGAATAGGGATGCAAAACCCAGAGTCCTGAAGATATGGTTCTGGATTTTATTTCCTACAAAGTAAAGAATCCTAGAGTTAAAAATCACCTCCAGCTGTGGCACACTCCATTTGCCTGCCCCAGTGGCCCAGAAATTACATGGTTTTCTATATATGTAAATTAAAATAAAATACGTGTGTGGAACTTTCCTGCTTTGAAATACACAAAACATATTTGGTAAATTCAAACAGCATTTCCTTCTCTGCTTAGTCACTAGTTATGAAATCTGTTAATGATGAATGAGGTGCTCATTCCTGCTCAGATGCCCTTAGAGGCTCTATTTTAATTAGTTGGGACATTCATGTCAAAACAACTAATGCACAGGCCCTTATAAATTCATTGTTGAAGTTCCTCATTGTCAAACAAGACTCATGGGTTTGCTCCCTGACTGAAAATAGAGGTGGTGCCCAGAAACCAGTGAATAAAGCACAGCTCAGTGCCCTCCCACTGCCCGGTGCTCCCACGGCCACGGAGCAGCAAACAACAAGGCACGGCCCAACCTGCTGATCTCAGCGGAAAATCCAGAATAAAAACCCAGCTGTTGGAGATCCACTGGGTTCTTTATGCTTCAAATGGGCAGCCACACCTGCCTGGGAGCACCAGAACCTTCCTAAGAGGTAGAAATAAGTTTATAAGGAGGGATTTGCAGGAGGCAGCCTGGTAAGAGGGGAGGGCTGAGGCATCTCACTGCCTCTGAACAGTCCAGTGAGGCAAGCTGCCAAATCCAGAAATAAACCTGTCATTTTCCCATCTTAACCAAGGAAATCATAGTGACTCTGCTTAGAGGAGTAAGAAATTCTACTTCCAATTGATTATCAAAGATGTGACTGAAACTTTCTTCCCAAGTGAGCTGCTCTTCCTGTATTATTAACAACTCCTCAAAAGTCCAGCAGGCATAGGCTGCAGAAACCAAATGATCCTGCAGACATGATTAATGAAGGGGAGGACTAAATCCCCACGACATCTGGATTTGCTTCTTCTGGCCACAGATGGTTTTGGTTGCTTTTTATTCCAAGTATATTCGTTAGGACCAAGCATGGGGTTTAAACACAGCTTTCTGTTCCAAGCCTCCATTTTCCATGGAGAAGCTTCTCCTCAGGACCCTATCCAGGGAGGCATATGTAACAAATAAAGTGGGATTTGCTAAACCATCCTGCACACTGAAGGGGCTGCAAGAGTTCAAAAGGAGACACACAAAGGAAAAAGGAATAGTCTGAGTTTTTGATGTATTTTCTGTCCCTCTCTGAAGTGATTGTCTCGTCTGCTTCATTTTTGTTCCAGATAATTTTATAAAAACCTTATCCCTTCGAGGTTTTGAACTTGGAGTAGATGGATCACAAAGTGTTTACAAGTTTTTCTGTTCGCTTAGTGCAGATGCTGAGAGCACAAGTCCATCCACCCCAGGCTGGCTGCTGGGCTGGGAAAGCCACCCAGCGAGCAGCCTCCCAGCAATCCCACACTCATGCCATCACTGGGTGAGGCTCCCCTCATCCCTGGGGTCCTGCCAGCCTCCTGCTCCCCTCCAGCCCATCTGCACTCACCCAAAGGCTGCCTGGACAGAAGGAGGACATCACCTCCTCAGCAGCACCAGCACATCCTCAAGGTGGAGCAGCCAGCAAACACCTTTCCCATTAATTATGACCATGACTTATTTGTGTGATAAAACCTGTACACGAGGTCTTTCAGTATCCCCCAGGAGAGCAGATGTAGTTAACTGGTGTATGACTGATTTTCTTGCACACAGTGTGTTGTCTCTCCAGTTGTTAACATGGATAACAATTACTCTGCTTTTTTATCACAGTACCTGCCTTGGGTTCACTCTTGCCTCTCTAAATAACCAACAAAGAAACAGCAGAGGCCTTGATTATGTAGTAATGATCTGCTTAGAATTGATAAACTCTATCAAATCACTAGTAATTCTGTGGTTTTTTTCAAAGCATTTTAAATGCCAATGTTTATTTGGCTGTCATAGGAAAGTATAATACTTATTAAAAAATTTGCTTGCTTTCAGACACATCCTCCATCACAGTCCCAGCTGTTTTGCTGTGCAGTACTGAACACACTGTCATATTTACTGCATTAAAACCACTCTCTGCAGATCAAAAGAGATTATTTTATTGCTTTTTGATGATGTTTAGCAGAAACCTATATTCTCCTGGTTACCTACACAGTTCAACTTTACCAGACTGGTTTTGACCACAGACAGTTGCACTAATGTTAGTAAGTGAAATGGAATTATTGCTTTTCCTTCCTTTTCTATTTCATAATAAAGTTAGTATTTCCATAGACACTAGAATCCTCATTTTCCTGACATGAGAGAAAATAACAACATTCTTCTGTTATCCCAACTTTGAAACATGATGATTAAAATTATTATAATAGATCACAGAAAAATCCAGTTTGGAAGGGACTTCAGGAGCCCATCTGCTCCAAACTTTTGCTGGAAGCAGGATCTTTGTGTTGGGTTGTCCAGGGCTCTGTCAAGCCAAACCCTGAATATTTCCAGTGAGGGAAATTTTACCACTTCCCTGGCAACCTAGTGCAATGTTTAATTGTTCTCACAGTGATTTTCTTCCGCTTAAACCCAGACAGAATTTCTCCTTGGGGCAAGTTGTTTGTATTAACCTTAATGTGTTTTCCCTTGATGTGTTCAGATGTACAAATTAGCTCTTGCCTGTGTCAATAATCCACAGAAGAAGCAGCAGTGGCCTTGCTTCATTTCTGATGGCACAAGGGATGTTTAGCAGTTGAACTACCTTAAGGGTGGCTTTTGCCACACCTTGCAGTAAGTACTGGATAGAACTAGGGGCTCTTTCAGTATTCTGTCAAGGACCAGAGAGCCCAGGAACACAGAAGAGGGCAGGAGGCTGAAACTGGGGGTGTTGATGTTCTCTAACAACCACTCAGCCTGTTTTAAAATGAAGTTTTTTGAGCGTTTTGTCTGAATAGAATAATTGAGCTGCAAGGATCCCTGCTGTGGACTGAAAGCAGTGTGCAAACCAAACCTCTGAGTCTTGCCAACAATTACCTTTTACTTGGCACGCTGCCCAGAATTAAAATCTTGCAAAATTTTAGTTTCCATTTCCCTGGTATATTTCTGTAGCTATTTAAACAACCAATAAAATAAAGAAAAAAAAAAAAAAAAAAAAGAAAAAGAAAAAAAGAGATTATAAAAATGTTTAGATTATGGACTAAGCATACATAATGGTCTGGCTATGGTTCCCTTCTCTTTCCCCAAATACCTAAAGAATAACAAGAGGAAATACTAAAAAGAACCAGCAGTTTAAACAAAAGCTGTGAGGTCAAACTCTCCCTTGCTCCTCCTTCCTTCTCTTTATCGCTGGTCTCCACTTGGCTGCTGGCTCCAGCTGAAGGCACTGGCTGTATTGTTAGTCCATGCACAAGAACAATACACCCAACAAAGGTTGGGGGAGCTCAGGGGTAACTTGAGCCTTTCCAGAGTTTTGCCTTGTGCAAAGACAAAATCCTCTGAAAAGAAGGGGAAAAAAACTGGAGTTCATGTGGAATCATAGATTCATGGGATGGTTTGGACAGGGAGAAACTTTAAACCCACCCAGTGCCATCCCCTGCCATGGGCAAGGACACCTTCCCCTAGCCCAGGCTGCTCCAAGCCCTGTCCAACTTTGCCTTGGACACTTCCAGGGATGAAGAGAATTTCTGCCCAATATCCCATCTAATCCTGCCCTCTGGCAGTGGGAAGCTATTCTCTGTGTCTTGTCTCTCCATCCCTTGTCCCAAGTCCCTCTCCAGCTCTCCTGGAGCCCCTTTAGGCACTGGAAGGGACTCTGATGTCTCCCTGGAGCCTCCTCTTCTCCTGGTGAACACCCCCAGCTCTGCAGCCTGGCTCCAGCCCTGGGAGCATCTCCATGGCCTCCTCAGGCTCCAAGTGTCCCATATCTTCCCTGTGCTGTGGTCCCAGAGCTGGAAGCAGTGCTCCAGCTGGAGCCCAGGAAGCACCAGCCCCAAGTGTGGTCACAACAGATGAGCTGCCACTCATCTGTCACTAGGCTGTCACACCAGTTGTGTCACTGGAATGAGCTGCCCAAAGCACAGCTGTGAGTGTGACAGATGTGTCTGCAAAGAAGAGTGCAGAGGAGCAACCTGGCAGGGCTGTAAGTGCAGCTCTGGGTGGGGCAGCAGGGCAGGAAAGGCACCAAGAGGGGCTATGAACCTTCTCACTAGTGCAGGTGCACAGGGCTCCACTGACAGTAAGTGAAACAGGATTGGAGTTGGAATCTCCAGTTTAAAGAGAGCCCAGTGGCAGCTTGGCCTCAAGGGAGCACCTGCAGCAGCAGGTGAAGGGCAGCCCACCAAGTGGGAAGGTGCTCAGGAAGAACACTCTGATTGAGGACAGGATGGGGAGAAGTAGCTGCCACTCAGTGCAGTTCCCCTAAATGCTGGAATTGCCATGGAAAAAGACTTAGTAGATCCTGACAATGCTTCAGTGTCCAGGCTTTGGAATGTTTCTGCTGTCTGCAAAAGCCTTGCATGGCTACAGCCCTGAAAATAAACCCAGCCCGAGCTGTAAGCTCATTCACATTCTGGGAGCACAGGCAAGCAGCACTAACTGCAGCAATGTGGAGGCTGTGTAAGGGGATTTTCTAGTTTAACGAGGAACTGGTTCACTGTGGGGGCTGGTATCCTCGGCTGGGATTGAGGTAGTGGTGTGAAACGAGAAATAAAGGAAGCTGTACGCTTCCTACCCAGTCTGCTCTCACACATCTAATTAGAGACACTGGTAAAGGTTGTACTCCTCACTGACTGAAGGCTGGAATTGCTGATGTGAGTGACAGCAATCAGATTTCACTCCTGTTGAATGCATTAGCTACCAAAACCACGGATGCTCACTTGGCCATTCTAACTCTCTGAGGTTATGCAAAATATAACCTCAACCAAAACTTTAAACCAGCTCTCCTCTCCCTGTTTTAATGAGATGTTTTCACACCAGAAGTTACTCCTTGCTGTCGGGCGCCCTCTCCTGCACGTTCACCTCTGCAGCTGTTCCTGTGACAGAGAATCCCTCCTCCTCCTCTTCCTCCTCCTCTTCCTCCTCCGGTAAAATCCTTCCACACAAAAGTTCCTCCTGACCCCACACACCTTCCTGTTTTTCTGATACCCAACTTGTGGCCACTCACTACACTCCAGAAAGCTCCCAGGCAATCTTAGCTTTGCTAGTAAAGAGTTACCAGTCAATTAGTTTTCTTTACAAACCAAAATAATTTCAAGCATCCTCAACTTAAAATCATAGAATCCCAGACTGGTTTGGGTTGGGAGGGACCTTCAGGATCATCTTCTTCCACCCTCTGCCATGGGTATAACCTTCCACCAGAGTCAGGTTGCTCCAGTCCTTGAACACTTCCAAGGATGGGGCAGGCACAGCTTCTCCCCACCCTCAGAGGGAATAATTTCTTCCCAATATCCCATCTAACCCTGCCCTCCTTCACCTTAAAGCCATTCCCTGTGTCCTGCCCTCCATCCCTTGTCCCAAGTCCCTCCCCAGCACTCCTGGAGCCCCTTTTAGGCCTTTCCTCACAGGAGAGATGTTCCACTCTACTCACCTCTATGGGCCCAAGTTTTGTTTTTCCACAACCTGGTTTTTGGTAGCAGGGGCCCACAGAGGTGGCTTCTGTGAGAAGCTGATGGAAATTTCAACTAGTCTGGCAGAGCCAAGATGGACATGCTGGGGCCAAGGCTGGGGCAATTAGAGAGGCTGGCAATGCCTCTGTGATAACAGATTTAAGAAGAAAATCAAAACAAAGTAGAACACAGCTTTTTTCCTAGCCAGAGAAGAGGAGGAAATGAGAACATCTGAGGGAAACAACATGGGAACACCAAGGTCAGTGGAGAAGGAGGGGCAGGAGGTGCTCCAGGTGCTGGAGCTGAGATTCCTCTGCAGGCTGTGCTGAGACCATGGTGGAGCAGCTGTGCTCCTGCAGCTCCTGGGGATCCACAGGGATGGAGAGATCCACCCACAGCTCCTGGGGATCCACAGGGATGCAGAGATCCACCCACAGCTCCTGGGGATCCACAGGGATGGAGAGATCCACCCACAGCTCCTGGGGATCCACAGGGATGGAGAGATCCATCCAAAGCCCCTGGGATCCATGGAGGATGCAGAGATCCACAGGGATGCAGAGATCCACCCACATCTTGAGTGATGAACTGACCCAAACCCCCACGCCCTGTTCCCTGTGCTGTTGGTGGAAGGAGGGAGGGGATGGGGGAAGAAAAGGTGTTTAAGGGCTTATTTTACTTTTCATTATCCTCTTCTAACTTGGCTGGTAATAAATTCACTTTGTACCTTTGAGCCTGTTTTGCCCTTGGAGTGTTTTCTCCCAGTCCTTAACTCATTAACTCCTTGTTATTTTTTTCTCTCCTTTGCCCAGCTGTGGCAGGGGAGGTGAGTGAGTGGCTTTTGTAGGTCCCTGGTGTTTGGCCAGTGTCCAACCACGACACCATCATGCCCCTTCCAGCCTTCTTGCTCCCTGTAGTGAGGCAGCAGTAACATGTCAGTGATTGTCCCTGCACTCTGGAGAGGCAAGAAGAAGCAGGAGGTTTGGTGTGTCAGTTCCAAATCTGAGTGTTCTGGCCAGAAGGGAGTTCAGAGAGGTGGGATGTGGCCTTTGCCTCCAGGCAGCAGCAGCAGCTCAGCTCATCCAGCTGAGACTGTCAAAATTACCACCAGCAGCTCTGGAAATCTGCTCCAGGTATGAGTCCTCTTGCCCTGCTGTGACAGAGAATAACCCATCTTGTCATCTGGAGAAGAAAATCTAGGTTCCAGCTCCTGCAAAAGGCAAAGCACAGGACACAAATCCTGAGAAATTCAAGAATTTCTACCAGGAAACAATGTGGTGCTAACACTGAATCATCACACTTCTACATCCTCCTCTCACAGGCTGATTACCAAACCACTTTCTCTCCTGCTTCCTGCCTTCTTATTCTATTTTACACTCTGTCAAGTTGTTCACACGGTTTCCTCACCCCCACTCTGTGTTCCAAGACTTCTCTTTATCATATTTTCCTAGTTTATCATCAAAAAACTGCCAGAAACGATGAGAAATTATGTCCTAGAGAACACCAGACAGTGCTTTGACTTTTGGCCAGTGCTCTGCTACAACATTTATGGTATTTCATGCATAGAAGACTTTTTATTGTAGCTTGGGGATGAGGAGTAGATGCCTGTTTTCTGTAAAATTTCACAGATAGTCACTGTTCATGGTCTGTAGGTGCCTTTGATAAATCCTTCTGCAGGGTGGCCTGTTTGAGTCTTCTCTGATCAATGGCTACACAATACCACAGTCATTTATTTCACAAGAAAGGACATTAAATATTTGAGTTTGGTTGCTTTGTGAAATCAGGTGTGTACTCTACAATTTCATTGTCCAACAACTTTGTATCCCTGACTTGTTTAGACAGATTATTTTTTTCCTCTGTTCCTGCTGGAGGTGTTCAGGACCAGGATACATGCCAGGAAGTCTGTGAAAGTTGTTCCTCCTCTTGTGGATCCTGTGGATTTAGGTCCCTTGTCCCCATGCACACCAACCACCAGACTTCTGCAAAATCAACCACTGAAAGCAGTGGGAAAAGAAACCCACCAGGTATCACAAATTGAAACTGCCTCCTGTGAGATTTGCTTCAGCATGCCTGTTCCTGGAACACAACAGGTTCTCTAAAGGACACAGAAGTATGGAACAAAGCTCCAAAAAATGCCTACTTTTTTATGGCAGTCAAAGCTTTGGTATCTATTGACAGTTTCATCCCACTGCCCCTTACCTTATCACTAGAGATGCCTGGAACTCCTTTCAAACAGTACTATGTAAATTTCTTCAGAGGTTTAAAGTAGGCTTGTTTTGACTTGTTTTTTCAAGGTAGCGTTTTCTATTGTTGCTAAATTATCACCAAAAAACCTGATTTTTTTTGTGGCTCCTGAAAAAACGAAGACATTAGATTGAATTTAAGAAGAAGTTTTTTAAGTGGGGGTGGTGAGGCCTTGGCACAGCAGAGAAGGTGTGGGTGCCCCATCTCCGGAAGGGTGCAAGGCCAGCTTGGATGGGGCTGGGAGCAGCCTGGGATAGTGGAAGTTGTCCCTGCCCTTGGCAGAGGATGGGACTGGGTTAGCTTTAAGGTCTCTTCCACCCCAAACCAGTCTGGGATTTTCTGACCAGAGCTATCTTGCCAGCTTAGCCAGTTCAGAGGTGTATGAGAACAGAGGAGGCAATGCAGAACACCTGAAGTGGGTACAAAAAAAGACTTCTCTGAACAGTAGTCACCCTTGAGCATCCTCCTGTTGTGCACTCATCATAATGTCTGTCATTCCCAGTCATACCAGCCACATAATAGAGTTCTTCAGTGCTTCTAATTTTTATTGTCACTGTGCTCCCACTGTTATGTTAATTAGATTAAACCAGACTCCCACTGAGGCTGTAACAATGATAAACATTGTAGTAATCTGTCAGCTCTCTCTGAAACCATTTTCCACAGCTTTGGAAATGTGCTGCTCCAACAGACCACGCTGCTGTGTATTGCAAATAATCTGCTTTGATCACACTTGCTCACATACATTGTAATAATCAACACTGAAAAAATAAACTTCTAATGACTCACAACCTGAGGCACATTATTGATCTTTCCAATCAGCTACCATGAAGGGGGTCATGGAAGCAGAATGTGCTAATGCTGCCATTTTTAACTGTACAAGATAAATATTGTGGGGAGAGAGGTCCTGCCAGAAATCTAACATGACTGCACATTAATACTCATAATTTTCTTTGTCTAGAAAGACTGGCTTATTCCATCTTTCCTTCTTTGCCTGAAATAGGTTCAAGCCTTTCCACTGATTGTTTTAAAGATAGCAGTAAATTCTGACAACTTTTAACATAGACACTCAGTTCTGTGGGATTTTGCTTCCAGGCCATAAACTCTTAAATCCATATTCTGACAGATTTCTTCTGAGGAACAAAGAGCAGTGTAGGAATAAGGCCTGAACTGCTTTTCTTTTCTTATTGTACAGAGACACTCAGCAACAAAGCTCCCCTCATTATAGACCCTGTGGAGAATTAGGACTTCACAAATCCAGGTTCTTTACAGTGCTGTGGAAACCATTATTACAGATGGTTCTGTACTTCTCAACAGCCCAGTGCCTCATTTCAGTGAATCCCAAAAGGTTAAGTGTTCTGTATTCAGTGTGTGTGTGTGTGCTGATGTATGGACATCTGCTGTGTCCATAAACCTGCATTACACATCCCATTCCTCCTCCTGCTGCAAATCTGAAGCAGATGTGTGAGGCTGCAGAGAATAGGTATAGGCTCTATTTCTCCAAACTGTGCTCTTGCTGCTGTTTGGAAGGCAGCAATTTGCCAAATAGCAGAACCACAGACTTTAGAAGCAAGTAACAACACACAGCCACAATCTTGCTTTTCCATCCCTTAACCTGAAAATAATCAAAGAAGAGTGGAAACAGAATCCAAAATGAGAAATTATTTCTTTTTTAGACCTCTATCTTAATATAATGTCTGTCCGCAGCACCTACCAAAGTCCACTGCAGAACCCTAATTCATAAGGCTGGCAACTGTGATCTTGGAAAAAATTCCAACTGCAAAGTCCTACTTAATATGTTGGGCTGAAATGTGTGTTCAATATGCTCCAGCACCCCCAAATAAATCAGAACTCAGATCTGCAGAATCCCAGCCCAAGGGCTGTCCAGGCTGGAGCAGCAAAGTCAGGGAGCTCCCACCATTTAGAGAGCAGAGCTGTGTTATGAAGAAATGGGCACAGCTGCTTTGGTGAGTCACATGTGGGTTTGGAGCCAGCATCCAGATGGCAAACCCCTATTTTCCATCATTTCTTGAGGTCACTGCTGAAATTCAAGTAATGGAAAAAACAGATGAGTTAAAAGCAAACCTCCCTAAATTATATTTGAAACACCTTGCTCAGGGATAGTATTGCACAATTTAAGCAGCCTCTGGAATGTGTGGCACAATCATCCACTCAGGGAAACAGTCGGGTTGAGGATTGCAGGCTTTGACCAGCTATAAAACAAGGTAATTCTGTGCTAATCTTCTAAAATAAGATATCAAATAGGGAAGGAATTGTCATTCATTTCCTGTAACTGATGTTTAAGCCAAGAATCATTAAAACTTATCCTGAATTTTTTGCCCATTATTTTTTCCCTTTTTTTCTTCTCCTTCTGCCCTCTTCTCTTTTTCCCTTCTCCTTGACTCTTTAAAAATATGCCTTTGGTCGTTGCTTTTTAAATTTTGGTCACTACTTGTAAAGATCAACACAACAGACCAAGTAATCCTCATACTTATTTACCTTTTGCATAATTTCAGTGCAAGCATAAGCCTCCAATGATTTCAGCAAAGGCTGGAAGAAAAAGAAATCTGTTTATACAGGAGAAAAAAAAGTCTGATTGTATCCATCTCAGACTCCACTAGAGGGCACCAGATAATTATCTTAAATATCACCCAGGCAGCTGCTGTGTACAAGCTGTAAATTGCACCTAATTAGAGATCAAGAGACGCATTAATCAGATACAGGTCAGGCTTCAATACAGAAACACTGTTTCCATCTATAATCAGCCTCCAGCTCCTATTTGGATCCCAAGAAGTTGTGTGCAGGTATTGCTTCTTCCTCCTAATATTCTCCTATTTCTAACCTTGCTGTTGTGTTGTGTCATCTAAAATATTGCCCATATTTAAAATATTGTCCACAGCTCTAGGATGAGAACAGCCAGTGCTAATTTTTTTATCCAGGGCACAGCACATTTTTTTTCACCACAAATGAAAAGTTCATCAGTGCTTTATTTGGGTTAGTGTCAGCCTGTAGTTAATCCCACAAACACCTTATATGCCTCATAAATCTTTGACTTCACGTTTGCAACACTTTCTATGTAGATATTTATTTACAAACTATTTCCAAACATTGTATACAGAGCTTCCCTTCATTTGGCAGGCTTTAATTACCTGTGTTTCTTTACTGCAGAGAGCAGGACGTTGCTGAATGACAGATTAAAAAGTTATAAAAAGGGTTTAATCATGTCCCTGTCTCAATTCAAACTACCTCTGCTAGGCACCAGAGCTGGAGCATTCTGCTTTCTTTGCCCTGACGCTACTTAGACCCTTCTGAAAGGATGTGCAAAATCTTATGAGGAAGCAAGGTAAAAAACAAGATTTCTTTCCCTCAATCCACTTACTATAATAAAAGTAGTAAACAAGGCATTACAATGAAAGCCAGCTGCAGTTTGATACATGAGCTGGGCTCTGTCTTTGTGCCCCTTTGCAGAGCACAGAATCCACATTTTCTGGCTTTGCTCTAATTACTTATCATGAGATGCCACTCTTTTGCCTTTATCTCTGGGCCCTGGATTTCTGGGAATGGAAGAAATTAACTCATCTTTTTCAGCCTGAATTTGGAATGCCCATTCCAGGGGAGAGGGGAGTGACCATGCACACAGCAGCCCAGGGAGAAGGCAGCTGTGTGTTCAGGGTGCTACTCCCATCCTCTGGAACAAGCTGGCCAAATTTCATGGCTGTGAAATCCCTCCTGTGTCAGGGTACGTGGGTGGCTCTGAACTCTGGCACAAAGGTGTCACCTTGGGCAGACAAACACTCTCTCCTTGCAAGCAGAAACAATGATTACCTTTGGTTTTGTAGTGGCTGAACAACATGTTTTAGATTATGGAATTAATTCTCTTACTGCATTAGGTAAAGCCTAAAATAAAAATCCCAACAAATGAAAATATTTGTAATAAGGTAATTATCTGATTAAATGATTACAAGCTGTCATCTTATACCTGTCAATACACTGCCTTAAATATCAAATGCAGAATTAATACCAGCCATTAAGTGCATGCTACCCCTCTCCAAAAGTCCAATTAAGCATGTGTTTACAAATGATGCCACTAATTATCCACCTCTTCTATTTCAGTCAAATGTCTTAATGTGCCTTGGAGACATTGCCAAAGCTAAGGAGACATAAAAGGTCTTAAAGAACCAATAGTCTGAAAACATTGTGAATTTCTGAGCATAAGCCCTACGGCTATAGATTTTGTAAATACATTTTTTTTTCAGTCTAAGTGAGTTTGGGGTTGAAGAATGTGAATTTCAGATACTTTTTCAGTTGCATGGCCATTTCTGTGATTTGAGGGTATGCTACTTGAGGGTTTGAACTATCCTTTATTTATTAAACTGGCAAAAACTGCCTGAAACTTCACTTTATGAAGCAGATATTATCTTGCAGCTTGGCTAGTTTTGATCTCTGCTTTATCTTTGCTGATACAATCACTTTCTGAACCATGCAGTTGAATGCTGCTATGAAAACACTTCTGAATTACTACCAATCACTGTCCTGCTATTGTTCCCCTGCTGTGGTTGTGGGATTGTTTGGCTTGTGCTTACACTGAGGCTGCCAAAGATTTTGGGCTATATTGCAAGTTTAAAGTTGAGATATTTTTTCCCTGCCTTCTTATAAGCAATTTGCATCAAAGAACTTTGCCTGTCAGTGTTCCCATCAAAGGTGGAAGATTTGATGTCCCTGCTTGCTCACTGCCTGAGCAGTGCATTTCTCCATTAAAACTCTACTGAGATCAAGTACATTGAAATTTTTGGGATACACTGGAGGGGTAAAAATAAGTCTTTGATCCTTCCTAAAGGAGATCCACTCTTTTAGTACCTGTTCCCATCTCTACTACTCCCAGCTCATTCTGGATTTACCAACTGCTGTTTTTAGCAGTATCTTTCCCTCTAGGGTCATCACTGACTGCAAATGCTGGCTGCACACTGGTTTTAAGTGACTTTTTTGAAAGCAAGTACTTAATAGTGGCAGGGCCTGAATACTTAAGAGCCTGTAATGTCTCATGCCAAACTTCTCTTCCACAGGAACACAGCCAACAGAATCCCTAATTTGTACATTTTGATCCTTGAGCAACATGGATTCTGTTACAATTCACATTTATTCATGTTACTTCTGTGAGTAATTAATCTGCCCCAACTCTCTCCCTCTCACTTATTTTGTCTACAAGCCTCAAAATAAAGCCACAATCTGCAAAGTTCCGCAGATTTATCACTGGGGTATTATCTTGCAGGTCTCTTATGATTCAGAAAAAGGCTTTTCCCCTTGATTGCCACTGGACATTCTTACCAGACTACTGCAGCTCTGGCAGGAGAAAGAAGCACATCACAGTTACAACCACAATACCAACCTGTGCTGAGCTTTAATTTCCCTTCTTTCCCATTCACAATATCAAACATTTTAATTAGAGATCACACAGCTTGCTTGCTCTGCTTTATTTTTAAAGAATCTAAATCTTAAACTGTGGCAAAGCCATTGGTCCTGAGGCAGTGTTGGTTCAGAAGAACAACCTCACTGCCTTTTCTTCGTGCCCTGTCCACAGTTTGTATCCTGCACAAAGGGTAAATGCCTCAGAATTCCACCTTGCTCTGTCTGACAGGGACACTCAGCATAGGAAAAGGATTATTTACTACTGCTAGGGCAGACCTCACCTCATCCTACCAATGCCCATTTAGTTTTCCTTTGCTATCATTTATTTATACCCTTATCTTGCTTTACTGTAATGTACCACAGTGGAGTAATGCACCAACATGGACATTTTCTCCTAATTTTTCCCATCTTTTGCCTCCTATTTACAGTTCTCTGCCTCCAGATTTTAAAAACAAGAGTATTTTCTCTTCCTTTCCTCTATATGATGGTTTCTGAAAGTAAGTGAACTGGTAACTTTCAGTCACTTTAACAGGTAATAAATATTTTACCTGGAAGGATGACATGGAAACAAAATGTCTCAGTTGACTGGAGTAATTTTCTTCACTATTCCTTTGCTTCTGCAAGGAGCAGAAGAAATGTTTCCATTACAGCAGGAACAGTGGAAAGCAGGAGCTGATGAAAGCTCTCTCAGCTCTCATGCTGCATGGTTTTGCTACCTGCTGCAGAGAACAAAAATGCTGCCAATGCAGAGCATTGTATTGTATTGAAATACAATATTATCCATCTCCCAAGCTTTCTTGTGTGCACCCAAATGCAGAATCACAGGCAGATATTCTTGGAATTACAGTGAGCTGGACACCTTTAGTGCAGCTTAAATGTGTTGAATTTCTTTTTGTGTCTCTTTCAGCTAAAGGTTCCTAGAAATAGCTTGTTAATTTACATGCCAGTGTATAGTTTTGCATTTTACCAGATTTCTTCCTGTGAGTGTGGTGAGACCCTGGCACAGGGTGCCCAGAGAAGCTGTGGCTGCCCCTGGGTCCCTGGAAGTGTCCAAGGTTGGATGGGGCTTGGAGCAACCTGGGATAGTGGAAGGTGTCCCTGCCCATGGCAGAGGGTTGGAATAAGATGACTTTAAGGTCCTTCTAACCTAAACCATTCTTGGATTCTGTGATTCCAACTCATCCTGCACTCTGTCTTTGGAGATCTGCCTTCCTGACAACTGTATGCTCTCTTTTTGCAAAGCTTCTTTTTGCAGCATTAAACTTTTCTCACATAGAACAAATTTTACTTACAGTGGTACATTAGTATCAGAACTTCTCCACGCACCTCAGTGCTGCAGGCAATTAACAAGTGAAGCAATTTTTACCAAAGGGCACTTCTGGTACCACAATAACTTGACAGACAACATTTTCCTTTCCTTGGCACTGATGAAACTTGTGAAGTTTTGCAAGGAGAGGTGAAGGTCCAAACCAGGACTTTTAAAATATTCTGAGAACACTAACTATAACACTCAAGGAAAGCTTACAATACTTCATTCTGAATTGCCTTAAATACTCCGTATTGAATAATCGCGGCTGGAAAACAAACACCGCGGGCATCGTTTGCCACTCTGTCAGCCAGGCCACAGCACAAGTGCCACAGCCAGCCTTGCCCTAAACACCCCCGGGGACGGAGATGCCACCGCTCCCCGGGCAGCCCTTTCCGATGTCTGTCACCATCTCGGGGAAGGAATTCCTCCCGAGCGGAACCTGGCCGGGCGCAGCACCCCGGGAACGGGAAAAGGACACGGAGCGGGGGCGGCGGCGTGGGCAGGGCAAGCGGCGAGCGGCGCCGGCCGTGAGGGAGGCGGAGGAGGCCGCGGGCCGGGCCCCGTCCGCGCTCCCCCTGCCCAGCCCTGGCCATGAATATGTAACTCCCCTCTATTTCCCGAGCTCCATTGCGGAGCCGCCGCTCGCCATATTGTGCTGCGGGGGCTGCGGCGGCGCCGCCGGCCACGGACGGAGGCGGCACCGGCGGCGGTGAGCGCGGGGCCGGGCCGGGGCTCTCTGTCCCGGTGGGGCCGGGGCCGGGCCGGGGCCGGGGCGGGTGCGCGGTGTCCGAGCGGGGCTGACCCCGGGCGGGGGTCGGGGGTGCCCGGGAGGAGCCGTGAGCAGCGGCCCCACGGTAGCTTGGAGCCCCCATTGCCGTGCTGCAGGGCCGCGGGGCACCGAGCCGCTCCTGGGGCCGGCGTGGGGCTGCCGAGCCCCGGGGAGCCGGGGTGTGCATCTTCACGCACACAGCTGCAGCCGCGCAGCTGTGCCCTGTATATGCACGTAGGAATGTACGTGTAGGTGCCTGCAGAGTGGCACACAGGGCTCCATGGCAGCCGCAGTAGCGCGGCGCCGCCGCTCCATCCCCGGCCGGGCACCGCGCACGGACACGGCCCCGAGCGGCTCCCGCTCCGCGCTCTGCCGTCCTGTGATTTATAGCCCGGCCTGCCCGGTCTTTGTCTGTCCCGGAGCCGTGCCGAGCGGTGCCGGCGGGGCGTGATGCTCGCGGGCTGGGGCTGGGAGCTGCTCCCGGCAAAATGCCGCTTCCCCAGGGCAGCAGGTGCAGAAGGACGCTGTGCTGGGAGCTGAGGATGTGCCTCCTCCCTCCGCATCCCTCCCGCTGCTTCCCATACCAATTTAGCACTTGTTTCTTGCCAAGTTTTACGTTCTGCAGCAGCTCTTCTGGATCACTTGCCTTCCTTGCACCAGCCCTGTGGCACCGTGTGTATATGAAACAAGCACTGAGCAATATTCTTCTCGGGGTTTTTGTAAGCTGTTTGTTTTTCAGACCCTCTTCTGTGGGAAATAACTGGATTGAGTGCTTAATTCCACAGAGATCCAGAGGACAGCTAGTCGAGAAAGATGATTTCCAGTATGATAATTTATAATCCAGCCCTGTTTGGAAGTGGTTGTAGCTCTCTCTGATAACTGTGCACTGCACATGGGCTTTTAAGGATTAAAGGGAATTGCTTGCGTTTGAAAAAATGTGACTGGTGTGCAGGTGAAATAATTATTGCTTGGGGAGGATTCTTTCGTCAAATGTCATTCATTCAGTGACAACGACTCGACTTGTCATAGGATTCCCTGCAGAGGTGCTCTGATTTGTATTCATCTGTGTTTCCATTAAAAACTTGCATAATGAGATAATTTGACTTTTTATACATCATGTCAAGCTCAGAGCTGACATTCAGCTGTCAGCGAAGACAGAGACATGGCTGTGACAGCAACAGATATGGATAAGCAGTATATTTTACATTAAAAATATATTTGTTGGAAGGATTAACTTTATCAGTTGTCTGGAGGTGGGAGGAATTTTCACTGGACAGCATGAGCTGCAGTGTAGGTACAAATTTGTGGCTGGGTGTGACTGTTACAGTGCCTTTCAGCAATGACAGATGAATTGAGAACATCTTTAAACCTCACTACCCCCATGAATTGTCACTCAGTGTTTAATAACTGCACACTCACAGAGTTTAATAATATTGTTGTCTGCATTCAAGTTTGTGATAATAGAAGAACACAGACTTTGTATTGGAGGTATTTTTTTGTTTCTTCAGTGGCTGAAAAGCTTTGAGGCACCAGCCTTGCTGCAGCTGCCAAGAAAAGCACTATCTGTCATATCTTAGAGGTGAAATAATATGCAAATGCCAGCAAAATAAATTGCATGGGTTTCCCTTGATCAGTGATGTTTTGTGTTTTAGGAGTGATGGGTGGTAATGGGTTGAGTATAAAGACTTGGTTGGGCATCTTGGGTGACTGGAGCAGAGTTCTGGCATTTTCAGTGCTCTGCTGTCATTGAATAGAGGCTACAGGAGAGCCATCAGTCTTGTATGTGAAACAGATGAAATAGATGTTGGGCTAAGTGAATTTCTTCATCTTTCTTTTAACTCCTTCCCTTGCAAAAGGAATGTAATGGAGGGAGGGAAAGGAGCTTTAAAAATGAGACTTCAGTCTGCGACTGCTCAGTTGTATTTTTCTTAGAAGGAGCACCAGATCTCCTCTTAGTGGAGCACCAGCTCTAGGAACATGAAAGAAGGAATTCCTTCCTTTTTTTTTTTTTTTTTCCCTAAATACCTTTTACCTGTTTTTTTTTCTGAATAGGTCAGCAGTTTAATAATGATGCAGACAGAGAGTAAAGGGATTGGTGAAGAGATGCTGTTGAGCCTCAGCTTGCTTCTGCTTGGTTTTCTGTTGATGCCAGTAACTGGCTGTCAAAGCTGACCTTAAATTCTTAATTTTCAGAGGAATGAGCAGCATTTGATACTGTGGAGCTGTTTAGACTTGCTGTGGTTGAGAAATATTTTAGGAATTACCCCTGTCTGCTCTCCCCCCACTTCTGGATGCTGGAGCTCTCTTGCAGACATCAGGGAGTTAGCAGTAGTGTTCTGCTAACTAATTAAAACCTAATCATTCTTTACTCTTCACCTCTTGGGGATAATGTTGAACTATTTTGTGTAATTATTGGGTTAAACTGTGTTAAGTGTTGCTCTTGTAGTACTGTTTACAAAATGGACAGTCTTACTTATGAAGGAGTCCTTGAAACACAAATTGTTCTTTGCTGTTGCCCAGCTTTAGGTGAGAGCTGCCTGCTTGCCAAATTCAGTTTTGTTTTTATATATTTATTGCAGCTATTAAGTCAATCAGACATAAAATGACTTGAGTCTTTTTGTCTCTCAAGTGTTGTGGGGGAGTTTATTTTCTGTTTATTAATAACCAAGCTGTCTTTTTGTTCTCATCAAGAAAATTCTATCACTGTTGGTTGTGGCTTCACTGCCAAGTGGAGAGAAATCCTTGTGGCTCTCTAACATAACTCTGGAAAAGCTGGACACTCAGGCATATTTGCTGGTCTGACATCTCAGAATTTCTCCTACAATATCAATGCAATATAATGCTGCTGCTTATTGACATTTCTGTTACTAAATGGGATGGACAGTAGGTGTGCTGTGTGCTGAAGGGCAGGGCAAGTGGCTTGCTTGATGTCATCCTGGGGAGAGCAGTACACCTGAATTTCAATGTATTTGGCTTCAACTTTTACAAAGTTTCTTAAAATTTGCTTAGAAGCATCTTTCAGCACTATACCAAAGCAGCAGTCCAAGAAGAGGATGAGCAGGTTTTCATGGTTTTTTTCCTGGCAGGATGAAAAATAACAAACCCATGTTGGTTTCCCAGTGAAGATCTGTGTTGGTGCCTCAGGCACTGAAGTTCAGGGTCTGGTGTGGCTATTTCAACATGACTTTGGTTTTAGGCTGTGTTGGAAGGAACCTGGAATCCTGCATGTACTTGTGGCAGAACCAGTCACAGCATCTATGAAGATGCAAAAAATTCTGAATTGTAGTGCATGGATGTTCATAGAATGTTTGTTAAAATGTATGGAGAATTTAAAGGCCATGACAAAGATAGTGCAATAATTAAACTTTACCTTACTGATTGAAGTTCTCAGGTCTTGCTTTTGACAGCTATTACTTCAAGGACACAGCAAGAGATTCGTTAGCCTCAAAAATGTGCCAGCAGAGCAGGGCAAGGAAAAAATTAAAAACTAAGTCTCATTAAAAACATCCTAAGGCAACACATATCATGAATTGTTTGTACAAGTTAGTTGCTGTGACAGATTCAACTTCTCTGGAGTTTGAAGTGTTACTTTTGTTTACTCCCAAAAGTTTACAGTCCTTTATCCCTCCTTTTCTGATCTGTTTTAGCACTGAAATGAATTTTAGAAAGGAACTTTGGCTTTTCTCCTTCCCAGCTAGTTATTTATTCTGAAGTCCAAGAACTTAATTTTTGAAACTCACCTGGGTAGTCACACACACACTATACAGTAGCAGCTTCATAATACGAGAAACTTGACATAAAATTTAACAAGTGGCAGATAAAATCACAGTTCTACTCACTCCCCCAGAGTTCCATTTAATAATGTTGCTTCAAGAGTTCTGCTTAATTTTGTTGCTTCATAGGGCTAAATTATAGCTTGGTAATGGCTGTTTTCCTTTTATATGAATTCTTGGCAAAGGTCTTTGGCACATTTGAGGTCAAGTGTTTGCCTGCTCTATTGACCCACATCAGCAGTGAAAAGTTGCTGTTCCTGTAACAGTTTTGGGTTTTGTTTCTACTCCTGGCTGAAGGATTTAATGTTGTAACATATTTTAATATTACTTTGGATGAGATATAGGTGGTGTGAAAGGCTAAGTCTTTAAGGATTTGAGCTTTAATGATTAAAATAATCTTACTGCGTGATGCATTAGAACAGTGGACAATGTTTGCTTTTGTGTGTGTACCAAATCCTGAGAGGCTTTCAAATTAATCCTTCAAGATTAAAAAAAAATCTAAGCTTTAGAATTTAGGAATAGCCTGGGTTTGGTGTGTGATGTGTTTGTGCAGGTGAATTCTGGACTGCTTAGAGGCAACTGATGATACAGATAGTGCTCTGGAAATGTCATGGTATTTTTATGTATTTTATGTATTTTCTAGCTAAGGAGAGGTCTGGAAGGGTAGGATACAGAAGAAGCATGGGAATGAGGAGCTGACACTGAGGACTGAAGGATATTGACAAGAATGGAGTAATCTGGGAGGTGGTGTGAAAAGGCCACTGATACATACAGAGTACTGTTAGAATAAACTGAAATTTGAGCCTCAGCCCACAGGAGGGCTGTACCTGGACTCAGGGTGCTTAAATGCTATACTTTCCTGCTGTAAATATACTGAGAAGCACCAGCCTAAAATCACATCTTTGTGTCATGTCCAGAAGTACATGGCTGTTCCCAGCACTGTCATAAAACCACCTGGAGTTTGATCAACAGTTTAATTTGGTACTTGATTTCCCCTGTTGCCCTTGACATCTAAAGCAGGAGGATTATTTCCCTTTGGACACTTCTGTCAGGATTGGATTTGTGGAGCCCTTCCAGAGGTGTCCAGATGCACAGCAGATGGTTTGTGTGAGGTCACACTCCAGTGTCTCCCAGCCAGGAGGAGCAGCTTGACAGCCAGATTGGAAATGCTGCCCAGCTCCATGGATTGATCCTTCTCAGGCCAGGGAACTGTGAGTGGCTGGAAGATTCCATATCTCAAAGGCAGAACACTTTCTTAGGAGAATAAATACAGCCAAGAAGCTATAAAAGACCATGTGCTTCCAAGCCCATGGGTTTCAGAAATGCCAGTATTATTTTTTCCCTCAGTCAGATGTCATCTGTCCAGCACCCTTCCAGACATTCCATAAACACAGCATTAGATGTTGTTACATGCTTTTCAAGGGAGAATTTTTTTTAATGTTGAAGAGAAATGCTGTTAAGTTTATGGGAAAATGGGAGTTTGGGAATAGTTATCAGGAAAATGAAAATCTCTGCTGTGGTATGACTGAGAGGGATAGTCATGCTGGGAAAAGGTTTTTAGTGTTACCAACTGTTGGGGCTGTTAAACTGTACCAGTACCTCAGATTTCTCTGCATTCCTGTTTTATTGTCTGCTTTGGGGCGTTTTTGAGTCTGTGGTCTTGAATTAATGATACATCTTTTCCTCCTGGCTGGGAGTGCTCTAGGGCAGCACTGAGGTCGTGTCTCTTTGCTAACTGCTCTTTATAGAGTGATGAACCTTGGATTTCTCAGTATTTTAAATGTAGAACTTGGCACAGGCTGGAGTGTGGGGAACATTTGTCATTCATGTGTTTACAGATAGTTTCTTATTGCATTAGTAACTTCTCTATTGTGCCAGTCACCCAGTATCTGACATTCAGTGAGAGTTTACCTATCCAAATGTAACATTTGTGTCTTAATGTTAATTTTCTGGTTTTATTGTAGTTAAATTGTTTTCTTGGTCGTAGTGGGGCAGTATTGATATAATTGATAAAAACTTTTGAATGTTAAACTCTTAATTTCCTTCTGTAAATAAAGTAGGAAAATAGGATGGCAGGGAGCCAGGTGCAAACACTGATAAATTTGGATTGTCAGAGTGGTTGTCACGTGTTTAATTTTCAGTGAGCATCACTTCAGTTGTAACCAGAGTGACACAAAGTCATTGCTGGTGGTCAGGGTTGTAATGTACAAGTTGTCCTAAATTACAACTGGATGTAAAGATACCTGAACTGCCAGGGAACTGCAGGGAAGGTTAATTCCTTCAAATAATGTCTTCCAGATTGTGTGGATTTTTTTTTCCAAATCAGGCTCTAAGCTAGTAAGTAAAACCAGAAAAACCCCTTAAATTTCAGAATGTTTTAATTGAATAATTTCAAATGAATGATTGAATTGAGTACTCTGTGAAACACGTAATCTGTTCCCAATACTAGTCATAGTGTGAGAGGGAGTAAAACTTAAAGCTCTAAACCTGTTAAACTTCCAAGTAACTGCACTATGAATACCTGTTTTTAAAGGAATTAATCCTTAGGAAGAAAAACCCAAAATGGTTGAAGGTGCTGTTGAATTTGGCACACTGAATAGAGGTCTAATTCTCTTACTGTTTAAAGTCTAAATATTTACCTTTTACAACTTGGAACAGAAATGAGTTATTTCTAAGATTTTAATACTCTCTAAAAATATGCGTAATTTTTTTTTTTAAAGAGCCTGATGCAATTTTTTTTCCTCGTGATTTTTTTCATGAAAGTATCCCAGAATATTGAATGGGGGTGGTGTGGTTATGGTCACACCTGAGCTGGGTTTGTGGGTTCTTCTCCAACTGCTTGGTACCATTCCAGCCTTCCTCTGATCTCGAGGTGTGCTGACACAACCATGCTGCAGATGCTCTTTAGCCTTTGCCTGGGCTAAATCAGGCCCTGCAAAGCATTTTGGAGCATACTGCAGGTAGTGAGGGATCTCTGATAGCATCCCCTGCTCCCTGTTTCAAGCAGGACCACCATCACAGTCAGTGCTAGGCTAGAGCTCAGGAAATGCTACACATTCACAACTGACATGTTTTCAGCACTATTATATTTCAGCAGTGTTACTCATTGGTGGATCTGAGAGTGGAAACCTGTGAAAGGTGAGCTGGGAAGGGCAGGAGCAGAGAAATGAGCTCCTCCTTTGGCTGCCCACAGATCTGACTGGTCTGCTCTGCTGGATTTTATTTTTACTGGACAGTTTCAGAAGTGGGATATCCAAATGCCCACCCTACTTCAGTCATGACTATGGAGTAAATAATTAAGTACATTTCAGTGTAAGAGGTTGTAAAGTGAATGTGGTGTGTGACAAGTGTGGATATTAGTCTGGTGGAGTTTTTTGTCCTAGCACATTTGGAAGAAGGACACCCCTGCATAAATTCCCCAGCCAGTGAGCAGGCAGGAGATCCAAGGGCCTTTCAGACAGGGTGTTCCTTACTGCTTTTTTTTCCTGTACCTGCCTGTTTTCCAGCACTTCAGGAACAAGACTTACTTTCTTAAATCTTTAAATCCCAACTGGTTTTCTTTAAATTTGTTGAGGTGTGATACGATGGTTTATTAGTCAACACTGGCTTTGATAGTGACAGAGGTGTGTACCCTGTAATGATGGAGTTTGTGCTTGGGGGTTTTGCTGTGCCTCAAGACTGAGTCAGTCTGAAGAGTTGCAGGGGTTCATACAATATTGATTAAGGATGTTTTCTTAATGATTGACAAGAATGGCCCTCTGGCCCCAGGATTAATCCAAACACTACTTGTTGGTGCTCTGAGAGAGACAGGTTTGATCTGCCAGAGGGCAAGGTTAGATGGGTTTTTGGGAAGAAATTTCTGTGAGGGTGGGGAGGCCCTGGCACAGGGTGCCCAGAGAACCCCTGGAAGTGTCCAAGGCCAGGTTGGATGGGGCTTGGAGCAACCTGGAATAGTGGCAATCCTGTGGCAGGGGATTGAAACTGGATGATCATTAAGATCCCTTCTAATCCAAATTGTTTTGTGATGCTATAAATGTGGTTTTTCCCCAGTTAACCTGTTGGTGTGTGACTGGTTGCTTTCCTCTTATATTCAGAGGGAACAGATGAGCCATAAAGGTGAAGGGATGATAAAAAGTCTAAGGTTGTGGTGTGTTAGAAGTTTTTTCAAGAAAGGCTCATAGGGGTGTCTGACTTCATGTTCCTGGTGCTTGCATGTGTGACCCGTGAAGAAGAGATCCCACCTTCATTCTAAAGTAGAAAAGATGTGAAATGATGAACAGGTGAAAAGTGGATATGTTGAGGTGAAATCTGTCTCATACTGTGAGCTGGGAAAATGGGTATGAGAAACCTGTCATGCAAGACTTTTTTGAGAAAGAATGCCAAAAGAGATGCAGAGGAAGAATGAGCTATGACAGTGATTTTAGGAATGTGAAATTTCACTGCTCTAAATTTTCAGATTGTTACAATTATTTTTTAAACATACCACTCTCTGAGATAAGTTTTCTTGCTCAAGGCAGGCATTTTTGGAGTCATGGGAAGCAATGTCTCCTCTCCCCCAGCATAAAAGTATTTTCTGTATTTTCAGAAACATCATTTTCTTCTGTCACTTGGACCAGACTTTCTCATATCTGCAGTGACTCTGTGTGGTAATTTTGCCTCATCTCATACAATAATACTAAAATTTTGATGGAACAGCAGTGCAGTTTCTCTGGGTTTTTAAAATTATTATTATTATTATTATTTGCATTATGCAGCGACTGGGTTTCTCTTGATCTTTCAGTATTCTTCAAACCTCTGATAGGAAAGCCCATGGGATGTGTTTTGAGGAAGGAGGAAAAGCCCTCGTAGTGTGCTCTAGTAAGCACATTGACTGGTGTGCTGTGTCCTGTCTCATTTTGCCCTTCCCCTCCATGTAGGAGGCAGACCCTGCCTGACCCATGTGCATGTTTGGAAGTGGATGCTTTAGAAATATTTTCTGCATCAGGTGGCATTTGTGGCCCACATTCTCTGGCCTTCAGTTCTGTGTCACTTTTGTTTAACAACTGAATTGATTTTTGGCAAGTGCTCACGGCTGAGCAGCTCCCCCAGTTCTCCTGGAGGGGAACAAGCAGGAGATTATCCATGTGTGACACAGCAGAGGGGACATGGGTGTTCCCTGGAGCCTCTGCTTGCTGTGCCTTGGAAGAGGAGAGGATGCTGAGCCAGACAGAGCTGAGTGCTCAGCCTGTGTCCCTTCTTTCCCCAGCCATGTCTCAGGCCGTGCAGACCAACGGGACGCAGCCTCTGAGCAAGACCTGGGAGCTCAGTCTGTACGAGCTGCAGAGAACCCCCCAGGTAATCACACAGCCAAGGGGCTGCTGGGCTTGGGAGGGACCTCTGGACATCACCCAGTCCAACCCCCTGCCTAGGCAGAGCAGGTGTCACAGGGACACATCCAGGGGCTTTGGGCTGTTTCCAGAGAGGGGGACTCCACGCCCTCCCCAGGGCTGTGCACCCTCCAAGCAAAGAAGTTCTTCCTTGTGTTGAGGTGGAACTTGTTTTGTGTTAGTTTATGGCCATTGCTCCTTGTCCTGTCACTGGCACCACTGAACAGTCTGGCACTGTTCTCTGACACCACTTGGAGATATTTGCATATATTAATGAGATTCCCCTCTCAGTCCACTCTTCTCCAGACTGACCAGGCCCAACTCTTGCAGTCTCTCCTCATCAGAGAGATGCTCCAGACCCCTCATCAGCTTCATGGCCCCCCTGGACCTTCTCCAGTAGCTCCTTGTTCTTATTGTGTGCTGCAGGGCTGGCAGCACTGGGGTTCTGTATGCTCGATGTGTGTGTGTCATGTCTCTTTGCTGTGTAAAACATGCTGTCTCCACGAGGAAGGGACTCAGTCCCAGGAAAGAACCTTTCCCTTCTTTGCTGCCAGGAAGCCATCACAGATGGGCTGGAGATCGTGGTGTCCCCCCGGAGCCTGCACAGCGAGCTGATGTGTCCCATCTGCCTGGACATGCTCAAGAACACCATGACCACCAAGGAGTGTCTGCATCGCTTCTGCGCCGACTGCATCATCACTGCCCTCAGGAGCGGGTGTGTGAGCACTGCCGGGGACACTGCTGGGGACAGGGAGGGGACAGGGAGGGGACACTGCTAGGGAAGAGGGATGGGATGCTTCCAGGGCATGGTACTGTGGAGGTAAAAAGGCTTGGACACCCCATTGCACTTGAGGTGGAAGTGTCCTTGACAGGGGGTTGATGTGGGACAGTCACAGTGCACTGGGAGTTTCTGAATGTGCAGCACACCTTTCAAATCCTGTTTTTTCATGTACAGTCATCTCTGGAAGATAGATCATAATGCCTCCCCGTGATAAATAAATCCATAATTCTGTTTCTTGCAAGGAGTTGAAGTACTCTTTTGTATTCTTTTCTTCCCTTAGATCCAGTAACAGAAAAACAAAAATACTGGCAAAATAATTTGACTAAATAAAACAATAACAGTAAAACAAAATACTGACAAAATACTGACAAAATAAAGTAATAGTGACATCCCTGACAAAAATGGATTTCACTTCCCTTATTCTTCCTTTTCCTGTTAATGCATTTCAAACTATATGGCCTTCAGCTATTTCAAATTATGTGTCCTGCAAGTGTTAGGAATCATGGAATCATGGAATCTCAGAATGGTTTTTCTGGGAAGGAGCCTTAAAGCCCATCTAGTCCCACCCCTGCCATGGGCAGGGACACTTTCCACTATCCCAGGTTGCTCCAAGCCCTGTCCAGCCTGGCTTTGGTCATTTCCATGGGCTCAGGGGCCACCACAGCTTCTCTGGGCACCCTGTGCCAGAGCCTCACCACCCTCACAGGGAAGAATTTCCTCTTAAGACTATGCCTCAGTATAATTTCCACTAGACATTCATTTTTTTATAGGTAAAAATGCATCCAGAAAATAAAGAGAAGAAGGCAACATGGGACTTTTGATCTCTTCAATCTAAATGATTTGCTCAAACATACTTTAAAATAAAAGAGCAGCAGGGAGAGATATGTTTGGAATCTTTGTTTAAATATCTGTAACTACCTGATCTGTTAAGAGACAGAGGCCCCTTTCCAGATTTACTATAAATACTGAGTTTTAGAAGCACTTTGACTGAGAATGGAAGCAACAGGGCAGAGTTTTGTTACTGCTGGAGAGTTAAGTGTTGTTTGCTTCCTTCTTGTCCTTGTCCAGCAACAAAGAATGTCCCACATGTCGCAAAAAGCTGGTTTCAAAAAGATCCCTGCGGCCAGACCCCAATTTCGACGCTCTCATCAGTAAGATTTACCCGAGCCGGGATGAGTACGAAGCTCATCAGGAGAGGGTGCTGGCCAGGATCAGCAAGCACAACAACCAGCAAGCCCTGAGTCACAGCATCGAGGAGGGATTAAAGATTCAGGCTATGAACAGGTACATAATCACCTCCTTTGCCTTTAGGCTAAAAATACAATGCCTGTCCTAATGCCCTGTGAGCTTGAGAATCTTCTCCTCTCCTCTGATATCTGCCAAAACAATTTTTAACCTTTGGCAAAAGAATTTTTAACCTTTTGTCTACTGTCAGAAATCTCTGTATCGCTCACCTGCGACTGCTGTGGCAGCCTGATAGCTTTACCAAATTATGGCCATCATGTCTTCGATAGGAAACCATAACACCATGAATCCTGTACCAAAGTGCTGCCCTTACGTGCCAGTAAATGCACAGAATACCAGGACCTGGGGCTTAGTTGTGACTGAATTCACAGGCTGGAATATGCGGTGAAATTCCAGATGTGCATTTAAACCTAAGACAGCCAGCTGGGATAGAGGCCTCAAACTTTGCATGATAAAGCATGGTGTGATTTAATAATTCTAATCACATGGAAATATTGGTCTGCAATTGCATGAAAAACTGTGTGAAGTTAAAGTAGTCTTAAAACCTAGCTAAAAGGTGTTTGAGGGACATGAAAAAATAGATAGTTCTATGAGCATCTTTTTCTACAAAAGAATTAATATTAGTAATTTTTAAACTTTAAGTCCCTCTGAAATGTTCAGTGCTGGTGTGTGCACATGGCTCACTTGGGGAGGAGGTGTGTTGTGAGCTGGGTGCATTCAGGATGGGCCAGGTGTATCTCTGCCTGTTTGTGGCCAGGTTGCAGCGGGGCAAGAAGCAGCAGATTGAGAACGGCAGCGGGGCCGAGGACAACGGGGACAGCTCCCACTGCAGCAATGCCTCCACACACAGCAACCAGGAGGCAGGGCCCAGCAACAAGAGGACCAAAACCTCGGATGACTCTGGGCTGGAGCTGGACAACAACAACACCACTGTGGCCATAGATCCCGTGCTGGACGGGGCCAGTGAGATCGAGCTGGTGTTCAGGCCTCACCCCACCCTCATGGAGAACGATGACAGCGCACAGACAAGGTCAGTGGCCCCTGGCCATCTCCACATAGTCTGCTGCTGTTTCCTGGTGCTTTGGTTTTCCATCACTTCTTGGGGCTTCTAAACATCTGTTTATTTCAGTCATACTGCATCCTGTTTAACTATCACAGAATGGTTTGAGGTGGGAGGGACCATAAAGCCCATCCAGTGCCATCCCCTGCTGTGGGCAGGGACACCTTCCACTATCCCAGGTTGCTCCAAGCCCCATCCAACCTGGCCTTGGACACATCAGAGTAGCCACAGCTTCTCTGGGCAACCTGTGCCAAGGCCAGGTGCAAGTAAGCACTCTTCCCTTCTTTCTATTCCAAGTCTGCTAGATGGTATTCCTCAACTATTATGAAAAATACAGTCGTAAGCTGTTTTAAGCCTTTGATAACCAATGAAGATGTTTTTAAGGTTTTCTAGCATTGCAGTTCACTAGTGGGATGATGGTGTTATATCAGCCCCTTTCTATTATTCTGAGATTCTTTGGGAATAAACAAACCTTGTGTAAGTGTCAGCAGTTTTCAGAGCTGCTTTGTGTCAGCAGGATTTGCAAGCTGGCAGCTTTTCCTGAAATTTTTTTGCTCATAATCCAGTCCAAGCACAGATTGCAAGTTGTGGCTCACAGCAGAGAGTAGTTTCATGGTGTTTCCTCGGGTCTTTTCTTTGGCTTTCTCCGCTGATGAGACATCTCTCTGTGATGTGTGTAAATCCATGCGAACTGTCTCCAGAGCTGATGTTTAACATTTGGGGCGTGGCAGATGGCTTTTCCCTGCTGCTCAGTGATTATTGACGGTGTGGCTGCTGTCACAGGTACATCAAGACCTCAGGCAATGCCACAGTTGATCACCTGTCCAAGTACCTGGCAGTGAGGCTGGCCCTGGAGGAGCTGCGGAGCAAGGGCGAGTCCAACCAGATGAACCTGGACACGGCCAGTGAGAAGCAGTACACCATCTACATCGCCACCGCCGCCGGCCAGTTCACCGTAAGCACCAGCCACAGCCACAGCCCGGCACGCACTTCTGCTCACACCCACCCAGCTGGGCTCTTCCAGGGCAAAACTCATGGTACAGCTTGTTCAGCAGCCCATCAGTTGCTTTTTGGCAAAAGCTTGGTTGGTAGAAAAGGAGGCATAGAAATTACTTGGGGAAAATGCAGTGATGGCACCAACCGTGACCTGGCTTATTGTCCTGGTTTGAAGAACAGGTGTCTGCCAATAAAGGCAGAAGCTTCTCTTTGAAATGGAGAATGTAAACCCACTCCCTCCAAATTATTATAATTTTGAAATTAAGGGGCTTTCAGGCAAAGATGGGAGAATTAGGAAGAACACTTCTTTACTAGGAAAATTAAAATAGAAATACAGTATTACAAAGAACAATCCCAAAACACTGACAGTCAGGGTGTTGGCAGCAGTCCCATTCAATGGTGGCTGCATCCTCCTGCAGTGGCAGATGTGGTTCAGCTGGAGCAGTGCTCCTGGAGAAGGGGCAGTTTTCCTCTGAAGGTGCAGGGATGATGTGGAAAGGTCTGGCTTTCCTCTGGAATTCAGTGGAAAGAAGGTACCTTGGTGTCCAAAATCTCAGTTTTTATCTGGGTAGGAAAGGCTTGGCTGCTGCCCTGGCTGGAGCATCTCCCAGTGGGATGATGGAATTTTATCAGTCATGCAGTGGGACTAAATGGGCCAGCAGCAGATGATATCTCCTGGAGGGAGGATGGGCTGTGGGAAAGATAAAGATGATTGCCCCAGCTGGTTTAAAGATGGCCCATGAGCAGATAATATGTGCCAGGAGATCAGGGTCACTGCCCCACCCGCTTCAGCAGATGGTGACAGAATACACATTTCTGGTCACATCAACCCAACACACTTATGCCATTCTTTTCCAATTAAAATTGAAGTGGGAAAAATTACTTCTCTTGAGAATCTTTGTGGTTTTTAGCTTGTGACTTGTGCCACATTATTGGTGACTTCAAGTCAACACATTTAAGTAGCCTGTTTTACAGCACGACATCAGATTACCTCATTCATTCCTGTTTTGCTGTTCTCTTGTAGGTGCTAAATGGGTCCTTTTCCCTGGAGCTGGTCAGTGAGAAGTACTGGAAAGTGAATAAACCCATGGAACTGTACTATGCCCCCACCAAGGAGCACAAATAAGGGCTGGGAAACTGGGATGGAACTAACTCTTTTTATAGCTACAACTTCTTTAATATTAAAATAAGGCACCACCAGTATCTTCATGGACAACACACATGGTGCCTTCAGGCACTCTCAGTAATATGACTAGACAGTATTCTGGGCTGTATTTAATTTAGTCTTTGGGTTGGGTTTTTTGGTTTTTCCCTAGGAGACTAAATGACCTTCTCCAGTGCATTCCAGTGTTTGAGATGCTTTTTTGTTCTTAATGCATGATTCCAGTGTTCCAGTTTGGAATGGCTTCGTTTTGTCCAGGTCAATCTGGATTTCTGCTCCATTTGACACAGTAGCCTCTGTGAAGTGTGGAGTATTGGGTGGCCAAGGAAGTCTGTTCAATAGTAGCATATGCCAAGGAATGTGTTAAATGTTGGAATTTGCTGACTGTTATCCATCTGAAGAATTGGTAGAGAATGGATTTGGGATAGTCTGGGAGCAAGAGGTAATCTGATTCCCTAGGAAAGGTTCATTAAGACATTTTCTTGTGAATTAAGGTGAATTTTGCATCTTGTGAGAGGTATTGCTGCCCATGGCAGGGGCTTGGACTCAGATAGTGTTACGGTTCCTTCCAAGTCCAGCCATCCTGGAATTCCGGGATTCCAAAGAGAGCTGCAGTGGGAAAACTGACACTTTAAAACCTTGCTGTTTACTGGTCTTAATTTAATACTTCAGTGCAAGGTACTTCATCAGATTGGTTTGGTTTTGTTTTTAATGGCTGTTTCAGTCAAAAAATACCCAAACACCCCAAACCCATAACTCTATCATGCAGGACATGCCAGTCTTGATTCCTGCCTGGCCCTTCCTGCAATGTTGCCCTGTCCTCACAACTGAACTGAAGGAAATCTGGATGTTTCATAGCCCTGCTCTGTTCCCTAGGGCAGGATCTGTTGTGAATGTGCTATAAAGAACTGTCCAGAAAACTTTTTTGTTAAGCAAATCCCCCAAATGCCAGCACATGGCCATCAAAATGCTTTGCTTTGGGGAATTGTGCCACCTCAGCAGGGACCTTTTCCCAGTGTCAGTGTGAGTAGGGAAGACTTTGACTGTAAGCTGCTTCAAGATTCTACTTTTGTTCCTTTGCCATAGCTTTAACAAACATGGCTTAGCACTTTGGAAGACAACTTCAGTACTTGACAAAGTTTACCATTTAGTGTCTTACATTTAGGCCTAAGTTCCCCAGCATGGCAGTGGGCTGTGCTGCAAGGCTCAGTAGCTGCTGGTCATTTGCATGTGCAGCCCCTGTACCCTGGCTCTGGACCTTGCTGTGGCTGAGGGGGCAGCTTGACCTGCCCCATGTCCTGTCTGAAGGGAAGCTGTCACCACGAGGTTCCCTTTGCTCTGAGACTTGCTGATGAACCCTCCCCTGTGGCTCGAAGCAAAAAGAGTTGATGGTAGGTGGGAAGCACCAGGCTTTACTCCACAGGGTGTGAGGTTTACACTCCTCCTGTGTCCTGTCTGGACTCCCACTGGCTTTGGCATGTGATACAAAAGTATTCTGCTGCTCGGGGATTCTCCTGGGAAGGCTTTGCCCTTCCCTGGCTCTGGGCTTTCCTAGCACTTGTAAATAGTGTCCCTTCTGGCTGCTGTTCAGATCAGCTTTATCCCACTGTGGAAACTGCACAGGCTTCTTTGAGTAACTTAATTATTTCCTCTGACTGGAAAGCTTTGGGCTTTTGTGACATGAAATGAAGTGTTCAGGCCCCAGAGCACAAAGGGGCAGCTATTAGGGACCTGTTTTTGCTGACTTTGTGAAGCGTTGCTGTATAGACTGTAGTGCATGTCCACGGAATATAATGGGGGGTGGGGGAGTGGCTGTGCTAAATGCTTTAAAGTTACTGGGGAAACTTCTAGATTAGTGCCAGCATCCCTCCTGGGGAGAGCTGAGGGGAGGGATAGTCCCTTAAGCAAGAGAGGTGGTGTGAAGCTGAGCAGTCTGTCTAGGAGCTGTCACTTTGTCTCCAGTTCTTTTGAAAAGCGTGGGAGAATGTGAAGCTTTTATTTTCATGTTGTAGTGAATTCCCTGAATATTTATGTTCTTTAAATATTATATATATAATGTAGCTGTTTGATTAAACCATTGATTGCACTGTGACTCTTTAGTGCTATAAACTATTTTATTTTCAAAATGCCATTACTCTTCCCCTTTTAAAGCCATGTTCTTTTGTAAGTACATAATGTGTGTTACGTACGGGTAAGCCTAATATCCAACTAAAGTATCTCCTGTCCAACTAAAGTCCCACTGAAATGCTCAAATTGACAATAAAAACAAAAAATGTTATCAACAACCTGTTGGGAATTGCAGTGCTGCTTCCTCTTGTGGTTGATAAAGGACCCTCTTTGGGCAGTGTTTGTGTTAGTGCTCCAGCTCAGCTCCACCCGTGGTGGCTGTTACAGTCCCCTGAGAGCAGCTCAGCTCCTGAGCCTTGAGTCAGAAATAGGGGGACACAAAAGGTATCAGCTCTTCCACTGTCCTGTCACTGGAGCTGCTGTTCCAACCAGATCCTGCAGCTTGAGGAAGGGGATGAAAGATTTTCACAGCACTCAGGTTAAACCCAGCAACTTTGGGTGCATTTAACTATTAGGCAGCTTCAGTCAATAGCAGCAGATAGCAACTGTAATGAACCCCTTGAGCTCAGGTGCATTATTTAGAGAGATCAAATTTTGTTCCTTTCCTCTGAAGAGCTTAAACTCCCAGAAAGCTTCCTTTAATTGCAGCTAAACAGGAAACACTCCATGGGTAGGAGGACATGTCCCTTAGGTACTGAGCAGCAAAAGTGACACTGTAATCCTCATACTGGTAAGTGTATCATACTACACATTTTTCTGCCTGTCCTCTGGCACTTATTCTCCAGCCTGCTGTTCAGCTGATGGCCTTGCATTGATTTCCCTCAGGCTTCCAGTAGCTGATCAGTTGTGATTTTCTATTCAGGACAAGCCACTTGCAGAAACACCTTGGTCTAACAAAGATCTGCTGGAGGTCTGTCACTGGTGCCAGGCACTGGGTACTGGCTGCTCCAAGAAGTGACAGGGAATGAGCTGTGACCTCGCCACCACCTCGTGCATTATCCTCACCTACTTCCCACTCTATCTTGCACTGTAGCAGCCAGCCTGGCCATGTGGATGAGTGCAAGGAAGAGCAAGATGTCCCAAGCTCCAGACTGAAACCAACAGTCATGTTCTGTCAGCTAATTATGGCAGGACTGACCCTACCTGGTCAACAGCAGAGACTACTGAATAGGAAGAGAATTCCCAGAGACCTGAGTTACAAACACCCCTTCAGCTGATCCTGGGCAAACCAAGACTGCAACAGCTTCTGTTTATCTGGCAAAGAGCCCAGACTGTACAGACAAATCTGAATTTCACTTTTTCTGCCTCTCCAGACAGTTGCCTTGGCTTGGAAAAGGTATTCAATACCTTTGGCTCCTTAAAAGGAGCTGCACGAGTTATCAAAAGTATTGCCCACAAGGGCAATAAAAGGGCACTTTACTGTAATCAGAACAATCCTTTGCTCCAGGTAACTGACTTTAGGACTGCTTTTATCCTACGAACACTGAAGTATTTTACCTGCAAGCAACACCTTCCAACTCTCAATCCACTTAAAAACCCAAAAAAATGCCACTAGGGAACATAAAATTCCCTCCTTCCATTTAGCTTTCCAATGTGCTCCCAGGTGACCTTTGGAAAAGAACTGTAAAGCACTACATTTTTGAAATTAGAGAAGAGAATAACTCTCCACCAAAGCAATCTGGAATTGAAAAGAGTGGAAGAGGCAGCAACTTCTGGCCTGACAGGAGCATAGGATGTTTTGCATCACCAGGAGTGTATTAGTCATGTTATTTCTATTGTAAAGTTTCAGAGATGGGTAAGGATAACAATCCCTCATACTCTGCTCTTAGATAAACCTAACACTGGGGCTAAGGCTGAACATGAAACTTGTGAGGAACAGCCACCACTGTGACACCTGTTCAAGTGGAATACACAGAGATACCAGAACCAAGTGTGGAGGAAAGAAAGGACAAAGGCAAGCTCATTTGGCTGGAATGCTGCCATGTATTTAAGGAAACCAGAACTGCCAACACCTGGCAGCTTTGCTCGTTCACAGAAGAGATCTTAGCTCAGAGTTACTATTATTTTGACAAGTCACCACAAAACTTCACCTGAACACCCATTGTAGTCCCTTGTACCTTTCTGCAGCACACAACCACTGTAAGCTCTGAGCAGACAACTACCTAGAGTGACTACACAATTCACTACGATTCAGTAACAAATGGAAATTCAGTAGCAGCCGTGTCACCACTCGTTCTGTTCTCCTGGGATCAGCTTCTGCCTGGAGGCAGAACCCTGGAAACTGACCTGAATGCAGAGTAACGTGCAACCTGGAGCTAGAGCTGCACCCAGGCAGGACTGCCTAGCTTTAACTGAGAGGGTATTTTATCCTGTGCTGTTTTCTTACCTTAACATGCCCTCTCTTTGGATCACAGCTGGTCAGGTTTTAGGAATGATGCATTTTAGGAATAGGCTGTTTCAGAATAATCTCTTATTCCAAAATGCTGAACACTTTTGGCCTGGTCTCCTCTTCCAGGATGCTGTGCTGGCAGTAAGGCTTGGACAGACTGGGAAGCAGTCTCCATGCCTCAATGTGAAAAGGAGGTGAACGTAACAGCAGGTAACTCCACAGCCTTCCTACAGTGCTGGTTTTGTGACCACAGCCATGCCGGGATCAGGGCTAAATTCTGCTACCTAAGTCTAAAGTGTCCCTTCAAAGTAAAACAGGCAGCTCAAAATGGTCAAACTCCAGCTTGGGAGGAAGGAGTGGCTTACTGGAACAGGGTGTGCTAGAAGTCTGCAACATCCTGATGAACAAACCATCAGCATTAATCAGCACAGTGAGTGGGGTAGGATTGTGTGAACATGGTGGTGAAGACTCCAGACATATCATCTTCCACTGACTCAGCCTCCTGTACCTTGATTGCTGCAGCAGCTGGAACCTCTTCTCCCACCTGTGTCTCCCCAGGGAGGTGCACAGGACCTTCTGCCTGTGCCCCCACGTAGGTGGGAGTGCTGTACTTCATGAGAATAGTCTTGAACTCTGCCAGGGGCGCGCTGGTGCGGACGCCCATGGGGTCGAAGTGGGTTCGGCTGACGCGGTACCCAGCCTCTGACAGGTAGCTCAGGAACTTGTTCAGCCTGGGGAGAAACGCAGCAAAACCAACCCCCAGCATTCAGAATGGACCTGGTGCTGCCAGGGCTGACTCAGAACAAGCTTGTGCCAGTGTCAGAGCCCACACTTACTTTGGCATGTTCATGCCCTTGATGCTATGCCGGTGGATGTTGTAGTAGAACGGGGGGTGCTTGGCGCTGTGCTCGGCCCGCTGCCGCTTCGCTGTGCCATGCAGCACCTCCTCGCTTTTCCTCTTCCCTGCACCACAACAAAACCCCTCAGCACTCACAGGCACCCCAGGAACGCCTCACACAGCACACAGAAAACAAACAGCAACTTCAGCTGCGTGCCTGCTTTTTGTAAGCTGGTGTTTGCAGAGGTAAAATCTGGCCTGAATTTAATCAACACGCCAGTTGTAACAAGGAAATTAAAGTTGCCTTCATAGAGTATTTGGCATTCTGCTTTTGCCAATAAATATGATTCTGGATAAAGATAAAATAAAATCTGCACTAGATGGGGAAAAAACTCCAGAGTGCAGGACTCTGTTAAATGTAAAAAAAGCTACCAAAGCTACCAAATGCTCTACTTACCATGTACCAAGTAGGATTCTGCAAAAGTATTTGGTGTTCTAATATAGACGCCACACTCTTCTAGAATACAATTAGAAGGCAAAATTAATTCTACTGTAAAGTGGCAAAATGCTTTAATTGCACAGAAGGAAATAATCCAATTATTTGACAATGCATTCAACTCTATGGATACACTGCTGTTAAGTAACTTAGCACAGATCAACATCTCTAAACATTACCACAAAGCCAGTTCCTCTCCATGAACAGGCTGCCCCTTTTACTTACCTTGTTTGTTCTCATCACAAGGATTGTGGATAGAAAAATGTTTGAGAGTTGTGCACTCTGATTCACAAACTAATGTCTTCAGAAGAGGCTGAGCTTCATCCAAGCCATACTTCACAGCCTCCAGGAGCATCCTCCTGAGGAATCCAGTGTTAAAGAGAGATCCTGACCTACAAAATGCAAGAGAAGTCAAAAGTTAAGGCTTCTTAATGGAAGCTGCTCCAAAATTCTCCTGCCCAAATTGATTAGCAATTATGTTACACTGAATGATTTTTTTGCAATGACAGCAACACTGGTGTTGTTAAAAAAAAAATCAAGATCTCAAGAATAGTAATTTTATTTCTGCCCTACGATGTTGAGAAAGTCATTCAACCTCCACAGGAAAGGTACTGTCGATTGCCAACCATTTTTAATACTGATTGGAAATGGCTAAAATACCTAAAAAAATTTATTCTTCTTTCTACAAATACTAATTAACAAGCAATGTAGTATTTGTTACCTCAGCACATGTAATGATTTATTCAATAAATTCTCCACAAGTATAGAGTAACAAGAGTTACTTAATATTTGGCAATTAGAGGAACACAGAGGCAAGGTTCTCCTGTGCAGGACATACTCCATAAATGCACTAAATGTGAAATTTAAAAGGTGTTATTAGTTATTAATTGGTTTGAATGAAAGGAAAACTGAATACCCCCACTAAATTCAAATCCACACTCGGTTTCCTAAGCTCCTCCTGATTGCTGTATCTCCTTTTGTAGCGCTAAAATAAAAATTGTTATGGTACGAACAGCTGAGCTTCAGAGCTCCTGGACCCACAGTGACCCTCTAAATGTGTCCTGTGATGTGAACTTACCAGAGAGGACCAAGAAGCACTGCTGTCTTCCCAGGCATGCTGCCATGGCAGTCACAGGGCAGCTGCTGGTAAGGGTTTTCTGCAGCAGAAAAACAACATTTAAAATGTTTGGAAATAGCCAGCCATGCCTGTGCTACTGAACAGACAGAGGGATACAGTGGGAGCTCACTTCAGTGAGGAATTTGGAAGGGCAACAGCACAAGTGTGACACTATTTTAGCTTCTGCCAAGCAACTCATTTATTTATAACAATAGTGAGTTTATTTTTAATAACAGTGAGATTTAGTGATGGATGACTTGATTTGTAAGCAGTGTGAAAACCCTGAAGAAAAAAAAAAGCAACATAATTTCCCTGTTTCTTTCAAGTAACAAGGAAAATATCTGCCTTCCTACCATTACATAAGCAACTGTGCAGATTAACAGTAAGTGCCAACTAAAACATCATAAACATCAGCTAATCATGTGCAAAAGACAGTCCACCTACAAGTCTTGTAAGCCCTGTGCAACTAAGGCATTAAGCAAATAATTAATTTACAAATTAAGATCTCTACCATAACACTGTACTCAGCTACTCATCCCCATCCTTAAAACTTTTATCTAATTTTTTAAGAACTTTTTAATACCAGGCTCATTGCATGTTCATGCATCTGACGCTGAGCAGGCCAAAGACACCATGAGTTAACAGCAAGCTATCCAAGAGCCTCTAACTTGGAAAAAAAGCATCTCCAGGAGTGTAATTTTTGTCTCCTGCCTCTGCTAACCTATCTGTAGACAGCTCATTAACAACAGCAGAGGGTAATAAGACTGCTCAGTCCACTGCATTGTAAGGAACTGAAATGTAGCAGAAAAGCAATCTGACGCCAAAAGCTATCCAGCTGCTGCTGTCTGGAGGAACCCAGTAATATCAAATGCTACCCCACAACTAGGGCTTTTCCTGAAGTGGCAGATCCATGGACATACCAGGCATCCTAGCAGCTCCAGCAGGCTGAGAGGATGCTCTGTGTAGAAACAAATCTCAGAATGGTTTGGGCTGGAAGGGACCTTAAAGCCCACCAAGTGCCACCCCTGCCATGGGCAGGGATATCTTCCACTATCCCAGGCTGCTCCAAGACCTGTCCAACCCAGCCTTGGACACCTCCTGGGATGGGACAGCTACAACCTGAGCAATTTGTGCCACAAATCCAGTCCATTTATGGGACAACTGATCCAGCCTATGACCATGAAGGACAGTGCCCTTTCCTCACATATACCACTCACTGTTACATAAAAGGAAATTGCTACTAATGGGATGTAAATATAAACAAGGCAGAGAACAGAGAGACAAAGTGCAAAAGAAAAGCCATTTACCTTCCATCATATTGCCCTCTTTCTGAAAAACCCTCTCTTCACACCACTGGCAGTGGATGAGGTACCGGACCTTCCTTGCTGAATCATCCGCAGGGGTTGGGCCCCGCAGAACTCTGACCACCACCAGAACAAAGTGTTCCAGGGCCACTGCCAGCAGCACTTCAATGCCTTTGTTACAGCGAGCTGCAGCTCTGGGGAGAAACACACACACAAACCTAATTGTACAGAATTCAGCAGGCAAGCACTGCCATGGACACCTGAACCTGCTGTGTGGTTCTTGAGCTCATCCACTTCCTAGAGAGAGGTACTGAAGATTTGAGAGATCAGGAGGAAGTGTTCTTTCTGACGTGCCTCATCTCATGTCCTTCCTGGCAGGCCAAGCAAATCCAATTTTACTTCTTTTTATCACAGCTAGAAATAGCTGCCACCTGCATCATCACATGTGCAGGGAGAAGAAAGGGAAATCTAAACGTGCTCAGGTCAGCATTTGTGCTCTGGCATTCTCAAAACCTCTAGAGATTTCATTTCCTCCTCATCTTTCCCAAGCAGCTGTCCCATCCTCTTGCCTGTACCTCTCCTCTCCAATTAGGTTTTAGGTCTTCATTTATTTAATGGACTGAGAGTATCTACATGCACATAACTGATTTCAAAAGTCAGTAATCAATCCATCTTTTGAACCTCAAGTATGAGGATCTGCAATGAACATCAGGTTCCACTGAAGCAAGTGTAACTAGATGCTTAGCTAGAAGCCATTCATGCAGTTTATTTTGTATTTAGGAAGTCCTAGGGAGCTCTAAAATGGCAAAATTGATAGAGAAATAGAAGAGTTTGCAAGTCTAGGTGTTTTTTTTTTCCCACATTACTATCCCACCCCCCTACCCTACTGATGCATTTTCATCTTGCCCAGTCTCTATTTCTAATAATTACCTAGTAATTTTTAGCCTAATTGGAAATGTTTCAGCAATACCTTGTGACAGCAGCAATTACAATCCTGGCTGCCAGCTCCTTGTAGTACTCTGTTCTGACAATATTGCAGCCATAGTGACGCTGGGCCACGTGCTGAGCCTTGGCATAGAGGGAGCTGATGTCTGTGGATGTCAGTGACACAATCCCAAGGTTTCTCACATTTCTAAAGGCAGAGTCCAGGTAATTCACAGAAGTTCCAAAGGGGTCCAAATGGCTGAAAAGAAAGGATGTACCAATGAGTGTCTATAAATGCTCCAGAGTCTGGCTTTACACTGAGGAAAACACTGTTTTATAACCTTCACCTATGATCACATTTGAAACAGAAAGAAGGAACAGGACTAAAATTTCCAGCACTACTTAGATCTGTAAGTTAGTCATTAATAACACAAAAAAAATCCCATCACTTATTCTGATATCTGTATAGGGTTTGAATGTATGCATCTATATACCCAACCTGGAAGAATCAGCCTGCTTTAATTCAAAGTTAATATGCTGCAAAATGGATAAAAACAAGAGATGCAACAAACAGCATTTTAAACTAAAAGAAGTTTTAAAAAAAAACCCAAAACATATTTGCTTTTTCCCTTCAACAAACAATGTGAAGTTATAAAAATAACCCAGCCTGGGTTAAAATTTTCATGTATATTTATAATCCATTGTAATCATTAGAAAGACTAATGTTTTTCCAGCACTTTCTAAAACATTTAAAATTACAGTTCTGTCCCCACATAATTTATGCAACGAAATTACATTTCAAGTGACTGTTGGTTGATGCTTTTATCATTCCAACTTTTTGAAATAATCATATACTGAGAAGTGGGGTGTAACATTACCAAACAAAAAAACCTGACAGAAAAATTCAACACTTACATAAAATCAAATGATCTCAAATGCATGATAACATTGGCATCCATTTTTGTCACCTCAATGGTGTCACTGTTTTCTTCTCCATTCCCCACAGTTTCATCATCATCTTCTTCCTTAATGTTCAGTTTCACTTTCATTTTGTTTAAATGACAATTTTCTTTAATCATTGCCACAGAATTTTCATTACAATCATTAATTGTAACTTTCACAGAACTTCTGAGGTGCTTTGCCCACTGCAATCCCATGATACCTGAGGAAAAACAGAATTTAAGGACATTAGGACAACTGATTTTAAGTAGACCACTGGACTTCAGTATTATTTGCAGCCCTTTAAAAAGCCTTAATACAGCTTTTGACAGCTGTCTTTTTGTATGGGAACTCATGACTCCCTACCTATAAAATTCTTGTGTACTTCACACTATTTTTGAGTATGTGATGTCAGTTATGAATGTCTGCTGTTTCCTGCTATTGGACATTAAGCAAAATATTAAAGAAATGGACTTTACCAGTGGCACCAAAAGCATCCAAACATTCAATGGGTTTGCGCTCCTCAGCAAGCACGGCCAGTGCACAGAATATCAACTGCCTGCAAGATAAAAAACAGCCAGGGTCTGTAAGCTGAGAGAACATTTTTACTTCCTTTTCCTAATCTATTTCCCTTTAACCTATTACTTACTGGAATAGAGGAATGTTTAAGCTGAACTCCACCTTTTACAGGGAAGAACTGTAAATCAAAAACCTCAGCTATGCTGGAAAGTTGAATTCTACAGCTGAATATTCTTAAGGTAAGATTTAATAATTACAGTATAATAATTAATTACTTCAGAAATGACACTATTTCACATATAATGTTCTTGGGTGTAAATATTATTTGTCAAGAAGTTTTCTGACGAGAAACTCCTTTCTCCTACCCTCTGAACAGAAGTTTCGCTTTTCAAAACACTCATTTTTCACTACAAACTCTCCACCCCTCTGATGCATCCTCCTACTCCCTGCTCTCTCACCTGTTGAGTTTCATTTTAGGATTAAAATAGGAATCTGTTTTCTGGGGCGTGGAGTGGTTGGGAAGAACCTGCACATCTGTGGCTGACTCTTTCACCACTTCACAAGACGACTTGGGAGCACGAACTGAAACAAGTAATTGAGGCAGAAGGAAAGAATCAGTGACAACTGGAATTAGTATTAAAACAGTTGGTAAATTACACTGAAAATCTGCTTCCATAAAGCAAGAAGTGTGGGTTATGCTGCAATCCAACCAGCACATGGACCAGTTTACAAGGATGGGGGCAAGCAGGCAACAATTCATCTTCTGATCTCAAAAGTGGCAAATAAGGATCATGCTCTACCACAATTTTTTTCTCATACAACATCAGATTCATTGCTCAGTTGGGCTTGTATGCATCTACTCCAGTTTAAGAAATCCAGCCTCTGAGCCTGAGGCTTAGCACATTTGTTTTGCAAGTTTAAACACAAGACATTGCTAATTAATTAAAAGCCTGTTAACATAGTCCTGAATGTGTCTCAATGAACTGCAAAAATCCCTGAAAATCCTTGATCTGTTTTAAGTTACTGAACAGCCCCACGAAATGTGCATAAACAGCAAAAGAACATGGACAATTCCAGCATCAGAGCTCTGTGTAAACAGTCTGTGGCAAAACAAACTTTCAGATCTGACAGCTGTAAGCACAGGCTGCCATTCCTCTGAGCAATTCATCCCCAATCTAAAAGGTACCTAGGAACAATTGGGAAAAATTTGTATCAACTGGATACCTTCCAGTGCTCACCCTGCCTCTCAAACACACACATGGTGTATCTGCTCCACCTTCAGGGGCCCCAAGAGCAGCCAAGTGCCTACATAACACAAAAACTCGGGATTTCTCCTCTCCCCATGAGGAAAAATCACCTCATGCATTTTGTTAAAAAATGCTAAATGGGCCATTCTTTACTCACAGCTCTCAAAGGAAGCACACAGTGATCAATGTATTTCACAGCACAAAATCTAATAAGATATGGAATATGGTACTACTACCAGACATGCAAACTGATGCTCAGGCATTAAATTACTTGCATTCCAATTATTTAAAATGTTTTTAATGTAGTTTATCCAAGTTTAGGAACCAAAGTCTCATTCTGGACAAAGTTAGGTAGGATTGTAATTTACTGAAGAACTACTGACACCTCTATCATGACTTTCTGGGACTAAAAAATATCCCCTTGTTTTGGGAACCCAGGCTGGTGCAGTCTAGATAAAAAGCAGACGGTTTGCAGAAAGATTTACTCCAGACTTGTTTTTCTGTGGATGCCATGTCCCTCACTCTTTTGGAGTCACACAAGCTGGTACTTACAACATTAAGGGTGAGGGGAAGACTAGTTATCTCAGTAACAACACAGGAACTGGTCAATGCAAGATTAAATTACAGCTCTACAACACTTCTGATGAAACAAAAGTTCTGAAATATTAAGGGCAGATTTTTCATTAGAAAGGCTAACTGTTTTTGTATTTTTCCTGTGTCTGCCACCCTTTATCACAGTTACTGCACATGGTATGACAGAAAAAAACAGTGTTTATGTCAGCCAGAGCTCACCTGTGATAAACCTTGACTCAGTCTCCCCTTTATTCACATGACGATTAATGTGACCGATCATGTCAGTTCTTCGTACTATAGTCGCTGAGCAGATGATACAGTGGTAATGAGCTCCCATCTTTGACAATGTCTGTAAAACAGTCTTTTATGTAGTTTCAGAATGCATAAAACATGGTGGAAGTAGAATGAACACAGGCATGTGAGAAGTCATCTGTCTGTTACCTCTAGACCACTCAAAATATCTGTAATCTACAGCCAGAACTGATCTAGGCAGCTCCCCCCACAATGAGAGGAGTACAACCACATGCAAGGTTCTATCACACATCCTGGACCAACAAGCTTCTGGCAGCACACACAGAGAAGCAAGATGTGTTTGGCAGCTAAACAGATCTCAGAAGCTCCCCTCAGTCACCCACTTCCCCCACTTTGTACAGTAACAAGAATTTCTGTCATTCAGCATTTTTACCTGGTCTCCAATGAGGTTGGGTTTTACTGGCCGACAGGATAAGTGACAGATGCACATTCTGTACCCTGGAAAACAAACACCATCCCAGAACAGTAAATGAACAGCATGCCTGTGGCCTGCTCTCACTTCAGATTTCACAAGACAGCAACAAGAGAACATCACCAATTATCTGGTACATTCATTCTCTGCACAGGGAAATTTACCAGCCAATTATATATTTTAAACTTTAAAATGCAAACAATTTAAAATTTATTGAAATAAGCCTCTGGGCAACTTACAAAACCACACCAAGTCTCCAGTTCAAGAAGTACCTGTGAGTCTTTCATAAAAACATTGTTACCTGGCCAAAACACTTGTGTGAAGACTCCTATAAACATATGTTCCACAGTTAAAGAAAACCAAAATGAGATACCTGATACTCCAGTTGGAGCATCTATAGTTCAGCTTTATTTTGCCCATTTTTCCCACTAACCCACACTTTTAAAAAACACACATTGCTCACTTTATTTTATTTCCTAAACTTCTTGCAGGGAATTTAATGCATCTTACAAGCAGATCACAGAGTTTTTCAATAAACAGTTAAAGCTACTAAATACTGAAACTACATAAAGATTTCAAGTGTTTATCAGAACCAGAATGGACTTTTTATGATCCACCAAAACTGACCACCCATGCATGTCTGATTATTACTAATACATTACTAAAACTTTCATTGAAGTAGTTTTCATTACACACATACTTTACATTTTATTGTAATTTTCAACTGCCAAGCACTTATTGGTGTTTTTCTAAAGAGAAAAATGCACAATTGTAACCATTTTGGCTGGAGAAGAAAAGAGTTATTTCACATTTACATTTTACATCCCACCTCAAAATTCATTTTGTCAAAATATGTTTTTAATTCAGAGCTGGTAACAAAATGCTTAAGCCAAGAGGAATTTTGAAAGATGAAACACAAAACATACCCACAATTTTTCTAGTATTTACTATTCAAATCAAATTGCCATTACCTTCAAATTCAACAGAAACCTTCCAGTGCAAATTCTGCAAGTGACGATGGAGTTTGTGGCTATAGCAAGCTTTGAATTTCTCCTCAGGACACAATGGACAAGGCTTCCTTTCACCTGAAAATACAATTTAAAACTATGAGAAACATGAAATGCAGTTACCACTTGTGTTAGCTGAGATGCAGACCAAGTAAAAAAAGGCTGAAGGCAAAATCAACAAGAGTTAGAGATTAAATCCTCAGAGAACATCCTATTTCATGCACAAACTTCACATTTATGGGTTTCCTCTTTCTGCCCCATAGAATATAGACCAAAATCACTGTAACTTTAAAACTCATTAACTTATACAACCTTTGGGTTTTGGTTTCTAGTATTTTTTCACTCCAGCAAGATGAGGCTAATGAAGCTTCTGAGAAATACTGAGGAACAACAGAATTTTACAGATGACATGCAAAGACTTGAAATGTTTAAAACACACCAAACCAAAAGCCCAAACAAATCAGGAGGTTAGAATAAGACTTTGTTGTTTCAACTCCTGGATCTTTTGGACAAAGCAAGCAGCTGATATCTATTTAAGCTGGAAAAAAAGGCAATGTACCCTACATAAATTAATTTTGAAAAATATAAAATAGTTATTGGAAATCCTACCTATGAGACACAAAAAACAAATGCAAGGCTGTGCAATATAGGTATTGAATCCCTAGAAGTACTAACCTAAATAAAAACTAGCTGAATGTCAAATAACCACTCAGGCAGAATTTAGCAGAACAAGAGAATAAATCATAAAACTCTTTTTTACAAAACCCCTCATCTTTAAACATGATAAGTATATGTAGTGTGTTAAAGACAAAAACTAAAGGAAAATGTAAATACCTGTAACACAAAGATCTGTGTTCTGGGACACTGTGGTGGGAAACTCACCTTCACTCAAGTCAGCCAGTTTCTCTAGATCAGCAAGCTGTCTCTGAATTGAAATATGTTTGTCTAAAAAAACCCAAAAATATTTAGAAGTTAAAACACTCTTAGTTTAAAAATTGCTTGTAGTTTACTGCTAGTTTTCTATGTAACATTTCAAATCTAGCACTGTTAGAGAATGACTGCAGTAGCAATTGGAATACTTGTTTTTGTCCATTTACTTCCATGGCAGCAGGAATGACTGCAAAAATTATCCTCAGAATAGCTATTTAATAAGATCCATATGTTTTTATATATTCCTACTTCCTTTCAATACTGACACACAAACTTTCTAAGATAGAAAAACTCTCATTAGAAAAAAAGAAACAGCTGAAAAGATCGAGTTACATTCCCTTCACACCTGGTTTTACTGCTCAGCATTGTTAGTGAATGCAAATCATGCACCAAAGCAGTGCAAAAACATCATATGAACAGACTGGCAAAACTAAATATCAACTATAGTGGACCAAATTTAAGAACAATTATTCACTGTGGAGCCAGGAAACATTAAATTCTACCTTTTTTTTTCTTTCCATTAGTACACAGCTTTACCTTTAAATCTACCATGTGACTTTTCAACTTATCCATCCAGAAAACCAGCCCACTGTAACACAGATTCTGCAGCAACTTTAAGCTTTACAATGTTTTTACAAGGACAAGTCTTCATGTTTTCCTATGCCAGACAAACCAGCTGATCCACATGGTCAGGATACAGAGGTGAGTTTCACACACTTCCTTTACCTTTCCTCCCTAGTATTTCTACTTTTCCTCCAGCACATGACATAAATATTAAGAGTTTATTAGCAAACCTCTTGGGTAATCAGATGATACATCCAAAATGTTGCTATCAGATTCCCTTGGGTGTTCTTCCTCTGCTCCTTTTTCTTCAGCTTTCAATTCTGGCTCAGGAATTTTCACATCAATGTTGTTGCTTTTCACTTCTTCGGAGATCACCAAACCATCTTAAAACCAAACACAAACACAGTAAATGTCACTGATGTAACTGAAATATACAAGCATTTTCATTTGTTTCCAATAATCTGGTGCTGACTACAAGCATGAAGGAGGAAAAAAATGACGTAGGAGAATAGTATGAGATGAATTTTCACTTCAATTATCCTTGGAAACCACTGTGGAATGACATCAACCTGGACAGCTGAAACTATTCATACACTGGCACCAGATGTTTAAGGTGAACAAAAGAACATTTACACATTATTTTCTAGCAGGATGCTCTGAAGTAAAGCAAAGCAGGCAAGGAGGTGCTCCAAATTCTCCTGACAATTTACTGTCAGCTAAAAAAGTCTGATAACAGTTTAGAACAGTACAGTTCATGATTCAAACAATACAAAAGGGACTAAGGCAGGAATTTGTTATCAGCAGAGGCAGTGAAGAGGGTAAGTACTGGTGCCATCAGCATTTGCAAAAGAATTACTCCCTGGGGCAGTACCTGATGGGCCTGCTGAAATACTTGAAATATTCCAAGCATTTAAAGAGGCTGAGAGATGGGGCAATAAAACGATGAGAATAGCCAAACCCAGGGAAAATAACTGAATGAAGAGGTAGAATTCCCCAGAAGATGTGATCCTGTGGCCAACCCCTCTCCAAGGAATGTGAGGAAGCACTAGGAAAGGATTCAGAACCCACATAAATCTATAAATATTGTCCTCCTCCCAGCAAGATTCCAGGGGACAGGTGGGACTAGTGAAATTTCAACAAGAAATAAAACTCTGGCATCACTTTGCAACTACCAAGAAGCAACAGAGCAGGCCAAGGCTTTTGGATGGGACAGACAGGAGGAGCAGATGGAGCACAAAAGACAACCACACAGTGTCTATCCCAACACAGAAACTGGGATGCACCTCATAGAGAAAATATAGACCTACAAACTGGTTTGTGCTGGAAGTTATTTCCAGAAGATGTAGGAATGTATGGTTATTATCTGGATGCAGCAGGGAGCAACCTGGGATAGTGGAAGATGGACTTTAAGGACCCTTGCAACTGAAACCATTCCATGATTCTCTTTATTCTGCTGGTCTTCCCCATCCACCAATTCCTGACCACAACTTCAGACAGGCTGGAAGGATCTTACAGCAGCTCTTCAGATTCCCCTAGGCAACTTTTGTTTGTTTTCTTTTAAACATTGCTGTTGGGTTCAAATATTTCTTATTATGAAACTCAACAGAAAGAGAAAATTGATGGAATACCTCAAGACAGGCGTTCAAGAAACTGAAAAACAGAAGCAGAAAGTAAAATTATTCTGCCTACCTTAAAATCTATCAGGAGGTGCATTGCTACCCAGATTGTTGCTGTGCTCCTCACAGACCTGTTTTAAGCTGGCAACTCACCTAAGAAAGATTTGCATGGAGCCTACTGCTTTATTAAAAATTGCAGGATTCCTGGTGATAGTTTCTACATGCTTTATTAATATAAAGATAGAAAGAAAACGAGCAAGTAAAAGCATGTTTGGTAAGAAATCCCTAGCAGCTATTGATTAGTTGAGGGAAAAGTGGAAACAATTATAAAAATGCATAGTGAGAGCACAGCAGTGACAAAAACCAGCAGGGTTGGACAGTCTGCATCTTCAGAGCACGTGGAGAGGTTAAAATGGTTAAAAGGATAATGTACGCATATATGTAAAAAAAAAAAAAAAACAAAAAAAAAAACTAGTTCATATGTAAATGTACAAGGAGAGAGGTAAACTTTCACACTGAACGATAAAGAAAAGCAGGCTGCTACCGAACCAAGACCTCCGGATTTTTTAAATGCCCACCAGGAATCACTGATTACGCACAAACAGAATAACGCTTCAGAGAGCCTAAAAATACCCTTACACAAGAAAAAGAATTAATTAGAAGAGTCGGTTCACTCGAACCGGGTCGGGCGGGAAGGACCGCGGCGATCCAGCCTCCCTGCTCCGGCAGGCTCGGCTCTGAGCGCACGGTGCAAACGCGTTCAGGTTTAAAATCTGCGAGCGAAGAGCGGCTGAGCCCGCGCGGAGCTTCGGGCTCCCCTCGGGACCTCACAGAATAATAAACGATCACCAAAGACAAAGTATGGTTAGGTTTGGGGAAGAAAGAAGCGACAGGAGCGCGGGTTCGAGCGTAGCGAGGCCGGCGGGCACACGCGTGGCCCCGCACCGCGCTGGGAAAGCGGGAGAACCGGAGCCTGTGCCTCCCAAGGATCCCGGAGCGGGCGGGCGGGGACGGGAAGCGGCCCCGGGGTGCAAATTCAAACCGGCCCGGGGTGTAAATTCAAACCCGCCAGGGCTCCGCATGGCGCCCGCCCGCCCGTGCTCAGCCCCGGCACGGAGGGCCCGGCTCCCCCCGCCCGCCTGCTCCCCGCCCGCTCTCACTGAGCGCCGCCGGCTCGTCGCCGCCTTCGTGGTCATGGTCATCGTCATGGCCGTGGTCATGGCCGTGGTTTTCCTGCTCGTTTTCCTCGTCCTGCCGCTGCCCCAGCGCGGCCTCCGCCGCCTCCAGCGCTGCCATGTTCCCGCCGCGCAGCCCGCACGCCGAGGGCGGCCCGCCCGGCCGGCTCCGCCTACACTTCCCAGCCGGCCCGGGCCGGCCCGGCGCGCACCGCGGCGGAGGAGGAGGAGCCGGAGCCGCAGCCGGAGCCGCGGCGGGCACGGCCCGAGCCGCCCGGCCGGCCCTGACAGCCGCCGCGGGGAGCGGCCCAGCGGGTGAGGCGGCGCCGCACGGCCTCCTGTGAGGGGAAGGGATGGGGCGTACGGAAGGGAGAGGAATGGAAGCTGTGTTGGCAGCCCCCGGGCTGTCGCTCGGAGGGAGTGAGGCAGGCGGCTGCCGCCCTCCGCCTGCCCTGCAGAGGCTCCCTCCGAGCCCGGTGCTGCCCGCGCCTCCGGGCGGAGCCGCTCCCGGCTCCCCTGCTCGGCTCTGGGTCTGGGATCGGCTCCGGGTGAAGCTCTCCGCAGCTCCCCCGAACTTCCTCTTGGTGTGCGCTGTTTGTGTGGATGTCGCTGTAATTCCTCCATCCTCGGCAGGGCCCGGAGGCGACAGTCACACAGTCGGGACTGCCTTAGACAGTCACAGCTTTAGCTGGGTTGGAATAGCCCTCCAAGCTGTGCCCGATCCCCACCGTGTCACCAGCCCAGAGCACTGAGCTCATCCAGACCTTCCTTGGGCACCTGCGGGATGGGACTCCAACACCTCCCTCGGCAGCCCCTTCCAATGGTTTTAAAACTTTATACGACTCAGAGTTTAAGGATGCTAGTGTCTGTTTGCTGGTACAAAATAGGTGTCTCTGGGGAGGTGTAATTGCTGCCCTTTCTGCTCCAGTGATCCCTCAGATATGAATAATTAACCCTGTTGAGATCTGCTGTGCCTCTGTAATGAGAAACAAAAAGACTGTTAAAATATTTTTCTCTATGCAGTTAAAACTTTTATTTCATTTGGACCTAAAAGCTTGACTTTTTTCTCGTAGGGTTTGAAGATGTCTAAAAAGAAGCTGAAGAAACTAGCTGGAAAGGAGGTCTCTTTGGATGGCCAGGATGACAAAGTAAGAGCAGAAATATTACTTTTATTATCTTAAAACAAACTCCTGCATTCGAGAGAATGTTAATTGTTTAGCAGCCTTGTGGTAGAAAGATGAATCCAATTTAAAGACAGGATGATTGAGTTGGGCAGATATATGTGTTTTTTTTCAGAGGCTCTGAGTAGTGTGAGCATCAGAAAATAAGGGACTTTTTTATTTTAGTGTATCTTTCTGTTTGAGGAGAGTTGGGTTTAATACTGGTACTAAAACCAGAGCTGTTTTCTTGGACTGCACCTTGCATCATATGTCCTAATTTTCTGATGAATTACAAGTTGTACTTCACAGCATTTTGGTGAGTGACTCTCAAATATTTTCTACTAGCCATTGAGACATAAATTAATGACCAAAATTCTCAGCATATTCTAGTACATACTTGTATCTAGTTAGTCAGCTTTCACTGAATCACTTGTAAAATGCAAGTTCTACAAGAGTTGTCATCTTTCTGTTCATACTTGTGTGTAGCTGCCTATTATTTTTTATTATGTCCCCTTCTGACAAGTTATTTGCTCTCAGAAGTTCAATACTTGGTTGATAAATAAGTAGTTTAATATATCCACACTTAATTTTTAATTAATCCACTTTTATTTTTTTTAATATATCCACACTTAGATTTTTTCCCATTGGATTTTGCAAGGAATATGTATAAAGCAAGAGAGCTTTTACCTGTCTTCTCAAAATTTTTTGTGAGCGTTAATAAATGAGCATGATTATGGCCTTATAAACTGAATTACTCATGGTGGAAGCCTTCTGATCATAGAGAAAATGTTGTTCAAAGTCAGATATTTGTAACTGTTGTTTCTTCCCTTGAATTCCTTACTATTGCTCAATTTGTCCTTTAAAATTAACTTGTCCTAAGGTGCTTTATTGGTTTGGGTTTTTTAGCTTCTTTAATACAGAGGGTAAACACTTAGCTTAATACCTCATACTGTAGCATATTGCCATTGCTAATGCCTCACCAGTTTGAAGAATACAGCTTTAACAGCAAAAAAACCAAGGAAATCTCTAATAGGAGCAAAGGTCCTGCAGTATGATCCCAGCATGGGTGGGAAGTGTCTTATACCCCAAACTGATAGTGCTGGGAGGAGAGGAACAGTGAGAAAATTTGCTTATGATGATTAAATTAAGTGAAAACTTTTGAGAAAAGGACGAGATAGGTTGACAACAAATATTAAAAATGTCATGAAAACTCATGGTTGTCAGGGAATAGGCCTTGAAGAGAGAAATTAATAATTGAGCAGCTGGAAATGGGTTTGTTATCACAGAAATTGTCCCAGCAGCATCATGAGCTCCACCTACCCTAAGGGAGCTCCTTCACTTCTTTCCTGCATGAGGGGACAGCAAGGGGGTTCATGTGACCCCAGGGAGAGCCTTTGGAATTCTCTGTCATTCTGTTTTTTCTGTTGCATTGCTGGTATTGATCCTGCAGCTCCAGAACCGACCACAGGCAGAAGTTCTCAGAACTGCCTTGGTTTAGGACTCTCCTGGTTTCTGCAAGCCTTTGATTTTGCATTAAGTGCTCTCTAGTGTGGAAGTAAACCAGTTAAACCCTTGTTTAGCTGCAGCTAATGGCCTCACTGAGTCAGCACGCCCCAGTTATTGAAGGAGTGAATTATTTGTGAAGAGATGAAGTGTGGAGCTTCCTTATCCAAAATAATCCCTGTGTTACTGTTCTCTGTTGGAACTTCCCACACCTGGCTGGGGTTTTAGGAAAACTGAGTTGTATACCCCAGAGGTGTATAATAACTACATGTGGGACACATGGTTTTACCTGAGTGCCTGTGCATTGATCATGGTAGGAATGTTGCTCAGATCTGTAGTTGTCACTGTTGTAGTGGACCCTGTTGTCACACTGTAAGCATTAAAGTGCTCCATGATTAAATCATTAAGTGCTGCTGAATTATTTGCACCCTTATTTTTGCATGCACATCCTTGGCACCCTTTGACAATGTTTCTCTAAGCAGCCAAACCACAGTTTTGATGTTATCTTATGAAGGGTTTTTTTTTTAACTGCAGTTTCCTCTGTAAGCCCCTGAATTTTTTTTCTTTCAGAACTCTGAAGACACACGATCTTACAAGCACACTGTGAAAGGAGAAACAGAACTTCAAAGGTAAATTCTCAATCTGTCATTAAATAGAACTACTTAAGAATATAACAATTACAGACCACTTAATGCTGAACTGAAGATTTTTTTCAACCTGTTCACCAAATAAATTCTGTTCAACCTGTTCACTGTCACTATAAAGCTAGGGAGAGGCAAAAAAATACAGCAACACAGGGTTCATCCAGAGAGCAGAAGTGATTTTATTGCAGAAGTAGGCACATTTTTAGAGACTGGTTCACAGAACCAAGAATAGAATCAAGCTCATTGTTCCAAGGAAGGCAACACCTCTTGTAAACATGCTTTTACCAAAATATCACATTCCTCACACACTCCTCCTGTCCACAACACCAGGTGCTAAACTTTGTTATTAATTCTTTCCCTTTTTTTTTTCCTTTGAGTAGCTTGGGAAAACTCCAACTACATTTTTCCCTGACTCTCACCAGCATCCACAGTTCATCATATCTTTCTTTGGATATTTTAAACCTAGCATACAGTAAATATAATTACTGAATATTTTCTCTGGTCTTATAAGAAAGTTTCCTAATAATTTTTCATATAATTCACAATTTCTGTAGAATGCTACTATATTCCCCTCCCTTGTTCCTTTCCCAAGTTCCCCAGTCAGTGCAGGATAAGCACTTTGAAAGCTGTGTGTGTTTTGGCACTGTGTGACCAAGCTGACCTTTTAGGTGACACACCTCCTTTATCACTGAACTGCTATTAAAACTTATCTGTGTGATAAGAAGAAACTCAACTGTGTGAGGTGTCTCTCAAACCAAATGAATGCAGAAAAATCTTTTTCTCCATTTTCTTAAAGCTAAAATGGCTGTAAGTGGGGAAAAGTAAATCCGAAAAGTGCTATATCAAACTATTTTGGAGGACAACTGTTGCTTCAAGTTCATATGTAAGAATATGGTGTTCATAAATGCTTAGCTCTATCTCAGTCAAATGCAGGTACCTTTTTTGTTGCTTTTTTCCATTAACTGAGCTAAATAACATTACTTTCTGCATAATGTTTCTGTAGATCCAAACCAGAGAAAGATAGGCAAGAGAAGAAGCGACACCACAGGTCTCGTGATTTTCACAGTGCAGATGGAAGATCCCAGGAAAAATCTCCAAAGAGAAGCAAAACTACAGATGGTTCTTCAATTCAAACTGAAAAGCAGAAGAAAATAGTGATCCAGTTTAAAGCCAAAGAAATCAAACATGGCAAAACCACCCGCACTCCAGATGTGGTGCCTGCCAGCAAGGAAAGAAGTCACTTTGATGGAATAGAAGGAAAAAGGCTCTGGCACAGCTTTGAACTTCAGAGGGAAAAGGCACTGAAGAAAAAGAGAGAGAAAGCTGAACTCCATAAACTCAAGCTAAAAGCAGAACAAGCTATGATAGAAAAGTTTAAGTCCTCTGTGTACAAGGTACCACATAAAAAGGCAGAGGGCTCAAAAAAGCATAGTGAGGATGTCAGAATTCCCAAAAAGCCACTTGAGAGCTCTGCAAGGACTGGGCATGGTGATAGGCCTGCAGACAAAGAGCCAAGTGCATTATCTAGCTTGTGGGAAGAAGAGGAGGAAGAAGAATATGAGGACTTTGCTGTGAAGAAGAGGTACATGAGTAAACACAGATCATCATGCTCCTCACTTGAAACCCCGCCGCGATGGGACTCTCAGAAGCACAAAAAACACAGCACTGATTCTCCTAAAGCCCCTGAGCACTCAGGAACTAGACAAGGAGACTTGGAAGCCACAGCACTGTGTTTTAAGCAGGTAATGAGAGCCCCATTCTTTGTATTATGTAGATGTTTCAGGGTGGTTTCTTAGTGGCAGACAGATTTATATGAGCAGACTGTCTTCTTACAGAATCCAGCCAGGTTTCATAGCTAACTAGGTGGGTTTTTCTGATCCCAATGTAAACAACGTTTCCATGTTCCTCAGCTAAATGTTAAACAGACCAGAAGAGTAAAGGTCTCGTATGTTGGAGCTGTGTCTGCAGAGATGCTTCCAGGGCTTTGCTTTGCTGCTGGGGGTGTGGAATACTTTGGTTTAGATATAAATAAGCTGTTTTTTTATTTTGAGCTGACATGGTTATTTCATTTTTTGAATGAAAACTTGCTGCCAGACAGAGTATTGCTAGTGGAGTGATACCAGGAAAGCTTGGGGTGAATGTAGGGCTAAATTGGTATGTGTGTTGAAGAACTTCCCTTTTATCTGTGGCAGGTTTGTTTCTAAGCTCAGCTTGAGGTGCAGATCCAAAGCCAAACACAAGCTGGATCTTGGGCATGGGGGTTTTTTTACTGTTGTTCTGGTATAAATGCCCAGCATCTTTGGAGATTCCAGTTTGTGTTACTGTAGTGTGAGCATTTTGTGTGAATGCTGAGTTATTACCTGCAAAGCTGGGGAGTCATTGGGGTTGGAAGGCACCTCTGGGTGCTATCCAGTCCAGACCCCTTGCTCAAGCAGGGTCAGCCAGAGCTGCTTGCACCTTTAACGTAAAACAAAGTGGGGTTAATGTTCAGATGGAATTTGCTGTGTAATCCACTGTCATTTATTTAAAAGAAAGCCATGCATTCAAGCCCTATTAAAATGGTAGTATAGATGCTAATAACTGTGGTTTATATTCCCTATTCACTTGGGAATACCCAGTGTTCTCTAAAAAGCTCTCTAAGACATGTGTTGTTCTTCTGTTCTGCTTGTTTCTAGAATGCTGAGGTCCCGTGCACGTCTGACTCCTACCAGGGAGGTGAGGTCAGAAAGCCTCTGCCTGTCCCAAAGGTGAGTGAGGGACTTGTTTAACACTGTAGGGCTGTGTTCCAAAACTCCTGATGTGGGGATCCCTTGTACCTCAGTATTCCTTGATATTTTGTGATGTTGGTAGGGTCTGTATTTGTGGTGTTTTTAATTCTCCCTACAGAGTTCTGAAGACTTTCCACCCCTTGAAGACAGTCAGAATGCAGAAACAGACCAAGAGGTTGGTAATACTTTCATTTAACACTTCTGTTTTGTCTTAAAGACCAAGGGTATTGAGGTTGTGTAACAGTTCCATGACCTTTCCTAGTATTTGGCATTGTTGACTCATTATCTGCACTCAAATGTGGAGCATTTATTTTAAAAACTAAGCAAACTTGCTGCTAATCAGGAACTTTCTGAGATAAAGAGTGTCTTTCTGTTACCACGTGCTACAAAGGGGCCTTCATAGTTGCTCACATGCTCCAGCTATCTCATTTTTCATCCCCTAACTTTTTAGTTGGAAGAGAGACATATCTTTTAAGAAATGCCTGTTAGGAAGATTGCAGTTTGTGTAGCAAAAAAATATAGAAAGGTTTTGGAATACTATGTAGAAAGGTCATAAATTTTGGATGTCTTTAGTGGAGCCTATGCATTTCAGTACATTTCCTGTACTGACTTAAAATTTTTCAGACTTAATTTTGAGGCAATTTTAACAGCTTTAATGCAAAAGTATCTTTTTGGGGAATCATTAGGAAGTGATTCCTTCCAATGGATTGCACAGTTGCACATTTTCTCACTGTAGATGCAGATTGTTGAAGACTTGCACATTGCTCGTGTGGAGAAGAGGATGGCCCTGTCTGTAGTACAGACCTGTGGAGAACTTACAAGCATGGAGATAGATCTTCCAGAACAGGATTTAAATATTTCTGCTGGTATGTCATCATTGGATCTGCTTTGCTTTCTAGTTGCAACAAGTAATTAATTATTGGTGGTCTGAGTAGGGAGCACACAACTGATTGTTTCTGCTGTTTTCTCTTTTTTCTCTTCTTTTCCCCTAGGGGCTTTTAGTTCTGGTCTGAACATCCTAGTTGTGATTGACACAAATATAATGATTAGTCACCTTGAGTTTGTGAGATCCCTGAAATCTGAGGATATACCAGGTATGCAAATATGTTCTGATGAGTAAGACATTGTAAGAAAAACAGATGTTATAAGAGTTTTGGGCTACCTGAAGGAAACCAAGCCCTGGGCTCCTTAAAAAGGCAGCAGGTTTCATGCAGAGGCAGAAGGCACAGACCTGAGAGCTAGATGCTGTGAATCCAAACAAGCTGCATCCTAAGGAAACCTCAGCTGAGGAAGCACAACCTACTGTACTTATAGCCCATGTACCTGCAGAGAATCATGACAGATACTTCCAGGAAGATGCTTGAATTTTTAGCAGTAAATAAGTCTACATAATTTAAGCATGTAACCTCTTATTAATGATAACTCTGTGTTCTAGTCTCCTTGTAGCATTTATTTTTCTAGAAATATGAAACAATCTAAAAAATGTTGAGCAGTCAGTCAGTGTTTTGTTACTGTCCTGGTAAAGGTGGCGGAACAGAGCAATTTCTCAGAAATTCAGAATGCTCAGAATGCACACCCTGGCTTTAATATCTGCCTCTAATATGTTGGAAAGCTGTTGATTATTTAATGTTTGCAGGATTAGGATCATGCACATCAGTTCTTGGTAGGCATATCTGGAATCTATCAGAATTCTTAGAGTGCTTTGATGCTTTCAGCTAATGAATATACTTAGTCCAGCCAGCTGGAAAACACCTTTCCTTAGGGCCTGAGTGATTTTCAGGAGTGTGTCAGACTGTATTTCTTCTCCCAGGTTGGGAATGCTGTTGTCTTTTGTACACTGAGATGCCCTTTTAGAATACTGCAACTCCCAGTTTCTGGTCCTGCACCAGACCCTCTATGTTGAGAAGACTGCTGATTTCTGTCCTATTTATTACAAAGCAGGTGGTTGTTAATGCATTTTTTTCAAAATTCTGTTCTCATAGTGTGACTGAAAAAGAACATGGTTGAAGTATTTGTCATGGGGGGGACCATCAGAACAGTCATTAAACTTCTGATTTACCCTGTATTTCACATGAAAGCTTCAAAGTTCAGCCCATACTTACTTACAAATAAAACCATGGTCCAGCATCCACACTTCCTGTTCCTTGTTTAGGAGTGCTGGTTGGCAATGAACACAAGTCCTTGCTGCTTTTTTTTTGCTGCTTGTTTTGGCATAGTGGCTGCTGTGGTCACTCAGGTGTGGGCAGCCTGCTGTTTCACCTTGCTGCAACATCTTACAGCTGGTGTGTGCCAAGATAATTGCTGAAAATATGTGTTACAATGTTTTCAAAGTATTCTGCTGATTAGAATTGTGTGTCCCTTTTGTTTGCCTAGTATTGTCACTTTTCTATGTAATCAGTGTAGTGCCACATTGAGGTTAGATTAGAAAGAGGGAAATCAGCCTTTTTCAACTCTTTTTCTAATGCTAGATTCTCTCGAGCAAGGACTATGAAAACTATTGGCAAAAGGTGTGAACTTGCATAAATGTGATGCATGAATTGAAAGTTCTCTGTAGTAGTGTTGCTCCTGCAAAAACCTTTGTTGGTGGTGGTTTTTTTCCTTCCAGGAGTTGACAGACTTACATTAATAATTCCCTGGGTCGTCCTACAAGAGCTGGACAACTTGAAGAAGGGGAAAATGTTGCAGCATGTTCGGGACAAAGCTATTCCTGCAGTGCAGTTCATCTACAAGTGTCTCAAGAACCAGGATTTCAAACTGTGGGGGCAGTCCATGCAGCTGGCTTCTCAAAAAATGTGTAAATACACGTGCAATCCATTTGTGCTGGATTCACATTCACATTTCATCCTTGCACTTCACCTAGTGGCAACCTGATTTTAATGGAGACTTCTTCACTCTGCTGTCTGCTAATTAAAACGAGCTAATTTCTTAGAGCAGCTTTCAGAGTGTATCCAAGCCTGTGGCATGGAAATGTCTTCACTGTCTATTGTTTTACTGGTTGTTTCTCAGTTTCACCTTACCCTTGTGTCCTTGTGTGGGGAGTGTTAAATGTGCAAGGAGCACCATGAGTGCACTGAGGTGTTTGTGAGCTGTTTGTGTGCACTGCCTTTGCAGATGGGCTGAGTGATGAGAACAACGACGACCGTGTCCTGCAGTGCTGCCTGCAGTACCAGAAGTTCTTCCCACAAGCTCTTGTCATCCTCTGCACGTGAGTTCCTGGGTGCCTTTAGCTCTCCTGCCACTGCTTTCAAATCAGGCCTTAAAGAAAGAGCAGTTTCTGAAGTAAGCTCTTGGAAGGGCAATCACTCTTAAAAGCTAGAGTAGAAGGCTATAATAAACCACTACAATTGGAGATGGAATCACCTTCATGAGCTTGAGGCCTGAAATAGAATGCAGCTTACTCAATATTCAATTTTCAAACTTGTTAAAGCATAGGTTTATCAGATTTTATTCTGGTTTCTCATAAAAAATATTACTGAAGTTATAAAATAGAAAAAAAATGTGAATTAAGGATTTGGATCCAATTAGAGACTTTATCCCTGTTCTCAGCCAGGCAAGCAGAAGCAAACAAGGGGTTAATCTTAGAAAGAGGGAAGCAGGGGATGGATCTGCTGCTGTTCCTGTTTGTGAGGATAACAGCTGACCTCTGGGCATTGATTCTGAATTTGATATAAGCAGGTGAAGCCACCTTGAAGGACTAATACTCCTTGGCTCTACTTGCCCTGCTCTTGGCCAAAACCAGTTCCTGCACGGTTCAGTGAGTGGAGTTAAAACTCTGGGCACCGTTTGGGTTGTTCAGGTTGATACAGTGGCTGCTGAAAATGCTGTTTCAGTCACAGTATTCATAGGGTAGTGATGGTGATTTTAGGCTTCACTGATCAAAACAGGAGGTGACTTCAGAACTGCTTTTCATCCAAAAATCCCTTTATCCTCTACCAAGATATGTAATGGGAAGTTTTAGAAAGTATTGGAATGCAACTTTGTCTTGGATTTTTGAAGTAGTTCTGCTAGGACAGAATCTCAAAGTGGCATCTGGGATAATGATTTGGCTAGCAGAATAGTTAGAAAGGATCTCAACAAAGACAATTAACTGTAGCCATCAAATAAGATAGTACTGTCTTAGAATTATTGCCTGGTTTGCTTTCTGAGATCACAGCAACTAAGCATCACTGCTGTAGTAGTTACAGCTATTGTTTTCTTAAACCTAGACCCTGAAACACTTTCCAGTATGTTTCTCATTTTTACTTAATTTTCCAGTTTAATTTTTGAACTGCTTCTAATTGCTTGAGAATGAGAACTTTTTATAATGAAGTTCGCAAATTAAGTTCTCCAAATACAAAGTTTTTCAGTATGCTGCTTTTATTCCTTTTTTTGAAAACAAGTAATTCTTTTCTAGGGATGATAAAAATTTGTGTAATAAAGCCATTGTGAGTGAGGTCAAGGCATTCTGCAAAGCTGATCTGATGACTGCTCTGCAAAATGTGAGTGCAAACAGGCCCCAGAACTCGGAGGAGCTGCAGCAGTCAAAGCAGGGTGAGCCTGTGGAATATGCTGCTTTGTGAATGTGTGAAAATTAGTGGGGTAGAGGAAGAACAGTTGCTACTATATCTTCAGTTTTCCCATGTTTTGAATACTTAGGAATGTTTCTTGTTTGGGGAAGGTTTTCTCAAGAGTTCTGAAAGTTTAAGACATTAATTAAGCCATCTGTCTCAAAGTTCTAGGAGATTCAATTACGATGTATTTTTATTTCATAGGAAAAAACACTGCATTAATTTCCAGTGTTTAGAGTAATTTAAAAGGTGTCCTGAACTTTTTGGGGCTGAAGGAGGTTTTTTCATTTTTCCAAAGATACAGGTGCAGCTCACAGAGCTCAGAAGTGATCCTCTTGTGCTTGCTGATAACCCTGCTGGCTGTATATGATCTAAGTTATTTAAGGAAAAAAGAAATGTGGAGTAAGGTCACTAGTGAGTAAACACTCTGGGGAAATTAACCTTCCTGGTTAGTAGCTCTTAATTAAAAATACACACAGTACAAGTGGGTATAACTAGAAATACTTGAAACTTAATTAGGTGTAGCACATCTCCTTTATAAACTAAAGTGCAGTCTGTCTTTATTTATGGGGACAAGTTCTTCATGTACCATCAACATGAATTAGATATAAACTCAGCTTCAATAAATACCTTTTGTGTCATTGTTTTGACAGATAGAGAATTTGGGAAGGCAAGAGGTGATGCTGGCTTTACTGGACAATTCCCAAATGTGCTTCCAGACCTTGAAAGGAACTTAGGAGAAGCTTTGTCTTGTATTTTGGAGACTGAAATGAAGCTTGCATTTGGAAACCTGTGGATGGAGGTGGTTTCTTACATCATCTTGCTTGATATTTTGATTATTTTAGAGGTTTGAATGTCCTTGGTATTTTATTGCTGTTAATACCTGTGCCAAGCCAAACCCAAGTCATCCAGGTCTCTGGTATTACTGACAGATAACAGCTCAGTGCCCACTTCTAATATTTCATTTTACAGCAAGATTATCCTGTTTGACACTAGTGTGCAACATGTGCAATATTTTAATGACACAGTAACAGGGGTGCTGGTTTCTCAGTGTGAAGTTTCAGAATTCTTTTTATTAGTGGCATTAACATTCTATTTCAGCTTTTGTAGTCTAGTAAATCCTTGCACTGTAAATACATCCTGCAAGAAATAATTCCATCATGTTCTGTATAATATCAGGGGACAGGCATTTCTTCCCCACCAGAACAGATGTGGATAAAACTGTTCACAGCTAAATTGATTCCAGTGCAGATACAGAATAACAAGGGTACTAATGAGACCCTCTAAACATACTTGCAAAACTACTGTTTGCAGAAGATAAATACCCATGTAGAAGGCACTTTCAGATCATACATGCTTTACTTTAGATTCTATTTTATAGCTGGTGGGGAGTTCTTAAAAGTTTAAAATTAATGCAGATAAGCTCTGTGGCTTTAAAAATCCCACCAAATCGTGGGATGACTGTTTCCCAAGTTGCCCTGATTAGCTGCTAAGCTGTTAATGACTTCTCTATTCACTTAATTTCTTTTAACATCTCTTCAAACACTTGGCTTAACTTGATTGTAGTTAATTCTAAATTTTTCTTCAATACACGTGTTTACTTAATGTATAAATAGTTACAGTGTTTATTTTTACTTTGTAACAGTACTGGAAAATCAAAGGCAGATTTACTGTTGTTCTTTCTATTCTTGTTACTGTTGGTTTTTGTGCACAAGTAACTCATTAGATCAGTTTTGAGATAAATCAAAAGTATTAAGAGATTTTGAGGAATGGGGAAACACAAATCATGAGACTGTGCATTGCTTCTGAATGAGCATCACTGTTTAACCCATGGTGTTGCTGAATCAAATCTTTATTAATAGATAAATTTATTTAAATCTGGACAGGGTCTTATTTCTGAGGAATCACTGAAATTCTCCTTCAGCAGTCACAAATCATCACATTCTTGAAGAATAGAGCACTTGTGGAATTTATAGGAATAGGTCTAAATGAAAATCAGCCTTTGAATTTATAACATACTCTCTTCCAGATCTTGTATCTGAAGCCACCATGGACCTTAGCAAACCTGCTGAAATGTTATAAAAAACACTGGATGGCTGTTTTTGGTCATGTTGTGCCAAGGAGTTTACTTTCAACCATTGAATGTCTTTCTAAACACCTTTATGCAGGTAACAGTGTCTGAGAAAGCTAATTGTAAACCTGTAAAAAGCCTGCCTGTTCTGGTTTGAGTTATAGAACTGATTGTATGTATTAATATCATCAAAGTCTCTGAATTATTTTTAAAAATCAAATAATCTTTTTGCCTCCTTTGCCCCCATGTTGCATGTGACCAAATGATCTGCATTTGCCAAAAAATTATGGAGGAGCAAAGGATATTTAATTTGGTATTTGAGGGCAGGGAGGTTTGTCTTAAAAAGAAGCCAACCAGGAAAAGAAACCCCACACACCTTCCATTTGTTTAAGGATTCTTTGAGTATTCTTTGAGCTCCAGAAGTGTTTGGACAGCACTCCCAGGGATGCACAGGGTGGGATGGTTGGGGTGTCTGTGCAGGACCAGGGGTTGGAGTCCATGATCTTGGTGGGTCTCTTCTCACTCAGCATATCCTGTGATTTCTTGGATCCACCTTTTTGGGATATTGCTGTTCTGCAGAATTATTTTAGATATGCCAGTTGATTCTTGTGCAAGATCCCAGGGTAAATTTGGAAGACTTGGTTAAGGAGTGAGCAGTCTCATGCATGTTTCACTGAGATTGTTGTATCTGATGCTTCTAAGCCATTTTCCCTGGGCTTTTCATGGGCTTCTGTTAAACTAGGTATTTAAGTATTAAATTTGCTTGCTAAGACTGTTAAATCCTAACTTATTTTTTTCTCCCTCTTACATTAATGTCTAAACATCAGATAAACCATTAGACTCCTCAACAGTGCATATCCTGCTCCAGGAATCCAAAAAATTGCTCCATGCTTTCAGCTGCAGGTCAGACTACAATGGCATCCTGCCCCAGGCTTATGCTGAAGTGACAAAACTGTGTGAGACCTTTGGGGAGGTAAGGGCAGCTTTGGTATTTGTCCACCTCAGACCATCCTCAAGTTGTTCCATGTTCCAAGCCTAGATTTCTTAATTATTCCCATCGTTTCCACTGATTACTCCAGGAAATGTTGCTAGGGTGTTTTCTAAATGAAGAGATCCCAACTTTAACTTTTATTTTCATGCAGTGAATATCTGCAGATATTTTTATCCCTCATATAAATGTGTTAGTATTGGAAGGATGACTGAAAACCATTATTTTGTTTTAGTTTTCTATTGCATTTGTATCTGATAGGCCTTAGAGATTAAACTTGCTGTTTCTCCTTCTGACATTTGTCCCATACTGCTGTTCTTAAGTATGTTATTTCAGCTCTCATTGTCTTTGTAGCTGAGGGAGGGACTCCCTTGTATCACATGGTTTGTGATGGTTACTGGGAGTTGTCCTGACACCTTTTGTATTCTCAGAAGTTGGTCTTCACTCCCAGCTCAACTCTGAGTTGCTGTGGAGGAAATTCCAATTGTTCTGGTTTATGGTTACTGCCAGTTTTGTATGCAATGGCTTAAAAACTGGAGTCATGAGCATGGGTGAAATATTTGGATTAATGGGAAAGAAGATAGGTCAGAACAACTGTAAAGAGTTCTTGTGTCTTTGGAAAAGGCTGAAGGGGAAAGAAGGACAGGAGTCACCTGTGCTGGGACCTCTGTGTGATGCAGTCAGCCCTGAAACTGCAATTCTGCTGTTACGAGAATCAGGCTCTGCTCTGTCTGAAAACTACTCAGGAAAGAAATTCCTCCCTGTGAGGGTGGGAGGCCCTGGCACAGGGTGCCCAGAGAAGCTGTGGCTGCCCCTGGATCCCTGGCAGTGTCCAAGGCCAGGCTGGACAGGGCTGGGAGCAAGCTGGACTAGTGGAATGTGTCCCTGCCCATGGCAGGGGGTGGCACTGGATGGGCTTTAAGATCCCTTCCTGCCAAACCATTGAGAGAGGCTTTGGATGCAGAGACTATAACCAAGGTGACTCAAAGAGCTCAGCCTTGATTTCTTGAGCATTGCCTTAAAAAAATCTGTAGAAGTGTGTAGATTCTGGTTTTCTGTAGTTAGGAACCAAATACATTGATGATTTGTTTGCTGAACTGTTTTATAAGGTGAGGGCAGAGAGTGAGCAGGATTTATCAGAAGACATCATGGTTCTTTCAGAAAATGCTGCGTGTGAAAAAATGGAAGCCACGCTGCCCAATCTGCAAAGCACTGAGGAAAAAGTGCTACATCCCAGCTTTCATGTGACTCAGGAAAACAGGCACCAGGAAATCTGGTCAGTCCTGGAAGGTGTTTGGAACACCATGAACTTGTACAGGTACAGCTTGCTAAAGGGGCTCAGAGCTAACACATAACCTTAGATAACTTTCAAACAAGCACATTTTAGAAACTGTGCTTTTTTACTCCATAATTAATCTAAATTGAACCTGTCCCAAAAAAAAAAAATTACACAACCTGTCACACAAAAGTTGAGAGCATGTGAATTTTTGAGTCAGTCTGCTACTCTTTTTCTGTGCAGCAGCTGAAATGAGTTGCCCTGGAAAATAAAGCTGAAAGCTCCACAAGTGTGAGACATCCATGAAAATCTTGTGTTTATGCATAGAATAGCATCTGAGATTTTAATTTTCATGTTATTTTCTTTCCAAACCCAATGGAGGTCTACTGGCTTATGCAAAATTCTATATCCTGTTTCAAAACTTGAAAATAAATTTGAAATAGAAGACATTTTGTTATTAAGCAAAATTCTTCACATTCTGAAACGCAGAATTTATTGAATTTCTTTTCTCATGTAAACTCAGAGTTGCAGGAAATTACCTGTTCTTCCATCTAGATCTTTTACCATTGCTTTTATTTTGGTTATTTTTTAAAAATCTGATGTAAACTCACTGCAATGCCATATCTTTTGATAAAATCCAAATAGGCAGTGTATTTTCTTTTTGTTGTCTTAATCTGGAATCTTTTCCAAGGAGGGGCTCTGAGCCAGCCAAACACAAAGGAACTCCATTTCTGGTGTTCTGTAAAGACAGCAGTAATAACTCCATTTCTGCTTTGCCATTTATTCTGAGACTGTTTTAGATAGTGTGATTTATATTTGACCTTTCTGTTTTAAATAGACAGAATGCAAGCACAAAACAGACACTGGGTTTCTCTGAATTCTGAGCTGTTTTATTAACTGCTTTTCTATCTCTTCTTTATCTCTTTTGAATTTCAGTATTGAGCTATTCCAGAAGCTGGACCCCAGTGCAGTGACCATGGCTGCCAAGGCCTCGTTTGAGGAGGCATTTTTGGGGCTGCAGAAGCTGTTGGCAGCAGTGAAGGACATCCGTGAGGGCATTGGCAGGTGAGCTCTGCAACATGAGTGACAGGCTCCTGGAGTCACAGAGTCTGAAGTATGCTTTATTCTGTGTGCTGGGTGACATGATTTGCAGTAAAAATCCTGCTGTCAAGGCTGCCTTGAGCCATTGGCAGCAGAAGATCATGAAAGTGTTGCAGACATGGAGATCTCTGGTAGGGAATTGCCTTCTGTGTCTGGGATTTGTTTCCCAGTGTCACCTCTGCTCAGGTGTAACTGGAGCTGTTAATGATTAATGATTATGATTAATACATCAGTTCTGATGGCAGGAACTTTGAATAGTTCAGGGCATTTGTGTTTCAAATGTGAGGCCCACTCAGAGAGGAGCAAAATTCCAATAGAGTGAAGGATATAAAGTTTTGGGGCTTTGCTGTTCCCAGTAAAAGTGTTCTTCATGGCAGCCATAACAACAATCAGCTGCATTCTCTAGGCAGGATAATATTCCCTCTATTCATAGAATCACAGAATCCCAGGATGGTTTGAGTTGGGATGGACCTTAAAGCTCATCCAGTACCACCCCCTGTCATGGGCAGACATTTTCCACTATCCCAGGTTGTTCCAAGCCCCATCCAGCCTGGCCTGGGACACTGCCAGGGATCCAGGGGCAGCCACAGCTTCTCTGGGCACCCTGTGCCAGGGCCTCACCACCCTCACAGAAAACAATTCTTTCCCAGTATTCCATCTGACTCTGCCCTCTGACAGGGGGAGCCCCATCCCTCTGCCCTTTGTTTTACAGCACAAAAAATGGGAAGTTTCAGGAAAAATAAGGTATCTCCTGGGTTGTCTTGGCTTAGTCCTTTTATCATAGCAGTGAAATATAAATCCATTCAAAGAATTACAGTCTCTCTTTCAAACATAAATAATCAAATTATTATAAAATTAGAAGCAGAAAAATTTTGTGTAGAAATGTGAGCTTGAGCAGCTGACTTCTGATGAATCCAGTTTATTGCTGGTGGCTTTTTCCCTCTAAGGAAATTGTTTCAGTAAACCAGGTTGCTGCTCAACTTTGCTCTCTTCATTCCAATGCTTCAGTTTTTGCTACAGATCCTGGGGTGTCTGTTTATAGATGTGGTGGATGAGATGCAATAGGAATATGGAATATTCAGGATGGTTATTTTTGTGTTGCAGAGGTGTTTCATTGAAAACTGTTAATTTTTTTTTTTGTTGTTGTGTGAGAGAGCTCTGTGACAATAAAAACTCCTGAAATACACAGGCTGACTGTTGGAATGGAGTGGTTTTCCTGCACACTTTGGAAATGCCTGCTCTGATGTGCAAGTTTGCAGTAGGTGGCATCGTGGAGCAAGAAATGGGGAGAATTTGCACCAAACATTCACTGCATTGGCCTTGAGTGGAGGCACTTAAGAGAGTTTGAGAGTTCTGAGGAGCTTTTCCAAAGAGCCAAGGGACAGGTTAATGTCTCATTGCAGTTTTATGAGTATTAGAGTATTAAAGCAAAAATTCAGAAGTTTTCATGTAACAGTTGGGGTTGGAAGGGACCTTAAAGCTCATCTTGTTCCATCCCCTGCCATGGGCAGAAACACTTCACTTACATTTTGCTCTAAAACTGACCTTGCAGTGTATATATTTTTCTTGAATTTTGAAAAAATACTTCTCAGTGATTTAATCTAATGGCATGATTGCAGAAAAGGAGGCACTGGAGAGAAAATAGTGAGAAAGTTCTGTCTTGAATATTTGGAGGTAACACAGCTTCTAGTCTAACAGCATTGGTAGCAGAATAGTGTTTGTATTGCACAATTCTGCATGCCAGCAATGACAGCCTTCAGCTCAGAATATGCTAACTGTATTGATTATTCTTAATTTCAAACTATATACCTTTACTATTGGTAATGAGCAAAGGGTATGAGACTTCTGAAATTTAAGCATCCAGTAAAATTGTGAGACCATTACATGATTTTAAATAATTTTGGATTGAGGATTTGTGAGTGTTTTCACTGGTGTTTTATATTAGTATTTGGGTTGGGTATTATTTAGAACCAGTTAATTGGGGCACCTTATTTAAGGTCTCTTAAATTAACTCTTAAAAATAAAATAGGGGTTTGGATTAGCTGATGTTTGCTCTCAGCTGAATAGAACTTGTGATTCCAAGCTTTTATGTGCAGCCCTAGGGAACTGGACCTTGTCTTCATGTTTCCTGCCAAATTTCTTTTAGATAAGAAATCCTTGTTCATAGAAAAGAAAGAAAATTCAGTCTTTGCTGAATTGATATGGTTATTTCAAGTTGGATTTTTTTCTTTTCATCTTGGCTAAAAAAGATTTTTTTTTTTGTTCATATGCCAGCTTTAAAATCACTCACAGCTTATAGCATATACACTTAGATACAGGCCTCCTAAATATTTATACTAATATGCTGTCACCTGTAAAAATATTTGTTACTGACTGTGTAAGGAGCCTGAATTCTGCTTTTCTAATATTTCATCTAAATAGAATTTCTCTCACACTCTCAATAGTTTGGAAAAACATGGTTTAGTCAAGGGCTCCATAAACATTTGTAAATTAGAAGTGTAATTTAATAATAAGAAGTGTGATTTCAGTAATGCAGGAGAGTATTACTATATAAGAACTGATTACTGAATTTAAATAAATTGAAAACAATTCTATAGTTTTACTAGTTTTAGTACAGAATTCCACAGATGGAGAGAAACTGTGACCTCTTTTTTTTTCAGCTGGTCAGTGGAGGAATTGAGGTCTCTTTACGTTGGTGTCTCATTAGAGAATTGTCTTCATTCCCTTAGGCTCCTGTGGCAGTTCTGCCATTAAGTCCCAATAAAGTCTCTGGATGAAGAGCTCTGCCTTTAATCTTGCTCTGCACACAGTCTCTTTCTGGAAGTAAAATGGAGATTAGCTCTCTGTTCAGGAAGTATCAGACATTCCAATCACTATTTGTTTGATCTTTGTGGTTTTGTGCATTTAGGTGAAACCTAAAACTGAACTTACCTGCAGCCTTCTCTGCTGCCAGGCCCAAATTGAAATGTTCTGTGGTGCCAGTTTTAATGACAACTGTAAGAAATAAAGCTCAGATAGAACTGGAAGTGGGCAGTGCTCCCCCAGGGGCAGGGCAGAGGTGCCCTTAGAGCAGTCTGAGAAGCAAAAAGGTTTCAAACACAGGGTTGTAAAAGCCATGGTGCCTTGAGCCTGTAGAGCCAGAGGTGCCAGGCACTTCTGCAGTGACAAAAAGCACAAGCTTGGCTTTGGGGAATTGCCCAGCTGGCTGCTGTGGAAGGAAGCCCTGGCCTGTGCTGTTGGCTGCAACCCCCTGGAGCCCCTCGTGCAGCACAGTGAGGAACTGGTAATGAACCACAGGGAGCTTTGGGGTTTCATTTCCCCCCTCCTTTGCTTCCTGGATATCCAGGCAATGAGGTTAAAAGGGGCTGTTCATGGGTGCCTTTTCTCCCATCAGATCCCAGATGGAGCTCTGGGTTTAACTGGGGACAGGTCCTGGGTGCAGAGCTTCCCCAGGTGTGACGGGGGGTGATGGCACACAGTTCCACCAGACCTCCCTCGTCCCTGCCTCATGGGGCCTTGGAGCAGCTGGCAGGCTGGCCTGCTGCCACTGCCACTTGGCTTGTGGGCTGGGTTTTTTCTTTTCTACCTGATCAGTTCATTTCTGGTCCTTTCCAAATAGGCTTTGCTTTCTCCCAGGTCTTCTCTGTGCACAAGTAAGGAACCACCTTTTGAGCTATTTCCTATCCACTTCTGTTTCTTATTGTATCTTACACCTTGTGTTTGGCATCAGATGAGTGACAGGACAGGAGATTAAGAAACATTGGGAGTGGTTTGGGAAGCACCTGAGATAAAACCAGCAAGTCTGGCAGTCTCCTTTCTCCCTCCTTGCCCCCAAGACAGCATGTAACCTCCAGCTGGTGGCAGGTATCCCTAGTCATTCCTTGGGTCTTTCTATGACATTTCCTTCTTTACTTCACATGCTCAATATTTTCAGAAAACTGTGTAGAGCCACACCAGAGTTCTTAGGTTGAAGCTGAAGTACAGAGTGGGAGGTGTTGTAGTGTGGTTCTGCAAGGCTGTGTGCTTGGAAAGGCTAAATGATTCCATGGATTTCCACCCTCTGCTTTTGAAGCAGTGTGGAGAGAGGAGCAGCAGCAGTGGTTAGTGCTGTAGTGGTCACAATACTGAGGTTCACATGGCTGCTTAGAACAGTTTGATGTAAAAGCCCTTTGCTTCATGGATTACTGATTTAGAGGAAGTTCTCTAAACATATAGTCCTGTAGCAGAGGCAGATGTTTTATCACTGAAAGACTTCCATTGAAATGAGGGCAACTTGATTAAATGAAGTAATAGAGGCAGAGTCAATGCTCATACACACAGATCCAGATTTCCCAGTGTGTCTTCCCTTAAAATGTCAGTTTTTCATAGCACAGGGTGATGGCTACAGGCAATGAAAGAAAGGAGCATGAAGTGATTGAAAGCAGTAGAGAGCAGTGGTGCTGAGAAATCATTGCTCTGCAGGCAGGAATGTGTCAGTTTTGTACAGGAGAATATACTCCCAGACTGGAGCTGGTATTGCAGCCCCTATTTAACTGCAGACAGCACTGGACTGTTTCATAAATGCTGACCTGTTGGGAATCTGTGGGGGAAGTTACAGTGCAGGCTCTTCCCTCAGCAGCTTCCCAGAGCTCTGTGTGGAGCAAGGGCTCTCCTCAAAACAACAAATCTCTTTTATTTGGAGCTGCCTGTAAAACTTGGAGCCAAATGTCAGACTTCTCATTCCATGGTACAAACCCAGAAACCATTGGCATTGTCCAAGCAAAGCATAAAATGAGGTGAAGGATTTAACATTGAGTTACTTGGATGATTAATTTCACAGTTTGTTTTTCCCCCAAAGGGCTGGAGGCACAGTGGGTTTGTCCATGCACCTGAGGTCTTGCAGGGATACACTTGAGTGTTTCTAGGCAGAACAGCCAGTTGGGTCCCTTCCTGACTCATGCTTGGCAGGTTTAAGGCAAACATTTTGGGTACTGCTCCTTAGCAAGGGGGGAAGAATGTGTGACTAATTTTTGGTGATAATTCCTATGAAAAATTATGAGAAAGAGCAGCAGATGCTCCAGTTACTATAAATCCTGTGCTGTGTCATGGTCTTCCAGCCTGCTTCAAACACAGGGTCCTTTAACTGGGACTTTAAAACTTACTCTGTTACTTTCCTGTTTTTTTTCAATCCCCAATTAATTCATTTATAAATGAAGCTTACAGCTTTCAAGAAGAGGGAGAGGAGAATTTGGGCACTTTCCCATGGGAAAGTAAATAGAGCTTTTCCCAAAAGATTTTTGTCTTTTTCCAAGTCCAGTCATTATCTTAATCATGATTTAACTATGTAAGACTTAAAAATCAGAATTTTATCAGTATTTCTTAGTATATGTAAGGTGCTACTTGTGTTTAAATGTTGATTTTATGGGAATGAGTTAAAGCTGAGCTTGGAATGTTGTGTATCCTGGGAAGCTTTGCTGTGGTTCTGTGTGAGCCCATGGGCCTTGCTGGTGGGCACCAAAGGGCTTTCAATTAGTGCTGGGTTTCCTCCTTCCTCCTACAGAAATGGCTCACAAAAACATGGAGGGAATTTTTAATGAGAAAAAGCCTCCAGAAAAGTCCTCACAGAAATAATAAGCTCTTTAGTTCTGTTAGAGTAGTGGAAGGGAAAATTCTTCCAAGTTCTTGAGTTCCTTTTTGTTCAAGTAATTTTTTTCCCTTGAAGATTTCTGACTTATTTTTTTAACTCTTTGATACACTCTTTTCCTACTTGCTTGAAAGCCTCCCCAATCTTTTCTTTTTCAGAATTTTGACCCCAACCAGCAGTTTCCAAGATATTTGGACCCTCTACAGCTTCCTCAGAAGACATGAGGTATGACATTTTCTTTGGTGCTTGGTCACTTCACTTACAGCTTTTATTTTAAGTAGCTCTGAGGTCATGTCTCATCATTGTATTTCCAATAAGAATTTTGATGCTTTGCTCTTATTTATTAGTTGTTGAGCATAAAGATAGAATTTGGTTGGATTTCAACAGATACTTGAGTTGTGTGATTTGCTGAGCACTCACTTGGTATGAATGACTTGCTGTTAAGAGTAAAAAGCCTTGAAAATAATATTTTTAGTAGAATATTTCTGTTTAATATGTGATATATTTCAGTGCTCTGCTATGCAGGGAAATATATTTTGGATTTGGGCTTTCATATATATTTTTGGAATTGATGCAAATCAGAGCTTATTTCTTTTGAGATACACATATATATGTATATCTAAATGAAACTATAGGGTAACTTAAGAGGGGAGGAAGAATTATTGAAGGTCTTTTAGATTTGTGGAGAAGTGGTTAGAAAATGGAGCTGGAATTTGTAATATATTTTATTACAAGATACAGGATGATTATTTTAATGTCTCAACATGAGAGCCTGTCAGGGAATACATGAGCTGTATCTGCTATTCCTACTATATAATTGTAGCAGACATGTGACACTTGATAAATGACTATATTAATTCTTTCTTGTTTTAGATCAATAACAGTCTGAAATTCACTGCTGAGGAGCTGTATGAGTGTGTTTCACAGGAGCTGTACAGGTGAGGCAGATTTTTCACCTGTATTAACTAAGGTATCACAAGAGGAATCATCTGGGTCAGTAAAAATCCCCCTTTGTAGGAACAGTGTAGGGAAAATAAATGGGGAGTTTTTAAATTCCCTTTTTAATTTTAATGCCCAATTAACAAAGAGCCAGAGAGGACAGAAATTAAATTGGAGATAAGGCATCAGTGCCTACATGGTGATTTTCAGTTGTTGGAGGTGAGTGTTGAGCCCTCTTTCTCTGCCAGTGGTTTCTGGCTCATTTCTTATGGATTTGTGTCACTGAAGGTTTGTGAATCCAGGCTTTGGGAGGTTTCTAAAAGGCAATCATAGATTTTTAGTAATTCTGATCTGGCTAATAAAGGACAGGTAACTGGTTTGTGCTGTTGTGTGAGTATGAATGAGCTGTCTCTGGCCAGGATCAGCTGAGTGAAAGGCTGGAGGATGAATTACTCTAAAAAGCTTCCCTTTGCCTGTATTGATTTTGCATCCTGAATCTTCTGTGAAGTTCAATGTGCAGATTGCAAGATCAGGGGGCAGTTACTCAGGGAGGGAGACATTCAATATTTGTATCAGTAATAAAAAGCAGTTTAAAAGCTTCACTCCCAGAATTTGATGGCTGTAGACCTGTATTGATACAGGCATAAAGAAAACCGTGTGGAAATCTGTGCTCAGCAGAGTAAAACAAGCACTTTGGAGATTGCCCTGGCAGCCCTCAGGCTATGCTTGGGAAACTCAGTGACTGGGGCTTTCTTCTTTTTAGAGGAGCAGCTTTTAAACGGTCTTTTGAGAAAGAATCTTTTGGAGACCTAAATTAGGGTGTGTTTATATGTGATCAGGTTGAGATTACTCTTTAGAAAGGGTCTAAGTCATAAGGGGGTATATCCAGATCCTTGTTTTGAGTTGTGAGTACAGTGTGTGAAGGATAGTTTGAACTAAACTTTCCAGAATGACAAATCTCTCCAAAAAGTGGGTGTCAGTGACCTCTCCTGCCAATTGTTCCACTTTACCTGCCCTAGAAGGGAACAGGAGCTCTGCCTGTGGCAGCTGTGGGTTGGGGGTTGTAAGGAGCTCACGTGAAATCTGCAGATTTAGCAGCTGTAGTCCAAAAGTCACTGTTTTTGCAGTTTGATGGAAACGTCCTTGAAAATGTAAGGAGTATTTGTAAAGATTCCTGTTGTGCTGTCCTGCTAACCTTTCTGTCCTGTCTCCCAGGGAGAGGCTGGAGGTGGGCTGCTGCCAGCTGGCACAGCTGGAGCAGATGCTGGAGCAGTGCCAGGCGGCCGTGCACAGGGAGGCGGAGAGCCGGGGCTGGCTCTGACCGCGGGCTCCGCCTCCTCCGCGGGAGACAGGGAAGTGCTGCAGGAGCCAAAACCTGCCGGCTTTCTTCCTCAGAGGTGCTGGCTTGGGTCGGAGTTGAAGGGAAAACACACTTCCATATGGACATTTAATGTCGGGATTTCTGCTAAGAATTCTATTCACTACTAGAATGTTCTCTCTTGAGTGAGGATGAATAGCCAGAAGCAGGGCTGGTTTGGGATGCAGCAGCTGTGCTGTGCTGCTCTGAGCATCCAGCATTCCTGTGAGGAGCTGAGCTGTTAACAGTTGTATGGGAAAACCCCTCTGTTTGTTTTACTGGTACTTTGCAAGTTTCAAGTGAGAGAAAGGAATCTGTTATGTCACCTGGGACTCGGAGGTCAGGAAGTAGCTGAGTGCAAGGCCAGGAATGAAGGACTGACCCACTGACACAACATGTGTGTCCTGTGCAGTGAAGGCTTGAGAGGATGCAAAATGGGCAAAAAGCAGATGCTTGTTTTTCCTCAAAGACAAAACAGACCCCCCACCCTCATGCAGGTGTTTGTCCTTTATGACTTTTCAGAGGATCTTCATACAGTGGAAATCTGCTGGCAGTGCTCTTGGGGAAAAACTCCCTATCCTGCTCTTGCCACATCCTCCTGGAAGGTGGGCCTGGTAGTCCCTGCTCTCCAGGTGACATCCCTCTCTGGCTGCACTGCTGGTTGCTTTCCAGAACTGCTTTAAGTCCATGAAACTTTCCAAAAGCCATTTTCTAAGGCCTTTAACTCTACCTCTTCTTGTATGTATTTGTACAGAGATGAGCTGACTGGCAAAGTCCTGAAGTGTCTATTTTGATACTAACTTTTGGATGTATTTGTAAATTCTCGATTGTAAAAATGTAATTTATTGTTATATTAAACAGTAGTTAATTCTGAGTGGCTCTGTGCTGGCTCTGCCCAGGCCCCCATGCCAGGGAGGGAGGGGGGTGGAATTCCTGTTGAAGCACAGTGGCTGTGCAGGGCTGTTTCCATGGGGCTTCTCCAGCCCCGGGAGCAGGGTGGGGATGTTGGCTCCAAGGGGCTCTGGGGGCAGCTGGCTGGGAGAGGCTGTTGTGGAGGATGAATCTTTTGTTCCCCCCCTCTTTCTGGCTCTCCCAGGCATGAGGGACATGGGACACTCCACCCCCTGCCCCTCTCCTGTGCCTACATCATCTGAAACGTCACTTTTAGTATCACAGACTCCTCTTTGGACACCTCCTTGAAGAAAAGGACACAGAGCCAGGTCAGGGCACGCCTGTGGTGCAAGGGTTTCCCAAAAGGTACCTTTAATGTGTTTGCAGCAGCAGCAAGCAGTCAGTGCTAGTTTTGGCACCCAGAGTTAGATGTGCAGCACTACACATTAGACACCAAGTTATCCCACCCCAATGTCTGATCCATAGGAATAGAGAAAGTGAACTAAATCAGGACTATGAGCACATACAAAATCAAGTTATTTGTGTTCTATCACACTTCCAGCTGGTAATATTAGAAAAATAAACTTAAGACAGGTACTACAACACATTTTCTTTGCCAGCTGGCAAGAGTTTAAAACCCATGAGAACCCCCTCCCCAAACTGTTGTACAAAGATCAGCTCACCCAGAGTAACAAAACTGCTGTACAGAAAGCACACTCTGCCTTCTCTTCAAAATACTTGGAGCCAGAATCCTTTTCCCACCCTAGGAAGTCTGGGTGTGTCATGTCCAGAAACCCTGTGCAGCTCTAAGGAAAGTGGTGCAGACTAACTCACATTATTGCAGCTCACCTGTGGGGGCAATCCAATGTCCCACTGGGGCTCTAGAGAAACTCCAAGGCTCTCTCTTTGTTTCAATAACCATTTATCTGCCATTTGCATTTCAAGAGACAAAACACTCTGCTGAGTATATAAAAACTGTTATAAAAAGGCAATTGTAAAAGATAAGGTATTAGCAGAGGCATGTCAGCTTTTTTAATAAAAAAAATAGCCATTATATCTATTTAAATAAGGCTTCTTGTTACAGATTGTTCCAGTTACTGAAGGAAACCAAGGCCTGATGAAAGAAAAAAAAACATTATCCCCCACAAACCTTACCCTTCCTGCCCCAAGAACACACCTCCAGGAAGTCATCCAATGTGCAAAGTGACAAACACTGGGGGAAGCTCCTGAAATGATATGCCCAGTCTAGTTTCTCTTGCGTTATCATCAAAATCTTAAAACAAAACCAAAACCTTTAAAGTTCTAAAATACACAAAAAAAACCTTCATCTGAATATTTTTTCCAAAACAAATATATACAGCACATTAATATGCAATATGCAAAAGCTCTGTGTTGCTGTTGGCAACATCTATGCCCTCCCCACCCCTATTCACAGGTGTACCTCTACTGAAACACAATTACATCACTAAGCCTGTTAGTTTGAAAAGGGAATTTAATTCACTTAAAACTTGTAAATTTTGGTGTAGGGGCTCCACTCGTTTGACTCTGGATTGTAGACCTCAAGTGTGTTCAAGAACTCGTTGCCATCAAAGCCCCCCACTGCATAAATGGTGTTGGCCACGGTGGTGATGCCAGCGTTGCTCCTGGGCGTGGTCATGCTGCCCATCATCTTCCACTCGTTCCTGGCAGGGTCGTACATCTCCACGCAGTTCACCGCGTGCGTGCCGTCAAACCCTCCAGCCACAAACAGCTTTCCTGTGGGAGGAAAGGAGCCAGCTCACTGCCCAGCAGCAGCTGGCCCTGTGTCCCCACCGGGAGCCTGGACAAAGCCCAGAGGGACCCCAGGTGCTGCCACAGACCTTGGCCTGATCAAGGTCTGCACTTACAGACCATGTGCTTCGGGTCTCCTGCCCATGACAGCTGATGGGAATTTGATTCAGAGTCCAAAGGGCAAAGTCCAAATTCAAACAGGTGCAGCTCTAGAAGCTGCACAGTGACACTTTCAGAAGAAAGAGGTGGGGTGAATGCCCCACAACCAAGAGCTTTTTGCTTTTTAATTAAAACTGGCCATTTAGCCAGGCTGCTACTGTATAGTTTCCTGCCAAAAGGGAGCAGAGCTTTGTACCCTACTGGCAGCAGAGCAAACATGAGGCCCCGAGGCAGCAGCAGCAGCAGCCCCAGCCCTACCGTCACGGACGGCCGCGCCGGCGCCGCGCCGCGCCACGTTCATGGGCGCCATCAGGGTCCACGTGTTGTTCTCGGGGTTGTAGCGCTCCACGCTGTTGAGGCAGTTCCACGACTCGGCCCCGCCGATGATGTACAGGTACCCCCCCAGCTCACACACAGCCGACTGGTGCCTCCCTGCAACAAAGCCAGCACAGTCAGCCACCAGCAACAGCAGTCAAAGGGGCTTTGCTTTGGTGTAGTCTCTGGTTTGGTGCTGTTCTGCAGTTGCCCTTTTCTCCCCATCCCTGCCCAGCTCCTTAAACTTACGGATGTTAAGGGGAGCACAGCTCGTCCAAGCCTTTGTCACAGGATCAAACACATCACAGTTCTTCAGTCCTTTCTGGCCATAGGGATCAGAACCACCCACAATGTACAGCTTTCCATTCAGGGCACACACTCCTGTTGGCACAGGAAAGAATGGCCAGTGAGTAGGAAGTGGCTGAGTTTCCAGCCCCAGTCTGGGCGCTGCAGAGGCCTCACCTGCGTTGCAGCGGTTGGTCCTCAGCTCCGGAACAGGGGTCCAGTCATCGATCTCAGGCTCGTACATCTCCCCACAGCTCAAGTCATCCGAGTGGCCGTTTGACCCACCCACGACATACAGCTGCCCCTGAGAGAACAAACCAACACCGTCACCTCTCAGCACAGCAGTCAGCTCGAGAGCGCTCAGGTAACCACGGAACTACAGAGAAACAACTTCTAGAGCATCCTGCTCAGTGGTCCCTGTTCAGCTCAGCCCAGGCAGGGTCCCACAGACTCGCTGCCCAACCCACACACCATCAGCACTGCCATCTGGAACCGGGCCCTCGGCGTCCTCATGGGTGCGATGAACGTCCAGGTGTCCTTCTCGGGGTCGTAGCACTCCACGGTGCGCAGGCACTCCTCCCTGTTGTAGCCCCCTGCAAGCGAGAGGTTACTGGCCCCAGTTCAGAGGCACCAGCCCAGCCCAGCCCAGCCCGGTGGCCCCGCCCCGCTCACCCGCGGCGATCAGCTTGCCGTGCAGCTCGGCCGTGCCCAGCCCCGAGCGCGCGTACTGCATGGGGGACATGGGCTTCTCGATGAGGTCGCTGGGCTGCAGCTCGAAGCTCAGGCTCTTCAGCAGCCGCGGGGTGCTCGAGGGGGAGCTCTGCGGGCTGTTGCGGCCGTGCAGGAAGATGACGCACAGCACCCCGTCCAGCACGGCCAGGCACAGGTACGTGTTACCTGCGGGGACAGCACACCGCCACCGTCAGCACGCTGCCACCTCAAGGGGACTGAGCTGGATGCCAAAAGGGCTCTGCCGGCTGTGCAGAAGAAACTTCATTTTTTAAAGTTACTGTTTCCAAGTGTTAGAAGTGTTAGTTACTGACAACTATGCTTTAGATACTAAAAGACTACTCAAAGTTCACGTGACAGCAACTTGAAACAAGTGCTGGGAGTCTCCTTGCACACACAGAGCTCTGTTAATTAACCATGGACTGCCTGTTCTCCTTTGGATTTTCTGGGAAAATGGTGACACACCATGGATTTATTTGATAAGGAACTGAGATCTATGTGACCCCAGTTTGGCCCAGGTTATCAGAAGTATATCAGAAGCACCCTACAAATTACTTGACTTGTATAATCAATAAGAAAAAACACCTCAGCATTCCTCAGAGATGTGAAGGAAATCAGGGAGCAGAAGGTGGCAGGTACCCTAGACCAGACACATCTGTTAGACAACCCCTGCCCGTTACTCACTCGAAGTCTTCTCTGAAGCAATGATTTTCCACTCGTGTTTAGGACTCTGAACAGTAGCATTTGGAGAAAGACTTCCAGAGGAGCTGCTACTGATCTGCTTGTGATCATTCTCACGTGGTGGTCTCTTCTGCAAAATCAAAAGGTAGCTACAGAAACCTAGCCAGAGACTACAGCTCCTTCAACCTCTGCTTCTCTGAGGCACTGTGTAGCTACTCCAGAGCACACTCCTCTACCGCCTCCGCAGAGCAGCATTTATAGCACACCTATATTTTCAGCAGAACATCTTGCCTGCCCAGCAACAGTGGCCAAAAACCACCCTACACTTTTCTCCTGGAACTCACTTTATCCTGTGACTGCAGCTTCATACTGCTGGTGCTGGACTGCAAACCCCTGAAGTAAGTGTGCACTTCTAGCAGAATTTACAAATGTAAGCAAGACCTACATGCAGCTGGAGAGAACTGAGCTACCACACAGGAGTTTCACTCTCAAGCTCTGCTTCTGGAACCTGAGCTAATTACATAATGCTGTTGGCAAGTGAATTAACTATTCATTTCCTGAAGAAAAACTAATTTCACCTCAATTCTTTTCTTTGCTCAGATTAGCTGTTTCTTGGATTTTACTCCCTTGATACTTCCCACTAACAAAAGATTTCTGCTTTCTTTCCATCTCAAATTAAATTTATACTGTAGTTTACATTATTTTGCTCTATTAAGAAAAAGCTCAAAAATTCCAGTTTCAGCAGTTGGCTGAGTTGTGGAGGCTCTTCCTGAAGCACAGGAAGTTACCATGCTGTCTATTCTGTTCAGCAGCAGAGTTTAAGACCACAGTCCCAAGACTGTGATGCATGCACAGTTCCCTAGAGCCTGATCTCCATGGAAACTGTCACAAGACTTCTGAAACACCTCACCTAACTCGATAACCTCACACAGAGGAACTGGATTGCTAAACTCAGCTCACTGAGACAACCAGCACAATTGTAGAGAGCATTTTTGTTATTTCTGAACCTTCATCCAATTAACCACTTATGCTCTTATCTTTAAATTGCCTTGACAGCAACAGAAAATACAAAGTTTTGTAATTTAAAAATGTAAAAGTTGCAATTTTTCCAGGACTGGCCTTCTATGAGTTTCTTAGTGTTAGTTCTCTCAACTGTTTAGGGTATCAGAAAGGATTTGTAGAAAAACATTGAGAAGTCCTGGTCTTATTTCTGAAAATGAACTTAACATTCACCTCTCTGCTTCTAAGATTACAAGTGGTATCCAGAGGTGGGAAACCCCATGAAGGCTTTCTAAAAGCAATTAAGAAACTGGAAAATTAGCTGGCTTTTTCTTTTCATCTTATTTTACTTCTAAAAATCCACACTGGGATGGACAGTGTTTTACACATTAGCTAAAAACTTCATGAAGGAAACATTTTTTATGAACATGTTTCACTGTTATAAAATGTTACAATGTATTTGTTTCAAAATTATAAATTTAAACCAAATTCATTTGTATAAAGCAACTGACAATTTACAACTGTTAGTCCTTTTTTATTCTTTCTATCTTAGCCTGTGTTTGTACTAAGCCACATGGTTTTCTGGAGTTCAGAAGGTTTATAGCTGTTAAGAAATAAAAAAAAATGAAACCATAAAAAAACCCTCTCAAAAAGCACAGGAGTGATTTGCACTCAATCAAAGCATCAGAGAGATTTGGCAGCTACACCACCAGTGCAGCTGAACAAAAGAAGCGAATGCTGGCAGCTGAAGGATTAGAACTTGGATCTGGAAACCTTTTCTGGGCCCAAATTTATCAGACACATTCCTCACTGCAAGCCAAGCAGTCCATGTTTCTCTACAGTCTCTGGGAACTCTACTAGGTCTCACATGACTTCCTGCAGCTGAGTGCTTGTCTGCCTCTTCTTTCTTCTAACAGCCAGGATTGATTTTGAAGTCAGAATTAGAGCACTCTGTTTGCAAAGGCTGAGAGTCAGCCCAGCCTGCCAAAGAGACAGAAGCTGAGAGCACACCATGGCCTGCAGCAGCTCCCAGTCAGACACCTTCTCATTGTCCATTTCTCTACTACAGCACCTGCTGCCTTCTCTGCCAGCAGAACACAGGACTTCAGGTGTGCTGTAAACTGCTCCAGTCTACCTAGGGTTACCTGAGACTGACTGCAATTTGTACCTGCACAAACTGAATGTGGTCATCATCACTGCCATACACCTCAGCCTGTCCATCTAGCAGATTTCCATCAAGCAGCTTGTGATCAGCTGAGTAGTACAGCGTTTGCACCTGCAAAAACAACAACAGAACACCCATGTGGCTGCTGTCTCTGTGCTCCTCAGCTACAGGCACATTACCCCAGACACCACACTGCTCGTCAGCTCATCTCAAGCTTGCACAGTGGCAAAACTAAAAGGAAGCAGATGTCATGGTGGCAATCTTCAAACAGGGGGTGAAGGTTCCTTACTTTCTCAGCTTGAGAGAAATCTTCGTTTTCCATGGGCTTCTGCTGTTTTCCCAGCACAGAAACATTAGACAAGCAAAAGGCACATTAATTTGCAGAGTTACACAAATTCACAATCTCATGCAAGCATTTTCCTTATCCCTGCACACAAGTTTTCTGCTATAAAAAATACACATATTTATCTCCATCAAAAAAGGCCAAGAGAAGCCAACAGTGGATTCTAAAAGAAAGGTATGGGAATGAGGGAAGACAACACAAATTTAAGTTCTGGAAGAAACAGTTGTCCACCACTGAAATCAGATGCAGCTGTTTCAATGAAACGCATCTTAATTTCAACATGATCAAAGCTTTTAAATGAGTTTCTCCAAGAGGAAATACACACTTGAGATTATACGACAGCATCAACATGTACTTTTGCCTAGACAAGTGTTTCTGGGGATCTTTCATTCTTGTAATAGCAGACTTGGAAAATTTTGAAGAATTTCACAAGATTAGGTAAAGTCTGTTTGCTGGAGCCAATTAAAAATTTTGTCTCCCCACTAATTTTGCCATTAAAACACTGCCGAGGCTACATCTACCATTAGTATTCATGAGAAAAGCCATTTAACAACACACAAGTTTCAAAATAATGCATCCTGTAAAGGAGTAAGTAAACACCATTAAATCATCATGATCGTTCTCTGCCCACAGCGGATTTTCTTAGGAGCACTGGGGCAGGACTGCTGCTTCTGTACGTGTCAATACACTTGAGGCTCTTCTTGGTTCTTCAGCCTTGGTATCCTAGTTTTGTTAATAAACCTATGGGGAGATAAACCAATGGGGAGGAACAACCATTAGAAGCTTTTACCTACTGTGCATTTACAAGCAAAACCTGCAAAGGAAAACATCACCAATCTACGGCAAGTCTCAGTACCACCTCCCCAAACTAAAGCAGATACAGGCCACTCTGAGGCTACTATACAGCAACAGGGAGCAAAAAGGAAGTGAAGACCAGACTGAACAGTGCATTCAGCTCACCTGAACACCCCCCCAGTTTCTCAGCTTAGGGGTACCTACAGCAAAATTTAAATTCTTTAGGGTCATAGTTAAAAAAGTGAACAGAAAAAAAAAAAAGAAAAAAAAAGGGATCATCCTTCATATTGGCTTTTTTGGGTTTTTAAAATATTTAATCCCAAAATCCCATTTTCTTAAAGACTAACCTCTTCCATTAGATCTTCCAGGCTGCCTCCATTCTCCCAGATGCTGCGCTGTACCCAGTTGATTACCTTTGTGTACAATTTGCCATTGCTGGGTAGGCCAACATTTTCTTCCAGCATTATTTCAAGCTTGAGGGAGAACAGAAAAGATTATTTACTCTCTAGGAATTACCCTGCAGCATGCTGCACTTTACATAGTAAGCATAACTCCCTCTTTACCACAGAACCAGAAAACACCACAAGGAGCTTTCAGGCTATGGAATTAGGAAGCACATTTAAATACAATCACCTTTTACACCTGGAAAGGGTGACAGCACGTGTTCCCTACAGTTAAGGTTCACAACAGTGAGAACAGGACAAAGATCCAGAATTGTTGACAGCAGTCAGTACACCAAGTTTTCCTGTGCCCAAAAGGGAATGAAATCCTAGTTGCTCCTCAGGTTGCTTCTTGGAAATCCTGTACCAGAAGGATACAAACTTAAGCTAACCTTTAAGCGTGGGAGCTTGAGAAATTCCTCCTGTTCTGAAATCTCTACAAGGTGTTCCTGAATGTAGCCATCGATCTTGTTCAACAACCGAGAGTCTCCCATGCTGCTGGCAAAGTTCCGGTACGAGATGCAGCTCTGCACGTCCATCTTGGAGAGCAAATAGTCACCACAAACCTGGCAACAAACAGCTGCAGCTTAGTGTCCAAGCAGGTAGTTTTTATACATTTAAATTATCTATCCTCACATAAAGCAGCAACTGTTTTCTAACTGCAGAGTACTGACAGGACTGTTGCCTTCCACAGGAATATGCACATCCGAAATTAAAAAGTCAGACATAAAAAACCTACTGACATCTACACTGACCCCACGCTTTTCTACCTATTCAAAACTACATAGTCAGGTGAGCTAATAATCCCAATTCCCTTGTAAAGGGTACCCCTATTTGTGGCCAAGAGTATTTCCAAAGTCAAGCACTACCAAATTTATATTCGGGAGGGTGTGAATTATTCTTTCTCTGACAGATTTACAGGTTTGTAAACACAACCAAGCACAGCACTTGTGCCATAGATCTGAAGGTAAGGAATCAGCCAAGATTCAAAGCTGGTTTTCTTACACAGGTGCACAAATACAAAATGTAACTTCAGGGAACACCCTGGCACCAAGACACCTCAATTGGAAGCAACACATCCAGCTGGCACTAAATTAATATAGTGCTAAGGAACATCTACAGCAGCTTCATGCTGAGCACTTCTTCCACAGAAGCATCAGGTTTGGGTTAACTAACACCAAAAGGTGCAATGCTGTCAGCCTGAGAAGGTAGAATGGGCTTCCAGAAGAGCTGAGAACCGTACCTGCTTAACCCTCTCCATCTTCAACTTCTTTGCTGCAGAGTATACATCTTTCACCAGCTCTTTATCAGCTTTTAACCTATTAAAAAGAGAGAAATTTACCTCTATTATTCTGATTATTCAAATCAAAGTCTATCCTCTCTCTAATTACTGTGAGAACTACTTACTGAGCAGTATAGGCATAATTCAGCAGAACTTCAACAGCTTCTGGGTTGAGATCATCAAATTTCACATGGGAAACCCCATGACAGTCGCTGTCAGTGTTGAAGATTTCAAACAGGTAGGGGCTGCAGCACGCCAGCACGGCTCGGTGCGCCAGCATCTCATGTCCACATACCTTCACATCAAACACAAACAAGAAGCCCATGTGCTGGTGAGGATTTTCAGTAATTACCTTTATTTTGTAATTACCATATTTTCACAATATGAAGGCTCACTCAGGTAAGTGCCACAGCTCAAATCAATTTTTCAAATCAACAGTCTCCAGCTGAAAGTTAACATCACATCCCTCAAAGCACACCTCATTTGGTTTTTCTTTAGTATGCATTTTTCAGAAAAACAGGCTTCTAAAATCCCACATCTCCCATTCAGTGAGGCAACAGCTCTCCATGGTGTAACCCCCAGATCCCCCCAGGCACAGGTACCTGGAGGCGGACGTCGCAGAACTGGCCGCTCTTTCGTAAGGCATTGAGTTTGGCAACAGATGACTCGATGAAGTTCTCATCCTCAAACATCAAATATCCGTTGGGAATCATTTTGGTGTTGGTCTGGCTGCACGTGCAATGGGCAAAGGTTACACAAACAGCATTTTGCTTCAGTACAGCAGTACTAGCAACACACTGTTTGCAAACAAACATGCAGAGGCATTAATGGATTAATGATTTTCAGGGATTAAGGCCACAACTTTTAATGCATCCTCATCACTTCAGCAGGTACTGGGCTCACAACCACAGGCTGAATCTATGCCAGCTCTGTGGGAGCAAGCTGGGAGCCACTGGATTACATGGATTCCCCTCCCTAAAGATCTCTTTTGGTAGATCCAACCCCAGCTAACATTACTCATCACCACTTTCCACTCCCTACCATCCTGGTCCAGCTGCATTTTTTGCACACATGAAACCCAGCTACACTGAAAAATAAGAACTGAGAATTTTAAGTAGCTTGTGAAACAGAATAGATAGAGAAACATTTTCTGTTTAATTTTATGAGTAATGACTCAGTATTTTAGAGCAGCCGGAAGTCATGAAAGAAAATTATGACCAACAAAACAGAGAGAATTTAATAAATTCTGAACAACAATCATGTATTTTAAGTCATCTCAAAGCTAAAACAACTTCCTCTGAAGACCTCAGCCATATACAAAGATACCACCTCAGGGAGAGTCTAAGACTGGAAATATAACTTCAGGAAACTTTAATTTTTTTATGTGGAAACTCTTCTATAACTCCTTTAATTGATTCTTTTTTAGTTAACCACTTTCCAAATAAGAAGCTAATTAAGAATACAAAACTATTACCCTTAGGTGACCTAATGAATTTGAAATAGTATTTAAAAAAAAAAAAAAAAAATCAGATTTGTAAGTTTGAGCTGCAAACATACACAGAAGTACAGTTACTTTAAAAATCTTAGAGTATATGTGGGATGCTATTAATGTTACCAGCAACAATGTACATTTCAATCTCAAGTTTAATAAAATTCTGAAGATCAGACTAAATAAGAAAAGTCTGAACCAGAAAAAGTGGACTGCAAAAATCAGTAACAAAAATACCAAGGCTCCTACAAAGTGCTTCCAGTGTTAATTCATCGATTTTAAATTCACTTACTACTGCGAGTATCCAACCCTAAATAATCTTACTTACAAGCATCCATTTGTTGTGTTTTATTAAAAAAAAAAAAAGACACCAAGATTTTAGATTTGCATAATTTCAGCAGAAGTATTAACTACTGCATATACAATTAATGGTACAACTTACCAAGCAAATATATGACTGTAAATTTAAAATAGCCCAATGGTATCACTGTGTTAGAGCACTTGAGTTTCAGGATCTCCTGACAGGGAAGATGTTTTTGGAAATGCAAAAGCAGACGTGTGTTTGCAGCTGCAATATGGATTCCAAAACTATCAGGCTTGAAGATGATGTAATATAGTCCTTCTGAGCTATAGACATGAATTTCTTCTGTGATAATCATGCATCATAACCTGCAATAAAGGAGAAGGTATCAAGTAAGGACAATAGATAGCGCTGCCATGTACTTCACATAAAACTTGATTCATGGTCCTGACCCAAACTAACAAGTTTTTCTTCACAAATAAGTTTGGGGGTTTTTTTCTGTTTTGTTTTTTTGTTTGTTTTGCATAAAAAGCAAGCAGCCTGAAAAATTCCATATTGACACCAACATGTTTTCATGCCAAACACAAGATCAATCACATCATCATTATACCCCAGGAGACAAGAAAAGGGCTAAATTAATGCTTAGAGAAAAAGTTAGAGGAGGTGAATCCCATTTTTAGCCAATCCCTTACCAACTCTGACCTTCAGCATGTCCTATTATCATTACTGCTTCCACAAGTAGGTAACTCAAACATAACACAACAGAAATTATTCCATTTTCTAAAAGCACCCAATCCACAAGCCTCCTACCTTTGGCTCTTCTTGTGCTCGTCTACTTATAACCTTCTTCTACCGAATGCCTAAATTTGTCTGAAGATGGATTAAGGACATGTCTGAAATGACTGGGCATGTCTCCAGTCTCTGCTTCTTCCAGAAAGATTTATCAAGTCAGGAATCACTATCTGTACGACAGCTTTCTTTGGTAAAAAATGTCTCTGCCAAGCTGGGAACAATCTGTTGGGTTCTGGATGAGCTCTGCACTGGCAGTGCAGACTGGGATGGCTTTGCTAGGAATTTACATGCTGGTGGGCTCTTTATGCCAGGATTTTTTGGGGAGGGGAGAAGAGGAGGAGCAGCAGCAGCAGGGAGGGAACAGGCAACAAACACTCACTCTGGAACTTTCCATGACCCTGGTGCCACCTCAGGAAAATATCAATCACTTCAGTTCCAATGCTATATTTTTATCTACAGAATAAATGGCACGTTGGGAACTGGGTTTCCTAAAAATAGGTGCAGCTCATTTCTCCTTGTCAAAAACTAAAAGTGGCCCCTCCATTGCAGGGAAGAGAACCTTGCGACCCTGGTGCATGGGCAGCACTCAGCCCAGAGGGGACTTTGGCAGGAGCAGCACCTGCCTGGTGCCCAGGCAGCCCAGCAGGGATTCCTGGGAGCAGCAGGGGGCATTATCCCACCAAGGACCAGCTGCACAGGACACTGCCTCCATTCCCACAGCGGGCACACAGAATGTTCCAGCCAGCAGAGCGAGCTCTTGCTGAGCTGGGCTGCTGGAGCAGGCACAGCCCACAGCCGGGAGAAGGGAACACCTGCTCCCGAGCACAGCAGAGTGCCAGGAATGCAGCAACCCGGAATGTGGGGCTCTGCAGGGGCACCCCTGGACACAACTTCCTTCAACACACTGCAGCGCCAGTCTGCTTTGCTGGGAAAAAAAATCTCATATATAGGTGAGATTATATAATAATAAATTAAGGTATATTTTTTTGTAATCCTACAGGCAAGTTAAGAATCTGACAAACTCTGTTTAACACATATCATTTAATTAGGCATTTGGCAGTCAACATTTCCTCTGTTGGTACAACTGGCATAATCACTGTGATTTTTAAAGCAAGCAAACTTCTCAAAACAGAACCCAACAGCCTGGTGTCCACACCTTCCCTAAAGATTCACCACAACCAAAACATTTCAAGTCACAGAACACTAATCAAACTATTCTAACTAAATCCCACAATCGCCTCGCTCAGTTTACATCCCTGGGCGTGTGTTGCCACATTCTGCTGTAACACATCAGTTTTATTTCCAGTATTCTAACTCTGCCACACATACTTGCTTGGGACCTTGAAGACGTAAGAAGGTCATCCAAAATAGTTCTGGATTGAAATGGAAGATTTGTCTGTTAAAGTCCTCCTTTGTTTGAGACACCAATCCCATGCAGATGTCCCCAATGGTATTGTCCAATCTGAGTATCTAGGAATTTGAATATCTTAATTACTGCCACAGAGTTTCAACGCTGTTGTGTGTGTCATGGCTAATATTATTACCCAAAACAGCATTAAATAGAACAAGAAGATTCACAACTTCCCATATTTTGGTTTAGAGTACTACTGCTAGAATACCCAAACTATCAGCCAAAATTCACTGCAAAGTCAAGAACACGGCCTATTCTTAAAGGTTATAAATAGGTACTGCAAACAAGCTCTTTCCTTTAAATTAATTTTAAAAATCAAAATCACTTTGTCAGTACTTTCCCCTCCTTGCTTATATTCCCTTTTAGCTCGGCTCAAGAACTCAGTGACTTTTAAATTATCCAGGATTTTGAAATTTTTTTACATCAAGTGAGATGTTCCCAGATGGCTGTCAGCCAGGTAAAGCCTGGTGCCCCTGATACAATGACTGTTCAAGCTCCATCCAAATGCATTTCTTTAAACACATTAAAGCTACAGAATTATCATCCCAGAATGGGAATAACACATTTCATTGGAGAAAACTCCTACTTGAGAGCAGCTATTCCCTGCACTTCCTTTGAAAATGATGCAAAAAAATAAAGATCAATCTGTAAACTCTGGATTTTTGTTGTAGTTTTAAGAGTAAGAACTGATACTGGTGCTGGGGCTGGAGACTCCCTTGGATCAAGAGCAGGCCTGAAGCCACAGAACATCCACATGGTGTGTTCCAGCACCCTGGCTGTTCCCAGGCACAGGAATACCAGGACTCAAATGTCTGCCCAGCTGCTCGATTTTAAACACAACTGTGTTGTAGTAACTGTGTTTCCTGAATACCTCATGTTGTGCACAGACTGAGATTTTCCTTTGCCATGTGCATGTACCACTGGACCATGAGCAAATTCCAGCTCATAATACAGAAATAAACCAGCTGCACATCCTGACTTCCAGAAGGGAGATTCCCTCCTCTTAAACTCCTCTATTTCACTGTGTGCCCATGTAAAGGTACATCTAAGAAAACTCCCCTAAACAGCAATGATACTGATACACAGAGATCCTCAGTGCTGCCCTAGGCCTCTCCCCTGCAGAGCCTCTTGAAGGAGCTGTGGTCTCAGGTGACCACCAAGCCCCAGAGGCAGAAATCACCTTGCCCATGACCCAACAACAAAGGGACCACTCATCTTTAATACAGCCCATTTTCCACATGCAGTATTTGCTGTGCCAATTCTGCACGAACCTTTTAGTCAAATTAAGGTATTACTTCTTCAACTCACAGGTAAAGCATTACTTTGGGGGAGATATTCGATATCTTTGATTTAAAGTCAATACTTTGATTGACACTTGACTGACACATGTGAAACAAAAATGGAATTTAACACCCAGTCAGAGCTTTCTGGCTTGTGACAGCCCAGCTCAGAAGAAATGTAGGTCACACCTACGACTGCTCACAGTCCATTATCTGTATCAGAAAATAAAACCAAATGTCCTCAAAACATTTTTTAGACATTAGCATTTATTTATTGTAAGAACACATCATCTTTTCAAGTCTGAGTTCGCATCTGGGAAAAACACCAAAGACCAAGACATTTATCAATATACTTTACACCACTAAAGAGGCTCAACCTCTTTATACCAGTAATCTAAAGTAAGACTCAGAATCTACAACAATTTTATTTTGTTTATTCACTTTTCTGTTGCTTTCCACTAAAGATTTAGTCTCACTGATAACTATGATGATTTCAGTGCACATCAACCTCAGCCATGCTCCCATGCTAACAGTGAGGAGAGAGAGAGGGGGAAGACAGAATATTTGCTATCACTGGTTAGGAACTGAAGAGGAAGGACTGTGGAGAGAATACTGTGGATATTTCTCAAAATTTCTTACAGGCAACCCCGGAAGATGCAATGCTTGGACTGCCCTCTACAGAGAGCAAGCCCAGAGAGCTCTTCCAAACACATTTATGCATGCAGATTTTAAAAATTTATAAGCAGCAGGCTTCATGCTTGAATGTTACTGCTGTTCCAGTGACAACCCTCAGCTGTAACACTCTGGCTGCTCATTCAGCACTGGCTTTCAGGACTGGCCTCCCACACTTCTAAGCCCTAGCTCTGGTCATTAGTTCCCTTTTCTCACTGCTTCTGCCTTTACCACTTTATACTTTTGCTGTTGTAGTCAAAGTCCTTATCTATATATCTTTTTCAATATTCTGACTCACATTCATTCTACTAAAATCTGAGTTTTTTCCTTGCCTTTCCCCACCCCCCGGGTTTATTTTTTTCTACTAACACACACCTCCCACAGTTCTCCAAACATCTGTCACACAACAAAATCAGTGATTTTTGTTTGTATGTCCTCCTTGCCTTCCACCCTCATTCTGGGCAGTTTTTGCCTTTTATACCATCTCCTGCTCCTTAAGAACTCAAGCTGATGAAAACAAAATTAGACTTAATTACAGCAGCTAACACACATCTTCCTAAATGGAAAGTATTCCCTGACTCTTGCATCCTGTGCTCCAGGAGTTAGGCTTGTGGCTACAGAATCTGCTTTCTAAAATTAAACCAACCTCACCATCAAAGCACCACATCCTGCTTGCTTTCTTATTTTCTAGCTCACTGACAGAAGAGAATAAATGTGATGTCTACACACCCATCACTGCAAAAAACGAAAAAAAAAGTCCTCCCTTTGCAAACCACACAAATAAGGAGTGACATGAGACTGTATTTCCATTAGTCTATCACCACCCATCTCCTCAGGAAATAACTCGGATGATTCGCCTCTCACTGTCAATATTTTAATACCCTGCATGAAATTATACTCAATTCAGGTTTTATTTTCTGTGGGAATGCTGGGTGAAGGAACAGCAAAAGTGCCAATGCAAAGGCATTTTCTAGCTTGAAGCGTCTCTGAAAATTCTAAAAAACACTGGAAATTGGTGCATTCAGGTAGAAAACACCATACACTTCACCAGCCACCCCGCAAAAAAATCTAAAAAACAAAAAACGAACCGCTCTGGTCATTCACCCTCATCAGCTTTCCCCAGAAGCACTAATGTGGGCTGACAGCTACTGTTTTTGCTTTATTATCTCCCACTTCCTAGAACTGGTAGAGAGGACAGGAAGGGTCATGACATTGGCAACCAGCTATGAGCACACGTTGCTCATCCCCGAGAGGTTATTTCCTTCAAAATCCGGCATTCCCGCGACTCTTTTCCCCCCTTCCCCCCAGGGTACGGGTTCAGAAGATGCCGCTCCGCGCCTGCAGCGTGGCGCTCGGAGAGGCAGCGCTGACCTTGGCCCCGCATCCCAACACACGGGGAACCCGGGAATTCCCGGCCGGGGGCTACACCGCACCCGCCGGCCGCCGGGGCCCGCCCGCTCCCCCGGCACCGAGGGAGCGGCCTCACGCCCTCCAGCCATGCGGGCAACTCCGCGGCCCAAGAAAGCGGGCCCCGAACAAGCAACAAAGCGCCGCGGGGCCGCAGGAGCTCCGGTTCCCCCAGCGCGGGGGGCCCGCCGCCTCAGCCCGCTCCCCAGCGCCGAACAAAGCGCGGCCGCACGGCCCCTGCCCGGCCCCCCCGCCGTACCTGGTGCCTCTGAGCGCGGACGGCGCTGAACATATTGGGAGCCTCCAGAATGCGGGGGAAGAAGACTGGCAGGCGCAGCCCCGGCTGGCTGGGAAGGGGCAGCGGAGGAACAGAGGGAGCGGAGAGCGCGGCACTGCGAGTGAGGGCGGCGGGAGCGGAGCGCGGAAGCACGGCCACGGGAGCTGCGGGCACACGCACAGCGCTGCACCCCGGACCCTCCGCCCCCTCGAGGCGGGAGGAGAGCGGGGAGGGGAGGAGGCGGTGCTGGGGCGGCCGCGGTCGGCTCCGCTCGGCGGCGAAACGAGTCCGGCCGCCCCGCCTTCCGCGGCCCCTCCGCCTCAGGGCGGCGGGAAGCGGCGCCGTGCCGCTGGGGGCTGAGGCGGCGGTCGGGCCGGCACTGCTCGTTGGTGCCGGTACCGGCTGCTGCAGCGAGCGTTGCTGGGAGCGCACAGCCACGAGTGCAGTGGTTCCGTAGCCTTTGTTTTTCAGACCTGGCGCTGCGTGTTCTCCTCAGGCACGACACCTCTTCAGCCATGAGATCCGCCCGGCCGTGACTCCCTCAGCCATGACTCTTCCCTCAGCCCTGACTCCCTTAGCCCTGAGTCCCTTAGCCACGACTCTGCCACGACTCTTCCCTCAGCCATGACTCTCCCTTGGCCCTGACCCCCTCAGCCACGACTCTTCCCTCAGCCATGACTCTCCCTTGGCCCTGACCCCCTCAGCCACGACTCTTCCCTCAGCCATGACTCTCCCTTAGCCCTGACTCCCTCAGCCATGACTCTTCCCTCAGCCATGACTCTTCCCTCAGCCATGACTCTTTTAGCCCTGACTCCCTCAGCCATGACTCTTCCCTCGGCCATGACTCTTCCCTCGGCCATGACTCTCCCTCAGCCATGACTCTCTTTTAGCCCTGACTCCCTCAGCCATAACTCTCCCTCAGCCATGCCAGCACCTCTGCTACAGGTCTCCCTCGGTCATTACTCCTCCTCAGCCATAACACCCCCTCAGCCACCACTCTCCCTCACCCGTTTGATGCCCTCAGCCATGGCTCCCCATCAGCCACAACACTCCCGCAGCCGTAATAGCCCCTCAGCCATAACACTCCCTCAGCCACGACTCCTCATCAATCTGGGCTGTAGTTCAAGGCATCATATGTTTGACCAAAAAATACATGTTTAATGTTGAAAACTCTCCGTGGCAGCTTGCCCTCTGTGTGAGGCTGTGACAGCTCCATTCCACCTCACCCCATCATCCTGGAATCCCTCTGGGAACGACATTTTCCCAGCTGGATGAGAAATATACTCAGACACTCTTCAGGATAAATTCAGTCTTTCCAGGGAAATTAATTTTTAAATATCCCTGCTGATAAACAACGAGTATTTGAAGCCCTGTCTGTTAGTTATGTGTTTGCATGCAAGCTCCTGATTCACGGCTGGGCCTGAGAGCTGCTGCAAGATCATCATAAATAATCCATGGGCCGGGTGAAGTCTGAAGATCCTTGTTTGCTTCCTGATTTAAAGAGCCAAGGTCACCTGGAAGGCAGTGTGCAACTTCCCTGACTGCTTCCTCCGGATTCAGAGGCTGTCTTAGTCAGGAAATAGATCAGGAAATAGGAAACCTGTCAATTACATTAGATACACCTTCAGTGTCTCAGCTGTGCAATGTACATGATATTTTGTAATTTAAAATGTACCCATTTCTCCAAAACTCTTAAAGGATCTCAGTGGAGCAGCATGTCTCAAAACACTGTAGTTGGGCCATTCTGAAGTTTCACGCAGAAAGTGCTTTAAAACACTGAAAAGAATTATCTTGTCTCATCAGAAGCAGGCAGAGGCATTAAGCTATAGGTATATTCCCTACCTGCACATATATCTCAGCTGCAGCTGAGCCCTCTCCAGCTTCTCACCTTGCCTGGATAATCCCAATTTCCCACCTCTCTGAGACATTCTTACTGCCTCTTTTCAGTTTTTCAATCACCAGCCACACCTCAGGGCTGTCTTCCCACTTCTCTCAGCTTTCTTTTTGAATGAAGTTTCTTATCAGGGCTGTGTTAATCAAAGGCAAAGCTGTGGGAGGGAGAGGAAGGTAAAGGAATGATGATCAAATAGAACGGTGCTGGGAAGTTACTTAATTAAGTAAATCTCAAGATTACGCAAGCTGCTCTTCCAGTTTTCTTAGGAATGGAGATGCCTTTATGAATCACCATGGATTTTCATTGTCAGCCACCACATGTGACATCAGAGAGCAGGAGCAGCAGCTTCCGTACAGCACAGTTAGCAGATGAGTGTTCCAGTTCTTTTCCCATGGATCCCCGTGACAGAGCAACACTTTTGGAATTTTGCAGAGCAGGGCTAGGCCAGGAGCTCAGCTCTCCTTGGCCCAATTGTGTTCTGATGACACAAACTTACTCCCACTCAAATAAAAGCATTTTTTTTTCCTCCACTCCTTGCTGTGTAATCAACATGAAATTATTTTAAATCATTAAAACAGCCTTACTCTGGATGAGATCTTATGATGATGGAGGGTACTTCTGTGGCATGCAAAAGCCTTCATTTCAAATGGCTAGAAACTTTGCAACACTTCCCAATGCAACTTGTGCTAAATCTTAATTAATTTGCAAGGAAGAACACGTTATGGAGAGGGACTGGTGGATTGAGTTGATACCAAGTGAATGAGTTACTGTGAGCTGAACTAGAACTAATTGTTATGCTTTTGAAGGCTCTGGATGTTCTGCATCTTGTTGTCTCCTACCATGGAAACTACAGTCTAATGCCTGGAAAGCCCTCTTGTCATCCAAATGGTGTGTTCCCCCTAAGCCAGGGGTTCGTAGATGTCCCTGATGTGGCTCTTCTGCTGGTCTCCACCATGTCCATCTGATCTGATGTCTATGGGTATTGCAAAGGCTTAATGTTATAACATCAAACTCTGCTTCCTACAGAGCTGTGTCATTAAAACCACCTGAGAGGGGAAAATACTGTGTTTGGTTAGAGCAAAATATGTGGCTTGGATTGCTACACTAAAAATGGAGGAAGTATAGATAAAACATGTCACTCCTAGAAGTGAGAATAAGGCCTTTTTTTTTCTTTGTAAGCTGCTCTACAAAATGTCTTTAAATTCAGAGTCACGTAGTGTTTCTCTGTGGATACAGATTATCACAGCTCAGTGCAGCACAGCACCACCAGCTAGAGAATCCAATCGCTGCTCTTGTTTTAAATAGAAAATTGTATTTATGAATGAACAGAATGTTTTGTGAAACTGAATGCAATTTAGTTCAATATCTTTTATCATGCATGTATTTAAAAAATATATATAGAGAGATACGTGTGGCAATTGAAGTTTGCTTGTGTTCTGTGTAATTATCACTTACACCAATCTACTCATTCCATGTCTTTTGCTTCTTGCACTTTGGAAGGGTTTTCGATAATTCATTCCAGTTGCAGAAGTACTTGTGTAGAACATGTTTTGTCAGTACCTTGGCTCTCAGGTCCTTAGCAGTGACATTTTAATGGTGTTTGGGCTGGGTTGGGATTAATGGTCCATGCTGGACTCTTCCCTGTACATTCTGGCACATCATTTGCCATCTGCCTGGCTGATAAGAGCTACTTTGAGCAGGGCAGTTCATCGCCTTTCCTTCCCCATGGCAAAGCAGTGAAAGTCTTGGATAAATTCTTTACACAGGAGCAAAGAATGTAGGACATTTATAAACACTATGAAGGAGTATTAAAAGATACAAGTTTAATAGCCGTGGCCTGACATTTTAATGACAGGTTCTCTATCAAATCTCTGCTCGTCTTTCTTGAGCAATGTAAACAACTTCCCTCCTTCATTTCAGGAGACACCATTCTTCCACCACAGTCACCATCTTTGATTTGTGTTGGACAGAAAGCCAGAGACTGCCGCACCAAGGCTATAAATTATGTCTTGTCTCATTTCCATTAAGCAAACAGGAGTCTCCTTAATTAATTCAGCTGGATGAAGTCCATAGGAAACGTTCAGAGGATTCTGATAGAGCCACAGTTAAGGTCATAAAAAACCCCCTTCTTCTGACTGTCTGTCCTTGGAGGATCAATCTTTCCATCTCAAAGATACAGCTTTTGGGATGAAGACTCATGTGAACTCCCAGCTGCAGATATATATTGCACAGAGAAAACAGTTAAAATTTCAGAAAAATTACAGCTTTTGTAACTCTTTCGACAATTCTCCCCAAGCAACTGTCAGCAGATCCATTCTGGGCATGGAGATACCACCTTTATTTATATTACAAGTCATTTTTCCTTGGCCTGGGACAGTATTTAACCCAGGTGTAACATCAGTTCAGAAGTATGGGTGTGTTCACAAAGCAGTACCTGTCCTGTCATCATTCTTGGAGCAAACAAATCCAAAGTTGATATTCAGATCTGATTCCAAATTTTTGTGGCGGCATGTTTGTGAGCGCCCCATCCCTGGAAAGTGTCCAAGGCCAGGTTGGACAGGGTTTGGAGCAACATGGGCTAGTGGAAGGTGTCCCTGCCCATGGCAGGGGCTGGAACAAGGTGAGATTTTAACATCCCTTCCAACCCAAACCGTTCTGGGATTCTATGATTTTAAGGAGACTGGACTAAAGTCTGATCCTTTTGTCTTTGCATGTATGTTCAAGACCTCCTGATCAGGAATAAGCCTTTAAAAAATTCTCTAGTTTGTGGCTTTCCTATAGAACTTGAAATTTTGTTATAGGTTCTTTAGGACTGGAAGCCTAGTTAAAATTAAAAGCTTTACAGCTATATTAATTTATGGTTGCTGGACAGTGATATTTGCAAATATATTCTAGTTGTACATTACAAAAACGCTGACTCGTTTCATATACCTGTATGTCTTTCTTGCTTCCACAAGGACAGTAGTTTCTTTGGCTGAAACATCCTGTGCAGAGGGCTACAATAAAACACTTTGCACTTGAATTGTTTGCCTTCTTGACCCCTCAGCTCTGTGCCAGCTTCTGACTGTGCACGCAAGTAAGAGCTTTGTACTATTTGTCCTTGGAGCTGCATTCACTAAGTGTTTGCTGGCTCTACCCAGTTTGCTTTTTCTTCTTTTTAATTTTCTCCCTCTGAAGCTGCATCATTGCTTTCACTCATGGTCCTAGTGAAAAATCAGAATGTTAATTAAGAATGGTAACAGTGGGAAATCTCTGGAAGACAAACGAACAGAGACCTGATTGCCTCTATCCCAAAGAAGAGCTGTGCTGGGTCACGCCAGAGAAGGAAAGGGAGTTGTGTAAATCCCAGCCTCTTGTGATGAAGCATCAGGGATTGCTGTTAGGCCACTACAGCTGGAAGAGGCTGCTCCTTGCCAACAGTGTGTTCTTCAGCCTCCTCTATCCCTGCTGTGGTCATTAAGGGATGGCTGTGATTAGGAACAGGTGAACACAGTGTAGCAATGGCTGGAGGCACCAATAGCCTGGGGGACAGGCTGCTCCCACACACCCCGTGGCTGTGATGGACACACTGCCTGTCCTTCCTGCTGAGAGACAGGTGAGCTTTTAAAATAACATAAAGGGTGACCACGTAGGGATTTAGCTGCTCTGCTGGGAAAGTAAAAGAGAATGAAACAATCTGTTCTGTCATTGCTCAGAAAGTGTTCCAGAAAATGACTGAATATTTATACTGAGAGGTCCATAGCTCCTGTTGTGGGGCTTTTTATTTCAAACAAAACTCTTACTTCTGCTTTTATGGAAGAACCTAGCATCCTTCAATTTTGCTTTTTAAATTAATACTAATGTCATAAGCGATGAGGACAAAATTATTTAAGAGTTTGTGCATTTGTAATCTCTGCACAAGCAGAAGAATAGATTTGATGTCACTTATACTCTTATATGTTCTAGCCATAGTAATGTTAAGAGTAACTTAATTTTAAAAAGAGAAGAAAAATGTAAGAAGAACCTTTATGTCTCATGAAAGGAAAGCTGTTCCCACTGTATAACCCTGCTAGCATGAAGGCAGGTTAATGAGAACCCAGACTTGAGGGTTGGTTTTCCAATGAGCACAGGAGAAAGCCAAAGATGAACTGTGCTGTTTCTTGATAAAGAGAAATTAATTAATCTTCAATCTCATAATTTATTCCAAAGAACACAAATTTATTGAAGTTGTGTGCTCACTCTATATCGTGCTGCAGCTTGACAGTGTCTGAAAAAATAACCTTATGACACATGGGTCCTCTGATTTCACCAACGTCAGGAGGACATTCAGCACTGGGGGAGGTTATGTTTACCATTTGGGACAAGTGAATTTTATTGGTGTGATTTGTTTCCAGAGGCATTGGTGAGTGCCACACCCAGCTTGTCGTAGATTGTAAGTTTTGATAGGGCTGAGGAAAGCTTCCATGGAAATGAGATCTTTCAACTGAAGGTAGAATTTGTGTTGAAATTATTTCTTTCACATAACTCACAATACATTGCATTTCTGTAACACTTTCTGTTCGAAGACCTCAGAGCTATATGTAAATTAATTCTGCAGCATGGAAATGCATAGGAGAAGATAACTATTTCATATTTATTTTTCAGTTTTCAGCGGTGTTTGTTTCCATGGCTGAGTGGACAGCATGGAGAGAGCTGTCTGACTTGACGAACACCACCGAAGTACAAGGACTGGCATTGCTGACAGAAATGAAGTTTTCCAGCTCTTCAATCTAGAGAGAATATGGTGAAAGGAAGATCAGGGCAGTCTGCACTCATCAGAATTTTTGTGGGACTTCTGCAAGTGCAGCATATGGTCTGATATGTGGGATGATCCATGGTACCTGGGAGGGAGTAAAGAGATGGAGCTGCAGCAGAAAGCATATAATGTGAATGCTATTTAAGGGCAGGTTACAGAATTACCTGTGATTTTTATCTGAACTGCTTCAACTCAAGTGCTCCCTCACAAGATCTGTGTGGGGGCTGGATCTTCAGTGCCTACCTCTCCTCCTCGGTGCAGGGAGGTAACTGCCTGTGCCTGCTCTCCTTGGAGCCTGGAAGAGGCTAGGGCTCACCAGAAGGGAAATGGGGGACAGGGGCTGTTTAAGGAATGTGAGAACAACTTTATTTTACTCCCTGTTGCAGCAGGATTCGCTTTAATGGTTGGGTAAAAGGAGAGCCGGGGCAGCTGAGGCTGCTCTGTGTGCATGCTGGCTTTGAAAACAGAGCACGTCACTGCTTCCAGCTCCTCTTTCATATTCTGCTGGGAGCTTCTAGTTGCAATGCTAATTTGAGCAAATCTCTGGCAATTTAAGTGGGAGAGATTCGTGTATAATATCTGTAGCATGACCTGCTTATGCTAAGGATATCGTCATCATTAAAGTAGAAGGACAGGAGTAATTGCAAGTTTCTCCTTAATAAGAATATTCAATTTAAATACAAGTAAACAGGAACGAAGTGGTTTTATTTTAGACCTAGTCCATGCATTTTTTTATATCAATAAGAAACAGTAACTGCACAGGAGCAACCTCAAGTTGCAACACCTTGTAATGCAGTCACAGAACATCATAATGAAAATGCAGTGCACTTTGAAGATATGCACATGAGTGCAAACAGGATGAGCACTGGAAGGGTTATGGAAGGTAGAGCAGCACAGGGGGAAAGTGTAAAGGAACACATTTGAAGTGGGAAATACTTTTCCTGCAGCACCAGTGTCCCTTCCAGTATCTGAATTACTGCCCAGCCTTGAGAGGGGACAAAAGGTCTGGAGAGATTTCAAATTTCAGCATGATGGCTGCCAATGGGGATGGACTAGATGCAACAAGAGTATTTGACACACATGCAATGTCATCTGCTCTCCTCAGGACTGCAAATTCCACCATAAGGTCATGCATCTCACTTTTTGGCTCCGTCCTTTTAGCACAGAGAGGGAGAACCACAACAGGCTGCCTCGTGTTACACTGGAGTATTAATAGTGCTGTTAGCTGTCCAAACACTGTGGGGAAATGCCCAGCTTATTTCTTTAATATATAGGTACCTGTGTGTTTCATTGTGCCCTTTTAACATGTTGTACATATCAGGATAGTCAGGAAAGGAAGTTAAACAATAAACTCATTTTTTATTAAGGTGAAATACTCTGCATTGACCCTCACATGAAGTTCTCTGTTATTTTGTTGTCACACATAAAATGAAGAGTGTGTAGCATGCTGATATGTAAATGTTTGTGGTGCCAAGACAATTACTGGTGTGTGATAGTGTTGTGTTCCAGCTTCAAAGCTCTGCAGCCATCCATCCCTACCAGTCAACAGCAAGTTCCTATGCCTGTCAGAGTTAAAGGCATGTTTACTTTTAAAGTTGGCTAGAACAAGAACTGGCCCAGTATGGTGCTGTGGGAAATAATTGACTGCAGGAGCATTTACTTCATTCATCTCCGAGTTGATTTGAACCAAATGACTCAGGTAATTGCAGCATGTTTTACTTACAGTTTTACAATGCAGATCTCCAGTATTAGGAATTATATGTATTTAGGGAAAAGAGAAAAAGGCATTAGTGATTTTTCACCAACTGTGTTCAGATAATACACACATACCCAAAAAGTCACACAGCCACTCCAAAAGATAGAATATATATTCAACTTTTATCAATTCTGGTAGGCACTACAGGACACAAAACAGATGTTCATTTTATATCAGTCTGCTTTGTATTGCTGAGACCCAAAGTTCTGAAAAGAAACTGAGAATGTTGACTTGCTTTCCCCCAAAATGGCTAATATCTCTTCCTCTCTTGAAGATGAAGAGGGAAAATTCAAGGGATGAAGAATTCATCTCTTGAATTTTTTGCCTCTGATTCATTTATGGCTTGTGTTCTCAATATCCTTTCCTTAGTAATTTCCATTGTCTGCTTTTATGCCACTTGGCAAACCCCAAGGTGATAAATTAGCAACTCTTCAGTAGATAGAACAATCTTCAGTGTCTTTGCCTTGTGATGCTTTTGTGGGGTGCCTCGTCTTTCCTTTTACATATATATGAAGGGTATCTGAATGTGTTTGATAGGAAAGGGGAAATGGCAGAACCATTTATAAACTCCAGTTTGAAAGCTGTAAGTGAAACCTGAATCCCTCTTGGTTTTGTGGTCACTTTGTTTTTATGAGTGAATCAGGATTGTGCCCTGTTGTTATTTGGAATTCTACTATAGTTACTTTTCTTTAAATTTTCCCCACTGTAATCTCTGATCCCATCACCAAAATGAATGATTGTAGCCTCACAGCAACTTGGAGAGATTTATAAGCCTCGTTTTGCAGCTCAAGAAGCTGAGGCTCAAAAAGGCCACATCATTGATTTGAGTTACAAAGGAAGAATGGAGCAAATTTTGGTATTTTGGTATATTTGGTATCAAATAGAATTTGTGACTTAAAGAGACTCAGGATTCCTGCTCTGGTTTCCTGGGTATTTTTGAGGTGTGGAAAGAACAGTTTTGTGAGGACTTGCAGAGATCTCTGGAGACTCTGGATCTCTGGAGGGGAATGGTACAGCTGTACTGTGCAGCCCTTTTTATCTCTGCCATTAGGCAGAGTTCAGCTTGGATTTTGGCAACTTTTTGTGGATCAACATACTCCTCATTTTGTTAAGCATTCAAGATACAGCAGTGATTAATGCTGAACCTGTCAGCTACAAGTGACCCAATCTACTGCCAACACATCACTTATGACAGCAAATAAGGTATTTAGGGGACAAAGAACCCCCATTTAAAGATGTGAGAGGAGACAGCCTGGATGATTTTTAAAATTTAGCCTCAGATTCCTTTCTGGCTCAGCACGTTTGCTGCATATTGATTTTCCTGGAGTTATATAAGGCCTAAGCTCAGCCCTTTGTCACCAAAAGCAGCACAGCTGTTTCCAGGACCACGAGTCATTTGTGTGACTTCTCTTTTTAACTTCCCACTGGCTTTTTAAAAATACACTTTCAATCAGTTTTGCTTTTCAACACCAAAGAGAAAAAGCAGTAAGTTTTCCTGAGAACTGGAGATTTGGGCAAAATATTAAGTCTTCATATGCTAAGAGAGTTGTGCTGAGAAATTGAGTTATAGTCTGTATTGATATGATGTTATAGAATATGGGAGATGTATACCCGATTATATACATCTAAAGTTCATATTGAAGGTATTAGAATTGTCTTATTTAAGCAATAGTGAAACAAATTAATGTTAGCAGCAGTGGGAAAAATTGAGAAACACAGGCTGCACTCTCACTTTTTGGAATCGTGTTCCTTTATAGTCAATTAAATATTAAGGCCTATGAAAGTGGGTAAGACAAAAAATATAATAAACATAGGTAGAGGGTGCAACTGAAATTCTCATTGGAGTACCTTGTGTAATCCCAGCTGGATCAGCAAAACAACCACTGATGACTAAACCCAGCTTTTCCTTGGCCTCTCTGTGGTGTTTCAGAACTGTAACAACCTGGTCTCCACGTACTTGCTTTTGAACCTTGCTCTGACTTCTGTGCAGGGATCTAGCCTGGACTGGCTGTGCCTCCAAAGGGAGCTCTGTGCTCTCCTGAAGTAACATCCTCTCATTCCTGTCCTGGGTCTCTGCCATGGTCCCAAGGAGGAGCATTTGGGCATGTGTGTATTGTCCCATTTGTGATCACAGCATCTCCCAGCAGAGCCAGAGCTCTGCCTTACACACAGAGTGTGGAGAATCCCTGCAAATTGCCCCAAGTCACCTGGCAATCCATGCCACGCCTGGGGAATTTCAGGAGTTAATTTTATGGGTTGAAGTCCGGCCTGTTTACTGTCAGGCTTATCAAGTCAGGAATTTATGGCACATCTCCTCAATCCAACACACTCTTACAGATTTAAAGAAGCCACTGCACTGCTTTGGGTGGCTTCCCACACGTGGTTCCAGCAGCCAGGTACTGCATTTGTTTCAGGAGCAATACTGGGAATCAGGTAACGTGTATAAAGCACTCTGAAGAATAAGAGCACCCCAGTTTAGGAAGAATTCCTTCATGGAAAGGCTGGTCAAGTGTTGGAACAGGGTGCCCTGGGAAGTGGTGGAGTCACTGTCCCTGGGAGAGTTCAGAACATGTGTGAATGTGGCACATGGGGACACGGGTTAGTGGTGGCCTTGTGCTGGGGGAATGATGATCTTAAAAGGATTTTACAGCCTGAAGGATTCTGTGAATCCAAGTTCTCGGTGGGGTAGTGGCTTTGCAGCAGTTTAGATTGGATTTGCTGAAGTCACATCACTGATTAGATGATACACACATTTTATATCCTATTACATTTGTATGATAAATTTATAAACTCCATATATTTGCACTCATCTCCTTTAAGGCTTTTGGTCTGTTTTATGAGCTGAAAAGCAAAAGCAACCTACTGGCTGCTGTGTCCAAGATCAAATATAAAAATACAGTGAGAGTTAATGAACAAAACCTCCAAACATTTCCAGAGTTTTATGCACCTTGCACATTTGCATAAATATTAAGGAAAGTGTTGTTTTTAGTAAAAATAATGGCAGAGGCATGACAATACAGGAAAAGCTGAGACATGACTTGACAGTTTTTGCATATATTACAAATCTTTCTGCTTTGTTTCAAAGCTTTTCACTTTTGTGTTTGAAATCTGGCAAGAAACTCAAAAATCTGATGCAAGGTTTTTAAGATGGATTTTTTCCAGGACAAAAATCAGTGGACCAGTTTTTCATACCACCAGCACAGTTTAGGTAAATTCATGCACTAAAGAAGGCAGACACTAAGTTCTAAGTTGATTTGTACCAGTGCACCCAGAAATACACACAAGAACACAAATATGATTTCTTTTTATCTCTGTATATATATGTATGTGTGTTTATATATACACACACACATATATACAGAGATAAAGCCCAAACCAGGACACTGTGAGCTGTACAGAGAAATAGATTAAATAGATTAATGCAGAGGTGGGAGGTAGATCCCACCCTTGGAGAGGGAGTAGTCACAAGCACAAGTCAGGGCAGGATCAAGCCCTGGCTCTGCCTTTTATACAGCAATGCTGCTGCTTAGCAACTATTTTCTGCCTGGATGAAAGCAGGAACCTTGCAAATCATAAACAAATATGTAGGTCCAGGAAGAGGCCAAGTTAAATAAAGTATTCTTTACCCTAACTCTGTCTGCTCCTCTTTTTTTATGGTAAAAATGTCCACGAAAAATAAGAGGGAGTGTAGGACGCAGAGCCCTAAAGGAGGGATTTAAAAATAAATAAATAGGAAATAATACGATGCAAAGGAAGAGTTCAACCACTATAGGAAACAAATAAGATCTGCAGAGGACATAAAAATAATTTAATTAACTCTTTTAGAGCCAAAATTTAAGTTGATTTGAAATTTCCCATTTTTTTTCCTCCATGGGTAAAATTACAAATACTCATTCTTTCTTCCATAAAGCTTAATGTAGAATGGAGAGGCCAAGAATATATTTTTCAATATATTTATATTATATATATACATTTATTTCATAATATATCTCTATAAGTTTATATTTCAGTATCTTTATTCGCAGGACTTTTTCATGTCAGTCAGATATTCTCATATACTGAAATGTCATTAATGGCCAAGGATGAGCTTCAGACAGAGCCACAGCTAGCAGCCTGGAGAGCTCTTGCACTTGCTCACTGACATACCATGTGCTGCCTGGCAAATTGCTTAAAGCCCAATTTCCAGAGATCCTTGTATCCCTAGAAATGCAGTTGGCACTTAGTAATCACATTTTCAAAGGAAAATATAATGAAAAGGAAATGAGGTGTCTAAATCTCAGCACAACTGGATGCTGAATCTATGAAGGTAGTTTTGAAAATCCCATTAGGCATTTAACATCCCAGTTTGTTTGTAGGGTAAATCCCTAGGGACTGATCTCTAGGCATCTCTCTATATTTTTTTTTGAGTGCAATATACCTCAGCATGGCCCAGTTATCCATGTAAAGTAGCATAAATGATCCCCAAATGATGAACAAGACAGCCAAGCCCCACTGTTTGCATATCCTGGTCTGGAAATGTTAGGGCAGAGAGACTGAACTCTGTGCCTTTTCCAAGGAAAAAGGCTGATAAGATAACTTGTGAAAAATAGAGTTCTTTCATAAGCACCTGAAGCTTTTCCTTTTGTTCAAGGCTTAAGTACTTCCAAACACCTGGTATTAAGGATTTAATTGTAAATAAATCAATTTTGGATGCTAAAATTGTGACTGCTTTGAAATCCCATCAATTCTGTGATTCCCAAACTGGTTTGGAAGGGATCTTAAAGATCATCTCACCTAAGTGGAAGGGACACCTCCCACTATCTCAGGTTGCTCCAAGCCCCATCCAGCCTGGCCTTGGACACTTCCAGGGATCCAGGGGCAGCCACAGCTTCTCTGGGCACCCTGTGGCAGGGCCTCACCACCCTCACAGCAGAGAATAGGGAATGGATTAGTTTGCTGTACAATTCCAGTGACAAGAATGAAAAGATAAGTTGTTTATTTATTTCCCTGTATGTGCCTCAGGGATGATTTCTCTTATGGTTTGATCACAGGTAAGCTACACATGATGAGCCCAGTGACATGAGGTGCCCAAACATCCTCATTCCCAAAGCAGGAGGAGCTCAGCAGAGCTGGCCTTGCAGCCATCCATGAGCTGGAAGATGAGCTCAGGTAACTGAATCCTCAGATCCTCCTGATGCTCTCTGGCTCTGCCCATTCCCCAGCAGGTCTGTGTGTCTGATTACCCCTGCACAGTCTTGTTCATGCAAAGTAAACACAACAGAGTTGGCTCCTCCAGCTACAGCAAGAGCAGGAAAAGGGAAACAGCAAAGGTGCCTGGCAAATGGACAAGAACAAAACAAGAAATTTTGCAGAGAATCTTTTGGGAATTGCTGCATCTTTAGGAGCTGGGTGATGATTCTCCTGTAAAATAGCAGGGAACAGAAAACATTGGGAATTCTTAATATAATGATGGTACTTGTTAACTTCCACTAGGAACAGAGTGACATGTTCATATGTTTAATGCATTTTTGCTGTAGCATTTCCAGCTTTGCAACTGTCCTGCTCTGTGCCTGAGGGCTGCTCTTGTACAAAGCCATGTTGACATAGTCACTAATCTTTGGAGGGCTTTGAGCAAGGAAATGATCTGTAAGCTGGAGGCATGACTGCAGAAAGCACTCCGTGGACATGATGCCATCAGAAGCAATAAGCAATACAAAAGCACATCTATATTTCCTGTTTATCTTCTTGTTTTGAACCAATGATATCAAATGTTGTAAAAACCTTGTGCTGTCATTTTTAAGCAAGTTACGGTGGTTTTGTCACTAAATATCAAGTGGGCTGTGGTTAGAGGCAGTTCAGTGCTGTCAGTTCCCTTTAGGAGACATAAAACATAGCCAGACTTCATGATGGTGCTCCTGATACCACTGCCCCTAAAAGATAAATTAAACTTCTAAAAAGTACCTTTTAAAAATAATTCTGGTTCAAACAGAAACATCTGTTTTCTGGGAAACATCTCTTCAGGGAGATGTTGTGTGAAAGGGAGGGAGGGTGTCTGGATTGCTGACGGTGACAGCAGCTTTCAGTTCCATAAGGTTTCCCACCACGAGATTGATGCTGTCCTTGAGCCTGAAAATGGCTGGCAAAAGACTTGTGGCTGACTGGAGGAGATGTCACACAATGCCTGTGGGAAGATGCTGTAGTCACTCAGGCATAGTAAGTCCCTCTCTAAAACAACTTACCCTTGTCAGGTGCAAACAGAGCAAACCCGAGAGTAACTATGCTCAGAGTAAAAATGGAAATTGTATCAATTAACTTTGGCTGCATTTTCAGCAATGTTTATCAAGGGAAATGATTCCCTGGCAAAAGACAACATCAAGTACAGAGTGTTCAGGAGATCACCACCAAAGCTGAATATTTATGAAAATTTAATGGGGCTTGTAGATTATAATTAGTGTCTTTCATGGCCGACTACCATGGAATACACAGGAAAGTCATGTGATGGAAAACAAAGTGTACAACCCCAGTCCATGGTGGAGACCAGATGGCAAAACTTAATGTCAGCCTTCTTGTGTGCTATACTCTAACTGCAATTAGCACCTCTCTGGACAGCAAGCCCCTTTAGCAATTAGCTTGTTCTGCTTGTACTTGGGATCAGGAATGTAGCTCAGATATAACTGGTGAGCAGGAAAAGGTCTCCTAAGTTCAAAACAATGTGAGAATAAACTCACACACCTCGTCTGTGGAAAACACAGAATCCTAGAATCATTCAGTTGGAAAAGTCATGGAGTCCAATCTGTGACTGATCCCCACCATGTCACACACCCAGGAGCACTGAGTGCAACATCCAGACATTGCTTGTACACTTCCATGCTCATAAACTCTTGTGCAAATACTTCCTGAGAACAAGTGCAAAAATAAAATATGCTCCTAAGCCCTAAAAGCATCAGAGTAGCAGGACCTTGACCTTCAGCATGGTGGCAGACTGAAGGGAGCCACCCTTGACTGCCAAACTCCCAAGTGAACTGCTCTGCCTGGTATGTAAGGAGCATTGTGCAGCCCAAAAGCTCAACTTCATGGAAGCTGCTTGACCTGCATCATCTCACCCTTCCCTGGCTTTGATGTTTAAATGATCACCTACACGCTGCTTATCAGTGGGTCAACAGGCCACAGCCCAGCCAGCCAAGGCTCAGCCTGTGAAACCTAAATTTTATGCTGAGTAGGGATGAAGAGCAAGATCTTCCTCACATCTCAGGATCAATATCCTTGATTTGAACTTTACAAAATGCTAATAAATCTTTCCCCATCTTCCCATGGAGGAGATGGCTATCAATCTGATCCCATGAGTGCTGACATCTCAGAAATGTGAAATAACTTGCCCAGCTGAGCTGAATTCAGTAGGTAACATCCTCAGCATGAGAAGATGTTAGTTTTAAATATTAACACTTCAATATATGAAACCTGTCTCCAGCTGAAAAATAGGTTGTTTAATGAGAGAATAAATACAAGAAACCCTTTGAAATGCAAAACTGCTTTTGGTTGTAGCAGAGTAAATATTAAAAGTGCTTCTGATGAATAAAACTCAGATGTTCCCTGCCCAAAACTGGATGCACAGCAGTTGATATTCTCAATACAACACAGACAAAATGTAATGTAAAATAATAATTATCAGATTCCTCCAGAAATGTACTCTGGCCCCCTACTCCAATTCTGTTTGTCTCTATATGAAGCTCATCTTATTTCTTTGCAGTCCATTCACACCAGAAGACAAGCTGGTTTATGCTAATGAATTAGTTTGGTTTGATTTGGGAGTGACATCTTTCCTCAGGTTAGTGAGGAGTTATTTCCGTAACATTTCAAAGTTGGAATTTGTATTTTAATGTAGCAATAGTATTTGACATACAGCAAGGTGCTAAAATAGGGCCTGGAAAATGTCAGCTATTACAAGCAATGCTTTATGGAAAGGGATTATTCACTTCCTTGCTTCATTTCAATATTTACAGTTTGAAATGTCACCACTGTGAGGCTTAACTACCTATCTCAGAATTTAGATAATTTTACTTTTTTCAGAAATTGCTCTTATTCCATAATGCTAACAAATACTGGCACTTCTATAAACATCCATTATCTCTTTCCCTCCCCAGGTAATTTATACTGAGAAAAATACATGGAGTATTTGAAAATAGGGGAATGTGGTTCCAGATGTTTCATGTTAACTCTTCTTTGTCCCTCTGTATCCTTTCAGAGCTCTTTTGGGGTCTTTGGCCACCTGGCAGAAGGCTGTCTAAGGACAGGGCAGAACCTCTGACAGCAGTGCTGGGCCGGCCACCCTCTTCCTGGGAAGGGGAAAAGACACAGCACAGCTGGGGAGCACCAGTGCAGCCCTTGGCTGCTCTGCACACAACATCCACAGGCACAAAAATCATTGCCAGCCATAGGCAAGGGGGGGAATTCAGAGCACTTTGCCCTTGCTTCAGGTTTGGCTGAGATTGGGCTGATGAGGGTTGAGCAGCAGCAAATCTTCCCTGGTCACTGTTGCTCTCCACAACCTCCTGGCAATGTCACAGAACTCCAGGATGGTTTGGGTGGGAAGGGATTGTAAAGATCATCCAGTGCCACCCCCTGCCATGGGCAGGGACACCTTCCCCTATCCCAGGGTGCTCCAAGCCCCATCCAGTCTGTCCTGAGACACTGCCAGGGATCCAGGGGCAGCCACAGCTTCTCTGGGCACCCTGTGTCAGGGTCTCACCAACTCAGAGGGAAGAATTCCTTCCTGATATCCAATCTAAATCTACCACATTCAGCCTAAAGTCATTATCCCTCATTCTATCACTACCTGCCCTTGGAAAATGCAGATAAAATTCATATAAAAACACATACAGCTGTAAAACCTGGTAGAAACCTCGAGTCATGATTTTGGTACTCACTTTCTCACCTAAAGCAAGTGGTAAAGGCATGGTTTCAGTGGGTGCAGACAGACCAGACAACAATTACACTCCCCAGGGTAAAAAATCTCACATTATCTAGTCTCAGGCTGGTGGGGATTCAGTGGGAGACTGAATCTGGCTCCAGTGGGCTAAATATAGAACATTGCATGACCTCAACTTTGATTTTTAAAAGAGGCTGAAACTTACATAAAGAAATACATAAATTTAATGTTCACCATGGTGGATAGATGCCCTGTGGCAAACACATATTAGAGAAGTAGAAAGTAATTAAGGTTACTTAATGCTGGGAAACTGAACATTGCTTGGTTATTTTGGTATTCCTAATGTATTAATCAAATCCATCTCAGTTATGTTTCCTTACTCACTGTCTTTACTAACAGTGCCTCATTTGCCCTTTCTTTTAAAATTAATATTTATATTCTATGCTTAATGTATGTTTTTTCAACCTCAATGTTGAAATGAGCATGGGATTTTTTTTTCTCTCTTTGTAGTTCTCAGTTATGGAAACTGTCCCACCAAAAAGCAGCTGGGCTTTAACATCCAATACACTTTTTCACTTGCAAACCAGATCAATTAAACAGACAAAGCATTTAACCTGGCTGGAGGCCCAGCAACTTTCTTTTCAGTAGTGGAGGTTACTCATCTTTAAGCACAATTACAGGTTGACCATGGAAGCTGTGGCTGCCCCTGGGTCCCTGAAGTGTCCAAGGCCAGTTTAGACAGGGTTTGGAGCAACCTGGGATAGTGAAAGGAATCCCTGCCCATTGCAGGGGATGGAATGACATGACCTGCCTACACAAACCACTCTATGATTTTCCAAAAATCCAGCACAGGAAGAGCTCTGAATCTTGACTGGGGTGGGCAAGCTTGTTTTTCAGAGAACTCTTTAACCCTACATGAAGTATGGTTTGCAAAATATGAAAGCTGTGGCATAAGAGTTTAAAAAGTCCAGGTGACAGTGCTGCTGCAGTGCCCCAGAGGTGCTGAAATGTGTTCTCTCCAAGCACATCCAGAGCAGCTCACAGAGCCCCTAAGCTCAGAGTACTGCAGGTTATCTGCTGAGAAATCAAGGGCAGGAAACCCAGATGAGATCATAAACACAAGTATGAAAGGAAAAAGAAGAAAATGCTGAGCTGGATATATGTCCTTATGTTCATAAACACAGCAGTGTCTCTATCTTGTGAAACATCTCTATTTTGTGTCTTGGTTTTAACCTGAGGCTGTAACAGCTACTGGTTTTGCATCATTCATCACGTTTTATCTGAAAGCAGTTTTATCAGTTTATCTCTGCTGACTTCACTGGAATTATGTCTTTATCTCTCTCCTTCTCTCTAATAAGAGATTCCTGAATTTTCATTCTCTCTTTAAAGAGTGAAAGAAATACTTTATTCTCTCTGTTCATATAAGCAAACTCTCACTCTTCTAGGGCCAAATTCAGTTTTCACTAAGTCAACACAATATTTTAAATTTATTTCTATGGGAACTGAACAGAGTTCCACAGCATGAACTGAGTTGGGTATCACCTCATACACCCTGTAAATTTTTGTGAGGCATCATGCATTTGAAAATCTGAAGCTTAGAACAAACCAGATTTAGTAGATGGAGTAAGAGCTTACTCAAATTCAATTTAAATGATTTCACATCTCCAAATGATATCCAGGATATTTCAAAAAGTTAATGATACACAGCCAGATCTCATAGGACACCATGAGAAAGGAGGGGAAAGGAAAGATAAAAAAGTTGTAAATATTTTCAAGCTGTTGAAGATGTAAGAAACATTAGCTGTTAGCACAGTCAGTTGGGAGCATTCTCTTTAGTGAGCAGTGATATTTTCTGGATGTGCTTCTCTGAAGGAATTCTGCCTCTGTCTCTCTCCAGGAAATATTGGATAGCTTATGAATCTATGAGGCAGCAGTAATTAATTGGAGACACTTAAAACCAAGAAATCCCTGGTGTGAGATAAGAGTTATTCAATTTTTAAAAAAAAAAATCTTGGTAGGCTTTACATCTCTCTTGAGTGATGACAATTATTCATGACACTATATTTATGAAACTGAGAGCTTATATGAATATGTGAAAGTGCCACTAGCCTCCTGAGACCAAACTTGTAAGTATAAATTGAAAAATAAACTACTATAGTGTGTAAAGAATGAGTGATGAAGCATTACTGAATGTGAAAAAGTATTTTCTGATCACTGACTACCATGAAAAGAATTACTTAAGTCACTATAGCTCCACTGAACCCAGTGAAATATAAAGATGTAAGGGTTCTGATTATGTCTTGGGCATAATTTCTGGAATATTTTCTTTTTGTATGACCCATTTTCAAATCCATATCCATTTTTATAAATGACAGTGATGAAAAGATAACTAACACAGATGAAAAGATTTCTGAAGCAATAAGGATGTTATGTGGGACATATAATTAATTTCCATGGTCAGAGAAGTGAGGTATCTCATTATTAATGGCATTTTATGTTGATAAAACAGATCTGTGACAGGCTGAAGGGGTCAGATTCCAGGACAAGCCAACCCCATGAAAGTAGATTGGGTTACAAAAGTTTTAGTTGAGTTCAGGGTATCTTATATTGATGAAGCAATTTAAACTTGCTAGATCTTTCTACCAGAGAAAAAAGGCAACTTTTTTTTTTCATTCCTTGAATGCATTGAGGAGACTACATAACAAGACAGCAAACTGGGTAAACCTTAACATATTTTATACATTAAATGAGTATTAAATGACCTCTTGGGGAGGTCAAGTGACTTCACCTGAAGATGAAGGAAACTAAAGGTACTTTATGTCTGCCTCTGACATAGCTCTCTGCACTTTCCTTGTACTTTTTTCTAGGCAGGCTGTGTGGGGTAATTGAATTAAGAGAACCTGTGATCAGCTGTGCTTCTGTTTTTTAGCTCCAAAGCTTGTGAGTACAATATTTTTCTTGTTGCTCACCACATGCACACTAACAGGGCTGGGAGACCTCGTGACTGTTATGACAGCACAGCTCAAGAGAGGCATTTGTATTTGGAAAGACATGCTAAGTCCTTATCCTGTGAACTTCCTCAAGAGATTGTTTGGGAATAATGAACCAGAGAAAAACCAATTCAGAAAGATATTTAACAGAAAAACATTGCCCAGTAGGACATCATTAACTGGACAAAGGAGTTTGAAATTTATCTTGAACGTTTAGCTTAAAGATATTTACCTACAACGTTTCATAATGTTTTCACTGCAAGGATAGTTAATCTGTAATGTAAATACTATCCATGTATTTGGGAAATAGCAGACCTGACTGAGCAGTGTGTATGCAATAGTCAGTACTAGGCCTCCTCTATTTACTCTGCTTTATTCAGCCCTAGTTCTCAAGTAAGTAATATTTTTTTTTCTGAAGTAACATCTTTTCTTCTACAAAGGTCCATAATTTCTAGCTGGTTTGGAAATTCTTGTACTGTATAATGAAGATTTTTGTAATTTTGACTTGTGAAACAGTAGAATCACAGATCAGTATTAGTGCTACAACCTGAAGCTGCTGTGGGCAGACATGTGCAGAACACAAGGATTTAATTCTATGTAGCATTCAGTGGTAAAGAATCATTGGTTTGAAGGATGACATTTTATTATTTTCATCTATAAACTTGTCAGTGCACCTCAGGTTTGGAATGGGCTAAAAACTGTACAATTTGGGCTGGCAGATAGATGTGATTTCTGTTCTATTCCAGACAGACAAGGATTTCTTCTCCCAAAAGGTTCAATAAAAAGGACAAGGGTTGAAGAAGTTTGAAGACTGCAGGTTGCTCCAAGCCCTGTCCAGCCTGGCCTGGGACACTTCCAGGGATCCAGGGGCAGCCACAGCTTCTCTGGGCACCCTGTGACAGGGTCTCCCACCCTCTCAGGGAACAATTCCTTCCCAATATCCCATCTAACCCTGCCCTCTGGCAGTGGGAAGTGGAAGGGAAAGTCAAGTGGGAAGCCCTGTGTCCTATCCTTCCATCCCAAGTCCCTCTCCCACTCTCCTGGAGCCCCTTTGTGCTCTGGAAGGGGCTCTGAGCTTTCCCCAGCTCTCCCAGCCTGGCTCCAGAGCAAAGGGGCTCCAGCCTTGGGATCAGCTCTGTGGCCTCCTCTGGACTCATTCCAAGGGGTTCACATCCTTCCTGTGCTGGGATTAGACTTCAGGGGTTACAGCAATGACAACGAGAGCGGTACCTCAGCTGGTGCCTGTGAAAATATAGAAGTGCAGGGGAGATTGTATTTTGCAGAGGAAGGAGTCTGTTGTAGGAGGCTATTTAAGAAAACAAAGCATAAATTTTAACACCTACTTGCATGGTAAGGGAGAAATGTATTCAGTCATGCTATCATGGGTAAACAAAGCAAGGAGGTGAAAATAGTAGGAGTGTCTGGCTGACTAATGAGACCAGCTAGACTGTTCAGGAGCAATGAAGAGAGGTTTCAGAGCTGTTTATTTTCCCTTGCAGTACTCAACATGCAGAGAATGCAAATAATAATAATAATAATAATAATAATAATAATAATAATAATAATAATAATAATAATAATAATAGGAAATATAAACTGTGCTGCAAGATCTGTTCTTCACTTCTGTTCTGCTTTGTGTTTCCCAGGGAGGGAATATTTTGAACTTTCCTGGGTGCCTCAGCTTCAGTTTCTGTGACAGCTTTTTAACTTCCCTTCTTAAAAAAACAGTGTCATCTCAATAAATGGAGGTGAGCAAGACAAAGGAGCATTTAAATGAAAACACCAGAGCTGAAGAGCAGGATAATTATCCCATTCACAAAGGATTTCTAGACAGTCAGTGCATGAGTAACAAAGGAGGATGCAAGTGTCACTGTATCAGATCTGACCCTGCCCACCCCACCTCTTCCTGGATGGATTTCCATCTGCTTCAGATGTCTGGCTCACCTGGGCTTTCTGTGCAGGCTTACACCTGCTGAGAGCATGGAGAGCTGAATGGGATATCACTGCATGATCATCTGCATTTGGGGAAAATAAAGTCGTTAGAAGAAAAAAAAAAAAAAACAAAAACGAGCCCTAAAACCCCCTAAGAAACTGCAGAAAAGGGAGCACCACGAACAAGCTGCTGCCTTAGAACACAAGAGCCAGTCCCTGCTCCCCTCTGGCTTCATCCAAGGATTCTCTCTCCTTTGTTCCCCTGTAGCTCTGGCATATCTAGGCCAGCACTTCCTAATTACCAGGAGATGGAAACCAGTTGCTGAAAAGTGTTAAAGGAGAATTCTCACATTTAAAGCCCATGTTGATTTAACAGCAGAAAAAAGAGACTTTAGGATAGCAAAAAAATAGCTGCATTACTGGGTAATTGGAGCTCAGGCTGGGTGCATTATATAAGAGCACTTGCCAATGCAGCTGCTTTTCACCCCTTTACCCATTCCTCCAGCACAAGACACATAAATAGTTACCACAGCTTAGAAACTGTCTGGACCACACCTTTGTTAGAAACCTTAAAAAGGTGTGGTCTATTGTCAGAATTACATCAGGTCTTGAACTTGAATCTACAAGTAGTTGGAACTGACAGTAACTACAGCAGAGAGAAAGAAGTTCAGAAGTGTAAGAAAAACTGCTGAATGCTTACCCTAAATAATCAATTTTGTTTTCTTTTTTTCATATACCCACTCCACACTTAAAGGTGGAAAACACCTTTAAGGTCATTTTCAGGCTATTGGAGAAGATTTGCATAAATATTTGTTTGGAGAACTTTAATAGATGAGGAGAAGGGGGCTGGCATACCATCAGCTACTAATGGCACACAGAACATTTGTCTGAAAGGAAGAATTCCTAATGCTTCAGGCAAAGCCATAAAGGACAGGAAGGTGTTTGGGAGCTGGCAGGGTGCATGTGACTGGCACTGGAATGCAGCCTCCCAAAAACTGGCCACCAGGTCAGATCTGAGCAGGTAGGGTCAGACTTTACTGACATTACTGCCAACAGAGCTGGAATTCATCTGGCCACAATATTTAGATGGACATTTGATAAGTTAAGGCATGTATTTAATTTCACCTGCTCTGGTGAAGGTGTGATAAAGGGGGTGGGATGAGATTATCCTCAAGGTCCCTTTCCAAGACAGAGGCAGCAGCCCAAAGACATGAGTTGGCATTGCTTGGTTCATGTCTGCTTTCTGAGGTGCTTGTCAGATTAGGAAATGCACTGAAATAAAGTTGGCTTCCTAAAGCAACTTTTTAAAAGATTTAAAATGCAATGAAAAAACACTAGTATATTCAAATTTTCTGAAGAGGAAAAAAATCCCCAAATAGTCTGCATAAGTTATTGTAGTGCCAGTTTTATCAGTAGATTTGCAATAAATCCATGGGCTTATATATAGAAACAGAACTGTGTTAGCATTCTGTGAGGAAAAGGCTATTTTAGTCTGCTCATCCATTGAGGAGATAAAGCAGACTGTTATGTCAGCCTTGACAGCAACTCAGTTTTCCTGGATATGCTGAAAAAAAGAGTTTTATATCTATTCCCCATATGGGGATAAAACATGTGATGCAGCCTACAGCTATTTCCTTTGAAAGCAGAGCTCTGAATTCCAGCAATAAAGCCATGGATGGAAAGGCCTGTTGTTAACTTGACAGAGCAAGGAATCTGGCACCATTCCATCTCAACACATTTCACCAGATTAAATTTGCAGTTCTCCAGCAGTACTTGCAGTGGGATATAGAATAACCATACATTTTCATTTACCTAGGAGTTTTTGTTTTTTTTGCTGGGGACCTCTAAAAAGGGCTCTAGGTAGCTGTGGCTGGTTAGTCCACAGCCAGGTGGGACTTGCCAGCCCAAACAGACCCTGGGGCTGTGAGATTGTGAAACCTGATGAGAAAGGACAGAGGTCTGGGGAAGAGTTTGAATCAAAGAGCATTGGCTGAGTCCACTGGAATTTTTTGAGCAGAAGGGGATGGTGTGCTGGGCTGCCCTGGAGCTCTGCCAGGCACAGGGATTTTCCTAGACAGGGGTGTATGATGTCAAGTGCAGAATTCCTGTTTCCTTTCTGCTAGCATCCATTAAATCAATGTGTAAAGGGCAGGCTGGTGGGTTTAGTGGAGGAGACATCAGCTGTCCTTTATCCTCCCCAGAACTTCCATTTACAAGGTTCCAGCAGAGAGGAACAGGCTTTGAGTCCCCTCAGTGTGAGCAAGAATAGCTCTGCTGCTGCTTTTGCTTTATCCCTGCTGTCTCTGCAGGGGAGGGAACTGCTCTGTGGAGCCTTTCCTCCTCCTTTCTGTCAGAGGCTGCTCGATGGGGAGGCTGCAGCACAGGGAATGGCTTTTCTTTGTGGGCTCTGTGTCCCTGCCCTTGCCTCTCCATGGAACACAGGCAGTGTTCACCAGCTGGGCCAGGGCAGCTCTCCTGCTGTTCTAACTGGTGAGCAGAGGGGAAAATATTCATCAGAGCAAACATTGAACCACACTGATCATTACAGGTCACAACACGACCAAGAATTTAGTTGCTGCATGTTCTACTCAGAGCTTTGTGTTTGGTTAGAGTAACAGACATTATTTAAATTGATGAAGAGACAATAACCAGAGGTATTTAGCATGAGCAGGTGTACATGTCAGGGCTTAAATTCACTGAAGGATGTGATTAAAGCAATTGTTGCCTCCCTTTTTCTTTTTTTTTTTTTTTTTTCCCTTACTAATTGTGGGGCACAGGTTTGCACAAGAAGTTGTCCTGAGTAAGAGCAGAGGTAATCACTGACATCATGCAAAATAATGCTGCCATGAATGGACTTTTTTAATTAACTGTCTTTAGGGGATAAGAATCATGGCCATAATTTTGAAAGCAAGTAAAGGTATTATACATAATCAAAATAAATCTGCTCAACCTCTGGAGCACAGCAGAGAGGAACAAGGTTCAGGAACTCAGCCTGAGGAGATGGATCATTTTTACAGAAGAATAATCCTCCTAAAGGGAAGGTCTTCCCATCACCATTTTGGAGAAATCCTAAATACTAGATCCCCATAAATCAGTCAGTGCTTCAACACTTTATCAGACACAACTATTGCCACCAAGACTTGAGCTGGCTTTCTGCAGTGGCATATAGAATAACCACACATTTAAATTTACCTGTGATTTTTTTTTTGGCTGGCTGGGGACCTCTAAAAAGAGTTTCAAGCAGAAATGATAACTTCTGGGGCACCAGTTCTTGTGGTTATTTACAATGTGATTATTTGCTACTGTTCAGCTTTTATTCAGAGTCTTACAGTATTTAATGGACACAGGGAATGGACTGTGGCAGGAGCTACAGTGAATATCTGTGAAACCTACATTCCCACATGGACCTGTGTCTTTGTCCAAAGTGTTTTTAAACTGTTTTTAAACTTTCTATAATTCCATATTTTTATCAATATGTGGAACAGAGAAACAGGAGGAAAAAACCCAAAACAGTCAATGAAAAGTGCACAACAAGCTTTGGTAGTGTGAATATGGATAATAAAAGCTGTCCCATCACACTAAACCTTCCCCCATTTCTAATTGCATTTTACATATCATTTTATCTTCCAATATCCCTGTTCAAGAGTTTGTTTAAAATTAACATACGGTATAAATTTTGGAACCATAATTCACAGAAGTGGATTGAAAAGTTGTGTTTGTTCATCTTCTCTGTGGAAGGATTGAGAGGCCAGAGCCCAGGTGTGCAGTGGGGAAGAAAAGTGGTCCAGGGAAAGCTGGGCATACAGAAAAAAATGGAATGCACAAAATGTCTAAACATGTGGAGGGGTATGAAAGCACTTTGGAAATTATATACACAGAGAAATATAAATATAACCCTAACACTGGAGGCTGCAGCCTTGCTAAGGTTTCCATTAGACCAACATGTTTCCACCTGCTTCATTTTTGGGTAGAACTCTTGCACACCATGTTACTTCTTGAAGAATAAGCTTAGAAAACCTGAGCAAAAATTCCTTTGCTGCTTCTTGAAAGCACTGCAGAAAACTAGAATAAAAGAGAATAAATATATACTTCTATTGTAAAAACACTTTGGTTATGCTCCTTAAAATGCTAATGCAAAAAGTAGAAAACCAGCTGACAGAAAAGATAAAATTGGAACTATCAATGGCCCCTTTGGGATCCCAGCCATAACCAGGAAAGACTTATATTTTCTGTTGAAATTGGTCATTCACTACCTGGAAATATTTATTTAAAACCTTTTTCCTGCAAACATCTAAAGATATTAATTTGACACTTGTGAATGGTTATTAAGCTCAATGGATGTGAGATCATGGTGTAAGTTTTGCTGAATTACTTCATATTTAGTTTACTGAAGGTAGCATGTCTAGGGCTGTCTGGTTGCTGCTGAGACAATTTATAAGCCTCTCAATCAAAGCATTTTTCAAAATAATTCAACAGGAGATATGGACTCTGGAAGGAAACCCCTCCTGGATGAAAGCTGCTTTATATCAGATTCTACTCTTCAGAAAACAGGGAATACATTAAAGCAGAAAATTAAAAAAAAAAAATGGGCAGTTTGGAAGACACAGAATACCCTGAGTAAGCTAAAAAGTGACAAGCCAAGTCTTACATGTGTACATGTACTCCTGCTTCTCATACAATCACTGCAGTTAGTGAGTCTTCCTGCAGTAATTGAAGCTTCTTGGTGGTTGTTTATCCCTGGTGAAGGTCCTGGGATGGATTATCCAGGTGAGTGCTGAACGGGAGCAGGGTTGTTCTGTCACCTCCACATCCTCAGTGCCCTTCTCCCTCCTCCTTTTCCAGGGTGGGGGCAGAAGGGAAAGAAATCCCCAAGCATTAAAACAGTGTCAGAGCATTAACACTTAGTCCAGGACAACTGTAAGGATTAATTCAAGCTGGTTAAATCCCTCTTAGCTAGAATAGGAACCAGCAAACCATCTGGTGGAATGAGCAGTATGACAGGGCTAAAAGGAAACACTGTCCAAGCAGGCAAAGCAAAAATAAACTTTTCCACAGACTTTTGGGAATTGATGTGTTTCCTAAGTGTCTGACCACAGCAAGTGATAGTTTTGATTAGAGTGGTTTGAATAAAGAGGGTGGGGAAATGTTGTGTTCACAGTTTAGGAAAAAATCAGATTTAAGGTTTTATGTTTCTATAGTGGCACAGGACACTTGGGAAAAAAAAAAAAAAAAAAGAAAAAAAAAAAAAAAAAAAAAAGAAAAGCAAAAAAGACTAGTCATGCATTCTGTGAAAAAAATCTCAACCCATCCAATGTATTTTCCTGCTAATGCCTGTTCTGTTGCCAGCCTGTGCCCTCCATGGAGGTTTTGCAGCTCCTCCCTCCTGTGTGTGGAACCCCCAGGGGTGATCCCAATGGCCAGCTCAGGTCAGTGGCACAGCTCTGGGCTCACAGAACTGGCCTGGCCTACAAAGGCAAGCTGATCAGCCTGGGAACCTGCCCTGAGCTTACCCTGCAGGAATTAGGAGCCTTTGTCTCTGCAGCAGATCAGACAATTGGATTGAGGTGAAGTCTCTTCTCCGTGATGTCACTCGGATGTTTATACCTGAAATAAGGTCTTGCTGCTGATGGCTTTAGGGCTTGGTTCAGTTCCTTGAGTCTCCTTATGAATAAAGGGATCTGTGAAGCCTTGTGAGATTTTAATGACTCTGTTTTTTGGGGTGCTGCCTGGTCCCTGGTGGACCTGGCTGGCTGTGTGTGATTGCTGGTGGCTGTGCCTGCAGGCTCACAGGCAGGAACTTCCAAAAGGCAGACAGAAAATGCATTTTTCATTCACTTTGATCTGTTGGTTGTTCTATTTTTAAATCTAGGAATTCTCTTTTGTTTGTCAGTCATGAAATGAAGAAGTGTTATGCAGCTTGTGCTGCTGTTCCACAACAGGGTTTACAATTTCCTGATTACACACTTGCTTGTCTGCTGAAAGTTTTCTTCCTGCTGCTCCCCAAATATTGCCAGGCAAAGGAATTTATAAATGCAGCATGTTGGCCTGTAATCTGATGTAGCAAATGTCTCTGCAAATATAAGCACTGATTTCTTTTATTTAGAATCCTGACAGAGAAACATCAAAGCAGTGGTTCACGCTCCTCTTTTGAAGATGGATATTTTTGGTGTGTAAATGGCAGAGTAAATGTGAACTGGGGGCCCCAAGGCTTGCCTGGTGCTTGAAGTGAACATTCTCTGTACAGGGAAGGAAGTAAAAAAGATCAACAGGCTTTGAGCCTGTATTGATGCAATAGAGAACCAGCTCTTCTTTGGAAACAGTAGTCCTGTTCTTGAGCCCAGCCCTGCCCTCAGAATGCTGCTGGGATTGAAAAATGTTTCCAAAATACATGGTTTCATCACTACTCAGGAGTTTCACGGGTTTTAAAGGATTGTTTTCTCGCTCAGGAGGCTAAAATAAAGATAAATTGGGAATTTTTGGATCCAGATTTGAAATAAGAGCATCAAAGGACTCAAAATACCAACAGAGATAAAAGAGTTTGTTTGCCAATGTCTGCTGATACTGAGGGCTCTGCTGAACCCTGCAGTATCAAGCAGGAAGCATCTGTGTGTGCTTATCAGCTTTTTACAACACAAAATCACAGCTTTCTGGCATCTGCCCTATCAAAGATAAGGAGTAAGATGTTTTCACAATATCTGTGCTCAGAATATTGGACATACTCCAAAATATGGAGTGACTTGTTTGTGTCTTTCAGCTGAGTTTATGGGCAGTTTGTGTGATAGCATTAAAACTGTGAGAGGGCTGCAGCCTCCATCTCCTCTGCTTTTGGCTGTGGTGAGAATCCATCAGTCTGGTCACTTGTTCTCACAAACCAGCTGTGCCCTTAGCATGGAGAATAAATAACAGCACAGTCATGGCAGGGAACCTGCAGGAGTCCTGAAGGAAAACATTGTCCTCACATCTGAGTCATGAGAATGCATCTTCACAGAACATCTTGATAAGCCATAAACTCTACAGCAAGATTCACAGTGAGGGTTTACCAATTACTGACAATTAATCCTAGCTAATGGTGCTCCAAAAATAACAGCTCAAGGCAGAACAACAAATACTGTTTAGTTTTTTATTGGATACAAACCCATTAAATTATTTTGTTTTTTGAATTTCCCTCTATTTTAGCCAACATAGGAATGCATATGCTGACTGGGACCATGTTGGTCCCTGCTTTGACTCTGACCCAGGTGGCCAGAAGGGGATGGATGCCTAGAAAAAAGTAAAAATAGGGTGTGCATCATACCTTTCCCTCTGTCTTTCTTCTCTCTGACTAATCCCATGTGAACTCATTTTTTTTGGGCAGGGCTGATGAGATTTGTCACTTTTATAATTCCAACTGTAGTTCTTGCTCAGCATTTGGCAAAGGCAGTAAATGGAAAGGACAGCAAAGGTGCAGAACAACATCCATGTGAGGTTTGATTGGCAGAACTCCACAGCCAAAACACAGAGAGAGGTTGTTAGACTTGTTCTTCACCAAAGGATGTTGTACATGCACAAAATTCACAGTATTTTGAAAGAGCTGAACAAGTGCTTTGGAATGACCAACAGCCTTGGTTTGTCCAGAATCTGACTTCTGCTAACTTCCCTTCCTCTTCCAGCACAAGAACTGGTGCATGAGAGGGATAGTTGGGTTTACTCACCTCCACAAGGCTATTCAAGAATACATAACCCTCTAAAATATCCCCTGTAAGTCAAACCTTTCCTGTGCTGCAGGGTTTCCCCTCTTCAATCCCCATATGGAAGTCAGTCCCTACATTTCATCTTTGCTCTCTTTTGACACTTTTCCACTTTTGCTTGTTTTCTGTTTCACCAAAGCTTCCCAGAGTACTCAGTATGAAAGATCCATGGATGTATGTAATGGTATCATCTTCTTGCCTGTTTCATGCTGTGTTGCTTTTGTGACAACTTCTGAGACTTTACTTTTTGACAGCTGCTAACCACTGACTTGATTTTCTGTAAGTGTTCATCTAAGCCCAATTCTTGCTGTGCCTGTTTTCCTGAAGCTGTTCAAAATGTTGATGAAATAATTCCCAAACTAATGAGCACTTGTTTTCATTACAACTATTTACAAGATCATACTTGTATATGCATGCTGAATTTAATTAGCTATAATCATTTGAGTAATTTCAATCTGCATCTTTAGGCATCTGAATATCTTTTTTGCATTTGGCCTGAAATGAGGGTTAAGTGTCTTGTTGTGGCAGTTTGGGGTCACTCCAATCACAGTTGTGTAACACAATATGTGAAACAGCCATGCCATCTTCACTCCCATATGCTTTGTAGTGGATAATCAAGGAGGTACCTTCAAGTGCTGAAAACATCTTTATACATCATCAAAATCTGCAGCTGAATGCAATTTTTTTTTGGTCATTCTCTCACTATAGAATTGACCATAATACCTTCACTTCAGCCTCACTAACCCAAGGTCTGGCTCTCTTTTTCCCATAGCAGAATCTTCCTTAGGGGCCTCAGGGAAGGAGCTTTTGCCTTTGGCAAGGCCTCCAGCCAAGGAAGCTGTTCAGTTTTCAGTGTTTGAAATGTGCTTTGCAAGAATGAGATGGGGATGGACTGATGCCAGCAGTGCTGGAAGGTATCAGGGGTATGGAAAATAAGGTGTCTGAGGCATCAGGGAATCATTAAGGGTGGAAAAGACCTTTAAAATCACCAACCATCAGCCCAACATCACCACTGTGTTCTCCACTAAACGTTGTCTCCAGGTGCCACATCCACATGGGTTTGGAACTCTCCAGGGATGGAGCTGTGCCCATGTTTTACAGCCCTTTCTGTGAAAAAAAGCATGAAAATTCTGTTGCTTAAGGAAAAGGAGACTGAAGAAGAACCTAAGTTTTAAGGACAAAAACCCTGTGGTAAGAGCAAAGACACCACCTTGTTTTCCTTGACTATGAAATCTATCATGCATTTCATGATGAAATGAGTTTGCAGCAGATTTTCTGGGCAGCTGCCATGTCTCCAGCACAGAGGTGTGCAAATAAAGATCTGTGATTCCTGTTGTGAGGCCAGGCAGCAGCTGGAGAGTCAGAAGAGCAGTAAGAACCTCAGCACACCTGGAATTCCAGAAATGGAATTAACACCCTGCTGGTCCTTGCAGTGGCAATGGTGGCTCCAGGAGAAGCTCTCACTGTCCAAGAGTTTTGATATGCTCTTCCTAGTGAAGAAGGAACAAGTTTAAAATGTATTTGATATGGTGGCACCCTTCTGCAGTCTTGCAATAGCAAATGCTGGGTGAAGCCAATCCAATTTTGAGTATGAGTGCTCTTTTTTATATTCTTACCCAGCCCTACCTGTAGCTAGCAAAAATAGTCAAATAGTACTTTCCAAAAATATTTTGTAGCCTCAATTACACATCTGGACTGACTGTGTGGAAAGAACATCACTCTTTTTTCCATTTTATTCTTTGAAATATAATTCCTTTATTTCGAAAAAGATCTAATTCCATGAACTTTTATTCTAGATGCAATTTACAGATTATTTTTCATATCTTGTGGTACTTTGTTCTTTACCAGCTTGATATTGTTAAACCCAGAAGCAAAATCTCTTGAGGAGCTGGAAAAGAAATCTAGGGCAAGCCAGCTTGAATTAATTTCACTATCTGGAGCAGTGTGTTCTTAAGGATGTAAATAATCCAATGCTTAGAGTATCTTTGAAATCTTCACAGTTTGTCAGTGTCTGTTTGAATATTCTCACAGACAAGTTTTCAAGAATTTAATAAGGATGAAACAATTGAGCTCATGTGAGAATCAAGGAGTTTAATGGAAAATTAATGGGCCTCTTAATGAACCCCTCTAATATTATGGCAGAAGCACAGCAGAAAATGTGTGGAGCAAGTCTCACTCCCTGTTTGCCTGTAACAATGCACAGCTTAATCTGGTGTTTTACTGGATGTAAAAGTATAAATCTTACTGCAACCTTTTCTGAAATGCATACTGAAAACTGGAAAGTTCTGTAAGAATCTCTGGAAGTTCCACAGAGTTCTTCCTGGGATCCTGCTGGGGTTTGTGCAGATATTTCCCAATGTGTAAGTGGGTGCATAATGACCACAGTACTTGTGAGGAAACACCTCTTTTTAAAATATTTATTTTGCCTCTTAGTTTCTTTAGTTGCTTTTATTTGGGAAAGCTGTATCTTCCAGAGTTAGATGATCACAGATATCCAGTACTGGATTCCCTTCTCCCACCCTAGTTTTGCTTTTTGGGATTTTACCTTTCTTTCTGTATAAGAATCAGCACCTGAGGTTCAGTGGCAATACTTATATGGTTTTGTTTCCTGATAATAGGACCTAAAACTAGAAAAATGGAGAGTTTTCCTACCCCTGCTGGCCTGAACTTGTCTGGATTTGTCAGCTGAGAGCACAGTCAAAATGGTTGGTTTGCAGAGGGTGGGACTGAGCTGTGCCTTGTCTGTAGTGCTTCACTTGGGGTAAACTTTGGTTCTACTGCTGCATTTCTTTTCTACACTTGTAATATATGATGGGCAATGCTCCTACTGCTACAGGATGATGGTATTTGTTATCTAATGTGTACATCAAGCACTTTGGAGAGACAAAACATCATCTTTCTGCTACATACAAGTGTTATTCTTATGGCTAATAATGAAATTGATTCAAATTCTGATCTTGTCCTTTGTGTGAGTCATTTACAGTTCTCCAGCAGCCAATGGCATTAAAGAGCTATTAGCAGAGTAATTATTATTGGTACAACATCAGAATCAGGCTCTGGAATTGCTTCCTATATAGTGTGAGTCTGTATTTGATTTCCAAATACCCATTACTGTAATTACCTAGAAATTCTAATATTGCCAAGAAATCAGTGCTTTGGGCTTAAAGTGTCTCAGTTAAGATGATTAAGGAATTAGAATTGGCCAGCTTTTGTCTGAGGCAAAGTTCTGACAGTGCTGCAGCTCCAATAAAGTCCCACTGTCATGTTTAACTCAGAACAGTGAGGTGTGTTTACTAAAGATATTTATTTTCCATAGTCATGTGGATAAAATTTATCTTTGTTTATTTTAAAACTTGGCTTCAAAGAGTATTCCTTGCCAGGCTGGAAAAAGAGGTGTCCTTTAACTTGCACATTAGGGATGGCTGTTTCTCCTTGGGAAAGGCTGCAGCACACTTGACATATCTCACCTTGTGGTGCCTGAGCTGTGACAGTCAGGGGTGGATGGGTCAGAATGGACATCAGCAGAAAGGCACCTCCTTCAGCAGGGTGAAAACACTGAAATATGAGGGAAGGTCAGGAAAAGAATGCTTGAGAAAAAATTTAAAAGCAAAATTCATCTGAACTAGTGGACAAGGAGAAGGGAGCTGCTGTCTCCATGCATGGAACAGAAGGTCTGCAAGGCAGTGGCAGTGACTCTTCCCTGCTCTGCTTGCTGGCCTCCAGGTTAGGATTTATTATTTAATATCTGCTGCAGACACTATTTAGAACAGTAAATACCATCACCCCTTCTCCTCTTGGCTTTTTCACTGAAACCTGGCCAGATGAGGGTCTCAATGACAGTTTTACTAATGAACATTCTCTTGCTAAATGAAATTAATTTATGGTGTCTCTATGCTGGTCATGAATTTTTTCCTCAGATAATGATAAGTTTAGCATCCAATCACTGTTTGCATCTCCTGTTGGGCTATTTTTAATTATGATTGTTTTAATTAGCAGCCTAACCTAGAGAGGCTCCAGGAGAGCTGGAAAGAAACTTGGGACAAGGGCCTGGAGAACCAGGGCAAGGGGAAATGGCTTCCCACTGCCAGAAGACAGGGTTAGATGGGATATTGGGGAGAAATCCTTCCATATGAGGGTGGGCAGTCCCTGACACAGGGTGCCCAGAGAAGCTGTGGCTGCCCCTGGATCCCTGGCAGTGTCCAAGGCCAGGTTGGATGGGCTTGGAGCAACTTGGGATAGTGGAAGGAGTCCCTGCCCATGGTAGGGTGTGGAATGAGACAGTTCCTTCCAACCCAAACCATTCCATAGTTCCAGGATTCTAAGATTCAATGAATGTCAGCCTCTTCTCTGTGCCTTTTAAAATCCATTTTTTGCAAGTCTCTTCTGAAAGAAAACATCTCCTATAGCACCCAGAACTGCTTAGAAATGCCATTTGTATTGCCAGAATTGGTGGTGGGCTCTCAGTGTGGTAAGCATAGTAAGGGAGCACATGGTAAAAATAGAATGTGTGTTTTAAAATATTGTGGAACTGATGAAAACTTTTCTCCTTAGCAATTTGTGAGTATGCAGCTGTTATTTTTCCCCAGAAGTTGCTCAACCCTGTGGCCAGACTATTACTCAGCTGCTTTCTGGTCTGCTCTGTGTTCAGATGTGTTAAGGTTGGCTCTGTGCTGTGCTCCACATGCAGTTAGGATGGAATATCCTTGGATCCTTTGGAAAACAACTGAAGGGAAAAAAATGCACCTAGACCTCTGCACTGAGGCTGCTGTGTGGCCTGTTTATACAACAGGGTCAATAAAAGCTAATTGAGATTGGCCTTTTGTTGTCCCACTTCTCCTGTTTTTCCAATGTGTCCCTCTCCAGATGTAGGTTACATTTATCTCCAGCTGTCAATGCTGGTTTGCCACTGCTGACTGTAAATCAATAAAAACATGCTGGTATTTTCCATGTCCCTGTTCCCTGGGGCTTGGAGATCTGTCATGTCAGGAGCTATACTGGGAGCTGGTACAGAGCATGGGGTGTGTTCAGGGGATGAACAGCAGCCTGGAGTAATTTGAATAATCCTCAAAGTGACTAATACCATTCATAAGATACTCCCATGGATGACTGAAGTCCTTTTTGCCCAAAATGCAGCACTGTTTCCCCATGTGCCATTACAGTTAAACACCAGTCACCATTAAATAAATATCACATTAATATAAGGATTTTACAATCACAGAATCACAGAATTGGAAGGGATCCACAAGAAACATAGAGTTCAACATGTTTTAAAAATCCTTGATTCCATTTAATAGTGTCACAGTGATTTTCATTTTTTTATGTATTGATAAATTAGTATTTCTCAATGACAGATTAGACAAATTCCCAGCTGCCTTGCTTCCCTTAGAGTCCCTGCTAAAGGCTCTTAAGAGACAAGGCTGGCAAGCAATGAGTGAGCACATAGGTATCTATAGCACTGTTATTTCCTGCTAAATTGTCAGTGGCTCCATGAGAAATGATTACCAGGGATAAACCCTTCCTTGAAATGCTGTCTCTTATTACTGTTTAATGTTGGATGGTTAAAAATAGCAAACTGACTTAGAACTTCCTGAGCTCCTGATGGGCTTAAACCTGCATTTTACAAGATTATAGGCCTAGATCTGCAGTGGGGTTTGTCTGTTTGCCTTGCTTCTCTTCATTCTTGCAGGCACCCCTGATCAGACAGAGGCTGCACACAGCTCTTGGTGTAAATGCTCATCTCTACATTACTCTCCCTAAATCAGCAGCAGTGTTTTTATTTTGATTCCATGCACCCCATGTGTTCTGTGGCCCCTTAGGGGCTAAATCTCAGTCATTTTCCTAGAGCACCACCTTGTCACCCACAAATTGCTTCCTTGTGCTGGGTCAGGTTCAGTATCCAGTCAACTTACCGTGAATATCTGTGGAGTTTCATCTTAAATGTTGGATTGTTCTATTTTTTGTTATTAATATTATTTAGAGGAAGGAGAGGACAGTGCAAAAGGCAAGTGGAACAGCAAATGCTGGCTGGATCAAGCAGTTGAATTCTTCCAGCTGCATTCTTTCCCCCAAATTTGTGAAGATTTGGATGTATATATTACTCTTTTTTTTCTGTTCTAATATTCCAGGCATGGATGAAGCATAGGAAGGGAAGAATCCTGCCAGTAACAGCTGCTGCTGGTAAAACCAAGTGTTTTGATGACATTGAGGGAAACTTTCAGTTTCACTGGAGCATAACTCTTGTTATGATATAGCTGTGATATAGGGGAAGTATAGACAGGAGAGGAAATTAATGGGCTGCTTAAGAAAATTAACCTTTGCCTGTGTTTCCAAGGCAACACAGATAAGGAAAGGAGTAGCTGCCATGCTTAGAAAATGAGTTTGTTGTATTCAGGGGAAAAATTGCTCTAGCAAAACCTAAACAACTCTCAAGCAATAAAATAAAACAGGTTTTTTCTTCCAGTTATCTTTTCAGACCCCACTGAAACCACTCAGACAGGGAAGAATAAACAAAGTGGAAAAGTCACTCTGAAGTAAGACAAATAATTTACCAGGTGGACACCCTTAACCATTCCTTAGGTGTTTGATCCTAGCACACAGAAAGGTGTCCTGTATTTGCCATGAACAAGGGCTGGGTCCTCATGGGAGTTTAGATGCACTTAGCAGAATACCAGTTCTGATGTTTGAATGCATTCTTATTGTAGACAGGCAATTCAAATGTCTGCCCAAAATATTTGTCTTTTGACAGGTTCACAGCATTTTAGGATCTAACTGTAACAAAGAATACTGAAAGGCTGGGGAAGAGGATCTCTGTGTTGTTGCTTATTCCTCATCTCAGTAAAAGGGTCTTGCTAAGGATCCTACTTATTTTGTTTTTATACACATACACATATATGTATGGAGTTTTTATACAACTTTAAACTGATATATTTGTGAATCCTGGTCAGTCAGTAGAAATAACAAAGGCTTCTAGAAATGTGGCCATTTCAGCTCCTGCAAACATTTCACCTTTGGCAAGCACTTGCTGACCTATAGTTTAAGATAATCTCATGATTTTTGTTTGTTTGATTTTAACCTTTGGCTTGTTTTTAACCTTTCCTAGAGTATTTTTAGTCGTTTGAATGACTGTTCCAAGACTAAAATCAGCTTCTGTCCCCATTTTCCTTAAATAAACTAGGTCTGCTCCAAAAGAGCATCATAAAATAGATGAAAAGAGGATCCAATGACTAAAGACTTAAGGAGAAGTGAAAGATTTGACAAAGAGGTTGCCATGAAACTGCTTCTTGTTTCGTGTTTTCTGACTACTCTCCCAATTCTCCCTTAGTTTTCTGTGACATGCTCTGTGAGCCAATGCCTCTGACTTTCTTCAGGTGAAACAGAACTGCAGAATTCTCCTGGCTCCACTTTTACAGGCTCTATTTATTGTCTGATTTCTTAAAATAAAGAGGAAGATTAAAAAAACCAACAGTGCTGATGGTTGTCTGCTGTTGATTTCAGATTGTGTAACCCAACCCAAGCAATGGCAGTGCTGAGTGATTTGGAAACTTCCAAGAAACAAATTCAAACCTTTATGGAGTAAGATGAGAGGATATATTGTATGTAGTCTCTTCTTGGGCATTGCACTTTGTGGCTAAGGGAGCCTGAAAAATCTCCTGCAGAAGTGTGGATGGAGTGCTCCTGGTGGAAGCTTTTACTCTCCTGTGTGGCTTTTTATGATAAAACAACTCTGTGGAAGTGAACTGGATTGTATTTTGTGTCTTATATTCATAGATCTGACTTTTAAAATATTGCATTTCTTGCATTCTTGCATTTTTCCTTGCCTTCCCTCTACTTTTTTTGTTTTGTTTTGTTTCCTTTTGGATGAGGCTTGCAGGATGATGTTTAGATCTCTTACATATTTTCCTTTGCATGTTTTCCTTTTGCCATCATTACTTTTACAGAAAGTATTGGAAAGACAGTTGGAAAATGACTTTTTGGGAAAAGAGAGGGAGATGAAAAAGTGGCAAACTGACATTTTATTATCTTTGAGGGCAAGAAAAGGTTTAAACAGAAGATTTGCTAACAACTTATTCGATGCAAAACTTAGTGTATTTCACAATGTCTGGAATCCTGCTTTTCTGTTGGAAAGCTTCCAGCTGGAGCAGCTCTTTCTGTGGTTTACATAACCTATTTTCTCTCCACTTTGGCAGCTGGACAGAGCTCCCATCCATGGGTGCTTCAGCATGATTTCCATCTCCTGAGCCATCAGTGACTTAGTGTGACAGAGCCAGCCCAGCAGAGCTCAGGGGGATTACTGGGAGTGACTGATCCCAGCCTTCCTTCTCCAGCAGGACTTTAGTGCTCCCTGACAAATTATCAGTCACCTCCAGCTGCCAGGGCTTCCCTTGCTCCTCTGCCTGTGATCAGAGCAATAAGGAAAAGCTTTTGTTCCTACACATCTCCTTTCCATGGATAAATGTAGGATGGGAGCCTTGCATGGTCACACTTGCCAAGTGTCTTCAATAATGGATATGGATTTTAAACTGGAATACTGCTGGGTGACAGTGTGGCTTGGGGGTAGGGGAGGGCTGATGGGCTATTTTGCCTGCTTATTTATTTCCAATTAAATAGAAATACCATCTGTAATGGGATTATGGTATTTGCTGAGTGCCTGTGGGCTTTTAAAGCATTGACTTGCTGACATCACTGAAAACTGGATGCTGGCTTGCTGTGGTGCAGGGAGAATATCTGAATAATTGAGTCTTTAATGGGCTGGGTTTGGGATTGTTAGCTGGGATGTGTGCTGGAAATGGGCAGGGTGCATAGGAGGGGATTGTTCCCTGTGAGGGTGGGGAGGCCACAGGTTCCCAGAGAAGCTGTGGCTGCCCCTGGATCCCTGGAAGTGTCCAAGGCCAGGCTGGATGGGGTTTGGAGTAACCTGGGACCGTGGAAAGTGTCCCTGCCCCTGGCAGGTCTGAAATGAGATTATCTTTGAGATCCCCTCCAAACTGTTCTATCATTCTGTGTATAGGAAGGAGGAGAGAAAGAGGAAGAAAGTGAAAGAGATGAGTAAGGGGGGGAAAGAAAAGAGGAACTGAAGTACAGAAAAGGAAGACAAAGTGGAGAGAAACATCTTGTGCAATTCCTTCCTTGCTCAGGGCCTGGGCAGTGCAGTGCCTAAAAAGGAGCCTCCTAAACCAAGCTCTTGGGAACTTGGGAGCAGATCTAAAGGTTCAGCTCACCTCACCTGACCCAGTGGCACAGCTGGTTTGCCAGAGCTCAGGGATCAGAGGAAGCACTGCTTGCACCAAGGGCTCCCTGCAGGACCCCAGGGGACAGGTCATGGGCTGCACTGAGGTGACAGGTTGGGTTTGACAGGTTCCTTGGGAAGCAGGGTGTCACTTGTCACTGTGGTTCCAAAAGGATCAGGATCAGTCAGCTTTGTGCAGGTGCTAGAAAGAAATGTCACGCACAGGAAGGTGCTGGGAGGGGGCATCTTGCTGGTCTTGCACTGTCTGTGTTTTGGGAAATCAGCTCCATCTCACAGTGATGGATCCATGTGTGTAAAACAGAAAACTTGTTCTGCCTACTGGGATCCAAAACCCAACAGTGTTTGTCAATCCTGTAAAACATCCCAACTGTGCCACCAACCGTGCTCATAACTTCCCTGTCATTTCCAGGCCTTTCCCTGGAAAAATGGAGACATGGATATCTGGCTTTGGAGCCTCAGCTTCTCTTGATTCCAAGAGGTTTAATTTGACCCTGTGTCCCAAGGCAGCTGTTCTGAAGAGAAGGAAATGAGGGTGGGAGAGGGAATGGTCTGCTGGGGTCGAGAAGGTAAATATCACATGAGGATGTGCAAGAAGGAGCATTGTTTGAAAAAGAGTAATGTGTCTGCTCTGGTCAGCATTTGTAGGACCTGTCCAGCTTGGGATGCTACATTTCAGGAGAGACCTGGGCTGATGAGAGCACTGGGAGGGAAGCACTGAAGGTGCTCAGAGATCTAAGAAACACAGTTCTCAGGGAAAGGTTAAAACAACCTCAATTCTCTCAGGTTAAAAGCAACTGAAAGAAGGAGAGTGGCACACAGATTTTAAGGCCTCAAAGAGCTGCTGTAAAAAGTAAGAAAGCAGTATGTCTTCTATGTCCACAGTTTCTATGATAAAAAAAAGACTAATTATATTAAGGGAGATTTGGGTTGATTTTGGAAAAGCAGTAAATGTACTTACACCTTGTAAACAAACCCAAAACACAGAGGGAGGACATGGAATATCACTAGAGGATTTTAAGAGTATGTTGGGAAACTACTGGAAGCAATTGTATTGACAGAACTGATCCTTTGGTCAGAGGGTAGGTAAGAGAGTCTCTCAAGGGTCCTGTTTCTTTGCTTTTTGACCTAATTTTAATTTTGTCGAGACAACTTTGAGTTTTGATCCTGGCTTCCAGAGCATCTGCAATTGCTTTGCATATTTTGCAAATGTATTCTCTCTGTCCTCATTGCAGTAGCTGCATCAAGATGCAGCCTTCAGGCTCACCTCAAATGATACACCACCACTTGCAACACCCTTGGGGTCTGACATTTGGAATTTTTCCAGCGAGTTGCAGGTTTGTGATTTGGTAGCCACACGCTGCAGGTCAAATCCTGTTTTACCAAGCTTGAGTAAACAGTGAAGGGACACAACAGTGCTGAACTGGCTTGGATTGGTGAAACAAGGGAATGGTTCAGGAAGGTCCTGGGTGGGGAGGAGCTGAGTCCAAGCTGCACTGATGTTGTAAGTGCACAGTGGTTGTGCACACCTTGGGGGCAAAGGCAGTAAAACCCTCGTTTTCTAAGTACTTAAGATGAAATATGAGTATTTACATGTCCTGGGAGTGCACCTGGGTGTAATACTGATTCAGACTGGAAACAAATCAGGAGGAGGAAGGGCAGTTTTGGGTGTCCTCCTGTGTTCCAGAGGACAGGTTTCTGCTCAGCTGTGTCCACCTCTCCCTGGAAACCTGCTACTGAGGCACCAATTCCTGTCTGTGGACTCCTGCCTTCTCTGGCCAGTTTCTTAGGAACCTGCTGATTTTGTGGCCAGGCTGACATGGGGATGTGGGTCATTCAAAGAAGTTGAATTCAGGTGGTTAAAAACATCAACACAATATTAGCACAAGGAGTAGGTGAAGAGTGAACACTCTGTAGGAGAACACTCTGTGCAGCCTTGAGAAGGGTCACAAAAACAAGCCCTTAGTAACACCCCCAAACTCTTGGTACTATTTATCTGTTGAATACAAAACAAGTGGAGGTAGGTGGCACAGGGCAACTGGCATTGAAGCAGATCCAGTTTTATTTAGTACTCCAGATTTTTCCCATTAATCAGATGTTCAGGACACTTTGCAAGTAGCTAACAACAAACTGCCTAAAAAGATGGAAATGCAAGATTTCCATCCATCTCTCTACCTAGCTGAGAGCAACTCTATATAAACTTCCATAAAATAAAATAAACTGGGCAGCTCTATATAAACTTCCATAAAATAAAATAAACTGGCCAGTGATTTGGGGAAGTTCTTCCAATAAACAGAAGAAACCATATTTCTGCTCAAGACATATATTTCTGCTCCCTGTTTTTTGGGAGCCAAAGTTGACTATAGGTGCAGAATGCTCTGAAAATCCTTTGAGAAGGAGCAGGGACAGGAGTCAGCCTGGGCACAGAGGAAATCATGCACCAGAGGGTCTGTGCCAGGCTCTGCCAGGACACAGAGTCATTAGCTGGCCTAGGGTGGCTTTCAGTGTGACCAGCAGCTCATGTGGAAACACTCCACGGCTCACTGATCGTGTTCTGGAGTGCCTATCAATATGTAAACCAGGCCTGAATTGTACTTTGAGTGCTCCAAAGGAGGTCACCCAGACTGCAGTGGATTAAAAATTTACTTTTGTAAAATACGTAACACATTATATAGGCCACGTGTACAAGTCTGATAAGGCAGGTGGAGAAAATACATGAGATTTTCAGTCTGATTAAATACAGCAATATTTGTTGTGCTAAAGAAAAGCAACTCAGGAGACTTTTCATTTTTGTGAGGGGAAGAGAACTGTTGAAAAAATATAAATGCAATTAGCTATATAAAGATATTCCTTTTACTAAATAAGTGCAAATCTAAAATACTCTAAGACTTACAGAGGAAATCCCTTAATTGGCAGACAGAGCCTTTACCATGGTGCCAGTTTTAGTGTTACAGAAATACATTGGTAGTAAATAAATTGAGCTCACTGGCAATTCCAATGGGCTGCTCCTGCAGACCAAGCACTCAGATGGAAATGGTCACACTGGAAGTGAATTCCCACAGAACAAAAGGGAAGTGTTTTGGGGCCCACTCCTGCATTCCTTGAGCCTGAAAATTCATCTAAGCCTGGCAGCAGTGCCACTGAAATGGCACAATGTGGCATTTGTGCATCTACTTGGAGCAGAGGCAGATGAAAATCTCATTTTAAAACGCTGCACTTTTTAAAAAAGGGTAGAAGAGACTTGGGTGTCAGTATCTGTTTGAGACTGACAGTATCTGTTTGATGTGTTCAAAACCACCATGGACTTAAATCCTGTGTGCAGCCTTATCTTAACTTTTTAGGATTTTTGTCTGTCCCTGGAGCTTGATAAAGTGAGGAAGGCCAGCACAGGGCACTCCTGATCAGACCTTTTCTACTTTTAAAGGGTAAATAGAAAGAAAATAAAGGGTAAATAGAAAGAGGTATGTGTGGGAGTTTTAGATCTTATAGGAAGAATAAACACAGCTCAGGCAAATGTTTGCAGATTTATTTTAGAGGCCTAAATGAAACTAGAATCCCAAGCAACCAGCCCTGATTTATTGTGTTCATAATATAGTGAAGGCTTTTTCTCACAGTAAATGTTTTCTTTGTTGTATTGATATAAATGACTGTGTTTGTCCCAGAAGGAAAGTATTTTAGGAGTCTGAGGGTTTCTCTTAGAGCAGTGCATTTCAGTCTCCCAAGGGATTATTCTGCTGATAAGCCAGGCTGGCTTTGGGGACCAATTTTTAGTGCAGTTTAAGTACAGGCCCAGAAAAATTGTCTATGAACTGATGTTAGCTGACTTTAAACACTGTTATTGAGGGAGGAGGGCAAAGAACATTGTGATTCACTGTCTATCAGTTACTCAGAGCTGGGAGGATACACACAGCACAGATTTGGGGAGATTTGTTGTCCTGCTCTTCTTTCTTCTTCCTGCAGTAGGAGTTTGCAGTTTCCAGAGAAGCTCAAGCTTTAAAGATGCTGGCTAGAGAGCAGGATGCTGCTGATCTTTTCTAGGAGAGCTTTTCACTTGGAATTGCATTTTCCTAGCTAGAAATACAAGCAACTCAAATTAGAAAGAAATAATTTAATGTTTAGTGCCCGGGGCTTTATTAAGTAATTGTTTTTGTCCTGGTAAGACCTTTCTGTTTTGCTGTTGATGATTTATTTTATTATGGATTGCAGTGTTAATAATTTGCAAGATCACCTGGCAAATGGAATAGATGGTTCAATTTAACATTTTAGGAAAATATCAAAACAAATCAACATTAGAGACTTTGACACACAGGGTCACTGATTCATCTGCTAAATCTGACAGCAAACAAATGACTCATGCTAAAATGCAATAGCTCAATTATTTGGCCAGCTACTCCAGCAGTGCTACAGAATGGATTTGAGTGTCCCTAGACACGTGGTGGTATTTTCCCCCCTCTCATCCACGTCTAGAGTGTTGTGATTTGGATCAGAATTACAGCTTTTAGCACTTTATAAACCAGGACAAGACCAAAACCCCACTATAAAGCCCAGCACAGGCTGCCCAGGGTGGTGGTGGAGTCCCCATCCTTGGAGGTGTTCAAAGCCATGTGCATGTGGCACCTGGGGACAAGATTTAGTTTTGGACATGGGTGTGGTACTGATGGTTTGACTTGGTGATTTTAAAGGTGTTTAAAAGTACAATAAATTGTAAATTTATTTGATGAGGATTTGTGCCAGATTAATTCCTTCTAGATTCAAATTCCTCAGGAAAAAAAAAAAAAAAAAAAAAAAAGATGGTACATGGCTTGTTACTCATCCCTTTTTGCCCTTGGGTAGGACTGTGCAGCATCAACTGGTTTTTAGTCCCTGTGGGAATGACTGATGGGCCATTGGCCAAAACCACTGATCAAATTCTGTCCCTTTCAATGGACACCACGAAATTCTGGAGGCTGAGTCCTCCTCAGAACAATACTCCCACAACAGCAGGATATTCCTGAACCTCTGTGTGCATGTTGAGTCTAGAAACAATGTTAGGTGTAGCCTAATAACCAAGATTACTTCCAGCAATCCTGCAAATCTGGGCTTCATATCTACCCCACAGATTGGTCTGAGTTCCTCTCTTGCAACCCTAAATTGTATCAGTCCTGCTGTTGGTGCTGTTCTGGAAATCAGATAGGGCTGTGTTTATCCTAAACTTGATCCACAGTTTTTGTGTGGCCCTGGGGGATAATGGGCAGCAGATAATGACTTAATTGGTAAGATATGCCAGAGCACAGTTCTGTACCACAGCTAAACCAAAATGGCCCTTGAAGGCCACCTTCTGCTGCCTTCTCTGTTTTGAGGCCATGTCTTTCCCAGAGCAGGAGCTCCTGTTTTCACCTTAAACCCAGCAGTGGGGAACTCAACTGAGTGCTGGGACTACAGCAGGAGGCAGAGGAGCTGAAAACTGCCCCATTTCTGGGAAAATTTGTGCATCTGAGCACTCAGCACAGGGTACAAATGTGCTCATCTATGTGTTCCATGCCCAGGTCTAGATGGGAACACAGAGACATGTCCAGCTCCCTGCAGTGCTTAAGAGAAGGGATTCAAACAATATCATTCACTCCCTTATAGTATTCTGGTACATGAATATTTTAATACAATAATTTTAAGGGCCAATTCAATTTCAATGTGTCAAAGATGATGGCTTCTGAACTGAAAAAAACTCTTTAGTTGTCTTTTTTTCATGATGCATAATAAAAACCATAGATACTAGTGAGTTTAGATTGTGGTAGTGATCTTCCAAATATACTGCTATAAACCTCAATAAAACACTGTTAGATTGGAGCAAGGCTAAAAATTCACTAGAACAAGGATGAATCTGTGACTTTATTATGATGATACATTACTAATATGTACTACAGTATAGACCATTTTTTTACTGTAGAGTCACACAATTGAAAATAAATGACAAAAGGTGACTTTTTTGTCATTTGTATAGTAAAAGCTTTAAAGCTTTGTATCAGCCAGGTTTCTGCATCTATCATGAGATAATTTGACACTGGAATCTTGTATCAAGCAGCTCAAAGGAAACAGTGATGTACTGGCATTGCTTGAACTCAGTGAAAGACTGGGTATGTATCAGTATCTATTATATTTATATATCATGTATGAATGCTGACTCTTCATAGTGATGAACTAAAACCAGAGTTTATGCCAGAAGTCCAGCCTAAGCTATTCCTGAAACAGCCTTACCTTATATTGCCAAATTCAGCCTTAGATCACTGTTCCAGTCACTGTGACCACAGGAAAACAACTAAAACCAACACAAAAGTAATAGAAAGCCCAGAGAAGAAATTGAATTTATTAGAGGGAATTTCAGTTGAATGTCTGCTTTACAGAGGGCAGAATAATGAAGATAATTTTGGAGACCTCTGAGGACTTTCTGGAATAGTGTCAGATCTAATCTCACAAGCCCTTGGACACGTAAATAATCCTGCCTCACACACGGAGCGTCACCTGACGTCAGTGAATGATTTGCAGGGGAAAGGATTACTCACAGGACTAAGGGTTTGTACATTTACTTTAATGTCTCTCTCAGGTTTTTGCTTGTTTGTTTTTAAAAATGGTTTTCAAATATTAAGGGTAACTTTCCCTGTATTTCTGCTTCCACACCCATTTCGGTCAACATAGCAGATAAAATATATATAGTGGCACATAAATTTATGGTGCATTTAAATTCAGTGTAATTATAACAGCTGTTAAAACCATTCCATAAAAGCAGACACTCTCAGGGACAACAGCCCCAAGTGCTCTCAACATCCTGGGTGGAGCAAAACTGAACTTCTGTTTAATAAGTTTATACCCCTTTTTCTCCATCTCAAAACTAATTGCAGTTCATCCATATGAAATCAAGAGAACTCAAGTGTAACTAGACAGAATAAATGAGAGGGATCTCATCTTGATATCTAAGATGTACTAATAAGGAGGAGAAAATTCCAAAGGGAGCAGTTTTGGTGTGAATTTTAAACCAGGGACCAGAGAAGTCCTTGCCTGTGTCAGCCTGGGGGTACATCTGCATTTGCAACATAACTATGGAGTGTCCTTGGTCCCAGGAATCCCTTATCCCTTGGGACAGTGTCTAAGGCTGTGCTGGTAACATTCAGATGGATACTTTCACTGGAACAGTGTGAGCTGATTTGAGACATTTCTCTGGGTGATTACAGTCACCCTGGCTGGAAGAAAGGGCAGAACAAGATCCCATGCTTTCTTACAGCTTATGGGAAAAAGACTCCAACCAGGATAAATTGGAGGTGAAATATACTGGTTCTTTAAGGGTATTTAGTTGCTCTACACATCACAAATCATGAAGAACCAGCTTGAAGAGCTAGTTCTGTATAATGTTCTGAGGCAGAATGTACGTGTCAGTACTGGAGAAACTTAATTCTTGAAAGAAGAGAACAAACCCATAACCATACATGTTCAAAAGTAACAACATGAACCCTCTGAATGGCTCTGGTACATGGTCATCTTAAAGCCACCAAAAAGAATATTGAAGCCAATACCTGTAACACTGCCAGGATGAGTGAAAGGAGAAGAAATTACTCTTTATTTCAGAGACCAGCAAGCTACTTAGAGTAATTTATGCATTTGTCATAGCAAGACTGGACTGTAAAACTGTTGCAGAGGAGAGCAATTCTTGGAAAATAACACCAAACCTCTCTGTTCAATCCAGTCATCCATGTTGGAGGGGAACAAGAGCAGTGGGACCACAGGAACCTTTTGCCTTACACTGACTTCTAAGAGACTTCAGGTCCTCTGGATGGGTCACCAAAATCCTTCAGAATCTGCCCCCAGGCTGTGGATGAACATGATCCTCGTGTCATGTCACAGTTCATTTTTGTCTTTGTCAATAACTGCTTCTTTGCCCTTTACAAATTGTTTTTCAAAATCTTTCTTGTTGATTTTCTTTATTCCTTGTCATGATTTAACCTCTCTGTGTAGTGCTTATTTGGGGACTATAAAGGGAAAAAATGTACATTGAAATTTTGTTTTCAAACAACCTGTAGGACATCAGGTATGCTGCTAAACTTCTTGAAAGTTTATTAGACAACTTTGAAAACAACAGATACAGACTATCAGTTAGTATTTTCTTGCTGGTTAAAGTCAAGGGCTCAAAACTTCTAGATACTTCCTTATCTTTGATGGCTACTCTGCCAGTACCATGCATTTGTATTTAAAAATAAATAAAATTCCTTCTCTAGCAGGAAATGAGTTTTCTTATCAGATCAGGCAGGTGAATAGCCATGCTTTTAGCATGGTTATGCAAATCCCTGCAAAAACTCAAGGAGTAAAGGAACTAAAGGAGGTCAGAACTGCAGGGTGTTCTAAAGAACTATTTTATAAGTATTTGTGGAAGGTATTGCTGTAACCTGTGGGCTCAGTTGACAGAGAGAAGTCTCTGTGTTGGGTAACTCAGAAGGCTGGAATAATAATACAGAGAACTTCAGCTCCTGTGTTAAGCTAAGAATGGCTGGTTTGCCCAACAAAATGTTCTGTGGGGTTTTGTTCTTCCTATACTTCAGTCCAGAAGTGTGATCAATAAATAGGGATTTGTTTTCTCCTAATTTTTCTACTCCTGTAGAAAAGCTTGCACTGGATCCCACCATGGCATAGATTTTATGTTTGGGGTGTTTTCTCCAGCTGAACCTTAGCTCAACCACTAAGTAAAATAAAAATATCAACTGGGTTATTTTTTGGAAATATTTTCTAGCAGGTTCAGCTGCTAGAAAATCAACCAACCAATCCTTGGGGCAGGGCATGAAAGGAACAACACACCCTCATGGTTGGAAGAAACCAAGTCAGGAGAGGGTAATCCATTGCACTTTGTTCCATTCAGGTTAAGCTCTGTTATAACTTTCCATGACTGTTTTTATTGATCCTGGTTGTTCACTGGTGGCATTTGCTGCCTTCCTTCCTTTGTTCCAATAACTGTACATGTAAATAAAGGAGTAGATCTTCTCCAGCCCTTACTGACGGCCAGGCTTTGAACTCCCAGCCCAGCCAAGGGCTGAGCCTCTGCTGGAGCCCCAACACTGATTGCTGCTGTCAATGACTCTGCTCAGTGTTTGAACACAAATCATTAAGTGGTTTATTAGTCCTTTGCACCCTGCTAGACAAAAGCTGGTGTCTTTGCCAAGCCTTGTAGTGCAAGTTGTTGTGTGTGCCCAGTCATCCTTATGCTGGAAAAGCCTTGGGAGCTTTGTGGAAAGAAGGCAGAAAGCCCATTGTCCCAGCGAGCAGAATGGCTCAGTCTGGCTGCTGAAGGGCACCTGTAGGGTCTCACAGCCCCTGCCTTGGGCCTGCTAAAGGGCAGGGACAGGAGCACACAGTGGCATTTGCCTCCTGCTCTCCAGGTGTCCATGGACATCTCGCTGGTTCCTGCAGGGCTGTGAAATACCCTGGTGTGGTGTTCAATCCCCATCCCCTGGTGCTCACCAGTGTCAGGCTGTGAGCATTCCCTGCAGCCCCTGGCAGCCAGAGCTTCAGGCTCCCAGCTGGCAGCTCCCTGCCCTGTGCCCAGGGAGCCTTTGCCCAGGGTGTGCAGGGCGTGCAGCAGCATCCCTCCCAGGGCATATGGGGACAGGGCAAGCCACTGCTGTCCCTTCTCACAGAGTGGGTTGGGAGGGACAGAACTTCAAGCCCATGCAGTGCCACCCCCTGCCATGGGCAGGGACACCTTCCACTGAGCCAGGGTGCTCCAAACCCTGTCCAGCCTCTGAGGCTCTGAGGGCCATTACAGGAGGTGCCTCTGCCGTGCTGCTGCCCAGACTGTGCCTTCCTCAGGCTGCCTTTGCTCCTCACACAGTCAGGGATCAGGCAAATCTGGGCTGCACTTGGACCTTAACCTCTTCAGGGCTTGATAACAGAGCTGAGCCACTGTTAAGAAACTGCAAGTTAATGCCAATTACTTTCTCAGGTATTTACCTTGCTGGAGATAACCAGAGATTATTACCTGAACTTGCTATTTTGACTTTTCTGCAGAAAGATGGTGCAAGCTGAGCAAGATAAAGCTGTGCATTATACTGATAATTCAAATTACAGTGGTGCCTTTCTTTTTAACCCACTTAGAATTGCATAATAATGCAGCACAGGCAGGAAGTTTCTTTCCTTTTTTTTTTCTTTTCAAGATCACTCTCACTGCATTGCAAGGGAAGTTATTTGTTTTCAAAACTGTTATAGCAACATGTATTTATCAGTTGACCTTGAACTTCATTTTTAATGAATAACAAAAGTCAACAGAATACTGGCTCTTGATAATCTGTAAGAGACATCAAAAAAAAGAGAAAAGTTAGGTAAGAAAGGCACATAAAATCAGGTAACAGTCATTAATGAGTCATGTTATTGCTGTTTACACTATTAAACAGAGTTAATATTGCCTTTCAAACCTTTCAAAGCTAAGTCTTGTGGGGTTTTTCTTAACTAGAGTGAAGGACAAAGATAAGTAAAGTGGAAAAAAGTCAAACTACGTTCTGTGATTCAGGCCAGTATAAAAGAAGGTAACTCAGCAGGAGAGTGAACAGCATGTGCTGGGGGAGGAAGAGGATGTGTCAGTAGAGAAAGGAGAAAAACATGGAAACGTTATCAGAATTGTTTTCTTTATAAACCTGCTGCCCATTTCTTGCTTCTTTTTCATAATGTAGGTCTGACTGGTTAATCACTGCACATGATGGTTGCCTGTGGCTTTGTTCCTGTACTTGACTGCATTTTTAATTGTCAAGGGCACCTACAGCAGTGTCCAGGCATCGTTTCAGGCTGTTGCTCCAAACCCAGGTAAACACAAGTGGAAGTTCCACTTGGAAAAACTCTTTTGCTCATGGAAAGGGAATTTTTAAACTTCACTGTTGACTAAGTCTGAGCAATTAGCTCTGAGTTTGCATTCTGCAACATTACCTAGAAGCTGCTTATCAAATCAGGGAGCAAGGGCCTTGGAACCCAACGTACTTAATTAATTTTGACCAGGGAGCTGATATGTAAAGCAAGCTTACCAAAGAGCAAAAATACACTCCTTGTACACCCCCCCTGCATCCCTTCTGGCAAAAACCTCCAGCAGACACACGTCCAGGAGGAGCAGGATCTGTGGATGAGCTGTGCAGGGGCGAGGGGTGATCCCTGAGTGGGTGGCATTTCATGCAGGCAGGACACTCGCAGATCCCTGTGCTGGGCAGTGAGGACAGCACAGCAGCCCCTGATGTGTGCATGCTGTGCACTCCCTCTTCTGGATAGCTCGGAGTGCTGGTGCCGGTGGAATTTCCTCCCTGGGCTTAAAAGCCTGGCAGGGCTGAAGTTACAGTGCTGCTGCTGGGTTGTGGTGCCTCAAACAGGAGCAGGGAGGCACAGTGAGCAATGGGGGCTCTGGGGGGTTCTGGCACAGCCACGAGTTGTGTGGGTTGTTATCAGCTGTGTGGAGGTTATGGTAACACAAAGGGGACCTGACCAAGCCTGAGCAGGGGCTTTCAGAACCAGCATTTCAGTGCTGACCACATCAAAACTGGAAAATCTGGATCTGACTGCTGTGGCCAGCCTCTTCCAGTGCCGTGAGTCACACGGCAATAATGGCTTGGATGCCCTACATGCCAGGCATCCAGACCTTTGATCACGATTTGGGCTCTGCAGCTCGGACTCATCGCTATGGAAATCTGATTTTCATTTAGGAAAGCAGCTGTGACCTTGCAGCCAGGTCACCTAAAAAAGTGGGGCACAGCCCTGTTCCCACCCGTGCCCCTGGCTGACCCTAGGCATGTCATCTGCCCTCTCCTTCTGTAAAACAAGGCTGGTGACATTTCTGATATCCTGGGAGGAAAATGAAACCACATCAAATCATAGATTCATGGAATGGTTTGTGTTGGAAGTGACCTTAAAGCCCCTCCCATTCCATCCTCACCATAGGCAGGGACATCTTTCCCTATCCCAGGCTGCTCTAAGCCCTGGCCTTGGACACTTCCAGGGATGGAGCAACATAGCTGGGGTAATTTGATGCCTGGCATTGCAAGCCTTTAGCAGCTTTGTCAGACAGAGAAACAAAAATTTCCATATGAAATATTCATTACCTTATTATTTTTGCTCTGGTTAGGGAGGGTTCATAGTATCCTTTCTTGTAACCTCTGTGCGGTCCTCCCACCTCTCCAGCCTCCACCAAGCAAAAAACCCCAACTCTCCATCCTTTCACTGCTTCTTTCCTGGAGCAGACTGATGAGGATTGCCTAATTAACTCCTTAGGGCTGGGGAATATACCCACCAATTTCTTCCCTATCAAAAAGTTTGGACCCTTCCTGTCCACACCCCCAAAACCTTTAGATTACTCCACACTCAGACCTCCAGGAATCTTCAGTCTTGAAGAAAACAGAATTTTGGGGTAATCTGTTTGGTCCCTTCCTTCCCACACCCTTTATGGGTGGGTTTACAGCTATATTAAAGCTCATGAATCTCATATGCCTCCAAAATAGCAAACCCATTGGCAGCACTCTATTTTCCACGTGTAATTAAATCCTCAGTGTCCTATTGGACCATGCAATTTCATTGCTAAGCATTGTGCTGCTGACAGAAGAGAATGCTTCAATTTGAAGCCCATGAGATTTAAAGGAATAAAGTAAAGCTTTGCTCTAGGTTTTCAAAAGCCCAAACTCTGCCTGTGCATCCATTATACATGACAGAATGATTATACTACCAAAAAAAAAAAAAAAATCAGATATCCAATCTTTTGTATTTTGGCTGCAGGCAGTTCAGCTCTGTCTGGTTGAGTGCACGTTGTGTGTTCTTCCTTTGGATACACAAAGAGCTCTAGGTTGGGGATGAAAGGGGCAGGGGGCTGGAATCACATCAGGCTGTTTTCCCTCTGTGTTTGGATAATGCAAGAACAGGCTCTACACACACAGGAATCTCTGGGGATCATCAGTTGCTGTAGGCAAACTCAGTCCCCCATTGTTCTGATGCAAAATCAGAAATACCAGTTCATAATGTGTTGAAAGGTTTCTGTGCATCCTAAAAAAATGATGGAATCATCTGACATGTGGGCTTGGTTTTTACTGGGATATATATCCATATGTATCCTCTGCAGCTGGGTGTCAGGTCTAGCTGTGCCCATACAGCTTCCCAGGTCAAGAAATCCATGATTTGGTGAGGGTTATGTTGGTGAAATCAAACTGTTGCTCACCTGCTGCTGATTAATTTACTTGCAGTGTTTCTATACAAGCAGATGAAGCATTCAGTATTTTTAGCATGGTAAGAACTTCTACAAGCAGTGAAAGCACCAGGCTCTGAAGAATCAGAATATCAGTGCACCTACACTGGTGTTTGCAGTGCTTCAAGTCGTACAGGTGGAACTGGTACAGTGGAGGGTCTGTGAGTGACAGGGCTCAGGGTCCTGCAGATTAGCTGATGTGTCTAGAGAGGTCTGTGATAAAATCATGTACTATGGACCAGCAAGTCTCACGTATTTTGTATTCTTGTATTACGCACTAGCAAGGCTGCATACAGGTATACAAAAATCCCATATTCTGGAGGATCATTTTCTTGGCTTGTTTGTTCTTTCAGCTGGTCTTACTGATCCATAACTCACTGTTCAGCCACTTGTTCATGTCATACTGCAGGCAGTCCTGTGGTTGTGTAAGGCTTCAGCTCCTCATTCCCAAAGTTCCCTTTTCTTCCACAGCCCCTTCCCTCTGTCACACACGTCCCAGCCTTGCACACAACAGGTGTGACATGGTCCTGGATATGCACACCTGTATCCATGTCCCCAGTAAAGCTCACCCCCAAGCTTAGATTCCCAAAGAGACTCACAGAGGCCTGCAGGGCTTTCTGTCATTTATTTCCCCCAGCTACTCCTGCACAAGTATTTATGGGTGTCTTGCACCAGTGGTAAGACAAGGACAAGAGTTACACATGCCAGCCCTGAGAGGGCTTGGAACCTTTTCCAACAGAGAGCTAGATTTACCACTGTAAATCAACACAGGTGTTGCCTGCCTGTTATTAACTGTTTTGAAATACAGTAGCACTCTTTTTTATTTTTGCTTCTGAGCTGGATATACTGTGTGCACAGGTAACAAAAGGGAAGGAGAAGAACAACCACAGCTCCTGTCAGTCACATATGGGGTCTGTGCTGCCAACCACACGGGACCACATCATGGCTGCACATCATACACTGGACTTCTTTCTCCCTGTCTGCTCTGTGACTTGAAATTCTTTCTCCCCTTCCTGCTCATCCCCAAGGATTTCTGTTTTCTTCACTCAGCTCTGCCCATGGCTCTGGCTGCCCTTCCTGAGGATGAGCCAAACCATCCCTTGTGCAAGGAAAGGCTGGTGTGAAACTCTGGATGCAGCCTTTCTCCAGTGAAACTGGAAGCTGCAGATTTTCTCCTGACACCTACAAGGACCATGTCTAGAGCTCTTCAGACTCTCAGCACCCAATTTTTGTGGTTTGTGAAACTCAGATTGAAAAAGAGGGAGTTCCCTGCTCCCCAACACAGAGAGGAGCAGTGAGTTTCATCACTGTCAGCTGCCTGAGCCCTCAAGTGACCTCTTCTAACATCTGAACAGCTGTGAGGGGAAAAAAACAAAGCTCTCTTGCTGAGGAAGGAGGAGGAAGTTCAGGCTGTTTATGTGTAGTTATGGTTTCCTCTGTTTTTTCCTATTTTGTGTTGTGCTTGCTGGGTTTTTTTTTTAAAGCTGCAGAAAGCAGACTTTGCAGGGCACACAGCAATATTCACTGTATATGCTGGAATATACTGTTGTTTTCTCAGGATACAGGCTGTGCTTGCGAATTTCTGAAATCTGGGCTCCTATAAGGGTCTATAAGAGGCCCAAGACATGTTCTAGAATATAAACAGAATTGAATTGTACAGATATAAAATGTTTTGGTTGCTTGAGTGGATAATTTCAGTCCAAGACAGGTAAAGGCCAGTTTCAAATTGAATGAAGTATTCTCAAGCAGTGAGTAAATGAATGAGGAGAGGTGGAGTATTCTCTTACATGGACAGCACTTTGCCATCCAGTATCTTTGCTGGGCCCATTTTCAGATGTTTTTCCCTCCTGGCATATTTTTTATTGGTCTTTTGTGGCTCTAGGCAAAGGCCTCTCCTCCCACTTCTCTCTCTAGTTCATGTCATATTTAGTTTCTTATTTCCTAGCTCTGTATCTCCAAGCGGCACAGAGAATACCTAAACATCAATGCTGGTAATACATATTGTGATTTTCTGGATTCCTTTTCAAGGCTGGGAGATCAGTTTCTTTCTGGACTCTTCAATCAAAGCTCAAGCACAATAAGAGCCTGACCTTCAATTACGTTATTAGGTCTCTTCTCTCTGAAATTGCTGGTTATGCCTCTCCTTGAGTCAGCAGAACTGTTGTGTGCCTTCACTCCTAGTCTTTCTGTAGCACTGATTGTCCTTGTGTTATACACACATGCTCTCAAACAGCATGTGCCTCTGGTCTTGGAGCTTCAAATTAATCTTGATCTTTTTGAGGGGTGAAGTGTACCTGAAGGGTAGTGGAATTGTACTGGTGTTGGTGTAAGCCAGGAATGAAAGCACTGGCAGGAGTAAGGCTGTAACTCTTACAGCTGCAATGTCCAGACTGTTATTTTTCACTGAGGATAATCTGAAAGAAAAGAAATGTTTATGCTGGCTTTGGAATGTTTCAGTCCGGTCCCAAACCACTGACCTCCTAAAAACAAAACAAATATATGCCAACACCTCCCTGAAATCCTTTTGAAAACCCTGAAATCCCCAGGCATGTGCTAATACCAGCCAGTTTGCCTGAATATGCACAAATAATAAATAAAAAGAGCCACATGTCTGGTTGAATCACAGAGCAATTAAGAACCTTGAATGAAGGCTTGCAGATGCTGCCTTTGCAATTTATGGTTTGTTCCTACACTTTATAAGGACTAAATGAGAGTATGATGACTGTTGGCATATCCTGCCGACAATAATATTAGAATATCCTCACTTTTAAGAGTTCTATTTTGAGTAACTGTTTAAATAGTGAAAGAGGGGAATTTCATACTTTCTTGTTGAATCAGCAAAGACTTGAAATCTCCTGTTGCTTTTCTCTTCAGTTATTTATAGCTTGGATTATCTCCTCCCCAACACTTCACTCTTGGAGCCTGTAAATCCAGCTAAGAGTCATGCAAGACTCCTGTAGCCTCAGTTCTCTCTCCAGCTCTCTCTCTGATCAGACTGGATACAAGGAGTGACTTTTCCCGCATAAGGAAAATCAAACCTTGGAGGTTTGTGCAGTCTTCCACCTTTGACATTTCCAAGAGGTTTCCTCTTTCCCTGTGTCAGAACACAGGTTTGATCCTGATGCTCAGTCCTGCTGCAGCTCCTGGCAGCTTCTCCTGCAAGTCTCCTTTTTATCAAGTAACAAACAGCCATGGATTCTTTAGAGTGGGATGAACAGGAGGCATAAAAAATATTAATTGGAGTATTGTATTAATTGGAACAGGAGAACAGAGAAAATATTAACTGGAGTATTGACATGCTAACTGCAGTACTGACTTCAACATATTGGAAAAGAATAGATTTACACTGCAAATGGAGAGATGCTCTCTGTGCTTGCTCTTAATCCTGGTGCTATGGAACTGAGGATGTTTGCTGTCCATGGCATGTGGTGGTTGTCAGTGTGCTGAGGAAGGGCTTTGGGTTGGATGCGTCCTCCTGAAGGCTGCAGGAGATGTCAAACCAAAGAACATAGAACAGAACACAGTCCTCAGAACTGTGTGGCTTTTGTCTCCCCACAGAAAACCATCACTGGAAAAGCACTTCATGGTTTAAGGCAGCAGCAGGATTGCTGTGGCCTTGCTGGGTTATTTTGCTGCCGCAGTGGAAAGAAAGGAGTGGAGTGTGTAGGGCAGAATCTGCCTCTGCTTTTAGAACTATTCCTGGCAACAGGATCTGCAGTCCAGGTCTGAGTATTTCCTTTTGGTTTTCCATACCACCTCCTTCTTCCATCTTAGGGTGGAAATAGAGCCATTCCTCAGCCACTGAATACCGAAATCCTGTTTCCTGTTAAGCTTCTGTGATGGAAAAAAATGCTTGCAGGAAAGGAAGCACAAAGAACCTCCATCAGGAACTGAGGCAAATCTGACAGTGTGGCTCCAAGGCCTGGAGGGACGGGCATTGCACAGAGCTCTGCTCCTGGAGATCAAATGTCAGCCCTTCAACTTGGGCTGGATTTGCATGTGCAAATTATTCACTAGCACTTTATTTTTGCATATTCTCATATGGTACTGCTAACAAAACACAGAGCAGCTCCTCTGTGGGTGTAAGAGCTTTGTTTGTGTCTCTCTGATCTCTTGGTACCTGCTTATAGAGGTTTAGTTCCATATTTTGTGTTTCCTTGGCTACTCACAGCATGGCTCCCTAACCCAGTGTTTAACATATTTTCAGGGTGATACAGCAATGGCAAACATTTTACCTTAATCCACTAAACTACTAATTTAGAAGTAGAAAAACACCAGCTTCTGGAGTTTAGTCGCTGCAATATTGCATCTGTTGTCAGTGGTAATTGCAGAGTACACAGAGCTTGATTGGCAGGGGCAAAAAGCCTGTTCATTCCATTCCTTATTTATCAGAAATTAAAAGCCAGCCTTTGTGCATGGCATTTGTGATGGCACCACTCTGGGGCAGCACCAAGCCCTGAGTTGCTCAGATGGCACAGATCCCATTCAAGGAGCTCTGGTGATGCAGCTGATGGAATCCTCACCTTGCAGCAGCTGTGCCCAAACTAGCTGTACAACTATTCACATACTCCTACAGAATGAGTCTTTTTTCTTGTTTTAAAATGCAAATACATCTCCATTTAAACAGGACAGAACCCAAGAGTCCCCTCAGCAATGTCTGGGAAACTGCATTTACTGAGTTAGAAACTTTGGGCTTGTACCCAACTCAGATATCTAAAGATTATTAGTTTGCTTAAGGAAGGGAAACAGCTCTTCACAGAGTGCACAAGAGGGAACTTGCACAACACCCCAGTTCTGCTCCCTTGGAAGCAAGCTGCATTATTCCTATTTCTTACAGTGTTACATTAAATGTATTGGGATAAGCCCTGTTGTGTTTGCCTCATGGAAGGTATTCCTAAGGGATCGAGGGAAAGGGGCTGTGCCTGGGAGGGGCAGCCAAGCAGGCTGGTGTGTCAAGTCTGGCATTGTGAGGGAAATAAACAGGCATTGGGGGGGAAATGATTGGTGGAATGTTTTCTATCTTTTCCTTCACAGCTTAGCATATCTGAGAGACTGGTTATCTACAAAGTATGTGGCAGTCCTGACAGACCTTCCCATAACTTTGTCCTTTAGGTTTCTACCAATTGTGCTGGCACTGCTTGCTCTATTTGCAGCTGATCTTGAAACAAAAAAAAAGAAAACAAAGAAAACCCCAAAACCAACCAATCAATCAAACAAATAAAAACTTCCTTCAAAACCTCGTTATGAATTATTTTCCCGGGCAAATGATTTTTCATCATAATGTCTTGAACTCTTTCATACCAGCACAATGATAAAATCAGCTGCATTAATTGTGTTGAATCCTGTGTTGAAATCACTACTGAGACTTCATGAATGGGCATATTGAGGACATTTGCACATCTGAATGATTCCAACATCCTGTGACATACTTTGTCTTCCAGAATACACTGAAAAAGGAAATTAAATCCAGATTTTGTGTTAAAAGAAAGAGTAAATTGTTCATTTAAACACAGAACAGGAGAGTTAGATCTACCTTTCAAGTTGTCTATCACCTGAAAAACTACTTCAATAACCATGCTCACAGAAACATGGTTCAGAGCTGGTTGTCTGCCTGGATAAAAAATGGAGCACAACAGACATCTGTTCTGCTCAACATCTTTATCAGATGGAGGTTTGTGCAATCTCCCCCCTTTGACATTTCCAAGACCTGCCTGGTTTGACTTCACAGCTGACCCCAGCTGGGAGCTCGGACCAGATTCATCCTGAGATCCCTTCCAACCTGAATGATTCTATGAAAATTACAAATTGGAAGGATCTCTGGAGGTCATCAGGAGATATTAGCTAAAGTTTAGCTGAATTCTTAGTATCTGCAAGCATGGAGACTCCACAACCTCTCCAGGTGACTTGTGCCACTATCTGACTACTCTCAAGAATGACAAAATTCTGCAAGCAATTGGGATTTGACACTTTCTTAATGTCTTTAAACAAAAGTTATGGTAATATAAGTCAAGATGGGGTCAGTATGGATAGGTTGAGTGGTAACATCAATATAGGTAACGTGGCACAAAACTCCAAGATACTCCAAGAATTGAAATAAGATTTAAAAAAATGTGTATTGTAACACTGTGTTTGATCTGATAAATTGTCAGTCTCTCACATGTTATCATAGCATACCCTTGTCTTGTTTTCTCTCTTCCTTTCCTGTTATCCCATGGTTATACAAAGCAGTCACAGGATGAATTCATGGTGGATCTGCAGCACAGGGAGCAGCCAGGAGTGAGGAGAGGGCAAGGCTCAAGTGGTGCAGCTGCAGTGCTGGCACTTGAGCTGATACACATTCATTGAGGATGGAGGAGTGTAGATTGCCTCAGACAATGCCCCACCACTCCAGGACACTGGCTCTGAGTGCCAGCAGTGTTTGGCTGTGCTTCAAAAGTATTTTTACCTTGGAAGTGGTGTATACATGTCGAATATTGCACTTCCCACTCTGCATTGCACTTAACATTTCTCTCATATGGCTGTCACATAGCTTAACAAATCATTATGTGGTATCTGGGGAAAAGCAGGTCAGTGGAATCACAGAGATTGAGGACCATTTCCATAATCTTCATTAATCCTTTCCTTTGAAGTAAAAATATTCCAAATGGCAGTAAATGTCCTTACAGCATTTTGGCACCAGCAGCCAGCCTGGGGTGTCTTCACATTCATTGCTGCATAGGAATAGATAGGGGTGAATAATCTGGAGCAGTGGGTTACAGTTCCACAGGGATAACAAATAAGAAAGAAAAACAATGGCTTTTCATGAGAGTCTCTTAGAACCCTGTTGGGATTTTTTCTATAAATAGTGACTTATTTCTCTCAATCATCTCTACAAAATATAAAATCCAGCAGGGCTGTCATATAAAATCCTGACTGGTGAGAACTATAAATCATGATGATAAATATAGATGCTTTGAGAGCTGGAGCCCCTCTGCTCTGAAGCCAGCCTGGGAGAACTGGAGAGGGACTTGGGACAAGGGATGGAGGGACAGGACGCAGAGAAAGGCTTCCCATTGCCAGAGGACAGGATCAGATGGAATCTTGGGAAGGAATCCCTGTGAGGGAGTGGAGGCCCTGGCCCTAGAGAAGCTGTGGCTGCCCCTGCATCCCCTTGGAAGTATCAGGGCCAGGCTGGACAGAGTTTGGAGTAACCTGGTATAGTGGGAAGTGTCCCTGCCCATGGCAGGGGTGGAACAAGATGGGCTTTAAGGTCTCTTCCAACCCAAGCCAGTCTGGGATTCTATGATAAATGCTGTTTCCTTCTAGGAATGGGCATAATCAATAATTAGGGCTACTTAGCATGATCACTGCTGTGTGGGATGTGAGAGGTGCTGTGGTGAGATAGACAGCTCTGCATGTTTTGAATAACTGTGAGAACCCCAGCAGGAGGAAAGGGAGCACCAGCCCTTTAGGCAATTGGTGCCTGTGTTCATGGTTTAGCAGCAGTGCTGCCTGCCAGGAAAAGCAAGCAAGGTGTGAAGAGAGGACAATATCCTCAAGGAGGCCAATTACTGTAACTGGTAAATAATAGCCAAAGGTTTGGTCAGCCAGGCCCTTCTGGAGGTGTGATGAGGCAATTCTGCTCATGGCTTTTAGCTCCTTAAAGGCATTAACTGGCAAGAGGAGCTCCAGATTGAGCAATTTTGATCCAGGTTGGACAGTTTACACCTGTAAAGAATACCTGGGAGATGCAAAAGGCCTGCAAAAGGCCAGGGAATAAGGGGGAATGAGTTGATGGGTTGCTGTGTCTGTGGGTGGTGGTGCATCAGGGTTAGGAGTTGCTGCTGGGAAGCTGGAAGGGAAAAGCAGCTTCCCAAACAATGTGTGACTCCCTTGCTAAGAGAGTCAGCTTGAGGGGGACTGGAGTTTGTGTCTGTCTAGACTTCTGCCCACTAAATATAATACCCAAGTCTATGGAAATTGGCTGTTGAGACTCAGTGGAAATTAATTTTTCCTTCTCTTTAAGAAGCTGGAGACAGTGAATTTTCCTTCACAGCTATTGCAAATTATAATTAATAATTGACTGAGGTTGGAGCTAGATTATGCCCAAGGTCCCCTTTTCACCCAGACCATCCTAAGAGTCTATGAATTAGTCCATTTTTGTCTAACTGCAACTGAATTCTCAGGCTGCCTGCAAAAATCCTTGAGCCAGGTGTGTTTACCAATGAGCTCTGAAAATACCTGTCCTTTTTATTCTCTTGGGTAATTTAACCAAACTAACAGGTTTTTGCCCATTGCAGCCCAACAGGTTTTTAATGCACTATGTTGAGCAGATTTCACAATGAAAGTGTTATGGAACAAATAGAGAAAGGCCAGCTAAATGCAAGGCCTCCTTTCTTTTGGCTGATTAATATTGTTGAGATTTAGGACTCACCTTTGCAGGAACACTCAAGCAATAATTTAAATTAACTAAAAATGTGACTTTAACATGTCAAACTGTATTAAGCCCCTGGGTGGTTAATCATAATGAGAATTAATCTGGCCTTTATTTGGTGTAGCTGACTTTATTTCCAAGGTCAAATTAAAGTTACTTGACTCCTGAATTTTTATAAGGAGGTGTTCAAAATGTTTTCTCTCTTGTCTTGAAGAACCTCCTTTTCTAGGACAGTGAATAATTACCACTATTCTTACTCTGAAGATATTTAAAGTCTCTCATGCTGGTTTTGGGCAGGGCAGAGTTAATTTTCTTCCTGGTGTCTGGTATGGGGCTGTGTTTTGGCCAATTCTGATTTATTTCTTCTGAGCCACTTGGCAATGTCTCCAGCATCCCTTGGTTCACAGCTTCCTTCCAACGTGATCTAATTAACGCTGCTGCAGTTGGCTTCCGACAAACAGCCTTATCAGGGCTGTCCTCAAGGTGCAGGATGCGCTCAAGGTACTACTGACGGGTGAGCCTCACAACTTCCACATTCCCAAAGAGTTTGGATAATCATCACAAAGTCTGGATGTTTATCTGAACCTTATTCAAGCCATTCCAGCCCCCTTGGGTCTGCAGATTTAGGTTAGAAATCTTTGACGTAAGACTCATGGTATTTCCTGCTCCTGACAGGGAGCTCAAGTGTCCCTTTGAGGTGACATTTGTCTCCTGTTTTCACTGCTGCTGAGGGGTTATCAGGTCAGCCATTCTTGGATTTGGGTGCAGGAAGAAACTTAAACATGTTCTTGGTCTCAAGTATAAAGCAAAACAACAAAGCCTAGAAAATGGGCTTTAAAGGGAGTAGAAGGACAATGGGAAAATTTGTAAAAGACAGCCAGAGATTGTGACAGCAGGGATGCAGGGGCTGTTGTGGGAGGACAGACATCTGCAGATCATGGGCATTTGACTGCTTTGTGGGACAAAAGGAAAGTTGCTTATGAAGATAAGATAAATGAAAAGATGAACTAAGAACACAAATGAGCAGGAGAAAGTGCCTTCATGTTCAATTTAGGGTTACATTAAGCTTTGCCAAGACAGAAAGAATACAAATAATGTACACAAAGAAGTGGAAATGATAAAAAAATCAATCCAGCTGTGTTGAAGATCAGGAGGGAAGAAATCCCAAATTACAGCACAAAACGCAGGAGCTCTAAGGCTACTTATTGCCCTCTTTTTCCTTTCAAAGAGCTTGTCACTTAATCAGGCCTCAGTATTCAGGCTTGGGGGCACTGGGAATATGTCTTCTGCAATTTCTGAAATCACAGACCTACAGCTTAGGGCAGGATTTATGTAGGAATCATCCTAGGATCAAACTGCTGAGGAGCCACAAGGTCAGGCATATCTAATCATCCTCCAAGGATTTAGGAAGTGCCTTGAGCGAGGACACTGGCAGGAATTCCTAGTGCAACCATCCTGCCTGAGGGTTGGGGAAAATGATGCCTTGTAAAGATGCATTTGTAGAAATATTAATCTCAGCCCAACTGACAACAACAAGGAAAGATGTTTCCTTTGTAAATCTAATAAAAATGTTAAAAAGCAAGCTAACTATTGAGGAAGGACCTAAAACTTGCCTTTGAACTAGAACAGCTTTCATGTAAAAGCAACTTAAGTCTTCTGTGTGATAAACTAAATAACTTTTAACCAAATAGATATTATTCTAATCTAGTCCTTGAAGTTAAAAAGTTTACTTTCTCTGTGATTTCACCATTTATGACAGCCCCTGGCTGTGTTTTTACTGTCATAGCAGCTACTGGCAGACTGCATGTCTCTCACATTCACTACAAAGTAGACAGGAATTTTTTTCCAAGGGGAGCTGGCTGGGCTCCAGTGGAAGAATGCAAGTTATTCATAAGTTCTGGTAGGGTCATTTCTGCTTAATATGGTCTGTTTTTATTGTAGGTTTTATGAAGAAAAAAAAAGCTGTGAATATTTTTAATCCCTTGGGATTGTTTTCTTCAAATGTGTGGGAAATGGCCTCCACCCCAAGCCCCAGCACAGAGTTATGTTGCTGTTTGTCCCAATAATGTTCACCTTTTCCCACCTTGAGGCCTGGCAGGCTGCCAGAAGGTTCCCAAGATGCAGACAGCCCATGCTGTGCTATTTTGAGGACAGAATTGCTGCTGCAGACAGAGACCCATCAGTGTTCTGGTGAAGGGCTGCAGGAGTCTGGACAGAATGGGCCACCCTGCACACCCCCCTTCCCAGGCACAGGCAGCAGCAGCAAGAAGGGGCTTGCTTCTGCCTGGATAACCCTGGCAGGAAAGGGAGAAAAGGCCTTGAGGGGTTCAGGCAGATTCAATACTGAGGAGACACAGCAGAGCCAGGTGAATTTTGCTCAGTGCCGTGGCACTGGCAGGTACCAGGTGCCCATCCAGCAGAACAGAGCTTTCCCTGCTCTTGCCTTGGTTGGTCTCTGGGTTTCCTTTGTGGTTCTTTCAGCTGGAGCTGGTACCTGTGGGAGTACATGGGATCACTCCTGTCTAAGGAGAGAGCTGGGGGCCTTTGCCAGCAGGGGAAAAGCTGGGAAGCTGGAAGATATGAGGTTGTCATAAGGACAAAAGGAAATGAATTGTCCAAGCATAATCTGGAAACTGCATGGAGGCTTCCAAGCAGTAACAAGGTTCTTAGAAGATTTCCTGGGAGGAGGAGGAAAAAGGAACTTGGTGCATTAAGAAAGGGATAATATAATAATGATACAGAAACACTAATTGTGCCAACTGAAGAGTGAATTTGATGAAGAGGAAGGTCCATTTCCAGATTAATTTTCTCTTAATTTCCTTCTATAGTTGCAGAAGCACAGCTATGGAAGTAGAGTGTAACTGAGGAGGAGCAGCACTTCACTGATGCTGTGAAATGGGTGAGTTGTCAAGCCAAGTGAAAGTGTTATCATGCCCCTAACCTCCATCCTGGATAAATCAGCTGTTGTAACTGGAAACAGCACCACAATCAATGTGGTTTGCATGTTAATGGGTGAAAATTCAGCAAAATCAAACCAAATAATAAATTGAGTATTTCACTTTATAATTGATAATGTTTCTGTAATAACTTTTAATCCAATGTTTTAGGCTGATTCACCATCCAAACTGTCTTAAATACTGCAAAGCTCAGAATGAAAATTGTATTTTATCTGGCTGTGTGTATAGGGAGTGCAGAAAAATGGGTGATTTCCCCCAGGTCACTCCAGGACAGCTGTATAAGGGTGATCCACAGAACCTTGTAACACTGCATTTTCAGGTGGGAGACACCCTATGGAAATTGCATGCAGGGAATGAAGGACATTGGAGTGGTATGTGGTTGGTGAGGACCTGCTGGGAAGCCTCTTGGGATGTTTGTGGCTCATGTGAGAGCAGCTGTGCAGAAAATAGTTTTCTTTATCTGCCCTGTGGTTAAAGTCAAGCAGACAGGTTAACTCAGCCCAATTTGTTCCAATCTCTCTCTCCCCCCAGTCTCTGTTTTTCCTTTGACTGTTTCATGCCTGTCTTTTGTTTCCACTCTGGTCAGAGAGGACACTTTAATTTCACATGAAAGAGCAGATTGATGTGTGATGCCAGGGATTTACCCAGCATTGCTGGCATACTCAGCTTTGCATTTTGCCTGCCTGAATGTATTTGGAAATTAGAGCATTAAAAAAAAGGGGGAGACTATTCCTCATAAAGCTGAGTTTGTGTGGCTCTTCTGCATGTTCAAAGCAGTGTCCAGACATCATCTAAATAATCTTGTGATCTTTCCAGGGAATGGAAATGTAAACAGTTATCTCCTTCTCTGAAACTGAAGTAAACTGCTCAAGGCCAGCAGTAGGAGAGGTTCCCCTTCCCTTCCCACTGCCTTTCTTCTGAAATCCTGGGTACAAATCCTTTTCTTCAGGTTTGGGATGGATGAGAAAGGAAGCAAAGGCAGGAGGCAATAGCAAACTTTGAGAAGGCTATACTTACTGACTTTTCCTGTTTTCCCCTCAGTTTAACATCTATGTGTGGAAATGGGGAAATAGTGTACCTGGAGTGCAGAATTTGTCCATGAGGAGGGTCTTGAGCCTGCCTTGGAAGTCACAGTGCATCATTTCTACTCCAAGGGCACTGACCCTCTTGTGCCAGGGAACAGTGGAAATAATGCCTTTGGCACCATGAATTTTGTGTCAGAAGGCTTTATCCAAAGGTGGCCACAGGTCAGGTAATTTTTTTCCTCTCCTTCACTTTACAAAAAACAGCAGGTGGGCAGAACTACTCCTATATGATGATATTATCTTTATAACACTCTTGAAAACAAAATTTTTTTTGAGGCGATATGTACCAAAGATGTTTTAATTATGAATGGAGTAAATTTCTTTCGTTCTTGGTAAAATGGAGATTTCTGATACTTTATCTTGGTAAAACCCATTTCTAATAAACTCAGCAATGGGACACAATGTGGGAAGTGTGTGCCACCTGCTGAGAGCACAATTCAGTAGCTTGGCCAGTAGAAATCCATTTTTTCAACCTATGCATTAGATGTAGAATCAACCTGTTGAGTTCACCTAGGCATGAATTTTCAGGTGAATTTGGACTGGAGGTCGTGAAGCAGTTGGCTGGGAAGCTCACCAAGCATTCCAGACAGCCCCACTGTCATGGGCTGCTTTTGGCCTTTTCCCTTTTGTGTGCCCCAGCCAGGCCTCTGCTGATCCTGGCTTGTCTATAAGCCTTGGAAAGTGTTGGTGTTGGTTCAGTGTTATAGTTTCTCTATGATGTTCTCTGAAAGATTTGTACAAGTTTCTTTCATTTTCTCTTGGCTCATTTGCCTTTTCCTCTTTCAGTTTTTACCTCCTACTAAAGCTGAACTAGTAGTCCAATACAGGATATATTTAAGCCTTCCTGCTGCTTGGATAGAGCCCATCTATTTTTCTTTGAGAAGGATTAAAAATTAATTTTAATTATTCAAAAAGTCATGGGACTGCCTCTCTTTAAAGCCTCACCAATCTCCCTTTCTCTCTGCTTCTCTTCCTCTCCCCATGGCTTTCTTTTCAAAGCACAATAGATTCTTTTCTTTGTTCTGGATATTTTCATCCTCCTGTAAAATTCACTAATGAATCCTTTGTGTAAGTATCAGCCTGATCTTTCAAGCAATAAATGGGAACAGAAAAAAATTACAAAGCCCCAGTTCAGAGTTCTATATTTCATATAAAATATGAAATAATATCCTCTTTAAAGCAAGGTTTTTCTGCAGCTGCTTTATCATTCCTTTAGGTGTTGCCTGTGAGCTCTTCAAAGCCCCAGTCTTGCTGTTGGCAGAGGTGAGTCTCTCTGGAGGGGGTGTAATTTAATGAAAAAAAAAGAACTAATGGCTCATTTTTAACCATTTAAACCACCTCAAAACCTTACTGGAGTCAATGGTCTGGTCATTTGGGCAGGGAAATTTCCAGCTCTTCTGCTGCCTTGTGTCCCTCCCTTCACAGCACCCAGGGTAAATATGTTACCCACTCATGAGGAATTTAAACTGTAAGATTTGATGAAGTAATCCTTTCCTTACCAGATGGATACTCTAACAGAGTCCTGTTATACAGATGGCACACTGCTGTCATAGCTACAGAATTTCTAATCACAGCAAGAATTAAAGTAAGATTTTTAAAAGGTGGCTTGCTCCTTCCAGAAACCTCCAAAAGGGCCTCACACTCCAGACATCAGCCATTCTCTCGAGACCGGTGCCTGGCATCTGATCAGTTTTATAATAAAACAATATCCATGGAACCCACTTTCCCTTTAGGAAGTTTTTTTAAAAAAGAAATTGCTTATTTTCATCTCTAGAAAGCACGTTTTTCCTAAGGTAGGGGAAATGGAGATAAAAACATTAACTGTGTGTTTGATGTTCTGATGCAAATGTTTCAGAAGCAAGGCCTTCCAGTGCCTAAGAGGAAGCTACAGAAATGATGGAAAGGGACTTTGGACAAGGGCCTGGAGGGACAGGACAAGGGGGAATGGCTATAAGCTGCCAGAGGCAGGTTTAGATGGGATATTGGAAAGAAATTCTTCCCTCTGAGGCCTGGCACAGGTTGCTCAGAGAAGCTGTGGCTGCCCACAGCGTGTAGAATCACTTAGGCCTCTAACAGTTACCCAAAGCAAATGACAAAACATTTCATATGGCCTTCAATTGCATTAGAGTTTGCAACAACACAAAATAACACAACTTGGAACCCCACTTGAGAGCAGCATAAACACACTTGTGGAGTTTCTCAGGGCGATTTTTCCCAAATGACAGACACGATAGAAGACAGTGGTGTTTGTTTTCCAGCAGTTTTTGCACAGTTGCTGAAAGTTTCATTCCCTTCTTCCCTGGGTATGCCATGGAGGAGCAGTTCCCAGAGAGAGTTCAGTTCCTGTTTGGCCTCTGGTTCATTAATATTTGTGTACACAAACAACTGACACGCCAGACAATGCTCTCCCTGCAGAGCACTCACACACATCCCTGCTGCCAGAGTATTGTTTTCTACATGGCAGGAAACTATTCCAGAAATTACTTTGCAGTTATCTGGCAAAAAGTGAAGTGTTATAGATTCCTCTGCTTCCAACCTCATCCCTAGGTGGAGTCAGGGAGATATTTCTGACCTGTTTAATTGGATAAATTCATCACTGGGCATGGGGATGAGGGGGGGGAAATTGGACTCTGGAGAAAATATTTTCTGTTAGGACTGAGGGCTGACCTGTTCCCATGTTTTGACAGCCTGCATTCCCTCCTCTTACCATCTCCTTACCTGGGGAAGAGCTGGGGGCACAGCAGCCAGGTTCCCTCTGGCTTCCTCCCAGTGGTGGAAGTACAGCTTTCCATGGGCCAGTAAAGAGAAAGGTCCTACCTTTTAGCAGAAGCTCTGGAGACATTAAAGCAGGGGAAAGAAATGTTGCTAAATTTTGAGTCCATCTCCCTACAGGACTAAGCTAAATTATTCAAATATCATCAAACCTCAGGCAAAATAACTCCAACAGCAGAGGGAGTCTGAAAGGAAGGAGAGGCACAAACAGAGACTGGAGAGAGGAAATGTTTTTGTTAATCCCCAACCATTTTGTGCTCAGTGTTTCTTGTCTCGCATTTTAATGATTTGGCACAAGTGGGGAGAAAAAAATGTGAGGCATGTTGAGGCTCATGGAAAGCAGAGCTGTGTCCTCTCTGTATACAGAGCTCATGATAGAGATATGAATGAAAAATTTATCTCTTTCTGGAATGCAAAGGATTTAGTGAACTTTGGGAACCATCCCAGTTCTTTCTCTTCCTTAATACTCGTGCAGCTTTGAATATAGAAGTGCAGATAATCTGTATTAGCTGCTGGTGATGGGTTCTTTGTTTTCAAAATAATTTGAATTTTCCTAAGCTTCTCTTTGTTTAATCAAGAGCTATTTGCTACTTCACAACATTTCCCAATGAGCAATGTTTTTCAGTGGACAGAAAACACTTTAATGCTGGAAAGAGATACCAAAGAAATTTTGACCTTAGCAGCTTGAGTGATGTAGGCAGGCTGGAAAGGGAACATCCTCAGTGATGGTTTGGGGAAACATTCTGCCTGCAGATGAGCAGAGATGACGGGAACACTTTCAATAAAGAAAGCAAAGCAGGAGCAAAGCTGCTCCAGTAATGGAGTAACATTAACGTTTTCTGGAGAGTTGCAGGACTCTCTGTGCCCTGGGAAGGTTTGCTCCTATCCCCCTTCTTGCCCTCCACATCCACAGCCATCCCAAAGTTTTCCTGGCTGTTGAGGCAGGTGCCTGTAAAGAGAGGAGTGAACTGAGGAGCAGAGAATTGGATGTACAGGTTCTGTTTTAACAACGAACTGCAAATTGCGACTCTTGCAAGCCCTTTGTTCAGTATCTTCATGGAAAAAATTAGATCCCTAAATGGAAAACATTCCATCAAAGATGAAAGTTGTGAAAAGAGAGAGACAATGGAGACTGTTTTAATATAAAAGGAACATCTGAAAGCAGTAAAACAATAAATTAATGACCAGTGCACCTTAATCTGAGACAATTATCAAGTCTATCTTCTATTTAATTAAGTCCCTATTGTACATTATTATTTTAATTATTATTTTCCCTATTTCAAAGGTAATTGAAACACCTCGTTGGTAAATAACACCTGAACCCATACACTAAGAATGGGTGAGTTGGGACTTCTTGGAAGAAAGCAGCCTAATTCCAATGTAAGAACCCAAAAACACAGCTCACAGAGCTTAGTGCTGTGTCTAGGGACCAGCAGAGTATGAACATCCTTGGGCCTGGACTTTTGGGCTGTTCTCAAAAAGATGTGGATTTCCACAACATAATATCCACCTGGCAATATGAAGTGGGAAAACAAACTATGCCATCCAACAGGGAATGAATTAATCACAGCTAAAGTAGAAAAGTTGAAGGTGTTTCCAGAGAAAGAGTTTGGCATTGGGCAAAAATATAGGAAAAAGGCCTGGGAGGAGGAAAGAGTTGGGATTTTGGATAAATTACATTTTTCTGTTCTGAGTAGTGGAATAATCTAAGAATAAAGGGAAAATTATCATTGAATCCCAGAATAACTTAGACTGAAAAGTACCTCTGGAGACCATTGAGGTCTAACCTCTTGTTCAAGGAAGATTTAGTTAGATGTGGTTCTTATAGGCCTTGTCCAGTCTAAGTCTGATTATCTCAGTGTCCAGACACTGGACATTTCTGACAACCTTCATGGTGAAATAACAGAACTGGTACATAACTGGAATTTGCCACATCCCACTTGTGTCTATGCCTCTTGCCTATAGCTGTGCACTTCCAAGAAAGTCTGGCTTGATCCTCCCTACACTTTCCACTGAGGTTGTAGATCTCACCTTTGTCCTCTCCAAACAAATCCAGTACGTTCCACCTCTCCTCAGTGTCCTGGGTTCTGGGAAGGGGAAGGTGCTGCAGTACTGAGTCACTTCATTGGCGTTTGCTTGGAGATATAGGACTGTAGACTTTGGTTTAGAGGCACCTTGAAAATGCTAATTACATTTGAAGTGGTTTTGGCCATCTCCAGCAAAGCAACCTGGGTCACTAAGGAGTTAAATATCTTGCCCAGGGGCCAGGGCTGAGGCCAGGATGCAGAAATCCTGAACTTCAGCCTCTGCCCTGTAGTCTGTCCTAGGAAAATCAAAGTGGTTTTTACAGTGTGGACCAGTGTTTAGGTCTGTCATTACCAAAAAGGTAATTGCTAAAGTTAACAGTAAATCACATGCTAATGCTTTGCAAAGAGAATAATCTTCCTTAAGCAAAGTTGAAAAAGTGCCTTTGTAACTCCAGCATGTCCTCTGGCTGGAGCAGCTGGATGCTCCCACCTTGGCACAGCAGCAATGTGTCTGTCCTTGGCCAGTGGGAAAATCTGCCAGGGTGTGCGATGAGCTTCTGCCACAAGGTGACAGACACAAAAATCAGAAGCTTTATAAGTTTAACAGCCTCTCTGGGTATTGCAATGGGAGGAGGGATAGAGCAGAGGAACAAAAGGCAGTCTGATGGAATCATTAAGATTGGACTTATGGGGTTACTCAGCACTGGGGTTAGAGCACAGCACATGGGTATGAGCAGCTGCTTCCAGATTTGTGAGATTTAGGTTGCATTGGGGAGATATCTGGTACTGAAAAGGTAAGTCCTACAGTTGTCTTTATCCACAATGAATAGCTGGTTTTTATGTGTTTCCCAGTGGCATTTATAGCAGGCCTCTCGCCAGGTTAACTCCTGCAGAGGGAATCTTTAAGGTAGTTCTTGAAAAGAATGTTTTCTATTGAAATGGAGAATAAAAGCATTTATTTGGCAAAAGAAAAGCTGTTTTACTGTGTGGCCCTTGTATTTAATATGAGAAATTAATAATGAGAGAACCAAGTGCTCCTACTTCTTGCATGAAGCTGAAAATGCCTGAAATGTTCTAACTGGCAAAACCTAGGAAAGGAGAACAGAGAGGAAAAATTCAGTTCTTTTTTGCTGTTTATTTTTGTGTTTTAATGTCTGTGCCAGGAGAACTCCCATCTGGATGTGGTACCTTGGCCTTGGTTTTGAGGGGGTGGGGGATATCTCCTCCTGGCCTCTTGTGTGCACTGGGTAAAACCTCTGCTGTAGGAATTCTGGAAGTTCACAGGCTTCAGTTGTGTGTTTGTGCCCAGTCTTCCAGCCCAGCTGTCCAGGATATGGGACGCTTATCTTAGCAGGTTATATGGATTTGTTTTGAAAGGCATTTCACAAGTGATGAAACAAATCTCAAGCTTGGGTACTGTGCTAATAATCATAATCCATGAGTCAGAAAGGATTCAAATGTCCCTTTCTGTTTTAGGCATAAACATATCCACATTCACATCCACATCCACATCCATATCCATGCCAAGGCTCACTTTTAAGTGGATTCTTTTTTGACTCCATTACCCATCACTATTCCTAATATCCTGTACCCTTCCAGGAGGGTTTATCTCCTTCAGTCTAGAACTTCTGCACCTGGCAATACATGAGAGCAAACAGTGGATTTTCTGCTGTTCAGATTCATCTGTTTCCTACAAGTTAGAGCATAAACTCCCCAAAATTATTCCAGAAATTACCTGCAGAGCTAAAAAGTCCATCTGCCCACTAGTGACCAGCCCAGTCAAGTTCAGTACCTGCTTGTACTTAACTGGGACCAGCTGGTTGGCTTCCTGCATATTTAGCTTGGATTGTTCAGGTTTTTTACTAATTTTTTGAGGTCTTTCTTGAGGCATTTGCTGGTCTTCTTTCATCTGGAAAATTTTAGAAGTTCATATGATCAAAGTTATGTACAAATAAAATCTCTTGTAGTTACTAGCATGAATACTTCCATGGTCTTAATAGAAAGCTGCTACCAACATGCCAATGTTTGGTATTTTTTTCAGAGCACCACATTAGCAACTTTCAGACATATTTCGTTTTTCCAAATTAATAGAAATACTTTTTTTTTTACTTTTCAAATTTATTTCTTGTTTCCAGCTGGAAATTCTGTAACTGCACCCCAAGAGTGTGTGCATGACTTTGTATTATGGAATATAATTTAATTTCTACTATAATATCCTGAGCAATCCAGTTTTTTTTGGAGATGTAGTGATCCTCTCCAATCCTAGAAATTTACTGCACCTTTGCTCTGCTTTTGTCATCACTCTATTGCTGAACGAGGCAAAATCTGCATTTCTTCTGGGGGGACTGTATCTATATATCTGTATATCTATTTTTCTATGTGTCTATCACACAATCTCAATTCTATCACTGTTGCACAATAGAGATTCTCAATCTTTTAGAAGGAACTACATCATCTCTTTGGGGAAACTAGACAAACAAAATGCATAAATCCAAACTAGTTTCTGTAAAAAGCTGAGTAACTGTCTCATGCATATCTTCTTATTAGAATATTCAGCATTACAGAAAGGTTTATGCCTCCAAACAAAAGAGATTTTCTCTCAATTATATGTGTTTTACTATTATAGTAGGGCAAGACTTTAAATATTAAACAATAATCTTAAAACTGCTCTTCATCAGCATATTTGTATTGATTAAAAAATGGACATTCCAGCCTTTGACTCACCTGCTCAGGAAATCAAAGGCAGGGAGAGGAAATGAATATTCTGTATTGCCCTCTGCTGCAGGTGCCTTCAGGAGGAGCTGGAAGGACTGTCTCAGAGATGTGGCTGCATTTGGATCCCATGATTTATCAGCTGGATGTACACAGGAAACAACTAAGTGTGGGTAGGTTACAACAATTTTAAAATTGCTTTTTTGCATATTTTTCTGTTGGCCTGGCTTTTTTGACGTATATGAAGGCTCTCAAGGTGGGGGGGGTCTTCAGAGTCTGGACTCTTTTTTATTTATCAAAGTTTTTATTGTTATGTGATCAACTAAATCTGAGATGTGGAACAACTTATAAAACATAAAGAGACTTGGGTAGTGTGTGTTTGCTCAGCCATTGCCACAGGGGTTAAATAGGAGCAGATGATGGTGGGGGTTAGTCAGGAGGAACACTAGGTTGTTACCAAAAGAATGGGGCATGGAGATTGACTTTATGGGTGTAATGGCCCCAAAGAAGTCACAGCAGGATTTCTGGGGGTTGTAGCATAAATAATAATCTCCTGTGCATTGCACATACCATATATTTAATAGCCTTTGGAGGAGTTGCCTATTTTGTTTGCCAATTCGTCAACCACTTATATTGAAAGAGATTATTCCTCCTGAAGGAGGCTTTCTGTGTTTAATCAGATTATGGCACAAAGATCTTTAGTCCTTTCCAGCATTTGGGAAAAAATACTATTTCCCACTACATTTATATGCTTAATTCTTGAGTCTGCATTAGATCCATGGCCTGTTACTTCCTATATAAAGCCTATTTATAATTCCAGTTAGAGATAGTACAGCTGCTTCAATGCCAAAGCAAAATACAGCAGTATTAAATCTAATTTTCTGTCCTCCATGTAAGACAAAAATACAATGTATTCAAGTTAAGGCAAAAATGTGGGGGAAGTTGAAACAATGCAGGCTGGCTCAGCTGTTTCTAATTTAACCAATAACTTTCTGAAATTCCTCAGAACTGTAGATTTTGCCTTGTAAAATGGGGAAAACACCAATGGTTTGGAGGTTAGCCATAGACTTGAGATGTTTAAAAGGATAAAAAGGTGACCCAGAATGTTTGTGGACTGTTTGATCGGTGTCAGTTCTGGTAAGAGTCCCAAGGCAGGCAGCTCCAGACCAAGGGAGTGCCAGAGCATCAGCAAAGTGTTACAGGCTAAAGATGGAGTTGATGCAGTCAGGGCTTTTTGTGGAACTTTTGTAGGCTTTGTTAATGGCCTGAAGCTGAAGCAGGGCAGGTTTAAAGTAGCTATTATGAAACAATTCTTGGCTGGTGAGGATAATGGGACACTGTCACAGGGTGCCCAGAGAAGCTGTGGCTGCCCCTGGATCCCTGGCAGTGTCCAAGGCCAGGCTTGGAGCAATATGGGATAGTGGGAGGTGTCCCTGCCCATGGCAAGGGGTGCAACTGCATGGGCTTTAAGATCCCTTCTAACCCAAACACCGCCAGCCTTTATCACCTCACACCGCCAGCCTTTGTCCCCTCACACCCCCGGGCTATGTCCCCTCACACCTCCGGGCCGTGTCCCCGTCACACTGCCAACCTTTGTCCCCTCACACCCCGGGCTATGTCCCCTCACACAGCCGGGCCGTGTTCCCCCCACGCAGCCGGGGGAGCCCGAGGCTCTTTTGGGCAGGTAAAATGGGCTTTTGGGGCTAATTGCTGTAATTGGATTAAGCATTGTAAAGGCCTCCACCTCGTGGCTGTTTTGTGCAATGAACCGGCAGCACCAGGCACGGCTGGAATTTAACATAGCAGTCATGTTAGGCGCTTTGCACGTTTTGCTTACTTCCCTAATAAGCCTTTTGGGAATCTTAAAACTGTGTGAGAGGAATGTAAGGGATGGTGTTAAAGCAGCGGCGTCCTGGGCTGTCCTTTGACCCGGTCACAGATTCACAGAATATCCTAAGTGGGAAGGGACCCACAGGGATCGCAGAGTCCAACCCTGTCCCTGCACAGACACCCCAACAATCCCACCCTGTGCATCCCTGGGAGCGTTGTTCGAGTGCTCCTGGAGCTCTGCAGCCTCGGGGCTGTGCCCATTCCCTGGGGAGCCTGGGCAGTTCCAAACACCCTCTGGGGAAGAGCCTTTCCCTGATCTCCAGCCTGACCCTGCCTGGCCCAGCTGCAGCCATTCCCTGGGTCCTGTCCCTGGGCACAGAAAACAGATGGGAGCTGTCCCTGTGCCGGCCCTTGGGAAGAGCTGCAGCCAGCCCCTGGGGAGCTCTGCCCTCAGTGTCCTCCAGCTGAACAAGCCAAGTGCCCTCAGCCGCTCCTTGTACGGCCCCTCCAGACCCTTCAACATCTTCACATCCCTCCTCCGGATTTTTCTCAAGGAAGTTGAAAAGAGAAAGAGGAGGATGCTGCTTGCATTCCTGTGCATATTTGCACACACTTTGTTTAACCTCTAGGGGTTAAGCAGACTCTGGGCTGGCCATGCCCTTGGGCTGTGTGATCCTGTCTCTCTACCTCAGGAGGCACCTCATAAGTGGATGAGGCTGTGGAACAGGTGGCTTTCTGGTCGGGCAAGGGGAAAAGCAGCTGAAATACATCAGATGGCAGCAAAGAGCTCAGATATAAGCTGGTTTTGTAAATGGATGTTGGCTGAGAGGAGACTCTGAAAACTTCTTATAGAAACCTTTTGACTAGATATGGCTGGCCAAGTTTAGAAGTTTTAGAATATAAGAGTAATTCAATTGGAATGGGCCACAAGAATCATCAGCCCAACTGCATGAGCACTTCAGGGCTGACTGGAAATTAGTGTGTTTTTAAGGGCATTGTCCAAATGTTTCTTGAACACTGACAGGCCAGGGGCATCCACCAGTTCTCTGGGAAGCCTGTTCCAATGTCTGATTACCTTCTCAGTACTGAAATGCTTCCCAATATCCAGTCTGAACTGCCCCTGGCAGAACTTTGAACCATTTCCACTCATGCTGACCCTGGATCCCACGGAGAAGAGCTCAGCACCTCTCTGCAGGTTCCCTCCTCAACCTCCTTCTCTCCAAACTAGACAAGCCTAGAGCCCTCAGCTGCTTCTCCCAGGATCTACCTTCAGCCCTGTAACCCTCCTCTGGATGCATCCAAGGACCTTCACATCCTTCCCTGGGGTCAGGGCCAGCCCTGCACATGGGGCTCCAGGTGAGCCCACGCTGAGCCCAGCAGGACCATCCCCTTTCTGGATCAGGGTACTATGCTGTGCAATGCCCCCAGGATGGGATTTGCCCTCTGCTCTCTTCTCCCCAGTGAGATTCTGGCCACCTCATGTGACACAGAGAGCAGCCTGAGGCAGAGGATGATTAAATTCTCACTTCCTTGCTCAGCCTAGCCTTCTGAGGCAGTGATGGTGAGTCCCAAATGTGCTGTTCACCAGAGGGACAGACACAATGGTACTGCACCAGGCTACCCTTTGTAAGCAGAACTTGTTCTTTCTTTCTCACATTCTCCATCTTTGGCCCCTGTCCCCAAGGAAATATGAGCTGCTTCTCTAGGACTGTACACAGCTGTGGTTTAAACAGTGCTGTTTGATCCTGAGGGTTGGTATGCCACAGAGATTAGAGATCTCTATTTGATCATGAGAGCTGGGGTTCTGCTGAGGTTTGTACTAATCCTCATCTCCCACTTAATAAGGTCTTTCAATATATTCTGAAAAGGGAGTTTTGTTTAAAAAGTAAAATAGAATTGATCTTTGGAAGTCCCAAGCTACCCATGTCACATGAATATTCTCCACTTGTATGCGTCTTTTTGCTCTCTAAAAGGAAAACCACAAGCTTCATCAAGACTCTAAGATCAAACTAGATCAAACAGATTCCCTTTTTTTTGCCAGGTCAATTTTAAAAGAATGTTACCAATCTAAATACTATAAGAGCTAATATTAATTGAAAATAAACTGTGGACCACTTCTTGATTTTATCCATCCTTCAGCAAGTCAAAGTATTTGTTTCAAAATTACCTTTCTGCCAAATCCAGTGAGAATGTAAACAAGTTAGATATTGAATTAATTTTCATTTCTTGTACAGATAACTCATTTTTCTTCCCAATTTCTTTCTCAATTCTTTGGTAAAATTACCTTGGTCTGAAGACAGTCAAAGCCCATTCTTAACCCACCATTCCCATTTCAGAGCTCGGGAGAAGAATTCCCAGCAGTTTAATAACTGAGCTGTGCCTTTGGGTTTATGCACACGCTACTTTGTTCCAGGCCCACGAGCTCCAGGAAATGTCTCTACCCAAGATAGCAGATCTAATCTCTGCCTTTGTTACCATGGCCTGGCACCAGGAGATAAGCTTTCATCAAAAGCAGAGCTGTGACTGTGGTATGGGAGCAATATTTGGTGCAGTAACTTCTGCTTGATTAATAAAAATGAGTAATTTAGAGAGCCAGTAATCATTACAGCTGGGTCACTTTGAAATCGCCACAGTGGGTAACAGGTGATTCAGAGCCCAAAAGGTTAACCAAGGGAGGAAGAATGTGGCCCTGAGCAAACTGATCCAGTAAGTGGCATCCTTGCACACGGCAGGGAGTGGAAACTGATGATCTTTAAGGTCCCTTCCAATCCAAACCATTCTTGGCTACTGTGAAATAAATGCTTCTGAGGATGCCAGTTGTTTTATCTGAGTGCTCTGTACACCCAAACTCCATTCAATGTACGGAGAAACCAGGTCTAAGCACTAAGACAAAAGTTTTGGTGGTATTACTGCAGTTTTGATCTGATGTCTTCCCCTGAAAGCAGAATCTTACTGCCTACCTTTTTCTGAAGGCTGTTTTATTAGTTAAATAGTTAAAAATCATACAGTTGCAGAATTGGTTTGGTTGGAAGGGACTTTAAAGCCCACCCAATCCCATCCCCCTGCCATGGGCAGGGACACCTCCCACTATCCCAGATTGCTCCAAGCCCTGTCCAACCTGGCCATGGACACTTCCAGGGATCCAGGGGCAGCCACGGTTTCTCTGGGCACCCTGTGCCAGGGCCTCACCACCTTCACAGGGAAGAGTTTCTTTCAATTGTCTCATGTAAACTTACTCTCTTTCATCTTTGCCCTTGTCCTGTCACTCCATGCCCTTGTACAAAGCCTTTCCCCAGCTTTCTTAGAGATCTGCAGAACAACTGTGGCATCAGTGAAATAAAACTCCTATGTTTAAAACCAATTATTGAAACCTTAGAATACTTTATTTTGCAAGAGATTATAAACCTTCTCCTTCCAGATTTTTTTTTTTTAGCTGATGACCATCAAGAACAGTTTCATGATGAGGCCATCTACAGTAGAACTTCTAAAATACATTTTGGACATTGCCAACTAGTACTTATTGATCTGCAAAGAAGGTTCACCCCTCATTTCTTGGGTTACTGGGCCTGTGCTGGGAAAGTCACACTGAGCATCATAGAGTAGCACTACCAGAAAAGGTTAGTTGGATGCTAAATATTGCAGTTCAGCTGTGTGCTCTCTCTGTTTGTTCTGATTTTGAGGAGTGGATTTAGAAGTACTTTAACTAGAACAAAAAAGACAACAATAAAAACTCTATAACTGTAAGCAACAGGAACTAAATTACTTTAACAAGCCTTCCATGAAGTCTGCAGAAATGCTTTGATCACAAGAACATTCCCAAACCCTGCAATACTGCCGCTGATGTTATTAAGCAAGAATAAATTTTATCTTGGCATTCAAGAAGTGTGACAGAAAAAATATGATGCATTACCTTCCTGTAAAATATTTTATTGCACACACAGAAGTTTGTATTTTAAGTTATTAAAGCGTGAGTATCTTAAAAATCTTCATAGCAGCCCAGGAAGGCTGAGCAAAGACAATATGTGTTTTTGCAGACACTTGAGATGTTCTGTGGCTGATAGACATGGAAAGCGCACTTCCCCTCACCTTCTGCTCATCTACAAGCCATGGAAAAGAGAAGTCTCTATATTTTACCGACTGGATTCTAAAACTCATGAAAATTAATTTATTACTGTTGTTACATGTTAATTACTGGGCAGACGGGTAGAAAGGAGTAATGTAGAGCTTTGCCTGCATTTGCCTTAGCAGACCCATGGGCTTCAGCAGAGTCCTGCTAATCTAGGCCCTGCATTTTTGAAATTATTGTACATGCCAAAATACTAGCACCCTAATCAGTGGATTCAGAAAATCTCCCAATGGAAATGATGCACACACACAGGAGAAATGGGAAAGTTGATCAGGCTGCCTGTGTCTGGAATGTGGCCTCTCATACTGAAGGAACAGCTTATTCTGAACACATTGCCTAGTTAAACAGGAATGGTCTGATCTAGGGATGGCTGGAAAGGAAGTGAAGGAGCCTGTTCACCTCTTCAGGCCAGGAATGTGTTATTGTTTGTATTTAACTGGAATCAACAGTATTTCTGACACCTTTTTGCTTTCAGACTCTTAGACCCAGGAGCCTGAAGGTAGGAGGTAAATCTACCCAAGACTGGAGTATTGAAGTAGGAATTTGTCTTTTTAAGCATAGCTGTGATCATTCCTTACAGGAGCTGTCCCTGTGCATAGGCCAGTTGCTGCAGTTGCAGGAATAAATAGTTTTCCCAGCTCAGCTGATGTGAGTTTCGTATGATATGAATTAACCAAGATTCACTTTGGTTTTTCAGAAAGGGCTTGGCATCAAGTTATATGAAGTGAATCTGCTGCTCACTCTTTTGGAGCAGAGACAAACCACGGGCAGTGACCAGAGTGCCACTTGATGCTCCAGTGCACTGGAGCAGAATGGGCTTACTTGTCTCTCGTGCCGCTGTGGCTTGGCTCCAAACCAAATTTCTCTCTTGCAAGTCAGGCTTTATAAGAGAAGTTCAGCCTGTCACTGGGGACTGGCAAAGCTCACTTTAGACAGAGGTCTTAGAGCAGTGACAGGAACCACCACTGTGCTCAGACTGTCACCAAGGGATTTAGTGACCACAGGGGAATGACCTCTGCTGCTTACAGCTGGCTTTAGCCCCACACTGCTGCTGCATCAACCTCCTGAGATCCATTCAGGACCTCATTTGACACCCACTAGAGCTGCAGACCAGCGAAATGGCTTTGGTACATGTTATAAGGTAAAGCTGAACAGCCTGCCAGGGCTGTGCAGACCAGCTGCAGCTGTAGCTGTGGGTGCCAACAATTACATGTTCTCAACTCTCAGAAAATGAGCCTGAAATTCTGGCAGCATAGACGTGTGGCTCCTGGTCTCCAGTTTGCATAGCTACAAGCCTGGGTGTTGCCACCAGCGCCAGGCTCAGAGCACCAGCACCTCAGCCAGCCCCATCTCAGAGCCCTGCTTTGTGCTGGGTGCACTATCTGAGACCAGAGCAGCTACAATTTGAATGGTGGTGGCTCACCTGTGCTGACTCAGGAGCCTGGTCCCAAGTAGTACCAGGGGACATTCAGATTGGATATTAGGAAAAATTTCTTCATGTGAAGAGTGGTGAAGCACTGTCACAGGCTGCCCAGGGCAGTGCTGGAGTCACCATTCCTGCAGGTTTTCAAAAACTGAGCAGACGCAGCACTTCACAATATGCTTTATTTGGCATGGTGGGATGTGGTTGAAAGTTGGATCCAATGATCTTGGAGGTTCCTTTCCCATCTTGATTTGGTGATTCCTTCCATCTTTTATGCAGAGCTCCTGATACTGCTGGTTCCTGCCATTTGGCTCCTTGCATTGGGCTTTGCAAAACTAGTGCAGAGAAGGGTACAAATCTTGTCTGGGGCAGTGAGTGCTCTTGGAAACACCTGAGTTCTTTCAGTGGAAAGCCAACAAAATCACCCCAGAGCAGAATTTTTATCTGGAAAATTTCAGACCAGACCATGAGTCTAACAAATCAATAACGCTCTGAAAGCAGGGCTGGAATGGAAACTGCCAGGTAACCTGATGCCAAATAATGAATTACCCATTTCTGTCTGTTATGTGTGTGTGCATTAACAACTATGTTTTGTAAGGGGAAACCTTTATCACCCTTTCTTATGAAAGGCTTTTTATTCTTATTATGAATAAAGGCTCAAGTCCACTCTTATTTAACTCATCCCTTTAATCCTAGAAAATGCTATGCCTGACAGAAGGCTCACATTTCACACCAGAAGGAGAAACAGACAATAAAGAAAAAATGTATATGCAAAACATTCCAAGTTTTAAGAACACCTCTGTTATGCCAAGAAGAGTGTGACTGTGGAGAATACAGTCCATGCTGGTAGTAAAACCAGCTCTCCACTACCTAGAGGTCTTAGAACGTTATCCTTGTTAACTACTGGGGAGGTGCTAACTTACAGTCTGGCAGGATTTCAAAGGATGCTTTGGTCTTTATGGGCTTAAATGTAAAAACTGAAACTGCAGACTAAAAATAATAACCCAAAAATTATGAACTCATAAATTGGGTGAACTTGGTTTCTTTAAATGCTGGAAAAACACATCTCACATGCCTGAAGATATTTAGTACTCTGTGGCTGAAGAAATCTAAAGCAGGATTTTTAATAATGTGAGAAATATTTAAATTAGCCAAGTTGACACACTCACAAAAATATAATATTGAGATTGGAACTGTGAACTAACACATCCATGCTGATGAGGATAGGTGGGGAGAGAAGTGCCAAACAATTTTCATCAGTCTCAGCCTGTAGAGACAGGTGCCTGGAATCTGGACTTATGTTTGGTTTAAAACAAAATACTTTTCTGACAGGCTTAAAAGGAGCAAAACTACAACTCTGGAGAACTAAACATTTATTTTCTTCTTTGCTATGCAAATGGCATGAACACCAAACTAATTCCCATTCCTGGAAGGGTTCAAGGCCAGATTGGACAGGGCTTGGAGCAACCTAGGCTAGGGGAAGGTGTCCCTGCCTGTAGGAGAGGGTGGAACGGGATGGGCTTTAAGATTCCTTCCAATCCAAACTTTTCTAGGATTCTATGGTTTGTTGTTCCATGAAGTAATTTCATTTCATGATTTATGATCAAGGATGCCTAGATCTCTTTCCTTCAGCTTTATCAGAACACACCCACAGGACAGCTCTATCTAATTTCTGTCATGGGGTGTTGATTTGATGCTGAGCCTTAACTTACTTCTCCTTAGAAATTAAAACTAGAAGAGTTCATTCCAAGGCATGAGGTGCAGTAATTAAGCTCATCTGTCAACTGCATTCCAGAGGATAACTCCCAGTATGAGAGGAATGAGATGCTTTGTGATTTTATCTATGGTTTGAGTGTCTGTCATTGACTCCAAAACAAGTTTTTGTCTGTAGAGCCAAGTGGCAAAGCAGCTGCCCTTTGTAACAGGATTATGATACTTGAAGTAATTTCCTCTTCTTTCAGAACCTATTCTGGATGTCAGCCAGGAAATATTGCTGCTTGCCTGTCAGATAAGGAATTGCAGAACTATGTTCTAGACTAATTGTGTTAGCACTGCACCAAACATCTAACCTCAAGTCCTTCTGCATTGTATGGGACTTGTTGTAGTAATAAAATAATTGAGAACAGTTCCACATATCCAAAGTGGCTGTTAAATGATATAGACTGTCATGTGATGGAACTTTTGTAGATTTTTCTGAATATCAAAGTTCATTTTAAGTAATTCAGAACTATTAAGGAGACAACAAGAAGGTATTAAATGCTAGATTTTCTCTGGTCAAATTATTAAACAAATCTATCATTGGACCAGTTTTGAAAATAATATACTCTAAGTAAATAAATTTTTCCCCAAATATAAAAAGTACTCTTGCCTTTTGAATTCTCCTATCACTAGAATCTATCTTAATGTACTTTCCAGAAAACCTTCCTGTAGAAAAGACTTGTGTAAATATTATGTACAAAACATTTGGACATAGGGATAGATCTGTGTGTGTCTGTGATGTTTGCTGCTATTTTAGGGTTGTTTTCGATGCCATGTGTGAAAAGTAATTTCATTTTATATTCTCTAACTTTATTAAAAATAAGGCTAAAAATCAATCCTTTCTGTAATCCCTTCTCACAACATCTCGATGTGATGTACCAGCAGAGGGAGATAATGTTCTTGTTCTTCCTCTTGCTTTCCTAACACAGCCTGGTTGCCTAATTGTAAATGTATTGATAACCCTGACATGGCCAATGGGATATATTGAAATTCTCCGGAATACAAATCTTGTCAAAATTTTAATATACCTTTAAAAAATATTTTTCAAAAGATTCCTATATGCAACAGCAATTACTCATAGAATCATGGAATTGTTTAGGTTGGAAAAGCCATCCAAGACCATTGAGTCCAGCCATTCCCCACCACTCAAGTGACCCAAGTGCCACATCCTCACAGTATTTGAACACCTCCAGGGTTGGAGGCTTCACTACTGCACATGGAAATCTGTTCCAATGCATGAACACTCTTTCCATGAAGAAATTTTCCCAGCAATCTCCATTCTAAATCTCCCCTGATGCATCTTGAGGCCATTTCCTCTCATCCTTGTTTTGTTACATCTATATATCTAGTTCTCTATAAATATAATTTGATGTAAAATTCATGCTTGCAATTCAATGCATACACACAGGGATTTCTTGGAGAAATCAAATGGGAGATCTCCATGGACTGGAAAAGGAGCTCCAGGTGTTTAGGGTAGATGTGGACACCCATGGTCAGTGGATATACTGATATTTTAGGGGCAAGGAACCCCACACTCCCTCATGCACTGTATTTAATACACAACCACAAGTAAGGTTTGCATGATGACATGGCTGTGGGTAAAAATAGCTTGGAATAATGGATATTTAGCATGAATTCCCCATGTGCAGAATTAAAAAATTTAAGTACAGGATTTATTGATCTTCATGGAGCTGATCTTGAAAAATTCTTTTGCTTTCAGTGTGTGATAATGTTCCCAGTGTTTTCATAAGGAAATACATTACTTCTTTCATTAGATATTTAATATCTTGAAATCTCCATCCATCAGTTTATCTTCTCTTTTGTTTTTCCAAGCAAGCAGCAGAGCAGGTCCTAACTTGGTCCCAGTCTTGCTCCATAATTGTATTAATGAAGGCAGCAAGTCTTCTTCTGAGCCAGAAACAAAACTTTTGACCCCTGACTTCTATGTCATAATCACAGGATGGCCTGTTTTATAAAACAAATGTTTTATAACAAAAAGCAAAGTGATTTCATCTTGCAGATGAGAGATGATTCAGTGCTAAAACAGGGTGAAATGGTCTCTTGGCTCAGGCACAGGGTTTGTTAAACAAACTACTCCAGTTGCTACAGCTACTTAATGCTTGTGTCTCACTCTTCTTCACTGGGATGTGAGAGTTTGAAAGGTTTTGAACTGTGAATCAAACTGACATTTATATTTAAGCAAACCTCTGTGGAACAGAAAGAAGATTCAAAATGGCAGAAATGTCTTAGACTTTAGATCCCTCACAATGTAGAACACACAGCATGTTAAAATACCTAATTTTTACATCTTTTACATGAAAATCCGCCTGTCATCAGAAATGTTTGTAGAACACAGGGAATTGGTACCATACACCTGTCTGCTCTGATTCTGTTTTAAAGCATTAATTGGCAAAGCCATGAAATATTAGAGCAGACCAAGTTTAAAAAGGAAGCAGGAACCATAAAACACAGGATGGCCAGAATTCAGCCAGATACTATAGGTGTGAACATTTCAAAGTAGATTTCAGTTCCCATAGCTGTAGGGTAGGAGCAGGGAACATAGCCTGTAGCTTAGTTTTTGATTCAAACCTTTTGGGAATGTAGAGATCAGAAACTTGCAGTTCTTCAGCATCTGGATTATGTAATAAAACCCTTCATTCCTGCACAGATGCTAGAATCCAAGGGTTTGTTTCCTAAACTAGAGCAGGTTGTTTCTAGTCATGGGGATTGTGGAGAATACTCTCAATGTGTTACCCTTCTGAAGAGTCAGAAGGAGTCAGAAGGCAGAAGTAGAACAAAGGTACATACATCCCATTTTTATATAAAATCACAGTTTTGATAGTGTTGGCAAAGGTAAGCTACCTCACAGGAAGCTGTGAATCCTCTGTGACTGAAAGACCTTGGGATTGTTCAGCATAGAGGCTCTCTGGTTCTGTCTGCAGGACAGCTTTTAACCATCTCCACTGAATGGTCACAGAGCAGAGGGATGAGTACTAAAAACACGCTGTCCATGTGTGAGAGCAGCTGCACAGCTGAAAACCAGAGGGCACAGGCTGGAAAAGGGTCAGGGGTTATTTGATCCCTTCAGAGTCTGAACCCTCATCATATAATGGCATTCACATTACAAAATCTCCCCCAGAAGTTGTGCAGGTGTTTTCATGGTCTCTGTAGATGAATATGAAGATTATAACAGTATAACCACAGATTAATCTATCAGCCCTTTCTCTTTTCTGCACCTTGCTTATCTTTTCTTGAAGATCTATAAGCAGCAGCCCCAGTGAGCTGCATTAGCTGCTTCCAGGCTCCTGATATACCTGCTGATTCCTGTTGTAGCATTCCTGTCCTGGGATGACACTTTAACCCTGTCCTTGCCAAAAACAGCATAGGTTCTGTCTGCATGCAAGAATTTGAGACAAAAAAAAGATTATTTTTAGTTTTAGAGCAGTGAATTTGCAACTCTCATATGCAGGACCAGAGGTGTCTACATACATAAAATACAAAGACAGAACTAAAGGCTGGCAAAGAAAATATGGTCAGTGAACTGGAGAAAACTCACTCTCCAATACACACACTTCTCACAGGGAGAGCCAAAGCCACCTATCCAAAACAAACACAACTGTTCCCTGATTTTGCACAATTAATCAAGTTCAGGAAAAAAAAAAAAAAAAAAGAGTCATGATGGGATTTTTAGGAGGAGTTGGAATAAAAGCTTTAAATGCATAAATGTATAAAAAGCTTTATGGAGTTCCAGAGGAAACAAAATATTGTCATATGTGACAAGGTGGCCCAGATTATGTGGGGTACGTGCAGAACTTGCTGGCCAGGAGAGAGGTGTCGTGAGAAAGAGCTCTGGTGGATGCAGCCTGCTGTGAGTGGTCCATGGGATCCCAGGAGGAGCATCTGTTTTGGGACCAGCAGTTGCTCTGTAATTAGAGAGCAGCATCAGCTTTAAAAATAATCATTTTGATGTTCTCCTTCAGATGGAAACTTGAGTTTTGGAGTCTTGTTTATTATAAACGAGGATCAAACAGGCAGCTCTTTCCTCATTAGCAGCCACTGGACAGTAACTATTTTTAGCTGCAAATTACAAAATGGGTCAGATTCAGACAGAAGCACAGAGAGCGAAAAGTATTTCCTTCCCAATCTTCTAAGCTTCTACACGAATTGTATTTGTTTTAACGGACATGAGTTTGAAAAAGGAATTAAACAACTTAATTCTTTATTCCACCTCGGCTAATACTTTACAACTGCCCAGGATAAATACATAGGGGAAGACTCATGGACTGTTTGGGTTCAAAGGGACCTCTAAAGGTCAGCTGGCCCACGCTTTGGCCACACTCGGTGTGACAGTACAGGAGTGTGGTGACAAGGGTTTACACTATTAAGACCACATATTTTTGATTTTTCCATTCTACCAAATTGCATAAAGAAAATGTTAAATTCCAACCCCAAAACAAGCCCAAAAAGATGATAAAGCTAGAAATGCTCAGAATTAGGAAGTGAGAATACAACTGAAATATCTGTGCATACGAAGGAGACTCCAGTGGACCTCTTGAGGGTGGCACCCGCTGTGGCAGAGCCAGGGCTGCTCCCTCTGGGGTACCTACTTCTGTGTCTCAGAAAACACATCCCTGAACATGGCTTTTAAGGTGCAACATAAAGCAAAATCATGATTTTGTAACAGTGGAAACTGATATTTATTTTGGTTGCCTCACACTTTCCACTATAAAATAGCCTTGCAGCTTGGAAGCTCTGACACTATTATTCACAGCAGGCCTTTGAAATTTGCAGGAAGAAAGTCCTGTAGCAAGAGGGACGGCTTTTTTTTCTTCTTTTCCAATGAAATGGTTTTCATAGTTTGCCAAAGATTTGTCTATTGAAAAAAAAAAAAAAAAAAAAAAAAAGCCTGTGTTCCTTCTGACATGCTTTACAGTAAGGTTTTGACATGATGCCAGAATGAGAGAGAAGCACAGGCACTCTGAGGTCAGGCCGTGGCACTGTGGGAGTGCTCTGTGGCAGGAACACTTGGAGATTACCAGGGTGGGGGGCATGGAGGGGAGAAGGGTTGGGGTACCCCAGAGGGTTGTTTTTTTCATATAGGCATTGGGTTTATTCTTTCTTGTTCACAGCAAATTGGGAAAGAATTCAAGACAGCACTGTGGCTTTCTTTATGATGCAAAATGTAACAGAAGTTTCTCTTCCTAAAGGAGTGAAAGCAATCCTTAAATCCAAATGCTGCCAGTCCTTAGCATGGTTGAAATACATATTCCTATTTAATGGCGTGAGTGTATCTCTCTTTACACAATTTGTGAGTATTTTTGACAAACCTGGTCCTAGTTTTCTGCTAACAGAACTACAGATGAGACAAGTTTTCCATGGTTTGGGGTTTTATTGCGAATGCTTCACACAGCTCTGGTTATGTGTTTCCTTTTCATGACATCAGTGCTGAAGGGGAGAAAGAATGTAAACATCTGCTTTTTATAATTCAATTCCAGGCTTATAACTTGATTAGGATAAGCAATGTTTCTACATGATTTATTTTCCAGTCACAACAATGCACAGTTTTAGCAGCAATTTGAAGATTAGTAAAATAAGGATGAAACTAATGAGGTAAATCCTGCTTCATGGTCTACCTTTTTGAACTGCACCAAACATTGTGCAAAGGCTGGGGATTTCCCTCCCTTTTGGTGTTTAAAATGATGTCCCATTATTCCCCACAGTGCAGGATGCAGCCCATGGAAAGGAGGCTTACACAGCAGCACTGAGGTGAGCTGGAGCAAAAGAGAATTTGGGCTCCTGACTCTCTACTGAATCCTTCTGTGTGGCATTGGGTCAGGACTGAGTTTTCCAAAGATGCCTGCTGGGACATTGCTGCATCCCTAAACGACTAAGAAGCCTGAAATATAAAACCTTTAATCTCTTCCATCACTGGAGAGGGTTAAAACTCCACTCTGGTCGCTTTCCTTCCTTTGTTTTCCAGGATTTTCTTGCACCAGAAACTGACAGGGCCTGGAGCCATGGTCCTTGTCACAGTCTGGAGTCTTTCCTACTCTCTTTAAGCTATTAAATTGAAGGATATGCTCATGGGCACTGAGGAGGGCTTCATTAGTAGTTGTGGACGTGTAACTGAAGCCAAGGGACAGCCAGGGCAGTAGGGCATGTCAGAGTGATTTCAGTCTTGTATCACGTTTCCAATAATAAAACACTAAAAATCACAGAATCCCAGAATGGCTTGGGTTGGAAGAGACCATAGAGCTCATCCAGTCCCACCATGCCATGGGCAGAGACACTTCCCACCATCTCAGGTTGCTCCAAGCCCTGTCCAGCCTGGCCTTGGACACTTCCAGGGATCCAGGCCAGCTTCTCTGGGCATCTGTGCCCAGGCCTCTCCACCCTCACAGGGAACGATTCCTTCCCGATATCCCATCTCACCCTGCTTGTCTGGGACAAGCCGGCACTGCCACCCTCACGTGCGGCAGGTGCGGGCACAGACCCCGGGCCGTGAGGGACAGGTCCTGCTGGAGTGGCCGGGCGGGGGGACCCCGGGTGAGGGGGGACCCGCAGGTGAGGGCAGGACCCCGGCACAAGGACAGAGACCTCGAGGTGAGGGCGGGACCCCGGCACAAGGACAGAGACCTCGAGGTGAGGGAGTGACCCCCAGGTGAGGGCGGGACCCCGGCACAAGGACAGAGACCTCGAGGTGAGGGAGGGACCCCGAGGTGAGGGCGGGACCCCGGCACAAGGACAGAGACCTCAGGTGAGGGAGTGACCCCCAGGTGAGGGCGGGACCCCGGCACAAGGACAGAGACCTCAGGTGAGGGAGTGACCCCCAGGTGAGGGCGGGACCCCGGCACAAGGACAGAGACCTCGAGGTGAGGGCGGGACCCCGGCACAAGGACAAAGACCCCGAGGTGAGGGAGGGACCCCCAGGTGAGGGCGGGACCCCGGCACAAGGACAGAGACCTCGAGGTGAGGGAGTGACCCCCAGGTGAGGGCGGGACCCCGGCACAAGGACAGAGACCTCGAGGTGAGGGCGGGACCCCGGCACAAGGACAAAGACCCCGAGGTGAGGGAGGGACCCCCAGGTGAGGGCGGGACCCCGGCACAAGGACAGAGACCTCGAGGTGAGGGAGGGACCCCCAGGTGAGGGCGGGACCCCGGCACAAGGACAGAGACCTCGAGGTGAGGGAGTGACCCCCAGGTGAGGGCGGGACCTCGGCACAAGGACAGAGACCTCGAGGTGAGGGAGGGACCCCCAGGTGAGGGCGGGACTCCGGCGTAAGGTCGGCGACCCCGAAGTGAGCGAGGGAGCCCGGGGTGATGGCGAAAACCCTGAGGTGAGGACGGCGACCCCGAAGTACGGGGGAGACCCCAGGTGAGGGCAGGACCCCGAGGCGGGGGCAGGGGCCGCGGCGGGCCACGGGAGGCGGACCGGGGCCGGCGCCGCCTCCATCCGCAGCCGGTGCTCTCGGGCGGCAGCCGCAGCTCCAGCCCCAGTGCCGGCCGGCAGCAGCAGCCCCGCGGCACGGCCGGGACCGAGCCCTGTCCCTCGGGGCGGCGCTGCCCCGGCCCTGCCCGGTAGGGAAGGCGGAGCGGGGCCGCAGCCGCGCGCAGACAAAAGCGGCGGCGCTTCCTGCGCCGCGCCGGAGGGGAGCGGGCGGTGGGCGACGGGCTCCGCTCTCCCCTCTCCCCGCTCGGTGTTTGCTCCCTCGGTCTGCCCCCGCCCTGCCCGGTCTGTCCCGGCGCTCTCCCGGGTCCGTCCCGGTCTATCCCCTCGCTTTCCCCAGTCCGTCCCGATCTATCCCCGCGCTCTCCCTGGTCCATCCCCGCGCTCTCCGCGGTCCGTCCCGGTCTGTCCCGTCTCCGTTCCCCCGGTGCCCTTCCCGGCCGGCGCGATGCCGGTCGCCGGTCGCCCCGGGGCGCTGGGCACGGCGCTGCTGCTGCTGCTCGCCCTGAGCGCCCGCGCCGTGCCCGAGCCCGAGGCGGTGCCCGAGGGAGCCTCCACCCTGGCCTTCGTCTTCGATGTGACCGGCTCCATGTACGACGACTTGGTGCAAGTTATCGAGGGCGCATCCAAGATCCTGGAGACATCGCTGAAGAGACCCAAGCGGCCGCTGTACAACTTCGCGCTGGTGCCGTTCCACGATCCCGGTAGGGCATTCCCCCCGTTGGGACGAGCGGGACCGGGCCGGGGCGGCAGGAGCTGGGGAGGGCAGCAGGGAGCTCCCGAGGGCTGCAGAAAGTTGGGTTTTCTGCGCTTGGAGAGACTAGAGCCTAAGTATTCCAGTCTCATCGCAGTCCTTGCCGCACGCCTTTCTCTGTCGAGTAACATGTGACGCTATTTCTCTATCTCTCTACAAAGCTTCCCAAAGCCTTCGGGATAGACTGGATGGGCTCTAAGTGTGCTTTGTGCACCAGAGTATCTTAAACGATCAAATACTCCCCTTAATTGTTCTGATACGAGCTGAAGTAGCGTCAGTGAACTGCACGTGTAGTAGTAACGGTGCTACTGAGTTTTTTCCGATGCACTTCTATAGGAGTGCAGTTAAAAACATGCATAATGTGGTTGCATTCTTCCTCCTGTCTTATTATCCCATTCAGAAACTTACATTCAGAAACTTACATTCAGAAACTTACAATGAAATTATCCAGAAGCTTTACATAGTATGTTTTTTTTTTGTTTGGGGTCTGATTTCTTCCCCTCACCTTTTTTCCGTCTTCCACTGTACATCGTGCATTCCTCTCTTTCAGCATCTGTTTTTTGTTCCCTTCCTATCCGTTTTCTCTGGCTTTCTTCCTCTTTCCTTGTCAAATTATTCTGTTGACTTGAAGAGGAAATAGGAACAGGATGCCCCAGGCTGGTGATATGTGCTGTACTGTGCAGTAAAAACTCCCTTAAATAAAGTCAGAAAGTGGGAAAAAGCCCTTGAAAATTACCTTTTGGCTTTAATTCCCTTGGAATATCTCAGAATATGATATTCCCAAACTCAGTGCTTAAGACTTCCATTTTTGCAGGGATGTCAGCAAAAAAAAGTGGACATCATTTCTGTTTCCCTCCTAGTAACAGATACTCCTGCTGACAGTATTTTGCTATTGGTATAAATATCTTAAACCAAATGCTTAAAAATTAGAGGGAATAGCTTGTATAGGTTCTATTTTTTTCCTAGAAAGAGTTCTTCATGGTGGTATCAGCATGTTCTATCACAAAAGATTCCTTATTGTTTCCACATTTGATGTCATTTTCTTTTTGGTTTCACTCTGTTCACCCTATCTCCACCCCCCCCCCTTTTTTTTTTTTTTTTTTTTGTTATTTTATGGAACAAGCTTATATGGGACTTAAAAAGCATCATGCCACGGAAATAAACAAGAAGGGAAAGATTTGGGTCAAGTGTTGAACCTAGAACTCTTTTATATCCTAAGCTGATAGATATCTTTGGAGCTCTTTTTCCATGGAATAGCCAGAAGATCAAGAGGATGGGTTGGGTGTGGTTTTCTCTCAATGATGGGACATCTTCAGTGAGCAGAAAGGAATTCAGTCTAGGAGTTGATAGCTCTTTTTTTTCAGTGATTGGGTAACTATTCCATCCACAAGAGCAAGAAGATGTGTGGTGCTTGTTTAGTGGTCCTTTGTTCTTGTGCATCCTCAGTAGAAAGAAGTCTCAGCTTTCTCTCATGGGTAGTCCTTGGCTTTCATCACAGACCACTTTCATGTCCTCTGTTTCAATAGCTCCTTTTTTCATTCTCATTGCATATGTTTTCAGTTTTTCAGTTTTTCTTCTGCACATTTTCATCTTTTCAGTCCTTTTTTGTGTCCTTCTCCCATTCCTGCTCCCACTGCCTCTCCAGGTCCTTTGTTTGTGTTCCAGACTGACTCCTTTGACCATGCTTTGCTGTACCACCCTTCCTTGCTCTGTACAGACCTCACCAGCAACAAATCCACTGCCACCTTCCCCTTCTTGAGTCACATTTTCCCACTCACTGACTCCTTGCTTCCTTGCCTCCTCCCCCATTCCCTCTCTTTGCACAGGAGATCCCTTTCCTTGGCAAATGTTAGACTTCATTCAGTGGAGTGACTGAAACTTAAACCTGCAGAGAACTGACCTGTGCAGCACAGAGCTGCTGGCAAACGTGCCTCAGAGTATCCTATTACACCTCTGTGTGGAAGTCCAGCTTCCCTGAGGGGCCTTACTTCTTAGCCTGATGGATAACCTGTGAGGGCAGGGCGCTCTGTCAAAGTGGAAGATGGACAATTTTCAACTTCATTTTGTCCTAGTTTCTGAAAACTATTTATCTGGCCTTTCTCAGAGTTAGAAAGGCACACTACAGGCCAATGTCTTGAATTTTGTGGGTGTATAAGGTCCAGATGATTGCTGGTCATCTGTACTGTACATCTGATGATGACCAAGCTGAGGCTCTTGAAAAGAAATGCAAGAAATGCTGTTTTTACCACTTCAACCTCTTTTTTTTTCTTTCTTTTTTTTTTTTTTTTTTTTATTTTTTAATCTATGAAGAAGTAACTTTTCTCAAGAACCTCATAAAAGCATTGCTTGGCAAGTATTTCACAGCATCCAATTAATTTACCTAGTATTGGTCTTTCTGAAGGTTGCTCAACTGAATTAATGAGCGTGAAGCTATTTTTGTTACAATTTGTATTGTTATTCTCTCAGTTCTTCTTCCAAAAAAGAGCTTGATATGTAGCTGCCTCACAGGCAAATTTTCTGGGTATTTTTGTGAGGTGCTGTGGTCCCTGGGGCAGATGGGACTATAAAATGGATAGAGATGCAGCTGGGGCTCAGGTACAAGGAGCTTCTCTTTGAATAAAGGTTCCCTGATGCAGACACACTGTTGATAGGTAATTAGAATTTAAACTGGGTGTGGATTTGATTTCAGACTCTATTGTTTTCCTAGTCTGTGTTGCAGAGTGCACTTGACATCCTACAGGGTACAGCTGGTATACATTTGGTATAAATGTAGTCTAGCAGAATATGGGAGGATTTTTAAATAACTCAAAGTGCTGCATTATTAGCGCTGCATTAAGGCACTGGAACTTGTCCAGGGAAGGGAATGGAGCTGGGGAAGGGTCTGGAGCACCAGAAACAGCTGAGGGAGCTGGGAAAGGGGCTCAGCCTGGAGAAAAGGAGGCTCAGGAGGACTTTCTGGCTCTGCACAACTCCCTGACAGGAGGGGACAGCCGGGGGGAATCAGGCTCCCAAGGACAGAATAAGGGAAAATGGCCTCAAGCTGTGCCGGGGCAGGTTCAGGTTGGATATTAGGGAAAACCTTTTCACAGAAAGGGCTATAAAGCATTTGCACAGGCTGGTGGTGGAATCCCCATCCCTGGAGGCGTTCAAAAACCAAGTGCATGTAACACTTGGGGATAAGGTTTACTGGTGGTGGTGTTGGGTTGATGGTTGGACTTGATGATGTAAAAGGTCTTTTCCAACCTGAATGATTCTGTGATTCCATGATTGTGATGTGCCAATGTACTGTGGTGTGTGATGGCAGATTTAAATGTAGTGTTTTCCCTACTGCAGTGGCATTTTGGTAAAACAGGAATACAAGTATACTTTTGGTATCAAACCTGAAGCTTTTGGTACAGAATTGTGGCCTAGGGAAAAATTCGTCATGGCTTGCACATTCCTGTACCATGTACCATCTAGTGGGATGCAGAGAGTTCAACTTTGGAAAATCCTTTTGTTTTGGATTCTACTTTGTGAATAAGCATGTGCAGTGCTTTAACAGATTACAGGGAATTTTTTTATTGTGGGCTTTCAATGCCTAGACGTGATCACAGAACTTTTGTAGAAGATGAAAAGGACTGTTGACTAAGAAATTTCTTGCCAGACTTGTGTTCAATGGAAGAACTGGCATGGGGGGCAGAAAATTGTCCCAAATTTACGAAGAGTTGGCCCAGGAAAATTTAGAACTGGAGCTAAAGCTGAAGATCAGCAAATGCTTTTGTAGTTGTGTGTTGTGGGTCCTGATGTCCTCCTAACTCCCATTGTATCCTGTGGAAATGGGATTGAACTTGGAATGTCTTTATTTAACATCTGTGGCCAGCTTTGCTATTTTTTCTTTATGCCATTAAGGAATTTTGGAATGGAAAATAAGCCTGAGAGGACGAATTCATCCCTAGTATTTTTCTGTAAAGCTAATGGAATTATACCAGTCATAACTCACTCTGTGTGATTTAATCAAGCATTCCTTTGGTGTGAATGACTATTCCATAGACCAAACTCCAGTAATTAATTAAGACAGAAATTAAGGGAATATATAACCTCTGGATTTCCTAGGGTAGAGGATGGTGTTTGTCTGTTCATATTCTGCATATCTACAGAACTGTGAGCACCTCCTGACCCTTTTCTAACAAATCAGAAAGGAAAAACACTGTGTGAGAAAAGGGGAAACATTAATAATGCTTAGTTTAGATGGGAAAATAGTATTGAACTTAAGTCACATAGTAAGTGTGTAGAACTAGGAATACATTTTTTCCCCCTTGATCCCATTCCTCTCTTTTGAGAGAGCAAAGCTTTTTTCTATCTTGGAGTTATGCACATAGTTAAGCATGTAGTTATGTTTAACTGGAGTCTCTTTTTTAACAGACTGGCAGGGCTGTGTCTATAACATGGTTAGGCTGCTGAGCCACATATTAGCTTGGATCAAGTTCAGGAGGTCATATGAAAAGTCTGGGAACTTTGGGTTTTGCAGGTTTGATGGGTTTTTTTTAGAAGTTATATATAATGAAGAAGTAATGATTTTTCCAGAGGAGGAATTCTATGAAATTAAAATAAGGCTATTAATGGAGTTAAAGTTTTTTGTACTTCCTGACAGAAAAAGTGGCTATGCAGATGGATAATGAAGGGAGAGGGGAAGGCAGGACTGTGTCCTTGCTGTACCCACAGCTGGATGGTATCACGGATGATGTCACTGCTTCTTCCTCTCACATCCAGCTCTCCTGATAGCTCTTCTCCCATGTGCTGCCCTGCACTTTTGCGTTCTTCTGTCACTTGAGGTCTTTGGCCTTGGGCTTTACTCTCAGATTTATGAGTGTCTAAGTTTCTTAGGCAGAGGCTGAATGTGTGTAAATCACTTGGAGAAGATGAAGAATGACCCTTCTTGTATAGCTTTAAGAAGAGGGGCATTGTCTTCAGCATTCCCTCTGTTTCCTTTTTGGGTTGGAAGAAGTGGTTCAAGACTTATTATTAGTTCTAGTAAAGAACAGGAACATGGTTGTAGAGAAACACTACTGCAGCAGTGGTTTTCAAATCAGGGAGAACAAGTTTCAGGGAAATGTGGTATTCTGTACTGATATCTGAGTTTACCCACACCATGGCACTGGTATTTCTACAGGAGATGGGGGCAGCATGGAAAAGATTGGTGTCCCAGAAGCTGTGGCTGCCCCTGGATAATGCCTCAAACAAATAATTCTTTTCTGCTTTGAATTACAAATTATTTTTCATGTTACATTTGAAATTGTTTCCTACAGAGCTTAGAAGTTACTTGTTCTATTTTGCTTTGCTCTCCTCAGCTCCAAGTGGTTATAATTCCAAGGAAAACTGCAGCTCATTAACAATGTATTCCCATGCTATTTTGTCCCCATAATTACTACTGATGTGATTTGTCAAGTGAGCCTTGCTGTTTGTTAGCAGTGTGTGCCTTTTCCCTAGAACTTTTGGCATTTGATACTTCACCTGTTGTGTCCCACGTAGAAGTCACAGTACCTTTGTTAACTCAGCTTTCTGATACGTGACAATTCACAGAGAGATCTTCTCCCAGTTTCTTAACCACACTCTGAATTTATCTCCCAGGAGTTACAGCAGCTTATGTTTCACACAATCACATGGAGAAGCCCAGTTAATCCTATTCATGGAAGTAATTGTTTAACACAAGGCTACAGGTCTTGATGGGAGCTCTGTGGTATGGAAAGAAAAGAGCAATTTCTGCTGCTGCATGCATCTCCTGGATTGGTTTAAATGCACACAAATCAAATTCATACTGATGTACAAAAAGCAGATATTTGATGCAGATGCTCAAGTACTTTTAAGCTATGAATGAGCTGTCCCTCTGAGACTGATACAGTGTCCCATTTTCATCTGGAGAAAACAACTATTTTCTGAGAATGCATGGTAATGAAGTGAATAAGGAGCCATGAATATTGTATGCATCTTTATCTCACTTTAACTGAGGTGATAGTGTTCATTATAAAGAGAATTGTCACAGAAATATGGAGGGAAGTTGACAAGGAGGCCAGTCAGAATATTTGCTTCTTGAAATGCCAAGTTTGCTCTTTTCAAGTGCCAATCCTAGAGGAAAACTAGGAAGAAACATGTCTTTGTGGTGGGGAATTGGAATCATAGAATTGTTAAGAGAGGTGAATTGTTACAAGGTTGGATGAGACCTCTAAGGTCATCTAGTCCAACCACTAGTCCAACACTGGCGTGTTTGCCACTAAAACTTGTCCCCAAGTGCCATACTGACATGTCTTTTGGACACCTGCTGGAATGGTGGTTCCTCCACTGCCCTGGGCACCCTGTTCTAGTGCTTCACCACCTGTTTGGTGAAGAGATTTGTTCCCAATATCCTTAACCTCCCCAGGAGCATCTTGAGGCTTTTTCCTCTCATCTTGTCCCTGTTTCCTGCGTGCAGAGCCCAACTTCCTCCAGCTGCCCCCTCCTGTCAGGGAGCTGTGTAGAGCCAGAAGGTCCCCCCTGAGCCTCCGTTTCTCCAGTCTGAGCCCCTCCAGCTCCCTCAGCTGCTCCTGGTGCTCCAGCCCCTTCCCCAGCTCCATTCCCTTCCCTGGACATGATTTAATAGTGAATGAATGCCTTTACTGGAGAGAATGAAGTTGAGGTCTCAGGGGAAAACGAAGGGAAAGAACCACTCAAGACCCAAAAACTGGTGAAACTGACACTGATCCTTAATCCTTGCTCTGTGTGCTGCACTGCCATCCAGCAGTACTGACTTGATTGGGATCAGGCACGAGGCCATGCCCAGGTGCCTTTTGAAAGCTCACTTTTTTGTGAGGCAGGGGTGTGCTGCATGTTACCTGCAGAGGTTGAACAGTTCCTGTCCTGCAGAGGGGGCATGGAGCGATGGAACTCCCTGTGCTGATACAAATTGTGTTTGAGCTTTGCTTAACCAAGGAGGAGTAAAAGGAGTTTGTATTGGGTTAGTGATTTTTTTCAATGCATTATGCAATGTTGGTTCTGCATCCTGCTGGTCCAACTTGTTAGAAACCTTAGAGCTATTTTTAGTGTACTGTGAAAACAGGGAACAGTCATGACCCAAAGGCTATCAGAGCTCCAGGAGCTTTTGGACAATGATCTCAGGCACAGGATGGGATTGTTGGGGTGTCTTGTGTGTGGCTGGGGATTGGGCTGGATGATCCTTATGGATCCCTACCAGCTCAGGATACTTTGTGATTCTATGGCTTGACGTCTCTATTGTCTTTTTTCTGACTTGTGCTTTATCCTTTGTGTGTGTATCAGTCTTCTTGGAATTCATATTAGTGTGGATTCACTCAGTGGAGGATCTGGATAAACCAAATTGAGGACTGTGGAAAAGGAGCACATGTTTAATTTAGTTAATGTACTTCAAATGTGGCCTGAAGCCTGGCAGGAGGAACCCTATAGACAGAGAGCCCCCAGATGCCAGTTAGTATATATTTTCCAGTCAATGATTTGATTGTTGGCATATGCTTTGGCTTTGATTTTGAAGGAGACACATGCATCAGAGGAAACATTGAGAACATACGCTTTTCAGTTTGCAAATGGCAAAGCAGTTTCTCTGTTGAAAGCGAGTGATGGTGTTACTTGATCAGCTCACCATGCTGTGGTAATCTGCAGTTTTGTTAGAAGGAATAGGATGGATTTAATGAAATGTGCTCTCTGCTGGTTGCTTTTTGTGCTTCATTACTCCAGCCAGGGAGAACATTTTACCCCTCACATTTTTGAACATAATGTGTCTTTTATAACTGGTGCTGGTGTTTAGGATTTCCTGTTTGAGGTGTGCTGCTCTGAGATCATATTTATGAGACCCTTCAGTGATGCTGTCAGTGAATTCATGCCTGTGCAGTTGTTGTTGGGTGAGCTCTGGGTCCAAGATTTGAATTTTGCAAAGGGGTAGCTTGCAGTGTTGATTTTTAAGGGGAATTAGGATTGTTTAGATCAGGCATACCCCCCTTTGGTCTATGGTTAAGCTTCTTTTGTTGCCTTTTGAGAAGCACATGTAACCTACTCTTTGGTAACTGATTTTGCCAGAGGAGAATCACAATGAACTCATGTTCATGTAGTATTTGGATGGGATAATGTTATGTCAAGATACATGAAGCCGTGGCACTGAGGACAGGATTAATTTCACTTCAGGCACTTAACTGAAGACTCTCAGATGAGAGTCTGGTGACCCAAGGACTCTTTCTGTAAATCACAAAATGAAACTGGCACCTTAAGGAGCAGTTCATCTCCTGTGAATTTTTAAATACTCTTTGGAGATCTCATTTGCTCTCACTGACTGTAGGGAAAGCAAAGATTAGTTCAGTCAAAGCCCTGAATTTACAATGCATGAAGTTAATTGAGAAGCTTTCAGCTTTCTAGCATTCTGCACTGGGCTGCCTGTCCACATAATAGTCCCTGAGGTTTGTTTCACACCTAGGTTTTCATCCTTCCATGGATACCATGGGCTCTCAGGGGGGAATAGGTTATTCCCACATGGTCAGCAGCTGAAGAAGGTCCCTCTCTGGGCAGCCCCAGCACACCCTGAGGGCTCCTGCAAGCCTTTGCCAAGGGCCTTGCTGCCTGTCTGATCATGGAGCTGCTCAGGAGCTCAAGCATCTCCTCTGCTCTCTCCACAGATTATTGGCAGGGTTGGAACCTTGGTGTTCAGAGACCCCTTCTGTGTCAGCTAAAGGAGTGACACTGGCAGATCTGGGGCTGAGAGTGCCATGGGACAGTCCCTGAGTGGGTCTGGGATGTGCCTTGTGCTGTGTACTGCAAATATAAACAGGCGGCCTGTGTTCCTGCAGCAGCTTACTGTTCTGTGTCCCTGTGCTCCTCCATCCTGATTTGCTTTGGCACCCTTGCTACTCCTCTTCACTCTGTGCCCTTTGCTGAGCTGTGCCCCTTCTCCTAAAACATTCCTGGCCATGGATTTCAGTCTGCAAGGCATTACTGGTAATATATATGCATTTTTGCAAATGACATATTCCCAGACAGCGAGCCAGCCTGCAGCAAACATCACAAACAAACAGAGAGAACTGAAAGGATTGAATTTATTCTCAGTGATGTGTCCCTGTTAGCAGGCTTATCCATACTTGCTGGAATAGTGGCTTCCTTACCATTTGCTCTTGGGAAAAGGCCAGTAAGTAAGTGTGTGATATAGGTACAATGAATGAATATTATACAGCTTTAAAAGCTAATTTCGTGTAGCCTGATACATAGAGGAGCCAAATATCAACTTTATAGGATCAATTATAGCCAGCAGAGCTTGCTTAGCAATAAGAGGTAACCAAAGCAGAACAGGACCCCAGTTCTCAGCCTGGAAAAATGCTGCTGGAGTGGAGTGAGTGGGGGTGGGTTTGCAGCATGGAATGAAAATGAAGGAATGTCTTGTGTTGCTGTAGTCCCTGCTAAATGTCTGGGCTGTTTGCTCAGGATAGCAGTTCTGAGCTGTGACTGTAGGTTACTGCTGGACTCCTGCCAGCTTGTTTAAATTAGATTCCTAGCCCGGGGGCTGGGGTGATCAGCAGGAAGCCATTGTAATTTTCATGCCTTGGACACCAGTGTATTTTCATGAGCTGAAGTGAAGTGTCTCTGGGGATGCTGAATATCTCTGAAACATTTCCTGAGTTCTCTTAAGCTCTGCAATGGTATGTCCGACTCTGTTTTCCAAAGGATGGAGCTTTTTGTTTAGTTAGTGAGGTCTTAGTTCACTTGAGTAGTATGCTTTTGCTGTTGGAACTCAGAGAGGAACAGAAGAAGAGGAGGAAAGCTGTGCAGGAAAAATGATGGGCTGTGTCTTAGGACAGCTAGGAGTACTGTAATTTCTTTTATGCCCTCATATTAATTTGTATTTCTGTTTACTAAAATCTTCATGAGATTGTGACTTCAGGCTACTGTGTCAGAGACAGGTTTTTAGGTGAATGGGGGAAATGTTTGGGCAAGCACACAGTTTTAGGTAAAAGAGCAGTAGCTGGAGTGCCTAGGCAGAGAACCTGTGATTTTGGGCAGATCCTTTGCCATTTTCTGTTACTTACACCAGTACAATGGTAGTGTGATTTTTAATTAGAGATCATTAACATCCCTGTGCACACTATTGCTGCCATGTACCACAGTTGGAGTACCTGAAGCATGGCAAGACCCCAGGGTGTGGCACAGGCCAGGCCTAGTGCCTGGTGATGCCCCAGTACTTTGTTGAAATAAGACATGGTGTGCACTGTTGGCTGCTCTCTAACAGCATTTGGAGAACATAATAAGGTGCCTAGGCAGTGGTGCTTGATTTAACAACATAGTACTTAAGCCCCTACACATCTGTGTCATAGGACATTTCAGATGTCTGTGTGGTTGGTTTTTTTTTTTTTTTTTTTTTTTTTTTTCCCTTGGTGTCTTGGTTTTTTTGTTTTGTTTTGGTCATGTCTTTCCCTTTTAAAATTTTACATAAGTTGAATCAAATCACAGGGAATTCATGTGACCTACCCCTGTGTCACAGTTTTCTGTGTTAAACACAAACTCACAAAACATTTTTTTCTCTCTGAAATGTTTATTTCTTCTTTTCATTTCTTTCCTAGTCTGTCTGATTCCTCATCTTTTTATCTTCTTTGTCTGTGTATTCAGCCCATCCCTTCCTCAAAATTTCCATTGACCCTTTTCCCTCAGAGGTTCAGTGTCCCTTCTCACTACTCCCCTCCATATCTCAAGATTTCTTGGCAGTCTGGAGTATCTTTTGCATATACACACTGGATCCTGGTGGTGAAATGTGTGGTGCTAAAGACAATATATTCTTGCTTTCAAAGAGGTGCTGTGTTACCCACAAAAAGGTTTGTGCAGGAGAGCACAGAATCATGGAATGGGTGCTGTTTGCCTCAGTCTGAATGTGGCTGGTAGCTAGGACACATCTCATTCCCAATTCACATGTTGGTCATGGGAGTGAGTACTTTTGTAGAGTCAAAATTGGACCAACTGACCCTGATACTTTGTTTTCTGAAATTGTGCTTTCCTAAAGTTGTATCTGTAGTGGACAAAATAATTATTTTTCTGCATTGCTTCCTGCTTCCCTCTTCTTTAAGGTCATGGCTTTTTCTGATCCCCAGTTACGAGTGCTGCTTGGCAATCCTTGATTCATTCTCACACAGTCCAGGTTAGCAGAGGCAGAAGAAGCTTCTTAGTTTGGGAGCTTGATTAGAGTGCATGATCCACCCTGGGGCTGAGCAGAGGAGAGGTGATGGCTTGTGTTGTGGTGGTTCTGGCCAGCAGGACTGGCACTGGGCTCAGCTGGCAGGGAGGGAGCATCCCGAGTGCTAGTGAGCTGGAAGGATTGAGTTACACTGGATCTGTGTATGAGGGAGAATCTGGACAGCCTCTGTGAATGCTGACAGTGGAGGAAAACTGGCTTTGTGTGTCAAGCTTTGTTCTCAATATTCCTGCTGTGGCTTATGCTTAGGGTGTGAAAAGCAGGGATCATGTCATTGCTGTAAAATGTTGGCCCTTTCTCTACCTTCCAAAGTTGATTTGAATGTCATTCTGTTACCCAAATGAGCCGTGGCATAGGGAGATGAAAATCATGACTGTTGGCTAAATGGCATTTTGAAGAATTGGCAGTTCTAACACATCAAGCAAATAATTTAATGACTTGGTGGTATGGCACAGCCACCAATATGATGTGTACCCGTGGCTGGGACTTGTTTAGAGGGAAGGCAAAAAAATACTCCCCTGGAGTCTAGAGGTCTATGGTACAGTATGGAGCTGGAACTGGAGCTGCAGCTTAGCAAAAGGTGGAAGTCTGTATTTCTTTCTGGAAAGGACACAAGGGAGGCAACCAAAGAGATGCTGTTGCATTCCTGCTTTGTGGGGACGAGTCTTGGTTCATCTCAAACTGTCCTTTTTACAAAACAAGCAAGTAAGAAAAGCCCTGAATAAGTGAAGCATGTTTTGAATTAACTCATTAATTTGCATAAATCTTGCGTAGAGGTAGATTTGAAGTAAATAAAACTTTTCACTCTGTAGAGGATTTTGACTGAGGGTATTTATGGGATAACTCAAGCCCTTTTTACCTTATGTTGTATCTATATAGCATTAAACGCTTGCTTAGTTACTTGCAATGAAAGCCATTTTTTCCCAGTTTGGTATTCTGTCTCTGATCAGGTTTTGATCTCAGTTAAATGGAGTAAATCCAGAGTAATTCCATTATAGTCAGTGATGCTAGTTTGGATTTACACCGGTATAACTGAGCTCAGAGTCTGGCTTTGGTTGTCTGCCATCTTATTCTGCTAAGTATTACATCCTTCCCAAATGTCCTTTCTCATCTTGTTTTCAGACCTTGCTGGCTCCTCCTACTTTACCAGATTCCAAGAGTAACAACATAGGTGAAGTTTACGTGATGAAAGATTGTTTAAGCAGGGTCTGGTTTTTATTAGCTCAGCTGGTTTTCATTTTTTCAGCCCTGTTTGAAGTCTGATTGTGCTCAGGCTGGGATCTGGATCCATCCTGCTTTTCCTACTTCACTCAATTTTGTCCATTAGAAGTGTGGTGTTTTAAATTACAGGGTGCTGCCCGACATTATAGTTCAGTAACAATTATGTGCCTCAGTGATGTTTTAAAGCAATTTTTAACTCCAAAGATCAGAAAAAAAGAAGAGTACCTTAAGGCATTACTGCTAATCAGCAACATAACTTGTTTGGAAGGGCTCAGAAAATGTGAGATGTGACTTTGGAGAATGAAATTAATTAAATTTTTCCTGGTTTTGTTAGCATCTAGGTTATTCTGTTAGTTAAATAGGGTTTATTACTCAGGTTTGCAGTTTGGACAGTTTTATCTGTGTTTATGTAGTTTAGCTGGGCATTGGGGGCTTGGGCCTTGTAATCATTCCAGAAATGAATCCATAACGTTTGTTGTAACCTATTTACAGTTGGGTTTATGTTGGTACAGTATTGCTGCATTCATGGGATGATAAATAATCCTACCCAGGATATCCAGCCCCAGCTCTAGGGATAAAGAAGGGATAGGAAATGGGAAATGTCACCTCCTTTAGATTGGAAACCTCAGGCACAAACTGTAGTTAAGCAAAACACTTCGGAATGTTTTTATATAGATTCTGTTGATTTTGATACCTTTTTCACATACCCTTAAGTTTTTCTGAGTGAGGCCTGAAGATTTGCCTCTGGCAGCAAAGGAGATGTTTGGCAGAACTGGTAATTTAAACCTGAGCCATCGTTCCTTAATCATCTGGATGGCGTTTTGTACTGCAGACACCTGAACAAGATCTTCAAGAGAAGCTGGATGACTATCCATGTCTGTACCTGATGAGCTCCTGAATTCCATGAAATGACAGTCTTCACTGTGACCACTCCAGTGGGCAGTTGGTGCAAGAAAATGGTTCCTTGAGTCTGCCCAATGGGCTGTTGTTTAAGGAATTAGTGATTCCCTTGCAATCTTTGTTCCTTGGCCTTCATGTTCAGGAAAACTGCCTTGACTGTCAATGTATGCAGGTATTCCATGTTGGTTTGTGAGTTTCTTTAAGATGCTGGAGGGGGCACAGAGAGAGTTTGGGGCTGGAGCACTGAGCAGCACATCAGAACAAAGATGGGACCAGTCTCTAAGGGCAGGATTGAAGACAGGCTGGAAGAGCTGGGGGTGTTTACCTGGAGAAGAGAGGTTTCTGGGGGAGACCTGAGAGCCCCTTCCAGAGTCTAAAGGGGCTCCAAGAGAGTTGCAGTTGGACCTGGGACAAGGGATGGAGGGACAGGACAAGAGAGAATGGCTTCCCACTGCCAGAGGGCAGGGTCAGATGGGATATTGGGGAGAAATCCTTCCCTGTGACGGTGGGGATGCCCTGCACAGGGTGCCCAGAGAAGCTGTGGATGCCTCTGGATTGCTGGAAGTGTGGATCAGGGTGGATGGTGCTTGGAGCAACGTAGTGGAAGGTGTCCCTGTGCATGGCAGGGGGTGGAATGAGATAAGCTTTAAGGTCTCTTCCAAACCCAAACCATTCCATGGTTCCATGCTATTCACTGGTGACATCCTCAGTGACTGTACTTGCTGCAGCAGCTCAGGAATTTGCACTCACTCTTCACTCGTGTTGACTCATGAGAGGAGTGGTGACCCAACCACTTCAAATATCCATTGTGAGCTGCCAGACTGTATTTGAAAGGACCTGCAAGTTCAGAGAGTGGGTTTTCTTCCAGACACAATGCAGACCCTGAGAAAATACGCTTTAGATTGACTTACACAAACAGTGCAAGTCAGGTGATAACATCGATTTTTGGAGCTTGATGGTTTTATGGTCAGAGATCCAAATTCCCCAGAGAAGAAATCTTTGTGCTCTGTGTTGTATAAACAGGCTGAACAGTATAGTGAAAACAATCATCATGGTAAATGCTTCTGTTTTTAAACTGTAATCATTCTTTTAGAGTAAAGTTTGGTTATTATTTAGCGATCGATTATTTCATTGCCCTGTGGGAGTTCCATGTTTTTCCAGTAGTCAGCTGAGTACATTCATGTCTGTTTGGGCTAGGCCAGATGGAGGGTGAAACTGAGAAATAGAAGGCTCAAGACAAATGAGTTAGTCTAAATTAATTTCTGTCTAAATATAAATAATGGCATTATTTCAAACAAATTTTACAAGATGAGTGAACGGAAAACAAGGTTTTGCCTAATGTATTCCTGCTTAGCTGATTAGGGCAAAAAAGTTAATGTTCTCATCCTCTTTCCCTTCTCCCTCCCTGTTCACATCTGCTTTTTGAGTTAGTTTGGAGCATGCCTGCATTTTTACACTAGTAAAACTCCATGGAATTTTATAACCCACAGATAATATTTAATGTTTCCCTCTCTTCCACAGCTTCCTAAAAACTACTGAGCACTGAAACCCGCATCAAGAACAGAGATATTCTGATGCCTTTTTTTTTTTTTTTTTCTTTGTCCAAAGCCATGAAAAAGCTTTCTTCTAGCTGCTGAGCTCCCGTGGGCTGTGCCGTGTCCGTGGGTCAGGGCAGGGGCACTGGGAGGTGATAGAGATCTGCACGGCTGGGATTCCACTGCTGGGCAGACAGGGCTGGGCAAAGCTGCCCGGATTAGCAGCTCCCCAGTTAAGCTCTCGTGGATCAGGCTGTCATGAGCTGCCTGGAGTTGTTGCTTGCATAGAGGAGTTGGCAAAAGGCAGCGTGGTAGTAAGGGAACAAATGCTGTTTGTGGGACTCATCAGTGGCATCTGAGCAGGGCTGTGGGCTGAGTGCCAGGCCCTGTGACACACATGTACCTCTGCTGTTTCTGTGAGCTGGGCAGCCTGATCTAGTGGAAGGTGTCTCTGCCCATGGCAAGGGGTTGGAACAAGGTGATCTGTCAGGTCCTTTTCAAACCAAAACGTTCCATGGTGTTCACTGGTGGCATCCTCAGTTACTGTGCTTGTGCAACTCAAATTTGCCCTTGAAATTAGTTTTTTGTAAAACACTTCCAGAGGCTTAACTTTGAGCTTGTCCTGAGACAAGCCCGTAGGGAGTAAAGACACAGAACAGGGCAAGTCCTTCAGCTTGCTAGGGAAGCTCATCTGCTTTGAAAACTACTCATACCCTTGACGGTTTAGGTAGACTCTGAAGGATGCTGAAGAAAGGACCTGATGAGCTTTTAGGATTCTGAGTCCTGTATGGATCCAGGTCACACGAGACTGTGATATGCTCTGAGTTCCTGGCTGAACTACTGGTGATGAGCCCCTAGAGCTGCTGGTTCACAGCTGAAAAAGCAGCCTGAAATTCTTCCTGAACAAGTGCATGGCTTTTCCAGCTTTGGGCTTCTTTTCTCACTTGACATTTAAAGCTATATTGTTATAAAGGACATGAGGAAACAGCCTCAAGTTGCTCCAGGGGAGCTTTAAATTGATACTAAGAAAATTTCTTCCCTCATAGGGTTGACAAGCATTGGAACAGGCTGCCCAGGGAAGTGTCACCATCCTTAGAGGGATTTAAAAGCTGTGTGGATGTGTCACTTGTGGATGTGATTAGTGGTGGCCGTGGCAGTGCTGGGGCAGTGGTTTGAGGTCTTAGAGGACTTTTCCATCCTAAATGATTTCATGATTCTCTGTTATAAGGTGTTTTGCTATCTGATTGAGATGTCAATTTTATGTGACAAATGACTGTGGGCAGAAATGATGCTTAGACATGGATTGGGGGATTGTTTACATACCACAGAGTTTACATTAGTCAGTGAATGTGCAGATTCCCTTTCCAAAGTGAGAACTAAACGTGTGTCTTGCAGCCAGACTCTCAGCAGCACTGAGTGGGGGACTTCTGTGCAACAGGATTCATTTACCAAATAGTCATTCCCAAGAGTTGTGTCACTACTGTGGGGAGAAGTTCTGGTTTTTGGTTCTCGTGGCAGATTAAAGCCATGAAGTGAGTGCAGCCTTTAGAGGGGGGAGAGTGCCTCTGAGCCTCTGTAGATGGCTCCCAGCAGCCCAGCTCCAGGGGCTGCAGCCTATCTCAGGGAGGAGGGCTGCCAGGGAGCCCTGTATGGGCTGCTGGGCCAGACTCAGAGCTGGGAAGAGTCAGAGGCAAGGCATTCTCACTGCTGCAGCCCGTGTAGAGCAAGGAGACACATGAGACCACTGTCACCTCTGAGCTATTCTGGCAGTGTGGAGACACTGCTCAGCCTGGCTCTGCTCCTTTCCCCTTCCCCTGGGTTGTGGTGAGCATTCCAGTTTCTCAGGCTTGGTTCTCTAGACATCTGCAAGAAGTTTATCCCTTACTTGAATGGTTTCTGCTTAAAAATGTTTTTCTTGGTGCCATTTAGAAAATGACACAATTACAAATGATACAGGCAAAAAAGTGAAGGGATGGGAGGGAGCTGCTTCCAGCTGACTTGCCAGTTACCAAAGTAAACAGTGCTGTGATGAAGCTTTTGTGAGGCTCGTCTGGCCATGAAAAACTTGCTATATCTTTCTTTTTAAATCGACATTTTGATCCAAAACACATATTTTTAAAAATAGAGCTAAAATGTTTCAGTATCCTCTTTTCCCTGGGTTGGCTCTGTCAGATAAGCTCTTTTGCAGTCTTCTTTTCTGCTTCTTTTTCCCACTGCCTTCTAGAGTCCTGCAACAGGCCAGGTTAGAAGTGACCTAAAAAAATCATCTGATCCAACTTCTCAAACAGAGCCTCACCAGAAGTAAGAAATATGTGCGATAGGTGGAAATAGATATAGAATTTTCACTGTTTGTGTTAACAATAGATTTTCTAAAAGACCAAAAAGTTCATGTTAACCTGGAACACCAGTAACATTTGAACATCCTTAAATGGGTGTTTTACCTTCAACTAATCGATGCCTCTTTATTCACAGTGGTATTTGAGGCATCACTGGACCATTGTTAGAGCACTAGGGATAATATTCCCAACTGGATATTGTCAGAGTGAATAATTGGTGTACACGGACAGTGTTATCTGCTGTACATTCCATGTTCTGTCAGCTGCACATGGATTAGTTCTGTGAAGTGGAGACTTAGCTGGAATGATGCAGACATTTGAATTTACAGTTGTAATGCCTGAAAGGACAGGGTTGGGGTTTCTAATGGTTTTACACTGGTAATCCTTTAGCAATTCACTTTATAGTGGAATACTTGGATGGGAGCTGGGATCTGTTCTAAATGAATTCAATAAAAACTCTGTCAGTTACTTGGAAAGAAGGCAGATACATTTTTAGTAGTAAAAAGGAAGAAAAGAACATTTTAGCTGCAGAGAAACCTCATGCAGAATATCTGCTTTTGTACTGAATGTGACACTTCTCCCAGCAGCTCACATTGAGTTTTGTTATGTTGGAAAATCTGCATTCTCAAAGGATGGCAGCTGGATATATCCTAAAGCCTTTTATTATATCAAAATGATGATGTTCATGCACCTGTGTGTATATGTGTGCAGGCACTCATAGGTCATCTAGAACCTTGGTTTTATTCTCCTAGAATTTTCAAAATGAAACTTTTTCCTTTCTTTCTTCTGTTCTATTGAGAGACAGATAGCTTGGTATAAAAACCAAGGAGACTCTATTTAGTAGTGTTTGAATTATGCAGGTGTAGGTAGGTCTGTGTTTAGTGTCTATCTTTTCCCTTTGTATTAGGGCTAATTGAGTCATTATGTGATTTGCTGATATTTTGCTGAGCAAAATTTAATGTTTCAAGGATTGTGTCTGGCTTCTGAAGGAATTTTAGTTCAGTCTTTACTTATTTTGTGTTTCTTTTAGGGAAAAAAGCCTACAAATTACCACACTGTGTTTGAGCTTCATATCCAACAGTGATGTTTTGTTCCAGGCCATATAACTCCCTCCAGCCAAATAAGCTTCCAGAGACTCATTTAAACCTAATACACCATAGTGCATGTATGGTTAGATGGAGAGCCACTGTAGGGATCAGTGGAATGGAGCACCTCTCCTATGGGGAAAGGCTGAGAACATGGGGGTTGGTCAGCCTGGAGATGAGAAGCTTTGTGGTTACCCAATTTTGGCCTTGCAGTACCTGGGGGGAGCCTACAGGAAAGACTGGGAGAGACTTCTTACAAGGGATAGAGGGGACAGGTCAAGGGGGAATGGCTTCCCACTGCCAGAGGGCAGCACTGATTGAATGCTGGGTGGGAATTGTTCCCTATGAGGGTGGGGAGATCCTGGCACAGGGTGCCCAGAGAAGCTGTGGATCCCTGGAAGTGTCCAAGCCCAGGTTGGACAGGGCTTGGAGCAATCTGGGCTAGTGGAAATGTCCCTGCCCAAGGGATGGAACTAGATGAACTTTAAGATCCCTTCCCACCTAAGCCTTTAATTCTGTGATGATTTAAAATAAAATTATCTTTTACCATGTCAAAGCAAACCCTCAACATAAGCCTGTTAAAGAGCAGGGTAGGGTAAATATGGGAACATACTCTGGGAAGTCCTTGTGTTCCCATGGTCTCTTGGCAGTTTTAACCACTGATGGATGAGTGCCATGGTCTCCATAAAGCTTGTTAGGAGAATGACTTCTTGAAGAAAACACTGTGCTTTGTTAATAACTGGGGGTAATTACCTCTGTTAAGTACGGTTCCTGCCTTGGGACTTTGGTGTGTGCTACATAATGGAGTTGTAGAATGTTTCCCCTCATCCCAGACTGAGTAGGACTGGGTTATTCTGCTCCCAGGATGCTCAGGTTGCTGATGGTGACTTTATTTACTTACAGGGTCTGCTTTTGTGTAGCTGTGGGTTCTGGATGCATTAGTAGCTCCATACCCTTTGGGAGAGCAATGCAGCTGCACTTTCAGCAGGAAAGAGACGGTTGCTTTTCAGTTTGCTGATGTCTCAAGATCAAAAAGCTGACTTGGCTTTAGTAAGATAGCTCTTTCCAAGGATCTTCCTAATCTCTTTGAAGGATGTAATATAATCTTCCAAGCAGAAGCTTTTGATTAGCCATTGTAATTGAATTAATCTGTCCTGCAAATAAACGAAGCTGTGACATTTTTTTGCCAGTCAGCCCCTGGACCCCTCTTATGGTGGGGTACATTTGGGGACATGGTGGGAGCCCGAGTTCCATGAAGGAGAAGGAGCTTTACAGATGAGGCTGTGGTGCCAGGAGGCTCTCGATGGTGGAGCTCGGATATTCCTGGCTGACAGAGGCGTGGACAGCAGCTCAAAAGCAATCATGCTAGATGTCACAGTAAATGAGTTCGTTTTGTAATGCAGTATTAAGTATAAATTGTGAATTAAAAATTGTGTTTTAAGTCTTTCTTGATTTGACTTCAGCATGGTAAGGTAATTAATCACAAAGCAGCACTATGAAATGGGTAGTTGTGTTCGTTCCTGCCTGATTCCTCAGTAGATGTTCTTTATCCAGTGCTGTTACAAGTGCAGAAGGAGCAGTGCCAAAATACACAGACCCAGAGATGAGACAGAAATAGACCTGGACTGAACTGGAGTTCAGTCTGGAGAAAGAATTTAAAGAGCATTATGAACTGAGTTTTACTCTGTTCAGCCTGTTGTTAACAAGGGGAAATAAACACAAACAGAAAGTGAGCTGATGACCTTCTCAGATGTTCAGTGGGAGCTGGGAGCACAGGCCAGCCCCAGGATCCGGCCCTGCCGCCAGGCTGGACAGTAAGGAAGCTGTGTCTGCAGTCCTTATCAGCTGGTTGTCCTTTACTGTAGGCTGAGTTCAGCAAATCACTCAAAGCTTTTTCCCCTTGTGTCTGCTCATGCCTTTTCTTGTTGGAATATCAAAGTAGCCCCGTGTACGCTGCAGTGGTGGCAGTGCTGGATGGGGAAGCACAAGCCCCAAATCTCTGGGAATGCAGGAGAGCACAGCCTGCAGTCCCGGATGAACTCGGTGCTGGGATGGAGCTCAAGCTCAAGACTCGGATGTCAGGGACCACCTAGTTGTAGGAGCCTCCCGTAATCTCCGTGGCTCGCTGAGCCTTTGGCCTCTCTCAGGGCCTGTCAGCCGCGTTGCCAGCCGTGGCTGCGTGCTGGGAGCTGGGCAGTGATCCATGGATCCATGGAGGGCTGGCCAGAGGAGCAGAGTCAGCTCTGACACGGCTGTGCCCCGCTGGGAACAGACCTCCGGCACCGCGCTAAAGGCTCAGGCAGGGAGGAGGAAGGTGGGGCTGCTCCACATTTCAGCATTCACTCTGTTTGCTTGTCCTCACAAAGGAAAAACCTTGCTTTGTGTAATTCTTTTTTGGGACATTTAATAGCCACTAAAGTCATTACTTTAAATCTGAACCACATGGACTCAAGTTTTCTGGTCTCTTTGCCTGTAGTTGTGCACCAGCAATAGACAAAAACTTCTGGCCTCGCAGTGGAGCTAGAGACGTTTAGCTGGATTATTTCCTCAGAGCAATAATCAACCTGTGTTTCTACTTAATTCAAGCTATCTTTTTCTAATTTCCAGCCTAAGGGAGTAGTTTTTTAAATTAGGATTCCTTGGTTAATGTGATGTACTGCTCATGCAAAGGGCTTGAGAAGCTCCAATGCTGTTTTGTGCCTCACTCATTTAAGAGAGGACTTGTAACAAATCTGGATTTACTTTAACTTCTCTGGGTAGAGGAGGTTACTCTGCACACACTGTAGTTTGTGACTGTAGTTCTCAGAAGATGGAGTTAACAGTGTGCTGGGCAAATCTGTCCCTGATTTTTATTGTTTCTTACTGCATGTGGTTAATAACTTTTAGACAACTGCACTTGAGACTCATAAGCTAAACTTAGTGCTTGTTACAGTAGACAAAGGATGAGAATATTAGATTTTATCCACTGTGGGTCTCCAAGTGAGCTTTTCTTTTCCAAGAAATGAAGCAAGTATCATGCTTTTTTTTGGTCATTGTTATTTTCCTTACAAAAAAAATCATGAGCTCATAACTATTAAAACAATGGGAAATAACAACACAAATGTGGCACTTGCTAAGGCACATTGCTAGTAAAGTTTGTGGTAGATGTTTGGTAACTCAGTTTCAGCCAGCCTTTGACCACTGTCCTAAGGTGAAGAGTTTGATGCATGAGGGTGGTGACCCTTGCCATCTATGAGGATGGAGCTTCATCAGCTCCCTGGTGCTGGGTTGGGCTGTTCAGCAGGGCTCTGATATTGCCAGCATAATCTAGCTGGTTTGTCTGTGAGCAGCCAGCTAATGAAAAACTGGGTGAAAAACTGTGAGCAGTCTGACTCCTTCCTGTCTGCTGTTACACTTAGTAATCATAAGTCATGAGGCTAAAAAATGATTTAAAAAATAACAAAGTGAGTGTGTTAAGGAAACATGAGCTTGCTGGGCTGGTTTGGCTCATTTCTCTCTGGTTAAGAATCTGGTAAAAGTTGCTCAGTGCAGTTTTTGGCCTCTTCAAAAAATTAATTATAGCCAGGTTAGAATCTGAAAGCAGCTGAGTCATGAGGGAATATAATTTAGGAGGAAACTTTAAAAAGCTTTTTACATGTTCTAGTGCTAAAAGCATCCTGGCTTGGTCAGTGCTCCCTGAATCCACTGGGATGGTTTTTCCAGTGGGATGTCTGTTAGCCATGGAGGCTCATGACTGAAGGCAGCATCTCCAGTGCTGCTTTGTGCTCCTGAAAAAATTCAACGTTTCTATCCACACAGCTCCCATCATCTATCTCAGTGGGAGGTGAGATTGTCCTTTACCTCAGAGCACGAAGCACAAGGCTTTAAGTTTGGTGTTTCTTTACTACATGGTGGAGTCAGCTTCTTGGTTTGCAGTCAATTAAAATGGAGAAGCATTTTTTTGTGCATTAAAACATAATGCTGTAAAACAGCTTCTGATCCTGTATGCATGTATTTGTCAGCTGTGTGAGGAACAAAACTATTCACTGTTGTTTGAGTGGCAGTTACAAGTGGTTTTCTTTTATGTAGTCTCACCTGTGTGCTGACCCACCCTTTAAGGGGAAGGAGAGCCCTGTGATGCACTTCCAGTGGCAGCTCCGGGATCTGTAGAGGGAAGAGCCTGCAGGACTCCAGTTTTCTGTTGGAAAATTGCAGGTTTCTGCTTCTGTGCCCTCAGGGTGGACAGCTGGCTGGAGCCTGGCTGGGAGCAGCTCTATCATTGCTCTTACTCTCTGAATTCTTGGCAGTGGCTGCTCCTAAAGGTGTTCAGAGGCATTATAAGCAGATCTTTGCAATGGATTGGATACAGTTCTTTACTTCCTCTGAGAAGAGCATTAAATCAGATAAACCTCGGTGCTCACCACCTTAGCAAATGGCTTTTAGGGCATAATTGTGCACCAGCTTCTTTTGGCAGGGATCTTGGTTTAGGCATTTCAGCTGTCCCATCTGATTACCCCTAATCCTTCAGCATCTCTTCATTTGTGGTGAAAATTATTTGATATACATGTACTCACATACACACATATATATACACACATATATAAGTGGGCAGGTGAGGATTTGTATATACGAGTATGTGAAACCCATATTAGTCCTGTGTTCTCAAAAATGTCAGAATTGCCACAGCACAGTGCTAGACTTGTCAGTCCATTTCATACACTAAAAAGAATGTGGAAGATAATTGTCAGCCAAGTTTTTTCTGTGTATACTCTGTTATGAGGAGATAACTAAATATACCAGTAACTGTAATATTCGTTTTTATTAGTATATAATTAATGTAGTTATATAATGTAACAATGTAATTATTGTGGTATTATTATATATAATAATAATGTAGTTATTGGAACATGAGGGATTTGTTGCTATTCTGTGGTGGGTTTTGGGGTTTTGGTTTTTTCTATTTTTCTTTTTCATTTGTAGTGTCATAGTTTTGAAATTTATATTTCTTTGGAAGTATTCAAAGGTGTGGAGGCTTTTTTGGGGGATATCTTTATTTATTTAGTTAGTTTTAATTCTGGATATGGCTTTGCATCAGGAAAACATCCTTGCTGTGAATTAGAGGAAAGAATTCTGTGGGTGAGAGCACTCCACAAGGTTTAGCATCTCTGCCAAAATTCCTTCAGCTACCATGTCTCACTTAGGGCTTTTTTAGTCCTTCTGGAACAAACAAATCCAGTGTTCTGAGTTGATGAGAGGTAGGCAAAAGACTTCCATATTCCTTTGCTAGATGTCCTAAAGCACCCAGCTGTCCAAAACAGACATTTGGTGCAGATGTGCTCCGTGGTCAGGACTAGGGGAGTGCCAAATTTGCAATCACCGTCAGTGGTAATTATCTGTGATTGTGTGTCGTGGGGAAATCTGCAGTTTTCCCAATGTGCTTGCTGCTCAGCTTGTACATAAACATGTTTCCATTTGAGGTGTGGCAGAGAGCCATGGAAAAACAGCAGGGCCTTTTGGAATGGCCAGTTTCTCAGGTTGCTGTGGGCTTTTCTCTTTCCTTACCAATGAGATGGTTTTTACAAGACTTGCCCCAGAAAGGAAGCATCAGAATCCTTGATCTCTGTATTACTCAGTCTTATGTTGTTGTAGTTGTTGTTTTGCTTAGGTACAAGCTCAGATGGCTATGTTGACCTTAGTGATTTCAGTTTTGGAAGTTCAGGCTTTGCTCAGGGATGTGTAGCCATTCCTTTAAAAGGTTTCCTTTTGGTTGCTAGCAGTTTGTGTGTGTGCAACAGTGACTGTTGGATTCCCAAGCTGGAAGAGCTGACATTTACACTGTACTTGTGAGGCCAGAGAGCTGAGTTGGTGTCTCAGAAAGACTCGCTGCCATTCTGGGGCTGTGTCAGCTTGCTCACCTTTGCACAGCTCCCTCTGGGTTACCATGAAAGTGAGCAGTGGAGAGAGTTTTGGAGTAGTGAGCAATGGAGGGACTCCCACAACAAACCAGTTCCAAATATTCCCATATTGGTCCCTAAAAATGGATTCAGATTACAGCATGAGAATGGAAAACCTCCCCATCATTATAATTGTCCAAGGTCAGATTGGATGGAGCTTGGAGCAACTTGGGATAGTGGGAAGTGTCCCTGCCCATGGAAGAGGGTGGGACTAGAGGGGCTTTAAGGTCCCTTCCAACCCAAACCATTCTGTGATTCTGTATTCTGTTATTCTGTATTCTGTTAGAGTATTTCATGTGTGATGAAGTTAAAAAGCTTACTATTTTCTTTTGCTTGGTGTGTTTGCAGAGTGTAGTTTCTGAGTGAATACTCTGTTTAAACTGTGCTCGTTATGTAAATTCAAATAATTTCTCAAAATGCCCTCTCACTTTTTTATATTCTGGATACTTTGAGGGCCTTACTTGGGCTGCACTTGGAAGTCACAGAATGAGGATGGAAGAAACTGAGGCAGGTGAAGCTTTTCTGAGAGGCAGGTCACATAAGCTGGTGGCACAGCAGTACGTGAAGGACAGCTGCTGGGTTTTCTGGGACAAGCTGGTGTGTGTTCAGATTGTGAGGAGAGCACCATCACCATTCAGACATGGTTGTGGGTCAGCTGAGGGTACCTGTCCCCCTGCATGGCTTCTGATGGGCTGTTCTAGCTTAGCTGAAGGAGTGTTGCTTTTCAGATCTTTATTTTATAGGGTAAGAAAGCCTTTCCAAAGGATTTTAGGCTGAAATGCTGAATCCCTCAACGGATGGGAATGATGGAGCTAAGGGAGTTACTGTATGGATAAACACCAGTCAGTGACGTGCTTTAGAACAGTGCTTGGCAAGGAGGAGTTTGGAAGCAAAACAGTTTGGAGGTAGCTTTATTGCAGGTGTTTGCTTTAAAGGACACCCAAAGGAGAATAGTGCCAGGGGGAGTGGGAGGACAGCAGGATGAGGTATGTGAAGGAACAGTGAGTCCTTATAATGGCTCTTTTAATGATACTGCAGCATTTTAGTACATGGCATTCACAGATAAATGACTCACTGCCATACAAAAAGCCCCCAAGGACAATTTAATAGTTTATGAAAGGTTTTGTGTGAGCTTGTGGGTGACTTTGAAAGAAATTAAATCAAAAAACATCCATAAATAGAGCTTGCCCAACAAATGCTGGTGTGATTAGAGTAGACCTTAGTGATGGCAGATGTTGTAACTCCAGTGAAATAAAACCTTGGGTTTTTTTAAAAGAGAAAAATGTCTGTAATATATGGCAGATAAGTGCATATAAACTTTTATAGAGCTTGGAAAGTGTTGTGAGGTCTGCTGAGGCAGCACTTCCCTGTAAGCTGCAACTGTTAAATTGGCACCGTTGCAGTTTCATGCTTGGGTTTTGCTCTGACAGCAGAATTGTGCCCCATTTGGTCTGTCAGAACTCAACTGATCTCTTTGAGTGCTTTGGAGCACTCAACTGTCAGAAATCTCTTCATTTGTGTGTGTGTGTGTGTTTATTTACTGATTTTTGGCATAGCACCATGATTGCTCTTGTTGAGCTGGGCGAGTGCCCATGGCCAGGGCAGCAGTGCCTGCCCGGGCCAGACAAAGAATGAAGGGCACTGGTGCCAAGGCAGATTGAGGTGAACAGGCAGTAAATCTCTGCACAGGCACCAGCTGGCTGGAATCACATTTGATACCAATCAGGAAGGCAGCTGTGTGAGGGGCAGAGTGACAGCTCTGTGGGATTGGGAAATGCTCACATATGTGCTGCTGTGACACACCCCAGGCAACTTCACTTGGATGTCCTGCCGTTCCACAGTAGACAAAGACATGGCAAATGCCATGAATAAAGTTGTTTCTGCTTTGGTTTCTTCTGGCAGCTCCTGCTAGATGTGCTGGGACTGGGAGTAGGGCTCACACTGGCATTTTTCCAGTGTTACTTTTTTTTTCCAGGAAAGAAATGTGACATGTGTCTTTTTAATTACAGGAGTAAAATTGCAAAGCCAAGTATGTGTGTTCTGTCCAGAGAGGCCTCTTCATGTTTACCTAGAATCACAAAACAGTGGAATGGTTTGGGTTGGAAGGAACCTTAAATTCATCTAGTTTCACCTTCTGCCATGGGCAGGGACACCTTCCACTATCCCAGATTACTCCATGCCCTGGCCTTGGACACTTCCAGGGATCCAGGGGCAGCCACAGCTTCTCTGAGCACTCTGTGCCAGGGCCTCCCACCCTCACAAGGAAGACCTGTTTCCCAGTATCTAATATCTAAACCACTTCCCTCATCCTGTCCATCCAGGCCCTTTTCCTAAGGCCCTCTCCAACTCTCTTTGAACCCTGTTAGGCACTGGAAGGCTGCTATAAGGTTTTCCCAAAGCCTAGTTTTCTCCAGTCTGAAGAGCCTCTTTCTGGAAAAATACATTATTTCTTGGTCCAGCAACATTTGTTCTGAGAATTTTTGTTCCCTTTTTATTACTAAGAACAATTAAATGTTTGATCAAAATCAAAGGTGAAAGGCTTTATGTGCCTAAGAGTGTTTAAGGCAGAGTTTGGGAATACTGGAAAATTAAAGTTACCAGATTTGATGTGTAGATTTCAGTACTGGGGATATCATTCTCTACGATTTCTTTCTGTTCAATGCTTTTAGTTTCATTTTTTTTACTACCATGTGTCTTTGGATAACTCTTTCTTTGTATTTCATTCTAGAAATTGGTCCAGTGACAATAACCACAGATCCCAAGAAATTTCAATTTGAACTTAGGGAACTTTATGTTCAGGTGAGTAACTTGTTTCCTGTGCAGTTTTAGCAAAGACTGTTTCCTCACACTAATCTTTCCTCTTGTGCTGATGTTCCTGCTGCAAGCATTCATGAGGATGTAGATCACTTACCTCTGTCATTTTGCCTGCACAAGCCATTGTCTTCCTGCTCATCTTAATTTAGGGCTGTGATTCATTCCTTTGTCTTAGTTTGCATCATTGTGTAACAATGAGACATGGTTTGATAACACAAGAATGAATAATTAGGTAATGCTAACATTTAGTTGGCATTTTCATTAGTCCTGCCACTTGTCCCCAGACACTTTTATGGACTTTTACTGTGTTCTGGAAATTATATTCCATGAACACTATTCAATAGGAGGACTGTAAGACCCATCAGGTTTTCCATAGGTATTGCTTTCCCTGCTGTGCATTGCTTGGCACTTACTGATTCAAAGGCTTCTTAGAATCACAGAATATCCTGAGTGGGAAGGGACCCACAGGAGTATCCAGTCCAGCCCCTGGTCCTGCACCCCAACAATCCCACCCTGTGCATCCCTGAGAGCATTGTCCAAATGCCCCTGAAGCTCTCTCAGCCTCGGGGCCGTGCCCATTCCTTGGGGAGCCTGGTCAGTTGCCCTAGCACCTTCTGGGGAGAGAACCTTTTCCTGAGATCCAGCCTTACTCTGCCCTGACACAGCTCCAGCCATTCCTTTGGGTGATAGGAAGAAAGGGGGGAGTATTGGAATGAGGTTATCCTTACTGACAGAACATATGTTTTCATTGTCCTGTCTTGAACCAAGGAAAATGCTTCTGACCTGTGGTGAATCTTGCTGGAGTCAGTAGAGTAGACAGGCTTTCCTTCAGAAACTGGCACATGGTGTAATCCCTGTAAGAACAGATTGCTTGAGGATTACTTTATAAGTTGGCAGAAGATTTGAAATCCAGGAAAAACAATAGCTATTGCAGTTTTCTCCTCCATGAGGAAATTAAGCTTCAAAACTCCATCCAGTTTTCATGTTTTGTTTCCTCAGTAGTTATACTGGACAGTAATTGCAGCTGTTTCTAAAAGGGTGGATTATTTAGGTGAAGCTTTTGGGAATTTCAAACTCTTAATTTCTAATCAAGTTGTTTAAAAGTTTCTGTCTAATCAATTTTAGATTTTGTTCTTTAATGCTGGTTGATTGCATATTTCATAATTACTTTCAAGATACGCTCATTCTGCTGTATGCAGGCTGTCACTGACTTGTATTCATCCATTGTATTGGTGAAGGACCAAAACAGAAATCAAACAATTATTAGAACAGGGCTGGTAGGTCATCTTGCAGTAGAGAAAATGTAAACACTTTATACAGGTTTGTTACCAGTATTTTTCCAAATTGACTGATAAAAGATGCAAGAGTGAATGGTGTGGAGGTAGAGGAAATTTTGAGCTTGGGTTTGTTTTGAGAAAGGGCATGGACCAAATATTCTCATTAATGGACAAAGCTAAAATTAAAGTGGGAAGATAAATAATTTAAGGCATCTTGTGTATAAATCATTATATCAAAATGTGCTCAACTTGTTCTCCCTGAACATCAGGGTAAGCCCAGCTCTTGTTTTCCTTTCGTCTGTCACAGAACAGTTAGAGAGTCTTTTGGCTGACATTTGACATCAGGTAAAAATTGAGTGTGTACATTTCATTGCAGAAACTGGGTCCTGTTTCCTTTTACATTCAGAGTGATAAAGGACATGTTCCTTTGATACAGGATCAGCTTAGGAGGTTATCCTCTGTATTTCATCTGTAATTACCTTTGAATCATTCTTACAGACAGTGATAAGAACATGGACTTGGGCAGCAGTGGCTCCTTAATGTTTCTTGGTTTTGGTTTTGTTTTGGTTGGTTGGTTTTTGTTTGCTTTGTTTGTTTTTTTTGTAGATTTTTTCTTTTTGTTAGGCAGATTTTCTGTGTATTTCTGTGGGCCTGTTCAAACTGAAGGGAAAATGAAGCTTCCTGAGCTTCACTCACCTCAGCTTTTCCAGAAAGCTTCACGAGGTCGTTGTATTTAATTCCAATTTGGAGAAAAAAGGCAGGAAATACTGAATGGAAATTTTTCTACTTTTTTTATTTAAGTAAAGGCAATGCTAATGTTAAATGTTAGGGAGCAGTTCTGCCTGTGAATGTGGTGAGGGTGCCCAGAGAAGCTGTGGCTGCCCCTGGATCCCTGAAAGTGTCCAAGGCCAGGCTGGATGGGGCTTGGAACAGCCTGGGATAGTGGAAGGTGTCCCTGCCCATGACAGGTGTTGGAACTGGATGGGCTTTAAGGTCCTTCTAATCCAAACCATTCCATGATGTTTTGTTGTTCTACCAGCTGCCTTTTACGAGTATTATTCTACATTATAGGAATAAAAAAGTCCATGCTTGTTCTCAGAGCAGCCATTCAGCTCAGTAGTGCTTTTCATGTGCTGTGTAGAAAACAGATGCTGCCATATAGAATATTATGAGATGATAATCAAGTAGACTTGAAGTGGGAACAGAAATTTCCCTGTTCCAAGTAGATGTCTGTAGAAATTAGCTATTATTTTGACTTTGCCCACAAATTAAAGCTTTACATGGAAGAGTCTTCTTCTGAAAGAATTTGGATATACTGATGTGTCCCATTGGACTGTATAGGCATTGCCAAGATAAAGTTCTGACGTGTGTCAAAAATCTTGGAGAGTTCTCTTGAATTTCAGGCTGTCTGGAGTCTACCACTTGCTTTTCCCATAAGTCTAAGACTACATTTAGGAGAGCTGACTTTGAAAAAGAGTGATGGTTCTTACATGACTTTCAGGAAAACAGTGACCACATGCTTATTCTTTAGCATAGGTGAGAAACTTATTGATAGTCTTGCTTTGAAATCGGATTAAGGATACTGATAGATTAAACTTGTTCCCAACACGAACATACTGAGGACAAACAAAATTCTTAAATATGAAGGACTGCTCTCTTTTTGCTCTCTTCTTTCCCAGCATGTGAAGATTTGTATATACGTATGTGTGAAGGCATGTTGACTGTAAAAATCAAAGAAATCAATTTTATATTTAGTATTGAATATGCAGAGATCTATTGTAAATGGCAGGGCAAGTTTTACAGTTTGTGTCAGCTCTTTGGAAAGTTCTGTCTTCGATACGCCAAGTTAATTTTAATGTAAGTTAGTGAACTTTTATTTAAACAGTATTTTTCCCAAATTCTTAAGTTAGGGAGAGAAATGAATCCTTTCCTCTAAAGATAAAGTCATACTTGGAAGCATTGTGATTAAACACACGGTCTGAAAAACCTCCAGCTCTGCAGCTGCTGCTGTGCAGAGCTGTGGGAACACAGCACCTGTGCCCTCTGCTGAGCTCCCTGTCCCAGGGTGAGTCCAGGGCAAAGGTGAATAAATGATTAGAGGCTGAGGAAGTACCTGTCTTGAATGTCCCAAAAGAAAGTAACTTACTTTGTATGTTTTTGTTTTTTTCTTAAAAGAAAAAAGTTATGTTTTCTTTCTACTTGTGAACAGGGTGGTGGAGACTGTCCAGAGATGAGCATTGGGGCAATAAAGATTGCTCTAGAAATTTCCCTGCCTGGCTCTTTCATCTATGTATTTACTGATGCCAGATCCAAGGATTACAGACTGACCCATGAAGTGCTTCAACTCATCCAACAGAAACAGTCACAGGTACTGAGGGGATTTGCCTTCCCAGCTGATTTATATGTTTAATGCTTGGTTTCTCAATGAAAAAGGGTGGAATTCTCCTGTGTGGAACTTGGTGAAATCTTTTTACAGAAGGGACCATAATATTGCATTCTAAGGATTTAATTTTTTTTTAATAGAGTTAACTGATCTGGTTAAGGAAATATTAGTGGAATATTATTTTTATTATTGTGAAATAAATAATGTAACTGAATCTTCTACCAGTATATGTGCTTTTGGTAGCTTATCACTTATGTGGATTTTTAAATATTGTTCTAAAAGAAGTATTATGTGAATGACAGGGCTGATTGAATTTTAAAGAGATTTTTGTCTGTTCCTTTTCTTCTGCATTGCTTTTTCCATCATTTCTGAATGCAATGCCTCTGTCCATGCAAAGTAACAAACACATCTTGACTGACATTCTTCTGTTGTCTTCCTTAATGCTGCCCTGGCAATGCTCTCCTCACCTATGCACCGTGTGTCCAATGATTCACTGATTTTTCTTTAATCCAGGTGGTATTTGTGCTGACAGGAGACTGTGATGACAGGGATCATATTGGTTACAAGGTCTATGAAGAAATTGCCTCAACAAGTTCTGGTCAAGTTTTTCACTTGGACAAAAAACAAGTTAATGAGGTAACTTTGCTTGAGTTTTGCAATAAATAAAGAAAATGAGGGATGAGTTACACTGTAAATCTTTGAGAGACCTTATGATGGGTTAGAGAGCAGAAGGGGAACTTCTAAATGTTCTGGTCTTAGTAGGTGGACTCTATTCCACCTTTCTCTTCCTTCCTTTCTCATTCTTCTATATCAGGATTCAATTCTGTGACTTTTGTTGACACTAGAGAAGTGTGAAGTGGTACGTCTCATCAGAACCTCCCCAGCTTGCCTCTGCCTGTGCCAGAAGTCTTCCAGAAGAGCCTTTAAAAAAAGGAGTGGTTCTGGGCTCTATGTAGCCTAGTGGCTTCTCTGCTCCAAACAAGAGCACACATTTAGCTTTAATGAGCATTTTGTGAGCAAGGAAAGGACTGCTACAAGATGTTCCCCACGCAGGATAGTGTGGACTTTCAGGTTTTTATTATTCACAGAGTCATGGAAGTAACTTTTTAATTGAGGTTATTGCTGCAATACTTTTCACCCCTGCTGCCCTCCTGGTAACTGTGGTTCTGACCCATAGCCATGAATGACTGTTTGCTTTGGGAACTTCAGTGAGTCTTACACAGAAATGAAACTTCAGAAGTGCGTGAGAAAACAGTTTGGAGAGAGGTGAAATCACATGATATTTATCTGGAGAGCTGGAATTGTTTATAAATGTTGTAAATGTTCCCCCTTTGAATTCCCAGTGTAGGCAATAACTAGCTGAGGTTTTTTAATAAAAATTTACTCTGTTTTTGTTCATTCTTTTTTCTATCCTAAAATTTGGACAATGATAAATGTTGGAAATAAATTGCATTTTTGTACAGCTGTTGTCTAAAAAAATTGAAGTTTTCATTGGGAATGATAGAAGCTATTGGCAGTGATGTGAAGGTGATCAAAAGGAGAAACTTCCCAGAAGATTTATCCTCCAAAAGTTAGGTTAAATTTTGGAAGAAAAGAAATGATCTATTTGGTCTGTTCCTGGCCTGCATTTTGCTATTATGTACAAAGGGTAAAACTTCTCTGTGACACTCCATGGAATCCCTTTATACAGAAGGGATCATCATGGAACAGGATGGTCTTTAAGGGCCTTTCCAACCCGACTGATTCTGTGACCCTCTGATACTGCCAGTTCTGGGTTGCAAGATGTCTTGAAGATCATCTCATTCCACCCCCTGCCCGTGGGCAGGGACACCTTCCACTGTCCCAGGTTGCTCCAAGCTCCATCCAGCCTGGCCTTGGACACTTCCAGGGATCCAGGGGCAGCCACAACTTCTCTGGGCACCCTGTGCCAGCTCCTCCCCACCTCTGCACAAGAGCAGAGGGTGAAATCAGTAGGTGATATTTTTGCAGGATTTTTTTTTGAGAGAGAAGGAAAAATACAGCCTATGGCCACTGGAAAAAGATGCTTAAACAGTGCAAGAGATTGCCTAAGGTGGAAAAAAAGCAAAACCTAAATCACTTTCAGAAGTCTTCCACAATAACTGCTGAACAATTTGTGTTAAAGCCAAACCTAAAAGACTCTGCAATTCTAGTGATTATTGACCTTACATAAATCTGTGTCTGGGCCAAGTGACTGTGAAAATGAGTAGGCCAAATTGCTGCCATCCCCAGTAAAACCTTCTCTGTGGTTTCAGTTCTGGATCAGCATTGATCAGCTGTTTATGGGATAGCCCTCAGGCAGGGTTCAGCAGCAATCAAGCAATCACACTTGCCCTCCTTTTTCTCTGAGGAGTGGATGATGTGTAAAGAATGCAGTTTGTAAATGCTGAAGCACACTCACCGTTATGGGCCCAGAGACAGCCAGGGCTGGATTGGGGATTAGGGAATAGCTACAAAGTCCCCGACAAACCCTGCCAAACCAACGGCTTGTTTTGTTAAAACATTTTGATTATTCTACCCCCCAAAAACCCAAACAAAGCTATTTTTAGTATCTAAAGTTTCAAACCATGCCTCTTGTTCTTGCCCTTTGAGCATTAAGTGCAGAATGAAGCAATATTCTAAGCTAGATACAAGGAAACACAGCAAAACAGTACTTGATACACATCCAGTGCTTGTGTACTGAGAAGATTATGAAAGTTTAGTGCCTTCTTTATACTTCTGAAAAACATGTTCTGATTTCAAATACTACAGTTAACTTGGGAAAAATTATTAGTGATTGACAAAGTTGTGTTTGGTTCAGCCCAGCAAAGCATGAAATACATATGTATCTCCTCTTACTTGCTGATGGTAGCTCATCTAAGAGTCTGGGATGAAGGTCCTGTTTTTACAAACTCACTGTAATTTCTGTGCATTAGATAAATGAGAATATTTATCTAGTTAGAGTATCAAGGCCCCATCCCTGGCAGGGAGTGTTCAAGGCCCATGTTGGGGCTCTAGGTTGAGCAGCCTGGACTTGGAAGGTGTCCCTGCCTGTGGCAGGGGAGAGAGACAAGATGGGCTTTAATGTCCCTTCCAACAGAAACCATTATAGGATTGTAATAATCTGAAATGTCCCCAGTATCTTGGAAGGCCCTTATCAAAGTGCTTTATCAAAGCACTGAAGTCCTGATTTTGAAAAGTGTTCCTTTAGGGTAAGATTTCTCTGGTTGCTTTTGTAGAGTCAGAGCTTAATTTGCAATAATTGCTTGAAATTTAAATGAATCGCAGAATATACTGAGCTGGAGGGGATCCTTGGAATCTGCGAGGACTGAGTCCAGCCCTTGGCCCTGCATGGACACCCCAACAATCCTACCTGTGCATCTCTGGGAGCATTTTCCAAGTGCTCCTGGAGCTCTGGCAGCTTCAGGGCTGTGCCCATTCCCTGGGGAGCCTGGGCAGTGCCCACCACCCTCTGGGAGGAGAACCTCTCCCTGATCTCTGGCCTCACCCTCCCTGGCACAGCTCCAGCCCTTCCCTCAGGTTCTTACATTGAGAATATTCATCAAGCATGGGTTAAATTCCCTGTTAGGAGCAGATTCTCTATTTTCATAACTGTGTCCAGTTTCCAAAAGGTACTACTAATTTTGGCTTGGACTGAAGTTACATTACACCACACCTAATTATCCTTCTCTAGGGAAATTCATGTAAATAGTGATGCCCAAAGGTTTGTACTGGTGTCAGAGGGGGTGTTGAGATGAACTGTGATGATCAGCAGAGTGTGAATATAGTCTTGTGGAAAATAGTTGGAGATTTATTAGTCATTGGCAGTTCAGGTCGTGTCTCCAGGTTGTTTTGATTGTTTGTGGCAAAAATGAGGCATTCCTGTGTCTGATGAACTGGACTGATCAGTTTGGATAAAGCAGGGAGTTCACAAGGACTAAGCTGGTGAGTGTTCTTTTTCCATTTCTTTTAGTGTTGAAGCACTTGATTTTTCTTATTTCTAACCTTTCTGTAAGAAGAAAATTCCTGTCCTTAGGCTGCCTAAAAATACATCTTTCTTCCTGATCTTTAAAATAGAAATGGATCTTCCAGATACAGAACATTGATAGGAGGAGAACTGAGAATGATATGGGGGCACAGCTTTGACTTTGATGGAAGAAGGGGGTGTTGTTGACTGCCTTGAAAGCTGGATGAGCCTATATGGGGGAAAAAAAAAAAGTTTGGAATTGGAGGAGAAGCCTGTGAATGAAAGGGATACTGTGAATGAGACGAGATTGAGGGGGACTAAAGACAAGACTGGTGCCAGAACATTTAGAAGGGATGGTGCAAAAGGGGTTGTTGTTGTGGGGAAGGTGCTGAAGGGCATCATCTGTAAGATCACAGGGAATGGTGGTGGTCACTCGTAATGGTTTCATGGGAGAAACAGCTGAATAATTCTGTTCTGAAGATACATAATGTATGGTGAATGCTAAACAAAGAAAGGAAAAACAAATAGTTATAGCTGGTCTTTCTCTGTTTTCTATGGAATTTGGAGTCTCTGGAAAAAATAAACCACAATGATATACTTAAGGTCTGTCATAAAGCAAGTGCAGAAGAGCTTTTAAAAGGCAGTTGAAAGCAGACAGGCCTATTTCTAGTGGTTCCTAAATTTGAAGAGCTTGAGGTCCAACACTAAAACTTTTCAGTTGTGTGGTTTTCCTACATGTTATATACATAATAAATGTTTTATTTTATGGTATTATTTTCTCATGCACTGTCTCAGTTACATTTTTGATGTGCATTTAAAAACATTACTAGAATATTTTTCCTCTTTGGGTAGAAGTATGAACTTAAATTTACTTCAGCAATGAAACAGTTAACCTGAAATCCCATTGCTTTGACTGCTTGAGAAATATTCTTGAGTCTCAGAATAAACAAATGGGAATAGAGACCATGCTCCACAGATTTTCCAGGTTTCAGTATGCATTCCAAGAAATGACCTGACAGCAGGGCAGGTTGCAAGAGCAGATTTTCTGGGGAAATGTTATAAATCATTGCTGTATTTGCCCTTCCTCCTCTGATAATATTCATCACATCACGTTTTGGCAGAACAACAAAAGCTGCTGTTGTTTTGGGGGCTTTCTGTAAAGGTCTCAGAGGAGAAAAAACCTATTTCTAAACCAGTGTTACAGCAGTATTGCAAACCCCTTTGGAATGACAGGGTTGGGAAATGGATCTCCCAGAACTGCCTAGTGAACTTATATAAGCAAGCTGCTGCCAGACTACAGACAGCTGGGTTGTTCTGTTGCCTTCCACATTATCTTGAAAACTCTCAGAAACTGAAGTTCATATGGGTTCATTGAATTTTACAATCCATTTAAAAACTTACCTGTGGAGGTGAGATCCTGGAATTAAATAGGAACTTTTCCATATACCTCGTACAAAAAAGTGTCATGCTCATCTCACTGGGAGTAGAACACTGAAATTTCTTTGGAAGCATTTTTGGCCCCAGATGTATAATTTCTAAAGTAGAAAATGGGTTGCATCTTTTTGAAGCCTTGTGATTCCTGTTCCAGGCTTGCCTAAAGCAAACACAAGCTGCTTCCTAGCTGGTGTCACCAGCTGTTGCACAAACCCCACTTCTCTCTTGGGCCATGTTACTGCAGAGCTTGGAGCAGCACAGGCAGTTTTACTGTGATTTTTTGGGAATGTTGTTTTGCAGACATGCACAAGCACCTTGCTCATGCACACCCTTGGTGAGGAGAAACCTGGTCAGTGCTGTCCCACCCTGTGCTGGGAGCACTCAGCATCATTCAGCTGGGACATTGCTAAGAGTGGAGGGGGAATCATTGATGAAAACCTGCCCCCACCATTTCAAATGTGTTTTCAGTGATGCCCCTCACTTAAATTTATATCATCTTTGCACACAGGTTGCTGTAACATATGAGAACAAGACACTTTTATAATAGGCTGGAATCTAGTTTCTATCACAAAGTCATCTCACACACAAACCTATGGCATATTTCCATTTTTTAAACTATAAAGTAGGCAAGTAATGCACAATAAACCAGGGGAATGATGTTCTTTTGGGCAATGTATTGAATTGGGCCCTAGGTTGAAGGACTTGCCCTGGAGACCCCCAGTACTTAGGGGTAGCACATTCAGGTTAGTTTATTGTTGGTTTCCAAGTCTTGAACTGACATAATCAAAAGACAGCTCTCTTTACAAGATGTTTCTCAATGCCACCATGGTAAACTGCTACTTAAAATCACGGTTCAGTGTTACCGTGAGTCACATTCACATTGTTACACAAACCCAATATTACATCAGTAGGATTTAAAAGATATGGTGCAGCTCTGTGACATACAGAGGTGATGCAGAATTACATGGTTTGACAAAACAGGTGTGTTTTTGGGGAGCTTGGATTGGTTGTAGTGGGTTTCCCTTGGCTGATTGTGAAGTTCCCTCAGCCCACTCACCCATTGCAGAGGAGGACTGGGTTGAGGAAGCTTCTGGGTTCAAGACAGGGAAATCACCCCTTGTTGAGGGCAAGACAAAGTTGACTTAAGGAAAATTAATTTGTTGCAAATTAAAATAGATACTCAATTATTCCTTCAGGCAGTGGGAAGCAAAGACAGGTAGGAACTGCCTCACTTGCCCAACTCGGCTTCTCCCCTGATTCCTTCTCCCTTCCCCAGTGCCACCAGGAATGGGGCTGTGGTCAATACACACAGGTTTCTCCTGGATGCTCTTCCTCCTCACAGCCTTCCTTCACTGTGGGCTCTCCCGTGGGCTGCTGTCCTGTCCCTGGTGTGGGAGTCTCCATGTCCTGCAGGGACACACCTTCCAAAGCCATGTTCCCCTCCAGTCCCACCTCTGTGCTGTGCCTAACAGTAATTTGTGTTAGGCATTTTAGGGGGAAAAAACCCTGGAAAAGTCCATAGATAGCAATTACTCAGTGCATCTGGATGAGAACATTTTCCTGTTGCTTCATGCAGCTAATAACTGATGACCAGAAATGTCCACAGGTTTGTATCCCTAATTCCTTTTAAAATGTAGCTGTGTTGTATGTAGAGCTGTGCTTGTGTATTTCTTTAAACACCATGCTGACCATGATTTTGCTAGTATCTTCTATTAAAGTTGCATTTGCTTTAAGTATTCACGTTTTAAAATATAAATCAATATGGAATCTCTGCAAGACAGAAGAGACAAGCATTTCAACAGAAAATATTTCAGCCAGTACTGCTGACAGTATAGTAACAACTGTTCTTTTCTCTTCTAGGTGTTAAAATGGGTTGAAGAAGCAGTTCAAGCCTCCAAAGTGCATCTCTTGTCTACAGACCATCTGTCCATGGCTGTAAATACTTGGCAGATCCCTTTTGATCCCAGTCTGAAGGAAGTTACAGTGTCCTTGAGTGGTCCTTCACCAGCAATGGAGATTCATAATCCTCTAGGTGAAGCATTTTATACTTTTTTTCTTTGTGATAGTGAAAAAAGGGAAGGAAAAATCCCTTCTGATATTTAATTTTTTTCCCAATATTCCAAGTTTTTTTTCCCTTGGAGGAAACTGAAAAACTTCCTTATTCTGTCCACTTCATCTCACCTCCATCTTCTTTGTTACTATTTGTCATTGCATTCCAGATTGCTGGACACTTTTGCCTTTCATCTGTTTTTGTATTCCCTGAACCATCATTTAAGGGTTTGTACATGATATTTGGGTTTTATGTGAGGAAAGTTCAACCATGGTCTGACTTTTTTGAACTGTGAGAACACTCAGAACCAAACCTGTCTCCCCTACCCATCTTCAGCTGAGCAGTGTGTGATGGGGAATGCAATGACAGATTTGGAGCTAATTTGTAATTGAAGCTATTTTGAACAAATCTGTTGTTTATTATTATGTTGATGCCTTAGGAACTTGGAATACTCCAGAAATAAATTCAGATCATATTTCATATTCTCTAAATGACTTTTGCCTAAGGATATAGGTTGAGTAGCTTGGAAATATTTTATGCCCAGGATGGGTTCCCTGCAGCGTGGTCTGGTCTGTCCTGCACTGAGGCATTCTTGTTTGCAGGAGAGAGATTTGCTCAGTGTCTGTGTTCAAGCCATGACAGCACAGTCCTGGGTGCAAGTGTCAGGCTTCAGCTGAAGCTGTGACCCCACCTCTTTTTGGCTTTTGTATAGATCAGCTCCATGCATCTAAATCCACAGAGTTTCACTGAAATTACTCAAGGTACATCTAGTAGGTTATGAAAACATGCACTGGACATCCCAATCTCCACTTCCTCTTTCCCTTTAGTTCTGTGAAAGAGCCAGGTGAGTTTTAGGGCTGATGATTCTTCAGGGTCAGCCTTGAGGGAGCAAAATCCCTCTCTAGAGAGCCAATTCCTGCACACAACCACCCACATATAAATTCATGTTTTCAGTATTCTGTCAAAGAATTATAAGGAATTTTGACTGTTGTAAATGTCATTAACTGCTAAGTAGTGAGTAAGTCAAGTATCAGAAATACATTGGTACAAAAACAACAGTATTGTATTTACCCTCTGTTGTGTTTTTTAAGCAATACTGTGTTTACTCCATCCTGTATTTAATTTCTGTTTCTGTTCTTTTAGGCAAGCAGCTCAGTAAGGGATCAGGACTGAATGAATTGCTAAATATTCACAACTCTGCAAAGGTAGTAAATGTCAAAGATCCAGAGCCTGGAACATGGACAATTAAGGTGAAGTTATTGCAGAACTCATATATGATTGTCCTGGAGCATATAAGGGGATTGTATAATGATTTGCTATGTTATTTATCATAGATACTCACAGCTGAGACTGTGTTACAGTAAATGTCCTGTGATCTTGTATTTAATATTGCTATATACCTCTTTATGTAGGTAAAGCTGCATGTTCCCAGCTTTCCTAAACAGATGTGGAAACAATCCTGCTGGTGTAGATCCTTTCTGACTGAACTATTCTATTGTAGCAGTGTAAATACTCTATAGTCATTTTTGGAGGGGAAGGCACCCGTGTGAGGCACTTTATAGGCAGTGCTGAATGGACCCTGCTGTGCATTGTCTCTGCCCTAAGCACAGAGGTGCTTTGAAAAGAATCATTAATTCACACACAGCCCTGGGGGAAGCTGTTGATTCTGCTGCAGAACTGCAGCTACAAAAGCATGTTGAGCTCAGCAGCTCTGGGGAGAACTGTTTGGATGTCTGTCTAGGACTAGGGGCTAATCAAATGAGGGACAGGGACTTTTTATATGGGCAGAGAGTGATGGGACAAAAGGGAAAGGTGCTGGCTTCTGGGGAGGAGTCCTGGGCTCAGTGTGGGACACCTGCAGAGCCAACAGTCCTCTGGCAGCAGTGCCAAGCCATTAGGCTGCTCCTGCAAGCAGGGCCTGGGAGTTTTTTGGGAGGTGGGAGATTTTTTGGGGGGATTTTTTCTAAGCTCAGCATAATGCTGTCTCCTGGTCCATGGGGAGCATGGATAAAACATTCAAATTGATTTATTTTGGGTTTAAAAAGAAATGAAGAAAATCTCTTGAATATGTAGTTGAAATATTCTAATCTAAATTTTATGAGCAAGCCAGGTCATACATTTCTTTGTAGATAATTGAATTTTAGGTAGTTTTTGGATGTTGTTTGAAAGACAGGAAGGCATCTTTCACAAATATGTATTAGCTCTTTTGATTATACTCATCCAGCCTGGGATGGAAAACACTATTGTACAGTCTCTGTAATCTATGTTCAAGTAATGAGAAGAGACCTAAACATAATAATTGGAAAGCAGTCCTGTGTGATAAAACTAATTCCTGGTATTTGCCTAGAGACCCCCAGCTCCTAGACATGACAGTGAGAGATGTGCTAATTATTATTAGGAAATGGTAAAATTTTATAAGGTTATTCTGGCCTTAAAACTCGCAAATATCTAAAGGTCTAAGTAATTCATAGAGAGAAATGCTTTCCTAGCATATTTTTCTGTGGATTGTGTACTCAGCTTTAGTCACTGGCTTGGTTTATTTGCATAAAGATTTTAAGACTTAAGACTTAAGCTTTGTGAAAATTTTATTCACGCCATAAACTCCTTATACAGATGCACCAAGCTATAAAAACAGAACTTTATCACTGAGTTTATCTAATGAAATTTTAACTGGCAATTAACGCTTGATACCTTGAGTTGTTTGGCACAATTAAATATTTCTTTATATAGTTAACAGCTGGCTTATATAAAGATAGTGGTGCTATTTCTGAGGTGAAAGGCTAACTAAATAGAAGGAAATATATTGCTTTAATCAGATGGACATTGATTTGTCATGATGTCTAGTGCCTGTTCCAAGGCTGCTAGTTATAAGAATCAACTGTTTAATTTCTGATACACACATGCAGTGGTGGGGGTTACTCTGGGGTAGCCTCTCTTCTGGAGGATTCTTTGAGAATGGATCAGGTAAAACTCCAGGGAAAGCTCAAAGGAAGCTTCTACCCTGAAGGGTGTAGGAGAGGAGGAAAAGCCATGGGTTCCTGTGCACCTTTGGCAAGTAGAAGTTGACCTTTCTTTCTCTGCATAGCAAGTAACTTATAATTACTTTGATTTGTCTTCTTTAAGATTAAAGACTTGCATCAAAGCAGCTGTTCTCTCCAGAATATGAAGCTCAGGCTGTTCAAGGGTAATGGATGGGTGGGGGTTGTTCTGATTTGTTTTTTGCTGGCTGAAGCAGAATGACAAGGTGAGGGTACAAGAGTACAGAGCAGAGAGGAGAGATACCTGTGCACCCTCTGCTTTCCCCTTGCCTGGGGAAGAGAAGCACCTTTAATGCATAGATTTTTCTGTTGAGTTCTGATTCACTCACCATTTTCTAGTAGTTTGTGATGGTCAGGTCCTAACTCCCAGACCACTCCCACTGCAGGCACTAGCATGGGGCAAGGAGTTGTTGATTTGTTGGTGTGATTTACTTCCAAGACAAACTGTCTCCCTTTGCTGACACCACAACTGTAGGGCCTAGATTCAAGGTGCTTTTCCTTACAACTTCAGCCGTGGGGCTGCTCTGTGGGTTAGTCCCTGACTCAATGGCTGGCTCACCCTTGTGCAGTCCCTGCAGTGCTAATTCCACGTGCTGGCTGTGTTGCAGACCTCGAGCAGCGGGAGGCACTCCGTGCGCATCACGGGGCTCAGCACCATCGACTTCCGAGCTGGCTTCTCCAGGAAGCCCACCTTGGACTTCAAAAAAACATCCAGCAGGCCAGTGCAAGGTTTGGTTCCACTATGTTAAATGGCTTCAGGCCCCCAAAATTGAGTAAATTGAGGGATGCTGTGGGTTGGTTCCTAGGAGGGGGCTTTGTATCTGTGTGACATAAATGCAGATATTTTTAACTATGCCTCAAAATTGCAGCACTGTTTCTGTTGTTTTTGGAGCTTCAGAAAAGCACTGTGGCCCAGGGGCATGGTGAGGAGGTCATAAAGAGGCTGCTATTTCAGAAACACCTGTTGGAAATCAGTAATTTAAACTCTCCCCAGCTGGGTCTCCTCACATCTAATAAGCAGAGCTCAGCTCAGCACAATTTAGCCTTTACCTACTCGGTAGGTAAGGGCTGGAGTTGAATACTGCATTCATGGAGTAGTGAGCTATGCAGATGGAATTTAATCTTTCGTGTTTTGGTTATCTGTTTTCTTTAGCACTTAAAATAGCATGTTTCTGTTTTTCTAGGGATTCCTACCTTCATGCTGCTGAATACCACAGGGATCCTGCTTCCAGCTAGAGTAGACCGACTGGAACTTCTGAGTATTACAGGGGAACTCCTTAAGACCTTGCCTGTGAAATACTATCCTGACAGAAAGCCCTATGGACTATGGAATATTTCTGACTTCATTCCACCAGATGAAGCTTTTTTTGTTAAAATAACGGGCTATGACAAGGATGATTATCTTTTTCAGAGGGTTTCAAGTGTTTCATTTTCTAGTATTATTCCTGGTAAGAGACTAACTTGAATTGATTGCTTATTTGTCTGATCTGGATAAGTTAAAATTGAGATCTTGTATGCTTTTATGACTTATTCAAGTACTTTCTGTGCTGTTTCCTTCCGAAGTTCTGTCTCTAGTTCATGGTGGTCAAAGCTCCACTACTAAGTGGAGTTTTATCAGAAATTGAACTACCTTTTAATAAAAGGAAAGGATAGGATGTGTGTTAGTAGCTGTTAATGTACTTTCTGGGAAATGTTTTCTTTTTTCAGATGCCCCCAAAGTTACAATGCCCATGAAGACTCCAGGATATTATTTACAGCCAGGCTCTGTTCCTTGCCATGTGGAAAGCCTTATACCTTTTACTCAGCGTTTTACTAAAAATGGAGTAAAACTGGGAGTGGATCAGTTCTTCAAGTAAGTAGTGACCTTTTTTCACAATGCTGCTTCATTTCCTGTTCATAGCTTATGATTTCTGTTATTATTTACTTTTATGTGCTGTCTACATCCTGCTACTTCTAGTCTGTTATTTTTGATGCTCTTCATCAGGAAAGCTGTATTTTATGGAGATGTTGGTAATATTTTTATATAGAAAGAGCTATCTATATATGATATATAGAGGAGGGTGTACACCCTGTACATGTAGTGGTGCTCTGAAATTATAATAAACTGGGTCTAAAAGTCTAGAAGGGAAATGGATTTAATTTATATTTTTAAAAGTTTTATGCAAAATTGGTAACTCACTTGGTTTATGAAACATACCCTCACTCTGGCTCCAGTGATACATGGATGACTGGGCATACATTAATTTGTTTGATTTTTAATGTCTTTCGTTAATGCTCTAGAAGTATGTCCTAAGACCTGCCCTAGAAACTTTCATCTTCAGAAAATCTCTCAAAATAGCAAAATTTATGTGATGTACCAGAAGGCTCTTCAGATTTCTGTATAGAAAAATAATTATGTGCCCTTTCTCTTTAGGGTGAGAGAATAATAATAATAAAAAAAAAGGTAAATTAGTTAAAATTCTCATAAAATGCCCCGTTTAATTGTTTGTTAAAACCCGAAGGGAAGTGTGCACTAGCAAGCAGTGTCAGCAGCCTGAAGTACCTCAGGAGCAGACTGAATTCCCCAGCAGGTACAGCATACTCGAGTAAACGCATCCTGCAGCTCCTGCACTGCTGGCAGTGGGAAATGCTGCAGCTTGGTGTGGTTTGGGTTTTAATGAGGTGCCAGTGACACATAGTCAGCCCCAGCACAGCACATGCTTGGGCTGCTGTGTAATGTTTTCCATTCCTTAGGTATCAAACCCCACGCTTCTCCTTGTTCTTCACACGTCCAGCTGATTCGGCTGCGTTTTTCTTTTTTCTGTTACAGAGCAGATGAATGAACACATCATCCAAGTTAATTTAACAAAACATATCTCAAGCCAAGTATTGTTGGTCATAGTTAAATAGGATCTAATTCAGCTTGGCTTGTTTGCCTCTTATTTGTAGTGAAGTTCCAGGCAGGGTTTGTCCAGCTTAGTAGTTCAGTGCAGATTTGAACTGCAGTATTCCTCTGCATTGAATAAGTTTTGTTTGGGTGTTGAAATGTCTTTACTCAACCGTTTTAGTATTTATTTCAATCCATAAATGGTTTACAAGTTGAATATCATATTTCTATTGTGATAGTTTTCTATGTGAAAATACCCTTAGAATGACTACAGGTTCAGGGTTTATGAGGAGAACAGACTCTGAAATTTGAATGTTTTTTTTTTACTTTGGTTCCAGAGGTACTATCAGCTACAATAATAATTCCTAATTTTAAATGAGTAACATATGTTAGGAAGAAGAAATTTTTAAAAAATTGTAACAGCTTTGTCTTTCTACATTTTTGCATCCTGTGGTAGTGTAGTAAGAAAATTTGGATTTTGCTTAATATCCCAGTGCATTTTTGCCCAGCCTGGTATAGGAGGTCAAGAGCAGTAGTTGAGCACCCCATTCTAGTGGGGAATCAGTGGGAGCTGAGCACTACAATGTCTTTACAATCCATTCTATATTATAAATAGCAGAACCCACCAATCCTGCAGAGATTACAATCAGCAAAAATAAGACATTAAATTCTTTCAAGAAAGGCAATTCATGTAGTTAATCAAAACAACAATCATAATTTAAAAATTCACTCATAATCAACTGATATTTGTGGTTGTTATTCAAGTCTAGTAAACCATGCAGAGTAGTATATCCCTCCAAACCATATGCTAGGAAGTGAAATTACAGATTTCATTTCTCCCTGTGAGCCACAGCCTTCTGCTGGTGATTTCCCATCTGTGTCTGGAGCAGCATGATGGGGTGTCCAGGAGGTGAGGTCCAGTACAACCCAAGCACCACCATGCTCTGAGTGACTGAGACCCAGGGAGTCATCTAGCTTTGGAGTTTGAATGTTTGTTATTCCCAAGCTGCCCAGACCAACAGCCCAATCAGCAGATTGCATGTACACTAACATGAGTTTGGTAGGTAATGGTGGTGCTGGAAGGTGCTGAGTTGTCCCATGACCTGTGCTGTGACTTGTGTGCAGGTACAGCTCCTCACCCAGCACCCATGTGTGGAGCAGATGCCCTGAGCTTGCTTCCAGTGTTGGTTTAATTTTTTAAATTTTTCTTTCATAGTCCACCACAGGTCTTTGTTTTGCCAAGCTGTTCCACCCCCAGGCACATTTCCCTTTGTGCTTCTGTTCTCAAGGCTTCCATGTTTGACATCTGGTGTGTAGCACAAGTCAGGAAGGAAGTGTAGCATGATTGCCTAACCTCACTTTTAAAATTCTTTCCATGAAATAGAGGAGTTTCTCACTTGTTATTTGGAAGAAACATTACTTTATTCTTTAATGCTGGCAGTTGCTGCCATGCCCATGTGTCAGCATTGCACTGGGAAATGTCATAGATTTGAAGTATGATATATTAGGTTATCTAGAGTAAGTATGAAGTAAGAGGGAACAAGTAGAAAGCCGTTTAAGGTCACCATACACTTTTTTTTTGTGGTGTGGTTGTATTGTATGTCTCATGGTGCTACAGCACTGAACTTCCACACATATTCCAAGTCTCTTGTTCCTTCTGTATCCTTTAAGGGCTGATAAATCAATCTATTCAGACAAACAAAGGGGTCATTAATGTAGTGTTTTCCTGTAATGTGGCAATCACTTGCCAAAGCTCTCACAGATATTTTGGTGCTTATCAGTTTTGTTTATGTGCCATAGTAACAGACCATGAAGAGCACTGGGACACTGCTGAACCACTGGTTTGCTCATTTATGTCAGCCTCTGTGTGTTTGTAGTTTATAAAACGTGGTTTTGAATCATGAGAAAATGAAAATGTTTTGAAGCACATGTAAGTAGCCTACGTAGTTACAGTTTTATTGCCTTCTTGTTTTCATATTGTGATACCAACATGGTGTTACTGCCCAGCAGCCTTGGCCTTGCTGGGATCTAGAGAAAACCTGCAGTGGTTCTCTGGATGCTTGTACCTGTGAGTTTGGGAAGCTCAGGTGAGCGGGTGAGACCTTCTTGCCTTTGCTGGTAAGAAGCATGGGTTTGGTACCATGTACTGGCACTGCACTGAAACTAGCTGGCATCAAGGACTGTGTCTTCTCAGGTGGTAAATACAACAGAGCACAAGCAGCTGAGGGAATGACAGCCAATACACTGCCTTTGGGTTTTGTGTGACAGCTGCTGACCTGTTAAAGGTTTATTTTCTGATGTGCAAGTGGGATGTTCTGCAAAATCATATGAGAAAATATCATCCCTTAAGTGACATGTAATTTGATTCATTAGGGGGTCTGTCTTGCCTCTTAATGATTGTGAGAACTCTCCTGTGTCTGCAGTCAGAAAACCAAGCTGGTGTTGCTCTTGGTTCCTTGAGAGATTCAGTGAGTGCCCTTTTCTCCTGCAGGGAATCATCCAGCATGAGCTGGGACATTGCCCAGGTGTCTGTGTCTGACGAGGGCTTTTACGAGTGCGTGGCCAGCAGCACAGCGGGGACGGGACGCGCGCAGACGTTCCTCGATGTGTCAGGTGCGTGCCAGCCTCCCTCTGGGCTGGATTCCTTGGGCTTGAGCACTGCAGCACGTGGGCCCAATAAAATGCATTCAGTTTTAAGTGTATTTTTAATTACTGTGTGTTTTCCTCACCCATGTCCACAAGTGAGCTGAGGTTTATTAAACCTGTTTTAAATATCAGAGTTGGTTTGGTTTTTATTCCTGCAATCAGTCAGACTTGCAGAATAAATCTGACCTGTAGAATCCAAAACTTAAATCTCAGATTTCAATTCTTCTCATTTTTATTCCACTTTGAAGCAATTATATGTTGGCTTGATTGTATGTATGTTTTCTGATGTACAAGGAAGTATGAAAGTTGTGTTCTAATTTCTGCTTTTTTTACAGTACAAAAATCAGTAAATTGTTGGAAATCTCATCTATTACCTTGAATTTCTTAAAAGTAGTAAAAGAGATGAGGAAGTAAAATGAATGAGGTAAAAACAGGGCTACTCACAAAGATTATTTTGAATAAACACTAGGCTTATTTCTGGCTGTGGGCGGATGGATGAGACCCCTGGCTATACTATAGCAAGTTTTAATTTTTTTTTAATTTTATTTTTTTTTTTTACAATTGCAATGCAGACAGAGTGAGTGGGAAAAGTAATTTCTGGTTTGTAGCAAAAGATCCATTCTATACAGCCTTGTGCTGGTGTTGGTCAGATATGAGTCTTGGAGCAAAAAACTGTTGCTGCTAAGCTAGGAAAACCCTGGAGCAGTTAATTTTCTGTGACACTCAGAGCAACATTTTTGACTTGGGGTTTCATTTAATTAATTTTGAAATTAAAGTTTCCTTGCCTCTTATTTCCTGCAGTAGCTACTCCAGGTAAATTAACCTGGATTGTGAGTCACAGAATTAAAAAACAATTCAGGCTGGAGGCACCTTGGAAGTTGCCTAGTCTGATTCACTCAAAGAGAATTAGCTTCCAAGCTTGATTATGTTTTCCAGGAAATTGTCCAGTCAGTCTTTGAATATCCCCAAGGGTGGAGATTTCACAAGTTCATGGGCAGCCTTCAGCGCTTAATTACCCCCACTAGGAAAATATTTTGTATATCTGATCAGAATTTCCCCTGATGCATGTTATGAACAAAGACTCTCTCTTTTTTTTTTTTTTTTTGTTTTTCCCTCTCCTGTGCCCTGAGAAGACTCTTAATTGTGTATTCCCTAAAACAACCCTCTCAGTGGCTCCATAACCCTTCACCTTCCCTTTTTCAGGCAGAGATGTTCCTCTCTTTGTACTATGAGCAAATGCAAAGAAGCCAGTGTGATAGCATTGATTTTATGCAAGGCAAAGCTTGTAAAGAGAGAGCCCTCTTGGACCAAGAGCTGAATTTGAGGAGAGGAACATCCTTTTATTCCCATGAAGTAGTGAGTAGAACAGAACAGTAACATCTGTGCTTACCCAAGTCCTGGTTCTAGAGCACTAGTTTGTATTTTGGCCACAAAAATCCTTCAAGAAGAAAGGATATTCCCAGATGCTTGTTTTAAACCATGGCTTAGAGGGCAAGCAATTGTGGGCATAAAGATTCTCAGTCTAGAAATTGCAATCATTCTCCTCATCAAAGGGAAACGTGAAAGAAAATCCTGACCTTTTTTTTGTGATGTTCATAGCACTTGAAAGCCAAGAGTAATAAGGGGAAAAAAAATCCCATATCTCCTCATTTACAAAGCACGAGTGATGGCCTGGAACTGAGTCATTGTGTAAACATGACAGTTTGTTCTGTTCAGAGCCCTGCAGAGTATTAATGGGAGAGAGATACTTTGAAATCCTTGTGTACAAATATTTGCAAGAAAATTACTTGAAATTTCTTCTCGAAGCAAAGTAAACAATCTTTTCAAGTGTTCTTGGTTTACCCAGCTGACAGACAGTATATCACAGATAATCCATTCTGGCAACTGCTGTGTGAGAAGTATTGGAGCTGTGCCAACATTTTCTCATTTCACAGAAAGCAAACACTTGAGTTTGACTTTGTTTTACTCTTATTAAATCTTTAAAATGTCAAATGGCTCATTAGCTTGTGTAACACCCTAACTGAAGGGCCAGTAAAGTGCTGGGGGATGGCTGAGTTTGAGCACTGCTGTGGGCAGAGGCTGGGGTAGTGCAAAACTTGTGTTGTCCCACTAGACTGGCAGTCAAAAGATGGGGATTCCAGACCTGTGCTGGCTTCATCTCTCTCTTTCCTGGGTTTAGGTAACATATTTGATGATAAGTGTGTAGAAAGCAGTAGAAGATTTACTGTTTCTCCCAAACATCCCAAACCTAAAATGTACAGGGGATAAATTCCATTCAGTAAGCAAGTGTAGCTTTTCCTGACTCCCCTCTGTGTGGGTTAAAGTCTATGGATTTGGCAGTGGGTGAATTGCTGTCAGGACTGTGTTTGTGGGGAGGCAGAGCTGCACACCCAGGGCACAGTGCTGTGCAGGGATCCAGCATGGAGCTTGTGAACCTCATCTGAGACCTCCCAGGAGACCTTGAGGAGGAGGATTTATGGCTGGTTCAGACCTTAGGAGTAACTTTAACCCTTAATAAATACAGATTTTTTTTTTTCTATTCTGTTATGCTTGCTTTTTTTAGGATAGTTGTTTTTTAGTGTGTGCTGATAAAGATTTGGTCTTGCTCTTACAGCTGTCTCGTTTCTGCACAAGCATCCCTCTCAAAGTATTATTTATTGCAGAGTTTTCTTTGTTCAGGAACCAGTCTGGGGAAAACCAAATGGAATCTATATGTGATATTTTTAATGGGAATGCATAAAGTCATAAATAAAGCATTTTCTTTCTTGAAATGTTGCCTCCTTGATCAGTAATATCTCAAGGAGGAGCAGAATGCTGCTATTTTAAGCATCTGTGGTTTCAAATAATTTCAGTAGAGAATTACTGCATCTGCTTTCTTCTGGGAGAATGATAGAACTGTACAGGTGAGTTGGGTAGAAAGCAGATAACAAATACTGGGAGTTGCAACATAAAATATATACAGGAAAAGATAATGAAATTCCCAGAGGTTTGAATGGAAGTGAGAATTGAAGGATGTTGTACGTAGCTGCAAGAATTCCTCCTGCCTGGCTGCCAGAGCTCATCTCATATACCTAGGGACACCTGGTGTGTGGCAGCACAGCACTGCCTGAGGTCACTGTGGGCTCCCAGAGCTGGGGCTGGGACTCCAGGCACCCCTGGAGCTGGGGGTTCCTAAACCCTTGGTCTGACTGCAGCATCTGGCACCCAGTCTACTTACACCAGTCCTCCAGTAGCTGGCACTTAATATTTGCAGGGATACAGAGAAGGAACAGGGACTAAGGTTATCCTGGGAGACTTAAAGAAGGGATTTACTAGTGAGAGAACAAGCTGTGCTGGTCAGGCCAGGGCTGAGGCAGACAGGGTACTGACTGGTGGTGCTTTACAGGGTACAGGCCCTTTTTTATGCCCCTTCCTGCCTATTCCTCCCTTTTCTACTCTTGATTCACTTCCCTGCGTGTTCCTTCATGAGTTTGCCAGCTGGCCCTCACCCCCACCATAGCAGGGCCCTTTGGTTTGTGTCCTTACCAGCTGCACAGTCTGGACCCACCCCTCTGCAATGATGCTGGTAACTTTTGGTGCCCTTCAATCAACATGAGGAGGAGTGGCTTTTGACATTGTTTCCTGTCTATCAGGGCTGTGTACTGTGTTTATTACCTCCCCCTTTCTTACCCTATTTTGTGAAGTCTTTAATCAAATAAGAGCATGGATGCTTTCTCCTTCCACATTTCTGTAAAAAATCCATCATGAAAAGAACTCACTAATGGTGTTAACTTGGTTCCATTGTGGCTGCTGGAAGAATTTCCTACTAATTTATTTTTTTCCATATACAATCTGTAAAAATCTACTGCATAGCTCACTGAAATGCCTCCAGGTGTGGTCACCAAGATCATACTTGGAGGTCTGTGGTGATCCTATCTCCCTCCCATTGCTGTGCTCAAAGAACACAGAGCTGCCTCTTCTCGTACCGGATGTGGTTTTTCATCCTACAGGATGTGGTAGTTTGGATCTAGACTAAGTGTGACCTTGTGATGTAAGCTCTTGGCAGGTAGCTCAGCATCAGTGAATGAGGCTGCTGCCCTGGGGTCTGTTAGTGTCTTCAGAATGGGAGATGAAACCAAATATTAAACCTGAATTATTAAACAATTCATCAAATCTAATATTTAACCCCAACCTATTAGATAAATAATTAAATATTAAAATTACATGACTTTTTCTTTGTTCTGTAGTATGCCTAAAGTTGTTTATCAAGAATGCTGGAAGGTTGCTGTAATAAATGAGAAACAAAAGTCTTGGTATTCAGCAAAATTTAGATTGCTTTATTTTATATAGACAGAGCAACACTGCAATGGGGATACATGGGCGGTCACTGCCCAATCCATGCTCCACCAAACTTGGTTTGCAGCTCCTTTTTATAGTATCGTTTCCTTGTAGTCATCAATAATTGTTATTTTTTTGCTGTCATAATTCTGCCAGGTAAGCAGTGGTGGTCCGTGGGGTCGCTGGATGACATGAAGTCTCTAGACAATTTGTCAAGTCTCGTAGATAACCATCTGGTCTTGGTAGATAAGAAATGACAGAAGTCAGGAAGTCTGGTCTTAGTGGATAGGCTGCAATTGATTACACAGAGGCAGGAAACCTGATTTTGCAGAATCTTACTGGGCTGTGTGAAAGCCTTGCTTTGCAAACTGTAAACCAGAATGATTTGATCATATATTTTCCTTTCTTTAGTGTCACGCTTCATTTCAGACCTGAGTATTCTGGTTTATACCAACCCCAATACTTTCACGATTAGCACTCTTTTATCAATTACCACGTTGCCGAGTGTCTCACCCGTTTTCTCTCCGTTTGCAGAGCCCCCGCCCGTGGTGCAGGTGCCCGCGAACGTGTCGGCGCTGCCCGGCGCGGCGGCGGTGCTGAGCTGCCTGGTGCTGAGCGCGGGGCGCTACAACCTGACGTGGCAGCGGCACGGGCGCGACGCGCGCCTGCAGGACCCGCTGCGCCTGCGCCTGCTGCCCAACCAGTCCCTGGAGGTGCGGCCAGCCCGGCTCTCGGACACGGGCAGCTACAGCTGCACCGCTGCCAACGAGGGCGGGTCTGCCACGGCGTCCGTCTTCCTCACCGTGCAAGGTAACGGCGGGGCGGCTCGCCTGGCAGGGCTCCTGCTGGAGCACGCTGCCCACAGCCTTGGACAGGCCCATCCCTGCCAGTGGCTGTTATAAATGAGAAACAAAAGTCTCAATACTCAGCACAATTTAGATTGCTTAATTTTATATACACAGAGCAAGCAGCGCACTGGGGATACGTGGGGGCCACTGCCACTCCATGCTCCACCAAACTTTGGTTTGCAGTTCCCTTTTATAGCATGGTTTCCTTGTAATCAGTAATTATTATGTTTTTGTTGTCATAGTTCTGCCAGGTAAGCAGTGGTGGTCCATGGGCTTGCTGGATGACATGAAGTCTCTAGACACTTTGTCAAGTCCCATAGATAACCATCCAGTCTTGGTAGATAAGAAATGACAGAAGTCAGGAAGTCTGGTCTTAGTGGATAGGCTGCAATTGATTACACAAAGGCAGGAAACCTGATTTTGCAGAATCTACTGGGCTGTGTGAAAGCCTTGTTTTACAAACTGTTAGTAAAACAGATTGATTTGATCATATATTTTCCTTTCTTTAGTGTCATGCTTCTTTTCAGACCTGAGTATTCTAGTTTATGCAAACCCCAATACTTTCATGATTAACACAACTCTTATCAATTATCACATGTCCAAGGATGGAGGGAGTTTGGAGCAACCTGACATAGTGGAAGGTGTCCCAGCCCATGGCAGAGGGTGGAACGAGAGGAGCTTCAATATCCCTTCCTGTTACAGTACAAGCTGGCCTTGGTACTGGGCAAATTGATTCTCCATATATGGGAGAAGCAGCCTGGTGGGACAAACAGTCCTTCAAGGACAGGGATAGGACAAATTCAGAATCAGAGAGGGATTTGGACCAATGGGTTCCTGCATGGCTGCAGAGGCTTTTGGTCAGGGGGCTGGGCAGCCTGAACTTTGAACCAACCACAAGTGCTTGCTGAGGAACATTAAGAAGGCTATTTAAGGAGCAGTTCAATATAATAAAGGGCGTTTTGTCACATGAAAGGCAGAGTGCTGTGTCTATATCTCAGGCTCAGCACCATTCACGTTACACCTTCCAACCCAAACCATTGTGTGATTTCATGAAAAATCAGTCAGAACTAAAAAAGGCAGCATGAGTGAGACCAAACAAATCTAGGTCTGGGCTTTTGCTGTATACCAGGAACAAATTTAAAAGAAAAGTATGAATGCTATAATTGGTATTGGAGCAAATACTTTTAAAAGTTTGAAGTAATGCAGGGTTTTTTTTTTCTACTTGCCTTGATTATGTGAGATTTGAACCTTGGTTCTTTGTTGCTGGTCTATGGATTAGGAGAGACAAAACTCAAAATTGTATAGAAAGAAAATGGTTCTGTCACTTGTAGGTGATTCCAACAGATTTCTGCTTGTAATGCTACTGGGTCATGTTCTGAAGAGGGGGACATTCATTAATTAACTTTTCTGCTCTAATTCTAGTAATTTGTTAACTAATGGAAAACTTAGAATTATGGAAAAAAGAAATTTTGAATTTAATAGTTTGACCTAAGGTGCTCCAAAACAGAGGTCAAAAGTGGAGTTGTAACACTTATTGAAGGGGTGTCCATTTTTACTCAGTGTGTGATTGTCATGTACAACTTGCAGTGCTTGTTAGGGCCTGCAGTAGTTTTCAACAAACAGCTTTTATTTGGCAGCAAAGAGTAAAGGGTGGCCAGATGTAAGAGCTACAGCTTTATGGACTGTTATTACTAACACGCCAAAGAGGGAAATTTGAAATCTTGTTAACTGATGGAGATGGGTCTATGCTTTGTGTAGATGTAAGTAATTCAGAATGTCAGATTAAATTCATCCTGAAGCCCTTTATTATTGTTGAACCAGCTCCATGTAGGTCTCTGAATTTTGGATCATATGAGAATAAATACTGCTTTCATCCCTGTTTTCTCTCTCAGGGGGAGTTAAGGCAGAGAACAAATGCTGGTGGCTCTAAAAATAACCCAGCATCTGCTTTTCCTACTGAGGGGGGTTGTAGTGAGCCCTTGTTTTTAAAGTGTTGGGTTTGATGCTGCTGTTTCTGGAGGGGAGCATTCATGTGACTCCTGTGCCAGCAGCTGTGCAAATACAGCCTGGATTCTTCATGGGGCTGACTTTGTGTCCCAGTTGTGTGCTCAGGAGAACATGCTGTGTCCCCAGCCTCCCACTGCTCCCCATGACTGGGATGCAGGTAGGACACAGCCCTGTGTGAAACCTGGGCCTTTGTAGGCTGGGGGTACTGCCCAGAGCACTCTGGAAGGTTCTGGAATGCAGTTTGATAAATCCCAAGGAGTCTTGATGCCCTGAAATCCATAGTGTGCTTTACAATTGTTAACGCTGCAGATTCACTTCTCTTCCACTTATGTGTCTGCACAAGTGACTTTCATTCTTATCCCTCAGGTTACATTCTGACAATTGACCTATCTGAGGGTGTGTGGGCCTTAGTGTCCAGTAGTCTGAATAAATTTCATAGGATCACAGAATGGAGTATATTGGAATGAACCTTAAAGCTCAGTTTGTTGTGACCCCTGCCATGGGCAGAGACACCTTCCACGTTGCTTATTGGCTGGTATTTGTCAGAATTGGCTCTCCTGCTGCTTATTTAACCCCATTCAGGAAGGCAAATACCTGAATTCTGTCCTAATGCCTCTTATAAAGGTGGTTTAGTCTGAGACTTTGAATGTGCCAGTAGAAACGAGTGGGTTCTGACCTTCGTTGGGTTGCTTTCTCACCATGGAGCTATTTGAAAATGGGTATATCATAACCTGTGTTTTCTAACAAGAGATTTTTAATTGCTGCTTTTATTTTCTTTTGGTAGAACCTCCAAGGCTTGTAATTTCACCCAAGAACCAGACTTTTAAAGAAGGTTCTGAAGTGTCCATCAGGTGTTCTGCCACAGGTTACCCAAAGCCAACAATTGTGTGGACACTCAACGATATGTTTATCATTGGCTCCAGCAGGTGGGACTTGAAGTTGTCTCCATTTCTTTTAATATCATATGTGAGAAGGAAGGTTTGAATAGTGCCAAAATACTCTTCTACTTTAACAGGAGTCTGTGAGTTTTGGAGGTAATACCTCAGTCTTTACTTCGATAACTCTTTAATTGCAATTACCACACCTCTAACAAAGAAACACTTTAGTTCTCTTCTCTAGGTTTTTTTACAAGATTAATTTATGTAGTTTTCACAAAATGTAGTGCTAGATATAATACTACTAGTAGTGTTTATCATGAGTTAAAAAAACCCAGAAACACCTATTTATAAACCATCTGCTCATGCTGCTGTGGCTGCTTGCAGTGTGGATATAACCATTGTTCTTTCTAATAATTTTGCTTGGTCCCCTGTGTGTTCCCAGGTACAGGATGACCCCAGAAGGCACCTTAATCATAAGAAAAGCAACTCCCAGAGATGCAGGAATTTATGGCTGTTTGGCAAGTAACTCAGCTGGGACAGAGAAAGAGACATCCACCCTCACATACATTGGTAAGCGAGAAAAACAGTGTAATGAAATTCAAAAAATAAACTAATTGATCATCAGGGAGGAGGAGCTGTTAAAATGAGTAGAACCCTGCAGAACATACTAGAAATTTCAAAAACCTCGGAATATATGTTGAGTAGTTCCTAAATGTCCCTTTTGTTTCCTGTTCAAACCTGAGTAGTATTGTTACGTAGTATTTGGAGCTTGATGCTCTTTCTAAAAAGAAAGCTTTTTATGTTAAAAACCTTTTTTAGGTTAAAAAAAACCCCTAAAATAGGGTCTTACAGTGTGAGTGATTCTTTGGAAAAGAAATTGTGTTTCTGTATCAAAATACTGTGTTAAAATATTGATAGCAGAGTATTAAACTGTTTTATGACTGACATCTGGCTGGAGGCGGAGAATGACTCTTCATGTTCATTCATTCACTTTCTGCATGGTGAAACTTCCTTGATTTTGTCCTTATATATCCTGTACATTCTGCATATGATTCAGGTGCTCTGGTCAAGACTTAACTTTTCCATGTTTCTCAGTGTTGATCTTTCACTTTTAAGTCTGACTTTTAATGACAAACATTCTTCCATATAACAAAAGAAAAATAGAGTTTTTTGTGGTTTATATCTTTAAAATTACCTATACTTTGGGTGAAGAGCTCATTTTTTTTTCTGTCATGTTTCTTTTTAGAGGACCCAACACTGACTGTAGTTCAGAGTGAAATTCTGGTTGGTCTTGGAGACACAACTGTTATGGAGTGTAAAACAACTGGAATCCCACCCCCTCAAGTGAAATGGTTTAAAGGTGTGCTCATTGCTTGGTGATTGAGTCATTTATTTAGCAGCAATATTTAGAACAATGATCTGGAAGTGACTTAATTTCTCTCAAGAGCATTATGTTGTATTTAACCAGTGACGGACCTGTGAAATGCTCTAAATTGAGAAGAAATGTCATTGACCTCTAGGGCATAAATTCCTGCTTCTATTTAAATACGGTGAATTAACACACCATAATTAATAATAATAATAGTACAACAAAGCTGAGTCTCCTGCCTGCTTAAATAAGGTTAATTCTTTCAGAAAATGTTTAGCTTTATGCTACAAAAATCACAAAACATTTTTCTGTCGCCTTTCTTGTTCCGTTTTCAAGTAGTCTCTAATTAGAGAAGGAGGAATACAGCTTGACACACTGTACTAATGCTGATCTCTGCCCAAAGGTACTTGGGTTAGTGTTTGCCTTGTGAGACCAATAAATAAAAAAGGATGTATTTAATGTAGTAATCAAATTTTCCTCTCAGTTGAGTGGGAGTCAGAGTTCTCATCTGCTGAATCCGTACAGCTGTGTTGTGAAGTAGTTCAAACTTGGACACTGTTTTGTTGGGATAATTTTGATAAATTTAGGAATATATTTGATGTAAACAGTTATATTGCCTTTTTCTGTCTGGACTTAGGTGACTTAGAGTTGAGGCCATCAGCATTTCTCGTTATTGATATTCACCGGGGTCTTTTGAAGATCCAGGAAACACAAGACCTGGATGCTGGTGACTATACATGCGTGGCCACCAATGAGGCAGGGAGGGCTGCTGGCAAGATAACTCTGGATGTTGGCTGTAAGTAGTTAAAACCCCTGTGGGGCACACTGAAATTGCAGAGTTTCTGTACTGGTCAGGGAGTGGTGCTTTGGCTCCCCAAACCTTTCTAACAGATCTCTGCGTGTGCTGGGAACACCTTTTGGTGGTGTTGGCTAAGCAGTTTGCTTGCCCCATTTGGACTCTGGCTTGGAATCATGGAATGGTTTGGGTTGGAAGGGACCTTAGAGCTGTTTCCAGCCCAGTCTTACTTCTTTTGCAAAGTGTAAGAGTTATGGGGAGGAAGAGGGGCACAGGAGGAGGAAGCTGTTCAAACCTCAACCTAACAAAATTCTCGAATAGAGAATTAATTACACAAACTTGAGTTACTATGTGAGGTTACTGTAATTTAGCCCTTCCTCTCCCCTTTTCCTAATTCTTTCCATCTGCCTGTGGCCTGCCACATTGCATCCTGTTAAATGTTCCTGTCAGGCACATCTGCTTTCTGAACGAATGGCACTGTTTGCAGAGACAAGGAATTTAGCAATGCTGGTTCATAAGGGGTTTCTAGAGTTGGGAATGCTAGAAGAAAACCTGTGCACAGTGGGACGTGACCCGAAGTCATCAGTGGTATTGGAGGATGGGATTGCTGTGTTGCAATGCTCACTTTGTGTGTGTGCTCTCTCCCAGCTGCCCCCGTTTTCACACAGGAGCCGGGTGACGAATCTGCAGATCTGGGCTCCAATGTGACCCTTCCATGCTATGTGCAGGGCTACCCTGAGCCCAGGGTAACATGGAGGAGGCTGGATGGGGCTCCCCTCTTCTCCCGGCCCTTTGCAGCCAGCTCCAGCAGCCAGCTCAGGACAGGCGCACTGGCCATCCAGAGTAGGTAGACTCAGCCTTAAAAGAGCAGAATTCCATGAGCAACTAAGACATTTGCAAGTTACTACATGACTATATTAAATTAACTATGTAAAAAGACTGGATTTTTGTCACAGATTGTGTTAGTCATACTGATGTCGTTGCTGTTGGCATGCAGTTCATTTTGCTGTGAGCTTGTGAATTCAGTTGTGTTTGGTCATTGGCTTCAGTCTTCTTCATGTAAATTAATATATCTTTGAAATACACATGGGCTATAGTGTTTGGTCCTGAGGAGCCACGAATTTTCATTTTTGATTTTTTTTTTTTTTTTAATTAGTTTTGGCAGGGTTGTTTTTTTATTTTGGTTTGTTTTAGTTTGTTTTTTGTTTGTGTGTGCTTGTGGGGGTTTTTTTGTTTGTTTGTTTGTTTTTTTAGCAGAGAGTTGGTTCCAAACTTAGTGTTTCAGATCTGTCCTAATTTGGGTAATAATAACAAACTTTGCAAGTGGCTTTGTGATTTTTGATTATTTTGGACCATTTCAGTCACTCTTATGCTAAGTGATATTATTCTGTTTTCTTAATCAGTTTTTAATTCCTTTCTGTGTTTTCATTGCTTCTCTACTTGGTGACTGATGGAAAGGAATGCTCTGTATCAAACTGAGCCTTTGAAGGTGGGAGAGACAAAGACAGGGTGTCCATGTGGAGGGGAGGGTCTGGCTGTCCATGAATCATTTCAGATGCTGCAATCAGCTCTTTTTTCCCCCGTAGATCTGTGGGTCAGTGATGAAGGGACGTATGTCTGTGAAGCTGAGAACCAGTTTGGAAGGATTCAGTCCCGACCAGCCACGGTCACAGTGACAGGACTGGGTAAGAGCAGTGCAAGGCAGTGGGAGCTGCTGGTGTTTGGGCAGCAGACAGGATGCCTGGGGCTTATGTCCGTATATGCTGTGACTTATCTCTGTGCTGTATTTGTGTGTCATCCATACAAACTGAATTAGAAAGCATTTACATGGAATATTGTAATTGATTTCAGTGGATTTTGCTTGTTAGAACATTTTTTTGACTGGCTGCACTAATTGGAAATAGTTCCACCTGCACTTTAAGCTTAGACCTTAAAGAAGTGATTTATCCTGTGTTTTTTCTTATTCCTAAATAAATTTATTGAGGAATGAAAAATCACCATAATGATGAATTCTAATTATGAGGTTCCTGCCATTTAATTAATCTTAAACAAAACAAGCAAAAAAAAAAAAAAGGCAGCAATGAGTGTGGTTGTGTCAGTGTTGAGGTAGGTGGGAAGGAATCTTGGTGATCCAAGAAGATGGTAAATGTCTGGGCTTGACCACAGAATCCCACAATGGCTTGGGTTGGAAGGGACCTTAAAGCCCATCCAGTGCCACCCCCTGCCATGGGCAGAGACACCTTCCCCTATCCCAGGTTGCTCCAAGCCCCATCCAGCCTGGCCTGGGACACTGCCAGGGGTCCAGGGGCAGCCACAGCTTCTCTGGGCACCCTGTGCCAGGGCCTCCCTATCCTTACAGGGAATAGTTCCTTCCCAACATCCCATCTGACCCTAATCTCTTTCAGATATCCATGCTGTTAGAGGCTTGGTTGTTATCTGAGTTTGACATCTGGCAATAAAAGGAAAAATAATGCAGTGGAATGTGTACATTTGCATGAGGATAAGAACAGAGTCTCTCTGCCATCGAAGAAACCATTTGTTAACTTCAAACTTACTGCAAGAGGCAGTAATACTGATAGTGTTTGATAGGCATGGTTTTACCTGTTTAGAAGGTAAAACATGAGTTCCCCGGGAAACCCTTGATTGGATCCAGTTTCAGCTGGACAGCATCTTCCATTTCCTGCCATTCCTTAGGCTAAGGATTACTGTTTGTATCCTTCCCCAGCTTCCCATCTCTTGTGCTACCCTTCCCTTACATTTGTTCAACTTTTTTTCATGTCTTCAATTTATTACTAATTTAATTTAATACTTTACATGAATATATAAAAATTCCTAGTGATTTCTTCTCGCTCTTCCTTTTGTTCAAGTCACTCCTCGGATTGGAGCAAGCCCTGCCACAGCTAATGTCATTGAGGGACAGCAGCTCACTTTGCCTTGTGTTCTGCTTGCTGGGAACCCCATTCCAGACAGAAGGTGGATTAAAAACAATGTGGTGGTAAGACTGCTTTGTTTCCTGTGAGATTTATTGGCAGAGGAAAGCTACAACTGACATCTCAAGGCATGATAACAGCTTGGTTTAATTTACAAAACTTAATGTGATCACTGCCCATGCCAAAGAATTTCTGATCCTGAAGTACAGATGAGGGAATAGGAGATGGCAGTGTGGGATGTGGAGGTCTAGAAAAGAACTTGGAACAAAAGTATTTATGAATGTCCTTTTATCTTCTGTCTTGCTTGCTTTCAAAGGAGCTTTATGCATTTTTTTGGCTCATGAACTTCAGCCTTGGACTCTGAATGCTAGTGGAATATACCTACTAGAATGACAAAAGTGGGTTATTTAAAATAAAGGTACCAGAAAATTTCTTTAGATTTAGGATGTTTTAGCGTCTTGCCTTCTCTTGTTGCTGATGGGCTGAGGTAAATACCAGTATCCCTGTTCCATATCCTCCTTTCCTGATGGTGTTCTTCTCAGAGCATGGATAAGTGTGTTTTCTTTCCCCCTTGGGAACATACCATTGCCAGTTTATATTTCCTGCAGATACCACTAGGTGATCTCTATGGTCCCTTCCCACCTAAACCACTCAGGGATTCTAGAAAGGTGCTGTAGATACCACACCTGGGTTGGCTATGTGTATGATACTTCAGTTCTTCAATACTAAAATTTCTGACTTTACCCTGTGAAGATGCTTTTTATCTTTGTTGCTAATTTCTCCCTAAAACCCTTTCTGCGCAACTAGAATTAAAATATTGTAGCAAAATGCCTGATTTTATTATCACAAAGTAGAACCTGGTACTACCTGACTCCTGTTCAGGTTTGCTGCTCAGTTTAGGTGTCTCTGGGAATCACTGGCTTTTCCTTAGGCTGTGCAAGGAGCACAGGCTGTAAGCTCTGTGAGAAATACTGGCAGGATCCTCCTTGTTGAGTTGCTAATTCCTCTCTCTAGTAGTGCTGGTTTCCTGTCATTGTAAACTGCTGGGAAAAGCTGTGCTCCAAGGAAAGTGTTGGAGTAAGTTATATTTAGAGAAGAATTCAGCTGCTTCTGAGTGTGACTGGAACAGATTTGCTTTCTAACAACCCTTTATGAGACAGGGCTGTGCTGCCAGGCTCAGCTTGATGTTGCTGTAGGATATATAACTTTTCAAGGTGAAAGTTAGAATTCTCTTTCACAATGGCTTGCTTCAGAGCTCATCTGTTGATGCATGTGGAAGTTAGGTTTTGATAACTGTAAAGGAAAATGGTCTACTTGTGGAAGAACAAGTCACTGTACTTAGCAAGTACTGGAATAACCAATAAAAACACAGTGAAATAATTGAGCTAATAGCAGAGCAGAGTGGCTCTTGCAGCTCTCACTCCAGCAGCAAAATCAGCTTTGTACGAGCGATGGAAAGTAGGAAAAGCTTTAACAACGTGACATAGTCAAGTAAAGCCACGCTGCACCCCAGAGTGAGCGTTGTCAGGGAGTATTTTGCTGGTGACAGTGTGTCTCTCCCGGCAGCTGGTGCCCAGCCCGTACGTGAGCGTGCGCAGCGACGGCAGCCTGCACCTGGAGCGGGTCCGGCTGCAGGATGGAGGGGATTACATCTGCATGGCCAGCAGCGTGGCAGGCTCCAGCAACAGCACCACCACTGTCCACGTGCTCGGTGAGCTACAGCCTGCCCTCCCTGCTTGGGGCAGCACTGGCCACAGCAGCTTCCACTGCTCTGCTGCTCTTACACATTTCCTCTTCTGGCATGGTGCCACTTTGTAAAGTAACACGGGGGGACATTGGATCCACTGCACGGGGAGGAGCTGAATGATCAAGACAGTTTTATTTGATTTTACTCGAAAAACAATTTTGTGTTCACAAAAGATCCTCGTTCAAATGCTGGGCTTTGCTGTTTTCATCAGGTTTAGTTAACAAAAAGGTGCAAGTGAGAGTTAGCTGGGAAACCATGAGAAGTGATGTCTGAACGTTTCACAGCTGGGGTAAGGAAGCACAGCTCATGGGAGAATTAGAATGAAAGAAAATGAATTACGAGTTTGGTAAAAGTCATAATTTGTTTGTTGTTTTTGGTGTCATCCCCATTCTCGTCCCCCTTATTTTTTCTCTTTAATTAAAACATACCCAAAACTGCACTGACAGCAAGACAAAATGTTAGCACTCTGGTAATCCATCTGTATTTCAGCTGAGCATATTTGTGTTAACTCTGTGAGGCCACAGTCCCTTCATGGTTTCTCATTTGTTAAGTTTTCTCACATGTTAAGTTAATCATGGGAGATTTATTTTAAGCTTCACTGAAGATGCTGAAACCCTCCCTTTTATGTAAGGAATTACTATGAATTTTTAGTGCAGGCAAGTACTCATAAGATCTTTCATGTTAACAATAGTTTTTTCAATGTTTCAGAGCTTGAGAACAAAAAGGAATATCTTTGTGTGTGTTTAGAAATATATTTGTTTTGGTATTGTACCCTTAAATCTTACCTTATTTTTCTGTTAATTCAAAGGCAGCTCAACTGAGTGAGGGAATTCAGGTTTTTATTGTCTTCTGTTACTGATTTTGAGAAGCAAAGCCTAGATTGTTTTCAGAGGATAATGTGACAAAGCCCTTTTGAAATAATTTCAGTCAGTGTAGTACCTGCAGTTAGTTTATAACTGTGTATACATAATGCAGTGATGAGCCTATGGCTGGCAGGCTCAGTGTGAACACAGATTTATTCCGTTCTGAGAGGTTGGAAAGTGACTCCTTGTCCATGTTAAGGTTGGAGAAGAGGCTGAAAGGTCCCAAACCCTGCTTGCCTGTAGGAAGTACTAACTGGATATAAAGATTTTATCATAATAGTTGTGCTATGTCTTTAATATTTGCATGTGTTTGTAGTCCTGCCTATCATTCATCATGGGCAGCAGATATTCAGCACCATTGAAGGAATCCCAGTGACACTGCCCTGCAAAGCAAGTGGAGTTCCCAAGCCATCCATTGTTTGGTCCAAGGTAATCCCTCACCTTTGAGATATTCATGCTGGAAAATGGGCTGAACATGTAATTTAGTTGTCATAAAACCTCAAAAAACCTTCAAATAACATGGCCCAAAACTCCAGTTGTGAGTGACCTGGAAATTTCTTTGTTCAGAGCTGCTTTTGTTTCTTAGAGCAGAACTTTTGGCCGTGGTCCTGCCACAGCTCAGTGTTCTATTCTTTGGCAGGGCTTAGGTTATCGCTGTATCTTTATGGGTTTTACACTTTAGAAATTGTTCCTGTTCCTGTTGTGAGTTGATAATTTGAGTTTAGGCAGCCTGCCACAGACTAAGAGTTCATTTTTCTTGTGGAGCTTTGACTTTTTTCTCTGAGGAAAGTGTATTTAATAATGGCATTGTGGCGTTAGCCCATGAGTTTTTCAGTCATGGCTTTGACAAGATGTGAACTGAGGAGATCCTCAGCCTTTGAGGGAATTTGTCTTAAAGCTAGTTGGGTTTTTTTTTTCCCTCCTTGTACAGGATAATTTCTGGTAGTAACAGTTATTTGGGGTATATTGCAGCTCGCATGACATGGTGTGAAGGCACTTTTGGGGCCTCAGAAGTTGTGCAGATGTGATTGATTGGGACCTTGGGAAGAGATTTGTTTCAAAGAAGGAATAGAACATGGTTGGTTAACTGTTGGTTTCGTAGGGAAGAGAACATGGGAGGATTTATTTTTCTTTATTTTATCACTTATTCAACTACATGACAAGGAAGCAGGAGACTAAGAACAAGTTTGTGTGATGTATACAAGATTCATTTTGACATCAGAAATTAATGTCAAAATTAACTCAGTTCAAATCTTGATTATTGTTCTTGAATATTATTTTTTAAATTTTCTTTTAAGACTTTGAGTGTGTAAAATGTAGCAGATTTTCTGCTTATGAATCCTTGTGCTTCTGTTCTCGTTACTGCTTAGAAAGTGATACTCCAGGACTGTGAAGAGTTAGTTTGTATAAATGGAATTTTAGGGCCAAGTTTCTTAGTTAACATAAAATATTTTGTTCACCTCAGCCTCAAAAAAAAAAAAAAGCAACTTTTATTGAATTAAATAATTGTTATTTGCTTTATTTTGAAAAATCCAGGCACTGTGGACTTTTATTATTTTTCTTTCCACAGAAAGGAGAGGTAATCCTTCCCAGCAACGCAAGGTTTTCGGCAGGGTCAGATGGAAGCCTGTATGTGGTGTCCCCAGGGGGAGAAGAGAGTGGGGAGTACGTGTGCACTGCCACCAATGCTGCTGGCTATGCCACCAGGAAGGTGCAGCTGACTGTCTATGGTGGGTGTCAGTTCAGCTGCAGTGTCCCTGTCCCCATCCAGTGCATTGAGAGCTAGACACACCCAGGGCACGTGGGATGGGAGCTCTTCTCCAGTTAGTGCTTTTGGATCCCCTAACCAGGTAGTTTTATACACGGCTGATCCCAAAAGGCCTGTCCTTCAGCCATTATAATTCACTTTAAGCCTCCTTATCCCTTTTACCTCGAGTTCACAGACCTTGGGCTGAGCATAATTTCATCTTTATGCAAGTGGATAAGAAGCATCTGTACAGGAGTAGAATTTCCTGCTGAGAGAAGAATGAAGATCCTTTAATCCCACCAGTCCCAAGCCTTCCTGTCATCATCAATCCAATGTTATTAAAATTTGGTTCAGGTGTAGCTGTGCTTTGCAAGGCTTTTATGGCTTGGAGTTACTGGGACTGTAGTGAAACAATTCAGGGAGTGGATGCTAACTACCTGTGCAGTACAGAGCTCAGCACATGCAGGAATTACAGCCATCTGTTGTGTCCACGTTTTTAAATGGATAGTCCAGACTTTCTGGTATTTGTGGTGTTCCATGTGGGCATCAGCTCATAAGTGCTACAGGCACTTTACATCAGCATGGCAGTGATTTATTTCTATTGCAGACAGGTCATTCAAACAGGATTGTAATGTTTTATACCTGATTAAAAAGAGAGATGTTGTATGGTGTTACATTTGTACAAATATATGTATTCATTGCAGCTTCTTACTGTGTTCCATGTTATAGTGAAACCTAGAGTGTCCAGACCTGGAGATCAGCAAGGAGATGGACATGATAAGCCCATAGAGGTCTCAGTAATTGCAGGGGAAGATGTCACACTTCCATGTGACGTGAGGAGCTTGCCACCTCCCATAATTACCTGGGCCAAAGACATGCAGCTGGTATCTCCGTTCTCTCCAAGGTAACAATGTTTGATGAAAACAAAATAAAAGTGAAATTGCCTCTAAACTGTCGGGATTTTGGAAGGATGTGTGATTTCTGATTGCCAGAGGATCACTCAGAAGGTGTTACTTTGTCCTGCCTTACCTGTTGTACTGGGTCTTGAAAGTCTCCTTCTCAAACCTGCTGAGCCTGTGCATGGTTGCACATCTGCCATTCCAGCATGTGCTTGTATCCAACCTCAGGAGGCTGGGAGGAGAGAGATCCTGGGTATTTGTACTGTGGTGGTGCCCAGAGACCCACATCATCTGTGCATGACTGTAATTGTTTGAAAACTGTTTCTTTTCTGTACTTCACATTTATGCTCAGGGGAGCACTGTCTGTGCTTCACATGAAGCCTGGGCTGCCTGTAGGATACAGATGATGGTGATAAATGTTTGGGTGTGCTGACAAAGATCCTCTTGCTCTTGTGGCCAAACCTGCACCCTGGAGGCATTCCTGGGAGCCTGTGACAGCCTCAGCAGGTCTTTGGCTACTGTGTCTGCTGAAGGAGGCTCATGTGCAGGGATTTGGATTGTTGTCAGCAATCCATGAGGGATTTTCTGCTGTGTCCTGTGGGCGTGTTGCATGCACTAACAAATTTGCATTCTTGGTCTTTACTTGTCCTCATTTTACCTCAGGAGACACTGATAAATTAGGGTACTTGCTCGTGGCTGTTGTGGTGAGATCCAAGTTGTCTAGAGGAACAGGAGTCCAGCTCAGCCCATTCCATAAAATTGTTTACAGATGTCAGCAAAAGTTACAGATTAGTCCAAACAGAATCATTTGAGACCACCCAAAGATCTTGTTAGAAATGTGAACAGTAAACAAAGGGGGAGGGAAATCAGATATGAAGGAACTTTTATCAGAAAGCAAATGTAATTACTGGACAAAATCAAGCAGGAGAAGTTGCCTCAGAAATTTGTCTTTTGGGCTTATAAAAAAAGTGCCAAAACGTTTGGAAATCTACAGGCAGTAGAGGAGGAATTGTAGTATCAGACAGATTTTACACTGAAGAAAATACTTTTCACTTTCCTTCCATTCATCTCTCCAACCATTGCAATCCCCAAATTTCAATTATGTCCTAATTAGTGCTACAGAAAGGAAAACACATGATCCCACCAATTCTGGGTGTTGCCTTGAGTTCCAGGCTTGAATTTCTTCTTGTCAATCCTTAGCTGTCATTTTTTATTCCCTCATCACTTACTCTCCCTGTCTCTATTACCTTTGACTCCTACAGAAGATTTTAGCTTAGCTGGCCAAAGCGGTTTCTGGTGTTACAAATCTGTGACCAGAACTGTGGGAGAACTTCATGTTATGTAGTTAATTATTTACTGGGGGATAATGGGAATTCCTATAAACACCAGAAGTGGCAGATTTTTTAATCAAAATCCTGTCTTCCATCTTGAATCAATGTAACATCATTTTTTGCCAGGATGGAGCAGTAATAAAAGTTTTTACTTTCTCACCCTGCTGATCTGAGCTAGCAAAAAATTTTAACAAGAGGGTAAAGAGCTCAATTTCTCTGCCATATCTTAATAAGTCCTATAAATATCTAGAACCAAACTTTGTAATTTGGATCTTCAATTTTACATATTTGCTATGTATTCTGAATATAGGGGCCCCATAAAGAGTTAGAAAAAAATGAGTAAATAAAAGTCATCATTGCATAATGTGGTCAGAGTGGTGTTATTTTAGCTCGTAGCAATCATTAGCAGTGTGTAAGGAGAGGTCATTTGCCTTTCCATACATGTTTATACAGTTTATCTGCTTCTTCTTTTTCCAGACACACTTTGCTCCCGTCAGGGTCAATGAAGATCAGCGAGACCCAAGTCTCAGACAGTGGAATGTATATCTGTGTTGCCACAAACATTGCTGGGAACGTGACTCAGTCAGTGAAGCTCAGTGTACATGGTGAGTTGGAGCTCCAGAGTTCACCATCTGCAAGTTTCCACGTAGAACTGAGCATCTAGAAGAGATTTTCAAAGCTTTTTCCTATTTGACATTAAATCCTCTCAACTGTTGTTCATTCAGATTGTATTATCTTCATATGTGACTTACTGGTTTTGTGGGAAGGAAGTATTGTATAAACACCCACAAATACATAGATATGTGTAAAGGTGTCCAGTGGCTCCAGCCAGGACATGTCCCTCTCCCTCTTCTTACCTTTATCTCATGTTGCTCGTTTGTCTCTCTCCTGCCCTCCCCATACTGGGGCGCAATCACTGTCTCTTAAACACTCACACAATGTTAAGTCTGTGAAAATGTCATTTATTATTGTTTCAGGCATTTTTAAAAAGTTTTTTTTTTTGCCAGTGATCCTTAAGAAAAGGAAAAAAAAAATATTATGGCAGAAGACTTATGGTGGATTTACATTATTCTGTAGGACCGGCGAAATCACTTCCCGTCATATTTTATCTCCTTGTCTGAACTTGTGTTTGGAAATGTACAAAGGTCAGGGATTAGGGAAAGGAAATTAAAATGCCAAAAGGAAAATGCGATTAACTCTATCATAAAAGCTTTTGAATTGTTTTGTGTTATGAGGAGCCAGTACCCACAGATCTTCCAGTGTGCTCAGAATATGACAGTGCTCATGGGAGTCGTGCAGTGTGGCTTGTTCAAATAAATTCAGCACCAGGCTATCTCCCATCCTGTTCTGTGCAGAGAACATGCAGGGCTGCTTCTGTAGTCACCTGAGGGCATTTGATTTCAGTAAATAAGGAACATTTTCTACAATTATAAAAATAGAAAAAATTTCATAGGATCATAAAATATTTGGAGTTGAAAGGTCACCTAGTGCCACCCCCTGCCATGGGCAGGGACAACTCCCACTGTCCCAGGGTGCCCCAAGCTCTGTCCAGCCTGGCCTTGGACACTTCCAGGGATCCAGGGGCAGCCACAGTTTCTCTGGGCACCCTATACCAGGGCCTCCCCTCTCTCACTACAGAAAATTTCTTCCTTATAGCTGGTCTGAATTTCCCTTCTCTTTGTTTAAAATAGTTCCCCCTTGTTCTGTCCCTCCATCCTTTGTCTCAATTCCCCCTCCAGCTCTCCTGGAGCCCCTTTAGGTGCTGGAAGGTGTTCTATGGTCTCCCTAAAACCTCTTCACCAGGCTGAACACTCCCAGCTGTAGGAATGATCCTGTACATTGCTTCTTTCATATTTCTGTGGACTAAATTTGTCTTCCTCAGTTCCTCCAAGGATCCAGCGTGGGCCTCGAGTTGTGAAAGTGCAGGCTGGGCAGCGAGTGGAGCTTCCCTGCAGCGCCCAGGGCGTCCCTGCCCCGTCAATCTCCTGGTACCGAGGCACAAGTGCTGTGCCTGCAGCTGGGGAGAGGTTCCTGCAGAGCCCAGATGGAGCTCTGGGCATCAGCAGCATCCAGCTCCCTGATGCTGGCACCTACACCTGTGTGGCCACCAACAGCGCGGGCAGTGACACGGTGGAGGTCACAGTGCAAGTGCAAGGTACTTGCTTAAAGCCACGCTCCTGCCCTGGCCCAGGCTGGCATGGGGTTGGGGCTTTCTCTGGCCTGCAGTTACATGATGCAAAAGCCACATCTGCTTTAGATGTTGTGTTCTGATGTCAATTGAGGCGAATTAGAATGAGCAAGTAGTCTTTGGAGAGGTTGCAGAAATAAAAAAAAACCTAAACTTGTGCTCTCTCTCTCTCTGTATATGTATTTAAGTTTAAAAATTATGTTGAAATGGTGAATGGCACATTGACCACTTATCCTATTTAAATACATAGCATAACTCCTCACGTGAGGGGCTGGCAGATGTCAATTGAGCATGACTGACTTAAGCTGAGCAGGAGCTGTTTCTTCTTTGCAGAAATCTAAAGGCAACATTCTGATCCCTTTGGATTAGAAGTGCTGAGAAGCGCTTCCTACAGGCAACAAAGAAATCTCAGTAACTTTAATTATAAAGAATATTCTTCATATAGTCTCAGTCTGCGCAGTTTAAGATAAGACCTGAGAACAAAGGATGCCAGTAGCATTGAAATATGTGGTGTGGGGAAAAAACAGTTAATATTTTGCAGATTATGCAGAAACATTGCCTTCAAAACAAATATAGCAAGATTTAAAGAGAACTATTTTCTTTCAAATTTGAAAGCCTCTTTGTACTGCTTCCTTCCTAAATATTCCCACTGAAATGGAAACTACTTCTGTAGTACCCATTTCAGGCAATGTAAGAAGGGTTATTGGAATGTGACCTGTGTGAATGAGAGAGACTTAGTGTTATATATTGTCAAATTGTATTTTTATATTTGGAGCAGAGATCAAGCAGATTTTTGGGTCTAATTTTCTTTCAGAGCCTCCCACTATTGAGGATCTGGACCCTCCATTCAACAGCCCCTTCCAGGAAAGAGTGGCCAACCAGCGCATTGCATTCCCATGCCCTGCCAAGGGTGAGTGTCTTGGTTACCCCTTGTAGTGACAAAAGGATCTTTTTCTGCTGACCATTGCAAATTACAACACTGCTGTAAAAATGTCTGATCCACACAGTATTTTCCATGTATGCTTTATATGGAAAAATTCAAACTAACAGTGATTTAAATAACCACTGTGTGTGGAAGTCCTGTGGAAAAGTCATTGCTAGCCAACAAGGATTTTACAATATTTAGTATGACGGTTTTTAATGTTAAAATCATCCTGGAACAGCTGGAGCTTCCTCTTGGAAGCTGCTGGCCCTCCCTGTGTGTGTTGTCCTTCCAGCAAGGCTCCCAGCGAGCAGCAGGAGTTGTTAGGATCAGCGTTGCTGTGAGCTGAGCGAGGCGTTTGAGGCGTTTCCCCTTCTCGTGCAGGTGTCCCCCAGCCTGCCATCCGATGGCTGCGCAACGGGCGGGAGCTGAGCGGGGCTGAGCCGGGGCTCTCGCTGCTGCAGGACGGGACCCTGCTGCTCATCGCTGCCCTGGCGCCCTCGGACGCTGGGGACTATGTCTGTGTGGCAGCCAATGAGGCTGGCAGCACACAGAGGAGATACAGCCTCAAGGTCCACGGTAAACAATGCATACAGCCCTTGGGGAGCTGGCTTGGAAAAGTGTCTTCTTTTCTTCTTGCAAATTGCACGGCCTAAACCTGCCCTTGTGCGGTTAAATTATAAAATCTGAGTGCTTCCTATTTTTCTGACACTCTCTATAGCTTTTCTTTTGCCCTGTTTTTTCTTTTGTCCGTGATGTTATGCACAAGCCATCTTTGTTTTGCTCAAGGATCCAGGTACATCTTATTTGTAGAAACTCCAGTTATGCTTGAAAATTATAATGCAAATAACAAATGAAGCTTTGTACTGCAGAACTTAGAGATTGAGAGCTAGGTCTGCATTTCAAATGGGAGGAGAGTTATCAGAATGAACACAGACTAGGAGATTTCTAGTTGCTGATGATCTTCTTCCTCCAGAATCCTAGTTAGGAAATAGAAACCCTACAGACTACTTTTATTCTAGCCTTGTTCACTTCCCATGACAGTTAGTTCTAATGCCTGAGCAGGATTATATCCTTGTTTTAAGAAGAGCAGGAATTCCATTTTGTGCCAGCAGGGCTCCTCAGTGGAGTTGGAGCTTTCTAATCCATCACTTAAGGCCATTCTCTTTTTATTCATAGTGGGACGAATGATAGGTGGGGTTCTTGGGCATGACTGGACCAGTGAAGAGAGGAAAGATGACTCTGGAATAGGCTTCTTTCATATGCTAAACAATTAACACTAGTTTTCAAGATTAAGTTTCAGATTAATTTTAAGATTATGCTCTTAAAATGTTGATGGTACTTGTGTTTGAGTGAATTTCCCTGGGAGTCTGTTATTGAGCAAGAGAAGACTGTTTTTGGCAAAGAGAAGAAAGGACACAGGGCAATACATCCAGAGCCTAAAGACAAATGGAAATGTTGGGAAGTGAATGAGAAGGGTTTGAGAAATTTTGGTTTATAGTGGTCCTTGACTGGGATGAAAAGGAGGAAGGGGGAAATCACTGGAACAGGAAGACTTAAATCATAATGTTGAGCTTTCTTGCAGTTCCTCCTGAAATTAGAGATCAAGATAAGGTGACAAATACATCTGTGGTTGTTCATCATCCTGCAAGTCTCTTCTGTGAAGTAACTGGTAACCCCTTTCCAATCATCTCCTGGTATAAGGATGATATCCAGGTATGTGGGATTAATCTAACTGTGTACTTCTGAGGGCTTGGTGTGAGAATTCATTCAAAATAAATACAGGTAAATGCCTTTATGTATATTTAAGTGCTCTAAGAACACCTCCACAAAAAGGCAGCTAAATACAGCTCATCCATTAATTCTGCAAGTCAAATGTAAACTATGTTCTGTATTCCTTTAGGAATTGGCCTTGGCAATCCCCCAGTATTTTAGATGCAAATCCATGCAGAGGGGACCAATATTGCAATTTTTTTCATTCTGTAGATGGAGAAATAAGAACTTTTGGAGGAGAGTTGAATTCCTCAGGATTATACTTGAGTCCTCTGTTTCCTCTTGTAGCTGATAAGTCATAGTTTAAGATGAGGAGAGGTCCCTTTATGCACTCCTGACACTGTCCATTGCTGCTGGTTGGAGTTTCCCCATTCCCTGCTCCATGCTGAGCTACAAACCATATTGAATACATTGCAGCAGGGCAGGAGATTAGTGCTGAAACTGAAAGGGGAAACAGATTAATCTTCCACTAAAACTACCATTTGCTTATAAAAATCCAGCTGTGATACTTGGCTGCTGTAGCTTGGATCACATAAGGCTAATGTCTTGGGTTCCTCTAAGGTTGTGGAAAGCAGTGCTCTCCAGATTTTGCACAATGGGAAGATACTGAAGCTCCTGAAAACTACTACTGAGGACGCAGGACAGTATTCGTGCAAAGCCATAAATGTAGCAGGAAGTTCTGAGAAGCTGTTTAACCTCCATATACTTGGTTAGTTCCATGGCTTTGGGGTTGATTTTTGTTTGGTTTGGGTTTTAGTTGGTGATTGGAAAAACAGTTCATATTTAAGAAGCCAGTAAATTTCAACTCATTATAAAGATATTCTTCCACTCACTACCCATGAATTATTGGCTGCTGAAGCACTGATTGCTTAAACTTTGCCATTCTTGTAGGAACACAGACAAAATGTTGTTTTGATTTCTGGGCTTTGGTGCTTTGTTTTGTATTTGGGGCGAGCAGTATGACAGAGGGGTGTTCCCAGGTACAGTTCACCAGTACAGGTGTGGAAGTGCTTGTCACAATAGACAGGATGTGATCTGCAGAATTTCCCCTCTACAGTGAACACTAAAAGTTCACTTTTAAATAAAATTTAAATAAATAAGAAAATATTCATTAAGATCCACTGCCACATTCCCTTCAGTCACAGAGCACAGCTTCCCTTCTAAATACTAGTCCTTCCTTAATGTTTGTCTTTTTAAAGTTCCACCAAGTGTAATAGGTGCTGATACACCTGGTGAAGTGGCAGTCATCCTCAACCAGGAAATCCATCTGGAATGCAGAGCCAAAGGCTTCCCTGTTCCTGACATTCACTGGTTCAAGGATGGCAAGTGAGTACATTGCCACTTTTGTGGTTTGCCAGGCTCTTCCTGCCCTAGAGCAGAGAGGTCAGAGGTGCAGTGTTTAACTACTTAGTGCCATCAGAATTTGGGGTGGTGTGAGGTGGTAAATTCTTTAATCAAAACTTAACATCCCACTTTTCTTTCTGAACTCACCCATTATTGACACTTGCAGAGCTGATTTTGGGTTTTTGAAACGAGATGATGGTTGAAGCAAGATAAGCAGAGCCATTTCTTTGAGTTTATTCTGAGAATTATTCTACCTGGATTATTTTACGCTTATCATTAGTTAAAATGCAGTTATTTAGCTGAGAATTTTTTTCAGTGATAGACAGAAGTCATATCAGATATTTTGCTGGCTAGTGCATTGTACAGTTTTGCATATACATTAAAGTTTTGAAGGGTTATATGTACATATATATATAGTAAATGTTTGAAAACTTTTATAGCCTGCATGTTTTTCATTCCTCATCTCATCCTCCAGGAAAGCACGCCAGGAGAGAAATTCTTAAATATTAGCCGAAAACCCAGCTGGGCTGGGTGTTTTTTGGTGTTTAACAAGGCAGTTCAGTGTAGGCATTGGTCAGTACTCAGTTACTCTGCTGTGACAGTTCCTTACTCTTTGCTATGGGTATGTTGTTCCTGTGTAGTAGTTGACATTTCGTTACCAGCAAAGGCCTGACATGATTAAATAAATTAGGAAAAGGAGCTGAGGTGTGTGACTCTGATGCTGACATCCTGGAGGTCTGAGCAAAATACTTTTTGTGGTTTAATTTCTTTTAGAAGTTAGGAGTAGAGTTAATCATAATAGCTTATCACTGCATGGTGATTCTTGTGATTAATGCCATAATTTAGTGTCAAATGTCACTCTCAAATGGTATAATTACTGCCACCAAAGGACCTCTTCTTCCTGTCAGTTTAAATTAATGCAGAAAGGGTGGGGCAGAATTCTATGAAGCAAAATGGTCTCTGTTTCAGGCCCTTGTTTTTGGGTGACCCCAATGTTGAGCTTCTGGACAGGGATCAAGTTCTCCACATCAAGAGTGCTCGCAGGGTTGACAAGGGTCGCTACCAGTGCAGTGCCACCAACACTGCTGGCAAACAGGTGAAGGAGGTCAGGCTTGTTGTCCATGGTAAGTTTATGGAATGCCTGATCCCAGAAGATCCTCTTGTTTTACTCTTAAGGTTTCTTTTTGGATAGGGATACTCAGGCAAATGCAAATTAAGTCTCTGATACTACAAAATTTGTGTGTAAATTTAATAATCATATGTTCACAAAATTACCTTTTTGAGTATTTGTATGTATGAAGTTAAGTATGGATGTGGTCTTCACAGGCTTGGAAAAACACCTTGAAATGTTGTTTATGTGCTTCTTTTTCTAATTAGTGAAAGCTAAATATCTTGAAGGATATTCTCAAATTCTGCTGTTAGTTTCAACTGAATTTTTATTATCACATTGTCTTTGTTGTTTTGGTCTGTCTTAGGGAGGAGAAAATTAATAAGATTTTGATTTTAATACATGTTGCCTTATTTTTCTTAACCTGGTGTCAGGATACAGCCTGTGCTTCATGGGACTCAAATTCTTGTGCCAGGAATGTGAAGGGTAGGGATTTGAGTCTGTTAGCTCTCAAGTCCTCCCTTACCATGGGTTTGTTCCTGAACGCTGTGTGTGACTCTGTGAACTTAATGTGCATTATTTCCCTCATCTGGGACATTTGTGAAGCACAGAGCACCCACAGGCACAGGAATGTGGCTGCACACCAGTCGTGGTGAGACCTTTTTCTGTCAGGAACAAAGAATGCAGGGAGGACTTGCAGGGGATTGTGGCTGTTTTGAGATTAGAGGAATAAAACTGCTTCCCCCCCAGATAAAATCCTTGCAGAGGAGTAGATTTATTTCAGATTCTTCAGGAAAGATGAATTTGTGACAGCAGAATGGAACTTCTCTTTACTTTTATATTTCTCATTAGTCCTGGCTGGGCAAACAGAAACCCACCGAGTAAGTGAGGAACTTCAATGCTAATTCTTGCTAATGTTTTTCTTTAGCTGTTTAGTCCTGGTTTTGGCTTTGGTATTTTCCCAAAACACCATATTAAAACCATTCTTCATCTCTGATAGAGAAATGCCATTGCTTTTGAACTGGGTGTGCGTATTCAGTGGATTTGGGATTTTGATACGAAAATAAAAATTAATTAGTTAGTATTTAATTGTGGTTTGATAACTGCAAGATCTGTCTGAGGTGGGGATTCATCCATTCACAGACACTTTGCTTTACATTTCTGCAGTGTTGTTTTCAATGACCACTATGGAAGTCAGAGGAATCCGTGGATATACTGAGCACGTTTGGCAGCAGAGGAGTCAATGTGTCTGCCAGATGTGTCTGGTCCTTTCAGCAGCCATAAATTTAGTCTTTGCCAATTGCACTGTGTTTTTATTGCTTCTATAGAGATTTATGGACTCTTTATATTGGCTGATTTACACAAGAGCTTGTTTGCTAGAAAAATCCGAGTCCTGCTGCCTAGAGAGCAAGGGAAATGACTATGGGCCAGAAAGCTTCAAAAATAGGAGCATAAAGCAAGACTGTTAAGCTTATACTTAGTCTCAAAGTAACTGACTTCATCCTCAAAAGTTTGGAGGATGGAGCAGTTCCCATGCTGTTGTGGAGGCTCTTGGGTGTGTTTGGTATTTTCAACAGCAGGATCCTTGCTGGGAGGATGCACCTCCTAAGGCATCCAGGGATGGCTCTTCCTTGGATGGAGATGGGGAAGAGGGCTGCCCAAATGCATTGCAGGAGGCATGGAGGCCCAGCTGTCCTAACCTGGCACCATGTTGGAGCCTGGTGGCCTTTTTGTCGTGTTCTCTTCGTGCTTTCCACCCTGTGTGCCTTCAAGGACTGTACAGGTAGTAGATGAGCTCTGCTGGGCAAAGAATCAAACAAAACACAGCAGGACGTGTTGGACAGCTGAAGATACTTTATTCTTACAGCATTCTAATGTTTTGTTTAAATCTGCACATATTCATAGTCTAAGGCTTTAACGTTGTTGTCTTGTCTTTTGAACTAGTCCCCCCTAGTATTAAGGGAGGAAACATTACCACAGAGGTATCGGTGCTCCTCAACAACCTGATAAATCTGGAATGTGAAACCAAGGGAATCCCTGTGCCTACCATCAGCTGGTACAAGGATGGGCAGCGTGTGATCTCCAGCCCCCAGGCTCTGTACGTGGACAGAGGGCAGTTCCTGCAGATCCCACGGGCACAGGTGTCAGACTCTGCCCAGTACTCGTGTCGTGCGAGCAGCGCTGCGGGGGCTGCGGAGAAGCTCTTCCACGTGGATGTCTACGGTGAGGGACAGCTCCTGCACTGCCTTACTGCTCCTGCAGAGCAGCTGGGGAAGAGATTTTCAGCCTCTGCAGCCTGGCAGTGGCTGTGATTAAATTCTGGCATATGTTGGAAGGGCTGTGTAGAGGGAAATTTAGACCCTCTGCTCTATGGGACTCTCCAACAGCTCTTGACTTCTGGAATTATAAATGGTGTGGGTTGAAAGGGAGCTTTAAACCCATCCAGTCCCACCCCTGCCATGGGCAGGGACACTTTTCACTATCCCAGATTTTCTTCAAGCCCCATCCAGCCTGGTGCTGGACACTTCCAGGGATTCAGGGGCAGCCACAGCTTCTCTGGGCACCCTGTGCCAGGGCTTCACCACCCTCACAGGGAACAATTCCTTCCTGATACCCCATCTACCCCCAAGTCTGCCCTCCCTTCACTGGCCTTGGTCCCATGCTTTCTTCTACTCAGCTGTTTCTTTTCCATGTGTATTCATTCTCTATCTCACATCTGCATGCTAAACAATACTTGAAAGAATCACTCTGGATGACATCTTTAGTGTAGTCCTTTAAGTCCTTCTTGTCTTGTTCTTCCCCTCAAAGTACTGCATATCCTCTTTTTTAAAAAGCTGGTCAATTTTGAGCTACGTCATTTGACATCTCTGCCTTGCCTTGCCCAGCAGCAAATTCTTACATGAAATTGTGCATGACATGGTGGCAGATGGAGCCAGAGTGGGTAGAACAAACTCATTTTCTCTCAATACATTTTTTGGCTACAGAATTATTGGCATACATTTCTTCCTTTCTGCAGTTCCTCCAGTAATCGAGGGCGATGCTGACACAGCCCACAGCAGGGAGGTGGTTGCTGGGAATTCCCTGACATTGGAGTGTAAGGCTGCTGGAAACCCTCCCCCTCTCCTGACCTGGCTAAAAGATGGAGTTCCAGTGAAAGCAAGTGACAAGCTCCGTGTCCTGGCTGGGGGGAAGCAGCTGGAGATCCTGAACGCTGTGGAGGCTGACCAGGGCCAGTACTGGTGTGTGGCCACAAGCATAGCTGGAGAACAAGAAATCAAGTATGACGTTGAAATCTTAGGTGTGTGAGTTGCAGATTTATCAGGCTCCCATTAACCTAGATGAAAAGTTTCCATAAAACCTATGGTTTTGGTTTTTTTGTTGTTGTTGTTGGTATTAATATATTAAGATCAGTTAGTCACACTCTGTGTCTAGCTGAACCTGGGTACTGCACAACTTTTCTGTCCAGGGCTACAGAACAGTTGAAGACTTGTACTTTCAGGTTAGTTCTTGAAGGATTTTTGTGCATGTGGTAGGTAAATATTATTCTCAGTAACCTCTAAAATTCTTCTTACTCATCTTCAGAAAGAAAATCCCAGAAATCCATTAAAAATATCTCTTAGTAGTTGCCTCTGGGAGAGGACATCTTTCTCTAAATTTGAGTTGAGTTGTGCAGGTTTTGAACCTTATACTGAAAAATATACTTCCTCTCTGTATCCCTTGAATCATTACCACAGTCTATATCTCAGCAGTCCCTTCTGAATGTCTTGAGGTCTTCTCCTGACATGGAAGAGAACTGTAAAGAACTGATTTTTAGGTTTTGCTCAGTTGAACATAATACTGAATGCAGATGTAGAGCATCCCTTCTGCTTCTGCAGGTAAATGTCACTGTCTTGATAGTGAAGGTGCTGTGCTTTCTTCCCAGAGAGGATATGAGAGGGTAAAGAGGATCTGGAAGGGGATCCTCTGCACCTTTGTTTTCTTCTTCTGCTGACAGAGGGTGCCAAAAGGCCTCCCCTTCCCACCCATTCACAAGGTTCTTCTGACAGAATCTGGAAATCTCAACCAAACAAAAAACAGTAAAAAAGTGAGCAGTGATTTGAAGCCACGAAATATCACTGGGCAGATTTTCCCTTCAGAAAGGAACAGTGCTTCATAATGAATCAGTGTGCATTTAACAATGATTTAACAGTTTAAAAGTGAGAGACTTTTTTGATATTTCTGATGTGTAAATATTTCTGTTGGTGGATTTTTCTCTCTTACAGTGCCACCATTTGTGGAAGGTGGGGATGAGCTCTTGGGCAACATTGTGATTCTCCATAGCCCTTTGGAACTGGATTGTTCAGCAAGAGGGACACCATCACCAACTATCACGTAAGGGCACTGGTATGGCAGTAGAAAAATTACAAATCAATCTGCTGGTTAGTTAGGTGAGCTTTGTGAGCCACCTGTGTTCATCAGTGGTGGCTAATGAGTAGAGGGCAAACTCCTGGCTCCACTGATTGCACCATCTTGGCAACATCAGGATTTCATTTTAGAGTGGTTTGGTTTGTTGTGCCAGTATCCATGTCCTGGAAGTGAGGATAGAAAACAAGAGCAGGCAAAACTTACATGAAGTTGCACTAGCAAAGGACTTTGACCTTTTCTTCTGCCACCCATGATTGCTTTTGCTTTGGAGGTTCCTTTCTGCCTCTGGTATCTGCTGTCCCCTTTCTGACACTGTCTTAGTGGCTGTTCCCCTATATTCCTTTCTGATAAACCCTTCAATCCATGGCACTCAGACAAGGGGAATACAACCTGAAACTTTCAGACTTTCCTGGAAATGCAAACAGAATTACTGATGCATTCTGTTTAATAGAATTGTGCATACTTTTAAGATTGTTCTTGATCTTGCTCTCACTGGCAACTGAGATGGAGCTTTCATTTTGATAGGTGGTTCAAGGATGGCCATCCAGTTGGAGAGGAGGCTGGACACCAGGTCTTATTAAATGGACAGAAACTTGTCATCTCTCAAGCTCAAGTGTCAGACAGTGGCCGCTATAAATGTGTGGCTGCAAACAAGGCAGGAGAACAGGAAAAGGAATTTGATGTTACAGTGCATGGTAGGTTATTCAAGGCTGCTTTTATTGCTGGCAAGAAGGTGCTCAAACTTTCTATAAATGCTTATTTGCATTAGCAGGTTGAAAAATTGGAGAGGAGATTAGATGAAATAGAATCATAGAATGGTTTGGGTTGGATACCAGCCACAGCAGGGACACCTTTCACTAGATCTGGAAGTAGAAGTAAAGGTGCACTTACCTCTGTGTATTTAAATGTACATGTTTAAATGAGGCATCATTTTTGGTTTTGGTGCTTTTTGCAGTTCCTCCAACCATTAAATCAGCTGAGCCTTCTGAGAAAGCAGTTGTGCTCTACAAGCCTGTGACACTGCAGTGCATAGCCAGTGGCATCCCCAGCCCTTCCATAACCTGGTTAAAAGATGGACAGCCAGTAAACACAGCCAGGGGAAATATCAAAGTAAGCATGATTCTTTTATGGGATCCAAGCCATGGAAGATAATTGCCATAAATTATACATGTTAGTGCTTCTTTTGCTTCCCTCACACTGTGATACAAAAGTGCTTAAGATCCATCCTGCACTGAGGACCTTTTTACCTGATTAGGGTGGTGTCTCATGTAATAGCAGTGTTCAGTAGACTGAAGCCCACTAGACACCTCAGGAGAGTCCATGACTGGAAATTCAGAATCTGTCTCCTTCCAGTTGTACTTTGCCCTTCAAGGTCACGTGGTTATCTGCAGGTTGTGAGGTGGCTCTAGCCACTCATCCCTGTGAAGTGGGATTAGTAATTTTCTTCTCCTGGTGAGATCCTGCCTTTCCATGCAGAGCCCTCCCCAGTGCTCCCATGTTCTGGGGTGAGTGCTTGCAGTGGCTTTGATTTCCCGTGGCTGGAGCAGTTTTCAGCACCTTGCCTGCAGTCTCCTCTGCCTGCCTGCCCCTCACCAGCCAGGTCTCCTCACACCTGTACCCTTCCTGATGCTGCTGACACCTGTGACCCCCCCAGCAGTTTCCTTGTTCCACGGGCCGGGGCTGGGAGGGGATGAGCCTGGCTGTGTCTGCTCGCCCAGCTGTGCCAGGCAGTGGTGTCACACTCCTCTCTGTGTTTGGGAACAGCTGGAGGCCTCGGGCCGTGTCCTGCAGCTTGGCAAAGCCCTGCCTGGAGACGCCGCCCGCTACACCTGCGTGGCCACCAACGCTGCGGGGGAGGCGCAGCAGCACACCCGGCTCCACGTGCACGGTAACGAGCAGGGCTGCTGGTGACCAGGCTGCCCACGCCTCTGGCACCTGGGCTCTTTGCTCTGGCTTTTCTCCTGCCTCTGCAATCCACCTCTCAGGTCTCTTTCTCTGTCCCACTCCATAATAAGGAGGGAGAGCAAAAACTGGCTTTTGTAGAGTTTGGCCTCTCTCCTGTAATAAAGGACACAGAAGTGAATGAATTAGTGTCTTTCCAGGTTTCCTACTCACAAGGGTACTCTATGTTTCTGAATCAATATACCACCACTGGCATTTCTAATTTCATCCAAGCTTTTTGTGGATGCTGGTATTCCCCATGACCCTGGAGAATGGGAGTTTTTTACAGGAATACCTTTACTGAGAAAGGAACACTTTTTTGTGAGAGGATTTTTCAGCCTGTTTAAAAGGAATTTTCTTCTGCAGCTGAAAACAGTATAAAAAGAATCAGGGAAACTTGAGAAGCTGTTGTTTGCATGTGAATTTAATAAATGCTCTCACCATGATTTGCATGTATTGGCTCCAAAGTGGTCATGAAATGTTGTGCATTGCTGATGTGACCCAGTCCTCAAAAGAGGTGTGGCAGTCCTCAGGAGGTGCAGGAATAGACTGTGACAGTATTCTCACAGAGTGACTTTTGCATGTTGACTTCTATTGCCAAACCAAGCCAGTAACTGGAAAACTTGAAACTGAAGCGAGAAGAGGTTGCAGAGTCTCTGTGGATAGGACTTAGAAAGAGGAGCCACATTCAGACTGTGATAATTGCATCACAACCAATTTCAGTGTCAGTCCCATGCTCATAAAGCTCTCCTTTGCTGTCAGTCTTCATGTTCAAACTGTTATTATCTGGCATTTGTCATGTTTCAGATTTTGGAACTTCAGGAAGGTAAAAACTGTCTACACCACTCAGTTTGCTCAGGTGAAGTGAGACGAGCTTGCCACAAGAAAGCATTGCTGTTTTGTGTTGTGTACCCATTACTTGCAAATCTACTTTAAGTTCTTTTTTTTTTTTAAAACTAAAATTAACAAAAAAAAGTTTTATTCCTCTTACCGCTAATGAGATTATATAATTAGAGAGTATTCCCATTTTAGAGATGATCTTTCTGGAGATATTCCTTGGTCACCCAGCAACTGAAGCTTGTGCCACTTATTGCCCAAAGTTTCTCTGAGGGTAGACGAGTTTGTGATTGGATGCTTTGCCAGCTGGGTGGCTGAATTAATGAAAATCTGCTGCTTTTTTCTTTTCCCAGAACCACCCAGTCTGGAAGATGCAGGAAAAATATTAAATGAAACAGTGGTGGTGAATAATCCAATCCATCTTGAATGCAGAGCATCTGGGAACCCTCTGCCAGGTATTCATGTGCACCTCAGGGAACATCTCATAAAGGGTTTCACTTCCATGTGTCTTTTGGAAAGTAATGGATATGCTGGATGTGTGATAATTGTGTGGTCTAAAACCACCTAGAGACTGTGTGATGGGAAATACCAATGTATGGGCTGACATAGAGGCAGGATTGAGGAATTCAGTGGTCCCCACTGATAAATGAGTGAAAACATATCCCAGAGATAATCTATTCCCTTGTGATGCCCTGTCCACAGGCAAGAGCACTATTTGATTTCTACTGAATGAGCTTTAAGCACTTTTATCTCCTGTCAGTTTAGTATTAGTGTAAGGCAGACCTGAAATACTTCCTGGATTGAGCGTGCCTGTCAACAAGTGTGCCTGTGTCTAGGACATTTTTAATGTGTGGTTTTTGTTACCTGGTAAGATATAAAAAGACATATTATTGTGAGAACAATTTGCTGTATTAATTATTGTAGAGCAAAACAGGGAGAATAGTTACTGAGAGCTTATATCTAATATAGCAAATTATTCTTGTGCTGATTATAGCAACATTTTCAGAAGAAAGGTGTTATTACATTTCAGATGTGCATCCAGCTTCTCATTTCCTGCCTTATTAAGAATTAATTCACAGCAAAGGATTATTTTATAGAATAATTTATACTTGCATAAAAAATTAAAATATTGAGGAAGTAAAATGTTATAAAAGCATAAGAATTTTACATCTATTTTATACTCCTTTTACATTTATTTCTCCTTTCATCCTTCAAATTTTGAGTTATTTTAGAACAAACAATTAAAATTATGGATTTCAGATAATTTATGCATTAAGAACAGTTTGGTCGTTCATGGTGTGATGTGATGGCATATCCTGTTGTTGAGATACAACATGAGTCAGGAAAGTGAGAGCACAGCATCCCACTGGAAGGGAGAGCAGCTGTGTGCAGGTCTTGTCTGTCAGTCAGCCCACAGCACTTAGTGGGTGTGAGTCTTTCCTCAAAACCCTTTGTGTATTACAGATAAGCCTTCCATGAGCAGTAATTTCATCTGAGTGGTGAAGTGGTGCCAGCAAAGCCTCAGTGACCCACTCTCCTGATGGATGGTGCCATCTTTTGGCTGAGATGCAAAATCTGCAGATTTTCTTGGTTGTCAGCTGTCCCTATAAAATTTTCTTCTGCTGTAACACCAAGTATTCTGCTCTTTATTTTCAGTTTTTCAAGCTGCCAGTTGCACTTCGATTTGGTTGCTTATGTTTTGATTCTTTGTCCCTGGTAGTTCAGTTTAATGTAGTGATAATTTAGGGTAAAAGGTAAAAAATTTGATCTGTATTGTAGAATCCCTGGATAGATCCCCTGTATTGTAGCATCCCTGAATGATTTGGGTTGGAAGGGACCTGAAAGCTCATCTCCTTCCATCCCCCTGCCATGGGCAGGGATGCCTTCATATTTTTGTGTGGTTTTAAACAGCTGCTCTTTACCTTGGTATAAGATAAGTAAATTTTCAATAACTTGCTTTGTGTGTTAATTTCTCAATTTCAGAACACTTTTCCATAAATATTTGGGGGGTGTGGATCATAGTGTCAAATTTCCTGTTGAATTGCGGGGCACAATCAGCATTTTGTACAAATCTGGCTATTTGCTAATTTTCTGTTATATGTTATGATTCTTAATCACAATTAACACTGCCACTGACTGTTAAATGTTGTGTGAATCTGAGGTGGCAGTGTGACAGCTCTGGTGCCAGGTTTGCCAGGGCTGTCAGTGGTGTGTCCCCGTGGCAGTGTGACACCTCTGTGCCAGGTTTCTGGGGGCTGTCGGTGATGTGTCCCCATGGCAGTGTGACACCTCTGTGCCAGGTTTGTGGGGCTGTCAGTGGTGTGTCCCCGTGGCAGTGTGACACCTCTGTGCCAGGTTTGCCAGGGCTGTCGGTGATGTGTCCCTATGGCAGTGTGACACCTCTGTGCCAGGTTTGCCAGGGCTGTCGGTGATGTGTCCCTATGGCAGTGTGACACCTCTGTGCCAGGTTTCTGGGGGCTGTCGGTGATGTGTCCCCGTGGCAGTGTGACACCTCTGTGCCAGGTTTGTGAGGCTGTCAGTGGTGTGTCCCCGTGGCAGTGTGACACCTCTGTGCCAGGTTTGTCGGGGCTGTTGCTGATGTGTCCCCCCTGTTCTCCCCAGCCGTGTCATGGTCCAAGGACGGGCGTGCCCTGGCTGCCAGGGGACAGGTGCTGCTCATCGAGGGCGCGCAGGTGGCTGACGCCGGCCTCTACAGGTGCCTGGCTGCCAACGCTGCGGGCACGGCCGAGCTGCTCTACAGCCTGCAGGTCCATGGTGAGTGCAGAACACGGGGCTGGCACTCCTGCAGCTTGGGAAACGCTTCTGGGAGCACTCAGTCCAACTGTTCCCCCAAGGCCACCCCTGACCTGTGTCCCCTCGTGCTGCATCCACATGGCTTTTAAATCCCTCCAGGGATGGGGACTCCACCGCTGCCCTGGGCAGCTGTGCCAGTGTCTGACTATCCTATCCATGAAGAAACTTGTCCCAATACCCAAATTAACCTCCCTATCCCCAGCACAACTTGAGGCTGTTTCCTCTTGCCCTGTATTGTGAGACTTAAGAATAATACATTCAAGCTCCACCTTTGCTTTCCTCCTTTTCCAGTTTGCTTAACAGACTTGGGATCACTCATCACATGATCACAGAATCTCGGGGTGGTTTGGGTTGGAAGGGACATTAAAGCCCATCCAGTGCCTCCCCCTGCCATGGGCAGGGACACCTCCCACTATCCCAGGTTGTTCCAAGCCCCATCCAACCTGGCCTAGGACACTTTCAGGGATCCAGGCGCAGCCACAGCTTCTCTGGGAATTCCATTCCAGGGCCCTCACCACCCTCACAGCCAGGAATTCCTTCCCAATATCCCATCTACCCTGCCCTCTGACAGTGGGAAGCCATTTCCCCTTGCCCTGATGCTCCATTCTCTTCACTCTTCTGTTTTCTCACTGACATTAGAATAGGTGTTTTGAATGCAGAAAATGTGCCAAGGTTTCTAGGAATAAGAATTGTGGCAGAGGTGTTTTGTTTAAGGGATCACTTGAGCAATTTGGAGGGCCAGGCAGTTGCTGGGGTTTGTTGTAGGTGACTTTGAAGCTCACAGTAGACAAAGGACACAGATCAAATGCTCTTTAATGATCCAAGAGTTTTAAAGAAAAATGTGCAGTATCTGAGAAGATGAAGTGGAAGTGTGGGTGTTTGCTGGCATCAGACACCTGAGCAAAAGCCTAATTGGAGCTTCTCCAGTGATTTTTGGATACGGCCATAATCCAAATTCTTATCTTAGATACATGCATGTGCATGTAGCTGGTTTTCTGTGGGAGTCTTCAATGCAAAAGTGTGGCCCAAATTTGTCCCCAGTTGAGATGTACACACAGTATATAGTTCTTATTGATGTTAATTAATGAGTTGGGCAGTGTGTTTCCATGGATTTAATGACCATCATGGGAAAAACTGATGGCACAAGACACAGTCAAAGGCAATTAACCCCACCCAGTAATTAATTCTCAGGAACTCCTTAGAGCTAAGGTCAATATTCTAGTTAAATGGAAAATAACCCCTCAGTACACATGCATCTTTTTTGGGGTGGCAGAATTTCAGCAAACACATCCAGAGTTTTCTAGGGAACTAAATTTTTCTGACTAAAACATAGGGCTTCCCCTTCTAGAACAGAGTATATGCAGTTGCAGCCACAACTAATGGCATCAAAGGAACTAATTGCATTGAACTCCTGTCCATGACCCTGCTTCATTCAGCTGCTGTCCTGCCAGAGGTGCTGGAATTCACCATCCACAGGTTTACCATCCACTGCCCTTAAGAGTTTATGAGTTTGAGAAGGCAAAACTTGAGGGTTTTGCCCTCTTCACCAGTGGAAACAATGACTCCCTAATGGAGAGCAGGCTCAAGTGCCAAGTACTGAAAGGTGTGCTGCATTTATAGAAACGCTGTTCTAGATTTCCATGAGCACCTGCCTCAGTCAACTACTGGTTTTATTCACCAATTTCTGTTGTTAAAAACAATGCTTGATAGTGCAGGCTTAACACTGAATGGAACCAGGAAGGCCAGCTGAAGGAAGCAGGTGGAATTCCAGTGTAGGTAGAATTCACAGGGTTTTGTATTATCTCTTTCACTTCTTTCTGCCCACTACAGCTTTTTCAGGCATGTTTTCTCCCCTCACACAGGATGATACATATGAGTAGCTCACACCATTCTCATCCCTTTGCAGGAGTGACTTTAAGTGTTAAGTTTTCATCTGATACTGACTTTTAAACTTTATCACTAAATTATTACTGGTAGGAGCAAATAAAATCATCTTGATTTTCCTAGTACATGAAACATCTTCCTTTTTTAGTGATTCTTGTCTCGCTTTCTACCAGAGCCCTACAACATTTGCTAGACTATGTGCCTAGAGTAAGTGCTTTAGATGTTCCATTGCAATGTTTTGTGTCATCAGAGAGGCAGATGTTTTCCAGTCTAATCTGGTAAACATTTCCATATGTTCTGCCAGGCTAATTTATCACTCCGTGTATGGATTAGCTTTATGTGGTTTATATGGTAAACTCCTTTCTTTAATCCCCACCACTCCTAAAGTCTTTCACAAGATCTAAATGGAATGGTAGAAAAGTTTGAGGGAATATTTTCTGGCTTTATGGTGTGGTTCCTGGGTTTCACAGCTGTCCTCTGGGCTGTGGGCCCAGTCCCACATACCTTGCTCACTGTAGTTTCACTGCCTGGTCATGTGAGGGAAGAGCAGGATCTGGTACAGAGCAAAGACGTGACAAGAGTTCAGCAGGAATAACATGAGAAAAGAGAAAAACCATCCAAAACTAGGTAGCCTATTTTATTTCATTGTGATTAATACTCTTTTGTAGCTGTTACAGCCCTTTTTCTGTTTTTTTTTTTTTTTTTTTTTTTTTTTTTTTTTCAGTCCCCCCATCCATCTCTGGCAGCAGTGACATGGTAACAGTAGTGGTCAATAATCCAGTGAGACTGGAGTGTGAAGCTAGAGGCATCCCTGCCCCTATCCTGACATGGCTGAAGGATGGGAGCCCTGTGTCCAGCATCAGCAATGGACTCCAGGTACCAGGGTCACATGCTGCTCTGTGGTGCTCCCTGTTGTGGGAGGTGGCTTTAAAATCAATGCAGTTTAATGGAAGAGAGTAAGTTGGAGGGTTTGGAATAATAATATAATGCCTTTTGCTCTGGATTGTGTGAGTTTAGCTCCAGTACTGTGTGAAGTGGAAGACAGAGATATATTGAAATAAAGTGGTCCTTTCAGCTGATGTCATACTGAGTAAGTTGGCATCAACAAATTTTCCACTTACTGGGAAGAAGAGGAAATTGGACCAAATTCTTCTGCTGAAAAGATCTAGAGAGCTCATTGCATACAACAGTAATTTAGAAAAGAAAACCACCTCTGATGTAAGGAGATAAAATGAGAGGCCATGGTTGATTTTTGGAAGTTGATTTTATAATATGAAAGGGAAGAGGGGGGATTTGTGTTCTGTGGGGACAGCTCAGGGCACAGATGAAAGGTGTGACAGCGTGTTTGAATCTGGTGGGAGGGAGGGGTGTCCAGACCCTGCAAAATCTAGAGAATGCCAGGACTTGTGGTGTGCCTGAAGGTGCTGTGCTCCCACTGCAGGTGCTGTCAGGGGGCCGGGTGCTGGCTCTGCCCAGTGCCCAGCTCAGTGACACGGGGACATACGTGTGTGTGGCAGTCAACGCTGCAGGGGAGAGCCAGAGGGACATCGACCTGCGCGTCTATGGTGAGTGACCAACGCCTTCCTTCTGGTTCTGATAAAAGAAAATACATCTTTGTGTAAAGACAACTGGATCTGCCAGGTGAGAGATTCTTGGGGCCAGTGCTCTGTTGTCTTTATTGCACCAGAAGGAGGTACTGGGAGTTCCCCATCCAGCTCTGTGATTCCCATGCTATTCCCAAGCCTTGCTCTGCCTGCCTAAATGGAGGGAACTCTTTTAGTGCTAAATAGTGACACTGTTTTGAGCCCAGCCAGTCAGCTCTGTCTTCTTCGAGGTAGTTTTTTAGTTTGACAGTTTTCCTGATTGTCAACAAGTTAATTGTGAAATCTTTTTGCCTTTTTTTTGTGTAAATTCATTCTCCCTTCTGATTAGGGCAATGCTCTCAGTTACATGATGTGATTATTGGGACTGTCCCATGCAGGATTTTGGCAATCCCTGTGGATCCCTTCCAACTCAGGATATTCTATGATTCTGTACTTTCTTGTAATTTGTATGTGTTGTATTAGAAGCTGGCCAGGGTTGAGCTTAGCTGCAGGACCAGCTTGAGTGAGGCTGTCACCAAAAAGTAATACTGCTCTTCAGACTTGCCTCATAAGGGCAATCTAATTAAGAAGCCACAGGAGGAAAATAATTTGGAGTAGAGTTGGGGCTGAGTTGGTTGGAAATGTGCACTGAGCCAGGAGTTGGAACAAGCTCAGTTACTTACAGTTACTATGAGCATAATTAGATTAATTTTAAACCCCATTCCTTCAGAAATAAATGCTTTAGTGTCTGTCTTTGTGTCATAAACTCAGTTTCCTTTTGAGCACATTTCAATTCATTGAGCCAAGAGGAAAAGTAATTGGTTAAAAGTCTTTGGAAATAAATTTGCCTTCTACAGGAATGAATCAGCTTCCAATTCTCAGTTCCACAATACTCATAAAGAATCTGGACCTTCATGAGTTCTAGAAAGAAAAAAAGAGAAACAGATTTATTTTTTTTTCACTTACTATATTTCTTATCCACAGGGACCAGGCTTTTCCCTAAATTATTTCCAAACTGTGAAATCAGCAGCTCTGCTCTGTACTTCCTGGGCAAGAAACACAAAGCTTGATTGTTCCTGGTCTTTTCAGGCCACCTCAAGAGCTGTCTTGCTGTCCCCGAGTGCTATTTTGGGACACCTGGTCTCCTCTGTGTGACTAACCTGGTGTGCTGGTTCTCACAGATGGTCCCAAAGCCTCCCTCTCACCCTAAGGTTCTGTGCACTCAGACCCTCAGTGTGTGGGGTCATGGATCCCAAAACCAAAGGGCAAAGGGTTATATTTGGTCCTGGTCAGCTTTTTGGGGAGGGGCAATATTTTGTCTGTTCTTTTTGACTATGGCCATGAAAATACTTTCCCCATAGAAAGTTGCTGACTTGCTGTGTTCAAGGTTTAGTTCTCAGTTGCCTTCTCAGTTACTTTTGTTTTTCTGATTGTGGAAACACAGAATTTTAAAACGGGGGGAAAAGTGTGTTTTCTTAAATCCTGGCACTGTTCAAGAACAGCTAATGGGTTTCAGTTGAAGTGTCTGGTGTTTTGGGGTTTTTTTGTTTCTACACAGAAAACTTTCCTTTCAAAAGGAGATTTTTCTACAGTCTGATTTGGAAATAATAGTGTAATAATGAGGTTATCACTGAACTGCAGGACAAATGTAAATATAGTGCTCAGTGCCAACAACTGCAGTAAGTAGTAGATTCCACACAATCCTGATACATGAGCTAATTGTAGGTTATTATTTGTTGATTAAGTCATTAACCCATTGACTTGCTTGCCAACCATACAACTTCTCATTCTGTCGGCTGTATTTGGCCATCTCTGGACAAGTTCTCTGCAAGTCAGAGCTTTCCTTAAGGCCAAGTATCCTTCTTGGCACTGTCTGGAACAGCTTAAGGCGTTTTCAGCTTCTGAGGCTGGTTGTTATCTCATGAGCTGTTTCACCCAACAGCTTTTTCCTTCTTGCAGAAATGCATTCCCCCATTTTTTATATACTGGGGATTTTCACCCAACAGCTCTTTTTCCTTCTTGCAGAAATGCATTCCCCCATTTTTTATATACTGGGGATTTTCCTTTCTAGCTACTTTTCAAGGGGATTTTTGCTAGTCTTGGCTCATCCTTATGATTTCTGTGTGGCTGATACCTCAGTAGTGTGTATTTTGTGCGGAAGATATTCTGTAAATAATAAAAATGATTATTGTGGTTTTTGTGGTATAAAGGAGACTGAAGCTGTGGGTGACTTAAGTTGTGTCATTTTATCTTTGCTAGGTGAAGTCCCTTAACTCCACATTATGTTTGCTCTGGGAAGTCTTCAGTGCCCAAAGGTCCCTTAGTTTGAGCAGCAGGATCAGAGGAAACAGCTTCAGGTTGTGCTGGGGAGGTTCAGGTTGGATATTAGTAAATTTCTTCACAGGAAGGATGGTGAGGCACTGGCACAGCTGCCCAGGCAGGCAGGGCTGGAGGTATTTAAGACCTGTGGGTGTTTTCCCTGGGGACAGTGCTGGGGAATGGCTGGATTTGGTCTCAGAGGGCTTTCCCCAGGTAAGCAGCGTGGCGGTGTCGTTGCAGTGCCCCCCGACATCGCGGGCGAGGAGCAGAACGTGTCGGCGCTGCTGGGCCAGGCGCTGGAGCTGCGGTGCCGCAGCAGCGCCGTGCCCCCGCCGCGCCTGGCCTGGCTGCGCCACGGGCGGCCCCTGCTGCAGAAACCCGGCCTCAGCGTCTCCGCAGACGGCAGCCTGCTGAAGGTAAGCTGGGCTGCCCTTCCTTCCCGGGAGCTGCGACAGCGCTGGGCTGGAGGGAGGGAGCCTGTGCCACTCCAGGCTGTTTGCTGGCTTCCCTGGGCGCCTCCAGGCCCGGGCGGTGGGCTCGGAGGCCTTGGCACAGTGCCCAAGACCCTTGTGGTTTTGATTTAAAAAATTAACCATCCTTGCAGGAAGAATTACAAGTCACAAAAATAAATAGAGTATAAATTAGATTATTAGAAGGTAGAAAAGTGAATTTATAATAAGTTTAGAGCTAAGATGGAGGATTTTGGGCATGGTGTGTTTTTTCTCCTTCTTCTTCTTCATGTCATCCATTTTCTGAGTCAGAATGACACTTCTGGATTGGTGTGAGGGAGAACTGGACAGGGCAATGTAAGGGTCATGTATTGGAAAGTAATTGTAAACATTAGGTACGTAGTTTATAGTATAAAAGATAAGACCTGCCCTCTGGGCAGTGCAGTGTGCCTTTGACCAGCTTGCTAGATAGATCTCTGTAACTCAGAGAAAGAATTCCTTAGATAAGAAAACATAAACGACCTTGGAAACCTCAGGAAATGGCTTCTGCCTCTTCTTCAGTGCTCGAGCTGAGAAAAAACACGAACTCTAAAACCACCAAATGTCATGCTGTGAGACCCCACAGGTAACGACAGGAGGGATGTCAGACACCCTGACTGGCTGGGTACAGAGCTTGCTGAATTCACACTCTCTTATTGATTGTTACAGATAATAAAGAGATTAAGCCGAATTAAGTATAATAATAATAATAAAAAAAAACATATTCTGGGAGACATGAATTCTGATGAAGGCAGGTTCTGGTTTACAGGAAGATGGAATTCAGATGTATCTTGCAGGTCTTGGTTTATGGGAAGCTGGCATTCAGATGTATTTTTCTCCATGGCTCTGGTTATCTTAATCGTGGGTGCTTGTCGGGCTCTCATTGTTTGGATGTTCCCTGGACAGAGCCATCTCCGCTGGGCCATGTCTATTTGATTGTTAATCTGGGCTGCCCTGCCTTTGTTGGATGTTACAATGATGTGATGAAGCAGTCTGTGTCCTTTTCTTCTGTGGTCCTCTTTTTGATTTCTGAGTTTTCTTTAATATTTTATTCATACAAACATTGCTTATCCTACATTATTGTACAACTTTACACGAATTACATTATATGTCACAAGATTCAGGGAGACATATGTAAAAATAAAATTGAAACCATGAATAATTATGTAGGAAGAGGAAACCCAGGTTTTCCTTTTGTTCCCCAGATTGAAGGAGCTCAAGTGCAGGACGCTGGACGCTACACCTGCGAAGCGACAAATGTTGCTGGGAAAACTGAGAAGAACTACAATGTCAATATTTGGGGTAAGATTTGTGAGGCTTATATCAGAAACGGGAATGAAGCTCAGAGCTGAATTACAATGTGAGACCCTGAAATCCTCTGTAGTACATCAGCACTCAGTTGCTAAGGCTCATGCAGGGAGATGTTGTATTTGCTGTACTTAAACAGGCCCAAGGCAGTGAACACATTTTTCAAATTGCTTAAATTTAATTATAAATTAACACCAGTTATATATCTACAGGCCTTTGTTGAGCTTGCAAGAATGAGAGTAGTTAGAGCTATAACTAGTGAATGGCATCCCTTCTCATGGCAGGGGGTTGGAACAAGATGATTTTAAGGTCCCTTCCAGCCCACACCATTCTGTGATCTCTGATTCTATAATAAATACCTGGTTTGGATCCATAGCTTTAATGCCATTTAAAGTAACATACCAACTTTCAAGTTATTGAAATGCTGAAGCATTGGAAATTCAGATAAATAAAAGCTGCTTTACCTAGCTTTATTTGCTCTACAAATTTATTAGTGCTGAATCCTAAAACAGCTTTAATAATTTTTTTCTATGGCTTTATAGTAAATGTGGCTTAGGACATTATTTTAATAATTGCTTTTGAGGGGGTTTTCTGCACCATCATTTTCTTCTCATATGCAAATTGAAATGTCCCTGTTTTACTATTATAAATCAATTTCTTGTTTTGGAGTCACAAGACTAGAATTACCAATAAGGGTTTGTAACACTAAAATGATATGTTTCAGTACAGATTTTAAGTCTGTCTTTATTAAAAGACCCATTCATGGCATTTAAATTAGGGGTGGGTGCTGTAGTACCATGCCATTTTCCCATGCTGAAGCAAATACCATTTACTGTGCGGATCAACCTTTGCTCTCCTCTCTCTCCCAGACTTTTGCACAGGACCTTTGCTGGAGGGATTTAGATTTGTTCCTTTGCAGTAAGATCATTCCAGTAGGATTTGAGTGGAGGGATAATTCTTTGCTAGTTAGCAGCTTTGATGGGATAAGCTTGATCGAAACCACAGGCTGCCTGTGAAAGCCATCTGTGGATAATTGTTTGGAATTACAGTTTTCATTTATGCCCTTGCCATATTTTGAAATTTTTAATCCAGGAAATGTATCCTCTGAGTATTGGTGTATTCTAAGTGTGGATCCAGGAGCCAGCCCATGAGTTAAATGAACGGAATAGCACAGGCTTGTCCTGGCTGGAAGCAGGACAAATAAAGGATAAAGCAGACGGTACCATAAGGCCCTTGGCAATGTTGTTTCAAACCCCAAACATCTGATTGCTGCTGGAGAGCTGGAGGTGTCAGAAGGAAAAGCTGGCTATTGTCATATGCATTAAAAAAAGTGCTGTATAAATTGTTCACCTGGGAGGTTTTATTTGCCAAATTCAACCTATGTTCTCTTCTTGGTCTCTACCTACTCTGTTTTCATCTGATGGAAATGATTCCTTGATTCCTAAGAGGCAATTATCCCTTCCTTAGGGATCGAACCAAAGTGCTTTATGACTTGAAGAATCAGAGTAAAACACTGGTGCCCTTTGTCTGCAGCTGGTTCTGGTTTAGTCACAGAGCTGTAAAGCAAAGTGATCCTTCTGTTGCAGGAAGGTGATCAGAGGGGTGGGGTCCATATCCTTGGATGTGGCAGCCAGTGTGCTGATGCAGGAAAAAGTCAAAGGAAAAATGTATTTTAAAATGAATTTTAAAAGTCACTGATGGTGATCTCTGTGGGTTTATTAGCTGAGGTAATGAATGAGGCAGTCTCTTATAGTTGGAGTCATTTGACAAAGTTCCCCAAACCAGCTTTGTTCAGTGAAGTCCATTAAAGGCAGCCCAAAATAAAGCCTGTGCATACAGCAGCCCTTAGAGCCCAGAAGGATGGGTGCAGTCATTCCCAAGTGTATTGTTCCCTACCCAGGGCCTGGTTAGCATTGAGGAGACAATTCTTGTCATTTCTTCAGAGCTGAATGGGAGAGATTTGCATTTGGGTTTTACTGCTGGCTGACAGTGTGTTGTTTCAAAGGCTGACCTCAGGCTTATTTGACTTTTCTTTGCAGTGTCACCAAGTATTTCTGGCTTGGATGATGTCTCTCAGCTGACAGTCACTGAAGGGAGCTTGATTAGCCTGATCTGTGAGTCCAGTGGCATCCCACCACCCAGTCTCACCTGGAAAAAGAATGGTGGGTAACTGCCAATTGTCTGTTTTATAAAGCAAGTGGGACAATTCTGACCAGCTGAGTTTTCTTTTCATCTTGTGTACATTTTGGGTGGTGTGGGGCAACAGGACAGAAGCATGGTGCCCCATCCCTGGAAGTGTTCCAGTCCAGCATAGATGTCTCTTGAGCAAGTGGAAGGTGTCATGGCAGAGAGTTGGAATGAGATGATCTTTAAGATCCCTTCCAACCCAGACCATTCTGGGATTCTAAGACTCGTTTGTGGATCCCAGATGTCAGGGCCAGGGTCACTGGGAGTCCCTTGATGTGGAGTTGAGTTTCTGCCCTGTGATCCACTGCATAATAAAGATTCTCTTTGCTGGTTTTTAATCTGTAGCCATGGCATCCTGCCAAGTGCTGAAAATGCACGTAGTTATAGTAATTTCTTTGGGGATTCACCAAACCCTTTCTCTCACCCAATCTTGGTCAAGAGTAGTCTGCACACCTTTTGCTTTAGGGGTTAAAGTTACATCACCAAACACCTCTTTAGGAATGGGCAGACAAAGCTAGCTATTTTCAGCACCTTCTGTTAAGCATTGACGCTGTTGGAGACAGAATATAGGACAAAATAAGATAATTTACTCTTCCAGTGTGGTAATTCTTGCGTTATTAATCAACCTTACTTATATTTCTGTTTTTCTAAGCAGCACAATTCAATATGTATGTATGTACTTGCTTTAATTAATTTTGGTTCATGGAAAGAGCAGGTTTTAATTACAGAACTCTTATTCCAATGCATAACATTTTCAGAGAACAGGAAGTTGTTTTTAAACCCTGTCTCTTGGAAGCCAGAAGGGCCTTGTATGACATGTAAATGCACTGCTAATGTGTGTACACTTAATGGCAGGAAGGAGACTTAGAAAGTTAGAAAGGAAGAGGAGTATATTTTTCCCCATGTTTGACATTTGGTGCACTTTGTGGAGAGGACTTTAAATGCACAAGAGGGAAACAAAGATTAAGTTTGTTAGAAGTATCCATGGCAGGTGCATTCCTTCCGTCACAAAGTCTCCCTGCAGTTTGGAAAGATGAAGATGGATAATCTGAGGTCTACTCAGCAAGACTTGAGGATTCTGCTCAGAGAATGCAGTGAGAGTTTGCTGTCATGTTTCTGCTGAGGATTTCCTGAGAAGAAGGCTGTGACACACAACACACAGATGGTGTGAAACCTAAATTACACGTTTCTAAGCACTGGCTGTTCTGTGTGAGACAATTATACACTGAAAAATGAGTCATGTTTTACTGAAAGTGCTGTGCTTTCTGCTTAGTGGAGGTGTTCCAAACTCTGCATGGATGTGAGGGAGAGTCAGTGTGCTTTAGCTCAGGGTATCCCATGAAGTCAGTGGTTAATACAGAAAGTCCTCAGGACCTGCTTGTGCCAAGTTCCTGCTCTCTGGAAAAACTCTGACAGAGTACTTCTAAAATGGGCAATTGTGCAACTCAGTCTTTTTGAATGAGCCACTGGACTTCACACCATGTGATTTTCATTTGCTCCTGGCCACTTGTGTGGCCTTATATGACAGAAGGTCTCTTGCAGGTTCTCCTGTGGTGCCGGAGCCGTCGGGGAGGGTGCGGGTGCTGTCTGGGGGCAGACAGCTCCAGTTTGCAGTTGCTGACAGGTCTGATGCTGCATCTTACACCTGTGTTGCTTCAAACGTGGCTGGGAGTGCCACCAAAGAGTACAGCCTGCAAGTGTACAGTGAGTGCCAGGAAAACTGATCATGGTTTACCAGCTCTGCAGTAACGCTATGGGAGTGAGCCAGGCACTGATGTTGAGCTGCAGGTTCTGCAGAGACAGAGTGCTGGCTGTAGGACAGTTTAGAGGTAGTTCAAGGAGAGTGTCATTAAAATGTCATTAAAATTTTGGCAATTTGGACCTGTAGCTTGACCAAAACATTGCATATCTCTGTTGAAAGTGCACAGTCCATGGATGTAACCCCTTTAGTCTTGTCCCCAAGCTGCAGTAGTGATGACTGACTGAACTTCCTTTCATTCCCTTACACTTTACTGTATTTTTGTTAGGAATAAAAGGAAGTATTTTTAAACAATCTCACAATCTGTAGGGGGATTGACAGTGCTGGGGGAGTCTTTTTAAATTTAATTTTTTTCTCTTGTTTGCATTTTAAAAAAACATTTTTACTTTATGCTATGGGAGAGGGGGAAAGGAAGCGATTTGCCTTTTACTGGCTTTGCTGCTCTGGAAAATTGACTTGGCAGCAGGTGAAGATTCAGGTTGACTCCTACACTGTGTCCCTTGTTCTTCCCTAGCTCGACCAACGATCTCCAGCAGCGGTCCCCACCCGTCGGAGGTCGTTGTCACGCAGGGGAGCTCAGTGTCCCTGGAGTGCGAGGCTCAGGGCATTCCTGATCCAGCCCTGGTGTGGCTGAAGGATGGGAGGGCGCTGGGCAGCAGCAGGGATGTGGCAGTGCTGGCTGGGGGCCGTGTCCTGAGGCTGCAGCGTGCCCAGGTATCCGACACCGGCCGCTATGTCTGCGTGGCCACCAACGCCGCCGGGCTGGCCGACAGGAAATACGACCTCAGCGTCCACGGTGAGTGGGGGGCACCTGGGCACATGGAAACTCACCACTGGGTGGCCAAGCAGTGGTGGGGAGCTCAGTGCACCTCCTGAATCTGCAGTTGGAGGGTTAGGAAAAGCCCAAATCCAAGTTTATAACTCCTGAGTATTTTAAAATTGTAGCCCTCTTTCTGTTAATATCAGTTGTAGGAGCTGGAGGTGGACGGTGGTCAGGACAAACTCAGGCGCTCTCTATATTCTGGTCTTGAAGTTTGCAGTTTTTTACATCAGGTGTAGGTGAAAAGGGCTTAGCTGGGAGCTGCCAGACGCTGCTCAAAGCAGGCCCAGAGGAATAAAATAACAAAGGGGGTAAAAGCAATTTTGTAAGCAAATTGAGTTTGTATTTGCTCTGAAGTGTGGCTTTTCCTTACTCCTTGCTGTAGTTCCCCCAAGTATTGGTGGTTCCCTGCAGCTACCTGAAAACATCAGCACTGTGGAGAAGAATCCCATCTCCCTGGTTTGTGAAGCCTCAGGAATCCCCTTGCCAGCAATAACATGGCTCAAGAATGGGCTGCCTATCACCTTGAACAGCTCAGTTCGAATCCTCTCAGGTACAAAAGCTGGAGATGGCAACATCTCACTTTGTCGTGCCCAGGAATGCACTTCATTAGCTCTCCTATTTATTTTTCTCCACCTCTTTTGCTTCACAGTTGTTTTTAGTGTTCAAAGAGGAAAAATCTTTGAAAGAAAAAATGATAAATCTTTAATTTCTGTGGGTCTGTATATGAAACCAAAGGGAGCCTCAGAGATGAATGCATGTAAAGGCATCTCTGGCACTGCTCATCATCTTGATACTGGCACGTAGAAATTTGGGGTGACCTTATCACACTACAACTTCCTGAAAGGTGGTTGTAGTTAGATGGGTTTGGTCGCTTTCACCAGGCAGCAGCCAACAGAACCAGAGGACACAGTTGCAAGCTGTGCCAGAGGGAAGTACAGGTTGAATATTAGGAAAAAGTTTTTCATGGAAAGAATAATAAAGTACTGGAATGGTCTGCCTGAGGAGGTGGTGGAGTCACCATCACTGGGTGTGTTTAAAAAAATATTGGATATGGCACTTGGTGCCATTGTCTAGCTGAGGTGTTAGGGCATGAATTGGACTCCATGATCTTGAAGGTCTCTTCCAACCCAGTGATTCTGTGAATTTCATGACAATAAGTTTTGATGGAGTTTCTAGTACTCTGTGATAGCCACCATGCAAACCCTGCATCATGAACCTAAGAAAACTATCAGACAAGTAAAGACCTGGAAGGTATTTAAGACTGCATTTGAAGCTGATAAGCTTCAGGATATTTTAATGAGTGCAGCTTTTAATGTTGCAGATAGTCCTGTCCTTTGCTTTTCCATTTTTGCATATGGTGTGTGGAAAAAGGAGTGTGTGTGTGATTATTTCCCAGTATGAACCTGGCTCTGGGAGCTGCTCTGCATTCCCTTCAGTGTCAAGCTGCCATCAACAAAAATAACATCTTCTGGGCTTGATTGTTTCTGTCCTGTCTGTTGCTTTCTACACCCACTCTAATCTCACCTCCTGGATAGTGAGTCAGGAAGGGAGAGACAAAAAGATGTTTATTGTCTTTAGATATTGGCTGTGTGGGAGGGGAAACACGCCAGGGCTCAGGGCTCTGTTTTCCTCCAGGCTTTGTGCTTCAGAAAGCTACACGTTGTAGTAGTGAACTGTGGCCAGCATGGCACTTGGAGCTTTATTTGTGCTTGCAGATGTAAAAAACAACAACAAAAAAAATCCTCCACTAATTTTGGAGTTAAATACTTTGCCAAAGCAAGATTTTAGTTCTGTTGATTGAAAACATACTTGGCATTGTAGATAATTTCAATGTGTGGACACACTGCTGGCAGCTTTTAGTCAGTTAATTCAGATCATGGAATCACAGAATATCCTGAGCTGGAAGGGACCACAAGGACCATCCAGTCCAACTCCTGGTCCTGCACAGGATACCCCAACAACCCCACCCAGTGCTTGAGAGCATTGTCCAGATACTGATGTTTGCTTTTGATGATGCTTCCTGCATATCTTCCTGCAAATCTTCCTTTTAAATGAACATGTCTGTACAAAGGTGATTTGACAACTACAGAGTTAAGAAGAATCTGTTCTTTTAAACCATTGCATGTAAACCAGTGCTATTATCAGCTATTATTATTATTATTATTGATGCCACAATTAATGCAAATGCTAGAAGGCAGAAGTGGAATGTTGTTCCTTATCTATACATATGAAAATACCTTAAGGGTATTTATAAAACAAGGTGTTTATAGAAATAAGCTTATTTTTGTGTGTACACATATAAAAAGCATTGCTGAGGCATTATTAATTTTCCTGAATATTCATCTAGAATCTCAGTATAGCAAAGCACTCTTGTGAGTGAAAACCCTGCTGTCTGAGGTACTGTGTGCTGTCCCAGTTTCCTGCCCAGAAGTGTGTGTTGCAAGCACAGCATTCCTGCCACATCCCAAGTGCAGATACATGAATTCCATGCAGTGGAGCAGAGTGTGTGTGTGCCCTGCCCAGCCCTGGGGTGGTGCTGGGTGGAAGAGCAGGGTGTGTGTGTGTGTGCCCAGCCCTGGGGTGGTGCTGGGTGGCAGAGCAGGGTGTGTGTGCGTGTGTGCCCTGCTCTGGGGTGGTGCTGGGTGGCAGAGCAGGGTGTGTGTGTGCCCTGCCCAGCCCTGGGGTGGTGCTGGGTGCAGAGCAGGGTGTGTGTGTGTGTGTGCCCAGCCCTGGGGTGGTGCTGGGTGGCAGAGCAGGGTGTGTGTGTCTGCCCAGCCCTGGGATGGTGCTGGGTGGCAGAGCAGGGTGTGTGTGTGCCCTGCCCAGCCCTGGGGTGGTGCTGGGTGCAGAGCAGGGTGTGTGTGTGTGCCCAGGTGGTGCTGGGTGGCAGAGCAGGGTGTGTGTGTGTGCCCTGCCCAGCCCTGGGATGGTGCTGGCTGCAGAGCAGGGTGTGTGTGTGTGCCCAGGTGGTGCTGGGTGGCAGAGCAGGGCTCTGATGCTGTTTTGGCTGTCTCAGGGGGCAGGACACTGCGGCTCAGCCCCGTGGGTGTGGCAGATGAGGGACATTACACGTGTGTGGTGACCAACGCTGCAGGGGAGGCCAGGAAGGACTTCCACCTGTCTGTCCTGGGTGAGTACCTGCTTGAGTTTGGGGCAGCACCAGAGAGGGGTTTGTATGGTAATGGGAAGACATTCTGCGTACTTTGCTGGTATTTTAAAAAATGTTATGCCAAAACATACATCCTTAGGGGCAAAAAAAAAATTAATTTATTTTAATACCACATGCAGAAAATCAGCTTGTAAAGAGAAGCTTCTCCTACACACAATCATAGAAACCTGGAAGGGTTTAGGTTGGAAGGAATCTTAAAGCACATCTCCTTCTATCACCACAAAGTACACCACTATCCTAGGTACAGCCTTACCACCCTCATAGGGAAGGATTCCTTCCCAGTATCACATCTATCCCTGCCCTCTGGCAATTAGAAGCTATTCTCCCTTGTCAGGTCTCTCCAGGTCCTTGTCCCAAGTTTCTTTCCAGCTCTCTGAAACCTACTGAGGTCCTGGAAGGGGCTCCAAATTCTCCCCAGAGCTTTCTCCAGGATCAGCAATCCCAACTCCAATACAGTGGAAACCTTCAATCAACAGAGTCTTTAGTATGACAAAGGATATAAACCAATGTGATATATAAACTAATGACCCTGCTGATGTATTTAGACCAGGAGTTGCCTAGTAGGGTCTTTAGATGCTATTTGGAACCCTTAATATATTATTTTACCACATTGATTAATTTTGCCAATCAGTATTTTCCCCAGAAAACACTACTTCTTGCTTTAGTAACTGCTATTTTTATCAGTAATTGTCAGGCCTGGCACAGTACAGGTTTTCTCACAGCATTTCTGTGTGGAATTTTGTTCTCAGTTTCCTTTCTCTGAGGTGCTGGGGACCCTCATCTTCCCTTGCCTTCAGCTGACTTGGACATATTGTGCCTGTAAATGATAATTCCCATTCAAGTCAGTTCATGTGTATTTGATGAGCTCATGGAAGTGTAAGTGTGGTAGAATGGAAGAGATGGATAAACACTGGAAAGCATTCATTGTCTGACTGTTTTCTTTGGAGGGTTTTGGTAGCAGGGTGTTCTTGAGGGTTCTGGGAATCTCTATTGCACAGTCTTTGTTTTCCTTGAAGAAAAATGCTCAGTGAAGCCGATTTCAAGTGGAAAATTCCATTGTTCAGTCCTCTCTTCCCTCCCCCCAGTAATTTCTTTGTCTTTCTAGAGGAAATTCCTGGAATGGGGCCTAACAGTGGCACAATCCTTACCAGTCACTGTCAGTGGGAACTGTACACAAGCATGCCAGGGGTTTTCTGGGTTATTGTAGGAGGTGCAGCAGTTTGCAGGCAGAGCTTGGTGCAATAAGCACAATATTTATATATTTGTGAAGGGTTTGGTGTGGCTTTGCCATATTTTTGAAATTAAGATGTGTTGACGACTTACTGTATTATTCTGGAGTCAAAGCAATGAGTTGCTGTCTTTGTTTATGAATAGTAGTAACTTCTGGCTTAAGTCCTGAACGTCATGATTTTAAGGTCTGTTTCCCCCCATTTGTTTCCTTCGCTCTAGTTTGAACTCTTCATTATTTCTCATTTCATACCAGAAATCTGGTGTAACATTCTTGTCTCTGTTGACAATGAATTCTGCATATTTCCATGATTCACTCTTTTATAAAACTTTTTTTCCAGCAAGAAGCTAGATCACAAATAAGCTGCTAAATATATATTTAATTCCTTTCTTTTTAGATCTCTTGTCTAGGCTGAAAGTTTGTATTTTGCAAGATTATTAAAGTATAAATCTGCCTCCATACTCTGACCATTTTGTTACAATATTTCCTATATCTCTTGGAGATGGAGCTGCTTTCTAATAACTACAGGTCTCCTTTTCAGTCTGCTACACTCCATGCCTACTTCAACTTGTAGTGCCAGTTTCTTTTGGTTCAATCTACAAATGCCTCTACCTTGAAAGAAGTAATTGATCACAGCTTTTAACCACCAAAGCTACTCCCCAGCATGCTCATAATCTGCCCTCCTCATCCAAAGCACAAGTTGACCAGGATAATTCAGAAACATGTCAGCCATACAGTAGGAGTTTCCTTGGGTGGGTGAGATAAGTATTTTAGGGGTTTTATCTTCTGCTTCCCTAGAGAAATGTAATTTGTACCATAGCAAGGTGCATTTAGATCTATGTAGTTTGTTCATTCCCATATGGAATTAGCTGTACTTGCAGAGAGCATTGATAAGCTGTGGCACAGCATCCACTTGTTGGGAATGCTTTTGGTTTTTTATGGCAGTTACTGTGTAACCAAAAAGGAGTTTGTTTTCCTAACCTGTGTTCCCGGGCTCATCCCTCCTAGTGCCATCATCAAGCAGCCTGTTGCATTTCAGTGTTGCACAGAATCCATGCTGATGTTGTGTTCTTGCCTGTTGCAGTGCCTCCAGGGATTGTGGGGGAAAATGCACTGGAAGATGTGAAAGTGAAGGAGAGGCATGGAGTTACCCTGGTGTGTGAGGTGACAGGTAAAAGAACAGTTTATGATTCACCTTTGCTCATCAAAGCCATGGTTAGATCACTGCTGGTGCTGCACAGCCTGTTTTTAATGGGATTTCAGTCTAAATCTCAGATTTAACTTGGTGCTTAGAGCAGGACTGAGCACTTATTGTAAAGGGTGGATGAGATGGACCAAGAGGGATGTTGCTGTGATATTTCTTCTCCAAAGGCCTGTGGAATTTCAGAGAAGGTGTATATCACTTGAGGAGGTTCTGAGACTTCAGAATGCATATTCCGAAACTTCTCTTCTGTCTTGGTTTGAAGGACAGGTATCTGCCAATAAAGGCAGAAGCTTCTCTTTGAAATGGAGAATACAAACCTCCTCCCTCCAAATTATTATAATTTTGAAATTAAAGGGTTCTCAGGCAAAGATATGAGAATGAGGAATAACGGTTCTTTACTAGGAAAATTAAAACAGAAATACAGTATTACAAAGAACAATCCCAACCTGACAGACTCAGAATACAACCTGACAGCCTGTCAGTCAATCAGGGTGTTGGTAGCAGTCCCATTAAATGGTGGCTGCATCCTCCTGCAGTGGCTGGAGCAGTGCTCCTGTAGAAGGTGCAGTTTTCCTCTGAAGGTTTAGGGATGAACACACCTTCTTACCTGCACATGAAAAGCACACTTGAAACTGTATTTTCCTGTTTCTCAGAAATCTTAGTATATCCTAGAGGTTCTGCCCCAGCTGATGTTTGCCATTTTCCCACCTCCATCAAGGGAACCCCGTGCCCCAGGTGACGTGGCTGAAGGATGGGCAGGCTCTGGTGGAGGCTGGGGTTGCCAGGATCGTGTCCAGCGGGGGATCCCTGCACATCTCCGAGGCACAGCTCCTGGACACGGGCCGCTACACTTGTCTGGCATCCAACACTGCTGGGGACAGGAGCAAAACCTACAGCCTCAACGTGCTGGGTGAGCAGCTGGGCTGCCTCTGCCAGAGGAGCAGGCAGCTCGGGAACAGAGTCCAGTTGGAATTCTGTAGGGCTTTATTGACAGCAGTGCACAGGTTGCCTGTCTGTGATTAGAATTTTACATCTTAGTAATCGATAAGTGGTAGTGGTTTAATAGAAAAACCAGTGCTGTGCTTTAGACAGCAGAGCTGGAATATAGGGAACCTTCACAGGACATGTCCCTATGGAATGGGGAATTGTGATTCAAGGAAGGAGCATCTGAAGAGCATTTCAGATTGTGATCTCTTCAGAAAAGCTGAAACCATCTGCATTTCTCATTTTGTTTTGTTTCTTTTTTTCCATGAGGATTGTTGCACAACAAAGTGCAAACAATGGTGAGTTTATTTTCCACAAACAACTTGTTCCTAGGCTCATCCCTCCTTCCAGGATCATCAAGCAACAGTTCTGCTCAAGGAGCAGTGGCTGGCTTCCTGGGGACCTGAGCTTGACAAAGGCATGGGTGGGAGTGAATTCCACTGATTTGGGATCACTTGACTTCAGGACAAAACATAAATCCAGCTGAATGTTGTCTGGGTCTGGGTTTTGGTGCTCCTTGTAGGACTGCCTCCCACCTAGCTGGGGCTGCAGCCAGATTCCTAGACTGACCAGGGACCAGAAATAGGCTCTTCAGAGAAGAGCTTTCCTCCCTGTAGTTACAGATTTTGTTGTTCCAGTGGCTCCAAGCATTGTGGGAGCAAACAGCCAAGGGAATGCCGAGGATGTCACTGTTATCCTCAACAGCCCCACCTCGCTGGTCTGTGAAGCTTATTCCTACCCCCCAGCCACCATCACCTGGCTGAAAGATGGGAAACCCTTAGAGTCCAGCAGAAACATCCGTGTTCTGCCAGGTAAACTCTGTTCTTACTGGGAAATAACACCTAATTATTTTATTGCATATTTGTTCTGTTGCAGACTTCTTTAAAAAAAAAAAAAAGGATATATTTTTCTTAAGTGCAATGCACTGGCACAGATTGTCCAGAGAAGCTGTGGCTGCCCAATCCTTGGAAATATCCAAGGCCAGGCTGGATGGGGCTTGGAGCAAGCTGGGATAGTGGAAGATGCCCCTGCCCATGAATGGGCTTTAAGTTCCTTCCAACCCAAACCATTCTGGGGTTCTTTGTACTTCTCTAGCACTTCCTATTCCAATAATTTTTAAGTGCTTTACAGTTGACTGATTGTGTTTTATTATGTATTCATCCTTTTGTACCATCAAACAAAATGATGGGAAAATTCATATGAGTTAATGATAAATATAAATGAATTGCAATTAAGTGTGGAAATTAGATGGAGAGAGATATAAATTATTAAAGAGAATGAGGTGGGTTTTTTATAGGTCATTAGTAGTTTGCCATTTTTAGTTATTAGAATAATTTTTCCGTTGTACCTGTGGAGATGGAAAATGGAAACAAGCTTCAGAGGGAACACTGGAGTACTGTAGATGTACAAGTACCTTACCTTGTTAACTGCAAGTGTTCAGAGAAAGAATGAGTCCTAGCTAAATATCTTCAAGAAATTCCCTGCACAAATTTCTTGAGAAATTTCTTAACAAATTTCCCAAGAATCCATAAGCAGCAGGAATTGAGATCCACAGCACTGCCATGAATCAGGCACTCATTTGTTACAGACGGTATTAAGCAGTCACATTTTCTGCTTTCAAAGAGCAGATTTTGGACCAAAGGATTGGAAATATGCTGTAGGAAGTATTTAAATAACTGGGAAGCAAGAGTATGGTGTGAGTGCTGTTAAAGGTTGGTGTCTTTGGCAGGTGGGCGAACCCTGCAGATCCTGAATGCCCAGCAGGACAGTGCTGGAAGATACACCTGCATAGCCACAAATGAGGCTGGAGAGACACTGAGGCACTATGAAGTGAAAGTCTACAGTATGGCAATGCTTTCAGTTTTTGAAATTTCTTTTAATTTTGCATTTCTCCCTTTTCCCCATTGCGGTGTTGTCTGTCCTGGTGAATACAAGGTTTCCTACTAATGGCTTTGCTCAGCAAACATCTGTATTAGCTCCTGGCGTTGCTGGAGGAAAGACACCAGAAAAGCTGATTGCATCCTTTGCAATGCCACAGTTGTGCTAAAAACCTTTATATCACCCAGGGGAGGACATTTAAGAAATACTGAACTCCATTTTCCTCTGAAATGCTGCTTTTTGTGCTGATTTTCAAGTCACATGAGTACAGCAAAGTGGGAGACATGAGCAGAGAATCTCTTGAGCACAGAAACCATTTTAGAAAAACAGGAGAGGGCCTCTAACATCTAGTGAGACACTTTATTGAGGAAAGTAAAACTGGAGGATACTATTTTTATATCCTTCTATAAGCTTCCATATGCACAAAAGTTTTCCCATTCAAATTTTTCCATCAGTACAATATCCTTTGAGAATTTCTACCTAAATAATCAATTTTGATGCTCAAACGCTTCATTATGGGCTCAATCAAGCATGATTTTTTTACCTTTTTTTTTTTAATTCCCAGTCTGATTTGGAATTGGTTTGCTCCCTTACAGTAACCATACTGTTATTTAATTACACTAAGGCCCCAATGGATTTGGAGTAATGAGAAGATGACAAAAGAGTTCATTACTAATGCATGGCTATATGGGAATGTAACGCCCTCCACCCCCAAATGCCATTACAACTGTCAGTTGTTAGGGTACTGTAAGTATTAGGGGAGTATTTAAAAATTCCCAGTGGAAAAAAAAGAGTAGAAAATGCTCTGAAAGCATTTTACATAATTTCAAAAATATTATGAGACCAAGCTGGGGGGTAGCTGAAGAATTTTGAAACATTCTGTTTTCCTTTTGATTCAGGAAGAAACAGGGTTTTGCAACAGTGGGATTTCAGTGGAAATATTGAGTTTTGACCAGCTACCCTGAGTGTGGACTTGTGATCAAACATGTTTCTGGGAATATTAGTTTCCATTAAAACACTTTTTAATGACTACAATACCCTGCACTTTATGGAATTGAAGCCAGACACGTAATAAGTGCTGTAGTTTAGGTAGGGCTGTAGTCAGGTTTGCAGGTTTAAAACCTGCATGTTTAAAAGTGTTGAACACAGTTTTGTATTTCTATAGAAATACACCTGTACTAAAAGTGGCTTAAAATACATATGTAGGTATGTGTATATATATATATATATATATATATATATATGTATATGTAAGTATATATAACGTAATAATTTGGCTGTGGGCAAGAGGCAGTTTACTGGGGGGATGCACTTGCTTTCCTGGAGGTTATCATCAGGGATCTCCCTTCTTTTAGTTACTGATGAAATGCTGCAGCAGCCAGTAAGCCATAACAGTCTCTCTCCCCTTTCTGCCTTTGTCTGTGTGCAGTTCCACCCACCATTGCCAAAGGGGATATCTCAGGGACAGGGCTGTCCCCCAAGGAGGTGAAGATCAAAGTGAACCACAGCCTGACGCTGGAGTGTGAAGCTCATGCCATTCCTGCTGCTGCCATCAGCTGGTACAAGGATGGACAGGCCAGTCACAAACTCACTCCTTCCTCTGAGGGGATGTGGGACAGGGGCAGCTGTGTGTACCCTGTCCCTGAAAATAGCATCCATGCAGGGCAGCAGGAGTCACCCTCGCTCCCTGCTGCTGGCAGAGTCACTGCCTGGCAGTGTGGCATGTTAGCTGTCACCCAGAGCTCTGAAAATGACATCCTGCCTTTTGGTGGGTGCCTGGCAGTGCCTGAGGCACTGGGACTGGAGTTTCCAGGCTGTGAGAGGGAGTGTCCTTGGCAGGAGCATCCCATGGTGTGACCACAGGGCCCCTGGCTGTTGTGTAAAGCCCCAAAGGCTCTGTCACAGATGGTTCCCTCAAGTGCTGCCCTTGTAGAAGTTGCAGAGCCTCCCCCTCGGTGCTGGCAGAGCTCACAAAGCCACAAGAGCATCTGGCTGCTCTGGGGGGTGAGGCTCAAGTCCTGCCACACACAGCGCTTCATGAATCCATCTGGAGAGCTTGGGGAGGGCAGGGCCATGGGGACACACTGAAATACAGCATGGGAATCAGTAAAAAAGGAACTGTGCTGCTCTTCTGTAAGAAAGGAGAGTATAATCTCTTGCTTGAGCTGTTCTTGGTTGGGCACTCACTATGGAACAGCTCTTCCTGGATTTAACGAGCATGAGGGAGCAACTTGGATGATCGCTCTCTGGCTGCTTCAAGTGTGCCCTGCTGTTCTGGGATCCCTGGGAGTCCTGGCTGTATTGCCAAAGGAGAACTCAATTTGGGGAGTTAAGAGGTCCCCAAAGGCAGTGGCTGTGCATACCTGACTGCCAGTGGGCTGCCCTGGGTGAAAGGCTCTCACTCCTGTCCACAGACTGAATGAATTGTCCCCTGCAGGCCAGGAGTTCAGTGCTGACTCCCTAATCATGGAAGCATGGATTCATGGCATGGTTTGGGTTGGAAGGGACCTCAAAGCCCATCCAGTTCCACCTCTGCCATGGGCAGGGACATCTCCCACTAGACCAGGCTGCTCATGTAGATGAGCACATCTAATGTGTTCTGGACACACAGGCTGCATCACTGCAGCCTCTGCTGTCACGTGTGAGCCACATTTGGGCACAGGAGTATCTAATCCTGTGCCTCTCTGTGCTGCTGCTCTGTCCATTCCATGTTCAAGCTGTGTCCTTGCTGGGCAGCACATCTGTAGGATGGATTAGATCCATTTGTTCACCTCACAGAAAGCTGGGAGTTTTCCATGTATTGGAAACTTGGCCAGTGAGCTCAGCCTGATTGGATCCAATGTCATAAGAGCCCTGGCCTGATGGGGATGGCATTGCTCCTCTCCTGGGGCTAGGAGTGATGGAAAATCACATCCTTGAGGAGACCAGCCACCACCATCAGAAGGATGAAGATGCAGAGTTTCTGACAGGCGTGAAAAGAAAATTGTCTCCAGGAACTTGGAGCTTGATTGAGTTTACTCATATTTCTACCACAAATCTGGCTATTTCTGGTGTGTTCATTGCTGATCATTCATTTTCTTTTGAATTGAATTGCAGCCACTGCAGGCAGATGAGCATGTCCTGATCCAGGGCAGTGGCCACACCCTGCACATTAAGGAGGCCCAGGTGTCAGACACGGGGCGCTACACTTGTCTGGCCTCCAACATTGCTGGGGAGGATGAGCTGGAGTTTGATGTAAATATACAAGGTAAAAGGGTAACAAAACTCTCCTGGTAGCCTGCTTTTCTAGTATTCTGGGATGTTTGAATTAATAATTTTAGGTCCTTTACCCTTGCGTGGTCAAACCCAATGGTTTTGTGTTTTGTTTGGCTTTAATTTCAGAGATATTTTGCTCATTGCTGACATTTTGTGTTTGATTATTCTTTTATATGTTGTGTTTCTGAAATCAGTGCAATGACATAGCAACTCTGATCTTCCTCTAAATGCCATGAAAAATTTTAATTAGTTTTGAACTAAGACATACTTTATTTTTCTGTTTTGAGTAGTATTTAGAGGCCCCAGACATAAGCATTCTATTGGCCTACTGTGTGTAAATACAAGGAAACAATCATGAGTAATTTCTGAAAATTGAGACAAAATGAGAGCTTGAGTGAAACCAGATACCTCGTTGTTTAACTATTTTTGTTGATGAATACCCTCTGTGTTTGTTACCAGGTCATCTTACACTGCTATTTATTAGTCTTCAAAAAATACTCAGTAAATTGCTCAATTGTTCATTCTAGAAGAACTAGAATTTTCCTGGGCAACTTAAAGTAGGGGGAGGGATTGATTTAATACACTTAATTTTTATTACTGCTATTGAACATTACAAAACCTTCTTGTTTCTTAACTTTACCAGTTATTTCTGCTGAAAAATGCTAACGTTTTTCCTCTTCCTTGTTACAGTTCCTCCTAGCTTCCAAAAACCTTACAGGGAATGGGAAGCTGGGAACATGGTAGATGTAGAAAGAGGTGGAGAAAGTAGAGATGTGATTGTCAACAACCCCCTGTCACTGTACTGTGAGACCAATGCTGTTCCTCCCCCTGTGCTCACGTGGTTTAAGGATGGGCATCCCCTGAGCTCCAGTGACAGAGTGCTCATCCTGCCAGGTGGGTGTTCAACTGGCACTCTCTGCCCTGCACTGAGCAGAGGGATGGAGCTCCTCTCCTGTGAGGAAAGGCTGGGACAGTTGGGATTGTTCAGCCTGGAGAAGAGAAGCATCAGGGTGACCTCATTGTGGCTTTGCAGTGCCTGAAAGGGCTGACAGGAAACTGGAGGGACAGGACAAGGGGGTATGGACTCAAATTAAAAGAGAGTGGGTTTAGATTGGATATTGGGAAACAATTATTGCCTATGAGGGTGGAGAAGCCCTGGCACAGGGTGCTCAGAGAAGCTGTGGCTGCTCCTGGATCCCTGAAAATTTCCAAGGCCAGGTTGGATAGGTGTTGGAGCAACTTGGGATAGTGGAAGGTGTCCCTGCCCATGTCAGGGGATGGCACTGGATGATCTCAGAAGTCCAATCCAACCCAAACCATTCTATGATTAAGGAATGGATTTAGTGCTCATGGTGACACACTTCTCCTCTTCAGAGTGCTTCTTTAATGTTCTTTTCAGACTTCATTAGCTGGAAATGTTTCTCTCCAGTCCTTGGCCTTAAATTGTTTCCTTTAATTTAAGAAGTAGTCCCTAAAATAGTGTTAATGTCACCACTGAACTCGTACAGTCAATCATGGGATCTCAGAACAGTTTGGTTTGAAGGAATCTTAAGGCCCATCTCATTCTACCCTCTTCCATGGGCAGGGACACCTTCCACTATCTCAGGTTTCTTCAAGCCCCATCCAGCCTGGCCTTGCACACTTCAGTGTGTTGCATAATGAAATACAGCAATGATACCTTCTCTCTGTGTTCCTGATTTATTTCCTTATTAAATTTTCTTTGACAAAAAGATAATTGGAGTAGAAAAGGGACGAGCATGGAAAGCATGTTTGCAGCAGAAAAATGGCCATAATCTCTTACTTAAGCTCGTGGGGAAGGGAAAGAGCTGCCTGCAGTCATGAGTGTTGCTGTGCAGAGGTGGTTTGGGATGGAGTGTTTAAAGAAGGGCAGTGGTAAAAGGAGAACACCTGCCTATCCATGTTCTCCATCTCTTGAGAGAGCAATGACAAATACTCCCAAAGTGTATTCCTAAGATTTCCTCTCCGGAAGGTATTGATATGGCTATGCTTTTATGAAGAATAGAGTGAAAAGTACCTCTAAGCCTCAGAGGTGAGTCTTTTCAGTTTGGAATGGAATATTGTGCTTATATTTCCTTTTGCCTATTAGTTCTGTGCCATCTTATTGAGAAATATTTCTATTTTTGATGGAAGGGTAATTCCTGGATGCATATTGCTGCAGCATGTTTTTCCTTTATGTAGAATTAATTGCTGTTTTCTAACATTTCAGTATGGGCATGGCTGCACTCCAACTGTCTGCCTGTATAGAAGAAGTAGCCAGAAATAAAAACCTTTAGCTACTTAAATTCAGACCAAATGCTGACCATTCATGGATTTGCTTGTTCAGTCTCTGGTGAGGGGTGCCTGATGCTGGCCTGGGTTTGTGTTTGCAGGAGGCCGGGCACTGCAGGTGGCGCGGGCGCGCGCGGGGGACGCCGGCAGATACACGTGCGTGGCGGTCAACGAGGCGGGGCAGGACTCCATCCACTACGATGTCCGAGTGCTCTGTGAGCTCCCCTTCTCCTCTGGGTGCCACACAGGCCGTCTGTGCAAGATAACCAGCCACCAGAGTCCTGGGGTTTTTAATGTTTATTTGTAAACAATGGCATGGTGTTTGGGGTGCTAGAGTTGTGTGGGCAGTGTGTTGGTGTTCTTAGTTCCGTGTGAGTAGGGTATTATTATAGGAACTCACTTGTGTTACAGCTCTCACCATTCACCAGAAAGAAAAGTGCAGGTAAAAAATCCAGGTTTTGTCTTGGTGTCTCTTGTTCTTTCTTCAGCTTCCCATTGAGAATTGTGACCAATACTTTTCTCTCTTTACTTTGGTCATCATTTTCCACAATACTTGCAGAACTCCTGAAGCCTGAAGGGAGCTGAGGATTTAGATTAATGAATGCCTGCACAACCATTTGGATGACTTTTTGTGTCTGTTGATGTACTCAATGTTTTAGCCTTGGGAAACACTTCTTTGCCTCTATGGCAGTGTTATACCATTGAAAATACTGATTTATTGTTACAAAGGGGTCCTGCCTTGGAAATAATCTTTTATTTTGATGGCAATGAACAGTGGAATAACTGGAAGATGGGTTTTTACCTCTCCTCCTCTCTGTGTGCTGTGAATAAGTGTAGTTCTGCTGCAGTTCTGTAGTTCTCCTTGGAGTTGTGCTGAGTTGTTCCAGCTGAACTACTCATGGGATGGCTTTATCTTTCACTGGAGGTTTCACCCCTTCCTCCTGCAAACCCAGTCTGATCTCACAACCACTTGAAAGGTGCTGAGTGTGTGTTCTTCTCGCCTTCGCTGCCTGCAGCTCCCCCATCCATCAGTGGGGCTGATGGGGACCTTCCAGAGGAGGTGACTGTGCTGGTGAGCAAGGAGGCAGCCATGGACTGCATTCCCAGTGGGAGCCCTGCCCCAAGGATCACCTGGCAGAAGGATGGCCAGCTCCTGGCAGAGGATGACAAGCACACATTCCTGTCCAATGGAAGGAGGCTACAGGTCGTGTAACCTTTTTGATAGTGGAAAAACTGGATTTTGGCAACAAAATACTGTCTGGTTTTGCTGAGTAGGAAGTATTTTCTTTCTTCTACAAGGTGCTGCAAACATATAAGGTGTTTTTGTCCTTTTTTTGTGTCCCTTGCTGCTTCTCACTCCCATGTCGTTCCTCAAATCCAGCCATTTGTGGGTTCATGCTATGAACCACATCCATTGAAATCACTTGCTTTTAAATATTACTGATTTTTTTAATTTTTTTTTTTTTTTTAGAAAATAGTGAGAATAGTGTATTCTGAAGAACTTCCCATTGATGAATGAAATTCAAAAAATCATGAAAGCAGATTTGCTGCAAAATTTGCAAAATTTGCTGCACTTGCTTCTTTGGCAGTGAGTTGTCTATATATTTGCTCCAAAACCATGTTTTGTCTTTTTTTTTTGCCTTAGATTCTGAATTCCCAAATAACAGATACTGGCAGGTATGTCTGCATTGCAGAAAACATAGCTGGAAGTGCCAAGAAGTATTTTAACCTCAATGTTCATGGTAAATACCATCATCCTTAACTTCTGACTTCTGTCAAATGCTGGTTCAGCTTGGATGTGTTATTCTTAGCAGAGTGCTTAGATCCCCTCAGCTTCATTTCTGGGAGTCCTACTGGGTGTGATGGAGATTGACAGACCAGAACTCAAAAATCAGTTTAAAGTAACTTGACAACATACTGCTCCTCATATGTGTTCCAGAAAAGTGGGAATCATTATTGAGGGAGCCTGGTGTGGTGGCTGTGTTTATCCTGTGGGGGTTGCTGAGCCCTGGAATTATGAATTATAAACAGGTTGGATTATAGCCTGTTTTGATACATTCAGAAAATGCATTTTTTCAAAGAAATTTATGATAGAAAGCATTAAACAAAGATACAAAAAAGCACCATTCCCACCAATTCTTCTGCACAGTTCCATGTTTCAACCTAACAAGGAATACTGGCAGCTACATTTTTTTCTGCTTTAACTGATAGAAAACAAGGGCTGTCATTTCTGCCACCTAAAGACAGTACCAGCATCCCAGGAATGTAAGGAGTCAGTTTATTGCACACAGAATAATTGCATTTTTTCCTCTGTCACACATGCAACAAATTTACCTACTACGTGGCACAGATTCATAGCACTTTTTGCTACTCAGTAATGCATTTAGCCAAAAATAGTGTTGTCATGGGAAGAATTTGCCCTGGAATTGTTCTCTGAGAAGTTATTTTCTGGACAGACAGTGGAATCTGTCCAGATTTCCTGATGTGTGAGTTTTGCTTTTAAGTCAAAATATTTCACTTTTCCTGACATTTGTATTTAAATTTAAACTTCTGTCATAAAAATATTTGGTTTTAGTAACTATGGCTAAATAGGGTTCTCTTAAAAGAAATATTTGCATGAAGTTTCAATTCTAACTCAACAGTATTACAAACTTAGGTCTACTTTTCTTAATGCCTTTTTATTTGAAAAATTAGATTGTAGGTGGTCAGGAAAAGACCACACTGGATGAAGCACTAAGGAAAATGCATTATCAGTAAGCAGCAGGACCTGTGTTTTGTCCATGTCAAAAAAAAAAGGCTATTTCCCAGCATTTTTATGCGTTTCTAATAGAACTGCTCTCATAAATTTAAATAAAATACTAAAGATGTTTCTCTTTATTAAACTGAAAATATCTCCAAGCTGAGGTAATAAAATTAATACAACACCTTTTAAACATAGGAAATAAGCACCCAGATTTAAAATAGAAGGAATAATAGATAATTTTTATTCTGAGTGCTATATTTGAGTCTGTGACTGTGTCTTTATGCACGTACAGATACATTTCCATATGTAGATTACCTGTGGTACATTTGTGGGTGTTTGTTGCTGCAGAAATTGAAATCACCCACTGATACAATTTAGGCAAATTTCATTAAAGGCAGCTGAGATTTGACCCTGTACATTAAATTACCCACTGCCAATAATCCTATCTGTGGAAAAGAAATTGTAAAAGTAAATAAATATAAGTAACTGTCAAATGTCGTCAGATCAGAATTCTCCACTTGCTCTATGAACCATTTTATCCTCTTTATCAGGGAAATATTCTTCAGTTATGCCAAGCTGAAAAATATGGACTGAATTCCCCATTTACATGGACTGCTCTTGTTTGTGCAGTGCCCAGAGGAGCCATAAACTTGCCTTAATGACTGGTTTGTGTCACTCAAGTGGCAGCAAACAGCTGGAGCATTTCAGGGGGAGATGGGCCAAAATACTTCAACATTTCTGTCTTCGAAGAGGAGGAGTCCGTGTGTTCTTTGGAATGATTTTTCCATACAATAAAGCCAAGAACATGCTTTTGCTTTCCTCTTAAGTGTTTTATATATCCCCACTGCAAAAACATGGCAACTAGAGCTTGGGGGTTATTTAAAAGGAGAGATTTACAGTTCTTTCATTCTAAATCGTTCTTGTAGAAAGGTCACATGTCAAACTGTTCTTGATTTAAAAATTCTGGGACTTGTAAGCTTAAGGAATGCACCCCTTGGAGCAAAATGCTTCATGCCAGGATTTTCCAGTGCTTAGCTCACTTGTAAGCAACAGGTTTGTCTGGTGGATGGAACAACTCTGAACTGTGTCAGGAAGAGTAAGTTTGGGGTCTCTGTAGGTGGAAAATGGAGTGTTCCAGAGAGAACAGGAGCAGCAAAGAATCAGGAATAAGTGATAGTAATCCTGCATATCCTGACAATGGGAATTTGCTCTGTCCTGCCTCACACAGCAAATGTGCATGAGCAGTGTTAGAAAACTGGCAGTGCATTGTCAGGATCTTGTGTGGGTTTGTTAGCCCTCCCAGGCCTGCAGCACAGGACTGCAAATGAAATAGCTGACATTGTTGTGAAGTGCAGGAGCAGGAGTGACCATTAGATTCGTTTCAGTCATTTCCAGATGCATCCAGAAAGGAGTGGATCCATTCATAGGATGTGAAAGATCTTTGCAACCTGGGCCTTTGGCAAAACACAGCAATTCAGCTTTATTGTAGTAAATTAGGATCTTGTGGGAAATCCTGTGCTGATGCAGTGACAGATGCTATTAATGTATTTTTCTCTCCACAGTTCCTCCAAGTGTTGTTGGGACTAACCCTGAGAATCTGACCGTGGTGGTGAATAATTTAATCTCTCTGACTTGTGAGGTCACGGGCTTTCCACCTCCTGATCTCAGCTGGCTCAAGAATGGAAAGCCTATCAGTTCAAATTCCAACACTTTCATTGTGCCTGGTGAGGAATCTCAGATTTTCTGCAGCCTTCAGGCTCAGCTTCTGTCTGGTTTGTCTTGATAAGGCCCATGGCCACTCTTCGTGGGGCACAGTGCCCGTGCTCAGCCTGTTGCACCTGTAATCCTAAAGCAGCCTTTGGGATTGACACAATCACCCCTGAGCAAATCTCCAGCCTTCTCTCCTCGCTCCAGGTGCTCGGATGCTGCAGATTCCCCGAGCCAAGCTGTCAGATGGTGGAGAATACACTTGCACTGCCAGGAACCAAGCTGGGGAAAGTCAGAAGAAGAGCTTCCTAACTGTCCTTGGTTGGTGTTTTACTGTTTTCTTGGAAAGTGTGGGGAGGTTTATCTCCTTTAAATGCAGAACTGAGTGTGGGTTCCTTCCCCAGTGCCCCCGAGCATCAAGGCGCAGGGGGGAGCGTCGGTGGCGGTGCTGAGTGTGCGAGCGGGCACCCCTGTGACCCTGGAGTGCGAGTCCAACGCCATCCCAGCGCCCGTCATCACCTGGTACAAGAACGGCCGCCTCGTCCCCGACTCTGCTGCCACAGAGCTCCTGGCAGGCGGGCAGAGCTTGAGGATTAAGGCTGCAGAGGTGGGCCAGGCTGGGGGGAGGCTGCATCTGCCACTGCTCTGCCCCTGCCAAGCAATTATTTCAGTCTTTCGTGGTGTGTTTTGCTTGCTTTGCAAAGATGTGTTTCATCCTGTGAGTCTCACTTTGAGTTGGCAGAGGCACAGGTTGTTAATGTCGCTAAACTGTAGCGTTAAGATAAGAATCCATAATGATTTCTTCTAAAACTTGTTTTTGTTTCAGGTTTCTGACACAGGACAGTATGTGTGCAAAGCCATAAATATTGCAGGACGAGATGATAAAAATTTCCATCTCAATGTTTATGGTGAGCACCCTCTGCATCATCTACAGTAGTTATTATAACAGCACAGACTTAGCAGATTAGGCAATTCAAAATCAGTTTACATAACATTCTTGTTGCTTCCATTCAATTCAAAATCAGTTTACATTACATTCTTGCTGCTTCCGTTCAATTCACAGTGCCTCCAAGTATAGAAGGCCCTGAGCAAGAGCTGGTCAGTGAATCCATCAGTAATCCTGTCACCTTTGTGTGTGATGCTACTGGAATTCCTCCACCCACGTTAGTGTGGCTTAAGAATGGAAAACCAATAGGTAACATTGTCTCATGCTTTTCACTCCTCTTCTTTCCCTCTTTGAGGCTCCACTTTGCTGTTTGCTGCCTGGTTTGTGTTTCTCCATTTGTCTCTAGACAGACTCTTATGAGAACTGATTGGAACCTTTATTTTGAAACTTCGATGGAACAATTTCTCCCAAAAAAGATGTTTGCTCCCTGTATCCTGGTTTGGAATGATGACTTGTTTATGTATTTCAGAAAACTTGGATTCTCTTGAGGTTCATATTTTATCTGGTGGAAGCAAGCTTCAGATCGCTCGCTCTCAGCTCCTGGACAGTGGCACCTACACGTGTGTTGCCTCCAATCCAGAGGGGAAAGCTCAGAAAACCTATGTACTTTCCATCCAAGGTAAGAAATGGGGGAGGATGCAGGGAACAGAGCTTGTTGAACATTGGGTGAACGTGACACTGTGTGTGCTAGGGACACTGAGGTCACATAACCACATAGAAAAGTGGAGAGTTTGAACTATTACTTTTGTAACCAGAGGGGAGAGTGGTTGGAGAATTTAATACTTCTGGTTCAAAATTTGCATGGAAAAGAATATCCTTAAGCCCTGACTATGGAACTTGAACAGAGTTGTGCAGGTTGTATGTGTCTGCTGCTGGTCACATCTTTCCTCCTCTTGAGCCCTGGAGCTGCCTTGTTTGGCTGCAGAGCAGCACATGGAGATGGATTCAGGAGCAGTGGTACCTATTGTGCCGTGGGAAGAGTTAGCAAAGACCTGCTGCCAGAATTTCCTTAGGAATACTTCCCTCACCCCCACCTCAAGTGACAAACACTTATTTGTTATGGAATTGTCTCCTGCCTTGCTGTGAATCACCCTTACTTAGTCTGCAACTGTTGTGTTTTCCTCTGTTCCTAATGACTCATCCCCACTAATTGCACTGGTGTACCCCTGCCTGTCAGTTTTCCCCCAGGTTTGGGAATGGAATGTGAACTGGCTGTTTGATCAAATGGGTCTGAAATTGCTTGAAATGCTCAGAACTTATTAGTGGGACTGACAGTTTTGACTTCATGAATAGCAAAACTGTCATCCTTGTTCCTTGGGAATGCAGGCTGGAAATGGCTTTGATTAGGATGGAATTAGTGAGGATGTTCACAGGGCTACGATGATGTTTGTCACAGACTCCCAGACTGGTTTGGGCTGGAAGGGACCTTAAAGTCCATCCAGTCCCACCCCTGCCGTGAGCAGGGACACCTTCCACTAGCCCAGGCTGCTCCAAGTCCTGTCCAGCCTGGCCTTGGACACTTCCAGGGGTCCAGGGGCAGCCACAGCTGCTGAGAACCTGCCCAGGTGCTGCATTAAGTGCTGGTGCTGTCTCTAGTTCAGGTTACATTTCTTACTGCTGATTCTCTTCCCTCCATGGTGCATTTCCAGTTCCTCCCAGCATTGCTGGCTCTGAGATGCCAAGTGAGTTTGGTGTTCTCCTGGGAGAGAGTGTCCAGCTGCTCTGCAATGCCACTGGAGTGCCCACCCCGGATGTGCAGTGGCTGAAGGACGGAAAAACAATTGCCAGCGATGATTTACAAAGGATAAGGCAAGAAAAATAAGCAGGCACTTCATTCTCTTCTATAATTTTAAGGGCCCTAAGGAGGGAATGTGAGGAGAGCCTGAACTGGAGCTTTGCCAGGTTAAGAACATAATCTCCCTCCTTAGCTTCTATAAATCAAGTATAATTTGTTTGATTTTTAAAAATTGCATTTTCTTAACAGAGATAAGAGATAAGTGTATGATATTTATATCTTTCTCAGTTAATAAATTCCATAAAAGTTCACCAGCTTCATGAAAGTTTATTAGGGTAATTTAGTTCCTGTGGAAGGGAAAGATCTGAGGCATAGAACCATTTTACTTGATGCATTTCATTATGAGTCCTTCAAAAGCCTGGCTGGAGTTGAATCTTAAAACAAAGTTAAACAGGACATCTCTAGGAAAAACTTCTTAGCCTATTGCTAACAAAAATATTTTGCACAACACAGTGATTGTCTCATCAAGCTCCCAGGAAGATAGAGGTAGTTACTGAAATCTCCAGACCAGACTGTTTATTTCCAGGTCAGAGGAATACTAAACAAACTCACTATGCTTTGTGATGGTCCTTGTAGAGTTACTCCAGATGGTAGCACATTGAACATCTCCAGAGCTCTCACCTCAGACACAGGAAAATACACTTGTGTGGCTACTAACCCTGCAGGAGAGGAGGACAGGATTTTCAACCTGAATGTATATGGTGAGTTCTGCCAGATGTGAGACCCAAGTCTGCTCTGTAATCACATCCTTGGGAGTGCTCCCAAGGGAGAGCCCAGAGAGGAATGCCTGTCTGCAGTGGAATTCTGCATGCACATGTTTCCAATTGCCTGTGCTGTAGATATTATACAGGATAATTTGTCAATGACAAAAGGGTTGAAATTGCTGGTAAATATGTTCTGGGATAAACAGGAATTAATTGTTTGGTGGATTTCATAAGAGAAGGATTCTGCTTGTGGTGATTTTTTATTTCTTGTGGTAAAGAATATATTGGGGTTGATTTCCTGTGACACTGCTGTTTTGTTGTATTATCTTCCCTAATTCCAATCAAAGCACATCAGTTAGGAGCAGAGTGGTATGAAGGGAACTGATAGTCAAAGGTCCTGAGAGTTTAAAAATGAGACAATATTAGAGGAAATTGCTCAGTTTTACATCCAGTGGTTAGTGAGTGTAATCCTTTAACAGCATAGAGAGTGGATATTTTAAGTTGTGGAAAATGTGGTCATTAAATACAGTGTAGAGGAGAGGGGAGAATTCTTCCCAGGCAGGTTTTCACCATGGGTTAGGTATCTGTCCCACTTACACAGACTCAGAATCAGTGGGAAAACAGGCATGAGGAGAGCAATAAGTGATGGTCTTTGGTATCATAAAAATCCACAGCACATCTTTTTGGGACAGAGTGGCTCTGCACAACAGTAGGGAGTTTTGCTCAGTTTGTATTGGTTGAAGTTCAAGCAATAGCCAACTTAAAGATCTTACTGGTGTCACTGTCACAGTGAGTGATGGGATCATAACTGAGCCGGTACCTGGAGATGCACCTGCCTGGGTTTCTTGATATAATGAACCCCCAAGGCCATTGCTTTCAAACTAACCTGTAACCCCAAAGAGCCCCAAAGCTCTTGGGGGTTTGTGTCATCATCCAGAATGCTTACCTAGACATTTTGTGCTTTTTCTGTTTGAAAATGAAGTCAGCAGATGCATCTAGACATCAGCAAACTAACTTTCCTTCTCTGTGATTCACTGTATATGAGGTTTATTGAAGGCCATGAGTTTGAGTGGTCCCTTCTGGCGCTGGGTTCAGCCCTGCCCTTCCTGCACTGTCCTTCTCTCCCCAGGAACTTCAAGCCCTGAGCTCTGTCTTGCTTGCTCCAGGCTGACAAATCAAAGAGAATTCTACTGTCATTGTACAGTGCCTCTGATTTGAAATTTATAAATGGATGATTCTTAGTGCTCAAAACTATTGTCTGAGGATTTACTCTATGAAGGATTGGATCCTCTTACTGAATTGCCAGTGGGGAATTAGGGGCACGGTTTCCTGCAAGGTGGAATGGTTTCAAGAGCCTGTTTTAATACATTCCTTTCCATCATCTACAAAATGCAGTTCCTCCAACGATAGCCAATAGTAAAGATGAAGCAGAGGAGCTCACTGCCCTTTTGGACACCTCCCTAAACATTGAATGTGCTGCTGCTGGGACCCCCCCACCACAGCTCCACTGGCTGAAGAATGGCCTTCCTCTGTCCGTCTCCTCCCAGATCAAGCTCCTCTCAGCTGGGCAGATCCTCAGGTTGTTTTTCTTTTCTTTTAACTAGATTACTTTCTGTTCTTTTTTGCAGTATCAGCATAATTCTGCTGTATTTTTGGAAGCAAGAGTAAAATTTGATCCGAACCATGCCATAATAAAGGTAATATGTTCCATGTATTCCATTCACAGCTTGCTTTAATTGCTTTTTCCTTAGACTTGCCCGAGTGCAGATAGCTGATACTGGAGTGTACACTTGTGTAGCATCTAACAGGGCTGGAGTGCACAACAAACATTACAACCTGCAAGTTTTGGGTGAGTGTCTCTGAAATGTTTTATGTAAAGAATCTTATCTCTTGATTTCTTAAACATACTCTTTGGTTTTCTTTTTCACCGATGCCACACTCACAAGTGTAGATCTTAGATATTACCACTGGGGAAATACTAACTTTTCAAAGTATTGGGGTTTTTTTAAATGGAAAGTGTTTAAGCCCTAGAAAAGTCCTTACTTGAATTGTCACCCATAACATAAAATCACAGAGTGGTTGGGATTAGAAAAGACCTTAAAGCTCATCTAGTTCCAGGTCCCATAATGTCACAGGTTTTTTTAAGAAGAATATTTCATTTGTAAGCAAAGTTTAGCACAGGAATCTAAGTGGGGAAGTGCAGAAGGGCAGCTGTTCCAGCTGTGCTGTGCCTGAAATACCCCTGTCCCGTGTGTGACTGAGCTCTGTCCCTGCAGTGTCCTTGTCCCATGTGTGTCTCGGCTCTGTCCCCGCAGTGTCCCTGTGCTGTGTGACTGAGCTCTGTCCCTGCAGTGTCCCTGTCCCTGTCCCATGTGTGACTCGCCTCTGTCCCCGCAGTGTCCCTGTGCTGTGTGACTCGGCTCTGTCCCTGCAGTGTCCCTGTGTGTCTCGGCTCTGTCCCCGCAGTGTCCCTGTGCTGTGTGACTCGGCTCTGTCCCTGCAGTGTCCCTGTCCATGTGTGACTCGGCTCTGTCCCCGCAGTGTCCCTGTGCTGTGTGTCTCGGCTCTGTCCCTGCAGTGTCCCTGTCCCTGTGTGTCTCGGCTCTGTCCCCGCAGTGTCCCTGTGCTGTGTGTCTCGGCTCTGTCCCCGCAGTGTCCCTGTGCTGTGTGTCTCGGCTCTGTCCCTGCAGTGTCCCTGTGCTGTGTGTCTCGGCTCTGTCCCCGCAGTGTCCCTGTCCCTGTGTGTCTCGGCTCTGTCCCTGCAGTGTCCCTGTGCTGTGTGTCTCGGCTCTGTCCCCGCAGTGTCCCTGTCCCTGTGTGTCTCGGCTCTGTCCCTGCAGTGTCCCTGTGTGTCTCGGCTCTGTCCCCGCAGTGTCCCTGTCCCTGTGTGTCTCGGCTCTGTCCCTGCAGTGTCCCTGTGTGACTCGGCTCTGTCCCCGCAGTGCCGCCCAGCCTGGACAATGCAGGGAGCACGGAGGAGGTGCTGGTGCTGCGGGGTGGCGCGGCTGCCCTGGGCTGTGTGAGCAGTGGCTCTCCTGTCCCCAGCGTGTCGTGGCTCAAGGATGGGCTGTCCCTGCCCCTCGGGGCTCACCTGAGCTCCGGCAGGCACGGGATGGTGCTGCAGGTGCTGCGGGCAGAGCCTGGGGACACGGGCACATACACCTGTGTGGCCTCCAACGCCGCCGGGCAGAGCAGCAAGCACTTCCACCTGAAGGTGCTGGGTGAGTGTTCATCTCTCAGCATGAGCAGGGACATGCACTTCAAACACCTCCAGGGATAAGGAGTGTTTTCTTAGGCTCAAAGAATCCCAGAGTGGTTTGGGTTGGGAGGGACCTTAAAGCCCATCCAGTCCCACCCCTGCTGTGAGCAGGGACACCTTCCACTATCACAGGGTGCTCCAAGCCCCATCCAGCTTGATAATTTCAATAAATGAGAGAAATAAGGAAATTAAAGGTACCTAAAGATGTGTGAATGTGCAATACACTATGTGTTTCCCCCATATTGAAATGTGCTATAATTAATATAATTATATGCTATAAATTAATAACTTTCCTTAGCAGAAATTCAGCTTTGACAGGAAGATGTGCAGCTGAAAGCACAACAGTTCAAAAGCTGATAAATATGTTTGCTGAAGTTATATGTTTTATCTGCATTTCTAAAAACATTTTCTACCTAATAATGCTAAATCATAAAATATTCAAATTAATAGGCAGAGTCAGATAGAAATTACCCGAGTTCCTCAGTGAGTTTGTGGTACAGTCAGAAATAATTTAATGCAGACTAATTATGTGGACACTATCCACAAGATCATGTTTTCAGTTTTTACAGGTGTTTTGAGTCCATAAAGAACTGGAATGTTTTTCCTTCTGCAGAGCCACCTCGTATCAATGGTTCAGATGAACCAGAAGAGCTCTCTGTCATTGTTAACAACCCACTTGAGCTTCTCTGCATCTCCTCTGGTATCCCAGTGCCCAAAATCTCCTGGATGAAGGATGGGCGCCCACTGCTGCAGACTGACAATATTCATATACTAGGAGAAGCCATCCGAATAACCAGTGCTCAGGTAGAGCGTTTGTTTCAAAATAGGCTCAGTTCTGCAATCCCTAAAATGGTTCCTCCTGCCTTAGGACCATCCTCAGAGATGTCCTAAAAACCCCTAAAATTCACCCACCTGCATTTATGGTTAGAGAAGGGTCCATGTCAAACAACCTTTAACAACCTGCATCAATAAACTAAGGCTGGATCCAGCTGTGGATGCCCAGGTGAAGTTCCCCAGACAGTGGTGGGATATGGTCAGGGATTGATTGCTGTTTGTTTTTAAAACAAACACTTCTGGGCTGTACAGTGAGGAGTTGATGGGAAGGCGAAACCAAGATGATGTTGATGACTGTGTACACAAAAGGATTTCCTCAGTGCCCAAACCTGAGCCTTCCTTAGATGGATCCCTATAGCCAATTCCATCTTTAGTGCTGGACACACATTATCCTGAGAGATTTTATAGAGTCCTGCAGCTCCTGAGCCATCTCTGAATAACCCCATCAAAGTGAAATAAAGAAGTATTCAGCAACTTCATTACTTTCTTTCCAGGCATTCTGTGTCTCCTCTGCTCGTGTTCAAGTGCTGCCTGTTATATGTTGTTGCTATGTTTGTATTTCTTGGTTTTGCTGAATTTTTCCTATAATCTGTAGTTTCTGCTGAAGTTGTTCCTGTGTTTCCAGGTGGAGGACACAGGAAGATACACATGTTTAGCATCTAGCCCAGCAGGAGATGATGACAAGGAATATTTAGTACGAGTGCATGGTAAGTTTAAGGAAAAAAAAATGTAAACTGCTAAGGTACATGTCAGCATCTCATTTAACAAACACATATTCCTAAAGATTAAATATTCTGTGATGTTACACTATATGATCAGAATTAATGTTTCTGATTAAGGATGGGTATTCTGAATGTGATACACAATTAAAAGAGAAGTTCCACCAGATTTATGTTACAATTCCAAGTCTTATTTTGAATACCCAGGAAGCTCACAGGTGTCAGTATTTGGTTGGACCAAGTTTGTTGTGCTCACTCTATAGAGACGTGAAATATACTAATATATTTAACACAGGTCTTGAGAGGAAGAACTAATTAATGATACCACAGCTTTTCATTTATTTCAAACTTGAGATAAATTAGAAATGTTGAATAAGCAGTTTTCCTGATGGTTCATATGTGTGGTGCTGATAAATGAGAAATGTTGGCTAAGCAGTTTTCTTGATGGTTCCTGTGTTTGCTCTGTGTTTGTCCCAGTCCCCCCGAACATCGCTGGTACCGGCGGGCCGCAGGAGCTGGCGGTGCTGCAGAACAGCCAGGTGACTCTGGAGTGCAGGTCGGACGCGGTGCCTCCTCCCACCATCTCGTGGCTGAAGAACGGGGAGCTGCTGGAGGTACCGAGCTGCCAGCCCTGTGCTGGCCCTTTGCTCGCTGCAGGTGTCACAGGTGCTCCAGGTCTCTCGCTGCGCTCGCTCGCCCCTCAGCCCAGTTACAGAGCGGCTGGGTAGCCCCAGTGCCGCTGCAGTCAGCCCCAGTGAGCCCCCAGAGCCAGCGGGCATGTGGAGTGGCCATCCCGCTGTCACTTGTTCTTTTTTCCTTTAGGGGGATCCCTTGCTCCTCCTGGATCCTCTGAGCAATGCTAGAAGCCTTCGGTAAACTCCTGAATGGCTTCCCAGGAAAGGTAGCTGAGACAAGACTGCACTCTATGTTTCCTTTGGCTATATTATGCATCCTCCTACTTTAGTAGTATTAGAAAGGAATTGAAGTTCTTTAAAAGAAAATCCCCAGTTTTGTACCAAGTGCATCTTTCCCACTCAGAATTCCATAGTGCTATGGCAAGGCACAGTGTCTTCACTGGTTGAAAGACAGTTAGCAAGATGAGGATGGTTTATACAGAAAGAATCTTTTCCTTCCCGTCCTTGGGACCACTCACAAAACAGGTCCTTTTCAACTGAACATTAAAGTTCAGTTATTAATTGAACTTAATTAAAATTTTTCTCTCAACCTTTGTTCATTAATAAAGAGGAAGCAAATACAGATTATGAATTGTCTCCCTTAACGGTGATCCATCATTAAATCTTAGCCCAAGTTGCTGCTTGTTTGCTTTCCTCTGACATGTCATTCCTCAGACTCTTCCTCTGTGGTAGATTTAGAAGAATTAAATATTACTGGAAGAAGGATATAGTGAGTGAATGTGTCTCACAGAATGCTGCTAGGGACCATGATCTTAATATAGCCAGAAACCAGCTGGAAGCAAATTTAACAGGACCGTTCTACTTCTGGACAGTTAATTCTCTAGCTGAGTGGTGGGGTTTTTTAATAAAAACAAGGTTGAACAAGGCTTGGAAATAAAATATATGAATGCTTTTTTGCTTTAGCCTTCATTGGAAAGCTTGTGTCTGAAAAGCAGAGCTTTCCCTGTTAGGGAACATAAACCATGAAAAGCAGCTGCTGTTAAAAATATTCACCAGAAAACAAAAGTAGAGGAACACTGTGGCAGCCAGAGGTGCTCAGCTGGTTACCTGGGAATTACCTTTGCACTGTTAGTTCTCCTTCTGCCTCATGAACTCATGTCAGAATGTGAGGGCTAAAGCTTCTTGGGGCTTCAAAGCCCATTCAGTGCCACCTCCTGCCATGGGCAGGGAAACCTTTCACTAGCCCAGGTTGCTCCAAGCCCTGTCCAGCCTGGCCTTGGACACTTCAGGGATCCAGGGGCAGCCACAGCTTCTCTGTGCCAGGGCCTCACCACCCAATATGAGCTCATATTCTAGACAGCAGGAAAAATCAGTGTACTGCCCAATGCCCATTTGCTTTTTCAACCCCAAAGAAATGTAACAACACAGCAGCTGTAAATGGGTGTCCTTGGGTGTGGGAAGAGAGGTGAGGAGCTCCTTGGCAAATCATCCTCCTTGCCTGGAAAAGTGGAGGTGTCACAGTGGCAAGAAAGAGCTGGAGAAAGGCAAGTTCTCAGCCTGCAGTGTTACTTCAATTTAAGTTTCACTGGTTTTGTGAAGCAGCCTTCTTGTGGGGATTGTCATTCCTCCCGCTTTTGTTGTCTCCCACGGGGCAGAGTTTGAGACGAGGCCTGCCCTAGTGTATCACTGTGTGCTGAGTGACGGAACTGTGCAGCACCACCTTCTCTGGCAGCACATCTATGGAAAGATCTGGCCTCCAGCAGCTTTGAAGTCGTGGCACTCAAGGGATTTTGGAAATGCACATTGAGGGTTAAGAAAAGAATAGGAGCCTTCTGGCCTAACCTGGCTTTTTTCAAATACTAAACGACTTGCTGAGTTTGTATTTTTTTTCCAACATGAGTTTTTTGGCTGACTTTGAGTAGAGTCTAGGGATTAAGTTACAGCTTCATCCCCTGTCTTCTGTTATCTCTAGCTGTCTGTGTTTAGAAACTGTCACACAAGTTGCTTCTCAACAGGAAATGCCAGTGGTTGCCCAAAATCTGTCAATAACTCACCCTGGTGGTGAATTGTGTCCCCTGAGAGCCCCAGCCCTGCACTGCATCCTTGGAGCTGATGCCTGGTGTGAGAGCAGAGTACCAGGGTGCTAGTGCAGAACACTCTGGGGTGCCCTTCTCAGACCCTCTAACCAGAGGAGTAGATAGGAATGTCAGCTTTCAGTTCCATCCAGAGAGCAGGTAGCACATACTGGAAAAGCCAAGTTCATGCTCTTTTTCCTGATGTTCTTTATCCAGTCAGGTCTCTGAGCACTCGTAGCTGATGTTGCTGTTGATGATTGATGCAGACACAGCCCAGGCTGGGTGTGGTAAAGCTCTCACTGAACTGGCTCTTGGCAGGGGCTGTGGAGTTACTGCAGAGCTGGAAAGAGGGGCAGCCTGTGCCCCAGTGCTGGCTGGTGAACTCCTGGCTGGTCAACTGAGCTGGCTAAGCCTGTGCTGCCTGTGCTGAGCCAGATTGTGATCCTGGAGGAACAGTGTAGAAAAACTTTGATTCTTTCTGCCTGTAGAGTGCATAGATAACAAGATAAATAAAAATAATTATGTGTTATTAGGTGCCCTGTCCATAAAAACTCCAAAGCCCTTTGGCTCTGTAACAGCTGCCTCCTTCAAGCACAAGTCTCAGCAGGGGTTTCAGTGGAGAGGCAGCAAGCAATGCTAAGTTCTGGAAGCTTTCTTTACCCTCTTCTCTTCAGGGCTGTAAAGGCAGCAGTGGGTCCAGCCCCTGGTTTGTCGGTGCCCTTCTCTCCTGGCTGTTATTGCTGAGCAGTGAAGATGCTGTGTGCTCAGAGGCAGCAGTGAGCTCTAAGCCCTGCCTGTGTGTGTGCCCGCAGGGAGGCCCCCGGCTGCGGATCCTGTCCAGCGGGAGGTACCTGCAGATCAACAACGCCGCGCTGGGGGACAGCGCCACCTACACCTGTGTGGCCAGGAACGTGGCGGGGGAGACCACCAGGGAGTTCCTGCTGGCCGTGCACGGTAACCTCGTGGGCAGGCTCGGGCTGCCTGGGCTTTGCACGGCGTTTCTTGCAGGAGTTCAGGTGCAGGGACTGAGTGTTTGTGGTCACTTTCCAGCTGTGTGTTGGTCTCTCACGCTGTGCCCAAATGGGGGCCATGTGCATGGCCTCATGTACACTGCTGAGCACACAGCTGGCCTCTAGACTAAGGGACATGCTGGCCACTTGCCATGGCTCACTCTCCATCCATCTGTGCTTCCTGCAAGCAGAGGCTGTGTCCAGCCATCATCTGACAGGGAGTCAGGATGCATCCAGAGTGAACACCCATATTCAGAACTGAAAAATGCTCTGGGACAAACCCAGAGCAATTCTTTGGACCGTTTGACTGGCACCCTGGGGACAAGGTTTCACAGCTGACATGACAGGTTATGTGAGAGCTATGGCAGCTTCTCTACACCTGGATAGGGCTTGAGGGGCCTTACACTTGATAGTGTGTTCTACCATAGCCCTGAGCTCCATTTTAAACCTTTTTATTTTCTCACCTCTAGTCTGATGAGAAGCTATTCTATTCTCACACTCAGGTGACTGGAAGGAACTTTTCCCCCTTTTTCTATTCCATTTCCAGCCAAATCACATGGGCCTTGCCTTACACTGTGCCCCCAATTACTGGCCTTACCTGGTTGAGCCAAAGTCCTTTTTTCTCCTGAGTGTGTAATCAGGAAGCAAGGATATCCCCACAGCCTTAGCTTGCTGAATTCCATGTGCTGAACTCCTGCTGTTTTAGCTCAGTGATACCCTTTGCAGTAACTTGCAGAGCTGACCTTTGCAGTACATTTCAGCCAAACTTTCTTTCTCCTTCCCTGCTGCACCTTGGCAATCACCATCACTCAGAATGGTAAGAAACTTGTTCCTGTCTTTGCAGAAGCTGCTGCTGCACCTCTTTTCAGTTCAATTTCAGTCATTGCACTGTAGAGTTAATTCCTTTGTATCATCAGCAATTCTCCCTTGCAGTGGCTCCTACGATCCAGAGCAGCCCCCAGACTGCCAGAGTGCACATCAACACCTCTGCCCTGCTGGAGTGTGCTGCAGGAGGAGTCCCAGCCCCCAGGATCACCTGGAGGAAGGATGGAGCTGTTTTTACTGGAAACAGTTCCAGGTATTGCCCAGAATTTACCATAAATATTCTTCATTGCTACTTAAGAACATATTTATTACAGAAATTTAATTAGACATTAAATTGTTCTAGAGAAAAGTAGCAGCACCAAAGGTTTCACCTTTTTGTTGTTAAGAAGGTTTGGCAACCAAATATAATAATAAGTATTTTGACATTAGGGGTTTTGAACAGTAATTGTGAAAGATCTTTAGATTTTTATATAAACACAGAGCTTTGGGATGAAGCCAAGCAATTTAATGCAGTCCTAAAGCTATTCTGTATTTTCTGATACATGAAACTTTTCATACATATTCTAATACCAACTTCTATTATAGTGAATGGTTTCTGTCTCCTGACTGTTTTATAAGGAAGTAGTTTGGCATTTTCTAGAACTGATGAAATAATAAGGAATTCTGTTACATTGCAAAGAAAAAAAGTACAGAGATTAATTAAGTTTTTTTAAGGTTAAATGAGAAACCATAACAGAGGAGGTTGGCTGTTTTCTGTAAATCCAGTATCATTTATGTGAAATCACCATGTCAATCAGATTTCATCATTTCTTTGGGAAATAGATGTGCTGGGAAAGAGTGAAATAAGTGAGAAAACTCTGTGGCCCAATTAACACATGCTTCATTTAGGCCATTGGCTGTGCCCCCTGAGTCATCTCGTCCTCTGCACTGTGGGGTGCCGTGTTGAGGGGTGGTGGGCAGCACCTGTCCTGGTTTGGAGGACAGGTGTCTGCCAAGAAAGGCAGAAGCTTCTCTTTCAAATGGAGAATGTAAACCACTCTCCTCCAAATTATTATTATAATTTTGAAATTAAGGGGCTCTCAGGCAAAGATATGGGAATTAGGAATAACAGTTTGTCACTAGGAAAATTAAAATAGAAATACAGTATTACAAAGAACAATCCCAACACTGACAGAGTCAGAATACAACGTGACACCCCGTCAGTCAGTCAGGGTGTTGGCACAGTCCCATTCAATGGTGGCTGCATCCTCCTGCAGTGGCAGATGTGGTTCAGCTGGAGCAGTGCTCCTGTAGAAGGTGCAGTTTTCCTCTGAAGGTGCAGGGATGATGTGGAAAGGTCTGGCTTTCCTCTGGAATCCAGTGGAAAGAAGGTACTTTGGTGTCCAAAATCTCAATTTTTATCTGGGTAGGAAAGGCTTGGCTGCTCCCCCTGGCTGGAGCATCTCCCAGTGGGATGATGTAATTTTATCAGTCATGCAGTGGGACTCAATGGGCCAGCAGCAGATGATATCTCCTGGAGGGAGGATGGGATGTGGGAAAGATGAAGATGATTGCCCAGCTGGTTTAAAGCTGGGCCATTAGCAGATAATATGTGCCAGGAGATCAGGGTCACTGCCCCACCCGGCTCAACAGATGGTGGCAGAATTCACATTTCTGGCCACATGCTGTACTGCAGCCCAAGACAGCACATTTTGCTCTGTTGCAGGTACTCGGTGCTGGAGGACGGGTCCCTGCACATCCCCTGGGCACAGGTGGCTGACTCGGGCAGATACGTTTGCATGGCCACCAACGCTGCGGGCAGCGAGCGCCGGCGCGTCGACCTGCACGTCCTCGGTACGGCCCGGGCTCCGCTCAGTGCACTGGCAGCAGCTTTCTGCTGGCAAAGGCAGTTCCAGTTTGGCCCCTTCTTAGCTGCTCTGGTTAAAAAAAAGGGAGAGAAATGTATGTGTGTGTATATATATATATAATCATTCTAAATAATTAGGCTTTGTTTGTCCTTAGTTCCTCCAACTATTGCTCCTGGGCAGACGAACATCACAGTTACCGTAAATGTGCAAACCACTTTGCCTTGTGAAGCCACTGGAATTCCCAGACCAGCAATTAGCTGGAAAAAGAATGGGCATCTGCTTAGTGTTGACCAGAACCAGAATATATACAGGTGAGAAGTGTTTTCTTTTTCACTGTGGGTTTCAAGTTTTCAGAGATGATTTTGGCACTTGAAAAAAATCTATCTGTGCTTAAACACTACCTTGTCTAGCCAGCAAATTCAGTGGGCTGATTAGCTCAGAAGGCAAGAAGTATTTAAATGTCTTTTACTTTCTTTTTCCTTTGTTCAGACTCCTGTCTTCAGGTTCCTTAGTAATCATTTCTCCCACTGTGGATGACACTGCTGTCTATGAGTGCTCTGCGTCAAATGATGCAGGAGAAGATCAAAGGGCAATTGATCTCACTGTTCAAGGTAGAGGGGATATTGCTATTTCACATGTGAGGCACCCAGAACTTCTTTGGGGTGTTCCAATGTTGAGATGAGATTTTTATTTCTTTCCTCTTTGATACTGATGTCCATAAGTCTCTGGTATTTCCAAGAATTTATAACAAATTAATGTGAGCAAGTAACCTTTGCCCTTGATTTTCAGTGCCCCCATCCATAGCAGATGAAGCCACAGAGCTCCTGGTAACAAAGCTGTCTCCAGTCGTGGTTTCCTGCACCGCCTCCGGTGTTCCCGTCCCCTCAGTTCATTGGACCAAAAATGGCATCAAGTTGCTTCCCAGAGGAGATGGCTACAGAATTCTCTCTTCAGGTAACGTGCTGCAGGAAGTTAGTGCGACCAGGCACATCCATAAGGAATGAATTACAGAAATGCAAACAATCCCCCAAAGATCCCCTCTCTGATGGCTTGGAATGGAATGAGGGATGCTGTGCCTCGAGGATGCTGTGCATGTTGTGGTGCTCTCTCTGCCCCAGGAGCTGTGGAGATCCCCTCTGCCCAGCTGGCCCATGGGGGCAGGTACACCTGCGTGGCCCGGAACGCTGCAGGCTCTGCCCACAGGCACGTCACTCTGCACGTGCAGGGTAAGCTGGAGGCTGAAGAGCAAGACTGTTCTGGCAGCATTGCTATTTCAACCTGCTCTGGTTGTACAGTTTTAGTGCTCTTCTGTATTTTCTTAGCCTAGAACGTTATGCTTTTCCCTTTTTCTTTCATTCCACAGAGCCACCTGTGATCCGGGCCCAGCCAGGGGCATTGGATGTCATTGTGAACAATCCCATTGTGCTGCCCTGTGAGACCACAGGCACTCCTCAGCCCGTGATCACATGGCAGAAGGAGGGCATCAACATCATCACTACAGGTATCCTCCCAAAGCCTGGGACCCTGCCTGCCCTCCAATGACACAGACACCCGTTTTTCTTTCCTGAAACTTGGGTTTCTCCTCTCTGTTCATTTAAAACCAAAAACCAAGCCAGAAGTGTCATATTTTGATTATATTTGTTTTAGGCAACAGTTACATGGTCCAGCCAAGTGGCAATTTGCAGATTGCTAGAGCAGCTGTGGAAGATGCTGGCACTTACATGTGTGTTGCTCAGAATCCAGCTGGCACTGCTCTGGGGAAGATCAAGCTGAAAGTTCAAGGTAAATCACCTTTTCAACTCATTCTCTTGGTCCAAACATAATTCTGAGCAATAGAAAGGGACCCAGTGCTTTCCTTATAGTGCTTTCATCACAGTTTGATGTGATGATTAACACAGCCCAGGAGATTTATTCTCTTTAGTTCGATGCCTATTTTAGGATCTTTTGGAATTATCTTCACTAAGAACTAAAGTGTTCCTTGCTTCTTACACATCTAATTCTTTGTTCCCTCTAGTTCCTCCTGTAATGAAGTCCCACACGGAGGAATATGTTGTTGCCGCTGATCAGTCTGTCACTCTGCAGTGTGAGGCTGAAGGCTACCCTGGGCCAGAGATCAGCTGGCATAAGGATGGGCAGCAGATAACAGAGTCCATGCAAAGGAGAATCCTGAGCACGGGAGCTCTGCAGATCCTGTTTGTGCAGCCCGAGGACAGTGGCCGCTACACCTGCACAGCAGCAAATCCTGCAGGATCCAGCACATCCAGCATGGAGCTCACTGTGCACGGTGAGGAACTCTTCCTGGGAGCATGGGGGCTCTGTAACGGCTGGGCCAGACAGGATGAGTTCTCTCCATCCCTGCAAGTGTCCAAGGCCAGGTTGGGCAGGGCTTGGAGCAAGCTGGGATAGTCAGATGTGTCCCTGTGCACAGCAGGGATTGGAATGAGATAGGTTCTAAGGTCCCTTCCAACCCAAACCATCCTGTGGGATTGTAGGGAAATGATATGTGTTACCAATGTGACCCCACAGAGAGCAAGGAGCTAGGGATGGACAGGGAGGAGTTCAGGAAAACTGTGCTACTTAATATAGGGGAGTGTTATTAAGTTGTAATATTGGCCAAGTTGCTTGAATTTTATTGATGGAGACAGACAATCCAGAAGTCCAGGCAAGGGTTATCTTCCAGTGTTGTGCTTGGATATAATATAATACCCAGAGGAAATGTTTGTAATGACCTCCCCACAGTTCCACCCAGGATCCGCAGCACGGATCCGCAGTACACGGTTACAGAGAGCTCCCAGGCTGTTCTGTCCTGTGTGGCTGAGGGGATCCCAACACCAACAATCAACTGGAGGAAGGACAACACGCTGTTAAGCAACACAGTGGGGAAATACCAGACTGTGCCTGGTGGAGACCTCATTTTGGACAATGTTATGGTAAGTTCCCTACATCTAAACTATTACTGGACACATTTGGCAGTGATAAGATCCACTTCTAGGTTAGTAATTGTTTTATTCTGAGTTCTTGTTCTTAGTGTTCCAAAATCATTATAAAAGTTTCATTTTTCACCAGGGAGTAAAATCTATGAAGAATTTATAGTGGTAAATCCTCAGGAAGGGTTAAAAGAAGTGTTAATCATCCTTCAAATTTAGGGAAGTGGAAGAGCTCAGCTGAGCATTTCTGCTGAATGCTTGTTCCAAGCCTTTCAAGATTCTCTTACTGATACAAATGGTGTGTGCTGTAGGATATATCCCAGGTGTTGAATATATCCCAGCTGAAATTTCCCCACCATGTTTCCTTCCAGCCTGAAGACTCTGGCAGTTACACCTGCATTGCCACCAACGCTGCTGGGGAGGACAGGCACACAGTCACCCTGACAGTTCACGTGCTCCCAGCTTTCACTGAGCTGCCTGGAGATGTGGCCTTGACCAAAGGAGAGCAGCTCCGGTTAACCTGCAGAGCAGCTGGGATACCTGTCCCCAGAATAATGTGGACTTTTAACAATAACATCATTCCAGGTGGGTCCCTGGTGGCCATTTGGCTGCAGACTTCTTTCCCCTGTGCACTGCAGTTTAGGGCAGGGAAGAAGAAAACTCTAGCTGGAATAAACTGTTAGTGATTGTGTGAGGAATATCTTTAGTGTTATGCAATCATGTAATTAAAACTGCTTCTGAGACAAGGCTGTAAGGAAGGTAATTAAAAATTGTCTGTCTTCTGTAGCCAATTATGTAGCACATTAAAAGCATTCATATCTGATGGTATTAACTCAGCATCCAGCAACTGATGCTCGAAATTACAGAGCAGCTGAAGTGAATAGGTGCATGTGGGCAAATGTCACAATAGTGGCTTCCTGTGCATTCCTGGAGTGTGTCAGGGATGCACAAGACCCCCCAGCTGTGCTGCTGTGATTGCACAGCTCCAAGCACTCTGAGCTGTGCACATTGCAGTCCCTGGAAGGACCCTTTCCCTGCTCTCTCCAGCGCAGTATGACGATATCAATGGGCACAGCGAGCTGCTCATCGAGAGGGTGTCCAAGGAGGACTCTGGCACCTACGTATGCTCTGCAGAGAACTCAGTGGGCTCCATCAAGGCCGTTGGCTTCGTCTATGTCAAAGGTACATGAAATCCAGCAGTTGTGGTTGCTGCTGGACAGCTCCATGTAACAACTGGTTTGGATAGTGGAGTTGGAATGGGGTGGGTGGGAAGGGACCTTAAAGCCCATCCAGTTCCAAGCCCTGCCATGGGCAGGGACAGCTTCCACTATCCCAGGTTGCTCCAAGCCCCATCTAGCCTGTGCTTGAACACTGCCAGGGATCCAGGGGCAGCCACAGCTTCTCTGGGCAACCTGGGTTGGGGCCTCACCACCCTCATGGCGAAGAATTTATCCCAAATATTCAATTTGAATCTGCCTGCTGTCAGTTTAAAGCCATTCCACCTAGTATTTAATACCTTGCTGATGGCTAAATGGGTAAAATCCAAACAGGTTGAAATTCCCCCTTCAGAAAGTCAGAGGTGAGTGGTCCTCTGCCAGTGCTTCTCATTAGGGACATTTTATTTTGGCTCTACTATTTTTCTGCCATCCCTTGTTTCTTCAGAGCCTCCAGTCTTCAAAGGGGATTATCACTCCAGCCGAATTGAGCCCCTGGGTGGCAATGCCATGTTGAATTGTGAAGTCAGGGGAGATCCCCCTCCAACCATCCAGTGGAGCAGAAAAGGTGTGGGAGTTCAGATTAGCAACAGGATCCGACAGCTTGTCAATGGTTCCCTTGCTATCTATGGCACTGTGGTGAGTCCTGCCCTGTACTGTGAGTATCTGCCTTGAACTTGACTGATAAAGGTATTCCTGGTCATATTGGTTTGAAAGAGTCAGGATGGACATTTATCCTTTTTTGCTTTTCTCTTTAACAAATGTTTTAATTCAGACTAGAATCAGATTTTGAGGCAAAAAACCCCAGGGGGTCAGAGTTCTCCCTGTTTGTCAGAAGGACAGAATTTACATACTAATTGCTGCTGTGTGAGATCCTGGTCATGACCAGTTAAATGGGACCTTAAGAGGTCCTGACCTTAAGAGAGCCTGGGTTCTGGAGGTCAGTGGAAAAGCAATTGCATTCTCCATGTGCAAATCTCTTATTCCAAATCTAAATTCCTAATCTGAACAGCAAGACCCCAGTTTTTCCCCATGTACTCATGTCTGCATTTTGAATAGGGATTAAAATTCCTTGCCAGGAAGGGCACTGTAGACTGAGCCCCTGTTTCTGTTTCTCAGAATGAAGATGCTGGTGACTACAAGTGTGTGGCGACCAATGACGTGGGCGTGGTGGAGCGCAGCCTGACACTGACCCTGCAGAGTAAGGCTCAAAGGGAGGCTTAAAGCCCCTTGAGGGAGTGAAAACCTGCCTGTGGGGAGGTGCAGGCAGCTCCTGGGGGCGTTTCAGGTTGGGCACTGCCCTGGAGGTTTGGACTCAACCACTCCTCCGTGGAATCATAAAAGGGCTTGGGTTGAAAGGGACCTTAAAGATCACCTGCTGTGAGCAGGGACACCTTCCACTAGAGCTGGTTGCTCCTTGAATGCTTCCAGGGATGAGGCAGACAAGAGCTTCTCTGGGCATCTTCCTTCATGAATATATGAGAGTCTGGTCTAAGCTGTGATTGAGGTCAAAGAAGAGAGGGATATAAAGGGTGGTTGAGCCTCATTGTAGAAACCAGTGTGGAATGAACTGAATCACTCTCTGAAGAGGTCTCTTTCTCTTAGTTCCCTTAGTACAACTGGAATAAACTAGACTCTCAACTTACATGAAATGAATCCTAATTCTCATTGGTATTACTTTATTTTTGGCAAAAATAATATGTTAGAGTTTTCCTTTGCTAGTGGGAGAATTTTTAAACATGCCCTTCCTACTGTAGGCTCAAGCATTGTGGGTCTGTTCCTTACCCCTCAGTTTTCTCTGGACATGAATAATAAAATCTTCCTGTGGGTTTTACGAAAAACAATATATTTTAGCAATGGGCTAAAGAGCATGTGCTCTTATAGCTGAGCCTTAATCTCTGCTTAGTCCTCAAATTGCTGCATGTTCAAACCCGCTTTTTGTAATGTGTCTGGTGGCACTTGGGGACATGATTTAATGAACAGTGGTGGCAGTGCTGGATTGATGGCTGGACTTGGTAATCTGAAATATCTTTTCCAACCTTAATGATTCTGTGTTTCTATTTTGCCAGTGGGTGATCAGCAATAATAATTTTACTCAAAGTAAATTGACTTAGGATTTCTCTGCGTTTGCTTTAATACTGAATCCATCAAGCTGTTGCCCAGAGAGCCCTTTCTCTTCCAGGCCCCCCGGTGATCACTGTGGAGCCCGTGGGGACGGTGCTGGAGGCCGGTGCCACGGCAGTGCTGCACTGCCAGGCCGGGGGAGAGCCCCCTCCTGCCATCTCCTGGTCCCGCCAGGGCCGGCCCCTGCTGGGCGAGGACAGGGTGACCCTGCTGCCCAACGGCTCCCTGCGCATCGCCGCGCTCCGCAGGGAGGACACCGCTGAGTACCAGTGCCTGGCCAGGAACCAGCTGGGATCCGTGCTCGCCGCAGCGCCCCTGACTGTGCAGGGTAGGTGCACAGAATTCAGAGTGACTGTTAATCTGGATCAAATGTGGTCAAGGTTCATCTTGCCCACGTTTTATGGATGAGGTGTTTGATCTTATTCCTTTATAAGTTTAGTCTGAAGGGTCAGTGGGATTCTCTTTCATTAAGTTTTATTCTGTTACACTCATCCAACTGGGTGTGACAGAGGCTGTGAAGAGTGAGAGACAAAAATGATAATGAACCAGATCCTATCCTCAGAGCACAGTTATAACTGAACTGTGCCTCTAAAGAAAAGCATTTAGGAGCATACGCAGTAATTTTCTTTGAACTATGGTACGGGATTTTTGTACAGTAATGACATGAAGTGAGGTGGATTTCCAGGGGTCAGCAGGTGCAGGTCTCACTGCTCTGTGTCAGCCTAAGGGAGCTGTAGGCAGCAGCAGCGCCCAGCAGCACCCTGCTCCCGTTGCAGTGCACGGAGGGTTCTCCAGCTGGCTGGAGTGGCGAGCGTGCAGCGTCACCTGCGGCCAGGGAGCGCAGGAGCGCGTCCGGCAGTGCGACAGCCCCGCGCCGGCCAACGGGGGCCGCGGCTGCCAGGGCCCCCACAGCGAGCTGCGCGGCTGCCAGCGCCAGCCCTGCCCAGGTACTGCTGCAGGACACTGCCCCGCGGGGAGGGGCTGGAGGGACCCTGGAGATCCCCTGGTTCCACCCCTGCCATGGGCAGGGACACCATCTACTGTCCCAGGGCGCTCCAGCCCTGTCTAACCTGAGCTTGGACACTTCCAGGGATCCAGCAGCACCCTGTGCCAGGGTCTCCCCACCCTCACAAGAGATAATTCCTTCCAAATATCTAATCTAAACCTCTCCTCTTTTACTTTAAAACCTTTCCCCTATCGCTGTCTGCCCATCTAAGTCTCCCTCTATTTTGTAACCCTGTTTAAGCCACAATGCATTGATACTTTTAATGTGCCTTGCATTAAGTGCCCAAACAATGAACTTTTGTCACCATGGATTTTCATGGCAGATAATAATATCTAAGTAGTTGTAATTAATTTTGGAAAGGAAGAGAAAATTTCAAGAAATACTGCAAAAATATTGTTTAATGAAAATTGCTTTTCTGGTCCTTAGTGGATGGGAGCTGGTCAGAATGGGGGCTGTGGGAAGAATGTTCAAGGAGCTGTGGCCAAGGGAACAGGACAAGAAGCAGGACCTGCAGTAACCCCCCAGCTCAGCATGGAGGGAAGCCCTGTGAGGGCAGTGCTCTGGAGTCAGTCATGTGCAACCTTAGGCCTTGCCCAGGTAAGAGAAGTGTAATTTAACCTTATTTGCATGAGGGGTTCACATACAGGTCCCTTTGTTTCTCCAAACTCAAATTATTTCAGCTGATTTTTACTTGTCAATTACTTTTTTTTTTAAAACTGAATGACATGAATTCTTGGAAACAGGAATCACAAAAGTGAGTGTAAGAAATCTCAGCAATTTTTTTACACCAGTAAAAGTATTACTTGTTACCCACATCCTCACAGCATAAATTCTCTCTACTCTAAACTTATCCTGCAAAGCCAGTTAAAATAAGAAAAGAACCAAACCCAAACCACCAACTATTCAAAAGCTATATAAAAATGATTGTTAATAATTTAAGACTTTATCTGTATATTTTCCTTTATTGTTAAAATTTTTTGCCACATTTGCTCCCAACTACGTGAATGTTCATGTTTCCTTCCTGTCCCATGAGTACTTCCTACTTTTGACAGGTTGTAGTTTATTCAGAGCCTTCACCACTGACATGTTGCCTTCTGTACAATTTGCAGTTTTTGATTTTTCCATTTTTCCCTGGATCTGCTGGTACTGTGATGCCAAATGCTCATCCATGGGCCTGAGACTGAATTCTCTAGGTTTTGGCAGGAAAGTCAGCTCTGGCTGCTGCTCTCTGGCAGCTTTTAGCCAGGCTGCCTTGGCCCTACCCAGGGAATTGGGAAACTCCAGATTTGATCAAGCATTCAGTTCTGATGATCCACAACGGTGGTAAGGTACTGTAGTAAAAAAAAAAAAAAAAAAAAAAAAAAAAAAAGAAAGGAAAGAGAAGATCTTTGCTTGTCAAAGTGATGATTGTTTGGGCCGCTGCTCATGGCATTTTGTGGGGGATTTCGGATATCCAGGTGTGTGTCTGTTCTGGCAGTGTAGGAGATCAGGCATACCCCAGGTGTGTGTTCTGGCAGTGTGGGGGATCAGGCATACCCCAGGTGTGTGTTCTGGCAGTGTGGGGGATCAGGCATACCCCGGGTGTGTGTTCTGGCAGTGTGGGGGATCAGGCATACCCCGGGTGTGTGTTCTGATCACTGTGGGTGATCAGGGGTACCCCGGGTGTGTGTTCTAGTTACTGTGGGGGATTTGCCATACCCCGGGTGTGTGTTCTGGTCACTGTGGGGGATCAGGCATACCCCGGGTGTGTGTTCTGGTCAGTGTGGGTGATCAGGGGTACCCCGGGTGTGTGTTCTGGTCACTGTGGGGGATCAGGGGTACCCCGGGTGTGTGTTCTAGTTACTGTGGGGGATTTGCCATACCCCGGGTGTGTGTTCTGGTCACTGTGGGGGATCAGGCATACCCCGGGTGTGTGTTCTGGTCAGTGTGGGTGATCAGGGGTACCCCGGGTGTGTGTTCTGGTCACTGTGGGGGATCAGGGGTACCCCAGGTGTGTGTTCTGGTCAGTGTGGGTGATCAGGCATACCCCAGGTGTGTGTTCTGGTCACTGTGGGGGATCAGGGATACCCCGGGTGTGTGTTCTGGTCACTGTGGGGGATTTGCCATACCCCGGCTGTGTGTTCTCTCTGCCCAAGCCGTTTGCCCTTGCAGTGGCCGGTGCCTGGAGCCCCTGGGGGCCGTGGGCCCCGTGCAGTACCTCCTGCGGGAAGGGCTCTCAGACGCGTCTGCGGCGCTGCTCCAGCCCCGCCCCGGCGCACGGCGGGTCCCGCTGCCCCGGCCCCGACCTGCAGCTCCAGCTCTGCCACCGCCGCCGCTGCCCAGGTGACAACAGACTGCTCTTGCCCTCCCCACTTCTGCTTAGTTAACGCTTTCCATTCTGAAAGTCTAACGCCTGAAAAAACTACCCTTCAAGCTTTTTATTGTCACTACTTAGCATCTGCTGTAGACCCTGCAAATGGGATTTCTTTCCTTGTCCTTGTTGTGTTATCTCACAGAAGCCACATTTTAAATTATCAGTAGTTAAATGATAGGTTTCCTAAATATTTATTTTAAAATTTTTCTTCTGTTATTCATTTATTGTTTTTTTTCTTTCACATTTCAGTGAGTGCTTCATGAGAGGATAGGAAAAATCACATTTCTGAAATAGGACTTTTGTATTTGGCTGAATGCAGGGATGATGGAGGGAAATTCCATGGATTACAATGTGCAACGTTAGACTCAGCTTTCTGGCTTCATGCTCCTTTATGCTCTTGCCAGATCCTACACCGAGTCCTCATCAAGATCAGGAAGCAGTTGAAGGGAGAACTGACCTTGTGATGATGGACTTTAAAGCCCATCTCATTGTCATCCCATCCCTGCCATGAACAGGGACACTTTCCACTAGCCCAGGTTGCTCCAAGCCCCATCCAACCTGGCCTTGGACACTGCCAGGGATCCAGGGGCAGCCTCAGTTTCTCTGAGCACCCTGTGCCAGGGCCTCCCTACCCTCACAGGGAAGGACTTCATCCCACTATCCCATCTAACCCCCCAAGCTCTCCCAGCCTGGCTCCAGAGGAGAGGGTCTCCAGCTCTGGGAGCAGCTCTGGGGCCTCCTCTGGACCCTCTCCAGCTGCTCTATGTTCTTCCTGTGCTTCTGGCCCCGGAGCTGGAGGCAGCTCTGCATGTGGGGTCTCGCACTGGGGGATCAGGGCATGGGGAGTTCTGGTCTCACCTCGCATGGGCAGAAATCCCTGAGTGCTGAGATGCTGTGGAAAGTCAGTGACATCCCTGTTAGTTTTCCCTGATGCAGCACTGCTGTGCTGTTACTCCTGTGGTCAGAGGTGTAACTGCCCTGCCTCTCTCCCCAGTGGATGGGAAGTGGTCCCCGTGGAGTAGCTGGAGTTCCTGCAGCACGTCCTGCGGGGGAGGCAGCAGGCAGAGGACACGCCACTGCTCCGACCCAGCCCCGCAGTTCGGGGGACACACATGTGAGGGAAGTGACATGCAAATGGATTTCTGCAACAGTGATCCTTGCCCAGGTAAGTGCTTTGAGTTGGGCTGTTCGCCCACTCTTTGGGTTTGGTTATTTTCTCTTGGGCAAAAAAAAAATTAAGAAGTTACTCTCCAACAAAACTATTTTCCTGGCTTGACTGACTGGTTTTAAACCCCTGAGGAGGATAAATCTGTCTTATTCTTGCAGTTCATGGCAACTGGGGCCCATGGAGCAGTTGGGGCACTTGCAGTCGGACATGCAACGGGGGCCAGACAAGGCGGCACCGCAGCTGTGACAGCCCACGCCCAGCCAGCGGCGGCAGGGCCTGTGCTGGGCCTGATGTGCAGATCCAGAGGTGCAGCACGGACCTGTGCCCAGGTCAGTGCTCACAGCAGCAGCAGGAATGCAGCTTTCCCTGCAGGGTATCAGGGTATAGCCACATAAGGAATGTAGACCACCCACAGAAGTGCCCAAGGCCGGGTTGGATGAGGCTTGGAGGAACCTGGGGCAGTGGAAAGTGTCCCTGTGCATGGCAGGGAGTGGGACAGGGTGAGCTTTAAGGTCCCTTCCAACCCAAACCAGTCTGGGATTCTGTGTTTCTGATGGCAGGCATATTCACACCTGCCCATTACAATGGTTTTGTTGTCCTTTGAGCTATTCCTTTAGAACCTTGGTTCCTCCAGGAAGGAATTGACTTCAGCATAACTGATGCAGCCAGAAGCATTTAAGCTGAAAAAGTGCTTTGTTTATTCTGCAGTGGATGGAAACTGGGGGCAGTGGCAATCATGGAACCAGTGCTCTGCTTCCTGTGGAGGAGGAGAGCAGACCCGGGTGCGCGTGTGCAGCAGCCCAGCCCCGTTAAATGGTGGCCGTCCTTGCCCTGGGGACTCCTCCCAGATATCCAGGTGCAACACCCAAGCGTGTCCTGGTGAGTATTTACAGCCTGCACGCACGGACAGTGTGGTGAAAGCCTGTGCCACTCCTGATTTCACTGGTGCTGTCTCTCATCTTGGCCAGCTGACTGGGTAATTTAATTTTTTGGGCTTAAATCTGCCATGCAACTGAAGCTCAGTTCTCTCTCCCCTAAAATACCTAACAGCACATATCACATGGGGTTGTGTTTTGCCTCTCCCCATCCCCTGCACAGGTGGGCCTGCACGTGCCAAGGGCAGCATCATTGGCAATATCAACGATGTGGAATTTGGGATTGCTTTCCTGAATGCCACAGTAACTGACAGCCTGGACTCTGACACCAGAGTGATACAGGCAAAGATCACCAACGTCCCTCGGACCCTTGGTAAGCCTCTTTGACTCTTACCAACTTTTTCTCTGAATACACCAATACCTATAATCTTCTGGTTTAGATCTGAAGGGTTGCACTAGTTCTTCATGTTCAGCTCCTGTGCATATGGGTCTGTGATGAGACCAAAGCTCCCTGATTTTCTGTGGTGTTTCCTTCAGGCCCAGCAATGAGAAAGCTTGTTTCCATACTCAGCCCGGTTTATTGGACAACTGCCAAAGAAATTGGGGAAGCAATGAATGGGTTTACACTCACTGACGCTGTCTTCAAGAGAGAAACTCAAGTGGAGTTTGCAACTGGTGAGTTCCCTGGGATAGACCAGCTCTTTCTGTGTCTAGTAAAGCCAGATAGATGCTGTTTTTCTAAAAAGACAGCAGAGGACCATTGCTGAAATTCTAAGGTCTTGTGCTTACCACTAGTATTTTTAGACTGTGTTCTTCTGAGGCTTTATTCCACCTTTCAGAGCTGTAGTTTGAAATTGTCGTGTTTTTTCTCATGGACATGGCACACCTTACAAAATGTAAGTACAATAACAGGTCAAGGGACTGCAGTTTAGATTGCACATGTCTGTTGGAGTCTGTGTTTGGAATGTGTGATAAACCAGCGTCTGTTTCACTGCCAGGTGAGATCCTGCGCATGACGCACGTTGCCCGGGGCCTGGACGCGGACGGGGCCCTGCTGCTGGATGTTGTTGTGAGTGGCCACATGCTGCAGCTCCAGTCAGTGGCTGATGTCAGTGTCAAGGTAAAGCTGCTTCAGGCACCACCCCTGCTCCCGTGCATCTGTACTTCTCTCACCCAGAGGAAGGCAGGAAACACTGAGTTCTGAAACCTGCAGTACTGTACGTGACTTCTTTTGTGCCTGGTTGAACTGGTGATGCTGATGTTGCCTTTGAAAGCAGAAAGTTCTCGTGACAAGGGTGGTGTTGGTCTCTCAAGAGTTTGAGATGGCAGGTAGTGTTGAGGAGTGTTCAGCCTGGCATGTCAGTGTTGTTTTGGGTAGAGCTAGAAAGATGCATCTTTAACCTTTCTGACTTAGTAACTAGTAGCAGGTAACCAGTATTAACCCCAGCATTCAATAAATATACCTGAAATTGTTGATATTTTGGAAAACTGCAATATGTAGCATGTCCAATATTTATACCCCTCTTCAGTGGCAGAAGAAAACCACTTGTTTATTTAGCATATTTTCCAGCATCTGGCTTCTAGTAAAAGTCAAATATTTAGACCTCAAAAGATTGTTATTGAGGAGTAAGATATTTTTTTAGAAATCTTCTGCTGTGGCTTCTATCATCAGGATCCTTAGTACATCAGTCAGTATCTTTTTTAAAGTAATAGACTAGGCATGTGAGATTCAGCAGTTAAAATAAGAGTGATGATTATGTGTATGTGGTTAAGATTAGCCCCTTTCTGTCAACACATCTCACAACTCTGAAGCCAGGCCCAGGTGTGGGAGCAGCTGATGGCCAGGGCTCTGTTGCAGGATTACACAGAGGACTACATCCAGACGGGCCCCGGGCAGCTGCACGCGCACTCCACGCGCCTGTTCGCGGCAGACGGGGTCAGCGTTCCCTACACCTGGAACCACACCATCACCTACGACTCCAGCAAGGGCAGGATGCCCTTCCTGGTGCAAACCCTGCGTGCTGCCTCCATCACTGCAGAGTACAGCCCGCTGGAGGAGGCCGTGGCTTTCAAAATCCACGCTTCCATTGCAAAAGGTATTGTTCTGGGCTTTCCCAGAAATGTAGCAATGGGGAAAGAGTGTCCTCTCTTCCTAGAACTGAGTCACCCATAGTCTCAAAAGGAAATTCTGTGAAACTTGCATAGCTTTAGTGTAGATCCCAGGATCTGAAAGTCTTGTTGATGTACCCATTAATTAACTATTGGTTAGCATTGCTAACTGCTGGCTTATATGAACCTGAATCACCAAAGGGGATGGGCATGGATTTATATGAGCAGATTTTCCTTTAAGAAACTCTAATAAATGAGCAAACTGGCCTGTTATTTTTTAACACTATTTGGGTTTGGTTTTTTTTACATAGTAGGGAAATTATTCTGGTTTGAAAGTAAACAAAGCAGAGGGATTGCCTGTTTCAGTCTTTCTTTTCAGTAACAACATTCTAAATTAAGTTAAAAAAGGTTTTTCACACTTGCCAGACTAGGGACTCATTGTACAATTTGGAAACCAAATACATATTTTTTTCTAATTTAAAAAGAGATGCGATAAAAGGGAGTATTAAGGTCAAGATATGTCTGTGATTAGATCTGGCTAAGCCTTTACTGAACTTAGATTTATTTCCTCCATCAATTAAGGTACTGGTGTTTGGGATTTTTTAAAATTTTGGCTTTTAAATTTCAGTTTTCAAGCAGCCAAAACCCTGTGTCCTTTGAGGAGTCTTTCCCTGAGTTTTCCATTGCAGTTTGTAGTACATAGTTGTGTTCTTCTACAGTGACCTCCTAAGATTTGTGACATGGTGATTTTTTTGGTTTGGGTCTGTTGTCCTTCTTTTAGTGAAGTAAAACTGAGTGGTCTTTATTCTTTCAACAAGAAACTTTCCAGGATGCATTAGACTGGGGTGGAACTTGCAGCTCACTCTGAGGGGACCCCTACACATCTATTCAATGTTACTCAAACCAGCACAAGGCGTGCAATACTCACTATTAGTGCCAAAGTAGGAAAACCAGTAAAGGCTGCATTTAAAAGTTTCTGGTTTGGTGTTGAAATATAATAAATATTCTAAAATTGCTAGGATGCAATTCTTACTGTTAAATTAATGAAATGGTCACACTTTTATCCACAAAATGTGCTTTTTATCATACAGGGGATCGGAGTAACCAGTGCCCTGCAGGGTTTGCTTTGGATTCGTCTGGGCCTTATTGCTCAGGTAATGACTGACACAGGTGGGTGTAACCATGGGGTCCTGGAGTGCTTTGGGTGGGAAGGGGCCTTAAAGATCCCCTATTTCCACCCCTCCATGGGCAGGGACACCTTCCACTAGCTCAGGTTGCTCCAAGTCTCGTCCAGCCTGGCCTTGGAAACTTCCAGGGATCCAGGGGCAGCCACAGCTTCTCTGAGCACCCTGTGCCAGGGCCTCCCCACCCTCACAGGGAAAAATTCCTTCCCAGTATCCCATTTAACCCAGCCCTCTGGCAGTAGGAAGCCACTCCCTGTGTACTGTCCCTTCAGGCCCTTGTCCCAAGTCCCTCTCCAGCTCTCCTAGAGCTGCTTTAGGCCCTGGAAGGCGCTTTGAAGTTTCCGAGAAGCCTTCCCTTCTCCAGGTGAACACTCCCAGCTCTCCCAGCTTAGCCCAGCCCTTGGAACATCTCCATGGTGTCCTCTGCACCTGCTCTAAAAGGTCCATGTCCACCTTGTGCAGAGGGCTCCAGAGCTGGACACATTATTAAACCACCAGAACCTATGTCCCCTTTATTTAGAGTTCAAAGTATGCACTTCAAAAAGTGTGACTTATCCTTGCTAAAAGGGTGTGGATCCAAGTTGAAGATGTTACTTCTGTCCTCACCTACAATGTGAGTAGTGCCCAGACAGCTTTTAAATCAGCACCTCCGGTACACCTGGAGGACACTGAGCCTCAGGCTCTGCTGAGCCTGCTGAGCAATGAAGGACTTAGGTGACCTGTATGGAGGAAAGGATGAGTGTTGGCATCTCAGATAAGAGCCCATGTGTTCCTCCTTGGGGGATGGAGGTGGAGAGAAGCACGAGTGCCCCGGCTGTCTCTCTAGAGCTGGGATTGTTTTAGGGAGAAATCACCTGAGATGATTTTGTGGACTTACTTCATTACCTCTTGAAAGGTTGCAAATGAAGGGAATTGCTAAATCTGGTTTTGCCCTTTGGGATTTATTAGTTGCATCCCTCTGAGGAAGGATCAGAGTAGTTTCTTGTGAAGTCTCACTGGTTTTTCAAACATTTTCTTGTTCCAGATGAAGATGAATGTGCTGTGGGAAATCCTTGTTCCCACACCTGTCACAATGCTGTGGGATCCTACTACTGCTCCTGTCCCAAAGGCCTCACCATCTCTGCTGATGGCAGAACCTGTCAGGGTAAGAAAGGTGCTGCTGGGGACAGCTTGGATAAAAATGCCCCTTAGATAACTTAAGGTACTTAAGTTGCTAAGGGGAGGTTTTACTGGGGCCATTTTCTCATTGTAAGGACACAGTTTATTGGTGGTACTCTGTTTCACGGCTGACTGTATTTGCAGTCACGTGTTTGTAGCTGCTCATGCTGAGGGTGCTGTGTCAGGGGCACACACGTTAGTGTGTCCCCGTGCTGGCTGTGCGGGGTTTGCAGCTCGTTTCCCCTTGCAGACATCGATGAGTGTGCGCTGGGGGGGCACGGCTGCCACGCGGGGCAGGACTGCGAGAACGTGCCCGGCTCCTTCCGCTGCGTGCTGCGCTGCGGGAGCGGCTTCCGCAGGACGCCCGACGGCCTCGGCTGCCAAGGTACTACTGCCAAGGGGCTCAGCAGCTCCCTGCAACTGCAGCTCACGTCACAGCACTGTCCCCAAGTACCTGTTGTCCTGGTTTGAATAAAGGCAGAAGCTTCTCTTTCAAATGGAGGATGTAAACCCACTCCCTCCAAATTATTATTATAGTTTTGAAATTAAGGGGCTCTCAGGCAAAGATATGGGAATTATGAATAACAGTTCTTTACTAGGAAAATTAAAATAGAAATACAGTATTACAAAGAACAATCCCAATCCTGACAGAGTCAGAATCCAAGCTGACACCCTGTCAGTCAGTCAGGGTGTTGGTAGCAGTCCCATTAAATGGTGGCTGCATCCCAGTGGGATGATGGAATTTTATCAGTCATGCAGTGGGACTGAATGGGCCAGCAGCAGATGATATCTTCCTGGAGGGAGGATGGGCTGTGGGAAAGATAAAGATGATTGCCCCAGCTGGTTTAAAGCTGGCCCATTAGCAGATAATATGTGCCAGGAGATCAGGGTCACTGCCCCACCCGGCTCAGCAGATGGTGACAGAATACACATTTCTGGCCACATCAACCCAACACACCTGTCTATACATTTTCATTCTTAAGGTTGTGTGTTTTAGGGGGTTTGGTTTTTCTATAGGTTTGTTTCCTTTTTTAATCTTTTGCTTCTTCTGTCTTTAGAAATAAATTTAAAATCCCATCAGGAAAGAACATAGCATTCTTGGGTTTATGTCCCATGTGCATTTTCTTGTACAAAGATGGGAGAGCAGCAAGCACTCTTGAGCTGAACTCAGCCAAACCCTGCTCAGATAATGCCCTCAGGGTAACTCCCAGCCCTGGTGTCAAGGATTTGTCTTGTTCCACAGACATCAACGAGTGTCAAGAGTCCAACTCCTGCCATCAGCGTTGCTTCAATACCATAGGAAGTTTCCACTGTGGCTGTGACCCAGGATTCCAGCTGAAGGGCAGAAAATGCGTGGGTAGGGATGAACTTCTGAATGTCCATTCCCTCTTTCTGACAGAGTTCAACATTTATTTGTTGCTCTATTTTATTATGAAAGAAAATGCTGCTATGGATGATACACTTGATGTACATTTTGTAATCTGTCAAGCAGTACTGAAAGCCAGAGGCAGCAAGAATTGGGCTGGCTGATCCATGTGCATAAAATGATCCAGTGTGTAGACACAGGGTAATTTCATTACATAATTGAGTCCAATTTGTCCTTTTTTTTTTTTTTTTTTTGGCTTTTGTTTGAAAAAGATGTCAATGAGTGCAGGCAGAATGTGTGCAGGCCTGATCAGCTCTGCAAGAACACCCGTGGTGGCTATAAGTGCATTGATCTGTGTCCCAGTGGAATGACCAAAGCAGAGAACGGGACTTGCATTGGTAAGTAGAAGCATTAATGCATTGTGTGGTTATGGGAAACACAGGGACAATGATGATGTTTATTTTTTTAAATAATCCTAAAGATTGTCCATCTCCGGTTGTTAATATTTGCACGTACTAAAGCACCAACTTGTTTCACTTATGGAACATCTGTATTTAACCTTTTTGTAGTTGGTGTTAAAAAGCAGATGTATTTCTAGTTTTCCACTGTTCTTAAGCAAGAACAGTAAGATTTCCCTTGGTGTCTTTTCTGTGCAGGGACCTTGATTTCTCTGTTATTCATTGATTGAAATGTTTTACTCTGTGTGTGCATGATTCCTTAAGAGTTTGGCTCAGGGGCTCTCAGTCAAGATCACAGGTCCCTGCTGCTTATCAGGGAGGGTTTTAAGCACAGCTGATATAGGTGATAGCAAAGCTTTTGTTCCAGTGAAATCATGGGATGATTTGGGCTGGAAGGGACCTTAAAAATCTCGCCATGGGTGAGAACACCATCCACTATCCCAGGTCCCATGCAGCCTTGAGGCATGGAGCCGGCACAGCAAGGATGCTGCAGAGCTGTGACTGTTCCCTTGGCTGTTCCCTGTGCTGCAGATGTTGACGAGTGCCGGTCGGGGTCGCACCAGTGCCGCTACAACCAGCTGTGCGAGAACACGCGCGGCAGCTACCGCTGCGTGTGCCCGCGGGGCTTCCGCGCCCAGGGCTCCGCCAGGCCCTGCGTGGGTAAGCTGCCACTCACCCCTCACACCTTGCCTCTGCTTCTGCCTGCCTTTCTCTAGAGACAAGCTTGCTCTGGCATTCCCAAGCTGCCCATCTAAAACAGTGTTCCATTCCAAACAGAGCTAAATGGTTCCAAACAGAGATTGGCTTGGGGCCGTTATTTTAAAACTAAGTGTAAGAGGGTTTCAGAACACTAGTGGATGGATGTGGCAAGTGACCACTCCACAGGAAGGCTTCAGTTATAAAAATCAGGTGGGGTTTGTTGATGTGCCTGGCTCCGCCCTGAAGACAGTCACACAGGGAGTCATGTGGGTTCCCCTAGAGAGTACACCCCCAGGAGCTGCAAGAGGCCCGACAGACCCAGAACTGAGTTTGGCTCCTGAACATCCCAAGTACATCTATCCTCTCATCAGGGGTGTTCCCCAGCAGGCAGAGCACAGGGACCTGATCTGCATTTATCCCTCAGTGCTCCCCTCCTGGCATGGGTGGTTCTCAGCAGGGAAGGAATAGAATCCCTAGCACTCACAGGAATGCCAGCCATGCAGTCACCCTCTGTGCCATCTTGGCATAAAGCCACGCAGGGTTTTCTTCCATGTCACCGGAGCTCTGATGTGGGGAGCAAGAGAGTTTAATGTGTGGGGCCATGGCAAGTGGATTAGCACATCCCCTGGCATTTAAGAGACTTCAGGAAGGCAGTAAGCACCTTAAGTGACTTAAGGTCACTTAGAATCACCTTTACTGCATTTATGTGAAATATTTAAAATGTAAGGGCTGACCTATCCTGATGATGACGATTTCTGAATGTGGGTATGTGACACCAAGAGAGGTTGGTTTCTGTTGCTGTTACATATCATGTCAGAAAAGCATTCCTCCCTGATGACTCCTTCAAGATTAGCTTTCCTAAGTAATAAATATTTTTTTCTTATTTTATTTTTTAACAGCCTAAGATTTTGGACTGTCAAAAGCCAGGAATTTTTGGGATTTTTAAAAAGAGATTAAATTGCAATAAGAAGTGTTTGGCTGTAGACCAATATATTGCTTTACTGCCTCTGTAATGAAATAAAACCAATCCCAGATTCTTAACTTATATTTAAGCTATTTAAACATCTGACAGGAAAAAGCCAGGTAAAGTCTAGGACTGTAGGTTTTCACAAAACACCAGCAGCTTTAAAGCTGCCTTCTGACCATGGGCTGCTAAAAGCTCCCTCCTAAAGTATTTTTATCCTTTGAATTTTTATGTTCCTAAAAATATATTTGAAATACTGATTCATCCAAAGCATTAGTTTTGTTAATAAAATCCAATTTTTATTGTCATTGTTAACAGTGAGCACAGGGAGGAGTTGAAAAGTAAGTAGGGCCCAGACTGAAAGAAGTAAATTTTGTTCCTGCCTGAATTTTGTGCCATTTTTACCCTGGGTAAAGCCCTTTGTGCCACCATTCCCTTTTCTGTTTGTTGGACAAGGATAAGATGCTCCTTTGGGACTCCACAGAGCTCTATCTGCCCATTTACAGCATTTCTGGTACCTGTGTTGTTTTCTCTCCTTTCCACATAGGTGGAAAGGCTTTGCTCAAAGTTGCTGTAATGCAGATTACACATGCAAGGCTATCTAGAATATAAAATCAGGTACTGTTTTTCAAATTAGAAAAAGCCTGAAAATGTAGCTATTTCAATTTCAAAGTAATTTTACCCTGTTCTTATAAATATTAGGTTTTCCATACCTCAGTAGCCTCTTCTCACAGGGGCAGTCTGGAACCAATGCTGGTGACTCCCTGCAGTCAGTTCTGCTTGTATTGCACAGGCTGCTCTTGCAAAAGAAATTGCTCAGATTTTTACGTGTTTTGTAATTTCTATGATAATCTTCTGTTGCTTATCCACAATTTGTTTCAAGGACATTGATTGTCATAAAGACATCAGTGTTAATTTATTTTAGGCAGGTGCAGAATGTAAAAGTCAGCGCTTGAGTGCTAAGGAAATAATGAGTTTATTTTCTTTTATGTTTATATGTATAATAAATTTTCCATCTTAAGCACATACTGAGGTTAATACACTTAAAATTCAGATGAGTTGTTGTCATACTTAAAGCGAAATTCTCATTTGTAAGACCTGAAAATTCTACCCTAAGGATAATTCCACAAGTATGTGAGGTTTCAGTTGTGTGTTTGCCAAATAACAGCTGGAAAATATTGTAACACTCTGCAGTTACTACCTCTGGATTTCCAACTCTTAAAGCATTTAATTATTAATATCCTCCTAAATTGTTTAAAACCTTAAATGTTTCAAATATTAACCACTTCATAAAGAAGCAGCCTAATGTTGTACTATATTTCTGACAGTATTGATTTTTAAGTACTATTCTCATGAATTTGTCGCTTGGGGAGTTACAAGCTGTGCCCAAAAGCCTGTTCACAGGGGATCCAAATGAAGCTGTAACAACACTGGCTTAATGCCATTTTTACAATAGTAATGGACAGAATACACACTACTATGAAATAATTAAATTATTATTGAGTCACCATTAAGATCATCTTTAATTTCTCGTAGGAGAATGTTTATAATATGTGTCAATTATAGCTGTGATGTATGTTAATAGGATTTTTATTTCTGGTTATTGCAGAGTTGTTTGGAATTAAAAGACTTTTGTCTTTTTCTGGTGAAGAAATACTAAGTTTGAAAATAAATACAGTATGTGTCAAATTTCCAGCTGAGTGGGAAGTAACTTGATAAAAACTAGAGAAAATTTATTTCTGGTAGTGTCAGAGAGACTGTGGGAGAAGGTCCTACAGTGTCAAGAGTACTCATAGTTACTTGGAGGGAAGGCCATTCAGCATATTTTACCCTTAAGGCCTTTACCATACTATGTATGCTCAATACTCAGTTCTGATTTAAGGATGGATATTTACTGCTGGGGTGGCTCAAATAACTTTGGAGTGCAATTTAAACAACTAAAAAGATATTGCTTGGAAAGCAAAAATAAAGTGAATTAATATGTCCTCTTAAGTCTCCAACCTGGCACAGTTGGAATGACCAGTAACAGCATCAAAAATTAGAACATACCCAACCTCTTGCCCCTGCAGCCTTGAAGCATGTTCTTGAGCCCAGTGCTCCATCCCTGGAAGTGTCCAAGGCCAGGTTGAGCAGGGCTTGAAGCAGCCTGGGATAGTGGAAGCTGTCCCGGCCCATAGAGGGGGTGGGAGCTGTAAGGTTCCTCCAACCCAAAACATTCCATGATTCTATGATTACCCCAACACAAGGCACAATAACCACATCAGAGCCTGTTGTGCTTCCCTTATGTGGGGTGTAAGGAATTTCTAGCACTGTACTTCCCCTGGAATGCTCTGTGTTAGCATTGTCTTTTAAAGAAGGGCCCAGCAGCTTCTTCCACTCATCTGTGGAGCACTTAAGGAATAAAACTCAATTACTAAAAGAATATTATATTGAGCAGTTGAGGCTGAAATGAGGCTTCAGCAGGGCTCCTGTCCTGGTGAGGACAGTCACATCAGCCTGTGGGAGAATGAGGATCTCTTACAGGCCAGGACAGTGGATCCTGCCTGCTTGGCCTAGTGTTCTCCACATTTTACCTCCTCCAAATCTTGCTTTTATGTCTTCAGCTTGTTCCTGAGACTATGTATCCGTGTGTATATATACGTATAGTTATGTGTTGTTGTTTGTTTGTTTTCTCTCCTTTCCGCATGGTGTGGGGCTCTGGATCATGTCACATGAGCAGACATTAATGAATGTGAACAAGTGCCTAAACCCTGTGCACTTCACTGCACCAACACCCCCGGCAGCTTCAAGTGTTTCTGTCCACCTGGGCAACAGTTACTGGGTGATGGGAAATCTTGCGCCGGATTGGAGAGGGTGCCAAATTCGGGTGCCTATTACAGTAGCTATAACTATGCTCAATTCTCCCCTGGGAGAGACAACCAGCAGCTGCAGCACTATTACAGGCACTCCTCAAATCTCTACAGCTCCTTCTCAGAGTATAGGAACAGCAGAATACCTTTCTCCAGGACTAGAAGGAACCTTAGAGAAACTTGTCCTGAAGGCTATGAGGCAAGAAATGCCAGATGTGTAGGTAAATGTCAGTCCTGTCTATGCAACTCTGTTTTGAGCCTTATTCTTAGGTTACTGTGTGATACCAGGGGCTGAGGGTTTGTGGTGCTGGGTTGTGTTTTCTATTACCCTGGTCAATATTCACAGGGTTCTGCATGTTCTGGTCTCAGCTGTATTGGCTCACATTGTAGCAAAAATGTTCTCAAACTTTCTTAAAACCTATTGTTTTAATTGTGCTGCTTATTACTTACTTGCAAAGTATTTACCTCTTAGTCTCTTTCTCCTGATCACAGTAGCTCACCTTGGTGAATCTTCTCACACTTCAAAAACCAACAGTAGCTCCAGTCTAGTCACAGTGCTTCTGTCAGACTCCCATTGGCAACAGTAATCTGTGTCAGAAAGGTTTGGAAATAAACATTTTAGAATTGATTACACTGGCAGTGTCACAAGACTGTCAGTCACTGTCACATGGGCAACAGGCACAGAAGCTTTTAAATAATTATTGTTATTTTATAAATAATTATTATTATTATTTTATGTAAGAAAAGGGGTTGCAATATAATTCAGTGAGCGTGGAGAAGACATCAAACCTTGTATTTAAGCTACAAAGAGGTTTCAGTAGTCATATCCATGTGGTTTGTTATGGTATAGGAATTTAATTGATAGACCTAGGAATAAACTCTCACTGAGGGAAGGAAGGGTTTGTTTCAAATTTGGATCCTCACGCCAGCTTTCAGTTGGAATTAGTTAATGTGCCATGAATATTAGTAATAGTAATATTCCATGAAACTTTAATTTCATTGAATAAATGCCTAAATTTGAAAAATACCCCCAAATGATGCTTTTGTTAAAGACAATTCTTTCAATAGGCAACCATCAGGATTTGCTAACAGCACGGAGGTTTGTAGTCACATCTGTTTCTCTAGTGCAGCCCTTGTTAGTCAGACAGAGGGGAAGCCAAAACCTTCCTCCCACTGGTTTAACCAGTGTGCATCTCTCCTGCACGAGATTTCTTTATTACTGTCCTGAACTAGGCAGATTTTTCAAAAGCCATTATAATTATATATTATCTCTGTCTAAATCGTGCTAATGTGCTTTGTAAACTTTACATGATGTGGTCTGGTACTGGTACTTCTGTATTTGAGAAAAAAGAGAGCATTTAGTGACAGTCTTCCCAACTACTGAGCCTAATTCATCCCTCTGGCATGGGCAAGGTCAGTTTAAAAGGGAAACAGCTTTGCCTGAGGAGGGAGTGACTGTAAGGAGGACTCCCCCAGTAGCAAGGCTTCCTCTGGTGAGATAATGAGTCTGAGTGTTCGCTAAGCATGTTGCTTAACACCTGATTGATTATCAGGCAGCTCAGATTGCTTTGGGGGCAGGACTGTGTATGACCCTGTCAGTGGACACAGGTGGCACATTTCTCTTTCTCCAGAGCTCTGTCTCAGCACTCAGCTCTCCTCAGCTGTAACATCTGTCACAGCTGCTCTTCACCGAAGGGAGGAGCCCCTCAAAGCTGACTTTAGTGCCTGCAGTTACAAGGAGTGGCACAGGTAAAGGGAGAGGACACTCTAGTCTTAGATGTTCAATCCCATCAGAAAAAAAAGACCCAGATGACTCCCACCAGCTCTGTCCACACCCTTGCAGTACATAAATAGGGGAAAAGTACCTGTGTTGATGGCAGGCTCAGGGAGTGCTGAGGTGTTGGTGCTTCTCTCCGCAGACATCGATGAGTGTGAGAGCAGAGACACGTGTCAGCACGAGTGCAGGAACAGCCTGGGCAGCTTCCAGTGCGCCTGTCCCGCGGGATACCGCCTTATGGCCAACGGCAAAACCTGCCAAGGTACGGAGAGACAGCTCTGCAGGGCTCTGGGCGAGGTCTGCAAAGAAACCAGACACAACCAGCCCCAGCACGTGGCTAAGCCACCTCTCTGAATTGGCTGTTTGAGAGTCAGCATTCAAAATTTCAAGTGTAAGAGGTTTTTATATTCCACACTTTATTGTTTCATAAAACATCAGGAAACTAGACAATTGCGACTTCTAATTCTCTGCAGTTCCCCTGTGACCTCCCATTCCACATTGAGCTCCAAACTCTAGGGTCAAACAGAGGCACTTTCTGGGCTCTGCTCAGCCTTTACCCACTTTGGTTTCACCCTTTAATTCTTTTACCAGCAGCTGATCCCTTGCACATTTTTCTCTCCAGATATTGATGAGTGTCTTGAAGAGAATATAAATTGTGGATCAAATCAGATGTGTTTCAACATGAGAGGAAGCTACCAGTGCATAGACACTCCTTGTCCACCCAGCTACCAGCGAGAGCCACATTCTGGGTATGTTTTATTCTCAGCCCCTTCTCACCTGTCCCAAGCTCAGCTCTTTAACCTGTGCTTGTTAAAGGAGAAAATTTAATTTTGCCTGACACCAGTAGAGCTCACGATAGCTAAAGGCAAGGCATTGACATTGAAGATCAGAGAGTCCTGGGATGGTTTGGGTTAGAAGTGAACCTTAACAGAACATTCAGTCCCACTCTCTGCCATGGGCAGGGACACCTTCCACTAGTTCAGGTGGCTCCAAGCCCTGTCCAGCCTGGCCTTGGACACTTCCAGGGATGGGGGCAGCCACAGCTTCTCTGGGCACCCTGTGCCACTGCCTCAACTGTTAGGAAGAATTCCTTCCTAGCATCTAATCTGAATCTCTCTAATTGCCTGACTTAACCATCAGCTTCAACGCATCAGATATATTCTTTTAGTCATGAAAATGACGCTAAGTTCCTGTTACGGTTTGTTATTTCCCCATTCTGGGGAAAAAGTCCGTATTGATTTCTTTTAATCTTTCGATATCCTGAAAGAAAAAATAGCTTGTTTCATAGCCAGAAACCATCTTTTGGGATCAAACTCAACTGCAGTGACATCTATGCTGACATGGAGGTCATGTCCTTTGACCTCCATTAGCACTGGCAAACTGCACTAGCAAAGATTTCATGTTTTAACTTTTGATTAATAAAAGTAAGTTTTATTTTGCCCCTCATTCCAAATTCTTTATTTTATGACCTAACAGACGCATACCTCAAATGCTGCCCAGAACATTTTAAACTCGATCTTCCCATTCTAATGTTTAAGAGCCCACAGATGTCAGTGACATCAGTGTAGCCAACATCTTTCTGAAATGATCCTGTTGAGGCAAATGGGGACATTAAACTGAGTGCAGCTTTAAAGGAACAAAGGATGAAGAGTGCATGAGCACGTCTAGAGAAGTTTTAATCTGCAACAGGGTAAACAGGGGAAGAATTTCTCCTCTAAGATACTTAAGATACTGGTACTAGGTGCTTAAGATACCGGGCTAAAGTCTTCTGCTCGTTCCTAGATTCTGTCTCAAAAGCTGCCCAGCCAACGACCTGGAGTGTGACCTGAGCACGTACGCGCTGGAGTACAAGCTGCTGTCGCTGCCCTTCGGCATCGCGGCGGGGCAGGATCTGATCCGGCTGGTGGCCTACACCCAGGAGCGGGTGATGCACCCCAGGACCACCTTCCTGCTGGCGGAGGAGGACCCGGCCGTGCCGTTCGCCCTGCGGGATGAGAACTGGAAGGGGGTGGTGTTCACCACGCGGGCGCTGCGGGAGCCCCGGACGTACCGCATGGGCGTGCGCGCCCTGTCCTACAGCGCCGACGGCAGCGTCGAGTACCGCACCACCTTCATCGTCTACATCGCCGTGTCCGCCTTCCCCTACTGAGCCTGCAGGAGCCAGCTGAGCCTCGTCCTGCTGCTGCTTCAGCCTGGGCAACCACTGCACTCCAAAGGTGCTATGCTCTCTTCTCCTACCCTGCTTCCCAGAGGCTGCCTCTCCAGTTCCGTTCTTCCAGCTCAAGAGGAAGATCCGTGGCTTTGAGGACCTGTTACCACTTGCTTTATTTATTACACTGGAATAGTTATTTTCCACAGTATGTTACGAAAACCAGCAGAGAAAAATCCGTGTAGTCTAAGCAGTAAGCAAGGAGCAGCCTCCACTGAAAGTAACTGAAGAAAATAAACCCGTAATTTCAAGTGGTCTGCATATTTTAAAGGTTGCTAAGTGATTTAAATTCTATATCTATTAGGTATTTTCCTTATCAATTACCCAATAGAATTAGGGCTGTGCTATACTATGTTGTGTGCTCGAACCCACCAAATGCCACTGTGCCCAAGGGTTGCAAATGCTGAAACAAATGAAATTAAAGTTTGTTTGCAGCTAATGAATCTACAGAAGAATTTGGAACTGGTACATTTGATTTCCATGCAAGTTTAGAGATGTTGCTATTTTTTGGAAGAAAAAACCAAAATGGCTTCTTCTACTTTATAGAGCAGGTATTTTATAACTTGTTTTTACTCTACCATTCTGGTATAGCCATTTATTTAACCCAAACCCATATCCGCTGCCATACTCCCAGCTCAGTAAGTGGCCTGGGGTTTTACGCACATGGAACATTTTTCTCCAAAGGTGATGATGTAAGTTTGGTTCAATAATGTCAATACACTGTACACAAGTAATTTTGCCAAGATGTATTCTATTTTTATGGACGTGTATATATGTGGTTTTTCCTATGTGTATTTTCTATGCAGTATCTCAAGAGTGTTTTACAATTAAGTTTGCATAAAAGGACAATGTCAGTACAATAAAAATAATCAAAATAAAGGTTTCCATCACCTTTGAGACTGCTGGGAGTTTTATCTTTGAAAAAATTTAATTTCTAAAACTCTCACCCTAGGTGTCAGGGGAAAATGTAGAGGGTATTGTGCCCAGCAAACCAGGGAGTAGGTCCAGCTCTTCTCCCTCTTCCTGGCACTCTGGGGTAGTAAGAGATTATCATCAGCTTTAAAGTAGATTTTTAGCCACAGGGACAAACTGTCTCCCAGTAGAATTTTATCTCTATTCATGTGTATTATTAACTAACTTTAGACATCTCCACTTGTTGTCCCTTGTTTTTTCTTCCTTTTCTAGTGCACCAAGTGAAGTAGTTCTGCAAAACAAGGACAACTTAAAATTACTTTACACTTTATACAAATTTATCTGAGTTACAGACTTCAAACTGAACAGGTTTGCTTCTTGGAAAACTGACTTGAAAAATAAAAGCAGCTCAAAGAAGACAAATCCCATGAAAAAGACATGAGGAAAGACGTGAGAAGTTAAAATAGTACAGGTAGTTACCTCAATGTCTTTTACAGATGAGAATCAGACTGAAAGTGATGTCCTTAAGGGAATCTAATTCCACTCCCAAAACAAAAATTTTACTCTGACATATTTTGTGAGAAGGGAAAAAATGTCAACAGAGAGTTGACAGCCTTTAAAGGCCAATGTGACCTTAAGTAATAGTCACCAGATGGAAGCCACATACAGCCATGGCTCCAAGTTTGCCTTCTCATCCAGGCTTTCCAGGAGGAGCTGCTTGTGCATGTGCAAGGTGTTCCTTACCCTGAGATGATGCCAGGACTGAGGACTGCCCAGTGAGATCTGGTGAGTGTGGTGGTTTTCACTCAGGGACTCAGAAGGGAAGTGCTGAGTAAAGGACACCTTGTGCCATGGCCTTCTCTTCTTTGGACATCTTGAGCTGTGTTACATCTTTCACTTCTGTGCTGTTGGAAAGGTTGCAAGTATGTTAAATTAAATCTCTGGGCAATTGTACCTTCTGCTGCTGCTCTACCTCCACAGGCTACCTGGCCCTGTTGCTGCTGGAGAATCTGCTGCTTATCAGTTTTCCTGGTCTAACTTGAGAGGCAAAGGACAGGTTAGTACATGTTTATGTGCCCACAGGAACTTGGGTGTTTGCTAAACATTAAAAATCCTGCTTTCATAAATCCAAGTTTTAAATACAACAAGTATTCTACTGTGTTTATTACCACTTTGAATAAGGCTGCCCAAACCTTAGATGCAATTTGCAGTGTCTCAGGGCTGTACAGTCACTTTGTGCAAGCCCCTCTATTAGTCTTCAGCAATAATTTGCACTGTTAAAGGTTCACTACCATCACATAAAAGACTGATACGGTCACCACACCATTTGTCACAAAACTATTTGCAAATGCTCTCTTATCACAAGCAACTAACTCTCTAAGAGCAGTATGTCAGAATGTTAAGTTCTTATTAAAAGACAACCACCAGAAAAATAGTACTTAAAAAATTGAGGTCTCAGGGAGAGCAATTAATGAACAGTTAATGGTCCACTGCTACCTTGGGCCTGTGCTTACCTTCCTTCTGCACCAGCCTACTGTTCCCACTGCTTATTGGATTTTACTGGAGCAAATTTTCTCCTGGCCCATTTATCCCTGAAACACTGTCCTGTGCCACAGACTCCTGCCTCTGTTCCTGGCCCTCACCTCTATGCAAACACAGCAACATTTCATTAACTACACTTCTGGGGTCAAACACCCTGTGGAAGATGGCAAAAAATCCGTGAAGATGGCAAAAGAGGATTTATCTCCCATAGGAAGGAATTTGTTCATAGGGGTGGTTTCAGGGTGACGTCTGGTGGCATCTCAGCAGCTGGGCACAAATGTCCTTAGGCTCACCTCCCAGTGGGCACACCCTGGATCCCAGCCACCTGCTTGCTACAGCAGTGCCCAGAGTACTCAGCCCACACGTGTATTCCAGGAAAACATCTGCTAAACTCCAGCCTTTGCCAGAGTACAACCAGACTCACTCTTCCTCTCAAAAAAAAAAATCCTTTCTTGGTAAAGCCTGAAGGAAACTATCTGTTAAATACAGCCCTTTTCAAAAACCTTCCAGATCTATGGTCTAGGAAAGGAGTAGGGCTAGAAAAGGAGTTCAGGGAACTAGGGCAAACTGGGGCCAGAAAGGATGGAAAATTCACGACCGGCATCTTTAAAGGCGACTGATGCCCTAATGCCAACCCCACCACAGCATAAGGTTTCTGTATCTCACACCCTCCAACAAGGCAGGTGTTCAGGAACCAGAGGCAGGTAAGGAATACCATCACACCTGCTGCAGGGATCCAGCTGGCCAGCCTCTGGAGAGAGGAAATACACTGGGGTTTTGTTTTCCTTCACTCACTGGCTGAAGTAAAAAGCTACTGCACGAGTACAGTAATGAGCCTGTGCTGGATGCACAGGACTAAAGGGAAAACATGTCAGCAAGGACCAGAGCAGCTGTGCCTGACTGGGAAATGTCCACATCCAAGTCAGATCCAGACAGTGGGTGCGAAACCAGGCCAGCTGCTGAGTAATGCAGCCGTCATTGCCCACATCGGCAGGGCACTTACAGGCAGGACACTGCTCCTGGGGTCCAGGGGGGAGTTCTACTTCACAGGCGTTTCTAGTTCTGGCAGCTCCCATCCAAGGCTGCTGCCAATAAAAACTTGGCACAGTGCAACAGCTGAAATCCATGGATTATCTTACGAGGCTGGAATCCCAGTGCCTGTCCCGCTGTCCACACGAGTGGGAGCAGGACACAGCACTGGCTGTGGGATCCCCTGGCCAAAGTGCAGAGGAGGCACCTGGCACATTTCCCACATTTCCCGTTACCTCTGTCAGGATATGGGATGTACAAATGCGTGGATGGGCGAGGGCTGCTGGGCAGTGCCGTGATTTGTTTCTGTGGAGAATCCTGAGGGCAGATAAGGCTCCTCCAGCCTTGTGGTCTTTGGCATCAGCTTCAGTGGAGAGCTTTGATCCAGCCCAAAAAACAAATGGATCTCATTGCCATCCCTCAGCATCACAATGAAGGCTGAAACCTAAAGCACCCTCTTCACCAACTTCCATAAATGCTGGAGAGTCTGAATGGCTTAAGTGCAGCTCTGTTTCCTAGGGAAAATCAGAGACATTTTCAGCTCTTGAACATGCAGAAGTTCCCCATTCATGCAGAGGTGCTGCTCCACAGGGACTACAAGAACTCTTTGTGAATGACTTCATTTTCCCCTTGTAACCCTGGGCTGGGTGTGAGCTGGGGCACCAAGGAAACACCAGAGAGTGCCAGCTGATGGCTGAAGCTAAGTGGAGCCTTAGGCATCACACCTCCAGCAGCACTGCACTAATCAGCTCAACATCGAAGCAGTGCATCCAGCCAGGTCCTCTGAATAAGGTTAAATGTGATCCCTAGCTGGCTGCAGATTTTTATACACACATTTGCATGTCTGGACACACAACTCCATTCACTTCTCAGATCAGTGGGTTCAATGTTCACATCTTCAGTGCCCTACTGGTGCCAGATTATTCTGCTTTGATAAGTTTAGAAAGGGAAGCAAGGAGACTTGCTTACAGATAAAGGCATATGGATAAAAAAGATGCTCTTCAGCACTAGCATATATTCAAATTATTATTTATGAATAGCTAAATAATGGAGGCATCACAAACATCACCAAACCAAGGGGCTGTTCAGAATACAGAGCAAAGGTTAAGAAATGCTCTGAAGTAATGCTGTGCAAGGAGAAGAGAATCTATTATTTTTCGCTGTATGTAAGCACTGCACACCTCCTGTGGTTCTGGATAGCTTAAGTAGTCTTGCAATGCAGTGAGATGCAGCTGACTTCCTTATTAATAACTTCTCATTGCTAAGGACTGAGGCAAGCTCCCCCCACACCTTTTAACAGCTCACTGCACAGCAGTCACACAAATCAAGTCTTGCCCTCCTGCTCAATCACAAGAAGTGTCTCAAGGACTCCACTCACAGAGAACACCTGAGAGGTATGAAGAGATCTGCACTGCCCCATAATTCAAGCAAGGCCAAACTCTTGGTATGCAAAACTGTAGCAGAACCACTGGCAAACACAAAGTTGTATGTAAAAGCTTAAGAAAAGGAATGTATCTAATTTGGGGTCTCCAGCTTCAGAGGCAAAGCCAACCAGCATCCCTGAAATAAAGATTCTCATGAGTATTCCCCATTACCATCGTCCCTGATAAACACAGTGGTGCATAAAAAAAGTCCACTTCCAAACATCATCAAGGTTTCTTCACAGGGTTTTACCTGCATTGTCTCTGGAATCTACTGCTGTAGATGTTAAAATGAGGTTTACAAATCTGGGAGAACAATGAGTTCCCAAATACCAGAGGAACAACTAGAGTGTTCTTCACACCATGTCGAGAGAGGAAAATGCGGAGTTCTCTGGTGTCACTGCAGGACTGACTGAAATGGAAGAAGCAAAAATAACAGGAGAAAACAACAGTAAAACACACTGAAGAGACTACAGGAGCCCCAGTGATAAGCAGGGGAGGACAAAGCTTTCTTGCACCAGAACCAGACAGTTTCTGCTGAGACACCCTAGCAGCTCCCATCCATCACTTCTTCAATTTGTCTTCTACTTAAAAGAACTGGACTTTAAATATAAACCTCGTAAATAACTCTGATTGCATCAAATTTATTCATCCTTCCTCATCTGTCTCATCCTTCCTCCTCTGTCTGTGAGCAGAATTAGCTCACCAGTACTCACTCTTTACCCAATCCTTCAGGCCAACCTGCTTTTCTCAGCTGCTGTGGCCTTGTTGAAAAGGAAATATTGGTGGTTTTCTTACTGGTTGCTCTGCAATGCTGTCAGTGATGCACAGACTGATAGAGAACCTCAAGTTGGGTGTAACCCTGCAAAGCCTGTGCCAAAATATTACCGCTAACGTTTCACAGCTCATGTTTTGAAAATTTTTGGATGCATAAACAATGTTGTCCTTTAATAGATGAGGCTCTAAGACAGAAGTGGTTTGTGTTCACCAGCCCAAATGCACAGCGAGGTAATATCATGGTGTTTTTACTACCTGTAGTAGCTTTACTACAGACAGGCAAAGAGCCATCAGCAATTACCAAAAAGTCACATCTAATGAAAGCCAGTCACGACCTTGTTAAAAAACTCCAACTGCCTTCAAATTGAGCACCTCAGATAATCAAAATCTCTCTTAATCATAGAAAACTTCTCAGCAGATACAAGTAATAGCAAAAGCTAGAGCTGATATAACCCAAATGGTCCTGATACAGATTTGAAAATTATAAACAGGACAGAAGAGCCCACTGCAGAATGAATTACCATGTAAAAACACACCAGCAGAGCAGCTAATGGAAACAGGCTAAACTTAGCTGAGAATCAGCTTTTTGGAGGAGTAACGCTGGTTTTGGGGCAGTCAGGTTCAGCAGTGAAATTCAGCACCACCAGATTAGCCCATTTGTTTACAAAGCCCTGCTGATTATTGAAATAAATCACACAGCACTGGTTTTGCTCCCATCTTGCGTGCTAGAAAGGAATTAATAGAAAATAACAATCACTGAATCTTCAGCCTGAAACTGGAATTTAAACTAGTCATGCTAAAGTCTGAGACATTTTCATAGTTTAGAGCTGTGTGAGTAAATTGCCCATTTCCACAAGTTTTTGCAGTATTGTGACAGAGTTCTTTGACCACCTAAAGCTGAGCTGAGAAAAACACGATGGATGTTTGCTCCACTTGCCAAACCCCAAACTCTCCCACTTTTCTGTCATCAATGCTTCCAATACTCAGATGCATATCCAGACAACATCTTCAAATAAGATATTTGGTCCCAATTACACTGAAGTCAAAGTCTGAGCTTTATGTACCTGAGCATCAACTTCTTAGCCACCTCTCAATGACAGCAATAACCTTTCCTCTGACTATAGCAAATCCTTCCCCCCCACTCACAATAACTCTGAGTACTGCTACAAAGACCTTGATCTTAGTCTGCAAACACAAGCAGCTACTTTTTCAGGTCCTCTTCAGCCTATATTTACTGCCAGGAATTAGCCTCACTACACTTCCAGATCTGTTTGCTTTTCCTCTCAAATGGGCCTTTTCTCACTTGGCAGGAGTTTGCTCCTTGCACAGAAAGACTTCATTTTGCTCTTTCAACTCTTTCTCCAGGGTACTCCTCTGTTGGGGTGTCATTAGAGGTAAATATAAAAAAGACAAATGTGCAACTACAGGAAAGGAGTCCAACACCATTTTCTGTATAGGTTATCTAAAAATTAGTTTTGGAAGCTATTAAACACCTTCCAATATAACACCATGTTGGTAAACAGCACTTTCATAATGATTTCCCTTACGAGAGGGTTGGTTATTGAGCTGTTTTTTCCAGTTTTACAAACTCTCTCCAGATAAACTCCATTCCATTACAGACAAAGGTGTTTGTGCTTGGATTTTAGGACCTGTTCTGCAATGTACTCCTGGGGGAAGAACAGGGAGTTCCTCTGGCTCACAGTCTTATATATTATCTTACAAGGAATGCACTGGTACCACACCAAAACCCGTGATGGAGAAGTATTCTTGAATGTATGAATGCTGCTACCAAAAAAAAAACCAGAGTTTTACCTGGCAGGATTAAGTGGAGGAGCCCTTGTTGCTCCATGGAATGGGACAGTGACAGAGTAGTGGTGCCAAAGGCAGGACCCACTGGCATCAGAAGTCTTGGACTGCAGGTGGCCCAATGAAACTTGCCATGAATATCAGATGCTGCCATGAGCACTTGCAGGTTTCAAATGGTGGTCACAGAGACAAAAATTCCCTAGGTCAGAGATGTCCATGAGCATGAGTGACTCAGCAGTACCAAACCCCCAGGAGTCACAGACAGACCTGTGATACATTTAAACCAGAAAGGGAATCCACAAACACCAGGTCATGTTTACTTTACACCATGGATGTATGGATTTAGTTCAAGTGGGAGCTGTCAACAACTCCTGACACCATCCTGAGCAGCTGCTTCGAGTACATGAGCACTTACCAATGCACCCTCAAGCCCACAGCACACCGGGACAACTGCAAAACAGAAACCAGAATCAGAATCATATTTGCTGAAACAGTGGACAGGTACTTTTAAAAAATGTAATTGGGATTTCATTCTTTTGTTTCGATTTCTCTTAAGCTATCAGAACATAGAGCATCAAAAAGCTCTGCTACTTAGCAAGGAAGCCTGCAGTTACAGATCTGAGCTTAGTTCTGAACCTCTGGGATGAAATTCCATTTTTTTCAGTATTGTTTCCAGCACAAAATGAATATGTATTTATAGTGTTTATAAGATTGTTGGCATATAATAATAATATTAACTTAATCAAATTAATTAATAAAATGAGAGTTAATGTTCTCACACAGAGATAGAAAAAGCTCCCTATGAATACCTGAACAAAGAATTGCCTACATGCCGTGAATTATTTTTTTTTATGAGTTATTATACATTTTCACCTGGAGTATTATATCCTGTGTCCCATATTCCAAGTGAGCTGTAGATCCTCTTTGAGAGAGACTGACATGAAAAACAACCATTGCTATTGCCTGAATGGTCACAGGTTAGGTAGCCCTCTTCTATTGACAGATGTTCTCAGAAGACTGAGATTTCAAATTAAATCTGTTGTATTTTAACAACAACAACAAAATCAAATATTTTGAGAGTTATAATATCTGTGTCTGTAGCAGAACTGATATGTCAGTTATTCAGTCAATTTTCTACTCCAGTTTTCCACAGACAGATTTTGTAAGTAAAGATAATCTTTGTTTGCATTTACCTATTATGCAGCACTTGTTTATTTTTAAGGTGTTCTGGTCCTGCATTAAATGCATTTACTTTAATAAGATGAGCAACAGTAGTTGTAAATCAGAACATCTGGAAATGCCTGCCATCTGCCAGACAGTCTTGTGAAAGAGTAATCACTCCAAATAGATGTTATTTGCAATGCTCTTTAATATTATGCCAGATAAAGTGAATATAAAAATGTAAAAAGCATAAAAGGATGAAAGTAACATCATATCCCTGAAATCATCACCAAGTGTCCTTATTTTCTGATGTTCGCATATGAATCACAAGCAAACTACTGTCCTGGTAAGACCCAAAGGTCCCTGAAGGGGAACATGCATGATGTTCACAGAGGGAAAAAAAGGAAAGAGAAAAATAGAGCAAAACCTACAGATTTTCATGTTCTATGGGCAACTTAATTGTTCAAGGGAATGTCCATAGATTAACTGAGACAATTAAGGGTGACACTTTTGAATTAAACTGTTTTCATTAACAAATGCAGAGTTGGAACGGACTTCAAAAGAACATCATCATGATCTTATTTATCATTAAGTCAATACCACTATTTCCTTTCATTAGAACATAAAGTATAAAGTTATAAGGAGGAACTAATGGTAAATATCTACACTTTCTCACTCTTCACTATTTAATGATGCGATCTTGCTACAAACCAAGCAAGCTGCTTTTAAATTATCTTGTATTAACCTAAAGTAGTGTTTCAGAGGGATCATCTTTGTCGTTGAGATATGTTTAAATTTTAGCTTTGGTTTCAAAACTGAGTTAAAAGGCAAACTAGTACGGTGATCAAGATGCTCTAAGAGCAACTAAAATTATCTACCTAAACGTTACTTCTGAAACTAAAAATACCCGAAACAAATTACTGGTTGGGAAGCTGTTGAGCAGCAGGAATGAATATTTTTCCCAATTTTATTCACAGAAAGCTGCAGATGCCACACACCTTGTCTTTTACAACTACTGGAGTGATTTTTCTAGTTCTTATTCGCATCAAAATTTGCCTAAATTTCACAGTTAGCAAGAGAAACCAATAATTGAATGGCAGAGCTCACAGACTTGGAAGGACAAATTTCAAAAGGGTGAGTGAGGCCAGTGAGGCCTTCTCCCCTCTCACCCCAAGCTATTGAGAAAGCAGAAATTACCCTAGCAGAGGAGGGACTGAAGCAAAATACTGGAGCCATTGGCAGTTGGCAGTGTCAGGAAGCTGGGAAATGAGTGTTATTGCCTCTCCATTAATTATGAAATGGCAACGTTTTACTGGTTGTCCAAAGAAGACTCTGACAGATGGCTGTGATAGACAACTTAGTAAATGGAAATATATCAGATCTGTTTACAGTGAAGTAATGTCTCCAAAATAACTGTCTCTGCTCTACTGTCTTACAGCAAGAGCCTTCCAAAACCACCTCAGGTTCCTGCTACAGCCTCAGCTTCACTGTGCTCTTACAGCAATGCAGACTGAGAGGGCAGACAGGGAGGGACACCAGGAAGGAACTCCTGCCACCAAGATCCTTCTCTCACCCTGTTCAAAAATGCATCCAACTCCAGCTTAAAGTACATTTGGTCAGCAGGCCGTTCCCAAGTCTCAGTGATAAAATGCTTAAGAACCTTGTTCTAATTTCCTGCAACCTTACTCACAAAGTTCTTGAAATTATTGGACTTTGGCTGCTTTAGCTAAAGGTTTTATTAAACTAAAGGTTCAAATAATCCTCTTCCTCTTGATCCCCCAGATCCTTATTGCCTGGAGGTATTTATGCACAGAAATGAAAGCCCTTCTTTGCTAGAATTAACAAAATAAACTCCTCTGTGCTTTCCTCTTGCATCTTTCCATTACTTTATTTATTATTGCAGCCTCTTCTCATTTGTCTTACTTTCAGTACCTTGTGCTCAGGCAGCCAAAGCTGCTCACAGTATCCCATATCAGTCTAAAAATATTAGTCAAGGCCCATGGTCTTTCACTGAATCCAGGCTCCTGAATTTCTGAACTGTGCTGGTCTAAATGTCAGCAGAAGAGTTTGAACAGCGTGTTCACAATAATGGGGGAGTTTTATCTGGCCACACAGTGAAGTTCACTGAGTAACCCGAGCCTTTAGGAGCAGAGCACCAGGGCGTTGCCATGAGGTAACACAGAGTCATCAGCCCCAGCCAGAGCCCTGGAACAGAATGTTATGAATATAACATCAACCTGAAAATGGTGCCAAACTTCTGCAATCCTTGCAAATTCCACAGCCATCTCCCCCATCCCTCAGGATTCCCAAAGACAAAAACACTTAAGGCTATCTGCTGGCAGGGAGGGCTATTCCCAGTCTCTCCATGGGTGAGTATTCCAGGCAGTGCCTGCTGCCCACGGCTGGTAGCTGCTCACTGACGCCAAATCCTCCTTCTCTCACGTCCTGTGTCTGCAGCCGAGCCCATTCCCATCAACGCCCCGCTGCCAAACAAGCCAGCACACAACTAAACCAACACTGAGGGACTCACTGAGAGCCCAGAGCCTCTCAGTCTCTGCTTACGCCTTCCAGCACCTCCTTCACCTTCACTGCCCACGTTCAACTTGCCTCCCGCTAAGTTCTCATTAATGCCACGTTTAAAATTCATCTGAACTGGCCCCATTTATCACTGGATCTAATAATGCAGCTGGTTAAAATACAAGGCCACCCTCTGGTCACTTCATATTCATATGTATTCGTATTCATATGTATTTCAGTAAATCTGAGGAGAAACAAAAGGGCTCATCCCATATGGACACCACTTACCAACCAGGATAGTCCAATAACAGTGCCAGTCTGTCCTTCATGTTTTCCACCTCAAGAAACACCACAACCATCTCAGCAAAGCCTCAAGACAATATTCAGGATTTGTACATATTCTGAAACCCCTATGAAACTCCTGGGAATTTAAAAGCATCCTAAAGTTTAAAATTTATTATATGGGGGAAAAAGATTCTTGGATGTTTTGTGGCTTTTCACTTAGAGGTAATAAGCTGGAATACATTCCAATAGCATCTATTATTTTATGTATATATTTTACTGACATAAATAACTAATTTAGGAAGTTTTCCTAGTTAAATGATCCTTTCTTAGGATTACTTAAATAGCTACTAGATGCAAGGTCCTAAAGGAAATATTTATCATCACATTTATAAATTAGTGCAAATAACTGAGTTTTCCTGTTTGGTCTTCATTTTGTGCAAAATAGGCACAATTGATATCCAAGCTTCATCAGAGCCTGATATAAGCTTAGAAAAATATATTATTATCTATGTTCTATTTCAGAAATAACCCCTTTAACCTAGTCTATGCTCACAGCTCTAGTATTTGTATGTAAAAATAACCGAAATGCATTAAAAGTAAAGCCCAAATGGTTTGGGAATTTAAATATTTATGTGTTATATCTGAAACAGTTTATAAAACTAATTTTACTCAAGCTAAAGTCACAAATTTAGCTTTCTCTAGGCTTAACGGAGCTAAAAAATATTCATAGAAACAGATGAGACTATGTAGCACAATAAAAAGGTCAAACATGCCCAAGACACAAGGAGAAGCACCTTATCTCTATTTAGAATTTACATCTTTCTAGTTTAAACTCATACTTTCACACGAGAACAGTTTATTAAGATAGAATGTCTTCAAATAAAAGTTTTTATCTACAAATAAAAGTCGCATCTTTTTGGCGATTCTGAAATTAATTTCCTAGAATTTGACAGACAGCCTGCAGTCCCACTGCTTTAGCTTCTTCATCCTCAAACCTTTTCTAGCAATTCTTCCTCTAGTAGATGTCCACTTTATGGATTCTGAGGATCATTTTGAAAATGTGGTGTTCATATCACAGTTACATCAAATTACTTTTTAATCTAAGAGTTACACTAAACACTTAGAAGGACTTGCTGTTCCCCTGAACACACTGGTGAGTTTGGAGCATATCCTTGGTTGAAATGTATAGAAGTAAGGAAAAAAAGATTAATTGAAACATCAAGAGATCTGAATTTCCACTGAGTTTGGCATGAAAGGCTGACCAAAATGCTTCCCTTTTCAGCTCCTTTTCCTTTCAGTGTATTCAGGATACCCAAGAACCCATGATCAGGTATCAGGAAAGGACCATTGCAGGATCTTTCCTTGGGCTGTTCTTCCTCACGTGGCCCCCACATTCATCAGAGAGTTCATTTTCACTGCTATTTCACATCATAGTATAGTCACTAAGTTCCTGTGGGATTGGCTTTGGCAAGCTGTTACACTGAGCTTTCCCATAAATTGTCTCTCCACCTGCTCATTTCTCACATCCTGCATTGAACAGCAGCAAGAATTTGGCTGAATCATTTACTAAAGCAGAGGCAGAGCAGGGGCTCTAATGTTCATTGTCAGTACTTTGGCACACGCACCTCCACCCCATGCTGAAGGTTTTCACTCTTCAGCAGAAAAGGAAGCAATTAGCAATGTCATTTTGTTACTGGCAGGATTTCTGGAAGGCCATGCTTTTAAGCAGCAGTTATTGTATACAATCATAGTTATGCAAATTCTTTTTTTCCAGTCTAATTGAGCCTTTATGATATTTGTTTCTCACAGCACAGCACCCATAAACACAGGATAAATTATGTTCTCTTGTTAGAATACGCTTATGTCAACGCATATTCTTTACCAACATCCCTGGGATCTTCTCTTATTTTCTGAAAACTACCTTTGAGCAAAGGATGTTGCCAATACTCTGAGCTCAATCTTTCAGGAATAGAATTGTCTTAAGGGTGGTGCATTATTTACAATTTTCATTTTCAAACCAACTGCTTTGGTCACAAAAACATATGACTCATTCTGAAGTGACTGAAAGAAGGCTGCCCGTAAAAAGTCCCATCCTCCAGATACATCTCAGATGATGTACTGAAACAAGATTGTTAGGTGCAGAGGGAAAGGACTTCTTGTTTGGTTGCAAAGCATCTTCCTTTTCCTTTGGGAGAAGAGAAGCTTGTAAGGATGACCTGCTATTCCCTTAAACACCTCCTCCTAGCATGTCCTTTACAAATACACCTTCCTCATGTCAGAATCTGACATCCAAAGCCTGTTCTAATCTTTTGGGATAAGAGAAAAAAAACAAAACAAAACAAAAAAGAACCAAAAAAACAAAACAAAACAAAAAACCCCAAAACAACAAAAAAAAAGTGTCTATGCTAGAAAGGGAATCTTCAAATTATGCTTTTATTAACAGTCTTTCTTCAAACTAGGCTTCTATTGCAGGCAGGTATTACCTGTAAACCTGTCAGTCCATCAGAGAGTGATCCAAATGGCTCCATTCTCTACTGGAAAGATTTTCTTTTCCTTGCAGTCCTCATTACAGCTCAGAGTCCCTCAAAAAGTTGAGTTAAAGAGCCATCAGCATAGAGAACACTGTGACAGAAACAGAGCAGACCATGTTTGGTGACACAGACCCATTCTCAGGTGTCAGTTACAGAAAATACAGGAAACTGTTGCCAGACTTTGGTGTTCCTTTTCCCTTGACAGTGATGCCAATCAAGGTACAAAGTTTGTCAGATGCACCTGCACTCTCATCCTGTCTGTGCCTTGGGAAAGAGAAAGGTTGATAGCCCACATTCTTCTCCTAGACATGCATCATGTTCATATATTTTATATGTGGGTGAATGAGCTGGGATGGAGAGATGCATCTGTTTTCTCTTTCTGGGAACATTAGAAGGATTTTTTTTTTTTTTCCTGGCTGTTATTAAGGCTACAGTTTGTGATCAATAAAATGGATTTCTGACACTGTAGTTTCTTAAATGTTATACCAGACTATAACATACCCATCTATGCAGTAAGAAATATTACATATTTAAATATCACATATTTACAGCCAAAGGTTGACATCAGTACAAATTATAGCTCTGTAAAGTACACCAGAAAACCAGTTCTGGGACTTCAGAGTAAACATAAAGGCAATCCCCAGTTAAAACTTAGACATGTCAACGACCAAAACTCTATACTACAGAGGGCTCCATAATCCTAATTTGAAATCCTCTAACCCTGATCTTGAGTACCAGATTAGATTTCTCCTAGCTCTAATCCTATCTCTGCAATCCCCAGATAATGTAAATATTGATGTGCTGAATTGTTAAATCGAATCTTCCCTATAGGCAGAGATTAGTACCTCTATAAAAGTAAAATACAAGGCTGTAGTCATGTCATGTCATGTCTGCTGACATTTTTTGGGCTGTAGAAGTCCAAATATTGACTCCAGCCCACATCCTTAGGCTAACCTCAATAATAAAACCAATCCCTACAGTAAATGAGAGCAGCAATGTGAAGCAACTGAAACACACAAATTTCTGAAAATTTAGACCGAAACTGAAATATGTAAATTGAACTTTAAAGAAATTAAAGAATTTCGCTGAAATTCTATTACTAAGCATATACTGAATATCAGCCATAAATATTAATATGAAGACCCCAAACTGAGTTTTACTGTAGAGATCAATTCCTATGATAGTGCAGAAGGTAATACCTTTGTCAGCCCTCAGCCCTCCTTTTAATCTCCTAGTGCCAGAGCTCCAACACCAGAAGCCCTGACTGTGAGCCCAAACAAATGCTTAGTAATATCAGTAGATTGATCAATCCCTACAGTAAATGAGAGCAACAGGGCCGTGCCAGGCACCTCCCTAAAACTGAACACCACAAAGTTGAATCACTGACTTATAATCTAACTTTAATTCAAACCATAAAATTAATTTGAAGTCTAGAAGGGGGATGAGTCATTTAAACAGAAAAGCTGCCAGCCCTCTTTCAACTCCTTTAAAATCCACAGAGGCTCATCTTCCCAAAGCTTGTTGACCTTGACCCCAGCACAGTCATCCCCTCAGGAAGGATATGGGGACTAGTTCACATCCCCAGCCCCAATAGCTGTGAGTGCTGGCAGTCCATGCTGTGAAGGAGAACTGTTTAGCAGAGGTAAGCCCCTCCCTGCCAGAAGGGAGCTCCTACTACCCATGCTGGTGCCCTTGAGAAACAGGTAATTACATGGGCTTCCAGCTTCACCTTTCCAAAACCTAATACTCAGCTCTAACCCAAGACTTAATTATAGGAGAACAGAAGCTAATGCCTAGAAATTTCCTGATATATCAGAAAGATATCTGGATAACAACTACAGCTTGGGGGTTTTTAAAATTTTATTTTCCCCCATCAGTTAAGGACAATAATTTTGCCTTTGCTGCAGATCATTCCTGCTTCAGATCAGCACTGCACAACCTCTGATATAACACAGCCCTGCTGAATAATTTACATATTTGCCATAGTTTAATTTGTAGACATAAAATTGCTGTTATATTTGAAGTACAAACTCAGAGCTGCTGAGCCTCAGTGCCCTGCTTGGAGCTGCTGCAATCATGCTGTGCTTGTGTAACTCTTGCAGGAGGTCTGAGAAGAAAACTGATCTTTTAGAGGTAGAGTTCATGTTGAAAGCATTTAAAAGAGAATACAACAATTTCAAAGGTCAGTGAAACTGAAGGGGAAATGAACATTTTCTCATGTTTTAAATACCTTTACCTCTGCCAAAGAAAAGGGGATTTATCATGCTGAGACAATTCACTCTGCCAAACACCCAGGCAACCCTTGTTCACTGTAGGTGTCTTATAAACAATAGAATCTGAATAGACAGAAGTACTGAACATTTCACAGGAATAATTCAGATTCCTGCAAAATACTGTTTACAGTAACAAAGAAAGCAGGTTCCACGAGCCTCTGGAAGCTTTAACCAAATCTTTCTCCAATGCCTCTAATATGCAGTATTCAATAGTGCCAGGAGAGTTTTTTGTACAGGAGCTTGTTATTTAACCTTTGAGAGCTTCCTCCTGAATGTACATGAGAAGTTACTATTCAGTTCTCACTCTGAAGTCATGCAACAGCAGAAAAGTTCCGAAAAAGAAAAAAAAACTCTTCTCAGAGCTGCATACATTAAAATCTACTCCTCACTCTTCTTTACAGTTATGCTGATCCAGGAAGATTTTCCCCCTTGCATATACACATTCAAACAGATTATTTTTGCATGAGTACATAAGAAGTGAAAGCTTGAAAATGTGTTAAAATAATTATTTATAGTAGCCTGAGTGTGATGTCTAAGAAAGATGATTCTTCATGTTACAAGAAAATTACTTCATACCAATTCTGAAAAACCCTGTCTGACACCTTTTCACTGCTCTTTTGCCAGACTGAGGGTGTTATTTGTCAGCCATATGAAAAATGGTGACTGTTTCTGAGAGCCATCTGTCCTGAAGGGATAATGACATAACTAAACCGAAAGAATTGTCTGCATCTTTCATTTCCAAGATTTCCAGGAGCCAGTGCTAATTCACCTCCTACAAATTGAACTGAGAATTATGGTTTAACTACTAAACATAACTTCCTACATTACAGACAGTCATACATAACTTCTTGCTCTCCTAGGTTTACCTTTCTCATGTTCATTTTTGTCATTCTTCATATCCTGGGCCATTCTTCACATTAATCCAATGTTACTTGGCTTTTTTTCTTCCTATAGTTAAATCTCTTGTTTTCTTGCAGCTATGATTCAATAAAATTAGCCTATACACAATATGAATAAAAGAACAAACAATATAAAATATATTTCATTTTGTGAGACATTTTTTATGAAACAGTACTCACTTTTATCAGCTATCTGTATTCAAATCTATAACCATTTCACTAGGCACAGGTTCAGAGAGGAATAATTCCTGTAGGGCAAAAGAAAGAAAAGTTGAACACTTCTTATTTAATGAGGTCCTGTTCTGCCAGACATCCCCCAAAAGATTTTTCCCAGTAATTTTCTGCCACTAAGTCTACCCTGTTGTATGAATCAGAGCACAGATTCCACATAAAATGAGATTCCAGTCTAGCTCAAATAAAGTCACATTCTAGCTTTGGAATGAAAACCTTTAAAATTATTTTAGAAAAACTTGTGAGGACCCACTGAGAAATATTATGACAGCTATAAAGTGATGTTCTTATGGCCAAGGCTCCAGAAAAGTCCATTACATCCACAGATATAGCCAGCCAGCAAATCTGCTTCTCCTCCACTTGCTCTTCATGATGTTCTATGTCTGCAGCTATACCGAGTTTAAAGGCTTTTCTGGAATAACAAGATTTCTGCTCCTGATATTGGTAGTACTATAAAAATAACACAAACCTGCAGAATCTATCCATCTTCCACCTATCATCTTGGGCTCACCCAAGATTTCTGTGAGAACAAATATAATAGCCAAGTCATATTTTCCCCTCCATTTACTACTTTTAAAATTTTTTCTCACCTTCTTCAGAATTGGAAATACAATAAATCTGTATTTACATCAGCTGGATGAAGTATGTGAACATTTTGAGCCTTGGTGCAGCAGAATTCATTGCAGTACTACTGCTACTTGTAAACCACAGAAAACCTATGTTGTTAATATTCCTTTGTCTTAAAAATCAGAGATGCTCTTTCAAATTAACTTCTTTTTTGTTTTGTTTTAGTTTTTTTCCCCCCACAATCAGATAAAATGTCAGTGAAAGATAGCCAGTTGTGCATGGAAGAAAGTGACAGACTGTAGAAGGTAAGACCAGGAGGTACCTTTGATCAATTATCAGTTGTCCCAGAGCTGTAATCCTATGAGTTTCCCACATGAAGGCATCACCTCCTCTACACCATTCCCTTCCTTGCCCCTCCAAGACCCCAACCCTGTCAGTCAGTCAATCAGTCCTTCCTGCAAGATCAGAAGTTTTCTTGATAATTTTTCTTAATAACTTTAGTGAGACCTTCAGCATTCTCACTTGACTTGCAAGTACATTTCTTCTATGATTCCTTTTACATGAACTAAGGCTTCACTAATCAGTGAGTATTTAACAGGCCAACACTACTCCAAATATCTTTTTCCTTTCCTCTTGCTCAGCTCAGTTTGGCTGTGCCACTTCTGCTGGGACCCCAGCAGCTCTTCCTGAGTCCTCACAGGGACTCAGAGCACTCAAGGTAACTCAGTGTTCATCTGAAAATCACAGGATATTTTGAAGATCCTGATGCGTTTACAAAGGGGATCAATAATGGAACTGAAGAAGCAGTAAGGCTCTGTCAGACCAGGCCCAGATCATCCCAACAACTGTTGTATGGGATTTTACTGACTTATGTTTTCCATGTGATCCCAGTAGATATGATCACATACCCAAAGCACAACCATAAAATGTTGGATGAGCTTGTGGAAAAGCCAAGGACTGAAAAGGCCACTGGGTCATGGCATCAGCATAATGAATCTGTTCATTCAGAAATAAAAAATAACAGCAATTGTGCTGAAAGCAGGGTTTGTAAGGAAAGGCTTTTTTTTTTTTTTTAAACCTCTTATTTTTCAAAAAATGCAATCTGCTAAGAAAGTTGGAAGCACAGATAAGATTTTGGATACACATGCCAAGGTTTGATGAAGGGTTTATGTTGCCTGAAAGCCTTGCCAAATTAAATGACTGGCCAGTTGATATCCAAGTGAAGCAATAAAAATAAGATAAAAATAAGGTTCTCTTTTTGATTGGAGTGACTAACCACACTATTAGATCCCATGTTCTGCTTTAAGACAAATTAAAATGCTGGTGAAGTCATGTATTCTTATTTACTCATCAGGAATGTAATGAGACTTGTTTCACTAAAGGCAGCTGAAATCAAAAGAAAGAAATAGAACATTTTGTACTTCCCCTATATTATATCTGTTTGGGATAGAACTCTCAGCTCCTCCCTGGGCTCTTCTCCCTGGCACTCCAATGTGGGCACAGAACATGTGCCCTGAGTGCTTTTCTTTCCACCTACAAGAATCCATAGCAATAATTTAAAGCAGGATTTCAAAATCCATGCCTAAAAACAAAGGGAAGACCATCAAAAGGTCAGGATCATACCTCACCTGAGTGTTGTCTGATAACCTATCTCAATGCCACAGTAACACTACAGCTTAAAGATGTCTTAGGTGTTCTTCACAGCCTATTGATCCACTTATGAAATTATTTTCACTCAGACTTTGCAACCCCATGTGACCTCTAACAACCCAAAACTTCAATCCAGAAGAGAAATGAAACAATACAATTCTACCAAAAGGAACATCCAGAACACAATGTAGCAGCCAGTCATAACTATCTATATTTCAATTATATATGTACCTAATTGTATGACCCAGTTGAGCCCTGGCATGTTAACAGAAAAATTATAATAATTTTGAAGTTATGTTTCTTTTTATTGAGTCATTATTTATTCACCTCAGGTAGCCAGACAATATAACAGCTGCACCAGCTGTGAACTGATGGAAAAGACAACAGATCTCCTCCATGTCATGGATCTCAAAGTAAGGATACACTCATTAATTTAGCCTTCAATTATTTGCTTGATTAAATTATAAATTAATAAAGTTATAAGGATTTCAGTACTTTTCTAGGAAACCTCTCATTATGCTGATCCTATTTGGCTACTTAACAAGTACTTCTTCCCCAGGCTTCAAATAATCATAGACATTCACCAATCTAGCCAAGCTAGGGTTTCTTTATCAAGATCATAGTTCACCAAAGACAGCCCTGAAACTCTTATTATAATGATATGTAATATACATTTCTTTTTGTATGACCTTGAATAAGCTCCATAAAAACTCAGTTTCCCCTTTTCCACAAAGTAGAGTAATAGTTACTCCATTTAATTGAAGTAAATAGTTATTCCATCTGCACACAATGCAGAAAGACTGAATGAAAATCTCTCTATTGTGATAATACAAAATTAGAAATTCTAGCATAAAAATACTAAAGCTGTGCAGTCAATGAACCAAGTGAGGGAAACATTTAAACACATGTTTAAACTCACTCCTATTCTGCATTATTTTCCTTAAGAGACTTATTCTGATTTGAAGTCCCTTCCTCAACTGGGAACAATGTGTACTATATCATATTTATTATTTTGGGTTAGCAAAACTACTTTGGGACTCAAGTAATAATATAAAGGAGAAGAACTAAAATTCCCTGTCCTTTAGTATGATTTCTGAATAAAAAATTCCTCCCAAAACCCAAGAAGTTTCAGTTAAAACCTCCTTTGGCTCTGAGAGTTGCAAATGACCATTTCCACTATCCTGAATCTGGAACCAATGAACACAATGACCATTAAAACAATTAAGGACTCTTTCATTCATTTTTGATGTCTTACATATCATATGTTCAATAACTTTGAGATTTGACTCAATTCTTTGATTTCTAGCCAATGCCTTGGCAGCGTTTCCATTCAGTTCAGGGGAAAGTACAAAATATTCAGTGCAAGAGGGGAATTACTTCTGTCTGTATGAAATAGCTCTCACAACTTTTTGGAGAAGATACACCATCAGTAGCAGATAAAACTGCATAATTTCAGGCTACTGTCACCTAAGCTCCATTTGACAGGAAAGAAAATACACTCAGCATTTGCCTGTGATGATTTTTTATTGCTCTGCAATACTCTCTAATGCCTTCCAGCTGCATTGAGGACAATTTGTTCATTTCTCTCAATAATCAAAATGTGTTTTGACTAGTAAGTTCCTATTTAGTTTTTCTTAATGGGAGTATTTTCCAGATGTTGTGTTAGTCTAGTCATCCGGGCCCTCTTCCAAGCCCTGTGGAAAGTTTGCTGTCATAAGCTGTCATTAGTGGTGTGTTTAACAAGCTGCCTAATTACCTGACCCCAGCACAGTTCCAAAGCAATATATAAGGACTCTGGAACAGCCCTGCAAGCAGATGCACTCTCTGCTAGGTAAGTGCTACACCTGTCTCTATCCAGAGCTCTTCTTCAATAGGAAAACAAGCAACTGGGACAGAAAACCCAGAGTTTTCTTTCTGAAAGAAGATTTACTTTTAGCCTGTTTCCACTTGACATATTTAAATGTTAGCTTATGGCTTATAAAATGATGTTTCTGAATAACTAATGTTCTGTCAGTATTTGGTTTTATTATAGATTTTCTTTTATCAGTATTATAACTTTAAACATTGTTGTGCTGAAGTGTACCCATGTTAGAAGATGACTGTGACTGTCGTCTTCATGTAATAGAATTCTGCAAAAATTTATTTCTATTACTTGTTAATAATGAATTACTATAGTTCTACTATAGAATTTAATGGCTAACTGACTAATAATCAAGAGGGAATTTATGGATTAATTTTAAATTTGAACAGTTTTATTTGAACAGTTTAATAATTTATTTTATGGGTTTTTATATGAAACTAGTCATGCATAAAGATATGCACTGCAATTCTTAAATGATGAATTAAGTGAATCGCGGATAGTGATGTGAGATTATTTCTTTTTAGGAATGATGTCATACCTGAAAGTTATGATCATATGGAACATACTTTGCTTGTCCTTGGTGGTCCTTTCACTGTCCTTGATTCCAGAAGTATCTTCTCAAGGTACTGTAACACACAAAGCTGAAGGGAGGGTGTCTAGGACTGTGTATCTGACACACATTAAGAATATTTCAAATGCATTTTCATAAAACTACTAAGTTCTAGAAGTTTATTCAGACAGGAAATATAATTCACTTTTATCATCGCTGAAGATTTTCAATAATAAATTTTAGTGCAGCATGGTCCTCTTTTTTTGAGGAATAACATAAAAATATAAATACAATACAAAATGTATATGAACCTATTACTTTTTCTGTAGACAATCTACAGAGCCTCTTGCCCTTACCCTGATGTATTTAGACCTAGTGATTTGCAGGTTGATTGAGAATGAACATGAGAATATCCACAAAGGTTGGTTAGAAATATTTCAATAAGCTCAGGGAAAGGAATATTTCTACCCTTATTATTACAGCACTGAGACAAATTTGGGGAATTATTTGTCTAATGATACTCTGAGTCTATAATTGATTCCTAACTAAAGTAACACTGTTATGGTGAAGCAGAACATGCTCCCAGCAAATCCTGTGCTGTTGCAGCTCTCTGTTAGCTCCCAGATTTTCAGGAGGATAACACTGGCTTATTATTTGCTGGTAGAAAATGATTTATTACTACCTGATAGCAGAAGGCACAATATCATATATTTGAGCATCTCCTCAGAACATGCCCCATGCCAGATATTACCTTACACTGACCCCTTGATAACAGATGCCTTCCCACTGGTTTCAGCAAAAATGAAGACACTTGCCAACAGCAACCAGGACCGTTCAGGCATTTTCCTTATGAGTAACTCCGTAACTTACAAGTCATAAACTTAAAAGAAACTAATGAAGAGGTATAAAAATTGGATTGTATATTAACTGTATAACTATTGGACTTATTTTCTTTCCATAAAGGAAGAAGGGTTCAATATATTTGGCATATATTCATAAAGGAAATGTCCATCTTGTCTTTTCAACTGCTGTATTAATAGCCCAGTAACTCAAGTCCATTAATGTCTCCAGTTATCCCTCGGTTCCACTTTTCAATTTGCAGCAAAGTGGTAACAACCATTACAAGTACTGGCTGAAAATATTTGTTAGCCCATGCTCTTCCTTCAGACACACAGATGTGGAATGTACACTGTTAGAAATTGTCTTTGGTGTTGTGTTGTGTTACATGTTATTTCCTTGTTGTTCCTCAATGTTTCATCTGATTATCTGTTTGAGATTGCTGATTGTTCAGCTTCTTTGTTTGTATTTAGGGACGCTTCATTTGTGGTCCTGCATGTTTCATTTCCAGAAGAAGCTGTTAGCTGGTTGTGTTAGCAAATATTTTACAGAGGAAGGGGAGGGTTGCAGGGTGAATATCTGATTTGGCAGCAGGAGGTAGCAAGGCACTGCTGAGCTGGAATGCTCACAGGTTAAAGCAAGACACCTTCTGATGTCTTGCTTTACTACCTGTTATCTGCACCATTTCTTATTATCCAGCATTTCTCAGCAGTCTGGCAGTAAAGCCATTGTGGGATGAGCTTTTCTGTTAGTCTGCTAGTAAGTAATTTTCTAATTAACAAACTGTACTTCATAGGAGTTGCAGGGCTAGATCCCAACTGTTCTTAACCTTAGAGCTGATACTAAATTCTTCCCTGACATCAGGGAAAAAAATATAGTGTAGGGAGTAGGCAGATTTTGAAACTTCTGATAAAAATGGTTTCAGGGAGCTGTATTTATTATGACAATGCTCTCCGGTTTCCAAGCTAGCCTGATTTGATGGGTTAGAGGAACAGCATCACCAACAGTAAAAATCAGACACCTAGGGGTCTGTCAGGTATGGGTGTGGAGATGCACACACATTACCATACAGAGGGTGAATAAAATTGGAGAATAAGTCAGCAAAGCTGATATACTGTCTAAGGGGCTAGTTTGGATGCCTGTGGTCATACTACAGAACCAATCCTCAAGGATTCCCTAGTTTTCAGAAGAAAGGGGTTAAGTTAACTCAGTGGAAGACCCCTCTAACCTGAACACGTGCTGCTGCTGGTCCTCAGGCTGGCTCAGAGCAAACCTGCACTCCCCACACCTTCAGGAGGGGTCACACCAGGCCCTCAGCATCTGCAGTAAGGAGTGAAGAAACCACATTCTGTAGGAAAAAAAAAAAAAAAAAAAAAAAAAAAAGAGAAACTTTACTCCTTTTCCATTCAGCATTTCATTAAGGACAATTGTGGTTTGGCAATGCTTACACCAGTGTTGTGCGATTTTAGATGTATCGAGCTGTACAGGGAGATGTGGGGCAGGGTATTCTAGAGAGCATGACTGCCAGTGTGATTTTAACTGTCACCACTACATGGAGTGCTGCCCTGACTTCAGGAAAGTCTGCACAGTGGGTAAGTTCCCAAACACAGCCAGAACTTCTCCTCAAAATTCCCTTCCCAACTCCCTACCACACCAGTGTCTTCTCTCTGAATGCTTAAATGTCTGTTTGTTCGCTGTGTCCTTGTTCCCTCTAATACATGTGTTGTCGTTCCCCTCAAGTACTCAGAATAACCTCCTGCAATCCAAAGAAAGTTGTATATCCAGAGATTATTGCCAAGCAAAGAATTTTGCTTTTTACAAAGCAGAACTAGGCATGATAGGCAAAACCAGTTTACTGTTTGTTTTCAACTCCTTAGTGCATTTGTACTGTATATGTCTGTCTCTAACACAAAGGAAAAAAAGTGGTAAAAGGCAATTCAGGGTTTTGCAAAAAGAAATTCTGACATATTCTAACTCAAATTTAAGGATATAGATGCTGTGGTGTCTAATCCACAGCCAGGATGTCCTTCCATGGACAGAAATTGACTCTGGATCAGAACCATGTCCAGAGTCTGCTGGAAAAGGTGGTTGGATGAGTATTAATTTATGCTTTATTTACAGGCAAAACAGTACAATGTAAATAAACACAGGTTTTCCAAACTGCTTTACTGAGCATTAAAAGAATTTTCTTAGGAATCACCAGTGTCAGACATGTCAGTGATTTGGATAAGAGTAGTTTGTTACACTACACTGTGGTTCCAGTAGGATTACAGAAGTAGCAAATAATTCTCAGAATCAGCAACACCACTGAGTGTTGTTCAAAATGCAGATCTAGCATTCCCTAAAATTCTAGTTCTGCTGTCCCTGACACACAAGGGGGACACTTTCTTCCCCAACCTCATTTTGCTTTGGGGGGAGACATCAGCATTTCTCACAGCTGAAGACGCAGAGTGAGGCATTTTAATTATGTAGGCTATTTATTCATTGTGGGTCAGATTCTAAAGGTATTCTGGCTTCTACGCAACATTTAACCAAAAGTTTAAGGCTAGAGGAATTCTTCCCTGCTCTACTTTAAATCAGTGAGTCCAGGCAAGCACATTAAATGCCATCCTGAAAGGATGCAGGCAGTCTGGCTAAGGACTGTTGTCCAGTTAGTGTGGAATCAACACTGACTATATGACAGAAATGCCAGACTTCATTTATGAATAAAAATTTCTTTAAGATAATAAAAATAACTCTTACCTGTGCATGTGGGATGGATCCACTGGCATCAACACTGATTCCACAACTATACTAATTCAAAGACATTCAGAATCTGCCTACACAGTAATCCTAATTTTTCTAGATAATGATTAAACTGTAAAACATTATTTTATCCCTTGTGTGCCACAGAGACAATGACTTCAATAGAGATTTACATAGAGAAAGTGCTTTTTCTGAAGTCTTTAATAGCTGTGCACACTCTAACACAATGTGGTCATTATTTGATATGAAATAGCAGTTTGGCCAGTGAAGTTTCAGAAGTTAACCAAAAATTAAATATTAAAATAATGTGGTTATTAATCATGTCAAAACATGGTATATAGTCCTTTAATACTAATAATTTAAGAACTGTAATAAACAGTTCCAAAGTAGTCTCTTGGGGTAACTTGGTAAACTCATTCACACAATTAGGTTGCAGTGTTTGCCTGGACACACTAGGTACACTCCGTTGTGACCCAATTAAGCCAATTAATTTTTTCAGAAATGCTTTGGTAGACACATCATTCTTATTGCAAAGCAATACCCTGGTGATACCCTGCAAACCCAGCCTAGAATTCAAATATTGCTTTTGAGATCACTGCTCTGTGGCTGGGGAAGCAGAAGCCTCTTACGGTGGGACCTGGCTAAAGTGAACACGGCGGTCACGTTTTACTGCACTGTCAATGCAATGGTTCGATTCACTGCCATGGCACAGTGCCCTTCTGGCAGTGCTGCCTATCCAAACCCCACAGTTAAAAATTCTGGATCAGACCAGGATAAGCACCTGATTTTCTGGAGCTGCTCTTGGCAGCAGCTCGAGCGCACGACTTCACTGTAGAGAGGTCCCAGCGTTGCAGGCGAGCTGGCCCAAAGGCTGACTGTGCTGCTGTGCCCCACAGGTGCCTCCTGCGAGGGACGCTGCTTCGAGTCCTTCCAGAGGGGAAGGGAGTGTGACTGCGATGCCGACTGCGAGCGCTACGGCAAGTGCTGCCCAGACTACGCCAAGCACTGCAAAGAGGGTAAGACACTGCTCCGTTACTGTTTGTCAAAGATGTATTCAAACAGAGGTGCTTTGCTTTGCCATAAACAAAACTGCACAGGCTTTGGTTACAACTGGACAAAAGAAAACAGAACAAAAATGACAAAATCTAATTTCACAAACAAATTGGCCAATTTCTCAAGCATTAACACTTGGTAGTAATATACAGCTAGATACCCTGGAAGCCATCACCAAGACATGAATTCTGAGAGCAAAGTTTATTTTTTAATTAGGCTCTTTTGTCACTAGCTTACTCAAAATACTATATGTAAGGACAATGTCTGCTCATCAATAACAGAATTCAATGAAAGAAGCTGGGGAATCAGAACACTTTTGTTTGGAAAAGACTTTTTGAGATCATTGTATCCAACCAATCCCCTAGCACTGCCAAGGCCACCACTAAAACATGTCCCTCAAGTACCACATTCACACAGCTTCTAAATCCCTCCAGGGATGGGGACTCCACCCCTGCCCTGGGCAGCCCAGTAACCTAAACCTCCCCTGGTGGTCCTAGGGGTCATTTCCTCTTGTCCTAGTCCATGTTCTCTGGACTCCTGTCAGGGAGTTGTGCAGAGCCAGAAGGTCCTTCCTGAGCATCCTTTTCTCCAGGCTGAGCCCCTTTCCCAGCTCCCTCAGCTGCTCCTGGTGCTCCAGCCCCTTCCCCAGCTCTGTTCCCTTCCCTGGACATGCTCCAGCCCCTCAAGGTCTCTCTGGCCATGAGGGCCTAGAACTGGACTCAGCACTCAAGGTCCCTCAGCTGCATCAGCACAGGGCACAGCCACTGCCCTGGGCCTGTGGCCACACCATGGCTGGCACAGCCTGGGGGCCGTTGGCCCCTGGTCTGCCTGGGTACACCTGGCTCACATTCAGCCACTGTCACCAGCACCCCCAGGGCCTTTTCCACTAGGTAGATAAATAAATGAATTGCAGTAAAAAGCTGAGTTCATCCTATAAAAAGAAGGAGGATGGTTCAACTTTATAGAAGGTTCAATTCCCTCAAAATCCCCACCCATCTAAAAGTGGGGAATGGCTACTCTGTGCCTTGGGATGGCACTACCTGGACCTCCAGACCATTTGCTTGAGGTCACCACCGTCACTGGCAGCATATTACAGATGCACATCCTAGATTCTCCTTGTCTCAAATTCAACATAGGAAAAGCAGCCCAATACAGAAACCCATCCTGTGAGGCAGGAAGAAGGAGCTGGATGTTATATGTTCACACTGTAGTGAGAAAATTTAAGAAAACACACATTTTACCTTTAGGCTGCAAGTTCAGTCCAGGGCAGAATCAAACTGACCAGCAATCACTTCTTTTGTTCTGTCCTTTTCTGCAGAGCCTGGTGGGGTTTCAGCTGAGCACAAAAAAGGCACAGATGTGGAGGTAGCTTTAAGGATACCAGCAAATGAACTCTAAAAAACAACAACAGAATATGTTTAATTTCATCATGTTGTTAAACTTTCTCGTATCTACAGGCCTAAACTAATTTCTGTCAACACACTTGACAAATGTGGCTTGGCACTGGGTCCATTGCATCCAAGAGCAGCCCACCTCCAAGGCAGCCAATTCCCAAAGCCTGCAGTGTAACACACAACATAAGTCACAATTATAATTTAGTTCTCTTCACCCAAGTGGCTCCCAAGAGCTGGGATAGTGGCTTGGCTTTGCCACACAACTGCACAGCTATTCAGACTGAAGTAGAGTCTGTATTCAGCATTTTTGGCTGCATGTCTAGAGAAGTGTCTTGGAAGCTTATTCAAGTGAATTTGCTGCTTTTGAGGCTGCTTAATATTTCTCTCTTTCTGTTGAGTTTTTCATACCCAAACACTCACAAAACACTATTAAACCCTTTCACTTCTTCAGGTAAAATATAATGAAGATTTAATCAACCATTCCTATTCTTAAAGGGTTGCTTCTGTATTGTACTAAACTTGGCTATCAATTTTTTTCAAAAAATCCAGCAGAAATCCCCACTGTACTCAGTATTTCACTATTTATATTATGTCTGAATAACTGAGAAATATGTTAAACCTCTTGGAATAAATCTGTTGTTTCAGCATCCTCTGAACATCTGAAGTAAAGCCAAGTGTACAATGTATATACAGAGCTCACTGTTATCTTCCCTGTCCTCCAGAAACACTTTATTCCCTGAAAACATGTACACACATAACCAAAATGTTCTCCTGCCCAACAACTGGCTTTCAAAGGAGTCATTCAGCTTCAACAATAACTTATCTCTCTTCCTCAATAAAGGTTTCAGGATGTAGTGCAATACCCAATCTTCCTTGCTTTGAGCACTAGCTCACTGTGAAAGTAAATCTTTTGACACCATGGTCATCCCATGGAGACAAATCCCATTCCTTTTGTAAAAACTGATCACACACACCTCTGACAGTTACCAATTACCCTTGGTTGGATCAAAATAATTTGGCCAGTCCCCTGAGCTCCATCACATTCTCTTCACAATTAATAAGTTCTTTCTACAAAGAGATGCTACTAGTTCATTTCCAATTGTACAATTTGACCAAAAAATAATTACAATATATGGCTCTTACTGGATTCAACTGAAATTCCATTCACTCTTCAGAGCTGGAAAATCTGAACACAATCTCCTATTTCTCCTAAAACTCAGCATATTAGAAGTTAGCTTAATACCCATGTTGTTTCCTTGGTCCATGCCTGCTTTGTAGCTCCTGTCTCCTTCAAGGAAACAACTTCTTTTAAAATGTTTTCCCAAAACAATCACTTGCATACAATTATCACATCTGAAGAACAATGAGGGGATTATCAAAGTAAATTCTTGCCTAATGTGACAGCTCTCCTATTTCCACTAGAGCTAGTTATCTGTAGTGAAAGTCAAGTAGTGAAGTCATCTGTACTGAAAAAACAAAAAAGACAACTATTCAGAACATAGAGCTCCACTCAGAATTAATTTATTTTCCCACCTCAAAATTGCCATTAGCTAATAATGCCTCACCTCAAACTTCTGGGAAAAATATTGTTCCCATCTGTGATGAAACACTTCAGGATCCAAAGTGTATTTTTGCTCTTTTTCACACAAATAGTTTTGCAAAGAATCCTACAGATAAAAATAAACATACTTTTAAATGGAAGATAGTCACTGAAATTTTTTAAACACTCCTATACAGTTGACACCAGGCACCTATAAAAATAAAATAATCTGTTAATGGGACCACTTCTCTCTTTCAGCACACACAGAAAAGCCAACCCCAGAGACTCCTCCAGATAACAAATCTAAAAGGTCCTCCACAGATGAGGAAGAGTCACCAGAGGAACCTGTGGAAGGTAAGCAAGTATATGGATGTACCAGAATGGGTGTTACCTGAAGGAACATTCAAGACCATTTCCCTGCTCTGGAAATAGAAAGCTGATCCTAGACATTACCAGACAGTTACCAAGCTTGGAAGCACTTGGTTTATAAACTGATTACCTCACTGAGCCCTCAGGTCTTTGAAGAGTTCACTCAGCACAGATGGTGCAGAGTGGTAATGTCTCCTGTGTCCCTACTGGATTTTGACACACATCCTCCAAAAACAGGGTGCAGACCATTGTCAGTCTTGGACAGCATCCGTGGAACAGGAAGGGTGGGACAGGGTGAACTGGCAGCACAGTAAGCACAGCACAGCTAGGTTCCTCTAGCTTTAATCAAGCCAGGCTTCAGAGAGCACATCATTTACTCATTCTGACTGGAAAACATGCTGCTTTCCTGTGTTCTTTGGTACTGTGTTCCAGCATTTGAAGTGATAACTCAAGTGATAACTCAGTTTGAAATGCAGCTGAAAGGACACTAGAAGTCAGTTAATATTTTAATCCTTTCCCTCTCTGTTTGTTTTAGATTTGGAGTATTTATTTTCTGGTGTTCCAATTTCCTATTACAAAAAAACAAAACAAAACAAACCCCAAATAAACAAAAAACAATATAGTGGGTTAAATGGAAGAAAATTAAGGAAATTCAAATAAACATTAACAGGATCGCAGCTGGCTTATGGTATTTCAGACACATGGGATGTGAATGAAACCTGTTCTGCAATACTCTGCTCATACTAAACACACAACATTGATAAAAGCAGAACTAAACTGCAAAACCTTAGAGAGAGAATACTTAGGGAGAGATTGGAATGCAGAAGCATTTACTGTTCTTTTTGCTGAATATCAACAATTTGACTCAAATCAGTGTAACTATAAATACAGGTAAATAGAGCCTTAAATCCACACATCACAATGAGGAAAACGATCCAAGGAATAAAGATACAGCAGGAGATGCAGTCAGGGCTATGAGTTCAGGAATTATTTTCCTCCTGCTTCCCTACCTCTCTCTTCCAATTCCAGGTTGTTGGTGCAGACTAAGTTATAATGTAGGGCAATGGAATAAATCAAAATAAGACTGGGAAGGGAAGTGTTTTGTTAGAAGGACTATTTTGTATAGTGGCTTCCTTTCCATGAAAGTGGTGGGAAACCCCAGGCAGCCTCACCTACAAGCACCAAACTAAACCCTGAACCTGGGCCAGTGCCAGGCTGGCCAAAAGGGATGACCCAAAACTGAGCTGAGCTGCTGCAAAGTCCCATGCAGACAAAAGCAACTCCCATTTCACCCAGTCCAGGTTAGTTTGGCCATTCAAAAAAGATCTTGCTATTGCAAAGAAAGCATTTATAGCTAATGGGTATAATACATTTATAGGCAATACCTACCCATATGGCAATTTCAACGGCCAAACCGAACTTGTGTTTGTTTTGCAGATCCTGAAATCCAAGTGACAACTCCTGCTCCAACTACAGAAGCTGCAGAGACAACACTTGCAGCCACAGAGGCACCAACTACCATGGAAGACAGTCCTACAACCCCAAAGGTAGAGGACACAACCCCTGATGCCACTGAGGAACCAGTGACCGAAGCCGACCCGCCCACTCCGGACACGGCAGAAGACGTGACCCCCGATGCCACGGAGGAACCGCCGACTGAAGAGGATCCGACCGACCTCCCTGCAACACAGGACCCAACCCCTGACGCCAGCGAGGCACCAGCAACGGAGAGCGAGCCTGCCAGCACGCCCACACCTGAGGAGACAACCCCAGAGGAGGTGACAACCCCCACACCAGAGGAGACAACCCCAGAGGAAATAACAACCCCTACACCAGAGGAAACAACCCCAGAGGAACCTACAACCCCTACACCAGAGGAGACAACCCCAGAGGAGGTGACAACCCCCACTCCAGAGGAGACAACCCCAGAGGAGCCGACAACCCCCACACCAGAGGAGACAACCCCAGAGGAACCAACAACCCCCCCACCAGAGGAAACAACCCCAGAGGAACCTACAACCCCTACACCAGAGGAGACAACCCCAGAGGAGCCAACAAGCCCTACACCAGAGGAGACAACCCCAGAAGAACCTACAACTCCTACACCAGAGGAGACAACCCCAGAGGAGCCAACAACCCCCACACCAGAGGAGACAACCCCAGAGGAGCCAACAACCCCCACACCAGAGGAGACAACCCCAGAAGAACCTTCATCTCCTTCTCATGTGGAGACAACCCCTACACCAGAGGAGACAACCCCAGAGGAACCTACAACCCCAACCCCAGAGGAACCTACAACCCCTACACCAGAGGAGACAACCCCTACACCAGAGGAGACAACAACCCCCAGAGGAGCCGACAACCCCCACACCAGAGGAGACAACCCCAGAGGAACCAACAACCCCTACACCAGAGGAAACAACCCCTACACCAGAGGAGACAACCCCCACACCAGAGGAGACAACCCCAGAGGAACCTACAACTCCTACACCGGAGGAGACAACCCCAGAGGAATCAACAACCCCTACACCAGAGGAGACAACCCCAGAGGAACCTACAACTCCTACACCGGAGGAGACAACCCCAGAGGAACCAACAACCCCTACACCAGAGGAGACAACCCCAGAGGAGCCAACAACCCCCACACCAGAGGAGACAACCCCAGAGGAGCCAACAACCCCCACACCAGAGGAGACAACCCCAGAGGAGCCAACAACACCTACACCAGAGGAGACAACCCCAGAGGAGCCAACAACCCCTACACCAGAGGAGACAACCCCAGAGGAGCCAACAACCCCCACACCAGAGGAGACAACCCCAGAGGAGGTGACAACCCCCACACCAGAGGAGACAACCCCAGAGGAGCCAACAACCCCCACACCAGAGGAGACAACCCCAGAGGAGCCAACAACCCCTACACCAGAGGAGACAACCCCAGAGGAACCAACAACCCCTACACCAGAGGAGACAACCCCTACACCAGAGGAAACAACCCCAGAGGAACCTACAACCCCTACACCAGAGGAGACAACCCCAGAGGAGCCAACAACCCCCACACCAGAGGAGACAACCCCAGAGGAACCAACAACCCCTACACTAGAGGAAACAACCCCTACACCAGAGGAGACAACCCCCACACCAGAGGAGACAACCCCAGAGGAACCTACAACTCCTACACCGGAGGAGACAACCCCAGAGGAACCAACAACCCCCACACCAGAGGAGACAACCCCAGAGGAGCCAACAACCCCCACACCAGAGGAGACAACCCCAGAGGAACCTACAACCCCTACACCAGAGGAGACAACCCCAGAGGAGCCAACAACCTCCACACCAGAGGAGACAACCCCAGAGGAACCAACAACCCCTACACCAGAGGAGACAACCCCCACACCAGAGGAGACAACCCCAGAAGAACCTACAACCCCTACACCAGAGGAAACAACCCCAGAGGAGCCAACAACCCCCACACCAGAGGAGACAACCCCAGAGGAACCAACAACGCCCACACCAGAGGAGACAACTCCAGAGGAAACAACAACCCCCACACCAGAGGAGACAACCCCAGAGGGACCTACAACCCCTACACCAGAGGAGCCAACAACCCCCACACCAGAGGAGATATCCCCGGAGGAACCAACAACCCCAGAGGAGCCGACAACCCCTACACCAGAGGAGGTGACAACTCCAGAGGAGGTGAAAACACCCACACCAGAGGAGACAACAACCCCTAAACCAGAAGAGACCACCCCAGAACAGCCAACAACCCCTAAACCGGAGGAGACAACCCCAGAGGAGGTGACAACCCCTAAACAAGAGGTGGCAGCCCCAGAGGAGGTGACAACACCCACACCAGAGGAGCCAACACCCCCTAAACCAGAGGAGCCAACAACACCTGCAGCAGATGACCCAACCACCCCAGAGGAGTTGACAACTCCCAAACCAGAGCAGACCACCCCAGAGGAGCCAAAGGCAGACTCTCCCACTACCCCTAAACCCGAAGAAACAACCCCAGAAGAAACTACAACCACAGCAGACTCTCCCACTACCCCTAAACCTGAAGAGACAACCCCAGAAGAAACTACAACCAAGGCAGACTCTCCCACCACCCCTAAAGCAGAGGATGCTGACTCTCCAACCACTCCTGCAGCCCCTGAGGCCAGTACCCCTGCCAGTAAAGCCACGGCTTCTCCGAGCAATGCCGCAGCCACAACAGTTGGAATGGACTCCACCACACTTGAGGCAGGCACGATGCTTTCAGATACCACAATGGAGAACAAGGAGACAACAACACCCAAGAAAGACAGAACTACTCTGCTTAAAGACATTTTCACAGCTGCAATTGGGAAAGACACGGTTACTGTAGCTATGGTGACAACAGCTAAGCCAGGTGATTCTCCTAAAGATATGGATGACATTCCAAACACAGCTCCTATGGCTGAGCAACCTGTCACCACAGCAGCTGAATCAGAAACAACTTCTACAGACACCAAGACTGCAACAACAGCAGCCACAGCTCCCTTGCCCAATCCCACTCTGCTGGTAACAACCATCAAAGATTCAACTCCTCAACCCAATGAGGCTGTAACACCAAATGAAAAAGAGACAACTACAGATACTGAGCAGGCTGGGCCAGAAACAGACAAAGAGAGCCCAGGTGCTACTTGTGTTATTGTGGAGATGACAACAGCTGGTAAAAAAGAGGTAACGACCGTCAAAGAAATGGACACCACACCTGAAAAAGAAATGGAAGATGTCACTGAAAAGGTCCCTGGTATTGCCAAAGAAGAGGTAACTACAGTTACCAAAGAAACCACAACAAGGGATAAAAAAGACACAATAGAAGAAATGTATCTTGTGTCTAATGGGACATCCAAGCCAACAATACATTTCCAGGAGGTCACTGAGGCCAGGGAAGAACCTCACCCAACTGAACCTGAAACTCTGCCAGTGAAAGAAGAGCCAGAGATAAACAAGCCTTTAATACAAGTTGGGGACCTGCCAATGTTCCCTGGGGAAACACAAGGTAAGTGCATTCCAACAGGTACAAAGCATCAGTAACTCAAGGGAACATGGCAGCGTCCCATGGGCAGCCACAACCACAGCTGCCAGTGCCCTGAATACTGGAACCTCAGTTCTCAGCCGTGGAGTTACTTAAATCCTCCAGGTAGTTTAGAACATGATCTAAATTAATTGGTTCCAGTGATTGCTCCTACTGAAAAATGTTTGCTGTAAGCTTCTCCTCCTCCTGTTTGATATTGTAGAAGATGCAAACAGACAAAAAGAAAAGGTAAAAAGATGACAAATTTCTAAATCCCATGAAAAAATTGCTAGAAGTCAGGCTGCATATCCACTCTCACTCATGGTACCTAGCCTGGTGTTTTCTAACCACCTACTAAAAATGTCATATAAAGGAGACAAGAAGTCTCTTGCCTCTGTGCTTTTTGCCACAGCCTTTTTCATGCCCCCTCTTTATTTTAGTCAGACATAACCTGCAGGTTCTTGGGCAATTTTTCAATCACACACTGAAAGATATTTTGAGGAAAAAAAATTAGGGGGTTAGATGCAAAATACTTGAATTTCAGTCTAAAAATATTCATCCTTCTTTTATATTTAACTGCATATTTAACTGAAAGAAAGCCTAAATACCGTTAAAAAAAATAGAGCGAAGAGAAGCCGCTAAAGCAGCTTAAAGGAACAATAAAATCCTAGAGCATGCAGCAAGTAGCACCTGAGGTGTTTGTAGGCGCTACCCTGAATTACAGGTACTTAGGTGGCAAACACCCACACCTGGTCACTCAGCTCCAGAACCGAACTTCCTGAGAACAAATCTCCGAGGAGGAATTAATCCCTGGGGGCCAAGGGGAAAGCTAAGGCCGTTCTTAAACCTTAAACAAACCCAGCTGGCTGTGTTTTGCAGAGAGCAAGAACGACGAGAAGGACCTTTGCAGCGGGAAGCCAGCGGACGGCATGGTAGCCCTGCCCAATGGCACCCTGGCCGTGTTCCGAGGTGAGACTGCTCCCAACATTCTTCCACCGCCCGAGCTCCCCCTTCACATTTCCCGGCCCCAACCCTCCATCGTCACCTGTTCCTTCAGCTGCCCCGCCGCTCTTTCTCCTCTTTTTCCTCCCTCTCTCGCCCCGGTGCTCCTTCACCCCTCACGAACCTCTCCCGAGCCCGGCCCCCGCCAGAGCCCTCACGGGGCCGGTTCAGCGTCCCCGGGGGAGGACGTAGTCCCCTTGCTGTCTCTCGGGAAGGACGGCGCTGTCCCCTCGATGTCCTCTCGCTGTCCCCTCGCCATCCCCGGGCAGGACGGCGCTCTCCCCTCGATGTCCTCTCGCTGTCCCCTCGCCATCCCCGGGCAGGACGCGCTGTCCCCGGCGCCCCTCACGCCTTTCCCCTCAGGTCACTATTACTGGCTGCTCAACGGCCGGACCCCGCCGACCACCAACCCCCGCCGGATCAGCGACGGCTGGGGCATCCCCTCGCCCATCGACTCCGTCTTCTCCAGGTGCAACTGCGATGGGAAAACCTTCTTCATCAAGGTGGGAGCAGTCCCGGCCGGCGGGATGGGGCGAGGCTGATGGGGAGCAGCTGCGGAGGCTCAGGGGGGAACATTTTGGCTCTGCACAACTCCCTGACGGGAGGGTGCAGCCGGGAGATTCGGGCTCTGCTCCCAGAGAACAGCAACAGAATTGACAAGGAATGGCCTCAGCTTGCACCAGGGGAGGTTTATAGATTGGATATTGGGGAAAAAATTTGCCTAAATTTATTCCTAGTATGTTTCCTAGTATGTTTCCCAACCTGAAATAAAATGCTAATGGGATGCCCATGCCTCGTTAAAGCTGTTATGCAGTTATTTCCCAATAAATCACACATCAGTCTTGGAATATAAGCTGCTTGTTGTATCTAGGAAAATTTAAGAGATTTAGAAAGGAAACCCCTTTGTTCAGTAACTCCTCTTAAAAATTAGCTTCTAAGATACTCTAGCCTTACTCAAAGGTTAAAAGGCTGCAGGAGGTACTTAACGAAATTGTAGTAGTTTTATTGCATTTATAATGGATGTATGAGTAATTCCAGTCAGTTTTACAATGTAGCTATCAAAGTGCTAGTGCTTATTTATGGATTATTCTTCGTGTTTGTTTTGCAGTTCAATAACCAGGAATTAACTTCCTCTAAAGTTAATTTTTTTTCCGCTTAAATGCTCAGGGTCCCCTGTACTGGCGCTTCACTAATGGTGTTATGGATAATGGCTATCCCAAACCTCTCGCAACTGGATTTGCAGGGTTAAGTGGAAGAATAGTAGCAACCCTCCCTGTGGCACGATACAACAGCAGACCAGAATCTGTTTATTTTATCAAAAGAGGTAAGTCTTGTATACCTGAAATTCAGGGAACATCAGAAGCTGCTTGAATTGCCTTAGTCAGGAATAAAACACCGTTTCTCTTGACTCAAAACCTGTTTCTTTCAAACACAGAAACACAAATGATGCCAGTGATCCAGGTGCTCAAAAATGGCCTGAAGCTTTAAAAAATTTATATTAGTACTTGGAGTCTTTCAGTGCTTTTTAAACCAGGTCTGCAAGAATGAGAATCCAGGAATCCAGCACTGTAGTGACTGAACATTGAAATGAGTTTTATCTGGTGGTAAAGCAATTTTAATCTCAAGTTAATTAGAAAAGGGAAGGCTTTAAGATTGCTAGTTCATAACTATATGTGGAAATTTCCAACTCAATTTCTGATTTCCTATTTTAAAGTAATTTCCTTATCCTGCATGAATGCTATACTACCACCACAAGAATGTTATTTGTTACTGATTTCCTCTGTGTGATATGAATATAATGACATTTTCATACCTGATCAAGCTGGTGGGTTTTTTTTGAGGGGGGAAGGTGGAGTTATTTTTTTCAAACCAACAAAACAAATGTGTGTTTCAGATGGAAACATGCAGCAGTACGTGTACAGACAAGAACCAGCCAAGAAGTGTCAGAGAAGAGCCCGGGTCACCATCCGGTACCCAGCCTTTGTGCCCAGAGTCGTGATCCGGCGCCGCTTCCAGCGCGCTGTGCGAATGCCAACCGTCATCCGCACCGTCAGGATCAACTCCCACCCCTCTGGTAATGTGGGCACTGAGGGTCTCTTGCACAGATGCTTTCACCTCTGCAGGGTCTGACACGACCTGTGTGAGGAGGGTTTTAATGGCTGTAGGCGACACAGCTCCTCATGGAGGGTTCCCTTTGTTTGCAGGTGTTCTGCGCAAGGAAGTCCAAATGACAACGTACTGGAGAGGGCTCCCCAAAGTTATCCACTCCACTCTCTCCGTGCCCAACCAGAACAAGCCCGATGGCTACGATTACTATGCCTTCTCTTACAGTAAGTAAAAACTAAAGCACATCACTATAGAACCTCAAAAGACATGGAGAGGGGGGGAAAGAAAGAAGCTCCTGTTACCTCTTGTGGTACTACTTTCAGCACTACTAAAAAGTTCTGAGAATTAAAATGTTGCCAATAATCAAGAGATGTTTCTATTAAAAATCAGGAGTTACAGGACAACATGCAGCAATGAAATACAGAGGTTCAAAGCAGCCAACTGGGGAACGCATTGCCAGGGTGTTCAGCCTTGTAAAGTGTCAAACCTTGCAAGTAAAGGAAGGATTATGTTAATGATAGACTGAAATCTTTGGATCACTACACAGCAAGTTTTTCAATGGCTTCTGAGGAACTATTTTCTGACAAAACACAAAAAGGAGGGAGATGACCCACTTGACTTAGCTCAAAAAAATTATTTATGAACCTAGATTAGGTAGACCCATTCCCCAGCTAGGATCCCGCATAAGCATTCCTCAGAATTTTCTGCATTAAAAAAAGAAAAATCTCTAAGAACAAACCATACCCAAATATAGGCTATTAAAGACCCTGTGAGTAAGATCCAATTCCTCACCTTGGAGGAATCAGCCTCACAGGCCCATTCACACTCAGGGACCATAGACTTCTGTACTGAGTGCAGGACTGTTGTGGAGGTAGTTTGTTTGATTTCCAAATTCTTAAGACTATTTCTGTGTTCTAGCAATGCAAGAATATTCTTCTCTGCTCCTGGGACAGATTTAATCATTAGCAGAGCTATAAAACTTGCTGCAACCAAGGACACTTGAAAAATAAAGCTGAGGACAGGCATTTATTGATAGTCTGTCAGCTCCCAATATGCACACGGAATGGAAAATCTGTTATTCAGGCCTAAGTGACTTGCAGGCTTGAATTTGTGAATTCTTCCTGTGTATTAGATGTAGTTTCTGGAATTTAATCCTGACTTCTCTTCCTTTCAGATCGGTACTACAGTTTGGATGTTGGCAAAAGAATAGCAAGACCTGTTACTGCTCTCACAGGAAAGACTGTATCCAAAGACTGGTACAACTGTCCCAGCAAGTGATGCACAGCAGAGAAGTTTAAAACAAGACGCCATTTGAATGTCAACTTTTTTTCTAATTTTATTAATAAAAGACACTGAAATGTGTGCACACAACTCTAAGTATGAAATGCTGCTTCAAGCTCTGGCTTCATTACACTAAGCAACCACAGGCAAACTGGCACTTTGTATACACAGCTGGAAGTACTTTACATTTCATTTAACTAATGTTTCCTCTGTTCAGGCCTCCTCTGCCTCCCATGGCATGAGTTACACCTGTGCAGGGAAAGAAAAGTGCATTAGTATAAACCCTACTTCCCCTTTTAATCAGCCATTGCACAGGTGATACTTCATCCTTCCCCAAGCAACTGTCAGGGCACTGGAGTGGCTCCTTTCTCATACAATTCAAGATCCCCTCTCTCCCCTAAGCCTGGTGACACACCTACATGTCACCTGTATCATGCAAAAGGTTGGGGGTGACTTGTGATCCTGAGCCAAACCAATGAGCACAGGATTCTTACCACACCTAAAATCAATTAGCCCCTTCTTTTTGTTATTAAAAAAGTGGTGACAGATGGAAGAAAAATCTATCCTAGTCCCACCTCCTTTTTTCCCCTTAAAATACCAGCTAATCTACATTTCAATGCTAACATTGAGTCTTCTACAATGTTAAAATAATGCAAAACAGAATAAAATCCATCTAAGGCTTTTTCTTAATACAGAAATCACAAAAATAATTTCTTGTCATGGTTTAATTCTGTTGCACTGAAAAACCTGTAATACTTCCAATAAAGCTTTTCTTCAATGAGTATACATTAATATAACTGGAACCCTTAATGTACCAAATCAAAATTGCTCTAATGCTAAAACCAGAAGTTTCTAAACTGCTATCCTAACAGGAGTTTTGAAACCTTCTTTTAAAACTTGGAAGAGTAAGATCTAATCCTCTTTACTTTCTCTCTACTGATAAGTGCCAGGTGTAGAAAGAAGATTGCCTGTCTGAAACCTGCTCAGCCTAACACACTAAACCCAAACTAGAGCTCTTAGCGTCACACACCAAACTGGAGGGCTGGCCAGCTGTGTCCCTCCCTGTCTGCCTGCAAGGCCAGCCTGCAAAGCTTCAGCTGTGGTGCCCACATGAGGAGAGGGCTGGAGCTGTGTTTGCAGCAGCCTGGCTGGAGCAGCTAGCAGCACTTACCCCTCTGCCTGTTGAACTGCCGGCCACGCACGCCTGTCCTCAGCGTTGGGGGCTGCAGCCGCACACGGCGCAGGGACTTGGGCTGAGTGCTGCTCGTGTCTGTGGAGAGAGGCAGTGCAGAAAGGGTGCCTGGGCCTGCCAGCCTCTCACTCTTCAGCTTTATGTGTTTTGATACATGTTATGCTTGCTTTACTTTAGAATGATGAAGGTGCCTCCTTATTTAATTGACCTCTCCTCTAATATAAATAAAAGCTTCAAAACAAATGAGTCTGGGATTTCTTTTACTACCTATACAAGGGGATTAATTGATAACTCAATAGAGATTAACTTATTGTTGTCTCACAATTTAATTTAAAGTATTTTTAAAGCTGACATCAAATATGCCAGTGGATAAACCACCAAAGTATCAGTAATGTTTTCTCCTTGAAGTATTACTGTTATTTGGCTTACTCCATTTACTGTGGTCCAAGGAAAAATGGTTTGCCAAAATATCAAATAATTTGTAAGTATAAAAATATGATCTTGCTCTAAGAGAATCTGAGTTGACCTTAGAGCCTCTTCCAGTGATTAAAGGGGCTCAAGGAGAGCTGGAGAGGGACTTGGGACAATGGCCTGCAAGGACAGGACAAGGGGGAATGGCTTCCAACTGCCAGAGGGCAGGGTCAGATGGGGTACTGGGAAAGAACTGCTCTCTGTAACAGTGGGGAGGCCCTGGCACAAGGTGCTCAGAGAAGCTGTGGCTGCCCCTGGATCCTTGGAAGAGTCCAAGCCTGGGCTGGACAAAGCTTGAAACAACCTGGGCTAGTGGAAGGTGTCCCTGACCATGGCAGGGGTGGGCTTTAAGATACTTTCTACAACAAACCATTCTATAAGTCTGTGATTCTAAGAGTTTTATCTTAATTTGTGTATCCTGGCTACCAACCATGATGTTGGACAAAGGAATTCCCAGTCTTAATGAAAAGATATGAACTGTTATTGTGATTATCCTGTACCTGCAGATGAACTTGAAGGAGGATCCTGACTAGTTGAAGGAAGATCTGACTCATCAGATGCTTGAACAGATTCTTCTTCTTGCTGGCTATCAATTTCTAGACCTGCTTCTGAAGTAATGCTAGAAGGGAAAGAGGGGGAAGAGAACCATGTATTTGCATAGCTTCAAAAAGATCTGGAAAAAAACCCGTCTTGGAACCCATAGATTCAATGAAAATCAAAAGTAAAATATAGCATAAAGTGATAAACTGTCCCCTTTTAGATCTTTACTTCATAATAATACAAAATATAGCAATTATAAATATTAAGTTGCAGTTGTAAAGCAAAAGACAAAATTATTTTTCTACAAAATTCAGTAAGAATTGCTTATGCCAGCCCTGTGCTTCATCTTTTGTACATGCACTGTCTTAACTGTGTGACTTAATGATATATGTGTGCTTTGCATGAGGAGTGATTTTCTATACTATACAGGAATGCCTTACTTTATTCTACAAACTGATCCTTCAACCTGTGCCTTTAACATCAGTATCTGACTACTGCAGAGTCCTCTGTAGTCTTAAAAAACACAATTTTTTTTTTTTTTGGTGACTTGTACATTAACTTTGTTAAATCCTAAGGAGAAGATTAGCAGAAAACCATTGGTTTTGGATGGTCAGACTGTCCTGCCTCACAGCATTACAAAATGCTGCCCCTGGGTGACAAAGAGTGAGTCAGTAACACCTCATAGCGTTACAAAATGCTGTCCCTGGGTGACAATGAAGGTGTCAGAAGTGCTGTAAAGCAGCAGTGGTTTTACCCCTCAGACTCTGCCTCTGCGAAGACCTCGTCGGCGTCGTCGCCGGCGCCAGGCTCGGTGGTGGTGGACAGGCTGCCGGTGGAGGTGGTGACCATGGGCACGGACTGGGACGCGTGCTCCGACGCATCGGCTGAGGCGCTCTCCGTGAACACTGTCACTGGGGAGCACACACACCCTCAGGCCCTGCCCACAGAGCCCTGGGGCAGCACAGGCACCTCAGACAGGCTGAGCAGCTCCTGAGGAGTGCAGCACTGCACCAACCATGGGGAATCATTCCCTGCTCTGCTTTGCAAACCTCTGCCACTTACCCGGTGCTGCCACTTGTAACGGAGTTGTGGGAACACTACGACCCCCTGATTCCTCCTCGTGGGCAAGGAATAGTGGGGTTTCATACATCCCTAAACCTGCAACACAAAGTTCCAGTGACAATCCATCCAAATAAACAGCTTAAAAAGGATCAACTGATGTCTTCCCCCTGGACACTTGATAAAATCCAGTCACTTGTATTTAAGCAGATTTTTGTTATTTTGTTTTGACTTACTGTCAGAGCTGGTCGTAATTTACTGGAAGGTAAAACCTTGATCAAAATATTACTGCTTGTTTTTTTAGCTTTCCTCCTTGCCTTATGCCATTATTTTGCTGTGAGCTTTATTCACAGAACAGCTTGTGTTCCATGCCAACAAGGATGCTAGGCAAAGGGACAGATTCAGACCAACAAAAAACATAACAGTCTGAGTCTATCTCTGAGCAGATAAGGATCTATCCAAACGTTTTCTTTGCTTTTACTGTTTTCCCCTATTGTTTCACTACAGGGAAGCTACAATCAATAGCAAAACTGAAGTTAAAAATGATTCCTTCAATATTTCATTCAATTTTAAAACCCTAACGCAACTAGAAATGTAGCAGCTTGAAGATAACACCTTCTCACTTTCTGTTATTCTGTCTCTGCTGACAATTATATAAGAGTTGCAGGTTTCCACACTTCAACAGTTTGTTGACTGAATTCTCTCTTTTTCACTCAAAGACCCATGGAAAAGAGAACTGCTTTACCTCCTTGTGATGCCAGCTGCCCAAGATCAGAGTGACTGGAGCTGGTTTGTGGCATATCTTCAGGGGGCCCAAATCTGAACCGAGGAACTCCAGCTACCTGGGGGGAACTGGCAAAATACAGACTTAAGTAATTCTGCAACTTCCCCAAAGACTGGGGCAGGGGGAAGAACTTTCAGACCAAGAGAACAAAACATGCATGAGACAAAATGAGCTAATACTGACCATAAAAATCAGCTGAGCTACTGCTAAATAAACAGAAATTAGCTTCTCAAATCATTAGGAATGCATTCAAAAACAGTAAAACAGTCTTGAAGAGAATATTCTTTACTTTTCCATTCTACAAACTCTCACAATTTTAAGTGGACTGCTGGAAAAAAATCCCAAAAATCCCAAAAGCAAAAATGGAGGTAACTTTTCTTACTTTCATTGGCAATATTAATGGGGAGGGAGGAAATTGGATAGAAATTTTTGTGTTTGTTTAATTTCTTCTTAAAGCACCAGGTTACAATACACTGGAGAATATTTACTTCCTAATTTGCTGATCAGTTACATGACACACAATTCAAACAACAATTACTTATCTGCTCATGCAGTCATCTATCCTAATACCTAGCATGTTACTCCAATCACAAGTTCATTTAATTTAAATTTCATTTCATTTCACTGAAAAATAGAAAGAACAGAATAAAGAATAGAGAAAAGCCTTTTATTCCCTTTTTCTTTTCACATCTACTTACTGAATGGCTTCTGCAAATCCATCTGTACGATGTGGAACTACAAGAGTTGGTGTGCTTGGAACTGTTCTGTCCTCATCATCAAAGAAGTGCTGCTGCTGGAAAAAAAGAGACTGATATGAGAGCCTACAATGTATTTCCAGTTTTTACCAGCTGAGTTAAAGGTTGATTTTTCCACATAGCCCAGCAAAACAAAGATAGATTTAGCTCTAACAAAATTCTTGTTTAATTTCAGGCATCTAAAGCTGATGCCTTTGATCTCACAAAAGGTACTTTAGTCAGTCTCTCTCTTTTCTCTCACTGAAACTGCATTTGTTCTTCCAAATACAGCTGAATAAAGGGTTCAAAATTAGCTGATGGAGACTGCATAAATTAGCCTTGTTCCTTAGGATGAGGCTGAACTTAGTATTATTTTTTCCAGCAACACAGCCACTTTGACTGACTCTAAAAACAAGTAAATAAAATCACCTTAGACAAAACCAATGGAGCCTCTTTTGAAACCTTTTGTTTTCTGGAGTTTTCTAGTCTTTGCCTTCCATTAATACAGGAATTAACAGGAGTAAGATATTTTCTGCAAGACTACAGAAACCACCCCCCATGAAGTCAGCAGACAGGCTTCTTTAAAAACCAAAATAAACCCCAAGAGTTAGGAATGTTCCCTCAAAGCAGGTCTTTAGCAGTAGATTCTGATACACTCACCATTCCACCTATCCCAGGGGTCAGCTGAAGTCCTCGCCCCACTGACTGTCTTCGAGTCATCTGGATTCTCTTTAAGGGAAAGAAAAGAGGGAAGTTGTGTGAATGTGGTCCTGGAATTCTAACAACATACAAGTGTTCAGGCAGAGCCAAGGATAGCAGCTAAATGAGTAAGTACAGCATGGATTCACAGAATATCCTGAGCTGGAAGGGACACACAAGGATCATCAAGGCCAACCCCTGCATGAAGCACAGGCACAAGAAATCCAGGAAGAGCCTGAGTGCACTGCCCAAACACTCCTGGAGATCTGGCAGCCTTGGGGCTGTGCCCATTCCCTGGCAAGCCTGTTCAGTGCCCCAGCACTCTCTGGGGGACAATGTGTATATTCTGGGCAAGTGACAGTAATATTTTACTCAAGTGTCTACCAAATACAGAAAACCTGCAAACAGAAATATTGTGATCCCAATGTTGTGATCTCAGCACAAGTTAATGGTAAAGGAAAATTTCAGTCAGGATACTTCTTAAGAATTCCTGTTGAGATGTTTTAATTTATAAAATCTACAGGCCTTCATCAAAGCATAATCATGGGTCAACCATTGACTGAGAAAGGTTTAACTTGAAAAATAAATGGCAACATTCCTTTGTGCCATCTACATTGGGGCAGAGACAGATAAAAACCCTTCCAATCTCAGCTACAACCTGTCCAAGAAAAGTTTTTTGAGTGGAAAGATCATCAGCCACTGACTAACATAGTACTGGTATAATGTATTAAGAATTCCAAGATAAAAAGCAGTAAGGCACTGGGGATGGATTTGCATGTTCCCTGTCCAGCCATCATCTACAGGATGACACACACTGAATTGCTTTGCTCAGCAACCGAACAGCTGGCAACATTTTTCCCAATGGATGTGATTGATAAGAAAGCATATTTTTTCCCAAGCCTTGTGCGGTGCTGGAGCTGGTGTGTACCTGCACGGGGGGCCCCAGCTCCTGGGGAGGGGCGTGGATGGTGAGCCGCGGGGGCAGGGGGTGCGGCGGCCTGCGCGGGGACTGCGGCGGCCGCGGGCCCTGCCGCTCCGACGCCGACGACGGCTGCTGCTCCCTCAGGCTCTCGTGGGGAAACGTGGACTCTGCAGCACTCGTGCTCCCTTCTCCTGCAACACACAGGCACAGGGGAAAACACTAGGAACCAAGCTCCAATTCTGCCATGCATTAACACATTTTTCCCTTGCAAGCCTGCGGACAGCCCAGTATTGTTATTTAAAATCACTTAAGGAGGACTTGTGCCAGCTACACCACCAGCGCTGAAACAAAGTATTAATTATCCATTGATTAACCCACTGAGCCAGTAAGTTTCCACAGGAACCAGAGCTTGCAGGATTTTCCAAGGAATTTAGCATAAATCCAGAAAACATTTCATAAGAATCCACACTGCACATTGAAATGGTCTTTAGTATTTCATTTATATTTTTACTTTCAAGCTAAGATTTTAACACACGTAAAAGAGCTTCTGCATTTCCCTCCCCCTATATACACAGATTGTGAAGAAACATGGAATAACTGTACCACTGTTTTGGGAATCTGCTGCCCTCTGGTTACTTTCAGCTCCTCCCATGCTCTCTTCAGTCTCTGTTCCAGGATCTGTACCATCAGCACCCTGAAATCCCACATAAACAGAGTATGAGTAAACAAATTACAAGTTCTAAACAGAATATAAAAGCAGTACAAGAATATTCAGAAAGTAAACAAAGTCAAATATATGACAATCTTATAAGATTTCTATAAGTATCTACAGCATTAGGTAAATATATTCAACTGTATCAGATTTCAGGAGTTTTGAGTACTTGTTCCTACACAAACAGGAACAATGCAGCCACCATCATTTAATAACAACAGACAGTGAAATATCCAGCTCTTCAAAAGCCTCACCAGCTTTGCAACTACAGTATTTGCTGCTGGCTCCTGTACTTTGTATTTTCATTGAGTCCTTTTAAACATTCCAAGTTTATTTTTCTTGTGAAAACACCAGTTATAAGAAATTACCATCACCCAATATCAGTCTCAACTTTTGGGGATGAATTCATACCAAGATTTTCTCTTCCAAGCATTCACATCTGTGCATTACAGCACTGACTGGTTGCAAGAAATCAGGTTATAAAGGAAAGGTACAAATCTCACCTCAGCATCATCTGCTTCATATCCATCATTGCCATCAGCACTACCAGTTCCTTCATTGCTGTCATCTCCTTCATCCCCCATCCCTGTGTCTTCATCATCATCCTCATCCTCCTCTTCCTCATCATCATAATCCTGTGATGAGACAGTAACAGAGCCTTAGGGGAATTCAGAAAGGGGGGTGCATGTGGTGCACAGATCAACACCCACCCAGACTCTCTCCCTCTTCAACAGGACAAGGGTAGGAAAGAAGGTGGAAAAGCCTGAGGGTTCAGATAAAGGAAGATAAAAGAAAAATTCAAGGTGAATTAGAAGGTAGCTTCAAAACAATGCAAGTTCAGGCAACAAATACAGACCACTTATTTAGTCAAAAATACTTTGATTATATTTAGTCCTGACTGGTGAGTTTTACATCTGATGAAAGACAAAATCAAAAAGGAATTCCATGATATACATACTTCCTGCTCCCCTTCATTTTCTTCATCATCATCATCTTCATCATCACTATCAATTACAATCACATCATCTCTCTTGGACTGGCCATCCTGAGATGAAGAAGTGTTTTGTTGGTCTGACTGAAGGGATCCGAGGTCTATTGGGATAGACTGGGAAGTTTCCTCGCTGTCCTCCATGGCCACGTACTCCCCCTGTGTCACACCCTGCCAAAGACCAAAGGCAATCACCAGAACAAACAAAATTTAATGAACCATATACAACAGCAAGAGAACCAGACTGATGCTTAGAGGACAGTTATTGCTGTTCCTTAAAACTGACCAGGAGAGGACAAAATAGGATTTGACAGGTGACTGTCAGTGGCTGAACAGTTCAAGTCTAAACTTTAAAACATTTTAAGTGATTTCCATGGGAAACCTGAAGGATTACATTTGAGATTTCACTTCTAAATAAACTGAGAGTGTGGGGGGCAGCTGGCTATTTCTGCTGAAGATTTTTACTCTTCAAATACGCTTACTTCTCCAATGGAGTCCTGTGAGTCTTGATTGTATGTTTGTGCCTCCACCTCTCCATCAGTGCTCTCTTCTGCTGTCACTTCCTCCTGGAAGAACAAACATTTTTCTCATTTAAAACACATAATTGGCCCTAAACATGTTTAGGACTTTTTTTTTACTTCTTTAATAAAAATTATCTTTTCCCATCAGGATTATGGGCAACATTTTCTCCTGCTTCCTTAGCAATGCTTTTATCAAAAACCTCACTTCCCTGCCCTGGAAATACAGCTCCCCCAGCCCACTCGACCTCAGTGTATCTCAATCTTTTCAGGACCAAAAACAAAGCAAGGTTTCTCATTCTACCTCCAACATCCCACATCCTTAAGAGATACTGTTCTTACACAATCCTGCCCTTTTTCTCTTATGAACATTCCTCTGGTACAGAGTTAATAAAACATCTTTGGCTTCCTTAACACTGTGAGGTTCTGTCTCAATTTCTTCCCTTTTTCACAGCACATCCCAAAACCCTCACACCAAAATTCACATGCATCTTCTACAGGCTTCTTCAGCAACTCATCTTTGCTTCCCATCTCTTAAACACCTTGTATTTTTGTCCAGAATTACGTAGATAAAGACCTTCCAAACCACACTGAAAGAAGTTTGAACTTCTTCCTTCTCAATCCTAGGATATGGCCCTCTCTCTTCTAAAGATTCACATAATTCATTTAACCTCTGTCTTTTTAGATACCCAAATATAATTGTTTCCTCCCCAACAGATTAGAAAATCAATTAAGAATTCACTGATTTGCTCTGAAGTAACACAATTTTTCTTCCCATTCAAATCCTACGAAGGGACAGATTAAGTAGCACTTTATGTTTGTGCAAACCTCAGGCCCAACTCTCTGCATGATTCTCAGTTTCTTTGAAGTAGGTGCATCCACTGTTTCCTCAGGGATCTGGTCTGAGTTCTCCACAGTGTTGTCCTCCTCTTCCTCTCGGGAGCGTTTAGACAGTGAGGAACTCGGGGTAGCTGAAACTTTACAGACCTCTCAGTTATTTTCAGAACATGTATACAAACCAAAAATCAAAAGCTTTTGTATTTTCCTCTGAAGATCACTTTCATTTCTGCACTGAATGACAACAAACAATCAGAATTGCACTGAGTTGTTTCCTAGGTCAGGAAATTATCAACCCCTTTAGTTATAAGTCTTAGGCTCTCAGGCCTTTATTCACAACTTAACTGACCCTAAATATAAGCCTCAGGGTACAAGCCAAATATTTCTTCCAACATCTTTGCTTTGGACAAGAACATCCAAAATTTTTACCAGACTATCAGCTGGAAAAAGAGAATCCCAACAGTTTGCAGAAATGTTTTTTTGGGGAACAAATGTTCTATTTACACTGTAGGACAAACAGATGTGCAACAGCGTATTACAGTGAGTTGCTTTAGAGTACTTCCTAGATTTTAAATTCAAGCTTAAGTAGCTTACTCATGGCTCCTAAAATTAATCTTGCTCATAGTGCCATGGAAACAGAGTCAGCAAGATTTAATGCATTAAACTTCAAAGCTGCTCTGAAAAAACAAACACCAAGTTTTATTTTCTTTCTACTTTAAGAAATGCAGTGCCAAGCATTTCAGAGGCACCATTTCTGACAGCTCAGGAAGGAAGCCTAACTTCAAAAGTTCTTAAAATGTGCAGTACACTAAGAGAGGGGAAAAAGGCCTGAACTGAAGTGAGGCCTGGTTGGCCAAGGGTCCAACTGGAATTACTTACAAGGAACTATTGAGCAAGGCAGGACTAAAAAATGACACCAACCTGTGCCAAACACGGCTGTGGAGGTGGAGGGCCTCTCTATCTGGGAGCTCTGCACCACCTCCACGATGGCAGGGGCTGGCTCCTGAGCTGCAGGCTCGATCTGAGCGTGGCTTTGCTGGGTGGGCTGCACAAAGGCAGTGGCCTGTGTCTGCTGCTGCACGGTCAGGATGGGCTGGGGCAGGGATGTCTGCACGTTGGGGCTGGTGGAGCGCACAGAGCCGCTGGCGCTCCCGAACACCGGGACGTGCTCCACGGGTCCTTCCGACTGCATGGCTGGAAGGCAAACAGCACTACAGTCAGGTCTTCATTCATCCAGCACAGCTCACACTCTCCCTCTCAGGATGCTGAACAAGCACAGTCAGTGCTTTGCAGACAAATTCATGTTATGCACATCTCCAGCTGAGGAACCATGAACTTTGCTGCAAGCAGAATGGTCACAGGAGTGCAACACTCCAAGAGATGCAGAGACAATGACACTGTCTGAGGCCTTTCCAAACTGACTGCCACCAACATTTCAAGGCAAAAGTAGCATTTCTGAGTACTGAGGATTCTTATAGTAGACAAAAAAGCTCACCTTCCTGAGTCTCCACCTGTGTGGTTGGCATAACTGTGGCTGTGGGGGTAGTGGTGGGATTGGTGACTGTGGCAGGAGTCACCATGGGACGGATGCTGGCCCTTGGAGTAGACTTATTCCCAGCTATTGCAGCAGCAGTCACTTTACTGGGAGTTGACACAACAGGAGTTGGTTTAATGTTTGCTGTTGGGGGATCTGAAGTGCTGGCACTGAAAAACAGGAGATTGCTTTCATCATGGTACAGAAAATATACATGGTACAAACAAATATATTCTCATAGCCAGAAACACTATCTTTTAAAGCTTTTAAATTTAAAAGCCTGACAACAGCATAAAAAATTGTCTTCCAAACTTTTTATGATTGAAAGAAGAGAGACACACTATGCCATCAATAGCATTTTATCCAGCTTGGAAAACTGACAGGTTTCTTCCAAGGTAATCAAGTGGGAATCTAGTAACAGATCAAAATGTTTGTACTGCTGGCTGTGCTGGGACTTTATTACAGTGAGTAACACATCTTACATCAAAACTGATTCACTCGATACAGAGCAACATCATCTCTTGGCTGAGACACGGGGCAGTCAAATTTTAGGAAACATTTCTGAAAGTCTTGCTGTCTAAAGGATGCTTTTATAACAGCTGAGAGGGAGTTCATTATCCCAGCTCAGTTGTATAGCAATATTTCCAATTTCAGAGCTTATGTAAATGACTGTTTTATGTGTCATTAGAATTATCTGTTCAGTCCACTTCTCATTCTTGCATTCTTTCCCAAAACCAAAAAGGTTAAAGTTAGCAATCAAAGTTATACAAATTCAAAAACCTTGAAGTCTGAAAACATTTTTTACAAATCTTCCATTTTTTCAGATACCATGTTCCTGGTAGTTAATATGACAGTTTACAGCTTAAAACCCTATTGATTAGATGTAGCTGAGAAAATAGAATTAGTGTATTATGCCAATCAGTATCTTTGCAGTTGTTTTAAGAAAAATTATGAAAAGAAAGTGGTTTGCTAAAAAGAGGAGCAACTACATAATGATAAACCCAAGAAGTATCAACCACAGAAACTCCAAATCCCTTGAACTCACATTCCTCTTTCACCTGAAGCTGGTGTAGACTTGAGTGAGATTTGCCTCTGCTGTTCTGGGGCCTATTAGGCAAAAAAACAGAAATATCATGTCATGTACACATGAAGCAGAGCAGATGACATGGAAAACACTTCAGCACTTTGCTTACAAGTGTGTGAGAGAACTGCTTGTTGGGTATTTACCTGGGTATTTACTCTGTAATTATGGCAAATTCCCTAAACCAAATCATGCCAGCCATTACAAGACTGGAAAACAATTTGGTAATTGCTTGGGTATTTTCTGAAGGTTTGAGACATGAACCCATTATACTGAATGAATGACTAAAATACAAAACTAGAGCGCAAAGCTCCTTGGCTGATTCACAGTGAATTTAAATCGATTTCTGAACCCTTACTGAAGCCAACCTGTGTATTTCCAAGAGCTGGGCAGTGGTGGCCTGGCTGCTGTCCCAGGGCTGCCTGGCAGGACTGTGTACATTCTGTACCTTGTTTGTGGACTCGGGGGGCTCATCCCGCTGCTCGTGGTGCCGCTCCTGCTGCTCCCGGAGCTCCCTCTCCAGGCGGCAGATCCGCCCCTCGTACTGGGACTTCAGGGCGCTCATCCGCACCTCCAGCTCCGTCTTCTGCTCCTCCAGGGAGCTGCTCTTCTGCTTCCACTCCTCATTTTCCTTTGTGAGCTGCTCCTTTGTACCTGGTGGAACAGGAAAGGGTCCAGTCTTTCACACTGAACACTGGAGTGTTTTACCAGATCACTGAAGTATTCTGAAATTCTAAAAATGCTAAGCTGTAAAAGGAAATCTGGGAGGCAATATGACCATTTTTCTTTTAATTGTAATTAAATAGAAAGAAACTAAAGATAGAAAAATATGAAATAAATAGAGATAAATAAAAACTTAAAGCAGTAGTCCCAAAAGAGCAAGACGTTTCCAGCAAGCTCTTACACCATCATTCCTCTCAGTGATATTTAAAAACAGAGAAGACAACGTGTTTTGCACTTGTACATTTAAGGAAGGGGAGAATTACCCAAGCTGTTAGTAGGGCCAATCTGCTCTAATCAACAGAAGGATCAAAAATGAGAGTTATCAAGCTGGCTGGCTAAAAGTAAGCAAAACTTTTTCTATGTCCAGTGTGCAGCTACTTATGTATTTATATTCCCTGGAGGAATTAAATTTTAAACTTTAGAACAATCCCTGCAGCATTTGCAATAGAAAACACTTTCAGTAAAATATGAAGCAGGCCGTATTTTTCAAGCATCCTGTCTAAAGGTTTTTCCATAGAAATAATTTAAAATTTCTAAGGACAGAAAAAAAGAATTACAATACCAGCTAACTGTGCAATTTTCTGTTTAGCTGCAAGCAAGGTCTTCCTTGTTTTCTCTTCCTTCTCAGTGATCTGTTGCCTGAGCTGTTCTTCCTGCGTAGTCTTCTCTTGCAGATCCTGATGGAAACGGGCCAGTTCTGCCTGTAGCTGCATTATCTGCTCCTGGAGATTTCTAACTTCAGTTTCTTTTTCTGTTATTGTCTAAGGAGAGAGAAAGATTGCAACAGTTGGCCACAACCATCTACTTTGGCAAATATAGGGCCCAAGTTCCAAGGAGCTGGTATTAGCTGACCAGTGGATTAAGGTTAAAAGGCTTCTTATTAATAACAGTTCAGTTCTCTCTGAATGCAAGAGCTGGAGAACAGCATTCTCTCTCCCACTTATTCCAGGAAATAATGTGAGACACACTAGACACAGCATTTACACCAGGAAAGATCTCCCTTTCCCAAGAAAGCAGAGGCACAATTGGTCATTTCCCCTATTTCTGTGACACACATTAGAACACCCTCCCATTCTTCACTGTTACATACTTAGGATGCAGTATTCTGAACAGTACTCTGAAATTACTCACTGTGCTTACCTTTTGTAAGCTTTCAACCTGAGTCTCCAAATTCTTTGTCTTCACTTCAGCTTGACTGAGAGTATCTTTTAGCTCTTGTACTTCCTGGGCAGAAACTTGGTCTTCTTGTGGTTCTGCCAAAGGCAGAGTTGATGCTTCAGCAACCATCTGAAAGGCATCAAGGGGTACAAGGCTGAAGGGAACTATCTGATCACAATGTCATTACTTTCACAAGATGCTTTTGTGCATCAAGTGATTGGTTTACAAGTTCTGGGCAAACCCCAGAAACTCTAAGGAACGCTCCATTTCAGCTCTATCTACCTTATCATGCTGTGCTTTCAGCTCCTCATACTGAGTCTTGTACCTGCGACCAATTTTCTTGACCTGTGTTATAGTTTTCACTTTTTCCTGTATGTCAGCAACTTTAGCATCCAGTTCTTTCTGCAAAGTGTCCTTTTCTGTTCTTATTTTAGTTACTTCATCCTTCAGGCTCTGAACAAGATTCTGGCTTGCAGTCAAGGATGCATTAGTTCTAAATGAAAAGAGATCAGAAGGAGATGCAAACAATATGCTTGAAAACATATATTCATTCCAATATCCCTTATTTGCATAACATCACAGGCATTATCTATACACATTTCAATATCTCTTATTTAGGTTACGTCACAGACATTATCTGTAGTGGATTATGTTTTCTAGGATTTTGTAATACAGAATAGAAATTATTCTACAATATATTACTTTGAAATAATTTCAGCTAATAGACAGCTTGCAAAACAATTCTCACTTCACCTTACCTGCTTGCTATCAAGCCACAGAAAGAATACCACAAGTTTCACAGTTACATGGAGACACTTAAGAAATTACACTTCCAGATACAGCTATAATTTGAATATTTTGCTTTGCACAAAACTTTTACAAATTGACTAAGACCACACCTGGCAACTTCTGCTTTCAGCCTGCCTGTTTCTTCACTCATCTGTTGGACACGCTTGGCATTTGCCTCCTTCTCAGAGAGCAGCTTTCGATACTCCTCGAGATCGGTGTCCTTCTGCTGGCTCAGTAAGTGCTGAAAGGGGAAGAAAACAGGGGCATGTTGGTAAAATATTTGTACACTTATAGCCAGAAAAATCTCTTTGAATTAGAGTCGCTGCTTTTGCATTTTGATATGGAATAGCCAGCTTTGAAGCTGTATGAACAATGCTTTATAATTCAAACGTATTTCTTATATTTTATTATTTGTAAGAAAATTTAGCACTTTTTTTAGTTGTTTGACTGGTGGGCCTTGTTTTCCACATTATGTTCTTTGAAAGGAAGCATTTCCCCACCTGAGTGCGGGCTTTCCAGCGTTTAACATCCTCTTCCAAGAGCTTTTTCTCTGCCTGCAGCATCCCACTCTTCTCACTGAGCTCAGCATTTGACTCTTGCAGAGGAAGGATGTCTGCCTCGAGCTTGCGTACCTGAAAAAACATAGTAAGGGTTACACTCTGCATCTCAGGAGACTGAAGGAATCCCTCAAGAAAAAGTCATGATAGAGCTTCTTTCCTAACTCTGCCTTCCACTGGCCACATAGATGAAAGAAAGGACAACAGCAGAGGATGATCCTACACAGAAAAAAAATATTGGTGTGACTTCCCAATCTTAGATGCTCACTCTGTACTTTGGTACAGGAGAGATTATTGATCTTAAAATCTAATGCACTGGATTCCATTAAAATAAACAGTATCTCCCTTTTAAACTCTTAATTAAACTGTGGTCTGTTCTGGATGCATTCTGGCTCCATTTTTAATTTAATTGCTGATAATATCCTTGCTCCTGGTATACCTCTAGCCAAGGATAAACACTGACTCCCAGATTCATCTGGATGGAACTGAACTTCAAGCTTTCCAATGCTGTAGATGGACCAATGTCTTTTAAAATTCAAAATGGAAAGTTTCCTCATTAATGTATGAGTTCAAGGAATAATTATAATGTAAATCACATACTTACTGTAATTAGCAATGGTATATCCTGACATTTAACTCATGCACTGAATATCTGAAAGGTTTACGTGAAGTTCAGTACTAACCTTTGCTTGTATCTGCTGTAGCTCTTGCTCCAGCCTCTCCTTCTCCTCCCTTAACATCTTGTTGGTTTCTATGAGTATGTTCATGGTCTCAGTTTTCTTCATTAATTCTTCATGCTGTGCAATGGTTTTTGCTGTTACCTGTGCAAAGAGTCAACTCAGTCATTTGTTTTGCTTGCACGTGCACAAATACTCCACCTGGGTCTGGTATAACACCACCTTGGAAAGCAATCATGGCATTCATTATCAATGGAAAGCAGGAAATGGGGGAAAAAAGATACATTATCTTTATTTTCCCTAATTACTAGATTTTGGAATTGCTACTCTCTCACAAGACTCCATTTGGTTATAAGCAATCCCAGTTAAAAAAAAACCCAACAAATTCCTTCAAAAATTCATTTCTGGGCACAGGCAGCTCCAGAACAGCTCTGTACTCACTGAAATCATAAGCATTAACCCCCAGGCATACCTGCACCTTCTCCCTCTCAGCATTGAGGCTGTCCTGCAGCTCCTGGAGCTCCCTCTCCAAGTGCTCCACTCTCTGGCGGTACCGCAGGCTCTCCACCTGCGCCACCTCGAACCTCGTCTCTGCAATCTCCTTCTCCCGACGGATAAACCTGCAGGAGGAGTCAAACACCACATCACACCAGGAAAAGGCTCTCATGTAGCACAACCATCTCCCACCAGCAAAAAAGCACTTGAATTTTTAACATTATCCTTCAAGTATAAAGTAATACAGAGCTATTTAAGTTCAAATCTAATTTATAACCCCCAGGAGAAGGAACCCAGAGCTAAGGTTACCTAAGAATTTCCAAGATTTGTTCCTGGGATTTGCCTTCCTCACTAAGAGAAACATTTGCTGCAGTTGGGATGGCTTCTTTCATGGAAGTCACCATCTTATTGCTCATGCTCTCCAGCTGCTCATGTAATAATCGATTTTGTTTTTCCAGATCCTCACAGCGGGATGCAAGTTTTGAAGCTTCATCCTACAACAAAATCATTCACTGGCTGTGATTTCTGTGGTTCAATTTCTGTTAACTGAAAAAAACCCACTGAAACAACAAAGCCCATCACACCTTGATCATTCTCTCTCTCTCTTCCCAGGAGGCCTTGGACTCTAAGAGCTCAGACTCTGCTTTCTGAGCAGCCTCCTCCAGCTGCTGCCTCACTGCTGTGTTCTTGGCGACTTGCTCTTTGATGGCCTGTAGTGCCTCCACATCAGCAGCATGAAGCATCAGTTCCCGCTCATATTTGTTCTGAGCTTCAGAAGCCATCATAGCCTGCACAAAACCAACTCTGTTACCCTTATTTTGTATGTTTGATGTGTACAAGAGACAAAATCAAGTGACCACAAAGCAAAAAGAAAGCCACTGCCCAAAACACCTGCTATTCTCAAGCACAGGAAACATGGAAATGCCCATCTGTGGCATTTGGGGTTAGATTAAATAGCAAAAAGTTTTCCAACATCCTTGACACCAATTAATGCTGCTGGAATTCTCCTCTGCAGAAAAGTAAATTCCCTTTAAAAACCAGTTAGTAACAAGACAATCTTATCAGCTTCTGCTAGAGCATCACACTGCCCCACAGTCGTAAAAGATGACAATTATCTTTTGGGTTAGAAAAATACATTCCTCACTGTCTTGTTGGCAGCGTTTTCAGCCCCCTTCTCAGGGCATGCAGGCAGCAATTCATTAAAACCAGTTATTTACATTCCCAAACAAATCTTTTTACATAATGAAACAGAAACAGAAATCTATTGCATTCAATAAGCAGCTGCTCCCTAAATAGAGAATGTTCTCTCCCAACACTTTTCCTGCCTCCAGCAGTCCCTGAGTAACTAGTTTAGTTTTGAAGTCAACTGAAAGCTAACAGAAATTTTGCTAACCCTGGCTAAAATAGGCAAACATCACAAACATACTTGTTCCTGGCAGTCCCTCCTGGCCTGTTGTTCATTATTCAAAGCTGTGCTGGCTCTCTGAAGAGCTTCCTGAACTTCTGACTGCACAGCCGACAGGCTTTTCTTCAGTTCTGAAAGCTGCAGTGACAGGAGAACAATGAAAACAAAGTAAGAAACCCAGGACTAAGTGGCAAAGCATTTGCAGGGTACTGAACAGAGTCATTCATAATGGTGATGATTTTATTACTTATAGATTAATAGTCAGTGCATACCTGTTGCTCCATGTTCTCCACAGCTTTACGCTTCTCCTCCTGCAACTCTTGTTTTTCTTTTTCTGACTCCATCAACTTCTTTTCCAGCTGTGCCTGATATTCTGAAGACTCCTTCAGACGAGTTTCAACTGTTGTACGAACTTCCTCTGTCACCTTCATTAAAATCCACCATGAAATTAATTTTTATCCAGTTAAATACATTATTCTGATACAAAACTGGATTTTTCTTAATAATTTAAAGCCAGAATAGATATTCTCGGCATCTAACAAACAATTAAATAAAAACAAGTAATTAACTGCTTACTTGTTTTTCCTTATTGAGGGATTCCTCCAGGCTAAGAACCATGGCCCTGTACTGCTCCACATTACTGGAACTAGTCTTGAGCCTCTCTCTCAGGTCATTGACTTGTTCCTCAGCTTGTCTCAGTCGACTTACAAGATCATCCACATCTTCATTTGTACTAGGCTGACCTGCAATATTAGGACACATTAATTAACTGAAGTTTAATTTAGTTTTAAACCCACTGTTCTCTTGAAAACTGAATCTTAGGATAATAACGTAGCAAAAACAATTACTTTCATAAAGTTTCCCTAAATAAAACTGCAAGCCCTCACAAAAATAAGGGCTTACAATAAACACTGTTGACTATTTAAAACTATATAATCTAACACATTTAAGCTCCTCCAAATAAAAATAAAATGAATCCTTTAAGAAGTTTTGCATTATTTTTCTCTTTTGTCAAAGACTGCTTGGATGTGAATTTCATATTTACAAATCATGACAGTTATCATCAGTCTGAGTATGTGACTGCAGTAAAAAAGTGGTTTATTATTTAGTGTACTGTTGTCCCAATTCTAATTATTATGGACTGTAAATTTTACCTTTCTGCAGATGGCAATGCTTAGCATAAAGAGAAACTAACTGCAGAGGAAGATTTTACCTTTCCCTGGAGGCCTTTGTGAGGACTGGGATGTGAGCTGGGCCTCAGTGTTGTTCAGCTGCTGTTTCAGCATGGCATTTTCTTTCTGGGCATTCTTCAGCAGCTCCTTTGTGCTGATGTGACGGTTGGTCTCTGTCTCCAGCTGCCTCTTCAGGTCCAGGATATGAACCTGCAAGCACAGGGCTCTTCAGTTTGCAATTATTCCCAAATGGCACAGAGGCCAAGTACTGTTCTAATGTCAGGTATGGAGAAGAACATGCTACACTTTGGCAGAAGCACCTGGGGCTTTATTTTCCTCCAAACAAGTGCAGCACATTTACACTCACCTCTTGATTCTTGGTAAGGGAATGTCTTTGTTCCACCTCACTTTCCAGTTTCTTCTTCAGCTGAGATATCTCACGCTCCAGCTTTTCTATCTGATTGTTGAGTCTCTGCTTTGTTTCTGTCTCAGATCTCTCAAGTATTCCCTGAGAAAACAGAACAATGCATTTTGTTTACAACACACTTCAACAATTTTCCTCTGAATTACTGCAGCACTTCATACAAAGCTGTCACAACACTTCTCCCACCCCAAGAATAATTAAATAATAGGTAGATACAGAAAATGATTAAAAGTAGCACTTACAGTGTTTGACTTAGCTTTAAAAGGTTTAATAAAAATGTTAATACAATGAATATTGTTAGACAAAAATCTGTTACCCATGCAGTCTAATGCCATGGACTAAAACACTTCCAAAAGATGTACTACAGAAATAGAATTCAGTCACATGATAAAATGTGCATCCTTAAATACATTCTAAGTAACAATATACATTATAATAAATTATATAAATGTATAAAAGTAAATACATTACAACAGGAAAATCAACTACCAAGGCAGGCACTGTTAAATTTCGCCATCAAAAAAATTACCATTACAATTTTTTTCCTTTCACATTGTTTCATGTGTTTTGTTTCCACTTGGTTGTGAAAATCCTTCTCATCAACTCAGAATTCTCAGGACTTTGCCCAGGTAAGTACAACAGTATCATAATGTAGGAAAAGAATCCCAAACTTGCTGAAACAGGTTGCTGAAGTATTTTATATTGTCTTGATTTGTAACCACATAAAAATCCACGTGAAGACTCAATTCCATGAGCATTTCATGGGCATTTATTGAAAAGCCTGACAGACCCAACTTAGGCATAAGAATAGCACCACAAACCTGAATTGTTCTCAAATTGGTGAGCAGCAAGTTCTGTCCTCTTTGTTCAACCAGCAGAGAGTCACGTTGCTGAGTCAGGCGCACATCTGACATCTTCAAGATATCCTTCTCTTTCTTCAGATTTTCTGCTCTCACCTTTAATACAGCAGATAATAAGAACTTTGTTGTCAATCCCAAATCAATCCATTAAATGTAGTATTTTTTTTTAAATCCATGTGAATTAAGCCAAGAATAGCAACAACAAAACTATTGGACATTCTGCTTTCCCTGCAAACTGAAACAACTTGGCATGTTCTTATATCTCCACTCTTCACTTGAGACACTTCAGGATAATCATAAGGAAAACTCTTGTGCTACCTTAGAAGATCCTGCAGTGCCACACACTGTTACTGACCTCTGCCACTGCCAGTTTTTCATTAGCTCCCCTCAGGTCCTGAGTCATGGTGTTAATGATCTGCTCCTGCTTCTGAGTGGTCGCTGTGAGTTTCTGGGTTCTCTCGTGCAGGGAGGTGATTTCCCGGCGATAGCCTTCCACGTTATCCTGCAACATCTCGTACCTTCCAGGGAACACAGCAAAGCAAGTCTGACACATTGCACTGTCCAGCTCAACAGAGGCATGCACACAGCTGGGTGTTTCATGGCTTTATGCTTCAGTTTGCACATACATGACTCACTCAACTACAGCTTCTGCTCTTGATCCCACCTGCACTATTTCCTTTATGTTCTTGCACAGAATAGACAGCATCAAAAGTGAGCAAAAAATATCAAGCAGCCAGGGAACATGAAAGAGAATGCTATTATGTAGCTGAATTACCGTTTGGAGGCAAATTCCAGCTGTGTGGATATCTTGGCATTTTGTGACCTCAAGTCTGTGACCTGCTCCTGAAGCTTTTCATTCTGTTCATTCAGAAGTTTGTCATTCTCTGCCTTCTCTTTTTTATAGTTCTCAAAAACTTCCTGCAACTGCAGCAAAGAACAGACACAAAAGTGCTTACCAAAAGCAACTAAAAAGAAATAGAGAGAGCCTCTGTGCAGTGTCTACTGAAAAATGTACCTGCTTAAGAGCAGCCTTGGCCTCAACAGTCTCCACGGACTCACTCATGGACACTGGAGCAGGAGTTGCCATGGACTGAGGTAAATTCGGACGCTTTGGAGTAGATGTAAGACAGATCTCCTCTGGTAACATACCTGAAGCTACAGGAAGGTAAAGGGGGATTTAAAGCAACACTTCTGCTTGCCAGAGAAGATCATACAGCCCCTGCAGCCTGGGTACCTTGCAGAGGAATGATGGCCCCCGTGGTCTGGGTGAGCAGGATGCGGAACAAGTCCCGCTGGCGGATGATGGACTCCACGAGCTGCAGCTGGTGCTGCCGTGACTCCCGCAGCTGCTGCAGCTCACTGACAGCCTCATCCAGCTGGCTCTGCAGCTCAGAGATCCTGAAACAACAGCTGCCTTCAGCATCCCAGAGAGGCACATCCAGGTGTTCTGGGCCCCTTCCTTCTATAAGGATGGTGAGGGGCTGGAGCATGTCCAGGAAGGGAATGGAGCTTGGGAAGGGGCTGGAGCACCAGGAGCAGCTGAGAGAGCTGGGAGGGCTCAGCCTGAAGAAAAGGAGGCTCAGAGGGGACCTTTTGGCTCTGCACAACTCCCTGACAGGAGGGGGCAGCTGGGGGGGGATCAGGCTCTGCTCCCAGGAAACAAGGAACAGGACAAGAGGAAACAACCTCGAGCTGTGCCAGGGTAGGTTCCAATTGGACATCAAGAAGAATTTTTTCACAGGAGGGGTTGTTAAGCATTGGAAGGGGCTGCCCAGGGAGGTGGTGGAGTCCCCATCCCTGGAGGTGTCCAAGGAAAGCCTGAACATGGCACTTAATGCTCTGGGCAGGTGACATCTGAGGCATAACTTGGTCTCAATCCTGGACATCTTTGCCAAAACTTAATGATTCTGTGAACCTATGACAGAATCCTACAAATTTCTAGGAGACCAGCCTTTGGGCTGCCATCTGCAGATGAAAAAGAAAACAGGCCTCTTTCCTGGACAGCAGAATTCTGTTCGTGTGAATAACTTTAAAAATTTCAGTAGCATGAATAGAGAGTCTGGCTAAGAACCTTTCACACAGAATTCACATCTGTGGCCTTTACAGTAGTGATTTAGATATGCACACATGCAGTTTCTTGTTCAGCTAACAGGAATAAAAACTTATCTTTTTGAAAAACAGCTCTGTTGTGTGAAATCAGTCACTAGAAATTGATAATTGTTTTTAATTCAAATTTTGATGACAAGACCTATTATAAGATAAAAAGCTATAAAGCCATTTTAATAGAAACCTGAAGGTCCTGCAACTTAATAAGAACTTGCCTTTATGAGTTATATAGCTGCTGCACACAGTTAACAACAATCAGAAGTAAAAAACTGAAAAATGCTTGAATGAATCCTTGTTCCTACTTAGCACAAAGTTAATAAATAGGAAGAGATGACCTACTTAGATGATGTTGTTTCTTGCTCCTCTTTTTCTCTTGCCTCTCCCAGCTCCCGAAGAGCCACCAGGAGACGCTGATTCTGCTGCTGAAGCTCTTGGATATTTCTGTAGGAGACCAGGTGTTGAGTGATCACTTCAGATGAGCTGCTGATGTCAGCAGAGCTCACTGCTTCATCTCTGATCACGTGGTTGCCTCTGGCTTCTTCCAGTTCCATTAACAGCACACAGATCTGAAAGAGAACAGTCCTCATGTAAGGCCTGCACAGACTCTAAAGTTTGCTCTGAAAAGCAACATATTAGGAATAAAGGAGTTGGTAATTAAGGGGTTTTCCCTACAATGTGCAAACAATTATAATCAATAAATCCTTGTAAGATAATGATATGACAGAAAAAATAGCTTGACAAAAAGCAACAAATGAGAAATACATAAACTGCTCAGTTCTGTGAACAGACCACAGGACAGTCCGACAAAGAAATTATATTATATATTTATATATATATATATAGTTTTCCATGTCAGATGCTTAACAATATTATCCTAAAACAGCACTACTTCTATCCAGCTAAACTTATTCCAATTTTGAAAGCAAAAGTACCATGCTGTCCTGAGGAGAAGCTTTAATGTCACCAAGGTACTTAGGACAGCTAAAGTTTCCATGACTGTGGCTGAACACAAATTGTAAGTAAGCATCTGAAATGCAGCAGCACATGAATATACCAACTGCAAACAGCACATTTAACCACAGCAACGTTTCTTCTACCTGCTGGGAGAGATCCTTCACTCGCACTTCCAGTCTCTGGCTCTCCCTCTCAAAGAAGGAGGCGTGTTTGTTGGCCTGGTCGGCGCTGTCCTGCAGGCGATGGATCTCCTGCAAGCACACCAACAGGAGCAAACATCATACCCCAACTGGACACATTCCTTTCCAGAGAGATGATAGCATGTGCAAACAAGCCTGGGGAACCAAACCTCTCCTTAAAGTTATGCTCTCAAGGTTAAACCCCTGGTGTTCCAGAATCAAAAGCCATGTTCTTTTGTAATGTAATGGTGTGTGCCTTAAAACCAGTAGGAAGTGAGCACTGAAGCCCAATTTTATGCCAAATAAACACTAAACTTTACAGTGAATCTACTCTCTCAGAAAATCAGAGACTCTGAATCACCACTACAAAAAACTACAAAATACATTGGTTCTACAAAATACTTTGTATTTCCAGAAATAGCAAGCCAGAAAGTCCAACACATCTTTTCCCATAAAAAAAGTTGACTGAAAGATCCACTTCATACACTTACAACTGCAATTAGGATTAAAGATTTGAAAATTAATTTGTTTTCCAAAATTATACATGGTCTTTTATTTTATACCAACCTTCATAGCTTGTTCAAGCTTTGCAGACAGACTTGCAACAGCTTTTTGGGAACGCTCAAATTCCTCACGCTGACGTTTTAAGATTGGGGCTTTGGCTTCTACTTCCTGCACTATTTCATCCAAGTATTTATTAATTCTCTTGTTCTCCAGCTTCTCCATATGCAACTGATCCTGAGTTTCTACATAGGCATTGTACAGCTGCAACAAAAAGATTTTGGTTTGTTTTTTATACACCTGACCAGATCTGTTTAAAAAGAACCACTGGTAATGATACAACTCCTACCTTATGGTGCTGCAATTTTATACAATTGAACTAGTTAATTCTGAAAAACAAGCTGGACTCCTAAAATATGGTTCTAGGACTCATATCACAGCAAAGAAGTTACACATATTAATTTTAAAATGGCAAACTTTATAGTGCAACTGTCTGCAATAAAAGAATTCTATGTAAAAGACACTAAGTTTTAAGCAAACTTAAGATAGAAATATCAAAACCAGTAACAAAGCATAAAGGAATTTAATGGCTGGATGAAACAATCAGTAACAAACAATGACAACACAAATTGCATAAAGAGAAGTGCAAAATCCCCTAGAACCTGTATGACCTATTGTTATGTTAATTTTTTTGCAAGTATAGGCCAAAAGCACAGCAGTACAGATTAAAAAGTTATGTAAATAAGCAAAAAAAGGCTGCTCCTGGCAAAAATGCATGTAGAAAGTAAGTTTATATTAACAAAACCCACCTATTTATGAATTTGATCTACTAAAGAAAATCTGTAAGGCATGTTGAAAAAAATCCCAGTAACTTAGTAAGAGGTCTGTCTCAAGTAAAATTTCCTTGCCTGCATCAGGCATGACCCCAAACCCAAAGTGTGCCCCAAGCCTGAACCTTTCCATTCTCAGTGTCACTGATGGCATCCAAGGGCTTTGCTGCAGGAGGGGTTTGTGCTCACTCACTTCAGTTAACTTCATGCCAGGCTTGACCACTTTGGCCACTGCTGCAGCAGTGGGAGACATGGCTGCCAGCTCCTCCTCAGACAGGATGGCTCCTGGAAGCACAACCCCACAATTACCATCCAAAAAATGCAATAATCCCCACCAGAAATACTCTTAAATATCATATCTGACTGGCTCTATTTGAACTGCTGAAAAGCTGTTGCTACTAGGACTCCAAAAATTTAAATAATTTCAGAACATGAATATTGAAATAGCTGGAGCAAGGCTTAATCTCTGTTTTTTCATCACACTGACAGATGTCTGGAGTAGCAGAGCACTGGTTTATTTTCATTAAATTAACACAGGGATAGAGTAAATGTACTCCATGCCTCTGTTCCTTCCTGCTCCCTATCCTTTAGAAACTATGGATGTGTAGCAAACAACAAAAAGATAGAGCTAAAACAGTGAACACTAAGCAAGATTTAATGTTAAACAGAAATTTAAAGGCCAGAGGTTTGTTTACTGCTGCATTTTTTTAAAGAGGAAAATAAGAGTAGTTTATCATCTCCACTTCCCTCTCCAGAAAACCACTAAAAGCATGCTGATTCAGCCTTGAAGAAAAGGTTCCTCTCCATTTTCCTTGAAAATATAACAGATTAACAAAAGAACTTCAAATAACTACGAGAGATGCATTTTCTGCAGGGAAAGCATATTTATATACATATATAAGCATATGTATATATATGAAAAAGCTTCTAAATACATTCTTAGAAATTACCAAAGATGACACTAGATTAATACAGCTGGTTCTTACAGAAATTCAGCACAATACCCTTCCATAAAAGCCCAAGAGTTTCTGTATTTCAGGAGCCAGCTTATCCCACCTTTGCGCTTCGTAGCTGACAGTAAATCATTGGCGTTCTCCAGCTCCTTCTCCAGCTTACTGATCTTCTCTCTCAGCTCCTTTTCCATTGCAGCTTTTGACTCCTCCACCTCAGCCAAATGCTCCTGGGCTGCTTTATTAGCTAAAATGAAATCAGATGAGCAGCTTGTGTGTTGTGATTGATTTTTATTTTAAAAGTTTCAAAATTTACCTGTGTACTTAAATTTTACTTTATATATCTACAGAAGTTCATGCTGGTAAGAAAACTTGGAAGTGTGAGAAAAGCATGAACCACTGCCTGTCACCTTTGCTTAGAAAAGAGCAAAAATATGAACTGTCCTTAGCAGTGAAAAGGAACTAAAAAGCTAAAGTGAAGACATATCTTGCAAAATTAGACCCTTTCATCAAAATCCATAGTAAAATTCCAGGTGTATTTGCAAATAGTTCTCCAACCATCAGTGAATTCAACTAGTCAGGTACAGTTTTTGTTATAAAGGGACTGATATTTCCATCATCCTAAAAGCCCAATGAAATTCCTTTCAGGAACACAAAAGCCCCATTTTTCAGAGCATGAAGGTACTCCAAAGGCCCAGCTGCTCTCCTCCCTTTGCCAGCTTACCTTCACCTGCTTCCTTGAGGAGCTTGTGCAGCTCTTCCACTGCTCCTGTCAGCTCATTGCTCTTTGCCTCTGAGTCATCAGCAGCACTCTGAAGAAAGCATTTTAGCTCACCTTTAGTACACAGCAACTGCAGCCCCATGTTTACAAGAAAGCTTAAACTGACCACAAATTATGAACACAGTTTTCTGCATAAAATGCTGAAAGATTCACCTAAGCTGGTCAATCTTTTCCATGTGGATTGTCTCACTTTGATGCAAATTGCCTGAGAGTAAGAAGCATCAGACACAGTGGTTTGATGTGACAGTTCCTAATACCATGTATAGCCTTTAGCTGTTTACAGCTGCTGCTGGCTCTTTCCTTCTTCTGACTAAAGAAAACTGGGAATTTTCAACACTTCATTTCAAACAGTCTGAAAAATATAGTATTTTTAGGGACTCACAGTACAAAGCAGTTTACATGTCTTTGCTTCCAGCTTGAGATCTCCTAAGTGTAAAGCTGTAAAATGTTTATTTGGGCATCTGTGCAAGAAAGCTCACAAAGCAGAGCTCAGTAATCTGGGCACTAAAATGTGCAAACCAAAGAGCAAGCAGCTGTACATTTCAGCTGACTTAGTCAGAAGGTTGCAGGGTATTTTTCACTCTTTGAGCAAACAGAACAAATATTACTTGTTTAAATGCTGTGCCTTTGACACAGTACAGGACATTCAGCTGGGTCCTAACCAAGTCACCAACACCTGCAGCGTTCAAAAATGAACTAACTCAGAAAAATCACTTCCACGGTCATACTTTCCACATAAACTTTTACTTTCCAATAGATCCTAAGACATAACCACATTTTTACAACATGAAGACTCAAAATGGTTGGCAGAAAATTACTATTTCAACCCCAGTTTTGCTTATTCTCCAAGATAATCCAAACAAAGTAAGAGTAAATGCTGACTACTACAGCAGCAAAGAAAACAATGTTTTGCAATGGAAATCAGCCTTTCCACATCCAGATTTTGTGGGGAAAAAAACTCCAAACTGGCCTGCATTACAAAAGATTCAGCCACTACTAGAGTTGTAATGGAATTAACAAACTCACCTTATACAAGTTGGATAATTTAATGTGGGCATTCAGTTCATTGTGGAATCTCTCTTCCATGCTTGCCTGCTGCTCTTTAGCCTAGCAGATGAAAGAGGAGACACGGTAGGGGAGCATTCCACTATTTCTATTTCACTCATTTTATTGTTTGATTTATAGAAGCAACTGTAATGCTGTTTAATGTATTTCAAGCTATCTCACCTCCTTCAGTTTATTCAAAAGTTCTTCAACATGCTTCTGGAGGTTTTCATTTGACTGTTTCAAGCTATTCACCTGTTCCTCCATTCTGGAAACCTATTCAGAAAAGAAATAAGAACACTATATAAAATTTTTAGTTCCTAGTCCAGTTTATTTTGGAAAATACTTGTCTCATTGTTTTTAACTTTATTTTCACTAAAAATAAAAACAAACCCAAAAGCTGATGAAAGAGTATAAAGGGCCTCTCAAATACAGTCATTAAAGTATTGGCTTTGTTTAATACAGTTAATCAGGTGGTACAATTTCTAAGAATTAACAACTCAGTAATTACATTACCTCCTCCTTTTTGTTCTCCAGACTGCATTTGAGCTCCAGGATTTCATTGCCTTTCTCCCTGGCAGTATGCAGCAGTTCATCTGTTTTGGCTTTCAGCTCAGCATTCAGCCATGAGTTCTGGTTCTGCAGCAGCTCTTTTTCTTGCTCCAGCCTTTTCTCCCGGTACTGAAAAGAGAATTGCACAGTGTGATTGTAGTAGTTCCACAGAAAATAAAGCAGCCAACTAAACTACTCTGATTAGAGGAGGAGTAGCAAAAATGTACTGTAATTTGGTAAATACAGGCAGTGCTTCTTATTATATTGGTAGTAAGTTACAACAATCAAGCAATGAGAAATTCCTGCCATTTGAGTTAGTTTCCTCTGAGCTTACATTAGATGGGAACATGAACTAGATAAATAGCCTTTTAGAGGAAATTAATTATTATATTGAGGTTTTTGTCCTTTCCTCCTCTCTTTATGGAGTTTATTCTGCCCACAGAGAAATGGTACAGGTTCACAGCTAAATATTTTTCTCCTTTCTACCTTCCTTCATGGATCTGGAGTCCTTCCTAGCAGGGAGGAGCAGCTACCACTGCCACCAAGAAGGCCTGGACATACTTGCCCAGCCTGATATCCCTGGTCTCCTAGAAACAGATCTCACTTCTAGTCGCAGCCACCATTTTTATAATAAAAGAATTTGCTATAAATAACTTGACTTACTTTCCAAGGAATCCTAACAAAGTGATGACTACATCACACACAAACAGTGCAAAACACACACTGTGCTTATAAAGCCCTACTCACCTTCATGGAAACATCTGATGTTTGAAGCTCATCCAACTTCAGCTGAAGTTTTGCCCTTTCTGTGTTTGCCTCTGTGAGTTTTTCATTTAAGCGTTTAACATCCTCTGGAGGAGGAAAATCAGTGTTAGAAAAAGCTGTTGTGTAACAGCTTTAATTACTAAATTGTAAAGAATGACAACAGGCAAGATGACTTTGTATGTAATTGTATGTTGGGCACTAATATACTGTATAAGGCACATTTTTAAATTGAGGAAAACAAGCACCAAAAACTGCTGTTTTTCTGCTACTACTGTGTTATTTCCTGGTATTTATTGACTGTGTTCCTGGCTGTACCATTTAAATGTTCAACTTCCTGAGATCGCCTTTCAGTTGTTCGGACCAAGTCTCTCTTCTCAGCCTCCAGTTCCTCCTTCTCTCGACTTAACTGGCTCTGAAAAAGATTGCAGAAAGGCAATAAGGAAATGTGATCAGCTCTCTGGAACAGTTTATAGCCACTACTTACACTCAGAATCACACAGCAGCGAGCTAAACCTCAGTGAGTTATCCCAGCCAACTGAACACTGGGATAAGAGGCTTAGAGCGGGCAGATAAATCACAATAGAGCTATTCAAAACTGCATTTCAATTTAATATTCTTGGAAAGACAGCTGTGATAGTCAAGAATTTACTGAAATAGCTTTATTTGGTTAAATAAAAGGGGTAACAGAGTAAACAAGGAATGAACACATGCATCAATGTAAAAATCAAAGCAAGTCAGTAGTCTCTGATCATTGACAGGCTACACTGTCTCTGCCCTCAAGGTATCAATACAAAGCACTTCAGTCAGACCCTAGCAACCTCCTCTGGGGAAACAATTAGATACATCTTCTCATTGTGGAAAAAAATCTAACACACTTGTTTCCGCTTCTGCTTCAAAATTACCATTCTGCTGGATCACTCAGCTCAAGTGACTCATCCTGCAACCCAGTGACTTTTGGGCGTCACACAAGCAAAACATGGCCAGAGTGAGGGAAAGGAGGGGAAAAAACAGAACTCTTGTTTATATCTTTGTCTGAATTTTGGGGGTTTGGATTAAAGTCACTTCACAACAAGTTTCAGCTGGAATAGAACAATCCATCCAAACTGAAACAAAAGCACTCGCTCACCTGTCATTCAGTTTACTTAAACACCACCTTTTACTTGAAAAGTTCCTGCACATGTGCCCCAAGGACATGTAAATATCTCCATGAGCTGTACTGTACTGATCCTGATACACTCCACACGGAACTGAGTGCATTCTGTGCTGCAAAGGGCCAGGGGAACCACAGGATTTCAGTTCCTGGCCAAGGCCCAGCAGTACCTGAATAGCAGCATTCCGGTCCTGGGCAGCCTCCAGCTCCTTGTTCTTCTCACTGAGCACCTTCAGCTGCTCATCTGGGGGGAAAGGAACAGCACTGAGGGATCTCCACTAGAATGTGACAGAACTCACTCTCCAAATGCAACAGAATCCAAATTTCCCTGACATACATTTTTAGCAAAAGAGAGAGAAGAATGCCAGACCTCACCCTGGATGGACCAGGGGTACTGAAGCACACTAAGGCAATCCTTAGAGCAGAACATCTTTTGTGAGGATCAATACACAGCCCACTGTACTGTTACTACCCAGCAAGGGGCTTTTTTTCCATGAGAACAAAAGATTCCATTAAAAAAGGCTGACTTGAACACATCACCAGAACACATCTCTACAATGTAAATAATGAGAAATTTTCAGCTCCTGTGTAAGACCTGAAAGCAGTTCCCACAACACTGGTGAATATCCTGGATAGCCAACACTTAAGGATGTTACACAGTTACACTTACGAAGCTTTTTAAGCTCCTCCCTTAGAGTTTGACATTCCTGGGTCTCGTTTACAAGTCTTTCCTGACTCTGAGCCAGTCGCTTTTCCACTTCAAAGTACTGTTGTTCTGAAAAATAACAAAGTCATCTCAGTCATAGTAAGCATTTGTTTTCCTTCTCACCTTTACCAATGATCATTCTAAAGAAAATATATAAAAATATTAAGATGCAATAGAATTCGAAGGAAGGAAAAAAAAAACCACAGCCAAAAAAATCCCAACATTTTTGAAAGCAAAAACCTGCATTTCCACATAGAAGGAACGTGGTTTAAAACACTTTGCTAGCATGACAAGTGGTTTATTTCCAGAAACTGCGATATGTTTCAGCCTTGTCTAGTGGAAGGTGTCCCTGCTGATGGCAGGAGTTGGAACGAGATGAGCTTTAAGGTCCCTTCCAACCCAAATCACTCCATGACTCTGTGAAATGACCCATCAAATAAGAGCCTAACTAATCTGAATACTCTTTAACACTTTTTATGTAACCAGAGACATTGTATCAGGCCAATTACTGAGTGTGGGCTCAACAGCTTAGAACTTCTTAGAACTGGAGTATTTCTATACATATTCTATAAAATCCACACAGCCCCAGGCATCAAGGGATTTGATCTGGGGAAAGTTTTAATGAAGACTTCTTAAAATTAATTCCTGGGCTCTATTCCCTTAGCAGTTGAAAAAAAAGAGAATTAGATGTGAATTTTTGTGATCTGGAATAGTAATTGTGTTATGGAGCTTCAGTCTAAAACATTCAGTAAAAGCAGAACTAATCCCACTCTTGGGCAGGATGGGCTTCTAAGGAAGCACTGAGGGATGTTTGTTTATCTTCTTCCTCTTACACATTACAATTTCAAATAATGTCCTCCTGCCATGAGAAGAACGGACCTGGAAGAGAGTAACTTGCTAAAATCTGTGGGTTACTTTAATTTACACCACACCTTTGTAATATATTTACCAAGATTTCTACCATGAAAGAGACAGAAAAGCTAAAAGGTAGAAGTAAAGTTTACATCAGAAGTGTGTCACATCCTCTACAAATTAACTCAAATTCACAACCTCAAACTCATGTCTCCTGTCCCCAAATCATTATAAAAATATTGCTTCCATCAGGGTCATTTTATGGAATGGAATTTAACAGCAAAGTGCAAACTTAAGGCTGTTTGAGAGCTGTGTGAACAAAGCTGTATTTCTCCTCCACAACGAGGACCAAAGCAGACTGAAGCACAAAACTGTTTAGGTTGGAAGAGACATCTGAGATCAGAGTCCAACCACTGCCCAGCACTGCCAAGGCCACCACTGACCCATGTCCCCAAATGCTGCATCCCCACGGCTTTAAAATCGCTCCAGGGGTGGGGATTCCACCACTGCCCTGGAAGGTGTGCCAGGGCTGGACAGCCCTTTCACTAAAGGATTTTTTCCCAAAATCGAATGTGAACCTTCCCTGATGCGACTTGATCCCGTTTCCTCTCACCCTGTCCCTGTTCCCCGGGAGCAGAACCCGGCTCTCCACAGCTGTTCCCTCCTGCCAGGGAGCCGTGCAGAGCCCCCCTGAGCCTCCTTTTCTCCAGGCTGAGCCCCTCCTCATCAGACCTGTGCGTACCGATGGTAGCTAAAAACCTGACGAAAAGCTGTTCTTTAACCCCACTTCATATGCAGCTTTAACCCTGAATTTCCCTTAGCAAAAGAAAAACAAAAACAAACAAACAAACCAAATCAAACAAAAAACAAAACAAAACTCCAGGAGCCAAAGCGAGAGATAAACACCGATCAGGTTTCACTGCAGGCCCCTCACAGCTCCCAGAACACGCTCCGAGAGCCTCTGGAAAACACCGCGCTCCGTGCGGTGCCCGCGCTGCCTCCCCTGAGCCCGGGGGCGCGGGCCCGCCGCCCGCACTCACCACTGTCCACCTTGAAGCGCTCATGACGGGCCCGCAGCCCGTCGATCTCGCCCTGCTGGTCGCCCAGGAAGCGCTCCAGCTTGCCCTGCACGGCGCGGGGCAGCTTGGCGAGCTCGGCCCGCTCCAGGAGCTGCTGCAGCACAGCCGCCATCGCTCCGGCACAGCACGGCCCGCCGCCGGCCGCGCTTCCGCTTCCGGCAGGGCCACTCCGGCCGCCATCATGGGTGTGGCGGCAGCTCCACGTCATCGCCACAGATGCTGCAGCCAGGATAGGAGACCACACCGCCTTGTCGTCATGACGGATACAGAGCTGTCTGTGTTTCTAATGTGCCCCGTGTGCGGAGATGCCGTGGAAGCGCTGCCGCTTCCGCCACTCCCAGCATGGCGGGAGTACCCCGTCACGCACCCTTTTCCCGCGCTCCGCGCGGCTTTGCAGTGGGTCATCTCTCTGCGCCTCTGCGCTCACCGATGGCGTAACAAGCCACCTCAGTGCTCAGCTGAGGCGCGGGTGGGTGCCGAAACTGGCGGTGTGGAGTGCGGATCCGGCGATGTGCGGGGTCTGAGTCCTGGCGCTCTGGAGGTACTGATCCCGGGGGTGTGCAGGCGCTGATCCCAGGGATCTGTGAGTGCTGAGCCCCGCTTATGGGGACCCAGCTGTCGGGGCATGAGTTGAGGTGTGTGAGCACCTTCCATGGTGCTCAGGATGCCCTTTGCTTCCTCAGGGTTTCAGCTTTTTAATGCTTAACTCAGTTTGAGAGAGCTTTCCAGGCAGGAAGGGGTTTTCAGACCAGCCCTACAGGGAAGGGAGGGGAGTCTGTGGCAGCCCCCATGTCCTGGGTTCTGGGGCAGGGGGATCTGCAAAGGCAGCTCATTGGAATGTCCACAGATGCTGTGCTTTCAGTGCATGGGAATTGGAATGGAAGTGGTGTAGGGCATGTTCAAGTACACGTGTGGAATTTGGCAAGTCCCTGTGTGAATGGAGCAGCACATCCTTCAGAAGTATCATGCTGCAAGATATGGTTTCTTGAAGGCATTTCAAAATTCAAATCCTGGGTTCAGTGTTGGGCCCCTCATGAGAAGAAAGACATGAAGGGGCTGGAGAATGTCCGGGGAAGGGAATGGAGCTGGGGAAGGGGCTGGGGCCCCCAGGAGAGGCTGAGGGAGCTGGAGGGGCTCAATCTGGAGAAAAGGAGGCTCAGGCGGGACCTTCTGGCTCTGCACAACTCCCTGACAGGAGGGGGCAGCCAGGGGGGTCGGGCTCTGCTCCCAAGGACAGGGACAGGTAAGAGGGAACAGACTCAAGCTGTGCCAGGAAATTCATGTTGGATATTGGGAAAGTTTCTTCACTGAAGGAGCTGTCCAGCCCTGGCAAGCTGCTCAGGGCAGGAGTGGAGTCCCCATCCGTGGAGGAATGTAAAAGCCATATGGATGTAGTATTTGGGGACATGGGTCAGTGGTGGCTTTGAGGGAATGGTTGGACTCAATGACCTTGCGGGGATTTTTCAGTCAAACAGTTCTAAAGGATCTTTGTGTGAGACTTGTTCCCCTGTACCCATTGCAGTGTATGTACCTTCTTTCACTTTATGCATTGTGTGTTTTGTAGGTTGGAACTACAACACCTCACTTAAATCTGGAGCCATGGGTAGAACTTACCTTGTCGAGGAAGGTATTGGGCAGTACCTGACAGAACTCAGCACGAAGGTGAAGCCATATGTAACTGGCCTATTGATAGGGCAGGTAAGTGTGGAATTGTCCTTCCATTCATTACTGTGGATTGGGGAAACTCCTCTTCACCAGTCTCAAGGTGCCTTTGCTTTTATTGATGTTTTGGCAAGTGTTCCCCACAACGGGACTATGTCATTCGGGCTGTGCGAACCCCTCCCAAGGAGCAGCAGCAGGAGGAGAGTGTGGGCCCTCCCAGGCTGGCATCCCTGGATGAGGAGTGGATCACCACACATGCCAGTCAGGTGAGAACTCACCCTGGGAGGTGAAAAACGGGTGGTTGGAACATGAGGGGAAAAAAGATGGACACAATGATCTCAGTACTTGTGTCATCTTAAGCCCTTTTCTCAGAGTGACAGAGCCTTTCTAGCCATGCTGGGCACAGATGTTTTAAACCAGAAACACCTTATTGTTTTCAGGTTTTTTGATGAAAGGACACTTGATATTACTGAAGGGAAAACACTTACAGGATGTGTTCCTGCATGAAGAGGGTCCTGTAAGTGAAAACTAGACTCCCTTAGTTCACTTCTGCTCTTGGTGCAGACTTGTTTCACGAGTAGTTTTTGATATCTCGAGTTATGTGGTCTCTAGATTGCCAGTCCTATTAATAAATGTTCATTTTCATTTTCAAGGTGTCCAGAATGCTCCCTGGAGGGCTGCTGGTTCTCGGTGTGTTTATGATTGCAACTCCAGAGCTGGCAAAAGATGGTCAGAATGCTTTGCGTAAGGTGAGTGAGTTCCTGCAGGAAGAGCAGCAGCATCTTCAGCTGTGTGTGAGGAATCTTCTGTTCTTGACTTGACTGAAATACAGTTGTTTTCTTGCATTATTTCACAAGCATTGTGCTTTCCTTGTCTGAATTAATCATCCATTTAGAGGTGTTTACAGTAGTGAAAGATCTGCAATTCTGATTGCTTTAAGAGAAACATCTTGTCTAGAACATGCACACTTGATTTAGGGATGTGGGATTAAATTAAAAACATACTCAGAACTATCTGTTAGACTAAAAATGCATTTTTATTGCAGTATTGGGGCATCTACTGCCATATTTGGTTTCTGTTCTGAAAATATATGTTCATTTTATCATTTTTCTAGCATGATCATGGTGAGTGTTTTAACCATGAGCAGGTTTGGCAGCCTGAGGTCCAAGAGTCAATTTTGGCAGTTCAGTGTAATTGCATCTCAGTTGTGCCTAATGAAAGTGGTAGTTGCCTAAAAGGTGAGCTGTGACCAGATGATCAGTGATTGCTGAATGAAAAATTGAGAGGGATTTGTTTTTTATAGTTAGTAACTATTTTGCACAGCTTTCCTAACCTAGCTGATAGGCACAAAACTGTAATGTGTCTGTAAGGGCAAAAGCATGTTCAAAGGTTGGACATGTGAATGTGTATGCTTGCTTTGGTTTATAAGGGAGCTAAATTAAGAGTTCACAAGCCTCCTTCACTTTGGGGAAAAGTGCCTCTGAATCCCTGCAAAATGTTCTTTTAACATGACATTTTGGTGACATGTGAGCTGTGTTTCCTGTTTATGCATAATTTTGATATTGCTTGGACTTAAAACTTTAGTACAAGACTATTTTCCAGGAATTGTAGTGCATGTTTTTGCAATGTATTTTTGGTCTTTAGCTAATCTTCTCAGTGGAAAAGTCCTTGAGTAAAAGAAGGCTCTGGAAACCTGCTGAGGAGGAAATCTCAGACAGAGCAGCACTTCAAATCTGTTCTGCTACAAAGAAGTATCCTTTATGAGCAAGGTTTATTGATTGAGGCTTCTACCCCAACCTCTTTTATCCAATTACTGCTGAATAAATAAGAATTAGGGAAGAGGAGGCTGTGTAAGTTTAGCTAGATATGTATAAGTTGAAATAATTAAGATTTCTGATTAGCCATGGTTAAGACTATTGACCCTCTTGTCCATGCAAAATTTCTGTCATTTCTTATGAAGTCTGTGTGTGTGATGGCATCAAATTACATCTTTCCCAGTCAGTCTTGACTTGCATAAACTGAAAAACACCATCTAAATTACTGTTTGGCATCTTGAATTGCTGTTATCAGTGGTGCTTGCATGGAATCCCACAGCAGGCCTGTGGGATCAATACTAGAGCTGCAGCAGAATGCAGGAGCTGTTGTGCCTTGATTTGCAAGAGAGAGGTCTGCTAGGGAAGGCAGAACCCTCCCTTGGAATGCAGAATGCAAACCCCCTCCCTCTGAATTATTAGAATTTTGAAATTAAGGGGCTCTCAGGCAAAGATATGAGGAAAGGAAAAACAGTTCTTTACTAGTATGTGTAACAAGACAAACAAACAACAACTATGGCATTAACAACAAAGAGAACCAGGGACCCCTGGTAATGATATAATAGAGGAGAGAAAGCAAGGATTTTTCTCTGAGAGGAGAGGGAGATGAGGACAAATTACAAATTGGTGCCTTGGTGCTTCTCCTGTTAATACATATTGATCTTAATTTGTTTGTAAGAGATGGCACAGCATCACTGTGGTAGTTAGAGATTATGGGCCAATGTTTTCCCACTTTTTTACACTGATGAAAGGTGAGGACTTGCTCCAGAGCATAAATTAGCTTGACAAGGAAGTTCAGTAGAGGACTAAGTTAATTGTGAATTGTTCTTAGTTGTTCCCTTACTTTTCACTGGATCTTTTTCTTTAAGTAGCACAGAGTAGTTTGCAGAACCTATGATGTGCAGGACCCAAAGGTAAGCTCATCCTGCTGTGTCACATGCAGCTTTTAATGCATGGCAAATAATGCTAAAACCCAAAAAAAGCCTTAGTACAGTGCTTTGGATAGATGCTTTACGGCTTTTCTTTTCTGCTCTCAGAGTTCAGCTAAACCAGCAGACTGGAAATACCAGAGTGCTCTGACTGCTTCCTGGGTAGCTTTGGGCTGCACAGTAAATGTGAATATCCACATTCCACTTCTTGCTACTTCCCCCAACCACGACCTGGAGAAGAATACCAAGGTAACTCACTGCCTGCACCAGTTCCTACACACCAGTACCCACACTCATTTCTCTGCTGAAAATTAAATAAGAGAGAAAGAGTTGAACAGTGCAGGAGAGGAGTAGGAGTTATCAGTGGAGAACATTTAGCAATTTTTCCTCTTTTAAATTTAACTCTTCTGCTGTGCTCAGTGAGAAGTTTCCTTTGTTCAAATTCACACAATAGTTGTCATGAGTATGCCAGGTAGCATCTCTGCTGCCTCACCTGGTGACAGGTTACACTAAATTCATGCAGGGCTATGGAGTGCTTTTGCTATGAGTTGACTTTCAATGGGCTGCAACCCTCTCTACCACCCCCAAATCCTTGGGGGGCCACTTCAGTATTTTGCAATGCTTGTTTCTTAATTTGTTCTGAACATGGTCCATTTAAGGTTTTTCAGAGTCTTTAAAACTCTCTGAGTAACTATTAAAACACATACTTCTATAAATTTCAGCATGGTACTGTCCATCTCTTCAGTGAAATTATTTCCTCTTTCTTGTGATTGTTTTGTTTTGTTTTGTTTTGTTTTCGCTTACTTTAAAGAATGGGTTAAACCGATGGTCAAAACAGATCGAAGACAGTGTTTTTCTGATCAATGGCCAAGTTAAAGATGAGGATACAGAGCTGCTGGAAGGGCAGGTGAGTACCAAACAAGGAGGAGTTGAGCTTTAATAGATGTATGGTTGGAACCTCTGTGTGACAAACCATTGACTGAGACATCTCCTGTGCAGCATTTGCTGATCTGATTGGCTGTCCCAGGTAACTAATACACAGAGCTGCTCCTGTTCTCAGCTCCATTCCTGCAGATTGCCTCTCCCTCCTCGTGCAGTGTGAATGCAGTAATTATGTGTGAAGTGACTGAAATGTTCCTATTACAGAGCAAGGAATGAGGTGTGAATGTGGGTCATGACATTTCAAAGACCTGCATCTGTCACCTCGTTGGCTGATGCATTCATCTCTCCTTCTAGTTTCCTAGTTCTATTGTGGTTGGTTTCTAAGTGCTATTTTTCTCTCTCAAAGGCTATAAACTAGGGAACACGCTATGCCATAGTGAGAGGAGACTGCTTCAGGGACTTTTTTTTCGTGTTTCATGACACCAAGAATTTTTTTCCCCTCAGAAAAAGTTCAGAGGAAATACTCAGCCCAGCACTCAGTTTTCTGATGTCAAGGTTCTGACACAGCTGGTAAGTTTTTAGTAGTTTGCAAAGTATCAGCTTACCTTTAAATTATAAAATAGAGCAAAAGATAAAATAAAAAGGTTCTGAATCATTGTCTAGAAATCTTGCTTACTTATTCCTAAGACTTTTTTTTTCCCACCTGGATATTGAATGTGGCGCTGATTGTCAACAGATCTGCATATTTTGTGCCGTTAGGAATTCTTGTGGTGTGATAACCATGTTGTCCATGAATTGCACAGTATAGCTGAAAGACTGAAAATCTGAAAACAGATTATGGAGAAGAAGTCCTATGACTAATTCCTTTGGTAGTAGGATACCTGTAGGTACCTGTGTAAATTGATTTCAAGTGATTCTGCATCTGAAGTTCATAGTCACCCCCACACTTCAATCTACAGCTTGCCCTGGCTAGCTTGGACATTCACTTGGATGCTTTTGTCAGAAGCTCAGCTGCCAGCTCTGGATTAAGATACAGATCCCGTGAGCTGAATCATCATCTGGAACTCCTGTATCTATGTCAGGAGTTTCCTCCCTATACCAGAGTTGTGCAGAATGGTGAATTTGATGCCCCTGTCTGGGTCCTGAAGTCCAAATGTGTCCAGGCATTGTTTCATAGCCTTCTATGTTTTGTCAGGTGATTCCTGAATTCTCAAAGTTATGCTCAGCAAAACTAGAAGTGTTTCCAATGCCATTTTAAAGACTCCATGAGTATCTCAGCTTCTTTTCTTGTTACTGTCTATTGTATTGCGCTTAATTGCTGCAGGGAGAGGAAAACTTTTTTTTGGCAGGAGTGGTTTGTGCAGTTGGTGTGGAAGTTTTGCATCCCAGTGTTTCCAGGTGTTGTCCTGGAATGTTTCATGCTCACACTCGTTGTGGTAATTAGGGAGAGTGTTTCTAGGCAACAGTTTGATGCAGCTCTCAGTGTGACCATGTGTATAATTTGGTACTGAGTGATGGGGTGACTCCCAGCACACCCTGGGTTACACTGATTATGACAAACATGAAAACTTCATTGTTTAAAAAAAGTCTGAAAACGATTTGTCAATTGCAATACTATTATTTGCCACAAGCCTGGAAAGTTTTAAAATCCCATAGACACAAGTGTTTGAAACATCTGGAGAGATACAAGCATTTTCCATAATAGAAAAGAGATTTTCAGTTTTACCTAATCAAATAAATAACTGCAATAAAGTTAGTTATACATGATAAGGGAAACAGGTGTGAACACCTGCTATCAGTTTGCTGGTTCTGGTGTTAGTGACTCTGCTGCAAGTGCCTGTTCCTGGGATAAGAGTGGCTGTGTTTGTTCCTCAGTGCCAGGGTACTGGTGCCAGGTCCACGGCGACTGTGCAGGTGTGCAGTGGCTCCATAAACCTGCGGGGAGCTGTGAAGTGCAGGGCCTACATCCACAGCAACAAGCCCAAGGTTAAAGAAGCCATTCAGGTACTGAGCAGGGTCTTAGTCCAGCAGAAACAATCTTCTGAAATACATGGGACTTGGCATGCTGTTTTTTCTTTGCCAGAGGCGTCTAAACTGGGGTCAAAATGTTGGACAGTGGGATTATTTTAGAAACCATCCATGTGGGCTTAGTGTTTCTCTTCTAGAAGATATGTGTGCTGTGGGTAAGGTTGGGCTCTGAGGAGTCTTTGCCTATATTGTCAAAGGGATTAGGCTTTGAAGAATTATATTTTTAAAAAGTTGCAGACTATATTATTATATTTGTAAAGGTAAGGTTCAGATTTACTTGCTCAGTAATTTATTTCTTCCCTGAGTCAATGCCTTGTAATTATTTTTGTGAGCTTTTACTGATAAATATCTAGAGGTTGTGAGTTCTTATCCTAGCAATCCTAAAACTTTCCTCAGCTTTTCATTTATGTTTTGTGGTTTTCCTTCTTGATACCAATTCTTTTGATGTTAGCTTCTCTTTATTAATAAATTATTATTTATTGGTTTGAAAATTCGCACTAGTTTTATTTTCCAGGAGAAAACTATTCTTTCATCATGGGTTTAATGTATGGGGCTTCTTTGGTTATTTCTTCCTGGTTAAAAGCTTTGCAAAAGGTATAAAAAGATATTCCTGATGATTTTACTGTGTCCTTGCAGGCTTTGAAAAGAGACATAATAAATACATTGAGTGATCGGTGTGAAATACTGTTTGAAGATCTGATTTTAAATGAAGGACCTCAGAAAAAAAGTAAGAAATAACAAAACCCAAAACAAACAAAAAACCCCACCAGCTTATATTTGCAGTGAATTTTGGTGGTAGTAGAAAATTCTGTTATTGTGAAGTTCCAGTATGGTTAGAGCACAATAAAAAGTAAAAGGTAAAATTGCTGCTTGTCAGCCTTGACATTTGTTAAATCTGGAAATTTTTTCGTTAAATTTGTGTCCTTTGGCATCACAACTTTTGCACCATGTTTGTGTTCAGTTCCTGTGACTACAAATACAATCTCAACTTCTTCCTGACTCATTAGAAATTCTGTGATTTTTAAAACTTCTATAGTTGGAATTCTTGTCTCTGAAGTTCCAACTGTACATTGCACACTTTAAATTTTTATTTATATTTTTATTTTTAAAATCCATGTATGGTGTTCCTATTAATATTGAAGTGTGTTAAAAGATAGAGACCAGATCTCTGAGCTCATGCTGGGACTCTTTAAACTCCTTTAGGCCAGTGTTGTTGTCTTGTTGTGTTTAAACCAAAAAAGAGTTAATTGACAAATTAATGGGAGTATCTTGGGCAGAGAGAGCCTTTTCCATTGCACGTAGTTCTGGGTCCACTCTCTAGGTGGCACCCGAACTTTGTGGCTCTGAGTGTGACACCTCTGCAATCCTTTGTGCTGGTGGAATCCTGCTCCTCGGGGAGCTCTTACCTGCAGGCTCTCCCAGAGCCCTTCTGCAAGTCATTTCAAACTGGAGAAAAGCTCTGCTTTGAGTTTATGGTCTGTTTTGGAGCTGCTGTGGGTATTTCTGGAGAGACTAGTAATGTAAGGACATAAATCCATATAATAGCAGCCAACTAAGCCAGGCATATCTGAGAACAGGGTTTCTACACAGAGACCTTGAAGTCTTCCTTCTTTTGCAATGACTTTATCTTATGCTCAGAGATTATGGAGGAATCTTATCATAACTGTCAAGGCTTTTATTGGGATGGTATGTCTCCCTCTTTCCTTTTAGATTTTGGGAGGGAATATCATGTCCTGCCTCAGAGACTGTTCGTCCCAGTTGCTGGATCCATTGTGATGCTCTGTGATTATAAGTTTGGTGATGAGGCTGCTGGAGAAATCCAGGAACGTTTTGTGGAGATGTTGGATCAGCCTGTCCAAGCTGAAGATATGCACATAGCTGAGGACATTAGCACAGGTAAATATCTGAGAACCAGGGCTGGCTGGGTAAGGGGCTGGTATAAACCAGTTTTATCCAGATATGGATGTGCCTAAAGTCAACATACTTCATATGCAACTCCTAGGATTTATAACAATTAATTACAGCTTAAATATATTGTGGAAAATGGTCTAGTTTCTTACAGTTTGTGTTTCTTGGAACATACTTCTGTTTCTCCTCTCAAATATTTTGGTTTTTCAGTGCAGCCATGGCTGCAGCCCATGAGCTGCTGTGGAAACATGAAGAGATGGGTAACCAAGGTTTGTATGTGCCACTCTGCTCATGAATTAGAGGGGATCCTTTATTGACAAATAAACTCTTAAAAACATCCTGTGAAGCTTTATTTTTTACATGAATATATATATTTACACTTTCAGTAATTCATCTTTTTACTGCTAAGTAATTTTAAGACAAGTTAGAATAAGTTGTATGGTTTAGTCAAATCTACTGTTTTTTTATTACAGAATTAAAAACACTTTAAAAATTCTTCTAGCAAAACATTCATATAGTCTAATCTGTCTTTCAAGAAGTTTTCATGCTAAATCTGATTTTTTTAAAAACACCAAATACCTTTATTCTGAGTGTTTTAATTTGTGTACCAAATGCAGTACCCAAACCTGAAGATTTTTGGTTCACCCAGAATGAAAACAAAATTGAGAGCACTTTTCATTTTCTATTGAATGTCTTACAAGTTTATGGTCTGATTATGAGACTGCTATATTCCCTTTAATACAGATATTTTGCCATAATCCAGTTACTGGATTCCTCGTTCTGAATATTTCTGGTCTGTTTCATTCCCTGTTGGGTTTCTTTCCCTTGCAATGTCGATTTCAATGTAGAATTCAAGTATGGCATTGAAATGTACCTAAAACATTTCCTGTGGCCTTATGGAAGAAATTTTACTCCCTTTTTTTCCCCCCATTAACATGTATATGAGGTGCAGGTTCCAGTTTTATAATTTAAATAAATAAAAAATTCAACTTTAATTCTCACATAAGAACTATGAACACTTTTTTATGTTGGTATTTAGGGACAAAAGCTGAGCAATATAACCATGACTTGCTGTGCAGGGTGAACTGAGAGTATTGATATTCTCCTTGACTTACATGTTAACTTGGAGGGAGTTCTGAGTTTCCTAATTTCAGAGCTAACCATAAATTCTTGTCTTTCTAAATGAATCAGCTCCCCCCAGGCTTTAATTAGACCTGTTAGCTGTGAACTGACTCATTCTTTTGAGGAGTAAGAGGCATACAGGAACCTCAAGGAAAACAGGAAAGCCAATAAAAATCTCTCTGGCATTATTAGAGTAACTTTAATACTTTTAAAACTAATTACTACTGAGCTTTAAGGCATCAGTGTAGCTTAGAAAAGTAAATGAGTATTGTTGTAGCAGTGGAGAGAGGTGTGGGAGGAGAGAGGTGATGATTCAGTTCAGCTTTATTGCTTATGTAAGGCTGTGTGAGCTGCAGGTAGGAAGGAAACACCTTTCTATTCACAGCAGGGCATCCCAAAGATTAAAGCCAACAATGGGTGTGAAGTGATGGCTACAAAAGGAGCCTGGGTGTTCTCCTAGTCTGCTGCTAGACTTAACTGGGGGGGATTTATATTCCATTTTTTTTAAAGAAAAGCAAATTAAAGTAGATGTGTATTTTCTTTTAAAAACCCCCCAAACCCACAAATTAAAATAAGTGCATAGAAGAGGAGAGGAAAAAACATAGGGGGTTTTGGGAAAGCCTGGCCTTGTCCTGGTGACCATCATGGAGTTTGTCCATGGAATGGGCTCTGTTAATAGCAGTGATATCACTAATGCTGTTAGCACAGCACTGTTCATTCTGGTAATTAATGTTGAGGCATCAGTCACTTCTGGTTTATTAAAAACACAAGTTATTTATACACTTTTATCACACCAGGAAGGTAATTTTAGAAATAGTCCTGTTAAATGCATACAAAGTGTTCTGCATTCTAAAAACAAACCCCCATTAATTATGAGATTGGATTTCTAATTGTTGCTTTGGTATGAAATGTCTAAGTATTGCTGCAAACATGTTTTTGTGTTATAATGAGAGTTTGTGGTTTCTCTTGTGCAAAGGCTTTTCCAGTGCATTATTTTGACTTGGGAAGCATGTGTTATTTCTTGAAGCTTAGCTCTAACTTTGTTAATAATAGTCAATATTCAGTAATTAGTTTGTAGGGAATTTTGTCATCTGCCTTTCTGTTTGTGTCACAGTTCCTGTGGTCTGAGGCACCTACCTCAAATTAACTGGAAATGTTGTTCATACTGAGATTCTTGGGAAACTGATAAAAATGATTTTTTGCTGATAAAAAGAATTCTCTAAAATTCAAGAACACAAGCAGGGGTTTGAAATAATTTGGGGTTTTGTTGCTCTTTAAAATATGCACTTTAGAAGAAGAGGATCTAATCAGTATAGGCAAAAGATTTATTTTTTAAGCAGCTTTTAGTCAAAACATGGATTTTTGAGGTCAGTTTTATGTGTTTACTGAACTGAACTCTCCTGCTGTCTCCTGCAGTTTTAGTCTCTTGACTCCTTGTACAATTTTCCAGTGGGGACACCACTGGGTCATGCTTTAAAATTGCTCTGTGGAAAACAGAAAGTAAACCCCGAGCTATTTATAAATGAAAGCCTTAAATAGCTCTAACACTGTAATTTCAAGGTATTTAGTGCTCTAATACAGGCCACTGAAAGCTCTCTGATTGGCTTTACTATATCCCTGCTTCTCCTTGGTGCAGGGGGTGGGCTGTTAAATACCCTGAGTAGATAGACAGAAATAAGACTTCAGCAGTGGTAATCGCTTCCCCATCTTGGTTAGGAGACTGAAGAATTAAGGATTTATCTAATTGGTACTAGAAAGCATCTGCTATGAAAACTCTTTTGTGTGATTTTGCTGCTCCACATGCAAATCTTCCAGAATGTGACAGCATAAAAGCCTATGGTAACTAAATAGCTCAAGGATGATTATTTTTTCTTTTTCCCTTTGTCTTTTTATTTTTTCCTCTCTGAACAGGTGAGGAATGTACAGCTGCTGTGATGTGCAGCTTCCAAAGGTCCCTTCAGCACAGGGAGGCACACACCTCAAGTTAGAGGGCACAGGCCATCCTACCTGTTCATCAGATATACAGCAGAAAGGAACCTGCTGGAGCTAGACTTCAGAGGTGGCCAAAAAATTGCTGTTAGATTATCCCAAAATGGGATGTTTTACAGAATTTAAAACTCTGTGCTAGTTAAGATACTTACTGAAAAACCTATATTGCAACAATTAATAATTCCTCTACCCTTGCTGAAGACTTCTGCTTAAATTTTAGGCAGCTGAGGGAGTGTTTTTCTTGGCACAAAGAAAATAATGATCTAGCCATGGCCTCATTGAGGACCAGTGGGATTCAGGGATATTTAATTATTTGATAATTTCTCTTCAAAAAACACACTTTGCACTGAAATATTGTTATCTTGATTTTACATGTATGTGCTGCTTGCAGAGAGATCTCCAAGCAATGTCTGTATATCTGTGTATCTCATTGTCCTGCTGAGTTTCATATCAGACAGTTCGTGATTTTTCTGCTGCAGTACATCCTGTACCAGTGCACTGGGTTTAGGGATGAAAAACCTTAAGACAGGTTCTAAAAGCCTAGTTTGGGTGGGTTTTTTTGTAACAGGTCTTGTGCAAGTTTTGACTTAAGGAGATTTTGAAGACAATTATCCCCATGACTCAACAGAAACAACCTTTCCAATCACGTCTAGATTATCCATTTCCACCATAACTAATGACAGAGAAAGTACTTCATGAATCATTTGCATATGAATCACACAAAGGATGTGCCTTATTACTCAAGCATGTAATTTGTGATTTATTGCTGGTGGACAGCCCCTCTGTGGAAATGGAGATCTGTTTTTACTCAGATCAGTGCCCCATGGCCTTCTAAACCCTGATATCTGGTACTGCTGGGGGTTTCTTTGTCTCCTGAACAGTTTGTAGGCTCGTTCTTTTATCTGCGCCTGCCTGTCCTGTTCTTCCCAGACACTTCCAGCTCTTAACTGCCATGACAAACACTTTGTCTTACCCTTTGCTTGTACAGAAGGTGCCTGTGGTTGTAGATACTGAATTGTAGTCCAAACTTTTGGCAAGTCTTAGCAAACTCCTGGAAATGGGAATGCTGCAAATTGAAGGCCTTTGGCCCACCACCATCAAGCAGCCTGGTCACTCAGGGGTGTATGATGGTGTATTCCATGCTGGCTCTGTGTGGCTCGAACAAGTTGGGCTGAAGGACTGGAGATTAATCCCCTTCTTTCCTGCCCCTCCAGCAAGCTGGATATAGCCAGGGGATTAGGGAGATCTTTGCAAAGGAAATAGATACAGGTTTGAGTCCCATCTGCCTGGAAATAGACTCAAGCTCTCTCACATCCTGGCTGGGCAGACTAAGGATTTTGTAATTACTCCAAAAATGAATGAGTCCTCCATGCCTGCTGTGAAAGGGTATTTTTAGGGGATCTTCAAAAAGAAACTTCTGTGGTTGGAAAAATGCATCTCTGTCTGTTGGGTAGGGAAATGCTGCTGGGCTCATCCTGTCATGGCAGTGGGATTTGCATGTACCCTGAACAGATGGCTCTGAAGGGAACCTTTGATCTTGGAAGGTGCTTAATGGTACATTTTAGTGGTTCTCTCTTGAGTAGTCAAATTCTCCCAGGCTGTGCAAAGAAGGTTGGGAATGTTGCTCTGGAAGCAGGGTTTGGAAAATGAGTTTTGGAAGAGGAACTCCTCCTGAAATGTATTTTGTCTCTTTAGTTTTACCCTTCCATCCATACAGCATAGTTCAGCACTGTGCTATTGCTGTTGTACACTTCTACTGCAATTAACTATTTTTTTTCTACCATAAATATACTTTATAAAGTTGATGTGAAGTTCTTGTCCTTTTGCATTAATTCACTGTAAAGCACAATTGTTAATTTTTCCCTTCTTCCCTTGATTTCCATGCAGTTGATATTTGCCCAGTGACTGAGAGCCCAAGTGACACACAACAGGCACAGCTGACAAAAGCAAACTTGCTGTTGAAGCTCCAACAAAATATGGGTATGTTTCTTTCCAGATTTTTGGTATGGCACTCCAGAACCTGCAGTGGGCCCTTTCAGGACTGTTAGCTCCCACAGCATCCTAATTCTCAGCTCAGGAATTCAGGGAACACCAGCTACAGAACTCTCCTTTCCATTGCAGCTTCTCCATGTTGCTGCCTGATCCAGCTTTCAGTGATCTGTCTGCACTTAGTACAGCCCTCTTTGCTCTGGGTTTGCTTGTATCAAAACAAAGCAGTTACTTCTGGTTTCTATTAGAATGCAGTGACTGGACGATTAAATAGGAGCAGTAAATATGTTTGCTTTGAATGTAAAAATGTTTTCCCTTACATCATCACTGAGATGTTTTGGGGTTTTCTGTGTCTCCTCAGCTGCATCAATAATGAGAATACTGATAAAAGTAGTTTTTTGTTTCTCCTTGTGCTCATTCCCTCTGACCCACCCTCCCCTCCCTGCCTGCTGCTGCTGCTGCTGTTTGTGCTGCCCTTCCCTCACTGCCTGTTCCCTCTGGATTTAGGGCTGGTTGTGCTGCTGTTCCCTCACTGCCTGTTCCCTCTGGATTTAGGGCTGGTTGTGCTGCTGTTCCCTCACTGCCTGTTCCCTCTGGATTTAGGGCTGGTTGTGGTGCTGTTCCCTCACTGCCTGTTCCCTCTGGATTTAGGGCTGGTTGTGCTGCTGTTCCCTCACTGCTGTTCCCTCTGCATTTAGGGCTGATTGTGCTGCCCTTCCCTCACTGCCTGTTCTCTCTGCATTTAGGGCTGATTGTGCTGCTGTTCCCTCACTGCCTGTTCCCTCTGGATTTAGGGCTGGTTGTGCTGCTGTTCCCTCACTGCCTGTTCTCTCTGGATTTAGGGCTGGTCGTGGCAGCTGCTGTTGCAGTCCTGGCATCGATTTTCTCCTTCAACTACTTCAGTGATTGATATGCAGTGATTAAATTCCAGCCTCCACAGCTCCTGGGAAGTGTTGGCCATTCACAAGATGGAACTAGCTGTGGTTAATATATTAGTAATTAAGAATTGTTGCCTAAATCTCACCAGGTAGATGTTCAGTGTGAACTGTAATGGTAGGTTCAGTTACCTTGTTCCATCATATACTTCCTAGATCAAGTAGAATTATGCACTTAGAGAATCAAGTAGAGGGTGAAGCAGGTTTACAAGAAACTAACCCTGTTGCTCTGTATAACTGAATGACATTGATATTTTCTGGGGAGATCCCTTAAACAAATATAGTTCCTTAATTTTCTTCCTCCTGGCTCCTTTAATGCAAAATGCTACTCCTGGTGTTTCTCAGGGTATTGGTAAAACCTGCATAATGACCTGGTATGGCAATTCCTGCTTAAGGGTTCCTTTGCTAAGAGAAATCTTATTTTGTTACAGTTAATTGGGGGAAAATAAGTTTTAGTGAAGCCAGCATTTCACCATATGCATTGTTTTAGATAATACTGGCTAACTAGCATTAAATGCATACAAAGAGTTTCTAAAAGTTTCAAGACTAGACCAAGGCAGCCTGTAAATAGCTTGGATCAAGACTGGAGAACTCAAAAATCAATGAAATGCATGGCACTGCTGAGCTGTGTGTATGCTGCAGCCTTTAACTCAGTGCCTCCTGATGAGGATTTCTTTATCCAGCTGCAATGCAATCATTGTTATCTTGGAATTTTAACTATTTCAGCAACAGCTACACCTAGGCAGGCCTTGTGGGGTATCGTAGATACAGGTAAGTTATTAAAATTATTGCTAATAAGGATTTTTAGATTATAAACAGAGAGCTTTCCATTATGAGAGATTCTCCTGGGGATGTTGGCCAGTTACATGTTTACTTGACATGAGAAAGGAGGGAATGAATTTTGGTAATGCTAAAAAGATAATTTGTATATGAAATGTGATGCTTACTTGGACCTGAAATGCAACAGAAAAAAATTAGAAGTATTTTAATACCAATGCAAATTCCTTTTTTGTTTGAAGGCAACGGAACACAAAGGAAAAAAATAAACCCTTTGATTCTAAAGCATAATCAAGTATGTATGAAATACCTTTATTAAAGGCAACTCTGAGAAAGATGTCTTGACTACTGTTGCTTCACCTGTGTATTCTGTTTTTACATGTTTGGAAAAAAAGAGCTGCTTTTAGTATTTTAAGTATATTTTGAAAGACAGTGTTGATCTTCCATGCTCAGCATTTCTCAGGTGGGGCCTCCTGGAGGAAGGTGGTGAGTGTTGTAATGCAGGCACTGGGTTCAGCTGCTGTGGGTTTTATAATTGCTTTTTATTCTGTGCCAGTGAGTGGAATCAATAGGAAGGAGTCAGGAGGTAGGATGACAACCAGGGGAAGCTGGGGGTTATCCAGAAAATGGGAGTAATTTTGTAACATTCAGAATATAGTTGGTTTAAAAATTGCTCTGCTACAGTCTCTGTTAGAAGGAGGAACAGGGATGTAATTAATAGAAAGGCACTGTCTTTTGGCTCTCTTTTTTTGAGAATAGGGTGTGCTTTTGGAGGTAAAACATGAAATGATTATTTTTTTTGTTGCCTGTAACACAAAACTCAGCCACAGAAGTGAAGTACAGCATCTCTGACACCAGAGAAAAAACTATCCTGAAACACTCTTCCTATAGTTGTTCTTGTTTAGTACATGTGGTGTCAAAAATACAGCTTGTTGGGATGTATTTTTCAAGGGATCCCCTTGCAAAGAATTTCCTCTTTTTTCTTCCTCTGCAAATTTTTTCAGTGTATAGTAAATGATCCTTTTTTTGTGGTAATGGTTAAATTAATCCTTTCCATTTAGAACTAACTAGGTATCAGGGATCTAATTTTCCAGTTTGGGTTTGGAAGAAGGCAAAGAAGGAAGTTGCTCTGGTGGAGATTTCATGTATAATATAGGAGAGAGTTGAAGTAGCATCTGTGCAATAAAAAATTAATCAACCCTGTCAAAGAAAAAATGAGTAATTTGACTTGTACCTACAGATTGAGCCTTCCAGTCATCCTGCCATGAGGAAATATAGTGGATGGAGAAGAAAGCAGGTTCTCACTTGTCTGAGAGTTACAGGACTAACCAAGAGGGGATTTCATTGAACCATCCTTTCTTGTACCATTTTGTACCACTGTTAGCATAAGAAAATGAGGGCTTTAGGATAAATTAAAATGTGTGTATAAGAGAAAAGGAAAACAGCCCTTTAAAAATCTATTTCCTGACTACTGCATAACTCTAGCTCAGGTTTCAGTGTAGGTTTATTCTTTTCCTACTTGTATAATACTCTGAAGCCTTCAGTTTGAGAAAACTTCACTGTGACTGATACTGAGCTTTGTTAGCTCATGTCCATGATTGTAGATATGTATTTATTTTAATATGTAAGTGTTCAGAGGAATGGTTTGGACTTCCACATTTGAAAATCAGGTTCTTTAAGTTCAAAAATTTATGATATGAAATAGTTTTACAGAATCATTATTTTCTGTGCCATGAGGTTTTAAAATGTAGTTTTAAAAGCCTCATTGGTCTTGGTCAGCAAGGTTTATAATTCCTCATATCTGAGGGCAGCACTTGCTGTGGTAAGTTGTGACAGGTTGTAATGGTTTGACCTCAGCTGGCAACTAAGAACCACACAGGGTTTGTTCACATCTCTGGGGCAAGGGGCAGAAGGGTTGGAACAAAGATAAAACTCTTGGGTTGCAATAAGAACAGTTTAATAATTGAAATAAAATACAATATAATAGTAGTAGTAGTAATAGTAATAATAATGAAAAAGGAGATAACAAAAAGAGAGAGGGGAGTACAAGCCAGACAGATGAGTGATCCCAGTGCAGTCCCTCCCCACCCACCCACTGATGCCCAGCCTGTGCCCCAGCAGCCTTCAGCCCCTCCTGGCCATCTGCCCTGTTCACACAGTGGGTGTGACATCCCCTGGTGTGGAATATCCCTCTGGCCAGGGGATCTGCTGTCCTGGCCATGCTCCATCCCAGCCTCTGGTGCAGCTCCTTGCTGGGACACTTCAGAGTCCTTGACTTGGGGTAAGTTCTGCTCAGCAATAGCAACATCAGTGTGTTATCAAAATGATTCTGTACTGAATCCAAAACACAGCCCTGTCCAGGCTGCTGGGAGGAAAAATAACTGTCCCAGCTGACAGCAGGACACTGGCATCTACCAGAGGCTTTGCTCTCAGTCTGAGCAGCTGTGACACCAGTGATAGTTTGCTCCTTCCTCTGCTCCATCAGAATATTTGGGGACTGGGGGTCTCTGTGACTTTGAATCAAAAAGAAGAGTAACCATAGCCCAAGGTAGCAGGAAGGCTGTTCCCATGTGCTTATTGAAGCATTTACCCTTTGCTGCTCAAAAACCTTCAGACAGTCATAAATGTTTGAGTCAAATCTTGCTTTTTGTTTTTAAGGTTGGGTTTTTTCCCTGTAGAAACTGATAACTGCTGTGATCAGAATTTTATTTGCAACTTCATTAGTCATGAGCTTCTGTTGAGGCTTGGTGCCACATGTGTTTGTTCTTTGATTTTCGTTTTTTAAATTACAGGTTGAAAATCCTGCTTAAGCACGTTTAATCTCTCTCTTAAATTGGAGTTTCATCTTATTCCTTAGAGTAGCTGCAGGTGCAGCTTCTATGGTGTTATTGTTGGGGTTTTGTGCTTTCAGCCTTGTTCTCAAAAAAATGAAATTTAAGTGATGAGGCTGCTGATGTACAGCCAATAGCTTTTAAACCAAATTGGATAAAGAGGAAAAATTCTCACAGAAATTAATTTTTTGCAACTTACACAGAGATTTTTTTGGTGTGTAGAGGATAAAAGTTTTTCATGTCTCTTCTTCAAAACACGTTATTAAAATTCAAGATAAATACTGTCTTGCTACTCAGGTAACTGGTTACTTTTGTGATGGACAAAAGATAATTAAGTATTTTCTACCTAAACTCCTATAAGATCATTGGAATTTCATGCTGTTGGGTGTATCTGCAAATGGTAGATCTGCAAAATATTCTGAAGAGACAAATAAAATGTTAGGATGACAGTGACTACCTGAGGGGTCAACTTCATGCTTCAGTAAGGGGAGAGAGGACTGCTCCAAGGGAAAAGCTTTATTCTACCTGGAGTTCCATCAGAAAGACTTGGGACAATCTCACACTCAGCAATTTACAACATGGAAATCATGACATTTTGGGAACATACTACTTGAATTCTTGGTGTAATGAAGTCATGTATTGTTTTACAGGTTAGAGAAGATTGTACGAGAGGTTAAGGAACTTCATTTGTACTAAGTGTACATGACATGAGGTTTCTGGACCTCTGTTAGAATAGTCATCCATAGCAAAACAACATTAAAAGTAGCAATTCTTAGCATTTTGATAGTTTCTAAAAAAGAACAAAACAAAACAAAAAAAAAAAAAAAAAAAAGAAAAATAGGTCTTTAACATTCCGATAATCTCAAATATTATCAGATAATCTGTGCTGTTAAGATTTTTAGTAAGATACACATACTTCCATCCCCAGTCAAATCCAGCCTTTAGCTTTGTCAGTGTGCAGAAGTCACTGAAGTGCTTCTAATATTTTCTATTAGAGAGGAATGTTTATAGTGAGTTTACCCCATGTCTTCCTCTCAGTTGGAGTGCTAAACTGTAGTTCTCAGCAGCTTCCCTTTAACAAAACTTAGAACTTTGAGTTTAGTAAATATCTAGTGAGTACTTAATATTTCACATGTTTGTAAGGGTAAGGTTATGTATTACCAACATATTTCACACTTCCAATGGCAGGTTTTGAGAACTGATAAGCTTTATTCAGAGTTATTACATAAGCACAACATACTTTTTTAGAAACTCACAGGCATTTTAAATGCTATTGCTCAGCATAGGGAGCACTGATGAACTGAAATCAGCTGATGCCTTGTCTGTGTCAGCTCTTTGGATGAAAAACTTATAGAAGCACCAATCTAACTTCTCTCTTTGCATCAGTATCATGTGTTAAATGTGGAATAAAATAATGAGCTAGATACTTGAGCCATTTAGGAATGCAAGGACTTTGGGCTGTTTGTCTGCCGTTAAAATTGCTTGTTCTTGCCAAAGGTGGTAGAAGTGAATCAGGAGCCAGGACTTGCTGTAACTCCAGAGCATGGAAATGCTTTTTGTGTACACAGAGGGATGGACCAGTCCTATCCCCACTGAGATGGAGGACTGGTGCTTTGTGGAGACAGGCATGGCCCTCAATTTTTAATTTGTTTTTCCTATATTTCTTAAATATCACTGCTGTTCTTCCTATTACTTGTGGCTGGCATAGAAATATGTACAAGACTGCCAGCTGTATGTGTGGTAAGTCGAATTCACATGCTAAGAGTTAAACAACTTTTATATCTTCATTTGTTGGAAGTAAGTCAGCAAAGAGAGCCTTCTCTAAGTGGGATGGGTGATACTGACATTCATTTACAGCTGAATGAAGAGGAAGGGGAGGCAGTGAGAACTCTGACTCTTAATTATTCAACATCTGGCTCATCCGTGCCATTTCCCAGCGCCGGAAGCTCCCTCTCAGGTAGCAGCCCATACTCATTTAGGAAAGCCTCCACATCTACAGCAAAGAACTCCTCATTGAACTGTTCAGAAACACTAATGAAATTGCTCAGGAGCTCCCCCGCCTTGTAGACCAGTAGGGAGGGGAGCACCTCGCTGGAGAAGCGATCCCCGGCGCCCGTGCTGGAGGCCTTGATCTTGCAGAACTTGACGGTGGGGTACTCGGCCGCCAGGCAGGTCAGGCTGCTGTTGAGCGCCTCGCAGCCCTTGACGCCGTCCTCGTAAATGTGCACGATGACCGTGGTGGTTTTGTGCTCCTTCTCCACGGCCTCCAGGAACTGTTCCCCGTTCTGCAGCTCGCACAGGAAGCCAAACTTGGGCCCGAAGCTGAGCCGCTGGTGCATGTCCTGCATGCAGCGCTTGCGGTACTGCTGTAGGCAGCTTTCGTCCTCCTGCGCGGCGTGGATCAGCTCGTACTCCTGCATGCTCATCTGTGACAGCCAGAGAGGGAGGTTAGGGACTGGGAACCCCGTGTCTGGAGAGCTCCAAAGCTGAGCCAGAAGAACCATCGCTCCCTACAGGGGAGGTCTTATTGAGAGACAGAAGATCCTGTCTCAACATGTGATGATACTGAAGGCAGTGGCCACATTTATGGATCTCTCAGAGTTGGTGGAAATTTTGCCAGTAGTGGGGCACATTTAATTCCTGTGTTATTGGGGGGTTAGGTTCCCCCTTGTTTCAGAATTAGTAAATGCTGATGAGTGATGTTTGGCTCAGAGCTCTATCCTGACTAATAGGTTTTTAAACTTGGTAAAAACTTTCCATCACATTAACCAAGGATAGAGCATTGTGGCAGGGAAGGGAGGAAGAAAGGTTGAGCTGTGCTGTGATAGATATGAAATACACTGCTGGTTTTACTAAAGTTACCCTTTACTTGAGAAAGGACAGAATAAAGAGCATCACAGAGCTGCTAATTAAGGTAGGAAAAGCCCTCTAAGACAATCAAGTCTAACCATTAACGCAGCACTGCCAAATCTGCCTGTAACCTTTTTCACTGAGCACCAAATTCCCATTTTTTTGGATTCTTTCAGGAATGGTGATGCCATCAATGCATGGGCAGCCAATGTTTGACCACCCTTATGGGGAAGAAATTTTTCTGATATCCAATCTATGCCTCCTCTGGAATAATTTGTGGCCGTTTCCTCTCATCCTGTCTCTTGTTCCCTGGAAGCAGAGCCCAACCCCTGGCTGCCCCCTCCTGTCAGGGAGTTGTGCAGAGCCAGAAGGTTTCTCCCTGAGCCTCCTTTTCTTCAGGCTGAGCCTCCCCAGCTCCCTCAGCCACTCCTGGTGCCCCAGCCCCTTCCCCAGTTCCATTGTTTTGCATATGTGTTCTGTCTGCTTTGTGAAAGCTCTGCTAAAGTTACACAGAAATTGAGTGGAAAATTCAAGATTTCCTATCTTAAAACAGGCATGTTTTATATGGAGCCAAAGTTAATTCCTTTTGCTTCTCTTACCTTACGGCAGAATCTCTCTCTGGTGTCTTTATCATCTCTGCTGAAAGATCTGTGTGGTGAAGACATTTGTCTAAGTATTTCTTTCTTACTCGGGGGTAAGGAATCTCCATCTTCGCTCTCTAATTTGAACTTCCTCCAGTCACTGATCACACCTTTGGGCCCTAAGAGAGATGAAGTTGGTTGAGAAAGTGGCTGCAACAAGAGGTTTCCTGAGAAGTTTCTGTTTTTGCTGATTTGTCATTCTGTACCTATCTGTCCTTACTCTTTCCAAAGAACTCTCCAGGAGTGCTGAGAAAACCAGAGCTTTTGGATCAACGTGTCCCAGAAAAAAAGCAAGAGGGTTTTTCTCACCTGGATCACTTTGGTGATCTGGTTCCCATCAGGATACTTTGGAAGGATTTTGGTGAACTACATGAGCAGTTAATATAGATGAGGATGTTGAAACATGATAAAACTGCCATGTTGGCCAAAGGTGGTGTTTTGTAGACAAACATTTAATTTTTTTATAAACAGGGTATTTAAATATTAATTTAAATATTTATTAAAATTTAAATATTAAATGTGCATAAGGACTCTGAGTAAAACTAAGAATGCAGGACATTTGACATTATTTTAAAAATGCTAAACAGGAGCTGTAGAGTTGAACACAATATCTTATAAAAACCCTGATGATTGAGCACTGGATGATCATTTTGAGGGAGACCTCTTTTAAAGCTTCTAAATGCTGTGCTGTGTTTGCCACAAGGGACATTTTTAGCACAGAATGTTTCTTCTGTAAGAAGAAAAGATAATTTTACCTTTCTAGTGAAACTTTATGACCTAATTCTAATGTGGGAGTGTGGGTTTTGTTGCTCTTTTGTTGTTTTCTCTCTTCCCCTGGAGAGCAGAGTGAAGCAATAAACCACAGGAGTGAGGCAATAAACCAACAGGAGCCATGTTGGGCCATGGCTCTTGGTGGCTTTTGTCAAGTGTCCCCTGCATTTGCCCTTTGCTTCAGGTTTGAGGAGGAGGAGCAGCACAATGTTTGGTGTTACCTGCCCCCCATGGGGGCTGTCCCTTGCCCCAAAATACCTTCTCATTGCCTGTGTTTTTGTGTAAGAGGTTTGGCCACCAGAACAACTGGAATTCTGGGCTTCCCCAGTGAACACTGACAGTTTAACTTATTTTTGGGAAGAAAACTCAGTTAGTTTCCTTGCCTGTGTGTGATGCCTGTCCTTCAAAGTCGTCTTCCAAGCTGGTGTTGGCATTTTCTTCCATTTCAGTGGCTGGAGTAGGAGATGCTGCAAGTCCCAAAGGGAGAACAGTTAATAACAGGATAGTAAAGGGATAAACTTGCAGCAGGCACAGCACAGTGTGTAATTTCCTGTAGCTGGTGAGTATCAGTGAAGATCAAAATACACATGGTAATTATGGAGCTTGTCATTGACCCACAGAAAGCAATTGGAATATATGTCAGTCTCCTTAAAAATGTGTCTGGCCACATTCTCAGGTGAGGGTTCCTTTATTATGCTGTTCCTTCCCAGTCACTGGAGAATATCAGGGACATGGTGATGGGAAATAGTAAAACTTCCTGCCATGGAAATATGTACTGAGTATTTTCTTACCTTTTTTTTTTTTTTTAATTTATTTATATCTGTCTTGGAATTGGGACTCTATTAATTTTCCAAGTGCTATAAGTATTTCTTTTTAAGGGTTGCCCAAATTGCTCATTTCACATACAGAAAATGGAGCCAAGTATTTGAACCTGTTGTGCAAGAGACCTCTGAACATCCTGGAGCTGTTTGTTGCAAAACAGCAAACTGATAGTGGTTATAAATCAAAATCACTTTCTTGTTCTACCTTTTCCATAACCAGGCAACCCAAAGAGCCAGATGACACTCTCAGGGCACTGTGATTCACCAGCACCCTTTGTCTCTTACCATGGAGTTTTTGATGGAGAAACACATTTGTTTTGAGTGTTCCCACTGAGGACACGATCCCAGATCGGTGGTACCAGAGCACTACAGAGCAGCAAGAAGTCTTAAGGGGGGTGATTTGAGTGTTCCCATTAAGTCTAGACTAGTTTCAGCTGTTCAGGTGCTAAGTTAAGCTTTGTTTGACTTCACAGTAGCAAAGATGTTCTCATGCCATGACTGCCTTATTTAAAGTCTGCTCGACTGTTAGACTGGGATGACAAATTCATTTTTCCATAGCACCATCAAGGGATAACGTGGAATAATGGCTGAGCGTGATACAAGGTATCTGATTCTTGATGTATTGGGACTAAAGCTGATTAACAAATGTACAAGTAAGTTGTTCCATGCATGTACCCATGGAAATTAATCAAAACTTGTGGGAAACATTGCAAGTAAGTTTGGAAGAAAAGCAGGTAATGAATTAAGCTTCATTAGTATAAATTCTCTAGGTGGCTCTATAGATAGGTTGTTGTTGCTTTATATATCCAGATTACCAGATCACTTGCTATTCCCTCAGTTCTGAAATAGAAATCTGAAGCTAATCCCTTCTCACTAGGCAAAACTAAGAGTTCTTGCCATGTCAAGGATGAACAGATATATATATGCTGGGTCAAACCCTTAAGTCCTTCCCTTGCCTTACATGGACATTGACAATAAGCTCTTCTGGCTGCTGCCGCTTCTGCAGATTTTCTTTTTTTCTGTAGGGAACAAGAGGGTTTGATTCTCTGTGTGCTTTGCTGTTTCAGAACTTTGAGCTGAAAAGCACAGGGTATGAAACTCAAGCACTCAGTTGTAGGCTCAAACCAGAAAACTTGACTGTGCTTTTAGTGAAACATCTCTCTTCCCAGAGGTGGGAACGGATTGCTTAACAAATGAAAGGTCTCTGTAAAATTTATGTTACTGATCTATTGTGCCCCATAAATCTGTGAAGATTAGATGAATCATAACAGCATAAAGGCTGAGTTTCACCATTCTTCTGCAGTGTGGCACGAGGCAACAGCCCTGACCGTGCACATGGACTGGGAGTGGGAATTCCTAAAGCTTAATCCTGTTCCTGTGGCTGAGTGGGGCTGTGAGCTAGGAGCCAGGCATGCACACCGTTCCCCTTTCAGCTCAGTGGGGCTGTAAATCCTTGTCATTCTTATCTCAGCCCTGGGAGAATGGGGCTGCCTGAGCCAGGTGTTTCCCAAGCAGGCAGCTGAGGACAGGGCACATGGACAGGGTGGTCCATGGGCGGGTGTTCCAGGCTGAGCTGGCTCTCCTGGAGGAAAGCGCAGCGGAAGCTCTTGCGTGTGTCATGTGTGGGCAAAGCCAGGCAATCACCTGGGCAGGGAACTCTCCCACATCCTCATCAAGGCTTGAGGTGGAGCTCTTGTGTGGCTGGTTAGGGGGTTTTTTGGGGTGGTGAGGAGGTGTTCTTTTATGTGCCATGCAAGCAGCATTTTCCAAAGTTAAAGATGAGCTTCCCAATAAATGGGGAAGTGTGGGTGCTGCCAGCTGTGGAGGTTGTTGTTATGCAAGTGCCTCTGTGAGGAAATGTCCATGTGTAAGGCTGAGTCAGCACAGCAGAGAGTGTCACAGTGTAGGTCAGGATGGCCCATCACGAGTGTCTCAGATCAAGAGGTGCCACCTGCTTGCCTCTACAGGTGTGCTGGGACCTGGTGTGACCAGCATGGGGATGGTTGGAACCCTCGTCTGCATCACATGGCAGCTCTTGCAAGAGCAGCAGCCCCGTGGAGAGGCTCATCTGGGTGCAAGAGGGTCATAATTTGTTGACTGGTAGTGTTGTCTTTTAGAAATTCCTTTAAGGTCACCTGGCTAAGAGAGAGAGCGTTAGTGATTCACTGCATGGGGATGATTGGATTCAGCAGGAATGGCCTTGTGTCCTGGAAAATGACCATCTCTGGCCATCCCAACCTCCTTTTACAGATTCCTTACTGCTTTACAGCTGATTATTTTATTTTATTTTATTGTATTTTATTTTATTTCAATCATTTAACTATGCAATCTCTCAATCCCAATATATAACTGGTTCAGGGTAGGAGCACAGAGTCCCCTGAGAGGGTGTTGTGCCGCACAGCAGGAAGATGTGCAGTGATGGTGACATGATAATTAATGTCATCACTGGAGTTAATGATGTCTCCTAAGGAAGAGATGATGCTAATGATCCTAATGATGCTTCTAAGGAAGCATCCACTGGTCTTCCAGCCCATCAGCTGCCATTGGTACTGATCCCAAGCTTCCCCTTTGTACCATTCTGACATTCCAGATGAACAGCAGTCTCTGGGGAGGGGGAAATTGCTAATTTAGAAAATCTTCTGTATTTTCATTAGCTTTTCTCATTGGTTTTGATGACTTAAAGTGGCTCCTGAAAAGTTCAAATGGGTGTAACAACTTTTCCTTATCAGGTCTGTGGGTCATCAATGCACTAGGCCCTATTTTGTCATGCATATGGTGGCTTTACATATGTATTTTACGAGACTGATCATTCTGTAAGTTCTTTACTTTCCCGTCTTTCTGTCAGATTTTCTGAGTGAAGAAATTGAGAAGATTTTTGTGTCCAAAAAATCTTCTTCAGCAAGAAAAACCCAAATGCAAAGTATAGGCCTGATGCTGCCATTTAATTTCTATGAGCTCTGAACCTGTTGTAGATCAAAAGCAGAATTGCTGTTACTGCTGCTCATTTCTCTGGTGTCATTTAACTGGATGGGTGTGCTGGTTTTGCACTGGAGCCAACTCATGACTTTTCTGAGAGGAGCTGCTGAGAGCTTCCTCTATGTCCGACAAAAACCAATCAGTGATTGGTTTTGAGAACTGACAACCTGTTATACCATTGAGAAAGCTGAAGATGCCTCTGTGAACACACATTTTAAAATGGAAAAAACCCCGGGAATCTCTCTTTTGGTTCTGGCTTCTCAGCAGGCCCCAGGCAAGATATTAATTCTTGCACAGATGAAACCTGTGAACATCAATTCTCTCTCTTGAATGAAAGAAAAGGACAGAGATGAAGACATGCAAAGAAAAAACATGGAGACATCCAGGTCAGACAAGAAGGAAGAGTCAGATCCTAGATGGGATAGGAAGATGAGGAGATGACTTAAGCTGAAATTCTCTTGTAAGCTATGGTGATGGACTGTGATATATTGAATATCCCTGTAAGTCATAGAAGAAGCATGGGGGGTGGAGCATTCACATTGCAGACATGAGCAAAGGCATCCATGCTGAACAAGCTGATGTTGAATTAGCTGTGATCCCATGAGAAGTTTGAACAGAGAGACAAGAGTGATGAAGACCCTTTGCCCCCAGGGAAGAAGAAGAAAACCTCTGTTCCCAGAGCTGAAGATAATCTCAGAGATAGACGAAGGGAACCTTTGCTTCTGAACAGCCTATCCTTAAAAGTGTACCCCATTAGCCAAAGACTGAGCTCTTGAAAACAGTTGTGGGGATACCTTCCACTATTCCAGGTTGCTCCAACCCCTTATGCAAGCTGGCCTTGAACACTTCCAGGGATGGGACATAATTTTATGCCTTTGGCCTTCATAGAGATGTCCCTGTTTACCCAAGTTTACAATTTTACTTTTTTCTCTTGCTCATATCTTCTGAGGTAGCTCAGGAGTAAAGCACTGTAGCTGTGTACTTGTAATGCAGCCTTATTTAATCCTTGTAAAAGATTGCAGCTGTAAGTACAAAATAGTGTCTCATAGTTGTGAGTTATAGTTACAGATGAGAAGGAAATTAAAAGAAAAGTATCCCTAAACAAACTCTAAAAGGCAAGATGCATTCTGCAAAGAACAAAGCCAATAAATAAAACTTGCTTTCCAATATATAAAAGTTTTGCTGCTAGTCCAGTAAGTAAACATGAGTAATATTTTTCTTTAAAATAAACATGTTCTAGGCACAAATGTGCTGGTTTCCATCTGTTTTTTGTCAGGGTTTAGGTAAGCAGATCAGCAGCAGGCTGAGTCCCCAGTGGTCAGTGGGACATTGCTGGTGAACTGGGAAGTGTGATGTTTTGGGGACCCTTGAGGGGGAGAATGAAAACTAAAAGACTGAAGAGTGTTTGGCAGTGAGTTGCACATTTCCGTGTTGAGCTCCATGTGGGTGGGCACTGAGCTGGGATGTGCTCCAAGTGTTCCCTTGGCTCTTGGGAAGAGTGCTTGAACTTGAGCACCATTTCTCTCTCCCGAGGACTAATTTGAATCTTGCTTCTCTGCCCATTTTCCCTCATAACCAATTGCAGAATTCCCTCCCTGATTGCTCCTGTCCTCTGTCTCAAATGGCAAGTAATAGTCACAGATGTACCTGACACATGGGCAGCTTCTGAAGCAACTAAGACAAGAGAAGGAGCAGGCATGGATTTAAATGTTCAGGTTCCTGAAATTTGGGGGGGTTGAGTAAAATAACATGGAACTGGAGAAGGCATCATTCCCCCTGCCTGGGCAGTGGAATGGAGTAAGTCCTCCACTTGGTCATGGCTGCCCTGAGGTTTGCAGGAGGCATTAGCAGCATTATGTAACTAAGATCAATGCCGAGGTTGGAGTTCCAGCCCTTTGCTCCAGGCCCTACAGCCCCTTCCATGATCCACTCCTGGGCCCTGAGCCAGGGGGCAGCAAATGCAGAGCACCTGCAGCTCCCCTTGCATCACAGGCAATCAGGTCCCTTACAGGAAAGTGGCTAAAGACAGGCTTAAGAGCCAACCTCCTTTGACTGCTTGTGCCATCCCAAGGTGCAAAGATAGGCTGATTGTGTGGCAAAAATAGAAACATCATGGGCTCACCTCAAGATAAAAATGTAGTGTATCATGGAGTAATCAAGTCACTGGGAAAAAACATAATTTCAAAACACCACGCCAGGACTTGATTTGCTAGCAAAGAGGTCATATGATGGGAATAAAACATAAAGCAGACTGGGAGGATGCAGGGAGTACGTCACTGGGGCTGATGAGAGGGTTATGGGATTGGATTATGCCCTCTATCCGCTTTAGCAGAGTTATTCTGTTCTTGATTTGTGAGGTCGAAGCATTTTAAATAGATGAGTCCAATGTTTCACTTATCCTTAAGGCTTTGCCAATTGGGAAATGCCTTATGTGACTACAGCTGTCTTCAATGTTCTGTTGGAGTGCAAGATCATAGGATTAAATAAATATCCTTTTCTCTCCCTCTTCATTTTAGTCTTTCAAAATTTGGCCTATTATTATGCACCAGGAATGATTAATCTTTTCTAGATTGCACATTTATTTCTGGATATCACTCTGGAACAGGAAATCAGCTCAATGCCTTCTCAGCAATCAGTGAAAGGAGAAGAGGGAATGGCTTCAAACTGCCAGAGAGTAGCTTTAGATTAGATACTGGGGAGAAACTCTTCCCTGTGAGGGTGCCCAGAGAAGCTGTGGCTGCTCCTGGATCCCTGGCAGTGTCCCAGGCCAGGCTGGATGGGGCTTGGAGCAACCTGGGATAGTGAAAGGTGTCCCTGCCCATGGCAGGGGCTGGCACTGGATGGGCTTTAAGATCCTTGCATCCCAAGCCACTCCATGATTCTGTGGTTCTATGATTCATTTCTACCAGAATACCACAGTTTTGACTGGACAGGTAGAATGCAGATATTTTAAAACAGGACTTATTTTATTTTTTTTTTTTGAGGAAAAATTACAGTTGTCATTATTATGGCAATAGTATTAGTATTGCCAGTAGTTGCCCTGTCAAATTTCATTTAGCTTTAACCAAAAAGTTTTATTTGGAAAAGCTTGATTTTTTTATAAGAAGTAGTGAATATCTTTTGAAACTTGGGATTACAAATTTTGGGGCATGTTACTTATTTGTTGGAGCACCTCCATCATTGTTAATTTTTAAAAAATATTTTGCCAGGAAACCTATTGATTTATCTTCTTTTTAAACAAACTTGGCTGTATCAAGCAGGGTGGAAGAGGAGGGTGGCTGGATACTGAGAAAATGTCTGTTTGAAGTGAGAGGGAACAGCCAACATTTCCAAAAGCAGATTATTTAAGGGCACAAACCTCAATCCATGTTTTAACCTCAATGCCTGGCCCGATTTGTCAGATGATGGGACAGTTCCCCTACATTGCTCTGCTCTGGAGTCTGGGCAGAGTTTTCAGTTGATATTTAAGTGTAGGTTTCTTTCTGAACTCCATATTCATGTTTACTAAAGTTGACACATCCTTCAGAGCCTTGGTTGGCGTTTGTTGCTGTATTTAGCAAAGACATGATGGATGGCAAAAACCCAAGGGAGAGACTGTGCATATTTTTTCCCAAGATGAACAGATGTTTGCAATGTCTATAATCCCTGTAATTTGTCAAAAATCTGTGTCAGAGCTGTGACTCTGGCAGTGACTGGAGACAGGAGCTTGGAGAGGTTGATGGCTGGGATTTTATGGAAAGGGGAAGGAACTTGAGTTTGTTGTGAGATTAATTGAAGGTCTAGAAGTAGTTACTCTGTGAGCAATTCTTACTGCTCCTTTCCATCAAAAACTGAAAGATGCCTGTGGGGCTGAGTTGAGAGGAGTCAACACTTGTGAAGCTGGAAGAGCATCCACTGTCTCTTTTGGGATGGGTTTGACCAAGAATGGCTCCTAAAGCTCTGGATATGCAAAAAATTATCCACAATAAATAGTTAACAAAATAGTTTTAGAATTATAAGTTTATTTCTGGTGGGGGTTTTTTTCTGGTGTTTTTTTTTCCCTCCTTAGCTGGTTGATGTTCTTTTCAGATGTGTATTTGTAACTATAAATCAGTAGGAATATTTGCTTTTACTTTTTAATATCTGCACTTTGCTACCATCATTTGGAAAAAGCAGGCTTTACTTAGCCAACAGGCTTCTTCTAAAGCAGGGTCTAAACAGTCATTATCTCAAATTCAAGAGCTAAGCAGTTAAAAAAATGTAATTCTTCACATTTTTTTTTGTATTTTTTATTCCTGGCTTTCTTTGAGCATTAACATCTATCTCTGAGATGTATGAGGATCTTGTTTGCTGCTTTCTCATCATTAGAAGATTTAGATTATCTTGTAATTCTGACCCTCTCTCACTGAATTAATGCCTTTCTCTGCAGCTGGGCCTCCTCTTTCCAGAGAAAGTCCCTGAGTGAAGGGAGAAGAGTGAACCATATACTGCTTAGGGCACTGGGCAGATATCCTTGACCAGGGATATTTATTGACTTTGTGGCAGTTGAATTAGATTTACAAATTTTGTGGTGCTGATTTGAGTGCCAAGAGCAAGACCTTGCTATGGTAGGGAAAGGAGAGGTGACCTTGGGTGGTCAGGCAGTGGTGGAGTTCCCATCCCTGCAGGGATTCAACAGTGGCTGCCCTTGGATGTGGCTCCTGGGGACATGTTTTGGCCTTGGCAGTGCTGGGTGAATGGTTGGATTCAATCATCTTAGAGATCTTTCCCAACCTAAATTGTGTGATTCAGCTTGTGCTCTGAAGAATTTCTTGTGTTTTTCAGCCTGCTGCCTTGGAACTCCTCCTGTAGGACTGGCAGAACCAAGCAGTAGCTCTGACTTGTGACTGCCTGGTCACAATTCCCTTTTTTATTCTTCTGATAAAGTGTCCAGAGTGCATCTCTGCATCTTATAAAATCTGACAGATTATATTCCTCATTTCTCTTAAATGGAAAGATCCAGAGGTAAAAGTGGTTTATCTGTATTTCTCAAAGGCAGTGGAGATGCTGTCAGGATGCTGCCAGTCTGGAGTTGGGTTCAGTATATCCAAAAGAGAAGAAAAAATTCCCCCTATTGAACTGCAAAGCAGTGGTCAGCTGGATGTGATTTTGGTTTGATTTTTTAAAGAACTTGACCATTTACCAAAAAAATTGAGTTACCATGTAATTGATTGAATGATGGATGCCCAGGTCCTGCTCCAACCAGCTGCTCATTTGCTTGCAATACCAGAAATAACACTGTCTTCACTGAATGGTCCTGACATCCCTGTGGCAACTATGATTGCATGGAGTCAATGATAATAGGAATGTATTCCTCTTATTACCTTTATTAATCAGAAGATGAAAGCCAAAGCAGACAGGATTGTGTGGCCACTAAAGCCCTGGAGTGTTTACATCAGGTCTGTAACTTCCCTATATCCCAGAATCACATCCTGGTTGTGGTTAGAAGGGACCTTGAGATCACCCAGTCCAGCCTCCCACTAGAGCAGATGGATCTTATCCAGGTAGGTTTGAATATCTCCAGTAGGAGACTGCACAGCCTCTCTGGGCAGCCTGTTTCTGTGCTAGTCACCCTCACAGAAAGTTTATCCCTTTCCTGCAGAGAGCTTCCATACCATTCATGTCATCCCAGAGGCTTCACATTTTCCTTTGGATCGTGTGATTTACCTGTGATTATAAATTGTGACCTTTCATCAGCTAATTTGTAAATATCTTTGCATGTGGCTTGTAAAACTGCACAAAATTAGAATTGCTGTGCTTCCTTTTCAGACCCAAGCAAGGCAAACTGGGGCTGCAGTTAGGCAGCAGCTGAGGCATGTACATGTGTTTCTCTGAGCATGTAAATAAATGCCATGATTTGAAGCACAGGCTGATGGCTTAAAACATATGTGTTCCCTCTCCTGGCTCCAAAACACAGCTCAGATAAACAGCAGAGCAAATCCTTTCCCAGGGACTTGCTTTTATTTATGTAGAAACTAGAGCACAAATGCTGGGCCAGTTTCTCTGTGTACACTTGGCTCTTTCTAAGATTTCTTCACTGGGACTGCCATAGCTCTATCCAAAAAATAATTCCAAATATTTTAGCCTTCCCTGTGCTCAGGCTATAGTTGTATCACCTCTTGAGAATTAATCTGACAGTGTTCTTGGAGGCTTCTGACATTGACTGAGTGCAAGAGCATCAGCAGCAGAGCATGACTCCAGCTGTGAAGGATGTGGCAGCTGTGGGAATGGATGGTGGAGCCCTACCAGTGTGCTGTGCTTGGGAAAGGAGAGGAATTCCATGAGCATTCGAAGTAATGAAATCTGATTCTAGTGATTTAAAAAAAAAAAAAAAAAGCTAAAAGCTTTTTGCTGTAGCTTCAGCACTACGTGAGGCTCTATTTGTGGATTCTCTGAGGCTAGAGAATAAGAAGTGAGTGCAAGTGAGAGAATTCCCTCTCCCTTTGGGAGAATCAGACTCAGATACAAACCCAGAGAGTATCATACATCAGAGAAAAAACATACTATTTCAGATTGCCATAATGTCAGAAATTTGGATTTATTTGCTAAATGACTGTTGCAGCATTAGCTCTCCCAATGGAACAACTCAAATATGAATCAGTTTGTAAGAGCCTCATTTATTGATGTGTTCCAACAAGATCTCTTAAAAAAAAAAATCAAATCACAATTCATTTAACTGTTTAACAGCACCAGATTAGGCTAGATGGCAGCAAATCTATATTAAGCCCTTTACTTTAAGAGTCTTGGGTGATGCACCAGTATTCACACTGAACAGAAGGGTATAACCAAATTTTAAAGTCCTAAAATAATTGTTACTCTGCTTTAAATAAACAGCCACTTTCTAAAATTAATTAAGTCATGGAATCATAGAATGGCTTGGGTTGGAAGGGATGTTGAAGGTCATCTTGTTCTGGCCCTTCCACTGGTCCCCTGAGGCAGATGTGGATAAGCAAGTCCTGGTATGAGGTTTGCCATGGGCTATGGGGTGCTGACATTGCTGAGACACTTGGTGTCGTGGCCTGAAACCCTTCTTGGATGAGCTACAGAATCTGACAGAGCTTGAGAGGATGCAGGTATGGATAATGGGGACCAAAATTCACTCTCCTTGGCAGAGATGGTTCCTGGAAGCAAAGAGTTGGAGGTGGCAGGTGTGGGTGCTGAGGAAGCCCCTAGGGTCTGAAGGCACTGTGCTTAAATCTCACACCATCCATGTCTGGCTTGTTTCCTCCTCTGGCAGAGCCTGACTTCTCCTAACTCTTTCTGAGCACTTACTTCATCCTCTTTGGCTTAAGGCATAGCTTAGCTATTCTTAGCTAGGCCATATTTCCAAATGTGCCTCTTGCCTGTGACCAGATGTGGAGTGTCACAAAATAAACCTGGGCACATCCAGCATGGAATGGGGCAAAGGTGAGCAGTTGGCAGGTGCTGCTGCCTGGATCTCAGGACAGAACTGAGGGCTCCCCATGGCTGGTTGTGCTGTGACACTGAGTGCTCACAGGACCCACCTCTGAACAGTGGCCATGCACCTGGATTTAACTTAGAGCTGCCAGGGAAGCTGGTTCATCACTGTATGCTTGCAGAGAGGTCAGGTCCAAGGATTTATCTCATCACTTCCTTCAAAACACCTTCCTTTAAGGCCTTCCTAATGGGATTGCTGTGCTTTAAGCCTGGACAGCGTCTCTGCTCCCAGGAGGAAAGGGAATGACTGGCTATGCTTGGGTTCTGCTGGAAATAGCTGTTTTCATGGGAATCCAGCAATTCAGAAGGGCAGGAATCAGCACCCCAGTTGTTTTATTTGGTACTTTGTGCCAGAATGCTAAGCCTTTATGATAACATGTTTTTGTTTCAAATTACAGTAAAGTCTTTAATTCCACGCAGAGCAACTCTGTAAAGTATTGCACAAATGGAACAATTCAAGAATATTTTAATCATGTCACATTATGAAAGATTTACACTGCTAAAATGGCAAGGATATGCAAATAGAAACAAATGTCATTTCCAGATGCCATTTGAATGCAGTACTTTAATGTTTTCAAAACAAAGAGATTGCTTTTGTGGAAGATCAGCTCTGTCTGCAGGACTCATTGCTCCTGCCATCCCTTCCCCTGACAGAATGCAGCAAGAAGAACTATATGGTATGTGTTCACTGCAATTTCCTGCATTTTTCTTATTTGTCTGATCTCTGATAGATTGGAAAGGCCTTTCACTTGAAGTTGGAAGGGTGGAGTTTTTTGTTTTGGTTTGTATTTTGTTCTTTCACTCAGAAAGTGCAAATCCCATAATTTTAGCCAACTCTGCTCATATCTGGTTTTGAGGTAGACCCTATTTCTCACTTTCACTTTGTTTTCCTCTACTCACACCCCTTTGATATCCTCATTCCAGTAAGCAGCAAAATAGGAGTTTCTCTGGGCTGGGATGCTGACTGTGGAGATGCCCTTCAGCTTTGCCTGGAATTCTGTAGGCACTGAGCTTTAAAGGAAGGAGCTGTGGGATGCATCCTGCTCAACATAATAACATGTTCCAGCTTACATTTAAATCCATGAGAGCTTTCTCTGTATTTGGACTGAGTCTGAAGACTGTGCTCATCCAAGCAGCTCAGAATTAAGGGTGTAATTCAGTGTCACTGGTTGGCCATGTGCTCTGGAGTGAGCCTCTTATGGAGTTTAAGATGGGATAGTGCTGAAAGCCTGTTACCAGAGCCTTCAGCTGAGTTCCCCATGTCCTTTGGCCACCTTCCACACACCAAAACTCAGAGGCAAGATGATTTTCTTTCCTCTCCTTGCTCACCAGTGCCTGACTAAGTGGCCAGTACAGTCTCAGGAGGGTTTTCTGTCCACAGGTGCCTCGTGGGGTTGTTAATCTGGTGTCATATCACTGGTTATGTGAAAGACCCCAATAGGTCTGGAGATGGGGTGGGAAGCTAAGGATGATGTGGATTTTTCCTAAGTCCTTGCAGTTCTACTTTTAAGATTCTTCTGAAGTTGCAGAGCTGGTGCTGAGTGAGAGTCACAACCTCCCAGAGCTGCAGGTATTACCCCACTGAGCTGCCTAACCCTGGAATGCAGTGCAATATTTATGGAGAATTATTTCTCCACTGATTGCATTGGTCAGGCTCTGGCTTTTGCTTTGGAGGGCTGGAAGGGGGCAGGAAATGTCCTTTGGTGCTGTGATTCACTCAGGAAAAACCATTGCAGTTGAGCTGAGGGAATGACCAGATGACACCAAGAGGTGTGAAATGTCTGTAGGGTTTTTGAGCTTTGTAAATGAGGAATATGGGAAGCCTGTGATGGCTTTGAGACCCACTGCTGCTAGAAAGGAATTCCCTTTATCACTGGAAACCAGCAATTGAACATCCTGGTGTACAGTAATCATCTTTAACTATGTTACTTGCTCTCAAGCTGTTTTATTTTGGTGATTATTTGTTATGCCCTAATGCATTTCCCCATCTTTTAGCTGTGCTTTAATTATAATTACTAGGATTAGACTTTAATATTCATAACAAAGATCAGCTTAAAATCCCACTCTGAAACAGGATGAAGCACTTCCATGTAATTCTAGCAATCTGGTACAGATCAGCTGCAGAAAAATGGGTTATGTTGAAATAATTCCCTCTGGTCAAAAAGATGTCAAATACTTGCAGAAAACCTGTAAAGCCATTAATTGTGCAAGTGATACTATTTGTGTGAGGGGCTGGAAACAAGAATCCAAGGTGTAATTTTGCCCCAAGTTTTCTTGACCACTCAGACCTGTCCTATTAAAAACATGCTCATCTTCTGGGGATCTCAGCTGTCCAAACCAATCTCTCAGGGCCAAAAACTGGGGGTTTTCTCCATCTTTTTTTTATTTAATACATCATTTATACCTTCAGTTACATACCTGTCGTCTGCCTAAAACTGGTTCTGTCACAGCAGCTGCAGAGGGAATTGTCTTGTCTGTGGTACATTTGGGTTATTATTCTTTCACACCAGTATTTATGCTCACCAAAACATTCTTTTGCAAGAAAACAGTTCTTGCAAAACCAAGCTGAGATTAGATACCTGAATACGAAGGATTCATTCTAAAATTAGCATTTGGAGTTTCTTGGAAGCTCCAAAGCAGGCCCAGACATGAACATTTTCTGGAGATTTTCCCAGGTATTTGAGTCTTTCATTCACCCTTCCCCAGAGCACACAATTCCATCCCAGCAGAGGCAGAAGGAATGGGGTCTTTATATTGTCTTGCAGATCCTTATATCCAGGTTAGTATTCAAAGGTAGGTTACAAAAGAGTAGAAATCCCATTTTTGAATCAAATCAATGCCAAAATCAAATAAAGAGAGACAGGATTCCACGCAAGGAATATCAAGGCCCTGTTAAATTAGATACAGGTGTCGCTTCCAATAGTCTGGGCACACACTGTCAGCAGATCCAGGATCTGATTTCTAATACATTTCCATTTTCCACAGATGACCCCAGCCCAAGTGAAGAACCCCTCAGTGCCCATGCATTCATTTAAAGCACAAATAATGGCAGCTCTGGCAGCTCATTGTTCTCAGGTTAGTGAAAGCAGCCTGCCAAATTCACAGCTGGGAGCCTGGCAGTGGTTGTTACCTCATCAGCCCCATGCTGCCAAACGTGAGGCTCTTCTGAGAGACCCCATCAAGACCCCATCACTTACATTTCTTTATTAGAACTTTCCTGTACCACTAGTACATCTTCAAAACACTATATTTTCCCCCCTACTGAAACCAAACTTGAAAGGCAAGGTTTGGACATACAAATCACAGTACCTTAGAGGCTCAGTCCTCAGCTCTGCTGCTCCCAGGTGCTGATCAATGTCCTTGAAGTTTCCAGGAGAAGAGCTGGATAACAGCTGACCACAGTGAGACCTGGCCCCAGATTTACATCCCTCTGAAATGATGACCCTTGCAGAAATAGCTTTGGACAGGTAATAGGATTAGCAGGAGGGAATTAGAAAATTCTGTTCATTAGTTTGAGCCAATGAAGCTGCAGGCTGGAGAGAGGTTTAAAGGATTTGGTGCATAAATATAATTGGGCAGGGAGAAAAACAACTGTGGCCCATGAGCCATCACAGATGGCACCTTGCTATTGCAGAGGCAGGTGTACTTAAAATGCTGGATATGTACTGATGGATTATAGGAATGGTGTAAGGACCCATTACTGGGTGCAGGAAAGCTGCCCTGACAGCCCTAATGGCCTTTTCAGTATTTCTGAGCTGTGATGGGACTCCAGTTTATAAAAAGGATAGAAGTATTTACAGAAATTATGCTAATATTTAAATAAATCATCCAGTCATACCCAGTTGCTCATTAAGCACTGACAGAGCACAAATGAAAAATGGGTGAGGGAGAATTCTTTCTGTGGAAGAGTATAAATGTCTTACATGGCATTAAGGAACATTAAATTCTAAGCAGTTTCAAATGGAAGGCTTGCATTTAAATACCCACATCTGTGGCTGTGACATGTAGTTGGATGCTCTGCAGGCAAGGATATCACAGAATCCTAGAATGGTTTGGGTTGGAAGGGACCTTACAGCCCATGCAGTGCCACCCCTGCCATGGGCAGGGACACCTTCCACTAGCCCAGGTTTCTCCAAACCCCATCCTTGGACACTTCCAGGGATCCAGGGGCAGCCACAGCTTCTCTGGGCACCCTGTGCCAGGGCCTCACCACCCTCACAGGGAGCAATTTCTTCCTAATATTTAATTTAAATCTCTCATCTCTTAGTGTAAAGACATCCCCCTGTCCTATCCAAATCCATTGCCCCTGTCCTATCCACCCTGTCTAAGCAAAATCAGCAAACTTGAACCAGTTAAAAAAAAACTTATACACAGAACATCCTTCACAGGTGCAATCTTGAGGGTTATTGCCCCATGTGAATATTGAGCAAGAGCTGCAGGGTACCCAGAGCTTCTGGAATTGTGGCTCTGGAGGGGTTGCTCTGGGCAATGGTGCCCAGGGACAGGACAAGAGACAGAGACACAGACTGAAACACACAAAATTCCTGTGAAATGGGGAAAATGTTTTTTGCCATGAAGGTGGCAAAGGAGAAATTAGGGACCCACTGTCCTTGGAGTTTGTCAAACCCAGCAGGTGATTTCTGGGCAGCCTGGTCTAGCTGCTCCTGCTCGAGCAGGGGCTTGGACTGGAGCCCCAGTTTTAAAAAGCCCCATGATTCTGAGAAAGCTAAAATGGCAACTGTTTATTTTAAAATGAGACATTCCAGTTCAGTGACATTTTCCCCCAACTTCCAGCATTTATATATGTTTATAATTTTATATACAGTTGCTCTTTGCTTGTTTGCCTGGTTTTGTTCCCTGTTTGGCCCAGTGGAAGGTGTCAGGACAGCTGGAATGAGATGAGCTTAAAGGTCCCTTCCAAGCTCATCTGCTCTGGGATTTAAGGACTCTGTGTCTCTCTTTGCTAAACCTGCCCTGAGTTATTTCCTACCTGATGTACATGAGCTGCCAGGGATTCCAGGTTCACTTCCTTTGGGACTATCTAAATGTCTTTTATGAGATAGTTGTTAATTTTTAATGGAAGATGCCATTAAATTGAGAATCTCACTTAGCTTATTTCCAAAGGGCAAACCAAGAAATTTAATTCCCTTTGAAAACATATAAAATCATAGCATTGTGTAGCCAGAATTCAATTCAGCAGTGGAGTAGCTGATGGAACTTTTCCAGGGCCCCATAGGAGGACACAGGGGAAAGGGGCCAGGCAGGGAATTCCTAAATATAAACTTCACAACTTCCAGTTCTTTGAAGATTTAAGCTGGATTTCCATTGGATACTGCTTTATATTTGAGCAGGATATTGAATGTCATGATTTCTAAATGTTAAACCTTATACTTTGTTCTGTTTTATCCAGTTTTTGCAACTTCAGACTGTGAGATCTTCTCTTATTTTGGTTCAAGGCCTGGATAGGGTTTAACTCCACCACCCTCTAGGTTCTCCCTGCTGCAAGTCACAGGAACATAAAAAAACATTAAAGATTTCTACTGTGCCCATGGAGGAAACCTTTTAAAGTAGCATGCCCAAAAAAGCTTTGTCAGGCCTAAAAATGACATTTGGAAATAATTTAGTCTTCTCCAGCTGGTAAGCTTTATTAAATTTTTAGGGTTTTCCTGGTTTTTTCTCTCTCTTTTAAAAAATTATTATTATTATTATTATTATTATTATTATTATTATTATTATTATTATTGTCATTGCTGTTTTGTTGTTGTTATATATCTATGTCTATGTCTATGTCTATATCTATATCTATATCTATATCTATATCTATATCTATATCTATATCTATATCATCTATATCTATATATCTATATCTATATCTATATCTATATCTATATCTATATCTATATCTATGTATGTATTTTTTTCTTTCCTCCTTGCTTCTGGTGAGATATCATTTCTACAACTTTAGTTTAAAACATGCCCTTAATATTTTTATTTTAGTTTACATTTTCCCTGCTAGGGACTGCACTGTACATGCCACAATTTCAGACAAAATATCTGTCAAAAAAATTGATTACTGGTATTATTTTGTGATAGTTTTATATCTAATGATGAAGAATTTGCACTCGCAAGAATATCTACAAAATTGCAGTTGTTCATCACTGGCTCAAAAAGCCCCTTTGTTGCAAAAAGATGGATTAAATCTTGACGTGGAAACTGATCCTAAACCAATTAGGAAAACTCTGTTTGTTTGCATCCTTGTCATTAAGTTAAGGAAGATTAAAATGCAGAGCAGGAAGAGGAGCAATGTGTTTCCCATGCCCAATTTGTCACGGAGCTGCAGCGTCCTGCCCTGCTGCAGGTCTGAGGCAAAACAAGGCTTAGGTAAAACAAAACAAGGCTTAGAATTGTGGCCCATTGAGTTGTTTTTTCACTGCAGAGATCAGAGCAGCCTCCTGCTGCCAGGGAGAGACTGGTGCCCCCTTCCCACTGCCCAGCCATCCAGTGCCCCTCTGTATTGCTGCAGTTTGTGTCACAGTCGTGTGTTTCCCTCGTGCTGTGCCCCAGTCTCCATCACCCAGGATGATGGCTCTGCTCCTGCTGGCAGTGACCTTCCTGCCTTTGAAGGGGGATGAGGAGAAGCCATAATTCCAGCTGGCCAGCCTCTGGCATGGGACTTGTGCTCCTTCATCCTGGCTGCCCACCCTGTGTGCCCTGAGCGATGCCAGGGCAAGGCTGGGCTCAGATGTTGGTGTGCAGCTGTCTTGGGCTGCAATACAGGGTGTGACCAGAAATGTGAATTCTGTCACCATCTGCTGAACCTGGGGGGGGCAGTGACCCTTATCTCCATGGGAGATATTCTCTGCTAATGGGCAATCTTTAAACCAGCTGGGCAATCATCTTTATCTTTCCCACAGCCCATCCTCCCTCCAGGAGATATCATCTGCTGCTGGCCCATTCAGTCCCACTGCATGACTGATAAAATTCCATCATCCCACTGGGAGATGCTCCAGCCAGGGGAGCAGCCAAGCCTTTCCTACCCAGATAAAAACTGAGATTTTGGACACCAAGGTACCTTCTTTCCACTGGATTCCAGAGGAAAGCCAGACCTTTCCACATCATCCCTGCACCTTCAGAGGAAAACTGCATCTTCTCCAGGAGCACTGCTCCAGCTGAACCACATCTGCCACTGCAGGAGGATGCAGCCACCATTGAATGGGACTGTGCCAACACCCTGACTGACTGACGGGTGTCAGCTTGGATTCTGACTCTGGCAGGGTTTGGGATTGTTCTTTGTAATACTGCATTTCTATTTTAATTTTCCTAGTGACAAACTGTTATTCCTAATTCCCATATCTTTGCCTGAGAGCCCCTTAATTTCAAATTTATAATAATAATTTGGAGGGAGTGGGTTTACATTCTGCATTTCAAAGAGAAGCTCCTGCCTTTATTGGCAGACACCTGTCCTTCAAACCAGGACAAACAGAGATATCCGTGTTCCCTCCTGGGCTCAGGAACACCTGAGGTGTGCCAGACTGGCAGTCAGTGGGGCTCAGGCACTGGAAGGTCCCTTTAGGGAGTCATTCCCTGGGTTTTAGGAGGGCTTTGTACATTGAGTCTGTTTAACACCAAAATCTGTCCCAGCAAGGCTCAATACAAAAGAGTGTAACTGCTGCTGGAGCTCATCATTGCATCCAGAGGGATGATCCTTACCCAGATCCTCCTTCAGTACAATGACTTTGTCCTCCAGACAAGTTCACCAAGCTTTTTGACTTTCCCTTTTCCCTCGAGCCTGTGTCCTTCCTGCAGTCTGCTCGGCACCGTTCTGTGCTGCCCGTAGAGGTCGGTGTTTGCCTGGGAAAGCAGAGCTGGGTGCCTGGAGTGCTGCAGCCTCTGTCCTTACTCCTCTCTGCTTCAGAGATGCTCCCCCCCTTCCCTGTGATAAAAGTGTTACATTCATCTCTTCTCAGCTTCTAGAGATGTACCTGAGAAGGAAGGTGGGTGTATATTGGTACATCATTAGGCTTTGCTGCCTCTAACAGATTTTAGAAGATGAAACATGGTATTTAAAAAAAACTTCCAAGAACCTGACATTTCATAAAACATTTGCATATCTTAAAGAGGAGTAGAGGATAATTCAGAGTGATAGCAGTGTGTGTAGTTATCATCTTACATATATTTTATGCAGTCATTTGCTGGCTGAGCACATGAAACATTTTCAGTGATGTGCTTGTGGAATGAAGTGCTCCCTCTTTATCCTGCCACCAGCCCCCCGTGGTTTGTCAGGGGTAGTAACAGCATGAGAGCAATCACACCAACTGTCTGACAGAGATTATGGAAGATATTTGGGGAAATACAGTCTGTGGAGTGGTTTTGAGTGAGGAAGGTATAAAAGCTGTCACTCAACCACCAGGCTGTGTTTTGTAAGGACTGTCTCCTCAAATGTTCTTTATATTAACCACAGGTAATGTTCCTAAACACATTTAAATATGTTATTTTAAATTAGTTTCTGTGTGCTTTCACATGGGAAGTGAAGTGAGAATTAATAGTATTTTAATTAATAGTTCTGTGTGTTCCTGTGATTAAATTGGCCTAATTCCTTTTGAAGAGTGACTGTTATTCTACAAAAATCACACCAATTGATTTAATTGGATAGTTCTTGGGACTCCATTCATTGGGAAGTTTCTATGAGGGATAGGTTATGAGTGAAATTATTATGGAAAGTGTGGTGCTTTTGGAAATGTATTTGTGGATATCTTCAGCTAAAAGTGCTTCTACATAATTTGTAATATTAATTTTCCCACCTTAAAGGTATTGTTTCCTCCTAAAGCATCTTGGCAATGGCTGAATGGTTCTGAGTGTTGAAATGCTGTTTGCACTCAGGTGTGCTCCCCCTCACTTTTTATTAAATTAACTTCCCAATTCTACTTTTTTTTTAATTTTTTTTTTTTTTTAATTTTTAGGTAAGTGCATAGGACAGCACGATGTATGGCTTTCTCAATTGACATCTAGGCAAATGAAGATCGCTCTCTTTCAGATTTCCTTTGGAATCTGAAGCTGGAAGTGAGCACTGTTACCTAAGGCACTGAAATACTCCCCTTACACCTCAGTTTCTGTTGGCTTGGTGTGTTTAGGCAGCAAATTCTTTCACCAGAACAATGGGTGAAGGGTGAGGCTGAGAGCTGTTAAATGATGCAGTTTCTATACTGATTTGCTGCCACGTAATGAGACTTTTGTCCTCTTTCAGTACTGAGATATCCTCTGCTTGCTAACATTGAATGGCAGCTTGGAGTGAGGTGAAGCAATTCTCCCTTTGTCTTCTCAGAGGGATTTGCCCTGTGTGTGTTTCCACAACACTGATGTATGACCTTCATTTTGCCACTCCTCAATATGATCATATCTTCAAGTTGGAAGAGACCTTAAAACTCCTCCAGTCCCACCCCTGCCATGGGCAGGGACACCTTCCACTAGCCCAGGTTGCTCCAAGTCCATCCAACCTGGCCTGGGACACTGCCAGGGATCCAGGGGCAGCCCCAGCTTCTCTGTCCCAGGGCCTCCCCACCTTCACATGGAAGAATTTCCTCCTAAAATCTAAATTTCTCCTTTCATCCTAATCCATTACTCCTCGTCCTGTCACTACAGGCCGTAGCAGAAACCTCTTTCCACCTTATTTCTAGGCCCTCTTTTGGCATTGAAATGCTGTAATAAGGTCTCCCCAGAGCATTTTCTTCTCCAGGTTGAACAAGCCCAGCTCTCTCAACTGTTCTTTAGAGGGGAGATGCCTGTAATTGCCTTCTGACAATTTTTGTGGTCTCTCTGGATCAGCAGTAACAGCTCCATGTCATCCTGTGCTGGGCCCCAGAGGCAGCTCTGCAGGTGGGGTCTCACCTGAGCAGGGCAGAGGGGCAGAACCCCCTTTTCCTGCTGTCCACACTCTGGGAGTGCAGTCTGGAATACCACTGTCCAGCACCCATGGCCAGGAATGTCCCATTTGCCACCCCAGCAGCATCCCCAAATCCTGCTGTGCAGGGCTGCTCTCAATCCCAGTGGGGATTGCCCTGCCCCAGGTGCAGCACCCTGCACTCAGTATTGCTGAATTTCAGAGTCTCTATTTGGTGTTTGCAGCCAGTGTCACCCAGGATCTCAGCAATGCCACTGCCATGGGCAAGGGGTGAAGCAAGGATTGCAGAAATCTGTTGTGAACTTGTGTAACAAAATGAAAACATTTTCACAGAGAAAAGCATCAGGTTCAAAACCAAACAGAGTAAAATGACCCATCAGTCATTATTCTCCAAATATAACAAAAAAAAAAAAAAATATATATATATATATAAAAGCCATTATTCAAAAGCTTTTAAGCTTTTATAGTCAAGAGAGGGGGGACAGCTTTCATGTGTTTGTTTTCCTTCCTAGGATTAACCAGAGCTGCACACATGGTTCAGTGAAGGTTTTAAAAGCAAATTGGAAGTTTTCCCCTAGCAGGTAACCTCCTGTAGATATTAATTTGTCACATAGACCTCTGTCAGGACACCAGGCAGCTGCACCTGCAGTAGGGGGATGTCTGCACCCAGGATGTCACTGCTCTGGTACAGAGAGTTTGGAGCTGAACCTGCTGTTCCTAGAGCCAGGCCACCCAGCTCCCTCTGCTTTGGGTGATGATTCCAAGGACCTGAGTGCACATGGGTGATGTGGTGGAGAGCCACTCTGTGTCTGGCAAGTCATCTCTGTGCAATTGTGGAACCACAGAATATTCTGAGTGGGAAGGGACCCACAGGGATCATGGAGTCCAACCCTGTCCCTGCACAGAGACCCCAACAATCCCACCCTGTGCATCCCTGGGAGTGCTGTCCAAACTCTCCTGGAGCTCTGGCAGGCTCTGTCACTGGGAGCCCAGCAAGAGCCTTTTGGATCTCTCTCCTATTTGCCTGTTTTGAAACAAACCCAAACAAACCATTTCTAACAGCAGAGGCCTTGCTGGTCTCCTTAAGCTATTTAAACTAATGCTGGTCTCCTTAATCTCCTTCTCAGATTTCTTTTCAATGTCCAGCTGCTCCTCCAAAGTTTATTTGAAGTTGAAAGCCACGGGCAGCAGTGGAGCTCTGACTGCCTGTGCTAATGCTGTGGGGTTTGGGCAGTTCATCAAGGGCATCTTTTCAGCAGCTCTGCAGAGAATCCACCAAGGAATGTCAGGCTGCAAGCAGGGTCTGGTGGGAGGTCTGTATGGGGACTGCGGTTACAACACAGAGAGAAAATTATTATAAAACCAGGGGATGGACAAAAAAAAAAAAAAAAAAAAAAAAAAAAAAAAAAAAAAAAAGCAGAATTTCCTGGGGCAGAGTTATTTGTAGGTCCTGATATAATACTTCACATCATAAAGATGCAGGGCCAAGGCTGATGAGCAAGGCTGATGAGCTGGGTATTTAATCAGCACAAAATCACAGAGAGGTCTTGGAAGGAGCCCTGCTGCTCGTGGGCCCCAGTCCCTTGCGTCATGGAAGAGTTTGAGTGTGCTGAGCGAGCCCCAGGGGTCATCACGGACAGCAAAGAGCTTTCTTGGCACTCCTGCACTGTCCAGCTCTTACAAACAAAAGCACTGTGGTGTAGCATTGCTGAACTCTGGGAAGTGACAGTAAAAAATGGGATAGCTTGGGCTCCGTGGTTACTGCTTCCCAGGAAAATTATACTTTTGGATATTCAAAAAGTAATTTTGACTTCTGAGCAGGAGTCATGCAACATGTTCCCTGGGAGCTGAAATTCAGGGCTTTTTCTGTCTGAGTTTTTGCTCAGATGCATATTTTTATAAATATATATATATATTTATAAATGTGTGTGTCACCTGAATATGTTTGTGTTCCACACATTTAGACAGGGCAGAGTGTGAGTTTCTTGACTTGCTTCTGCTTCCTTGGAGGAATTGAAAAATTGCAGAATTTTCATTAATTGAAAATTACTTTTCCAATCGAGAATTGCCCTTTTAGTGCAGTGAGTTATCCAGACAAGACTGTGTCTTATCCAAGTATGATCTTAGATAACGTTTGTAAAGAATTTTTGAGATTTTAGGTCCCAGTTGGGTGTTCCTTGGTGCAGCTCTCAAGTTCTTGGTCTGGTCTCACTCTTTGCCTAGCTTTGGTTCCCTGTCCCCCATTTGCATCTCCAGCCACTTCATGCTCTCTTTGTTGCAGCACACAAAATCATTTTTGTGTTCTGTTGCTGCATTGTGACTCTGCTCTTTTCTGACTGAGAACTACTTCCTTGTGGTAAGCTATTTCTCACAGAGAAACAGAGTTTTCTAGGGGTAGCTTTTACCCTTCACAAGGCTCTTGAATCTTTCTTTATCAGTCCTTTTCGTGGATTTTTCATTGTCTTTAGCTCTCTTTCAAGTCTTTGCCTTTCCTCAGGTGCCACTACAATAATGGGCTAATTGCTTTCTTTGGCAAGCCAGATTTCCAAACAAGGGACTATAAATAGGCCCTTGGCATTTTCTGCTTTCCTTGGGCATTTCTGTTGCCTCATCTGACTTTTGAAAGAGCTGCTTTGTGGAACCTGCCAGTCATGACCTGAGGAGGAGGATTCCTGCCTTGTCTGGCACAGTGTGAATGGAACTGTGCCCAACTCTATAATCTGGCAGATCCCAGATTTTAAGAGAAAGAGATTGTTTTCTCAGTTTCCTGGGGCTTTTACTTTCTCTGTTATTTAAACTAATGCATTTCTTAAATCATACTTGTGTTGGCTCCTGTTCTTGCCTGATTTATGTGTTAACGTGTCTGTGCTGAAGGCTCTTTCCTTTTTCCATAAGCCTCCAAGGCTCTGGATCTTTTCTTTACCAGCACTGCTGCCTAATCTAAATCATGCCTTAAAACCTTCCAGTTCTAAAAACTTCTGTAAAATAACTCATAAGCAGCTACTTTATTTTCACTGGCTGTGGAAATCTGCAGCAGTTAGATTTGAGATCTGAGAAATAATGTTTGTGAACATCTCTCACAAGTTTTATTTCCTGAGCAGTGGGAATGCTGGCAGTGGCATGTTCCTCTGCTCAGAAATGTGCAGCTGCAGGATAAATCAAAATATGGTATTTAGATGAATGCTTAAAGGCTGGCTTCAAGGAAAGAGGTAATTCCTGAAAAAATAATCTTTTACAGATTATTATAAATGGACCTGTCAATGTCTAATGGAGGCCCTTCTAACTCAGCTCCTGAAGAGGTTGTAGAAATGCACATAGGAATCAGTCTTGGCACTATTTCTTCCTTTACCAGCTGAATGATAAAGCATCCAGGGAAATGCTGGCAATTATTGCTTGATCTTTATCATTTTATCAGTAATGATTGCCTGGCTAATCATTGTGAGTGTTTAAACCTCAGGTTCTTTTCCTCATAAGAAGATGATCACTATCCAGTAGAAGGAAGAGGTCTGTAGGGCTTTAGTTTTCATATGTGCTTACATATTTTTTCTTATCTTTCTGATATTGCCAGCTTGGATGAGCTCACCAGATCTTTTGCTCAAAGAGTTTAATATAAAAATTGAAAGGCAGAAGGACATCCATGGTCAAGGCTCTCATTGACCCTCCAGTGTGATGGCATTGTCTCTTCTGGCAATCTTTCATCTGACACCAGCTCAAAAAACCAGGGGAAAACTTGGAGCCCTGCCCACCTTCAGATTTAGATATCAACAGGAGCGGCCTTTGGAAACTCCTGTGCTGTGTGTGACCCTTGCAGCTGTCCCGTGTTGTTTATAAGTCAGGAGCCTGAAGCCTGTGACATGAGAAATGGGGATTTGTTGTAAACCAGCATCTGGTCAGGACATACCAGAGGTTATAGGATGCATGTGTAACATTGCAGCTGAGTGCCCACTGAAACCCCCTGGTCTCACCCCCTCAGCCTGCTCTGAGAAATCCCAGGCCATGCAGTCCAGGGGGGAATTAAATGTTCACTGTCATCAGCTGCCACTGAGAGAGGAACGTGCTCGGTGCATCACATCACCACCCCACTGCCTGCAGTGATTCATGACGTGCAGCTGAACTCCAGGGTGTCCTGAATAACACAAATCCATCCAGGGAGGTATCACCAGGACACGTACATGCATCTTGAATGTGTGAAGAAGCAGCTGAGTATGAGGGTGAGGCCCTGGCACAGGTGTCCAGAGAAACTGTGGCTGCCCCTGGATCCCTGGCAGTGTCCCAGGCCAGGCTGGATGGGGCTTGGAGCAACCTGGGCTAGGGGAAGGTGCCCCTGCCCAAGGAAAGGGATGGAACAGTACCAGCTGTGTGGTGTCTCCCAGCCCAAACCATTCTGGGATTCCATGTGAAACACTGTACAGCTGTGGTGGGGTGTTCCCAGTGGAGAAATCCATGGAGGCGTGTGTAGGGTGTGGGGTTATTGTCACACCTTTCCTCTATTGCCCTTGCAACAGGAGGAAGAGGAGAGAGGCAAGTGAGATTTCAGCTGTTCTCACAGTTACAATCCAAGGATTCTGAAGAGCCTGCACAGCAGTGTCAGCAACACCTCAGACTGGGTGTGCTGGGCCAGCAAATGATGGAACTGCAGGGAGAGAGAAAACAGTGTGTAAAAGTTTGGTTTTTTATGGCACAGAGTTAGTTTTTATCTCAAGACAAATAGCACTGAATTGCTCTGCAGAGATGCAGCCCTCTAAAAGTGATGTGACTTCTATGTAGGCAGGCAGATGATGAGGAAACACTGTGTGGATGATGCAAGTACCTGAAAGGAGGATGAGGGAAGTGAATGCTTAGGGTGAAATGAATGTATCTCGCTCTTTCCAGGTGTAATAAAGAATCAGAGTTTTACAAACAATTGAAAATAGACTAAACACTTTAAAAAGCCATCATCTTGTTCCTCCTTTTCCTCCTTGGCAACAGATGGAGAGTGATCCTGCAAGAAGCACTTGCTGCTCACACGCTTTCAGCAGCCCCTAGGGTCATGGATAGCTGGTTTAAATTCCATCAGGATGCTGTAATTTATGTTCCATGGCTGAGCAGACACATCTGGCCTGGGCTTAGGGGACCACAGAGATGGCTTAAACCTTCCTTAATGCTGTAACCCCTCTCCAAGTTAAATACATCCCACAGCTGTTACTGAAGGTTGTGGTCATTACCTTCTCCTAGATTTTTTCTGCCTTTAGGGTTTGCTGTGTAGTTGCATGAACTGAAATAGGTGAAGCAGGAGCTGCTGGAAGGAGATAGTTTCTCATTTTTGCTGACTTTCCTCTTGCCTCTCACTGGTAAAGTTTGAGAATCTTTTCCAAAATGGTAGATAAGGCTCGATCTAGTAATGGAAAAATCTAATTCTCCTGTTCCAGTGGTTTAAGTGTGGACCCCTTCCAGATGTGTATTTTGGCTTCTCTCTGCTGCAGCAAGACAACAAGGAGATGAAGGAGGTAGGACTGGCTGTCTCCTCCTGCTTTAGGGTTCTTTGTGTATACATTTGGATATTTCAGTGGGTTGCTCCAATATAAATATTTAAAGAATAACAACAGAAACCCCCAGCTGAAGTGGAGAGCAGCTCCAGAGCTGCTTCAGAGAACATCTGTGTCAGGACAGCTCTTGACTGTGAAGGAGGAGGGTAGAGCATGTTACCAAAAGATGGGAGATAATTGCTAGGCAAAATCACAACCCAGCCTGACATTCCCACCCTGCTCTCCAGACAGCAGCAAAACAGGCTTGCTGTCAGACTGCAAGGGGCTGGGAGGAAAGTCACAAAACCTCCCTCCTTCCTCCCCACTCCTCAAAATGCCAGAGTGGTTTTCCCACTGTCCTGAGCCCCAAAGCTGTGCAGATGTGTGGGGAGTCCATGGGATGGGAGCAGAGCCCATGCAGGGCAGGAGCACCACGGACTCAGCAGCACCTCCCCAGGATTAAAAGTGTCTGAACTATTGCAAACCCTGTGGGGAAGAGCTGCTTTCCAAAGAAAAATTGCAAACAGTCCTGTAATCCCTGTACACAGACACTGGAGCAAATATTGCCAATGATCAATAAAGGACAGTCACATAACTGTCTGGGAAAGTCTGGGAGGTCTTTTCCAACCCTAAGGATTCTATGATTTAATACTTACAGCCAAAGAAACTTTCTGCTTTCCTAGCTCGAGAGGCCTCAACACAGGGGTTTAGGGATCCAGTGCAAGGAAAAAAAAAAGGGTATTTCTGGTTTTGTTTGTCTTCTCATTGACCTGCTATGACTTCAGTCTCTGAAATAAAAGAAACAATTGTGCTCTTAAGTGGAACGGGGAATGGGGGCAGCTGTCCTGGGGGCACTTGGGGTGATAACAGCTCACCTCCAGCTGCAAGGTCTCCACCAATGGACAGCACAGAAGGGTCACCTGGCAGACTTTGGGAGGGGCCAGGGATCTGTAAGGAAGATGTTTGAATATCTATGATAGTTTATGAATATTTGTTTGGCTGATATTTTGATATTTACTTGCAACAGGGGTATGAAAGGTGAAGCTGCCACTTTGTGGACGAGCCTCTTTTGTTGGGCCTTTTGCTTTGTGAATTCTTTATTAGCTCTCAATTAAACTTCTTAAACTCATTCTCACTTGGGGTCTGAGTCATTTATAACAAAGTCCACGGGGGATGCAGTGATCCACTCACAGCCCATGGGAAAAGTGCTCACACCAGAGCAGGTGGGTGTGAGAGGAGCCTGTGATCTAGTGGGACACCTGGAGAGAGAGAGAGGCTCCTGCCTCCAGAGGAAGAGAAAAAGCCCTTGCTTCCAAACTAGAGCAGCCTGTCCTTAAAAAACTGCACCCCATGGACCAATGAACCACAACCCAACAGTTTTGGGAAGACTGTTTGTCCATGGCATAGCAGAGGAAAGACTCCTCTCCCTGAGCAAACAGGAAAAGATCTCGAGTGATGAACTGAGTAAAACCTCCATGTCCTGTTTTCCTGCACTGTTGGTGGGAAAGAGACAAGGGCTGAAGGGGAAAAAATGTGTTTTAAAGGCTTATTTTACATCTTGTTATCCTCCTCTGAATCAGTTAATAATAAATTTACTTTATACCTTTAGATTTGAGCTTATTTTGCCCTTTAAGTTTTTTTCTCCTAATCCTTAACTCATGACCTCTTCATTATTTTTTTCCCCTCTCCTCTGCCCCGCTGAAGTGGAGGAGGATGAACAAATGACTTTTGTGGATACCTAGTGTTTGGCCAGTATCAGACCACATCCATGCTTGCTGTCATTTGTCCAGTTTATGTGCTGAATAGACTTTAAAGATTAGGGCTGGGCAGAAGAGAGATGTGGCTCAGCAAGGTAACTGAAACTTGAAAAAAGGGCTTTTTTTGAGTCAAAATAACATCTTCAATGCTTTTTCATTGAAATGAAAACATAAAAAGTGATATTGACTTTTTGCTATATGAAAATGTATTATTGAATCTTGAAATCATGGATACCTTTGGATAAACTTTTGTTTTTACCTTCAACCAGTTTTTAAAGATTTTGCTGTTTTAAAGTGAAAATTTTCAGTTAAAAATGTCCTGATGTCTTCTAACTTCTTTCCCCCACCAAGCTAAAATAATCGACAAATAAAACCAGGAGGTTTCCCCTCAGTGATAAATCAGTGCCCACCTGACCTCTTGGAAGGAAAGGATTCACCATTTCCAATGCCAGCTGGAGCTGGCAATGACTACAGAGCCTGTTATTCACTGGATTTAACATTCAACATCACTCTGAAGAGCAAAACATGTTGCCCAATGCCTGGGAAGAGATCCCTGCTGTGAAGAGATGACTCCATCAGCTGAGCTCTCTTCCTTTGTCCACTTATTTTCCAACTGGATTCATATTTTGACTGGGTGTCCAAGCACCCCTTCCCTTGTGGAGCCCTGGAACTGGGATGTGTCACAGACACAGACACTGGTGAGATGCTGCCTTGGGTTTCTCCTCCTCCCTCCCTGCCCTGCTCCTCCTCCAGTGTGTCCTTCAGTGCACGTAGCCCCTTAACAGTGAAAAAAAAAAAAGTGAATCACAACCTATTGTAGTTTTTGTTTTACTCACTTTGTTATTTTTCCAGGTTACTGATTCATTCAAATTTCTGAGCAAATTTCCGTGGTAAGATCTAAGGTGTCAAAATATCTCCCCCCATGCTTGATTATCTTGGCTGCTGCAATTTCCTTTTTGAGATGCTTTGACTGGAAACAATGATGATGGTGGACTCAAAACCAATGACTCACTTTCAGAGAATGGGGACTTATTTGAATTCTTGGAATTAGTAGGGGAATATGCAAAGTACCTCTCCTCATTTTCACAAGGGCTCAGTGTGAGCAAGCCAGGTGGTGACCAGGGAGAGGCTTTAAGAGGATGACTTTGAACTCATTCATTTGAGAGCAGCAGTGTATCCAGAGACAGAAGAGGGTAGAAGTGTGACCTTTACTTTGGCAGTGATTAATAAAATTGATTGAGTTAATGAGATCATTAGTGTTTATGCATGGACCACTCAGCCCAGCTTGTTTGTCCTGCTGTGGCACAGCAGGTAATTTGTTCACTGCTCAGCAGCTGTTCTAGTAAATGTTTGGCTGTTGCTCATTCTGCTTTATAAATCACCTGGCAAGAGATGTGATTAAAAAAACAGTATTTCTAAATATGTGGTAGCAGAAGGGTAACTAAGGGAGAGGCAGGGGGAAATCTCTCATTAAATGTTAATGCCACTACTTTTAATACTTTCATGATCAGCTAACTGCCTCAAGAGGTGTTTCACACTTCTTCTTAGTCACACAGGGATGTCTTTGCTTTCTGCTTGTTTCTTGTGGCCCAGTCCCTTTCTGGCTTTTCAATGTAAAGCTCAGTGACAGATTGAGGTCCCTTAGGACATCCACATCCAACTTGGCTTTAAGCAGTGAGCTACACCTTAATAGAACTGAATTTATCCATAAAACTTAGGTTATTTATTTCTTTTGATTTTGGACAGCACAGACATAATGCAGGTTCTTTTGCAGCACCATGTTCCTCACCTGAAACCTGACCTTGGTCACCCTTTCAGGAACAACATCAGCAAAAGAAAAGATAAACTCATGGTTCTGGGTTCCCTTTTGTCACCCACTGTCTGTTCTGTATTGATGCATTTTAGGCATTTTGAGTGTAACTTGAGTGAAAAAAATTTACATTAATTTGACAGACTGCTTCCAAGAAAATAATTAACTGCCCAAACTAACCTTTGACTACCCTTCATCAAAGGCAACACATCTGAAACCAAACAAGATGGTAATTCTTCATTGCTGCTGGAGTGTCTGTGCCTGACTCAGAAGACATGACACAGGTGTAGCAATGACTCTCTTTTAATTTCCAGTTTTCTGTTTTGAGGCTGGAAAATCCCCAAATTACACAACCTTTCACTCTGCCTTGGTGTTGGTCCGTGGGTGATGTGTAAATGTGCTGCTGCCCCTTCCTGCCTGCTGGGGCATCTCCAGGGATCTCCTGCAGGTAGCAAGCTCTGCATGGGCTCTCCAGATTGTATTGTCCCCCTGACATCTTGCCCAAGGTGCATAATCCAGTGGGAAGCATTTCTGCACTGAGTGGGCCATGCCTGGAAATGCCTGTGCTGGTCCAGTGGGTCCTACTCACATGAGAAACCTGGATTTAATCACAGTTTGCCACAGTGTGTCTCAAATTCCTTAGAGCAGAACAGGGGTTGAAGAGTCTGGAACGTCAGCAAAGGGCTGGTTGCTATTATGACAGTAAGATGAATTTGCTTCTTCCAATAATTTCAGCCTGCATCAGATTTTGTGTGCTGATATTCTTCTGATCTCGGCTCAGCTTTGCAGAAGGGAGCTTGTAAAAGAGGCTTCTTGCTGCTTGTCAGATTTGCTCTCAGTGCTTCAGCCAGTTCAAGAAATTTAGCTTCAATTGTTCTTAAAATCCCAACACAGCCTTGGTAATTGGTGAATTTTCTAGATGTCTGCACAGCAGCTTTGAACAACACCCACAGACAGGAAAATTACTGTTCTGACTAACCTATTGCAGCTGAGGAGTAATAAAGAGAAATCATCCAATATTCTCGGAATTTGCACGAATTTACTTGATTTTGAACAATCCTTCTAATTTTAATCCTTGTTTAAAGCAGAACACACCCTGACAAACTCTGCTATGGCGAGGGTTTAATTTTTCCTTTCCCTTTTTCCAGTCCTGTGGTTGCATTGTTCCATAATTGCAGCTATTTGCATCTGAAACTCAAATTAGAAGGACTTGAAAGAGGGAATGCAGGAGAAGACATGAATACAGCATGTGAGGCATTCAACGTTGCTCTCTGTGAGTTAGAAGGGTTTGCACTCTGATCTCTTCCCTGAAATGCAGCAAATCCCATTTTAGTATGAAACCAAATAACTTCTTTTCTTTTTTTCCTTCAGTGAGGAAAAGTTGCAAAGTCCATTTATGCTGCTCTGGCTGTAGACTTGCTGCCTCAAATATTTTAATGTCTGTCTTACATAGATGTTTAATACTGTGATCACAATTCTTTTTTCAGGTGTTGAGAGAGCCACTGTCCTGTTTGCTGCTCTTTGGAGTGGGTATTTATTTATTTTCTAGGCATTTGAGACACCTGTACATGGCAGATCCCTCTTGGAAAGCAGCAAATCTGCCATATCCTAAAGGTCTGATGACTTGTAGATACCAATTCTCCTGAGCAAGGACCTCCTCCCATCATGATCCAGATACAATTAATCCTGTCTCAGTTTTCTGGCAATGTAATTTAAAATTAACCTGACTGTTTAGTATTCTACCAGCCCTTGGTCCAGGAATTTTTTCCATCCTTACAGCCCCTGTAAAGACCTCCCAGACCAGAAGCAGCTGCTGCTGGGGCCACCTTGAGCATCTTTACTTTGCCTGGAGACACCATGGAGACAACAACATCCCACTTGTTTTGATAATTTCCCATTTGTTTGGATAATCTCCTGATAAAATTCCAGAGGAAAGTTATTCATGTGCTCCCTAGGATGTGCAAAACTGGTTTTGAAGGAAGTCTGGAGAGCAATGAGAAGGTTTTCCTTCCCCCAGGGCTGTCCCTGGGGGCAGACAGCAGCAGTTCCACTGCAGATGTTTGGGTTCAGTGTGCCACATATCCTACCTTTGAAAAGCAAAGAGAACTGGGATCCAATTTTGATTCACCTGCTGCTGATCCAGTTGTGGCTGTCTTAAGCTGTGAAACATTTTTAATACTAGGTTTTTGTCTTTTTTTAATGAGTTTCTTCCATCTTTGTAGGGTGTTACAGGGGATCAATAACATCTTGAGCATTTACAAAGTGGAACTTTCAAATTTGCTTTTTGGTAGCACAATTCTTGTCTTCTTCATTGAGACAGATGGAATTTTGTTGGAAATGGGCACTTGAAGTCTGGGTGGTTATTAGTGCTTCACTATTAGACTGAGGCTGGAAGGTTTTAATGGAGGAAATTAAGAATCAACTTCCTTTAGCAATAATTGTTCTAAAACTGTCTGAAGAACTCTTGATGTGATTCATTACGACAGTTTTTAGCCCTTCATTTCGTTGTTTTACTGAGAAAGAGAAGAGAAGGGTATTCAGCTGTGCTCATTGAAAATCTTTCCTCTTGAATCAAGCATCTGGCAAGTTTTCCCTGGTGAGATCCCACTGGGGTGAGTACGTGTGAATTCACACTCTGAGAATGCAGACCTGCACTTGGGGTGGACTGTGCTCATCACTCAGCACAAACTGATAATATCCCTCCATTCTCATGGTCTAGGCTGCCCTTGGTTGCTTAAGTATTTTGGATGGACTCACACTGACCTTACTCATCAGAGAAGGTTAATCCTGACCAAGTGCTGGGGTCATTGCTGGTTCTGCTCAGGGATGAGAAAAACTCATTTTTCACTAAGGGAGAGAGAGTATTGTGATCAACAGTACAGATTTCTTCTTTCACAGTTTATTCAGTTTGCCACATGTTCACAGCAAAGCCCATTTTTCTCTGTTCAGCTTATTAAGTTCATTGTGAAATTCAGTCCGTGATCTCAGGCCAAGTTTTTTTTTGTGGAGTAATGAAGATACAAATACTGTTCAATTTATGGCAATCCTTTCCCTACCTTCAGCTTAAAAACAGATTTAAAATTATGCTTTTCTAGCCATGATTCTTCATAAACCAACAGCTTTTCCCTGTGCTCTGTGAAACTCTCAGAGAACTTGTCTCCTTCATGTCTTGTTCCCAGGAACAAGGAAGTCTGAACACCAAAACTTTCCAAAGCTGCCTTGGAAGGATGCTGTAAAAGGAGAAAATATGGAAAAATACTTTGTCTATGAGATTTGAAACTGAGCTTTTGTGCCTCAAACAGACAGTATTGCTGACTACATATATATATATTTTTTTTTTTAATTTTTTTTTTTTAATACTGTATTGGATGTTCATTTTGTGTTAAAATGAACTTTAAATTTATTTATTTATTTATTTATTCAAAATAAAGAAAACTATGTTATTTATTTATTTAATATTTATTTTATGTTGGTTACTTTTTTGATAGGATCTCTCATACAAAGTTATGGTTTTGGGCTATCAGCTTTAACTCCCTTTTAAAGTAATTTTTACCCATTATGAGAAGTTTTATATTTGATGACTTTCTCTTTTCATTTGTGCAGAGTTACATTCCTGGTGTAGCTTCTGTGGGCAGCTGGAAACAGGTTCTTCTTATTAAATCCAAATTGGCTGGAATTCTCTTGAAAAGGAAAAGTGAGCTAAAGCCATTACTGAGAAAGGCTGTCATTTTAACAAGAACTCCAAGAGAAATAAAACAATAAACTAAACATGCAATTGTGTAATTGCCACACAGAAAAGAAATGGGAAAGGAAAAGAAGAAACTCTTCAGGAGCTGGAAAAAATTTAGACTCTTTAAGAAAAAGTATTTTTGTGGGCACCTTAATTCTCCACTAATAAAATGACTCTTTAGCTTAGAAGTTTGGAGATGGTTAAAAGAGCTAAATGTAGAAAGAAGAATCAAAAGCTGCAGTGATAAATCTTGAAAAGTGGTGTTCTTGTGCTAACTCAGCATCTACAAAATAGAATGTTAATAAAGAGCTTGACTGCACAAATTCCAGGGATTTTAATTACAAATCTATTTTTTATTGGCTCCTTGCCTGTGAGCAGGAGGAGGTTGGAGCAGAGGAATTTTGTATTGGCTCCTTGCCTGTGAGCAGGAGGAGGTTGGAGCAGAGGAATTTTGTGTGCTGAATAAAATTCTGGAGCTGTTTATTCTTCAGAGGTAATATTGCCCCAAAGGTTTTTTTTGTGTGTGGCTATTTTTAGTGCTTGCAGTTCATTTTCAGAGACAGAAACTGCATTACAAAAGATGCATTCGTAGAGATATTCCTTCATTTCTTGGTTCGTGTGTGGTTTAAGCTGACACCAATTATAACAGTTTTATGAGGGGTTTTTTTTCCTCATCAAACAGAAATAATTGTTCAGGGGAAGATTAAATCTTGGGCAGGCTCTTTTGCAAAGGAGAAGTTGCTTTCAGGAGTTTCCCCTGAAGAACTTTTAAGTTCCTTTGGGGTGAACCACTGCTTTGGAAACACTAAAGTGGATGGAATTAAGTCAGTAAGTCGAGGCATAATTGCTGTTTCAGGTGGATGTTTAGAGGATAAATACAATGAAAGACCTTCCACAGGACAAATTTATTTACAGTTTCTACATAGTCGTCCTAATTTCTCTGTTTTGTCACCTCTGGGCTTCAGGAAAATCTTAAAATGCCTCTTGTGCTTCTGTTTCCTGGTAAAACAGGAGTCAAATATTTGCTCATGAGAAACTTTGAATTTTCAGTTGTAAAAGGTGTTGGGGCACACCTTTTTCAAAAGTTTCTTTTCCATACATTCATTAAAGTTTCTGTTTCACCTTAAAAAAAAAAAAAATCCAAACAAGTAAGCAATTCTTGAAGGTAACTCAGTGTTACATTTGGCTTCTTATAAAAACCTCCACTGAAGCTGCTTCCTTATTTCATCAGCTGAAGAGCCAGATAGAATTTTCTGTGTATTTCCCCCTAATTTCCTGCAGGAGCCACTTCTGCTCAGCCTGGTGCCTTTCTCCTCCCTGTGAATATCTCTGGGTCCAGTCCCTGTTATCTGTGTTCCCTTTACATCTAAAACCTGGACATTTATAATTTGGGACACATCTTGGGATGCATCTTTGCACCCCAGAGATGCTTGGGAGCATTTCTGACCATAAAGACCCAACCAAATGTCTTCCCTTCCTCTCTGTTCTCCCCCAAACCACACCACAATCCTCATTATTTTATTTGATGGGAAATTTAGTTTGGGGAATTCTGGAGACTGTTGCAGAGCTGATAATATGTTCCTTTCTAATGAGTTATTCCATTCTCAGAATTCATTTCCTATATTCTCTCATTTATAAATAAAAGGTCAAAAAAAAAAAAAAATACAGCAGGGATTTTGAGTCATGCCTGCTTTTAATGTGGCTCTGCCTGTGCTGGGGGAGAAGGATTAAAGAAAATTTGGGTGAGTGGTCCTTTGGTTACAGTCCTTACACGGGCAATTTATGTCCTTACATTTACAATTTATACAGAAAGTATAAATTCTTGCTTCACAAAATGCTTAATTATTGAAACATTTTGGAACAGCTCATACAGCAAACTTGGAATAGTCTGCCAGGAGAACACCTGGAAGCCAGCTGGCACTAGGAGCAATAACCCTGTGGGGAAGCTATTTTTACTATAAATACAAACTCAGAACTGTTTGGGGGGCTTTTTTTTTTTTTGTCCAAGATTCACACATTTTGGTGAAAAGATGCTTTTGATTAGTTGTTTTTCTGCTGGGAAATTTTAACCACATCCCAGTTATTTACATGTGCAGATTTATGAGTTTTTGTTGGACCTTCCAATTCATAGGAAGATTTTGGCTGAAGGATGCCAGAGTGTGATAAACAGCAGCAATGGAAGGCTGGGCTTCCTGGGTTCCAGCACCCCATATTTATTTAATCTCAATTCATATCTCCTCAATATTCTGTGCTCCTTCAAAAATGCCATTGACACCAGCTGCTCATGGGAGGGGAAAGCTGTAAAAACTTTTCCTTCAGCTGCATTTTTCCATGTCTGAGGACAGAATTTGGTGGTGGTTTTTGTGGTTGCTTTTCCCCCTGAAAAACTCTATTTTAAGCTTTAAAGGGAAAAGAAATGTTGGAAAATTCCTAAGCATTTTTTTTTTTTTTGTGACTTTTGTACATTGCCAAGAAGAGGCTGGTGAAGCCTCCAGTGTGAGGAAAGGTTTTCTCATCAAATTGTTAACACTTAATTTCAGTGATATTCTGCCAGAGGCACTGAGGAGCCCAGAAAACAGTGAACCAAATTGTGAGCTGTGCCCTTCTGTTCCTTGGGCCTCCTCTCTCAAAGTAAAAGGGTCTGATTGATGCCAGGGACTGAAAAAAGCCTCCCAACATTCAGTGAATGAGTTCTTCAGGTACAATGATTAGTGGTTGTTTAGAACTTTACTGCCTACTTTCATTTTGGTTTTTTTTTCATTTCAGTATTTTGTTTTTTAGTTTTTTTCTCTCTTGGTTTAGCACAATTTATGTTTTAGTCGTTTTGAAGGGTTTTAACAAGTTGCAGGAAAACACTTAAAAATGGCTTATTTCATGCAGCTGTTATAAATATTGGTGTAAAGTAAGAAATATACAGAAAAACAGTTCAGTGTGTGAAGAAACAGTAAAATAAATTGGTGCTGCCACGGCTGTATGTGACTGTGTATGAAATCCCTGTGTTGGTGACATGATCCAGCCATGACCATCCCTTAGAGCTGCTTGGCAAGCCAGGGTGGTCTGTGTTGCCATCATCCCTTCTGTGGCTGGAGAGAGTAGATCAACAGGAAATAGGATCATTCTGCCCTTTCTTCAAAGGTTTTCTTTCTAGAGTTTGGCAAGCTGCACAGCGAGGAAGTTTACTCTCTGCTCACGCTAGCTCTCGCTCTGGACTTTCTTAATTTGTGCAAGAGATGCTTTTACCTCATCCAGGGTGATTCATGATTGGCATTCTGGTGTTTGACAGGCAGAGTGTTGGGAGGATCTAAGCAAAAGGCTCCCTGCCTTCCAATGGATCCCAGATCCTGCAGAGATGCTTTTGGGCAAGGAGGGAAAGCAGAAAATATTTGTGTGTGCTTTCCTGTTTATTTGAACAGTCTGCAGGGAGGAGTCAGCTGAGTCTGAGGCTCTGTTATCCTGTACACAGGCCTGTGAGACACGTGGATCTTCTTTTATCCATGTTTCCTGCTCAGGTGGGCTTCCAGCTCCTACCTGGGGCTGCTCCTGGAAATCTGTCCCACGGGCTCCAGGAGGAGCAAGTGCAGAATTAGGTCACTGTAGCAGCAAGTCCTCTCTCTTGCTCCAGATTCTAGAATCATCTAGAAACAGGGATTTCTGGAGCTTCCTAGTCTGTTCCAGGGCTGGTTTTCTTGGTTCCATGGATGTGTGTTCAGGCTGCACAGGGGGAAGATATGAGACAGTTCAAGAGCTGGCGTGTCCCCAGTGAGAGAAAGGCAGCAGATGAGGTGGAGATGATGGTTTCTGAAGGGTGGGCAAGAAGGAAGAAGAGGGGGCAGATGGAACACTACAGCCAGAATTGGGTAGTGTCTGTGGAAAAATACACCTTTCCAGTTTCTCTCCAAAGCCTTATGGGGCTGGTGCAGTCTGAGGCATCCTTTTCCCTAAAAAGTTGTCTACACCACTTCTCTTCTGTATCCACTATATAAAAAGGATCCTGATTTCTAGGAAACTGGCTTGAAGTTTCTCTCCTCTGATCAGTTTGTGCTACTTGGCAGAGTGTGAATGGCCCTACAGAGAAGTTAACAAAAAATAAAGTTAAAAAAACCTCTCATCCCATTGCCAGCCTTTCCAGGTCTCTAGACTGGCTAATGCATGACAGCTGCTGGTTTGTTTGCTTGCCTCTGTCCTTCTGTGTCCTGCAGGCAGCCTGAGGTCAAAGCCATCTGGGTGGGATGAGGTAAACCATCCCAGGAATTATCCAGTCTGAGCCCTGAGTGCCAGGGGGAATGGGTTGTTTGGAAAATACAGTTTCCATGCTAAGAATGAGAAAAGGTGGTTTTTCCTTGCCCACTTGGTGTTCTGTAATGTGGGCTATTCCTGCCTGGGGCAGAGCTGCAGATGACAGAAGGTTTTCCCAGCCTGTGGTTTGAGGGAACAGCCACTGCCCCATGCAGAGAAACCTGCAGACACCCAGCCCAGGGTCTGTGCTGCCCATCCCCACCTTCCCAGAGCAAGGTGTGGCCACAGGGATCCCAGGGCAGGTGCCTCCCTGGGGGTGATGCCGGTGGTGTCAGCAGGGCACAGCAGACACAGCGGAGTCTTTATTTCTGATTTTACACACAGTGCCCACTTGGGCTGGCATGAAACCATCTCAACCCTGAAAACAACCACTGAGATGTTTGTTTTTTCCTTACAGAACCTTCTCTTTTGCCTCTGTCTCATTTTCATTGCTAAAAGCATCTCCTCTACGTGTGATTCGTATCTGCTGTACAAATGACTGCACATCAATCATTGCCAAATTTCTGCACATAAAAGAGATAGAAATGGGATAGATTTAAATGGCAGACTTCACCCAGAACATGATCTGAAACCAAAATATTTTTTCCTGATGGCCTTATTTGCATTTTCCCAGGTCTGTTGTTGCTGGAGCACCTGGGTGGGATGATGTTTGTTCCCTGACCATGGGAATTGCTGAGCCCTGGCAGGGGATGGGTATTTCTGAACAGGATTTCCTGGTTGGTTTAGGTTGAAAAGGCAGAATTGTGTGGACTTAGAGAAGCACTAGAAATGAGCAAAAATAGGGCAATGCATAGAACATCTTTGATATGTGGATGTGAAGAAACTGTACTGTTTTCCATAAAGCTGTTCCACTTCTCTGCCATCCCTTTCCAGAAAAGAGCCATTTATGACCAAAATGTGGTGACAGATGCCTTTTCCCCCCTCCTGCTATTTCAGACAAGCTTCAGAAACACCAAAGCTGAGCTCAGACATCTATTTTTATCCTCCAAAGCCTGGGATTGTCCTTGTGCTGCACATCCAAAGGGCTGCACCCCCTGCCCTGTCTGGTCCAGGAGGTGTAACAAAACCAGGGAGCCACAAAGGTAAATGTAGGAAACTTAGTGTGATTGCCTCATACTCTTCTGAAAAGCTGCCTTGCTTCATTTTTTTACATTGCTTCTTTTTTTGTTGTTTTTTTCCCCCATGAAATTGCAAGTTTTGTGCAATTTTTCTCTGGGGAGAATCTCTGCAAAGGAAAAAGAGGTTTTAGATAACTTGCTTGTAAGACTGAAAAAACCAACTTCAATTTATTAATTCTCCACGTTCTCATGTTTTATTTTCTGGATGGTGAGTTGGTAACAGCAATTAAATTTTATTTTTCTCATTATCATGACCATGTGTTTTAACAGTCCTCTTTCTCACTGAGGTAGGTTTCACAAAGAAAGGCAGTTGATTTCACAGACTGGAACATCTCTGCTGCCTGAAGAGTTTTGTCTCTTTGGCTGATCTGGCCCACCACACACTGCTCAGGATGCATCACTGAGGTAAAAATAATAAGATATAGAAACACAGAGCAAATCAAACCCAAACACCAAACCACATTATGCCTGTATTTACTGAGTCCCTTTGTTACTCTGAATTGGAGAGAGCAAAACAATGTGTTTTTTTCTGGAAGAAATGAGTGGTTATCTACTGATTCCAGCAGAGGATGAAAGGTGCCATAATTCTAACAGGATGAAGAGTAACTCTGCAATCTGATTTTAAGAATTTTAGTTCTGCTAGTTAAAAACCCCTTTTAGATAATGTGTGTTCCTCTGATCAACATGACTGGTGTAAGTGATGGAGAGATTGGGCAACCTCACAATGGAAGTGCTGGTGGGGAACATGACAAAAATCTGATAAAGCTCTGGTTAAAGCCAGACTTACATTAAATAAATCTGTGGAACAGACTTAAGTTATATAAATCTGTGGAATAACTTTCAGCCAGAAGGCTGATAGTACAGTTGAAGGTTATCCCTTCAGCTATAACCTCCAGAGTCTCATATCAAGTGGAATTTGTTAAATCACACCAATATCCTGTGCTGCTCCCTCCTGGAGAAGGGGCTGACAAAGCAGAAAAAAGCTGTGGCAGATCAGTTGTACTGCAGATGGAGGATTTTGAGAGGAAAAACCCCTGAATTAAGCTCTTCTGAAACAGCTCTGGCTGTGGAAGATGTGTTGAGTTTCTCTTTGTTTAACCTTTATTTAACCCAAGTATTTTCACAATACGACAAGTCCAAAGGAGTTTTGTGTGGAAAACAGATTTTTTTTGAGTTTTATCTCCCCTTCTAAGATCTCCAAAGTGGTGTAACATTGTCATGGACCAGAGAAAATGCAAGAGTTATTTCCATCCATCCATCCATCCATCCATCCATCCATCCATCCATCCATCCATCCATCCTTGTGTGGTGTCCCTGGGATAGCAGGGACCTGTGATGTGACCTGTGGGTCTGGTGTCATTCCATTGGAGGTCTGATTTTCCCTTTCTTTTCTGAAGCCTACCTGATCCAAATGCTGGATCATGCTGTCTTACAAAAACTTTTTTTTTTCTTGTTTCAAAAAAAAAAAAACCAAAACCTTCAAGTTTTTTTCTTGACCTCCACACAACCAGCTATCCGAATTTTCCAGCATTCTGTTTATTTTTCTGATTTCAGGGGTCAGCAGTGCTCCAGAATGTTTGTCTTGAATGTAGATGAATCTAATAATGAATTAAAGAAAATATTTACTAAATTTCTAAAGACTCATTTGATATTTCAGATAGACCTGTCTGATTCTCCTTATGAGGTACAGTTTGAATCCATTTTAAAAAGTAATTCAAGTGTTTAGCTAAATAAGACTGTAAATATTTAAAGATATTCTGCCCAGTGCTGCCTTGCAGGTTTAAAGATGGAGCTGTTTTCTCATCTGTTTCATGAAGCTAAACAAGGCTTGAGCTTCAAAGTGGTTTTTGTATTTGATTTTTAAAAAAATAGCTGCTGAAATAACAAAAGAATAAGTGAAAGACTATTTTTTTTTTTTTGGAGGGGGGGGATTGTTCAAAAGAGAATTTATTTATTTATTCCTGCTGATTTTTTTTTCTTGAAATGGATCTTTAAAGAAGACAAACATGGTTGGTGGATTCAAGGCCAAGTTGTTGGGCAGGTACTGCAGTGCAAATTCAGTCTGCTCAATCCTGTTCCCTCTGCAGGATGCAGAAAATAAGAGATGCTAAAAACTTGTAGTCTTCTTGCCAGCTGTGCAAGCCAAAAGAGTTGGACCTGTGGAGCCTTCCTTTTGTGGTTGTGCCTTATGGTGAGGCCACACCTTTGGACCTGCAATTCTTTGCAAGCTTCTGGATACTTCTAAAAGATTTCCTGGGTGAAGAGCAGAAGAGCCCAAGAAAGGGAAAAAAAAAAAATCATATAGGTGTAAAGGCAGGGGAAGATGTGGCCAGAGCCAGGCACCACTCCACAGGTCAGACCAGAATCACAGAATATTCTGATGGTGCACAGGAGCAGGAACATGACCTGGCTGACCAGAGGAGAAGGATGACACACAGAGGAAAAATCTGGAAAATATTCCTGCTTTGTCTGGGCATGGTAAGAGCTGCCAGTGTCTGTTGCAGAGCTGCTCAGCACATTCCTCCTGTCTCCATCACTTTGCTCCTGGAGCTTTGCTGTGGCTGAAGCCTCATCAGCCTGGGGGCAGGAGGGACATGGCAAAGAGGGTGTTTGGACAAGCTCCTCAGGAAAAGGGAGCAGTGTAGGGGGGGATAGGAATTCACAGGGAAAGGGGTTTGGCACTGGTGACACATGGAGGGGTCAGAGCTTCCCTGGGAAGGCTCCCAGCAGCCTGAGCCAGCTCTGGGTGTTCAGAAACATCCCACTGGGGCTTCCTTCTCATTCAGAAGGTCCCACCAGCCCTGATGCTCCCATGGATGTCACTCTGTCCCTGGTCACAGCTTTGGATGTTTCCTCCAGGGAAAGCTGCTGCAGGAAAGCTGCTGCACCCCTGGATTTACTGAGGTTCCTGCCAGAGCTGCAGCCCCCCATTGATCCCATTTTTGGAGTTTTTGGAGTACCTGTTCCAGCAGGATGCTCAGATGGCAGCTGTTAGCCTGGGACATGAGCAGGTGAGGAAGATGTGCTCCTGCAGTGCTTCAAGGGCAGGTTGATTTTTATTGATTATGAACCTCCTGCCTTGAACTTTTATGAGCCCATTAGAAGTGCAAGGTGAGTTCAGGCTTTGAAGGCAAGTCATCTGGTAAAACTACCTGCAGGACTAAGGCACAGTAATAATTTAATAATATGCTTTGCTGTTCCTGGTGCTCTTTTTAAAAACATTTCTTAAATGGAAACATTTTGTCTCCCAGGAGTTTTGTCTCAGCTGAAGTTCTCTGCTATTTTTTGATTTAGGCATATCAACATTGATTAATTTTAATAGACAGACCTAATAAAATTAAAAGGATGTTTGTGAGTGCAGCTAGTGCTTTCAGGAAAAGAAAGATTTTATAGGGTGCTGATGCACCCTATATGCAGGTGGATATTTAAGTTAATAAACCCCAGATATTGAGAAAGATGGAAAAACCTTTAAAAGGTGGATTTAAGAACTAATAAATGTGTTCACAGGGAATGTGGGATGCCTTCAGCTGGGTATTCTCACCCCTGCCCATGGCCCCAGGCCACCATTTAGGCTCAGCCACGAAGCTCCAGACCCAGTTTGAGTTTGATCCTATGGCTGCAAATTGATTGAGACCCAAAGATTGATGTGAAATTTCTGAGAAATGGCTGGAGAGAAAGAAGGATTATGAAGCCCAGTTGTGGCACTGTCAGACCCCTTCCCTGGCACTGCTGGCTGATTCCCCATTGTTCCCAAAGCAGCTGCTGGGCAGATTCCTGATGCTGGGCTGGGGTTGGTGGTGGAGAGGGCCCTTTGTGTTTGGGGTGCTCAGGATGTGGTGGCTGAGGGATCCCAAGGAGCTCTGGCTCAGTTAAAGTGGAGAGGAAGTTGGCAAGAATGAGCAACATCTGGAGAACTTTGATCACCAAAGAAAAATGGAAAACCAGTTTGGTTTATACACAGCTTTTGAAGTTTTTCAGTCAAGAATGTTTTCAATGGATATGGGAGATGCTGTAACTACAGCACTGTTTCTGTACACTATATTTTACAGACTTTGCTCTGTAGGCTTAGTTTTAAGTTGTGTTTTATGGGATCCTGGAGGAAAGAAGCACATCCTCTAGCTGGGAAAGGTCTCTGGGAGGGATTGAGGGAATGAGCTGTTCCTTCCTGGCTACAGGCAACAAAGCAAGAAGCTTTGGGTTTAATTTCCAATAGGAAACTCCAGTGCCTGTCTCTGGTGGAAGCAAAGCATGGGTCTGAGGGTGTGGTATCTCTGAGGTTTTTATGAATAGGTTGGACCAGCATCTGTCAAATTATTTGGGTCAAATTGATCATGGCTTGGGGTCATGGGAGGGAGCACGTTGAGACTCCTTGGAGCTGAGTGTCACTAAGGGAATAAGCACCATTCCCTTTCCTTGGGCATCTTTTCCTCACTTCTAACCAGGGCAGCTCTTGCCAGCTCCTTGCTCTCCTCCATACATAAAAATCTGGCAGATTCCACCCACTTTAGGTATTTTATTTAATCTGTTCTTGCCCCTCATCAGAAACCCTTTTATTAGCAACCACAGGCCCTACAATATCATCTCTCCCTGTGATTATGGCTGCAATAGCATCAACTCCCTGTCTTCTAAATGCTTTTTTTTTTTTTTATTATTTTAAAGTACACAATGAGTTTTTAAAACACTTGCTTTGGTTTCAGCAGGGCTGTCATTTGAGCAAAGAACAGAGCTGGGAAAATTGGACTAACCATGAAGTTGGGAGGAGCAGCACCTTCCTGTGACTGCTTATTCTTATTGTCAAAGTGGACCCAAGACAAGCTGACTTTCCTCAGCTGACTTCCCTCCCAAACAGTGCTGGAATTGAGTTTTTCTGGCTGTGGATAATTTCTCTTTTTTGGCTATTGTATCATACTTAAATTTCCTTTCTTCCCTGGAGAGGGGAGCAGTGAAAGGCTGTGAAATCCAATACAGCTCTTAGCTGAACTGATGTTCCCAACATGGACTGCAGCGATTCAAGCACCAGCAATTAATTTCATGCAATTAACCCATTTAGTTAATTATTCAGAGCAGAATTAGAACATGACTTTGCTGTCTGTTCACTGACACAGTTTCCCAGTTACCAGCCAGAGCTTTGTACGTGCTCAGATGTGAGATCTCAGCCTTGGCCACGGGGCAGATTGGCTGAGTGCCTGAGCCAGCAGCCCTGTGGGGCTGATGTGCTAAATACAGACAAAACCAACAGTGCTGGCTCGATGTCACACAGAGCTGAGTGTTTGCCCCACCACAGCCAGGCAGGGCTGGGAGCTGGGTGCTCTCTGTCCATCCAGGATCCCAAACACAGCTCTGCCTTTCCTGCTGTCATGCCTGCTCTCAGCTGGGGCACAGGGGTCCCCACATCCAAGATCCTGCTGGATAGCTCAGGAGGGAAGGGGTAGGTGGAAGCAGTGCAAGAAGAGCTTTAATTTTGGCTTTCTGCATTCCTCACTGCCATCAGTTCCATCCCCTCACTGCTGGGAATCAGCCTTTAACAGGGAAAACCACCTTCCTTTGTGTCACTGTGCAGGAGCTTCTGCCCCACTCTCCTCTGCAGCATTTCCTATCACAGTCAGGAACTTGGCAGTGGGACTCAAAGGAACTGAAAGAAAGAACTTCTCACTGGAGACTTGCTTTCATTTCCTGGGAGCCTCTTCTTAAACAAAAAGCAAGCTCTGGTGTCTTCTTGGTGCTCTGCTAAATCCATTGCACTGAAGAAATCAGCCTTACAATGAAGTGAATGATCCTTCACATCCCCTCAAGCAGTGCCTGGCTGAGCTGGGGCTCCTCATTCACTTGCACATCTAAGTGTCCATGAGAGAGAAACTCAGCCATTCTCTCCCATGCACACCTTGAGCCCTTTGGAAAATACATTATTTTCAAGCACAGACTGGGGAATAATTAAACTTCCTCCCACCCCAAGTTGCTCCTCATCTTTTTCATTTTGAAGGGGATGCTCAGTTGTGGGGCCTCAGAGCCCTGTGCTGGGCTTTAGAGCAGTTCACTGAAATGAACCTTTTACAGTTGGATTTAAAATAGGACACTTTGATTACTGAGATGATGAGGAGAATGCTGAGCCCTCGTCACTGTTGACTGGATCAGGAATTTAGAGGAAATTGTTCAACAAGCTTTGGTCTTGAAAAGGATCTGCTGCTCCTCCAGCAGTTTTTTGATCAGAGGAAGGTGATGGTGGGTCCTGTGTTGTATATTTAGGTGATTTTAACAGATGTGGTAGTTGCAGAATTGGGTAAATTTTATGCTTCCTAGAGATCACAATCTAGAGTCATTAAGATGGTCAATATTGCTGGAAATCAACCACAACTTTTGCATGCTGGTGTAGAAAAGGGGAATTTGGCATTTGCCTCAGAAATCTTGAGGATGATTAATCCACCACTGGTAACCAGCAGGAGGCACAGAGGAATGAGCCCTGGGTTTTGAACAGGCTATTTAGGGTGCTGGAATGCCAACCTCTGCACATCAGCACATCTTCTGCAGCCTTAAGAGGGGCAAGGCTTGACAGGTTTGGAGTGAGATCATGGTTGGAGAGAATGAATGTAGTCTAAATTTAGCCATCTGGAAGTCTTGTCTAAACGGGGCTGGGTACCACACATCATGAACTTCTGCCAGTGTGTGGGGTGACTCACCTGGGAGCACATCCCCCCTTATCCACAGCCCAGGGATGGAGCCTGGCTCACCAAACTGGTGAACTTTGGCACTGATGAGGTTTCTTCCACGTGCTTGGTGTCTCCAGGTGCCACCTCTGCTGCCAGGGAGTTGATCTGAGGTCTCAGACACTGGTTTACAGAGCTGCACTTTTATTGATTTAAGGCAGCCTGGAATAATTAAACTTGGTTGACTGGAACAAAAAACATCTGTTTTGACCAGGGCTTGAACTTCTCCTCTTTCTCCTTCCAGAAATCCCTCTCCCTGTCTGTGAGGCTCCTCCAAGCATGCAGCTCAGAGCTTTTAATTCCAGACTGGTGGAACCCCTGTGCTTTTTGCCTCTCTGGCCATGCAGGGAAGCAGCTGGCTTGGGATGGCTGTTTGAAACTGCAGGAAGAGAGGAGAAAGGGACAGTAGAAAAAGAACATGTTGAATAGGCAGGGAGGTGCTGGGGATGCATCTGGGAAACAGGGACACAAACCTTTCTCATTTCACATGCTGGAAATCCAGAGTCAGGCTCAACATCCAACTCTTGAGCCCTTCCCCTTCTGTGGACTCAGGTGGGTCAAGCAAACTCTCTTCTCCCTGCCACTTAAGCTGTTTTTAAATTAACTTTCTCAGCAGGAAACACTGCTGGAGGCACACAGCTAGCCCAAGGTGCTTTGTTTGTAATGGTTTCTAGTGCAGACACACATTCATTATTCATTAATAATAAAGAATTGATGGCTAATTAATGATTTCCTGCTGCTCTGAGCCCTCCCTGTGCCAGCTGTGGCCAGTGGAGAGTGTCCCTCCACCACTCTGGGATGATGCTCCTGTGTGATGCTGTAAGTTAGCCCCAAATGCAGCTCATGTCACCAGCTCAGTCCCATTCTGCATTCCCAGTACATGGATCACTCCTCTGGCAGCTCCCTGGATGTGTGTTGTAGGTGGAGTCTGCAACCACAGGCTAGAAATAAAAATGGAATGAGATTTTATGGGGGAAAATATGAACTTTCATGTACTTTTGGTGGGGCTGTGGGAGTGAGGGAAGGTCTTTTTGCAATCTGACAGGGATGCAGGGACTGTCTCGTGTTGATTCTGCAAACCACGTTCCTCTGGTAGCTGGGAAGCAAAGCCATTGAATTACCATCAAATCAGTAAAATCAGTAAACATCCAATCTGTAAATCTGAACTTTGTAAGGTTGGTACAGCTCAGGTTCCTATAGTGATTGTATTTTTTATAGTGTTTGGGCGGGTTTTCCTGTGTTGTCAGACCCCAAAGCTTCTGCACCCATGCAAGGGAAACAGCTGGTTCCTATAGCCCTGCTCTAGATCACATTGAGGCAGCCTCAACAGTTTGAACCTTTTTGGGTTTTTTCTTTTCCTTTGGTGCTTTTTAAAGTCAGGTTGAATGGGTTGGATTCCTCTGTCCTGGTAGCTACAGAAAATAAAAGTAAAATCTGTTTCTGGCTCTACCCAAATCAGCCCCTCTTGCACCAGATTTTGGTCCATAATTATATTTAAGCACTCACTTTAAAATTAACCCAAAACCACAAATAAAGCAGACTCCATGACTTCTATCTTCAGCTGAGGGGAGGGTAGAATCCCCCAAGTAAAACAGGAACTTAAAGTATAACAATTTGAAGTGCATTTCCAGCTCCCAAATTTCCTCTTCTGTGTATGTTATTGAGATACTTAATTTGATGAGCACTGAAAAATAGTTCCCTCCTTCTGTGTGCTGCATATTTCATGAACTTTTGTGTTTCCTTTTGTCTGAACTCTTCTGTGTAAAGTTAGGGATATTAGGGAAATAAAAAAATGGCAAATGGTGCTTGACCTCAGATTTTTTAGGAGAGGAAGTTGATTTATTTGTCTGAAGTTATTATTAGGCTAGATGGAAATATTTAAGGAGAAATTGTGGATTTCAAAAAAATCCTCTTCCAATTCTATGAAATAATTGGAAATACCTCATGTTCCTTGTGTCTGTTTCATCATCTGCCCTGCTCTGCTATCCCACATCATTTTACCCCTTGGTTTAATTGGCAGAATCACTTTCAGGAAACATGTCAGCACTATGGCAGAAAAAGATGGTTTCATTAAGAAAAAAACTAAACTACTATTTTGCAACAAGACAATCTTAAAACCATTGCATGCAATGGAAATTTTCTAGAAGGAATTGACCTGTTATTCTCCTCCCTGCTGTATTTTTATTATCACTTTGAAGCTGAACAAGACCTTAAATAATTTTATAATTTTATAAGTACTCGTTTCCAGAGCTCTCTAAAATCCCAAGAAGAGGAAACTGGAGATAGAGCACTGACCAGGCTGCAAAATTGGGTTTTGATGTTGGCTTTTGGCTTGGTTTTGCTGTACTGGATTGAAGTTACGCTTGTGGGTGTAAAATGTAAAATTTGTTGACCTGACTTACATCAATTCCTGGTCAGATTTGCATCCATCCAGCTTGTTAAATAAATACAGGTGAGAAGCTTAACCCTGCCCTGAGTAACAGAAGGGAAGGTGACATGTAAATAGGGAGGTTATAGTTCCCATTGGTTTGCTGCTTTCCCATGACAAATTTGAGGTAATATTTAGCATTTTAGCACCTGCTGGCACCTAGGGTTATTCCATTGTGTTTTTTATTCAATTACATGAAGAACAGTGAAGTAAAACTCTCTGTTTCGCTTTTTTGAGGGCAGGAAGATCTTAATTCATACATTTCAATGCCTGTGAGTCAGACATAGTCAGATACAGCAGGAATGTTGCACACAACTTGCTCATCAATTGTTTCATTAAGAAAAAAGGTAATCTTTTGTCTGTTTGTTTCTTTGGGGCTTTCTTTAGGTTTCCTGGGGCTTTTGCATGTTTTCCTTAGTGTCAGAGTTCTGGGCTATGTTTTAAAAATCTTCTGAGAAGTTTTGAAAAGAAACCACATCCTGGTTTCTCTTCTTTCTTATCCATCAGAAATACAAATTGGGCTGTTCCCAGCTGCTTTTCGGATTCTGCAGGGCTGTTTAACACAGATTTCCTATCACAGGGCATGCAGCTCCCTCCTCTCTGATTTTGGTTTTCATTCAGCACAAGGCAGTTGAGGAAACAAACCCTTTTACCTGGATCTTCAGGAGTGGGGTGTTCACTTCCAGATTTGGAAGAAAAGCTAGAAAAATTCGGAAGACTGCAGTTGAAGAAAGAAGGGAGGCATCCATTTGGCTGTTAATTTTTGAGCCAAACTCTTCATTAATGTGTTTAATGAGTTGGCACTTGCTGATGTGTGTGTGTATTTGAGTGTGCTCCCTGCTCAGATTGGAGGTTAAAATGTTATTTGTCAGAGATCACAGCCAAAAAAACCTCTAAAAACCAACACTGATTCAACATATCATAGAATCCAGACTAATCTGAGTTGGAAAGGGTCGGAAAACTCATCCAGTTCCATCCCCTGCCATGGGCAGGGACATCTTCCACTAGCCCAGGCTGCTCCAAGCCCCAGCCTGGCCTTGGACACTTCCAGGGATCCAGGGGCAGCCACAGCTTCTCTGGGCACCCTGTGCCAGGGTCCCTCCACCCTCACAGGAGCAATTCCTTCCCAATATCCCCTCTAACCCTGCCCTCTGGCAGTGGGAAGCCATTCCCCCTGTGCTGTCACTAAGGTTTTCCTGGAGCCTCCTCTTCTCCAGTTCTCCAGCCCCCAGTTCTCCAGCCTGGCTCCAGAGCAGAGGGGCTCCAGCCCTCAGATCATATCTTGATTTTGGAAAGTTCTCAACCCAGATTTTAATCTGAATGTTGCCAGGAGGTCAGCAGCCCAAACACCACAGTATAACTTCTGTTTCAGAGTTCAGCCTCAGTAAAGGTTTTTAAAAGCCTTTCTTATAAAAGGACCTTCTTACTGGAAGAGATTTGCATGAACTGCACCAGTTCCCAACAATTATCCTCCCCTTGCAGGCTTGGTTTTCCCCTTTTCCTAGGCAGCACATCAGCCAAGGTGTATCCATGTCCCCACCATGGTATTTCCAGCAAACTTCCAGGATTTGGGGGTAAACTCAAAGATTGTGACATCAATATCTTACATGAGGTTTTGTGGCGACAGTCGTGCACAAGAACGTTTCTCCTGTCAAAAGTGTTTGCAAATGAGGGAGAAAAGGGTGGAACTTCATGTTCCCAGTGAGGACTGTCCCTGTGCTGCCCATACAAGGGGATGAGCAGTTTGGAGATTTCCGTTCCCAGTGGGAGAGGAAGGGGATCAGCACATCTCCTCTGGTAACTTCCACTGGGCCAGTGCCAAAGGCTTCGTGTTGATTGATGCACAGAAAGCACCACTTCAGCTGCATCAGCCTGGGGGATGATCCTCCAAAGCATGGAAAATTTCCAGGGTGCATCCACAGCAGCTCCTGGGCCATAGGGTGATTTCCTGGGGGACAAGCTCAGCCATGCCACAGGTGTCCAGCAGGCTTGTCTTTGGGACATGCTTTATCTTGGTGATCTCTCAAACACGAGGTAAAGGAGATTTTTCTGGCAAGTCTTAACTCACCAGATAACCTCTGTAACATGTCTGGGTGTTCACTTTTCCAGGAAATATGATAATTTCAATTTTAGGGTCCTGTAGGAGATTGATCTGAGGATTTGTGTCAAAAACAGCCTCTCCAGGTGAGTCTTCCCATGCCCCATGTTAGTCTGTGGCTTTGTCCACCAGGGTCTATCTAGGATGCCCTCCTGGAGGCTTCTGTGTTTGTTAGACAAGGATGCTGTGAATGGACCATATGTAAGTCAGATTCACAGCATCATGGAATAACAGGATCTCCTAAGAGGGAAGGGACCCACCAGGATCATGGATCCAGCTCCTGTTCCTGCACAGACACCCCAACAATCCCACCCTGTGCATCCCTGGGAGCGTTGTTCGAGTGCTCCTGGAGCTCTGCAGCCTCGGGGCTGTGCCCATTCCCTGGGGAGCCTGGGCAGTTCCAAACACCCTCTGGGGAAGAGCCTTTCCCTGATGTCCAGCCTGACCCTGCCCTGCACAGCTGCAGCCATTCCCTGGGTCCTGTCCCTGTCACAGGGAGACCAGAGGTGCAGGTGCAGCTGCAGCTCCTGGTGAGCTCAGCCCTGTCTCCTCTCTCACTCTGGTTGGTTCTGGTGCCAGTGCTGCTCCCTCTGTCTCACCATGGTGCTCCCTGCCCAGCTAAGCCTGACAGCCCCTCACTCCTGACTCCTCTGCCCACACAGCACGTGAAAGGCTGACTGAAAACAGCTGTTTTCTCTCCTCACTGGGAGAGGCTGGAGCACCCAGGCAGCCCAGGAAGTGCCCCTGTGGGTGCACAGAGCAGTGACTGTGCACTGGCAGGGTGTACAAGGTTCAGGCATCCTGCATCAGCCCCTTGGCTGGCTGAAAAAACCCTCTCCAGGGAATTCAGGGGTTTCCCTTTTTCCTCACACAGCCAGTCTGTTCAGGAACTGTTTATATTTCTCTGAATAATAAAGATAGTGCCTTTAACTCCCGTTTGAAGAGAGCAGGGATGATGAATGGAGCTTCCGCTCTTCTAAAATCCCACTCATCCCACATCAGCTGGGTGATTTTGGGAAGATTTCCTTGCCTGTCCCACAGTCCCAGACACAGGAAATGGGCAGGTATTTGCCATACTGTAACTTCCCAGACCCTGCTGGATGAAGAGAATATGTTAACTCTGTGAATGGCAAGCTATGGTATATAACACAGTGGGAGGGCTGGGGGACTTTAAACCCTGTTGGTTGGCTCCTTTATAATCCATAGTCACAGTGAGGGATATTTAAAAACTGCTCCTTACTTGCATTAAGAAACAGGGAATATTTTCCTAATAAAACCAGCCTATTCTGATTCTTTCTATATAAAGTATTAGAAAAATTGAAGTGACTCAGCCTTGGTCAAACATTAATGTATTTGTCAAGCACCAGCAAACAGATAGGTACAAAAACTGCTCAGAAGGTGCAAGTCACTTGCATTTCCCTACACTGACTGCTCTGGTTAAGGACAGAGCCAGCAGAAATGGTTTGTTGCACTTCTACTGGTGTGTAGAACTTGCTATGCAAGTTCAACACTTGATATGAATAACTTGATTGAAATGCAGATATTAGGGAAGGAGAACATTTAATGCCTCTAGGAACAACCTTGCCCACTGACCTTACTGAGTTATATGAAGGGAGAGATTTGGGGTTTTTGAAACCCTTCCATGTATCTTATCAAAGTCTCAGGAAAGCCAAATAAGTGAAATCGCCGGGTTCAGAACAACGAGTTCACCAACAAGAAAACACTTCCAGCACTGGACAGGAGGGATCTGAGAGGAAAGGCAGAGTGAGGGGTGTGATACAAACCAGTTCAGTGAATAGCTTGTTCTCCTGTGTAACTTGAGCTTGATAACAACCCCATGTGGGCTTGATATGCAGGCTCGTAAGCCGTGGTGGAGCTGGAATCAAGTTTCATCAAGTTCTTCTGGTCTGTCTGTTCCAAGCCTACAACCTCAATCAAGGGAACTTTTCCTAGCAAAGAAAAAGAGATTCTGGGCCCCCATGATACTTGGGGGTGTAGTGTGGGCAGCCCCTCACAAAATGTGTCTGCAGCAGGTGATGGAGCTCAGCGAGTGCAAACACTTTTCCAACAGCTGCTGGAGCCATCCTGGTGTCCCAGACACCCATGTCACTCTTTGGGACAGATTTCTCCAGGCTTTTGCTTCTGTTGGTCAAAAATGCCTCTGCTGTTGGCTGCTGAGGTGGATCACATGAACTTTCACATGGATGTTGCTGCAGGAATCCCGTGACTGCAGTTCCTTCCCTCTCATGCTGCTGTCAGGGATCTACATACAGGTGCCAGAGTTTAGCATGGTGTGCAGGACATCCAGATTCCTCAAGCATTAAACCAAAATATTTACTTTTCTCTACATGGATTCAGCTATTGCAAAGCCAATGTCTATCAGCAAATCATGAGGGCAAAAGGAGCAGAGCACCCTGGAAGTTATCATTGGACCTGATGAGACCAGGTAATGTCTGGTCCAATGTCTGGTCCAAGGGACCTTTGGAAATAGCCAACATGGGGCTGCTCCTTCTGCTCTTAGAGACCAGAGGAATTTTTTGGATTGCAATTTCATCATTTCTTTTTCTCCATGGGCTTTAAGGGTCTCCCAGATCTTTTTCATGCACAAAGCTAGTTACAGCAATCAAAATGTGGGTCATGCTCGGATCGGAGCTGAAAAGCAGGATCTGACCTTTATACAGTTATTTTTTCCCTCAATTGCACAGAAAATGGATGCACAATAACTGTGACCAGCACTAGGTGTTGCAGCATAGGCTAACACAGCCAGTGACTAGGTTTGGTCACAGGAAGGGGCTGTAAATCCACGGAAGCTGGCGTTTCATTCGTGGAAGTTGGAAGGACGGACGGTGCGTAACCCCTCGTGGGTCACTGGTTGTGTAAGCGTGAGGAAGCTGCTGGCGTGGCCAGCCTGAGCATCCTCCTCCTGCAGGGACTGCTGAGGATCACAAACCCTGCAGGGAAATGGCTTTGCACAAGTGCAGGAAGTCAGCTGTGTCAAACATTGGTGACACACTGAGTGAGGGGCGCACGGGGCACCCTGTCTGTGCCATGGGGTCACAGGGTCACTCCCTGGAGGTGACATTGGAGTCCCTGTCCAGCTCTGGGTCACACCAGGTCACTCAGGGCTGGCAGCATCCATGGATGGAGCCAGCCCTGGGAGCACATTGTCCCTTCCTGCTGCCTGGAATGGGCAGTGGGGGTCAGCCCTCGTGTCCATATGGCCACTGTAATGCCCCATCCTAATCAATTCCTGGGCTGGCAATGCTGCTCAGCCTGGGCAGCCTCAAACCCATCTCAGGTCTGGCCTCAAATGCACTGTTGTTACTCTGCTTGTCTCCTAGGCAGAGTGAGTAGATTCCAACGAAACTAAACCTACACTGAAATGTCCAGTGTTTGAACAGCAGTAACAAGAAAACGCACCCAAGATAATTCCAGCCAGGCCCCAGGGAGCTCACAGATTGGGAGTTGAGGTGAGAAGAGTGCCAGGATCTGCTTTGTGGACACGGCTTCCCTCTCTGTGCCAGGCAATAGCAATTATAGGAACTTGTCCTTCTTGACACAACACTCCTTTTCCCCCCTGCACTTCTTTTCAAGACTCTGCACAGTTTGTTTTAAGGAGGCTGCACATTGAGAGGATGCATTGCATAATTCCTATTGTCCTTGCTAAAGCCTTAAAGGAAAATCACTTGAATTAAATATTTTTCCCCTCACCCCAGGCATGATGTCAAACAAAACAGATTCTTTAAGCCATGGATGGCAAAAGTATTTTTTATTTACTTTTTTTTATAGCCGGTTTAATTGTCATCAGTGACTGGTGAAGTGATTAAATGAAATCCACCTGTTTTGCTTGTGGAATTATTATGTACAAAGAATGTTTTTATGCACATGATAAACAAAATGGGGTGATTTATACCAGCTACTGAAACAGGAAGCATTACAGAGTGAAATGAATTGCAACATAACACGCAAGTGCTGAAGGCAACGAAATTAAAGTAAAATTCATTCTTCTCATTGCAACTTTTTATAGTGCTCTCATTGCTTAAGAAAATTGTGAAATATCTGGAGAAGTTTCAGGTCTGTTTGAATCCTTTGAATATGTTTAAACTGACTGAGGGGAAATTTAGGTTCAATACGTGGAAGGAATTCTTCCCTGTGAGTGTGGAGAGGCCCCAGCACAGGGTGCCCAGAGAAGCTGTGGCTGCCCCTGGATCCCTGGCAGTGTCCAAGGCCAGGCTGGATGGGGCTTGGAACAGCCTGGGATAGTGGAAGGTGTCCTTGCCCATGGCAGGGAGTGGGACTGGATGAGTTTTTCAAGGTCTCTTTCAACTCAAACCATTCTGGGACTCCATAATATTATTTACTTTCCTCACCCTCCTTTATCTTTTTGCAGGAATGACATTTGCCTTGTCCATCCCCTGGGGCCTTCCCTGATCTCCATGACCTTTCAGAGATGATGTACAGATCTTGCAGGGACACCAGCCAGCACTCTGGGCACCAGTGGATGCCACCCATAGATCCTGTTGACTTTAGGGGAGAGGGTTTCTTGAGAGAGCTTGAGTCAATTCCCTTGCAGCACTGGTGGATCCTCTCCTCCTCTAAGCTCTGGAGCCTGGAGACCTTCCTGGTGAGGAGTGCTGCAAAGACAGAGTCCCTCATTCCCACCTGCATCAACAGTCACTGAATCCTCTGCCCCACTCTGACACATTTTCCCTGTCCAGCTGTACAGCCCATGCAGGTGTAGAAACTCTTCTTGCTGCCCTTGACCCAGTCCATTGAGCTGTGGCCTTCCTGATGATGATGATGATGCTCCCTTTGCAGACTGTCCCTGCTCCCAGCTCTGTGTGCTCCCTCCTCCTCCTGGACCTCAGTGCAGACCAGGCTGCCGTGAACTTCCACATCCCCAGACCAGACTTCCTATTTTTGTGAGAACTTGCTTTCCGTTTTGAACAGAGAAAATGTCTCCAGGCAGAGATTTCCTTCTCTGTTTAGACCTAAAAGCACATTGTGATACTTGAATTTCTGCTTTTTCATTGTACTAGGGGAGCACCCTGTCTTCAGCTTCTCACCTGGCTATTAGCCCTGTCAAATAATCAAGATGGTATTTGCATGAATGTTCTTTGTAAGTGGTGCTACTGAATCAGAAATTGCCAGGTGAGAGTATTTAGAGCTGCCATGAATGTTTATAGAAGTGAAGAAGCCTAAGCCTTTGCTTACACATGAAAAAAAATTTTTAAAGTGTTTATTCTAGAAGGCAAAGTTTAATTATCTGATTATATGATGTTGATACTCTGCAGGCCTGGGCAGATCCCTGGACATTTTTGCTGTGACCATGGTGACATTTACTTGCCAGGTTTAAGGGAAAATTTTATGATACTCATTTATTTGTATACATTCTCATCTAATGGATTAATCCATGTTTACATACCTAGTGTGTGAGCCACCCAGTAAACACTGAAACCTGAGGAGAGCACAAGATATTGGTCCATGGCTCTGCAGAGCTCCTTCTGAAAGGAAGGAGCTCCTTCTCTTCCTTCTGAAACAGCCCTGCTGCTGCTTGGTGCTCAACAATTTGATTTCCATTGTCTGGAAATGAAGCCTGGCTAAGGAGGAGATGCTCAAGCAGATGATTGATGTTTTCATATACTTCTAGGTGCACATTTATTTGCTCCTCAGATATAGAGAATTAAATCAGTTAATTAATTAATTAATTAAGAAACTGTGGCAGCTCCATCCCTGGAAGTGTTCAAAGCTGGGTTGAACAAGGATTGGAGCAACTTGGTATCCCTGCCCATGGCAGAGGGTGGAACTGGAAGAACTTTAAGGAAATTCCAACTCATACCATTCTGGGATTCTGTGATTTGTGAGTGAGCACATGAGTGTGAATAGGAATTTAATTTAAGTCATTTTTTTGGTAACAAGTCTTGTTATGAGAGAGTGTAGAGCTGCATCACTGGTACATGACCAGCAAGAAGATGATGAAATCCATCAACAGCTGCTGAAATCCATCCCAACCACCCTTATTTCATTATTCCTGATGTTGGCTTTTATGGAAGCTCTTTTTAGAGAATTTCTACTCTATGAGAACTCTTGAAAGCCTATTTTTCTTTGAATTGCAACAAACCCTCACTGAATATGTTGGAATTCCCTGCAGATTGGAAGAGCTGCTGTTGACGTGCCATGTGTGACAGGTTTTTTTCTCAGCCATGCAACAGGAATGAGTCAGTAGTGTGGACAACAACAGAGAAACAAAAGCAAGTGATGTGAAAGACCTTACTTCACTGGGGTGTGTGTTTGTGTGTGTGTGTGGTGGGGTGTTGGTCATTTTTCCAACTCAGAAACCAGTAATTTGTTTCAAAGGTTTTCTCTATTTCATGCCCTTGATGACTCAGATGAAAAGTTTTCTGAAATTTCCCTTGGCAGGTTATTGCACAGTTTTATAGCCTGCCACGAACAATAATTTTGTGAACATGTTAAGGCCTTAAAAATATGGATTTGTGAAAGTTTGTGTGAGCTAATGTGGGTTCTGTACTAATGTGGTGGCATAAATGGAATTTTCTTGGAATATAGTTTTGGGGCTGCTGTCTTCTAAGGAGGGGTTGTTCAGACAGAGGCAGACAAGTGTCCTTGCAGAAGGAGAGCCCTGCACAGCACTGCTGTGGTGATGGTGTCAGTGCAAACATCTCCCTTTAGGAGAATAGAGCAGCTGAGGCTGCAGACAATTAAATTGGTTGGTCCTCTACCCATGGCAGCAGTTCTTACTTGCAGGATTCTGCTTGTGCACCCAGCCCAGGCCCATAGCATAGGGGTGACATACTGACTTGCATTTACTTATTCTTACTAATCAATGAATGGCCCTTCTTCCATTAATCCAACTAGTTATTACATCTACTCATACTTTGGGCTTTGCCATTACACCAAAACGTCGTGCAGCTTTACAAGTCGTGTGGAAAATGTCAGCCTTTTGTTTTAGAATTGCATCAGGTTAGCTGAATAGGCCCCAAGCTGTGTCAGGAGAAGCAGTGCCAGTCACCTTCCAAATGCCACCTGCTCATGCCTGCGTCATGGGTGAAGCTCTGGGCTGGCCCCAGGGTGACCTGCTTTGAGCTGCAGGTTGGAACAGGGATTTCCTGAGGTCCCTTCCAGACTGGGGTTTCCTAGAAGCCAGTTTCTCTCACCAGCTCTCTTACAAAAAATAAAAAATATAATAAATAATAAATATATCATATATTATTAATATAATATTAATAACACATATATTATTAATATATAATATACAATATACAATAATCACGGAATGGCACATTTCCCACTATTATCACAAATATTCAGAGTTGGAGGGAACCCACAAGGATCATCAAGATCAACTCTTCAGTGAATGGCCCTACCCAGATCTACCTCAAAACCTTGGTGTAATCAGCACCATGCTCTGACCAACTGAGCTAATGTAATGTAATGTAATGTAACCTAATCTAATCTAATCTAATCTAATCTATATGTCCAAGTGTCTCAGGTCCTGGCATGACTTTGTCCATGGCATTTGTCTTCCACACAGATCTTTGTCTACCTCTGCAGGTTGGCCACAGCCAACATAGAAATTGGATCTCTTCAGGTGACAACCTGAGTTTTTGTTCTATTTCTGCCAGACATGCAAAGCAAAGCTGATTAGAAAAATTGATTCTGCTGCCAAAACATTGCCCTGAAGGATTGTTCTGTCTTGAGAGCATTTCTTCATGTAGACAGTGCTCATGAAGACCAGGAATCTAGAGAACTGCATACGTGTCCTGGTGCCTGGGAGTAAATTACCTCAGGTCTCTAATGGCTTCTCCTGATGATCCTGAAAGGCATTTTTCTCCTCTATCATCAGTTCCAAAAGTTAGCCAGCCCTTGGTATTTCCTTTAGGGATTTAAGCTCATGGAGAAGCAGTTATAGATTATTTCATTTCAGCCTGTGGGATGAACACACAGATGCTGCATTAATACCAGTGGGTAAGGCTTTCCATCAGGAATGAGAGCAGGAATATTTGAACAAGTTTCAGGCTTTGGATCCAGACTTGCCTCATTGTGCTAAACTTGCTTACGCACACCTAAGCTTTCTGGTGGACAGCCCTGTTGTCTGCTTCTGGTCAAAGAAAGATTTGGGGCTGATGATTCACAGCAGGCAGGGAAATCACTCCTGAAGGTGAAGCTTCTCTTAATTCAGGCTATTGATGTACGCAATCAAAACAGGTCAGGAGCAATGGATGACATTTACATGTGTAATTACATTATACACATAATCCACTGCTCTCAGAAACCTTTCAGGTGCCATTGTTAGTAGCCCTTTGTTTGGATTTAAATAGAGTTTATAACATGTCCATACTTTCCATGGCACATAGTGTTACTGCACTCCTCATTTAGAGTTCTTCAGGTGGAGTGGTAAAGGGTAAAAGTAAAGCAGATAAATCACATTTTGCCAGGCAGTTGCAATCAGCTGGGGTCACTAAAGGCTTTCTTTTTCTTGGACAGGAGGAAAAAGACTCCACTCCTTGTGTGCAGTCTGAGCTGGGTCTGGGTGTGCTGTGCTAGCACCACGTCACCAACCAGGGCAGCACATGGAAAACCCATCTGTCTGCATCCCTGCCTTTCCAGGAACTCACACTTTCTTCACCAACCAGCACCAGGCCATGTCAGAGTCCAGGAATTACAAAAAATAAAAATAGGCAACAAAAGAAATCATTGGTACTGTTCCAAAATGCTGGAACAGGAGTGCTGTTACGCCATTCCTCCAGAGCTGGACGAAGAGGGATGGGGCTGGGAGAAGTTTTCCAGACACTGTGATAAAACTTCTGGCTCTCAAAGCTTTTCACAAGGCTTTCCTAACCTCATCTCATAGTGTTTTGGCTGTAAACCAGAGCAATTTCAGTTTATTGGGATTCTCTCACTACTTCTGGCTTGCAACGAGGTGATTATGCTCTTCTTCTTCATTCTCCCCATAAAATATTTCACTCTGGGTGCTTTCTTCCTGCATGAGTGACAGCATGAGAGGTCATGAACAGCTACTGCCTTATAATTTTTATCTTTGTTTGGTTATTCTATACTTTCAATTCTCTCTAAAAGCCAGAAGAGTTACAATTCTACATTAGGTACAATCATAGAATAGCAGAATATGCTGAGTTGGAAGGGACTCAAAAAGCTCATAGAAGTCCAGCTTTGATGTAATTCGATATAATGTAAGGAGAAACCATGAAATTTTCATTGTATTCTGTCACTACCAAGTGCCCCAGTCCATATTTCTCCCTCCTCTGCTTTACTGTAAGTCACAGATGATTTGGGCAGCCATAGGGAACTTTACGATTCCACGATTCCAGACAATTTCAGAAAGTTTTCCAAAAACTGAAAGGTTTTACACATCCAAGTTGGTCTGAATCATCCTCTCTAGGTGCACAGCTCAGAGAAAAGGGGAGAAAAGGCTCTTTTTTTGTCTTTTGAGTCATGGCTCAGTTGTGTTCACAAAGCAGCCGGAGAAGGATCAGACAGGACGTGGGCCTCCTTCCTAAGGGGGAAAGAATTCCTGGGATTTGTCAAAAGGAGCTGTGCTGGCCCTGACAGACAAATCTCTTTGGGAGAGCCACGAGAACCAAGGGCTGTCTGTAAAAGGGGAAGGAAAATAAAATAAAGAGCAGGGAAGAGCTGGAAAGCTGAGCTGGTGATGGGAGGGAGGGAAGCTCCGTGGTGCCCTGCAGATGTGCCAGGTGAGCAGGCACAAGGGGGCTGTCCTGGAGCTCCTGGGGGACAGCTGAATGGCCAGGTCATATCTGCCAGACCCCTCTGCCCCCCTTCCTGATGACCTTGTCCAGCTGGGACTGTGGACATGGTGCAATGTCACTGCTGACTGCTCCTGCTTGGTGACTGCCCACTCTCAAATGCCTCTGCTGCTTATTCCCAGGGCCTTTCCCTTCCTCCATTGCCCTCCTTCCTTTGCTCTAAGCATCTCCTTTTTTCTCTTCTTCTTATGCTTTCTTTTCATCACTCTTGTTCCTCTTCTTCCTTTGCTCCATCTTTGACTCTGTCTCCTTTTGGTATTTTTTTTCCTGCACAAGGAAAGGCACCACACTTTGCTTTGTTTCTCTGCTGAGTTGTGTCTTTCTGAAAAGGAAGCCCTTCTGTGTTGCTGTTTTTTATTTCTGGACCACAAGAGCTGCTGCCCATGGAGGATGCTGGGCACCATGAGAACATGAACAATGATAATGGAGCACTGCATGCATGGAAGAGGAGGAAGAACTGATGAAACAGGGCTGGCATTTGAGACCCTTAAGGAAAAGCTGCTGAGATGTTCCTCCTGCAGTTGTGGAGCAACTCCCAAAGCAATGCCCTTTCCCATATCCTTCTTCTAGAACATCCCCACCCCAGAGGTTCTGGGGTTCATCCCCACACTGTGGTGATGGGGCTTGTGCTCAACCAAGTGAGCTCGTGGAGCTCTTCCAAAGGCACTGAGCCAAGCAGTGAATGCTGGCCATTAAAATGTGTGTCTGCTCTGAACAGCCTTTCCAGGAAACCTCTCCAGGTCTTTGTGCCTGCAGAGAGCTCTGCCAGAGGAGAGGGGAGTGAGGAAACACTGGAAATGGCAGGAGGGAGCAGGGAGCTCTTCTGCCCTCATCCAGGAGGTGCCTTTGGAGCAGTAGTCAAACCCCAAATAACTCAATTTAAAGTTGGATTTCAAGTCTTGCTATCAGGACACCCAAAATCAGCCTTGCTGACTTTAGGCAGCTGCAGGGCTCTTATCTGTTCTTCTCCCCCTGCTCCCTGGAGTCCATGAACCCCTGGGTGATGTGCTCAGCTTGGTGTTCTGTGGGGGTGTCCTTTGAGAGGTGCACAGAAGGTGACAGGGGTTTCCACACTTTCCTCACCAAGGGGTTTCCTTGGCACATGCTGGGGTGATCCTCCCCATGGCATCACACCAAGGGCTGGGTTTGGTTAATATTCCCAAGTGTCTCATCACTCTGAGGTCTTTGCTGACCCCCCAGGCAGCCCAAGTCTCCCTGTCCTGTCAGAGCAGACTGTTCCCTGGGCAGGCACTGCTCTGTGACCAGGCTCTCTTCCATGGCTGCATCCCCCCAGCACCCCAGGGCTCTGTTCTGCACCAGCCTGGGGAAGGAGGGGAGGAGGGAGCCGTGGTGCCACGGAGGAACCTGCACGTCCTGCCCTCCTGGAGCTGTCAATGCACCACGTAGGGCTCCAAGGGGTGAATGGTTGGTGTCTTTGTCTCCACACACCTTCACAGGCTGGCATCAGAGTCAGAGCAGGCAGCCAGGGCTTTCCCTACCCAATTTAAATAAATTTGGGTTGCCTTCCCAGAGGCAGTTTTGCTGTGCTCTAGCATGACTTTTTGCTCTTGACAGCGGCTCCACTTTGCATATAGGGGGAATTTTAAAACCTTTCTCCATGCCCCAGTTCATTTGAGGGCAGCATGAAATATCCTAATTTTCTTTCAAACCCCAAACAGTTTATACATACCATGCTAAACATCTTTTTTTTTTTTTCCTATTATAATTAAAGAAATATGATCCAAGTGGTGCAATCATATTTTGGCTTTTTGTTTCCTTTTAGAGCATCGTGGTGCTGGGAATACACTGTCCAGGTGATGCTCTCTCTGCCAACTGGGCCAAAGAACTCTGCTCCAAGACTAGTGGTAGGCAGGAGAAGATCTGTCATCTTACAAAAATGTTCCTATTTTATGGAAGAAGAGAAATGGAAACTTAAAGTTGTGGGGGTTTTTAATGAAATAAAGGAATTGATGGGGGAAGAATGACCTTGCACTAGTGATTTTATTGGGAGTTAATGTATTGACCTGGAAGATCGAGGCATCACAAAAGTTCACCCCAAGAGCCTCCAAGAGAGGTTAAACCTCAGATAAAAGGGAGGGGAAAGGCCTCAGCTGTGTTTTGACCAAAAAATTCCTTGCTAGACCTGAAAAACACTTCCCAAGGACACTTCAGTTGAACTTGGCTCGTCCCCAAAGTAAGACTGATTTGTCTGAAAATTTCCCTGGGCTCCAGCTGAGAGGTTTCCTTGCTCCCCAGGACACAGAGGAGATGGAAATGATCTGTTGGCTCGGGGGATTCCAGCTCGGGGCGAGTGCAGCTCCACACGTCTGCTCCTTACTCATCCCAAGGTGCGGAGTGCCCAACCTGAGAACACTTCCCCTCTTGGGGATCAGGGAAAGTCCAGGGCCCAGCTGGAGTCCAAAGAAGTTTCCTCAGCACTGGCCATGGCCCATGAGGTCTGAACAGAGCAATTCCATCCTTGTGTGTGCAAACGGTGCAGGGGGGAACAAGAAGATCCAAATCATCCTGTGGTCCTACGGCTTTGTGCTTAGGGATGGGAAGATCAAGAATTTGGCTGGCCATGAAAGGACATTGTAAGGAGATTGTAAATATTTTTTTTAATAAAAAAAAAATAAATTAATTTGAGAGTAAAATCCCACATTGCTTTTCTCACTGCCCTCCCATACGTTTTTCCTATTGTGTTCCCCATTATCATTTATGTATTTATTTATTTTAAAACTGATTTCATTGCACTTCTGATTTCTGATATCATTGTGAAGTAGGGCTGAAGGTGTTTATTGCCTGACATGCAGTTCTTTATCTCAGTAGGTCTGTATTTCCTTCAAACTTTACTTTTATTCATAGCAACATCTCTGTTATATTCTATTCTAAATCAAAAATGTTCTTTTGTAATATATTCCTACTTAAGTACTAAACAGATATTCTTGTTTGAATACTAAACAAGAAGCCAAAAAGAGATTTTATCATAGTCTGCAGAGGAGTATTTTACATTATAAAGATCAAAACTTGGAAGATGTTTATTATAATTTTTAATACTGGATTTGAAGACATGCTCCATCTCTTATCTAAAAAGCAATAAACACAAAGCAGTTCTTCCTTTCCCCTGGGGATGGTCCCCATATTCCTCCATTAAAAATATGTCTGAGGATAGAACGGGAACAGTGTTGTCTGTAACAAAAAAAGGGGAAGGGGGCTCCAAGCCTAAATTTTCACATTTTCAAGCTTTTAGATAGATTTTAGATTGGTGAAGCCTAGCTCAATAAAATTACAAAGCAAAATTTGCAGAAAAATTTACTTGTATGAACTTGTTTTACAAGTAAATGCACTTCACTTCTTACCACCTTAGAGTGTGTGCCCTGCCAGGGTTATGAGAAGCAGGGAGGGGAAATGAGGAGGGGGCTTGCTACACAACTCAAAGTGTGCAGTCATTAAGTTATTTTTGATCAGCCATCACCAGTGGAGTGAGAAGAACTTGATTTGTGGAGAATCAAGCCTGGCTGTGAACTGGAAGGTGGGGCTCACTTTGTGCAAGTCAGGCAATGATGGATTGCTCTGTCAAAGTGTGTGCATTTATGGCCCTTTAATAATAAAGAATCTTAATCATAACCTCCCATGTTGTCTGCCCATTCAGGTGCTGATTCATGAGTAATGTAGCTTCTTCTTTAAAGGAAGGATCTTCCTGTGAAAATGGAGCTAGAGGCAAATAAATAAAAATTTTATTGGTCGCTCAAGATGAATTACTTGACTTCCAGTTCCCCAGTATAGTTTGTAGTTACTGAAAATGAGCAAACAGATGTGATCCTTCTCTCAATGTATTTTTTTCTCAGACAAACTATTATGAAATCATTCTTCAGTCTATTTTCTGGTTCCTGGTCTCTAAATAAAGAGGATAAAAAAATTTAAAAAAAATTAAAATTTTACTTTGAAGTTTAGTCTTGTAGTATCTGTCTGAAATCAGAAGTGACAGAAATCTCATGGGAACCTTTTCTAGGGAGTTTCCCTGACCATTTTTGCAGTGTCAGGAGATGCAGACGTGCTCTTGAGCTTTTCAGAAATCAGATCTACATCTGATACACAGCTGCAGAAGAGTTTTTCAGATTGATTCAGAGCACGGAGCATCCCAAGGTGCTGGTTTGTGTCGAACCACACTGTCACCTTTTCAGTCCATTACAAATTCCATAGGGAAAGGGCTTTGCATCTCTCTTGCCATTGCATTCGCTGAAGAAGGAGGGTGGGAAGTGCAAATGATGTTTACAGCAGCCCAGTGTCATGCAAATCGTGCAATTTCACCAATGCCACAGCTGAAGGCACTGGAGACCTGGCTATTGAATAAACAAATGTTAGGGAAAATGGTGGTAAATGTTCACTTATTTGCAAAGAAGGTTTAAAGGGATTTACCAGAAATATTTGCAACAAAGAGTGAGTGAGGAAGTGAAAGAGGAAATCAACTTCCTAAAAAATCAGGAAGCCTAGGGACTTTCATTCTCAATTCACATGAGAAATGGTGTTATTTTTGCTGCTGCTTTTAAAAACATGGCTGTGAAACACTACTGCTCTTTGCTTGCTGTGAACCATTGCCTGCCCTAATTTTTCTTTTGTTTAAAGGGATATTTTAACTGAAAAGCCTTACACATTTGGCACCTCCTTCCTACATGGTCAAGAAAACCTGCCTGCACTCTGGGGATGGTGTGGACTCCACTGTCAGACAGAAAATTTCCAGAGGTGCTTTTAGGAGTGCCCAGGAGCTGCAGAAACCAACCCCCTGGGCTCTGCTGAAGCAGAGTCACTTTCCAAAGTCTCATCTCTCCTTGAGTGTTCTGGTATTTGTTCTGCAGTTATGGGAGACATTAACTTCATGGACAGTGTTCATGTGTCCCTCAAATTTTCCTCAAAATGAGATAGGTATCCTTTTTCTTTCTTCAGACTGAGGAAAAACACATGGAACCTTCACTTCAGTGTTTTATCCATGCCCACTTACTGAGATTCAATTTATAATAGGATGGAAACCATTCCTTCTACAGAGTGAAGACCATGTAGAACATCCAAAGTCTCTTACTGTACAATAATGCCATGATCCTAAATTCTTTTCTTGATTTATAAAAAGGTCTTCCTCTTCATAGTCAGGTTGGAAAATCCTTTTTCCCCATCCAGCCTTGGTCAGTTATGATGACAAATACTGAAACACTTGCCCTAGCAAGCAGTGAAAAGATGGTTCACTGTCCCACTGCCAGAAACAGAGCTTGAGTTTGCCTGAAATTCTACCAATTCATTGGGAACTCAGAAAATTCAGTCCATTTCTAATTTTAAAATGTTTTCTTTCTTCTTGCCTTCATTGAAACTCTCCATGCTATAGAAATCCCAGCCCTGATTTAGCTGGGATGGTCTCTCCCTCTCTGTCTCTCTGTAATAGCTCTGGATGTGATGGCATCACCACATGGAACATCCCTGCCTTGTGTAAGAGCTGCTATTTCACCTCTGCGTCAGCTCAGCCAGGATTTACATTAATGAGTACCTACAGCTGCTACTTAGAAACTCTGCCATTATTTGTTAGGCAGGATTAATTAATCTTGTCTAGGCAACAGGCTGGAAAGCCACAACTGCGAGGACACTGAGCTGTGTCAGTTCTCAGGGCAGGGTTTTGGAGCTGCTGGAGAACACCCATGTTTTGGTGCTCTGTCATGGCTCACTGGAGAGTTTCTGTGCATAAAATTGTACTAAAAGATCTTTTTGCTGGGTTTTTACCCCAAAGTGCTGGTGCTTCTCGTGGTTTTGGTTTCACCTCCCACCTCTAAGGACCTGCCAGCATAAATTTGGGGATGTCCTTGTTAACTAAGCCTGTGTGGCTTGCATGGCGTTTCCTTGATGAATGCTTATGGAATAATTTCTTTGGGTAGATCTTCTAAAGGGCAAAGGAAGATGAGAGCATTTGGGGAAAATGGTCTGCTGCCCAGTGGGCATTGCTTTCACTCTTTTAACAATTTTGAGGTGTGTGTGTTTCAGAGGTTTCAGGTGCTCCCAGAGGAAAGTCGACCGCAAAGGCAGCGCTTTTGGGGCAAACAAATGGGTGTTAAATTCCCTGTCAGCAGGGCAGGTTTGGACAGGGATGCTTGCACACACCTACATCCACCATGGAGTGAGCCTGGGCTACACCTGGTTACTGGAGAAAATAACATACAGAGTAGGAATGCAGCTCCCACAGTACCTTGGAAAGTTTTTGGGATTTGTCCTGAGACAGAAGCATGAGCTTATACTTTGATCTTGGAGATCTTTTCCAACATTACTGATTCTATGATTCTATTAAATAAAGATCTGAGGCACTTGCAAGCAGGATTCTCCTGGTTATGTGACACTTTGTGTTTGGCCAGTGTTAAGTAATTTAACATAAAAGCATTCTATCTATCTATCTATCTATCTATCTATCTATCTATCTATCTATCTATCTATCTATCTATCATCTGTGCTCAGTACCCTGCCCTCTCCCAGTGGCAAACCAGTGAGATCTCATCAGCTTTAACAGGTTCCCCTCTCCCAAAGGTGCTCAGCTCCCAACTTGCCCAGGCCACCTCTGGGTCTGGGATGTGAACACTGAGATTTCCAGTGCAGACTTAGGATTTTCAGACAAGAAAATCACAGAATGGAAAGTTTGGTTGGGTTTGATTTTAGTTGTGATCAGTGTCTTGTCAATATTGATGGAAGTATCTGGACTTACTCTATAAGTAAGCACAGAAGTCCCAGATTTTATGCTAATAGGAAAAATAAGAGGATCAGAGGAAAGAATTACAAATTGAATCCAATTCTGTTGCTCCTCAGTATGTTATCTGCAAACTGAAATTCCAGATTAAAGGAAGAGGAGCACTCAGCTCTTCCCAAGGAGAGTTTTTTCCCTATGATACTCCTTTGAGATATTGCTGCATTTCTGCCTTGTGTGGCTCTTTTCATGCATTTTAGCAAAGGGAGTAGGATGTTTCAGTTCACCTCCTTTTCCATGTTTAGAGCATAGAGTTACAGCCTGCTCTTTTCTGTCCTATATGTACATTCCTACAACATTCCTGGCCTTCTAAAGGGAAGAGTCCAGATTTGCAATAAGCTTTCCAGAGCTGTTCACCTATTTCATTGACTGTGGACAGGCAGGGAACTCATTACATTAGATCCATTCCCTCTCTCCAGCCAAGCCACCTGTTGACTTTTCTGGACTGATGCTGAAAACCAAAGGATTTCTTGCAGCCACTTGTTCCAGGAAGGTCTCCTGGAAAAGCAGCTGCCTTGGGAGCTCAGTGTAAAGGTCAGTTCAGCTCAGCTCAGCTCAGGTGCAGAACCAATCTGGTCAGGTGCCTGCAGGGCTCCGACTCAGGGCACATAAGGAATTCCTGTGCAGTGGGCAGAGAGCTGGGGAAAGCCCTGGGCAAGGATGGGAGGTGAGCTCTCATGGAGCACTCCTGAGCCTGGATGGACTTCCTGCTGAGCCCCCCTCCTTTATCACACTGCCTGGGGTGAAACAGTTCTCCCAACCCAGGCTGGGGAGCAAGAATTTGGCAGGGCAGGTTTCCTCTGGGGAACGTTCTTGTCTTTTGTGTCATCGGGACATGCCCCTGCTCAGAGGGAAGGAGGAGCTCCTCCTGGATCAAACCATCTCAGCCATCATGCTCAAATCCATCTGGGCTGGTGCTTCCCTAATTAGGGCAGCAGTCACCCAAAGCACCTTCTCCATGGATGATCCTGCCGCCGCCTGATCGCTGCCCGTCGTCTCCCACTGAAACCACTGGTCTTGTCTTCACTCCTGCCTTGCTCAGCTTCCCCCTGGAACAGGGAAGTGGCAGTTCACCTGAGGGGACACTGAGCTGACTGGGTGTCAAAGGAAAAAAGCCCCACATGTGGTCTGCACATGCCCCCATTCACCCACAGCCTGGAGAGGCACTGAAGTGATGCTTTTGCAAGGGTCGTCAGGACATTGCATTTTTGGGACTGAAGATGGGCACTGAAGTGATGAGGACTGAGTGGTGAGAATTGCTGGAGGTGTTTAGGTGCCTGAGTGCAGGAGGAATGCAAAGGAACTGCACATCTGTGGAGATGGAAGTGAGCTCCGAAGCAGAGGCAGAACTGTCCCACTCTCAGAACTGGAGAGCTGTTGGGAATATTGAGCTGTGGGACACTGACATGAGTTTGGACCAAAGAGGACTTTGGGTGGCTGGAAGGAAGGTGACTCTGGGGGAGGTACTGTGGCTCTGGGGTTGGTCTCTAGGCCGGGCTGTGAGAGGACAGGGCACCAATATTGGAATGAGGGAGTAATGGGGACAGTCAGCAGTGGGATGATTGAAGGGGACTGAGGTGGCATTTGGCCAGACGCTGGTGCAGGTGGTGAGTGACAGGCAGTTCAGTGATCTCCTGGGATGTCTCCTTCCCAGCTTCCCCTTACTTCTCACCAGAGGTGAAAATGTTGGGCAGAGGCTGGGCGGCCTCAAAGAGGCTCACTGCAAGAGAGCAAGCTCCTGCTCCAGCTTTCAGGAAGCATAGCCCTGCCCTGGTCTAGTGATCACTTGCATCCCAAAGCAGTTTCCCCTTCTAGAGAATGTCAAGCATGGAAGGAAACAGCTCTGGGTTGCTCTACCTTGGGAATAGGGAAGAGAGGAAGGGAAGTCAGTTACACCAAGGCGTGTTGTGCAACCCCAATATTGTACTTTCCCTTTGAAGCTGACACCTCTGCTGTAGATAAGAGGAGCTGGTTCCTCCAGGGATGGAACAGTGAAATCCCTTTTCACTTGAGGTCAAAGGGAAAAAAAATTACTCCATCTGGGCAATTTAAGGTACAGGCATTTTGGGTTTGACACATCAGAGAGGGTAATACCCTGTAATTCTCCATGTAATCATTTAAAAAACTGTTCCATCCTAAACACTGCTGAAGGAAAACACAAACAAAGGAGCCCATAAAGGTAATGTTTTCAATTTATTTATATAAACAATTGCAGTTTAACAACATTGTTGTCCTACAAAAATAAAGTGAAAAACAATTCACAGAATTTCAAATAAATAATCTCAAACATCCACATTTAGTGACAGTAGAGTACAAAACACAGGGTGCACAGGAATCCTTGCTGAAGCAGCCTGTGACTTAACTCAGCTGAGATGGTCTGAGGAATTCCTCTGTACCTACCCCAAAATAACTCAGTCTGTCCAGACTTGCCTCCCTTCTGACTCTGCCAAACCCTGTTCCTGGGTTAATGGCAGAAGGGTGCTCTGAAGGGTGCCCAGAGATCTGATGGACAATTTGCATGAGGAAAAAGTGTCCAAGCAGTGTTCACTTGTTAGCACATACAGTACTGACCACCTTTGGGTACAAGGGGAGAGAAGGTTTTCCCTTCAAACAGAGAAAGGAAAACAAATGCCCTTCTTGGTCCCAGAGCAGCCATACCAAGGAAGGAGCACTCCAGACCAGCCACTGCTACTGATGGCTGCAGGAGAGCTTGGTTTGGCTGCTCATGGCCACAATTACAGACTGACCCAGCACGAGGCACGGCTGCCTCTACACAAATCCATGGAAACAGAAGCCACAGACAAACTACACTGCTGCCAGAGCTGGTACAATGCACAAGCCCCTACAAGTGCTTTAGAGTTCAGATGAAATAGAAAACTCAAGTCCTTTTCCACAAGTAGTCAAGGAATTTTGGGCAGGGGCACAGAATACCCGGTTGCTGCTCTATTCCAGTCTGAAGTGACATTTTCTTTTTCCCTATAGTTCCCCAGCTGCTTTTATGGGAAGATCATCTTCTACATTTCCTCTCTAGAAATTAAAAAAAGATACCCTTACATGCAAAGTCTGAAGTCCTATACAAGATCTCGTGTAACCTATGTGCCCAGATGAGACTAGATATTTTACTGCTGGATTAGGTCAAATATGTCTAGGAGGTTTTGTGCTGGCCAGTTTTAAAGAAGCTTAAGCCACTTATTTAAAATACCACTGTTTATAAATTATAAATTATAAATAAAATATTATCCCACCTCCCCCTCCCAATAAATAGAAGTACAAATTGCATGTACAGCTTGTGCACACAGGCAGAGCTACCTCCCATGCCTGGAAGTGCTACTGAATCCCTCAGTTCTCTGTGTATTTACAGAGCTGCTCAGTTTATAGCTCCCCTATTTTTGGGAGCACAAAGCCACAGCACATCCTAACTCCAGCTATACTGTCCTTGGAGTAACAGACATTAAAATTACATTATCAAGTAGACCAGAGAACTACAGCTATGAAAAGAATCCCAGTGCCTTGGGCTAAGTTTAAGACCTCCTCAGAGTTACAAAAAACACATCCCTATCCAAATGCAAGCAGCCTTGTATTGCAGCCTGAGAGTCAACTACTGCTAAGCTCAATATCTCATTCTCACCTCCTTACACAACTAATACATCTGTCACACTTTCTTCAAAAAGAAGTAGATTCCATAAAAAGTACTATTTTCTTTAAATATTTAAAATATTAAAAACATTTTTTTAAAAGTTGTAAAAAATTTACTTTAAATATTTAAAACATTAAAAAACATCTATTTAAAAAGCTGTAAAAATATTTACTTTCACCTAAATCCAGAAGTGGATTTGCACATAAGAGACATTAAGTTATGATACAAAGTGCTCTATCTGCAATGAGGGAGAGGTAGTATCAACAACAAATGCAATGCATTTTCTGACCTTACATAAAAAAGTGAGACTCAAGTATTTTTTGTTCATTTTTGAGTGCTCTTATGAAATCCATAATCTCCTCTGGCAGTTTTCATTAAGTCACATTTTTTTCTTGTACTTTTAGGTCAATAGCTGCTTTCAAGTTGCTGAGAAAACAAGTTGCTTTTGTAGTGTTACGTGACCTATGAAAACTGACAGACAGAATCACCGCCACTCCCCTTCGTCAAGTATTAGAACAACAGTAAAAAGAAGATGGAACCTTTATCCACTTTGGAATACATCGTTCTGTTACAGAAGATTTTAAACAAGGGATTCACCACTGTCACGCTGAAACACAGAAAATCCCTTTTGTAAATGGAAGCCTTACCTCAGTAAGGAATTTAAGGCAACCCCCACAATGAAGATGCTCAAGTTGGTTTTTTTAAATACTAAGCCATAAATAAAATAAATAAGACAGTTAAATAAATAAATAGCTAGATAGCTGGGTTTCTATAGCTCGGCAGAGCGCTCTTTCAGCAGGAGCGTGGGGTTGATATCCTCCATGGCAGTTTTTGAGGTACTAACGTTAATGGTGGCCTCGGTGGGCTCGGGAGGCAGGATGTGGAAGGCAGTGAAGGGACAGCCCTTCACGTTGTTGCAGATGAGCTTCTGCAGGGAGGCGCTGTTGACGATGTCGAAGCCCACCTTGCCCCCGAAGGTGCTGGGCTTCCAGTACTCGGGGGAGCAGATGGCATTGCCCATCAGCCCCTTCAGGGAGAAGGGCGCCCCAATCTCCACCATGGTCTCGCCAAAGATGGCCCCGGGCCGGGGCTTCTCCACCAGCAGGCCTGGGTACAGCTCCATGGCATCGATGTCCCCGTACAGCTCCTCCAGCTCCGCTGCCATCTCTTTTTCTCCTGCAATGAGTAACAACTGTAAGTGCAAAAATCCCATTTTCTGTGCAAGGCTGTGCTGCTCGAGCCCAGTAATGACACTGCAGGACTCTGAGGGCATTCTGAAACAATTTGCTGGGAAGGATGAGGACTGTTACCTGTAAGCTCTTCAAAGGATCGGAAGGGTTTCAGCATGAAGCGTTTCCTGTACTCGTTCAAGGACTGGTACCTCATCTGCCTGCTCTGGTCAATGGAGGCCTTTGCCACTTTCTGTACTGCAGCAGGAACGTTCTTCCCACCAGCAACCTGTTCGTGAAAGAGGACAAGCTGTAAGATCTCCTGATATGAGTCACAAGGAAGTTGTGCCTTTCCAGTGATTAGTTTTAAATAGCTTTATCCCATCCCCATGTCCCACCCCCAGCTCATGCCTGTTGGTACACCATTAACTTGAGGAAGGACCTACCCTGCCAGCACTTTGCTTGGAGAAAGATTTGACCATATGGGAGAGTCCGTGTTCCAGCATGATGGAGTTGTTGTAGAGGAACTGCTGGAAGGTGTACTCCTGGTCGTGGATGTGGAAGGTGTCGGGCAGCAGTGGGTGCCAGTGGTACAGCGTGTTGAACTCGGCTGCGATGCGGTTCTGGTACTGGAACCTCTGGTTGAAGAGCAGCTCGGGGTCAAACTTCAGCTTGAAGTGGTACCCACTCAGGTGCTGCACATAGTCCTCTATAACGATCTTGATTGTCTCTCCTGTTGGACAAAGGAACAGGAGAGAATGTTGCTTTTCTTCAGTGGCAGGGAAAATACCATTTCTGAACTTTTCTAAAATATACTACAGTGATCAGGACAACAAACACTTTTCTATAATCTCTTCTAGAAAGCAATTAATGTATTTTATGTGACTGAGGGGTGGAACAGTACTTCAGACCCCAAGAGTTCTGGGCTGTGGGTAGTGAGGTGTTTTCTACAGCCTGTTTTCCCCTCCCAAGACACAATTCCTTGCAGCCTCTACAGAACAGTACACCAGTATTACACTGTGTTCAGTTAAACAATATCTCTAGGATTGAGGGAGGGGATAATGAAGAAAGTTATGTCTGAAAGCCAGTCTCAGCTTCTGAACTACGTAATACAATTGTCTTGGTTTATGGGTTCAGTTGGGGCAAGGTATTTTCCAGCTTAGAGCACATCACCATTTACATAAGATGAAATATCACTGGGCACACAATTAGACAGGAGAACTATGCAGTTACATTTTACACAACCTTCTGAACTTTAGACTTAATCACAGCCTTTCTTTTAAAGCATACCTGAGCTGACCCAACCCTAGGGGAAAAAAAGCCCCAGATCAGGGAGCCTGAGGTCATCCAGCCTCACAGGCTTTCTCTGAGAAAGGAACCTGAGCTTCCTGTCTTTTCACTGTTTTCAGTTCTGCTTCCCTCAGATAAGAGAACTGAGGGTCACTGAGTTTTCTTCAGCTCCATCTTTAGCAGAGCTGGGGGGAAGCTGCACCTCAACACAACCTCAGCAACAGGAGCCACTCACACCCCAATTCAGGGGACAGCTTCAGCCCCACTCCAGGCAGGCAGGCACACACAGCAGGGGCTCTCACCTATCAGTATGAGGCGCGTGGTCTGGAAGAGCTGCTCGTCGTCCCACTCGGGGTGCTGGCGCTTGAGCACGTCGCAGACGCGGTTGTGCTCGCGCAGCCAGATCGTGGCGTACATCATCAGCCCCGGCACCAGCCCGAACACCTCCTGCCCCACGGAGAACTGCAGGTGCTCAGGCACGTGGGGTGGGTACAGCATCTCTGCCTGCGTGTCCCGCACCGTCGGCGGGTACATCTCGCCATCGATCATCTGCACAAGGGCAAACAGCAGCGCCTGTCAGCTAGATACTGGTTAAATCGACTCTCAGCTCTGACTCACGCTTCAGATCACCTACACCATTCACACATGCTAATTTAGGAAATCTATGCCATTCAGTAAGAAGGTAGGAATTCTGAGCTAAGACATACCTGGTATTTTAGCTTTCCATCCTTTCCAAGCCTCAGTTTAAGTTGTCTCTCCAGAGTCTCTCCATAAATGTGGTTCAAGTCAACCTATAAAATCAAAGCATTTGGGACATGAAGCCAACCTGCATTTTTTGCTATTTTAGGGTAAGTCCCACTTCTATGGATACCAATAGGAGCTCAACCCCCTGGATGTTTACCTTTTAATTATATTACCGCTACCTTATAAGTATCATGCACCAATATTTAAGATGAAGCCAAATTATTTCCTGGCAACTGGTGCCATCTCTGCATAAGAGGAGGTTGTTACATCGGTCTCTGTTTAAAGTGTCAGCAACTTTTTATTATGCAGACAGCTTTCTATATATACACACACAATTTATAGCTTTTGTTTGGACATAGGAGTGACATTTCTAGTGAAGAACTCTTTGTCCAAAGGATGCCTATCTTGTAGGTAAAGATCTTAAATCCAAGTCTGCTTTTGAGGTTCTTTTTAAAATAAGGCTTTTAGCAGCACATAAGCAATACTGAAGTGCTGGATACAGCTCTTTGAAACTGACAGAGTCCAGAGAAGTTCTGGATACTCACTACATCTAACATGCTTTAGGTGAAAGCAGATTTTTGGGAACAATAAGAAATCACTGGGCAGGTATTTTAAACAGAACCACTTGTGCAGAGCACACAGCTCTGACCAGGGAAGAGAGGTTACCAAACTCTGGAATTTGGCCTGGGGAGCAGTTACAGAAGGGGTAATCCCAGGACTGTGTGCACAGGTGTTTGTGTCCCCTGGCAACCCAGAGGATGCCATTCCAGCCATTCCAGGCGCTCAGCAGCTCCCGAAGAGCCCGAGCCATGTCCCAGCTGTGACCGTACCCCGTGGCCGAGCGCTCTGGTGAAGGCAGGGCCCCTCTTGTGGTCCGTCTTGAAGAACTGGTGGGTGAAGTGCTGGGCAAAGAACGTGAACATCACGTTCGTGCCTTGCGGGTCGGGAATGAACTTTCTCCTCAGCAAAAACTTCTCCACGATCAGCTTCGAATCTGGAAGCTCCTTCTTACCTGTGGGAGAAACAGACAGTGAGATACTCAAGACAACCCTTTATGCAATACTGAAGTTTATTCCTAACTGAAAGGCTTAAGACTTTCAGTGGGATATGAGGACAGCAGCATACAAACAAGGAGAGTTACCTGTGCTCACTTTCTATGCTCACTTTCTTGATCTTATTAGAAATTTCTAAATTCCCTGCTTTTAGAATACAACTCAATAGCAAGAACTAGAATAATATATTTTAGATCTTCAAACAATATATCCAAAACATGGCTGTTCCTAAAGTCAATTACCCTGAAAAAAGCCTAGAAACAAGCAGGTCTCCCAGGAACTACCATTTATTTTTTTCCTCTTAGAAAAGACCAATCATTATATGTCTGGTTTGCTCCTCACCTTTAACACCCATTGGTGTTGGGCAGTCAAGTCCTACTGGTGGAAGGCTTCTCGTGTAGTAGGAAAGATTGGAATAAGCTTCCCAGCTTTTGTAATTGTAGTCATTATTGTAAGTTGGAGGGCTGTCAATCAAATGTGATCTTGCTGAAAGACAAATAAATATTTGGTTATTTTTAACTGCACATTTTAGTCTCAAAAAGTAAATCACAGAGCCAGCAGTTGCAAATTCCGCACGTATCAGTTACTGATGTTAAATATGATTAGAGTTATTGAATAACAGTACTGGATTCTGGCAGATCAGATGGATCTCACTATTAATACAAGCAATGGGATGCCAAGTTCATGTCATTAAAATCCTGGACTCATGCAGACAGCAGAATCAAGCTGCACTTTGGTATGTTTTATACAAGTCTGCATCATGCAGAAGTCTTAAATTTTGGTGTTTTAACTTCAGTGCAATTTAGGCTGCTTGGTTTGTAGACAGATCAATTCAGTGCCTTATTCTGGAGTAAGTTTTAAGAGGACTGGAAGAGACAATTCACACTTACACGTTAGTACGTATCTCATGATAGTGTCCCGTAAGAAGGGAATGTTGTTGATGATATTCCAGACTCCCTGGAAGTGGGTGAGGATGTAGTGGACAGTGTTTGGCGATGGTTTCAGTGCTACCCTCAGCCACGTGAAGAATTCCGCTGCGAGCAACAATGGGAAGGTTACTATTAATTAGCTCACGGAGGAAAACCTGCAAGGGTGGGATTGGATTATGCGCTCCATTTCCACGGAGAGGGGTGTGGATACTCACGCGTGGTGCAGTTCTGCCCGTAGTAGCCCGTCCTGGTGCAGTCACACTCGTAGCGATCCGGCCCTGCGGTCATGCAGACGCCTCTGTTCTGGCAGGGGTTGGAGCAGCAAGGGTTGGCTGTGGGAACCAGAGCTGGGGTTAGCATCTCTGCAACACGCTCCCACCTCTCCAGGCCTTTACACAGCGAACGGAGTGTAACGCTGAGCGGGAAAAGCACCGCAGCGACCATCCATCCACGGCAGCCTCCGGGCTACCAGGCTCTTAAAAAAGCTTTTAAAAGCGCAGGAATTCCCTTGTGCGCTGCCAGCAGCAGCCCCGCCGAGAAGCGCAGATGATCCCTCCCAGGGCACCCACACCGAGCAGGGAAGGGCAGAGAGCGAGGAGCAGCAGCAAGGCAAGCGGGGCGGACTCACCGGCGCGGCCGGCGGCCAGCAGCGCGGCCAGCAGGGCCAGCGGCAGCAGCGGCATGGCGGGGCTGGGCACGGCTGGCTCGGCAGCTCCAAGTGCCGGCCCCTGCCGCGCATCCCGTATTTATGGCATGAGGAGCGCAGCCGGCTGAGTCACCAGGCGGAAGCAATGAAGCCAGCGGGAAATTTCGCTCGCAGCCCGCCCCGGCCCGGCCCCGCTCGGCAGGTGTCACCGCTGAGGGACTGCACGGGCCGGGCCCGGCCCACGCCGCGCTCCGCCGGCGCGCTGAGTGACCGCTTACTATTTATCTCATTCATTACGCAGGAGCTCGCGGGGCTGTGATCACACACGGGCTGAGAAGCGCCACGCACAGCGGGAGGGAAGGAGTGCTGGAGGGAATTGAGTTTTAGTTCGGTTTTTTTCCTCAGCACTTTTCCTTTCAATTCAGCGGCCCCCCCCCCCCCCCCCCCCAACCAGTTGCTCTATAACAAATTTTCCCTCATTTCTTTGAGAATGCTTTATCTTTTGGTCATAGGTTAATTTTTATTAATCAGAAAGGTCTGCTGCTATTTTTAGTGGCTGTTGCGTGAGGAACAACAATGAAAGGAGGATGTCGTGATTGTGCAACCCCGCAGTGTGGAGCTGCACTTTCGCCCTCGAAGCCAGCATTAAACATCAAAAACCAAAGTGGCTTCAGCAAAGACAGCTTGTGAGGCTGATGGTGCTTGAATTACAAATCCGTGACTCGACAGAAAGTAGATTAAGGCCGATTTAAACATAATCTTATTTTTGGCCCCAAAGTGTATTGTGGTCAGTGAGTAATTTGTGTACATCAGTAGTGGGTCTTCCTGGATGTTTTAGGACTGGTACACGAAAAGCTGCATAATCAAGAGAAGGCAGATAATATTTCTTTATACATTTGCATTCAAAAACCACAGGCTGGGTCATACACTTAAGCAGAGGATGTCAGTCAGCCCAACTGAACCAGGAGCCAGTGGAGCCTGTGGCCACAGCCACATCTTGCTCAGTCTTATCAAACGTAAAAAAGGGGATATTTTGCTCTTGCATAAGCCAAATCAGTTATGGAATGCTGGTTATTCAGTGGATCAGGCTATGGCATGCACAGCACCGGGGTCTACACTTTCATCCATTTAATATGTCCATTTCACATGTCCATTTCACACTGATTTTGTTCCATCTCACAAAGCTTTTGTGGATGCTGACACATGATAAGACTTTACTGCAAACAGCAGGCGAGACGTGTTTAAATAATGTGCATAGGAAAAAGTTTCTAGAGTGTAGAACCAGCAACATCAAGGGGAAAACTGAAGTAATTGTATGCAGCTAATTGCCCCTAAAATGCTAAAACAAAGGTAAGTGTGCTGTGATTTAGAGGACCCTGGAGATACAGGTAACTGATGATGCTTAAAGTTTTCAAGTATTGTAATTAATCAATATGTAAACCAAGAAACTGGGCAGAACTCCAGGTTTTGGAGAGGATGTTTCCCCTTGGGAAGCAGTATACTTCTGCAGCTAGAAAACCAGACAGTGCCCCCCACCTTCCACCCAGTGCTGCACTCAGTGTGACATGACCTCTCTAGAGTCTGTTTTTGGCTGGGGAAGGTCACTTGTGTGACTGTCTGCTGTAGTAGAATTGAAGGGATTCTTCAGCTTTCCAAAATAATAAAAAATCAGGGAAATACAACAGTGCTGCTTCTCTGAAGGCTGCCTTTCCCCACTTGTTGCTTTGGGATTAGCTCAGGTAAAGAACTGGTTATATGTTGGAAAGGGAATTTTTTTTAGAAATGAAAGTTTGCTGTGGCAGGATTCACCACCAGGTGGAGATTTTATACATCAAGTAAGTGCTCTTTTTGTTTTTAGCACATAAACCATTTTAGAAAAATAACACTAATTCTTAACTTTCTGTTACTTGAAGTACCTTTTGGTCCAGGTGAGAGCAGCCTGTGGAACAGAAAACCTTCATCAGCCTCAGCCTTTTTGCATTTGCTGACCTTTCTGGAGGAGGCAATTCCCTGAAGCTGTTCCTGTTTCTGTTTTTGGTGTAACTGCATAGATTCACACCTTTCCAAGGCAAGGGTTCAGGTTCAGTAAGGACTGACATGCTTCAGTAATGCCACCAAAAGAAGAGGAAATGGAGTGGCAACAGGGAAAACATATCTGAGCATTGGTGGTGCTCCATTTTGCAATGGATTAGCTGAACCCAGCTGAATTAGCACTGAATTTATCCTTGAGCCTTTTTTATGTGTTTGAAGTATTTTCCTTCCCTTTGTGACTGTAGCAATCTCATGTTTTATAGCGCAGTAGTTTCCTGGGGTGTGATTCAGTTTCATTTGCTCTGTGCCTTTTTCCTACTCTTTTATGGCAGAAGGAGCTCAATCTGAAGTTTGCTGCCAGTTTGGATGCGTTGCTCCCAAAGCAAGCACACTCTCAGGCTGATCAGACACAGATACAATAACAATCCTGGATGTTCTGAAAATATTATTGAGAACTGAAGGACCTTCGAGGGAAGTTGGTGTCTTTAAGCTGCTGTTTTATGTGTTTTGCAGTATTGGAACATTCTTAACAGAAGGGTTTGGTTATGAAATTGCTTTGTGCTTTTATGGGATCACCCTGGCCAGGCAACTGGGCTCTACTTCTCTGTCTCTTCCTGCTGTGTGCTCATGGAGCACTGATCACTTGGGTCCCACTTTCTTTGGTACTCTGGGTTGTGCTGGAAAACAGAAGTTGGAGACAAGGGAGGTTTGCTTATTTTCCCCAGGAAAATCACAATAAAAAGGTACCTCGTTTATGGGGTTTCCCGGCTACTGCAATTTTGGAATTGTTCAGAACACAAATCAATTCCAGTCAAAACTGCATATGAATATAGAGGGTGTGAGAGCTGGGAGCTGGATTGCCTTGCCCTCAGGAGAAATCCCATGGACAGTGATTGGCAAGGAATGCTTGTGCATGGGCTGGGGATGCTGGCACACACCTGTTCTAGGGGGACCAGGAGCAGGAGGGTGGGCTGGGAGCTCACCTCAGGGTGGACACCTTGTTATCCAAATCAGCTTTGGGGTTGTTTTTACTCCTGGAATTATTTTTTTTTTTAACGTCCAAAAATATTGGTGGGTAGCACAAAAGTCTGCATCTGACTTAGGCAAGACCTGTGCAAGTTTGAGTCCCTCCTTTTATTTTCCTTTTTAGAGCAGCTTCCCTTCGGACTTCAGCTGCTGAAAACAACATAAATCCACAGCTTGTGTTTTATTTGCAAACCAGTAAGAGTTTCGAGGAATGCTTTCCAATATGATAGATATGATAGCAGAGTAAGCCCTGCTCAACAAACCCTTTCCAATTGAATAATGTCTCTGAGTTCCTGTTTTAATTCCCTGCATTCTTGACAGACCTGGTTATAAGTTAGAGGCTGTAATGAGACAGGTCAGAAGACTGACTTTACATCAGATTTACCTGCAGAGATGAGATTCTTTGCCAGATACCTGCATGATATCATGACTACAGGGCATCTGCACACTGCTTGGAACATGATACTCATCAATTTGTTACCAAACCAGAGAGGAAAAGAACACAAGAATTGCTCCATTTTGCTCAGCTTGAATGTGGATCTCCACCTGATCCAAAGCAAGGCTGAGCTCTTTCCGTGGGAGGTGCCCAGACACTGAATCCCCCACAATTTTAAATGAAAGGGAGTGAATGAAGCCCCTCCAGAAATGGCTTTCAGAGATGTGTTTTGTTCAGATGAAGTGGATTAGATGATTCCTTTCCTCATTGGCAGTCTTGGTAGTCACAACTTCAGTCCTGCCTGACTAGTTCCTGGACAAACAAGCCCTAAATGACTTAAACTCAGCTTGAAGCTCTCTAGGATGAGCTTTTTCCAAGGAGTGTAGATGAATGGAGCATGAAGCACAGTATTTTTATCCTATATGGTAGTTTGAGGCAGAGGCTGACTGAAAATTTCATTCTAGCTACGATCGATCCCTTTTTTTTTTTTTTCCAAGTCACTGGACTTTAAATTTCTTTTTATGGTAAAGGGGAAGGCCATAAACATGAGTTATTAAATAAGCATAAGATTTTGGCAGCCACACTCTGGGTTAGACTTTTTGTCTGTGAATTTTTTACTGTGGATTAGACTGTGGATTTTTTTCAGCTTCAAATAATTTTTCAGAGACTTTGCTGAACTACAATCATCTATGGGATTTTATTTTTTTTCCTATATAAGCTGTACCTGTTAAAATGGAAAATATTTTTCATTGTTTCTTGACTGAAGAAAAGGATGTTTTCTTTATTGGCAATTGTTATTGGCAGTTGTTACCCAAGTTAAGCTGTGAACTTCCCCGCTCCCATGATCCTGGGATTTGCAGAGCCCCTGTTTTTTTCCCCATGCAGCCTCCATGTGTTTCTGATGTGGACATTTGATCACAGGCAGCTCTGAAATACGTCATGAGATTTTGTAACTGCCTTACATAAAGAAACGTCAGCTGACATTTTATCTGCTTTTGGTCACCAGCTGCAACTCACATTAAGGTAATTGCTGGGCCATTTTTAGAAAGCATTGTATATTGAAATTCTATCTTTCTGTGGGAAACCTACACAGAAAACCCTCCTTAGAGAGATTTCCAAATACCTCCCTCCACAATGCAGATGCTGGACTTTCCTTGTAGCAACTTCCTGCTTAACTTTTAGTGAAATCTGTCATCCAGCCTCATGCTCTTTTGTTGTGCAAATACAATCATGTGGAATTTTCCTCTGCTTCAAGCATATGGACATTAAACTGGTATAAGGGAAACTGAAGTAGGTTTTGCTGAGTGGAAAATTGTTTCAGTGTAATGCTTTCTTACATAAAACATGCCTTTGGGTGCTGAAGTTTATTTAGCTTTATTCATTAACCCCATTTTTCATTCAGTTTAAAGAAAGGAAACATTACTTCTGCAAATAAGACTTTTTTTTTTTCTATGAGAGCATTTACTATTTACTATTTACTCATTTTCTATGAGATCAGTCTACAAAAGTGCAAAACCTGCTGTTTCACCCAGTAAGCTCAGCTCTGCAGGGTTTTGTAAGGTTGTCTGTGAATTCATTCCTTCATGGAATCACAGAATCCCAGGATTGTTTGGGTTGGAAGGGATCTTAAAGCCTATGCAGTTCCACTACCTGCCATGGGCAGGGACACCTTCCACTATCCCAGGTTGCTCCAAGCCCATCCAGCCTGGCCTTGGACACTGCCAGGCATCCAGGAGCAGCCACAGCTGCTCTGGGCACCCTGTGCCAGGGCCTGCCCATCCTCAATATCCTTCCCAATATCCCATCTAACCCTGCCCTCTGGCAGTGGAAAGCCATCCCCTGTATCCTGTTCCTCCATCCCTTGTCCCAAGTTTCCCTCCAGCTCTCCTGGAGCTCTTTTAGGCACTGGGAAGGGCTCCAGGGTCTCCCAGAGCAGTGACATCCAGTGCTTTGAGAAGGGGAAGCTTCACTCTGAAACTCCTGGTTGTGATCCTTGCCTTGGTGCCCACAGGGAAGGTGCCACCAAGGTACCCCCAGGCTCTTCCCTGGGGCCTAGAGGGGATTCAAATATTTATACTGAGACACTGAGTTCCTTAAAACTGACTCTAGCTCTTCCCAGCTGGAGGCTGGAGGAGTCATCTAGTGTCAGCCACAGAAGAATGTTCCATGACACAGCTCCTGTGGCAGCCCTTGGGATGGACAGTGCCCACACAAATTATGGCTGTGGCTTGTGCCAGGGTGGGGAGGCTCCTGCAGCAGGCTCTGCCCACTGCAGCATACCCAAACTCCCAAGGCTCCTCTCTACTTATCTTCACTTCCAGAATTAAATCAGGACTGTTTTCCAATGGCTTGTCACTTTGCCACACTTCCAACATACCCTTACAATTAAAAAAAAAATAGGAAGAAATGAAGAAGTAAAAGGGATGAAATTATATTGAATGAGCTGATTACTGGTGAGGGAAAAGGACTCGGTGACCAGATTAAAATTGTGCCCCATGATCTTTTTACATAACAGATATCCAGAAACTCAAATTATTTGTAGTTATCAGTGGGAATTGGAAGCACTTGAAGAAATACTCTGAGTTTAACTACTCAGGTCAGAACAAGATCAAGACAATGTACACCTTGGGAGAGACAAACTGGAGAAATTCCTGCTTTATTCAGAGTAAAATTAGATGATTGGGAAGGAGACATCACATCATATTGTGTCTTGCCAAGACATATGACTCTAAGCAAAAGCAGATCATCTGGAAATTGTTCAAATGCTTTTGTGCTTTTTGAGATGGCCAATTATGCAATGGCATAAAAACCTGGCCGGCTCACTGGGCTTAAAATCCAGCCTCCAAAGAAACTGTGCCCTGGAGATGCTCATCAGGAGATAAAGCCTCGCTGGCTTTGACTCCTCTCCCTAGGATATGCCATTAGGGAAAATGTATAATGATCAAAGTTACAGAAATAGAAAATAATTAAGGATCTACAAGCCCTGCAGCGGCTGTAAGAGCTCAGACTCACTGCCCAGAGAGTTTATATCTGCCAGGAAAAACATCCCATGTCTCTTTTTGGTGTTGGAGCTGTGTCAGTCATCCCTCTTCAGGAGCATCATCTGTTTATCATTGCTATTTGGATGTCTTGGGAACCTGAAACCAGCCAGGTGCCCCATGTGCCTGCAGAAACAGCTCTTTGCAAAGAGCAGAACTGGGGATCACAGGATCCTTAAGGCTGGAAAAGACCTTGGAGACCATCAACTTCAACCATGATTCCCAAGGGAATGTGTTCTCATACAAGAGTGTTCCAGGAACTGAAGTGCCCAGGTTAGGGACTAACTCATATCTAGATGAATTACTTTTTTTACAAGTAAAGTGTGGGAATTTATTATTGTCCTTCACACAACTCATCCAATATAATGAATTTTGATGGTGTTTCTTTGTGGAGCAGTAAATTTGGTTTCTTATTGACATGTCTCTCTTCCACTATTTTTCTATTTATCCAGAGGCAGTCCTGACTGTTACTTTGGGATTTATTTCTCATCCTGACCCCCAGTGTAGAGAAGATAAATCATACAAGAAAACAATCAGCTTGTCTGGTTCAGTGGTTTGCAGGAGCTGTGGAAACTCTGTGCTGGTTGCCTCTCTGTGTGCTGCTTGCAGGGAGTTCATTAAGTAAATGAGGGCTTTGCAGCGTTCTGGTGATGTGTGTTTCGGTTTCAGATGGCATTCTTCCAGGGATTTTGTTTTGGAGAGAGTTGTCAGCAACCTAGGGCCAGTGGGCTGGAGGCTAGGTTTAGGTGGAAATAGCAGGGTTTATGTCACCAGCAAAGAGCTCTGTCTGGGCAGCTAATTTTGGGCTGGTGCTTCTTTGAGGCATCGGCAGTTCCTGCGTATGACTTGTTCCAGCCATCACAAAGGCTGTCACAGCCTTGGGACAGGCCATCACTGGAGCCCAGGCCAGCAGCTGGTGGCAGGGCTGGTGGGAATCACAATTCCCTTTTTCAGTGAGCTTTTCTATGCCTGCAGTTCTTCCTGGGGAAAGAACACCTGACTGTCTGCAGCGCCTGGGTTTCCTCTTGAATAGATTTCTGTGGGAAGGACCAGGGCTGCCATGCAAACTGCTCCCCGTGGCTCCTCTCACCACAAACACACTCCTCTACCCTCTCTCCTGGACTCCATGAACTGGGATCACCCAGGTTGGGCCCACATGGGGGTGGCTGGGAATAGAAGTGTGGATGTGGCAAGAGAGACCTCCTGAACTTCTACTCACTGAACTTGTGTGAATGGCTGCAGCTCCTGCCCAGATCCATTAAATGTGGATTGTTCCACACAGAATAATTCTGAAGCGTTGCAGCTTGGCTCCTGGGGATTTTAAATGTTGATAGACTTTCTAGAGGGTAGGAAAGAGGGGAAATATTTATGTGTATAAGTATATTTCAAGTATATTTCTGTTATACTTGAGCAATAGGAATGCTGGGCCCCTTACCCAAGGCTCCTTTCTCCCCGCTCTGCAGCACTAATGAATGTAAATGAATAAAGGCAGGACTGTGAGCAATGCTGAATGGGGGGAAAGCCCCCAACAAATGCAAAGTAGAGCAGGAATCACCAGGTAACCACGTTACATCCTTTTCTGTGTGCTGCACCCACTGGGCATGCAATATTTTCATACCAGGTGATTTGTTACCTGCTCCAAAACAAGTCTCTGCAGGCCCATGGAGATTTACATTGCAATGATTTGGATGCTCTACTTATCATTGGGCTGGAATATTTTAGTGATTGCCAATTACCTGGAAGTCCTCCTCAGCACAAGGTAGTGCAAGATCAGTATGAAATGAAGAACTTATGCACAGCATCAGAATCTGGGCAGTTAAAATGTTTGTGGTGAACAGGAGTGAGACAAGCCTGTTTGCAGAACTCCTCAGGTCCAGTGGTTTCATACGCTGCTGGATAACACTTATCTAACTTGGAACCACTTCCTATGCAAAAAACCCTAGACAACTTCAGGCTTGCAGTCATCAAAAATTGTGTTGATTGAGGTAATGTGTTTTATTCCATACCCTAAGGCTGTTTGGATTTCATCCAGGTGAACATTTCAAAACATCCCCTTCCCAGGTGTTCTGATTCCAACTTAATTAGGAGGGTGATTTTAATTTTACTCTTTCTCAGCTGTTCCATTTTGCTCTGATGCTTAATCAAAATATTAATAAAATCTTCACCTCCTGTGCATTAAAAACTGCTTTTCCACCTGATATAGCTCAGTCCTTATCTTAAGGTGAATCTTTTCCTCTCACTTTGAATTTCACATTTGACATAGCCGTTTTTAACCTTTTCAAATTACCAATATCTGGGATCAGCCCTGATTTTGGGATGGAGTGCTCATCCCTGAGCTCTAATGCCTGTTGTCTTGGGATCAGGCATTCATGAACAGGAGCTCTTCTTGAGAATGTCTTTAAATACAGTCACCCTGGGCATATCCATATCCATTTCCAGCTGTGGAATAGTATATTTGAAGCTTGTGGCAAACAATGTGTTCCACATTTGCAGAGTTTTTCTTTAAAATACAATGTTTTTTCTTGAGGATATGCAAAGTGCTTTGTTTTGACAAGAGCTGAAATTATTTTAGTCCAGACTGGTAAAGGGACTCACTGCTCTGCCCTTTCCATGCACCTGGGGTGGATTAGAAGTGTGGCTTCCTAGAGAGGTTTTAGAATCACAGAATCATTGAGGTTGGAAAACACCTCCAGGATCATCCAGACCAATCTGTGACCGATCACCAGAGCTAGACCAGAGCACTCAGCCCAACAAGGCCTTGTCATCCAGACCAGAGCCCTGAGTGCCACATCCAGTCATTCCTTGAACACTTCCAGGGATGGGGACTGGGAAGCCCCTGCCAGTGCCTGCCCACCCACAATTTTGAGTTAGTAAACCTGCTGGGTACTGTGGCTAGTGGGAGAAGCATATAAAACCTCTGGAGGAAAAAAAAAAAAAAAAAAAAAGGAAAAAAACCTTTATTTTGCTGCACTCAAAACTCAAAGGTAATAATTAACATGAAGGTAACTAATGCTAAAAGAAATAGTTTGTTTAGTTACTGAATAAAGTACCATTAGGCAAATGAGATGACAAATTTGAATTGACGTGCATCCTAAAATAACCCATACAAATTTTGCAGGAGTGATAGCCACTGCTGCCCTTTGAGGTCACACCTCCTCCTTTTATCCATGTGACGTAACGTGGGCTGGGAGCTGTGTGAGCCTTGTTTGCCTTCCTGTTACAGGAGATGTTCAGCTCCCTGTCAGAAACCCTGAAACCTCCTGAAAAGTTTATGGGGGATGATGAGGAGCTGCAAGCTCTGGAACACCAGCCTACCCCTGTGTCACTGTGTGTGTTCAGCACAGAGACTGGATTTAAGGAATAATGGGCATGGCTAGGTGATCAGTTTTGGCTTCCTGTTGTTCTTATGTTTGAACAGAGAATAAAGGTGAAAATGTAGCAAGAGCAAAAATAATCATCTGTCTTTAGGTTCTCACACCCATTGTCTTCCCACTTTGTTATCAAGAAGGGAAAATGTTGGTTTTCAAACAGTTTATCAACTGAAAATTCCCAGCAAGTTGCTCTCAGCTGGGTGTGGACACACATATGATTCAGTCTAGTTTTAGAACCCCAGAATCCCAGAATGGTTTAGGCTGGGAAGGACCTTAAGGACTAGCCTACCTCTGCTGCTTCTTACTATCCCAGGTTTTTCCAAGCCTCATTCAACATGGCCTTGGACACTTCCAGGGATGGGGAGTCCACAACCTTTTCCTGATGGTAAGAGTGTGCAAGCCATGGATAGTGATGTACATTACGTGTCCTGTTCTGTCTCCTCTCCCTGACTCTGACCTCAGCCATTCTCCTGGCCAGGTTTCCAGTATTTATGTTGTATGAACTTTACTAGATAAACATGTGTAAGGCATAATAAAATTCATTTAAACAGGAAATTGTAAATAAGAAAAAAAATATTAAACAGATCAACATTTTGGGGAGAGAACACAAAATTTATCCACACGTCTGTTGAAACAGTGACTCTTTTTGGGCTGTCTCCTTACAACTTTAAAAATGGAAAAGGTGGAGCCAAAATAAGGCCTTACAAAGGATTTTGATTTAATCCTGTCTGGTGAATATCTTCATTGCAAGTGGCACAACCTTGTGCCCATCCTTTAATGCACAGAATTATGATGAGGAAAAGTGGACTCTGATGTACTCAGCTCTAAAGAGCCACGCATCTCTGTAAGGATGAAAAAATAGGAATTAATACAAGTGGGACCCTACTGGAAAAGCTTTAGGAATAGCTGAACCTGGAGAGAATTGATTGGGAGGTTTAAGCTGCTGACACAAGCCCCAGAACAGATTATTCAGGTGTGTGCACTGTGTTACAGATTTTCCTGTGATGCTTCTGCTGCTCTTCCAACAGGTGACCCACCTCGTTCAGAGAAGGGTGAGGACCCACTGTATTTCCAGACACCAACCATAGATATGTATGTTCTCCCTTATGCTCAAAGATAATTACTTAAGGAGAAATGTATTCTTAAGAGCAAACCCATTGCTGTCTTTGCTATTAATGGCATTATCGATCATATGAATGTTCTCAAATCTTCACCTAATCCCAGTCTCAAAGCTTCTATATTTGTGACCAATTTTCTCATTTCTTCTGACAGAACATGGGGGAAATGTAGGGTTTTGTTTAAAAGAAAGCATAATATTAGGAAGTGAATAATTATTTGTTTTGCATGTTTCTAGTTCATACAAATTTCCATTTATGCGAGGCACTATGTTATCACCTTAAGCTTTATGCATGATATCCCTGGAGAAGTAAGCAAGTAAATTAGTTCTTCCAGAGCTAGAAGAGGAATGGTGACTTTGAGATTAAAATTAGGTTTTTGCCATTAGCTTCACGGGCAGCCTGGTGAGAACTGTTCGGGTTCCTGTGCCAAACCCCAAGTGTAAGAGCAGAGGAACAGGACTGGTTTTCACCTCTGCCTTGTCCCCTGAGCAGGGACCCACTTTGGAATTCTTACTGAATTCACCATACTGGGGTGCAGGGGCAGTGGGAGCCTATGTCACAATGTTTGTGTATGTGGCACATCCAACCACATAAACCTTTCCTGACAGGGTTTTCTGAGAGCCCACTGTGAACAATTTATTTGGTGTGTCTGAAGCTCTAGACTTAATTCCAATCTGGCTGAGAAATCTATAGCATTGTGTTTAGAGAGGTCTGGCTGTAGGTAAAGTTTTAGATAAAATGTAGATAAAATCTTACTTAATCACTATAGGAACTTGCAGTCAAGTTGATTTAGGGTGGGCTGTTTCAAGCCCCTAACCCAAGTGAATGACATGAATGCAGAGGCTTTGTGTGGTGCTGATGGGTTCAGAATTTCACCATGCACCCTGTTTGCACCAGGGGCCTGTTGCACACAAAGAAGATAAAATTAACAATGGCAGATGGAATTCCTGGTCTTCCTTCTTACCCTTTGCTCCTGCATTCCCATCCAATTACTTGAGGCTGTGGATGGGGAAAAGACTGGGATATTTATCTAATTTGGGAAAGGAGTTGAAGACTATTTGTGTGCCAGGCACAATCCTAGAGATTGCATAACTGCAGTAAAATCACAGAGCTGTTCTGGCACTGTCAGGGTTGGCATAGAGTAGGAGCAGAGTCCTTTGCTAGAACAAACAGTTCTCAAGTCAGCCTCAGTGCAGGGATCCCCTCCCTGGGATCCTTTCAGTTTTGTGGAGCTTTTAGTACTGTGCTGGGTTTAAACTGGAAATAATTTCCACCAGGGAAGAGCAGTTAGTTTTTTCTACCTAATCTTTCCTTGCTAATGGCCTTCTGTGTCTGCTGGACTACTTGGGATTTTCTGAGCACTGTTAACCTGGATTTATGACCTAAGCTCAGTTAGAATTGCAAGCACTGGGACCTTCAAGAATGTTAGAATTGCTGCTCAGTTCTTAGAAACTATAAAGCATCTGGATGTTTTACACTGAAGGACAAACATTTGAAAAATAAAAGGTCTGGATCCAAGATACATTTTTAGGACTTCACAAGTGAATCAAACTTTCAAAACTTCAGGTGTTTTGTTCAAGCTTGGGCTAAAAATGACTCTGTAGACCCAGAAATAGTAATGCACCCTTTCAAAATTCCAACATCCATTCCTAGGAGTTTTACACAACTACTGGCTGAAGGGATGACAGCTTAGTACAAAACAGAGTTTGAGTGAAGCATTGTCAAAAGGGAGAAAAATGAAATTCTGCCATCTCAAGTGCAAAACTCCTTGAAATTTCCAGCAGGCTGATCAGCAGTAAGTCAAAGATGTTTAATAATTATTGTTTCCTTACAGAAGTAACTTCCCAGTTATTAGGAAGTTAAGCCAGTATGATTTTGAGGTTGGTCCCATCCCATATCAGAGTGGGATTGTAATGGTTTTTAGTGCAATTCCACCTAGAGCCTGTCATTCCCTTCTGAGTAGAGAAGAGCTGGAAGAAGTTCAGACCCAGAAATAAACCAGGTAAGTGCCTGGAAGGCTGGAGTTCTGAGAGGATAATAAAGTAGGTAAATATACAGCACAACTTGGCAACATGACAGTTCACCTTCTATGGACACACTGGTTGGGGAAAGAGGAGTTTCAGGTGTCTTTAAAAATAGCAGACGAAGTAATGGAGGAAATATTCATCTGGATACAGGGGAGGGAATCCTTAGAAAATAACGTCTTGCAGATCATCCCATTCTCTCTCTGAGAAGTGATGGAAACATTGGAAGGTGCTAGGCAGCACGTGAGGAATGGGGAGAAGGCGGCCTGGTAGCAGGCACAAACTGCTTTGTGAGAGGCAGGAGAGAGGGAGAAAAGCCTGTCCTGTTCTCTCCTCCCCCAGCGCTGTGCTGGGAGTGGCTGCTGGAGGACAGCATCCTGCCGAGCAGCTGGGGCTGTTCCATGTGCCAGAGCCTCTCCAAGCACAGCTGCTCCGAGGGTTTTATCTCAGCGCCTGAGAATCCCTCCAGCCCTGCCTGGAACACACATTCCATCCCAATGACAGTGGGATTTTAGGTAGCAGGACGCACTTTAATTGCCTTTCTCATGTGGCTGGTAGCAGAGAGCTGTGATATGAGAGCTTGAGTTGAGGGCTGGCCTGGGAGCAGAGTGAGAAATGTCCCTCCAGGGGCGCCAGAGCAAGGAATGTCCATTGCCTACAGTGGCACCAATTAACACCAATTAACTGGAGTCATGCCCTGACAGGAGCCACCTGGGAGAGCTGGGGGTGTTCACCTGGAGAAGAGAAGGCTCTGAGGTCTCCCCAGAGCCCCTTCCATCCCCCAAAAGGGGCTCCAGGAGAGCTGGAGAGGGACTTGGGCCAAGGGATGGAGGGACAGGACAAGAGGCTTCCCACTGCCAGAGGGCAGGGTTAGGTGGGATATTGGGAAGGAATTGTTCCTGTGAGGGTGGTGAGGTCCTGCCACAGGATGCCCAGAGAAGCTGTGGCTGCCCCTGGATCCCTGGAAGTGTCCAAGGCCAGGCTGGACAGGGCTTGGAACAACCTGGGATAATGGAAGGTGTCCCTGTCCATGGCATGGGGGCAGAACTGGATGAACTTTTAGATCCCTTCTAACCCAAAAAATTCCATTATTCTGTATATTCCATACATGATAACATTCCATGTTTATTCTTTACTGGGGGTGCTGGGGGTTAGGTTCTTTCCTTTTGTTTCTTTTTACTTGGGGAATTTTGTCTGGTAAATTACTAGGAAACAGTAACGACTACTTACTTAGGAAAAACAGAAGTGGCCAAGGGAGGAGGGCATCTGGTTGTGCTTCTCTTATCTGGTGCCTGTGGCCAAGAGGAGTGTTACTGGTCCCTGGTTCTGCTTGTTATTAATTCCACTGTTGCTGTTGTTTTGTTTGCCTTGTTATACTTGTTATTTCTCTTCTTTTATCTTTACCTGAGAGCTCCCTTAATTTCAAAATTACAGTAATTCAGAGGGAAGGTGATTATATTTTTCCATTCCAAGGGAAGCTCCTGCCTTCCTTAGCAGACACCTGTCTTTCAAGCCAAGACAGTGGGTGATATTCCCAAAGGAACAACAGAAATTGGAGGCCTTGAGAACCACACTGGAGAGGTGGAATATGGGTGGAAAAGGCTTCTGGCAGAAGGACTTGTTTGGTGACCTTTACCCCTCAGTGGTGTTATAATAAATCCCAAGGAAGCACATAGGAAATTGGACATTAGCAAGTAATGTCCTGGAAGAACAGCCTGCAGGCTTAGGCAAAGTTGAAACCAAATTAATCATTAAGCACAGTAATGGTTTGTCTTCAACAGTTTATTATAAGAAAAGTAGTTTTTTATTGTCAGCTATTCATGCTTTAGGATTTTTTCCTGTTTAAGTTTAGGATGGTTTACACATAGAGAATGCAGAAAGGATTTGGTCTTGGAAAAATGAATGTGTTAATGAGAATTAATTTCCCTGATGGAAATGATCCCATAGGATCAGAACAAATAGAGAAGGTGGCCATTTGTGACCCATTTCAGACCAGCCTTTAAGCATACAATTAAAATTAAGGAGATATTTCTATTTCTTTGACGTCAATGGGACTTCAACAGGGCTTAAGTGATGTCTTAACTAGAGAAGCTTCCATCACCTCATAGTGCTGCTGATTTAAACCTAGACTGAAACAGACATCCTTAAAGCCTCCATGCATTTTTATATGATCTTCAATCCCACTGGCAAATGTGTGCACAATAGAATAAAAATGTAGTGCCAAGTCATATTCAGAACCAGAGCTGGCTGTAGGATCAATGGCAAGATTTTATGCAGCTTTATCAAAATTTGTCTCCCCAGGAAGCTTTGTTTGGGGGTGTACAGGGAGAGGGCTCATTAGGGAAAAGGCAGCAGGGAATATTTTTACATTCCTTGAACGAGATGCCATCCTCCCACATGAAAAGGGAGGAGGTGGCCAGCAAGGAAACAAGGGTTTGTTCTGATAAGCAAAGTGCTGGAATAAGCTCAGTGTGCTTGGCATCAAGTGAGAGGGACTGCTGATGTAAACTGTGCTGGACCTGCTCTCAGGGCTGGTTTGCTGTGCCTGCTGAGGTCTGGGTATTGACAACTATTGATGAATGCTGGTAATAGTTTATGATACTTCTGTGTTGAGAAAAAAAAAAAAAAAAAGGCAAGCAGAGCAAAAGGAGAAGGGTTGGGGTCTGCAGGCTCAGGAGTGGAGGGTGCAGCTGCAGGTGAGGGCCCTGCTCTGCAGTCAGCACTGTTCCACCAGGGCAGCTGGGTGGAATTCCCCCAAAGAAAAGGTGGAACAAAGAAAAGAGAAATTCTGCAAATGTCTCAAGCAAAAGAACTGCTTTGTCCTCCTTAGTTTCTGCATCCTGACTATTTCTAACAATTATACCTGAGTATCTTGTTACCATGATGATTCTTCAACAGGGTCTTTATGAAATTACCAGTATTATTTGTGAACTGTTTTTCTCATGTGTTTCATTCACTTCTTTGCTCCTGCAAGTGGCACAGGACTGTGTCCTTCTGCCAGTAGCAGGCTGGTTTGTCATACTGAAACATTCCCATGTCACATAGTGACACAAATATAGTTTATGCTTCAATCTGTGGGTATTTTTTCTTCTGCTGTTTTACTTGGCACCTCCACAGGAGTAAGCCCTGTTGGACTCATGGTAAATACAGAGTTATGTCCCTTCACAGAATTTATCCAGGAATTTATAATCCAGGAATGTAAAGAAGCATAATCATTGAGGACTAAGCTGTTGCACCCATTTAGCCATTAATAAAAATAATTATGCTCTATCAAATAATAACATCCTCTACTAATTCCTGAATAAAGTTTGTGTTTTTTGGCAAATTCCTGTGTATTCTTTTCCAGTAGATAGTGATATTTGTAAGGGGTGAGTAGATAAGGCATGAATCATTGGGTCAGAGAATATCCTGAGTGGGCCCACAGGGATCATGGAGTCCAGCCCGTGTCACTGCACTGACACCCCAACAATCCCACCCTGTGCATCCCTGGGTGCGTTCTCCAAACTCTCCTGGAGCTCTGCAGCCTCGGGGCTGTGCCCATTCCCTGGGGAGCCTGGGCAGTTCCAAACACCCTCTGGGGAAGAGCCTTTCCCTGATGTCCAGCCTGACCCTTCTGTTCTGGCGTTCTGCACTCTGATCTTTGGCTCTCTCCAGGGCAGTGGGTAAGTGAGACAGAGATGGTGTTTAAAGGCAGGACTGTGGAGAGAGGCCCTCCCAGAAGAGACACTGCTTGTGGGGAAGTCCTCTTTTTCACAGAATCATAGGGATCTCTTCAATTTTCTTATGTAACAAAAAATTGCCTTATCCTGGGAGGGTCCAGTTCATTACTGTCAGAGGTAACAAGTAAAAATCCCAAGGCACAGCTCATGTTTAGGAATCATCCACCACAGAGATTTTAATTCTTTAGGAATATTGTTGCTTTAGGCCACCCTCTCCTCCCCCCAGACCCCTCTGTCCCAGCACAGAGCATGAGTCCATGGAGCTGCAGAACAGGGATCACAGGGCTGTGATTTCTTGCCTCAAACTGCCTAAAGCAGAAACATCAGGGATGCCAGGCTGGGGCCAGCAGACCCCAAAGTTTAAGAGAATGAGGGAAGATACAGGAAAATTACCAGAGTATTACTGTAACTCAACATTGTGCAAAAAAACTAATTGGAATACTCAGGTCCTGAGACGTGAAATGCACTTTTTTTTCTTGCTGTATTGGAATGCCCAGGTTTGTCTGTGGAATTGTTAAAAAAATCCTTCTGCATGCACCATATCAGCTGTTCTGTGTTGATCTGTGTTGATCCACATCTGTATGTGGTGGTGGCTTTGGATATTTCCAGGTTTTCCTTATATTTCCTTATATTTTATTTATATTAACCTCTACTTGCAAAATAATCTCTCAGTTTGCCATTCTGGGGAGAGTAATGGCTTCCTGCTGGGCATGGTGGTGTGGGTGATGTTTGCTTCATCCTAATGTTTTCCAGCTATTTCTGGGAGCAGATGTCTTTAATCACAAGAATCCTCCACTTCAGAAATAAATAATGGAAATATTCATCACTGGGTAGAGTTGACTGCCAGGAATCAATCTGATAAGGAACAGCAACTCACAAGTTCAGCTGTCAGTGAGAAATCTTTTTGCTCTTAATCCAGAGTGCCTTTGACTATTTATAAGATAGAGAAAATATTTCATAGTTACTCAGGGAGAGATGAGCAAGTCTGTACAATACCTGAGAAACAGCTGGCTCCTAATTTCCTTATTTTTATTTGTATATTAAGGCAAACATGTTTAACCTCCAGCTGATCTATTCCTCAGCATCAAACAAAAACCAAGCTAGAAAAAAATGCAATTTCTTCATTCCGCAGATGTAAAAATTGTTCACTTTTCTGTGTATTCTGCAAATTTGGACTCAGTTCTTCCAGAAACAGCAGGTTGGGAGATTGTTCCATGTAAGACTTATTTTTGATTATTTGATGCCTGGTACCAGACTGAACCAGTACATTGAGGTTCTGCTGCTCTAGAAGTATTTTGAAAATTCAAATTCAGCCTCAGCACACAAAAATACCTTTTTTTCCTATGATGGAACAGGACTGAGGGTCCATAACTCCTACAGGTTAAAAAATTGTCCTGTTTGAGTTTAACTGGTTTTACAGAGTGTTTCTTTGTGGTAAGGGAATGTTTTTATGTGCTTTGCCTTTGTCATAACAGTATAATAGGTTTAGGGCATTAGGGAATAAGATTTCCTGATAGCCAAAAACTTTGATGGTAACTAGGAAGTTTCCTGAATATTAGGGCATATTTAAAATAAACCCAGCCTCTGCCTGGTGTAATGTCTCATATCAGTCTTTGATGTGGGGTTTTCATGTAGTTTATGGGTGTGAGACAAACAAAGTAACAGTCAGGAGAGTGAGGACAAAATAACCCAAAGAGGTTAAGGCAGTGTTTGTCAACAGAAGATGCAAAACTCAGCAAAGACATTTCTCCAGAGCTTCTTGTTGGTGGGTCACACCTGGAGTTGCTCCATTATAATGGATTTCCATTATAATTTCTGACGTGGAACCGAGTCTCTCATGGTCACAGCAGAGCTCACATTGATTTTAGCCAATAGAGAAGCAGAAGAGTAATGGCTGCATGGAAAGAAAAAGAAGGCATTAGAACAGAAATGGCCTCATTGAGAGAGGAAATGGGCAAGTTACCCTTTAAGTGTTGTCTTTGAAGAGCCTTGAATGAACCATAAAACCAACGACCCATGATGCTAATAACAGTGTGAAGTGAATGTTGATGGTGCCATTACTCTCAAAAGGGGCAAGCAAGGTTGTCCAAACACCTTCAAGCTATTTAATGAAAATATATCTTCTCAAAAGATATAATCCAATATAATTTCTGGGTTCGTCTCAGTTTTCTTGTGATACGTGGGGGAGTTCTTTGCACTTCTTAGGAGTGGGGTTGACTTAATTTCTGTTGATCACAAGGTCTTCATTAGTTACTGATTTTTAGTTTAAATTTCAAATTGAATTCTATTTCTTGTAGCTTTTTGTTTGCACTGACTTTTCCTCTAATAATGGTTATAGGACACACCTGAGACTTCTGGACCTGTGAGTCCTCACTTCTTCCCAGAGAACATTAAATTATATCTGTAAATATGTGATAGCCACATGATTTTTTCAAGGGGAAATGAATTGGAAACTGCTGGGCAGAGTTGTCAACAAGGTGCTGGGCACAAAGGCTGGTGGGAAATGACAGTGACAATAACAGATCTTCAGAATAATGAGCTTCATGCCATTCATGCTCTTAAAATATTTGGGGTTTTTGGTCTATTGCCTCTTTTAGTGAGTGTTTTTTGTTTAGGCTGAGGCAACTTTATTTACATCCATAATGTAAGTGGTACTCCTGATATAGTTTAATAAAATATTTGATCCTATACTCATCTCACTTAAAATGTCCCAGTATAAATAGGATCGGTCTCGCTATAAAATTATTCTAATTTGTTGAAAAATCACAAGTCAAAGTCACTTGAAAATCCAGTTTCCTGTCTAGGAAAGCTGGAAATATCAGGCCCTGGGCAACATGGTCGGACCCCAGAGCTGCCTCTGCTTTGAGCTGGAGGTTGGATAGGAGCCTCCTGAGGTCCCTTCCAGCCACTTCTTCTGTGATCCTATCATTTTATGAGGCCAGACACCATAAATACAATAGCAGGCAATTACAGGGACTGACTTCTCCCTTAATATGAAGGTTTCCCCCAACATGCTGCACTTCAAGCACTTGGGGGATATTTCAAGATCACAGGACTGTGACTGAAACCTGCTGTTATTTTAGCCCTTTATGTTTGTTTCCATAAGTGCCATGGGTGACTCAGCCATAGCCCCAGAAAACCACATTGTAGGTGGAAGTAAAGAGAGAAAGAAGAGAGGAACATCAAAGAATCAGACACCTGATTGAGAACTCCCTTCAGAAGTCTCTTCTGGTACAAAGTTTTCTTGTTCACAATGAAAAGCCCTCCAGAATTATTACTAATTTTTTATGTCATAGGGGAAATATTTTCATGTGGGAATGGGGTAGGTAAGGGCAGAGGCAAATTGGCTGGGAGGAAAAGCCATTTTTCTGCAGCCCTGATGTATGTGATAAATGGTCTTAAGGAGTAAAGTGGAAAAGAGGAATACATTTACTCTGCCAGATGTCAATGGCAGGAGGCATCAGCTTGAAAATCTGCTTTAGGCAGAGCCCCAGCTAAACCATGTCAGGATATGCAATGGGTAAGCAAATGGCTATTTTGCACTAGGAGAAATCTTAATAGTAAGTTTACAGTCCCATCCCCCCCGCCCCCCACGGTGCTATAGATAATCATTTTCACCACAGAAGGAGAGATATTTTATCTTGCCAAGAGCAAAGGTCAGCCTTCCATGGAACACCTCATGTTTGTGAGCCCGATCAAAGAGTGATTTTTCTCTGATACATGGTGAAATGTCTGGAAGAAAATAGTGGGTTTGTGTGAAGTATCTGACAAAACACCCCTTTTTGTTTACTTAAGAGCGTGTTTGTCCTGCCATCCCCACTCTCCCTTTTCCATGGTTTGCCTGAAGCCATGTCCTGGAGGACACACTGAGAGGCCCCCTGTAATTTGGCATGGTTTTCCTTAAAGTTCAGCTTCAGGAGAGATCTCTGTGTGCCCGGTGTGTCTCAAGGCCCTTTTGCACACCCTGTCATTGCCTCGCCGCAGTGCAGGGCTCGTTTCCACTGCGGAGCAGCCGCAGGAAGGGAGGGAAGCCAAGGAGGCAGCGCAGAGTCTGGGGGCTCTGGCAGCTCTGGACACACGGCAGGTGGGGTGAGGGACACTGCAGCAGGCAGCTCTTAGTGGGCTGAAATAGCCTGAAACCAGAAAAATGAACCTCACACAAAAGGCGAGGGAAAGAGGTTTCTTAACCCATTCTTAGTTGGTGAGGCGCCCCACAACACAGGATCTGCAGCTGCTAAACTTTCTTTGTCACAGGGAAGAAAAATAAATCGTGAAATCCGTCCCATAATTTTCTTGAAGAAACAGGATTAAGAGCGAAAATAATTCATAAAGTAACAAGAACGGTCACAATGTATAAAAAAAGCTTTTTATTTCTCCTTGCGTCAACAAGAAGGGAAGAGGAATTTTTGACATTTAGTTACTCAGCTCCTTATCAGCTCCTTAGGAGTCTGAGTTGTTTCCTTGACCAGGGAGAAATCAGGGTTTTGATAATCAGAACAAACTCTGGGAGTTCTAATGGAAATCCTGGAGTTCCCCTGTTTGCTGGGGGTTGTGTTTATTCCGGCATTTGCTATCTGTAAAACCACAAAAACTATAACCAGAGTCCTCCCCTGGGAATCTTGCTTTGGAGAGATTTAAAATGCTGAGCAAGAGAGTCAGAGATAAAGGCTGGGTTTGCAGATGCCCCCTCCTTGGCAGAGTTCAGGGGCAGCTGCTCAGGCCTGGCAGCAGCATGTAGCTCCACACAAGGCTGTGCCAGGGAGAAGGTGGAGCAGGATGACCCTCAGGGATGTGGCTCACACCTGCCCAGGGCACTCATGGTCACCTCTGGGAGCTGGGAACTCTGCTTCTCATGCTCAGCAGGGCATCCCTTGGGTATTTCAGATAGGTACATTTGGAGGATTTAGAGCACAGACAGGGGGGTCAGACCCTCAGCCTTGGTGGTCAATCCCCAGTCAAAGGGGAAAGGGTAACTAACTCAATGAGAACAATTCTATTCATGCTTTTGTCATCTCTGCATGTCTCCAATACTGAGCTCGTCTGACACATTTCAGAGTCCTTTCCTACCAAGAGACGAGGTGGTCTTCAGACAGTGGTTGACGTGGAAAACAAAAGAACCCAAATAATGGCACCATCGTGGATTCGCTGCATTTTTCTGGTTAATGTTCCCTCAAATGGCACATTGAGGATGTGGAGGAGGAGGCTGCCACATCAAACAGGCGCTTTCTGAGCTGGCAGTCCTAGGCTGGCTTTCTAAACATACACTTGCCCTTCTTTGAGACAGCGCTTAGAGGGCAGCTCTTCCCTACCCTGCTTTTTCCCCTCACAAATGAGACAGACCACTAAGTCATCAGTGGTGGCCAGAGAGGTTCAGCCCCACTGTATCACAGCAGGGGACCAGTAAGATAATGGAGAAAATGAGGTTTCTGCCTTGCTTTGGGTGAAGGAATGGCTTGCTGTCCTCTAATTGTGGCTACTGCTTTGCCAGACACTTAACTTTGTTAATACAATGTGAATGCCACCTCTGTGCCCCCCTGTTTGTAGAACAGTATCCTTTGGTTTGCTGCACTTTGAGGAGGTCTCGGCTGAGTCATTTAAGCCTTTTCCTCCACCTTTTATCTTTGCTTTTTTATGACCGCATTTTTCAAAGGAGTGAGTTCCAATTTAGGCACTGAGTTTGTGCAGAGCCCCGGCATAAAAATGGGTCTTTGGAAAGAGCTTGACGTCAATGTTGAAGTGAAATTCGGTGTTGTCTTTTGGTGTGTCTGGAGAACAACTGGCATCTTTGAGACGTGCCATATTAAGCGTGCAGGTTATGGGCAAGAAGCAGCTGAGGTTTGAGCCTGTCAGACTCTCCCACTGACTCACTGTGAACTCCAAAAGCCCGAGTGGGAAATACTTTTTTGGATGTTAATCAAAGGATCATAGATGGAATAGTTTGGGTTGGAAGGGACCCTGAAATCCATCCAGTCCCACCCCTGCCATGAGCAGGGACACCTTCCACTATCCCAGGTTGCTCCAAGCCCCATCCAACCCAACTTTGGACAATTCCAGGGATCCAGTGGCAGCCACAGCTTCTCTGAGCACCATGTGCCAGGACCTCACCACACTCACAGGGAACAATTTTTTCTTAATCTAAATCTGCCCTCCTTCTTAAGGCCACTCCCTGTTTAGCAGGAAACAATGCAGCAAATAATACAATACAATTTAGAGATAAATTTTCCAATTTCAGTATATTTCAAAACACTTCAATTTCAAATCTATTAAAGCAAAACAAAAAAAGTGCAAATGAATGGAAGGGAATTCTAAGGTCTCCTTTAATCATCACAAAGGGCAAAAGTGATAGAATTAATCATGAATTAAAATTCCACTTTTTAGATGGAAGTGTAAAGTGGACCAAAGGGGACTGAGTGATCAATCAACACTTTGGTGGACGTGGCTGAGGTTCACAGGGCACAGTCACCGCTGTTTCAACACCCATCCTTTCAAAACCAAGTGTCCCTAAGTCAAAGTGTTACACCTGCAAATGTTCACGAGGTACTTGCAGAGAACGAAAGTGTTTTGTGGTCACACCTGCTGAGTTAAACACCTTGAGAAAGGCACAGAGCCGCCGCGACAGTAAGGCATTTTTAAAGCAAGGGATATTTTAATGCAAATTCCATTTATTTGATTAGTATTTTCTGTCACACCAGTCGGGCAAGCGCTGCCCGCCAGCCCCTGTTCCCACGGCAGCGCCCGGGGCTCCTCCGTCCCCTCAGCCCGGTCACCGCAGCGCCCAGAGCCACGGAGCCGCAGCCCCTGTCCCTGCACACAGCCGCTGTCCCCGTCATGTCCCTGTCCCTGCACACAGCCGGTGTCTCCATCGTGTCCCCTGTCCCCCCTCACAGCCGCTGTCTCCATCATGTCCCTGTTCCCCTCACACAGCCGGTGTCTCCCTCATGTCCCCTGTCCCCCTCACACAGCCGCTGTCCCCGTCATGTCCCTGTTCCCCTCACACAGCCGGTGTCTCCATCGTGTCCCTGTCCCCTCACACAGCCGGTGTCTCCATCATGTCCCCTGTGCCCTCACACAGCCCCTGTCCCACTCATGTCCCTGTCTCCTCACACAGCCGCTGTCCCCATCACGTCCCCTGTCGCTGGACACAGCCGCTGTCCCCGTCATGTCCCTGTCCCCTCACACAGCCGCTGTCTCCATCATGTCCCCTGTCCCCTCACACAGCCGGTGTCTCCCTCATGTCCCCTGTCCCCTCACACAGCCGCTGTCCCCCCTCACAGCCGCTGTCCCCATCATGTCCCCTGTCCCTGGACACAGCCGCTGTCTCCATCATGTCTCTGTCCCCTCACACAGCCGCTGTCTCCATCACGTCCCCTGTAGCTGGACACAGCCGCTGTCTCTGTCATGTCTCCTGTCCCCTCACACAGCCGCTGTCTCCATCACGTCCCCTGTAGCTGGACACAGCCGCTGTCCCCGTCATGTCCCTGTCCCCTCACACAGCCGGTGTCTCCCTCATGTCCCCTGTCCCCCCTCACAGCCGCTGTCCCCATCATGTCCCCTGTCCCTGGACACAGCCGCTGTCTCCATCATGTCTCTGTCCCCTGACACAGCCGCTGTCTTCATCACGTCCCCTGTAGCTGGGCACAGCCGCTGTCTCTGTCATGTCTCCTGTCCCCTCACACAGCCGCTGTCTCCATCACGTCCCCTGTAGCTGGGCACAGCCGCTGTCTCTGTCATGTCTCCTGTCCCCTCACACAGCCGCTGTCCCCTCACACCCCCTGTCCCCCTCACATCTACTGTCCCTCACAGCCCCGGCCGGCGCCCGGATCCTCCTTAAGAGGCGGTGGCGGTGCGGGCCCCTCCCCGCCCGGAGCGCGGCGCGGCCCGCGGCGGGAGCGGGAGCGGGAGCGGGAGCGGGAGCGGGAGCGCCCGGCGGAGCACGGAGCCGTAAGCGCGGGGTGGGAGCGGGGGTCACCGGGGCCGGGCGGGGAGCGGGGCCGGGGCGGTGCGGAGCCGCCCCCGCGGCGGGACAGGACGGTCCAGCCCGGAGCCCCCGCGGGGAGCGGTCCCTGCGCGGACACCCGCGGTGCGCCCGCGAGGGTCCGAGAGGTACGGGGGCGGCAGCGCGGGGGGAGCGGGGCGGGACCGGGAGCGGGACCGGGACCGCGGGGTGTCCGCACAGGTCCCGCAGCTCCATCCCGGCCGGGCGGGGTGCGTGCCTGGCCCCTGTCCGGCGGCTGGCACGGGCACGGGCACGGCACGGCACCGGCACGGCACCGGCACGGCACCGGCACCTGCACTGGCACTGGCACTGACACCGGCACTGGCACGGGCACCGGCGGCCGTGCGAGCTGTGGGGAAGTGCGGCAGGGCGGCTGCAGAGGGAACATTTCGCAAAATGCCTGCGAGAGCAGCTTTTCTCTTGGGTCTGATGTGAGAGAAATACCTGTAAGAGTTCCTGGTCACGGCCTTTAGCAGGTTTTGGTTCACTTATATTGGCGTGATCACGGACCAAAATCACGGAATGGTTTGGGCTGGAAAAGACTCTAAAGCCCATCTATCCCACTCTCTGTCCTGGGCAGAGACAATTCCACTATCCCAGGTTGCTCCAAGCCCCGTCCAGCCTGGCCGTGAACACCCTGGTTTTAATGGGATTCCCTGGGTTTCTTTGGGACGAGGCTCCCACGCTTACAGGTGCATTGTAATTTGCTCTGTCCTGCTGCACCAGTGCAGAAGCTGCTGCCGCAGTGGTGGGACCAGCTCCTGTGCTGGTGGTCATGCTCCCCCCAGCAGCTCCGGGCTTTGCACTGGGGCTTGTCCCCTTCCCTGGGGAGCTGCTGTGAGCTGGAGCTTCTGGGGCTGTGTGACCCCTGCCCGGAGCTTGTCCACAGGCACCTTGTGCCTTTGCTTTGGGGAAAATCCCTTCGGCTGCCTGAACTGCTGAGTGTGGAATTTCCCATGGATGCAAACTCCCGGCGAAAGCTCCAGCCCCAAGGGAGGAGCAGTGGCGTGAGCAGGATCTGTAACTGCAGTGGATGTTCCTGGCAGAAGATGCTGTTCTGCACTTGGGTAGGGTGAGAGGCACGTGAAGCTACTGATGCATTGGATGAACTGCTTTGTGGTTACCAAGAGTTGTTCAGCCTGCTGAACAAGATTCAAGACAGAAAGCAAGAATCTAAAACTGGTGTGCTTATTTTATTTTCTTTCTGTTAGTGAGAGGTTTTCAATGTACGGTGTAGAGATAAATGCTCTTCTAGCACTGTTGTCTCCCCAAATCTTCACATTGGCCTTGCCCACCTTTCTGCACTCTCTTCTTCCCCTATGGCAGGGATCCATAACAAAGGAGACTTGATTATTGATTTATGCTTGAATCATATAAATTAATCTCTTCTTGCATGGCCAGTCAATCTGCACTGGAAAAACACCAGTTTGACTCTTGGCACCAAGCACTGTTTATGACTTGTTTTTCTTAAAAAAAATTAGAAAAAAAGCCCAAAAAAAAAAAAAAGAGGAAGAAAGAACAGTTATCCAATGCTGCTGCGTCACTGGGGTTGCATACTTGATTTCATCTTAACTTGAATATGTTTCACTGAACATAGTGAGTATAATTTTCATGGCACTTTGAATAGGTTACTTTTGCCAGTTGGCCTAAACCAGCTAGAGTGGGAAATATTTCAGGTTTTGCCATGGTTTTTCCCTTCAGCTCATGAATGTTTGTCCTACAAAGGGGAAAAATCACGAGCATGGGGTGAACACTGAGTATTTCCCTCAGAGGTATTACTGCAAAACCATTGAGCAAACTTCACTGACACTTTGGATAACCTCAGTTCTTCCTGACAATGCCAAGGGCTGAACCCAGTGCAATGCAGAAATGACCTTCTGGGTTCACATTGCTGCAGCAATAATGGGAATGGCTCTGTTGGAGTGTTTGAATTGATGTGCAATGTTCAGGGATGTGGCAATTCGGAGACTTCCTTGTAGGTTGGAACAGGACAGTGTTGGCAGTGGAACTGGAGACTTGGGAACTGTGAATTCAATTCACATGAAGTTAATTAAATGGCTTGGGATGAAAAATAAGCAAGTAGCATCCAGAGAAGGAGGTGTTCAAGTAAATAAAAACTGACTACAAAATATGAGAAAAACTTAGTTTTCCATGGAAAATTTCTAGCTCAAGAGGTAAAAGCTCAGAGTATGGTATGGCCTGTGGTGTATGTGAAGTTGAGAGATTAAATTCCAATTTATTTTTACTTGACACACAACACTGCTGTGGAGCAGAGTCTCCCTATCAGTCAGGGCAGGTATCCTCTGTATCTGAGGAAGGGGAGTGGCCTTCCTTGAGGGAGCAGAACTCAATTCTTAACTAATTGTTTAGTTGACATTGATGGGCAAGTGCATGTCAAAAATATTGGTGTCTTACAGTCTGGAAGTGATTTAAGCAGTAAAAGCAGGTCCTTCCCTACAGCTCTGGTTCAGCTAGGGATTCAGCTTCCAGTTAAAGCCTGGGGGCCACTCATGAGACACACTTATAAACTGAGTATGCAACTGGTCTGGCTTTATTTCATTCTTCTCTTTCTAAACAGAAGCTCCACATAATTTGTGGAAGAATTTGTCTTTGATTTGATGAGCAGGGGCAGCAGGATCTTGCTGTGAGGTGATGAACTCTTGTCTGGGTTTGCTGTGGCACTGTGATATAACTGTGTCTTTCTCAGTAGTCTGAAAAACAAATCCCAGAACCTGCCTTGGTAATGGAAATTACCTCATCCCTGCCCTAGGTTATAATAACGTGATGTAGTAACAGAATACTTTCAAAAGAATTCTTCCTTTTTTTAAAAAAAAGAAAAAATCAGCCCCTCACCACCTTGGTATTCAGACTTTCCTGAGGGTTTTCATTTGCTGTTTACCTCAGAGAGATGACCCAAATTTCCTGACTGTACCGATTTCCAGTAGCCTGTGTGTCAACGTCTGGGGCAGAGTTACTCAGTCTATGAGGCAGGGATGGGAGGTGGGCTTTAGGACAGGGGAAAGTGGTCCCCAAAGCAGAACCAAACCAAGCATCAAAAGCTTCCAATACTTTCTTTTATTTTTTAAATAGATTATGGGGAAAGCAAAAGAAACTCACGAACATTTAAATTTTACTCCAGTGAAAAATATTGTGGCGATACTGCAAGTGAGAATTCATGGACTTTTTTTAGAAATGTCAGTTTCTAAATTGACATTGTCTCCAGCTTGAACACACTGTGGAGGTGTCCAAGGCCAGGTTGGAAGGGACTTGGAGCAGCCTGGGCTGGTGGAAGGTGTCCCTATGCATGGCAAGGGTGGAACTGGATGGAATTTAAGGTCCCTTCCAACCCAAATCACTCTGGGCTTCTGTGGTATTATACAGAATGACACAGTTCCTGTAAAAAATAAGCCCACAGTGTTGGTGAGGGGAAAGCATCAGCCATATATTGATAGATGTACAGATTTGATTTGTTTTCTCACAGGTTCATTATGGGCTGCCAGCAGTGGTGCTTCCTCAGCCTGTGCTGGTGCTGGCTTGGCTGACAGCCTAGCCAGGGGATGCATACTCTGCAGCTTTTCCCCCAGAATGTTTTCCTTTCCCAGAGAGTGGGTTGTGGGGATGACACTTCCATCTCAGCTCACACTTTTGCTGCGTGCTGCTGATTCCAAGACTCTCAGCACGTGTAGGGAAGGATGTTTTTGGGATCTGGACTGACAAACAGCCAGAGTAGGAGTCAGTGTGGGAGTGTCCCAGCCTCTTTAAGTGACCCCTGGAGAAAAAACTGGTGCTTCCATGATAGAGTCCATGTGATTCCAAGCAGATATCCCTCAGAGCACAAAGATGGTGTGCTGGGAGTGCCCTTTGCTCTGTGCAAGGGGCAGAGTCTCTGGGGTTGGTGTCAGAGCTGGAGTGCCTGTGGTGTCTCTGAGCATTGGGCTGCTGTCCAGGCTGCACAGCTCTGCTGGCAAGCTCTCTTTAATTGTGATCTTTTATCTGCTTCCAGATGAGTGGTAGCACTGGGTAATTTGTAGAGAAGGACACAGAGCTGCTTTTGCTCCTGATAACAGCATTACTTCAGCTTAGGGTGCTGAAAGTGTATTTTTCAAAATACAGCTAAGTCTGCAAACAAAAATCCTTGTCTTTCCATCTTTCCATCTTAAATATGCAAGTTTAGGAAGGGACACAAAATACAGGGTCAAAAGCTTCCACATACACAAGTTCTCAACTATTTGAGTTGTATCAGTCACATCTGTGTTTTTTTGTGGTTATCTGATAGTAAAGCTGTTGAACTGACTCATCTTTGATACTCATCTGGTATTTTCCTTAGAATGATTTCAGCATAAATCAGTAAGACTCTAATTTCTTTTTCTATTAGTATTATCAGTGCTCATATCCTTTGCCAAGATGTGTAGGAATGTGCACTTCTATAATAAATTATCCTTTTAGCTTTACTGGGATTATAAAGGTCCTCATTTATGCACACACAGAGATAATAATCTGTACAAATGTGTATTTCTTGCAGTAAGTGGCAGTCCCAGCTCCCAAGGGATTGCATTTTATTAGACATGCATGAAGGACAGGACTGATAAATGGAATGTTGGAATAGATGGAGCTGATGGAGTAAGAATTGGATGCACATGTTCAAGCTGTCTCCTCCCATCTGCTCCATGGCCTTGGCCAGACCATTAAATGGAAAGGTTTGGCTTTACAGGTTTGGTGTGAAGTTTCTTTTGATTTGGTGGTGCTTCCCCTCCCCACCATTACCATGTCTGTTTCTCAAGGGTAGAGATTATAAATAGGATTTAATTCCTAAAACTGTGTTTCTCATGCATTTAACTTACTGCACTGTCAAGTGGATGCTAAAAGTAAATGCCCTCAATCAGAGGTTTCATTCTGCCCCATCTCAGGGGAAAGCAAACAGCACCTGTGGATGATTGCACTGAACAGGGAGCAGTGCTGGCTGTGGCATGCACCATCACTTTGCATGCTCCATCCCAAAAACTCTGCCTTTGGACCTCACATGCAAAACTGGAGCTCTATGCAAAGCCAGCAGCTGCTGCCTGATCTGGCAGTCCTGGAAGAAACAACAAAAAACTACATTTTGGGGAGAAGATGGTTGTAGACCTGTGGAATGTGACTAAATAGAAACTTTCTGGTTGGATCCTCTTTTGTTTTGTTTTTCAAAACTAGCTTATAATGGAGAATTTTAAAAGACTTTTGAGGCATATCTGTTTAATTTGATCAATATGGGTGTGTGTTTAACTGAACATTGCAATAGTGGCCATCTCTTGTCCTGGGCAGTTTCTATAAAATACAGAACTAACCATTCATGTGCTGCTGTTCTGTTTGAATCCTTTTCCTCCTTAATCCAAGCCAAATGGATGATGAGTTTCTAACCATAGCACTGATTGTAACACTCCTTTTTTTGCCTGATAGAGGCAAGACTCTGTAATTTTCACAAACCTGGTGTTTTTGGACTGTTGTATTGTGAAGAAAAAATAGTTTTCCCCATGTAACTAAAGCCCTACAGCTGTGATGTAAGGACAGTGCTGGTGAAAAACTTGACACAAATGGGAAGAGGAGGGTGCTGGGAAGCAGGTCCTGGCTTTCCCTAAATCCAGAGTATTTTTGTGAGTGTTTGTTTCTCGGACTCCCTGCTTTCCCCAGGCACTGTAAGGTTGCTGTAGGGAGCTGCTGTGAAGCCTGTGCTGATGGTAATGAGAACCAGTTCTTTGCTAATAGCAAAGCCTGCCAACATCTTGCATTTCTCTGGCATTTTCCATTTGGAATAGCACATGTCCACACAGGCTTTCTTGGTGAGTGATTACATTCAGCTGGGACATGCTTCCAAGTGTTATTTTTCTCTCTAAACTTAAATTCCTTTTTCCAAGAACCCCAAATTCATTCATGCAGTGTGCTATTCAATAAGCTCTTCAGCTCCCCTGTGGCCTGGAGAATGCAGGTTAAATTTTTAAGGGTGTTTTTGATATAGAGAAAATTATATTAGGAAGAAATCCTTCCCTGTGAGGGTGGGAAGGCCCAGGCACAGGGTGCCCAGGAAAGCTGTGGCTGCCCCATCCCTGGCAGTGTCCAAGGCCAGCTTGAACAGAGCTTGGAGCCACCTGGGATAGTGGAAGATACCCCTGCCCATGGCACAGGGCTTTAAGGTCACTTCAAACCTTCTATGATTCTGTGAAATGAAAATCTTCTGAGGCATTAAGTCAAATCTGAATCAAAATCACCATCTGAAAGGAATGGTGTGGGCAGGGCAAGATTGTTCTCCCCCAGCTAAGAGTGACCTTTCCTGGCCACTCACTGGCTGTTTTCATTTAAGTGCTGTTTTGAGTATAAATGGGGTTAAACTCTCCCCCAGAAAGTTTTGTTTAAACTGATGTAGTTCTCTTCTGACAGCTTTGTGCTTTGACAAATAGACATTTTCTTTATAAAAAGTCTTGAAAGGTGCTCGAACACCTGCACTATGTAATCTCTGCCCTCTAATGTGTCAGTCATTTCCCTTTCACCACATCCATGGGTGTTTAATATGCTGAGAGAGAGTTTGAGTTGGCAAGGGATGTAGTAAGCCCTCAGTGTCTTAAGAAATAGTTAAATTAGAAGTTTAGGTTGTTTGGTAAGAGAGTAGTCATAGTTCATTTAAGTTTCCTGAACCAATCCTCTGTGTCTCAGAGAAAAGTATGAAAGTCCCCCTTGTGTCCCAGATTTTGCAAAGCTCTTTTAACAAGGGGATATGTAAATTTGGGGTTTCTTCCTCCCTTTGATTGCTGTCCTTTTACTTTTGAAGTCAGTGTTTGTGGCTCCTTAGTGACTGAAATTATTGTGTCACACTCCTGAAGGCCATGTTTAAGTTGCTGTATTTTTATGGGTTTTGTTACTTCTGTGGATTTTTTCTGCTTTGTGTAACCACTGAGGGAATTAACTTCCTGGTATTGGTAGAATCACATAACAGTAAAGAGAAATGTTCTTGTTTTCTTATTTTCTTGCTTTTTTTCTTATGATGGGGGAGATTTTCCAAGAGTCGTATAAAAATCTTATTTTCAGTTTTAATCTATGTCCAAAGCCTTAGTTGGGAATGTTGGGCATTCATTTGTAGTTGCTTCAGTCCTTCCCTTCATCCTTCAAAGCTTTCATCCTAAATCAGCAGGGGTGGCACTGTAGCTCATGCCAGGGCTTGGTGTTTTCGCTGTTGGCACTCTGAATCCATCTGAAATTGTGGGGCAGAAAACTGAAGCCATTGGAAAAGAGCAGGAGCAGGACCTTGTTGGCAGGGCAGGGCTGGGAACAGAGTCCTTGGGGAAGTTGTGAGAGCCACAGCACAGGAAGAGGAAGGACTCAGGCAGGGGCAGTGAGGCACTGCTCCCAGTGTGGTCTCTGAGCAGGAAGGTGCCACTGCTTGCCCTCTCCAACAGGACAGGAGGGTCAGGAGAGCTCAGCCAAGTCTTGTGGAGAAAATCAAACCCCCTGTGCATACAGTTTGCCAAATTAGATTGCCTTCAAACACAAAGCTGGCAGCTCAGGAGCTGCTTGACCCTGAGAGGATGTGGCTGCCCCATCCCTGGAAATGGACAGGGCTTGGAGCATCCTGGGATAGCAAGTGGCTTCCCTGTGGGTGGACTGAGATGGTGATGCCTGGAAAGGCTGACCTGGAACAGAGACTAGGCAGAGCAAAAGGAATAAAATAGGTATTTATTGAAAGGATACAGCTTGGGCAGTGCAAGAGCCTGGCTGGGGCTACACCAAAATCAAATCCAAGTTGGATCCTGGTCACGAGTTTTTACACTTTTATAAGTTTTTGTTCATCTACATATTGGGGTCAATTGTCCAACCACAGCCTCAGGCCATGAAGTCTCAGCCCCTGGCTTGCTCCTTCCCTTTGCTGTTGTTTATGCTTTTTGGGCACAGGTTGTCCTTGATTCTCAAGCTGGGAAGGGATTGTTTTGTCTAACTACCCTGTGAAGAGAACTTACTAATGCCTAACATGAATTTTCAGCGTTACACACCAAGCAGCAGAGAATCTGAAAAATATAAAAGCTAAAACCCAAGGCATAATTTCCCCCCTTTAAAGCCCATCCCAACCCAGACCAGTCTGACATTGTGTTTAACAGCTCAGATCCAGGGCTGAAGGTCTGCTTGGCCAGAGGCTTGGCAATGTGGAGCCAGGTGGGATTTGCTCCAGGTCTGGCTTTGCTCAGCAGCCAAGGGTTGGATACAAGACAAAGATCACTGTTATGGAAGTACTTAATCTCTCCTCTCAAAAATATAATATGTGTTGGGCATGTCTATGTTTGACTTTGTGTCTGTGTGTAAAACATATATTTATGTTACTTACTCAGACTCCAGCTTGTCAATACCCATGAAATATTTCCATATAAATTTTACTCTCAGCATTTAAAGAGGCTGAAAAATGTCAGCGTCAGAAGTTTGTTCATGACTACTTTTACTAGAAAGTCCAGACAGATTTCCTTGAGTCACTCCAACTTTGTCATGCTTTAAGTGCTATGACCATAGAGACCAAAGGAAGTGCTGCACAATTGTCCCCTTGGCTGCAGACGGTGACCAGAGCTCGTGTTTGGAGTGAGGAGCCCAAAACCAGAAAGTTGAGTCACGTTGTGCAGACATGACGAGTGGGAGATGACAAAACACACCTTGTGCGTGCAGCCCTTCCTCCAGCCTGGCAGTGCCAGCAGCCTGTGCCAAAATGCCAGGAAATCCCCAGAACTGATACCAATTCAACTAAAAAGGAACAAAAAAGATACTGAAAGGAAACACTGACCTTAGTTCAGCTAAATTTGTTTTACATGCATTATCTAACCAGAAGCTAGCTGTTAAATTTTACCAGCTCATTCCATTTTTAGCTGTTTTTGTTGGGTTTTTGTGTGAAGCCACTGTGTAACTGTAGTGCAGGACTGTCAGCTGCAGTTGAAGCCTGAGTGCATCAGACACCTTTGCATGTGGGATTCTTCCCCCAAAACCCATAAACACTTAAATAAAAGCTTATTCTAATGTTTTCTCTAGAGGTTTTGTTTTTTAACCATTCCTGCTTTACAGCAGGGAAGCAAAAGAAGGGGAATGAAGGTGTGGATAAGTGAAAGATATGTACAAACCCAACCCTCGTGATTTTAATAGAATCTTTAAAAGGCGTTGGCCCAGAAATACTTAGGAGTTGGCTGAGCTCGGTGCTGTCCCCAGGGGACAGGGATGGATTTGGAATGAGATTTTTGGAGGCTGATTCTAGAGCTCTAAATCATGCAGCAAAAGTTTTTTCCACGGTGCCAGTGAGGCTTCTGGAAGGGGGATCCTGAGGTTTTGGCAGGAAGCAGCTCTTGACCACAGCGCAGCAGAGCAAGTGGAAAGTTTTGCCAATGCTCCAGGTAAGAAAAAAATGCAGGGGAGGTTTTTTCCCTTCCTTTCCCCCCTTCACATGAGCTTTAAAAGAATATAGTCAACAAAAAGCTCTGCTCAGTCAGGTGTTGCAGTTGAGATGTCTATCATTTAATTTTAGGAGTTCTTGCATAAGTGTTTGCATTCCTGGCAAGACTTTGGAAGCTGCCACTGGCAATGAGATTTCCATTTCAGAGAGCCTGGCTCTGGGTACTTGGGGCACCAGATATCTCAAAATTCAAAAGTGAGCCTTAAGGTGGACTTCCAAAAGTGAAAATACCCTTAAACAAATACTGTCAAACATCCCTGGAAGTGTCCAAGGCCAGGTTGAATGGGGCTTGGAGCAACCTGGGATAGTAGGAGGTGTCCCTGTCCATGGCAGGTGGTGGCACTGGATGAGCTTCAAGGTCCCTTCCAACCCACATCATTCCAGGACTGTATGATGGAAAGTTTACTTGTGGAATAACTAGGTTCCAAATTACTATAGTATAGAAATTAGAAGTTAGGCATCTTTCCATCTGGTTTTCCTAATTGCACTGTGGCCATAGTAAATTACCTGCAGAGATGATCTTGAAATGACACAAATAATAGGTGGACTTGAGTAGTGCATTCTAATTGTTTTAGATCTGTATCCTAATAATTCTTTTTCATGAAACTTCCATCAGATTTTTCACATTCCTCTTTGTTTCTTGGCTTTCTTGCTGGAAAACAAGTGAGCTGCTTCCCACAAAAGCCTGACCCACGCAGTGGGGATTACTGGTCAGCTGCCTGAGGTTTTTTGACCAGTTTTGAGACTCTGCCATCTAAACTCTCTGCCTCGTGGCTTTGATTTCTGTAGCAAGGGATAGTCATTGTTGCCATTTTTAAAAAGTACTCTTGGCATCTCTCAGCTGAGTTTGTTGTTTCCTCTCAAGGCTGTTTCTTATTTTCAGTGCAATTTCAATTGAAGTGAAATGTGATGTTGAAGAACAGTTATTTAAAGGTATTAACTCAAGGAGGTCTTTCATTCCTTGGATAAATGAACTCCTTACTTTGAATTTACTCAGTTCCACTTTGAAATCTTCCTGTGAGCTAGCCATACAGTGAGTTCACATATGGTGACATGGGTTTTTCTCATAACCTCACAGGCTGTTGAAGTGAGTGGTTCTTGTTAAGCCTCCTTTGCGTAAGCAGGATAATTGTAACATAAACCATTGTGCCCTGAATCAGTTGCCTCTTCCTCAGGCCTGCAGATGCTGTCTATGGGGAAACTGCAGCACTTGTCTGGGTTTTCAGTCCAGGGAACTGGTTTTCAGCCAGTGTGACACAGGTGTGGGTATTCAGGCAGAGATTCTCCCAGCCTCTTGACTATTCCTGCTGGGGAAGCCATGCATTTCTAATCCAGCCCAATTCAAGTTTGTTAAAGGACCATGTCTGATGCCCCTGACTCACCAAGCCTTGCCTCCTGTAACATGGAGTGTGCTCATGGCCTGATAATTTTGTAACTCCTGTCTTCCTCACTTTTGGCCTCTTAAAGTAGCCTTCAGCACTAGAAAAGGTGAAACTTTGCACTGGTGGTGATTGTTGGGACTTCTCCAGAGTTTCAGCCCTGCTAGAGTGTTTACAGCCCTCCTCCACTGTTGCTGTGTCACCTATACTTTCAGTAATTGCTTGTAGGCCAACAAGTCATCTTTAAAAAAAGATGCACTATCTTTTTGTCTATTACCTCCCTTATAGCAGGAAGTCAAATCTAAAAATCTCCTCTCTAGATATGCTGTGTCAGCTTCCTTGACGAGCTTCACCCCACAGTGTCCTCCAAAAATGTGGCATAAAGGTTGAACTTTTTGCCCTTCTGCTCAGGATACTTCCTCCCACCCATGCTTCCTTAGCAAGCATGGGGAGAGCAGTCATAGAACTACAGAATCATTGGGGTTGGAAAAGGCCTGTGTCCAATCTCCTCCTTGTCACCAGCCCAGAGCAGTTCCTTGGACACCTCCAGGCATAGGATTCGCCTGTGGGCAGTCTGTTCCAATGTCTGACAAGCTTTTCCATGAAGAAGTTCCTCCTGATGTCCAGCCTCACAGGTTGAGGCCATTCCCTCTCATCCTGTCCCTGTTATTGGGAGCAGTGCCCAGCCCTCCCAGCTGCCCCCTCCTGTCAGGGAGTTGTGCAGAGCCAGAAGGTCCCCCCTGAGCCTCCTTTTCTCCAGTCTGAGCCCCTCCAGCTCCCTCAGCTGCTCCTGGTGCTCCAGCCCCTTCCCCAGCTCCATTCCCTTCCCTGGACACTCTCTACCCCTCAAGGTCTCTCTGGCCATGAGGGCCCAGAACTGGACTCGGCACTCAAGGTGCTCTGCTGGCCACACCAGGGCTGGGACAGCCCAGGGGCCATTGGCCTCTGGTCCACCTGGGCACACCTGGACTCATTTTTAAGCTCTGCCCCAACACCCTCAAGGCCTCTTCCAGCTTTCCAGCCACTCTTCCCTCAGCCTGGAGCTGCAGGGGGCTGGGGTGACCCAAGGCCAGGACTCAGCACTTGTCCTTGTTGACCCTCCTCCCTTTGGCTGTGGCCCATGGGTCTACTTGGCACATCAGCAGGCCATCTACTTTTCCATTTGTGGTGGAAGTGGAGTGATGGGTGCTCTACATGGAGTCAGGGGTAATCCTTCCTCCTTGTGTGGGAAGCCCTAAATTAAGAAATAACATTACAGTGATTTTCCAGGATGCTAGGCAAAGTCATGTAGAAACAGAGTATTTGTTATTTCTGTTATACAATCACAGGATCAATCTAACCAAATAAAATGCTGTAATCTGATTTGATAGAAATGGAGGGTGACATTCATACAAAAAGCTTGAGTCATTACTTAGCTTATTCTCTGCCCCTTACTATTCTCCTAATAGATTGAAAGTTAATGACTGTGCTAGTGAGTCACACTTTTTATTTTAAAACTGTTTGTGTCTTTAATTTTTGAAAAAGAATTGGACAGCTTAATATAAACAACTCCCTCTAATGATTTTTCTTACACTCATGAGGACGTATTCTGGTGATGATATTTATATTGTGCTGTGTTTACTCATTTTCAGAGCTTTTCCACTCAGTGAGACTAACTCCAGAGTAAGCTTGTGCTCATCATGGGAAAAATCTCATTATTCTTCTTATCTTTTGGCATATCCTGTACAACTAAGTTATCTGTAGGAATGTTCTGATAATGAAAATGTTCCAGTAATATTCTCTGTCTGTGTATATGTGTGTGTAGCTTCTTTTTGTGAGTTACTCTGTTATAATTTGTCTTCCAAATCCCTTCTCTACTTAAGTCTGTCACCTCAAGTGAGTATGAGCTGAGATCACAGAAGACTCTTGACTCAAGGAGTGACCCAGCTATCCACTGATAGCTTGGTACTGATGGTGTCTGAAACTGACACCTAGCAATGACACCCTTGTCCTGACAGAAGTAAAGTTCACTTTTGGGTGAAAGTGAGATTTAGGCACTTAGGGAGAGGCTGGCTCTCTATGACAGGGCCAGGCTAAACTGTGGCCTGTTTGCTGAGTAATTTGTAACTTAGACATTGACCAATAAAACAATGAGAATCAGAGGATCATGGAATGATTTGGGTTGGAAGGGACCTTAATGCCTATCCAGTGCCACCCTCTGCCCTGGACAGGGATACTTTCCCAGGTTGCTCCAAGCCCTGTCCATCCTGGCCTTGGACACTTCCAGGGATCCAGGGGCAGCCACAGCTTCTCTGGGCACCTGTGCCAGGGTCCCACCACCCTCACAGGGAAGAATATCTTCTGTATGTCGAACCTAAATTTTCCCTCGGTCAGTTTGAAGCCATTCCCCCTTGTTGTGTCACTACAATTCCTGATGCAGAGTCCCCCTCTGGCTTCCCTTCAGGCCCTTTCACATCCTGAAAGGCTGCTGGAAGGTCTCCACATAACCCTCTGTTCCCCAGTTAACTTAATGTCTTCTTTGATTGCCTATGATATACAGTTAAACAGTCTGGCCAGCTTAGTGAATGTTAGTGGTGCTGCCTGTGAGCTGCTTTTCCTTTAGGAGGGAATGCTGTCAGCCCCAGCAATTGCACAGTCACAGATGGTGTGATAACACCAGGGAAACAAAACAATCTGTGTTGGTGATATCAGTGTCCTTGAAGATGTGCTTAGAGGCACTGCTTCCCTGCATCTGCCAAGGGTGGGGTTCACCAACTCCAGCTGAAGAGCAGGACTTTGTATATGCTTGTGATACAGCCCTGAGTTAGTTGTGATCAGCCTGGGGAAGAGGAGGCTGAGGGCAGAGCTCACCGGGGACTGCAGCTCCTCCCAAGGACCAGCTCCAATCTCTGACCAGGGACAGGATACCAGGAAAAGCTTCTTCTCCCAGAGGGTGTTTGGAACTGCCCAGGCTCCCCAGGGAATGGGCACTGCCCCAAGGCTGCAGAGCTCCAGGAGCATTTGTACAGCACTCCCAGGGATGCACAGGGTGGGATTGTTGGGGTGTCTGTGCAGGTGCAGGGATCAGACTGGATGGTCCTTTGGGGTTCCTTCCCACTCAGGACATTCTGTGATTCCATGAAGACTTTTCCATTAGGCTGTGTAGGATGGACTGTGTGTTGGGGAAGTGTTGAGCAAGATAATTTTGGGATCACAGCTCTACTTGCTGCAGATGTTGGCAGTAAACATTCTTCAAGACTTTCTTCATGGCTCTTGATGAGTGTAATCAGGATTTCCTGGTAATGCTGTATTTGGCTCCTCCACTTCATTACAATTTTTAGATCTAGAAATCTCTTTGTGTTATTTACACAAACTCCATGGGTAATGTAGTGTGAGATTCCAGAGAGTGTGGTGTAATTAACTGATTTGAATTAAATCCATTAAGTATTCAAGTCACTTAAATGTCTTTCTCTTGAGATGTCTTGCTGGCTCTGGGAAGAGCATGGATAGCCGTCCCTCTGCCAGCCCTGAAATGGGACCTGTGCTTGGGTACCTGCCTGTGTTTATCACATCCTGAGACACTCTGGCTAACACAGCAAGGCAGGAGCTCCATTTGGAGTAGCATGGCGTGGGCAGGGCTGGCTTGGAGCCGTGTGGGAGCCCGGGATGCCAGGCTCTGTGTGTGTCTCCCTGCTGCCTGTCCCCGCCAGAGCCCTGCCCGCGCCCTGCGCGCCTGTTGGGATGCAGTTGCTGATGACGTGGTTGCATTTTTGTCCATCTGCACCATCCTTGCCTCATCCAGCATGGAGGGCAGATGGTGCTTGGGGACTTATCCTGGCCCTGTAGTCAAAGAGACTGTTGTCTGCAGCGCCACGAGCGTGCTTCCTGCAGATGTTGAAATGAGGTGGGGGTTATAGAGGAGAGAGAGATGATCTCATGTCTGAAATTGTAAGGGATCATCTGGGGAGCTGGCGCTCTGCCTTTCGGATGCAGGACATTAACTTGAATCAGGCTGTTTGTCCTGGGTCTAACCTGTTCTCTTATTTCCCCAGACAGAGCAGTATCCTTGGCTTGGTTTTGTGTGTCCTCTCAAAGTGAGCGTGCTAGCTGGCTGTGCACTTAGGGGAAATGAGTATTTTCTGGTTTTACAAATTTCCTCTCTGTTACATGACTGGGTAGCTCGTGCTCTTCCCTTTCCTGGAATGCCTTCTAAGATGGCAGCAGTTGCTCCAGAAATGATATAACTGGGCAGGTTTACCATGGTTCTCCAATGCTGAAGTCTTTTTTATTCATACTTCCTCAGATAAAAGTGAATAAATAAACCCAGGGTGATTCCTAACCTCAAACTATTGTTAGGGCTGACAGGAAAGGGTGGTCAGGCATGACCAGGGAAGTGATGGAATCACTGTTGTTGGGAAAGAAAACATGTAGGATATGGTGCTTTGGGACATGTTCAGTGATGGACCTGGCAGTGCTGGATTATTGGTTGGACTTGATGATCTTGGAGGGTTTATCTAGCCTTAATGATTTGGTGATTAAAGAAAGGACATCGTAATGTTCTAGTAGTGATAATTAAACTATTTTTTTATTGTCATGCTTTCATGTAGTTGCTCAAGAGCAAAGGTTTAGCAGTGACATAAATCATTGTTTAGGGCTTATCCTGCTATTTCAGAATTTAGCATTAGGAATCATTCCTTTGAGACCAAACCCCACGTGGTGCTTCACTTCTTTTCACTTCAAAATTTCTGCTGATGGTTCAGGTCTGACTATGGTCCAGCTGGATCTGAGAACTGATCCTGTCCAGCAGCTCCCAGGGTTTTTTAGAGATGCAGAAAGGAATAACCTCTGTTATTTTGATGGTTGAAAACAGTTGTGACTTTGAAGGCCTCTGATGGCCTGATCTTCACAGAGTGCTCAGAAAGGAGTGGCCTATGGAGAGCCAAGAAAGTCCTGGTTTGCAGTTTGCCCCTCCAAGCCTCTGGAGCATCTCCAGACAGCCAGGGTTGGCTGGGAGGTCACATACAGCTCCAGCAGCTGGAATTCCCTCCCTGGATTTACAGAGGGCAGTATTGCTGCTCCTGCAGAGCTTGCAGTCATTAGGATTGCAATGCATGGAAGCATAAACACTACAATATATTTAAGGGATAAATATAATACCTCTCTTCATTTGTTTGTCTGTAGAGCTGCTGGAAGCACTGGGATGACTGGAATTTAAGATACTTGATTCCTGCTCTTACCCTGAGGTAGAGGAAATAAGCACAAGAAATTTCTCCAGCTCAAGCAGGTAAATACCTGTATCTCCATTGCTCATGTGAAATTAAGTTCTTGGTAAAAAAATGAATTGTGGAAACCTTCCTAATGAGTAGGATCTTATTTGCTCTGTAAAATACAATTTAAAAGGAACAGATTAATTTTAATTATATCTTATTTTTTTATTTGTTAGTTAAAGGACCTTTCATACGGAACTCTGCTCTGAGAAAAGGGGAAGCCTCTCCTGTGTGGGATTGAAATAGATACTTGGCAGTTGCCTAGAATAAACTAAGGCAAAAATGTCTATCATAGATCCTTATCAACACATTGTGGTAAGTAGCACTGAATCTTATATATGTATCATCTTCTCTGATATACACTGTCTTGTATAATGACTTCCCTGCTGGAAGTTACTCTAAATAAGCACATAACATTGGAGTTGTTATTATTTCCTTCAAGAAATGGTAGATGTGTCTAGCTTTCTTCTTTACAGTGCAGTTTTGGAGGGGAGGGGGGGTTGTACTCTTTTCCTTTCCATTAGTATGAATGAAGGGATAAGTTGACAATTTGGGATATTTAGGTCTGAAACTGGTGTATATCACTAATGTTGGTTCAAAGAGAATCCTCAAAATACATCATGCAAACTCTGAGTAAGATGATCTGTGCCACTCAGCAGCACGCTGTACCCCTGCTGCCTTCCTCCTGCTTTATTCCAGTGTTCTGCTGCATCCTGGTCCCAGCTAGCAAACCCTTGGGATGGCAGTGAGCCAGTCAATCCTGCTGAATGAGAGAAAAATGGTTCAATACAAAAAAGGGACAAAAATGTCTTAGGGAGAAATCATTCCCTGTCAGGGTGGGGAGGCCCTGGTACAGTGTGCCCAGAAAAGCTGTAGCTGCCCCTGGATCTCTGAAAGTATCCATGGCTGGGCTGGAAAGGGCTTGGAGCAACCTGGGCTAGTGGAAGGTGTTCCTGCCCATGGCTGGGGCTGGCACTGAATGGGCTTTAAGGTCCCTTCCAACCCAAACCATTCTGAGATTCCATGGAAGGGTTAGAAAATGCATCCTGTGCTGTTGGAGCTGGCCCAAGGGGAGGCTGAGCTCAGCCCATGGAAGTGCAGAGGTAGGAAAAGGGAAGGAGGAGGGAGATGGGAGCAGAACTGCCCTTTGTGGGGTGAGCCTGTGGCTCAGCAGCCGCTGAATGCAGCTGTGCTGGAAGGGAGTTTCCAAAGCAAACACTGGAATGGCAATTCCTGCCCAAGCCAAATCTGGAGCCACACTGGGCGTGTTCCTATCAGGGGCTTCTTGTAACAGCACCAGGCTGACAGCAGCAGCAGTGAGGTGTCCCCAGAGATAGTTGCCACACTCTTGCCACAGTGTTTTACTTTTACATGGCTAAAAATACTCCCTGTGCTTCCTAGAAGCGATCTCTTATCAACCCTGTGGTTTGTGCCCCATGCACTCACATCCTCCACACCAGTGTACAGCCAGCAGATGTCAAACTGGCTTTTACTCCCTCTCCAGTCCTGTGAGCTGCTGGGAGGGATGACAAACCTCAGGGTGATGTCTGTGTTAAAGCAATACTGACTTAATTCCTTTCAGCATCGGTGCCCTCTTCTGGATGGATTGCTTGGAATGATCTGTACCTTTATGGGAGAGGTCTCTGAGGCACTCAGTTACATTTTATTAAATCACTTACTTAAAAGGACTTTCTGATACCAATATTCAACAAAATGGAGCTGTCCTACTGATATATAATGAATAAAAAAGTGTGTATAGTAATCGTTGTTAGAGCTCCATGGGAAAGCTGAACTGTTGCTGTGGGAATGTTGCTAATTCCAGAATCAACACTGTGCAAGAGCTGATCCTTTAATTGCTTGGAAAGTGAATGGAAGTCTTTGAAGTTTTCTAATCTGAAAACTGAAATTCTGTGGAAAGTTTTACTGAAATGTTGAACAGTCATGGCCAGCAGGCTTGCATCAATGCAAAAATCTTGGATTTAAATGATATTTGGCATTAAATTACTCAAAAGGATTCTGCATATTTCAGAAGTCCTTGTGCTGACGGTTGTGTGTTTTCTGATCTTTTTTTTTTTCTTCTCATTTTATGGAAGACTCTGAGGTATAAATTAAGATGTTCAGAAAGCTGCCATAGGTGCAGACAGAACTTACTATTCAAAAAATGCAAAGAATTAAAGTGTGTAATACAGCTTCATTTACTTTGATATGGGGGATAAATATTATAACAAGGGAAAAGAGCACTTGTGTGTGGGCAAAAAAAGTTTGTCTTAATTATAATACTCTGTGAAAGAAGAGCATGGACTCCATGAAAATCAATTACTTAAGTAAACAGGCAAATATTTTCTTTTGTCCAGCCCCATTGTTGGCTCTAGTGTCCTTAACATGAAGGAAGTAAACCCATTTAATTCCTGTGCAGTCTGCCTGTGCCAGAGCTTCCTGATCGGCACACGTTGCTGCCTGGCACTCAGAGTGGCAGTGTCCTGGTGGAGCTCTGCTCTGTGACTCAGCATTCTGGAATATATCCATAACTCAGAAAACCCGTGTTCAGACAGGGCATGGTAAAAACTTTTTGGTTTTTCTCCTTTCCTCTCTAAATTTATGGAGAAAGAGGAAGTGAAATGAAACATGTGTAAAGTGAGTGGACAGTGCATTTTAGTTTTTTAAATCCATAGAGTCCCACAATGGATTGAGTTGGATGGGACCTTAAAGCCCATCCCACTTCACTGCCATGAGCAGGGACACCTTGCACTGGAGTTAATTGTGAGCTTTTGAAATTTGTAACCTGTCCTAGATTTTTAAAGGAATGTAGATGTTGCTCCTCTCAGTGTTGCAACGTTTAAGTGATTTATTTACCATCATCTGTTTTTCAGAAGTACTTGAGGAATTTGTACAGATTTTTATCAAGACGTAAGGTGAACATAAGTCACTTGAGAAAATGCAGCTTAGTCATCTAAACTAGCAAGGGCTGGATTTGTAAAGGCATTCAGAATCAATACATTTCTCATGGTGTTTTCAGGAGCCTTCTTCAGAATTCATGAAAAACTAATTTTAAAAATGAAATATGGACATTTAGGCCTTTTGATCTCCTGAGAAACTGGACCCTAAGTGGAAAATTGCCCTAATTTCCGCCTGCCCTTAATTTGTACAAAAAACATTTATTTTGGTGTAAGAAGAGATCTAGACTTTTGAAATTCCTGTGTGTATCTGTGTATTTATTTATTTTTACTAAGAGGGAGATTGTTTATTTCAGTAGTGGCAAATTTCCTCCAAGTGTATGACTATGGCCAGATATTAATAACTGTGTATTATTGTAATCCTCAGTGTGTTGTTTTGGGTGAGGCACAGGGAAGAAGACACTGCTTTTCTTTTACCAGGCCTCTGTGTTCTCACATGCCTTTCAGAGGATCCCAGTCTTAAACCAGACTTAATTTTCCTGGCAGTACAACAGCTGGAATGATGTGATTTGCTGCTTAAGTCAATAAAAAGCAATTTTTGTGAAGGCATTAGTAAAACAGTTATCAACTTATAATAGAAATAGTGGTGATCTCTGTGCTGCTGGGAAGAGAGCAAACTGGTAAGTGGTGGCTTGGCCTTGCTTTGATGGTAGGCATATGAATTTAGGCATATGATGCAAGCAAATTACTTTACAGAGTGCTGGTTGTAAGGGAGTATCATGTAGTATCTTCCTTTTCCAGTCAGAACTGTGGGACATCACAATTGCACATGAATTTCACCTATCAGCTGAGAACTAAACCCAGCACGCCCATGTCCCATCCTTGTCACTTAATTATAACTCCTCTTCACTGTTAAATGCTCAGTGATCTCTGATTTGTGGTCTCCAGCGAGGACAAGCTCTTTCTTGACAGCTGAGAAAAAGGAGGAGGGTGGTGTGTTTGTACTTTGGGCTGTTTCTTTTAATTACAAGGTTGGATATGACAAAGGAAATGCTTCAGTCTGTGTGAAGAAACTGAGGCCAGTTGTGAAACCAACTTCACCAATCTGGCATACTTGGGAGATAATATAGTAGGGAGATAATAAAGCAGCTTTGAGCATTTTCAGACAGCAAACTGAAAATAGGGGGCAGCGAGGGCTGGTGATTGCTGGAGAGTCACAGCTTGTAAAAGTTCTTGGGGCAGGGTAAATGACAGAGCTGGGGTGACTTCACATAGCTTCCCAGTTACCCACTAAAATCCCCATTTACCCCACTGTGGAGGAAGACTGGATTTCTTTTTGCCCTGTGGCAGAAGCAGAAATTTATTCAGGGATATGTCACATCTTCCTTCCTGTTTATCCATTTGGAATCTGCGGTGCAGAAGGTGATGGATGTCACTCAGTCATTGGGATGTCTTCGTGTCAGCCCATGGAGGGCTGTTAAATAGGTGTTGCTTCTTAGGAACTCTGGGTTCCCACAGCTGAACCCTCTCTGCTGGGTCTGACGCCTTTGAGGTGAGCAACATCCCGCTGGGAGTATTGGGAAGAGTCTGAATTCCCCTTCTCCTGTGCTTGCTGAACCACGTACTGTGCCACGACGGTTTCAGTGCAGCATAGCTGGCATTGCCACAGTTTCCCCCACGTGCTCGCCTGGTCTTGGATCCAGATAGTTCCTATGGCTGCCAGGGGAAAATTCCAGAGCCAGGCAGAGAGTCCTGGCCAGAGCTCCAGCAGCTGCCACAGCGTGGGGGTGATTGCAGAGCTGATAAACTCGGTGTCTGGGTCAGGCAGTGGCTGCAGTGAAGTCACCCCTGTGCTGCTGTGGGCGTTTTCTCCTGCTGCCTTTGCCGTGGGGATGTGGCCGTGCCTTTGCACACCCCAGGCTTCTGCAGGAGCTGTCTTGGTACTGCTGGAGGTGCTTCTTAATGAGTCCTGACTCAAATGCCACTTAAGCACTCACAAGTCACTTTGCTGTCTTTGGAAGATTAGTTTTGACTTTCCTTTTTTTTTTTTTTTTTTTTTTTTTTTTGAGAAAATGCTGTGTAACCTCTAAGATATTAAGTTTTTTCTTTATTCGTATGAGAGGGATAGAGTTTAGTTCAGGTCTCTGGGTGTGAGCTGTAGACACAAAATAGGGAGGCTTGGCTAAAAAAAAAAAAAAAATAGAAAGTATCCAGATGAAAAAATAGCAGGAAAGCACCAGGCAAAGCCTGAATAAGCATGTCCCATAGCAAGGGTATTGTCTATGATTTTAAATTAATTTCAGTGAATTTCCTGATGGTGACCTTCTCCCTAATTGTTGTGGTCCCAGAGACTGATAGGCTGTGTTTATTTTAATGTACTTCACAAGGTTGGTGGGTGGTTAGGAAAAGATAGAAAATATACAGTTGTGTGAGACCTGATCCTGGCTTTAATACCTCATACTTCCTCCCAATCTTTGTGTCCCTGTAAAGCCAGTATTGGCTGCCCTGCAGTTGGCACTGGTGATTCTCAGTGGTGTCCAGCAGGTTGGTCAAACTCAGGGCTATGTAGATAAAACAACATATCTACAGCTGAGTCAATACCCTCTTTTTATTAAGGCTTTTACTTTTTGTTTCTTAATTTCACATCTTTTCCTACTGCCCTGGTTTGTTGAGTTTGTTGCCTGCTCCTAGGCAGGCAGCTCCTGCTGTGTGTTTGGGCTTTGCAGGAAAGGGAACCTCCAGAATGTTCATGAAATGTGCTGGTGGCTGTTTTAACAGCTTGCTTTGCACCTTCCTTACATTGTCTTGAGGCTGCTTCCACGCTGAATATTGATGTGTACTAGAAGGCAGAGCACTAACTCTACCCCTTGTGTGTGCAGTGTGCATTTATCTGCTCCAGAACACAGACTTTGAAGTAATTCCTGCCATTCTTTTTAGCAGGGGAAGGCAATTACTAAGACAAGCTGTAAAAGAGACTGGTTTTATTTTTCCCTTGCCGTACCCAGTGGTTCCTGCCTGACTAAATGCCTCAGAGCAGGTTCTGTGGTGAGGGGGAGTGTTGTTGGTTGAGATTAGCAGGTGTGGCTGCAGGAAAATCCAGCAGCCCCAGTGCAAGTGCCTCTTGGTAAAGCTCCAGGGTGCAGTTCAGCTTTAGGATGCTCTATCCAGTATGAGTTTCCCTTACATTTTGACTGGGTGATTTCTCTCTCTGTTTTTGGACAAAATGAAACTTTATTTTGATAGATGGGGTTTTTTTGGTTCTGGAGTTTAATCACCTCTCACTCTCTGACTTCCAGGTGGAGCACCAGTACTCACACATATTCACTGTGACAGTAAGGAAAGCCACAAATGTCACCAAAGGAGCCATTGGTGACATGCGTGAGTATCTCTCTTTCTGTTTTGCCTTCCTTCTGTGAGCCTGTTGCCGTGGGCAGGGGGAGATGGTGACTCATTAAATGGTTGTTAGTGGGCTGGTGGTGGGTTTCTGTGTGTCTTGCTAAAGCAGGGGCAGTGTCCCCATGTCACTGCTCACTCTCACTCAGAGAGCAGATCTGCCGCTGCTTTCCATTGATCCAAGGGCTGAGAGAGTTGTAAACGATTTGCTTACAAGCCAGCAACACCTACAATTAGCTTTTTGGCTCAGTCAGAAGTGCTGTGTGAGTGCACTGAAACTGGAAATTGCTGCCACCTCACAGGCCTGTGGTTTGGTGGGGGGAAAAAAAGCCCAGAGCTCTGCTGAGTCAGTGCAGAAAGCAGAAAAAATGTAAGGCATTTAAAAAAAACCCACTCAAATGGGTCAGCAGATATTGTGGTGGGGAGATGGATGACACCAACACTTCTTCCTCTTTCTGGGAGGCTGCTGAGCCTCCGGACTTTGCAGCTGAACAGGAAGCCACTAGGAAGAACAACTCTGCTCTGATCTTAAGGAGGGAAGAGAGAGAATATATTGGCCAAATCTGCAAAAAGAATATTCCTGCTTCCTTGGGTCTGTCTGCTTTGGTGCCAGGCCATCCCTCCCTTTTCCCTGTGCTTCCCAAGTCCTGCAAGCTGGGGCAGGATGAGTGTCACTGTTGTCTCCTGCTCTCCCATCCAGCTGACTGGACATACAAGTGTTTCCCAACTCCTGGAAACTGCTTTTGGGTCAAACTACAGCAGCTGCTCTGACCCACAGCTTTGCTTCAGAGGATTTTGAAGTCTACTGCTGATGCTGAAATTGCAGGAGGGTTACTTGAGACGGGGGGGGGATATTCAACAGCCACAAGCACAAGGGAAGAGAGGGGAGCCCTGGCAAAGGGAGAAAGAAGGAATTGTCTCCCTGAGGGGTAAGGGGAAGGAGCACACAGACAAGATGCAGTGGTGTTTGTGTGTGTATACAGATATATATAATTTCATATATGGTGGTCTTTAGATAAGAAGACCTCAGGAAAAGTGCTGGAAGGGTGGAACAAGGAGCCCATGAGTTTGTGTGTGTAAGAAGATGAGTTAAATGGAAAGACACAGGTTCTACACAGGTTCTTGGATACAGGCATCTGTTGTGAGACAGTTTGGGCAACATGGGCAGGGAAAAAAGGGAGGCTGAATTGGGGACCCCATGATATGATATTAAAGGGAGTATGGAAAGGGTGACACAAGCCAGAAGGTCATAGCAACTTTGTGCACCAGAGCAAATATGGGTGATCAACAGTATAAACTTAAAATATTATCCATTAATGTAATTGTAATTGTATTTTTTTTCTTGAAAAAAAAATCTTATCTTAGCAAGTCATCAAAATCAAGAAGCTGCTCAGGAAGAACATTTTATTTTGATAAAACCTGCCAGAGTTATGCTGTAGGGTCACTGAAAGCTGCTTGGCTTCTTGTCTAAGGCAACTGCCAGCTCAGTAGCCTGAGGCACCCCAGTCTGGGGCATCTCTGGGTGAGCTTCCAAGGATCCAGGGCTGGTCCTTGGGGTCCTGGTGAATCCCCCTAAGTGAGAAAAACACATCATTGCTTCTGTTTTTTTTTTTTCTATTTTGAAAAAGTTAAAAGTGTTTTTATTCCCTGTAGTGGGAATCTGGCAGCTATTCTATCAAATTAATAATTGTGTTAATTACTGTGGGGAGGTGCTTGAAGTTGTGAGTGGGGAAGGGCCTTTACCGTTGATTGTGCCTATCTATCTATCTATCTATAAATATTTATATATATATATGTATTTATATATAGATAGATAGATGTATATTTATATATATTTATTGGATCTGATTTGCCAAAAATGGAACTTAGTAAGGGAATTGCTGAACTTTTCCTTCAGGATTTTTGTCTCAAAGACAGGAAGATGTCTGTGACAGACCATATGTGAGCTCTGTTTGGGGTGGGTACCTGAATTCCACTTCCCTCATGGACACTCCCAAGCTGTTGACTCTTCTGGGGGATTGCCCTTAATTTTTTTTTGATGCTGTTGCTCCAGATTATGAGCCACAGGTGCTCTGGGAACAAGAGAGTTAATTTTACATTGTGGGGTGATGGAGGCCTGGGGGAACATGAGGGATTTTGTTTGTGTTGTTGATTGTTTTTCTGTATCAGCCTTTTCAAGACTTTTGGAACAGCTCTGAGAGATCTGTGCAAATCTAAGTTTATGAAATACACTGAAGTGCTTTGTGTGATATTTTTCATCTGGAGGCTGATCTGAACTCTACCTGTGCTCAAGGAGTTTTAGCTGGCAGGTCTGGTGTGTGTGTGGTGCCCCACAGTGGGTGGCATGGAGGCACTGACTCCTCTGGCATGGCCATCCACACCTCTGTCTCCTAAAGCCCAGGCTGGGCAGATAACCAGTATTTCTAGAAAGTTTTCCAAGGTTTCTTGAGCTCTTCATGAATGGGCAGTGTAAATGGTTGTGTCATCCTCAGGCCATTTCATCATTCTGTGAATTTGTGTGTGGGGGTGATAAATGAGATTTCCTGTAAGAAGTCACCACACAGAATGGTGGGATGGGGAAAAAGAAGTTTGAGGGCAGACCCTTTCTTTCCCAGCAGCTCATTCAAGTACCTCTTATTTCAGGTGCCTGGGCATTTACTGTAGCCTCTATAGAAGTCCTTCCTTTATTGGTGTCACTTGTTTCAGTTTTAGTGTCCCTGTATGAGTGACTCCCACACTCTGGATACTGTTCTGTCAACATCCAGGTGATGCAGCTGTAGGTTTACAAAGGTTTAAATCATGGTTTGTTTAGAGGCTGCTGCTCTGGTGGGTGTGCTCAGCTCCTTTCCAGGCTGGAAGATTTATGAGCTGAGTAAGTGCAGCAGATGGGTGCTGGGTGACCTTGGCTGGCCATGCTGTCACTCCCTCTGTCAACAGGGCAGGGAGAGAACATGTCCAAAGGGTCAGCATGAGGACAGGAACAGCTCTCACCTGTTACCCACATAGGGAAACAGGCTCACTTTGAGGAAATGACTGTAATTTATTGTCACTTAATTGTAGCAGAGTAGGATAGTCAGAAATAAAGCTAAACCTGCCTCCTGCTGTACACCTTCCCCTTTTTCTGTCTGCATCCCTCTCTACCAGCTATTGATGGGATTGGAATCAGCCAGTGGACCCTGCTGAATTGGCAGAAACACAGTTCAATGAAAAAGAAGACAAAAAAAATTATTAGGAAGAAATTGTTCCCTGTGAGGGTGGTGGGGCCCTGGCACAGGGTGCCCAGAGAAGCTGTGGCTGCCCCTGGATCCCTGGAAGTGTCCAGGGCCAGGTTGAACAGAGCTTGGAACAACCTGGGATAGGGGAAGGTGTCCCTGTCTGTGGCAGGGAGAGCTTTATAGTCCCTTTCAGCCCTAACCACTCTAGGATTCTATGTCCCTGCTGTCCAATACCTGCTACATAAAGCTATTACCAGGTGAAAATTCAGAAAATCTATATGGCTTTGGTGAGGATTTCATTATCTTAATTGCATAGATTGCTGCTCATTGCAGACCTTGTATAACCACTTCTCTGACTGGACCTCTTGAAAAAGACCTTGCCTCTGGCCCAGTGAGTTCTTATATAGTAGATGTGTAGTTTTGATTCTTCTCAGATGCCACCTGAACTGTAGAGCCTTTCCTTACTTCCATGACAGTACAAGAACTTGTAAGAAAAAATACCAGAGTCCCAAACTGCAGGATTGTGAAAGAGAAGTGCTTGCAAACTGGGTCTCCTTTCCATAGCATCTCTCCCCTTCTGGACTTTCAGGCATCTTGGTGGAAAACTGGGTCAGAGGAAGCATTGTAAAATTTGTCTTTTATCTTTAAACATGGATTCAAGTGTTCTGGCTTTCACAACAAATGGTGGCATCTACTGAGGAAACCAGTTGTGTGACTCTGATCTTAATGATCACTCATCTTGCTTAATCCTGTTTGGGATTAATTTGCAGATTTTCCTTGCTTCATCTTCTTTGATGCTGTGGTAGTGAACAGTGTCATTGTGGGTATTTTTAGGAAAACATTCCCTTTTTAAAAATGTTTAAAGTTTGATAGGTTGCAGCACTGGTACTCAGCTTCTCTCCCAGTTGCTGTCCACCCTGTTGGAATCAAGGATGCATTTCCCTGCAGCTCAGCTGCTCAGATAAACAAGTGCTGGGAGCAGTGCAGTCACCAGAGCTCAACTCTGGTTGCAAAACTTGCCCAAACAGAGCTGGGAAGCAGCTCCTGGGTGGCTCTTGGCATGGTCAGCCCATGTCACTGCAGCCAGCTGTGGGCATCCCCCCACGTTCAGGACATGCCCTCCCTCATTGCTTCCTGCATCTCCAAAGGAAACTGAGATGGGAGCACACCTTTGCCTGTCTGGCCCTGCTCTGGGGTCTGGGAATGAGGAAGAGATGTCCATCATGCACTGTTTGTCCCTCACACCCTCTGCCCTGGGGCTGTTCCCCATGAGCCAGAGCTCCTGGAGTTGGTTAAACCCAAGTCACAGCAGCTGTGAGCAGGGTTTTAAACCTGGCCTAGCTGAAAGGAAGGAACTGGAGATTTGCCTGCTTGTATTATGGCTTGTGTTACTGCAGCTCATTCAGGACTCATCCAGCTGTTCTCTGGACTACAGCTGGCCAGTCCTGCACTCTGAATTAGCTACAGTGCACTTACCTGTCAGACTGCCATCAGATAAGGCTCTTCCTGCAAGGCCCTGGAGCAGATCCTGATTTTTGCAAGGGGAAAACAAGCTAAACTGCTCCCCCTCTCCAGCCTAACAGCCTGGGAAAAGTAGGTCAGAGTTGGCCAATCCTCCACATCCTACAAGCTGCATGTGCAAACCTTCTTGTGGGTGAAATATGGATCCATAAAAGATGGATAAAAGAAAAAAAAAAATTAAATGAACAGTGCTGCTAACAACTGCTCAAGTTGTCTGCTGCAGACCTCAGTCTAACACTGAGGCAACCAAATTCTAGATCTCAGTTGCCTTGGCACATCCAGTGTCCTTTCCCTTTTGTAGGGATATCCAGTGCTGGGAGGTGGAAGTCATGTTGGAAACAGTCTTGTGTGTTCCACAGTGAAACTGATCCAGATAATGCTGCTGCTCTCAGCTGATGAGAAATTCTGTCCATGAGTGCTTGCCATGGAATTACTGAGGGGGGACCTGTTTATGTGAGAGGTTAGTTAAACTCATTCCCATCCTAAAGAAAGCTCTGCCATGACTCTGTTATGCCATGATGGTGACATGGAGCAGTGCTGGCTCAGGCCTGGGATCCATCAAAGCTGTGTTCTACTTTGTTTTGATTTTCTTCTTAAATCTGTTATCACAGAGGCATTACCAGCCTCTCTCATTGCCCCAGCCTTGGCCCCAGCATGTCCATCTCCAGAGCCATCAGCGATTGGCTCTGCCAGACATGGTGGAAGCTTCCAGCAGCTTCTCACAGAAGCCACCTCTGTGGTCCCCCACTACCAAAAAACAAGTTGTGCAAAACCAATGCATGGAGTGAGATATTTCACTGGTTTAACAGTGAGAACTAGGTATTTAAATTAATGAAAAAATCCTTAACCCCTTGGACTCTGACACACTACTAGAAAAATGCTGTTTTGCTTAATGCTTTAGTCACTTTTCAGTGTGTGTCTGCAAAGGGGCTTGTACAGATAACATAGAGAAGGCAGTGTTTCTTTGCTACTGGCATTTCTACAAATGTGGTTTGACCAAAAGCTGACTTGTTTCGGGTTTTTTTTTTCCCCTTTCAAGGCTGGATCAGTGGAAGCAATGGTGTCCTGCAGCAGTGAACTGGGTGACAGTGCAGTGCCTGTGCTGGGAGCTGGTTCTTCCCCCCGCTGAAGTAACACCAGAGATGAAAAGCACTGTCATAAAAGGCACAAATAATTGTTAATGAAGGTGTTACCTAATCCCAGGATTTCTCAAAGCACAGCTGCTGCTTCAGAGCTGCCTTGCTTCCCTTGGAGTCACCTTCTGCTCACAGAATCTGGCACTGCATCACCCCTTTGCAAAATCTCCAAAGCCACCAGCCCTGACATTCCCTGTGCTGCCTTAAACACAAGCAGCAGTGAGAACTCCTGAGGTTTTTTGGTTCCTGTGGCCTTCTGGCAGGTCTCCTGGCATCTGCATTACTGCTAGGCTATGATTTGTCTGGAGCATCTCAAATATCTGTTCCGTGGTTGGAGGGACAGTTATTGATAAGTACCATTTGAAAGAATTCACTTTTTTAAAAACTGAAAAATCACATGAAACTGGGAAAACCCATGAATTTAAAATTCACTACTTTTTCTCCTGACCATGGCAGAGATACCAAGTCATATTTCCATGCCACTCTAAAGCCCCATAAAATTCACAATTTGAATAGATATGCTGTTGTTATTTGGCTTCCTTCCCCTTTGGGGAAAGAGAGATCATCCAGCAATTCCCATTATTGGCTTGACCTCTACCAGGCTGCTCAGCTGCATGTGCTAAACAAGTTGTACTGTGGTGCAGCAAGCCAAAAAATGGTGGGAAATACACAAAGATGGTCATTTGGGACCTAGCAAGTTTTTATCAATTGGATTGCATTTAATGGTGGAAAAATTAAGGGTTATTACCACTTTTTGTTTTGAGATAGATATGTATCCATCTTAGTATTATACTTTGTATAGTTTCTTTATGGTTATAATGCTGTTGAAATAATTAAAATTGGAATGACTGAAATATAAATTCTGTATCTGAAATACTAATCATATTAATATTGAGGCTTGATGACAGTCATCTCACCAGACTAATATCATAAGATCAAATGGTTTCCAGTCATTGCAGAAAATTTTACAGGTTTCCCTAATAGCCAGATTGCTTAAATCATTACTCATTTTTCACTGTGAAAATGTTTGACCCTAATTACTGTCCACTGTGTGTTTCATTTGGTGATTCATAATGTAATTTAAAGGGAGAATCCTATAGCCATGACTTAACCAGGAGATAAATCAAATGAGGAAAAGTCAGCAAATCCTTACTTTCTACTTCTCAGCCATTCCTAAGGCATCAGTTTAAAAACAGCAGTGGAGATGCTGACTCTGCTCTTGTTTTTGGATGTGTGTCTTCAGCCCCTGGAGCTTTGGATGGAGGGGCTGTAAATCTGAGTTATCACCAACATTTTGTTAATTACCCAAGACTTCATCTGCCTCCAAGCTGCTAATTGCAGGACCCTCGTTGGCATCAGTGCTGAAAGCCTTAATTGTGTTTTTCAGTGTGCAGGTGGGGTTTGAGGTACTTGTGTTTAATTGTTGTTCAGCCTCCTTGTTTCTGAGAAATGGTGATGGAGCGGCAGCGCTTGCGGAAGGAGCAGCCCCAGCAGGGCTGAGCTGCAGAAACTCTGCTTTCCTCAGAAACCTCCTGGCAACAAGTGCAAATTCCCCCAGGTGATGCTGCTGAGGACACTGTGCTTGGTATCTCAGGCAGCTGCTGCAGCAAAAGACCAGCTCCCCAGCAGTGCTGCCCCTACACAAAATCCTTAAGGCTGAAAAAGACCTTCAGGGTCATCAGGTCCAGACAGAGGTAATTCTCTTGTCATGACTGAACACCAGCTTTTGAGCCATACACCATAACAATTCTTCCTTTTAAAATCAAAATGTAGATGGCAGCCTTCCAGTGCCTAAAGAAGCAGGAGAGCTGGAGAGTGACTTGTGACAAGGGCCTGGAGGGACAATGGGGAATAGCTTCCCACTGCCAGAGGGCAGGGTTAGATGGGATATTGGGGAGAAATCCTTTATTGTGAGGGTGGTGAGGCCCTGGCACAGGGTGCCCAGAGAAGATGTGGCTGCCCCTGGATCCCTGGCAGTGTCCAAGGCCAGGTTGGATGGGGCTTGGAACAACCTGGGCTAGTGGAAGGTGTCCCTGCCCATGGCAGGGGGTGGCACTGGATGGGCTTTAAGGTCCCTTCCAAACCAAACCATTCTGGAGTGCTGTGGTAACAGTGGTGATCAAGCTATTTTTAGTTGAGTTTCCAGCTTAGTTTTTTAAACATTACCTGGAAAATCAATTAGCAGAAGCCCAGGCAGGAGTAAAAACACCCATGCTGAGAGTGCATGCTGGCTGTTTAATGTACATTTGGTAACTTTAGTGTTTTGAAAACATTAAGTAAATACCTCCATGTTATTTGCCAGGTTGCTGGTAGCTTTTGGTCCCCATCCAAGGAGTGAGATTTTGATTAATATATCTTAAAGAAGTATTTAGTATAGCTTATAGCAATATCTTAAGCAGACTAAGCAGTCTTCCCATATATTTTCTCTTCATCTAAAGAAGGAAGTTAAAGAACAATAGATTTTAATTTTCTTAACTGAAAATAGCTCCAGATAAACTTTTGAACATGAAAGGGCAGGTGATTAAATCTTTGCCGTGGGTTAAAAAGCTCATAAAGAGATGGAGTGAGGTGACTTGGCAATACTGAACTACCAAGACTGATTTTTCCAGATTTAGTTGATCCATGCCTTGGGTTTAGTTTCTGTTTCAACACTTACCAGAGTTTGCCTGATGGGAAGTTAGTAATGGATCTGCATGTCAGAGTTCTGGGGTTTCTATGTGCTTTGGGCTTTTAATATGGATAGGAAGCCATTTGTTGTTTGTGTTGATAAGAAAAACTAGATTTTTGTAACAGAGTTGGGACCGATCACAGCATGATCTGAATGGAGAGGGAGGCATTGATGTTTTGCCCACAAGTCTGCTCAGCCATCCAGATTTTGTCTAAAATCCAGGTTTTTGTAGGCAACGTCAGTCTCTTGGCAGAGCAAACCCAGGTGTTTGTTGCCAAAGTGTGCTGGGTATCAAGACTTAGCAAATGAGACCTTGTCACTTCATGGATTTTTATTTCAAACAGCCTTGTTCCTCTTAATCCTTGTCTTTGTGGCAGAGCTTTGTGTAGTAGTTGAAAGGAAAAGTTGTCAAGTTGGAACATCTGCTGGTGAGGAAAGACTTGGGGCTTGATCCCCCAGTTGCCCTGCCCATAACAAAGAGACAAGATCAGACATAATTCCTCAGGAGCTAATAAGGGTTGCTATTTAAAGGCTTTCCACGCTGATCCCCAGCTTTAAATAGCTGCTTGTTCATTACTCAAGGAGTACTGAGACCACCTCATTGTAGCAATTAGCTGAGCCCCACAGGTATGGAGCACAGTCTAAACTCCTTGAGAAGTTGGATTAGGATAACACTGAATAGGATTTGCCTGGGGACACATTCAGAACCTCCTGAGTTCTCCAGCCTCCAAAAGCCTTTTTTTTTTTTTTTTCTTTGGGTTGTTTGGTCAGGTTTTTATCCCCAAAAGACATTTGATTTGAAACTATCCAACTTCTTTGTTTTCCTCTTTTCCTTCCTCTCCCAGCAGGAGGGAGAAGTGAATCTCATGGATAAGGTTTATTAAACTCCCAGAGTTTCTAAAATTTGCCTTTATTGAAAAAAAGGTATCTTTAGACTTCAAATGTGTACAAGGAGGAATGTTTGGACTTATTTTTCTTGATGATAGGATTTAATCTCTTTCCAAAACAGGCCTTTAAGGAATTGTTTGTGGTGAGTATTGGTTTGCTTGATAACGTTTCACTAGAGGACGAACTTGGAGGAGAGAATTCAGCTTGTCCTGAGGGACACCTCTGGTCTCTGCTCTGTGCCCAGGGACAGGACCCAGGGAATGGCTGCAGCTGTGCAGGGCAGGGTCAGGCTGGACATCAGGGAAAGGCTCTTCCCCAGAGGGTGTTTGGAACTGCCCAGGCTCCCCAGGGAATGGGCACAGCCCCGAGGCTGCAGAGCTCCAGGAGAGTTTGGACAGCACTGCCAGGGATGCACAGGGTGGGATTGTTGGGGTGTCTGTGCAGGGACAGGGTTGGATTGGTCATCCATGTGGGTCCCTTCCAGCTCAGGATATTCTGTGATTCCATGTTTCAGTGTTGGAAAGACGTGGGTGTTTTACCACAGCAGAGCAGGAGGCTTTTCATGACCCACCACAACCACAGAAATAACTTCCCCTACTCTCCTGGGAAGTGCCTGAGCCCTGACTCCATTTGATACAAAACTCTCCCCCCCTTGTTGTACAGAAAATCCCTGCATGCTTTAACTTATTAGAAAGTACATTTTTTGGGCTGCATTCTGTGCTCTCAGGAATGGCTATTTTTAGACACATCCGATGGGATTTGCCAATGTTTCCTTTTCTCCCCCTGGTAATTCCTGTCAGCTGCAGTTGCCATATCTCTGTTTCCAGTTGGGCTTCTGCTGTGTAAATAAGGTCCTGATCCTGTGGTGACTCCCCAGAGCTGTGATGGTGGCAGTGTGTCAGAGCTGAGTGCTTCTTACGCTGTGTGCAGCACTGCAGTGCTGTGACTGATTCCCTCCACCACTCCCAAACCAGCAAAGGTGAAAGAGGATCCAAAACCCACAGCAAACTGCTTGTTTTCCTTGTTTTGTGGGATACTTGCTGCTGTGACACCAGCCAAAGCCATTAAAGGCTAGAAAGAGAGGAGGAAGTAAAAGCTTTTGAAAACGTTCACCACTGCCTGGCAGATGTTTGCATATTCCCAATAAACTTGACTCAGTCCCTGTGCCATTGTTTGCTCAGGGCTTTTCCCCACCCCTCCTAAAAGCCTAATGTTTCTTTTGGGGAGATTGTTGGTACCATTGTATCATTTCTGCCATTGATTTTATGTAACTTACAGAGTTGCGTATCTTTCTGGCCTTGACTCTGAGCAGATCAGTGGTTTCACACTATTTTATCAATTATTCCTGCCCAAGCTGGAGTTTTCCCTTGCCTGACCTGTGTTCTGCTCCACAGTTGACACTCCAGATCCCTACGTGGAGCTGTTCATCCCCACTGCCCCTGACTGCAGGAAAAGAACCAAGCATTTCAACAATGACATCAACCCTGTGTGGAACGAGACTTTCGAGTTCATTCTGGACCCCAACCTGGAGAATGTTCTGGAGGTAAATCCCATGGCTGGGCTGGGGAGATGAAGGGTAAAATAACAGTGGCTTACGTGTGTGTGGCATCTGATGTCTCAAGATCACCCCTTTGTTTAAAATGTTAAACCTGGGCTTAGCTGTGGTGCTAGGCAAGAGGTGTTGGATAAATTGAATTCTTAAAGGAGTAGCCTGAAGAGTCATTACAAGATATGCCTGTGAGTCATCTCTTGGACAGCTCCTGAGGGATAGTAGTTTGTTATTCCTTACATCAGCTGTGGAGTACTCCCTGCTTCCTCCCTGATTCAGCTCTTACAGACAGGGAATAGTAGGGCTTAAGTCAAGTGTCTGCCCATGGAGACAAAGCAAAAGGCTGATTCTGCTGTGTCCTCCAGCCAGGAATCCTCTGGGGACCCCTCTGTGTGCAGCCTTGTTGGCCAAGCCACTGTTCAGTCTCAGTGTGTTAAACTTCTCCAGGCTGTGCACAAGAGCTGAATGTTAGATGTGTTTTCTGAGTGGGCATGGCAAAGGTTTAAGGTTAGCTCTGGTCCTTTGTGAGCTTTGTTCTTCGTAGAGGATGGCCCTGCCACCTGCTCTCTTCTGACCCAAGGTTATACAGTTCAGTCTGAAAAGGATAAAAATTACTGCAGTCACAAACACAGCAAGGTGGATTGCAGGTAGAAATGTGTCTTTGCAATAACTAAAGGCTGTTGCTGGTTCTGAGATAGTACAATAAAATTCCCTGAAAATTGCCTGCAAAGAGTAGATGATAACATTTAATAATGGTTAATTGTTGACCTCGTAGTGTAGGCAAGAGCCTTTGGATTCTGCAGTGAAGTGCAGTGTCAGAAATATGTAAAATCACCTCCCCACCCAAATCTTCTGTGAATTCTGAAGCTCAGACTCCACAATCCTTGTGACTCCTTGGGTTGTTTTAATCTGCAATTTTAACTCTATCCAGAGTGCAGTTTTCCCTCTGAAGTGTAAGCAGCTCTTCAAAATCCCACTAAAAAGTTTTTGCTTTTGGTTTTAAGAGACAATGCTCACAGATTGCAGGAATGAGCATAAAGTTCTGCAAGAAAACAGAAAAATGTAAATACCATTAAAATAATGACTCTGTTCTAAAATAAAGAGAATTCATAATTGCAATGCATTGCTTGTGGCACAGGATGAAAAAGATTCTTTATAGCTGAGGATAGGCTGATCCCAGATGTAGCAACTGATTATTCAAGTGATTGTATCTTGATTCCTTTTGTTTCCTGCAAAAGATACAGTCCAAGCCACGAACATGTGATATTTTAGAAGATATAATGCCACAAAGTGGAAAAAAACCCTGTAAGTCAAATGAGTCTGGAGATCTCATTTAATAAAAATTGTGTAAATGATAATTTGAAATTCCTTCTGAATATCTTACTTGGAAAGCAGCCACTGGGAAAAAAAAAGTCTGCTAAACATAGATCAACATGGATTAGAGCAAAAGCATAGAATGGTGTTCTGACATATCCACATCCATGTTTGGATATTACCACATTTTGGAAAGGTCTCTGCTCCAACATGGAGGGTATGAGAAGAGACTTGAAGGTCTGGCTGGATACAGAGAGCAGCTTTGTGTAAATTGGAATGCTGCACACTTTGCCAAATCACTGCTGTAACAGCCTTGGTCTGTAAGAGTCAAAGCTGGGGTATGTGGATTCCATCTTCTCTCAAAAGTTGCTGGATGGTTTTCTGGCCTATCACAGTTGGAACGATGCAAGTTTCTCCATAGGGAAATTTTACTGACTGGAAATCTGAAGATACTGTGCTTTATATGTAGAATTTGAAGGTATTAGAAAGATGGTGAGATTTGCTGCCAGAAAGATGCTGGGATGAAAATCCCATTGTGAATAATCCTGGTGTACTCCTGCAGTTCAGTTCCTCTATTTGCCACCTCCATTGTCCATTTGCTTATCCTGGTTTAAAAGAAATGTCAGTTGGCACTGGGCATTGACTGGGTTGAGTCAGGCCCATTCTTTTTCCATAATTTTTTTTTTTTTTTTTTTTTTTTTAATTCAGGCGTAGGCTTTATGGAATTAAAAAGGGATTTCTTGCAGCAGGATTGAATATTCAGATATCTCTTCCAGGTAACTCTCATGGATGCCAACTATGTTATGGACGAGACTCTTGGTACATCCACATTTCCCATCTCTTCTCTGAAACTGGGAGAGAAGAAGGAAGTCCAGTTAACTTTCAATGATGTAAGTTGGACATTCATGACTTTGTTCTGGTCAGAAGTTTTCTGAGCATTCACTCTTGCCCACAGATAAACACAGAGCCTAAAGACACTTTTGAGCCTTAACTGTTTATCTTCTTACAGCCCTGCTGAGAGGAGAATTAAGCAAAGCAGTGCCACTGAATGCCTTGGTGTCCCTGCTGGAAGAATCCTCTTTAAAAGTCTAGTTTGGAACTTTCTCTGCCTAAAGCAGTTTCTTCTGCACTCGATGCAGTTTAGTTTCATGGCCTGAGTTAGTGTGAGGTTACTCAGAGTTTGCTGGTCAGTGCATTCACTGCCTCTCCTGCTGCTGCCTGTGGCTTCTAGAGAGCTGAAGGAATTCTTTTGTTATTACATGTTTCACTTTCTGTAAGTGGCTTGTTGTAACACAGACCTAGTTAACATGCAATGATGCAGTAATTGGATTATTCCCTTCAAGCATGTCTGCAAACCAGCTGGAATCACTTGAACAGGGCTTGTCTGTAATGCCTGGAAACTGTTGTTAAATCTGGGTGGAATTGAGCTTGTTCTGTACATATTAAAATCTATAAATGCCATCTGTGTTTCTGGTTTGGGCTGTAGTTTATTGTGTGAGCAGAGATCTTGATTTGTCACCACTGCTGTTTTCCATGTGATACAGCTTTAAAAGCATACTTACAGCAAATAACTGGTTAAAGGCCTATTTATTGGAAACCAGAAAGTTTCATATATGAGGTTTAGAATTTAATTTGGCATGCCCCTAGGGCAATTGGAAATTTGATACCCTCCATTATTTTCCTTTTTAAAATAACAGCATTTTTTAAAGTTTCTGCATATTTGTTTAAGTGTTTCAGTAACTCTTGGGCTTCCAGAGCACGGGCTGAGAGCAGGTCCTGGTTCTGCCAGGCATGAGGTGGGGCAGTGAGAAAGAACTGATGAATACATTTTGCAAACACAGGTCACAAAGCTATTTCAATTAATACAAGGTCTTGCCTTGCTTGAACTTCTCATCAGTGTTCAGCAAAACTTGGTAGGGAGTCATAGGGGGAAAAAACAGTGCAAAAAAGGCAAATACACTCCGAAATTTATAAGCAAATAATAGTTAAAGGGAGATAGGTTGAGTCTGATGTAGACAATGTATACATAGCATGTATTCCTGAAATAGCTGAGGCAGCTTGTATAAGAAATGCCATGATACCTCCCTGTTGGAATGCTTCCCTCCAAGGATTTATTTCATGTGCATACATTTTTATAAGCACTGGATCACTGCATGGTTTCAGGAGTGCTTTCTAAATTAGTAATATCAGGTGGGGAATAATGTAATTGCTTCCCTGCCTTTGAAGTGCTTTGTCAGTGACTCTTCACCCTGTTTGTTCATGTTCCTCCCTTTGTTGTTTCTCTGCCTGTTCTTTCTCCCCCTACCTTGCTCATGCCCTGCCTCATTTGCAGTTCCCATTTCAGAATTGGGTCTGCATGCAGGAGTCAGAGGCAGCTTTGCATCCCAGATCCTTCATTGCTGTCTGAGGGTCAAGCAGACATTCAGGCTGGTGGTGTTGTGGCTCCATCCCTGGTGCTCACATGCCCCAAGTGAGGAGGAGAGTCTGGTTTTACATAGAGGACAATCTGAGTCTGTCACTCCTCCAGGGCTGCACCAGTGAGGCCATTGCACACAGAGAGAGGGAAAATACCTCTCCTTTCTGTCTTAGTTCCACAGCCAGTACTCCTGGATTGTGCCAGAATTGGTGCTTTATCATAATTTTTAACTTCTTGCCTGCAGGCAGCCCTTTCTGTGAAAGGCAGAACCTGTAGCTCGTGGCCAGGGAGTTCAGTGTGGTTGGCAAGTGAAGCTGTTGTGCAGTGACATTTATTGGATTTTCCAGCAAGTTGTAAGCAATCACCCTTCCTGATTGCTAATTAAGGCATGTTTAGCTGTGAAGAGACACTTGGTGGCTTGTGTGGAACACAGAGCAGTGATTCCCTCGCACAGGTGGCACTTAGATGTGATCCTTGGTTCTCCTGTCAGCCATGAGTGGGTGAAGAGAATCAGATCCCCTCAGGGCAGAGATGAGTTGCACTGTCAGGAAAGGATTAGCAGTGCAAGAAAGGCAAGACAGTGGGATCTGAGGAATGAAAGTCAGCACTTACCAACATTTTCCACTGTATTCCAGTGCTAGTGGTGTATTTTGGAATCATACTGTGTGATTTTTAAAAAATCCATCGAGAAGAATCTCATTCATATGTGCCAAAAGTATGTTGCTTTTTTTTTAAAAAAAAGTGAAGAGGAAATAAAGAAAAGAAAGAAAAAGAAAAGAGAGAAAGAAGTTCTGACAGTAGTAGTTGATGTTCCAGATGTTTTTGTGGGTTTTCCCTCTCTAAGTGCTGTAACCATATTTAAATATTTCTTGTTTAGGTCACAGAAATGACTTTGGAATTGTCTCTGGAAGTATGGTGAGTATCTCTTTTTTTTTTTTTTTTTTTTGAGGGTGAAAATCATGCCAGCAACAAAGAAATTTTTTTTTTATTTAAAACTTTTAATTAAAATTTTCGTGGAATCACAAGATATCCTGAATTGGAAGGGACTCACAAGGATCACCAAAGTCCAACTCCTGGCCCTGCACAGGACACCCCAGGAGTCCCACCCTGTTGGGATTGTCTTAAAAATATGTGAGGTAGAGTGCAAAAATTCCTTGTTGTAGCACAGAAATACCAGTTTGTAAAAATGAGGAAATCTTACACCTTTGGTTTATTTTCACATTGTAATTCTGTTATTGACTAAACACCCTTACTAGACTGAGAGGTATGACCCTGCCAAATGTTTGCAGGAGTGAGGCCATCCCATGTAGATTTCTCAGCCTGGTTTATGTGAAGGCCTTTCCTTCTCAAGGGTTTTGTTTCTGAAAAAACCACAGATCTCACTCAGGTGCAGCTTCATCCTCACTGTTTTACCTTCTCTGGGAACTTGGCCCCTCACATGAATTTTCAGCTGCTGTTACAGAAGCTGGCCCTAAAATTTAAATGTATTTAAATGTAAATACCACACAGTGAAGATTCAGGTGAAGATTTAGGGCCAGGAGTTCTCCATGTAAAAGCTAAACAGATGCCTACCTTTATTGTCCCTTTTCCCCCCCCCCAGCTATCTTTCTCCCTCTTTCTTCACCTATCCTGGGAAAGACCAAAAATCACAATGAGGCATAATCAGAGCAACACATTTCAAGTCTAAGAATTATTTTCTGAGAGCAAGGAATTTAAGGAGTCATTTTTTGTCTGTAACTATAAATAGGAGCACTGTAAAAGTCAAATTATTTCCTGATTACTCCGGAGACTGACAAACATCCCCCAGGGATAATTTCTGCTCATCATGTTGTACTAGGAAAATGCATTTGTGGGTGGTCCTTGAGACACTCTAAACCAGTCAGACTTTGTACATTACAAGCTTTTCATATCTCTGACATTAAATAAACAGAAGATGCTTGGCTGTGTCTTCTTCTTAGGCTTTGAAATGTAAAGGATCTTATCAAGTTCTGCTGCTATTCCCTGATATCCATGCAAATTGTGGATATCTTCATGGAACATTGCTTTTCCCTCCTTTTCTTAATCCTATTATTTTATTACATAATAGGTTGTTTAAAAAATCTGGACAATTATTATCTGAGCCTCAATGGATCCATTTCACCATTGAGTGCTTTTCAGGGGGTACCAGGGTGGATTGTCCACTCCTGCTCTCTGCTGTCCATGGGAAGTGGCAGCTGAAGTTGTACCTTTATTTAAGTACAGCACTGAGAGCCTTACACAGCCTTGTGCACATTTTTTATCCCACAACATGGGGAAAAATACAGAGAAAAGGGCTTAGTTTTTCCTGTGGTGTGCCAGTATGATCTGTGGTGTAGATTTATAATTGTATGTGAGTGGAGAGCTCACTTGCTGTATTTAATTATTTGCTTTTGTCAGGAAAATTAATCCACAAACACCAGAGGTTTATGTTAAAGAAGGAGACAGAGGAGTCCTTTTTCTTTATTGGAATAAAGGGAGAGGCCATAGGGCATCCTCTGGGATCTCTCAAATTTTTGGAGGACACAGCCTCCTTTTATCCTAATTTCCCAGCCACATTCCCCTCTCTCTTTCCCCATTGGCTGAGTTATTTGAGATTTTCCCTCTAATGTACAACCCTCCCTGTTAATTTTTAATTCTTATAGAATTCATGGTTATTCCTCATTGCTTCTTTCATCTTCCAATATCCAGTTTCATTTATCTGCAAACCTACAGTTTGTTTGTAAAGGCAAGTATCTTTTTCCATCCATCAGTCAGTGGAATCCATCCCATTGTTTCTTTTATCTCTCAGTGCTAAGCAGACCCACAGCTTATTTGTCAAGACAAATCCTTCATTCCTCTCACTTTCAATGAGTTCTATATAAAATTCATGTCTTAAAGGCACGTTGTATTTGCCTCCATGACTTCAGCGCTGGTGGATGGTGTCACATGGGAAACACTATTTAATTTCATTTTGTCTGAGCGTGTGAGGCACACTGTGTGTGTGCTCCATTGCCATGGGGGTGCTGGAGCTGCCAAGCTGTGACAGCCTGTCCCCTTGCCCACAGCTCCTCGACAGACCTGCGGTTCAGCATGGCCCTGTGCGATGAGGAGAAGAGGTTCCGGCAGCAGCGCAGGGACCGCATCGCGCACAGCATCAAGGCATTCCTGGGGGACAGCAGCCACAGCCTCACCTCTGCCCGTGATGTAAGTTGGGACAGCTCCCCCAGCACTAGCATCCCCTTCGGAATCCTTCCTTTGCCTGGGAGAGGAGAGAACGAGGTGTGAGAGGTGGAAGGGTTCAATGGAGAAAGAGTGTTGTTCATAAAAATTCTTTTCCTCTATGAACATACAGTATTTAGCCTGGAGAGTAATTTTTCTTGGCTCTAAATTTATAAATTAAAGTTTATGGCTAGAGGAAGCTATAAAAGGAGAGATTTAGATTAGGTATTAGGAAGAAATTCTTCCCTGTGAGGGTGGTGAGGTCCTGGCACAGGGTGCCCAGAGAAGCTGTGGCTGCCCCTGGATCCCTGGATGTATCCAAGGCCAGGTTGGATGGGGCTTGGAGCAGCCTGGGATACTGGAAGGTGTCCCTAGGATGGCAATGGATGAGCTTTAATGTCCCTTCCAACCAAATAATTCTGGGAGTCTGTGATTCATTGGCCCCTTAAACAAACTGCTCCAATTTTTCCTGTTTGAATCCCAGGCTTTGTTAAGGTGTTGGCTCTGAGGGGAGATTGCCATCTGAAAAGTGCCTCAGGGTGTATGAAATACCTGCTGAATCCTGCAGTGGCTCTGGGCACTCACCCAGCACAGAATGTGCCCCTGCATGCCCAGTACCCATCCCATGCTTTGTGAGCCTCATCTCTGAAAGACTAGGCAGGAAATGAGCTGGTTTAAATTTAGAGTCAGCTTGGAAATTAGTTTATTTCTTTCCTTCCTTCTTTTCCTTGAGCCTTGGATTTCCTTGGATTAGGGTTATGAAGTTTTATTTCCTTGAAACATGAGGAACTGCAGCTTTCCTTGACTTGCTTTGAACCAAGCCAAGAAGGGAAACCAGTAGATCTCAGTGGGCTGATGGTGGCTTGGGTTAAATCACAGAATCAGGGAATGGTTTGGGTGGCAAGGGCCTGTAAGGATCATCCAGTGCCACCCCCTGCCATGGGCAGGGACACCTTCCACTATCCCAGGTTGCTCCCAGCCCTGTCCAGCCTGGCCTTGGACACTGCCAGGGATCCAGGGGCAGCCACAGCTTCTCTGGGCACCCTGTGCCAGGACCTCATACCATAGTGAAGAAGGGGCCCAGATCCTACTGAGCTCTTCAGTGATTTCACAAAACACTGCATTATTTAGGGTTAATTAAGAATCCACTTGGGACAGATCTCCTTACTTTGTTGTAGCTTTTCCATCCTCTTCCTTTCCTTCCCATTCCCTCTCCTGTGCTGCTTCCAGAATTGTGACAGGAACACTTTGTGCCTGTGGGGGTGTTAAGCAATGAACAGAGTCCTTGAATTAATCTGGGTTGATTCCTTCATTGGCATTGATTCATTTTGTGCATTTTTAGTATAAGGAGAATGTGACTGTTTTGCAACCAGCACTAAAGAATATCTTTTACATTTCCATGAAGTTTTGAGCAGGTGGTAAATACTTTATTGTGTACTTTTAAGCTCTGTCTTGTTTTGTGAATGTCCTTCTGTGAACTTTCTGAGGAACATGAAAGAATTTAACAAGTATTGTACATATTTTAATTGGACTGAGATAAATTGTGTGTATTGTGAAGGAACATTTTCAAGGTTTCCTAATTTTCAGTTCAGTTATTTTAATTTTGACACATGCAGTTCTTATCAGAGTAGGAATCTGTCAGAGTGGCATTGTGTGACCTAGAGCAGAATAGGATCTTCCTCAGAAAGGATCTGGATATTCTGCCAAGCTCCAGTTGAAGCTCAGTGCCTCAGGTCTCAGTTCCATGCAGGTGGTATCTGTGCATGAATTATTACAATTATTAGCTAAGATCTCTTATTCTTTGTGTCATCATCTTCCCTTGGTATCCCTCACTGTCTCCAATGCTGAAATTTTATCAGTTGAACTGCATCTTCCCAGACAGTAACTGTAGGTATCCTCCCATTTTTCATATGCCAAATGTGTATCTCTAAGCGGACTTCTCAGAATTTTTATCTGTTTCTTAGCAATGAAGAAAACCTTTTTGTTCAAATTAAACTCTAGTTTTACTTTTATTGCTGCAGATGGAAGATAGCAGGAAGATTTATGGGATGTTTGCAGTCTTAACATGAAGTTAGGAGACATTGAGTAGTTTTAGCTGTCCGTGGGCTTTGTTTAATCTTGGACAGGTCACATGCTCAAAGTTCACCCAAGCTGCTTCATCTATGAGTAGCTTGTGCTTTGCAGGGATGCTGAGAGATTTTAATACCTCTGAATTCATTGTACGTGTCTGGATGGGGAAGTGAGTAGTTTCAAATTTCCTAACTTAATCCTGAGGCACGTTCTGGAAACACAGAGGTAGAGATTTCTCGTACTTCTGTTATTGCTCAGTTTATTTTTTTAAATTTTTGCTGCTTCAAGCAATTTTCTAAAAATACCATAATCTTCTAAAGAAAGCATATAGTTCTCTGTGACTGGATTTGCAGAACAATTTTTTAATAATCATTTGTGTGCCCTATGGCATTCTTTTTCCACCACAGGTATTCAGATTTTGTGCACTGTGTTTCCAGGGCATTTGGATAAAGACATCTGCACTACTCATTCCCAAAACAAGATTTAATATGGTTTAGCTTTTTCTTGCCTGATTACTGGAAGATATGGTTTTGGTTTGAGTGAACTCATGTGCTGGTTGTTCTGTACAAAGGATTTGGGGTTCAGGAGTGTGCAGCCCTTGGTATCCTCTTTCCTCTGTTCTTCATCAGGACATGGTTTCTTGGTTCTTGGCTCTGGGTGCTCTGGGTGCTGCTCCTTCCCCCCTCCCTGCCTCTGCTGTATTTATCCCCTAGGGCAACTTGCAGGATGGGTGCATTTCATTTCAATTTTTAGTGTTTTGTGCCCTTAAACACATCAGAGACTGAATTGGAGGTAAAAAGCTGCTTTAACAAACCTGCCTGCTTCCTCTGCAGAGCAGGAGAGGACTCTGAATCTGCCTCATTTGATTTATGCTGCAGCTCAACTTCTATTGAAATAAATGAGTGGAAATGTGCAGTAGGTGCTTCTCTTCAGTTATTTTTTATCATCATATTAAAGTTTTCTTTATTTACTGTGCAATGTCCATGGGTGCTGGGGAAGTTCATCCTGGAGAAAAGGAGGCTCAAGTGGGGGACCCTCTGGTTCTCTGTAACTCTCTGAGGAGGGGGCAGGCTCTTCTCCAGGGAACATGGACAGGATGAGAGGGAACAGCCTTGAGCTGTGCCAGGAAAGGGTCAGGTTGGATATTAGGGAAAGTGTCTTCATGGGAAGGGTAAAGCATTGGAAGGGGCTGCCCAGGGCAGTGGTGGAATCATCATCCCTGGAGATGTTTAAAAAATGTGTGCTTGTGGCACCTGGGACAAGGTTTAGTGGTGGAGACAGTGGTGGTGCTGGGCTGATGGTTGGACTTGATGATCTTGGAGGTCTTTTCCAACCTGAACGATTTTGTGATTCCATCATCCACCTTCCCCTTGCTGTATCCACCCTTCACAGTGCAGGAATCTGGGATGCCCAGAGTGCCTGTGGATCCAGGAAGCATTTGCAGTCAGGATGTTGGTGACTCTCCTGGACACTGCCAGCCTGTCTCCGTAGAGGATTCCTCTGCCTCCTGAGGGACACTCCCATGTTCCCTGGTGCCAGTGCACTGATGAGTGGAGCAGTGGTGCTCTGGAAGTGTTCTCACATGCCTTCCCCAGGCTTGCACCTGCAGGTGACACCTCCATCCTGCTGGGATGTGTCTGCTCAGGCTGAGTGGGCAGTGCTTTCAAAGCCTCCCCATGTTATTACAGGAGTGATTACTGACATGGCTCTTCCTTCAAAGCAGCTGCTCCGTTATTGGGGTGTTGGCTTAACAAAACATATCCCAAACCCTTCCTGGGCTGTGTCATTTTTGGGATAGATCCTTATCTCTGGAGCTGCAGCATGAATGTGGGGCTGGGGAATACTTGTGGTTTCTATTACTAAAGCTGAACACTTACGAAGGAGGTAACAAAATAATCCCACTGCATCAAGAACAAGCAGTTTTGGGGAGTGGAAGCCTCAAAGAAACATCTTGAGTGCCTTGGTCATTGTTCATGGGCATCTCCTTGTGACAGTCTGTCCTCAGGGTAGTTTCATGGCTTGGAGCATGGAGTCTGCAGAAAGAGCAGGACTCTGTCATCATATGGATCCTTTTCTAGTCACTAATCCCATCTATTGGCAGCTGAAATTGCCTTTCAGGGAGATTTTTGTCAGGTTAGCAGTTTGATCAGATAGGGGCTTTCTGCACAGCTGTGTGATTCTTTTTATACTCAGTAGCAACCAAGAGGTGGATCCTTTGTCCCTACTGAACAATGGAAAATTCTCCTGGGTTTTGGAAACTGGGAACCAGATGAGCCCTTTGCTTAGGCCAAAACATATGGTGGTGGGAGCAAATGAATTTTTATTTCATTTTGTCTTCTTTTTAGATACCTGGGGAAGCTCTGCAGTTGAGGGGAATGACCTGCATGTTCGGGCTGGGCAGTAAGAAGGAGAAAAGTGTAAAATAAACCCCTGTGGACACAGTTTTAACCTACTGCCACAATAAACATGTCTGGTTCTGCTCACTCCTCTCTTGGTGGCTGAGTAGTTGTCCAGATCCCCATGAATTCCCATTACCTCTCTGGCAGTTTTTGCAAAGTGGTTGTCTTCATGTTGAGATTGTCTTCATGCTATGTAGTAATACTGAATGTTTTTGTTATAAAACTTGTTTTTAAACTCCCAGTCAAAATATTATTTGTCTCTGTTCTGTTTCTCATTAGTACATTTTACTGCCTTTGGCTCTGTCACAATGATATGAATTGGATTAAAGCTGGTGTTTGGGTTGCTTTAAAAATCTCTGTGGTCTTGTAACTCAATAGTTCATTTAATAACTGAATTTAATATCTCCTCTATTTCGGATTGTGGTTAAGAAGGACAGACATTCTAAAGAAATTCTGAGAATATTTTTGTTTAGAAATCTTGCTGCAAGTGATGACTTCTTCAAATAAATTCTAATCCTTCTTGGGGTGTCCAGGGGCTGGACAGGGTGCTCGCAGGTGTGTCCCTTGTCACTGATGTGGGTTGTGTTGCTCTCATCCCTGCAGGTGCCGGTGATCGCCGTGCTGGGCTCGGGAGGGGGGTTCCGGGCCATGGTGGGCTTTGCTGGAGTCATGAAAGCACTCTATGAGTCAGGAGTCCTGGACTGTGCCACTTACATTGCTGGCCTCTCTGGATCCACCTGGTAAGGCCTTTCCCTTGCTTCCCTGCAGCATGTTCTGATGGAATTGTCACGAGAGCTGACTTATTTCTGTGGCTACAATTCACATTTTACACATCCAAGTCTGCTGGTGGAGGTGTTTTGGATGCTCTGAAGGGCAAGAACATCTCAGGCTCCAGGTGCTCTTACAGGAGCTTTGAGAGGAGGAATGGGTGGAAAGAGGTGCCACACATATGAATCCATATTTCTTTATCAACACCTAATGCGTGTTGTTTTATTTTCCTGATGAAATGTGAAAAACCAAAAAAATCCCTTGTGGTTTGAAGCTGATAACTCAATCAACCCAAAATGTGTTGTATGCTTTGAGAAGGCTTTCAGAGCTCCTCAAAATCACAGAAAGATTGCCAGGCAACAACTGGCAGAACCAGAGGACACAGTCTTAAGCTGCATCTAGGGAAATATAGGTTGGATATTAGGAAAAAGTTTTTACAGAAAGGGTGATAAAATATTGGAATGGTTTGCCCAGGGAAGTGGTGAAGTCACCATTCCTGGATGCGCTTAAAAAAAGACTGGATGTGACACTCAGTGCCATGGTCTAGTTGAAGTATTGGGCTTGGTTGGACTTGATGTTCTTGGAGGTCTCTTCCAACCTTGTGATTCTTGTGAAAGATCTCTTGCTCCATTTTACACCCGGTGTAAAATGCTGGTGGATTTACTGGGAATGTCTAGGGTCTGGCTGCCACCCTGCAGGGCATCCCACTGTGGATTACCCACTGTCTCAGTCCCACTGGCACTCTTTAATTTAGACAATACATCAGGTTTTAAATAGTTCATTTGGCCTTGAGGAGCAGGCACAGGTATTGATGGGGGAGATCTCCCTGTTATCTTCAGTTCCTGATAAGTAGCTGTGAAGAAAAGGGATTCTTTTTGGAGATGCCCAGAGAAAGGACAAGGAGTAATTGGATTAACTCTCAGAGAAACTGTGTTGCAGTGAGAGTGGCCAAGCACGGGAATGTGTTGAGCCATTCTTACCTGAGTAGGCTGGGGATAATGTCATCCTCTCAGTCTGACTCAGGAAGTGCTCATGTGAAAGCTGAACTTGACTGAGCACAGCCCTGAGCAGCCTCATCTGGCTCTGCATTGAGCAGGAGACTGGAGCAGAGACCTCGAGGGTCCTTTCAGACTCAGGGATGAGATTATACAAATGTCTCAATTCTTAGAGAGAAAAAGATTTGTAATATAAACGAGCAGGGAATCTGCCTGGGATGAATTTTATCACCTGGTTTAGCTCTAAGGAAGCACATGAATTTTAATTCCACACTCTAACTCCAAAGCTGACTCTTGAAGGAGATAATGATCAGTTCTACTCCTTGTATGGTTTTTTTCATCAATTATTTTTCATTATGTGAAACTTGCTTCCCAGACTAGAGGGAAGCTTTCAGAATGCCGGGAGGGTTTGAAATGCCAGAAGTGTCTGTGAACTAGAGTAAATTTCTCATTTAGGTTGGATTATAAAAGATTGGAACCCGTGTTTTCTATCACTGGTGTTGGGGGCAGGTTTATCACTGTCCATTGAGAGAGATGGATGGACTTCTGTCACAGCTGTGAAAAGCAGAAGGTGGATGAAGAGCAGTGGAATAGTGCCACGTGGTGTTAAAACATTCCCTGTGATTCTAGGGAAGGGTTTGCAATCCCTGCTCAGGACAGAGGTCACTCTGTTGGCTATGAGGTCTGTTTTGGGGAAAACCCAGAGGTGAATATGTAGTTGATCTAATGCAAACCTATAAAACCTGAGTTAAAATAGCGAGATTATCTGAACTGTTCCAGATTGGACACAATTGTGTTTGAATAAATTTGCTTTTGCTCTCTGATGTCACCCTTCAGTCTTTCCTTGCTTGACGAATAAATAAACTGACACTTTGGCACTCCCTTTCTTTTCCATGCAGTCTGTCACTTGGGAATAATTCTCTTTTCTTTTTTTCCTGAAGGGTGGAAAATTCCTTTCCTGGCGGGAGAGGCAAGTTTTTGCTTGTCCCCTCAGCTGCATGCCTAACCTTGGAGCAATGCTTTTCTGCCATCTTGCTTCAACTTTGTGCTTCAGCTTGTGACTTCTCCAGCTGCATTCCCCTTTCCCTGCACCAAGGAGCTGACATGGAGCCTGTGGATCCAGTCCTGGCAGCCCACGTGGGACAGGGTTGGTTGTGCTGTAACAGAAATGGCTGGGCATGACCTCAGGGCCAGCCTGACCCCCTGTGTCAGCTGTGCCTGGAGTAAGGGATGTGTGCCTGAGCCAGATCACTGGGTAAATAATAGTAAATGAGCCTCTCATAGATTAGAAGGGCCTGTCTTGAGTCTTGGAGTGGCCTAACCCAAGCAAGTGGAAGCCAGGGCTGCCTGCACACGTGTCTGGGCTTTGTTTGCAGTAAAACTAAACTTGTTTCTCAGGAACAAACTCATGATTTGCCTCTTCCACGTCCTCAGAGTCAACTAACTCTCTCAATAGGTTGTAGTTACTGTACTTCAGTTTATTATGGAAGCATCATATCCTGGAAAGTGGGGCCATATCCAGGCCAGAGCCCCAGCATGGGCAGCAGGACAGGGATTGGGATTGTGTCCCTCTGCCCTGCTCAGGTGAGACCCTGAGCACCTGCAGAGCTGCTCCAGCCCTGCCCCAGCACAGCAAGGAGCTGGAGCTGCTGCAGAGAGCCCAGAGGGGCACCAGGATGAGCAGAGGGATGGAGCAGCTCTGCTGGGAGGAAAGGCTGGGAGAACTGGGATTGTGCACCTGGAGGAGCTTGGGGGTGACCTCACTGTGGCCTTGCAGTGCCTGAAGGAGATGACAAAGCTTACAAGGGATGGAGGGACAAGACAAGGGGGAATGGCTTCCCACTGACAGAGAGTAGGTTTAGATGGGATATTGAGAAAAAATCCTTCCTGTGAGATTGATAAGGCCCTGGCACAGGATGCCCAGAGAAGCTGTGTTTGCCCCATCCCTCTAAGTGTCCAAAGGTCAGGTTGGACAGGGCTTGGAGCACCCTGGGATAGTGGAAGGTGTGACTCTAGAGGGGCTTTAAGGTCCTTTCTGGCCCAAACCATTCTGGGATTCTGTGATATGCTGAGATATTTTAGGAATTTTTCAGTAGTGATAATGAGCTGGAGGGCAGAGAGATGCTTTTTGCAGGGAGAGAGCTCCATGTGTCCTTCTAGGACCTCTGGCTGTGCTAACTGGAGGAGCTATTTTCAGCTTTGGACATTCTGTCTGTTATCCCTTAAATAGAAAAATGAGGACTCTTTAATCATTTACTTCTTACACATTATGGAAAATGCATGTTGAGTGTCTGATCCTATGCTTGTATTTAGAACAAGTTGCTCAGCTTTCTGTGCTTTGAGAAAAAGGAATTGACAATTTCCTGTATAAATGGAGAGTTAATTAACCTGATTTAATCAGTAACCCTACCAACTCATTTATGAGGTATTTGCCATTGCAGGTACATGTCAACTCTGTATTCCCACCCGGATTTCCCAGCCAAGGGCCCAAAGGAGATCAATGAGGAGCTGATGCACTCTGTGAGCCACAACCCGCTGCTGCTGCTCACCCCTCAGAAGGTCAAGCGCTACATCGAGGCTCTGTGGAACAAGAAGAGCTCAGGGCAGCCTGTCACCTTCACAGACATCTTTGGGATGCTCATAGGGGAAACACTCATCCATGATGTGAGTGCTTCTGATGCTCTTAAAGCTGGCAAACTCATTTCATTCCCACTGTCACTATTTTCTTTGAAATTACCTCAGTGCATTTAATAAAGTGTGCACATTTTGCTATAAGAAACAGCATTTTCTTAAAAACATTCTAATGTCAGTGTGAAAGATCCTCTTGGTTTTTTTTAAAAAGAAGACAACAGGAGAGCTTCACACTGTTGTGTTCTATAATTGAAAATTCCTAATTGGCTGAATCAGGCACAAAGACTTGAATTTCAAATGAGTCAGGTAAGCAGCAGCTGGATTCGGTCTTGTGGCAAGATTGAAATGTGTCAATAGATTTGCAGATGTGTTTAGTACACTTCTATCCCTCATGAGTGTACACTGATAGTGGGTTTTAAACAATATCAAACACTGAAAAAGAAGCAACACATCTTTTAGTGATAGATGTATAGAATTCTGATGCTGAAGGGCTGTTAATGATTGTGTGAGATTGGTTAGAAGTCCCTGTTTACCAAGGGATGATAAAAAAATGCATAGACATTTAATTTAAATCACAACCTGACACATCAGTGAAAAACTTTTCTTACCAAATTTCATCAACAGGAGGAGTGTCCCAAATCTTTATATAAAATAAAAACATGATATTTATTTTAATTTTTTAAAAATCATATATGAATATAAAGTCACATAAATATATATATAATATAATTTTTTATTTTAAATTATAAAAGATAACTATAAATATTGTATGTTATATATATATATATATATATATATATATATATATATGAATATATGACACAGATGTCTTTCTTTCCCTGCAGAGGATGGACACCACTCTGAGCAATATGAAAGAGAAGGTCAATAATGCCCAGTGTGCTCTGCCACTCTTCACCTGTCTACATGTCAAACCAGATGTCTCAGAGCTGATGTTTGCAGGTGTGTTCCCAGTCTGTGTTGAGTCACTTGTAGTAAGAAGAGAGGTGTGTGGCTGGTTAAAAAAAACTTTTTTTTTTTTTTTTTTTTTTTTTTAACATACCTGCATCTGACTTCTGGGAATCTGACAGTGATAAGAAGTTACTCAGGGATAGGTGATTACATATTCAGGTAGGAGTGCCAAGCCAGAGAGAAGCCTGGTGACTCCAACAGGGAAAAGATGTTTAAAGTAGTTTATCAAACAGGGAAAGGAAAATGTCCTCAGTCACCTTCTGTTTCAGAGAAGGGTGAAATCAACAGTTAGACTTGATGATCTCAGAAGTCCTTACCAACTTTAATGATTCTGTGATTAAAATTGGACAAATTAGGTATAATGCTTCTTTTTCACTTCTTGCCCAGTGTGAAATGCTCTTGGTAACACACAAACCCCCCCTCTTTTGCTTGTATTTATTCCATAGGTGTTAATCCCCTCTGGTAACTTCAGTTGAGAGTGGGTCCAGTTGTGGAAGATGCTACACTAAGATAAGGATGTATGCATCTATATATAGTTATATCCAAGAAATGGAAAGGGAAGTGCCAGGTGATTTGCCTCAGGTTTATTGTATTCATTGTGTTCATTGTATTTCCTAAAATAGTCATTTGGAGAAGTTGCTGTCAAAGCTTTGATTGGAAACGAAAATGAGGAATTGTAAATTAGGCTAAATATTTAATGGGAAAATATATCTTTAACTTTGCCACTTTGGAAACTGATACCTTTTTGTTTGGAAATAGGAGTATTTTGTGTTTTAGATGAACTTCTGTTTTTCAGTAAATTTTATTTGGATTACTGTTTTAAAACCAAAATGATCCTTTTTTATTATGTCTTTCTCTAAGCAAGATCAGAAGCACCTGTAGGCTTTACTTTTGCTCTAAAAAAAGATATTCCCTGTGCCAGTGGATCTTGAGTTTGCCTTTTGAAGCTGACATCTCTGTCATTATAGAGAGTGCTAGCTAGATCTTGATTTGTTCTTATTTTAAACTCTGTTCCTCCTTTTAGCTGTTCCTGATGTGAGAGCTTCAGTAAATTCTGAACAGAAATATTTGCACTTCCTAATTTATATTGATTTTAAGGCAGAAATTTTATTTCCCTGAGCAGGCTTTGTGATTTCAGAAATCTTCTTCAGTGCAAATGCAAGCTGGAGGTGAACTAACACTAATTAATTCTAATTCTCAGTTCAGCTTTGCTGTCACCCTGGTTCTGAATACATATCTGCCAAATCATGTTTATACACCTAAAAGGAAATATGAAGTTCCTGGACTGGGTCTTCAAAGGAATTTCCTTCTACTCCAGTGAATATGAAGATTTGTGGGTGATTTATTTGGAAAATAGGATGTTGTATTTGACTTAGCTCAGATAAGCATTACCCTGTAACTCCCAGCAATCATGATTAAATCTTTCCTTTTCAGGACAAGTGTTCACCTTCTGCTCCACACGTCAGCAGGAATATCCTGAGGGTGGATGGCATTCCTTGACATGTGGGGATATTTCAAAGCTGTCTCTTTTGCCTTTCTTTTTGAGAATTACTTCTGATTTATTCCCAGTCAAATTAATCCCTGCTAAAAATAGGGAAAGTCAAATAGAAGAATGGGTGAAATGGTAAAAAGAGAAATTTGTTATTGCCTCCCTTTTTGAACTGAATTCTCTGATGGAAGCAACTCCACTGATATTAAAAAAAAAAAAAAAAAAAAAAAAAAAAAGTGTTTCCAAGTCAGCTAAGATCCATTTCCAAAGGCCTACATCAATAGAATGCAAATCACTTTTGGTATTTTCTGCTAAGATCAGAAAATGCATTTGAACATTTTATTCCATGTTTTTTCTTGAGCTCTCTGTTCAATAAAATGGACTTTTAAAGATATCTTTGGCAATGTTTGAATTGTGAAGTTTATCAGCTGCTTCTCAGCTTTGTCTTTTGATATTGGATTTCCTGCAAAACTTTAGGCTGGGGTAGAATCCAAATGCCTCTGCTAGAATATTTCTCAATCCCTGGGATATTCCATGCCTGGTTTTCTGCCACCTCTGTCATTGCTCTCCGTGTTTTTAGTGGAATTGCAGTGAAGGAAAAGCAGCTTGGAGCTGAGACCCACATGAGGCAGGGAATTATGCTGAAGCAAGGGATGAAGAAAAGATGTCACTGTGTGTTCCTCATTTGTGATCTCTCCTTTTATACCTCTGGTTTTCCAACTTCTTTCCAACTTTCTTTTCACCCAAGTTTATTGTGATCAGAGAGAATGAGGATTCTTTCCCTGCTGAGACATCACTGACCTTGATTTGATATTCCAAATGGTTATTTGGCTTCCCATTTCACTAAAATTTCTCTGCTTGCTTCATTTCTGTGTTTTCCTCCTCTGTTTCTATTCAGGCTGAGATTTCTGACTGAGCAGAGTTTTATTTCTGACTTTGCAGACTGGGTGGAGTTCAGTCCCTACGAAATTGGAATGGCCAAGTATGGCACTTTCATGTCTCCTGATTTGTTTGGAAGCAAGTTTTTTATGGGGACAGTGGTGAAGAAATACACTGAAAATCCCTTGCATTTCCTGATGGGTGAGTATGTGACAAAGTTCAAAAATAAAAGCAATTTCAGTAGTTCATGGACTTTTAAATGGAGTCACACAAAGTGTGAGACAGGAAGTGGAGCTCTCTGTTGGAAGGCATTAATTTGAAAGATTTCACAGATATGGATTGGCATTGTTTATTTGTTTCTTGTTTCCATGGATTTTTTTTCTGATTTGGACATCTGAGCCTATGACTTGGCCTGCTCCAATCTCAGAGGTGTGTTCAGAGAGCAACCAACTGCTTAAATAGCACTTTTTAAGGTATGTGGAGTTTATTTTCCTTCTGCCAAGCACTATTCATTGTTTATTTTTTCTCTTTCAGGTGTCTGGGGCAGTGCATTTTCAATATTATTTAACAGAGTCCTTGGTGTCTCCAATTCTCAGAATAAAGGACCCACCATGGAAGAAGAATTAGGTACTATTAGTAAATAATTTCACTATGCAGAGCAATTACTGGCAAGATTCTCCCTCTGTGGAAGGATGGCACTGCTGGTGGTCATTTAAGAATGTGGAATTAATTACCTTTAGTTGCTGGCACTGCTGGATGCTGCTGAGGTGGGGAAAGAGCATTAGGAATGTTTTTTCTTTCCCTTTAGTTTCTGTTCAGTCAGAGCTGCTGAAAGTCACATGTGTCTATCCAGCTCTTTTCTGGTAGTTAATAGAATCCTCTTTTTATGTTGCTGTGTGATTTTTGGGCAGCAGAAGCTGGCAAGTATTTGATATATTTGATAGTTACTTGTGTAGCCCCTTAACACTGGGCTGTATTGTTAAAGGGATTAGCAAAATGCACCTAAACTTTCTCATTGCTGGGTTGTTAAATTGCTCCATTCTAACCACAACCTGTTGGTATCTGCTCACAAATTGAATGGTTTTTGGTATCACTCCTGGCACACAAATGGCAAGATGGCTGTAAAGAAAGAGTTGTGGCTTGGTTTGGATGGACTTTATAGAGTTTTATCTGAGAATGTAGTTAATGATGAATGGTTTTTAACACTTTTGTTTCCTATTGAGAAGGCAGCATTAGAGGGGAAGATCTGACCAATAAAAAAGTTGTCCTAGACAGCCAGCTCTTGCTGAAGAGCATGAAGAGAAAATGTAGATTGAGATAGTTTTTAAATAATAAGCTCTGTCTGCCTCCTAATGGATGGAATTCAGCTGCTTGATAATCTCTTCTTTGTGGATGAGAAGGAGACCTCCAGGTTCCTATTCCTGAGACAACTCATGGATGTTAACACCTCCTCATGGACGAGTCGTGTAAATAAATGTGATCACAGAAAAGTCTGCTTTTGAAAGATAGTAAGACACAGAATGTTATCTGCCATCTGTGACTCATTTCACACATCATTTAAAAAATATTCTTTGAAGTAGGATCAGATATGAAAATATTAATGTGATTTGAACCACAGTCTGGAGCAGAGCTGGAGATGCTCCAGTGCCTGGGACAGTTATCATTAGATAACTGGGACTGTAACATTAGATAAATGTTGCAGTTATCACAGAAACATTTTCCTAGGTCAGTAAGAGCTACTGAGAGGACAGAAGCTAAATGTCTACATTTTAATGGAGGTAAATAAAGTGCCAGGTATGTAGTGCAGAGGGGAGTGGGAAGTACTGCTGAAGTTGCGTTTTCTTTTCCAGCCCAAAAATTGCAGGAAAAATCCAATACCTGTTGCTTACATTCTAATGTCCACAGCAGACTCAGTCTCTTTAGCTGTATTTTCTATTACAAAGACTATGAGAATTTTATGACTCAGATTGTTTTGAAATTCTTAACTGTTCTGCCACTTAAGCCCCACCAGTTTAAAGAAATTTATATTTCTTTCAACAGAAAATATTAGGCTAAAGCACCTTGTGAGCAACGACAGTTCAGACAGTGAAGATGAATCACAACATCCAAAAGGTAAGGAAATGCTCAGACTTCATTTCATCATTTCCTTTTTCCATCAGTTTTTGTGTGGCTCAACAAAATAGAGAACAAGAGACCCCAGGAGGTTCTGGGCTTCACTTCATGTCTCCTGCTCAAGCTCATCATCAGGGGATTCTCTCACACATGTCTGGAATTTCACATTCACCCAAAAATGTGATTTGCTGGGCCAGAGCTCTCCAGAAGTCTGCAAGCTACTGAGCTCAGAGGCACCTTGGAATTGCTGCCAGCCCCCTAAACCAACACTATCCATTGTTTTCAAGGGTTTCCTGATCAAATATTTACCTGAGAGTGGTTTAATATGTGTTTCCAGCATTCACAGGTGTCTTCTAGCACCTTTACAAATGACATCTGATACAGGAAATTCTTCTTACATGGCATAGTGTTTGTAACAATGCCCAAATCCAGGTGCCCAGAAGAGGCACAACCACAAAGGGAATGTTGGGCAGTGGGAAGAAATTACTCTATTGACAATTATGTCTAAGTATCTAAAGCACCTGGAGATTTCTGATGTCTTAGCTTTCTGTGTTTGATGATATTTTTGGGGTGATTTTCATCTGCAAAAATCTGGTTTTATTTTTAAAAAGTGGAGCAAAGATGGGAATGCAGCTGTTTGTGATTTCAGGATCTACAGAAGAAAAGAAAATCCTGTATGGTGACACAGAGAATCATGTCATTAGCTCAGCTCAGTGATTGCTTCTTCAACTCCCCTTATGTGTAAAAACCATAGGTAGTACCAGGTTTTGTGTTTATTTGTGGATTTCCTGTTTAAACACTACAGCCAGCACCAAACACATTTCTCTCCTAGTTTGTAGCCATAGTGAACAACCAACAAATCTGGGATTGTAAACACTTGGAAATCCTTCTTACTCCATAGAATTTTATTGGACGGATGTTGGATTTCTCTGATACTTGTTTTCTCTCTACTTCTATAAAACTCAGCTCCTTTAGAGCTTTGGTTAAAGAGAGAAGTTTAAAAGCTGGATTTAAAGGATCAAGCTTGAGCCTGAATTATTTTCTTAACCAAAACATCCCAAAAGGTCAGGTTGTGATAGGTGAATGAATGCAGAGTGGTGCCAGTCCAGGTCATTGTACTGTGAGCTCCAACTGCAGACATCTAAGTCTGGATCTTTCACTGTACTCCTCAGTTAATTAAAGCCAGATACTAATTGTAGTTTACAATTTACTGTAATGATGATTTCATGTATTTTAAAATTCCCAGGCTATAGCATTATCCTTTATGCAGAATAACTCTGCTTTCTTGAGGAAAGCTGGATTTTTCACAGGCAGGAAAGATGGAGAAGGCTGTCAATGCACGTTCAGATAAATCTATGTCTACATCAGGTATGGATCTTAGCAGCTCAGGTCTATCCCTGAACCCAGAGAAAGCCTTCAGATTAATTAAGTCTTGCTCAGACTTAATTTTCCTGATGGACACCTCCACGCTGTTGTGGTGCAGATGAAAGGTTTCACTGGGCTGTGAAGCTGAAAGAATGGATTCTCTGCACTCCTCTGAAGTCATTGTGGCAAAGCTCCATCATCCAGCCCCTGGCTCACTGAAAGATTTTTTTTTGGTAGGTGCTGCAATGGTGGGGTTACACTTTCTGTGTTTAAATGCCGCTCTGTGTGTTTCCATTTTTGTGTGCAGGCACCGAGGGCGCTGAGGCGAGGCGGGAGAGGCTGCAGGAGAGCAGGCAGGAGAGCAGGCAGGAGAGCAGCCAGGAGAGCAGCCAGGAGAGCTGGGTGCAGCGCATGCTGATGGCGCTGGTGGGGGACAGCGCCCTGTTCAACACGCGCGAGGGCCGCGCTGGCAAGGTGCACAACTTCATGCTGGGGCTGAACCTCAACAGCTGCTACCCCCTGTCCCCGCTGGCTGAGCTGCTCACCCAGGAGTCCCTGGAAGAGGAGGAGCCGGCAGCAGTTGCAGGTCAGTTCACGCTGTGCTGTGTGTGGAAATGAGCGCAGCCGGAGGCAGCGCGTTCCCGGCGCGGTAACGTCACACCAGGAGGTCAGGAGAGCACCCTGGGGATTGTCCAGAGCAGAGACTGGCAGGCTCAAAGGGCACACAGTCACTTCTGTCTGCTCCCTGCCCAGTCTCTTGGCAGTGGAACAGCCACTGGAGGGATGGTGGCTCTTTGTTTGGCAGAAGGGGACCAAACTGCTATTGTGTAGGGTGCCCTTTGTGACATCCACTTTTCTTGGCCTTCTCTAAAGGGTATCCAGGTTGTTCCTTGGCTCTTACTGATGCTAAGCCTGCTGGTAGAAATGAAACATTTCCTTGGTCTCCTGCAGGAAATGAAACATTCCCTTGGTCTTCTGCAGGACTTTGTAGCTCATCTGCTGTCTTCATCTTTTGAAAAACCCCTGGAGGCAGCACACTTCTTCACACGTAGGATCACAGAATCAGTGCGTTTTGGAAGGGACCCACCAGGATAATGGAGTCTAACACCAGCCCTGCCCAGACACCCCAACAATCCCATCCTGTGCCTCTCTGAGAGCATTGTCCAAAAGCTCCTGGAGCTCCAGCAGCCTTGGGGCCCATTCCCAGGGGAGCCTGGTCAGTTCCCAGCACCCTTTGGAGGAAGAACCTTTTCCCTGAGCTCCAGACTGACCCTGCCCTGATACAGTGGATAGATTCTTACATTTGCTGACACCATGGTCTTCCCAGTGTGAATCCACTTGACAAACCACTCCCATTCCAGGGTCCCTGATGTGCAGGTGCATCCACATTTCATGTTTGCTTAAGCAAGAATGTGGATAAAGGATAAGAATTTCAGAAAAATATAAATTTGCAAAAGATGTTCTAAATCTTCCCCCATTCCATGAGGGATGTGGTGTATGGGACAGTAGCTGTGAAGAAAATTTGGATTTTGGACCTTTTGCCTTAGTGTTCACAGCAATCTGTTCAGTGAAAAGCAGTTAATTTCTTGTTCTTCTAGCACTGGAAGTGTCCAGCCCAGGCTGGACAGGGCTTGGAGCAACCTGGGCTAGTGGAAGGTGTCACTGCCCATAGCAGGGGGTGGCACTGAGAGATCTTCAAGGTCATTTCCAACCACCCATCCTATGATTCTGTGATCCATCCAGTAAAGAACAATTGCACCTCTCTGAAGGGGGTGTTCCTTCCAGGCTGTTCCTCCCAGCACAGCCCTACCAACCATCCTTGGTGACAGCAACATTCTCCTCAGCCCTCATTTCCTATTCAGAGGAAGGAGATTGTCCAAGCCACTCATTAAGCAACAGTAAATACCAGATGTCATTTAAAAGCTTAAGTAGCAGCCATGCTCTAATGTGTATTTGTTAATGTAACAAATCCCTTGCAGGGCTTGAAGAGTAATTTCCATCTGGACTCCGCTTTCTAAATATTTCTATCATCTCAGAGGTGTTTACAAACTGGGTAGTCTTAATATTTATAGTACTTGGAAAAGAGGCAGGAAAGTGGGTAGGAAATTTATGGTTGGAAAAAATGACAGTTGATGAGAATTTTGCATAATTAAGACACGTGGATAGTCTTCAGAATCAACTATCAGCTTCCTGGGATTTGATTTTGATGGAAATAAAATGCTGGTTTGACAGAACTCCACACCTCTGACACAATTACTTTGGAGTGCCTGAAACTTCTGTGGGTTAAAATGGGAAAAGTTTGACATGACTGCAGATTTTTGCTGTTAGCCAAAGCCCGCATTCATAAACCTGCAGTAACAACTCAGATCTGACAGCTGTGAGTGGTTGCAATATTACAGTCAAGAATAGTTAAAAACCCCTTGAAGTGTCAGTAGTTAATATAAAATGTAATAATTCAGTAGTGTGATGAGTGTATCCATATTTTAATGCTGTGAATTTTCCTAATATATGGAAGAGCTGAGGAGCCCAGAGGCACAGATAGAAAGGAGACTGTGGTATAAAATTTAAATCCTTATATTACCATGGCACTGGATACATTTAAGCTGTGCATATTTATTCCTAGCACTGGCAGTTTACCTGTCAGCTTGAGTGCAGAGAGAAGGCTGTATTGCTTTAAGTCTTATTCTCTTTTATTGCCAGACACTGCAAAGGAGAAATAAGTGAATCAAAAAGGATATCAATAATACTTCCCATCTCCAGTTGTCCCAAACCCTCTGCAGAGGATGAACTGTGGCTCACCTAAGGCAATCTAACAGTCATTACTGGGGATTGAATTTAGTGTCTGCAGTGCCTGCAGAGATCCCAGCTGCTTGGTTGGGGAGCAAAACCCTTGGCTTTGCTTTTCCACAGATTCTATTTGTGGACATAATGCTAAGTGTTTTCTTATTTCATCAGGAATTGTTTCATTGTGAACTCTGAGTTGTTCTGTTTCTTTTCTTGATGTTACAACACACCAGAACAATTTGAGAAAATGCCAAGTGCATAACAATGGGGACAAATAACCCCTAATCTCTGCTTCCTTATTTCAGTATTTATAGAAACAGTTGTAGTAGATGGACGTCAGTAGCAAGTGCCCTTCTCATCCCCCTCCTTCCACTGGAGCTGCCATCTGTGGCAGATCTGGTCTCTAGGACCTGCCCTCTTTATAATTTCCTAACAAATATCAGTCTGTGTATCTCATTGCTGGGAAGTTGGCAGGACTGAGCTGGCTAAACATGGAGCTGGGCTGGTAAACACAGACCCACAGAGTTGTTTAGGCTGGAAAAAACATTTAAGATCATCGAGTTCAACCATCAACCCAGCACTGCCACTAAACCCTGTCCCCAAGTACCACATCTTCCCAATTTCTCCCAGTTTGCTCTTTGATGGACTGGAAAGTACTGGTAATAGGAATGCATCTTCCCTAAAAGGCTGAAAATTAATGTCCAAGCTCTGGGATTCTATGAAGACTGTGATGAAAAACTGAAACCCATTTTTATGGCTTTTATAAATTTATCAACGACATTAAGATGTTTTCTCCTTTAAAATATAGTAAGATTATTTTGATAAATTTGATTTTAGGGTCATGAGGGCTGTAAGCAATTGTTCTTCAATGCTGGGAGGAAGTTTGTGTGGCAGTAATAACACTCCCATCACAAACACTGATAACACTTCCATCACAACCACTGTTATAGCTGATGCTGTTCTAGATTAAAGGATCTTTCATATTCAATTTTTTTAACATAAGAAAAGATGAAACTTGAACAAAAATATTTTGCAGTTCTTTAGAAGTTCTAGTGAGAACAATGGTTAAATTGTGCTTGACATGTTGTCTTTAAACAAGAAGAGGAAAACCAAATTTGTCTACTTGTGCTAAAAGGAGCTGTAGTCTGTGTGGGTTTTTTACTGTTTTTTAAAATTGTGATGAATTTGATAAATACTGATAAATTTTCATTCATTTATGCAAATTGATGATTATGAAATATATGTGGTTCTGAAATAGGTTTATAAATACACCTAGCCCTTTAGCAATAGGCAATGATTTTAAAATGTTCTCTTCTTTAGAAATTCAGGCAAATAGTGGGAAAATGGTGCCTCATTACTAGGAAAAGAGTCCTCTTATAAATAACAGAAATAGAAAACGAAATAATCTGTTTTAAAATTTGGTTTGGTGCTTGCAACATGCTGCTCCTGAAATGACAGGGAAAAGAGTTAGAATAATTTTTCATTGATGGTTTTTCTTTGCTTCAAAAATACTTTTTTTTTTCCCTGGATGACTATCATTGTCAATAGGTAGGTGCCAGGAAATTAAATTATGGCAGAAATAATTTTATTTTTCTATCCAGCATTCCTTACATTACACTGCCCTCTACAGATATGAGCATTAAATTTTTGTTAAAAGGCAAAACCATGCTCTGGAAATATTTGTAAGGTCTGGAACAAGAAAAGATTGTCAGGAGAAAAAATTTAAGTATAGCAGGGATAGTTTACTAGTGTCCAGAGAGTTTCATTTTCTAGTGTCCAGAGACCCAGTAAGTATGAAGATAACCAGGGAAAATGGATTGGTTTTCCCTGGGCTCCACCCAAGGGAAAGTTGGGGTTAGAGAGAAACATCATCAGGTTGGGCTTAGAGAAAAGAGTGGTGGATACCACACTAGGACAGCACCAGCAGCAAGTGGCTGACAGGGAATTCTGTGCAGGGCCTAAATTATGGATATAGATATAAAGATATAAGATATAGATATAGATATAGATATAGATATAGATATAGATATAGATGATATAGATATAGATATAGATATAGATATAGATATAGATATAGATATAGATATAGATATAGATATAGATATAGATATAGATATAGATATAGATATAGATATAGATATAGATATAGATATAGGTATGGGTCACTATTTCTCTTTGTTCCTGGTGGAGTGGTGAGTGTGAGGTCAGCAGGTCTGGTGCAGGTTGAAAAACAAGACCTGACAGTCCCAATTGAATGAGCAGAAGCAGATACAAGCAAAGTGCCACACGAGGGCAGAGCCACACTGAGAATTTTTGGGTAAATTTGGGAGAGCTAGGAATGATATGGGGTTGGGAGAGAACCTAGGGGAATAGGTTTGGGCAGGGGTTGTGGGACACTGAGGGGATCACAGAATATTAGGGTTGGAAGACCTCTGGAGATCATCCAGAGCAGGTGACACAGGGACACATCCAGGGGCTTTAGGATGTCTCCAGAGAGGGAGACTCCATGTGCTCCCCAGGCAGCTGTTCCAGGGCTCTGCACCCTCCAAGGAAAGAAGTTCTTCCTTGTGTTGAGGTGGAACTTGTGTTTTAGTTTATGGCTATTGTTGCTTGTCCTGTCACTGGCACCACTGAACAGAGTCTGGGACCATCCCCTGACACCCTATGGAATATCTCTTAATATTCCATAAACCTTTTCCTTTGTGTTTGGATTGTTTGGGATGATGGAATGAAGGTGGGAGGGCTGGGATCAAACCTGGGCGTTTGTTCCCTGTGGTTCATCTTGAGCCACCTCTGGGTCTGCCTGGTGAACTTGGCCTCCTGAGGGCCCTTACAGTTCTGGCTTCTCACCCCATTCTTCAGTTTTTAAGAGTTTTAGTTACACTTGAATTCATGGTGTGTTTTCCTGGGATACCCTGTGCAGTTCAAATTCCATGCTCTCTCCAGAACTTAGGGAGACACTGGAAAGCTCATCAGAAGCTCAGTTCTTAACTCAGGTGTCCCTGCTTGGTTTGGTTTTCCCGTGTTCCACGCAGATCCTGACGAGTTTGAGAGGATCTATGAGCCCCTGGATGTGAAGAGCAAGAAGATCCACATTGTAGACAGTGGGCTGACCTTTAACCTGCCCTACCCACTCATCCTAAGGCCCCAAAGAGGTGTGGATCTCATCATCTCCTTTGACTTCTCAGCCAGGCCAAGTGATTCCAGCCCTCCTTTCAAAGTAAGTGACACTGGCTCTTCCTTTCCTGGGGTCAGGAGTTTGAGGTGACTCAGTTCTATTCCACATGATCCCAGAAAAGCCTTGGTGCTGTTGCATCTACAGCTTTGGAATATTCCTTTCCACGTCAAGGCAGAATACTGCCCTGTGCCTCAGTTCCTGTTTACATGCCTTCCATGAGACAACTGGCACAAAGAGGGATAATGAAATTCCTTTGAAGCAGGAGCTTGGTTGTTTTTATGGAAATTTTGCTTTGGCACGGATTGCAGAGTTTTATTTTCTGTCAGAATTAAACAATTAAGTCATTTTCCCTGCCATACTCTCCCTCTGCCCAGCTGCTCTGCTCTGTGTGCTGTGATGTAAATGGATGGTTTCATGTCATCATCTTGCAGAAATGCATCATCTCAGGATTGCTAAATAAATAACCTTTTGGAATCAGGGCTCTCACTGGGATAATCCCAGAACTGATTTAAGTGGGACTCTTAAATCCATCCAGATCAGAGCAAAACAGCAAGAGGAAAACGGGGAGTAAGTGCCATGGCTGTTTTCTGCAGCAGGTGTGGAAAGCACAGCTGTCAGTCTGTCCAGCCTGCATGTCCACATAGCTCCAGCTGTGATCCCAAGGGGATATTAGATGATGCCTCAGGTTTTCCAGAAGTCTCTATTGAAGAGAAGGGTCCATTGTTTCTGAAGCACAAGCAGGTATGTGCTGAGGCAGACACAGGTGTATTCCTGAGACAGAGGACAGGAGCAGGACCCAGTTCTGTCCCACTGGTGCATTGCAAAGAGCAAGTGCCACTTCAGAAGTGGGCCTGTATCTATGGTAGCACTCTAATATTTTGCTCAATGACTCGAGCCTTAGTTTACCATTTTACACCCACTATCTGTAAATCTCTTGCGTATCCAAAACAGTTGTCCAAAGAAGGGTCCTATTTCATTGAAAACCAAGATCAAAGATGTTTGACCTTCCCTCTCCTCCCTCTCACACAGCCTCATTACATGCTTTTGAGTCATTATTTACAAATTATCTTGTTTACTGGGTTGTCATGAGGAAAAAGAAGCCTGTTTTCCAGAGCCCTTCACTTGGTGTGCTTTGAGAGGCATGAGTACAACAATGCATGGCTCAGTGTTTAGGAGCTCTCAGTGGTTGCCACAGCACTGGTACTGCTTTGCAAAGTAAAATTATGGATGGCTTTTCCCTCGCTGTCAGCTCTGTAAATTCACCCCCAGGTTTCTGGGGCAGACCACATTCCTTCCTGTGACTCATGTGGCAGGTGGTGGAGCCAGAGCAGGGTGAGGTGCTCAATTGGTCCTGCTGGGTCATCTGTGCTGAGATGGACTTGATTAGTCCTGAGAGCCACAGGCTGGTTTGGGCTGGAAGGGACATTAACCTCATCCCACCCCTGCCATGGGCAGGGACACCTTCCACTGTCCCAGGTTGCTCCAAGCCCCATCCATCCTGGCCTTGGACACTTCCAGGCATCCAGGGACAGCCACAGCTTCTCTGGGCACCCTGTGCCAGGGCCTCAGCACCCTCACAGGAAAGAATTTCTTCCCAGTATCCCATCTGACCCTACTCTGCCAGTGGAAAGCCATTCCCCCTTCCCCTGTCCCTCCATCCCTTGCCAACAGTTTCTCTCCGTGTTTCCTGTCAGCTCCTTCAGGCACTACAAGGTCACAGTGAGGTCACCCCAAAACTCCTCCTCTCCAGGTGCACAATCCCAGTTCTCCCAGCCTTTCCTCCCAGCAGAGCTGCTCCATCCCTCTGCTCATCCTGTTGCCTCCTCTGGACTCTCTCCACACCCTTCCTGTGTTGGAGACTTAATAATTTATGGATGACATTAACCACCCCACATGATCCCTGTCTCTGCAAACCTCCTGACTTTGCAGTGGAAGCTTTTATGCACCTGAGTCTTTTTTCTCTTTCCAGGAAATCCTGCTGGCTGAAAAATGGGCCAAAATGAACAAGCTTCCTTTCCCCAAGATAGACCCCAACGTGTTTGACAGGGAGGGCATGAAGGAGTGTTATGTTTTCAAACCAAAGGACCCCTCCTCAGAGAAGGACTGTCCCACCATCATCCACTTTGTGCTGGCCAACATCGACTTTAGGAAGTACAAAGCTCCAGGTGAGCTCACAATTCCTGATACTGAATCCTCCTTTTTCTGGAATTGCTTGGTGGTTATGTAGGGGATTAATTCAAAGGTAAAAAATAAGGTAATAAATTCTCAGCCCTAACATTTGGATGGAATTTTTGTATTTGTCCTGTGCAGGCGTTCCCAGAGAAACACAAGAAGAGAAGGATTTTGCAGACTTTGATATTTTTGATGATCCAGATACACCTTTCTCTACCTTCAACTTCCAGTATCCTAATGAGGCTTTCAAGAGGCTCCATGACCTCATGGAGTTCAACACCCTCAATAACATGGATGTAAGTATGGGGGGTTAAAGGGGCTGGGTTGTTACAAGGGGAAGTGGGTGATGTGAGTAAAGCCCTAAATCTGCCCTACAGAAGGTACAGGGCTTTGCTTCAGTGTTTGCCTGATTTTCTCATTTGGTTCTTGCCTTGCTTTTGTCATTTTACCATCCCAAGCCATTCAGGATAACTGAGCAAAGGGGACTGTTAAAGATGTAAATATGATGTGCAGGATTTTATACTTTTTTTTTTTTTTTTGGTCTAATTGGACAAAAAGGACACTGGAAGTTTTTTCTGAAGGAAATTTCTTTATTAGCTAGCTCAGTAAAAATTATTTGTAACTGATAGTTGGCAAAACATGACGTCATGATCCCAACATCTGTGGAGTGACAAGTGTAATGATCATCCCAGATAAAGATATGGGGATTTTAATCAATAAAGTGAAGAAAACTTGTTACATTAGCACAAAATAAATAAAAGTGAAGATTTAATCTTTCTCAACATAATAATTGCTTTCAACATCCTTGAAATTTAGATTTTCTCTGTTTGGATTTACCCTTGTGAGTTTTACTGGGGCTTTTTAAGTATTGTGTATTTTGTGTGACTTTTTTGGTGTTAGTGGCCTCCCCCATATTTTTACTAACTGCAGTAAGATCAGTGTATTATACACTCAGGAAATCCTGTTTGTACTAAAGCTCATCGATCCCTTTGCTCGGTGATGGAGCAGAGCTGACAGTGGGAGCAGCAGCTGTTACTGGGAGCAGGGGCTGCTGCTGCCCATTTCCCAGTGGCTCAGATGTGACTTTGCTGTCCCTGCAGGTGATCAGGGAGGCCATGGTGGAAAGCATCGAGTACAGGAAGCAGAACCCCTCGCGCTGCTCGGTGTCGCTCAGCAGCGTGGAGGCCAGGAGGTTCTTCAACAAGAGCAGCCTCAACAACAACCACACGTAGGGGCTGTGCCTGGCCCTGCCCAGGAACTGCTCCTGCCTTTGGAACTGCAGTCAGGACTAGAGTGGAGCATCCCTGCTCCTCACAGGGCTGAGCAACGCTCCTCAACACATCTTCTTGTGAATGCTCACCTCCCGGTAGCATTTTGTACTGCTTTTTAAAGAACTGAAACATTTCACTAGGCTGAGATCCTCATTTTTAAAACTGTGGAATTAGTTGGAGATAGCTGGGTTCAAGTGTCTTTTTGTTTTCTTACAAAATTGTAAACACTGGTTTCTTTTGGGAGGGGTAATTGATTTTTAATTGATGTAAATTGGGCATAGCTTGAACGGTAAGATGGAATTAGAATTAAAAAATTGAAATCCACTTCACTAAGATATGAGAATGTCTGTACCACTCAGCCAAAAATTAAACCTCTGATACTTTCTTTTTCTCATTTAATCCTTAAAATTGCATTGCTTAAACTCTTGAGCTGCTGGAAACCATGTGTTAAATTATTGTCAGTTTGTGTATTTCTAACCTGAATGTTTCTTTGTAAATTGACAGTGATTTTGAATTTGAGCATGATTAAAACAACACATTTCTGCAAAGGGACAGTGGCAATGTTTACTGGGAATTGGTAAAACATGCCCAGGTAAGAATGTGAAGCCTTAAGGGCTATTTTAAAAATATATTCTTGATACTTTGCATAATGAAAAACGATGCAAAGACAGAGATTATTTTAGTACCATCTCAACCAGTATTGCTGTAACTCTGCAAGTGCACAGAAAGTGCAGCTGCACCTCTGAAAACTTTAATTGCTAAAACCAGTAAATCCCTGGGAAGGGAAGTAACTACAGTGCATTTCTTTTAACAGCCACTGCACCAAAAGAATCATGGAAAGGTTGGGGGTGGAAGGACCTTAAAGTTGATCTCACACCACCCCCTGCCATGGGCAGGGCACCTCCCACTAGCCTAGGTTGGTCCAAGTCTATGTGCAAAGTTCTGTGGTTAAATAACATTTCCTGTATTGATCAATAGGCTTTATTTCTGTTTGAGTTAGTGCATGTTTAAAATCAAGAGAGAAAATAAAAGTAACTTATCTTAGTGCTGCATAATTTAAACATTTTCCATAAATTCTGGAATACAGAAAGGAACTGGTACCATTATATTATTGTAATACTTTCTTTTAAATGTTTTTTTTTTCCTTTTGGTAATGTAATATTTGTATTTTTTATTTTATGTACCTCCTCTGTTTCATGGAAGAGTTTTATCATGCTTTATACAGTTTATATTATCACAGTGTTACCAGATGATGAAAAATAAAACTATATTTGTCACCTGCTGTTTTCAGACAGTTTTATTTTGATAATTTGTAGGCTATTTTCAGGTTTTTTGTGAAGAGATGTGGAGCAGCTCGATGGTGTGGGGCAGCTCACAAGACTGACAGTACACAGGATGAGTCTTTGCTGCCTTTAATCTTGGATTCCTTTAAAGCAGGGAAGTTCCTTAGACATTATTAAAATAATGTGGAAGGAGAATAATAATGCAGGAAAAACCCTCTTTTGACACACAATGTGACACCAACCACACAGAGTTTTCCCATACCTAGAAATGCAATCCTTTGTTTCTCATTTTCCCTCCCTTTAATCCAGGTTCTTCTGCTTCATGTGCACAGTATTTTTTTCCAACCCAGCATGCGGTCCCTAGGAGGCAGAAAAAGGTGGAGTTAGAGAATTAATTATTTAAGGTTCAAACATTACTGTAGGGGCAGGCAGCACATCGAAGATCCTTCATGCCTGAAGGACATGGAAGTGCCAGCCTGTATTCCTGAAGGTGGTGGAGCCTTGGGGTGAGCTCAGTTCCTGGAAAACAGCTCTGGTATGGTCTGGAAACCAGCTCTGGTGGGCCCTGGGACTCCTGGCACTCAGCATGGAGCTTCTCTTCTCTGGGACCTTGGGGCAGGCTGCAGTGCCTGGATGGGCACTGGAAATCTCTGCCTGCCTTTTCCCTTAGCAGCAGAAGGGAGCGCTCAGAGTAAATCCCACTGAGCTGGGGGGTATTGGAGCTCTGGAGCTGTGACCTCAGCATGTTTGTGCTGGTGAGAAGAAAATCCCTTTTGGCAGGGAATGGGGCTGCAGCCACTGCCCTTTCCCATTCCCCTGGGCATGTTTTTGGGATGAAGCCTGGGTGATCACCTGCAGACAGAGCAGCCAGAGCTGGTGTGAGAATTGCTTGTGCAAGGAGTGGATGTGGGATCCAGCGCCAGGTTGTGCAAGTGCTCGTGTTGACAGAACAGGTTTGCTCTGGTGCTCAGTGGAAGCAGAGCCAAGCAGACGTTTCCTAGAGCTGTAAATTCAGCCCTGGCTGGCTGCTGGCACCTGGGCTGGCCAGTGCAGGGGTGTGACTCACCCAGGAGCTGCTGTCAGGGCTCCCAGAGCTCCCCATGGCAACACAAACACTGCCCTGCTGTGCGTGAGGAGCAGCCACCGGGGCAGAGCAGGACACGGCAACTCCTTAACCTGCAGACGAGCCAAACCCACAGCACTGGCTCCAGCAGGAGCAGAATTCTTACCTGGCTGTGTAACCCGTGTGTGCCAAGCCCCACAAACCTCTTAGAGAACCAAGCCAAGCCTAAAGACTCCTGGTTTTCGTTAGGTTTTGTCAGGAGAGGTTTGGGAACAGAACTGCCAAAGCAGGATGCTGTGAGCTTGGAGAGACCCGTGTGGTAGGACGGAGCTGGGTCTCAGGGCTGCCAGGAACACAGCCAGGTCTGAGAAACGCTTGCAGGCAAACGGGGCACTGAAAGGGGAGCCCCAGCTGGGATGGGGTCACTGGGGCTGGGTCTGATGTCTGCAGAGGGAGCTGCTCTGCAGCACCTGGGGCTTCCCTGCTGTTCCACCTTCACCTGGAGCCATCCTGCCAGAAAAACCTCAGGGAATTTAACACCAAACCACCTTCATACTTAAATATTTTGTCTTTAATCAGTACAGTGCTCTTCCAGTGTGTCCTCCTCAAAGGTTGTGCCAAACTGGCCACAGAAACCTGAGAACTTTGAGGAGGTTTTGGCCTTTGTGCCTCTCTCAAATCCTCACCTAGGTATATTGTTTTAGGCAAGTCAAAGCAGAGCAGGGGAAAATAGGCAGCTCTGGGCTTATTTGGGTGTGAAACTGTAATATCTGCCATTGAAGAATAAACTACACTGGTAAAGCTACACCTGCCATCCCTGGCAGTGTCCAAGGCCAGGCTGGATGGGGCTTGGAGCAACCCAGGATAGTGGAAGGTGTCCCTGCCCATGGCAGGGAGTGACACTGGATGGGCTTGAAGGTTTCCTCCAACCCAAACTCCTCCATGATTTTATGATTTTAAAGTTTTATCATTTGTTTGGTATCATTTCGTAATTTAGCTGCATTTCTGCTCCTCACCCAACTTTTTTGGATGGCCTGGGGGGATGGATGGCTGGGCCAGCACTGACAGCATGGGACACTAGAGTTGTGCCAGGCAGTTTGTAAATTCTGGGATGAGGAGAACATAAGAGACACCCTCTGCATCCCACTGGTGCTTAACACCTTCCAGACGTCTTCTCACAGCTTGTTTAGGGCGTGTGCTGGAAAACACAAACCGGAATTAACGCCACGGCTTGAGAAGAGAGTGAGGGAAGTGTTTCACCAGCGCGTTTGGGAAGCAGAGACACTGATGCTTTGCAGCTGTGGATTCAGTGCAAATCCTCTGCTCGGGTTTTACCAAACCCCAGGGATTTATTTGCCTGAGGGCATTTTTGTGAGACTGAAGGTCCCTCTGCTCCTCCGCGGGGTCTCCCTGTTGGCTGTGGATGGTGGGGTGGGATGAGGGATGGGAGCAGAGGCTGAAAGGAGGGAGGTTTGCATCCAAACGTGTGCCTCTTTTAGCACCTTGTTAAAACCACATTTTAAACCCATTTTTAGGTAAATAAATGTATTCCAAGGCATACAGAGTAGGTTTCAATACCCCACCAAACCACAGGCCTTTTCCTGTTATTGCCTCTGCGTCTTTTCTCTCTCTTTTTTCAAGGGCTGCCAGAAAATAAATGAGAAAATAATTTGACATCTGAAATCCATGTGTCTTTATTGCTCACTTCCTTTTCTTTTATTTTGGAATCTTGGGATCACAGAATCATTAAGGTTGGGAAAGACCTAACAGATCATCAAGTGCAGCCATCAGTCCAGCATCACCACTAGGTTCAGCACTACAGCTTGTCCCCAGGTGCCACTTCAGCATGGTTTTTGAACACCTCCAGGAATGGTGACCAGTGCTGTGTGACATGGCTGTGAGCTGGGATAGCTGCAAGATCCAGCAGCAGGTGTGAGTGAGCAGTGTTTTGGTGTAAATTGTTTGAAACACAGGAAATACAATCTTCTAGTTGAAGAGCACAGGTGTTTATACAGTTAAATATGTGTATTTAAAATTTATGTTCAGCTTATGAACTGTCATTGCTCAGACCAAACCCACCCCACTTTTCTTCTCACGGTGCACATTTCCAGCTAAAGGAAATATTCAAAATCTCAAAGATCTTTGTCCTGCTGTTTGGTCCCTGTGTCAGGAAGGGGCAGCTGTGTTTGGGTTGGTTTTGGTGCTTGTAAATGATTTAGTACCAGTGGTGAGAAGGGTGAGTTGTGCAAGCAGTAAAATGTGATGAGAGTGACCTAAATCTAATAAAATTTCTAAAAATGGTGAGGATGTGAAAAGCAGGTGAATACTGAGGCACACTGAGCTGCCCACTGTGGCTTTACTGCTCCCAGAGTCAGAAAGCCTCAGTCTGTCCTGGAGGCTGCAGCCCCAGGTGTTTTGTACAGCACACACTTTAATGTAGATGTTTTCCTTCCAGGCAGTGATGACTGCCCACAATATCAGCCAAATTCCTATCAATTTGAGTGAAATTTGAAGGCACAGAGTTTAGTCTAACATGGAGTTTTGCACTAAACCCAACCATCCTTCTGCTGTGAGTTCTCCCTCTGCCCAGCCAAGGCAGTTCTGACCTCTGGTAACCTGAGACACAAGTGGTCTTTAATCTTATTTAACCAGTGTTTTCCCTTTTTATTTAATGTTTTGTTTTAGAACTTGCTTTTGGTGCACTGATTTAAAAGGATTTAGCAAGAGAGATCTGAACTGGACCAATGGCATGGCTGATGTAGAAAGCAGAAAACAGGTCAGCAAATGTTATAGAATCACAGATGGTTTTGGTTTGGAAGGGACCTTAAATTTCATCCAGTTCCATAGACAGGGACACCTTCCACTAGCCCAGGTTGCTCCAAACTCCATCCAGCCTGGCCTTGGACACTTCAGGGATCCAGGGACAGCCACAGCACCTCTAGGCATCTGTGCCAGGGCATCCCCACCCTCACAGGGAACAATTCCTTCCCAATATCTATTCTAGTGTTGGTAGAGCTGATTGAAATGAAATAAACCAAACAGACCCTGCTTGATTCCCTAAACAGAAGTTAGCAGAAAGGAAGGGATGCCCAAAAGGGCAAGGTCCAAACCCAGCAGCCCCTTCTATGTGTGTGGCTGGAAAGAGCCACAGAGCTCCTCCTGCAAAAATACAGCAGGGGCCAAGATGGACAAATGTGCCCTGGGAGCTGTGCACAGGAAAGCTGTTCCCTTGAGCCTGGCATATGGATCTGAAGGGAATTTGCTGCTTGAAATTTGGGTTCCTTTCAAACCAGAACGAGCCTGCAGCTACACCTCTGAGCAGTCTGGTGAACTTTGAGCATTTCACTCCAATGTAAAATTCCAAAATTCATGTTCTGCAGTGTGACCAAAGCCAATTCTTCTGCCCTGTTGTGTAATGTAATAAATGTCAGGTTGACAAATTCAACTCCATTGAAATGGTTTTTTATAATTGCCTGTGGTGTTGTAAGATGCACTTAACAAATATTTGTTGGCTTAAGGGATGCCACTGAATCACAGTTCTCTGATGGCAAATCCTTGCAGTGGAAAACAGCCCTTGCTCGTATTTTCCCAGTTCCCTGTGTGATGGGACATGGAGAAAAGCTCTTGCAGAACAGAGAACTTGGTGTTATGAATCCTGAGGTAATAGCCAAGCAATGGTATTTTGCCATCTAAATAAACACAGGGTGTTTAGGGACAAAAAAAAAAAAAAAAAAAAAAAAAAAAAAAAAAAAATAACGTGAAGATCCAGCTTTTTTTGATACAAGATATTTATGACTGAATAGATGAGCAGCTTTATGTTTTTTGTATTCTCTAGGTAAGTGTAAGGAAAACTTGGAAAAGGCACTCAGTGCCTCTGCGCACTGAGCTCCCGAGTTTAACCCAGCCCCCTCCACTGTGAGTGCTGTTCAGGGCTCTAAGTTTAGTTAGTTAACTCAGGGATAATTGCCAAGTGATTTACATATCAATCCACCCACTTTGTAGGGGCTGTGGCTGCTAAAACCTTGCCAGCCCACAGCTCACGTTAGGAACAAGGACAACGCGTGTAAAAATAATAAGAAAAGAAACATCTGCATCTGAAAGTAGGAAAATCGAGATTTCCCATGATTTTGGGGTGCTGACAAACCAGGGGAGAGCTGCTGGCCCTTTCTCTTATGCAGCAGGAATTGCAGAAGTCAGTCAGTGCCCAGGAGAGACCTTGGCACTGAGGCTGGGAATTGCAGTGTGAGATCCTCACCCGCCTCTCATATTTTGCTCTGTGCTTTATTGGCTTTCTTGCCTTTATGTATTTTCAGCTGTAAAGACCTAACACATAAGTGGTTCATAAATTATTGTGTATCACCCTGAGAAGGCAAGAAAGAAAATGGAACTCTTTACTTGGGCTTAATTTTAATTGATAAGACTTTTAGATGCAGATAAACACATGCATTTATTTATAGCAGGTGTTTTTTAGAAACAACAGAGCCAACATAACATTCAAGATGTGTCAGATTTGATAGCAAATTTTGGAAGAATCCCTGTTTTTTTGTAGGGTTTAGTTGTGTAATGTTTTCTGGGTGTGCTCTACTGCAGTACTTCATCTGCTGTGGTTGACATTCCATACCACTATCCATAAAAATCCCAGAATGGTTTGGGTGGGAGGGACATTTAGGCTCATCTTGTTCCAACTCTCTGCCATGGGCAGGGACACCTTCCAGTGGAAAAAATCTGTTAGTTTACTGTTTTAAGAAGAGGACACACATGCAGTGTAGATCATTTACCTGTGCTGATAGTATTATGATGGGATATTTGGTCTCAACCTTTTTTTTTTTTTTTTCTTGGACCAAAAATACCTGCCACTATTTCCTAAACTTGTTTACTCTTCTTTCCTATCTTTATTTCCCCTTCTTCAGGTCCTGTGAAGGTCCTGAGGGTCACACATCCCACCACAGAATGGCCTCTGGCACTTCCTGCATTTTGTAAACAGCAAGGGAAAATCTCAGATTAAATATTTTCTGTGCCAGAATTCCTTAGTGAGAGGACTCACACAGAAACTGTGGCTGTCTCTGGATCCCTGGAAGTGTCCCAGGCCAGGCTGGAGGGGCTTGGAGCAACCTGGGACAGTGGAAGGCTGGAATGGGATGAGCTCTAGGATCCCTTCCAACCCAAACCAGTCTGGGATTCTATGAAGAGCAGGAGGAATGGAGGCACCAAGGGAAGAGAAGAAATTTCATCATCTCTCCCCCACACTGGACATCCCTGACAGCCTGACATCCATCAGAACACCAGAGGAAGTCATTTTTCTGCAGCCTCTGGCTGGCAGCGCTGCCAAGCTCCCCAACCCTTCCAAACAGGAGCACTAATGAGCCATCAGGTTTTTCCCTGGTGTGCACAGCATTGTTTTAAGCCTCCAACCCTGAACTAAACAAACTTTTCATTCATTCTCAGTTAATATTTACCTGCACAAATGAGGCTGGATTATTTCAAGGGTTAGTTAGCAATCGTTACCTGCTTTTATTTTGTCTTGCTGACAATGAATCACAGAATCCTGAGGCTGGAAGATGCTCAAATACTGCATCAAACTGTGGCTCAGATCCATTGGGATTCTGATCAAGGACAGTTGTGCAGGATCTCTATTTTTATCCAGAACAACTTATCTTCAATTAGTGGCTAAATTTGCTTTGGAATTAATCAAATAACTCCACAATGAGAATTGTTTTTAGGAACTCAAAGAACTTTTCAGAATTGTGTAAAACTACTAGATATCTCTTTGAAAATCATGGAAACTTTCAGAATTGCATAAAAACTACAAGAAATATCTTTGAAAGTCATGAATTTGTAACAGTGAGAAATGCTAACAATTAATATAACACTTCCTTGGTTTAGAATTAATCCAGGATATGTTTCTTTGATGTGAGAAGACAAAAAAGACCCTGGAGAATGTTTTGTTGCTACTCTGAAATGGACATGAATGTAAATTTTCCATGACAGTTTCTTCCAGCAGTAAGCAAACTCTGGTTAGTGGCACTGTGGAAATGGGGTGGTTTCAGTGATGGAGTGGCCCAGATGTCCAAAATTTTTTCCCTATTTTCCCCTAAGTCCAGTTAGATCCTGTGTTTGCAGGAATGTTCCTATTTTGTTCCTTGTCTCCCAAACAAAATGTTTACTCGAAGCTCTGTTCAGGTGACCCTCCAAAAGTGTTCAGCTGTCCCCTGCACATTTTCTCTAAACCAGAATGACCATGGTTATAGGCAGATCCAGCAGCACGGGGGGAAATATGTCATTCCAGGCACTGAACAGATTTTTGTTTAAGCAGGTGAAGTGTTTAAATTCAAATGTCATTTTTTGAAGAGTACTTCAAAGAAATTTGTGGTTTCTCTGTGTGGCATTTAGAAGAAATGGTGTAAATAAATACAGAGCACGGGGGGCAATATTACCTTGTTGTATGAATATTATTGGTGTGGTTTTTTTTTTTTTGCTGTAGCTCAAGAGGTATATAAACTCTGCTTTGTGTGTTAATAAATGGCTTAATTCATGCAAATAATGAAGATTTTCTCTCTTCATTTCCCTCATCATCAAATAGTGCCCACCATGTGAGGAATTGACAGCTGGACCGTGGGTCCTGTAGGAAAAGACTCCGCTCGGGAGAAGTGGGAAGAAGAAGAAGAAAGAAGAAGAAAAAAGAAGAGAAAGAAGAAACAAGAAGAAACAAGAAGAAGAAAGAAGAACGAAAGAAGAAAGAAGAAAGAAGAAAGAAGAAAGAAGAAAGAAGAAAGAAGAAAGAAGAAAGAAGAAAGAAGAAAGATGAAGAAGAAAGAAGAAAGATGAAGAAGAAAGAAGAAGAAGAAGAAGAAGAAGAAGAAGAAGAAGAAGAAGAAGAAGAAGAAGAAGAAGAAGAAGAAGAAGAAGGAAGAAAGAAGGAGGAAGAAGATTTCTACACACAGATGTTTATTGAGTGTAGGTCATGTCTCCTGGTTTCTGGGCGCCACCTCTTGGTGCTGGGACAGCTCCTCAGTTTGGAGCTGAAGGTGGGGCTAAGGGATGGGCTGTGCCCGGATTTCTATTCTTTAGCAAGGAAAACCATGGGTGTGAGGGGCAGCAGCTCATCTGACACATCCCTAAAGCAGCAGCTGGAAGTTTAGTACCACCAGCTAAGGAAATGAGAAATACCTGCATCTCTGAAACCAGTTCCAAACCTGCCCTTGTGAAGGACACAGTTGTGAGCTGAAAAGGATTTTAATGTTTTGGCTCAGATCAGGTTTGTCTGGTTGGGTTTTGTTGCTGTTTTACTTCTTATAATTGTTTTTGTGGGGGTTTTTAGTCCCCATGAGTGTCCCACTCCAGATCTTCCAGAGAAACCCACTATATCCCATTGGGAGCAGTGAAGTGGAAACACCACAGGATGGGGTTCAGTGTTTTGTTGATTAACTCACAGAAGCACAGGTGCATTTCTCCTCTGCATTTCCATCCATCCCTCCAGGCTGTTGCACAGCTGACTCAGTTTCAGTAACTGATTAAGACAATGCCTTTTGGATCCTCTGTTGCTCATGGGAAGGCAGATTTCCAGGGATGGTGCCTGCTGGAGGGGTTTAGGGGTGGTCTGCCAGACCCCCTAAAGATGGGGATGGCTTGGAAAACCACAAGGATATTCCTTCATTTCAGCCCACCTTAAACAGCTATTAAGGAATAACAAGATTTAACAAGAAGCAATAAAAAGTTTTGAAGGAATGGAGGGAGGTCCATGAGTATTTAAAGAGCAGACTAGAAAGTGCAGGTGGTGAAGACAAAGCAGAAAGTAACAAGATCAAGCTCCACCAGTGAAAATCTGGTGTAAATGTTCCCCCCTTCAACACAAGGAAGAAGTTTTTTACTGTGAGGGTGGTGTGGTCCTGTGCAGGTTGCTCAGAGAAGCTTTTGCTTTTTGTGGCTTTCTTTTTTCCCAGTTTCAGAAGAGAATTTTCCACCTGGAGTCAAAGTGATCATTAGGAAAGAAAGGAACTGGAAATGAGTACAGGTCTGAGTGGACAATTGTTTGCTGTCATTATTGGATTAACTAGGACAGCAACCCCAGCAGGGCAGGAGCAAAACACTGGAGATCATAGTGCCAGGGTTTATTTTAATTTTTTTAAATTTTATTTTTTTCTTAAATGAAAATGTGGTCTGTGTGTGGTCTGTGTGTCATCCCCCCCATCATTTCCTCCCCACTCAAACACAGGATTTTGACTCAATGCTCTTACAGGTCCTTTCCAACCTGAATGATTCTATGACTGTAAGTGCATAATATGACTATCAGCTCCATAAAATTTCCTTCTATTACTTTCTGCTGTCCTAGCCTTAATTCAAGGGCCCAGCTTGGTTCCATGAATCTGAAATTGTTGTGAATGCTTGGAGCTGAACACTGAGATGGGAATTGCAGACTTATTTCCAGCGCCAGAAAGGAGCTCTCAGGGATCATTACTCACCTTGTTTACCCCACAGGCCACCCTCAGGATGTGTGTCATTGCCCATTTTCCATATGGCATCCCAGGGGCTGGTGTTCTCCTTGGCTGGCTGGTCCAGCAAAGCTGGGAGGCTCAGGGACATCGATCAGGCCACCCAGATACTCACAAAGCTTCTAACACTGCACTATATTTCTGAGTATTTGGGTTTATCCTCTTCTGGCTCCTGTGTGCTGAGCAGTAAAACTGGAATTATTGCAGCAAATCTCCTTGGTTTTTTTTCTTTGCCTAGAATATGACCAGGTTTTGCCATGTCTGGAGCAAAAGGCAAGGGAAAGAAAAGGAAAAAATAAAAGAAGTGGTTCCTATTTTTTCTCATTTGGTAGGAGCCTGGAAACAAGCTGGAGTAAAATCTCTAATTCTAACAGTTTAATCTGGATTATTAATGAATAATTAAAACTACTTCATTTGAAATAGAAATTTCAGATCAATTTGGCAAATATGGGACATGGAAGTGTCCAAGGCCAGGTTGGATGGGGCTTGGAGCAACCTGGGATAGGGGGAAGTGTCCCTGCCCATGGCAGGGGTGGCACTGGATGGACTCTGAGGTTCCTTCCAACCCAAACCATTCTGGGATTCTGTATGTCAAGCAAATGGGAGTCAAGGCACAGAGTGAGGAAATCATTTTGGTAATGTGGGATTTTGGGAAGTGTGGGTGCATGTTCAGGGCTAAAAAGAGACCGAAATCATCTTCTACTCTTTTATTCCTATGAGGGGCCAGGAAATCTGCAAATGGCTCCAAGGACAATTGGAGTGATTGGTGCTTTTTCAGCTTTGATCCGACCTTACAGAGCTGGATTTGGAAGGGAATACCCTGAGAGGTGAATGTGTGTTTGTACATGGGAAACACTCTGAAAATGCAATGAATTCCCCTTTGTAATCTCACCCTCAGCTTTGGCCCTGGGTTATTGTTTAATGCAAGCAGTAAATGAGAGAAGATAGATTAGCATTGAGAGAGACTAAATAGTCCAAGACCAAATTAGTCTTAAATCTGTTTTTTTTTTGTGGTTAGTGTTGCTTTTTAACACCTTGTTCATTTTCCAGTTTCTTTGAGGGGAGGGAATCAGAGAAATAGAGCTGGAAACTGTGCTGATGTGTCACTGTGGGTCCAGCAAGCCTTCCCTGAATGCTGTGGGATAAATTCTCACTGCTCATTTATGGCGCTAAATTGGTCTTGGAGCTGTAGAGAATTTCTCCTCTTCTCGAGATCATATCTGTCTCTAAAGGTAGAGGAGCAGAATGTGACACTGCTGTCCCTCAGGGCTGCAAGCACTTCATCTGGAGAGCCTGGAAATGAAGTCAGAGGGCCCTGAAATGAAGTGCTGGGGAATTTGCTTTTGAGGCTGCATTATCCCGATCTGCACGAACTACCCGAGGTGATGCTATAAAACTTCCCTGCTTTCCCAGGGGATGGGCTGGTGGAGGAGCTCTGCAGGAATAGATTTACTTCCAATTTGCTTGCTTAGCACACTGTAGCATGCAATTTGTATTTTCCTGTGGGAATCAGGAGCATGTGCAGCCTCTTCCCGGGGCCTTTCTCTCCAGGTAACCTTTTTTACAGTCAGGGGGAGAACGAGCTCTGATTTTAGTAAATATGCAATGAAATAGGAAAGGAGGAGAAGATGCCCTTCCAAAGCTTGTGTTCTAGCACAGGCACATTCAGACAAGGATGCAAACCCAGCTAAGGCTGTTTTAGCTTTGAGGCAGAAGGAAATGATCCTTCCTGCTCAGAAAAGCACAGGTTGGATTGTACAGCCAAGCCCATTGGTGAGTTTTAGTGAAAACTGATGGTGCTGTAAAACACACTTCTGAAAGGAAAAGGAAAGAGGCTTTTTTGAAAAATATCTCCTAATATCTAGCTCTCAATTTAGTCTCCTGGTTTGGATTGCAGTTGTCAGATGTTTTGTTAAAAGAGCTGATGTTTTTGCATCCCTTCTCATCAGAGATGAGGCTTCAGGTGGCTGAGCCAGCTGACCAGCCCTCTGCCATTGCTGGCTGTTCATTCCAACAGAAAGAAGAAATAGAATTCACCTGCTAATCACAGAATTCCAGACTGGTTTGGGTTGGGAGGTGCCTTAAAACTCACTTTGTTCCACCCCTGCCACTGTGGGGACACCTTCCACTGACTACATCTGCAGTCTGTCATCTTTCCCCACCTGCTGTGGGATTTGTGGGGTATTGTGTGTGTTATTAATTTACCTATTTTATCAGCAGAAAGTCATAACATCCCGTTTAAAACTGGCAAAGTGGGATTTGACTGGGGCTGTTCAAGCAGCTCTAATGGGGAGGGGGCAAGGGCACAGCCTTATTTTCTCCCTTAATCTGTTCCCTTTGCCTGAGCTTTCCCTGCTCTGAAGTTCTCCCCACATCCTCTAGATGCTCCTCGTGCTCTGCAGGAGCCGAAATTCCCGAGCAAAGCCCCGATGTGGAGTTTTCTGTGCCAAACCCAGCACCAGCAGCCTCCCTCCCCTCCCCTAATTCTCTTTCTCGATTGTTCCTGTCACATCGAGAATTTACAAAATTGTCACTTAAGAGGAGAAAGTGACAATTTCCCTGGAAATCTTCTGGTTGCAGGGACCCCTCTCGCCCTTTTTCTCAGCACATTAAATGCACCCAGTGCAAGGCAACACTTTGGAGAGGAAAACTGCAAATAGTAAAGGCTGCCCATTTAAACTCTTCCCCAGTTCCTGAGAGGAATTTCTAATGAGCTTTGCACTCTCTGTTATTAGTTCAGGGATTAAAGGGATGTGTTGTGAAGTTTGCCATTCATTTTAATTTTGGGCTCTCATGTTTTCACCTGTTGTTGGTCTGTTACATTAGGACTTAGGAAAATGTATTTTTACAGAGAATTTGTGTGTCTTTGTGTCTCTTCTGCTGTGTTTTTGCCTGACCACTGTGGTGTAAAACCTCTGGCCACATGTAAAAGCTTTCAGAGGAAAAATGCAACTTTTTCAAAACAGATCCTCGTGGCTTCAGCCCTGAGTTATTCCAGTTACTTCTGCTTGAAGCATTTTAAAATGTTTATATATAATCTAGTTTATATGAAGCCCTTCATAAATTTTAAGTGTCTGGGGTGACCTCAGTATGAGTATGAGCTGGTGGTCCCCACCCCTGAGGTGTCAAAGGCATCCCACCTCTTAAATTCCTTTCAAAAGCACAGAGGAATTCCCATGCCAAACCCTTCTGCTGGGTCTCCAGCCCCAGAGAATTAAAGTTTGCTGAGGTGAGGGAGGTGCAGAGCATGACCCACCTGCACAGAGCTCCTCCCTGCAGTAGTGTGCTCCAAGACCTTCCCCTCCTCTCTCACAGCTCAGCAAAACAGAAATGTGGACAAATTTCTCTTCTTACATGTTGTGTTTGCACAACACTTGGTTGTGTGCCCCTTTCCAGCTTAAAATGTGCAAAGTGTTGAAAACCCTTCATTCTTCTCTCCTTGTAAGATGCTAATTTCTATTTTTGCTGCCTGGCTGAGAATCCAAGTGCTCCTGGGGAAAAAAACCAAAACAAAACCAACTATGCAAAAGTACTGGATCTCATCCCATCCCCAATCATTTACTTCCTTCAGCAGATCATGAAAGAAAGAAACCAGAGCAGTTCAGGGGTGGTTTTTATATCAGAAACAATTCTCTTTTCTGCTGATTGCAGTGTGCACATGGTCCCTGCACACTCTGGGACCAGCACCTGCAGCTGCTGGACTGTCCCAAACACCCCAGTTATTCCCAGAAGAATAAAATGAACCATTTTGGAGAGTGCCTTGGGGCTGTCAGCATTTTTCAGATTGTTGTGCTTTTGCTTTTACTGAGGCTTTTCCTGGCTATGGCTGCTCCAAGTGATCCCAGAAGTGATTTTACACAGGGTGTAAATACAGCCTGATGGGTGAGGACTTTGATAGTTTGGAGGGGTGTGCTTTCATGTAGGTGCTTTGCAGGTTTAATTTCCATTTGGTTGGGTTTGGTTTGTGTCAGGAACTGGAATTGGATGGGGATTTCATTGCTACAGATGGTGCCTTGACAGAAATCTTTGGTCTAGTGCAAATGGAACAGAAATTTCAAATGATGCCCACAGGCTCAGAAGAAGAGAATCCAGATCAGTAATGCAGCAGGTGTTGGCCATTTGTAATTCCTGCTTCCCCATTTGGGTGATATCAAGCAGCCCTTCAGCTCTGGGACTTGTGCAGCTTTGGCTCTGATGCATTGATGTCAGCAGTACCTTTTATTTTCCCTGGAACACAATGTCTGCACATGTGATGCAACCAGGGTTCAAGCTGAGTGCCAGCCAAGGCTTTGTTAACTCTTTTTTTGCCCATCCTTTGGGAACAGCTCAATTTGCACCTGAAATGAGCCTGCTGATCTTTCCTGGTTCTTTTGCCTAGGATAATCCTGATTTAAAAGTTTTGACTGGAAACTTCAGCAGCCCTTGGCTCTGGTATTTAGAAACAGAGTATTTTGATGGTCTTGGTCAGTTTGGTGTTTCCTCCTCAAGAATTAAGTTTGAGGATAATTATTAGTCTTGTGTTTTTCTAATGTTGTAGAATGGTAAAATTTCTGAAGCAAAGGAAACATCAATCTTGTGCCTTGCTGGAGTTTATTTTACATGGTACTGATTGTGCATTTCCAAACATCAGATTTTAGCTATGCCACATTTTGGTATGGAAGATTGGAATTTCTTAAAGCAAGGTTCACCCCATGGCAGAAAATATTTACTCAAAGTTGACCATAATGGGTCAATAATGGAAAGTTTCTGAACCTTGTGGGTTTTTTAGAAGTCACTTTATGCCAACAATTCTTCCTAACCTGAGACATAGCATAACATGTTTCATTTAAAAATAAAAAGTGTATGAAGAAATAGTCTTACCATTTAGTTTAACTTGTAGCTTTAAGAAAAGGGTTTAAAAAAAAAAAATCACAGAATCACTGACTGGTTTGGGCTGGAACATTCCACTGTCCCAAGCCCCATCCAGCCTGCCTGGAACTGTCTAAACCACCATAAAAACCAAATCATGGGGAGTGGAGAGATGTTTTCTGAGCTCTGAGTGGAGCAACACCCACAGAGGAGCTCAGTACAAAGAAAGATCAATCATAGGAATGTAAACTTTGAAATAAAAGCAGAATATTGCTTTTAGTCTCACAGGAAAGTGAAACAAAAATGCCCTGAAAGCAGCAAAGGAGAGTGTGAGCTGACACCAGCTGGTGTAGACACAGAATTCACTCTGTGATTCTTGCTTGTTTTTTATTATTCTTGTTATTTATTACTCAGAAGGGATTATGCAAATGGATTCATTAGTATTTTAGCACAGATCCAGCTGGTAAAGAACAGGAAGGAAGGAAGGAAGGAAGGAAGGAAGGAAGGAAGGAAGGAAGGAAGGAAGGAAGGAATTTTCCTTGTCACATGCCCCATCTCGTGGTATCTGCTCTCTGCAAATGATTTTGCACAAAGGTGGACAGGAGACAGTGTCTGATATTGAAATTTGCAATAGAGCTCTTTTTCCCAAGCTGTGTTACCAAAGCTCCTTGTTCATCAGGTGGATATTTATCCTTAAATGCTTGATATCCAGCTGAAAGAGGGATTGAAAGCCTTAGTGGATTTCTTGGTTCCTCTCCTGGTTGATGTGAAAAAAATTCTCCCAGGGATGGCATGGACTGGCCAAAAGACTTGTCTGAGAATAACAAAGCTGCAGACAAAAATATCCTTCTGTCTGCTGAGGTTCAACCTCTCCTCCCAAGGTGGGAGGAGGATTGGGAAGAAAGTAGCAGTGTCATAACTGAAGCAAAATAAAAGATGATAATAATTGAAGTGAAAGGGAGAGATGCAGAGGAGAACAATGAGTGATGCCCAACATCCAAGTGCCCCAGCAGTGATTGCTCCCTCCCAGCTCCCCCAGTTTCTGCACTGGGCATGGCATTCCATGGTATGGAATATCCCCTGGGAGCTGTGGGTCAGCTCTCTGGGCTGTGCTCCTGGCTTCCTGTGCACCTCCTCCAGGAAAACTGCACAATCTACCCCAGTTTTGAGACAGAGAATAAATAATGCATGGGCAGATACACAACACAGGTACCTGTATGTAATTTTAATGAGTGTGGAGCTGGAATTTAAGTGTTTTTCCATCACAACTCTGCACATACTGTGAAACAGGCCACTAAAGGATGCAGTTATGTGATCTTGGAGGTCTTTTCCAGTTTTGATGATCCTGAGCTGCTGTCTTGCAAATCAGAGTGAAATTGCTTCCTACAGTCAGGAAAAGTTGTGTGTATGAATTCCTAACTCTGTGTCAGTTAACTCAGCCCAAAGCATTGAGCTGGCCTTTATTTACACAACCAGTAAGAATTTTTTGTGGAGAGACCAAGACTTTAGAAATGATGCCATATCACTGTGGCAAGGAAAAAAAATCCACTTTTAAAACACAGAGGATGAAAGTTAACATTGCAGAGGGGAGGGGTGGGACTGGCAGCACACACAGAGCTGGTGCTGCTCCAAGTGGTTGAACTCTGTTGTGGTTTCAGATGTGACTCAAGAAAGGACAGCAGAGTGACCTACATCCCTGTCACTTTAAGGATGCTGACAAGGAGTTTAGATAAACAAGGATATAACTCTAATCTGCCAGCAAGTTATTTGATTTTTTGATGTGTTCAGAAGAATTCCTTCTCTCCTCTCTCTGACTGCTAAAACTAAGTTGCCTGGGAAACACAGAAACCCAAACTGTTCTGTGCATCCCTGGTGCTCACTTGGGGATCCAACAAAAAAAAAAGTGCTCCTTGGAAAAGCAGCTGTTGGCTGTGTGGTTGGATTTATTTTGCTGGGTGTTAAAATCTGCAGAGCTGCAAGATAAAAAAACTTGGAGAAATCAACCTTCAGTCCAGCATGGTTTTTATCTCACCCTAAGTATGAGGGTCTTAACAACCCCATTTTCCTTTGTATTACAAGTTCTTTCCTATGGTTAATCTCCTTCCAATTCCTCAGCAGTTGATTAACCTTCCTTTTTTTTTTTTTTTTTTTTTTTTTTTTTTTTTTTTTTTTTTTTATGAGCAAAAAATCAATATAAAAACTTGATAGCTCAAATCCATTTTTATTTTTGGAAAAGCCTTAAACCCCTCAGTGAACAAGGCTATAGGTTGGGGCTGAGCACCAGCCTGTCCTTGCCATGCTTTATTTTTAGAGGCTCCTGTTCTGGGCTTTGCCATTTGTGCCTCAGATCTGATCTAATTGCTGAAGACAAAGAACTGCTCTGGCAGCCTCTCCCAGGGATAATCTCTTATGCTGAGAAAATCTTTAGACTTAATTAAGACAGTTTTATCATTCCTGTGAACTTGCAGAGTGGCACAAAAAGGCCCCATTAATGCTCAGAAAGTCTCTCTATTCTAATCCAGTGATATTAAGCAGAGGTTTATTTCAATGAAGGTAACAACCCTCTCCAAGTGGGACTTGTTTTGCACAGAGCTGTGGATCATTCCTCTATCTCCTCTAGAGAGTAACTTGAAAACTTACTCTGCAAATAATTATTTTTACATCTTGAAAGTGGTGCTAAACTTAAGACCCCGATTGAGCTGTCATTGGGAAAGTATAAATATCCTCCCAGTTTACCTCTTATAAGGTCTTTTTATTTTTATAACTGTTTAACAAGAAATGTAAAGTTATGCATCTGATCAAAGAAAGTCCCCTGATGTTTTATGCAACGTGTCTGCCTTTGACTAGAACAAAAAATAGATCTGAGAGTACTTTAATCTGTTGAAAGCAGAACTCTACTTACAGTAAGCGTCAGATCTTGATGGTTTGAAGTGACTTAGGGTTCTCTCATCTGACTTGACATTGTTTTACTTCATTGTTCGTGTATTTAAGATAAAAGAAAATCATTACTATTTTAAAGTTAACACAAAGAAAGTAGTGATGATCAACAGCAAAGGTTCCCAGCTCCTTGTCTGTGGGTTTTGGGGATGCTGTTTGTGAGTGACTCTGTGAATGCTCCTTATGTACAGTTATGTATTTATGTTGAATTACTAGTGTTCTACATTGTGGTACTAAAGAGCTGGAGGACAGTGCTGTGTAAACAACAAAAAGACTCTTTCAGGTCTTCACATTGCTTTGCAAATTTGGGCTTGGATTCTTGCAGAAAGATTAGTGCTGTTTTCTGGTGGATTTACACACTGGTTCAACATGAAACCTTCAGCAAAAAGGAAAAATGTCTGAACATTAGAAACTTCCTCATCACTTCCTCTCCAGTTATCAGAGTCTATTTTACTGACTCAAACAGAGGAATTTGGAGGATTTGCTCCCACCTGGATACCCAGCAGCTCACAGGGTGCCCAGAGCAGCTGTGGCTGACCCATCTGAGGACTGGTTGGACGGGGCTTGGAGCAACCTGGGACAGGGGAAGGGGGTGGAATGGGATGATCTGTACAGCCCCTTCCAACCCAAACCTTTCTGGGATTCAAGTACAGCTCCCATCCTGGGCAACACCAGGCTTTAGCAGAGGGGTTTGCAGGGAGGGGAGCAATGGAAATGCACCAAGGTGTTGCACTCCTGAGGGGATGCTCAGTGTGCCTGGGCTTGGCTCCATCCCACTGATGTCCCCTGCCATGGCCCTGGGGATGGCTGTGTGCTGCCTGTGGGCACCTTTGCTGCACCTCCTGCTTTTCAGATCACAGATTTCATACAGTTTTGGGTTATGGTTGAACAAATATGCCAGCCATAATGTTGGGAAGTTCAGCTCCTGTTTCTTGAGGCTCTCTCCTTCCTGCTCCCTCATTTTCTCCATCAGCCCTTCCAGTTATCCCATCCTGAAGACAGACTTCTGTACAAATCCTTCCTTGAAACTCACCCCTCCTCCAGTGAAAAGTTCTGACCTCAAATGATCTGCAGGGAAGGGAGATGTTTTGCCAAACCCCTCCCATTTGCTCTGCCCTGTGTTTACTCCTTGGTCTGTGTCGTAGGAGCCACAACCAAAATCTGCTGTAGCTTTAGGTATTCTGTTCTGAATTAAAGATGTTGGACAGGTAAGAGAGAGGTGGTGGGGGTGAAATATTCTTCAGCTGCACAATTAGAATAAAACCAGAACAAATGAAGACCAGTAAAGTTTCTGTCCCTGCATCTTGTACCTGGCTCATCCTATGAGTTCTGCCATTGTTTTTTTTTAATCTACTTGAGCTGTCATTGCATGGGGCTTTTAACATGAGAATTCTTCCCAATCAGGATGTAATTACAATCATAGGCTGAAATATTTAATGGAACTACAATCACAGTTTTATTTATTTTTTATTGCAGCATATGTTTCTCTCCTGAGTTTTGGAAGATGCTGCTGCTTCCTCTTCAATCACAGAAAGGAATGAGCCATGACATTTCTTTTTAATGAAAATGCTGATCTAGTGTTATCTTAATAGAACTAAACAAAAAGTTTCTGAGGCTGACTTGGTTGAATACATTTATGGTTTAGGCTGTGGAGTGCTGATTTAGTGCTGGTGAGAAGTTTGATATTTTTTCATGTTGAGGCTGATTTTTAAGAACCAGGGAACACTTGGCCTGCTTGGTATTTGGTAGGATGGTTTTATATGGTAGGAAAATCCAACTGTTGAGCAGTGACAGGTGTCTGTCAGGGCTGTCTAAAAGGATCCTTTCCTGCCAAAAGAGAAGCAGTGCTCAAGTTTATCTTTGTGGAAGAAAATGGATCATCCAAGATGATGTGTGGATTGCTGTTTGGGATTTTTTATAAGGTACTACAGTGTGGTTCCTGATTGGTTTTTTTCTTTAGCTATTATTTTTTATTTTTAGGGAGGGCAATATAGACAATATAGTAGAGAGATAAAACCAGCTGTCCTCTTTTCCCAGCTCTCCCTCAATCCACAAGAAAAACCTGGTGGGTCTCAGAAGGATCCAGGGTCTGTGTCCATCTCAGCCAGACCAGCTCTGGATCCTTTGGAAGCTGGACACCCCAGGACAGGCTCTTTTTCTGTTCCCTCTCCTCCTGGAGAGCAGAGCCCAAACCCCCCATCTGCCCCCTCCTGTGTGCAGAGCCATGGGTGCCTCCAACAGTGACACCAAATCTCCATAAGATGTTCCCAGGTGATTTAAAAAGAGAATATTTAGGTGTCTGGCAGAGCTGATTTTCTGCTGTTGGCAATAAAGTGTTTGAATACATGACTGCAGCACTCCTTTCTCAGGGCCCAAGGTGCAGAGTGCTGTTAAATACAGAATTCTACTTGGCTTAGAGGGTTTTCAATAAACAAAACACTTCCCATGACAATGGTACAGCACACACTGTGCCAGAGGACTCCAAATAATGGAGTTGGCTTGGGGAAAGTGCCATTTGTAAAGAGCAGAAGAGAACTGCTTTTAATGCAGGTCCCCAAAGCCTTGGGACTGGCTGGGCTCTCTCCAAATAAGTGGTTTCATAGCCCACTATCAAATAGGAACTGGGAGGGTGAAAAAAATAACAATGGTATGTTTTGTTGGTTGAAATTTCAAAGCTTTCACGCTTTTAATTAACAAAAGTGTGAAAATTAACATGGGTGAACTATAGATCTAAAGCCTTTGAGATGCTTTAAGAAATGACCAGCAAATCCAGCGCAAGGAGAAAAACCCTTCCTGCAAGTTCAAACCCTTCCCTCCCCCATATTCAGCATATTTCTATTTAGAAAGTATTTTTGGTGTGTTTCAAACAATTTCTGAATTGATTTAAACTAATTGCAACAAGCTGGGGTAGTACCTTTAAAGAAACAGGTTTTACTCTTTTTTTATTTATCCAAAACATCTCCTTGAACTTCCTTATGCAAATAAGTACGTGATGAGACTTTTTTAGCCTTTCAAAATTAAAAGAGAAACTTGTATTTCTAATTTTTCAGTTCAAGCAGTTTTACCTTGCTTCAGGTGATTTCAGTTTTTGCCTCTGCATTGCAAATATAATGATAAAAGTTTTCCTTCCTTTCTCTTCTTTGCCCTTCTCTTTTCCTGTATGAAATTTTGCTGGCATAGATTTTGTCACTGGTGTGTGTTATCAGGGCAGCTTTTCCACTGGATGTGGTTGGGAGGAGCTGGAAGGAGATGGAGCCAGGCTGGGTCCCTCAAGAATAATTTCCTGAACTCTGCTTTCAGTCAGTGATGCAAAGTTATGATAATCTGCCTCTTCAGATGGGAACAGAATCCCACCAGCTCCCTGAAAATTTTCCCTGCCTGAAAAGATATGTGGGGGATAATCATATAGGCAATGTAGCCCTGGAATATCTTTTCTCCCTCATTTGGTAAATAATAGAAAAATCCCTCCCCTACCTTCCCAAAATTTCAAGTTATGGGTTTTTTCATCCTGTAAATCTCCTGGTTGATGTGATTGTTGCCAGCTAGAATGAGACAAGTACATCCTTGCTTTTCTTCCCATCTTAGCATCATTTTCTTCAGATATATGTCAATATCCTTTAAAGCCATTTTTATCTGCCTCCTATTTCCAGCTGTTGTTCCACGTGGCCTTAAAACACCCCTGTTCACACACATGTTCTGTTAGAATCACAGAATAATAAAATCCTTGAGGTGAGGAACTTCTCAGACCATCCAGTCCCAGCAATGTTGCCAGACTTCTTGGTCCTGAGGACTGAAATGACATCAGTAGGGATAAAATAATATGTTTTAATGTGGATATGTGGGTTATATAGGTAAAAATTATATAGATAGATATTATATTACACAGGAGATTTTTGAACTGCATGGCTTTACCCATAGGTAATAATGCAGCCAATTATGACCATTTTTTCTCATTGCAGGTAAACAAATCCAAAGGAAGAACAGGAAGAAAGGATAAGTGCCTTCTGTTTGGACAGCTACAACCAATTTTAGGGAAGTTTCTTTGACTTTCTTTCACTGACCCTACTCCAGCAGCTGTTACTGGCAAGGATGTATTTCTAAATGCCCATATTAAATATATAAATATACATGGCACATATTTCTCATTGCTTCCCTCTCATGTGAGGTTCTGCTCTGGGGTCTGCTGCTCTCATGCAGTAAATTATTTTTCTGCTCTAGACTACCAAAGCTGCAGCACTCAGTGCCAGGGGCAAATCCTGATGTACCTGCACTCCTGGATCAGGGTGTGATGAATGGTGAGAGCTTTTCAGAGCCCAGTGTGCAAATGATCCCATTCCCAGGCTGCAATATAGGCAATATCACTGAAAATACACAATACTTCATGCTGGTTTGCCTTGGGAAATTTATGCAAATGAGGTGGAGGGGATTCTGATGGGATTAACAGGTCTGTGGATGATGCAAACTCGACAGAAGGCTGTGCCAAACTCTGTCCTTTCTGTCTGAAATCACCCATCTTTGCAGTTGGCTGTTGTCCTGCCCTGAAATGCCTCTTCTTCTGCATCCCACTGTGTGATTTCATGGCATGGAAATCCCCTGGGTGACCTTGAGTTGTGTTTGCTCTCTCCAGGTCAGACTAAGCAGCTGAGGATCCTCATCACCCTTTCCTTGCAGCTCCAGGAAATCCCACAGGAGTCTGGCCAGACTCCAGAGAGCTCCATGGAAATGGAAGCAGACTGGGACACCACTGGGGTGAGGCTGAAACTGGACTGGGAGGATCCTCTGTGTCTGTAACAGCCAGACAATTCCACTTTCTCCAAGGTCCTTTCTGCTCCACAGGTGCTCATATTTGAAATCTCTATCCAGAATCCCAAGGAAAAAAAAAAAAAAAAAAAAGCCAAATAAAAACCAAAACAACGACAAAAACCAAAACAAACAACTCCCCAAACAAACAAAAAACCAACCAACCTACCAAACAAACAAAAAAAACCCAACCCACCAAAACCCCAACCTGTTACTTTTGAAATCCAGCAGTCCAATTTGTACAATGTCCAGAAGTCCTGAATTCGACATATTTGCCATTCATTCCCTCCATCCTTGCTCTGATGTGATCCTGTTGAGGCACCATTAGCAGAGCAAGGATGTAAGAGGGATTTCCTGATGGGATGTCAGAAGGATAATGGGAATACACAAGGGAGGGGAGAATTTTGCCTAAGTAGAAGCTGCATTTTCATCCCACTTTTCAACTAATTTCAATGAGCACATTAAAAAAGTAAAGTCAAATAAAGAGGGGAAAATACTTTTTACAAACCACTTTAAGTCTGATTTTAGAGCCTTTTGTATTGGGTAACATAAAGTACAAGTAGCAGCAAATTCCCAGACTAGGCCCACATTCCATGCTTTATTAAAAAGATATGATGCAAACAAGCATCTGATTAATAATTAGTGGAGGTGATTTGCATTTGTACCAAAAAAAAAAAAAAATCATCTTTACACAATCCTAAGAGAAGGAGAATACTTATAAAAATCAGTTTTAGGGCTGCAACAACATAAAGGCATCTCAGTGTAGATTTGAAAATGTTGTTTTGGTTGGATTGTCAGCCATAGCCTGAGCTTCACTTCCCTGTTTGGCTCTTCCTCATGTTCAAAAGGTTGGAAATTCCAGGGGAATGCAAACACCCCACTTGTCAGAAAAAAATACAAATATAGGTCAGGACCCAATTTAGCCAAAAGATGGTGCTAATGTATTTATGGAGTTGGTTAGAGCCAAAACTGAGCAAGGAAAACATAAAATTCACCATGCTGTGCTGCATTTTAAATAATGAATGAGCATTTTTATTTATGGTAAGCCACGGTGAATGTAAACAATTTAATTTTTACAGATAACATTCAGCTTCTTTAAATGGATTATTAGATATTAGCAGCTTGGTGGGATATTTCAGAGCTAAAGAGGATAAATGAAAATACTCTTGGATGGTAACCTTTAAGTTCCACAATTACATTGCAATTCCTGAGACTGGCCTCTCTTTTCATTTAAAAAATACAAGTGATTGAAACTGCACAGCAAGTACCAGAAATGTGTAAGTAAGATAGAGACAAACTCTTTCTGCCCAACCAGATTTGCATGTTTACCTTGATTTATATTAGCTTAGATTTGGCTCACTTCATCCCTGAGATGTGACACAGTTTTGGGAATCCTGCTAAGGTCCACATTTCCAAAAGGCAAAATTCCCCCATAATACTGGAGAACACTGTCCCCTGTTAGAGAGTGCAGCCTCTCAAATTCACTGTGGATTTGAATTTTTCCTGTGTCCTCCAAGAATTCTGCTGCCAAATCCCAGAGGAGGAAGTGCTGGCACCAGGTGCTGGCTGTGCCACTTCTCCCTGTCCCCTCCCTGAGCTATTCCCATCACACAGAGGTGCTTCATTCTCTCACAATGCCACTCCACACTCACGTTTTACTTCTTGATTTCACCAGAGCACACGAAAATCTAAGCAAAATAGAATCCTGGGGAAATGCTCCTCACCTCTCATACCCTGCACTGAGGTTCCAGATTTTTCTGCCTTGTTCTTATGATGACCAGGAACTGGTGCAGAGCTTCAGTGCTGATAGGAAAAACAGGGAAATCTTTTATGGAAAACAGTTCCTCCATATCCTTTTATCCATTTTGGGATTTTGGGGGGAATCCTTCCTGCCTGTGTGGGCAGTCCCCAGCAGACCATTCAAAAGTTGTGCCTTGCATTGTTGAGTTTCACCCTGGATTACTTTGGAAAAGTTTAAGTTTAAACCAAGTTTGGTTTAAACCACATGAGGTGACTTCCCAACCTTGTTTTTTTCCCCATCATTTTGGTTTCCAAGCAGTGTCAGCATCTCCTCAGACATGGTTGTTCCACTTATTTTTATTTGAAAAGAGGGAAAACCCAACACTTTCAAGATCTTCTGGTGCCTTCCTTTCAGCAGGAATGTAATCCCCAGACTGGTCACCAGCTACATGGAATAAAAAATGATGAGCCATTTTCCAAAAATTTGGTTATTGCTTCCACTCTGGGTTTTAATTAATAGTTGCATTTTTGACAGGGAAGAACATCTGATAATAAATATAACAAAAAATGCTTCTACAGCTTCATCTTAGTTTTTTGTGGGTTGTTTTTTTTTTTTTCCAGTGCACATAAACTGCCTCAGCATCTCTGTCCCTATCAGTGGAACAAACTTTGGCTTTCCCTTATTATGTCCCAAAGGAATTGTTATCACAAATGGGCAACAGAAAAGATATTGAGCATCAGGAAATATGAAGGGATATCTCAGGTTTTAAGACTTGAACATTGCAGAGTCAAAAATACTCATGAACATATTTTTCCTGACTGCAAAGGGTATAAACTTTTCCATCTGACTTCTCATAGACCAGGTCAAATGCTTATAATAGAAAATGAACATAAATTCTAAAACAGTTTAGAAATTAAAAAGATTGATTTTCCTTATGTATGTGGCAATTTTTTGGGATTAAGAAGCCAAAAACTATAAATATGCACTACTGGAAATGGTGCACATTGTTTTCTTGTGATGGCATTTTCAACAACTGCAAAACAAAAGCAAAATGATGAATTTAAATCCAGGGGTGATATTAGGCTTTTCAAATTAAATTATGGCTGACTAAAACTCCTTCAATTCCACCTTAGGACATTCACCCACTTCATTTAAATATTCTTTCTTTTGAAAAATGTATAAATGTCTGCATAAGTTGATTTTTTTTTTTTTAATTACTGGCAAGTTTCTGATTGCTACCTTTAGGTTTCTTTCATCACAAATGCAGGAATTTCCCTGAGTTTGTGCTCTACCTACCTAGTTTCTATATGATTTATGAGGGAGGGGTGAATTGGTTTTTCTTTCCCTGTGTGCTGAAGCTCCCCTTGCTGCCTCCTGCTCCTCTGCAGCCTGGTCTGGAACAGAAACAGGAGCTTTGCACAAATGAGATGGACTAGCAGGAAATCCAGGTGGGAAATGAGCAGTGTATATGCACTGAGAGCCATTTGCAGGCTTACAGGCAGCACTGAGCCCTGTGTTTTAGGTTCTGTTTAAGCTGATTTGGGAAATGAAATGGTGACAGTTTGTGCCCAGAGAGTTTTGTTGGTTTTAGAGATGTAAGTGCAGAGCTGATTTAGCTCTGTCCAAAGCTGTGGGCACACACAGAGGATTTTTGCATCCTTGACATTTTTATGATTTTAAGTCAGGTGCAACGTGTGCCCTAGGAGAGAAGGGGGTGAAATTGTAACCAAAATCAGTTCAAATGACATTCTGACACTTTTATTAGACACAAGCAGATCAGGGCAGTGGTCAAGGCTGCCAGAGCTCCAGGAGAGTTTGGACAAAGCTCCCAGGGATGCCCAGGGTGGGATTGCTGGGGTGTCAGTGCAGGGACAGGGTTGGAGTGGATGGCTCCTGGTGGTGCCTGTCAGCTCAGGATATTCTGTGATTCAGCATTCCCTAAGCATTAGCACCTTGTCTGTAACCCCATCCTATTCCCAGCCCACTGCTCTGAGCTCTGGTGAGTCCTGAGAGGCAACAAGCTGCTCTGTGTCCCAAACACCCCAGACATGGCCTGAGCCCACAGCTTCCACAAGGGCAGTGTTCCTGTCTCAGACTGCACCACATGTGCAAAGCCTGGGGGATGGATCTCCCCTCTCCTGGGTTGGGGTGAGGAAGGGGTTTAGGCACAGAGTGGTGAGCAGCATGGCTAGCTGCAATCCATTAAGGGAAATAAAATCAACCTGCAGCTCCACCACTGAAAGTGGCCTCAGTTTAAGGGCAGCTATGGAAGTGCTGCTTTTATTGGAAACCATTTCAGATTCTGGGGGTTGTGCTAAGGTTGATGCCAGCAATGGCTAAAGAGGAGATGGGAAATAGCAGTGCCATCCAGATGAATGTTTCAGATTCCTCTTGCTGGTGGTTGTTTGGCTTCTCCTGCTGAAGAGAACTCTGTGTGGTGAAGAGATTTAAAAGGAGTTATTGGAATTTGAATATTCCTTCTGCTTAGCAAGCTGAGAAGGTTTATCTTCCCCACCCTACTAGGAGAGCTCTCTGCAAGGAGGGATGTTCAGGAGCTCCCAGGCAGGGTAAAGCCTTCTCCAAATTATTTGGGGAGGGTTTCTGTGCTTTCCTTGCTCCACCAGAGTGCCCTGACTGGCCTCTCTGGTGCCTTTGCCTCACCCCACTCTTCCCAGGCTGTGACACCCTTTGTCCTGCCCTGAAATCCCTCCAGTCTCTCCTGCTCTTCTCCCTCATTTTGCTGTGTGAGTGGCCAGCTGCTTTCTGTGACACTTGTTATATCGAGTCAAAACAAAACGAAACAGTAACTAAGATTTATGAAATAATTGTCTCGAAAAAGCCTCCTGAGAAGGAGAAGTGATAATAAAAAGGCTGGATTAAAAAAAAAAAAAAAGAATTGCTTGTTGCTGGGACAACTGAAAAATGTAGCAGCAGGTAAGGCTATAGCTGATGGGCTGAAAATCTGAAATTTAAATGTTCTCCCTGCTTTCAGCAAGTGCCACGAATGGATTTTTCTGCATGCCTGACCTGCTTTGTAGCCTACTGGCGTGGGACTGTGACTTGCATGTAGCTTCATTTGCTAATGCAAACCCCAGTGCTGGCAATGCCTGACTGAGTGATGCTTCCCTGCCCTGCCCAGGCTCCTGTTGGAGTGAAACACTGGCTAAGATGATCTGAGCTCCTCTGTTGCTACCTGAGTCCGTGTGCACCTGGGCTACTTTCAATTATAGAATAGTGAAAGCTTTGAATTCCTGCTCCAGACGAGTTATTAACGTCAGCATCACACTGTGATAAAACCACATTTTTAATCTTGCAGTACTTAAGGTACATAAAGCATCACTGCTGCTTGAGATTTACTGGCTTCCCACTGCTCAGGTTCACTTTGTCAGCAGCAGAGGAAACTTGGCTTTGAGCTTGCAGGTAAAATGGAAAGAACTGGAAGAAGTTGTTGTTCAAAGCTCTTCTGTGGGTGAGGTGAAAATTACAGAGTTAGTACAAACTGTCTGCTTTGCTTAATTAAAAACAAAACAAAAAAGCAAATCAGCACCTGCCCCTCAAATCTCAAAAACATATGGGAGCTATAGAAACATCAGTAATGGTTAAGGAATTATTAAGTCTTATCTCTTCCCCAGTTAAGGTTATCTTTGGTTCCTGTGGATGGAATTTAGACCTTAACAGCAAATTCTTCCCCAGGAAATATGGGAGGAGGAATGGTGTTTAAATCCAAGGCTGTTGTAGTCTGGGTATTGGAGAGCTGAGCTGAGGTCAGGCACCCTCATCCCAGCACCTGGAAAACTGAGTTTTGGATTATCCAACTGGTGCTCAAGCTCTCAAAGCTCTTCCTGCTTCTCCCTTGCTCCAAAGGCTTTCAGTCAATGCTATTTTTGCTGCAGAAAGCTTTGGCTGACCCTTTTGGGGGGTTTTGCAGAGCAGAACACGAGCTGAGATTAAATAATGGACTCCTCTGCTGGCAGCAGCTGAAGGCTTTAGGTGTTGGTAAAAGCTCAGAGAATGTCTGACTGCACCAAATTCCCCACTTCTGCTTCCCACCTGGACACCTGTGGGCAAAGAGGTTCATATTCCAGTGGATAACTGGGTATTTCAGCTCCAGCACCTCACTATTTAGTAGTAGCTTTCTATGAAATGGTGCAATTTCATCACCTCAGCTTTTTTTTTTTTTTCCTTTTTTTTTCTTTTTTTTTTTCTTTTTTTTTTTGTCAACCAGTGTTAGAGCCAGACTTTGCTGGTATAAGTGGGCATTAAAACTGCTTTAATTATTCTGCTTTACCCCAATGGAAGCTGCTGGGACTTTGGCAGCTTCTCTTCAGTGCAACCTAATTACTTTTACACAGGCAGCAATTTTCTCTTCACAAACCACCTGACCTTGTCAAGTGGGTTCATTGTTGGCCACAAAATGCTCCCAAAACTTCCAGCTCCTTAGAAAAAGGTGATTATAGGCACAACTTTCTACACAGGAGTTAATTTGAGTTTTCCCTGGAAGGATGTTTCCCACCAGGCAATGCAGGGAGAATTGGACACTGGGACATTGCAGCCAAAACAAATTTATTCCAAAGCTGATAGAATGTCAGAGTTTTAGTGCAAGATGTGATGGCCTTCAAATATCTCAGCATTTTCTGCAGGTTTTAAAATTTATATGTTGTTTTATGCAAATTGACATCCATTTAATGGATGGATTTGTGGAATGTGAGTGTTTTCAGATCTAGCTTGCTGTAGTAAGCTGGTGCCAGACTACTACAGATTTTCAGACTGTTTTGTCTAAAGCAGATACAGATGGAAGAAACAGCAGACCAGATCTACAGAAAGTGCAGGAAAACATCAGAAACCAAAAGAGAGAGGGGTTTTATGACGACCACAGCATGACTCCAGCTTTTATCTTTGCAAAGAGATAATACATTCACAATATCACATTGTTTTTCCTTTGAGGGAGTGTCAAAGATGCCTGAGGAAGGTTTCTACTGTCTGATAACTCTAATTATCCAACTCTATCCAAAATTAACCTGGGCTGCTCTTCCAGTCTGAGGCTTTTCAATATCCACTGTGGGTGTGCAGGAGCAATGTGCTGGGAGATGGGAGCAGGAGCCCTGTGACTCCATCACATCCCTTGGAAAAAATGTATTACCTGTCACTGCCCTTTCCCCTCTCAGTATTAAAATTAGCTGCACACTCATTGGGGCTGTGTAGTATCCCCTTGGTTTTGGGTTGGTGGGCTCCTAATTGAGTCAAAAGGCTTCCAGGGATGAAGTAAGGATTGTCTACCTCACTCTAAACTCTTTGCCTTTCTATGAATACCTGACCTGTTAATCCCTTCATTCTGGTCTTTATTAATTTCAGTGTCCAAATTTGTGACAGATAGGTTTCTCTTGGCTGGCTCTAAATATTTTCTAATGTATATCAGTTTCATATAATGTTTCCATATGTGTATTCTGCTGGTTCTGCATATTGTACAACCAGACTTTGTCAACTTCTAATCCTTCCACTAGGATATATGTCCTTAAGGGTTACATTCTTAACCTCTAGCTTCTAAGCTTTCTAAGATATCCCATAACTTGTTCCCCAAACATGCAATTTTCTAAACTATAACAGAATACCATGGGGAGTACTGTGGCTCAGATGGACACCTTGGCTTTTTTAAAGGCTGGGGTTTTCCTGGCTCCCTGAATATCCCTGAGCTCCAGGCACAGAGCAGCTGCCCTGCCAGGTTTGTGGCTCCTGTTGGCAGCAAGTGCTTCTGTTAAATTCCTTCTTTTGTCTCCAGACAGGGGTTTTTGGAGGAGGCTCATTTATCCTTTTTGGCTGTTGGTGTTAAATCCTTCTGTCCTGGTGCTGACTGTGGAGATCCTGACTCCAGTTTTCTTCTCACATTGCTGCTTCAGAGGACATAAAAGTGCCTGGAGAGAGTTTTTAAACCTGGCTAGTGCAGAGTGCCGAGCTCCTCAGTCTCCTTTTTAAAGGCAGTGAAAGCTGCCACTTGTGTTAAAATCAAGAGGGATGTGAATCTCCAGGTTTCACTAAATTATTCCTGTCACTTGGTCTCTGACTTCTGCATTTGTGCTTTTCTGAAACTTATTAAACATGTCTGAAAAACAGAAGAGAAAGCAGCACACCGCAGGTCACAGTAAATGATGTTGTTTATGCTTTGTCTAGACTAGGAGAGGCAGTAAATTAGTCTGGGCTCCTCACATCAGGGAGACTTTAGATGACATTGAATATCCAAGTGTCTCTCTGCAGGGACACGGTGTGCTGCTGCATTTCCTAACTTTTATCTAATTTTGAATGAAAAGGAATGGAAGTGTGTGATGTCTATCAGCAAATTAGGGCACAGGTAGACAAATAACCTTGGTCTGGAGAAGGAGAGCATGGCCTCGTGTTGGTGGTGGGGAAGAAATGGATTTTGTCACAGTGGGCACGAGACCTTTCATGAAACATTAAATGAGCCCATCTTTTGTCTTCCTCTCTTTTACAGCAGCCCCAAAACACTCACTAAATGTGGTTTTTTGCTGGTTCAGCTCTAACTGAAGTGTTTGTGGTTTTCCAGAGCAGATCAGATTGGGTGGCATTGCCCTTCTTACCATCCTCACTCACTCTGAGTGTCATCCCATGTGTAGAGTCAGCACAGGCAGGAGATCACAAACACCTGGAAAACTGATTTATTTTCTTTTTCTAAAAAAACCATGGAAACCACACGTAGAAAAGACACAGAAGGAGAACATTAAAAAATCTGTGACTTGCCCAAAACCAACTGGTGTTCATGAACATGCAGGTGTTCCCAGAATCCTTTCTGCAGAATCTTCTTTCTGCATATTGTTTTCCTGAAAAAAAAAAGTGAAGACTCACTATCTTCCTGCAGTGTGCAGACAAAGTATTCCTTCTGCTAGTTCTCCTCCTGGCTTTGGGAACTGTGCATGACCAACCTGAGCTAGATCTTTCAATCCTCAGCCTGGGATTTTGGGAACTTTCCTGAGAAAATGAATTGTGACACAATTAGTCTGTGTAACCTTTTCTATTCCCTGCCAGAGAGTCTTAAATTGTATTTTAAGTGAGAAAAAGATGTGAATATACCCTTGTTTTGGAAAGAAAAGGAAGGATTGAGTGCTTCAATCCTTGGAAATTGCTTATTACAGAGGACAGCTCCTGGTTTGTTTTGTGTGTAGGTGATGTGTGTTTGTGAAGTTTTATTGCCCAGTTCAGGCTCATTGAAGTGCCCTTTGGAGGTGTCACTTCTGAGAAAGGAGCAGGAGGGATGGAGGGCAGAAAGCCCTCCTGCATCCAGGCACTCCCTTACTCCAACTCCTATTATTCATGTTAAATCCTAGCTCTCCAACATTCATCTTGCAAAATGTCCCATATTTTTCTAAAATGATTAGACTGACTAAAGAAATAGAGACCTATTTTATATGATGATACCTTGTGAAATTAAAGTTGACAGGCGATAGGCTTTGTCTGGAGAGGCACTTCAGAGAGAAAAGTAATCAATGGAGAAAGTTCTAGGGAAATGTTAGCACAAGAATGAGTGGTTTCAAATAGTCTGCTCATAAATTCCGGCTGGACTTCAGAAGTTTGCTCACAGATAGAGGAAATGAGGTTCTGGAATGACTTTCCAATAATAATGAGAAAGGCAATCAGGCGAGTTGTGAAGATTAAATAAGTTTTGTGGAGGTAACTGTGCTATAAAATGATAATCTCATTCATTCCCTGGGAACTTCCTCATGGGTCTCTGTTTCTGTCCTAGTGGAAATTCCCCAGTGGGCAGGACTGGGGCTTTGTTGGCAGAAGAGCATCCTCTAAAGACTCTTATTTCTCTGAAATTTCATAAAAAGCTTCTCCTAAGCTTTCAAGAATCTTTATGGATAAAAAGTGGGTTGGGGTGGCCCTGGCTGGCTGCTGTCTCACACCCCACTCTTCAACCCATCCCCTTGTTCATGTGCTGGTGGAGAAGATGGGATATAATTAGTTGGTTCTTCTATCATTGTGCCTTGAAGTGTTGAAAAAAATCCCTTTATTTTTGAGCATTTCCAACTTTCTTCACAGTTGGTATCTCTAAAGGCCTCTGAGAGACATAAACAGCAACATTCCCATTTTCCATATGAAAATAAACCTTGCCAGCTTGGTTGGAACTAATTCTCTAATTAATGGCTCCCTGATTTTCTCTTTTCCTTAGAAGCTGTGGTATTCCTGTGGATAACAGCACTTTTGTTGTTGTTAGGCTCCATTTGGTTATTTTTCCCTAGTGAGTGTCTCTTTTGATTTAACTGTAGACACTAAGGGGAACAATATGGAGAAGATAAATGAAAGTGCACAGAAAATATTCATTAAAAATACAGGTCCTTGTCTCACTTGCCACGGAAGAGCAAGATGTAAGATTGTTTCTCCTCAGATCCTTTTCTCACAGCCTATTAACAACCCCTTTTTTTCCTTTTTAAACTTTATCTTTCTTTCCCAAAAGTCAGCAATGTATTTAATGAGTGAAAACACTCTCCTTTAAAGGTCATCCTGCTCTCAGATTGACTTGACTGTTGATTGCACTTGAGCTCGCAGCTTTAATTCACATTAACCCCATTTGTTTTTAATTAAGCAATGTCTTTTGAACAAAGACAGTCCATCACTGCTGTCAACAGGTAAATTTTGCTCTTTAATACCGAGTCTTATACTTTAGTTTAACAGAGATGAAGCTTTGAGGGCAATTTACTCAGCCTATAGATTTTTAAGCAGGAATGCAAATTGTCTTACAATTTTCCATGGTTCAATTTCATCTAATAGCTTTCAAAGTGAACTCTAATAGAAACAACTCACTTAGCCATAGACTCAGCTCTGCATATTTTTGTGAATCTCCTTGGTATCAGTGTCCACCAGGCAGCATTTCTGTTCATTAACACTGACCCTGTCCTGTAAAGAGCCTTGCAGAACTGCTGGGCTCTCTCTTCCCAGGAGACAAACCTTGCTGGATGGAAGAAGAGAACCTGAGTAGTTGAAGAGGCATCAAGGACTTGCAATCTCATGTTAATGTGCCCCAGTTCTGTGTTCCCCATTGGCCCAGACTGCCCTTCCCACCCTTATTTGGTTTTCCCTGGAATGTTCTCCCTTCCCCTGCTCCCCACTGGCCCCAGTTTTCCTGCAGTGTTCCACCCCTGTTGCCCATTGGTTTCCCTGGTCCTTACCCCACCTCTGCACCACTTTCCCCTGTTCCCATTGGAATCTGATCCCATTCTCCATCCTTCCTTCCCCATATTTAACCCTGGACCCTTCCTCCCTCCTGGTCATTTTTCCCTGGACCTTTTCAAAGTGTGGCTGCAATAAATCCCACAGGAACTCCACAAAGAGACCCTTCCCACCTTTCATTCACCACCAGCAGTGAGCCTGTTCCTGTGTTTGTGTGATGGAAAATAGCAGCACTGACCAGCACCACACACTGCTGCAAGGGGTGTTCACAGAACACTGGGCTGGGCTGGCTAATCAAACACAGCCTTGGATATCTGGGCTGCAGTTCTTAAAAAACAGGAAAAAAACCCAAAAAAACCAAAACCAAAACAAAACAAAACAAAACAAAACAACAACAACAACAACAACAACAACAACAACAACAACAACAACAACAAAAAAAAAAAAAAAAAAAAAAAAAAAACCCAAACAAAAAACCCCAAGCAAACCAAACACCCACAGATTTTTGGAGTAAGCCCTGAGTTTGTATTTTTCATCAACTTACTCAATTTTTCCTGTTTCCTGAGGTGCATCAAAGAAAAGAACATGGAGAAGGCTGTCTGGGATCAATTAGCAGCAGCTCTCTGAATTAGTGGCATAGCAAATTTGGATGATACCGTGTCAAGACCTGCTCATGATGAAGACATTGTTATCTTTTCCATTAAAGATATTTTCTGACTGATAGGTTTTGGATGATAAGTATCACTGTATTTGAATTGTTTCCTTAATAGTGGCAGGAATATGGCTTTTTTTTTTTCCTATCTTACATTGGTTTGGGTGCTACCAACACCATCCATTGAATCACAGAACCATGGGATGGTTTGGGATGGACATTAAACCCCTCCAGTGCCACCCCCTGTGAGAAGCCATTCCCATCACTCCAGCCCATTTTAATCTGTTTATTTGTGCTGTTTCTTGTCTCTGTTAATTGCATAATGCTGATTCTTTGCATAGAGCACAGTTTCTGTGCAAAGAAACCAAGCAAGAAAATGTAATCCTGTCTAAAATTTGCAAGTGAAAGGGCAATAAGGGTCTTGAAGAGTATTAAAACATTTCAGATGGTATTTGGCAGCTGAAGGCATACAAATTCCTAAATCTTGCTGAATTAGTTGTGATTAGTAAATATTATACAAGCATTTCTAGGGTTTTTTTGCCTTTTCTTTTAAGCCCCTTCTGTGTTCTGACAGCACAAGTGGAATCTGTGGCAGCTGTGACTGGAATGCTGAAAACTGAAGCAGGCTCTTTGAGGCAGTGGGATTCTTTAGCTGGTTTTGCTTGAACTTTATAATATCATTTAGTATTACATGTATACATGTACAATTATTTTGATTTGCTTTTGCATTTTACAATTATTTTGCTTTTGACAAAACAGAACAGAATTTCTGATATAATTCTTTTTTCTGCCTTTGCTTTTTATTTCTTGGCAATGGAGTAAAATTTGTATGTGGAGTAAACCCTTTCCTTCCAATAGAAGGTTCTACTCAAAACATCTAAATTTTTGTTATTTCATGCATTCCCTCTTCCTTCTCCCCTCCTTGCTGGACTTCTTGATAATAGATTGTTGTTTTTTTCTATTGGTTCTTGGGAAAACTATTGAAAAGGAAGTCAACAATAGTAATCAAACTGAATTATAGCAAAGCTCTGGCCTTCAGCTCACAATTGCTACAGAAATGGGGCCCAATTCATTATAAACTATAGGCATATATAAGTGAATATTTTTTCCTTTTATTTGTCTGGTTACTTGATGATTTCTTTCTCACAGGTTCTTTTTTGCAGGAGAATTTAACAGCCAAGTCCTGTCTGCCTACATGGGAGACCCCACTGCCCTTAACTTTGGGAGAAACAGGTAGGAAGTGCTCCCTTCACTTAAAATCTCAGGTGTTTTTTATTTTACTTTTTTTTCCCTCCCTCTTAGCACTCTGCTCCAAAAGGTGTGTCTTTTACTGCCTCTCACAGCCACATTTCCAGTGCTGCTGCTGCTCTGTGCCTGCATTTGTGCTTGCTAAGGAAAAAGAGCTGCAGGCTGCTTCCAGCATTTTTATTGCATCCCTGTATTTCTTCTGTGCAGACCTCTGCTCCTGGTTCATGGAATCACAGGATCTCCAGACCTGGAAGGGACCCTGTCCCAAGGGCAGTCCCAGGGATGCTCTGCTGACACCCTGGAGGGCACTTATTAAAATTCAGGTAGATTTGTAGCCACTGTGTTGCCAAAGTGACTTTCCAGAATCACAGAATGCTTTGGGCTGGATGAGACCTCAAAGATCATCCAGCTCAGATTAGCTGTGGCTGCCCCTGGATCCCTGGCAGTGTCCCAGGCCAGGCTGGATGGGGCTTGGAGCAACCTGGGACAGTGGAAAGTGCTCCTGCCCATGGCAGGGGGTGGCACTGGGTGATCTTCAAGGTCCTTTCCAACACAAACCATTCCAGGACTTTCTGATCCTGTTGTTCTTTCCCACAAGCCAAGTGCCACATTAAAGCAGGGACCTTCCACATCCAAAGTGTTTGCATGAAAAGCTGAGGTGTGTTCAGAGCCATCACTGGAACTGGCTGGAAGGACAGGGCTGGGATTTGGGGGAAGAAGGCAGCACTGGAAGCACCACTGCTTCCTTTGGGTCTGGGATTTCACTCTGAATCCCAAAATATTTCATCCTGCAGTGCATTGTGCCTGTCTGTGGGAGGAAAAGATGGAACTGGGAGCTTTGCAGATCCCTGAGAATGGCAGTCAGCCAAATTTGTGCTGTGGAGGGGAAAAGGAAGCTCTTGCTGATAAGAAAGTATCTCTTTGATTCTAATCTCTTTCACCTGTTGAACAATTATTGATGACTTTCATTATGGTGCTTTGTTGTTGGGGCTGTGAAAGGAGAATAATCAGTGCTGCATTAAGGTACATGTAAAAAGCCTGTCTCTATTTGCATGGTAATGAAGTACTACCTGAGGTGTTAGAAGGAGAATCAATAGGCTAATGAGATTTTATGCAAACAATCTCAAGTAACAACCTGGGCTCACCCTTAGATAAAAGGATTTGTTTGAAATAGGAAAATACTTATAAGGTGGGTTTTCTTTCTTAAAAAAAAGAATATATTTTTATATCAGTGCAAATTGAAACACGAAAAAAGATGTGGGTTTTTAAGAATTACAGAAAATAATTCCAGTCTACACAGATGCTGAAGAAATAACGGCCTAATCAGGCTCTTTCTTATAAGTTTTGTGTATCAGTTTAATTCTTTTTTTTTTTTGGTGCTGGTATTTAACCTTTAGGATGAAGGGTGTAGCAGTCCACAGCTGAAGGCAAACCATCATGTCTTGAATAAAAATTAAAATATTAAATATTACTGCCTACAGTGACTGTGCACTGGGGTAGACAACTTTTTGAGTGAAGAACTGACCATTTGGGGACAGTGCTTAGATTGAGGTAAACACACCTCAGTTTTCTGGAAAAATGTATAGATTTTCTTTTTCAGCTTTGGATTGCTGGCTTTCTCTTTTTTCTATCTTAATCACAATTGATTCTTGGTATCATTTAAGCACAACAGTGCTGCAGAAAGTACATTTTTTCAGCTGGGCTGTTGGGCTGAAAATTAAGATTTGCTGCAGATTTTGGTAGGAAGAGGAAGATGAGTTCTGTGTTTTCTTGGAGAGAAGAGAAAACTGCAGGGAACTGCTGTGCCCAAACCCCCTCTGGGTTACCCTGGTATTCCTGGGAAAAAACTGGGGAAAAGATGCTTTTTATACATGAAAGGTGCTGTGTAATAAGGTACAGAAATATGGGTTCAGCTGTGTGAAACCTCAAAAAGTGTGGCTTTATCCACACAAAAATACCTTGCAAACTCTGCTGGTTTATTAAAAAGACATGGGAAAAGCAGAGGCACCATCAGGAACCTCAGGCAAAAACAAAAGAAAATTTAGAAAAGACAGAACTAAATTTTTTTTTTTTTTTTTCTCTTTTCCCAGTAGCTCAAGCATGAGAGAGCAATACATGTTTTTATCCAAAATCTGCCTTCCCACCAAAAATCCTCATTCTCTTTGTGAATTTTCTGTGTTTTCTCCAGGGCTCCTGAGTAGGTTTGTTTCCACCATGGGTGAAAATGCCCCATGGTGAGATGTGTCTAATTTGAATTTCCTTGGATGCTCTTCAAGAGGCAACAAGTGACAGGAGAGCTGCTTGAGGTGCTTCATTCCACTGGGAAACTGCAGGGATTTGAACAGCCCTGGCAGCTTTTGGGTAAGAGTTGTGGGATTTTTTAATTTTTTTTTTTTTATTGGGGCCTTTTAGCTCAAATCTGAGCAAAACTGGAGAGAAAACAGATGGGAGGGAAGAAGAGATTTGGCTCTCACCACAGTTTTGTTTAGTGAAAACAATATAAGTTTTCCATTATGTATTTATTGGATTTTTAATTGAAAGGTTCATTATTAAAAACCCCTGACAAGCTAAATTAGGCTCACTGCTTTGGTTTTAACTGGTCTGATGAGAACTTGCAATATAATCTATAACTATTTATGAGTCAATTTTTTCACTGATATAAATCCCTTTTTAATTCTTCTGCGAGGTCCTTCAGTTTCTCCCACTGTGGAGCCCAAGGGAACCAGAAAATTAAAATCTAAGGCAGCGATTACAGTGAATTATCATTTTACTGTTTCCCATACGAAGAATTAGTTCCCCCCATTTCTTTTTCTTGTTACAACCTTTGTCAAGAACATAAATTATCAAAATTCTCCATTGGTTAATATTCCATATAAATTCATGGGGAAGTGAGACAGTGTGTCCTTTGTGCTGCTTTGCATCCTGGGCTGGATTTCTTTTTAAATAAAAGGATGGTGAAAAGTTGAATTCTTGCTGTTTTATACAGTGGAGCCATTGAGACATTAATTTCTTTTGTGGTCCTTAGGTGTGGAAATACTCCAAGTGGAAAGGTGGTGGCAAAGGGGAAACCTGTATGGGATGATCATGACTTGATTTGATTCCTTATACAGCTCCAAAATTAAACTGAACTCGTTCTGCAGGGGATAGGGACAGGTTCAATGGCCTTGGAATTTGGGGAATTGGTTTAATGGTGAGCATGGGGGTGGTTCTAGAATAAAGATTTGGATTTGGGGATCTTAAAGGTCTTTTCCCACCTTAATGATTCCATGATTCCAGTGAACACCCAAATAACTACCAAATAACCACCTACTCCTCACTGGGAAAAGAATGCAAAATGGTTCCTGGGGTTCCTAAACAGGGAGTTTTGGTAGCTCAATAAAAATCTGAAGTGAGCTTTCAGTTGACCACAAAATGTCATCAGGAACTCTAGTGACAGGGCAAGGAATAATGGCTTCAAATTGAAAGAGGGGAAATTTAGATTAGATATTAGGAAGGAATTGTTCCCTGTGATGGGAGGGAGGCCCAGAGAAGCTGTGGCTGCCCCTGGATCCCTGGAATTGTCCAAAGCCAGGCTGGATGGGGCTTGGAGCAGCCTGGGACAGTGGGAAGTGTCCCTGCCCATGGCAGGAATGGCACTGGATGGGCTGTAAGGTCCCTTCCAGCCCAAACCACTCTGTTGTTCTATGATTTCCAATCTTAAGCCATCCATCTGTTTTGTTCTGGACTTTGAAAGAATTTTCTATGGAAAGCTGGAACAAGAAACACATTTTTGTACTTTTTAAATCAATAAAAGTTGGTGGTTTTTTTTTGGTGGGGAGGGATTTTGATCCCCCCAGAATTTTCAGCAGTCACAGAGTGAGGATGAACCCAGGCCCCACAACCACCCCAGTGCTGACATCTTGTACATCATTGCTCCAGGGCTGTGTGCCACTTCCCTCCTGGAGAAGCAGTGGAAAACCTGCTGTGCTTAGAGCCACATCAATGCTGGCAGTAAAACCTCTCCTCACTTAGTTCCTGGTGCTGTATTTGCCATTTTGGTGATGATGTGAGGGGCTGAGGGGAGATCAAACTCTTCTGCAGTGACTCCAGATCATTTCTGGGAGATGTCTCAGGGAGGCTCCAGTGCTATTTCCAGTCAGTTTTATGGGAAGCACAGCTGGAGTTGGGGGATAATGAAGAACAGCCCATAAAGCACCATAAACACCCTAATTTCTAAGGCACCAGTTTTAATATGATCCATTTACTGAAAATAATCTGCTTTAGACAGGGAGGGCTAAAATCTTGAAGAATTTAAGGATCCTTCTGGGATTCCAAGATGTGTAAGCACAGAGTAAGTGACTATGTGTTTTTTCCAGTCTGGACAGCTTTCCACTGACTGGGGACTCCTATAGCAATTCTATAGCTGATTTTTTGTGTGCTTTGCTCTGTGTGTGTGCTTAATGTGTGTGCCTTGTTTTCCACAATCCCAGTGAACTCATTTTACTTGTAAAGCAGTCAACATTTAATCCAAAGTGGTTTTATGTGCATGTGAAATTCCTACAAAACAAAATTCTTTCCACTTTGTAGACAAGATGGTTATTGGTAGCACGTTATTATTCTGCTTGAGAACTTTGATAATAACATTTGTCTCCAATTCCAGGGATTTAATTTTGAGTAGTATTGAAAGGTAAATCAATGTAAAAGTTATGTTGTAGCTCAGTAACAACCAGTATTTTAAATGAAATTATTAATTAGATGAAGTTGAAAAATGTTATTTCATGACAGCCTTTAACATAAGAGTTAAAAAAAATAACAGAATATAAGGGGAAGTGTTTCAAAGAGTGAGAAAAATCACTTCCAAGGAGATGCAGAGCAAGGGATTACTTTGCAAATATGGAGAGTTCCAAACAAGTGCAGAAACTGGGAGTGAAGAAACCTTTTCTCAAGAGAAAATAGAAACATAATTTATTTTACCTTTGTCTTAGATAAATTCTCCTGTTTGGGCAAAAACAGATGTTAAAGACTATTTCTGTCCCTAATTGTGTTGTTTGTTTATGTTTCTTTAGCTTGTGGGTCTGAGAATAGAGTGAGAATAATAAGGGGAACAATAAAGGAAAAAAAATCCTAAAAATTAAAGTGTGTAACAACAACAATCCTCTGCAAATTGCACAGGCACAGACACAAACCACAGATTTTCTTCTGAGGACATGCTGCTGAGGAATAAACCTGAATTACTGAACCAAAACCAACCACTCCAGGAACAGGATAATACTCACATACAGTACATAGATATGTCAGGCATATTTATTGTTCTTTATTTCCTTTGATTTCATTTCATAGAGAAATCCTAAATAGAACTCTATAGATCTCTCAGTTGTTTCTATAGAGATCTCACCCCTGAGACTCACCAAATTTTGATCAAAGCTCATGGAATAATGCAGCTTTCACATGGCTCATTATGATATTTGGGTTTTTTTTGCACATTCTCTTTAATTTTATAATGGGTGAAACTCAGCTTCAGTTTGGGACCTGCCCTGAGTATGGAGTTTGGAATTGGATCCAAGTGAAAATCTACAGGTTGGTCAGGTCCAACTGCTTCAGATGGGCTTACCAAAACTGTAAAAAAATAAAAAAATAATAAATAAATTTAAATAATTTTTTAATAAATGTAAATAAAAAACCCCAAAACTCACAGCTGTGAAAAATAAAACATTTCCATTTTGAAAGCCTGAAAATGTGTCAGCCTGGGATAGAGTCAGTGTCCTTACCATGGCAGGGGGTGGAACTGAATGGGCTGTAAGTTTCTTTCCAATGCAAACCATTCTTGGATTCTGGGATTCTATAAACCAGAAAATTTTAGACTTTTTCCAGACTTCCTAATGAGTTTTGCCTTCACACGTTTCTATCTCACTGGCAGCATCAGAGAAAGTGCTTCAGAGTCCTCAAGCTTTATGAGGAATCACATTGGTATGACTAAATTTAAACATTGACCTGCATTTCTGAGGAAAAGAAATTTTTGACTTGTGGAAAAAGAGGTTTAAATTTTAAATTTTTTTAAATCATTTTTTTTATGGATTTTCCTGACCTATTTCAGTGTTTTCAGATACATTAAGTGGTTTTGCTGATTCCTGCCATATTTATATATATAGCCCTTACCAATGTATAAACCAAATATTTTGACTGCTCTGTCCATATAAGCTGATATCCTTTTTATCAGGTATTCCCATTTCCCCAGGTACAGCACCTGGGAATTTTTCCAGTCATGCAGAGATTTCAAACTCTGATACCACAGAGCAATTTTGGTCTTTGTGTATGTATTTTAAAAATATATATAATGCAGTCAATTAAAAAATATAAATTAGAGAAATGCTCTTGAAATTCAATCTTAAAGCTGTAACTAGGAAAATTATTAAATTAGACTATAATTTAGTTAATAATCCCACTACATTTCTTTAACATAGACTTTATAGCTGTTTTCCAGTTATATTTTAGTCTCTCCCCTTGATTAAACATTATGCAGCAATATACAGCAGTGCAAAACTCTGAGTTGTAATGATAATTATAATTCATTAAATATTGATCAAATTAAATCTAAAATTGCTTGGATGTCATTCATTTGCTAAGTACAAAATAAAATCCTATATCATGCAAATAACTTGGTGGTTATGTACATAAACTAATAAAAGGAAAATATGCATGGTAATATTCTCGGTAAGGAAAGAAGTTTTCCTTAAATTAAAACTGTAATTTGACCAAGATGATTATCCCTGCTCCTGCCCTTGAAAATCTGCCATTTGACTGCTATCAGCAGCAATTCAGAATGCAGAATTACTTTATTTCTTTTTAAATCACACAGAAGTTTCATCAGCACCTTGGTGCTGATAAGTGCATACCAAATATCTGATTTTTGCAGACAAGGAGGTTACAAGGAACATTTAGTATAAAAAAAATCTGCCACTTTCAAGTACCAACTCTCATGTTTTTAAGCAGTCACAGAACCACAGAATTGTTTCGGTGGAAGGGACCTTGAAAATTATTCCATCCCACCCTCTGCCAGGGACACCTTCCCTTATCCCAGGTTGCTCCAAGCTCCATCCAGCCTGGCCTTGGTCACTTTAGGGATCCAGGGCAGCCACAGCTTCTCTGGGCACCCTGTGCCAGGGCCTCACCACCCTCACAGAGAAGATTCCTTGCCAGTAATAATCATAATTTCTTGGTGTTATTTGGGTTTCCACACTCCTGGAGGTGCTGTCCTGCTCCACTGCTCATCCAAGTCCCTCCCATCACTCTGGCTCCATGGACAGCACTGGCACTGCCATGGGATTTACCAGCCAGCAGCATTCCCAGGAGAGCAGAGCCATCCCCACAGCTGCAGGAGGTGGCTGCTGCTTTCTGCTCAGGGTTTTTACCCTTGTTTGTAAAGGTGCTATTCAGGGATGAGCAGTGTGTTTGCCTTGTTGTGTGGGACAGGATCCCTTGAGCACCTGATGCTGCCTTAGCTGCTTCCCTGCATTCCTGGGATGCTCAGACATGGTACAAGACCCTGAATACTCTGAGCCCAGACACTTCATCTCTACATTTCCTTCCCAGGCAGTTCAAATCCTCCAGCAAGGGCCTTTTGCTCTGCCTGACATCAGCACAGGTCACTCCCTTCCCATTCTTCACAGCATTCCAGCAGGCAGTGAGCCTGCTCTCCAGCCCTGCCTGGAGAGGACAAGGTGTTTGAGAACATTTGGGAAGGAGTTTGTTGTATGAAAGTTCTTAAATGTCCCTGAAATTTCTGCTGGCCTTTTTCCTTCAGTCGGGCAAGGTTATTTTTGCCTTGGTTCAATAGATTTTTTAATTCACTCATAACCTTTAGAAAATGCATCACAAACAACTCAAAACATGGGCTATTTTGGAGTTTGCCTTTTCTCCCTGAGTAAGGACAAGTGTGAGGTTTAAAGGAAAAGCAGCTGTTGGATTCCAAAGGGAGCCAGATGTTCAGGGATGCTTTGCCAGCACTGGTGTAGGGAAGAGTTGGTACCTCAGAAAAAATGCTGTAGAGATTTCATTTCCATGGCAAGTTATCCACAACTGGGGCGTGCCCAGGAATGATTTGTCAGATTGAGTGAATGGTGTGGAATGGCAGTCCTGCAGGAAGGGGGTGGCAGGGCTGAGCAGCACCAACAGGGAACACCAGCAGGAGGGAAGGTGAGTAATCCACACACTGGTGTGGGAAGTGAAACAATTTTGTAAAGGGCAGAAGCTGGAGAGTGGGAATGACAAGCACACACACAATTACAGGGAGCTGCTGAGAGCAAAATGCACCATTATTTGGCCAAGGAGCAGCTCTGTCTGGTGAGATCTCTCCTGGTGACTACAGCTCTTGAAACTCAGCAATTCCCTGCATTTTCCCTGTGTTCCATCAAGAGACATGTAAAGAGTCATCAGTTCTTGTCACCAGCTCTGTGTGACTGGCAAGATCCACAAGCCTTCCACATCTGGGGACAAACCTGAGCATCCACAATCGATTTTAACACTGTGTTAACAGTCAATACAGGAGGGGGAGTAAAGGACAGCAAGAAAGGAATGTTTACATGAGGAGTTATTTTAACAAACCAAATCAATTGGTCATATCACAGAGTTTCACAGAGATGTGACTCTGTCAAAGTTGACATATGTACCTCAAGCCAGAGGAGGAGAGGGCAACAGCAGCAAAGAGGCAGCAGAGCAGATACCTGTGCAATGGCTGGAGCAGGACTGGTTCACTTTTTATTTTTTGTATGAACAAGCAGCAACCTGACCTGTTTTTCAGAACAATAGTCTGTAACAGCAGAAAAGGGAGGATTTACTCTCCCTGAGCAATGTAATTTCTGAGAGTTAATGCACCTCAGCACTTATGGGCTGCTGCTTCTTCGACAGAGAGCAAAGCCAGTGATGCTCAAAAGTTTGCTCAGTTAGATCAATAAATACTCTGAAGGAGATGGATATCAGTCCTTGTGCACCAGGGTTCACTCACTTGGAGGTAAAGCAGGATAATTACTGACTGTGTCAGCAATGTCATCCTTAAAGTGGCTGAGAAACAGAGACTGCCAGGAATTCTGAGTTACACCAGCTCCAATCTAGTGCTTGTTTCAAAGAAAAAAGTTTACAAAGAGACTACAAATGCCTCTGATTCATCTGGAAATTCTGGAGTTCATACTGGAATTGTGGCCTGAATCGAGCCCCTCTCTCCAATGCCAAGTGCAGGCTGTGCCCTAAGTCAAAGATGTTTTGGTTCACACCCTAAAAGTGAGGATTTCAGCCCAAAACAGGCTCTGCCTCTCTTTGGGAGGAGTTGGTGCCTCTCCCAGCCTTGTGATGGCTCTAAGGGAATAAAGGGAAGTTTGGGAGTCCATCCCTCCTGGCTGGCAGTGTGGCACACAGGCACTTTTATGCAGTGTTAAATTTCCAGAACCCTGTTGTATTTCTTTCCTCCCTCTGTGAAATAATGACACCCATAAAAACCTGGATTGAAAGATTATCTAGAATTATTACAGAAAAATATAATTGAAAGGAAAAAAGGAGAACTAGCAATGGATACAAACCTTGCAATGAAAACAAGATGGCATTTTCACTGAGACTGCCAATCAATTTCTTAATATTAATTATTTTTCCACATTCTTATTAATTTTACAGATCATATCTTGGATGTAACTACTTAGTGATATTTGGATTTATGTCATAATGTCCTAAAAGGTCTAGCTGGAGTCACTATAACAAAATACACCTTGATGAACAATTAAATTTAATTTTATTGTTCACATATAAATAGCAGATTACCATTGCAAATAAATAATGGATTGTTAATAAATTCAAGACTGTAGCTTCTTTTTGTTCTTACACATTTTAGTTGCTGGGCAGTTATTTTTGAGTTTAATTATACACAATGGGAAATAGGATGCCTGACAGAAATGAAACCTCATTAAATAAGATTATTTTAGTAGGCTTTGTTACATGGTTTAATTCTTATTTACAGCAGGGTCTGTTCATATCACACTGGCAATAGATGTAATAAGCATTATATCAGACCCTCAAATACTGGTGTAAATTAGACACAAACTACAGGCCTTTGATGTGGGAGTAAATCATCATTCAAAATTAGATTAGAAACTGAAAATCTCATTTGAGCTAAAAAGCCTTTGGATAATAGAGACCCAGACAGCGGCTTGGAATCAGGGAAATGGTCCCGTTCTATATTGGGAAAATGGACAAAGGACACAAAAATTCAGCTGGCAGGGTGTACTTAAGGAAATATCCCATCTTTACCAGCCTTGTTTAAGCAAATGAACCAGCAAATTCTGTGATAGAAACACTGACTCCATCAGTACAAAAGCAAATGTTTTCCATCAAAAACCAAGGCCAGTTTTGGCTACCAAAACTGTCCTTTAAAACAGCTCCTCTCCTTTGAAACCCTTCATTCCTGGTGTTGGTGGCCCAAGGCCACCCCCTGCCCATGGGAGAACCAAAACACCCAAATTTGAGACTGAAATTGGGATCTGGGGGCAAAATCAAAGTCATAGAAAATGGCTTATCTTTTACAGAGTTTATTACCCGTGCAACCATTCATTTTTTAGGATTTTTTCAAGTGATCTTTTAAAAAAAGATAACAACAAGTTAGGTCACTAAGTCCTGTTTACCCCTACCTGTCTGCAAAACCTTGAAATATTTTCAAATGTTTTATCTGTAAGTACTCAACCTACTCCAATATTTATTTTAGGATTTTAAGTGCTGCTTAATGGCATAATAAATGATCCACAATCTTCTGTTACTTCCTTTTTTGCCAGGCAGGAGGGAAAAAAAAAAGAGGCTTCAATGAAGTAACCTTTTTTTAAAGGTCACCTTTATTATGGCAGAGATTATCTCCCTGGGTTATCAATGTTCAACATCACTGTTTTGATTAAACATCATCCTAACCTGCCACGACTATAAAACAACCTTTCCCCAGCCATCTTTCTGTGGATAATAGACAGAAATTCTTAAATATAATTAATGGCTGGGTATAACCATCCATTTTATCTGGATTTTCCAAAGCCACGGTGCTGTGACAACGGAGGTTGATACATGGGTGCCAGTGATGGTAACTAATCATTTATGTCCTGGGAAAGTGGTGTTTTCTGTTTTTCATTCACTGCAGCCTGAGAGGCTAATGGCAGACAGGTAATCTAACACCCATTAAAAGTGTAAATTATGTAGTCATTTACAGATGGGAAACAGTAGACAAATCTGTTAAGCACTTTGCTGAGACCATCATTTGAAAGCCACAACACTATCAAACCTTTGCACAGCTAATGCCTTCAAACCCAGCACTGTAAATTTGTTAATGCTGTCAGAGCCAGTTTATTCCTCACTGCTTTATCTGTCAGGGGCAAATGTTTACATTATCACTCCTTCTGAGACATCCCTTTATGTTGTCCTTGTAGTAGAGAACAGAAATTGCAAAGATTTTAGCACTTCTCAAAAGAAGAGAGAAACAATGAAGAGATTTTTCAGTTTTCTCCCCATTAGTGAGTTAGTTTTGAATTCTGATAGAGGAAGGCTCAGTGATTTAATAAACATTTCAATCATTAATCACTCAGAATTGTGGCTAAGAGAGTTGAGAGTCACAGGAGAAGGAAGCAGCTCCACAATTCAGTAAAACACTCATGCATCAAGGGAAACATTTGGGGACTGTTAGTTCTTCCATTTTTATAGATGTTTCTCCAAGCCATTGTTTGAATTTTTTACCTAGATGGATTTAGAAGAGCTTCTAATCCTTATGTAAGCTGGGTAAATACAAGAATGTTTAAAATCCAGTTTTTCAAATGATGCTGAATTTTCAGCGACCTTGAAAAAACCTGGAGGGGTGGTCATTCCTTCCAGTGTCTCACTGGATCCAAGTTGGAATAAAACATTGGAATTAAAAGAATAGTTTTCTGATTCATCTGGTACAGGGCATTGAGAGACAGGAAAAGATAATTCTGTGCCAAAGCTGTGACTCCAGTCAGCTTGGGCATCTCTAGCCTGGCCAGATTTGTCTGTGCAGAAATCCCCAAGTTGCTTTAAGCACCAGTTCTGCTCCTTCCTCCTCTCTGTCCATACTGGTCCAGGAGATTTTAATTTTCTCATTTGACTAGCTCCAGCTTTTTCTGTTTGGCTCGGATTGGTGCCTGAGATCACATCCCTTGGAGTGGCTAAAACAAATTCCCACTCTCTGATATTTTCAGCACAAACCTGACAAATACATTGGGAGTGACTTTGTTACCCTGTTGTCTGCAAGGCTGTTACAATATTTTATAGTCACCCAATATCCATAAAAAAGTGACATTATTGGTTCCCAATCTCCACCTGAGTAGGGTCCACATGTGGAATCAATAATTTGGGGGCTGCTTCTGCATCAGGTGCTTATCCAAGAGCCCCTAAGCAATTCCAGTGCTGTCCCAGTGACTGTGATTTTTGTCTTATTGATGTGTGAGATTTTCTGGGTTTGGAGATGAGGATTTTCTTACTTTCCACTGAAAGGGAATAGGAGTAAGCAAATGCTGTTTGAGGACTGAATTTGGACCAAGATACAAATTTCCCTGGGGGTATTCACAATAAAGGTTTTCTTTCCCACCCAAGTGGGGAAAAGGTTCTTTTTATTTTGATACAGGTTTGAATTTGAGTGGAAAATGGTGTTAATTTGCTTTAGCTCCTTGCTGTTAAGTGCACTAAAGGAGTGTGTGCACCCATAAATAAACAACAGTCACTGCAAGATGTGAGCCTGAGCTGCTGGAAATGTCACCCAGGAGGAACCTTGAGCTTAGCACAGGATTTGGGATGCCAAAAAGTAGCTTCTTATGTGCATGACTTTATCTACTCACTCCTGAGCAGATCAGACATCCTCAGTACATTTTAGATAACATATCAATCACTGCATCTGACATACTAGGTCATGACATGAACTTCCTTCTCAAAATGCTTTCCAAAGGTCTCATCTTATTACAAACCTGATGTTATTCCCCATTTCTTGCCATTTCAAAGTAACTAATATACAAACAGTGGCAAACAAGTGACTAGAGCTGTGAAGATCATCCTTGGTGGTTGTCAAATAAACAGGATCCTTGGCAGATGTGCTTCAAAAGCAAAGCAACTCTCCCTCATTAACCTGCACAGATCAGAAGTTATTGCATTAGTGGGCAATTAAACCCCTCAGATATCTTCCATGTCACATTCCAAGCACGTGCCAATATTTAAGCATCTGCCAGACAGCAGGTGGTTTGTAAATCATTATCTTTTCAAATTATGTTGCTAATGGCATGTGTGAAATGACTGAAAAATGACGTTTCCTCCTTTCTGTCATTAAAATCAAATAAATTGCTGCAGTGCATTAGCTAAAGTTTGAGAAGTGTAAAGCAGTGGCAAAGCTGGGGTTCCCATTTTCCATCCTATTGTCCATTAATGATGGACAATACTCTGGGATATTTGACTTCTAAGACTGCACTCTGCTAGGAACAGCTAAAGACAACCAAAGGCATCATGGAGTTCCCAAATGGAACAGAGCTTGTTAATTAGGAACAAGCAGCCAATTCTTCAAACAGTATTGACAGCTAGAACAGTCTGGCTGTTACAATAGTGAAGAATTCCTGTAATAATACAGGGAGAGACACTTGGGAAAACAAACACCATTGTGGGGGAACAAGGGAGAGAATTCAGAAGTAAAGTTGAGCCCAGGGAGAAAGGAGGGGTGGGAGGAAGAGGTATTAAGATTACACCTGCTCAGATTTGATATAAGTTCACAGATGTGTCTTGCCCATGGCAGGAAATGTGGTTTATATGCCCTAAATAAACAGATAGACAAGGGGAGAAACCTGTAGCCCTATAGAACTATCTCAGTGGGACATAACCTGAAAACAAGGCATGTTTAAATATGTGTCCTTTCAGGAGCTCCCATTACAAAGGATGCAGGCTTCATAAAACCAGACAGCCAGAGTTAAGAATTTGGAAAGATTACTTGATTTTGGACTGGAAATGTGTTCTGAAATAAGTTAAGCAAGACAGTTAATCCTTTTTCTTTTTTCCTATGCTAATTTTATATAATTTCTATTAATGAACAGTTGCTTCTAAAACCCCTACTGTTTCCAGATCCTGAGCATTCTAGGTGATTGGAGACTTCCAGATATTTTACATCAAGATAACTGCCAGTTAAAATGATGGATGAGCAATGGGAAAGGGTTCATAAGTATTGGAGGAGAGCTGTGATGTGCTTTAGCTCCATAGCCTTCTGGCACAGCCAATAAAGACAAAACAATAGTGGAGATTTACTACAGGAAGGGGCTGTAAACAAGGCAGCAGTCAGTGAAAAACACTGCTGCAGTGCAGACACGAAGTACCACACAACTGTGTGATATTTCTGTTTTGCCACCTAAAACAAACATATAAAAATCACAGCCCATTCAAAACAGATTTTCTTTTTTTCATTTTAGAGAGGATTGGTGCACTGGAAAAGCCTTGCAGTTCCTAAGGACTCCACAAGGATCTCACACCAGGAATTAAATTACCATGGCACCACCAGTGATTATATTTTGTCTGTGTCCATCCTTTACTGCCTTTCCTATATTACCTGGTAGCACTAAAAGATCTGGTCCATTTACTGCAATCACAAGTTCCCCACAAATCTCTCTGGTGCATATTTAGCCTGAATGAAGCACCTCATCCAAACCTCCAGCAATTCCACTGAACAGAGCTCACCCACTGAAAGGCAAAGAGCAGCAAGCCCACAAAATTGGTACCACAAATCACACAGAATGGGGTTGCTCCTAAATATTTCCAGTTTCAGTAATTAAGGAAGCATTACCAAGCTTGCTGGAGTCTTCAGTGAGTTTTAGAGTCGTGTGAACAGCTCCCAGGTCTCCTGCATCCCTGTGTATATTGAATTATTTGCCTACAAGACACAGAACAGTCAATATCACAAGTGAACCACTTCAGAGGTTTCTGCAACGCTTGAATTGAAATGTTCTGACTACAAACTCAAGTTAATAGTTACTAAAACCTTCTGAACTGTTTTCTTCATGATTTTATAGTGAGGGAGGTTGGATGGCCAGCTCAGACTTTGCCGTGTAACCAAAAAAAGAACATGAAAATTGCAGATTTGGGTTATTTCTAAGTAGCCATTCCCACAAGAGTTCAGATGGAAGAGGGGATGGACAGTGTAGGGATGGTGAGTGGTATGTGCACATCTGGCTCCAGGCATGGAGAAAATCCATGTTAAGCACATGCATATCATCCAGCAATATCAACAGGTACTACAATCCTTCCAAATAAACTCAATCCCTAAAAAAAAACCAAAAAAAAATAAAAAAAATAAAAAAATTTGGGAATGTGAGTGGAAAACTCAGGGGAAAATTGAAAATAAAAATCCTTTCACAGGTCAGCAATATATTGAATATTTGTATGTTAGTTATAACCTACTCAGACTGTCTCCTCTGCATTTCTGCTTTGTGCAAAATTAACTTTAATTTCCTATTTGGGGCTGTCATTTATTCTTGATTACATTAAGGAGCTGTCCTTCATGGTTAATGACAGATACAAATAAACAGTTTGGAATATACATCTCAGATAAAATATTTCAAACCATTAAGTAGTTTTGAAGGAAGACCATCCAAAAATAAATTTTATTTGCAGAAGAGAGTCACTTCAGAAGACAAAAAGTGAAAGGCCACATTTTTAGTGGCATTTGCCCTAGTAAAGATATGGAGAGATTTGAGGGCAAGAACCTGTTAAGATTTTCTAAATTTGCATTGTTATTCATGGAAGCACTTGTGGAATATTCTCTTCTGTCATGTTTGGAAATGCAATTCCAGCTCCTCATTTGCTCAGGCTTCCTGAACCAGGCACCTGCTGTGAGAAGGCTCATAAAGCAGTTTAAAAGGTATTTACAGACAATAAAATGCATAAATGCTATAACAAGCACACAGGGATTGTTGTTTAATCTGAAATCCCTTTTGGCATGAAAATTTTACAAATGCTATCAAATTCCTGCACGTGTAAGAAGGAAGGTGATTATTAAGATTTTCCCTGGTCGTTGTGTTGAGCACAGTGGTTTATTCGGTCCAATTAACAACCCTGTTATAATTGTTTCAGCCTACAACCTTCCCTCCACTCCATCTGAAATTCTCAAACCTGAAAGAGCTCAGGAATAATTCACCAATGACTGGATCCACTCCAAAGTCAAATGGTTTCTGAAGCAAGTGGGAGGAAAGGTGCAAGAAGGAGGGAGTTGTGGCAGGGCATTAAATTACACAGGAGCACCAAAATTCATCCTAGGCAAGGTTTTATTGAGATGTACATGACCCAGATGAAACTGAAAGACTAAAAGCTATTTTTTTTCTGAATTAGGGCAGAGTTTGATCCTTCTACCACAGAGGGTAACAAGTTTTGTCAGTAAAACATGACTTAGACCAAATTCTTCATTATCAACACGGAGAAAGAGACCTTGTTGATAAATTGAAGGGCACCTTAATTTTGATTTATTTTAAAAATTTCCATGGAATTGTTTCAATTGGAAAAGACCTCTAAGAACATCCAGTCCAACCAGCACTGCTAAGGCCACCACTAACCCATGGTTTTCAAATCCCAGGGTGGGGATTTTCCTCAATATTCCATCCACGTCTCCCCTGGCACAGCTTGAGGTTGTTTCCTCTCACCCTGTCCCTGTTCCCTGTTCCCAGAGCCTGACCCCCCATCTGTCCCTGCTGTCAGGGAGCTGTGCAGAGCCAGAATGAGCCCTGAGCCTCCTTTTCTCCAGGCTGAGCCCCTTTCCAGCTGCTCCTCATCAGACCTGTGCCTTGAGCCTCCAGCAGCTTGTCTCATGCTCCTAAAACTGTCTTTAGAGCTGTTTTTGCAGCTTAATAAATGCTGAAAGCACCTTCATATGGCTCTGTAATTTACAGTCAGCTAAAATTTTGCTCATGCAATGAATTCACCCACCCTGAAGACACCAAACCTCAGTTCTCTTCTATTGAAAGCCAATGAAGAATTCCACCTTCTTCCCTCTGAGGATGGACTGGATCCAGATGCTCCTCCAATCTTCAGGCTTCTGAAATTGAAGTTGCACTAGGTAAGAACTGCCTGACCACTTTAGTCAGAGGAAAAAAATCATTGGATTGATGCAACGATCAGATTTTCCTCAGCCTGCTTCAGGACAGTTACAACATCCTCATGTGGTATCCTCATGGAGCCCAGTGGGATTTAAGGTGATGGCAGCAAGCATTTGATAAAGAAAACAAATCATTAATTGGAGATTAGATTAAATCTCAACACCAAACTAATCTTAGAGATATTCACACTTTATATATAAAAAATGATTTAAATAAATTATTAATATTTATATTCAATAACTGAACTTGAAAGCAAGTCTGCAACCTCACTTTGAAACTGGACTTTATTTTATAAATGGAAAGGGTGAAGAATAACTTTTATGTGCCGGATCTTGATCATCTTGAATATTGTACATTAATTGCAGATTAATTACTTTATTTATAATTAAAATCACTATTAGAGAGTGATAGTGAAACACTACATAAATAATTTCACCACAGAAAGAGAAAATAACTGAGGAGAAGTTAAATAATTGTGATGCAGTTCATAAACAGAATTAGGGGTTGTTTTTGCAGATTTGCCTACTTTGTCTGAAATTACACCTGCTGAGGAGGGGGGCACAGAGAGAATGAGAGACATTTTAAGCTTTCACTTTTTAATAGAAAGTGAGCTTGTCTCAAAATCACCAATGGCTGGAAGAAAAGGTTATACAAGTGAATGGGAGTCTAATTATGTACCACAGGTAATAAATGTAATGTTATGTTTCAGTGATTTTATGGATAAGGAGCTCATTTGTGTGCTATTTTCAATAGGAGTTTTATGACTAGCACTAATAAATAAAAGAAAATATGTTCTGATTTTTAACAAAAAAAAAAGCAGTTAGTCTTATATCCAGGGACAAGGCTATGGCCCAGCTTAAAAAGCAAGTTAAGTTCTATTACTTCTGCTCACCTCTGCTTAAATAGAGACTATATTCTTTAATTGGTTACCACCACTACCATCCCTTCCCATAAAGTTAATTGGCAATAAACTTTCCACAATGATAGTAAGATTGTTTAAAAAAAAAAAAAAAAAAAGAAAAGGAGAAAAGAAAGGGGAAAAAAAAGCTCCCAGTCATTTTTACAGGAGTCACCTTTCCCTTGCAGGCAGCACACTGTGATTACCATACTACAGATCACAGCATGACTCCTCCTTTTCTAATTTCCTTCCTAGGAAGAAGATTTCTGCCCTTTCCTTTAACTCCAAGCCAGCCTCTTATGTTGCATAAATCAATACAGCACCATTAGCTTTGACAGAGTAAGCCACGATGATACAACCCCTTGTCTGCACACCCAATTAAATATTCATTAAAGATAAGCAAACAAACAAAATTTCTTGCCAGCAGAGGATTTGGAGACCTCTCCAGCATGGTGTTACTACCCCTGTAAGTCAGGACTTTAAGGATGAGGGTCTGGAGCTTGCAAGGAGTGAACTGTGGTGGAGGAAGGGAGTGATCCAAAATCTCTATGCAGCACAGTGCCCAAAGCTCCCCAAATATTCTTTTCCTCAGAGGTGTAAGTCCAGTGAGGGTGGATCAATGTGCTGCCTTACCCTGAGCCCTCACTCTGCCCTGGTTTAAACCAGTCCAGGAGGATGTGGACTTAGCATGACACATAGTGGTGATGCACTCCCAAGCATCCAATCCAACTCTGGAGAAACAGCTGGACTGGGGGAATTTTACACTGCCTGGAATTATTTCCAGATTTGGAAACTGAAGGTGTAATTCTCTGGGGTTAAAACAGGGAGTAGGAATACACCAGAGTTGACCAGGATTAAGAGAGGATATAAATTGCTCCATAATTCAGCTCATGAGATTTTGGGAGGAAACAGCTCTCAAATCAACCATTTAAAAGCAGGATCTCCTTAAAAGGGGGGGCATGGGGGGAGGAGAATCAAAGGATTATAAACATCCTTTTTCCTAACTGCTTGCTAGCTCCAGAGTGATGCCCACAGAGAGGATAGCAGCCCATAACTGCTGTAGGAGCTAATGAGCTCAATGTCCCATCCAAAACCATCAGAGATATTTGCAGCTCACCCCCAAAGTGGGCAATTTATAGCACAAAGTCTTGAGCAGCTCTTGTCACACACCTGGGGACAAGCATCACTAAATGCAGAGGGGAGGGATGGCTCCATTCTTTTGCTGATTAAGGGAATTGCCTTTTTTCTCCACAAACTCAAGGTTAAAAACAGTGTTTACCTGTTAAAATACCCATTTGCAAACTTCTGTGGGACAGACTCAGAGGTAATTTACTTACCTGGCTACAGAGAGAGCAGAAGGTGAAGAAAGCTTGCACCAATTTGGAATTTGAACCATTAAGGTTAAAACAAGTGAAATGGGTTTTGTTAGAAGATTTGCATTTTCAGATTTTAATTTCAGTTTACCTACTGTATAATCTGGATTTTTTTTAATGCATTCTGATTGGCATTCAGCTTGGCAAGTAAAGGGCTTGCTTGGATCTAGCCTTTATGTAACCCTCAGGTCAACTTTCACATTTGCACTCAAAAAGTGCTGATAAAGTTTTGTCCCTAAAATAGATTTGCAGGCATAGCTTAGGACTGATGGCATCTTCATTTGGGCAGTGAGATAAAGGAGAACACAGCTCTGGGCTATCTGAAAGCACAAATGGGAAAGGGGTTTCTTTATCCATAGTTCATGTTAATGCTATGACTGCTAACATTCACCTTCTTTCCTATATTTGTCCTAAAAGTCACATAAAAGTGTGGAAATACTTTTTTCACAGGTTTAAGTCCTATGATTTCTACAAGACAGTGAACTCAGCTGCCTAAAATTGTAGGTAGTAAAGTGCTTATATTGCACTAGTGCCAAGTGGATTGTATTTATTCTTTAGTTCTTCTTAAAAGGTCATTTAATTTCCTCAATAAAGCATCTAGGATCAACAAACCTTCCCAGTGCAGAACCCAGAGACATTTGGCTTATTTTCTTCTGTAATTAAAGATCTGTAGTGGAATTCAGGTTGTTCAGCTGGGAGAAGATAAAACTCCAGGGATACCTCATTGTGGCTGCCCCTGGATCCCTGGCAGTGTCCCAGGCCAGGCTGGATGGGGCTGGGAGGGACCTGGGACAGTGGAAGGTGTCCCTGCCCAAGGCAGGAGTGGGACTGGATGGGCTTTGATGCCCCTTCCAATCCAAACCTTTCTGGGATTCTGTTTAATCACAGTGCTGGGAGACTTCTCCCCTCTTCAATATCCACCATCTGCCATGAAAAAAAAATCTTCCCAAGTCTGGTAATTCACAATTGATAGCCCAGTTCAAATATCCTTCACAGACACCTTAAGGATGTGAATGAGATGAATATCCGAGCACATATCAGAAAGCAATTAGATGGAATTCATTTGAATATATTCCATATCTTCTCTAATACCTTGCAAACGTCAAAATATAAAATGATATTGTGGGAGCCTACATTGATGGAGTGTAAAGTTGAAATCTAATCCAGGAGTACAAGAATAGATAAGAAACTGTTTGAATCAGTCAGCAAAGAGTTACAATTAAGAAAGGAATTTTTCTTTGTAGAGAAAGGAAACTCAGGATGAATCACTATTACACATTGTCACATTGCAGCTAGCCTGAAGCTGCAGCCCTGAACTCAACCAGCCTAGAAATAAACAAATCCCTGAGTGAGTGATGACAGGATAGATTTGAATATATACAAAGGATCCCAGCCAATCCATTGATCCCTAATTGCCTATGCATCATTGGGAAACCTGGGAAATTCAAACCCTCTATATAAGAGATGTCCAGAACAATTAGTTTTTCTTGTAGTTTCTAGTAATAATTTTTTTCTTTGTACCCTTTAAAGTTTGAGCCTGTTTTGCCTTCCCCCTAACCCTATCTCACAGCAGAAAATGAGTAAATCATTCTAGTGGGTGCACTGGCAATCTGGCCAACAATAAACCCAGAACAAAAGGAAACACAATTCTCAGAGGAAAAGAAAAGTAACAAAACTCAGGGAGGTTCTCAGAGGTTGTTAGCATTGTTCCAATTCTGAATGCCACCATGCATATGAAATCTTGTTTGCTGTGATTATTTGCTTGGTGGTTTTTAGCAGTGCTCTGTGGAACACAGAGGACACCTCAACTGCAGTGCAGGTGACACAGCAGGATGTTAGAACATCCTGCCTAGATACAAAGACATACCCTGATTTCCAGCAGGTTATCTCTAGGCCATTGTCTTTAACACTGACTGCTGCCTTGAAAGGACAGCTACAGCAAAGAGTGTGTGAAGCTTCTAGAATAAAATGTTAATAAGAATGAAATGTGCAGGATGTTAAAAAATGCAAATTTAGGAGATTTGCTGACCTTAACATCCCATTTCCTAATAACCGCCCATTACAGGAAACTATTTACCACGTTAACCAACAATTCTAGTCCACTGAGACTTTAGTAAGTTGGCTTCAACCTGTTCCTGGAAATGAGAAGAAAGCACATTTCACAGGTTACAAGGAGGAGGACAGGATGCACAGTATCCAGCTGATGGATCCCTGGGTAAGGGCAGGTCTCAGGACTTCCTCCTGCTTAATCCCAGCATTGCTGGAACTGACAAAGTGTGCTCCTGAGATGCTCCAGGAGAATATGCAGAATATACCATGTGATAAATTATAAATTATATCAAAGAGATGTCTCACATGTGACATGAAACAACAGCTTTCTGCCAGGTTGCCATATCCCAAGCAGACACCCCTTCAGAGCCCTTTTCCATGGGAGTTTTTAAATCCCCTCCTTAAGCCCAGCACGAGTCTCAAGCCTGTGTTTTTAAAAGCTGGTACCTCTGAGTTATTTTCCACAGTTCATTATGTATTCTGTGCCAGTAGCACCTAAAGCTTTAAAGCTCATCATTAGGAAAAGTCTCATGCATGTAAACAAGGGCTGAACTTGCCTGTTATTTAAGAACAGCTCAAGTCTCTGTTTTGATCCAAGCCTGTGCTGCTCTTACAATTTCTGAAGGTTAAGACATGCCTGGGTTGGGTTTTTTTTTTATTTTTAAAAAAGGAGACACATAAAATCAAATTCTGATTTCAGTCCAAATCAGCACTTTAATTCAGCTGTTATTTTGTAAATGTCCTACTCATGCCACAATACACAACAATCTCCTTGCATAATTAATAGCAGGGCATTTAAAAAGGGAAATACTAAAGTGCAAAAACAAATTATCAAAAAAAAAAAAAATCCAAACAAACAAAACAAATCCATGTAGCATCACTACATTGCTGCTGCTGCTGCTCCTTTCACTCAAGCTGAAATCCATCTGAGGCTCACACAGACCATGAATTCTTGAAGTTCAAATCAGGTTTGGAGGGTAAATTTGAGGTGAAATGTCTGGAAAAGGACTCTGCTCCTCTTCCTTCTCCCATCAGCCCCTCAGTGTCAGAAAACATGGGATGGAGCAAACTCAAAGGAAACAAGCTGGACAGAAGGTGGTCTCCTCTATCCTTTCCATGAGGCCACATCCACATCTGGGTGAAGAATTACCATCTCAGTCTTAAAGAGTGGAAAGTGAAAACTATTTGTCATTCCTGAGGGCATTTCACAAGTGATGATGGAAAAAGCTAATGCCAAATTACTGACAAAAAAATGACACTGCAGGAGGAGAACTGCACATTTCTGGCTCGTGCAGTGGCCATAACATACTCCATCAAGGAATTCTGAATTGTACTGGCTTGGATTTGCCTCCCTGGGGCCTGAAATATGGAATGACATACATTGTTTTACATGAGCTCCAAATTCAATAACTAAAATCTAGCTCATATAAAATATCTTGAATTTCAGCTGCAGTCCAATTTTTAATCCTACCTGTAAACAGTACAGGTGAAAATACCCAACCACATAATTCATGGCATAATATGAAATTATTGTTTGAATTTCAAGGTATGTGAGACACCCAGGGCCAGGCCCTGGAGCTGAGATTCCCCTACAGCCCCTGTGATACACAGTTTAAATCATAGCTTGAATCCAAGATAAAGCATATTATTGTATTAATAAATATTTCACATTTCAACAGCAGTTCTCAGCATTTTACACAGCTGGGATCAACTTGTAAGTACTTAAATCTTGCAGCACTGATGAAATGGCTTCCCAGTTAATATATTCACAAGGTGGCTGCAGGGTTAAAAAAAAAAAGAAAAAAAAAAAGAGAAGAAAAAAAAAGGTCACCTACATCTTTTCAACATTAATCCATGATTTGGTTTATAAAAAATTACTTGGTGATCCAGGTTAAGAGTAGATGTGTCCAAATGAACTGAAAGCAAACTTCCCTGCGTAGAATTAATTACAGCTGGCGTGTGAACACCTAATAAAAATGGTACTTTTTATGTCTTTTTTATAAAATGTCTTCATGCCATAATTAGGAGTCTACTCTGCAACTGCAGGAGTGGGGCTATTGCTTTGCTCCAGCAGAACTACTGACATTGCTTTGCCTGGTTCTTTTTGGCAAATGGGCCAGGAGGAAAAGCAGAGTTCTACTAAAATACCTTAACTCATGGCTCTTCATCAATTTTTTGTTTCCTTCTCTTCTGCCCAACTGGTAAGTGAATGGTTGTCATGGGTGCCTGGTGTTTGGCTGGTGCCAAAGCAAGACAGAAGGGAAAAGTCTGGAAGTCAAAGGATCCAGCAAAAGCACCAAACTGCAGTGACACCACCCATCATTCTACAGGAATTCCACTGGGATATTCCTGACAGAGTTACAAAGGAAGGGATCCTCAGTGGGAGCTGACAGAAACACTCACCTGTTTCATCCATTCCACAAGGGCTGCCCTGGAGGTGACTCTGAACAATTCCAGGCAGATTTCTGCCCTCAACCCCCATCCTCTCCATCAGTGGGAACCTCCTGTGCCAGTATCCTGGGGTATGGGTATGATCTTTTCATTGAGTCCTTGGGATTTATGATGCTCCATTTCCCCCAAAAGCCACAGAAATTATCTCAAAAAACCTGAGACCTTCTAGCTGTCAGATCAGTTTATCATCTCCTCAAACAGAAGACATTAAAAATCTGACAATATATACTATTGCAAAAGACAGATTTTTCAAGACTGTGCTAGTTTGTGCAAACCCACTTCTATTGTACAACATCACGTTGAAAAGTTTCTTTACAGATGTTGATGACTATTTTAATAAAGAATGTAATTTAATGAAGCATTTGCTTTCTTTTTCCATGAAGGAGAAATTGAAATGTTGATTCAAATTGGATTGGGCAGATCCAAAACCTGACTAACTGAATGTAAACAAAAGAGGAAGAGGAGGAGGAGGAGGAGGAGGATGCCAAGTTGGCATCTTTTGCAGAAACAAGGGAATTGTGGTTATCATTCCTATTCTTTAATATTTTCCTAAAGGACCTGGAATTCTGAGAAATAATCATATTAAAATAACTATCAAATTAATCTATATTGGGAGGCAGTTGACAGTAGAAAGGCAAGCAAAGCAGAAACATGGGGAGAGGGAAACAAAAAAACCAAAAAAACCTGTAATTTAGACACATCTGAGGTTGGGGGAAATTTTTAAAGAATAGAGATGGTGACAAATGATCCAAAGCATTTATCCTTTGAATAAAGGAGAAAACAGGGAAGAAGCAATCAGCTGGCAGTGGTGGAGCTGGAAAAGCATGGTTGAGCATAAATATGTATGGAATACATACATGAGTGACCATCCTCCTGCTCAGCAAAGGAATTGCTCCAGCAGGAATTCTTTTCCCTGATAAGCCTTCTGGAGCCAAATTCCAGAAGCAGTTTGGAGGAATTGCAGTCAAAGAGGAGAAAATGGGAGCACATGGAAGGAGATGAGGGGTCTCAAGGACTAAAATGTCTGCAGCCAGGGTTGTGCAGCCAGAAAACAGCTAAGAATTAGTTTACATCACCCTACATATATGTTTTTTTTAATCTCAGCCAACAGCTGAACTTCTCTGAGTCCTTTATTCCAACACAAGGTGGGTTTCACTACAAAATGTTATCACCAAAATGGACTTGAGATGATCATGTGAAGTGCATGACCCGAAGCTCTGCTAGGAAAATTCCACATGTGGAGCTGGACCGTGGCATTACTGGGTAAAGAGAAAAAAATCAGCAGAGATTAATGGGCTGAACAGTCATAAAACTTCCATTAAAGTCTTCTCAAGGAGTGCTGGAAGCTTAGAGCATTGCAGAAGTGCTGAGAAGTGAATAGTCCTTCAGATCACAGGTGGTTTGCTTACATAATAAACCTGCTTTCCATCTATAAATTATGACTTCATAATAAACAATTTGAAACAGGAAATTCAAACATCTTCCCCTACTTTTATGCATGTGACTGGCTTCTCAATCAACAAATGTAATTGCAAATTTTAAAGAACATTATAAATCACTCTCCTTTCTCACTGCAGTTTTCAGCAGAAATATCATTTTATGCTCCTGATTTTTGAAGCTGACATGTTATTAGCATCATACATTATGTCTAAAACAATTGGAGGAAATAGAATTGATAAAACAGAAATAAAAAGCATCCAGCAATGAAAAAACTAAACCAATACAGACTGTGAAACATTCATCAAAACATATTAGCAATAAATTTTAATCAGCAGGATGTCACTTCCCATTGAGTGAAAGCAGAGGCTGTGCTGCTCCCACTTACTGACATAATATAACCAGCACTACAGAAAAATTGGTTATCAGTTGAACTCTCGACTTGAATCAGAAGAAAGTAACAGGATAATATAAAAATTAAATGGAGCAAATCAGAGCAGAGCAATGTGGAAGAGGCTGTATGGCCAGGAAGCAATTGTGCACAGAAGGTACAGCTGCCACAGGGGCAGTAAAGGCCAGAAATGATGGCTCATCCCTACGAAGGGAATGGAATCTCTTCCAGCAGCAAAGGCTGGTGGCACGTCCCTGAGTGATTTTTCAGGAGCCAGGCATGCAGCCAGGAGTGCAATACCCTGCTCATTGCCTTTGCACAGACAGGAACAGAGCAACAGCCTGAGAACATTCCCAGCTATCATCCCCCTTCCCACCAGCTCCTCCTGGAGAGCTGGGAAAGGCTGGAAACTCCATCCCAAAAGAGGAGAGTGCAGGACTGTTCACATCCAGACTTCATGCTGTAGGTGAGAACACAAATTAATCTGCAGAATGCTGTTGGCATAGTGTTACTGTCGTAGCACAAGCTGGTTTGTAGCCTGGCAATTAATTTGGCCATAAATAAAAGCTTCAGTTCAAGGAGCCTGGTTTGATAAACAGGCCCCTAGGTGAACAATGAGAGGATAGATTCAAACCCAAACAGGGATTTCACCCAATGATTCCATCTTAAGCTGCAGAAGCCATTGGTCAGAGAGCTGAGCAATCCAAACTCCCAGCCCATCACCTGGGAACTCCAAACTCTCTGTGTGAGGAGAGTGCACAAGAATAAAACAGTGTGTCACATGGATATAGAGTCCTGGTGTCCTTTTCTCTGGCTCAGCACCACTCCAGTCACGTTACTGCTGCTAATATCTCAGTAGCACAGTAGGATGGGAGCTTCAGACAAGGTTTTTCAGGGAGACTCTCCCATCACCAGGTGCAGAAGGAGCCTCCCAGCTCCCTAAACTCCTTCTCAGCTGGATGCAGTCCTGGTCACACTCTAAAAGAGCCTGCAGGTGTAATGGGGGCTTTATCCAACTTTGTCCTGCAGCACTGAGGATGCTGTCACAGCTGCAGGGAGAGGGGGTCACTTTGTGACAGCCTCACCAGGTGTGATGGTGCCCCTGGGATGTCCTTTAATCCATCAGTGAGCATGCAGTCTGAGAGGCAGCACCCAGAGACCAGGGGAGGGGTCAGCTTCACACTACACAGGGATACCTGAGGGCAAAGGTTCAATCTGGAATGCAGGACAGGGACCTGACCTTATATGTGAAAGGTCTCAAACCATCACAGAATCAGGGCTAGGAATAAGATTTACTGTGGAATGAGCTAATTAGCATCTTTGCAGTGCCCAGCCTCCCAGGCTCTCAGGTTTATGCCTTCTATCTCAGTTAGTTTGATTCCCACAGGATCCCCTGTACACTTATATCAATTAAATAAATTATTTATTTAAAATTGTGATGATAATGATTAGACTATGAGATCTAATCAGAATTATTTGCACAGCACAGGCAGCTATAACTAGTGTGATGCACTATTTATTGAAGCAATGATATTAAAGCTGGAAAAACAGTCATTAAGTAGAGATTGGTGTCACTCAGCCATCCCAGTGACTGAATCTCTTTCCTCACCCTCAAGGATGACCTTGAGGGTGTCTCCACACACTCCCAGAAGGGGAGTCTTAGAAGATCCTCCCATTAAAAAGTGGGGCTGGGCTTTTATTGGCACAGAGTGACTGATGTCAGATGTCCCCAGGCTGGCTCATGTCACTGTCAGCACTGTCACCTGCTGGTTCCTCCATCAGGATCTCAGGAACCACTCCTCTGAATCAGGAAGCAGTCCATCAGAAAATCTTATTCTGCCACAGTCCAACTTTATGACTACATGGAGAGAAGGTTCTGAATCATATTTGTACAGACAAGCCAAGTAAGGCTTACAGGAGTAAGATCAAATATTCACTTTTTAAAATCCATTCCCTTTTTGAAGGGTACATTTCTAATATTCACACAGGAAAACTTTCACAAGTTCAAAAATATAGAGTTCAAACTAATTTCTTGATTAAAATTATACACTCAGAATTAAAAATCAGTTTATATGGTCTACTATCTTACTGTCATTTAACAACTTTGCTCTATTTTCTATGCTCTAAGTGATAATGCTTTACTGATTGCAAGAAATTACCTGCTTTGGACTGTGTCAGAGTTCCAGCACTAAAATCTGGAAAACTTTTCCTTTTGCTGGAAATTTAGAAAATCCTTTTCTTTGACAGACTTCATCATGCCCTGTTTGCATCCTTCCCTTTATGTGTTCAACCTATAGCTGTAATCTTCAGTTAATGAAAGAAGTTCATAGAAAAGTTAATAACAGCATTCTGGAACTATTAATTAAAACCTGAAGTATCCCACCTTGGCTTGAATGTCTCCCCATATTTCTAAAGGCAAATAATGATACTGAGATCCAAAGTAATCCATCCTCAATGACTACCACTCCTTGTCATTTGATTGCCTCGATACAGCAGATAAATTCTAATGGCTCCAGTCCAATTTGAGGCATATGAGTGTGAAGAGCACAGTAATAATAAAACCAATTGACTCAGAATGGCTCTGCATGTGTAAGTGACTGCATGGCAGAGCTCTCCTTCCACTGTTAACACAGGCAAGGAGGCTCAGTTCCTGTATCCAGGGCTGCAATTATAAAATAATTAGAAATAATCTACAGGTACCTATGAATAGAGGTTAATACCAGGGATGGGTATATAAATGCCAAATGTATGGGCTCTAAGCTGATTAGCCATGGACTTCCCTAACAGGCAATTTAAATCAACTCACTGCAGAGGAGCCTTCATACAAACTCACTCTCAAGTTCTTTATAATTCCATCTTTCTAAATGAGCTGCCACAATTTTCTCTCTGTTTAAAAAACAGAGAAATGAATGTAAACCAAAATCAAGGATAAACATCAGAGAGGACAAGGAAGCAAACCAAAAATATCACGGTGTGAAATGATGCAAACCAAAACAACTGACTAAGAGAATTACCCCTCTCAACAAAGGTTAACCAACACTGAAAAGCTTTTATCTTCACTCTACATGGAAATCAGCTCTAAAGTCCCTCTTGCAACAGAAAGAGTGCAGCTGTGGCAATCCCTCTGCACATTAAACTGTCTCTTTCTGAAATTCCCTGCTCCCCAAGGTAAGTGATCCCCAGAGAGGCAATCTCAAATTATGGCTGATGTAAAAGTCAATGGATTTGGAAGGGGACATTGTCTTTCCAACAGGATAAATCAAAGATATAGTCTCAAAGGAAAGGGAAGGATCCAACCCATTGCCTATGGAAAAGCCTCATGCATATTCAAAGCTGTGCTGCACCACAGCCTTCACTGTCCTGCTCCTGCCAGCTCTTCCCTCTGTGCTTGACTTTGGAATTGCCACAACTCCTGCTGCATTTCAGTCTCTGCATAGGCCCATGACTCAGAGCTAAATGAAGAATCCTCAGAAATTATCCCTCTGGCTTCTGAGGATGCTTTAATTTCAGTTAAGGGTCTTGCCATCAGGATGAGCACTTTTGTTTTCCCAGAGGTCTGAGCACATCTGGGGTTCCACAGACATCCACAGGGACAGGGGGTCAGGCCACTCCAGGGACACCAGCTATTCCAGGCTCCAACCTGGAAGGAAACATGAGGGAAGTGTCTCCTCTGTCTCCACTGCAGGAAAGCTGTGTGGAAACCCCAGAGCACACAAATTCAATGTTTCTCCCCATTAAAGCCTGACTGCTTTCCAAGTCTGTATTCTTGGGATATGAGCTCTAAACCTCTGGATACAATCTGGATTTCAAACCCCTGATGAGGTTTCATGGGATTAGCTCCAATATCCTGCTGTAAATTTTATCTCAGATATCCTTAGTTTTTCCTTGCCACATCCCTGCAGCTGTAGCTGCACTCAAGACTTCCATTCATTTTTGGCCATAATCTGCCCTGAATCACTGTTCCCTCTACCATGTTCCATTGTGAGAAAGCTGCAAATTAATTTGGGATTAAAGCCATTATAAAATCCAGCATTTCTGCATAAACCCACAATCTATTGAAGAGACACCAGGTTTGTCAATTATTAATCATCATTTTGAGTTCTACTGGGAGCAGGAAAATTGTCCATTTTCTGGGCAGAGCAGAAAGGTTCCTGTTTGTTCTCCTTTTATTTTTCCTCCCCTTAGCAAAGCTCCCTTACTGAAAGCCTAAACAAAAAATTTTACCCTTTCTGATGCTTCAGTATATCAGTGTCCCAGGGTGAGAACTGCTACCAAGCTTAATAAATCATTTTACTCTGTGCTCCTCCCTTGAGTGTGGAAGGGCTCTGGGCAGCATGGCCAGTTAGGGCACTGCAGAAGGGCTCTGCCAGGAGCAGACAGGAAAGGCTGGGTGCCAGGATGGAACTCTGAGCCTCCCTCCACAGGGATCTCCACAAACCTCTGCAAAATCCCTTCCCACATCTTTCCTCAGCCCAAGCTGGCAGAGAACAAGTGACTCCCAGGTGTCACAAGCAGTGACCTTGCATTCTTTGTCCAGTCTGGGAATTTCAGGTCTCCTGTCTCTGGTAAAAAGGCTCCAGGAGCCCAGCTGGGTTAGCCCAAGGACACACCAAGCTACTTCTATAGCTCTTACTAGCCCCATAAATATTTCTGGATGCTGCTGCTCCTTGCAAGTGACAGTCCCCCTGTGATAGTGCCCAATGAGCCCTGAGTTTCCTTAACTTGTGCCCTGGGATGTGCACTGCACTTGCTACAGCTCCTCTGGCTGATTTAGAAAAATGTTTAAACCATGGAGCTGTGTCTGTGTTCACTCACATCAATAAAAAACTGCTCAAAAATTCAGTGAATTTCATGGAATAACATGGACATGATAATCTTACAACTCTTCTTCTCCAACCCTATTGATTCTGTGATTTCAGGATCAATTCCTTCTTTAATTCCTGTGTATTAGGTAGAACAATAGAGTGAGGTGGGGGAATTTGTGCTGTAGAAGCCTTGGAAAGGAAAATTGTGTCTGTGAATGGTTCTTACTCTTTGTCTGAATTTTCCTTAAGAAAAGTTTCTTGTGTTTCATATCTAATTAGAAGATTGTTTGTAGTCTGGCAGTTACAGCTAAATGAAAATGAAAGAATTTTGGGTTTAATGATAATTTTCCTCATTTGAAGATGTTTGTTGAGGTAGCAATGGGGGATGCAGCCTGGGGTTCTGGCCATGTGTGATGATTTACCACATTGTACAGCCAATTTGGGTTGGAGTCATAACTGGAGTTATAGTCTAGCCTTTAAAAAGTATTTTGCTAAAAAGAAATGAAGACTATGAAAATCTAAAAGCAAAAGACAAATAACACCTAAGCCTAAATAATTTAACTATGTAAAGGTTTTAGTGTAGAGGAATTGTACAGCCCAGCCTTACTTAGCAGTTTCAGAACTGGATTCCTAATTTGTTTATTTTTGTCATAAATCATGTTGTTAAATAATGCACTTGTGTTCTTCTCAGTTTCTAGATGTAATAACATTTTTGTGAAATGGGTGAAAATGCTTAAATTTGAATGCCATTAATATATGTAAAGCACAACTTCTGCATCTGACGCTATTCATCACATCCCAAATTAATCATCAGGGACATAACCCAATAGCTCATTTCAAGCAAAGGCCAATAGCTCTTGGGGAAATTAAATCATCTTTCAGAAATATTTCATTTTGAAAAGCTAATAATTCAATGGAAATGGATTTTTAGAAGAAAAACCTGAGCGTGTTACATAATCTTTCTGTAGCTTCTCTATCTCATACATTAACATTTCATGTCACATTTTGAAACAGAATTTGTTGAAAAATAGTTTACACTGTTGTGGTGAGTGTCAGTCCTTTAATATGTCTGAAGTGATAATAGTATCATTAGGGAATTCAAGGGAACATCACTTAAATCTGATTGAAGCGGAGACAAATACAAAGGAAGCAACAGATACAGAGCAGGAAATTCTCATTTTTGCAATGACATTTTTATCTCATCTCTTCCCTCCCCTGTTGTACTGGAAAATGGGGTATCCCACCACTTCTACAAAATACTGTGCAATCTGCTGTTCTCTACCCCTCCCTTCCTGGTGTGACAACTTAATGAAGAATGCAAAAGGCATTACAAGTGCATTTATTTTTAACTTTGCTCCTCTAGGTACTGGGTAGCTCATGGCTGTGCAGGGAGGGAGGAAAGGAAGGAGCTGCACCCTGTCCTGATGGGAACAGGGGAGATGCTGTCCTTGGAGGGGGGAAGGCTGGTTTGGGAATTATTTTGTTCTAGTAAGTGTTTATAACTCTTGACACTTGACAGGTATATTGGTCATTAAAAAATAAAGATTTCTGTTATTATTTAATTATAAAACAGGTTCAGGTTTTCACTCTGAGAGGAACAGTTCCACTGCCATGTGTTGGATATTTTTTCATGGTACTTTCAGGGTCTGCTGTCAGAGAAGTTAGTAGTGAAGTCTTCCAAACACCAGGATGATTGGAATGTGCTCCAGTGGCCAAAAGAGAGGTTGTTTCCTAAGTTTTTCCTCTGTTGGGATTCTCTTTTTCTAGATGCCTGGAGGTGCAGGAGCAGTGACCATCAGCAGGGCTCACCCTTTGGGGGTCCTGTACCCCCATGTCACCCGTACTCATCCCATAAAGGGAGGGAAGCCTGGCCCTGGAGCTGCACCCTGCCCCACAAACAATGCACTCCATGCTCCTGAATCTTTTCAGATCAGTCCCAGCACAGGCATGACTTAATCCCTGTGTTTTATCCAAGTGACATATCAATTACTGATCATGCCTCACGAACATGCTAATGGGCAGGATTCTAGGGTTCCTGCTGTGCTCTCCAGGCCCTCATCCATTCTTTAAGAGGTGTCTGGAGCAGACAGCATCTGGGCTCTGAATGAAGGAAACACACAGAGTTCAAGGGCTGGTGCCTGTCCTTCAGGGGCAGCAGCAGAAACTGGTTCAGTCTGACAGCTGTTCTTGAGATCTGGAATCAGATTATTCACTCTTTCCCAGCGTAAAGGGGGAAGTTATTAGAGCTTTTCCATTTGGAGGGGGATAAGGTGTGACCTCATTTTCCACTTCAAATGAAGGGAGAAGGGGAGAAAAACAAGTGGAAAGGAGTTCAGCCCGGTGGTGTAGTTGATAATGTATTAAAACTGAAGCACTCCTCCTGCCTGCATTTGCAATGTGATTACAGAAGCTGCCAAGCCTCTCTATCTCCTTGCTGCTTTCCATCCTCAGGTGAAATAACAAAGAGGAAACAGAAAGTTCATCTGGCAAGGCTATGACTGAGGGCTGTGAATGCAGCCCCAAGCAAAGGCTGGTGTTTAAATTGCTGTTCTCTACAGAGCCCTGGGTGCTCTGGAGTGCCTGCAGGGACCTCAGCCTGTTCTCTCATAAAGCTCTGTGATTGGAACCATCTATATTTTGGTGCACCAGGCTTGGGAAAAAGTGCTATTGTAATCCTTTACAAATAGGAGACAGAAGTGCATCTTGAGAGCATTACCATGAGCACTCATGGACTGATAAAATATCAGCCTTGAAGATATCAGATTGCAGAGGAAAAAAAGCCCCTTTCTGGTTTTTGAACACTGAATTATTTAATTTCAGCAAGTGTTATTTTTCTGCTGTTTTTCAAGTGTTAGCAGGCTCTCTTCACTACATCATAAATAAAATGATGCTGCAGCTGCAGGCCAAGGCCCCACAAGAAATCAAATAGTAGCTAAAGACAAGTGCCACTAAAGACTTGATTCCAAAGCACAGAGTGGGTATTAATGACTGAGTAAAGGAGTGTTGGAGTCACTTCCACAATCAGCTTTTCTTATAATTCTATTTCAAAATTCTTTGGAGAGTTTGGAAAAGTTCTTTCTTTGGTGGGGATTAATTCAGGGAAATGTCAAGTTCATCTGTGAGGAGCTGGGATGAGACCATGACTCAATCACAGATCACAATTTTTAATGTGTCTTTATGTACAGGTTTATATGTTTTAAGTTTTAATTTTAGTGTAAACCAAAGCAAAAATGTGTAGCACAAACTTGAAGAGAGATTTTCTCCTGAAGCCTGAAAATGTAGCTGACACCTGTTGGAGATCTCAATTGTTTGTAAAAAGGAAAGTTACTATTAAAGAATATAAATGTAATGGTAAAAAAACCTCAATTTTTCCCTAGCAGGAGCAGATAAGATTCTTCTTTCAGCCAGGGATAAATACTTTTTATTGATCATCAGTTGTGCAACAAGAGTGTTGAGATGAAATAGTTTAAACTGCCCTAAGGTTTCCTAAAACAATTCAATAAACTGCAACAGTAGGTTCTCTTCAGAACTAACAAAAAATCTAAATATTTTCATAGAATCCCAGGATGAAGAACATCCCATGTATTCACTGACTGGAGATACTCTTCTAAAGAGCATGAAGATTTGTTCTTAGGAATTTGCATTGAAAAAATAGGGATTTTCCCTGTTTATGGAGCTGGATACCTTTAGAAAAGGCCATCCTGAAAAGCTGGGGTAAAATGCTCATTGCTTTTCTCTCTGCTAATTGCCAAGCCCTTGAGTCACCCAACACCAGCTGATACTTGCTTTTGTATTTTTTTCCTCCCCCAAATTTGAAAGTGGGATATAAAAAATGCATTGCTGGAAACTGGTAGTCTGGGCAGAAGTAATACAGAAGGTGCTTCATTGAATGAAGGGAAAGGCTTCTGCCTCAAAGGTAAACAAGAATAAACTCTGTGTTTCTGCACTTGCCCTTGGTGGTCAAAACAATAAATACTGTGTCTTCCTTTCTTGAAGTTTATACTTTCTGTAGGAATGTGATTTTGCTTTCAAAAAAAAAACCCCTTAATTCTTCTTCCTTGTGAAAACAAATTTCATCACCAACCCATAAATAATCACAAGAAAAAAATAATAGCAGCCTAATTTACATCTAACCTTTCTTTTTAATGATTAATGGGTACTATTTATGTAAACTGTTTCTACATTCCAGCGTGAAATGAAATTTAAATTGCAAATTTTACAGTGGTGTATTTTAACTGGTGACCCTTTCCCCAATCACAAATTAAAAAAAAACCCAATTACATTTGTAATAAAGATGCTAATGCATTTCTTGTTTTTAGGGCATGTAAAGTTCTTGCTGCTGGCAACTTGCATTCTCCCCACCGATCAGCCACTAAAAATGTATTTTCCAAAGTACTCCAAGATGTGTGGATGTGGAGGAGTCCTCAGCTCATCCACTCTGTGTCCATGGCCAGGTAAACCATGTGTTGTCCATGATTTCCCCTGGACAAGGGCAGCCCTTGGAAGGAAGGTGGGTTTTCCTCACTTTTGGGACACTGAGCTTTCCCACAAGGGGCCAAAGGGCTCCAGGGATTACTTGGTCCTTGGACACTGGTGAGGAAGATGCTCCTCTCTGCCTGCTGGAATGGCCAGGAGAGGAGCCTGCAGGTCCCTGGGGTCTGGCTGTCCTCAGTTCTTTGTGCCCCACAGAGCTTTGGATGGATGGTTTTAGAATTCCAGCCTGTAACAGTGATTTGTACTTTTGCTTCCAGTTGCACTCAGGACCTCTTTGAGGGTTAAAGGAGAGGATATTTTGGTACCTTGCTGTCACTCTATTAAACCTCCAGGAGGATCCAGGAGTGGAGAGGAAGGAGCTGAGTCCCATCACACTCAGGACTGTGTTCAGCTGTGGCTTTCCAAGGGCAGCAGCATTTCACCCTCTCTGGAAGGGGCTGGGTCTGCTGTGAGCTGCACAAACACTCTGGGATGCAACTGGAGCCCCAGGGCCCAGCAATGTGTCACATCCATGTGGGGATCTGGAAGGCAATGAGGAGAAAGGGGGACCAGCCAAGTGTGTGGGGGAAATTGTGCCAGAACTGGGTGCATGTCTTGGGCTGCAGTACAGGATGTGACCAGAAATGTGTATTCTGTCCCCATCTGTTAAACCAGGTGGGGCAGTGACCCTGATCTCCTGGCACATATTATCTGCTCATGGGCCAGCTTTAAACCAGCTGGGCAATCATCTTTATCTTTCCCACAGCCCATCCTCCCTCCAGGAGATATCATCTGCTGCTGGCCCATTCAGTCCCACTGCATGGCTGATAAAATTCCATCATCCCACTGGGAGATGCTCCAGCCAGGGGAGCAGCCAAGCCTTTCCTACCCAGATAAAAACTGAGATTTTGGACACCAAGGTACCTTCTTTCCACTGGATTCCAGAGGAAAGCCAGACCTTTCCACATCATCCCTGCACCTTCAGAGGAAAACTGCACCTTCTCCAGGAGCACTGCTCCAGCTGAACCACATCTGCCCCTGCAGGAGGATGCAGCCACCATGGAATGGGACTGTGCCAACACCCTGACTGACTGACGGGTGTCAGGCTGTATTCTGACTCTGGCAGTGTTGAGATTGTTCTTTGTAATACTGCATTTCTATTTTAATTTTCCTAGTGACAAACTGTTATTCCTAATTCCCATATCTTTGTCTGAGAGCCCCTTAATTTCAAAATAATAATAATAATTTGGAGGGAGGGGGTTTACATTCTCCATTTCAAAGAGAAGCTCCTGCCTTTATTGGCAGACACCTGTCCTCCAAACCAGGACAGTGCAGTTTCCTGCCTTAGGGCTGCTGCCTTGTGAAGGGTGCAGGGGCAGAGCTTTCCAGCTGCATGTACTTTCCTCCCAAAGGGAGAGCACAAAACTACCAGAGAAGTATTTTTTTATTTTAAGGCCTTCTGTTTTGGTGGGTAGGAGAGCTTTATTCTATTTTTGTAGCAGTGCACTGTCAGAAAAGTGCAGGACTAAATATTGTATTTGTGTCTGTACATCTGTAGGGGCAGGAAGAAAGGTGATAGGGACAAAAAAATAGACCAGTTTGCAGAAAGGCAGAATTTGGGGACTGCACCAGGCTGTTTCTGACAGTGCCAGCAGACAGAGCACTGCAGTGCTCATCACTTTTTACTGGTCCCTGTGTCCAGCAGTATGAAAATATCGTTTTACCCACAGACTGAGCAAACTCATTCTGTGAAACATTAAATGTGGAACCCCTGGGTATCGTTTCAAGATTTGCTTTGCAGACTAAAAGAGCACTTTAATAGCAGGTGTATAAACCTCCTTAGCAGTGCTTGTGGAGGCTGTGACAGAGATGACCCCAAGGAATCTCGAGCTGTAACTTTTGCAGCACTCAGTTGTTCCTGGCTGTGACAGATGCCTTGGGGAAGGGAGCACCATTGTGTGGTGGGGATTCACATGACTTAGAGCTGTGCTTAGGCTGATCAGGACAATAATTTAACAAGGGAAATCACCTCCCTTTAACTTGGCTGGGACCAAATTCTGTGTATCACAGGGGCTGGAACTGAACGGGCTATAAGGTCCCTTCCAAGGAAACCATTCTGAGCTTTTATGATTTTGTAATCACTGAGTGTCTTGTTTTCCAGAAACCCCCAGTCTGCCCTTGGCACACAGGCTCCAAATCCAGCCTGCTGATCTCAGCAGAGCACATCAGGACCTGCATTTGCAGTTTCTGGAGTCCAAGGCAGCCCAGTGCTGGTGTTTTTGCTGGATCACTGGTGGCACAGGACACCCACTCACTGTGGAGCTTTGCTTAGCTCCTAGCACAGAATTCAAGAGGCCTGAAATCTCAGGGTGATATAATTGCTTGCCCTGACAATTTACTAGCACATAATGCTTCCTTTGTGCTGCCACCAGCCTTGAGCTCTGCTGTTGTGTAGTTTTTAGTGTACCCTTCTATTGTCCTGGTCAGCAAAAGCTCACCTGACCTTACCTCTTTGCTTAATAACTCCCTAAGTCATTTAGTCTGATTTCTCTGTGCTCTCAATGCTATCTTATTATTTTATCATTTAATTTCTAGCTGAAAGTGTTATGTAGTTACAGCTAAGAGGTTGGGTCCCTTCAGTAATTCATTTTTTGTCATTGTACAGTGACCAAAACACTCAGCTCAAGTGACAGAATTCACACAAAGCCTGATGCTGTGGCTGCCCTTCAGAGGAGGCTTCTGGGTTCAGATCTTTCTTGACAAAGAGGCACCAGATTGATTTAATGGACTGTTATAACCTCAACCAAGGCTTCAGATTAGTATAAAAACACTTCTTCCACCCTCAGTTAATTCCCTGTGGGGGCTTGTGGCTTTTACTGAACATGAACTTATTTCTGCTGATATTAGAAGTAAATGAACATGGTTAAACAGAGTGTATAATAGACAAAAATGAAAATTTGACTGTTTCACCTTTAATGAAGGTATTCAAGCAAGGTATTACTTAAATTGCTTAAGCAGTTCTGGTTATAATACAGCACTGAAGATGCTGAACTTGTTAGCTTGTTGATTGCATGGTTGTGTCAGGGCTAATCATGACTGACAAATAATTGAAGCACTCTTGTTAACTCTATTAAAGGATATATTCCAACAGCCACAAAATCCTCATCTGAAAGGCAAATCCTGTGTGTTGTAGCCCACTGAGAACATTTCCAAGTTGTGCACACAGCAAAATGTTTGTTGTGCTGCTAGATATGAATACTGACTTTTAATTTACCCTTTAAAATGAAAATCAGGAGGGGAGAAAACCTCTTTGAAAGGGTTTTAATCCTTCTAATTTAAGCAATTAGCAAAATATTCTTAAGGAAACACGATGCAAGATCCCTCTTCTGTGACTTACAATTTACCCTGTAAGGCAAGGTGGTTGGTTAAGTTTTGCTTTTAAATGAAATTATTAATTTTATACAATCTCTTCTATTGTGAAGGCAGAGAATGAAACCATTGCCTATTTCTACTCCTTCCAAATAAGTGCCTGCAGGGACACCTTCCACTAGCCCAGGTTTCTCCAAGCCCTGGCCTGGAGACCCACAGGGATGGGGCAGCCACAGCTTCTCTGGACACCCTGTGCCAGGGCCTCACCACCCTCACAGAGAATAAATTCTCCCTAAAATCCCATCTAAGCCCACTCTGTCAGATTAAAGCCATTCAATCCTGGCTGAGATCTGGGTCTGTCCCAGACCCCTCAAGGCAGAAGAGGTTGGTGTTGCCTGGCCTGTGGTGCTTGTCTCCTTCATCCAGATTTTGGGGTGGGTATGGAGGTGTCACTGCAGGTGTTTGGGGCACATTTCTGCTCTGTTCAGGGACAGCATTGTTCCAGGATATTCCCTTGGGGACAGCCAGAGCACAGACCTGGCTCCTTTGGGGACAGCCAGAGCACAGACCTGGCTCCTTTGGGGACAGCAGGGCACAGACCTGGCTCCCTTTGGGACAGCCAGAGCACAGAGCTGGCTCCTTTGGGGACAGCCAGAGCACAGAGCTGGCTCCTTTGGGGACAGCCAGAGCACAGAGCTGGCTCCTTTGGGGACAGCAGGGCACAGACCTGGCTCCCTTTGGGACAGCCAGAGCACAGAGCTGGCTCCTTTGGGGACAGCCAGAGCACAGAGCTGGCTCCTTTGGGACAGCCAGAGCACAGAGCTGGCTCCCTTGGGGACAGCAGGGCACAGAGCTGGCTCCTTTGGGACAGCCAGAGCACAGAGCTGGCTCCTTTGGGGACAGCCAGAGCACAGAGCTGGCTCCCTTGGGGACAGCCAGAGCACAGACCTGGCTCCCTGGGGACAGCCAGAGCACAGACCTGGCTCCCTTGGGGACAGCAGAGCACAGACCTGGCTCCCTGGGGACAGCCAGAGCACAGACCTGGCTCCCTTGGGGACAGCAGAGCACAGACCTGGCTCCTTTGGGGACAGCAGGGCACAGAGCTGGCTCCCTGGGGACAGCAGGGCACAGAGCTGGCTCCTTTGGGGACAGCCAGAGCACAGACCTGGCTCCCTGGGGACAGCCAGAGCACAGAGCTGGCTCCTTTGGGGACAGCAGGGCACAGAGCTGGCTCCTTTGGGACAGCCAGAGCACAGAGCTGGCTCCCTGGGGACAGCAGGGCACAGAGCTGGCTCCTTTGGGACAGCCAGAGCACAGAGCTGGCTCCCTGGGGACAGCAGGGCACAGACCTGGCTCCTTTGGGGACAGCCAGAGCACAGAGCTGGCTCCCTTGGGGACAGCAGGGCACAGAGCTGGCTCCTTTGGGGACAGCAGGGCACAGAGCTGGCTCCCTGGGGACAGCCAGAGCACAGAGCTGGCTCCTTTGGGGACAGCAGGGCACAGACCTGGCTCCTTTGGGGACAGCAGGGCACAGAGCTGGCTCCCTGGGGACAGCCAGAGCACAGAGCTGGCTCCTTTGGGACAGCCAGGGCACAGAGCTGGCTCCTTTGGGACAGCCAGAGCACAGACCTGGCTCCCTGGGGACAGCCAGAGCACAGAGCTGGCTCCTTTGGGGACAGCCAGAGCACAGAGCTGGCTCCCTTGGGGACAGCCAGAGCACAGAGCTGGCTCCTTTGGGACAGCCAGAGCACAGACCTGGCTCCTTTGTGGACAGCCAGAGCACAGAGCTGGCTCCCTGGGGACAGCCAGAGCACAGAGCTGGCTCCTTTGGGACAGCCAGAGCACAGAGCTGGCTCCCTTGGGGACAGCAGGGCACAGAGCTGGCTCCCTGGGGACAGCAGGGCACAGAGCTGGCTCCCATGCCTGTGTTTAGGGCACCTGTGACCCTTCTGCCTCTGCTGCCCAAGCCTGTGCTGCTCCCCAGCACTGCTCAGGGTGAATCCTGCAGAGCATCCTGGATTTGCCAGACAGGGATTTCCTGCCAAGGGAAAGATTTCCTTGTGCTCTTCTCAGACTATAGACTTTAAAACCATTTGCAACCTATTGAATTGCTTTTGTTTTTCTCTCTCTTTGTAGAGCACTTTTGAAAAAACCCATCTGCCTTTTTTTTTTTATGTTTTCATGGAATATCCTGAGCTGGGAGGGACCCACCAGGATCATCCAGACCAACTCCTAGCCCTGCACAGACACCATCCCAACAATCCCACCCTGTGCCTGGGAGCATTGTCCAAACACCCCTCTACACTCTGGCAATGTGTAGAAAACCCTACATCACACAACCCTCAGAGGTATGAAGCTCAGGGCATAAAATCCATCCGATTTATTTTTATTTATTTTTATAATTGTACGTTTTTCTGCCAAAAACAAATGAAGCTCAAGCAGAATCTTGTCTTGTGGGCATTGTATTTAAAATTTCAAATTGTATTTACAAAGTAACTGAAATAAAAATTAAAACATTAACATGAAAATCATTAGAACAGCAGTAATACAACACATGACATTTAAAAAACCAAAAATAATCACACCTACATAATTTTAGGCCTCTGAAGAACACCTGCATCAGTGAGACAAGCTGGACAGGGCTGTTTCCAAAGGATAGTTTGGAATGTATTTTGGCTCTATTAATTAAATCATCAGCTTCCTAACTCTGAGGAAGGGCTGGTGGTTGTTGCAAAGCTCAGTGAGTGGCAGAACGTGCTGTTCCCCTGTCATTTCTAGGCTGGTCTCATTTCTGCTCAGCCTGCCTTATCAGCACGTCAGATGGAAATCAGATCTTGCAGAAGCTCTATTATTGCTGTTTTGTTTTTCAGAAGCTGTAAAACCTGACAGTTTTCTGACATTCTCAGCAATTGAGGGCACAGACATTTCAGATTGCAATGTTTCTCTGCAGAAAAGCTTAATGGACCTGACGTGCTTTTCCATCTCTCCTTGTTTAAGAGGGACATAGGAGCCAAAGTGAGATGTTAACTTCCACAAAGAAAATCAGAATCTGCCACTTTCTCTTTTGTCTGCTGGATCAGATGCTCAATTTCCATCAGCTGTCTCTGTTGTGCTGAAATATGATTGAACATTCATCTTGTTCCCTGGCTTTGGCACACACCACGCAGCACAAGTGGCTACAAATTGAGAGCTTTATATTGGCTGTTACTTTTATTTGTTAAAAAGGTACAGTTTATTCTCTTGTTGCTCATGGTAGCATAAAACTGGAGTTATGCATTGCTTTGGCCAAAGAAAATGTGATGTATTCAGGCTTTGAACGGCCCAGTTTTGCTCTTTTTCTGTCCCTAATTTTGCTTTTGTTGCAGTGTCAGTAATGTAACATCCTCAGCTCATCCTGGTTAAACACAATCCAGTGTTTGGGGCATTTTAGCTTTAGTGATGCTCTCAGAGTCACTGACACTCCTGGGGGGCATCCCTGTGCTGCCCTCAGAATTCCAGTTTCCCCTTTTCCTTCTTTCTGTATTTTCAGCAGTTTTAGTGAAAAATTTCACAGTGAGATGGGTGTTGCTTGTAATGAACATCCTGGCAACTACACTTATTTTGACAATTTTTAAAGCACAGCAAAGCCTTTTCCTACTGACAGGTCTAATCACATAGGGCCTTTCATTTTGCATTTTCCCCACTGTGGATGGATCAATATTCCTGTTGTGAATAGATAAGCACTGCAAAGCTGCATGGACAAAATTTGGAGTCAGGACTTGGGCTTTAGGAGCCTTCCACAAACATTTAGTGAGCTGCACAAAAGCTTTCCAATTAAACTTGCTTTTTGTGGGTCAGGCAGTCCTGAGAAACCTGAACACCCAGGCAAAATTCTGCTTTGCTGGCCCAACAAGAAAATCCCTTGGAAAGGGATACTGAGGGGTGAAGCAGGAAGGGACAGGGGGAAGCTGAGGCTTGAAAGAAATAGAAGAATTCAGTGTGGATTCAGGTCAAAAAGCATTGCTGGGACTGGAAGGTGGAAGGAAGGATTTGTTATCATTGCTTTCTGCCCATGCAGCCTCTCAGTTCTACATCCTTTGTGTCCAAGCCTTGTGCCTCCCTGGATGCTGGGGAGAGACCAGGAGAAGATGATGTCTGAAACAAAACAAAACAAAACAAAACAAAACAAAACAAAAAAAAAAAAAAAAAAAAGGGAAGGGAAAATTTTGAGAAGGCAGAGCAAGGAAAACCAGGTGAGTTTGGTGGGAAGCTCTGGAGTTTTCCACTCCTGGCAGCTGGTGGCATCTCCTGTGGATAGCTGTGAGACAGAGAGGATGCCAGTCCCTGTTTCAGCAGCTAAAGGAGCTGAACTGATGAGTAATTTTACTGACTTCCTCAGGAAGGAATGTAGCCAGGTAAGTTTTAGTGCACAGAACATCTGTCAACTCCATGTTTTGTTTTGTTTTTATTGCATTTATATGCTCTTTTAGTACTCTGAAAACTTTTCCTTTTGGAAAACAGCAAAACTACATCAAACCTCCTCAGCCTAAGCCTGTGAGGTACTTTACCTATATGCTGGCTGCTCTTCTTACAAAACCATTAAATAATACTTTTTGGACATTCAAAGCAGGTACAAATCATCATTCAACTCATCACTGCCATTTTGTTAGTGCCTTATGAATCCAGGAGAAAAGTTTTTATAGCCAGTATCCTGAAAACTCCCATAATGAACTCCCAGGATACAGCAAAGATTGCTGCCAATAATATAAATAAATGTTGTATCAGGCTGTGAACATGAAATGGAATACAAAATAGAACAACTGAAAGGTTGAGAAGGGTTGTTCTTTGGTACCTGGTTTATATTTTATAACCATGGGAACTAAATCAATACCATAATTCTTTATGCACGGATATTTCCTATTTTGTGATGGAATTCTTATAAAATATTCAGAAAACCAGGGGGAAGACAGTAACTTGAAGAGTTCAGGTTATTTTTTTGGCTGTCAGGGGAACATTGCTTGAGAGGATTAAAAAATATCCCAGAACATTTTTTTCCTGGATGGTAGCTGTGTGCTCAGGGAAGGGAATAAACCACCAGTGTTATGGAATTGTGCTAATCCCAGTTTTCCTGTGAGTGGGAACCTAATTTGTTGCCACCTGTCTTAGGTACTTAGGGATATGATTTGTGGCCTACATGAAAAATGGAGTTGTTTCATGTAGTAAAGCTCAATTTTGTACTTCAAAGAGCACGTAATTTTGTTGCTGCTTCTCAGAATAATAGAATTTCACTTTATTAAATTATTTATGTCTTATATTTGAGCTTACTCTTTGGTTAGTAAATTAAGTTGCTTTATTTATTATTCTGTTAAACAGAATAATTTTATTATTTCCATTTCTATTACTCCAATTCTTTAACTCAGAAGGGTTCCTGGGGTCATCTTCATCTTTCCTCACTTAGAGCACAGCTAATTTTGAAGGTAGTGCAGCTTTCTCCAATTCATTGTGTTTTTTATTTTTATTCTTTATTTCCAAGGATGGAAAGTCCACCACCCCCCTATAAAAGCATGAGACACCCATGAAACTCTTTGTCCAATTCTTCTCCTGAAGGGCTCAGCACACCCTTAGGGGTGTCACAGAAACAAGGAAAGTTTATTTTTTATGGACAATACAGTTCAGGGGAGGTAAGGCAGCTAAATACAGTTTATACTGGAAAATTAATCCCTTTATTGATGAGTGACTTGTCACATGGAAACTACTTGTTTTTTTAGGAGAGTCTATGAAGGACTTAATAGAGGAATTTGTTAAATCCTACATCCATGAAGGATATTCCAAATATTTTTCTGCTTTTTCCAAGCAGAAATGCTTCTTTAGGAAATGATTCATTGTTTCTTAATAATTTCAAAAAAACCCTATTGATTTTTCATCTGGAGGGAGGCTTTTATTTTGCCTTTTGGGTGAAAGCATTTGGCCTTGTGCACAGGAGCATTAAAAACTCTGAGCCAGACCTGCCCCATGTGTCTGCAGCAGCTGTGATTTTATTCCTTCAGTTTTTAAGGCTCCTTTTCTTTGTCTTCTCCTCTATGGCAACCTGGTCATTGTTTTCATGTTTTTCATATCAAATCAGTGTTATAAATTCAGCTGGAACTGTTTCTCTCTAAGGAGAGCAGAGAGTCTGACAAATTGTCATGGACTCCACGGATGCAGGAATTATGGAATCCTTACACATGCAAAATATAAGCAACAAAATTTAAAAACTGAGGCTGTAACTCTGTGTTTACAGTTAGGACAGATCCCACTGCAAGGAAAAATCCTTGCACTGAATTCTAGGATAGACTATTTTTCTTTGATATTTGAATAACTATTATATTCTCTTTTTTTTCCCCTTGCCTTTACAGTTTCAGGAAAATCACATAGAAAGGTAAGATGGGTGAAGAGGCAGCAAAGGATAGTGGTGGTGTTGTCAGCTAAAAAACCAGTGTCCACAAAGGGGTTTCAGGTCTGTCTTTAAAATAAAATAAAATAAAATAAAATAAAATAAAATAAAATAAAATAAAATAAAATAAAATAAAATAAAATAAAATAAATGTGTTTAGACTTGATCTAAATGAGCTTTTGGGTAGTCAGGTGAACTGTGGATTTTCTGGTCTCTATCCAGCCCCTCCTGTCTTTTCATAGAGAATATGTTTTGCTTTATCAGACCTCTAGATTTGATCAATTTGTGCTGGTATTGATGCAGAAATGAAGCCACTGCCCTACAACAGGTGTTGCAATAAAATGCCTATAAAGCAGTAGCCTATTCTCTCTGCACTGACTTTCCCTTCATCTGAAGGGCTGCTATTTTTATATTCCATGTTTTTTACAGGATTAGCTCTGGTTGCTGGAATGGTTTCAGCTCACTGCAGCTCTGGCAATTGCAGCCTTTGGAATTAAATTACAGACTTTTCTGCTGTGAAAGACCCAAAGGCTGTGAACTGCATTGTTTCTGAGCTAAATATAACACTGTGCTAAGCACAGGTTTGTTCCACTGCTGACATGAAGGTCCCAGAAAAATCAAACCACCCAAACTCCTCCATGCATCCCATATTAGGATTTCATTCCAGGACAACTTCTTGTAACTTCTGGTTTTGGGAAGCAGTTTGAGTTCCAGATCTCAGCTGTGAGAGTGGCTCAGCTCCTTTGCACTCTGCTTTTTCCATGAGCCTTCCAGGAGTCATGAATTCAGGGGGAAAAAACCACACCTGGTGTCTTCTTTCAGGTAATGAGACCTAATTAGCATCCCTGTTAAAATTCTGAGTTTTTGCTAGATGGCAGAAGGCTTCCAGTGCCAGTGACTGGTTTTTTTTTAATTATAAATTAATACCATGAGATTTTAAACGATGTTTCACTTATTGCAGAAAATAATAAAAAGCTGCAAACAAATAAAGAGCACTGTCTAAGGTCATTGCTTCACATTTCTCTTTATTTCACAAGGTCTTTGCCCTTCAGATCCCATGAAAGGCAGAACAGGGTTTTGTATATACTTTATTGTGTTCCCTTAAAAAAACTCCAAACTCAACTGTCTCCCCTTCAAATGAACTGAGTGTGAAATCCTGTCTGTGTGTTCTCAGTAACAAAAACACACTTTGAGGGAATCCTTTGCTTCTCCTTTGCAGGGGCTTGGTTGACTTTTTTGGTTTCTCTTTTTAGTTGTACTCATTCCATATGCCTTGGTTGTTCAGACTGGAGAAGACCTTAGAGCACCTTGCAGTGCCTAAAGGGGGTCCAGGAGAGCTGGAGAGGGGTTTGGGACAAGGGATGAGAGGCAGGACAAGGGGGAATGGCTTTAAGATGAAGCAGGATAGGTTTAGATGGGCTATTGAGAAGGAATTATTCCCTGTGAGGGTGGTGAGTCCCTGGCACAGGGTGCCCAGAGAAGCTGTGGCTGCCCCTGGATCCCTGGCAGTGTCCAAGGCTGGATGGGGCTGGAACAACCTGGGATAGTGGGAAGTGGTGGGCAGGGGTGGGATGAGGTCTTTGGGGTCCCTTCCCACCCAAACTACCCCGGGATTCCAAGATTGATATGCTGGAGGGCATCTCTGGGAAGCTCTCAGAACCGCAGTGTATTTAATGCACATCAAGCTCATCAGGATTAGATTTTCTGCCTCTCTTTAAATCATGGTTTGCCTTGCTAGCTTTTATTGTGCAATATTTTATGTTTAAGCCCAGCCTGATTCCCTCAGGAGCCCGTTCATCACGCTGTTATCACAGTGCTGTAGCTTTGCAGCCAGGCTGGTTTGCCAAGTTGTCACCTCTTTTTGTCATGTAAATCCCCCAAGGTGGTGGCACCCATGGCCTGGAGATGAAAATTGTGTCCAAGAGCCCATCCAGGAGCAGGATACCCCATGGCTTTACAACCTGGAGTAGCTGTGCTGTGGGAGCAGCAGGTCTCATGAATCTTGTTTAGCAGCAAAGGAAGCATTTATTTCCACCGTGGAAATATTAACAACGTTTGGATATTTATTCACAGCAAGCAGCATCTTATTTACTGCAGTGCTAAACTGGACAAAGTTTTATTGTGTCTTAAAAAATCGACTAAATAGGTACCAAAAAGTGAGCCTCAATAGCATAATGATCAAAGCTTTTACATTTTGAATTTTCTTGGGAAAGGAAAAATCGTTAAATAATTTTAATAATAGAGGTTTTCCAGTGTATCTGAGTGCTGCTGACCTGAGGCAAACCCTGCATTGGGAAGGAATGACTGGAAACTTCCAAACACACCTGTGGAGTGAATAAAAACTGAGATAATTTGAGGAACAGTGTAAATTAATGTGAGAATGAGGTAAAATATCCACCCCATATCACTGCACTTCTTGTTTGTAATACTCACCTTGGTGTTTCCTACTGCAACTGGGTGTTAAGAATATTCTCTGATGTTTTTTCTTGATGCTGAATAAATGTTGCCCAGCCAACAATTCCTAGACTGCAAAGATACTGGTGACTTCTTTTGGCTACCCCCACTTCAGGAGTAAAAAAAAAAAAAAAAAAAGCTGTATTTAATTATTATAATCTAAGTTAAAATTATTTATTTGATTATTTAATACTTATAAATGAGTTTGATCACAACTCTTGGAGGAGATCATAAGGTTTTGGAACTCAATATGGTAAAACTGTTCAATTTACGTGCTACTAAAATTCATGCCCTGTTCCAGCTTTTTGTATTTTGTTTTTTTTTCCTTAAAATTTATCCTCAGCCAAGACACAACTAAGAGTGCTTAAGTGATAAAACCAGAGCTCTCCAAAGATGAGTTCAAGCTGCAGGCAGGTGCTTCCCTTTATTAATATATGGGGCTTGTCAGAGGTACAAGACTACAAAAATTGGCTTACTTTGATGTATTGAACTGTTTAGGAGAAATATGACACCAGCAATTTCCCATCCCTTGGCCTCAGAGGAAAGCATCTGTCTGAAGTGACTCTGGAAAGAAGGGAAGGCTGCCTGACAGCTCCAGGAGCTGTGCCTGAGGAAGTTCTGTGGATGGACATGAGCTAATCTGACCTTTCTTTGTCGTGATCTTTTCTAAGTGGGAGTAAGAGATCTGTGCAAAGAATGGTTTTCCTGGTAATCCAGTGTTCTTTGAGGTTTGGTCAGATTGGGATATTCCTATGGATCATGAGCACTTCCTTATTCACAAGGTCGAGTAGCACTGCCTTCTGTGAATTGTCCAACATAGAAAAGATTGTCCTGGTCACTAAAAAATTCCCTTTTCCTGTCCCTTCCATGGGGTGCAGAGTGGCTGCAGGTGATACACATCTCCCCTCCTGCTCCCATTCTGACCTTTGCTGTTTTTAACTACTCTGCCACTGGATTGTGCAGGGGACAATATGGAATTAAAGTGGATCAAGAACTGTCTGAATGACCCAACCAAAGAGATTTAAAGCTTGGAATGCTGGCCCTGTGCTGCATCTTCACTGGGCTCTGCCTGTGAGGATATGAAAGGAAATTCTAAGTCCGTGTTGAGACAAGTGTTATTCATGTTTTCCATTTGTGCCATTTTGCTGGCTGTTCTAATTAATCATCCCTCTAGGCTGCCATTTAGTTTCTGAGGATTGCTAACACATGCTTTCAAAACCTGCACCCTACAGACCGTGCTGTTTGTGGGTGTCTGGGGGAAGAGAGGATGTGGCTGTATAAATGCATCCCACAGCCTTTGAAATGAATTCCCAAGTGCTTCAATCACTCTTCCCTGCTCTAGGCCAAAACCAAACATTGTTCTTACTGACTGAGATGAGAATTTCATTTACCAGCGCTGTGATATTAAACTAACCAAGATTCCATTACACAAGGAGTATTGAAATGAAATGTTATGGAAATGGAGATTGTCTAACCCTCTGCATGAAATCAGTGTCGTTTGGAAGGGAAGGTGTCCATGCTAAATGCTGTTATCTCTCCATGGTGTCAGCTCCCTGCTTGCCTTTGAGAAGGGAAGGAAAGAAGGAAGAGTGGTGGCACCCCTTTAGTAGCCTCAGCAAACATGAATTGGATTTTAAAACAGGAGGAATTTGCAAGACTCTTCCCTGCTGTGTGAAAAATGGGCCTGGGGAGGAATAGACCCTTCTTTCCTGTAAAAGTATTTAAATTATACAGCAATTAGCTGAAATTTCTAAACAGATTTTGTCACAGAGGACTGGGGCCAGGCAGGGCTCACAGGAATGTGTCAGGCTCTGCTTTGCAAAATCAGGCTCCAATTTTCTTTCCCTCTGCTTGTGCTGAGTATCCTGAAGGATTTTCCTGGTTTGTGTTGGAGTTCATCTTTCCTGGCCCAATAGAAGAATAGCCTTGATCTCACTTGGGCAGAGCAAGAAATAGAATATTCTCACTTCTGGGTAAATGAGTGCAGTGTATAGATGTTGGGGGTTGGGTTTCTTTCTTTTTACTTACAGAATTTTTTCCCATAAGTTGCTAGGAAACTAACTACTGGTTAGGGTACTTAAGAAAAACAAGAGTGGCTGAGGTTGAGGAGAGGAATATAGACAATAGATATTTTCTGTGGTTTGGGTTTGTTCTTTCTTTTTTCCTGCCTTGGGTCACTCACAAAAGTGCTTCTTCACTCATGAGTAAAGGCACAGGGGAAGATGGACTTCAATTTCTCTCCTCAGTTTCCCAGCTAGATCTAAGTAAAAGCCACCAAAACTCATTGGATTTTGTGCAAAGTCTCTGAAGGTCTCACTGTGCTCCTGATCACACTCAGTGATCCCAAATCTCAGGGATCTGACTCTAAATGTTTGCCTGTATTTCAATATGCAGTGTATTAATTATATTTTTTACACTATAGTGCATTCTGGGAGGACTTTTGGTGGTTTCCTCAGCTCTGTCTGGTGGCATTGTTCACTCAACATCCATAGGATCACAAATAGGGGATTGGCAATGCCAAATGATGGTTCCCCTAATTGACTGGCATTGCCATGGAAATGGATGTTTGTTGTGGAACTCTAAATTTTACTCCAGGTGTTACTCCATAGGACAATTTGGGAAGGGATGGGCTTTTCTGCAGGTACCGAGTCTTGCCTTGTTTGAAAACTCACAGTTAAAGCACTGCAGAGAAAATCTGAATGTGACTGAAACATAACTCTGGGGTGTAACACAGTGAATGTTGTGGGAAAGCCAGGTTCTCCTGAGTTTCCAGGGAGCAAATTCCAGCATGAGGGCTCCTGCTGAACTCACTGGAGCCTTGTGCAGACCTCACTGGTGATTTCTTTAATGCTCAGCACACATGATGATAAATGTTATACCCATGAGGCTTTCCCCCTTGTTCTTAACATTTCCTCCAGAATATTGTTTTGAGATAGCATTCTCCTAGAGATGGAGCTCAGGTTTATGTTGTGTTCAACTACTACAGATAAAGATTTTTAACTAGAATATAATGATTTTGTGTACAAGGTACTGATTTGGGATGTAAGAGGTGTCCATTCTGCTGCTGATTTCAGCATGGACCTGCTGTTTACTCATAGATTTAATTGTGTCTGTGTTACCTCTATGTTTTTTCTGCCTTGTCTCTCAAAGACTGTAAATGTTTTAGGGACTGGGATTTTTTTCCCTAATGAGTTGTATGAAGCAAAGACAAGGCAACCCTGATCTCATTGAGGGCTTCAGTCATTACCATGTAACATTTATAATACCCCTGATTAATAATATATTCCAGATGAGCTTCTCAAGCCCAGCTTTGAAAGTTAAATCAGTTAGCAATTTCTGAGATAATTCAGATACTAGGAAAAAAAAAGTCTAATGAATTGATTTCCTTCTGTTGCTCTGTTGACACTGTGGTAACTCAGCTCCCAATCCTACAACAACTTCTCTGCAAACCTGTTGAGCAGCTTCCCTGATGAGGGGAGCTGCTCATGTTTGCAATGTTAAGTGCATGTGAGCTATTGAATTAGAAGAAAAAATAAACCCCCAGATCATCTTCATTGTTTCAAAATCCTGGTTTGTGTTCTTGCATGCAAATCTTTGCCTTGTACAGAGGATTTGTCTTCTGACCTTTACAGCAATGAGTTATTTCATGTACTTTATGTTTACAACCCATTTACAGCAGCCCCAAAAGCAGGCATTTTGGGTGAAAATGCTGTCATGTTCTCTGTGTTGGCTGTAGGAATATGGAATCTGTGCCATTTCAGGCTTCCTTAGTATCTTTAATTATGTGCAAGGCAAAAATTAATGAGCCAGCTCTCTGCATGTGAAAGAAGTCAGCAGTTTTTGGGTATTTCTGCATGAACACTTCACAGATTCTGACTGAGGTTAGGGAGCTACTGTACCACAAATTAATCTCATTCTGCTGGGAATGCCTAAGGAAATTAGGTGATTAGTCTCTGAGAGTTTCTCTCTAGTGTGAGAAATCTCCAGCAGCAGCAGTGTGAGCAACCAGCTCAGGTGAACTGCTTGGTGCAGGGTGAGATGAATCCCCCCCAGGGGAATTCTGAGGGATGAGGGATGCATGGGATGGAGCAGGAAGCCTTCCTTCATGGCTCTGGGGAAAGTTTCCTTCTGTGGGAGCACCCAGAGTGTTCTTGCATCTTCAGGGAGGGAGATTCTGTGATTCAAAAGGAAGGAATTTAAAATACTTCAGAGATTCTGACTTTGCCCTAATGAATGTGGTACGCTGGGTGAGGCAGGTAAATATATTTTTGGGGATTTTTTATGTTTATAATTATTGTTTCTGGTCTGGCTGTAGGCAGTTTTCTGAAATCCTGGAAGAACCCTTGTAAATTCCCTGTAGTTGTTTTGACATCAAATATTAGAAGAAAGGTTAACCCTGAATATAACTCATCCAGAGAGGTGGGGCTCTGGAAAAAGCGTGCAATTTCTTCTCAAGGAATAGCACTTGGTGTCAGGTCACTTTGTGCAATCAAAGCTAGGAGAAATAACTTGTAGGACCCAGGAAAGTCACCCCTAGGAACAAACCTGAGAGGCACACTGGAGTTATTTAAGCTGAAGTGCCAAAGGTCAGTGTGAGGATGGTTGGCAGCACTTGGAGCAGGATGGGAGGAGCAGGAGTTGGACCAGCTGCAAGAGGAACCACGCAGGACTGGGGTGAGAAAATCTCCCACAGTGCACCCAGAAAACAAATATAAGGGTGAAATATCTTAGATAAGCCATCTTGTCATGACACAAAAGACCTGGTGGTGACCTTAGTTGGGGCTGTTGGGAGTTTTATGCCATTTCATGCTTCCCAGACTGGTTTACATTAAAGTTAAAGTCTACAGACCAAACGTGCGACTTTGCTCAGGTTGGGTAAATCTGCTCCAGGGTCATCTCTAAATCCAGCTGTGGACTGGAGCTGAAAGCACTGTGAGTTTATGAGGGGCAGAGGGATTGAGCCTCTCCCCAGCACTGTCCCACTGGCACAAACCCTTGTCAATGCATTTCTGGACAATGAATATGGACAAGTTTGGCCCCCTGCACACCTCATTTTCCTAAGCACAGCTTTTCAGCCCTACCCAGGCCAATCAAAAGGAAAGGACAGAGCCCAAATCAAGAGCTCAGCATGCTGCAGATCACCCTGAAGGCCACTGTTCCTTGTCCCAGCACAGGTGGGCTCTGTGCACCTTCACATTCCTACCAACATCAATCACTCCTTGAGATGATCACCAGGCACAGATGTGAGCACAGAACAGCAGCTGGGGACAGCCTGACCTCAGAGAGATTGGCTTTGATTGCCTTAATGGATTTGATGTGTTTTGAGCAAAAGTGATGTTTTGCCACAGGGAGAACACCGAGTTGAAGAATTTCCACCACGTGCAAGGCTCTTCTTCATTTAATCAAATCCTTGACAGGCACACTTCACACTTCTCTCACAGCAATTAAAGGAGCCATTTTCCCAGAGTAAAATGTTAGGCATTATTTTAAATATAAAATATGACATGTTTTGTCAAGATTATCTTTAAAATGACAGTCTTGCTTTATGCTCTATTCTTGCTCTGTGATTGACTGGTGAGAACTGAGATAACTTTTAGGGCAATAATTTATCATGTTTTTAATTAGTTTGCTATTTGCATCTGATACTTTGCTCAATAAAAATGCTAGAAAATATTTTTTTTTTCCTGCAAAAGGGCTACATATCAAAATTCAGACACCAGCATGGAAAGGTACAGTACATTTATGACCTTGTGTGATTAGTGATCTCTGAATCTAATCTTAAGGTACTTTAATGGACTATAATTATCTACAGTGTATAGTTACTGCCTTTCCTGAGATTGATTTAAAATTGCCTCAGGAGGCAAGTGCTGTGTAATTATCTGATAAGAACTAAACTTGATACCCTGACTGGAAACTTTTGGAAACACAAAAATAAATATAGTTCAGGACAAAACTTACTGCTGGCCAGCTTCAGAAATGAAATCTGTTCTCCCAGGCTGTCTCTGCAGTGACAGATAAAGAAGAAAAGGGCAAAAGCTTACAACCATTTCCAAGATATCAGCCTAATTCAGCAAACTTAGTGGAAGGTGGGCTTACCCTCTGCCATAGATGTTCCTACAGAACCATGAGCAGAAGAGGGGAAGCTGAGGAGAAAGAGGTGTGAACTCCTCTGACCCAGATGCTGAGACAATAGGTATTCTATTAAAATAGACAAGGTGCTCAGGAGGTTTTTCTGTGGAAATTGGTGACACCAGGAAGGGAGGGATGCTTTGCAAACATTCTGTGAGTTGTCCCTGATGATCTCTGCTGCAGTTTCCAGAAGAGCACAAGCCCCATCCCAACGTGGCACTGTCAGTGGAGGTGGTGACACCAATGCCAGCTCACAGCTCCACCAAGTTAATCCTTTTATTAGTATTTAACACACAGTGCTGACAGCACTGATGAATGTAGCATGGGCCAGGGAAACTAGACATTCAATTACCTGGTTTTTAAAAATTCAACTCTTCTTGCACTTTTCTATTATTCCAAACACCCCTGTTCTTTGGACCTGCCCCAGTTTCAGAGATTCCTTGGGAAGTTTGCTGTGGGAGGAGGATGGAACTCTCTAGACTCTCCTCATGTGCTGACTGCAGTAAGAGTTTGTGAGTTCATATCAGATTAATGAGTTGTCATCTCAAGGAGTGATTGATGTTGGTAGGAATGTGAAGGTGCACAGAGCCCACCTGTGCTGGGACAAGGAACAGTGGCCTTCAGGGTGATCTGCAGCATGCTGAGCTCTTGATTTGGGCTCTGTCCTTTCATTTTGGTTGGCCTGGATAGGGCTGAAAAGCTGTGCTTAGGAAAATGAGGTGTGCAGGGGGCCAAACTTGTCCATATTCATTGTCCAAAAATGCATTGACAAGGGTTTGTGCCAGTGGAGAGTCCTGGGGAGAGGCTCAATCCCTCTGCCTCCCAAAAGCTCACAGTGCTTTCAGCTCCAGTCCTGGGGACAACCAGCTGAGTTTCCTGTTCCTGAGGAATGGTGCACTGAGGAATGATGCAAAATTATCCTGTGGCACAAGGCAGGTCATTGTTTAATCCCCTGTTTAATCCTCAAACCGTCAGAGATCATTTCCTAGCATGGAGGGTGTTGTATCTTCCCCAGTGCACCTCAGTTTGGGACTGTTTTTGATGAGGAATGGAGACAAATCACTCTGTGGAATGGGAGTAGTTGGTTGCTGAGGATCCCAAAGTAGTTTGATGGTACAGACAGGAGGCAGTCCCTATGTTCTTAATGGGAAAGTTCTTCAAGTGGAAGAAATTAAAAGTTAAAAATACGTTGTCAAGAAAATTTGAAAGAATAAAGTGTGAATGGAGTTTGGAGCCTTCCCACTGAAATGCCACAGTGCAGGAATAGAGGAAGAAGGGTGTTCAAAGGGGAAATGAAGGAAACAAAAAGGAAAAAAAACAAAACCAAAAAGGGAAATTAGCTGGCAATATGATGCAGAATCTAAAAACACTGAGAAAGAGTCACAGCTGGCAGCAGAATTTTCTTATGTAGCTTTGGAAGATGAAACCTTTACAGGCCCACTGGAAGATGGAGGTGATAAAATTTCTAATAGTGACTCAGAAATGACAACATGATAAAATATTCAGGAAGAACGACACTCTGCACCACAGTCCACATGTCATCTGAGTATTTCCAGCCTGAGTAGCATGACATCAGTTGTGGATCTAATATGTTATTCAATTAATATGGAATGAGGGGACAGGAATAGAATGATCACGAGAGAACATGGTTTATGGAAATAGACTCTGGACTTGTTCAATCATGAGGAGATTACAAATGGAGGTGGCAAAGGAAGGTGGGGAGTTTGATATACTTAGTCCAGCAGACTTTTGTAAGGCATTTAATCCAATCTGCTTGACATTCTGTAAAAGAGCAAGTGTTACCATGTCAGGCAAGTTCACATTAATTGGATTGAAGCCTGACTGGCACAGCTCAAAATGTCGTTACTGCAGAACAACCATCAGATTTTTTTCTGATTTTCTCTCCCCAGAGCTGAGGTCTGCCTGCATTGGGAGTAGGCAGAAGCTATTGAATATTTTTATCTAGAAGCAGGGCAAGCTCAATGCAGATAAAGCATGGAGATGACAGAGGGCTGATGAAGTGGTAAATAATGAGTAGGCTTGGGAATGATCTAGAAAGCTTGACAAGTCAGCCCACTCAAAATGAGTTTGTTTTAATATCATCAAAGTCAGGACAGGAAAGGTTTATATCTCTTTTTATGTAACAATTGCTGTAGCTGGGAAAAAAAAACAACAGACTGTTCAGGTGTGTAAAACTCTGAGCAACCTGGGCTCACTGCCCATGGGACAAGAGGAGTTTTAAGGTCCCTTCCAACCCAAACCATCCTGGGCTTCTATGAGTCCTGTCCCTGCTCCCTCTCTGTTCCCTGAGGAGACAGCTCTCCAGGAGCTTCTCCAATGTGATTCCATCCCAAGGGGAGCAGTTCCCCACAAACTGCTGCCACGTGGCTCTCCCACAGGGTCAGTCCTTCAGGCCCATGCTGCTCCTGTCTGAGTCCCCCCCAGGGTCACAGACAGCACCAAACCTGCTCCAGGGCAGGGCTCCTCCCTGCAGCTCCCTGCCAGGACCCTGCTCCTGCGGGGACTTCCCATGGGATCACGGCTCCTTCTGAGCATCCCCTGCTCTGGGTGGGCTCCTGCAGGGGCTGCAGGTGCCTCTCTGCTCCTCTGTGCCCCCACGGGCTGCCAGGGCACAGCTGCTCCACCCTGGGCTTCCCCACAGGGTCTCAGGGGATTCTCCCTGGGGCAGCTCCTGCCCTTCCTTTTGCACTGACCCTGGTGTCTGCACAGCTGCTCCTCTCTCATATTCCCACCCCAGTCTTCTCTGGCAGTGGTTCCATCTGCCCAATAACATTTTTTTTTTCCCTTCTTACGTCTGTTATCCCAGAGATGTTACCATCATTCCATCTCAGCCTTGCCCAGCAGCAGGTCTGTCCTGGAGCCAGCTGGAATTGGCTCTGCTGGACACTGGGGAAGCTCATGGCAGCTGCTCACAGAAGCCTCCCCTGTAGCCACCTCACTCCCAAAACCTGACCAAGCCATCCCAACACAGTGGAGAAGCGCAGGGAGAGGACAAAGGGGGGTTTGAGTGGCAAGGAGGGTGCAGGGGACCGTGTGAAGGAGCTGGCTGGGAATGCTGGTTGCTTGGTGATGCCCTGCATGGGAAAAGCATCCTGGAAAAGTGTCCCTGACCTCTTCCCAGTCCATGGGGAAGTGTCCCTGACCTCTTCCCAGCTCAGGGTCCAACAGGTGGTTAGTGGGGAAGTGGAAATGTTTCCTGTGCATGTGCAGTTCTGTGCTCTGGCTGAAGTTTCCACTGCAGTACCAATCTGAGCAGAGTTACTAGATTTTTGTTCTGTATCTATAATTTACTGGTTGTTTTGAAACAAATGTCACTTGCTTTTCATATTTACGGACAGCTGGGGACCATGAAGCAGCTGTTTAAAGAACTGTATTTACTTTTAGATGTAAACAAAATATTAAAGTGCCCTGCAGAAATCTCTGTGCTCACACAAACAGCTCATATTCTATATTATTTATATGTGAGAGTGTGTGGGTCACTGCAGCTTGTCTCTGTCTGATGCATTAACTCTCCTTATGTGACAGCTCTCTCTGGATGAAGCAAACTGCAGAGGTGGACAGACAGTTGCTGGAGGGCCACTCCAAAGATGTTGTTAAGTGAAAAAAAGGTGTCTTTTTTCCTGTCCTCTTAGATGAGCAAGGTGATAAAAAAAATCTCTTTAAACACAAACTTTTCTTGCTGGCAAAAACTTCGTAGATTATCCTCATGAAAGAATTATAGAAATTTAAAATAAGCATTTTGCATACTTCAGCCTCTGCTAGGGTCAGGATGTTGCATGTGGATGCTTCTCTGGGGCATCCAGTGCTCTTGGTTCAGACAGAGATGGTGTGGTGGGATAACACCAGCCTCATAACCTTGGTGTTCTGAGGCAGGCTGTGTTCATATTGACTCAGACACATTATAAATTTGGGTGATATCCATAGTATCAGAGGAGAATTTTTATGATTACGTGACACAATGCCAGAAAAACCCCCAAACAATCCGAGGCCTATGAAAATCAGCAGGGTGTGCTGAGGAAAATCAATAAGCAATTTGCCCAGAGAATCCCAAAGAGAATGCATGTTTTTGGAGACTTAGAATAACTTTTGCTTATTGATTCCTAAAACCTCCCATACAGGGAGAAATGTAAATACAGGGATCCTGCTCCTCTGGAGTTCAGTGGGAGGAGGTTCAGCCCCCGAGCTGGCAGCTGTGGGATTTACACAGGTATGCTCTGCTGCTTAATGAAACTCTTTAATTAGAAAACTTTGTCACAGCCTACATGTGGCTCGAAGGCAGTTTTACCAAACAGGCTGAATAATTCCTGCCAAGCTTTGCAGCTGATTGGTATTCTCAGCTTGGAAGGAGAGGAGCAGGGGGAGCACAGATAATGAGAGTGGGGGGCTCGCCCTTGTGGGCTTGGTGGGACTCTTTGCCTTTTGAGCAGCTTCTGGTGTCTTCTGCCACCTGACAAGCCAGAATTAAACTGAAATATTAATAACTGTGTATTTTGACTGGCTTCAAGTCAGCCAGAGTGCTAAATCAGGGCTAACTTAACTCAGTGTCACCACGCGTGTAACCACATCTACTTTTAACCATTTAACTCTGTGTTCACATTGATTTTTTGATTTTCATCTTAAAAGCTTCTGCTTCTGTCAGAGAATGGAGTATTTATTGCTAATTCAGTCTGTGTTTCTCATGTTTCCATGTTTCTATGTTAAAAAAAACCCAAAAAACAAGCAAACAACAAAGGAAGCTTAAATTAAGAACCCACTTTTTAAACTCAATTGCAGCACAATTTTAAGTGAAGAAAAAACTTTTCAACTTTGTGGTAATTTTCTTATAAGGATATTTTGCATATTCTCCCTTTTTCACACTGATGGATATTAAAATACAGTTGGGGCTGTCCACAAGTGAGATTGACAATTTTCTTATTCTTAAAATGCCAAAGGATAAAAAAATCGGTGTCAGTTCTTCAGTCTGATTTTTCTTTACCACGCAAATGTGTCCAAAATATTGAGAGCTCATGAGGAGAAAGTGAAAAATTGTGTCAAACATACCCTTTTCTGTTCTTAAAAATGTCATTGTTTTTGCCTGCCAGTTATTGATCTGCTCTTCCTGACTTAGTGTGGTGCCTGATCTAATTTTACTGCTGGGTACCTCATATCACCATTCTCTGAAATTCTGCCTCATTTCAATCTCCTCACAAAACTCAGACTGGAACAGGCTACTACTTTGATTAAAATGTGGAGGCAAAAATTTCCTGGATAAGCACTGAACAGATTCTTACTGTGGTGATATAGGAAGAGTATTCAGAACTTAGGAAGAATTGTTTCTAAAAGGAACAGCTTCACCTTCATGTCATTCTTGTGGATTTTATAAACTTTGCTTCATAAAGTCATTTATTTAAAAGACATGCAGCAATCAAATATTACTCATGGAAATTTTAGGCAGAAAGTTTCTTTTCCTTGAAAGTGGTAGGTAATTTAAGACAGAATATAGCATTTTATGAAGCAAACCCAGGGCCTTCCCTCTACATGCATGTGACTTTTGGAGGTAAATTTTGCACTTCAGTGAGAATTGGGTAGAGTTTTGAATGAAAATAAAGAAATAAAGTTTTTATTTTTCTCACTGATTCCCTCTTATAATGGAAATTTATGCTCTGGATTTTAGGAAATCAGGCACAAAAAACCCACCAGCAGCTGTTTTTCAAATCCTTTAAAAGGTAACACTGGTTATTCTGAATGAGAAATCTGACTTATTTCCTACAGCTTCTATAACTACTACCAAAAATCCTATAGCTGGGGAATAGGACATGAAACCACTGACTTCTTGCAGCTAAAGCCCATTTTCTGATGGAAGGAGTTTGTGAAAGGACAGTTAAATCTTGTGTGGGAAGGTAGGAAGCTCCTCTTGGAGCTTTTAAATGTGTTCAGATGAAAAGATTGCTCTAATTTTTGCTGATTTTGTCTTAGGAGCACAACAATGATGTCTGAGGTGCTTCTCCTGCTTCTGGAACTGGTATTCCCTCAGCAGAAAAGCAGATAATTTAAGAGGATGGATAAAGATTATTTTTGTATGCAGCTCCTTGTCCAAGGTGGTTGAAAGGATGAGATGAGACAGGATGAAACAGCCTCAAGCTGCCCCAGGGGAGGTTTAGATTGGTTATTGATATATATCCAATATAAATTGGGAAATATTCTTCACAGAAGGGGGTGCCAAGCACTGGCACAGGCTGCCCAGGGCAGTGGTGGAATCACCATCCCTGAGGAGGTTCAAAACACATGTGGATGTGACACATGGGGACAAGGTTTAGTGCTGAGCATGGGGGTGGTGCTGGCTTGGTGCTTGGACTTGATGATCTTAAATTCTTTACAATTGTGTGATTCTAGGAGCTTCACCTCCCTTTGGGGTGGTGCTGGACCCGCTCCTGAAGCAGCTTGCAGGGGCAGAGTCCAAGCTGAGTGATGGCCACAGGAGAGCACTTTGGAATAAAGTGTGGAGCTGCTGTTGGAGCAGAGTGCTCACATGGGTGTGCCCCTATCCCTGAATCCCTCTGTTACCCCTGGAGCATCAGGACACATGGGTTTGGTGAGGGAGAGGAGGGGCTTCTGCAGCCCAGGACCATTTGCTCTCTGTGCTGGAAATCTCTGGATGGGAACCTCTGGATTTGCTTTCACCCCCTCCACAAACCAGAGCTACTTGTGCCACTGCAAGGCATCCAGAAATACTTTGGGACTTCGAAGTGTTAGAATAATGCCATCCAAATCCCACGGGTGCAGTAGGAATATGTTCTAGGTGCTGGGGGCAGCTCATTTCTGGTGGGAGGTGCAGTGGAGTCCCTTCCCACCCAAACCATTCCAGGATTCTCTGCTCAATGCAGAGGAGTGGGTCAGACCACAGGCATTGCTCCAGCTGCTCATGCCCCACAAGATTTATTTTTATAGCTCATTATCTATCAGTGCTGAAGCTGCTCTGACTGGACATCAAAGGCAGCCTGCAAAGGGAAGAATGGCATGGCAGAGTAGCTGGCTGAGAATGTTTCTCTGCCAAAACACCTCTGCAGTTTGTCTCCTCCCTGTGAAAAGATTTTGTTTTTCTTCTCAGGCTCTGTTAGATTCTGCCTACAGTTGTTATAATTTTCCTAGCCTGTTATAGACATTAGGGAAAAATACCTTGCAAGGATGAGGTAAATGGAAATTTGTCTTGTCTGTTGAGCTCAGCGGGTAGAAAAGGAAAATATCCATAGTATTTATTTCTATTATATTAAAATTGCTGCCTACATCTCCCAGTGCCTTAAAAACAACAGAAAATTAGATTTTATTTTTTTTTTTTCACATGGCTGACATTCCCATCCTGTTGTGTTATGCTTTTTTATTTTTTTTTTATATTTCCCTTTGTGCTGTTAGCACAGGCTCTGGCACTTTGCTAAGTAAGGAGCTAAGGCTGCTGATTTGTGTAACACCTGTCATTATTTCAAAGCTTTAATAAACCCTTTTTGCAGGCAAAGAGGGAGCTGTATTTCACAGATCCAGAGGGAAAGCTGGCATCCCCCTGCCTGCTGCATCCTGCCTGCCTGTGGCAGTGCAGAATCAATAACTGCTGCTCCCAGTCCCTCCAGAGCATCCCTCAGTGCCTGGCAGCTCCAACCAGAGAGTCCCCAAACATTACAGCCTCTTCCCCAGGCTGTGCATGCTTGTTAGCTCCCCTCTTCCCCTTATTTTTTATTGGGAATGCTGTGTATGCTTCATTACAGTAAATGCTTTGCTGTTAAATTTTCTCCAGTACATTTTGGCAGCTGCATAACAGATAGATGGCTCCTCTCCCCACAGTGCAGGAGGACCCTAAATTAGGAATACATTTACCTTCAGCTTTGGGGGTTGTTTTATTTTATTCCTTTTCAAGGTGAGGGCTCTCTCATATATGGGAAAATGATGCTCCCAGGTGGGAGCTCTTCAGGGACCTCAGTGGTTCAAAAAGAAAACTCCAGGTGGGAGCTGCAGGTGAAAGAATCCAAGTTAGGTTCTGCTCAGCTCCCATACCCCCAAGCCCTCCTTGCTGATTTCCAGTAGTTCAAGCACTCAGACTGCTAAATGGGCTGAGCTACAAAATATTTAATCACAAAATATTTAATTTCCTTAGGATATGCAATAATCATGATGAAGAAGAGGGGCTGGACCCCACTCTTTGAGGCAACCTGGGAGGGCATTTCAAATCCTTCCTGTCACCAAGAAAAAAAATCTCAACTTTTTAAAAATACCTGGGTGAGAGTGGATGTGTGTGCACTGCCCCAGTCCAGTCCTGAGAGGTGCTGGGTGCTCCTGGTTACACACAGCCAGGACCAGTATTCTGAAGGCAATCAGAGATTATGCTTCATCCTGCTATAATCCCCTACTTTATAACTTACATTATAAAATCTGCTTTTCAAAAATTACCCAAAACACCTTTCTCTATTTTTTAAGAATATTCTTTAAATTTAAGAATATTTAGGCTTTTAATTCCCTGTGCTTTCCAGAAGAGGCTCAGGAGCAGATGCAAAGCCAGACTTGAGAAAAGAAGGAACAAAAGATTTTTCTGAGTGATCAGGGGAATGCAGCAGGCTTGGTGGGATGATGGTGATCCTGAAGGGAAGAGCTCATCCAGCAACAGGGGCAAAAGGAAGTGGGGACAGCTTCCTACAAGCCCTTTTAGCTGCTTTCTGTCCCCTTTGCATTGCTGTATTTTGAGAAATATTAACTGTGACAATTTTTAGTCTCATTTTGGGCTAAAATGCCTCTTTCTAGTTCTGAGGGTAGACTTCCAGAAGGACTGTGGCACTTCAGAGCCTTGACAGGACTCAGCATCTTGTCACACTTGTGAACATGAGTAGCAACATGAAGAGATTTCGGTTATGTTCATTTTCCATTTGCTCTTTTTGCAGGCTGCAAAGTGCAAAAATATCTAAAATCTAATCAGGAGGTGAGGGCTAGGTCTGTATTTTCTGCCCTATTTCATGTATCACTAAGCCATGACTGCAGAGCAGGTGGTGGAGCTGTAGGAATAAATGACTGCTAATGAGAATTAAAGGAGTTCAACTTTATGAGTTAATTTATTTATTTACAGGCACTACACTGATTTTTGGACAGGAGTTCAGGCCTTTGCTAAAGGTACTCACACATGCTTCTGTTCAGGCTTTCCCCTCTTCCCATTTCCATGGGCAATGTTAAAGGATGTAAAAAAAAAAAAAATTGTCTGTTCTGGTTCCCATGCCAACCTATGGAGGGAGGTCCAACACAGCTGAATTTAAAGCAGGGATGATGATTTCTTCTCAGGATGTGGGAATGGTTACCTCAGGCTAGAGCACACTGACACTCCAGCTGAAATCCCAGGTCTCTGGAGGTCATTACTCCACCCAGAGATGCTGCAGCATTTTTTATTACTGTGGTTATGGCACTGCAGACATTTTACAACTGTTTTTTTTGAGCATCTCCATCCTAAAGATCAAGCTGGGAGTTTTCCCCAAGGAATTTCCCTTGTTTGTTGCTGTAGATGTAGTCTGCAGAAGGACCAGCAAATTAATTACCAAACTATCCCACCAAATCCAGCAAATTAATCCAAACAATTAACAAGCTACATATTTGTGTCTTCTGACATAAGTTGGTGTCTTCTGGCACAAATATCTTTCTGTACCTCTAGTTAGAACAAAGTGTGAAACCACTCCCAAACCACTCCAGTTAGAGTAACCAAGATTTCACTCAAATTAATGGAAAGAGAAGTGCAGGATTTTTCAGTTCAGTGCTCTAAAGCTGATTTAATACATCACAAGAACTACATTTCACACTGATGTGAGCAACCTGTTGGAGCTGAAGATGCCTCTGCTCACTTCAGGGGAGCTAGGGCACAGGATCTTTAAAAGCTGCCTTTCAGCTACAGCAGCTCTGTGGCACAGAAAAAGATAACCAGGATTGTATTTACTCTGCAGACTTATCCTGGTTTCCAGCTAGGCACATTTAGGGATAAACCCCTGGATTTTGCAGTGCCTGGTTTGTGCTGCTGGTTTCCCAGTGACAACTCGGGCTGATACACTGTGCTGGACATTTTGTGAGCTCTGGAGATGGAAAACCTTGGCTGCAGGTTTCCAAACCCTGGTCCACAGCCCTGTGGAAGCTCAGCCATGAGCAGATTTGCAGAAAGGAGCAGAGAGTGCCAGGGAGCAGGGAGTGTGCTCCTGTGTGTGGTTCCTGGAGGCAGATGGTGCTGTTGGCCAAGGAACAGCACTGCAGAGGCTGCAGGCTCCTCAGACAGACCCCTGCAGACAATTGCAATGATGATGGCTCTCAGAACTCCTCTGAGATCAGCAGGCAGCCCTCAGGGCGGAGATGCTCCCAGAATTTTAAGCAGGGTTGTTATGATTTGTGGGAGTCCTGGGTTTGGAGGAGCTCTGTGTGCACCTGTGGGTGTGTGTGAGCTGCTCAAACCTTCCCTTCCCTTCCCTTCCCTTCCCTTCCCTTCCCTTCCCTTCCCTTCCCTTCCCTTCCCTTCCCTTCCCTTCCCTTCCCTTCCCTTCCCTTCCCTTCCCTTCCCTTCCCTTCCCTTCCCTTCCCTTCCCTTCCCTTCCCTTCCCTTCCCTTCCCTTCCCTTCCCTTCCCTTCCCTTCCCTTCCCTTCCCTTCCCTTCCCTTCCCTTCCCTTCCCTTCCCTTCCCTTCCCTTCCCTTCCCTTCCCTTCCCTTCCCTTCCCTTCCCTTCCCTTCCCTTCCCTTCCCTTCCCTTCCCTTCCCTTCCCTTCCCTTCCCTTCCCTCCCTTCCCTGCAGTAACACACAGCCCTGGCTCAGGATTGCTGCTGAGTGTGACTTTATGAGCAGTGGGAAAATGGAGATTTAGGCCTTTTAGATGGGAAATGTGACATTCTTCGTGGCAGGTTGCACTCAGCAGAATGACAACTGTGTCTTTGCACAGAGCTTGAAGGGAAGATAAAACTGTGTTTGAAGAACTGCTCAAGCAATTGTTGCCTGATATATGAGCCACAAACCAGTGCAAGAGTCCTGGGACTGTCCCAGCCATCAGCAAAGTCTCTCATGCTGGCAGGAATGTGCACTGGGGCAGAGAGGTTTGGGATTTTGGGCAACACCCTGGAATCTCTGCTGTGTTTGACTCACACTGGCAGAACTGGGTCAGGTACCAGCCAGAGCACATGTGAAGGGCACAGCCAAGGATGGCAGCTGAGCCTAGAAGGGACCTCACCTTTCCATAGAACAATCTGCCTTCTTTTTCCATCAGCTCTCTAAGTGCTGTGTTTATGGTTGTGCTATTGCTGAGCCCAGCTGCTGGAGAATGATGAAATCTGATAAACATGCCGAGCTCTTTTATTCATCATTAGACTCTGGACACCTTAGGATTGGCTTGGGTCACATTTCAGAGCTTTTCTCTGCAGGGCCCTTCCATCAAAACAGGCCTGAGCTATTCACACATTCACAAGAATCCTGAGGAATGCAGGAGCTCACTGCAGATTCGTGTGAGCTGCATCAATATCAAGGCCATGGAGATGAGCACTGTGATTTTATGCCTCTGTCTTTTTGGTTGGTAAAGTTCTCTGTGAGATAAAACTGGAGCCTCAGATTTTTTTTTCTTTATCCAGCCCTCCTTTAGTCTCAAGTTTTCCAGAAGCAGGTTAAGAGTGCAGCAGAGGAAAAGAAAAGTCTCCATGTGTATTACAAGTGCCTCTAAACCAAAAATACATTAAAAATTCTTCTTCACCTTTCCTCTTGTTCCTCATGTCCTTATGCTCATGTTTAAGGTGCAAGGGAGAGGAAAAATTTCAACCTGAAATTTTAATTAAGGCTTTGTGAATTTTTAGCCATTAACCTATAGAAGCAATTTTAGTGTTGAAAACTCAACAAGGAAATCTACCTAAATGCCTTTCTTGAGCAAAGTGCTATTTTTTCCCAGGCAATTATTACACCAGTTGTGGATTTAGTTTTGTCTTCTTCCAGTGTTTTTGTATGATATCTCACCAAATATGAGCTCAGAAAAGTATCTACTGAAAAACATTATTATCAGGTGAGAGGGGCTTTATTTATGGGCTTGGTAGCAAATTTATGATGGATAAGTAAAATTGGAAGCAAATAATAATGGAAAATCTCACTCATTCTTACACTGTCAGTGAAAAGAGCTGTAAGGCAGTTTCATGTGATGTGGAGCAAATATTTTATTTCCAGATAGAGTAATTTTATTTGAGTGTAGTGGGTGAGCAGCTGGGTGCAGCTTACTTATAAATTAGGCTTTGGGGTCTTGTTTTCTTCATTTTGAGTCTTTGTCTGGAATAGTCCATACCTGGCAGGAAAATTGCTTTCTTATGAATCTCTGGGCACTGTTATTCAATTCAGCCTTCTCTGGGCCTAACTGACATCTACTTTTTTCTTACATTTTTTTTTCTACTTGTCTATGCATTTTCAAACTCTGATTAGATATGAAATGTTAATCTTTATAATTGTTTTGGCATCCAAGATAATAATCCAAAAATAACCCTTTGATTTTCTTTTTTCTTGGCTATGAAATCAGTGCACCTACTGATATTTTATTGGTAAAGAGCTCATTCTGATGAAGTCTTGGGGATATTTAAGAATTATTAATACCAAAGCTGTCACTTGACAATAAACATTTCAGAGCAGATGTGGGAGGACATCAGTGAGTTGTAAGAATACACAGTTCCAATTTTTTTTTCCAAAATCCAAATGTGGAGGGTGGAGTTTTAAAAGGTTGATACCTTTCATTGACAGCCTATTTCAGGAAAAAAAAAAAAAAAAAATAAACTTGTCAGTTTATTGTCAGTTTATTTTCAGTTTATTATTTAGAAAGTGGTGGTTCAAACTGTGGTTCTACCAGAGCCTAAAAAAGGTAATTAATTGTGTAAGGAGCCCAGGTTGCAAAGCTCCCATCCCATGAAGCAATACACAATTAGTCCAACCTTAAAGATGTGTGCTATAAATCCTGATGACCCTTTGGCAGTGACAGAATGAGTAGCTCTGGGCACATAGAATGAAGTTCTCCAAAGACAGGATGCCCTGGAGGGATAAAACTACCTGGAAAATTAAAAAGGGAAATATCCCTTTCTCTTCTCCCATGTTCCCCTCCCATCCCCATGCCATGCCTGCACACAGCCTTTCACATCTTAATTGATTTATATGTGGGCAAACATCACCTGCATGACTTATTTCTGAAAGGATTTTAATGCTTTGGAAGTACTTAAAGGGGGGAACAGCCAGATTCATAGCTGGCATAACTCTGAACAGCTCTGCTGAAGTCAGGGGATTTATAATGACTTGAATACTTAGGAGCCAGGCTTAAAATATGCAGCTACAGAACTGCAATGCTTCCTTAGAAAAGTTTTTCTTTGGGTGAATCTCACACTGGGGGATGAAATACCTCAATGCTTTCAGCAGGAAAACAAGGGGAATGGTTCATACTGGTTCCCTGTCAGAGCTGCTGCATTTGTGGCCAGCGTGGCTCAGCAGATCTGAGCAGCAGCATGGGGGCACAGCTCTGTGCAGGCAGGAGCAGCTCCTGTGGATACCTTCCTGCCTTGCCTGCTCTGATGCTGTGGTAAGGATTTATTTATTTATGTCTGCAGTGCAGCTCCAATGCTGCTGCCCTGTCTGGAGACTCAGTTTGCTCCCACCTGCTGCTGCAAGGGAGGAGCTGATGCAGCTGGGTGGGAAGGGGAGCCCAGCACTGCAGTCTTTGCTGTGGATACTCTGCAGCCAAAACCTCCCAAAACTGTTTAGCTGGAACTTCTGGAATTCTTCTGTGGGGAATCTGATCTCTTCTCAGGACAGACTCATTTCCCAGGTGGTGACTGAGCTGGTGCAGTGGGATCCAGACTCCCCAAACCTGCCCTGTGGTCCTGCCTGACCACTACAGGGAATGCAGGTTCCATTGCTGCTCATCACCTTAAACCAGGCACAAACCAACCCCAACAATTCAATTGTTTGGGGCAGACTGAGGTGTCCCCCTCAGCTGCCCTGTGGCACATCCCTCTCACAGAGCCCAAGAAGAGATGCAGCCAGAAAAAAGGGATGATTCCATCCTTATTTGGGGATCCCAGCCACAAACCAAGAGACTAAATCAAGTCTCAAACTGTGCAACTAGAGGAGGATCCCTCCCCCCAAATCCCCCAAGACCCCAAAGCCTAATTTATAAATAAGCTGCACCCAGCTGCTCACCCACTACACTCAAATAAAATTACTCTGTATGGAAATAAATATTTGCTCCACATCACATGAATCTTCCTTACAGCTCTTTTCACTGACAGTGTAAGAATAAGTGAGATTTTCCCATTATTATTTGCTTCCAATTTTGCTTATCCATCATAAATTTGCCATAAGAGAACCTCATTCACACCAAGATTTCCCTCAAAGTAGGTCTTGAGGAAGTCTGCCCTGCAATGGGCTCCAACTCCACTGCTCTCAGCAGGGCAGCAAACACAGGAGCAAGGTCTGGAGCAAGCTCAGAGGAGTTAAATCTGGAACAAACAGAGGAGCAAGGCATGGAGCAAGCTCAGAGATGGAGTTAGATCTGGAACAAACAGAGGAGCAAGGTCTGGAGCAAGCTCAGAGGAGTTAGATCTGGAACAAACAGAGGAGTAAGGTCTGGAGCAAGCTCAGAGAAGGAGTTAGATCCGGGGCAAATAAAATGTTCAGGGTAATTTCAGGGTTGAGCCACTGCACTTCCATGAGATGACTTTATGTCACAAAGGAATGAATCCCAGCACCAAATCCTTTTAAGGAGCCCAAAATGCAATTTGTGTGACAAACACCATCAGTATGTGTGAGAAGCAAAATTATGCACCACGTGTAGCCCCTGTGCTCCTGCTGCTTATCAGCCCTTCCAAGACAGTTGGCTAACAGCCTCATCTGGGAATTCCAGTAATACTCAGAATTCCTTTGAACACAGAGTTCCATTAGCTGCAAATTAATTGGATCTGTAGGTCAGTGGGAAGTGGATTACCACAGTGGAGGGAAGTGGTGAGCACACACATTCACAGCACATCAGAAAACCTCTCTGGGAAGAATCTCTGGAATGTTTCCACACAGGAGCCTGTGCCTCCAGCAGCAATGAAGAGCTGCTGGGAACAATAGCAAATTGCTTTTTATTGTCCTGCACATCTACTGGAGATATTCCTATTCTATTTTAGATAATAATGAACTCTTGAGTTCAGAGCAGTATGGTCTGAAGGGACAACTATGGCATAGCTAAAGCCTCTGATTTTTAGCTTAATTTTAAGCAAGAAGTGCCCAAAATCTGTGGAACTTCTGAGCTTTCCTAAGATTTTTTTTGTGGATCTCTATCTCCATATTTACTATCTTCCCCTTGCTTTCTGTTTACAGGTTTTTCCCTTTGTTTGTTTGTTTGTTTTGCTTGTTTTTAGATTATGTTTTGGGGTTTTGGTTTTGCTTGGGGCTTTTTTTTTTTTTTTTTTCTGATTTACTTTTTTTTGCTTGGTTTGGTCTTAGTCCTTGTTTTTTTTTAGCAATTTCTGTGAATGTATATAAACAAATCCCTAGTTCTTGTGATTTCCACCTCTAGTCTCATCACTTTGTTGTCCCTTTTATGTTAGATCCTTGCCATCCTTCCTCCTTTCTTTTATTTCCTGTATTTATTGGCACAGACTGGTAGTGGTTTTCCACAATAGGAGCTGAAGAACTCCATTTAATTCCCAATTTCCCCCACATCATTACTAGGAACTAATACACAGCTAACAAGTCATCTTATATTTCCCAGAAACATCAGCTGCATGGGCTTTAGATTAATTCTATTTATTGTTTCAGCAGATTTACAAGTTTGCAGAATTCCACAGATTTCCACAGTGCTGGAGATTGGTGATGTTTGTGTGGATTGGCCTGTTCCCTGGTGATGGAGTGTGTGTAATAATCATTTTCCAATATTCAAAAATTAGGAGCACAAGCAGCCCAGTGCCTCCACTCTGTGATAATTGATTCTGGCTTTATGGATTATATTTTCTTTACTGAGGACCTTCTCACTGAGCAAATTTGACAAATGAAAGCACTTGCTGAGATTTTATTTCTCTGGCAATTTTCTGTGTTTGCTTCCACCACCAATATCATATTTTTGTTTGTGAAAGGAAGAGTTATTGTTTATCCTCGTTATTTGCCTCTCAGAGCTGAAGCAAAAATAACTGATATTGAGGACACATTAAAATGGAAGCAGGTGGAGAAGAGCAGCTTCTTTAAAAAAAGCCAGAATTAGAGAAAATTTTACAAACTTGCTTATGGAAAACTACAGCAAGTAGTTACAGAAGACAAATGATGATTTAACTTGCTGGGATATTTGGCTTTTTAAAAATTTTGCTGGACACCTTAAAGATCTAAACCACATTTTAAGAATTCCATTTATTTGTGTTTCTCTGGGAAGCACCAAGTGCTGTGCTGGCCATGCAGAGCAGGAGGCAGTTCATTTTTCTGGGCATATTGAGCAGCTGAAGACATAGGATATATTGGAAAACCATTCTCCCTTTCTGGAAGATCACTGAGCCTCCAGCCCTCTTTTCCTGTCAATATTTGGGATCACAGTTCACATGTGACCCTTGGGAGGTGGGTGAGGATTTATTCTGTCCATGGGCACTTTGGGAAAGGGAAATCCCTGTGAGGGTTGGAATCTGGGACATCCTTGTTGTGGAATTGCTGCTTGTGAGGGGGTTCAATCAGAAGCATCTCATTTATTCCTTCTGGTTAAAAAATCATCAAAGGGAATTGTCCATGGAATTGCCCACAATAAGGAGAAGGAATGCAGTGACTCCCTTTGCAAGATGACCTTCAGGACTTGCACTGATCACTCAGCTCCACGTGGCAAAGAAATATTTGTCATAAAGGAGCATTCAGGCATCAGATGGGGGTGTCCACAACATCCATGTAATCCCAGGATGGTTTGAGATGGAAGGGACCCCAAAGCCCATCCAGTGCCACCCCTGCCATGGGCAGGGACACCTCCCACTGTCCCAGGTTGTCCCAAGCCCATCCAGCCTGGCCATGGGCACTGCCAGGCTCCCTCTTCTCTCCCACCAGTCTCAAGGAGTGCTCTGCACAAAGCAACAAGTTGGATTTGGGTTTTAAGGTTTTTTTTGAAAAGTAAAGAAGAGAAATAGACACAAAGCTTTTCAACCAGGTGCGTGGCTCGGTGCCATGCACAGAAATGGAGTTAATCCCTTTTCTCTGCAGGTCTTGCAGGAAAGGTGCCTCCAGATGCTCCTCACCAGGCAGGAATTCAGAATAAAGGGGAGAGATGTATTTACACAAAAAGCCAATAAGCTGAGAACTGGGATAACCACCCTACCCCAAAGGGAATGATCTGGACAGTGTTTATTTCTTTGTTAGAAGCTGAAGAAAGTGTCACTGTTAAATTCTGATGAGAAGATGCACACCCACCCCCCCACTTACAGCATCAACTGATGCTGATGTAATGAAATGTGGATGAAAAACGTGATTTTTTTTTTTTTTTTTTTTAAGTCCAAGCTGTCTGCTGCAAAATCTGTTCCTATTCAATCTTTCTTTTTCTTCCTTGTTTGTTTGTAAAGTGATTGAAATGGTCAAGCCTGGAAATTTCCATCACTCTCTTTCTATAAATTAAAAGCTTCATTTAGTAACCTTTTACTTGTAAATTTTAACTTATCCTGACAGCATTTAAAGTAAATATAAAGATAAGCTTTGAAAAAAGAATATTTAATCATTTTCCTAGTGTAAAACAAAATTTATTTCTAACCTTATATTTTAATCATGCCATGAAGAAATAGTTTTATTAACAAATTCATATACTGGCTCAGGCTGTAAAACATGATTTAAGGTGTGCTACAGCACAACAGGGCATCTTTAATTGTCACTCACTTAACACTCTGTTAAGAAAAGTGTGATTGATGTCCTTTAAATGTTTTGTAATTTTTTCTTTAAAAGAAAATAGATTTATTGTCATTCACTGGGGCCCAAGTTCTTCCATTATGTATGTCTGGAGCTACTTAGAAATTTCAGATGTAGTCACATCTCTTTTACCTTCTCTTTTCTTTAACTTCATTAAGCAACCTTAAAGCCATGGGACCAGAGCTGCTATCACTGATTTATGATAATCTTTTGAATTCCTTTTGTAACCCACATATGAACCAATCCACAGAAAAAGCAGCATTTTGTTAAGGGCAATCAAAACCAAAGTAACTCCATATTTCTTCTTTTCATGCTTTGCTGTTTGAAATCCCATTGAAATATTATTGCCAATGTTTTTACCTTCTCTGTGCTTTAAACCAGTTTAAGAAGAAAGTCTAATTAAAGCAATAGCTGCTAGTGATAGGAAAGAGAAAAGAAATGATGACAACAATTCTTCTGTACTGTTAATAAAAGCATAATGCAGGAATCCTTGTGAGGATGATGAGACCCTGGCACAGAAAAGCTGTGGCTGCCCCTGGATCCCTGGAAGTGTCCAAGGTTGGATGGGGCTTGGAACAACCTGGGACAATGGAAGGGGGTGGAATTAAAAGATTTTAGATCCCTTCCAACTTAAGGCAATTCTATGATTCCTCTTTTGTTCCTATTAATTATAATGAAATTAATTTCTATTTAAGTGAAATTACCTTTCCAAGTGCTTTTTTTTTTTTTTTTTTTTTTTTTTAGTACTTTTTTTTAAAATCTCGAAGTACTTCATAAGAAGCAAAACAATCTCCCTAGGATGTGTAAACTGGCACATATGGGGGGATTTAACAGCTTTGGAAGGATTGTTTGGGAAGGTGATGTGTTTGAAGCAGTTGTCTCTCCTTGTGCTGTGAACAATGCAATGGCTCTGGAGTCAGAGCAGGAAGAATGCTAAAAGCTGTGGGGATATTTGTTGATAAATTTGCAGGAGTTGCAGTTGGCTGTACTGCTTCCCTCCCCCACATCCTTCACTGAAAATTCAGTGCTGACTGACTCTCCCACCCACTCCCTGTCAAAAACCCTCTGAGTGCTTGCTTTGAAAAACATAATGTCTGAATTTCCTGATGTAGCTGTTGCCAGCTTGTCTAAACTCACACAGCACCAAATTTTCTCCAAGCTCTAAAGGTAGAGCTCGTGTTGGAAAATCATCTTCCCCAGATTAGCGAGGTTATTTTCAAACTTTGAAAAAATAATAAGAAAACTCAGTAAGTAATGCTTCTCTAAGCCAAACACACAAAGCAAAGAATGCCTTATATTGTGTGCTTTGGTGGGCATTCCAAAGCTGATGGCTCTCCTGGGACCTGTATAATTCACACAGGACTTTAACCTGTGATTAATTGCAAAGGCAGCTGAAGGTTTGCTCCTTCCCACTTGTGCTTTCATCAGCACTGAAAATCCTAAAGTAAATCTGGTCTAGGCTCTAAGAGACTCGAGTGACTTGCTGGGCTGATTAAAAACCAGCCATGCTGCTGAGCCTTGGAACAGCACTGGGAAAACTGGGATCTCTGGGAGGGAAACATCTACCAGACACCAGTGCTGGAGAGAGCAACTTGGTTTTTGTGGGGGGAAAAGTGACTAAAAGAGTGAGAAAAGGGATCTGCACAAGTGCAAAGTGGGTATGAGGGAGAACAGAAAGGACTTTAGGGCTTGGGGATAATGTTTTTTATGGGGGTTTGTGAATTTCTGACAGCTCTAGGGGTGCAGAGAGGAAAATGGTGGTAATGCCATGGGAGCACCAGCTTCAGCTGAACCTTTGCAGGGTGAATTCCAAACTGGGGACTTTGGCCATGCAAAAAAACCCCACTTTTGGCTGATGCTGTTGGAAGTGCACATCTTCCTGGCTGAAGGTGAGTGATCTGTGAGCAGGGGATTTTTGTGTGGTTTGTGTGGTTTGAGCCACTTTTGTTCTTTGTCAGCCTATTTCAGCCAGGAGCTGGGTCAGCCTTGCACGGTGGAATGTTTTTCTGCAGATGACAAAAGTGGCTCTGCTGTGGCAGAGAAAGGAAGTGGGAACACAAGATCCATCATCTTGGGAGTGAAGAGGGGGCATCCCAGTGTGCTGGCTGAAAAGGAGAATACAGGTTTGTGGAAGGCAGCCAAGCTCTTCTTGGAAGAGCTGGCAAAAGCAATCAGGAATACCTGTGGGAGCCACAGCTCCTGGAGGTGTGTCTCACCCACACAGGAGGTGCTTGTGAAGGATGGAGAGCTGTGGCTGCTGTCACCGTGCTGGTGGCACTGCCCCAGCTGTCACTGCTGCCCTGATCCTGCACCTGCCCTGGGCACAGCTCTCCTCCCTCCTTTCAGAGATATTCAGGGAGCTGCCAGAGGAAGTGAGATAAGCCACACCAGCAAAATAAATCAGAGAAATAAGGAAGCAAACGGTTCTGCCTCTCAGTTTTTGGAAATGCACGAGGAGAGGCAGCAGCTGGAGCTGAGCAGGGGAAGGGCAGAGCTGTAATCAAGATGCTCATTTTTTGGCAAGCCCCAGATGCAGATCAAGAAATGCAAAGTTTGTGCTGACGAGGAGACAAGGGCCTCAGTTCTCATCCAGCAGAGGGTAAATTAAAAAATAATTATGGAGAACAGCAATTTCTCTCAAAGGGTTCAATGCCTTTCATGTTTACCCCAGAGTTATTTTCTTTCTGTGGATGAAATGGAAAGGTCTGGGAGTTAGTCTGGGGATATTTAGTGCCTGTTTACTCCTCTGACATCCATGGCAAGCATGAACTGGTCTGGAAGGGGAGTTTTCCTGGTGGTTTGGCTTAGGAGAGGGTGGGAAGAGTATAAGCAAAGTTGTAAATGAGTGGAACTCCCAGGGAAGGAAACTCAGAAACAGCAATGACAGATTTTGCTCATTTGGTATTTCCATGGATTGAGAGAATTCAGTTTTGGGGGAATGGAGATGAGCAATATTTGCACACCTCAGTGAATATTGAACAAATTTCTCAGGCTTGTCCTAGAAATATGCAGGCAGCCCTACTACTGAATGATGGGTTCAGCTCAGTGTAAACATGGAATCAGTAAAGAAATCTGTGTCTTTGGTCTCTAGCCCTTTGGACAAGCTCACATTAAATCTGGATGTTACCCCTATGTGATCTATTCTTTGTCCCAGACAGTAACTGAGACAGGTCTATAAAGAGCATGGATTTAAGGAGAAAGTACAGGTTCTTGGACAGTTAAGTGGTTTTTATTTTGTATTTCCATTGCACCATACATTACAGCATAGGCTGCTCTTCAGTATATCATGGGAGTGCAGAGGAAATGTGAATAGCTTGGCTCATAGATTTAAAAGCAGTGGATCATGCTGTGTGTGCTCCCACCTCCTCTTTGAAATTACCCTCAGTGTAAAACATGTATTTACATTCAGATCAGAAGTATCCACAAGAGGCAGGCAGCTGTGGAATGTGTTACATATTGTAATTATAAAGATATATTTGTTCCCTTTTCCTGGGAAAATTCTGTTATTGATTTGTTCTCACTTCTGCTCACCTTCACCCAAGCAGTGGGGGGAAGGTGGATTTTATGGGAAACAACGTTAATTGCCTTATCTCTGGGGAGGAAATACACTCATTGAAAACCTCACTTACAGCTGGGTAACAATTCCTCTGAACAGACTTAGAATAATGATCCAAGCCATGCTCTTTCTTAATTAAGACTGTGTTATAGATGGTTACTGGGGCACATGGAATGTTTTGGCAAAAGAAAATGCCTAGAAAGTTAAAGGGGAAAAAAAATATAATGTCAAGAACACATTTTTAAAATGAAATGAAAGCTGTAGCTTCTCTAAATTGTTTTTAGAACAAGAGTTTTCCAGCAGATTCAAAGCCATTTGATAAGAGAAAAGCTGGACAAAAGCTTGAATTTTACTTTTAATCCTTCAAAAAAAGGAGCAAGAAGGAGTCAAAAGACCAAAACAAGAACCAACTCAATCCCCAGACCCCACGAAGAGATGTCTGTGCAACGTTCTGACCCCCAGACTTGGCTCTTGTTTTCCTGGACATAAATGGAGACAAACTCCACCAGAATGAGCAGATGAGGCCAGGGAGGCACACGAGGTCTGTCCAGGATTAGCTGCATGAACAGACAGGATTTGTAGGCTTGAACCTTCTTTCCACCTCTCCTGGAGGCAGTGTCCCAAAATTGCTCATGGGCTGGATTGCTTTGGAGGTGCTGCTTTGAGAAGCAGTAATGAGTGTGAGGAACTATTATGTTGGCTGTTTTTCTTGAGCTGCAGGCCTTTTTCAGTTCTGAAATATAAGCACCTCCAAAATTACTGCAGCAATGTGGATATTGTTGCTGGAAAATTCTTTGTGGTTGATATAACCCTTCTATTCCAGTTTAAGAATGGTTACAATATGCCCATTTAAAAAAAAAAAAAAAATAGGGGTGAGGAAAAACAAACCCTGTGTTGCAGAGAACGTTGCATCAGATAAATAGATCCATTTTCTTGGCAGAATAACAACATTTTTCCTTCTTTGATATGGGGCAAATGGAACTGCTGAGCTGTGTTCTCTGCTGAGATTAGAGATGTATTTGGAGCCCAGAGCTCCCCTCTATCACAAGTTAGTATTAACAAAGCCACAAAAGCCTCTCTGCTTTTACCACTGCCACTACTGCTATTAAAGAGTGCTTCTGCCTGAAAGTAGAACATGAATGGCTCTGGCTTTTCATCCACAAAGAAATGTATTCAGCTCCTTTGCTGAAATGCTTCGATTCATGATGTTTGTTCTGCTGTGTTTTAGATGAAGACAGCACACAGGTTCTCTCACTTATATATCCCCAAGAGGAACATCTCCCCTCTCATCTCAGCATCAACCCAAGCCAAGTATTCCTCTTTTCCCTATTTTGGGTTTTCCAGAGGATTTTTCTCCTTTTTTTCCCTCCCCCCTTGCAATTATCATAGGCACCTTTTGGCCCAGATGGTCTAGCCTTGCATGAAAATTAGATTTTAATTAATCTCTCACAAAAATTTCTACCTTGTGTGGATGATGTCACGTTCCCATTATCTAACCCTTAATAACTGATTATAGCCTAATTGAATGTACTAGAGGAAAAACGACAGGATGTCAGGATATAAAGTTCATTAAGGAAAATCAATTTGCAAGGCTTTAAATTGCATTAAGGGCTACCCTTTAAATCATCTAATGTATTTCTTCCTGGTTTGGGAAGGTAAATAGGCACATTGTGGAGAAATATGTGCAAGGAGAAGTGGTAGGTTTTGTGGGTAAATTAGATTGCAAATGACTGAAGATCAGACAACAATTCCATTATCAATGACAAGCTGCCAAGGTACTCAAAGAAATACTTTGCCAAGTGCCTTGTGTTTTCCATTTCTTTGTCATTCAGAAATAAATAAATCTTGCTTGGAGGCTGGACCGAGATCTCTCATTGTATTAAAAAAGCCAACCGAGAAGGGTTAATGAATATCAACTCCATTACTCGTTCCCCAGGATGGATTTGGCAGCCCCTTTCCATGCCAGACCGGATGTTTTCATCTTTTTCAAGTCTACAAACAGTGGAAGCTGCTCAGAGTCATATTCCTGGCACCAGCAGCAGCTTGGATGCATTTCAATTCGTGTCTTTTGTGCTCCGGAGTGAATTCATACCTTTGTGAATTGTTTAACCAAAACAGGCAGAGGGAGAGAGCCTTGACTTGGCAGGCAGCTCCTGGGGCTGGGTTGAGGTGGTGGTGACACCTTGGTGACAGCTGATGTCCCCTGGAACTGGAACACAACAGACACAGGGGCGTTGGTGGCAGGGCTCAGCATTCCTGGGTGCCCAGGGAGGGAAATCGGGAACAACTCCAAGAGGGAAGGTAAGGATGGTGAGTGGCCCTGAGGAGTGGGGAAGAAGGATAAGGATGGTTACTGGACCCTGAGGGGCACTAGCCTCTGCTACCCAGCACGTACTGGTGTGGCCTGGCTAGTACTGGACCATCCCTCCTGACCTCTGTGCTTTGGCACCAGGCAAAAATGGGTTTGTTCAAAACCTGAATAAAGTGATAGGAAAACCCTGCAGTATTACCAGGTAAATTCACTCAGATTCCATTCTGGAACAGAAGCTTTTCTCTCCAGTGCCCAGGTTTCTTCTTGATGTTGTTTTGGGCTGGATCATAACTGGTCCATTTATACACCTTCTCTTCCAGCCTGTGGCATTCACACATTCCCAGCACTGACACAGGTCCCCCTCCTGTCCCTGATTTATTTCCAGTCCTGTTGTGTTGACTGCAAAGGTACACAAAGAGATACATCCCCAAAATAAATCCAGCACCATGGATCTGAGCCAGTCTCATTCTACTCCTGAAATTCTTTGTCCAAGATCCAACTGTTCACCAGAATTCCATGGTCTTTCTTGGCCTCAGTGGGATGAGGAACCCAGATATCTCAGTATGCAAAAGCAGCCTCCTGTTTATTGTGATTCTCAGGAAAGATAATTAATTAGGACTTCAAAGGAAGGAGGTGGCATGTGCAGCATAAGCTTTAAGTCACATTTTGTCACCTCCCTAGAAGTTGTTTAAAGAGGGGCGAGTTGGTACACTGTGTCTTCCTCTCTGAGAGGGTTTATACAGAGGTTTTTAATTACTTTGGAGATTTATTAAATGTAATTTTGTATGGTGGCATCTGGTACAAACTGGATGCCTGGCTTTGATCTGCTGGGGAAGAGAGGGTGACAGTTTTCTTCAAATGAAGAGTAACATCAGCAGAAAAACAGAGAGGGAATTAACATATCGGAGCATCACTTTTCATGTAATCATCCCCCTATTAAATATGGAGGGGAGGATTTTGAAAATCAAGTTTGCATTTTGAACAACGTTACTGGGGCTGAGTTGCCCTCATTAGCTATTTTGTATTAAAGTTTATAAAAAGCCTGATGCTGACAAGCATTGGAAATGCTTCTTTAAATCCTGTTTTTAATCATTTTAGATCACCTACTAAATATCTTTTAATATTTTAATGGGTCTCTCATTCATAGTAAAAAGAGGTGAATAAATTGAATGGAGAAAATAAAAATGCAGAAATCTTCTCAGGCTTTTGCTCCTCGTAACGGTACCAGAATGAAATTTATGGTGCATCTGTGTTTTGCTTTACGTACAATTTGCAACCATATTTTTGCATATTTGATGTGACTGGAAAAGTATGTTGCATATTTTTGTAATGAATTTGCATTCCAGGTACTATTTTTTGGCCAGTTTTCTTCTAAGTTTCACATGACCCTAAGGCCACTTAGGGCTTTTTTATTTATTTTTTTTTTTTTTCAGGATTTTATGACATTCCCAGTGCTTTTCCTGAGTGTAAATAAGATGCATCCAAATATACAGATGCTCACTTTTATGTCATATCATCCCACAGACAAACTGCCAGTGAACATTTTCATTCTGAATAGGTTCCATTTTGTTGGCTTTATTTTCAAACCTACAAAGTTGGCGAATGTTAAAGAGGGAGAAGATATTTTTTATAATTCTTTTCATTTTATCGTGTAAACAGATAAAAATCCCTACAAATATTCATTGAAGCCTTTCTTCATTGAAGGATTTTATTCCTTAGGGATTTTGTGTGCAAAAGCATCAGGTTAATTTTTTCCAGGGGACTCACTAAATCCTTTCTTTCAGGAGAAAGTTGCTGCTGGAGGGATCCTGTTTTTTTCCAGGCACTGATTCCATGCAAGACATCCAGAGAGAAGGGAAAAATCAATGTCCTTGCATTCAAAACTCTTCTCTCAGATGGTTGAAGGGGGGCTTTAAATATGGTCACTCTTTCTTTCTGCACAGCTCAGCTGAATCCCTTTCACTCGAGGCAACTGTGAAAATATATAATCAGGCAGCCCGGGTTTCTCATTTCCATAAGAGCTGGGAGACCTCTGGAAAATAATCTTAGTAAAAACATAATAATTATGGTTGATTTGCTCTTTGCAATTAGGAATTTTTGTCATGCAGGGATTGGTGCTTAGCATGACAAAAAGAGAAATACAGAGCAGAGCTGCAGCAGGAAAACAGTGAGAGTGGTAAGAAAGGAGAGGGAAAGCAGGGCTTTGTTAGGTTTGGGACAGTGAGAGGAGTGATAAGAAAATCCATTGTGTGTTTTCCATCCTGCTGGAAACCAGTGCAGCTTAGGCAGTGTGGCTGTGCTGCAGGGATGGCAGGGAGAGGAAGGCAATCTGATAAATGAAATGATGCATAATTCAGTGCTGCAAGGGCAGTGTAGGAAAACAGTATCATCTCCAGACAAATTAATCTGTCTTAGGTTTATGACTGTCTCAAGGCCGTTTGTTTCATTGTCAGTTCAGTCACAGGTAGAGATGTGATTATTATTTCAAATGGAAAGTTTTTTCCCAACAACCATTTTCGGAAACTGCTGTCTCAGAGCAGAGTCCCTTCCCTGAAGTAATGCTTTCATTTGGAAGTACAATAGCAACTGTCAGTTCTGCTTCCTTTTGTTTTATTTCCTTCATCTCTGTGTTGTCATTTCAGGAAGGAAATGTGTCAGTGAGCAGCCAGTGCCAGATGTCTGAACTTTCACTTGTCATTTGGGGTGTTGGCAGCATCACTCACCCACCCCAGCCACAACCAGCTGCAAGAAGTTGGCTCTGCTCACAAATCATGACAAATCCATGAGACAGAAGGGGAAAGGAACATTAGGGCACTTTGCAGGAGACTGAGGCATGGAGAAGTTTGGTCCCCTGCCCACAAAGATGTCAGGGATGTGTTGGAGACCCTTGTGCAGCTCTAGAAGTCTCTGTCTGCACACTGTGATTAAAGTCACTCAGCAAGGGCTGGTGCAGCTGGCACTGGAGGCTTGATATCAATGGACTGGCCTGAAACCCCTGAATTTGTGATATCCCATCTTTGACAGCACTGAGGTTGACTCTAGATACCACTAGAATGGATTAATGAGTTTAATATATAAGATATTTTGAATGACAATGTGTATAATTATTATACATAATGTAATACTGTATCATGCAATAATAAATGTTAAATATAATATATGATAATACAATTATATACCCAAAGTATCTGTTCAGCTCCTGGAGTGAGTCACAGAATGACAGAACAGTTTGGGTTGAAGGGACCTTCAGTCTCATCCAGTCCCACCTTCCACCAGACCAGGCTGCTCCAAACCCTGTCCAGCCTGGCCTTGGACACTTCCAGGGGTGGAACAGCCAGGATGGGGGGCATTTCTTCAAATAGAACTCTGATCTGGAGCTTCTTTTCCTTCAAATCTGGATATGTTTTCTTTCCTAGACATGACCAAGCTGCAATGAACAGGGCAGTGAACCCTGTGACCTTTCCAGTGGGTTTGGTTTTACAGCTTGGGCAGGAGTTCAAATGTGAGCAAGCTGCATCCAGGGGGAGATGGAGGTGGAAGAAAGAGTTTTTTCAGCCTCAGCATTAGGGATTTCACTTATGGAAATGGAAGGTGCAGCAGCTTTTGTTCTCTTTAGGGCTAGACATGCCAGGAGCATGTCTGTGGCTCTTATCCCTCAGGCTATCTGACAAAATTACAGATATTTCCTGCACTGTGGTGGCACACTGAACATCCACACACCTCATTCATGTCTCATTGTTCACAAACAGGGTCATGGCTTCAATGTCCAGGGACAGAAAAATGTCCTTTGAATTAGGCCAGCCCTTGTTCTGTGCTTTTTATCGAGTTCTTTGCCCATTACAAGAGGGTTTTTCTGGAAACAACAGAAGGCAGCAGATAAGGGAGCAGGCTACAACAGATAGGAGCACTTAGTTTCTGTCAGTAGACAAGCAGCTCCCTTCCTCCCTGATATAATGCCTGAAAAACAAGAACAAAAGCACATTTTCATTCACCAAGTTCCTTCAGTGCTGGAGCTGATAAAATCTGAAATGTTCATCCTGAGCCAGTGGCAATGGGAGAGGAGGAAAAACTCTTTCTCAGTGGGTAGCAAACAAAGGGAAGAGGAAAAAATCCTGGCATTGCCCAGTGGGGAGCCAACAGGATAGAATTTGGGGGAGAAAGGTCTTGGGAGCAATGCTGTGATTTAAAAATCAGAGAATTCCAGGCTGGTTTGGATTGGAAGGATCATTAAAACCCATCCATGGGCAGGGACACCTCCCACTAGCCCAGGGTGCTCCAGCCTGGCCTTGGACACCTCCAGGGATCCAGGGGCAGCCACAGCTTCTCTGGGCACCCTGTGCCAGGGCCTCCCATCCTCACAGCAAAGGGAAGAGGGGTAGGAATGTTCTCAAATTTTCCTTTTTTTTTTTTTTTTTTAAAAAAAAGAAAAACTATATGTACTTCCTTCATCTTTCTTGAAAATCTGCTATAGGAAGTAAGTTTAAACAGCCAAATCAGTATGGGTAGGTCTGAAATTATCTATTTAATTAGGTTTTATGCTTTGAATCTGCAGATGTTGATATTAATTTATACTTAATTTTACAGAGCTGCCAGCAAAATATGCTGTGAAGGAGCCAACAGTGAGTGTTGCTCACTTGTTCCAGATGGGACCCAGAGAGTGTTTTAGGGCTCAGCTGAGGTTTATGGAAGGTTAGGGAGGAGAAACAGCATCACATTTCCTGACTGGTGCAGGTGGAGAACATTTCCTCTCTCAAGAGTGGCTCATGGCTCTTTTCCCAGTGAAAACTGTAGTTAAAAGTATTGGTTGAAACATTTCTAAAGCCAGTAATTTTTTTCTTTACAGAATATTTCGTGTTAATAATCAATGACTAACTATGGCACGTGTTACATCTGCTTTGATGTTATCTTTTAGAAAACCATAAAAAGAGAGATTTCCTGAATAATATTTAAATATTATTTTAAAAAAAGGGAATAAAGAAATTGCTTGTTTTCTCACTATAAGATATTTATTTGAGGAGCTGAAATTTCCTCATAAATCATAACAAACCAAAATAACTCTTTGTGTGGCCATCAGGACTGAGTCTATATTTCTAAACATTTCATTTCTGAGGGTCCTGGAAATCAGACTTTGTTCTTTGTGCACTGAAATAGAAATAAATATTGTGCATCAAATTCTAACTTTTATTTGTTTCACAAGATAGGGCTTATAAAAATATCTCTTACTTCACTTGCTAATATCCAAAGCAGGTGAAGAAGCATTAAGACAGAGCACACAAACACAGCAGAAATGTAAATGAAAGAATTCTGGGAACAAGTGCTGCCTGAAGACATCCCCACCACACAGTGATATATATTTCCTCAAAAATAACTTGAAGATCTTTCTCTGCCTCCTGCACATTATAAAACACTCAGGGAAATATAGATGAAGTCCTGGAATGCATTTAGATCATTATTTGCCGTGACAACAATGCAATTCTCTGAACAGTGTGCATGTCATATATACAGAGGCAGTGGAATAAATAAAGCATCTATTGCATTAGAAAAAAAAATACATGTCAGGATCCAGGGGCTTGGGAGAATAATGGGGAGAAGAAGAAATCCCCTCAAAGAGATGATGAGAGTGATTGAATTGATTGATTGAATCAAACTGGCGCTGTGAATAGTTGGTGAAGATTCAGTGAATAATTGCAGGCAATAATTTTGTTTTCTGCAATGCAATATGGTGTTATACAAGTATATCAACAATGGGGTAAACAAATCTTGATAAGCCACTGCCCTCAGTGTCAGGGCAGCCTCTGTTTGGTACAGGGCTCACAGAAACACTGAATAATCCCTTTGAACTCTGAGGAGTCATGGAATCATCCAGTGCCACCCTCTGCCATGGGCAGGGACACTTTCCACTGTCCCAGGTAGTTCCAAGCCCTGTCCAGCCTGGCCTGGGACACTGCCAGGGATCCAGGGGCAGCCACAGTTTAACTTGAGAGTCTGAGAAGGTTGTGCCATTTCCAAGAACCTGCTGGTGGTTGGGTTTGTTTTCACTCTCAAAGACACTGTGGTGTAACAACAAACTCCAGTGATCACAGAGCAGAGGGGTCCTCATGGCATCAGGATGTGCCTGAGCCAGGGGAGAAGTGACAAGCCAAAAATCACTGCACTGACCATTCCTGTTGTCCTTTATCAGCTGTGGACAGACAGGAATGGAAAGCTGGAATTTTAGGGTTGGAAGTGGCTTATGCAGATCAGACATCCATGTCCATTTTAAAATGGAGAAGGGCTGGGAAAATAGGATGCAAAGTTGTCAAAAAGGATGTAATGACTGCCATGCTTCGTGTCTGCATGCTTGGGGGTCATTAGGTCTGTGCTAATCATTAGGAATAAGGTTCATTAGGCAGCACTAATGATGCTGCCTCTCTATGGGATCAGTGAGCCAAGGGGAAGAATGTTCTTCAGATTGCACTGAGGACTGGATTAAGGACTGATCCATCCCAAAAATCTGTACCTGCAACATTTGGGCCATTTGGACTCTTTTACCTACAGCAATTCTGGTGGTTCTGCCAAAGGCTGCAGCACCAACAGCCTGAGATCAGCCAAGTCTCATGGCACAAACAGAACAAACCCCCAATTAAAGGGCAGTCAAAAACCATTCAGCATCAAACCTTTACGAGCAGCAATTTGTAAAGTTCCACGTCTGTCATGCTGGAAACAGATTGCTGTGATTGAATTAATTTTTTGGGGATGTGATTAGGAGTCACTGACATGAAATCAAGTGTGATAAATATCAATAATTGAATGTTGGATCAGTTTTCCTAGGACAGCTTAATTCCATTCACCCTGATTTGAAAACCTCGCCCTTAATAATGTTTTGTCTGTGTTTCTTTGTAAATTGTGTTTTCACCAATCTTGATATTAAAAAAACCCCTTTGTAATAAAGTGCCTCAGAAATCCTGGCTGCTTTACAGTTTTTGTTTGGCCTACTTTGGAGATTAGTTTAATTTAGGTGATATTTGATTTCCCTGCTGCTGCTGGTGTGTTTTTTTGTTTTTCTTCAGTTTCTCATTTTTTTTCCTGCGTCTTGTGGAGATTAGCTTTCTATAAACATGTTATCTATAACATAAATCAAAGAAGCTGGAAATAGTAATATAGTATGGTCATGTATATTCATGGATGTTTGATGAAGGAAAGACATTAACATATTTCTAGATTCTCTGTTATTCCCTTCAATTTTTTTCTGTAAAAAAGAGAAAGAAGGAAAATGTTTGGGTAAATTCGCATATCTAGGAGAGTAAAATTATCAAAACAGGTAGGGCAAGAAGTCTTTTCTCTCTAATTTGGTGATTTGTAAATTAGTGAGAAAAAAGCTGGGGTGTTTTCAGTTCTGTTGATCAGTGGTGAAGCAGATTTTACTCTTCCAATTAAGTGCAGTTTTTCCTTGTCCCCCTTACAGGGAGATTTAAGTCACACCAGAGATAAATCTATCCTGGTGCTGCACCCTCTGTTCTCTTACTGTTCACTAAGTGAGCTAAATTCTTACTTTATTTAAAATTAGGGTCATTCTTCCTTTCTTTACAGGATCTCAGTCATTCTGATCAGCTTGATGAAGGTGCCTGGAAAGCTCAAGCTCTCCCTGATGCCTGGAGATCTCATGTGAGCTGTCCCAGAGCTTTCCCTTGCTCAGGAGATCCCAGTTCCTTCCACATGCCCTGTAATGGGATGCTGGTCTGCACCTCTGACAAGCTGGATTGACTGTTCCTGCATGGAAAAATGCCTGTTCAGGCTTGTTAGGGCTCCTAAGGATTCCCACTGGAGACAGGGGGAAGGGGTTTTGCTGGATGTGAATGAAATGACTTCAATGATTGCTGAAGTCTTTGGCTCATTTATCACTGAAGCTAAATCAACAAATCTCAGCAGACCACCTTTGAGCTAAATAAAGCCATAGCTGCTTCTCTCCTTTCAATATTTTATACTTAAAACTGATTTTTTGCAGCAGCTTTGGTTCTGTCTGAGGTGGAGCAGATCAAAGGTGAGATTTTCTGTTCATGGGGTATCTGTGATTCGACAAAAAAAGGGGGAGAGGTCATTCCTGCATTCGTGAGGGAAAAATTGGAGTTCAGAAAGTTTCCCAAAGAGGGAAAAATTAAAGAGAAGAAGATGAAAGAAGCTTGGCAATAAATGAAATTGTAAAGCCTGCAGTGAGCTAGAGGCTGTGCCCAGGTTCTTGGGGTCCCCTGCTCACCCCTCTCTGTTCTGTCATTGTCCCCAGCCCACAGCAGCATCCAGGACAGGAGATTTTGGGTTCTGCTCCAGACCAGCCATGCCTTCAGACCCTGGGAGTGTGCCAGGAGCTCTCCAGGTTTCTGCAAGCCTGAGAGGCAGGAGGGAAGCCCTGATTAACCCAAGGTTCCTTTGCAAGGCTTTCATCACTGCCTTGTTGAATGAGATAAGTGAAGTGAGACTTAGCACTGCAAGCTTAGATAAGCCTGAAGAAAGGAAAAACTGACAATTACCAGTTTGATCTAATAATGCAGTAATGTGAGAAACTGAATTTAATACTCAGGAAAACAATATGAGGCAATGGTGATACTATAATTAAGTAAATAACTTAATACATACATGTTTAATTAAACCCCCCATTTATCTGAGAACACTGTCTCTGTTTGGAACAGCAATTTGAAATCACTAAAGCTCAAGCTGAACAATATAATTTTCATTTAATACTAATCTTGGACCAGCACATTGAAGACATTCATTCAGCAGAGTAGAAATTAGATTTTCAGGGAACTGTATCACGGGTTGTCTCTTGGATCCCAAACTGTGAAATTGTGGATCATGGAAGCCCAGCACATAATTACCCTGGTTGCATAATGCAGTGTCCTGCCTCTGGAATAATATTGTAGGGGTTTATATTTGTAATCCCTAGAGCTTCGAAAAAAACCCAAATTTAATTCAAGATGGAATTTGGAATTTTCAAATGTAATTTTAAGATACATTCACATTGAATAAAATCACAGTAAATAAGTTGCTGTGTGCTTCCTTTGATGTTTTATGCAGTTTATTTATAGAAAGTTGGAAAAATAGTATAGTCATGAAAAATTAACCCTTCCCTTCCCTTCCCTTCCCTTCCCTTCCCTTCCCTTCCCTTCCCTTCCCTTCCCTTCCCTTCCCTTCCCTTCCCTTCCCTTCCCTTCCCTTCCCTTCCCTTCCCTTCCCTTCCCTTCCCTTCCCTTCCCTTCCCTTCCCTTCCCTTCCCTTCCCTTCCCTTCCCTTCCCTTCTTCCCTTTTCCCAAAATATTGTGGAAAATCATGTGCATTTTACCAAGGGTCAAGCAAAATTTATCCATGAAAATGCAGATAATATGAAAAAAATTAAAATTACAATTTCAGAGTGTAACAGGGTGTGAAGTTGGATTTGTGGAATGATGTTTTCCAAGGCATTTCTGATCAGTTCCAAGAACAGCTTGGGGCTTAATCACTTAATTATCTCATCACAATAATTCTTTTCATACTTTCACTGATATTTTTCTCTTTGTTTCTGTTTTAATTTTGCAAGAATTAGAAAAAGGCTTATAGAATTAAAAACTTGGCTTCAGCTCTCCTAGAAGCTTCTAGAACGTGATGTTTTTCCTTTGAAAGTTATCAAGCTTGACCTCAGCTTTCTTACCAGAACTCTTAATCCACTTACTGGAAAGAATGAGACATTTCACTGACTTTTCTTTTATTGGAGTTTCCACATGTCCCCTCTTGTTTTCTCAGCTGAGCACTTAAGCTGCTTCCCAGGAAGTTGTAAATGTCATTTTGTCAATGTTGCTTTTGGGTACTCAGGTTTTGAAGGTATGGATCTTCCAGAGTATGGTGATGGAGCCAATAGAATTATGTATTGGGTTGAGATGGGAGAGAACTTAAAGCCCATCCAGTTCCATCCCTGCAAAGGGCAGGGACACCTTCCACTATCCCAGGGTGCTCCAAACCCTGACCTTGGACACTTCCAGTGTTCATTCTTCCACCTTGTCCCTTCCTTGTTCCAGCTTGTTCTTCCCCCTGTGGGAATTTTGAATTAAATATAACATAGCAGCCTTCCATGCATTTATATCACAAAAAAAATATAAATGAAAGGTGGGAATGCTGCTGCTGCTGGTCCTGGTGAGTGGGGGTTTCACAGGGCAGACTGAGCAGGAGGAAACACCTTTTTGGACATGGGAAACTCCTGCTGAGCTGTGAAAACAGGAATTCCTAGCACAGTGAGTAGCTGGGTAGTAAAGACACCAGATCCAGTGAAAAGTCAGGAGTAACTTGGGAATCCAGCTGGAGCCCAGCCAGTGCTTTCTGGGAAGACTTTGAGGCATTGTAAAAGTCTCTGCTTTTGATGATTAACTGTGTCTTGGACAAGGTAATCCCTCCAAGGGCTGTCTCCTCAAACTGGGAGGTGTTTTGGAGCAGTTTGCCACTCCTGGTGATTTATGGGAACAAAACAGGGCCTTGGTAAAAATAGTGGGGAAATGCACACGAATTGCTGTAGTTTGGGTTCCTCATTGACACAAAAGTTGTTTTCTGTATGAAACCAGAACTGGAGATTTAATAATATTTTAACAGACCTGAGGCATCCAGGGAATGAACTGTGCAGGTTTTGCCCTCTGCTATTGTCTTGGTTTGAAAGACAGGTGTCTGCTAGGAAAAGCAGGGACCCCCCACCTTGAAATGGAGAAAATAAATAAAATTAGTGTAATTTTGAAATTAAGGGGCTCTTAGGCAAAGACAGGAGGATAGGAATTACAGCTTTTTACTAATATATATTATAAGGCAAAAAAACCAGGGAGGTTTCCCACCCTCCCATCTCAAGGACCAGCCCATCAGTTCTTCTTAGCTTGTTGTGCCATGAAAATAAAATGTGTATAATCTGAAGGTTTTGGTGCTGGAAGCCTCGTGGACACAATGTGGGTGTTGCTTGTGTTTAAAGCTGATCACTGGGGGTTTTTTGTGCTAAATCTGAAACTTTAAAAAGATGATGAATTCTTTGGATGAATTTCCTGTTCTGTGGTCAGTTTCTTCAATTTGTTCAAGGTATAAACCCAATTCTTAATGGAAAACAATAAGAATAATGAAACATAATACCAACAAAATTTTAAATTTAGTTGAAATTAAATGTTTCAGGGATCCAATACAACTTGGGGGAACTTTAGGTCTGAAATATCTCAACTTCTGCCTTTTGTTCCAGTTCAGGGTAGATTTTCCTCCCAAAGTTCTTGTAGAGCTTGTGATGTGTTTTTGCCATGCTCTATTTAATAATGTTCTAACCTCAGATGGTCCCCAGATTAAATGATTGTTGCAGAGGATTTGTAGAGGGAGCAGCAGATGTTCCAAATTCTATTTCTTTGGAAACTCTATTATTTCCTTGTCATCTTGGCAACTGGTTCTTTCTTAGTTTCTCTCTCTTTTTCTCTAAACAATCCCAACATACCTCAGCCCCCAACATTTTCATGACCAGAAAAATCCCACCCCACTTGAGGCCTCACCATGGAAATGGGAGCAGGCTCCATTCAGTGGAGATTTTCTGCCAAGTTTTCATTAAATTTCATGGTAGGATTCCAGTTAGTTTTTTAGTTGGGGCTCAAAGGTGTTCTGTAGCTGCTAAAACTTCAGGGGGACAACATCTCCCTGCTCCCCCAGCACAGCCAACCTGGGCCTGGCTCTGGATAAAAATCTGCTGCATCTGTTCTCACGAGACAGAATTTTCAGAATATTTGGTGCCAGCTGTAGGTCCTTCTTTTTGCTCTGTAGCATCAGGTGGGGCTGGTGCAAAACAATTATTGGGATGGTTCTGATGAGGTAAGTCCTGCATGTGTTGGTATTTGAATGAAATTAACTGGATGTGTGTGATCTAGGGGGAAAACAGATTTTTTGTTAAAAAAAAATAAATTTATTCAAATCAACCTGTGCAACCAGAGTCATGCACATCACTGTGGGCATAATACCCATGAAATCACTGCTCACCACAACCAGAACAACACATGGCCCTCAAGGCTCCTGATTCCCTGTGCATGGGGAGCATTTCAGGGACAGAATTAGGGATGGGACCTTGGCTGATTTTCCAGCTTGAGTGGCTTTTCCAGCCATGCTAAAATAATGCAAACTTAAATGCCTCATATTTTGCACCAAGCTGATAACTTTATTATCAGCTTCATATTCTTTAGTCTTTGATTACTTCTCCTAGGTGTTAGTTATGATATCCCAGAATGGTTTAACCCATTCAGTGCCACTCTCCCTGCCATGGCCAGGGACACATTTTGCTATCCCAGGTTGCTCCAAGCCCCATCCAGCTTAGCCTGAGACACTTCCAGGGATCCAGGGGCAGCCACAGCTTCTCTGGGCACCCTGTGCCAGAGTCTCCCCACCCTCACAGGGGAGAATTTCTTCCCAAAATCCCATCTAACCCTGCCCTCTGGCAGTGGGAAGCCATTCCCCTTGTCCTGTCACTCCAGACCCATTAAATAGTCTCTCATCCATGTCCATGGACTGTGCCAACTTAACCAACTGGTGTTTTAAACAGAATTGGTTATGTCAATGTGCCTCTCCTTTCATTTCTAATTTAATCATTGTCTCTAACAGTGGTTAGGACTTCATCATGGGTAACTACAAGAGATAAAGTGTCCCAAGAACCCCTTCCCTGGGAATCACCCAGGAGAACAACAGGATTTCTGTTCATGAGGTTTAAATAGCATCAAGAAATTGCTTGTTTATTGCAAATCTTGTTTGGATTGCTAGCAGGCCCATCACAGCTGAAATTCAGACTCATCTCTTGGGTGCTTTTTGTTTTCTTTTTAAACTTTTAGGATAATATATTTTTTAAAAAAACATCTAACTCTGAAAAAAAATCATATTTTGGGAGTAAAACTTTCCTGATATGCAGGCACTTTTGGAAAGAATCTCTGATTGCAATAAGCTGAGCCCTGTGAAACAATTTCAAGAGAGTTTGGGCACCTAAATAACTCTTTTACATCATGAAACATGGACTCAACAGAGACATTTAGCTCTGCAGCACTACCCACAGCCAGCCAACATCTCAGATAATTGCTTGCACGGCTCTATCCATAAGGGAATTTGATTTTATCACTGCTTTCCTTGCTAACATCCCCCTCTGCTCCAAAGCTGCTAACCACCATTTCATCTCAGATTGTCAAACTAATTAATGTAATTAAGTTAAACCCAGGCTGCCACCTACAGCTGCAGGTGGCAAAGCCATTTTTAAGGAGTTTGTGCCTTTGGTCCACCACAGCTTAGGCAACAATTCCTGAAATATCATTGGCATGTCCCCTGGAGGAGGAAAAGCCAGGTGAGCTTCTCGTGCTCAGAAGAGGGACAGCAGCTGGTGTGTGCCTCTCACTCTGATTTTGGGCAAAGGAGGCACACCAGGCTCGGGATGAAGGTGGTTTGGTGAGCTCTGAGCTCTCCCTGCTGGCTGAAATGTCTTTGGGAGGAAAGGGAAGCACAGGGGTGCCCTTTTGGGGGATCAGGTGCCTGCAGCCCCTCTCAGCTGGGGACATCACCTTGCCTCAGCCTCTTCCAGAGGAGGACACTGCTTCATCCCTCTTCCCACCTGGGAATGGACATCAGGGTGCTTCACAGCAGGGACATCAGCATGGGAACCTGGAGTTTGGGGATGTTGTTAAAGTGGTGTGATCTTTGTGCCAGGGGCAGCTGGGGGGCCCAGGTAATGGAGAACTCACAGTGTTCCCCAGTTTTCCTTCACTGGCATTCCACCTATAAAAATGCTCTCATCTCCAGCTGTGTGCTTTGGTTTAAAATGGGAGAAAAGAGGTTTAACAGCCTTCTGTGGTTTCTGTTGCCTTCCCATCTGTCAAGACTCTCTTTTATTTGGAGCTTGCTGGCTTATATGAGTCACTGGGGAGGCTCTGCCTTGATTTATGTTGCAGTGTCATAAAGCAGGGTGTGCTCCATGCAATGCTAATAAAAGCTAATGACACAAGTAGAACAATAGAAGGTGGGACAATGCTAATACCTTCCTGAGAGTATGGAAATAAACCTTCCTCATGTTTTCCACCTCTCAGTGTGAGTTTCCCCCCAACACCTCAAGGTTACATTTACATATTTTTAAATGGTTTGATATTTGTGCTGAATTCCTCACCACAGAGGAGGATGGTGGTGCATGTGTGTATTTTAATCACTGATTTGTTCTCTATGAAACTTTTCAATTATTTTAGCCACAAAGAAAAACCTCACTTCCATGGAAATCATTCCTGGGTTTTGGTAGCTGAAAATCTGGTTATCTTCCTGACTTTAGGATTTAACACCAAAATGCTCTGCTTTCTCCACAGAAAAATGAGGCAAGGAAGTTCCATCCTGCAGCTGGGAGTAATTCCAGTAATTCTCCTGCCTGTTGGTACAGTGCTGCACAGACATCCTTCACTTATTGGGTCTGGCAGGGGAGAAGCTTAGCAGAATTTCAGGTGTCAAGCACAATTAAGTGTTAATTAAAATGATCCATTTGCCTGTCCCCCAAGGTCCCCTGCTCCAGTCCAATGACAACATGCAATAAAAATATCAGGGCACGTTTATTTTCCAGCTGTCCCTATGACAGGGCAAGTGCTGATCAGTGAGTGACTGTGACAAATCTCCTGTGATGCAGGATAAGGTTTGAAAACTCTAAAAAAATATTTAAAACCCTATAAACACGAGTATTTTTCTCCTGAATTGCTAAGCATTGCCATTTGAAATATTTCATCCCTATATTTTGATTTTTCTTATCTTCTGTGGCATGGATTCTGATGTATTTGCACAGCTTAAAGTCCCACCATGCCCACAACCAACATGAATGCAGGGTGTGACTTGTATTTAGGAGGAGGAAGTGATCAATTCTTGCCCAAAGCCTTAAGAGAAATATTCTTATCTTTCCCACTGGGATTCAAAGCCCAGGAGCAGAAAAACAACCATATGACTTATGTGAATAATCATAATTTGCTGATCCAGCTGGAGGGTGAATTGCTCAGTACTGATGGGTGACAATTTTTGTCTTTGCGTCAAAGAAAAGGAGGAAAAGTTGTAAATGAAGGGAAAAAAATTAAAGGAAAAGAGAAAAATGTTATAAAACATTAAAGAAAGTAGAGTTTGAGCTGGCTTAAATCTGCTTGGTGATACATTGGTGAATATTAAGCTAAATGTATGTTCACCCATTTTTTTGGTGGGATGGGAGCAGTGGAAGAATGGGAATGACACAGAAATTATTCCATGGCACCTCTCTTTTTTTATTTTGTCTCCTAAACTCTGTATGTCTCATTTCCTTCCACCTTGAGCACTCCCTTCCAGTCTCCCACTCCTTTTCTCACACTGGCAGCTTAGTTTTCTCCAGGACTTTGCTTTCCAGTTCTGCCCTGCTTCCACCTTGTTGGATGATTCACCCACTTCTGCCATGTTTCCCCTGCATCCAAATGCATCTCACTTTGCATCTCCAGCTCTAATTCTGTGTCACAGCTGATCCATCAGCCCCAATCCAAGGCCACAGATTAATTACAGATTCATTTTCCTCTCAGCTGGCTCTCCCCCACTCTGCATCCCTGGCTCCTTCCTCTCCAGCCACTGGGGACTTGGCTTGTGAGATTCCTGTGTCCTCCACCCCATCCCTCTCCCTTTGCACTCTCATTTCCTCTGGGATTTCTCCATTCCCAACTACCCATTCCTGACCTAAACCTTCTCCATGACTTTTTGTGGGGTTTGTGTCAAGTAGGGAACTTGCTTGGAGCAGAAATTGGCACAACAAATAAAATGGGGAGCATTGAGTTCCAGCAGATGGGAGAAGATGTCATGGCAGTGCAAGGCAGGCTGAAAACCTTTGGGGACAACGACTTGGACATTCAGAGCTGTGACAAAGCTGAAGCAATTGATGCCATTGCAGACCCAACCCTGTGGATTTTGGAGATGATGAGATTTGCTGTTTCAAAGTTCTGGTGTTACAGGCAAATCAAATGTCAGAGAAAGGGAGGAAACTGGGAATTTTTGTGTAGGAAATTCAAGGGGGAGAAGAGTTGCCAGAGAGGATGCTCTATTTTGCCTTTGGTGCTCCTTTCCACCTGGGAATGCAGTTTTGCACCAGGATTACAGGATATGAGATGGAATGCATCACAAATAAGCAAATTATCCTTGCTGTCAGCCTGGTGTTGAGGTGGTAAATGCTAGCAGAAAAGAAGACAGAAAAAAGTCTAAAATTTTAATTAGGCTTTGCTTTGTTTACCCAAAAAAGCCTGCAATGTTAAAAGAGACTGAAGAGAGGCAGGAAGTCAAATCCATGATGGAAGATGGGTGTCAGAGTACTCCTGTGTGTAATTTGTTTCTCTTTTCTGTTCAACAAAACAGAAACTTTTATGAGAGTGTTTGAAAAGCAGAAAGGATGAACCAAATGAGCATCCCTGCATCCCTGGAAGTGTCCCAGGACAGGCTGGACAGAGCTTGGAGCAACCTGGGATAGTGGAAAGTGTCCCTGTCCAGGGCAGGGGGTGGAACTGGATGGGTTTTAAGGTCCCTTCCAACCCAAACCATTCTGGGATTCTGGGATTTTGTGACTGGTGAACAAAGATAATCCCTGAAATTATTCAGGAACAAGGTATCAGGGCAAATTAATAAGCAAGGCAAGTCTGATATCCTGACAAAAAATATCTTTGAGTGAACAACTGTTCACCAAATATTTACTGCTGGGAACAAATCACAAGATAAAAGATGGTCAAAAGCCACCAAAATAAATTCAAATTACATCAGTAGGAAAAACTTCAATTTACTTTAGTGTCTGATGCTTAGGAACAAACACTGATGAAGGAGGAAACGCTTGAAAATCTTTATGAAAATCAGTTCTGTACAAAATTGCCTTCTTTGGAGCGTCTCTCATCTGTGTGTTTGTGTTAGGATTAAAATTTTTCCTCTTCTTTTTTTTTTTTTTTTTTTTTTTTTCTTTTCTTTTTTTATTTTATTTTCTTTTTTTTTTTTTTTTTTTTTTGATCAATCATAAGATGTAAGAACAACCACATCAGCAGTTTTGTCAGCAGAGAACTGAAGGAAATATTCAAACATGTACTTAGCCTCAGCCTGGCTGATATTTGAGGGTAGTTAAAAAGGCTTTTCAGGGAGAAATCCGATGCAATTAACCAGCTTCCGATCTGCCTTATCAGCAAATCACATATTTGTGTGTGGAGACAAATGCTGACACGCAGCTCTGGAAGTTTACTGAGTTTACTGCTAGACTGAACTGAAGAGATTAAAAAGGCATTTGAGGCAGAATCTGCAAAATGAGCCTGTTGATGGAAAAAGAATGAGTTCACTCTCACATTGCATCAGACAGATGAAGGTGGAGATCCACAGGCAGGTGGAGAGGGATTGTTTACAAGAGCCTGGAGAAGGGGGAATGGCTTTAAGCTGCCAGAGGGCAGGGTTAATGGGATATTGGGAATGAATTGTTCCTGTGAGGTGCTGAGTCCCTGGCACAGGGTGCCCAGAGCAGCTGTGGCTGCCCCTGGATCCCTGGCAGTGTCCAAGGCCAGGCTGGATGGGGCAACCTGGGATAGTGGAAGGTGTCCCTGCCCATGGCATGGGGCTGGAAAGATGATTTTTAAATTCCCTTCCAACCCAATCCATTCTGGAATCCCCTGATTCTGTGCTCCAGCAGAGGTGTTTCACTGATACCACAGAATCCATTCCTGCTTTCAGGGAACATGTAAGAGTCACTTTTTTTGATAACAGTGGTTCTAATTTAATTTTTGATCGTTTCTGTATTTATTTTAACTCTGCAGATTCTGTGCAGTCACTCCTGCTCCCAGACACCATCCTGATCCAAAAACTTCAGGTTCCCCCAGACTCATCAGCACAAAATCCTCTGTACTTCATGTGAGCAAGGTTGCCTTTCTTTGCCTTGGTGACACTCGAGGCTGCTGTCACAAATTAATTAAAGGTGTGATGTGAGCACGTTAATTAAACCCCACGAACACCTGCATGGATCCTCTCAGTCATAACTCACATGCTGTTAAATTGCTTTTGCATAATAACAGACCTACTTGGGGACTGAGCAGACCTGGAAGCAGCCAGGAAAAAGCCCCTCCCTTGCAGGGGCTTTGGCTTGGCCATGGCCTTGGAACGGGGCCCAGCCCCATCAAAAACGATGAGAATGTTTTAAGCACACTTGGGACAAGATAATTTCAAATGAAGGTGACACTTGTGGTCTGAGGCAGCCAGTGAAGCACCACGATTTGGAGAGGACTCTGCTTGGGGACTGAAGATTTAGTGGCATGTCAAGCTCAAAGTCAACACAGCAGAATTTAATGCTGTGTAAATGGGAGCCAAAGACAAAGCCCTCGTGAATCCAGGGGATGGATGAGCATGTCTCCCACAGCTGCCCTCTCCAGCACCAGGGCTTTGCTCAGAAATAACCATTATTCCTAGCAAAAAAGAAAACACTATTGATTTTCAGTCCTCACTGAAGCTTTCTGAAGTATTTTTTTACATGAGGGAAAGCCTTTGCAGTTCTTAAATTAAAATTCTCGCTCTATTTTTTTTTTTTTCCCCTTAAAAATCTGGTCAGGTGAAATTGTGAGCACAGCCAGAATTTGATGCATTCCAGACTGACCCTTGAAGGAAGGAGTAAGGAATGGCTGATCCATGGCACACAAGGATGTGCAGGGCCCCAAAAGCTGCAATGTCTCAGTGACACTTTTTGCAATAGTCACACTGAGCTCCCTCTCAGGGAGTGCTTTAACTGCATTGCTGATTTCACCTGGCAGCTCTCAGCCCTCCCCAGCAGCTGAAGGATGTGGATAAAACATGAGAGACCCTGCAAGAAAACAAAGCTGTCTCTTGTAATATCTGAGAGCGTTTTTTACGTGGAGTTTCTGTGACACCTCAGCACAGCAGCGCTGGGTGGAAGTGGAGAGGTGTTTTATTTATGAGCTTCAATGAAGTTGAGGTTGCTTCTGCCTCTTTCTTATAAACTAGACAGTCTTAGGAGTAAATAACATCCCATGCTGGGGAAGTGCAAGATAAATGCCTCTTCAAACCAGGGCATCCATCCTGGTATGGATTTTTTTATCAATTTTTTAACATGTGTGATGCATATTCTCTATTTCCTTTCAGCCAGATTTCTCTCTTCCACCTGTCTTTCATTTCAGAGACATCCTATTTTCCCCACATCTATGTAGTGTCTTCTGAAAAGGCTGTGTTTACATTAGCTCAAAGCCATGTTGACTTTGTTCCTGGTCTTTTACTACACAAAAATTGTTAAAATTCCCTGTGAACACACTAATTATCACTGGATGCAATTATTTTTAAATCAGATGTCATTTATTCTGATTTTGTTTTGATCAGGAAACAGTTTCAACAAATTGCTTGGAGGATTGATTTCAATTAAACATATTTTTGAAAAACTTTAATCAAAAATTAATCCTTGATAAAAAACCACCAAAGAACTAAGCAAGCTAAATGCTTACAAAGTTTAAACAGCCTCAGCAGTTCTCAGGGCTGAAAAGACTTATCTCATTTCCACTTTTCCTGCTTTCTTTTTCTGGCTGAAAATAAAGGAAAAGAGAGAAGAGCTGAAATGACAAGCCTAAGTGCCTATTTGTTGATGCTTCCATTTTCTTGCTATGTTGCAAAAAAAAAAAAAAAAAAAAGGAAAAAAATATTCTTATGGAGTCTTGTGGCGAGAAGCCCTTTCAAATAAAGCTAAATTAAGTTGTTTGAAATGTGACCTTTGGCAAAATGTTTCAGTTTTTCTCATCCCCCTTCCATTCCCCCACCCCAGTGCTGCTCCTGTTTGTCGAGCTAATTTAGAGCATCTGCCTCTGAACATGATGAGGTTGTTATGGAGGGATATTTCTGTGGAAAAGCAGAACCCCTCATTTGTCTGATGGAGGCTGCAAGGTGTGTGTGCCCAAGAGCTGGAGCCCAGCACAGCCAGTCTGGATCTGCTGGGAGTCTAAGGGATGACAAACCCAGGATCTGCTGGGCCAGAGGCTGCCACGGACTCTGCAGGGAGAGTGGGAGGATGAAAGCTGGGCCAGAGGCAAAGAGATAAGGAGAGACAGCAGGAAGCATTTAAAGAGCTTAAAAAACTTATGAGGTAGAAGGTTCTGGGGGTAGGAGCCTTCCCTGGGGAGGCTGCTGGTTAATTTGGGATCTGCTGGGATACTGACAGGATTTGGAGGGGAGTGTCTCCATGGCAGGGCTTTTCTGGTTGCAGAAGGAGGAGAGGACCAAGGAACTCTTGCTTTTGGCACCAGGCTCACCTTGATGCTTTGGAAACCCCACTTACAGCCAGAGGCAAAGCTGAAGCAGACCCAGAGGATCACCCTGTTTTTGGGGCTGCATTAGTGGTCATTGCTGGGGAGGGTGGCTCAGGAGTCAGGATGAACCCAGGCTCTTCTTTCTCTGGACACCCAGAGAAGGCAAAGCCAGGGGGAAGTTTGACTCATTTGTATTCCAGAGGTGTTTCACAGACTGCTCCCCTGATGTCTGAGCAACCCACTGAGGAGAAAAGCTCAAAGCTTTGGAAAGAAAGGGTGTAATGAATGCTTTCCAGAAGCAGGGACAGCCAGGAGCACAGCTCTGCAGCATGGCAGGAATCCACCTGAGTGGTTTCAGTCCCAGTGTTCTGTGTGAAGAATGAATGAGCTCTTCCCCTTTCATAGATCACTTCAATGCCTCTCATCTTTCTACCCAAAGAGAAAATCTCCAAGACCAACCTTATAGAGGCTGGTAATACTCACAAACTTTCATCTTTCCTAGAATCAGGAGGAAACAGAAGTCTGAACTTTCTTTACAAATGTATTTTAGGAACTTATGTTTAATCTTTCTGTCTTCCCAAGTTTTATAAATAGACCTGTATTATCAATGTTGTGATTTTTTTCCAAAAAGCAAACTTCCCATTGTTGCTCTGCATTCCTTGCTAAGCTCTGTCTATTTTTACCCTAAATATTGTCTTCCACAGAAGTTTGAAAAGTTTTGGAGCTCTGACTTAATTCTCATTATGTCCTTTCCTGGTGCTGTGATGGCACAAGAGGGAATCCCTGTGCTCAAAACAGACTCAAAGCAACCCAAAGCTGTCCAGACTGCAGAGAGGCTCTAAACCTGGTAACCAAATCATCTGGTGCCTGTGGGGATACTCTGACTCAGGGTGGACCAACAAGGTTATGATTTGGAACACACAGGCCCCAGTCCTGCAATTTTAAATGCAGAGTGTAGCCAGAGCCTCCCATCAGAGTCAATACATATAAGCTTAGGTAAGTCTAAGCCTGTTACACTGATGCCATCTCTTTTTATTTATGTTGTATCTCCATTTCATTTATTTTTCACAAAGTGATTCCTCTATCTGTTTGTCTGAGATATCACATTTCTGCTAAGTCCAATTATTTGTGTGCATTTCTTTTTCTGCCATAGTTCTGTCCTCCCTGGTTTTGATCTCTTGCAGAGTTTCTGGGGAAAAAAAAATCTGTGCCTTAGAGCCACCAGACAGTAATTATGTGCATAGTGTGCCATTTTCTCTTGCATTTAGAGTAGCTGCAGTGGTAAATAATGTTTTATTTATCTTTAGTATTCAGGGAGCAGAGAGGATGAGCCTGGTGTGACCATGCCTGGGTGCTGGCAGATCAGAGGACAGACATGAGGCTCCTCAGCATTTCATTCCAGAGCCCTGCTAACCCTGGGAGCCAGCAGCAAACACACAGGTCTTTGCCAAATTCCAATCTCTCTATTCCTCCTGGACAGCACCTCCCTGAAGGAAAGTATTTCTGAGTCCACAGTGGGTCTGTGTCAGGAATAAAGCCAGCACATCTGCCCTCTGAGCTCAGAGCCCACGTGAACGTGTGAGTCTGCAATTTCATGTTTAAAGTGGTTAAAAACGGGTGAAAACAGCCCAACTCCGATTGCATTTCAGACAAAAAAGCCTGATTAAGCTCTGTGTTTTCTGCTGCAGTAAAACATGTGAAATACAAAAATTCCCAAGAGGCAGGAAGCACAAAAATGCTGCTTCTTGTTTATTTGCTTGGTGTGACAGCTTGGCTGTGCCAAGCCAGGGTGGAACAAAAGCTGTGCCCCCCACCCTGCTCCCCACTGAATCTTCTCAGCCCTGCTGTGGATTTCATCATGGACCTGGAGGTAATTTCAAGCTGCTGTTGATCTGAGATGAGCCAGTGTGATGATGAAGCAGGGGGTGAAATTCCGGCATGCGAGGGGGAGGGTGAGAACTTGCTCATGCAGAGATATTCCCCACTCCCAGCAAACATGCAAATCTGGAATTTGCTTTTCACTGGTCTTTGTGCAGCAAAAATAAATTATCACTTCCATTTACACCTCATGTCTGGGTGAGCTTTGTCTCACACTACTAAAATACCAGCTGTCTGGCATTAGAAAACCTGAAATGCTGTGGCAAATCTTCGCTGCCCCAATTCATATTTTTCTGTAAATAACTGTAAAACAAGAGGTCAATTGTTAAAATCAAATGAGCAATACTGGCAGCAAATGTTTGCTGCCCAGAGAAGCTGTGGCTGCCCCTGGATGCCTGGAAATGTCCAAGGCCAGGCTGGATGGGGCTTGGAGCAACCTGGGACAGTGGAAATGTCCCTGCCCATGGTAGGGCACTTGAACTGGATGAGCTTCAAGATCCCTTCCAGTCCAGGCCATTCCAAGAGTCTGTGAAACTGTGACTTTTTGACTTTGTGGTCATGGTTGTTTCCATATTTCACTACAATAAAACTTCTCAGCATTTATTTACTCTTACTTCACCTCACCTGCCATGTGCTCCTTATCTATGCTGTCTTAGTGGCTTTTTGAGCAACTCTAACAACAGCTAAAAAGTGAGGTTTTTTACTTCTCACACCACCTCCCTCTTCCCCCTGCTTTATTTTAGTGCAAACTCTATGCTGCAAGAAGGAGGAAAAGAAATTGAGTAGAAAATTTGTTTTTTTGGTTTTCAAAGACAGACACCAGAAGCTTTGTAAAACAATCAGAAGGGAATGAAAGGACAGCCTGCCTTTGGAGAAGCCTTATTACACTTGGGAAAAAACCCTGCCTTATGCAATTTTCTGTAGAGTGATTTCATGCTGTCCAATTTGCCTGCTAACATTTTAATTGGATAATCCTACAAATGCTCAAGAACTGATCTGACTGCTCAAACAGGTTGAGTCAAAAATCAGAGTGGTGTGGAGGTCTCCTGGCCTGACAGCTGGGCAAGTGAAGGAGAACTTTTCTCTGCATGTCTGTAGCTGTTTTTTCTATGATTGGCTGTAGTTTTTCATGCCTGTTGACCACTGAAGGTCTAAGAGAAGAAGGAGGTGGTGTGGCTTTTCCTGGTCTCTTTAGAGATTCCTCCTAGGATAAGGTCCAGATTACTGTGTAAAGTGAAGCTACCCCAAGTTCAATGCCTGCTGAGGAACTGCAAGAAACTGAGCAAACTGGATAAACCTATGGACAAAAAGCCACATTCAGCATCCTCTGCTGCATCTGGCTGCTCCCCTTTTGGGGAGGAACGTGCTAAATCAATAAAAAGTAGCCTTTTGTATGTTAACCCCCACCCATCAGTCTTGCTCAAGGTTGAGATTGAATTCCTTTGTTTGGAATGTTCAGTGGGGCTTGCTGGATCTGCACCTCAGTGCAGTTCACCCCATATAATAAAATAAGTGTAATTACAGCTGTAAATCACTTTATTAGTTCCCCTGCACACCAGCCAGTATGTGACAAAGTATAAACATCTGCTTTACAGAGATAACATATGTCCAGGTCTGCTGTTTTATGTGTTATATATTTAATTCTGAGTATTTTTCTTTCCTGGTTTGGCAGCTGAAGAGGGAGGTAACCCAGTTGGTGCTGCTGTTTTACTGACCCAGCTAAATCCTCTGCTTCACCCACAACTGGTGTCTAGCCAGGATCCTACCAACTGCCTGGTTATGTAAGTGCTAGAGAAATCTGCCTCTTTTTTATTTCTGGCCAAAATAAGGGCTTAATGAGTCTGGGATAAAGGAATGAAGGGCTGGGAAACCCTGCCCCTGCAGGTCAGTGCCCCAGGGGCTGCTTGTGCATCTCTGCAAACATGTGTGACCCTGCAGACCCCTCCCTCCCCTGCAGGTGACAGATATGGGCTTCTCTTCACTGCAGTTTGTAAAATTAAAACCCCCAGGGGTTTTATTTGCCTCTCAGAATAAAGTTTGTGTTCTTAGCCCTCATTTTCCAGGATGGTGGGTGCCGTGGAGGGATCAGCTCACTGCCCTGTGCCAAGCTACACCTGGTGGGAGATGGAACTCCTCTTCTACCCCTCTGGAAATGGTTTTTGGCATCAATGGCAACAGCTGCCAGCTCCCCTGCACTGCTCTTCCCAGGGCTCTGCCTCTCCCCAGGTCATTACAGACAGGGAATTGCTCTGGCAAGCTGGTATTGAGGCTGAAACTCCTGAAAGATGGTTTGAACAGGAGCTCTTTGTGGCTTTGTGTGTTCCCAGACTGCTGTGAGTATCAGAGAAAGCTGATGCCACATGAGCAAGAGCCCAGAATGTTTAATTACTCATTTATTTAGTCCTGTGTATGGTTTGCCTCCAGAAATCCTGAAATCCACTGCCATGGCCAGACATAGGCCTCAATACCACACAGGTTATTCAAATTTCTGATAGTTATCTCCCTGTTAAAAGGCTCAAACTTTCTTTTCTTTCCTCTTCCCCTTTTCTTCTTCCTTCTTCCTTCTTCCTTCTTCCTTTTTATTTTTCCTTCTCCTTTTTCCCTCTTCCTTTCATATTTCCTCTTCCTCTTTCTCTTCATCTTCCTTATTTCCTTTTCCTTCTTCCTCTTCCCACTTACTTTCCTTTTCCCACTTACTTTCCCTTTCCCACTTACTTTCCCTTTTTCTTTTCCTTTTCCTTCTTTTTCTTTCTCATTTTGCTTTCCCTTTTCCTTTCCAATGTTTCCAGGGATCCAGGGCAGCTACATCTTCTCAGGCCAATCCATGTCAGGATCTCACCACCCTCTGAGTAAAGAATGTAATTGCCTTCCATGGAACCGGCTCATAGGAAGAAAGCCTTAGGAATGCCCCAGATCTCACATATTTCTATGTATTTATTTTTAAAATGTCCAAACTGAACTTTTCTAGAGGCTTTCAGAAAGAAAACCAGAGCCAGAAGATGGTGTCACAGAACATGGATGGGACATGGCTTCGTGCTCCACACTGGGAGCTGAATTTCTCACACCAATTAAATAAAAAAAGGAATAAAAAGCCTTGTTACCACAAGTATTGACATAATTTCTGCAAGTTCTCTATTTAAAGAAGGGAGGTGTCCTTCAGACAGAAGGGCAAACTAAGCAAGAGTGGAAAATGATTTTAAAAGGATAGAGGAAGCTATTCCATCTTCAGGAGTTGAAATGGTGCATAAGATTTTGAGTTTTCCTTGGTAATTATTCAACTGTAACCTTCTCAATGCCTTGTCACTTCTTAATTTATTCTGTATTGTAAACACCTGCAGGCACAGATGGCTGAGCTATTCTCTAAAGCTTTGGCTATTTTGCACTGCTAAAATGAGGTAGGGCACTGGTGCAATACAGATTAGGTTTGTTGTGGAGATCTGATGGAATATTCACACTTTGCAGACAGGAGGATGATCCTTTATGAGTCTGTCCCAGCAACCTGGCTTAGGATTCTTCAGCACCCCCCTTTCCTTAGGTAGTAACCTTCTGGTGACTGAGTTATTTTTCATTGATCTTTTATTTTAGTTATTTTTTTAACCCTTGATTTGGGGTAGCAATATTGCTCTGGGCCAAATTTTGCTTTCTGTGCTTTCACAATTCCAGGCAAGGCAGCAGGACTGTGATTCTCATTATATCCCTGGCCTCTGTTATGGAATCATGGAATCAGGGGATGGTTTGGGCTGGAAGGGACCTCACAGCTTATCCAGTGCCATCCCAGGCAAGGACACCAACATTCCAAGTTGCTCCAAGCCCCATCCAGCCTGGCCCTGGACACTGCCAGGGATCCAGGGGCAGCCACAGCTATCTATCTATCTAATCTATCTATCTATCTATCTATCTATCTATCTATCTATCTATCTATCTATCTATCTATCTAATCTATCATCTATCTGTATCTAATATATCTATCCATCCATCCATCCATCCATCCCATCCTCTCTCCTGTCACTCCTGATGAATTGTCCCTCCCTGGCTTCCCTGCAGCACCTTCAGGTCCTGGAAGGTGCTGTGAGATTTCCAAACAACCTTCTCTTCTCCAGGCTGAACATTCCCATCCCAGTTCCATAGGGGAGGTGCTCCAGCCCCATCAGTAACTCCATTGCCTCCTCTGGAATTGCTCCAACAGCTCCATGCCCTTGTGTCTGGGTCACCAGAACTGGACACAGAGCTCCAGGTGGGTTCTCACCAGGGCACAGCAGAGGGGGAGAATCTCAAGTTCCATCTCAGCAAACAATGTTTAATGGATCTGTTGCATTTTCTGATAAGTAAAATGAGCGGGGGGAAAAAAAATCAATTCCCATCATTTGCAGCTGGCAGCCCTTGTGACCTGAATTCCAGCAGAGCCAAGGATGGACTTGGATCTTGACTAGTGATGGACATGGCTGTAGCATGGAGAACAACATTGATTTCTGTTACCTTTATCACTGTGCTCATCACAGTCAGATCCCTCTCCATGCACCAAGGGCAGAAGAGAAAAAGGGATTAAAAGTCACTTGTGACCTCCACCAGTCAACACCCTGGATTCCTTAAGAATTCTCACTCTCTATGCCCTGTATATGGATTAAAAAGAATGGAAAATTTACTACAGCAAAAAAAAAAAAATTGGAAAAAATTGTATTTTCAGCAAAAATAACAAGATGTTGTGGGTTTTGCATAACATATTTACATTATTTTTATTAAATTAGTGAAAACTAGCTGATTGTTTACAAAGCCAGTGAAAATAATGTCTTTAATACACAGTAACCATCTAAAAATAAGGAAAAAACCTCTATTTTTTTCACAGATTAGAAATACATTGTGTTTATTATGCTAATTTGGGGATTGGAGACAGCAAATTGAAGTATCATTTTTCCAGTTCATTAAGATTTGACTTTTGACTACTGCTCTGCAATTGATTAGTTTAATTAGGCAGACACCAAATGTTCTGAAGGCCATGAACATGGCCACATTCTACCTATGATAAAATGTGCTTTTAGTAAATGATAATGTGAGCTTTTCTTTTTTGGCTGGGAGTCCAAAATCCACCATCTCTTGTCAACACAAGCCATTGTGGTATCCTGTAATTAATATAGGGAGCATACATGTTCTTTGAGTGATGGGAATTACATCTAAAGTGACAATTAGCCTCCACCACAGAGCAAGACTTTCACACTCCATTAACAATAAAATTAGGAATAGCATTTTCTCAGCATAATCCATGGTCATTATAGAGCCATCCATGGGGATCAAGAATTGTGGTTGTTATTGAAATGTATCATTATAACAAGGGTAATGATTGCAGCATTCATCCAGCTGTAGTCATCAGTTGCTCTTTTTTTTGCTCTGATTTGGGAAGGAAAAAAAAATCTGCAATTAAAAAGCACATAGTCACAGAAAGTCACTGCAATTATTTTTGTACCACTTCTGTGCTTTAGAACTTCCTTTTCCAGAAAGTTCAAGAAAGAGGCAGAAAAAACACAACTTGGTTTTCTAACAGAAATAAAAGACAATTCAAGTGCTATGTAAGTTAATTGATGGGATCCAGCATGTGAAGCTAGATGTTAAATGAAACAACATAAACATTTGACTAATCATCATCCCTCCCTTTCCTGGCACTCCTGGTTCTCAGAGGGTGACTCATGTAATGACATCACTCCATATTCTTAAAAATAAATCCAATCTTGGTCAAGGCTTGGCAGCAGAAGGGACACACATTGATGGTGGTGTGGAACCATCACTGGACAAAGGAACTCTCCTATGAATCCAGCCTATGGATCTTTTGGCACAGACAGGATATCTTTGACATGAAGCAAAGCCCAGTTCAGGTGGCCAAAAATCTTTGCATCCTCCATAACTTAATATTTAAATATTTAAAGATTTAAAGATGTTCAAACTGAACATCAGTTGTTAATCCTATAGATTATGATTGTAGGTCCTTATTCAGGAAAAAATAATGAGTTTAATTTCAGACTTAAATTTCTTGGATGTCAGTGAAGTGTGAGTGCACTGACTGTGCACCCTGATGGCACAGGTGTTTTCACAAGCTTTGTAGGGTCCTGTGCCTTTCTGCTCCATCCTCTGTGCTCTAAAAATCCCTTTCTGGTCTCCAAAACAACCTGTGAGTGAGCTGCTGAGCTCTCCTGCCTCTGTGAATGCATGCTGGAGAGCCCTTTTGCAGATTTTGGGTGGTTGCACCAACCAGCACTGGGTGAAACTGGTTTTGTTGACACAACATCTGGGGTTTTGTGCACAATGGGGACGTGTTACTGAGATTTCATCTCCTGCCACGCAATTAATAGCCTTGAACATATGTTTTATGGGGACATTTCCAGCAACCTTTGCTGGATAACAGGGGTGTTTAAGGGATGTTCCCTTTCTGCCTGCATGCAGCTGAGGTGCCAGTGTAGATCTGAGAGGTCAGGTCTGGTGGTAAATGTTTCACTTGGGTTTTATGGCAAACAGGAAATTAGAAGAGGCAGCAAAATCCTGAATGCATTTAATTCCTCCCAGCTAAACCAAGTAAATTCAGGCTGAAAACCAGGCATATATGTGTATATTTCTAGTAGCAGAGCAGTCACATAGCAAAAGTAATTCCATTTTCCTTGTTGCTGTCAGGGCTTTTAGATTTTGTGTTGGAGAAAATTCCTGAAAAGCATCCTCTAGAGGAAAACCAGGAAATTTTTCTTGTACAGAAAGTCATGCTAGTTGATTGCACCTGTTCTTTCTGGCCTGACTGGTTTTTAAATGGATTTTATGCTAATAAGGAGCTTGGGACTTTACTTCTCTCAAGCATATAAGACATATAGGATTAGCCCTGGAGCCAAAGTTTGTGATTCCCCTACAACATTGAAATTCAGTGCAACAAAATAGTGATTTTTCTGTTGTTCCCAGTGAAATAAGTAGAAGGAGATAATGCTGTATTTTGGGGCAGTTCAAAATGTTTTGAAATGTTGTTTTTCCTGAAGTTATTTATCCTTTTAACCATATTTTTCAGTTTAGATATATTTTAGATGAACCACAGTTCACTCTTTTGTATGTCAGAATGAAATAAACTTTTATTTTAAAAATTAGACCCCAAACTCCTCCCTTGCCCTTCTTATTTATTGAAATTTCTTAGGGCTCATATATATTGCAAATAACTAAAAATAAACTAGTTTTGATCACAGTTTAAAATGTAAAACTGTTTAGGAGAGAAATTTTTTTTCTCATTGTCCACTTTGGCTGGTGGAGTGGTATGGAGAGTTTACCTATAGCATGTGTTCTTTTTTTTTTTAATAGAAACTTAATTAATCTTCCAATGGCTTTGCTATGGGACAGCCAAGGGGTTGTTGCTATATTATAAGTGAGATTGTTTTCCTTTGAATTATGCCATATAAAACACAAACTGTGGAGTATTTATCCTGTGCTCCCTGCCCAGGTTTCCCCTGCTCACAGCCAAGCTGAGCCTTTCCATCTGACAATATTTACAAAGTAAAAATCTATTTCAGTCAGTAAACGATGTTGCTGCTAATAGCTTGGACTGCAATCCCATAAAGAGCTTAAGCATATGGATAATATCTGCTGGAGTTAATTGAGCTGCTGGCATCACTGGAATGACAGACACACAAAGACCTGAGAGCAGGAGCTTGGCAAGCTCCTCTGAGTTGTGCAGGGGTGTGAGATCCCCCTGGAGTGGGATCTGAGGACTGATGCTGGGCTTCAAGATCCCTCTTGTGGGATGATTCAGGCTGACATCTCCTGGAGAGTCATTAAATTATTAAAACTGTTCACTCCTCTAGCCTGGTAGGGCACCCCTGTGGACATCCTTGCAATCATGGTGAGCCTTAGGGAAGAGGGAGGCCAAGGTCCCCCCCTGACAACTGACACAATCACCTTGTAAAGCTGGTATGTAGGTGGAAAAAGCAGGGGATGTTCCAGGGCTGTGTCACACACTCCTGTGCCCTGTGCTCTGGGATGGCCCTGCTGGAGCAGGGAGGTGCCACCAGATGAGCCACTGAGAGCCTTTCCAACCTGACTCATCCTGGGGCTCTGTGACTCTCTTCCAGCAGACAACTGAGGTCCAGGTCTTGAAATTCATCCTTTCAGAGAGATTTATTTGATAAAAATGAGACAAGAGCACCATTGTTTATAGTAACTACCTGTGTTGGGTTGATGTGACCAGAAATGTGAATTCTGTCCCCATCTGTTGAGCCGGGTAGGGCAGTGACCCTGATCTCCTGGCACATATTATCTGCTCATGGGCCAGCTTTAAACCAGCTGGGGCAATCATCTTTATCTTTCCCACAGCCCATCCTCCCTCCAGGAAGATATCATCTGCTGCTGGCCCATTCAGTCCCACTGCATGACTGATAAAATTCCATCATCCCACTGGGAGATGCTCCAGCCAGGGGAGCAGCCAAGCCTTTCCTACCCAGATAAAAACTGACATTTTGGACACCAAGGGACCTTCTTTCCACTGGATTCCAGAGGAAAGCCAGACCTTTCCACATCATCCCTGCACCTTCAGAGGAAAACTGCACCTTCTCCAGGAGCACTGCTCCAGCTGAACCACATCTGCCCCTGCAGGAGGATGCAGCCACCATTGAATGGGACTGTGCCAACACCCTGACTGACTGACGGGTGTCAGGCTGTATTCTAACTCTGTCAGTGTTTTGGGATTGTTCTTTGTAATACTGTATTTCTATTTTAATTTTCCTAGTAAAGAACTGTTATTCCTAATTCCCATATCTTTGCCTGAGAGCCCCTTAATTTCAAATTTATAATAATTTGGAGGGAGGGGGTTTACATTCTCCATTTCAAAGAGAAGCTCCTGCCTTTATTGGCAGACACCTGTCCTTCAAACCAGGACACTACCTCATGCTATCAGACCCAATAATGATTTGATTTTTCAGGGCAGAAATGTGAGTTGGGCACATTCCACTGCCAGAATGAGAATTTGTGTGCTCTTCAGAGGTTCATTTCTGTAAAGCTTCCCAGTGTGTTTTACAGAATCCATATTAATCACCACACTCAGATTTGATCTATGGGGGATCTACTGGAGCAAGAGTGGAGCTGTCCATTCCCTAGGAATTGGTAGAATCATGAAACTTCTGAATGGTTTGGGATGGATGGAACCTCAAAGCCCATCCAGTGCCACCCCCTGCTGTGACAGTGACACCTTCCACTAGCCCAGGTTGCTCCAAGCCCCATCCAGCCTGGCCTTGGACACTCCCAGGGATCCAGGGGCACCTAAGGAATTTTCTAAGGAATTTTAAGCATCACTTTATTTGGACCACTTGTCTTTAGAGGCTGCAGTAAGAGGAAGAGCAGCAAATTAAATGTTGCCAGTCACTAGCCATGGCTTCCTACAGACTCCTGGAGTGGCTGGGAAAAAACCACTCAGGAGTATGTTCAGGAATGGCACATCCCAAGTAAGTGCAGCTGTCAGGATGAACATGGCTCTTCCCTCTTAGAAGTGATGAGAAGAGAAGAGAGGTGTGTGTGTGGGGCATGAACCTGATGCTGTATTCAGAGATGGAGATCATACTCACTCATCACTAAACTTCTGCTTTGGGACATTACCCCAGAGGAGGAGATTTATTCCACTGGTTTAACTTTCCTGCCCTATCAGAAGTTCCCTTTATCTTCCCAGTATATCACCTTGGCATTTGCCTTGAGTGAACTCTGCTCTTGCTGCTGTTTTTAGTGTGCCTGCAAATCTGTCACTGCCCCTGTTATGTCTCCCAAGTCACAACTACAGTGCCTAATAAAAGGGACAGTGAAGTCATCTTTAGTATCCTTAATTCTCAAATACTCAGGATGAAGTGTTGCCTGGTGTCCAGCACTGTGGTGTAAACAGGAATAATTCCATGGCAGCTAATGAAAGCAGACCTGTGGAAAAAGGGGCTCTGTGTCTGATCCATCCTGCTGGGTGTGGATTTTGTATCACAGCAATCCTCTGCAGCAGCAGCAGCAAATACAGCCCACCATGTAATGGACCCAAGCACAGAGGTTCACATTAAAGACATTTTTCAGTCATTTAATTGAATTTGAAAATGTCACAGTAATTCAGGCTCTACTTCACTTACACCTGTACAAATCTGTTTATGGCAACTTGATGTAATTTTGTCCACTATAAGCTGGCTTAAATGACCTGAAAAGGGGATTTGTTTTCCCTTTCAATTCCCTGAAAGCTTTGAAGAAGTTAATAAAGCAAGTCCTCCGTGTTATTTTTGCAGCAGGCAGAATCTTCACTGCATTTTCCCATTTAGTTGTTAATTTACTCCAGGATGAAGGAGTGTGATGTCGTGGCCATTAATAAATGACATAAATAAGACTTTTAATGTGTTTTTGGAACATTTTCCTTGCTGATTTTCATTCTGGACCCATTCATGAAAATGCAGGTAACCTAAAGGTTTCACAGGCAAGGGGCTGATTCAAGTTCATATTTAGGAGAGATGGATGGATGGAGTGAGAGTTTTATGGCATTTTTTGGGATGCAGAAGGATGTCTTTTCAAAAGCTGGACAAAGCAGCTGTTAATGGTTGAGACTGACCTCAGAAGTTGGGGCTTTTTAGAGACCCACTCTGGGGAGAAATGAGTTGAATGCTCCATTAATTATTTTAAATAAACCTCCCCTGGGCCCTCTTTGCTCACCTTCTGTGGCACAGTTGGGCAGAATAAACACAACCCCCTTCCATATGGCTTCATGACAGCAGCACACTGACAATATTCCTGTTCAACTCCTCCTCTTCCTTCTCTTTTGGTTTTCCTCTCCTTTCCATACTGCTAAAACCAACTGAGCCCCATTTGCATGGCAGGGTCACTCCAGATGCTCTTCCCAGGGCTGGGCAGAGGGGCAGGATCCCTCCCTGAGCTGCTGGAAATGCTTTCCCCAGCATCCCACTGGCCCCTTACTCCCAGGACAACCCTGGGAAAACAGGGTTTGGTGCAGTACAAGGGAAAGGGAAATACTAAGGATGAAACAAAATGAAAAAGAGGTCTTGTATGAGAACATTGGTACCAAAATAAAATGGGAAGTGCAAAATTAAATCCATGAATGGCCCTAATTTTTAAATTTCATCAAACCCAGTCTAATTAAGAATTGTCACAGACACTTTCTGTCAACCATTCTGATGGTAAAAACATTTTCCTGAGGAGAATTTTGACTTTTTCTAGACCAGGCAAGGACATTAAATCATTTTTTTAAAAGCCTAAGATGTGCTGAACATTGATAGATGTTTGTTTATGAGCACTAAAAAAACAGTGCACTGTAAATGAGTTCCTATTGGTAGCAAATGAACTCTTTCATGATTATTAATGAAGTCTGGAGTTGCTATTGCTGTCTAATTATACCAAATGTATTTCTCAAGGTTCAGGGATCTACATAAATCAATAGAAGAACTGAGTCTGAAAAATGAAGTGAAAGCAGTTAATACACTGCTTGATTGGACCTTACTGATGGCTATTAGATACTTTTTTTTTTCTCTGGTTTAATTTTCTCAGTAGCTTGAGGAGCCTTTCTGTTCCAAGGCACTTTTGAATAGCTGGTGTTTTTTGGTAACCTACCTAGAAGTTATTTTTGCATTGTCAATGCAGTAACCACGAACTCTCCCCATATAATTGCTGTGGGGTTATGGAATTTTCCCTGCAGTGAGTTTTAATTATTCTGTGCTAATTAAGCAACTGATGCCTACTGTGAAAAATTCTCCCTTTGGAACAATGTGAGCAAAGGTGCATACATAAATTTCATAACATATGCATAAAAGCATCCTTTTTTATCTCTTGTACTAATTTCATGTCCCCATGTTGGGGCAGCAGCATGAATAAATATAATTCCTATGGCTGTATATAGAGTGCTCCAAAGACATAATATTCATCTTTTCCCATTAAAAAAATAGCAACATGGTATTTTTGGGCTTGTTGGATCCTCCTTTCAGTGCAAAGACTGTCACCTATTAAAAAGTTAGATAAAAAATGAGATGCTTCATTATACTTGTGTTAAAAGGAGACTTGTTGTGCCTTGCTGGAAAATAATCCCAGGATGGTTTGGGTTGGAAGGGACCTTAAAACCATCCAGTAACACCTCCTGCCATGGGCAGAGACACCTTCCACTATCCCAGGTTGCTCCAAGCCCCATCCAACCTGGCCTTGGATATTTTGTAATTGCAATGACATTGAAAAGGGAACAGAGAAAGGGCAGAGGGAGCAGAAACTGAAGACAGATGTTTTCTTCTGGAAAGTGCATCATCCCTTAGGCTGTTAAATTTATAGGACAGAGCATTGCAAGAACTGGCAAGATTATAATTGGTGATGTGGAATCATTCTCAGACCACTCCAATGGTGGGCAGGCAGTGGGAAGGAGGAAATTTGAAGACAAAGATGTATAAAAATGTCCAGGGAAGTAATTTCTGATCTAAATAAGTAAAACCTCTTTTATTCTACCTGAAACAAAATAGATTTTTTTTTGATAGCTGTGGTAGAGGTAAAATATATTCTCTGAGAAAACTTTAATTAGATTAAAACCCAAGGGGAACTGTGTTTGCTGTCACTGCCCTGCTGCCTCCAGAACAGCCAGAGTGCAGCTCTGGAGCAGGAGAGCCCTGTGGGACAGGGATGGACAGGCTGAGAGCACCTCAGGAGTGCCAAAGGACTTGATTTCCCTGCTTGTGAAAGACATGGAGGTGGGCTGAGGCTTTGTGTTGGGCAGAATGTGGCTAGAGGGTGTTGTCTCACCTGTGGCTGCACTGGGGTGGAGTGTGAGCATCTTTAGCCAAGCCAGTGAGGCCAGGAGGCAGTGCCTGGGGGAATTTGGGGTTCAGCTATTCATCCTGAAAAGGGAGACCCTTGTGAGCCATTTAAACCACAACAGCAGAGTCCTCACAGGTGCAAAGACCTGCCCTGGGCTGAGCCTGCTTGGCCAGAGGAGCTCTGGGGGGAAGAGCAGGGGACAGCACAGTGCCCAGGCAGCAGCATCCTGCACCAAAAACCTCCTGAGAGCCCTTCCAGCCTGAGTTACCCTGTGAGCATTTAGAAATCTGGGCTGAGTACCGAGCTAGAAACTCATTTTAATGTTTTAATTAAGAAATTCAGGAAAAAACTCCAACCAGTAAGTTTATTTCAGACTGAACCCCAAAGATGAATTCCCTTGTTAGTAGACAGCTCTCTGTGTCCCCAGGGTGCTCCAGCTGAGCAGGCAGGTGGGAATCCCAGTCACCATCCACCTGTGGATCCAGCAGGGCTGTGGAGAGCTGATCCAGCCTGACAGCAGCAGTGTCCTGGAGTCAGGAGCTGTGGCAGCCACCTCCAGTCTGTGGAAATGTGAAAATGCCATCCTAGCAGTGAGCTGTCACAAGCAGGAACACAGGCTGCTTTCTACTTAAAGTTCTCCATATGACCAAAAAAAAAAAAAAAAAAGTAAAATCTGCCCGAATCATCTTTAGAGAAGCCCATTTTTTTTCTCTTTTCAAATTACAGATCTGACATTTCTATAGGTTTATAATTCAATTATCTTTAGCTCTGCTTAACTGGAAGCTCCTGGTCCTTGTAAAGGCACAGAGAAAATATTGTCCTTTGGCAGCCCAGCCTCACCTCTACTTGTTTTGACAAGGTGCTTAAAGAAACTACAGGTTTCAAAGAGGCTCATTTATCTCCTCTATTACTTCAAGATACTCTGAGAAAGTTCATCACAATGATTTTCCAGATTTGCCATTTTTTTGATCTTTCCATCTCTTCCTCATCTCATCTGTGCTACATTGCAGGAGCACACAGATATAAATCTGTGCACTTGGTTTTTTTATCTGTGTGTGCTCCCTTTTAAGTTGTGCTGGAGTTTTCCTTGCCACAGCAGCTGATACATTCAATAATCAGAAGAGAAAAGCTTTATGTCCATTATTCCCTTCTCATCTGTTGAAGGAATTTGTACAACAAACTGTGGGACCAAGGCACATTGCAAGGCATTGTCACAGTCAGCTCCAGATTGTTCTGGCTCAAGTCCCCAGAAGTCTTTTTGCTCCCTAAATTTAGAAATCTACCCCCAGAAAAGACTTCTCCTGGAGAGGGTGCCAGCACTTTGAGTAAGTTTTCATTTTTATGGGAGATAAAAGGGAGAGTTGCATTTTCCTGTGATTTTTTTCCTGTTGCATTTATTCTTTGATAGTCTCCAAATATAACTTTTTAAGTGGAATTGATGCTGTTGTGTTTGCTGGGGGGCTGCTGGGATAACCCATCCTGTGATGTCACCTTTGCTGTTCCCAGCAGAGACTCCCTGGGACACCTTGGCTCTGCTTTGAGTGCTGCTCTCAGTCCAGCAGAGAAGCTTGATGGAACATGGAATTACAGACTCATCTAGTTTGGAAAATCCCTCTGAAATTGTCAGGTCCAACTGTTCTTCCAGCACTGCCAAGGCCATCACTCACCCATGTCCCCAAATGCTTCATCTACACAGACATTAAATCCCTCCAGGGATGGGGATCATTCCCTGGGTAAGAGGGTGACACTTCCCTGTTCCAATGCTTAACCAGCCTTTCAGTGCAGAAAATTTCCCTTTTCCAAGCCATGTGGTGAAAAAAGGGCTATTCAAATGCATAAAGTATGCAATTATCTGATATGTTAATTGTTCAATTGTATGTCTCAATAAAGAAAAGTGAAAACTGCCTAAGTGCAGTATCTGGCCAGGTTGGATGGGGCTTGGAGCAACCTGGGATAGTGGAAGTTGTCCCTGCCCTTGGCAAGGGGTGGAATGAGATGAGCTTTAAGGTCCCTTCCAGCCCAAAGCACCCTACAATTCCAGGATAAACTATGTATGCAATGCCTAATTGCTTTTCCAGTTTTGGGGCGTGACCAGAGAAGGGAAATGGTGAGGGATCTGTTTCCTCTGCTCCCTGCCACTGCCTGTGTATGAGGCCAGAATGTTCTGCTAAAACACATCTCAAACTGAGCTGCAGCATCTTCCTCCTGCAGCAGGCTCTGTGCAGTGCCAGTGAGGCAGCAGACTTTGGAGTGTGACAGGTTCCAGACTGCCCTGCTTGGTGATAAATTCCAGAGTGCCTCCCCTCCCCAGCACAGGGGCTGTCATTTCCTGGAAAGGCACCTTTGATCCAGGACCTGTTACTCTCCTGCTGAACTTCCAAATTGCTAATGATTCTGGCAAAAGAACTTTAATTTTGTGCCAGTGGGAGATTTCAGGTTAATTAAATGGTCTTGCTGGTCTGTGTTTCACCAGGTAACTGCTTTGGGCTGAGGCTGAGGAACTTTACAGCTTGAGGACTTAATCCTGTCTTGACCTGAACTTCAGCAGGCCAAGCAATGTCTCCAAGTGCCTGAACAAGTTCTGAAACTCACTCTAAAGCACTTCAGGGCCATGCCAGGACAACAGTGAGCTCTAGGCTGTGAAAGTAACTCCTTGCTGCTTCCCACTTGTTTTAGCCTTCAAGCAAATGTCCAGAAATGTGAGAAGAGCAGCAAACCCAGCTGCTGAAGCACATGTCACACAAATCAGGGGTCTCACCTGTGTGATGGGTGAACAAAACAGAAAGGCAAGAAATCCCAGGGCAGAGGGAAGAACTCCAGAGCAAGCTGTGACCTGAGGCAGTCAGGGTTTGTGTCTGCAGCACAAAGAGAGGAGGTGGGATTAAAAACTGGTGTCCTTTGTGGCAGAGCACCAGCTATCAAATCCAGTCCTCTCTATGCATTGACAGCTCTCAGCTGAGATGGGGGGCTCAAATGGGATGGCACACACAGACATCACATCATGGATGCAGGGGGTCCCTACAGAGAAATGGGAAGGAGGAGCAGTAGGGACCGTGCACATTTGCTTAGGAGGAAACCTGGAGCAGGATGGGAGTCAAGGAGCATTTGGGAGACCAAATATTGAGATTTTTCTGAGTGTTTCTGGAGGGATTTAGTACAGGAATGGAGGAAATTAGATGGGTGCAGAATTTAACATCCATGGCTGTCTAAAGATTTTATATCACACTTTTTGTCTCTGATAAAGTGAAACAGGGAAACAAGAACAACTGCAGAATGTAAGAGAAGCATTGGTAAGATATCCAGGGATCTTTGTCTGTAATATTTGCCACCAGTGTTATTTCACTCTAATTCAGAAAAAAAAATCATATTACAATTAGCAAGAAGAAAAACAGGCAAGAATTTGGACAAAAATAATACTGATAAAAGCAATCCAAGTTCTGTTCTAAGAGATGCAGATGAAGAGAGGATTTAAGTAGAAAAGGGAAGCAAAGCAAATAAAAAAGACATCCCTGGTGAGCAAAGCCTATTTCACCTTTTTCAGTGCAAAGATGTTAATAATTACAGCAGTATATGATTTACTCAGCTTTTGTAGTCTTTTTCCTTGCACTCAAAAGAGAGATGGGAAAGGCTCAGGAAAATACAGAGAGGTGGGAAGGGCTCTGAAACAAAAAGCCTGCCTGCTGTGGCTTTCTGCAGCTTTCTGCCTCTCTCCTGAAGGAACAAAAGATGTCAAATCTCCATATTTTGGGGCTCTGCCAGCTCTTCCCCTCTCTGTGTTTTCCTGAGCCCTTGCCTGAGTGGCTTTGCCTGGTGAAGGCAGGGAGAGGAGCAGGAGGTGTTCTCAGCTGCCTCCCCACGCTGCACTGCTCATTAATATGGAATTTTTAGGGTAGGATGGCTCCTGGCTGGCAGGTGACAGAATTGTTGGAGGTAGGTGCTGCAGCTGGAGCCAGGAACTGCAGGGGGACAGGTGGAGCTCTGTAAATAAGGACACTTGGAGCCTGTCTGTGCAATGCCAAAACCATTCCCAGCCAGCAGTGAGCTGAGCCTTTGTCCCTGCTCCAGTGCTGCTGCTGTCACGAGGAGACAAAGGACAAGATCTGCTCAGCTTCCAAGGGGTAAGCTCCAAAATATGTAAAAGCCCCCAGACTGGCTAATTTCAGACCATTTGTACAAGTTCACTGTGGTTTTTTACCCCATCCACCTCCCTGGTGCCCGTGGCACCTGCAGCATCTCTCCTGCTCCCCACACCCTGTTCTGAGCAGGACAGCACCAAAAGGACATTGAGGGGCTGGAGCATCTCCAGGGGAGGGAATGGAGCTGGAAAGGGGCTCAGCCTGGAGAAAAGGAGGCTCAGGGGGACATTCTGGCTCTGCACAACTCCCTGACAGGAGGGGACAGCCGGGGAACAGGGACAGGATAAAGGAAAACAGCCTCGATTTGTACTGGGGGAGGTTCAGGCTGGAGACTGGGAAAACTTTCTGCACAAAAAGAATTGATAAGCACTGGCACAGGCCACCCAGGCCAGTGGTGGAATTGCCATCCCAAAAAACACGTGGATGTGGTTGTTTAGGACATGGTTTAGTGGTGATTATGGTGCTGGGTTAATGTTGGACTCAGTGATCTTGGAAGGTTTTTCCAACCTTAACAGTTCTGTGATTCCATGATTCTAGGACCTGCTCCTAGATCTGCCCATTTGTAAAGATCAGATCTAGGCCTGACCTTAGGAGGAAAAGCTCAGGAGTGTGGGATTTGTGCAGAGCACCATGTGAATATCTCACACTCACATTCTTTATCCAGTTTGCATTTTACAGACTTGGCTGTAAATCCCATTTTTGTGCTGTAGCTTTTCTTCTGCCTTTTCTCTGGTCACTGCATTAACACTGCCACTTCATACTCTGATGCTTTGGCACCCACCTTTGCAAGCTGTTAAAAGTCAGGATTGCCTTGTTGAGTTTGAAGGGCAGAGCAATCTGAAGGGCAGCACTGATTTTTCTTTGAGGTCTGCCTGGTGAAATTGGCTCTATTGGCTCAGTATGACTTATGGGCCATTTCAATTTGTTGGGACTCTGCTGGGGCTTTTTTTCCATTGATGTGGGGGACTGCAGGCCATGCATGGCAATGAGAAGTTCGACCCAACCTGTGTAATAGGCTCAGGAGGTGGATTAGAGCAATATTATCAAACCATATCAATTTTTATGCAGGTCCATTAATGAAGTCCGTGTGGCTGGTCTGTTTATAGACAGTGTTGTTTGGTGTGTCATAGATCATTTTCTGCATAACTGAAATTATTACTGCAGACATGCAATCAATGAAGTGTTCTCCTTCCAATTGGCACACTTGATTTTCCTAGTGAAATTTTGCTCAGGCTTTAATGGGAATAAATTTCCAGTCCAGCTAGGCTCTGATATCCAGTAAGTGCACTGCAAAAGTCTATCCTTTGCCAGCAGTCACTCACTAGCAACAATTCCTCAGGAAAGGAGCTGGCAATTCCAGTGGATCATGCTATTGGAAAAAAGGTAAACATGAGATGTGGATGTTGAAATAGGGGAATGGTTCAGAAGTGGAATAAATTTGCAGCATTTAGTGGCAGTGGCTGAGCACCAAACTTCAGGAAAATGAGACTGAATCAGAGGGAGTCCAGAGGCAGAGGGCAAGAGTCAAGCTTTAGAAACCAAGACAGAGAAGAAGAAAAGATTGAAATAACTGTGTGGTTTAACTTTAGAGGAGAAAAAACAGAAGGGAAGCACAATGGCCCAACCTCCCAGCACATCTATGGATGCTGAGCAGTGTCTTCCCCACGTCAGGGCAAAAAGTCAGTTGGCTTGGATGGCAGCAAATTTAATCTAATCATACTGCTGAATTGGGCTTATTATAAAATTTCTAATAGGTTGAAACATGTATTGGAATTGATTTTCTAGAAAGATTATATAATCTCAGTTGCTGGATGTTTTAGAGACCAAGGTCCATATATACAAGAGGAATACAGGGTTTGTAACCCTACCTCAGTCTTTCCATATTTCTTTTTCTGCAACACACCTCTTTGTGTGTACAATAATCACATGTATTTTCACTTTTTTCTCCCCAGTTTTGACATGCAGCTTTTCTTTGTAAAGTTTGCTCACAGATGGTTTCACTTAAATAACATTCCCAGTGGGCTTTTCAGAAAGTCTTTTTCTGGGAACTTCACAATCAGATATTTGTGAACCACAGAGTCATAGAATCCTGGAATAGTTTGGATTAGAAGCAACCTTAAAAATCATCTCATCCTAAATCCCTGGATTTCCACTCAGTGGAAAGTAGTCACTAAACTGGTAAAGAAAGGAGTAACTGTATTTTAGTTTTTTGGAGGAGTGCTCTGTCCTGTGCTGACCCTGTATCATACATGCTACTATGAAAAAGTAATTAATAATTATACAATTAATAATGAATATTTAGTGAAGAATCAATCAATTTCCATGTTTCTAACTTGATGAAAAAGAGTTTTGCTTAGGTAATAAAGTGAATTTCATCCAAGAGTAAGAAGATCTGTAATGGCAGAAAACAATGTGTTGATGTCTCCTGGTTACTGTCAGGTTATTGAGCCTTTTGGAATATCTTTTCAATATCTTTGGGTTCTTTTCACTGAATTTAGTTTCCTTTCTCTGAGCACAAAAAACAAAATATTCAGTTGTAATAACAAATCCTCTGATGGCATGAAAATGTTATTAAACAACTTCAGTAAGTCCTAGAAACATAAATGTAATATAGGAGAAACATTCCTTTACAAAAGTCGATTGGAGGCACGGTTTTGATGCAATTTGTCAAATCCATCTTGTTTCTAAAGCATGATGGAAGTTAATATTGATTGCCATTTTAAAGCCCAGCTTGTGGGCTTTGTTCCACTCAGCTGCCAGCATTGTCATTCTCAAGGTTTATTTTTCCTGTGCTCTCAGATCATGGAGGCTACTGGAGTATGTTAGGGCTGGTAATAATGGAGCTGCTGATAAACAAAAGCTGTGAATATCAGCTCAGCAGAATGAAGTGGAATAAGAAAATCTCTCCCTGCTGTGAGCAGGTTAAGAGCACTAATCAAAATTTATTTGGGGAAAAACTCCTGTAGTAACAACAGCAGTCTGCCCATGGTATCAGTTCTTTCTCTAATCTGCCAATAATGAATAATATCTGTCACTTATTTGATCTGAGATTTTGCCATCTGACCGATGGAATTATAAATTCCAAAATTAAAAAATTCATTATTACCCATCACTGTTCTTTTCAAGTGTGAAACTTTACCTTAATACCTTTAATTAAAAGGATTTATCTGTTGACACTTCTGTGCTTTCCCAAAGTTCTCAGGTGTTGGCCCCTGAAGGTGTCCTCACTACACAGTTCTAGGAGTAGGGAGGTTATGCCAGACCTATTTTTGCTGATGTCACATTCCAGTGTCCCTGCAAAACTGTAGCTCTTGGCTTTACAGGCAGAGGGACATGAGATAGTTCCAGAGCAGCATCACAAACTCCAGCCTTGCCCTGAGCATGCTGTGCAGGTAGGAGGGCAACCAGAGCCCAGAATTTGGTCTGAAATGCCAGAAGGACAGCAGATCCCAGCTTTAGGTACTGCAATCCACAAGGCAGTAGGTAGGGATGCTGCTGGAGCTGTGGACCTGCAGGAATGCAGGAAGAGGAGTTCCTTCTTCTCCACCCTGGGCTGGAAGCCATGAGCCTTTCCTTCACAGGAGGAATAAAAGATTCCCCAATAAAAACATCTCTGCCTTGTGCTGTCAGATGTCTTGATGTACTCAAGACGCTGCTACAAAGTGCTCAGAGTGCTGCTCTTCTCTGGAATTGCTGTTTGCACAGGGAGGCTGCTCAGCTGGAAAATGTCTTGGCTGGCACCCCTCAGGAGGTCAAGCAGTGCATCACTGTCAGGCCAAGTTACAGCCTCACCCTCCTGCCTCCCCAGATCTGCTTGGGGGCTTTTTTCCATCCATCAAGGCAGTTTTCTCCCTATCCTGGTGAGACACAGAACACTGCAGTTGCCTGTGCAAGTGAAGGCTTTATTAGCACATCTCCTTTGCACTGTCTGCTGATTAATGGGGCAAACAACCCCAAACTCCTCATGGGTGCAAACTTTCTATTGCTTTGCTGCCCTGGGAGAAGCATCACCCTAAAAGAAAAGGCTCACAACATGATCTGTGTATGCATAAAGTGATTTATTTCAAAGGCACACCGTATTAGCAGTGCTTCCACCCATGTGCTCTTCCCCTGACAGAGACAAATTGCTATCTCAGCAGCTGGTCCTGCCAAGGCAATTTGCACTTGCTTTGCCAAGTGACAGGATGCTCCACTCTGTACCCTCGTCCTCCCCGAGTTGTCTTGTTAAAACGTTTTTGGGCTGCAGGAGCTGATCTGCTGCAGACAGCCAAGGCACTGGGATGATCAAAGGGCTGGGAAAGTAGTGAGGAATTTTCCTGCTGAAGGGAACTTTTAAACACACCCCCCCGCCCCATAATTTGCTCTGGATGCTTAATCCTGTTTAAATAACAACATGTCAAACATGCCCAGTCTTCAGCTAGCATGTGTCCCTGCTGAGATTTCCAGCTTGAAGTTTTCCTGCATCCTGGTGCAAGGATTTTTTTTCCAAATATTGACTTTTAGTTTTCAAGGTTACTGATGATGTGCTCAGGCACAGGGGTTGTTCAGCCCACATCAGGAAAAGAGGCAAATTAGAAGATGGATGCATTTATCAGGCAAATGGTCTGGCTGGATATATACTTTTGGATTTATCTGTAAGACCTTGTTTGAATAAATCCCAGTTTTTTTATAATTACCTGTGCAAACACCTTGAGCCTTTGTCTTTCAGCTCCTCAAAGAAAGAGCTCTAATTTATGATGTTTACATGGCAATGTCTGTGTGCTAGCACCTAACGGGCTTCAATCTTCATCTCCCCCAAGAAAAAAAAAAATCTGATTAAATAACAGTGAGAAACCTACAGGATCAATTGTGTGACAGTGCCTAATGTTGCACTTCCAGCTCCAGGTGAGCCAATTACTGGAGTATGATAAAGGACAAATTCAGGCAGCTCTGCTCCATCCTTTGGCTGCTGGTGAGAGAAAGGGAGGGCAAAGCTGCATTTCTGGATCAGGCCAAGTAACCTGAGCTGCCTTTTTTGGCTGTAACAGTGCTGAGGCTTTCACACCCTGACACTTCTTTCAGGACACCTGTTCCAAGATTTAATAACTTGGGTGCTTGCAATGCTGTGGCTGAACTAAAATTAGATGCTATGTTTGAGTCATTAGTCTGGCTCAATGTGTCCCAGGAGCAACAATCCAGCAGTGCTGTGAGACACAGTGGTGATTTTTTTTTTTTGATTTTTTTTTTTTTTTTGTTTTTTTTTAAACAAGAACTAAATTAGTGCAAAAACCCTGTAACATAACCAACCAAGCAAGCAGAAACACCCAAAAAAAAACCCCAGAAAAACTTGTTTTCTCTGTGTACAAGGAAGTTAAAACTCTTCAAAGCAGTAAAAAGCTGGGAGAGAGGAAAAGCAGGTAAGTCATGTTTCTATGGTGCTCTTAGGTGAGAAGCTGACTCTGGCAGTGCTCAAAGTGCTTGGTAACCTTTTGTCAGAATATTTCACAATTGTAAAAAGAAAGAATAAAGTACTCAACCTTTCACCAATTTTTCTTTTTGTTGTTGTTAAGTTAGGTTCAGAATAACTACTAAAGGTATTAACTGTTCTGTGCTGATTTGCCAAATTATTCTCACACATTTTGGGTTCTGTTTTGGGGTTTTCATTATAGATGTGGTTTTTTTTGCAGTGTTCACCACACCAATCTCTGCCTTCCTGGAGTGTTTGTCATTCCAAACATGCCACCTTCTCCTCAGGGCCCTGCCTGCTCCCTGGCCAGCTGGGATGATTCTAGCCAAAGATAATTAAAACAACAAATGGCAGGTAGTGGAGAGCAAATAATGAGTATTGAACCCCTGTCTGTGCAGGTAGGGCTGTGTTTGCAGGTGGGTGCAGATGTTGGGATCAATGGCAGGGGGTGGCACTGGATGGGCTTTAATGTCCCTTCCATCCCAAACCATTCCAGGAGTCTCTGATTCAGGTATCCCTGTAATTGTGAAAATGAGCATGATAAAAACACTGAAAAATTAAATAATTCACAGAGAAAGTAAACATCTTTCTGAGACTTTTATAGGAGTTCCTGGTCAGGAGTCATGAAAGATTGACTTGTGTAAGAAATGTTTGGTTCCTATCTGGAAGTCACTTTCCATGTTGGAGAGAACTCCTGGCAGCCTGTTCTTAAATGGATAGAACTTCCTAAAACTTCATTAATGACTCACTGATTATCAATAGCTGAGCTTTTATTAATGTGTGGTGAATTAAAGCTTCATTTCCTATGATCATCATCATGTCTGGAAGTGTTCAGAAATCTTGTGGATGTGGCACTTGAGGACATGGTTTAAATTTGGATATGATGCTGGTGCTGTGTTGATTGTTGGGGATCTTTAAAGTCTTTTCCTACCTTAATGACTCAGACAAAGAGAGAACTCATGAACTCTGGGGTTATCTCTTTCAGGCTCCTTCAGTTATTTTGCAAATCCTGTGGTGTTCAAACCAAAATATGCTGGTGAATTTTCTGTATTAAAATCAGCAGTGTGATGGGTGAAGGGGAAAATGTTCATAGGTGGAATAGCAAGGCTGTAAACCAGGCCTAAAGCAGGTGTAATGTCTGCTGCCTGCCTCACACCAGCACTTGGAGCACGTTTCCCCCCTTTTCTAAAGTGCAGAACTTGTTAAAAGTGTGTTAAGTAACCAAAGACAATTTCAATCAATAATCTGGTCTTTGTCTGACAGCTTTGGTATTGGATACATATTCATACCCTCCTTCAAAGCTGATTCCTCTTTATTCTTCAGAGGGTGAGAGCTTCATTGCTAATCAGAACACTATTCCTACTTATAACTCGTAGCAAATGAATCTCAGCCAGTTGTTTAAATTGAAATTTTTAGCTGCCAGTCAAGACAGGTCAAATGGGAAATGAAAAAAAATTAGGATCACTGACTAAGAAGAACAAATATCTCTATGCATCCACCTGTGGCTCCATGTATTCTCTGGGATGTTAACTCCATGCAGATGGCAGCTATTCACACAGCTTTCCTATCTTAAGAAATTATTTCAATTCAAAGGAAAAATGCTTTTAAAATGCCATCCACTCACTGCAATTGACTGTGCCAGCAGGTTAAAATATCTCTAAAATGAATATTCCACTTCAGCCTGGGATTTTTGATGACTAAAGTGACTCAACTGTGTCTGCAGCAATTGTCTCCACCGTTTCTCTGGGAAAAGAAATCCCAACAAAACAGCAAGCAGCCCTAGGAGAGAAACCTCAAATTTATTTATACAGCAGCAGGAAATACTCCCCTGAACACTGAGGGCACCACATGCAGGATGCTTCACAAGCAGAAATAATGAGGAGCTCTTGTCTCAATGAATTTTGAGGTGCTGACTCCACCAAAGGCTCGAGGAGGAAGAGGAGCACAAAGTCTGGTGTGTGCTGTAAGAACCTGGAGGGGGTTATTGACAAAAGGAGGGTTAGAAGGCTCCCCAGGCCCTGCCAGCACTACCTTAAATCAATAAATGCTGGGTTGCAGCCTTCAGCTGCTGCTAATGTGAGGCATTAAAAACAATTCCAGCTGCATGATAACCTCTGATATTCTGAACCAGGCCATTTTATCTTACAGAAACACCTTTCCCAGCTCAGAGAATTATGGAGCACTTGCCCTTAAAGCCTTGGTAATTGCTGCAGGTAACACCTTGGATAACTCAGCCCTGGCTTTGCAGAGCTCCTAAATGTCCCTTGTGGAGTAATACAGGGAAGGGAGGTCACAGTGCCAACGCAGGGACATTTATCTAACAAAGGCAGCATTTGATATTGCACCTCATTTTTTTGTTCTTACACTGGAAGACAAGGAAAAAGGACACTTGAAAATTGCAACCTTTTTGGAGTTAATAGATGTGGGTGGCTCTCTGAGCATAAAATTATTCTCTGAAATCTGTAAGCTCCTCTGTCTGACACATTTTTATCTCTAAACATTGGAATTATCTGACTGAAATCAGTGAAATCATTAATTTACACTGGCAGATAGAGGAATGAAAAAAGAGACAGGATCAGCCCTGTCACCAGGCAGTGGAGGATGCAAATGACTTCTCTAGATACATTCTACTTTCTCCTAATTTGTTTTTTTTTTTTCCCCATCAATAACCCAATCTCTCTTCCTGTGTACCATTGCAACAAAAGCTTCTGGAGACAGACACACTGCCTTGAGTTATTGCCTGACTCTGGCTTTTTCTGCTTTAGTGCTGGAACCCTGAGAAAGCAGAAAAGGATTTTGACAATTGAAGTTGCAGTTGCCATTGTAATTTACTTACTCAGATGAATGTCTTTCACACTTCAGTAATTTCTTTGCATTGTGCATGTTGTTCATAGCTGAGTGAAGATGAAATTCCTAAAAGATGCTTTAACTTCTTTCTAGTTGGAACTGCTTAAGAAATGTTTATGGAATTATGGTTTTGCCTTGCTTTTTAGTCAGTCAGTCTCAGTTGGAAGAAAGAAACTGCATTTAACAATAAAGAAAGCAAAACTCCCAAACATGCCCTGCAGCAAACCAAGGCAGGTTTATTGGGGATGGGGATGTTTGGGCAGGGCTGTGTTGTGCTCTCTGATGGTGTTTCAGGGGAATTTAGGGATGAGACAGCCCCAAGAACAGAACCACACCACCCAGAAACATTCCATTTATAATTTATCAGGTGGGGTAGGCAGAGCAGGTGGGCTGTGATTTTTATGATTAGGTTTTTTGCCATTTTATCCTTGGACAAACAGATTTCACACTGTTCCCACCCCACATGAGCCATTTCCTGCCATATTTGGGTCACTATCACCCTTTAAACCCCTGCCCATTATCTATTAGAAGGTTCCAGAATCCCTAAATCATTAAAGTGCAGAACTTTTGGGTAGGTTTTCCTACAAAAAAATTATCTGTGTTTTTGTTTCCCTGCACATGAGCTGGACAAGTGTGGCCAAGGTCTCAGGAATTTGAGAAATACTTTCAGGGAAGGATCACCCCATGACAGAAATTTGTTGCCTTTATAAATTATTTGGAAGAGACACCTCAGCTGGTAGAGGGGGAAATAAAAAGATACATAATGCAAGGAGTAAAGAGGCAAAGTTGACAGATAGTTGATAAAAATATAACCTTTATTTTTCTGTTGACTGGGCTGCTGCAATGGATATTAACAGAGCCAAAGGAAAGGTCTTGCATTTTGTAGTAAAAACCCACTGGAATATCTTGCTGACTCAATATCAGAGGAAATATTTACACCTAAAGTGCAATTTTGTGGATTTTTTTTCCCTAGATACTCAATGGGATTTGATGAAAGAAATTAATTCAGGGAAGTTTTGTGTCTTATGCTCATTAGGGTCTTAAAATCAACAAATCCTTTTCAAAGATTTCAACATGATAGTTTTGTGAGAGGAGCCTTGCACAGATGAAAGAAAGTAGAGTGGAAAAGAAGATTATTTCCTCAAAAGAAATAACCTAACTTAAAAACAAATCAACCCTAAAAAAAAAAAAAAAAAAAAAAAAAAAAAAACCCAAGGAGGCAAACTAATGGTATAAATTAACCTGAAGAATAATAATAATTTGCTGATTTGCTGTCAGTCTGGATCATATCAGGAGAGGAGTGGGATGATAATGTCTTGCAAACTAAGCACAAGCATTGAAGTGGCCTATTTTGTTATTCAGAGCTGGAAACTCCACACAACCCCTACAGCTCTGAGGGAAATACAGGTGTGATTCTGCCAGGTGCTGAGCCTGCTCCTCAGAAAGTCATGAATAACTCAAAAACCCTCCAGTGCTGCAGTAAAAGTGGGTCTCCCACATTTTTGGGAAGCCAGAATGGGAGGCAAGTGGAAACAGAGCAGTTTAGAGATGGTCTTTAATTACAGAAATCCAGAGAAGGGACAAGAAAAGGCTCTGTCTGCACCAGCCTTTGAGCTGGGGCCATTTGGGAAGATTAGTCACTGTATCTATAGTGCATCCCAAGTGGGACAAACCTCTGTTCCAGCAGCAGAACTTGCTGGGGGCAGCTCCACTGAAACAGGTGGAAAAACCCCTTTTGTTCTCAGGGCTTTGAGTCCATCCCTGCCTGTCCTCAGGTGGTGCCTACCTGCTGCTGCTTCTGACTTCACACTCTGAACATCTTAGAAAATGGGTTCTGAAAACTTTTTTTTTTTTTTTTTTTTTTTTAAAACTTTTTTACTCTTTTAAAGGCATCTTTATGGAGTGCATTGTGGATAAGGCCCTGACAAAACAATCCCTTCACATCATTTTGTGCAACATGCCAGAATTTTTTGAGGTTGTAAAACTTCAGTGAGAGCATTTTCATTAAAAAAAAAATAAAATTAAGCTGCCTTTGTTTACTATTGAAGCCCAGGGCCCTTCTGCTCTCATGCCCCACATCTTCACAGCAGAGAAACAAACTTTTTCTGAGCTTTCTAATTAAGCTTTTTACATCTCTCTGTGGTACCAAGTGATGGTACATGGACTACTTTCATCTTCAAAGCATCATTCTCACAGCCACAGCTCCCAGTTTGGGTATTTTTCTTTGTATGTGCCATTACAGTTACAGGTGTGCAGCAGCTCTAGGAGAAAGAGAAGGGGAAAAGAAGGAGGCTGCTGATGAGGATGTGGGGAAAAGGGAGGTGCACACAACAACAAGCTGCCCCCAGGGCTTGTGCTGGGCTTTGACAGAGCTGCCTGGGCTGCTGGAAGGTGTCCCTGCCCATGGCAAGGGTGGCACTGGATGGGCTTTAAGGTCCCTCCCAACCCAACACATTCCCAGATTCCCTGATTCTACAATCAGTTCAGTGACTACAGCCATTAAATAGTGGAATTTCTTGAACTCTGACTTATAAAATTCAGCCCCTTTTTCCAGCTGAAGGTCAAAGACTTTTCAGTTTTATCTCCATACTCAGCCTATGGTATTATTCAGATTAGGGTGTTGCTTCTTTTGCTGGTTATTTTAGGCATCTGACTGCAATATGAGAATCCTTTGGCAGAGCTATGAATTTCCAGGGCTTTAACATTCATAGCTGGCAAATACAGGAAAACCAGCTTAGCTGAATTATCCTTTTCTTCTGGCTGTCCCTGTGACCATGCAGACCTGCACACAGGTGCAAAAATCCACATGTAAGGTTAAAAAACCTGCTGCTCCTAATTAAGTCAGGCTGCTTGACAGCATTAACCACTTCTTCCAACTCCTCCATCTTCAGGGAGAAGTTACTGAGATTCTCTAAATATTACAGGGAATGGGCACAGCCCCAAGAGCTCCAGGAGAGTTTGGACAGCACTGCCAGGGATGCACAGGGTGGGATTTTGGGGTGTCTGTGCTGGGACAGGAGCTGGATCCATGATCCTGTTGGGTCCTTCCAACTCAGAATATTCTGTGATTCAATGAAATACAAAAAGACAGTCTTAAATCCAAACAGGATGTTGTAAAACAGCCTAAAGCATGACCAAACTCTTTTTCATGGTCAAAGTTGCTTATCCCTATGTTGTTTCAGCCAAGGAAGCAGTGCTAAATGGCATGAACCCCTTTTGGTCTGAAGATATATTTCAGCCAGGAAGCAATCAGGGGAAAATCTAGTGCTTTGCAAATCTCCCCATAAATCTGGGAGCCCACTTACCTCACAAGGAAGGGTTCTTCTGCCCAGTGAGAGGGAACAGAGCCCCTGTAGCTGCCTTTCATTTGAATTATAGTTAACCTGGAGAATAAGCTCAGCATAAGAGTTATGCTGCAGCATTAAAGTGGAGCCTGTGTGCCAGCCTTGAAATGATTGTAAGGTCATCCACAGACTCTGAACAATTACTCTTGTGCTAACCCCAATAACCAGATTTTAGCTAAATCACAGAGACCTGCACTGTCCCCAGACTTTCCCCAAAGACTGGGAAAGATGAGCAATTTAAAACTGAGGGTTTAATGTAAACCCTGCAGATACCAAGAGAAAAAAAAAAAAGAAATTGAGCAAAATCCCTGTGAGGGTGGTGAGCCCCTGGCACAGGGTGCCCAGAGAAGCTGTGGCTGCCCCTGGATCCCTGGCAGTGTCCAAGGCCAGGCTGGATGGGTTTAGAGCATCCTGGGATAGTGGAAGGTGTCCTTGTCCAGGGCAGAGAATGGCACTGAATGGGCTTTAATGTCTCTTCCATCCCAAACCATTCCAGAATTCCATGATTCAGGTATCCCTGTAATTGTGAAAATGAGCATGAGATGGTAAACACCAAATAATTAAATAATTCACAGAGAAATTAAACACCTTTCTGACACTTTTATAGGAGTTCCTGGTCAGGAGTCAGGAAAGATTGACTTGTGTAAGAAATGTTTGGTTCCTATCTGGAAGTCACTTTCCATGTTGGAGAGAACTCCTGGCAGCCTGTTCTTAAATGGATAGAACTTCCTAAAACTTCATTAATGACTCACTGATTATCAATAGCTGAGCTTTTATTAATGTGTGGTGAATTGAAGTTTCCTTCCCTATGATTCAACCACTTTTTCCTCTTCTTTCTGCTTTCAGCAGATGGATCATTAAAGGGTCCCCATAGCATAAACTTATTTAAAGATATTCCTGGCTGCTTTGGCAATAGAAAGAGACTTGGAATTTAGTTTCTAAAAGTCACTATCCCCTCATTTAATGTAATTACAAAACTACATAATTTTAAAAAATGAGACATTAACTCCACATTTATGATATTTAATGCTCTCGGTGTGCAGATGGAATGCATGTAAATGTGAAATTTAAAAAATGGTATTTTAGAAACACTCTACTCCAGGACCTTCTGTACATGACTTAGGGGAAATCCATTCAAGGCATGAGTTATGGATGATAAAAATCCAGGGAACTTGTCTAATAAATAATGGTACTAAAGCCCTCTTCCACAGTTCTCATTTCTAACGTGAAAATGTGCAGCCTGGTGTGACTGAAATGTAAATCATGTGTCCTGAGACCTGCTCTCCTGGGGAGGATGAGGGGATGGATCCTCCTTGGCCAAACCATGGCAGTGGGAGCCCAGTTTCCATCCTGCATCATCCAGCCCAGCTTTTGACCCTATTGGTGAATAACCTGAAATTCTGAGCTGTGGCTGTGAGACTCTCCCTGTGGAAAATCAGAGTTTTTGGGTGGTTTTCTGAGGCTGTCATTTTGTCAAAGGCCTCAGTGCCACACCATCCTAACTGCTGGCACCAGGGATCTGTCACAGGGGTGGATCCAGCAGCCCCTTTCCAAGCTGAGCTGACTATGACAGACATCCCAGTGGTGTGAAATTCCCACTTGTTTGCATCCTGCCTGGAATCATCCTCCCTGCATCCATTTATTTCAATACACACAGAACACACGTGATAACAAGGTCGAAATAAACCCTCCTGAAGCAGTAGCAAGAGGAAAAGTAGCACAGAAATTAAACCCAAGGGGTCTGTGCTGTGCTGTTTCTCTGTATTTCACAGCAATTTCTGTTGCTGCTGTCCTGCAAGAGGAGAAAACTCTGCCAATTTAAGGTGATGCTTTCAAACTTGTCATCCTGGAGCTGAGCACTGGTATTTCTTGCAGTGAGAAGAGAGGAGTGACTCATATTCAATATCTATTATAATGTAATTCCAGGCAGAGGAAGGGCCATGAGTGACAGAGTCATCTAAAGAGAGGGAAATGAGATGTCAAGGCAAGTTAATGGGGCTCTTTGGATATTACAACTCCCCTGGCTTGGGTCAACCCCCAGCAAAAGTGTACTTGGAACCACAGAAAAACTGTGCTTGAAAAAAGAGGTTAAATTGTTGGGGGAAAAAAAAGGTTAAACAGGCTAAACTGTTGGGAAAATTTTAAAGGCTCTATTTCCACCTCCATTGGCTTAGATGATGTTGAAGAAAGGGCAAGGGAAGCTACCCCAGGCAGTTTGCCTCTTAAATCCAAACCAAGAATTATAAATTCATAATATTTTTCAAGTTAAAACTACATTTTTATATTTTTTTAAAACTAGAGCAGTTTTCTTTCATTTTTTTCTCCTTATAAATAGGATTAAAGCTTTCACTCAATCTCAAAGTGGCTTTTTTTGTTCTGTAGTTGAATTATAAAAATCTAACCCAAACCCAGAATATTCTGAGTTCAGTAATTGCAAAGCAGCTTATATTTTTATCCTTCTCTTTTCCTCTGTTTTGTCTTCACTGAGAAATGTAAGAGGCTGAGAAAAGGAACTTTTATAATTAAATTATTCACAAAAAAGTATGCAAACCAGGACATCAGACTTTCCACTAATAAGCTGCTCCTTTTTTTCTTCTGCATCATTAATATCCCTTTTGCAAAACTTATTATTAAGATGAAAAATGGTTATCAATACTTGAGTTTTATAATCAGAAGTGCACTTATTTCTTATTCACATAATTCCTTCTGACACCAGTCACCTTAATCTCCCATTGTTTGTGCTTCAGCAGGCTTTGACACTGCTGTAATTATCTCCTGCTGTTTAATAAAGCAGTTTTATTTGGAAGGCAGAGCTAAAACCTAACTGATGACCAGGAGACAAGAAAGCTGGCATGGGAATTGGCATGGATTTTCATCCAGTGGGAATATGGAGCCATTTCCATGGTCTGTTACTTGCCTCAGGTGGGGTGGCTGGAGATTTTTTGGGCTAGGACTGGCAGGGAGGGCTGGGCATGAACAGCTGATACCCACAGAGTCATAGAGTACCAAAATCCCAGAACCCCAGACTGGTTTGGGTTGGAAGGGACCTTCAAGCCCATGTCATTCTCCCTCCTGTCACAGGCAGGGACACCTTCTAGGTTGCTCCAAACCCCATCCAACCTGTCCTGGTCATGTGGAGTTAATTTTTCTCAGGCAAGTAGGAATTTGGAGGATAATGTGCAGGATGATTCACATGCTAAAGACAGCCCTGTTAGCAATGCATGCTGATGCTGCTTGGGCTCCTGACAGTGATGAGTGGGGTGTAATATCTGATAAAGATTAGAGGCCTCAGAATCCAAACAAAACTCCTGAACAGGAATCCCATGATACCAAAACACCATTTACAAGCTTTGACAGTGAGATAATTGGTCTGGGTGTGGCTTCTACTTACTGGAATAAATGATGATAAATAGTGACTCTGGCTGGACTTTGACTAGGGAAAATTGAATACTCAGAGATATATTTTTATATTATTTCTGCTGTCAGAAGTCTGGAGAAAGGAATGCATTTTTGTGTGATCTGTGAGTGGAGCAGGGCTGGCTGTGCACAAGCCAACTGCTGCAGTGCTTCATTGTACTCCACACTGTGCTCCTTCCTCCATCACAGCCTGTGTTTCTCCACCACAAAACCCATACCAGAGCCATTCCTCCTGCTGCCATCACCCACAGCCATTATTCTTGCCACCTGTGACTTTTCCATCTCTTAAGAGTTTTCTCTTGACCCAAAAATTGGATTGTCATCTCAAGATGGATCATGAAAGGAGGAAACATTGCTCAATGAATCCATTCCTAACTCTCCTCTGTGAAATAGTGGGAAGTAATGTCAGGATATGTGATGTTCATCCATCACTGTCAAAGTGTCTCAGAAACCATCAGTTTCTGATGCCCTTTCCTGCAGCCACCTCTACATGAACAAGCTGCAGGTGATGTAAAACAAGCCCTGGGAAGGGGAAGCTTGCTGCAAGAACAGAAAGTAAGGCAGGAAGGACAGATTTCTTTCCCCTTCTGACAAGTTTGAGGGGCAGGGGGGTGTGGGTGTTGAGCTCACTCATGTCCTTTTTGGGGTTCTGCAGAGGAGATGATGCTGGGAAAGTGATGGAGGAATACTTTCTATCAGTTCCACGTGTGAGGAGGTATCACTGTCCTCATACCTAGCAGGGCAAATGCAGTTTGGGAAGCTGGGCCCTATTACCTGACTCCAGACTTGCCCATTAACCTCTGCATTTCAATTCACTTCTGCTGCTGAGCAGTGCATGAAGCTTGGGATTTACAGGGAGAGTGTTGGAGACTTAAACTGCAGTAGTGGTGTTTAGCTCGAGGAGAAGCACTGCATCTATAAAATTAAAAAAAAAAAAAAGAAACAACCCCAGTTAATCTGCAGGCCTGTTCCCTCTGAAATTGTGTCTGCTTTCATCAGGAAAGAGGAGAGGTGCATTTGTCAGTGCCGTGCTAAACACGGGATGCTGAGTTGCCAGGAGGAGCATATTTGTTATGACAGGCAAGATGAAGTATCCAGTGCCTTTTAACCAAGTAAATATTGCAGGACTGCTCATTAAAATGCAGAGATCTGTCTTCATCAGTTGGCCTCCCTTCTGCAGTTCCAAATTTTGAGGTGGTGAGTGACTGGAGAGGGGTTCAGCTACCAGAGCTTGGATTAGGCAGTGTGGGATTTCCCTCTGCACCTTTTGCTGCCTCATCATCATTAGAGACAGAATACCTGCCATGTGCAAACAAAATTGAAAATTAGTATTTCCAGTAAGAGGAATGTAGTTAGAAAAATGATTGCAGAATGAGAGTGGAAAGGGAAAAAAGAAGTATCCCACTTTTGCTGGTTTGGAGATAACTTGGATGTGATGAAATGGAAAGTGATGCAGAATTTCAGATTCCATCTCCCTAAACTGAGTAAACACTAAAAGGGCTTCTGTTAGAAATGATGGTTCCAGTTCAGAAAACATTGCTGGTGACTCTCAGCCCTCTCCTGATCCACTATTGGGGTAGAAATTAGAAAACCTTTCTTGAGGAGACCTTTCCAGCTAACATTGCAGTCACCTTCTCTCCTTTCCCCATCAAACCTCCCATTCAAAAGCAAAGCACACACTTCACCAGAGGAAAAGATGATTTCCTAGGGCCAGGTGGTTTTTTTTGGTTTTTTTTTGTTTTTTTTTTTTAGCACTTGAATCCAACTGAGGAACAAAGGGAAGAATAACACACTTCAAGACTTCAAATCATACATTTTGCACAGCCCTCCAGCTGTCAGGGAGGGGGGAGCTGCCTGAGTTCACCCATCACAAACTCCTCATACCATGGTACATTTGTTAAAATGAAAGGTGCCTCTTGCAGAATAAATCTCAAGGAATGTATTGCCATTAACTGCAACCATTGTTGGTGCCTCTGACTGAAAATCCTTTGGAAATTTCTTGTTAAGGGAAGTGCTTCTGCAGCAGAGGACAGGGAGCAATTGTGTGCAGAATTTATATTGCTTCAGCCTGCTGGAAAGCATTGATAGACCTGAACTGGAGTCAATAGGGGAAATATCCCTGTGAAAACTTCTGTTAATTTTATAATAGCACATTCCAGCAGCAAGGCAGGGAGGAAAACTTCTCTAATGGTTACAGTGTAGGCTATTTTGCTTTTTGTAGGTGATTTGCTGTCTCTGATTAAGCTGACATATCCATCTGAAGCAATCTGTGACAGGCTTCTTATAAAGGAAACTACCCACACCTAGATGCTGGAGTTTGAAAGGACCATCAAACTTTATAAAAAAACCCAAAATACGGGTAGATGCTTAGAAAAGGTAAAGGTATCTGAAAACACCTTTATGTGCCTTTAGATTAAAGGTGAGGTTAACATCTCCAGGTGCAAATCTTTTCATAGAGAATCCAGATTCACCCAGCTCAGAAGTTTCTAGGCAAACCTCCCACTTTCCACACACTGATTTTAAATGCACAAACAAACAAACATTGATGGGTTTTTGCAAACTATTGCTCTGCTGATTCATTTTATGGCATCCTGAGTTTATCATTGCAATTTTATTTTGGAGAGCTGGGCAGGACTCGCAGGGACAGTGGAAGTGAGACAAACTCTTTGCTGTGGTTTCACTGAATGTCTGAATTAAAGGATCTTTTGATAATGAGAGGGTCCAAACACACAGCACAAGCTGCCAGAGCATTTCTGTAAAACCTGGGTATTTTGGCATGCCAGGATTCTTTTTATGAGCTGAAAAATATGTGCATCCTCATATTCAAAATATTCTCCTGGTGTGGGGAAGCAGTTGGGACACATGGTCCTGGCTCTACACTTTATGTCTGGATTTCATTGCCTACCAAGCAGATACACAGAGATTAAAGTGTTTATCCTGCCCTCCTTTGGGCTCCTGAGGGAAGAGAGAGCCCTCCCAGCTTTTACATTTAATCTCAGGATACTCCTGGAGCAGAGGTGGATGTTCTGAGTCACCCAGCCTGGATCATCCTGCCAGGGGAGCACAGAGCAGCTGAACACAGCCCTGGTGGGTGCTGGAAAAGCTGCCAGCCCCCAGGGACAGAGGGTTAGCTGAGGTTTGTGTTCCCTGCTGAGGGCTCACAGGTGTGAAGCACACGCCAGGATCCCTCTGCTGTCACCTCCTTCCCTGACAGGCAGCCCGTGCCAAGCTCGGGGATGTCACAACACGGTGTGATTGTGTGAGGAGCACCAGCTGCCTGAGGAGGAAGAAATTGCTGGTTTACTTGGTGTTTAAGGCACATTAATAATACAGTTACTTTGATTTCTTAAGCTCTAACTAAAGGCTTTATTCAAAAGCTGCTGTCTTCAGTGCCTTTGCAGTTGAATTACAGTCCCCCACACCATATTTTTGGATCTTAAATAATTCTCTTTTGTGATTGCTTGACGAGAATCAGACGTCCTCCTACCCCATGCCAGTGTCTACTGCATGTTTAATGTCTTTATCTAGTTCTTCTTGCATTAGTCATCTGAGTGTTTGACAGGTATACATCCCGGGCTTTTAAAGTATATTTTTATTCATCTATTCATGGGCTCAGTGCAGGTTCTGATATCCATCAGTGCCATTGCCTGAAATTAAAGTTAAACTCTTTTCTCCCGTGGATTAGCACAAACAGATCCTGATGATGATTTACTTGAGCCCAGCTTTTCACTTCACCAGCAGGAGCACTGTCTTCCAGGACTCAGATTCATCCAGCTGGCTGCAAATCCCAGTCAAAGGATGTTGTCAGAGGGTGGGAAATGACCACATACAGGTGATCCTGCAGCCCTTGCAACCTCCCCTGAGGATGTCTGAGCTCTTATATTGTCTTTTGGGTGTTTTGAACCTTTCTTAGCACTGCTAGGGGGTTTCCATTTTGATGTTTGGTGGTGTATGCCTTGCTTTTATGGCAAATTTCAGCTTCCTTCTCACAGTTCCACAGCAGCCTCTGGGTTTTATTTGCATCTGGAGTTGGGAAACACGGACACATCCCTTCCAATTGCAAGATGGAATGAAGGAATGAATTAATTCCTGCTGTCTGCTGGCCAGCTTGTGCTGCTGCTGTGTGTGGATACCTGGCTTTCCAAGCACCAGGACTGCTCTCTGCTGGGGCAGTGCCTCCTCACTGCAGCACTTCAGGCTTGGCAGGACAGGTGAAACTCAATTTGGCAGCATGGGGAGAAGTGGGGAAAGTTTGGGGGGGATAATTTTGGTCCTGTCACATCAGAGCAGAGGGAAGGGGCTGGGACAGGCCATAGGGAAATGCCAAAAATGGGATAGCAGATTTTAGTGTAAGGCATACACTTCTGTGTTTGCAGGAGGCAAATAGCAAGGGGTGAGAAATATTCCTGTTTTACAGACTTCACGCTCCATATGGTGAATGTATATTGTCTGAATTCACTGGGAATGGACTCAGTGCTTGGCTCTGGAGAAAGTGTGCCTGCACTGGACATGCTAAAATAAGAATAAGAAATAAACACCAACATATCTGGGACTTGAAGTTTATGTTGCATATAATGTGTGAAAACAGTCAAAGCAGCTAAATAGTCAAATATTCATATACTGCAATTGGTAAGACTAATTCTAAATAACTCATATCTAACATCCAAATTTAATGTCTCTTTGTTTTGTACAGTGAATTCCAAATATCATTTAAAATCTCTGTTGATCTCCCCAGCATTACAAGAAATGAGTCTTCTAAAGAACTTGCTTTCAAGCAAGGTGAAAATGCACAACAAGGAAATAAATACTATCAGAAAATCTGTTGCTGCAGATGCAAAAATGCTTCCCAATGTAAAAAGTGATATTTGATTTAGGAAATTTTGAGGGTTATATGCAGATTTCCACACTTCAGCCATAGTTATTATATTCTGAATTGTTTTAGATGAAAATAAGAACTTTTTGGCAGTTTTTGATGGTAAGATGCCTTTAGTGACAGAATCTTACTCAGTGAGGAGTTTTATACTTTCTTCCTCCCCTGGTGAAGTTTTTTGATTGACACTGAGTAAAGATCAGGCTTTAAATTTGCATAGTTGCCTCTACATATAGGAAATGCCAAACAACTTAAAAAGTAAAGACATTTAACTTAAAATAGAAGATCTACTCTTCTAGTTTTTGGATGAGATAGGGAGAAAAATTCCATGGTTCTAGTGATATAAAATTATCCAAATTAGGATGTGAAATTGCTTTAGGAACTTTTTTGATGTTTTGTTTGTATGGGATCTGGCAAATTAAAGATGATGGCAGATGCCTAATTCCAGGACAAATTAGATCAGTTTTGTTTCTCTGAGATAACACAGCTATTGATTTATTTTACCTTATCTGGCTCATGCTGAATTTTCTCTACTTCTAGAAGGAGATGTTTTTATTAATTTATTAATTTTTGTTGAGACAGATGAATGTGAAAATGCTTTTTCCTAGGGATACACCACTGTCCTAAACCCTGAAAAATTCTAGCCAAGGTTTTCCCCCCTTTCTTCTGTATTTTGGGGGATGTAGTGAAGATGCACTATCTAAAACAAGCAAACAATATCTCTGAGAATAAATACCTTAATTTTTTGCTGAAACAAGTGGCAAATCTGTTTTTTAATGAAAAGAGTTTTTAAGTTAGAAATATTTTCCTGTTTGAAATTTCATTTTTCCTATCCTAATTTTCCATTGTTAAAATTTTCAATATTTTCCTTAATCCTCTTCATTTTTTTTGCTGAAAAAAATGGGCTCCATTTCTTTCCTGTCCTTTAGCAGGAATTGCCCCTCTCCTGTACCCCTCATCACCAGTGTGTAGTGCTGTCCAAACCTGCTCTGGTACACCTGGACTGATTCCAGATTAATGGATTTACAGAGGACATCCTGACGTCCCACAGCTTTATTTTTCTCAGTGACAGCCCCCCAGAATGCTTTGCATCTGTTCAAAAGTCGTCTTTAATTATTTTCTTTTCTCTTTCCCTTTTCTTTTTTTTTTGGAATGCAGAGGGAGCAACTGGTAACTTGTATTCATGTTTTTGTATCTTGAGATGATTGTGAGCAACACATCTTTTAAGAACATTTGTCCTCTTTAACAAATACCAGATTCTACTTAGATGATAATGAAATTCAGATGAGTTCTTCTGAGCATTGAATTGTTAGCATTTTGCATCCACTTTTATAATTGAATATTGTGCCAAGTTTACTGATGTTTCCTTTTTTTTTTTTTCCTTCTCTCATCCCTTAACTGTGCCTGTTTTGTCACTCCCCATCGTGGTGGTAGCAAGACACACACAGGGAGGGAACTGGATATTTGCACACTGAGTTATTCTCCCAGGATAGAAAGGGAGCAAACTCCAGTCTGTGAGAAATTCAAAGGATGATGACTAGGAGAGTAATTATTTTTTATGTCTTATTGTGCTGGCTTTGGCTGAGGTGAAGCTAATTTTCCTCCCCAAGGCCACTTTGGGCATCACAGCACTCCCAGTGCAGCCAGGATGCTGCTTCTGGGGTTAGTTCTTGCAGCACAGAGAGCTCAGAGGGAGGCTGAAGGCTTAGAAAGAAGCTTCAAGAGTTTGAGGAACTGCTCAGGAGACTAAAGGTTTCTGGGTGCACATATTAAAGTGTGGATGTGCACTTGAGTGTGTCTCTTTATCTCTCATCGTCCTGACTGTTTTACACAGCTGTTGGTCATTGGGAAATGGGCTGGTCTGACCATCTCCTCTTTCCTTTGACAAGTTTACTGCTGCAGCAAGGGATGCCTGGCACTGAGCATTTTCCATGGAACACAGGTGTGATCCAGCCCTCTTCTTCTGTGGCTTGGTAAAATGCACCCAGACAGCTGAATAACTGTGGGATCGATATGTCTGATTAACTGCTTTAAATGCCTTCAGTTCCTGCTCCTCTCCAGCTGAGCTCTCATGTGGAAAACCTCCCAAGCACCAGGAATGCTCTGAACTCCAGACAACTCCTTGTCTTCCCCCTTCTGGTTCATTCCAGCTCCACTGACTCTGTGAAGTTCCACTTGACTTCCACAAATAATTATCTAAGTAAAATTTCTCTAAAACTGAACTGGAAATGGGATCTCTGATAAGGAGCAGGGATAGTGGCTTCTGAGTCCTCAGGCTTGCTGTCTGTGGCTGGTGACAACGGTGCTGAGACATTCCATTGACTTCTTGAAACTTTGGTGGCTAAAAAAAAGAATGGCTTCTATCCTACAAAGAACTTATTTGCTCCAATAAATCTCAAATGCCAACATTTTCTATCCCTTTAACATGGCACTGAGTTTCTCCCCTCCTGTGTTATGTATTTCAATTATATGCAGACCTTGAATGCCATTTTCTAATCCTCCATGGTTCATTTGAAAGTCTTGTAAAATAAAACTTATTGGTGTGTTCATTAAAATGTCAGAAATATTTTTGACTTCAATTAGATACTACAGTAGTTTTATCCAAAGTGTGTGTAAAGTACAATAACTATGTCAGGAGGATGTAATTAACAGCAATTTAAATGAACAATTGTCTTAAATTTTTCTGGCTCTTCATGCATGATAACTTAATCAAACAGCAAAGTTCTTACAGAGTTGCTCATTTTAGAGAGAGGTGAAACACTATAAACTCTCATTTAAAAAGTCAGATTGAAAGCCATAAAATTACTGAGCTAAGGAAGGGGAATGCAGAAGTTTAGTTCCTTCCAGTTTCAGCATGTTGCAGCCAAAGCCAGTTGGAAAAAAAAGACAATTTATGGCACAGTCACCAATTCTGAAGACTGAAAGGTCAGAATCTTACAATCCCAGAATGGTTTGGGTTGGAAGGGACCTTGAAGATCCTGCTAAGGGCAGGGACACCTTCCATTATCCCAGGGTGATCCAAACCTGGCCTTGGGCACTCCCAGGGGCAGCCACAGTTTTATAACAATTACAGAACTTGGTTAGATTTATTTGTGTTATTCCTTTTCATCCAAATATATCAGTTTTTCAAAAAAAGTTTTTCTGTCAAGCGTCTTGATTGGTTTTTGGTTGTTTGCTGTTTTGGGGGTTTTTTGTTTGCTTTTGTTTCCATTTAAGGATTGCTTGAAAACATTTATAAAGGTTAATATCAATTTTCTTGATTCACTTATGACTTTATTCTGTACTGTAAACTGTAAAACATGTGGAAAAATATGGAAAAGAAACTCTAGTAAAGCTTTTCCTTTGGCCTAAAGTTACCCAGGAATTTGTAGATAGGTGACAAAACAAAACCTAAACACATCCAAAGGCTCCTGAAACGGGGGAAAACCATTCCTTGCCCATCTTCAGTGATCACAGCTGAAACAATGGAAACCACTCAGGACATGACCAAAGCTGCTCCTCCAGCTGCTGGAGCTTTGGATAAAATCCAGAGCTGGAGCACACAGAACAAGTGCAGTGTCAGGTCAGCATCTCAAAGGGCCTTGCTTTGGGATGGGCATGGGGAATTCCTTGCTCAGAGGGTTTCTGAGTGAGGAAAACTTACTCTTTATACAGTCTGTGTCCCTGGGACCCTCCTGCTGCCCCTGTGCTGGGAGAGCCATCAGTGCTTGGGTGGAGCTGCTCTGCCCTTGGTGCACACACATCAATAATGAGCTGGGCATGACCTCACCTGGCCACTGAAGCTGGGTTTGGCCACATCCCAGCCAAAACAGCACCTGCAGCCCCACCACAGAGTCACTGAGCTGTGGGGTTTGTGTGTAAGAGCTCTGCACCCCCAGGAACCTTCTGAGCAGAATCCACGCTCACAGCTCACAGCTCACAGCCAGGAGCAGAGAACCAGAGCAAAGGACGTGACTGGGGTGTACAAACTGCTGGACAAGCCTCATGGTTCTCCCTTTTCCTGGTGCCAGAGCATAAATAAAAGACCAGCTCTGTGAAGTATTCCTCAGCAGAATAAAACAGAGGAGAGATTAAGCTGCAGTGGGCTGCCTTTGTATTCAGCTGTGGTGTTTGCTGTCTCTTCTCCAAGCAATATTGGCTGTTCTGTGAGCTATAAAGGAATTTTCAGCTGCTTTTTCTTGCTGGCTTTCATTGCTGTTTTTTAATTAAAGCTTAAGGAATTAAATGAAGCGGGGATGCTGGGGTTACACAAGGATGAGAAAAGATCAGGCAGTCAAATCCACCGAGGGGCAGAGGGGCACAGGCTGATTCTTGGATTATCATCCTCAATGATTGCTTTTTCCAGTTTAAAGAATAAACATTGATGCATTTTAAGCATTTGGGTGAGGCTGACAACGTACAACTGCCTGGGAGAATTAGATCTGAAGCAGATTTGGAGCTACTTTATTAAGATTTTGGGTGTGATTTGCAGAGGATGCACCAGCAGAAGGCTTCTTTCTGTGCTATCATTTTGGGGAGGGAGAAATGAATCATCAAATGCTTAATAAGAGATCTACCTGTTTGGAAGGGAACATCTATTGCATGAGGCATAACTCTCCCTAATACAGCAGTATATCTATTTATTAGGCAGAAACATTTGTAACAGTGATTGTTTTGTTTACAGACTGTGGCCACGTTGTGTAATTTAACTGCAAGGTGCCACACTTAATTGAGATGGGGGAGGAAATGAGAATATCAGCCATGCTCCTAATATTTACAGACATGGAGCTCTACTTTTCCATTACTGTTGTAATGGATGCAGGTTTGAATTAATTTTTAGAACTGCCAGGAATAGCAGCATATTGGATTCTCTCACTATTTTATGTTCTGTGTCCCTGCAGTGTCTCTTGATTGCTACTCATTAGAAACAGGCTATGCTTGTGTTTACCAGAACTAAAAAATATTCCCTTTCCTCACAGCACCTTGCAATCCAAACTTTGCCTTTGATTTAGAAATATGCAAATTAAATATTTAAAAGTTTCAAAGACTGTATCTCCTACCATTTTAAACAGTGATGAGATTTTATGATGAGCTGGGAGGATTTTAAATTATATTTCGTGTGCCATAGGCAAGAGAACTGTGGTAATTCCTTTGCCTCATTTTCTTTTATGGGAATAATAATGTCTGTTTATCTGGAGATGAGCACCAGGGTTTTATTTCCATGGTGTGGTGGGATAATGACTGGACAGGGGAAGTGCTAAGCTGAGCTTGGGAGAACTACAGGCTGTTCCTGGATCTCTCTGGATCTGTGGGGTTTGGCTTTGAAGTTGTCCCTGTTCATACCACCAAGATAAAAATTCTGTTGGGGGACCCAGAGAAGTGTCACGTTGATGACAATCCAATTTTGGGGTGAAACTCCCCTCATTTTTCAGTATTCTGGGCTCACTCCTCTTCCCAGCTCAGCTTCTCTGAAGGAGTCCCTTTAATAAACCTTATTGTCATTTTAATCTGAATTGCATTTTGAAGGCTTTGACCTGTGTTATGTTTGGATAACTGTGTAGGATTTTGCAGAATATGCAGCAGTTTAGGTCATATAATGGAATCCCAGAATGGTTTGGGTTGGGAGGGACCTTAAAGCCCATCCAGTGCCACCCCTGCCATGGGCAGGGACACCTTCCCCTATCCCAGGTTGCTCCAAGCCCATCCAACCTGGCCTAGGACACTGCCAGGGGTCCAGGGGCAGCCACAGCTTCTCTGGGTACCCTGTGCCAGGGCCTCACCACACCCACAGGGAGGAATTTCTTCCCTATATCCCATCTAACTCTGTCCTCCTTCAGCTTAAAACCATTTTCACTCATGCTGATGCTCCATGCCCTGATGACAAGTCCTTTTCCAGCCTTCTGTAGGCTCCCTTTAGGCACTGGAAGTATCATGTACAAGCTTCCAAGCAAAGGGTTAATATAATGTGACAGGAGTGGAAAATCAGGGGGATCCCAGGAGCTCCTGGACATTTAGACCCTGAAGGGAGTTTGGGTTTGCAGAGTTCTGGGAGTGAAGTTCCTATCAGTGCATCCACCTTTGAATCTCTTTCTACATGCTCAAGGTCTGGTTTCTGAATGTGTGTCCCTGAACACAGCACACTCAGGGGACCAGGGAGCTGCTCTGGGCTTCAGTGGGGATGGAAATGCTTGGATTCTTGAGCAATTGCTTGAAATAAATTGTGTCTCATACACAGTACTCTTGAACACAGAACTTTGATCCCCATCACATACATGGACAAAAACTATTTCTCCCTGTGGCTGCTGATTTCTTGATTGGCAATCCAGCTAAAGCATAAACTTTAATTAAGCCAGATTTCAAATTTACTGTGGAAAATAATGTGACATTGTCAGATTCTAATTCTTTATTTGAGACTGGAGAAGCTGAGTTGCTAAGAGACAGCATTTTTTTTTTTTTTTCTTTTTACAAAATTTTGCCCTGTTTCATAGTTTCCTAATTAATATTGGGTGTCTGGTGTTTATATAATGCCAATCTCAGCATATCAGGCAGTTTGCTCATTGTGCAGAGAGGATGTGAACACGAGGGAACCTCTCTGGAGGTGGCAGCAGGGCTGGGGAGGGATGTCCTCTAGCCCTGGGCACCTGCAGAAGCTGCTGCACTGCAGAGCACACAGGAGGATCTCCCAGCTCCTTGCTTCCTTCTGACTTTCCCTGTCCTGCCTTTGAGCTTTGTGCTGCTGAGTGGTTCCCTGGCACCACTGACAGCAAGAGGGCCATTCCCATTGATCTCATGAGTCACCACTGCCTCTTTCCAAAGGCTCTTGCTTCTGTCCAGCAGCATCCCAGAAATACTCTGCTTGGCCCGAGGGATCCTGTCATTTCTCCCCCTGAACCAGCTTCATTGCCTATTCCTTCATGTGGTATCCCAATAATTCACTTTGCTCCCTGCCCATTCCTCAGAGGCTCTGGAGGGACACAGTGCACAGAGGATGTGTGGGTGTCTCTCCACTGCCTGAGCAGTGAAAAGAGAGCAGCTGGTGATGCTCTGAGGGCATGTTCCCACTCTCAGGTGCTTCTTTTCCTCCCTGGAGGCTTTTACCTACAGCCAGAGAAATATCTTCATTGCAGCTGAGAAATAATAAAATGCCATTAACACTTATCACTGCCTGGGCTTTGTGAAAGCCACTCTGAGCTGGCAGTGTAGTGCTGAATAGGACAAACAGGATGAGAGATGCTTTAATTAGTGTACAGGCAGTTAAGCTCAATAAGTCTGGGTTCAATGAAAAGGTTGCTGTAGTGCAGTGATGCTCATTCCAATTGCCCACATATTTTAAGAAAACAAACCCTTCTTGCTAATACTTGGCACGGCTTCAGTTTTAAAATCAACTCTTAAAAGTCAAATGTTTCTTTCTTTCTCCTGGACTCAGAGGTAGAAGGTAAAACATTCCCTTGTGTGTGTTGTACAGGACCATCTACATTTTAGATGTGATGGAAATGAACCTTACCATGAAATCCACTCTCAGAGGTGAATCAGAGAACACTGGTCACATCAGAATATCCAGTATTTTGATATTTTGTTTCAGCTAAACATCCACTCCAGAAAAAAACCACATAAGGACAGGTTCCCCATTAATCTACTTTGTCTTTAATATAGATTTGCCTTGCCAGCTTAATTTCATACTTTGGTTATCATCCTTTTAGATCACAGCATTATAGAATAATTTCAGTTGTGCAACCAATTTTATCTTGCCACTTTTGGTAATTTTGTGACATTTTTTCTTTATATGTGTTGGTTTTTTTTTTTCCTTAAGGATCCCTGATAGTAATTTCCTCTTTATTAATCCCTCTGACACTTTATTTGTCTTGTACTGTCTTTTTGGCTGGCAGTGAAAGTGAGGAATGCTGCCTGAATACCTCTGCATTGCAAATCTACAGGCAGCTCCATCTTTACTCCCTAAAATTGCATTCATTGGTGGGCTTTGCAGCTATTTATACATTCATTTTCCTTTCATTTCCTCCCTTATTCCCTGCAAGCCTTCCCTGTGAATGCCAATAAGACAGCTTCAGGTCTGTGGGTTGGATGGGATCTTCTCTTCTCTTCTCTTCTCTTCTCTTCTCTTCTCTTCTCTTCTCTTCTCTTCTCTTCTCTTCTCTTCTCTTCTCTTCTCTTCTCTTCTCTTCTCTTCTCTTCTCTTCTCTTCTCTTCTCTTCTCTTCTCTTCTCTTCTCTTCTCTTCTCTTCTCTTCTCTTCTCTCTCTTCTCTTCTCTCTTCCCCTTTCCCTTTCCCTTTCCCTTTCCCTTTCCCTTTCCCTTTCCCTTTCCCTTTCCCTTTCCCTTTCCCTTTCCCTTTCCCTTTCCCTTTCCCTTTCCCTTTCCCTTTCCCTTTCTGCACTGGGATGGAATTCTCACACTGGCAATGTGCAGGAAACTGCAATGTGTGTGTTTCAAACCCTTCTCAGCCTGAGTGCTGGGAAACAGAGTCTGAGGAGAATCTGTGGTTTTTCCCAGGGAGAGATTTGTGAATCCAGTGCATCAGCTGGAGTGTGCTCTGCTGGGATATTCATGGTGTATATGGATGCAGGGTGTTGTGATGTGCAGGGCTTTCCTTTCCCTTTGCAGTGTGCCTGTAATTCCTCATCCTCTTTGTTCCTTTAGTTCTGAAATATGAGATATTTAAAAACACACAGTGACCACGCAGAATGTACAGACTTCTATTGCAAATCACTCACTTTTGAGCTTTTTTTTTTTTTGCTCCTTTTTTTCTTCTTTGGCCCCAGCAACAGAATCCCAGAATATTCTGAGTTGAGTCCAGCTCTTGGGTGAATGGTCCATATATATATATATATAATGAACCCATGACCTTGGGGTTATCAGCACATGCTCTAAACAAAGATTATACAAAAGATTATTTTCCTTAGCAGTGTGGTCACTGAAATTCATCTGAGGGACATTATTTAGGGACAGGGATTATTTAGTCTTATACAAGGAACAACCAGCTCAATAAATACTATGGCTTCTGTAGACCTGTAGAAAAGAAAAAACACCTCTTGGAAAGCTCTGCAAAGCTGATACAAAAGCTCCCTGAGCTGCTTTAGTCCTTCCACAACCCCTGTTATGAGGCATTATCCAAGGACAGTTTTTCTCCTGGTTCCTGCAGCATTTCCTCTTGCACTTTTACCACAGGAGCTGCAGGTGGTAAGAAAAGAGATGGGCAAAATTAATGTCCTTTCTTACAGTGGGGATGTTTTCTCCAAGGAAAATCTGCTGTCCTGTTCTTCACATCCAGGCTGGGCTGTGGCCACTGCCTGAAGTTCACTGCTCATGGGGGAAGGTGCCAACCTCACCTCCTGGCCAGAGCACAGAGGGACAGGGATGTGGCCACAGACATCAACAGCTCTCCTGAGCCCTAGGCCTGGACACAGCAAAGAAGTCTCCAGCACAATTGAAAAGATTAATATAGACTTCTGAAAATGTTTTAGAGGCTAAGCAGGCCTCTGTTATGGGACAGACTATTTGCAAGTCTAGCCACACACACACACTGAGCTTAGCTCAGAGAGAAAAGGGCTCTTCATGACTCACTCCTGCTATTATACTTCAAAATGGGATGCTTTAACTCTTTAATTGCTTTTTTCCTTTTCTATTGTTTCTTTTATTCTTTTCCTACTTTGCCTTACCTTTGCCAAGACATTATTTTTACAGTGATGCACAATTGCTCACAGTGACTTCCAGGGTCTGAAGAGGGACTGGAGAGGGACAATTCAGCAGGAACTGGAGTGGCAGGACAAGGGAGAATGGCATCCCACTGCCACAGGGCAGGGATGGATGGGATATTGGGAAGGAATTGTTCTGTATGAGGGTGGTGAGGCCCTGGCACAGGGTGCCCAGAGAAGCTGTGGCTGCCCCTGGATCCCTGGAAGTGTCCAAGACTGGGTTGAACAAGGCTTGGAGCAGCCTGGGCTAGTGAAAAGTGTCCCTGCCCATGGCAGGAGGTGGCACTGGATGGGCTTTAAGGTCCCTTCCAACCCAAACCAATCTGGGATTCTGAGATTCTATAACTTGAGATTTATAATCGACTGTCACTGAATTTTTCATGACCAGATGAAGTCTGACACTGCATATTTGAGACTTTTGTTTATTCACAGCACTTACATCCAGATCACCACTGTCCTAAAAGCTTGGAATGTTTATATCTCTTCTCCAATGTTATCTGCATGGCATTGCCTGGCTGGGAACAGGTGAATTCCAATGAGAAGGAAGGGGAATGTCCCAGGGGCTGCTTCAGGTCCAGCTCTGAAAGAACAAGTGTGGAGGGAAGGGTGGGAGGCAGAATAAGAAAGAAAATGAGGTGTTTTTATAAAGATATTCCCATAATATGGACACTTGGCAGGGAGGTGACCACACTGTGAGTGCCAGGTATGGCAGGTTACAACCTATTGTAAAAAAAAAACCTCTCCTCATGGGCTTGGTTAAGGATTCCATCTATTTTAAGTTAAATTCTTAGATTTAGGCATTTAGCACTGCAAGTGCTCAATGCTGAAACCTTTTTTTATCCCTGATGCATCACCCTGGCCATAAATCCAGGCACACCAATGACTCCTTGCTTTTCTTCCTCACCTGAGTAAATAAAGCCACAAACATTGGGCAGGATATTTTTCACAGCCAGGACAAAAAACCTGCACCATCCTTTGTCAGGGGCAGACTGACAATGCAAGGAAGGGTAATTATTTTGGTATTGATTGCAAAAGATTCAGGTCCACACACTTCCAAGGGTTAAACACTTCCAGGCTGTGCAACAGTTGGAGCTGGGAAGTGTTGGAGTTGCCATGGAAACAGGGCATATTTGATTCCAATGGAAACAGGGTAAACAAGCTTCTTTTTATATTTCAGAGCTAAATGAAATGTGGCCCCCAACTTTGTGAGGAGTTATTATAAATACCCTTAAATCACTCCAGAAAGATTTCCTTGTTTTAATAAAGTACAGCAAACAGTAAAGAGAAGGAGAGGAGAGAGGAGGAGAAGAGAGAGAAGAGAAGAGAAGAGAAGAGAAGAGAAGAGAAGAGAAGAGAAGAGAAGAGAAGAGAAGAGAAGAGAAGAGAAGAGAAGAGAAGAGAAGAGAAGAGAAGAGAAGAGAAGAGAAGAGAAGAGAAGAGAAGAGAAGAGGGTGTGTCTTATAGAAACAAGATCTTCCCTGAAGGAAATTTGGATTTTGTTAAGAAATCACTTATTTTCATTTTAAGATGTTAAACATTTGGAGAATAATAGGGAAAACATGCAAAACATCCCTTTTGGACCAATACAGAAACATTAACTTTTCCACGTTGATTTATATAGGAAAAAAAAGAATATATTTCCACAGATCTAACAGAATAAAACAATCCTCTGGTGGCTAAGTAACTTTTTATGTCTTTGATTAGTGATTAAACCACACACAGTTGTTTTTTCTTCCTGGCAAAAATATATCTGAGTGGGAAGCTCTGAATGTCAGCAGTTTGGCTTTCATATTTCTTGAGAAAAGGACTGAAAAATGTCATGGTGGGAATCAGTGCCCAGAAGCCACCCTTGACCTGAAGCAGCACTTCATGCATGGGTGAAATGGCTTCTAAATAGCCCAGGTGAGTGCATTTGCAACAGGGACCTTTTCCAGTAATATTCCTCTCAGTAAATGACACTTGAAGAAATGAAGTTAGAGCAAATGGTTTTTTCTCCTTATTTTTGCTCTGTCTCCTGACACATTTGGCACCTTCTGCAGAGGACAAGGAGGTGTCAAATGCACCTGAAATAAGCTGGTTTTGAAAGGAATGGGAAATAAATTTCTTGAAAAGTAGTTTTATCTTTCAAACTTCTGTCCTTTTTTGGGGTTTGGTGGTTTTTGCCCTGATGTGAGCTCCTCAGGAAGCTCCCACATGGGATCCATCAGCATGGCTCACATCACCTCAGTCCAGCACGTGGAAAAGCTGAGGAATGGGTGATGGCAGCAAGTGTGAGCAAAATGCAGACCTTGTTCCCTTTGTGCTGCTGTGAGACTGACAGTCTGTGCTGCTGCTTCACCTCCTGCCATCCCAGCACCAAAACTTCCCCTGCTGTGCCTGCTGCTCATGGATATTTGGGAAGAGCTACCACACCCTCTTCTCCCAGACCTCCACCCATGCAGGGTCTGAAAAATGCTCTTTTTGAGTGTGTGGGGTTGATGTGGCCAGAAATGTGAATTCTGTCACCATCTGCTGAGCCGGGTGGGGCAGTGACCCTGATCTCCTGGCACATATTATCTGCTAATGGGCCAGCTTTAAACCAGCTGGGGCAATCATCTTTATCTTTCCCACAGCCCATCCTCCCTCCAGGAAGATATCATCTGCTGCTGGCCCATTCAGTCCCACTGCATGGCTGATAAAATTACATCATCCCACTGGGAGATGCTCCAGCCAGGGGAGCAGCCAAGCCTTTCCTACCCAGAGAAAAACTGAGATTTTGGACACCAAAGTACCTTCTTTCCACTGCATTCCAGAGGAAAGCCAGACCTTTCCACATCATCCCTGCACCTTCAGAGGAAACTGCACCTTCTCCAGGAGCAGTGCTGCAGCTGAACCACATCTGCCCCTGCAGGAGGATGCAGCCACCATTGAATGGGACTGTGCCAACACCCTGACTGACTGACGGGTGTCAGCTTGGATTCTGACTCTGGCAGTGTTGGGATTGTTCTTTGTAATACTGCATTTCTATTTTAATTTTCCTAGTAAAGAACTGTTATTCCTAATTCCCATATCTTTGCCTGAGAGCCCCTTAATTTCAAATTTATAATAATAATTTGGAGGGAGGGGGTTTACATTCTCCATGTCAAAGAGAAGCTTCTGCCTTTATTGGCAGACACCTGTCCTTCAAACCAGGACATTGAGCCTTCAGGATGATCCTGGATCTTTCCAATGGAGATGCAGGCAGGTGACTGGGCTGTGAAGGGGCCAGTGCTGAGGGGAGATGGTGGCCAGCATTTCTGGGTTCATCATGGAGCAGCAGCCAGTGTGGCACAGCAGGGATTGGAGCAGGAAAAGAGGCTTTGAGGATGAGATTTAGAAGAGGAGGTTAATTAAATGATTTAGAGGAGAAGGTCGGTTGGTTTAAGTGGAAGGGACATGGGAAAAATGGACCAGGGTGGGAAGAAAGGACAAATGAAGTGCTGAGTGGGTGAGAAGGAAAAAGCAGCTCCAAGGTGGAAAAATCTGGGAAGAGTATTGGACATGACAGATTTTTGAGGTAGTAAATGGTAATTGAGGGCTGGGAAGTCCTGAAGTTTTGCCTGTGCTGTGGCACTGGTGGGAGCAGATGGGAAGGGTTTCAAAGGCATGTTGATTAAAAGACACATGGTCACCTGGGGAGCTGCAACTGGGAATTCCTTTTAGTGAGGCACTGTCCCCTCTGGTCACATTTCTATTTCCTGTGAAAGATGGCTTTCAGGGAGTGTCCCAGGTGCCTTTCCCACTGCCAGCAGCTTTGTGTGACACCAGCATCTTTAGCACCCACGATGCTCAGCAGGCTCTGAGAGCAAACCCTCGAGGTTTGTTTCACATCAGGACATGAAAGTTTCCCAGGAGAGGTTTTCCCTTCAGCCAGGATCTATTTTCAAACTGCCTTTTCACTGCAATCTCACGACTCCTTCCAAGCCACTTTTATTTTAGCTTGCAAAGCTTTTAGGTGTTAGCCCTAAATATAAATAAAATTGCCCCGGCTGGGGAGGAGATAACAAACTGCAGTGCCTTCAGTGATGTTCACTTTCCTTTAAACTGTGCACAAGGAGCCCCAGCCACGTCCTCTAACGAGAAACCCTCATTAAAAGGCCTGAGGCAAGGAAATAAAGCAAGTCTCAAATCCACGCTGCTGCTTTAGAAGTTTTGGTCTTTGGCAGACCTGTTGTATTTTATCTGCCATGCAAAGACTGTTGGGATGAGGATATTTGTCCAATAATAACATTGGATCTCAGGTGGGCTCTGCTGTGACTGCAGGCAAGAATCCACAGCCACAGAGAGGTTTTCTCTCTCCTGGGGGAAGCAGCAGCTCCCCCCGTGCCTGTGGCTGTTGTGAGTGCTTTGGGACCAATCCCAAAAGAAACAGCTCTGAGAACCACATCCCAGTCTCCTGAGCCAGAGGGAAAGCCAGCAGGGAGCACTTGAATAAACACAAAAGCAGAACAGTGTGCTCTCAGCAGCCTTCCCCTGCAGCACAGAATGCTGGAGACTGGCAGCCACTCTGCCTGGAGGAAAAGGAGATCACCTGTCAGAGCAGGGATGTGGAGTGAATGGATCCTGACAGAGTGGGGCTGCTCCTGCCTGCCAACCCCTCTGGCTTGTGGGTGTCACGTTTACTTCTCCAGATTTTCAGCTTTGGTTTGTTTGTGCTGAATTGCCTTTTACGGGTTTTTTGCTTTAACTGTTGTAGGCAGCTGGAAACAAGAGGGTAGATTATGGCAGGAAGGGAATGGTGCTCCCTCTGTATCTGTTGAAGTGCCCAGGGAGCAGATTTTTTAAACTTCCTGGAGAGGAAGAGAAGCAGCACCAGCAGCAAGGTTGGTACAGAGCAATAACCCCACCAGCGGGTCCGTGATGACTTTCCACAATGTGTGTGTGCTAAATGGATCTTCACAGCTCCTAATGGCTTTGGGAGCAAGATGAGGAGGTATCCATCTCTTTTCTCCCTGATTACATGGAGAGAGGTATTGGCTGGGGCAGCCTTTCTTAGCTTGGATTTGAGTTCTGGAGCCTGTAAAGGATTTGGACACTGGAAAGTTATGGATGGCAGGAGCTGGGTTTGGGGTGCTGAGCTCTCTGTACAACCCATAGCTCACAGCAGGCACCAGTGTGCTGGGAAGAAGCACCTGGAGTAGCCAGGGGTGTAGCTCCAGGCTGGATTTTTCCCCATGAGAACTTAGTTAGCTCCTTTATGTTAAACCCCCCAGTGAGAGAGGAGGCTGTGACACTCCTTTTTTACCCAGGAGACAACACTTACCTCATTCTGCACTTGGTAGACGCCGTAGGTTTCATCTCACCCATACATTGTGATGCCTGTGCTCCAAATTTAAACAGGCCAAGGAACACAGGCTGGCACCCTGGGTTTATTTTTTGTGCCACAGTGGGGGTGTTGCTTGGTTTGGTAGCTTTGGTTGCCCTGAGGAAAAAGCTGCTGGGAGAGCACTGTCTGCCAGAGCTGCTGTCTCACCTCCTCCTCCCCCTACACATTTGGAATGAGATGATCTCTGTGTTCCCTTCCAACCCAAGCCTTTCCACGGTATTTTGGATATCAGAGATCTCTCACCCACACTTTGCTGCAGGTGTCACTGAAACAAGCGTCTGAATAAAGCCATGAGGTGCTGTAAGTCTCTCTGCTGAGCAGAAGATGCAGCATGAGATCTTTTTTTTTTTTGGATAATGGAGCAAGATACTCGAGGAAGTCACTTTGGAAACCTGGCTGTTGTTTACAACAGTTTATTTCAAGACTATGGATAGCAATCAGCACAAGTGTTCTTATTTCAAGGAAAAATCACTATGGAAAGGGAAGGGAAGGGAAGGGAAGGGAAGGGAAGGGAAGGGAAGGGAAGGGAAGGGAAGGGAAGGGAAGGGAAGGGAAGGGAAGGGAAGGGAAGGGAAGGGAAGGGAAGGGAAGGGAAGGGAAGGGAAGGGAAGGGAAGGGAAGGGAAGGGAAGGGAAGGGAAGGGAAGGGAAGGGAAGGGAAGGGAAGGGAAGGGAAGGGAAGGGAAGGGAAGGGAAGGGAAGGGAAGCTTCCAAGTGTCAGAATACTGCAGACCAGTAGGAAAGCAACCTGTATCCTCACATCCTCCATCCTTTTCCCCCAGGCTCGAGACTCCCCCCAGGATCTTTCCCTGCCCCAGGAGGGCTCCTCAGCCAGGGTGCTCCTCTTCCAGCTTTAGCAGGAGCATGTTGGAGCACCACTGACTTCCCAAGCATGTGCTTTCAACTGTGGGGACTTCTGCCGTCCTGCCAAAGCCAGGAACTTCCAAATGAGCAGTCACAGCAAAACAAATCACAATCTCAGCTGCTGCAGGAGGTTCCAGTGAGCTGGAACTCTATTTATTATATGCTTGAGAGACCCGGGGAGCAGCACAGAGCTGTGTGTTAATACATGGGCAGGCAGAAGACAGACAAGGCAGATGCTGCATTAAGCACAGCTCATTGGAATTGGAGAGCAGAGAGGCCCTGGCCCTGCCTGTCTGAGGTGGTCAGCTTGATAGGCTCTTTAGAGAATCCCCAGGAAGGCTGCTGACATGCAGGCATGACTGAAATCCTGTCTGGAGCACTGGCAAGTGGAGCAGAGACAGATTCCTCCTGCTCAGCTCCTCTGACAAACCTGCTCTCTCTCACTGTGGGTTCAGTGTCTGATCCCAGGAGGTCACCCTGGGAGAAATCTGCCCATAAATAAATGGATGGGATCTTTAACTGCTGGATCAGAGCAGGAGGATGTGAACATGTGAAAAAGCATCAGTGCAAAAGGTCTCCTACCAGTATTGGGTGCCACAATATGAGAAAGATCTAAAGCTGTTGGAGAGAGTCCACAGGACAGACCTGAGGACAGGGTCTGGAGGGGACAAATGAGGAACAGCTGAGGGCACTTGGCTTGTTCAGCTGGAGCAGAGGAGACTGAGGGCAGAGCTCAGCAGGGGCTGCAGCTCCCCATGAGGGGCTGCTCCAATCTCTGCTCTGTGCCCAGGGATAGGACCCAGGGAATGGCTGCAGCTGGGCCAGGCAGGGTCAGGCTGGACATCAGGGAAAGGCTCTTCCCCAGAGGGTGTTTGGAGCTGCCCAGGCTCCCCAGGGAATGGGCACAGCCCCGGGGCTGCAGAGCTCCAGGAGAGTTTGGACAGCACTGCCAGGGATGCACAGGGTGGGATTGTTGGGGTGTCTGTGCAGGGACTTGATGATGCCTGTGAGTCCCTTCCAGCTCAGGATATTCCATGATTTTATAGTTCTGTAGCACCTAAAGCATCCAGCTGGTGGCCAGTCACTGGTGGTGTCCCTCAGGGGTCTATGCTGGGGCCTGTTCTGTTCAATATTTTTACTGATGACATGGATGAGGGCGTTGAGTCTTTCATCAGTAAATTTGCAGATGACACCAAGCTGGGAGTGTGTATCCATCTGCTGGAAGGTGGGAGAGCTCTGCAGAGAGACCTGGAATGGTTGGAGGGATGGGCAGAGTCCAGTGGGATGCAGTTTGATCAGTCCTAGTGCTGAGTTGTGCATTTTGGCCACAAGAAGCCCCTGCACTGTTCTATGGGGATGGTGTGGCTGCACAGAGCCCAGGCAGGGAGGGACCTGGGGCACTGCTGGGGGCAGCTGGACATGAGCAGGGTGTGCTGGTGGCCAAAGCCAGTGGCCTGGCCTGGCTCAGGAATGGAGTGGCAGCAGGAGCAGGGAGCTCATCCTGCCCTGCACCAGCCCTGGTGAGGCACACCCTGAGTGCTGTGCCCAGCTCTGCCCCTCAGTTTGGGAAGGACATTGAGACACTGAGTGTGTCCAGAGGAGGAACAGGGCTGGGGAGGGGCTGGAGCACAAACCCTGTGAGGAAGGGCTGAGGGAGCTGGGGGTGTCCAGCCTGGAGAAAAGGAGACTCAGGGTGAGCTGGTCACTCCCTACAGCTCCTGAAAGGTGGCTGTGCTCAGGGGGGTTGGTTTCTCACCAGGCAGCACTGGCAGAACCACAGGACACAGACTCAAGCTGTACCAAGGAAAATACAGGTTGCATATTGAGAAAAAGTTTTTCATAGAAAGAATAATAAAGTACTGGAACGTCTGCCTGGGGAGGTGGTGGAGTCACCATCCCTGGATGTGTTTAAATAAAGACTAAATAAATAAATGTGGCACTCAGTGCCATGGTTTGGTTGAAGTGTTAGGCCATGAATTGGACTTCATGACCCTGAAGGTCTCTTCCACCCCAGTGATTCTGTGAATTCTGTGGTTCTGTATAAAGTTTTGGCAGTTTTGGCCATGCTCAGGTGCCCAGCATGGCCTGGCTGCCCCAGCCCAGAGGGATGGCAGGGACAGGACAGTGACAGGGACACGATGCTGCTGAAGGCAATGCTGGCTCCCTCTTGAATCCAAACTAATCCTTCAGATCCCAATTCCTCCCATTGCTCCAACTCTGACTACATTCATGCCCAGATCCACATTAATTGCTTTCCCTTCTGTCTCTATACCTTTGCAAGCACAACTTCACTGCAGGATTAAGCACCTGCCAGGACTTCAGAAGATTGGTTTCTATTTTTTCCCAAAACCTCTTTTCAAATAGGTTACCAATGACAGAACCAAGGACTTCTGATATCCCAATTCTTGTATCCACTCTAATATTTCCCTCTGCATAATATGCAAGTTGTATCACCACATTTTTGTAAATTATCATCCTTGTTTCTCCAAAAACTTGTATAATCATAAATCTTTCTATGCACATAACAATGATTAAGATTAGCAGCTTGAGTTTTCACCTTCAGTGCCTGCAAATTAAAGCTCAGAGGATGGGCCCAGTTAAATGAAAATGAAGTGAATTAGCTGCCTTTTATTTTGGTTAATTTCTGGAGCACATATGGTCTGTTATCTTTTCATATTATAGATACACCATTTCTGAGGATGCACACAATGATGAATATTGGTTGGTTGCCCCATCTGGTACCTTATTATGATTTTTATTTTTTTTTTAAGAAAGCTGTTATTAGCCAGTAAGGTCAGTCTGCTGCTTGTATTTTGAATTTAACTTATTATTAGACTATTACGTGAGTCCCTCCTGTTTCCTCCCACTGGACTCACTTGAGGCTTGTGGATCTCTATAAAAAAGTGATTTAATGACATTTTAAAATGTAAGGGCTTTGTTTGGTTGGTTTTTTAACGTTTAATTACTGTATTTTTGCTAGTAATGGATTTTTTTTTGCATAATATGTCCCTTAACAAACAGCAAGAAAAGCAAGGATGCTTCTGATCCATGTACAAGGAAAACAGTGGACACAATTCTCTACCTTGCCTCAGATGTGACACCTGCAACCCATCTGAAAAAAGAGTTTATCATTACATGTAATTGCTTTTTGAACTTCTGTGATTTAAAGCAATTAATTAGAGGAGTGTTGGAAAATTCTTTCTAATAAACCTAAACATTAAAGGTTTTAAGTTCTTTCTCCCCGAGTCCTTCCCTGCTCACACCACCAAAATCAAGCATTTGTGGATTCAGAAGGAAGACAAAACAAAATCGTGTAAAAAATAAATGACAGGAGGAAAATCTGAAAGTCTTCTTGAAAATAAGTTGTCCAGGGAGTAATTTCACCCATTTCTTCATCATGGATCAGCAGACACAGGAATACACAGAGCAGGAGCAGACCAGAATGAATGCATTTTTATGCAGGATCTCTGTGAAAGGGGAGAAAAAGGAAAACACAGGATGGGATGGGGAAAAGGCCAAGCTGTTTTGCACATCTTTTCCACAGGACAGCTTCCAAATCTGCCACAAGTCAGGCAATTGGTGTGGGCCCTGCTTTGCAGCTGGAGCAGCAGCAGCCCCTCTTCAGCTGGGCATCTCAGCCCAGATGGAGCAAACCCTCTGGCTGGGGCTCTCTGCAGCAGAAGGTGGTGGTGTGGGCTGGTTTTTAAAAAAATCTTCCAGCAGTCTCTTGGCAAAGCAGCTCTTGGCAGCAATAGGTGCATAAGCAGTGATAGAGCATCTGAAATAAGTCAGATTCCTTTGTTGGATTTTATCAGAGCATATTCACTTATCAGAGCATATCATTCATTTCTAAGTTAATTATATCTAATCTTCTTTCTTACTTCATTGGCAACTCACTGCAGTGCCAGGAGCCCATGGAGAAGAGATGGGGCCAGGGTGAATTTGCTTTTTGATATCTCAGTTAATCCAATAGAATATTATTTGGTGTTTTTAATCCCTGGAATATGGAGAAACAAGGAAACAGCAATTAAATATATGAAATAATTATATAATATGTGGACCTGTGCATTTTCCACTGGACATTGATTAGTAGGATCTGTCTTCTAAAATTATAAAGTATTTTCTTGAAGCCAGACTGAGAAAACAGTGAGAAGCAAGAGGCACTAGGGATCAAACTTCTATAGAAATTTCTGTTTCTATAGAAATTCATTCTCAGTCACCCTCAGCAGTAGCTGGGTCTGCTCTGCCTATGGCAGGTGAGAGAGGTATGTTTAAGGAATGGCAGCATGGATATTTATTGTATTTAAATAAAATTAGTACTGAATTATACCAAGGAGAAATGTTAAAAATACACAGTAGAAACTGGTCTTTGGCTTTAGCCTTGACTTCCCTTGACACCTTCTGCAGGGGTGTGGGTGCTTTAGGAATGTGGCATTAAAAATATTGTTAGTTCCTCTTCAATTTCAACATGACTGAATACAAGAAAGCAGAAAAACTCCCCCAAAGGAAGCATTTAACCTGTTCTTTTCAGGAAGCTAAAGACAGCTGTGTCACCTTGGGCCCTGAATATTTTCTGTTCCTAAACAGAGTTATCTGCTAAGATTGACCTTTTTGGGGAGGGTTAGGAATTTTTATTGATTTTATTTGTTTCATTGATCTTGGTTCAGAACATGATTCCAAAAGATCTCGTCATAAGGAGATTAAACCCACACAGAATCACCTGAGAGGTGTACAGGGCTTAGTTTCATCTCAAGAACATCTTTATCAGCCCCCTCAGTCAGCTACTGCTTGGACAAATAGATATCTCAATAGATTTCCTCAAAGGAAAAGGGTATTGATGCTTGGAAAAGATCTGGAAGCAGGAATAGGGGAAAAACCCCACATTCCTGTCATCCCTACACTCCTGTTTTTGGCAAAGAAGAAGAGAATCCTTAAGGCTGGGAAAGCCTTCTCAGAGCACTGAGGACAGTCATTAAGCCAGGACTAACTGGAGTCCTAAAATGGGCGAGGAGGACACAGCAAATCCAACTGACTGTGGATGCTCCATGCTGAATGTTTCTTTTCACAAAATTAAAAAAAAATAAAAATAAAGACTGAGTTTTTTATACAGTCTTCTCATGGAGCCTGAGCAGAACACGAACAAAGGGACAAATTGAAGGAGGCAGTGAAATCACAGAGAAAATTCACAAACCTTTTTGTTACTGCCGACATTCATCAGACCAAAATTTCTTTGCACATCCTCAGAATCAAACATGTTGTCCCTGCTTTTAAAAAGAAAGCATTTTATGTGTAAATGCCTGCAATTGTTTTTTATTTGGGGGGTTTCCTTGTGAGGGATGATGCTTCAAGTCGTCCTTTTATTTTTTTATTTCAGTGTTATTTTAGGTTTTTTCAAAAACATCTTTAAGAAAATGCAAATGCACACAGCTGCCTGTTTTTAAGACCTTTTCTTTGCAGGGTTTAGGTTTTGGTTAATGACTTTCAAACTTTGTGGATAGGACCAGCCTGGCTGCACAAAGAGATTTCTGAGGGTAGATGGCAGCAGAGGAATTGCAAATACATTTTTCTGAGTACCCAGTGTACGAAATTCCTCCCATCTGCCAGCTTCTGCTGGCAACTTTGTTGGAAAAGTACAAAGCCCTGAACCTTGCTAAGCACTGGAATTGGATTGTTTAGAATTATTAGAAGGTTGGGGCTTAACAGCTCAGTAAGCATGGTGTGTTTTGATGCTGTTCATCACTCCTGGTTTCCACAGCTCAGCTCCAAGCAGTTGGTGCTGTGTGTTTTATTCAAGTGCAGCATCAATCCAGTGGTGAATAGGACTGGGATTTTTGGTGCTGCCCTCACATCCCTTGACTGGGAGCTCTCTTGAGGGGTCCTGCAGACAAATCCCTGCAGGAATGGGCTGAGTTGTGCTGTGTCACTCACCTGGAGGGGATCCAGGCAGTGAGAGAAGGATCCAGGGAAACCCAAGATGTGACAAGTTGGTCACTGAGTGGAAAGTCTAAAATATATTTAAAGGCAGGCAATAGCTGAAATTAGGTTTTAAAAGTGTTGGCCATTTAAATATGGTGATAGCACAACACCTCATCCTCCAATCTTCCTTCCTCTGAATGATGGTTCCTTCTTGTGTTTACAGGGATGTGTCTGAGTATCTCCAAGTCTTCATCCCATCAGCAGCACCTGCCCAGGAGCCAGTGCCCCTCCTGCTCACCCAGATTGCTGGTATCCCTTTGGATTGCTTTAATGTGTCTCCTTTCATCTGAACTCACCCAAATAATTGGCAAACTTTGCTACCTTGCTGCTCCTCCCCTCATAAAAAACAATTAAGTCTGTACATTTCTGAGTATGGAAATTCTACAGCTCCCAAGAGCTCTGTTTTTTCGGGTGATTAAAGTAAATCATTCCTCTCTGCTATTTTACCTCTTCTTGAAAGGCTGCTGAGTTGAGTGTTCCCCAGGGAACTCAACAAAATGCATTTGAAAATTCAAATAAATTACTTGGGCTAATTTTAGCCATTATTTGTTGCTATTCTCAAAGGATACTAAGAGAATAGAGGATGGATTCCTCCACATGGCTTTGCCCTCATGGTGACCCAGATTTTGCTGAGATTGGAAGTTTTGGGGCACAGGGATGACTTTCTCTGGTTTTTATTTTAGGAAAGTTCATTGTGGAAATTGGGGTGGGCAGGGAGCTGGCTTCACCTGCAGATGCAGAGAGCTTCAGTTTCAAACTCTGGGAGACACCTAGCTAGGAGGAAGGACATCCTTACATCATGTTGAGAGAATAGAAAGAGTTGTCTCATGGGAACTAAGATATTAACCAGTTTGTTACAAATAAATTGTTGTTCCTGGTTTGATATATGGTTGGCTGACCATATATTTTTTTTTTCCTTTATCCTTGTTATTGATTGGATCCTGTGCCCTCCACTCCCACCTCTGTGCTTTCCCTGTTTTGAGGTTTTTGGAAGTTGCCCCTTGTACCATGCAGTTTCTAAGTTTGATTTTAACATTAAGAGTTCTTTGTTTTTCAGCAACTCCATTGTTCCCATCTCTCTATATTTACACCATGGATTCCCCAGCTGGTCCTGCAGCAGCCACAGCTCATCACTTACCCAAACAAGGTGAATTACTGAAGAGGCTTAGTTCATTAAAAGACCTTGGGTCACATTAGTTCTGCTAATTCTTCTTGTTCTGATTAATGCTTATTAAGAAGGCAGATTTAGATTTAGATTATTTGGAGGAAATTCTACCCTGTGAGGGTGCTGAGGACATGACACAGGGTGCTCAGAGAAGCTGTGGCTGCCCCTGGATCCCTGGCAGTGTCCAAGGCCAGGCTGGATGGGGCTGGAGCTAAAACCACCCCATGATTCTGTGACTTTTCTGCTAGATCCCCAACACCATAGTTTGTGTGCCATTTTTAGGTATCCTCACAGGCTTATTTTGAAGGCAAGCACAGCTCTAAAGTAGGTTCTTACCAGCTGACAACAGGCTGCCAGAATCTGTGCAGCAACCTGAGCACACACCATCTTGTTTTTGTTTTGTTTTGGTTTGGTTTTTTTTCAGTCTTGAGGCTTCCAGCACTCCAGGGAATCTAGCAAAACCAGAAGGAGCAATTAGGGAATCGTTCCACACCACAGTGGTTTCCTAATGACTGCTGTTCCCCTCCCAGCTGTGGCTGTGCCTCTCTGTCTGACTGGCTTTGCTTCCCAGGTCCTGTCTGTGCTCCTTCCACCTGGGCTGTGCTGCAAGGCTGTGGTAACCCTGGAACAACAGGATTCCACAGCAAACCCTCCTGGGTTTATTGTTTTAGCAGGACACAGTCTGAGTGTGATGAGAGCACCCTCTCACCTGGGAACAATCTTTTTCATTTCCCTTAGAACTCAGTTGTCCAGGCACTTCATGTTTATTTACATCCTGCTTAAGACAAGGAAAGCAACCCTTAAAATTGTTCTCTGTTAGCTTTGGGGTTAGTCTACCATGCAAGAAACACTGAAATGCTCACTGCAACCTCAGACAAAAAAGACACAAACAAACAACCACATTTGTTTTGTGCTGAGAGTCTCCAGGATGGAAAATCACTGAGGCACTCAAATTGAGCCCTAGAAGAAAACTTAGATAAAGCTGATCCCAAATAAACAGGAAAGATTTTTTCATTTATCTTTAATTATTTTATTTTTTGTCTGAAGAGGTGACTGACTTGAGCTGTGCTGTTTTATCCCTGTGGATTCATATTAATCCAGCTATGTAAGTAAGAAAATTATGATTTGGGGAAAATTGTTCCCTGTGAGTGTGGTGAGGTCCTGGCACAGGGTGCCCAGAGAAGCTGTGGCTGCCCCTGGATCCCTGGAAATATCCAAGGCCAGGCTGGATGGGGCTGGGAGCAACCTGGGACAGTGGAAGGTGTCCCTGCCCCTGGGAGGGATGGGGTGAGATGGACTTCAAGATTGCTTCCAAGCCAAACCATTTTTGGGGTTTTATGATTCAATGATTGCCCTTTGAGAGCCCCATAATGTTGGGAATTTCATATCAGAGCATATCCCATGCATTGAAGAGCTACAATCCTACAGCTTTTGTGGTCTTGACATGACCACATTAGCCCAGGACTCTTTCTCCATTGCTCCTTGCCCCAAGCAGCTCTAAATCTCTTCTGGAGATGGAGTCTGCTTTCAAGGCCCTGTTTGCTGTCATTGCAGGAAATGTATGGCCATGACAATAAAAAACTTTAACTCCCTTTCAACCTGTTGTTTCCAGCACTTCTCTCCTAAAAAATAAACTTGTGCTGGAAAGAATTGCCCTGATGGTGGTCAGTGGATGTTTTCAGAGTCTCTGCCCATCAGAGGGGCATGGATTGGGCTGGATTTGTCTTTCACGGAAGGTTTCTCACCTTTGGCTCCTGTTCTTCCCCCAGCACTGAAGGCTAGACTCCTCCCTCTCAGCATGGTGCTGTTGTTCCTCATTTATCAGCAGATTCTCCAACCCACAGGGTGGAATCTGGTCATCAGGCAGGACAAAACCCAATGTCCAGCCCAGCGAGCTCTGGGCATTTGCTGAGCTGCCTCTTCTGGCAGACAATGGGTGTTCCTTAGAAGAAACTGGCACCAGTTTTTATCCATTCCTCATCTCATTTATGGAACATCCAGGCTACTCTTGTTGCCTAATTATTATATATATAAAAATTAATTATCGATGAGGGGTGACATTCACCTTTCATAGAGAGACTGTGCTGCAGATCAGTGGCAGCCAAAATATCCTGGGAAATAGAAATTATGTCATCTGTTGTGCTGGGGGTAATGGAAGAGCTAAGGCTAAGGCTTGCAAGGCAATAAATGAGCCAATACATGTACATAAAGATGCTTCAGCCCTCAGAGTTTCACTGTCATTAAACAAATGATTCTTCCCTTCTGGGGATTTGTATTGGAGTAATCTCAGGCAATGTGTTGGGTTATGGAAAAAGACAACACATCAGTTGTTCACAAACTTAAATAGAAAATCTCTTTGGTTCCGTTTTAAAATGTAAATATAAACCACTTTGGCATCATCAAATTTCCAGAACACAAGGCTATGTTAATGTTGAACAAGGCACCTCTTTTCAGCACTGTATTGGATGGGATTCAATTTGAAGTTGAATTTTTAAACTTTTTTTTTTTTAATTTTTGTCAGTCACCTGTATCTTACAGAGAAATTTCTCTAATGTCATCTTGAATTATGATCACAACTCTCTTACCCCCATGTGAGCATCTCTCACTGCTGAAGTTTGGTTGCAGAATGATGAAAACATTTCATAGATTTAAAAAAAAAAAAATCAACATGTCTTCTGCTGATGTAAAAGAAGCAGTTGGTGATTTTCATCCACAGGTCCTGTTTTGGAAATGTCAAGTGCTTTGTTCACACCCAATTAGCATCCATTGATTCTCAAACCTATTCAATGACTTGCATCAGCACAATGAAGACATTGTTCCCTCACAGAGGATGGCATTTGCACTTCAAAGAGGAAAAATATTGACACCGAGGTTCAGAGAATATTCCAGACAATATTTTAATATTTTGTACATTTTTGCCCTTTTTTGCATGTGGTTCTGCACAACTTTGGACAAACTCAGAGTGAAGATAAGGTGTGTCAAACTATCCAAAATGCTGGAAAATGTATTTTCAGTGGGGTTTCTTGTGATTTTTTTTTGTGGCTTGTGTTTTTGTTTTGTTTTGTTTTGTTTCAGTAAGATGTATTTCAGTGACATTTTCTTTGGTAAGAATTGTAATTAAAGAAAATAATTTTAAAGAATTACAGGCTCATACCAGTTCAGAGCAATTAGGAGAGGTAATTAGAAGCATGATGAAAGGGCTGCATGGGAAAAGGAATTTAAACCCTCGTTGAACTGTTACATCAAAAAGTGAATAAGAAAAAGAGTAAGCTAAAAGTAGGGCTTATAGCTGGTAGGCAAAAGATAAAGCCAATTATTCTCAAAAAAGAAGAAATTCTTGGCTGTGAGTACAGGGAGGCCCTGGCACAGGGTGCCCAGAGAAGCTCACTGCCAATTTCCTTCTTGATGCCAGCAGAGTGGTGCTGTTCCAAGGGGAACACCACCAGCCTTTTCCTCTGCAGCTGGGTGGAGGGCACAGTCTCCCAAAAGAAGAGCATGACATAAAGCTAAACACCTTTGAGACAAAGCTGGAGACTGAATCACCATGTGGATATTATGAGATGGATGGGAGGAGCAAGGAAATGAGCCTGGGGTCTGGTTTTGGTACCAGGAATGATTATTTTCTTTTCCAGGGACGTATTTCCATGCACAGTGCATTAAGATCCAAAAGGTGAACCCTTTGGAATTCAAAGGACCTATATCCTAAAAACCTCTCTCTGTGAGGAAAGCATGGGAGAGGGCACAGTGTGAGGGAGACACACAAAAATTGTCAGAGCCAGGAGAAAGGATCCTTGTGTTTGTACCTGACCCTGGAGCTGTGGAGGCTTTGGGACATCACTGCTGCCACAGCATCACTTCTTGTGATTGTGGTGGTGTAGAATTGATTTGTAACTGGTGGTTTGAGTAGTGCTGCCCTAGAGCAGCCATTAGCTGCCAGTCTCCTTGTGTTCATCAGTGGTTAATTAATAATCAGATCCACTTTTATCCCCACACCATAACAGAGCCTGACAGGGAAAGGCATCTCAGACTATGATTTAATGAGGGGACATAGTTTATCCTGCATGACCACAAATGGGCAGATTATTTAAATCAAGAGCTCTAATAAAAGTCCCCTCTTTGTAACAACACCACCAACAAATGTTGCCCTGGTAATCAGCTCGTGGGTAACATGGCAATAAAGCAGCTTAATTGTGCCCTGAGTATTGTCATCCATCTCCAGGCCAGAGAGCTCCTTTATGACAGACTCATCTGCACTCCACATCACCCAGGCCAGGAGCTCCCAGAGTAATTCCTCTGTCAGGCATCTCATTTGGTTGGAGATGGAGTAGCTCATTTGGGAGCCTGGGAAGCTCAGCTGAGCTCTGGCAATTTCCACCAGAAAACTTCCAGGGCAGACTAAGCACAGTCCAGGTGAGGGTTTGCTTAATCCTCATACATGCCTGTGCAGAGGAAAGCTCTTCCTGCTTCCATTCCTGAGCACATGGATGGAAACCAGGCTTTAATCCCATAAAAACAATGGGAGGAACTGATATTCCTATATGGGATTTTTTAAAGCAGGATAAAGCTCTTCATCAATAAGATTATACTCTATCATAGAGTATCATATTTCCCTCATAGAATCCCAGACTGGTTTGGGTTGGGAGGGATCTTAAAGCTCACCTCTCAAAGCCATGAGACACTTTGCACCAGAATGGAGATGGCAACTTTAGTAAAGGAAAGGACTGGGCTCTCTTGGTTTTTTAAATTCCTTGTATTTTCCTTTCTTAGCCAGTTCTGTCTTGGCTTTTATTGTAAGAGTAGTTAAAAGCAGGGATTTAAGACCTTTGTTCCAGTTTCCATTGGCACTCTGATTCTTTCCTACTAATCCCATATTTTTAGTGGCATTTAAGCCATAGTGGAATACAGCAACTTTAGTGTAATTAAAAACCAATTTAGAAGTCTGACTTGTGTGTTTTAGTTTGCTTTTTAAAAATATATATTAATTTCTGACCTCCCTCTCTACATATTCCTATCTGGGGTGAGGCTAGCTCTGCTCCAGGCTTCTGAGCAGTGTTTTTTGTGCATTTTCCAAGGAATACCAACTTTTCTAACCTGTTCTCCATAACACATTCCTCATCACTGACCCGAAGCATCACCTACCCAGCAAGAGCTCTTTCCAAATTCCCTGCATTGACTTCCTTGCTGTGACAGTGTGAGAAAATGGGCTCCACACTTTACTGAGGTCCTCAAACAACCATTAAATCTGGGATTCTTGAGCTGCTGCTGCCTTCTGATGGGTTTGAACCGGTGGCCTTGGGGCAGAGCTCACTGCCAAGCTCTCTGAGCTATCTCCTGCTTTGTTTTTCTTTGTTTTCTACTTGTTTTCCTGCCTTTGCAACAACTCATGAATAAAAGCAGAGATGGGGAGGAAAAGCACAGAAAGATATGCCCGGAGCTACAGAAAAACAGAAGGTAATTTAAGGGCTTTTTTCTTCCCAGAAGTCAGAAGAAACAATGAGAAGCCAAATGCTCTGAGCAATGCAGCTTTTAAATGATTGATACTTTCTCCAGCACCCTCCTGAAGAGACAGTGGTAGAAGGTGATTTAAGATAACTTTGTTCTTCTCATGGGAAATCAAAATCTTTTTCATAAAATTCTACCCCACCTCCTTTGCTGTTCTGCTGCAAACAAATATCCAGCTGGCATTAAGTTTCCATTTGGAGTGAAATTAGCAGAATTGGGTGGTAAAAATGAGTTGGAAATATTATTTTATTATTGTTATCATTATTGTGATATCATCACTATCACTATCATCATTATAATGCTATTAATTATTTTATTTATTCCTTTACTCCAAGGCTATAAATATTACACTACCGATTTTGATACTGAATGTAATTCTGGGGCAGAATTTCACGTTGGCATCATGTTGGCCTGACTGTCATTATTTTTCAGGGATTTCCCTGGCACACAGAGGGATGGCTGCAGGGACAGAGCCAGGCTCCTCACTCAGCCAACAGCTCTGCCTCCCCAGAGCAGCCTGGAGTTCCTGCCCAGTTGTCCTTTCTTGTGCTGGACCTGGGGAGTTCAGCATTCCAGGAGGTGCTTTACAATTCCCAGATGGTGAAACAACAGCTGCAAAAAAACCCAACCCAACCCAACCCAACCCAACCCAACCCAACCCAAACCAAACCAAACCAAACCAACCCAAACCAAATCAACCCAACCCAACCCAACCCAAACCCAACCAACCCAACCCAACCCAACCCAACCCAACCCAAACCAAACCAAACCAAACCAAACCAACCCAAACCAAATCAACCCATCACCCAACCCAACCCAACCCAACCCAACCCAACCCAAACCAAACCAAACCAAACCAAACAAAACAAAAACAAAGACCAAAAAAACAAACAAACAAAAAAAAAAAAAACACAAAAAAAACCCAAAAAAACAAACCCAAAAAACAAAAAAAAAACCCCACCCCCAAAACCAAGAAACCCAAACAAATAAAAAACCCCAGCACAACCAAAACCAACCACTCCTGCTCCCTTTCTGACTGAGTTTTACCCAATTCCTTCCAACAGAAGCTGATTCCTGAAGCAACCAGAGATGCTGCACACCAGGACACAGAGATGATGGGACAGGATGAATTTCTTTTCCCATTTATGCTTCCTCTTCATCCACCCACTGCCCCCATCATTAACAGCCCAAGCAGTCACCAAATGTATGCATGGAAAACCACAGTTAATGTAGCATTCAACCCTAGGACCTGGAGTTCTTTGACACCTCCACTTTTTTTTTCTTTTTTTCTTTTTTTTTTTTTTTTTTCCTGATGGAATAAAGTCATATCTCAGCAACCTGCCTGGTTTCTGTTAAAATTTAGATCTACTGGCAAAGGACACATTCACCTCTTGTCTCCTAAACTTCCCCTCTGTGACTTATAGTATGTTAATTTTTAACTACCCTGCTGAGCAGCACCATTCATAATAAATATGATATGGAATAAATGCATTGCAATTTATTTTTACTGGCATGTTAAATTATGCTTTTATAGCTCCAGTTGCTCCCGTGCCATGAAGGAAAACTAAATTTTCAATGAAGGTACTTAAGGGTGCAACATTTTCTCTACATGGCAGATGTTTCCTCTTGCCTGGATACTCCTTTGTTTAATTACAATTGACATTATTTTTAAATACAGTTTTGAGTCATTTTGCAGCTACTTTTCTGCTTCTGCTGCAAGAGGGGCTTTCCAAGAGTTAAATTCAGTTTCAGTATATTCCAAAGTTTACAACATTTAAAGGAAAGTGCCATTCCAGGAGGTAATAGACACATTTTCATGTCCAATATTTTTGTCTTTGACACAACTGGTATAGAATTCTGTTGCAAGCCACACTCAGGGGAGCTGGGTCATAAATCTGTTTATATTCAGCTGATCCTGCTCTCTTCTCATTAGACTGAGATGTTATGACAAGTTATTGTAAATCTGTGTTTGCTCATCCTGAAAAGGAGAAATGGGAGTCTGAGAGTGCTGCTAAGTAATTTGAAACCACCCAACCACTTTTGTGCTTGACTGGGAAGAACCAGCACTTCCCACTTCAACACGTGTCGTGCACTGATTTATTTTTAGGATGCTGGCATTGGTAGGGAAGGTTGGTTTTGAAAGGGGGAAGACTCTGGGCACTTCTGGGGGTGCCCACAGGAAGGACATCTGGGAAAGAATGTTCTTTACAGCACAAGAATGAGTGCTACCCAAAACTGTGATCACACTCTGCAAGCCAAGAGCAAATAGTGCTGGGTGGAAGATCCCACTTCACACTCAAACCTCACAAACAGCAGGGCACAGACCACAAAATGATGAACTTCTGCAAGTCTTGGGAAGTCAGTGAGAGACCTTTGTGAGTAAGAGGCACAGTGTGACCTCAGCCCCTACCAGTTCCCAAAAATGCAGGCACAGAGAAGTTGTGCAGCCCAAGTTATGGAACATTAAGTTTGTACTGTCTGTGTTTCAACACATAAACCAGCTGCTCAAATGATTTAAGTTATTTCAGCCTTTTTGGTCTGGGTAGGAGCTACTGCATCCTGGGAGGTTTCTACAGGAGGGTTGCACTGCTTGGGGAAGCCACTGAGCTCTTGGAAATACGGCTTTCAGCAAATTCTGGTGCCACACAAATGATGAATCAAGTGCAAACCTTGGTGGCTCATCACCATAAACTGCCCAGAACCCACTGGATTGATAAAGCCCAGCCAGGGATCTCTGTCTAGTCAGTGCACTGAGGAATGTTTTGATATATTAAAATTGTCCTTTACAAGCTGCCTTTAGGTTGGGAATTGTGCAGGAGGGCAGAACTGGGGCTGTGCTTGTGCTCAGTGGATAATGCCCAGGTCAGCCCCATCCAGTGCTGATGCCTTATCTCAGCCCCACACACCTGTGAGCCACTGAGGTTTCTCTGCACAGATAAATCAATTTTTCAAGGCCATCCCCTGAGCTGAGGAAGGCACCACACAAACATCACTTTCACAAGAGGTGTCTTTACGTCTCTCTGCAGTTTAATCTGAAGCATGACAGAATGTGCCAGCCTAAGGACACCTTGTCCAGCCTACAGAGCCCTTCCAAGGAAGGAACTATCTGCTGATCAATGGCTGTTAAAGCAGGGGGTTAATACAGATTTGTCACTTTGAGAGATGTGCATGTGCCTGTGTGTGTTCTTTCATTACTGGTCACCCTTTAAAAATCACGTTAGGGAAAACTGTGCCTTTCTGCCAGGATGTGATGGTGTCAGGGAAGGAGTTTGCAAATTGTGTTATGCTCCTTGTGGAGCTGTCTAGAAGGAATTCTGAGAGTCAGTGCACCTCCATTGCTTCCTAGAGCAGAGAGTTATCCAGTGCAGCAGCAGAACATCTGGCCTGATGTGGCTGGATTTGGGATCTAGGAACAAATTTCCTCCAAATGGAAGAAGAGTGGCATCCATTTAATCACACACAACCACTTTCCTTCTGTTTTTTATTATAGCTAAGAGAATTCCCAGGCTTTTGCCTTTCCTTTTTTTAAATCTCTTTTTTCTTTTCCCTTTCCCTTTCCCTTTCCCTTTCCCTTTCCCTTTCCCTTTCCCTTTCCCTTTCCCTTTCCCTTTCCCTTTCCCTTTCCCTTTCCCTTTTTGTTTTCCTTTTTCCTTTTTCCTTTTTCCTTTTTCCTTTTTCCTTTTTCCTTTTTCCTTTTTCTTTTTTCCTTTTTCCTTTTTCCTTTTCCTTTTTCATTTTCCCTTCCTCTCTCTTTTTCTGACTCTGTTTCTCTTTTAATTTTCCCTTTTTTTTTTTCCCTGTGGTTGACGCAGATTTCTTTTCATCACATATGGTCAAAAAGAAAGTCTCTTGATAGCCTTCCAAAAATATTTATAATTTTTTAGTTTTTTCTGTGTGTATCCAAGACCTATTTTCTTCACACTGAATTCAGAGAATTCCAGAATCCTGAATAGTTTGTGTTGGAGTGACCCCAAAGCCCATCCAGTGCCACCCCTGCCATGGGCAGGGACATTTTCCACTATCCCAGGTTGTTCCAAGCCCCATCCAACCCAACCTTGGACATTTCCAGGGATCCAGGAGCAGCCACAGCTTCTCTGGGCACCCTGTGCCAGGGCCTCACCACCCTCACAGGGACAATTCCTTCCTGATCCCTAACTGGTATAGGATTTTTCCTTTGAATTCATCTCCTCTGAAATGTTGGCATCTTGGGTGTTTGATGTGAACTGTCTGCTTTCATTAGTGCTTTTGAAAAACTACTCTCTGGTCTTTCAAAAAGTTCAGTGATTTAGCAGAGAATCAGCAGCACTTTGCAGAGTTAGCCCAGACTCAAACCAAGAGCTGAGGATGTAGAGAGGTTACCCACCTGCTAGGTTTGCCTACCCTGAGTATGTGCAAACAGACAAAATCATGAGGTAAGAGAGGTCAAATTAGGAGAATTTGCTATGACAAGTCTTTCCTGCTTCACAAATATACTGAATAAAATGCATCATCTCTGTTTTATTTGTGCAAATGCCTGAAACTGTGGGGCAGCAAGAGAAGCTGAACACTTTAAATTTAACCCAAAGTGCCATTTCTTCCTGGAGATTTGAAAGTCGTGCTGCAATTCAGTTCAGAAGGAATTGTTACATTCAGCTGTCTCTGGTTACTGCAGGTTTGGGCTGGCCCTTGTGAGTGTGGTCAGAATGTCCAGGCTGTTTGTCAGAGCAGATTTAGATTCCTGATATCCAAAATAATTGCAGCCAAACAGCACTGAGCTTTTCACACTGAGACTGTAATTTCCTACCTTATTTTGGGATTTTTGCTGTGTGTTCTTTGAGCCCAGTGCTTCCTTCCATGTCCAAATGCTGGCAAGGTTCAGTCCCTGCTTGGCTTTGTGCCCACCCATTTATTGTGGAAAAAAAAGCACTTTCCAAGAGCTGCCACATCAAGACTTAAAATGATTGCCACTCACTGGACCTTTGGATCCTGCCCCATGGTCCCTTCTTTTTGCCCTCTCTTGGAGGCTGGAAGAGCCAAGGGAACAGCATTTCCATCCCTAAGTCACCAGCAACCCGTGGCAAAATCTGCTTTGGTGCTTTCTGGGGTGGGGATGGATGGTGGGATGTCTCTGCAAGTTGAAGTAAAGGGTTTGTTCAGCAGTTTTTACTCAGCTGGGATCCCCCAACCACAGCACCATGTTCTCAATAGATAGCTAATACCTTCTAATAAGATGCTTTTTCATTCAGCTGGATTAAGAGCAGTCAGTCAGAGAAAACTATTGAATTTTATTTAGCTACAATAAGCCTGAAAGGCAACACTTCAATATCTCTGATCCTCCAAGGGCCCCTTTCTCATTTACAGTAAGTCCTAACATATTGCTGGGACTGACCTAACTGCACATAGATATTTTAGGGGGTCTTTGGGGATTCTTCACTGAGGAAAATTAAAATTCCTGAGGATGTGGAATGGAGAGAAGCCTTCCATTGTTTATAGATGGGTGAGGCAAATAAGAAAACAGATGTTTTTGACCTCTCCAGTCTGGGTCTCCATGGTCATTACATTTTTGTAGCTGTAGCTGCATTATAGAAAACAGCCTTACCTAAAAATGATGCCAACAAAAGAGGATCCCTCCCCTGAGTCCTGTAGTTCCTGCATTCACTAAGTGCTTGTACATGTTATTAAAAGCATTTTGTGTATTCTCTAGGAGAATGTATCAATATAAGCAGAAAATAATCATGTTGCCAAAAGAATAGAAAAACTATGAGCAAAAAATATCAAAAAATTTGTGGTTGAGAGGAAACTGGATTGAGATTGGAGCTGCTGGATTAGCAAATGAACAGGAAGGAAAGGGAAACACAGCTCTGGAAGCAGTCAGTGCCCAGCAGGAACCACTAGGGATGATGTCCAGCCCCACTTTCTTTACTGTGATTACAGGGAATGAAAAACTTACAAATTAGCACATCTTAAAAAAACCAAAAAAACCACCTATATCATCTATATCTATCTATATAATCTATATCTATATCTATATCTATATCTATATCTATATCTATATCTATATCTATATCTATATCTATATCTATATCTATATCTATATCTATATCTATATCTATATCTACATCTAATCTATATCTATATATCTATATCTATAGCTATAGCTATATCTAATCTATCTATATATAATCTATATATATCTATATCTATCTATATATCTATCTATATCTATATCAAATTAATTACCAAAAAGCCCAAAACCTCATGATGATGAGCATGTAGAAATGAGATCTCTTAGTATCAGTTAAAACAAACAAAGTGATTAAATTTATTTCCTCTTGATTATGCAATATACATCACTTACAACAAAGCCATGCAGGGAATAATCAAAGTGCACTTTTGAAAGGCTAGCACAGAAATTCACCTGGTTTAAAAAAAAAATTCAGTTTAGGTGATTGGGCAGAACTTTGCAAGCTGCCAGAGCCACTGATGTGCCCATTTGCCTCATGTGTTCCATGTGAGGACCCAGTGGGTCTGACTGGCTTGAGGGACAGACACTGGAATTATTGTCTGGGATTACTTATTTTCTTGTGTTATAAAGAATTGGTGGTTTTCTCTGCTGCTGACAATGGGATCAGATCTTCAGATCGAGCTGCCTCTTCATCCTGGCAGTGTCCAAGGTTGGGTTGGATGGGGCTTGGAGCAACCTGGGATAGTGGGAAGTGTCCCTGCCCATGGGCTTTAAGGTCCCTTCCAACCTAAATAATTTCAGGTTTCTTTAGAAAGAGTCCCTTTGGTGTGGCTGTTGCTCTAAATAACATCCTAACTTTTATATGGCTGATGAGCTTTCCCATCAAAATTGGAAGCAGCAATAATCTGGGGGTATTAGGGAGGAAGGGAGGGGTGTTTTGGTTCTTTGGTTGGTTGTTCTCCCCTTACAGGGTGAGAAAAAAAGCTACTCTTCTATTTAATATTAATAATATTTTTGCATGTGAGGCCACATATGAAAAAAAAATCGTATTCAGTATGAAGCAAACTTAATGATTCTGTGATAATAAGTGACTGACAAAGGGAAAGGAGCCTCCTGAGGCACTGAAAAACCCAGAGGAGGGGAGGTAAAGCCTCTTGTATCTCAAAAAAACCCAGAGTTTTTTTGCCTGCAGATACTGCTACATTCCTGTATAAATAGCAATTTTGAAGTGTTCAATGTGTACATTTATTGTGTTGGAGAAAGGTAAATACATCCTGTCTTCAAATATCAAACAGTCCCAAAACCACCAAGACACTCCTTTCAACATTTCACTTTGTGATTGATGTTGCTCAGCAGGTGGTGTTAAGGCATTTAAATATCAGTCCTCAGGGCTTTTTTTGTAAATTTGCAAAAAAAAAAAAAAAAGAAAAAAAAAAAAAAAAAGAAAAGGTGCAGAACAACACTGCTTTTCAGCATAATAACCTTATGGAAGGTTTAATTGGTTCTCCAGACACCTTTGTTATTTCCACAGCCTTTCAGTTCTTCACACAAACCTGATCCAGGCATTACTTTCAAAGCTCTATTGAAATGAAGCAAAATGAAAAATCAGCAATTCACGACTTTGTGCCCATTTAAAAGATGTTTTTAATGTCTTAATAGAAAGAGAAGTATCTGGGGGAAAATATACTGTTTTACAGTAGAGAAAATCGAGTATTTGGGAAGAAAATGTGTTTTGTGCTATTTACCACAATGTTTATAAAATCTTTAAATAGTAAAGAGTGATCTTAGGTAAGTGTGACTTCTCCTTGTTGGAGATAAATTAACAGGCTTCATATTAATGCTAAAAGTTCCTTTTTGGAAAAAAAAAAAAAAAAAAGCAGCAAACTTTTTCAATTTGCACTTTAGAAACTTTTTCCCTGTGTTGTTTGTTATGCTGAAAGAAAAGCAGAGGCTCCAGTGAGGACAAGATTTAAACATTGACTCTCTCAGCCCATGAAAGGGAGAGTTACCAAAACTCAGATTTTTGGCTCTAGAGTCAAGAATAAAAATTAGGGACCTCATGGGTAAATTTAAAATAATATAGTCCAAGTGGCTCTTGTAGAGCTGTCTTGTATTGAGAGATGTATGGAGTAGAGAAAATACAGAAAGGATTAAAATTATTAATATTATGTGAGGCACACAGGAACAGTCCAGTCAATGCTGAGCTCCAAAATATTTCTCCATGAGAGGTTATGATGTGTATGCTTATGAAATCCTCATTTTTTTCACAAATGACAGACAAAATCAAACAGCTTTAGGAATTTTTAGGAAAGGAACAGATGGGGAAAAGCTTCCCAAAATATGTAATTTCTGCACTGTGTGTAACTGTACTGTCCCTGCACTTCAAGTATGATTTGGTGTTTCAATCCCCTGCCTCAAAATAAAAGAAGGAGGAGAGCTGGAAAATGAGCAAAGGAGAGCAGAAAGGATCATCAAAAGCAGGGAATGACATTCCAGGCTTGGGGTAGGATTAAGATTCCTAAATCATGAGTGAGATAGAGAACTTGAATTTGGGACTATAATTCACTACCTGTCCCCCTGGTAATAGAACTGTACTAATGGAAATGTCTGAGGTTCAAGGAAAAGAAACAAGCATCTCCCCAAAACTCTATTTTTCCATTAAAGGGTTTAAAATTCTAGCAGGAAGTGTTTTCTCTCCTGTCAGAAATGAGAGGCTTTTTGGATTCCATGTGTTCAGCAGGTATTGCTGCTGCCACCAGTGTCACCTGCTGGTCTCTAAACTCCTCATCTTAATGTCAAACAAACAATTACTGCAAAAATAAAATCAAGAGATGAGGCAGCTTGATTAAGAGCTAAGAATATCCCTGGCACCCTGAGGAGATGCAATATAATATTTATGTATTTAACATTGTGGAGTAATTCAGGTAACTGATAGTTAAGAAATGAGAAGCAGGTTACAAAACACATATTATAAATTAATGATTGATTCCACCTGCCACAAGCACCTAAAAAGATTATTATCTTGGCCCATAAAGGGCCAAAGTAATGGTGCAATTAAATCTTGATGGAGTAAAACATGTCCTGCCTGTATTCCTGTTTATTTTGTGCTTTTTCCTGTTGGTGAGGGGAGGAATGATTTCTTGCTCTGGGTTTTATTAATTCTCTTTAGTTTTTTGGGATATGTACTGAAGTTTATGGGCCTTGTCCTGCTGTCATTTTTGCAGAGCAATTAATCCCTGTTAGGTTACACAGAGCCCAGAGAAGCTGGCAGCCTTAATGTTGAAGGGAAAGAACATCATTCAGGTTTATGCTTTGGACTATCACTAACTCCTGAGGGCTTCTAATTGCTGCAGCTGGCAATTAATATAACTGATGCCATTCCTTCCACAGGAGATTGTCCCCAGGACTGGGGGATTAATCCAGCCCCAAATATAGCTTCTTCCCCTGGGATTATTGAGCAGATGCAGCTCAGGACACTTTCCACTATCCCAGGTGCTCCAAGCCTCCATCCAACCCAACCTTGGGCACTTCCAGGGATATCCAGGACAGCCACAGCTTCTCTGTGCCAGGACCTGCCACCCTCACAGGGAACAATTCCTTCCCTATATCCCATCCAAACCTCCTCTCTTTCAGTTTGAAGCATTTATTTTTGTCCCCTAACAACACACCCTTGCAGACAAAACCTTCTGACATCTGTGACAAGGTTATGGATGTGACAGGCTGCTGTGGAATTTGCAGGCATTTTAGATCTATTAAAAGGAATCATCTTTGCAGCAAACAAACTCATTAGGAGCAATGGATAAAGGCATGGAAGGAAAGCAAATCCTGCAAATTCCCCACGGAGACACTGGACCAGTATCCTGCTACTGCTAAAGGGAAGAGCAGGGAATTAGAGAGGAAAGTGCTTTGTGTGAGTGGGGCAAACATGGATTTAAGACATACTGTGAGGGCTAGAAGAGGACACCCATAAGCTTGGAGAGTTTATAAATTTATTTGTTTCACAGCTTGGCTTTTTTCCCCCCTGTATCTTTTGGGGTTGGAGACACAAACAAGTTAAAAAGCAGATAATAAAACATAAAAAAACTACATATCCTTACTTTTGTTTTCATTTATTTATTTAAAAACATATAAATCTCTAGCTGAGCCTCATATCTTCTGGTATGGGTGGTTTCCACTATCAGCCAAGATTTCATCCCAACATAAGCATTTTTATGAGGTCTAGACTGGGGTGAGCAGCTGCCACATGCTCAGTTAATTTAAGTTGCCTCAGCAGCACCACAGCCATGTGCTGAAGGATTGAGGCTGGTGTGTACAGCTGAGCACAGACAGGTAGATCTGGCTGAAAAAAAAATTGTGTAACTTGTGCAAACAGAGCAACCCTTCACTAGAACATAAAGTCAATATACTTTGCTTCACTTAGGCAAGAGCTTAAATGCAGAAGCTCTGCCCCATTCCTCCCAGCCTGGGGTCCATCTTGCTCCCAGTGTGAATTCCTAGGAGGAAGCAGGTGGCAAATGTGCACCAGGAAAGCTCAGGAGGTTTTTAACCACTTCAGTTGAGGATGCCAGCACACAGAATCCCATCCCTGGCAGTGTCCAAGGTTGGATTGGAGCAACCTGGGATAATGGAAATGTCCCTGCCCATGGCAGGGATGGCACTGGATGGGTTTTAAGGTCCTTTCCAACCCAAACCATTCTAAAATTAATGGTTTTGCATGGAAAAAAATTATTTCAGTGAGAATATACTGTTAGAGAAATCTTACAATGTCCTTACATAGGAACATTTTATTGTGGGAGTTGGACTGGAGGGGATTGACAGTGAGCTGGCCTTGGCTACATGAAGTGGACATGAGTCTGAGACCATGAGAGGTGGGATGCTGGGAAAAGAAGCATCTGGTAGGGTCATGGAGAGAAGGATGGGATCATGGAAGAAGATATTTTAATATATTGGCTCCATGTAAGGTAATGTTCTGAGTTCTTGGTGTTGACTGGTTAGTAATGTTTTACATATAATGCAATATTAATGTTCATTGTTCAAAGTTCTGTTGTGAAGGTTAGATATTGTTATGTTCACCCCATTGTCAGGTCTTTTTGAGGTTGCCCCAAACTGTGTTCAGCTTATGTTGTTTTGTTGTCTTGGCATTATTAAAGTTTCTTTTCTGAGCTTACTTAATCAGACTCGTCCCTATATCATTTGCCACCCTGGCTAGTCTGGTTGTGTCACATTGCCAGCAACATTTTATTATATTATTATATTATTATTATATAAGACATTTCTTTTTCTAGACCAGTTTGCTGAGAAATGGCTTAAGTAGAATCAGAAATTAAATTGTAGAAATGGGAAACTTTACCAGCATGGATAACACTGGGGATTTCAATAGGGAATAAATTCCTTGAGTCTTTTGGTACCTGTCCCCCAGTTTCAAAGTGAAGATGATGAATTTTGGGAAATGCCATGGCAGCCAGCAGTGAGAGCTGGCTGCTGTGTGAGATGAGGAGAGCCAGGGGTGCTGCAGCAGCCAGGGAGGGAGCAGGGAGGTGTCCTGGCACTGGCATTCAGGAATGACCCCATGGTGTTGGGGCAGGGCAGAGTGGGAACCTAAATCTGCAAAAGCAGAGAAAATCCTTGAAAGGTGGCTAAGGACAGGCCAAGGACAAAAGCCTCAGCTCAGCAGTGGGGTAAGAAGGTGTTTTCCATGGCATCCTGAAACTTTTATCCAAGTGGATCTGCCTGGAGCCTCCCTGTGCTGCAAACCCCTCGTGTTCCTGCTGCTGCTGCCCATCTGGCACTGCAGCAGAACAAATAATGGCCCATCCAGAGCTAAAATCAGCTCATCTTGGTTTATCCCTAACAGCTTGAGGAAGCCTTGCAGTTTTAATTCTCCCTGGGGATTCCTTTCCTGCTTGGCTCTGCCTCTGTGTAGGAAACCCAGTGTTTTCTCAGGGAAATGCCAGGTTTAATTGAAGGCCACATGCAACCAGTGTTTCACATTAGAGCAAGGCAGGATTGCCAGGATTATTTTGCAGTTTTGTGCTGATTGTCATGGTTGTGGGAAGGAGGGGATTGGGGAGAACAAACTTGAAAATCCTTGTGATCTAAACCTACAAAATTATTTGATCAACTTTAACTCATAGAGGAGTTCCTTTAACTTGTAAAGGTTTTGCTTTCTGAAGCTTAGTGGCCTAAAACTGAAACTGGGATTGGGGAGGAGAAAGGATTTAGGAATGAAGCTGAGCCTGGGATAAGGTGCTTTAGGAGAGGTGTTTTAGTTTGTCTTTCCTTCTCACTACCCAAAGGTAGAGCATTGGCAGTCAAATAAATTAAATTTCCCCAAGTCAAGCCTGTTTTGTCCAAGAAGATAATCAGCAAGTGATGTCCCTGTCTGTACCCCAACCCTTTTTAGCCTTTTTGTGAGGGGCTGGGTAAGGGCCCAGCAGCTGTCCAGGCTCAACCCACCACAGATTTCTAGAGAGCAATTGTATTGTAGATACAATTAAGGCTTTTTAAATCATGGATTGTACAAGGAAATTCATGCAGTGATTCTTAATTTTTTAAAATGCTTTTTTTTTTTTTTTTTTTTTAATGGGTTTTTCTAAAGGGGAGCTAAGTTTATACATTTGAGTCATTAGTCTCAACACTGCTTTACAGGAATGTTGGTATAAAATAGAGGGACATGAAACCTGTTTGTGCTCTTTTCTTCTATTTCCAAAAATTCCAGTATTAAAATTCCTGCTTGCACAGAGTCCTTCTACTTTGGTTTGCCAACAGATGTGCAGCATTTGCATGGGGCATCCTAGAGAGGAAAAAATGCTAGAAAAAGTTCCTGAGGCTGGCAGGTCATGAGAGCAGGCAGCAAATGTCTTTGACTTTCTCTCTCTTACAAATCCTGGTGCTGTGAACGTGTTCACATGCACCAGATGTTCCTGTAATTTTGTGGATTGCAGATCTTCAGGTTGGAAATGAAGGAGAGAAGGAAAGGTGAGAAATGCTTTCAGTTTTCCCATCTGTATCCCAGTTCTAAGTTATCACTGTATTTCCCAAGTGAAAAGCCAGGTAGTTCCAGAAATTCCATCCTGGAGTGACAGTACCTGTTCAAAAATCACACAGCTGAAAGACACTGAAAAGGCTTCATGGCCTTGTCCACTGCATGGAAAATGCACTTTATCTCCCTAAACCTTATTGTGCTGTGCCATGACTCATTTACAGCCCACTTCACAACTGCTCCAACACAGGCCTTAAGCTCCATCATTTTCCCAGTGACTTTCACTGGTTTCTGTCCCTTTTTCCTGCTGTTGTCAGAGATAAATGTGGCAAACTCTCAGTGTGGTCCCTGAATTCACCTCGTGGAACTGAGGATTTTACAGGATGTTGCACCAGACATCCTACTGGGCTGAGCACTTCAGTAATCTAAATATGATAACATGGCATAATTTGGGGTTCATTCACAACTCCCCACTCTCTTAGGTGGCATTTCTTGCAGGGGAACAGACAGCACGTCTCATCCCTCCTAATCCTGATAAAAACATTCTATAGACAGAGTATAACATTTAAAACAAAGTTTAAACTCTTAATCCTGGCTCTTAACCTCACTTCTTTTTCTGCCTTTCAGGGCTGTTGGTTTTTGTTTGGGGTTTGGTTGTTATGTGGTTTTTTTTTGCACCATGATTATAATGCTTATCTGCAAGAGACAGGCTGTTCAATTAAAAACCACTTCTTGGTAATTGTCTGTCACCCAGAATGTGGGTTTGTACAGATTAAACACACAGAATTCCCAACCCATCCTGAAAGGCTCAGGGAAATCAGGGCTGGCTTCTCACACAGCAAAAGCACCAGGAAATGGGGGGCATTTATTTCACCATGAAACACCAGGTCAGAAAGGATTCCACATGTGGATTTCAAACCTGCAGAGAATGGAAATTCCTCTTTCCTGGGGATTCTGGTAGCTGCTCTTTGGTCAGTGTGGGTCTGAGGAGCTGGATGGGTTGGGGGGCCATGAACCCATGGGAATGAGTGTTAGACCTGGGGCAAGCTGCAGGGGAAATGTGGGTTTGGCTTGAGGTCACAGCTGGGGGGTCAGCACAGCTCTGTCATTAATTAAAGAGGATGACATAAATAACCATTTGTAAATAATGTCTTTTCACCTGCTCAGCTTGTCCCATGTCAGTCAGACTGGCCTGGCTTGTACTCTTTTGTTAAGTGCTGTTTTCATGGCCTTTAATACACTGGAACTCTCAAATCAAAGCTTTTATCTCCAAAGATGAAATCATTGCTTTTTCAAGATGTGACTGGAGTGCAAACCATGAAATACCTTTCTTTTTTTTTTTTTTTTTTTTTTTTTTTTTTCTGAGGCTTCTGTTCCTTCCAGCAGAGTGATATTAAAGTGAATGCTGAATGCTCCTGCAATTGATCAGCATGTCAAAGGAATAGAGTTGTTCCTAACTGTTTTCAGATCTATCCTAATTCAGATCTATCACTGCAATGTGATTAGACCCCAATTTTTTGGATCAGCCTCAAGGGGAATTTGGCTTGCTCCATCTAATTCTTGCTATCTCTTTTCCATCTGGCCATGGCCTGAAAACCTTCCAGGAGAGGGACCCTGATATTGCAGCATCCAACTCCTGACAGGCCAGGGGTGAGGGGGAGGAAATGAGCAGCTGTAGTTTTAGATAAGAAAACAGATAATGACAAGCAAGATGGTTTTTAATATCCGAAATCAGGGCAGGCATTAAGGGTTGGCTTGCACTAGTGAAGAAATAATGCTGAAATAACTCACACAAAATTAGTGCTGGAGCCAAAATGTTGCTCAGACCCATTCTGAGGAGTCTAATCTTTACAAAATATCAGCTATCAGAGCAGAGCATTTTGTTGATTTTAGTCTTTATTAGCTTTTTGTGGACTGTGAGAATCCTGCAGGTGGTAAAGTAGAAAAAACATGACAATGTCTTACATGTGCTACAATATTTTTCCCTATTTAAGGAGAAAAAAAACCAGTTGGCATTTACCTGAATTTTCATGAGAAGTAAGACTTAGTCCCCTTCTTGTAAAACTCAGGTTAAAGGTACCAGATTTGGGGGGGGAAATAAGAAAGTCCCAGAGGACTGAGCTGGCCTGAGATGGCTCTGAAAGGTTTAGGAACCCTCTTACTCTTTTTCTAAACAAACAGAAATTAAACATGGATTTTTTTATTTCTGACTGGCTGGAACCAAGAGGATTTACCTCATTAAAGAAAATCTCACTGTGCCTGTGGGTCAGTACAAGATATCCAAAATATAAGACTGACTATTCCATGAATGTATGAGATCAGCTTCCTTCAGGGAGTGGGTCCTGCATTTCTGGATGCTGACAGCAGCAACAAACTTGTGTTATCCTCAAGGCACAGTGGATTCTTGAACATAAAGACTGTGGAAAAACTCTGTGCCTAAAATACATTGTCCTATGACAAATTTTCCAAATGCTTAGTGTATAGGAGCATCCAGGAAAAACACAGGGTAGCCCATTAATCCATGAAAAATTGCAGGTTTAACAGGAAATATATTGCATTTATAACACTTGAATCCCAGATTGGTTTGGAAGGGACTTTAAAGCTCACCCCTGTCATGGGCAGGGACATTTCCACTATTCCAGGTTGCTCCAAACTCTATCCAGCCTGGCCTTGGACACTGCCAGGGATCCACAGCTTCTCTGGGCACCCTGTGCCTCACCACCCTCACAGGGAAGGAGTTCTTCCCAAAATCTCATCTAAATCTACTCCAGAAGTTTGAAGTGTCTCACATGGACTGGCTCCACCAGCTCCACATCCTCTCTCTTGAGACTTTTTGTGGAATAATGAGCTGATGTGGTACATTGTGAAAAAAAAAGCCACTCAAAATGTGAAAAAGTAAAGTAAAGGAATTATTTATATCAGCAAATCCTTCCTCTCTCTCTGTGCAGTATCACCCATAAATTATTAATATCCTTGCCAGGGTCATCAAAACAATCCTTCAGGGTGCCAGTGGAAACAACAGAATTCTCTGAAACACCATCTCTGGGAACACCTCTAAGCATTTAATAAATAGATTTTTGCTGCTGGCTTTTTATTCCTTTCATGGAAGACTCACAGAGCAGATTTTTGTGCTGTGTGAGTTTTCAAAAGCAGTGCTCTCTCAGTATCTGACAAATTAGTGGATTACTCGCTGTACTTAGACACTAAAATTATACAGTAATCCAAAATTAACAAGTGAGACAGGCTTTAGAAACTTTTCTGCACCACTAAAATGTCTCTTGGCTACTTACAATGACAATGGGCTGCCTTTATCTGAAATCTACCTATTTCAAAACTAATTAAGTCATTGGAATAAATTTCCATGTAGATGTCAAAGCTCTGTAACCAAACTGTGAAACAAGCAGGAGGTATTTGTTCTGTACTTACATTTCAAACCCTCTCAAATCCTGCTTGAATGAACAGAATTAAACCAGAGAAAGTGCAGAAAGAAGCACAGGCAATGCTCCTGGGGAAAAAAAAAAGGTTCAGAAGTCTGGCTACTGGAAATGAGATAGTTGCTCCAGCCTGGGCTGGAATGGTTTATTCATCCCAAGTTGTTCCCTGGGAAAAATAAGGAAGATGTTAAACTATTAGTTTCCAAAACTTAAGACAAGAGGGAGTTTGGCAGGAAGCTACTGCCTGCTCATTAACTGAGCTTTCAGGTTCTCATAAATTTACAGCAGCATCTCAGCCTGAGCCCTCCCAGGTAAACAGGCAGCAGCTGGGCAGATCTGTGAAGAGGGACTAAAGGTTAGGTCAACAACATATTTATTATTTTTATTGATTTTTTATCCTTTTTTTTTTTCCCCTCTCTTTTTTTTGCCACTGTAGGTAGAAGGATAAAGCTTTGCAGGTGATGTTGGAATTAACTCAGTTGGCTTATCCTTCAGAGATCCCTGCAGTGCATGGATTCACTGGGGTTACATTAAACAATGACTGGAGTATTGGCCAGAAACAATTCCCAAATGATCCCAGTCACCTGGGGGGAGGTGGAGCCCATCCAAGGGGTACAGCCAGGACTGGAAGAGGCTGTGAAGCTCCCACAGTGTCTGGCTGTGGAAAACATGGTTAGAGGAGGAGTTACTTGGTGTTCTTGCTGTCTGAGTGGTGTGTTTGCTGAAAACAGAAGCTTTATGGGTGGTACTGTGAGACTGGAGAATGTGTTGTATTTGTACTCCTGTGAGGGCTAGGGAAGGGACAGAGAAGAATTAAAACTCTTTATTTAGATGGTAAATTAGAATAAAAATATACTGTGTAGTAATCTTAAGTTTCACTGTCTACTCCTATTCCTGATTGCTCTTTCCTCTGTAAATGGGTTATCAAGAATTAGAAGGAGATGCCCAGGGAAGTGATGGAATCATCATCCCTGGGAGTGTTCAAAAAACAAGTGGATGTGGCACCAGGGGACAAGTTTTAGTGTGAACATGGTGTTGATGCTGGGCTGAGGGTTGGACTTGATGAATCTTGGAGGTTCTTTCCAACTTTAATGATTCTATGAAATTTTAACTCATCTCAGTTCTTCAGAAGATGGGCAAGAACAGGATGTGGCCCAGTCAGTTTGTGGGAATGCTGATGAACAAATCCACCTCAGGGACTCCCAAGCTCATGAGAAACAATGGAATTTGGGAATTTCCCATGGGAAAATCAGCTGACCTGAAAGCTTCCTCCCAAGTGACAATGTCCATGTATATAAAGTTTATCTGCTGCATTTAAATGCATATAGGTGTGTAAAATGACAAAAGAAGAAAATATTTTGAGCTTTAAAACTTTTAAAGCTTCAGGAAAGGCTTTAAGTTGTTAAGAAATGCTGCAGCTCAAAACTGGTTTTGAGTTCCCAGTGGCTGACTCAACACTCCCCCCTCCACCAAATCTATTCCTTGCAGAATATGGATTTCTTAACAAAATAAAACTGGCATTGGTTTGTTATGCTGAGGTGGCAGGGTTACTATTATGTCCTTTTGAATAGAGCTGGGATTTTAATACAGTGTTTGAGAAATGCTGCTTTGTGTTTGGGGAGCTCATGTGTGGGAGGCTGCATGCATAAGCTCCTTCCCAAAAAAAAAGAAAAAAAAAAAAACCAAAATTGAGGAACACTGAAAATTTGAATGCCCTGTCTACTAGCCTGCAGAGAAGGAGGGAAGAGAGCTGCTAGAGAAGAGATAATGGACAAAAAAAAACCAAACAAAAAAATCTGAACTTCTAAAAGCCATCACTTTCTTGATGAGATTGCATTTGCTCTGGGAAAATTCTGTTGCACCAAGCAGTTGGTGGGGGTAATATAAATAGGTGAACCTTAAAGGATACAGAATGCAGGAAAGCATGAATGAAAATAGGCTGGATTCAGGGATCCATGGAATGGATTGGGAAAAGACCTTACAGCCCATCCAGTGCCACCCCCTGCCATGGGCAGGGACACCTTCCACTGTCCCAGGTTGCTCCAAGCCCCATCCAACCCATCCTTGGACACTGCCAGGGATCCAGGGGCAGCCACAGCTTCTCTGGGCACCCTGTGCCAGGGCCTGCCACCCTCACAGGGAACAATTCCCTCCCAATATCCCCTCTGAACCCTGCCCTCCTTCAGCTTAAAGCCATTCCCCTTGTCCTGTGTGGTGGGAGAGGCTGTTGCATTAACCTTGTCCTTAGACCACGTGCTGGAGCTCCTTTCCCAGCCCCCAGTGCCTGTTTTCCACCTCATCTTGCAATGCTGGTGACCTCCAGAGCACGCCCAGACTGGCCCAGGTAAGTTATGTCAGCACTGACCTATCCATCTTCCATGCTCCAGTTCTGTTCTTTATTAAAGGAGAGTTCTGCTTAGCTATCCCTCACTCCACAGACACGCAGGCTGAGGGGAAAAAGCAGTGAAAAAAGTGCCAAAATATCCTGGAGCTGTCCAGAGCAAAATTACAAAATGAATCTAAGGTGCCAGGGATATCCTCTGCCTGAAACAAAATGGTTGGTGAAAAACAGCATGTTTTATTCATAGTGCTGTATTTCAAAGTATATTTTAAAATATCTTCTTAATATTCCTCCAGAAGCATTCTGCATATCTCATTGCTCTGCTAGGAATTATAAACCACACTCTGACTCAGCAGAAGCAGCAGGAATCCAATCCCATGGAGGGAACGTGCACTGACTGCTCAGCTTGGCAGATCCCAGGGATGCAAGGGAGCTGCTCTTGTTCTCCTGCTTCTGCTTTCCTGCAAGAAGTGCTGCTGTGACACCTGCCAGTCCGAAGGGGACACTGGGCAGCTCTTGCTGGTGCTGCTGGAAAAGACTCAGGATGAAGAGTTTGTGTCCAAAGGTGAATATTCTTACTGAAATTATTCATTTCCCCCTATGCTGGGCACTGCTGGGGCCACGCTTGGAATCTTTGGGGCAGCTCTGGATCCCTCATGACAAGAAAGATGTGAAGGGGCTGAAGTGTGTCCAGGGAAGGGAATGGAGCTGGAGCACCAGGAGCAGCTGATGGAGCTGGAGGGGCTCAGCCCAGAGAAAAGGAGGCTCAGGGGGGATATTCTGGCTCTGCACAGCTCCCTGACAGGAGGGGACAGCCAGGGACTCTGCTCCCAGGGAACAGGGACAGGATGAGAGGGAATGGCCCCAGGCTTGCCAGGGGAGGTTCACGTTGGATATTTAAAAAATTTCTTCACAGAAAGGTCTGTCAGGCATTGGAATGGGCTGCCCAAGGCAACAGGCACCATTCCCAGAGGTTCAGAAATGCTGTGGTTCTGGTGCTGAGCAATGTAGTTTAGTGCACATTGGGTCAATGCTGGACTCCATAACTTTGCATAATCTTTCCATTCTAAACAATTCCCTGTTTCTGTGTCAAACAGCACCTATTCATAAACCCCTCCAGTTAAGTTATAACCATAAATTCCTGTTTATTCCTAGTCACTCTTCTGGTTTTGCAGCATTAGCATCAGCATTTGTAAGTGCCACCTCAGAGAGTTCCTGGTGCCTGCTTCAGTTCTTTGTGTGGAACTATTCTTGCATGGCATTTGTAATTGCTCCTGTCAGGAACATGGAAACCTTGTACATATTCAGCAATGTGCCTTGGAGAGCAGGTAACCTTGGAGATCCATGGGGTGTGCCCCTGGGATCCGTGGGATGATGGAAATTCTGCAGATAGCTCCTGAAATACTGCTTTTCTCCTCACATGAATTCTTTCCAGAGGTAGTGTTTGCCCTTGGCAAAACAAATTTTGATACAATAATGTTTATAAACAGCACAGGGCACCCAGAATCTTTCACATCTGTCAGATGTCCCAGTACAAATCTTCCTGCTTTTTGAGTGTGCATAGAAATGAAGGAAAAACCTCTGAGTGATGAGGATCCAAGGAAATGAAGCAAAATGGGATCTTTTATTGTTTATATTTGCATATGAAAATTGATTTCTTTTTCTGGAATTGCAGTTTCCAATCTCATTCTGCCCCTTTCAGATTGGCCATGAAACAAAATGTGTTTTTCAGAACAAACTGAAGAAGGGTTTTCCTCCACAGACCCTTTTCAAAGGCTCTGCCAATTTTTGGGCTGACTCATCAACCTGTCTACTTAGCTCAAAAATCAGATTATTTTTCAACTCCAGTATCTTCATGAAAGTGTTTTCATGGAGAATCAATACAGAAACAATGTCTCTGTACTTTTCAGTTCCAAATTCCAAACAGCAACATGTCTAGATACTGCTACTAATGATGACATTACAATTACTATTACTATTACTATTACTATTACTATTACTATTACTATTACTATTACTATTACTATTACTATTACTATTACTATTACTATTACTATTATTTTTAATGATGCTGAATTCTATCTTTATTTTATGATTATAAAAGAGGGCTATATGATATTCCTATCTTTTCCTTATAAACAAACAGCATTAGAATAGAATCCATTTCCAGTAGTCATGGAATTTAGGGAAGCCTTTACCCTACAAAGCAGTGCCTAGCACAGTAGTGTAAAATAGAATTAATTAACAAAATTAAGCCCTTCTTGCTCTCAACATCATGTTGCCAGCCTTGGCAATAGTGCTTCAAAATGCATTATTTGTTTTTCTCTTTGCCAGTGTGAAATATTGGCTAGAAGGGTATTTGCAGGCTTTGCCAGGAGCTGCACCCCAGGACAAGCTGCACTCCTAAATTCCACAGCAGGGCTGTCCTTTGGCAGCATTCCCTTCCTGAGCCTCAGCAGCACCAGGGCCTGGGCATGGAGTCCTGTGAAAACATTTATTTATTTTATGAAATGCAGTATTTTATGCAATCTGTTTTAATTCATGTGCTTTTACCTATTATACATATTTTAATTTATGTAATTTTGTATATATTCCAGCTAATAAAGCTTTCACCATACAAATTCACTTCATGTCTTGATAGCTGTCAGTGAGTGAATGAAAGGGAATTATGCTTATTAAAAAGATATGTTTTATGAAACTAAATGTTAGTGAATTACAGAATCCCAGAATGGTTTGGGTGGGAAGGGACCTTAAAGCCCATCCAATGCCATCCCCTGCCATGGGCAGGGACACCTTCCACTATTCCAGGATGCTCCAAGCCCCATCCAGCCTGGTCTTGAATATTTAATAAATCTCCACAGGTATGGCAAACTCAATGATTTGCTTGACCCCTAAATTAATAGTAAAAAATATAAGTAATAAATAATAGTAATAAATTGAGACAAAGAAAGACATTCTGTGCAGCCTTATTAGAACATTTCATCAGAATGCATTTCATACAGAAGTTTACAAACCACAAAATGAGAGGATTTTTATTAAAACTGCACAATGTTAGTTTCTACTCATGTACACTAAGATTCTCTTCAAAATTCTTGTAAGCCCCAGAATGAGTTATCTCAAAACTACAAATTCTATACAAATATTATATCCCTTTAGGCTAAAGGGAACATTAAAGATAAAAACAAATATGAGGTATCTTTATCCTCTTAGTCTCAGTTACTATAATGGAATTCAACTATTTTCTTGTGCATGATTTGTCTCCACACAAAGAAATAACAAAATATCAAAAACTGGGGAAAAGACAGAATTTCTTCTTACAGTGATTTTGTTTCAGGGGTCTGATTTATGCCAAGGAAAAATATATCTCTTTACTCAAAGAAAATTGAGTAACTCCCAGTGCCTGTGGTGGTTCTGTAACAGGATTCTGTGCTTTCTCAGCTTTCCTTACAGGATTTTTGAACACAGTCCTAAGTTTTGGGGTTTTTGTAGGAAAACAAGGACCCCTTTTTCAAGTATTGAGCAAAAATAGATATAGAGAAGGGAAAATGGCAGAATTATTACAATTTAACACCTTAACACAGCTTAGAAATGCCAATATCCATCCTAACCTTGTTCCCAGGGAACAAGGGACAGGATAAGGTAATATGGCCACAAATTTCAACCAGAGGAGTTTCGGATTAAATACTGGGGGGAAAAAAAACTTCTTCATGGAAAGGCTCTGAGGCATTGGAAGGGTTTGCCCAGGGAGGTGGTGGAGTCTCCATCCATGGAAGTGGATGAGATTCAGAAAATGAGCCCAGGGATATTCAGTTAAAGGCTGGATTTGATGACCTTGGGGGTCTCTCCAGCCTTAATGATTTTGTCAGGAAACAACTGGGAAATCTCAGTGTGAGGGGACACATCAGGTCAAGCCATCATAGCCCACCCAGGGTGTTAAAGTGTTTGGGTAAATTAAAACAAATAACACAGTGAAATCTGACTCCTGGTGGAATGATCTCAATTAATTTTGTTACTGATCCCTTGATGGTATTGGGTTCATCTTTGCCACCCTTGGACCAGGTTTAAGGTTGAAAGGGGATTTTAAACCACCTAAGTTAGTTTTCCTCAGTTAGGCAAGGTGGAGGATGACAGCATGCTTGGGGACTGAAAAGCACTTTTCAGCTATTACAGATTAGCAGCATGTTTACTCAGCAGGCTCTTTTTGGATGAGTTCCAAAGCTACCAGAAATGGACTTTTGTAATAATTTTCTTAAACATATTTAATTAAGGAAATAGCAGATGTTTAAAACTCAAGCTGCCACAACCCCCAAACTCCTTGCTTTGGCCAAAACCATTCAAGCCACTCTCAACAAACACCTCATCAATCTTAAAAACCCTGTGTGCAATTCTGCTGGCTGCATGAATTTTATCCTGTGTTCTCCTGCTTTTTAGCAGATTTAATTAGCCAGTTATTTTTTGCTGGTTCTCTTAATCCTTATTTTTCAAGCAATGACTGTTTAGTTGTGTGAGCAGCTCCTTGCCCAAGATCTACATCCCTGTTTATAAAATATCTGGGTTTAAAGTCTTCCTAAAAGGCACTTAAATAATTGCCTTTAATTTTACAGAGAAAAATTAGTGGGAAATAAATCTTGTGATGTTTTTGATGACCATGTATTGCAAATGTGTCTGACCTAAGTGAAGGATTCCCCAAAAGTGAAATTTGTGTTATACCATGTCATTAAATTTTGCCAAATCTGGGCTTTTCAGAGTAACCCCAAGATCTAAAAACCCTCCTGAACCTTCAGCTTTAGCTCAGTAAATTGTAAATATGCCATTTACAAGATGATTATTATGAAAACTCTTCTGAATGACCTGAGAAAGAGGAATATTCCTGTTTGAAATCTGATTTTGGTTTGTAAGGCTGGAGGAATCTGTCTCTGAAATGGGGATGTTTTTCAACATTTCAGGATTCTGCTGAAGGAAAACCAGCAAAAGAACAATTTTAAGCCCAAAATACTTAGTCACAACAGGCCCTTAAAAAGACCAAGTTCTAAAACTCCTGTAGTTTGAAATTGTTCTACTTTACTCAGAGGAACTGTATGAGCTGATACCAACAGTGTTACTGCACCACTCTATTACAGCAGGTATGACTATCCAAGGAATTTTTTCACCTGATTGCTTTTTCCTCATCTAAAAGCAACTTCTGAGTTCTGACTAAACTTTATATGTTGTATTTTTTCCTTAAAAAAAAAAAAAAAAAAACCAACAAAAACAACAACAGAACTAAACAAAGGCAATGGAACATTCTTTTTTAAAATCCATTTTTATGATGCTTTAATTCAGGAATAGCACAAGAGTGACAGGACAAGGGGGAATGGCTTTAGGCTGAAGGAGGGCAGGGTTATATGGGATTTTGGGAAGGAATTACTCCCTGTTAGGGTGGGAGGCCCTGGCACAGGGTGCCCAGAGAAGCTGTGGCTGCCCCTGGATCCCTGGAAATGTCCAAGGATGGGGCTTGGAGCAACCTGGGGCAATGAAAAGTGTCCTCCCCATTGCAGGGGTGGCACTGGATGGGCTTTAATGTCCCTTCCCACCCAAACCATTCTGGGATTCCATAATTCCCTATTGCTAAAACAGGTGCTGACCAGGTAAAATATTCCCAAACTGAAGAGTTAATTTAGAACTGGGAGATATGTTTTAAATGGACTCAGTGCAGAGTGTGGGGTAAAATGTTTCACCCAACTCCCTGTCACTTAAATCTGAACAATGCAGAGATTTCTACCCCTGCTCAAAGGTGTTGTGGCCAAGCTCTTTGCTCCTGAATGCCAGCAATGTCTCTGTTTGCTGTGTGTTGATTTTGGAGGGGCTGTGCAGACTGCAGAAAATGAACACACGGAGCGAGCTCAATTTATAAACCAGAAACTTAATATAGCAGCAAGGGCTGCAAGATTAGCACAAGCCTGTTTGGGACCATCTGGCTGCAATCAGCTTCTCCTCAGGTGTGGTGTCCTGCAGCTGCTGTGCCCTGACAGGCTCTCCCTGTTCCCATCTTCCTGCATTTGCATTTCTTCCTCCTCTAAAAAGGGGGGAAAGCCCCCCCAGCTCCCAGCCATGGTTGATTGTGAGTGTGTGATGTAGTTCAGGGCTGTTGTGTTTGATAATTAATTAGGTGAGCAATGCTGTGGTCACCTGTAAGGTGAATTGTGAGGCCAGGAGTGCTCCCCTCACCACCACTTGTCACTCTACCAAGATAAAGCAGGTCCTAAACTTCTCATGCAGCGAGGCCCAAATGTCCTCCTTTCTCCATATTCCCAAGATTTAATGAATTTCATTATTCTTTTTTAATTTCCATGCTCTTGCAGAATAAAGGTCCCCAAATCATTAACTAATTTGATATGTCTTGAGTACCAATTCAATTCTTGGGTCCCCTGAGAACCTGAGCCATCTTGTTCAAACACCTCTTAACTTAGTTTCATAATTAGATACACCTTGATTGATGGGGTTTTGTATAGCACTTGCAGAGGAAAGGAAATAAACCTAATTGTTATCACAATTTAGCAGGTTTTAAGATTAAAAGTTTTAACCAAATCAGTGATTTCCAAGAGGAAACAAAGCCCTGCTCTGTTGTAGCACAAGGTAAGGAAGGTCTTTCAATAGTGAATTATTTGTGGGGGGAGAGAAACTGATATGGCAATTATTAAGAAAGTTATTTCCATTTTGGGTGTGTATTTATATGAAAAGAGGGACATGTAATTTTACCTGTTCTAATAGCTAAGTCATTCCAAACAGGAAGTTCATGGTGAAATAAGTGTTGGAAATAAATTGTTAGGTAGAGTTGAAGCAAAAGGAATAAAGTGTTGTTTTGTTTTTCTTTTTAATTAAACACTTTCCTTTTAGAAGACCTTACAGAAGAGCCCTTTTTAATTAAAAAGGAAGTAATTTTGAAAGCCAAATGTAGAATCCAGATATTTCTGCTTTCTCCCATGCCTGCAGAGTCCTAATATAGCCAGGCACTGTGGCAGAGTGACTTCAGGTAACTTCAAAGGTTGGATTTGATGATCCTGGAGGCCTTTTCCAACCTTTCAGTATTTTATTATTATTATTTCCAATATTTTATTATAGCTGAGGTGCGAGTGACAACACCTGAGACAACACAGGCAGGAGTTTATCTCATTGATAGAATCAATCCTGTCTCAAAATCTCCCTTCTTACTGAACAAACTCATCTTGCAGAGATAGAAATGAGAAATTGTTGGTCACTCTGGAGCACAAGTTACTTTAGGACAGAAACAAAGATATGAAAATCTTAATCTGGGGGCAGAATCAGTGGATAAACTTCAAATAATTCCCTTCTTGTTTTTTTGCAGCTGAATAAGACCTTCAGAGGAAGGCACTGGGATACATTTAAATAAAACTGGAGCAGGTTTTCTGTTTCTGATATTGTTTATCCATTAGCCCAGTGTGCAGCAGTGAGCACTTTTAGTAGTGTTACCTCAGTCATGTCTGGGTGATCTTGGGGTTTGCCTGGTTTAGTTTTTGGGGTGTTTTAATAAAATCTTTAAGAAGTCAGTTCAAGTTTGGAGGAAGTTTGGAACAGTGTGCAGTTTTTATAGACAAAATCTGTGGCCAACACATTGTGTGCTCTGGGATTTTGCACTAATGGTGGGGAGAAGGGTGAGAAATGGGGAGAATTTTGGCATTTTGGAAGAAAACAGGCCTCAGTTCTGTAACCACCAGTTTAATGAATGGGCATATCCAGGCAGGTTTTACCAGGAGAAATTAAGCAGGTTGTTTACATGCAAACTCCTGTCTGCTTTGGTGAGTAACTCTTGTCTCAGGTGAATGCTCATCATCTACTGATTGACAAAGGTAATAAATCTGGTAAGGGTTGTCATTAGCTCAGAGAGGAAGGTGAAGGAAATCTAGATGGGAAATTTCTAAACTGAAGCAGAGGAGCTTTTGTCATGGCATTAATTTGCTTATTAATTGGCACAGAATGCACATGGCTGAGTAGGAAAGGCTGGCAGAAAAAGGAGCAGGGAAACTGAAAGAGAAGCTCCAAACTGTAAAATGGAACCAAAGGGACCATTATGTCAGAGGATGCTGAATGATGCTCATCTGTCTCACCACAGTTGTCATAAACTCATTAATTTTTAGGTAGGAGGGAGAGCCTGTATAAAATGCCTGTTGTGGCACAGCAAATAAAACAATACAAATTAAACAAATACAAATTAAACAAATAAAACTTCTACTGTCTGGTCCAAATTCATGAACCTGGTTTGTCTTTTCTTGCCTCTTGACCTACATATTTAATTTCTCTCTCAGGACTCATGTGAGTCCTTTCATTTGTCACAGCCTTACACACATATTTTAGTTAAGGGTTAGGAATGCCACAGAGAGCCAGTTGTACCCTATTCCTATCAAACACAGCTCCAGCCTGGAAAAAATTAATTCCTAATAATATAATTCAGCCAGTTTTTATTAATGAGGTCTATTGAGGGAGGAGGTCCAAGCCATTGGACTGTGACTCAAATAATTTCCTAGTTCCTTCTGTGACCTTGAGTGAGTTATCCGTGGCTGGAGTTTTCTGAGGCTCCAAAGATTTTGGAAGCTGATTGACTGTTCTGGTTCATTGGCTAAAGTGAAAAATTATGCAATGATGAGGTGAAAATTGTTGGTAAAACAGGAAAAACAAAAATAAAACCCCAAAAAGAAATAGGTTCTGCTCAACAACTGAGTTTTGCTCTTAAAGTTTCTTTCTGGCTTTATGCCTTTTTTATTGTATCTGGGAAATTTCTGAAACAAATATTTGACTTGTATAAAAATTAAAATATAACAAGAATGCTTTCATTACTCGTGCTTCCTAGAACAAGCAATTTGACTTGAATAATCTAATTAACTATAACTTCAAATTTGACTGCTTCCTGAAGTGCTATTTTTTAATAAAAAAATCACAGTTTTAGTGTCATGCTTTTATATAGAGTATTTCATTACACTTTTCATTATGTCAGATTGGTAAGTTTTTAGAGACAGTGACTATGCCAGTGTGAAAACTTCCAGCATTTCCACAGCAAGTGCTCTATTTGGTAATAAAAATAAATGCATGGAGCTATTTTTGACTTATGCTCACCCTAAACTTAGGTGACAGTGTAAGGAGGTGAAAGGGAAGGGATTGACTGCTAGGAAAACTTGTAGCCATTAAAAGAAAAATGCTGAAAGAAAACAACTATTTCTATGATCTCATAATGAGTGAAATAAGACATTGGAATACTGAGTTTCTTATTGTGCCACAGGAACAGCTGGACCAAGCAGGACTTATCCTGATGTTCAAAGGTCTTTATCTGGAGTAAAACCTCCTCTGCTGGTTCACAAATCTGTCAATCAGAACTGAAAGTTGGACGAGAGGATCACTGCCAGTTCCAACTGAACGATTCTCTCCTATTTTTCCATATTCTCTATAAATTTTACATAAATCTGTTTCTATTTTGAGCAGAGCCCAGAGATGTGATGGGAAGAGTGAGGGGTGCTCTGTGGAGGTGCAGCTGGAAGGTGTTAAACTTTGTGTCAGCTCCACAAAGACAAAGATTTACTGAATCCTGTGACCTTCAAAGGCAGGGTCAAGGTCTGTAAGGTCAGTTCAGGCATGATTACACCTGACTTACCATTTTCTGAGCCTGCAAAAATTAATCTAGCCAGAGCCTGATTGTCTTCTCCTTTTTGTGTAAAAACTCTGGGAGAAATGTGGAAAGAAACCTCTTAAGAACACAGAGCTGATTGAAGAATATGCAAACATTTTTAGCAGGCTCCCTGTTGGGAAAATTATTACTTATTATATGTTTTTATTGAGACAGAGAGAAGCTCTTTCAGATGGCTGTTTTTCAGCTTTTAACTGGTTTCAGGCACTGTTAATTAATAAATATTAGTCAATGTGAGGCTGTTTTGTTGGTCTTGTGTGCATACACTCAGGAACAAAAATACACAGATATAAAGCCAAAATCCAGACTGAGCCCTTCTGTTCTTAAATAGTTTTCTTAGCATTTTTAGCATTCAGCATTTATCTGTCAAATGAATTTATGGGAAACACTGACATCAGTCACTTTAGGCCATAAAATCTTTTTAACAAGAGGGTGTAACACTTCCCTTCTGGGAGTGTGTGGAGATTCCTCCCAGGAGTGGGGACACCCTCAAGGTCACTCCTTGAGGCTGAGGAAAGAGATTTGGCCATTGGGATGGGTGAGGGACATCAATCCCTACTTAATAACTGTTTTTCTATTTTTAATATAATTGCTTCAATAAATAGTGCACTGTGCTCAGAGTTAGAGCTGTCTTATTACCTACTACTCTTTGTAGTAAATAATTCTGATTAAGGTATTTATTGTCCCTATCAATTCAAATAAATAATTTTTGCTAGTGGAAAAGCAACAGGCACATGTTGGCTGGAAACAAATAGTTAAGCAGCACGTGTAGTGAATAAATCAGCTGGTGTTTGAAGCAAGGGTGAAATATGGGACAAGTCTGTGGTTTGGAAAGTACCATAAAATTCCTTAGGGAAAATGCAGATTGGACTTGGCTTTAACCTCTCCTCAAACACAGATACAGGTCACAGCAAAGGTCCTCTCTAACACCCCAACACGTCTGACTGTTGTCAGACAGGCTGTAAATTGGATTGCTCCAGTTATGTGGGAATTCTCTGGGAAGAATGACAGTGCAGTAAATAAAGGTCTCTGGAGGATTGTCACAGGCTTGTATCAGCTTGGTGAGTGCCAGTGTGGACTGGAGCACTGTAACATCTATGGGCATTTAACTGCTGCACATCCTACCCTGCCACTGCCTCCCAGGAATTATGGAAGTGGTGATGTGAATTGGCTGAGATTGCAATTTTCCCCTCTTTTCCCCATCCCACATCAAACACACGGCAGTGCCCGGCCCAGGCAGCGTGCAGAATTAACAAAGGCACTGCAAAGAACATCTGCAACTACTTGGAGCCACTTGGGAGCACAGTGCAGACATGTTAAAGGAGAAATTTTCACAGCTTTTTTCTTAGATTATTGTATCTGACAAGTGCCAGGCTTTGTTTGGGGTTTGCAGTTGTTGCGTGTCAACATTTCCTGCGCAGGGATTCTTAAAAAAACAAACAAAAACCCAAATAACCTTTGGACCTGCTGAAAACTGGAGTGGAAGTTATTTGGGAGACTATTTGTTTTCCAGCTCTCTAGCACTGAAAAATCATAGAATCACAGAATATCCTGAATTGGAAGAAGCCCACCAGGATCATGGAGTCCAACCCTGTCCCTGCACTGACACCCCAACAATCCCACCCTGTCCAAACTGTCCTGGAGCTCCTGGGGCTGTGCCCATTCCCTGGGGAGCCTGGGCAGCTCCAAACACCCTCTGGGGAAGAGCCTTTCCCTGATGTCCAGCCTCTCTCACAGCTCCAGCCCTCCCTTTGTGTCCTGCAGTGCCCAGTGAGCCTCCCCCAGTCTCCTCCTCCCCAGGCTGAACAAGCCAAGTGCCCTCAGCCACTCCTCCCACAAATTCCCCTCCAGATCTACATCAATGGGCTGTGCTGTGTATCCTCCAAACCACTGTTATGTTACCTAGAGGAGGCAGGAGTTCTGAATAGATCCTTGGGCACTAATTATAGGGAGAACAGTAGAAATTTTGCCTTGATAATGTTCTTGGTAATTATCCTTTATGACATTGTAAATCTGATTTTTTTTTTCCCCAGGTTTTATGTCTGCTCATGTTCCTCTGTGAAACAGTGGAGTTTATTTAAAATTAGCAGCAGTTTTATTAATGACACTCAACATTTCCAGTAATGGCTGTATAATGTAAATCCTGTAAAGTGCTTAATAGGACACAGCTTCTTGTTTGGATGTGTGTGGTGATAAATTAAAAAGAAACCAATAAAACATGGAGCAGAAGGAGAGAAAGCTGGAGAAGTTTCAGGGCAGTGAACAGAGAGATGTGGCCAATAATGATGTGTATCACAGGTCACCACAGGACAGTGAATAACCTTTGTGTTTTTACAGGATTTTTCCTAAACTCTCTTGATTTTGTTAAGGTTTTTTTTTCCACCAGCAGTTCTTGGGTTTGCATCTGGATGGGTTAGGGAGGACATTACCTATAAGCCATGCCCTGAATGGGTTCAAAGCCAGCTGGATGGGGCTTGGAGCAGCCTGGAGGAGTGGAAGGTGACCTTGGCCAACTATTATATTTCCATGAATACTTGGATTATTTAATAGAAAGTCCTTTTCTTTGATAAAACACAGGTTTCATGTTTGCCATACCTTCAACTCTCTGAAGAATTCTGTTTGTGTCAGTGAAATATGACATCTTTGCTTTGACAGGAAGGGAATTTGTTTTAGGAATTGGCTGACTGGTAGTGAGGTCCCTGAACATCCATTACATTCTTCACTGTACCAAAAATGAGAGTGGGGTAGTTAAAAACTCAGTTTAAAGTCTTCTGGTAAATGAGAGTTCACTCTAAAAACTGCAAAACAAAGTAAGCCCAGGTCCATTAGGCTGCCACAGATACATTGCTGTTTCTATTTCTGTGTGATTTCAGTTGTCAGCAAAAGTATAAATACTTTTGGGAGATCCAAATCCTACTTCCAGTGCTAATATAAATCTATGATTTGTGTTATTAGCCAGCTTCTTGCTGACCCATAAACTTCCAGGACTGTTTTTTATGACAGGAGATTTATGCAGGATATGGGGGGAATATCAGTAATTTAAAAGTAATTTTAAGTGGAAGTGATTGATCTCTTCTAGAAATATAAAATAATAATGTTTGAAGTGACAGGAAAATCTGTGGGAAGCTCTGAATAATAATATATACTAGTGTTTAAATATATTATGACAATCCCTCTTTAAAAATCAAACTGCAGCTCTAAATCATGCCCTGATAGCTCTTATTATCTGAATTACAAACAGCCATTGCCTAGGATGTGGATGTGGATATATATATGGGGTTTAATTCTGTCATTTTTAAGCATTGGTCAGTGTTTGGAGGTTTTTTTCCACACTGAGAGAAGTGTTTTTTCTGGCAGAAACAGCTTTCCCTGTTTCCTCGAGGTCAATGCCCATCCAGAGCACATAATATATGTCCTGAAATGTATGCATTGTCCTAAAAACTCAGCTGGCTGGAATTTTCAAACTTGCCTAAAGGATATGAATGCCCAGCTCTCATTAATTTTAATTCAATTAATAATTTGGTTACTCATTTCCCATTTTTATTTTAATGGGAATTGGGCATCCAAATCCCATAGGCAGGTTTAAAAATATCAGCTAGAAGATAATGAATATCCAAGGGAATGAAGTTCCAGAGCAAGTTGGAACTTCTCTGCTGTGAAAGTTCTGCCAAAGAGCCTCTTTGCTGTTTTGTGCAGTCAGGAGTCACAACTGAGGTTCTTCCACAAAAAGACAAGACTCTGACAGTTCTTCAGAAGTTCCTGTTTGAGAAAAATACTAAGAAAATGTGGGGGTTTTAAATACCTTTCATCTTACTCGACTTTTATTTCATGGAAATTTCAAATAATGGTATAAAGAGTCTGTTTCTTCCTGCTGTTGTATCTGATATACCTTTCATAAATTCAGAACTTATTGTCAAATCTAAAACTGGTGACCAAATCAACAGAAGCTATTATTTGTCTTATCATTTTGAATGGCTTTTCTCTATTTTTAATGTTTCTGGGGAGCAATATTCCTTTTTCCTTTTAATTACCAGATTGCAGCCTCTTTTGTGTACAACAGAACTATCATGGAGAAATTAAATTTCTCAATTAGCAATGGAAAAAGAAGAGCAGTTTAACTGGCAAAATAAGCAAGTCAAACCTCTCTTAATTAATTTTATCATTGCTTTTTTTTTTTTTTTTCCCAGAAAAAAATGCAGTTTAGCTTCACAGGGGAAAATGTCGCCTAATCATGCTACATTTAATTGGAACAAATAATTATAGTGAAATATTAATCATTATGCTCTGAAGGCCCATTTGAAATGTAATCAGTGTGAATGGAAGCCAGCCTGCTTCCTGCATTAATTTGAGCTGTAACCTGGATCAGGTGTGTTCCTCAGGAATCTCAGTCCAATTCTTGTAGCCATTGTAAAGCTGGTAATAACTTGAGTATAAAATTTCACATAACTAAGCCACTGGATATGAAAATTCCCACTGTGAGAGCCTGTGCACATCCTGGAAGAAACATTAGGATGCAGTTTTTTTTTGTTTTTTTTTGCTTATGTGCTGTCAGTATCCATTGTCATGGTAATCCCAGTGGAATTTTGCCATTCAATTCCATGGAAGTGGAGTTTCTCAGAGCCATGAGCTTGTAAAGAAATGCTTTCAAGAACTGGGGGGGGGGAAAAAGGTAAATAATGTGATTGCATCCATCAGTTTGCATTGCATCAATCAGCTTCCATTTAAATGCCCTCTGTTGTTAAATTGAAATGAAGATGGATTTGTTGTTCTGGATGGTTTAGACATCTATTAATTATACATGCACATAATATTTAATTATCCTAAGTGTGGCAATTTTGTTGAATTAGAGATGGATTATTCCATTCAGAACCCAGCAATTGGACTTTATGATGTTTGTCAGTTCATAATTATCTTGGAATCCCTGCATGTGATGTGGGTACTGGGAAGTTTGGAAATCCTGCAATTTGAGGAGCCTCTTGTGGCCTTCTGGATGCCCATGGGAAGACTGAGCCCATGAAGTTTATTTATAACTTCTTCCAAGCTCCTGACTGAGCTGTCCTAGGGGAGGGTAGGTGGGTCAGGAAAAGGTTTTTCCCCCAAAGGGTGTCAGGCTCAGCCCCAGGAGCTCCAGGAGAGTTTGGACAGCACTCCCAGGGATGCACAGGGTGGGATTGTTGGGGTGTCAGTGCAGGGACAGGGGTTGGACTGGATGATTCCCTTCCAACTCAGGATATTCTGTGGTTCTGTGACCTCTGGGTGAAGAAGGAGAAAAGAAGACACACTCAGAGAATTCACTGGCAGAGCCCAAGCTGAGCTCTCCAATTTCAGCAAGCAATTAGAGCACTGAGTGATTTCCTCCCCAGAGTAACTGTTCAGATGCTGTGCAGTGTTTCCCAGTTAAGAAAACCCTAGATTTTCCATGTGCCTCAGCATCAAGGATCAGTTGTATTACCTGTGCAATCAGAGCAAGCTTTGCTCACTTTCCCTCTCTTCCTGCTTTGGTCTTTCCCTGCTCCTTAAGTTTTCCAGTGTTTTGCTTTCCCCAGGAAGAGCTGTGGCTGAACATTCCTGCTCAGCCAAGGTGTGAGTGGAAAAATGTGTGGGAGAGGGGGAAGAGAGAGGGGTGGGGAGGGAGAAAGCTCATCTAAGCTCTTTTCTGGGAAGGCTTTGGAGTTCAATCTTTCTGTCAGGTGCCTTTGACAGGAGTCAGGACTCAGTGAATGGATGAAAGGGAGAGAAGAAAATAGCAAGGCCGAGGCAATTTGAGATAGTATCCGGTGTATCTTGGAGTGAGATAGCATTCAAAGGCCAGGTTTAATTTAAGCAATGGCTCTGTGGAGTGTATTAACCTTTCCACCCTCCCTCCCTCCCCCCATGCTGAGCACTAACTGTCTTTTCTGGCTTTTTTAGAAGTGTCTTCCCAGCTCTACTGCACCATTTTTCATATCCTCTTTGAAGGAGATATGTCCCTGAAATTATCTTTTTAGAATCATGCTAATCCATCTGCTCTATCCCCCAGTAAGGAAGGTAAATATGGATTGTGAATGACAAAAGCAGGGAGACGGGAGGATGGAGAGGCAGGAGTAAGGATGGCAGCAGGATGGATGGAAATAATGGAGTTAGCAGGGCAAAATGAAGGGACCAGGGGGAATGTGGGTCAGCTATTCTGCCAGCATGAATGTCACAGGTGTGCTGCCTTTGGTAGATCTGTGCCCATTTATTCCAGCAGGAAAGTTAGCCCTGCTTTCTAGTCCCAGCTAATTATAGCTGGTACCTCAGTCTCCTGTCTGTGCATGGGGATGACCTGGGGTTTATATCCTCTTCTTTTCTTCTCTGATCTCTGACCTGACTTTGTAATGCCTCCTGAAATACTTGCTGGCTTAATCTACTGAGTTTGGCATCTGTGACTTGGACAGGACTAAAAACCCACCCCTCTACTCAGTAATTGAGAATTTGAGTTCTAGTTAGGATAAATTGGACTTTAAATTTTTTTTGTTATTATTATGGACATTTTTATATGGAATTTTTAAATTAAGCTCTAAGAAAAGAGACAAAAGAAAACTATCATATGCTTATGAAGTTTGTTAAACCATTTTTTTTTTCACTTCAATGGTGTTTTGCCATGTAGAAAGGCTGCACACCTGTCACAACTCTCCCTCTGTGCTGGCACTGCTGAGGCCCCTCAACTTCTGTGTCCAGTTTGTGTTTTACAACAGCAACAAATAACAACTTCAGATATTTCCAGTATTTTCAATAATCCATACTGTATATTAAGACCCTCACAGCCATTTCTTTTCAGTAGAGAGTGAAAAAGAAGCTGGAAAATCAATGTAACCATCAACTGAATCATTATGTCTGAAAGTGTAACAAGGGTAGCATGTTGAAATTAATTCATCCAGATGGCACCAGAGCTCACAGGCTGGAATGATTTCTCTAATGCACATTAGGAACTAGTGAAATAGCTTCAAACAGGGATCTGGATAAAAATGGCTTGGTGTATTTCAGCTGCAGTTCCTCCTGAGTTTGTGTAATGGATAAGCTCAGACACTTCTGACAAAGTGGTCCATGAGAATTTTGTAACGGGCTCCACCATGGAGCTCTCTCTACATGACAAATGGGGCTGCAAGAGCTCTCCTGGTCTGCTGACAAGCCACAGATGAAAAACACTGACAGCACTGCCCACAGAAAGAACAAGTTGTGTAATTTACCGTGGGTCACACATTTTTAATGTTGTAAAGTTACGTCCAAAGCTGTCACCTTCACAGATTGAGTGACCTCTTGTGATAGTAAAGGTTATCATATAAAGAAATGCATCTTGCAACTCATTAATCTTTAGAGAAACAGCCAGAAGGATTTCTGACTGCTGTTTGCAAGTACCAAAAAGTATGAGACCAAACACTGCTGCAAAAGTTTGTGGGGAAAATAAATCAATATTTTGGAACAAAAAGATGTTGTATCTTCTTTCTAGGTTGGAGTGACTTTGATCTTTAACTACTTACAAATGAATCCAAATAGAGTTTGGGGCTTTCTGAAGTTTGCAAAAGTGATTTGCATTTCAAAAGGCCCTGCAGTAAACACCAGTTAAGGTCCCAAAAGTCTTCTAAGAAGATGATTAACTTGAGAAATCCTTTGCTAATAATTAGGGGCTGACCCCTAGGTGAAATCACATATGGTGGAAAAAAGATCATGTATCACAATGCACTGGAGGAAGGACTTAGAAGTCAGTTTCTTTATTAAATCACAATTAAGTCTGTGCTAGAACATTTACATTCCAGTTCCCAGAAAGGTAAAGAAAGAAGAATGAAGAATGTTTAACAGCATTACAAAGATGTAGTTTACTTTTCTGGGAGCTCTCTAGAGCCACAGGAATTGATAAGCAATGCAGTGGTTGTGAGGCACACAGCGATTTTCCTGCCAGGAGATTGGATCCCACTCGCTGTGTCAGGAGCCCAGGGGTGCTGCTGCACTAAAATGCATTTGCAAAACGTGCATGTCTTGGGTTGTAATACAGGATGTGACCAGAAATGTGAATTCTGTCCCCATCTGCTGAGCCGGGTGGGGCAGTGACCCTGATCTCCTGGCACATATTATCTGCTAATGGGCCAGCTTTAAACCAGCTGGGCAATCATCTTTATCTTTCCCACAGCCCATCCTCCCTCCAGGAAGATATCATCTGCTGCTGGCCCATTCAGTCCCACTGCATGGCTGATAAAATTCCATCATCCCACTGGGAGATGCTCCAGCCAGGGGAGCAGCCAAGCCTTTCCTACCCAGATAAAAACTGAGATTTTGGACACCAAGGGACCTTCTTTCCACTGGATTCCAGAGGAAAACCAGACCTTTCCACATCATCCCTGCACCTTCAGAGGAAACTGCACCTTCTCCAGGAGCACTGCTCCAGCTGAACCACATCTGCCACTGCAGGAGGATGCAGCCACCATTGAATGGGACTGTGCCAACACCCTGACTGACTGACGGGTGTCAGCTTGGATTCTGACTCTGGCAGTGTTGGGATTGTTCTTTGTAATTCTGTATTTCTATTTTAATTTTCCTAGTAAAGAACTGTTATTCCTAATTCCCATATCTTTGCCTGAGAGCCCCTTAATTTCAAAATTATAGTAATTTGGAGGGAGGGGGTTTACATTCTCCATTTCAAAGAGAAGCTTCTGCCTTTATTGGCAGACACCTGTCCTTCAAACTAAAACACAGCTCCTGCTGCCTCCCTGAGGATGTGCTGAGAGCCCGAGCTGAGAGGAGCCGTGCCTGGCAGCAGCCATTCTCCAGCTGGAAACTGCAGGATCCCCAGCCTGAAGTGCTGCAGTTTACAAAAAACACAAAAACAAAAGTGTTGGTGGAGCTTAAGTTTTTCCAAACCCAGGATGAATGGATGTTGTCTATAGTTGTGAAGAAGGACACCTGATGATGAACTATTAAGTACTGAGCCACTCCTGGCCCTTGACAAGTCCCTGTGTGTGCAAAACAAATCTGTTTAATTTGTTGCTTTCAGTATCAGACACAGAATAACTGTAGGGCAGCTATCATGGACTCATGGAATGGTTTGGGGTGCAAGAAACCTTAAAGCTCATCCTGTGCCATGGGCAGGGACAACTTCCACTAAGTTGCTCCAAGCCCCATCCAGCCTGGCCTTGGACACTGCCAGGGATCCAGGGGCAGCCACAGCTTCTTTGGGCACCCTGTGCCAGGGACTAATCATCCTCACAGGGAAGGATATTCCATCCAAATCTCCATGCCATAAAGTAGATGTCACAATCTGTCCTTGGTAGGAGTAATATCTGTCCTTTGCCAAGACACATTTATTTCCTTTTGGTAAGGAAAAGCACAGAGGAAGATGTTCAGCCCAGGAACTGTTCTGTCCCCATTCCCTTGCCTTGCTGCACACACCTGGGCTCAGGTGGGACATCCTCCACCCCTCATCTCATGTGCTGTGCCCACAGCTGGGGATGGGCACTGTGCCTTCCCCACTGCTGCAGCAAACAGAAAGTTTTGGAGCTGACCTCTTTCCCTACCACCCCAGCTAACAGAGATATTTAAATCAATCCTTGCTTTAAACATATCTGTCTTCCCGTGTCACTGGACTGTCACAACACCTCCAGATGTCAATCTTTGTGATTACAGCTGAATATTGACTTTCCAGAACTCATCCTTGGCAGAGCAACCATTTCCTCACCAACAAGGGAAGGAGCTGCCCTTGCTGAAGGTGCCAGAAGAGTTCAGGTTTCAGAGTTCTCTTTTCAGAACGCTGAAGAATATGCCATGAGCTGCCTTTTTAATCTACATATCTCTGACAAAAGAAGACTTTCACTCTGTTTTCCTTAGCAGCAACAGTTCAAATGCAGACACTGCAGAAAGGGGAAAAAAAAGAAATAAATTGTGAGACTATAGAAAAATTGCAGGAGGAGGAAGGGTTTAGATCACTGAAGGCTGGCACAGTGAGTGAACCTAAATGTTTCACTGGTTTTTTCTCACCGGATAAATATTTGAGTTTAAAGTCAGGAGAAACTTATTCTTAAGGGTGAAAAAAAAGCAAACTCTGAAAGGGTTTTGACAATGTAAAATACATCCTCTCCCAAGCTAGCTGATATAAAGAATGCAGTCTTTTAACATGCCTGGGCAAGCTTTAAAAATGACTCAATAGATTGTAGAATTCAGCACATTTTCTTCCCAATTATTTTTGTGGAGATTCTGACAAATGTTTTCTAAAGGAGGAATGGCAGGCTGTCTATTTTATTTTAGTTTTATGGTACTTTTATTTTTATCCTGTCATGAGAAGCAAATGGCAGAACTATGATTAGGATAAGCCGTGTAAGAGGGCTCAATCTGCACAATTTATAGTGCAGCTTGCTTTAATCTGTCAGGAAACGTGTGTTATATTGCCTTTCAATGGAGGAGAGAGCTCTGGCTATATATGTTAATAAATTCCAGCCAGACAGTCCTAAAAGATGCCAACAATTGCTGGAAGTACTTGGAGCAGAAACTGTCTGCATTATTGAATCCCAGGAGGACTCTTTCAGATACTGTGGATTTCTTGAGCAAAAAGCAGACAAACAAAGAAAGCCCCCAGCAACTCTGCTACTTAAAAAAAAACAAACCTTTGGGAAAAACATTCCAAATGTAGTTACCATGATATTTTTATTAATTAGGTTTTTAAAATTTACCAGCCTGATAAAATCACAGTGATTATTATTATTAATACCAGTGATTTCAAGAATTTTGGGTAATTGATTTTTTTTATTGTTTTTTTCTTTTTCCTCTTCCCAATTTTGAATTTATATGCTTTGAAACCCCTGAAGTTGTGAGCTCAGTGCCACCTAAATCACAATGCAGGTTTGTTTATGTATATTTAGTAAATCTGAAAATCTGTATTTGACACAAGGTGTTTTCTCCTGTTTATTTATGTTTATTTTTATTGGATTGCCACTGCTGTCCATTTTCAAATCTTCCCCTTCCTGGTGGATTGATTTCTTGTGCTGAGGTGAATGTGATAGGAAAATTAGATGTAGTATTTGCACTGATATTTTCTGGATTTGGATTCTACAGCAAGCTTTGAAGGTTGAATAACAGGATTCTGGAAATGCCATGGAAATAACTGGGGGTTCTTACTAAAAAAGGGCTATTTACATCATTGTCTGTTGCTGTTTTTGCAATGGGAGTTGCAAGAAAACAGCAACAGGTGTCAACACTGAATGTTACTCTAATCCCAAAGGAGAAGAAACAGCATCTAAGGTTAAGAAAATGAAATTTATGATCTTTGCTTTAAGTAGCAACTTCTCTGGGCACCCTGTGCCAGGGCCTCACCACCCTCACAGGGAAAAATTCCTCACCAATATCCCATCTAAATATTCCCTCTCTTAGTTTAAAACTGCTGCTGCCTTTTCCACCACGACTGGCAGATGTAAAACATCACTCTGCAAAAACAAATTCCTTCATTCCTTACTTCCAGGGCTTTTAGAGTACAGAAAAGGAATACTGTTGCTGTTTATGGCTTCCTAATAGCAGTGTCAAATGCACCTGAATACCTCCCCTATGGCAGGATGCAGACATAAATATGCTTTTCCTCCTTCTGGACTTCTGTAGAGTGGGATTGAAGCTGCCTGTGAGCAGGATGTATGTGATACTTCATTTACAGAAAGGAGTATTATCTCTGCTCCACAACTTGGGCAACAGGGCACTGGACAGACTGGAGAATGTTGGTTTGCTCTAGGATTGTAACTAGATGGGTAGAAATCCCACTTGAGCTGGTTAAAAAGAAATTACTAAATCTTGTATATGCTGCCTTTCCGAAGAAGGAACAAAGTAAAATAAAATATGGAAACCTACCAAAGGAGATGCTAAAGCTGCTATTTGTGTCTGCAAGGGTCTGCAATACTGTTGTTTAAAAAGTCACTGGAGAAATCCTATAAAAACCTGATTACTAAGACATTTTTTGCCAACTCATCAATCAAGATAACACCAGAATTAGAACAGATAACAGATGCAATTGAATTAGTGCAGGTGCCTTTCTAGCTCCCTATGGCAAGGAAAGAGGGCTCTTTTCCCAGGTAACCAGTGTTAGGACAAGGGGAAAAGCCTCATGTTGCACTAGGGGAGGTTCAGGATGGATATTAGGGAAAATTTCCTCACTGGAAGAGACTGTCCAGGGAAGGGCTGGAGTCACCATCCACGGGAGTGTTTAAAACTGGGTAGATGTGGGACTTTACAGCATGGGCATGTAGCAATCAGCAATCTTGGAGGTCCTTTCCAACTCTAACGATTCTAGGATCCCATAGCCATAATAATTTCTGAGTGTGGCCACACTGGAGAGAATGAGATAATATTTTTTATTGGACCCATTTTTTCCCTATACTAAAAGCACACAAAGCTGTGGTCCAACAGGATTGATTTAAAAAAGCAAGTCTGTCCTGTCTTGAGCGAGGCTCCAGCTCACCCTGCTCCTGCAGTGCTCAACTCAGTCTAAAATGGTTAATTTAAAACCTACCAAGATGGGAAAGCCCCCCCAAGCAGGTTGCTTTTGTCTGAGCAGAAAGCACTGCCTGGACCCCACATCATCTGAACCATCTGCCCCACCAAACCACAACCTCGCCTCGCGCCTCCAATTCGACAGTTCCATCCCAATTTATTGCCAAGATATTGCCTTTTCAGTGGCTGACCTCTGAAGCTGGGTGTCAAGCACTCAATTATTTTCACCTGTCAGAAAGTTCTCCCAAGAAGTGATTGAATTCTTCTGGAATGAATTTTTGCTGAGGCGCACCAAACTCTCTTATGAGGCATTTCGGGTTGTGCGGTGCTAACACTGTTACAGGCTCCTTCCCTCAGCACTGCACCTGCCAGTAAAACGGGTTATCCTCCCACATGGTGACCTTACCAACAGCCCAGGATTAAAACTTACCTCACTATTTCATTTTAATCTTTCCAGGAAGCTTTCACACTGTTTTAATAAAAGATTGTCTAACAATTTAATAGAGAACAACTCGGTGCGGAATGTTTCTTTATGAGAGGCTGTAGAAGTACTAAGGATATGATTACAACCTCTGGTAAGAACTTGGGATTCATTATAAAATGTTATAGCTTTTACAGTAATTTCTGCCAAGCCTGGCTGGTATCATCACTGCTGTATCACAGCAGAGGCTGCAAAGAGTAACTAAAACACTGGGAAATTGAGATGCAGCCCCAAGTCCCCTGGACCTCATTTACTGTCAGTGTCCATTCACTTCCACATCTTGACACATCTTCCAGCTAATGAGCAAAACCAAAGTTTATAGGCACCACTCATTAAAATGCAGAGCCCAGTTCTCATTTGTATGAAGCCCAAGGCACATTTTTGCCCTTAACAATTCTTTAGGTGCTCTCCTTCAGCTGATCACTTAAAATGAGGGAAAAGAAGGGAAAACGCACCTTCCACTAATTGAACAAAGGGATGAGTTTAAAATGGGTAAAGGCAGCAATGCACTGAATTCCCAGAGGTACCTGCCTGAATGGGGCACTGCCTTCTCTCTGCCCCCCTCTGCTGCTGGCTTTTTCCACTTCCCAAAGGAAAATTTATAATATCTTCAAATTATAACTTCATACCTTGTGGCACTTCCAGCCAGCCTGTAAAAAGCAATTAAAATAGAATATGCAGAAGGAATATAAACCCTCTTGATTCAGATCTTAACTAAATCTCCAATTAGAAGTTACAAAAACGCTTTCCCTGGAGGTGAGTTAGTCTGTAATTGTCTTATTGCAGTTGTCAGGGACTTTTCCCCTTTCTAGCTAAATTCTTAACAGGGTGAAGGGTTTGGGGCTTTCAAAAACTAATAGAGATCAGGCAAGCCGAGCAGTGTCACTGTCCCTTTGTCACCAAGTTTGCTCAGTGTTTCACCTGAGCCTCAGCCAAATGCTGAGGGTGGGAATTATACACTTCACTGGATGCAGAAACTTCTTTCATGTAACATGAAAAGTTCACCAAATATGGTATTTTTTTATTATTTATTTTTATTTTTTTCCCCTGATTTAATTATATTCTATTAAGATGAATTCTTTAAAAAATAATGAATTTTTATTTTGAGTTTGGCACACTTTGTGTCAACTTTCCTCTACACAATCAGTGTTGCATCTGAAAGAAACTACTTGGCTGCATTTCCTTCTTACACAAAACCTTGATGGGACTTTCTGGGTCACATCACATTTTAAGTTAGTTTACTAGAACCAAGCATTTTTGCTTGATTCATTTATCCATTTAATTTCTTTTCATTTCATTTCATTTCATTTCATTTCATTTCACTACTTGCTTATCTGTTGAAATACAGTCTATAATTTCTGTTCTTTACTGGCTTCACAATAATTATGTAACATGTTACAAGTTAAGATTTCATCTTAAGCTCATGACTTAAGAAAATAATTAAAGCACTCTACTTTTTGCCTGAATGAGGCAAAAGTATAGAGGATAAGAATCACATGATTTCTAACTAGAGGAAGCAGTATGAGGATATTAAGATCACTAAGAAAATGAGGAATAGAAGAAAATTACTTCATCATTAGAAAATAAACACTTCACACATTGATCTGTTTTTGTGCAAATCCACAATTCATATTGCCAAAAATATCAAGTACATTTCAGACTTTTATCTTTGCAACATACACAGAAGAACAATTACTCTTTGTACAAAACCAGCAAGGTGTATAAACTAATTTACTGCCTCAATGCCTGTAATTAATGTTTCCTAACTCAGCTCAGGTCATACAGACCACATTACACCTGTAATTCTCTCAGGTCATTGGTAGTACATCACTACAGAGCTGCTCAAAACCATTCCCAGGCCATGTTTTCTCTCTGGAAAGTGAATATTACTGATCCTGCTCTTTCCCTGGAGGACTGCAACTTCACCAACGCCATAAATTCTGTGAAGACTGTGTGATTTGACAAAGAATTGAGCAAATTACAGGAGAAACAGGAGAAGGAAAATAGTGCATTATTTCAATTTCCAGAGGAGAAGATGGGATATTGGACAGCAATTCCTGTGAGGGGGGGGAGGTCCTGGCACAGGGTGTCCAGAGGAGCTGTGTGTGCCCCTGGAAGTGTCCAAGGCCAGGCTGGAGCAATCTGGGCTAGAGGAAAGTGTCCCTGTCCTGGCAGGAGGTGGCACTGGATGAGCTCTTAAGTCCTTTCCAACCCAAACCAGTCTGGATTCTGTGAGACCAGGGTGCCAGTGTCTTTCTCATGTGGAATTTCTTGTGAGAATTGAGCAGGAGTCTGCAGACTTGCTCCTTCCAATGAGGCCTGGAGTGGTGAGGAGCTGGGGTTTGTCAGGTGGATGTTGCAAAGCCAGGAAAGTCTTGCATGTCATCAAACACCCCTTTGGACCTGGAAGGAAATCTCTGTATCTATCAAGTGGTCTTCTCTTCTCTTCTCTTCTCTTCTCTTCTCTTCTCTTCTCTTCTCTTCTCTTCTCTTCTCTTCTCTTCTCTTCTCTTCTCTTCTCTTCTCTTCTCTTCTCTTCTCTTCTCTTCTCTTCTCTTCTCTTCTCTTCTCTTCTCTTCTCTTCTCTTCTCTTCTCTTCTCTTCTCTTCTCTTCTCTTCTCTTCTCTCCTCTCCTCTCCTCTCCTCTCCTCTCCTCTCCTCTCCTCTCCTCTCCTCTCCTCTCCCCTCCCCTCCCCTCCCCTCCCCTCCCCTCCCCTCCCCTCCCCTCCCCTCCCCTCCCCTCCCCTCCCCTCCCCTCCCCTCCCCTCCCCTCCCCTCCCCTCCCCTCCCCTCCCCTCCCCTCCCCTCCCCTCCCCTCCCCTCCCCTCCCCTCCCCTCCCCTCCCCTCCCCTCCCCTCCCCTCCCCTCCCCTCCCCTCCCCTCCCCTCCTCTCCTCTCCTCTCCTCTCCTCTCCTCTCCTCTCCTCTCTTCTCTTCTCTTCTCTTCTCTTCTCTTCTCTTCTCTTCTCTTCTCTTCTCTTCTCTTCTCTTCTCTTCTCTTCTCTTCTCTTCTCTTCTCTTCTCTTCTCTTCTCTTCTCTTCTCTTCTCTTCTCTTCTCTTCTCTTCTCTTCTCTTCTCTTCTCTTCTCTTCTCTTCTCTTCTCTTCTCTTCTCCTCTCCCCCTATTCATCCCCCATCTCATTATCCCTCTCACAGCTGGACTTGTGAATATCCCTGCTCAGACTCTGCACTTTTCCTTTGAACATTGGCTGTGACAGACAAATGATCCTGCATTAATTCCAGTGTAATGTGCTCTCACTGGGATGTAGTCCACCACAGATTTTAACATTCCTTCAGCAGATGCAGGAGCTCATTATCCATCTTCCTCTGCAGCTCAAGCACATGTGGCTGGGGTATTGCTCTATTAATCATGAGAACCCACAAGCCTGTCTTGATTTAAGAACCCTGAACTCTCCATTAAACTAATTCCTATCTGTCAGTCATAACATTAATGATATGATTAACACGTGTTAAAGTAACAGTAAAGGCTCTGATTTCCACTTGGAAAATGAGAGAAAGGGTTTTTTCTTGGCTTTTGTCTTGTGGAAGTTTTGCTGATTATTTTAAATATTTGGCTTGTGGCTATAAGGGAAGAAAAGACATTTCCAGCCCAAAAGTGATCAACAGAATTGCATTGTGATAAGAAATGGGTGGTTTAATATTCAGATGTCTAAGTAGGGTTAGAAAGACTGTTTCTAATATGTTATAAATTCCAATTATAATTTCTCTTTGAAAGCAAAATTTGACATTAAATAATAATTTTAAAAGATCTGCACTCCTATTGGCATATGGACAGTATAATATTCTCAGATGTTTCCATGGAAATCCTGGCTGAAGTCATATTCTACACTTACTGCATCTATTTACTTATATATTAAATATATAGATCACATATTTATTGCAGATATTGCATAAATGGCAATGTTACAAAAGCAGAGAGAGAAATATGTCACACACTGTTGCATGGAATATGGTGGGATTTTATCTTAGACCTGGCTTTGATTTGCTAGACTTTTATACATTCTGGTATCCTTAATCCAATTTTTGCAGTAATTCAAACAATTTAAATGTTTTTGCTCAATCTGGAGGAAAATAAAAATGGAGAAAGTATTTAGAAAGACACGCAAACAGAATTTGAGCCATTGAAGCTGTACAAATATTGATGAAACAGCTGCTGAAATAACATCCCTAAATGTCTTTAAGAATCCAACAGATTTCTCAAAGGCAGAGGAATAATTCACATTGAATCCAAACACAGAGCCTGAGGACATCACAGGTAGAACTGAGGTCCTTTGGAGGTCAAGGGTAAAATTGCATTTCTTTGGAGCCAAGGTCACAAAACTGATTTTTCCTTCGGGGCCAATTCTCAAAGGTGATTTTATTGTTCTGTGGCTAAAATTGATTAAAGTTTTTTTTGTAGTGATACATATCCCAGTAACTTGCACTAAGCCAATTCTGCTATTTTTTTACCAATAATTGGAATTTTCATAAAATCATTTAGGTTGGGAGAGACCTCTGGAATCATCAGGCCCAACCATTAATCCAGCACTGCCAAACTCCCAGTAAGCCACTCCCTAAATAATGACATTTTCTGACCCTGCATTTGGCACAATGCAGTGATCACACCCCATAACACCCAGTGAGAGCTCAACTGTTGGGCAAGGAACATTTTAGCAGAAAAGCTGAATTTTTTTTTGGCTAAAACTCTCCTTGTTCATTCTCTCTATTGATGATTATAAATTCAGGGAAATACTTTTTTTTTTACCCCTCTTATAGAATTATGGAATTACAGAATGGTTTGGATTGGAAGGGACCTTAGAGGTCACTTTGTTCCACCCCCTGCCATGGGCAGGGACATTTTCCACTATCCCAGGTGGTTCCAAGCCCCATCCAACCCAACCTTGGACACTGCCAGGGATTCAGAGGCAGCCACAGCTTCTCTGAATGACCTGTGCCAGGACCTCCCCACCCTCTGACACAACATTCCAAACCATTCTAGGATTCTATGATTTTGAAGATCTGGGGAAATTCAGGGGGAAAAAAAAAAAAATATATATATATATACATAGAAAGCATCAGAGTGATTCCTAGTGATTATTTCAGTTTTTCTTCCTATGGGCACAGAGATCTGGAGATTCCTTTTGCTCTCAGAGGAGTCAATATCTTGGCAAATGTTTTGCCAGAGTTATTCTTTGAATTGACCTGAGCCTCATCCCCAATTAGAAGATGAACTTCTGCTGGGTTTCATTAGGATCAAAGTCCTGAGATTCCAAACTCTTCCACTGCATTGCAATTTAAGCCCCCCCCCACACACACTGTGTTTTTTTTAGAGTGCTTGTGCTCCCTTTTCTCCAGGGTTAAAGAGAAGCTGCTGTTATCTCTGGTGCTCAGACACTTCCCCTTCATGTTCAAATGGTCCAGGGATAATTGCTTGCACACAGACTTGTACCCAGGCTGCAAGAGAGGACTTCAAACACTGCTAAAGGCCTTAGAGTTTTCCTGGGAAGCATATCCTCATCTGTGCATTTGCATTTAGACCTTCCAACTCTGAACATTCTGCCTTCTGCATCCCCAGTGACTGCTTAAGCTGTGTTTTGTACAGGGATGTTGTCCATCATTCCCCTTATCCCCTTTGTGGAGGACAATGATTGGGATTATGGTTTTTGTAACATGTCCTGGAATATTATATTCTTTCAAAACCCCAAAACAGTTCACTTTTGATACAAAGGAAATGTGCATTTCAAAGTTGCTTCACTGGTTTGCTCCAGCAGGGATTCTCCCCTGGGTTTGATGCAAAGCCCAGGACTGAACTATGCTGTGCAGTAAATAAACAAACTATTCCAAAGTTTTTTTTCTTGGCATATGCTGGCTGCACCTACAGATTCCTGTGGGTTGATGTGGAAGGCACATTTCCAGCTCAGCAACCAAAACTCTTCTTATCCCAAAGCAGGGTTGGCTTTAAAAGGCAGGAAGACTAATTTCACTGGGCTTTTATTTTGAAATCTTTACATTTCCTGTCCCCTGCTTTGAGGAACTCAGTATTTTAAGTGAAAACCTTTGAGGGGAGATGATTAAAGGTGAAATTAATTTTTTTTTTTTGAGTCTCTTCTTTCCCTGATACTGGGTTTACAGATGTTCCTCTGCTCTGGAGCCAGGCTGGGAGAGCTGGGGGTGTTCACCTGGAGAAGGGAAGGCTCCAGGGAGAGCTCAGAGCCCTTTCCAGAGCCTAAAGGGGCTCCAGGAGAGCTGGAGAGGGACTTGGGACAGGACACAGGGAGTGGCTTCCCACTGCCAGAGGGCAGGGATGGATGGGATATTGGGGAGGAATTGTTCCTGTGAGGGTGGCAGACCCTGGCACAGGGTGCCCAGAGAAGCTGTGGCTGCCCCTGGACCCCTGGAAATGTCACTTTGAGTGACTTTGTCCAGCTGTCCCTGCTTGGACTGGACAACCTTGGACAGGTCCTGTCAGCTCAAACTATTCTGTGAATGTGTGATTTTCCTTTAATACTCTTTTAAGGGTCAAGCTGTGAATGGAACACGAAAGGTGACTCTGTTGTATGGAGATTCAGATGGTTTCACCAAGTAAAAGCAACTTCAGTTCAAGACTGGGAGTTCTAGTGGGAGGTGTCCCTGCCCATGGGAAATGGATGAGCCTAATATCTTTCAAGCCATTCCATGATTCCATGGTTCTGTGAACTCTGGAATGCCTTCAGTTGCTTTATTATTTTATCATCATGCAAAGCCAGTGCTTACAGAAATGAAGATTTGGAAATGGAATTCCTGTAGTCATAACATACAAAATTAAGTGGTTACAACATAATGGAAAAGTCATTGAGTTGTTACCTGAAACAGAAACTTTTAAATTTTACTCTGTGTGTTGAGGAGAAGGTGTATTGCTATCAATTATTGCAATTTTAGCCTCATTATACTTATCTGATGTCTGTAATTTTATTAGATTTAGGAAAAAAAATAGGTTTAGCTGGTGCTTTACCTGCTTTCACCAGCTTAAACTTTGGATGTGATTTATTCAGGCCTCTTGTCTGAGTTGTGCAGGTAACATTGCACTGTGCAAGGTGCAGTTCCAGGATGGGGGATATTAATGGAGCTCCAAAGGTGCCTAAATGCCATTAAACTTGAATTAAACCTGCTGAGTCCAGGTTCTGTGTGAAGCTGCCATGCTGATTAAGTTATCCCAGAGAAAGAATCTGTTTACTTCCTAAAAGGCATTTCAAACCTTGTGATCTATGCAGAAGTCCTTACAAAGAGGTTTTCCTTGCAGCATTTCTGAAGATTAAAACAATTGCCTTTCACAGGAACAATGGGGAATGTTGCAATTCCTACTTAAAAGCTTTTCTTCTCTTCCCTTTCTTCAGTGCTGTGACTTGGAGGCAAATGGGGGAGATGCTGGAAGATGCTGACAGAGGAGCATGTGGGATGAGAGAGGGTGCTCCAGGGGTGGAAATGATTTACTGATGATAAATCCTCTGAGCCTTTTTGGGACATCACAAATGCAAGCAGCAGATCCTGCCTGAAGGCCTTGGTCCATTTTTTCTTAATTTGGATGAGGAAAGTAAAGTGATCAGCAATGTGTCCTCAAAGGATTTTTAGTTTTCAAATAAAAAAAAAAGTATTTTCTCTCTCTATTATTATTTTTTTTTTCTTTTTGCTTTGCCAGTGAAGAAGAGAGGGAGGAGGATTCCCCTGCAGCCCATGGAAAGGACTCACACAGGAGCAGGTTTTTTCCAAAGGATTTGTGGCTCATGGAGTGGAGCCCTGGCAGAGCAAGGGAGGAGTGTGGGAAAAGGAGCAGCTGTAGTGGACTGGTCATAGCCCACATTCCCACTCCCAGCACCACTCAGGGGTGGTGTGGAGCCTGGGGAGAAGGGCTGGGAAAGGTATTGCTTTAAGTAGGGTTTTTCTTTCTCATGATTTAAGCCTATTCTTATCAGAAAATGGTTTCATTTTCCCTGAGTCCCCTGTGCCCATGACAGCAATGCCTAAGTGATCTCCTTGCCTTTGACTCAGGCCCTGGACAACCCCTGTGTGGGGATCTGCTCAAGGATCCAACTTCTTCCCCATCCCCAGAATGAGCAGAGGGATGGAGCTCCTCTCCTGTGAGGAGAGTTGGGATTGTTCAGCCTGGAGAAGAGAAGCATCAGGGTGACCTCATTGTGGCTTTGCAGTGCCTGAAAGGGCTGACAGGAAACTGGAGGGACAGGACAAGGGGATATGGACTCAAATTAAAAGAGAGTGAGTTTAGATTGGATATTGGGAAACAATTATTGCCTATGAGGGTGGAGAAGCCCTGGCACAGAGTGCTCAGAGAAGCTGTGGCTGCTCCTGGATCCCTGAAAATTTCCAAGGCCAGGTTGGATAGGGGTTGGAGCAACCTGGGATAGTGAAAAGTGTCCCTGCCCATGCAGGGGGTGGCACTGGATGGGCTTTGGGGACCATTCCAACCCAAACCATTCTGGGATGCTGTAATACCCTAAACTGCTCCCTGTAAATCAAACATTTCTGAACCATGGAGTCAACTGGGCACCACATTCTATAATGAATAGAAAATGCTAAAAGACACATATAGAATGGGGGAGATAACAATGTTAAAAAAAAAAAAAGTTTCTGAAACTTCAGTTTGTGAGCTTTTCACAGAACAAAGATCTAGTGTGGAGGGGGACAGCCTTATTCTCATTCAAGGAATCTAGTCAAAAAAAAAAAAAAAAAATCTTTTATATTAAAAATAATGAAAAGATTCCAGTTTGAAAGCATGTAGAAAATGTAGAATTGTTCACTTAGATTCTCAGAGTCTAAAACATTCTCTTTTTCCTTTTATTCCTCTAGTCCTGAACAAAAAACCCTTCACTGCTATCTTAGGAACTTTTTCTGAAATAGGAGCTGCAGCTCTTCTCTCCTTTCAATAAACCAGGATCAGGAAAAGTACCACAGCAACACAGGAGAGGGAAAAGAGATGGTGCTGCTCATGTGAAATGGGATTTTTTTTATTTTTTTTCTCTATACATACATGCTTGCAGCTTCTGGAAGATTCTATCCCTAAAAAGTCAAATAAACATTGCAGACCCAAATTCTACCTCCTCCATTAGTCGTGGTAAGATCCTTAAATGAGGTTCCATTGCATTTTTCATGGTTTAGACATGATTTATGAGGAAATTACCATCATCTGTCATCTGGAATGTTTCTAGAGGGCACAATGATCATGGCTGTCAATTACTTTGCTGCTGCATTTCTGAGATTTGTAGAATATCTGTATTTTTCTGATACTCTGAATATGACAGCACTATTGTGTCCTTTTTAGGACTAACTACCCAACTATAAGGAAGCATTAAATGTAGGGACAAACCCACTCCTGTTGAGAATGTTTGTGGATTACAGCAATTAAGCTGTATCATTGTTCTGTATCATATAACCACAGGAAAAAAAGACCTCTCTGTTATTTTTTCCTAAGATGCTTCATAAAAAAAGGCAAAATTTAAATCAAAACTGGGTGTGTTGTGTTCTGTGTGTAGTGGAAGATGCCCCTGCTCATGGAGGAGGTTGGATAATATGAATTTTAAGGTCAGAAGGTCCCTTCTGACCCAAACTATTCCATAACAGTCTTTAATTTTTTGTATCCTAAGAAAGAATATGATTTATTTTATCACTCCCACAATTTAATCAAGGATTTCAATTATTGCATTTAGGTGACTGGACCTCCTGGGCTCCTTTCAGAGCCCCCAGTTTGATTTCAAGAGCAGGAAAGACAATCTCCCCTGCCCTCTTCTTGGCTGCTCAGCCTTAGGAGGATCAGGCTCCCCAGGAGTTCTCTCCTTGGAGAGCTTCATCTCATTGCAAGTGGAGTCTTCAGTGCCATGCAAAGGCCACTGGAGTTAATTGAGTGATCTGATCCCTCCTTTTCCCAGGAGGAGGAAGGAGGCCCCAGAACATCACAGAGGTGTGATGGCATTTAGCTGCAGCCCTCCCATGAATTAGGAGAGACCTGAACTGTTGTAACCCCACCCAGCACGGGGCACTTGGCCTTTTCCACATTCACATTGTCTTTGTAATAAAGGCATTTCCACCCTTTCCCCCTGCAGAAACCTCCAATCTGACTGGCAGTCCGATATGGGGAAATAAATACCTGAGCATTGGACAGCATGGGATACTCAGGGGAAACCCTGGAAGTGCTCAGCAGAGCAGTTTGTCTGCCTGTCCCGATGGACTGAAAGGCTTTGCTGGAGCCGTGTCCCTGTTCCACCACTGGGGTGTAGGAGAGTGTTATCCTAAGGCATTCAGCTGGAGTGCCCAGTGCCAGGGCATGGTCTCAGGGAGGCACTGATGGAGCTCTGTGCTGATTGCCTTGGTGATTGAAAACTTAATTAGGGAGAAATAGCTAGCTCTGACCTTTCCTTCCCTGTTTTTTTCTTGTTATTCTCTGTACAACATGCATGAATTTGTGTCCAAACATATATAGCTATCTATATCAATATCTATCTATCTATATCTATATCTATATCTATATCTATATCTATATCTATATCTATATCATCTATATCTATATCTATATCTAAACTATATCTATATCTATATCTAATCTATATCTATCTATATCTATATCTATATCTATATCTATATCTATATCTATATCTATATCTATATCTATATCTATATCTATATATATCTATATCTATATCTATATCTAATCTATATCTATATCTATCATCTATATCTATCTATCTGTGTGTCTATATGGTGATTAAAAAAATTAGCCAGTTTCCAGGCAGTGATGGTTTCTGCCATGGTTTTTGTTTGATATATTTTTTCACCACAGAAGTACTTACATAATAACCTCAACTTAAATGACTTCCAAAACAAGTGGATTGTTTTTAATTCCTCCAGTCTGCTAAAATTAGACCTGTGCTGCAACACGAATCGTTTCCTAAGAAGCTTTATGGAATCAGAGAATTGTTAAGGTTGGGAAATATTTTGGGAAATACCTCCAAGTCCAGCCACCAGCCCAGCACCACCACCATGTTCAGCACTAACCCTTGTCCCCAGGTGCCATAGCCACACAATCTTTGAATATTCCAGGGATGGGGACTCCACCACTGCCCTGGGCAGCCTGTGCAGTACTTGACAGCCTTGCAGTGATTAGATTTTCCTGTTATCCAACCTGGTCTTCCCCTGGCACAGCTTGAGGCCATTTGCTCTCATCCTGTCCCCATTCCCTGGGAGCCAGGAGGTGCCCCCTGAGCCTCCTCTTCTCCAGGATGAGCACCCCCAGCTCCCTCAGCCTCTCCTCATCAGACTTTTCCTGGAGTGTAGCGTTATCACCCTGGAAAACAATTCCAGTTTCTTTTGGATTTGCTTCACAGGTGATCAAACACTCAAAAATAATCAAAACCCCTGAAACTAAACCTCAAAACCTTTCCTCTCCCCACTCCTCTTCAAACACATTGAAAAGGCTGCTGGAAAGATTTCCTGTTGTTTGATTCAAATGTGTTCTTTTGAGGGTTAAAGGTTTCTTCATTCCTGGATAAAGATGACATTTTGGGATACCCTAAACTCCATTATCCTTTAGAGGCAGCAGCTGCTTTGGTGTCTGCTCACCTTCATTTAAATCTGCTCTGAGCAGAGCAGATGACTTCTTAAATCCCACTTAAATTTAATACTGCTTTTGGAAGTGTCAGCTTTAATTAATGAGGAAAAAAGAGGAAAGAGATGACACTATGTTTTTTTTTTCTAAAAAGCTGAAGTACAGCTGTGGACATCTCCATAACCTTCAGAGGAGTGCTTCCCCCCAGGCCATGGCATCCTTCACTGATTCCAGGGATGCAACAAGTGCAGTCATTTTTCTGCTTTTTTACTGATTTTTCACCTCTAAACTTATTTATTTCCAGGATTTCCTGTCCCAAGCCAGTGTCTTGAATATGGAAATAATCAGTGTGATCAAGACTTCAAAAGGTCTTGTTTCTTTAAAAACAAAAATAAAGCAGTGGACAGATTAACTGTAGGGTTTTATTAAGACTATGTGAGGATAAACCTCCTAAGAAGCCTATGAAATTATGCTGATTTATCTTAGAATTCTTGATTTGGTAGAAATAACTCAAAAGAAAATACAGTCCAGGTTTTGTATCTTTACACTTCAAAAATCATTTTTTCATATATATTTTTTTTGTTTAATTGTCTGGAAAAGCAGGTGAGAATAAACTCTTGGCAAACCAAGTGATGGAATATTTCCCCAATCCATATTTTCTCATTAACTGAAAAACCAAAAAGACAAAACTAGTGAAGACAGTGGGAAGAGCACAAAGTAGGACATGTGGGATGGAAATTGAAGTTACTGGGGATAAGGAGGAATTTCAGGAAGAAATAGCCAAAGGGAGGGTTTGGGGGCTGCTTTCATGGGGGGTTGTGATGGGAGCAGCATCTCTGAGGGCCAAGGAGAACCAAGTGTTGTCCCTCTTATGTCACCAAATCTTTGTCCTTCCTACTGGGGCTGGAACTCACAATACTGGAATTACTCATGCTGAGGTCACTTCTATTTAACAACTGAATTTTGGGTATCAAAAAGAGTTCCCAGGATCCACCCTCTGTATCTCTTTCTGCATTTCAAGCCCCAGAGCACTATCCCTTCCCTTTTATTTTATTTTTTTTTTCAGTTGCCAATTATGTATTTGAGGACAAGTATAATTTTATTGTTATATATCCCTTCAGTTTTATTTCTAGACTAAAGAATTCTCATTCCTTCTTTGAGCTGCTGACAGGAATTTATACTCATAGCAGTGAAAAAAAAAGGGAGGACTTTCAAACTATCACTTTGGAGCATAAATTTCAGTGCCTGCCATAGATTAAAGTTTCTAATTCAGTCAGGGTTTTCAACACCTGCCTCTAAAAAGGTCCTCTTGCTTCTGGAGCCATTGATTCCACTGGTGACACTTGCCTGTGCATTGATTCATAGGCTCCATTAAGAGGATTTTACAGGAATGTTTGCACGGCACATGAGAGAGAAACCTCCAGATGAATGATTTATAAAGGGCTGCTGTGAAGAAATGGCAATGAAACCTCCAGTGTGGGCTTTTAAAAGAAGCCTAATTATGATTTGTGCAATTGCTAATAAATAATGGTGTGAGCTGGAATTCTAAATCTTGTGCTTCTTAGGCAATATCAGCCCTTGCATATTCATATTTCAGGCCACTGGTTTTCAGATTGTGGTCCTTAAATTCATAATAATGGGGCACATATATTATATGTACATATTTCAGATGTATTTATTGGGTTCATATCATATATATGCAGTGTAATATATTTTATCCAAGTAATGTTGATGAATGCTGATTTAATAATAGGAAAGCAAGTAGCTTGTATTTATCACTAGGAGCATCATACTAGGAATAAAATTCATTGCATAAAATTCACTGTTGTTTCTGTGCAATCAGACATTGAAGGCCACAGAAGAAAATTCATTAATATTGGCCTTATTGATTTAATTATTGTTTATTTTGTCTCATGTTTTAAATGGCTGTAGAAGTTTATTTTGTTTCACATTTTAAGTGGTTGTGAAACCTTGCAGCTCTTGCTTCCTCCAAATTTATGTCATTCCTTCTACATGGTGATCCTTTTAGCTTGAAACTGTGTCAGACTGATCCAGAAAGTGTGGTGTGGTTCCTTTTGCTTCCCCCCTAAATTCCTGTGTGATGGTACCAGAAGGGATGTGTTGTGATGAACCCTGGCACTGCTGTGATGAGAGCCTGTGCTGCCCAAAATCGTGCAGCACCTCCAGCTTTATCCTCAGCCCTTTGCTTCAAAGATGGCTGAGAACACCCAGACAGGGATTTTGGGAATCACCAAAATGTTTATTAACAGCTTTCAAGTGGGCTCCAGAATGAGTTGCTGTGTCTGACACTGAGTGGCATCCAGAGGACACTTCTATTATTTCAGTATCTGAAAGTGCTTCATATATACATGTATATATAAATCTCCTATTCTTACTACAATTTATTGATAATAAATACAGAATTTATCTTAACAACTAAGCATTACTGTGTGAAAATCAGAACACCAACATGATGAGGAGCTGGGCTTCCTTCCCTGGGGAGCACCAAGCAGGAAACTGAAAATGAGTGCACTTTTAACCAAATGGAACTACCCTGTGAAAGAAATGGAGTCCAAAATTCTGCTTAGAGCAGTGCCAAACTCAAAGGCTTATTTTTAAATTAATTTTCCTCCTGAAGGCCCCCTCTTGTACTCAGTGTGACAAGGGGAAAAGCCAGGGGAGGTTGCATGTGGATAAGACTGTACTTTGTAGGTCTTGGCAGTCAACCCTCTCATTTGGAAAATTGTCCTAGAAACTTCAAATACAAGAAAATTTGGGTCCCTGGGCCCAATGAACATTTTCTTGTGTGAAATGCAGCACTTCCAGCATCCTAGAAAGCACAAGTCCTGGGCTTATGGAAGAGCAGTGGAATCATCTTCCCAATTTTCACTCCTTTTTGAAGTCATTTGATTGCAAGGAGGACAGGACAGACAGGGACAACAGACCCCAATTTGTGGGGGCTGCTCTCAGGCTGCTGCTGTGTCTGCTTTGTGCTGGCAATACCACATCCTTGCCAGCCAGCTCCTCCTGGAGCTGATAGATCCATTTCCCCACAGCAAAAATGTAAATAGGGCATCCAGTCAGTTAGTGCTCCCTTTTTTATGTAAAGAAATCCTTCTAATACTTTTACAGCTCTGAGGCTGAAATGATTAGCCTGCAATAAACTTAGAAAACCCTCCAGACAGCAAGAGCTATTCAGGGCCATGTCCATCCAGAAGCATATCTGAGCTAGCTCAATATTTTGGAACGTCATGATGTATTTGAAGAAATTTTAATTCAGTTGAATGTAGCTCTTTTCAAACTCATGGGCAGGAATGAGCCTCCAGAGGCCAGAGCTGCATTTATTACAAGCTCTTTAAGGACCTTGTCTGATTCTAGGCTCCAGCAAAAAAGGAGCAAAATATTGATGAGTAGGCAGTGCAATTCCCTCTCCAGAGCCTTGTGGTCAAATTAATGGAATCAATGCACCACAAACCAGCAATCCCTTTGTCATATTTATGTCACTTCTATGGCATTTACCTATAAGACAAAATGCAACCATTAGAATGTGGCTGTACTACATGGGCACATCTGTGAAATGGAAGAGAATTTTAAATCACCTTCCCCTTCTTTATTAGCTTCATATTTCCTATTTGGAAAGCCTGTGGCCAGAACAGATAAGGAATACAAAGTTCAGGAGCAACAGGGAAGGCTCAGCCTTGCTTTTGGAAACTCACATAATCCCAGACAGGTGTGGCTTGGGAGACACCTCCAAGCCCATCCAGTGCCACCCCCTGCATCAGGTTTCCACTATACCAAGCTGCTCCAAGCCCAAACCTGTTCTTGAACACTTGCAGGGACAGCCACAGCTTCCCTGGGTACTCTGTGCCCTCACAGGGAACAATTCCTTCCCAAAACCCCAATTAGCCATCAGTGTGAAGCCTCTTGTCCTGCCTCTCCAGACCCTTGTTCAAAGCCCCTCTCCAGCCTCCTTGGAGTCCTTTTAGGCACTGGAAGGTGCTCTGAGGTCTCCCAGAGCCTTCTCTTCTCTGGGCTGAAATGCAGAGACCAAGGATGGGAAAGAATCTAAAAAACTTCCTTGGTTTAAAATATTTGCTGTCATCTGCCAAGTGTCAAACCCCCGTGTTGGTACCAGTGGGATAAAAATATCTCCTGCCTGTCCTTCTTCCTGCCATATCTCATGGATGGAGGAGGAACAGGAACTTTTTTGGATTAGCAACAGCAAAGTTGTTAAATCTAATCCAAGTCCCTAAAAAAAGCTCTCTGAGGTCCTGTATGTGCAGGGACCCAACAGAGTGAGCCTGTCTGCTAAACAAAGGTGATTAATGCAAAAAGCTGCCTGATGTGTTGTGTAGAAGATGACCACACTGAAACATCTACAGGGCTGGATCCTTTCTTGTGCTCTGAGCTGATGGGTGAGCACTGTAATGTATTCAAACCACAGCACAGATTGAAATCCTCCCAAACTCTGTCATCAATATCACTCCTAGTGAATCCTCTCCTCTGATAGACTCAGCTCCCAGTCATTTACCCAGAAGAAAAAGTGTTTTGACATTAGATTCTGGAAAACTTAAGGTTTGGGGTAGAGTTTGACAAATGAAAAGCATTTGGAGTGGAATTCATTCATCTTGCACGGTGGATGGCTCATGGCTGGGTGGAATTAAAAATAAAGGGAAGAAATTAACTTGCTTTATGGCTTATTATCATCTATGATGTCTCTCTGATAGTTTGCTTTCCTAAATTGCTTTGATATTCACCTTAAACAAACTGGAAACTTTTCACATCTTGCAGTAACAAGTTCAGCCCAGGAAAATTCTGATTGCAAATTGTTCCTTATCTAGCTGTGATGGATTTTAGGGCTGGTTTGTCGTTTTGTGATTGTTGTTGGGCATTTTCTTGTTCATTTGGAGTTCTTTTGGTTTTGATTTTTCAGTTGTTTGTTTCTCTTTTTGTTGTTAGTCTGCTGTATGCATTATCAAGAGAAAGTCCCACTTCTGGTACTGGTCCAGAGGAGGCACCAGGATGGTCAGAGGGATGGAACAGCTCTGCTGGGAGGAAAGGCTGGGAGAGTTGGGATTGTGCAGCCTGGACAAGAAAAGCTCTGGGGTGACCTCACTGTGGCCTTCCAGGACCAGAATGAGCTGACAGGAGACATGGAGAGAGACAATTTACAAGGGATGGAGTGACAGGAGTGACAGGACAAGGGACAGAGAAAAGGTTTAGATGGGATATACAGAAGAAATTCCTGAGGGTGCTGAGGCCCTGGCACAGGGTGCCCAGAGAAGCTGTGGCTGCCCCTGGATCCCTGGAAATATCCAAGGCCAGGCTGGGTGGGGCTTGGAACAACCTGGGATAGTGGGAAGTGTCCCTGCCCATGGCAGGAGGTGGAACAAAGTGATCTTTAAGACCTTTCCCCACCAAAACAATTCCACGATTCTATGAAAGTGAGAATTATGTAGAAGAAGAAAACTGCCAGCAGAAACTCATATTAGCTGGGGTGTTGATGTGCTTTACCCCACTTTGTCACACGAAATCAGCAGCCCAAAGCAAGTCATGAACAATTCAGCAATTCAACATTTCACTAATGTTGGTCACAGGGGTAGAAAAATTGCACTTCAGTTCCAGGGATGGAAAAACTCCTGTCAGTTTGTGTGGTTGGCTCCTTGATGCTGCTCAATTTGAGTATTCATGCAAGGCATGTTTGCATTTGTGAGCAAAATATTACTGTGGTGCATTCTGCATTTCATCAGCAAAACCTCAGCCTCAAAGTGATGTCCCCAAAGCTTTGTCATCAGCATCATCAAGATCTACCATGAGCTGGAAAAGAAATAAGGGTTGGTGGGCAGCATCCCTACCAATAATGCACCAAAATTCACTCCTAGGGCAATTTTGTGTTAATTTTATCACCATTTCTCTCTGAGTGAGCCCAGCTTGGTCAAGCTGAGTTTATTCTGTTGTTCTTCCACTTGTTTTTCCTTGTGCAAGGACTCAATTCAGGGCTCTGTGGTGCACAAAGCAGGACTGTGCCAAAGGGCTAAAGGGGGGCAGAGAAGCTGACCAGTAATAATCAATCTTGTGGCAAGTTTCTCAGGCATAACAGAAAATAACTGGCAGTAGCTGTGCTTTCTGATTTATTTTCTATGCTAATGAGATCAAAGTGCTGCTTCGTGCTGCCCTCAGAGCTGAATTAATGGGGAAAATCTTCATGGTGTGATTGTGTGGGGCTGTGGCAATTAAAAACATATTGTTTAGCTGGAGTAAAGTCTCTAATTAAAGAAAGTAAGAGCAATGAGATGAGGAAAGACTATTTTTAAGGATTCACTCAGTAAAACAGGAAAATGTTTGATCTGTATTTGCAGTCACTCTACAGCCAAGGTCACAAAGCTCCTAAGAAATCCAGCTCAGAACAATAACAATAACAACAGTCAAACAGTAGGAATGTTCAAGGAATAAGGAGTTAACCTCAATTTCTGTATTAAAAAAAAAAAAAAAAAGTATTCTTTTAAATAAAAATAAAAATTTTATATATTTTTTCTTTAAGTTTCAGTCTCCAGCATTTCACCACTATAAAGATAATAAAAATATTTTTATCACCAATAATTGTGGTGAAATACATTATTTTATTGCACCTTACTATAATAGATGAAGAAATCTGTGTTTCTACACCCCTACTCATTGGAGCAGGATTTTCAATCAGATTTTACTAAGGTGATACTTCATATTCAGGAAAACTGAAGCCCTTCAGTCCATCCAGATCACAGATTTCTGGACATGTATCATCTTCCTGAAGCTGACTGAAAACATGGAAGCAGTAGTAATGTCCTCATTACTAATGGGAATGTTCACAGTCATTAACTAATTTTATTATTAATTGTAAATATTTATAAATACCCATTAATTTCTATGTTGATTTACTGTGAATTTGGCTTTCCTCCTTCCTGTGCTTAGTTTTAGCACCAGAAAATGGTAGATAGGAAGTTTAGAATAAATTCTGTGTGCAGAGGGGATTAATTAGAGTCTGGTGGTGGTGGAATAGTTCACAATGACCCTGAATCCCAGAGTGGTTTGGGCTAGGAGGGACTTTAGGGATCATGCATTTCACCCCTGCCATGGGCAGGGAATCCTTGGATCAGCCCTGGGACAAACAAGGGCTGCACATGGATGTTTTCCAGCCCAGGAGCCCAATTTATTTAATTATTTATATGATTTATTTAAGTGTTAAACACCACTAATGCCAGAATGTCTGCTGGAAGCCCCGTGGAACTGGCAGGGGGTGTCAAAGATTGGTTAGTGACCTCAGTTTTGGGAATTCTGCTCAACATCAGCCTAGAAGGGCTGGGATCTTCCCCTTGCCATCTCTCTGCCTGGATGTGAACTGCATCCTTTGTCAGTGACTGCCAGTCCTCAGTCAGTTTTTGGAGACTGACTGATGAACAAGTCCCAGGTTTGGGAGAGATAAGAAGGAAGATGTATTGTACAGAAATTGCAGGGAATTGTGAATGCTTTTGATGTTTTCCAAGGTGATTATTTGATGCTGTAAATTTGGTTTCTTCATGGATTTGTTGTTCATTTATAACTCCAGCAGCTGGTGTGTGGGGGATGGCTGGTGCTACTTTTGCAACTAAAAGCTTACCTGCTTAACCTTCCTTCCCAGCTGGCATTCCCTGGCCTCCAGGAGCTCCCAGAGTGTATAAAAGCAGCTTTACAGTACATTGTTTGCTAAGTGACACTTCTGGCAACTCAGGTCTCCATTGGAACTCAGCTGCTTCTCTGTGCTCTTTTCCTCCTCCTTCCATTTTTTGAAGGGGTGTTAGAATTGGTGGCCCATGGTGCAAGCAGCTATGGATTGGAAGCTGATCAGCTCCTCAGGAAAAAAAAAATAAAAAAATTATACTTGTCAGAGTGGTAAAATGAAAGACTTTCTCCAAGCTTTTTGGCATCCTGGGTATCCTCTTAGTTTCTTAACCTGCTGAAACCAAGTGGAGTCACATACTGAGGAAAGTTTTAAATCACAAGGGTGATTTTCACCCCCTGGATCTGTTCACAAAGAAGCTGTGTTTCCTTTGAACAACTTGTTCCCTCCCCTGGATTTCCTCCCTCATGCTTTCTGAGGAAGGAGAAGCAGTTTTGGTGTGATCCTTTCCCTGCACTTCCTGTGTCTTGCTCCTGCTGGAATTTCTGCCAGCAGGTCTCAAAGGGCTCATTCCTGCTGGAAACACGGAGCTGCTGGACTCCTGGCACGGCTCCATGAGCTGGGCTGATTTAACAGCCATCATTATTATTCCATGGATAATTGCAGCTCCATCCCAGCACAAAGCCCTGTAGCTTGCAGCCCATCCAAGGAATGGGTTCTGCCCTCCTTGCCTGAAGGATGTGAATTGAGCAATTCCTTCCTTGCTGACTCCTGCAAGGAGTGAAACCAGGAAAAAAAATAATAAGCTGCATGAAATATGAAGTGTCTTCTTTTTTTTCTGAGCATTTCTGAGTGTTACTCCTTTAAGATGCCCTTCCAAAAGCGTTTAATGGAGGCCAATGGAGTAGTAGCTGAATGCTGGTTTTTTCTGGTTTAAAATAGACATTAATTTTCTTTTTGCCTCTCACTCATGCCCATACATCACTTTGCCTCATTCCTACAAATGTGCTGCTCTGGAAAGTGTTCTCATTACTTTTACCTTCCTATCACACAATTCCAAGATCCATTGTATCAAAGATGCTACATAAAAAGGCAAATTAAAATTGAATTGCAGTAAAGCTCCTAAGAGAATTCAGTGCACTTCAAAGAGTTTACAGCTAAATGCATGATGTGGTGGGAATGGACAATTAAGTGCAGGGAATCAGCATTAATGTGCTGGTTTGTGTTAAGTGGTGAATATGTGATTATGTGTTTTTTATTTGGGACCTTTAATTGCAGATAATAGTGCTGGGTCATATATGTTCAAACATGTGGAAAACCTGCTTTCCTGCAAGGTGGGATGGAGGAATTGTTTCTTGACATGCACAGTGAGGGATTGTTTGGGCAATAACTCCCCAAACAGCCACTACTTTTATGCATCTTTATGGTTTCAGATCTCTTATGGAAGAATTTAATAATTGGAGATTGCAGGAAGTCAGGTGGGTGAGGTGGCACTGAAGTGGGGGCTGGTCTCTTCTCCCAGAGAACAAGTGACAAGATGAAAGGAAAGGAGGTTTAAGTTGAATATTTGGGAAAATTTATTCATGGAAAGGGTGGTCAGGCATTGGAACAAGCTGTCCAGGTCAATGGTGGAGTCACCATCCCTGGAAATGTTGAAAAAGAGAAAGAATGTTGGCAAAAAGCTGCTTGGACATCTATCAGCATAAAATTTTATTATTATTGCTCTTATTAATAAGAATAATGATGTTTTAAATTAGGTGGATATGATCATTTCAGTCATTCTTAGAGAGCCTTTGTCTGAGTAGTGGAAATTAATACAGCTGGACTTTGCCCAAAAAGAATTATCTTACAATTCCTGCATTTAGTGACTATTTTTAAGCAAATCCTCATTTTTAAGCTCAGAATGGAAGGTGGTTTTTTGTGAGTCAGGCTATAATCTCTCCCCCAGCAGGATCTGCAGTTCAGAAAAGCCAGGTGGAGAACACTGCTGCCTTTCCAGAGGTTCCCACTGAGGATAACAGCAGCAATTATCCTCGGGATATCTATGCCCATCTCAACTGCACCAATTAGCGATACTTGAGCCTGAAAGGAGGTGAAATTCCTTCCAGCGAATGGTCCTGTTGCCAGACAATAGGAAACTGTGTTTCCCGGCCACTCGCAGACTTCCTTGGTTAATTAAGATCCTTATCCGTGTCTGAAGCCGTCACCCACAGCTCCTTTGGTGTGCTTGGGAAACGGAAAATGTCACTTAGAGCTTCTACATTTGTTCTTTGCCCTGAGATGAACGTCTCCGATATGAAATTCAGGGCACTGAGCACGGGCTTGGAGACTGAACTCAGGTGGGAGCCAGGACAGTCCTTTGTGGAGGCGCCTCTGAAGATGTGCCCAGGTTTTCCAGCTGGGAAATCAGATACAGTGCTGAGCTTTTCAGCAGAGTATTAGAATAAAACACTATCACAGAATGGTTGGGGTTGGAAGGGACCTTGAAGGTCAATCCATCCCACCCCTGCCAGGGCAGGGACACCTTCCCCTATCCCAGGTTGCTCCAAGCCCCATCCAACCCAACCTTGGACATTTCCAGGGATCCAGGGGCAGCCACAGCTTCTCTGGGCACCCTGTGCCAGGGCCTGCCACCCTCTGACACAACATTCCAAACCATTTTATGATTTTGAGGATCTGGGGAAATGCAGAAAAAAAAATATACATACATAAAAAGCATCAGAAATAACATCAGCCATTAAGTCAATGAGCTATTTAAACGAGCTAATTAATTTAATGATTTTTTGAAATGCTGCAGTGTGACACAGAGCCTTGCAAGAGGTGTGTCCTTCCTTTCAGAATATCAGCAAAAGATCATCCTGCATGAAAAAGGAAGTTCCCCCAGCCCTAAGGACCTGTGTGGCAATGTGTAAAAATAAATGTAAAAGATTTCCTGATGGAAGGAAGGGAATTCAAAGCACCCCTAGTCCTGCCCAGCCTGACAAATCACAGCACAGGAACAAGGAATTTTCACCTTCTCAGTTAAGAACCTTAAACACTTCTGTTTGCAGCCCTTATCTCCACAACTCCACAACACGAGGCACATTTAATACAAACTGTTTGTTTTTATTTCTCTGATGGCAATGAAGAAAAATCTGCAGAACAGGACCAAAGAAACCCTCCCTGTCTTTGCATATTTCTTCCACATCAGCAACAAATCCAAGGAAAAATGAACAATGAGCACTGGGAATTGGGTGCAACGAACTGGCAGGTGATGCACCAGCAACAGGCTGTTAAAATTTAACACCACAAATCAGAAATACACACATTTCCAGGGAACAAATCCCTTCTCTGCAGGGGCACCCTCCAAGTTCTTAGAGTGAGTTAAATTCTGGCTCCTCGTGTGCTGCAGGTGGGAAGCAGCTCCCATTGCTCTCTCTGAGGTGCAGATTTCCCTGCAGCTCCCTCTCAGTTCTCTCTCAGGTGCACATTTCCTGCCCTCCCCTGTGCCCTCACTCCATCCTCACCTTGCCCAGCAGAACAGGGGGAATTTCCTTTCCATCCAGGCTGGAATCCTGATTCCAGCAAATCAGAAAATTGCCTCTACACGGCTCAATAATGAGATAATTTGAATTATAGTCTATTATTACACCTTTGAAACAGTGCAAGATGGAGTTAAATTGGGATATATTCTGGGTTCTTTCTTATTCTTTATGTTTTCTCTTGACATCTACCTACTTAATTTTTCTTTCCTTAAAAAACAGAAAAAAAAACCCCGAATATGCCACAGTTTCTCCTATATCTTTGTTATGCTTTGTATGGTGTCACAGCAGGAAGAAAGGTTCTTTCTTTCACATTAACAGCAGTTTCTTCCAGTTGCAAGTGGAATTTAAAAGATTCATGTTCTTTTGCTGTATTATTTTCATGATGACGATGCTGAGAAGGCTGTTGGGTTTTTTTTTTAAATCTGCCTCACACTCCAAATATTCAATACATTCAGATTTTCATCCTGGGGTTTTATTTTGTATTTACTGCGAGGTACATGTCACTGTGGGAAAGAAAAATGTGAATTGTAAGGCTAAATTGTGAATTATAATTCATTATTATGGAAACAGAGGTGTCCTGCATCTATAGGAAAATGGGGAAGGAAACAGTAAAGAAAATAGGAAAAATAAAATTAAGCATTTTGATTTTTTCACCTTTTTTTTTTTTTTATTTTTTTTTATTTTATTTTTTTATTTTTTTGTTATTCCTTTGTAAGCTGTCAGCATTTATTGTGGGTTTAACATTTGTGCCTTGCCTCTGACTGCCAAGGAAATTTTCTTTTGGCTTGCTTGCCCTCCTTAAACATTACCAGATTGGGAAAAGTTGCCTTTATGACAATAATTTGCTTTATGGCAACAAGATCATTACACTTTGATGTTGCTGCAGTAAAATTAGGGGATGTGATGAAGTTAGTGCAGAAACTGTTACCAAAGCTGTAGAAAAAGGTCATAAAAAAACTGTCTTAATAGACACTTTACTGAAAATTTGAGGAATGGGAGAAGCAATGGAAAATATGTTTTCCTTTTGGCTTATGAGATTTAATTTCTCAAAACTGGATCATGTTTCTAATGGCATAAACTCCATGCTTTTTACAGCATTACTTTTCCTGAGTCTCCCTCTAAACAAGTTAAAATCTTGATTTCACTCCAGTTCAGACAATAATCAGCTGAAATGTTACCTGTGAAGTTTTGAGTGTTCAGATCCTTCTGTTTGAGAGTGACAAATGGATGAATTTTCCTAAGCTGCACTTTCTGTATTTGCCATTAAAAATAAAAAGACTAATTTTGAAAGCTCTTTCTAAGTGGCATCTGGAAATCAGATCCTCAATTTAAAAAAAAACAAACTAATTTCAAAATAAAATCCATTTAGCAAGCTAAGTTTATCATTGACATTTGTCATACTTATCTGTAGAGTAGATAAATTCAAGTAGCTCTAATTCCTGTTCTAAATCTTGGATGGATCTTTGGAATTCTATCACTTGAGCTGTCATATTTTGAACAAAGACTCTTGCACAGCTACCTGTTTTTACACCTGGCACAAGCAGAGAAGAAGAAATACAACAAAAACCAGAGGAAAAGATTAAAATGGAACTCCCTGCTTGATCAACTCAGTGGTTTTGGTCTGAAAAGCTTCAGATTCACAAGACAAGGAATATCCCTTGGCTACTTCTGGAGGTGCCTGGGATGTGCCAGAGGAAATGAAGAGAGAAAATGAAAAAAACTCAAATATATAAATGTGCACAGACAACACTATGGCCAGGACAGGACTAGGTGAGCAGGCTGGAGAGAAGAACCACAGTTTAATTTGAAATGCATTTTCTCCTAGACAGGTGATAATGAACCTTGTATGAATATTGCTGTTAAATAATTTGCCTTTTGCTATTTCTCCATTGATAAAACAGAGACAGTGATCATTATGCTTTATAAAATCTCCTGTAATCTTCTACTGCTGTATAAATACACATCTGTATGGAGATATGCATCTTTATGTCCTTAAAGACATCTTTAATGATTGTAAATGAGCATGGCAGTAGATTGACATTTTATGCATAATATGTTTTCAATTTACTTTCTTAAGTGACTTAACCATGATGATGATCTGATGTGAAAGATTCTAATGAACTGATGAGGGCCAGCATGACACTAAACCTATCAAAAATAATTACCAAACTCTTCTATATGTGATGAGTAACTCCAGAATAATGTGGTGTTTCAGGAACACTGCCATGCCAGTTCAGGAATTTCCACTCCACAAATATATTTCAAATTGAACAACACATAAACTAAATTTTTCAATTTCTTCCCTGATAAAATGAATCCCCATACCTTTATTTCACAAATCTACCTCTGTATCTTGAATTGCTGGTTGCAATCCAGGGCATTAATTTAAAAGAAGATATAAAATAAGCTTTTTTTTTTGCTATTTTTTTTTCCTCTCATGCTTTTAAAAAGCTGCTTTGAATCAGGGCAGAGAGTGTTCTTATTTCTTGCCCTGAAAACCCCATTCCAGCAGGTGCTCCCATCCCTTTGAACAGATGTCAGAGCTTTCCCTGTGTGCAGGACACTGGAGGCTCCCATATGTTCTGTGTCACTGCAAGCCTCTGATAAGGCAGCTTCTACTTTATTCTGATACCACTGGCTGGTATTTCAAATGCAACCAAGTTGTAAATCTTGACATTATAAATAACAGCTGTAGCAAATTCTGTGCTGATTTCCTGGTCTAGGAAAAAGACACAACCCAATCTTCCCAACCTCCTGTTTGGTTCATCTGCAGCTTTGATCCCCACTAGACTCTTTTCTCAGAATGCTGGATACACTTTGGATATCATGGTGATGATTCCTCACTACTGTTTATTTGCCTTCAAGGCTACCTAAAGAGTTGTATTTAAATTTAATCTGAAATTCACCAATTTGGCTCACCACCCAAAACTCCTCTGACATTTTGGTGTCTTCTTTGCTATTGAACTGTGTCTGCTGCCCTGTAGCCAGTTTTATGTTGTCTGTTCTGGAAAAAAAATGTTGCTTAAACAACTGAATATTCACTTTCCTAAGTTTTAAGGGTTTTACTGAATATTTTTTCTGTCTTATATCCTTTGAGATCATGAATTCCACTGCAGCCCAAGCCACCCCCAGTCTTGACCTGTCCAATATTAGTGAGCATTGGGTGTCTCTCCCCTGGATAAGGATCTTATCTCACTGCCCTCCAGGGATGTCCTACAGTGCCTGCAGCCTACTGTGCCCCTTCTCAGGATTCAGTGCTATTGAGTTCTCCAGCAGGATCAAGGATTTCTAGAAATTTCCTCTGGGTGTAAGAAATTTTTCCAGGCTTCACTGAAGTAGTCATGGAAACAATTTCCTCATCCTCAAGAACTGTATTGGATCCCCTGTGCTGTTAATATGTTTGTCAGACTGGTGGTGTGAGGAATTTCAAAGCAGGGGTGTTTGATATCTTAGAAGAAGCCTCAGGTTGAAAGAGTTTTCACTTCACAGGGAATTTGAGAATAGAAACAATAAGGCAAATAGATTACAGCATTATTGCTATTGCTTTTGCTATTATTATTATTGTTGTTGTTATTTATTCAGCTCCTTTCTAGGAACTGTCCATTGAAGACCCTCAGCTGTCAGATAACCCTGGAGACATAAAATGGGCATTGGCAGCTAATTAATGTGAGGGAATAAACGAATAATCCAATAATAATTATGTGAGCAACTCCTTGCAGACAGCTTCCTTCTGCAGACATTTCTGCTGCTTTAATTTCTTTTATTATTATAAGGCTACATGTGGTGAGCGGCTCCTGGCCGTGCTCCTCATCCCCACAGCTGCTGGTAAGAATTCAGAATGAGTTACTCCACTTGGCAAATGGGATGAAAATATGGAGATAAATGCTCCAGGGGCCCTGGCCACGCTGCTGTGTGAGGAGAGGAGGCTGTTCCTGTGGTTGTGTGTAATTTCCTTGGCTCTTACTTGTGTACATTTTCCATTGATCTTTAGAAATCCTCATGCACTCCCTTTCAGATTTGGGTTCAGCCTGCTTACTTCTGTAGATCTCTCATTTCTGCTACGACCTATGGCTGAAGGTTTCAGGGATATCTGCTAAATTAGATTTTTGCAATTGTTTCTCCTGTGCCTTTTTTTTTTTTAACCATCAGTTATTTTTTCCATTTGCTCTCAAATCTCAGCCATGTTCTTCAGCTATTTATTAATGTGTGTATTCAGGTTCAAATTTACTCTTTGCTTTGCAGAACTCTGTTTCTTTACAATAAATGTCCTTAGCTAGCCATTCCATCACATTTTGGATTTCTGTTTTGCCAGAGCAATACAGTGCCCCACCCCATTTTATCTCAGTTAATTGCTGTACTTATCAGAGACTATTACATTTTTAATATTTGCCTCTCTGAATATTTGTTGAGAGAAGGGAACTTCATTTTGTATGGGACTTTTTTTTCCTTGGACTGGGCTGAAACTCAAGCAGTTCTTTGCTTATGTGCACTGGAAATTGGAGTATTTTAGAGCATCTTTAATTCTTGAAAGCAGGAGAGCATCCCAGTGATTACACCACCTTCCCTGGCATAGGGAGCCTTATGGCAGCTTTGTTAATGAACCTCTGTGTTATTTCTGGCTCCTTTCTTAGGGGATCTGATAAATATGTGTGAAAGTCTCATCATCACAACACCCCAGCATTTCCAGCAGCACTTTTCCTCAGAGACTGCCTTCCTCAAATATTTTAAGCCTCTTCCCTGATTGTGCCCTCAACGTGTGAAGATTCTGCATGGAATTGTGGTGGCTGCATTTTTCCTCCCTCAGGAGTTGTACTCACTGATGAGAGACTCAGAATTTAATTTTTTCCAGTTTTTGCTCCTTCCAGAAGATCCATTTTTGACCTGTCTTACATGGAAACCATTTTGGCTGAAGGTTACTTGGGGGCTCTGCTTCCATTTCTGTGTCAAAGGTATTTTGTAAAAATACTCTCTGATCTTGTTTCCAGCTTTTGATGTTTTCACAGCTAAAACTACCTGGGAATCATATCTAGTTTCCTATATTACATTGCTGCATCATTTAAGGATTGGCTTTCAGAAGTTTGGAATTTCTTCTCAAGAATGGTATGTGAACCCCTATTGACTGACTCAAGAAGAGAAGCAACAACCAAGAAACATTGAAATAAATTGCTGCCAGGCTGTAAGAGGAAATAAAAATCAAGATTTACTTGCTTAGAAACAGTTTTCATAAAAAAAAAAAAAAAATAATTCTGTGGATTCAGATATTAAGTGAAGCCTGCAGAGGTTAATGCTCATTTTTGTATTAAATTACTGTTTTAAGGATGACCACTCTGGCCCATCATTGGGGCATATCCCTCCCTTTAGGGCTCACCTATTTAGATGAGGTGCAACACAGAGATCCAAAGGATTGTTAGGAATACACTCATCTCAGGAAATAACATCCACCAATTATTTTATAAAAAAGAAAGAATTCAACTGATGCTCCTGAGAGGTCAATATGGAGAGTGAAGAAACTCTGCAAATAACCTATTTCCCAAACCAGAAGTGTTAAATATGATTGTATTTCTTTAGAGATGTTTTTGACACAAATGTCTGCTGCTGCCCCTGTTTCAGAAGGATGAAAATAAAAGACTTGAGGCAGTGATTGCATGGTGGAAGGTTTCTCATCATATTCAGGCAGACAGTGGAGAGAATCTGATCAAACCCAGCTTTAACTTTCTTGCAACAGAAACATTTCTTTTCTTCTCCCACAGTTCCCACATCAAGAAAACCCATTCATCTACTGAAAGATTAGAGCTCCAAAGATCCTTTTCTTTATCCCACAGTAGCACTCAGACTTTTGTTAGGTGTTGCCAGCTCTGTCAGAGACATTCTCTGTCAGTTTTGGAGTGTTTTTTAAAAATAAAAACAGTCTGTGCAGCTAATTATTAATTATTAATAATTATTATCAGATGGTTTAATGCCCTGTTGAATTAATCAATATTAACCTTGAGCATCAGCATTCTTTGGTTTTTTCCTCTCATTTTTATGAGTGTTGTCCAGTAAGATTTATTAGGGGAACTCATACAAAGATATGTGCAAATTTTGGGGAAGTACAGCTCACAATGCCATTTAGGACTCTCAGGCTGCAATGGGAGAAGGTGATGGGGAAAAAACCTGTCACACATTCCTGACAGGCTGTGTGAGGAAGAGATGGACAGAACAATAACTGCTGGATTTGCTGGAGGAAGCATCAGTCATGAAAAATGAAAACTTTGGAGAGCACAAAAGCCAGGCATGATAAACCCAGCTGAGGTAAGTAGGACAGAGGCAAAAAGCAGAGACAGACATGCCTGCTGCTTGGATTCTTTTCTTCATTTAGAACTTTGCTCCATGGCAAAGCCTGCAAATGATGCCATCTAATAGTGGAGCTGAGCAAAAGGAGGGCAGATCCCAGGCACATTTGGAGCACAGACCCACTGTAATCATGCAGGATTTATGAGGCCTGAGGTCAGAGCCTGCAACAAATCTCAGCTTTTGTTTAAATATTGAATCATTCCCCACACTTCCCCCTATTTTATGGATTCTTTCCTTGGAGTGTGCAAAGATGCAGCTAGATATCATGTGTGTAGGCTTGGGAATGTGTGTTTTAATTCATTTTATTTCTTGTCTAAAGACCATTCCTTGCCTGTTAAAAATATTATTGGCCCACTGGAAGCTACAGGACCAGATCCATGAATATAGTTATCCCATGGATGTGAAAGGAGCCATTGTACTATGGAATTATGTTACTATAAACATGGGATTATTTTTGCCTACATTAGTGCATAGATGTGAGCATATTTTTACTGATATCCATGTTTCAACTTATATACTACTCATATAGATATATACATGTACCTTTGCATTACTTAAATGCATTTTTTCTGCAGTATTATATATCATTTATTTCCAAACTCTGTGGCTGCAAGTAATAAGGAAAGAGATTCTGAAGCAATTTATCAGCCTTACTTCTGTAGGACAGGAGTTTCTTGAGCCCAGTTAATGACTTTTGTTTTTCTAAAATTAGAAGCTAATTCTGCCATCCAAGGATTTCAACAACTACTTCTGTCTGGGCTGGATTTAAATGTATTCACTGAATGTTCTTCTGTGAACTGAATAACTTATGGACAATTTTAGCCTTTTTTTCCTTAAAAAGCATCTATTTCTAGTTCAGGAGAAGGCTGTGGTGGAACAACACAGGAGCAGTGAGGGTGATAAGACATCTGGTTGTGGGCAGTGTGATAACACAGCTGGATCAGGACAGTGTCACATTCTCAGCCCTGATACCAGGAATCAGGAAAATGGTAGAAACTCTAATTGTGAAGAATATTATAAAGGGAAAGGTAATGCAGGTCTTTTGCCCCAAGTGGAATACTAACTTTCAGATACTCCACACAGAGCTGTTTTAGGGCAATCCAGCAGGATGTGACCAGAGTTACCTGGGCAATGGACAAAGCTGTGTGCAGAGGTGGCTTCTGCATGATTTTGGTTGCAGAAGGTGCCTTTATATTAGATTTCCAGCTTTTCTGACTTGCCATGAGCAGCTGGTAACATCCAAAGGCTGATGTGTTCAGATGCACCCACTAATCCTCTCTGGGAGACAGAGGCACTACCTCCTGAAGCTGCAGTGAGAGATAAAAGCTCTGATTTATCCTTTACCAGTGCTTTAATCAAGGATCTGGGGAAAATTTCAGCACTGAGACAGTTCAAGCACTGGAAGGGGATTCCTGGGGCAGTGGTGGAGTCAACATCCCTGTAAGGGTTCAAGAAATGAGTGCAGGTGGCACTTTGAGAAGCAGCTCAGGTTTGGCTGAAGGTTGGACTGGATGATCCCAGGTGTCTTTTCCAACTTTAATGATTCTGTGATTAATTTTTTAGATGGTGTTGGGTGTGAACTGAGTCATTCCCTAGAATGGAAGAAGCTGCATCTTCTCTGTCTCCTACAATATGAACAGGCAAGGGAGGCAATGTCACCGTGGTGATAACATCAGAAATAACAAATTTGGGTGCGGATTCTGCAAAACAGGAGCGAATGGACAAATAATAATGAGGAGCAAGATGTTTATTTGGGTGGCAGCTTAGGTGGAGAAATGCAGTGCTCAAGGCTGGAGAACCAGCCTGGGTTGAGAGGGGCTGGGAACCAGCAGCATTTGTGTCTCTCACAGTAGGGGAGGAGAAACTCCAGGACAGGAAGAAGAGATTACAAGAGAAACTCCAGGACAGGAAGGAGAAATTACAAGAAAAACTCCAGGACAGGAAGGAGGGATTTCAACCCCAAAGCCCACTGGCCTGCAGCTTCCTTTCCATAAGCAGCAATTCATTAAAAAAAGGTTGCTGAATTTAATAAAAAAAACCTCTCTGTGGTTAATGTGAGACTGGGATGGATCTGCTGAAAATTTTGCTTCTCAAATATGTTGGCAATCAATAATAAAACAGGAATTCATGCAGTTAATGAGGTAAAATAAGACCAAGTATATGGCAATAACTGAATGAAGGACTGGGTGAGCAGACAGAGAAGAGGGAGACAGATACAGTGTAAAATGAAGATGGTCAGTGCTGTTTGCTGGTGCCCAGGAGCAGCAGTTCAAGGAATACATAACAGGGCTCTCAGTAAAAAACTGTGTCACAGACTATAAGCTGCTGACAAACTGAAAGACAAATAATGAAGATACAGCTGGAAGACAAATGGATGATGGTGCTGCCAGAGCACTTAATACATCCACCAAACACAGCAGTACCACTGCAACAGCCACTTGTCACATAAACAGCTCAGCAAGAAAAGGGATTTTTTAAAAAATAATTTCTATCTACAGTGCATCATCACAACAGGCTTGTAAGAAAAGATCAGTCAGATAAAAAATTGGTGGAGGTGTTCATAAAGTCTAATTTTAGTCCTGCAACATCAGGTGTCCTCTTGTGTTCAAAGCAGGAGCTGGTGCCTTCTGAGAGGTATCCCCACACCAGACAGAACTGAATAAACCTGCTGAGCAGGCTGCCCTACCCCTTCTCCCTCAGACCACAGCAACCATCCCCAAACTGCTGCCACCAACCTAACCCTGCCCAGGGCTGGCACTGTGCCCTGGAACAGGGGCCAAAGTCACACCAAGAGTGTCACCTGGCTGCTGAGGCCAAGAGGCTGAGGCAGTGTTTGACACCCAGGAGGATTCACTGGGGCTCCCATGAGGTGATTACCCTGTCCACAGTGCCTTCTTTTCATGTGGGCTGTGGCTGTCACTGTCTCTGGGCTCTGAGCCCTGTCACACACAGCCAGAGGTCAGGCTGGACATTCCACACTCAAGTTTCAGAGTTACTGAGGGATGAACCAGGACAGGACCCTGGCTTTGCCTCCATGCACAAGAGATGAGCATGCAATGGAAGGTGCATCACTTCAGCATCCCATTTATCAAGTGTGGTTCACCAGCTTCCTGGGAGGAAATCACAGAATCTCAGAATGGTTTGGGGTGGAAGAGACCTTGAAGATCATCTAATTACAGCCTTCCACTAGCCCAGGTTGCTCCAAGCCCCATCCAGCCTGGCCTTGGACACTGCCAGGGATCCAGGGGCAGCCACAGCTTCTCTGGGCTGTGCCAGGGCCTCCCTACCCTCACAGGGAACAATTCCTTCCCAATATCCCATCTGACCCTGCCCTCTGGTAGTGGAAGGTCATTCCCCCTTGTCCTGTCCCTCCATCCCTTGTAAACAGTCTTTCTCCATGGTATGAGCTTTCTCTGTGGTATAATCCTGTAGTGAACTGGAAAGTGAGAAAATACTCAGCCACTGCTTTTCTCCACTTTTGAGGCAGAACTGCTGCTAATTAACTGCAGCAGTTTATTTGGGCTTGTAGAAATGTAGAAGGAGAACTTCCAACAAGGCTATGAATCTGACAGGGAGAGGTCTCCAACTGGGAAATGGTGACTTGGGAACAGCTTTACCCTCTTCAGCTGAAGAAGAGACTTGAACCATCCATGGAATAAAATGAGAATGTCAGGATGTTTAATTGACCTCACTTGTTTACAGTGGCCCTTAGGGAGAGCTGAAGGAATGTGGCACCATTACTGATACCAGGGTGACACTGCAAATACATGAATAAAAAAGTATGTGTCAAGGAAAATGTTGTCATTGTGGCAGGCTCTTTGCTTTAGAGAGAAGATTTTTTTTTTTTAAAAAAAAAAAAAAAAAAAAAAAAAAAAAAAAAAAAAAAAAAAAAAAAAAAAAAAGAGGATTAAAATAGCAAGTGCTGGGTAAGCCATGATAGAATCAGGCAAGGATAAGAAATCCATGGATCCAGAATGGTTTGAACAGTTAATTCTTCCAGCCAAGCTTCACACAGTCACTTTGCCCTGGATATAATAGCCAAAATTTTGGCTAATCTAACTAATTTTGACTCCATGAGGATGATTTTAGGGTCACAACTGCACAGAGGCAGGTGAACATCTCTGGCTTTTTTGTCTGTGATGAAAGAGGTTGGTAAAGGCCTTGGAGCTCTGTGCAAAGTGACCCAAAGGGGGATGACAGTGACACTGTTTTCTGTATCTTGAAATGCCCAGGCTGTGCTGGACTCACCTGACAGATTAGAGATGTGTGGGTGTTTGTGTGTGTGAGTGTGCACATCCAGCTAAAACTAACCCCTTGCTGGAGAGCTCTGTTTGATTCACACCCACTCATCCCTTCCAGAGCATCTGTGACTTCCAGGGCTCAGATCCTGCCTTGAGGGAGTGCAGAGCTGATGGGCTGAGGTCAATCACAACTTCCCCAAAGTCAGAGCAGGGAAAAACACCAGGAGCAGGACAGGCTGCAGGTGCAGAACCCACACCAGGCCACCAGAGGAGGAACTGCCTTGGTAACAGTTGTCAGGGAGACACCATGGTCCAGCAATAATTGCAGAACTTTGTCCCCAGAGACAGCAGAGAGCTGTGACAGGTAATCCTGCCCTTGGCAGGTACACAAGCTGTGCTCTCCAATCCCCTGCCTGAGCCTCTCCACCAGGGAGAGCATCTCCATAAAGCCTCCCCTCATCTCCCACTCCATTAATTGCATGGATGACAGCCTGTGGTTGCCTTACTTGGCATCACTCTCTTTACACTCAATTAAAGTAGAATAAAAGGTGCAGATGTGGAAACAGCCACTGATAAGACAGAGGCTCTGCTCTGCCCTGTGACTCCTTTTTGGGAACTTTCAGATCAGCTTGCAAGTGAAAGACATTACAAAAGATCATTACTTTCTCTTTTCTCCTAGTCACACTATGAAATTCAAATCAGATTTTCTGTGTTCAATTTGTGGTTTAGGGGAAATATATTCTGTGCCTGAGTATACTCCTCTTTACTTTTGTACTTCTAGAAGGCACGTTAATATCAGTGCAATAAATTATGTAGTCTCTGGGAGTTTGGGCTGAATAATGAATTCAGGATTTTCAAATAACAGTAGTAGGAGGAATATCTCATCAAATGGTCATTTTAAACCTGCCTTAAGCACGGAAGTGCTATGACCCATTTAGTAATGGAGGAATAAAAGTTATTTAATCCTAATCCCTTCACTGTGGCTCCAGTACCTTAGAAGCCTATTTATTACAGAGGTCATCTTTTAAGCAATATTGAAAAAAAAAATAATAAAAAGATGCAGAGCACTATTTCACCCCCCAAATATGCTGCTGTCTCCTGGGAACAGCTGACATCAGCTGTCTTCAAATGCAGGCAGGAGTAACCAGCAGTAAACAAACTCAAAATTAAAACCTCAGGCAGGTGCTATTTTTTCTAAGTTGACATAGATCAGCCCCAGGTAGATCTAGAGCATATTTCTACGACTTCTCAACAAATTAACTATTTTTTGACAAAACCCAAGACTAAATTTGACTTTAGGGACTCACATTTCCCAATGACACCATTACTGTGCTGGGGACCAAATGGCTTTTTTGCTTACCTCAGCTCCAGGAACACACAGAAATAATTTTACCTCCTGAACTCTGAACCTTCCTTTTCTCTGAGTCTGACTTGGATGCATCAGGGTCTTTCTGTCCAGGCAGCTCTTTGTGCTTGTCCAACATCAGCTCCCTTCCAAGTCTTTTGACATGGAGCACTCAGGTCCTTTGTGAAGCTGCTGCTTTTTTATCCCGAGCACCAGTACACCCTTAAATCCAAAGAGTTGCCTTGGGAGACAGCTCCTGCTCTTCAATCAGCTTTTCTGTCTCAGGTCCAGGTTACACTGAATCCCTTCCTCAGCCCTCAAACTATCAGCACACCTGAAGAAAATAAGCACTTGAACCTTGAGTTTTCTTGACCTTCACTGGCATCTTAGCACTGAGGACTTAGAACTGAATTACTCAAGAAAAAACACTCTTCCAATCTAGCAAGCCCTGAAATACACAACAGGAAATTCTCTTAAATCTTAATTTTTTCTAGCCCTGACCTAAATCTCAGCCTGTATTTCAACCCATAAAATTACTGTTTTTAAAGTTCTCCCTTCCAAAAAAACACTTTAAAATAGGTTAATATTTGAATTCACTCCCAAAGTGCTTTTCCATGGCTTTCTGTTGTGTACTGGGTGAGCAGGGGAGAGCAGGTGTGTTTTAGCTTTGATGGCTGCAATCAGCTCTCATCTGGAAAGGTAGATTTTGTAATAACCTCATTAGGTAGAAGCATCACTGGCTGCATTTGCTGGTATAATTCTCTTTCTCTCTCTCTACTTTCTTTTTTTGTTTTTGGCAAGTTTCAGTTTTTGCTTGAGAACACAATAAATTTCAGATAAACACAGTGCATAGCATTTATGACTTGCCATAAACAACACTTAAGGATGTTAGAGCTATATTCTGTTTCCTGTTCAGAATCTGTTTTGTCTCTGGTGCCACAACAATCTGTCTCACTCCTGTGCACAGCAGCACTAATTGCCCTTAATTGAGAAGAGTGGAAGCTAATATGCTCCAGTGGGTTTCTGTTGGATTTGGATGATGAGGGAATCCAGACACTGGAATTATACCAGTCTATTGCTGCTTGGACAGTCACAAACCCTGCAGCATGAGAGACCCTCTCCCTTTATAGGCTGTATTTTGAACCTCACATAATTGTCGACAGTTGTCTAAAGGTTTTAATATTCCCTTCCATCTTCCTGACTGCTGAAATGCAATCTCAGTGAATATAATGAGGAGGAAGCAAATTGATTTCGTTATATGGAACTAGTTTTCCTCCACGTTTCTGCTTGCTATTAAGAAATAGAGGGATAATAAAAATATTTCTGCCAAGGAAAGTTGATCTGAGCAGAGTTTTACACTCTCCATATTTCCCAGATGGGCATATAAAGGAAGGAAAAGATGGAGCCATAGATCCAGTGGTTTCCACTAACACACATTAAAGTCTGATACAAACACAAGCAATTTCAGCCAAGGATGATTTGTGTGGATGCACTCAGGTTGTGGTGGTTCTCAGGAGGAATTTCCTCCTGGAAAGGGTGGTCAGGCATTGGAGGGTGCTGCCCAGAGAGGTGGTGGAGTCCCCATCCCTGGAGGTGTCCAAGCAAGGACTGGATGTGGCACTCAGTGACAAGGTGGGAATTCTGATCCTGGGCATCCTTCCTCAGCCTCAATGGTTCTGGGATTCTTCAGTGGGGGCAAACTCCAGTTGTCTTTGAAAAACAGGTTTCAATACCAGGACCATTACTGTTTGTAACAGATTCATCCTTTTCCCTTTCCTCTTCTATGTGTTGCCTACTCAATGTGCACTTTATTCATGGTAATTTGCCAGAAAATTGTATTTTTTAATGCTGAGTCCACTGCAGGAGCATCAGCAGCTCTGAAACACTCTGATATTGCCAATCAGATATTGCTATGCTTGTTTTCAATGTTGCATCCTCCTCAGCACTGTGACAATTAGGACAAAAATTCTGCAGTGTGCCCTTCTCAGCACCTTGATAATGACAGGGTGGGAATGTTCTCAGCAGAATATGAGTGTGTGACATGCAATGTCTGCTGGAGATGTTGTCTGTGATGCCTTAAGGAGCACCAAAAAGCCAAAGGAAAATATGTGTTTATATTAAATACAAGAATATACCAATGTATCATGGCATATTAACATAAGAAAAAACAGAAATTAAAGCCAACAGTAGTCCAGAATTATCCAACTTTTCCTCAGTAAGTTCTTCTTGCTGGTGCCTTCTACAAGCAGTAACTGGAGAAGTTTTCCAGCTCCAAAGAAGATTCATAGATTAATTCTCAGAACAGAAGGTTATCATCTCACCAGAGGGATGAGCATTTGGCCTGGCCTAAGTTACAGTACCAATTCCTCTGGCATTAAATAACCTTTCTCTCCCTGACAGACATGAATGGCCTTTCAGGCAGTGGCTTGAAGTTTTCCTTGCCATTTTCTCTCCGAGAAAAGTCTTATATTGTTCCCAGTTATTACAACTCAGTTGAAATCCTACTCCAGATAGGGTAAAGACAAATAAATCATCAAGTCAAAGCCCATTAGAGACTCAGGGGGTAGAAAACCAGAGATAAAAGTACAAGGCTTTGCTTAATTGCTCGTTTGTATTCCACCCCAGTGAGGGAGGGGAAATTTGCTGTGGAAAGGTTCCTACCTCTGTGTTAGGAAAAAAATCCCCACAAATTGGGGAGAAAAGTCTTTGGGAATTTGGAAAGGGCAAACAATTAATTTATCTTCTAGGCATGGCTCTTGGTGCAATCTGAAATCAAACCACTGGGCCCTTTTGGCAGATAGAAATGGCATGTAATAAGCAGGATATAGCAACAAGGACGGAGTGAATAGGTTGCATTAAAAATAAACCAACAAAAGACATCTAAAACATCACACAGACACATTTAATATTTCCTAGGGGATGATCACTGAGTATGGAAACATGACCTGAAAACTCTTTCATTCCTCAATCTATACTGCAATGTGACACATCCTCTATTTAACTGTATAGGGGCCAAAGTTACCAATATACTGGAGCAGCAAAAAAGAAAATAAAGCCTATCTCCAAAAAAATGCAAAGGTGAAAAGCAAGGACCAAAAAAAGGTGTGAAAAAAAGCTTTGGTTTTCCATCTTCCTTTGCTGCTCCCTCTTCCCCTGTCAGATCCACCTGTGTGTTGTGACACTACCCTGTGACATCGCTCCTCTGACTTCCCTCCGAGCTCCTCAAGGACCAGACTGGAGAGCAATAAAAGAGGAATTCACTGCTGCCCGTGGGATTCTTGTTAAGCAGGTACCAAAGCATCTCCTTCATCCCAAGGTCAGCAGTTTGTGTCTTGTCACTTCTGAGAGAGGTTATCACACCTTGGCTGCGAGCTGCTGGGGGAGAAATGACACTCAGAAATTAAACTGGTGTCTGGCACTTCCTCTGAGTCTCCTCAGCTTCCTCAGACACTCAGCCCTGGGGAAAGCTGCTCCCAAGCTGAGCACTTCTCTCCTCTCTGCTGCCCCTCAAGGGGCTGGTGTTTGGATCCACGGAACCCAGAGTCTGCAATCACTTTTGGAAGCTTGCTAGGCATCCATCCCTGAGATAATTGCATTTAGGTCTTCTTATCACAGAACAGATTGTTTCCTTTGGCTTTTGTGCAGGCAAGAACTAATTTTTTGTACTTTCTCATCCTGATAATTTTTTAAAACCTAAAATATACAGCAAACTACTTCCCTTTACTGACAGCACTTCCCTGATGCAGGGAGTACTTGAGGAAAGGCTGGGAGAACTGGGATTGTTCAGCCTGGAGAAGAAAAGTATTCAACCGAATCTGCCTTACAGTGCCTGAAGGAGACACAGGAAAGGTGGAGAAAGACAATTTACATGGATGGAGTGAAAGGACAAGGGGGAATGGCCTCCAACTGACAGAGAATAGGGTTTTGATGGGATATATAGAAGAAATTCCTGAGAGTGGTGAGTCCCTGGCACAGGGTGCCCAGAGAAGCTGTGGCTGCCCCTGGATCCCTGGCAGTGTCCCAGGCCAGGCTGGATGGGGCTTGGAGCAACCTGGGACAGTGGAATGTGTCCCTGTCCATGACAGGGGTGGCACTGGACTGGGATTTAAGGTTGTTTCCACCCCAATCCACTCTGGGATTTGGGATTCCATGGCTCAGCTCCTCAGCACCAGATGGGCACTGGAGGTGCTCAGCACCCCCTCAGTGGCTGCAGCTCCCCTTTGCTGAGTTCAGGAGGGTTTTCCCTTTTCCCTCTGAACACCCTGGCACACACAGAGCCTTTCAGGCCACAGCACCCTCTGTGTGAGCAGCAGGAGATTCCCAGCCTGGCAAGGCCGGGCTGCCACCCCGAGTGCTGCAGCTCCTCGAGGTGCTCAGGGGGCCCGGGCGGCTCTGGCACAGCTCCTGGAATGGCTCCTCTGGAGAGGAGGAGAGACCCTGCACAGACAGAGCAGCAGCTGCTGTGCTGAGAGCCAGGGACAGGCAGGGCCCAGCACTGCAGGCTGGGGATCCTGCAGTGTCCAGCTGGAGAATGGCTGCTGCCAGGCACGGCTCCTCTCGGCTCGGGCTCTCAGCACATCCTCAGGGAGGCAGCAGGAGCTGCATCTGCAAATGCATTTTAGTGCTGCAGCGCCCTGGGGGCTCCTGACACAGAGTGGGATCCATCTCCTGGCAGGAACATCCCCGTGTGCCTCCCAGTGAGCTCCACAAACCAGCCTGGGAGCTGCTCCCTGCAGAACAGGGAGTTCTGCAAAATCTGCTTGGCAGGGCTGAGAGCTCTCCTTCCTGCAGAGATCCTACAGAATGGTCTCTGCACCAGGGCAGCTCTCCAGCAGAGAACTGGACACAAATAAAGGGGCTTTTGCACCAAACACACACCCTGTGCCACAAGTCACAAGGGCTTGGTGTCCCCACATCCCCCAGCCCAGGCAGCGCCTTCTCCTCAGTCCCACCCTGCACACCCTGCACTGCCCCAGCAGCCAAAAGGCTTTGGCTTCAGCATCCCCAAACCAGAGACTGCAGCCCAGTGACAGCAGCAAGCACTTCACATTCATCACTTCATTTTATTTCAGTAACAGCATCTCATCTAACCTGTTCTAAGTTAGTAAAAGCTACAACTCAACTGCCTAAGGAACATATTCCAGAGGATCATATTCCAGACCGAGTGCTGAATAACATTATCTATCAGAAACAAATAGAGCTTCCTATGGCTTTTCTTTACAAACTATGCCTAATTATTTATTAAGTTATTTAGTTATTTAACATAAACACTTGGCTTTCTTATGGCACTGCCTATTCTGAGCCCCAATTTGTAAGTCAATAATTAAACAGGAATAGAAGGCATGAGATGGCCTGTATCCTGTTATCTTAAATTCTAGCAGTAAGCTCTACTTACATCTACCCCTACTTTAACCTACAGAATTTCTAATTTCTCTTGATTAATTCTTCTACTTCTGCTCCTCAAATTCTTCAGGCTGCAGTCACAATGGCACCTCAGTCATGAGCCTCCTGGTCCTCCAGCAGATGGACACTCCTACTGAGTTTGGTGGCATCTGCAAAATGACTGAGGGTGCCTTCAATTGTCTTGTCCAGGTCCTTCATGAAGATGTCCATGCCATAGTCAGGGTTACTCTGACCAGAATCCTGATTTGCTTTGCCTGAGAAATGGATTTGTAAAGGATTCTCAAAGCCTGACTGAAAGCTCAGTCTTGTACATCTGTATGCAAGCTCTGAGATAAGGTGTGCTGACCTAGAAAGCCATGGAATAGAGAAGACATTGATGAGAGAGAGATTGAACTAGAAACAAGTCTCAAACTATGGCCTTGCAAAAAGACCAGATATTTAGGAGAATTAGGACTCATTGTGGCAAGACCACGTGGGGTAAAATAATAGCTGATTGGTATTAGAACTATTAGCAGTATTGTGTGGCAAAAGCTAATAGGCTGAAAAACATTTATAAGGTACTCTTACCAGGAAATAAGTCAGCCTCTGATAGAGTGGCAGAGAGTCTTCCATCTCTTCTGTTTCACCCTTCAATGAGACTGAAAATGGAATACAACCTTTCAAAAGGCCTCTCAGTTGCCCCACCTCTGTAGAGGTGGGATTTGCCAACAGCTAGGGGCCTTGCTTTGCCGCTGAGGCTGTTACACGGCTGGCAGCATGGAGCCACGGTGGGAAGGGCTCTATGAGCGGAGCCCTGGGATGAGGCAGGCGAGGCTGCGGAGCGCCCTGCGCAGCGCCCCGAGCGCCCTGCCCCAGGGGCCGGGCCGCGGCGCGGGCACGGCTGCGGGGCAGCGCAGGCCTCGCAGGGGCCCCAGTGTCCGCCTGCCCCGCCTCAGCAGCTCCTCCTCCCGCTCTGGGGTCCCCACCGCAGCCTCCAGCACCCTGAGGTCCCGCCCTGCATCTCCCACTTGGGACAGGCTTTGTTCTTCTGACTCCGTGTCCGTGTAAGAGAGCGTGGGTTTCATGTGATACGGGCAGGTCAGGGCTTCCTGCGGCTGCTCCACACTGCTGCCTGTGTGCGTGCAGACTGCAGAGCCCCAGATCGCTGACTCGCACGCCAGGGACCAGGAGGCGCTCTGGTCCTCGCTGCTGCAGCTCGGGCCTTGGTCTTCCTCCCATGTCACCCGTGAGAGGGCCCAGGAGCTGCTGCTCTCTCCCTCACTACTCTGGCTGAGGTCTTGGTCTTCTGCCCAAGCCTCACGTGGGAGCGGCACTAGGTTTCTCTCTTTCCTAGTCATCCTGTTTGGCTCTGTGTCTTCTGGCCATGCCTCACATGAGAGGGACCCTGAGGTGCTCTCCTCCTCAGAGCTCCTGCTCAGGTCTGTGTCTTGTGCCGACTCTGTGGATGAGCCAGAGCTGAGCTCCTCGCAGCAGGATCCCTCCTTGTCCTGCAGCTCTGCCAGGAGTGCCACCCTTCCTGGCCCTGCCCACTGCCGGGGATCTTCCAGCTGGCTGGGCAAGGAGCAGGGGCTGTTCAGGGCCGCTGCTTGGCTCTCTGATCCTGCCACCTGCGCACCAGAGGCAGCAGAAGCTGCTGTCCTTGCCGCCTCTTGTGCCTGGGCAGTGGCACTCACGTGCTGCTCCTCATCCTCTGCAGCTCCAGCCGGGACAGCAGCTGCTGGCTGGGTGTCTGTGGGAGCCACCAGGACAAGAGATGTGCTGGGCAGGTCAGAGTCTGCCTCTTGTTCCTCCAGCGAGCAGGGCTCCACCATGAGCGCTGTACAGCGGGGGTTCACCCAGATGGGGTGGATGCTGATGTCATTATTCTTCTTCTGCCACCTCTCTTGGGCCTTGCTGTCCTCCCCATGGGACACTGACTGATCTGTGTTTTGGAGAAACCCCTTTGGGAGTTGTCCTGGGCCTCTGCAATTCTCCAGTTTCTTTGGGTCGTTACACCTGGACTGTGAGAGGCTCTCTTTCCTGTCACTCCTGTCTTGGCAAGCACTGGAGCAGTGCTGCTCCTCTCTGCCCAGCTCTTGGAGCAGCACCATCCCTGCTGACCCTGCCGACAGCCCCAGCTGCTCCTGCTGTTCCTGCTGGCAGGGCGAGGGGCTGGGCACCCGGCAGCGCTCTAGGGGGAACGGGCCTGCCACCTTTGTCCTCCTGCGCCGGGCTCTGCGGGGCTCAGCCGGGCAGTACTCGTCCCACGCCTCCCGTGTCAGGGGCCTGGGGGGCCTCTCCTCCTCAGCCCTCCGCACGTCCTGCCCGGCGTACTCCTCGGCCAGCCTCTGCAGCAGCCGGTATCGCTCCTCAGTCTCTGCTGAAGGCAGGGCAGCCCCCACCTCTGCCCCAGCCTCCAGCTGGCCGGGCGAGGGGCTGGGGGCGCAGCGAGGGGCACGGCGCTGCTCAGCCTCCTCTGGGGCTGCCCACGACTCACAGCTGTGCCCCTGCAGGAGAAGGAGAAGGCTGAGGCCGAGGCAGCCGTGTGGATCCCCATGGCTGCCCTGGCACAGCAGCTCTCTCCGTGCTGGCCTGGCCCCAGCTGCCCCATCGCTCACCTGCTGCCTCCTGGCACAGCACAGCCACCTCCACTTGGGCTGGCTGTGGCCGTTCCCCATGGCTGCGGACACGTCTGATGCTGCAGGATCCCTGGAGCCGCTGTGTCCTCGCAGAGCTGCGCTCCTGGGACTGGGCACCCCTGGGCTCTTTGTGCCACTTCATGCCCTGCTGCTCAGGGTGTGGCCCCTGGGTCACAATGGGCTCTGGCACACACAGCTCCATGTCACAAAGGACCCTGGAAAGCGCTGCTGTCCCCATGGGCCACTTCCAGCACCCCTAGGGCAGCGGGGGAGGCTCAGAACTGGCTGGAACTGGCTGCAAACCGGGAACCAGCTGGAACCAGGTGGAACTGTCTAGAAGCAGCTGGAACCGGCTGGAACTGGCTGGAACTGGCTGGAAGCAGCTGGAACCGGCTGGAAGCAGCTGGAAGCAGCTGGAACTGTCTGGAAGCAGCTGGAACTCGCTGGAACCGTGTGGAACCAGCTAGAACTGGCTGGAACCATCTGGAACCAACTGGAACCGTCTGGAACTGACTGGAACTGGCTGGAACTGGCTGGAACCAGCTGGAACTGTCTGGAAGCAGCTGGAACTGGCTGGAATGGCTGGAACCAGCTGCAAACTGGCTGGAAGCAGCTGGAACTCGCTGGAACCGTCTGGAACCAGCTGGAACCGGCTGCAACCATCTGGAACCGTCTGGAACCAACTGGAACCATCTGGAACCGACTGGAACTGGCTGGAACCAACTGGAAACGTCTGGAACCAACTGGAACCAGCTGGAACTGACTAGAACCAGCTGGGTCAGGAGTGTGTGAAGAGTGCAGTGACAGAGCTGTTCCACAGCTTCTCGCAGTGACAGATCAATGACTGCAAATGAAAGCAGGGCATGTGCCACAGCTTTGAAATATTGTGTTTTCACATCATGCTCAGCTGCAAAGTTGTAGAAGGAATCGCTGCTGGCTGAAATTTATTTATAAATAATTACAAGTCACAAAGAATTGTGGAAAATTAAAAAAAATATCAAAGGGCATCATTTTTGGTGTCTATTTCCTGTGATAATTGCACACTTCTAAAATCAGGCTAGAGGGCCCACTGAAAAATTCAGAGGTTCTTGCACATCAGACTTGTGCAACACCAAGTTTAGGATCAAGAACTATGGTGTGAAAATACTGGTGTATTAAGAAAAAGGTTTTCCTTCCACCATAATTAAGAATTTCATCATTTGCCCCTTTATAATGCAAAGTAAATCACAGGAGAACTCACACAATTCAGGAGGCAAAGGAAAACCACCAGAGATGAGCTGTTGGAATATGATTTCAAAATGGCAGGTCCAGTTTGAACTGGGAAATTACAAGAGGAAATTATGGTGAATCTTCCAGTTTTGGAGGGATTAGATGGGTTGTTGGAAGGAATTATTCCTTGTGAATTGTTCCCTGGCAATGCCAGGGGATGGACTTTTATATTCCTTGCAGCCCAAAGCATTCTGTGATTTAAAAATAAAACAAACCAAGATGTGACAGTTTTAAATTATGTTTTATATGGCTTTTTTGGGGGATTGGGGTTTATTTTCCTGTGAAAGCAATTTGGTATTACTGGCATTTAAAATCACACTTTTAATTCTGTCCAAATGAAAAGTTTTGAGCATTTGGGTTTTTTTCCCCTGGAAAGAAATGCATTTTCAAAATTTGTTGAAATTTGAAGAAAAACTAGTTTCAAAATTCATACTGCTGCATAAGAGAATGCATAAAATAGGAGTTTCTATGCTGTTTAATGCTAATAAGTACTTGTAGTTTTGTATTTCTGAATTAAAAAATAGCCTCTCAAAATAGTGAGGAAAAAGATTTTGTAAAAGATACGTGTATCCCTGCTTTTCCAGAGGTCATAAAGCAGGGAAATAGTTTTTACAAAAGCAGTTTGTGCTGTTGGTTTCTGTTTTGAAAGCAAGTGAGAGATCACACATGAGAGTTTCCAGTGGTCTAAGGCTCAGTCTTGTATTTGCATTGCCTCTGCTTCTAAGACTAATTGAGATGATGTGCCTGCCTTCTATTGTAAAGCAACATAAAAAAATGTGGCAAGTTATTAATATTGCTGTCTCAGATGAGGATTCTCCCTGTAGAAGTCAGGCAAGATAAATAGGACAGTGCTTAATAAACAGAGATAGCAGGAAAAAATTTGTTCCTCCACTCTCTGGTGAGCAGGGGATGTGTCACCCTAGACAACATGAAGGTGTCCATTGGGACAGGAAGACAAAATACCATCTTCTCTTTCCCCTGCTTTTTTTTTTTTTTTTTTCCCTTGGTATATTATTCCAGCTAAAATTTGTCTCTCCTATATCCAAATGTCTATAGGGAGAAGAGAAAACTCCAAATGCCAGAGCTCCAGGAGAATTTGGACAGCTCTCCCAGGGATGCACAGGGTGGGATCGTTGGGGTGTCTGTGCAGGGCCAGGGTTGGACTCCATGATCCCTGTGGGTCCCTTCCAACTTAAGGTATTCCATGATTGCATGAAGGTTTTTTTCTGCCACAGCAGTGAACTGATGAAATCAAAATGAAATCAAAATTTGGATGCTTTGTCAGCACAAAATTTGTTTCAGGTAGAAAAATTGTGAGGCAAAAAGAAAGTAACAGCATAGCAATGAAACAGAATGTGCTGCGTTAAATATAAATTTTTTCCTTTAAAACCCCAGTCATGCAGAAGAGTCACCAGAGCTGTTGGATGGAATTACAGGTGGAAGGGGATAATTTCTGTGTTCTGGGATTTGCTTTGATCTCACATTGCTGTTGAAATAATAGGTGTAAAGCTGGTGTGAAACTAAAGAGAAACTGATGCCCCTGCCCTGGTTTGGTTTTACTTTTTTGGCCAAGTTCTCCTTAAAATTCTGAAGGTACAACTCCATATTTAGAGAAGGGTTATTTTTTTCTCTCTGTATTAGTTCTGAGCTTTACCTTGGCCATTTACTACTCCAAATTCCATGCTCCTTCTCTGAGTCACTGTGATCTTCCCTGAAAAATGATCCCTTGGGTGCTCCACTGCAAATCCAGCTTGAAGTGAAAAACCTCTGGGGGTTTTGTTAGAAGGAAAACGACAAAAGCAATGAAAGCACAAAGCCAGAATTGTTTTACTAAACTATTTTATTTATGTTCCTCTAGATACATAATATCACAATATAGTAATTCTTGTGTGAAACTATAACTTGATTTTTAAACCACAGGTAACCCTCTGTCTCAAACCTCTCAAAAGATAAAATTGTGATTCTGTTAACTTGATGTTACCAGTGAATGATTTATCAGAGGGTTAAACTGAATTGAGCTGCCTTTCTCTGGCTGAAAGAAACATTTTCAAGCCACAGTAAAGAAGGATGTTAGTCAGAGATGCTGGCACTGCAGAGATCCCAACACTAAAATAATCACAGATCCCCAAACCTGCAGTAATTAGAGAGCCCACAAAGCCCTAAAACAAGCCCTGTATTTTTAAGAATAACAGATGTGGGATGAGACAGGGACTGAACAGAGGTGCCCTGGCACACAAATCAAATACCAAAAACTAAAGTTCACCTACAAGCACAACTCCATGGCCCACCTTGACTAAATGAGTGTTTAGAATTGTCAGCTTATAACTGAGGGATAAACCAAGGCTCTGGTCACAGTTCCAAAGCACCCAAATAACTTGGCAACTGCTGTCCTCATTTCAAAACTGGCACAGGAGCTCAAGTCCTGCTTGAAATTCACTGTTCTGGAAGAGTTACCCTTTGATCAGTAAGTCTTATCAAAATGCAGATATTTCCAAAGGGGATTTCATCTCTTAAAAAAAAAAAAAAGCTCTCTAATCCTTTCTGACAGAGTCCTCCAAGTTTGACAGGGAATGGTAATGGCTCCCACTTCATGGATCTTCTTGAAAGCAAACCACAGAATCACGAGATCACAGAATGGTTTGGGGGGTTGGAAGGGACCTTAAAGATCATCCAGTTCCACCCTGCTGCTGTAGACAGCAATTCTGCTCACTAGACCAGATTGCATCAAGCCCCATCCAATGGAAATGGGAGTTGTGGTCCCTTAAATGATGCTGGTTCTCCATTGTTCCAAGGAGCTCAGCTGAATTTTGACAACCAAATAGTTGGGGGGAGGTTTGTTTGGTTTTAGGTTTTTTGTTTGTTTGTGTTGTTTTTATTGTGCTTTGGGGTTTTTAAAGATTATATTCTATTCCTTTCTGTTAGGCTAATGATTAAAAAACAATAATATCTCCAAAACTTAAAAATTTTTGGAAGAGAGCATGTAACAGTATCAAGGAAAAGCAAGCAGAGTTTGTGCTGTGCAAGACCTCACACTGGAATCACCAAGCAAGCTTGAGCAGAGAGGAGTTTGCCCCCAAAACTCCATCAGAGGTTTGCTGCAATTCAGTTTTTTTCCTTTATTGTGTTCTGTGGTGCATGAGAGGCTTTTTGTAGTCCATTCACAAATTTTGTCCATGAAACTCCTGCTACTTTCATCTTTTCTACTCTCCTATTAGGGATCCATTCAGTACCTAAAGGATCTGACAAGAAAGATGGAGAGACACTGTTTACATAGATGGAGTGATAGGAGAAGGGGGAATGGCTTCCCACTGCCAGAGGGCAGGGTTAATGGGATATTGGGAAGGAATTGTTCCCTGGGAGGTGGAGGAGCCCTGGCACAGGGTGCCCAGAGCAGCTGTGGCTGCCCCTGGATCCCTGGAAGTGTCCAAGGCCAGGTTGGATGGGGCTTGGAGCAACCTGGGATAGTGGAAGGTGTCTCTGCCCATGGCAGGAGGTGGGATTGGCTTTGAAGTCCTTCCATCCCAAAACATTCCATGGTTCTGTGACTCCATGATCATTACAATTCCAGCTACAGCCTCCTCATTTCTTCGGCCTCTTTCTCGCTCTGCTCACTCACTGCTGGGAACATCCCACTTGGTTTGCTAATATAAAGGACAGTGGACTTAAAAAAGAAATGTTTTCAGCCACCTCTGCTTCCACCTGTGTCTCCACTCCACTAATGGCCTTTAAGTTCCCTCAGGAATGTTGATGTGGGTAAAAAACTCTGGAAAACAACCCAGCCTGTGTGCCCTCAGCCCCATGGGTGCTTGTGAGTTAAATCTCCAGTGCTGCAGATGGCACCATTTCCATGAATGAGCCTCTGCCTGTGCCTGGGTGCTTTTCATCTGAAATATTATCTCATGCTCCATTGGCTCTGTGTTTGCATGTGCTGAGGCCCCATTTGGTCCTGGCTGTTCAGCTTTGTGGGAACTCCTGCAGGGAAAAAATGGTCATGAACCGTTTTTCTGCATCTGGTGCCTATAAATCTACCCTTGAGCCAGGAGAAAAATTGTTTAAGTCAGGGAGATATCCTGGTAAGCTCCAAGGAGTCTTCTGCTTCACTATAAACACTTGTGTCCTTAAAAGAAGCACTTACTTCTGTGCCTGCCAAAGTCTGGGAAAATCATCCCCAGGCTCCAGGTGTTTGGGAACCAGGATGCACCACAGTGCTACCATGTTGGTTCTCATTTTTCTCAAAGAACTACTTTTTCATAAATTCATTTCGTATGCCTTTGAAATTAAGATTATTTACCTTTGAAATCCAGATACTTTGAAATTAAATATCTGAAGTCCTACTGAGAATCTGTCACGTGGGAGAAAGGATAATCATAGAGTCACAGAATGGTTTGTGTTGGAGTGACATTAAGCCCATTCAGTCCCACTCCTTCCAAACCTTCCACTATCCCAGCCTTCTCCAAAGTTGGCCTTGGGCACTTCCAGGGATGAGGCAGCCACAGCTTCTCTATGTTCCTGATATTCCCAGTGCTATTTTTAGCTCCTAATTGGTGTTTCCTTTTCCTCTTTTTATCATCTTGGATGGGGATCCAAATAAGAAAATAAGGCAAGGACATTCACAGTGTGTCTTACTGCCTCTGTTGTCACTAGGTCAGGGACTAGAACACATTTTGAGCGTGGTCCAGTTTTGAGCTTCATTGTTCCTCAGCTGAGTAGAATCCTTTGAACTCAATTCCACTTGCACTTGAAAAATCCCAGTGGATTCAAGGATTTTAATCACACCCAGGTGACATTTGAAACATTTTAACTGCAGTTTTCTCTTTGAATTATACTATAAAAATGAGAACCATCCAGGTTTTATTTTGCCCTCCCCAGATGTGTGCCCCTGCTCTGCCTGTTCTGAGGTTCAAGGCTTGGTACTTTTCTCTCTTTAGCAGAGCATGGGGCCATGCAAACAGCAGCAGCCATCCCTCATCCTGTCAGGCCTTTCACCTCCAGTCAGCCTTGATATTATTTATATTCTACTTGCTGAGTGAAAGTCTTTTTCATCTCTCTTATTCCAAATAGGATTCTTCATTTGTCTGGAATGAAAAATGCAAAATCCCTTCGTTAACATTTTTAGGCCAACGTACCAAAAAAACCTGTCCAAACCTGGGTGTGGTTTTCAACCCTGGGATAAAAGTCTGATTTCCAAATATTCTGTGGAGCACAGGGGCATAAGGCAGGATGGGGGTGAACCCCAAAGCCCAGTATCTCACCTGGTTGTACTGGAGACATCCCTGTGGCACTTCCTCCCAAAGTCACCTCACATCTCCTCCCAAGGGAAGAGAATTTGGGGATTGTATAAGATTTATGGGATGTTTAGGAAAAGGCTAGGAGCTTGCTGTATTTGTGTAAATCACTGAAGATATTTCTGAAGTGATATTCTTGCCTTATTTTTACATGGAAATGTGGCGCAGTGTGAAGAAAGGGAGAGGAAAAAAAAGAGGTTTGTTTGATTTTGAAGAGCTGAGGGTTCCTCAGATAATGAGCATTTCCAGTCTATTTGCATCTGTGTAGGCAGTCCTGCCAAGGCTCCACAGTCTGCTCTAGCACCAGGATTACATTTCTCAGTCTGCCAAGCTCTAAATCTGAGAAACACCACCCAGCACAAGGAGCCAGGGAGAGGCAAACAGGACACTGCAAATCCACCAAGCCAGAAAGGATGGGAACGGTGGGGGGGGAGTGGATTTGTATTTTGTGAACAGTGTGAGAAACGATGCTCACTTTTAGAATTTCAAAGGTTTATTAAACCTTAACAAAAATACAACAAAAGACTGAAGAGAAAAAAAACCAGTGCTGGGAGCACAGGACTAAACTATAGTTTAGTCCCAAAGTCTTGTCAGTTAACTCCTTCTCTGCCACCCATTGGTGGATATTCCTTTCTTATATCTTGATTGGAGGTCAGGTGTTATTATGCCACATCTCCAAATGCCCTGCCTACCAAGGCCATCCTGTGACAACAATGCAAGGGGAAAGGGAAAGAGGGCTGTGGGAGCATATATTACGATAACATAATTATACATCCACAAAACTTATCTTAACATACACACAATATTCATCCTTTAATTGTGAGAGCCAACCACCACATTACTCATCTATAACAGCAGGGTGCTGTTCCCTGCCCTGTCCTTTGTGATTCAGGGATTGCCCTGCAAATATTTCAGAGCCGTAAAAGGGAGCACATGGCAGTGCCAAGGGGATGGAGATAAATCTGTATTGGAAATCAGGGAGTGCTGAGAGATGGAGCTGAGATAGACCTGAGCATGGAGATATATAATAAAAACCTGACAGAAAGCCTGCTCTGGATATGTACACTGGTATTAGAACAGCTGACAATGTGAAAACCATTTCTTGTTGATAACAGCATGGGGAAATGCAGCTTTTGTCCATGCCAAATTGCTCCTTTTACACAGCAAAACAACTCATGTCAGCCAGTTCAAGACACCTTTTTTTAAAAAAAATGCCACTTAGAGACAGTGTGCACACACTCAGACACCAGTCTGGACATGGGATTGTCCTACTGAAGGAACAGAAGTTAAAGGAGGAATATCCAGCAACAGTCTCATAAAAGGATGCTTTTGGATGGTGGGATTCATAAAACTTAGATTGGCTGTGAATTCTGCCAGCTGTTTGACAGAATGCTGAATCAGGACTGAAATTTTTCAGGAAGGCAATGGAAAGGTCAGGACATTATACTAAAAATAGTTGTTTGTCCCATCTGGATCTTATCACTTCCATTGCTTGCCTATGCAATCTCTTCTTGATGAATATATTACACAAATGCACTCCTCAAACTGCTATTTGAAAAATCAGAACCTTTGATGCTTTCTGACCTGTGTGACAGCCTCCCCTTGCCATAGTTGATTATGAGTTTACTTCTTTTTTTTTTGGAGAAACAACATTTACATATTTGTTTTTATTTGCTCACTTAGACTCCACTGTTTGTTTGCATACCCAAAACAAACACAAAAGGCAACCTTGTGGCTGATTTTCCTGTGTCAAGTCCCACACATTCCACAAAGTTTAGAGTCACAGATAAATGGCAGAGCATTTTGTATGTGGTTGTCTCACTGGGGACAGGTTGGGAGGCTCAGAGATAAGAACAGCAGCTTCCAGCTATCAAGTGAGCTCGGGCTGTGATGCAAATAATTGTTACTGCTATTATCTTTGAAGGCAGGTGTTTGGTGTCTCTGTGAGGAAAAAATAGGATCTCTCTAATACTTCTAAAAAAAACCCCTTGTTTTCCCACATTGTAATAACTCAGCAGACAATGATATGAGTGAGCTGAAATATGAAGGGAGAAGAAAACATTTCTGTAAGTGACAGAAAGAATTAATATAACTCATCTCCTATTTATTAGTGGTTGTCTGTTATCAGGAAGTGCTTAAAAGTACACATCAATGGAAACAAATTGTAAATTATCTCAGCAATGCTCTGTCAGGTGAGCCTGATAGGGAAATTCCGAAATAAATCACCTGGCATGTTTATTAAACAAGCAAACACCCAAGCAAATCTCAGTGGAGACTGCTTGCAACTGTTTTATTGCACTGATAAATGTGGGGCAGGGCTGGGGAATGGCACTGGGGCAGGTCAGGGGCTGAGCTTTCCCTAGACCTGATGCCAGAGCTGAGGAAAGAGGGCAGCACATCCATCACAGCCAGGAGCATGGAGCTGGATATGCTCAGCTGCAGGTGGAGAAAATAGAGGGCAAACAAAAAAAACTTAACAAAGTCCCCAAACTCTTACTTACCTCAGGGCTCTTGTGTCATTTCCTACCATCTTCATCCTAACCAACAATTTGGGAATGTGACATTATGTCCAATACTTCACTCAAGTCAAGATAATTTACTTCACTTCCTAAATCTGAGGTGAAATAAATTAGAGGGGTGAAATATCCAATAGTTTATTGTAACTATTTTACTTGACCAAGACAAGGAATTGTTTCAGAAATGCTTGAATAGGGAGAGGTTTAATACATATGTCCTCTTTAAGAATAGTAATTTTTTTTTCTTGTCCATAACACTGAATAGTTTTCTTTTGGAATTATCCATTTTGTTTATGTCTCATCTTGATTCACAGCTTAGACCATTTTTTGTGTGTTTTGACCAAGATGTGCAGTTCCAGCTGGAGTGACAAAAATAACCAAGGCATTTTAGGTCAGGATTGAAGTGTTCTAAAGCTGTTTGCAGACATTGCCATGATACCTACTCATATGGGCCAGGACTGAGCATGAAAATTAAACTTCCAGCTTTCCTTCCCAAATGGAATTATTATTGCTTCAACATCTTGGGGCTGTGTACTCTAAATTAGTCAAATCCCAGACTGAAAATTTTAAAAATTAGATGGTAGAAAGAAAAACTCCAAAAGTTCTCAAAGTCTGTGCCACTGTACAAAGTGTCAGGGTTGTTTTTTCAGAATGACTCTAATTTTGTCAAAACTGATTTTTGCCTCGGTTGCCTGGTTTCAATTTAATGCTTTATGATGAGTTTCAACAATAAAAAAAGAAGTGGCAGGGTTTTGCTGCAACTCCCACACAGTAAATTATTTGTAAGACAATCTAGTGCTGCCCCCAAGAAAATTTAAAAAAATCACAAAGCAGTCATTATTTTAATAGCTTATTTAGGGAGTTACACAGTCAGAAATCATGTGTGACCTGCAGGGAGGAATTATTCCAAGTCCTCTGAGAGTTGTTCCATTGCTGAGGACTCTGGAGCTGCAAATCCCCACAGTATTTCCAAAATAAAGTGCAGATTTGACTGCCCTTTGCAATTGTTGGTGCTCTTATTGGCTTTAAGTCTCTGGCAAGGTTTGTGATTGAAAAGTGTTTCCTCAAATTGCAGCTAGAACCTGAAGAGATCCTTAGAAAACCCTTTAGAGAAAAAAACAACTCCAAGTTTTCTCCCTGATTTTAGTTCTCCAATTTTGACACCATTAGAGTGTCATTATGTTGTTATTGTAGCTAAGGCAGGTTTGAAGTTTTCCTTCATTTTCAAGGTATGTCTAAACAATTCCCAGTGCAGAAAGGGAATTGCTGAGAAGGAAAATTCAGGTGCCTTTTTGATTTTTGACAGCATCCTGAGCTCTGTTTCTGACAGTATCAAAGGTGGGAGCCTATGAAGGTGAGAAATTGCTTTAAATGTGTGGTGTGCACATTTTCTGTGCTATAGAAGCATTTCCATTTACACTTAATTAGTCTAAGTCTTAGTCTTAGTCTTAGTCTTAGTCTTAGTCTTAGTATTAGTATTAGTATTAGTATTAGTATTAGTATTAGTATTAGTATTAGTATTTTGCTGCTCATCCTCGTGCCACCAGCAAGATGTGTTCTCCTGCTTGCTGGATTTTCCCACAGACAGCTCCCAGCTCCACCAACTGGGCTGCAGTTAAAATACATCAAATAGCTCCCAGTTCCTTCCCTTCCAACCAAGTGTCTTTTTCTCTGCATCCCAGTTTAACAGGAAAATTGGAAAATATTTTAAGCAAGTGTTGTTAATAGAGCCCCATTTGGCATTTACATCCTATATTAACATATCAAACACAGTTTAACATTCAAAATCTCTCCTGTCTGGCAGCCAGGAAATTATGCCATAATGTTAATGTACATGGCCTTATTAAATTTTGCCTCTATAATAGGGAGTCTGCTATGAGGCAAAGGGAAGAGCAATATATCACAGATATTGCAACACACACCAGCACTGCAAAGATAAAATTTCAAATATGTACTTATGCAGCTGCTATCTGAATATCTTTATTTTGGATATCTTTATTAAATAACTTCCTTTTTCCTGAAAATAAACCAAGAACTCAATAAACCTCTGTAGACAGATAGTGCAGGCACCTGGGGAAAGGGGATGGCAGGGGTAAAATAATAAGGAATGGGCACATAGAACAGTGTAAAACCATATGAAACTGGGGCAATCCTTCCTCCCTTCTCCCTGCACCATCTCTGTCCCACTGTTGGGTCAGCGAGGCAGATCAGTTCACTGACATGACTGGAATTTAACCCAGGAGGGAAAATGCTTTTGGCCACCTCATGGAGCATCTCTGCCTGGTTATCTTAACAATCCCAAGGAAATAAGTGACACAGACAAGGGAATGGTGTGGGGGTGGGGAAGAGGGAGATAAATCCTTCAGCAGAAACTGGTTTTGAATGAAGCTCACATTAAGGAAACCCAGTCAATTGTAGAAAAATCAACAAAACCAGTTGAGATTTGAAATCCAAGTTTGGCCAATTTAAATAATTTAAAATAAATGCCTGCATTTCCTAGAATTAACGTTTCAGTTTTATTTTTAATTTCCAAGCAGATTATTTGTTTATTGATTGGTGTTGAATTGAGACTATACTTACAAACCCAAATTGGGAATTAGCATCCCAGCTGCCTGTGCTTTCTGCAGGATAATATTTCTCTGGAATCACAACATCTGGGAGTCATATTGCTCCTTCTGCTGGCAGTGCTGCCAGGAAGCTGCATGGTTTGGGAGTGGACTTCACCAGGAATTCACTGCAAGGAGCTTATACAAAATCCTCTATATAAAAACATCTATTCCCTGAGACTTCCAAAGCAATCTGAGCAAGGAGAGCCCAGCCATTCTGGAAGAAAGGGAGAAAAATAAATAGTTGGGACATCTGAACGAAACTGAGAAGTCTCTAACCAACCTTCCCAACTGAATTTCAATTTTCATGCTCTTAGGAAATGGGAAAAGGGCACCTGGATCATCCTTTACCTGGGTTTTGCCAGCCTCCAACATCCACTGCCTGTGGTTCCTTTGCCTGGCTGTTCACAGTTTACTTCCACAGCACACTGATTTTGGCATAATTTAAAAATAAACCTGGATAAATGAAGCCTTGCTGATGAATCTCCTACTCCTGGACTTCTTGGGCTGTTCCTAGGTCCCACAAAGTCAACAGAATTAAAGCATCCCCCTAAAGTCACTGGAGCATTAGATCTTTCTGCTGTGACTAATTAATCTTGTTCATTAGTTACTCCCCAGCTCCCCTTCCCTCTTCCTCATCACTTCGTGCTGGTGCACATTATTCTTGTCTTTTAAACATTAATTGTTGCTGTGCAGGCCCTTCCTGGAATGCATTAAATGAAATCCCCCCAGATATCCACTTTCCTCCTTTTGCCAGAGCCTCAGAGGCTGGGGAGCTGGGATGTGGCAGGTGCAATACAGGCCAATTAAAAAGCAAATTTGTGCTAACTGATGGGTAATCTGCACTGGGAACCACCAGTGACATTGGGGGATGCCTGGGGAAAATTCTCATTAAGCAAATTCCTCCTCTGCTGGCACAGCTCTGACACCTCCACATGTTGTGGCTGTTACAAGGTGAGTTTCCTACACTTCCACCCTTGGAATTTTTTCCTGTTCTCACTGAATCTTGTACAAAACACTGACCAAGGGACAAAGAAAGTTAGGGGTGAAGTCAGTTCAACCAGCCATTAGTCTGCTTTTTATTTACCTAACTTTGTGCCTATAAGAAATAAAAAACCTACCCCAAACCAAAACAACAACATGAAAAAAACCAAACAAAAACCCCAACAACAGCAAGCCCACAACTCTTTTAAATTTCTACTTATTTAACAGATAATATTGTTTAATGTATGTTTAAATATATACATAGATTTATATATGAGAATGAAATTAATGTTCACTAAATGACAAAAGATGTGTGGCACCAGCTGAGCTTGTGACCTGCTCAACTGAACAGCTGAATCCATGGTCTGGCACCTCAATATATTCAAAATTCACCATATATTTTATTGATACAGATGATGTATCATATATAATGTATGGTATATGGTGTATAAATGTTCTATATTCACACAGAGCAGAGAATAAACAGTACAAGTACCTCTTTTCTCCCTCTACAATCCAACATTGGGAACGTTATCCCAGATTTGCACTGCACAAAAGCAGATTGAAATGGAATTGTGTGAGCCAAAATCCTTCCTGAGTGGCAATTTCCACTTACCACTTGCAAATATTGATCCAAGATTAAATTACTTTTCCCCCTTGCATTGTGGGGAGACCTTCAGAAGATGTTTGCTCTGTTTTGTTACTTTGAGAGAGCACAAGACCATAAAATCTTGAAATGAAGACTTCCAAAGCTCAGAGGCTGTTTGAAAAGGGTCTAGTTGACTGAGCAGAGGAAATGTCCTGCACCATGTTGGATGGTGACCCTGGAGATATTCTATTTTTTATAAGAAAGAAATGCTGTAGCCCAAGGTTTCCTGAACTTTGCCAAGCAAAAGGATGAGGGTTAAATGTGTTTGTGCCTGTTCAGGTATTTGCAATCAGTAGACAGAATGAATCTTTCCCTGTGTTTCTTTGGCAGGTATGTCACATTCCTTCTGGAACACACAATTCCAGCATTCCTTGGCTTTGTGTAGGGACAATCCTGGAGAGACTGTTCTCCTCGTTGGAAGGAAGTTCAGCTCTAATGAAATAACACCCTCTAGAACAGAGGCTGTCCTCCCCTCCAAAAAAAAAAAAAAAAATCAAATAGGATAATGGAATCCTGGAATGGCTTGGGATGGAAAGGGACCTTCAAGTTCATCCCATTCCACCCCCTTCCACTAGCTCAGCTTGCTCCAATCTGCTCTGGAACACTTTTAGGAGCAGCCACAGCTTCTCCAGGCAGCCTGTGCCAGGGCTTCACCACCCTCACAGCAAAAATATCTGTAAAATGTAAGGCATTAACACATTTCTAAATTATTCTGTATTTAGTTGTGTGGATGCAATTAATGAGTGCTTGTTTTCTGAATATTGCTGATCATTTATGAAACTGAGGGGCTCAGTTCATAAAAACAAAATGCAATTTCCCAAATGCTCAGGTAGAGGTTTCTAGAGGTATCCAGCTCATGTAGGAAATGTGTAAATTCATGTGCTTGTGACATCAGTATATAATATTACATCTATATGCAGAGCTGGATTTTATGCTGGATTTAAGGGGTTATGCTAAAAAGCCCAAACCTGAGCCATAGATTGGTGCTGTTTGTTTTCACACCCTGTGCCTACCTGAGAAGCAGCCTGTGTTTCTTTTACAGATGTATTTTCCATAATCACCCACAGCAGAGACAGGGAATGAAAAGCCTCAGAACTGTTGCTCTTCTATTTGTTTTACTGATCCACCCAATTTTAATGGTGTCTTTTATTAAAAAGAGATTTTTGAAACAAAGCAGCATCTCAACTGCAAAATCAGCTTCAATCCAAACATCTAAATTCTAATTTTAAGCTAAACCTGAAAAAAAAAAAACCCAACAAAACTGCTGCAAAAACCAAAAGCAAAACCAATGCATTGAGTGCCAGGATCTGATCTCTTTGTGCTTAAATTATCACACTCCATCATTTTCCTCTTATTACTTGGTTCCTGAGGCTGGGGGCAGCTCAGTATTTCTTTCCTATTGGAGATGGAAGGCAGGAGGAAATAAATAACATCTTTTACAATCCCAGGCTGTCGATACAGATGCCAGATTAATAGCTCTGGAGAATGATGAGCTCTGATACAATCGAGGGGGAAAAATTGTGTCTGCAGGAAAAATAATAGGAACAAAGTGCATTATCTGCCTTTCTTCAGTATTTCTCAGCTCCTCACTGGCTGGAGAGAGATGGGCTGGGAACAGGATGGCATCATTTGTATAACTTGGCATAAACTTTCACAATGTTTAGCACTTATTTTGTCTTTTCTGTGCTTTTAAAAGGCACATAGAAATTACAGTCTCTATCAGGTGTGTTTGGTTTTGATGTGTCTGTGGAGATAATGGTCATGATTCTAAAAAATACCTTTAAATCAGAACAGAAATCCTGGAAAGAGTTCTCTTGGAAAAACAATGGGAAAAATCATCAGGTTTTCATTTTCTTACTTCTGTCTCTTTGAATGACCCTTTCAGGAGATGGATCATATTTTTGTTCCTGAATAATACTTTTCCCTTCTTTTAAATCTTAAGGAGGAGGACACTTGTCAGACTATCCCATTATATCCCAGAGTATCCCATGACATGCCATCACTTGGGGGTTCTTTGTTTTATTGGTCAGGCCACTCCTTCAGTGCCAGTCTGTCCTTTGTGAATAACAACACAAAATACCTGGAATAAAGCTTTGGCATTAAAAAAGAAAAAAATCAACTAAAATACCAAACTTTTACAAGGAGGAGAAGAAAACAGCAAAGGATTTAAATGAAGTCTGACAAACCAAGCTATTATATGCTGTTAAAAAAAAACACCCTTCTGGCTGAAAATCTCAGTGATAGGTAATTATATTTCTAAATGAGGCAATCATTGTTAAGCTATGAAGAATATAATTAATTTTATAACATTCTGTAGTGTTGTAGTCAATACAGATAATAGACTTTTTGAGATATTAGCTGTCCAAACACATCCAAGTAATTTAAAGAATCTCATTGTGCATTCTCCTAAGCGAAGTCAACAGTAATAAGACACTTTTCTGTCACTCAGATAAACTCAGGCAAGGGCTGAAGTGAATTACTGAATTTGAAGAAATGGGTGCAGCTCCACTTCACAAACATTCCACCATTTATTTCTGAAGTCTTTTGGTTTGCAAACACAGCACACTTTAGATTTGTCTGTTATATAATAACAGTGATTCAAACTAAAGATTTATAGGAGAGGGGGTAAAAAAAAAAAGAATTAAGCAAACCAAAAATCTAAGAAGCAATTACTCTTTCAGATTAGGGACCACCAGAGTCACTTTTGTGGATCTTATCAGGGACAACAGAGAATCCACCAGAGGAAGATTCATGAGGTGAATTGCAAATGTTAAAAAAAAGAACTTAAAAGTAAGAATTGCTCTTTAGACCTCAGTGAGGAAAGCTCTGAGATGCTAAAACAAAAGCTTTGTCATGTAAAAATACTCTTCTGCTTGCAAAAATAGATTGATTCTGGTGCCAAGATCAGTCCATAGGTACAATTTCTGAAGAGTAGAGAGGATCACAGCTCAAACAAGAGACCAGTATTCACATGTTTAGAGCAAAGCTGAGGTCTACAGAGAGCTGTGCAAGCAGAACTCTTTGGAAGGAGTGAAGCTTGGAGAGAGAGCAAGGAGGAGCAGCTTGCTGTGCCCCAGTCCCCACCCCACTGCTCACTTCAGAGAGGATCAGTCCCTCTGAAAAGCAGGGCTGCCCCTCACCTGAGTGTTTCAGGGTGGACAGGTGATGCTCAGGGAGAAAAAGCAAGTGTCAGAGTGGCACAGCTGCTGAGCAGAGGAGTGTGGACCTGCAGAAGAATGGCTGGGTTACCCTGTGCAGGGCCAGGAGCTGGACTCTGAAGGTCCCTGTGACATTGCTGGTGAGATGAGAACCCTCTGGCAAGGCTCCCTGTGGGTGTTTCCCTGGCACAAGAAGACCTCTGGAGATGGTGGGCTGTGATACTGGCCCTGTGTGGCAGCACAGATGTGACATCAGGGCAGAGCCAGGTGTAAGGAATGAAAATTCCCACACTGTTGATTCCCAGAGTGTCTTCTTGGTGCCAGGAAAAATGCCACGTGTTTGCATTCAACAGCAGCCCCTGCTGACAAGGTGTGCCCACAGTGCTTCACCAGCCTGTGCTGAGCTGAAGGCAGAAAGACAAATCCCATGGGATCATGGAATATCCTGTGCTGGAAAGGATCCACAGGAGCACCCTGTCCCTGTCCCTGCACCCCAACAACCCCACCCTGTGCATCCCTGGGAGCATTATCCAAACTCTCCTGGAGCCTGGGCAGTGCCTGACATCCTCTAAGGGAAGAGCCTTTCCCTGATCCCCAGCCTGACCCTGCCCTGCACAGCTTCAAATATTCCCTGGGTCCTGTCCCTGGTCACAGAGAAAAATTGGCAAGAAACAAGGAATTTATGTTTCCCTCCTTTCTCTGTTCCCTGAAGTTAATTTATGCCCTGAGCACCCTGATCTAGTAGAAAGTTCATTTGGCAGGGATTTGGAATAAGGGGAGATTTAATGTCCATTCCAATGCCAAGCATTCCATGATTGTATGAATTTGTGCAGGTACAATATTCAGAAAATGTCCATGATGAATTTTGTGGGATGGCAGAGAAAACAGTTGTGGCAAAGAGCTTGTCTGCCATTCACACAATACACCTTCCTGTGGATTAAAATGGCAGATTGACATAAATCAGCCAAATACTCATTGTGTGCTTATAGCTTGTGGGAAGGAACTGAAACCAAGACTTTTTTTGTGATTTTTTTTCTTTCCCCCACTGCAATGACAGTAATTGGCAGGACATGGAAAGGCAATGAGGTGTTTTGTGCAGTATTTTGACTCAGCAATGCTGGATTCTCCCAAGGAAATCAAAGACCCCCAGAGCACACAGCTCTTCTGGAATTCAGACAGGGATCAGTGTTGTTACTGCCCTTCACACTGTATGTCCATTCTGACTGATGTCAGGGGCAAAACACAAGGTGCTTTCCAAGGCAATGGGAAAAACAGTGTGGAAATAGAATCTACATCCAATTAGCAGTGTGAGGGGGGACTGTGAATGCAGAAATGACTGCAGGTCTCTGCCACTGCACAGCTCACTCCTGAACACAGGACTCATTTGCAGAAATGATGCAATTACGTTACCCCCTTATTGCACAGAATATTTTAGTCACAACAAGAACAATGTGAACTTCAAACACGTGCACATTCCTTGTGAAGAGACCTAGAGAAATGCTGCAATTACAGATTGTATTACAGCCATAGGTATTACAGTGAAATAAGGCTTAATTGATTTAGTTATTTCATCCTTAGCTAAACTGTGTTTTAAAAATAATTGTGATTTTATATTCATAACAACTATCCTTATCATGGATACCATGCCTTTATCCCATATAACCCTCCTGCTCTGCTTCTTTCCTTCAGGAGGGGAGAAAAAAGGGGAAAAATGAAATAATGAAAAACCCCACTGCATGTTAAATGCAAGCAAAAATTCATAAATTGAATGACCTGGGCTGGGAACACTGAGAGGGAGAAGCTTTTCAGAGCAGTGCAGGCTTGTAACCATTAGCTACAGCAGCATCTGAAAAGCCTGGTGACACAGTTAAGCTTAAAATTCAAATGTTAAGCACAGAGCTTTGTCTTTTTGGCTTTAGCAGTTTATCTGTCTCAGTTCCTTTTCCTTTTCCTTTTCCTTTTCCTTTTCCTTTTCCTTTTCCTTTTCCTTTTCCTTTTCCTTTTCCTTTTCCTTTTCCTTTCATGTAAATGCTTTGCTCCTTTGTTCAAACCCTTCACTTTGTCTCTTAATTGTACAAGTTCTGAGTGGAACAACTGAATGCAATTTAATAAAGCAAACAGATTAATAGAGAGAAAAACAAGAGACATCAAATAATAGTCTCAGCAATTAGATGAGGAAAGGAATTAAATCACTTAATTTGAGGGCCTTAGCATTATTCACTGTAGAACTTAATTTGAATTAATATGCAGTATACACACATTAGTAAATCTCATATATGGGTGGCTCTTTAAGGAGGAATATTGAAAGTAATAGCAAAAAGGATTAATCCTTATTTTCTCAGCAAAAGTGCTTATTTAAGGTCTGGCAAACTGCTGTTCTAATGAGGAAGTGATAATGCAGAAATAGAGTGCTGTGAATGAGACAAGGTTCAGCTGTTGGAAGAGCTCTTAGGTTCAAAGTGAAATAAACGTGGTTGTTTATTGGTTTTTTTTTTTTTCTCTTATTCTCCTGTCATCTGGGCCAGCCTGTGGTGAGCACAGGAGTGTAACTGGATCTTTGGGGAATGTCAGCTTCTCCACAAGCTGTTCTACTCACTTCAGTGCTGTATTTTTCAAGGGTTAGGCTGGCTGGGCCTCTGCAAATTGCAAGGTCATTCTGTTGTATTTCTCCTGCTTTCTGGAAAAAAAAAAGAAAAGTTTTTTACTCTTTTTTTTTTTTTACTCAGTTTCAGAAGTTCTGAGATAAATGGTCAACTTTATGAGAAAAGTGGGTTTGGGCCATAGCAAAGAAAAGTGGAATTTTCTCTGTTGGCTGGAGCTAATAGATTCATTTAATAACAGAAATATTTATGTACTTACCTGGTAATTTTTAAGCAACTTCTGGAGGCAGATCCTGAAGTTGCCCAATTAAAATACATTAATTTTAAAATTAATTTAGCAATCCCTCTAACAAAATGCACTACACCACTCAAAGGAATAGCCATTGTCTCCCTATTTCTCAAGGAAAGGAAAGACAGATATCATGAATCTGTTGGGGCTGGAAGTGTCCTTCAAATTCCATATTCTGACCTTGAGTCACTTCCTGAGTTAGTGAAAGAATTTGGGACTCAGTATTTGCAATCCCTCTTTATTGCTGAGAATCTATGAAATTACCTAATGATTTGTTTTATAATTTCACCTCTGTTGCTCTATGTGCAGTGCAGAGGGATTTTTTTTTAATATTCTGGTGGATATTCCCACACAAAACACCAGTGATAGCAAAGAACCAAACCCAAAAATGAATATTGCTGAATATTATGAATATTATTGAATATTCATTAAAAGCCCCAACATGATTTACTGACCTTGTTGCAACAGCATTTTCACAACTTAGCATTTTATTTCTACAAGTACTTAGTCACTCAAGTAAACATTCCAGCTTTTTAATAGCATTTTTCCAATAAATATATTTGATATTTCACAGTATAAAAAGGGATTTCACACTGGCATAATTTAAACCACTACACACTAATATCAATATTTTTTCCTTGAAATTCCAGCAATTATATACTTGCTGCTCTTCTAATTGGATGTGAGTGTCATCACCAACCACAGGGCAATTGATTGCAGGAATAGCTTAAATGTTCTGTCCTGTTAAAGCCCTTTAATGGCAAAGCCTCCATGAGAATAGGAGAGCCAGATTTAGCAGAACTCTTATGCCTTTAACAGCTTGTCAGATTTTATTAGACTTTATGAGATTCTGTATTTGCTTTTTATCTCTAAACCACTGAGTTCTTATGAGGACTGGCATGTTTCATAACAAAACAAGTAACTTGCAGTGCTGTGGTGGAAAGGAGGGAAAACTGCAAATGTATTCATGTGAAATAAACCATTGTACAGAGATATTTAAAGGGAATTAATGGGATGTGTGTTTACAAATGTAGCTGGTTTTTCTCTGTTTCCTGGCTTTGTCATTGAACCAAGGAATTGCCATTCCAGTGGTGAGGGAGCTTTACAGAGCACATGGAACTAAAATTGTGCTGTTCCACCATGTACATGGTAGAAAATAAATCCTGGGATTATTTTAATAACATCTCAGTTGTGCCAAAGTGGCAAAGCAGACCAGCCCTCTTTCATAAAAGTTAAATATTCTAGATGAGGCTGTTCAAGCTCTGGGATATTCACAGTGAGGATGTTATTAATCCTGAGAGAAGCTGAGATAATATTTTCCAAAGGGGCAAAACTCTCCATTTCAGGAGTTATTTAGGCACTTCAGGGTCAGTGTGTCATCAAAATGGAAGGTGAAAGTCAGAAAGTTCTCATGGGACAGTGATAAAGTATTGCAGTTCATATATACTATAAATATATGTAGATATATACATATATATATAACCCTAACATTAACCCTTAAACATAAATCTAACCCTATAACTAACACTTAAGCCAAACCCTAACCCTAACCCAAAACCTTATCCTAACCATTAAAACCATAAAACTAACCAAAACCTGAAACTTAACCCTAACCCAAACTGCCTTGGTTTGAAAGACAGCTGTTAAGAAAGGCAGGAGCCTCTCTTGAAATGGAGAATGTAAACCCCCTCACTCCAAATTATTATAATTTTGAAATTAAGAAGCTTTCAGGCAAAGATATGGGAAGAGGAAAAATAGTTTTTTACTAGGAAAAATTAAAATAAAAATACAGCAATAAAAAAAAAAAAACCCTCAACAAACCAAAACACTGCCAGAGTCAGAATCCAAGCTGACACCCGTCAGTCAGTCAGGGTGTTGGCACAGTCCCATTCAATGGTGGCTGCATCCTCCTGCAGTGGCAGATGTGGTTCAGCTGGAGCAGTGCTCCTGGAGAAGGTGCAGTTTCCTCTGAAGGTGCAGGGATGATGTGGAAAGGTCTGGCTTTCCTCTGGAATCCAGTGGAAAGAAGGTTCCTTGGTGTCCAAAATCTCAGTTTTTATCTGGGTAGGAAAGGCTTGGCTGCTCCCCTGGCTGGAGCATCTCCCAGTGGGATGATGGAATTTTATCAGTCATGCAGTGTGACTGAATGGGCCAGCAGCAGATGATATCTTCCTGGAGGGAGGATGGGCTGTGGGAAAGATGAAGATGATTGCCCCAGCTGGTTTAAAGCTGGCCCATTAGCAGATAATATGTGCCAGGAGATCAGGGTCACTGCCCCACCCGGCTCAGCAGATGGGGACAGAATTCACATTTTGGCCACATCAACCCAACACGGGTCCCTCCCACCTCAGGATATTCCATGATTGTGTTATTTTACCAAACTGCAGTAATAAGCAAATTCTGAGTGAGTCAAAGGTCTGTACCTGCTGTACATGGCTCCTACACACACAGGTTTTTTTATGGATAACTTTCTCTCGGCACATTTTCCACATCCCTAAATATGAGTACATGTGCATACAACAAAAATAGCATAATAAATTTAGATTCTATTTAAAAAAAATCCACAGGCTGCTTAAGAACCAGCCTTTCTTTGACATTCAGGAGAATATTTCTGTGGAAAGTACAATATACCATCCTTAGCTCAACTGAAAGAAAGGGATGGGGGTGGGAAGACTTCTTTCATTCTCTTTTGTTACTTTTCTCCCACACAGACTTGCAAAAACAGTGTTTAAAAGCCATTTAATCCCAGCATGCAGGAACAAAGGAGTGCATTTTTGCTGTTTATATCAATCAAAGGAGAGAGAGCAGAAATTCCAGACTTATTCTTGTCCTTATTGGAATACTTAGGAGTATATTCAAGCAGACAACAGCCATTTGTCCCAATAAAGCAGCACAAGTATTTGCCAATTTCTGTACTCCAGCAGCATATTATATTAAAGCCAAGGAAAATCTTTACTTTTGCTATGTATTTTTGTATAAAAATTCTCCTTTTGCCATCTTTCAGCCTTCTTGGCAATTTCCAGGCAATCTCTCACTTGTTCCCAGCACAGGAGCAGTTGCCCCAGGATTGTATTGGATAATTTAGGAGCACAGGTGGAGGAGAAGGCAAGGTGTGCCAAGCACATCCCAGATTTTTCTGCAGACAGAAAAGCACCCTCTGTAATCCCTTCCAGCTCTCTCAGCTGTGTTTACACATCTCTGCTTCCATCCTGCAAACACTTCTGTGCTGGAGACACACAAAGATCTTCTTGGGAGTGGCATCTCCCTTCAAAATTCCCAAAGTGTTTTATCACACACTCCTTATGGCATCCAGGGAATGAGGGAAATCAGACCTGTTGGGCTCCACAATGGCAGAGACAAGGTGAAAATACACTCATGGTCTAGATCAGCATTTGGGGTTATCTGCAGCTGGTACTTTTAGCAGCAGATTTTAAATCCAAAACTTTATTGTTACGTGGCATAAAAGAATCCGGAGATTTTGGCAACAAAAGTTTCTGACAAAATTCAAGGAAAAATTAAAATAAGAATCAATCCATCTTCAAAATACCAATAACAGTGAGATTTGTGGTCTTGATTTTAATCTCCATTCCTACAGTTTTCCTCCCACTGCTTCAAAAAATACAAAATGCTCTTTTTTTTTTTTTTTTTTTTCCCCAATGATGGTGAAATTTCAGAGCTACTGACACAGAAATATGAAAAAGGAACACATCCCTTTACTATTTATTTAAACTATTATTCTTCTCAAAATTTCACTGCATTTTAGTGTCACTCTTTAGTGACACTCTGTTCTTCCTTGTAAGATGAGCGATGGCTTGATATTGTTTAAATGAAGGACAAAATAATTGTTTTCTCCACTCTCTAAAAGCCATTTTGTCCGTGAGACTTTGCTGTGCACAGAAGGAAGACAAGTTAAGGGGAATGGGGGATTTTTCCTCACTTTAATACTTCCAGATGATGGAAGTGCTGACCATTTAAGCACAGATGTGAGAGTAATTTAAGGAGTAGTGTGTCCAATCCACCTCCTCATGCATTTGTCTTGCTAGGAAAGCTCTTCACAGGGAAAAAATATGATTGATGGGCGAGTTAGGTAGGGATGAGTCACCTGGAATTTAGTGCTTACATGGTTTTTAGAAGTTATGGATGATGTGTTAATTCTGCTTGTACTTATTCCACAAGCCTGGACGTGCATACAGAAATATAAGACCAGAAAAAACAATTGAGAATACACTAAAGGAAACACTAAAAAAGGGATGGCCTCTTTTCCATGCTTTTATGGATGTCCAAAATAATCCTGAACTTCAGCAGTTTTGGAATTACTGGTTTTAATTTTTATTCAGGTGTCTCATTGCTCTGTGATCAATGTATTTATTTTCTGCAAGTCCCTATTATTGTCATATCAGGACAACAGAATCATTCTTGGCCTCAAAATAAATAGGACAATTTCTTCCATACTGTTTTTATTGTGTAAACCATTAAGAAACAGGTTTTCAGTTGATCACTCCCCAAATTGTCATGTTTTTTTTATTCCTCACCAATCTTTCAGGTGAAGTATATTTATACAGCTGCTGTGTGTCAGTAAAATAATTAGGAGAGAGGAGAAATCTAGAAATGTTGGAAGGGTCTCACCTCTGTTCTGTCTTATCCATCCTTTAAAAAAAAAAAAAGGTGAAATAAAATGATTTTATCATCCTTTTGGTAGTGGCATTGTAGCAGACAACTGTAGGGCTATGTCCTGAGCATGTCCTTCCACACCCCAGGTAAGACTATATGCTGAGAATCAGACTCTCATCTTCTAAAAGTCTCAGGAAATACTTCAGGGAAGTGTAAAACTGGATGAAAACTTCTTCAGCTTCCCACTGGATGCAAGTTCTGCTTCTCTGGATGTGCCCATCATCCCTGTGGGTTGGAGACACCTTAAAGCTCATCCCATCCCATCCCCTGCCATGAGCAGGGACACCTTCCCCTATCCCAGGCTGCTCCAAGCCCCATCCAACCTTGGACACTGCCAGGGATCCAGGGGCAGCCACAGCTTCTCTGGGCACCCTGTGCCAGGGCCTCACCACCCTCACAGGGAACAATTCCTTCCCAATATCTTAACTACACTCTCTGTCACCCCAGGCTTCTCTTCTCCAGGTGAACAATCCCAGTTCTCCCAGCCTTTCCTCCCAGGAGCTGCTCCATCCCTCTGATCATCCTCCTCTGGACTTGGTCCAGCAGCTCCAGGTCCTTCCTGTGCTGAGATCCCCAGGTGGATGCAGTACCAACAATTAAATAAATTAACTGATATAAAGGAAATCAAGGCTGTTCCCTCAGAGAGTGTTGCAGACACATTGATTCAACACGGTAAAACAATTCAAAAATGCCTGTTAACTTGAAATTTCTATAATTCCTGTCAGGTTTGAAGGGCCTAATTCACTGCTGACTCCCCATCAGGTCAAGATTCAGAGTTTATGGAATCTCCTGGAACACTGTCATTAGAAATGCCAGATGTGTAGCTCCAACATGCTGTAGACTTAGACTCTGATTCAAACATGCCAACAGCTTTCAAGGTGTTTGTGCAGATCAAGGGAGAGGAGCTTTTCACTTCAGCTTTTCCCTTCTGTTCTGCTAACAGGGTTAACATCTAGGACAGGGAACAGGATCCTGCTGCAGACAGCTGCTTAGAAGAGTAAAGGACAGATTGCAGTTGGCAGGATATTAAATAAAGTTAGGCACTTTCAGGTTCCTAATCAAGCCAACAGAAAGTTTGCAAAATCTTTATGAACTTACCTTTCCTTTGAAAAGGCTTTTTGTTGTTGTTGTTGTACCAAATATAGAACAGATTTTTCGACTGAATTTTTCTTCTCTGTTCCAAAGGCTCTGACCTCTCTCATCAAGGCATGACTTCACTTTAGTTGTTATGCAAGAGCTCTGAGTCATATAAGGAAGAAAAAAAGGCAGCAGACTTTCTCTATTTTTTTTTTCTGTTCTTGTAATAAGATACAGCTTAACAACAGCTTATTCTTCTGTCTAATTGGGATGCACAGTGGACAAAGTCAGAGATATTTTAAATCAGAAAGTAAGAGAAGTTAAAAACTTCCCAGGCAGGAGATTACAGAACAAGGACAGTTTGAGGAGACATTCTATCACACAATTTTCTCATTGGCAAAACATTTTAGGCACTTTATTCTACTTTTTTTTTACCTCATACATGTCAAGGGTACTCAGACAAGCAGAAATAATGGCCTGTGGCTAATGATTGAAAGGGAATGTCAGAGAACTGCTACCCCAGACACATGTGCCTTGTAACAAATTTCCCTCTTTTTGATTTCCTGCTCCATCCAGGACAATCAGCAGCACTGGATATGCTGCCACATCTTGGAGACAGAGTATAACATTAGAGTTTGGGGAAGAACTCAAAAGGACCACTGTTTGTTTTTGGTTTTTTTTCTGCCTGATTTCTCTGTCTTCATAGGAATACATTTGGTCTACAGAGAAGAATATCTGACTGTTCTCTGGAAAAATACACTTCTGAGACTCAAACAATATATAAAATTATGCCATAAACAAATATTATCTCAGTATTTCCTACATATTATGTACTATTTATTATGCATATAATGAGCTGAGCCATCTCTTTCTCTGAATCACACATGCTTCAAATTGTGACCATTCATTACATGACCTGCAGAGATAAAACAAGCTTTAAAATTTTGTGGGGTTTATGGACAGGATACCTCCTGGATTTTTTTGTCTTTTGCCCTTGGTGAGAAGGGCTCTTCTTTTCCCTGTATCTTATAAATGATTTTGATATGCTTGCAATTTCCATTAAATATGATTAGTCGAGGAGTGTAGGTCAACAAGATTGACCAGGGATGATCTTGATTTAACTTCAGCTGAGAAGAAAGTCAGTAACACAAATATTGGGAGATGACAAAGGCAGATCAATTGGATTATGATTTTCAGTGCTCTTGGTTGAGTGATTAAAATGACCCGGAGAAGAACTTCCCTCAGCACTGATTCCATATAAAAGGTGAGGGGAAGGGCTCCCATCATGTGTCAGGAATTGGTTTGTGGCTCTGAGGGGCACTCCCTGTACGTGTCAGGTTAAAAGATTAGAAACCCTGCAGGCACCTTGTTTTAACTGGATTTGAGCAGACATGAAGAACCTGACTCTTACTTTTTTTTTCCTAGATCAGAAGGGATGTTTAACCAGCAGCTGTATTTGTTTTGAAAGATGCAATTGGATTTAGCCTAATCCCAGAGACAGGGAGAGAGAGCCTGGGTTTATTAGCTGCTCTGAAGGGAGGCACTTGCCTGAATCCAGGAGCACTTTGCAGTGCTTCCAGCACTTGGAGGAGCCAGAAAGCTCCCACTGAGTTCTGCTGTTTATTCTACAACAATATGTTCTGATATATTTACAAATTGATGATCCAAGGAGCCAGGCACAAATTGTGATTTACAGCACTGCAGTGTTGCTATCCATTTCCTCTCAATCAGCAAGGAAATCTAGCACAAAGTGCTTACTTGTATACCAGGGAGAAACTTATTTACATCTACCTCAAAAACCCACCCAATTGTAAACACACTGGGGCTGAGCACAGGGAAATGAAAAGCACTCACACATTTTCTCTCAGCAATTTGTGTCTAAGCACACTACAGAGCCTGTGATGCAGCTTAATAGGTTGTTGAGAATTAGCACATTGTGGGGAAAGGCCTCTGTGCTTGCATAAATGAACAGCCTTCAACTGGGTTCTAGCAAAGTAATGGGAGACAAGCTTTAAATAAATGATGGGGGATGTTGCTTTTTGCACTGCTCGAATTATTGTATTTTTATTTTATTTTATTTTATTTTTTCTCGAATTATTTTATTTTATCTTTATTTCATTTTATCTTTATTTTATTTTATCTTTATTTTATTTTATCTTTATTTTATTTTATGTTATTTTTTCTCGAATTATTTTATTTTATTTTTATTTTTTCTTGTGAAGTTAGTGCGAGGAGAGGAGGTTATGTGGTGCCACCCCCTGCCGTGGGCAGGGACACCTTCCACTATCCCAGGTTGCTCCAAGCCCCATCCAACCCAACCTTGGACACTTCCAGGGATCACCACAGCTTCTCTGAGCACCCTGTGTGGGCAGTGGTCTTTGTACAGAGTTGTGCCCAGAGACAGTCATGTCCTTTAATCCACAATACTTGCTTTGGTCAAGTTTAGGAAAGAATCTTAAACTTTTTTTCTTGATAAGGAAATGCACTTTATGATGCATGTTTAGATCAACTCTTCAGGTTTCTCATAAGTTTTGAGGTTTAGTTTCCTTCTGATGAGAATCTTTTAAAATTCTGGAATGATTTAGAACTCAGTTTTTAACTAAGGGAGTTACCAACAAGAGAATGGCAGTGCAGCCACCCAAAAATCAAAGCTGGTGTGAACATGGAGATGTAGACAATATTTCCACTTTCACTTCTTTTGGTAATTCAGTTCCAACAGGTTCTTCTTAGCCCTGGCTTTCTTGAGTGTTTATTCTTCCCTTCTTTATCCTCCTTGATTTCATAGTGGATGGAACATTTTCCCCCAGCAGCAGCTGCATTTTGGGGAGTGTGAGATTATTTTTCCCAAATATATTCACTGCTAATTCCACCAAATTTGATACTTGTAAATATCAAATACATTTTTTAAAAGCATATAGCAGCAAGGTTTTTATAATGATGACATTGTAAAGAAGAGAAAGATAAAACAAAATACTTATTTTATGACATCCAGCAAATCTTACTGTTTCCACAGTTCAAGGAAAGATCAGTTAGCAGTGTCTGGAAGACCAGAAAATGTGATTATTTTAATGGACACTATATTCTGCACACACACTAAACCTGGAGAATGGCAAAATAAATCAGGGAAATATTTCCATCAATACCATCTTGAAAGTCCCATTTTTTAATCTTTTATATCAGGTGGTTTTATCTTTTATATCATATTATTTACCTCAGGAAGTAAATATTTTCTTTATCTCTCATTTCACTTTTAACAGCATTTTATATTTATCTTTTCTCTGTATTGCCTGAGATTATTTCTTTTGAAGGGGGAAGATGGAAAACAAAACCACACATTTTATTTTGTGATTTTCATCTTTTATGGCCTTATTATCTGGATGGCTACATCTCCTTGTGTACTGTGCATACATGAGAGGTAAATTAATTAAAGATTTTAAACAAACTGTGCTTTTGACAAGGAAAATTGTACACATACAGAAGGATGGGCTTTATTTCTTATTTTTAAGGGCTCTCTAATTTCCTGAAGAATTAAAATGATTCTGCTATTGCTCTCTGGGATGGAACAGGGTATTTTTTTAGGTAACACATGGGCTGAACAACAGGAGAAATCATAATGTGAAGATAAAAGTTGAATTTCTGGAAGTGCCACTGAATGTGCAGCAGTAAAATTTTCAGTCTTATTAGTGCACCAAGAAGCCAATGGACCAAACAGACCAAACAGACCAAACAGACCAAACAGACCAAACTCCACGTGAGCAAAGCCTGGTTTTAACTTTTGAGCACAATTCTCCTGAGTTCAAACCAGCTCAGCTCAGTTCATACTGAAATTAAAAGCATATTTGAAGAGTTAGAGTGTCATCTCATTCAAGGAGCAAAGAACTGACTTTGTTTTTCAGGATTTCATTTACATTGAAGGTCTAAGGTAGCAGCAACATTTCTCAATGGACTTTTGTAATTACCTGAAAACACATTTTCAGCTCTCCATCAAAAATGTCTCAGTTTATTGGTGAAAGGTTGCTATAGGATACATAAAGGATTTAATTTATTGTGAGACCTGTTCTGGTGTACCCTTGTTTTAAATACATTCCTTACACAGTGAGGAAAATATTTACTGTAATATGCAATTTTTATTCTATAATGACTGCTCTAATTCTCCCTGACAAATTTGACTTTGCCTTTCCAACTCTGCGTGGTGCCATTTTTGTTATTCTGAATCTTGTTAACATTTTTAATAGAGTATCACCCCATGAAATTATAGACCCTAGGGGATAAATTAAGGTAAAATAGCAAGTAAAAGGATCACTGAGGTGTCATTGAATTTGAAACAAAACTTTTAAAGTCACAGCAATGTGTTACTGCATCCACAAAGATTGTTGCTGTGGATTTGGCACCCCTGAATTTTCACAACTCCTGTTTTCTCTCAATGCTGGTTTACACAAAATTACTCAAATAAAACGGAAAACAGTCTCTGCTTACAAACAAACTTTAGTAAGAGCTGTGGGAAGGAAGAGAAGAGGAAGAAAGGAAGGAAAACAGAGGATGTGTTTTTCCTATTGTGAGTCCTTATTCTTCTGGATCAGCCCTTTTAATAAATGTGGGTTCTATTCTGCACAAACTACCAGAAAGTGTATGCACCTCATAGGAGCAAGTCACTGTAATCAATCCTAGCTCCAAATTCAGAGTCCATGGGATTTAAATACATAAAATATTTGAAAAATGAGACTATGTGGCACTTAACAATATGGGGAATTGGTAAAAGTTTGGACTTGCTGATCCTGGTTGTCTTTCCAATTTTAATGATTTTATGGAAAGGTAAATGCTTTCACAAATCTGTTCTGTCCATTTAAACTTTTGATAAACTCTCCCATTTCTAATATTCCAATTTAAATTTTCAATGTTTAACATAAATAGTTAACAAACCTCCAATCATCAGGTATTTGTGTTCTGCACTAGGAATAAACAATTTCAAAAGCAGTTTAATGACTAAATCTTTAACATTATTGAGATCTATTTGATCTGCACTATAATACACCCAGGAAAATGCCAGAAGCTGGAAGAGAAACTCTAGAATGCAAATTAACAGAGATTTTGTCAGTCTCTGGTGTTTATTCCAGCAATACACCATTTTCTGGGTGGTGTCTCTGCTCCAGGTGCAACATGAAGTACCTGACATCCTGTCACAGAGACAGATCACAAACCAAAGAGCCATATGGTTAGATTATTCTTCATTTTCTCCCCCTGTCCTTTCTGCAGCCCATGTTCCCCAGCCAAGGATGGGTGAGAAACCTGCTGCCCATTTATGTGTAACAGAGCAGAGCAGTGGTGCTCCCATTCATTGTGATTATTCAAGAAATGAATCTTTTTTTCCCAGGAAGTGTGACAAAGAAGTGCCAGTAGCAGGAGTGACAAAACTTCTGCTCTTTTCTCTCACACCCACAAGTTGCACTGTCAAGAAAACTCATTCCCTTGTGCCAGCTTCTGCTGTTTTTGGGGATGGCATTTGTTCTCATGTCTCTGGAAGTGTGGTGTGGAATCCAGGGCAGCTTCCAGGAAAACAAAAGGAAGGTGTTATTCCAAAGCAGAGCTACTGGCTGGAAACATGGCTCTGGAGTCTGCAAGGCAGGGATTGTTTCCTCCCTTAATAACTCTGAACAGCCATTCAGAGACTTCCCCCCCTACTCTGGGCTGTTGAGACAGGTAACTAATGGCACCCAGAAAGCATATTTAAAACATCTAAACTCTGAGCTGGCAAGGCAACCCTGAAGAAGGGCTTGCTCTATCTGCACGTCACAAAATGATCTTCAGAGTTCCCCAGTGATGGAACCTCTCATCTCATCACACCTGGTGACCTCAGGAGGGACCTTTCCACTCTGCCAGGAGGAAAACAGCGTTCTGATCTCTATCAGGAGCAATTTCTGACTCATTAGCATTCCCTCTAGCTGCATGCCAATCTTTAATAGCCATTCCCTCCCAGATCCTCCTTCTCATTGACCCTCTCTGTCCCATCACCATCTGGAAAAGGTTCCACCACCCCCATCCTGCCTCAGTCCATGGTGGATTTATCTTGATTACAGATCCCTTTGCCTGTTTTTTTGGTTTTTGGGTGGTTTGGTTTTTTTGTTTGTTTTGGTTTTTTTCCTGCTAAACACCTCTGCCAATGGTTTTGTTATTGCTAAGGCACAGGGAAGCTGGAAGCTGTAAAATGCAGTAACGTGAATGGAAAAAATATTGCTCTGTCTCTGAATCAGGATCATAATTATGACTGATTCTTTTTTGCTCCAGAGATCATCTCCTGTTAACTGAAGCAGAAATATTAGAGCAAGAAAGAACAGCTGATACCTGTGGATGAATTCTGACAAAAAAAGAGTTAATGAAATCACCTGATCAGCAGTGCTGTATTTATATTTTAGGAAAAAGGCTAATTAAAATGGGGTGCATTTAATTACCATATAAATTCTAAGTTGTCCCAGTTGAGGGTGGGAGGAACATGAGAGAACTATACCATTAAGCAATTGAGTAAGTGAAATGATGTACATAAAATGCTTCTTTAGTAAGTGTAGGTAAAAACTGGTGGGAGCTTGGTGGTGTTTTACAGTGTTTCCACAGTCAGGCTGACTGGTCTGTAGGTTTTTTTTATTTTCCCTTTGCATTAGAACATCCTGCATCAGCCACAGTGTGGGGATATCTCTGTGCAGCAGCTAACCTTATCTCCTGGTATGAATGACTCTGGTAATTGCAGGGCCAGTGACAAAGAGAGGGTGGAGCAGGGCAGGGATTAGAAAGCATCAAGCTGCAAGTACCAATGGAGAGGAAGAATCACATCATTGTGGTGTTGGTGATGCTGCCCAGCCTGGAGCCAGCTCCACAGCAGTGTGGGAAGCACAGCTGGCTCAGCTGGGTGAAATACCTGCTCCACACTGCTGCAACCATCCCCTGCTGAATCAGTCAGGGCTCCTAGAGAAAGGTTGTGGGGATAACTGAACACCTGCATAGGTCTAGGAGCAGGATCCATAGCTTTGCTCCCACTTGGAAGCAACTGCATTAGATGTAAGGATAAATTATGTCCTGTCTGTCTGGAAAAGTCTGTGCCTCAAGTGCCTGAGACATTTCTGGCATCCTTGAATACTGCACTGACTGTCTTTGTGCTCTCCCAGCCACCTCTGACAGCTGTTCCTCATTTGTCAGGAAATATGGTGCAGATTTTGCTGTGCATGTTGGTAACAGAAAGCCATCAGCAGAATTTACACTGCAAATAATGGTGCAAGGGAGAAAAAACTGCTGCAGCAATTCACAGCAGCACAGACACACAGAAACAGGAACTGCCTCAGGCAGAGTGTCGGGGTGTTTGTGGATATTAATGTGCATCATGGATCATGGAAAGGCTTGGGGGGGAGAAGGAACATTCAAGCTCATCTGATTGCACCCCCAGCCACAGGCAGGGACACCTTCCACCAGCCCAGGTGGCTCCAAGCCCCATCCAACATGGTCTTGGACTCCCAGGGATCCACAGCTTCTTTAGGGACCCTGTGCCAGGGTGTCTCCACCCTCACAGGAAGGATTTCCTCCCAATATCCCATCAAAACCCAATCTCTGTCAGTGGGAAGCCATTCCCCCTTGTCTTGTCCCTCCATCCCTTGTAAGCTTTGTCAGCTCCTTCAGGCACTGCAAGGCCACAGTGAGGTCACCCCCAAGCTCCTCCAGGTGCACAATCCCAGCTCTCCCAGCCTTTCCTCCCAGCAGAGCTGCTCCATCCCTCTGCTCATCCTGGTGCCCCTCTGGGCTCTCTGCAGCAGCTCCAGCTCCTTGCTGTGCTGGGGCAGGGCTGGAGCAGCTCTGCAGGTGCTCAGGTCTCACCTGAGCAGGGCAGAGGGACACAATCCCAATCCCTGTCCTGCTGCCCACGCTGGGCTCAGCCCAGGGCACGAGGGGCTCTGGTTTGGGGCAGGTCCAGCTCTCACCCACCAGCACCCAAAGCCCTTCTCCCAGGGCTGCTCCCTCTGCTCCTGCCCAGCCTGGATTGATCCCAGGGGTTGTCCCAACCAGGTCTTGTTAATCCTGAGATCCCCATGGGCACTTCTGGAGCTTGTCCAGGTCCCTCTGGATGCCATCCTGTCCTTCAGGGGTGTCACCTGCAGCACTGTGCTTGTACAGTAATGCTAATCTTGAGAATGAGATTAGATCATTTTCAAAGAGGAAATATGTCAAAATCCCCTTTTCAAAGACAATTACACATTGAGATGACCTTTAGTAAGAGTGACTGTCTAATTGTTAGTTGTGGCTGATGGCTTCTTCCCACAGTTGGTAATCTGGTGCACACACCAGTGCCTCCCCTTCTCATCACACTACAGGCTCCTTTTTTAAATATTTATCAATGGTGCAGGGATGTTTCATGCATTTGATTATTTTTGAAAGGTTGGCCCCAAATCTGTTTATTTATTGCTTCCATTTCCCAAGATGTTCTTGTCACACCAGCCTTTCTGCATCACAATACAAAGATCCAACAAAGATGTTTATGAGATTTCTCTTCCTTCCTGTTAAGATTTTGTTATCTCAACTTCATCCTCTGCCAGCTCAAGTAATTGAGCTAAGTCCTTACTTCTTACCTGGGTTCATTACTCAGAATAGAAGAGGACAATGAAATAATTGTGAAAACATCAGTGTTTGAAAAGGGTGGAAGACACAAAGAGAAACAGAGTCTGCATCCTTAAATGAAGAAATGTGGTGTCTGACCCTTCTCTGCTGGATAGAACTTAATGATGTTCCCCCTAAATTAGTGAGTGTGTTAGTTGTGAAGGGTAGGGAAGGATATGAGTTTCTAGGCTTTGGAAAAGAAATAGATTTCTATTTGTGCAGTCCTTCCATGGTGCTGTTATCAGTTGTCTGTGCTTGGAAGTGCCCAAGGGAAGTTTGGATGGGGCTTGGAGCAACCTGGGCTAGTGGAAGGTGTCCCTGCCCATGGCAGGGGGTGGCACTGGATGGGCTGTAAGGTCTCTTCCAACCCAAACTAGTCTGGGATTTTTTGTTTAATAAGCAGAGAACCTCTGGAAGCTCCTGGCAATTGGGAAAGCAAGCATCACCTGGTCTTTGTCTCATTGCATGCTGCAGCTGGTTTAAAGCTGCAGGTCAAACCCAACCAGCCTCTAAGCAGGCAGGTACCTGGGTGAGTGATAGAAGGATGGGCTTGAACAAATACAGAGAATCCCAGCCTGTCTTTGGATCCTAAGTGCAGATGTATCATTGTCCAAGGAAAGGAGTGACTGGGACTGTAACCAATCAAGTGTGTGCCCAGGAAACCTTTATTTTCCCATACATACCCCCTCCAATCCATTTTGTTATCTCCAATCCATTCTGTTTCCCCTGCCTTTGGCCCTTCCCTAAGCACCCCTTAGTAGTCTCACACATCTCCTCACTGCTCTTCAAACATGCCATAATAAATTTTATGGTGTCTCCAAATACCCTTCTGTGGCACCCCATAAGTCCTATCCTCCTGTAGGCTGCAATTCCCTTTATTTTTCACACCTTTCTGGGGACAAAAATTTATTTTCTTGACTTCATCTCACACCAGAAGCACAGGACAGCTCCTTGGTTGTCCCAGCAGGTGTTTAAGTTTTCTGTGGTTGCTGTCTGCTGCCTTTTCCTTGTGTTTAATGAGATTTACCATTAGTCACATAGCCTGACTCCAAATCCTAGAAACCAAGCAACATTTCAGTTCAAAATGCACTTTACAGAAGACTCTAATTTTCACAGGAACCTGTTCTTCTATCTGTTATTAAGAAAATAAAAATGACCCCTTTGTTTTGAAGCTGGCTCATCCTTCATGGGAACAATGGCAGATTTAATTCAGGGAGAAGTATTTAGGGTGGTGTGAGCCCAGGTCTGCTTTAGCTAATGCCATGTCATGGTCAGCTTGTTTTCTGACAGTGCAGTAGCTTTTATTCCTTTTTTACAAGGCAGGTTTCTCATATGTTATGCTTAATATATGTATGAAGCATATAGAGCATAATAGAGCAAAATAACATATAGAGCAAAATCCCTGTGTGTTATTGTTAGTAGAGTATAAATCCACCTAGGATAAAGTCCTAAGGATCTCCTGAGGAAACAGGCAATGTGACTCAACCATAGAATCATAAAACCATTGAGGTTGGGAAGGATACCCAGGGCCATCCAGCCCAAGCTGTGCCAAATCCCCACAGTGTCACCAGCCCAGAGCACTGAGTGCCATGCCCAGCCCTTCCTGGGACACCTCCAGGGATGGGGACTCCAACACCTCCCTGGGAAGCCCCTTCCAAGGTCTGACCACCCTTTCCAGGAAGAAATTCCTCCTGGTGTCCAGCCTGAGCCTCCCCTGGCACAGCCTGGGGCTGTTCCCTCTCATCCTGTCCCTGTTCTCTGTGTGCAGAGTCTGACCCCCCAGCTGCCCCCTCCTGTCAGGGAGTTGTGCAGAGCCAGAAGGTCCCCCCTGAGCCTCCTTTTCTCCAGGCTGAGCCCCTTTCCAGCTCCCTCAGCTGCTCCTGGTGCTCCAGCCCCTTCCCCAGCTCCATTCCCTTCCCTGGACATGCATGAAATGTACAATGAAGGGAATGAAAGCAGAGAGAAATTAAGCACTTAACATAAGATATGCCTAACAAAATATTTAGACTAGTCAGTCATTATCTCATAATTTAAAAAAAAAAAAGAGTCCAAAGGAAATCAAATGGAAAGTTGTCTTTCAACTAGGTATTAAAATGCTGATGTTTCATGCTTTTAATGAAGGTTCTAATAAGAGTGGAAGATGAGAGTGATTGTAATGGGTGAAATACCAGTTCCCATTTTAGCTGTCATTTTAACAACATCATTTTGTGGTTCTGTCAGCTTGTTGAAGCTCTGTTGATCCCAATGTATTTCATTTCCTTGCTGAGTGTCTGCCTGTGTGAGGCAATATTGTTCCAGTGTGAAGTGTCTCCATCTCTGTGCAAGTGCTTGTGCTTGAACTGATCTTTAATCTTTCCTCCAAATGAATTTTTAAAAATTATTTTTGAATGAGCTTTTAGTGTCCGTGAAAGGTGTGAGATGTATTTATTCACATTTTGCCTCTTTTTTTTCCTCTCTGAGTCATCACATGAGATGCATATCTCATCCCAAATGACAACTTTCTAGATAAAAAGTCTCTCCCATTATATCTGAGGCTGCTGCAGTGCAGATTTCCCCATATTAACTACTATAACCCAGGCTATTAAACATCCCAGCACCTCACATCTGTAATATTTCCTATTGCAAATGATTTTGCACATTCATGAGAATTCCAGACCCACCTTCTTCCACTCTAAAGAACCATAAAGAATCCCCAAAGCACACAGAAAATCCTTATTTATTTATTTATTTATTTATTTATTTATTTATTTATTTATTTATTTATTCAAAGCAGAATTTTCCATTTTTTCAGAACTGAAGTTTAATATCAAATCGTTTCAAAAAAGACATCCAACTGCCAGGGGCCCAGGAAATATAATGGCACTAATGGATTTTACCAGGTTTGGGAAGATACCCTTTACTGAAATGTTATCCTTTACAGAAAATTTCCTGTGACCATCACAACACCCCTCTCCTGCAGTTTTGCCTTATTTTTTTCAGTGAACAACACTTTGTCATGCAGGAATCATTTCTCATGCAGGAACAAAGAGGGGAAGTTTCTATTGGTCTAGGGGAATGAAAAAGAAAGGAGCTAAGTAATGGAATTCCAGAACCCCAGAGTGGTTTGGGGTGGAAAGGAAGTTAAAGCCCATCCAGTGCCACCCCCTGCCATGGGCAGGGACACCTTACACTGTCCCAGGTTGCTCCAAGCCCCATCCAGCCTGGCCTGGGACACTTCCAGGGATCCAGGGGCAGCCACAGCTTCTCTGGGCACCCTGTGCCAGGGGAATTTCTTCTGTGTCAGGAATTTCTTCTGTATATCCCATCAAAACCCTATTCTCTGTCAGTTGGAGGCCATTCCCCCTTGTCCTGTCACTCCATCCTATGTTCCTGAATTATCTCTCTCCACCTCACTTGTAGCTCCTTTAGGCAGTGGAATGCCAAAATTCAACCAAAGCCTTTTCTTCTCCAGGCTGAACAATCCCAGTTCTCCCAGCCTTTCCTCAAGAACTCCCTGTATCAGGCAAGTGCTGTCAGTAAAGGGAAGTAGTTTGCTGTATATTTTAGGTTTTAAAAAAGTATCAGGATGAGAAAGTACAAAAAATTAGTTCTTGCCTGCACAAAAGCCAAAGGAAACAATCTGTTCTGTGATAAGAAGACCTAAATGCAATTATCTCAGGGATGGATGCCTAGCAAGCTTCCAAAAGTGATTGCAGACTCTGGGTTCCGTGGATCCAAACACCAGCCCCTTGAGGGGCAGCAGAGAGGAGAGAAGTGCTCAGCTTGGGAGCAGCTTTCCCCAGGGCTGAGTCTCTGAGGAAGCTGAGGAGACTCAGAGGAAGTGTCAGACACCAGTTTAATTTCTGAGTGTTATTTCTCCCTCAGCAGCTCGCAGCCAAGGTGTGATAACCTCTCTCAGAAGTGACAAGACACAAACTGCTGACCTTGGGATGAAGGAGATGCTTTGGTACCTGCTTAACAAGAATCCCACGGGCAGCAGTGAATTCCTCTTTTATTGCTCTCCAGTCTGGTCCTTGAGGAGCTCGGAGGGAAGTCAGAGGAGCGATGTCACAGGGTAGTGTCACAACACACAGGTGGATCTGACAGGGGAAGAGGGAGCAGCAGGTGATGATGGTATTTAAATTAAAATGCTTTTTCTTCCCTGTTTTATACAGACTGTGGCTATAGGTCATTTCTGTCCGAGGAAAACACCTGATTTTATACAGTTCTTATGCTGACCAAACCTGCACAGTTTTCAGGGCTTTGCATTTCTGATTGTGTTCTTGAGAATCACTAAGATTAGCATCTATAATTTTCAATGAAGCCTGGTGTTCCCCACTTTATTCAGAGGTTAACCATGAATGAGGTGGGTTCATGTAGTACTGAGTGCTTCACAAAGACCTTGCAAATCCACATCAGTGTTTCTTTTTTTCTTTTTTTTTTGTTTTTTTCCTTGTATACATTTCCTCCTTTTGGTTGCATGGTCCTTTCTTTTTGATGCATATTCCCCCATCCCTGTAATATTCCACCTGTTTCAAATGGGAAATGCTGTAGGAAAAGTGAACTCCTAAAATCCCTGTTCAGTTCCCTGGGTCCTTCTCTTGCAGCAATTCATGTTTCTGACAAGGGCTTCTCAAAAGGACACTGCAGTTCCAACACAGGACAGCCTTGCAAAGAAATAAAAAGGAACTGAATGTTTACATGCCCAAAACACCTGAAATATTCTGTAAAATCTGTGATTTCTTACAAACCACGTGGTTAACTTGGCCCAAAGAAGCTTCACCATTTTTACAAACATATTAAAAGGGAATAAAGGGTTAACTTAATTCAATAAATGCACCTCCCACATGATACAGAAGTGATAATTGATTTCATGATCATCAATTCTTGTCTGCCCTGTGGTTTTCAGTGATTTGCTAAGCTCTACTTGCTAAAACATTACTTCATAGATATTCCAGCTATTTATTTAGAAACTGCTAAAATAAACCTCCCATGAGTTTAGTATGAATTAGCATGTTGGTAACAAAACCAAGGGTACAAACAATATTTTATTAATTGGTTGTGTTCAAATTATTGATTTAAAATATAATTTAACTTCAAAGTTGTGTTCTCCTGAAAACTTGGTCTTTCTGAACAGATATTCTACACTACCACTTCTACATAAAACTTATAATTCTGATGTGCATTCTTAAAATGATTATAGAGATAAAACAACAAGAACAAACAAAACCTTTAAATTATTTATCATAATACACAGCTGTGCTTTTTTTATTGCAATTCTTACAAAGCAAATATAAGTCAAATGCATTGAAAATAAGAAACATTTTTTAATCTTTTGAGTCAATTTAGTCATTATAAATAGGTTCAGTAGATCCTGCAGACAAATGCTGAGCCCCATATCAGTGCAGCTTCAGAGGGATGGGTGCAAACCCCATTTTTGGATAAGATTAGATCCAAGAGTGCTTTCTGAGCTTTTTTTTGAGGTTTTCACCTGCCTTTCAGTCCCATGGATAAGCTGTACCCACACTATTTAAAGTCTATTTTCAAGTACAATTCCCTGTTCATCCCCTCCCTGTCTCCCATAGCTCTGCCTCTGCACCAGTGCCTTGATCTGTCACTTCAGTAATTTTGGGAAAAGGCAGCCAGACTTGCCTAATTTAATTTCCCCCTTGAAGGCCATGCCCCTGGCTGTGCCTTGTGCTGTTCTTTCTCATCCTCTGCTTTCATCCTCACATTTCCCTCAGCACTTGTGTTATTTTCATAGCCACTAAATACACTTCACTCTGCTAAGGGACCAACCTGAAAGAAAACTCTTTTCAGATCACTTTCAATGGGTGTATAAATTTACTTTTCCAAGCTATTCAGGTGACATTTTAAGCTCATTTTAGCAATCTCCAGCCAAACATGTGATTAAAAAGGGAAGCACACATTTAACTCAGTTTCATATTGAAGCTTTGGGGGTTTATATACATTTTATAGATATGCATGTAAGGAATATCACAGAGGGTGCTGACTAAACATAAGTAATTTAAAATTTCTTCTGCTTCATCAATTATGGTGCTTTAGTGGTTGTGGCTTTTGAGCTTATAACTAACACTGCTACAGTGGACTAGGAAATACTTTGATTTAATCTTATGAAATGAATAGCCTTTTGAGGGAAACTGAACTTTGATTATTGCTCAAGCAAAGGAAAACTAAAAAATAAAATTAAAAATGAAACACAACAAGAACTGACTCAAACCAGCAATAAAATTTGTATTTAGTATGTGAAATCTGTTCTATTTCCTGGAGCAATTCCCATATGAGGAAAGGCTGAGGGATCTGGGAATGTTCAATTTGGAGAGGAGGAGGCTCCATGGGATCTTATCAATGATTATCAATATCTGATGGGAGGGGCAGTGAAGAAGATCCAGTGACAAAGTACGAGGTAAAGGGCACAAAATGAAATAAAAAAAAACAAGTCTGGACATAGGAATCCTCTTTTACCCCGAGGGTGGTCAAACACTGACAATTCCCCCCCCCAAATTTCAATCACTTTGAATGCAGGGGCAATCAGTGAAGGGATCCTGATATCTCATTACTTTATCTCACTTCTGCAGACAATGGTCACAAGGGTCTGCAATTTAAAGTCTGATTGAAGTTGCACTAAATAATTTGAAAAATGTGAAATTAAATGCAAGTTCCTTTATCTCCTCATGATATTGCAGAAGTGCTATAATGCATTTTAAAAGTACTGGGACAGCTACTCCCTGAGGCTTTCAATTCCACTTGGAATCACATAAAAAGGACACATTTAAAAAAATTACACAAAGGTTGTTTGCTATTACTTGGGAAAAGATAAAACACACCTTAGCTGCTTCTCATTTGAATGTGTTATATGCTTTTTTGTTTCCCCTCTGTAAAACATTTTTATTTTCTTCTTTTATTTCAGACCATGGATAGACAAATATTTTTCACTAGGTTATAATAAACAATATAAAAAGATTGGGTGCATTGCTTTGATGGTCTGCAATATAAATGTATTTCCACTGGGAAAATGTAGTGAACAGGGGTCCCTCAGCTCTTTCTAAGTCAGAAGATCAAAATAATGAGAAGAGAAGGATACTTGGTAATAAATTTGGACAATGACCTTAAAGAGTTTCAGGTGTAATGAACAGTTCAGGAATTTTGGAGTCTTTTCCCCAGAACTCTGTGGGGTTTCCAGACAGGCAGTAAAAGCTGTGAGTCTTTGAAGACCCAAAAATGACCCCAGCTATGTGTGACCACACTGCCCCCCAACTCTGTGACACACTTGAGGATCTCCACTCCCCAAAATATTCACGAACACATCAGAGAACCTGAGAGAAGCCAAATGTTCACCAAAGTAATGGCTCACTGCTGCTGAGAGGAGCCACACATGCAAAACAAAAGCCTCTTAACATGTAGCTTGCAAGATTTTGACACCAAAAGCAAACCTGAAGCCAAAATGTACTTAAAGAAATGTGTAATTCCAGCCAAGTGCTCCTGCAGTGCCCTTGATCATGTTAACTACTTGCAGGTTGCATGTTGAGACAATGAGAGGTCAAATGGCTAAAAGAAGTTACAGAGTGAGCATATAAATTCAAATGGCTTGATTTGGGGACAGCTGGGAGTCTGGAAAACCCTGAAAAAGTTGGATTTTTTTGTACAAAATCTATAGGCAGTGCTCAGTGTAATGCACAGTTTTGCTGAATCTCTAATTTAGTGCAAAGCACAAACACCTCCAGCTCACCTGACAAAATGCTACAAGGTTTTATATTCAGTGCACACCTGTGTGGCAAAAGGCTATGCAAGAGTGTGCATTTGCAAATAATTAAAACATAATTTTGGAAAAGCTTCCCATTAAAACACCTTTCCAATTCATTTACTCTTGCCATCCTTTATTCCAAGATCAATTATTCCACAATAATGCTGTGCATGGTTTTACAAGTGCAGAGCTGAATGGGGATTTAAAGGTGGGTGTTGGAGAGTTTTGAGATTATCTGTTATTCCTCAGGCTGCAGCACTGCAGGGAAAATAAATTAAAGAAGCAGAGGCAGAAAAGAAAGCAGTGTTTCAAAAGAATAGCCACGTTTATGAGGAAACCACTCAAATATCTGGAGGGAGGACTTTGTGACTCTTAATATCACTGTTCCCAGTATCTGCATCCTGGTAGTGCTTAGTTCATGGGATCAGGCAGAGAAACAAACCTTCTCTGCAGACATAGGAGATGTGTCTGTACAGAGAGAGAGAAAGAAGTGGGTAAAAACATTTTATTTTTGAAATCTCAGAGCAGATTGTGATCCTCATGCCATGCAGAACGCAAAGACATTGCAGATATTTATTCCTTCCCCACACCAATGCTCTCAGCAATAACAACAACAACAACAACAAAAAGCCAAAAAAATTTGTGCCATCCTCAGATGAATTAGATTTGTTTTGGAATAGGTTTCCCAGGGAAGTTGTGTAGTCTCCATCCATGGGGATATTCCAGCCTGACCAGATAAGTTCAAGGTGTTCAAGAGGATGTCAGGAGGTCCCTTCCAACCTGAAATCTGTGATTCTCCAGCAGTGAGCAGAGAATCTAAACATCCTCCTCAGCAATTTCCTCCAGCTCAATATCCTGACACACCTTTGATTTTGGATGCCTTGCACCAGGACTCAAAGGTTTTCTTCTACTGGGGACATTCCTGGGATCAGCTTTAACAAAACCAATGGCTGCATCCCCCAAAGCCTGCAAAGTGAGGAGGTGAGCAGAGCCCCCCAAAAATGTGACTCCTTTTTGTCACCCTTTAGTGATGGGGAGAGGTTTTCTGTCAGTTTAACTGGACAAGTGAAGCCTCAGGAACCCAGGCTGCTGCAGAGGCAGAAGGAAGGTTGGTTTCTGCACAGGCTTTGTATTCTCCACTTGTTCTCCAGTTGCAGCACAGATTAGGTTACAGCTGGGTTTGGGAAATTAAAGCTCCAAGAGCTCAGTTTTTTACTTGATTTCCTACTTCCCACCCCCTGACTTAGATGGAGAGCTTATGCTGGGAACGTTGGACTGAAGCCTTTGGGAAATAAGCTTAAAGAAGTGAAATTGTTCAATTTTGTTCAATTCAATTTTCTATCACTGCCAGAGACAGGAAGAGGCTGATTAGAGCTGGTAGTTTGTAGTGGTGGAAAGCCTTGTGGTGCCTTCCCATGTTACAGCCAATGTGATGATTTTAATTAAGGTTTAGGGCTTGGAAATTTGAAAATGGCTTTTCTACAAGGCCACAGGAATAAAGAAGAGGGACAATAACAGCATGTCCTTTTTGTGGTCTGTTTGTGGAATATAATGGAGGTTGCTGCTAGCAGTGTGCCCAGGATCAGGGTGGGAGTTTAAAAACCACACAATCACTCTCCTGCTGGATTCTCCAAGTCCCTCAGGGCTCTGTCAAGGGAGAACAGTTTCACTTTCCTTACAGCAGGATCAGAACCCTGAATCAGGAATTGAGATTTAGGAAGGGGTTTAGCCTGGGATGCTGTTATGTTTTCCTGGGGTGATGCTGCAATGTGAGGTCACTTGATTTCAACCTTCCTTCAGGGATTTTCCCTTGTTTGTGATGCAACTGGGAATTGTGATTAGTGCCAAGGCTTTTTAACAACATTTTAATGTGGATCACCAATGCAGGAAAAGACTTGCTTTTACTGACTGATGCTTTACATTTAACTTTCTGTAATCCACTGCCCAAGAAATTATAGAATAAATTTTCACATTCACATTACAATCACATTACAAACAAAGCCAAAAGTTCATTTCCAGCAGTTTCATCACGTGCCATTAGAGTTAAATAAAAACTCTACGTTTCTAAATAAATTCTCTTTGAATTTCTAATGTTTCTTTAAAACCCAGGAGATGTAAAAACATACAGTGAGATTGTCCTGATTCCCCCCCCAGTGTTTCTTTCCCAAATATCAGTTAGCATCAGGCGTGGTGTGTAGTTAGGGATAAAAGGAAGGTCAGCCAATGTTTTTACTTTTAGGATCCAACAGCATCTAGGAAAAAAAAATGTTTCTGAATATGGATAATCATGTCTTGGGTTGCCATGTTGTAGTAGGGCTGTAAAGTTCTGATTATACTTAGCAAGAGAATTTTTTCTGCCTCTGAGGGGTTTTCCCCCTGCACACTAACTGCACAATTTTGATTCCAAAGCATCAGTTCTAACCTTAAATTATCAATAAAATAAAATGTAGGATAAAATTTTCTCCTAAACCAATACCAGCCAGTCCTATAACCCTCCACTGGGAATTTTAGCCACTTGGCTGTAGTAGAAAAAAAACATATTTTGATCTCTAATAGCCACCAAGTCATTCCTTATCACCAAAGCCCTTGCAGAAGGCTGCAACAAATCTTAAATTTTCTTTAAACTACAATTAATGCTGATCAAATTTTAATCATTATTACCTCTCCACTAATCCTCTTCCTACCCTCAGGAATTTGTTAGCACAGAGAAACTGGGCTACAGAACTTTTGTATTTCCTATTTAGTGTCACAGCCCAGATCTGCCTACCTGGACAAGACCTTTCCCCTCAATCCATGCATGAACTTACCCCAACACTGAAGACTTTCAGAATGCAATATATAGTGTGGGATCCTTAATCTTTAAGTTTTAAAACCCTTGCCATCAACAATGTAAAGCCCAAAGTCTTATCAAGATACTAAAACCAGGCTTTGGTTCATCCAGTCCCTTCAGAATTCTCCTGTGCTGCATCCAAGTGTGCAAATTCAAATTCTTCTGCATTTGGCTCTAACCTGACCACATCAATGGGGTAGATGGTAAATCCAGAAAACAAATGGAAGAGACAACAGAGGAGCCAATTTTCAGAGTGCTGAGCCCACAAGCACCCAGCAATTGATGGCCAACCATCCAAGCCATGCCCTTTATTTCAGCCTGAGATTCTGCACATGACAAGACTGAGGCCCCAGGGATCCTTTCCTGATTCCAGAGCATCCAGCCATGATCAGGCCATGAAAGCAAAGCTGTAATGACAGCTGTGGGGTAGCACCTGCAGCAAAATGCACCTCAGGGCAGTGGCTCCCCATGATAACCTCTCATCTCTCAGTGCTAGATAAGGGGAATCCTATTGAAAATGCCTTTCTTCCCTCAAATCTTAACCCTAAGCAGAGTCATGACCTAGCCTTGCATTGCACCAGGCAGCTGATAGCTCCAACAAAACTGGATATTTGGGAGAAATCTTTAAGAGCAGCAGCTTTCTTCCTGTCTGTGCAGACTGAGTCCTGCATCAACCTCAGGAATTCCAGCCTCTTTTCACAAGAACTGCCCCCAAGACACCACCTCCACACCCATCCTACACTCACACTCCCCACTTACACTTCCCAAAATTTTTAACAGTTCATCCTTTTATCTCTTGTAACATAATTTGAATTTTTTTTTTTAAAAAAGAGCTAATTGTGCTTCCCTCTCCCCCCTAAAAATGCAAGAACATATTTGTTAAAAAAATAGTTAAAAGGTGCTAATCTCACCAAAACTTCTGTGGATATTTTATCTAAGGATAAAATACTATAAATTTCTTTCAGAGAGCTGCATAAAGATATGTACATTACCTCAGCTGCAAGGAATTGGTGAAATGCACTTCTGACCCATTTGTCAGTACATTCCCTGGAAATAAAGCCTGGAATTTCCAGCCAGGCCTTGCTTGAACCTGAGCACTAAAAGGACCAGCATATAAACCTACTAAACACTTGCTTTTTATAAAGATTTTCTCTGTTCCCAGGGGAAAAAAAACCCTCAGCCAGCAACTGTAATTTGTTCTGCAGAGGGGAATCAATAATTGGCAGGAAACAAAATAATAAATAACACTGCTGGATGGGAAGAAATGAAAATAAGAGTTCTGGTGCAAATGAGGAATGACAGGAACAAGAGAGGAGAAAACGAAACCTGCCATGTAACTCCATTTGCAAGAAAATGGGGTTTGCCTGCAATTTCATCCTGGGAGAACAAAAACATGACCAAAACACCTCTGTGAGATGCCCAGAATAGAGTGGGTTTTCCCTAGCACAGGGACACAAATATGCAGTAAATAGTTTTTATTCAAGTGTCAGACCCTGGATGAGCTGTGGTGTTATTCATTGGGCTGCTACAAATTGTCTCATTGTCAGTTGTGTGGCAAAATCCAGAGCTGTGCTAGCAGAGCCCTGATGAAAAGAATTATTGGCCCCAGAAAATGCAATATTTTGTGAGATTGACCAAGGTAATTTCTTGTCCCACAAAGGCTCTGTGGTTTCAGCAGTCGAGGTGAAAGTCACCTTAAAATTCAATCCTACTACAAACTTTTTTCACTTCCCATCCCTTCTCCTTTCTCTCTTTGTGGCATTGGATGGTGCATATAACAACATGATAACGTTTATTCTAATAAATTAATGCTGATAGACTGATAATAATACCAATTACACTCATTTCCTTTGCCAGCTGTAGCTATTTCTGTGTCTTGAGCGTGGTGCAGGCTGGAAGGTGCTGCTCAGTGGAATAAAATATTCTGATTTTAAATTCAGTGGCCTTGCAGACATTGTAATTAGGATTCATTATTTCTCACATCTCAGCTTGTTAGTGTGGTACATTTTTATACCCCAGACTCTGATTTTGTCCCTTATCTCTTTTATTTTAATTATTTTTTAAAAGGAGGCCACCCTCAGAAGCTGGGATTGCAAGGTCTAATTGTGCATGTCTGATTAGACTCATGTGTCCACCCAAAACTCTTTCTGGACCAGAGCAGAATGGTCAGACTTTGGCAGGATCAGGCTCTAAAAACAAGATCAGACTTAAGGCATCAGCAGCTGAGAGTGGCATCTGAACACAGATTTTATGGCTTTAAAGCTCAGTTTTCAGTATTCATACAATCTTTAATATTTTTTCCACAACTAGACCCCAGATATTCCATACCAGGACTCATATCCACCTGATGAAGTTTTCCAGCAAAGGTGTAATCACTCAAAAAACATCCATGAGTATTGAAAAGATCAAAATAATAATTCACAATATGACAGTGCTAATTTTGGATGATCAGTTATTACTTTCCCCCCCCAGCACACAACATGAGTCAACATTAATCCATTCTTCTGAGAAAGTTTACAAAGATGCTGGAAATTTCCACAGGATGAATACATTGACATTCCCAGATTCACACCTCCAGTCTACTGACATTTCTTTCTGGATGTAGCTCCATCTTCTTTGGATCTCATATAAAATGATCTCTTGGATTATCAGAAACAGAGCTGACAACTTTCCCAAAGTCCATAGTTCTGGGAGCTCATACTTAATTAGAAATAATAATACTCATTAATTTGTCTAAGACATCACCAACCTCTCCTGCTTGGGAATGGTGAATGGCAAGGGAAGTCTCTGCCTTAAATCTTGAAAAATGTTTCAAGTTCAAAAAGATTAATTCTTCTCATATGTAACAAAGTTAAACACCAAACCTGAGAAACTTGGTACAAACCATCTGCTCTGGAATGAACAGATTTCTCTGTGAGTGAAACTCACCCCTGAAACTGGAGAATTACAGAAGGGGGGAGGTGGAAGAGGGAAAGTTTTCTCTACAAATAAGACAAACAGGTATTTCCTATAAATTTATCCTTCAAATCACCTTTTTTTTTTTTTCTACAACAGCTAAAAAAAAAAAGAGTAAATAATAATAAAAAAATTAAACAAAAACCCCAACCCCTCCTTCCACAAACACAAAATCATTAAGGTTCTTTTCCTTGTAAAATGGCCACATTTTGATCCCCAGCCAGGAGCTGGAGCTCATGGAGATGAGAACAGATCTCAAATCTAATTTCATTGAATGAAGTGAATTCATTTCGAGTTGAGGAGCTGAGCTGAAAGCTCTGACAATTTATTACTTGCTCCAAATTAATTAAACTTCAGGGAAGAAGAAAAGACCAGAAAATTGCATGTTATTGACATAATTAAAATGCATCGTTTGTTCTCCTATTTCATTTTTTTGTTTTGCTAGGAGAAAAAAAAAAAAAAAAAAAAAAAAAAAGCTTGGAAAGAAAGAAGCTTTTTAAGTGAGCAGCTAAAGTAATTAAAAGTAATAAATTCCAGTATGTTGAGATGAAGGTATAGATCACTTGTTAAGGAGGGTACACAGTGTCATTCACTGACATTAGAGGAGATTTGGAAGCATCACCTGCTAAGTGAAAGCTGGCAAAAAGCATCAGCCAGCACAGAGATTGATTTCTCAGCAACCTCCTTCAATTTAAACACTGTTCAATACTGCAGGAAAAACACTGTCTCATTCAAAACTTTGAGAATGGTCAAAGAGCAGGTAAAAACATCCCTGCTGGTGTTTGGGAAAAAAACAGACAAGCTTGGAAAACATTAATTTATGTTGTACATATGTTGAATTTAAACCACTTGATAGAAAAAAAAATAACAATAAAAATTAAGTTATACAACAGCTCATGGAAAAAGGCATATTTGGGAGGTCAACTCTTTCTTCTTAGTGGTTAATTTAACTGCAAAGAGCAAGGTGAGGTCATTTAAATAAATAATAATACTGCAAAATGGAGGAAAAAAATGAGGAAATTCTACACCATCATCAGCCCAAGACTTATGGCACAGTGTGGAACAGGATTTGCATCTTGCCCTATCCTTCACTTCTCACCCCTTGATGTGTAATTTCCTACACTTAAAATGGGCATTATCAAAAATATAGGTGACCTTTATATTTTGGCAGGATTTTCTCTTATTTTCAAAGAGCTGAGTAAATGCATTTTGGAAATAGCAGGAATTTGAAGATCACACAGGCCAAATCTCCCACACTCTGCTGGTGGTGAGGCCTTTCCAGATGGACTCCTCAGGAAATCATCAGTGGGTGATGTAAATCAGCAGACAGGAAATCATAAAAACCCCCCAGCTCTTTTTCCAGGGGATTCAGCCTTTATGATGTTCACATCATGTCCAGTATACAGGAAAGGCAGCAGGAATGGAAAAATCAGAAGAAAAACACCACCACAGTCATGTGGATAAAACCAACCAGATGTTCATGTTTTGGTGATATTAAATTTTGTCACTGCTAAGAAATAGCAAATGAAAGACTGTGGTGGAAGGAGGATGGGGAGTTGCTGCCAGGCACACACCCAGCTGCTTTCTCCCTTCTCACCAGGATGGGAAAGAGAATTTCGTGGCAAAGCTCAAGATGATGACAGGGAGATCATTCACCCCTTACTGTCATGGGCAAACCAGACTGGGCTTGGGTAAACAATTTAATTTTTTGCCATGTATTAACACAGTAGGGCAGCGAGGAATTAAAATAAATCTCAAACCAACTTCCCCTCTGTGGAGTTAGATGCTGGGGGCTCTTTCTGACCCCCAGGTGCTCTACAGGCACCTGATCCCAGAGCTCTCAGGCTCCTGCTTGTTGGGTAATTCTCTAAATAAGCAAAGCAGCTAATAGTTAAAAAGGTTATTTATTACAAAGCACATCTTATTACAGAGCACATCAGTCTCAACAGGCAATAGCAAAAGCAATGGCAAAGCAGCAGCAATCAGCAAGTGGCTAAAAGCTGAATGGCTAAAAGCAACAACTCTCCCCATACATTCTCTTATGTAGGATTTCTCCAGCAAGCTAAGATGTAAACTCAGACCACCACTCTTTAACCTATTAGAATTCTAGTTTCTTAGCTCACCAGCTTACATATAAAACTACACAAACAATTTATCTTGTTCTATCTAAGAAATGTAAGCAATATTCTTACTATAACTCTATTGTGTCTAAGTCCTGTCTACAGCTGCAGGCCTGGAGCCTCTACTGAAGATATCAATGTGTTTACAACCTTCACTAGAACACTCTCCCAAGAAAGTGTCACAGCCTGTGCCATCAGTATTGTGAGTTTATTCAAGTTACTTCACATCTTTTAATTGAAACCCAGCCTTGTTGTCTCCATAAAAGAACCCAGACTTCATTTTGGTTTAAAGTGCACTTCTGTCCCCCAGGGCAGCAGATGGAAGTTGGAAAATGTGAATCTTAACAGTTCAAACAGCAGAAGTAAATTAAAAGGGAGCAAGTTGCTGCTTTCTGAGCACATGGCCATAAAGCAAATCTCACAATTAATGGCTGTTTTTCATTAGCCCTAAAGCACCCCAATAGTCAAGATAAAGCCCCACAGTGTTATGTGCATGACATCCTTCAGCAGTTTCACACTCATTAAGTATTTCTGGACAGCACTGCAATTTTATTCCAGGAGTAGGGAAGGACTGATGGAAAAGCAACTCTGATAAACCCACAAATCCCCCCAAGGCCTATTACATTGTATTTGATCCTGAATTCATCAGCTCCAAGCAATCAGGAATGTTGGGGGTTATAATGTTGTGTTAACTCTTACAGAATGCTTTGGAATCTTTAGATCAGCAAAGTGCTTTAGAAGCAAAGCACTGAGACATTTTCAGTACATCCTGCCTGAGTTGTCACCCAGCTCCATTGTCTGTGCAATGCCACATGAAACATCCCCACTCTACATCTCATTGAGGAACAGAACACAGGTAACAGCAGACATAGCAGGGCCTGAAAATAAGAATTTAAACCGTCTCAGTATGGAATCCCAATCCCAGGAAGTGTTCAAGGCCAGGTTGGAGCAACCTGATCTACTGGAAGGGAGTGGAATGAGCTGATCCTTTTCTCTCCTCTCCTCTCCTCTCCTCTCCTCTCCTCTCCTCTCCTCTCCTCTCCTCTCCTCTCCTCTCCTCTCCTCTCCTCTCCTCTCCTCTCCTCTCCTCTCCTCTCCTCTCCTCTCCTCTCCTCTCCTCTCCTCTCCTCTCCTCTCCTCTCCTCTCCTCTCCTCTCCTCTCCTCTCCTCTCCTCTCCTCTCCTCTCCTCTCCTCTCCTCTCCTCTCCTCTCCTCTCCTCTCCTCTCCTCTCCTCTCGCTGTGGCTTTTATAAAATTTATGTTAAACCTTGCACGTGGCTAAATTTAATTTTATTATGAAGAAATGCTAAAGCTCTTTTGGCTTTAGTAAATGAGAGAGGTTCAAGGTAATTATTGGTAGGCACTGGGTGAGAAGAATCAAAGATTGCCATAGTCAGTTTTTTGTTTTTTTTGTCATTGTCAGTTTTTTTTGGACTTAGCTGGAATAGCCAAGAGCTCAGCAGGAAAAAGGCAAAATGAATAATTGAAATTATTAAAAAAATTTATTAAAACACTGAAAAATACATCCAAAGAAACACTTGTTGACAGATTCAGTTGTGAGTCTAATTGTGCACCTCTGCCCTCTTGTACTCTGTAAACACCTTTGTTTCTTGAGGCCAATCCTCATTCTGCAGAACTCTGGGATCTTTTAAAAAGCCAGATATTGTGAAAATGGATAAGCTTCTTCTCACATAATTGCAAATGTGAACATTTTGTTACAGCAGCAATTCCAGTTGATGGCTCCAATTCTGTGTTTTATAAGTTTAAGCCAATTATCTTTGGATTCACACTCAGAAAAGGAGGAAATTGAGGCTGCAATAATTCTTAGATCCTTAAGATTCCCCAAGTTGTGTTTTATCCCATGCCAGCTGCAAGGCATTTTTATTCCTAGGAAAGGGAGTTTGATCAGATGTTGGTTTGGCTGTGAAATCCAGAAGATATTTTTTGGGAGGTGAATTAATTATTTCTTACCCAAGGGCTGTCAAATCTGGATGTGATTGAGGCTGCTCTTTGTTCCTCTTCTGTTCCATGAATTTTTTGTGCACTGAGAGACTGAGGTGGTCAGAGTCTGGCACATTTTTCTTAAAGAACAATGTGAGGTTTATTCATATTTTCTCTCCTTTCAACAAGTCTATTTAAAGCAGTTTCTTTTTGTAAAAGACAGAAAAAAAGCACCTTAAATTGAAATAATAACCATAGAAAGGAGGATTTAGGCAATAATTGCAATACATCACAGAATAATGTGCTACTACAGAAGTAATAAATACAGACCAACTGAACAGTAAATTCATTGAATTGCTGCTGCTCCTGCATTCCAGCTGCAGGAACTGGGGCTATGCAAACAGCAGGGCTCAAATCAAACAAGTGGGGCCTTCCTGTTTTTTAATATAATAAATGAAATCAAGAAATAATATTCTGTTTTGAAGGCTTTTCCTGTGTCCTAAGTTTCAGTCAAGGTGATTTGCACTGAAAAGCAAAGACCAACAGAGAGGCAGAGTCATTTCAGTGCAGCAAAACAATGAAAAGGAGCAATGGGCCAAGCTGGAAACTGGGAAAGTCAAATTATATGGGGAAAAAATCTCCAGGTGCCCAGAGACTCTGTGGAGATACCCAAAGTCAATTGGACAAGGCCAGGCAGACCCTGGAACTCCCTCCAAAGTAAACAAAGTTGGTTTTAATGATCTTTATCAGCTCATGAAAACCAGTCCTGTTTAGGCACTGCAGACATTTCCTTCCATTAAAGCTAAAACCCAAGGAGAGAAAATCTGATAAATATTCTGTCTGAAGATTCCATCTCAGTTCCTCACATGCTGGGGGTTATCAGCAGTAAGGATGGAGGAATCAGATCTTCCCTCTGCCTCTTGAGTGGGAAGGAATAGAGAACAGGACAGGGAGGATAGGAAACAGAGACTAATCCCAAAAATCAAATATTAATCTGGCAAAACCTCATTAGCACACCCTAACTTGGCATCTGACACTCCATAACTGAAGTTATTCCTTTGTGCTAATTTTATTTATGGTTTGACTCAGATGCTCCCCTTGTTCTCTGCAGCACCTGCTTTATAACTCAGCTCCTCACTCTCAGGGAAAAGAGAGAGGATGAGTTTTAAAAGCCAAATTTTAAATGCCAAAAAAAATTAACATACAAATGGGAGCAGATGTTGCTTTCATAAAGGTTCACAGCACACACACAAAAAATTCAGTGCTGAACACTTCAGAGGCTTTAATCTCTCTGCTGTCACTTCCACCTCTCTTTATTTAATATTTGGAAATACTTTTAAATACACTTCAGGATTTCAGGATAGATGGTCATCAGTTTGGTAGTGTGAGTCTATCTTTTATTTATTTTCCTTACAATATATTTACTCCCAGAGAACCAACCCAGTTCCTACCTAGGGCATGTTCTATCCAGGATCATGGAACAGGTTATTCCTGGGGACTGCAACGAGTTTCCAGCTTAATTCCATGCACTATGGCAGCATTCTTCTCTCACAATATTTAAATCCAAATAACAAAGTGGGAATCTTTTAAGTACCAGCTGATCCAGTATGTCTTTGGTCTCCAAATTTTAACCTAAACCAAATTATTTTTTCTTTACACGCTATAAAATTGGAGAACACATCACTTCTCTTCCCTTAATGATGGATGATTGGATTTTCCATCTCCTGCTGACATGGCATCCCTACAAACCAGACTCACATCTCTGTAGGATTTCCTGTGGAAATCAGCAGATAAATAATTAAATGTGTTTGCATAGTGGAAGCTAATAAAAGCAAATCAGGAAGTGTTCCTGAGCATGAAACTGGGGCAGGATTTTCTCTTAATCATTGTGAACAGAGAGGAAACAGAGGGAAAGGCACCAGAGAAAGAGCTGAAAGTTAATAGTTAGTTAAAATCCACAACCTTCTGGTGTGTCCACATTACAGATTGGCCTGGGGCAAATTTCCTGTTGCATCCACCAGCAAGTTCTGTAAATATAGATGTACAGAGGGTTTGTTCCTTTAAAATCATATGGAAAGGTGCTTTAAAAAAAAAATAAAAAATATTTATTTAATTTTTTTTGTCCAGCTGAGTGATTCAAACAGGGAGGATTCTGCATTTTGTTATTTACTCATTTGTAAAACCCTAAAATCTTGCATGAACACAAAGGGATGTAGAAGTGGGAATGCTTTCACCTCACCACTTTTTCCATTTTTTCCTTTGCCACGTGCTGGATGTGGATCCTAAGCCCTGAACTACACAGGTATTAAACACAGAAAGCCTGCAGGGATCTTTTCCTTTTCTCTGCCAATTACCTGCCTTCAGTAGGGATAAATACTTAAAATTTTTAGGGCTCTCCACTGAATAAACTGGGGAAATCAATGTGTATTTTGAGGAATATTTATTAGTCATGTTTAATAGAGGTTAAGATTATTTTTGTTCTCCTTTGGCTGAACTAAAGTGTAGAATAATACTGATTATATCTGCAGATAGACTATTCTGTGCTGCTTCAAACAACACTCCCTTATTTAGAGATTAAGGAAGTGATTGGATTCCACCCAGACTAATTAATGGTAGTCTACAAAAATCATTCAGAGGCTTTAGTCAGCCTTAAAAAATTGCTGGCTCTAATTCCTTTTAAACTCTTTCAAACTCAAACCACAAAGCCAACAGAGCTCAAAAACCTGAAGAATGATGGCATTGCTAAAACCCAACCAAACAAAATTTCCAAACTGTTTACCTGCTTTAATCTGGCTTTTTATTTTTTTTATTTTTTTTTTTTTTTGGGTGGAACCTGATGAGTTGGTGATTAACAGGGGAGCCAAGTTAGCAAGACTACCTTCAGCCACCTGGACTACAAAATGAAATTAAACAAACTAAAATTAAATATAAACAAACCACCTTGCATTTGAAATGCTGAAATACAAGAAGGGGAAAAAATAAAAGTATTAGGAACACTTTATTTGTTCAGGTTTCTGGAATGCATGGTTTCAAATCTGCAAAAGCCCCCACAAAACTCTAAAATATCTGTGCCTGTTATATAATTATGTGGTTGTTGGATTACAAACATTTGCAGAGAAATATATTCAGAGAGACACAGAGGCTTAACTGTCTCAGTTTTATCTCTCTGGAAACATGCTTAGGATGAAATTCTTTATTTTCCTCATCTAAGTAAACCAGCAAGTTTAGAGCACTCAGTTCCTGTAGTTTATATTTTATTGGGCCAGATTTGGTATCACATGCAGGAGCTCTGAGGATGTTGCACCTGTGATCATGAGAAGTGCAGCAGATGGAAGATAATCCATGAAAAGTGAGTTTTTCAGGGAATAGGGTGGTCCCAGGAGTGGCATTGGGCAGAAAAACAGCAGGACCCACCTGACACATGGCTCTTCCTGGGGCTCCACATTCTGGAAATTCTATATTCTCACCTGGCTTCTGACTTAGAGAAGAGGAAAAAAAAAAAAACCCTCTGGCACAGATTTGGAAGAAGTCAGGCAATATTTTTGGGAAATTATAATTTTCCTGTGGTTGTTTCCCTTCTAATTGTGTTGTAATTGCTCTGGGCCAACTTTAAAAAAGAAGGTTCCCCAAAGGGAGGAAGCACTGGAGAGTGAGAGGGATAATGGAGAAAATGTATCATAGCTGTGTAAATTAATAAAATTAATAAAGGAAGTAGAGGAGGATGGATGTCAGGGTCTCAAAAAAGCTGCAATGGAAAAATACAATAAGAAGGGAATTATTATCTTGGGAGTGACTAAAAACAATATAAGATTCTTTAAATATATAAAGGGAAAGAGATAAAGGGCTGAAAAGTGAAATAATTAGCCCACTAAGGGATTAGGGAGAAACTTAATATGAAGTGAACAGGATAAAGTGGGAAAATTAAGTGAGTTTTGCACTTGGTATTCATGAGGGAAATCTGAGCTGCAAGAGGATAAATAAAGGAACTTTGTTTTCCAACTGGTCCAAGGTAAAGGATGTCACCTGGACAAGTTAAAAATCACTAAAAACAGATACAGCCTGAAGGAAACTGAGAGGAACAAAGAGGGGAAAGACAAGAGACTGAGGAGGTTCTTTGGAGAGAAAAAAATGTTCAGAAGAAATAGAGAAATAGTAAGGGAGGGACTTCTCCAGATCCACAATTCTGGTTGTGATGATGCACAGTGGAGAATGTCAAAGTAAGAAAGTTGAATGCACTTATTTTATCAGCATGTGATTGCCCTTAAGGAATGAATTACTTAAGGTCCTCTTTACCAAATACACTCCCCACAACAGCATAATTATTGAAGAATTACATGTATTTACCTACTAGGAAGAAACAGTAGAAGAAAATTAGAAAGAAAAAAAATTAAAGGCAAGAAACACCATTTTTCTTAATGTAAATGTGAACATCCTAAGTTATAACAACATATTCAGACTTTTGCAGCAGTTTTGGCCCTAATTACATGAAATTATTACACTGCATGCAAGAGATAATCTCCAAATTATCCTCTCTTGTATTGTCAGTGTTGCAGTCTAAATCAATTGTCCTGTATTATTGATAAATAACAGAATTAAAAGAGTAACAATACATCATTCCTGGACAAAATTCCTTATAAACAGAATAAAATTAGTATTCTGTCTAAAGAAAACTAAAACTAATGAGGCAACATTTGTCCAGTCACCCCACAGGTTGTAATGGTACCAGTCTAGAACCTCAACCACAGAGATAATTAATCTTCAGAAAATTATTTATAACAAAATGACAGGATTTATTTACTCTTTCAATGCCATGGAGGTAAAAAAAAACTTGCCTTCCCCTTTAATTACTAAATAATTAATATTTATTGAGATGCACACACTTGTTCTAACAGCCACAATTAAATAATTTATCAGACAGGTGCTAAAATTGATTGTATAAATTGTTACATATAAACATCAGGAGCTGCCCATGTAAATCCAAACCATTCCAGTGCTTTAAGAGAATATTCACTACACAAATGCATCAGTGCTTTTAAAAATCAAAAGTTCCTATTCTGTTTATTCAGTACAGAGTGCTATGCTTAGCCACTTTGGATTTGAAATTGGGAATAATTAAACTCTTGGAAACCGGTTTTGGGAGATGTACAGAGAGACTGCTGGGGAGCAGGAGGGAAATTAATTAATAATCACAGAATCCCAGACTGGTTTGGGCTGTGTTGGGGGTTAAGTTTTCTTTTATTTTGTTCCTTCTTACCTGTAGAATTTTTCCCATGAGTTGCTGGGAAATGCTGACTGCTGGTTTCCACTGTCCCAGGCTGCTCCAAGCCCCATCCAGCCTGTCCTTGAACATTTCCAGGGATCCAGGGGCAGCCACAGCTTCTCTGGGCACCCTGATAATGTGGCAGAAATTCTGTAATTATCATACTTTATAAGCATCTAAGCAGACATACAACAATATATATGTAGATGTATAAATATGTACGTTCTGTAGATTACAACTGAAATGAACCCCAGCAGCAACACCCAGAAATATTTCACCTTTCAGCACCTGAAATTAGAATCGAATTTCCACTATGAAGTGGATTTTTTTTTTTTTTTTTTTTTAAATAATCCTTTTCCATCAGTTTGGTTGATACCTGCCTCTGTTAGACTTGAGGAATCATATCAGGGTAGGATGTGCTTCCTCAAGGAGTGACATCTCCAGTTGTTCCTTTGCTCTGTCTCATTTAGAGACAAGAAATGGATCTTCAGAAAACCTCACCTGCAAACAAAGCTTTGTTTTCCTTTTCTTCTTTCCTTTGCTTTACCACCCACTGCCCTCCTAGAACTGGGACACAACCCCTCAAAAGTGCAGAGCCTTACTGTAGCCAGCTGTTTTTGGAGTAGCTGCTATTTGTCTTCTTGCTGAAGTATTTGGGTAATTCAATCACACAAGTCTGTTTCGGCGAGCACAAATTAATGACCTTTGCTCCAAATATTTTATGAATACTTCCAGTGAATTAATTTTTATTATTTCCATACCTGTGGACATTATGGACTGGTTCTCAGGTAATTAATTTTAATGGCACTGTGCATAAATGGCAAGTCCACCTTCCAAAAAGTGGGAATTTGGCCTCTTTTTTTTTTTTTTTTTTTCAGATTTCACTGCAGGAACGGAAAGGATGCTCTCACATGAGGAGATTATTAGGAATAATATATCCTATGGAGTTCCTGGCTGCACCTGAGGGGTCACCCATGCCTTTGGGGGAGTAGTTATAAATGGAAAGTAATTTTTTTTTATTTTTAGTTTTCCTGCACACAAACACACAAACACACCCCCACATTCATGTGCATGTGCACACACACACATAGAATTCCAAGAGGACTGCACAGAAGAAATTCCACTGTTTCTTATCATGAAAACAGTAATTATTCCCTTTATTAAAAATATTAACTGGATCAGTTTCTTATCAGTTGAAGGGGCTAGATTGCTGATTTAAAAAAAAGGCTAAATAGGATATTTTTAGCTGTCAGAAGGTGCTGCCAGCCTGACAGACCTCCCTCAGAGGAGGGTGTGTGAAATCTGGGTGCTGCAACACCAAAATTCTCTGAGGGAGTCTAAGATTAGTGTTAACTGGGGGTTAGATTGAATTTATAAATAATCTCGTGAAATGCTGTGAATTAAGGCTTTCTCACTTTTATTTTTCCTTTCTTTCGTCACCTTTTCACTAATTTTAACTTTTGTTACCATGTGCCAGTTACCTCTCAGGGTATTTTGTGTGCAAGTGCCATCCCTGTCAGACAGCTCTGCTTTTCAGAATTGCTGCAGTCAAGGAGGATTCCACTTTTACAGAGAATTGAAATGCTTTATTTAATATTCTTACTCTGTCCCTCCCCAGAGTGCTGGAGCAGATCCAGTCTATCCTGTATTTTTAGTTATTTATCCTTAGTGAGTTATCCTGTAGTTTAGTTATTTTTAGCAGGAGGGAACAAACTTCTACTGAAATGGGCCCTAGCTAGGTAGGAAATGTGATGAATTTTTCCTTTTACCACGAAGGGGAAAGAACCACAGAATCACTGAGGTTGGAAAAGATTTATGGGTTCATAGAGTCCTACCTTGAGCTGAATCCCACATTTCCCAACTAAACCAGATCACCAATGTCACATCCACTCATTTCTTGAACACTTCCAGGGATGGGGACTCCACCACTGTGCCAGTGCCAAATCCATGAAGTCAGAGGCTGCTTATACCCTGAAGGTTGAACCTTTATTTTCCCTTCCAGGACATGTGTTTTGTTTATTTATTGAGGAAGAGGAAACAAGTCTTTGTTTAGTCTTTGCTCTGACTGAAACTCATGGATCACTGCAATTATCCAATTGATTTTTAAATCCTGCAGAGCTCTTGGCCTCCTGATCTCTGGCACTTTTGAAAGGAGAGCTGAGTTACATTGAGCAGTGTCTTTACTTTTTTTATGTAACATTTCCCATTTCCACAGCAAGTGCTGATTTCCCTCTCTGCTCTGTCCTTGAGCACAAGGTTAAGTAGAGAACCCACTGGTTTTGAGCACTTTCAGGAGTTTCCACCTGCTGCTGCCAAATTTATCTCCTTGGCCATGTCCTGTGAAGCTGTTCCATGTTGTCATGTTCGAGCCATCACACAGGATTTAAGAAGCTGTGCTGGTGCATGTGCATTAATCCAGGCTTCTGATGTTTGTTTTTTCTTTCTCTTTTTCCACTTTTCTCAGCAGAAATGCTGTGAATGCACTGCCTCTGCACAATCCTTTCTGTTTATCAGGTTTGAGATATTCAGTTTAGAATATTTTCTAATCTGTTAGAAAATATACTGACATTGTTTCCCCACATGAATTTTAAATTCTGCCAAGAGAATGCCCACCAGTCCTATTAAATGCCACAAAATTTATTATAACTAAACTGTAAAACAATCTATGTACCTCCATGAAACTTCCTTGCTACCAACAAGGGTGCATTTTTTTTGTTCTTTTATATAGAAATAACATCAAGAAGATCCATACTGCCAGCAAAGATTAGGCTGTAAAAAAGAACAATTTATTTCTTATCTTGAAAGAACTCTGACACTTTCTTTTCTCCTGGGATCAATTTTTACTGCTGGGTTTCAATGACATCTAAACTATTTTATGTATTTGTTTATTGGTACGTTTCAGTTCTGCAGAAATGCACAGAAATAAAGGATAAGAACAATCAATAATGACTAATTAGGGTCAGATTCAGTCACTTCAGTGATCTTTACAGGGCCATGGCAGTGTTACCTACTGCCTTTGTTCTACATTAATTCTAATTTTATAATTATGAGTAGAAACCTCCATTATATTAGTTTGTAATGATTACTGGAAGTTCTTCTATGGACAAACACATGGCAGAATCATGGATGAGCCCCATAACCTGCATTTAACATAAAAAAAAAAATATTTAGTACAGCAATCCCTTGCAATTTCCTGTATCTTTTTTACATAGTCATCATTTTAATAATAGAAACTTTAGGGTTCATGCAGCTGCCTGAGTTAATTTAATTTATGCATGCAAATATGCAGAGGAAGGGCTCCTGTAGGCCAACATTTGTCTGATGAGGCTTATCTTCCTTTCTTCCCTCTGCAGTAATGGAGAGGATTAATCAGGCTCATCACTCTCTTGATTGCTGGAACTTAGTTTCTTTTCTGGGTTAATATCTGCACTGACCAGAGCTGAAGCTTTGGAAGAGAAGGTTATTGAAAGTTACTCAATATCCTATGTGATGTTTGAATTAAAGCCCTTTTTTCCCCTCCATGTTCAAGGTCACTAACAGGGATATTTAATTTTTGGGAACATGTGTGCTCATCTGCAGACATGCAGTTGGAAATTCCTGTTCCAAAGTACGTGGCAGCAGAGAGTTAAAGGAGGGGAGGGATGGAGGAAGTTAAAACAACTGCATTCTGGAACATCACATCCCAATGAAAATAAAATAGCAGTTGGCAACAAAAACTTTTTTAATGTTAAAACATGTTAATATGGCTTCTCCTACTTCTGAAAAAATTCCTTCATAGGCATTATAAAATTCCAGAATTAGTTGGAAGGGACATTAAAGCCATCCAGTGGGACCCCCTGCCATGGGCAGGGACACCTTGCACCAGCCCAGGATGCTCCAAGCTCCACCAGCCTGGCCTTGGAATGCTGGTCCCTGTCCAGAGCAAACACATTTTGATTATCCTGAATTGTTTCATCCCAGGGAACTTTATTTGTGGGTTGTGGCAATCCCAAATCTCTCTGGGAGGTGCATTTCCCTGTTCCCACTGCTCTGACATTTTAAATCATTATTAGTGGAGGTTTAAATCATGTGTAAATGTGGAGGGAGGGTTTTTCTAGCAGCACACTGGGGTGAGCACATGGACCCTGATCTCTGGGGTTTGGTCTCATTTTCTTACAGAATTTTCAGTCAAGGTCAGGGCTTGCTTCAAAATTTCAAGGCAGCTCAGTGCTCTCATCCATTTATATCCAAGCTGAATAAAAGAGTGGCCAGTTCCTCTCCTCAGCCATGATGAACTAAATCTTTGATTCTGGTTTAACTCCAGCCAAGCTGGCACTGTTGGTTATATAATTATAAAATAATATGTAATATAGTTATAATTATATAATCCAAAATATTTCTGACAGTCTCTGCTAAACCTTTTGTGTCCTGACTCCATGGGGCCTGAGGGAAGCAAGAGGTCAGACCTGTTGGTCCTGGAGGTCTTTCCCAAGCTAAATGATTCTAAATGATTCCATGATTGCAAAAGGATGATTATTTAATATTATTGATATTTATTTGGACTTTCCTACCCCTTCATTCATTTATAGGGCAGCAAAACCTATACCTTTCAAACTCTCCTGCTTTCTAACAATACAACAAATATAAAAAGCTTTGTTTCAGATCATCAGTGCTCTGTCAGAGTCATGATTACAGGTTTTAATCTAAAATATTGAACAATAACAGCTTTTAAAAGTCATGTCAGGCATCCAGAATAGCCCCTCAGTGCCCCTGATCTAGCACTGTGCCTCAGGAATATGGAGCCCATCATTTTCTCCCTGGCTTCCAGGGATGGAGGTCACCCACCCCCAGATTTTGGGACACAGCCTGTGCATCCCTAGCCAGTGGTGCAGAGATGGACATCAGACCACTCTCCCCAGAGAGGAGAGGGGACAGGACCCAGTTTGTGTTGGAGAAATCCCTCAATTTCCTGGACTGAGCATCTTTGCTATGAGTATTTAAAATTGTCCTTAATTTAGTTTTTCCCTTTATTGATTATCTGACTTCCCAATTAATGCATTGACTAAGGAGCTCCTATGTTTAGGTTTCAATCTCTTTTCATATGAGATCACAGAACACATATTTCAATTATAATAGACTAGCTAAGTAATTAAGGAATAATAAATGAATAAAAATCCCATCATAGCAGTCTATTAAAAAATGTCTAATTAAAACTACAGCACACATATTGAATCAGGGAACCATTAAGGTTGGAAAAGGCCTCCAAGATCATTGAGTCCCACCATTAACCCAGCACTAAACCATGTCCACAAGTAGCATATCCATATTTTTTGAGCATTCCAGGGATGGTGACTCCACCACATCTCTGGGCAGCTCCTCCCCATCTCTGACCAGACAAGCAATCAGAAATACACACATCAAGCACTTGCCAGTGCTACATTTTCAGTTCCTTCAGGAAATTTGGGGTGAAAAGGGAATGCTGAGTTACAGTTAATCAGTGCAAACCCATCAGCTGGCTGAGAAAACTCACAGTTAGTGGTGTCCATTTTTCCAGGGTTTCAAAACCAGGAAAAGACAACCCCTGAATTGTCAGCAAAACACAAGGCCTTGGAGACTACCAAATAGCCAAGATTTACAATTATTTCAATGTTCAGAAGGCACATTTTTCCAAAAGAACCCACCAAGGGGAAATTATGTCTCCAATAAATGTTTATTAGGTGAAGAGTGTAAAATAAATCCTATCTTGGCAGCACGGGCTGAAAGTCTCAAATAAGAAGATAAAAGAGCCATCCTCTTCCCCTTTCCTAAGCCCTTCCTGAGTTGAGAATGGCAGTGATAATGAGAATGCTTAAACTGAAAGGTCTTTATCAGGATTATTTCATACACAGCACAGGCAGCTATAACTAATGTGGTGCAATATTTATTATATGGAGCAATGATATCAAAGCTACAAAAACAGTCATTAAGTAGAGATTGGTGTCACTCAGCCATCCCAGTGATCAAATCTCTTTCCTCACCCTCAAGGATGACCTTGAGGGTGTCTCCACACACTCCCAGAAGGGGGGTGTAAGGAGATTAAAAAGTGGGGCTGGGCTTTTATTGGCACAGAGTGACTGATGTCAGATGTCCCCAGGCTGGCTCATGTCACTGTCAGCACTGTCACCTGCTGGTTCCTCTGTCAGGACCTCAGGAATGTTTCTCCTCAGTGTTTAACTTTGGGATGGATGGGTCCAGCTGGTCTCAGCATCCTTCAAAGTGATCCCCATCACCATCCCACTGATCCCTTGGCAAGCAGGGAGTTGTCTGAGCTTTGTTTCCCCCATTTAGGGGGAAATCTCTGTAGGATTAGCTCAGTATTTAAGGAGAGAATCCTCCTGGAAGTGCAGTCACAAGCAGTCATTCCAACACTCTCCTGCTATGGTAAAGATCTATAAAAGCTGAAGTAAATATTGATTTACAGACTAAAAAATAAGGAGATTTTTACCCACCTAAAGGCCTTTGTCTTTCCATTAAAAAAAAAAAAAAAGGAATTGTTTTTTAACTTCAGAGTCACTCCAGATTTTTTTTTTGTTTGTTTCCTTTCCTGGGAATTTTTGCACATGTAGCAATTTTTCAAATGGAAGATGGAGGGGGAACCTTGATCAGATGCTTCCCTGAAACACTTTTCACAGCAATTCATCTGTCATGTGTGGAAGACAGGTGAGAGAGGAAATTGCTTATATTTTAGGAAAGGCTTCTTATTTTAGAGGAGAAAAAGGCAGTTATGAGTCACCTCCATTGCAGACAATTATCTTTCATGGAGACTGGGCAGCAGTTTTTCAACCTTTCCCATCATGTGTGTCCCTAAAATGTTCCCAGAGATTCCTGCTGGGTCAAATTAAGAACACTGAGCTTCACAAAAATGTGAAGCTCACATCAATAACCTTTTTGTGTCCTTTGACTCCAAACTTTTTCCATTGCTAGGCTATAACCTGAAGCTTGTTCAGCTGCATAGCAGTTGTATCTGGTTGAATTTCCTGGAATGAGGTAATTTACACCTGAGCTGGGACATCCCCACCAACTGCACAGGTAATTCCATCCACAGTCTCAGCAGAATGTTTGGAGAGACAAAAAGGCTCTGCAAAGATCATTTCTCCATGTCTGGAGAGGACCACAGTGGTGCTGCAGGCAGGAGTTATCCATATCACCAATATCTTCCATAGCTGGAAACTCATTTTTCATTTCCTTTCATACACCTCCCACCCAAAATCAGAAAAATGCACTTGGATGGTGCCTGCCCATTGAATGCTTTGATGTTTGTTTAGCAGCTTGAAAGAGTGAGGAAAAACAGAAAAACAAAAGACCCTATAAATCTTTAGAAATCCCTAAGTTTTGGGCTTTTTTTTCTTTTGCTACAAAGAACATTTATAATGTAACAGTTAAAAAATGCCTTTAAAGCTTTATGCTTTTGCCTAAGTTGAATAAAACAAAGCCACTGAATATCTTTAAAAGGCTGTAAAGGAAGGAAGCAGTCTTGTGTCTCCCCATGATAAACTATTTATTTAATACTTAAAAGGAAACAGCCTGAAACCCATGGAAGCATTTCAGTGTGGAACAAAGGGAGCTGAATATTCAGACTTAGTCTCACATTGTGAGCAAATTCCCCAGGAGCTCACTTTGGTCCACACCTCATGAGAAACCAAGGGTCTTTTGCAGGGACAGGTGTGGGGTGTTTTTACTTCAGTTGAATGTTTTATTATGGGTTGGTAAAAAAGGTTTGCCCTTCAGCCATCCATGCACAAGGAAATACAACCCCAAAACGAGTAATTGGAAGAAAATGCAGGCATTTTATTCGGTTGCAAATGCTCTCCCTGTTGCCTGGAGGAGCCACTGACAGGATTTAATTCTTCTGCAACTACAAAGCAGTGGTGGAGGGAGCAGGCACTGACAGGGGTCTGGAAATAAAGGGGAGACTGTGCACAAAATGTATTCCAGTGTCAATTCCAACATTTCACCTCCTAAAGCTGGAATTTGCATGACAATGGAGAGCAAGAAACCTTTCAGCAGCAGAGAAATGTGTGCTCCTCAAAAACCCCTGCCTGCCCACACACAGACTGTGCTGGATCAGACACATTTCTCCTGTCTGATCCCACTTCATGGCTCATTGTGGCTCTCTGTAACCTGCTCACATCTTTTTTTTGAGGCTGGAAAAACAAGCAGGGCAGGGTGGGTTGAGCTGGAAGGGGTCTTGGAGATCACCTTGTTCCACAGCCTGCCGTGGGCAAGGACACCTTCCACTGTCCCAGTTTGCTCCAAACCCTGTCCAACCTGGCCTTGAACAATTCCAGGGATGATCTTGGAGGTCTTTTACAACCTCAATTGTTCTATGGTTCTGATTTTTTCAAAACTGCTGATGGATTAACTTTTAGCCATCAGAATCCCTGACAGGTCAAATCCCACCAGCCCTGTGCAGCTGGCACAAAGCCACTGGAGAGCACAAACCCTCCAGGAACTCTCTGTTGGATGATATGGCTCATTTAACACAGAGGCACTTCCATCCCAATCCATATTTGTACCCAGGGTGACTTGGAAATGCAACAGATCCCATATTAATCACAGAACTCCAGCTTGTCTTCCAGCATTAAAAAAAAAAAAACCACCAAAACACCCAACAAAGGGACTAAATAAAATCCTCTAATGTCTTTCAAGACAAATGACATGCTGCCTCCACCTGGTGCTGGCTGGCAGCTCCTTGGGCACCTGGGATCACCTTCCCAAACAGCAGCAGCTGGGCCAGGCTCGTTGGGATCCCATTCCCAAAAACCAGCAGGAGTGTGGGGCTGCCCAGTGCTGGGCTGCCTCAGCTGCAGGATGTGATTGATGCCCACTCGACTTGGTGGAAGCAGCTTATTCACTAATTAGTTCCTCCTCTCAGCACATTTAGCCCAGACTGGTGGGATGAGCTTCTTGGGAATAAGTTTCAATGGATTGTCTACAATTATTCATCACTTGGCATGGATGGAAGGAGCTTTTCTTTCTGGCAGTGCCCTCCTGGATGCTGACTGTTCTTTTATTTCTATTTGCTAAGACACTCACAATTAATATATTAATGTATTATTTATTAAATCAGAGATAAACCAGAGGCTCCACAAGCATGGCAGGAAAACCTATTTTCCAAGGGTTGGATGGAATTATAGAATGGTTTGGGTTGGAAGGGACCTTAAAATTAATTTAATTCCATCCCATGCCATGCGCAGGGATGCCTTCCACTATCCCAGGTTGCTCCAAACCCCATCCAACCTGGCCTTGGACACTGCTAGGGATGGGGCAGCCACAATCTTCCCAGGAAAAGCCAAAAATTGTAAAACCAGACAGTGCCCACCAGAAAGTGGAGATGGAAGAGTCATTTGTCTCTGTCACATCCCAGTCTCCAGACTGGAAGGATCAGATCAGACTGACACAGTCATCTGTCATGTGAATGCACCCGTGCTGAAAAAAATAACCTCAGCTGATGATAATGAGAGAGAAAATGAGAAGGATTAGCACATGTGGGCTGCTCCAGGAGTGCAAGGTGAGCAGAGCTGGTTCAAAGCCAAAAAATTACAGAGTGTTTTTGATAAAAGACCAGTTGTGGCACAAAGCTGGAATGAGGCAGCAGAACAGATGAGGAGACAGAAGTTTCCTGCACAAAAAAGGAAATCATGAGCACACCCTGATGGGACAGGTCCAGGGGACTCCCTTGTGCAAGGAACAGGGAAAGAGGTGCACAGACAGACCAAAATTGTCCATTAGAAGCAATAAACCCGAACTAGAACTGTCATTTCAAAAGATATGCCTAGCTCTCAATTATTAACTTCTTATTGTTTAAATACCTCTTAATTGTCAGAAGGTATGCCTTGGTGGGAAATCAGAATTAAACAGGGATTTGGCACTTTTAGAGTGCAAGGTTATATGTGAGATATCAATAAATCCCAAAAAGAAAGCTAAATTATAATAATTATGTTTTTTCTTCCAAGAGAACAACTGAACACAGTTTTTCTTGCTTTGCTGGTTTTATTATCCAAGTATTTTGACTCTTATTTTCAAAGCAGCATGAATACAAAATTAACATCTGCTTTCAGAGCTACCTTAGGTTTATTGAAAATGCTCATTTATTCAAATCTGGTGACAAGTGGTGATGACTAAATTAATAGGCAACTTGGCAAGTGGAATATTTGATAAACTGCTTGGAGAAGTGTGAAATACCTTTCTCCAGCTGTGGAGAAAACTTTAACTGAATACATATCTGAATAAAAATGTGATTAAAGAGAAGCATATCTAAAGCTTCTGGGGGTAATGATTGAACATAGGAATTTTCTGAGATAACTATGGCCTCACATATGCTGTCATTAGTAAAAAACGGTATATAAAATAAAAATATTGGTCCAATAATAACAATATTTTAGAAAAAATTAGTGAACCATGCAGGATTTTAACAATAAAGTAACTGTTTAGCCTAAAAATTTAGAAGAAAATACTTGTAAAGCATAACAGTTTCCTACCTTTCCTGTCAAACATAATAACACTGTGGGATACTAATTATTCTAAAATAGTTGTAAATAAAACCATTGGAATCTTATTTAATAGAACTAGATTGTCTTTGCATAGGTAAGTTTATTTCCCCAGGGAAAGTGTCGTGACTTTTTTAAGTGGGAGATCATTCATTCACCTTCCAGATAGTGAAAGGTTAAAAGTCAAAAGAAAAACCAGGCAGGAACGAAGCATAAATTTCTGTGTTAAATGTTTGTGTGAGGAAATTAGTTTACTATGAGGATGTGTTATTACTAAGGGACAGGATTTGAAGGTTTTAGGAAAAATTTCTTCAGGGTAAGGATGATCAGGCTCTGACACAAGCAGTGGTGGAGTCTCCATCCCTGAAATGTCCAAAAAATGACTGGATGTGGAACTCTATGATTGGGTTTAGTGACATGGTGGGATTCAGTGGAAGGTTAGACTTGATGGTCTTTGAGGTCTTTTCCAACCTTAATGATTCCATGTGTGTTGGGTTGATGTGGCCAGCAATGTGTATTCCATCCCCATCTGTTAAACCAGGTGGGGCAGTGACCCTGATCTCCTGGCACACATTATCTGCTAATGGGCCAGCTTTAAACCAGCTGGGGCAATCATCTTTATCTTTCCCACAGCCCATCCTCCCTCCAGGAGATATCATCTGCTGCTGGCCCATTCAGTCCCACTGCATGACTGATAAAATTCCATCATCCCACTGGGAGATGCTCCAGCCAGGGGAGCAGCCAAGCCTTTCCTACCCAGATAAAAACTGAGATTTTGGACACCAAGGGACCTTCTTTCCACTGCATTCCAGAGGAAAGCCAGACCTTTGCACATCATCCCTGGAGCTTCAGAGGAAACTGCACCTTCTCCAGGAGCACTGCTCCAGCTGAACCACATCTGCCCCTGCAGGAGGATGCAGCCACCATTGAATGGGACTGTGCCAACACCCTGACTGACTGACGGGTGTCAGCTTGGATTCTGACTCTGGCAGGGTTTGGGATTGTTCTTTGTAATACTGCATTTCTATTTTAATTTTCCTAGTGACAAACTGTTATTCCTAATTCCCATATCTTTGCCTGAGAGCCCCTTAATTTCAAAATTATAATAATTTAGAAGGAGGGGGTTTACATTCTCCATGTCAAGGAGAAGCTCCTGCCTTTATTGGCAGGTACCTGTCCTTCAAACCAGGACACCATGACTCTATGGAAAGGTTGGAGCATATTCAGATGATCAGTTCCCTACCAGTACTTTTACAGCTGCAAACCCAGTATTTTCCAAGGCTCACAACATCTCCTGGGTTTTTCTAGAGTAATGTCTCAAGCCTGCAGCAGAAAATAAACCTTTTAGGTGATGAAGGAAAAGATTAGAGCCTGTTCAGGTTTGGGGTAGACTGTCATTAATTTACCTTATTTTGCTGTGTTACTCTATAAAATGTATGACCATCAGAGTTTTATTTTTTTTTTCAGAGCCCCAATTAAAAGGCTGGGATATTCTGCTGGTTTGATCCAGAGATTAGACAGTCTCTGCTGCTGACAGCTAGCAAATGATTCAGCAGATGCTTGGCTCTGCAGCTCCAGAGCCCAGCTATGGGCTTAACGTGAAGAATTAAAAACTCTTCCCTTCAGCAGCACTGAAATGCCTCATTAGTGCTCAGAAGGAAGAACTGAGGGTGCAGCACTGCTATAAATAGGATTCTGTGTCTCTCACTAGCTCAAGTCATTAATAGCCTTGGGAAGATGGAATTTCTAGGCTGATGGATATGGGGTTTATATCCACAATACTTGGGCGTGTGGGTTGTTTGCCAGTGTTCTCCCCACTCTTCATCTGGCCTCATGTACTTCTAAACTCTCTACAAAAGCAAAAAAAAAAAAAAAAAAAACACCTTTGAAAAATTCATTGATTCCTGGTTCAAAAAAACCCCACAAGACTCTTGAAGAGTTTTGCTTCACTTACCTACACAACTCTTCTATTCTGGTGGAATTTGTCCCCAAATGGCACCAGATTTCCTCTTCCAAACCTTAAGCTAAAATTGCTTTGGCAAACACTAAGCTCAAACTTCAGGAAGACTATTATCTTTTGGAAATAAAGTCTTAATTCTTAGTGAAATTGCTATCTTTGTGTCCCTAAAAGAGCCATTTCTCCCTTTCAGAGAGAACTGTAGTGGATCACAGAATATCCTGAGCTGGAAGGGACCCCAAGATCATCAGCTCCAAGGAATATTTGATTTTAACACCACTGCTTTTACACTTTTTAATATCCTACATCAGGACACTCCTTTTCAAGGACAATTACAGCAATAAATTCTACTTGCTTATTTAATTGAGGGTAATAACTTTTAATATATCCTAGCTGAAAAATAGCATTCTGAGTTTATTTGCCAGAGTGCTGTTTAAGTCCTCCCCAAGTGTCTATTTCTATGCATGGCATGTTCTTCTCATCTACAAAAAGGTGTAGCTACCACAATTTGAATCATTATATAAGATGATGTTGCAATGCTCCAGAAAGACCTTGTTTTTCCAAGTTTTCTTCTTCAAAGCTGCCTGAAAGGAATTAAAAATCTCAAAGATATTTTTAAAATCTTCTCACATCAAGTTTTCACTTTACTGTGAATTTGAATGCAACGTGGAATTAGAAAGTAAACAATATGTTTTTTATCTCCAATCCAGCTCCAATTAAACACCATAAACTGAGCCTGTTGCACTCAAAGCTGACTAAATCAGGAGGGAAATGGATACAGTTGTGGAAGCCTTAAATAAGAAGTTTATATTATGCCACTATGATCCTTTTCTCTGGGAGGAATTGTCTCAACCCTGTGTCTAAAGTGTAATGTGGACTTTTGTTGTTAATTATTATAATCCACAGATTTTTGGGATATCACTTTGTTTGTGAAGTCTCTTATTAGGCAAAAGGTTAATGAAGATATGACCCACTGCAAGCTCCTTGAGGAAAGCTCAGTTTAAGCCCTTTAAAGGTGAGAATCTAATTTCCTGTATCAACAGAAATATTTCAGGAATGTGTGCATCAGCTGTTTTATGGGCTGAGTGCCAATAAAAAACTCAAACATCAGGAGAAAATGCTTCAACCAGCAGATGCACATGTCCTGTGCTGAATTATGATATTCCAATGGCTTTTCAGTTTCATTCATTCCCATTCAAGTTCGAAGTATTATTATTGACTCCAGTGTTCTCTAAAGTCAGGGGGAGTTTGGCCAGGCCAGCAGTGGAGCTGAGATAATGCAGGACCTTGGGATTTGACCTGTGATTCCATGGATCCAACCCCTGAAAGGACAAATCCCCTACTCAGCTCTCTCTGAGCTGGGGTTATGAGGTTTGGCCCATGTTAATGCAAAGCCCAGGTTTGAGTCTGGAGAAATCCAGAAAGATGAAAGCAAAGACTGCAGTGTTTTCCACTGGACTGCAGTGATCCTGGGACAGCAAGATGTTCTAAGATCTCATTTTATGTGCACTCACATATTATTGCCTTCCCAGAGTTAATAGAACATCTGACTATAGGAAAACTCAAGGTTCTCTATTCCCAAAATAATATTTTTATTCTATTTTATCAACCTCATCAGCATAGAAAGTAAGTGAATGTAAAGAAACTTTTCTTGTGGGAGAAGGATAAAAACTGCTTAATTTCTTATGTTTATCAGCAAATATTGAAACTTTCACTTCAGGGATTATTATTACCAATTTATGTCACTATAAATTTGTTGACTGAGAAGAACCTCCACTAGCTCTCAACTGGGTAATGAGTAGAAAGTAGAATACAGAAATTTTCTAATTTATTTTTCTTTCTTATTCTACAATTCCATGCATGATTTGCAATTTCCAAGGCTATCAGAAGATAAAATAAATAAGAAAAGTCAGCTGCTAAAGCTGATAATCTATATACAGTATAATCAAAATTCCTTTGTACCAAGGCCTTTCCAGAAAACCTGGATGGATGGATGGATGGATGGATGGATGGATGGATGGATGGATGGTGGATGGATGGATGGGTGGATGGATGGATGGATGGTGGATGGATGGATGGATGGATGGATGGTGGATGGATGGATGGATGGATGGATGGATGGATGGATGGATGGATGGATGGATGGTGGATGGATGGTGGATAATGGATGGATGGATGGATGGATGGATGGATGGATGGATGGTGGATGGATGATGGATGGATGGATGGATGGATGGATGGATGGATGGTGGATAATGGATGGATGGATGGATGGATGGATGGATGGATGGATGGATGATGGATGGATGGTGGATGATGGATGGATGGATGGATGGATGGATGGATGGATGGATGGATGGATAGATGGATGGATGGATGGTGGATGGATGGATGGATGGATGATGGATGGATGGATGGATGGATGGATGGATGGTGGATGGATGGTGGATAATGGATGGATGGATGGATGGATGGATGGATGATGGATGGATGGATGGATGGATGGATGGATAGATGATTGATGGATGGATGGATGGATGGATGGTGGATGGATGATGGATGGATGGTGGATGGATGGATGGATGGATGATGGATGGATGGATGAATGGAGGGATGGATGGATGGATGGATGGATGGATGATGGATGGATGGATGGATGGATGGATGATGGATGGATGGATGGATGGATGGATGATGGATGGATGGATGGATGGATGGATGGATGGATGGATGGACGGACCTATGATGCCCTGATGGCCCCTGGGCCAGGCCTTAGGCTGGGATTTGGGCTCCTCCTACTGCCATCCCCTCCTGGAGCTCCTTGGGGACCCCATTCCAGGTTCCTTCCAACCCAAACCATCCTATGGGTCTGTGAACACCTCTCTGTGCTCAGAAAACTCCCTGGGATGTCTTGCAGAAGAGACCAGAAATCCAGGCACAGCATTCCCAAGGAGTCAGCTTCCTCTTGGATTTTTTTAAGTAGCCTAATGATGTTTTGATCCTCAGTCCTCCACAAGTTATTCTCAATATTTCAATTTATTTTTTTCTGACAGTGACTGAGCACTGAGCTGATACTTTTCTTGGAATTACCCAGTATAATCTAAGAACTCCTTCTAGAGTACTGACAGTAAGATTTCAGTCCTTCATTTGAACTAATCAAGTTAAACTCTTTCTCTCAATGTGTTTTATTTTGCTTTCTCTTACAAAGAATCTCACCTGCAGCTGAATGATGCTGTCATTCCCTCTCAGCAATTCCTGCTGCAATCCTTATCCTTGCTTTTCACTCCTCACTTATTTCATGTGATCTGTAAATTCTGTTGTGCTCCAACAAATTGCCAAACTTCCTAATTGCATAAACATGTTTCAGAAATTCAACAGGTGAAATATGAAGGGCTGAGTTTGACTTGGGTTTTAGAGAACAGTTTTACATAGATACAGAATGTTTCCTGCTTTCTTATTTCCCTCCAAACAAAGAAAAAATTTATTTATAATTTGGACATAATTTAATTATTGGATGTTTAATAATAATTTGTTCCTTCTACAAGGAGAATAGTAATCTTTCATAGCAGTTTTATGAACTAACAAGCATTTAGGAAAGTGTAAAAAAATTGAATTTGAAAACAAGTTGTATTGACACTCCTAAAATAACAATTACTCATGGAGAACCATTTCAAATCAGTTTCTAATGGCACAATTCAGCTTGAGGTTTGGTGTATGCTGAAAGCTGCACTTCTCTGAGACAAATATATTTTATCCACTGATGGGGAACAGTTTTGATAGAAAAGTAATTCCAGTTTGCAGGTTGCAATATCTATAGAATTAGAGAAATGTGCTTGCTTAGAAAAAGACAAAGAAAACAAGTGCATGGCCATATCAGCATAAATGTGGGTTTTAGGCTGCAATGATGATTATCTCAATTTTCACTGGAATTGTATTTATTTGTTTTATTAAATGGCAATCACTTGGATCTGACAGTATCTGGAGATGCAATTGAGTAATGGAAAATTAAAATGTGCAGTTTCAGCTACAGGGGTTTATCTTCAATAATGGAACTATCCAAGCAGAGCTTGCCTTTATTGAGAGTTTCACCAGCAGATGGTCTCTGTCCAAAATGGAAACCCACTGAAGGAAGAACATTTTTTGCTGTTAATCAGCACAAAAGTTTTCTATTTTTTTATGTCCCACCTTCAAGTCTCATTAAATTTCTGTAAGTCCTTTTTCCTATCCATTCACCACGAGAGACAAGGAATATCCAGCAGACATTTTCATTAGTGCCTGACAATATTTTATACCAATTTTTTTCATGCTCTTTGCCTCACTATTAAGCAACAGCACAGATTATACATAGATTAAAATAATCAGGTTTAATTAGACTGCTGGTTAAAGCAAATATTTTCCTATGCTTAAATAAATAGGGCCATTAACACACAAATTTCTGCTTGAAGGTGATGACTTGGTTTCAGTCACAGTGTGTTTGGAATAAAGTGTGATTGAGATTTTGGAAAGGACAATGATTTCCTGGGAAGGTGAGAGGAAAATTTCTCCTGTTACATGTATAAAATGCACATCCCTGTTAATTTTCAGGTTATGCTCATTCCCACAGGACTAGCACCAGGTCAAATAAAAATCTTTCATCTGTCATTTACTGGTGTTTTTCTCAGAGAAGCAGCATTTATCTACATGAACATAATTTACTGTATTTGGAAATTTGGTAGCAGCACTTGAGGCTAAACAGGGATGTGAAGCTGGTAATAAAACTCGGAATAAAATTCTGTAATTAAAGCTCCACTGAGAACAAGAAACAAATCCATGCATCTATCTTCAAGTATATGATTACATATGTCCAGTGTTTCCTCGCAGACATATGAGCCACCAAAATGAAATATCAGTGCTGCCTCACTGAGTGAGGGAGAGAATTAAACCTTCATAGCTGGATTTGCCAGAAAAGCATTGAAATAAATCTCTTTAAAAGACATTTTAAGGACATAAACAAGTGTTGTATATACCCACAGCAAAATTAAATGTAAAAATGTGTTGCCTCTGAGGCAGAACAAAATAGTTGCTTACAGTGAACAATATTGCACAATCACAGCATGGGCTTGGAATTCTATTTCAGGGAAGAAGCTCTGAAAAAGAAAAACACATTAATAATAAGCTGCTGCCTGTGATAATGGAAGTTTTGGAATCCTTGATTTTAGTGTGCCATGTAAGTGAGGGAAAACTTACGGGCCTTTTTTTCCCCCTTTTTCTTCTTTTATTTCACTTAGTGCACAGCCCCAAAGAAAGAGACAGAAGCATGTTTCTTGGGAAATGTTTCTCTCTCCCTCTCTTCTCCTTTCCCTGCATGAGCTGATTCCTCACATGCACAGGCAATACATAACTCCACTGAACCAAATGGAGGAGCAGCAACTCTTTCTAATGGTTCCCATCTGGACAGCAGGGATCTGTGTCAGATGAAAGCATCATAAACAACGTGACAGCACAGAACCACAGCAGATTTCCATAAAACCTGGAAATCATTTGCCTTTTATTTTATATTTGCTAAGCATGCCCACTGTAACTCTTCCCCATGGAAGAGGTGAGAAGGAATTTCCTCCCCCTGCCTTTGATGAACTCATATGTAGCTGAATTCTTTGGGAACAAACACAGCTCTTAAACCCCTCAAATATTCAGTCATCTTGCAACAGCCCATGGGAAACAGTCAAATGAGGATTCTTCCCATTTCTCTCAACAGGACAAGAGGAAATGGCCTCAAGTTACACCAGGGCAAGTTCAGGCTGGACACCAGCAAGAATTTCTTGATGGGAAGGTTTATCAAATATTATTTGGACAAATATTATTGGACTCCCCATCCCTGGAGATGTTCAAGGAACACCTGGACATGGCACTCAGTGCTCTGGGCTGGTGGCAAGGTGGAGATTTGGCACAGCTGGGACTCAGTGGTCTGGGAGGGCTTTCCCAGCCTCAGTGATCCTTACTCTACATTTCTAGGATTCTTTATTGTACTGCCAGGATTAATGGATTGAGTAAAGTATTGATTTTGCTCATTTGCTAATGGCAGATTTTCAATGAAGGGGAAGAATTGGAATATGCAGAAGAAGAGCTAAATGTACATAATCATCCTGGAACTTCCCACTGTGACAGATTATCCTGATGCTCTGGAGCAGATGTACTATATTTACTTTAATATCTCCAAACCAGCATGGATACAGCACTGTGCATTCTGCAGTCCCCATAGGAAATCATTATAATTTTCCATAATTTTCTAGTTTTTAAAATCTTGGAAGACTCTCACTTTTATTTCCACTTCACCACCACATCAGTTTCTTCCTTTTTTAGAGTCACTGCAACTCCTTTGAGAAGTGTCATATCAAATGTTCTTCCACTGATGAGAACTTTAATTTTGATTTTAATGGAGTCTTCTCTGGTGGATGCAACAAGAATAATAATTATTGTGCGACTAAGCTTGTTTTCCTCCCAGACAAAAATAAATTTCCAAGTCTTAATTTAAACTGTTTTGTTTGTTAATTTGTTCAATTTTGTTTTTTACAATTTTTCTATAAGTTTGAGTCTTATATTTTCAGTTTGGGTGGATTAAATGCTTTTAATCCACACACACACTCCTTCATGCTGTACATATTTCCCACAGGAATACTAATATCTGCCAGTGGGAAATAACTGCTGAACAGCAGCTTCCTTTGTGCTCAGCTAATTTAGGAAGGTATTCACCTTGCCCTCCATGGTGTTAAACCAACTGGTGGTTGGAGGTTTGACCTTTTATTTCTAAATATAAAAATAAAAATGTCAAGGCAGCTGTAGGGAACCGATTAGAAAATTGCCCTTCCTTGGAGACAAGAGAGAGCAACCAAGACCTAAGTAGAGAAAATGCAAAATGCAAATTAATTGTCCCTTCCTTCCTCTGCCTGTGAATAGCTGGGGAAGAGAATTCCAGACCCATTCCACTGTCTGGTGTGTAGTGCTCACGTGGAAGAACACAGCCAAATTCTTCCATAAGATGATCTCAAAGCATTGTCAATTGCACAAATTAATTAAATCCAATCAACTCCCTGAAGAATCAGCCTCTGGGACTCCCCAGGCACTTTGGCTTCATTCCCTGCCTCGGTTTTATTTGGGAAATTGTGCAAAGTGATGCTAAATTAGAGTGGTGAGGCATCAACACAAGGCTGGGAAAAGCTCTTGTAACAAAGATTAAACAGACAAGGAATTTTCCTTGTAGAAACAGTGTGGGAAAGCCAATGGAAATGTCTTGGAAGGGACTTGAGCTGTGGACTTGAAAGATTTCATGACAGAAATCCCAAATCATTACACCTAAGTTCTTTCTCTTGGGAGAGGTGAAATCTGTACTACAAACATGAAAATAATGATTTTGTGAGGTGAGCCTCAGAAATCACAGAAAGATTCCACACATTGTCAACATTTTAATCTGAATATTAATAATTTATATTTGCATCTTTTCTGTGCAGCCTTCTCATCATCATGTTGTCCAGGTAGGTCCCCTCAAGCTGGTGATGCTGTGACTTCAGCCTAAACTGAAATTAGAATGACTTTTACACACTATATTTAAAGCTGGTGTTTTCACTGCCATTACTTTATATTCGAAATATAGGAGATTCACACTTTTATAGTTGTATTTTTAGTTAGTGAATCCGTTTTCTTAGGAGATTCTGCTTGGTGAAATATTGGATGAAGACTCCTTGCAACCAAGATGAATTAATTAAGGAAGAAGACCTGGCCTCCCTTATGATAATTTGTGAAGGGCCCCTTTCTCCTATGAAAATCCTGACATTTTAGAGACCAGAAGGCACCAGTTTTTTCCACAAGACAAAGAATCCTTGATCAGTTGACTTCCTCATTTATCTATGTGCTTTTCCTCAGCCATCTGCAAAACAAGCAGGAGGCAGGAGACCCCTGACATTCCATAACAAACTACTTGTATCCCAGAACATGTTGTGTCAGAAACTCCTGCACAAACTTTCTGCCATGCCCTAAGTATTCTCCATAAGTGCATCTGGAAGTTCAGCTGTTCCCAGGTTTTTTGGTTTTGTTTTTGTTTTTATGAGCTTGCATTCATTGCCACTATAACAAAACTTTCATGGTTCATTACCCCTGAGTGATAAATTTAGGCAGAGAGTTCATTTGTCTAGACAGGAATATCTGAAATAGATGAACTGAGACCAAATTTTACTGTAGTTCATGTAGTACACCAACAGGCACTCAATATTCAAAAAGAAGTATTTTATATTTACAAATGCTGTAAATAGGCTGAAGATTTGAGACAATATCAATAGATCATATCCAAGCATGACTGGGTTGGACACTTATAGATTTTCCAGTTCAATACTTTGTTGCCTGACATGAGAAGCATTTTAAACACATTACAAGGACTCTTTAACAAAATGCTGCATTATTATAGAGGAAAGCTGAGACCATTTTCTACCTCACCTTCAAAACTTCTTAATTCTTCATTCTTTCAAAGCCATTTTCTTCACTTAGACCCTCAATATTCCTTCTGTCCAGGCCACCTGCCCTGGACTCACCATTTGCAGTAACCTCTGACATTGTAAATATGGGCAAAACCCCACCAAAAATAGTCACCCTTTCAGATGTTGTGTGGATTATGTTTCTTCACTTCTCACTCAACCAAGCCTTGCCTTGGTCCAGTCCTTGCTCCCAGATTTGGAGTGGGGAGTCAGCTGCTCATGGGAATTTTAGGACCACGAAAACCACACTGGAAGATTATTCTTGTGTAGGTGAAATGCCCCTCAAGGTTGTTTCTATTTAATCTCAGGGTTTTGCACAGACTGAGGCCATCCTGGAGACAGACCAGAGGCTTAAAACACTTTACAAATTTGTCCCTTCAGTTTTTCAAGCAGTCTCCAAATCCTAAAAGGCTGAAACACCCAGGTAAATCTCTCAGATTCCCTACAAGAGTAAGGAATATACTGCTGAGGAGAGGCTGTCTGGGAAGAAAAGGAAGAGAAGATTTATTTCTGCATGAGCAGGAGCAGCACTGTGCAGGGATGGAAATACATAAGAGATAAATCCTCAGGTGCAGTCTGAGATATGGGAATTCTCAGCTGCCCTGTGCCCAGCCAGGTAGACATAAAGCTTTCCCTTGCCTTAATGGTTCTTTCTCTTGTTCAGATGGACAGTCAACAAACTGTTATCTTATAAGTTTACTTTAATTGTCACTTTTTTTTTTTTTTTTTTTTTTTTTTTGAGGGGTACTATTGTATAAAAGTAAAACAAAAAAAAAAAAAACAAAAAAAGAAAAATCAGCCAAGCACCAGTCAAAGCTAATATTTTAAAATCTCAAAACCTTTTTGGACACAGGTATTATATCCCACTCATATCTATCATTCCTTCATTTCCTCCTAGCTGCCAGCTAATGTCCAGAAAAATCACTTACCAAGTGCAACCAGCTGAATTAAAATGTGCTATGGACAGAGGCTCTTCTACATGATAATAAGGGTAGAGGCTTCATTAGACTGTTGATAAAAGAGCTATTTGAACTCTCCTCACTTCTTAAATTTATTTCTTTTACAGACTTCAGTGGGCTTGAAAAAAGCTTCAGCCCTTGGAGCAGCTCAGTGGCTTCATCTGGACTTGCTCCAACAGGCCAACATTTCCAAAAATTTGGGCCACAAAACCTGCCATCAAATATACATATTCAGCTGTGCATTCTGCAGCCAGACATCCTAGTGGGATTTACAGCAGGTGTTTGAGGTCTCCTGTGTGTATTTTTTTTCACAGGCCAGGTGAGTGCACGTTGCTGGGGTTTGGCTGCTGGAAACATCAGCATTTTGCCAGTTTGGTTAGAAACAGCTGTGACACTATCCAAACCAGCACAGTCCTCCTGCCTGGCCAAGGGACTCATCCAGACCATTCCTGTTATGTGTATTTATTAATATAATAAATATATGTTTATATAATAACCAGCCAAAGGCTCTAATAAGGAAAAAATGGATTTCATCCATATGGCATTTCATCTACACTGGTTACTTCAGGTGGAAGCATTAACAGGAACTTCAGCAAATACAATTACCAACATTCCTTAATCTTAAAGCCTTGATAAGCACAAATTAAAGAATTTTAAGGCTTTGGAAAATTGTGTATATTCATAGGTTCTACAAATTAAACCTTCTCAGTGAACCCTCAAAAAACCTCTGCTAATTTAAACAGCGAGTCTGCAGAGGATGCCAATCCCAGTGGTGCAACATAATTTCATTAAAATACTGCTTTTGAGGCAGCACACCAATATTCTTTAACCTCCAGGTTCATTAAGTTATGATCTTCTAATAGAACTTCCCATTAAAATTCCAAACAGGTAGTGAAAAACTGGGGGAAGGTGTGAAGAGCTGTGAATGGCACAAATCAGTTCTGTGGAGTTACAAGACTTGAAACAGGGCATTCAGGGATGCTTCTTATAAAATGCACAAGTTTACAGTGAGAAATAGAAAGGAAATTTATTTCAGTCACAAGTTTTTTGCCAAATTTTAAGCAGGTGCTTTCTTTTTGGGCACTGTGAGTGTCACAAGGCAAGTGGATGAAATGAGGTAACTCCAGGGGACACGAGATGAGATTCTGCTGTTGCCATAAGACTTCCCAGAAGGATTGTGTGTCCTGCCATCCAAGCAGTGTCTTACTCAGAGCTGACCTCCTCTAACTCCTCCCCCTGTCTGTTTAGTGCAGTCAGTTCAAACTGGTTTTTTCATTCTTTCTGTTTGTCACAATGATTGCAGTGTCACTTGAGCTGGCAGTTAAAGGAAGGATTTCATATGCAAGGGCAGGGAAATATCTGGATAAGACCAAAGTGATGGCTGAACTCAATCTCATGTGCAGAGGGAGGTTTCTTTGTGGATGTGAAATAATGTTCATTTTTACTGGAGTGTGCTGGGTTTATAGCAGGGTTTTGGGTACCTAATGAGAAAAGCTATGGCTGTGAGATGATCAATAAAAGATGAGAAAGATTTCAGGATTAACATCAGAAAACCCTTAAAAGGCAGCAGGAGAGAGAGAGAGGAAAAAATACAACTTTCTTCTGAATGTAAAATGGACAATTACACAGAGGAGCTATTGCTCAGGTGTTGCTCTGCCTTCATGTTTTCTCTCTGCATCATTTTCCCTCTGCTCTGAACATTCAGTAGGAAATGAGTTTCCATTTTCTCAGCTGCAGAGTCTGGTTTAGAAAACAAGAAAATTCCTTTTCCTGCCTTGGTGCAGTCATTGGATAACTCTGTGTCAATGAGCATTATTTGTCATAAATGAATTGTCAAAAAAAAAAAAAAACACGGAGGAGAAGAAGAAAAGAACATTTTGACAGGTGAAAAATTCCATCAGATACCTATTAGTGCCTTCTAGAAAATATTCTGATTCTAAGAGGGCATTGAAAGCTGTGAAATATTGTCAGTGTCACTCTGTAGCACCTGAGGATGTCACTTAACTCTCCATTAACAGAGAAAACTCTGTTGATCTGTTGTAAAAAAAGGTCAGAAATCAGAACCAGTTTGCTAAATAAGGCCAACCATGTGTGTCTGTTCTGAGTGTGAATCAATCCTGGTTGTCCATGCTGCAATGCAGCAGTGGGAGCCACACATTTCAACCCATGAGGAATCATAAATGATTCATGCCTTCTGATACCAAGCCACAATTCCTCAAGTTAAATAAATCTTCATTGACTGATACGGTCTTAGAATCCGATTTGATTTTCATTGATGTAAATACTATTTAGCACCACAGAAGTCTGTGTTTGCAGCAAATGCAACAAATGAAAATAAGGGTTTCATTTGAATGCCTCTGCTTCTGCCTGGAGCTGTACATAACATGTGTCTCAAAAAAAGAGCCATCATAGGAAGACAAAAGTAGTATTGGAAATTGAAATGTTTTTAAATTTATTTTTTTTTTTTTATTTTTTAGGGTGAGACAGGTAGAGAGGAAACCATGTACCTCACCCCATTAACTTTCACGGATTTGTTCAGATATAATGAGTGTGGATTCAAAATTTCTGCCACCTCCAGCACTTCCCTGAGAGCTAATCCTAACAGAAAGAGAAAGCCTTGCTCCTGCTGCTGCTGATCATTTGGCATGAAGGATGCTCAAGAACAAGTGGGTTTAGCCACGGAGATAAATGAGAGAATTTTAAAGAAGAACTTAAAGCATTAATAAATACATTATGTGGGATTCATTACTATTTAATCTGAAAAGAAAAGGAGGCAGGAAATGCTGATCCTCACTGAATGGGGCTGTCTGGAGTGTTCAGTGCTCTGTCTGAAGTCCCCAAGGACTGTCCCCAGCCTGGAGCAGTGTCCCACTGGCTCTTCAGCTGTGCCCACGCTGGGTTTGGAGAGTGGGGCACAGATTTAGCACAAACACAAAAAAAAAAATTCTGTGTCACTTGGCTTTGTTTCAGGAGATGGACATATTTAATTTACAAGGCTAATTTAGCCAAAGTGTTTTGGAATGGCTCTGGGTAAAACTCTTGCTCAGCCTGGCTTAGCAAACAGGAATGAACTTTGCTATCAGGAGAAATGTTCCTTTTTAAATAAAAGGAAAGGATCATCCAGTTAAATACTGATTTTATATTAAACAACTTCCTTCTGGGGGGTAGAATGGAGTATTGATAATGTGGGTTCCAGCCTTTTATAAAGGCACAATTCACTGTAGACTTCTGCTCTGAGCAAGTGGCAATTCAGCATTAGACAGCAAAATATTGCAGGAGCCTCAGAACACATCTGGGAGATGCTGCATTTCCAGCAAGCCAAATATGAAATAAATGGATGATAAACCCCAGCAAATCTCCACGAAACAAAGTTATGGTTGAGGTACAAAAATCATGGACTATTCCCAAATATCACATGAGATATCAGTTTGAAAGGTTCAGGGAATGGGCCTGGCCCCAAGGCTGCCAGAGCTCCAGGAGGGTTTGGACATCACTTTTTTCCACTTTCTCAGCCAAGCCCAAGATGTTTTTCAGAATTAATAAGTATTTAAAAACTGATATCCTCAAATAAGGTCTCATATATCCATGTGTCAGATGTCAGTATACCTTGTCATGCTGGAAATGGGTTATTGCATGGGTTAAAATTACTTTACTTTACTTTTACTTTACTTTTATTAATGAGTTAAAAAAACTTCTACTTGCTCTGAAATAGACATAAAGGTGTGCAACAACTTTCAATTTATGCTGCAAATCATAATATTATACAAGAGCCAAAGCTAAACCTACAGCAGAGAAATATTCACATTATTAACAGTGGTCCTATGGAACAGCACCATCCTCTCAGCCTTTCCCCAGGTGGGAGTGTTGAGGCTGTTTTTGTTGAATAAAACCACATATTATATTTCTTGAACAGCTGTTAACCTGCCCACTACACTCTTCAAAAAACAAAAGCTTTTTGCTAAAACCTGGAGTTGGGAAGTTTCCCTTCTCTTTCCTGGTATAACATCGCCCCAGCAGCACTGATTATTTGGGAATGCATCAGTATGGAAAGAGAGAAACTCAAACTGGCCAAAAGGGCATTGAGTGTCTGCTGGAAACAGCTTTGGCTCTTCCCAGCTGGGCAGCACTCAAGCTCACTCCAGAACAAAACCCACAAAACTAGACAGAGGCTGCTTTCTGAGGTTTTAGGAAGGAAGATGTAGTCTTAGGCAAACTAGGTTTGGAAAAGAAATATTTAAGGAAAGGAGGTCCCTCAAATCTGATTCAGATGGAACATTTTGAGCTATAAACACATTTAATGTCCTGGCTGAGAGAATTACAGAAAATAAGGCTGGCAGAGACTTCACTAGGCTGAAATTCTCCAGTCCTTTAAGAGAAATAAATAGCACCAAGGATGCTGTTCTTCATAATGTCTTCACCAATGTTACCTTGTCCTTTTCCTGACTCAGTTATCCCTGGCTGCAGATTAAGCCCATTATTCTTGGCTAATTCACCTCAGAAAATACATTTTCCTTGCTTTTTGCACCTTGTTGTGTGTTTTCTGTCTGTTCCCACATCTTCCTTTAGTTTTCCCTTGTCTAGGTTGCCTTGGCTCTTTTAATGTCTCCTTGCAGGTCCTGTTTTCTACAAATTAATTATTTTTTATTACTTTTTTTCCTGCTCTTACATTTCATTAAAAATATGAATACACCTTTCCATTATAGATTATTTCTACTCTACTACCAGCTTCCTCCAGGGAGAAGAGCTGTAGTAATTCTTCTCCCACTCTTTCCTCTTTCCTTAATATTCTCTTACTTGTTTCATTATTTTTGATTTATTTTAACTGCTTTTCTAACCTCTGCTTTCTTTCCCCACCTTCTGTGGATGGCTGGGTGTCTTTTAAAGTTTCCTTTTCTATTAAGGAAACCTGAGGAATCAGCAGTTCAGTGAGCCTGATATACAGTAGCTTTCAAAACCTGGAAAATAAATTTGAAAGTGTCTTACTATCACCAGGGAAGGAAGAGTAGAGTCAGTCAGAGGAGCAGAAGTTCTGAAGGTTTGTATTTTATCTCATTTCTATCATTTTATTCCTTTCACACCTAGGATATTGCAATTTAATTGTATTTAGGGTACCAAATGGAGAGGGAGGCTTAGAGAAAATTGAACTGAAGGCAAATAAAATTCACATGTAGAGTGAAGAACAAGATGAGAAAGGAAAGAGAGCTGGGAAAGAAAATATTTTCTCCTCAGCAGCATTTTGGTATTTGAAGATATTTCTCATCCTGAATCTGAAAACTTTAAAAAAAATAATTCTTTCAACATAATAAATAAATAAACTGATAGTTCACTGATCAGGAAAGGGGGAAGGAGCTCTGAAAAAAACTCACAGGAAAAAAAAGGAAAAATACTGTAAAGGGTCAGGTGCTGGACTTCTGTTGTGTTGCTTGGTGTGGTGTGGGGAACCAGGACATGCCTGTCAGGTTTTAAATAAGAAATACCAAAAATGCCATTCTGGCCTGGAGGATACCCTTTTATGCCTGAACATTAGGCAGCATGATCAATCCAAACCTCCTTTTTCATTATGAAGTGTTGATTCAAAGCTGCCTCAGCAGATTCCCCCTGGCCATGGAGAGCAGTTTGATGGAGAGAAGCAAAGGAAATGTCTTTGGGGTTTTCAAAGCAATGGCTCTTCAACCACCCTGTGGGGGAAAAACTCCTCCTGATATCCAGCAAAACCTCCCCTGACAGCTTCATGTCATTACACATATATATATAATATACATATATGTGAAATATTGATATGTGTGTAACCCAAACTAAATTAGAAGTTTTTTCAGAATTATTTGAGACAAAGCTTTCCACAAAATTGATAATCTAGTGATCTATACAATGTACTACACAGGGAACATAAGAACTGCTTTGTTCCACATGAAGCCTGGCATTCTTTGAGTTCATAAATTGCATGTATTTAATCTCATCTCTATGTGTTAATAAAAAATAAATTTTAAAAAAAATTTACATGCTGTATCACTTGACTAAATTATTAAATCCTATTAATTGATTTTGTAAGATAATGTAGCATCTAAGCATTTTACCAGCGTTTTGTCCTGGTAAAAGAGGACAAAATCTCACTGAAGGAGACATGAAGTTGAGGAAGAAACACTAAAATTAAAAATAAAATTACAAGATTGCAATGCATTTCAAAATTTTGATTGCAATTCTTTTTGTGATCATTTTTTTTTTTAATAGAAAAATAAAAATAAGGAAAATAAGGAAGTTGGTCATCTATTTTATCAATGATGGGTACCCAAGTAACCTCCAATTGTTCTCTGTACCCTTCCCACCTCTAAAAATCTGAGAGATAAACTGAAAGATTAATTTGTCCCCTGTTTCAGACACATGATAACAAATCTGAACAGAGCTGAATATTTGGGACTTGAAGTTCAGCATTTCCATTGTAGAGCAAATTGAATTTTCCTGATTAAGACAATAATGCTGACACACCTCTAACAACCAGTGTCCTAAAAAAGAAGAGCTACCTGCTGAATTACAGTGTAAAACAGTCAGAAAAAATAACTTTACTCTTTCCTAAATCTCAGGAAATCATCACTGCTCCAAAAGTTCCTCAATATATTCCTCTATTTCCAGCCTAAAGAAAAAAAGTAATAACAAAAAACAGAGAACTCCCCAACCATCCTTTGTACAAAACAAAATCACAATGAATTGAGAGAATTATTAAAAAAAAAAAAAAAAAAAAAAACAAAAAACCTTTAAATAAAAATAGAAATTAGCATGATTTTATTTTGCATTGAGATTATTCAGATCCTGTCATCTTGTCCTCCATTAAAGTGATATGAACTGATAAATACTGATAGAATTTAACAAAAATGTCATGTTTGAATAATTATTAGGAAAACAAAAGTTTGGTTTCTAAAGCTGTCTTTTAACACAAGCTTCTGTGTGACTTGATCCCTTTAATTTAGTAATAACAGTGGAGATGAGTTCTCCTGGACAGTGCTGAACTTTGAAGGACAACATTTTTAGAACTGTAATGATTTGTAAATACTGTTTTTTTATTCCAAAAAAGGGTATTTTTCCATAGGCTGGGCTACACTGATATAATGATTGTGGAAAATTCAGGTTTTTTGTAGTCTGAGGGAAGAAAGAAAATTTGCTTTGACACTTGAATTTTTTCCATCAATTACAGGCAACTTCTCTTTGCTCTACTCCTGCACCTCTGCCTGCTGCAACATAAAGGGATTTTAAACAATTTCACTTCTCCTTTCACCTCACTCAGCTTGCAATTCTATTACCCAAATCGAGGTCCTCAACATTTGACTCCATCCAGTCTGGAGCATATTACTGAAGTTTTCAGATCATTAAGAAGAATTTGAGGGCTCAAGGTTGCATAGTATGCCATGACAGGGAAAATTCCAGCAATATGAAAAGTATGGAAGAGTCAAATGGAAATGTCTTGAAATTAAATTCAAGTAATATGAAGGGTTTTTAAAGAATTTGTTAGAAGACAACAGTGTTGAAACAACTCTATCTCATTGATATTCTGATAGAAAATGTCTCTACCTTGAAGGAACAAACTTCACTGAAAATGAATTTGTTTTACATTAACACCTCTTCAGTCTGTGCATTTTCTGTCTTATGTGCACTCAAGTAAGAATCTCCCACACACCAGTGAAAAATGCAGTAAAGCAAACTTTCACAAGAACCTGTTCAGAGCTCAATGAATACAAAAATACCTTCTTAACATGGAAAATAGCTGTTTAGAAATTAATTAATTGTGTCCTGATGCTATAAATGAGAGATGAACTTTTTTGAAGATCTGGATTCCCTTCTCTGAGAGATCAACTCTCCCCTTCTAATTTCTAAACTATTGTCTTGATAGCAAGGTTTTCCTTGGACTTAAATAAGTCAGAGCAGAGCTTAATTAATATTGACTTGTGAACCATGACCTTGATCACAAATTAGAAATTTATTCCAGTAGCTGTAAATCCTTGGAAAAAAAACTGCTTTGGAAAAGCCCAGAGAAATGACCTTTCTCTTCCTCTTTGAGATTTATTCTTCCTTATGAGTTACTTTTGTTTGAATTAAAGTGAGGAGAATTCCTGGAACTAAAACTTGGAAGGAAATTAAAGCTTGTCCAAGTGATAACTTCTTGATAACAGGTACAAAAATATTCTCTGCTCACATATGACCGGTGGTGTAATTAAATCAGATTTGCCTTGAGGATAAATTCATCAATAGAATAAATCTGTCCACTTGAAACCCAGGGTGATGGAGGCAATCCAAGGCCCAGCTGAAGAGTTTAAAGGAAGGGAGAGATGAGAGCTGTGGCACAGGGAATCCAGAGCACTAATGAGGAGGGATGAAGGGATTCCTGAGCTCTGAAACTTGAAAGGCTCTCGGCAGCAGGGAGTTTATTCGAGGCTCTGTGAAGTGAAGGCTCAGCTGAGACACTGACAGATCCCTTGTGGGAAATAGCAGCCATCTCACAAATACACCCATTTCAAAGAGATTGATTTGGGGAGCTCTCCAAAGGCTAGAAAAACTCCTCAGCCAGATGAAAGTTGGTGACAGCAGCAAAAAAACAAAGGCTCTGTAGACATTAGAAGAAATTCTACGATTTTTTGTTCCCCCCCCCCTCCCCACCCTGCAGCTATGCTCCTTGATATTAGGATAGTATCCTTACCACACTTATTTCTACCCTTTTGCCTATAGGCTTGAATTCCTATGCTTTGTACTTGAGGATGTCTCTTTGAGGTGCTGGAAGCATCAGCATCTTCTTTTCACAGTGTGGGACAGGAGAAGTTTGGTTTCAACACCCTTGAAAACTCCTTTCCCATTACTCTTTTTAGCCAGCATTCCAGCAGAACCACCCCCTTGCTGCTGATGTGGCAAGGAATTGGAGCCAGGAGTGTAAGAGCCTGAGAACAAGGCTCTGGGGAGAAACCTCATATCTGGCCAGATTTTTGAGAAGCCACCTCAGCTGTCTGAGCCCCATCTGGGTAACTAACAGGGAAGAGTTTCTTCCTAACATCCCATCCAAAATTCTCCTCTTTTAGTTTGAAGCCATTCCCTCTTGTCCTTTCACTCCAGACCTTGTCCAAATTCCTTCTCCAGCTCTCCTGGAGCCCTTTAGGTATTGGAAGGGGCTCTGAGGTCTCCCTAGAACTTTGTCCCTGAATGGTGACAGGAGCTTTAATGTCCCTTCCAACTGAAACCATTCCCTATCTTTCACATAAGCTAATTCTGGATAAAAATTCTATGAGGTTCTCATTTATCCTGACACTGTGCTACAAGAAGGAGCTGCTACAGGTCACGTTTTTCCTCATGTATAGTTAAAAGAGAAATATCTGGATTTTTACACTGATTTTAACACTGGCCCAGCTCAGTCTTCCTCAGTGTGGAAGAAAGTCTTGAAAGCAAAGACTGAATTAAATAAGAGCATGATTCAACCCCCCTAAACTATTCTCCCTGCACTCTGTTAGCAATCAACACTCAGAATTGCTGAACTCTGACATGGAATTACAGAATCCTGGAAAACCCCTCCCTGTGAGAGGGCCCCACAGGGATCACTGAGTCCAACCCCTGGCCCAACAATCCCACCCCCAAATATTCTGGCATGGACCATTTCTAATTTCTAAGTGCAATGTTTGTACAGTTACAATAATTTGGGATTTTTGAGATGATTACACTTCCTGTGATGAGGACCTTCTCCCACGTGTGCTGTGGCAGGTAGCACCCCATGATTTATACAATTTCTGCTGAGTGTTTGGGAAAGGTTTTTGATTCTCCTAAAAACAAAGAGTTACTCAGATAATAACCAGAGTTTCTGAGGGCACAGTTGGTAGTAGGAGTGAGAAAACTGCACACATTTTTCTAGAACTCACATATTTTGCACTATTTTACATGGACTCTTTCTTGTCCAAAACATGATTCCTTCCTGTTTTTATTCTTTTTTGTTAAAACTGCCAGTATTTTTTCATTTCAATCAAAACAAGTCTAACTGGGAAAACAACCCAAAAAGATTCTTCTTTCTATCCATCCACTCAAAACCTCAAAAACTTTGCAATGAATTGAAGGAAAGGTTGAAATGAAAAACCCATATGAAGTGAGAGCTAGAGAATTGAAACACTTATCCTTGGTAAAAGGGAACATTGGCATTTTTCTTAGGAGGAATGAGGGCTGACTGGAGAAGGATTGCAATCCCAGGGAAATGTATGCTCCTGTCTTCCCTGGAGGACAGATTTCCCAGGTGGGGACATGTTGTGAAAAGGAATTGTTCCCTGAACAAATAAATTCATTGCAGAGGGAGCACTGCCACTTGTCTCCATGTACTCCAAGAGAGATTGGTCTGTCACAAGAAATCCTTGTTTGGAACTGATGAGGTTCTTCTGTTATTTAAGGAAAGTGGTTAAAAGTAAGGAAAGTGGGTAAAGCAAGTGTAATCAAAAAAGTGACTCCTACTTCTCAATGAAAATCTGCTTTCTATTCTCTAACATCAAACCTTAAATGCAGCACAACACTCTTTTAGCAAGTAGACCAAGCTAATAATATTTAGAATTTTATACAAAAAAAGCAAAAAAGGAATGTTAATTCTATTCATTAGACAAGGTTCATTGTAAAACTGCAGTTCTACTTAATTGCTTTTCCTCCAGGAGTGGTTGTTGTAGAATGATCCTGAGCTGAAGGAAATATGAGTTTTAGCTCCTGTCCTGTTAACAAAACCTTGCCCATATCTTACAAGCCCTTCAGTTAATTATCTCCAAGAAAACCTCGATAGAGGCTTCTCTTTATTTTTCTTGGTGCCTTTGCTTTGTCAGAGAAGTGCATGTTAATGAAATAACACCCAAATGAAGCTTCCTTTATCAGGAAGCAAAGCCCATAGATGATAGATGAACACTTCATTACATTTTCCAGCCTTGCTTTCTTTTGACTGAGAGATAAACAGCGTAACAAATTGCAGAACAAAAAAAAAAAACAAAAAACTTAAAACCCCACTTATCTTCACTAGCCAATAATTATACACAGAAACCTTTCAAGTGTAATGAAAAATGAGGTGAAGTGAGAAATATTTTGATCTGGATGGATCTTAAATAAACAGAGAAAAAAAGAGCAATGCATATTGAGAAGCTTTCCTCATCCATCAGAGCCTAATGACAACACTTAAATGACAGAACTGGGTGAACTCCACTGTTACAGCAAGTTTTAGAAACTGGAACAGAGCTGAGATTGCAAGATTAGGTTATTTCTGAAGCAGTGTCCTGACAAGGGACCATTTTGAACTCAATTTATTTCTCACCTAGACCAGACTATTAAAATGATACCAATTTAATACAACTCTCAGGTGCCTCCAAGGAGCTGTAGCCTTATTCTCAGAGAGACCATCACTGCCCACAGGCCTGAAAGCCCTGAAAACACAAATTACACAGACTGAAAGACAAAAACTGTCTTGTTAGAGTTGCATGTTTGGCTAAGAACAATGCTTCTGAATTTCTTTTTACAGAGCATCCTTCTCATGATGCAGCATCACCACAGCCAGGTCAGGAGGTGCAGTGGGAGCAAAGAAGGAAGAGGCATTTTTGTTTTAATCCAGATTTGATTTCACTCAGCAGAACAACCCACAAGCACCAAAGAAAGTGGGGCTGAGTGGTTTGGGGTAAATGCAGCAGCACAGAGGAGAGGTGGTGCTGGTTGCAGTCACCATCCCGCTCCTTAAGTTCTCCTTGAACTGGTAACTCCAAGTGAGGATTTGGATGTAACTTTTTGCATGATTGAGGACTTCATGATGACTCTGATCTGTCCTTTGTTTTAACCTGAGGTTTAATATCTCTCAGTTCTGACACTTACTGAGACTCTCCCATTCATTCTCCAGCCACATGAACACTAACATCTGTTACAAATGTCTGTACAAGGACAACCACGCTGGTAATTCACATCTAAAAATAACAGGACATATAGAACCTTGTTGTGGCCCAGGTTGCTGTGGTCAGAAGCTATTCAGTTGCTCTATGGATGTGGAATGCAAAGGCAGGGCAACCCTCTGTGTGTCCCTGCCAGCATGGATTTCCCAGCATCCTGGCTTCCTTAGAAGATTTATCAGCCCTTGCTCTCTAGTGCTGCCCACAGAGGCTGATCCCCATGGGGGAAGGAAATTCTCAGCCTTTAAAACCTGTCCTGGTGCTCTGAGTTACCCCTGAGAAGACAAATTGAGCTGGTTTTGCTTTCATTTGTCGTTCTGCACTAATTGCTAGAAGTGCCTCAAGTTTCTACACTGAATTTCCCCTGAGCTCTCCCCAGCCCCAGAGACTCTCTGAGACTGGAGAACAGAAGTTCAGTGGCTCTGGGCTCACAACACACTCCTGTAGGGTGCTCAATTGGCACAGTTACCAAACACCTTTAAGGCTCCCAGGCACCCAGAAAGAGAGGAAAAAGCCCAGAGTCCATAGTCAGGCTCAGTTTTGTCATGCCTTAATTTCTGGTGAGCCCTTTGACATAATCTTTGAGGAGACCTTTTGGCTGTTCTTCTTTAGATGTGGACTAAATTCAGAGCAGGGTGCTGAAGGGTTGTTCTTCTTTGAACCTGTCATCAGGAATTTTGGAGACAATTCAGGCTGAGGCTTGATGTTAGGAAACATTTTTGCATTGAGAGGTGGCCAAACCCTGGAGGAGGTTTCCCTGAGAGGAGGTAGATGCCCCAAGACTGCCAGTGCTCAGAGAAGTTTGGACAAGGGCTTTACAATGACTTGCTCTGGCTTTGGGGCAGCCCTGAATTCTCAGGCACATGGATGAGATGGTTGTTGTATCCCTTCCAACTAAATTGGAAGAAACCATTCCATTCCATTCCATTCCATTCCATTCCATTCCATTCCATTCCATTCCATTCCATTCCATTCCATTCCATTCCATTCCATTCCGTTCCTTCTTCCCCTTTCCCCTTTCCCCTTTCCCTTTTCCCTTTTCCTTTTCCTTTTCCTTTTCCTTTTCCTTTTCCTTTTCCTTTTCCTTTTCCTTTTCCTTTTCCTTTTCCTTTTCCGTTTCCTTTTCCTTTTCCTTTTCCTTCCCCTTCCCCTTCCCCTTCCCCTTCCCTTATTGTGCCTGTTCTGATGAAGTTCTCCCATCACAGACACAGTGTGACCCATCACAGACATCCCTAAATTTCCAGAGCCTTGGCCTGTGCCAAGTTTGTGGCACAACCAGAACTCAAACCCGATGAGTTTGAGCACACACAGCTCCCCCAGCACACTTAACATTGACATCCTGAGAAATACTGAGAAAGCCAGAACCAACCTGCCATCCAGACTTCCATTTGTTTTCATTTCAAAGTGGAATTCATGATGCTGAACAACATCAATTTTGACTGATGATTTTTTGGAGCATCCAGGGTTTATTGCTCCAGCCTAGTGAGAGCGAGCAGATCGAACTCAGAGTTTGGTTTCTTCTTCAGTTTGGTTTCTTCTTCCCAGCCAGCCTGACAAGACCAGAGAACAATTTGCTGAGCACTTGTGTCCTGATCAAAAAGCAGCAGCAGCAGAGTTGGCCACCCATGAATTACCTGTCCAAAGGTATCAATATCTCCCCAAACAAACACCATGTTTCAATCCCCAGTAGAATGGATGGAGGCACAAAAGTGATAATGAAAAATGATTTGTAAACAATGGGGGGGATGTTGTGGCAAATACACCAGCACAGGAGGCTCAGGAGCTGATACTTGGCAAAGGATTGCAAAATATTCTGGAGGCTTTTTAATATCCCTTTAATTTTTGAAGTGTGAGAGTTTTGTAGCTGAATTCAACAGTGATAAAAAGGAATTCTCTATTTGGCAAGAAATCAAGACGAGAAAGAACAATTGAAAGTTGTACAATTGCATTATAAAAAACCCTCAAGACTATCAATAGTTTTCTGTAGGACAAATATTGATTTAGTCAGGAGATAAATATGCATCCATGGGAAGAACTCTGGGGAGTTCATTCATGCTGGAAATTAGCACATTGATCATGGCCTGAGCGTGTCTATCAGCTTTCTCCTTCCTGCACACACTTGCTGCACATATTCCTGAATTCTGGGGGAAGGAATGGCTTTTTCTGCAGCAATTCAGGATTTTCCAGTGGAAACAGCAAGCTGTGTCTGTGCAATCCTATCTACAAACATATATGCTCATATGTGTGCTCAGGGAGGTGGAAGTTTACAGAATTTTTAAAATAGAATTGCAATAGAGCTCTAAACCTACAAGGGGGAAATTATATATTTAATAAAATATTATATATTTAATAAAAGCTGCTCTGAGAACAGTACTTAATTCATTTTCCCTTCACTTTGCTTGCCATAAACCAGGAATAAAGCCCTGACCCTATGCACCATCAAAAGCTGACAGGTAATTAGGGAATCCCAGAGCTGCAGATGGCCCTGGAAGTGCTGAGGAGGTGTTTGCTCCACAAAAAACATTAATTGCACCTAAAATGACTGCACCAAACATCAGCTCATCCATAGAAAACCGTGGCTGTGAAGGGACAAAAGGAACAGAGGAAAGAGACATTTGGTCAGCAAAGGGTGAAATTTTTCTCCAGAATTTCTCATCTGCATTTGTCATTAAGAGAGTAATTTGTTTTGCAGGCCAATGACTTAATTTGAAGTGGGATTGGAGGGGGATTGCAGAGAAACAACATCATTTAGACAATATTTAATTTTAAGTTGGCTAAAAAACAAAAATGTGTTTTGATAAACCAAAAATGTTAATTTTACCCTAGTCAAGGCAATCAGAAAAATACAGAATTTGTCCAAAACTTAATTCAGGGAAAAAATCTCAATGATATAAAAATTACATGGAATTGTAATTGAAATTATTTCAGTAAGTGCTTAGTTTGAAATAGCACTTAAACAATATATACATAGTTATAAGAAGAATACAGGTGAGCTTTAAACATTTGGATATTAAAATAACATGAGGATTTATAGTAAAAGCAATTTTTCATTTTTGCTTAATCACTTTTTTACAACATACATCCCATTAATATTTTACTGGTTTATGTAGTACTTCAGATTAGGAGATGAAAGAGTTTTCCACTTATTTCCAGCTGAAGTTTAGAGTGGAATCTCAGAGCAATGTACCCTGAAGTGCATTTTTTAGCTCTGTTTAAATCACTATTTTATTTCCTGGGCAGACTCCTACAAGCACTGTGCATTGAAGAGATGTGTTAGATGAGATGGATCATGTCTGACATGGAAAGAGAACAAAAAAATTACTTGATGGGATCTAAGTGGCTTGGAACTGCTGCAGTTTTCTTACAGAACCCATTTTTATTATTCTTATCGATGTGCTTATGTTTGTTGTGATTTTCCACTTGATTTATGCTCGAGCTGCTGGTGAGGATCTGTTTAAGTTTATAACCACATAATAAGAGACATCCATTGTCTCCAAGATAAACAGACAAGGGAAAAGATGGAAGGTAATGATATTACAGGAATTTCAGTGCTAGGAAGCAAATGCACATGGAGAAGAAATGCCATTTATCAAAATCATAGGGAATTCCTGCAGAAAAATAGAAAAAAAAATGGGCTCAGACTAATAAAGAAGTTAAAGCAGCTTGGATTAGCTTTGATCCTAGGGTCAGGCTCTTTTTCTGGGAGTGTCCCTTCAGGATTATGTAGGAAAGAAAAGTCTGGAAAAGTTTTCAGTGTGTCACAAGATGCTCTGTTTGAATATTTTAACAGACACAGTGCTAAATATTGCTGCTATAAAAACCTGAAATTTCCCAGGAGATGAATTTAGAAGACGGGAAGAAGATTGTAATTATTGTGTTCTATCCATAACACTAAAAGCTTGTAAAAATAGTAATAAAATCTGCTATCAAAGAAATAATTTCTTGTTTTTCTAAACTTGACAATAGTTATTTTCCTAATTATTATTCATAGACTCTGTGGGCTTTCTCAGGGAGGATCATAAATCTTGAGAACAAAGAAAAAAACAGTTCCTGGACTCAAATTCTTCAGGTGATTTCTCCAGTTCCTTCTTTTTCCTTAATACATTTTCCTTCACAGGTATCCATCTCTTTCACTTATTCGACCTTTCTGTACAGCTTTCTAGGTCATTTCTAGAGAATTCACATCTTCCAAACCAGAAACACACCAATATTCTTCATACTGGGAAAATGAGCAGACAAAATGCATAAAATTCAGGGATTGTCATCATCTTCCTTTGGAGGCAGCTGTCCAGGATGTGCAGGAATAAATGAAGCATTTCTAATGGGAAGTAATTGTTTTTAAGGTGTGTTTTCTTTGGTGGCATCATTTTGTCTTCATGACCCAAGCAGGAGAAGAGCATCAATTAGCAGTGAGCAACAAAAGGCAGAGAATTAATTTAAACTGCAGATCAGTGCAAATTGCTGAAGCTGGAAACAAATCTTCCCTTCCTGAGGTTTATGAAATAAATGCATAATCATAATTATTAATTGCACCTCGTTTCTAAAGCACTTTTCACTTTAACACCTCGAAGGAGTTCATAAACCAGGAGGTAATTACAGACTGTGTGTCAATAAAAGGACCTGGAAAGGTGAGTGGGGAGGTTTGGCAGCTTCACAGAGGTCTGGACTCTTCAAAATTGGAGTAGGAGACGCCAAACCTAAGCTCAGTGATGTTCAAACACCAAAACTATTCTTGATGCAGTTTTCTGTCTTCAGCTAAAGTGAAAAACCAACTTTCTTCATACATTTCAGGTCTAAATCAGGGCAAATTTCAGCAGGACTGCCAGATGTTTTAAGGCAATTTGAATCTAATTCCATCTTCTAAATTCATCTCCTTGAAAATTTCAGATTTTTATGCCGTTGATATTTTGCAATACACCTGTTGAAAAGTGGAAACTTTTCCAGACTTCTCCTTCCCACCCAATCTTGAAGGGAAACTCCCTGAATGTTTTAGGGTAAATGATGATGCCCAGTACTTTTGGACAATGAAACTCTGGAATTTTTTATGCTAATTCCAGCTAATTTTGATGTGAAAAATAAGAAAAAGCCTCGCACACCTCTTTTGTTCTATTTTTTAAGTTGACTGTATAATTTACATTTTAAGTGCTCATTAAGGTGAAAAATGTCAGGACTGCAGAAAGAGCAAATAAATTACCTTCATGTCTTTTTTTTTCCCCCCCATTCCTTATTATTAATCTGGAGACCACAGAAAGGCTATTCTCAATTAATCTGGGAATGAATTTATAACATGTCAAATCCCATGCTGCTCCAACCCCATTACAGTTCAGTTTAATTAGTCCTTTCTCCCTGCCTGCAGACAGAGGCATTTGTAGCAGGCTTTAAAATACTAAAAAACTATTATATAGTTACTATTGTTTAAAATCAATTATGTTTTATGGAAAGTTAGTGCTCACAGTTTTATTGCTCATACTGGAAAATCACAAGATTTCCTGTTCCCCAGAAGTGTTTGCATTGCATTCAGCTCTTGAGGTTTCCAACATTCATGAGGAACATTCCCAGCTGCCAAAAGTTCTTTTAGGGTGTTTAGAGGGGATGTGGCTACTTAGAAATTTAAATTTCTGTTGAATAATGGAAGTTTGAAAATCTTTTATCATGAATCAAGAGGTGAAATTAAAAGTGTTTTAGACTTCAAGCTCTGAAATCTTGTGGCACTTTGCTTCAGAATCTTATTTATTTCTCTCTTGTCCTCCATGAAAAACCCCAAACCAGCCAACAAACCAAAAAAAAACCCATGAAAACACACCCAAACAACCTCCAAAAATCACTCCCAGCAATAGGCAGCAAGTCAACAAAAACATATCCCAGTTGGGGTGTCAAGTCTTCCAATCCACCTGAATTTGGGAAAATATTGTTTATTCCAAGGAATAGACACAGATAAAGCTCCAAATGCTGTAATTTTAAATAATTCAATTCTGCTTTTATTCCAATTATTCCTTTTTCTGTGCAGAACTCACTGCACACATTTTCTGTCCCAGACTTTTAGGTGTAAGATTAAATTTTTTCCATAATTTTGTACAAGCTTGAAAATTTAGTTCAGAGATATTTCAAGGAAAAAATATGGTGTTTCATTCCACTCTCTTCTGTACCATTTGTGTTCACAGGGCTCCAAACACACAGACCTTGGATAGCCTCATTTATAAACGTCCTGTTTGAATAAAATATTATAAATTTCCTCAGCTAATTTACATCTGATTTAACTTGCTGAGAGGCTTTTGTCCTTTTCCTGTGCTCAGGAACTGTGTTCAGTTGTTCACAATGAATGCAGATTCTCACCCAGCTGTCTGCATTTTCTACATTTATTTTTTTTAAATTTTAAATAAATTGGAGTTTTATAGGAACATGTGGATAATTATTTTCAAGAGTTTATGGAGAGGAAACTAATCAAGAATTAATTCAAATGAACTTTAACTCTTATTTAGAATTTTTTTCTTCATTTTCACGCAGTGTGTTCTATAATTTCTGATGGATCCTCTTGCCTGCTGGAGCAGGAAAGGTCTGTCATTAGTGTTAATCACAGGGAGGATTTCACAGCTCATAGAATGTTCAAGAAAGAAGTGCTCAGTAATAACACCTCCAACCTGGGAAACAGCAACTAGCTGGGTTCTGTTCCCAGCTGAGGAAGTGTTTCCTGGTGAGAGTAAATTGCTTTCATAACAGAAAAATGTATGATGCAGCTAGAAAAAAATTCCCAGTGTGGGCCCCAAGCAATGAATAAACAGTGACACAAGACAAGGTGATTCTGCCCCTCTCTCCATTGTAAAAATACAATATTGTTCAATAATATTCAATATACATTCAAAATATCCCAAGAAGGTATTTCCAAATAGGCTTTTTTTTTCCTTGAACTCTTCTGCTAGCTGCTTTTTTATTAAAATTAAAGGATTAAAATGAATGTTCAAATAGTTTAAATGACTAAAATTAGTGAAGAAATTCAGTGAATTGCAGTAAATCACTGTGAGGGTGCTGTAAAATCCCAGGATCCTCAGTGTTTGCCTTCCTCTTTCCCCACAGTGATGAAATCTCCAACTTCTGCCATGAGTGTGAAGATAACTCTGGCAATAGTTGTTCATGTCAGCCTGTTTGATAGGGGAGGCTATTTTCCTCTAAATAGGGGAAAAAGTGATTTTTAATTCAGATTGAAACACTGTTGGGAGGAGGGGAAATGTGGTCATTTGTTTATCAGCATTTGCACCATGATCATTGCAGGAATAGGAATAGGTCCTCAAAATGGCAACTGCCTCCAAAAAGTTGGCTTGAAAAATCTGAAAACCATATAAAATACAGATTTTTTTTTTTTTTTCTGTTTTAATTGAGCCTGGTATTGAAAATTTTTCACCATCAGTCATTTCCCTGGAAAGTTTAAAAATAGTCCCCAAGATGAAATATGTTGCAGAAAATTTACATGTGGCCAGAAATAATGCAAAGCTCATCTTTCTAGGGCCTGTAAACTTCCAGGGTTTGACAATAACTCCTGATAGAGAAGTGATTTTAATGGGTCAAAATAAGAATGGATGAGTGGCTTTTTGCTTCCCTCACTTCATTTTTTTTTCCAGTAAGTTCTGAATTATCAGAGGCAAAGGCTGTGACAGCTAATCCAACATCCACCAGCCCAGGGAAAACCTCTGAAGGACAGCAGGAAATAGGACCTGTGAGAAATAGAAATAGCTGATCAGCAAAGAGGCACAAACATGTCCCTGGGGTGTACAGTGAATAGTCAAGGTGCTTGATTTTCCCACCTGTTTAAGAAAAAGCTCTTTAGAGAAACCCAGGCAGAACAAAACTTCATGAAGCTGCTTTCTAAGTTAATATATTGAGGTGAAAGTTTAATGGGATTTTCCCTCTCCAGTCTCTTGTTCCTTTACCTGTACTATGCCATGTGAATAATCTATTTCAATCCAAACAAACAATGTATATCCATGGATTAATGGCTGTTATGCTCACCCTGAATTTCCAGTGCTATTCTATCATTAAATCTCACAGGTATCAGCAGGGATCAGCAATTCCACACCCACCTTCCAAGAACTTCACAGTGGGCACTTGGAATAATGTGTGAAAATTCCTGGAAAACAAACCTTTTTTTTCCCTAGGGCATTAAAGGGGGAATGATTTGCACTGCCAGAGGGCAGGGATGGATGGGATATTGGGAAGGAATTGTTCCCTGTGAGGGTGGTGAGTCCCTGGCACAGGGTGCCCAGAGAAGCTGTGGCTGCCCCTGGATCCCTGGAAATGTCCAAGCACAGGTTGGATGGGGCTTGGAACAACCTGGGATAGTGGAAAATGTCCCTGCCCATGGCAGGGGGTGGGCTGAGATGATGTAAATTCTTTTCTAACCAAAAGCAATCTGGGATTCTGTGATTATATCCCTGTTCTAAAGGAGTAGAAGCTGATGGATATTTAGATCTGCCCATGTCCAGAAGCAGCAGATCACTACATCTTTTTGCACAGTGCTCTAAGGACATTTGTAGAGGCTGGTTTGTGAAGCTTTCCCGAAGAAAGAGATATATTTGACTCACTTAGCCATTGAAATCAAGTTCTTCACGTTTGTAGCTCTTCCATCTTGCAGATGGAGCTCTTTCCAGAGGCAAACCCTTCAATTTGGCCATGTGAGGCTGATTGCAGATCCACTCAGACACAGCAAAGGTGTGAAGCAATGGAACAGATTGTGTACCTGATGCAGCCACTGGCAGGACCCAGCTGGAGTTTATTATTTGTGTATTCAGAGAAAGGTTGCCCTCAGATCTCCCTGTTTTGATGTAGTGCTTTTGGTTCAGTAGTGTCAGCGTTGCTTGAAGTTGATTGACTCCACTCTTGCTGCAGGATACAAAATATATACACAAAAAAAAAAAAAAAAAAAAAGGAAAATCTGCTTCTGAAGAGGCTTGGGCTGGAACAGCACCAGGCACAGTGATTAATAAATGACATATTTTGGAGCAGCCCAATATATTTCAGAAACTCCCCCATTCTGCCTGGTGCCTGTGTAATATACTATCCTCAGACCTGAGAAGAAGAAAAGTACAAAACAGCAAACTTTAAGATACCTGCATGAAGAAGAGTGGCATTAAGATTTCCAAAAAGCTTGTTTGTTTAAGTGCTTCAGGAAGAGATTTTTGGAACAATGAAAGACTTTTTCAGCTGCTTAACTTGCAGATATGTTGTTTTTCGTATTCAGGGAAGGCAAATGAGGGGTCATCTTAAAAAGTCTACTAAATCTTCTCTGATTAAGAGGAGAAATGCAGTGTGGGAGGAGTTCCTGCCTTTTTATGATGGTAAGGGAGGGTGAGATGGGTCTCTCCAAGGCATCACAAATACAACATTTAGCTTAGAACAACGGGGGAAGAGCTATCCAATGAAATGATGCTGATTTGAAAATAAAATGTGAAGTGAATACAGGGAATAAAAAAAAAATAAATCTTGAGCTGTACACCCAAGCCATTACAATTTTGGAAAAACAGTAAAGCCTGCCTGTTTCTTGGGAGAATCCTTCTCCTGAACAGGTGCAGCTGTGTGGCTTTCCCCAAGGGAGAAGAGTGAAAAGCAGCAGGTGACACTCTGAATGGGAAATCAGGGGCTGGAGGCACAAAGGGAAAGGGAGCAGCACCTACCTGGAGGTGAGGCTGAGGTTTTGCCACCGGCAGAGAGACTGAACAGAGCACTGTCCAAAAAAGAATGTTCTCCAGACACGGGGTTAGGGAATTCTTGGTTGAATTACACGTTGTTTCTTTGTTTTAGCCTGTTTTTCTTAATTTCGTTTGTCTACTCCTGGACGTGCTTGTGTGAATGCCAGGAAATTTTCTATTCATAGTCTTGTGGAGAAAACTGCCCTCATTGTGCAAGAGGTGTGAATGAAGGAAGGAGAGTTTTGTGCTGGGGAATTCGGAAGGGAAAGGGTGTGTGCAGGAATAAAGGGATAGAATCAGGGAGTCATTTAGGGTGGAGATGAACTCTAAGCCAAGTCCTACCCTTGACCAAGCACCCCCCATGCTCACTAAACCCTGTGGTGGTTCCACCCCTGCCCTCAGCCCATTCCAATGGGTTACAGCCCTTTCAGTAAAGAATTTTTCCCCAATATCCAGCCTGACCATCCCCTGGCACAGCTGGAGTTGTTCCCTCTCATCCTGTCCCTGTCCCTGGGAGCAGAGCCCAATCTCCCTGGCTGCCCTGTTTGTCAGGGAGCTGTGCAGAGCCAGAAGATCCCCCTTAAATCTCCTTTTTCTCCAAGCTGAGCTCTTTTCCCAGCTCACTCAGCCACTCCTGCTTCTCCAGACCCTTCCCCATCTCTGTTCCCTTCTCTGGACACTCTCCAGTCCCTTTATGGAAAAATCCAAATAGCCCCACTAAACCCAAAGCACCAATAAATGAGAAAGAAAGAAAAGCAAACAAAAACCCCAAAATTCTCACCAACCCCCATCAACAATTTTAAGGAGGATTCAGCTCAGTTATGGCACAAATAAATAACTTTGACTCACAGGGCTGTGGCAAGTCTTTAGAAAAATGAGGCAGGTCAAAGTGCAGAGAGAACCTGTGCTAATGAGATGGGGATATTAACAGATCAAGGCTTCAACTGGAAAATCACCAGGAGGGGTGAGAGGGAAAGGTATGAAATGCTGATGGAAAATTACTGAGGGGTGGTTGAAGGTGCACATATCCTGATCCCACAGTCTACAGGATTTGCAGAACTTGCTAAAGAAGGTTCTTCTATATCCAGTTGCTAAACAGCTCAATACAGGCAGAAGATTTACATCTCCATGCTCAGAGAAAGTTATTTTTAATGATACTGTTTGAGATTCATCTGGGCATAGGGTTGTTTCTTTACCTAATGAACAGGAGCTTTTCATTGAAAATAAATCCCAAAAAAATGTTCCTTTTGTTTGTTTTAATTCTAAAACCATCCTGAGTTTGAAACTAGAGATACAGTTTTGTGTTCCTAACTTTCATGGAGCTTCTTTCTGGATTTTAAAAAAATTATTTCCTTGTTAACTAAACCCAAAATAGATTAGACAAAACATTGCCATTCATTTATTCAGCAACAAATCATCTGGACATGTAACAAATAGGGATATTAGAGAGGAGAATTTCTTCAGTAGCAGAGCCTAAAGCTCTAGTGGAAGCCTCTTGGAGTCCACAGGGAGTAACAACCCCCTGAATTTTTCTATTTTCCTGATGTTTCTGCCTTGCACTCCCACCCAGAAGCAGAAGACCTGTGACAGTGCTGGCAATTGAGTTTCAGATCATAACAGCACCAGGACATGTTTAGCTGCATTTTCAGACCCTCAGCAGACAGGAAAACTGGCATTACCTAAATTTTGGATATTTTTCCCCGAGTAAATGAAAGAAAAGTTTGTATTACAGGTGGGGCAACTGAGAGGCATTTAAAAAGTTTTTATTCCATTATCAGTCCCGTTGCAGGGTGAAACATAAGAGATGTAAAACTCTATGCCATTCTATCAGAAGCTGACTTATTTCCTGGTTACAATACTTTATAAATGTTTTTCAGCCTATTAGCTTTTGTCACACAATACTGCTAATAGTTCTAATACCAATCAGCTGTTGTTTTACCCCACCTGGTCTTGCTACAATGCACCTTTCAGAGTTCTAATTCTCAAAAATATCTGATTTTTTTTTTTTTTTGGCAAGGCCATCGTTTGAAACTTGTTTCTAGTTCAATCTCTCTCTCAAAAATGTCTTTTCTATTCCATGGCCTTTCTAAGTCAGTGCAGAGTTGACTCATCTAAGTTTGCATACAGATGTACCAGACTGAGCTTTCAGTCAGGTTTGAGAATCCTTTACAAATCCATTTCTCACATGCTCCCAGGGATGCACAGGGTGGGATTGTCTGGGCAGGGCCAGGGGTTGGACTCAATGTGGGTCCCTTCCAGCTCAGGATATTCTGATATTATATATAATTCAGGATATTATATCACGATTTTGTGCCTGTGCTCAGTGCCTAATTTCAAATAGGATATTAAAAAAATCAAACTTTTTTTTTTTTTTTTTTTTTTCAGATATCTTTCCCCAGCCTCTGGCTAGAAACAGCAAAATCCATCTACAGACAAGCTTGTGGCAGTAGATCTGTCTGCAAACACCACGAGTACATTGTGTTGGACAACAAAAGACCTTTTTGGGAAAAAGGAATTCTCTTTGGAAAGGCTGGTTTACACTGTCCTGTCACCACAGACTGTTTATGTCCTGGAAGTGCTTGGGGAAGTCAAGTGAGGTGAGGGAACATCAGTAGCTGGAGCCTAAAATTCCTGAATAATCAGTGGTGGGAACATCAGTAGCTGGAGCCTAAAATTCCTGAATAATCAGTGGTGTCCCTAGGGAACAGTTTTTTCCTCTGGAGTCTGCTCCAAGCCAGTATCTTAGCATGGCATTAAAGGGGCTTCTCACTTTTCTTATGAAGCATTAAATAGAGCCCATGCCTATGTTTCTCTTACTGTTTTATTTCCATCTTACTGCAGGCCACTGTGCCTGAAAAGTATCTCTCTTTACTTGCAATTCTGGGTTAGAATCACAAAATAGAGGAACACTAAAAGGCTTTTCTTTTCAGCTACAGGTGATGAAAAGCAAGGTAAAACTGTCAATACTCCTCTATCTCCCATTTGCAGTGCACTTTGAAGCTCCATAAACTGGTAGAATAAACAGCACTGGATGTCTGTTGGAAATGGGAGGAGTAATAATGGCAGAAACAGAAAGTTTGTGATGGTTTATGGAGCACTGACTCCTATTTTTAATAAGATCAACAAATAGAAAATCTCAAAATGTTGCAGTTCATCCTTTACACTGAAAAAAAAAATTATAAAAAGAGATATAAAAGCTATTTAAATGAAATAACCTCGTAGCCTGGCAGCAAACTGTACCTGGTGAACTGGATGGAAGCCAGGAGAAAAAGAGCAAAACCTGAGGAGACATAAATCTCCTGTCACCCTTTTTGCAATAACTTCTGGAATTGTTTCTGTCACTGAATAGTTACACTTAAAAACCTCTCATACATCTTGAGCGTCAGTAATTAACTTTTTCTTTCTTTTTTATGATTCCAGGAAAAGATGATTTAAGAGGTTTAGTCTCTTCCAGACTCTGGCTGACAATGTTCATATCTGAGGAACAGGGTGATGCATTAGGATTAGAAACCTGGTTTATATTCCAGTGGAAAATTTGGGCTTTGAGGTGCTGCAGAGCTTGCTTGGGGTGGTTTGTCCCCCAGAAGAAGCTGATCAGGATTACACCAATGCTGTAACTGAGTTCCCTGGTGTTTATAATATCTCAGGCAGGGTAATTATTTAATATACTAACACAAATATTTAATTACATGAGGCCACAATTATCATACACAGAGTATTGGACATTTTGCAGCTTAAATAATTACACTTCTTTTGTTTTTGTTATTGTTGTTGTTGGCTTGTGTTTGCTTTTGTCAAACAGGAGAGACTTTCAGAGCAAGAGTCCCAAATATTCACAGAATCCTTATGGTTGGAAAAGGCCTCCAAAGTCTTCAAGTCCAAACTTGGTGACAAAACCCAACTGGTTTGGGCAGGAAGGGAATTTAAATCTCATTTCCTTCTAACCCTGCCATGGGCAGGGACACCTTCCACCAGCCCAGGATGATAACAGTGGAATTAATGGGAAATCTTTGAAAGACCAGTGGACTTAGATTTAATTAAGAAACCCATGGACCACAGCAGTGTACTGCACAGTGTGAAATATAATCATTAATGTAAAGGTTAATAAGTTAATTAGCCACATTTAAGTGTTTAATTCTAATAAATGTTCACCTATTATCTCTGTTGGTAGCCATTTTGTTTCCTCTGTTTACACAGCCTAGGGTTTCCTATCCCAAATATTCTCTATAGAGATGAAATTCAACATGTGACAAACTGGCTTTAGTTAAAACATAATAAAAAAAAGGAATTATGGCCTTGATTCTAAATCCCAGTTTTTATTTCCAACTATAATATAATGGACTTGAGTGAGGTTTAAGACACATCCTGGAGCAAGCTGCAATAATTAATCTACATGCCTGGATTTAGCACAAATCCATCTTGGAATTAGCAGTTCTCCTTCTTGCTCCTGGGCAGCAGGAAAATTACACTGAGCAGACCAGCACAAGATTCTGGAGAGCCAGCAAATATGGTCCTTTGGGCCAGAAAATAAAGCAAAAATAAAGATCTTCAGATTTCTCCAATAAGAACACAAATATACCAATGAACTTCTGAGTCTGCAAATCACACAATATATTTTCTTACTTTAGCCATTGTGCAAGGGGTGGCTGAGCTCTCCCCAGAGCCTTCCCTTCTCCAGGTGAGCACCCCCAGCTCTCCCAGCCTGGCTCCAGAGCATCTGTGTGCTCCCCTCTGATCCTGCCCAAAATAATCCACTGCTGGAGAAGATTAAACAAATCTTACAAATATGAATGCCCAGATTCTGGGAATATAGAAACCATGAACGAGATTGAAGTGAGAGCCACGTTTGAGATACCAAGCCCTAGTTGCTGAATAACCATGAAACAATAGGATGGCCCCTGAAGGGAATCCCCTTTTTATTAAACAATGCCTTCTGCCAGAGAACAAGCCCAAAAGTCACAGAAAGACTTGCCAGGGTCCAAAGATTATTTCTTAGGGTTCAAAATGTAACACACTATGCTAATACAAGGATTTCTATAGGCTGTATGTAAATGCTATAGAATTTGTATCTTGTATTACATTGGTTAGTGGAAATTAGAATATTCATCATGGAAGAAGATTTATTGTATTGCAAATGGGAAATCGCTCTCTGCTCTCCTTACTCTCTCTCTTTACTCTCCCTCCTGCCTTTGCTCTCTCTCCCTCTCTTCTCCTCTTTTTAATCTCTCTTTTTGCTCTCTCCTCCCTCTCTCTGTCTCCCCGCTTTTATCTCTTTTGTCCTGCTCTGGGGCTGTGCCAGGCAGCCCTTAGCAGTGTCTTTTATAATAAACTGCAACCTTTAGCTTCAACAGAGTGCTTGATTTTTGTCCCCCACCGTCTATCCCGACACAAAGACTCCCACAATCCACATCCTTCTCGTGCAAAACCAGTGCCTGGCTCCCAGCACTAACACACCATGAGGTCCTGCTGCCCTGTGACATGGGCAAGACCACGGGACACTTCCCCACGTGTGGATTTCCCCTTGTGTGGATTCCTTCCCACCCTTTCCTCCCCACCAGTCCCTGCCCAAACGCCCCTTTGATCTGTGCTTTATCATCCCACCACCCTTTAATTACTGGCACCTTCCCAGCTCACTGAGATGATGTGGCTGAGGTCAGTCCCTCTGTACTGTCCCCAGGTAGTCAGGATCCCTCAGAACTGTGCTCTGCTTCCCTCCCTTCAAAGCAGGGATCAAGCCAAGCCTCTCCCAGAGCTGCTCCAGCTGGGAAACAGGACTTTACACTGACAACAGCCCTTTGACTGCCCCTCTGATGCTTTTGATTTGATTTTAAAGCATGCCAGCATCAAAGCTGCCAAGGAAAGATGACAAGAAATATGACTTGAATCTTTCATAATGCTGGTGCATAAAAACTCTGCTAAGGAGCAGCCTGCCAGTCAATCTCTTGGACAATAAATGGGGATGTTTTGGAGGGATGCTCTCCAAGTTGAAAGATCTCTTTCTTTTTCATGCATTCCTTCCCTCTCTCCCTCCTTCTGGCTGCCCAATTTCTCAGTGGTTCAGTCTTGTTGGAGACCCAGGTCTCATTTTGGGAAATATCTCTTTCTTTAACGATTTTCCAGCAAGAAATATTTTGATCAAAACGAAAAGCAAAACTTGGAACTTCCACTAGCCTGCTTCTTGAGTTGTAGTAGAGTGAATCCAGAATTCTTCTAGACCATTATCTCCTGCAAATTTGGCTGAATTCAGCTAAACCTAAACTAGATTAAGAATTAGAGGAGCTTCCATTGCCTGGGGAGATGGAAAATGATCTATGATATACCCAAGGCTTGCTTTAAGCAATTCATCCCCATTAATTGCTGATATCAGATATCTGCAATGAATTGTGAATGACATGCTCTGGATGAATGATGTTCAATCCAAACAAGACTATTAACGTGCCATTCCCAAAGGATTAACACTCCAGCAGAGAATCACTCAGATATTTCTCAATATATTGCTTTCAGAGCACTGTATTAACTGAGAAGGGTGTGTGTTAATGAAACTCCCTCAGAATGGATTTCCTTTTAAATTGCAGGGCATGTTTTATCTGAGTGGATAGCCAAGATAGTGGAAAGTGGACTGGAAAGTGGCTGAATATTAAAGATTAATTTTCATTGGTTTTATTTAAAAAAAAATATTTCTTTCTTCTTACTGGTAAGTTGTCACCAGACATGTTATATGTAGTTCACAGAGTTAAGATGTAAAAGGAGATGTTTTAGAGAACAAGGGTGGAAGAATGAGAATGTCTCAGAACTGAGAATACAATAAAAATGAGTTATATTTGTGGAGGCTGATTCTGTACAAAATAGGGGAACAAAATGGTCATTTTCAATCTGATTTTCCAAGAAAATTGAATGTTACATGCTTGCTTGCCATTTCCCTAAAACTCTTAACCTTATTGGCCATTTTTACTCTAATTTAGCAAAGGGACAAACACCACAAAGACATCTAAATTAACAAAAAGTGTGTAAAAATATATAGATGGCTAGAAGAAAAGCTCAGCTGATGTATTTCAGTAAAGCACTGCTTCAGAGTCTCATTCCATGAGAGGCAGGATATAATCTGCTCCACACCCAGGGAAGATCTGTGTGGCTCAGGAATATCTGCTTTTACATTTTGGTCCTAGTACATCCAAAATTAACCATGTCCTAAGTCTAAAAATCTCTTAGACTTTGCATCTCCACTTCTGCAGAGCTCTGTTCCTACCCAGACACCTGAGATGAGGAATGATTTGCAGGAAGCAGTGCTTTGTTTGCAAAACATCACAAGTCAAGTTGTGCTTTGACAGAAACACTTTCCTACCACCCACCATCTATTCCTGCCAATTTTTTTGTTGCTCCTCATGACAGTTAAATTTACAATTTGATTAATTACTTCTTCCAGAAAAGAAAGGCAGGTAATTAGACAAATAGAGTGAAGTAGCTCAAAAGACTTTTTAAGTTGTTAATGCAGTAATAAAGTATCATGAAAAGTATGACAGAATGAGGCATCTCTAAAAATATCACCTTTAAATTGAAGGTTTCTCTCTTTTTCTGCACTTTTCCTGGAACAAGGCAGCCAGGTCTTTGCTAAATGCACAAAAGTGCATGTTAAACGTTCCTCTGGCTTAAATTATGGAGCAGGTGTTAAAAGTGGAACTTGTGTTCACCTGTAGGTTCCTGGTCACAAAGCACAGCAAGGCCAGTTCAAAAAGCTGCTTTAATCTTGACTCACAAACATCACTCTTGGTGCTGAGCTGATAATTGAGATTGTTATTTTCCAGGATGTGCACCAGCAGCTGGGGCTATAACCCAGGGAAGTCTTCTTTGAAATGCTCATTATTTTTCAGTAAGTGACTAATTTTATCACTCTCACCTGTCTTATAAAAGCTTATATAACTTATAAAAGTTACCACCATTGGTGGTAACCCAATGGCCTAAAGGAATTTAGATATATTTCCTCTGTCAGTCTTAAAACTCTCCTTAAAGACTTTATGAAAAAAAAAATATTTCATAAAGCTGCATTTAAAGCTTTTGCCAAGACACAAGGTGGCATAAGCCAATGACCACCCTAATAAGATTTAAGCATATCAAAACTTGCAAATGGAGTTGAGCCAGCCTGGAATTCTGTGTTTTTTTACATGACCAGAATGTTTTTATAGAGATTATCAATAAAGTGGCACAATTGAAAATGCAGAGAAGGTTTTGGAAGGGATCAGTACTGCTTGTGATGATGCCTTGATGCCTGGCTGGCACTCCTGTACCCATTAAAGTCACAGCTCTGCAGCCTTTACAGGAAAGGATTTCCAGAGGTGGAAATGTTTCAAACTGGGAATTGGAGATCAAAAACTCAGTCTCTTGTGGAACTGTTCTAGGCATTCTTTAAAAAGCAACAGCTCTTCCAAAATTGTCACATAAATGTCACATAAAGCCCTTGCTTTGCAGTGCTAAAGGAGATTTCAAATTTCTTCTGCAAGTGCTTCTGTCTGTGTTGTCAGAACTGTAGAAGCATCCAGGTATTTAATGAATTGCCTGAAGTTATGAGGGATGAATCTTGGACCTTGGGATTTTGTGGAAGAAACACCCAGAACTGACATACTGTGAGATCTGACATCTCTGACCAAATACCTGAGTATTAACAAATAACTGAGGTTGGGAGACACCTCTGAAGGTCACCTGTGCAATTGTCCTGCTCAGAGCCAGGGACAGCAAGCTGGGCATTTCTAAGGATGGAAACTCCAAAATCCCTCTGGCCAACCAGCTCCAGGATTTGATCATCTTCAGAGTGGGAAATTTCTCTGTTCCAGTGGAATTTCCCAAGTTTCAGTTTGTGTGTTGTACAGAATTAATTAAAAAAACTCCCACAAGCCAAACAAGCTGGGTAAAACAGCAAATGAGAAGTTCTGAAATATTCAGAAGACAATCATAACTGAAGAAGAATGCAAAGGTCACAATTATTTTACACAGACTGGAAAACATCTCTATCTGGCTTACAGAAAATTGAATAATAGAAGTTCAGAAAGTCACATGTTTAATAAAATAGTCTCAGTTCATGCTGGCATTTTAGCTGTATCCCATCCTACTGCATTTCATCAGGGGCAGTACTGAAGGAGTAAAATAAAATCCCTTCCAGAAGTTTTTCCTTGTGTTTATCACAGAATATCAAATAAAAGATTAAAATGAAAGTCACAGAAATCTGTTGTTACACCACATTGGCTGTAGCTATGGCAGCACAATAATAAGCAAAGAAACTACATGTGAGTTTACTATGGTTATTATTACTCACATGATTAAAAAAAACCCTTCAGTTACTGCTCACCAATATTCAGCCTCCTGGAGGGAGAAAAAGAGGTAAATAAGGATTTCTGGGATGCTCATACATTGATGGAAGGAACAGCTCCCCAATTATTCCATTATCTCCTTAAAGCTGTTTCACATTCTGCAACATCTATGGGGAGGGAGTTTTCCAGGAACAGTCTCTGCCTGGGAACTTTTTCTCTTGAGGGTTTTCCACATCCTTTCTTTAAACTTGGAATGCCTGATTTCCTCCAAATTATCTTTCCTACCCTCTCCTAATTGAAAATCCTAAACCCTCAGGGCTCCTTGAGCAATGTTTTCTCTCTTTCCTACTCCCTGAGTCAAGTCCTTTCCTTACCCTTATTATGCCTTTGGAAGAAAAGCTGTTTAATACCCTGCACCTTAATATGGAGGAAATTAGACATGCCCCAAACATTATCTCCTTTTCCTTTTTTTCCTTTTTTTAATTTTTTTTCCATTTGTGTTATGGGGAATTTCTTGGTTGGAGTTTAGGCTGTTACAAACTCCACTTGTTGTTTTGGAGCTGTGTGAGGATTATCAATGTAAAATACCAGCACTGGGAGTTGGAGATGGAGCTTTAAGTCCTTTTTCCTGAGATGTTCTCTGGAATTCCAGAAGAGGTGTAGTCCTCACTCTTTGGTTTACAAGACCAGTGTTTACATCCAACACAGGGAGCACCTGTGTGCTCTCCAGCCCCAAATTCCTGCAGCAGCAGCTGCAGCCCTCAAAGAGCAGGTTCCAGCAACGAGGAGCAATGAGGAGATCCAGTTTCACCACCTTCATATCCAGAGATGCAAAGAATGTCTGAAGAGCTGGTGGTGACCTCTGGATGTCACACTGATTAATTGGGGGAGTTTGTTTTCACCCCAGGACACCAAGTGCCTGGTTGGATTAATTATCATTCCCTCACAAGGCTCTTCCAGCACCTCCTTCTGCAGTCCCTGCAACACTCCTCGTGCAGCATGGGATGTTTTCAACAAACAGTTTGAGGATCATGGAGACAACTTCTAAACATATGCTGCCCTTTGCATGGGTTAAAAAAAAAAAGCTACATGTTAAAAGGAAGATTCCCCAAACTGCACATCACTAATTAGAAACTGCCTTTTTTCAGAATGACAGCATGGACAATAAAAATGTAAATATTTTAACAAGCAAATTTACTTGTGAAGATATTACTATATGCAAGAATGACCTGAATCTGATAAATTGCCTCAAGTCTCAGCTTCTGCAGAAGTGAAAACTCAGCAGCCATATCTTAAATTCCAGGTTTTATGCCACTCTTTCCACAGAAGCCTGGAGTTACAGATTGATAGTTTCATGGAATTATATAATGGTTTGGGTTGGAAGGGATCTTAAAGCTTGCCAGCCCTTCTGATCCCAGTTCTGCTTGAGCTGAACTCATGATGGAAACAAGAAATTTCATATCTACTAAAAGTGATTTTATCACCACCTGAACCATTTTAGGTAAAGGGATCAAGTGGGGCACAGGAACAATGATTTGCAGAAATCATGAGGGAAATAACAAAGAATGGCAGTTGTTTTTACTGAAGACAGGACATGAGAAAAGGCTTTTGCAAAGAGGAAGACAGAGTTTGCTGAGCCTGCAATGCTTTCCTGAAAGAAATCTCATTGGCTTCAGGCTCCTCAATCACATTTTCAAGCAATTTAAGCCACTCCTCCCCCTGTACTGATGCTAGAAAAGCTACTTCCACAGAGATAATTTTTATTCTGGAAGTATTTTAGCTTATTATGACACACCAGAGTTTGCAGCTGATATATTGCCTTTTTTTTTATTTCTTAGAAGAAACTTCTTGTGCCCTGATATTTAATGTTATCAGATTGGAGTGGTGCACCATTAGCAATTTCTGAGCTTGGCTGCTTCATTATTTTCCAGAACCACCTCCCTGTGTTGCTGTACTATTCCCCATTTCCAAGAGTTGAGTGAGGAGCCATAGAGAGGAAAATGTAAATGAAAAAGTTCCTAATGCAGTCTGGCTATGACATGATTACAACCAGGTTAAATGTATTAGTTCTCCACATATTACGCTAGAGGTCATGCAACATCTAATTTATTTCCTTGACTTTCACATTTCACAGTCCCCTGAATGTAATTCCTTTCAATTTTCCCTGCTGCTGGCAATTGGTGTGCCACACATCCCTCTTCTACAACAGGCTCCCTCTGATTATCCTGGCACTGCATTCTGTGTATCCATTAACAACAGGGATCATACCTTCCCCTAGGCCTGCTTTCCATTTCCCTCTCTCACACTCATTCATTTGCTAAGGGCACAAAGTCCTCATATATTTCATATTTAGAAAGGTTGGTATTTTCTTAAGAAGAAGAAAAAAAAATAAAAAACCTGACCCCACAAAACTTGCCAGTGGCTGAGGTTGTCTTTCAGCCCTCACTTTTTGTCATGGATTTCACCTCTCCCTGTGATGTCTTGCAGTGCTTTCAAAAAAGTCTGCTTTAATGCAGGCAGGAATTTTACCTCATCGTGCCATATCTTTAAGTGCAAGTGACAAAAAAATGTAAAGTTGAGATTATTTTGTAAACTGTTGCAGGGAAAATGGAATATCAAAGAAGATAAGAGTTCAGTTTTGTTTCCAGCTCTCACAGCTCTCCTTGCCACTTTTATTGCTTTCCTGTAAAGGTTCTCAGGTGGTAGCATCAATTCTGTCATCATGCAGGTCTGAGTTCCAGCAAGCAGATATTTCTTACATCTGGTTTTAAACAGCAGAGAAACTGATTTATAATTTCTTGAAATAATCTGTGAGGATCATGGTGGCAAAGAACCTCTCACTGTTCTCCAGCTCCCAGTGGTTCAGCTTTCTGTGTGAATGGATTTTCTTGTTATTCCCAGTTTTTAATCCTGTCCCAGCAAGAACTAGGATCTCCTTGCACCCAACCTCTCTCTGTCTTTTTACATCCCACTCCCTCAAATCTTGAGAACCTGTTTTCTTGTATTGGAAACTGACTGCAATCATTCTTCCTTGGCTTTCACATTTGAGCTGGAATTTATGTGAAGAAAGACCTGCAAGTCCAAAACAGGGGAGGCTGTGAAAGGAAAAAGAAATTCATGGGGATGTCCATTCCAGCCTCCCTTCTTTCTTGACAAACCCTCATCTCCTCATCCCTGCTGCATTTGCCATTTCAACCCTATCTGAACCTATCTGTGGAGTTTGAAGTCTTAAGCTGGATAATTCAAAAAGACAAAAGCCACGTGGGCTGTCCTGTCATATCAGGCCTGCTGGAATGATGCCTCTATGAGGCTGGACATCTCTTAGAAATGTTCTGACATGGCTAAAAGGTGTGTTTGTCAAAGGATGATGGAAATATAGGGCTCACAATCTACCTTTGAGGGGATTTCACAGAGTGGGAAACTACCCAAGCAAGTGGTCAATTCAGAATTAACTGTAGATTTTTTTAAAAACTCAAATCCATTTTGATTTCCAGATAATTTTTTCTGTTGAAACATTCTTTTCTGCAATATACTTTACCTGCAAAGAGTGAAAATTACTGTTTTGATTTTATTTAGAGGAACCCAAAACACATTCTCATTTCAATAGGACCTGTTGGCTTTTGTATTTTTTATTCTCTTCTCCTTCCTGTTCCTGTTCCTGTTCCTGTTCCTGTTCCTGTTCCTGTTCCTGTTCCTGTTCCTGTTCCTGTTCCTGTTCCTGTTCCTTCCCATTCCCCTTTCCCTTCCCTCCCCTCTCTTCTTCCTTTTTCCAAAGGCATTTAATTACCTTTTCCAAATCAGATTTCATGACTTTTTCTATGATCTACTCAAAATTAGGTTTTTTTTAAGAATCATGAGCAACCCAATTGCTCATGGCTGTGTATTATCATTAAACACTTTACCTCAGAATCCTCTAGGCCACAAATATTGTGGGAATGAAAAACCTGACAAATAATTTGATTAGAGTATAAGAATGCCAGATGGAGACTCCTTTTCTTCACAGAAAAAGGTGAGGGGTAGTGGGTACAAGTTACTGCTGGGGAGATTCTGAACCCTGCAGATGCAAGGCTTTAGCATAAACTGTGGGACTGCAGGAAGATGTAAGGGCATCCCCAACATGTTCCAGGTTCCTTGGAGATCACTTAGGCTTTCTCTCTTCAGAAGAGTCAGTTGCTGCTTTTTCAGGATGCTGCAGCCCATTGAAATCTGGGGTAACATACTGAACACCAGCATCTCCCTTTGCCTGGCAGGGAGAACAAATCATAATTCAAATTAACCTCGCTGTGTAATGAAATTTTGTTACGTGTCATTATGTTATTTTTTATAGCATCTATAAATCAATCCCAGCAAGCCATTTGCTTCAATGACAGGTTTTTGTGAAGCTGGAATCCTCCCAAGGAATAATTTTTCAAATAACAGCGAATTCCAAAGTAGAAAACATAGAATTTTGTAAAACAACAGCATTTTTGACCCTCAAAACACTTTATTATATTTAAGAACCAATGGAGACCACTCTTTCACAATGTGTTTCATGTAATTTCATTCCAACAAGGAGGCTGGTTTTCCTGACAGCCTTCTGGAGGGAATTGTGCCCAAGTGCCCCCAAATTCAGCTGTCACACCTCCTGCCCTGCTCTTGGACCATATCCCAAGTGTCACTCTGGATTACCAGAACCTCAAGCAAATTGTTTGTAGTTTAGCAAGAATATTTCCAGGTTTCTGCTTCAGAAAAATCCATCTACAGGCAATTTTTGACGTTTGAAGTGCTCTGCTGCATCCAAAGGTGTTGACTTAAAAGGTTTTTAATTGATTACTTGAAGTGCTTTAAAATTAATTGAGGGCATTTTGCTTTCCCAGCCACTGTGATATACACGTATTTCAGTGTCCAAGTAAAGCTTTCAGTAAGATTGGTTTTATGTTTCCAAGCCAATATTTTTCAAAATGCTAAGGAGTTAAAAAAAAAAAAAAATCAAAAAACCACAAACAAACAAAAAAAACCCCAAACAAAATGAGAGAAACATAATTTTTTAGGAGGAGCTAATTTTTGCAGTTTGCTTCACTCATACTCAGACTCTTCCCACATTTTAAAGAGCACAATTAACCATAAGTGAATCTGGCCTGATAAACCATAATTTTCTCTGGGTTTATGTGGAATAAGTGTTGCTTTTAATGCCATTACAAAAGCATAAAACTAAAATAAGGCAGTAGTAATTCAATTCCAACACACATCCCAGGTAGTAAAAATGTCTGTAGGGGAAGAGCTTCGAATATATTTAGATAAATAGATGCTCAAGCACCCAACACACAGAGGTTTGTGACTATTCCTGGTCCATGGCAGACTTCCCATCCTTGTCCCTGGGAGCTGGGGGCAGGCTCTGCCCCACAGACATGACAACCCCTTCAGTATTTGGGGTTTGCTGCTTTATCTTCCTCAGCACTGCTGGAGAAATCAGACTTGCAAAACCAAAGCACAGAATCAGTTTAGTCCTCTGGTTGCTCAGTAATTCCCATTACAGCCAAACTCACTCCTGGTGCAGCTCCATTTGTTCCCTGTGAAATGATGTGTGCTGAATTTTCACCAAATTTTATTTTTGCAAATTTTGGAGGCACTACCAACACGAGAAGGAGAAGGGGTTAGTAATGTAATTTGGGAGGCAATGGATAAGAAAAAGATTTAATTAAGGGTAATGGGGAAGCATTAAGGCAAAGGAAATTTGCCAGGAGGTTGATTTAAAAACATATACAAATCCTCAGCGCTCTGATCAATTTAACTGTTCAGTAGGCACCAGAATAATGTTGAAGTGCCACTCTTTGAAGCAATTAAATGCATGTGTTTAAAATAGCAAAGCCACCTAAACCACAAATAGAATGTGACACGGGTCTCTTTCATCACCAGGAATTTTTTTCTTTCCTGGGGGAAGGCAAAATATGATAATATTGACTATTAATTGGATTATTAATTTTTCATCTTGAGTCCAGTTTTGTTTTAAAGTTTGGTTCCAGCCGTTCTAACAAAATACAATTCTATAAGAGCAGAATGTTAATTCATCTTTCTAAAGATTAAATTAAATTTTAAAATAATGTATTTTCTCCCTGTTTGTTCTTTGCTTTTCTTCTCTGCAAGCAAACTGCAATTACATACACCCTTGAAATATTGAGGAAAGCAATAAGATTTTCCAAAGTTCTATGTAAATTGAAAGAATTATCATCAATATATAAAAAATCCCACTTCCTATGGTGCATCTTTGGTTGAAAAGCCCTTTAAAAGCTCCTTACATAAGTTTATAGCTGCTTATTTACATCCCATTCCATGAGTATTTAATGCCATTGATTTCCCCATTTGGACACATCATTAAAGGACAAGGCAGACACCTGTGCTCTCGAGAGAAATTATTGAGTGGGGTGATAAAAAGGGAGAAGATTAAGAAGGCTACTTGTAAGGGAGAGGCACAGGGAGCTGAGGAAGTGTGTCCCAGCAATTCCTCAGCTTGTCACCATGTGACAAAATCAATGGAAACATCCTCAGCTCCATAAGGGAGCTGTGGCATCACACAGGTGATGGGCCAATGTGTGTGACAATTCCATGGGCTCCCAGACTGGAAAAGCTGGAAAAGGATTGGTTTGTTCAGCAGTTTGGTTTGTTTGCAGCACCCCTCTGTTCCAGGCATTCATCTTCCTCAGGTGGATCAAAACCTTCCCAACACGTCAGGCAAGTGAAATCACTCCTGTAATTAATTTAATTCTCTTTAATAATGATAGAAAAACACTTACAGTTTAGATGGTTTAAGGTATGCTTGTAGCTGATTATTTTCCATTGCAAAAACTATTCTGGAGGTGTTCACTGAACTTATTTTTCCACCCTCTCCTGTTTGACAGCATGGTTTTGTGCAGCAGACTGGTGACCCAAACTCTGGTCATGTAAAAAGAAAACCCGAAAATATACAAAGGGTGAACATGAATTTTAACATGAATTTGAACTGAAATCAGATTAATACAGCATCTTTAGACCAAGGAAAAACAATTCTGACTTGAGTGCTAATTTAAGGAGGGCATTACTTGCAGAGGACATTATGGATTGATAAAGATGTCAGTGGGATGAGAAATAAGAGGAGCTCAAATGAACAGTTCAGGTGTTCCTGCAGAGGCTGTTATCTGTGTTGTGACCTTTAGAGCAGGACTCTGTGAGATGAGATGAGAGGAGACAGATGTGAGCCAAAAGACCTCCTTATCTCAGATCTCATTATCTCTAAGGCTCACAGTCATGGGTCAGGTCAAGAGGAAGAGACATAAGATATTGCACTGTGTGTCATGGTTCTTCATGGCAGCACTAGTGCAGGGCCAGTGCAGGACTCACAGCATCCCTCTGCTTCCCAGAGAAAAGCCAGGCATTTCCTGCTTCCTCTCCTACCCTGCTCCTCCCAGAACCACTTGATTTAATCCCTCTCAGCACTCCCAAACCACCCAGAACCATTCCATTTAATCCCTCTCAGCACTCCCAAACCACCCAGAACCTTTCCATTTAATCCCTCTCAGCACCTCCTCAGCCACCTTCTGCCATTTCCTCCTGGCACAGACTTTGCTCAGGAACACTTCTACATCAGCAGTTTACCTTTCATGGCATGTTTAATAACACATCTGTATCATATAACTCAGAAGACCTTTCAAACAAATGAAATACGAATGTTAAGCAAAATACTTCAGCACAAATTAAGTAGTATTTTTAAAAAAATCCCTTCAAGTTGCAGATTCTTCTATAGCATGTGAAATGTTTGCTCACATGTTCCCATTCATGTCCCTCAGTTTTTATTTGTATATCCCTGCCTGATGACATCTCCCCTCTCTTTGCTAAGGACTATCCTTACAACTACAGATTTATGGAAGAATTTTTATCTCTTTTTCTAAGGATAGATTTTGACAATCTAGCTCCAAAATGCAGGGTGTTCACCCATCATTATCTCATTTACTGAAGCAAGACATACAGATTTTTTAAGAATGTGATGCATAAGAGCAGTCTCGTGGAGACTGGACAATTTTCATGGAATCCCAGAGTTGTTTAGGTTGGAAGGGACCTTAAACCCCATCCAGTGCCACCTGCCATGGGCAGGGACACCTTCCCCTAGCCCAGGTTGCTCCAAGCTCCATCCATCCTGGCCTTGAGCACTTCCAGGGGTGGGGCAGCCACAGCTAAAGGTGTTTCCTCAACTCTTCCACAAGCAGTGGAACTTTCCCATTTCTCTAAGCTCACGTTCCCATTTGCTCTCTGAGCCCATTGTTCCCACCATCTCTGCTCATGCAGGTGCACTTCTCTGGTGGGGTTTGCTCAGCTGTGGAAAGCCAGGCTGTCCCCAGCTTATTTCTAGTATCTTTGCCTAATCCTTTCCCAGTGTCAGCTCTTTCTCTGTGCCTGCAGGGACCTGAGCCATGCCCAGCTCCCACCACTGCTCCCCTTTCTGTCACACCTACAGTGTCCCTCCTGTCCCTCTCCCATGCACCCCATGTCCCCCATGGGACCCTGAATGTGTCCTCCCAGGTGTTGTATCCTTGCCCCAGCTTATGCAGTGTTGAAAAACTCACCAACATATCCAAGAAAAATCAAAAATCCCATCATTCCAACACGGATATTTCAGAGGGTCTGTTCTGCCCTGGCAGGTCAGCTCATTTTATGAGTCACCTGCCACAATTTTATTTTATCTCAGTGAAGCCAGAAGGAACAGAAATGGCAGGAACCTGCTTCAAATGTCAACCTCATTAGACTTTTAAACAAATTACTTTAAATCAAAGTTACATATTTTTAGCAGAGAGCACAATAATTTTGTATTTGTTGCAAGTCATCCGCTGGTATCTGCTCACAACTGTGAAATAAAGATAAGTAGATAAATGAGGATAATTTTTATTTCCTACTGTGCTAACACTGCTGCTATTCTCTGTTCTCCTTTATGGCTGGTGTGGGTATGATTTTAGAGGAAAAAGAAAGAAAAGAAGTAACCTAGTCAACTCCCTGTGCCCTTTAACCTGTGTTTGAACTGCAGAACCAGCACCACAGCTCATCATTTTACCTACACAAAGGCAACAATTACAGGATTTTTCATTCCACCCTGTGTTCTACCTCCTGATTGTCTCATTGCAATATTGCAGCGTCGATAGGACAATTTCTGAGCTGCTCTGTAATATTTTATTCCAGCAAATGTAATCTGCTGTTATTGCCTAATCCTTCTGGTAGCACTGTGCTGATCCATCTCTGTGCTAGAGAGATGGTGCCCAGAGGAGCAGCCCCAAAAGGGTTTATTTCCTCATCCATCCAGTTCATAAAACACACACCTCATAATGTCAACTGAAACAAAGAGTCAGAGGGCCAGCAGAGTTGCAAATATTGGCTCCAGGTTGAGTCTCTCTGGGATCCATGAATCCATAAGTAAAAGAGGGAGCAAATGACTATAAATTCCAACTGGAATATGAGAGGCAGCTAAAAAAGAGGCTTCTGTGAATGGAAATTGAAGCTCCTGGAGCTCAGTCGTGCTGTCAGATGTTTAACTTCCTAGCATGAGAGGAAGTCATTTAGCCAGGAGGGAATTAACAAAGAAATGCTTTCATAATTGCAGTTTTAAATTGTTTCTCCTATCTTCAAATTATAATCATGCATGGAAGTGACAGAGGGAAAGAAGTTCAGAACATGAGGAAGCACGAGCAGGATGATTTGCATGTTTTCCCTGAGGTATAGATCCAGCAAGAGAAGCACAGTGCAGTTTAAAGATCAGGGGTAGAGAATTGCTGGGCATGAAAAAGACAAAGATTTGCAGTGTGAAACTTGTTTAAACCAAATCCATTAGGCATATTTACATTGGCATAAATAGTCTCACATTTTTTAAGTATACCTCTCTAAGTGGATCAGAGTTCTGGGGGTGCTTCCAATTCTCAGCAGTTGATAAGGAACATTTAGAGAGGAGTGTTAGAACAACTTGAGGATAATGTTTTGTCAAATGTTAAAAGCATTTGAAACCACTGCTGCTTCTTTCAATGATCAGCTTAAGCAGTGATTAAACTTGGGTTTTTATATAAGAAAATTAACCTTGTTTTGATATCAAAGTGGTTTCTTCAGTGTTCAGTTTTCCATATATATTTTTTCCTCCCCCAAAAGGAATGAATAAAGGACTTAGGACAAATATAACAAAAGTCAAACCTCCTCTCCAGGCTGAGCAGCCCCAGCTCCCTCAGCCTTTCCTGGGCACAGAGATGCTCCAGGCTCTTCCTCAGCTCTGCAGCCTCCACTGGCCCCACTCCAGGAGCTCCTGTCCCTGCTGTGCTGAGGAGTATAACAAAGTATAACTAAACATTTGGAAAAAATTATATATAAAATAAATATATGTGAAAATAAATGTGATGCAAAAGACCAAACCCACTGTATAAAACAATAAACCCAGTGCATAAAAAACTTGAGAAAGTTTGCATAGAAAACTGTGTCAGGGAAAAAAAGCCACTTGGAGCATCCATGTCACCATGCTGTACCCAAAAGGAGTGATGGATTTGTGGCATCTTCACACCTTGCTGCCACAGTCCCTTGTGCCCTGATGTGCTCACTTTTGCCCCAGTGAAGGATGTTTTAGTTGAATTTTGCATCCTAGAATCTCCTGAGCTGGGAGGAATCCACAGGGATCAAATCCAGCTTTACTGTCAGGAGCTATGTGCCCCTTTTTGCCATGCTAATGAATTATTGTTTCACCTTTTGCCTTTAAAGATGCCAAAACTTGTATCTGTTGGCCCCAAATTCTGTCAGGGCTTGGTTTAAATCACCATTTAAAATTAAATGGAGACATTTTTGTGTTATATGTTTGAGAAAGAGTGGGTTGCACACTTTTTGTTGTCACCAAGGCAGGGACAGAAAGCAGAGCTGCCACTCTTGTTGCACAGCACTTCCACAGAAACATTCCACCAAATGTCACTTTTCACACTGAATTCCAGAGAGGAGCTCTGCTCCTTCTGCAAAAACCTTCCTTGCCTTACACCCAGCTTCCCAATTTCCCTTCTCCTGCTGCTGAAGAGAACATCAGTCTGCAAAAGGAGGGCTATGGATCCACGCTGGAAATTCCAGTTAAATTTAGCAAAGTGGGAGCTTTTCGTCACTTTACACTAGAAAAGCACTTTAGAAATGTGCAGGTAAATAAAAAATAAACCTGTTCCAATCTGCTTACAAAATCTCAGCACTGTCACTGCAACATAAACACTTTATGTCATTATGTACTGTGGTGCAAGACATTCCCTGTCACTGGTGCAGTTTGCAATTACAGGGAAGTGAGGCAGAAAATAGCAGCTCTAGAATGGATTAAAGTAATGAAGTTTGAGCTATTATTTGAAAGGTTGTTGTTATTTTAATAAATATTTAATCTCCTCAGCCTCATGGATCCCTAATTGATCTTTAACTATTATTGTTCCTGGACATTTCTCATCAACTTCTAATTGCTGGTTTAAGGCAATGGAGAATCAAGAGGATAATGATAGTGGCTGTGGGAGATTGCTACAACATTCAAACATGCTTAATAAAATATTTTTAACAGCTCTTTGCTGGAAAGGAAGGCCTGAAGTTCATATCAGCTACTGGAAAGTCTTTCTCACATTTCCATGATCATATCCCAATAAACCATCATAATAATTCAGAGTTTATATCCAGTTTAGATGAATCTATAGAAAAATTAAAGGAAGGAAAGCATTTCATAGTACTGAAATAAAGGTTTTTTTGGCTGGTTATTGGGAAATCTCTTCCAGGGCTCATGGAGCACATTAGGAAAACACCCTTTATAATCCATGCATATTGTTTCACCCTTGCCATGGGCAGGGACACCTTCCACTAGAGTAGTAGTAGTAATAATAATAATAAATAAATAAATAAATAAACAAACAAACAAATAAATAAATAAATAAATAAAATTAATAATTATTATTATTAATAATAATAATAATAATAATGTTGATATCAGTATTCATATTATTATTTTTATTGATTTTTTTTTATTAAACTGGACAGACCTAAGAATTGATGTCAACTTCCATCATATTGAAAAGGCAGCAGTTTTTATTGTATTTATTATTCAATTCTGAGACCCTTAGCATGACCAGGAAGCAACAGAGAAATTTAGGCACCTCCAGCAGGAGGGAATTTTGCATTGCACATGAGAAAACGATAATTTTATTCTCTGTTTGGATTTTATTTGCAGTAAAGACAAATTAATGGATTCATATCATATATATGTATATAATGGGATTAGAAGATGGTGTTTGATTTGTTTTCAGAAATGTTGCAGAAATAGAGCTGAGGGTTGGAAGTAGATGATCTTTAAAGCCCCAAATCATTCTGTGGTTCTCTGTCTCTATTTAGTTAGTGTTACATTTACAAAACCCTCTTCCAGTTAGCAGATTTATTATTATATTTTGTTCTTCTGTTTAGTATATAACATGATTTATATGTATATATATATATATATATATTTACAACTTTCCTTAAGAAATAGTAGAGTTCTTACCACATTTGCTGCTGCAGAATGTTTTTTGCTAGAGGATGACTCTTGCCATCACTTTGGTGACAGCTAAGTATTGAAATCTGTTTGAGGACTTCAACCATAATTAATATTTTGCTAATATATGCCAGGCTTCACGCTTTGGTAGGCACAGACATTGCCTAGGAAATCAGAAGTAATTGAAGTGCTCTGAGAAGCATATGCTCATTCTGATTTTTATCCTGATGCTACAAAAATTTCAAATGCACTCCCTGTGAACAGTCAATGAAATGAAATATTCTTTTGTGAACACAGGTCAGGCAATTGGCCATCATGTTCCTGGGTCAGGAGCAAGCAATTTGCATCAGCTTGCATATTTATATTTTGGAGAAGATGAGATCTGATGTTTAATTTCTTTTTAAATGCTTCTCAGTGGCTGAGAAGAAATGTGCATTTGCATTTGATCCTTTGTGACATTGTGCAATATTTGTGAGTATTGTTTGTGAATCTAAATGAGAACAGATCGGTGCTGGCTGTAAAATGGCACATACAAATATGAATTTGTGGGGTTTGAGACAAGAAATTCTCCCCTGTGAGGGTGGTGAAGCCTGGCACAGGGTCTCCAGAGAAGCTGTGGCCACCCAATTTCTGGAAGAGTCATATCCTGCTATTCCATAGAGGGATTTTTTTTTTTTTTTTCAATCTTTCTTCCAATTCACAGTTGATTTAAGGAATCCTTTTACTAAATCTAGAAGCATTCAATAATAGGATTTCTTAATCAACTGTGATTTTTTTTAAACTGCATCCCTGAGAGTTCATTGCAGACACAAATCCCTGTCTGTGGTCTCAGAGCAGGTGGGCTCAGAGCTGTGCAAGGCTGCTGGGCTCTGACCCACTGCACTCCTGTGAAATCCAATTGGCTTTGGAACTCAAATATGAGTCAATATGGACAGCTCCACTTACCCTGTCATTATGGCTGTGATGAGGGTGGTGCTTCACAGGGCAGCCTAATGATAGCACCACGCTGCAGAAATTGCTAATTAAAGTCACTCCACTTTTTGATGTTTTTCTTAATTAGTCCCAGGGGAAATGAGTATCCATGCTGATTAAAAGTACAGGAGCTGCTGCAGTTTGGGTTTTATTTGGGAAAAAATGAGAGTGGCAGCTGCAGAGTATTCAGAGAGTAGGGGCTATGAACCCTCATATGACCACTTTTAATAAACAGTTTATCTGAGGTACATTGATTTCTCTTCCCCATTCAGCAAGTTTATAATGGACATCAACCTGAAAATTCATAAGTTAACTTCTCTCTGAAAAATAACAGGTTTAGATTGGATATTGGGAAGAAATTCTTCCCTCAGAAGGTGGGGAGGCTCTGGCACAGGGTGCCCAGAGAATCTGTGGATGCCTCTGGAATGTCCAAGGCCAGGTTGGAAGGGACTTGGAGCATCCTGGTGTAGTGGAAGTTGTCCCTTCCCATGGCAGAGGGTGGCACTGGATGACCTCTAAGTTCCCTTCCAACCCAAACCATTCTGTAACTCTGCAATTCTATACCTGCAGCTCATAATTAAAAATTTTCCCAACAGCCTTGACAAAAAAAATATTTATTAATTTTCATCTACTGTAACATTATCAAACATCATGCAGAGAAAAGGATGTGGAAACAGGGCTCTGCAGCAGTAGAGGGCATCTGGCAGGGGGAAGAAAGAAAGGATTCTGATTTTCCTGGTCAGATCAGCTCAGAGTGGGGTGTGTGTGTGCATGTAAAGAGGAGCAGGGAGGAGAGTGATTTAAAGTGCCAATTAAGGGGTAAAGTGCTCCATGCATTAGAGTAAGTGGCAGAGGAATCATGAGGAGCATCTGCTTTGGAATATTTAGAAAGTTGTAACCTAGCAGAAAATGAACTCAGTGTTGAAATCAGTGCACTAATTACAGCCAAGCTTTATTCTGGAATTTCACCTCTTTATGACATTTAACTTACAAAAATGTGAGCAGGAGATCTTAGCTCAGTCTTCCAAGTGCAGGAACTTCCAGCTTCCTGTGTGCAGGAATTATCATTCTGAGAATAAGCCTGTGTTGAAACTGGTGCAAATAAACCAACAGGAATCTTAATTTAATCTTTTTTGTCTGTACATCTAGATGTAGATGTGTCATCTTAATGAAATTTTATTGAAGAAGTTAAAAAAAACCCAACATACATTAAACTGTCAGGTTTCCATTTTTCAAAGAAATGTATTTATTCCATTTGTTATGTGTATAAATGAGGATCCATCCTGCCTTTATGAGCCAAATAGAGCCAATTTAGGCTGCTGAAGGAGCTGCAGAATGTAATAGTTCACTGAAAGACCTGTGAAAGGATTTATTGCCACATATATATCACCTAATTTTGTTGTTTCTGCAGCTTAATATTCAAGTGTAAAACTTACCTGAGTTTGGAGTAATGCATTTTTATGGCTTTTTGGGTAACTAAACCAGAGTTTGTGGAAGCAGAGCTGCTGGGAAAAGGAAAGGAGAGGCTGCTGGCTCCTTCCCACCCCACACTCTCACAGGAATGGCCCCAGGAATTAGGACAGAGTCTCCTGTGTGGACATCTCCTTGTTTAGACACCAGGAATGGTGTCTGGCCCATCAAATAAAAAAAAAATAAAAAAAATAAAAAAAAAAAAATCTTGAGAGCTATATCCCTGTTCATTCATTTCCTGGCACTTATTTTGCAATCAAAGGATTTACAATTTTGCAATCAAAATGAAAGGATTTGACAGAACTGAGTTTTGTCTCAGAATGAAGGATTTTCTTGTGCTTCTGTGGTACCTGTGGTCCTGGCCAGCACACTAGAGAGCAACCTGGAAAATTCAGGACTGAGCAAATCAAGCAACTCCTTGTAAAACTTTTTGCCATTCTTCTGCATATCAAGGAGAAAATAAAGTCAAATATATGTTATGAAATTAGTATTTCTGGTGGAATTGTCCACAAAGTGTTAATTTAGGGTTTGCTGAAAGCCATTTTGAGCTTGTTCCAGTTAAATTATGGCTTTAGGGGTTGATGTTAAGGAATCCTGATGTTTCTGATCAGCTTTTAATGGAAAAATGGCATACTTCAGTTCTTGGGTTAACAGCTGCTTTTTTTTTCCTCAGCAGACAAACAACCCTCAACTTTCTGTGTACAGAAAATCCAATATTAAAGGAGAGGCCCCTAGAGTGCAAAGTACATTAATGATTTTTTTAATTATTATGACTATATTTCAGAACAAGTGGATTGGAAATGTTCTGATTTAATTTCGAGCTAATTCTAAAAGCTTATTTCCTTAGATGAAAAGTTCCAAACCCTTACCTTATTAATTGCATATTTGCTCAGATTTTGTAACAGGAGCATCTAAAATTAGAATTCAGACACAATGGTGCTGGATTTGCAATTTAACACAAGACCTTTAGGAATCCTGACAGTTTGCTCCAGGCTATAAAATAGCTGTTGCCACTTTAAGAGATAAATTTTGCCACTATTATCATTGCAGCATTTATGCAGCTATGACTGAGAGTGACAGAAGAACTCTTTACTGAAATAAATGGCCTGGTCAACAACCTTTTGGTGGCAGATAAAAGCTTCATGTCAAGTGACTTCAATGACCAGGCAGAAGGTAACCTGGCAACCTGCAATAAATAAAGGGCCCCCATGGAACAGGTCAGGAAGCATCAAGGAAGTTTCTACTCCTCCAAAAGTTCCTCCAGAATAATTTAAGGGACAAAGGGATGCTGCTTCAAGATGTTCAACCAGCACAGAACTGCTTTGAATGCCTGCTGATTATTATATCAGGTGCAGGGGGAGATGGAGCCATCTAAAAATTTCATTTATTTATTGATATTGCCCTCAGTGAATACCCTGTAAGAAACATAAGAGACAGAGAAAGGAGGAAAGGTGTTCTGGAAAAATACAACCCTGCCATGTGGATGGCAATGTGAGGAGGCAGAAAGAAAATACATTTATGAGGGATCACTAATGAAGCATAGATGGTATAAATAAAGCTGTATCAGTCATTAATACTGCTACTACTGAAAATAATCTTAGCTTCACTTAAAATTGAGCTTTTCAACCCCTCTGTCCCAGCCTGGAGGGGGTTGGAGTGACCCAAGGGCAGGACTGGCCCTTTACCCCTCTGTCCTTGCCCAAATCCCCAGATGCTGAACTATTCAAAAGCAGGTTTGTGAAAAGATCTCACATCCAGTTTTGTGGTCATTATTTGTGCAATAAATTGCCTAAATTCCAGCAGCAAGGACTTTGACTCAAGCTACAGAAGCTTTAGCAACAACAGATGCTGTTCATGCCTGAGATATCAAGGACAAAGCCCAGGAAACTGAGAACAGCAGGAAAAGCAACCCAGCACCCCAATTTCCACAGGAACCAGACCTCCTGCATCCCTGAGCAGCATCCTCTGCATAAACATGTGTCCAGCATTAAGACCTGCCTCAAGAAAAAGCAATTTTTGTGTCCCTTCCAAAGCTCCAGAGCAGAAAAGCCCCAAATGTCCTGACCTCAGAAGGGATGAAGCAATGCCAACACCAAAGGTAAATCATCTCATGGTTGAGCTGTGATTTTGGGGTTTCAATGACTTAGAAAGTGGAGTTCCTTTTCTCTTTTTTTTCCTTGGCAACTTCTCAGGCTTTATTAAATGTTGCAAATTGGAGTTTGCCTTGTTTTAAGATGGTTTAAAATGTATTCCTCCCCTCCTCGACTTGCTCACACAGGGTCAATTTTCTGCCTATATTACAATTCCCACAGTCCCATCAGGAGCAAAGAATGGTTTTTCAGGAGGCTACAAAAGGAGACAAATGATCTGTGCTCGAGTCTAATAACCTTCCTGAAGAAGACAAATGTGTGAATTGCAGAAGTTTCACCTGAAAAAATCTCTAGTGATATACTAATTAAGAACAGATCTCTTCAAGCACTGCAAAAAAGGGAAGGAACAAAAAGAGGTCCACTGAGAGAGACTGGAGAAAAAATTAAATTAATGGATGAGAAGTGGCTCAGTGCTGTCCCAGAATGCTTTGCTGAGGTAGGATTATACACAGCCATAGTGTTTTTAAACCAGAAAAGGAAAGATTTATTGATATTTGGAGGATCTGTAAACTGCAGAAGGTTTTCTGTGTGTAATATATCCATTTCTGCCTTGTTTTCCTTTTCTACAGCTCTAACTTGGCAAACAAGTCTCTCCATATTTTTTTTTTTTTAATTCTTTTTATCTTCTACTTTGTTTTTCTTAGTTCTTCCTAGAACTCTGACTTCAAGGTGTTTTTCCAGGTAGGTGGGGTTGTGTGGGCAGAGTTATTCACACCTCCTACATTTTAAACTGCTAAAATTAAACCACAGCAGCTGCCACCTTTAACCCATGTACCTCACCCCAAACCATCAAACCAAGAGCAGCAGCCTGTGATTTATGGGGCTGATCACAAACAGCCCAATTCAAAATGTGGAAAGATAATGGATGAAACAGTTTTTCTACTTTATCACATACACTACAACTTTTGCAAAAAAAAATTCACATTACGGTCAATTTTAAATTTAAAAAAAAATTTAAAAACAAACTACCATGCTCCAGTAGTTTTCTGTTATATTGTGACTATCTGGTGAGCTTTATTTTAATACAGATAGTTCTGAAGCACTTCAAAGTAGCTCACTAATATCCTTAAAGCTTTGGAAATGACTTCTTTATCAGCAGTAAACTCCTAGGAAAATGCTACATGTGACATAAAAGTATCCCTGTCTTGTCAAATGAGACCCATTAATTTTTATCTGAAGCAACACTACTTTCTGATTTTCAAACACTTAATGGTATCTAATTTTATTTTGCTTTTTAACTTGAAGTACTTAATCCTGCCTTTTCCTTATTTGTAAAATATGTGGGATATCAATGCACTTCAAAGGTTTGTGGTGAGGATAAATAATTTCTGAGATTATGAGATGTTCATACAGCAGTGCAGACCTTACCATGACCTACCAGAGATGGATCCAAAAGGAGTTTCTAACTAAGAACTAAGAGAACTAAGCTGTTCTTTGTGTCTCCTTATAGATAGAAAGGAAATAGACACAAAATGTTGTCCAAGACCACAAAAAAAATTACCATAATCAGAATCATGGAATAATGGAATTGTTTGGGTTGGAAGGATCATTAAAGCCCATTCAGTCCCACCCCTGCCATGGGCAGGGACACCTCCCACTATCCCAGGTTGCTCCAAGACAGGACTCACTGACACTGAGCAGGCAAAATCTTATTCTTGGTGGGAGCAAACTCCTGCAGTCCTTCAGCTCCCAGAAGGTTTTTGCCATGTGGAGCTTCTCTTTGGCTGTACAAGCACATCAAGCTGTTCACCCTGGGAATCACCAGCTCCTGTGGGAACCTTCTGTCTAGGCTTGCAGTACAAGTAGATTTCTTTTGGGGCTGCAGCAGTGTGAGTTTTACTTTCTTTCTAACCAAAGCTGAAGCACTGTAGGGCACAGCCACACATCTAGAGTTGGATGTGGGCAGTACCAGCCCCTGCTCACTGTTTCACACCAATTTGACAATAAAGGCAGTTTAGAGGAAGCCTAAATCTGGAGTCTTACCAGGCAAAACACTCAATCTTTAAACTAGAATGATTAGTCCATAATAAGTGTCTAACTATGAGGACACTTCTATTGAGGAAAGATACTATAAAGATATCAGGGAAAAAAAGAGAAGTCAGATATTATTAGTTTACTTAGCCAAGTTTTCTAGTCACACACAAAGCTAAAAGTTCCTCATCTCATCCCACTTGTTTTGCTGCTTCTCAGATGCACTCAAGGACCTCCAAAGGAACATGTGTAGCTTGTGCACTCACAGGGAGGGAGTCTCTGGCTGGGAAGAGAAGTTGTTTACTGTGAGAAGAAAGAGCCTGCACGACTCTGGTGCTGCAGGGCACTCTCAGAGACTGCCCAAAGTTCAGTGCTCCCTGCAGGGTGGGACAGCCAGGCAGGATTCCTGCCCTTGGAGGAGCTGCACAGCCTCTGTGTGATCACTCCTGGGAGCCTGCTGGGAGCAACAGTCCATTTACTCACTGTACCAGTGCTTCCTATAAATATATTTATAACCCTGGCATGCCTGCCTTCCCGTAATCTCCAGGGTTTGTCTGGTTCACGGAAAGCCATTATGGGAACTGTAAACTTTTATGCCTGCCCTCTCCAGAAATTGTGCTGAAACTTTTATAACGGAGATTTTTCACCTTTTGCTTGTTTCTCCTGAAATCTTACTCACAAAGCAGTTCTATAAAGAATTTTAAGCAGTCTGAGGTGGACCCAGCTTGGTTTATTGTCTGCACCTGCCCCAGTTTGTTCTCTGCACTTCACTACAAGAGCTGAGTTGTCACAGTCTGGGTGCTGTATGCACTGTAAAAACATTGATAAATACTTTCTGTTCTTATCCTAATTGTGCTGAGGAGACTAAAATTCTCCTTAAGAAAATAATTTCTTTATGCAAGACAGCAGAGTTTCCTTATAAATGTTCCAAAGAAAGGAGAAGGGAAGAGACAAAACAGAAGTTGTTTAACAGTGTTGATGTTAATAATATTTTTGCTTCTGGTTTTAACAACTGGAACAATTATTGCTGTCATGCAAACTTCTCTGCTTGGCTTCATAAAACTATTGCTGAAAAGTTAAAATATTTCCTGAACACTGAAGAAGTCAGTGTGGACTGTGATTCCCACTGAGTGAAAAGAGCTGAGATGCACTGTTAATAGACAGCTTGCAAAACCTTCTGTGACTCTACTGAGGGAGATACCAATTACCATGAGAAATGTTCATCATTGTCCATTTTCCAAGAGATATCAAGCAATAGCTAAGTACAGTTTTCTGCACACACAGTAGATGCACTTGTGTTATTGTCTGTGGCCAGGGAAAGTGTTTCAGGACACCACAAAGGCTGAAGCAGCACTGCTGAAGGAATTCCTTGAGGGAATGCATCATTAAAATCTATAAACTCCATGCAAATCCTCACCTGACAGCCAAGGGCATTTGCACAGACAGAACATCACAGTCCTGCAATGGAAAGAGAAACTCTTTCCTACATCCCTAATTAAATCTGGAAGCCTGCTTCTCTTCCCCTGCCTTTTGCTGCCTGCAGAGCCCTCAGCAAAGCCAAGTTGCTGGGAATTGTTCTGTCCCTCTGTGCAGATACAGAGGGGGTGTCATTGCAGGGTGAGCCACACTGGTGACTCCAGTGACCACCCCAAGTGTCCTGTGCAGCCCACAGCTCCAACCTTGCTATTCATCACACTCAGGTGATGAATATACCTGTCAGAATAATAAGTGGCTGAGCCAAGACCTAATGGGAAAGCAGGAGAGAAATGCATGGTCTTGATTTCAAACCCAGACCAGAATATTTGCTCTTTTTATCCAACAGTTTGGCCAAGCAGTAAACCAAGGAGAAAAATAAAATGTACAGCCTTATTAAATACCTGATACTAAACTGAATGTGAAAATGGAGCCCAGCATGCTTTATCCTTTAGCATGGATGGGAAACATTTCCTTATCTTGTAGGAACCCTTGTCAAGGCAATCAGAACAATGACATCTCCCAGAGGGGCAAGGGAAATAACAGGGCTGGTGCAGGATGGCAAAGTTTAGGGCATGGCTTGTCCCTTTCTGCCCTGGCTCAGTGGAGACAGGAGCAGGAACCATCATTATAAATGGGTCAGGGCATCTGTTAACCAAACCAGGAGAGATCAGAGTTTGGAGTTTTGTCTTTGTTCCTCTCCCCAGGTCCCTCCTGTCTCTGGTCCATCACATCATCCAGCACAGAGCTGCAGAGTCTCCATGACATGCTCCATTTGGGCTTTCTCCCCTGCCAGGACATGTGACAAGAGAATGAAATGTTCCTTTTCTCCCCTGCTGCAACCCTGCTCTCCTGCTCGTTATGAATTGGATTCACAGGCTGAGTATCTCTCCCTGTGATCAGCTTTCATTACTAATAACCAGCTCGTTCTGCCTTACTAGAGAGCTCCTGACTCTGCTCAGACATTTCAAACACAGGAGCACACAGACTCCTAATTAGTGCTGAAATATTCTCCTTGCACTACAGAGCAGTGCAAACACAGGCTGCAGAGGCTGCTCAAAGCCCAGAGACCCTGACTGCTCTGCTCAGTGTCTCTTATTTGAGCACAGGATGCTGCCAAAGGCTCTATGGAGTCACTGGACACTGTTCTCATCCCAGGTCACCCTGGTTATCACCTGTGGTTGGGTTTTTAATTGCTCCCTGCCCTTATCTCTGCATTCTGATGTGATATCCTTGTTCCCCAGTCCCTCTACACTCGTTTGAGTTTTGTTTTGAGACACAGAGTAGGATTGTTGGGATGTCCTGTGCGGGGTTAGGACATGGGTCCCTCCCAACACAGCATATTCAATGACTCTCTATTTTTCCAAAATCGATTTACCATAACATTTCAATCCTTTCATCTGCTTAGGAAGCTTAAATCCTCTTCTACTCCTGTACCCCTAAATTATTTTTTTAAGTGGCAGAAGCTGGGGAAAAAATAATGTATTTCATCTGGAGGAAGGATCAACTGCCTATCTCTATTTAAAAGTGATACACTTGTATTTGTTTTTATGCATTGCTGGTCATCTCAGAGCAAAGGCTACTCAGCAGGGAAAAGAAAAGCTCTGTTGCCTGCAGACAGAGCACTCAATAGTTTGTGTATCTTCATCATAAGCATTTTCATGCATCCCTTCACTAAATTAAATAGGTCATATTGCCTTGTGATTTATAACCCAGAGAACCACTTGATTTCAAAAGGACAGCCCAGGGTATAAATCAAAGGCTGAGTTTGACCCAACCATCTCTCAGAAAAGGTAGATTTCAGAGCTCCTATTCTTTATTTCTGATAGATCCTTTTCAAGATGGGGTGATAAAGCTGAGCCCGTGTTCAAGGTGAGCTCCCACACTGATTTACGGAATGGTCTTACAGCACTTTCAGAGCTGCGCTCTATTCTCTGCTTAGCACTTTGTAACATCTTGTTTGGGTTTTAATCATCGCAGAACACCGAGCCGAGATTTCCACCGGGCTGTTCACAATGACAGCTGGGACGTTTTTCCCTGAGTACTTACAGTTAATTTAGATCCCATCAATGTATCAATTGTGTGCCTTGCCTCGCAGCTGTCACAGTGACTTTCACCCTATTGTGCTGCTGAGACACCAGGCTTTGTTCAGATCTCCTGTCCTTTTGTAGATTAACCGACTCTCGATAGTTTGGAGAAAAGAGTTTCATGGAGATTTGGCCAGTTTGCGACTCTCATCTTTCCAGCACAGGTACAAATGTTCCCAAAAAAAACAAAACAAAACAAAACAAAACAAAACAAAACAAAACAAAACAAAACAAAACAAAACAACAACAACAACAACAACAAAAAAAAAACAACCAAAAAATCACCCAAAAAACCCCAAAAAACAAACCCAAAAAGCCAAAATAAACAAAAAAATCCCAAACGAACAAAAACCCCACCAAAACCTGCAATTTCCAGCGCAGAAAATAACACATATATAATATTTCACTGTCAATACAGCTGTTTTATTATTATATGATATATTATATATAATATATATAATACATTATATATATTATATAATATATATCATTGTATATTATATATAATATAGAATATATAATACAAAATATATATTATTATATATGATATATAATATTTATAATAATTTATATTATATTATATTATATTATATTATATTATATTATATTATATTATATTATATTATATTATATTATATTATATTATATTATATTATATTATATTATATTATATTATATTATATTATATATCATATATCATATATCATATATCATATATCATATATCATATATCATATATTATATATTATATATATGATATTACATATCATGTATTATATATTATATGATATATATTAGATATTATACATTATATATTATACATTATACATTATACGTTATACGTTATATATTATATATTATATATTATATATTATATATTATATATTATATATTATATATTATATATTATATATTATATATTATATTTGTTATATGTTATATGTTATATGTTATATGTTATATGTTATATATATGTTATATGTTATGTGTTATATGTTATGTGTTATATGTTATATGTTATATGTTATATGATATATGATATATGTTATATATCATATTTATTATTAGCTCCTGAAGCCCATGGCTTTCTCAGCACAGTGACAAGGAGTTAACATTTGGCTCCTCATTGAATTAAAAATAATAAGCTGTTGTCTTTAGCCCTGGGAGGAGCCAGGGAAGCTGTGGAGAGCTGCTCCCTGAGCTGTGAGCCCAGGGCACGGTGCTGCTCAGCTGCAGTGGCATTTCCTTGGCCCACACTCCTGGCTCAGAAGGCTCTGAGTGACCAGAGCAAATCTCTTTGCCCTTTGATCCCATTTATTAGCATTTTGGGGAAAAAAAAAAAAAAAAAAAGAATTCTGCTTGGAAACAAGCAGCCTGTGGCAACAGTGAGGCTCATTCATCTCCCTACCACTCTTCAGGCTTTTTCCAAGGTTTAAGGTGACCTTGCAACTTATGAAGGGAAATAAAGGATTGGAGTTAAAGGTGTTATAAATGATTGACCTACCTGGATGGCAGCTGATAACGTGCTGGAGGCTGCAGGGTTCAGATACTGAACTTCATCCTGAGTGATGGACGCTAGAAAGGGGAGATAACTCACATTGTAACACCGGCATTTCCCGAGAATTGGAATGAAAAATCAGGGCATTGTCCTGCAGTCAGAGGCACAGCGTGGCACAAACAGGCAAAAAGAACAATTATTGCAGCATTAAGCTGATAAGAGCAGCGTTTTAGAATGATATAGTGAGTTCAGGAGCTGCTGGCTCTTTGCTCTGCTCAGCCAGGTAGAGGGATGCAGTGTAAGAGGCCAGCCCCAGTTTGGGGAAAGGAGGAAAAAAGGATTAGACTTGTCAAAGCAGAGCTCCTGAGATGAAACATTGCTTGTGCCTGCCTATGAGGACACTTTAAAACAGGATTAGCCTGAAGAATGGTGAAAAGAAACTAATTTATTTCATGTAGTCCTGCTGCAGAAGAGAACAGAGTGGCTTCAAAACTAGAGCTGATTGGGATTTTAAACACAGAGGCCTTAAAATGCTCTTGAATTAAATATTTTTTAAAGAATTGCAATAAAGCTGTCAGTGTAAAGCATTCTTCCCCTGTGGAGAATCAGTCTGTAGTTGTGACACACGTGGGGACCTGGAGCTCAGGTCTGAACTGACCTCATGTGTCCCCCCCAGTTGCTGAATTAGTGGATGATTCTTTATTATTTGGTGATTATTCCACTATTTTTTTTTTTTCAATTAACCTTTTTTTCTACTCAAAAGCTTAGAAAACCCTCTTGAAATGTAATCTAAACCAGTTTGTCTTTCACTTGTTGCTCATTTCATATCATCTTCCACAGTATTTTATATGCCTACACCAATATTTTTGTAATCCCACTTGTTGATTTTGCCTTTTCTTTAATTTCTGGATTTTGGATTTTGTGCTCTTTCAACATTTACATTCAAAGGAAGTATCAGAAGGAAATAATTCTCCTGCCTATTCATACATCCTGGATAAAGCAGTGGCCCTGTTGCCAGGTTTCATTTTGGAAAAGGTAAATTCACTTCTAAACTCCTGTAGAAACATTAAAATAGCAAATATAAATTATTTCTCATGGAGTGAGGCACAGAAGATCAAAAACAGACCAGTGATTTTGTCCATACACATATATATTTACACCCATAACAGTTATAGGGAGGCTGCAAAGTTCTGACTGAAGAGTCAGGGAAAAAGGGGGATTTCTATTATTCAATTTATAGATTAACAGCATTGTATTCTTTAAGCTTTGTGTGGGAAACCTAAGCACACACTGAAAACAAGGGCAGTAGAAATCCTCAAAGACTGCTGCCTGTGGGGGAAAAAACATGCAGAAAACCTCTCACATATTTTGAAGCTCTAGGAATGGGGGAAGACTTGTGATTTTGCAGCAGTTTTGCTGCCCCATCTAAGATATCCTTCTGAAAATGCATCCCTTAAACCAAAATCACTCTCCTGGGTGACCTTGCTCTGTGCCACAGCAGCTTCAGGCAAAGTGTTTCCTCATCTTAGGAAATGGTTCCAGCAGCAAATCCTTTTACAGGTACAAATGCAATTTCCATCAGATATGAGCATTTATCTGATCAATTTTTGCTCAATTCACACACTGAGGTGGTGATAGAATAAGGGAATAGAATGTCCTGAGGTGGAAGGGACCCACCAGGATCATGGAGTCCAACCCTGTCCCTGCACAGACACCCCAACAATCCCACCCTGTGCATCCCTGGGAGCATTTTCCAAACTCTCCTGGAGCTCTGCAGCCTCAGGGCTGTGCCCATTCCCTGGGGAGTTTGGTCAGTGCATCCCCCAGAGGTTTAATAACCTTTTCCCAATATCCTAACCCTTCTGTGACCCAGGTCCAGCCATTCCCAAGGAACAGCCACACTCAATATTTTATACCTTTCTTCTAAGTTCAGCCATAAGAACCCTGTTGAGTAATATTCTGGACAAATCTTCCACATCTAAAAACCCCACTACATGTAAATAACATGCAATGACAATACATATTCAGTCTGCAGACAGCAAACCCCAGCTGCCACGTGAAACTGGAAACATGATAATTACTGCATTTGTAAGAGGTGAGCAAATATTTACAGCTCTGTGATAGGAATTCTGCAAACAGCAGAGCAGGAGAACACTTTGGAACAATGATTTGCAATTCTGAATACTTCCATACCATCTTTCATTCACTTTCCTTAAGGTACCTGGGAACTACAGTTTTGTTGATAGCAACCTCTATTCCAGGTACCTTTTCCCCAGTGAATTCTGCATCAAGCTCTCTCCTGCACAGGTCTGAAAGGATTTTGTTTACTGCCAGTATAACCTCTGCTGAGTATCTGAAAGTCAAGTTGTTTTTGCTGCTTCATACATCACCTTCAAGAGTAAAAAATGTAGAGCTTGGAGTGGAAAGTTTTGTTGTTACTAAAATAAACAGGAATACATTTGTTCCTCTTTGATTTTGCAATCCCAGAGGCGAGACAGCAGATTGTCAGTGAGACCATCAGATGATGCACAGCAAAGAATGGAAAAAGAATCCCAAGGAAAAATAGAACAGAGCTGGAAAAGATCAATTTTAGATTCCTATTCTTAACATGCTGTATATTATAAGGAAGGCTGCATTTCCAATTGAATTTGTTAAACATACAGGGTGATTAAATAAATGCATGGAAATGTTGGGTTTGCAGGGAAAATGATATCAAGCACTGGTCCCCCAAATTATTTTTGTCAGATATTGGAATGTAATGCTAGGGGAGGGAGGAGGAAGAGGAAGGGGAAGGAAAGGGGAAAGGGAAGGGAAGTTAACATCCTTGTTCCACCAAAGATCCTCACATCATTCCCTGACTCTACAGTTTCACCTTGTACGTGTAAGTCTTCAAAATTCATCATTATTTGCATCCTTCTCCTAATAATTTGTAATAATCCTTGTGTACCTCTAAGTGGAAATGGCAACATTGAATTTAATTTAGGAAACAAGTCATGCCTGAAGGCACTTGGACATTTCTATAGTTATAAAGTGTTTTTAGCTGTGTGCAGCTTTCAGCTGGATAATTTTTTTTTTCTGCAGCAGGACTAATCCTGTGCTTTATGTGCAACACATACTTAATTCCATGTGGGATTGGTGTCAAGTAGAACACAATACAAGACACAAACAAATGTTGCTTACAACAAGTTTTACTTTTTTTCTTCTCTTCCCCCCCTGTCCCCCTTAACAATTGCTATTTATAATGTGTGGGTGTGCTGAAAGGCATAAATCAGCTGTCACCAGTGAGTTTCACCCCAGTATCAGTATTGTTGTGGTAAAGAGAAATACTAAAGTAAAAACTTGAGATTTCTGAATGGAAGGTCCCCTTCCTTTATTTATGTATTTACTAAATGTAATTGCACAAATCAAATCCTTGAAACAAACAGAACCCTGGGATGGTTTGTGTTGGCAGGGCCTTAAAGCTCATCCCATTCCACCCAACTTTCACTAGACCAGGCTGCTCATAATTCACATGTCTAGAAAAAAGGTCACTGATATTTCCATGTATATTTTAACTTCCTGCCACTGCTCTGAGCCTCCCCATCCTTGTCTCAGCTCTGCCTTAGGGCACCTCACCAGGAGGCCCCTTCCCTGAATTCCAGCATGGAACTTCCTTGGTCTATTCCTCATTATTTTGTGAAATTCCAGTATGGAATATTTGCAGTGAAAACCACTTAACAATGTGCATCCTCCTCTCTAAACAAACCATCCATGAAGCTGCTGACCTGGTAGCCCAGGTTAAAAAAAGTTTCAAAATTAGTTGCAGTAACCAAAAGTTGTCCATAATATTTATTTAAATGAATATCCACAGTTAATGTACAGATTGGGAGCTATGAAGATATTTTCTCACTATTCCCACTTACAGTTAATTAGTTAAGGTTAGATATTAGGAAAAATTCTTTGTGGAAGGGGTTGTTCAGCACTGGAGTGCACTGCCCAGGACAGTGGTGGAGTCACCATCTCTGGAATTGTTGAAAAAACATTGTGGATGTGGCACTTGAGAACATGGTTTAGTGGTGAATGTGGGTTGGATTGATAAGACTGCTCCAGGCTGGCAGAAGGGATGGGCATCACTCAGGTAAATGCTCAGTGCCTCCAGAAAGGATGCTGGCTGCCTCAGACCTTGCAAAAAAATTATAGCAGCAACTGTGAGAGGAAAGGAAAAAGCAGTGGAGGCTGTTGTGCTCCAGCTGCTGGGAATGTGCAGCTACTTTATAGCTCTAATTCTCATTTTGTTTGCTTACTTTGTCAGCTTAGAATGTGATTCACAATTATTGAGGTGTTCTGACACAGAGAAACCAACCCACTGTTTCAGCTCCTGGGTTTGACTTATGTTAATTTGCATTTAATGGGGTTTGGTTGGGAAGCAGGTTTTGCAGTTCAGCAGAACTGTTCAAGGATGGGATGTTTGCTGAGAAATAGGTCAGATAAAACTAATACAATTGGATAACTAAAAATTCAAGCTTCTTACTTTTCCCTGTCCAACCATTTTTACCATTTCCCCCTGTTTTTATTATTTTCTGTGTCTTGTATATTTTCATTTTAATTAACTAATGACTGGAAACATGTCATATTTAAAATTGTATTGCACTTCAAAGCCAGAAGATGACAGGCAAATCTATTTCTTCACTGATACAACAAGAAGTCAAGGCATGTGTTTTTAAAGGTTTTAAAGAAAATTTTGTGTCCTAGTAACACATTGCAACCTGAATTTGTCTGTTCAGACACAGACAACTCTGTGCTTCCATCCATACCAGATTTTTATAAAGTTTAAGCAAAGCTTCCTTAGGTCTAATCTGCCAGTTCCATTCCTGCCAGGTTTCCAAAAAATGTGGATTCATACAGTTCCTCAGAGGCAGCTTACTGTGCTAAAAGAGGTTGACAGCAAAACTCATCTCTCTTAACTCTTTCCCTCCTCCTCCTCCTTCCAACATTACAGTTTCCTTGACAGCTTTTTCCATAACAGCCATAGGTGGTTAGGGATGTGTCACATATTCCTGGAAAGTCTGAATTCCCCACCTCAAATCAACATCCATTCTTTGTCCTATCCACCATTCTCCTAGAAATCCACATAGCTTTTCTCATACTGGGATTTTTTTTTTTTCTCTATGGGCATCTTCTTGCTGTTCTCAGATAGATAAAAGAAGGTCAAAACTCCATGGACAATTTCTAATCCTTTGTTGTTGTCAGGATGTGGGCACTGGAGGATGGCTGTGGAAAGGTCCAGGTAGAAAACAGAAGAGATTTCCTGAGGGCTGGAGTCCTGCTGCTCTGCAGCAAGGCTGGGAGAGTTGGGAATGCTCACCCTGGACAGGAGAAGGTTCTACAGAGATCCTAGAGCCCCTTGCAGTGCCTAAAAGGACTCCAAGAGAGCTGGAGAGGGACTCCAGGCAAGGGATGCAAAGACAAGAACAAGGGAGGATGCTTTTAAAATTAAAGAGAAAATATTTAGATTAGAAACTGAGAAGAAATTGTTCCCTGTGAGGGTGGTGAGGTCCTGGCACAGGGTGCCCAGAGAAGCTGTGGCTGCCCCTGGATCCCTGGCAGTGTCCAAGGCCAGGCTGGATGGGGCTTGGAGCAACCTGGGATAGGGGAAGGTGTCTGTCCATGGCAGGGGAGCTTAGCATGTTATCTAAGTTCCCTTCCAACCCAAACCATCTCATGATTCTGTGATTTTGGAGTAAAACATAATTGAGAGTCACTTCACAGCACGATTACTGGTGACCTACTAATTAAATTTCACAGGGGTGAAACAAGATGTATCTTCAGGGACAGTTATTGCACTGTAACTGTGCTAATTGCAAATCACTCCCACCAGAATACAGATCATTAAAGGGCTGGAACAGAAGACCTAAGGACTATTCTCTTTTTCCTGCATGGAAAATAATGTCCAAATTTTGTGCAAATTTTGTATTTACTGTTTCTGTCTTTGAGGACAATGATGAAAAGTAGCAAACAGCCTCAGGTGTCTAAAGTGGGTATTTGAAGTTTGAGAAGTGGCTGGTAACACCTTCAATAACTTGTTCAGGATCAAATACAATGTTCTAGACTATAAGGTCAACATTTGGAGCTAATTTATTCACTCACTTGTCATTGCTTCAGCTACAGGCAATTTCTCCTTTTTTTCTCTTTTTTAAATAATAACATCCAAATTTTATGTAGTATCAAAGTGGTGGGTTTAGTGATTATTATTGAATCCTTAGAGTTCAATTTGTTTATTGTTAATTGCCAGGATTATTGCTTATTATTACTTGCCAGTGTTATCAAACAGCTGGGCAGTATTAGGCTTCAGTTCTGAACAATGGCTTTGCCTATTTGGGCAAAAAAATTGCCATTTTGGGAACTGGACATCAGAATTTTATTTTATTATTGAGCTTCCCCTTTTCCTTTTCCTTTTCCTTTTCCTTTTCCTTTTCCTTTTCCTTTTCCTTTTCCTTTTCCTTTTCCTTTTCCTTTTCCTTTTCCTTTTCCTTTTCCTTTTCCTTTTCCTTTTCCTTTTCCTTTTCCCTTCTCTTTTTTTTTTAAACTATATTTTCAAGTATATTGCACAGTTAAAGAACATCTAGAAAATTATTTCATAAATATCAGACATTGTGCAAATCTAATATTCAAGGTTAAATTAAGTGAGGTTTCTTGTTGCTGGACATTTCAAATGCATTTATAACCAGGAAACTTGTTGTTTTTACCTCCTGCAGGAAAGTTATCCTGCTGAAGCAAAATAAATATTTGGACACAGCCTAGCAGACCTTGTAAGTCCATCACATTTCCATTGAAACATGATTTATGGTATTGACTTTTTTCTAACCTTTCTGAAGATCACCTACAGAAATAGACATAATTTTTTTGAATAAACTACACCAATTATCTGGTTGTCCAAAGCTGAGGAATTATTTATTTTTCTCAGTGCAGCATGCTGGCCAGTATAATATAAAGTGACTGGGACTATAATCAAAGGGTATTTCTGCAAATCACTCAATGACAATCTGGGGCAATTTTCAATTACTCTCTGGACAGATTTTTCCAATTGACTAGACAGAAAATGGCAGGAAAGATTTAAGCAATGCCTTGTAAGTGCTGATCTGAGAACTTAGTACCAAATATCATCAATCTGTAACCTTGTGAGACAGGAAGATTTACAAAGCAGGCTATTGAACTACATAAGCATTCTGTTATAGAGCCCTGTATCTGATGGTTCAGTATCCTGGGATTTTAGTATTAAAGGGAATAACTATAGGCTCACACTCTGACTGCTTGCAATTATCACAGGTTTTGTTAGATTAATGACTGTCTGAACATTGACCCACTTTCTTTCCTGAAGATGCTCAGAAAGGAGTTTCACTGAGTTCCCAGCACTGCCATGTGAATTTAGGTTTGATGTGAAAAGAACTAAATTGAGAGCCTTGGAGCAGCAAATCCTAAACTCTCACTGATAACCTAAGAAATATCTTCCAGAAATTGTAAATTAAAATACTCCCAAAACTGAATATAGATATGCTAGAATTGGATGTATATTTTTCAGGTTTTTTAATGGCCCTCAAATATTTTTAATTTTGCCAGAACTGCAAGTTGCAATATTAGGTATATTTGCTTTCTCTATTACAGTCCTGACATGGGCATCAGAGTTTCACATGGAATCATGGAATGGTTTGGGATGGAAGGGACTTAAAGCACCACCCCTGCCATGGGCAGGGACATTTTTCACTGTCCCAGGTTGTTCCAAGCCCCATCCAGCCTGGCCTTGGACACTGCCAAGGATCCAGAGGCAGTCACAGCTTCTCTGTGCCAGACCACACCACCCATACAGAGAGGAATTCTTTCCCAATATCCCATCCAACCCTGCCCTCTGGCAGTGGGAAGCCATTCCCCCTTGTCCTGCCCTTGTAAAGTTTCTCTCCATCCTTCTTGTTGGTCCCTTCAGGCACTGCAAAGCCACAGTGAGGTCACCCCAAAGCTTCTCATCTTCAGGTTGAACATTCCCAACTCTCCCAGTCTTTCCTCACAGCAGAGCTGCACCATCAAAGTGTAAAAAAAAAAAAACCAAATAAATGTGTTAGGAAATGTTCTGCACCCAAATTCCTGTCATGGTGTACGGTGGAGTTTTCAGCCATGAAAGTTCTGTGCCCCTCCTCTCAGGCACATCTGGAGGAGCTGTCAGTGAAACATTCCCACAGGAGTGTCACAATCCAGAGTGGGAGTCATCAGGGTAAATATCAGAAGAATTTCACTTCTGTGAAGCTGAAGTATTTCTGAAGATCAAAATCAGTGCCAGATTTTAGCAACACTTTAAAGCAAATTTAATGTTTCCCAGAGAAGCTGTGGCTGCCCCTGGATCCCTGGAGAAGTCCAAGATCAGGTTGGACAGGACTTGGAGCAACCTGGGCTGGTGGAAGGTGTCCCTGCCCATGGCAGGGGTGGCACTTGTTGAGCTTTAAGGTTCCTTCCCACCCAAACCATTCTGGGGTTCTGTTTGTGCACTCTGGATGTAATAACCAGTCCCTCCTCCAATCTCCAGCATGGTTCTTTAAGGAAATCTCCCAATTCAGGAATTCTGTTTGTGCATTTCTTCATGTATGAAGACACACATACAGGCAAACTGCAATATCTGGGATGCTGTGACATCACAGCTCTTCCCAATGGGCCCATGTTTGCTCATGACAGAGAAACAGGCTCTTCTAAAATTTGAATTAAAATGTATTTCACAGTCTAGCAAACTGCTCTTCTAAATTTCTTTTGGGAGCAGCCCTACTGCAATCAGACTATTGTGAATATTTCCTTTAGAGAAAGCATTTTAATAAGAAAGCTGCAGTTAGCTCCTAGGCCAAATCAAAAAATAATGACTAAGTGTGTGTTAGGATTCTGCACTCACAGGCTTTTAGCAAATGAACAAAAAAGGGAAGAACTGGTAGGGACACAAACCAAATTCACCACAGCCATCTTCCCCTATATTCCAAATTATCCCCAGATGGCACTTCCAGAACACCAAACAGAACCATTTTGGTGCCCAGTTTGTTATGTCTCCATTTCTTTCTGTGCTGAAGGCTAATTAAACTGGTAATTGTCATTCATATCTCTTGCTGTTATATTTGTATTCAAAGCTGCAATAGATGCAATCTGTGTGTATTTTTTTTTTTAAATTTAAGCACTTTAAAATTAATTTGAAGCTGTACAACAGCAATCAGAGCCTAATTAATGAGATAATCAATTAATAAGCTTCTAACTAAGGGTTCTCATGTTGTAGATGGAGATGATTTCAACTGGGATGAAGTACAAACTTTGTATTAAAAAAAAATAATAATAATAAAAAAAAATAATAATAATAAAAATCTAAATCTTCCCTGCAGCCAGGAGATTAAGACTTTGTTTCAGAGGTATCATTTGAACCCCTGGGTGGTGACAGGGATTCCCGTGACTGTAACCACAAGAACTCCATTAAAATAACAGCTTTCTGTGGCCAAACCCACATGCCATTCCCAAAGCATTCACACTTCCTCTCTCTCCTTAATACATGCAAAGTGCTTCCATAAAGCCATTAAAGAGAATATAAAAAATTAGTTCAAGACAAGCAGTTATTTGTACAGGGAATTAATTGAAGGATGCAGGGAAGAAGTAGGGAGGAGGCTGAGATTAATAAACCTGAAAGTGCAGGCTTGTTGTGCCAAATGGCTTTTCCCCTGAAACTGTAAACAAATTTGAATTTTGGTCATTTTAGATCTCAAGGTCCTCCATTAGATGGGCTTCTTGCAGGAATATATTTGGGGCCATGGTGGTTTTAGCACCCTATTAAAACTTCCATGAGCTGTACCAAAGCTGAGAGCTGTGCTCAGTTGGACTGTGCATTTCTTTCCTGAAAGAAAGTTCTGAAGGATATGAACAGCAAAGAAATGTATTTATTAAATTAATTAATTAAAAAAAAGAAAAATATTTATTTGCTGCATTTAATTCGGGAATAGGTTTTATTCCTAGACTGGGGTGCACCAGAGAATTAAAAATTCCCCACCCTTGTTAGACTCCACTTGTGTGCTGTGAAATACATAGGCCTGACAAAACCTACAGGAGTAACATTCAAAACCTTTGTTTTAGCCTTTAAGAGGATTAAAACAAGACTTTCCATATGAAGAATAAACACAATTAATCCTGTGCTCTAATGCTGAGTACAGGTTTAAACATCATCTGATTGGAAATGTGCTAGAACCATCCTCCTGTGCTGTGGGGGAATTTTTGTGTGTTATTTTTGGGTTTGTTTGTTTGGATTTGGTTTTTTTGTTTTGTTTTGTTTTGGATTTTTTTTTTTTTTTTTTGGTTTTTTTTCCTGATAACAGGTTATGAGTTTCTGTCAGGAAAATCAGCATGAAATACTCAATTCCCAGACTGAACTATTTGCTTATTTTCAATCTCACTGAACTGTAATAGCTTTACCAATGAGCCACAACTGTACAGAAGTTTATTTCTTAGTTATCTCTTTTGTTTTCATCTGGGATGTTTAAAGACATCTCTCTCACAAACAATCCATTCTGTATTGTGATTCCATCACCAAATTGCCAGGATTACACTGTAAGGAACCAGCCTGGGGGGAAACAGGGGGTGTTACTGGGGTAGGGCAAAAGACAGACCTTGATGTTAAATCTAATAAACAAACAAACAAACAGATAAAAATTGGCAACTTTTAAAATCTTAATAAATTCAAAAATATAAGACAGATCCAGATTCATCCTTACTGCTCTTCCATAGACAATTTGAATATTTCTACCTAATATTTCTACTTTTTTTCCTTCTCTATGAAAAGGCAAGTGTGAACAACAACAGCAATTATGAGGTTTTATGTAATTTTCTGCAGAATCAAATCTGTTGTTACCACAGGCATATCTTTTGCATATGTTTACTTGCCTAGGTGAAGTTACTGAAAACCATAAATGTAAAATTCAAATTTTAAGTATACTTCCCCTTTTCCAGTGCAATTGCCAGAATAATTTGCATCTGCATTAATTTCTCCCTCAGATGCTTGAGGAACTTAATTTCAGGTGATATAAACACAACTGACTTTATTTTTAATTTAATAATTGAATGATGAATACAAAATTTTTCCCCTCAGTTCTAAACACAGAATCCCAGACTGGCTGGGGTAGGAAGGGGCCTCTGGAGATCATTCAGTCCACTGACATTATTATTTGTTTTATTTCTATGACTCTCATAACATTTTTGCAATAAGGAAGGAAAAATCCCACAGAAATAAATTGATTAAATATTCTGTTGCAGACTTATCTAAACAAAAAATGATCATACAAAAATTTGTGTTACAGCAGAAGTTTGAAAGCAGGGAAGTTCTTACTGGGTTTAATCCTGAGATAAAATGATTTAATGACTCAACTTACCACATGCTCTTTGCAGTGGTAACCCACACTAAATATATTCTTTTCCTTTTTTCTTTTTGATTTCCATAATTCATTTCTTCAATCCTTTGACGACTATTTTGAGAAACAGTCTAGGAGTCTAAAGATACCACCATATAAATGAAAAGTTTTTAATATTTCATTCAGTGTATTACATCACAGGGTGTCAGACAAAAAATAAAGTAGTTTATTGGAGCTACTCACTGTGACCTTGTCACCAAAATATTTCTCAGAATACTTAATGCTGCAGACAAAATTGTTCATCCAGTGCTTATTAGTACTCATTTTTCTAGACAAACTCATATTCAATAGATTCACTTGTGAATTTTCTGATTCCCTCACACCAAATTCCACTATCAAACATTACAATTGCATCTAATTTCATTTAAAATTTAAATAACATGGTTTTAATCAATATTTACTGTGCTGAATATAGAACTTTGTTTTGGTATCTGATGAAAACATCATTACCTCAGAATTTTTTAGGTATGTTACCTTATAGTTTTCAGTGCAGTCTCAGCAGTTTCTTACTGGGAGGATTTTTATGTGTTATCTCATCAAGTCCTGATCCATGTTCAGCACAATAATAAAAAAAAAAAAAAAAAATTAAATGAAGATAAAAACCATAGAGAGATGTGTTCTTCTGATATAGTTAAGTATCTTTGGCAACATATTCTGTGTGCCAGAGAAAAGAATTAATTATCTGAGGAAACAAGAGGAAAGCAATGATGCCAAAAGGCAGAGTTAATTCTGGGGACAGCCTCACATTTCCAATTAATATTGTCTAAACAGAATTTCCTGCCAATCCAGGCAATAAATAAGATAATTCTGGGGGAGTAGCATGTGGTGAAGCACTAACATGAGTGTAGAATCACACAATCATGGAATACATGGGATATCCTAATTGAGATTTATTAGTATTTATTCTCAGCAAAACAAAAACAATTTTTTTTTTGTTTTTGTTTTTGTTTTTTGTTTTTTTTTTTTTTTTGTTTTACAGGAAGGTCATTAATGGCATTATTTTCCTGAGTGGTACCTGCTGTGGGCAATATCAACACCCAAATATCCTGGATCCAATCAGAGTTTTTATGTTGCCCAGTAGTGCCTTTGAGGAAAAGGTGACTCATTCCCTCTGGCTGGGCAGTGGGAATACAGGAAGAGGAGCTTCTGCAATAAAAATATTTATTAAGAGCTTGCTTGGCTGGTTATAACCAAACAAGTAAATTAGGATTTTGTTTCTTTGTTTTGTTATTTTCCCCAGACAACCACTATATTTAGTAAATATAGGACCCTCATTTCTGCTAGACCATCAATGTGTCTGCAGATTCCTTTAAGCTTAATTCCCTCCAAGACTCCAAGAAAAATCAAGAATTTAAAAAATCATATTGTAGGAAAACAAAAAGAAGAATAATTTTGGTAATAAACCAGAGCAAACTCAGAGGTTCTTATTTAAAAAAAGAGTGAAAAATAAGGTTTATTGTTGTCTCCTGTTTGCTTGATGCATCTCTGCAGAGCACAGCCCCAGGCTGGGACCCTCCCAGGCTTTCTGTGTTGTGTTAAATTTCACTTTGGAGTTTCCAGGTGCTGTTCCCTGCCTTCCCATGTGTCTGCTGCAGTATCTCATTTCCATCCCCTGGTCCTGCCAGTTTTGGGGAAGAGCAGGAAAGGAGAAACTCCCCCTCTCCCTTCAGTGGTTTCCCCTTGACTTCAAGCAGCTCATGGAAGACCAAACAGGGGATCCACCCCTCCTTTCTCCAGATCAATTAATCCTCAAAGAAATATCACACAATGAGTTGCAAACAATAATTAAAACACATCATTTCCTCTACAAATTGCTACAAGCCCAAATATACTTTCTAATTTGAGTATGTAATTAATGCAAATGAAATGCTGTAATAAAAGCTTTTGGAAACCAGATCATGTATCAGAATGCAGCAGCAAATAAATATTTCCAGTAGGAGCTAAACTTTCTTCCAGCCCTCACTCTTTATCAGGGATAACCTCCCAACAAACCAGCTCAAACCACAGCCCTGGATTGGAGATGCCACTCCAGAGGTGAAGGCAAAGTGATTTTCAGGGATGGCATCTCCTACAAAGGTTTTAAATGCTTTTCTCTAAAGTTTAATCCACATGGAGAAAAAAAAAAAAATAATAATTGTGTCTATACAAAGCAAAAGAGGAGGTTTGGCTGAATAACTGATTACAGGAACCTGTAGGATATTGGGAAATTTAGAGCTGAGCTTCATGTCCCAAATATATCCAGTGAAAGAAACAAATTAAGAAATAAATCATTAACCTTGCACAACATTTCCATGTCTTTGCTGTTTGTATTTCTCATTGCTCTTTTAGAATATCCTGCAGAAAGTCATGGTTCCATATTTTAATTCACTTCTTTCCATCAAAAGAAGGTTCAGAGTCATTAACATGTCACATCTTGCTGTACCCCATCACCATCTGGAATGTGAATAATTAAACCACTGAATCATTAAGGCTGGGAAGGACCTCCAAGATCATCAAGTCCTACATTTGATCAAATCCTCCTATTCCCACTAAACCATATTGTGAAGGACACAAGTTTCTGCACAATACTAATAAGGACTTTTATTTTCTTGGCCAGGGTGTTTGCACCGAGAAAAGGATTTAATAAAATGTTATCTGTAATCATAATTTCTTCAAATATTCACAATCTCTTAATATTCTTAAAAAAAACTGGGCATGTCCTTTACCCCAAAAATAAAATAGCACAAGAAAGTCAAATATAAAACAGTTGCATGAAAAAAAAATCATCATAGTCTTTGACCAAGTCTAGTAGAAGCTAAAACCACATTTCCAAATAGGGAGGTTGGAACTGATGATCTTTAAGGTCCTTTCCAACTCAAACCTTTCTGGGATTCTGTAAAGAGAGGGAAAATTGTGGAACAATTTTCAAGTATATAAAATCAGTGATAATACTTCAGTTAAACAAGAAGTAAAAATTAGGATTTCTCTTGCTTTGCTCTTGCTCTGGATCCCCCAAAAATAAAATTTCTTGGGTTATTTTTTGCTTAAGGTAGAGAAAAGTTATAAGGAAAAAAACCAACATAACTTTTCAGTGAGGAAAAACCCATGGTAGATAGTTCCAAACAAATTATCTGTAGTGTTCAGACTATGAACCAATATATTACATTGAAGTTACACATTTTTGTTAATTTTATTAAAATTTGCTAATACCTATTGATGTTTATTAATTTTTAGTAATGTTATGAATTCTACTTTTTTTTCTTTCCCTACACTGCCCAAGTTGTGCCTGCAAACTGATCCTGTCACCCACTTTTGGGTCAGACATTCCTTATTCTCCATCTTACATGGAAGTTATTTTGGACCTGCAGATCATGTTTGGCCAAAAATAATATTTTTTTTGCACAAAACAAAGCCCTTCTGGAAGCTATTACTGAAAATAACTACTATTGTTGGTTGTTTACTCAGCATTTTGGTGTTTACAGGTGTGTTGGTTCCAATATTTCATTAATATTATTAAACTAAGCTTATTACAGAGCACATGGAATTAATTCAAATTACAGAAAATTTATGATGATTCCTATACTTTATATATAAAATACATTTGCAAGCCTTGGTTGAATAGAACAGTATTTTTAAATTCATAATAGGCTTGTGGTTTATAGGCATTTTAGGTATATATTTTCTTTTCAAATATGTAATGAAATTTAACTTAATTTAAATACAAATGCCTATTTCTTTTCCAGAATATCCCTGAATTCTTGTCTTTTAATGAGTTTTATTTTTTAAGAAAGAAATCTTTTTCATTTCAAAATATGAATCAGAAGTAAAATGCTCAATGGGTTATTTTCTTTCAGCACAGTGTGCTGCCAGTTACAAACAATAAAAATTGTTGCTATAGGTGACAATGAATAGTTTCTGTATTAATAATCATACAAGCTAAGTAGTAATAAACAAAAAAAAGAGAAAGATTTCTTTGAATCCTAATTCTGCACTATCATTAAGTGTTTTCTATATTTGCCCTTCTGAAGGGCAAATTCCATTAGGATTTCATTGTAGTGCTGAATAAATAAAGCAAAAAAAAAATGCAAATTCAAACCACATTAGCACTGATCTCGAGTTTAATCTCAATGTAAACTGAATTTATTGTATTTAATATAATTAATTTTAGGATGTTTGACTGAGCACCAAACAAACAAGTCATGAGGTTTAACACTTGGTGTGCTGGAATCAATCCAGAGAAGGGAAAAGGTTTTTCCAACCTTAAGGATTCTGAGGGTTCCAAAATAAGATCTTTGATTTCCATGGGGAGGTTTTCCTGGCTCAGGTAGCACTGCTGTGATTGATGAATTAAATAACTTGTTCCCCAAAAACTGTCTGGCAGCACAGAAATCCTGCATGGGCCTTTTCCATGGACACTGGGAGGTAGCTGGAAGATCTGGCCCCATGACTGCTGGAGAAAATATATATATTATATATTTTATATATATGTATATGTCTGTATTTTTGGTAAAAAGAGACTTCTGGCAAAGGAAAATTGATGAAACACGACTCTGAGCATTCTTGGGGACACAGTTTCTCAGTTTTGGGGGTCAAGCCAAGGCAAAATTCCTCAGGTTTTGGGTGAATTTCATGGTTCAAGGAGCCACTCCCAGCTCCAAAGAGTCTAAATAGGAGTGGACAGATCTAAGAGGCAAAAAGGACAGGAAGATAAAATTAGGGATAAATTATTCACCTGGTGACAGTATAAAGAATAAAACCTTTCTCTTGTGTTCTCTTTCAGCATTTTCTTCCTTCAATGACTCCATCTCTAACAAAAAATTTATGTTGGAAGATGAATCATTTTAGGGAATATGACCAGATATCCCTGACAAGTTCAGTATGTAATTAATTTCACTGCAGTTTTGCCCTTATTAATGAGTTTACTGCTGTTAAAATACTCACTTTGTCCAAAGCCCACACATTTCCCAGCTAAGCAGATTATCTAATACCTGGTAGCATAATAAAATAATAGCAATTAAAGCCAGAGAATATTCACAGTGTAATGCAGATCCTCCACTCATCACTCTGGAGGAAGCTGTGTCACTTTTTCCTGACTCCCCAAACACAATGTGCAAAGGTTAGAGGGAGTTGTCATCCTCTGTGCTTTCCCTGAAATGTAATAGATAAGAGCTTTTAATCAAAACTGGCATTTTTATCCTGCAAGAAGTGACACCTGGGGTGTCAGTGCAATAATATCTTCTGGTGTATTTGGGATATAACACCGTATTTCTGCTTTGTGGTTGCTGATTTACATATTTTGAAAGAAATCTGAATGTTCATTAGAAATCACTAAACATTTTTACCTCATTTCTCCTTCAAAATTTTTGCTGCAGAGTGGGTTACTTCATTTGTGAGCCTGCAGATATCTTCAACCTACTCAATATTTCCCAAATATTGTTAAAAAAGTATTCAGAAAATATTGTATATTGAGTAAAAGTAAAATGCAAAATCATGCACTGAGGAGTGATCAACATGAGCATATCATTCTTGATTATCAAAATATTCAATTAACAGATAATTTGGGAAAATCCTGAGATAACTGAATTGTTTCAGCATTGTATGATTGCAATATTTGTATTGTTCTGGGAAGTTTGAAATGTCCAATTGATGTAGACTTTAAGGCTTTTATTCCAAACCTTAGTAAGCAACAAGCAACCCATTTTCCATGAGAATGGAGCTGTTAAAATAGATATTTCAAGGTAATTAAATTGATAATCTCTGTATTCTCCCAGATCCATGTTTTACCTTGTTTTTAACCCTTTGGTGTGACCATGACCTCTAAAATTTCAGGGAGAGAGGCTAGAGAGGGAAATTGGGGAAACTCTTACACAAAGGGAACTTAATTCCCTTCAGCAAAAGAAGTTTGGTTATTTTTTTGTTTTAAAAAATACTTTTCCTAAGAAAAATAAAAAAAAATATTTTCCTAAAGAAATATTCCAAAGAAAACAGAGAAAACAGACAGAGCATGTTTAAAAAAAAAAAAAAAAAAAAAAAAAAAGTCTCCATGTCTCACAGGAGCAGCTTTAAAAATGGCTAAGAGAATAACTAAGGTCATTATCTCAATTATTTGAGATACTACAGCATATGTTGCAGTTCCAGTAATTACAATCTAAAGAGCACTGGAATCAGCTGCAGAATTATTATTTAATGCACTATATTTACTTTTAATTACTGTGTAGTTGCCTAGCCTTGAAATAGTAAAATATTTTAAGATCTTGCAGGGCTATTTGCTCCAATGCCTAAGTCATTTTCATCATGATTTTTCATTTACTCTTCCTAATTTTTTATGCACAAGAATATTTCATGGAGCATTTAAAGTTTGTGTTCACTTTTCTCCCTCCCAACATCTGGTTTTTTTGGTTTTTTTTTCAGTAAAATAGTTCTTTAGCCTGTGGGAACTAAGGCTCAGAGGGTGATTATCTGAACCACCAGAAAAATAGAGGTCAAAATGTGCAATTTGTAATTCAGAATAAATTCACCAGTCACTGGGACTATGATATTTTCTTCTCAAATACTTTTGTCCTTCCTTTTGTTTATTCAAGCAGCATCAAGGACTCTCAACACCAACTGGCATTTCATATTTTTAACTTAATTCAGCTTTACTGCTTGCCCATCCATTGTTCCCTGACAGGGAGAATATACAACTTGCTGTTATAAATACTTTATGATGACCCTGTCTCCAGAACTCTTCATTCTAATCACAGTCCTGCCACATACCATCCATGTCACTTTGGATATATTGAAAACCATAAAAGTAACCCCCCCAATCTCTCTGCTCTCTCAGAGTCATTCTTCAGAGGGCCATAAAAACAAAGCCAGGGTGAATTCAGGCAGAATTTCAAAGCACCAACAATTGCTTTTTTTTCCCTCCCTAGTGAGGGAAGTGCAATGATGGCTTCAAATTTCTGATTGATAAATAAGCAGCTTCCATGTCCAGCTTGTAAATTTATTGAAGGCTACAGTTTGGCTGGCTTTATTTTTATTTTTCTGCTCCCTTCTCTCCTCAAATGGAATAGGCAGGCAAGGGGGATGTTTTTCCACGTGGGGCTTGGGATGGAGCTGAGGATGTACAAGTGTGGGGATGCTTTGTGGGAACAGGTCAGAGTTGGAGCCACTCCACTACCTGTCTAAATAAAGCTCAAAAATCCAACAGCAGCAGGAAGAAAGGATGAGCCAGCACAGCACTGGGGCTCAGAGATGGAATCACTGCTCCTGGAAGTGTTAAAAAAGCACATGGGTGTGACACTTGGGGGTAGTGGTGAACTTGGCAGTGCTGGGAATTATTTGCCTTGATGGTTTTAAAAGGCTTTTCCAACCTTGATGATTTCATTACTAAAGTATCTCTTGATACCAAAGCCAGGATTCAGTGATCAGGGGAAAAACAAAATGAAAATTAACCTGCTTGGAAAAAGAATTTCCCAACCACATCCATTGGCCAACATGTTAAACTCCCCTGATTACTACTGGTGAATGGCCTTTCAGATAATTTATGAAGGAGAAATTGCTGAGGGTTTTTTCCAAGTTGAATATGTTATGCTTGTTCTTTATTCTCTCTCCTGGTTTCAAACACCCTGTCTGGAGTTCTGGAAGGATTCCAGGATCTTGAGGAGAGTGACAAAAGAGCAAAGAAGGATGAGAACCCTGGGTCTCAGGATAGCTGACTCTGACCTGTTCAAAAATGGAATAAAGCCCTGGAAGGAAGAAGGGCCAAGAAAGATGGTTGATATTCAAGGATAGCTCCTGCCAGCTCAGGAGTGCTCCATCCCTGCAAATAAGGAGTTGATATGCATGGATGGGGTTGGAAATCAGGATAGAAATCTTCAGCCACCCTGAACAAATGTCCTTATGAATCCTGCTCCTCCTTGAGGCAAAGAATTTCCTTTTAACCTGGGCTACAGACCAGTCACTGCACATCAGTCACTCCAGCCATCCCAGTGAGATTAATCTGTGCAGAGAAAATAAATATTCATTATTCTTTTGCAGGCTACTGTTAAATTGTCATTTATCTTGCAATCTTGTGTCTCAGCTTGGTTACAAGGCATCTTTAAGAGTCTGGATCTTTTTCTGCTCCTAAATTTTCATAATTCCTTGTTGAGCAGTGAAAACAAACACAAAATACAGTGAAAACATACCCAATGCAAATATATCTTTATTAATTAAAACCAAAGTCCTAAGATAGATTTTTTAAAAAATTATGAAACGGAGGTAGTTTTGTTTACTGTCACTAGAATTTATTGGCTTTAAGGAATAATATTTGTATCCAAATATAGATATTTGGCAGAGATTTAACTTCCCTAAAGAAAAGAGAAAGCTCTGACCTTGAAGTTCAAAAACCAGGACTTGTTTTTCACTTCCAAAATTTCTAGATTGGCATCCCAACCCTTCTAAAAAGGCTCATGCCAGTGATCTATTTTTACTTATTCAGAATAACAGTACAATATTAAATATTTTAAATTTTTTACTAAGTACCTTCAGAGCCAGCATGGTCATAATATGAGCAAAAAACTTGGATCTGGGTAATGATATTTTAGGACTAAGTTGCTTTTCTAAAATGTCACCTGGGGGAAGATTTTTCTAGTTAATATTCAAGTAAACATTTTCATGCATTTAGCATTTCATTTGACTTTCTCAGTCATTTGCCTTTCTCAGTCATTTGCCTTTCCAGTTAAAGTATATTTCCTTGGGCTATTTAAGTGCAGTAATTTTGATTTATATTCTGACATCTCCAACAATGTGGCTTCTGTCCACCTTTCCTCTTGGTGGTTCCTACTGAAGTAAAACTGTGACTCACTGGGTGAGTTCTGCCAAAACTTCCTCCCTGCTAGAGGGGCACAAAGACAAGGACACAAGCCCTGCTCTGGTGCTTAACCTTGGCTCAGGCCACAGGGAAAATTGCTGAGCTGAGAAACCTGCAGGAAGAGGAGAGAGGTGAAACTGCAGTGAGAGGTCTCACAGTGAGGTGGGGAAGGGCTGTAGCTGAAGGATTCAAGGGTGAAATCACCTACATGAAGAGAGAATAAGTGAGGGAATTATTGGGGGAAAAGCAGGGGACTCAGTGGATGCTCAGTTCAGGTTCTTGAGGCTGTCCAGGATTTTGCTGGAGAATGGCAACACCAGGACCTGGGGAGTGAAGAGCTTCAGGGTCCTTGGCTTGTCCTTTGTGTGTCAGGCCATAAATAATGGGTTTGTTTTGAAGCCCTGCACGTCCTGCTGGCAGAGTGTGTGATCCCTGCTGACTGTGCCCAAACTGGTACCCAGCAGAGGGATGGGTTTTACACATTCACCAGCTGAAATCTGAATCATGGAATCTCAGAATATCCTGAGCTGGAAGGGACCCACAGGGATCATGGAATCCAACCCTGTCCCTGCACAGACACCCCAACAATCCCACCCTGTGCATCCCTGGCAGTGCTGTCCAAACTCTCCTGGAGCTCTGGGGAGCCTGGGCAGCTCCAAACACCCTCTGGGGAAGAGCCTTTCCCTGATGTCCAGCCTGACCCTGCCCTGCACAGCTGCAGCCATTCCCTGGGTCCTGTCCCTGTCACAGAGCAGAGACCAGAGGTGTCCCTTGAGAGCAGCTGTAAGAGAGCCATTCATCAGGACAAAGACTGGGTTAGAGGCTAAATAACACTGAACTGTTCCTGGCAAAGATGCATCTGTCAGATCAAGAATATGTGGACTGAATGTCCACAACTGAGACCTTTCTCTGCATATTCTATCTGCATTCCTAGTGAAAATGAGAACTTTTTTCCTCCAAACTAAACCATGTTGAGAACACAGTAATTAGTTTATCCCACTGGAGAAACCAGGAGGTTTTGTTTTTCTCAGCTTTCACAGGAATAGGTTCTTGAGGCAGTCCTACAAATTTTTTCACCAAATAGTTCCTGAACAGAGCTGCCAGGTAGAAGTGCTGAGCAGCTCCTGCCCTCAGCTGAGCTGACCAGGGAAACCACTGGGTAGGGCATGGGAAACTGCTGAGTGTGGAAAAAAAGCAGGACAAGGCAACAAAAATGTCCAGCAGAGCTGTGGAAGGTGTTTGGGTCTTCAGCCATGTAAGGGACAGTTGCAATCTTCAGAGGCAACTGAAAGGATATTTTGGCCAGAGAAGTTTTACAGGGCCAACAGCACCTTGAGGGCCACCCTAGTAACACCCCTTGATGTCATGATTGTCTTGGTATTGGCACTGGTAAATGCCAAATTTCTGTACAGACATAGCAAAATGGGAAGCAAAGAGAAAACATGAAATTAGGGTATTTCCATCATCTCGTCCCCAAAGGTTTTCATATTATGCTGGAAAATATTTTGACTGCTTACAGTGAGTGAAAAACAGAAGAGGGGAGAGAAATGCTTTTTTTTCCATTCTTTTTTTTCTTTTCTATTCTGTTTTGGTTTGTTGTTGTTGTTGTTTTTGTTGTCTTTTTTTTTTTTTTTTTTGTATTTTGTTGCTGTTAGGGTTTTTTTAATGGTAGTTATTTCATTTGGTTTGGGTTTTTTTCTTTTCCTTTACAGCACTGGTTTGGTGCTGAATATTTGAATTTTGTTTTTTAAATTCTTTACTGGGAAACTTTAAGGACTTAAAACATATTTTGTTAAGAAATCTGACCTAACTGCCCTATTCCTTATCCCTTAATCCATCCCACTCTCACTCCAAGAGAACTCCTCATGTTTTCTGTGTTCCTTGTGTCTTGTGGGTTTGGTGCTACAATCAAGCAGAAGGAACCTTTAGGTGCATCTGGATTCACAAAAAACACTCCAAGTTTTTTTTTTTTGTTTTGGTTTTGTTTTTTTGTTTGTTTGGTTGGTTGGTTGTTTTTTTTTTTTTTATTCAGAGAAAATAATCTCTTTGATCCAAACCACCAGGTTTGGTTTTCCTATTCATCCGGTACCAAATTACAGAGGCTAAGCTCTGCTTCCTCCTGGGGAAGCATTCTCAAGCTGCACCAGGGGAGGTTCTGGTTGGATATTAGGCAAAATTTATTTACTGAGGGAGTGGTTGAGCACTTGAACAGGTTGCCCAGACCAGTAGTGGAGTCACCATCCCTGGAGGTGTCCAAAAAACGAGTGGATGTGGATTAAACAATTTACTGGGCTCGATGGGATTTGTCAAAGGCTGAACTTGGTATTTTTGGATATTTTTTCCTTAATGATTCTATGATTCTGCATTTTGCAGTCTGAACCCCTGAAAGGTTGCTGATAACTCAGCACTGCACATCCCACCTTGCTGCCAGCCCACTGCAATCCCTGGAATGCCTGGGAAGGAGAGGATGAAGGGAAAAGTGATTTGTCCAGACTTTCAAAAATTCTGCAGCAAAGTCCTCCCCAGGAGGAGACTGTGGGAACAAAGCAGTGCTGAGGAGGGAGGTGAAGGTCTGCCTGGATTAGAAACCAGCTGAAAGAGGTGGAAAACAAAGAGCAGGAATAAATGGTCGATTTCCAGGCTGGTGAAAGGTTAACGTTGAGGTTCAGCAAGTCTTGGAGACACTTCAAGGACAGCACTTACTGAACATGCAATTTCCCAACAAGCTGAAATAAGCAGGAGAGATCCTAATATAGATGGCATTTGGTGAGTTGCCTTTTCCACACAGGCTTGGACGTCCAGGTCGAGACCTCAATTTCCCTCCTCTCAGCTCCAAGGCTGGTAGGCAACAGACATATCATTTCAGGCTCCCAAGTGATCTGCTGAGATTGGAGCTTCTGGGAATACTTGAGGAAGGAGCAAAACCAACAGTGAGTTCCCAGCCTCTTGAGCAGCAAACTTTAAATGAAGTCCAGAGGGGCTCTCATCTGTTTTTCACTCAGGATTCATTCAATTGTACTCACAGTGTATGACCCTTGAGTAGGCAAGCCCTGTGCAGTTAATACAATAGGAGTTCTGAAAGAGGCACAAATGAGAAAAAGTGACTGGAAAAAACAATTTCTCTCAGCCACACACTTTAGAGAACAACCAAAGAACTTGTATGTGCATTTTCTATTTGCTAAATTAAAAACATCAATATCTCTCTTCCCCACTGAAAAAAATCTTCATTCTTTGCAATATGTAATACAAGAGCTAATTGATGATTGCCTAGTCCAGTGCAGCCACAGTGGGATCAGTGCAAATGAAAGCATAATTAATGAATAAAGTTACTTTTCTCTGATGCACTCAGTGACAAGAGCATGGATAAAAGTCTCCTTGCAGAACAGCATGTACAACTCCTGGAAATGCTGAACAAAGGAGGGACCCTCTTTTAGCTGCATATTTTTCAGCATGAGAACAGGGCACTCTGTTCTGTACCCTTTTCAAGCAGTTTCAGGGTAAAATATTGTATATGAATACATTCATAGATGCTCTTGGAAAGAGGAGTCACCTGAGAATAAATGAGCTGCCAAGACTGTATCATGACACTTCTCTGGAGAAATATTTTCCCCTGAAAACTGATTCCTGTAACAGGAGCCAAAGCACAGTCCATCTCATGGAAAACTCTGGTTGTCACAGGCTACATGTGGAATAATGGAGCACCTGAGCCAGAGAAGGTCAAATACCTGTGTGCTTTCTGGGGGTGTGCAAGTGTGAGAGAAAAGTGGGTCAAACTTCAAGGTTAATGTGTTTCACACCTCCTAGTTATGGACAGAAGGAGAAAGCACAATCCAAATGCAGATGGCATGGCTGATACCCCTCTGTCTGCATGAATTTTGTTGATCAAGGGTCAGCTTTAGAATTTAGTTTTTCTCTCCCTGAGAGCTTTTATACTTTAGGATAAAGTGGCAATGTAACTCATTTTTGTACAACTACCAGGCTCAACAGGATCAGAGAAGTCAAGCAAGTCAAAGCATGCCTGCACATCACTGTGCACCACCTTACTCTGAACAAATTGAACAGAAAAAGTGTAAGATCTCTCTGAAAAATCATTAGCTATCCATCTGGGAGAAGGGGAATATATTGCTCAATTGTATTTGTATGGCAACTTGTTTACTCCTAAACATTTTGAACATCTAACCCCAAGGTTACTAATCATTGTAAAAAGTCTTATTTGTTATTAAAAGGTGAAATTGGAAAACTGAAACATTTGGGGTTAAAACTTTCCCTGGTATGGAGTATTATGCTGAAATATAGCAGGATTTGGACACTGGCAAGGATTGAGAATTAGCCTTTTTTTTTTTTTTTTTTTTTCCTTAAGAAAAGAGAGATTGAACAATTTGTAAAATAGGGAGCACAAAAGACTTGGGACTTTTCCCCATGTCCCTGGCTTGCAGGATGGAGCTGTGAGAGCAGGGTATTTTCAAATTTCAATGGAAGAAGAACTAAGAAGAGTGGCACCTTTTAAAAACCTGGTTTTGAATAGGATACTTCAGCAGTGCTCTGATGAAGAGAAATGAGTGCAGAGATGCATTGATTTTTAGTGTGAAAATACTGCTGAAGCCTGGCCAGGCTGTGCTGCACAGAGGGACCTGCCCTGTGTGGTTATTCCATATCTCACTAATTATATTACATCTCATTAATCTCTTGCTTTCATTCAGAATACAAACAGCACTAAATTTTAATGCATGGTGTTTGTCTCATTTGTTTAATAAGTTTTTTTTTATAATTTTCTCAAGAATAAACATGCCATGACTTTTGTTTCTGAGACAGATAAATTAGCCTAAGTTTTTTTGCTATAGTTCTCCTTTTTTTTTTCCTAATTAACATTGGAGGAGAAAAATACCTGAGCTAAATATAATTCTGCTATATTCCTGATACTAGTAAAGGATTTCATTGCTTCCAAACTCATTAAGTTAGTGGTTATTAAAGTATGCAGGGTGCTCACTGTGTCATGGAAAATAACATTCTTATTTTATTACCAGTTTCATTTCCATGGTTAGCACATTGCAGCCCTAATTACATTGGATACAGGGATCCATAGTTCTGTCCTAGCCTGCATTTTCATCTGACTCTGCTTGATACTTATTATTTTCAGCTTATTATAAACTATGTCACCAGTAAGAGAAGTCACAGCAGCTTGAAGTGATAGATGATTCTAGAATCAGACTCCATGAGTGGGGTTTGTACTTCCTCAGATTTCTGATTGTCGCAGGCAAATTTCTTCTGCTTTGAATTAGAAGGTCCCATATTGTGAAGGTATCTTTGGAGCATCTGAGCATTACACAGAAAAACATACAAAACACAGCCAAGAAAAGATTTTCAAAGATTTTGTGTTTTGCCTGAAAATCTTTGGAAGCTTCATCTCCTTTACATGAGCTCCCTTCAAGCACTGAAAAAAAAAAAAAACCACAATGAGGTCAGCGAGCTCACAGTCACTGAGGGTTTTCAGTTTTCAGCATAATTTTAACACCAGAGCTGTTTTCCCCAGATTTATGTGGGACTTGGCCACCCCTGCACTCTCTGCAGGACCTGTGAATGTGACACCTCACAGACACATGGGCAGCAATCAGGAAAGTCCATCTGGACTCCCTCCAAAATTCAGCATTTCTGAAGTGGCTCAGTGTGTGTATCTATGGCAGGTGAGTCTAATCCAATCCTTCTGGAAACTGAAGGAAACTCTTAAATTACAGTTGAGGGATGTTCTATCTATGACACAGTTCAATTGACTGAAGCAAAACCAGTAAAAATCAATAATGCTATCAGGGACAAAAGGTTTTCTCTATTTAAATGGTCACAAAGGGTGGGCAACAGATTTATGTAGGTTTAACATTGACTTCAGGTGACTTTTTAAGTCTGGAATGGAAGGCAGCCTACAAGAGAGCTGGAGAGGGAATTTTTAGAGGGGGATAGAGGGACAGAACGATGGGTGATAGTTTCAGACTGGAAGAGAGTAGGGATAGATTGGATATTGGGGAGGAATTGTTCCCTGTGAGGGTGGGGAGGCCCTGGGGCTGCCCCTGGATCCCTGGCAGTGTCCCAGGCCAGGCTGGATGGGGCTTGGAGCAACCTGGGACAGTGGAAGGTGTCCCTGCCCATGGCAGGGGGTGGCACTGGATGGGCTTTAAGGTCCCTTCCCACCCAAACCATTCTGGGATTTTATAATTCTATTATTTTCGTCATCTGATGAATAGAAATGATCAGTGCAGATTAAATCCATGCATTTTAACACAGCCTTACACACACACAGCCAGTGCAGGTGAATATTCATCAGCAGCCCTCCATCCAGCTCCAATCACAGCTCACTGCAGACTCCAAGGAACAGGTGATTTTTGCCTTTGTTATGAACAAAGAGCAATCACATTAGAGAGCTTTCTCATTCTCCCAGTAATAAGCTTGAGATGACATTTCAGGAAGTGTTTTGTGTCTCACATAACAAGGCTGTTTGTACATTTTCTAATGGAAGCTGTACAAAGGTATACAGCACAAGGAGCTAGTGCTTGATTTTTTTTTTTTTCTATAAGCTGAGAGTGAGTTAAATGTAAAATTATAGTAATTGTGAGCTGTTTTAGTATTGCCTGTTATGTACTAGGCTGCATTTCAGTTATGGCTTTCCCCTATCTGCAGGGGAATTCTGAAGCTGTTACTCTGCACTGTATCAAAAAGGCAGAAGTGTTTAGGGATTGCTGATTTTCACAGCCAAAATTTCAGTAAAAATCGTCTCCAGGAGCAAATATGTATATGAGCATTATTTGCTGTTTATATTTGGGGAAATTAAGACATAGGAGAACAAGAAGGGCAAAGCAGAGCAGGAGACAGGGCCAATGTGGTTCCTCCCTGGTGAAAGCAAGCAGTACCTACACTGTTCATTAAAGCTGAAGGAAAATCTTTAAAGGGAAAATCTGTGAGAGTAATCTTTAAAAAATGCTTTAAATACTCATGGGCTGAACTGAAATAAAAACCCAAAAGAAAGAGAAACCAAAATCCCATTTATATCTTCAAGATGATAAAAGTTTTGAGTAGCCAGTGTGAGCCTGCTGGGGGATTCAGACATGGTGACACTGCCTAGGACAAGATCTGACTATTTTTATTTTGTGTATTCATTTCTGAACTTTAGAAAAATGTGTATATTTATGAAATTGACATGCATGGTCAGGCAGCAATATGAAAATGACCTGTGCAGATCTCTGCTAAAGGTGTGTAATGCATTTACCTCCTTTAAGTCATACCTGAGGGGAACATGAGCTGCTGAATCCATTGATTATATCTTAGAAGGGCAGTGATTTACAGTTTCATCAGGGACACTGATGAAATGTATGGATGACAAAGAGGACACCACTTGGGCAGAGGAGGCAGAAGGGTCAGGAGTGATGCTGAGCCTGGGAAGAAGGGAGGGTATTTTAGTTTTGTTGCATTCCATACTCTCCTCCTCTGTTACAACTAATTGGCAATAAATTAAATTACTTTCCCCAAGTCAAGACTTCTGCTTGTGACATTAATAGGTGAGAGATCTCCCTGTCCTCATCTTGACCCAGGAGAGATTTTTTTCCATAATCCTCCCTGTTCCTGTTGATGGAGGAGTGATCAAAAGGTACCTGGTGACCAGCTGAGGCAGTGCCACCAGCAAGAGCTGTGATTGTATCTGCAAGTGAGAGAAAGCAACTCCAAACCTCCACTTTAGACCCTTAAATGCACTATTTATCTAATTATAGCTCATTTATATCAAAGTGCAGGGTAGTTCCTGAGGAAAAACTATAAAGGCCTCTCACTGGGCTGCTTTTGGAATACAATCAATGCATAAAAATTCAACAGATGAATGCATCTTGTGAATTTTGGAGCTTTTTTCTTACTGGGAAAGAGGAAAGAGTTTGTTAACTGTGTTCATTCAATTGTTCTTAGGCCTTTATTGATTCACTTATTGCTATAGCACTCAAATTAGTATGATTGATGTGACATCTGCTAAAATTAAATGATTTTGATTTATTAGGGCTGTGGAAAAATATGATTTTACAGTTTCTTTCTGACTCTAAATGTGAAGATTTTTTTTTTTTTTTTTTTTTTTCCCAGCAAAGGGACCCTTTAAAAGACCTTAAAGGTTTACTACAGGGCTGGAATAATGCTTTGGGGTAATGAATCCAGGAAAAGTCCCATCAGAAGTACACAAGAATGTTTACTGACCTGCTGAGGATGGTTAAAAAGAGCTGAAGAATAGGAGTAGGAGTGTCTAGATCAGGGAACCACTTGTGTCCCCTTTCCCTTAAATGCCACTGATTTCTTTGCTGCAACATCAGAGTGTTTTTATCTCAGCAGAACCGTAGACTCACTTCATTTAATGAAGTTAAACATCCTAAAAAGAGATGGAAACTCTGATGTGAGGAGCAGACAGGACCTTCCCCCTGCCACTTCTACCCCAAAAACCCAAACAAACCCACAGGTTTAACTTTTGAGCCCTGATGTGAAGAACATCATGGTACAGGAATGATGTCCTACTTGGGCTGAGTAAATAGGAAAAAAAATGATGTTGTGATTTTGGGATGCCTTGAAGAAGTTAATGGTTTAAACACAATATCTGAGCACAACAACAGAATGAAGCCTTTGGGGAGTTGGATGGTGTAAAGGATGGACTTATACACTGAACACAGAGAATCACAAGTTGTAATGGGAAGGAAGCTTGTGAAGATGATAGAAAATGTCACAAATATCACCCAGGGATTTAACTGTAAACCTTGTTTTAGTCCTGCCAGAAAGCAGCTCAGGATGTTCCCAGGTCGATAAGCCACATAATAAACACTCAGTCTTTGTTTCTTTATTATGTCCCACCTGACTGTGATATCTTTTGCAGTGTGTAATTAAATGTTTCAACCTCGTGTTGTGGTTGTTGTTTTAATCATTTTTCTTTCTTCCTGTCATTATAATCTCCATCCCTTTGCCACATGACCTTGACCATTGTAACTCTAGCTGCATCTTTAGAAAAAGAAGATGCATTCCTTGATTGCTTGAGTCAGAGGAGAATAAAGCCCATGTTATTGGACAAGTAGCCTGACATAATCCCTTTACTGACTGCCATGGACAAATTCAGTTGTCTGAAATGAGTGTGAGGAATCCCCTAGGAAGAGAACAGGAAAGGGATTTCTGCAACAAAGACTTGTCCTAGAGAAACTGTAAGAGAAAATGTAAAACCACCAAGAGACAGGTGTCTTGTAGTGCAGCTTGCAGGGAAAGAAGGATCCACACAGTCTGAAGGAAAAAATTGTATATGCAGACAGAGAGGCATCTTGAGCTGTAAAATCTCCTGGGGTTTCAAGAGTAGCTGTCAGCTGGGGTTAAACAACCTGTCAGCTGGTCCAAGGCAAGGAGGTATTTCAGGAGCTGCTAAAGGAAGGCAGAAATTGAGACTCATTCTTTGCTCAGGAGCTGATGGGGTTATCACAGTGCCCTGGTGTTTAACATGGTGTTTGAGACAGGCACAGGGAGGATCCCTGCTGACTGTGACATGGCTGGGTCACCGTGTCCCATTGCACCTCACACTGGCTCTGGACTCTTACATCAACATGATTTGCACCTTTGTTTTTCTATTTAATCACCTCTAGTATGATTATGCCTTTATTTTGGTTTTCCTCTTATGAACATGGCAAAGATAATTGCTATGGGGCAGATTTGCCCTTTTATTATTACCCTCCTCCTTTTCTTTCTGTTGTTTCACTGCTGTCTTGAAGTAGTAAAATATCTTTTTTTAATATATGTAATATATATGTACCCACTAAAAACTTGAATAAATGTAGATATCTCTATGTTTCCAACATTGTCAGTGAGTCTTTTGAAGTTACCTGAAGTTATAAAAACGAGCTCCACTAAGGCAGCAGGCTCATTATTGGAGCAGAGCTCCATCCCTATCAAGTCACACTCCAGGTGCTCATTCCCACTCCAATCCTGTAACAAATTAGTGATTCTAAAGAGTTCTCCTATGGCAACTGCTGGGCTGGCACATCCTGGCTTCTGTGGCTGTGGCAATGCCATATCAAGGGGTTAGCAATTCCCTTGATTTCCCAAAAGTAATAAGGAGAAGAGAATGCTGCATTTCCAGCAGAAGTTTATTGAGCAAGGAGGACATTATGAGATACTTCCATTTAAATTAGGAGAGTTAAAAAGGTGCTTTCTACTTGGATACAAATTTCCCCCCAAGGACCCTGAAATGGGCTTACCTAAATTACAGGCTACTCCCTGGCTGCTCTTGACCTTAAAATAGATGCAAAGAAAAGAGAATAAGTGTTCCCTTTATGTCTGTTGTAAAAAACCCTAATTTGAGTCTATAGAACATGGACCTATTTTATTATTATTATATTATAATTTGAAGACTTTCAGTATTGGTGTGAACTGGATGTGACAAGGTTTATCTGCTCCAGCCCTTTCAGGGTCTACCACGAAATTCTTGAGCTCAGTGTGACTATGGTGACAAAAATCAAGACAAAACCATGAGTGTTTAATACATTCTTTAATATAAAAGTGAAAACTCATGAAAGAAAGTAAAAAACAAGAGTCATCAGATATGTGAGCACTAATAGGATGTGTTTGGGGAAAAGACTGAAAGGAAAAAAATGAAAAAGAAGTCTAAAAAAAAACCAAATTGATTGTTTATGCTGTGAATTAATCAGTTCTGACTTCTAATATCCTGCCTGCTTAATAAACCTTAAGTAGGAAGGTAGCAATGCACTCTCCTTATTACATATGGGAAATCAATGGGATTGCCAACCCCACTAAATGTTATTAGCAGAACATCCGAGTCAGGGAGCTGCCACTTTAGCAGCTGCCATATGAGCCCTGCTCAGAAATTAGTGCTTATCTGTCTTGGATCCCAGGCTCTGGAAATGAACTCCGGGGACACCATGGGATAAGGAGAGAATTTCATCCTATTAATGTGTTTGCATGAACTGCAGAAATAACAGGGGTGTGGGGTCTTCTCTTCTCTTCTCTTCTCTTCTCTTCTCTTCTCTTCTCTTCTCTTCTCTTCTCTTCTCTTCTCTTCTCTTCTCTTCTCTTCTCTTCTCTTCTCTTCTCTTCTCTTCTCTTCTCTTCTCTTCTCTTCTCTTCTCTTCTCTTCTCTTCTCTTCTCTTCTCTTCTCTTCTCTTCTCTTCTCTTCTCTTCTCTTCTCTTCTCTTCTCTTCTCTTCTCTTCTCTTCTCTTCTCTTCTCTTCTCTTCTCTTCTCTTCTCTTCTCTTCTCTTCTCTTCTCTTCTCTTCTCTCCTCTCCTCTCCTCTCCTCTCCTCTCCTCTCCTCTCCTCTCCTCTCCTCTCCTCTCCTCTCCTCTCCTCTCCTCTCCTCTCCTCTCCTCTCCTCTCCTCTCCTCTCCTCTCCTCTCCTCTCCTCTCCTCTCCTCTCCTCTCCTCTCCTCTCCTCTCCTCTCCTCTCCTCTCCTCTCCTCTCCTCTCCTCTCCTCTCCTCTCCTCTCCTCTCCTCTCCTCTCCTCTCCTCTCCTCTCCTCTCCTCTTATTAATATTTAATAAATTCACAGGTCAATCTGCCTTTTTCCAATCCAATTTATAAATTATTCACAGGTTCATCTATTTTTTTCCCTCTATTGTTGGCTCAATCATTGTGAAAAATATATCTTGTTCACCAGCTACATTTCATTGTTGCTTAATATATATATTTAAGAAAGGAAGTTGGAGTGCTTCCAATGTGCACATAAATAATTGTTTAATGCAGTGTTCTGGAGCACTTTGCTGTCTTAAAAACTCTAAAAATAAATACATTTTTAAAAAAAATAAAAGAGAAAATGATAAACAGAACACATCAAAAGTAAAAATCTAATAATTAATGTTCATTTGCTTTGGTTCCAAGTTCTATGATAAGCCAAATTAGGTAAAATGTTGAGATGGGTGGGTTCACCCCTTTTCTTTTTGGGATAAGGTGAAGCCCCAGGCTCAGAGCATCCAAGCTCAGGAAGGAGGGGACTATGGAAACATCTCTTCAGGAATCTTCCCCATATTCTGAAATTTCTCTGCACCTGAGCATCTTTCAGGACAGGACAAGGACGACTTGTTTCCCCAGGCCATGAGGTATTAAAGGTAAAAATCAACTTTTTCATCCCAGTTAGGGCTCAAACTCAGGTGAGATTTTTATCTTTCATTTAACACTAAGCCCTTGTTATAATCTTTCAGAATTACATGTTAAAAACTTGTCTTAACTTAATTTCCTTGCTTGAAATTAGGAGATATCTACGTCTATATATTAATATTGTTATACAAATATAAATATATATATTCTGTGCTTTCTGTGGTTAAATATTATGTCTGAATATAAATCCTTCTGGATAAATTCTGCTGTTTTAGCAATCTATTTCTTCCTGAGATTCAGTTCTTGGCCCCATTCTGGCCCAATCTCCCTGGAAGTGACCCACAATGGAGTGCAGTGCACAGCCTGAATTAAGGACATGCAGATATGAGGGCAGACACCTAAATTAATTCCCTGGCTTTGCATTTAGTCTCCTCTGTGCTACCAGTGATGAAAAAACGAAGGATAGGGCACTTGGAAAGAGAACTTTGCCAAGGCAGTGGATTTAAGGAGACTTTGGCTGCCATTGTTGGAGGGCAATGACCTTGGACACTTCCAGGGATGGGGCAGCCAAACATTTCCCAAGAAGTCTCTCAAATCTGTGGGAAAGATGGAGCCACTGCACCAGAAAACAAGAATTTAAGGCATTCTGTGCAAGCAGCCACTAAAAACTGCAGCTGCCATGAGAACACTGAATTGCTGGGCTGTGCTTTCTGCTGCTTGTCAGAAAATTCTGGGTTAATATTTAATTGGTAAGTGATGATTCTGCATAATTGCATAGATTCTGCATAATTTGTGTAGATTTGCCAGGCTTCAGCAGTATCCCTTCCATTAATTGTCTTCTCTGCACCCCCCAGAGATTGTCAGGAATAAACAGCCTTTAGTTTTTGAGATATACTTTTGTTTGCAGCTGTTTTTATCAGCAGCTTGCTCATCCCACACCAAGGCACAGGCATAACTCAGAACCTGTGAATTTATGGTGGTTTTTTTCCCCCCACTCAGGTGCTGGTGTGACTGATGGCTCTGTGGAACTCAGGGTTTGATCAATTATTTTCCTGCATGTAACAAATCATGTTGCAATCACATCTTGCAGCTGGAAGCTTCAGAGAGCAACACAAGTCACTTTTTAAATGGAGAATTTAAATTACATGAGTCATTTTTAAATCACTTGATAAAAGACTAGACAGGAAGGGGGATTGTAAGTGTTTGATACTGCTCCAGTGATCATTCTTATTGTTACAAATACAAACAATTTGGGATTTTTCCTCACTTCTGTGCTCTGCTAAAAAGCACTCTGCCTCTCCAGAAAGCCTGAAAAATACAAATAACTTGTGCAGTTCAATATCAGCCTCGATTATCCTCTCACATAACCTCCAGAGGAGGGTATTTTTTGGTGGCATAGCCAAATTCTGTACAAGAAAAGTAAATTATTAAAATATTTATGCTCCTAGCACATGATTTTAAAAAATTCCCACCCCAGACTGAGTATTTTTGTTTTCCAGTTTCACTACTTGCAACACCAATATAGATATTTAGTTTCTATATAGAGTGAACTTTACTAATGCTCTTCAGCTGAATTTTTTATTTTAACTCATAGGGTCATTTTAAATATTCAAATCCATACTTTGGTTGGTTCTTATGGATGAAGGGAAGACATCTGAATTTTAAGGATGCTTTTTAGAGAGTTCTGTCCAGAAGCCATTTTCCCTGGGCAAACTTGGTTTCTTAAAGTTGTCGATTTTCTTTTTTTCTTTTTCCCTCTTTCTCTTTGTTTTCTTTGTTTGCTCACAGAACTTCACTATGGGTGAAAAAAAAACATCTGAAATGCAGATAAAAGAATAAACTTAGCTCTTTTTAAGTGGCAAAAAGCAGAATGCTTTTCCTTGCCCATCAAAAGTAATCCTATTTTTGCATTTAAGAACATTTTACTCATTATTCCTGAGTGAACACTATTCAGATTCTCCCAGGGTTTTCCCCTTGTTTTGGGTTTGCTGCTGACCTGCAGAACTCTGAAGATTTGCTCTGGATTTGGTTCTGGACATTCTCAACTCATTTTGCCATGTCCTACAGAACCTCCAGGAATATTAACCTTTATACTTCCATTAATTTAATAAATATTGTATTATTCACTTAAAAATTAATGAAGAAGGAAACAGAATGGATTTGTACACTTGAAGAGCCAATTTGAAAAGATTGATAGAGCTTTTCCTATCTCCTATTTTGAGGATTATGTGACAATCCACCACTTTGGTGAAGCCATGGAAAAGGCAGATGTTTTCAGGAAGAGCATTTTCTCTAATTACTGGGAATTATTAGTGTTACCAGGAAGAATTTAAGCCTTGCATTGAGCATTTCATACAGTTCTTGCTTTCAGGATTAATTCCAGATGGAGTGGATGCAGAGAGAGCTCACAGGAATGGTAGAATTGGAGTCCCTTCCCATGTGAAATGCAGGTGACAGATGGTTCTGGATATTTTTTATTTTTTTTCTTCATCTGAGCATACCAAAGTCTGGGAGGAGATGCAGTTGTTTTCCACAGATGCAATAATTAAAGGATGGTCACTGGAGAAGGAGCACAGTCTCCTGTGGAATGACAACAATGGCACAAGGGCAAGAAATTTAAATTAACCATGGTTATTTATTAATGCAAACCCAGAAGGATTCTAATAATAAGTTGAGTTAGAAAATTGTGAGTCTTTAACCAAAGGGAGGGAAAGGGGCTTGTTCTAAGATAAAACCAGTCCATGAAGGGAGTGAGTGATATGACTGGATGGTACTTGGTAAATTTGTTACAGACACTTAGAGTAGTGTAGTAAACATTCAATCTGATAAAACTTTTAAAATAGTTTGCTGTGTGCTAAATATTCCATGTACCACAGTGAGAAAATTCTTCAATTGATACAGGCCTCACTCACAGCAGAAAAAACAAGATCACAATTTCTGGGACAAATTATTTCACTGCTCTTTCATTTGTCAGTATCTTTATGCACATTCAGGCACCCCTCTTAAAAATTTCTATTGTCACGTGAAATATTAGCTTTGCTCATGGCAGAATTTGCAAATTCAGAACTACCCAAGAAATCTTGTATTGCTTGCCCTGCTTGTCTAGATTTCTTATTTGCCAGAGCTAAAATGACATTATTAGAACAAGGTATTTTTCCCAGGCTCTGTAATGATATTTATATCCAGGGATGATCCAGTGTAGGATACAGATTCTCAATATTCACAGAAACATCCTAATCTTTGGGATAAAAATATTTTAGTCTAAGAGAAGATGAGGAATCTGCACAGGTGAAGCTTCAGGTTAGAGCTGCATTTTCAGCTTTGGCATCTAAAAAGATGTTTTTAAGAACTTTTTCTTTTAGTGGGTTTCCTAGAACAGAAAGATTTTATGGAGAGTAGAAAATAAATGGTAAAGCTCTAAAGAAATATTTTAATATTATCATAAAGCAGCTGGAAGAATACTTATGTAGATTTTTAGGTATCTGTTCAGTGTTTTTAAATTTTGAAATATGCAAATTTAAATTGCATTAATTCTTAGCTTCTCCACAAGTTGATATCAAGCACTTGAATTTTTAATATGTTTTAGGTAGAAAGTAAATTCCTTTAAAACAGAATTAAAATATAATAAAAAGAAGATTTTTTACCCCAAAATTTTTTTTATCAATTAGCTTAGAAATTATAGTAGTTAAGTTGTACAATACTGATTATTTCAGTGGTGCAAAACTTTGAAAATCACCAAAACTGATGTTTTGAAAACTGAGTTTTTACCTAAAAGAAGCCTCTATGTCTATTTTATAAGTAGGTCACCAGGATTTTACAAAAAGTCAAGCTGTTGAAAAATTTTTGATGTTTGAAAATGGTTTCAAAAAACCTCTTCCCTCATTTTCGCTGAAAGAATATTTGTTACTATATGGATTTTACAGAATGAATTCAATATTTCACAGATATTTTTATTTAAAAAAATATTATTCATAACCAAGCCACATATTGTGTTTCAATATTTTTAATGTAATTTAGTGACTGAAGGGAAAGTTCAGCCTTTCTCTTTTTTCACTTTTCAATTTTTTTCTTGTTGGCTCTTTTTTCCTCCCTTGTAATACCAATATTTCCTGGAACAAGTAACATTTCTTTGCCTGGTTTAGTTCACCAATGAGTTTGCAGAATGTTTGTTATTAGAGCCTTCCCAGCATAAAGTAAGTCAGAAATGACCAAAAAAAGGGAAAGAATCTTATTTTCAGCATGGATGCATCTTCAGCTTCTATTGGAATTACAGACCCCAATTGTTGAGCAGAATACCCACAATGATTGAACAACAACAAAAAGATATTTCACCACACTTTAAAACATTATAGGAATTGTCTTTTTATCTCTTTACCTTGACTTACAGCAGTTCAGGGAACGTTAGAAGTAATTAAGGATTTTCTGGTTTATTCTGCAAAGCATTCTTCTGTCATTAAAACTCAGAATATTAGGAGTGATCAATATCCAGGAGTGGTTTTTGCTTGGTGAGCAATGCAGGGAGTTCAGTGAGAAGCTGTCTGGTGTTGTGAAGGATACTCCCACAGGGACATTAAATCCAGTACAATTAGCAGCCTAAATATGGTTAAATGTGTAGAGCATCACTCAGAACTAAATAATGTATGTGTTACTCCAAAGAACATCAGGAATTTATGAATTTCTATTAAGCCTCTTTCACTCAATTTTTCATTAAACATGAGAGCTGTGACCTATCTGGAGATTTCTGGTTAAATTAAGGTAATTGAAGACTGCAACCAGCTAAGGTGAGAAAGGAGCACATGGAAATTAGTTAATGTAAATCAAAGGTAATGAAGAAAATTAATGTGGAAATGTGGAGTTTGTTTTTTTTTTTTTCCACAATATCACTTTGCTTGCTATAAGCAATATTGCCCCAGATGAGAAATAATTCTGAAATCCAGGAAATCCAGCATTCTGATGTCATTCCAATGGCACTTTGTTCATCAAGGGTGGGTCAGGTCTTCTAAACAAGTGGGGATTTTCCACAGGAAGGGATGCAAAGGGGTCAGGATGACCTGGACACCAAAGGGGTTTCTCCATGAGTGAATCCATGGAGATCCTGCAACCATCAGGATTGGAAAGGAGCTCCAGGATCACCAAGTCTAGCCTTCCATCCTGGGCAGCCTGTGCCAGTGCTTCCCTCCTCCCATGAAGAAATTTTCCCTAAAATCCAGCCTGACCCTCCCCTGGCACAGCTTGAGGACATTCCCTATTCCCTGGGAGAATATTATATATCCTCCCCCATGATGGTGAACTTCCCCCAGGGACAGACAAATGAAGCTTTACTTGCAACCATCACAAAGGCCACTTTTTTTTGGCAGTATCCTGGCATTAAGAACAAAATTCAGGATTAAAAGCAGCTCAAGACACAGGATGCCAGAAAAGGGCAGAGATTCAGGGCAATGTCCAGCAGATTTTGCTGTTGAAACACTCACAAACTCAGGAGACTGCTTTATTTTTTGGCCATGTCTGGCAATTCTGTAGAAAACACCAAATAATTATTAAACATCCTGAAAATACCATATTATTAACTCAGACATCTTGGATTAGTGGGAAATAATTTAATTTTGACTAAAATTAAGCACAGCAACCCCAAAAAATTAAACCAAAAAAGTGAACTTGAGATTTTTTTTTTATCTGAGTATTGGATTGAAATTACACTGTAACACTGTGGTCTTTCTCTGTCTCCCTGCACTTGGTTTTCAAGTTTCTGAAATTGTACCTTTCAGACCTCAGCAGGAGATGTATGAAAAACAACAAAAGTGAAGCAAATAAACCATCTGTTGTTGATATTTTTGTTTTCTGCATCATTTACCTTGAGCAAAGAATGGTATAAAAAAATTGTTATTTTCAATTGACCATTTCCATTTACAGTCAAAATTTTATTATGAAGAGCCAGGGATATCTGCATCTAAAAATAATGTTCTCAAAATGCAGGTATAAAGACTTCTAGATATAATGCATTTAATTACATTTATGATTAAAAGATAAGTCTTTAATGAGATTAAAAAAGACTACATAATTCAAATTGTAAATTACAGATGGTGATAGAACATTGTATAGCAAACAGAGAGTAGCTGTTATGTCTCATTTCAACTTATCTGGATGAAACTATAATTTCCTTCGTACTCTAAACTTGTAATAATAAAATATCAAAATGGGACATTATTAGTAATTTAAAAAGTAAATTATTTCATTTTTTCCTACAAATTTTCAGCCATTAGTAATCTGAATAGGTACTACCTTGTGGCAACTTTGAACTTTAAAAAAAGCATGTCAAAAATGTCACATATAATGTATTTAATTTACACTTTTTTTGGTCTGCCTAATCCCTTTGTGTAATGAAATCAATGAAAAATTAATGGACTCTATGCAAGATGTTCTTAGATATCAGTACCTTAAAATTGTCATCATTAAAGGTGTCAAAATGTTATTAAAGGCCTTTTTTTTTGTTTGTTTGGACAGACCTGCATGGACCAATAAATGAACCAAAGAAGATGCCAAAATGCATCCAGATGGTCACAGCCACACAAATCCTGTATCCTTGCAGAGTCACAAACGACAGTTTGGAACAAATTCTTGTTCCTCTGGAATGTGTTCCTTAGGCAGTTGAGTTGTAGCTTTTACTAACTTAGAACAGGTTAGATGAGATGCTTTTACTGAAATAAAATGAAGTGATGAATGTGAAGTGCTTGCTGCTGTCACTGGGCTGCAGTCACTGGTTTGGGGATGCTGAAGCCAAAGCCTTTTGGCTGCTGGGGCAGTGCAGTGTGTGCAGGGTGGGACTGAGGAGAAGGCGCTGCCTGGGCTGGGGGATGTGGGGACACCAAGCCCTTGTGACTTGTGGCACAGGGTGTGTGTTTGGTGCAAAAGCCCCTTTATTTGTGTCCAGTTCTCTGCTGGAGAGCTGCCCTGGTGCAGAGACCATTCTGTAGGATCTCTGCAGGAAGGAGAGCTCTCAGCCCTGCCAAGCAGATTTTGCAGAACTCCCTGTTCTGCAGGGAGCAGCTCCCAGGCTGGTTTGTGGAACTCACTGGGAGGCACACGGGGATGTTCCTGCCAGGAGATGGATCCCACTCTGTGTCAGGAGCCCCCAGGGCGCTGCAGCACTAAAATGCATTTGCAGATGCAGCTCCTGCTGCCTCCCTGAGGATGTGCTGAGAGCCCGAGCCGAGAGGAGCCGTGCCTGGCACAGCCATTCTCCAGCTGGACACTGCAGGATCCCCAGCCTGCAGTGCTGGGCCCTGCCTGTCCCTGGCTCTCAGCACAGCAGCTGCTGCTCTGTCTGTGCAGGGTCACTCCTCCTCTCCAGAGGAGCCATTCCAGGAGCTGTGCCAGAGCCGCCCGGGCTCCCTGAGCACCTCGAGGAGCTGCAGCACTCGGGGTGGCAGCCCGGCCTTGCCAGGCTGGGAATCTCCTGCTGCTCACACAGAGGGTGCTGTGGCCTGAAAGGCTCTGTGTGTGCCAGGGTGTTCAGAGGGAAAAGGGAAAACCCTCCTGAACTCAGCAAAGGGGAGCTGCAGCCACTGAGGGGGTGCTGAGCCCCTCCAGTGCCCATCTGGTGCTGAGGAGCTGAGCCATGGAATCCCAAATCCCAGAGTGGATTGGGGTGGAAACAACCTTAAATCACACCCAGTGCCACCCCTGTCATGGGCAGGGACACATTCCACTGTCCCAGGTTGCTCCAAGCCCCATCCAGCCTGGCCTGGGACACTGCCAGGGATCCAGGGGCAGCCACAGCTTCTCTGGGCACCCTGTACCAGGGACTCACCACTCTATTTAATTTCTTCTGTATATCCCATCTAACCCTGCTCTCTGTCAGTTTGAGCCCATTCCCCCTTGTCCTGTCACTCCACTGTGTAAATCATCTCTCTCCATCTTTCTTATAGCTCCTTCAGGCACTAGAAGTTGCTTTTAGGTCTCTCTAGAACCTTCTCTTCTCTAGACTGAACAATTCTAACTCTTCCAGCCTGTCTCCACAGCAAAGATGCTCCAGCCCTTGGAACATCCTCCTGGACACTTTCATGAGTCCCTGCTGTCTATGGAGAAGAATCCCAATGGAATTAGATGCCCAGCTGACCTTCTTTGGGTCTGTTTCCCCCTGTGGAATGATATTTATCCAACAGCAATATAAAGATGTAACCTGCAGGCAATATCCAAGGGCTCTGCCTTGTTTTTATTGAGCTGTGCTTTGGGAAATCACCAGGAGCACTCCAGTGCTGTTCTGCCAGTTCACTCAGGTCAGACATTCCAACAAACTGTTCATCCATCAGAAAAATATGTTGAGGATCTGGCCATGTGTAGTTATTAAATATCATATGGCACCTTGACAGGAATGTTTTAGCCTGCTGAATCTCCAGGGAGATAATTACACTCTCCTACTCCAAGAAGCTTTCCCACCCCTAAAATTTCTTTATTTCCTCTCATAAACTGTTGTGCAAAGTGCAGTGGGATGGGAAGGGTGGGAATGATCCTGGCAGGTGTGGCACACGATGTAAGACCCATAAAATGCTGTCAGCCTCTGGTTTGAGGTGAATTATGCACTCCTAAATTTACAGCCTGGGTGTTGAAATGTGCAGTGTGTGTATAAAGGGTGGCTCAATCCAGACAAAAAAAAATTGCATCATCAAAAAATTTCTTTAATAGAAAGCGAGAAAACACCAAGAGAATCTCTCCCTGGGGGAAAAATATTAAAAAAAAAAGGATTACTTTGCTAAAAAACCCCAGTAGAAATTAGGGAAATGCCAGGGAAACTTGGTTAAAAAAAAGAGACAACCTCTCCTTGTTAGGTAAATAAAAAACAAACAAAAGTAATTAATTTTGAACAGGGAAAAATACTTCTTGCTGAGGTTGTTATTAGTAAAGGCTTGGATATCTTCCAAGGTCAAGTTTTTATAGCTGTTAAAATTCATGGAGTGAACAGGCAAAGTGGGAGTTCCTACAGCTTCATGCAGTTCTGTTCATTAACATACAAACTACCCCCACATGTTGTTAATTTTTGGACAAATTTATTCTTAAATGCTTCTAGGAAAAGAAGAAGAAGAAAAAAAAAAAAAAGAAAATATTTAACAAGAAGAAATGTTTTGGTACTGTAATGAAGAAATGTTTTCTTTTCCTTCTTCTTATGTGAAAAATGGTGAATTTTATTCTGGAAGTTAAAAATTTCAAGGTCAATTCCTACTGTGAGATGCTACAGCACAAGCTTGTGGGTAAAGCAAAAGAGGAACACAGATGAATCATAAAGAAATGTTTATTAGGATAATAAATAAACAATAAACATAGCAATAATAAATACATTTTCAAAAGAGCTCCAGGCTCCAGCAGGGAAATATTGCTGCTGATGGAATATCTGAAGAGAAAAATTGTAGGGAAAAAAAAAACTTTTTTTTTTTATGTAATAGGAAAGAACTGCAGAGTAGTACCAGGTTTGGGGAGCTCTTAAATTACTTTCAAGAGCTCAGACCCTTTTTATATCCCACTGTTAACAATTCTCTGGAGAAAGAGAGCTTTGTAGAACTAAGGGCAAAGACTAAGAAATTTTCCTCCTTTTTATATTACTTGTTTGTTCTGAAGACAGAACATTTTTAATGGATCTGCAGCACATGTTTAAAGGAAAATAAATTAAAAGCCTAAAATAATTTCTCTAAAAGTTCTATAAAATTCTGTAGAAGGAAATACTTTAAATGTAGAGGATGAAGAATGTGACACAGAATTGTAAATAATTAAATTATCATAATTGCATGTGAAATTCCTGGTATACAGAGTCATTATATTTCAGTCGTTGATTTTCATATATTATATATATAAAAGACAAAATTTCAAAGTAGAAAGGTCAGTGAAAACACAAATAAAATTCCCAATTATATTTTCTAGTCAGATGCCACATTTTTTGGGCACTCATGATTCTTTATAATATATAAAACAAACTGAACCCAACTAAGCAGTAGAATATATTATCTCCTAAAACTTACAACATTTTTTTAATCTTACATAAATCTAGAAACTTTTCATCTAAATTAGAATCATAAGACTGAATCCAGCTTCATGTCTGCAACCATGCTGGGAATACCATGAACAACCCCAAAATCTCTTCCCAGCACTCTCTACTATATAATGAAAAAATTCATGCATAAGAGTTAAGTATATAATATTATAATATATTACATTTTATTTTCACATCTACAGCACAATATAGAATAATTATAAATACAATGTGCACAAATTCTATTATAAAGAGAATCAGAAAATAAATATTCAGCTTCTGTTTTTGGTAAAGCAAGAAAATGAGAAATATCAAAAGCTAGAACTCCTTTAATTTAACTCATTTTTCTTTGTTTGGTTTTTGCAAGTTTTACCTTTTTTCAAGGCAGGAATCCTGGATATGATACTCCAGAGGCATACTTGGAAAACTCTGGGTCTTTCAGTAATAAACATTAAATTCCCCATGAAAATCCCAGGCTTGACCTTTCAGGTGCCACTTTTCTTCTCAATGAAGCCCAGCTGCAATGGACTTTGAACAATTTGTACTTTCAGTAAATTTTATGTCACAACTGGTGATCTTGGCTTTAACTGAAAACACTTTGGACTTTGTTCATAGCAAACTCGACACTTTTAAGGATTTTCAGCCCAGCCCAGAGAAGCTGTGGCTGCCCCTGGATCCCTGGCAGTGGCCAAGGTTGGGTTGGATGGGGCTTGGAGCAACCTGGGATAGTGGAAGGTGTCCCTGCCCATGGCAGGGGTGGAACTGGATTGGGATTTAAGGTTCTTTCCAACCCAAACCATTCCATAACTCTGTGATCAAGGACATGGATGTATGACTGCTCCCAGCTGTGAATTAACCAGGTAAAATTAAGAGGCAGACCAGTTTGTTCTCTCATTTACCTCACTTTTCAGTAGTGTTGATCATTGCCACTTTCTTTTTCATGCAGAGCATGTTGGCTGTGGAGGTGAGAATATTAACTCTTTAAATCATTATGGAACTGGAGAAATTATACAGCTGTGTTTCCAAAGAAAATTAATTAGTGGGGACTCTCCTGATCATGTTGGAAATGTAGTTTTATTATGTATATATGAGGGAGGTAGGAAGTGGCAGGAAGGTTAATAGATAAATAAAAAAATTAATTCAGTTGTTGTGATAAATCAGCTGAGACTCCTCTTTCTTCACACAGGAAAAGCCAACTCTTTATTCACATAATTAATTTTTATACAGTTTTTCCAGACCTCATGTGCAACTTCAATTGGTTCACACCTTTCTAGCCAATTACTCTATTGGTTAGTGAAAGGTGCTTTACTTGTCCATCAAATCTCTCCATTCTTGAATTATTTCCATATCTCTTCACTGATTCTCATGGGACAAATCTATTGTTTATCCAGGTGCAGCTGTTTTCCAGCCAGGAACAGTTTGTTGTGTTAACAAACCTTTCATACCAAGATTGCCTTTGCCTGGGAACTTGCAAGCTGCTCTTAGAAGTGACAGTCTAGCTTTAATTTACCAGAGGAGGCCTGATTTTATGAGGCCTTCCTTTTATAATTTCTTTACCTGTCTACAGTATTCAGTCATCTTCTGAACTTCCTTTCGAAAAGGTCCTATTTTTATTTGCCTTAGGATATGTTTTTTTGGTTTGTTTTTTTGTTCCCCCAGAGCTTGTAGAGCTTTCCATTTCTCAAAACAAGAAAGGCTGCATCAGCTTGGAATAATTTGCTGACATGAAACAGGTATACAGAACTTCACATTTGTTTTGTAAAGTTTCTACAAATACCAAAATAATGAGGGGAAAAAAAAGTTCCAAAAGTTGTTCAATACCAGCTTACAGAGCAGAGCAATGCAGAGTGAATTAAATAATGCAAGACATTCACTCAAATAAATCTGGATTGATCAACAGCAGTCAAGAAATATCCTTGGAGCAAAAAGAAGCAGCAAGATAAGAAGAAAAAGTGTCTGATTTAATACAGAAATAATGCTTAGAATTTACAGTGATTATATAGGCTTATTTCAGGGATGATATTGAATGTACAGAACATTAATGGAATACAGTTATATATTGATAAGTTGTGAGATAGGTATATAAGAAATATATTTTAAAAATTCATAAAAACTTCAAATCTGAAAACACAAATATCCAAATATTTTTCCAGACACATCTTATTTAATCCTAATGTTATTTACCTTTTTTTGCTTTCAGTCCAGCATCTTCTTGCTCTTCAGCATTCTCAGATGGTTATTTTCTACATAAATTGAATATTTGTCATTCACCTAAGCTCTGCTTATTAATTATCTGACAACAAAGATCTTATCTATGACAATTATCTGTATAGACAAATAATACAAAATAATACACCATGACTGTGTTATTTAATTCCTATTGTGTGGAAAGTTTAACCACAAGCTTTGAAATCATGAATGATGAAGTGGGGCTTGTTCCATGAGGAGGAAACATTGTGTGATTCCATGATTAAGGCTAGATTTATTGCTAATATAGTACCTAAATAATAGGGGAAGCTGGGGATTATTTATAAAGATCTGCAGAGCTTCATCCAAAGCAGTCATGTGTCCAGGTAAAGGTTTCTGTTGGATGAAGTCAGACTTGAATTTCACAGCTGGCCCCTCTCTATTTAACTGGGCAATCCAAAGCCTGAATCCTAATAAATGCTTTTGTTTCTTTAAAGGGGAGGAAGGAGTGAAATCTAGAGCTGAGTTTATAGCTTAGACTTATCTGTAAATTAGACTGTCTTTGTAATTAAGAGCTCACAAACAAGCATGTCCTTTAATCCAATCCATAAAGAGTAGAGTCCTATTCCATAGACAACTGGAACAATAAAATGTGCTGGAAAAATCTGTTGGACAAATCACAGAGTACCACAGGGTTTAATCATTCCACTTGCAATAAAATTCCTCTAGGTGGTAACAGCTCAGCTCCCTTTCCTAAAGTCCAGAGAGTAAATATCACATATATATTTATATATTATATATATATATTTTATCTCTGATAAAAATCCTGCATGGAGAAAAGCCTGGCTGCAGCCTCAGGCACCAGGATTTCATAGGAGTTCAGCTCCACTGCTGAGGGAAGAATCTGCAACAAATTCCTGAGTGGTGATGCAGACCCAGCACCATCCCACACTGCATGTGCTTAAATAAGCTGGGAACTGAAATTGGTATCACTTCCAGGCAGATTTTCATCACTGAAAGGGAATTAATAACAAAACCTTCCCAGTTCTAGGTCAGCATTTCTGTTTTGGTTCCAGACAGAGCCAAGGCACTGTCCTTCTTTAGAGGCACCTTCATTGTGTACCCTTGGCTCAGAAAAAAAGGGTATTTGGAAGAATTAACAAAAAGGTGAATTGTTACTCCTACCCACTCAAACCAGGGCAGTCAGATCTTTGTCCCAGCCCTGTCCCTGGGGTCAGGCAGAATTTGCATTTCAGGCAGCACAATCAGCACCTTCAAGGATGGAATCACCCCAAGGATACTCCACAAATCTGTCAGGATTTGTGGATATCAACTTCCACCTTGACACAGAGAGGAAAACTGTCAAATGCAGCTGATTTCTCAGGTCAGGAATATAAAGAGCAATTCCTGAGTTTGATCATACTTTTCTCTCCTTAAAGACAAGGTTCTGGAGACTATTTTTCTATTTCTGGTTCTTTCCCACATGATGAAAGACCTGATTTTGTTGCTTCACTCTTTTGTTTTCAAGCAAAAAGATAAATAAGTGACTTTTATGTACATTAATTAGTAGGGCAAAATGGAACTGTAAACAGATGGAGCTTCCAGCCAGTGTGTGGGATAAAAATTAGTGATCCTGGTTTGTGTCTCAAATGAAATTTAAAGTCTCTTCTCTCTTTTGCAAGCAGTGTGTTGTGAATACAAGGAAAAAAATAACCTCTTAAAGGCTATTTTTCTCATATGGATGATGATGGATTGAAATGTGGTCCTGTTTCTCTGTTTCCTGCATTTTTTTCCAGACTTTCTGACTACAGTCCTGATTACCATGCCAAAAGTTGAAGGAAAAAGAACCAGGAACAGAAGCTGTCAAGCAGAAGGGGCACAAATAACTCATTGAATGAGAAGTTCACATCCAGATTCTGGGACAGGCAAGCTGAAGGTTACCTGGCCTCAGAGCAATGGATGTTCTTCCAGTTTATGTATTCTAGGGTCAAAAGAGGAGTTGGAAATTTATCAAAATTTAAAAATTCTCTGAGAACAGACAGATGCAGGGTGGTCTTGGGCATGGTTTCCACAGGGGCATGGGGGTTTTATTCACACATGAAACCTCAGTCTGAGCATGACTTATGGAGTTACAAGTGAAGAAAGCTGAGAAAATAATTTCAACTAATTTAAGCCACTTAAAAATGTCAAAGAACACAGTTTGCAAAGCTGGGTAAAACAGTCTAGAAAATCTATCAGTGGAATAGGTTTCTCTATGTCCATCCTACAAAGAGATTATTATAACATGGGCATGCTGTAGTGGGTGAGGTTGTGTTCATTCAGGGTTGGACTTGGTGATCTTGGAGGTCTTTTCCTACTTCAGTTCAGATTGGAAAACTCTAGAATTTAAGAGCTCTGCCGAAAAACAGACTTGGACTTCAAAACTGGTGCAATAGGCAGAGCAGTTCTATGCAATAATAAAATGGATTTGTTCCTCAGGACAGCAACTCTCCTGTGTAATATTTTCTTATAGCTATTCATTTCTATTCCTAAAGAGCAAATCTAATTTCCTTGTAGTAAGGAAGGAAAAGCTCCATGGCAATGAAGTTTCCCTTTTTCTGTTTTTGCCAAGGGAAATCCCTGCTGCAGAGCTGTGCCTTGGCACTGGTGTGACCCTGGTGCACACATGGTCATGGCCTTGGGAAAGCTCCAGCATTCACACCTGGCATTTGCTGATTTACTGCAGCAAAAGGCCCTGTTTGATCTCCTTGCCTGTCTTTGAAGGAATTACAGTGATTAAATCCTGCCTGCTGGTCATGTACCAGGGAAAAGCAGGGGCCTGAGAGGAGACTTAACCTGCACAGTTAAAAGTCTCCAGGGTTTACAAGTTTAATATTTCAAAGGGGTTAAAACCAAGGTGTGACAATTCAATCAAGATTAGGAAAGACTCTGAATGTGCCATATTCTCTTCTAAGATAACTAAATGTAAGAAACCATAAATGAACAACAAATCCATGATCTCTAAATTAATGTGAGTAGCTATTAGCTTTGAAAAAAGCCTCCAATTTACCTTTAATTACAAAATTAATTTACCCTGAAATTATGCTCAAGAAAGCACTTGCCTTTTGTCACCAGGGAAGTGGGCTTCTGTAAAATTAGTATTTCTAATATTTTATAATATTCAATAATATTCTGGACATTCTTAATATAAAAAATGTTAAGATATTTTCTATGTGCATGGTTTTTCTGTGTTTGACCAGCTGTGTGTAGTTTTCAATCCTGTCTTCTCTCTCACCTCCCAAATCCTTTTGCCTGTTATACATTGCAGAACCACATTCCTAAAAAAGAAATATTCCTAAACTTTATCCTTCATTATCACAAACATAAAATTGAAGAAAACCAGAGGTAAATTGTTGGGTTATTCAAGATTATTCAGAATTATTCAAGAGCCAAATATTGCCCCATTTCAATTTTTAACTCTGTATTTTGTCCAGTAAAACTTTGGCAAACGATTTCAATAGAGATGAGGCATTTGCAGAAGATTTTCCAAAGTTCCCAGAGGAACACTGCTATCCTCAGCACAAAATATTCATATACATAATAATATGGTTACACTTAGGTACCAGCTGTTGGAAAGACCCCAACAGGAGAATAGAGAGAAACAGGAAAAGAAATAGGATGATAGGAAAGAAAGTTTACACCTCCTCCAAGATTCACAGAGTCCAGCTACTGAATGTGCCTCTCACAGCCAGAGCTCTTTGCAAAACAATATTTTGGAGAACTTTTGGTTTTTCATACAGCTCACAAGGATTTAAGTTAAGGGAGAAATCTAGATTTTAAAAAATCCAAATATATTATTATACTGAGGCTAAGTCTGTCTGAATTCTTTGTGACAACCTTTTTGTACATTTTCACATTTGTGTTCTAGTATTTTAATGTATAGGGCAATGTGGGTAAAGAACAGTATTATCATCTTACCCACAAAAAAAAATTTAATTCCAGACATTTGGGTGGTGACATATTGTTAATTAAATATTGATTTGTTGGAGGATGAACTGAGCCATCGTATTTTCCCTCCTAATTAAAATAATGACTGTTCCACATGCCAGCAGTTATGAAAATCCCTGAAATAACTGTGCAAGTGAAAATGTAGGAAAGCCTTAAATAATGCAGGATATTGCACCTCAATTATGATTAATAAATTAACTGTAGTGTAGTAGCTGCACTATTTAAATAGACTGTTCACATTTCCCCTACTGGGAGTAAAAATCCAGTGTTTGATAGTTTGCATTTATCCTGGTGCTCTGTGTTCCAGTGTGTCAGGACTAAATAGGCTCAGCATTGTGAAAAAAGCCCAGTTGCACATTCTGAGATGCCATCAATATTGTTCTTAGTGATTCTACAAGCAAAGCACACTGTGAACTGATAAAGAAAAGCCACTCTCTCACTCAGAGCCAGGAGCTCATTTATGGAATATTAAATACTTCAGTAGCTGAACTTTTAATAATTAATTTTTGTGGTGCTTATGCCCCGTGGATGAAGGAGGGTCTTCTATTTCCATTGCAAACAGTTTCTCACTTTTTAATCAACGTTAATTCAGTGTTAGAATCTGATTTTCTGTGTCATGCTAATTTCTCCTGGCTGGTCTCTGATTAGTGAGTTTAATGTGCAACTATTCTCCCTCATCTCCAAGTTCAATTTCACCTCAGAAAATGTGTGCTTTCTTCAGCTTTCATCTTAACCAGCACAGGATTCTTTCCCCCAGCCAAATCCATGTCAGCACGTCTTCCTTATCAGTCTTTTTCCAAGTTAATATTTTCTCTCTGCTCCCAAATGGAATCCCAGAAAAGCCCTCTGAGGTTGAGTCCAGCCATCCCCCAGCACTGCCAAGGCCACCACTGCCCCATGTCCCCAGCTGCCACATTGACGTGGCTTTAAAACCCTCCAGGGATGGGGGCTCCAACACCTTCCTGGGCAGCTGTGCCACTGCCTGAACACTCTTTTGGTGAAGAAATTCTTGCTAGAATACAAGCTGACCCTCCCCTGGTGCAGCTTGAGGCCATTCCCTCTTACCTGTCCCTGTTCCCTGGGAGCTGTCCCAACCCTCCCATCTGTCCCCTCCTGTCAGGGAGCTGTGCAGAGCCAGAATTTCCCCCTGAGCCTCCTTTTTCTCCAGGCTGAGCCCCTTTCCCTTCTCTAGATATGCTCCAGCCCCTCAATATCTGTCTCTGAGGGCCTCAAAACTGACCCCAGATTATTCTTTCATCCTTACAATCCTCACCATAATAAGTCAGTGCACCTTAAACATGATTAAGACCGTGAAATGAGCAATAACATTTTTTACTATTTTATCAGAGAAGGAAGTAAACTAAAAAGAACCATAATATTTAAAGATGGGCTGTGAGACTTGGTAGCAGGGGACTATAAAATGACAAGGAATGTGCAGTTTTTAGTCCACCAAAAGGTGACCTACAGGTCATCTCTGAGCCTTCATTTATCCTTTCATTTTGTCTTTGTGAATGTTTCACACAGATTTCCATATAGGAATAGACTCTTCAACGAGCCTCTTCAAAGTTTTCATAGGGGAAACAATTTGATTCAGTATTTCAGTGTCACTGTTTAATCAGCTATTAATGGATGCAGAGAATATTTGATGTGCTTTCTCTTTGTAGATTGTGGATTTCTACTAAGTCAACTGAACTTCATCTTCAGAGAAATGGAATATTCTTTGCATATAATTTATTGCAATAGATTCTATTACAAGGAGGTGGAAGTGCAAATGGAATTTTTGTGGTTCTGTATTAATAAAGAGATGCTAATTCCTCTGCTTTAAGCAGATTATCAGCCTTCCAAGAGCTGGGAACATGTTGCTTTTAAGGGCATAGATAATCTGGGCAGAGATGTTTTGTTCAGTATGAAATTATCCTGGATTTTGGGAGGTACAGCTTCCACTATCCCTGTTTGCTCCAAATCCTGCCATTGGACACTTCCAGGGATCCAGGGGCAGCCACACCTTCTCTTAGGGGTGGATCTGAGTGTGACCTGTTATTTTTTTTAAATCCTTTTCCACTTCCACAGCTGAATTCCTCTATAGGATAAATGTCACCAACCAACCCCTTGGGACAGACAAAGAAAATTCAAAACTAAATTCTTGCTGTTTACTTACATTATGTTTACTGCCATCTTCAGATTTTTAAATGCTCTCTTTTACATAGGTCTTAAATATGGTGATATCCATTTTATTTTAATGTGTTTCAATCTCCTATCTTGGAATTTAATTTGGTTTTCTATCAAGTTTTCTTATCTTACCTAAGGTATTTTTTTTAACACAACATGATTTTTTTTTTTTTTTGTTTGTTATAAGTTACTATAGCAACTTGGAAAAATTAAACATGAGAAACCTGCAGAGGCTTCAGGCTATCTAATTTTTATGTTCCTGTGATTCTTCCAGCAGAAAGAGAGACTTAGACTTAAACATAGCTAAAAAAAAAAGCCAAATATGCAAGAATCACTTATAGAGCATGAATCCATTCAAATAAAGAAGCAATTGCCTATACTAAAAAGCAGGCTGTAGAGAAAGGCTGTAGGAGAATGAAAGAGTTAAAAAAAAAACCAGCTCTAGGACACAAGTCCCTCATCCTGCAGGGAATTCACTTCCAAAACTTCAAGTGAAAACTATTTAATATTTAAAACCTTTTTTGTTTTGATGGGTTATTTTTCACTAAACAGCTTTTGGTTATGTCTTACTTGGATTTTTCAGCAGGAAATGTCAAAGCCTGGTAAAATTAAGGAGATTAAAATCTCCATGGATTCCTTGGACAATGCTCTCAGGCACAGGGTGGCATTATTGGGGTGTCCCTTTCAATTTAGGTTATTCCATGATTCTATGCTTTAAACCTATAGATAAATGTGATATATGCTCAACAGGTCCTGTGAGTTTAGTTTGGGGTAAAATTCTGGATTTAGAACAGAGAGTTTGCTTCTTTCAATATTGGCACTGATGACACAAATTCAAAACAAATGTTTATTTGCAAATTGTTTATTTGATAATTTTGGAAACAGAAATGGAAAAAAGTAGCTGTTTTATCAATTTACAGATCACAATCTTTATTCTTCAGAGCATCTCTGGGAAAGTTCCTTCAAAAATAGAGGCACCAAATTTGTTACAGAAATATTTAACCTCTCTGTATTCTTGTATTAAATATGCATATCATTATCTAAAGTTTATCTAAAGAATATGATAAAAAAGACTTTTTTGCTCCCTTTTCACCAGCACAGGGCTTGGTGTCACCTTGGTGATAAATTTTGAGCAGGTCAGTGGTGAACCAGGTTCAATCTCTAGTTCCTCTTGAATTTTCTCACCCCTCCACTTCTCTTCTCCATGGGTTTCTCAAAATAAAATTCTCTCCCCTACTGTTCAACAACTTCTTTGTTCTTACTAAAAATCATTAATATTAATTTAGTTAACCTAGAATGAGCCAGCAGAGGGGGATGAGAGGGTTTCATGCACTGATTGTGCCTATGGAGGTCTAAATAATAGATAGGGCTGTCACTTTCCTGACAATAAACTCAGGAAACTCAAGAGTTTAATGGGAAAATTCACATTTAGTTACACACTGGATAATTTCATAATTTCAGCCAGGCTCCTGAGGAGCCACACAGATATTTCACTTCATCTGTTTATTGTCCAACAGCTTCTGGCTTCTTTCCAGAGATGAAGGAAGAAAAACCTCAGAGAATAAAAATACAGAAATCACAGAATCTGCTGAGTTGGGAGGGACCCACAAAGATCATTGAGTCCAAATCAAAACATCCCCAAGAGTCACAGGAAAAATCTTATATTTTCCAGTGTGGAATAAATTCAAATCATTTCCACTCACAACCATTTGCATAAAATAAGTTTGCAGCAATCTTCCCAATGTCATTCCATATCCTGCTTAGGTGTGTAGGGAACAGTCTCAAGTCTTCCATAAACCATAATAAAGGTATTTATGATTTTCCCACTGACTCCATGAGCAATTCACATCTCCAGGAAAGATTTAACCCTGAGACTTGGCAGTGGAAATCCTCCTCACTTAATCTTTATGATCAACATCAATTTTGCTGTTTGACAAAAGGAGTCTTGTGATCAAAAAAGGAGGATTTTCCTCCACTACAGCACATATATTTGTAACTAAGCACAGCCAGGGGAGTATTTCCAGATGACCTCTGTGTTCCTGAGAATCCTCAGCTAGAGGATGTTGTGAAACACTCAATGCTAGAAAAACCTGGCAATGAATTTTGCTGTGAGGTACAATGCATTAGGTAAATGTTAGACACTGAAAAGCAAACACGTTCTCATAGAAAAATAAAGAAAAAAATAGATATACTCCAACTAGAAATCTCATTGTCTTCTGGTTGGTCACCAGTAAAAGTTAATATTCCTGCTGCCTCTGACACCTCCAACAAAAACTTTGCATTTGTCTTTCTTGGGATGGATATTTCTGCAACCTCATGTTTCATGCACTCATAAAACAAGTCTGAAAATAAATAAGGAAGCAGGAAGAAATCTTAACCCCATTCATACCAAGGATGTTTTTTCTCCCCCCACTTTTTTTGTTGATTTTGTTTTGCATTTATTTTAAAAGTAGTTATTTTTCCAAGATGCTATTACTTAGGATATGTCTTGCCCAATTTTTGCTGGGAATCTAAACCTTTCATATGAGGAACCCTTTTTTGATGCCTTTAACTTTATTGTTTCATAAAGATTACCTTCCAACAGTTCCACAGTCTTAGAACTTTGGGTTATATCTGCCCTGGATTATTATTTGTCTTCTCACTATTGTACCAACCTCACCCTTATTAATTTTGCCCATTTTCCTTTTCTACTTCCAAGAACCCATAAAAACCTGCATAACTGGCACTAGAATTCCAAGATCTAAGATAGATCCAAGATCCACCAAGCTCAATGCAAAAAAAGCAAAAAATAAAACCACACTTTTACATCCAGGATGTGCTGGATACCATCAGAAAACTTCCAGCAAAAGGAAGAGAAAATGAGTTTTTTGTGGAAGACACACAAAAATTTTTAGTCTTTTACAGAAAAAAAGACTTTGTTGGCCCACAAAATTATATTTCATAATATAAATATGTGACTGACCCCACTAAAACCTGGTTATGAAGCCCCACTTTTAGTTATCATGAGCATCAGGTTTACAGTGGGTGAGGTGAACCTTTAACTCAAAACACTTTTAAAAATAAACCTGAACTTTATCATTTTCTTCCCAGATATATCACTCATTTTATTGAACAATATTGTTATTGATTTGTTTTTTCAGTGTAACATTCCTTAAACTGCAAATGTCAAGGCAGTTACACGAGGAGATGCATTCTGAGCATTGAAAATAAGAATCAGACTGAATTATTTGAAAAATGGTGTTGCTGGAATATTTCCTTAAATTTGGAAGGAATTTTATGCAAAAAAAAGCACTTTATAAGGGGAAAAAAAAAAGCAACACCCATTGATTTTTATTGTTTAAAGATTATAGCACTTGATGAACCTCATGAGGGTCATTTAGAGATGCAAGTCAGGAAACTCAACCAGCAGAAATCAAATATTTTGTTGGGAAAATAAAAGAGAAGATTATTGGTGTGTGAGAAAAAAAAACCTTTATCAATAGAAGAATAAACCATCCTTGATCTGTGTTTTAAAGGAGTTGTTTGTACACAAGTTGTACAAAGAGGAAACTGTTCATTTAAATGTTTCTCTTTTTTAGCCAGGCAGGTTTTAAAGAAATCTGTAACAAATTGGAATAATTACTTTGCTCTCATATTGCATCCCCAATTGCAGGCATTTCTTGTATTCTGGACATTTCTAGAAGCAGTACAGATCCCAAAATATAAATACTGGAATTTATATAATATTTAATATTTATATAAATATATAATTTTATATATTTATAAATATATATTTATAAATATATATTTAATAATATATAATATATATTTATATATCTCGTATATAGAATATAGAATATAGAATATAGAATATAGAATATAGAATATAGAATATAGAATATAGAATATATAGGGCTGGAATTAACCCTGCTGAGGCACCTGCCATTAAGCTGCCAAGGGAAAGGACAGCTGGGCTCTGTGTTTAGCTTTAATCCCAGAAGAAAATAGATTTTTTGGGGAAGAAGTGTCTGTGTGCAGCACAGGGGAGCTTTGGCACATCCCCTAGCACCAGGGGAGCTTCACAGAGACTGGGAAGGCTGAAGGAAAAAACCCCAGGGAACACTTCAAGGACACAGGAGGGCAATCTCTGCTCTTTTCTGAGAAGAAAAATCTCATGGAAAGAGCTCAACCCCCAGAAGGATTAAACTTGGTCCTACGTGCTTTTCATGGAATTAATATGTGGGCATTTAACACTGGGAGAATAGCTCTAAATGCCTCTGTTCTTCATGGGGAAAGGGTGGGAGGGAATTCTCTTCCAGCTGGGCAATATCAGGCTGACCTCAAGGGGAGGCCAAGAGGAAATAACAAGGAACAAGGTTTTCTACCACCCCAACCCTCGTGCTGCAAAGTTTTGGCTCTGGAGCATCCCTGCATGGGAGAGGTGCCTGCATCATGGTTTGCACCATCTCCTGAAAGCCAGCTGAGTCCCACCACATCCACCTTTTGTTATGCTAGACTGTGGGCAGAAATAAAAATGTGACTTAATTTTATTTCTTCTTCTTTTTTTTTTTTTTTTTTTTTTTCTTCTGGACAGCTCATGTTGCCCAAGGACCACTGGCAGTGCATTTCCTGATGTGACATTCCTTCTCTATTCTACTCTTTTACACTGCCCAGACTGCTGCCAAATTCCCTGGAAATCTCTCTCTTTCAGAAATAGAACAGGTTAACAAACAAAATCCAGCCCCTCTGTGGCTGCTGAAGAGGTGGGACCTGTCCCAAGTTTAACAGGAATATTGCTCACTGGAACTTTAACCTTGTACAATTGAGATTCAGAGCAGCCCCCTCCTCCCTCTCTGAAGTCCAGCCAAGCCTCAAATGTTTTCACTTTCTCCTGTTGGAACACCTGAAGTCCATTAATCATCCCTGTCTGATCAAGGTAATTATTAATGGATGTCCCAGGCAGCAGTGACCCCCCTGAATTTTAGGGTCACATCTTTTCTTCAAGACCTTGTTGCTGCTGTATTACAAAGGGTAGCTCATTTTTAATTAAAAATATATAGTAAGGAACATCTTCTCCTTATACAAGGGCCATATGGCAAGACATAATTACAATTTACTTTGCCTTTTACCTTCTTTTTTTTCTAGTTAGTGCTCTGAAACCATCTATAAAACTAGCTGCATTTGGCAGAGTGGTTTTCTCTAAATAATATGAAATATTGAGGCTATATTATTAAGTGCTCATAAGTAGAACAGTATTTCTTTGAAACTTTTCACTGCTGCTTACAAAATGAAGATGATGTCCAAGACAAGCCAGCTTGGAAATAAAACTTGTAATTTTCCCAGAATAGCTGTGTAAAATCAGGTGTCTGTACAACAATGGGTCATGATTCAGTCTGTTGATAATTCTGCTATTAATTTTTCCTTCATTTCCTTTTTCTTATCAAGGATTAATGATATTATTATTGGAAGGTACCTCAGTTATTGCTGTTGCTGTTGTTATGCATCCTATTTTCTTTGAAATTGTGAAAAGAACATCTTTATTTCAGAGAAGGGCTGCTACATGTGCACTTTGTCAGTCCCTAAACCTTCCTTTAAAAGTCAGGAATTGTTGATGTCACCACCATATCATAAACCTATTTTTACAAAGGATGTAGAAATTATAAAATCTGGATGCTTCTCTGGTACACACAGGGACATCTGCATCTTGGCTATACCATGAATGCACGTTTATTTTTGTGTCCCAGAGAGGAAATTTGATATCCCAAACAAAAAGAGTCAATAGTTAAAAAGCAAATTATGCCTTCTAAACATGGTATACAGACCCTAAACAGCTTGTAATTCCATATCTATCCCAAAACCCAACAAAACAACTGTACAAACTAACAAAAATCCCCTCTGGACCTGGCTGCTGTTCCTGAAACATGATTAGGTGAGTCACAGTGCTACAACATTAATACCAATTTCTTCTGAGAAGGCAGAATAATGATTTTACTGATTTACAGCTTAAAATCCTTTCAGCTTTAGCCCTTCCTGAAGTGTTCTTCACCTCAGACAAAATCCACCCTTCTTACCTGGTTAACTGGGAATAACTCCCCTTGCCCCTCCTCATTGTGGGTGTGTTAATGTGATATTTGCTGCTTCCCAGAAGGATGAAGTTATGTGCAATAAGCTTTTATGAAATTCAATTAATGATCTTACAGCTTATAAATAAAAACCTATAGATATTTTAGTGACACTAATATTTTATTATTTTGTTTGATCTAAGGAGAGTTTGTAATTATAGAGCTTCTAAAGCTGGACTGTGACATCACTAAATGTTCCAAAAATGAAATCTTTGGCTTTAGCCTTAGCACTCTGATGTTTGTACACATTGAATTCAGGACATAAATGATGCAATACTGATAGATCAATAGCTTCTGTCCAAAGAAAAACTAGGAAAACCTGCAAAATTTATAAATAAATATATGTTTTAACAATCTAAAATACATTCTATAGAAATGACATTCTATGTTAATAAAATCTAAATATTTATTTCTTGAATTGATTTTACTTATTTAACTGGAACTGAATCATACCAACACAGCTGTAATTTTGAAATTAAAATTTACCACATCATTATTTCATAAGAATAATACTATAATTCTGTGTGTTTTTATCAAAACTGCTACCTGTGTTTGCAAAATGTGTTCTGTCAAAACTGTCATATTTCCTCACGAGGCTGCTTGGAGGACAGTGTCTCCTGTCAAGAAAAAATGAGTTACTGTAATATTTTAATCCACAATTATACACAGCACATATTCAAAATTGATGTTTCCTTCTGTCTGGTTTTTGTGTTTAGTCTCACATCTCATTTTAAGGTGTAAATATTTTATAGGGTAAGGATTTTTAAATGACAGTTGTAGTCATTATAAGAACTGCTGATTCTCTGGGCACCCTGTGCCAGGGCCTCACCACCCTCACAGGGAAAAATTCCTTCCCAATATTCCATCTAAATCTCCCCTCCTTCATCGTAAAGCCATTCTGTTATACTGATATAGGTGAAAACACTAAGAATATTCATTTTCAGGTTTTTCTTTTTTCTCTTGTATATGCACTTAATTTCTAACCTAGAAAAATTCCATCTCTGGTGCCAGTGACTTCAACTTTGTGGTCAAAACAGTTTTGGATATGGTTTTGACCAAAATACAAATTAATTATATATTAATTTGTATTATATCCAAGTAGGGTGGAATGCAGCCTTCATCCCCTGAGACTGGCAGACACAGCTTTTCATCTTTTCCAGACCAGCAACAGGAAAAACTGTTCTTGGTGACTCCTTTCCTAGAGGTTGAAAAGATTTTCCTTGGTTCTGATGCAGAAAAGATGCACAACAATGCTCTGGTCTGACATTTAAAGACTTAATTTACTATTAGCAGCAGCATGAATGATTAAGACCTCTGCAAGAGGGAGAGCTTAAACCTTCAGCTTTCCCCCAGTACCAAATTATCTTTGCTGTTCCTTTCCATGCATGGCTGATCCTCATCTGTGTAATTCTAAATCCCAGAGCTGAAGCTCAGCACAAGCAGATGGGTGGCATTTCCAGCACCACGTAGCCTGCAGAAGTTCAACACCATTTTTGAAATTGTTATACTGCAAAACATGCCCATCAGCTCAGCTGACCTTTCAGTCTTACTCTGTGCTCATTTTAGGATTAATTACTCCATTTCTTGTGTTTGTGAGCTGAGTTCTGCACCATGCAGGCATGGGGTTTTCCTCACCTGCCAAACCACCTCCCCTGCTCTGGCCACAGCACTCCAGAAAGAACTACAGGCTTTTATTAAATGTCACTGCTGAAAACACAATTTACTTCATGGTTTTTCATGGATAGTGGTGAAATGAGCCCCTAAAAACATATGTAGCAATATCTGCTTTCAAATGCAAAGCAACATGGTGATAGTGCTATCACAGGCTTTGACACTTCTTACAAAGCTTGAAAAAACTGGGCTCTGTAAAAGGATGTTATTTAATCAAGGGAAGGTTTAAAACTTCAAATAAAAATGGTAAACTGAGACAGGAAAAAGTTATTGTAGCAGTTATGCCATCATAATTATTTGTGAAAAACAACTATACAATATCCTGAATATTAAAGAAATAGTTTCTTTAAAGCCAGAGAAAAGGAAAAAGAAGCATACATTCCTCTAAGATTAATGACATTGCAGTATCTGTTGTGCCTGAAATGCAGAGCTTACACCTGCCTGCAGATTCATCTTCAGGAGAAAAAACAAAATCTTATTTTAAGTGTTGGTGCAGGGCAAAAGGTGGAGCAGTGCCTGAGCCTGATGCATCCCTTTGTGGATATGCCAAGCTGAGGCTTTGTCTGTTCAGCTGGAGCAGCTGAGCTTGGCACTGACCCTTCTCCCTCACCCTCTTCTGCTCTACTTCAAAAAGCACAGACCCTGCTTTGAATTTCCCCAGCCTGAAGAGCCTCCCAGCCGTGTTTTAATCTTTGCCAGCGAGCTGCCTGTGCTGAGTCCAGCAGCGTGCCCCGAGCTGGCTGATGTGCAGCAATCAATACTGGAGTGGCATCAGCCATCTCATTAGTGGGGGGCTTTCTCTCTCCTCTTCCAGCAGCAAAAGAAACCATCTGATCTCTTCTCCCCGTTCCAGTGCGTGGATAATGATCAAAATAGTTATTAGGGATGGAAGTGTTTGGTTGAAAGATGGGGAGATGCTGCAGCGACCTCACGGAGCATCAAGAGCAGGAGCAGAACCACAGAAGTGCCACTGGATCACAGCAGAGCTCTGCCTGCTCTTTCCTTCTGAGAAAACGCTTTGATTTGTCTCTTTTGTTCTATTGTTCTTCACTGACAGCAGAGTGTTTTGTTCGAGCTACTGTTGGGTTTTGTTATTAGGAAAACAAGGCACGTGGGTGAGATATTTCTGTATTGTTTCCCATTAATGCAGGGCTAAATCATTAAATCATGGCTGCATAACTTTGGGAAGGGTGAAAGAAAATTAACAACAATCTGTTGATCACTATAATCTCTTCCTCTCCATTTTTGTCCTCATTATATCCCCCCAATTGTCTATTCAGTCCTTCTGTTGCTATTTAGACAAATAAAGTAGAACAATCCTGTGCAAATACTAGAATTCCTTAGAACTTTATAAAGAGGGAGCTATAAATATTTTAATGCCTATATATTTTTCAAACTACCAACATCTTTACTCGAACTTGATCAACTTGAGAAAACAAAAATGTGTTTCCTGCTGACTTTAAGAACAGAGAGCAAAGTGCAAGTGAAACAGTTTTAAGTGCATAAAGATTTTATGGAATCACAGAATCCCAGAATGGTGTGAGTTGGAAGGAACCTTAAAGCCCATCCAGTTCTACCCTCTGGCATAAACAGGGTTATTTTCCACTATCTCAGATTGCTCCATGCCCTTTCCAACCTGGCCTTGGACACTTCCAGGGATGGGGTTACACTCCCAGAAATTATATCCCTTAAAAATGCAAGTTGAGAAGGAACAAGACAAATGTTTTGGCAGCACTTCTGCCCCCTCTACATCTCCCCAAGCCCAGGCTGAAAAGTGAATATAGCATTAAGATGTTATTTAATGCTAGGCTCTGTTTTTTTGTTCAGAACTGTAAAAAAGTAGGTTTTAACAGTGGGTTAAATAACTGTGTTTTCCTTGTTTGCAGTTTTGCAACCTAAAAGTGACTGGAGACATTGTAAATAGGACAAAAATAATCATATTCTTGCTAAACCCTGAGGTACATTTCTACAACTGGGTTAAAATTCAAGAAAACAAATGGTTGTGCTTGATACCAGGAGAGCTAAAAGAACAGGCACAGAAGAGCTGCTGAGTGCATTTTGGGGCTTTCTAACAGCATAAATCTTGTTATGCAGAGTGGGACTGCTGGCAAGAAGCAGAAAACACAGTGTCCATAAGCACATGGATTCAGTGTTTTTCCTTCCAAATGTTTATGTGGAGGAGAAAGATAAGGCAAACAATTGAATACTAAAAAATGTGGGGGGAAAAAATAAAAATTTGAGCTCTCTTGTAGCCCCCCAAGCAGGTTTTACTGCAAGTATGGAGCACACACTTAGGCCCTGGGCTAAATTATTTTAATTATTGCAGCAAAATAAGTCCATCCATCAGCTCCTTCCCTCCCCACACACTGTATTTTTATACAAAATTCCCCAGATTTCAGGGAGAAATAAATAGGAGAGAGAGATTTTGCTCAGAAAATCTACCAGAAAAGGATTCATCACTGCTAATTCCTACAGGGTGAGTGGAATAGGATTTTCCCAGAGTGTAGGAGACCTCTATCTTAAATCTTCCATCTGCCTGAAGAAATTCAAAGAGAGATTTTCATCTTCTAACAGAATATTCTGTATTTTCTGAATAGTCTCTCCAATGCTTCTGCTTTAAACTGTTCTATTTTAATTACACCCATGTATTTTAGATGTACAGTTTGCAATGAAATACAAGGAGTTTCAGAATTTCTGCTTGCTTGATGGATCTTTATGAATTTTATGAGAAATGCCTGCATCAAAAGGATGTGATTTGTGCTCAGAAGGCTCCTGGTACAGCAGCTCCCCATCCCTGTGCTGAACAGATTGAAATCCAAGTGTCATTTACAAAACTCAATGGATGCACTGCAGACTAAAAAAAAAAAAAAAAGACTAAGTGCCAAATTCAGGGATGTCTGCTGGCAATATTGGGAAAGGTTTATTGTGTGCTTGGAAAGACTGATGTCCCTCCTGGAGCACCAGGGAAGGGCCATTCCCTGGATTGGCTGGCACAGGTCAGCAACAGTGAGGAACTCCTTGGTTTTCACAGCAGAGTGAGTTACATAGGGGGCTTCATGCCCTTTCTTCTTGCTTTCAATGTCCTTGATGAATTGAGGGAGAAGAAACCTGTCATGGGCTCATAAGGTTTATAATTATGGCTGGAGAAAAAAAAAATCTCTGTGCTTTGGAATAAAAGAGGCATCATAAGTAACTTTTGTAAAAAAAAAGTTTCCAACAAAACCTTCAAAAGCAGATTAATATTTTAATTTCAGGACATAACTGAAAAAAAAAATTAAAATATTACCTAATCTCACTTAAACAGGAAAGATTTTGACTCAGACTTCCAAATCTGTTGTTCACATATATCAGTGAAGAGACAGTAAAGCAAAATGTTTGCATTCAAGACCTCACAGGACTGTTTCCAGAACACAATTAAAAATAATTTCAAAGAAGGCTTAAGTATTTCAATTTCAGAATTCAGCTGAAAAAGAAAATAATTTGAAATAGTGCAATTAACTGCCTCCTCCAGGCATCCACCTGCTCCAGCTTGGGAACCTTCCCCAGGGGCTGTGGGTGGATCTCTGCATCCCCATGGATCCCCAGGGGCTGTGGGTGGATCTCTCCATCCCCATGGATCCCATGGGCTGTGGGTGGATCTCTGCATCCCCATGGATCCCATGGGCTGTGGGTGGATCTCTGCATCCCCATGGATCCCCAGGGGCTGTGGGTGGATCTCTGCATCCCCATGGATCCCATGGGCTGTGGGTGGATCTCTGCATCCCCATGGATCCCATGGGCTGTGGGTGGATCTCTGCATCCCCATGGATCCCCAGGGGCTGTGGGTGGATCTCTGCATCCCCATGGATCCCAGGGGCTGTGAGTGGATCTCTGCATCCCCATGGATCCCCAGGAGCTGTGGGTGGATCTCTGCATCCCTGTGGATCCCCAGGAGCTGTGGGTGGATCTCTCCATCCCCATGGATCCCAGGGGCTGTGGGTGGATCTCTGCATCCCCATGGATCCCATGAGCTGTGGGTGGATCTCTGCATCCCTGTGGATCCCCAGGAGCTGTGGGTGGATCTCTCCATCCCCATGGATCCCATGGGCTGTGGGTGGATCTCTGCATCCCCATGGATCCCATGAGCTGTGGGTGGATCTCTGCATCCCTGTGGATCCCCATGGGCTGTGGGTGGATCTCTGCATCCCCATGGATCCCATGAGCTGTGGGTGGATCTCTGCATCCCTGTGGATCCCATGAGCTGTGGGTGGATCTCTCCATCCCTGTGGATCCCATGGGCTGTGGGTGGATCTCTGCATCCCTGTGGATCCTCAGGGGCTGTGGGTGGATCTCTGCATTCCCATGGATCCCATGAGCTGTGGGTGGATCTCTGCATTCCCATGGATCCCATGAGCTGTGGGTGGATCTCTGCATCCCTGTGGATCCCATGGGCTGTGGGTGGATCTCTGCATTCCCATGGATCCCAGGGGCTGTGGGTGGATCTCTGCATTCCCATGGATCCCATGAGCTGTGGGTGGATCTCTGCATTCCCATGGATCCCAGGGGCTGTGGGTGGATCTCTGCATCCCCCTGGATCCCCATGGGCTGTGGGTGGATCTCTGCATCCCTGTGGATCCCATGGGCTGTGGGTGGATCTCTCCATCCCTGTGGATCCCCAGGGGCTGTGGGTGGATCTCTCCATCCCTGTGGATCCCATGGGCTGTGGGTGGATCTCTGCATTCCCATGGATCCCATGGGCTGTGGGTGGATCTCTGCATCCCCATGGATCCCATGGGCTGTGGGTGGATCTCTCCATCCCTGTGGATCCCCATGGGCTGTGGGTGGATCTCTGCAGCCCCCATGGATCCCCACAGGCTGTGGGTGGATCTCTCCATCCCTGTGGATCCCCATGGGCTGTGGGTGGATCTCTGCATCCCTGTGGATCCCCAGAGGCTGTGGGTGGATCTCTGCATCCCCATGGATCCCATGGGCTGTGGGTGGGTCTCTCCATCCCCATGGATCCCCAGGAGCTGCAGGGGCACAGCTGCTCCACCTGCAGAGGAATCTCAGCTCCAGCACCTGGAGCATCTCCTACCCCTCCTTCTCCACTGACCTTGGTGTCTTTATATTGTTTCCTTCACATGTCCTCACTTCCTCCTCTTCTCTGGCTAGGAAAAAAACTGCATCCCAGTTTGTTTTGATTTTCTTCCTAATCTTAATCTTCTAAATCTGTTATCACAGAGGCATTGCCAGCCTCTCTAATTGCCCCAGCCTTGGCCCCAGCATGTCCATCTTGGCTCTGCCAGACATAATTGAAATTTCCAGCAGCTTCTCACAGACCACCTCTGTGGTCCCCCACTACCAAAAACCAGGCTGTGCAAAACCAAAACAGGAAACTACCTATAGGTCCATTATTGACTTTTCTTGCCTGTCCCATTTCCATTCATTCTCTACAGCTTACATTGGCCATTGGAAGGTGTTTTGAACATCTTCCACTCCTTTCAAACAACTTTGCTTTTTACAGGTGGTTGTGGCTTTGGATTCAGACGTTTGACCTTTGAGTATCTAATAATGTTATTTTATTATTTTGCTATACTTCTAATGTCAAATATACTTTCTCAAACTGCTACAGTAAATTGTTCCTTTAATATTCCAAATGAGCACATCCTTTGTTGCTCTAAGATTTGTGTGCATGAACTCCATTTAAGCAGTTTACAAGCTCTAACACAACACCAATTAGCATTTAAAGGTCACTACTTAATGCTTCTTTGTCTGTCAGGGTGAGCTCAATAGCCCACATGTGATGTATTCCTCTGATTAATAAAGCTATGATCTACACAACTTTCTGCAGGTGAGTGAGACACTTTTGAAATCCCATTTAGACTGAAGTTGGTTTTTCCTCTTCAGCATTTTCAGGACAGATGCTGAAGGAGCTTTTTGACTTATGTTTTTACTGTGAAAATGTTGTTTTCCTTCCAAATCTGAACAAACCCATTTGTCCAAACTGGCACCTGCACAATCCTCACAGCCCATCTACAAAATCCCTGAAGTGGGACAAGTTTTTCTGTGCCTGCACCCACATATTTTCATCATGAACTGGGTGAGCCTCAAAGAGATTAAGAAAGCTCAAATCAGGCATTTTAATATTCAGCCATTAGGCTGTGGTAATTAATTGACAGGTGGATTCTTAAAGTGTCAGCAGAGTGATTCAAAAATTTGCTGTCAAAAGCTGGAATTCACCTGGTTTGCTCATTTTCTTTGGGACACATTTCTTTGCTTGCCAGTAGAAACAGAAACTTACCCAGATCTCAAACCAGATCTTTTGTACCACAAGAAAACATTCACTCCTGGGTGAAACTTGTGGGCTCTGAAAAGAAATGCTGCCTGTAAATGAACCTGAATGTCAGAATGATAAAGTTCCTTGTGTAATTAAATGGCCAGAAAATATCCTTTATCTGAGGAGTTTCTTGTCTGGATTAATGCCAGATATGATGCTGAGTAGTTTTTGTATATTAACTGATACTGAAGTCAAAGAAGCCTTATGGTGACTGAAGGTCTGCTCCTTTTATTCAAAATTAAATAAATATACAAAAAAAAATTCCCCAAAGTTAGGTATCATCATCAACGAATTTTTTTTGCACCCCTTATCCTTTAGGGTCATTACACTTTATTTTTGTTATTTCTGATTTTAACCACCAGCCTTCTTTCCACTTCTGTTTAATTGCAAATTGTTTTCCAAAGAGTTTTCCTATGAGGATTCCACAAATGGTTTTGGCTGTATTGACAAGAAAGGATTAAACTGTAATTCATTCCCAATTACAGGAAAGCAAAGAGTATTAACCAACAGTGACATGCACACTTCTCTGGAGGTCTGTAAGAAATAGAAAGGCTGCATCATTACCCATCTACTTGATAGAAACAACAAAAAACCTGTAAAAAATTCAAGGAATTAGTCCCACTTCCCTGTACACAGCTAGAAGAGGAAAGAGATATTCACTTTCACTGCTTTAAATGGGAACACTGAAATCATATCTAACATTTGTATTCCCAGGATAACTGAAAACCTTTAGATATAGGTTAGATAGATTTAGCCAACATTCCCCTGCATATACAGCTTATCTATCTCCTATCTTTTATCACAGAGATGTGGAGTGTTTCAGTTAGAAGGGACCTTAAAGCCCAGGGACAACTTCCACTATCTCAGATTGCTCCCAACCTGGCTTTGGATAATTCCAGGGATCCAGGGCAGCCACAGCTTCTCTGTGCCCCTGTGCCAGGGCCTGCCCACCCTCACAAGGAACAATTCCTTCCCAGTATCTTTCATACCCAAAGCATCTCCTTGCAGATATACCATCCACCTGCCTTCCTAAAGTCCTCTATATCTTGTATTTCTCCGAGATCTGGCCTGGGTAAAATAAAGATGGTGAGAGATGTGGGGCTGTCCTTTGAGTCTGTGGTGATTTCCTTCCTCAACAGAAAATCACTGAGGGGTTTTGATTTAGAATTGTAAAGAGCAAAAGATCAATGCCCACTGCAAATGGAATGATTCACCAGGGCAATTTACAGTGATGTTGGATTGCCAGTGTATGCTCAACATGGGAAAGGAAATTCCAACAGCCCCACAGTTTTTTCAAGATTCAAAAACTTCCAGCAGGCTCCATTTTGCAAGAGCCATGAAAAATCCCTCATTGGCCTGAGCAGGTTGTGCAGCATCCCAAGAAATCCTTCACCTTCTCATCTACAAAGGCCATTGGATTGCAGAGAGTGCCCAGTTTGGATACCAGGAAGTTCATTTTCAACCTCTGACACCAGAATCAGATATTTCTCATGAAAGTAAAGGAGGATTAGACCTCTCTCATGTTGTTAAATACTCAACAAGAACATTTACTCCACATCTCTTGAAAAGATAGGCTTGAATTTCCCCCTCTCTATATCCCACAAAAAAAAAATCCTAAATATTTACTAGGGAAAAAAAAAATAAAACGAGTGTATTAGATAATTCCTTTATTTCATGTCATAACCTGGAAAAGATCTGTGGCATTTTCTAATGGAGAATTAAACAGCACCCAGTGCTACTTTCCTCACATTAATTGTTGTCTTCCACCCATCTGTACCTTCATCAAATTTTTGGATTAGGTTTGAAAAACTGAAGATGACTATGAGTCAAAAGCATGGAATGGCTTGGGTTCAAAGGGATCTCTCAGATTATCTCACTCCAACCTCCTGCCCTTGTTTATGCTCTGGAAATATGTATATAAATAAACATTTAAGTCTGTTTAGCACATTTCATTTTGCAGAAAAAAGTACCAGATGTTGGCAAATTTAAAAACATCTTAAACATTAAAAGCAATATGAATTCTTCATTGTGTTTTTATTTATTCTTTATTTAATCCTTTTTTTTTTTTTTATAAAGTCAGTTGAGCGTGATGGCACATCACTCCTTTTTAATATTAAATGGTGATAAGTGCTGCTAAATCCTCTTGTACTCTTTTGTTTCTGTATCCTTTGCCCCCTGACCCTTTTCCACCTCCAGTCACTGTGTAAATCACTCAAAATTGACTCCAATCCCATTTTCCTATTTACACTTCCTTGATGTAGTCAGTAGTAGAGTGAACCTTGCCACTGAACTCCATTAAAATCTGCTTTTTGCCAATACCTTTGATGGCAAGAGCAGAAACCAGTCTTTTGAGACAATGAATTAATATCAAAGTGGTTCAATTTAGCCCACATATTTTAATTGAAAATACATTGTTATTATTTCCACAGTTCTCCATTTCAGATTTTATGGCAGCTACCCCAGGTCTAATGTCTGCTCCTGCTTAACTCTTGTCTTTGACATAATCCATGGTATTACCCAGTTTTAGACATCATTAAAAATTCTCCCCTGTCAATGGATGTATTTCTAGACTGGCAGGAGAGAAGGGTTTCTGGGATGACTTGGTTTTGTTTCACAAATTCATTTATTTGGCTCGAAAAGGAGGGTGAAAGAATAAACATGCAATCCCAAGGGATAATGGGGATTTTTTATTATTTATTTTAGGGAACATTCTTTTTTCTGCCCCAAAGTAGGACAGATTCTAGTATAAAATTCCTAACTTTGAGTTCAATCCAGCTTGGTGATATCAAATAATTAACAGTGATTTTGAAGATTTTTAGATTCTCAGGGCAAGCAGAATTTTATCTAGTTGTCTTCGCTTGAGTCCTGGCAGGTGTTGATGAGATGTAAAGAAATACTTCCAGATGACACGGAGAAAAAAGGGAACAAACTTCCAGAAAAGCACTGGAACAGGCAAGAAAATTCCAGAAAAGCACTGGAACAGGCTACCCAAGGAATGGTCACAGCCCCAGTCCTGAGAGCCCAAGGAGTTCTTGGACAAAGCTCTCAGCACAGGGTGGAATTGTTGAGGGGTCTGTGCAGTTGGACTTGATGATCCTTGTGGGTCCCTTCCAGCTCAGAATATTCCTTATTCTGATTCATATCAATACTCTCAATATTCTTGTCTAAGATTGTCCCAAGTCTTTAATCACTGTGGGTAAAAATGCTGCCTCCCATCACCTGATTATCAATGAGTGACAGATATTCACTTGGTTAAACATTGCAGGAGAACAGAAGTGTGGGATTTAACATCCAGGAGCCCAGGGTAGGTGCTCCATTTGTTGAATTATAATCTAAAAAACTCATGATGAAGAAAAGGGGTAATTGAAGTAATTCTTCCAATATCTTTTTGTGGATATATGAAATCCACTGCAGTGGGAGGTCAGGGAGTCAAACAGTGCAGCTGACTGTCTAAAAGGGCTGGATAATTTTAGGATTTGATGCATAACTGTGGTAGATAAAACCATTGAGTTTATAGCATGAACTGAAACAGGGAAGGTTTTTTTATACCCACTTTGCTCCTGCACAATCAGCCGAATTTTTAGGAAGTTGTTTTGGTTTGAAAGACACAGGTTTGTTGGGGAAGGTAGGGCTTTTAATTCTTCAGGCAACAAGGAAAAGAAATACCCAACCCCAACAGAAGTTTATGGCTGAAGACAGCCCTAATCTCCCTTAGCCAACCCATTAAATATCCAACAAACCAGGTTCTCCTGGCCTTTTTCTCCTGTGCCTCCACTGGGCTCTCTTCAGTATTTTCATGATTCTCATGAACTGCAGAGCTCCAGAGTGGAGCCAGCACTCCAGGTGTGGCCTCATTCCTTGGAAATTCAGCCAGGAGTATGTGTGGCATATGAGTCAACACTTTCCAACAAGACCCTCATCTCCTGTCCCTCCAGCTTCTCCTGCCTCTCCAGCTGTTCCTGCTTTTCCAGCTGTTCACCTCTCCAGCCCTTCATTCCTTTCCAGCTGTTCCTGCTTCTCCAGCTGTTCCTTCCTTTCCAGCTGTTCCTTCCTTTCCAGCTGTTCCTGCTTCTCCAGCTGTTCCTCCCTTTCCAGCTGTTCCAGCCTCCAAAGATTCTCCTGCCTCTCTGGGTGTTCTTGCCTTTCAAGCTGTTCATCTCTCCACCTGTTTCCACCTCTCCAGCTGCTCCCACCTCTCCAGCTGTTCCCACCTCCCCAGCTCTTCCTGCCTCTCCAGCTGTTCCCACCTCTCCAGCTGTTCCTGCTTCTCCAGCTGTTCCTCCCTTTCCAGCTGTTCCAGCCTCCCTGGATTCTCCTGCCTCTCTGGGTGTTCTTGCCTTTCAAGCTGTTCATCTCTCCACCTGTTTCCACCTCTCCAGCTGCTCCCACCTCTCCAGCTGTTCCCACCTCCCCAGCTCTTCCTGCCTCTCCAGCTGTTCCCACCTCTCCAGCTGTTCCTGCTTCTCCAGCTGTTCCTCCCTTTCCAGCTGTTCCAGCCTCCCTGGATTCTCCTGCCTCTCTGGGTGTTCTTGCCTTTCAAGCTGTTCATCTCTCCACCTGTTTCCACCTCCCCAGCTGTTCCCACCTCTCCAGCTGTTCCTGCCTCTCCAGCTGTGCACCCAGCCCAGCTCTGCCTGGGCTCCAGTCAGACCTCCTGAGGTTATGTCCCTCTGGTCCTGCTCAGACCCCCTGTCCCACCATCCCACCCCAGAATTCATCAGTCTCTCCACTTGTGGTTGGAGCATTCCACATTTCATTTCATCCTCCTTGTTAATAAAGACATTAAAAAACACATGAATGGGCTGAGCTTTGCCTTTCCCAAATCCACTCCAGCATGGAATATTCCCAAGCAGATGGCTGAACAAACAAAGATCCCAAAGGCAGCAAAAAACCCTAAATGAGAGAAATACTGTCAAGTGTTGGGAAAAAAAGTAATATATGAGCAGAAATGAGTTCTATATATGCACAACTGGGGAAGCAGAAGAAGTGAACAACTAATCAGGCATCTCACAGTGAGGTTTTTTTGGACAGAATGTCCCTCAGAGACCTTATAATGGGACTTTTGGGGCAGAATCTCTTCTCAAATGCACATCTTTACAAATCCCTCCTTTTCCAATCTAGGGAACAACTCCTATATAATAATACCAGAGTGCATAAAACATAAAACAACTCTTCCTGCAGGAAAATCAGTTTTCAGTGACATGATGTAAAAATTAGTGGATCTGAATTTGGCATTTTCCTTATGGGGTTGGCAGTTTATAGTTGCATGGTCATTAGACAGCAGCACTGCAATCAGCCACAATTAATTCTAAAGAATCTTTTTGGGTTTGTGCATAAAAATCAGAGCAGCTTTTGGAGGCAATTGCACAAAAAGTACATTGTGAGGGCTGTGTTTCTGTGGGGTCTTCCTATCACTAAATCCAGGAATCTCAGCTGCAGGCAGGTCACAAAATCCATCCTATTTTTTACTTTTATTGGCCTAGGAACAACAGGGTTGCCATAACCTGCTAGGGGAAAAGTTGGCTTAGCTCAGGATTTCTTAGGTGTCAATGAGTAACATAAGGGCAAACCTACACCAATACCAAAGCCTTTCTATTTCCAAGCATAATCCCTGATTTATTTTCAGATATAATACTGAATTTTTAAGCTAGATGTGCATGAAACTGTATTCTTTTTACTGCTGTGGATTTCATATGTGCAGCAGAATGTTTACATGTTAAAAATAGGTTACTGATTAATTGCAAATAACTTGCTTTAATTATTTGAAATTTATTGCTCTCTAATGATTTTGTTATTGAATTATTTTAATCTATTTAAATCATCTTTTTCTTCCCTTGCTCTGGTTCTAGAGCCACAATCATCACTTCTGCAACTCTCCATAATAAGGCAGTGCCTTGCTTTTCCAAAGAAAAATTGATGATAGCAGGATTCCTCAGAAGAGATTCCTGTTAGAGTACCTGAGGAAGGAATTACAGCTGGAGCATTTTCAGTTCCTGTCACAACCCTTTCCAATTCTGTCATTATTCCTTTCTTTTGACTTTGGAACACTCTGCTCCTACTGTGGTCCGTTCAAACCATTTAAAAGCCAGTGTTTTGGGTGTTTAGAATATATTCCCTATAATTTCCATAGGATTTTTAGCTCACTGGAGCAATCAATTAAAGGATCTCACTATGGAAAAATAATTCTTCAGGCCCTAAGAGTGAGCAGCACTAAAGAATACAAGTGGTGTGTTTGTAGTGTGGTGTTCCTTCTACATCCTCCAGTTATAGGCTGCCCTCACAATCCAGGGGATTACAGTCACAGGACTCATGGACACAGACTTGTCACAGCTGGCAGAATTCAATTTAAACACACATTTCTCATCTCTGCTTCAGATTGTGCAGCAAATACGTGCCAGGAATACTGAGAGCAATCGTTTTCTCTCCTTGTAAGGATTTTGAGTTTTTGGTTTTTTTCTTTCTTTTTTCTTTTTATTTTTTTACTTCAGGAAGATTAATAGGATGCTTTTTGGACTTCTCTCCTTACTGAGCTAGTGGAATGACATACATCTCCAGCAGAGATCCATGGATTTAAAAGCTGCCTGGAACATTGTGCCATTGCTGTGCCTGTTGCCAAAGTTTGTTTTTCCTTTGTTTTGCAGAAGACACAGAATCACAGAATTGCAAAATCACAAGGTTGGAAGAAATCTTCAAGATCAAGTCCAACCCATGCCCTAACACCTCAGCTAGACCATGGCACTGAGTGCCACATCCAGTCTTTATTTAAACACATTCAGTGATGGTGACTCCACCACCTCCCCAGGCAGACCATTCCAGTACTTTATTATTCTTTCTATGAAAAACTTTTTCCCAATATGCAGCCTGTATTTTCCTTGGTACAGCTTGAGTCTGTGTCCTGTGGTTCTGCCAGTGCTGCCTGGTGAGAAACCAACCCCCCTGAGCACAGCCACCTTTCAGGAGCTGTAGGGAGTGACCAGCTCACCCTGAGTCTCCTTTTCTCCAGGCTGGACACCCCCAGCTCCCTCAGCCATCGCTCACAGGGTTTGTGCTCCAGCCCCTCCCCAGCCCTGTCCCTCCTCTGGACACACTCAGTGTCTCAATGTCCTTCCCAAACTGAGGGGCAGAGCTGGGCACAGCACTCAGGGTGTGCCTCACCAGGGCTGGTGCAGGGCAGAATGAGCTCCCAGCTCCTGCTGCCACTCCATTCCTGAGCCAGGCCAGGCCACTGGCTTTGGCCACCAGCACACCCTGCTCATGTCCAGCTGCCCCCAGCAGTGCCCCAGGTCCCTCCCTGCCTGGGCTCTGTGCAGCCACACCATCCCCATAGAACAGTGCAGGGGCTTCTTGTGGCCAAAATGCACAACTCAGCACTAGGACTGATCAAACTGCATCCCACTGGACTCTGCCCATCCCTCCAACCATTCCAGGTCTCTCTGCAGAGCCCTCCCACCTTCCAGCAGATGGATACACACTCCCAGCTTGGTGTCATCTGCAAATTTACTGATGAAAGACTCAACGCCCTCATCCATGTCAGCAATAAAAATATTGAACAGAACAGGCCCCAGCACAGACCCCTGGGGGACACCACTGTTCACCACTCTCTGTGCCCAGCCATCCAGCCAGTTCCTAGCCCAGCAGAGTGCTCCTGTCCAAGCCAGGGGCTGCAGCTTTTCCAGGGAATGCTGTGGGAGACAGTGTCAAAAGCCTTGCTGAAATCCAGGTACACAACACCCACAGCCTTTCCTGCATCCACCAGGCAGGTCACTTGATCATGAAAGGAGATCAGGTTGGTCAAACACACCTACCCCTCCTAAACCACACTGGCTGGGTCTGATCCCCTGGGCATCCTCTAAGTGCTGTGTGATGGCACTTGGTGTGAACTGTTCCATTATCTTACTGGTCTATAATTACCAGGATCCTCCTTCCCACCCTTTTTGTGAATGGGTGTCACATTGGCCAGCTCCCAGTCATCTGGAACTCACCAGTGAGCCAGGACTGCTGGTAAATGATGGAGAGCAGCTTCACAAGCTCATCTGCCATCCCTCATCACCCTGGGATGGATCCCATCTGGTCCCATAGATTATGAACATCCAAGTGGCTCAGCAGTTCTCTGACTGCCTCCTCCTGGATACCAGGGGGACCATTCTGCTCCCTGACACATCTACCATCCCAGGAGGACAGTAGTCCTGAGGACAAGCCATCTTCCCACTAAAGACTGGGGCAAAGAAGGTGTAGAGCTCTTCTGCCTTCTCCTCATCTGCAGTTACCAAGTTCCCTCCCTCATCCAATAGAGAATAAAGGTTGCTCTTACCATTCCTTTTACCATTAATTTATTTGTACAAACGTTTTTTGTTATCCTTTACACAAGTTGCCAAATTAAATTTGACTTGAGCCTTGGCCTCCCTTATTTCTTTCTACATGCTCTAGCAGCCCCTTTAAATACTTTCTCAGACATCTGACCTCCTTCCAAAGATGATACATCCTCTTTTTATTTCTAAGTTCCTCCAAAGCCTTGTGTCCCATCCAGCCTGGATGTTTGCCTTTTGGCACACAGGGGCAAGACCTCTGTTTTGAAGCACACTCACCTTTCCTGAACACCTTTGTTTTTGAGGGCTGCTTCCCAAGGAACTCTCTGAATAAGTCTCCTAAATAAGCCAGTCTGCCCTCTGGAAGTCCAACCTAAAAGTCTTATTGATGTTCCTCCTGATTTCACCAAATATTGAGAATTCTATAATTTCATGATCACTGTGCCCCAAGACTGTGCTTGATTTTGTTTGGAAAAGCAATTACTGTGTAAAAGGAAAACTAGGTAATTTTCTTTCCTCTGTGAAGGCTCTGCTTCATTTTGTTGTATCCTTGGGGCTACAAAGAGAAGCTGCTGAATAGAGACCCAAATGAGCTGTAAACAGTGGAAGAAAAGCACAAACCACATTTTTAAAAGTCTGCTTGTGGGATTTTTCCTCACCAAGTAACTAAAGTTAAACCATATTATATCAGATAGACAATAAACATAATGACTCCAGTTGTGATATCATAGAATTACTGAAGGGTTATCAGAGTGCAGCAAAAGCAGTTTTGTCTCTGCACTAAAACAATCAGAAGTGGTGTTGATGCTTTGAGTCCAAGCCAAGGCCATCCATCACAGGGCTTGGTTTACACCTCTGGAGGACAAAGTGGATTTATCACCTAAACATGAAGCACAATGAGACTGGTTGGTGAGCAGTGATGCATTGTAATTAATGTGTTTTAACTTCCTCCAGGTAAGCTCAGACCTGAGTTAATTTGTTATTCACAAGAAAGAAATGTCAGTCACTGGCTGAGGACATCCCACTAACCAGGAATTCTAACAAGGACAGTGTCACTAGTGGTCACTTTTCCCCAGTGGAAGAGCCAAAGGTTATTGCCATTTGTTGTTGAAACAATTTGGTATTTGTTTGGAAAGGTCAAATAACAATGCTGGCCTGTGGAATAGAAATTTCAATACAGCAGGAAAGGAGTATTATTTCTACTTCAAGTGATTTACATTAAGCTATAAAAATGTCTGTCTGCAACCTCTGGATCCTTTATGTTGCAAGGAAAAACAACACTGAAAGCCAAAATCTATTAGATAAAGGGAGAGTAACAAATATTTGTTTTCTTGTATTATGGAGTGTGCTGCCCTGACCTGATGGAGTGAAAATCACTCAGCACAACTTCTGTCTCCATAAATCTATTTACTTCAGCTTGAAGGAAATTCTTTATTTCTATAAATGAGACAAAGCAGAAAATTATTTTAGGCACCTAAATTGTGTTTGCTCAGAATGCTTTGCTTCCAATGAGCCTGTTGGTATCAGCCTGAGTCCTGAATTTTCTTGAAATCAAACCCTTCCACTTCTGAGTTTGAGCAGCTTAAATTAAATACCCCAAACCATTTGGAGTGTGTTGTCTCAGGTTTGGTCTGTTTGTTTGCTGCTGCTTGTTCCTTTGCTTTTCCAGTTTATGGAATATTCATTGCTTTCTGTAATCAGCTTTTTTTCCAGTTTCAGCTAAAACGTTTGAAAATCAAGTTCAGAGCTATCTGGCACATGGAGGTGTTGATGAAGGAGGAACATCACCAGGAATATCTCTCCTAGAACAAAGAAGATGCCAGAAGTCATTTGCTTCTGAGGCTGATGCTACAGTAGAACAAAATTTATTTGCTGTAAATTTAAAACATAATTTTGGGATGTTAGTTGGAATATTCCTCCACCTGGTACCTAATCTTTTCAAGGCAGAGTACAAGAAAACATCAATTTAGGCACTGGGTAGACACAAATTTGAGAATATTAGGGAGTTTCAGCTTTCCAATTATTCTTTAGATCACACTACAAAGTCTAGGAACAAATTAATTTCTGCAAAGCTGGAAGGTCTTTCTTAAAAATAATTATTTACTTTGTAGAAGAAGGAAACTGGGAAAAATATCAGAGGACTCAGCAAATGTGCATCCAAAAATCCTGTTCCCTGCTCCATGAGTGTTGCTACACATTAATCTGCAAAAACCAAATTTGTTCCCTACCAATCTTTGCTTTTCCTTTTTCTTCCCAGGAAAAGGATGGAGATAAGAGAAGAGCAAAGCATGCAGGTTAAAGCACACAGGTGTCCCTCTCTCTTGCCCCTGACATTTCTCTTTTGGTTCACCTTTTATCAATGTCTCTGATGAGGAGTTAAGATACTGAGAAAACACACAGAACCTCCAGCACACCTGGAAGTGAACAGACTCCTCAAGGAACATTTCCTGTACATAACTTCAGCCACTAAACCAGAAATGTCTTTATCTTTTTCAACTTTTCTTTCCAGATTTTTTATATTCATATATGTATGAAAGGAAATTCCTATCTGACTAAACCAAAAACTTCCTTTTTTTTTTTTTTTTTTTTTTTTCTTTCTTTTTTTATTTTTTTTTTTTTTTTACAGAATCACAGAATATCTTGAGTGGGAAGGGGCACACAAAGATCATCAAGTTTGGAGGTATCTGACCTGCCTTTTCCAATGTCACTCCACAATGAATATTTCTGAAGCAAAAGCTATTGATCATCTGGAATAATGCACCAAAAATGTCCTTGTGAACATTTTGGAAACAGGTCTGAAGTGAAGATTTCAGCAGAATAAGTACCAAGACACTGAGACCTCTGGTAAATGTAAGAGCAAGATACAGTCAGTGGGAAAATATGTTTATTTTAAGGAAGGAACAGGAGGGAATTACCTGAAAAATTAAACCACAAATTCTGTGTGCAGCTTGATCCATTTAATGTTTGCTGCTACAGCAGCTTTGCTTCTACTCTGCCATGACTGGCTGCACATTTCCACTGTGCCTTGCTCATCCCTTGGGAATTTCTGAACCAAGGCTCTGCTTCCCCCTCTCAGCCAGCCAAAAATTCTTGTCTACTCTTCTCATGGATCCTCTGAGAATTTAATAATTTTATGTTGTCTAAATATCTTTTTTTCTTTTTTTTTTTCATATTAAATAAATGTGATTGATGAAGGCATCATCCTGGGACTGGTGAGAGACAACTTTTCTAAACTTAATTTCCTTATATCCCATATGGAGTATAAACCTGGTAAAAATCCATTTTACCAGGCCAAGATCCTTCTTTGAAGAAAGACTGTGAGACACATTTCTCTTCCTGCCTCACTCCTGCACCAAAAAAAAATTTTGAGTTCTTTTTAGAATGTTTTAGTTCCTTTTAGAACTGAATACCTTGCAAAACCAAACCTCCATAATTAAATGTCCAGGCACATATTTCCATTGATCTGTTTGGGAACTGCAGACAGCTGGTTCATGTTTAAACTTTAAATTCTTTAGGCTAAGGGTTGGGGCCAGTCCAAGGCAATGCAGGAGAGCTTTGCCACCAGCTGGGAGTTCCACTGGTGGTGGGAATAGAATTTTTTGGATTTCCCAAATACTTCTGACTATCTGCAGCTCTCCATTGGCACCACCAAAAAAGGGCATCACACAGAGCCTCTAATTACACCCCAAAATGGAATTATAACTTGCTGCTCACTATTCCAACTTCTGTTCTTCAGTTCTATTCATCAGCTAAAAATGCTGACATCAGCAGAATTCTCAAAGATCATAGAGCTGGATTTCACCAGTGAGGCAAATTCAACTTCTACTGCAGTTCCCTTTCAAAAGGAGTCTGGAGGGGTGGTTTCTGTATTATCTGACCCTTTTTTCTCCATAATTTCAGGCTGAAAATTTTGATGAGGACAAATGCAACTTTACTGCTCTGCTGTGTTGCACTTCATCAAGGCAAAATGTTCCAGTTAGTTCCAAGGTGGAATGCTGCAAATGTTATAAATGTGACAATTTAGTCCCTTTCCCTGAGCCCTTCTCATTCAGATGCTGTAATTAGTTCTAGTGCCAGACTGATCACCTTTTCTGCTCACTGTGACAACCCAACAGCCTTCTAGTTGCTGTGCTGATCTTTTTTTTTTCCAACCAAAAACAAAATATAATACAACTCTCAAAACTTGTCCTTAAAGGGGTTGAAACTTCCCTTGCAAGCCTGATTTTGGTTCTTTTTGTTGTTGTTGATTTATTGTTTTATGGTTTTGTATGTTTTTTTTTTTCCTCCCTGAAGGTCACATTTTCTAACTCTGGTTATATCCCCATGAAAGCAGTAAAATTGCCAATCCCTGGCTCTAAAGCCCAGGGCTGTGTGTTTCCTTGGGCACAGCATGCCCAGCTCAGTGTTTCCACTGTCCCATCTGCCCTGGGAGCAGGATTATTCCATGGAGCATCCCTGCTCCATCCCCCTCCAAACAGGCTCTGTTTGTCATGCAAAAAGCTTCAGCATTCAAAGTGCAGAGAACTTTCCATCAATTTTGATAAATTTCTCTGGCCTTTTGTGAGTAACCCCTGGGGTTTCTCCATGCACAGCTTCCCCTGGACTGCTGAGATCCCTGGGGAAGGGAAGCATGTCCCAGCAGCAGGGAGGGCATTTGCACACTTCCACATGGGCCAGCCTGAATTCCAAGTGAATTGTGCTCCACTGACACTGCAAATGGTCAGCCACAAGTCAGGTGGCTTTAGGTGAGTCTTCCATTCTGGAAAAAAAAAAAGGGAAAAATGATGGCGTGGAATGGTTTGTTGTTTTGGTTTTGTTTTTTAAGTTTATGCAATTCTTTAGTAGAAAATATCTTAATAAGTGTAATACTACATACATAATGCTGCTGGATGAACAAGATGTGCTGTTGCCCTTTATTCTCCCTCTTTCTATGGCATTACATATATTTCTACATTCTTAGATTTATATAACATATTAATCTTGCCCTTTTTCTTCTTTCGTCTGCCATAAGAACAAAGTTTTCTAATTAAAGCATAGAACCATAGAACCCCAGAATGGTTTGCACTATGACCAGTGTCAGATGGATTGCTCCTCTCTACTTTCCTTGTGGCCCTTAAAGATCCTGGAATGTGCTGTGAAGTCTCCTCACAACCTTCCCTTCTCCAGGTTGAACATTCCCAATTTTCTCAGCCTTTCTCTAGGTCAGGTGCTCCAACCCTCTTAGCTCATGGTTTATTCCTAATATCTAATTTAAATATATTGTTTGTCTGTTTAAAGCCATTCCACACTGCCTATCAAGGTCAAGGCCTGGAGGGACAGGACACAGGGAATGTTCCCTGAGAGGGTGGAGAGACCTTGGCACAGATTGCCCAGAGATCCTTGGAAGTGTCCAAAACCAGCTTGGATGGGCTTGGAGCAACCTGGAATAGTGAGAGATGTCCCTGCCCATGGCAGTCCCTGGCACTGGATGGGCTTTAAAGCCCCTTCCAACACAGACCAGTCTGGAATTTATGGTTCCATTAATCCTATAGCATGATAGATAATTGTAGCACTTCAATAAGAGAAATTATCTTGCATTTATACAGAGCTGGGAGTGCCTAAAAGCACTTTGTAAGCCTAAAGAGAAGCATGGGCATTAAATGAAAACATTTTAGCTGTCAAAAAAGTGTCATCTGGTTTTAAATAGGCAGCTTGCTTCTTCGTGTGTTAGAATGACTGCAGAGGCTCTCAGTGTCCAAAATCCAGAACCCCAGACTGGTTTGGGCTGGAAAGAACCTTAAATCCCATCCAGTGCCACCCCCTGTGGGGGCAGGGACACATTCCACTGTCCCAGGTTGCTCCAAGCCCCATCCAGCCTGGCCCTGGACACTGCCAGGGATCCAGGGGCAGCCACAGCTTCTCTTTATTCCCCCTCATTAATTAAGACTACCCCTGCAGTGATGCCTCTTTTTCTGCAAATACTGAAGGTAATTTCCAATTGGTTTGTCATCATGTCCTTCATCAACTGGAGTCCCCATCCTTTGAAAGATCCCCTGCCTTGTGGCAGGGCAGCACAACTCCCTTCCCTCCAAACACACCCTATGTGGAAGTGCATGCCAATATCTCAAATTTTGAGAAATCAGGTCTCACAGAGGGTTGATGCTGTTAAATAAATGTGGAAATGTATAAAGCTGGATGTGTTTTGTTTCAAATACAAACATTCCTTGTGTCATTTCCCTTCTAGTCTGCTTGCCCAGTAAGCATTTGGGGCACAATACTTTAATTGAAACAAAACATATATTCCTTTAATACATGGAATCAGTGCAAAGTCCATGTGCTCTCTAATCACTTGGCTTAGACATTTTTGTTGAAATTATGAAAACAAGCACTTCACAATGCATAAACAGACCCATGTTGTGGACTGGATCTCTCACCATAAAACAAAATTTTAAAAAAGTCCCTATGCATTTTCTTTATTAAAAACATAGTAATAATTTATTTTCTGGTCAGTTCCTCCTCTTTGATGCCTTTTCCTAGACAAACACCCAGGACAGCACTGTCACAATCACCTACATTTGCTTTCTCCCTGATATTCCAGACTCCAAGTCTGCTCAGCCATCACCTTTCCAGGCTGGATTCCCAGTCAGAATTGTTGCTTGGCATGTCTGACCAGAGAAGCCAAGCCTGCTAACTTCCCTTCCTGACAATTTGTCAAAAGGCACATTAGGAAATAATTGGAGAGAAAGCATACAGATTTGGAAAATAGATTGAGTCATTTTTCTTCAATGCTTGACTGGACAAGTTACAAGACACCTTGGTCTGTACTCTCAACAAGACAGAGCTGCTGGTCTAACAAAAGAAATATCACTGTCCCCAACATCCTGAACTCTTGGGATTTACTGGGGTGGGCTCTTGATTTGACAGAGGTAAATAGTTGGCATTTTCAGGTCAGTCTTTGAGTTTTGTTTGTCTTTTTTAAAAATTAAAATTTTCAGGTCATTTTTTTGCTTTGCCACAGATGACTAAAATAATGTAGCAAAAAATAAAGGACTTTAAACTTAGGTATTCTGTGAAATACTTGAAAAATGGGGTATTATGCATTGGTTGGGTTTTGGAGAAAAGATACATTCAATTACACAAGTCAGTGCCCCCATTATGGAGGAGCTGTGCCTTAATTCATTGTTTAGAACAAAAATATGGAAATAAAACAAGCCCAACCAGCCAACCAAGAAAAATCCTTTATAGTACAAGAACCAGAATGATTTGTCCTCCCTGAGAACCTGGCCTCATGTTGCTATTAGAGATGGGAGGATGTATTAGCTCTGATAATCACCACAACAACACAAACATTTAACCTGAGCCTTCTCTCCCAGGGATTTATGGACCCTCTCATCTGATTTCTTTATTTCTCATCATCATTAATAATCAGAATGGACTCCACATTTTGTCCCCAGGACATGGTAATCACACAGAGGAGTTTTCCAGCATGCACAGAGGTACTTGGCAAAGGAAAGGAGGGTGGCACAAAAGGAAGAAATATGTGGAAGAAAATCACACTTGTCTTTGACACAAAAGGTATCAGGGTGTTTTTTCTCCTCTGATAAACAAATTTCAGGATGGCCATATGTAAGATTTTTACCCTGGTAATGAGCTGAAAATCAAGTTTTACCTAAAATGCCATTTTGATCTTCCTTTTGAGATTAAACTTTGCCCTAGTGCTGTTGTATTCAATTCACCATAACTGTGTCCTTGGATGAACTCATTTGTGTTGTTTGAATAATTCTTTCAGTTCTTAAGAAGAAAGGACTCCAAATTTCAGTTTCTAATCATGGAATAGAGTGCAAGTTGTAAAGTACTGATATAATCTGTATGTGCCTTTACTTGAGAATTCTGCATTTCATTCAATTTTTGGTGGCTGAAGTATCTGGTTTCATATTAATTTACCACATCTAATTGTGACAACATTGCTGCATCTGAACCTTTTGGGGACATTTTGTGGACCAATAAGTTTGTATCCAAATTTGTACCTTAAATACCATTTGGGCTCCAGCTGCCCCCTGAAATGAATGAATGGATCAGAATTAACTGCAACAAACAGAGTTAAGGAGTTTTAATATTGAGTTATAATATTGTGATTCAAGTATCCTGTAGAAAAAGAAAGGAAAAGTCTTGAAATTAAGCCATGTTTTTGCTGCATAATAGAAATGCTTGGTAGTCTTTTCTGTTTAAAAGATATTTGCCTTTATTAAAATAATTACAGGGGAACTTGTTGTAACACTTTCTGAAGGATCAATAATGCAATAAAAAGCTTGCAGAGGAGCAATAAGAGTAATTAAAAGTGGATAGATTAAACAGATTCAAAAAAAAAAAAGTGGTTGTGCATAATTTGTGAGTGTATCAGGCTTATGTTGCATTTCAGTTCATTTTTAGGCAAAGATTTGGAATTATTCAGCACCTGGGGCTTTTCTGGAGCTGTAAAGACCCTGGCTGCAGGCAGATTTATCTTGTGGAAGTTGGAAAAGATGCTTAAATGCCTGGAAAGTGGAACAAGAGCCCTGCATTGTGCTGTGATTTGGCTTTGGGGAATTGAACCCAACCTTTCCTAAAGCACTTAGACAGGAGCTGTGGAGACTTTATGGGTGCCAGGGGAGGGAATTCTATTGCCTGCTCTAAACTGGAGGGTTTATTTTGCCTACACAAGACTAATGAATTCCACAGGGAATAATTACCAATAACCTGGAATACAGTAGCTGCAGATGTTTGCTTTCAACTCTTTTTGCAGCTCTTATCCTCCAAGTGTAAAGGGATTCTCTGCATGAGCATTTTTAATTAATAGTTTTCTCTGTGTGCACACATGGCTGGAAGCTACTTCCCAAAATCAGAAAAAAACCCATATTTTAAAGTATCTGTAAATATTGAACACTGTATTGTTTTGAATCTCCTGCAGGATGATGGTGGTCTAAATTCTTCCAATATTTCAAAGACTTTAGGACTGAGAGATTTTTTCCACCTGCCCAGTTGGACACTTAAAACCCATGTGAGTTTTCATTAACTTCATTAATGTTTCATTTTATTTCAGTCATGGAAACAGAATTAATTTCCTTTTTCCAACAAGTTCTGGTGCTGTTATAATTATTCCTACTTTAGTTATTCACTCTGAAGATAGGAGAGTTCTTAGATTTGCAGAGCTGATTTAAAGAAATCTAACATTTTTTTCCAAACATTAAATCCACTTGCAAGAAGACACTTTCTTCAGGATGCTCTCTAATTCTGAAGAAACCACTTTGCCAGAAAGGCTGAATTCACTTCAGAAGTTCCTCTTATTTACTGAAGAAAGGCATTTTTATCCTCAGACACTCACAAAACTCATTTATTCTGGGAAATTAGAAGTCCTTAGTATTGTCCTCAATCTACTCCAATGGGAAAAGAGGTAAGACAACAATATGCACTTGTGGGCAGTAATTTTTCCCAGAAACATAAAAGAAAACAGTCTGAAGTGGAGATGAACTGACACTTTCTCTGCTTCCAGAAGTCTAAGGACTAAATGCAGTTTAATTTTCCTGGGTTTATACTTTACTCAGTGAGCCCATCTAGGATTTTCTTGGGCTGGAAGTGTTCTCACCTTTTGGCTACTCCATGGTTGACCTGCACCATCTCAACTGAGAGTCCATTTTTCTCATGAGCATCCAACCTGACTGGGGTGTGAAATACAGAAGCAAAACTCATTTTATATTTGTGCCTTGGCAAGGTAGGAGAAATGTCAAAATCCCAGGAAATAGTTCATGGCAGCTTCCAAAGAAATCAAGGAGATGAAATGAAAGCAAGTGGATTCTGGGAGACAAAGGTTTAAGCAATTAATATTATTGTCTGCTGCAACTGAAGGAAAATGAAATTACTTTTGTAATTCCACTTGGCTTTCTAGACAGTTTGAGTAGAGACACGACTGCCTCTTCCCAACACCTTCGAATGTTTCATCACCCCTTCCTTATTCTAATTCTGCCACTAAATGTTTTAATTTAAATTAGTTTATTTTCCACCATCCCAGTTTTTCTACAGTCTCCTCTAATAGCTCTAAAAATCTCACATTCCCAGCCTACCTTCTTGGCTTTCCTACCTTGAGTTTTTTTTGAGGATAAATTTTTATTCCCAGATAATCCCAGTTCTCTACCCCTCTAACCCACAGATTTTTAGTCCCATTCTTCCCAAACTCACTTTTTGCTACCCTTTACATCCACAGGCTGTTCACTGGGATTTGAACCTATAAATCCACAGAAAACAAACCTTAAGGAGAGCAGGAGGAATGGGGGGTTGCAAAACAGAGTGTGATATTTTATATATATGTATATATATATAATATATATAAAAATAGATAAATTAAAATATATATAAAATATAAATAAATATATTATATATATTTATATATTATTTTATATATTTGTAGATATATAAAGGGAATAACACATTTACATTGTTAAACTGAATATATGCACATTGCATGTGAGTGTATAACATTCATTTTAATGACTATTATATACACAAGTTTATATGTATTTAATTATCATCAGATTTTGCAGTCTCTATATTATTTCAGAAATTACTTATAGAAAGCAAAAGCATTTTGGTAATGTATTTCATAAAAAGTCTCAAAGAATTTGTCTTGTAGATAAGATACAACATTATTCCAGCCCAGTTCCCACTGAAATTTGTGGATGGTGTGTTTTCCTGGCTGTCAAATAAAAAACAAATGTTTGGAAGAAGAAATAAATTAGGATTGAATCTGCAGCAAATATTGAGTAGTGCTGTTTGGCCTTTCAAGTGTAAAATCATTGCAAGATTAAAGCAATTTGGACATGCCAAATGTTCAGACTCCAGGGTTTTTTCTGTACTTTATGAAAGAGATACAATCAAAATGAGAGGCTGTGAACAGAGAGCTTCCATTACTGTAATAATGTGGGATCAGCTCCATTTCCTATCTCCCATGGTATTTTTAAAAAGATGAGTTAAAAGGGAGGTGGAAAAAGAAAAACTGCTGAAGGTCTCAGGTTTGCCAAGTGGTAGAAGCAATGTTTGCAGCAGACATGGGGTGTTATTTTTTTTTTTTCCCCAAAATTGCTCTTTTGATGATTTCCATGTTTAAATTTAATTAGCCCAACTGAATCTTTGTAATATTCAATATAGTCATTAGGCATACAGTGTGAATTAGCAAAAAAAATAAAATATAAAAATAAATAAATAAAAGTAAGAACACAGTGTAGCAAAAACAAATAGTGAACATTTTCCTTAGGTCATACTTGCAGGGTATATTCCTAAAATCACACATAGATATATCAATTTTTGTATATGGTGGGGATTTTGGTACAAATATACAGAAGCTTTTACAATATTCTGAAAATTCTAAATTTCTATTAATAAGGTTTATATTAGGAAGAAAAATTACAGTTATGGGTTGTCTTCTAGAATAAACTGGCTAAACTTGAGTTTCTCAGTAGACAAGGAGAAGAAGGGCTAAGAATCATTAACAAAGAACAGTTGTTCACAGTAATTCCTGACTTGCAAAACACAGATGGAAAAGAATATAAAAAAACTCAAAAATAAATCAAAGGAAGTTGCTTGTCATTAACAACGTGATGAAATTGTGGAATTAAATTTTAATTTAGAACCAATTTAAAAAGGAAAAGAGAGACTTGATACATATTTGAAGACAGTGAACTTCCTGACTTCACTGACACAAATTGCAAATTTATATAATTTTTTTAATGAAATAGGAATATTCTAGTGTATATATAAAGATTTTAAATGTTATAAAATCTGTTTTAATGCAAGTGTGAAATTGAATAGTTGATCATGTCAGGATTTCCTATTCAAAACTACAAAAAATTATAAACTTCACAAGTTTCCTTAATCCAGAAAGTCTCCTATCCTTCTGTTTCAATGCAGATGTGAAACAGAATATTTGATACTGGTTTCCTATTAAGAAGTATAAACTTTAAAATTTCCACATAAAAATGAAAGCCTGTGGTGACACTTGATAAAACCTTATTGTTTCAGGCCTCTTTCATCTTGTTGGTTTTCACAGATGCTTAAATGAAACCCAATTTGATATGGAGGAAACTCAAGGATGAAGTTCCTTGAGGCTTCAAAAAAAGCAAACCCTAAGCACATATTTAAGCCCACTTGAATGAGTGTGGATCTTGCATTATTTCAGCATTTTTTGCTGTGAAATAGCTATTCATGTAATAACCATGGCCATTCTGACTTGTGCATACAGAAATTATGGTGTATATTGGTGTGTTGCAGATGCAGAAAAATTACTTTTAATTTATGAGCAGTGGACACTGCCCCCCAGCCCAATTTTTCACAAGTACTGGGTGCCTGTGTAAATGGTTTATAGCAGCTCTGACTCCCCTGATCTCTCTGATCCTGGCTCTGTGGTAATTGTTCTACTGGGACTCAGCCCTGTGCAGATACAAAATTAAATCATTTTGGCCCTTAATCCCAGACTCTTTAGAGCAATTCTTAAAGCTGTGAACTGCAGCTATTCCTAATGGTGTTAAAGTTCAGTTCAAAGGTGTGCAAAACTAAGAAGATCTTTTGAAGACTTGGAAAGTTTTAAAATTAAAGGACATTGACACTCTGATGATGATTTGCAAGAAATTCAAGAGCAAAAACTTGGTCTGGTTGTTCTTCACAGTGTTGTTACCCAGTGCAAGAAGTGCTTCCAATTTTAAAACAATTAAATTGCAAATATGAGGCTATGGACACAAATATTACAATTAAGCCCTATGTCAATTCAGAAGTCAAACTATGGATCACAAAAAAGCAAAAAAGTGATTTTAACTCGTGTCCTTTGCTTGTCTGTAATTGTGTGTTTGCACTGTGCTAAAGGAATCAAGCACCATATGTATCACTTGTTTTCCCTGGGATCTACACTTTCCTTTTCTTTCAGTTTTTCTGGAGATTTGGGACATGGGAATTACACAGGGTAGGGGTCTGGAGTGAACTTCTGAAGAGTAAATTCTGTGGAGAGAAATGTGAGGATTGCTAAAGCCTGATATTTCCAGTTCCCTTTTTAACATGGTTGGATTGTTGTTTTCAAGTGTAACCCCTGTATATTCCCATTTTATTTAAATAAAAATAGTTTACTATTATTAGAGCACAATGAAGGTTATTATTTAATGTAAATTAGAAAGTTTAAATAACTAAACCCAAACTCAAATAAACCTGGGAAAGGCATTTCATTAAAAGAAACAAAAACTGACCAATTGAAAACAATCAAGAAAAACCCATCCCAAACCACTGGACACTTTTTGGGTTTTTTTGTAAATTTCTCTGAGGTTTTCAAATGTGAGCAGAGAGTAATAGAAGCTTTTCATTGTCATGGCTCTGACATATGCTGGAAAGGACTTCAAAGCCCATCCAAGGGCACCCTCTGCCATGGGCAGGGACATTTTCCACTGTCCCAGGTGGCTTCAAGTCCCATCCAACCCAACCTTGGCCACTTTAAGGGATCCAGGGGCAGCCACAGCTTCTCTGGGAACCTGTGCCAGGACCTCACCACCCTCACAGGGAAGAATTCCTTCCCAATATTCCATTCACTGTGGGATAAAGGCAATGGAGACTCAAACCCCACTTGAAAAGAGAGTCCTCATTATTTTTGTAGGGCCTGCCCTATCAGCTTATCTCTAACGTCACGGCAGAGTGTGCTCTGCCTCAAGAAAAAAGAAAATCATTACCAATTAATTATGTCAACTTTTGCAGGAAATAAGCAATTAGAACCTGTACACAGGGGAAAAAAAAAAAAAAAAAAATCGATGGTGCCAGTCAACTTCCACCACAATTAGTGCTGGGAGAGACAAGGAGGAGCAACCTGGAGCTGCCAGACTCACAACACTCCATGGAACAATGGGGGATTCTCACAGCCCACAAAAAAAACCCACAGCTGGAACACAAGGCAGCCAGTCAGGGTGAGCAACTCACTATAAATCACTGGGAAACCAACAGTGTGGATTTTGTCACAAGGAATTGGACACTCCAAAAGAAATGTAACCCTGTGGCCTGTGCCAGAGGACAGGGAGAGAGAAGACACCTAAATGCTGAAATAATTGCAATGGTCCTTTTTTCATCACCTTGATTACATTCAATATTCTTTTGTTTGTGCTGGTGTTTCATCTTTTTCTCTTAAACTGCTTGACTCCATTATTTCCAGCATACACTCTGTGGCAGCTTTTTTTTTTTTTTCATTTTCACATCCCTGTCTTTTCACTTAAGTACATTGTTCCCTCTTTATATCTCTCCTAGCTCATTTAGTCTCATCTGCACTTTAATTCTCTGTTCCTAAGCAAATTATCTCCTTTGCTCGTGAGACTCAAATGGCAGCTCTGACAGAACTGTAATATCACTTTATACTTTACTTTCAAAACATTCAATTTTGACTTCCTCTAAGTTTCTTTTTAAGAAGTGTTTGGACTGATCATTTTTCCTTAAAAACACCTAGAACAAAGACATGGTCTTTTTTTATTTTTTTTGAGCTCTAAGAGAATTAGCATAGATAATTGATAAATAAGTGGGAATTCATAAATCATACCCAGATCTAGAGGAAAACTGAGAATTGCTCTGGGTGTAGGTTCTTCTAAAACTAAAAAATATATTCAGATTTACATGTGCCTTCCTTCCTTCCTTCCTTCCTTCCTTCCTTCCTTCCTTCCTTCCTTCCTTCCTTCCTTCCTTCCTTCCTTCCTTCCTTCCTTCCTTCCCTCCTTCCTTCTGTTTAAAAATTTACAAGAAAAATTTATACAAATTTACAAATTCTTCTTCCCAATTTGTCTAAATTTATTACTTGATTTCATTTTCCATTTAGGTTAGGCTTCCAGCTTAATTCAATATCAAAGTCATTCACAAGGGCACAGTTTTGTGCCATTTAGAAAAAAAATATTTATTTTATATTTTAAAACCATCAGTGGCAAAGCCATTTTAAGCCCAGGTTTTAATTTTTTATGCCTGGCATTTCTTGTGCAGCAGGAATGATATTTCTTGCAGCCAGAGGGGCTTTTTTTGAGCTCCAGACCTCTACTGTGTTCATGCATATTCAATAATTCCTGAACACACACATGTGCTTACACACATTCATACAGACATGGGTATAGCCACAAACTAAAAGAAAATTATTTCAACAGACAATATTTCATTTTTAAAAAAAGATACATATATTTTTGTGTACTTTTTTTTTTTTTTTTAAATCCTGATCAATAATTTAGTAGATTGGTGTTTACACTTTGGATTTATTACCTAGCTGAGGGGAAGGTGGAGGGAAAAACCTTCTCAAAAGACATCTGGCTTCAGTCTGTGTATTTTAGACTTATTGCAAGGTGAAGAAAAGGCTGAGGAGAGCAGCTGGCACACATCTAAAGCCATTCATATTATTATATTTTATTATACTGATAAAGATACAAAAGTTTGGTCTTTAAACCAACAGATTAATGGCCATGAAGACTGTGAGGTATTTTGATGAATCTCAGATTCCAAAGTGACCCCATTAACAATCCCTACCCAGGAAACTTTCAGTGGATATCACATTTTCTCTTTCACCTTGTGAAAAAGTGATTTTATACGACAGTGTCCCCAGGACAAAGTTTCTAAAATTAATTAAAGAGGCATAGATTTTAAAGGCAGTCAACTGTGCAAGGGTAAAGAACAAGGGGCAAGGCAGAAGGTGAAATGTATCATTCCAGGGAAAAATTCAGGGAGTCTTAGTTCATAAGAACTGTGAAAAAAATCTGTGCAAAACTGAATTATGGCTTTGGATCCTACCCTGGACAAATGCCAGCAGTGAAGGAGACACTGACCTGAATTTGGGTTTATTTGTACAATAAATTTTCTTGCCCCTGTTCCCAAATGATTTTGTCAAAGGAAAAAGTGCTCAACTGAGAACAGGCTTCGAGTTCTGGGATAAGGCAAGAAATGGAAACACGTTCAGCCTATATTAACATAACCCTTGATTGACTCAAGGAATTCTGATATCCCATTTTTAATAAATTATTAGGCCAGAATAATATCAATAAACTTCAATGAAATAAATTCATGGAGTCTTGCACTGGCACAAAATTATCATCAACACTGGCTTGAGAAAGACTTCAAATTATTGAAGAATATAAGAATTTTAACTTTATTATAAGAATTCCTACAGTTATAAGAATTTTCCCTTTTATATTGAGTAAGAGAAAATTCTGTATATGTCAGATGACAGAATTTTTTATGACTGATGTCACTGAAATCCATAAAAATGATGTCATTTTTTTCACTGAGGAGACAAAAACTGGCAAACCTGGAAAAGTTTGATATCTCTCAAAAAGAAGAAAATATAAGAAACATTTTGTACAGAGAAATTCAGCACTTATTTTATCATCTATGAATTATGCTAACACTCCAATTTGCACTATTCCTCAAAATTAAAGTTGTTTTTCCTGTTTAAATATTCAGTCCAGTATATATTTATACTCCCATGCCAATGATATAGAACAGAATTGGAAAGTGGAAAGTCTGAAAGAGTCTGATATGGAAAATTTTATTTTAATGATCTGAACTTCTTCATCAACCTGATAGTCTATTATTCTTACAGTTTTTAATGCTTTGGCCACTTAAAGTCATTAATCTCAGTGTTTATGGGAAAAATCAAGGAAAAAAATAAGATCTCTTATGTTGCATAACTGTTACAGATTTTACAGAAGTTATTTCCTCCCTTCTGACCTCTGTGGAGATATAGAAAGTCAACTGAGAGCTAAGAATTGATTTAAAAATTTGGAAGAATTTGTATTTGGCACATATCTGAGAAGTTTGACAAAAGGCCCTTTGAAACATTTAAAATTTCAGATTCTTCACTAAAAAAATCATGAATATGTATACACAAGTTTGGAAATTAAATGGCCTCAAGTTGCTCTAGGGGAAGTTTTGATTGGATATTATGAAAAGTTTCTTCATGGGATGGGTTGTAAAGCATTGGACTTGCTTCCTGCTTCCATTTATCCCATCAAATAAATTGTGGAGCTCACCATCTTGCCCTCTTCCTTTGTTTATTTATTTATTTATTTTTCTCTCTGCAATTAAAATGAGCATCTGTAGCTACTGGAGTTTTGTTGTGAGATATTAGTAAATACTTGCGAAACCAAATTTTCAGTGAGGTATCCATGAGATATTTATAAGCCATCCTGATTCAGTTGTGCAGTCCAATGTCCATTTTTCTCCTCAAGTTACATGGATGCAGGCCATTGAAGGGAATACTACCTTACTTTCAGTAGAAATATATTTTTCCTTTAATTTATCCCCTGGAAGTGTGTTTTTCAGCAAAGCAGAGCCAATCAGCACTTTAAACCCTTTGCAGACATTTGTTCTTGCATCACTTCTCCTTGTCAAACCATTAGACTGAAAAACCCCACTCAAGACTATGCCACGTCCTTGTCAAGTAATGACACGAATTCCCAAACATGAATTCCTAATTTCTCCTCCAAAAAAAAAAATCTAACATCTCAGGGTTTTCTTTCCAAAGGTGCTGGCCATTCACAGAATGATTTTCACTGCAGAACAGAGATGATAAACTAAGATACACAATCAAATCCCTCCCTTCATCATCCACATTGGCTTTGTGGAGATTGGATTGGTTTGGAATTGGTTTTGGATTGGATTGGATTGGATTGGATTGGATTGGATTGGATTGGATTGGATTGGATTGGATTGGGTTGGACTGGATTGGATTGGATTGGATTGGATTGGATTGGATTGGATTGGATTGGATTGGATTGGATTGGATTGGATTGGGTTGGGTTGGATTGGATTGGATTGGATTGGATTGGGTTGGATTGGATTGGATTGGATTGGATTGGGTTGGACTGGATTGGATTGGACTGGATTGGATTGGATTGGATTGGATTGGATTGGATTGGATTGGATTGGATTGGATTGGATTGGATTGGATTGGATTGGATTGGATTGGACTGGGTTGGATTGGATTGGACTGGATTGGATTGGACTGGATTGGATTGGGTTGGATTGGATTGGACTGGATTGGATTGGACTGGATTGGATTGGATTGGATTGGACTGGATTGGGTTGGATTGGATTGGATTGGATTGGATTGGATTGGATTGGATTGGGTTGGATTGGATTGGATTGGATTGGATTGGATTGGATTGGATTGGATTGGATTGGATTGGATTGGATTGGATTGGATTGGATTGGACTGGGTTGGATTGGATTGGATTGGATTGGATTGGATTGGATTGGATTGGATTGGATTGGATTGGATTGGATTGGATTGGATTGGGTTGGATTGGATTGGATTGGATTGGATTGGACTGGATTGGATTGGGTTGGATTGGATTGGATTGGATTGGATTGGATTGGACTGGGTTGGATTGGACTGGATTGGATTGGGTTGGATTGGGTTGGATTGGATTGGATTGGATTGGATTGGATTGGATTGGATTGGATTGGATTGGATTGGACTGGATTGGACTGGATTGGATTGGATTGGATTGGATTGGATTGGATTGGATTGGATTGGATTGGATTGGGTTGGATTGGATTGGATTGGATTGGATTGGATTGGATTGGATTGGATTGGATTGGATTGGATTGGATTGGGTTGGGTTGGATTGGGTTGGGTTGGGTTGGGTTGGGTTGGGTTGGGTTGGGTTGGGTTGGGTTGGGTTGGGTTGGATTGGATTGGATTGGATTGGATTGGATTGGATTGGATTGGATTGGATTGGATTGGACTGGATTGGTGTTTCAGGAAGTAAAAGGAAGATAAAACTTCAAACACCCCATCACCTTTCTGCTACCTTCCAGAGTGATTCACTAATAACCCAAAAATGAGTTTTCTGATTACTTGTTCTGTACCTTTTTTGTGTTTTGCAAACAGCAGCACTGACAGGATTCCTTTCTTGCAGTCTCAGCCTCACTGTTTGTTTGTGTGACACTGGCTCCTGCTCTCTGTTATGAGAGAATTGGCAGTGGCAGAGATTGTCTTCTCAGATGACCCAACAACTCAGAATCCAGACTTGGTCCCATGCACACCTGTGATGTGGTGACAGCTTGTAAAACTTGGGTCCAAGTGCCATGCATGGCCCAACACATGCAAGAACTGCAGCTCTGGGAACAGGTCTGCAGAAATTAGAAGATTAGGCAGAGGAGAATCACAAGAAACTCAGGGAGGAGATTAAACAGGACCTTGTCCAAATCTCAGCAATGCAGATCAAAGGTTCTGAAAAAACACAGATGTCCCCCAGACAGGGAGAGAGAGCACACCCCACAGCTGAGTGTGGATCTTCCTGCATGATTGTGGGGAAAACATGAGGAGGCAGGATGGAAGACCCACTGCTGCTTTGGCACAACTGAAGAACAAAATTCAGAGAGCATGTTCCACCAAAAAAAAGCAGCTCCAGTTTCCTGTAGCTGAATTGCCAGGTGTGATGATGGTGACATGTTTTATCCCCTTGAAGGAACCTATAAGACATAAGCCCAGGGAAAGAAAGATAACAGGCTTAGAGGGGCAATGCCTCTAGCCAGGTAGAGGTGGGGAAAACTGTCTTTTGGACTGTGTGGATTCACTGTCCTGGCACATAAGAACTACAGAAATATGATGCCTTGGTCAACACTGGGTCACAGTGCACACTAATCCCATTGAGACAAGGGGGCAGAATCCATTTCTACTGCTGGCATGACAGGGTGGAAGCTGAGGTGAGCCTGGCTGGAAATGAGTGGAAGAAACTTCCTCTTGTGGCTGGCCCATAGGAATGAATCCCATTTGCATTTATCTTTTTGTCTGGATACATCAGGTTAGAAGCACTTAATTATCAGCTCTACTTACTTTCACATTATTGCTTGTGCTCAGTGCAGGATAGAGAAGGAAGAAAGTTAGGAAAAGGAAGGAGTCCTTCCCATACACAGTTCCCTAAGGGAGTAGACTCAGGAGAATCCCTCATGGCAACTTCACACTCTCAGAAAATGATTCTGTCCAAGTGCATCCGAGTATCACTATCCTGATACAATTTTTGTGGTCTGCAGGGTAAATATTTGATTTAATGGAGCAGTAAATTTAAAATGCCAAATGTCATTTCCTTCTCTTCCCAATAGTCTGAGGCTCGCTCACTGCAGTTAATTTTCCTTTTTTTTTCAAATGCAGTGAAATACAAACCTGAAATCGATGGTAACATCAAGAAAGAAATGCAGAGCAAACTTGAAACCCAAGAAAATAATTTTCTATAGCCCAGATGTGTCTTTACCAAAAAGTTAAAATTTTCAAGTATATCTTATATTGAAATGCTTGAATTGTTGTTCCTTCTAAGAGAAGATGCTTTTTGTTGTGAAATAAAAATTTTAAAAAAGCTAAGACTGAGAGGAAGGAATATATAAACATTTGTATTTTATATGTTTCATATATGTGTTTATATACTATTATTATTATATATTATATATTTTATATTATTATATATTATTATATATTATTATGTGTTTATATTCCTTTCCTTTCCTTTCCTTTCCTTTCCTTTCCTTTCCTTTCCTTTCCTTTCCTTTCCTTTCCTTTCCTTTCCTTTCCTTTCCTTTCCTTTCCTTTCCTTTCCTTTCCTTTCCTTTCCTTTCCTTTCCTTTCCTTTCCTTTCCTTTCCTTTCCTTTCCTTTCCTTTCCTTTCCTTTCCATCAGCTCTACTTACTTTCATATTATTGCTTGTGCTCAGTGCAGGATAGAGAAAGAAATCTCCCTGTCCCCCTCCCCTTCCCCTGATTTGCACCTGCCATTTTATATCAATGATCCTTTTTTTTTTTTTTTTTCCCAAGGGAAAAAGACTTTTAAAAGTTTTTAAAAATATTTGAGTACTTTTTACTTGCTCACTCAGCCACTCTGAAGAAGGATTTCTGCCAGAGTCCTTCCTCCTTTTTCCTCAAGATCTAATACTTAAAAAAACCCCAAACTCCATCTTTGTTCATACCAGCACATGCTAAAGATTATTTTAGAGTGTTTCTCAGATTGCATTTACCTGTTCTTCACTCATAAACCTGGCAGCTAGATTCTCCAGTCTCATGATGAAAGTCATGACCTGCCTTTGTTTATTCCTTACCTCACATTTTAAGGTGAAACTGATTTTCCCACATCAATTTTAAAGCATCTCCCTCAGCCAATATTCTGGACACCAGAAATTAGTCTCCAAAATTCCCAGTGCATTGGCAATGGTGGGAAAAGAAAGCTCTGAGTAGACAGCTCTGGCACTTCCAAAAGTTATGTCTGGAAATGGGAGCAAGGAAAATCCTACAAGACAGAACTGAGGAAGCAGAACTGAGTCTTAAGTTATACCAGGCTGTATTTTCACCTTTAATTAAGTGTGGCTTCATTTCTGGGACCAAAAGGTAAAAATATTTTTCATTTGTCTGTCCTGAGCAGCAAAGACACAAGCAGGAAAGTGTTAGAGGTGCCTGGCTGTGGTGGATTTGGGGACTTAGGAGATCCCTCCCTCTGTCCTGAGCAGCATGTCTACACATGACCTTCTCTTTTATCTCCTTTTTCCTCTGTTGTGCATGGTTGTTCCTTCCCAAATCCACCCCAATCCCTCCTTTCCCTACTAACAGCCCTTCTCCTACACATCCAGTATATCTTCCACAGCTCCCTCTTCTTGATATCATATAATTTGTTTCATACATCCTTACAGAATCACTAAAATTCCTTCTGTTGGCTCATCCCTGAGGATGAGGACATCTTTTTCCAGCTAGAGGGGTGTCCTGCTCCCAGGCTCTCATCCTGCTGCACGACTCCAACCCCTCCAAAATCTGGGGGAAAGCAGCTGTAGGGAATCCAGGAGGCTCCTGGGATGCACTAAGGACAACTTAAGCCAGGTGAAAGACCACCCTACCAGGGGGAATGTGATCCTGGAGATGTCTGGCACTACAAGCAAGGGCTCTTAAACACTGATTTCATTGTCTCCTCCTGAAAAGGATCCACTGAATAGGATCAGCCTCAGCACAGTGTCCAGTTACAGGTGTAGGAAATGATCCAGTGATCCCCAAGGCAGCAGCTGAGTTTGGCATTGAGCACCCAAATCTGGTCTCTGTTATTTGTCTCCTTTTTACTTGAGATCCCAGTTTGGCAGGGTTCTTCCTTAGATACTCTTACTGCAAAACCATCTCTCAGTCTCAGTCTCATCTCTCAGAGCAGGTTTTCCTGCTGTTTTCCCTGAATATTCTTGTTGAAATCTTCCTTCTTTAATTTTTTTTTTTTTTTTTTTTTCATTGAGAATGTCCTTGACCAGAAATCAGACTATGTCCTTCCACATACCCTTACACAGCTGGGGGATTTAACCAGTTTTCTCAGTTTCAGGGAAGAACTGTGAGTGCTTGAGTGCTTTGAATAGAACTGATTGTTTTATTCCTTTGTTGCATTCATTCAGCTCAATATAATAATTGTCAGTAAGAACTCTTCATGTACAAATTGATAAAACACAGTACAAATTAAAATTTTTCCTATAATATCTATCAAATTACATAATTTCTGTCTAAGACACTCTTTGATAAAGAAGAAAGAAAAATAAAAGAAAGATTAATCACTAATTTTGCCTTTGATTTCTCATCTTTAACTGCTACTGGTTAAAGATGTTTTATATTCAGAACTGATCTCAAATTGGTTTTCAGGGGCAGCTGGTGAAGACAAGGAAAGCACCAAAGGTTTCAGTGATATATTAAGAACCTAAGGCTAAAATAGCAGTTAATATACAAATAAAGAATTAGTATGAATAGAGACAATATTAAGCATTGTTATTCCATAAGCAAGTTGTTAATACCAAATTACTCCAGCTGTGGCCTAATCTCTGAGCTAGTTGTAGTAATTGTATTAAATATTCCAAGAATAAAATCCATAGGAAAGGCAAGAAATTCTTCTCTGAGAGTGTAGTGAGGCCCTGGCAAAGTTTGCCAACACAAATTATTACACAAATAATCCCCTTGCATGATGAAGACACAAATTTTCAGGTGGAAAGTGCTAAATCTTCGCCCATAAAATTTTGTAAATTCTTTAAAATGGGAAAAGTACTTAATTATAATTAGTGGATATATCTAGCAAAAGTTTTGAGAAAAGCAGAAGGATTTGGTAACATCTCATTTCATTTTTTCTCAGGTTTTACTGATTCCATGAAAGAACTTTCAGCATCTATATTTTAGAGAGGTAAATTCCTCTTAATCAGCTCTTGCCTTACTTAAACCAGATCCTACTGCTCAGTCCTGCCTAATTAGGCAGACTTAGTCCCTGCATATCTGAACACTTAATTTTGAGGCTGTAAATTCAGTTTTAATCAAAGGCAAGGTAAAAGCAATACCCCAAAAAAAGCAGAGCCCACACATAAATGAAACATCACCAAACTGGCAGAACCTGAACCTGCCTCAGGACTGCTCCTGAAACAAACAGCAAATAAAAAAGATGTTCACAGATCTATTATTGCACCAAAAAATGGTGGAATTTCATGAGAAACTTCCAGAGCTGGTAGATAAAGGAAGGAAAATCTGTTGAAAGACAAACATAATAATGAATGTGCTGTGCTAATGAATCACTGCTTGTAAGAGGCCATTCAATCTTGACATTAATGATATCAAATGAGCTGTGCAATGTATGTGAATAAAATTATAGCACGGTGACAATTTGAGTATTTAGAGCTACATGACTCACTAAATTAAAAAGGAAGAGGTAAGAAAGTGGATTTAGGCAGAAAAGACAAAAGATGTAGAGGTGGGTCACATTATATGGCAGATTAGATCACCTAGGGTATTTTAATTTGTTAGCTAATAGAGTGCTAAAGTTATAAAGTGTGTTTCTGTGTAAGAGTGTGCACAGGTGGTAAAAATGTGAACCTTCCACTGAACTGGTCTGGCTGTAAGTTTTGTAACTTATTATTTTCTCAGAAGCACACAGAAAAGTTTTCTAGCCAATATTTTAATATATGGAAGAAAATGTAGCATTAAAAAAAAAAAGTAAAATCAGTATGACCACTTTGTTGAAAATATTAACTGGACTGTTAAATGCAATTACAGTCACCATGTCAAACTCCTGGAGTTGGTGCTACCAGAGTTATTCCATGTCCACAACAGGAACTCCAGGTGTGCAATAACTGCAGGTGGCCATGGCTGCTTATTTAAATCCTGGCACTGCCCTCAAACCCCTCCCTCCAACATAAAATATAATTTGTAAGGGTGTATCACTAAGGTCACCAGGATGGTCAGGCAAGGTTTGACCCTTGGTTGATGAGATCTGATATTCAGCCCATAAGTTTCCAGGATAAAGCATTTAAAACTTCTCAAGTGTTTCCAAATAATAACAAGCTTACTTTAAATGAGAGTTGTTTGGGGGGTTTTTTGAGAGTTGTACAACATATTTACATTTTACATTTCATTCAGTGAAAACTGAATTCTGGTTACAAACAGCAGAGACAATATTGGGTGACAACCAAAAAGGTCAGTTTTCTGGCTCTAAGAGAAAAAATCTTTCTGTTATTAGTATTTATATGTGCTGACATTTAAGGATTTCACAGGATTATAGAAAAATGGAATGGTTTGGGTTGGAAAGGACCCCAAAGCCCATCCAGCACCACTCCTGCCATGAGCAGGGACATTTCCACTATTCCAGGTTGCTCCAAGCCCCATCCAACCTGGCCTTGGACATTTCTAGGGATCCAGGGGCAGCCACAGCTTCTCTGGGCACCCTCACAATATTTGTCCTATTTGGGACTAACACTAAAGAGTAATGGTAAAGCAGATTGTCTGGATTGAGAATTTGGAGGAAATATCTAATTTGTAAACCTTTTCCTGGTTCTTCCTTTAGAAGTCAAGAATGTAGCTGGTCTTTGATATTCATAGATTTGTAAGACTTTAAGTACGTATAACACAGGATGGAATGCATCAGCTCATTTTGAATTACTATATAATTATTTTTTCCTCATTGTAAAAGGGTTTAATAAACATTTGTTCAGCAGAATTTCACAGGAGATCAAAAGTTAAAGCAGAGCTGAGGTAGCAGCACTGGGAAAGGGGAAACTGCCCAGCAATATCTGTCCATACAGGAACAGCAAAGCACCAGCACAGGATTTGGAGATGCATTCTGGAAGGTTTTGACTTCCAGGAAGAGTTAATGAGAATCATACCTGTGAGTCCCTCAGGCAACAGGGCACTGCAGCAGGCTGACAGCTCAGCTGTGACATGATCAACCACTCCCTTCAGCCCAGGAAAGTGAGCTGTAAGACATGCAATAATAGTGCTGTGTCCGAGGTGAGCTCAGGGGAAGACAGGGTCACACCCCTGGGGATGAGGAGGAGACATCATTTGCCAATAAATGACTTTTCAAAGGAAGTTTCTGCAAGCATCCAGAACACCCAGCTACTGGCAGCTCTTTAAAAGCATTACTGAAACCTGACACAAAAAAGTTTGAGGGTTTATTTTTTGAGTCCACAGACTGGGAGAGAGCCAGACTGTGGCTAACAAACCTGTTCTGTAAAAGAATTACATCCTGCAAATCTCTTGAAGGCTGAATTATTGTTATTTTGAATCATGTAGAGTAGGATTTGTTCAGCCACTTGTTTTTTAAATATATGTTAGGATTTTTTGTGTGCTAAACAATGCAGAGGGCTGAGGAACTGAGACTCCTTTCTTGAACTTATTTCATTTTATAGCTAAAACCAGTATGATATAAAGCACTACTAAAAGTGGGCCAGGCTCTGTAATAAACCTTGAACCTCTAAGTAAGCTGGCATATCCAGGGAAGAAATGCTTACTCCAGGTGAATTGAGCTTGGAGTTTATCTCAGCAATGTCACATTGGGTTACTGTGGCAACAGGTCCCATCTGGATCACTCTCAGTGGCTCATTTTTGCTTCATTAATTACTCTCAGCCTGAATATGCCTATGGTGATGTAATAATCTCAATGTTCACTGGCCAATTAAATCACATCATGACCTGCAGCCAACCCAATCACTTTATGGCACATTGAATTTGCTAAATCAACCCAAAAATTCTGCTGCAAAGGCTTTTAGGAATTCTTCAGTATAATTTTAGTGCATGAGCAGCATGTGATGTGTGGTAGCTGTGTGTTGATAAAATTCAGGTGAAGTCAAATGGCTCACAGGCAAAAAGCCTTCTTCTGTTACTGAAAAATTACAACAGGATGAGAGACACAGCAAGGGAAACACCAGATGTATGGCTGAGTGTTTTGTCAAATATGTGTGCATGCATCCTCACACCACAGCCAAAGGAAAATATGTGAATTTCAAAGTGCTCCTGTCTGTGCACATGGAACAGAACTAATTTGGATGTGGTGGGACACACCCTGCTCAGACTCAGATTCCCTGGCTTCTGCCCACAGTGTACCCTGACATAAATATGGTGAAGATCAGCTTCCCCTCACTTCAGTGAAAGCTAAATACTTACATATTTCTATTTTACAAATAAGTGTTACTAATCCAGAGAAAGTTTCCTATCAGAGTGTGATTTTTGAATTAGAATTCCATTTTTTTTCCAAATAACTATTTGAAGTCACTGTAGACAAGAATATAGTAAATATGGGAAGCACCCTATGAGACACTGACTGCTGAGCACAAGGGCCATTGAGGAATTCTAAGGATTAGCCTACCTTAGTCTTGGGGTTAATTTCAGTTAGATTTTGCACAGGGTATTTATTTTCATGGGTACTTGTTCATATGTCAGCAAAGTTAGGCTATATAATCACATATTAATTATTGGAAAACTCTTTTTTGTCTCCAAACTGAATTTCCTATGTATTAACAGTACTCAAGGCTAGGGAAAAACAATCCAATCATGCCTGGAATTAGATTATCCTCCTTCACAAAACAAAGAGATTTCCCTCAGCAGTTTGAGTGAGGTACCAGAGAGAGTTTGCTGCTTGGCATGTCCCTTTAGAGCATATTTTTAAGATAAAGCAGATGTTACAAAGCCAGATAATGTCTTAAACCTTGTTAGAAAGCTCAGACACTTAAAGTTCCTAAAGGTTAAATAAATGAAAACCTCTATCCTGCAGTGCACTATAAAATGACTTTTTTTCACCATGCTTGGTTTTGAAGGTCAGTTCTAAAGTCTTGTGATAACTGACTTTGGATTCAGAGTAATTCTCTTCCAGAAGTTCTCTATCAAACTGTTTCAGATAATTAAACTCTCAAATGTTTTGTTTGATTCTGTAGCAGAAGAGAAAAAATGTGAACAACAACTACTGAACATCATTATGTGCATGAAGCCTTATTTACTCACTGCCCCTTTTCCAAGAAGATCCTGTGGAATGTGGACTTTCAGAAAGGAGTGATGAGAACAATTACTGTGAGGAAACACTCATCAGATTAACATAAATCAGAGAACATGAAAGAATTAGTGTAAATCTAAAATTCTGTGAAAGCAAGCAGGTAGGATGGCAATGAACTCTATTAAGAAATTAGAGTAGGAAATTAGAAAATTAAGAAATATTTTGTTATTTGTCTCCAGATCCCAGTTTGGCAGGGTTCTTCCTTAGATACTCTTACTGCAAAACCATCTCTCAGTCTCAGTCTCAGTCTCATCTCTCAGAGCAGATTTGTCCTACTTATGGGCAGGCTGTTTTTCCTGAATGTTCTTGTTGAAATCTTCCTTCTTTAATTTTTTTTTTTTTTTTTTTTTTTTTAATTGAAAACCAAGAATTTCCCATCTTTAATATGCCATTGAGCTGGGCTTTTCTTTTTTTTTTTAAGATTCTGCTCCACTGGGAACACCATTTATCCGAAAATAGGGCCAGTGGTACTGGAGAGACAGAGGCTTTCCTGACATAAATCTCCAAAGGAATCCTTTTAAATGGTGGAAATGAAACCAGGAACAGGGGAGATAAAAACCAGCCATTTTGTTTCAAGTTAATCTTGCAAACCTCAGAGATAAGGCTTGACAAAAGAATGTCTTAATTGGAGTCTGCCATCTCCATCCTTTGGTAGCTGCAGAACTTTGTTCCTGCTTTCATTCCTTCCTGTGCATTACACTTTGCAATCCTAATTACACTGCTAATGTAAATTAAAATGCAAATTAATCTGTTTACTAATGCAATTATGCAAAGGAACTCTGCTTCCACTTTAATGCATTAAAAGGAGAAGAATGCTTTAAAATTGTTGCATGTGTTAGTTTTTATTATGCTGAAATAAATAAAAACTAATTAAAGAGAAGCTGGTTGCACTGAAATCAGTGAGAAGCTGCTTCAGCAGGATCCAGTCTTACCTGATGATTGCACAGGTTAGAAAGAGAATTTTTCCTCCTTTAAATTACACATGTAATTAGCTCCAGAGCTGTCTCATCCACCACAATTCCTCTCCTCTAAGAACCCATCTATTTCTCATACTCAGATTCAAAATTCAAGATATGAGGATAATGGGGAGGATGCAGTGATGTGAGACAAGCTGCTCAAGAAATAAATCATAGCTTGGATATTACAAAAGAATAATTCTAGAAGTTTATTTGAATGTATTATAGAATCATAGAAACATTTAAACTGGAAAATACCTCTGTGATGAATCTAACCATTAATGGTACCAGGACCATACTCTAGGCACCACTTCTGCACAATCTGAACACTTCCATGTGTGGTCCTTAGGATTTTCTTCAAAAATTAATGTTATGGATATCAAATAGATTGTTTTATTAGAAGTGATTACCAGGAATACTAAAAACTAAGAACAGACCCCATTGTTAATTTTAAATGTCATCAGATCTGCAGGTTTGGCACATAACTGGTCAGACTTCTGAACTGTAACTTCAATTTCACAAGGGCTAAGAATTTACAGTTTCATCTGAACACCATGATCTAGCAAACAATCAGTTCCTCTCAGTCTGCAGATGGCATTGATATTTATGGGATTTTTTTTTATTTGTGTATTTTCATAAAGATGTAAAATTTTAAGGCAAAAGCCAGACTGGTGTAATTTTCTCACTCTGGGGTGTGTCTCTTTATTCCTTCCCTTCTTGAGAACTGGCTTTCCTGGAAGTTTCCATCTACCCACAGGCATGTTCAGCAGAAGTGTGTGCTGGACCCCTGCTTGTGGTCAGGTCTCTGAATCATGGAATTATTAAGGCTAGAAAAGACCTCCAAGGCCATCAAACCTTTGACTAATACCCACCCTGCCACTAAACCACATTCTGAATGGCCACATCCACTTTTTTTTTTTTTTTTTTTTTTTTTTTTTTGAGCATTTCATGGATGGTGACCCCACCATGGTCCTGGGCAGCCCATTCCAGTGCTTGACCATCAGTGGAGAAATTGTTCCTAATATCCAACCTCCCATGGCTCAACTTGAGGCCATTCCCCCTTTTCCTATCACTTGTTAAAGGGTCAAAGCAGTGAAATGCTCCAGGTGGAAGAAATGATGGGATAACTGCTCTGGCTGCTCCATGGGAGACAGCATTTACTGAATCTTTGTATCTTTGGATTGAAAGGTCTCCAAGGCTGGGATAGGTTCAGTAAATTAAAATGTGGTAGTCATTGGTAATTTTAATTTTGCTTCCTTATGAACATCTTTTCAATCTTGTCAACACCTTTCTGTTGGCTTTCTTTAACTCATGGATTTCAATTCATTTCAGAAGGTGGAAGACCTACATGGGGAAGGTGACAAATTAGGGAAAACAATAATGATAATTTAAAAAAACCAGAAAAGATAGATCATAGTTCTAATAACATGTTTTTCTATGAATAAAGCAAATATTAGCAGGTGGCTGGCCATACATCCTCAGCCATTTACTTTTATTAAATCTGACTAATTTTCCTTGAAAAAAGAGTTTCTTGTTTTTCCAGGCACTTTAAAACACAGCTGTATATTCACCAGAATCAATGAATATTAATAATTGTGAATAATTTTCTTATTGAGGCTTTTAATTCCTTAAGTTGAATGCCCTTATTATGAGATAATTCTGTGTATCCTGCCCTTTATTAACCTCTTACATTAATCAGCATCTGCACTGCTGTTTCAAATCTTCCCTTCCTGGCCCCCAAGGTAATGAGATAACCTCTGGTCTGCTCCCATTAATTCTTCTGGACTTTTTCAAGAATTTCTGCTATTCTTTAGAATACAAGAAAAACCTCAAAACACTGAGGATGGACACATGTTTTTAACAGTGGCCTTGTATCTCCAGCCTTCCTGTAAATCAGATCCAGAGCATCCAGATCCAGACACAAACAGCATGGAATGAATCAAAAGAGAATTTATGTACACCATAATGCTTAGACAGCCATCCCAGAGTGGCAGAGCTGTGCTCTTTAACTTGTCTTTATATAAATAATTCCCATATTTAATATCAATCAATTTAACATGTTTAATTAAAAAACACATTTATAGTCAAAGAAAGATCTGAAGTAGTCTGTGCTATTTTGTCTGTAATTCACCACAGGTTTTGTCATGTTGCATAATTTGGAAAAGAAGTTTAAATAGCTCTGATCTGACCTCATATTATTGGTCAATATTTGCAAGGAACTAAACTGTAGACACAGTTTTAATTTTATTTTATTTAGTTGTTATATTTGATGTCAGGTATTTTTTTCCTCTTGGAAATCTTTGGTAAAAGATTCCTCTTTGGTAAATCTTACCAAAACTTGGACACATTTGTACACCATGTATTTATTAATGAGCAGAAATTCTAAGCACCATGAAAGTGGTGTTAAATAATTGTGTCTGTACCCCTGATTTGACTGGTGTGGTGGGAATGGCAATGAATTCCCCAAGCATTGTGTCCTGTGAGGTCAGTATTTCTCCAGAATGAGCTGTTAACAACCCTAGAAGAAGGAATCTACATTATTAGGCTGTGTAATCAAAACATAATTTAGGTGATGAGCAAAACTACTAAGGTCAGTATTAAAATCCACCTTGATAAAACTGGTGACCAACAAGAATGTTACAAAGTCTCCCAAAAATGCCAACACAAGGGACAAGCTGATGACTGCTTGCTGCACCCCCACCTCTCCCTTGTCCCCAGGAAACTGCTCCCACTGACAGGACTCACAGGGGTGAAGAAAAGCAGAGAAAAAAAGTGGGATTTAAAATGTTCTTGTCGCTATGAAAGAACTAATAGTGATTCCTGGGTTAAACAGACTTCATGGAAATTGGAAATTCTGGAGCTGCATCACTTTAGCTCACGTGGTTTTTCATCTGGGTTTGACCTCAAGGGCTCTTTAATATTTGGATCCAAGTATTGGAGGAGAATTTGTACAGTCCAAGCTTTAATTTCCAAAGCACCATTATGGCATAATCCTTCAATCTTGAAGATTACCTGCCTTTGTTTTTCCACCCCCCAAGACCTTTTATTGCTCCCACTCCAACCCCAACACTCTCCACTGCTCTGTGGCACCCAATATTGCTTCATAAATTCTGCCTTGCTGAAGTCTGGAGCAGAGTCCTGCAGAATCTCTCCTTACTAACCCCAAGGTTAGGCAATAACCAACTCCAGCTGCTTCCCAGTTTGGTTTTGATCATCCCCAGTGAGCCAAGATCTCTGTTTCCAGAGTGCCTTAGAAACACTGGGCCCTCCAGAAAGCCAAGCAGCTCAGTGTGCTCTTTAGAATGCACTGACAGCTAATCAAAGTTTAATAAAAACTACAGAAACAGCCTCAGAGTGAAGAGCAGCACAGCATCACAAGCACTCCTGCCTCTGGCTTGTGTTACATTCCTTGTCTTTTTCTTATGGATCCCATTAATCTTTCACTGCATGGCAGCACAGCTGCTGAGCAATGCTGCTCTCCCAAAAAACTTCATGCCTGTGACTTTAGGCACTCAGGGTGGGGATGGTGGCATTCATTCCCTCTAGATGAGAAAATGTATCTCCCAAATGCTCTTGTGCATTTTCTGAAAGCCTCAGAGAGATTTTTATAAAAACAGGAGAATATCTAAAGCTGTGATATGGTCCCTCTTCCCCTTGGCTCTGCTGTCAGGACTGTCTGAATCCAAAAGGAGACATCTGCATCTAAAAGGAGACAGATCTTGGTGTTTTCTGGACCTTCCTCACAGCCTGTGCCCATTGCACAACCAGGGCCAAAATTATTCAGAGAGTAGATCAATGAAAGAAAGTTTTTAGCAACACCCAGGACGATCTCTCTAGAAATGTGCTGCCTTCCCTAAAAAGCAAAATCCCTGATGTTTGGAAGGATAATGATTTGGCAGGAAGGTCTCACAGATATGTATGTATAGCAAGAAGATTTTTGAATGCAGAATCTAAAGAAGGAATAGAAATGATCTAGAAGAAAAGAATTCCTGAGCAAGTTTTACTGGGTAAGTAAGAAGGCAAAGAGCAAGTGAGTTGGAAGGGGCTCTTATGACTTAGAGCAAAGGATGAATCTACTTCAAACAAAAGATGTTTTTACCAAGCAAAAAGATTTTTACAGACAAACAAAAACACCATGTTGCAAACGGAGAAAAGATCTCAGGATTTTCCACTGCAAGAAAACTGAAAAACAACTTCTAGCTTAAACTGTAACACACCAGCTTTTTGTGATTGGAAAGTAGTAACATGGATATGGTAATGGCAGCAGTTGTGATGGGCTGTAGGTGATAGTAAAGGTATTGATGGGTTGTGTGTTGTAAGATGCTCTGTAATGAAAAGTACATCATGCATTGTAACCAGAACTGGAAGAAGCTCTCAGAGGAACCCACAGCTGGGGCTGTCAGGCTGGGCTGGGCTCTTGTCACCCACAACCCGTGAATTGCTGCATCATTTGGATACAACAAACAGCATTTTAAAGAGCCCTGGAGTTCCACATCCCTCATTTAGGCTCTTACACCCTAAAGCTGTTATAACCAAATTCCCCTGTTCTTTAGGAAAGAGCTGCTGGTGGGGCTGGTGCAGTTGGAGCTGTGCTGCTGTGCCCATCTCCAGAGCTGCCTTACAACCCTTTGTCCTGTTCCCTGCTCCAAGCATCATCTCCCTGTGTCTCCATCCACAAAAAGGCAGCCTTTGCTCAGCTGTTGTTTATCCTGCTTTCCCCCATCTCTGTTTGTTCTGGCTGTCTGTCACGCTGTGCTCAAATACCTTGCAGGCACATTTAGCAATATTTCACTTTGCCATCTGGAACAGACTTTCCCCCAGCTCTGGGCTTGGGTGCCCCATCTGGTGTCGTGTCTCTGCAGTATAAACAGGGCAGAGAACCCCATTTGTTGTAGCTTTGGAGGGGAAAGAAACCCAGCAACGCTTAATAAGGAAAACAAACCACCAGGAAATCATTGAAAACAAAACAAGTGAGGGTTTTTCACAGAGTTCACCTGGCTCCCAGCATCTCCTCTCTTGTTAGCATGAGGTTCCAGACCTGCAGAACTGCCAGGGGTCTGGCATCCTGCTCACACCTGTATGGAAAATAATGTGCAGCTTATTCAGGGAGACACAATTCACATCTCTAATAACTACACTGATAACACAGCTGTGGGTTTATAGAGTACTGACAGCAGATCAGGCAAAACATTTATTTTGATAATTCACAAATGCAACAGAGAGCACAGGGAGCAAGCATGAAGGCCAAAATCAGTGTGCATTATCCCACATTGTATCTCTTGCAAAGAACATTGAAATTATTAAAAATTAGCTAACCACAAAAAAAAATAGATTTTTTTAAAAATATCATTGTAAATTTGTTTTATTTCAAGACCTCTCCTCGGTGATTTAATGTTATTCTGATTATGTCAAAATCATATACTGCTTTTAGGAAGAGATTTTGACTATCCTACATGTCTCTTGTGTCTTACCTTAGAAAATATTTCCATTACCTTCAGATTTTTATTTTTTCTTTTTTTTATATTTTTTTTCCTTTTGTATTCACATGTTGAGATGGTTCTGCACTATTAAAAACCTTCTTGGTACAGCCTAACTAGAAATGTGAGGAAAACAACTTTACATTGCAGGAAAGAGCCATCTGTGACTATTGATACAATCACAGAATCCCAGAATGACTTGGGTGGGAAGGAAATTTAAAGATCATTTTCTTCCACCCCCACTGTGCCTTCAGAAAAGTCTGCAGTGAAAAGATTAATCAGTAGATGTGTTTTTATTCAATATATAAATGTCCCAACAACAGGACTACCCAATTTGGTGACTTCAAAATATTGGAAGTAGCTAAGAGTTTCAGATTTCCAAGTTTATTTATAACTTTAAACCCTCTGCAGTTTTATCAAGTCTCTTAGCACAGATGCTTTCCCTCATCCTTCAAGCCATTCCTCTGATAGTCCCTGTCCATGGATTTCTGCACAGGGGTCATCTCAAGGGCATTAAACAACTGGATTAAACAACACACTCCTCCTGAAACCAAATTTTTTATCCTAATAGGCAAGAGAATAAAAAAAAAAAACTAACCAAAATATTACAACTGATAACAGAGGGATGTTAATTGTGACTTCTGGAGATTTGCTGCTGGACTGATTGACTTGCTAACTCACCTTCAGCCACTCCCCCTTTTATTTAAGCTTTTCCAAGCATAAATGACATTTCTTTCTATGTGTTACCATTCCAGGGTATATTTGTTGTTCAAATTGGCAAAGTTGCCAAGGGTGGGACACGCTGGACAAAGCAGTTCAGGTGTAGTCAGGGATCACTCAGATAAATGTGGCCAAGTAGATATTGAGCTTTTACTGGTAAGTTTAGGTATGTAAGATATTCCTTTAGCAGGAACAGATGGGATCATTATGAATAGCTATGGGGCTGTGGAAAAGCAGTTCCCTCACAGTTCACTCAGGAGGCCAAATACCTGCTTCAGACCATCCCTGGCATCCCACTTTGTCTTCAGCTTCTCCCCATCAACCCAAACCAGCCCCTTTCTGCCCTGGCTAATTCTGCAAGGGCTCCTGCCTGTGTTTTATGGTTGCCCTCCAGCCATCCACGGTGAATGGGAGTCCCTTTTCCCAGCTGCTGTTAAAAGTCACTGCTCCCAGCACAGAGTTGAATGTCAGCTTCCCCCAGGGCTTCTCTTTCCTCACAAGCTGGAGGAAACACTCCTGTCTGTGATGCTTTTTTTAGTTTTCTGTTCCTTGAAGCAGCTGATCTGCTCTCCACAGGGTGAATGTCAATTATTCTTGGCCCTTCCCTTCTCCTGCACAGTGTCTTTTTTTCATAAAAGAAGCTCTAAAATGCTTATAATTGGAAAGAGAAGCCTCTGATGGATGTACATGCTAATCCAAGAGCTTGAATGTTTACTGCACGGCCTCTCCAGAAAATCTAATATTTGCTGAACTTCTTCAAGGAAAGATTTTAGCACAGTGAATACATTAAACAATAAGAGTTAATCATGGGCCTTATTCAAGCTGCACTAGAGCCAAACCCTGAAATTACAGCCCTCCAAAGCAAAGGTGGCATTGCCACTGCCTGCAGCCTATAGAAAGACACAAATATATTCTTTTAATTCATGGCAGGGATTTCTGCATAGTATGATTCCAAACTGTGTTTTTGAGAAGAAGAGACATTAATTGCATAAAATCAAAAGTCAGTTTAATAAATGGAAACCTTTTGCTGCTGTTGTTGTTGTTGTTGTGGTGAAGACTTTTCCAGAGTATTTCAGGAATGGGCTCTGCTGCTGGGGTTTTTTTGGATGTTTTTAATGCCTGCAACAAGCTGCCTGCAGAAACACATATCAAAATAATAGGCAGCAGTCCTGAAGAAAAGCATCATCCCACTCCACAGTGGAAAGCAGACAGAATTACCTCAGTGATGTATTTTTAAGAATCCCACTCTCAACTCACTCATTTCCTTGAAAGGAAAACTCACTGCTTCTTCCTGACAGGAATATGAGGGGCTGCAGCATGAGGAGGGGCACTGACTCCTTCACAGGAAGGGTATCAGACCCTTGTGCTGTGCAATATCCATTTTCTGAAAGGAAAGCTGAGTTATGTCTGGAGCTCTGTTAGCTCAAACCACTGATCTCCCTGGTTTCCCCACAACAGAGAGCTTTAAAAAGTTATGCTGAGCCTCAGCATGCAAAACTGGCAAAAAGGGTTTAATCCATTTAGGAAATTTCAGAAGGAAGTCCAGGATTTATTATTACTGCAGAGTTGTCCAGTTCAATCTCTGATGGAAAGCTCCACAGTGCCCTCAAACAAGCAGAAAGGAGTCAAGTTGGCACAAAAAAAAAAAATCTGGAAACTCTAAAGCAGAAAAAGCTGGAAGAGAAATCACTGCAGTGCTCATGTTTTAAATGTTTCCCTGCCAGCTGAAAAAAAAGGCATAGCTCTAAGTCTGGTGACCAGCAGTGAAATACAGTCCCCAAACTGAATCCCTTATCAAGGCACAGGGATAAATAGCAACTCTTTCCTGGAAGAAGAGGCAGATAATAAAAAGACCTCTTAAAACACTTTTAATGCAGCTTTCCCTGCTGTGTACAGAGCTTTACAATGCTACTTTGCAGCACCATCATTCTCAGACAGCATTTGTGCTGTGGGAGGAAAGAATTCTCCCTGATCTAGATTTCACTGGGAAGGATGAAAAGACCTCACAAAACAATGTCTTAGGACTTAGTTGACCCTGATTTTGCTGCACAAGTTATATATATATTTAGATTTTATATATTTGATCCCAAATTAAAACTTTGGGGGTTGCTAGACATTTTTATTGATTTATTTTTAATTCCAGCTATACAGAGTCTTGCCTTCCTTACTAAAGCTCTGCTTCAGAAAATCCCTGGAATTTCTCCTTGTGGCTGTCATCCAGGCAGCACATCCTTGTCAGACTGGATGCATCAGGACAGGAAGAAACTCAAAGTTCTTGTGCAATTGTCACCCTCTGATTTTATCTTAAAATACAGATTGAATCATGGAGGAAAATAAAGTCACATATTGCAGTGACACCTGATAAACAACCACACATTTTCTAATTAGAATGTCATGTTTTCATTATTAGAAAATTAGAGGTAACTAGCCTGTGGGCCTTTTTAAATTTTTTTGTATTCCATTTATTTTAGAATGTTCTATATTTTTATACTTCAGTGTGATTACAAGCAACAATAATATGGTTTAAGGTATGGGAAAGGAACCAGAAATAAAAGAAAACTTTGAAATAAACTCCTGGCACTAATAAATAGTACATTATAATTTATCATTAGTGACTGAATGCTGCAGGTAGAAAAGGTGGATAGACACTTTGATAAATATTTCAGTGCATATGAGCACAGTTGCTTTAATACCTAAGCTATGAAGTAAAATTAAAAAGTTTTTCTTTGGTTTTATTTTCTAAATAGCAAATTTAACCATAGTTAAAAAGGTGTTTTATCAACCTTTGAAAAATCAGATTTATTCCAGAAAGACATTTCTGCTCTCTACCCAGTAAAAGATATTTCCAGTAAAGGTACACACTCAGTTTCTCCTGAAATGAATCCTGCACTTTTGAGCAGCTCTCTTTTGATATATTGGAAATAATTTATTAAAAGATTCCCACATAATGGAAGTAGCATGGGTGAAGCAATAAAAGGAAATGTGGAGTTCATTTAATCCTGTCCTACTTTATTGGTTCATCTGAAATTCCAGATCTGAGAGCAGATTTAATGCCTGTTTCCAGTCCTTGGGGTATTTATGTCAGGAAGGTGTTCCAATGCACAGCAATAAGAAAAGCAACTTCCTAATGCTGACACTGATCAAAGGGAATTGCAGTGAACCTGATTTAAAGATTTAATTTGTTTAATAACACATTAATAGCGTGGCAGTTGCACCACACTTGGACTTGTGCTTTTCCTGTTCCTTAATCCTAATCAACACATGCTGCATTTTGCCAAATGACAACAGCAAATTTGACTGTAACATGGAAATTAGGCAAAATATTGGGATTTTATATTGCAAACTAAGTAGTGGCATTTTTTTTAAATAGGATACAGAATTGGGAACATGTAATGAGGAAAAAAACCCAGTAACTAGGAGATAGAGATCATATCTTTAGGCATTACTTCAGCAGTCAGAAATATTTTTCACTTTGTAACTCATGCAGAGTATTCACAGCACAGAAAGAGCTCAAATTAAAATTCACCCACCACATCTCCTATCTGCACCTCAGTCATCCTTTTTTTTTTTTTTTTTTTTTTTTTTGAGTGAGCATCTCATTTACTAAGAGATGCATTTTTTCCTTGCACATTTCTGCAAAGCAACAGATAGGCTGCTAAGTCCTGTGGACTACATCTAGAATGAGGAAGACTGATATAAACAAGAACTTTGCTTTCCAGCTCCTCTTTCCTCCTCCAAATTGCATTTATAGTGTATACTATTAGTAAATGAAAGAAGTCTTATCTATGCTGAATTTTTGCTCTGAATATTTTTTGTCAATCCTTTTCCATGCTGAGTTCATGCAAAAAGTTCATTTCAAAAATGAGGAGGTAATGAAGTACCATTTGAAACAAGAAGAAATAAGAAAAAAATGCAAAAGAAACCCAGCACAAAATGAGCACTTGTGGATTTGTAGCTAATTTGATAGTTCAAGCTACTCCTTGAACACCTCTATTAAAAACCTCCAGTACAAGGTTTTCCACAATCTTTTGTTTATCTCTTTACTATCCCAGTATTTGAAAAAAATCAGCTAACACCCAGGAAAAAACAATGCTACCACAGAGGTGTAAAAATGCTGCAAGAAATAGAAGGATGATGTCTTAGAATGTTGCAAAGTTTTTACACAGACCCATCATGCAGCACCTTGGAATATGATGAGGTCAAGGAATCACAGACTAGCTCAGGGTGGAAAAGACCCTTAAGACCATCAAGTGCAACCATCAACTCAGCATCACCACCATGTTCACCAGTGAATCATGTCCCCAGATCACAGAATCATGGAGTGGTTTGGCTTGGAAGAGACTTTAAAGCCATCCCATTCCACCCCTGCCATGGGCAGGGACACCTTCCACTATCCCATGTTGTTCCAAGCCCCATCCAACCCAACCTTGGACATTTCTGTGTAAATGTATATATTACATATATAAAAGCTGCCTTCTGTGTTGAGCTCTCTAAACCTCTTCACTTTAACAAGTGGAATAGACAATTTATAGGCAATTAAATTAGGTTTTATTGAAAAGCTGACCTTCAGCTCAAGCATAATTATCAATCCTTTCTCAGAGATTTTCTATTTTGCTTTTCAATAAAAGCAATTGACTTTTGACATTCACAAGGACACCAAGAAGTAACCATGTCATTCATGTGAGCACTTGTTGTGAAGCTCTTAAAAATCCACTTTTCTTTATTTCTTACATTTGTTATGCCACCAAGAGCTCACTGCTGTCTTCAGGATGTCACAGGGTAACACAATAAAAATTACTGAACAAGACTCCAATATTTCCTATCAACTCAAAATATTTTGAAATGCAATTCAGAAAGAAGGTGTAAAAAGTAATAAATACTTTTTACCAGCTACCTGAATAATCTAAAATAAAGTGAAAGGCACAATATGAAAGGTTTTTCTTTGTTTTGGTTTGGGGCTTTTTTCAGAATTCTGGTCCTGGAACATAAACAACTCTTGACAAACACCAATGGAGTTAATGTGGGGTTTATTATTTTGTTGACAGTATTTCAGTTTTGTTTTCAAATGATCATTTTGCTCTCCTTTGTTGTGCCTTGACTTGCTTTTGAATTGGCTGCACAATTTGGAAACATGTAATTGTTGTCTACATTCCAGGGAGGAAAATGTGCAAGAAAAATACTGTCTCTCTGTGCCTTTGAAAGGAAGAACCATAATTAGATTGGTTAAAATATGGACACTTGCACTGCTTGAAAAGCAGAAATGCTCAATTAAAATTCACAGGTGAAATTTGCTGTGAGAATTCAGTGATTTGGAGAGGTTCACACTACACAGAGGAATATCTAGCATTTAGTACTTTTCTGTTTCTTCTACTTAAAAATACAGTTTTCATATCTCCTGTAAAAATTGAAGCCTTCACATCATCCACTCACCAAGATTTCCTTGAAGGACAACCACTACTTGTAACATCCTGGTTTGAGAAAAAAATTAGGCATAGCTCAGAAAAAAATCAGCTTATTTCTCATTATTTCTTTCAATTGCCAGTGAATTAAAATATCTGTTCCTTGGGATTTTTATACTAGCCCAGGAAATCAGTCACAATGACAGGTAGAACAAATTATTTTATCCCTGGGACATGTAGCCAGTTGACTTTGCTGAAAAAAGCCATCCCTATTTCTTCTCAAAAATGGCATTAAGCAGTGGAGAGAGGTTGTTAGAAACATTTCAAGGTTCCTTTAATATTCTTTCAAGGCTTTAAATATGTTTTCTCTACTAATTTGTTAAGGTCAGTAATATAAGAACATTTACTAGTGGGTTTGTTTATCCTATGAAAGATATTAATAGAAAAGCTTGTTATTAATGTATCTGTTGATACATTAAGATAATTAATTATACTAATACATTAATTGAATTACATTGATAATAGCACATGTACATACATCACTGTAAATTCATCACTTTTAATGTAAGCAACAAATTGATGCTCAGCTGGAAAATACATACCACAAAAATAATTTAGCAGTGACAGATTTAAATATTATTCATCCCAGCCAAAGCACACAATTACAGTTCAAAATGGTTTCAAAGGTGCTAAAGGCACTTCAAAAACAACTCTTACTTTAAAACTATTTGTAGTAATTATTTTTAAGTGAATTAAAATGGAAGATGTGTGTATTAGAAGGATGGTGGTTGTGCTGGTTTGATGGTAAATTTTGGTTATTGTAGAGTTCTTTTCAAGCCTTAATGATTCCATGATTCAGTAATTTAGTGATTCTAAGACTTACACTTGTCCAGGAACAAAACTTTTCATTTCCCAGGGTCACAGTGCAGAGAAAAAGGGCAGGAGGCTCAGATCTGGCTGAAGCTTCTCTGGACAGCTGCTCTCACTTGATGCTGGTGTGAGCAGAGAAAGCAGATTCAGAGTGCTCCAGCAGAGCACAAAACATCAGGATGCTCTCACCAGGAATGTGGGGGAGGATAACCACCCATTCTTCTCAGTATCTCTTTTACTTCATCCCACAGCTCACAGGATGGGCTCGTACAGTCCAAGGGAGAGTGGAGCTCTCATTTTGGGGTACATTGGTGGGAAATTTGTGCATGAAGACATCTCCAGACTTGTCACTTCTTCAGGATCAGGAAAAAAAAAAAAAGACAAAATAAAAAATGAATGAGGCAGTCACCTCCCAGGAGCTTATCAGAGGTTATGGGATCATGTGCTGATATGACCCAGCATAACCCAAACATTTGATTATTTAATTCAGTGAGAAAACAATGGTTTAAATTATTCTTACAGAACAAAAATTAAATCATTTTGTTGCTTGAAATCCACTTTAGTTTTAGTGAGTTTGTAGAAATTCTGTTAGAACATTATGTCAACATCAAAACAAGCAAACTGATTTTTGATTTCTTTGCTATTTCATTGTTAAAGCAATTTGGTGAATTGAACACGAATTAGGAAATAATTTGATCCACCAGAAATGACATTTTTGACAAAGCCAATACACACAAAAGAAGGAATTAGATTTTTAATTAAACTGTGAGAAAAAAATACAATAGTCACAATTATGCCTTTGGAATAACTTGTATGAACTGTGACTTGTCACCTTAAGGGAAAAACAGGGGTTATTTTTTCTCTATTAGTGGTTAATATTTTCTTTTGTAAAAGCTGCATCCTCAAAATAAAACTTTGTAGGAGGCACAAGGATAGTTTCTGGAAAAATTAAGCCAAGCACATTTTCCCTTTTAAGTCTAAAGCTCTTCACACAGATCAACTCAAAGTCATAGAAAAAGAATCCTGAATTCTTCTCCAACTGTGCATTCCCTTGACTTCACTGTTTTCAGTAGAATATTTATCATTGCCACTTATCTACAGTCAAATTTGCAAAAAATGTGGGAAGGACAGAGGGAGAGAGAAAATTATCTGCTTAGTCTGACCATTGAATTAATTAATTACTTGCACTAGCCCTTCTAGCACATCTATTAGTTAGAATCAATATTTTATACCTTGTATTCTATAATGCTTTTCTTGGATTTAAGAGAGAAGCAGTTTTATCCTCTTAATTATTCTGCAAAATCATTGAGAATATCAGTTCATTCCATTCTGCATCCAGAGCCTTCCTTCTTTTTGCCTCAGGATTTGATGAGAGCTTCTTGATGCCATAGCAAAAAAATTCTCTTGATCCCTACATGCAATCTGCTGCAATTTTTTCATCATGGTTTTGCCCTTTCATTTCCCTATCCCATATTAGTTTATTTTCTTCAACAGCTATTCCTTTCACTTTTCCAGGGCACTATAATTTTAACAACCTTTTCTTTCTGGTACTTCTTAAGCACACTGGTACCCACTGCCCTTTTTAACTATTCAGACTTGATAGATTCATTTCCCCCACGTTCCTTCTGGTGGTTTATTAAGTATTAACTACTTTTCTGCAGTAGATGGCACATGCAATTCACTGTAGGATTTCTGTTGACACTCCTCCAAGTTTTCTGCATTCCCTGAAAATATTGGCAGAATTAAAAGCTAAGAAAAGGAAATAAATAATCATTTTGAAAGATTCCTTCACTTCAGGCAGATCCTCTCACTGAAGCCATTCCATTTTTATCATCTCCCATCATGAAAGATTCATAATATTATTCCAAGAGAAAGAGGTGCAAACCTAGATTCCATTTCAAACAAATACATTTGGCTTACTTAGAATGTTTTAAAATCCTTTGAATGAAATTTGTTTACTTTCTTCCCTTTGAGTTTGGTGCTGAGACCCACCTTTAAAAGGATTCCATATTCTACTTGGAGCTGAGGTAATTCCTTGATGGGAGTTGCCTGATATCTTTGAGCTCTGCTGCTGTTCTGAAAACTTGATTTAAAGTCAGTAGTGAAAAGTTATCTGTCCCTGCAGCCTCCTCCAGGAGAGTTTTTGTGGCCTGCAGAGAGCTGTGGATATTATTGTAAAGCATTCTCTGCTACTTGGAGCAGCTACAAAACCAAACACATTTCAAGAGTTGCTCCTGGGTTTGAACCAGCTATAATTTCAAAAGATAACCAAACATCTAAGGACATGCCTGGAAGATCAGAGAGGATCTCCCAAGCACTAATTATTTGCAATAGGCACATTGAGCATCTGAATTTATCCCCAACACCATGGAAGGTGTTAGAATTGGAAGGGGCTCCCCAGGGAGGAGTTGGAGTCTCCATCCCTGGAGGTGTCCCAGGAAGACCTGGATGTGGCCCTCAGTGCTCTGGGATGGCTTTTCTGGTGGTTCTGTGATTTGGAGAATTAATCATCCAGATTCATTGATATAACACATATAAATGTGGGTTTTCTAACAGCCAGGTCTTCAAAATTAATAGTTCTTGGTGAGTCCATTTGATTTTAGGTTGGAGATAAATCTGATCCACACCACCAAAGTTTTTTGCTTGTTTTGAAATAACCTCTGTCAATACTTCACTCGAATTATACCAAATTAATCACCTGGACAGTGTCCATGCAGGCACATGATAATTTCTGAGCAAAGAGCTGACTGGCAGCTGCAAGAACATCTTCCCTTAAAAATGGTACCTTCAACACAAAGACACAGAATCACAGTTACAGAATCAGAATCACAGAATATTTTAAGCTGGAAAACCCTCCAAAATTCACCATTTCCCCAGCACTGCCAAAGCCACCATTAATCCAATCCTCCAGTGCCACTTCTAGACATCTCTTAAGTCCTTCCAGGGATGAGGACTCCACCACTGCAATGGGCACTTGTGCCCAGGGCTGACAACTCTTCCTGTGATTGAGTTTTCCCTAAAACACAATCTAAACATCCCCTGGCACAGCAAGATAAAGATCAAACTCTTAATGACACTGAGCTGTGCTTGGAATGGTGCTAATCCCTGCATTTCTTGTGCCTTTCCCAGCTATAGATCAATATTTCCTGGGAGCCTGATTGTCTGACTGTGGCATTTGGTCTGTTTGCAGATCAGGCTTGGGACACTCAGTGACTGTTCTGGTGACACAAAATGGATTTTGCCATGTCCAGGGAATTGCACTTCTGGAGGAATGGATCTTCTTTAGCATTGTTCAAGCCAAGATATCAGTGGGGGAAGCTAATTTCAGCTTAATTCCCTAACATAATAAAGAGTGCTTGGTTTATTTTTTATAGCAAAAATAGTGTTTAAAGTGCTGTACACTTTTGTGTTTCAATATAGGTGCAAATACGCACAAGAATTTTAAAAGAAAATATGAATGTGTATTGGAATAAGTCCCTTCCATCCCAAACAATTCTGGGATTCTGGGGTTCCATGTAGATGTTCACATTTGCAGTTTAGGAAGCTTTATAACATGCTACTATTTATGGCTCTTAGAAAAATAATTTCACAGTTTATTGCTATTCTACTCACTTAGAAAATATAAATGGAAAGAACAATAAGGAAAGTGCACTATTTTAAGTTGACTCATTTTATTTTCTTTCCTTTCTGAATCTTCCATCAAAGTGCAAAAAAAACTGAGAAATTATTTTCAACTCCTTCAAAATTTCCTCACAGGAACCATTTACTTTTATTCTCAATCCTCCCTACTTCACAAAATACAAGATCTTATCTCATCATAAAAAGAGAAATCTGCAACTCTCAATTGGCTGATTAACCTCTGAGGCTGGATTTTAATACCCTGAAAATATCATTGATAATTATATCCTGCAAGATTACATTTTAATTTTCTGCATTCAGGCTTTTTGAACTTAAACCTGTGGAATTAGATCATGTGTTTTCTAAAACTCATAGTATCCAATGGAATATTTTCAGGGAAATTAAAAATGAAAACAGGGAATATCTAACCATTGATGAGGGTGAAGTCCTGGTAACATTTTACAAGATAGAATGTATTCTCCCATACTAATTATTATTATACACAGACACTGATGAGACAATAAGAAAGTTCACCTTCTAAAGACAGTGGGAACATTGAAGGTTTATAGAATTAGCAAATAACCTCCATTCAAATTCAAATAACTTAAAAGAACAAATCCTTCAATACTAATAAATAATGCACAAATTAAAAATCACTAATGTCTTTGTCACTGATCTTCTTAAAGAATTACTTAACCTGGGGATTTTTAAATTGTTTGTTTGTATGGGGTTTTGTGCACACAGTAGAGAAATTGTGAAAAATTAGTCCATGACTGCAAGAAATGTTTTTTAGAGTGATTTCTCAAGCAACAGGTGGTTGTTTGATAAATGATTGGGAGTCTAATAGAAAGTTCTTAAAAGTAACTGTAAAAAAATTTTTAGGTAATCTCACTAGGCTTTTTTTGTACATCATTGTAGAACAGTGTTGTTATTCTACTGTGTAGATCTGCAATACAGAATACTAAACTTTGATTATTTTCACTACTTGTCCAATCTATAGATAATTATATGGTTAATACAATGATTTCTACATCAACTTTTATCCCCAAAATTAAATGCAACAATGTGGTCTATTACTTAGTAATTTTAACAGCTGATTTGAATTTAATTTAATCTCAAACTGCACAATGTGCTATATTCATTACACTTTTTAATTTCTTGTGTTTTCTGCAATTTAGATTTTAATATTACAGCCTGTACTCTGTAATGAGTTTTTATGCTACTTTTTCAGCAAGGATGTTATGATAAGTAATGAAAATCTACCAGATGGCTTTTTATCTCCAGACTTCAATCCAGCAACGCCTGACATGTGATTAGTTTCATGTATGTTTAATCACACCACTCTCAGGAGGAGCTCCAGTTTTTCTTGGGGTTTCTTCAGGGATCCCAGCTTCCTGTTACTCCTCACTTTAGAAGGGCATTGATTTTCCAAAGGTTTTCCATTGGATCTGCCACCCCCTAGAAGCAATGGGTGAGTGGGAATAAACTCATGAATGAGATCACATGTGTCAGGAAAAAGAATCCAGCAGCTCAAATATTTCCTCTGCTGTTTATCAAAATTGTAGTTGAGGGCTTAAGAGAAAGAGCAAGAACACAAGTCCATAAATCCCATAATTTTGCAAATTACTGCTGGTGCTGTGTGGCTGTAACATGGTGCATGCTGTAAGTTCTCCTTAAATTTGGTGAAAACCTCATAGAAGAAGTTCTTAACATGAGTCAACCCAAATTTTATGTGCTGTATATTTTCCCTGGAATCAGGGAAGTAAAATAAGTAAGTAAAAAAATACCTAAAAATACACAGAGTACACTTTTGTTGCATTGGGAGTAATCCAGAGAAGTTCTGGAAAACTTTTTGAAGTATAAAAAAGTGAGTATGAATTGTTGACACTTTTTACCTTGTTTTAGACACAGCCTGTTTTTTCTCTTTCACAAACAAACATCAGTGGCTTGCAGACAGCATCTTTAAACACCTAATTTCTAGATGGTGTTGGCAATTGGTAATGAGAAAAATAAATATACAGACGACCCTAAAAATTTATTGGAGTAATTTTTCAGCCAGAGGAAGCAAAAAGATTTGCAATATACATTGTAACCTTGATCATTTACAGAAAGCAGGTGTCATCTTTCTTGGAATTGTGGATTAAGATGCAGATTTTTTTTTTGGCAATAGTTACTCAGTGACAAAGTGATAAGTCATAGGACCTGAAAGCTTGGAAATTATGAATTTTGCATTCCTAACTTTTTCAATTTGATATATGATGTTTCATTTAGTTTAAAGGGATAACACAATAATTCCAACTCCATAATAAACTTTTGCACAAAAATATCATGGGCTAGTTTAAGATGCACATTTTGTGATTCCACAGATGAGTAATGGGGATTAGGTTTCCATTTGATCCCAGTTGTGTTTTCCACTTGGTTACAAAGACGAAGAATAGCTAAATATCATTTTTTCTTCCTGTGAGATGAGACAGGATGCAGAGCAGATACAGGGCTGTATCTCCCACTCCATGCATATCACATGCATGACCAGAAATAGCAAAATATCTTTTTTTTTTTCCTTAATAGTTCCAGATTCTGGCAAACAGCTTGTTACCATGTGATGTCACACCAAGCAACTGCTTCCTAATATCAAAGTACTGACAACACATTCTATTGTTGAGCTTCACCATCTGGGAAGTTTTTCTCTTTAAATTGTCATTGAGGATAGAGGCAGTTTTTTTATATATATTCATTCATTTGTGCTGCCATGTGGTCACTGGTGCAAATTTTCTGTATCAGCTCCTCAGGAGCAGAGGTTGCCCAGAGGAGCTGAGGCTGCCACACCCCTGGAAGTGTCCAAGGCCAGGCTGGACGGGGCTTGGAGGAACCTGGGCTGGTGGAACGTGTCCCTGTCCATGGTGCTGGGTGATCTCAATGCTCTCTTCCCACCCAAACCATCCTGTGACTCTGTGGCTCTATTAAACCCCAGAACTTCTGCTCCCGAGTTCCCCGGCATCTGTCTTTCAGAGAGGAGACATTAATCTTTCACTTTGCCTCTTTTCAAAAAGGAAAGAAAAAAACACCCACATGCTGATCCTTCAGGACTGGGAAGCACAGTGCAGAGCACAGCACGGGCGTGGAATCCCAGAAAAATTTGGGACTGAAGCTCATGCAGTGCCATGGGCAGGGACACCCTCCACTATCCCAGGTTGCTCCAAGCCCTGTCCAGCCTGGCCTTGGACAACCCAGGGGTGCAGATGAAAGGCTGACTGAGCTGGTGAGGTCAGAGCTGACCTTGCAGAACTGGAATCACTTTGGAGATCTTCCTTCTGAGCTCAGTTGAAGTCCCAGGTGATGCAGTAAAGACATGGAATCAAAAGGGTCAGTTTTCTGCAGGAACAACATAATCCTGGGTAAACCTCCACAGATCTCCCTTCTGCTGAAGCTGTACACAAACTGCAGGCATGGCATGGAAAGAAGGTATTAGAAACTCAGCTGCTCAGAAAACCAAGATTTCTGCAAATCCCCTGCAGCCATGGGATATGCTGAGAGGATGACAGCAATTCTGGGCTGGAAATGACACCAGGGCTCATTTTTGTACCTGTCCTACTTTGCTTGAGTCTTTTATTCTGCACTGGCTTATTGTGACATTGAATTGTATGAGGCATCTGCCACAGATCAAGAATATCTGATGGAAAAAGAGGGACAGCCTCATGTTAACAAATGTACTTTGAATTTCTGCAACTTATATTCTCTTTTAATGCATAAGGAGGTGTGGTTTTTTCCCTTTTCATTCTAAGGGATAAAATGTAACCCTTCACATGCATAAATATTTTACACAGTTTGCAAGTACAATTTAAAATGAGCATTTCACGTATTCTTTTCCAAATTCAATTACTGATCAATTTGGCATATTTCTTTTCTTTAATGGGATGATCCCTAACATCTCCCTGTGATGAAGATACATTCACCTACAATAACTTAAATAAATTCCCTCCCATTTATTCTTTTCCCTTTCCTTCCCTCTTCACTGAAATGTTCCTGTTTTCAAAATTATCTTAAAAATTATCTAAGTGCATTTATTGTTGTTCTTGCAAGCAGTTAACACATACAAAACAAGTTTTTCCCTGTGACTGTAGCTCCAGGTTTTATCCAAGATACCAGTTTGTGAGCAGTTCACTTGGAGCCATCTTAACTCTATGATTATTTACAGCTTGAACAAACAAATTTTCATTTTTTTATGTTAGAAAGAAGCTACTTCTCCAGGAGAGTCACAGTTTTTTGTTGAGAGAGGTGAGAAGCAGAACTGAAGCCTGAGTATGGCACTGAGTATTTACATGTATTTAGAAATCTGCCTCTTGTGGTTATTTGCTCAGCAACCACAATTTATCCTTATTTATAGCCACCCTAAATAAGAGTTATTTAAATATTAATGAATTAACTTGCTGGCTCAACATGTATTTGTAGGATGAAGAATTACAACAGAAGAAATCGAAATATTCTGTATCAAGGGACTGCTTGTGCATTTTCCTTCCTTAGATCTGACATGTGAGTATGCAGATGGCAAAATTTTGGAATAAGGAGTATACATAGTGTGGAAATGGTCACATAATTGAGTCTGTGAGACAGATTAAAGTTAAATCCTCTTCTAGTTAACCTTGAGAAAGCTCAGACTGTGATGAATTTTAGAAGCACTGCAGCAAATAACCAAACTGGTTTTTTTGTTTTTTTTTTTTTTGTTTGTTTGTTTTAAATGGCTTGGGGTTTCCCTGTTCTTTATTTATTTATTTTCCCATTTAAAAAATATGGAATTTATCAAAATCAGAACAGAAGAATGCTGGGACAATAGCTGGGTTATGTAATGAAGATTTATCACAAGAGTTAATGGATTGCTGACTGAGAGATGTGAGAATTCCTGACATTAGATTTCTTGTGGGTTACATGCTGTGAATAAAAGGGTGATTATTATGATTGGTTTACCTGCATAAAATTATTCTTTGAAATTGTTTCTGTTTATTAGCATAATAAACTTGGGTAGAAAAGAATGAGTCTCTTTGATATTTTATAGTGTGCTAATGTTTTTATGCCTTATCATTCCTAAAAACTCTACCCCAGCATTTAAAAATGGCAATATTTATGATCTTGTCCTATTTTGTTGTTCTTATGGGGAAAAAATAAAACTAGGATCTTCTTCTTTTAACAGAAGATTATCAATGCAGGAGAACAAAAATTGCATTTTCCATCTTTGACGATTAGGATCTGGAACTCTTCAAACTTTAGGAATATTTTCAGAAGTTACTTCTTTTTCAGGTAGCTGTTCTCTTTGCAGATACCTCATTTCTTACAGTCTACTCTCATTCAAAATCAGAACACATGTGAATCAACACTAGCTCTACTCATTCATGTTTGCACAGAAAGATTTTGTTGTCTTCTTTTAATCTTCACATGTGGCATGAGATGAAAAAAAAAATAATATTTTTTTCCCCTGGTTCAGTCAAAAATGTCAAATGTTGTTTCCTGACTCTTCTTTAAAACCTGTTTAAGAAATGTGGTGTCTAGATCTCTATCTGATGTTAATAGGACAGTATTTGCTTTCTAGAGAGCATCTCTAGAAAAATTTTCTTCTGTACTCTCCTCTCAGTTTGCTATTTCTTCCAGTTTGTAAACAAATCATAGCAGAGTATTTTTTTTTAAACTCATCTGAATAAATCCTGCAATAGAGAATTAAATGCTTTGTGTCCAACCCCACAATCAAATAAAAAAGAGAGATTCTCACTCAAAACCAACAGTGCTATTACCAATAATAATAATAATTCCAATTTTAATAAAATCTCTCCACTGTTCCACATTATTTCAGCCAATGAGGAATGTGCCAATTCCAGAGAAAAAAGTGAGTAGATTTTTACTAAGCAGTAAATATTGTCTCACAAAAGGAGTTCTAGAATTTAAGATACCTGGATGCCATTTCTATATAATGCCATGTAATTCTAGCTTAAAAATCTTCATCTGTGAAAGTTCTAGAAATACTCACCCTTGGAGGTAAATAATGGCCAGAACTGAGCATTTTACTGAAAAATAGGCTCTTCTTCCCAAACTGAGAGGCACCAGAATTACCTATAAATAGATTGGACAATTCTTTAATAAACTCTTTGAGCACAACTAGAATTATAAACTGATGATGGGGGAAATAAGGGAAAACTGATGTTCTGAAAGGATTCCTGAGGCATGTGGAGCACTGAAGGACAACTTATATGTGAGTAGGGGTCTGGATAGAAACATCCTTTTCCAGGTGTTTTAGTCTCCCTTCATCTCTTTGTTTCCATTTCCCAAGACTCACCATTAACTGGGACTGGAGAGAACAAAAGAATTCAGATTTCTAAAATTAGTTCTTTGACAGAAAAAAATTAACTTTTTGATGGATGACCTGGTCCTGGTTGGAATGCTGGTTGTCTCTGCATTTTTATCATGTTTTAATATTAATTTTTTTTCCTAAACTTCTGTTACTGAACACCAGCTGACTTAGGTTCAGTGTTGGATAAAGCAACATAAACCAGAGGTCCTAGAAACATGAATGGAAAAAAAGAATTTACTTTGCTTATGAAAAGATAGAATTAGTCAGGAAACAAATTCAAGGGGACAACTCAAAAATAATAACATGTCAAAACCTAGGACTGGCTGAAGCTAAAATCAAAAGAGATTTTTACTCCTTCATCTATAACATCTTCTTTAAAGAGTAATCTGTGCCAGAATTGGCAGTTGACCAGCACATTCTTTTATGTCAGAAGGAGAAGAACAGACTCCTGTACAAATAAGGATATTCAGGATAGCTAAAATAAAGCATATTCTGTGGTTTTGCATTCATGTTCTTTGTGTATTCAGCAGAGAATCCTTTGTCTCTCTACCTTTATTCCTTCACACAATGACAGCATTTTGCTCAGATCATTTTGATAGATTATACAAAATCTTGTTGCATTTAAAGACTGAAAAACAAACTGAAGAAATGTGCTTTTTTAAAGGAAAGTATCTATTATATTTGCTCTAATCTCCATAAGAATTATTACTAGGAGACAAAGAACATCAATACCTCTCTTCTTATCCCTCTCATTCCATCTCTTTTTCTAAATGAATCAATAAATAAAAAATACTGCAAAGTTTTGTTCTTGCTGTTGGTTACTGGAAGTTTCAAACCTCCTACCACCCATAATCTCTCTCTTTATTACAGCCACAGAATCAAGGGACAGCTAGATATTAAATGAGATAAGGAGACTATTGCTAAAGTCTAAACAATCAGCCAGGTCATTTGTTAATGGAAGTACAACCCCAGTTCTTCCTCTGTCTTTGAAAATACCATCCATCTTCAGGCTGTATAATTTTAAAGTTGTGTTCACCTTAAAATAATTGGTTGGAATATTTCATATGAAAAGTAGGAAACATCACCTTAATGAAAGAAAGGAATTTGCAAGAGATAACATTGCCATTAATGAAGTCTAATTAGAGATTCATTTAAAAAATAGTCTCCTGTGTTAATTTATCAGAGAAGGCTAATAGAGTTTTAACTTGAGACAAAAATAGTTCTTTGGAGTTTTATAAATGTTCTTGTCTCAGTTAACTATTTCTATTATTTGCAACAAAAAAACAATTAGTGTGTTAGAAATCTGACTATTAAATAAAGAAAAAATGTGTTGTACGTTATTTTTTGAAAGTTGCTTTTGTGAGGAGGGTTGTCACATTTTTCACCATTGTAGGTTTTGTAACAAAATACTGTAACTTTTGTCCACATTTGAGATATGCAATTATTCTCCCTTAATTTCTATCAATATAAAAAAATTCTATATTTCTTTACAAATGACAGGGATTGGTCCCATAACATATAAAGCAAATTGAAATTTGTTCCCAGTGTTTCATCCTCCCTGTTGGCTTGATGACAAAACACCATTTGATTCTCAGATTTGGACTGCTGGAACTCTCTGGACTGTGGCTCTGCCCAGGACTAAGAGAAACCAAGGTGTGTCAGAAGGTAACTACTGCTCTTTGCTAAGAGCAGAGCACTCTCATGGTGGAGATTGCTCTAAAAACTCAGAGGATTGAAGAGAAACACCAACCTGTCTTAGGTCAAGGGGCCCTGGGATGGGATGGGATGGGATGGGATGGGATGGGATGGGATGGGATGGGATGGGATGGGATGGGATGGGATGGGATGGGATGGGATGGGATGGGATGGGAGACCAGGAGTATCAGAGGAACAAGGGTGAATGGGGGAAGGCTGAGGACCAGGGAAAACCAGCTATCCCCAAGTGATCCCCTGCCAGAAAAGGGCTGGGTTAGCCCACCCAAGGAGAAGGATTCCTCCCAAAAGAGACAGGAGGTCTGAAATCTGAAGTGAGGTGTCAGGTCCAGGTCCTGGGGCTTCTCATGCAATGTTTGAGGTGCAAGGGAAGAAGGTTTGAGGTTTTATGGTATATATGGATGCCCCTGGATCCCTGGCAGTGTCCAAGGGCAGGTTGGATGGGTTTTGGAGCAACCTGGCACAGTGGAAGGTGTCCCTGCCCATGGCAGGGGGGGACTGGATGAGCTCTAAGTCCCCATCCAATACAAATCAGTCTGAAATTGTCAGAAAATGAGCCAAAGGTGGGGAAAGGGAGGGATCAAAGTGGTTTGGCAGGACCAAAGGAGGGAAGAGAGAGGGGTGAGGGGTTCCAAGGGATGATCTGAGGGTGAGTAGGTTACTGGAGAATTTGCTTCTCTTACTAAGCCCTATATCCTATATCCTATATCCTATTTCCATATCCTCACTCATCCCTCTCTCTGCCTGGGTGGCTGTGGGGAGTGAGCTGGGCTGAGCTGGAAAACCTCCAGCTGAATCAGCCAAGTCTGAGAGCCAGCAGCTGGAGTGGGACCATGGACAGCCAGTGCTGCAGATCCATCCCAACAGGGAATCCTGGGCAAGCTTTTGTGGGGTGTTTGGGTGGATAAATGCTGCTGTGGCTAAAAGTTGGGTGGTGGCTGGGGCTGGTAAAGGCACCACTTTCTGCCTGAAGGGCTCTGTGTGTCTGGTGATGCCCAGATTTATCCTGTGTGGGATCCTGCTGGGGATGGGGCTCAGCAGAACTGTAGCTCCCTGGAACTCCTGGGCTTGGCACCCTCTAACACCATTCAGGAGCCTTTTTTGATGTGACAAATTACTGTGATTAGAACAGAGATCTCCTCAGCCTGATGTTTTCAGAATAATTTCCATAATAATACAGTCTGGCAAACAAAAGAAGGAATACTTGAACATCCTCTTGATTATTCTTGTCTGTTCCTGAATTATCTTCTCTAATGGGCTCGGAGATTCTTTGTGAGGTAACAGATTTGGGATATGATTAGCTATTAAAGAAAAGAATTACAAACAGCCCCCTGTGAAATAGAAAATGGATTTCATGGAGCATCAACATCTTCATTCTAAGGGAAATTTTGCAGGTGAATAACTTTTGTTGTAATATGAAGGAAATGGAGAAAAACACATCCTCTAGGATCTCACTGGATTGGCATCTGAATGCTCAGGTGAGCTATAGAGCTGTGTATTTTATTTTATATCTCCATATTCCAATTAGATAGGCTTGGAGCAATCTGGGATAATGTAAAGTGCCTCTGCCCATGGCAGGGGGTGGAACAAGATGAGTTTCAAGGTCTCTTCCAGCCCGAATCAATCTGTGATTTTATATTTATGTTGATATTCTTCACATAGGGCAAATTAATATTTTAAACACGAAAATATCGTTCCCTCCATTTTGGTTAAATTTATATGCTTTTTTTTTAAATATAATATTGTGTTAACAGTTATTCTCAAAACTAGACATAATTCAAGCTTAGGACAATCTTACTACAAATTCTCAAATGGTGGTTCTTCTGCAACACATGGTTAAACTAGAAAGGAAAATGCACCACTTACCCATTTAAAACACCTGCTTGAATTCTAGATTTTCACTTCTAATTTCTCTTTTAATTCCATTGCCATAAAACTAAGATACTTAGACAATAGTTTCCTGCTTCAACCCTTATAAACTTATTTTATCTTTATTAGATGGGAAATTATGAGCTGGCAGGAGATCCAGGCAGGGAACAAAAACTGAATTCTTCTTTTGCTATGGCTTATCTCTCAAAAAAACGTTGTCCCCTCTGTGTTGCCTCCAGAGCAGTTTGTTTGACTTAGGACCCACTGAGAGCACAGTTATTGCTGTGCAGCACAGCTGCATCAGAGCTTGTTTTACTGAAATATTCTTGAATCAGTGCTTGGGCTGGCAGTGCAGGGTCACCTGCACACCCCACTCCTGCAAATGGCAAACTCACCTAGAAATAAGTCACCAGCAAGTAATCAGCTGCCAAAACATGAAGTTCAAGGTGCAGCAATATGTTAATAAACCATTTCATTAGCCAGCATATCTTCCATAATCTGCTTTTGGCTTCTTCTTGCCATTCATCTTCCAGAGAGTTTTGGTCTTTCTGGTCTCCCAAGTAATAATAAAGTCCAGGATCAGGTGTCAGGCTTGTAACTGGGAACAGCAGAGGAGAACTTTGCAGATCCCAGCTGTTAATCTCTACCTGAATCACTCCTGAGGATTTTGCAGCTCATGGAGTCTGCACAAGGCAGGAACTATATCACAAAGGTTCTCTTCTGCCATTTGTTGGAAGGGGCTGCCCAGGGAAATCACCAGCCCTGGAATGTGCTCAAAATCCTGTGGGTGTGGCACCTGGGGATGTGACTTTATAGGGAAGGGAACATGGTGCTAGCTGGACTTGGTGATCTCAGAGGTCTTTTCCAACCTTCATGAGTAATCATTCTGCAATTATAAAGGAAGGAGTGTTGCCAAGTCAGTGAAATTTTAAGAGAAAAAAGAGAATTAAAATAGGTTTTCATTATGTCTCTCCAAAGCAGTACAAGTTGTTACATTAGCCACACATATCTGGTATTCAGGAAATATTAGAGACCAAAGTGGAACCTTATTTTGAGTTGCATTAGTAAAATCTTCCCTAATAATTACACAGAGTGGAAGGAAATCCTCATCTCTACCACTGTTTTGTAATTTCTTCCATGCCAAAGACATAATAACATCATAAAATGAGACATAAAACACGACATGTCAAAGACATAAAACATCAGCAAAATATCATAATTCTTAAAGCTGCAAATTCAAACTAAAATAGCCTGAAGACACTTCTCAAAAAACACTGACTCTCATCATTTTCCTGTATTTGTACCATGGTCCATAAGTTGTTATTAACTTTGGAAGAGGCATTTTAGGAGTTCTGTTCACAGGTGAGTGAACAGAATGGGCAAAATGCTGAGGGAGAGGGGCTGGGTTTGTATGAAACACAAAATGTCAGTCAGTGGGTTCAAGTGGGTATTGAGACATGAACTTTAATTCAAATTCTGGCTTAATTACAATAATAATGATTAATGCAACAAAGAAACAGCAGTTTTTACCCAAGATGATTATCTTCTCCTCAAGGAGTTAATTTTTTAGTATGTCAGGGATGATATAACAGAAAAAGTTAGAACATTGTTCTCTAACTGCTCCCAATTTTCATCAGTTGGATAAACAGCTTCTCCTGACAATCTTTTTCTTTCAATGGACATCCAGGACAGAGATATGTTTTTGGTGTCCATCACTGAGCCCTTCTTGTTGATCTTTCTTTGGTGGCAGAAAAAAAAAAATCAATTTTTTTGGCAAATAACAATGTAGTGTAATGAATCAGCCTGACTTGGGATTCATCATTTACTTTCTCACCATAACCTTTACTATTTTCATGTCCTTAAGCAAGTTAGGTAATCTCTCTGTTTTTCTACCTCCCTTATTTACACATAAAGAGTAAGATTCATTGCAGATACATTTGTGCAGTTTTTATGAATCTGATTTGTTTTAGGAACTATGATACAGCTTGAACCACAAGGGAAAATAACTAAATTACAAAGCAAATTACCTTCAGTTACCAAATAATTGTGCCATTTTCTCCCAAATGTGAAAGATGCAGTTATTAGCAGAGGAATGTCTCAAATGTATCATTTATTGGAATGGCAGAAAGTTTCTTGTTCAGAAAGGAACTATTGCAAATATAGGCAGACTATGACTAATTCAATCAGCAAAATTACATTCACTGCCAAGCTTCTTTCTTTCCAGAGGGAATAAGTTTCCCCCCTTTTTTTTTTTTTTTTTTTTTTTTTTGGGTATATACTTGTTATACTTCATAGCCTGAAGTCCTGCTGAAGCTTTCTGTACATTTTTCAAAAAGATTTGTTGAATTTTTCACTTCCAAGTATTGATGTGCAGCAGAGCACCTCTGGAGCAATGCAGTGAGAGTGTAGAACTGCTGCTGTCCATCTCACAGGTGTGTTTTTCTTTTATCCCATGGTATTCCTCCTTGTGCCTCAGATTTTAAATCTGCTCTGTCACTATATTATGGCAAAGGGACAACAGCTCATTTCTGAGAGAGCCTCCCTGCCTTTAGTTCATCAGGACTGGCAATTTCAGGACTGGCAGAGAAGGGAATCCTTTACTTTGAGCAGAATGAACTTGGGATAGACAATTTTGTTATTATTGCCTACTTTGGAAGGAGGAATGGAAGGGATCTTGCCAGATTCCCTCCTGCAGAGACACTGGGGCTGGAGCTCAAGGCTGTTCTTTCCTCTTGACCCTGATACACAGCTGAGCTTTAGACAAGGCTCTCAAGTCATTGCCCAAAGAAATAACTTTTAACAGGGAATATACTTTTTGCAGTTTACAAGTTGCCTGGTTTTCCTCTTCCAATGCTGCTTCATCTTCAGCTTAAGGGCTTTTTCCCCTCAAGCTGATCCATAAACCCATCCTTAAGCCTCACACCAGCTCTTGACTAAGCCTTTGCCAGAGATCACAGCCACAGCCTGGATGAAATATTTCTCAGGGGAGCTTTTGTTTCTGTTTCTAAATGTCTCTGGCAGCCCTGAACAGTCCTGGTGTGACCTGAGCTCTGCATTTCTCTTGCTCTCAAAACAGCCCCTTACCTAAGCTTTAAAACTTTTACCACACTAAGGATTTCTCAGCTGTTGTGCAGATATAAAAATTCTTGGGAGAATTCATAGCCTGACCCTCCTTTTGCAACACAAAGACCAGCTCTGGAAAATTAATCCACCAACACCAGAGGTTTATGTCCAAAAAGGAGACAGAGGAGTCCTGTAACTTTATTGGAATAAAGGGAGAGGCAATGGGCCATTCCCCTGGGATCTCTCCAGTTTTTTGATGACCCAGCCTCCTTTTTATCCCAATTTCCCATCCACATTTCCCTCTCTTTCCCCATGGGCTGAGGTACAGACTTCCCAGAACACCTGATACCTGAGATTCCCCTCTAATGCAAACCCTCCCTTTTAATTTTTAACTTTTATGGAATTTATGGTTTTTCCCCACTGCTTCTTTCCTCTTTCAATACCCAATTGAATCTAAACCCTCCCATCACAGTGACCTGTAGCTGATATGAAGCTCTTTAATAAGAAGTTGTAACTTGGTATTAAAGCACTGCCAGTTATTATTGTGGATTTAAATGTTAATGGGAATCACAAACTCCTTCATGAGGAGCCACTGTCATTACCTGCCCAGGCCCATCTTCAGCCAAGGGTATTTTTTCAGTGGCTTTAATAAATATTTTTTTTTTTGTGGCTTGGGTAACATCAGCCTGCAGCCTTGTGGCAGATTTCTATTGACTCTTGTTTGCATTTTTAACGACAGAAATCCATTCTTTGTGCTGCTGATTAATGTGTGCTTTCTGTAGGAATATCACTGCTGCATTGACAGTGTGACATTGCTGGCAACTGGTGCAGAAAATGGCTCTTCAAAAATGCATGAAGCTTATCAGCTCTGAATGAATACTTGAACAGGTGTGCTTTCATGAGGAATGTTTAACCTGATTTCAAAAATAAGGGGGTTTCTTGTTTTCCTCTTTAATATTGAGCATTGTGATGGGTGAAGAAGCACAGCATATAAAGTAGAATTTAAAGATCATAACTGGATGCTGTGGAGTTGGTAAAGTCCAACCACCTGATTTGTGTTGTTTTGTGGCCAGAAGCACAGCTAAATATCAAAATTGTTGCTTCATCAATTCTAGTACATTTATCTGAATCTTCCAATCTTGAAATCTATTTTTTCATACTTCTTGATTTCCTTCTGGAGGCCAAAAAACCTAAGGAATATTGGTTATATGGAAAGCTATTTCAGAATTATTCTTCTAGCTCATAAGGAGAGATGATGAATGATTTCACCACACAGAAATAAAAATGGGAAGCCAGCAGGGTTCCCAGAGAAGCTGTGGCTGCCCCTGGATCCCTGGCAGTGTCCAAGGTTGGATTGGAACACCCTGGGATAGTGGAAGGTGTCCCTGCCCATGGCAGAGTGGGATAGATGAGCTTTAAAGCCCCTTCCAACCCAAACCATCCAGTGATTCTGTGATTCCAAAATTACCTGCTACCTGGAAAGAGCAGGTATAAAACATGAAATCAAATTAGAGAGAAATTAGCTGATCCTTTGACTAAAAGTCTTTGATCCCAAAAGGACTGTGCAGTGAAAGCTGCTTTTCTTCCACATTTTGATTAATATTTGTGCTAATACAAACAGAAGTAAGTAAAATACCCTCAATGAGGGATTTTATGTATGCACATGGAGTGCCTTGACTTCATTTTGCAGAGAAAAAAACTCCTAATTAACAGTTTAATATTGCTTTTGTTATTTCCTTTATGATGCTCATAATTGCACTGCTGATTTTTAATTAAACATGCATTTTGTGAAATCTGTCGCATAAATAACCCTTGTGAGCCGTGCTTTTAATAACTATTCATCATTCATCTAGGCAGTACAAAGGGCACTGGAAACAATTACTGAAATGTGCTTATACAAGGCAGAGCAGAGCTCAGGAGACTTCCCAGAGCATCTCATTGTCTGATTAAACCCCCTGATGGATTTACAGTGGACCCTGTTTTAACAGATAAGATAAATCTACTGTTGTCCTTATTCCTCATTATTAAAACCAATATCCTAATTATTTCTGGCAGGTTGTTTCTAAGGTATTACTTTGGCTGTCCATAAATTGAAGGTTTATATCCTTGCTGACATTTTTCTTTCTTTGGGACTTTTTGTTCTGCCTTGTGGCAAATGGAATATGCATTGGTGTGCTGAGCTGAGTGAGCAGATATTTAAATATTTGGTAGGATCTGTGCTCCTGGTGCCCTGCAGAACATGAAGATGGACAGAGAAATAGAAATTCTCTGTGTTTAATGAGACTCCATCACCATTTTGACTGCAGGGAGCAGTTCCTGGGTTCAATGCTGACTGAAACCAGTAAATTGTTTCATGTTCCAGGACTGTGCTGCTCAAACCAGAAGGTCTCATGAAGAAAAAGCCACAGAGGTGCCATAGGGGTGATCTTTTTGATTTTAAGATTTAATTTTAATAAAGTTTGGGTATGGATCAGTTATTTTTCAAAATCATTTTGTAAAAAAAGAAAAAGTTTTGGTAGATTTTCCAGGATCATAGAATCATGGAATGGTTTGGGCTGGAAGGTGTCTTAAAGCCCACCCAGTCCCAGCCCTGCCAGGGGCAGGACACCTTCTGCTAGCCCAGGTTGTTCCAAGCCCCATCCAGCCTGGCCTGGACCACTCCCAGGATATATTTATGTGTCATTCCAGGAACAGAACATCACAGACATCCCTTTCTGAGTAGAAGAATGCTTCAGATTGACTTACATTCCACCTTTCCCAGAGCCATAATCACCATTAAACACTGGTGTTTTCAGTCACACTTCCATTTAAATGGATCATTACACTTCATCCTGATGTGCTGGATGAGCAGCAGTCTCACCCTCAATAATACACACTTATGTTCCTTTGTGAATCTATTAAAAAAAAATTAAAATTTAGAAGAATTTCTTTCCTTACTTTTGCTGAATGATAATTATTTTCCAGGGGTCTTGTCAGCAGTTCATCCCAGCCCAGCCCAGTCCCACCCAGATTACCTGGCAGTGGAAATTCCTGGGAAGGCAGCTGGAATGTTGCCCTACCTTCCTAAAACACATTCAGCTTAATCTTAGTTTGTCTTTTTCTAGTGCCATGTACAGGAGAACTGCTCTTCTTTATGATTTTAGGCTGAAGTTCATCTCTTTAGTCTTCCAGTTCCTGATTCCTTTTGCTTCAAACACATCTAGGGCTGAAACCAGCTCTAGCTTTACTTTAGCTTTATGCAGTTGTGTGGTGTAGAACCTATTCCTAATTAACAGAAAGGAATAATTATGCTATGCAGAAACAACTCTGATCCTGGAATAAAAGCAGAGACACACTAGGGAGGTGATTTCCTGTATTTGGCAGGAGATTTATCTGATCCTCAGGAATAAAATATGACCCAATAGATTAATTATTTTAAAAAATGCTTGCAATCTTTGGCATTTAAAATTAAAAGCTTTTTGGCTGGATTATTTGAGAGAAGAACTTCTGTTGTATTTACCCTGAGAGGATGTTGTTTAGAACACACTTCTTGAGACAGAACTATTCCATATGTTAAATACTGATTATTAGAAAACAAAGCCTTAGGGAGAAGTTCTCTGAAAGGGATTTGTAGAACCTTTGAAAAAGAGACTGATGGAAAATCACCTCAAATTCTGGCAGACTTGTAGCAGACTCCCAAAGCTGAACATTGCTCTGCAAGGGTTCTGCTCTTGAATGTTCCCCCCAAGCCTTTTGCTTGCACAAGTATTACAAATAAACTGAGAGGATTTCAGCTCTGCCTTTTCTGGGACTGCTGGTGCTTCCACCTTTTGTTTAATTGCAGGTGTCTCTGAGAATAAAATGGTGCAGAATTAATTTCAAGGTAATGGCTTTCCATCCTGCTCTTAACACCTGCTCATTTATGGACTGTTGCAATACCAGCCAAACATCTGGTGGCTTCTCTCTTTGTCCCACTGTAGAAAAGCCTCCAAGTTGTACTAAAAACTTCCCTGAGCCTTCCTCCTGAGCCTGCCTTCATTCCACAGCCTTTTTCCATTCCAAGGCAGAATCCATTTTCAGAATACTGGTGCCGAACTCTGGAGCACTGAGACAGGTGGCTCAAATCCAATCCCATGTGTTTTATATCTACAGAGAAAACAAAAACAAGTTTTCACTCTGATTTAGAACGCTGGTCCACAATGAAATTTAAAAGCAGCTTAGTCTGAATTTTGCTTAGCCAGCTAAGCCAGGCAATTTGGGTCAAATCAGAAGGAAGATTTGGGGAAGAAATACACTTGACTTTGAAAATCAAGGGGAGATGAACCATCATCATGCTTTAAACATTTGACAATTAGCAATTTAGTGTTAAAATCAGTAATTTAGTGTTACAATTAGTAATTTAGTATTACAACATGGTTATGTACAAAGCTTGGATTTCCAGGGACAGCTCCCTGTCCCCTGAGGAGCAACATGTTGAAGGCAGGGAAGACCCTGCAGGCTCTCTGAACTGTAAAACACTGAGGGAAAACAGATAATTAAAATGCTTTTTGTGGAAAATGTTTGCATGTAATTAAATCAGAGAACATCCAATGTGTACATTAAGAGTGCTTTATTATGACTGTAACAACATCAGGCAAAAGTTGTCAATTAGTAATTGCACTCTTTAACTCCTATTCCTGCTGAAGAAAGGGTATAATAAGGAAGAGAAATTATTTGCAGAAGGAAAATAATAATTTAAAAAGCTTCTTCCTGCTCATTTTTATAGTGATGTCCCAGAGCTCTGCAGAAATTCAGTCATGGCCAGGTTTCCCCAGTTTGAATGAGTTTAGAGGGCTGCTGCTTTTCTGTATTTACAACCTGGGTATGCCAGGGACAATGCAGATAATTCCATGGCTTTATTCATAATTTTATAATTCCATGTATGTTTGACTTCTCAGCACTGAGAAAGAATTCAGCTCTCTGAGCTGAAAGGTAGAAAACATCTGCAATTCAAATCCTTCATCTGGCTTAATATGAAGTGATGTGAAAAAAGGATGTTTCTGAACAGAGACTTTTTAAAAGAAACTTGTAGCTCTAGATAATGTATCACTGGACTTTTAATCAGAACAATTCCTAAGTGGATACAAGAATTTTCTCTTCAATTGAAGTATTAGTGCTACAATAATCTGTAAAAATGTGCAGATTCTTGCCTGCTGTGGTGTGTCACACTAAAGACATTTCAGGATGTCACATTTAGTGAAACTTCCATGTGAAAAGAATGAGTGAAATAAAACTTGGGAAGCAGATTTTGGGCTAGAAGGTAATGCACAAAGTGATTATTTTTGCACAGTGACCATTGGTCCAACTTATCTTAGAGAGATCTCTCCACTTCCCAGAATCTCCCCTAGTTCACCATTATTCCCATACTCACTCTAAACCATTCCTCTTCATTATGTGCTTGAAGATTCCAGAGTCCTCTTTTCTTTTTTTTTTTTTTTAATCCATCTGTGTTGAGCAATCCCAGTTTATTCAATTAAAAAAAAAAAAAAAAAAAAAAAAAAAGTGGAGTGATGTAAGTGGGAATTTCTTACATTTTAATTCACTTTGTCTTTCTTTTCACATTACATTGACTTTAAGATTTTGTTTTTCATTTTCACATTTTAAATAAATTAAGAACTTTTGCTGATCCTTAAATGAGGATTTTGCTCTAATTTATGTTTTCAGCCCTTGAGTTGTTTATCTCTCACATCTGTATTTTTAAAAGAACCTCAAAAAGAGCCAAGCTGGGATGAGAAGACAAACCAATAATCTCTAAAATTATTTTTCTGCTCTTTTCATACATAGCTAACAGTGAAATAGGGTTAGACTCATAAAAAGCCATGCTTTCCCTTTTTTTAAAATGAAAATTTGCCATCTGCTTTTACAGCATAAATCTAACATTATTGGAATCTGGGAAGAATTGAAATAATATATTTTGCCTGCATGAATCAATTTTCTAAAATACAGGTACAATTTTCTAAAATACATTTGGAGGTTATGGAGATGATAACCAAAAAAAAAAGATTTAAATTGATTTAAATATGGACATTATGAGGATGGGGGAAGCTCTGGACATTTACATTGCTCCCAAAACTCCTGTTACAGTGTCCCCAGAGCTTCCCACACTCGTGCCATGTGGCATTTACCAGGAATATTCACCTTCCCTCTGAATTCCAGGAGATAATCTTGTGAAATTATGAATTAGAGGAAAGTTGAATGCAAGGCTCATTCCCATGGACTTGCAGAGATGTTTGTGGCTAAGTGAGGGTTTTACTTTTAAGGAAAGGGAAAAAAAAAAAAAAAACAACCAAAAAAGACAATAAAACTGAATACTAAATATCTAAAGGTCCCTTAGTTTTGTTTATCTGGGGGTTTTTAATCAGTAAATGCTCATATAAATAATTTATGGTAAGAAATGAGACTGGAATTATGAACAGCAGAGAAATGACCATCTCCCTAATTCTGGTTGGCTTTCCAGTTTAGACAGAAAGAAACTTGAGCTCAAGTACTTTTTCCAATTTCCCTGAAGGGTTTTCATCTCTGCCACTGGTGAGTGTGACCATTTTAAGGATTCATGGCTTATTTTGGTTCACCAATCTCATTTATATAGTGCACAGGTCCATAATTTCCTCTGTCCAATATGGTGCAACTAAATGGGGACTAATTTGAAAAATGTGCTACAAATAAGGTTTATATTAAAAAGAATATTTTGCAATCTTCTGCTTTTATTTATTCATGGAATCACAGAGTCATTAAGGCTGGAAAAGAACTCCAAGACCATCAAGCCAAACCTTTGCCAGAATCCCACTCAGCTGTGTCACAAAATATTTAAATGTTCTTCTAGGAACCAGAACAAGGATCAGGACTTTTCCATACCCTGGCACTGTTTATATGTTCATGTTTGGGTTATTTTTTGCACAGATTAAAAAAAAAAAGTCCTTTAAATGCTTTGGAAATAACAATTTTCTATTTTCTACAAAATAAATACGAAAGAATCCCTCAATTTTTGAACCATCTGAGATGAAGCTGGGACAGATTTTTTTTTTTCATGAGCTCTCTTTTAATTATTGCACAAAGACAATAATTGATGTGCTGAGCATTAAAAGTTCATTTGGACTTGATTATTTTCTCTTTTAATACTTTGGCCTCCATAATTAATTTTTAGGCTTCCTGTAATATTTGAAAATAAAATTAATCTGGCAGTTTTCTTTAAAATAGAAATGTGACAATTTGAAATGCAGTTATTTAAAAACTGATGGGAAGCCCTCTGATTTTCATTTACCAGCAGGGCAAAACCTGCTCTATATTATAAGTGCTTATGATGCCACAGGCATTTCACAGAATTTTATGCCCAAACTTAAAGAAAATATAAGACTTAATCCAGTGCTAATCTTTTACTTCCTATAATGCTAAGCCTCATTTATGCTTTAAAACTTCATTAAAAATAACTGTAGGCCATATTATTTTAAATGGCCTCTTTGATCAGAAGGAAGGCTTCCCCCCATAGTATCATTTTCCTTTCTTTATATTTAGGACTTTCTATTGATTTTTTGACTTTCACTTTGTACCTAATGTCATTTTTTTTCTTAAGCAATAATTTTTTTTTATCCCAAAAGGGTCTTTTGCAAGCTGAAAATCTGACTATGTGGAAGAGGATAAGCATTAGGAAGCTGTCCATGACATACTTGGAGCTGCAGAAATTGCTGTAAAAATTATCTGCAGTGCAGGACAAAAATTCATGGAGCACATTCTTAGGGCCTCCTGCAGCAAGAATTTTCCTTTGGCCACTCTGAGCTAAGGAATGGGCACTTTTAAGAGACCTCACTGTGTGATTCCTACCAAAAGAAGGTTCTGTGCATCTCTATATGTCTGGAACAGTCTCAACATAATATGGAGTATTATGGGAGCTTTGGAAAAAAATATTCTGGTGTCTTTTCAATTATTGGAATTGAATTATTCATTTAAGTATATTTATGTTCTTCATTAAGTTTATTATTTATTTTAGTTGTAATTATTAAGCTAAAAAATCCTGTAGATGTGGCACTTGAGGACATAATTTAGAGATTAACACAGTGCTGGGTTGATGGTTGAACTTGATCATAAAAATCTTTCAACATTTATTATTCTTTAACTCTACTTTTCCTCCTTTTCCTTATATATTCAATTTGTGACAGGATCATCTGGTTCATTAAAAATTCCAGATAAACGCTCTGGAAATCTGGGAAACAAAGTTAATGAATTGCTATGATCAAAGTTTCCAGGAAATTCAAGTCAAAACATTGTAATTATTGGTCAAATTATTCCTTTTAATTGCTAAGACTTTTTAAACTTTCACTTTAAGTTTCTCAACAACTCTAATTCTCAATTTATTATTTTTTTTCAGTACATGTGGGTTTTTTAGTTTCAGTAATAGTTGAACATGTTTTATCCAGACCTATTTGAAATGAAAAATGGAAAAAAAAAAGGGATGTGGAATTGGATAAAATGAAATTCCACATTAGCCCTTCTGCCAATAATGGAATTAGGTTACTGCTCTTACAGTCAATTGTTGTTTGACAGCAATGTATCCCTCTGGGAAACTCTAAATCCACACAATTTCCTACCACTCCACTAGAAAGATGCAATGATTATGACACACAAACCTGTTTATAATTGGCCTCTCATGTTATAATTGAGAAGGAATAAAAATCAGTCTGGAAATTATTAATGAAACAGAACCTTATTAAATCAATTTAAGGAGAACCCAGATGCAGATTGAAAATTAGATCATCTAAAGCACTTCCTTTTAATGTTTTCTGGTATACAGAACCAGTCTTCATGCACAAAAGGTCTCCTTAAATTTCCTAAATTTTCAAAACTTGGCTCAGGGGTATGCAGCAATAATTTGTCCATTTGACCTTTCCTTCCTAGAAAATGCTTTTTTTGATCATTCTGAAGTGACAGGAGATGCTGATCCTTGAGCCAGTGCATTTCTGGAGTCTCAAAAATATTTAAAGTATTTGAGGTCTAAAAAAAAAATTGCCCCAAATTCAAACTGCTCTATTACAGCACCTTTCTTTGGGGGACAGGTAATGAATTAAAGATTTTTAAGGCACAGCAGTCAAGTAAACAGAAAAATTTCAGTCACTGAGGTCTTTCAAAGCTTATATGGATAATTTTAGGTAAGTTTTATGCCCTCTTAAAATACCTGGTTTATGAAAAAGAATAACATTTCTTCTCTCAGCTTAGGCTGAGATGTGCAGAAATCAGTTTCAAACCAAATGGCAAAACAAGGAACAGCTGGTCCTGTTGCCTGGTTTGTAAACTTTGCTTCCAGTGTTTTCCTGGGAATGCCTTGAGAGAAGAAAATAAACTCCATTCTCTGAGCTCTCACTTCTTTTTATCCTTTCTTATCATATTTATCCTGCAGTCTCACAGCCAAAATAATCTCTTGATAATCTGCCTTTCCTTTAATTGTCAAACTGCCTCAGTGATTAGATGAGTATGGACAAAAGGCTGGGAGTAGGCATGATGAGAAAATTAGAAAAAAAAATAGAAAAATTGTGCTGTTTCATTGCCTTCCTGCTCATGAACATTTAACTCAAGGTAGAAGTAGGTTTGAAAACCATGGAACAGCTGATCTCTGCTGAAATACTTTTTGCTTTTGTTTCCAATTTAATAATTCTGGGAAAGTCTCATTTCTGAAACATTATCAGCACTGTGCTTTCAAGTTTCATTCCAGAAGATAATTCAGGGTTATTGTTGAATAGAAAATGAAAATATTGCAGTTTTATGTGCTTTCAGCATTTTTTTTTTTCTTAAGGTGGTCAAGAAGAATTGAAGCTGGATTTTTTGATTATGCATTATCTTATTTATCTCAATTAAACAGATCCAGGCAAATAAAATAGTAATTTTCAAGCAGTATTGACTTCAGAAAACTCCTATTTCTTCTAATCAATGCAGGTTGGATTTTCAACTGAAAATTTGGATTACTTAATAAAATCACAAAGGGGATTAAATATCCTGACCTTCATTATACTTTTAAATAAATTAATGCTTAATGTCCAGAAATAATATCCATTTTTATATCAGGAATACACCAAAAAGAACCACAAGGGAAATTCACAAAATACATTTACAAAGTAAATCAGCTTTTGCTTAAAACTTGAGGTTGTTCTGGGTTATTCTGTCAGGATATTGGTCTGTAGATACCAACAGTAAAAATACTTGCTCTGCAATCTCCTGGGCCATTCCACAGAGATAATTTGTGACAAACATTTAAATGACAACTCAAAAGAATATTATAGGATATTGATTAAATTTTCCACTGGAAAATGGTTTTATTTGCAGACAGAAAATTAGCAGAGGACTTGAAAATTTCTTGTAATACCTTTTGTGTCTAAGAGAATTTATTGTAATGTAACATTTTCTTATGTTAAGGATGCAAATCAGAAGCTTAAAGACTTCTAAAATGTATGAATATTTGGAATGAAGCTGATTCATGATAACAAATGAGGCATTTTCCTGAAAAGAAGATTTTCTGAATAGTTCCTACAGGCATGGAAAGAAATGTAAAACCCCAAAATCATCAGGGAAATCAATCCCATTGCAGAGATTATTCCTAAAATTGGCCTGTGATCTTTACTTTAACATGGAGAGTGGAAAAATGCTGGTAAAATTTCTCAAGGCCAGATGGGGTTTCTCCCCCCATGGTGTAGTTTTATTTCAGGCTGGTGCAGAGATATTTCTGCACCTCATGAATCCTCAGTTTGGATGGACAGCTGTGTCTGCATCTGGAACAGATCTGAACAGCAGAGCAGGGATGGACACTCAGAATTTGGAGGATTTAGGGTTAGACTGGCTCTAATCTGATCCTGTGAATTGAATTCCAGTTATTGCCCAAGAAATCCCTCTGGAGAGCATCCTCTGGTTAGGAATTCCTCTAAAAAGGAACAGAGTGTGTGTTCCCAGACTTAAAGAACGTGCTGAGTGGGGATGAGGAGGAGCTGCTTCAAAGCCAGTGTACCCACACTCCATAAACCCACACTGCTGGGGAGTGGTGCTTTCTTTGGGAGCTCTTCCAAGGGTTTATAAGGTTACCAAACCTGGGCCCCAAGGACTGTGGAGCTTGGGCTCTGCTGCTAAGGAGACAAGTGATGAGAGGAAATGGTCCCAAGCCATGCCAGGGAGGTGCAGCTTGGACATCAGGAGGAATTTCTCCATGGAAAGGGCTGTTAAACATTGCCAGGGGCTGTGACAAGGGACAGAGGGGACACAGTCCCCAGGGTTTCTGCAGCCTGGTTTATTGTATGGATCTCTCTTTTATGGGGGATTCAAAAGCCCCTCATCCAGGTTGCTCTGGTTTGGTGGGTACCTCCAGCTCCCTGAGCAGTGGTGTCTGCAGACACAATGGGTGAAATCCCTGTTTGGACTGCAATATAACCCATCATTGTCCACCCAGGGGCTGCCCTTGGGACTGGCTGGGTGTCTCATTTAATAACCAAACCCACGGGCCACTGCAAGCCAGCTTGTGCTGCCACACAGGGAGGGCTGGAGTCCCCATCCCTGGAGGTGGCACTCATTGCTCAGGGCTGCCTGAACAGCTGGGACTGGGCACAGTCATCTCAAACCTGGTTCTGTGTTATAAATAAAATTATAGGTAAAGCTGTATTACCACAGGACATCCATCGCTGCTCCTGCAAAACCTGCTCTGAAGGAATTCTCAGCTGTAGCAACTTTGCATGGATTAGGATCACAAATCACATCAGATCTTTTTCTGTGTTGTTGAGTTAATGCCTCCTGTCAGAGCACACAGCACAGGAGGACAAGAGATGTCTGTGCAAAGCAGCCTGCAGGCCCAGACTGAGCAGCACAGACAAAGTAATTACAGGCACTTCAGGAGGAACTAATAAACGTTTCCCAAATCCATTTTCAAAGAAATTGGAAAAGGACTTTGTCAGCATTCAGACAGGCCTCCAGGAGAACACAGCCTCTGACATTTTCATTGAGCTGTCCTTTCCCCACTCCTGGCTCCCTCCAGGAAAAGGGAGTTTGGAGAACTCTGAGTCCAAATGTCGAAGATTACTCATCACTACTTCAAAATGTGCAGTTCCTGAGGACTCCTTTGCCACAAATGTTTCTCCTAAATTGAAGAAACTTTTTGAAAGATTGAAATAGTCTATGGACTAGAAAGTGCAGTTTCTGCCAAGTTAGAAATATGACAATTTTGTGACTATTTCAGGAACAAACTACATTGATGCTTTATTTCATTTCCCAGGTCTCTGTTGGTTGAAGTGAAAATATTACCTACTGGAGCAAAAGCTGGCAGCAGTTCTTACAGAGACTTTAAGAAAAGTGGATAAAATATGTTTGCAGTGCTGTAATTTTTTCCTGTGAGGGTGGGGATGCCCTGGCACAGGGTACCCAGAGAAGCTGTGGCTGCCCCTGGACCCCTGGAATTGTCCAAGGAAAGGCTGGATGGGGCTTGGAGCAACCTGGGCTAGTGGAAGGTGTCCCTGCCCATGGCAGGAGGTGGAACAAGATAATCTTTAAGGTCCTTTCCAACCCAAACCACTCCCTGATTTTATATTATACATTGAGCATCCCTGCAGATGCTCCTCTGTCTGCAACAATTTGTGTATTTCCATGTACTTCCATCTCCTATATTTTATATTTGCTCCCTGTCAGACTCAAATCTGAGCCTAATTTAACCATTCCCTTTTCAAACCACCTGCATAAATATCCTTCAGGTTCTGCTAAACGTGTGGGGATATGACAAACACACAATTTCATTTTCTCTCTCAGAAAGTTCTTATTTTAAGAAGCTACACAGGAAACATTTTATGACTTTATAAAGATCTCTTACCCATGGATTTAAGGTATTTTTGCCCTCATTAATTTGTTTGCTTAGTATTCCATTTGATGAAAATATGTTTGTGAGGTTGTGCTTTGTGAGCTCCTGGTGGGAATTAAATTCTTAGGGCTGAAAAAGGGAACAAGTCAGAAGAACAGAGCAGATGGGGAGCAGGGAATCTTTGTCTCAATGCAGAGTGCATTAAATTAGCTTAAGTGAGACAAAAAGTGTAAATGAGTGAAAAGTCTGGAAAATAATAACTGGTAGAGGCTTCAATACTTGATATTTGAGTATATTATTCTTCCCTGTCTCATATCCCAGTTATCTCCCTTATAACAGCAGTGGGAGAAGATTTAATTTCAGTTTGATAGTTTTGTTTGTTCATCTTCAGCTATAATAGACAAAATTAAGGTTTATTCATGTTAGGGAAATAAACATTATTGTTATCACCCTCTGAATTCTTGGGCAAGAGAAAATTTCTTCACAGTTTTCAATACACCTAATTTAGTTGGTTTTTTTATAAGGTGTTCTGGGTCACAGAGAGATGTAGGTTCCAGCAGGTCCTGCTTAATCTCTAGTCCATTCAGGCCAAATTAAAAATAGGTTATGTATTTAATAATTATGGTAAACAATACAGTGTAGCAGGGGAGGAAAGCTGAAGAACTGATTGCATGTCAACAACTTATTAGAGCTGTCATTCATTTTTGTCTTATCTCTGAGTCAAGTTTTGGGAGTATTTCTCAGACAAAAAAAATGCTCACTGTACATAAGAGAGGAACAAGGAAGCATTTAAAACTTTGGCCACACTTTAATTTTAGCATAAACTAAAGAAATTGTGCTGGTGGTGGGTATTGCCATCACTCAGGGGCTCTTTGGAGGTGAGCAACTATTTTCTTTTTCATCACTTGCTTTTCTTGAATTTTCTTTCTCTCTCATGTCACCAACAATTCAGCATTACCCCCAAAATAATGTGTACTCAGAGCTGGGTTAGAATTAGTGGGGGTTGAAAGCTACAGGTTTTGCTCTTGTAGTCCCAATCTTAATTAACATTTAACTGTTAGCAGGAAGTGAATGAATCCAGGGAAGTTTGGAGCTGGAAATCAGCCCAAACAGTCGTTCTTTTAAATCCTCCCATCACAGCCATGATTTTAGTAATAATTGGTGCTTTTTTCACATTCCTCTCTTGATTTTGTGGAGCATTAATTAGGCACCCTGAGTCTGATTTCATGAGCAGACCTTCATTTCTTGCCTATGTCACCTTTTCTCTGGCTTAGACTAGATGGGTTTGGTTTTCTAAGTGTCGGCTCAAGAAAGCTGGTTATATGTTGCTAATTTCCCTCTCTTTTTTTTTATTTCTCTTTTTTTTTTTTTAGAAGAAACTTGTAAACATATATATTTGTGGAGAATGTGGTGGAGGAAATATTTGCCACAGGGATCAGAGTTCAGGTGCCAGTCTTAAGTTTCACCCAGCTCAATTTCCAGCTTTTTCTGTTGCTATTGGGGATTTTTTCCAGAACATTTGTTTGAAACATTTACATCTGTGAATAGCTGGGGTTACTCAACACGAACAAACCTTTGGAATCCCTCCCACAATTGGTTTTTTTTTGTGGAATTCACAATGAAGAAATCCAGATTGATACAGCTCTGGAGTGATTTGGGAAGAAAAACTGACCAGGGAAGTTCACTCAGAATTTCTGTTCTCTCTCCATGAAGAAGAAGGAGACTCCTAATACCTGTGAATTCTTCCATAGATTGGGAATTCTGCACCAGTCACAGCAGAAGGTGTGTCTGGTGAGGACAAGGGGTTGAGGAGCTGTTGATAAATTACCAGTGTTGATCATTTGGAAAGCCTTTTGCTTCCCAGGGCTGCACTGACAATGTGAATTTACCTGATATCACAAAACCCAGAAGAGATTAAATCCCCCTTTCTGGTCCCTTTGTCACTCAGCAGAACAGAACTGCACTAAAGCTGCAGTTGTGTTGGATCAACTCTTTTTACCAGGATTTTTCCCTTTCTAGAGCAGGTGTATTGGACAGCCTGGTCCAGGCTCATCTCCCACAGCTTTAATGGGAGAATAAAAGTTTTACAGTCTAATGGTTTGGCAAGTGTGACAGTTTTCTTAATGCCTGCCCAGAGCTGTGAAATACCAGTGCAAGAGTTACAGCTAGAGGAAGGACAGAGATGTTCTTGTGAGTGAATCAACATGTTTTGTGTAAGTTTCCAGCATTTTATTCCTATGCACACAGACTTTCTTCTCATCCTATGAAAAAACTTCCCACCACACATCAATCCTGAGCTTTCATCAGGAGCATTGCATCATTCTGTTTTCTTCATCTAAGGATATTATAGACTTAACTGCCATTCCTTTCATTTTTGCTCTTTGTGAGCTTTAAACCTAATGACACCTACATAAAACTAAATTATTTTCCTTCTCATTTGTACAACCTGTTCCAATCTTATTTTGCCATTTTCAAAATGAGTCTTTAGTCAGAAAACTACTCCAGGTGAGGTTTCTGTCCCTTATTCCCTAGTACTCCTCTCATTTTGGAGGAAATAAATCATGACATTCTCAGAATCAGATTATTCCCAGTTACTATATAATTCTGTGATTTAGTTTCATTATGTAATATTGGCAGCAAGAAGATTCTTAATTAGCTGTACTTGCTCTTTAGAAAAGTTTTTAGAAAAGTCAGTAAAATCAAAAGTTCGACCTAAGCATGTTCTCAACACTTAAATTAACAAGATTAATCACTAGAGTAGCTTGAGGTTATAAAATGAGGGAAGATGTGAATTCTGAGCAAAAACTGCACATGGAATATTATGGGAGCCAAAGGCACTTCCAAAGAGAATAATTTCCCAAGGAAACACAGCTTTGATTTGGGGAAGAACACTGGCATCCCATGTTTCCTCTGTTGTAGCTCTATGGGCTGTTCCAGACTGGATAACAAACAAAAATGAAATAAGGCCTCCAGGCTGAGCAATTTAAAAGAAATTCAGACAAGACATATCAAGCAAAAGCAAAGTTTCTCTCATGAATCACTGTTTTGCAGAAATCTCCTCTTCTTCCCCCACCCTCCCCCCCACTCCGGTTATTTACAGGGATAAATTTGATTCAAAACTCCTGCATTTAAGACAGAGCATAAGAAGGAGGTGAAATTGTATGAATGATTAATATATCCCCTGTCTATGCAGCACTGAAAGGAATCTACAGTTTTTTTGAGTCTGTACTTTTTGCTTATTCCTAAGTTTTAACAAACTCTGTATTTCAGACTTCTGCCAACTGCTGACAGCAAAGACAATCTGTCTTTTTTCTGCCTGTACAGAGAAATTGACAATAATTTGATTAGGCTGATTTATATCATTAGAAAGCAAGAAGAAGATGAGGAGGGAATTAATCAAATTATGACAAACTGATCCCCAGAGAAACTGTGAATTATTAGAGTTTTCTTTTTTAGTCAATAGGATACATCTGGAAGTAAACTAGACCATAGCTGATTAGATTAAAAGAATAATAGCTGTGATTTCTGCTTGATAATTGTCACCCAGAGCAGATAAATTAAAGGTCCCACAAAGAAGTAATCACCTCATCATACAGGTGGGTGTATTTATATTGAAAATATTTTAATAGTGTATTTTAATCCTGGTAGAAGGGATTCTGTGGACAACACAAAGCAGGGATTTTTTTGTTTTGTTTTTTGTTTTTTTGTTTTATCTTATAAATTTCCTGACATTGATAAATAGAAGAAAAACTAATGAGGGACATCTGTCTGAAGAACACCTCCTGTGGGGAACTGGAAAACATTCTGTATTGTCAGATTTTGTTGATCAACATGGAGCATTCTATAGCCACAGTAGCTCCTGTGAGAACACTGCATTGATAGTACTCAAATTTCAACAGTATTGTCTTTCATTCCAGTGAGGCTGGAATGAAATATTGTGCAGCTTTGCAGGACTCATTGACCAGTTTAATTCTCCATCTGGAGCAGTGATCTGGCCACATCCACTAAAGCTGGGTGTTCTGAGGTGCAGAAACAGCATCAGCAAGAGAAGGAAAGGGGGGACAAAAAACCTTTGAGAATCCTGTGTGAGAATCCTGTAGGAAAGAAAACCAACATCACCATTTCTCTAATAGCTGCCCTGAGCTCTTCCTTTGTGAGGGGATTTAAAGCAGGAGTCAGTTTGAACAAGCATTATCCAATTAGCCACGAGCAAATGCTCCAAGTCTTGAAATGACAACAAGAAAATTGGAGGCAAACAGTTGGTAAAGAGTTGCAGCTCTTCTCTGTGTCTCATAAGGCCAACAAATAAAGTGATTACCAAATAATTCAGAAGTCAGTGTCCAAAAAAATATATATATATTTTGCAAAAGCTGCCTCCTCAGGGCAATAAATTTGCTATTATTGCATCTGCTGCTAAATGCATTCTTGAGCCTGGTTCTGCTCTGGAGGCTTTTCTGGGAATGCTAGTTACAGCATTTCAGGGGGAGGCTGATGAATGGAAAATTGCAGTAAGATCCAGGGAATGTTTCTTCAATTCACAGAGCCAAATTCCCAGAGTTCACACTGGACTGTAGGGAACAAATTTACAATAAAAATTACAATACAAATTTACAATAAAATCCTTAAATTTAATTTTTGTCCTTTTCTTTTGTTCCAATGAATCTAAAAGTGCTTGAAATATTCTTCTTACCCCTCTCAATTAATAAATCTCCACAATGTAGCATAAATATAATACAGGATCTTGGGGTCACCTGGGAATGTCTCTGCAGACAAATTAATCCTGCTGATAACAGTCTGAGATTATCAGTGTAAATAGCTCATTTCTCACTGTCCTAATTATGTCCTAATTAATGGCCAAAGAAACACGATTTGTCTTGTGCTGTCTTGTGCTTCTTTAATCCAAATGCAATATTTTTGCATTTCTAAAATACAAGAGTGATTTTCCTGTGGTGACTGCAAAGGTAAACCAAGGGACTCCTGGTTGCCTGAGGCCAATTCACTTTCTTTGGGCACTTTGAGCAATTGAGTGAAAATCTATCTTTATATGATAAGTGCTTTCCTTGAACACAGGCATCACTCTGCTTGTTTGAGAGAGAGGATTGCTCCAAACCCCATCCAGTCTGGCCTTAAGCAATACCAACCAATAAAACACATGGAACACAGACCCATGAACAGGACAAAGCAGCAGATTTTGACATCAATTTGGAGATTTCTGTCCCAGCAGAAGGTATTGCCAGAATGACCCTGGCAGTTTTCTGGAGAGCAGGAGCTGGAATCCAAGTCCTGTTTCCTCCCCAGATTTCCTTTCCCATTGCTGGTGTTTTATACCTTTCTCCCAAAACAAAGGGGGATAAGCTCATCTGCCCTTGACAGAGTTTAAATTATTTTTGAGACCAAGACTTTTTCTGGTTTCACCAGGCTCCTTTCTTGCTTATTCTGTAGAATTACCTGGTCCCAGCACACAGCTCTCCTGTTTCTCAATTCCCTATTTTTATCTTGCTGATTCCACTGTTTCCAAGTGTTGTTCTTTCTGTGCAGTGCACCACGAGTCTCTGTTGACCCCTCTGTGATTGCAGATATTTATGTAAATGTACAGAGTTGTGCTCAGAGTGCCCTCCTGTCACAAAAAGTGTTGCTGAAGGCATTTTGTACCACTGCCAGCTTCACTGTGTCATTGTGCTCATGCCTTGGTGCAAGGCAGGCAAATATCCACTAGCTTCTGCTTAGGCTGCCACTGCTTTTTGCAGGAAATAGGTCTGTGCTTCAGCTCTGCTCCACTGCTCTGGGTCACTTGGCAGCACCTCAGTCCCCTAAAAGATGTTATGCTGCTCCATCATTTGTTCAGGTTTAGGTTTTAAAACACCTCCAAAAATGAAGAGAGTTAGTGATGATGAATGTTAAAGCATGATGGCCATGAAGCCTTTAAATTGTGTGTTTTGGGCACCTCTCTGAAGCCACACTTGGTGACAACACTTCCATGTGAGACCACTGCTGGCTCAGTGTTTCAAACTCTTAACCCTCTTGATTGGAAAAAAAAAAAAAAACAAAAACAAACCAAAACCCTCTTAACACTTCAAAAGTGAAGCTTGGCTTCCTCTGTAATGCTGTGGAAATATGTGAGTCAGGGTTTTTTCTGCAGGATGCATTGGTGTTCACTTTGCTTTTCCCTCTCTGATGGTATTTTCCCAGCAGAATGTATCTTTGGAGGTGCACAAGTGCTCTGGATTGTGTTTGTTTTCAGTGAGTTTGTTTTAGAAGAGTGAAAGGAGGTGTTCCCAGAAGCTGTTTGCTGTTTTGGTTGTTTGACTGGTGTGCCAGCATTCCCCTGACAGGGAGACTGGGGAGGGCTCTCCCAGGGCTTGGAAGGCAGAGTTTTCACAGACTCTGCTAACAACATTTTAGCTGGGATGTTTGGTTTTTCAGACAGGGAAATTCATGAAAATTCCTAATTTCCAATGCATTTCCTTGGCTGAAACTTCCTTTTCTGTGCTCTTGAAAGAAACAGAACTACTTTGTCTGTTTATTTGTATTCTTCTGAATTAGGAAGGGGGTTTTTATTATGGTTTTTTATTTTCTTCTTGCAATTTTCTTTTTGAGGTTGAACATGTTCAGTGACAGCCAGGCAAGCAGTAAAACATTAAAACTTTGGGAACCTTTGTCCAGGGTGTAAAGTCTCATTTTGGCTATTCTGTTTTTAGGTTTGATGGTTTTAGTGGGCACCATGGTATTCAAAGCTGGGACTGGATGATCTTAGAGGTTTTTTCCAACTTATATGATCCTAAGGTTCTGTGGGAACAGGACAATCTCTCTTAAATCAGTATATTAAAATTTACTTTCAAACCCATCTTTAATAAGCAAACATTTCACTCACAATTATCTGTTTCTAATGTCTGGGCAGATCTGGATTAATATTAAAAGGCTGCATCAACAGTAATACAGAGTTTCCCTGTATTCCCAATATCTTGTATTCATCACTTCTGAAAAAAGGCTGCTCAGGACCTTCATATTTCACTAAGTTTAATTGTGAAATTCAAGTTTTAGTCAACAGGAAGCAGTTGAAAATGTTTTTCGAGATAGTAAATGGAGGGATCTACAACCAGTCAATGGGAAAAAAAAAATTAAAAATTAAAAATTAAGAATTATAAATTAAGGATGGAATAATGGAGTTCTCTGCTTATTTTTCCACTTGTTTACTCTTTCTTTGACCCCCATAATAAGCTTCAGTCAGGAGTACAGTTCCTTCCAGCAAAGCACTCCACACACATCTAAGGAAGAAGATTTATTACTGAAAACATCTTCACTTAAAACCAGTGTTGGCAAAGTCCTTCTTTTTAAAAAGCAAATTTGAAAATACTTAAAAATACAGATGCAGAAGCAAAGTGAAAGGTGAGTTCCCAAAATAATTTGGGTGCATATATATATATTTATATATGTGTGTGTACATATATATATATATGTGTATTTATATATATATGTGTGTGTATATATATATATATATATATATATATATAGATAGATAGATAGATAGATAGATAAATATATATAATTTGGACAATCTAGCTGAGTTCAATGCCCTTGAATTCAGTAGTGCATTCCAAATTTCTCTGTAAGACAAACTCTTAAATAAAGAATTTAGTAGCAATTTAAACTAGTTACTTAAGGAGCTTTCTAAAATTATTGGGGCTTTACAGCCTATGTTCTAGTGATAAAAGAGCTTGGAAATCAACCTTGTTCCTAGGAAATCAGTGGCAAGAGTCTTACAAATGTCTAGTGAGTGTTTTACTACAAATGAACCTGGGTTTGTAACACAGTAAAGCACTTAGGTTATAAAAGACAGGAGGAAAAAGGAAAAAGAAGGAAAACTCCTGCTTTTATGGGGCTGAAATAAACAGTTGGTTGTGTTCTGCAGGCCTAGAAGGTTCTTCCAGCTCTGGAGTGTCTCAGGGCTTTAGATACCTCTGTAAATAAACTTTTCACTCAAACTTATCCCATTAACGCCACCTTAGTTGTTTGCTGGATATCCCAAGTTCCCATGTTCCTTGCCCTAAGTTAAAACAGAAAACCTGGTCATTTTTAATGATTTATTATTGTCAAGAGTGCTGGAGAGGAAGAACTTTGCTATAAGCAAACAATACTCAACAGAGGATAATTAAATATTTACCTCTTTCCCCTTTTAATAGATATAGATATAGATACAGATATAGATATAGATATAAAATTTTAATATAATATATATAATTTTAATATTATATGTATATATATATAATTTTAATATAAAATCTTTGCATTCAGAGACTTAATGGAGGTTTTAGTAAATACAACTCTCCCAGTTATGCTTTCTCAACCAAGCCACTCATTCTTGAATCCTCAAAAGCATCAAACATGAGTTGTTGTAGCCTAATCACCAGAACATATTAAAAAAACAAAAAGTCTAAGTGGAAAGAGGTTTTATGTGAAATACCATTTATTAACTCAAAGGCAGTTCTTCAAAGCCTGAATTAAAGGTCCAAAATTCAGCCTTTAATGCTTTCAAAGTGGACAGAGCATTGAAGAAGGCTCCAAAACTATTCCTACCTGCAAATAATTTGCAGCAAGTTGAAATTACATCTTGAGATGTAATTCATCCCAATTTAGAATTACAGGTTTTATAAATTCAAATGTTTGAAGTTTTGGAATGTTTCCAGTAAGTTAGGGAAAAAGCCAATTCTCACATATTGATGAGTCTATTTCTTCACTCTAAATAAAGTAATTTTTACTTTCAAAATCCTTTTTAGTGCTTTTCTCCACCAGAAAAATCAAATAAATTTATAGCTTCATTTACCAACTCTGACTTACTTTACACATTTTCCAGTGATGGTTCTGGGGCCAAAACTCAGTATTTTCTCTCTAGGCTTTTGTTTTCCTTTAATTGGAAACCACTGCAGTTATCAAGCATTTTTAAACAACTAGTGTCCTGAACACTGCCATTTCTTCCTCAATTTTCCTTTATTTCATCATTAGAACACCTGTAGCTGATTATTCTAATACCCATATTTTAAGAAACAGACAAACTCTTGTTTGTTTTTTCTCTGTTTTTGTTTTCTTTTGTTCCAGACAAAAAAAAAAAAAAAAAAAAAAAAAAAAAAAACTATTGCAAAGGTATTGATATTACTGCTGTTGAAAACTTCATTATTCCAAAGCTAGGAACCAAAAAACAGCCACAAAACAGTTCAATATGTTTAAAGCTGACTAAGAAAATAGTTTCCTGGCCTGTTTAAATAATACTAAAGGGAGAGTAATAAGCCTGTAGGTCTTATTATAGGCAGCAGAAAAAAGAGTCTATAAACTGTGAAGCTCAACTTTTTTTTATTATGAAGACAAAGCACCACCTGTGACCTTTAAGAGATTTATTTTGTTCCCTCACCCATTCTCCTGTGTAAAGGATTAAAACATTATTCACTCCATAGCTATAAAAAAAATCTGTCATCTACACTACTTTTGATTTTCTTCTCCACACATCCATTATGTTTCAAATAAACATTTATTTTTTTTTTTTTTTTTAACTCATGGAGTTCTTAAACAACTTCTTCAAACACTGGGGAGAAGTGTTGACAAAGCTGAGAATGATGTTCAGCTGAATCAGATTTGTCACACAGAAACACCTCAGCTGCAGCATTTCCCTTGGGACAAGGTGTTGAACAACAGAAACTCAGTTCTACAGCTTCCAAGGAAAGGAGACTGATCCTGCCCAGGGTGGTCACAGCACAGCATCCCTCCAGGGGGAAAAGGTCACAGCTTGACAGTTACCTGGATATTTCCATGAGTAATTTACTTGGACCACACTGTGTAGCAGACATCATCATGTTTTAGAGGTGCTTTGAATCAGCTGGACTCAGCTAATGTTTATATCACCTTGAATATGTAGTAGTCATAATTAACAGGTTATATTAGGTATATAATTCACGATTTCATGATGCCCTTGTTGTTCTCAATAAATTAGTTATCATTGCAGGATTGTTTCTCCATAATTGGATCTTTTAATATACATTGACTTGCTTACACATAGAGCAATGGGATATCCTGAGGTGGAAGGGACCCACAGGGATCTTCCAGTCCAGTTCCTGGCCCTGCACAGGCACCCCAACAATCTCACCTGAGAGCATTGTCCAAGCTCTCCTGGAGCTCTGGCAGCCTTAGGGCTGTGCCCATTCCCTGGGCAGTGCCTGACCACCCTCTGGGGAAGAACCTTTCCTGAACAGCCAACCTAAACTTTCTCTGGCACAACTTCAGCCATTCCCTCACATGCTGGCCCTCATCATCTTCAAATTGTCACCCCATAAATGATTATTAAGAATAACAGTGATTGCCCTCCTCTATAACTTATTCTGAGTGATTCTTTTAATTGCATTTGAGTTGTGAAAGGCCTAAACTATGGTTATAACCAGCCACATTCAAATAAATGTGGGAATATAGAGAGACAATTCCCACTCTTTTCCAGCCTTACAGTGTCTCTGGCCTGCAGCACTCCCGCTCATTTGACATAACATTATCACATGTCTTTGTCAGATCTCCATCAAACTACTTCAAACACGCTTTATGCTGCCAAAAAACTCTGCAATTACCTCCAGTTCATGCAGGACAGGACAATTCCTACAAAGTTTGGGCGGGGGATTTTTGATCCTTCCCGCTGTTCCACTGCGCACAAACTCCTTGTTGGTGTTTTGATGGGGTTCAAGGTCTTGGTCTTAATGTTCAAAGCCCTTAATAGAGTGGGTCACACTCCCTTGCTGGAGTTGTGATCTTCAGGGATCTTTCATCTGGCCTTGGGAGATCTGAAGGAAAAGGTTAATGGTTGCCAGGGGTGGGAAGAAAGCCTCAGCTCGCTGCGAGCTTTGCGGCTGTGCCCTCAGATCTGTGAAATGCCTTCCTTGAAGAGCAAGAGCCACTATGGACTTGGGCTCTTGAAAGAGGCACAAAGGCCTCACTTTGCAGATATTGGGGAGGCGCCTCTGATTCCTCTTGGCTCTTTCTTTCCTCGAGGCCAAAGGTTGAAGTAGAAAGAGCTGAGCGCAGTTGCAGCCGCACACCCGCACTTCTCCTCGCACACCGGAGACCTCAGCTGCTTTCTGAGCCACAAGATCCATCCCATAGGAAGAAAATGTCTCCTGAGTCCTTTAACTGGTCCTACTTCACTCTAATTCTGGTCCTTTCGTGCCTTCACAGTATTTTATGGAATCACAGAAGGGTTTTAGTTGGAAGAGACTTGGTTCTCTGGTTTCCGCCTCCTGTCATGGGCAGGGACACTTTCCTGGAACAACTGAGCTTCTCCACTTCTGTTTGCCTCCTGGCACATGTTTTGATCCAGGTACAGCTTGCTTTAGGTTAAGAAACCAAGAAAGTACCAAATTTAGTTTTCTTTAGCGGGTCTGTGTTTAGAATAATCCCTTCTTAACCCCCCAGACCTCTGTGATCATAACAGCACACATCATCGAGGGTCATTCTGAAATAAACCCAAAACTCTGGTTGTGCTATTCACATTTTGATAGCACTCTGAAGGCCAGGAAGATAACAGTCTTGCTGTTTCAAAACTCAGTTTCTGGAGGACTTTGGAAATTGATTCTGTAGGATTTCCATTGACACCACTTTTCAACCAGTTAGATTTAGGGTGGACTTGCAGTTCTTGTACTCTGTGCTGGTTTTATCTTCTGTTAAATTTCTGGAGAGGAGACTTCTGTGTGGTCTCACTCAGAGGGCTGAGAACACAAATAAAACTAAAAACTGAAAGCCAGCTGACACAGCTGATATTTGACCTGGTTTCAGTAGTTTTGGTCAAATACCTAAAATTTAGATAAAGACTTAAGCATCACCAATCAGAGTTCCTGTTCTCCTGTTCCCCTGATCTGTTTCAAGCACCAGGGATAAGATATCTCCCCTGTAAAAGGGTTGCAATTGTGATGACCACTCACTCAGAGCATGTTGTCTTCAAGCCTTGGCATTGACCTGCAGTTCAGAAAAGCAGAATCTACCATTTAGAAGCAGAATTCTCCTAATCCACTTGTATGAAACCAGTCACATCACTCAGGAGCTGTGTTCTCTATGGACACACTTTTGGGGAAGCAGTTGTTTAAGATAACCATGAAGGTTTTTCTTCTTTATGAGCAGAATAAAGAAAGAATTAAAATTTTGAATTCAACATTTCACCCACCTTGGTTTTTTGTTTATTAATTCCATTAACTGGCAAATAATGCCAATTGATTTGGAAGTGAGAGAGATATTCTGAGGTTGTAATCTGAGCCCTCAGTATCCACTCAGCATTGACTCTTTGGATGCTGTTCAGATAAAATTTTGTGTCAATTATTCTATAAATCAATAGACCCCACTAACAGTTTGTTCACAATTATTGCACACCATTTAAAATTCATATAGTTTTAAAAAAGTAATTAATCTTTTTTTTTTCTTTTCCTTCAAATAAAAGGGTTTTTTTGACAAATTATAATTCAATTATAATTACATTCAGGATTATATTCAGGATTCAGTGTGTTCCTGTCAGTGGTCTTTTAAAGCCTCTCCCAACATGTTGAGCTTGCACTCTTGGTGGCCTCTGGACTTTAAAAAAAGCCTTCCAGTTGTCTCTCTGTAATCATCAAGCTAATTTTTAATTATCACAATGCAGTGAGAGATATATCTTGAAAAGTTCACTACAAAATATGGCCAGCAAAAATATACAATATATTTTATATGCTAATATCTCAAATATAATTTATTACAAATATCATATTTTGGCGACTATTTGCTAAATATTGATATTTAATATTTGTATCAGTATCACTGATTTATTATAAGACTCATTTAGCTTGCACATAATCACAACATAGAATACCATGAATAAATTAACTTATTGAGAAACCATTTCAAAGCTACAAAGTTATAATTTCTAGTATTAATTTGTTCACTCAGTGTCAGTTTTTTGTTCTGATTATTGTTCTGTTTATCAAAATTTTGTCATTTTTCTTCACTTTCCGCCTCAGTGTGAATGTTCCATCAAATTAAAAATTATAATGGTCTAAAAAACACTTCAGATAAAGTGCAAGGGACAACTTTTTAAGTGACAGAAGATTTTTGCTTTTTTTTTTTTTTTTTTTTCCCCACTTCTGGGACTGAAGTAATGAACAGGTAACATCACCTTTGGCTGAGAATAAAGAAAAATATTCATAAAGAGTTTTGAGATATTTGACAGTTTATGGTCAATCACTGAAAGTTTTATTTTCACAAAAATTTCATTAGTGGTTTTGTACAGTGTGGAGGTGAAAGGTTGAATGTAGCACAGCAATTACTTAAATCCAGATCAATTTAAAAGCTCAGAACAATAAGCCTGTTAAAAAAAAAAAAAAAAAAAAAATTGCAAAAGTTCAGTGTACCCAAAAAAAATCAGATATTTATAGGAAAATTATATACAATTACATGAAGAATGTGACATTGATCCAGTGTTAGGGTACAACAATATCCACATTTCTTGAGCTGAAGCCTTGAGCTTAATGATTGAGAAAAATCTATGGAAAATTGGCAGCTTCATTGAGACTTACAGTGCAGACTTTTAAGGTAGCAAAAAAAAAAAAAAAAAAAAAAAAAAAACAACAAAAAAGGGTGGTATTTCTTTTGGAATATTAAAATAGTGTTTTTAAGGAGAAGATAACATATAACTAGGATCCAGTTGGGATTTGCAAGTAAAACTGCAGAATATGTCCTTTTAATATTTTATTTTGCAGGCAATCTTATTATTTTGAAAGCTACAAAACAAACAGATCCATTTAGACTTAAATCCCATCTGGATTTGAATGAGGATTTGAAAATGATGCAAAGAAGCATTGTAAGGAAAACATAAGGGAAAACTGAGTAGAAAAATTAGCTGAAAAGATACAGGAAAGAAAATAATTAGTAGGGAAAGCAATCTGTTTTACAAGGAACCTGGATGTTAGTTAAAAAGAATGGCCTTTAAAATTTAAATAAAACATAAAATTTGGGATCTGGCCTTTTCTGGATACAATTTAAAGACTCATGTTTAAGACAACTGGATTATGGAACAGGTGAATTCTTTTCCCCATCTCTATAACTTTCCCTGGAGAAAGGATACAGAAGAACTGAGCTGGTCACAGTAAATTATTCATAATATACATGTGAATATGTAATATTAACACAGTATTTATGCTTTGATTTCATGATTTATTCATCTTGAACAGTGTATGGGGGTTATTCTCAATGAGAAACTGCTCTTCTCCTCATTCCTGTTCCCATGAATGGTTCTCATCCATCCTGCCAGCTGTGGGAGCAAACTACTGGAAATCTAATGCAGCAGAGTGCAAGTGTGAGGAAAACCCACCCATTTGGGCAGCAGCCCATATTTACACTCATTTTAAGCTCTTAGGACATTATAGGTACAGGTGCCATGGCTGCTGGGCAATGATTTATGGGATTGTCTCTGGGCTTTTGCAATAAAGTTTATGCTCATACCTGGAAATCACAAATGTGCAAAATTCCACAGTCAATCTATTTTCAGTAGGATTTATTTTTAATGCTAAACTTCCTTGCTGGTACAGAAACTGCCTGAACTAGCAGTACTACTGTGAGAAGGTCAATAATTCAATATTAACCGAAACATATTTTCTACGATTAAGCTCTAGAGGTTTTTATTTTGGGCACCAGAAATTCTTTGCATTAGAAACAGACTTCATTTTGCAAAGAGAGCAATAATTTCTGGTAGTTTTTACTTCTAGCACTTCATTCACCAGCACATTTATTTGCAAAGCTAAAGCCAGCAACACTTAGCAGGTAATTGTTCTTCAAAGCCAATAAAAATTCAAGAGGGGCAGAATAATTTACTAAAACTGAGCAGACACATGGGGATGAAGGAAAGGGATTCCAGATGTCCAACTGCAATCCCTAAAAATGTCTGTATAGGTCACTTGCAGACTGATAAATGACTCCTTTTCAGTTTATTTTGGTAGCAAGATTCTTACAATTCTTTTGGTTTGTAAGGCATTGGAAAAAGATGTCCTGGGAAGTATCAGAGTTGCCATGCTTGGAAGTGTTCAAATAACCTGTGGACTTGGCCCTTGAGGATGTGCTTTAGTGCTGAACATGGTGGTGATGGTAGTTTTATGGTTGGACTTGATGATTGAAAGGTCTTTTCCAACCTTTACAATTCTGTGATTCCTCCACGATTTGCTTATGTGGGACAAAAATGGTTATGACTTAAGATCTATCTCTATAATTTAATCTCTGAAATTTCTGATTTACCTAATAAATGAACCTTCTCTACCCTGAGTTGTTAACTGAACATATTGATCTTTTTTCAAACTGTTAACTCCCCAAATATTCAAGGCTTGGGTTGCTCTTGAATGATTTCTTCGGTAATAAGAAACTTGCAGTGAACTTTGGATTTTCATCCTTTAAAACCATTGACTTGCAGTTAGCCTATGAAAAGTGTAATTGATTTCCATTTAGCTGTAATGGGATTTCTGCCTGGGCTGTATTGAGTGGGGTGAGGGATGTGGAGTGCAGTGAATCACTGTCCCGAGGCTCTCTCCATCTCTCCACGCTCCCAGGGATGGGAGCTCCCTGCTAATAAAATTCCCACGTTTCTCCTCAGTCCATTCACTGCTGCAGCCAGAAGGGGATGCTTTTAAGCAGAAGCAAGGGCTGGGTGATTGATCATAAAGCTTCTCTAATGAATTAAATTACACCAGTGATACTTTCTTATTGTTCCAGGCAGGAGTGCCTTATACCCAGCAGCCCGTGGGCAATAATACTGAGGAAGTAACAGAATCTCAGCTGATGTCAGTTATTGCTTTCCCATTTCCCCTATCAGTAAAGGATTTTAGAGCCATAGATTGGGACTTCTAGTCTGAAATGCATTTGAACAGGTCAGGAGGTGTTATTGGAAGTCCTCTGGGAAAGATTTTCTACTCCTCTTAAAGGTAATTCACATCAAACAATGCCTTATTTCAACGTATTTCACTTCAAAAAGGTGCTCTGGAAGGGTCTGAAATAAATTTTTAGTAATATCTGCCATGTTAGTGCCACAGTTTCTGTTGCTGGGATGTTTAATGGGATGACTCATATGGGATGTGGACCTAAGTCCTGAACTAGTTACTGCTGTGTTTGTGTCTGCATCCTTCTGAGGATGTGTACAATTCTTGAATCCTTCTGGGCAGCTTCCTGCTGCTTTCCAGGAAGGAATTTAGTGTTGTATTCAGTGGTTTCCTCAAGGAGGAGTGGGCACTGATCTCTCCTCTCTGGTGACCAGGGCCAGGGCCAGGGCATGGGGAATGCCTGGAGTTGTGCCAGCCATTATGGGAAGTTTATTCTGGATCTCAGGGAAAGGTTCTTCCCTCAGAGGGCACTGACCACCAGGGAATGGGCTGGCCCTAAGGCTGTGAGCACTGGGAGGCACAGGGTGGGATTGCTGGGGTGTCTGGGCAGGGCCAGGAGTTGGAATGGATGATCCTCGTGTGCTCCTTTCCACTCAGAATATTCTGTGATTCTGTGAATGGATGATTCTCATGTGTGATTCTTGTGTGCTCCTTTCCACTCAGGATATTCTGTGATTCTGTGATGGATGATTCTCGTGTGCTCCTTTCCATTCAGGATATTCTGTGATTCTGTGAATGGATGATTCTTGTGTGCTCCTTTCCACTCAGGATGTTCTGTGATTCTATGAATGGATGATTCTTGTGTGCTCCTTTCCACTCAGGATATTCTGTGATTCTGTGATGGATGATTCTTGTGTGCTCCTTTCCACTCAGGATATTCTGTGAATGGATGATTCTTGTGTGCTCCTTTCGACTCAGGATATTCTGTGATTCCATGATTCCTTGCTCCAAATATCTTGGACAGTCTGCACAAAAAATTTTCAGTTATTCTGGCTTCCTAACCACCTGAGAGGAGCCTTTGTTTGCCAATCAGTTTTCTTTGCTGGAAACCTCGGGGATTTTTCTCTTTTATGTTTTGAAGTAAGCAGGGTGAGCTCTGCTCAGTCTCTCCCAACACTGGCCATGAGGGAGAGTCAGAGCTCAGGAGGCTTTTTTCTGACTACACTGAGAGACACCCTTGCCTCAGGTAGCAGGTGATGTGTCCAATCTCTGCAGAGATTTTGCATTTCAAAGGAAAGCCCTTAATAGTAACCAACCCTTGTGTTTGCTGCTGCTCACTTCAAGAGGGGAATCTTGTGAATACTTGACGTGTGGAATAAATATTACAGAAGAGAAAATATTTTTTGCCAGTTTGCAACCCTTACTCCTTTCCTTGACCTTCTAATGAGGTTTTATAAAACCCTAATGGGGTCTGGCTAATGCTGATGTCAGCAGAGCTTGATGAGGTGACTTTGGCTCTCCACGTGGAGCTGGCACCCAGCTAGAGGTCTGAGGTGGGGAAGCATCTCCATCTCTGTCAGAAGTCAGAGTGCTCGTTCCAACCCTCACCTCACAGTAATTACGCAGAGGATGGGGTTAATTTTTGATCCCTTCCTCATTTACTCCAAGACACATCATTTTAATGTACACACTGACACATGGAGATGGGCCATTTATGAGGGGTGATGGACTCCACTGCCATTAAGTTTTAATGCATCATTAATTTTCTAGGCAAATGTAAAACAAGACTCTGATATTCTGTTCTTTGTTCCCAAGGTTGACTTAAAAGTCAGTGACCTCTCTTGATTGAGTGGTCATTAAACTAGTCTGAACTATAGTAATTTTAATCTTCAGAGCATATAAAAATTAGCAGTTAAAAAAAATATGCAGATTTTTGCCTAAGACTCAGGCTTATTAATTTCTACATTAAAATTATGCATAGATTTCTCTTCAAATGCACCTGAGAGAACTGTTTAGATCCCTCAGTTTCCTTTGTCCAAGGTGAAATGATTGCATAATGCTGAAAACCTTTCAGGAGTTTAATCTGCTAGCATTTAAGCACATTTGATTTTTAGGGATTTAAGTTGTACTCCTCAGCCAAAATTTATGTGAAGGGAAGAAGAAAATGGGTGGAACTAAAATCCATCTGTGTCCTAGAGGGGCAGGGGTTGGAACCAAGTGGTCTTTGAGGTCCCCTCCAACCCAAACTCTTCCATGATTCCATGTTGGTTCTCCCAGATGTTCCAGATCCAAGGAAGTGAGGTACCTTCTGCTGGTGTAGATTTTGTTCCCTGCCCTATTCCTTGACACAGCTTCAGTCCTGGGACTGAACAGAGTGGGCACAAGGAAAACCCACACAATTCATTTTTTTGAGATTGTTGGATGGGGTTAATCTTCCTGTAGGGAATCTGGTGTCCTGAAGAAGGTTCCCACCTTCACACCCTGCTCCATCACAACTGAGATTTTACTGTGAAATAAAAATTCCTCAAGTTTTGGCACACTGTGCATGGCCAAATTGGCTTTTTCTATTCTCTCTATTTCCCCTAACCCATCAGGTAGCTTTGGTGTGAATGCATGAATTAACTTCTGCAGATGGATGATTAAATATTTTTTAATTTAAATAGAAGCAGGTTTTGTTTGTGGAGGGTTTTGTTTTGCAGGGGGAGGAGTGTGGGGTTTTTTCACTTGGTTTGATCTGCTGTTGCTAGCTTGTTTGTGAGGTTTTTTGGAATCACTGGAATAAAATGCTGATTTTTGGCAGAGTCCAAGGCCAAGTTGGATGGGGCTTGGAGCAGCCTGGGCTAGTGGAAGGTGTCCCTGGCCATGGCAGGGGGTGGCACTGGATGGGCTTTAGGGTCCCTTCCAACCCAAACCATTCCATGTCCTTGTGATCCTTCATTATTGTGCCTCCTTGGTCCTGTTGTGAGTGACTTGGTCATCCAGTGAGTGAAAATTTAAGTAATTTTTCATGCTAAGCAAGATTATTATTTTACCCCTCAGCATATAAAAATTATGAAATGCCTTATTTGAGCTGGATGGGACATAAGTGGGTAAAGCAGAAGTGGAGGTGGTAGCTAAGCACATATTATTTACCCAAATATCTGCATAAAGAGCAAAAAGCAGTTCAGCTTTCACAACTGAGGGAACATCCAAGCTCTTGCAGTGAGAAGAAATAGATGCAAAGTGCTTTTTTTAATCTCCCCAGATATTTCAGGATTGTTTTTTTACACAGACTAATGTAACAGAAAAATAAGCAGCAAAACAAGCACCACTCACAACAGTGTTTTTAGAAATTTAATAAGAAGTCTTGGTTTCTTAATCATGTTCACCAATTTAGTGCTTCTTCTTGTCCTGTTCCTGAAAAGGATCAGAATAATTGTCTTCCCACAAGTCCTATTGATTGCTGTCCTGTAGAAGTTGAACATATCTGCACTATTTGGGTTTGGTTGTCAGTAATCCATTTGTTGTTTGTATTTTTTTTCAGCTCTGCTATAAAGTTCAAGTCAGCCTTGTTCTGAAATACAGGGAACTGGGGAGCAGGTTGCCCTGAGGACTGCTTTGTATTTTAATAAGTGTTACATCACTCTTAGCAGCATCTGTTAATTGCCCTTGGACCTGTGGTAGGGAATACTTTCCATGCAATTTCTAGATTGGGAATTCTTTCTAAAATTACTGAAGTATGAGGAGGCAGGAGCAGCAGAGAGGGTCTTTTATGGATTGGCCATGACCCCCATTGCCCATCTCCCCTTGGGAGAATTTAGGAGTGAGTGTGGTGGAAGGTGTTGTTTTAATCTGATTTTGCTTTCTTTATCCAAACACATTTTAGTTGGTGATCAATTCCATTAATTTTCCCCAAGCTGAGTCTGTTTTGCCTGTGACTATAATTGGTAAGTGACCTCCTTGTTTGCTTCCTTTCATTTTTTAATCACCATCCATGAGGTTTTTCATCTCATTTTCTCCCCTGCACAGTTGAGGAGGGAGATCAGGAGAGCAGCTGGGTAGGCTCTGGCAGCCAGCCCAGGTCAACATCTTTATCTGAATGTATTTACATTCTATACCAACACTGGTATGGGGAAAAGGGCTTCTTTGGGATCAGCTTCCATAGAATACCAGGTTTTACAGCTATGCCAGGACAGATGAAGGTGGGAGTATCTCAAGGGAGCAATTAGGGGACTATGAGAGTGATGTAACAAAAATTTATTTTGCTTATTGACATTCTTTGCAATACTTTTGCCATTTAGGAGCACAAAATTGTCCTGAATTGCATCAGTTTTAAGATTGCATGAAGATTATCATTCTAGGCAGGGAGATTTCACCACAGCCTCCCATGATTCTGCCCAAAACTTCACTGGCTTAGGAAGTTTATTTTGTGAGCATGAAGGAGTAGCTACCTACTCATAAATATTTATTTACATGTTAGATTACTGATTTGAAAGCTTAAATTGAATTAATTTAGGTTGTTTATCTGTGAGTAGAATAGAATGGTTTTGGCATAAGGACTTCAGTTGTGGTCAGACCTTCAGCTCCACATGATAAATTGCTCTTGTTATGGTGCTCTTGTTTCAATAAGTATTACTTTAGATAAATAAAACATGATCTTAATGTATAACACTCATTCTAAATTAAAAAAAAACAAACAACAACAAACCAAACCAAAACACAAAACCAAGCAGACATTAAGTTTTGTACTAGCTGTTAAATTTAGAATTTCAATGATTATTAAAGAATTCATTTACTCAGCTGAGACTGAGCACACAAACACTTGGTGTTTAATTCTGAAGCTCAGCAGTGAGTATTTCCTAATGGTTTGTCAGTACATTAAAGTAGAATTTGCTCCCTTAAATACAAAAAATAAAAAAAAAGAAAATTTAATACTTTTCCATGAAGGTCTGTTTCAGTCACTAAGCACCTTGTGAAATGACAAACCCTATTGCAAACAAGAAAACTGCTTTAAAAAGCTGTTTATAACATGCAGCATATTAAAGCATGTTTTAAGATTCATGTAGCCTAAATATGAATATAAATTGATGATTTTCTTCTTTCTTGTCCTTGACTGGAAATATAAGGTTTGTTTTTTTGTTTTTTTTTTTTTTGCTTTAACAACCTACCCATGATTTTTCAGAGCAAAGAGTCTTTCCATATCATTAGATTTTGCCTACTTGTAAATATGTAAATGCCACTATGAATATCAGCATTTGTCTTGATTGAAGGATGTAAATTCCCTATTTGGGGAATTTGGAGGTGGGAGATGAGGAAAGGGAAGAAACAGTAACAAGGAAAGTATGGTACAAGGTTCCTAGTTCAAAATCTGAAACTTGATTTTGAATTAAAATTCTTGGGTGTTTTGCTGTGTTTTCAGCTCATGCTCATTTTTAAGCTTATATTACACTTAGTCTGGATTTGGGATTTCCAAATCACTGAGTTGAGGTTTGTTTGTTTCATGTGGAAAATTCTAACAATTCCATAAATATGCAAATCCTCTGATAAGGTGTCTGTGCATAAGGAAATTCTAAGTAGAATAAAAGCACAAAAATGCCAGAGGGAAGAGGGAAGAGAATTGTCCATGCTTCACCTTTTTTTGTGAAATGTGGCTTTTCTTTCTCAGCAGATGAGACTCCAGAAATACTGACTCAGTTTTTACATAAGGTCACTAAAATTTCCTGACTATCTATGAATATTGGGGTGTTTTGTGTATCACACAATCCCAGATTGGTTTGGGTTGGAAGGGAATTTAAAGTCCATCCAGTGCCACCCCCTGCCATGGGCAGGGACACCTTCCACTAGATTGGGTTGATCCAAACCCCATCCAGCCTGGCCTGGAACAATTCTAGGGCCCTGAATAAGGTATGTGCCCAATATAGGAGAAACAGAAAGCAGAAATATTGCACTCTTTCCAATAAAGAATGCAACAGTGCTCCACAGATAAATTAATTTGCCTAAAAATATTTAATTTCCTGCAGGTATTGAGGTGTTACAAAAAGGAGTTATTTTGTCATCACATTATCTTATTTACTTTAATGGATATAGTGAGGTTAATGGCATTTAAATGTCTAACAAGCCACAAGTAAGCTTAAATTAAATATTGTGGGCAAGAATGTCCCTGCCCATGGCAGGGGTGGAACAAGATCATCTTTGAGGTCCCTTCCAACCCAAACCATCCAGGTATTCTAGAAATACCCTGTTTCAACATTGTGCAAATCATCATGTACTAGGTCAGTTTGGAGACAGATTGCAGGTGATTTATTTTAGTGTGAAATAATACTTTATTAGGAAGACTTTCAAGAGCATTTGGGGAAATGTAACAAAGAACTTGTGCAGGCTGATGCAATGGGAAATTGGAGTAGAGGAGCACTAACAACCTCTAGAAACCTTGTTCACTGTGATTGTAATTCTTTGTGATGGTCTTGAAAAACAAAACAGAGCAGTCTTACCTGGCTTGGGAGACCTTGGCTTGGCCAGTGTCAGGTGGCACAGAAGTTACTGCTCCACAGAGTTTTTGTAGGGTCATATATCAAACAGAAAATATGGTTTAACCTGTGCAGTAACCACAGAGTGAAAAACCTGAAAAGGCAAACAAAATTGCTGGGGTGCTGCTGAGTTTCCTGACTTGGAGAAGTTCCAACTGAGCAGCCTGACATCCTCTGTCCCTGTGCAGAGCAGGGGCTGAAATGGAGATTTCCAGAGGCTCCTTCCAACCTTTATCATCCCCTGATGCTGTGATTAGAAAGGGCAGAGGAAATTAGTCCCCACTTTGCTCTGGATGCAGAATCCCATGTGCTGCAAGGGACAAGGATGATATTGCAACAATTATGGATTTTCTTCCTAAATCTGGGGCAAGAGTTCATGGGAACGTTGCCTCAAGGAACATCATGTCTTAGGGAGGCATCCTGACCTTAAAGTATTTCAGACAGATTTTCCAACTCTGCTATTAGGTATTGACTGACTAAAATATGATTTTCTTTAAAACCCTGTTTGCTGAGCAATGAATTCTTGCTTGGTTGGTTTTGATGTGCTAAAATAAATACATTTTAAGGAAACCAGGACCAGATAGAATAATTCCTAATGTCTGAGATTTTAAAAATCCTTTTTATGCAGCATAAAGATAAAAAACAAAAATGCTTTATGGTCATATACAAGGATCTACAGAATCTCTCTTACTGATATACTAAAAATATACTTACATGACCAGGAGCAAAAGTGCAAGATCACATACAAAATCATGGAATCCCAATCACAGAATCATAATTAGAATGTCTAGATGGCCTTGTATGAAAAGCAACGTGAACCTTGTCTGATTTTGAATGGCTTGACAGGAAATATAGTTTCATCCATATGTCCCTACAGGAGAGTGAGAAAAAAATAGTATTTAATTGGCAATTTTTAGCTGAAATGTAGGATTGGCTCACTTGATATTGAAATATCATCTACAAATACAATCTTTGCCATGTAAAGAAAAGTGTGTTGGAAAAAATACCTATAACATAAGAGATTTAAAGAATATAACCTATTCAGCTTTTCTAAAAGAAGACTGAAATGCAACTTAATCAGGAAGTCAAACCCTTTCCATTAACAGATATTTTAGAGAAAATAATTCAGCAGAGAAAGTCACAGAGAAAACCAGGGCTGGAAGTTCAGGGAAGATGGATTCTAACTGGAACTGGGCTGGGGATTTGGAAAGGTCCAGACATTCATAAGAGCAAAAGTGATTTATAAAGGAAACAGGAAAAAAGAGAAGCATAATAGGTATTTTTCATTTCAATGTCTTCAGGATAAGTGTTTCAAGAACATATGGTTCAGTTGAACACAGAATATTGGCCTCAAAGAAATATTAAGTCAAAGTTAATGTTCTGCACTATTGGTAGAAAATTATTTCTCCCACCCTACAAATGTGCAGATGGAAAAATGAGCATCACATCCATCCCATGAAAGGAGTTGAAAGTCTTTCATATTTTCTGAAATGGAAGCAATTCCTGTTCCAGGAGCTCTAAAGAGATTGAAATAGTGAGTAAGTGTCAGGGGAAAGCAAAGCCATTTTCTACTAAAATGCACAGGAAGAAATAATTTTGCTGGAAAACATGTGGAAATATTTCACACTTGTGTTTTTCCCTCTCTCTAAAACAATTTAAATGTCTAAAAGACTGATCCTTCCTGTTGTACTGATGAGGAAGAAATGTTTTGGGTGGGCTTTGGTTTGGGGTTTCTTTGTTCTTGGTTGTTGGAGCAGTTATTTTAACAGGGTCCTGCTTTAAGGAATAATGAAATATCCCATCTATAAAGAATGGATTTCCTTCCCAAGGTTCACTTATAGGATGTCATAAATCCCTCTGAAAAAAAGCCCTCCAAATTATGGGGCTTTTGCACAAATCCTCACATGAGAGGTTTGACATTCACATTCTGTTCTTTGCTTTTTCTCATCACATGGTTTTATGTGATGGGATTAGTGCAAGATCACAATAACATCCACTCATAATAAACAGAAGTATTTCCACATCCAGGAGTCCCTGTGTCTCACACTGGATCCCTGGGGGCTGGTTGATATGAGGATTCAGAATTTCTTGGGGGAAAAAAGGAATTTTTTATCTTCAGGGATGTGATTTTCTTTTCTTAAGATGGAACAGACTGACAGCATCACAAGGAAAATACAAAGTCAATTTGCTTTGGCAAAGGAGTGAAATGTCCTGTCAGGAGAGCTGGACCAGTAAATAATCCAGCAACTTTCTTCTGTTGTGCCATGAGAGTGGAAAATGTGTTTTCACATGCCCATGCTGCTCATTACCTTTTCTGTAAAAATGGGATGGAATTAACCATGTTTTCATAGCAGCTGTTGCAGTGAATCTCCAGATGGTGGCTGTACTCTTTGCATTGCAATATAATGGACTAAGCTTGATATTTCAATAATAAAGAGTATAATAGAAACATCTTTTTATTGGCATGATGAACAAAAGGAACGATTGTCTCAGCAATTTCTGACAATAATCTCTCAACATTATCATATCTATCATTTTATAAAAGAATTTTGCCTTTGCTAATAAAAAAAACCTGAGATTTTGTAAAGACCACAGGTTCTCAGGACTTTTCTGATTTGTCTTGGACTGAGAGGATTTTAGATTTGTCAGGTTTAATAACAGTTGTTTACCAATCAACATTTTGGTGTAGTTTTACTCCACTTTATAGAGATAAAAAGCAATTTTTCTATGTGAATTGAATTGTCTTTGCCATCCAGAATAAATAGTTGTGGGGGAAGTTTTGTAGACATGCAAGTATCCCAGGAGTCTCACTCTAATCAAAACAGTCAATCTGTGGCTGTTACAGGGATAAAACCTCACATCCTTCAGGTAAAACCACTTTTCAAAGGGAACAGAGAACAGCTGGATAACAGGGATCAAAGGGAGAGCAGGAGTGTGTTGGGAGGCTCTGAAGGGAAACGTGCTTAAAAATCCAAGTAGATCCCAAGAATATCAACATCCTCCTGACAAAGAGGAGGAAGATGCCATGAACATCCCACTGCCCCTGTCTAGGTCTCAGAATTCCAGAGGTTCCCCACCCCTGAGCAAAATCCCATCCCTGAAGGGCCTCTGGGTGATTCCAAAAATACCTTTAGTATAGAAAATAGCACCTCAAATGGAACCTACCAAGACAAGGTTCATGACCCTCTGGTGTATCAGTGAGGGGATTCATGTGTTAATATCAGTATTTTTCACCAAATCCAGCTTTTCTGGCTCGTATTTCTTGACAGGATTTTATACAACATCCATTGATTAGTTCCTTTCTGTTTGGCTGAGGTTTTTATCCAGGATTGTTTGTAAATGGGTGCCACCAGTAGGTCTCTGCTTGGTGGTTAAACCTGAATGACTCCACCCCAGGACTTCAACAATAATCCATTTGTAATTCTTCAATTACCCTGCAAGAAGCCAAGTATTTAATTTCCTTCTCCCTCTAACCTTGTTGCCAATGGAAGTCCACATTAAAGGGAGAATAAGAATATTGACCTTTTCTTTTCAGGTAATACCAACTAATTATGACACATTCAGACCACTTAATCGATGTATTGCAATATAATTGCTCTCTGCAAGGATCAGGATGTGTTTTGCTGCAGGCAAAAAATGTTCAGTAACTATTTAATTACTTAAATTGTGGCATTTTCAATTCTTCATGTGTCTGAGCTGAAATGCAGCCCCTCAACCACAGACAAGGAGTAGAGCTGGACTCAGGAGAGGCTGGACAAGTCAATTACAAACCATTGGAGCACACAGGGCCATGACATGTATTTAAACCCTCTGACAGAAAATGTGCCAAGCAAGGCAAGTGGAAACTTTAATTAGCTGATCTTTAAAGTTGTATCTTATTTCCTGCAGAATAAGTTCTAATCCTTGCACTGTTTTGACAGTTTTTTCTGGCCTGAACTGAATTTCTTTTGCTGACATGCTAATCCGGATTTCATTTAAAATTATCATTTATATTTGCTCATTGTTCCTTTTGCTGAATTTAATTAGAGTTTTTCCAAGATTGGCTGAAGGCTGTTTTGGGGAGGGAATTTGTACAACAAGCTGTAGCATGCTGGAGAAATTATAACTGTGGGCTTTTTTAAATTAAATGAAAGTGAAGGGTAAAAAATTAAAAGTATGCTGCAGAAGTATTAATCTTACTTCACACACAGAAATTCATAAAACACCAACATTATGCAAGTCTTGTTGAAAGTTAGAGCAAAACAGCACGGTCTTATTACTGCTCCTGCATTGTTCTGTCCTTCAGCTATTTCAGATTTAACTGAGCTTTTTGTGTCTCCAGAGAGGCTGGAATTAGAAAACTGCCAAGCACCAAAGATGTGTGGTGACGAAATATCTTCGTGCAGAAAAGCCAGTGCTAAAAATCCCCTGGAATTCACACTTGACTGAGCTGTTGACCTCTGTGTTAGAGGACAGCACAACACATTGCAAGTGCAACACTGATTTTTACAAGCACTTTTAACTGCTGGAGAGATTTTTATTTGGGGTTTTATTTTTTCTCTGTTACTACAACACAGAATCCAGATGTAGCACAGGAACACAAAATCATCTGAACCAGTAAGTTTGCTCTTGAGTTGCCTGAATGGATCAGGTGAACTTGGAGATTTAAAGCAGATGGTCCTCAACTCGCCAGCTAAAATTTCATTCTCAGCACACATAAAAGGCAAAAATCCCTCATTTTCCTCAACACTGTCACACTGTATGGCAGGAGGAGAGGAAATGGCCTCAAGATGTGCCAGGGAAGGTTCAAGTTGGAAATCAGGACAACTGTGCTCACAGAAAGGGTGGTCCTGCTTGGAACAGAGGTTGGAATCACCATCCCTGGAAGTGTTCAAAAAACATGTGGATATGGCAGTGAAGAACATGTTGAACTGTTAGGAAAGGCAGCAGCTTAAAAAAAGATTTCTGGCACTTTGGTGTTTCCTCAGAGTGGCTGAGACCTTTACAGGAGTAACAGATTTGAAAGGGAACCAACCCAAATTTCTTGTATTTTCAAAGTGGCAGCTGAAGAAAAGTCAGTAACTTACCCACAGTAATTACATCACCCCAAATAAATGAATTACCTGTGTTAGGTGAACTCCTCTGAGAAGGAAGCACTTTGTTCTCAGTTTAGCTTTAGTACATATTTGTTGTAAAAAGATATTTGTTGTAGAAGGATGTTTAGATGATTAGTTTTGTCGTCTGTCCTTCAGTAAACCCTATTCAGCATTATTTTATTAACATATATTCTTTTCACTGTTGAATTTAACTTTACACATTTCTCACTAGCAAGTATAAAAATGAGTCATGTTTGGTGCCACATATGCTTCTGCAAGTTAATACTAAGCATAAAAGGTCATTTCTGTGTTTTTGTGTTGTAAATTCATAAGCATTGCTCGCATTCCTGGGGCTTGCTTGTGTTACCCCAGATTTTCAAACCTCTGGACATTTGTACCTTCACCCAAAGATAACAGAAATCTTGGATGAATTTGTGACTGCCCCACAGCCTTGGAAGTGTTCAGGGTGAGGTTGGAGCAGCCTGGTCTGGAGGAAGGAGTCCCTGCCCTTGGCAGGGGTTGGAATGAGATTAAGGTTCCTTCCCATCCAAGCCATTCTGTGATTCTGTGGAAAAGGGAATAAATTTCCAAGGTCTCTCTCAATACAGAATTTCTTTCTAAATCTAGAGCTGGGGCTCAGCAGAGAAAAAGAAGGAAATCTATGTAACCCTCTGTAAAAGAGCAAAACCATTTGCTGAAGATTTTTCCTCTCTTAGAAGATAATAATTTAAAGAAAGTAAATTTTAAATTGCCTTGAATGGCATTTTAATGTAACAAATTCCCGATATTCCACCTGTTGTCCTTATTGCTTGATTCTTGCACCCAAAAAGGAAAAAAGAAATCCAGTTTGATGTAGTCACAGAAGCAATGCCTGTCAAAGGCAAGGCTCTGTAATGAAGCACTGGGAAGATTTGTCACACATTAAAGAGTTATTGGAAATGTCAAACTTGCCAGCACTAAATCCAGGATTTGAACACGAGTTCCTGAGTAAGCTCCTGCACTGAAAGAAAGAACTGGTATTATACTGACTTCAGAGCATTTTTGAGATGCATTTTCTCTAAATTCTCTGTCTTTAAATATCTGTCACAAATATGAATCCTTTCCAATTAAGCTGGGGAGGTTTTCCTTTCATCCTGTTTTCTTTTCCAGCAGAAAGAATGATTCTGCTGTTGGTTTCTATAAGAAATTCCTAAAATACTCCTGGGAACTTATATCTGCTGAGTGTTTTAATTTCAGGCAGACCCTCAAACTTGAAATATTTGAGTAATTTGAAATTGAGATCCCAGTTCCTCATGTGGAAGTTTGTGCCCATTACTGATGCCTTGTTACACGTGAGCAAGTCTTTTCTGTGCTCTCTCTGACACAAAATCAATGGGCAGAATAAAACCAGCATAAAAAAAAAAAATGTTGAGATTGCTCATTCAGTCAACAGTTCTCCTCAAAACCACCTCAGGAATCAGATTGATTGATGACAGGTTTTCCTGAATCAGATCTTTAAATTGTCTCACTTCTCCTCTGATTTGTGTCAGCTGAGCTGAATTAAATAGACAAAAATGCATGAGGTCAGACAAAAAAAAAGTCTACTAAAGACATTAAACATTTCTGGGAATTCGTGGTCACATTTGTGTATTGCTACCATGACACACTGTGATGTTTATTCTGGAATTAAAATACATTTGGATGTTGCAGGTATATTGGAAGTTAGAAATGGCAAGGAAAAAGAAACTTCTTCCAAACCACAATAATGCTGGTTTTTATATGAATATTTAAAGAGTTAATAGCTCTGATTTCAGGATACTACATATGCATGTAAGTAAGGTCACAGGTAACACCAGGTTGGGTGGGATGTGGATCTGCTGGAAGGATCTGCAGAGGGATCACAGGTTAGATTCAATGGTCTTAGAGGCCTTTTCCAACTTTAATTATTCTGTGATTCTATATAAAGTTACCCATTTTCTTCAATATTGCTGCATTAGAACTCATGAATCAATCACAACATTCTTTTCCTTCATAATTGGGATAATCCTGAAAATGCAATCTGAAGATTTTACTACTCAATATTAACTTTCCATTTGCCTGTTAGATATAGAAACTTGTCAAAATCCCTTTTCTTTGCAATGTTTAATTCCTCAAAACAACATATTTATTTATTTATTTATTTATTTATTTATTTATTTATATTTATTTATTTATTTATTTATTTATTTATTTATTTATTACAGCACAGTGCAGGCAGATTTTAAAGTCCCAATCTAGGGAGGGATTTGTACACAACAAATCAGAGTTCTGGTGTATTAATGCCAGATTTCTAAGGTTTTCTTCATTCTCTCTGTTCCTGTCAAGATGCCTTGTCAGAGCCTGGCTGGAAAAACAGATTTCTGAAATCTATTGTCATGTTCAGACTTGAAAAGCTTGGAGACTTCTGATACCCTGTAAATCAAAAATTATTTTGAAGCATTCAGGTGGTTGAGCATTCAGGGAGGGTGAACAATTTTTTTCTCTCTAAAAGCTGGGGAACAAACAACAAGGAGCTTTGATGAGACATGTAGAGAAGTCTGATCTGTTCATTAAAATTTGTATATTTTAACCAAATCATTTAGATATGCTAGAAAAGTGGGAAAATGTACGATGGTGCAAAAGAAGTTTTAAAAAGGAGTATCTGTAGCCAATAAAAAATCACATTTCTCAACTTCAATGGAAAATCCTGTTGCCTCAAGATGAACAGGCAAAGGAAATTAAAGAGCCCCATCACATCCTTGGCACTGTGGGTGTTTCCTTTCTAAGTGGTGTGAACTTGCCTATTAAATGACAAGTACAAAGAAGCTATTTGAGTTTTGTCTTCCAGTGCATTTGAGATACAGATAGTTTGTAATTCATAGTCCTGATGGTTTTTTACTTCTCTTCTCTTCTCTTCTCTTCTCTTCTCTTCTCTTCTCTTCTCTTCTCTTCTCTTCTCTTCTCTTCTCTTCTCTTCTCTTCTCTTCTCTTCTCTTCTCTTCTCTTCTCTTCTCTTCTCTTCTCTTCTCTTCTCTTCCCCTCCCTCCCTCCCCTCTTCTCCTCTCTTCTCCTCTCTTCTCCTCTCTTCTCTTCTCTTCTCTTCTCTCTCTTCTTCTCTTCTCTTCTCTTCTCTTTCTCTTCTCTTCTCTTCTCTTCTCTTCTCTTCTCTTCTCTTCTCTTCTCTTCTCTTCTCTTCTCTTCTCTTCTCTTCTCTTCTCCTCTCCTCTCCTCTCCTCTCCTCGCATCTCCTCGTCCTCTCCTCTCCTCTCCTCTCCTCTCCTCTCCTCTCCTCTCCTCTCCTCTCCTCTCCTCTCCTCTCCTCTCCTCTCCCCTCCCCTCCCCCTCCCCTCCCCTGATTACTTTATCTGCTAGTTATATGGCAATTCAATTCTTATTCTTGAATAAATCATATCACAGATGCATAAAATTATGGAGGCTCAGACAATACTTTAAGACAGAGATCCTTATAATTATTAGCAGGAAAACAATTCTGATGAGTTAATCTTGGTCTCATAACTCTTCCAAAGCTGAAAGAGCATTCAGGTGTCTGAGTTTTTGATTGTTGTTTTTCCTCAGCTTTTTCACTGTTTAATTTCAGGCTTCTGTGAGCTTAATAAAACCAAGTAGTTTGTCATGAAAGTGCTTTGTTTTAGAAAAATAATCATTGCATTCCCATTCTGTGAAGCAGACATTTTATTCCAAGGATCTCTCGATGAAATTCTTCGGTTCAGAAATTGGTGACAACTGAATTTCCAGCTGCCAGACTGTGACTGCCTGGGTGTCATCTCACCAGGAGGGAAGCTGTGCCAGAGACAGCAGCATGGAGCAGCCTGAGGCTCCTTGTAGCAAGGAGCAATGACAGCAAATTAAGCTTGAAAAGGGGTTTCTGGAGGTTTTTTACCCCTTTGAGGGGAGATGCAAAGGTGCCACAGTGCTGGGTCAAGTGCTGGGACAGCCTCAGCTCTTTACAGAGATAAGTTTGGTGTCACACCAATGGAAGTGACAGCAGTGAAACATCAAATTGGTCCATAAAAATGAAAATGTTGGAGCTGACCAGTCCAGCCCAAAGGCCATGTCTCTAATTTTTTTTTTCCTAACTTGTCCTGAGTGTGAAAATCAGCCTTTTCCTTCTCTGAGTGTTGCTGCTCATATGTCTAAATTCAGTTGAGTCTTGACAAGATGTTCAGAATCACCAGAGTGCATCCTGCAGTTTCTCAACACTGGCCATTGTTTCTCCTACACTCAAAACTGAAACACCTTACAGAGACTTTGGTACTTTCCTAATTCTTCTCTCTAGTAAAAAACAGGTAGGCACCAAAGGGTTTTGCTGAGATATTTATGCCAGATTTAACATTGTGATGGTCTCAGTCACTCACAAATATTTTTGGCAAGTGCTTTAGGGGAGTAGCATTTCTCTCTGAGTTGGCTTTATCAGAAATAAAATCTGGCTTGGAATCAGAAGTGCCACACTGAAATATCACAGGTTTTCTATCTATTAGGAATGGAATTCAGCAGTCTCTCTCTGTTCCCAGAATGTTTTTTGCAAACAGTAGAAATGGCTCTGATCTGGGCTTTGTCCCAGCTTTCTGTGTAACATCACTTGGGAGAGCAACAGGAAACATCACAGAGGATTCAGAGTTGATGTTCCCCTGGAGAAATGCTGTGGCTTTGGTCTGTAGTGACTGACTGGACCTTCAAAGATCCACATGGCTCCTAATCCTTGGGAAAATCCTTGGTTTGTGTCTTATACAGACAGAATCTTTGATAGCAGCAGCTTTGTTATTTCCTCCCAAGCTCATGGTGAAATAAAACCTTATACTCTAAATTTTGTTGCCGGCAGAAGGAAGGCAGCAGACACACACCTTTAAATGAAAAATGTATGGTTATTCTGATTAATGTTTTAACAGTCTAATAATGCTTTAATAGTCTAAATGTTTTAATAGTCCAAATGATCCTATCAGTACAGAAAAGTCTCATTACTAACACAATGAAAATCATTATATAAAAAGAAGAAAAAATGTATTTGTTGTTGTTGTCTCTGACAGTGTTTTCCCTTCAGTCTTCCTCCAGGAAAATGGGATGGGTTGGGTTGTCATGTCACATTTACACCTCAGTGTCTTTCCTGGGAAGAGTAAGATGTTCACTGTAGAGAGATTTCCTTCCCAAGTACGTTGGAAACAATTTTCAGAATTCCTCTCATTGTTCCCCTACTGACAGCTTCCCTCTCCACCTTTGGCAGACATCAGTGATTTGTTGCTCCCAGAATTCAAGACAAGACAGTTCATGTGAGTGGTCCTTGGCCACTGGGAAGTTCTCCCAGCAGCCCAGACCAAGGCCAGCTCCCACAATCTCATTGCATGGACACAGAGAATTTCCTCAATTGCCCAGCAGTGGTGAAGGAGCCTCTCACTGGAAAAGATGGGATATTTTAGGGCATTGTCCTGGGATAATCCCATTGCTTCTCCTTGGGCTTCAATCTACAGCTTTGCACTGGTGACCCTGTGACATGAAGAGCTACTCAGGGCATCCCACACACACTCTGAAAACCTGGCCCTCAGGAGGCAGGATCTTCATTTTTTTGAAAATTTATATTCTTATGTTGAAGCTGAATTTGCACTTTATTGGGATTGGCTTCTGTGTGTGCCTGACTCCAAAGTCAGCCCTCTCTAATCCTTCCTGAAGGAATAAAAAAAGAAGGAAAAATTGGAGGTGAGGCCTCTGCAGATTGTATTTTCAAACAGCTTTCAAAGTAAATAATGCAGCAAATGTGCTGCTTTTTGTTATTATGATGATGATATAATTTTACATTTTTGTGATAGGGTAATTTTGTCTGTAAGGATAACCTCATTACTGGCAAAGAACCATCCTATTCTATTCTATTCCTATCCTATTCCTATTCTATTCTATTCTATTCTATTCTATTCTATTCTATTCTATTCTATTCTATTCTATTCTATCCCATTCCATTCCATTCCATTCCATTCCATTCCATTCCATTCCATTCCATTCCATTCCATTCCTTTTTGAAATTTTATTTTACTTGTTCTTTTATGCAATGCTTAAGTTTTGTGAAAGATATTCTTTACCATCCATAGTCAGTATGTGTTTTGTTACTGATTTTGCTCCTCAGACAGTAGAATAGATATACTATATTATATACATTATACTATATTATACCAAGAAAAACAGTTGAACTGAAGACACAAATTCCTTGCTTCTTGTACACCCAACCAAATATAAAAACATATAGGATATAAGTCATTTTTTGCAGATATTGGCATTTTCCACACCAGCATCTTAAAATGGATGTTTGCTGAGCTTTTCCTAATTTCATAGTCATGAAATTAACATTTGAATAGTTCATAGATATGTGTTCAGTCAATAGATAATGACAAAACTATTCATCTTCTGCACCTTGAAATCATTAAATGTTTTCCCTTCACTTCCCCAAAATTCCTCCAGCAGAGGTGAGCACACAAGAGACTCATTCAGTGAAGATGTGGAGGAGCTATTGACAGAAAGAGCTCGTGTTGTTTAATCTAAAGGAGGTGTTTGGGGAGCAATGTGACACTCAAACCCCATTTTTATCCTGTTTATCACTAGTGACTGGTGGCAGCACTCCCAGATAATCATCTTTATCTTATTGCATATGCTGATAAAACACAAGCTGGCATTTCTCATTAATAGTTTAGTAATTAGGATATTTACATGCATTTGTAGAGACACAGTTTTGAAATCCAGCAGCTTGCCAGAAACACCTGATCCTGTGGGACGTGGTACAGGGTGTGGTTTAGAGCAATTTGATGGGTCCAGACAGGAAAGTTTCCAGAGATCCCTGTGCTGATCATTCCCTGTTATCTGGTACAAAGCACGTGGCACTCACTTTTCAGGAATACAACTGTGCTTGATCCTATAGCATTGTGGTTCCAGGAAAAAAAAATAAATAAATTAAGAAACCAACAGATACCTACAAGCATAATTAAGATCCAAAATTGTGTGACTCAGCTTGAAGAGCTGACTTTGAAAATTATTTGTAGGATTTTGCATTCTTGTCTCTTTACACCCACCTGTAGTTGAAACATTTTTTGTCACCATTGGGAAAATTATCACTTTCCTGCATTTTTCTTTTTTAGTGAATTAAAACTGGTGAGTTTGTACTTCATTTATCTTGTCAGTGCATGTCTTTTTTTGGGAGCAAATGTTCCAGAAGCTACTATCAAATAATGGATGTTATCTACATGCTTGAATGGATTACTACACAGGGATTCAGCTTGCTTGACTGGTTGGAAATGGATTTATTTTGGTAGATCAGACAGATTTAAATACAAAGCAGTGGCAGTTCTTGTATTTGTAGAGAAATGAGCTTGTTGCAGCAAGGCTCCAAAAATAGATCTAATATGATATCATTTATTAACTGTCCATTGTCTTGGTTAATACTGACTGTAAAATCTGATTATTTTAACTGATAAAATATTACATAACTTCTTTTGTTTTCTCTGTTTTCCATGGAGAAAGATCAAGCATATTTATATGAATTGCTTCCTGCTCTCACCCTCTTTACATCTCTTCACTTCCTGGAACATCCTTCATACTGTAAAAAAAACATTATATTCTGTGTAAAAAATGAGAGTCTGTAATTAGTATTTTTAAATATGACAAGCAGAAATGCTTTGATTGACTTATTAATTTAGAAAATTAACATTTTAATAGAGGATCAAGACCTAAGCAATCCTCATCTCCCTAACCATCATTTTTCCTTATTTAGCTGAGGTAAAATTCACAAAGGAGCCCATTATTTCTTGCTTTTGGAGCTCTATATTGAAGTCTGACACTAATATGGATTTAACCATAAAATATATGGAATAGATACTGGTTTCAAACCCTTTAGTTTGAACTTTAGTTGCTGGGATCACATGTATTATTCCAGAGTGCTTTTTATTCCCTCTCTCTGGATTAGTCTGTGGAGAATGGGGCAAGATCAAAGTTGCCTTTCTCTGGCTGGGGTAAGTTAAACATATCTATATACAATTTGTTTGGTTTTTTTTTAATAATTGTGATTTACATAGGGCAAAATAAAGAAGCATAATATTTAAACCACTTAAACCTTCTTTATAAGACTGTTAATAAGGAGGGGTTAATCCTGAATTCCATGAAATCAAATCTCAGCTCCTATCAGAAACAGATGGAGCAACTCAAGCTGAATTTCAGCATTTCTAGGGCAAAAATGGCCTCTTTTCTGTGGCTACTGTTGGAGAGACAAGATTTTGCTTATTGCAGTTTTTTGGGGGGGAGAAACAGGATGGGTTTGTTGTAAAGATGAAGCTCTAATTGGTCACTTCTAGAAACGGGATGCAGAAATTTCACATGTATAACCAAGGCATGTGATAAAGAAATCCTGTGTGTGTGAGTCTGATGTGTCCCAGTGAGTTACTGGTTGGGCTCTGCAGCTGACACAGTTAAAAATAAAGCTCCTTCCACACTTACAAGATGTGATACCAAAGGTGAACACAAAGCTTTGCCACCTGCTGTGTCATGCAGAAGGCAGAAAATAGCAGATTGTGCTGGAAGAGCTCCAAAAAGCCAAATTAACCCTTGTCTCATTCACAAACCTGACCTCCAGGAGCACAGCATTGCAAGCCTTGTCCTTGGTTGTGCTTTAGAAAGCTGGGAGAGTTTCAGTCACACCATAAAACTTAAGAATATAAGAAAATGTCCCTTGTGTGATTCTCAGGGCAGACAGAATGATGCACAGCAAACCCTGTGGAGTGGCACCTGGAAATAAATCCCCCATGCACACAGAGTTTCAGTGCAAGTAAATACTGGTTTACAATGCAAGCCAATATTTACATTGGTTCCTGACTGCTCAACACCCACAGGATGCTGAGGGAGCAGAGGAAAACCCCAAAATCCTCCCACTGGAAGTCAAGTTTCCCAACAGTAATGACAAAAAAATCTAATCATAGGGAAATTATTTTATTTTATCAATTCTTCAAAAAATGCCAGTTTGAGGGCTGGAAAAAATAAGCCTTTTGCATCAACAGATTCATTTCTGGTAGAGATATTTTCTGCTCCTCTGACAGGCATGTTTTCTCTGGTTAGCTGGGAATGAAACCCACCAGTGTGGTCAGAGAATTGCAGAAAGTTTTGGGCTGGAAAGGACCTCAAAGCTCATCTCATTCCATGGGCAGGGACACCTTGCACTAGAAGGAAGGCTCTTGAGAGAGTCTTAAACACTCTTTGAAGACTTGTTTCCACCAAGGTTGGAAATGTCATGGCCAATCCGGCCTTTTCAGTTTGTTCCAGCAAAATTGCTTCTATTTAAAATATAAACACAGTACCCTTGTGCAAACATATAAATGAGTCTTGGACAAGAAATTCCAGATTTCTCAAGGCACCAGCACTGGGATCTGCCCATTCTCACAGGCTCTGGGGTGCCTATTGCAGGTTAGATGGGCTGTTAGGATGGAATTTCTGCCTGCAAGGGCGGCACAGGGTGCCAGAGAAGCTGTGGCTGCCCTGGATCCCTGGAAGTGTCCAAGGTTGGATGGGGCTTGGAACAGCCTGGGACAGTGGAAGGTGCCCTGCCCATGGCAGGGGGTGCAATGAGATGATTTTGAGGGACCTTCCACCTCTGTCCATTCCATGGTTCTATGTTAATCCTGGCATATCTGTTAGAGCACGATTTTATTTATTGCAGCTCTAAATCATGGAAGTTCTGTTCTTCCATGACAACTGTGAGCTAATGCCAGGTTCAGTTATCAGCAGTGCTCACAGAATGATTTTTGGCTGGCTGTCAGCCTTGCCCACCTTAATATTCTTATGAATGCAATAAAGCACCTTTATTTCTTCTGGTGGCACTAACAAATTTGATTTGATGCATAAAGGATTACAAACCCCATAAACAAAACCTTACTTTTCTATTTTTTTTTTATATGAAAGTTGTTAATGTTTTGGAATATTTAACTTTTAAAACTGCAGCTACTTCAGATGCAAGATCAACTCATCATAGTCACTCAGCAGAGGGTAATTCCTTAAATAAATATTTTTACTTCCATGGATGGGGCTTGGAGCAGCCTGGGGTAGCAAAAAGTGTTCCTGCCCATGGCATGGGGTTGCACTGGCTGGGCTTTAAGGTCCCTTCCAACCAAACCATGCCATGATATTTTTGATTCTCTGCTGTTTTCTGTATGACTGCACACACCTGACATATGACATTGCTGTATTAAAATAAAACAGACTCAGTTTTTATTTTCCACAGGTGAAGGGGAGGAAGTTCTCCTTAGTTACAGAATCACTTAGAATGTATTTATTTTGATTTCCATCACAATCACTCAATACCAGAGGAGCAGAGCACTATAAATCTTCAGGCACAATCAGCTTGCAAATGTTTTTGAACCAAGCCTAATGTATTATATTTATGAAATGCTTTATAAAATCAAAGTAAATTAAATAAATTCCTTTCTAGCTACAGTTTTCAGTATATTCTACAATTTCTCATTATAATTCCATGTATATCTTCATATTGAGATTTAATTTCAATCTTCAAAATTCAATTAAAAAGTTTAAAATTACATTTCAAGTACTTCTAGGCACGAGAAAAACTTTAAAGCTTACTATCTCTTAACCACTCCATCACACCACATCACCAACACCTAAATTTTGGAATACATTTCCAAATATCTCAGCCTGAAATGTGATTTTGCTGTTATTTGCTTACTGATGTGTGGAGATAGGCACACATAGAATTCCTCCTGATCCCAAGGCTGTGGAGTTGAACTGCAGATCCCTGGGATGTACTAATGCCTCCTAAACCAGATCAGCCCTGTGCCTGTTGCATCTGTTTGCTCAAGTGCAACATTTTTTTTCCCTCATTTAAAGTTTAACATCTTTTTCCCTTAGATACCAGGAATTTAGCAAAACATCTACAGGAAGACATCACTTTCCCTTCCTGAGCCTCTTGCTTGTGGGGTAGCAACCCTTTAAAGCCTTACTAATCCAAATTTTTAATGGAGATCATAAATAACTGGTTAAAGAACCAGATGTTGTATTATTTCTGTCCCAGGATGGAAGGACAAGAGGATACAGGAATGTTGTTGAGAACAGTTTTGTAGGAGGACACAGATTCAAGGAACATCATCTAGATCTTAGCCTGGTTAATTGTGTAGGAATTAGGTTTTGTAACTGAGCTGTGGATGTGGTAGAGGTGACACATCAGATACAGAACCAGTGTTTGAAAATAACCACTAAATTTTACCACTTTTAGCAAATTTAAGGGCTTGATCTTTGTGGCTTCTTTACCCCAGGATAAAGTCTTGTAATCTGGACCAAAGATACTCTTTTAAAACTGTCAAAATTTATTCCTTTTTCTGCCCCAGAGGATTTGATATTTCTCACCTCCAGCAGCTTCTTAAAAACTAGACTAAGTCCTTCTGTTTTATAAGAGGCAGGAAAAAAAAAAAGAGTTAAGTCCAGGAGAGATGGTGTCAGGAAAATTCCTCAGAAGAGCTGGGAAAAATATCAGCCCTGAAATCGTCCAAAGAACAGGGTTTGACACAGATTTAAAGGTTTCAAATCTGTTCGTGGCTGCTCAGCTGTTTCATGTGGATAATCTCCAAGGTTTACAAGCATCATCTAGAGAGGGGATTTTATGGCTAAACTATTAAAGGACATTGTCTTTCTCAGCAAGTGCAGACCAGGGAAGAATAAGGCATTAGAAGACCTATTTTAGCAAAAAAAAAAAAAAAAATAGGCTGAAAAACTCTGTAGATTTTCTTCACAAGGAATAGGTGCTATCTATTAACTGGTAAATAAGGTTAAATTAAAACATTAACAAGCAAACAAGGACTTTTTACAAAGTCTGGCAAGCAAAGCACAATTTAATCCCAACAATTCCTAATTTTACAAAGACAACTAAAATAGTTATGTGTCTTTAATGGTCACTCTCTCTCTGCTTCTGGATTTGCTGAATGTCCAGTAGCAAATTATTAATTTATTAATATTATTTATTACTGTTTATTTAATAATAAATCTTCAGTGTTTATCCTCAAAGACAGGAGAACATCAGTATGAGAATTCCCAGTAAAGAGATTTTCTGATTTGGAGAAATTGCTGTGCTGGCTACATCTTTTCCCTATTTTTAATTTGAGGAGAGGATTTTATGAAAGGATGAAGCCCATTAGTTAAGGTCAGTGTGGTTTTCACTGAACTTAAACACAAGAGGTTCTTGTAAGTGCTGTTCTCTTTAATTTGGTTCCTGTTTATCCAGGTAGAAGCTGAGATTTTAACTCAGGGAAAAGCTCATTCCATCTTCCATCATTTAGGCTGACAGTTTTTAAGTTCTCATTTTGTACTTGAGTGATCACTCTGCATTTTGCAGTCATATTTCTGAACAGCAGCACCAGAACTGCCTTTGGGAGCTCATACAGATATACTTCAGGAAATATTAATTTTTTAAACAAAGAGAAGGATGATAAAGATAATATATATTAAACATTATTGAATATTATTAAATATACATTAAATATTACTCTTAAATACCTAACTCAGCTATAAAATTATAAAAAACAAATCTTGTTTTTTGTAATGTGAACTGAAGTTCAAAATGACCAGGGATACAAAAGCTTGTGCTTTGGTGAGGTTTAATGTAGCCACAGTTCAGGAGATATTCCATTCAGAATATTTTTAACTCATCCCCTGCCAGCAAATTCCTCATTCTGGGATTTCAAATGGACTGCTTTATATGGAAATTAATTCTATGCAAAATTGAGATAATTCTTCTACACAGGGTGGGATTTTTGGGGTGTCCTGTGCAGGACCAGGAGTTTCAGTCCTGTGGGTTCCTTCCAGCTCAGGATATTCTTTGATTCCACTATTTCTTCATATACCCAGAAGTATAATCAAAAACTGGGAACCACAGACCTAAAATTCATAGACTATGAATTTAAACCCTATTTTAAAATGAAGAGGTAAAATCATCGAGGTTAAATATCCTTAATAAACTTTATAGGTTACAAAAAAACAAAAGGAAATATATGCAAATATTTTGGAGGAGAGCATGAGTATTCTTTTTAATGTGATGTATTTGTATAATTGATGTACTACAAAAAAATTTCCTACTAGCCAGTTAGTGGTACAAAGCTCAGGTTTTGATAATGAAAAGCATTTTTTTCTGACTGTTTTTACTCTCAAATTATTTTCTGACCATTTTAGCTCTCAAATTATAAGCAAGGATTAATTGTTTAAGTAAAAAACAAATTTTTAATAGAACCTTGGTTCTTTATTTACCCTCTTTATGTTGATTCTAAACTGGGCAAAACCTGGTCCATGCATTTAAACTCCAACAGAACTGCACCACAAAGCAGGACTGGAAAAATGCCTCAGGATATTTTATATTGCTGTCACTGAAAATGCATATGGAACTTCAGCTTCCACTACAAAAATGAGATGAAAATAAAGTTATTTGCTCTAAAAGCTATTACAAGGGAAGACTGTGAGTGTAATAAATTTTTCCCTTTCAAGAATAAACAATGCATGACATGACTTTTATTTTCTTTCAGGGAAGGAATGTAACAGGCTGAGTTATGTGGCAGCAGTTGTTAATACTTGTTTTAATTATGAATCAACTTTGATTTAGTAACACACTGCCAGACAAGGTTTCCAATACACATTGTGGAGCAAATGGCACAATTCACATTTGGAAGTAAAACAAGAAATTACCAAAGTGAGATTTTGTTTCTAGGAAAAAAATAATTTGTGGAAAACTGTATTAATCAGGAACTTCATGATATATAATCAGGAAAATACAGGGTAAAGAACTTCACTGTTTATACTGATCTTATTGCAATTTTAACCAAATAGCAATTTCAAATATACTCTTACCCAGAACCAGAAACTCTTAGCATATTATTGATATTTTTTTGGCTAAACACTGAAGTACATTTTGAAAATACCCATTTTTCATAAATTTAATGATTGAACTCGGTTTACATTATTTTCATAGATGCTGTAGATTTAAACCCTGTTTTTCATTTGAGATAGGTGCCAAAAAGGTTGTGTGTTTCCATCTCCAAGAAAATGCAAGGTGACTCTAAGAACATTTCAAATTTTGGCATGGATGGTTTCATTTGTTTTTAGAAAGATTCTTATCAGAAGAATCCTTTGCAATATTTTGCTATTTTGAATCTCCATAATCTGAATTAAGTTTGGGGTTTTTCTGCCTTTTTTTTTTTTTTTTTTTTTTTTTTTTTTTTTTTTTTTTTTTTCTGTGTGTTTGGTTTTTCCTGTTTGACTCCTTAGATCAGTTTGGGAGGTGTGAGTGTGTGATTGGTATGGCAAGAAACATCTTGGCTCTTTGTCAATTGTGTTATTGAATGGATTTCATGATTGCAGCACTCAGCATCTTTGATCTTGCCCTTTAAAGAATTGTCTGCCCAATTAATTTCTCATTGGGAAAAGGACTAAAGAAGTCAGTTAAACATCTCTTGTGATTAATTTTTTCTGACTTTCATTGTTGGCTGCAGGCACAAGTAAAGAGCTGAGGAGAATAACCACAATGTTTAATAACTTGAAGATTAAACAGACAGAGGAAGACAATGACCCCAAGGGAAAACATCATCCCAGCCCTGCTATGGGCCATGGCTGTGCCCCAGGTGCTCCCAAAACTCTCTGGAACTGACACCTTCCAGAGCTCAGAAGGACTTCAAGGAACTCCCAGAACATCTCTTCCCCTATATATTTATGTTTAAAAGTTATAAATGCTCATAAAATATTTTTGACATATACATATGGATGCAGATTGCTATTTTACACATAAGTATGTATTTATACAAGTGAATTGGAGGGAGGGGGTTTACATTCTCCATTTCAAGAGAGGCTCCTGCCTCTCTTAGCAGACACTTGTCTTTCAAACCAAAACACCCACTAAACTAATTTTGTATTTTTATATTTCAAATTTTGTATTTAAAATTTCAGCTCAACATGGAGAGTACCATCCTTCTCACACTCCAAGTTCCTGTATTTTTTAGTATGGTGGATTCCCATCTGAATAAGACCATTTCAGCTCCCAGTGTTAAATATAACCTGGCTTGGCACTGCAGATATCACCAGCCTTGGCAGCTGATAATTTTTTTAACTGATACTGTCAATGTACTTCTTAAATGGACTTGTTTAACTTCATCCAAACAGTTATCTGAGTGCTGCTTTATAAAGGTGATTAATAACCCAGAGGTGACAGCAATTCCCAGAAAAATCTGTTAGGACCTTTCACTTCTTTTCATGTAAAAATACATGAGATATTATTTTATAACACCTAGGTAAGACATATCTCCTTCATGCCACAAGACTATTAAATATCTACTTAGTTAATCTCTTCCTCTTAAATCCAGAGTTTGTCCAGGTAAGTGCAGTTCTGGGTTTATTAGTGCCTTTCCTGTTGATGAAACAAGCACTTTTCTACATCCCTGAAATCTGGGCACAGGAGAAATTGTCAAATTTGAGCAAAGTGACTGTGTGCATCCCCCTGGGGCCTGGGCAGCTCCAATTTCCTGCTGCTTTAGGGCTCCTTCATCACCATGCTGAGCCCCTCTGAGCTTTGAGGGCACAGAAACACTTTATCTACAAATGTGGAAACAGGACTGAAACAGCTCTGCAAAATCTTCACTCCCTTTATAACTGGAGGCTCTCCAATATATCTTACCCTAATATTTTAAAACAGAATGTCTTTTCCTTGCTGAATTTTTTCCCCCCCCTTTTTTTTTTTTCTTCTTCTGGTTGCCTGTTATTCCACAATTCAGGAGGCAATAATGTGTTTCAGAAGTTGTAATAAAATGGATATACAGTTAGTAATCCTTCACCTCTTCACTTGTTTCCCATGAATGCTTTTAAAATGAGTACCAAAAAAGCCATGAAAGGAAGAAGAGGCATTTTCTTTTCCTCTGAAGATGAGAAAAATTTTTATCTCATCCCTTTGTCTGCATTATATGAAGAAAATGAAAGCTTTCTCTGTCTGCAGATCTACCCTGGAAATCTCAATTTTTAAACCATATATATATATATAACACTATAGAATCAGAGAATCCCAGAATGGTTTTGGTTTGAAGGGACCTAAAAACTCCTCTAATTCCACCACTGCCCTCTCACTCCACCCCTGCCATGGACAGAGAAACTTTCTACTAGACCAGGTTGCTCCAAACCCCCTCCAAAGTGACCTTCTGCCAGTTCAATCAAGTTAATGAAGAAACCCTTGAAGAGGGGAAATATTTATGTATTGTTCAAATAGTGTTGTTTTAGATTAATATTCATGGTAGTTTTTATTCAGCCCAGGAGAAAGACAGAGAGAAACTTTCTTCAAGGGCCTGGAGTGACAGGACTAATGATGGAATAATCTATAAGAGATGTAAGTCTCATGCTGGGATTCCAAGACCAACTGCCAGGATGAAGAATATCACACTCTATGACCACTTCTGGGAGCCTAAGGAACCAAAACAAGATTTGAGGAGGTATGGAAACCCTTTTATCTCCTCCAGGTTGATTTTTATAACAGTGAATGCTGGACATTCTTATTTTTAATTTTAAAAGGGAGGAACCTTCCACATAGTCATCTAGTGCAGTATTTGGTGACTTAAGGATAAAACAACAGAGCTGAATATTGATGATAAAATAATGAGACTTGGCAACATTTCAGTCAGTAAAGGTAGCAGGACTGTAGATTCTGTTACCCAAAATGCCTAACTAATCTAATATCTAACATAAGTCAATACTTGTAACATTATGCTATATTATCCAAGCATCTATATCAATGCAGATTGAGTTTCCCAATGAAATATTGGAATGATTGGTTTGGGTTGGGAAGGAACTGAAAGATCTTCTAGTTCCAAACCCCCACCATGGGCAGAGACCCCTCCACATCATGGGTAGGTATTTTAATGAAATTATCTAAATTATAGATAAAATTATGACTGAATTATGACTGTATCTGTCTGCTGTTGTGGTACAGAGCCAAAGTTTCCAGATCCATAATCTGTAGTTCAAGGTATTGGTCAAAACACAGGGATCTGAACACACCCTCTTTGGTATTTGTCTCAGAATATTTTGGGAATAATCATCTCTGTTTTTAGAATAAAGTGGAATTGTTCTGCATGTTCTGCACAATAATTTTCAAACCCTGCATTGCACAGAGAGCAGCAGCCACATATAAATTAGAAGTTCATCAATCAGGATATAATTAATACTACTTTGCCTTGGAGCCAAATATTAGCATCCTAATTTATTACAGCGTAGCAGCACTTTGTAAATGTTATGGCAAAGCCAGACAAAATGTGGGAATATTTCAAATACTCGTGTGAGTAGTGGAGCAACCAGAGGAGCAAAGGTGTGTGCAGGTGTGCCCAAGGCACAGCTGGAAAACAAGCCACTGTGAGATAAAGGACAAGATGAGCAAAGAGGCAGAACATCCCATCCAGCAGCCAAGAGACTGAGCAAATATGAAATAAGCAGTGAAAGGAGCAGTCAATTCATCACTTCAGGAGAGATAAAAGCATGGATGACATCAAAAGATGAGGGAGTGAGGGAGGATTAATCCACAGCCTGCTGCAATTCTGACTTCTCCATCCAAGAGCTCTCAAGGTTCATGATCTTGACCTCCAGCCCTGACTCCAGCCAGGGTGGTTGTGCTGCCCACCCCAGCCCAGTGGAGTGTTTAAAAGGTTAGAGTGACAGCTTTGTCTGCACAGTGATGTTGATTAATAACTCTAAGTACTGGTAATTAATGAGCATGAGAGCTCACCTGTCAAACTAAAGGTGCTGTAAGTCATCGAATTTTAAAATGTTCAGTTTTAAATTTTACAGCTGGCCCGAGCTCGTGGTTGTCTCAGCACCGTAGTGCTCCAATTCCTCACTGATCTGCCTTCTGCCTATGACCAAATCTTTTTATCCCATAAAGCAATCAGGGTGATCAGGCCTGATTTCTCCTTGGCAAGCTTGATAAGTCCATGTTGGCTGCTCTCAGTCACACTCTTCTCTGCCTTGTCCAGAAACGTTTCCATGAGGATTTGCTCCTTGATTTCCCAGGGACCAAGGTGGGGCTGACCCTCCCACAGCTCCCTGAATGTCCTTTTGAGCTGTTTTAAAGGTAACTCTGGCTCTTCCTTCTCTTCACTGGCAAAGCACCTCCCCTGATCTTCCCAGTCAATCAAAGGTGACAGTGAATGGTACTAAAAGGAGAATTTCCAGACTTCCATGGGTTAAGATGTCTCAAGTAAACCCTGAGTCTCTCTACATCTATTGCTGCTAAATCCTCCCCCAAACTTTGTCACCAGACTCAGGGATCTGAGACCTCTCTAGCCCTGGCTGAAGGTAAAGGAGGTTCTGAGCACCACATCTGTGTCCCCTGTCACTAAATCCTCTCACACCACATTTAATTCTCCTTGGATATCACTGCACTCTGGAATTCCTGATGTGTTTCAAGAACAGAATTAAAGCAGAAAAATAACAGTACAATCCAAACTTTCAAGGAGTATTACAAAACCTGTTTGTTTTTTTTTTTTTTTTTTTTTTTTTGTCAATTGACTCTCCCAGAAAGTTTGCAGAAGTAGTGTCCTACTTAGGAATTCAGGAACTGCAAATTCAAGAGTTCATGTATTATCAGAGTCTGGAGTCTCCTGCTCTGACTTACATAAAATAGACATTCCAGTAAAAATCCACTTGTGCTAATCCAGCACATTCCCCCTCCAGAATGGACACTCCTTTCACCTTCATCTCTTGGCTGCCACTTCCCTCTTTGACCTTTTGCTTGGAGCTGATTCACTTTGATAACCCAATGACTTAATTTTGCCAGGTCAGGTTTTATTTTTTTACCAGTCCAGCAAGTTGTACTGATTATGCAGATTGTTGCTGATATAGAGGGGAAAGTAAGAGGAAAGAAACTCCCACTTGCAGAGCAAAAAATTAGTGTCCCAAATTTCTTTGTCTGCATTTAAGAGAGACACTCCAGCACCAAAAAATTGCAAGGAATTTTGCTTAGCCATAATTGTTAGCAAATCTCATTATTTGAGCCATGTTAACTGTTCTCCAATTAATAGTCAGTCAGCTGCTTAGAAGAGTCACAAGTGGATGATGCAAAAGCCACGTGAGGCTTCTCAGTGGTGTTTCATGTCACCTTGATAAATATTGCAGCTGCCACCTCAAAATGCTCGTTGCATTGTAAACACTGCTGAGTCATTTATTAAAAATGAATAAATGAAGAATCCCTGCTGCATTAGGCAGCCTGTGCCTGTGCCACTGAGGATTCTGCAGCAATCACACAGGGCTTGTTCACTCATTGCCTTCTCTTCTCTTCTCTTCTCTTCTCTTCTCTTCTCTTCTCTTCTCTTCTCTTCTCTTCTCTTCTCTTCTCTTCTCTTCTCTTCTCTTCTCTTCTCTTCTCTTCTCTTCTCTTCTCTTCTCTTCTCTCCTCTCCTCTCCTCTCCTCTCCTCTCCTCTCCTCTCCTCTCCTCTCCTCTCCTCTCCTCTCCTCTCCTCTCCTCTCCTCTCCTCTCCTCTCCTCTCCTCTCCTCTCCTCTCCTCTCCTCTCCTCTCCTCTCCTCTCCTCTCCTCTCCTCTCCTCTCCTCTCCTCTCCTCTCCTCTCCTCTCCTCTCCTCTCCTCTCCTCTCCTCTTCTCTTCTCTTCTCTTCTCTTCTCTTCTCTTTCTCTTTCTCTTCTCTTCTCTTTCTCTTTCTCTTCTCTTCTCTTTCTCTTCTCTTCTCTTTCTCTTCTCTCTTCTTTCCCAAATGTTAGTGTGTGTTGGAGAACGATTCTTATAAAGACTTAAAATTTGGCTTCTGAACCCCTCTGAGTAATTTGAAAATGTGAGCCAGCTACTAGTGTATCTCCATGTGCTGGCTTAAAAGTCATTTACATCAAATATTTTTGAAGGAATATCTGGGAAAAAACACAAAGTGCTAAAAACTTGTGTTTGAGTAGCAAAGATTTGTGGTTTGCTGCATAATTTGCTGCACTGCTCTGTAACTGAGAGCCAGGTTTGCCTCCAGAGGTGATGAAATAACAAATGACACTGAACTAATTAGAGGATTCTGCCATCTAGTGACTGGAGAAGCTGCGTGGAGCTTTTGCAGGACCCTTCAGCTGAGGTTTGAGGACATCTTTGTGGGCTCAGAGCAGCTGCAGATGATCAAAACCCAAATTTTCCTCTCAGTACACAGCATTATTTTCCAGCCTGGCACTCATCTGGTGTCTCTCCAGCATTTATCTGCTGCAATTGATGGCAGTATCTTTATCTCTTTATTTTTGTCCCCATAATAAGTCCCTGGAAAACAAACATCTCTTTGCTGCACCTTTATCTTTAACCTGTCTCACTTTTTGTTTTAAAATGTCACTTTTCTAGGACAGCTGCTGACAGACAGGAACCAATGTGATACTAATAACATAACTATATGGCTGGAACATGTTATTTTTCCTTCATGTTGAGTTCAAATAAGACACTAGATGACAGATGCATTTGGATGATCACTCACTCTCCACTTAAAGCATTTTTTGGCTGTGATGTTTCTCATAGCTGTGTTGTCTGAAAACTGAAAATTGCTCTAAAATTATTTTCCAACTCTGATATTAATATTTCCTCCTTTCCAATTCCTCCTTACTGCACCCTCAGTTTTTGGGTTTAAAAATCAGTCGTGCCAGCACCAAGTTTGTTTCTTCAATGAGAAGTTGGAGCAATTTTCTCCTAGGAGATATTTCTTATTCTGCTTTCTGAGATCTTATGAAATGAGAGTTTGATTAATGTTTTCTGTTAAATGGAAACATCTGAGTGACCAAACCCACATTTTATAAATTGTCAAATAAAACTGGTAGCAAAAGATGCTTCTATTTCTGCAGTATTTATGAATATAATCCAAAATAATGTATTATTAATATAATAATAATTTTAAAAGTATTTTGAAATGCCTTGACTTCATTTCTTAAATGCTTTGGTTGCTAAAATGAAGTAATGGAAATTATGTCTCACATCACTTGCAGAATCTTGCTAATTGGATTATCTTATCTGATACTTTATGATAAGCAGAGCTCAGCTTTTGGAACATATGGACAGATAAGATGTCTGGTAATACTTGGTTTGCAGGGGGGAATGGCATTACCATGGAATCAGAGTATCCCAGAAAGGTTTGGGTTGGCAGGGATCTTAAAATCCATCCTGTGCCACCTCCTCTCTGATACTCAGAAAAAAAAAAAAAAAAAAAAAAAGAAAGAAAAGAAGGGAAAAAGAGAACTGAAACAAATCATAAAGTATTTTAACCTGGGTCTTTTTGCTGAAAGAATTAGAAATGGGTGCTAATTTCAAGAGGTCTGTGCATATATTGTTATTGTGTGTTTTGCCAAGACCCAACCCTGCTCCTTTCATTGTGCCAACTTTAAAACTGCAAGCAGCAGTGGTGCTGTAGCAGATTCTCTAATGGTATTATTCAGATGGTTATTCTGGAGGCTGAATGCTGAGGAGCAATAAAAATATCTCTTGTCCCAGAAGTGATGAAGTGGCAACCTGCATGGGGAAAATAACAGAAGGCAATGACAGCATCCTGCAGCTGCTGAGCTGTGGAACGAGACTTCTGGGCCACAGAGGAGCTGTTCATCAGTGCTGGGGCTGAGGTTTTCAGAGAGTAAAGAGCAGCACCTGAGGAAAAAAACCATTATTGGATGCCCAGGTGCTGTGCTGGGTTTGGCTGGACTTGGGATTCCTGTCCTGAGTGAGCACCAGAACAGATGGAGCTTGGAGCCAGGACTAAATTAATTCAAGAGACATTGTGTGGCCAGTTTTGGGCACGTTGCAGAAGTGGGCTGTAAACTGAGGGAATGGTATCTGTGCATTCATAGCAAAGAAGGGAAGGATAGCTGGGACTAATGGAGTTGCACTGAGTAGTGTGGGACCTGAGTGTGACATAAATGGTGGGGAATAAGGGATGGAATGTGCTGCCTTTGGGCTGGGGCAGGGTTAATATTCTTCCCAGGGGCTCTTTTAGTGTTTGGGTTTGTGCTGAATACAGGGGTGATGACACAGAGATGTTTCTGTTATTGCTGAAAAATAATTTTTTTCTGCACATGATTTGCAAGACTCTCACACTGTATTTGTTTTTATAAGTTGCCTTTCTATAAATTTATAAAAGTAGGCAAGGATAATAATATGCTAAATATATATGTATAATGTATGTGCATAACACTACAATAACGTGTCATTATATAATGTCTATTATATCACATATATATACTATATATATTATATATAGTATATTATACAATAATTTCCAATAAATATTATAATTTACAATTAAATTCTAATATAATAATATACAAGTATAATAAAAATAAAATACAGAACTTGCTGATTAATAAATAAATAATTAAAACAACATAACAAACAATAATGGAATACTTTGATATTTTAAGGTTTCTCCTCTGATATTGGAATTTCATGTGGTGGCTGCCTCCTGAGTGTTGAAAATGCACAAGGGTGTGTGTGATGTCTTGCACATCCTTCCTCAAAAGTCAATTCCTCCCCACCACCCTGAAGTATTATTTGGCAAATATGTTGTGAATTACTCAGCTAAAAGTATTTCAGCTCGTTGGTGTACAGAGCTATTTGCTCTGTCTGTCCAGCTTGTCTTGCTAATGGTTTTCCTTAATTTTTCTTAGCACTTAAAAGCATCACTTGTGGAAAATGAAGTGTTGGAAATAGCTCTGTACAAGCATCTTTAAATTGATTCCTAGAGAGGCTGGTCTGGAACAGAGACTGGACAGAGTTAAATGAACAAAATAGGGATTTATTAAAAGAATACACCTTGGGAAGTGCAAGAGCCTGGCCAGGGCTGCACCCAGGATGGATCCAAGATGCATCCTGATCATGAGTTTTTACACTTTTATAAGTTCTGTTTCAGCTCATATTGGGGTCAATATTCCAATTACAGCCTCAGGCCATGAAGTCTCAGCCCCTGGCTTGCTCCTTCCCTTTGCTGTTGTTTCTGCTTTTTGGGTACAGTTTGTCCTTGATTCTCAAGCTGGGAAGGGATTGTTTTGTCTAACTACCCTGTGAAGAGAACTTACTAATGCCTAACATGAATTTTCAGAGTTACACACCAAGCAGCAGAGAATCTGAAAAATATAAAAGCTAAAACCCAAGGCATCAAATTATTTTTCAAATCAACATAAATGTTTAATAAGTGCAGGTCACCTGTTCAGTGAAATGAAATGGTTTTGGGAACAATTCTAATTAGTAAGTTGTCATCTGTTATCAAGTGCAGATCAACCAATATTCCTTAGCTAGACTATGAAAAAAAAGTGTTCTTTTAATACTGGAAATGGGTGGAGACCTAAATGCTTAATAGTGTGATCATAGAACCTTCTAGAATCAGGTCATTACACCCTTGAAACTAGAGGTTTTGTAAATATTAGATCGTTCTTGCAGAGCTCATAAGAAAAGTTTATTTTGAAAGAGAGAAATACCTTCCAGCTGAAACCTGAAAATAGTAAAAAAGTATATATTACATACATGCATTCAATTAATTTTTTTATTCCTTTTATTTTATTTTTTTTTTTTATTATCTATTGCTTGGAACTTCCCTTTTCCTGTAGATTTTACTGTGTAATCACTCTAAGGGATCTGCCATTCCCATTGAGGAACTGTAACATCAACTATTTATGCATCTGCTCCTGCATTTGGCATATTCCCACTTGTCCAAGGATTATGTCTCTTTAATTTCCTCATCCCTGCTCGTTTCCTGGCCATATTTTCACATTGTAGAAAAGTCACTGGACATTAGTATTGTCACTGGCAGTAAATTTTAAAAGACTCTGTAGCTCCACCTTCCTGGTTTTGCTTTTGTTTCTTTGGCTAAACTACAATTTCCTATTTACATAGAAATGAAAAGAAGTTAGTAATTAGTTGAACATGGTATTTATGGCTAAGAGAATGCTGTAGGGTAAGGAAAATAATCACAGTGGGATTGAGGGAGAGCTGGAAATGGGAACACAGGTTGATGTGGAGACAAGCACAGGGAAGGGGGATTAAAAATGGGGCACAGACTGGCTCTGGAGACCTCAGGTCTACAAAAGGTCAGAAAGAGAAATGCTGACCCAGAAGCTGAGCAAAAACCATTTTAGAGGTAAAAAACTAGGCAAAGATCCTGTAATCAGCATAGTTAGGGCACTGCACATCCAGATTCAGCTGTAATGCAGAATTGCATGTAAATGAAGAAAAGTCCTTCCTTCCTTCCTTCCTTCCTTCCTTCCTTCCTTCCTTCCTTCCTTCCTTCCTTCCTTCCTTCCTTCCTTCCTTCCTTCCTTCCTAACTGAATTCCTTCCTTCCTTCCTTCCTTCCTTCCTTCCTTCCTTCCTTCCTTCCTTCCTCCTTCCTTCCTTCCTTCCTTCCTTCCTTCCTTCCTTCCTTCCTTCCTTCCTTCCTTCCTTCCTTCCCTCCCAATACTAAATCCTGACAAGGTTTCAGGTACACCAATACATAAATTTCTGACATAACAATTTCATATACACCAATAATAAATTTCTGACCTGTAGGAGGATTATTTGCTTTCTGATAATACCAAAGATTTTAAATAAAAATTAAAGAAAATTACAGGACCTCTACTCTTAGAGGAGTACTGTGAGAAAGCCACACCAAGCAGTACCAGTGAGGCAGATACCTTCTCAGCTTGGCTATATTGTCTTTATGATATAGAGTTATATATTCTTTATTACATTTCAGAGACTTTTTTATATTCTTTCCAGCAGTTAAGTCTCATTCTTCAACTTAGAATTTGTAGAAAGGGAAAATGAAGCAGTGAAGGAGTAGTTTGTGTTGCAAATACTGAAATTCTCATCATTTGTTGCTAATACAACTGAAATGTTCTTTCCACAGGTGTATAATGAAGAAAATTTCCATGTTCCAGACATCCTGTAGATTAAATGGCACCAGTGAGGGAGTGAGAGAGGGGAGAGCTGAGAAAAGTTAATATGCAATGCAGAAGGAAACACAGTTATGCATAAAACATTCCTGTTCAACTGTGGCTATGAACATATACAACAAGCATATAGAAGTGTAAATTTATATATATATATATATATATATATATGTATAAATAAATGAATAATTTAGATGCATGAATTAATAAAATTATGAGAATCACTCAGTCTCAGCCAGCTGGCATCCCAAGGTGTTTAATTAAAGAGAACAATTACAAATAAACCTGGTCAGGCATTGTGCAATATCTGTTTTTCTATGCTGATGTAGACTGTAAGGAAGGTACATTTTTCTGTATATTCAAGGTACACTGAGGAATGTCAAATAACTGTGACCAAAAAAAAAAAAAAAAAAAGAATTGGACTGGGATCAGAAAAATTACCAAGAAAGGAAACAATTTAAGGATGGCTTTGCTAAATGAGTTTCCCCTTACAAGTTTGACAGGTTTTCTATTAAAATAGAATGGCTAATTATATCACCCCTATTTTTATTCCATAGCCTCCACATTGGGAGCTACTCTGTTAAAAGTCCTGGGGAATATTCCTCATCCATTTGGTGATGGGAGGAATCCAAGAAATTTTAAATATGCTACAAAGCACACTAAAATGAGATGAGCTGGATACTGCAGAAGATAAATTAAATTTGGAGGTAAAGAGCTGAAACAACAGCTCATACGTCCCTCAAGATATTTTATTGATACTTTTGGGAAAAATTATTGATATTCAGTATATAGGTTGAAGGATAATGCCTGTCTGCCTGCCTTCTATTATTTCTTCAGCTACTGCTTTCTTTTTCATGCTGATTCTTTGGATTGAGACATGTTTCCTCATCTCAAACACAATTTAAGCTCAAAAATAACAAAGAGGATAATTTATTTCATAGAATCAGAGTGGCTTGGGTTGGGAGGGACCTTTAGGTCACCTAGTTCCAATTCCCTGCCATAAGCTTGTGCAGATATTTAGATGTGACAGCAGCAATATTTATGACCCCTAGAATTACAAATGTTTTAGGTTAGACTGCTTTACCAGTAAAATTTAGAACATTTTACCTAAACTACATTAGTGCTTAGCATTCATCATCATCAGTGTAATTATGCAAACAGAAAAGCTGCCTTCTTCACCTGCAATAATCAAGTATTATTAATTATGGTTCACTCAACCTACACATTTTGCCAAGGAAAGCCTGGGACAATTGATGGGTGGGTCATTACAGGTTGTTTTATGAAACCTAGAAAAAATGTAATGAAGGCCTCACCTCTACTGAAAGTTTGGCTGCCTGGTGATCCAAAATGCCAAGAAATAGTGGAGAGTTTCAAATACCTAATCACTGTGTGTTTCCTGTGCAAAGTGCCCCAAAATCAATGGAAAATTTACTCTGAGGGTATCACTTAGAAGAAGACATGCAATTTCTGTCAACCCAGTTCTTAGGTGAGGTTTGCAATTGTCTCTGTAACATAGCAATCCAATGACAAGGAGGAAAAAATATGGAAATAATGTCCAGCTTCTTTCTTTACTTTCTCAGTCACTGACTTGGGTATGAATTCAGTATTCAGTAAATATTCAGGGAGAAGATTGACTGGGATGAGGAGATAATATTGAGTGCTTAGAGGGTTAGCAACTGGCAGTCACAAGAGGAGTTCTCAGATGTTTTTAGAACAGCAACCTCCATTACATCTTTACATTCCAGGCTGTTCAAGGACCAGGCTGCCCCAAAGAGGATAATTCAAACATCTGATGGCAGCAGTGTGTGCAAAATGCACAGTTATTGGTGCTCAGGAGAATGGGGATGTTAAGCAGGGGCTCCAGGGACTTTCCTGGCTGCCAGATGCAGCAGAATATTGCACATCAGAGAGAGGGAAAGTGTGGGAATGGAGCAGAGGGAGAAAGGGAAACTGCCCTGTAATGTAGACAATGGTATGTAAATGTAAAATGTGATGGATAACTGGCTGAGCACAAGGCTTGAGACAGTTTGGAGTCTGCACAGGGTAATGGCAGGGGCAGGACTGAGATGGCAATTTTGGGTACACAAACTGTGTCCTTAGCTGGTCTTTACAATTCAGGAACAGAGTTGAAAAATCACCTGAAAACAGCATTTCTGGAAAATGTGCCACAGTAAAAACACCTGGGGAAGTCTGACCAATTCAAGAGAAGACAAAGAGGTTTTATGCACAGATCTCTCCAAGAGAAACTGATGACAGGGAAAAAAAACTCTTGTCAGTACAGTCATAAGCAAAGTTTAGGCATGAAGATGGGCAAAGTGAACCAGAGCTGTGGGGCACAGTGGAGTCTCCCAAAAATTAAATCCTGAGCAGTGAGGGTTGGGTAGAAAAGAGCAGAGAAATGAAAATATGTTCTGGAAGGAGTTTAAAGTTCGAGATATTACATGGCAGAATCTCAGCATTTGCAACTATTCAAGAATCAAATTTCAAGATTATGTTGGTGCCTGGAGATGACATTTATTGATGTGAACCTACTTAGCCAAAACCTTGCTTGATATTTTGAAAAGAAAGGTGAGTTAACCACAGACAGAGCTGCAAACCTGACAGCAGCACACAACAGACACATTCACATCTTTATTCCACCACTGTGCAGATTAGATTAAATAAATTACTTATGATTTCTTCCCAAAATTTCAAATCTATTTTTTCCCAAAATATCAAATATATTTTAATTTTACAAACCCATATCATAATAGATTTTTGTTTTGTTAATGCTTTGGTCAAATAAATTTTATAGATAGCACCAGCCAAAGTAAAATTAAAGAGTTGAGACACCCTGAATAAACCAGCTTTAATATTTTAGAGTTTTCTGCCTCGAGGCACATTTGATTAGCAGTCCCTTAATGCTCTTCTTGAAAGATCAGCCAATCCACCACTGTTTTTGTAACCCAGAATACAGATTTATGTTTTTTTTTCTCCTAAGGTTTTAAGTATTCTGAGGATGCTTAATAAGAAGTAGGTAAGTATGCTAAAAAAGTTTGAAAGAATAAATTCAAAATTCCTATTTTTTACCAAACATTCTAGATGAGGATGTAGAAAGTTTGAACAAAAATTGCCCCAAATTTGAGGAATCTGTTGTCACTCTGTAATAAACCACTGAATTAATAAATTTTTTCAGAGTCCAGATGTTGCTTGGGTAATTCTCATGAAATTAAGAAGTTAAAGTTATAACCATGTGCCCTGTTTAATTTAATGGAGAGAGGAATGAGAAATAAACTCAGAGTGTAGTACTTAATGAAATATGACATTCACATAACCTGAAACCCTTTCCTGCAGTAAAACTGGTGTATAAATAGAAATGTCATAATTTCATAAATAAGAATGTTCCAATATGATTTTCAAATAACTTCATAATGATCAGCCTGGGACATAGCTGCTGTGATCTCCTGTCTCTCTTTCCTTTAATTATGTTTCAATAAAACAGTAGGTGTAAAGAAAGAAAACATAATCAGAAGGATTATTTTATGTCAAGGACCAAGTCAGCACAGGGTGGGATTGTTGGGGTGTCCTGGGCAGGGCCAGGGGTTGGACTGGAAGATTCCAGCTCAGGATATTCCATAAGTCTGTGAATCTGACTATTTATTCCCAAGCTGCTCTTTTGATTCTGCTGATTTTTTTGGTTCTGAGATTTTAAAAAATTATGATTTTTGAAATACAAATTAATTTTTTAGTTTAAACTCCGATATTTTTTAATTAAACAGTTGCTTCTAAATTGCCTCTGTTGTTTTTCCTATAAGTTTATATGGTAAAAGTGTTTTTAAGGTTTCTCCAGCCTCTCTGATTTTTCCTGTGAGTGAAGGTGATGTTCATGTTAGTGTTTTCTATTTAAACAGCAGATGCTGTGCCTCCTACAAAAACTCTGAAGCCATTTCTTCATCTCTGGAGTGGAACACAACTGCCCTTAAACATTTCTCAGTTAAGCCAGAAACTGAGTTTATAGCAGGAACTTATTAATCATGTGCTGCAGCAAATCTGCAGAGAGAACTTGAGAGGGCAAATATTTTAATTGGTGGAACTGGGACTCAGCCAGGACACAAGGTTAATAAGCTAATTCCTCCAAGGGGTATTTAGCTACTGTGCCCCATCAATACTTGGGCTTTGCATTTCATTGTACACACCACCCTCACCTACCAGTGCTTAGCATGAGATTGTTTATTTCTTGAAACAGCATTTCAAATAACAGGACAAGCCTTTGCAACCTGCTTGCTTTGTTCCACTGATACTGCACTTTTGTTTTTCAAATCAAGCTGCATCAATAACAATATTAATAATAATAATAAAGAGGGAAAATATCTTGAAGAACTGTCAGTGCAAACAGCTAAACAGAGTGGAAGGGAGAAATATGAAATTATCTCAGCTACTTAGAAAATTAAGAAGAAAGGAACCAAAAACTATTTAAAGTCACAGAGAAAGTTCATGGTTATGCTGAGACTTGCTGATCTCAAGACATCTGGGATGCAAACAATAGGATATAAAACCTGCTGTGAGGAAAAAGCCAGGAGGTTCTGCTGGGGGAAGGAATGGAAATATCCTGCATAGGGAATCTGCAAACAGGAAGGGAAGGGCAGAGAGGAAACAGTGCAGGGAAAAGATGCTCAGAGCAAAGCAAGAGGAGAAATGGGAGACAACAGAAAAGTGAAGCATCAGAAGTATCAGGAGGGAAAAAACCCACTGAAATAATTCCACTGAGCAGAACCTGAGGCTTTCCAAGGCAGTGTGTGAAGCTTAGCACTGAAATGCTTCCTTTGAATGTAATAATGCAAATATAAAAATATAATCAGCATTAAAAAAATGACAACCAGTGGAAGATCTGCAGCTTGGGAGAACAGGGGTATTGCTGAATTTGGGGTATTTGTGGCTTTGTGCAGAAGCCACCTGAAATGTAAGTGGTGTTTGGAAAATGAAAGGCAGATTACAGCTTAGGGTACAGAGGAAATGTGCACTGGGAACACAGCAAGAAGCAAGAGGAAAAGGAGATTACTCTTTTCAAGTTTTTAAGGTGTATTGAGTGGTATTGATGGCAAAAGTTCAGACATTTTGAAACTAAATTTTTCTATAACAGAAGTTGTGAACTCACAGGCATCACTTTATATCATTTTCTAATACAACATTTACAATCCTCAGCCTTTAGCTTTATAGACCTTTCAGCAAGTAATGCAAAAATCTGCACAGGTGACAAAAACTAGATAAGGTTTCTTTTAAAGCCACTGTTCTGTAAGGTTTTATGCATTTTTAACAGTCTGAAAGATGATTAATGGCATCTCAATGTTCTCAAGTAATATGTATAACAGAAAAATAATATTTTATTATTTCCTTATAGAACTCTCTATATTTTAAGACATTTTAGTCTTTTTTCTTGATTTTAAAACAATTTTAAGAATTATTATTTTTATAACATACTGAGTAAAATACAATTAAATTTAAAATAATCCTAGAAAATTGCATTACCTAATGGGTGGAAACAAAGCATGAAGTGATCTTCAGGTAGAGAAAAAGGATTTTTCTTTTGTGAATCACCAAATCAAAACATAATTTCCAGTGTCACAAATGGAAGTATTAATGTTGGAAATAATTAAATATAATTACTTGGATTCATTTTATCAAATTTTATTAGAAAGGGAATAAGGAGTGGTGGTAACTCAGAGGAGAGCTAATGGACATTATTTGGATTTATGGTAATGAAGTGGGCAGAAATAATCTATCAAATTTTTGGGCTTAAATTCTGTGATTGTACCACGAAATCTCACACTATGGTGCAGGTGGATGCCAGAACTCTTATTTTCCTGCTACAACCAAATACCAGTTTGGCAACCCTTCTCTGTTATGATTTCTTTTTTTTTTTTTTTAATACAAAAAGATGTAAGAACATGTAGTAAGAGGATAAGGATGGTTTCTTTAGCCTTCATCTGACAATCTCTTTCCTTTGAATAAGTTGTTACCTCTGTGAAGAAAAATTATTCAAATATTCATAATACACAAAGGTTTTCTGATCAATGTATTTTTTTTATTAATAACCTACCACAGTCAATGTATATTGTATTAACTCCCTGGAATGATAAGAAATTCTGAACTTCAAAGATATTACTTCTTTTTTTCTCCAGCCATTCATTGCCATGTTTTTTTTACTCAGTCCAATATTCTTCATGTCAGTGTGACAGTTCCATGTTCAGCAGGAACAAATTAGACTTTAGGAGTTTGCCCTGTAATATTTTCATTTGAGAGGATCTGTATTAGATCCATTCATTACTAATGACATTTTTTCATTAAAACACCTCTGTAGTTGTATAATAACAATGATGGACAAATGTTTTTTTTTCTTCCTTCCCTCTTTCCTTGGGGGAAAATATTTGGTTTTGCCTCCAAATAGAGGCAGATTTCAGGTAAATTCTAGTGCTGTCCCATCCCTGGAAGTGTCCAAGGGCATGTTGGAGATAGATATAGATATATAGATATATAGATAGATAGATATATAGATATATAGATAGATATATATATATATAGATATATAGATATATAGATATATAGATATATAGATATATAGATATATAGATATATAGATAGATATATAGATATTCTCTCTGAAACAAGAAGTTCATAAGACAGGGACAAAGACATCAGAAAAAATACAGTAAACTTGAAGTACATTCCCTGAAGGAACACTCTTTGTGAAAATGCAATTTCCTTTATTGTTTTTAAGGTGCTGAAATTTAAGATGTAATAAAACATGAATACCAATTTGGAAGCATTAGTTGCTCCTAGCAACCTTGAGAATGCATTATGCTTCATTTTCCCTCTCCATCATCTCTGCAGAGGCTGAGCAAGGGAATGAGCAACAGCACGTGCTTGCTGAACCAATATACACATCTGACCTCCTTTTCCCCTTCTCAGGAACAATAAATTATCATTAAAATTATGGCTGTAGGTATGATACTCTCGAGCAGTGCATCTCAGCTCAGGAAGAAATTCACCCTCGTGCCACAGTTTGACATTATAAAGCAGTGCATTTCAGCCCCAAGGCAGCTGAGTGGATTTCCCAGAGGACAGCACTGTTTGCATTTTGAAAGGCTGGCTTAAAGATTACCAAATTAATAAAATATTTTTAACATAAATCAGCATCAGTTTAAAGAAAACCCAGATTCCCTTGTGCAGAAGGGAATAGAGCAAACTGCATATGATAGAAAGAGAAGGTGAGATATTAATATTGAGCTGACAGGGTGTCAAAATTGCTTTTTAAACTAGACTTGAAAAGTTTGCTTCATTTTTTTTAATACAGCTAATTTTTCTCTTCATCTTCCTCTAACACCACTCAGAGCTGCTGCTGCTGAGGAATCAAGATATGTGGATGTCTGTAAACTTCAAGAAACACTTGTCAAGCCCCACTGCAACATCCAGTCATCAATTTAATTCACATTGCATTATTCATTAGATATTCAAAGAGAGCAACAGAGTGGAAAGAACTGGAAATATGTATCAGACCTAAATATACCCGTCTAAAAATTCACACCCAAGAGATTTCTCAACTGAGAAAAAAAAAAAAAAAAAAAAAAAAAAAAAAAAAAAAAAAAAAAGAGGAGAATTGTATTGCCATTGTGCTACAGGGTTCCTATATCATCCATACATTTAGGGAGATTTGGGGATGGAATGCCAGGACAAGGGGGAATGGATTCCCACTGCCACAGGGCAGTTTTAGATGGGATATTGGGAAGGAGTTTTTCCCTGTGGTGGTGGTGAGGCACTGGCACACCCAAAATCCCTGGCAGTGTCCAAGGCCAGGTTGGATGTGCCTTGGAGCCACCTGGGATAGTGGAAGGTGTCCCTGGTGGAACTGGATGATCCTAAAATCCCTTCCAACCCAAACCAGGATTCTGTGATCCTGTGGCAGTCAGGACTCAAGACAGGACAGTGGTGGATGGGCCAGGAAAGGAGATGCTCATGCAGAATCCTTGAGGGCTTCACTCAGAATTTTCTCCTAAAAGAAAGGAAACAAGACCATCATAAGTTCCATGGAAAATAACAGGTAAAAAAAAAAAAAAGGAAAATAGGTAACACCAGTGAGAAACTTTTACAGGTGTTTGACCCAGACAGACAGGAATAGGCACATCAAGGCACTGCACAGATTTTGCTCTGCTCACTAGCTGATGAGACAGAGCTGCTTAGCAGGAATTCCAGGAGAAACATCATCCTTACACCACCTCCAGTTCAATTCTGAAGGGCCTGCAATATGGGTTGCTATTGCAGATGAATTTCTGAATCTATTATAGGCATGTGAAATACCAATCTACATAAAAGGAAAAAAAAAGGGATAGAAAAACACTGTAACAGCCAAAGTGATGCAAGTCCTTGTTATTCCTCTCACTGTGACACTCATTTCTCCATCCTTCTCTTTTCACTGCTGATACTTGGGAAAGGAAAAATCAAACAAGCACCACCACCTGAAGAAAAAAAACCTGCTAAATTTCATGCTTATTTAGTTTGCAGCAGCTTAAACAAAAACTGAGCATTTGGAAGACAGTAGGAAATGATCCTAATACAGTTATCATCTGAATTTTATGTCTTTGGGGTTTTTTAAGAATCACTGGATGATTCCTTGCACAACTGACCACTGACCACTTTTTTCCTAATCTTCCTTTTGCTGCTCATATCCCTTTAGAAGCCCTTTTTGTTGCCCTTTACATCCATTTCCAAATCCAAAATCTGGGCTTTAGCTTTTCTAACCCCACCCCTACATCCTCAAACTGGCAACCCCTTTGGGGTATTAGGAATGCAACTACTAAAATTAATTTCTGAAGCCTGAAAACCTTGTAAGTTTTCAGTTTTAGCTCTCTTATGAAAAAATAAAACAGCCTTCTAAAATAAAGGGTATATCTTGTTTGGCTGGTCCCTGTAAGGGCTCTCCCAATATGTCACTATATCTATAATCCCACCTTTTAATTTCTATTTGAGCAAGTAAAAATAACTTTTTAAAATTTACCTTGGGGAATGCCAGATTGTTTTCAGCCTCCTAGGAATCAACTTCTTATCTTTTCTATCACCACAATTATCAAAATAGATGATTTAAAATTTCTGTGACTGATCAAAGCCTGTCCTCATTCTTCCACCCAGCACACAGTTTTTCCTTTAAATCAATTATTTGCCCAGATCTGCTCACAAAGTAATACTTTTTTCTGGTTTTAGCTAATTAGATTTTGCCAGGTCTTGTGCATTTTCAGTTGTTCAATCTCTATCAATCACTTTAATTGGAGCAAAGAAGCAGAGGTTTGCATGAACTTGCTATTCAGTGTAGTCAGCTAGGCTGTCAAATAAGTTAGATTGTGCTTGTTTTCCATTTTATTTATTTATTTCGAGCAATATTGATGAAATTGCAAGGGCTGATATGATTTAGAGGTACTGTTTTGATTGAGGAGTAACAGGCAAATTAATGATTATTGCAAGGTAATGTGAAGCATAATTTTGCAAGTGTCATCTACTTTTTAAATATCCAAAAATCAGTTTTTCCCCCTTTATGTCTCCTGCCTGTATCCAAAAAAAACCTGAAATTAGGCATATTCATGCATTACATCCATTTCTACTCATTTTCATGAAGCCTGACTGCAATCAGACTTTGCTGAAGTGCAACCTTGTTCTGAAAAGCAATGTTCAGTCACTTGAACTTCAAAACCCTGTTGTATTACCCCACAGCACAAATCCTGCCTCTCTACCAGGGAGAAGGAACTGCCATTAATTATTACTGCACCTCTCCATTCCCCAGGTCCTGGGAGTTAAAAGACAATAATTGCTGCCATGCAGCTAAATTAAAAGTGTTGTGCAAGCTTGGTATTGGCACCTTGCAGCTCAGTTATTTTCAGGGGTGGTTGTTTAAGGGGCTGGTTAAATTAATTCTCTACCAATTCCTCTTCATGGATTTCCCTCTCAGTGGGAAATTTAAACTTATTAAGTGCCTTTCCATTGTCAGTGTCCATTGAAAATGGACAATTTAAAAAAATCTCAGGTTGACAGGGAGTTTATATGGGAAGCAGTCATGAACTATATGCTCTTTGGCATCATCTATAAACAAGATATTCCAGATAAAAAGCCTTCCCAAGGAAGAGATATCAACTACCCTCCTAGAAAGTACCACACTGCTGCTATACTGCACACTTCATGCAAGAACTGCCTGGTGTTTGGGTAATTAAACAATACACATCTCTTGCTGGCCACATCAGTTCTGCAGCTAAAGATAAACAAGGTGAAATATGCTAAAGTTTGGTTTGCTCCTGGAATGCTTGGGGAAATTTAGGAGAACCATATGGTGAAACAATCTGGCTGTGTTAATTTCATTCTCACAGACTAAGTTATGTAATTCCCAATATATAGTCCTCTTCAAAATTAAAATGTTTGCCTAATGCATGAAGTTCAAACAGTCTTCAAACTTCCAGAGCCAAGTCCTGGGAAGTAAGTGAGTTAAAGTTTGTTTATGTCACTCACTACTTCTGAATTTCACACTTAAAAAACAACTCTGCTACCAGATCTCCAAGATTAAAATTACTCTAGAAATTAATAATCTAAAATTAGCCTGTTTCTGAGCACAGTACCAAGTCCACCTACAGGAAAGTGTATTTATTTCTTGCTTCTAAAAGTTGGAGTAAAACTGTGTGTGAGGTTGAAAACTATTTATTTATTAATTAATTAGTGGGAGCCACATGGGCAACTGAACATTGTTATCCAATGTATTTCATTGTTTGGTGGTGAGAAGAAGGTATTTATCAACAAAGTGAGATTTGAAACTGTTTATTATTGTTTATTCTTTTTATTGTTTATTATTAAAGAATCAGCCCAAGTTATGAAAGTCCACTGGCAAAGATCTTCTGAGCTGTTGGTAAAAAATATTTGCAGAGCCAGAATTTGGATTCCATGGTTCCAGCTGGGGATATTCCCTGATTTCATCATTCCATGAAATGCATTTCTGACACTGATTTCTAAAGAGTGTTTGTTGATAAATCTGCATTATTTATGTTTAGACAGATGGAAAACACACGAAACAAACCCAAACTTACTCATCTCTAAGAAGTATTGTGCTTGTACAGAAATTGATGCAGGTTACTTTGTACAAATTGGATTGGTTTCAGGAACTGTGAAGTGGGTTTTGCTCCTGCTCACTCTCTACAGATAATTCCCAGAATCTGCAATACTCATATTCAATCTGAGCAAATCCTACCAGACTGGAATAAGTATTAATCCACAGAAATTATGGTGTGCAACCAATTATATTTCAATCCATTTCAAGTCTACCTATGTCCCTAATTGGTGGATAATCTTTTGAAATTATTTCTGCAATCATCCAAACAAAGCAGTCTGATAATGCACAGCATTTTCTGGATGGACAGTGGTACCTTTTTCTTCCTGGGAAGTTATGTGGGCAGTTAATTACTTCAGCCCAAATTGATAAACCTCTAAATGGCAAAACATCCTTAGATTCATACAATCAAGGAATCATTTAGTTGACAAGATTAGAAAAGATCAGTAAATCCCACCTTTGCCCAAATTCCCCATTCTCACTAAACCATGACACACTTGCTGGCTGTCAACATCCATCACTTTATTTGTATTTATATAAAATTTACTTAATTTATCTGCTCTACAAAACTGCCTCATTAGAAGAGGAGACAGGATTTGTAATGTTTCTGTGAAAGATCAGGTGGATGGCAGAGCTGAGATATGGATTCCAGGCTTGTCCTGCTGTGCAGAAAAGAGACTGAGCAGGGCAGGAGGGAAAGGAATCATGAGGAATCATTTCTCCCAGCATGATCCCTGGGGATGGTGACACAGGCAGCTCAAGGCTAACAAAGCCCAGCTTTGGCAATGGATTTATGGGAGCTGTGGGACCTTTTATCACAGAACTGTAAGGGAAAACTGAGCAGGAATATCAGAGAGCAAAGTGCTGGAGGGTCAGGAGAGGTGTTTAATGACATGTTTTCTCTCCTGAACATCTTTGGTCAAAGACAGGGACAACAATATATTCAGGGGAGTGTGTACCATTGCCTTTTCCTTGTGTTTTCCCCTCTGAACCTGCCTTTACCCACTTTTGAAAAAAAAAAAGATTCTGTCTAAATGACCACTGAGCTGCTGCACTGCAGCTACCCTGGTGCTTGTTAGGGAGTTTCAGTGTGAAACTCTTCAATTTATTCTGTAGAGCAGCATTTATTGCAGTAAGGCTCCATCACCATTCAGCTTAGAGTAATTATTCCTGCTTTTACCCAAGAAAGCTCAGCAATCCATCTTGACCAAGAGAAATCCATGTATTTTGTAAAAAGTGGCCCTGTCAGAGCTCAAAGCCCTTACCTACAGCAAAATCCATGTTAATGTTGCAGAGCAATCTATATGTGCTTGTATGAATGCATTACCTATTGATTAGGGAATTTGAAATAGTCATGATGGAGATGTTTAGAAAACTGATAGTAAAACTAGTTTTAAAATTAAAAAAAAAAAAATAAACTTCATTAAATTCCTTCAAGGACAATAAATTTCCTAACCAGTTGTTTGTTCTTACACATTATTTGCCATCATCTTTACAAATACAGAGCTGCTGGTTTTCAAAAGTTGCTTTTAAATTATCTATAGGCACTGCTACCATGGAGCTGGTGCCATGGAAATGGTGGAGATGGACACAGCCCTCCAAGATTCTTGGTCACTTAGGCCTTGAGAGGTTTGCGAGGAAAGAAGTTAAAACCAACATGAACCTTTTTAATATCTTCAATGTTTTTTCTTAGTTGCATTTGTGATGTTTTTATGTTTCTGCCCGAATCTCCTAAAGTGAAACCACAGCTGTTCCTAATACTAATTTGGTTTTCTGGCTTGACTAAACATCCTTGCTGTCTCTTGAGGGGGAGGTTCTGCCCTTTTACAGCCCCTTATGCTCATCTTTTCCTTGGCCTGGCAATTTTTATCACTTGCCTGTCTCCCATTTGTTGCAGTCTCAGTGGTCACATTGCTCATTCTTCTGTGCCAGCGTGTCTGGATCTGCCAGCCCTGTTCACAGCCCCTGGTTACTACACTTATTAGTTTGTTCTGAGCCAAAATATATTAATTATATTGTCTAATAACAATTTATAGGTGTCACATGCCTCATGGAGAATGACTTTTACAGGTGCTGCTGTTTGTTGCAGAGACCATCCTGAAATGATCCACTGGAGCAGTTTAAGTTCACATCATAAAATGAACTGTTTGAAAACCACATTCGTGCCAGAAACCCCCTAAGGCAGATTTCCAGCATAAAAACTGACACTCAGAGCTACCAGAGCCAACTCTGGAAGTTGTGAGCATAACCTGAGCCAGTTTTGGCCTCTCTGTCAACCACATGAAACACTTTTGTGTGTGGATACAGGACAAATTCCAAGTGATGAGGGATCTTGTTAATGCAGACACAGCTTAACAGACACAAAGCTTGAAATTCTCCTTCCATTAACAGCACTGACTACCAATCCAATGAAATACTTCTTTATCATCCAGAAATAAAAAGTGAAATTTTAATTCACCATTTGCAGTATTTATAAGTCCCAGAAGTTATTTTCATTATTTATTCTTTCTAAAACAATCACTTTGCTACCCAGACAAAAGCAGGTGGAGAAACCTGTCCAGAGTTATTTAAACTGATCTGTAAGAATTTATGTTTTTTTGCCATGCTGCTAGATATGCCTGCTCTGCCAGATACAAATAATCTGGATTTATTCCTTTAGCTGCTCTCTCAGGCCCCAGAACTTCATTATGGCTATAACCTCCAATTCTTACCATCTAAATTGCTAATTGTTTGGCTAATTCCTATCTTAAGAAGTGGGTGAAGATAAAGAAGCTCCCATCAGGGATGTAATAGGATAGAGAGCTCCAGTCAGTGATTTCAGTTGCCAGGATTTTTAGAGGATGGGGGGAAGTGTACAGGGCTGCTCTGCTGTGAAAATATATTTAAGGAGGGGAAAAACACTTGCACAGGCAGAGAGGAGTGAAGGGAAGAAAGTGAGATACAAAATGCAGACATGAAAAAAAGGAGGGGGAGAGGATTTTCCAGGTGCTGGGGCATGTTTTGGAAGAGACCTCAGTGTCTGTGAAGAGCACCCTGGCAAGAACTGAGCCCAACCCTGAGAAGGGAGCAGGGTTATCCTGCAGGATTGCAGCTCGTGGGCACAAACAGGAGGAAAATGGGAGGAGAAAGGAGGGACAGAGGTGAAACATCATGGATCAACCAGAGCTCCACATTCTCCATCTCTTCTGTGCTGCTTGGGGAAGCTGCAGAGGAGCTGGGAATGAAGGTGGGCTTTTAATTGACTTCTCACTGCCCAACCCTATTTTAATTGGCAATTAGTTGTATTAGCTTCCCCCAGATAAGTCAGTTTTGCCCATGTAGGTAATTGGGAAGTGATCTCCCCACTTTCATCTTGACCCAGGGGTTTTTCATCTTATTTTCTTCTCAAAGCTGAGAGAAGGAGTAAAAGAGCAGCTGGGTGGGTGTCTGGCAGCACAGCTAAAATTGGACAGGCATTTCAGGGGAAAGGAAAGGAAAGGAAAGGAAAGGAAAGGAAAGGAAAGGAAAGGAAAGGAAAGGAAAGGAAAGGAAAGGAAAGGAAAGGAAAGGAAAGGAAAGGAAAGGAAAGGAAAGGAAAGGAAAGGAAAGGAAAGGAAAGGAAAGGAAAGGAAAGGAAAGGAAAGGAAAGGAAAGGAAAGGAAAGGAAAGGAAAGGAGAAAGTGAATGTGAAGAAATAACTCCCTGAAATATTAAGCCTTCACTTTATTGCTGATACTTTGTTTTCACTGGCTTTATAAACCCACAATATCCTTGTGCCTTCTAAGATTTCTGCAGGAATTGCTGCCTATGTTACCCCTCAGTCTGACCCCAGCTCCCAGGGCTGAGTCTCTGCCAAATCACTTGACATTCTGAATTTAACATTTTCTAATTCCAATCACTGAGAGATTTCATGGTGCTGTGGCCTGTGGGTGACACCTAATTCAATTCTGTCACTGTCCCTCTCTTTCCAGCAGTTTTCCTTATCCAAAATGAAGAATTGGAATTCAAATTGGAAGTGAAAATTTCATACAGCTACTCAAGTGTTTTACTCTGGATTTTCTTGTTAGAGTGGTACAAGGGCAGATAACTATTTATGTTTTCTTACAGAAAACTACAGAGGCTGCAATATTTAAAGCTGCTTATGAACCTGGGTAACCTTTATGTCTTCTTTTCTTGTTTCTTTTTTTTTTTTTCCCTTTTTTTGGGGGGTGGGGGGGGAAAAAAACACATCACTGTAGTGAGTGAATGTAAAGTGTTCATTTAAACAGTGCCAGAAACGATTTCTCAAACAGTAAATCAGAAGCATATAGATTTTAAATCTGAGCATGTAGGCTTTGTTCTCCTCTACCTTCCCAGGCTTAGGAGTAAATGTAAACTGCACTTTTAGATGTTAAAACATGATTGGTACATAATGTAGTCTTTTCATTCAATTCAATAGCTGCAAGACAAGAAATGGGTTCTTCAAAAGAATGTAAAGGGGAAAAAAAAATCCCAGGGCATTTCAGCTTTACTTTAATAGACTGAAGATAATACAAGTACTTGAAGCAACCCCAGGGGAAGCTTGGTAAGACCAAAATGAGAAAAATAAATAAATATATAAAACATAGGAACAGAACCTACATTTTGTGCCACATTTTTAGGAAGACTTTTTTTTTTAAGGATTTTTTATTTTTTCAAGTATATCCCTCTAATTTCCTGTTCAGTTGTTAAATATACCTATTGAAAGAATATATTGAGCCATTTCTCTGATTGAATTTGCTGTTCATTCTAATCTATTAGTAGCCAAAAGGCAAAAGTACCAGTTCTTAATTATTTTGCTGGTAGGATGGATGGAGCCAGCTGAAATTAAAAGACAGGAATTGTTGATTTAAGCATTGCTATATTGTTTCAATATAGCCACTTAAAATATTTTAAGGATAGTCTAATAGTGTTTAAATGTTAATGCTTCATTCCTTCTTTGCAATTAATTTGGCATGGTGTCCCTAATGAATGAATTATTAGGTAAAACTAACAAATTTGACCAATAATTGAAGGCACTTTCTCAATTAAAAGGGGCTCCTACTTGTTTTCCCTTGTTTCCTGCCAGTTCCTTCAGGCACTGGAATGTCATGTTGGGTCACCCCAAAGCTTCTCCAAGCTGAGCATTCCCAATTATCCCAGCTTTTCCTCTGCTCCATCCCTCTGCTCATCAAATCCAGCCACTCTAGAGTAGCAACCCATTCTTCTTCCATGTTGCTTTTACCTGGTCAATCAGAAACTTTCAATTTTGGTAGAAAAGTGAGGAAAAACTATTTTCTTTCATGGCAGTTGCAGGATCAGGGTCTAAATATTTGTGTTTGCCTTGTGAAGTTTTCAATGTCACATAAATAAATGAGCACACTACTGCAAATTAAATGTTATGTTGCAACTAATTCATTTGCAATCATTTAGCACTCACTAGATTTTACACTAATTGCTCTATGAGATTAATGAATTTACAGAGCTCTTTGAGTCTCACATTTCTTTACAAAGCACATTGCAAGGAGCCAATAAAAGTGGCTCACAAGCTACATCTGGTGTGAGACATCTTCCACTGCCTAGAGACAGTGAATGCCATGCTCTGGAGTTTTCCATGAGTAGCCTGCCTCAAATGTAAAAAACCCAACCCAGAACTGTGTATTTTTTAAAATTTTCTTGGGTTTCTTCTTATTATTTTATTGGATGACTCAAGGAGAGTCAGCATATAGATCTTTAGGTATGTGCTGTCTTTTTCCCATTATCAGGGTAGAGTGCTGGCTTTTTGGAGAATACATTTTAACAGCTCTGTTCAAGAACAGAAGCCCTGAACTTTAAAAATTAGAGGTTAAAATCTATCTGGTAGAAAAATGAATGATTCTATATTCAAAAGGAAAGACTGTTTGTCTAAGTTGGAATTCTCCAACTCGTTTTCACAGAGAGCTCATTGATATTTATAGAAGTAACACATACAACCACACATATCCCTGAAATTTCAGGCTAAATTGAGATCACTGCTTTTATTTCCATTGGAGCTGTTGTGTTGAAATCACTGGGGATTCATGCTAAGAAAAAGAGCTGTGGAGAGGCATAAGTTGTATTTAATGTCTGGATATGCATGGTGCACTGGGAGTTTTGTAATCAGAACAGCAGCATGTGGGCAAAAGCTTTGTCTACTGGGTAGTCAGAATTTCCAAAAGAAAAAGAAGATTGGTTTAGGGAGGCCTTGTGAAAATGGGGTTTGTGGAATTATTTATTCCTGGTCTATTTGGATGTAATCTTTCATGACAAATATGAATTTCCAGGTTAAATTTCCCTGGTTTCTATTTCATTATTTAGGCACGCTGGTTCAAAGTCAGAGAAGCATTTTTTTTCTCCCAGAGTAAATGAAATTAACTTCTTCCACGTAGTTTTGCAATCTTAACACAATTAACATGTTCTGAACCATTTATAAACAGGCAGATGGTGCCATCATCTTGGGGGCTTGGAGCAACCACGAAATATGTCCCTGCACACAGCAGGGGTTGGAACAAGATGATCTACAAGGTCCCTCCCCACTCTGGGATTTTGTGATTCATGATCAAGAACAATATACAATTGTGTGAGTCCTCCAGAGTTTCCATTGTAATTTCCCTTCCACTTTTTCTTGCAGGTTGTTGGGATTTTTTGGGAATAGAGTCTGTAAGCATGGCTTTGCCTCCAGGAGGTGACAGTGTGAGTAGGGATTTATAGCAGGTCACCTCTAACCATCAGCTCCTTTAGATAAAGATGAGTTAAACAATTGCAAAGTGAGGATAAAGATGCAGAGAGGAGACTACAGTTTAGCATTCTGCATGCAGTTTAAATGACTGGTTCTGCACTGAAATGCTCCTGAAAACTGTTTTACACTGTTTCCATAAAAATCAGTAATTTTCTTTCCATATTAGTTCTGTGTTCTGGGAAGCAGCTGACAGCTGAATGGTTTGATTCTTCCTGCCCCTCACACTGTTCACATCCCTGGCTGCTGCTTTGAAATATATTTTCATTTATTATTGACTTCCAATTTGATATTAATTTGCAACAGAAAGAGATTATCAAAATCATATCAAGGGAAGACTGCTCCTACCTCAGTGCAATGTCCTGTTGCTATGGGAACAGAGAAGTGCTGAGGTTCACACAAGTACCAAAGTCTGGAGCAATTCTGGATGACATCTGATGTCTACATGTATGAACACACAGCCACAGACACAGGTGTACAGACAGAAAATATCCACATCTAAGAGCTGCTGGCCATGATGTGAAAGGAAGATGCTCCTGGTTGTGACACCTTGCCTGGGTCTCAGCCTCTTGCTGCACAAACAATGAGCATTTCTCATGTCTGATCAAGTGTTATCATTGCAGAGCCCTAAAATCTGGAGAAAACCTGCAGTGATTCCAGGCACACCAGGCAGCACCTGGATTCATCTCAAGAGTCCTGCTGCTCATGCTGTATCTCACTTCCAGCTGCTCCACACCAGACAGCTTTGAGGGAGGTAGAAAGTAGCTTAAAATAACAGAATCGCCCAGAATTCCTGGGATCATCGTAAAGATAAGAACCTCTGTGCTCTGAAGCATGTCAGATTAGGGCAAGTTGTTTGAAATTCATTCAGGTCTCTGCTACACTTCCACATTCTGTGTTTCATCTCTGAGGGAATCATGGAATCACAGAATCACTGGGGATGGAAAACACCTCTGAGATCATCCAGTCCAACCTATGTCCTCAAGTGCCACACTCACACATCTGTTGAACACTTCCAGAGGGGATATGAGCTGGATCAAAATGTTTTCTGATCTTTACCTGCTCAAACAATCAATGCCAAAGACCTTGGGGTTAGCAGGGAAGATTTATCTCCCTCCCATGGATCAAGCTTTTGTATACATGTAACTATACCCATCTCTTGGATGATTCATCTGAAATTCCAGGGAAGAATCCCAGAATCCCAGAATGGGTTGGGTTGGAAGGAACCTTAAGGATCATCCCTTTCCACCCTCCCACCATGGGCAGGGACTCCTTCCACCAGCCCAGAAATTAATAAGTATGATGTACATCAGTGAGTAACTTATGCAGATAAAGTCGTATTTTACCATTATTTTCCATCACCACTTCTCATGGCTGCTGGTGTCATTGTTATTTTTTTTTTGTTAGGTTTCAAAATTTTACTGATTATTATATCTTCCTCTTAATTATGAACATTAGTACAGCAGTACTGACATGAGGTCAGTCCCAAGCTATCCTATCTGTTGTTCCCTAAAAATAGTAATAATCAATTCACTGAAAACTCCAAGCAGAAAAAACACTGATATTACTGAGAAGAGGAAAAAAATGACATTTATTTGAAGTTTTAACTGAATTTTCCCTTTCAGTTGCATGCCTCTCACACATTGGGCTGGGATTTATTTGGTTGTTTGGCTGTTTATTTTGCAGTGATAAGAGCAAGCAAAACACACCTCAGACAGTCAGTGAGGCAATGAAACTTAATTGATGAGCACTTGTACCTCACTGCATCACCAAAGGATTAACTTCTCATAACCTGACAGGCAGAAAGATGTTAATGCTATCAAAGCCTGCTTCTCAAATCTGAATGAGTGTAAAATATTGGTATTTTCTTCTTCCAAAGCAGCAAAGACTTCCAGTGAAATTAAGCACTTGAACTGGTCATAATCCTGTCCTGTTCTCTGACTGGGTAGATGGTTTTGATTTGTACTGATGAGGAGAGATAGTAAAGAACAATTCCCTCAGGACTTTGGGGTGCATCTCATCAGGCCCCACAGATTTACAGATGTTCAGGTTCCCCAGGTGTTCATGAACCTGATCTTTGCTTACAGTGGGAGGGACTTTTCTCCCCGAGCCCCCATCCTGCTGTGCAGCCACTCCAGAGGTGTGGAAACAGAGGCAGCCATTGAAAACTGAAACAAAAAAATCTGTTAGCTCCTCAACCCTTCTCCTCATCCATTTTTACCAGTTTCCCAGCCTTGTTTATCAAAAGGTGACACCTTCTTTCACCTCCCTTTCCTGGTTACCAGACCTGAAGAAGACCTTGCTGATATTCTTCATGTCTCTTTCCAGGTTGAGTTCCAGCTTTTCCTTCCTCAGTCCTTCCCTACACAACCAAATGTCAACCCTGGACTCTTCCCAGGCCACCTGGCCATGCTCTCCCTGCCTGGCCATTTTTCCCTCTCCCTTTGGTCTCTCTCAGCCTCCTGGGGCCCTCCTTGCCCCATTTCTTGTTCCTGGGGACCACTGGCTCTGGCATTCCATGGAAGATTTCCCTGAAGATCTGCCATCTCTGTCCAGCTTCCCAGGGGATTACATTTACCATCTCCTTGAAGAGTGGAAGTTTGTTTTCCTGACTTTAGTCCTTACCTGGCACTGGGTGATGTGTTCAGTGATTCAGGGACCACACTGGCAGTGCTGGATTGATGGCTGGACTGGATGAAGTTGATGGTTGGAGGATTCTAATTTCAGTTTTGTCTCAGAATGTTTTGAGTGCATACCTAAAAAATTCAATAATTTTTTTTTCAACAAAGGTCCAGCTAAAAGCTAATCACAAAAAATTTAGAAAGAGATAGCAATCTCAGTGCAATTTAAGAACTCCCTGGAAGTTTCTAAAGCTTTAGAATTCCTTCTTCTTTAAAACCACAACTGACAATTACAGTGCCCAGAGAACTGTGCAACTCTGTGTGCACAACTTTGCAAGCAGACATGGAGTTAATTAATTTAAAATACAGAAAGGAGTGTAAAAACACCTCAAGTAGCACAGTGGTTTTAAACAAGAAGGAACTTTAAACAAGAAATGCCAGAACCAGATGTCTCTTAATCACTGCAGGTGAATCCTGTGGGCCCACAGCTTTCCCAGGAGTGGTTGCAAACTTACAGAAAATGCTTTTATTTAGAGTAAATACAGATGTTAAGCATGTTTTAAGAAAAGCTCTCTGTGTTTTTTAACAATACTGTTTGGAGCATTACTTCAGTGTGAATTGCATGGATAAAAGAAGCCCTGAAAGGAGAAGAGGGTCAGCCTGGACATGTCTGGTATAAATTTGCTGTTTTGCAATTACAGGCTAATTGCTTTCGTGTATTTTCACAAGGAAGGAAACATGACATAAAGGGAAATGAAAAATAAAATCACATGTTATAAACTTCCTGGATTTACACTTTAAATGTGTTCAGACTCATAAACCACTTCTTTCCCCCTCAAAACTCGTCAAGGTCTGTGACCAGGGTTCTCAGACTGGAGGTTCTGAGGATGCTGAGCTGGGTAAGTGGAGGCTGGGAGTGCATCATCTTTCACTGATTGAAGTGCTAAATTCCTCAGAGCACAACAAGTTAAGGACTAAGTAAATAATCGATTAGCTGTCAGCCTTCCTGGGCATCCTCAGGAAAGGGATTAGTGACAGCCAGGGGCAGGAGTAGTGAGTCATGCTTCTACAAATACCTTTTGAATCGGGACAAAAAACTCCCAGGAAACATCTCTTCCATTTCAAAGCAGGCTTTAAGGCAATGGCAGTGCAGAAAAAGCTGTCTCTCTTCTCTCTCGTGCTTTTCTTAATTAATTTTTCATCAATAAAAGAAAACAGACTCGAAAAAATTAGAAATAGTATCAATATGTTTCTGCTGCACTGATTAAAATAGGCAAGGGCTATTTGGGAAAGCAATTCCACAGATTAGGACGGCAGGATTCCATCTGGATATTGAACCAATTATATTTGTATTTAAACAAATGTGCCAGACAGAAGGGATGGAAATTCTCCACATCTTCCTGGCAGCCAGCAGAACTTGCTGAGAAGCTTTTTATTGTTTGGTTTGTCAAATAACTTATTTTATTAAATATTAGCTGTACCCAGAAATAAAACCCAATAACTTTGCACTTCAGGGCCACACACATCAATCCCTTTATCCAAGTCCACTTTTATACACTGTGCTTTTTGCCACATCCTAAATCAGACATCACTTCTGTGTCTGCTGACACTCTGCACCTTGTTCTTCCTTCACAACTCCTTCCAGCTTCAGAACTCTTCCAGGTCCCCCATCTATTATTAGACTATAAGGGAAATTTCTGTTTCATTGGAAAAGACTTTGGTGTGGGTGATTTCCTAAGGTTTCACTTTCTGTGTGACAGCCCTCACAGCCTGAGGCTTCACAAAGAAACAGTTCTTGTGGCCAATAATTGACCAATTCCAATAATTGTGATTTAATTATGAGCTCCCATAGACCTTTTTATAAGTATAAATTCAAGAGGCACTTCTCATGAAGAAGTGTTTCTTCCAGCATCTTCAGGCACTGTTTGCTTAATAAACTATAAAATATTTTATAAAGTTAAAATATAAAATATTTTCAAAAATAACTGCATTTGTGCATTTCCTAAATCATTGCAACTTAAACAGTTCACAAACCTGCTCTGGACAGTATTATTTTCTATGTCTCTAAGTAAAATTGCAAAAATTCCAATTTCAGGTGTCCCTATGTTTTCCATGAAGTATATTTTAAAAATTTCTCAAACAAAACAAACAGGAGTTGCATTAAACAAATACTGAGAAAAAGCACTTAAATTCTTGGATTTTTTAAAGTTTCTCTCTTAAACTTACAGCTACAAAGCTGATATTCACTGATGCTGTGAGCTGCAAACAGGAAGTCATAAGAACTTTTTAGATTATTATAAAACAGAGCATTTACACGACCAGTTTAGATTCTGGATATATTTATTGTACAACCTGGTTGATGCTCTTTGCCAAAACTATTCCTGTTTTTCTGTCAGTGTCCTTCAGGAATAACAGATTGGAGGCTGAGGCTTATTTTTCAAATCAGTACATGTGTTATACAAATCAGCAACACAAAAATTGAGGCTTTGCTTAAAAGCAGTTTTGTTCAGTCCTTGTTCACAAGCTGTTGACATTTGCAGTCAGGGAGGTGCTCAGTCCTTCATCATGATTGCTCACTTAAGTTCCTGTGCAAAAACACAAACCATTATCTTCTGCACTTGCATTAATTGGAAAAGACAATTCAGCAAGTTTTCTTCTCTTTTTTTTTTTTTTCTTTATTTCTATTTGTTGTCCATTTGGGTAAAGTCTATTCACTAAGATTTGTAGAAAGCAGATGTGATTATGCTTTAATGCGTTCAGACTTCATTGCTTATTGAAATATTTGCATTACTTTGAATTTAGAAAATAAGCTGAAGCTTTTAATGGACTTTGAATAGAAAGATACAAAGAATCTCAATCTTCACTGTTTCCTACTAATTACAAATTCTGTTTCCATAAGAAGGTTTAATGTTTCTGCCTAAAATTAACCGTGCATGCCTTTTAGAATGTGTATTTAAAAGACCTCCTGCTGCTGCAGGAGAATTTTATTTTGTAGAATTCTTGTAAACATGGAACATTTAACTTGTGCATCTGCTTTGGATAATGGAAAATCCCTGGTATATACAGATGCAAGCGTGTACACACAGGCACAAATATATATATATATGTATATGTAAAATATATTGTCCTCCTGCACAGAGGAGGGGTTCAAACCATGAAAAATTAAAATATTAAATTAATTTCAAAGCATTTTGGATCACTTTATGAACAGCATTTTGCTTCTCCTTTTCTTAGTTTGCATATGAAGAAGCTGTTTTTGTTGGAGCCAAGTTACCTGGATTTCATCCCAAATTTGCCCTAAACCAGGACAGTCATTTAGGAAATGGGTATGGGACTCATTTTCCAAGAAATACCAGACAGCCACACTTCTGTCAGCAAACCTTTTCTCTTTTTAGACCAAACTGATTCTTCTTATCTAGAAATAAATGGAATGTAGATTGAGTTATGCATCCTGTTTATACAGTTAAAGGACCCCAGACCCCACAGTAGATGTACACAATACATATTTTCTCATCCAGTGCAGATTTGGATGTAGTTTTTAATCCAAGTGTGTGAAACTGCTAAATAAATGTTCCTAAATATCTCAAACACTTATGAATATGCTGCCAGAAAGATTTTTTAATTGAAAAAAAAGACTGATTTATGATCTTCTTTCATTGCTACTTTCCTGGGGTTTTTTTTTCCTTTTCCACTGGCACAATACAGAAGTCCTGAATTTAACCACATAAACACTGATGAACAATTTTGTCCATGAGTATGTAGGAAAACCCATTAAATTCTTCACATTGTGTAACAGTCAATAGAGCTCTGACATTTTCTTTTACTAAAGATGACAGTGTCTATCAAATCAGAAGAGACAAATTTTTTTCCTCTAAGACAAAGGGGGGTTAGCACAGACAAAATCCTACCAGAAGAAACCTCTCAGTGAAGAACAGTTGTATAATGATCTAGCTCCTCAATTCTCATTATTTATGCTGCCCCCTTGTTTTCTAAAAACCATATAAGGATAATTTTATTATTTTTTAAATATCATGTCTTTCTTCATTGTTCCTAGGAGGCATTTTAATGGAGATAATTGAATTTCAATTAATTCTCCATATGCTGTTCTAGATTATAGTTGCTTACTGCTGCTGATGTGGGCCTGTCATTACTCACACCCTGCCTCAAATTCAGCTCTGTGTGACCATTTTCTAAGCCTTGTGTGAACACATTCCATTTATTACTCATCCAGGAAGGTGCCACAGAAAGCTCTCTAAAGCCTGGTTCTCTTTGGGAAATATTGTGCTCTTTTATCAGCTTGTGCTGTTTTATGGCCAATAATAAAAATAATTTCAGAGAAAATTAAACCAGTGTTGGTAGAGGGTTATTATATCATATTTTGGGGGTTTTTAATTCTCAAATTATGAGGAATGGATGCCTGAATAAAATGGAGATTCTGAGGGTTTCTGTTTCTAGCTTTGCCTTGGTCAAGTTGGTCAAGGACTAAGTAATGTTAAGCTGAGATCTAAAACCAAGATCTGCCCAAGGCTCAGAGGATAAAACTGATAGAAACTTTGTGGATTGCCCACTGATGCTCTAAAACATCCTGGAAGAGAAGCTGGGGCAGGAATTTGGATATTAATGGTAGAATCCATATCATACTAAATTACATCTGGGTCCTGTTTCTCTGGGATTGAGAACTTTTCTCACCTTCATGCACAGGGAAACATTTGAGTAATTAATGTTTTCCTCATAGAGACCTTAAAGCACAATGGAGTGGCAGTGAAGAAGAATCCACTTTCTCTGTCAGCTTAGATCTTGAAAATACCTTCCCTCCACAACTGCCTGAAAGGGAATTGTGCCTGTAAAAAGGAGCAGAGGTGGAATCCATTGAAATTCTTTACAGACAGAACTGAAATTCCAAAAGTAGGCTTGTAACAAAGGGCACTTCTTGTGAGAGGATTAGAAACTGAAAAAGCACTTTTGATATGACATTTCTGTTCAAAAATACCTATAGGTATTATAAAGAAGACAAAATACATTAAGTTATTATCAGGATTACAATGACTACCTCGAAAATATGTCACTCATTTATCTTATGGAAAGATAGATGGGAGTGGACTGGGGATCTCACATTTTCCTCAGGGATGCTGTGACTTTGTGCTTGCCTCTCTTCATTATGGCAGCTAATTAGCACAGCCTGTTTTGATTGGAAGAAATGAAAGCTTTTGTTGGAACACATTTATTCCATTCAGAACTGAAATTATACTGCATCAGAAAAAGGTGATTGGAACGTTTAAGTTCAAAAAGTTGCTGTTTCAGGTTCATAGAATCTTCATGGAATGGTTTGGGTTGGAAGGGACCATCCAATAATAAATCCTTTGTTCTTTCTTTGTAAAATCCCATTTTTTTCCCTTTAAAAAAAAAGAATCAATGTTTATTTAGGGAAACTCCTGTGTAGTTATAAAATTCTGTTTTCTCACTTTTAAACTAACTCAACCTCTGACTTTCTCATCTGACTACCTGCATAATAAGTAGTTCTAAGATTTTTAGAGTAAAGGGATTTGCATTTTTTTTCAGCTATGCAAGGGAGCAATACTAAGAATGATAAACTGTGGTGAAGCAAGAGCAAGTCTGTAAGGAAAAGAATCCATTCTTCATTTAAAAGCTCCACTCCACTTAAATTTCATTAGGTGAGCTATTCCAGTGGTAAAGAAAAACAACAAAATATTTGCCACAAAAAAAATCTAACCAAAAAACCCCACACTCTCCCTCCAACCAAAATCCAGTTTAGCCTTAATTTTAATTATTAAAATTCCTTTTCCCCCCCCCCCTCATTTCATATCATTACCAGCAGCCTGCATTAACATACATCTGCTCTAAGGAGAGAAAGGGAGCAACCTGCATCAGATGAGAAAGGAATTAAGTTTGATGAATGCTGTTTATGTCTCAGTAGCAGCCCTAAAGGCATCTCATAATTTTGTGATAAGAAAATATTTCCCTGTCAAGAGCCATTAACATCTGTTTTTTTGAAAAGTTTAGTCATTACATGCTTTGCCTGAGAGCTTGATGTAGTACAGCTTGATGGATAACTGAGTGAAAAGCTTGAAAGGTCTCCAAATGAAGTCAGTGTTCCAAATTTAATGAAAAATGCTGAAGTGCAATGCTGTTATAAACATGAACCACCCAATTGTTAGCCAAAACAAAACCTTCTTGGTTTGGGTCATATTTGAAGAATAAGGGGATTGCAAAACCTCAACCCCCTTCTCTGCATCCCTTGGTTAGAGTTGCTCCTTCCACCTCATGGATTGCCAAGGTTTCAGCTGTTAACTACACTGACCTTTGGAAATAGCTATTGAAAAATTAATAGGATTCAAAAGTATTCAGTAGAATAGAAAAGTTCCACCATGGACTGAAATTTAACTTGTGGGGTTTGTCCTTCATGAAGTTTGGCAGTGAATCATTTTTGCATGGCAAGGAAGAGATTGAAGAATTTATTCCTCCAATGAAAAATAGTTTGCAATTTTAGACACCTTAGAAAATTGTTAAACAAAAAACCTGGGAATTTTGCTGCACCCCAGTTAAATGTCTGTGTCCCAAGTCTGGCTTGGGGGAGCAGGGAGTGCAGGCTGAGCTCTGATGGAAGGCAGATGCACAAGAGATGGATGTGAGGACAGATGACAGAGGAGAGTGAGAAATCCATAGATATAAATGGAAAATGGTAGAAAAGCCAAGGGATCAGCTGAACCTGAAATTTGTAAGGGTTTTAAGAGCAGGAAAAGCTGATACTGCTCCATCATCAGTAGAAGAGTGAAGAAGGGAAATATTGCCTTGCTGGGAACAGGGAGAGTGATTTAGTGCCAGAAGACAGAAAAAATAAATGCCTTCTAAGCTCTGGGGCTTGCTTCCAAGGTCTCCCAGCCTTTTGTGCCTGGAGACAGAGTTCAGGAGGAGAGGAGCTTCCAGCAGTGGAAGAGGAGGGATCTTTTCAGAAGCTCCAGATGGGCTGCACTGAAGCACCAAGAGAAGGATGGCTGCTGTCATGGCAACTGCCATCACTCTTTGTCACCTCTCACAGGCTTTGCTTTGTTCAGCTGTCTTCATCTTGACCCACAGGGCTTTTTCCAAGTCTTATTCCCACTTCACCTGTGCTGGAGAGGAGGTGAGTGCTAGGGCATCAGTTGGTGTCCAGCACTGCCATGGAGCTGCTGCTGGGGGGTTATTCTGCCAGGAGCAGAAAAAGCTCTGGAGAAGGGGGAAAATGAAACTGTACTTCTGGGATGCTAATGAGAAAATAGAGGCAACTCCTTTTTTCCTGGATGATTGATAATCAATCATAAATTGGTAGCAATAATTAAAAAAAAAAAATTCTATTAGCCCAGGTTTCTTCAACCCTGCCCCTTTATGTGTTTGTTTTTCTTTACTTAAATGCTTCATTCATCCACTGCCTTGTGTTTGCTCATTTATTCAGGAAAGTTATCTCTGTTTCAGTGATTTTCAGAAGTCCTTTCACAGGACTGTTCTTCACAGATGCCCAAGAGCAGAGAATTATTGCTGGGTCAGAGTTGCCTGCACATCTCCAGAAACAGCCTTGCTGTTATTTTATCTTTGGAGAATTGGAATCAAAACAATTGCTAATTAATAAAATAGCAAATTCATCTCAGTCAGTATCACATGGCAGAGTTTGTGCTGCAGGATTGGATTCCAAGAGGAAAATCCTGGTAACCAGTGTACACAGTCATTTCTGCCCTTTCCTACACTTCCAGGGGTTTCAGTGCAAAAACTGGGATTGCTTCTTGTTGGCTCAGCACTTTTGGTAGTTCAACAACACAATAAGATTTCCCAGGGTGAAATCATGTGGAGCACGATTGTTTTCACTTGCAGTGATTTGTAAGCTGAAAGACTCTATTTTATCAATGGCACAGGGTATTAATGGGATTTTAAGGTGAACCTCCTTCATATATCAAGGGGATAATAGAGTCACAAGCAGACTTACATGATAAATCATTACAGCTTTAGAGGGAAAGTTAATGCTTTTATTCACAGAAATGTTAAAAGCTTTAGGAGGCAATATTTTAAACTGCTTAAAATGATAAATCAAAGCAGATTAGCTTTCCAGATAAATATGTATGTAGGTAAAACCCTGTGGCACTGACTAGAGGCACATATTTTGGCTACAACAGCTTGAAAAACATCCCTGTGAATCCATTAATTTTAATATTTCTTACAGAAATTCTACAAAAGTCTTCCATATGTTCTATGTGTTCCTTATGTAGAGCCACACAATATTTGAGGCACTGCTTTTGGTTTGTTTTAGCTTATTAGTAAAACCTTAATTAACATCATTGGTTAACAATTTATTCCTTTGCTCCTCAAGGTAAATTCCTTTTGGACAATGAGCAATCCTGTGGGCTTGCATGACAGGAAAATATCACAAATGTAGGGAATTTATTAATTTTCACAAACTCCCTATTTGGCATTTTGAAGGATCTCTGTGCCATGCTCTTTTTGCAGGATGTTTAGCAGGTAAGAAGATGAGGACAAACAAAAAATAATTGACTGTAAGTTTGTCACAGGAGATTTTCAATGAGATGAAGAAAAAGAAAAATAATTTCTTCTTTAAAAAAGAAATTGTGAAGTGTAGCAGAAAGGGATAATGGTCCTCATCACAAGATCTCACAGAATACAATAATTCAGCAATATGACTATATAAATATATATATGTAAAATGAAAATGTGCAATGGTTAATATAATAAAAAGACTCTCTTACAAAGCTGCTAGTTAAATTACAAGCTGAGAAACATTTTCTCCACAGAGCAGACTGAAGTTCTAATTGCCTACTAGAAAGGGCTTCATCTCTCTTTGGAAACAGGAATGACTGGTAATTGGGAAAAACAAATCACCAAATCATCATCATAATCATTGAACAAAAAAAGCAGATTTTCTTTGAGAAGATTATTTTTGCAGAAGAAGTTGCAGCTCATTTTTCTCAGTGAGAAGGGCATTATGATTATATTAATATTGAAAGCTGTGGATGTGCAGACCAATGGGGCATTTTCCTCAAGTATCACATGGACTGAAGCCTCATCCCCAAATTTTTGCTTCCTTTTTTTTTTTCCTATGAAAATTTTCAATGCAATAGTTTTCCTATTTTTCTGTGTTAAATTTTCAATTGATCTTAGCCTGAGAGATCACACTCTATTAAAAGAATACAGTTATTTTGAGTGAAAAATAGGAATGAGTAGAAGATGGAACTTAAACCCAACTGGTGCTGAGAAGGGTTTGACTTTCACTGGCTTTGAGAATCTCCCCCAAAAACATCTTGTTCAGGAGTATTAGCAAATTGATTAGTTGTTTTAAGTCTTGTATATATATAATATAATATAAATATATAAATATAATATATAATATAAATATAATATAAATAATAATTATATATAATAATATATAATATAAAAATTATTCTCTGTTCCATGCCACACATGCTCTGTTTCTGAAGTCCCACATGCTCAACTTCACAGACTCATTTTGATCTTCCTGTAGTTAAATGTTTCACTATTTTTGTTTTAAGATAATAATAAAAAAAAAAAAAAAAAAAAAAACAACACTTCAATCACTAATTGCACTACAGGAGGGTAATTAGATAAATCTGAAGCCCTGAGAAGAGCCTCATCACATATTTATTTACTTCAGTTCTTTATCATCCAAGGCTAAATCAGATTACAACTTTATTTATTTATTTATTTATTTATTTATTTATCTATCTAGTTAGTTAATTAGTTAGTTAGTGTGTAGAAAAATAAGTGTAACCCACCTAATTTGTTGACTGGAGCAATCTGACAGTGATATTTGCTGATTTAAATGAATATACAGACATCAACAGGATTTGTTTGGAATAACTTGTCCATGGTGGCAATGTATATTCTGATAACTAAAGTATATCTGAAAAAAAACCTAAAACATTTAGTTTGAAAATGGAATTTCATGAAAACCAAAAGTTTTTAGGAACTAGGACTGCTTTAACAAATACAAAAGAAATGTTCAAAAATGTGGTTTCCTTTGTTTCTTTTCATGAATTTGGCAATAAAAAAGGTCTGTTTGGCTCATCTTTCTTTTTGATTGTTCATCAGTATAAAAAGCTAGATTTTATTAGACTGATGGCAGATGATATATGGCACTATTAAAATTTTGACATTTTATATGCATAAAAATTAATTTCTAAAAAAACTTCACGTCTAAAATATTGTATATGTCCAAAAAATTTTGACATTTAAAAGTGTACATGAAAAAGCTGAAATATTTATAAAGCCCTATTTATTATTTTATGTAATGAGATTTTTCAATGGCACTGAATCAATTCAGTGAATTTTGAAAAAAATCAGATTTTGTTTTCCAGAAATCTTAAATTACAGTGTTTCACATGGAATGCAATTTGTTTTCTAAATAGCTTTTTATGTATAATTTTTTGAGCCTCAAACATCTCTTCAATTTCCATCCTATTTTGCTGCCATACAAATTTTGCTAGTTCAATTTTTCAGGATTGGTTAAATTTATATGTTTGATTTCCTTTTTTTTCAGCAGGGATGATTGAGATCATCCTTGCAATTTGCTGCCATCTCTCCCTGAACACACTCTCACTTTTCCAAGATGAAATGCTCTATTAAAAAAAAAAAAAAAGGCCTGTTCCACACTTTCTCTCTCCTAAAGCTGCAGTTATTTCAATCATCAAAGTAAGTCAAAGCTGAATATACTGACTCTGACACATTTCCATTGGTCTCAACATCAGGATTGGTTTTTAATTCCCATTTTGCATAGACACTGAACCCCTCCATTGCACCAGATTTGCAGCTCTGCTTTGAATTCTGGGTTCAGGTAGGGGAGCATCACTTTTATGTGAATGAGAAATGAAATATTCTTCTCTGGAATGTCTGGAATCAAATCCCCTCTACCCTTTCTCCAATTTGGATTGCTGGGGGGTGAGGAACCTCCTGTTAATTCCCTTTAAGGGCAGAACTGACACATTAGGCAAATTAGAAGATGTGAAGCTGCTTTATCTTCACAGGGCTGAAAATGTCACTTGGCATAAACACAGGGTGGATTTCAAACCTTGCAGGAGCTCTGTCTCCTGAGGTATTGCATTCCTGCAGCTGCACATCATGGTCATGGGAAGAGGGTGAAAAGAAAATAATTCCTTTACAATTTTCAGGACTAGTAGCAGAGGGCAAAGAAATCACTCCTTTCTTATTGTAACTAGCTACAGTGAGAAATCAAGAAGTTTAAAGATACTGTTGGTCATTACAAACAAAGCTTTGCTTCTTCCCAAAAGGTGAAATTATTTAGATATAGAAGAAGAGTCTGTGCAATTCAAGTTTCATGGGGAGAGGGTGAAAGAAATTTTGGCTGTATTCTAGACACACTGAGACTTTGGGGTATTCATCAGGACATCTTTCTGAAACTACTTATTTTAAAAATCAGATCAATTCTTCACACACACATCCACAAATTAATAGAGTTATCTCTATTTCTTAAATTTATGTCCAATAACTTTGCAAAGAAATCAGAGCAGCAATGCAGAAAAAGATAATTAAAATGATTGTTTCATCAGAAGTTTTAGTGTGGAGAACACAGAACATCCTGAACCTACTGCAATCAACTATGACATCTAATTAAGAAACTGAAACAGCTGAATAAACTCATAATGTTCCTCATTATTGTTTTAACTATTCCTCTCAACCCCCTCCAAACTCCATGAATTCAGATTTAAGCCAAGTGTGGCTTATTTTTTATTTTTTTGATAATAAAACATCATCAGGTATTTTTGTGAGAAGTTTGACTTTTTTTTATAAAAGGGCTCCTAATTCTGAGCCCAGACCAATTTCTTTCCATGAAGCTGAAATTGTGCAGTGACAGGACAAGGGACAACAGGAACAAACAGAAACAAGGGAGTTTTTTATTCTGATTACAGGAGGTAGAGGTAAATGTCATCATTTTGTGCCTCTTGGGAAAAAAAAAACAACCTGCCGCTGTGCTCAGACTCCCAAAACAGTGTTAAAACCAAGGAATAGGCTTGAAGTTAAGCCTGAGCTAAACCCATGTGGGTCTGGGAAGTTGTGCTGATACAGCAGAAGTTGTGTGTATTATTTGGAAGAGGAGGAAAAGTAAATAAAAAATCTGAGAAACCCAGAGTGGTTTGGGTTGGAAAGGACCTTAAAGCCCATCCAGTGCCACCCCTGCCATAGCAGGGACACCTTCCACTATCCCAGGGTGTTCCAAGCTCCATCCAACCCATCCTTGGACACTTCCAGGGATCCAGGGGCAGCCACAGCTTCTCTGGGCACCCTGTGCCAGGACCTCACCACACTCACAGGGAACAATTCCCCCTTGTCCTGTCACTCTGACCATTATAAACAGTCCCTCTCCATATTTTCTGTCACCTCCCTCTCATCCTGCAAGGCCACAATGAGATCACCCTGAAGCTTCCCCTCTCCAGGCTGAGCAATTCAAGTTTTCTCAGCCTTTCCTCACAGCAGAGGTGCTTCATCCATCTAATAAACTATTTGATTTTGATAAAGTTAAGTGTCATTTACAGGTTCTTAAATTCTTCTATTCCACTAGGGCTGCAAGACTTTTATTTAGGAAATTGAAGCTTTTTCTAACATGGAACAATATTTGTCTTAATTAAGCACTGCATCAATCACAGTCAATTTTTTAACTTCTTGATCCTGTAAGTCATAATGCTTAATTTGTGAACTTGGTTTTCCTAATCAACTGCAGACTATGACTGCTATTTCATTACTTTCATTCTTTCTTTTCCATCTTTACATGGTTTTGAGCCTTATTTTAATTTATTTAAGCATTGGATAACACTGTCATCCCCATCTCTCTTCCTTTATACTAAATATAAAGATTTTCATATGCATTCACTTTTAATTATTGCTTCCATCTGAACAAATCCCTACAAAATACCAGCACTAATTAATTATTTTTGTACTTACATCACCATGGGTTTTTTTTTCACTTTTCAATGATTCATCACACTTCAAGGGATGTCACTGAAAGATTTCACTGTTTTTCACAGGACATTTTTCAGATCAATTTATCATTAAAAATGTTTCATCAAAGGCTTAAGTTTTGCATTTTAGCTACTCATTTCCTCATTCTCTCCTACATTACACCAGCATCTTTTGGAGACTTAAATGAACCTTTTTTCTGAGACATCACTTTTTGTCTTGTGTAATAGAGTGTCAGATTTTGGAGAAAATGTTTCTATTACCAAAAACTCTTTCTATTACCAAATCACTTTGCTTATTTTCAGCACTCTGTATTTTAAAACATGCACTTGATTCATTCTTTCTAATATGAAAGTAAAGGCAGGAGAGAGATTTAATCTCAGGAATTTTTAGGAGGGGACGTTTGAGGCTCATGGCAAGAGGCCCTAAATTCATGAAAACCTCTCCCTGTGTGTAACATTTTTGTTGACTGAACAGTCAGATCCATTTTAGATGTTTCTCAAGGCTTGGCTGCTCATTCCCAGACCTGTAGTGCCCAATCCTGCTGGGAATGAGTTTGCCAGTCCAGAGCAGCTGCACCAAGGGGCTGTTTGGCTCTTGGTTTGAGCTGCTTCTATCTCCTTCTTGGCATGATTAAAAAGGAGCTTTTTTTGCAGTTCTCAAGGTTCCTTTTACATAGAGTGGAACCAAAAATTCATTAAGGTTGGGGAAGAACTTTAATCATCAGGTCCAGCCATCAAACACCACGTTCACCACTAACCCAGGTGTCACATCCATATATTTTCTACCTCTTCCAGGGATGGTGACTCCATCACCACCTGGACATGTCAATGCTTGACAACCCTTTCTGTGAAGAATTTTTTCCTGATATCAAATCTAAACCTCTCCTGGTGCAGCCTGAGGCCACTTCCTCTTGTTCTGTGTCATTTTTTCAATGCAATCCCATAACTGACTTGATTGTCATTCTGGGCTGGTGTTTTGACTCCATCCCTGTATTTTTAAGGTGTCTGCTGTTGCTCCCAGAGAAGTTGTACCAAGAGATGGGATAAGAAGGTCTCACACAAGAAGCCAATAACAAAACCAAGAGGCCAGGACTGCAGTGGTGCACAGGGATACTTGAGATAAGACCCAAGGCCATTTTCTGGAAATGGCAATAATATATTTACTGAGCCATTAAGTTAAAAAAAAAAAAACCACCCTAGATTTTATCCCCCAATTCTCCTGTATTTGTGCCTTGGTATTATTTCAGCAACTATCATGATGAGCTCATATTTTAATTCTACTTTATATGTTTTTATGTTTATTAGTGCAATGGTTCTCTGCTTTGGTGGATCACAGTTCTGTGCATCAGCTCCTCTTTTAGCTCTGAGGGGTGCCCTTACCTGCCCAACCTCTGTGGCTTCCCCCTACTGTGATTCTCAATTATTTTCTTTAAAGTTGCAATGGAAAAGGGCAACATCTACTAATTCACCTAACTGTGTATGTCCTGGAGTTAGCCAGAAGCAGCAGCAGCTTCATACTTAAAAAAAAACCACAAAACCACCCTCCTTCTGTTATTCATTCTTTTTGCCCCCTAGAGATGTATAGAGTTCAGAATCAAAAGCACAGTTATTATGTAAAATAAATTGAGATTTCCAATAGCAAAAGCTTTCTGTATAGTGCAATTTTTTTAAATTTTTCATTTCTAGTGGTTTTCAGCACCAATGATTATGACAAAATATGCACTAAAGAGAAAAAACAAGCAACCCAAATTCCAAACTACCTATTTAACCATCTGAAGTAGAGTTGAACAAAGGTATGTGTGAAATACACTGATTAAAGGACTTCACACATACTTATCAAGAGTGCAGAAATGTGCTGCTGAGCACAGATGATGTGTTATTCCCCAAACAATTTAATTTCAAAAATGTTTCTGTTTTGTAATCTGCTTTGCTTTTTCCTCAAGAAGAAAATTGCCACCTATGTTAAAGCACAGGAATAGTTTCTGATCCTAAAAAAAAAACAAACAAAAAAAAGCAAAAACACCAAAACCCCTCAGTGAATTTGAGATTCATTTATTTCTGAAAAATATACATTGAAGCTCTTGAAATAAAAGGTCAGAGATTAGGCTGTGGAACTGCTGAGGTTTTGGGAGGAGCCTTCTTTCAATTTGCTTCAAGAAAACCTTTCAACATAGGTCCTTATTGAGTTTAAGGAGAATAAAAACAGAGTTTCTGACTTTAAAGGAACCTTTCCTTCTTTTAGGAAGCTGAGGCATTACCTGCTGTGAGTCTGAGGAGAGGCTTGGATAATTCCTCAATTACAGGTATTCACAGAGAGAACAACCAGCTTGGATTTGGGAAGAGAGGTTTCCATTCCCCAACACCCTTATAAGGTCAGCTTAGGAATTAAAAAAAATACTTTTTCTTTTTGACTTTCTGAACTGAACTGGGGTCTGCCCTGTTAGTGTCCCACTGGACCCCCAAAAGCTCTTTCTGATGGGGTTCAGCCCTGCAGTCCCACAGCCCTGACCAAGGAACACCCAAAGCACATTCCACCCCTCAGTCCCTGGGGGTTTATATTTCCTAACCAGGGATCACACTAAGCCAGAGCCTCGCAGGTTTGGGCTCTTTACTGGAGATTTCAGAAACATTGAATTTTTGCACTCAGCACCTGGAGAGTGCTCAGCAAGCACAGGGCAATGGGGAGTTGAACAGGTGCAGTGACAGAGAATTCTGTGTTTAATCCTGCCTGTTCTGGCACCACTCAGTGCAGAACACAACCTTTTCTGGGAATGCATCAAGATTCACATGATGCATCCTTTCCACAAGGAAATGTAATTAAAACATTTCTTCTCAACTCTAGCAGAACTCTTAATTTTGTGCTCTAATTTTCCTCTAGCAGTCAGACAAATGCTATTTCAGAGTTTTATGTTCCATATTGATTTACAAGATCGTGTTGGGGAAAAATGGGATTATGGTGATGTAGATGGCACACCATTGGCAATGAGATTATCACAGGAAAGCAATGTAAAACATGTTGAACTGTCCTGTTTCTCTTTGTAACTTTACACAAATAACGTCCAGTTTGGAATAAAAATCCCAGCAATATTCAATTGTGTCTTTATGTTGAGTTGACATAAGCTATACCAGGACCTTTTTCTTTTCTTTATCCCATGCTGACTATAATAATACTAAATATAATAAAACAATAAAATAATACTGAATAAAATGATACTGAATAATTCCATACTGAAAATATTAATATCTTGAATATAATAATACATTCAAGATGTTATATATTTTGAAAACTATAGTCTTAAGTGTTAAAGTCTTACAATGCAGGTTTTTAATAAACACTGTTTTTAAGGAAAACAAGCCTATGAAAAAACAGATTTTTCCTGTGCTTTGGGAATATTATTGTGATCCAACATCAAGAATTGGAACATCTCGATTTGTCAATTTTTTAATATGTTATATATATATATATATATATAGATAGATAGATAGATAGATAGATAGATATAGATATAGATATAGATATATAAAGAGATATCTTTTGAAAGCACGTGGGACATTAAGTTTTGTTACTTCAAGACTTGAGCAATGTACAAGTCATTAATCTCTTGTGCTTTGAGAGTTATGCATGGTCAGAGGAATAAAAGACAGGGATATTGGGCAGAGTTTCCAAGCTAGAAAAATCTCTTCTGGATGATTTTTAAGTTAATTTTGCCTAGAATACTGAAATAAAATGCAGCACTGCCATACTTCACAGAAGATGGATTGGTAGGACATGGCTGTTGGAAGAGGATTAGGAGGACTCCTTGTTCCTTGGCAAGGGGCTAGAGAGCAAATAAAAAACTAATTAATGGTTCAAAAAACTCACCTGTCATGTCAAATAAGTTCATTCTAAACCTTCCTTCAAGTTCTTTTAAAATAAAAATACATGGATTATTTTTCACTGTCAGTTTGGTGGGAACTCACCTTCCTCAGAGTAAGCCTGTGTTAGTTGAATAGCTCTTAACATTTAGATATTTAAAGAAGATTGTCTTTACCCTGTAGTAAAAAAAGATAAATTTATGGAGTTGGAAAATATCTAGATTTTCCTACTTGCTTTGCAAACAAAAACTCAAGGAACATATGCAAAAAACTACAAAAGTAATCTCATTATGTGCTTATTGAGGTAAAGGAAAATAATACCAATATCTCACTATTGACTTTAATCCTTCTAAAACAGAAATGTTTTCTTTGAGGCAAAAAATCCAAAACCACAGCAATCAAAATTTTCATTAATTCCTTTCAAAGATAATGTCTAGTTTCTCATTCATCAGTGTGAATCATCACAGGTTTTGAATTCTGAATCTTGTGAGTTTTAGGTGTGTAATCAGAAAAGAACAGAGGTAAAGAGATTTTTGGCCAAATTGAGGACCACAGTGTGGCAAAATGAAGGACTTACATCTATTTTCCCAGGCCAGATGGGGAATGGAACATCTTTGCCATGTGGTGAGGGACAAAAGGAAGAGTTTGATGGCCAGGCTGGATGGGAATAGTGGGAGAAGGAATGGGTTTAAGGTCCCTTCCAACCCAAACCATTCAGGGAATATGTGGTTACATCACTGGTGTTGACACCAGGGAAGTGGTTGAACTTGAGTCTAACACCTCTAAAAACCCAGGTTCTTCCTATACTGAAAATTAAAATAAAATAAAATAAAACAAAATAAAATAATATAATAAAATAAAATAAAATAAAATAAAATAATAAAATAAAATAAAATAAAATAAAATAAAATAAAATAAAATAAAATAAAATAAAATAAAATAAAATAAATAAAATACTCAAATGGAATATATGGTGCTATGCTGCAAGCTGGAAAACACCAGGAAAAACATTCAGATGATTGAATAGATCAGTCTTTTAATTTAAATATTTGAAGATGGGGAAGAAAGCTGTTAGAACTCCAACTGAAAGGGTCAGCTCTTCCAATGAATTAAATACTGAGAGTAATCCCATGTCTGATGAGAGTACAGCATGAAATAATCGTGTATTGAAACAGTTTAGATTTAGATATTAAAATAAAAATCATCAGATTTTACACTTCAAAACTTCCCTTAAATTATTTTGATTGTTTCTGCTCCTTTGAAGCTGAGGAAAACAGCTCTGAATACAAAGTGTTCCAATGACCTTTCCTCATCTCCCCTCATGTCAGGCTAGTTTTGTTTTGCCAAGTTTAGGTGATTCTGGATAAATTCAGACTTCCCCACTTTTTCACCTGTACTTGGGAAAAGATACTGAATTTTTTTTTATTTTAAAAGGGCTACAAATACAATGGAAAAGGATGTTGCAGCAGTTAGAACATTTATCTGGGAAAAAAAAAAAAAAAGAAAAAAAAAATGAGGAAAAAAGCCCAGAAGAAATAAGAATATTTCTTGCTTTGTAAGATTTTTTTTTTTTTTGTCATTATTCTTCTTTTCAAACAGGAGGCAATATTGATTCCAAGGTAAAGAAATATAATAATAACTCTGAAATGCTCAGATGGTGTATTATGGTATATATTATAGTAATTTTAGATTCACTGAAAAGGCTTTTTTTTCCTTTCTGCTTTAGTGGTTGGCAGAGAGGATGCACAGCCAGGGAGCAGCTCTGGCCAGCTGTGCCAGCTGTCACACAGCTTAATAAAAAGCACTCAGGAAGGAGTAGAAATGATATTAAATTGTTGCTCCAATGTAATGTGACCGCTAACTTGGATTGTGTCTCCAACTCACTCAATTTAATTTGCATTCTAATCCATTTTTGCTCTGAAAAACATTTAAGTACATTGATTGATGCTCCAAAGGAGAAAGTGCTTGAGCATTTTGTGGATGTGCTGAGTTCCCACTGTGAAATTTGGACTGTGTTTTTATTGCAAAAGGTAAAAGTTGCACAACCATGATAATATATTTCCTTTTCCATAAACTCATAATGTTTGTTAGCATTGTTTTGTCATATATTGTTAACATGTGTCTCTACTCCTGCAGAACACAACAGAACAAATTAAGCAGATACAAAACAGAGACCATATTTATGGGGAAAAAACAGCTTTGTTCAAGAAATTGAAAATGAGATACATGTTAGCCTAGTGTATGATATACTTAAAGAACTTTTCTATTCCTTTTTAAAATTTCAACTAAATCATTGTCACCAAACCTTTTCCTTTTTTATCTTTGGTGGCAAAAGTACAACAAAGAGAATTGACTAACATTTCAGGACTTATTGTACTTCTGCTTTGCTTTAGGTTTGGTTGGGTTTGCTTCCTCAGTCATGTAATCCTAGTCTCAAATGTTTAGTCTTTTTAGGGAGGAAAAAAAAAAGTGTTTTAAGGGAAGCCTTTGAGGAGCTTGGGATGTCAGAATTTAAAGTGAGCACCATGGAGCTGTTATGTTACTTGACATAACAAGTAGAGTGTGTTACAAATAAAGAATTAAATTGTATGGCCCACATGAGCTCTTTCTGTGTTGAATTTATGCTTTACTAATGGTGAGAGTGAGGGTCAGGCTTTACTTCCAAGGAACAAGGGATTGGACAAGAGGGAATTGTCTCAGCTTGCACCAGGGGAGGCTCAGGTTGGACACCAGGAGGAATTTCCTCACAGAAAGGGTGGTCAGGGATTGGAATAGGCTGCCCAGGGATGTTGGTGTCCTTCTTTATTTTTTAAGAACAGATACTAAAAGGAAACAGCTTTTCCCTCTGCATGGAGGAGACATTTTTTATTTTAAATTTTAATACAGCGACTTCATTTCTCACAGTGCGTAGCAACCAATTATATTAATGGCATTTTCAGCCCAGACTGCAATGGTTTGGCCTATTAATGTTCATTGCCAGTGTCTTATCCAGAAGCAGTAGGATGAACTCTGCCTGCCACTAATGCTCCATTTCTGTCTCTTTGTGTGGTTATCTCTGCAGGAGGATGTGCTGGATGAGCCACTGAAAACAGATGTACAACACCAGATGAAAAAGTGCTGCCTCGTGCTGGATTTCTGTGGGCAGCTGGTGTTATACCTTTTAAATGTCTCTATGTTTGCCAAAATAGCATAAAAGTCAGTTCTCTCCTCAGTCACAAGCTGCCTGCTCTGGGTAAATGGGAAGTTGTTACATCTATTTGTCTCTCTGTGACAGAGCCTTTTGGGTTCATCCATTAGTTTCACACTAATACAGATTAAAATCTACAGAAGTGAAAAAAAAAACCCATCCAATCTAAGTCGTGTACAAGTACCCAAAATAGCAAAATCTGAAGAGACAATTCCTGCTGTACATGAAGCAGATTGCAGTTGTTTGGCTGGCTGTTCCTTCATAGTTTGTTGGGTTTTTTTCCTAATTTAATTACTTTGTGTCTTTATCCTAGAGCATTCTTTCAGGGTCACTTTTCCTTGAAGATGCCTTAACGTTATGCACATAGATATAATCATGGAATACAGAATGGTTTATTGCAAGATCTCCTAGTTCCAACCTCTTGGTTAATTCCTAAACCTTTCCTCATATCAAGCAGGATTTCATTCCTTATGTTCCTCCATAAGCTAAGAGATCAGAGGGAAAGACCAAATCACCATTCCTGGGGAAATTAGAATTTGACCCTGAATAAAGGACTACTCACTGGGGTTGAACTGAGCAAAGTCTGAGAGGGTTGCACTGGTGATAAGAAGGTTTGGAAAATCCACTTTAAAAAAGAGTCCAGGAGATGAAAAGTCACAGAAGGGTTTGGGTTGGAAAGGACCTTACAAGTCATCCTTGGGAAATGTCCACTTTGGATAAAAAACATCAAGCTCAGGAGATTTTGGAGTCCTAAATCAATGCTGGGTTGATGACTGCTCAGGGTGTATAATTTAAACTAATACCTGGACTTTCTGAAAGTTTTATCTGAGCTCCTGGTGACCATTTGTGTGCCTTTAAAAGCACTGAGTACCTAGTGGGTGGCTTTAGTGCTAAGAAATGAGGTTCCCTGAGAAATTGTGGTTCCCTGTTTTGTGAGTTAGAAACAAAAAGAAAAGTAATTTTTTTAAAGCTTTTCAGGAACTTATGAGATTAATATACTCCCTGAACAAGAGTGATGCATTTTTAAACAATGTTCAATTGAATTGGCTTTGGGTTAGGAATACAAATATGTTTTGTGTGATTAAAATATTCCGGAATATCTTTAATTGCTTTCTTTGATCTAAAGAAAGAAGTGTTTGTTTAAGTCATTCTAGAACTGGAGGACACTATTAATTTTGCATTTGCTTATATAAAACTATGCTGATCTGACACAAATTGGGCTAGGGTTAAAACCTCTCTATAAACCAGAACACATGGCAGCCTTTTTATTCTTTGCTTAACTTAGATTTTAATGGAGAGCTTATTGCTAATACAAATTAAATAGAAAATGTACCAATTTCAGCAGAGAGGAAAAAGGTAAGACAGAAGACAAGGATATATTTTCCATAATAAGAGGTCTTTACAAGTCTTTTAATAAAATTTTGGAGGTGCATTATCTTTCTAGGTAGTAATAATAAAATAACAGAGAGTGGAATAAAAAGTATAGTGTAATCTTTAATTTTCCTGAACCTGAGAAGTGCAATTCATTTCCACATTTCACAAAATTAACATTTTATTTGAGGATAAAAAACAATCAAAGTGAAAGAGCACCTGGAGCTCTTACATAAATTTTATTATGTAAGGAAGGAGAAAGACACCCAGATTTGTAAATAATTGCAATCCTTTGACAGTCCCTGATTCTTCTTGAAAAGTTTATAAGGATTAAGAAGTGATCTCTCTTGCTTCCACAGCAAGTGTTTTGCAGCCATGAATGGGTTATATATAAATTTTTTTTGTGATGGATTTAGCCAGCTCCATGAATTTACTCTATTTCTTTTGTTTACTTACTGTTTTTAACTCTGAAAAGAAAATAAATTGGATAAATGATAGGATTGTAAAATCCTGGAATGGTTTGGTTTGGAAGGAGCCTTACAGTCCATGGGCAGGGACACTTCCTGGCTTCCACAGTTTTGAAATATTATCATTTAAACAATGGATTCTCATTGGTGACCATTGTTTACAGTACTATTTACCCAGGAGATCATGCAATAGTCTGGTTTCTATAATTCTACAAATGCTTCACCCACCTCTGCTTGTTCAGGTAGATAATGTCCCTGTACAAGAGATGCAGCTGGAAAGGGTAGTGTTACAATAACTCAGAAAACTTTTATATTACTGTAATTGAAAATTAATTCTATGCTGGAACCAGATATTTTTATGACTCTTTATACATTTTGCACTTTTGGGTTTTTTATTGACACTGTAACCTTTGGAGGAGAAGACTTTATTAATCTTTATGATTTATTGGTTCCTTACAGACTTGGAGCAGGCATCCACCTTGCTAATTTTGATGACTAAAAGCTAATTTTTCAAAAAACACTGGAATTTCCATCAGCTCCAGAGATGACCAAGTGCAAGGCTTTTAAAGTGTTTGGCATAAGAATATAAACTTTGCACCACCATAAATTCAGATTTAGCCCCAATCTTGCTGCCTCCAGAAAGTGCAGTACTTGTCTGCACATTGTTGTTTTTATAGTAGGAAAATGTGTGAATAATGGCTTGGCAACACATCCTTGAGAGAAGCAACATAAATTATCTCCACGAGAAATAAGAAATTGGTACAATAATACAGGCTGGAGAATATAGAGAACTTTATGCAATTTGTTGATGGGAAGATTCAGAAGTGATGGATGTCTGGTAATTACTGAGCTGAATGCAAAATATGTTTTAGAGGTGTACCACTGCTGAACTGATATAATCCCAAAATTTTGCTTAAAAGTTTCATTGATTTAATGGTTTGTGGACCCACAGCTCTCACCCTTCAAAGAACATTTGTTGTCAAAAATGCTCCTATATTAACACTCATTTTGATGCTTATTTCATTGTAATTCCTCCCACTAATTATACTTGAGAGAATTGCTGTAATGGAAGCACTGGAGGTTCACAGATGGTTTCATCAAAATATTTAAAACATTCACATGCTTTTATCCTGAAAGGGCTGTTACCTGGCATTTTATAGTTTTTTTTTATCAGAAAATGTTTGTTGCTCCGCATATAAAATTTTGCATATTCAGGGTTTTTTTCACATCTGATGCTACTTTGGAAAGTACTTTGATCTCAGAATTCCAAGGTGGTTTGATTGGAAGTGACCTCACCAACAACTGATTTCCAGCAAAGGACAGCTTCCACCAAACATAAAGGAGAATAACATTGCAGAATGTCAGGATTATAGGATAGTTGAGAGTTTGGGCACATAGACCTTTTTTCAGCTTTGGTGTTCACCAGGACACCCAGGTCCCTCTCTGCAGCAAAGCTGCCTTCCAGCCATGCCATGCTCAGCATGGACTAGAGCATGGATTTGTTCTCCCCACTGGAAGGACTTAGCACTCCCCACTGCTGAATTTAATGAGATTCCTGGTGGAAATACTGCAAAAATGAGGGGCTCATCCACTTCTTCCTAATCAAGTCACCACAATCATGGAATCATAGATGCACAGGACAGGTGGAGTTAGGAAGGTTTGAAAGCTCATCCTGTTCCACTCTCTGCCACGGGCAGGGGACATCTTCCACTAGACCAGGCTGCTCCAAGCCCTTCCCAGCCTGGTCTGTCTTGGGTTGCAATACAGGATGTGACCAAAAGTGTGTTCTCTCACCATCTGTTGAGCCCAGGTGGGGCAGTCATCTTTATCTTTTCCACAACATATCCTTCTTTCAGAGAAATATCTCCTGTTAATGGGCCATTCAGTCCCAATGCATTACTGATATAATTACATCATCCCACTGGGAGATGCTCCAGCCAGGGGGAGCAGCCAAATCCTTCCTACTTGGATAAAAACTGAGATTTGGAACACCAAGGTACCTTCTTTCCAGATGGATATGAATCAGGAGAAAATATAAGTGGAGAAAGATTAAATATATTTCCTTGAGGAATGTCAGGGTTATGTTAACAAACTTTAGAATGCATTGGAAGGACCTGCCAAGCTAAATGAATTTGAGGGTTTTTTGAAAACAAAGGGTGGAACATGATAAATTTCAACCACTGTAACTTTAATTTTCACTCCATAATTTTCTAAAGCTATTAGAAGCATTTTTCTTGCTGGAGCTCAGCACAATAACACCATGGCAGACTTAACATGGAGGTATGTGTCACATTCCCACCAACTTCCAGCTGTGTTTCTGCTCATATGAAGTTTGCCCAAGTCTGCTATCAATTTTAATGGTTAATCTAATGCTTAGTTCTAGACTTAGGGTTTACCTGGCACACAGCACTAACATGTCTATGAAGTGAAAACTGAAATAAATTGTTCCATGCAATTATATTGTATTAAAGAAGACAATACTTAATCTGAAGAAGAAAGGAAATAACACATTGGGAAATTGCAATTTCCATGGACAGCTATCATTTTCTGAGTTTGAGTTTAATGAGGTCAATAACATAAAATAGGTAATAACCTCCCAGTCTTGGAGGTGCTATTTTCTTCTGATCATTACCAAAGCAGGAATCAGATATTCCTCAGTTCTTGTCCTGGCCTGTCAAGCTGTGTGTTCATGGAAAAACCACGGGATGCAATTCAAAAAGGGGTAAAATTAGGCTCAAGTATGATCCCTGATGGTGCAGAGTGTTTGGGAAGTCACCCTAACTGAGAGGTGAAAAACAAATATGTCTGTCTAATACCACTGTGACCCCAGAGCTCAGGAACAGAGAGAGAGGATGTTCCTCATGTTTGCAAAGGATAATACCAACATGTGACATTTCTTCCTCTCCCTGAGGAGTTTCCAACCAGCAGAGCAGTTCCATAAGGTCCATGAGCCAGGCATTTGTACTGGATCACTTCCAGGGGTGCCTTCTCACATCAGCACTGCTGGGATTTTGTGGGAATGTGTAAGATACACTTACACTTGGATTTGAGCAGTGGCATTAACATAGGTTATTTTGTACTTTTGTCTTTCCCTAATAATTTCTACCATTTTGTCTGACTTTTGTTTAGAAGTCTCATGAGCTGCCCATCCCAAGAGTGATTTCATGCTCTCAAGTAATTGGTACAGAGCCAGTCACAGTTTTATCTTTGTTTTTCCATGCATTATCCTCTAAATATACCTATAATGAGTTTATAATGTATTATCCTTGAGAATGCTCAAGTGTGTTCTATTTTCAGAAGGGTTTCAGAAGCATTATTTTTAAGAAGCATAAGTCTAAAGATTGAGACTGCAACAATAAGACCTTTTTTCAGACAAATGTATGAAAATTAAGGTCCTTCTAACATCTGTCTGTTTGAATACACAGGAGTAGATACAGCTGCTCTTCTCCAAGCAACAAAAGTACTTGTAGTGCAAGCACTTAATGGAGTGGATGGAGAGGGAATAAGTGTGATTAATAACCAACCACTGTTAATTAGCAGCCTTTCTCCTTCTCTATGCCAGAGGGCCTGACTGATTCCCTACAATGCCAGATAAACATGAGCTCATTTTCCTTAATTTCAACTTCTTTTTACAATTCCCTTTTTGACAAGAAATGGGTATATGAAGTCCAAGGCTTTGCATGTTTATAGGTCTTCAAGGATGAACCCCAAAACAAATAGCAAATATTCATTTTAGATCATTTATCCTAAAAATTTACTAGAAATGAACCTAGAATTTCCTCACTTTATTTTATAAGATGGGTCTCCATAGTAAAATAGCAGGAGAAAAATCTTTGAAAAAAATCATTGCAACAAGACTTTAAAAAATACTTAGTGAAATCAATTGGATCGTTCAAGTGCTGCTGCCAACATTTAATATTTGGGGGTTTATTTTCCTTCTATATTTCACAAGCACTTCTGAGTAATAATCTGTAGCACTGCTGGGCACATTACTGCATCTAAAAGGCTCTAAGGAAAACACTGTTTAGGAAATATCTAGTTATTTAAGTAGGATTATTTGGCATGAAACAGATCAGCATTAGATGGGTGATGACACATTTTGCAGCTCTTTTTGAATACTCACGGAAAAATTTCATCTTGCCACGGGCTCTGAGCAGTTAAAACTGTTTCTAAGTAGTGAATATATAAACATATGTCTGTATGTATCTGTATTTATATCTCCAATTTTCAGGGTGCAGATAGGGCTGTTTGGATTTGCTGTTAGAAATTTTGGGACTATTAGGGATGTAAATGTCAGAATCCTTGAAGGCAGAAGCTGTTTGGTTCAAAGTTAAAGTTTATTTCCATACTTCCAAGTTGGGAGTATAAATGTTGGAGCTATTTTTTAGTCACTTTTATACGTTCATGATGCTAGATTTGGCATTTTTCCCTGGACTTTGCTGCATAATATCTCTTTCCAATCTAACATTTGTCAGGAAAATACTTTCATGCTAAGTTGGGTAATGTGCAAATCTCAAAACTAAGCCTCTTCACAAACTGAACCCTGCAGTCCATATGGGCATGTAAACTGACAAATGTGCTTTATGCAAAATTATGGGATGAATGGGAAAAACGTGTAGAAAAATAATGGGATTAAGGCAGAGAGTGACTGGAGATTAGTCACAGTACACAGTCATTGTTGGATAGCTCCCACCAAGCCACAGGAATATCATGGAAATAATCCATTATAACAGACCTCTTAACATTATTTCAATCTAACAAGTGGAAAACTATGAAGCAGAGTTCTCATGTTCTCAGTCAACACCTCTCTGCTCTGCATGATTTTTTATTACCCAACAACGTGGCTTTTTATTGTAGAGAATACAAATGAAATGTGTATTTTTTTCCTAAAAGAACCTCATCACACAATGTAAATGCAGGTAACCTAGACAGAAAGGTCTGGAAATAATTGCAACTTATTTCTCATTAACCCCCTTATTACCTCCAGGATGGAGTTCCAGCTGTAAGGGTGCAGCAGCAAGGCAAAGCTGGCATTTTTTGCAGTTGCAGGTTGGGAGAGGTTTCCTCTGGGCTTTTTTTCTTCCCAGTGTCTACTACAGAGTAAAATATTCATGAGTAGCAGGTGTAATGAATTAAAGATGATGAGGCTGCAGTGCTCCTGTTGAAGGAATTGGAAGCTGTCAGCACAGAGATGTGCTTGTCTAAGGAGATCTGGATGCAAGGAGATGTGGATTGTAGGGACATCTGTTTTCAGGGAATTTCTGTTTAATGACATGGAATAACAGAATATCCTGAGCTGGAAAGGACCCACCAGGATCACGGAGTCCAACCCTGTCCCTGCACAGACACCCCAACAATCCCACCCTGTGCATCCCTGAGAGCATTATCCAAACTCTCCTGGAGCTCTGCAGCCTTGGGGCTGTGCCCATTCCCTGGGGAACCTCTTCAGTGCCTGACCACCTTCTGGGGAAAGAATCTTTTTCCAATATCCAGGAAAACCTCCCCCAGCACATGAAATACTGGTCCAAGTTTTAAATATTTATTGAAAGTTCACACTCTGTTCATCTCTGTATGTGATTCATCAGCAAACTCCCAACAGCACCAGCTGGCTGGACTAGTGGAGGAGGAAACCAGAACATGGAAATATTCAAATCTGGAGTTGAAGACTGGATGAAAAGGAGCCCAGTTTATAGATATTTCATGTTGGACAGGATCAAAGTCAACTCCAGGGGCTGAGGAGCCTGTGGGTGTGAGCAGGGATATGAATTAAGGCAGTGGGGGAGCACCAGGAGCAAAGCACAGCCCTGTCAACCCCATTCTGTGTGTGATGGGAAGGGCAGCTGGAATTTCATATCCTTGTGGGCCCCTTCCAGCTCGGGATATTCTAGAAAGAGAAGGTGCTTGCCTGTGGCATGGAAAATTATCCCCTGGGCACAGTGGTGCTCAGGGTGACACCCCCACACCCATTGGTGCTCAGTAATCCAGGAAGGGCTGTCAGCACATCTCTTTATTCCAAGGGTTCCATTCCTTATAGTTTATGAAAAGCTTTCTAAATGCAGCCACAGAAAAGAAGCTGCTCAGTAACCAAACCTTGGGAGTGCAAGGCAAACTCTCACATTTAATGTTTAAACTCTTTTTCCTTTAGCTGTTCTTCCCCTCAGCCTTCCAGACTTCTAATAATTGAAGCTTGGAGAAATCTGCAAAACAGCCCCAAGCTCCATTTAACACTTCTGTACTTTTTTCCTTATATCACAATAAAATAGGGTTCATTAAACACCCCATGAATGTCATTATTGAGCTGCATCAGACACCTTGCCCTTGCCAAGGGCTATTCTTTTTATTAACATGGCAGATCTTTTAGTTTGCTTGTTTTTTTCAAAATATGCTTTTATTTTTTATGAAGCTTGCTGATAATGCCATATGTCTCAAGAATATTCAGTATTTACCCCTGTCAATTCCCATTTGAATACACAGACAGTTCCAGTTTTCTAAGACACTGGCAACACCAGCTGGGTGCTGTGGAGAACTTGCTGAGAAAAGTTATTTTAAAAGATAGAAACAAGACAGGAAAAAATGCACTTAGATCTGCAACTTCTTGCACCTGGTTCCACATCCCTTGCTGGTGTTTGTAACACTATGAAATTCAGTGCAAGTGAGGGAAGAAAGAGCTCTGGGTCTCTGGAAGAGCAAATAGTGCTCAGTGAGAGCAGCATTATGGCAGTTTAGTACAGAAGTGATGGCACAAAATACCACAAGTAACTTCATCGAATTTGCATGGACCCACTTCCCATGATCCTGGCAGGGTCCCTCTGGATGTTATTCCTTCCATCTCCTGCACCTCTCAGCTTGGTATCCTCTGCTTTGTTCAGACTGTTAGGAATAATCACTGTTTTTGTAGTATTCTGACAGTACAGAAAACAAGAAAAAAATGCACCAATAATGGTTTAGTTCAGCCAAAATTTATTACTTTATCTCAGGAAATAAATGTTGAATATTTTTCAGATAAATTCACACTGACACAGACATCTGATAATTTTCTGCTTACTTTACTTTGAATGCAACCTGGATAATTTTCAGCCAATTCCAGGTGCTAGCCTGACCAATCCACTGCACAGAGACCTTCCTACAGAGAATGAAAAGAGTTGTTTGGGAGGTTTAACTCTTGGCATGTGCCAAAAAGGTCCTGTTTCCACTACAGGGCATTTATTCTGGGTTTCCCAGTGCTCAGCTGTTGGTCAGAGCTCCCAACACCGACCACAGTGTTCCCTATTTAAAATATCTGTATGCAGATTTAGGGCATTTCTGATGGGTTTAGAAACTCATCCTTCATGCTTTGGAATGTCACAGAACCCCAGAATGGTTTGGGTTGGGAGGGACCTTAAAATCCATCCAGTTCTACCCCTGCTATGGGCAGGGACACCTTCCACTAGCCCAGGTTGCTCCAAGCCCCATCCAACCTGGCCTGGAACAATTCCAGAGAAACTCAAACCATCCTGTGATTCCCTGACCCTGTAATTTGGTACATCACCCCTTCCAGATTATGCTGAAATTTATCAGTTTTTTTCCACTTCTGCAAACCATAGAAGGCTTGAGAACAAACCACAATGAATTAATTTAAAAATATACTCACAAAAAGCCTACTTATTACAGTTTTGAACTTTGCCACTGATTACAGAATCATTTTGTGGTTAATTAAGGATAAATTGTAAACATTCTGGCAGCAACAGAAAATTATACAAAGGAGATTCAGTCACCCTCTCCCAATTTAGAAGGAAGAATAAAAGAACAAGGAAGCCTCTGGCATCTTCAGTAGATAATGGCAGACTTGATTAGCTCCAATTTCTTATTGAAAAGAACCCAGCTGGTGCAATTAAGTACATTTCATATGTCTTAGGCAGATGTTCGTGAAAGTTCTTTAAAACAGGCCCATAAGAGCACCAAAAAATTATTCCAAACTGCAGAGTTATTTTTCTTTTTTTTTCCCTGTGCCTGGTTCATGCACACACCTAAATCAGGTGCTCAGAGCTCAGCTTTGAGAGGAAAGCCAAGGAGATTGTACAACACATTTTGCTTCACCCTCAGCCCTTAGAGCTTATGCTGGGCTACAGACATATAAAATAATAATTGATAAAATGAAAAAAAAAATCAGAATACCTATTCATATAATTTAATTTAATTTAATTTAATTTAATTTCTTAACTTTTTTTTTTTTTTTTTTTTTTTAATTTTATTTTTGCATGCAGTCCTATCAGGAAGAACTTTGGGTTCTCTCAGTTGCTGTTCTATGCATATGTCCCTGTGAGGTTGGGATTTTTTCCAGCTTTCTGCAATTGTGAAACACTGTCCAAAAAATGATGAACCTGGTCTAGAATTAATTCTAAGCCTTAATGTCATCTAAGATAAGCTCAGTGTAAATGTTATTTTTTTTTCATCTCCAGCACTCTCTTCATGAGCAATATTGTCCCTTTTTTTTTTTTTTTTTTTTTTTTCCATTTATCCCTCTTTCCTAAACTTCACCCAGAAATTAAGGGCAGTCTGGTGGACAGAGTTATGGCAGCAGCATTTATAGTTTCTGTGGTGGATATTAATGATTTTGTGATTTTTGTAAAATGTGCCCATTTTACTTGCTAAAATAATTTGAGAACATTCCTATATTTACCTTTTCTTCTTTATAACAAGAAAATATTAATTAAGAAAATATTAGTCAAGACACAGATAGATATAGATATAGATGATATAGATAGATATAGATATAGATATAGATATAGATATAGATATAGATATAGATGATATAGGTATAGATATGTAAAATATAAGTTTATATTTTACATTTATATATACATTCATAGATGTAAAGAATAAGTATAAATTTTACAGGTGGTTTGTTACTCAGTGATAAGCTACCAAATGCTTGCTCTTTGTGATTTAGGAGAGGAAATCAGAGCAACAACAACAGAGGAGATTCCATGCAAGTCAAGCAAAAGAGAAAAATATGAGTTTTAACCATAAGATCACAAACATGAGTGCCCCGCTCCTCAAAGCAATCTGTAATGGCTGAGCAGTCTCCCACAATGCAGGAATTTCAGTTAGAGGAAACTTCTTAATTTATTTGTAAATATAATAGATAAATAAACAAGAAATACCTATTTACAGGAAAATTTTGATTAAGCAAAGGCTCTCCAGAGCCAGGCTGACTCTGGGTGTGAATCCAGCAAAGGAACAAGAATTTACTTACATTGTGCCAGGCAGCAGCATTGTAACAGTGGAAGCCCAAAGCTAAATAAACCACTACACAAAATCCCCACTGTGGGTTTGTAGGAGCCTCCCTGGGTCACACAGGAGAACCTGCATGGCTGTTAGACACAACAAGTGGAATATGCCCACTGGTTCTTGCTGTTAAAGCAGAGAAACAGGGCTTTGCTTCCTGGCAGCTCCTGCTCCCTCTTCCAGCCAAGGGCTTTGATCAGCTCCATGGACAAACAACACCACTGGACAGCTGGAGATTTCTTTGTGAATTGACTTCTCTGATATTGACTCTGCTTTTTCTAAGTTTCAACATGAGAGGACAGAGAATTAGTTGCTGCAGGGATCCTTTTTTTGTTTTGTTTTTATTCTGACTGTGTGAACATGAAAGAGGTTTTTTTTTGAGTGCACATTTGGAATTCCTATGTACTTCTTCATTCTTTAAAAAAAAAAAAAACAACAAAATAAAATATCTGAGGAGCTCATGCCCTTCTTTCTTTTCAGTTGAGTATGCAAAACTTCCAGTGCTTATCTCAAAGGGTTGTGAAAGATGAAGGAGGGGTTAAAATGTATTGAGAAATTGTTATTTTTAGTAAATAATCCTAGATCATAATAGGGGATGATCCACAGTTGTCTCTGTATATTAGGAAAATGCCAGTTATTTAATTGGTTGTAGCTCTCCAAGCATTTTCTCTTTGGCCTTCTACACACTCCTAATACCTCTGAGTTTGCAAGTAAAGATTGCCCTGATAGGTTATGTAATACCAAATCAGACCATAGCCAATGACACACATAATTACCCTCATTATCTTCTTTTAGTATCTGTGTTTAGTACTGTGCCATACACTTTATTACCCAGCCTTTGGGGGTGAACACAGCTACACACTTCAATGATCTGGAGGAACACGAGAGAGAATAAATCAAAATAACCTCACCTCACATAATATAATTTTCTATGAACATTTGTTTAGAAAAAACCTGAATGCTGTATGCTTATTGACAGCTCATACTACCATAAACATCTTTCTCTGCATTTATGCCAGTTTTAAATTTCATTTCATATTGTTAAAGATTAATCAATGGTCAGTCATTTAAAGCCAAGTGCTTTGCTTTGTTTACTTTTGCAGAAGTCATCAGCTGTGTTTTGTTGTAGGTTTAACTATGCAAAAAATGAAATATTTTAATAGGATTTTTACATGAGCGATATCATTGTGCATTGGGTCTATATTATATTGCAGATGACTTGTTTTTAACTTGAACTCTGAAATACAGAACAATGCGTGTCAAAGAAAACTGAATTAAGAAGAGTGTTTGGGTAATTATCCATATTCAGCAAAGAAGACAGCATTTACTCAGATTAAATGTGCATTTCCTGAGACTATTTTTGCCCTTTTGTTTTTCTTCTGTTTAAGCCCTCCAGTTGCAGTTTTCAGAACTAGACAGGATATTTACAATGGGATTAGACCCCTACAGCCACAGCTGAACAAAGCTGGTCACCTGTAGTACCTTGCCAATCATGAACAACATGACAGATACAGGTTTTGGAATCAAATCAAATTGAACAGAACAGGATAATGCCAAATGGAAGGGACCAACAAAGATCATCTGTCCAACTGCCTGAGCACTTCAGGGTTGATCAGAAATATATTATCAAGGGCACTGTGTTAATGCCTCAGTCACTGCCAGGCTTGGGGCATCCCCCACCTCCTGAGGAAACCTGTTCATTGCTTGACCACCCTCTTGGTACTTCCTGATATCCATTCTGAATGTCCCCTGGCACAGCTTTCATCATTGCCATGGCTCCTGGCACTGGATGCCAGCAGAACAGAGTGGCATGTCCCTCTTCAATCAGGTCTTCACTCCATGCACAATGAGCAGGCTCATCCCACAGCTGGACAACTTGGCCAGAGGGATGCTGTGAGGGACAGTAACAAAATCCTTACAGGAAAACTACATCCAGTGTCTTTCCTTCAGGCACAGGGCTGTGCCCTTATCACAGGAGAGACCAGACTGGGAGCCCATGCTGATTTTACAATGGCCTTTCAACAGTAGCCAGTGTCATTCTCCATTTTTTTTCCAGGTGTTGAGTTTAGACTTTAGACTGAGGAACAGCATTCCTTGGACTCCCATCTGCTGTTTCTTTCCCTCTCTTTCTTTTCTCCATTACATTTATATACCACAATCTTTATGTTCTTCTTTCACCATAATGACCTTTTTTTCAAGTATTGTTTGTTCTTATTTCTCCAGTCCATACCATGTACTTTTTTCTTAACACAGGCCCCAGATCCAGTAGAAGTTAGGTTTCCAGTTTCTCTTGGCACTCTGGGGATTTCTGAACAGGACAAGCTTATCTTTTAACATTTGCATTTTTTGGCACTCTAAATATAATATTGTCACTACCTTCCTGAACAGCTCATAGCTGTTTATCACTGTTCATTCTCTTATCTTCCAATCCAAAAAATCTTTTCCTTTTATTGGTAGAAATATCCTCATTATGCCCAAATTAATGGTTTCAAAAAGCTCTGAATGATCCAATCCTATCCATCCCTTTGATGTGGTTGCACTTTTCTTTTTATTCTCAGATTTCCTGTGCTATTCCAAGTGTTGCTTCTCTTTTTTCTTTATTCTGAGTTTATATATTTTTGAATCCATATAATTCCACAAGATTTTATTGGATATTATAACTAGTTTTTAGGAGGAGGGAGGGGCAAAACAAAGATCAAAATACACAGCAGTAACAGAGGATTAAAAAAACCTAAAAAACAACAAACTATTAAAATGTTCATGTTAAATATTAACGTGCAGTTTTTAAATAAAAAACCTCCAAAATACTGTCTGAAGTCATAAGGCCTCTTGAAAACATACAAAGACAAATCTATCTCACATTTACTGACAACTCAGCTAAAACTCCATTTTCATTTATCTAGAGCTCTCTGTGTAGTAGAGGGCACTGAGGGTTTATTTGCCAAGTCAATCCAATGGGTGAAGTAAGAATATATGAGAAGCTTTGTTAAATGAGAACAAACACCTCTGTAATGCACTGCTGTGTTTTGGACAGGAGCACAGAGGAAAGGAAGGTACCAGTCTGCCCTTCAGGCTCTCTGAGATAACAGGAGGGGCACTCTTACCATCCCTGAGCTTCTCAAAACTCTCTACAGCATTAGATTCCATGGGATGCTTCCACAGTTATTTCTCCAGTTTCATTATGCAGCCTGAGAAATTATTCCCCCTTACTGTATTTAAATATGCTGCTATGATATTGCTAAATTACTGCTCTCAAATTTTGTACTTTGACTCTTTTTCTCCTCCTACCACTGAATGTTTCACCCCCAGCACTTCTTTTCTAGATGAGGAGCCTTCCATTACTATGTTAAAGAATTAATTTGATCTCCATCACCCTCACAGCCCATTCCCATATCTTTTACTTATTTTACTTTCTTTTCTGAGGTTGTAAAGCAAAGCTACATGTAACAGGCAAGAATTCTGAAACTTGCTCAGTTTTTCACACAGTGTTTTTTTTTGAGTGCTACAAACTGACTTACTCATTGAACTATATAAAGCCAAAAACTTCTGACAATGAAAATCTCTGTTGTTACCTTAAACTAAAGACAAGGCTCTGATTTATGGCAACAGCACCAGCACTGGGCACCCTGCAGCAGAGATTTATTTACCAGTGCAGATGGAAAGATGTGTTTGTGCAGTTAAGTGCTCATTACATACCAAGCAGCTGCTTAGGAGTGCCTGGGGTGAAAATGCTGATTGGGGTGCTAATAAATTATTCCAACTGAACTCTGAGCAGAGAGGTCTTTTCACTGGTGCAGATGACATTGAGCATCTGTGTATCCTCCAGTAACTGTTCCCAGCCCCTACTGGCCTGTGGGCAATGTTACACAAGAAAAACCCTGTGGGCAACATCCAGTTTTGCTCTCCTTGTTACCTTCAGTTTTAATTTTTCATTTCCTGTGGCTCCCAGCAATTCTGTTGTCTCTTGCAAGCAACATGCTCCTAGAGAGCTGAACAGGCAGGAGGAGCACTGAGAGACAGACAGGGATTTTCTCACTCCAATTCCACATGCCATTTGCATGATTGTGCCTGGAAGGGATCAGATCACTTCTACACTGATAAATCTGGAGATCAGAGCTGCTCCATTCCAGGACAGGCTGGCACTAAATGCTGGTGCTTGTCAGCACCACACAGGGCTGTGTGCCTGTCACAGACTCATTCATCCCTTTTACCTGCTGTGTCTGTACCAAATGACACGGGAAAGCTGCTGCTCCTCTTCAGTGACAAAACTCGGGAAAAACTGGGGAGAAAGCTCTTTTGCACAAGAGATACTTAAATACTGTCTTTAAATTACAACTTGTGGTTTATTTTTGTAGATCAGTGTATTGGTTTGAAAGACAGGTATCTTCCAAGGAAGGCAGGAACCTCTTTGGAATGGAAAAAGTATGATCCCCTTCCCTCCAAACTATTTTAACTTTGAAATTATGGGGCTTTTAGGCAAAGATACAGGAAAAGGAGTAACAACTCTTCACTAGAAGATAGATATAGATGATGATATAGATATAGATGATGATATAGATATAGATGATGATATAGATGATGATATAGATATAGATATAGATGATGATATAGATATAGATGATGATATAGATATAGATATAGATATAGATATAGATATAGATAGATATAGATATAGATATAGATATAGATATAGATATAGATATAGATGATATAGATATATAGATATAGATATAGATATAGATAGATATAGATATAGATGATGATATAGATATAGATATAGATAGATTATATATGATGATATAGATAGATATAGATATAGATAGATTATAGATATAGATGATGATATAGATATAGATATAGATTAGATATAGATATAGATATAGATACAGATATAGATATAGATATAGATATAGATATAGATATAGATAGATAGATAGATATAGATATATATAGATAGATAGATGGTCTGGGACCAGCAGATCCCAGTGTATCAAAACAAGGAAGGAAGGAAGGAAGGAAGGAAGGAAGGAAGGAAGGAAGGAAGGAAGGAAGGAAGGAAGGAAGGAAGGAAGGAAGGAAGGAAGGAAGGAAGGAAGGAATTTTTAGCAATTGTGTGGTAAATAGCACTGCATAGTTTTTGTCATAAAATTTTAAAAAATAAATTAAATTTTTGGCCATGCAATAAACACCAAGAGTGCTCTATACTGATTTCAAAGCTACAAGATTATCTATCAATTTTTCAGCAGGCGCGAAATGAGTTTCAAAGTTTATGGGCTTTTGCTCACTTCCCTTCAACTTTACTAGGGACAAATATGTGATTTGGAGTGAAAATTACAATAGGATGTTTTTTCATCATCTCAGACTTCAAATGAAAAGCAAATGTGGTTATTGCAGGTAATGTTACTAGCTCAGGGAATAGTCACTGTGGGAACTGAAGCCAGAATGGAGTCATAGCACCCCCCATAAACCATCCTGGCTAATTTGCTCATTGCTCCTGTTGCAGCACAGCTGTGTGGGAATTCTTGGCACCAAGGAGCACTCCATTTTCATTCCACCTCAGCATTCAGGAGCAGGAATCTCTTTAAGGCAGTCCTGCAGTACTCATTTAGAGTCAATAACTAATCCTCCTGGGGGCTGGTGTTGTGGGGAGAGGGAGAATGCAGTGTTTTAGTGGTGCAGCTGTAGTGCTGTAAAGAGCACATCAAAATAATAAATCTGTAACATCACTTTTCCTTCTGCTGGAAATAAATAGCAAAACATGCTACTTCTTTGAGTTGAGTAGTGAACAGCATTAAAGAGTGGCACCTCACTATTTTTATATGCTGCTGGAGAAGGTGATGAGTCTGAGAAGTTAGGATTCAGGAGAAGTTCTGAGTGTTGAAGGCAATAGGATAAATGGAAACCTTCACCCTCTTCTTTTTTTTTTTTTTTTTTTTTTTTTTTTGGTAACCATTACTAAAGCTTGAAAGTCCTCTTCTTGGAAGTGGCTTATGATTTCTTAAAAAAAAAAAATTAGATTTATCTTTTTTAGACCCCTACAACAAAAGAGAGTGAGAATAAGAAACTTGTACCTCAGGTAAGAAAAGAAAACCTGATTTTTGCTGTAAACTTTGCAGCTGACTACTTTAAATCATAAAATAATGTTTACATATTTAGTTATTGCTAACATTTCTTCCTCGTCTAAACGAGAATTTTTTAGAGAATTAAGCAAAATATATTTTTAGAATAAAGGGCATTAAAAAAATTCCTCCTGCATCTTCTTTTCTGTTAAAGGTTGTATAGAGAACTATACTGTATGTTTGCATATAGCACAAGACTCGTGTAAATCTGGACCTGTTTGCAAACAGGTCTGATTTCCAATGTGTGTATAGAACTTCAGTTCGTGTCCTCAAGTTTATTCTCCTTTTTTGAGAGTCTGAAGGTCCCAATTCCTTGATTTTCTTAGTTTTCTCTTATATTATTGCTTTCTTTGGAAAGCAGAAAAAGAACCACTCAGATTAGCAGCTACACTTTTTTCATCGGTGCAAGAAAAGCATGATGAAGAAATATACGTAATTTTCTAATAAGGAGAGGAAAATGGTTACATAGCAACACAATTAAAATAATTATAATTTGAGTTTGGGGTTTTTTTGTTGGTTTGGTTTTTTTTTTTTTTTTTTTTGCAAATCTGCCTTGACAGAACTGCATTGACAATGCTAATTTAGGGTTGATATGTCTATAAGAATAGTTTCAAAGGTTTTCAAGACTCTATATTGAGTAAAGGTTGACAAGTCCATTACAGCTCTGGACACAAAATAATTCAAAATAAGACTGGATAAATGTTATGTTCTTGTGTGTTTCACAGAATCACAGAATATCCTGAGTGGGAAGGTCAAGGATTTTCCAGCCCAGCCCTGTCCCTGCACTGACACCCCAACGATCCCACCCAGTCCAAACTCTCCTGGAGCTGAATGAAGGATCCTTAGTAAGAGTTATCATTATTTGTTAATTAACTTAATGTTCAATAATAGTCAAACTTTTTCAGAGAGCATTTAAGAACAGAATTCACATTAAGTGCTCTCCAAATTTCCTTAAAATATAAGCCATTCTCAGGAGGTTCAACCTCCATATATATTTGTAAAATATATTTTTACTGAAGAGCTTAAATCTCTTTTCCTTAACCTCTTTGTGATATGCAGTAACCCAATTGAAGTTGATTGCCATGGTTTTAGAGATAATAGGTTTCACTTAAGAGAGATCATGCTCTCTGTCAAAGGGCTAAAAGGAGGCAAGGGCTCTGAAGTACATAGGCATTGAAGTCTTAGATGGAAAAATTCTATATGCTATTCCCTAAAACAAATTTTTGCCTATGAATCTGGCAGATCTATTTTAAATATCAAAAAATGATAGAGTTTTATGTTTGTTAACATAAAGTTTCATCCATTTCAATCAAGCCTTGAGTGATGAGAACTAACAACCACTAAACTTGAAGGAAACTCATTGAAAGGACTTTACAGAGGTTTCAGAGGAAACAAAGAGAGATTTTGATGATTTCTGAAATGTAACAGGTTATCAATGAAGTCCTCCAAGGAACCACCCTGAAATATCTGCTGTTCAGTCTTCATTCACTGGGAAGAAATCATCTCCTGTGAGGGTGGTGAGGCCCTGGCACAGGGTAAAAAACCTGGTTTACTACAACAAAAGGATTTTCAGAGGTATGAGGAGGTCTGTGTGTCTTTGTTCCCCATTGCTATCAACAATCTCCTGGCAGGAACATCCCCGTGTGCCTCCCAGTGAGTTCCACAAACCAGCCTGGGAGCTGCTCCCTGCAGAACAGGGAGTTCTGCAAAATCTGCTTGGCAGGGCTGAGAGCTCTCCTTCCTGCAGAGATCCTACAGAATGGTCTCTGCACCAGGGCAGCTCTCCAGCAGAGAACTGGACACAAATAAAGGGGCTTTTGCACCAAACACACACCCTGTGCCACAAGTCACAAGGGCTTGGTGTCCCCACATCCCCCAGCCCAGGCAGCGCCTTCTCCTCAGTCCCACCCTGCACACCCTGCACTGCCCCAGCAGCCAAAAGGCTTTGGCTTCAGCATCCCCAAACCAGTGACTGCAGCCCAGTGACAGCAGCAAGCACTTCACATTCATCACTTCATTTTATTTCAGTAACACCATCTCATCTAACCTGTTCTAAGTTAGTAAAAGCTACAACTCAACTGCCTAAGGAACATATTCCAGAGGATCATATTCCAGACCGAGTGCTGACTAGTATTATCTATGAGATAAAAAGAGCCTTCTACCACTTACCTTACAAACTGTCTAGTTTGAACCTTCAGAACTCTTTACCTTAAACACTTAGCTTTCTTCTCTTACTGCTTGGACCGAGCCCCAGTTTGTAATTAATTAAATAGGAATAGAAGGCACGAGATGTCCTTTATCCTGTTATGTTAAATTCTAGCAAGTACATCTACTGACATCTATCCATACTTTCACCTACAGAATTTAAGTCTCTCAATTCTCCCATTTTTACTCATCCAATTCTTGAGGCAGCAGCTACAATGGCACCTCAGTCATGAACGAGCCTCCTGGCCCTCCTGCAGATCACACTGCCTCTGAACTTGGTGTTGTTTAAAAAATGATTGAGGGTGCCCTTGATCATCTTGTCCTGATCATTGTAAAAAATGCCACCGTCAGGGTTTGGGTTACTCAGACCAGAACCCTGACTTGCTTTGGCACTTGCTTTGTCATGTTTTTTTTCCTGGTTGGGTCCATGTGACAAAGGCAATGCATCCACTTTCTAAAGGACCTGTCTCAGACACCATTCCATGGTACACACCCCAGTGCAGTTTGTCTTTGTTTCACTCCTTCTTTCACATGAGGATTAAGCCCCAGACACTCCATTCCACTCCCCAGTTCAGCCCACTTCAGGAGTTTCCACCTCTAGATGGAACTTAGCATGGCTTGTCCAATCAGGAGTTTAATTTATCCTGCCTCACTCAGAAATGAGCTCAGGATAAAATATTGATTATTCTGTAAACTTGTCCCATCACCCTCCATTGGGTTTGGAAGTTTCCATAGAGATGACATTTTCTGCTGTGACTTGTACCATTTTCCAGCTCCAGCTGGGCTGCAGAGCTGCAACAGCAGCATCAGAAAGGAAGCACCTTCTGCAAATTCCCAGGAAAAAAATTAGGTTTAATTTCTTTAATATTTTATTGGGTTACAAATCATTCCTTAATGCCTTCATGATCACAGAACTCCATCTGGATGCATCAGATAAATAAAATATGATAAAGGATCTGTTCCCACAGCTGCTGGGAAACAAAGAACCTAAGTGTAAAGATCTTTTCCTGAGCCAGAGAAGGCAGAGTGGATTCATTTACAATTATACACACACCCACCAGAGAATTCCCCTAGAAAATCAGGATAGAAAAATGCAAAGGCTCTTGTATATGTGACACATGCAACACTAGGTTTAGGATCAAGAACAATGAAATGAAAATACTCAGGTCATTGGGAAAAGTTTTCCTTCCACCAAATTCAAGAATTCCATGATTTCCCCCTTTAGGATGCAGAGTTCCTGGGACAGTGGAAAATGTCCCTGCCCATGGCAGGAGGTGGGACTCTAACTCGAAGCAGTATGGGATTTTTTGATTCTGTGATCTGAAAAAAGAAACAAATCTTATGGTGTAGAATTAATGCACCCTAATAGGGAGGATTTTTTTCTGTATCTGTAGAATTATAGAATGGTTTGGGTTGGAAGGGACCTGAAAGATCATCTCATTTCAATCCCTCCTTCCACATTATTCCAATATATTGACTGATATCCATAGAGAGGAATCAATGATTCCTGCTACTTTAGCTAGAAAATGGGGGGAAATGGTGGAATATAGGAATATTATAGGATAAAAATAAAAAGCACACATAAATCACCCCAAACCAAACCAAAAAAAAAAAAAAAAAAAAAAAAAAACAGATGAAAAAGAAGAAAAATTTCTTTCTTTTGATACAGAAATGGAGAGCAGTAAGCAAATTATTAGGGAGCAGATGGGAAGAAGGCATAAAAAAACTAACTTGCAATGAAAAAAAATTGTTGGGGCTATTTTGGGAACTCAGCCCCTGTTAGGATTTGTACTGCAGGGGCTGCCTGGGATCTGGTCCATAAGAAGGAGTGAACATCTGTGTTCTGTGGGTGGGCTGGAGTCCAGGGATTTTTACAGATCTCCTGCTATGATGTGGGAAGGAAGATATTGTCATGCTGGGTGGCATTTGAGATCCACTGGGATAAGATAAGGATGAATAGTGCTTGTTACCTGTGAGACCAAGCACATAAACACAAGCTCCCAGTGCCACATGCTGTATTTGACCTGAGGGCCTGAGGTGTTGACTCCTCCATGGGCTCCCTCCCATCCCAAAATCTGCAGCCAAAGCCTGCAAGATGGTTAATATTTTTTATTTTTTTTTTCCCCAGCAACAATAGACTGAAATGTCCTGCTTTAGTCAGGAAAGGCTTTTCTGACTGGAGCTGGGACTGTAGAGGATTAGAGCTGTCTGCAGTTTCATTCATCATTGTTAATCCAATATAAATCCAAGCTTGACCAGTCTCTTTGTGGTTGTCTTTAAAGTGACAGAAATGATGTCTTGGGTTTTAGCTTTTATATTTTTTCAGATCCTCTGCTGCTTGGTGTGTGACTCTGAAACCTCATGTCAGGTGTTAGTAAGTTCTCTTCACAGGGTATTTAGACAAAACAATTCCTTTCTAGCTAGAGATCAAGGGCACCCATTACCCAAAAAGCAGAAACAACAGGGAAAGGAAGGGGCAAGTCAGGGGGCTGAGACTTCATAGCCTGGGGCTGTGGTTGGATAATTGACCCCAATATATAAATAAACCAAAACTTATAAAGGTGTAAAAACTCATGACCAGGATCCAATCTTGGATTTGATTTTGGTGTAGCTCCAGCCATGCTCAAGATGGATCCTTTCAATAAATACCTATTTTATTCCTTTTGCTCTTCCCAGTCTCTGTTCCAGGTCAGCCTTTCCAGGCATCAGTTCTGGCATCCCAGAGAAGAGCTATCTATATTTGAAATTTCTTATTCTTCAGTACAACATTGGGACTAAAGAGAATACATCCAATCCTTTTTATCCAGCCTTTTGCTCAGGAATCCTACAAGGAAAAAGCCATTCATCAGCAAGGATGAGCCCTGATGATAAAACACAGGAATTAGTCTGAGCATGCTGTAAGAGGCAAGTTATCTTATCAAGAGCAGGGGACAAAAGGAAAAATGAAAGATACTTCTGCTGTATTCAGTAAAACTGGGAATCATTCCTGATTTTCACTACACTGCTCATGGGGCAAAAATATTGATGAAAAATTATAGTTCTTGCAGTATAAACTTGGATGAAATTCCTGAAGAAATTTAACCAGGCCCTGCTTTTACAGCTACAGAAATTATAGTAATGACAGCTCCATTTTAATTCAATGTGAATGTCCCATGGAAATTCTTTGGAAAAGAGAATCTCAGGGATTTTGTAGCTGCCAGGATCTCTGCTCAGAAAATAAAGCCTCAGACTTGCTCACAGTTTTCTAGTGTTTTCTTTGATAAAAACTGATTTAAACATGAGTTCTTAAAGATCTCACCCAGTACCAGGAAATTATAGGAAGCATTTCCATGTCCACTCTGGAGGGGGGAATTGCTGTGCCATCAGCTGGCTTTGGCTCAAGTTTGACTTTCCCAAGTTCACATTAAGCAAACTTGAATAGGACCACTGGGTCATAAAATCCTTTTGGGTTAGTAGTGAGCTCCATAGAGGTGAATGATGGAATAACAAGGACTTTGACAAGGTCTCTGCATTTCCACAGAAGAACTACCCAGTATTATTTTGTTCTTCTGGTAAGGTAAATAGAAATTCTCTGCATTATTTTTAATTGAATGGACTCATGCCAAAAACCTGGCTGTCAGAAATCCCTTTTTCTAATGAAAAGAAGAAAGCCCCAAATGCTGCTGGCAGCACGAGCTAAAAAAAGGAAACCAATTAAGCTCAGAATAAAATAATTTTCCATTCCAAGAAAATTTGAGAATTCGAAGCTTTGTTTGTTGGGTTTTTTTTCCCAATAGAAAGACTCCATAATTTAAAAATATATAAGCAATTACCCAACAGAGGGGAAAAGCCAATCTCTGATAAATCAAATGTTCCCCCAATAATTATAAAATATAATGTATTTCTATAGATTTTAATGGATTGATTTTACTGCAGTAATATATCATTATTTGGTTATGATATTCTAGTAATATCCAGGTCAATGTTTTGAACATTTTAAAGGCAATTTTTTGAAATTTTAAGTCTGTACAATTTACAGTATTGGATTTTTTATTTTGTTTTACTTGTTTTCATTTGTTCACCTCAGAGAAGCACCAGTATCTCCAAAGAGGATTTTTGAAATATTTTTAATGAGATTTAGGGCTTACAGCCATATCTGTTTGTGTGAAGACAAGGGAAAACCCTTGGCAGATATAAACCTTTCTGGTTTAGTTTTTTGTTTATCACAGAACTTTGGGAATTTTTTTCATTACCAGTAACTTTTGGGGTTTTTTTTATGCTATGTATATTGTTCCCTTTAATCCTGGTCATTAATAACCTATAATTTTATTAATGGAATAAAATAGGCAGACAACTGAAACTTGGGAAAATTCAACCATATGATATAATTTTTTTTTTTTTTCTTTTTATGTCTATCCAGGGTTGGTATAGAACTGTGTGGGGTTTGTATTTATGTCTATATACATTATATAATGCTACAAACTGCAAGATCAGAAAGACTCAGACAATTTTAGCTCAATGTAATCAATTGAGTTTTGTTCAATGCAGTTCAGGATCTGCCCTAGCTGCAGTGGTGGAAAAACATCAAATTCTCCTTTACCTGAAGAGTTTAATTCCACATCTTTTCATTATTGATTATGCTTTCCATTTGTGTATTTCTAAGAGAATAACTGCAGCACAATGCCTCAACCTTGACCTTCACTGGAATTAGGCAGTTGCATTAAACAGGTGATAAAGCAGTTTAATCATTAGTGGATGTGGGGTTTCCTACCTAAATTTTCCCATTCCTGTGCTAAATGCAAAGACTATGGATGTTTCTGAGATATCTAACTTCAGTTAATTACCTGAGGTTTGTTCATTGACAACTGAGGCAAACAAAATGAAGCCTTCCAAAACTCCTGGGCTTATCAGAATGTTAAAATAGCTTTTAAATGAAGATAGCAGATGAGAATTTATCTTCTGATCTTTGAAACCACTCATCATTTAGGAGGAAAAGAAAGCTCTAAGTGAGGGAAAACAGTTTATTTCTTCATCAAGGAGTTTAGATCCTCCAAAGGGCACTGCTCACATCAAGTAGAGCTTTTTAATTAAGCTCACTAAACAAATGCTAAATCTTTCTGTGCAAGTATTTATATTCAGCAAGCAGCACTGCTGCCTTTGTTAAACATTGATTAATGTCACAGGCATCTCACATGCAATATTTTAGGAAGATCATTAAGTCTGATTATTAAGTCTTGGAGCAGCACACAGAGCAGAAGGGTTTGGTGCAGAGTTTCCAGGCTCCTTCCACAGGGATTTCTCTGGGAATGCTGACTGTGGGGCATGAATGAGATCAGTGGGGTCTTTGCAGAACCACAGCAGGGCAGAAAACCTGAATGGGTGTTCTTATGAATGCAAAGCAAGGGGACAGTGCAAAAATGGGAACTCCTGAGGTGTGGGAAGCTGTGGATTCCCTGCTCTGGTACCATCTGTAAATCCCCATCCCCAGCCAGGGTTTGCAGAGGGAGGGAGCACAGAGCTCTGTGAAGCTCCTTGACCCTGCTGGCTCCTGCTCCCTCCCCGAATTTTTTGAGGAAATAGTGCTCCTGACAAATGAATTACACCTATTGTCTCAGCTCTCTATCCTTAACAAGAACAAGACATTAACAGTGCACAGAAATCTTGCTCTGGATATACAATTCTATTATTGATCTTTGAAGTCCTGCCAGCACACTCCTGACAGCTCTTAAGAAAAAGATTTTCCTGGGATTTTTCTTCCCCCCACCCCAGATACAATATATGAAAAGCTCCACCAGTTTTTCACAGCTGTATTAGTGTATTTCCTATTAACATTAACCCTCATTGCTAGATTTTTTAATTGCCTTTCCTTAATCACGTCTCTTTGGCTGAGATTAACGTTTGGCAGCAAAGTGGCTTGGCAATAACTCTTTAGGAATTGTTTGCCCACACTCCCATAACATTCAAAAAAATCTGTTTGTTCATGTTTGCCAAGCAAAGGATTGAGTTCAGACAAGGGAATTATCTTATGTGAAAAGTAGTGCACACTAGAATATAATCTTTCATGGGCTGTGCTAAAAATAATATAAATAAAATAAAATAAAATAAAACAAGATAAGATAAAATAAAATAAAATAAAATAAAATAAAATAAAAATAAAATAAAATAAAATAAAATAAAATAAAATAAAATAAAATAAATAAAATGTCTTTATTTAGATTCAAGTCTTGCCTGCTTTTTTCTCTCTTCCTGGTGTTCTATTAATAGAATTTTTTCTTGCATGCTCCAGACATTTAAAATCTTTTGTGCATTCCAGATATGTCAAAACAAAATTAAATACAATGAAAACCTGTCAATCCTCATTGTTAACTACCTTCTATTCCTTTTCTTGCACAAATAATTTTTAGGTCATCAATATGCAGATGTGAATTTTAAAAGCAACAATCCCAAATTAGGAAAACCTAAACTTTTTGTGAGGGAGGGAGGGAGGGAAGGAAGGAAGGAAGGAAGGAAGGAAGGAAGGAAGGAAGGAAGGAAGGAAGGAAGGAAGGAAGGAAGGAAGGAAGGAAGGAAGGGAGTATTGATAAAGGTTGTAAAATATCAATATCTGTTGTAAAAATATTGATAGAAAGGCAAATATGTCCTGACAATAATTGGATGGCTGGTTAATTAACTTCTAGCTGAATTTTTAAAATTTGTACTCTTTGTGGAGAAGGAATGAATCTTGTATTAGAGGCTCTTTTCTGTATGGATTAAGCTCACCTGTTCACAAAAACAATTTGTTTTTTCTCTTTTTTTAATTTTTTTTCCCCACAGAAGTTATATCACACATAATCTCACCAGGAGGATTACACAGGACAGGAATTTTCCCTCTAGGTAGTTGCAGTTTCGATCAGATCATTTTTCCCAAAACATTTGTACATATTTTTGTCTTTAAAGTGCTTCCTTTTTTAAAGAAAAAAACCCCCAACAACAAGAACAAAACCCAAACTCACCAAAAGAATACATAAACACAGCCAAAAAACCCACAAAAACACAAAACTCCCCACCCTCCAACAAACCTCCCATCAAAAATTATCAATGATATTATCATTGATATTGGTATCAGTTTAAGACCTACAACTGACAGGGAGAAGGCAACAAAAGAAACTAAGGGATCTAAATGTCAGATCTGTCACCTGTGTGACTGAAATATCTCATCTTTGTGAATAGATACAGCTGCATTACAGGCACAACTTAAATAAAATACAGGGACAGAAGTACTTCTCATACTGGAAGTTTAATGCAGTTTTCTCTATTTTTTTTTTTTCTTTTTTTTTTTTTTTTTTTGGTTTGGGGTGATTTATGTGTGGCTTTTTATTTTTATCCTATACTATTCTAATATTCCACCATTTTCCCCCATTTCCTAGCTAAAGAAGCAGGAATCATTGATTCCTCTCTATGGATATCAGTCAATATATTGGAATAATGTGGAAGGAGGGATTGGAATGAGATGATCTTTCAGGTCCCTTCCAATCCAAACCATTCTATGATTCTACAGATACAGAAAAAATTCCTCCCTATTAGGGTGCATTAATTCTACACCATAAGATTTGTTTCTTTTTTCAGATCATGGAATCACAAAATCCCATACTGCTTTGAGTTGGAGGCACCTTAAAGCCCATCCAGTCCCACCTCCTTCCATGGGCAGGGACATTTCCACTGTCCCAGGTTGTTCCAAGCTCTGTCCAACCCAACCTTGGACCCTTCCAGGGATCCAGGGGCAGCCACAGCTTCTCTGTGCCCTGTGCCAGGACCTCTCTCAACTCAAAGCTTCTCCAGGCTGAACAATCCAATTCTAGCAGCCTGTGCTCACAGCAGAGCTGTTCCATTCCTTTGATCATCTTGGTGCCTCCTCTGGACTTGCTCCAACACTTGTCACAATATTCCAATTAAGAAAGTACCTGCTTATTCAACATAATCTGAATTTATTTCACTGGTTTATTTTTACCCCTGGAGCTTTTTTCCACAGTTATCACCTCAAACCAATGCACTGGTTTGCTGGAGCATATGCTTCATCCTTAATCTTGTTTTCCTCCAAGGTAAACAAATTCAAATGAAGTGTTGTGTACAGATTAACTTTTAGATCCTTGCTATCCAGGAGGAATCACAGGTCTCCAGTATTTTTCCCTTCAAACTAAAAGTGCCAATTGTATCTGATTAGTGGTGGCAGATGGTCAAGATAAAGTTTACTGTAAACACATTGACTCCAGTTCTGCTTCCCAGCAGTGCCTCCATGAGCCTGCTAGGAGAGATTTACACTCTGATTAGAACTTTTAGCTTCTGTACCCATCTATTTAGTCCTTTTAGCCTTCACACATGGCTTTAATTTCCCTTCTCCTTCACTATCAGACTCACTACTGTTTAAACAGAAGTTCATATTTTTGTCATGGTGCAAACAGCTGCAAGAAGAGCTCATTTAAAGTTGTCAAATGAGGCAGGATGGGTTACTCCAGGTGCAGAACAATCTCTACTCAAGGGTTTCTTCACCAATGTTCATACAGCACAGTCTCTGCTCCTCCAGCCCATCAGGACCACCCAGGCCACTCACATCCAGCTGATTTGTACTAAACAAAAGAACAAGAAGAAATGGCCTCGAGGTGAACCACAGGAGGTTTATATTGGATATCAGAAAAAAGTATCTTTATGGGAAGTGTTGGAAAGCACAGAACAGCCTGCCTAGAGAAGCACTCGAGCCACCATCCCTGGAAGTGTTCAATGACCCTTGAAGACGTGGATTAGTGATGCTGGTTCTGGGGGAGGGTTGGACTGGGTGATTTTAGAGGTCTTTTCCACCCCTAGTGATACAGTTGTCAACCCTTGCTGGTATCCTGGCCCCTGAGTGTGATGAACCTGCTGTAGGCCCAGACACTGAAAAGGCCTTGGAAAAGCATGGATGGATATTCCCCAAGACAATGGGAATGGGAACAGAGAGCTGTTTGCACCATTTCACCAGTTTTCTACCTGGATCACTCCCACTGTCCAATGTCCTTCCCAAAATCTGTTACAAGGGCTTAAAATTATGAACAGCTCTGTGTGTGTCTGCTTTTCCCAGCACATCCTTAAACCTTGCAGATATCACACCACACCCTGCCATGGCCAAGGACACCTTCCACTATTCCAAGTTGGGAATCAGTCAGGGTAGAGCTGGTGCTCCAAGGAATCCCACCACAATTCCTCTACAGAGCCACTAAAGGAGCTCCAGTGGCAAAAGAGGCTTCCAAAAATTAGTACTTAAGCTTTGCATTATTCAGCATTTCAAGAATTTGGTAAAGAGGGGATCACCAATGGAATACCACAGGTACAGCAGGCATAAACAGAACAATTTTTCTTCTTAATAGGCTGGTAAAAATAACTAAATAATCATAAAATTTAAGTGGCACAAAACCAGGCAAAGGGGAGAAAGGAACCCAAAGCACTGTAAGAAACACAGCTGTGATTTCAGTTCAGTTCTGGCAGCTGGGAGACATCACTAAATCCACAGGTTCCTGATTGCCTGGGGAAAATGTGAAGTAGGAAATTTCAGAACTAAAAATTGAAGAAATGAGTTAGTGTTTTCTACATGGTATAAAATGTTAAGAGAAGCTTAAGGAGTTTCTAAAATGAAAACTAGTAAGGCTTTCAACAATGTGCTATAACTCACCACTGATAGCAATTTAGTAATTATTATTGGATATACTTGAGATATGGGAAGAGCTTACAATGCATTGCCATTAAAATTGAAGATTTTCCTATCTAGCAGACTGAAGTGTGATTAAAAACCCCAGCATTTTGACCAAAATTTCTCACTAGTACAGCATAAACCCCATCAAATATGCAAACACTAATCTTGTTGTTGAACTTCAGAGTGATTAAAGCACCAGAGGTGGAGAGAGGGATAATTCCCTGGTTGGTGGAGATTAAAACAGGAAGAGGAGAAGGCTGCAGGTGAACAAGATTATTCAAATGAAAGCAGCAGGGAAGAAGAAGCAACACTGTGGAGGAAATAACTCTGTTTTTCAGTGGGAAGGGGTGACTTGAATTCCTAATTTGAGTTAAAAATCAGAGGTATTTGTCATTTTACAGTCATGAAATTTGTGATATATTCATGTAATCCTTCCCATTTTTCCTAACTCTTCTCCATAAATGAGGCTCAGACATGCCTAGATTATCCAACCTTTTCTTTAATACTTTTTTTCTTCCAGTTCACTCTGGTTTCTGTAGATCTCACATGTGGTTGGGGATATGTGTCCTAGGTATCAGAGGTTTACATATCTGTGCAAAACAGATCCAAATTTTGGATCCAAAAACCTAATATAGAAGATTACAGCTGAACCACAAATGACAGGTGATGAGTTTTGTTTAGGCAGTCTAAATATTAATGGAGCTGTAATTAAGTTTTAAGCTCTAGACATAAAAATTGTACCATTTGGCTCATACCAAAATTTTGAGTTGAATCAAGATTTTGGTTGAAATTACAGGCACACACATGGAAAACCCAGGGCATGTAAAAATGAAATAAACCGATTTATTGCTCCAGTCAAATTTCTTCTAAGGGATTCTTGAAGAGTTTGCAATGCCCAGTTATTCATAGTTTGATAGGTAATAAATCTTACATCAGAAATATTTCACCCATGAAGCCATGTTTGGGTCCTTCTGGCTACCTGAACTCCTCTAGCCAAATATTTTCACTTTTCAAGTTATGAGAAAAAAAATACCTCTTTTTTTTTTCTCTCTTGGTTGTTTTAAACAAGGGTTCCACATGGTGAGGGATTTGCATTTTATTTTCAATCAAAGCTACACAAAGCAGACAGGTTCACCTAATGATAGGGAGGGAATGGGGATTTGAACAAGATTTAAAGTAGTGAAAAGCATGAAGAGATTAATGATAAGAAAAAAACAAAGTAAGAACAATTCCTGGAAGAAGGGGGTTTAATGAATTATTGGAAAGAAGAGGGAGAGGGCATTTGGCAAAAAGACACGGAGTTGAAATGTTCATTGTGCATTACCATTAGCAGAATAATAGCACAGAAGGGCTTTAGAGATGTAATGAAGAAATACATAATCCCAGAGAGGAGTTTAGACCTGAAATGTTCTTACCTGGAATGGATATGTGGGAAGTCTATCAAGCAATAAGGGTAGAAATGTAGTGGCTCCAAAATCCTCCCCACTCTCATTAGCTCAGCAGCACAAAGTGGATTCCCATTTTATGGAGCAGAAGTGACAGCAAGTGTCTAATGTGTATTCCTCAGGTTGTTTTAGGTGGATTAGACATTGTTTCCTCTTGGACTCTAATAATGCTTTTTCCAAGGTGAGAATTTGTTCCCACCAATTTAACTTAGTTCTGTCTCTTCAGGGACAGGAAGAGAAGCAATGAACATTTAATGAAATTATAACCTAATGAAATTTTCGAATTCTTTAATTTGAAATGTTTTCATTATTTTATAGATCATGTGGGTGAGATGTTACAAGTTTCACACACGATGTCCAAATGGCACATGGAAAAGCAATTTTTATTTCATTAGGCAGAAAATATGGGGGTGTGAGTGCTTTTCTTATTCTTCCCCCCCCCCAAAAAAAAAACCCTGTGCTTTTTTTTTTTTTTTTTTTGAGTAATCTTATGCATTCAGTAAGGAGAGGAAGAACAAGTAGGTGAGAACTATTTTGACTTTAAATTTATTTTTCCTGTCAAAAACCTATTAGAGGTAGATGGCAAACCAATACATCTTACATGTCTTTCATGATCTTTTGGGATTCCTTCTGTCCTTATTTTTCTGTAAGACTTCATCCTATCCTAGTGTTTTCAATTTTATATTTATGCCCTTGACTGTACTTACCTAAATGTCATAAATTGTTGTGCAATAGTGAGTTTATTGCAGCTAAACTAAGTGCTACAGATTCACTAAACCAGGCTTTTATATGTAGATGTAATTTTTCAACCATGTGTGTGTTTCTAAATTGCAGGTTTAGCATTATGCATAAGGTAATAGTTTTTATTTCCCTCTCTGCAAATGAATGTTGTCAGTCAATCCAGCTTTAGATCCATGTGATTGTTTTTCACTAATCAGTCACAAAGTTGTTAAATGGTGCCACAACAGAGTTAAATTACCTCAAACTAGCACTAACAAGGGCTTTCCATTAGTATTCCATTTCCAGCTCCATTAATATTCACATTTCTTTCACAATGAAATCATGCTAAATCATACAGAAGATTTCACACTTCTTCTAAGGAGAAAAGAGAATATTTTAGTGCCCCTGCTGTTCTGAAGAGTTTGGTGTTGCTACTAATAATACATTGCAAAAGGGAAGTGGTTTGATAACTGTAAACAGATGATGACAAAACAATTAGCTATTTTTTCTGACTCCTGATGTAGAAACACCTCCATGATCTCTGTGCAGCCAGGTTTTGTGTGAACTCCAGAAAATCCCCACTAATCAAATACAGATTTTAAAATTAAGTTCCTCAGGGAAGCTCTTGTTTATCTCATAAAGTCCTCTCATTGTAGAACAAAATCTATTCATGATGAAAGATGTATTTTAGATTTAGGGCTGATGTTGTGGTTTTGATTTTTTTTTTCCAAGTTCCCATATAATTTTCTCAGCAGTTACCAAAATGAGGGGTTAAACAAAATTAATTTATTGCTGTGCCACCTGATTGACCATTCCTTGCCAGGACAGAAGACACTGTGTTTTCAGCTGGGGCTGAAAAGGCACTGCCCAGTATAAAAGATCCCAGCTCAGCATTTCTGAACTGGATCTTGCTGATCTAAAACTCTCAGAAGGACACAGGCCTTTGCCACTTGCAGCATGACAGGCTGTGATTGACATTCCTTCAGCTTCAGGTCAATGCCACAAGACAAAAAGGTGTTAAAAACAGCGTATTTTTTGAATAAATTGTGATCATTAGATCTTTTTCCTTCCCCTCAGGCATGCAGAGCACACCAAGGGGGAGGCTGACAATGTGGGATATTCAGACTAAGCAATAAATATGGGTGGGGAGAAAACTATGAAGACATTTGTCTCAAATGGAAAATTTCTCATTCTTTAACAGAAATTATATTGTGTCCCATAGTGAAGTGGGTTTTCAAGATTTAGGCATTCAAATTTCTAGGTTCAGTTTCAGGAAAGAACCCAGTCAGTGGCAATGAAGAACATTTAGCTGTGTTTTGGGACATCCAGTTTTGAACCCTGATTTTGCCCTAGTGCCACATTAGTGCTCTCAGCTGAGCTGCCTTCAGTCTTTGTTCCAAACTGTAAATAATCACAGGCAGAAGAAATAACAGAGAGACTTGTATCTTAGTGTGAAGGTGGAAGTGTCAAGCTCCTAAAAATAATACAGAATGCAGTTCTCATCTCTCTTGGCAAAGATTTTTATCTAATGATGAAGAACTTTCTGACAACTTGTACCTTTTTAGAGGTACAAAGAAGCATTTCCTGTTCATATTTGCTGCTTCCCAAAGCTGGGCATAACTACAATGAACCTGATTTGAGAAAGGCAATGGAAACCTTAGCAACAAATTTATTTCTGGCATTCATTTGGTATTTATCACAATATCCACTGGAAGCTAATTTTATTTTGCTTTACAGCATTTTTTTTAATAGTTGTGAAGCGTTTTTCAGAAAGACAGTGAGATTTTATTTCCTATTGTTAGAAAATACCACTTTCCTGCATTATTACATTATAATGGAAAGTAATTTGCTTCCTCAGTAAGTAGAGCAAATGCTTCATTGATGGGAAGAGAAAAAAAAAAAAAAAAGTGAATTAAGGCTCAAAGGAAGTATCAATGCATTGCACGTTGCAAGGGGAAAATAATATTTGTTCCCTGACACTGTGCAGGGCACAGGGAAAGCTAATTGCAGTGTGATTTCTGTGATAAGACAGCATGCTGAAAACTCCTGGAAAGGAACACTAATTTGGGGCATTAAAATTCTGCTGTTACTATTGAAGATATCATTTTGAGATTTAATGGCAACATTTTGGAATTTTCTCATAGCACTGTGCTGTCCTACTGTTGGATCCTTTGGTATTGCCTCACCAATGTGTAAATCACACGTGATAACCAACCATGATGGAACTTTATGGATTGTTTCTCCCTGTTTCATCTCAAATATTGCCAATTTTGGTATCAGATAAGGCAAAGTCTGCTGTGGTTAAGACATCCAAAATGCCCCCAAAATTGGCATCATCACCTGGTCTTTGGAAATGTTGTTGTTACAACTACATAAACCTAAGGCAGAGAACAAGTTGAGACCAAGCAAGACCAAGAGGGGTCTTGAATCAAAGTCAGTGCTCAGCCCCAGACCTATTATTATAGTAACAGCCATGCAGAATTTACTGAGCTACAGAGCTGGATATAATCTGGGTTTGATCTTCACAATTTTTCTGTTAGACAGGGTTCAGTCCAGAAAAACTTTAACATTGAGTATTTGCATTACTAAAAGCAGACAAATTGAACTCCTTCCTAAGTGTCAGCAAAAAATATCTTTTCATCAGGATTATTTAATGATTAATCTGGCCACTGTTGAGTTAAATAATGTCTTTTATGCACACATGGTGGTTCTTACATTTCCCTCTTTCTGGCAATGAAGCTGTGAGGGTGCCAAGTGTGGTTCAGCATAATTTGAAATCAAGGATTTGGGTGTCAATTAACATTTATAAACTTCAAACTAATGCCAATCTGTGACTCCAGATATTTGCTATCTCACTTTTCCTTGTTGCTGGTTGTTAAACATGTTGAGGTTTCTGCAATTCTGTGAGTCAGGATTCAATGCTGCCTTCTGGTCTCCCTGTACAGACACTGTCTCAGATATCTTCCTTTTTCTCTTTTTTCCTGTCACCTTTTCTTTCCCTCTCCTTAGGAATATCTCCTAATGTATTTCCACTCTCTCTCCAAGAAATCTGTATGTGGCAGATATAAGCACAAATAATACTTATAAAGATTGTTTGGAATAGGACAGCATTTCCACTGGGGAAAAAAAAAAATCTAATTTTAATATTAAAAAGATGTAGCAGAAAGGACTCTATATCTGCTGTTATTGCAGATTTCTTTTTATACATCTATGCACACTCACATTCCACCAGCTTTTATAGCATCTACACTGAAATGGGTTGCTCAATTTTATAAATATTTAATTTGTAACTATATTTTGTTTGCTTTAACTACCAGCCTTTATTTGTTTTCTACATGGAAATTTCTCAGTCTAGGTTTTCACAATACAAATGGAGAGAGATCTTTAAAAATTCTCCTGTAAGGAACATTTCCTACTTCCACTAAAAAATGTGTAGGATTAAAATTTTTCCCATTTGTTAAAAAATAACTCAGGGACAGTCTATTATAGGATTTCCTGTGTTCTTGCTACAGTGGGCAAATCATTGGGAGGTTTCCATGAATTTTACTCAACTTTCTCTCTGTTATGGTTTTCCAAATCCTGATAGAAAATGCTCTCTGGGACTTGAATATCTGTTTTTCTGATTTGAAAGCATCACACCCTGACCATGGGAAATGCACTGTTCCCATTGTTTCCTACCCTTTTCCACAAGCTTTTATTCCCAGAGTTTTTTACTCTCCACCAAAACTTCTCTTATAAGTCCTCCAAATATCGATTTTCCTTAGATTTTATTCCTAAAGTAACTTTAATATACTATATTGCATTGAACAAACAATATGTAAAGAGAAAAATATTAGAGGAGTTTTTTTTAATGATTCAGAGAGAGACTGATAGGGCTTGTACTTACAGGTCATCTTTAAATATGTATGAGAAAAGGCCATAATTACTAAATTCATTAATTTCAGCCTGACACTGAACAGCTGTTTTAAGCCTCAATTTGCTATTTTCTTACTTTATCTTCCTCATGTTGGGGAGGAAGACAAGAATATCCTTTCTAGGAACAAATACTGAGACATTTCAGCCTACTTCCTACCAATCTGAACAGAAAAAAAAAAAAATGTTTTTAAGTATCTGAAAAAATCTGTTGCATTTGGCTGGAAAGAAAAGAACCAAAGACCAACATTATTGCTTTGGATATATATATTTAATGCTTTAACAGATGTCATCAATCTGTTGCCTTTTAATGAGTTTCTCTCTGTGCTCTGCTGAATTAATTATCTCTTGTCATCAGTTTTATTCTTCTGGGCTGGATTTTCAAATAGAAAAAAAAATATTTCTGTTTCAATGCATAATTATAAAATTGAGAGAGAACAATAACCCCAGGTTTTGAATTGGTGATAAACAGCCTGGAACTTAAAGCTGTATTTTTTTTATTTCATTTTGAAGGACTCAGGATAAGAAATCCAGGACAAGTTAATCACCCAGCAGAACAAGCACTGATGGCATTTTGTATGTATAATAACCCAACCTGTACCCCTCTCTCACCTCCTCAATCATGACTTATCTAAAATAAAAAAAAAAAAAAAAAGTTGAAATTAAATGTTTCACTCTTTTTTAGGGGGAAAAATGAGCAAAAAGAGGTTTCACAACAAGGATTCACTGGAAATAATCTAATTAATAGTCTTTGGTATTGTGCTCTTTTAGCTGCAAGCTAGGCACCAAAAAATTTGTCCCAAAGGTTGGTGATGCCTTCAGATAGGATTCTTCAGGGTAGCTGCTGGTTTGAAAAAAGAAAAGTGTATGTATAAATGATGAGAGAGTAGTATTGAGTAGAATATAACTCTTTTTTTTTTTATTGCAAAATTCTGCTGCTCTTTCTCAAAAGGCTCACAGAAATTTTTAGGTTGGAAAAGACCTTTAAGATCATCAACTCTAACCATTCACCCTTTGTTTATGAATAGAGGTCAGAGAAAAGGAAGAAAAATTGGTTTTCCTACTGAGAAAATGTTCAATATGGAGAAGATGAAAGGTCACAAGCAAAGATAATTTGCAAATCCTACTGAGCAATTTACATTCAGCTTCAACATGTTCCTACTGCCCCACTACAGCAATCATGGGTTGCTGCTGGGAGCAAACTCAAAGTTTTATGGAATATCTGTAGAACATCCCAGTGGTCTTAAAATACTGAAACACTGTATTCAATCATTAGCTGCTCTTCCCTTAGCAAAATATGTATCCAGAGACTCAGTTCAGTCAAAAACCAGACTTTCCTGGTATTATCTGTCAGTATTTTGTACTTTTGTGTCAGCTTGTAGAACAGCAAATATCAAACAATCCTCCCAATGTCCTACTTCAACTTTCACTTGCTTTAAAACAAAAAAAAAAAAACAAAACAAAACAAAAAAAAAAATAGAGATGTTTACTTAAATTTACTTAAGGAGTCTTAAAATAGCTCACAAAACTGGTCAGTAATGATGGCACCAAGTTAATACCTTTTTGAAGGTTTTCTGCTGTTACTTGTGCAAATTCATCTGAGAATTACATTTATATCTGAGAATTGTGTTTAGATATGTGTAGAGAAGATTCCAAACACATGGAGGCAATTGTTTGTGTAAGGTGGAACAGATTTAGAAAAATATCTTGTTTAAAAATAAAGAAAAAAAAAAAACCTTCAGAAGCAGCTGGAAAATGGAGACTGTGGAGTGGAAAATGGGGGAAAGAGAGGCCAGGATGCCAAGTATCAAATGAATATTCAGAAGAATATGAGTAATAATTCTTTTACCTCTGATCTAAATCTGTACTCAGCCATGTAACTCTGTTATAAATCTCTTTTCTGGGTTGGCTTGGTCACTTGGTGGCCTTACAACACAAGCTAAGAACTGTTTAACTCATCCTTAAAATGGGAACTTCAATGCTTTTTTCCACTGCTGCTGCATCTTGAAAGTAGCTGTCCACCACTCAACACTTTTATCCACTTTTTAACCTCTTCTTATCCACTTTATTATTTTTTTCCCTCCACTGATTCATCAGGAGTGCTGGTCACTTCCATAATCAGCCCTCTCCAGAAGAAATATTCCCTTCTGCTGCTCCTGCAGATTCACTGGATGGAACCAGAGGGTAACTTCTGACTTGTGGACATGCCAGCTGTAAAAGTGATTATTCTCTTGAGCAAATGATGGCTCTTGTGGTGAATGGGCTGGATTAGCCAATTGTACAACAACTCACACACCATGTCCCCTCTTCTGCCTGGAAATGTAATGATATGCAGCAGCATAATGAGCTTACACTGAATTTTCAAACAGAATCCCTAATCATGAAAGCTCTTAAGTGCTCCTAATTGCAACTCTTCTTAAATGAGTGGTTTGCTGGCAATGAGAGATTTGTGGAATTAGGCCAGGCTAATTCCAGATTCATTTCCTGTCTCACAGAAGTGACACTTTAGGAAAACAAGTGTGTCCTAAAAGCATCACTGGGCAGGCTTGTGACAGAAGATGATGCTGAGTTTGTTGGTGACAAAATGCAGAATTCCTCAGGAGGTCAGATTTGGAAGATTTCAGGCCCTAGTGGAAAAATTTGTGTTCTGTAAAATTATCCAGGACTTTTGCTTTTGTAGAGTCACAGAATCCCAGGATGGTTTGGGTTGGAAGGGACATTAAAGGCCACCCAGTCCCACCCCCTGCCATGGGCAGGGCACCTTCCACCAGACCAAGATAACCAAAAATACCATGGGAAAGAGTGACCCTGCCATGGGATGTTGGATGGGATTGGTAAAAAAATTGTATGGGATGAATTAAGGGATGGTGGAAACACAAAAATAAGAGATATTCAGTGGAATGGCAAAAAGCAGCAAAAGAAGGGATCAAATGTGGTACAGAAGAAAGGAATGTGAGAAACTAAAAAGAAGGGAGGACAAAAAGGATCAGTAGAATGAGAAAAGGATTACAATTATTTTGCACTTCTAGAGAAATGTAATTATGAAAGAGTGTGTCCATTCATTTTTCTCTGTGTTTTTAATGAATTCACACCACATATGCAAGCAAAAAGTACAGGTAATGAATGACTAATATAGGAATGCATGAGGAAGTGAGGAAAAATTAGCTTCTGGAAATGAAACTTTTGATAATGGAAATTTTTTTAAAAGCTTCTGTAAAGTGATAGTAAAAATAAATATTTCAAAAACTGTCACTTAGAAATAATGTTAAGGACCACGGAGTTGCTCATACTGTTTTTAATACCACCAATGGAAATCCTGCTCACACATTTACAAAATATCATTGCTCATGATGAAAATCACCCCTGGAGTTACATGGTCTTGTCAGTGTGACTTATCACAAGATTTTGTGAAAAGCCTTTTTTTGTTCTTCATGTAAGTAATGCTCACCACAAGATTTTCAGTCCTCTGAGATGTGAGAAAAATCAATGAACAAGAAGTCTTGAAAGCATGACCTAGGTATAGCTAAAGATTAGAAAAGCACTCAGAAATAATTCAATATATACTGTATAGAACTGGAAAAAAATGGTGTTAAAAAAATAATCTTAGGACTTGCTGCATCTGGTTAATGCCTTTTACACAAAGAAAGCTGCTAAAACCAAATACAACATTAAACACAATCAAGCTTTTTTTCTGATTTTTTAAAAGAATAGGAATAGAAGAAGCCTTCTCAGTAAGTGACTGGGTTACCACATCAGATCCTACAGACCTCCCCCAAACTAACAGAACACTGTATATATTTTCAAAATGTATTATATGCTAAAAAGTTCTTTAAAAGCCTTCTCAAGATGGTAAAAATCCTTTTATTAAGCTCCAATCTAAATATATTCAAAACTTACTAATGTACCTGCTTAATTGTGGCAGCATTTTGCTTATACATATTCTTCATCTGTGATTTTTCTCCTTTGAGGGGTTTATAGGGTCCCAATCACCATTCCTGCTAGGAAAAACACACAAATCAAGCATTCTGCATCTGTAATTTGTGATCCCTGAAAATTAGTAACCAGATCAGAATTCATGCTGAGGATTATGATGATATAAACTTCTTGTACAGAAGATCATTGTTGCTGTTTCTGTCAGGAGTTGCACATGGGTTTTTATTAGGGTCACACTTCCCTGGAGAGGAGGAACTGCAACAAGCTCCATCCTTGCCTGCCTTCTGTCAGCTCTGCACAGACTTATCTCTGGTTTTGCCTGCATTGCATTTGAGCTTATGTATTTCCTTTGTCTGAAAATCCCGACTTTCTGCTGGATTTATAATTATGGTTTTATGTAAAGTAACCTCAAATCCTTAAATCCTCGCTGAAATGCTGGTCTGCCTGTATGAAAAACAGGGAGGTGAATGAGCCTGAGAATGTATTGTAAGTCAACATTTTACAGGATTTTTTATTTTTGTGTGGTGACATTTTGCAATACTGGATACAAATAAAAGCCATGCTCACAAGATGAACACACATCTCAGAGCACAGAAAGGTGAATTTCTAGGTGTATTACCCATCTCTATTGTAGTTTAAAATCACCTGTGTAGCTAAAACACAGATAATAAATTAGGAAATTAAGGGGATGGCACCTGCTAGAGGAAACCAATGCATACTTTCCTTCTTCTTTCACTCCAGAGTGTCTGGAAGTGAGTGAGGAAATTCTGGACCTGCCAAACCTGGCAGCCTGACAGAGGTGCTGCCTGTCCATGTCCCCAGGTCCAGCCCAGAGTGTATTTAGAATTACACATGTTGTCCTTACCCTGAACACAGACAGGAAAAGGGACAACACAGCCCGACACACAATTTTTGTTGTCCCTTCTCAGGAGAGAAGAGGTGGTCTGGAATTAATGAGTAAAACAAGGAACATAAAAGTTGTTATACATGAAACAACAAAGTGAAGCTTTCACAGAAGAGCTGTGTTTGCCTGCATGTAGGATCAGAACTTAATTAATAACAAAATTCATTAAAATTTGGGTTATAATTCAGAGGCCTTCATCTGAGAATGTTCTGGGGGCAGCTCCTGTGTCCTTTGGCCACTGCAGAGATCCTGGCCTGAATTCACTGGTAATGTACCTCCTGTGGGAATATTCCTTCCATGGACATAACTAGGGACTACATAACAATTTATTTCAGAAAGTGTACTAAATATCTGCTGTGCTTAGTCTAATAAAATAATCCATTAATGTCCAGCTATACAAATTTAATTTACTGTAATAGGGGGTTTTGCTACTTGAAATCCCCTGGCCATTATCTTTACCTGAGAGAGATCAATCTCAGTTAAGCAGTTAGCACTTAAGATAAAATGAGAATGGGATTAATGGGTTTATACTGTGTTATTTAAGAGCCATTGGCAAAAAAATTACCCTCAGTGTATGTGTATAATATGACATTTCTCCTTTGCTCCTGTACTCCCTCAATACCTTTAAAATAATAGCAATAAACATAAACCTGGCAACAGTGAGCAGAGATTTTGAGCTGCTGAGATGAGCTGTAGTTTTCTCTGTTCCCTTCTGCTCTGTGTGTTTCAGGGTTCCCTTTGGAAGCACTTTGTACATTCATCCTTTCCCATCTTTTAGGGTAAAATCTGGCAAAATAGCAGCAATTAAGGAACTAGTTAAAACTGGAGTGAGAGCTACAATCTAGATAAGCAGCTCAGGGCAGATTTACCAGCCTGGCTGTGCTAATAGAATATTGTTAATGCTCTTGCAGCACTTGGAAAATGCAAAGCTGTAGCTGAAAGTTTCCAGGTATCACTGAGCTGAGGTCATATGTTAGATTTGTAAAAATGTTTGATTCATAGAAGCAGGTATTTTACCTGTACATGGGATATGGGTATCTTTAGGGTCCCTCCCAATCCAAACCAGTCTGTGATTCCATGAAATTCACTGTTTCTTACAATAAATAAACAATGAAATGTTAGAGGTCTCTCTACTTGTATAAATCTAGAATCTTGAGTTAATCCCATTATTCATTTTCCCCCTGCACATAACTAGCTCATGATATGATGATGCTTTTTTCATTATGACTTTGAAAAAGAAAAAAAAAAATGAGGCAAAACTTGACAGAACTATGAGCAGATATTCATTCCTACATCTCAGCTGCAAAAATTCCAACTGAGTTTGATCCTAAACACAGGAATTCCCAGCTTACTATTAACGATGGGAATGGAAGCAAATAAATAACTGGTCATTTCCTGCCTTTCACGTGGTAGCTGAAGGAGCTGTTCTGGCAATTCAGCCCTTGTTTGGAGCTGGTGTCTCCAGCTGGGAGCTGAGGCAAGCAGAGGCACAGCTCTGCCAGAGGGGGATGCAGTCCCATGACACACAGGGGAGAAGAGCAGAGCACAAATGATGTCCAAGGTCAGGTTGGATGGGCTTGGAGCTACCTGGCCCTGCCCATGGCAGGGGTGACACTCTGTGGGTTTTACAATCCCTCCCAACCCAAACCATGTGGGATTCTGTGCTGCATTTCCTCAGCCTGATGTCACCCTGATGTACCAAAGCAGACTGTGGATATAATGAGATTGGAAATACTAGATATTTTGCTTTAAATTCAGCTTCTCAGTTTGCATTGGAAAGAAACTTCTTGTGTCTATTTACCAGGCTCTGTGCAGATATATTCTGGTATTACATTAATGCCTGCAAAGCCTTCACAAATGTTTCTTCCAGAATGTTGACAGTCAAACAAGATCCATGACCTGCTAATGGCTATCAGGATATACTGGGGTAAAGATATGCCTGAGGAAGTAATCTATTACTTTATCAAAGACAGGTTAAGAAGCAGGACAGAATACAATTTCTTGTAGCCTTAAGTACCCTTAAAACTACTCTGAAACTTTAAGTTTCCTGCCTTTTCCATTAGAAGCCTTTTTTCTACATTGGCTTTATTCACTGCTCCTCTATTCTCTGTGTGATATCCTCCTTTCCTGAGGAAGGTTTCCCCTCAGCTTTACCTTCAGAGTCCTTGAAAAGGCAGGAGCATTCTCCACGCAGAGATCTGCAGGCACATGTCAGCTATTCTTGTTTCCATCCAACAACATGAGCTGCTGCCATCTCCTTTTAGCCTTTTTTCTTCTGCTGCATGGAATTTTAACAACTGAGAATGGTTTGGGTTGGAAGGGATTTTAAGCAGGGACACCTCCCACTATCTCAGGTTGTTCCAAGCCCATCCAACCTGGCCTTGGACACTTCCAGGGATCCAAGGGCAGCCACAGCTTCTCTGGGCACAGATACTTAAGGGCCTGTTAGTAGAGCTGTAAGATTCTCAGTCCCATGAATAATTTGGTTGCTGGATGGATCTACCCCTAAAAAGAGCAACATTTAGAGCTGTGTCCCCACTTCCTGTACTGGAAAAAGCCTGTGCTGCATTCTCCAAAAAGGAAAGGGAAATGTTGCCACTGGGGTGAAGGAATCCTGCTTAAGCTGAAACAGGACATTGCAGTGCACACAAACACCCCCCAGGAATCTCACCACAACATGGAAAACAGGAGAGAGTGTAAGAATGGTCCTTCAGCCTCCCCTTCCTTTCCTGTTTCACAAGCCCCATGTGGTTTCAGATTTTGTCTGTGCAGTAAAGCTGTGATGCTACATCACAAATGGCCTCTCATCTGACATGAAAATCCACTGGCAGTTTTTTCCTCTCATTTTCTTTCCATCTCTTGCTTTATCCCTCTCCCTGTGTCCCTCAGTCTCTTTGTAATTAACAGACATGATATTAAACCTGTGATGCAAGGCTTATATTAACTCCAGCACAGCCCTTGTGATGTGCTAATAATGACTGACTTCTGTCCCACTAAGACACAGTGCATGGGATTTACTTAAAAATAATTTTTCCTTAAAAATAATTTTTGATTAGCAAAAAGGCTTTGTGACAATATGAAGTATCACAACACAAACCAGGAGGAAAGCTGGATTATGATGCAGATGAGCCTGAAATATCATAGCTTAGAGTTAGGAGTGCCAGCTAGAATTTTTTAGGCACTCTGTTATTACAGACTCATCTTGGATGCAGAAGTCCCTGAAGTCCTCTCTGCCATCTGAATGAGACCATTTTCCTGAGCTGATGGCTTTGTTGGTCACAGCCAGGATGTAAAGTAGAGCTGTGCCTTTGAGAAAAAGAAATTCTTTATGTCTGTTTGCAGTTGTTAGTTTTTGGAGTGGGTATTTTTTTGTTTGTTTCTTTGAGGGTTTTTTCCTATTTTTTTTTAATAAAGTAAAATAGGCAAAAGTCCAAAAAAAAAAAAAAAAAGTTAAAGCAGACACCAATATTTTGGTTCTTGGTGAATGAACTGACTCCGTTAGATCTCATTATGGGGGAGATTTGGTAAAAAGAAAATGAAGACATTAAAGGAGCTGATTCTGATAATGTGTTGCTTTATGGGTGGCTGTATTTTTCCTGTATTGCTTGGAGGTGTTTTCGAGGCAACGCTTCGTTTCACAGTCTATTTTTAATGTAAAGAAAAGGAAGGACTCAGCTTCCAACAATCATTACTTCTTTTATATAAGCTCACATTTCTGTCTGCAAAATATGCTGAATCCAAAGGAATAAAAAAGATGATACTTAAGTAAAGCTTTGCCTATTTAAGCCAAGCTTATATGCTCTAACACAGTTTGAATTTTTATGCTGCAGTTTATTGCAGTGGTGCCATTTGGGCTGTTAAAGTTATTTCAACATTTTCATTACCAAGACTGTTATCTGAAATTGTCAACTCAATCAAAAAAACCTTCACAGAAATACCCACTGTTTAGAGAAGCAACTGTTTCTGTAATTTCACCCAGTTCAATACTACTTTTGTTAAAATGGAATCACAGTCTAAGTATTCAGAAGATATTAAAAAAAATGGAATTTAGTAATTTCTGAATTTTATGCCTCTATTATTGAGCTTATATGACTCTTTCTCTTTCTGTAGTGCAAATATCCATGAAATGGATGAAGGCCATTCAAGGAATGCATACAAACCATGGGGGTTTTCTTTTATTATTTATCTAAATGATGCCCAGTGTTTGATCGAGATAACTCCATCGTGTTTCACAGCCCTTATGGTTTTATTTAAAACTTAGCTCTGTTTTGGCATTTTTGAGGATGGAGAAAAAAATTGTCATTTCAAATTTAGTTTGCTTTTAACATCGTAATATTCAATATTGGCAATAGCTCTGAGCCTTAAAATCATTATTGTACACTTCTCACTCTGTGGGAGATGATAGCTAAGCATTAAACTGAGCACTTTTCAAAGTTCTGATGGCAGTAGAAACTAATGCAGATTTAGTAGGAAAAGTCTCCTGGGTATTAAATTTTGCTGTGATAAAACTTTGCTTTTCTTTCATCAATCAACCAACCAGTCAATCAATCAAACAATAACTCTGTTTAATAAAAATACGTGTTTAAAACGAAAGAAATATATAAATATTCATAGAGAGCATTTTTAACATTTATGTGCCATAAAGCCTTAAGGCTTTTAAGAATAAAAATAATTTTTTATTTGAGTTTCCTCCCTTTGATGTCTCACTGCAGAAAAAGTAAGAGCACAGCAAACTACTCTGTCGAGCCCTGAGTTCAGCCTGGTGGTAATTTTTGTCCATCCCAGATCAAACAGAACCAGAAACCCCATAAAGGAATCAGAAGTAATGAAGACAGCATTCTGCTGAACGGTGTTCCCAGGGGAGTGCTGGAATCGTTTGGGTGTGGGAAAGCAAAGGTACAGAGCTGAGCACCAGGAAGAAAAGCAAAGCACAGTTGCTGAGGAAATGCTGTCCGTGCTTTTCATTGATTTATAAGCTCCTTGCTGCTTGCAAAGACCTCGTTGAGACCAATCCTTTCAAAGCTTAGATTAGAAACCGGACTACCTCAAAGCCCACACTGAGATTTTGTTACCTCTGTTTGTTCTGGCTACTTGAATTAGCAGGTTTTAGATTAATCTAGAGCGAAGTTTGAGTCATGAAATTCTGGGAATAGATTAGTATTATTTGCTATCGACTAATAATAATTGTTTTCACATGGTACCACTGCGTAATTTCCTTTCCTCCCTCCTTCCTTCCTTCTTTCCTTCCTTCCTTTTTTACTTCCTTCCTTCCTGTGGTTTGTGTTTCTTGCTTTTCCATGACCACAGCATTACTGTCTCCTGATTGGAATGGAAATTATTAATTTCAGCCTAGGGCGCCAATAATCCCACAAAGCCATTAACAACAACAAGCAAACAAACAAACAAACAAACAAAAAAAAAAGCCCAAGGAAACCTGTGTAAGTCTAAATCTGTTTCATGTCATATTTTTTCCTTTTATCCAATTTTTGAGCAAGGGCACATTGTAACGGAGTCATATAAATACTCCCATTGCCCAAAGACTCCTTCCTTAAAGACTGCCTTCAGTCACCTGCTCCCATTCTGCACCCCTGATGATTAAAAAATTATTTTAAGTACCCTTAAACACGAATCAAAAATTATTTTGTTTTTCTCATGTTCATTGCCTTTTCTCACTGTCTGGTATCATGTTAGAGGTCCACTGTTGACTCAAATTTATTTTTCAAAACGAATCAACAGGAATACTTGGAATCCAACTGAGAAGAAAGATGTTGGAGTAACTTTGTGGTATTCTTAATAGTGTGCCAAGGCCAAAAAACACCTTCAAGATAGCTAGCCACTTTAAACTTCCAAACAAGCATTTGAGCATTGCTAGAATTCTTTTAGAAAACAGAAAAAATATCTGAATTTTTATCCACCTAACTGGTTGATGATTGGCACTGAAATCTGCTGTTCTTTCATTCCCACAGAAACACAGAACCATTAAAATTGAGCCCACTGGAACCCGGGCTAGCTCTTTAACAGCACACCAGTGTTGTGGCAGGTGTGGGGAACTGCCCCAGGGTAAGATTTCTGGAAGGCAGAACCTTTAGAGCAGGTAGATCTTTAGTGTAGCCCACATCTAGGGCTGGTGAAAGAAGGCAAGGGAGGCTCTCAGCTCCTGAGATTCAACACAACTAACTAGTACTGAAGGACCCAGAGGCAAAGAGCCTTAAGTGCTGCTGTGCTCAGGATTAAATACAGGGGCAGATCAGGGGGCAGGTATAAAGAGTTGACCAATGAGGGATCCTTAGGGGACGAGTGGAGGGCAGGATCTTACAGAGTTACAGTCAATGAGGACAGCAGGGGGAGGAGAAAGGGTCACATGGGCCAATGGGGCATCGAGTATCGGGGGATTTCCAAAGGGGTGGAACAACTAGGGATTGGCCCAGGGTAGGATTGACAAGGAAGGTGCTGGAACAAGGGGTGGGGTAACAATGATGGACAAGGAAGGTGCTGGAACAAGGGGTGGGGTAACAATGATGGACAAGGAAGGTGCTGGAACAAGGGGCGGGGTTACAGTGATGGACAAGGAAGGGACTGGAACAAGGGGCAGGGTTACAGTGATGGACAGGGAAGGGACTGGAACAAGGGGCAGGTTACAATGATGGACAAGGAAGGTGCTGGAACAAGGGGTGGGGTTACAGTGATGGACAAGGAAGGTGCTGGAACAAGGGGCAGGTTACAATGATGGACAAGGAAGGTGCTGGAACAAGGGGCAGGGTTACAATGATGGACAAGGAAGGTGCTGGAACAAGGGGCAGGGTTACAATGATGGACAAGGAAGGTGCTGGAACAAGGGGTGGGGTTACAATGATGGACAAGGAAGGTGCTGGAACAAGGGGCAGGTTACAATGATGGACAAGGAAGGTGCTGGAACAAGGGGCAGGGTTACAATGATGGACAGGGAAGGGACTGGAATAAGGGGCAGGTTACAATGATGGACAAGGAAGGTGCTGGAACAAGGGGTGGGGTTACAATGATGGACAGGGAAGGTGCTGGAACAAGGGGCAGGATTACAATGATGGACAAGGAAGGTGCTGGAACAAGGGCAGGGTTACAATGATGGACAAGGAAGGGACTGGAACGAGGGGCAGGGTTACAATGATGGACAAGGAAGTGACTGGAACGAGGGGCAGGGTTACAATGATGGACAAGGAAGGTGCTGGAACAAGGGGTGGGGTAACAATGATGGACAAGGAAGGGACTGGAACGAGGGGCAGGGTTACAATGATGGACAAGGAAGGGAATGGAACAAGGGGCAGGGTTACAATGATGGACAGGGAAGGGACTGGAACAAGGGGCAGGTTACAATGATGGACAAGGAAGGTGCTGGAACAAGGGGCAGGGTTACAATGATGGACAGGGAAGGGACTGGAACAAGGGGCAGGTTACAATGATGGACAAGGAAGGTGCTGGAACAAGGGGCAGGGTTACAATGATGGACAGGGAAGGGACTGGAACAAGGGGCAGGGTTACAATGATGGACAAGGAAGGTGCTGGAACAAGGGGCAGGTTACAATGATGGACAAGGAAGGTGCTGGAACAAGGGGTGGGGTTACAATGATGGACAGGGAAGGGACTGGAACAAGGGGCAGGTTACAATGATGGACAAGGAAGGTGCTGGAACAAGGGGTGGGGTTACAATGATGGACAGGGAAGGGACTGGAACAAGGGGCAGGTTACAATGATGGACAAGGAAGGTGCTGGAACAAGGGGCAGGTTACAATGATGGACAAGGAAGGTGCTGGAACAAGGGGTGGGGTTACAATGATGGACAAGGAAGGTGCTGGAACAAGGGGCGGGGTTACAATGATGGATAAGGGCCAGGGAATGCCAAACAAGGTAGTTACAGGGGTGGATACAACCTGGGGACAAACCAGTGGGGGTAATCATAGGGGTACATAGGAACAAACCATTATAACAATGAACTGAATAAAATATACGTAAGCCGCAACAAAAATCTCCAAGATTGCTAAACCCAAGCTGTTGATATTGAAGAAAGCTTCTGAGAACTTTGGATGCCTTGCTGTAATCTCTAATAGTAAATGTTATATTCACATTTATATTAATTTATATGAATTCTCCTGGATCATGGGAGAATTTATGTACTTCTAAAAGGAACCGCATTCCTCCCAGAAGATATTATTTCAATTTCTTCAAAAACATTGTATCCACATATTCCAAAAGTAAAAGAACCCAGCTATTTCACTACCAACCTTCACAGGTAATTGCCACGTGTATGAATTCTGACTCCAGAATCTTTCTCTCCAGTGTTGCTGTTTGAACAGTAAATACCTTGGCAGTGTCATTATGCACTGATTTTCTAACAGCTTTCTGCTAAACATTGGAAACATAAAACTAGAAAATTACCATTAATGATTCCTAAAGAGCTAAGAATACATTAATAAATTAGTTCTGTTTGATTTTTAAAAGCTGTATTTACTCCTAGGATATCAAAAAGGTAAACAAGTGTTGAACTGGGAAACAAGAGCCAGTTCTATTTAATCCTAGGTTGTTCACATGATTACTGTAAGATGGCAATTTTTCATTTTAACAGCCTGCTTCCATCCCTGTCAATGTCCTTCAGCTCTTATAGGTTAGGCTTTAGATATGTACTTCGGTGGTGTTTTTAAATTCTGAAATTAAGTGACAGGAAATATATCAGAGTAAGACCCCCCTTGAATTGCATGCTTTGCAGATATCTTGGGCTTGGCATTGTCTATAATTTCGGTGTTTTGGCTTTACTCGAGAAATGTGATTTAATATTCTTTGTTCTATTTTTTATTCTGATTCAGACCTAACTAGAGATGAGGATCAGGAATTCATGTCTGCCCTGCTTCTGCTTTTTTACCCAGATAAAAGTATGGTGAAGTCCCCAGTTCTGGTTCATCCTAATCAGATTTTCCCTCAGTTCTGCTGTCAGAAGTCAATGTCTTCTGCAGCCCACTTGCCAGGCCATGTGTAGAGCAGTGATGGTAAAGGACTGGAAAGAGCTTTACTCCACTTTTATTCTTGCTGATAGGAATTGCAGAGTGCTCCTGAGCAGGAGCAGTATATGGATAACAATGTTTCTGACCAAAATGGGGTTTTTACCACAGTCTGCTCTGGCTTTGCAGAAGTACGGAGCCCTCCTGTTCATGCCAAAGTGTTTGATAAGGCACTGTGGATGAAACTATTTCTAGACATTCAAAGTCATGATAAAATAAGCATTGATTAAACTGGCAATTGTCTGGAATAGAAAAGGCACAGTACAATAGTTCCAATTTAATGTAGTTTTACATGTGCAGTACAGAGAGAACGCTCCACCCTGTGATAGATAGAACAATTTCATGCCATACCCAGGAGCGTCTGACTCATTGGTCTGAGCAGCTCCTTTGCCTCAATCCCTGTGCTTGCTTAATGTGAATAGTGCAATTGAGAGGGTGCTCTGTTAACTGGAATCCCATTGCTTTTTCTTTAATGCCCTGTCTTTCCCTGGGCAAAAAATATCTGACATGACAGAGAAGGAAATGTGCAGTTCAAGTGCTCAGAGTGGGCACAGAGCTGGGGTTGTGCCCTGGTCCCCACTCTGACACACGCTGGGAGGGGAAATGCTTGATCTGAACAGCTGCTCTGGATGTTTTTGTGGTTCCTAAACTCTCATTCACAGTGGATACGGATCTTGTTATATGCTCTTCTTCTGGAAAATTAGGAATGGGGCCAGCCCCTTCCTGTTTAACACACAGAAGACACCAGCTCCCAGTGATGATGCCTCACCCGTGGAGATCCATAGCTGGTGTGATTTGAGGAGAAGGCTTAGAATGCATTTCTGAAGCATCTTCTGCTCTGTAACCACCCAGAGACAGCAAAAGCTGGAAGTGCAACTATCTAATCTCCATGATCTGAAGAATATGTAAAACAATAGCTTGTGTGTATGCTTCATAATTTAATAATTAATTAATAATTATTTTAAATGAGCCAAGAGCAAACAGGATATGTCTGTCACCACTCCCAGCTTCTTGCTTTCTTTGTTCCTGCTCTTTCTTCATTTTCTACCAGATCCTACTGGAAGAGGAGGCTCATTTCTCCTCCATACAGTAAATGTCAGAAGGATGTTATGTGGAAGAGCAAATAGGTCAGATCCCTGACAGTTTGACTGCTAATCAATACAGTAAGAGTTTGGAGGAATTTAATGAGTATTCTGTATTATTTTGTATGCACATGTTCAGCATGACTTTCAAAATCCTTCTTTCTTCCACCCGGAAACTGTTAAAGTACAAGTCACCAGTGTTTAATACCGATTTTATCACAATATGAAAAGTGATTCTGCTGAATGATTTCATCATTGGTGTCATCATTAAACATAAGAAGTTTGATGTGGATAAATTTATTGAAGGATTTGGTATTTGAAAGAAGATCAGAGCTGGCTGGATACATAGCCCATAATTAGTGATAAGTTCCAATACAGTTTATAGGAAGGGACAAGGTTTTAATGGCTCAAGGAAATTAATTTATCAAAAAATGTTCCTGGTCAATGTAGGTGAGGTAGGATTAATCTTTTATGTCCTGGAGTCTTTTTTCCTGCATTGTTTCTATTTATAACAGAGACAGAAATCTTAAGAAAATAGAAAACAGTATTCAACATCACATTCCAGATTTACCAAAGCCAAAACATCAAGTTTGGTGTGGAGTTTAATGACTGAATTTACAAATTTATTTTACAACAGCAAAACTTGGTGTTTCAGGCTTTCTGGTGATTGATTTTCCACATCTGTATTTCTTGTTTCCATTCAGAACAAATACAATTTTTGTGTCTATCCTGATCCTTTCTCATCTCTTATCAACTAGAAAAGGAGAACTTTGCTCAAAACTGAAACCCATTATGTTAATATTTTCTGAATTTCCTCTTTCTTTTCCCTTCCTTGTGCATAGGATTGTGGTCTATTATTTGTCTAATAGCTGCACTGTGCTGTAAAATGGAAGATTGATGCTGTAAAATGGAAGATTGATGCTGTAAAATGGGAGATTGATGCTGTAAAGGGCCTCAGGAGGTCCTGTCCCTCCTTGTGCCCACAGCACTGGGGTCAGACCAGGCTGCTCAGGCTGGGAAACCTGTGAGGATGGAGATGGCACATCCCTGGGCAGCCCCTCCACTGGAACAGTGTCTTCATGGGGAAAAATCACATTCTTTGTCTCTACCATGTACCCCAGCCATGTTCATAGCAAACAGAGGATCAAATCATTATCAGAGTTATTAATGGTTTTCACTTTAGTGGATGGAAAGCCACAGTATGAAAGCTGCCAGCAATGGAAATCTGAAATACCTGAGAAATTTCTGAGTCATATCAAGGTAAACCCAAGGGAAAACATAATACTAAGGACAGCTAATGGTGTTTCTGGAAAGTGAATTGACTCACATTCTTCAAATCCTAGAGCAGTGAACTGCTACTAAGGGAATAAAAAAATCTGTGCTCCTATAATCAGTGTAAGGTGAAAATGAGAAACATAAGTACAGAATAAAAAGCAAGTGTGAAATTATGCAAAATGAAGACAGGGAGTGAAGAGAAAAATCTCTTTAGTAACTATTTTGGTTTTAAATTATCATAATGAGGTTGGGAAAGGCTTGGAGCAACTTGGTCTAGTGGAAGGTGTCCCTGCCTGGGCCTGGAACAAGAGGGGCTTTAAGGTCTCTTCCAATCCAAACCATTCTGGGATTCAACAATTCTCTGAAATAAAATAAAAAAATAATTGATCTCCTATTCAAGAAATGCTATTTTTCAGTTCATTTCTGCACTTTTGTTTTGAAAATATGCAGCAAGTTAGAATCACCTGGAATGGTTCTCATAGCTGCTCTGATGGTTTACTAAAGATTACAGGGAAGGAAAAAAACTTTTTATTCAACTTCAAGTGATGTGTATGCTGATCCTGCTGTTATCTAATGCACCATTACATGGCATCATTTATCAGATTTTCTTTTCTGCAGAAGGAGTGGGAGCATAATTTACACCAAAATCTCCAAGTCTATTTTCAGATTTCAGGGTAAATTTCCTTTCAGTACTTGTGATGATAAAGAAAAATGCAGTAATGCTTCATTTACCAGTAATAAAGCATGAAATTGTAAATATATCAAATATAAAATGTAAAGTGTAAATTGATACATGTGCATAAACTTGGTATAGTGGAATAACAGTGTATTAGGAGTATAAACATGGTTCAAAATGTGCCAGTTTTGTCTCTTACACTGGACCCTCTTAGCAGTGCACTGGAACAGATTTGGTAAAAACTGAACTTCTGTTTTACTGAAATATCTCTGAGAAAGTCCCCAATATTGGAGTGTCCAACGAGGGTCCTAGAAGGTCTGCAACAGGAATTCACCCATATAATTCTGTTGTCTAATTAGCCTCCATGCAAAATAAAAGCTACCATAGAGGTGGCAAAGGCTGAGTGATAAAAATTTTCCTAATGCAGAGAGTGAATCCAGCAGTGAACTCCTTCAGAGAGCTTCCACAGGGCTGTGTAGACAAAAAAATGTGAGGGGTTCAGCTGATGAAAAACAGCCAATAAATTACCAATAAGTTAGGTAGGCTCTAAACTAGTATTAGTGCTCATGAAAGTGCTCTTGAAATCATATAATTAATAATTATATGGAAATACCAGTTTTAGAGGGAGTTCAGTAAGCAGGTATTATGAGAGAAATTAGGAAAAGAATGAGAGCAAGAGAGAAGATATCATTGTACTACTGTGTAAAACCACAGGGGAATAAATGAGGTAAAAATAATGGATGTAGAACTGGAACAAATATGACTTCAAGAATAAAATTTAATCTATTTCGTTCTGAGAATGCATACATTAAATAAACTGAGATTCTTCTGCTTGGGAAAGCTATAAAGGAAACTATGGAGAAGACATTTGCTCAGTCTCAAACAGAAAGTAAGCAGGGATCTATTTCTCAGTGTTTCTTAGAAGATAAGAAACAGAAAGCTTGCAGTGAAACTACAGCACATGAGTTCTAGAACAAATTAAAAGAAAATAACCTTTGAATATATTTTGGATTTCCTTGTCCTAGATGTTTTGGATACCAGCAGTGTACTAAGGGAAATATAACAACTAAAGAAATTTATAGCAGGAGGGCTCACTGAAGATTATTTAACACAATTGCTCCTTATTTAGCTATCATTATTATTACTGTTATTATTATTATTATTATTATTATTATTATTATTATTATTATTATTATTATTATTATCATCATCATCATTATTATTGTATTTTATATGGTATATATATTAATTCATTCATTTGTTTGTTTGTTTATAGTTTCCTGCATATTGCACTGGAGATTAACTCCCAGAAGAAAGAATTTCAGTTGTCAGCTCTGCTCATACTGGGTTTTTAATTGCTTGCATAACTAGGCCAAATTTAAATGAAAGAATATTCTTTTGGTTTTTTTATTCTTTGATAGATAAAGGATTGCTGCCTGATTGCTGGATCAAAAGTATTACAGAAATTAGAAATCCAAAATTAATCTTGGTCTGTAGCCCTAACCTTGCAGCCATCCAGACTTCAAACCAAGACCCTGTTGAATCTATTTACCCACATGAGTACAGGAATGGACAGGGAACAAAATCAGGTCAAGGACTGGCCAATTAATTTTCTCTTCTTGAATAAGAAACACACTGATGACATAATAAATACTGTAAACTAATATAGTTTATGGCTTCAAGGACTTCTGCCTTTTTTTCCCCTATTAACTGTCTTTAGATCATCACTATTTTTTACTTTGTTTAACAATATCTCTCTATGCATTGATTTGTAATGCATTAGTCAATTGCAATTAATTACATCTTCTAGGAAAAGTATCAATAACCAAATTAGTAATAAATGTTTTGTGACATTCACTGGCCACATTTGGTGACAAAAAAAGGTAGATTGAGTTCTACACTGAATCACAAACCATCACATTCAATATATTCAAGAAGTATCCAAGGCCAGCTTGGATGGGGCAGTTTTCAGTAGTTAATTCCAATTTTAAGTAGTTAATCCCAATTTTCAAGTAATTAGTTCCAATTTTTGCAACTGGAGTTGCAAGTCTGTGTGAGCAGGATGTGTAAGGACTCTACACACCAACACAGTGATAAGAAGGATTGATTTTTGCTAAAAGGAATTTGGATTTTGTAGATTTTTCTAGTGCTGTGGAGTCCATAGTTCATTTAATATGTGGCTGAAGTTCAACCAGTTCATGTCTCACTGAATGCATATTGAAAATTGGAGGATTTTTTGGGTTCTAGCCATTACATTAAACCCTCCATAACTATGGCAACTATTTTCAATGAGATTATCAGCTCTGTGATTTCCTCCAGCCTGTTTTATAGGCTAGAGATCATTAATTCAGGTATGTAAATTTACACTGTGTAACTTTCCTTTTCTACTCTTCAACTCCTTTCTTTCTGAGACGAGATATTTTTTCAAGATAAATTTTTGAGAGGATTTAAATGCTCATTTTTGGTTTTCAAGCAATTTAAAAAAAAATATTTTAATCTGGAGTTTGCCATAAGTAAATATACACTTCTAGCTCATGTGCAAGAGTGTGCCTAGAGCAGACTGACATTTCATGAGTGATGAGTGTCTGTTTATTTGGGAATTTTTATGCTACTGACACATGTCAAACAAAATCAGAAGTTCTTTTTACTTTACAGCTATTCTTGGAAAAAAATAGAAACAAAAAACCTCACTGATTTCCTAGTTACAGTTTTCCATCTACATATTTTGTAGATGCATTCTGCACTTTTTTTGACAGTATAAGATTTAGTGGTTTTAAATTTAAGTATTTTCTGGAGTCCAATGCTGCAATTACAGCAGCACTGACCCCTTGAATGTTTAAACTTAACTTTAAGTCATGAATTCCCTCTGATTTCTATAAATAATTCCCAATTTAACATGATTTCTTGCCAAGGTAAGACCAGCAGCACTTGCTCCTTGCATTTAGTTTATTATTGGATATTAATGAATCTATTGTTGTCTCCCCCAGACAATTCTATGGTATTATTAAAATACAATATCATCTGTTTCACTGGTGTATTTTCTTGTAATTCTACTGAAGAAGAAATATATTAACTCCTCTATTTTTCTTTATTTCACTGTACTTTTTGTAAATTACTCTGTTGTTCTTCTGAGAAAACTTTTAATCCAGAAAGAAGTTCAATAACTAACCTTACCATTGTTTTCTCAAGCACTGCTGAATTTGCAACACTGTAAAAGTATAAAGCTTAGTATTATTTAGTGCAGATAGAGATGATGCCTTGTGTTCCTTTCCTTTTATTTTACTGGAAATGAAAATTCAGGTGAGTGTGGACTTTATCATATTTTTGAGCTCATTGAGTTATGAATCAAAGGGACACCTTAATTTTAGAGTATGGCACTGAATCAGGTCTGTAAACACAGAAAACCACACTGGAACATTTAGAATCTTTAGAACTCCTGAGTGACTGCACAGGAGGGAGCAGGAATTACCTGTAATAATGCAGGCAGAGGTCTTTGAGATGCTTGGAACAGCAATTCCAAATATTTCAAAGAAGCCCTCAGATTCCCTGGAAATGGGCATAATATACAGATGTTTATGCTCCTTTGGCAAACAATCTGTAACTTATGAAGATGATGCTGTTTCTGTTTTGTGCCTTTCTCCATCTTCTTTTGGGGAGGATCCAGAGGGGAGGAGTGGATAAATGTTATTTTTGTAGCCAGGAATTCTTTTCTTCCTCTCCTCCTCCTCATCCAATTGCTGCAGGGTTGCTGGAAGGGACTTTCAAGCTCCATCTCCTTGGTTGTCTCCCATCCTTCCTTCTTTCTTTCCTTCTTTTCTCAACAAAAACTTTGCTACCACAGCAGTGTTTCTCCCACTTTTTTTTTTTTTTTTTTTTTTTTTTTTTAACATTTCTTTTTTAATATTATTTAATATTTTTTCTGGTCAAAGCTTGTAAAAGAATTAATACATTTCTCACTTGCATTAACATGATGTTGATTATATGATGCTCCTTTTCAAGTCAAATGGTTTTCTGTAGCAGTTGCAAACTTTGCAAATCTGTTTCCCAGGCAAAACAGAAAAACTTTTTATTAATTTTTTGGTTTAATTTATTTTTCTTGGGGGGAAAAAGTTTTAAATTAACCACCAAACAGAAAAGCCCATAGGACCTAAGCATAAATTACTAATCTACTGGTTTCTAAGAATTACATTTTGTAGGCAATTTGTTGAGAGGCCTTTGAGAATTTTGTTATTTATCAGAATGTTACAGTTCATTTATGTTTTATGCAGACATTAAAAAAAATCTTATTCCCAATTGTCAAAGAGGAAAAAAACCCCATAAACCAAACAACCCACCCACTCCCACTCCTCTAGGCAACATATGGTAATAGTATCATGTGAATTCCTTAATTTTAATAAAAATCTACTGAAGACTGGGTTGTCACCTCAGAGATGGCATTCTAACCTTACAGAATTTGCAAAGATTATGGTAGTTTGTTAATTTTTTACTGGAAGAGACAGTTTGTTTCATTACTGTATGTTGGGTTTGGATTCATTGTTTTGATGTTTTTTTTATATTTTGGTTTATAACATAGGCTACCACCAGAATTCTGCTCTTTTAGCTTTGCTCTCAATATCAAATATTTCTCATATTTTATATATATACTTAAAAGAGCTTTCTAAAATATAATCATATTAAATAAATCACAGGAAAAACAGTCTTTACAACTTCTCTGCTGATGGTTTTAAGGTCTTTGATGCCTGTAGATCTTAATGCACAGCTAATGCATTAAATTCTGGGGTGGATTAAATTCTTTCCCAGCAGTTGCTGTGCTGCTTTGCATTTGTGCCTGGGCTCACCACCCTCCCAGGGAAGGATTTCTTCCCCATATCCCACCTAAACCCTTCCTCTGCCTGTCTAAGGCCATTGTCCCTTGTTCTGAATTGTTGTTTGGTAGTTTCTTCTCTTAATTTCTCTAAGTTCTTTAATTATTGGGTATTTTCCTGCTTTTGTTGGACAACACCAAATACGAATTTCCTAAACTTCTCTGTTAAAATTATCAATTCTATCCCTCACATGACATCACTAAGGAAGATTCTTTCCTCCATTAAGCATTTTTCACTTCAGAAAGCATTCCAGAATTATCTATTTAAATGATAGAACAAAGATTCTATAGATCATCAGGGAGGGAGCCATCAAGCAGTCCAGGTATGAAATATTATTCTGCCTCTAAATGCCAAAGGATTGCCTTCCATGCAGGGCAAACAGTGACAAAAATCATGGAAAACAGTATTTTTCTGGAACTTGTAAAAACACACAATTTAGAACCTTTGGGTAAGATAAGAATTGTATGGTGCCACAATTCCAGCCTGAGGATACCAGAAATTCCTCAAGGGTGAGCAGAGCTAATGTAGGTCTTGGCATTCAGTCCCAAATAAAGACTTGATTGGAGTTTAGTTTGCCTGTTTGCCCTGTAGGTCGGATATTTGACCAGCTGATTTCTCCTTTTCACTCTTTTTATCTAAGAGATGAAAGTTATCTCAGGGGCATAAAAATAAATCCCAGCGTGGCTGATCTGCTGTGACATAGTGACATGGTTGCCAATGGGAGTTAAAAAAATTAATCTCCTCCTGTGTCAGTTTGAACATAGCAATAGATATCACAGCTCCAAATAATCCCATTTTTTCAGCTGATGAGCCTTTCCTGAATGAGATCAATCAGATATGAGCTGTGTTCACATAAAACACTTCACTGATTTGGATTTTGGCTTTGATGATGGCCTTCTTTCATTTATTCTTTAAAAATACCTTTAGAACATTTCAGAATATTAGTGAAATCTTTCAGTCCTCTTAATTTTGTGCTTATGTGTTTAATGTAAACATATAATGTTGGATAATTTACAAAGGGAAATTTCAACATTGTCTTTGACTTCACAAAGAAACTTTGAAACCAGACGGTGGAAGTCTATGAAAATATTTTAATGGTACATTATTGCAGCCATTGAGTTAAAGTTAAATTTGATAGCAAATTTGATAATTATTTGATAATTTGATAGTTAAATTTGATCTTTCTAAGTCCACTAAAGGACTTAAGCCCAATGGGGCATTTTGTAATTTTTATTTTTATTAAAACAAAAACAAAGCCAAAACCAGACAAACAGAACTAGACAAAACAAGTCTACAAACCACTCTTTTTGGTCTGGATGAAAGGGATCCGATTTTCCTGCAGGTCTGTTTTAGCTCTGGCAGAGAACTGCCTCCTGCTTGATGCCCATGTGTGACTGTGTCTCACATTTGTACTCCAGGTCGTGCTGTCACAACAGCAAAATATCAATCATGCATTTCCACCCTGGGGTCTCAGACACACTTGATATTCACCCTCAGAAATGTCACATGCAGACCCTGTCCTTCCAATGAATGCACAAATCAGAACTTTCTGAAATGACCTGACCCAAGGAGAGAGAACAAAATCAGATCTGGACTTTGGGGTCCTTTACTTGGCATTGGTGGAATTCATTCTGTTCCACAAGTGTCTTAATGGGAACAGGAGAGCAAGGCAGATTAAATTAGCTGCTGGGAAACAAGAATTCAGCAGGAAATAAAATGCAAGTCCATTTGGTCTTAGGAATAATAGAAATCATGACATTCAGAGGTGCCTGGATGAAAGTTCAGAGTAGACCTAAACTCACCCTGGCTGTCTGTAAGCATTGATAGAATCAACAACCATTTCACGTTTGATATCCATCACATCCTAAGTTATTTCTTTTCAAATCAAACCATATTTATTTAGGAAATGTTTTTCTTCCAGAGACTGCATAGTGGCTACTGTGTTGCACAATATCTAAGGGAAATATCTTTGAATCTCTTAGTAGAAATACTTCAGGCAAAGAATTGGGTGTTTTTCTGTCCTGAGGCAGAGGGGCAGCAGGTTTGGTTTATTAACTGTGTGCTTAGGTTTCTTCCATTTATTTCCTGTAAATTTCACAGACTCACAGATAATTTAGGTTGGAAAAGCCCTCTGAGATCTTAGACTCCCATCTTTACCCCAAGCACTGCCAAGGCCACCACTAACCCATGTCCCCAAGTGCCACATTCACAGGTCCCATAAACTCCTCAGGGATGGGGACTCCACTGTTTGTTCAAACAAGTCTCTAGTATTAAAGAGTTAAAACTATTTTCTGACCATTCCAAAGTGGATTTTCTTTCCATGTTCTTATAGCACACTTGAATTTCTTTGAATTTTTTTCATCCAATGTTATCTGAACAATCTAAATTGGAGCTCTGATGCTTTCCTACTCTTGTGGATTGGATAAATATTTGTGCTTTTAAAAAATAATTTTAAATTACAGTGTGTAGCATATTAAACCAAACTATAATCTTTAGCAAAAATTGGCTACTATGGGTAAAAAAGAAATCATTCAATTTGAGATCATAAAAGGTAGAAGTTGACATTTTGGAGGAGTTTCTTGTCTGGAGAAAAATTACTTGTGACATTGATTCAGCATAGAAAACTGAAATGCATTTGAAAAACTCAATTCAACTGAAATTATGAAGTCCAGACTTTCAGAGATAAATCCACATTCTGTAGAGAATGAGCTTAAATATGATATTTTCTCCACAAATCTCTTGTAACAAGTGTGGTATTAAAGTTTGAGTGGGTATTCCAGTCTATTAACTTGCAGTGGTTGTATGAACTTTGTCATTGCATCCTGCTGGCCATAACATGATTATTCCATGAACACTTTCTCAATATTTACAGTCTACAGCTGTCGTTTTTTCAGTTTTTTTTTTTGTTTGGTTTTTTTTGTTGTTTTTTTCTTTTTTTTTTTTTTGTTTTTTTTTTTTTTTTTTTTGTTTTGTTTTGTTTTGGTTTGGTTTGGTTTTTTTTTCCTAAGGAGGGGGAAAAAAAAAAAAAGGAAGAAAGGAGGAAAACAGAAGGACAGCAAAAGAGTCAGAGCCTACTAAGAGTGTCTGTCATGGCTCTGCTCATTGTCCCCAACACTAAGAATGAAAGGACACATCATAAATCTCAATGAGGAGGATCTGGAGAGGAAGAGAATCTGTTTTTGCCCAGACTGAGGTGGCAACAGGGTTGTTTGGAGATCAGGTCAAAAGATGGCAAGAATGGAGAAAAAATTGCTGGTTTATGATCATCAGGAAAACTTGATTCTTCTAAATGTGCTTGTAAAGCAATTTTTACTGGAATACCACTCAAATTCGTAGTGAAAGTATTTTTAAAATACTGAATGAATTGCTCAGCACATTTGCTGATGACACCAGACTGTGGCTGACACACCTGAAGGGTGGGATGTAATCCAGGGAAATGCTGCTGTAGGAAAAGGATAAGATTGGATATAGGGAAAAGTTCTTTATGATGAGGTTAAACCTTTGGAAGAGGTTTTTCCAGAGAAGCTGTGGCTGCCCCATCCCTGGAACCATTCAATACCAGGTTGGGCAGGGCTCTGAGCACCCTGGTCTGCTGGGAGATTATCCTGTTCACTGCACACTGCAGGAGGGTTGGAGTGAGACCTTTAAAGGTCCCTCCCAACCCAAACTATTTTGTGATTCTATTATATTTTTTACAAGGTTATCTTGGCACTGTCATAAAAACTCTATTTAAGAGAACAGTATAAAATGAAATTTTTCATTCAATTTGACACTATAGCGACTTTTTTTGTAGCCTTACACTCTTCCCTCATCTAAAACAGATTCCTTAATTTTCTTCTAATTTCCCTCCTTGACCTGCACATTAAGCTTTAAAAGAGACATAGAAGCTCAGCTTCAAAGGCAACTGGATGGCAAACTATTGCCAAAGGAAAACTTGCAGCAAAGCAAATTCACTTTTAAAAGATTTAATTATTGTTTGTGAATGGAAATACAAAGCAAACACACCAAGATTTTCCTGAGTCAAACACAGGAATTTCATAAATCCAGGACTAAACTGATGTACCTTGCCATAGAATGATGTCTTCAGGTTTGGAAATTGGGAGAAGTCACGTTCAAAGTCCTGACATTTGGAAGTCCTTGGTCAGATTCCTGAGTTTGGCTTGGAGCTAGATATGGAAGAATTTAGATCTCTGAGATAAAGTGACCAACATCAGGACATAGGTTCCAGTGTTTTGGGAGTCTTATGGAAAACCTGGTGTCTCAAAACTCTGGAATATCAAGTTTTTGCAGTGCTCACTGGAGAGCTGGTCTGAAATTAGGGGTGATCTCCATGATCAGGAATGTCTTGAGAAGAAAGGATTTAAGAGTAAACCAATAAAATTGTCCAGGATTTTCATCCACCTGAACTAATTTTATTTGATATATTGAGTCCTAAATAAAATTTAAAAACCTGTGTTTCCACCAAGCCTGTCCTCATGTGTCTTCTGAAAACAGCTACAGAAAAAAAATCCAAACTTTTGACACCTGACCTGATTACACAGACATCAATAGCACTTTTTAGGTGTCTTAAATGGCAACAGATTTTAGCCTTAGATCTGCCTTAGGGGCAGATCTGCAAAGCAGCAAATGCCATAAATTCCTTGAGGTCTCATATCAGAACAGATCATAAGAATGATACTTTGAGAGAAACACTGTAGTGCAATTTTTTAAAGGCTGAACATGTTTTCTAACAAAGTAATTAATGCCCTTGAAAAGAAGAAGCCCTAAACCCCATTTCTGTGCAGTCAATTACCTCAGGCCATATATCATGTAAACACTGGAGATTAACACTGCTCCTCACTTACAGGAACTGGCACTTTCTCTTTTAAAATGGTTTTACAGCTTAGTGATCTCAGAATCTTTAGGCACACTTGTGAGGCAAAAAAAGGACTTGGTTTTATCTTTGGATTTGCAAAATAAACCCCTCCAGGAAAAGCTTCATACTTTAACCTCTCTCCTCCTGTAGTGCTGTTAACTAAAGAGGAAAGCCAGGTACAAGGAGGGGAATTTTCTGTCCTCAGGAGAGACTGAGAAGGAAATCTGCATAAACTGTATCACCAGTTGGACTTGTTGTGACAGTTCCTGATAATTAATGTCTCTGCAGAACAGGGATCAACAGGCTGTAAACTTCAGAGATAATCACATCTGTGTGAATTTCAATTTCTAGGGGTGCAGTTGACAATTAGTGCTGCTAATAAGCATGAGCAGCTTAGTGAAAGAACTGAGTTTATATTTACAGACAACTGTTTTGTCAGAAAGGCTCTCAGCCCTGCTCATAGACCATATCAGCACCTACAAACTGTAGTCTACTGATGGAGAGAAACTCTTTTCTAGTTCAAACTCTATTCTCTAAAGCATGTGATTTTATTGTTTATTTCTCTAACTGCATTTAATTAGCATTGGAAATTAATCACATCGGAGCTTAAATACTTAAAAGCCAATATGGTTCAGTGGGAACCATTTGTTTGTCCCAGTAGATAATAACATAACCTTGAAATATAAATTGATGTGTTCCTTTAGTACATTTGCTCTGATTTGGTGGCTGAAATGGCAGATAGGCACAGGCCCCAGTTTTAGGCAGTGAAATTGGTCAACCTGAGAAGCTCAGAGGATTTCTGTGACACTTGTGACAGTGCCAATGCTTTCCAGTCCTCACCTAAGTAACAGCAAACTGTAGTTCATCTGCCTTTATTAACACTTACCCCATTCCTTCAGGTAATGTGCTTTATAACTTACTGATTTCATTTATGTATTTATTTATTTATCCATCCCCATCCCAGGCCAGGTTGGATGGGTCCTGGAGCCCCTGGGATAGTGGAAGGTGTCCCTGCCCATGGCAGGGGGTGGAATGAGATGAGCTTTAAGGTCCCTTCCAACCCACACCATTCTATAATTCTATGGTTTGTATTAGTGCTTCTGAGTATATCTCTTAATTTCTCAGCTCTTATAGCTGGGTGAAAGAAATCAACCACTTCTTAAGAAATTTTGTTTTCAACACTTAAAAAGGAAAAAGATCCTTTTTGTCCTCCCTAAAATGCAGCAGAGTTGCATAATACCTCCTTTTCCTTTTTTTTTTTTTTTTTTTCCTGACAGTTTCTTTGAGCTACTCTTCCAAGAGCTGGTATTTTTTGATTTTTCTGTTTACTGCATGTGCCACTCTGTGTTGTGTCATTTGAAGAGCTTGAATCCTGTGCTCTGTTAATGCTGCAACCATTATTTCAACCACAATTCAAGGGTATAGGTCTTTTTCTTAAGGAAGTGGAATTTTCCTTCAGGAACAGCTAAACAAAAGCTGGCTATTTGGTACCTAATTCAGGAAATATTTGGCGCATCCCATTTACTTTAGAAAGATTATTTCCATGGAGACTGAAAATGTACTGGTTCCTTGAGGAGGAAGACACAAAGCATCATTTGTAAATCAAAATCTGCAAATGTAAACAGAAATCATCTCTTATGTTTATTGAGCAAAAACAATTAGAGTGCTTCACCTAGTCTCCTCAGGATCTCAGTCCTTTGGAAAAATGCTTTTCTTTTGAGTGTCTAAAGTGGTCCATAACAGTTGGATACACTTTTTGGAGACTCACTTGATGCACTCCCCTTGCTCCCAATCCCATGCTAAACTGAATGTGTTGTTCTGTGATTTCCTTTGTACAATGGCTCATCACTCCGTGAAAGAGTATTAAATAAAGGGATTTTTAATGCATCAGAGCCTGCTAATCAGAGCTGCTTTATTACATTTTGGTGGAGTAAGTGTGCTAATGACTGCATAATGTGTTTGCACTGCAATGTGATTTCTTTGCAGTTTGTTTGAAAGCCTAATTGTGCCCAGCTGCCTGGGTTTGTGTGATGGACAGCTGATCCTCAGCCTCTCCCTGCTAATGCAGGGTCCAGGAGGGACTTGGGCTGGATTGTTTACTCCAATTTAGCTCTGACAAAAGGGACTGTGCCATCAGCAGCCGCTGTTACACCTAATGAATTGCTGCTGGGATTTTGCTTTGTGTGCCAATTAAATGCTGGATGAGTGTGAGCCAGCATCAGGTTGGTGAAACATTTGTTATGCATAGTAAAGAAGAGTGCATTTTAAATTGCATTTCATGTTTATGGGGCTTCTGTTGTGTGGGGAGCTCAAACATGCTTGGAAATTTTGAGGTATTCATGGAAATCAGGACTCTAAAGGGAAACTGAGATGCACTGCTTAAATTACTGTTTAAAATACTGTTTAAATTCATGCAACAGAATCTAAAACTAGATGTAGGTATCCTAAGATCAGACTCCTGCTTCCAACACCAAACACATTTCCAAAGCCTGGAAATTTCCAGACTCCATGCCAAGGATTAAGCTTCTTGTTACATGAGTCACCAGAATTAGCCTGATAATAATAAAATGCAAAGATATCCTATGTATTATGGAAATACAGTCAAAATAAAAATTTTTTTTTTCTTGCTATGTGATTTAGAAAGGATAAGCCCACTGCCCAGGGACAGAATCCCACAGTACATGTCAGGTTAGCTATGGACAAACATCAGGACACAGACACACTCAGAGAGGTTCAAACTCTTGGCTTTGAGCATTGGTTCAACTTCTTTTCTCAAAGAGCCAGATCCAGCTGCCTGCTGAAGCACAGCTTCTCCTGAGGTGTAACTTAATCATCCTGTAAGGACCAGCAACAATTCAGAGCCATGCAAATGACTGTAAAGAAATGCAAGTGTAACACAAGCCAGATAAGCATGGATATATCAGCCTGTGCTTCTAAACTTCTACTAGAGAAATAATTAGGGTCAGAAGTGATTGAGTTAATGGCTGTTAGTGGAGACAGAGATGGCATGAACTCACCAAGTCTCACCAAGCAGTGTGTTTTATTGTTTTATCTGCATGGTGACAGGAACCAATTGATCTTTAATGTCCCTCTCCAGCCCAAACCATTCTGGGATTCTGTGATTGATTCTAATTGCTCAGAAATACTGAAATACCTGAAAGCACAGCCCATAAAAGTTAAAGGAAATTACAATCACTGTCCATGCAGTTGCTCATTTCACCTGGTTCAACTTTGAGGCAACAGATGGAAACTGAAAAGTTTCAGTGCTGATGAAGTATTAGGCAGAACTGCAGCTGCCAAGACATCATTAGGCAAGACCTTGATAACAGCTGCCCATCTCCAGCTGACTGAATTGTTGTGGTTCAGAGCCCATCCCAATAGTGGAAAAATTTTGCACTCCTCCTTAGGGAGGAGACCACAGTGTAGGAGAAACCTCTGAAGCAACTAATAATTTGGTTTAATCAAAGAGGTTTGGTCAGTTATGCAATGAGCAAAGCCATCACTTGCTTGTGTTGTCAAGTTAATATAGAAAGTCAGAATTATTGGACAAAATAGCTCATTGGAGGGGTGGAATCAGCACAGCTGGAGACCAGGGAGCTGTTCAGATGCTTGTAGTCAGGCTGTAAGCACTGTGAGAAATGATGGAGCCATCAGCCAGGGCCTGACACATTTTCAGGTGGACCAGAGATCTGTGACTGTGCTGCTGGTCTAAACTGGGCCAGATAAGCAGGGCATTGCTGGGTGTGTCATGCATGTGTTTGTGTGCACCAGGGAATATAATGTGCTGCCTTGCTATATAATTTTTAGATTTTTTTTGTCACTGACTGACATGGTCTCTTCTCACTGCCACCCACCCCAACGACATCCTGATGGAAGCACTGAAGGGATTGTAAAAACAGAAATTATTCCTGTTGCTCAGGGGTGTTGCAGCTATTTTGACATGTCCACTGGAAAACAGGGATGCAGGGACCTCTGCATCAGTCTGAGGATTTGATATCAATTTGATTGACAGGGGACTGGACACACATTGAAAGCAATGTGTAAATCAACAGCACAAGAGGGAACAGCCTCAGGCTGTGCCAGGGGAGGCTCAGGTTGAATATCAGGAGGAATTTCTTCCTGGAAAGGGTGGTCATGCCTTGGAAGGGGCTGCCCAGGGAGGTTTGGAGTCCCCCAGAAATGTCCAAGGAAGGTCAGGATGGGGCACTCAGAGCCTGGGACAAGGTGGACATCAGGTACAGCTTGGGCTTGATGGTCCTGGAGGGCTTTTCCAGCTTCAGTGTTTCTGGGATTCCAGGAAATAACACATTAACTCTTTTTGTATTAATCATTCCAATTCTAAAAATAGTATTAGTTCACTTCTCAGGCCTGCACAGGACTGGAAGTTTTCCCTCAGATTTTGGTCTCAATACAAATTTGTTGCTCTATGGGGCCAGCTCATTCCAAAGCCAAGAGATATCCCCCACAAACAGATCCCTTTCTGACCCCCCTGTGGCTCCAGAACAACTCTTGTTTAAGATTCTGCTTTCAAACAATCAGTTCATGGTTGTTATTCTTGCAGTGTAACTCTTGGGAGGTAAATGAGAGCTGTCTCTATCTACCTGTGTATCTGAGTTTCCTTTTTGCATATTCTAATTGATTAGGTGGAAAATAAATGACAGTGTTCTATTTAGTTAGGCAGAAATGGGCATATTAATTCACTTATTCTGTAACACTGGTAAACAATGATGATTTACTTCTCATTTGCATAGGAAAATATTCAAGCAGCTTTTGGCTACCAATGAGCACTCTGGGAAGCAGTTGAAAATGGTCAGTAAAGCATTTTTTTTTTCTTGCTGCCAGTTCAGGTGTCAGGACAAGCACTAATATTTATTGAAACTCAGCTTCAGTGCTGAAGAAAGACATGCAAGACCTGCTCCATTTCTGTACCTTCTGAAACACTGGCTCTTTGTTCCTTTGTCCTGGCTACGTGGGACATTTTCTTTTTAAGGCTGGAACATAGGAAGGCAAATGTCTCCTGCAGAGCCTGGACTAGTCAAAGAGCTGTCTTCTTTTTGTTGTTTCTTCCGGAAACGCTGCTCTGAAAGAAATCACTGTAGTAGAACCAATTAGGTCCTTTAGGTGGATCATTTCTCAGTCACTGGAATAATGAATTCCCATTTGCTCAAAGGGTTGCATTCACCCTTCAGTGGCTAAACAAACAGGAATTCATTGCCACAGCTAGGCAACCAAAATTACTTATGCATTCTTTTCAGAATCTTTCTTTTTTTTTTTATCTTTATTCAGTTCACCATAAAGATTATTGTTTAATGGGGGGGAAGTTCAATTGGAGCCAAATGAAAAGGCACAAGCCTTCTAAGCCAGAGTATATTTTTCAGAAGTGGCTTATTTGTCAGGCTCTTGCAAATTTGCATTTGGGGTGGATTTCTTTGTTAGTCAAATCACACATGGAACATTCGTTTTCTGGCTTTTTACAGGATTTCAGTTTACTGGACACAGAAAGATTAAATGCTGTTCCTCAAAACTAATAATATAAATTATGCATTAAATATACATGATAATTAAGATTTTGCATTACCTATTATCTATAAATTTTATGTAATAATATAAAGTATCGTTTAAAGGTGTCCATAGAATGAATCACCACTCTGGCCATCAAACCTTTTTGTTTTTTCCCATTGTATGTTGATAATAATATTATTATCTACTATATTTGCTTTGATTTATGGGGGATGGGGCATAGAAAGCCTTATGGCTATTTCAGGGTTAATTGAATCATAATCAGTCTTCTTCTGGAAATCAGATTTGTGCCTGAAGTGGAGTCATCTGACCATCTGTAATAACTGGCTAAATGCTCGAATGAAAATGTAATTGTGGTGTTTTCTTCTTTTCAGCTTGTTATTTCTCCATATCATTTAGGAGTCAAAGTTCAGAGAAGATGCAGTTACCAGAAAGATCAATTTATAACATTTCTGTCTTTTGCATCTACCTCACAGCTGAACTTCACAGTAAATTCAGTTAGGGAGAAGAGCTACAGAAAACACAGCAAATTGTATTTGTTTTCTAATAAAGGTCACCCGAATATTGAAAATTATGAAAAATAATTGTATATGCTTTTGTATTGTTTTATATTGTGTTTTACTCATTGTAATTTAAAAATGTGTTTAGATCATTGCAGTAAATCAAGCTCACAGGGACTTTAGTCCCATTTTCCAGTCAGACTCTTGGGATATTGCTGTCCCTGCAATGCCCAGCTTAGATAAGGTAGCTGGGCTCCAAAATATTGAGCACAACTTATGTTTCATAGAACCCATACAGGAAAATTCTTAGACACTGAATATCATCATATGGTTTAAGTTTTAAATTCCTCCACCTGTAAATTGCCTGTCAATATTTTTCAGAAATTAGATAAATAAACTAAGAAGCTCTGGAGAGAGTGAGTGAGGTTTTAACTCTGCTGATGCTCTTCTTTAAGATTTTTTTGCCTATTTAGGAAAATTATTTTAGAGACCAGACACTACTGGAAAGAATCTTGTAGAGATGTACTGTGTACTTTCTCAGGAGAAAAATAAATTCTTTTAAAACTTTTTTTTCTTTTTAAGCCAATATATTAAAAGTTTAAAAGCAAGTAGTCCCACATGGCAGGAAAGAGTTACTGTATGTTTTGCTTAGTGACTAGAAGACAGTGACCTTACCTGAGCTTTGATAGCCCAACTCCCACCTTGTGGTCCCAAAGCACAGAGGGAATTTCAGTCCTGTATTTTATAATCCCAGATTTTCTGCCCTAGTTTCTGCCTGTGAGCTTTTACCACTGCATCCTCCTCACCCAGGAGTTCAAGTGTGGCAGGGACTTGACAAAGTGTGTGAGATGCTGTCACCCTTTATCATTGTCATTCTCTGGTTCCACCTCAGTGAATTATTTTACCAAAGTCATTTATGGCTCTAAACAATTTCCCAGAGTGGAGCCATTTGCCAATTACATCTTTTACTTCCCCTGCATTTGTTCCCCATCACTTTGTTATGTGAAATGACCCCTTGCTTGGGAGAGGAGTAATTGTTTTCTCAGTAGAGTACTGATCAATGAAGGGCTTCTACCCTGCACTCTTGATTAGGAATTAGTTTCCTACTAGGAAAAAAAAAAAAAAAAAAAAGATTTTGATTTCCTTTAAGGTTTTCACAGTTTATTTGTGTGATTGAACGAAGTTAGTAAGAGTGAGTTATGAATCTGGACAGCCCTGCTCCAGCATGCAGATTATGCTTCTCATAATTTTTGCTGATGGGCAAAAGCAGCAGTTGGACAAAAATCTGGGAGACTGTAAGCTTAAAAACAAAATTAATGCCCACAGTGTTTGGTGGAGAGACCATTCCTCTGTGCTCTGGCATTGTTTTACAATTTCATTTGTCTTCATCCTCTATTAGTCCCTTTTATTTCTCATAGGAAAAAAATCCTAAGGGCAGACTTGTAAATAACACAAATGATAAAATAAATTTGAGGAGTGCAAGTCAAGGAACAGGCTCTGCTCACCAACCTCCACATACAGAAAGTCAGTAGACTCTGTTCATCCAAAGAATGTGAGATACTTTTCTCTCAGAAGAATTATTTAGTGTTTTTGTACAGTTAATTTTGTCTGAATCAGCCCCTGTGACTTGAGAAGCTCCTTCCAGAAAGAAAAAACAAAGCAGAAAAATCCCCATTTAGAGCCACACAGCACACTGGGCATCTTTCTCATGTCATCACTCTATGGCCCTAAAAAATCCCTTTGTATGTTTCTTTGTTCTCTAACTGCATTTTTGTTGTTGTTTGGTGAGGAAATAATGAAGCCACATCAGAAGAACTGCTCATGTGTTCTGGGCATTCTGTAAGAGATACCAGCTGTATTCCTGCAGGGGTTTTAATGGGAATTGAAAGGCCTAAACAGTCTCCTCCAAGCAAGTCTAAAATCCATTACTGTAGGAAAAAAAAAATCAATGGTTAAGGAAGAGTCTAATTTACTGTTTTTCAGCACTTTTGCTTGCTCTGCTTTCTTAGGCAAACATGAAATCAAGGAAAGAAAATCCATAATCCACCCAGGCTGGGGTATTTTAAATTGTGTTGGAAAGCAAAGTTGCTGAATTCCAACAAAAATGATGGTACCATATTTTTTTAATATATTGTGATGAGCCTCATCTCATGAGGGGGGGATTGATTTAAGTTGATAGACACCAAGATTTAGTATCTGTGATAATTAACAACAAATTTAACAATAGTGGGAGAGCAATACAGCTTTCTATAGAATTTAATATCCTTCCAGCCCCTTTGTAGGAGATCAAATTTCCTTTCTGCTATACATAATAAACAAATTTTATTGGTTCATCAGTTATTGTAATGTCCCTTCAATACAGAGAAAAAAAAAGAATATCAGAACAATGATAAACAAAAACAAAGGGTAAGGAACAATCATACATGAACAGTTAATGTTCACTTTAGATCTGTGTCTATGTTTGGCATTTCTTCACCACTGTAAAAACGTGAAAAAATGGTTTGAAATATGAGCTGCACAAACTTTTAATGGATACTTTGACTTCAAAGATTCCTACAAGAATGGTTTAGTATCATTACTACATGATTAAACTTCAGTTCTCTGTACAAGTGTACAAAGTCAACAAAAAAAACAGATGGGTCTGATACATGTAAGGATAATTTGGTACAATAATTTAATGAGGTTATTTGGATATTAGTTTTGGCTAAACAGAAAGGCTAAATTACTACAAACATTTTTAGAGGCTTCTAAAGAACCATTTTTAGAAATATCTCAAGGGTTCTCTCATTTTTCCTCATATTTGGATTTTTCCCAAATGAAGATCCTGGTGAGTTTGGGGTACAAGTTTGTCTGTCAGGATGAATTTGTGCAGTAAACTGGAGAGGAAGTGCAGGGAGTGGTTTTTAACTGGGCAATGAGAGCATGACTTAGGTCTGGAGCACATGGACTGTGAGTTAGATTATTTATAGTGCAGTTTACAGTAATTTGTGGCTTTTGAGTGAATTTCAAAAGTCACAAATCAGAAAGTATGAAACATCCTTCTATATAGCTGTCAAAGCAAAGTGAGTGATATTTCATAATTCTTTTGACATTCTATAGAAAAATCAGTATTTTGAAAGCTTCAGAGGATAAGTTTAAAGCTCTACTTCTTCTCCATGTTACATAAAAATGTATAAATAGATTTTTTTTTTTGTTTAAAATAATAGAATAAAAATTTTTGCAAGAGGTAAAAATCCCACAGCATTTTCAAGCAGCAGGAACAAAGCTGGGATTTTTAAAAAACTTATTAAAATAAAAATATTAATTGTATAATTATAAGAGCAATGCATAGCATTGTTGAAGAGCTAACAAATATAGGATAATATAGGGTCATGTTAAAACAGTACTTTTATTATGTGAGATTCTCTTAATAAATTAAATTTATCTTTTTGATAATGGTAGTCTAAATTGATGTCAGAATTATGAAGCTCCACTAAATACTGCCCTTCTGGAATAAGTAATTTCATCGGTGGTTGCTCAAATATGGACAAATCTTATCTTTCTTATTCTTTAAAGAGAATTTCTGGAGAAAAATTTGAAGTATTGGCTTTCAATAGCAAAATCATTAAAAGACTTTTAAACATTTTAGGTTTAAATACTTGGAATTGTTAAGCTTGATGGTCACTGAAATCCAAATTGAAGTTTTTGAGGAAAGGAAATAAACTGTTTCCTTGAAAGACTGAAAAGAATAAATGGACAAATGTTGAGTCTGGGAAAATCTGCCTAGGAGTTTGGTGGCAGCATTTTTTGTGCTAGTTTTTTTGTGTGAGTAAATTCTTTAATTTCCATGAAGATACAGATGAAAATATTTATTATGGAGAATGCTTAAGTATTGTTCAAGGTGGAGATAGGAAACTTGTAACTCTAATGACTATTGGTTTTATATAAATTATCCTAGTGACAGAGTGTTTGAGGATTCTTTCTAATTCAATACAAAAGCAATTCAGCTACTCAGCTCAGAGAAAAGCATTTGATTTCCAGCTTCATGTGTTTAATACATGTAAATTCTGACTTGGTTCTGTTTTCCCCCAGTATTTGGCTGTAAGTATGAAAGGATATCTATGTAAATATGTGTACCTGAAAAAAAAAAAACAAAACTGAAGACCTTTAGGAGGGGTTAGTGAGAAAAACTCCACAGCTTCTCTGATGATAACAAGCAAGAAACTCCAAAGCTTTTTGGCTGTTGTCCTTGTCTCTGCAGAATGTTCTTCCCTCTGATGAGTACAAAGAGAACTGGAGCTGAACTAGAAGAGGATTTGCTAGAGTTTTAAAATTTATTAGCTGAGCTGTCTGGAAAAAACAAAGTGAAGTTTGAAGAGTATCCTCAGTCTGCATAAATTGGGATTTGGGTCTTTTGGTGAAGAAAAAAATCCTGAATTTACACAAGCTCCCAGGACAGGCAGAAGTCCAATAATTAGAGCATGTGCCTCAGTCAGGATTTAAGTCTCTGTCCCATTTGCTTTAAAGCAAATACATCTATTCAGAAAGTCCTCATCCATATGAACTCTGCATACTCCCACAAGGCTTCCACTGAAAACATTTCTTCCCAGAAATCCCATCCAGAACTGGCAGTAAAAGTTTCAAGGAAATCATACAATTATACAGACTGGTTTGACACTTTGGTAATGTCTAAAATAAACTAACATATACATAAAAATCAGCTCTGTGTATTTATATAGGTATTCTTGTATTTTCAAATATTTCAATTTTACAATTAATTTCCACAATTATTTCAGTTACTTTCATTTGTATTGTCAGCTGGATCCCAGCTCCTTTGGGACAGAAATTTTTGGGTTATATGTGTGTGTACATTGAGTTTTTTTTGTGAATTGCACTATCATTCATTAAAATCCCTTATCTCCATTGCTGAACCACAGGTGATACAATCAATCAAGGTGATTATTAGAGATTATTGTGATAATTTGAGCTGGTTAAACACTCAGAGGGAGGAGAAGAAGTGAGAAAGGGAAAGAGGAAGGGGAGAAGAGATGTGTTTTGTCAGGGAAATGGTGTTTTTTATTTTACCTGGTTTTGATAATGATGCTTCACCAGTGTATCTACTAGAATGCAGATACTGCTGAATGAATAATAAAACAGATGTCATATTTCTGGTTTTGGGAATTAGTGTGTCTTTTCAAGTCCATGTTAGCTATAATGACACTAAAGATTAAAACATTAATACCCTGGTTTTCTTTTCAAATAAATCAAAGATACACATTGACTTACAAAAATCCAGCTTTTAAAAAATCCTTTCAAGGTTTGTGGGAGATTTTCCTGTGATGTTGCTTGGTAGAAGATCTGGCCTAATAGAAGGGAAAGCTATTTAATATAGTGTAACTACTTGTGTTTGAAATTCAAATTTGGAATCTCAGTTTCCCCCATTACTGCACTGTTTGTTTCCAGCTCTCAGGGGAAATAGGTACAAAGTGGAGGGAAATGCCTTTTTGGCACATTTCTGGCTTTGACAGGTTAAAAAAATGCCCATGCTCTTTTTGAAAGGCTGGAATTTTCAAACCATTAATTCTAATGTTGTCTTATAAATAGTAGAATGGGGGGTTTTTATTATCATCTAAAAATGGAGGAGATTTAATTTTTTGTTTTATAATATTTTTTCATTTCTTTTTGTTTAGGACTAGCTGTTTTAAAGATGTCTGAGGATTGTTATTTATTCTGTGTGATGTGTGACTTGTGACATGGCAACTGCAGAGGACTGGATGCCAGAAACTCCTTGAAATTACTGTCAAAGCCAACTCAAGGTTCCACATCTCAGGACTGCTTCTTGGAAAAGGTGGTGGAAAAGATTCCTCAAGGTGCTGTAAAATCACAAATATCACAGTAACTGAAAGAAGTATGGCACTGTATTATATAGAATTGAAAAAACAATGAGAGATGAACTTCTGCAAGCACATTTTGAGGCTGAAAATGTAGGGATGGTTGTACAAGGGGATGGCAATTGTTAGCAAATCTTACCATGGATACACTTCTCTATACTAAAAATATTATTCAGTTTTCTTACAGAGGGTACCTTGTCCAGTTATGAACAATTCTACATTGATCAAAAATGGGGAGAGTGAGCAGGAGCAAGGCTTAGCTCAGATGGGTTTTTTCCTTTCTCCACAGTCAGAAATTTTTAATCTTCGTGGTCATTATGCTTTTTTTTTTTTTTTTTTTTTTTTTTAATTTTTGCACATGGTAAAGAGGGACATAAATTCTTACTGTCAATTCCAGGTGCTCTGATTTACAACATTTTTATGCTTTTTATGCATCCCCCAGGAATGGGATCCCTCCTTTCCCCTGAGGGTCCTGTGACAGGCAGAATCCACATTTGGATGCATCCAGCTCCACAGGAGAGCAGGATGCAGAGGCAGAAGGTGCTGGATGGGTTTCCTATCTGGGACCAGGGGTAAGGAAAAGATAAAACTCCTTGGCTGGCTCCCAGTACTTAAAAAGGAGAGAGAGGAAAAGATAAAAGCATGGAAAAGGGATATCCCCATCTTATTTTGCAGCACTGTCATTTACCTTAAGCCACTTTGCTTATTGAAATCCTTTTTATTACTTCTTTTTCTTTTATTAGGAATGAATTTTGCACTGCCAAGACATTTGAGCTGCCTGTGGGAAAATCTTAATTCCAGGCTGATTCCATTTGGCTTGACAGGCAGGTGTTTATTGCCATGGGCCTTCCAGGGTAACTCTTGGCATGCTCCAAGTCCTAATTCTGCATCAGCCTCAGAAGGACTTTTTTCATCCCTTTTCCCATGGAAAAGCTGGGCCAGAAACTCCTTCATGCCACTTTAAATATGTTCTATCCTATCAGCTATTCCCAGTCTATGTGATGTGTTTACTTTATTTAAACTTGGTTTAGTGATTTATTAAAGAGAAGGATTCAGTCGTCATGAGCCCATGTGAAAAACTGGATTTTAGTGCTGGGGGAATTTCATGGCAGTGTCGTAACACTGCAAGAGAAAGGAAGTAAAAAATTAAAGATAATTTAATAAAATTAAAATTTAAAATGAAGACAGCATTTACAAATAATGTAAGATGAAAAATAAGAAAGAAAACTACTTATCCTCATCTGTACCCTGACTTATGCCATGACAACCAAAAATGTTATTACCAGTTTTCCACTGAAAAAATTTGGTAAGAAATTTAACCTTAGCAAAATTAATTGACAGTAAACCTAAAAATGGTGAGGGTTTTTATAGTAATCAATTAATCAGTGAAACCTGCTTTCTCAAGGAGCCATCAATTGGGTGAAATTCATGGATTTTAAAGAATATTTGACAATATTTATGGCAGCCACCATGTTACATGTGTACAAAGAAGACCTCAACAATAATAATAATTAATATTTATATGGAATTAAATTCCCCTTTGGATGTAAACTGTTTTTGCTGTTGAGGTACACATATAAAAGATTTCAGATTAAAACCCACTGCTTATCCCGTGTTCTTTTTAATCTAGAATACTTATTTTCTGTTTCTTTGATTTGTTTTCTTCTTGTTGCTGGTATTGTTTCAGGAGTTTTTTTCTTTCTTATTTTTTTTTAAATATTTAACTAACAAGTAATAAGGGATGATTTCAGAAAATGCTTGAATTGCTGAACCCAGAATCTCTTCAAAGCACCACCTTGAAAACCCTTTTTCATAATTATTCCAGCTGATTGCACCTATCTCTGCACACACACCTATAAATATAAACAAACCACAGAGTGGTAACAACCAATTATATTATTCCTAGAATTAGACTGATGAATCTCCACCAGATTTTCTCTAAGTAAGCAAGGAAGATTGTTAAGAACTCACCTATCAATCAACTTAATTTTTCATTTTCCCCCTCAAAAAAAAAAATCTAGGCTGCTCAGCTGGGGAATCAGTAAAATAAAAGAACCCATCAGATGCTTCTAGTTGGGAGAATTTCATTTAGTTCTCCATCTGTAATATGAAGGTACTTCAGCCACTTAAAGAGGGACTCAGGGTGTGAAATCCTGTTGCCATTTCTGTTTTTTAGCCTTATTTCCTTTCTTTGTCTCTTATCAGTTGTTGCTTGTATTAAATTATTCTTTTTCTATTTCTCAGTCCATTGCATTCTTTAAATTATAATCTGTTTTATACTGACTTTTTTCCTTTTTGGCTCAGTTTTTTTTATATGATCCTTTCTCCATTCATGCTATTAATATTTTCTGCTCTCAGTAGTTTGAGGTTTTACATTCTTTTCTTGCCTACCTTCAATTAACTGTGAATTTTCTTCATTCTCTCCTGGTTGCTATTTGTAAGAATCCCTAATTACAATGAAAGTGTGCAGCAGTGAATCATTGCTCCTGACACTGTGGGGTCTATTCTCACTCTGCTAAATATCCCAATTTTTATTTCTGGGTTGATCCTGGGATTAGTTATTCACAGCTGACTCTCAGGTGAAATTGCCATTCTAGTCCCTACCACCAAATCTTTCCTTCATTCATTTTTTTCCTTCCCAGAAAGAGATTTATGTCATTATATGTCTGAAATCTTCTCAATACTAAGATGAAGCTAATGCATCCTCAGTCCTTTCTTTAAGGTCAAGCACTTTGAATAATAAATGAAGTAGATGAAATCAACAGGAGTCTCAGTGAAGGGGAATTCAGTCCTTTCATCACAAATTCCACTTCTCTTCAAATGAAATTTAACATTCACCATGAGAAAATCAAATTCATAGTGACAATAATTTATGACCTCCTTTGAATGTATTATTAATGCCTTGAAAAAGTTCACTAAGTCAGTTCTCCAAGAATTGTACAGGCAAAGAGGAAGAAATAGGTAGAGATTAACAGCTACTTTATGTTTATCAAATCAAAGCTTGATAATAGTGGCAGCAAAACATATCATAAATAATCCAATTAGAAACAAGTTCTTTTGTATAATCATAATTCCAGCCCAAATATTCTATGAAAATCAAGGACACTAATTTATCATGTTTCCTAAAAATGACAGATTGGAAAAGCAGATTTCTCCCAGGCAAATTCCCACTGGTGTTTTCTTCAAACAGCAATAACTTTCTTGCTTAAGCATGAGGTTCAACATTTCAAAACTATGGGCTTTGAAATGGTTTGGGTCCTTGTGAAGAGCCCTGAGGATTAAACTTTTGGCATGCTTTTTTTAGATGTCTATGCTCCCTGCCCTCTCTTCTGAACTTTAGGAAGTTTAGGAACTCTGAACAAATACAAGAGATTTAGAAGACAATGAGGATTACATAGAATCTGTAGAATTTTTTGTAGAAACTAAACATCAGCAGAACAAAAATGTCATTTTCAGCTCCTTTGTAGATTTTATTTCAGCTTTACTCTTGGGGGGCAAATATCTTAATAAGCAAAATCTTCAGTCTCTTTATGAGTCTCCATTTTCCAATTGCTTTAAAAGGACCACTTCACATTTTTTAAATCATCCTCTTTCAGGCAGCATCACACCATGATTCACACCATCAAACTTTTTAGGATAATTGTATGTAAATGGTAAAAATATATTTTTTTTAATAATTTTACTGCAGCAGAGTTCAGTTCATTAAAAATGCCTTTATTCTAAAAAAAACCCAAAAAAAACCAAAGCAAAAACACCAAAACTGTGCCATTTAAATGCCTCTAATTCAGCTTCTGAATGTTTTTCTTCCACCAAAAATTGCCTGAGTGGCAGTTTTGTTTGACCATAACCAGTGGAGTATAAGGATGGTTTGTGGTGTAGCACAGAGCAATGGGGAGAATTGTTGAGTAAATTAAAATCTCTCTGGTCTGCCATGCTTAAAATAGTGGAGAACAGAAGGTTCTCTGCAGTTCTGTACAGGTTAATACATTCTATCCATAAATAAAATACACTTAATAAAAAAATTTTGATAACATCAATATATTTTTTCATAGGTACAAAATGGAAAGATCTGTTAAATATTTTTAAAAATTTGGAGAGGAAGACACTAACTGAGGTATTTTAATAAGACAGTATTGGAAATATCTAATGATATGGGGTTTTTCTTACTGCTAGGTTGGTATAATGCAAAGCAGATAGAAAATTATGGATGTCTTTGCTGTGATTATAAACATGGTAAATGCTGCCCCTGCAAAGAGAAGAAATTGAGATTTTTCTACAGATCTCAGAAATTCAGGTCAGATGTTGGTATTTTGAAGACAGAGCAAAATTAAAATAGAGAAAACAGAACTGAAGACATAACATGCAGCTCTTTTTCTGGCATTCTCATTCCTTGCAGTCTTACCTCTGGAGAAAAACACTTGTCCAAGGACTTTATCACCTGCTAGGCAAGATACTGAATTTAATTGCATTTCTGGTCTTGGTTTCACAGGTGATGTTGCAATAAGAAATGCCTTCCTTTCTTTATCCAACTTATCTGAGCTTTTGGCACATTCTTTAAGGTTTAAGTGGTTTATCAACAAATGTATAAACAAATTTAATGCAAGGCAACAAAGGAAAAAAGATGCTGGAAGCAGTAATATCAAAACTTAAATTCCAGGGTTTTCTTCAGGTTTGTATTTAAGCAAACAGGAATTCAGATCTGGTCTCCTCTTTAGATTTTCCAGATTAATATGAGTTTTGAAATCACAAAAGCTTCACATATACCCTGATATCATAGAGCTGAGTGGGAAACCAAGGATAAAAGGAGATGTCAGCTTAATCAGTTTATCCATGTTGTCATATTGTTATTTAAGAAACCTTTCACTTGATTTGCCAAAAAGCACTTCAATGTAAAAGGTAAAAAATTCCTTCTTTCACTTTTTTTAAAAAAATTATGCATTCATAAAAGTTTCCTGAGCAACTGTCTCTAATGATCCTGCTTGAGTGGGGGGCTGGACCAGCTGAATTCTGAAGGTCCCTTCCAACCTCAACCATTCTCTGTGATTCTGCAATTACTTCTTTTATATCAATTTGAGGCCACAGATTGAATTTATTTGGTTGTCCCCCCTGCTGGAGATGAATTAAATATGAACACTTTCAATGCTCTCTCATATTCCTTCTCTTAATCACTCTTTAAAAAAAAAGGAAAGAACATTTTGGCATGAAGTTGTTGAAACTCAAAGGCAGTTAAGCTGTTGCAGGTCCAGATTGCATCCTATCAATCAAATTAAATCCTTGATTTCACAGCACACCCAGTTTGGCAGCAATATCTTGCAGGATAGCTCAGCCTTGCCCTGCACAATTCTGGGTTGAGCTATGCTTGAAAGATCTTCTGGATGCAAAAATCCCACAAAACTGCTGCAAATTGGTTTTATTTTTTTTTAATTATATATCACTATCCTGGAATAGTTCATGTTGTGGGGCAGTGGTGGTGGATGGCACACAATGTGGGATAAACAACAGTGGTATTGTCCCTGAAACAGCAATGATGATAATCTGTTTTCTCAGGATTTCCCTTTTATTGTTTCTTTCTGTCCATACTCCTCTCTCCAATGTAGTCCCATGTAAGATGTACTTAATAATCTTGAATAAATGTCAATATTCATACCACACTACATACAGTTCTTAAAGGAGATAGAGGGAAAATGCTCAGAGATGATGTGGGTCAGGATGGCCTCCAACTCAAATCCCTCTTTCTTGAGTCTGCCATGTGGAAAAATATTCCTTGTCAAAAATGGCCTTTGTAGCCCTATCAAAAGTCAAAACCAAAGCCCAGAGAAGCTGTGGCTGCCCCTGGATCCTGGAAGTGTCCAAGGTTGGGTTGGATGGGGCTTGGAGCAACCTGGGATAGTGGAAAATGTCCCTGCCCACCCAGAGGGTGGCACTGAGTGGACTTTAAGTTCCCTCACAACTCAAACCACTGTGATTTTCCATGATTTTGAATATACTAGGTGCCCACAGGGGCTCCTGATTCATCCCAGAGCAGGCAAATTCCAGCAGATTCCAGCACAAGAAAAACAATAGTCTGTCCAGAAACAGGGATGCTTTGAAATATTATATTACAGTGCTGAAATTCTTAAAAATTATGTCTACATGTTCTTGACCATGAAGAACATCTGGAATGGGCACTTTGGCATGAGGTCTCTTGCCCCAAAGGTCCTTTCTGCTCCCCCTGTGGACCTGGAATGGGTTGGGGTTAGGGTCTGCTCCCAGGGAACAGGGACAGGACCAGGGGAAACGCCCTCAAGCTGTGCCAGGGGCTGCTCAGGTTGGACACCAGGAGGAATTTCTTCCTGGAAAAGGGTGGTCAGACCTTGGAAGGGGCTGCCCAGGGAGATGTTGGATCCCCATCCCTGGAAGTGTCCCAGGAAGGGCTGGATGAGCACTCAGAGCTCTGGTGACAAGGTGGGCATGGGGCAGAGGTTGGACTCTTTGGTCTGACCAACCCCTGATTGATTCTGGGATCCTCCAAGTTTGGGGAGCACTCCTGAGTTTAATGAATTCAATTATTAAAAAAATCAGAGTATATAAAATTTCTCCTGATGCCGGGGATGCCAACCCAGGAATTACCACCATGAGGGATTAGCTCTTGTTTATTTATTCCTTCAGAAACTGGCTGGCAAAATGCTTCCACCATATCCTCAGGTGCTTGGGACAACCAATGTGCAACCTCAAACTATGCTGATAAACAATGAAATAAAACTAAGGAGGCAAGAGTTCTCCTTAAAGCAATAAAACATTATCCTTAAGCTTTTTCTACCACTTCTTTTCACTCCATCATGCTTCCAATACTAAGCCCAAGACAGAAATACTCTACCTGAAATCACTTAATATCAAAGAAAATAGAAACTTACTCAGCCATATGATTTTTTATCCCAGGCTACAAGCACTGCTGCTGCTTTATGTGATAAATCTGTGATAGCTCAGCCACTCTTTCCAGTCATTAAAACTGCAATGCTTTTCCATGTAGGCTCACCTAAAACTATAGCAAAGCAATGAATTTGCTCTTTAATAGCCAGGGTCTATTTGTAATGTATGAATGTATATATATATATGTTTTAATTTATATTTATTTATATATTTATATTTATATTTATATTTATATTTATATTTATATTTATATTTATATTTATTTTTATTTTTATTTTTATTTTTATTTTTATTTTTATTTTTATTTTTTTATTATTTTTATTTTTATTATTTTTATTTATTTATTTATTTATTTATTTACTTACTTACTTACTTACTTACTTACTTATTTACATGCTGATATATTTATGTGATTCCTGGTGGTAAGGAATGACCAGATGGGAGTCACACCTTGTTCTCCTGACCTGTGAGAATCCCAAATTGTGTTTTCATCACGCTGCACTAAAAGCAAAGGTGTCTCTGCTCTCTGCTCATCCAGCTCCTGAGCTTATTCATCCACTGACAGTTGATGTGCTGGGTACAGATAAGAAAAACCCTCCAATTCTGTTACTGTAATAATAAATCTCAGTGTCAAAGCCCAATCTTCATTCCTGCATGGTATTTTATGATATTGCCTTTCTGTCTCCTTGATGAATAAGCCAGCACAGTCTCAAAGGAATGGTACTTTTGAGAGGTTTTTGTTTTTTTTTTTCTCATGGAACCCTAGATTTTTAAAATAAGCTGAAATAACACACACATTCATCTTCTGGAAAGTTTCTTCTCTTTAACTAATGCTGGCAATTAACTGAAACCTTCATGTAAAAGGCAACAGGTCTCTAAAGATTAATAGAGATTTCTATTTCTGAGGGGAGACAAATAAAAAATCACTTTAGAAAACCATTTGTGAACTTAATTTTATTTTTAGTTGTGTTGTCTTTTAGGGGGAGAGGTTTGTTCTGTTGGGTTTTTTTGTTCTTTAATTTTTCTTTTTGTTTTTTTTTATGCCTGGACATAATAAAAAGAAGTTTCTGTCATGTAGGCCATCACATGTTAAAATGTAGTTTTTAGAGTTCTTACTAAGCCTTTTTAAGAGTTTCAGTGTTATCAGCAGGTTTCCTCTACAGTTTATGAGATAAATCTTAACAGGGACTCTTGCTGCCAGTTTATGAGGGATTTTCACAAGGCTGGCACAAAAGAAATCAGAGTTTCACAATAGGCATTTACTATTTGCTTTTACTAGCCCTTAGCATGTTTTCTTTCATCAGTAAATAGAACTGTATAAAAACCTGTGCTTGTGTCTTTAATCTGAATTCTTTGCCATAAAAAGCCAATTATTGGGCAGCTAAATTAATAAATAAAATTTAAAAAATAAAGGAAATTAACATGTACTGTGGCTGTTCTTATCTAAAATCTGTTTTTCTTCTCCAGACAATTGCAGTGAACACATTAAAAAAACAACTTGTATATATAATTTCGTCTACAAAGCTGTGCATATCCTTAAAATAATGATTTGTGGGTTTGATCACAGGATGTGTCTCTGTATTAACCTAAAATTACACCATTCTGATGAAAACAAAAGCCTGTAAATTTAACATAAATTGAGTCCAGGATATGATAAAAATCAGGCCATTAAAATCCAAAGTGTGACACAAAATCAACTAAACCTACTGCACAATTAGGAAACAAAAAGGAGGTTTTCTGGTTTATCTGGTCTTAGCAAACTTTGTTGTGGAGTCTGAATCTTTTGTGTGAAATTCTGGAATCACTGAATCATGAGAAAAGACTGATTATACAGTTTGAATTAATTCATTCATCTCATTAGCCAGCATACTTTTATCTTTGAATTTTTTTTCATCAGCTCCAGAAGTCATTTTTGCTGATTTCCCTGTAGTGCTGCTGCTCTTGGTAACAGAATCAAATGCCTTGTGATGAGATGTTTTAATGCTACCTAACTACTTGCTCTGGGATTAATGGTTGAGATTAAATCTCATTATGTTTACAGTTTCTTACCAGGTATTTTTTCTTGATTAAAGTCTCATTTATAATAAAAAAAAAAAAAAAGTTAGATATTCAGAAGCATCAATATTCAATTATTCAGCCAATATAACTTTCTTTTGGCCAACTAGGTATTTTAAAAATCTTCCCTGAACTCCTTAATCAAGTGAAATGAACCCTAGAAGGAAAAAAAGTAGAAAAAAAAGAAGAGATCTTTCCATCCAGTGATATAATTCACCCTGTAAAGAACTCTGTCTTTTTCAGATCTCTTTTGCTGAAAGACACAGAAACAGAGAATCAAAGACTGTCCAAAGTTGCAAGGGACCCACAAGGATCATGAAAGTCCACTTCCTGAGAAAAGCTTCACTATAAATATTTTTATGCCATGAATAGAAATTAATGGATTTATTTCTCTTAACTAGTGTGTTTTTCAGTGTTTGATTCCTTATAATCAATGAAATGTCACTGAGGAATCACTTGTTACAGGACTTCAGGCAGATACTAAGGATTCTAAGCTAATTTAAAATAGTTACAACTATTGAACCCTCTTCTAAGGACAAGATGTTATTCAGTGTAGAAAGCACCACCTGCTTCCATCCCAGCTTGGTGGAATTGTGAAAGGACTTTGAAAATCAGAACTTGTGGCCTATAAACTAAATCATGCACAAACCATAAGAAATACAGTCATAACAGAATCACAGAATTCCAGAGGGGTTTGTGTTGGAAGGGGTATCCTTATTATCCTTATTATTATCCTTATTATATATAAAGTTTAGAGTACAAATTATGTCAAAGTTCAGCAGGCAAAAACAGATGCTGTGATTTATTTTTTTTTAAGAGAGCAGAATACTCTGGAGATACAGAGTGGAGAACACTAAAGTTCAATACTTCTGTCCCAAAAACCTGCATGATGAGTTTTACTCCCAGGGTGACTTTTAGATGGGTCAACACCCATTTCCAACCAGAGGCAGCACTGAGCACCCCAAGGCAGCACAGGATTCGTGGTTGTGCTGCAGGGAAGCTCCCAGCAAGCTGGTCAGGGTTTGCACTGGGGAACATCACCCAGCTGTGACAAAATCTTCTTGGAATTTAAGCAGTTGCAGCCAATAAAGCTGTTCATGAGAGCTACAGCAGCAAAATTCTTGAAACACAGCTCAAAAGTAGTAATGGGTTTAAGATAATCAAGATTTTCTTCTCTTTGGCGTTTTTTTTGCAGCTGAGTTAATTATAGATGTGCTGATTAAACTATTCAATGTTTGATATATGTAAATGGTATCAAAAAAGCTCTGTGTTTACTCTTGCATATAAGCAAAAAAAGAAATTCTGTCAGCCTTGAAAAGCGGAGGTGAAAAACAATGGAGAGTGTTTAGAATGGTAAAGAATTAGATGTTTTGAGTGGAATTGAGCACTGTACATGCTCTCAGGTATTGCCAGCACAAAGATATTTAGCACAGGTGTTTGTGCAATCATGATGCATTATGCAAATTAACAGTGAGCAACGGGCATCCAGCAGTTCTGCTTTTATGTTTGAATATTTCATTTTCAATGTAAAGGATTATGGGATGATGCACCATAAGACACCCATGTAAGATGCCTTGCTAATGGGTTTTCAAATATTTCTTCATTTCTTCAGTTGCTATATTACTGGGTTTTGTAAGAGACAATTTAGTATACATAGATTTTTACACACTGAGTTTGAGCCAAAAATGTTTTTCAGGCTATTGCAGTATTGGCATTGTTCCCCAAATGTGACTTGCAAACATGCAGCTGAAAACAATACAGATGCAAATGAGTGAAAAACCTTGTAATTCTAATTCCATAATGCTTTTATTTACTCAATCCAGTTGCTTGAGGTTCATTAGAAACACAAAAGAAGTGCCATTTTTTTTTCAAATATACATTATTCCTAGAAGTCAGAGGGCATTTGGGAACACCAGTTTTGATTTACTTTATGAAACCATCACAGAAAGTGTTACCTTGGTAAAAAGCTGTGAACTGCAGTGTCTGGGCTGCCTTAAACCCATTTCAAGCTGCTGATAAATGATATAGGGAATGCATTCCAGTGAAATATCTGGCACAGCTGAGGGGGATGGGAATGCCTGAGCTTGGTGTCCTGACACCACCACAAGTGCCCAAAGCAAAGTCAAGGATCTGAAGGTTTTTCATCACCACAGCACAGCTCTGCACAGTTGAGTTTGGACAGTCTTTGTTTAGCTGGCACAAGCTGCATAAACCCCAGTGGCCTCAAAAGGCTTCATTTATTTTGCAAGAACTAGACCAGTTTGTTTTCATAGGGAATATTTGTTGTGAGGAAAATATCCCTCAGCTACCCAGGGGTTGTGTTCTTGCTTTATCCAGCTGCTGGTGAAATGTTGCTGGAAAGGCAAGTCTCTAACTCTGCTGTGAGACTCAGAATTGTTGCTGATTGACACTGCAAAACTGCATTTAAATTATCTGCCTAGATTATCTCAGAACCTTAGAATGATTTGGGTTAGAAGGGACCTTGAAGATCACCTTTTGCCAAGCCCTCTCCACCAGACCAGGCAGCTCAGTCCTCTTAATAAATATTAGCATGAATATTTTCAACAATTTTCCATAAACTTCCTTAAAATCTGATATTTCCATTCTCCAAGTGCACTTAATAACTCAAGGAAGAGTGTCAGATATATTATAATTGAAATTACTTTTCTTCAAATGGATGTTCCTGAGCATTTGTAGCTTTGGTCCAATTGGGTTGTCAGTCTGTGTTGGTTTAGTTTCCCTTGTAGCTTTGAATTTAAAAGGTAATTGTCTTAAATCATTGCAATGAGTACAGGAAGAATAACTCCCAAACAGAAAATTCAGTGGTGCAAATGTAGACAATTTATTTACACAAACTGTAAATAAATTAAAGGCTGATACAGGTTTTGGAAATATACACATGGGAAAGATCAGCATACAGAGTAAATTTAGAGGTACAACCTCTTCAGAGTGATTTCCACAAGATAAATATCTGAAATAAAATTAATTGCCAGTTACACTGAAGGAAAGACAAGTCATGTGTGAGCCTCTAGAATCAAGCTCTAGACAAAGACTCATAATTCCCTCTGTTGCTGCAGCAACAGGGAAGTAACAGGGGGTGAAATTGGCTTCATTTTAGATAAGGAATTACAATTGGCAGTTCTTCAGTGTTCATTGGTGAATTTACAGAAGGGGCATCCTCTGGCAGAAGAGAGAGAACTGCTTTATCTGCTACAAGAAAGGGAACATGGATTTATTATGTTCAGCAGTCAGGTGGATTAATAGGAACATAAACTATTTAGAAGTGTAACACTTAGCTACTCTCCCAGTTGTTACTCTTTCTTAAATACTCAACAAACTCTAAAGTGCTATTAGCTGCAACTTTGCCTGGGATGACAGGATAAGATTTAATGTTAATGGTTGTGTTACATCAATTAATACATTCAAAACTCAAAGTCCAGAGCCTTGGGATATTCTTTATGAGTAGCTGTGGTTCTTCCCCTGATTTCTACCTGAAATTCAATCTTTACTCACATTTTCTCAACATTTCTTGTTGGGTCAATCTGAGTTTTCCTTAATGCTTACTCTTCTGATGTGTCCAGGTGGGAGAAACCATGTCCTGGTCATTATCTTTACTTTCATTTTATTCTCTTTGTAACAAAATTGCTTTCTCCTCATTTGAGTATGAAAAGGACCTGTTTATTAAACAGTCCAATAAACTAATTTATTATAATTTTACAACTATTGAATGGAAGGTTCTGCTGTATGTTGTCCAGTTATCATGACTACTGTGGTGCAACAATTAGAAATAAGGAATCACTGTTCCAGACCCCTGCCTCAAACATGTGAATGCAAACAGTCCTGAAATAAATAAGTTATGACCAATAAACAGGATGTTTTATCCATTATGAAATAATATCAAGAGTTATTATTTTTAAGAACTTATCTACTTTGGTTATAAATTGAGGGTGACTTTTATCCTTTGTGTTAAGGACATCCTTTTGCTTTCAATCAATATGAAGTTACCCAAATATTTGCCCTCTGAAAAATCAGTAGTATTGGACTTAAAACATCAACAATTCTTTTCTCTGAACAGGGTTTTAGCTGAGTCTAAACTTGCACTTAATCATTCAGGCTGTGGGCTCTGCTACCTGAACTGAGTGCATAGAAATTTCCTGGACTATATGTGCAACCAGTTGCACATTGGAGAGGAAAACCTGAGCAAGGGAGAAAAGATCCTTTCTTATTTTAAATCGAGTATTTCTGTCAATGTTCCTGTTTTCACATGTGCAGGATAGGGCTGTTGGATGAGATCATTAAGTTCTAGGGAATGCTATTGGCTCCTTCTTATTATTGAAAAACTAAATAATTTATCAAGGAGCTGAATGGAGAGAAAGGAGATTTTTAAATACCACAGGAAATGACATGGCAGTTGTATTATCTTTATGGCTGTACCAATATATGATGCAAAAAAACTTAGATGTTTTGGATGTAGTAACTGTGCCTTCCCATCCTTTAAGTGGTGAACTGATGAGATTCAACAGTCTTGTAGAAAAATCAACTTTTCCCCACTAAGGATGCCTGAAGGACATTTCAAACTCTTGTTGCTTCATTGGATACCTGCAGGTAATGTTCTTACAGTGCTTGCCTTAAGATGAATAACACTTGGGATTCAACTTCTAGCTTGTTATAGAAGAAATACTCATAAAATGCTGCCTTAGTAATGCTGGAATCTTCAGTAATTATTTCTATTGTGATCTGGTAATTGTGTTTTCTCAGCACATGGAGGGTTTAACATCCTGTTAACAGGATTAATATTCCTGTTCCTTTTGTACTCTTTCCCCTACATCTCATACCTTTAGAATATTTTTGAAAGACATTTCATGAGGCCGTAGTTAATCAAAACACGGGCTTGAGGAAAGTAGAATAAGTCCATTTATTTTTCTCCTGCCCTTTCCTCTGCATGTCTTCAGTGTTCAGCATCACAAATAAAGTATTTGTGTCATATGCACTGCTATAACTACAGAGGTTAAATTTTAGGGACTGTTTGGTGTCTGGATAAAAAGGTGCCCTTAAAGGCACATACACTCCCCTTCCACATACCTTACACAAACCATTCAGCTGTGCTTCATTTCGTGTTGTTATGGAAACAACAGGAGTATGAAACAGAACTTAGATACCAGTGCAAGGGGAAAAAATCATGTATTCATGACTATGTGTATCTAGGATTCCATATGGAACATTCCCAATCCTGTCATGATGTCTGGCAATGGGGATTTGCTTCAACTCAAATTCAGAACGTGTTTAGCACTCAGTGGTGATTTTTTCAAAGCATTTTCACTGTGCCTCTGTGATCTCTTTGATTCCACTGCTAATCAATAAATGGACTAGTGCTTCTACTGGCATTGTGCTCTTGGGATAAGCCCAGATATGCACAGCAGTAGCAGTTTTCCATTTAGGAGTCTTCACATCCTTTGGAGCTACAGCAGGCATCAGCAGAACTTCGTGTATTTTACACCTTACAGCAGTTTCTGACACCACTGGAAGTGAGTGAGAAGTTTAGTGAGAACAGCTCTAATAACTGGAGTGGGGCTGTGGCAAATCAGAGCCTCTGATTGCAGAGAGAACTCTCATGCTCAAGTTTCCACAAAAAGCCTCAAGCTCTGACATTCTCTCTCAGGTTTCAAGACTCTACTAGTTTGAAGACAAACCAGTGAGAGATCCCAAGCCAGAACTACAACTCGTGGCAGTTGATTTGGCTAAGATGGGGACTTAGCCCAGGTTCCCTACACAGAGGCCATAAATCTAAGACCCTGGGAGGCAGGTTGTTAAAAAGCAGAGACTTTGGACTAAAACTGTATGTAAGACATGTTCCAAGTTCTCCTTTGTGACTGGACCTTTGCCCTCAGGTATCCCTGTGCAGTGTGAACCCAACACCTCCCCCTGGTCTCTGGGTGCTGCCTCTTGGACTGCATGGTCACAGATGGATTAAAGGATTTCTCAGGCACATCACTGTACCCATCATAATTATTATTATGAGCCACACTCGTAACAATAAAGGTCAAAACAGAGGAGTTGTCACAAAGGGAAAACCACCCCACCCACAGAGACAGAAACTTAATAGGAAAATTAAAATAAAGCCAGAAAACACTGGCTTTAGCTGGCAGAGTCAGGATCCAACCTGACAGCAGAGGTGGAGGCAGCAGTGTGATTAGATGGTGGCTGCAGTCCTGTGGCAGTGATAGATGCTGTTCTGTTGGAGTGGTGATCCTGTGAATGGTTTGGTCCTTCCCTGAAGGGCCAGTGGCTGTCATGTAGCTCTTGTCCTCTGGGAATCCAGCAGGTAAGGGTACTGTGGAGTTCCAAATTCAGATTTTATCCAGGTAGGAATGCGTGGTTTCTCCCCCTGGGCAGAGCATCTCACAATGGGATGCTGAAATTTATGAGTCATGGAAGAAATGAAGAACACTGCCCCACCTGGTTTTAACAGATGCATAGAACACATACTTTGGTTACACCTTTTCATTGTAACCCAATACATAGACTATCACTACTTTTTTTAAGACCCTTTTTTAGTTTAAATATTAAAAAGTTTAGCACAATAATTTCATTTAGCACAATCTCAGAAAAGTAATTTATTTTCAAAAACTGCCAAGGGACGTCCAGGTTGGATATTAGGAAAACTTTCTCCATGAAACAGAGGTCAGGGATTGGAAGGGGCTGCCCAGGGCAGAGAGGGAACAACCATCCCTGGAAATGTTCAAAAAGGGAGTGGACATGGCACTTTGTGATGGGATTTAGTGGACACAGGGGGATTTGGTCAAAGGTTGAACTTGATGATCTTGGAGGTCTTTATCAACCTTAATGCTTCTGTGATTTTATATTAGATAGATGAATGTGTGTGTGTGTATATATATATATATATATATATATATATATATATATATATATGTACACACATATATATATGTTAAATATTCACACTAGACATGTTTTGATAGCATCACACAGTTTTAAACAACACATGATGAGCAGGATATTTTTTATTTTCTAGAATCTCAGTGTTTGGAATTACACAGTTCAATTGTTTTAACTGTATTTTCCTATGGCATGTTTTCAAAGCACCAGTAAACAGGTTTATTATCAGAATCAGAGAATTGTAGAGTCACAGAATATCCTGAGCTGTAAGGGATCCTCAGGGATCATCAAGTCCAAGTCCTGGCTTGAGCAGAGCAGGACAAGACCCTCCCTTGATAGGGTGGTGATTATATTTTCTCTCTGCTTTACTCACAGGTAGGGATTTTTTCTATCTAAATTGCCTGGCACCTTCTAAAGCAGTTGAAAGTTGCCTTAAATTAAAAGAATCCTCCACTACTGCAGTGTAGTAAACTCCAGTCTTGCAAATAAATTCATGCAAGTTTATGTTGCATGGAGATTTAGAGAAATGTATTTCCCCAATAATTTCCTGTAGGTTTTGAGTCTCTGGTCTTACACAGATCTGTTATTCCAATTGCAGGACTCTGTACAGGGAAATCTCAATGTCCCTGTAATTATCTAAGAGAGTAAGATTTCCTCCTACCCAGCACTTTTTCATTTGGACTTTCTAAAATTTCTTCATTTCTCTCTTTCATGTGTGTTTATAATACATGAAAAAAAAACCAAAAAAACTTAAACTGTATTTTCCTAAAGTATAATGAAAAAAGCATGTAAATTAAAATAGTTCTTTGCAGTCAAATAATTTTAAATTTTATAGTCGATCTATGCTTTTTTAATGCATATGTGGGTTCCTTATATCCAGTCCCTTATTGAACTGCATGAATAAGATAATTACTTTTATTCTGAAAAAATATGAAGATAAAGAAACTGATCATCTGCTGCAGACAATCCAAAAGCTTCTCATTCTGAACAAAGTCTTTCTTGATATTCAGTAGATTTCATTTAATTAAATTCATAATGACACATAAAGAAAAAGGTCCTTTCAGCACAGAAAAGCGGGAACTGACCACAAGAACTTCCTTTGTTCTGGTATCTTGGGCACTTTAGGATGTTAGAAACAATTAATTGTTGTTGGCTAATTTAATCAAATGCACTGCTCTTAGCAGATCTCGAGGGCCACTTAAATAATTTCAGGATATGAACAGCTAAGCTAAGCAATCTCCACTCTGGTACTGAATAAAACACTTGCCTGAAAACAAGACTGTTTTATAAACCATTCAGTGCTCCTAGCAGAATAAAAATGCAAGTGGGACAACGCTGCTTAAAGACTTAAAAGCTCAGCAAAACAAAAGAAAAACAAATAATAACCAGAAGAAAACAAACAAACAAACAAACAAATAAACTCAACTTATTTCTATGAACACTGAGACCCAAATTATTCACTTTTTCTTCATAATGCTGTAGCAAGACCACTTAAATTTGCTCCATTAGCAATGTAGGCAGGTTTGAACATTTTTTTTTTTCCCTACAAATTCAGTATTAGTTGCCTTGTCAATGTGTTGCCCTTTGGCAGGCACTGTTCTGTAAGATAAATAAAACTGCTGATTTGATAACATATTCCACCTCCTGTGTCTTTATCTGAACAGTTTGCAAATGCATCCACTTCCCCCTGCCACCTTCCCATTCAGGAATTAAAACTGCTTGACAGTGCTCAATAGTTTCATAAAAGCTTCTCTCTAGTGCACATAATTGTTTAATTGCATTAGTGAAATATCATGTGCTGGTCATCTACATAAATATTAACAGAAAACTGTTTGACTTATAAACATCCCATTAAATAGATGCAAAGGATAAAAAAAAACATCAATTCTTCCATTTCTGAACAAAAAAACCGTCTCCTGCCATCTATTTTTTTCCCAATTACATCATTTGGACTAATACTAGAGAAATATTCACACAAAAAACCCTCCACAAACCTTCTACAAGTATTTTAGATCAGGTCATGGGGTCACACATGGCAAACAGAGACACAAGGAAATGACAAGCATTGTTCCTTGCTTTTCCTGTGAAGCTGCCTATTTTGAAAATCAGAGAAAGCCAAATCTTATCAGAAGTGTGCTGCTTGAAAAAATTCTTGCAGATGCTGACTGCAAAGCCTTAGATCAAAAGGTAACATTGGTGACAGCCATGGAGGTTTTCTGAAGGATGTACAAGCTTAACAAAAATCTTCATCTGTTTCAATGAAAGAAAAACATTTTGGCACCCCCTACAAGCAGAAATCTTCTGGAGGTTTTGCTTCCTGGCTTCTCAGACAAAGTAATTTTTTATTAAAAAAGACATGACTTTGATTACATATGCTTCAGACAGGCCTTGCTTTATGTTTGATTTTGATAGAGGGTTTCCAGTATTATACCTGATGGATTTTCTACAAATAAATTCTTGAGGATTAGCCCTGCTTTATTGCAGATGTTTCCTGAAGCAAGCAGCAATCCAGAGATATGTCATTTATGTTATTACAGGTCTGCATTTCTGCTGAAGTGAATGAGGTTGTTTTCTCAGATGATTTGTTTTGACAGCAGAAAAACGTATTTTAGAAGAGGGAAGCTGATCAAAGGAGCTATCAACAGAGTACCTTATTTATTTAGTTAGTTATCTATAACTAAATAAATTTATTTATTAAATTTATTAACTGAAATCCATATTTAGACATGGATTTTGTCAGGGACACACACAAGAGTGGTTACTTGCATTGATTATGGAAGTCTGATGCTGAAGGGACAAGAAACCAGTAACATGAAAACTTTGAGCACTCCCAGCACTCTTCATCTCTCCAGTCTTAGTGCATGAGTTTCCACCAAGAGTGATGTAGAAACAAAAGGAATAAACTGATGTTCTGTGTCTTGTTATCCCCCTGCAGAGGGATTTCTCATGCTCATTCCCACCACAGAGACTTTGAGTGATGTGATGTTCTGAGGAGGGTACAGCTGCCAGCACTCCTCCATCCTTCAGAAGGAACTCCTGAAGAAGTGCTGAAAACAACCTGAGGAGGAAATAAGAGTTGAATCAGTTACCTGTTAAAATCTTACAGAAACTTCCACAGAGACTCTAAAGCACGGACTCCTCCTCTCCTTGCTTAATTCACCTCTCATTTTTACATCCAGCACAATATAAATTAATACCAGCAACACATTCAAAGGAAATGTGAGGCTGTGATTTCCCTCTCATGATTTTTAGGTAAAAGCCCCTTGGTGTCTGTCCATGGTGACATTTTCTCTGGCTTCCAAGCATGAATTCATGATGTTCCCTCTGACTCAGCTAAGGAAAAAGATCATCCTGCCTTTTAGGCTTTAACTCCTGAGGAGGTGTTTCCTGTGATCTTAGCTTTGTTCACACATTTAATTGCAATTATACCAATCCTTGTACTTTGGTAATTGGGTAGCAGGAGCAGCAGCTGTAATAGGATTATTTCTCAGATCTCTACTAGGAAATTTCTGCTGCTTCTGTCAGCAGAGTAGGAGGTTCAAAAAGTTGGGCAGCAAGAGTAAGGGCCATAAATGACTCCTAGGGAATTGATTTTGCTGTGAAGGGTTTCATGTTGTGAAACAAAGCCAATGGTCTTTGCAAGTGTATTGAATGGTATATAGGAATAAGGAAACATAAAATCTGTCATTCACACCTGCACTTGGCAAATTCTGATAGACCAGGCCCAAAACAGTCAATAACCAGGAAAAGTTGTACATATATATATTTGAGTAATGATTTCCATCTGACAGGATTTTCACAACCATCTTCTCCTTCAAGTGAAAGCAATTTCTTAATGGTACTTTTTCTTACACATTTGTGGGCATTTTAAATGTAAACACTGATTCCAGTGTGCTACACGATATTTGTAATTTACAGGTCTTGAAAATGGTGTCTTGACTACACTGCCTGTGTTTTAAACTCACTTTCCATTCAGTGGTGATGTAGACACTCATGGTTTGCCATCAACATGGGGAGAAGCATTCTTCTCCTGGACTCATTCCCCAGGGATCTCTCCTGACCTTGCTTGTTAACAGAGAGTTTGTAGTGAGATGCAAATGAATGTAAATTGTTAATACCGTGCTTCTCAGCACCAGGCAGTGCAGAGGCCTTGTGTGCATTCCAACACTCTGAAAAAACACAGCCCAGGCTGTCATTTGCATTCATTAATCCCAGATTCTGGATTTATTACCTTCCTCCTGCCTTCCGAGGGAGAAACGTGCCGGGGGTAATGAATGACAAGCTGCTTAATGAAACAATGGGACTCAGGCCCTAAAGTTTGGGACACTTGAAGAACTGTAGGAATGCTTTTCATTCACAAATGAGGTTTGGCAGGAAGAGGAGAATTCCCGGTGATTTACTGAGGCAGCTGAAGCTGTGTCCTGCTGTAAGCGGTTCTGTGGGATGTGCTGGACTGGCTTTGTGCTGCTCTGGCCTCCTGTGCCTTTCCAGCCATGACAGCTGACTGATTTCTGCTGCAACTGGGCAGCAGGGCTGAGTTTACCTGAAGTTTGGTCCTTATTTAAAGCACCAAAGTGGAAGATTAAATGGAGTCCTAGGAATAGGGCTGGAGTAGCCTGTGCTGGGAATGGCTAAAATAAGTCCCAGTTAGAGCAAGCCATGGGTGCTGGCTTGGATCCATCCCTGCTACATGCCCACAGAGCAGCTTTCCATAAGGATCTGAGCTGTCTAGCACATGAAATCATTATTTCTTCACTGAATGCATTGGCAAAGGGGGGAGGCTGACTTGTTAATAAGGCTCAGGGGAACTCCTTTAAGGTGTATTGCAAGAAAAGAAAATCGGATGTGTTGTGGAATTACAGAATCCCAGGGAGGTTGGGTTGGAAGGGACCTTAAAGCCCATCCAGTGACAGCTCCTCCTGCAGGCAGGGACACCTTCCAGTAGCCCAGGCTGCTCCAAGCCCTGCCCAACCTGGCCATGGATGCTTCCAGAGATCCTGGGAACCCTGTGCCAGGGCCTCCTCACCCTCACAGGGGAAAATTCTTTCCCAAAATCCCATTTATCCCTGCCCTCTGGCAGCTTGGAGCCATTCCCTGTATCCTGTCCCTCCATCCCTTGTCCCCAGTCCCTCTCCAGCTCTCCTGGAGCCCTTTGGGCACTGGAAGGGGCTCTGAGCTCTCCCCACAACCTTCTCTTCTCCAGCTGAGCACCCCCAGCTCTCCCAGCCTGGCTCCAGAGCACAGGGGCTCCAGCCCTGGGAGCATCAACGTGGCTTTCACATGACTTTTTCCAGCAGACCAAAATCTTTCCTGTGTTTGGGCCCCCAGACCTGGACACAATATTCCTCACAAGAGCAGAGGAGAGGGGAAGAATCACCTCCCTCAAGATGATCCCTATAAGAATCCTACCTGTCCTACAGGGCGGATTTTCAATCCATTTTATGAAGCTCTGTCACAATTGCACAGAACTGTGTTGATTTTACAGCTCATATACTTAAGGATTATTACAGATTTTTATCTTTTTTTTTCCTAGTGTGAAGAATCATAATGAAAATAATTCATAAAACTATTGAGGGATCTTCAGATAAAAGCAGAGTTATTCAACAAGCTCAGCATCCACAATCAGGTAAAGGGATGCAAACCCTCTGTGGCATTAAATCATTAGTAGTGAGTGGCAAAATCCCCACTGATTTCAAGGGGCTGTGATCTTGTCCTGCATGTTCCAATGAGGTCATGTTTAGGTTACAGGACTCTGAACATTTTCCTAATGTGATTGCTGAGAGCTGAGCACTGCTGCAAGGCCCTAAAGGAGCCTAAAGGAGAATCTGATTCTGTGGAAAACCTGCTTCAGAGGGGCAGCCCATCCTGTGGAAGTCATATTAAATATTGATTTTGTGTGAACACCACGTGGGCAATACTGGGCTGCTCCTATCCACAAAGCATCAGTGGAGGTGGTTTATATGAGATATGTAGAGAGTATAGATGATGAAATTTGATTTGTCTTTTTGCTGGTCTTCACACACATCTGGGGGGCACCATCACCATCACCAGCCAGAGGTGCCTTGTCCTGCTCTGCTGAACCTGGAATATTGTGTGTCATTTTCTTCCCATGACCAAACTCAGTTTAGGAATGCTTATCTTTGGCATTCTGTACCTGATTTCTGTAACATAAAGTCAAATCATTAACTGCTTTTTTCATAATATAATTTAACCCCTTTTTGCAATGGAAACTTTCTGAAAAAAAAAAAATATTTTTCTGAAGCCCAAGAAGTATTCTGAAAGCAGAATATAATGCTGCTCTGTGCAGTTACAAGGTTTGTTGGATGTTTCTTCCCCTGAGATGAACAAGGACAATTTGATTTTTCAGTTGCTTGGCTAGGTTTGGTCCAGCTTTAATAAGCCTTGCATTGAGATCCTTCATTATTTATCAGGATCTGGATTCATCTGGGCTCTCAATGTGTTGCCAAAGTTTTACAGACCTCCCCATGAGGCTGATTACTGCCATACAGGAAAACTGTAGGAAACCTGGCCAGACCTGTGTAGTTTAAATCTTTGTCAAGGTTTCATTCTGTTTGTAAATCTGTTTTACCTTTCCTCATATTAGCATATGAAAAGTCCTGGCTAATTCTGTTTGGCCTTTCAAAAATAAATTTCCCTAAGACAGCACTATTGACCAATTAATACTTTGCTTCTATGTGAATGTATGTGCAAAATAAAGGAAAAATAATACCTGTAAAACTAATATAAGTTAAAATCACTGAAGCATAGAATCATAAATGTTGGAAAGACCTCAGGGATCATCAAGCCTAACCTTTGACCAAATCCCACTGTGCCCACATATCACAAAGTGACACAACCACTCACTTGAAATGAAATATCAAACAAAATATTATTTTCAAAAGTGAGTCCTCTTCCTGAAATTTGCTTTTGAAAGCTGCAGCATGAAGTCTGAATCAAAATACTGATTAATCAGAGTGCTGTCAATCTACAGCTGTTTGACTTGGAGCAGAACTGGGATCTTTGGTGCCACATCTTCATGGAAAAAAGTAATTACATGGGGGAAATAGTTCTTTTTTCTTTTTTTTCTTTTGCCTGCCAGCCCTGAGGAAAAAGCTGGACCAATAAAAAAAAACAAAAACAAAAAACAGAGGAGAAGTATAGAAATTCTTCAGAGTGCAAAAGGAAAGTCAAGGGAGATCCTGGCTCACAGTTTTAATCTAAAAACTCTTGATCTTTGAGGTTCCTTCCAAACCAAACCATTGCATGACTGTGTGATTTTATGATTCTGTGATATATTGCATTTCTGCAGTTAGTATTTGAAGAAGGAAGTTATTCCATCTGCACCAACAGGACACAAGAACTGTTCATATAACTGTGCAGGCAAGACCTGTGTCCTTTATCATGAAATGAATTTAAAAATGCCGTGGGGCTTGGGTTTAGTTTTGGTCCTTGACCCACTCAATATCATAGATGCAGATCAGCTCTGCTGTCTGCTGGAGAGAGGGGAAAAGGTACCTGCAGGCCTTGTGGAAGGATTCAATTGGCTTTGGGGTAAAATTGGGAAACTGAACTTGGGTATCCCTTTGAGTGGATTAGAAATTTCACCATGAGCCCCTGCAATGCTGGTTTTCAAAACACCAGGCACTCAAGGCTTTAATTTCTGCCAATTCATGTGTGGTGAGCACGGGACCAGGAAAGGCAACTACAACATTAAAGCTTGGGAAGATTTACTGAGACAGAGAGCAGCAGAAGCAGAGCTCTCTAATGGCTTGCTACAATTAAAAAAAACCAAAACAAAACAAAACAAAATCCCAGAAATATTTTCATTACTTTGCTGTGACAATTTTGAGGAAAGAAAAGATATTGATAGTCCAAAATATACAGAAAGTAAAACTGTGCAAGGCTGCACACGAGGCAAATTCATGGAGGAAGGTGGAAGAGGCAGTTCTTCCAAATGTGCTGAGAAGTCTTTCTGGCTAAATTGAATTTGGAGAGTGTCCCAGGTACAAAACAGTGTTAGCCAGAGTGCTCCAGATGGAGATTATCCTGAGCCAACAGCTAACTGTATCAATGCTTTTCATTGACTTTGCTGCTGCAGAATGAAATGGCAGCAAAATGTCCAACATATGATTCTTTTTATTGCTCCTGATTCCATAAGTGACACTTTCTTTGGACTATCAGCATGTAGCAATTATTATTCACCACCATCAGTACTGTTTCCACCTGTCAAATCATTAGTCTCGTTGATTAGTTTGATATTTTAGCAATAAAGTAATCTCTGCTACCTTATTTAATCCATTCTCTCTTCTGTAGTTACTGCCTCACTTAGGAAGAAAATGAACCAGCACGGAAATAGTTGAAATTTTAAATCACAGTTAAAATTAAAATACTAATTTCTAGAACTAAAGCCACGTACAGTATGCATTATATTAATATAAATTCTTCAATATGACAGAAAAAAATTACCAGGGGAGAAATCCAAAATGAATAACAGCTTGATGTGCAAACATTGAAGAATATGGGCTGTATCAATGCAGGTTGCTGTAAAGATTCCTGTATTTCTCACAACTCTCTCAAATTTCTCTCAAAAATCCCAGTGCCATTTCACTTAGGATGATCCCAGGAGGCAGAGTTAGCAGGTAATTATTTTTGATAACTTTTTCTTTCCTACCCTCAAGCACTTCTGTATGTACACAGAATATATTTCACACTTCATTATGCAGCAAACGTTTACCTCACCTATAATTAGAAATAAATAAGAACTGAACTTTTTTTTTTTTAATAGGAACTTTTCAAAGTACACACAAGGTGCTGTGGGATTCTCAACCAAGGCTGGAAAAAATAAACAAAGAAAACTAAAACATATAATGGACAAGAAAAATCAAATCCTGACTAACAAGTTTTGTGTATGTTCAAGCAGATACAATTTTGGAATTACTAATAGATGAAGTTTTCATCCATCTTGGAAAAAAAAAACCCAGAAAACTGTGCTGAAAATGCTGACAAGCCCCTTTCAGAGGTGCTGCCACTGAGTGGTGATGCAATTAGGTCCCAGAGTAAGGTACAGCACATTGCTGGTGCAGCCTCTCAGTAATTCTGCAGTGATTTATGGTCTGCTGCAGGAGAGCACCAACAGGGCAAGCAGTGCCACACACCTTAAAAGAAAACATTTTCCACTAAACCTTTAAAGGGAAACGTTATAATCAGGTTTTCCAGGTGACAGATTTTCAAAGATATTTAGGTGCCTAAGGATGTAGGCAACTTGGTACCCCTTTTTTATTTTATTTATTTATTTTATTTATTTTTTTTTAGCAAATCTATGAATTTAAAGTCTTTTAAAATTCTATTTAAAATAGAATTTAAAAGGTTTTGTCCTTCTGAGGAGAGGCTGAGGGCACTTGGTTTGTTCAGATGGAGAAGTGGAGGCTGAGGTTAGACCTCAGTGAGGGCTGATAGCACCAGAGGGACATCTCTGATCTCTGTGCCCAGGGACAGGACCCAGGGAATGGCTGCAGCTGGGCCAGGCAGGGTCAGCTGGACATCAGGGAAAGGCTCTTCCCCAGAGGGTGTTTGGAACTGCCCAGGCTCCCCAGGGAATGGGCACAGCCCCGAGGCTGCAGAGCTCCAGGAGAGCTTGGACAGGGTGGGATTGTTGGGGTGTCAGTGCAGGGACAGGGTTGGACTGATGATCCTGGTGGGTCCTTTCCCGCTCAGGATATTCTGTGATTTATTTTCCAGCTGAAATGAGTGTTGGTAACCAAAGCACTGAACAGGTAAGTACAGCTGAAAAGTGCCCACTCAGCCCAAACTGACTCTCTACAGCTCTACATGGCCTTGCTGGGCAGTAGGCTCCAAACAAGATTTATTGCATGTCAGGAGAATGGAGCAGTAATAATGAACAACTGTAAACAAGGGGCTCTCAAGAAAGATAACAATATACAACAGTACCTTATTATATTACCTTGTCTGCAAGAAAAAATGATAGAAAATAATGTAAAAATAACTTCAGGCAAACCTCACTGCACTCCTTGTTCTTCCTCCTCCTCTTTCCTGCTACAGATTTTTTCTTGCACTAAATTCTGAAATGTGTTCTCACCTGCTGATTCAGGTCCCTTCACACATCATTACATCACATCTGTTTAACTGGTACATTGCTATACACACGTGTGTAACCCTGTGGTTGCCTGATACACCATTTAAATAAATGAAATAAAAAGGACCAAAATCAATTAAAATATATTTTATTTGAAAACATTGCTCACTCCACTGTGAGCTGACTCATGAGCTGATACTTAAAAGAGCAGGTGACAGCCAGCTAGGCAGAGAAAGACAGATGTGACACATTGGAGGAAGACTTCCTAATAACACTCCTTATAAATGTGATACCACTCAGCATGAGCACATAGGGATGAAGGGATAGCTTCCACTTTGATGGTATTTGTGCAAAGAAAAGAGGCATTTTGTAAAAAATAAGGTGATTTCTCCATTGTCCTTTCTTTCATAGAAAATCAAAACTATATCTCTTCTGTGCTCATTGAAAAGTGAAATGTGCTAAAGCTTGATGCTTTTTGGGCAAGTCAGGATATATTTTAGGACAGAACACTGGTCCAGACCACTAGGAATGGGTCCAGAGAAAGATCAAACTCTGCTCCAGATTCCCACTTCAGGTGCTTTTGTTTTGCCCAGTTGGAGTCACATGAGCTTCACTTGGGCTTTTTATCAAAATAGACCAGTTTTGGTGACATAATTGTGCCACTTCTGATAAAAGTTTTTGTCCAATGAAGTTTTGTAACATCAAAGGAAGCTCCACTTAGCTAATAATTTCATGATTTGGTTTAAATTTAGCATCAACCTATTTTTGAGTGTTAAGAAGCAGAATCAATGAATGCACAACAATTTAATTAAAAGTTCATCTGACTTTGGACAAAAAAAATTTATCAGAAGAGGCACTGGCAGAATTATGTCACCAAAATCACAATCTATTTAATTCTGGTGAATATTTTCATAATTCATCTCCAAGGCAGGCACTGCTTTTTACATCCTTGCTTCTCTTCCTTTTTGCCTTTTAGATCTTTATGTTTTTATATTGCATTAATTCCAATAATTCCATTCACACTTCTGATCAAATGAACATTCTGTTCCCATAATTTAAGAATAAGTAGAACACATGGAGGGTGGAAATAATTTACTAAGTTTTAAATTACTTTTCTTCTTTCTCCTCTTTTTGCCACCATACAAAATTGTGTAAGCAGTGGAAAGTTTGCCCTCAGCTCTGTAATGGGCAAGTAGAAATTTCAGAATAGTTACACCACAACTACAGTTTTTGAGCAGGAAGGAATTATTTTACTGGTAGTAAATATAATATAATTGTAATCTTGGAAATGTAACCTGGATTCTTAGAGTTATTTCAAAAATTAAAATATCTTATCAAAAATAGAAAAGGTACATGTTATATTAATAAAATTCTAGTTCTGTGAGTTTAATTTTTAAAAAATTACAACCTTTCCACAAAGTAACTGCACTGTATCTTGTATAAAAATAAGAAGTAATTGAAATGAATGTATTAAATTGGTTTCAACAACATTGCACTTCATGAGTGGAATGAAAAATCTCATTCCTGCAAGGTCAGGAAGGGCAGACTCCATGGTGGCACTTTGCAAGCTATTTCAGACCTGAGTAAAATCATTAGTTCTGATTATTCACTAACAGGCCTGGGGAAACAAAATAGTGGATGGACATGGAAGTTGTGCCAGTGTGAGCATTTACCAGCATGTTGCTTTTATATTTGTCCTGTCAAATAATAAACTATTTTTCAAATTAAATTGCTCACACTGATCTGGGCTTTTGGGCTCCTATTTGTTTATTCTTACATGAATAACTTATTCTTCTTCTTGTTATAGTTGCCAAAATATTCATCATTTCAGAAAAGGTTTTTTTTCCTTTCCTTTGGTCAGGAATTACAATTGCATATTTGCAAGCTGCAGACTACAAGAATGCACATTCTAGACACTACCCTGGGAAAAAAAACCACCTTGGATAGACCAGGTATAGAGAGGTGAAAATGGCTTTAATTTTTTCAGATATACACCTGTTGACATTTTCATCTACCATAGACCAGTGATTTTCACTCTGAAGATCAAGGTACCCAAATTTTCACCAGGATTTATGTTCTCATGCAGTGCCACCTTGTATTTCATAAGATTTTTACAGAACTGCATTCTTCCACAGACTCTGCAAACTGCATTAAAGTATTACAACAAATGCATGAAATTTACTCTTAGGATTTTTTTTTTTTTTTTTAATTATTTCTGTGGACTAAACCAATTCACCAATTATGATGTCAGAGCTGTGGTCTGTGATTTGGATCAAGTTGATGGATAAGTAGGTGAAAAACTTCTGATTATAGAATCATAGAAAGATTAAGATTGGAAAAGACCTTTAAGATCATCAAGTCCAACTTGCACCACCAGCAGGTGGTCACTAAACCACATCTACACCTTTTTTCAATAATTCCAGGAATAGTGAGTCCACCACTGCCCTGGCAGTGAACACCACTCTGGAAGTGCTCCAAAATCTTCCTAAAAAATATAAAAACTTTCAATACAGGAGATGTTGTGTTCTGTGTTGCTGTTGGCAAGGCTTTTAAATTATGCCTTGGTTTCCAACACTTGGCTACCAAAATCCCTTTCTCTTGGGAAGGGGTACTACCCCTTTTTTATGCCATTCCCTGCCCTGCCATTGATATTGCATCTCATATGAAATCCTTTTTTTTTGCCTCAGAATTGGAATTATTTCCTCCTTTCATCCACCATCCTGCACAAGACACTGTTAGTGCTCCCTGCTGCAGATCAAAGGAGACTTTGAGCAGTCAAACATTTGCACATTTAACAGCTGCTTTAGCAGGATGCCCTGCCTAGGTGGGGACAGAAACAGCTTGGATAACCCCTGTTTGAAAAGTTACCAAGGGTGGGAAGGGGGTCATGCTGAGCTGGGTGTTGAGGGACACTGAGATCAGCCTGACTCATCCATCCCAAAATTCGACATTCTAGGGAAGAGCAATATTTCCTGAGATCCTGACAGAGGAACCAGCAGGTGACAGTGCTGACAGTGACATGAGCCAGCCTGGGGACATCTGACATCAGTCACTCTGTGCCAATAAAAGCCCAGCCCCACTTTTTAATCTCCTTACACTCCCCTTATGGGAGTGTGTGGAGACACCCTCAAGGTCATCCTTGAGGGTGAGGAAAGAGATTCAGTCACTGGGATGGCTGAGTGACACCAATCTCTACTTAAAAACTGTTTTTCTAGCTTTGATATCATTGCTCAAATAAATAGTGAACTGTACTAGCAGAGCTGCTTGTAATGTATAGCAAATAATTCTATTGAGATATTTTTGCCTAATAGTTATCATTAACTTCATCAATTTAAATAAATTATTTATTTTATTTCTAGACATATATTTGATTTTCCATCCTTAATCCTGTGGGACAAAGCCATTTAAAGCACTTATACAGCCCTTTGGACATAAGCCTGAGACTGGGATTGGATCTAACCTCACCCAGACTCCCCTCTGAGCAGAAATTCTGAAAGCTGGAAGATCCTCTTTGAATCTATAATTTCTGTGATTCTTTATCACTGATAAATCAAATCTGTGGATGTCAACAGATGCTCAATTTAGACTCCAGCCTAAATTTTACAGGGAAGACTCTCTGGGTTAAGAGTGAAGCTGTGATGTGCCACTGTTATGCACAATCCATTGTTCAGAGAGAGATTCACCTGGTATTTGTGCCCTTAATTGAAGTGTCTTGACATAAATAATTCCAATAAAAGCCTCAAAGAGAGAGCTGGGTAATGACAACCTGTATCAGTTGCTCAAGGGGGGATGAATAATGAGTGCACCATAGACACCAGTGAGGATTTGTCACCAAGGCTTTGCAAACATGACCAGGTTCACTCCACTGAAACATTTCTTAGGGACAAGCAACACTTCCAAAACCTTTTTCTGAATGTCTTTCCCAAAGCATCAAGGTGTCATTCTGAACACAAAACTTCAGTCTCTGATTTGCTACAACTGGAGTCTGACAACTCTGATGCTGGAAAAAAAGCTTTCATTCTGAAATTTAAATATGGTAATTGCAAATGCTAAAAAATTATATTCTGACAACCTCTACTGATCTTGCTTTTTTCCATTACATTCAGGTCTGGATCAATTCATGTTATCTCATAATTGTATTTTTGATTTTAAGTTTCTTACTTCAGTTTTAGTTTAATCCTGTGTCTGATTTCCCTCATTGCAACCCAGTTTCCTGATTTTAACCTATCCTTGTATTCTTATGTTTTTAAAGATCCTTACTCTTAAAAGGGGGGGAAAAAAGTACTGCTCAGGGAAAGAATTGTATAAAAAAAAAAATATATATATATTTTAAATTTTATTTTCATTCTGCATCTCCTTTTAGGATATTTCTTTTCCTGGCAGTGAAAATTACTTTGGCACAGGATTTCATATCCTGGGATCCCAGGAGCACATGGTTGTTTCTCAGGCATTCTCTAAGTCCATTACTCCATTTCCAAAGCATACTTGTCTTGGATAACCTGGCTGACCAAAGTTTGTGGTAATTTAAGGTATTAAAATATTAAAAAAATGATATAAAATAACCCACTGTCAACAAAAAAGTGATGATCTCCTTAGCAACAAGAATAAAAATGACACAGCTATTCTTGATTTAATCAAAATTCAGTGAAAACACATTTTCTTCAAATTATTTACTTCTGTTTCATCTATTTGGTGAAAGATAATGGGCAGCCCATAGGATAAATATAAGTTGATTTAAAAGAAAAATCTAAAGGAAATATGTTTAGATTGGGGAAAACCTTGTATTGTGTAATTATGGAATTGGTGTAGCAATGACTGAGCTGAACCCTGCCCATTTCTAATATTATGAAGTTTCATCAAATGTGGCTCACTTAAAAATTTCATATAATCTTGTTCTGTCTGTTACTATTGAGCTTTTTGTTGAGAAATACACAAAACATAAAATAGAAACAGAATAGACTGAAGAGTTTCTGTTCTTTGTTCTTTGTTCTGCTCTTAGCCATTATTTATTTATTTATTTATTTATTTATTTATTATCCTCTAATAAAAAGTCACTCACTAACAACTGACAGCTCCAGGTTACTGCCATCTAATTCTGAAACCATTTTACTGTAAATGATTTTATGAGTACAAATGAGATTAATGTGATAACTTTTTTTCCTATCAATATAGATATCTACAGTATAGTTTTCACCACTTTACATATCATGCAAATTTGCATTATAAACTTTTAAGTACATGCTCATTCAGAGGGATTCTCTTGGAATATTGTGTAAGTATCTTAGGAATAATCATCATCTTTATTAACTTTTCTGAGACCTGAAATTTCTTCCTGTAAATGTCATCCAGATATTAATCTGCACAAACAACTGATAAATTATTTGTGATTGTTCCTGTAACCAAAGTGAACCTTACAGCAATAATTTAATAATTTCACAGTGACTGTGAAGATAAAGAAAATTCCCTCTGCCTATGTAAACTGGTTCAGAATTAGGGAGACTTACAAGAAAAAAAACGTGCCTGGAGTGTAAGAACAGCCCATTATAAAACTGGAAATCTATGTTTGCTAACACAAATTCTCTTTCTTCAGTCAGCCCTTCTCTTTAATAGACAAAAGCAGCTGGAGCTGCTGCAGAGAGCCCAGAGGGGCACCAGGATGAGCAGAGGGATGGAGCAGCTCTGCTGGGAGGAAAGGCTGGGGAGAAGGAGTTTTGGGGTGACCTCATCATGGTCTTGTAGTGACTGAAGGAGCCAGCAGAAAAGATGGAGAGAGACTGTTGGCAAGGGATGGAGGGACAGGACACAGGGAATGGTTTCCCACTGGCAGAGGGCAGGGTTAAATGGGATATTGGGAAGGAATTGTTCCCAGAGAAGCTGTGGATCCCTGGAAGTGTCCAAGGCCAGGTTGGATGGGGCTTGGAGCAACCTGGGCTAGCCAAAGGTGTGGAATGGTGGAAGGAACCCCCAAGGCAAGGGGTTAGAACTAAATGAGCTAGCTTGGTCCTTGCCAATCCATTCTATGGTTCTGTGATTCTATTCCTGGAATAAGAGACAAGGAACTGGCTCTCTGAATGCTCCAATTAGTGATGTGTCCTTCAGCTCCTCTGCTCAACCTCACAGTCATGGCTTCAGCTGGATTCCACACTATTTTTACAATATACTGCAACTTGTGGCAACAGCAAGATACTCCAGCTATGAATATGCACGGGATAATAAAAAATAATAATATAACAGCACTAGAAATATATAATACAGAATTTCTTAATACATTCCATTTTCTTTTAGAGTATCTTTCTTAAGCAATTTATTACATCTCACTGCCAAAGCTGCCCAATTTTTTTTTGTTGTTTTATACAATTTTTATTAGTGCTGTGTCCATAAACTCTACTCCTAGACAGAAGGAGACATAGTAAAAATGTCATATTCAATTGAAATATCACATGGTGGTGTAGCCATCACTATAAATGAAAACAGAGCCAAAGTGTTCCAGATTTGAAAAGGTCAAGCTAGCAAAAGAACAGCTCAGGAACAAATATTGTATCAGTGGACCTGAAACAGCCATGGCTGTTGAAACATGAATTTAATCGAGTAAAGTTTAGGAATTAGTGTTATTAACTGAGCAGAGGTATGGATATTTCAATTATGTTCTGCTGGTACCTTGCTTTACTGGCTGGGTTGTGAAACAAAGGAACAGAAACACAGTGCTTCCAAATTATCTTGTGGCTACTCTTTTTTTATTTTTATTTTTATTTTTTTTCCATCAAGATCCTTTTTCTGCAGCAATAACCATTTCTTTTCTGTCGTGGTTCAGACAGTTTGTGACACCTCTTTGGAATCAGGGGGGCAGCATCACTGTAGCCACAAGACTGAGTACTAAAGTAGCTCTTCAAGTAACCTTTCTTTCAATGAAGACTTGAATTCAAGGTCATGTCTCAGCTTAACACCATTTATGAAAAGACCTTTGAAAGGATTTTTTCTTTTTTCATATTTCTAGGAAGCATTGTATTTTGCATTTGACTAGAAAAGTCACTAAGCTTGACTCCCTGAATTTCTTGTATTACAGAAATATTGCCTATTGTATTTTTTTTCTGTCTTTGTCTCTTGAGTGATGTTTTTAAAATTATTATTATTATTATTATTTTGAAATTTCTCCCTTCTAATTCCATATTTTGAAATATGTTGGTCTCTAGTAGTTTTTTCAATATAAAGTAATTTTGATATAAATCCTGCCGTATAAAGATGTGATGTTTACATCTTCTTGGTATTTAACTTACCTGAGGACATTTAAAGTGTTTTGTGTATCTATTTTTGATATTATAACAGAAATTAAAGAAGGAGCAATATCATTATTGTGAACCTCAGTTTATTTTAGTCCTTGGATATTCAGTGTTTTAGCAGATTGAATAAAATCATGTAAACAAAATAAGGTATATTTGTTGAACAATAAATATATATGAACTGTCCTCTGAATTTTCCATTGTATTTCAAAACATGAAGTGTATTTGTCAGGCTTTGAAAATCAATATTATGACAACATGGCTTCTGTCTCATTTCTTTTTCTCTTTCCCCACTCCTGAAAAGACATAAAGCAAACAAAAACTGTACAAAAGCTGTTTCTGAGCTGTAATTGTGTTAAGAGATAAAGTTCTGTTTTAACATGGAAGGTAAAACACTGAATGAAAATTGCAGCTGAATGGAAGTAGAGTGGAATGGAAGAAATGATTCCAGAGTTATTAAACAACTCTCAGTCCTCCCCAGGAGCTGCTGTAGAAGACTTTCCTCAATAATGGACATTAATACAGGTTTTTGGATTTACACCACATCATAAAGCAGTAACTCAAAATCCTCCAACCAGTCTGTTTCCAAATGTTGTATTATGGCCAGGCTGGCCTTTGGTGCAAGTGACAAATGGCCATTTCCATGGGAGAGGAAGAAGTGAAATGAACTCTCTTGTCTGTAGATGCAGTGAGGCATTGCAATGTAACCTGCACATTTCATTTTGGGGAGACAGCCTTAGCTCAGCTCAAGCACATAAATCCCACTGGAGCCTGGCACACCCTCTGTTCTCTTTGTTCTCCATCACCAGTGTCATCACCATCACCTGCTGTCAAACCACACAAAACCACATTTTACTGTGGGCTTGCATGAGCAGAAAAAGAAAAGAGAGCAATTTCAATATTTTTATAAAAGTTAATGTCAGAAGTTCATTTTAAGCATTGAAATCAGCTGTTTTCACAAAATTTCAGTTTCCTTCACTCACATGAAAGACTCACCCTAAAGACAGGGCAGGACTCACATTAGAGACCATGAAATTTTGAATGTCAATTGATCATCTGTTGAAACATGACCTCAAACATATTCCATAATGTAAGAATTATAGATATTTTATACCTAGATGCTTTTACCTTGATTTATTTTACAAAATATGTCTGACTTTTAACTCTTCATGTAACTTTCACGTGACTGGGCTATTAAAGGTTTCTGAATGTTCCCACTAAAATTCTAATGACAAAATGGCAAATTACACAGATCTGGTGATGGGAGTAGCCAGGGTGAGTCCTGCCAGGGTGACCAGACTCACTACCAAGGGAAGGATGAGGGACCAAGCACCTTTCCCACACTTTGAAAACTCAGTAAAAAAATTTATTTTTTTCCACTTAATTATTCAAGGCACAAATTCTTAAAATTTCCAGATGTGGACGTGCTATCCATCAAACAACAGTAACAAAAAAAAGTTTAGATTTTTTTTCTCTTTCTTCTCTGTGCATTCATGAGCATTTTGTCTTCCTTTCTTACTGTTAAGTGCTCTTTGTGATCCAATGCCATTTTTCTTCCTGCAGCACTTCCCCCCCACTTATTTCTTCAGGTTTTTATTCCAGTCTTTACAAAATGATGGTTATTTTGCCCTCATTTCCTCTCACAATTCCTAACACAATGAAGAGACCTGTATATTGCTTCATATTCATTTTGTACTCTTAGAATTGCAAATACAATTTCCCAGCCTCCCACAATATGTGGCTGCTACTGCCATGGGTTTCATGGTAACATTTCATGGAACATATTTGCTGTTTCCTACTGCTTACTTAGTTTTTTATGTCTGTTCATCTCTCATTCAGAGGAACTGGAATCACCTTGAAAATGTTGAGGGTTTTTTCTTGTGCACACCATGTGTCTTCTTCCCTCTTTTATATTCAATTATTTCTATTTTTACACTATACCATGTTTATTAGTTAATTTAAAGATTTTGGCTGTTAGCCAGCCAATGAATTTTAGAAAGTGGTATAGAAATGCTGAAGAGTTCCTGTTTGCTTTGTCACTGCACTCATACAGACTACATCAAAGTCTTGAATTTATGTTCTTGCAAGAAAAATTAACTCTCTGTCCTCAATATTAAGAGTTTATTTTCTTCCTCTACAAATTTCCTCAGTTATTTTCATCTTCTAGTAATCTACTACACCCCTAATTCCCCAGCTAAGGGGTGATAATACCTGTATCCTCAGTTATATAAAACCCATAGGTCAAAAAGGCAAGGTGGCAAAATACATTGGAAAAAAAAAAAGATTTGTTGCTTAGTAGCACTCAATCCATGCACATATTATTTTCCTCTGCTCCTTCTTTTGGTTATCTCTGGTTTTATCTGTTAGGCACTTTTTTTCCTCAGATGTTTAGTTTGTTGTGTTTGTTTATTAAAAGCCCCTAAAATTATGCAGATTATAATCTGTCAATGCTTTATAAAAGAGATATAAAGTAGAGGCACCCAGATAATGATGAAGTAAATAGAAGCATTAATATAGGAAACAAGATTTAAATAACTGATTTTGTTGGTAAGAAAAACTGGGAGGATAATGCCCATTGGAGTGTATAAAATAGAAACCTCTCTGAGTCCCTCAGAGAGAGAAAAGAATGCAGGGATTGAATTAAAGCCTTTAGAGAAATTAAAATGTATTAAACCACACAGACATGAAGTAGGAGTGTAAGCTTTAGTTTTAAGTAAGTGGAAATAATAAGTCATGTAGATATGGAGTAGAAGGGTGAGTCTTAGTTTTAAGTAAATAAGAATATACTATAAGTGCCTTAAGAGAGTAAAGAGCCCTAAAGTCTAGTTTAAAGTTCAAGCAGCCTAAAGCCTACTTAAAAGTTCAGAAACAGTCCCAGATATAATGAAAATATTGTAAGAGCATTGCTTGCACTTCTAAATAGAACAGATAGAGCCATTTATGTGAATAGATAGAACTACATGTGTAAATTTGGTGTAAGAGCTGATACTACTTTCTTACTTTAGAATTAAGATTCTAATAGGTGTAGAAAGAATGTTTTAGATTCATGTTTTTAGCTCATTGGATGATTTATGAATAAAACCCCTGTACTGGGGTGAGAGAGCCACCAACACCACTCAGAAGAAGAAGAGATGCCAGGGGGCTGCTGCTGCTTGGGATTCTGTGCCAGAAAGATTCAGCACAGACTTTAATAATCTGAACTCTGCCTTTGAGACTGATGCACCTCTGCAATAAACAACTTTACAGCAACCAGCAACTGCTCTTGTCTCTCTGAACACCCAGACCCACGAATAACTTGATAAATACCCTTCTATTAATAAAGCCAGGTAATTGTGAGCAAATAATATGCAGAATCTGTATCATCTCCCAGCTTTTCTATAAAAGGAAATAAATCAGGGTGATTGCTGGGAATAATGAGAATACTTCCAAAGGCAGTGCCCAGGATGACAGAGCAGAGCTCAGAGCTGTGTCCAGGATGCACCTGGGGCTGTGCTGCCCCCTCTCCATGGGATCATGGAATCACTAAAGGTGGAAAAGACCTTTGGGATCATCAGGTCCAACACCACCATCAGCATGATTGCTACTAACCACATCCCCACGTGCCACAGCCACAAATATTTAGGAGACTCTTGGGGTATGTGTGTCCACCTAGGCTTTGCATCCCTTTCCTTGAAGAGATTTTGCTACCTGGCTCCAACCTCAGATATACTGGAAAGAATATTTTTGTTTAAATTAAAGATTTCTGTCCCTTTTTTTTTTTTTTTTTTTTTTTCCTTAATTTATTCTCCAGACAGTTTCTGAAAACTTGGAGAAAATTTGTGTCTGCTAATTCATCAGGACACTATGGGAATCCTCATTTTATGTGTATGTGTGAAAAGATTGTTTACAGAGATGTCACAGTAGTAAAAAGTAGTGAACAAGTAGCAAAAAGAACTTTGGCCTTTCATATAAATGGGAATATTAATTTTTCAGAACTTTGCAGATAGTTCACAGCATTTCCAGTGCAAAGATGAAACTTGATTTGCTTATGCTTCAATAGTAGAAAATAATTAGATATCAGCAGAAAAGCACTGAACTATGGCTGTGTTTTTCAAGCAGGAGTGTCATTCATTCCCTTCTCTTCTTCTTTTTCATATTGGATCTCAGTAGGTCTCCTTGGATACAGTTCACTGTGTGAAATTGAAGTTGTTTATAGAAAACTTAAACTCTCACCCACTTTTGAGCAATTCAGATTACAAACCATCACTTCATCTGGCTGATTTTTTGTAACCTCAGTCACCTATATTAATTAAATTGTCTGTATAATATTTGTGAAGTGTTTATGAGGAAAGAACAGTACAGACTTTCAAGAAAGATTTCAGTTGTTTGCTTTGTGCTGTTATGGCTGTTGCAGGATTTTAAAATACATTGCCAATTGGAGTGTGAAATGTGCAGTTTTATTCTCTTTCACAGCAGTAAAGAGGTAAAAGAATGATAAGGGAACATTTTTATTCTATAGAGATTTAGCCTAATCTTGAATAATAAAATTTATAAAACAGTAAAATAGAAAGTTAACATATTTAGTAATGCATTTTTAAAACACTCCTTATTCATACACTGTATTAGCAAGAATATGATAAAGATAAAGTGTGGGTTGATCTGGAAACATCTGACAGCAGTAAAAAATACAAAAATTTTTTTTTCAATATCTAAATTTGACCTACTCAATGAGAGAGGAAATTTTATTCTTTCTTTCTTTCTTTCTTTCTTTCTTTCTTTCTTTCTTTCTTTCTTTCTTTCTTTTAAATCAGGTCTCAAACTCAAATTGGTATTTTTCTGTTCATGGGAACATGTCCTGTTTTGCAAGTTTAATAATTCAGAAAGAGCATGAGTGGTTCATGTTGATGGAAAGGTCATATGAAAGCTTGGAATATAAAAGGTAAAAGGCCCCTTCAAGACTGGATGTAAAATGCTTTGGTGTCTTCCAAATGAATGGCACCAATTTGCTCTTCTAAATTGTGAAATGAAGGAAGATCATGGAGCATTTCCAATAAAAAATGTTGGGTACCAGTTGGGTAAATCAAAAAATGATCCTGCAGTAAATCTTGCACATTTTCAAGAAGAAAACCTGAATCCTAAGCACTGTCTTTAGTAATAACCTACAGAGAAATCTCTCTCCTATTTGTGTGTTCTGCACTTTCAAAGGAAAAAGCTTCATTTATAACACAGGAGGTGCAGCCTTTGCAATAAGACTTTTTTCCTGTGGTTCTGTCACTGCTCAGAAGCCAAAACTGGAAGAACAAGTGGCATCTCAGTGTGCACTCTTTCAAATGTCTGAACCAGATGTCAAGTGAAATTTAAAATATATTAATGAATGCTTTGGCCCTTTGTATCTCAGTGTCCTTTATTGCCTTCATCAGCAATGAAATATTAATTTCTGGCCTTGACTGCACTGGCTGGAGCTACTGGAATCTGATCTTGCAAGATGTCCCTGCTCTGTATCAAATCTGGGAGCCAGTGAACACTTCCTGAATTTCAGGTCTGAGTGTGAGTCTTAATCATGCTGCTCCTTATGGGTTACTCCTCTTGAGAATAATACAGAAGATTTTGCTAAATCCATTTCTTCATTTCTTAACTTTATTTTTATGTTTTAGGGTTCAGGTAGGGTTTCAGTTCTCCTGCATTCCACACTTTTATCAGGACACTGGGATTGCAGGGGAGTCTTTGAATTTGCTTTTCTCAACTAGATGATGATTCACACTAACCAGCTTCCCTCTTGATTTTCTGCTAGTTCTGGTGAAAATCATACAATAAATCAGTAGCTAGCAATAAATTATATTCATCACATAATTTTGGCAGGTTTTTTGCATTCTGCCTCCCAGTCCATCTCCTGTGAAGCCACTTGTGCCATTTCAGACTTGCCAACATCTTCAAACACACATGGCAGTTCAAGTAACCTGCCAGATAAATAATTCATGGTTTCTCCTCTGAACCAGCCCATATGTGGTGGTGGTCTGAGGAACAGGACACAGAACATTCAGTTTTGTCATTATAACAAGATTTTCAAGTCTGTAAGACCATATGGAGCCTTAGACCTCCAAAAAATGTGGTGAGAGGGTTATTTTATCAGTGATACACATAATTTCACCTTTTATCCTGGAAAATACTGAGCTATGAGAGCTTCTCAGCTGTAGTTTTGCTTTTCAGGCTTTCTCATCCCCAAACCATTGCCCCAGCAGCCTTCCTGCAGCATATGCAGCATATGCAGAGAGCAGAATGTGTAGTTCTCATTTATGGATTTACTTGGCATGGCTAAAGATGAACTGAAAACTTATGTGTCTGTCCAAAAGAGATCTCATCAACTCTCCATGTGTTCTACCATGACAAAAACCTTCCCACTCACCAAGTCATTGGGATTTATTAGATTGCTTTGGAACATTAGCTCAGATTTAGCAGTACTATTCCTTTCCATGGAGCAAGAGAAACACTTTCTTAGCTCTGAAAATGCTCAACTATCACTGGATTCTCTTTATTTTTGCCTCACAAAACTGCATCAAATGGAGAATCAGACCAAGGATATAGAAGACTGAACCTCTGCCATGGACAATAACAAAGCTGCTGCCAGAAAATACATAGATTTATCCAGAGACCTTTTCTCTTCCAGAATCTCAATTTTTTTCCAGTGGTTACTGCTATTCCAACACATTTTAGGTGTTGCTTTTCATAACCATATCAAAAAAGTTAACTCAAACCACAGTTTAGAAGTAACTGTACCTTTTTCATCTTTTATTATTATCATTAATAATAATAATATTAATGGTAAAACACTGTGTAAATTAAAATTTCCCTTTGAGTTAGTCATACCTCCTGTTTCCCCTCAGCAGCTTCAGGATGAATTGATAGCTGATATGATAAAAAGTGAAATATCCAAACTGAGAGCACAAAACTACATACCTTCATATTTCACTTCAAAACAGTTAAAGATAAATTGGAATGATTTATTCAGAATACCATAAATTTAATTGTAGTATAAATAGAATCCCAAATTTGTCCCCTATTTGCACTGCTTGTGCAGAACACACTCAATCTCCATTTTTTCTCACTGTAATTAAGGATGCTTTAAGATGAAAGAATATTGAGCCATCAATTTTAAGAGAACTACAGGCTTGAAACAGAACAGAGTTTTAAAAACAGTAAAAATTCCCAGTCAGCTTTAAAGTTTTTATTTCTTATTTTCTTTGAGATATAGAAGAAAGATTACTACCACATAAACTGACTTTTAGAGGGTTATGTTGTGGAATAAAAGAAATACAGGACATTTCCTCAATATTAATGCCTTGTGCATTGTATTTCAATCTGATTTAACCTTGTTCAGACACTACAGAAGTTTGAGTGAAATTATGAGTTCAGTGAAATTCATTGTCAGTTATGTACTTTCTTGAAAATTGCTTAGGAATGAGGAATGCATGGGCAATTCCCACAGATGTGGGATATTCTCACATTGAATGCAACCTCACAGAGGTGTTCTCTTGGAGAACAACAAACAGAAAAACAAAGTCAATGGATCCTGCACCAGAGAAGGGGAATATGGATCTTTCTTAATCTGCATGAAACTTCATGTAGGATGCACCATATTAAATTGCAAGAGACCAAGAACATGTTCTTGTCACAGTTTCTCCTATAGAATAATCAATTTTTAATTACTTTTTTCCTACCTCTGTGTCTAAAATAAGGTCACTCAGTACAACCATTCACACACAGGGAGGTCCTGCAAGAAGCCACTTGTTATGTAAGTAGTGAAATTGAAATTTAAAATCTTATAAAGAACAGTTTGAATCTCCATTGGTGGGGTGAAGGAAGAAGACACCAATCATGGAATGGTTTGGGTTGGAAGGGACCTTAAAGCCCATCTTGTTTCACCCCCTGTCATGGGCAGGGACACCTTCCACTGTCCCAGGTTGTTCCAGCCCCATCCAGCCTGGCCTTGGACACTTCCAGGGATCCAGGGGCAGCCACAGCTTCTCTGGGCACCCTGTGCCAGGGCTCTGACACCCTCACAGGGAACAATTCCTTCCCAAAATCCCATCTGACCCTGCCCTCTGGCAATTTCAAGCCATCCCCCCTTGTCCTGTCACTCCAGGTTCACCTCCAGGTAAATCATGTTTTATGTAGGTTCTATTCAGGCACTGAAGACCACTTTTGGGTCACCTCAAAGTTTCTCCAGGCTGAACAATCCCAGCTCTCCCAGTTTTTCCTCCCAGCAGAGCTGCTCCATCCCTCTGCTCATCCTGGTGCCTCCTCTGGACTCTCAGCAGATCCACATCCTTCCTGCACTGGGGAATAGAGAGAAAATTCTTCCTTTAAGTTTCCACTCAGACTAACTGACCACTAAACAATTACATCTGCAAAATGAAAACACTTCTGGATTGAACAGGCAGGTGGAGTAGTTGAAATGTTTTGACAAAACAGTTTAAATAAATTATTTCTGACTATTGATTTTTTTGCAGATAGAAATGGTAGTTTTGAGGGTGTGCTGTCATTAACCAATTTGTATGCTGGTTTTTAATAACCAGTTTTCACAAAGGAATGGGAAATTTCCCCTTGTTTCATAGGTTTTCTAATTGAAAGACCAAGTGCAACAAACTGTGACAAAGGGAACAAAGACACCAGCTGTATATTCAGCAAACAGGTATTGAGGGCAGGGTTTGGAATCCCAGTTTTACCTGAAGCACCAGCTCTCAAAAACACAACTGGTAATTCTTAATGCACTGTGTCAGTCAATGTATCATTTCTTCATGGTGGAAAACAGTGAAAATCTGCTGGCTCCTTCAGAGGGTGCTTTAGGAAGCCAGATAACATTTTTTTTTTTACTACCTTCTAATGCAGAAAAGAAAAATATCATTTTTTGGTGTGGCATGAATGTGTTGGGCATTTTCTCAAAGCCATGTGAGAGTTCTGGTCCAAGGGATCTTTTCACCTGGGCTTGCACCCTGAATACCTGAGTTGAAGAGCTGGAAATCACAAGTTTGGATATCAGAAGGTAAAACTGCTAAATAAAACAATTTTTGAACGGTTCAAAAATAGGAGAAAAATATGTTGACTGCCTTTCTTAATGCTGGACCTCTCCTTTGACCTCTTGGAGAAGTGACCTTTGTGCTTTTTAAGCCAGCCAGATGCAAAGCTGTGAAAATTAGTGTAACAAACCCACCCCTGTTATTTATGGGCAGAACCAAATTACATCAAGACTCCATAAATGTTTGACTTCCTGCCAGCTGGAATATTCTGCAACATGACAGCTATCCCTGGGAAGGAAACACTATTCACTTCTATTTTTTTGTTCTGCTGATTTTATAAACAATCTTCAGCAGATTTTTTTTTGTCTGTTTTAATATCACATGCAAGCTATCATTAAAAAGAAAAAACTCATTCAGAATTTTAGCCTGATAACTCTGTATTTTTTGACATCTGTAATATCTTTGCCTGAAATCAACATGAGCAACTGTGTTTTTCACTTTAAAATGGAAATAACACCCAATTTGTGGTAACTGACTCAGTATTAGCAAGAATGTGTTTCATGAAAAATCACTTGTGTAACAACATGTTGAAAAACAGCTTACATAATACATAATACGTAATTACACATTATTATTACTAAATCTGGCCTCAAAAATTACATTTATGGTAAAATTCCAGTGTTCTAAATTAATTCTAAATCAGCTTCACTCTGGTTCATGGTGAGAACCTGAGATATATTTATGCCAAAGAGAAAGGCAGAGAGGAGTTTGTATTTTATGGGTTTTTCTGTCATTTTTTTCACATTTGTTTTCTTTTTTTGTTAGAAAGAAGAAGAATATTTGAAGGAGAAAAGCTTTCAACATATTCTTCAAAAGGTATTTTATCACAGGGAAACATCACTTAGCTACTTTGAAAATTACACATTGTCAAGCTTTCCCATACTAGTCCAGAGTTTAAGAAGAGAAACACAGATTTTTCCAAATTAACAGTTCTGTGCTTTATACAAAAATGTATGCAAAGATTCTGAAAGGTGAGAAAAATCATATCAAAACAGCATTCCCTTCCAAATCATAAAAAATGTACATTCTCAGGAGAAATACATCAAATTACTGAATTTCAATAAATTTAATAATTGGCATCAGCTGAAGAAAAGGAAATTCAGAATGCATATTCAATAATATTTCTTGATAATTTTTACTGGTAATACCACTGCCAGTATATGTGTGTATATATAAATATATATATATATAATTCTTATGTTATGTCACCTTCTGTATTTGTCTCAGTCTTTGCTAGACAGAAGATACACTGGAATTGCAAAACCTTAAGTAAAATAAAGTAAAATGTTAGATTAGGTAGAAAACTGCTGGTTTAAGGACAAACTTCCAAATCAAAATTTATCCTTTAGTTTCATTATGATGTTCCTATATAATATAGTAATTATATTAGATTTTTACATGCAGGAAGATAGGAAAGATTTGATTTTTTCTTATTTTGCAGCTAAATAGTGTATTAATGTGTATTAATTACTGTACATTCCTAAATGAGCAGTTTAGGATGATCAAAGCAGCCCATATGGCTGACCAGATCCTGCCATCAGCTCCACCAGAGCTGAAGCACATGGAATTAGCTGAGATTTACACAAGTATAACAGAATCAATTAACTCAGACCTCAGTTTTCAGATAGCTAATTGGAGATATATATGCAGCAATAAAAAATGTTAATTATTGTGGAATAATGTACTGCAGAGAAATGGTTTCTTCTTTCATTCATTATTTTTATTTCCTTAGAGATCATTCCCTGGACTTTCTTTACCTTAATTACAGCTTTTCAAGGCTGGAGCAGTCAGCTTTAAAATTTATGGTTATCTTTTCCAGTCTACTTATGCAGCATAATGTTACACTTACACTTTGAAATTTAGGGAACTCTGCTCTCACTGAGGTAATTTCAATTCCTGCCACAAAATCTCCCTTACTGTGGGGTTTGGCTTTGTTGGGATTTTTTTGCTTTTAAAGATATATTATCTCCATAGAAAAACAAATTTTAAAAAATGTGAAGAAGAGCCTGGAAAATAATCTATATGAATGGGACTATTTTTTAAAGTGTTTTTTAAATAAATTATAACAAAGTAGATAGCAAGTTCTTCCAAGACATTGTGAGATATTAAGTAAGGTTTAAAGGATAATGTGAAAATACTGGTTTTCTTTAAAAAAAAAAAAAAAAAAAAAAAAAAAAAAATATATATATATATATATATATATATATATATATATATATATAAATACACAAGTGGTTCTGTCTAGAAACTCCTAAAAATAGGCACTGGACTCTATTTTTCTGCAATTTACCCAGCAGCAATCAGAGTTTGACAGGAAACTTCTGGCCCTGCACAGGACAGGATTTTAGGATCACAGGTCTCCAGAGGAATCCCAGCCCCCAAAGAGAGATCCCCATCCCCAGTTTCTGAAATTTTTTTCCCTGATTTGGAAATGACCTGGGGCAGATGGAAAAGCCTGGCTTGTCAAGAAATGTGGTGGCATTTTCACACATCTTTTAAATTGTTGTATTCCTTCTGCTTTGAAAAACTCCCTATTTCACAGATCCCCTTGAGAGGATGGACAGCACTAAAGCCAGTGAGGTGTACCTAGTTAAAAATAATTTAAATTAAAAAAAAAATTTATATATATATATATTTGAGACAATTCAGCCCAGCAATCTGTTCCAAGTAGAAAACAAAAGCTATGCATGTTGTGAGGCATTGAAGGACTCCTGGACAACTCCCCTGGAGATATTTTATTTTTTTATTTCCAGACTTGAAATTCACATTTCAGGGGAGAAATGTGCAGAATTCCATAGAATTACACAGCCCAAAATTTTATATTTTTAGTCATGGCATTCATAGCACCATATTAAATTTGCAAGCTCCAAGCTAAAGGAATTATTTTCCACCAAAAGATTCTCAGTTTCTGTGGGATATTTCTCTTGAAGTTAATCCTCCTTTTCACATGACACCTCCAGCATGTTATAGAATTTTTAGGAATAAATATATTACTTAGAAATGGATTGTAATTTTTAATCATCTCCAGAAATTCTTTCATCAATAATTAAAATAATGGGTGTATAGAGCCTGTGCTACCTTTATGTCCAGAAGTTATATTCTGCATGGTAGGATACTAAACACAAATAACTTTGTATCTTTTCAATTAAATAACCTCTTATTTTAGCTGCTGAAGGTTGTTGGTTTGCAATTTTTAAAGCAATAAAAGTTGACTTGTTAATATAACCTGAGGTGGATTGACCAGGTGCCCTCCAAGCCTCTGTCTCACTCTCCCTTCTCAACAAAATGGGAGAGAAAATATAACAAAAAACAATCTATGGTATCAATTACCATACAGGCAAAACAGTTCAAACTGGGGCAGACTAATTCAATTTATTGCTAATTAATGACAGAGTAGCCTAGTGAGAAACAGCCAAAAAAATGTAATGCTAAACCTTATCATGTAAGTGCAGTACAGACCTTAAATTGGTGGGAAGAAAAAATCTGGGGATTGTGTTGTTCCTCAACATTTCCACATGTCCTATTCTTACCTTTTGCAGTTTTATCAGGGACAAATCATTTATTCAGCACTGTCAATAAAACAATGTTGATGTTATGGGTAGACAAGGAAAGGGACAAGAACAGAGTTGAAGAAGCCCAGGGTGATATAAGGACTGTGCCTAAAACAGAAAGATAATGCCTGACTATTGCACAGCAATAATTTCATGTAATAAGGGAATTATTTCCAGTAATAAGGGAATAATTTCCAGTAATAAGGGAAGTGCTTCCATGAGTCAGAAACAAGGCCCAATCCTTACATGTAGGATTTTCACAAGTTATTAAAGCTATTTTAGTGTAAGATTTTGCAGTTAGGGTGGGATGACTCCCTGACAACAGCCAAGACAAACTTTTTATGTTTTTTCTCTCCATTGAGCAGTAGCACTATGTGTGAAAAAACAGTATGACAGCACCACGAAAATAAGAGTTCAGAACTTTTGTGAGTTTTTTTCTCTTGAACGTCTGATGAAACCAAAGTGAATATCATCATGTGGTGTAGGTGACTATGCATCTCAAAAAAATCCCCAAAGATTTTCATTTTCAAGTGAGTGTTTCACAATCATACAGCTTTTACTAATGCCAATGAAAATGGGATGACTGTTAGAGGGAATCCTGTGCTCTCCATAAACATTCCAACAACAGGACAAGCTTCAGAAAGTCTTCAGTTCTTGCTAGCTCTAAGTACAAAGACAACTACAAAAAAATTTAAGGTTTTCTTGGTTTTTTGGGGTTTTTTTTTTAGGCTTGCTGGTCATTAGGGTTTTAAAAAAATCATTCTATCTTTTCAGGTACACATGAGGAAAAATCCAAATTCATTCTTTTGTCTTTTTAATTTCTTACAAAGCTCTGAGTGCCTTGGAGACAATCTGCAGTGTTGATCAAGGGCAGGTTAACAGGAGTATTTGAACTTCTCAGCCCTTAATCTGTGACAAAACAAAAATGATATTTCAATCTTATGAGTAAGAAACAGCCAGGATTTCTGCAGTTTTATTTCCTTCTGGATAGATGTTTGCTCCTCAGATGAGACTGTTTCTTTCTCTGCCCCATGGAATTCATCTCCTGAGTAACCATAAGTAAAGACATGAGAGAACCATACTCAGGGTATGACATTGACTGAAACTTTTAGTTATAAAATAAATGGTTTGTCTACCACTATTTAAAATACTTGTTAAAACTTGCTGGAAATTAAGTTGAATGGATATATATATATATATATATATATATATATATATATATATATGTATATGTTATAGATAGATATAGATATAGATGATGATATAGATATAGATATAGATATAGATATAGATAATGATATAGATAGATATAGATATAGATATAGATATAGATTAGATATATATATAGTTAACTATATAGCTAAAACTCCTCAAAAAATGTTTTTTAAAGGTGCAGTGGATTACTTTGTTCTCTCATTAGATGACTGGAATTTTGGGGACTCCTCTTCCTGTTGCAAAATGCATTAAGAAGGTCATTACTGCAAAAGCCAAGAAAGTCCTAAAGTGTACAATAGATTTGTCTTTGCCAAACTTCTTCTGAGCCCACCTTCCCCACCTGGTCTTTTTTGGAAGCTGCCACGAAGATGAAGTATCCAAAATACAAATACCTTTAAAAGAGAAAGAAAAATAAACACCTTAAAACCCAAAGTCATAAGGCAAGCAAGGTGTTGTGAAAGACCACCCTCATAGAAATATTTTCTCCAATAATTATGTTGGCTAAGATTTGAATGAGGATGAAACACCCAAGCAGGGCATCAAACATTTCCAAATATACTTACTGCTTTAAAGATGCTGAATGCACAGGATGGGGTTACTAAGTTGTAATGCTTCTTTGCAAAATAAAAATAATTCAAAATAAAAAATGAATTGATTTAATTTTATTTAAAATGATTCCATCATTTTAAAATTATTCCATCACCACAGGACACGGATTCATGCATCAGCCAGAAATGCACTTTGGTTCCTCATACTAGCCTGACATTTGACTCTTTGGGGCTTGGAACAGAAGTTCAATTCCAGCCCTCTGGAGCAGAATAAACTTCCCATGTTTTAGCAGACTTTCTTTGAATGTCAGGAGAGTGAGATGCTCCGAGGACAATCAGCTCTGGCTGAATCTTCTGTCAGCAGCAGCACTGCAATATTGTGTTTGGCTTTTCCACTTAAGCAGATTGCAGCACTGATGGGAGATAATGTGATTATCTTGGTTACATATTTCTTAGCAATAGTGAAGCCAGAGAGAAATGGCAGGAGAGAACTGGATAATAAATGTAAATAATGGAAGAGTCTTAAAAAAAAAAGGCATTCTTTAGATCAAATATTAATAGTCACAAGTCTCCAACAATGAATAAATGTGCTTGTTATTAAGTCCATTTTCTAAATGAAGCTACTTATATTTGAGGATGCAGTCTACATTCCTCAGCTTTGATCAAACTTATCTCCCAGCAATTAAATTAACAGTGTCCTACTTTTTTTGATTCTAAGCACTCCAAACCTTTTTTTATTATGAAGACGTTTGTTGACATCATAGCTCATGGGATTATTTGTCTTACTCAATTAGAGGAAAACAGGGCAGTTCTACCCACAACTGAGGATTATTCTTCCTCCACAGAAATGTACTGAGGGTACATTCATCATTGCAGTATCAGTAGATTAAGAGTAGACTTCTGAAAAGTCTTTTTTTCAGGATCCCACTCCAGCTAAACCAAACAACTATTAGTAATTTCCAAGTGTACAGACTGAGCTGTTTCTCATGTTCTATTGAGATGTGTCTCGTGTTGTACCTTCCCCAGTCAAATATTTTACTACCCAACTTGTAGAAACTGGTTCTGCACACAAGCCAGAAGATAAAATTGCTGAAGTCTGACAAATTGCAGTTCTAGAGGACTGTCAAGAAACTATTGGCTGCAATTTGTACTGATGTAGGTCTGGATTCTGCAGGTAACAATAAGAAAATTCTATTAACCTAATTTTAGTTCTCTTAAAATCTCAAGAGTGATTTCAGTTCACTCTCTAGAATACACCTCAGAAATATTTTAGTAGGCCTGGGTCAGAACAACAACCTTCTTGTGGCCAAGGCAAGGGGGTTTAACTAATCTAAACATAAAGCAATCAGTACAAAAAGCTCAGCTCTGCAGGGATGTAGGATGGTGAGAAGATGCTCATTTGTTTCACAGGTCTGATGGTAGCTGGAAAAATAGGGTTATTCCTTTTATACACTGGGTCAGGTTCACACAGCAAGGGCTGAACCATCCTACATTTATTATAAAATAGCAAGAGGAAAGAACCACGTGAGTTTAGGTCTCTTCCCATTCCTGTGTGAGTTTTCCAGTGAAGGATCCCTGCTTGCTACACTGGAATGGTTTCCCATGAAGCCATGTGTAACTTCTATCCCTCCTCAAGGATTCCCATGGATTCCTGAAGCAAAACAAACTATCTCCCATACCAGGCTGGGTCACTGTTATGGGGTAACACCAGACACATCCCTGGATTTTCTGCTGTAGGAACACAATTCAGGATGTCTATGGCCTGAGGAGGAGCAGCTGAGTCCAAAACAGAGCAATGAATTACTGTGGCTTTTAAAGCACATGTGTCATCATAAAAATTCAGCAGTTACAGGGATGTCTCTGCAGTCATCCCAGACCTGTGAGGATTGTGTTTGCATGGGTTAGTTTTACTTTAGCTTTTTACCTGGGATGAAGAAGAGCCCTAAGAGGGCACAAAGCAAGGGACTCACCCATTAAGAGTGGACTGTAAGAAAAAACAACTAAGCATAATTTTGCTTCTTTCAACTAGTGACTAGATTCTGGGAAAATTAGTGGATTGGGAGCATTAGCTCCATTTATTATTTTTTTTATTACTTCATTATTGGTCTCTTTCCTTATGATAACTTTCAATATCCTACCTGTGGGGATCAGGGCATTGTCCTGAACAACCAGCCCATGTTTCTGTTGGATCCACACTAGGCTGGTTAGATTGCTGTGCATTGCCTTAGGACTGATCTCAGTTTTAAAGATCAACCATGTGATTTTCTGAAGTGCAGAAGGGAGAAAAGGGAAATAGCAATGTCTTCAGGAGCTTGCCATTATGGTAGTATTAAGGTCAACTTAGCTTTCCTTGGCAAAGCATAAAATTGTTATTCATTAAGAATTAGAAATCAGTAGAACTTTAATGAAGGATTAACTTCCTTATAATTAAAAGCATCTCCATTTTTTTAATCTTTCATATGTCTGTTACTTGCTTAATGAAAAATTGATATTTTGAACAACATATCTAATAATACTTCTCTGGATGTTCAGATGAATTTAACTGAACTCAGAGTGGAAACTCATTGATTGTATGCAGAGAAAATGTTATTTTTCAAGAGCATTTTTTAAAGAAGAAAAGGAAGAAAAAAGAGGCATTTACAGTAACAGTCACATCTCATTTGTGCCTTTGAAAGTCTTTCCTCCAAACCCTGAAGTGCCATTTTAACAAACTGCTAGATGTAATTCAAGACAAAAAAAGCTTTGTGTTGGGGATGGCAGGAATCTTGACATTTCTCTAGGAAAATAATTAGCCTGGAAATACTTCTAATAGCAATATTAATTGCCTCCCAGGGGTGTCAGCTGTAGGGGGATAGGAGCAGGGCATGGCAGAGCTTTTCCTCTTTTTCAATTTCCCTTTTTTTTTCAATTTGAAAAATTTCTCCGGCATAAGGAAGTGCATAAACTTTTTATTTCTTAGATTGGTAAATGGTCTGAAAGCTTTTTCTTTAATCCTCAACTTTTCTATTTCATACCTGTTGCTATTATGAGAAGCTCCTTCATCTGTCACAGTCCAGGCTCTTTGAAAGAGTACTCAAACTTGCTTTTTTGGGCTAAACATCAACTGAATGCAGCCATTTCACAAAATAGCAAAGAAGGGAGCTGTGTAAGTGTTCCCATATACTTAAATCCTATAAATTTCTTACTCTGAAGTATTGCCACTGATGTCTCAAATTTCAGCCAAATTAAAGGTGAATGAGGGCACAGAAATTGAGAGCCTTGAAAAATTGATGCAATTTTAAAGCTGAAAAATCAGGTTTCTTTTTAAACTACCTTTTTGTCTACTAGACTAGTAGATCAATATCTCTTTTGAAAAAATAGCAATTGATACCACTTCAGAATCAAAATTTTAAAATCTGCAGCTGATTCCTATGAACTTTTTCACCAAAATTATTATGTTCCCTTAGTTTTTTTTCTTTTCAGTGCTTTCAGAAAAATGGATGTATTTCTTAAAAACAGGCTACAGAGTCACAAGAAAGTACTGGTACATGAAGGAAGCCAGCAGGAAATGGAGGGAGACTACTTGGAATGGCTTGGAGGGGCAGGACAAAGAGGAATTGCCACTACCAAAGGGCAGGGTTGGATGGAATCCTTCCCTGGGAGGGTGGTGAGTCCCTGGCACAGGGTGCCCAGAGAAGCTGTGGCTGCCCCTGGATCCCGGGCAGTGTCCCAGGCCAGGCTGGATGGGGCTTGGAGCAACCTGGGACAATGGAATGTGTCCCTGCCCATGACAGGGGTGGCACTGGACTGGGATTTAAGGTTGTTTCCACCCCAATCCACTCTGGGATTTGGGATTCCATGGCTCAGCTCCTCAGCACCAGATGGGCACTGGAGGGGCTCAGCACCCCCTCAGTGGCTGCAGCTCCCCTTTGCTGAGTTCAGGAGGGTTTTCCCTTTTCCCTCTGAACACCCTGGCACACACAGAGCCTTTCAGGCCACAGCATCCCTCTGTGTGAGCAGCAGGAGATTCCCAGCCTGGCAAGGCCGGGCTGCCACCCCGAGTGCTGCAGCTCCTCGAGGTGCTCAGGGAGCCCGGGCGGCTCTGGCACAGCTCCTGGAATGGCTCCTCTGGAGAGGAGGAGTGACCCTGCACAGACAGAGCAGCAGCTGCTGTGCTGAGAGCCAGGGACAGGCAGGGCCCAGCACTGCAGGCTGGGGATCCTGCAGTGTCCAGCTGCAGAATGGCTGCTGCCAGGCACGGCTCCTCTCGGCTCGGGCTCTCAGCACATCCTCAGGGAGGCAGCAGGAGCTGCATCTGCAAATGCATTTTAGTGCTGCAGCGCCCTGGGGGCTCCTGACACAGAGTGGGATCCATCTCCTGGCAGGAACATCCCCGTGTGCCTCCCAGTGAGCTCCACAAACCAGCCTGGGAGCTGCTCCCTGCAGAACAGGGAGTTCTGCAAAATCTGCTTGGCAGGGCTGAGAGCTCTCCTTCCTGCAGAGATCCTACAGAATGGTCTCTGCACCAGGGCAGCTCTCCAGCAGAGAACTGGACACAAATAAAGGGGCTTTTGCACCAAACACACACCCTGTGCCACAAGTCACAAGGGCTTGGTGTCCCCACATCCCCCAGCCCAGGCAGCGCCTTCTCCTCAGTCCCACCCTGCACACCCTGCACTGCCCCAGCAGCCAAAAGGCTTTGGCTTCAGCATCCCCAAACCAGTGACTGCAGCCCAGTGACAGCAGCAAGCACTTCACATTCATCACTTCATTTTATTTCAATAAAGGCATCTCATCTAACTCTTCTAAGTTAGCAACCACCAAGATTATGTTATGTTATATTCCAGCAGTGTGCTGTGCTAACATTGACCCCTACTCTGACCTACTGAATTTAACTCTATTCAATCTCCTAGTTCTGCTCCTCAAATCCTTCAGGCAGCAGCTACAAGTCATGAGCCTCCTGGTCCTCCAGCAGATGGACACTGCCACTGAACTTGGTGTCATCTGCAAAATGCCTGAGGGTGCCCTTGATCATGTCCTGATCAACATTCCAACCACCCAACGTCTTTACTAGGGGACCAGGCTGCAGAATTGAGCTAAAGGATAGGGGACCAGTCAGCTTTTACAGGGTTAGTAAAGGGGACTGGGGTTTACAGGGTTAATTCTGTGGCTGCAGCTTTAGCTCCCAATGTTGAAGAGTTCAGAGTGCAATTTCCAATGGCTGGTTAATGCAGTGCAAAATCTGAGGTAACCATTCTAGCCTTAATTTCATGAAATTAAATCCTGACCCTTCACTGTAGCTTCAGTATGAAGTGATGGAAAACACAGGGACAAATTAAATTTGACCCTTTGGGGCAAAATTACTAAAACTGAAATTCATACCCTTCCAGGGGCAGTTGTCTATTTTATCTCTCTTCCCATCCAGACTCCTAAATCTTTCTCTAATTGAGGCAAAACCTTCTTCTGGAGTTTTTATGGGATAAGAAAAAGAGAATGAGAATTTCATATTTAGAAATTATATTACATAGAGAGCAAAATGACTTTAGATTCACACATTTTCTGATTTATAAAGCATATTATTCTCTGCATTATTGAATTTCAGAGGAAAAGAAAACATTCTGAGTTAGTACAGTCATTCCCTCTCTGAGAATAATGTTGCTAAGCTCAATATGCACATCTTTCTTAAACTTCCACAATAATAAACCAAAGGCTTTCCTCATTTCCCAGTTCTTTGTTGTATTGTCTTTTTGGCTGGTATTTTTTAATATGGTTTCAGAATTTCACAGTGTGATATTCACAGGGAAACATAAACTGATATAGCCCTGTGACTTGAACTGCAAAAATGTACCAAATAACTGCAAATCTCATTCTGAGTTTGCTAATATATTTTATTGACTCCCAGAAAATAGACTTATACTAGGAAATAAATTTCCTCATAGCCCCAAAGATAAAATCTCCTATTTGATGTGATGCCATAGCATTTATACAGAGGGTAAGAAATCCATAAAATGAATCAGAGTGGGCAGGAAAAGGGTGCTCAGTTTTTCAAGTGAATGTCTGTGAGTTGTTTCATTTTTAACTTTCATGGGCTGAGGCTGGCAAGGGAGATGAGAGGCAGCAGGTCTTGCTGGTTGAGTTCTTTCAGAGCTCCTCAGCTCCTTTGCACAGAAGAAAGAACATTAGGTTTGGCTCTGGAGAAGTGAGTCTGAGGATTAAAAATGCTTGGAGTTCCTGAATGAATGAGAGAAGACCAGTATCTGGGGTCTCTGGTCTCTTTCCATATTGCTGCCAAGTAACTGATGGGTTGTGCCTGACTATTTCTTCTTCCTGACTAGAAAAGCCATTTTCTAGGATCATTTCTGTACCCTGTGCCCTGTAACCCAAAGCTCTGCCTGCAAAAGATTGTCTGGGCTTCTGTGTGGAAGCTCTGAAGATTGCCACCTTGACAGGAAAGATCAATTCAATATTGAGCATGGTTGCAACACAGATTAAGAACTGTGTGACAAAGAAATCACAACTGTGAGATCAATATTAGTTTGTTATTTATCTCCTCACCCATAAGCAGTTCCTGAGGAATATCTTAAGTTTCAAAATCTTTGTGCTCATGTGCTCTGGAGTTTAATATAACTGCCTTTGAAGTCACTTATAAAATTTCATTATAGTGAGTATTGATCAGCTGTTCATACACCCATATAGAGCAGACATGATTTGCACTCTGTAAAAGTGTGCAGCTAAGCAGTGAGTTTCATTAATTAATGATGCTTTACTATTGAGAATTATGTACTTTTTTTTTTTTTTTTTTTTTTTTTAATTTTTGAAAGAGAGATGGAGGATTTATCTCTCCAGTTAATTAGAATAAAGTTTATTTCATTCCCAGATTGCTATTCCTTGGTGATCTATATTGAACCTGTTGCCCATCTTCATCCATTTGATCACAAAAAATCTTTTTCCTGGAAATGCATCTTATTGCCAAGTGTGATGGAACTGCCAGTTGAGGAAATAAAACTTAAAATCATATGAAAGTTTACTTTTCATCATCTGCTAAACCCAGTGGTCTGATTAAAGATACAATGAATGGAATGAAACACTGGTCATGGTTAAAATAATCTTCCAACTGTTCACAAATATATTTTCAAAGCAGCTTCTGCTGGACTAGCAGCTCAGGAAAAGCTGTATACACAGTCATACAGCAGCAACTAATGATGAGTAGGGATGGACAGACTGTATTTGGGATGGATAAATGTAAACAATGTAGTCATCCACTTTTCCAAATTACACCTTCTTTTCCAAATCTTCATTAACAGGAAATGTGGCAGAAAACTGAAGGAAAAAATTAAAATGTGAGGTGAATGATTATATCTAGTCTCCTTAATCATTAGCCACTCCAATCATCCAAATTTCAAATCCTTGCCTACACAAATACTCTCCATGGAAAGCCACATATATTAACTAGGTTGCTTGGGTCTTCTGCCCATGAATTTTTCTTCATGGGACATTATAATTCATATTTGTACAAGTAAACTGCTCAAACAAGTTAATGCCATTATTTCATGTAGCCACCCTCTTTTTTTTTTGGAAATTCCAGTTAGTCAGAACAACAACAAACACATCTGACTGATGCTGAGCTAATTGCATGTGCAGTGGAGCAAAATTTAAATTGGTTAACTGAGGAGATCATGAGATTCCTGTGTTTTCTTTGATATATCATTTGAAAACAGTAAATGTTCCTTCTTTTTAAACTCTTGGTTTCTGAAACCCAAAGTGGGTATTTGAAGGACATTTGGCTCAGGAAATACTAAGTATATTGATACAATTATTTAATGGCATATGCTCTCTATTAACCATCTAAACAGAGATCTTTTCCTTCCCAGATGGAAGAGGATACATATACCTCTGCTCTAAACCATAAGATTTAAGTAGGCTTAAAACTTACACAAATTTTCAGGTTTCAGACTAAATTTCTTATGTATAGTTCCTATTGAAGGATTTCTCCCCATTCCAAAGAACTTTAGACTATTAAAATTTCCCAGCAGGTAATGTCTAATTAAGCTGCTATTCTTTTAGATAAATGTCTCCTGAATAAATAATATACCATGTTGAATTGTGCTTTCTTTTTAAATTGAGGGAGTAGGTGTGTGTGTCATTTTAGTAACAAAAGCTTTGCTTTCCATGCACTCTACATTCTCCTCTCATTCCTGGGGCTCCATAAGTAAGCAGCTGGCTGAAGCCACAAGAGACTTTTTACCTGCTTGGGAAGATTTTGCACTTTTCAGGGTGTTCTGTAAAATGTCTGCACTGTCCAGCATTTGCACTGTGCATTTTGCATTTAAATGTCTCTGCTAAAAGGTGTGATCACACTTGCAATTATATTCTCTACCTTCTCGAGCACACCTGCCCTGCTCATCTTTTGAAATGTCAGGCTCTGAAACAAGCAGTGCAGAACATTTAGGATGAGCCCTTTTTTATGAGATGTTATGTATTTGTTATTGGAAATATTAGACTGGGCTTTTTTTTTCCCTAGTTTTATAATGTTAAAATCATTTATATCCCTACAGCCAACAGTAATAGAAATACCTCTTCTCAGACAGGGAGCCCAAAGTGTCACTAATACAATCACTAAGACTAGGATTAATTTTTAGAGTGCCATAAAACAGCTGCAAGGAAACAGCTGGTCTTACATCCATTAGGATCTTTTCTCCACCTTTAGTGATTTTGGTTTTCTGAAATTGTGGCATCTGTTGAATGCATCATATTTAAGGCCATGAGGAGCTGGGAGCTTTCTACCTTTGAGATTTCTGAGATCAACTAACCAGATCACAAGTTCAATTTCTTTCTTGACTGCTATAACATGGCACGTGGGCTCTGCCTCTTTAAAGCAATGAATTTTGTAATTTTGATGTTTTATCCCTTAGCTATGTCCCTTTATACACCCAAAATCCTCATCCTGTACAACCTACAGGTTGTAGAAGGGAAAACTGCAAAGACTTGCTTTAAAATGTTGTATTTGCTCTTAGCATTTCTTAACTAAGTCCAGCTCTTCGATGGGCAGGTTTTATTTATCCTTTTAAAGTGCTCATTAAATGGAAAGTACAATTATAGCTGAATTTTTATAATCATTAGCATCAGCTCATCTCAGCTTTCTCACCATCTCATTAGGCTCCCTGGATTCCTTGCAACTCTAGATAATAATATATATAAAAGATATTTGTTCATTTAGAAGCCTGCTACCTTGCCCAGACTTCAATCAAGGACTTTAATATGTTTGAAGGGAACCATCAGCTGTGCCAACCATACAGATTTTTTTTCATTTTCTTTTCCCCTATTTCTAACAAAGTTTACAACAGAAGACATTGAACATTGAACATGTTGGGAGATTGAAGCAAGTTTATTATATTTTGTGCATTTTATCTGGAGTTTTGTGCAAGTGTTATGCAGACAATAAAACCCAATACAACCATGATCACATTAGATACTGTCAAAGGAACAAAATCTATCTAAATAAATGGAATTTCTGTAGTGCATCTGCACTCCAGTAGTACCTTGCTGGAAAAAATTGATGGAATATTTGGTAGCAGAAAACATACCCATGTGCCAAATTATAATCTAACCCTTGAAAAAATTATGATCCCTTTAAGGTTTGGGTGAAAAATTGTCATACTGGGACATACTCCATCAGAGCAATACTTGATCATTTGCATTAGCATCATGCTAATACTAATGCTAATAATAACATTAATGCATATGATTACAACTAATTATAAATTATATAATTATAAAAGAGGTATGGAGCACATAAAAATACCCATTTGGGGCATTGAGAAATATCTGTGGAATTTGCTTTATCTGGATATAACATTGAAAAACATTTTTAAATTTTGGAAAGGGAAAAAGTTATATTGAGGAAGTGGCTAGAAAAAGAATCATCAGCAAATGCCTTTAATGACCTCAAGAGGATAACAGGATGTCAAATAGAGAAAAATACGATATTTTTGCTTTCATGAAGCTGCTTATGACTGCAGAAATAGTTCTTCATGTTGCCATTGTTGTAGAAGGAAAGTCATTAAGGCAACACAGCTACAGAGAAGGTGTGAAGTGAAAAGGTGCTGCTTGCAATTACCTGCTGCATAAAGGCACTGGCCCACATTCCTTGCCCTTAGGAGTCTGAAGCAGCTGAATCAGAAATAAAGAAAAACTGGAGATATTTTTTTTTAATACATATTATGTGCTTTTTTAGTATTTGTGTGTATTTTTTTAATTTACTTACACAGATACTTCTACATCCACACACAGACACACAGGCTCACAAAATATTTCTATGTGCAAGAAAACTTTCAATAAAAGCATCTTGTACCTCAGAACTGGCATAAGACTTAATTTCTGAGAACATCTTCCTGATATATTGTGTAGCAGGGAAGAAATTATATTTTCCCCACACACCATTTGGATTTTGGGTGAATTTATCACAATACCCCTAACTGTCAAAATTCATAAACACTTGACTTGCTTCTTCTTAGATAAATTAAGTAAGTGTTTACATTACATTTATAGTAAGCAGTAAATAATTTCAATTATCTAAGCTATCATAAAATTCTGAGGCTTGATTCTGGACTGCCAAATTCATGATAACTGTCTCTGGATGACCAGTTTTGTCACCTCCAAAACAGAGATTATCCACCAGAAGTCATGCCACATTCATCACCAGAGGCTAACCCAGATTACCAAAATAAATTTTAAATTCTATTTCAGATGAAATTCATAAATATCTTTGAAGGAAAACTTCTATAAATCTTTTTGGAGTGTGACAGGGAAGCATGTTTTTGTTAAAGGTTTATAACTATACAGAGGGTCTTTAATGAACTGAAGGATTACTTGGGAGGAAGATAAGTAATCAGCTGTAATAACACCACTACTGTGTTTTCCTTATTTATTCTTCCTTTGCACAAATTATTGCAATCCTGTTTTGTTTGCAGCCAGTATTGGAGCATCTGCTCTTTTCCCTGCCTTGCAGTATTTGTTTGTTGCTCTAAAATTTTTCCTCAAGATCTTTTTTTTTTTCCTACAGGTACAAGTTGGAAATGTTTTCCTGGCAGTTGGTCCTGATCCTTGCCATTCCTTGCCATTTTTTTCATCTTCTTTTGTCTTTTATTCTCAATATCTCTACTAAATTTCAGTAGGACACAAAAGATAATTCCTGTAGTTATTCTTTCTGCCTCACGCTTGTTTTCTGCTCCATTTATCTTGTGTGTAACACCAGCTTTCAGGAGGGAGCTCTGAGTGGAAACACTTCCTGCTTTGTATTCATTAATGCCACTGTCATCAGTGGTCATTTTCCACAGAAACTCAAGGATTTCACTTTTTGGAGGTACAGACAATTTTCTGCCTTCAAATGGGTTTCTATCCATGACAGAATGAAGGTCAGGGACAGATACTGGCAGTGCAGCACCTGAAGGATGTGTTCAATTTTACAGAGCTGCTGCCACAAGTGGTGGCCACTTGGCCAACGCCTGACAGACCAAATGGACGTGGCAAATGGATTTTTCTTCTCCCTGTTTCTGTTTTCCCAAGATGACAGAGCTGATTGCAGAGTGGAGAGGTCAGTGTGCTGCAGCTGCTGTCAGGAGAGCTGTCACAGCTGAGATGTGTCTCTGAGCACTGACACTGCCCTAAGGGCTGGCAGCAACTCAAACCTCTGTGTGGCTGTTCTTAGCCAGTCTCATCACCAGAGCACGTATCTGATTGTGTCTCATCAGCTGAGGGCAGATGTTTGGGTTGCTCTGCTTTGTGTTTGACCCCAGTTCACTGGGAATGCAGCCCCTTCTTGCTCACTCTGGGTGCCTCTGACCCATCTTTCTGTTTTGTGCTCCTTAGGGCTTAGGGAAATCACAGAATCACGGAACCAGGGAATTATCAAGGCTGGAAGGAGCTCCAAAGATCAGCCACAGTGCTGCACATCCAGCACTGCTGTGTGTAACTCTTTGCCACTTGCATTTTGTTTTTCACAGAAGAAATAGGCACGACATAAAAGGTGCTATGGCTTCAAATGTTAACCAGGAGGGCATGGAAAAATTTATTTGTTAAGCTGGGAAGAAAACACAGACTCCAGATCTGGAGACGTTGTCTTCTTTTTTTTTTTTTTTTTTTGGTTTTTTTTTTGTTTGTTTTTTTTTTTTTTTTTTTTTGTTAGTTTAGTTTGGAGTTGTTTTTGTTTGCTTTAGGTTTTTGTTTGTTTGCAAAAGTAGCTTCACTGCCAGTTTTGGCAGTTTTGGGATAAGGGCTCCTATGGAACTACTACAGTGACAGCACTTAGGACCACCTGGGCTGTTTTTCAAGATGTGGAACTAGTGCTGATTTTAGCTTACATCCAAACTCACCTTTCTGCAATCATAAATCTTGGATCAATTTTAATGATTCCGGTAAATTGGTTAATCATTCTCTGACAGGAAAATTGACTGCTCCCTTTTATTATTCCAGCATGTTCTCACTCCAGCTATTGCCACATATCATGTGCAATTTTCTACAATATTTTCTACAACTTCTTAAATATTAAATATTTAAAACTTTTTGAAAGTAGATCAAAGTATCAGATAATCATTTATGTTAGAAAATAGCTTCAAAATCATGAGTCCAGCTGTTAACCTAATACTGCCCAGTCTACCACCTGAACCATGTTCTCCTCATTTTACCCCATTAGAAATATTTTAAATGTATCCTGTTCCAACTGTGATGCAATTTGCAAGTATTGTCTATGTGTATGATAAAGCAAATTAAGTCTTCAACTAACACAACCCAATGCATTTTTCTATAGGATTTCATGTGAAAAAAGAGGTTAAATTTTTAAAGGGATTCAGTAATCAATTAGCTCTGTAGTTTACAGCATGAGTCCCTGACATTTTCCTTCTAAATCCAGTCTAAAATGAATCTAAGCACCATGACTGAACAGCTCACCTGATAACTGGTTTATTAAAAGCTTGAGAGACATTCAATATAATTTTAACACAAAATTAGTAAATATAATACATTTTTAGTAAATATAATTTCAAAATCCACAAAGTCCAAGGAAATATGTGTAGGGATTCAGAACAGAACTGGCATCTGTGGAGAAAACACTTTAAAAAAAATAAAATATTTTACATCCATGAGAAGGCTCAGGAATCAGTTCCTCTTATAACTGTTTTAGCCTGCAGAACAAGGATATTTCTCCTCTCAAGAGTATCTGTGCTTTGCAAAATCTCTAGAATTGTCTGTGGAATGATTGATTTGATGTCATTGGAAAGCACAAATATTCCAGTTATGATAATTTGTTATTTCCTGATCAACTGGTTCAAATGAAACATGTTTTACAATTCTTTCAGATTTATTAGTGGCTAAATTTCATTAATTGGATTTGTTTGATGGAAGCCAAGTTTTGATGGAATCACTCTGCAAGAACAAATCAGGACTACCACAGAATTTTATCTCACTTGCAGTTGTCTATTTTTCCCTTTCAGTGTCTCCTGCTGTGGATATTTCTGGAGCCAACAAGGCAGTGTTATCATCCTTCTGTTATAATTTAATTAATGGAGTAGGGGCAACCTCATACCTCTTAGGAACATTCTGTTAGAATTTTAATTCTCAGTCAAGCCTCTGTGTGTGTGTGTGTGTGTGTTTTGTTAATTGGTTTGGGTTTTATTTTGTTTTTCAAAGCAGAAGAGTATGGGAAGGGTCATTCTGTGGCACAGAGTGGGCCATGGATGAGATGGATAAAACATCTACCAATGGCCAGCAAACAAATGGAAAAAAAATAATTGAGAGTAATATCTGAAATTAGAAAAAGGGAGTTTCTGAAAAGGGGAGCTTTCTTAATCAGTAAAGAAATATTTAAGTAAATATATTAGTTAAAAACACTAAAATCAACTTGCCTGACTGCTCCAAGTTTTAACTGCTGGAAGAAGCAATTTCCAGTGTTTAGTGCTTGTCTCAAGACAGGGGAATCCTGCCCTCAGTCTTCCACATGATCATTGGGTTCCTTCTTTTTCAATGTGTCTGATTCATTCTAGGAGGAAAGATAGCAATACACATTTTTCCTCAAAATAAACAATAATAAATACAATAAACACATTCCCAGTTGTGAGGCTCTCAGGTACTTAATTATCAAAATTATTGCTTTTAATGATATAAAGTGTGATAGAAATATTTGCTGTCCAACTGGCTCTGAGAGAAATTAGAATAACACCGAATCCAATATGATTCTGAAATATTTTCTTGCAAATATGGAAATGCTGGATAAAGAAACAGCAATCTTTTAATTTTTCTTTTAGCTTGATTTTGATGTTGAAATAAAACTTTTAACCTTTTCTACATTTCTGATGACTGATTTAGAAACAAACTGTCATACATGAAGGAGCAGTGTTGCAATTTTCTGGATATAAGCTGTAAATATAATAATATCAACGATTATTATCGTTGGGGTGGGACTGGATGGGCTTTAAGGTCCCTTCCCACCCAAATCACTCCATTATTTTTTTTGTCCATGATAGATACTGGTAAATGATTTCTTAATTCAAAGTTTTTCACCTTATTTTCTCACCCTGTGCTGTTGGTGGGGAGGAGGAAGAGTAAGAAAGCCCCTGGTGGGTGTCCAGCAGACCAGCAAGATCAGCTCACACCAGCTGCACATAAAATTGTGTGGAAATTCCTTACAGTCCTACAATGTATAGGTAAGGCTGAGGAGCATAAATAAACATGACTTGGCATAACATTTGTGACACAGACCAACCAAAATGGTGCTGAAGTACCAAAACCAGCTTCAGACCATATCATCAAGGGGAGAAAATATGAGATCATAAGAAGGAGCTGTATACTTTATTTCTAATTTGAATAAGGATACTTATATATCCTTTTTACTTATGTAAAAAGACCATAAATTAAGTAAATAACTCTAAATTGGCAGTGCATCAAAGAACTAACTGGTCTCTGCTTCTGAAGCTTCTGTTTTGCATGATAACCTGCAGTAAAATTATTTCACATGAGAAAAGCTTATTCACTTCAGTAAATGTCACACTCTTAATACAGTCACTTTCCAAATACTATAATATCATAAAATGTTACAGAAAATAATAAGGCTGTTTTATAATTAGAACTATTCAGGACCACAATCTCAGATTACTCATTTGCTTGAACATTCCTTTACCACCAACTGCCTGTGTGGCATTTGAATGTCACAAAGCTCCTGTTATTAATATTTGCACAGCAGTGTGGACTAATAGTTTGTACATTTGCAATGAGCTCCTCTAAAATCCCATGTAAGCCCCAGATATGGTCAGTTCCCTGCAGAGCCAGGAATTGTTCCTAACTGGATAAACAGTGCCAGTGAAGGGGTGAGTTCAGTTTTTTAGGGGGAAGAGAACCAGGTATAAATCAGCTGAATTAAAAAAAGGTCCCAAGAGTAGAGGCAATGACATGAAAGACAAAGTCTCAGATGTCACTAAATGGTACATCCCCACTAATTTTCTCCAGACCTACAAAGTGAAGGGATCAGGTTTAAATAGGGAAGAAGAATAGCAACTTGTTAGTCACCATAATTTGACTTTACTGCTTAATATTCTCAGGCCTCAGAGGGCTGGGCTTTAGGAAAGGTTGCTTTTCTTAATTTAATTTAAAGTTATTTAAGTTTTAATTTAGGTTTTAAATTTAATTTAAAACATGCTTTTCTTAATTTATTTTTAAAATTTTTGGGTTGAATCGAGATATTACAGGATTTGTCAGTGGAGAATCCCAGGCTCTGGGGTGACATTATTGTCCAAAATAAGGACAGGGAATAGACTGATTTATGCAACTGAATCTATTCCAGGACAGATTTTTTTTTTTTTTTTTAATTAGTTACTAGCTTTTTGCAGCTAAAGAAGTCCTGTTCTGTATTCACTTTTAACAGACTACTGGAAAACTTCATGTTAAATGTTAAGACTACACCTGCCACGCTTCTACAGTGAATTCTTATTACTTTGACAAATATCACCAGAAATCTAGAAAAAAGTGAGTTTTCACTAATGTTTTTTTCTTTAACAAGAAAGTCCTAAGGCTTGCTCACTAAGTGCAAGATCTAGATGTAAAACTTGTGCAATTTGTCACAGCATGTACCCAAATGCTTGGCAAATTTACTGCTACAAATAGGAAAAATATCTTCAAGCATTAGTGAGAAGAAATGAGCAAAAGAAATGTTCTCTATAAATCATGCATTTAAAAATTAGCACACTTTTTTTCCTTCTGTGTATTTTGCTAAAAAGAGCAACAATAATTCATTAAACCTTTTAAGCCAAAGAACTTTTTCCCTTGTGGACATCCAACTTAGCTCTTTCTAATACCTTACTAAAAACATGTATTAATTTCAGATTACCACTCACACAGGATCTTATTTTATTTCCAAGATATAGATTAAAATGGCACAGGATGGGATTTTTAGGGTTTTGTGCAGGGCCCAAAGCTGGACTCAATGATCTCTGTGAGTACCTTCCAATTCAGGATATTCTGTGATTCCATGAAAATAATAATAATAATTGATATCTGAACTATTTATTACATGGAACTCTTTTAGTCTTCAAGCATAATGAAATTGAAGAAGTCACATTACTGAAAGAATTTACAAAATTTGTTAAGCAGTTCTTTTTCTGATCATCCATTTCTATGTATTTATTATTATGCTATGTACATAAACACTATAAATACTATAAATACATAGCTTTTAATTCAGCATCCTTTCCTTTTTCTGGGATGTTTCCTGTCATGTTACACAGACATCAGGAATCTCACACAGCTCCTACTCCTTGTGACCAGTGCCACTAAAAAAAACCTGCAGGGAAATTTAACTGGATTTTCTGTCTGGATAGGGAACTATTTGCAAGTAAAGTTCTCAGCTGTCTCTTTGCAATCAAAAAATTAAATATTTTCCTTTTGTTGCCAATATTTCATGGTAATTTTGATTTCTGACTTCACTTTTCCTTTATAATTTCAAGCAGTGTTTTTTCTCCCATGTGTATATCAATATTACCTTTTCTTTACACACTATTCTTTAACTCACAGATTTCTATTTTTCATTGTGTTTTTGTCATTCCTGATGTATTTCACTTTATTGTAGGCTGTGAGATGGGAACAAAGTCTGTTGGAAGGACTTATGTATCATTTTCCACATGGGTATTTCTTTCAAGCCTGAAGTGATATTTAAATGTCTTTTCTTCCAGTTTCAAAGTCTTCTTTCTGAAGCAGAACTTTACATGACATTTAATGTAGCCAAAAGAGTGTTGAGAATTGTCATTATCTTTGGAGGTGCTGAAGGAAGTGATGCCTTTCAGAAGGACCTGGACAGGCTGGAGGGATGGCAGAGAGGAACCATCTGAAATCCAATAAAGGCAAATTCAGGGTTTTTAAAATACAGAGTTTTATTCCTGTTTAAGTGTTTCTCCAGCAGCTTTAGCAATTCAAAGAGATTCTGTTGTTCTTGGTACTCCAAGTAAGAAACTACTCCCAGTTGCATTTTCCTTGCTTTCTTTTCCCTCTTCTGACATTTTTGGTGGTTTTTTGTTGTTTTTTTTCCTCAAGCAAACCAGGTGTTCCCTAGATCTTGGGAAATGTCCCATGGAAGAAGAATCCCACACACTGATACATCATACCACTGCTATTTCTCTGAAATCACCTCCTTCTAGTTATACTGGATCTTGCATTCTAATGGTTTGGAAAGGGTTTGCAAAACCAGAAATCAACCCTGAGCCAAACTGTGAATGAAGTTTCTTGCTCAAGAAACCATCTGTGTTAACTTAAGCATGTTTGGTGCCAAATCATGGCAACGTGATGCTGTGAAATTCTGATCCATTCCAGTGGCTCCAAAATTGTGGTTTTAGTCAGATCTGATGGGGGAGATCTCGTGAGATTCTCTGGGCCCCCTCACAGAGAACAATTTCTTCCCAAATGCCTATCAAAACCTTTCTAAACTGGAGAATTCACCATTATTTCCTCTTGTAATTTCCCCATTTTAATTGAAGCTGTGTGGACACTTCAGCCACTTATGAAATCATATCCCAACAGCTCATCTCTGGAATTTTTTCCTTTGCCTCCTGAACTGTGTGAGTTCTCCTGTGCTTTACTCTGCATGATGAAGGGGCAGGTGATGGAATTACTACTGTGATGGAATTATTACTGTGATGGACAGCAGCAGGGACACAGAGCCAAGCAGGTGCCCTGAGCAGCCCCTGCTGCATCCCCAGCCCTTTGCTTGGCCAGCTGGAAGCTCTGGGTGGGCAGAGGGCAGGGACAGAGCTGGGGACTGTCCTGCCTGCAGCAGAGATTGAGGAGCAGCCCTTCCCCAAGCTGGAGGAAATCTGGTGTGCTGGTTTGGCACTAAAGACAACCCAGTGAAGGGATTTTTTTCTGAGAGGAGCAGCTAGGCTCCCTCTATGTCTGACAAAAACCTATCAGTGATTGGTTTTGAGAACTCACAACTGGTTAAACCATTGAGAGAGATGGAAATGTGAAATCCACATTTTAAAACCCTGAGAAAGCTCTCTTTAATTTCCTGCTCAGGGAGCCCAGGCAGCTCTGCACACATCTCCTGGCAATTGCTGGAGGGGCAGCAACACCGAGATCAGCCCAACCAGGGAGGTGCGTGGCAAAAATAGAAGGATGGGAACAACGAGAATAATCCAGGACAAAAAAGAAATTAAATTATGGTCAAAATAAAAAAGGAAAAAGCTATATACAGTACAAGGACCCTGGAACCCAAAAGTCACAACAATGTATAGGGTGAGGTAGAGGGTGCAGGGTCCAGTCAATAATGAGGATAAGAGACAGAACCATATATGAAAAGGGCAGTCAGCCAATCTGTATCAAAAGTAGAGACATAACCTTTTTTGTAACAAACTGATTAACATATTACTCCCATGAGGCAACTCTTCTTTCTGTTCTCTCACCCTAACAGGGATGTTCTCTCTCCTAGCCAGGTGTTTCCCAGGGGTGGAGGGTGATGCTCTCTGCATATGCAGGTGAAGCCACTCTGCTGTCCATCAACCAGACCCATTCCAACAATTCTGTGCTGCCTTGGTGTGGGGCTCTGAACTTCACAGTAAGTGTTAGCAAGTTCTCTTCACAGAGTAGTTAGAGAAAATAATCCTTTTCCAGCCTGAGAATCAAGGACAACCATTACAGCCTCAGGCCCAAAAGGCATAAACAATGGCTAATTGAAGGGAGCAAACCAGGAGGAGCTGAGCTGTAAATTGGATAATTAATGCCAATATGTAAATAGACCAAAACTTATAAAAGTGTAAAAACTGATAATCAGAGACCATCCTTGATCCATCTTGGGTGTAGCCACAGCTGGGCTCTTCTACTGCCCAAGCTGTATCCTTTAAAGGCATTTCAATAAATTTATTCCTTTATTCCTCTGTTCCAGGTCAGCTTCTCACAGGCATCACTCACAGAGAAGGATTCCTTCCTAAAAGCCCATCTATACCAACTCTGTGTTTGAAGACATTCCCCACTGTCTTTCATAAATAAATATTTCCTCATCACTATTAATATCCTCTGTGTCAGGGTTGTGATCTTTACTAATTTAATAGCAGTAATTTACTAATACCAGTGATTTTTATTGCAAGCCTTTATTACAAATACGAACAAGGTCAGATAATTTGGGAATGTGTGACTGAAACACTTTGTGTCTTTAAATAATGAAATTCTAGCTGCAAAACACAAATTTTGAGGAGATGGCACCCTCTTCTTCCCATATATCTTTTGCTTAAAATAAAGAACTTTGTTCCTTGGTTGCAATGACCCATTTGAAAAACTGTTGTTACGCAACAACAATAATTATGATTTTGACCCTCTATTACAGATTCTTCACATAATATTGTTTCAGGATTGGATTTAATTGCTGCCCTCAGAATAATTCAAAGCTGAGAGATGTTTTCTCCAATATAGACAGCCAAATAGTGCATTTAATTCCATTTGTAAAACCTCTGATCAGCTATTAATGATGGTGTGTTTGGAAAGAATATGCTTAATCAAGCTCTTTAAATTTGCATTTTGGGTTTGCAGATCCAGAAGACTACAGACATTCACTAATAACAATTAATGCCTAAAAGGCAGGCTTTGCATCACAACAAAATTAGCCTTAAAAAAGGGAAAATAATATAAAAAGAATCATAAAAGAGAGCTGAAAAACACAACAGCCTTTCTTCTTGATTTTGGGGATATCTAAATAATTCTAGATATCACTTCTCTTGGGGTTTAATTATTACTGACAGACACCAGAAAATGAGGGTTGATTTTGGGAAGTGTTAACTGAGAATCCAGGTGAGCATCAGAAAATAAGTGAAGCAGATCCAAAACAGTAAATTTCTCTGAAAATTAAAATATCCCTGTGGTAGTGTTTTCACAAATTTGTACTTTAAAAAGAAATTATTCTTCAGAATGCTAATCATAACAGTCCAAATTTTAGTTGTTCTTGGATCAGCTGGGATTTTAAAACCAGATTAAACTAGACAAAACCAAATAAATAATTATTTCCTTTTATAGTTCTTTTCCTAATGGTATATATAATAGCAGTGCTGCTTCTCTCAGCACTTATCTCCTCAAAACTTGTGTTTTGACACCTGAAATTTCGTTATTTGAAGACATAAAGTTTTTCAGTCACTCATTCCCAAGCTAGGTAACCTTGTTCATATTTGTGACAAAGACTTGCAATAAAAATCACTTGTATTAGTAAATTTCTGTTGTTGAATTAGTAAAGATCACAATCCTGACACTGAGGAAAAAAAAAACTCTAGAGGTGAGCTGTTGGAATACAATTTCATAAATGGCTGAAATGTTCACATAGCTCCAAGAGGAAAGAATGGTGAATTCTCCAATTTAGAAGGGTTGGTTTAGATGGAAAATTGGGATGAAATTGTGAGGGTGGGGAGGTCCTGGCACAGGGAGCCCAGAGAGGCTGTGGAAATGTCCAAGCAAGTGTCCAAGGCCAGGCTGGATGGGGCTTGGAGCAACCTGGAATAGTGGAAGGTGTCCCTGCCCATGGCAGGGGGTGGCACTGGATGGGCTTTAGGGTCTGTTCCTCAAACAACTCTGGGGTTCTGTAGCTGTATGATGGCACCACAAAGAAAGAAAATATTCAGGATTCTTGGGGATATTAATGCTATTTTTATCCTGTGCCACAGACTGTGAGATCTTCATTGTCAGCAGATGAATTTTGTTGTTTGTAATCCCATCTGTTACTCACTTCCCTTGCTGCTGGGATTATTTCCCAGGAATAAGGAGTCTTAGAGTAACTGTGTGTCTTCAGAACTTCAATATCTGCTGGCTTTAGACAGCATTTTTTATCTCTGTCACTTTTGCTTTACAGAGACTCTAAAGAAATTGGCATTTGCAGAGGTTTAAAAGAGGCCCAGGCACAGAAATAAGGTTCAGGCATCAGGCAGAAGGCAGACACAGGTCAGACTGTCCTACCAAGAAAGGAGCTCACTACCAGAGCCCTCAGCAGAACAGCACATGAACTCATGTGCTTTTTAGCATTCTCTTAAGATTTAGGCTGTTTTTCCCAGTGAGGAATCTCACAAGGAGATTTTCTTCAACTCTGAATTAGCTTGCACTCAATGTTGACAAGATATGAAATCAAATGTTAATGTACAGGTAATGAGTGAGAAATTGCATGTTTGCCCTGGTGGGTTGCTGTTCATTAGCACACTCCAAGTACAAATCCTCATCAATCACTGCACATTCACCACTGCTGCTCTGCTGATTCCCAAATGGATTGCTTTACCAGGGGAAAGCTTTATCCTTTATGCCATGGTCATGTTTAAAGGCTGATCATGTCTCCTGCCAGACCAGGAGCTTGGAGGGGGAGGGTTTTATTTGTTTTACTTGTGTTTCTGGCAAATTGCTTGCAGGTTTGAAGCTGTCAGCAAGTTTTGTCTTCATCTTGATAAAGTCTTCACTAATACAAGTTGCAGTTTGTTTACAACTGTTTATTCTAAAACCAAGCATTCTGATTCACCATTCTAAGAGAGAAATTTAAACCCTACAAGAAGTCTATTTTAAGAAATTATTTTAAAATATTTATTTATATTTTTCTTGATTTACCTCTGCACCTTTTCCAAGGACCAGATGGCTGCTGAATTCCACCCCAACATGGATGCAGCTGTGTTTAAAATACCAAATTCATTGCTAACTCACTGTGGATAAATGAAATATCTATATATATCTAATATGATGTGGGCAACAGTCTGATAGCTGGGTAGGGAGAAAGAACTTTTTATGTTGTAGGCAGATGAGTCAGGAAGGTTGAAATCCTGTTTGGACAGGGTTCCATGGGTTGCAATTTTAGCAAGATACCAAACAAGCAATTAAAGATATTTGTGAATATTCTAGTTAATAAATGTATATGCTGAAAGTTATCTGTTACATGGTGAAAAATTACCAATTTACCATCCCTGTGAGTGTTTCTCTGTGTGTTGCATCTTTCATTTTCATAATGGGTCTTTTTCACTGCCATTTAAGAAGCCAAGTTAAGAGTGTTTCTTAAACTCACAATGTTCTTGTTTCTGTGCATACCTGAGTTTACAGATTCTGATGAAGCCAAGGCTTGCAACCAATTTTTATATTCAAGGTATCTGGCTAACAATGGAATGTTTCTTTTTGGTTTGAACCCACAAATCCATACATTTCTAATTTGATTCACTTGATTTCTGAAGCTGCTTATGCCAACATGTCACATCTTCTATATATCTTACTTACACAGTAGTACCTTTGGGTTGTTTATATGTGTTTGCAACATGCTTGTTTACTCTGCAGCAGTTTTTATGATGATTTTATTAAAGAGGAAGATGTCCCAGGGAGTTCTGAAGAAATGTGCCCATGAGAGCAGGACAAACAAAGAAATGCAAAAAGAATAAAACCATCAATGACTTTTTCTTTTTGCTGATTTTTGGATTTTATATTTTAGGATTGGTTTTGGGGTTTTTTCCTGGAATTTTTTTTTTTTTCTTTTAGTATTAAGCTGGAATTGAGCACAATTAAAAAAAAGAGTTTTCACTTACTAGATACTGAACTCTGACAGGAGATGAAAACTCTCTGGTGTTTGAGTTGTATTTAGCCTGTGTCAGGACTGATGGTCTGCATCATCAAAGGATGTGATTCCATGCAAAAGCAGATCACTCAGGGGACAGAAGACAGAAGGTGGAGAGTGTTTGCAGAACCAGGATCTCTGCATTCCTTATGCCAGCTTTGCTCTTTCTTCAAAAAGCAAATAATGTGTCTGCAAACAGCAAAATAAACGAGTGAAGAAGGAGACAGATGGTAAATCACTTTTAATACTAATAATGTGAGCTTCTAGAAATGCCACTTACAGTGTGAATCACCACCTTCTTGTATATATTTGCTTTATTTTAGGGGAAAATAAAGAAACCCTCCATTTGATACAGTTTAAATTTAAATAATTGTTATGTTGAGATTAATTCATGCATGCAGTAGACCCTTTTTTACAGTCCCATAAGTTTGAAATATCTACTGTGAGACACCATGGCTGATTTCCCTGGATTTTTTGTGGACATTAGGTGCATGGTCACATTTGAAGGTGTGGACTTCAGGCCCCCACACTGAACAAACACAGTTAGCAGAGTAAACATTGTTCATGCAAGTATTGCTGGATTTCCTAAGGTGTGTGATATGCAGGAATGAAAAAAACACCATTCAGACAGTCTGTAAAATTCTTATATCTCATTAATTAATAACCTAGTGAGAAAAAAGCCACTTTAAAACCTCTTTCAACCTAAGGAACATTAGAAATGCTGGTGCTGTTTTTTACAGGGGAGACAGGTGTTTATTTCCTACATTTTAGTTGTATGCCTTTTAAAACTTCACATTTTACTTAACACATTTTCTTCCAGACGAGAGCACAGAAGGTTTTCCTCAACTGCCAAAATCACAAAGAAAACATGTTCTGTCTATTTTTACTGCATATAAAATATATAGATATTTATATAGACCAAATTCTTCCTCTGGTGTGCATTTTTTTCTATGTAATTTTATATATTCTTTCCAACCCAAACCACTCTTAGGTGCTATGATTTCTACATACATTCTGTGGATGTCTGTACTTATATAAATTAATCTATTGAATGTGTGACCAAATGTTTGCAATAATTTCAATTAAAACTAAATCTATGTTTCATTAGGTATTTCTGTTGCTCCTTAGAACAGAATCATGTTGTTACTGTCAGCTCAGAGTAGGTAGGGAACCTGATTTTAGTAAATTGAATGTGGGCATGTTTTCAAGTAATATAGTTATTAAAAAAGTATTTCTTTTCTCCATACATTCAGATAGGGGAAAAAAATCCAAATTCTTAAAGGCAACATGAAAGTATAGGAAATACAGAGGGAAAAAAAAAAAAAGCTATCTGGAAACCTTCTGAAAGAATGTCTCCAACTCATTCTCATAAAAAAGATCTGTTAAGTCTAAATGATTAAATTGCTTAGATATTGTCAGAGCACCTGAAAAGCTGAGGCTGTTTTGTGAAGATTATAAGACTCCATTTAATTCTAAAACATTTTTTTCCTCTACTGTGATGCAATCCTTTGAGGAGTGTGGTATTTCCATTTGATGGCTGCATCAAATCCAGCATCCCAATTACACCATTGATTGGTTTTACCTTTTTTTAGCACAAGGACAATCAACTTCTGAACCATTCACTATGAGCTTGCTAAGTGGAATTTGCAGTGCACAATGTGTAAGACAGACACTGACATGTTTCTCTGAAAGAGAAAACAGGAGTTTATTTGATTCTCTGCACTTCTGAACATCAAGTTTCACTTGAAGATAGAGGGAATATCCAGGATGAAGTTACTTGGTGTTAAAGGCAGTCTCAAGCTTTTGGACATTGACTCTACACTGGAACATGGAGATCCTGGAATCAGCTTCATTATGGGCAGTAGGTTGATGGGAGTTGTTTTATAGAAGTTAATTCACTGTTGATTCCTGTATATTGGGTAGTTTTAGTGGCTCTGATTAATGGCCTTTTATTGCTATTTTATTTTCTCAGAGAGTTTTGATCATTGCTAAGCCTGGACTGAGGCACAGGCTTAACTCCGTACACAATAAACAAACCTCTTCTCATTCAGTAAATGAAAAAATGCAATCTTTTTTCTTATTAAAAAAATGAGATAAAACTGGAGGTTGTTGAAGACAGAAACTAAACTCTTCTTGGTAGCAGTGAGGGCAGGATTTTATTCACTGTCTTGATTCCTCTCTGTAATGGACCAGCTTGTTCTTAGACCTGTTACCAAACCTTCACAGACAAAGATGTCTGGTGGCATGACAGTATTTGGAGTCATACAAATTCCTGTCCTTTTTCAAATCCACAACTAAAAGCATCTTCTATCAAATCTCAGTAAAATGCTAATAATAGGAAGGGATATTTTGCATAGATAGGATCCTCTGAGGCAAAAGGAGCTTTTAGAAAGTTAAGGATATCCACTTTGTAGGTAGCCCTTCCTTTTCTGGAGAAATATTGGAAAGGTCAAAATTTTCCAGGAAGGCAAAAAAGATCCCACAAGCCATATTCCCAGAAATTCCCCACATAAATCCTTACTTAATAAGTTCAAAAGTAACATTCCTCCCTTTGGTGAAGCTCTAAAATATCCCCAGATTTATTCCCTTATTTCCTGCATAGTCAATGCTCCAATGTTCAGAGCTGTGGCAAACAATGACAACAGAAAAAGCAGCAGCAAGCCTTTATAGATGTTTTTTTTTTTTTTTTTGACATGAAGCAAATGCAATTCAGTGCTGACAAATGCATGGTGTAGGAGCTTGCCAATAGAATAACAAATAGAAAAAGAATTAAGTGTACCAGCCTGAGAGGGCTGAAAATCATCTTTGCATGTACAGACAGGCAAAGGCTTTACAATCCCTTTGTCCTCTTCTTGCTGTGTCTGGTGTCAATCTTTTTTATTATTATTTGGCTCTGTCCTCTTAAAAAATCCTTTATTAGTTTGTTTCTGTGTTCCCTGTGCCCCTTCCCTGTGTGAGCACAGGTGACACAGTCATGCACAGTGACACAATAAGAGTGTGGTCATCCACAAATACCAAATTCATCCTGCATTCTCAAAGCCAAGCTGGTTTTGTGCTCACATATAAAAAAATTCAGGTCTACAAAATGCTTTCATCATAATTCTTGCAAGAAATAATTTTCAATACTATAAAGTAGTATTCTTATTATATATGTATGCACACAAATAGAATTGCAGTAAATCTTTAGAGCTGAAGAGCCTTCAGCTTTCTGCAAGTTTATCAATAACTATGCCACAGAGAAATCTTAGAAATCTGGACTACTTCTACTATTATATCAACAAGCATATGCTGTTTACTAAGTCAAACTGCAAGCTGATTTTAAGAGACAGGGTAAAAGCCACCCAACACAGCATCTGTTTATCAGTAGATTTTGTTTCCTATCTCTTTTCCACCTAATTTGTATATGTCTGAATCCTGAAAGGCAAATCTGCAGATTCTGCTGCAAACAAATTACAGAGCAATATACAGGAAGATAAGTTGTTCTCCTTAGGAGATGTCACAAAACCACTCATCATTACCCTAGCTCCAACACAAAAAAAAGTCCAGATCTCTATTCCAAACTCACATTCACCTTTTCTTATTTCCCTAGAACTAAACAGATGCATTAAGTGCATTGATAAAATCTGGTCTAAAAATTAAGATTAAAGAAAATACAGAGAAAACTCATTTTGGTGTCTTTCTGAGATAGATGTACAATGAATATTCCTGGGTTATTCATTCACCTTGTGACCCAAAAGATAAACAGAAATCAGGTGGAAAGAGGAAAAATTACAAATCCAAGGAAAATGGGAATAAAAATATCAGGTTTAATATTACTCAAATAATGGAAGCTTGGAACTCAACCAGATGAGTGTCTGGCATTTCCTGTTATATTGCACTGGTCTAAAGGGAACCAATCTGTGTGGTTTTGTCATTGTGAACATCATCATCATCATCATTTTCATCATTTCCCAGATGTTTAGGAAACCAACTCCAGCTTACATACTAGATTTGAATAAGAGAACTTGTAGTGCCAGGTCAAGCTCTGAATTATTACATTACCTACCTGTGAACTTGAGGAAAATAATTTTTTTACTACCAAACTCGTGCATTCTGGAAGACATAAAAGAAAACAAAAAGAATAACACTGTTAAATGCCATTAAAGCACTCAGGATTATGGATTATTGGGCTATTTGAGATGAATCTATTAATCTTTTGCATTTTATTATTTATTATCCAACATAGTCAATGTAAGTCTTCTGTTGAATTCAAATGACTCTGGTATTCTGCCAAAATCTATGTGAAATTGAAATTAAAGGCTTGAGCTAAGAGTGTATCCATCTTGAATAAATAATGTTAACATATATGTGTGTATAAAAGTATAACATATATGTATGTATCTGCCACTGAACACTTAATTTTAGTCACTCTTGACATGGAAAGAACCTGAAGGACTTTTATAGTTCTTGTAAGCATTTCCTAATGCAAATCAATGTGACACAGCAATCCATGACAATAAAATGATATGAACTTCAACAGGGTGAGTTCAGCCAGAGACCTCTAAAAGGTTGGGTTATATTAGGAGATGGAAGTTGAATGACAATGCAGGAAGTGAAACACTGGTTCTGAAAAAGAATAAACTATGGGCTCCCTGAAATACACTAAGAGAAGCATTTTCTCAAATGTATACAATTTTATTGTTCCCTCTGTGTGTATTATTCTGGGCATTTAGATCCCTGCCCTAAAAGCTACAAACAACCAAACCTGGCATCCACATTTTATTACAAAATGGAATTATTCAGATAATCAGATAAAACCTACAGAAAGTACTTTTCTAATGTTGCACTTAGTTTAAATGAGTAAAATTAGAAAGAGCAGTACAATAAGCAATAAATAAGTTACTTAAAAATTGTTTAATCATATAAATGCTATGCATCAGTCAGTACTGATGGCTATTGTGGAAATAATTTATCTTTCAATAATTGCAGCAATTGTTTCCTAAAATGTCCAGTGATGGAATTATTTTATAAGACAAATGTGCTTATGTAGAAGATTACCAGTTTTAGCAAGCCATGATATTGACTGACAGAACACAAAATTCATCACTCCATTCCCATGATTGTCTGATAAAATGCATAGTTATAAATATCTACAACTGCATTCTCATTTCCATTTAGGCAAATAAAGGACTTTCACCATCAAGAAAAGGTATTGTGATAATGGAAACAATCTGATGTTTATTGAGAGATGGCAATCAGGACATGTGCAAAAACAAACCCCTTTTTCAATGTGCATGAATGTGGCTCAAGTATCAGAAATTATCACTTCAACTGTAAAAGTTTAATTATCAGAACAGTCATTCTGGGGTGGTAAAAAATTCTATGAGAGTCGATTTTTTAGCAAGACAATTTGTTTTGCTTTGTCCATGCTCCCAAAGAAATGTGGAAGTGCAAGACATCCCCTGTATCTACATAAAGTCCTTGTGGGAATGTGGAGATCTGGAAAGAGCTTTACCCACCTGCTGTAAGTGCAGTTCTTCAAAAAACCACTCAGTGAAAATTCCACTCACTAATCCAATGGCTTCAACCATTCCCGAGTGAAAAAACTTCAGCAAGACAACCTAATTAAGTTTAATTAAGGAAGAAGAAGCCTCAGGCTTATCTGGTTCTTGGTAAATGATGTCTTGAGACCTGATGTGTCAATGCCATGTGTTGGTGCTGATTTCTGATAGGATTTTATTGTGTCTCCAACTGTTTCCAGATAACTCACTCACATCAAAGTCTCTTCTCCTTTGGGGCAAGCAATCTTTATAATTGGAAGCACTTTCAGAGTAATCATCCCAATACAGCATCTTCAGAGTATCCAAAGGCTATGTTCTTCCACTTGACTGCATGACCCACTTTGCAAACTCAGGAATCTCTTGGAGGCCTTTCCACACATGGTATCAACAATGTAAGGGGAGACAGTGTCCTTAAAGGGATTAGAGCACATTAGAGTCAGAGGTTGGGGCACTTTACCAGTCTGGAAATAATCCTAAACTGCAATACAATCAATGGGTCAATAGGGCTAATTTTTTAAAGCTGCTTTGGAAAGGAAATTCAGACTAAGAAATTTTTTATGTATATACACAAACCTATTTTTTTACATACCTATATTTATGTATATATGTATAGGTATATGTATATATGTATATACCTATATTTATGTATGTATGAAACACTCCTCTTGTGATCAAAATGCCTACAGTGTAGAAAGGATTGTCCTCAGGAAAGCTTTTTTTTTTCCTAAAAAAAGTGATTGAGACAACCTGGGACACTCCAGCATGACAACTGGAAAGGAAAGAGCTAATGAAGATTTTGATAAACCCATGTGGAGCAACACACCAAGTCTGACAGACCTGAGCCTAAAAGGTTGTGCCCTGAGAGAGGCACATGGCAATGAGAAGGGCAACAGAATACACAGCACTGCTAAAACAGCATCAAACAAACTTTTATAAAAGGATTTGTGTGGTTTTGGTCTTGTACTGAGCACCTATTTGTATTTAATTACACTGTTACTGAATTAACACTGACTTCTTAACCTCCAAAGTTTGCCTGTTGCTAAGTTTAACACCATATAATTTTATCTTCATTGTCATCATGGGATCAATAAAGACACTGAGGACCACCATCCATCTTCATCTCTCCTGAATTTCAAGGCCTGGTCATTCTTCAACTGCATTGCTTATTTCCTCAAATCATTGGGGCTCACAAAGCTAAAGGAGGCTCAGGTCAAATACAGAGACCAAATCAGATAAAATAAATGCTTTTCCAAGTAATAGTTCAAGTAGTTTAGCAGTTCCTATCAGCACAAGTGAAAGACCTTGGAAGGAATTATATAAACTACTATTAAGTAATCAGCTCCTCAAGCTAAGTAAAATCATACTCTAGAAAAGAATAGAGAGTTCTAGAGAATTCACAGGGAAAATGGGAAATTTATACAAATTCATTTACCAGAAAAATTATCCAAGGATCTGTAAATAATCTGCTTTAGATATTTAGATGTCATCAGCTACCTCAGCTTTCTAAACCATCTGATTTCTGAGTGGAAGGATTCCTAAGTGTGGACCAGCACTTCAGAATCCTTTTGACAGCCAGCCACATACTCCTCAGATATCCTCCTGTAGGTGATTTCTAGCAAGTGATGCTGCACTGGATGCTGTACAGCTCAAATGTGTGCAACAAACAGCTCAGGGAAACCTGCAAACAGTGAATTATGGCATTCCAACCTTGCTGTGGTGGGCCATAAATCAAGAGCTGTGGATCCTGCTGAACCAGCAATGTCCTTAACCTTGCTAAATTCCTGATGTGTAAATATGAAGACTTAACAATGTGGCCTCAGAACAAATTTCAGGGTCAAATATAACACCAAAATTATTCAGCAAGGATGCAATCTTCTGTTTCCAACCAGTGGGACCATAAATGAGGTGCTGCTATTTAGCAGGCAGCAGGCCAAATAAAATCACTTCTGCTTTAAGTACCAAATGTTAGCAGACACTCCACACTTAACATCTCTTAAGTATCTTTCCAGGGTGGAGAGAGATTTATCTAAGTCATCAGGAGCTGTTTGATGCACCTATTATATTTGGATGTCATCAGCATAAAGACAGTAATTAAGATGGTGCTTGTAGAACCAACAAGCCAGCCAGGAGCACACACTGTGCATGTTAAACAGGACTGTCCTGCCTGGAAAAACCTGGATTTCCAGGCTTGTCACTACCCTAAAAATCCTAACCCAGAATTTTAAGGAATAAAGGGAAAAAAAAATAACTGAGCAAAATTAACCACTAATACATTTTTCTTTTATCCTATAAAAATAAGTAATGTGGAACAGATGATTATTACTCAGTCTTGCCTTGGGTCTAAGAAAACCTGTGGTTTATGATGTCAGGTGTTCCATTTTTTCAGTGATTTTTTTTTTACATTTATTTTACTATCTGCCAAATAGTTATGTGCACAAGAAATACTGAAATCCTATTCATGTTGAATCAATCAAAACTCCTAATAACTTCATGGAGTGAGGGAAAAATTAGAAAAGGAACACACACTTTTTGGACTTATAAACTGCTTATTTTGCAGCTCTACTTAATTATTGCTATCTAATTAGTTATCCACTACATAAAAGTGGAGATTAAAGAGATATTTCTCCTCTCAGGAACGAAAAAGTCTGTTTAAAACTTAGAATTTAACCTTCACTGACCTGCTGAGATTTGTTCCAGGCTTTCCTACAAACAATTGTTTTGTATGTCATAGGTATGAACTATTCAGCAACTGTCCACATGTCCCTAACCTTTAAAATGTGAAGAAAAAGTTTAAAAGAAATTCGGAGGAATAGATTAATTTATTCTACTCCCTTTTTAGGTTACTGGTGGGTTTTTGGTCTGCTGGAATTTGCATTCTTTTAATTAATTGCAGTGGGAGCTGTGCAGGGGAGAGGGGATTTGGGGAAAAGCTCAAAAACAAGCAAGTAAAGCAAAAGACTCAACTTGAACTGAGTTCTGTTTCCTTTTCTATGAGCAATATAATGTGCATTTAATATATTCAATACTAACTTTAACCTTTATATATTCACATGAATAAAAATGTATTTAGTCTGACAGGTTTTTTAGTTTTATATAAATAAAAAAAAATGTGTTTTTAGATTTTTTTCTGCAGTTGAGCAGAAATGCTCTTCCTTAATACTCTTTCCTTCTTAGTGGTGTCTAGATATGAATCTGATAAAAAACAGGAGCTTGTTTTGCACGGAATAAAAAATTAATCAGATTTTTCATTAGTTTTTTATTATTTTTCACTGCTGCTGTGCCTGTTTATTTTAAAAACCTGAAAGTTCTTTAAAACTGTTATATATACACCACAATATAGCTGAATAGGAAAGAAAAAACAAAAAAGAGGAAGAAAAATGAAGAGAATGTAATGGTGTTAATTTTTTTAAAAAATGAGATGGAAGCAGGATGGCACCTTCACCTGTCCTAAAACCATGGGAATGTCATTATTTAATATTCTGGAGCCTCTTTGTTTTTTCCTAGACAGCAGAAAGTAGAAAGTAGTAAGAGAAATTAAGAGAATTCCTTATGTAATAGTAAGATAAATTCCAGGGAGAATTTTAACTAAGATTATTAATCCTAGTCTATGGAAGTATTGTACTTCTCAGCCTTTAAAAATACAAGGCCAAGAATGGAGTATCTATCCCATTTATATGGGGAAATAAAATTAAAATATCAGTAAATAACAGTATGTCAAATAACAGTATGTCAACAGTGCCCATAACTGCTAAGAAAATCCTGTTTGAGCAGCATTTTTCACACAAACTGACTTTACTAAATAATTCCTTCAGAAGAGAACCCAATCTCTGTTTAGAGAAAAAGCATTCCCTACCTCCAATAAAATAAGCAGATTGCTGTTAAAGTGTTATCACATTTCTAATAATTGTGAAGTATTTTCATGTTAAGTTTGAGAAACAGCAACATAAACTTTCCATGCCTGCAATAAATTTAGTTAAATTCAATGTAATGTGAATATCAGAGAATTATTCACAACTCATACAGAAAACTGTCTGAACACTCTGAGGACAAAGTATATTTTCACTTCATCTTTATTCTCCTACAGTACACAAGGGCAAATGAGGATTTATGAGAGAAATACATGAGGAAGTAGCTTAAGTGAGCCTGACTCAACAAATATTTATATAAATACATACAAGGTTACTAACACTGCACTTGATAGTGAAGATTAATTTCTAGAAAACAGCAAGAAATATCTTTTCTCAGGCTTCAACATGGGCAGGAGCTGCTACATTTTTTAAATGAAATCCAGCCAAGTACCTGTTTTTTAGAGAAAGGATTGGGAAGATCCTTGTAATTCTATGAAAAATCTGACAAATATTTGGTATAAACACATTCCAACACCTTGTCTGTGAGTGATTTGAGCCATTGATTCTGTACTACATGTAAGAGAAGGACAAGGACAGAGTTAACAAGATTATTATTGTTGTTATTGTTATGTTCTTGAAGTAAAAAGCTTGCTAGTGTGAAATCAGAATCCCTTCTTTTCAAATGGGTTTAAAGTTAAATAATCACAACATGCATTTAGACTTAGCCCACAAGTCCTGCAGAATTCCAAAATGACCATGTAGAATATTGAATTAAAATGTGAATTGTACAATTCTGTTGTCACACAATGTTAAATATGTTAAAAAATCCAAGTCTTTAGAAACCCCTAACCTCTTTTTTTCTCTCTCTCTGTCTCTTTTCCCCTCTCTGCTCTCTTTTCTATCCCCCTTAGGTAGGAGCACTTACCCTTTTTTATCAATAAACAGTTCTCAGATATAATATTTGCCACATTCACACTTCATTTTCGTCTGAGTAATCTATGAAAAAGAATTCTATCAGAAATAATTCTCCTTTTACAGTGGGATGGGGCAGGTGCTCACAATGTTCTACCTCCAATTTCCCTGGTGAATTCTCCATTCACAGTCAAAACTCCAGAGATATTCCAGACAATAACCTCACCTGCTCATACTGACAGGGTCATGCCAGCCCTTTTCCTGCTGCTAATCCCTCAGGTTTTCAATGAAGACCCAGAAGGAGTGTGCAGACATTGTTTGCATTTTATGATTTTGGGTTTTTGTGACAGTCAGGATGTTCATGAACATAGTTCAGACCAATATCAGAGATTCACAGAATCATTAATGGTGGGAAAACCCCCTAAAGTCATCAAGTCCAAACATCAATCCAGTGCCATAGCCACATGTTTTTTGCACATTTCCAAGGACAGGAACTCCACCAGCTCCCAGGGCAGGTACCAGGATTGTTTCACCTTTCAGAATACATAAATTAATAACATACTGTATCTTTAGTTTCTGCATGTTAACCAGCAAACCCATCAAGGTATTTATAAATTTCTGACTGACAGAAAACTCTCTGTGCATTCCCTGATTCTCTGGCACCGTGTCTGTCAGAGAGGTAAGACAGTCTAGCCTCCTAATGAGGATCCTTGCAGTACAAATCAAAAGTCTCTGAAAACTCTGGGAGAATCAGCTCCTGTAATGCTTTGTTCTCCTGAATTCTAAATAATGCTTTAATCTTGGATTGACAATTTTTTTCAAGTTTTTTTCTCAGTTTTAAAAATCACATGTGACAATTTTGAAGGAACATTGACAGTCTCTGAATAAACTCATAATAACTGTAATTTGTTATGAAAACAAACAAGCATTTTTTTTTTCTTTACAGAATCCTTGAGAAAGTGAGTTGTCAAATAAACTAATTGAGCTCTTATCTCTGAGCATTAAAATATCACAGAGATCACCCCATGTCTTAAACATCATGTGAGCTGCACCATCAGACCACTGGTGAAGTCATATATTGCTAATCCATGGCCCAATATTTTCATTTTCTTGTTAGGTAGCATCACAAATATGCTAATTTTCTACTCTAGGTGTCACTTTCCTAATCATGCCAGTGTGATCTATATCAGTTTTTCTTAATTTCTCTATGTTTCTCTTATTTCTAATTTGTGTAGGGACAAAAATCTAAATCCTGATGATCACTGTAGCAGCTGCTTCATCTCACTTGGGGTGTTTGGTATCCTGATAGCATTTTCCTGTAGCTGATTACTGAGTTTTAATGGTGCAGTAAATTCAGGAATACTGTAGACTAAGTGCCTTTCTTAGAATAATAAGTATCTTTCTATAAAACAAAAAAATCAAAAGGAAAACTCAGTCTCTATGTTCTTACTAACTCCTTCTCTTACCAATTTAAACAAATCTCATATGTACACAAGAAAATAGTTTCTGTCGAATTCTTTGAAAAAAAGGCATCATCTACAGTTTAAATTTACATTTTGTTCTAAAGAATCACGATTTTTTATTTCAAGGGCTTGTTTGTGTTCACAGAATTATTTCTATGGTGATGCCACACTACAGAAAATAACACTGTCACATCAGTGAACACTTGGGAAATTCAAACTCTCTGAAAATGTGAATCCCTTTTGCAGTTTCTGTAGCCCTGTACTGCTCCTTTTCTGCACATATTTAAATAGCAGAACCCCTGGAACTGTCCAAGGTCAGTTGGACAGGGCTGGGAGCACCCTGGGATAGTGGCAGCTGACCCTGCCCATGGCAGGGGTGCAGTGAAATTATCTTTAAGGTCCTTCCAACCCAAGGTGTTCTCTGGCTCTGTAGATGATTGGCACAACTGTCCCCTGTGCCCAGTTTGCAGAGGAATTTAGATCAGGGCTGACATATGCAGAAACCTGAGTGTAAGCCCCCAGAGAAATCTGTGGCACAAAATTCAGGTGATAATTAGGTGTGCACCACATTTAGCTGCAGTTGGAGGGGGGAGACTTGGATCTCAGTTTTAGAGACAGGTTCTGACATTCTGTCCAAGCCCATCTTAAATCTGCAGCAATTCCACCCCATGACCTGTTTCCTGCTTCTATTTTTTACTGAACATCTAGTTTCTACTTTTCCTCTTGTGTGAACAACATAGTGCCCAAACTGACACATCAAATAAAGGAGGAAGTGATACTTATATTTGGTCTTAGTTACTAAAGTTTTTGCCAAGAGAATACTAAAACAAAGTCAGCAGATAACTATCTGACTATCTATTAAAGATGTTTATTTTAATTAATTTATCCAAACTCTTTTCTGAGGTCACCATTTGCCTTGTAGCCATGTGGAATCAGAAACATTTCTCTTTATTTACTCACTGGGGTTTATTTGATTTCAGATTGGCTTTCAACATTTCAACAAGGGCATGTTATTTCTGCCTGAATTTCAGAGGGCATAAAAGAATTAATTAACAATTGGCAACAACCATCAGAGAACTCATTTCCTCCTTTGAAGGAGAAAAATAAATCTGTTGCCACTCTTGCTTCTGCAACGAGTTGAAGATTGGAGGTCTTGATGTTGATAAGGTTGGGCTTGATGATCTTGGAGGTCTTTTCCAAGAAATCTTTCTATTTAGTATTTCCAGTTATCATTCTTTCTAAAAGATTCTGCAATTGTGTAACTTGCTGAAGCTTTTATGTCACTCTGAAATAAATTGTTTTGTTTTGTGAAATATGTAACCTCTGGAACACGTGATCCTTCTTAATGTAAATGTTCTGTAGAGACAGAATTGCTGCCAGGTCTAACAAAATATCACCTGATAAATATATTTGTCCCTGTCTTATCACAGTAAATATTCCAGGGTCAAACCCTGACCCCACCTGCACAAATCTTGATCACAAATGCACCCCCTGGCTTAATGTTCAACAGGGAAACAAAAATGTTCATCAGCATAATTGCTGCCAGAGAACTGTAATTCAATCTTCATCTTCTGGTACATTTAATGGGTTCAATGTCTACTATTTAAAAAATAAATATCAACAAGACAAAGTGTCACTGGCTTGACATCCATTTTTAGTAATGTGAAGGATAATAATTTCCAAATGGGTTCCTAATTATGAATTCTGCCCAAAACACATCCCATGTTTATAAGGTAAATGGACAACTCTCTGTCCTTGTACATGTTTTAAGAGCAATAGGAGAGAGGCTGGCTAACCTGGTTATGAAAACAGAAGTTTTCAGTGTACCCTTCTGTTCTGAGTTACTCATAACATACAACACTGCTTTTTATAGCCACCTTCTAGAGAAAAATCTCATCTAGGACGAGTGCAAACACTTCAACAATGAACCTCAGCTGAGATAAAGCATCAGGTTAGAAGCAGGAAGATGAACTGGTTGGTTTGTACTCAAGGAGGGGGACATGGAGACATTTAAGTAGTTTCCATATATTGATATTACTTTTAAGGGCCATCCAAAACACTGAACAGTCTCATAAATTCTTTCAGGTATTAACCATCCTAAGAGCACCTTAAAATTCAGCTTTGGCATTAAATTTCCTCAAGTAGCTTTTATTTGTGACCTGAATTAACATTTAATGTTTGTTTCAGTGTAGAGTTTTCCATATATCAAGGTTTCTCTACAGATTGTTAAAAGTTCAGCCTGGCATCTGCTTTACCTGATGTTCCACTGATTTACATTGGAAGTTTTTCAATAACAAATATTTCTCAGACAAGAAGATGGTATTAAATCTAGCAACTCCTAGAAACTTTAGTTTGCTAATAACATTTACAGTGTATGTTGCCACATTCTATTTTAGTGGTTGATTTGGAAAAATTATATGAGTAAGAGTATTTTGAAAGTAATTTTGAAGCCATAAAATTAATGAAAAGTAGAACTCAGAACCAACAACTGACATTTTACTAGTTTTACATGTTGTCTGAGTGAGCATAGACACTTCTCTGTTTTTTGAGCAAGCTTCTCCAAATTTCCAGTGGGTTTGGAGCTGGAACAGGGAAACATCCTGGTTTCCTTTTAGATTGTCTGTGGTTAATGAAGTAAACATGTTTTTATGAAATTAATTTTTCCTTCAAATCTATAAATAACATTTATACTGTGGATATTAATTAAAGGAAGTAATAGAAGTGTCAGATCAAGTCAGAGGAGAGCCACACAGAGGTCAGAGGACAAGAACACCTTTTTCATTTATAGGAAGTCTGAGGGAATTGAGGTTCTATAGCTTGGATAACAAGAGGCTCCTGGGGAAATTTATTCCAGTCTTTTGATGTGCAAAGGAGCTTTAAGAAAGATGGTAAAAAACTTTTTACCAGAGCCTGGAGTGCCAGGAAAAGGGACAATGGGGGATTTAAACCAAAGGACAAGGGATAGGTTTGCACAGAATTCAAGACAGAAATTTTTTATGATGAGGACACTGAAACAAAAGTTGAGGTTGCCAAGAGAAGCTGTGGCTGCCCCATGTCTGGAAGAGTCCAAGGACAGATTGGACAGGTCTTGGAGCAGCCTGGGACAGTGGAAGGTGTCCCTACCCATGGCAGGAGGGGAAGATTAGATTATCTTTAAAGCCCTTTCCAACCCAAACTATTCTATCAATTTCATTTTCCATGGTAGCATCCACTGATTCCCCCTTGTAATGTGATCTTTACTGATAAAAGGTGCCCCAAATTACTTATAACCTAGTAAAATATGAAAAAAAATAGTACTAAAATTGAAGGTTTCTACTTTTATATTTTAGAGATAAGACAGCTAAAAATCTTCCCTTTCTTGAGGTCTAACTTTGCATTCTCATGGAGCAGAATATTGCCAGCTACAATTTCAGTGCACACAGTCCCTGAACCCCATTTCTCTGATGTAATACAGGCAGAAAATATGTCATTTGAGTATTTTTGTCTGTGAATTATAAATGTCTTTCATAGATTTATCTGGTCATAGTCAATAAAGATTGATATGCAGTAAGAGCAACCCAGGCCACAGAAGTTAATATCCAGAGAAATACACTTGGAGTAATGTAACATGAATCAGTTTGTAATGCCATGTCTTATTTTTCTTGTTGTGCTAAAGTAAAAATTTAAAGATTGCACTCCTCTCTGCACTCTTTATAGATCTGGTCCTTCTCCCAGGGCTGCTCCTAATCCATTCTCTGCCCAGCCTGGTGTAGCACCAGCACTTGGCCTTGCTGAACTTCATTTGGCCACTCAAAAGCAAAGAAAATATGAACAGGTTTAGGATGTTAACACCTGCCTACAATAAAAAGGAATGTGAACTCCCTTGTCTTATCTTTTCTCACTGATATAAAATAGAAACATTCTTAGACTGAGATCTATATGCAGAGAGATTTCTGTCTGGATTTTCAAAGATTTTTAAGAAATCTTTGTTTGGAGTTTTGCTTCTTGAGTAGCCATGGAAAGGCAAGGTAAAGCACTATAAAGCTGAGCAGCTCTTCCATTCCTCTAATCCCAACCTGGAAATGCAAGAGCATGTAGCAAGTCCTGGGAAAACTTTTGTGCTGGATGTTTCCCAGCAGGAGAGATGGAATTCTCTGTCTGAGAAGGGCTCCTGCAGTGCAACACCTCAGAGCACTGAGCAAACACGAGGTGAGGACAAGCAGCTCTTGTCACTTATTCCCTTAATCAGAGCAGATGGCCATTGCCATTACCTCATTACTGCTAATTAAGGGATGGAGGAGAGCTTGTCTTGCCACAAATTGAAAGTAATGAGCGTGAGTAAGATGGTGGATATGTATCATGCAATGATTCATATAGTGATATAAAGCACAGCCAAAATATGTGCAATATATAAAAGAAACCCTGAAGCTTTTTAATTTAGGAATTTTGTTTTCTTATGCAAGCAGGGGAGGAAAAAAAGGAGGGTTAGCCAAATTGTGTTAGAGTTCCTTTATTAGTTTTCAGAGCTAAGGGACCTAACCCAGATCTCTCATGCCTTTGGGTTCTATATACACACTTCCTTGTGTATGAAAAAAAAATTGCCTGTGCTTTGCTTCCCTGTTCTTATTGATGTTTAATGATAATGCAGTACATCATGGAGCTTTCCTAATGTTTTTTTCTATACATTCTACTTGTTCAGCCAATTGATTCTTCAGCAGCTTTAATCTTCTCAGTCCCAAATGCTAGCTGATCTATAAAAGCCAAGATTTGGAAAGTGGCTGGGTTTTCATGACTTCAATAAATTAGCTGTGAGCAACTAATTTAGTTCAGAAAATGTAAATGCATCAGCAACACTCTGAACTGCTGATGTGTTGTCCACTGACACCAGGGGAATGGCTATTATTGACAGGCTTTGGAGCACACCTTCAGCAAAGAAAAAAAAAAAAAAAAAAAAGGCAGGACTGAACTAGAGAAGAAAAAGGAACAAGTTAATAGATTTACTTGTAATTCCCTTTCTCTGCTAGCCTAAGTGTGCATTCAACCTCTCTATTTCTGTTCATATTTTAAGTAATGTGATAATTCCTAGAAAAGGCCCAAGGAGGATTATGGATATCTGAAACTTAGAAGACTTACTGAGAAATGTATTGCAGGCACTACAAAAAAAAGTCCAAAACATTTCACAAACATCACAGTTTGTAAAAAAATCCAAAAAACAAACAAACCATCCTTTTCAGCTGTACTTGGTAGTTGCCACAAACTGATACTTGAAATCTTTGTCAGAGTAAATTGAATTTGCCAATGGATTTTTTTTTCCTGAAAAGTAGACCTGTGCAGCTCAGCTCCAGGCATTTCTCAATAAATGCACAGGAAAAAGCTCAGGTGAATATTTGACTGAGAAACATTGTCAAACTATCTGAAGAATTTCAGTGTAGGGAGGAAAAAATAAAAAATCCTGAGGAAAAAAATAAGAGTTTGTTTTCCTGGTTAAAATGTTTTCTGAGCAGATAGAACAAAAGGAGTCAAGGGGCAAAATAGTTGGTTTTACTGGTAAACATATTGTATTACTGTAGATTTCTCTCCCAGTCTACATGTTTTATTGAGTGTTTGCCAAAGGAGGAATGTGTTTTTGTCTCTCTCTGTATTCATCAGTAATTAATTTTAATCATAAAAGGATGGTTTTATGCTTACTGACTACCAAACTTAACTTTTGTTTTTAAAAACTGTCCTCTTCAGCAGTGAAAAAAGGTTATTTTTCAAAATACATGTCACATATGCATGGGAAGTTAACTGTCAAGACCTTGCTAAGGATTCTTTCAAATTGTCAATTTTATGCTAAAAAGTTCAAAGAGGCTTTGCAGAAAGAATCTGGAGATGGGATTTTAGAACCCTTGGGTAAAACATTAATAAAGTACCAGAGGTTTCATACCCAAAACCATTTGAGAAGATAGGTTGTCATTATTCTCTAGCACTGCAGCTCACAGACTGTGTTTTGCAAGATCAGGATCTGAGGGTTTAACAGAAAGGTGAAAATATGTCTGATTCTTAAATTGCATTGAACTGCCATATTTAGGGATTAATGCAGAGAACTGGAAAAGAAACCCCCATAAAACCTCACAAGAACCCAATCAAACAGTTCTAATAAATCATTGATCTTTTTGGATCATGGTTTTGCCTGGTTTTCTTCCTTGGGAAATCCAGCCTACAAAGGATGTCCTTGTCCAACAAAATCATGGTACTGAGAACTGGGTGGAAGCATGCTTCAACCTGAAAAAGGTGCATTTTTAAAATTTATCCACTGTCCAATAAATAATGCAATTAATAAAACAGCTCTAAAATAATATTTTCAGGAAGTAATCATGGCACGAGATAAGATTATCTCCATATCTATTCACTGAAAATTCTTTACTCATCCAGGCTGGAATTAACCATTTTACAAAAAAAAACATTTAACCTTATTTTTGTCCAAGTGATGACACCAGTCTGACTCGCCCATCCTGGAGTTAAACACTGGGGAAAAACAATAATAAAAAAATAATTCTGATTGAGATCTGTAGTCTAATCATTAAAATTATCATTATTAATCTAAACAAACAATTTTTTTTTATTTGTATAAGCACATTTGATTTGCCATCCTTTGAGGAGTGATGCAAAACAGGTATCTATTTGCACTAAACACTAAGTTTTTAGGGTTCCTTCCTGGATTTATGTTTATGGTCATTACCCTTCAATCTCAGGCCCTAACAATTACATTTTGTTTCCAAAACATGCAGCCTTCCCATTTTTACACTCATTCTTTCTCTGAAAGTCTTGTGGAATGTCACTAATGGAGCATTTGTGTCATATAAATTAAATGGAGAAACAGCACAGTGTCAGCAGAACACAAAGAAGGATCCAGGATTAGAGCTAAGCAGATAGCTTTCATTAGAACTCCACCTTTTTAAGGGTTGTTTTGAAAAATTACAGGACTAAAAATGAAATTGCTGATTTGTTTTCCTCTTTCTTGCTAATTTTAACAGGTAGATAAATGCGAGAAACATTTGTTATGTTCACTGCTCAGTAAATTGTGGATAAATTCTCAGTGTTACTGAAAATTCCTGGGAGGGAGAGGTGAAAAAGGAAGTCCTTTTTCCACCCCTTCCAATCACAGATAAAAAAACCAAAAAAACAAAAAAACAAAAAAAAAAAAAAAAAAAACACCAACAACAAAAACTTTTTTTAAAGAGAGTTTATAGAAATAATTTTCCTCGTGAGGTTATGAATCAATGATTCCTTGCCCTACCAGAACAACCCTTGTGGCAGTGGGGTACAGTTTTATATTTCAGCAATTTTACCTTTCTGATATTCTGCTAATCCAGAATTTCTGCCCTTCCATCAGTTTGGCATCCCTGGCTTGCTGGAACAATGCCAGGGGACATCTCTTTCATTATCAACCCAATCACTGAAATGTGCCAAAGCAGATGTTCTTAAGACATTGATGGGTTGGGAAGAAAAATGATGAAGGAAGCTAGTAGTGGCAAAATCCCAAGTAAGTTTATTTTTCAGCTTTGAAAGAAGACAAAATCATGGAATAACAATATCTGCAGGTCCCCAAAGCAAGAGACATTAATCCCAAGTTTAAAAACCTTTGCTATCCTTTTGAAGAAAGCTTACAAGTAATAGTTGGGGCAGGGTGGTTAAAGAAGACATTTTTGAAGGGGGGGTTGTGGGGAAGGGATAGAATTTATTCAGTTATTGCTTTTTGTCAGAATTCATAGATGGATCATGGCCACCACTTGGGGATTTCAGTCAGCTTGCAGAATTCACTCATTTTCTGAAGAGCTCCTAAGTATTCAGCAGGCTGCAAACAGCAGCTATCCCATATGACTTCAGCATATTGGTTTTTATATCTATGCCATAGATCCTCAGTTCAAAGAGAATTTTCCCTCATTAGACTGTAAATAATTGATATGTCTATTGATTTTGTTTAATGTTTTTTTCTTAATTTGTTTTCTTTATCATGAACTTTATGTAACAGTGGGAACAACATATTGTGATTGTCATGAAAGGTTACTCAGGGGAAAATAAAATTCTTCCAAGTCTTTTCAGAAGTCTCATCACATGTATGCTTATCTCTGTTGCAGAAGTTGAATGGGAACTAAGCACCCATTTTATTCTTTAAATGTTAAAAACCAAAACAAACAAATGAAAATACAAACAGAAACACACAAAACCAAACAACCACACACAACACCCAAACAAAAATTAAGAAAAAAACCACACAAAAAAACCCAAAAAACAAAAAACAAAGAAAGGAAAAGCTGCTACTCTGCATGATAATCTTGTCTGAACAGAATCCACATGACCCTCCTTGACTTCAGAATGCTTAAAAAAAACACCCCAACAAACAAACCAGCCAAACACCTGCTGTGCTTTAATTCTGTTTTGCACTATCCATTTCTTCATTTTCAGCTCACCTGTAACAGCAACAAATCTAATTCTGTAGCAAGAAAATACAGGGTGGTGCATGTGATGTGCTCAAAAATGCTCTTCTCCAAACGAAATGTTCCAGGAAAAATGGCCAATGACACAGGATCAGATTAATGATTCCAAAGAGATCCAGGTTCTCTCAGCTTTTCTGCTTTTCCTTCTGCTCCAAAAAGACCAGTGAGCTCTTGCTAGGGGCTCACTCTGAGTAGTCATCACTCAATGGATACATTTGTCTTACCAGCCTAAATAATAGCAAATTCCATGTCCAATCCATTGGATTGTTATCCAACAGCACTGGCTGGACACCGAACAATTACATGACACTGGATATATCCCAACATCTTTCTGAAATCAAATTTATTCTGTTTGCAAAGCTTTTTTACATTTTTATACAGCCTGCCTTAATTTATCCAAATCAGGAAATTCCAGTTTTCTCAGTTGCTGCTAAAATTAGGAGTTAGGACTTATGGAAGTTTATATTTTAGAACAGGTTTGTGCCTAGCTGAGATGATGATGGATTGTGCAGATATCTTGAACAAGTTGCTGTTACCAGGTTTGTAAGTCAGGCTAACAAGAAAGAAGCAGCAATGAAGGAACAAGAATACACCATGTCAATTTGGCTTCCTTCTCCAAAGAATCCAAGAGCCAAACAGTGACCCCAAAACACTTAAGCAGCAAATCTTGGCAGTATTAAAAAATATAGCTTCATTTTGTAATATATTCCTGAATAAAAGTACTGAACTTCAAAGAGATGATTTTTTAAAAAATAATTTTCAGATTTTCTTTGCCTTTTTCATGTTTGAGACTGAAGCACAGGAATGCTTTCTCTCCATTTTGTTTTGAGCTGCCTTTTCCTTTTCATATTGGCCTGGCACGATGTTTTGTTGTAAAGTGACTTTTCCTGCTTATTCTCCAAACTCCCACTGCTCTTGTCTTGGTTACAAACATAAGGATATAAGCCTGAAAACTCCTGCTGCTCTGTATTGGGTCATGATCTTGCTCCAAGTTTCACAGGCAACCCACAGTTCTTGGATTTGGCAGTGTGGAAGAGCAAATATTCCAGGTATTGATTAGCTTCTCAGAAAGTAGTTGCAGAACAAAAAAAAAAAGGGAGAAAAAAAAGGAAAATGGAAGTTATTTTAGGCAGAAATGTGACTTTTTAAACAAGGAACTATGGTGAGGCAAGGGCTAGTTTAATTTTTAAATAATAGTGGAGACAAAGGTTTAAAAATAGGAATTAATAAGGCAAAGTTATAGAATATTACCTCACAGGTGTTTTTTTGGATTAAAAAAAGGTCACCTTGTTACATAGATTTAGTATCAGTTTATATAACTGCACAGGGAGTGATGCACTAGAAAAATAGTCCTGTGGCAAGTGAGTTTATATTTATACAAAAAAGATATGAACATGTTTACAGTCAAGCCTACTTTTTTACTTAAAAGGAAAAATCCATTCTAGGTCTGCCTTCTAAGAAAAATATATTTCTAGCTCTCTAATTCCTGTTACAGATTTGCAGTTCATTTCTACAGCTCAAATAAAAGAGACCATCTAAGTGACTCATGATATTTTTCAGAACATGGTCACAGTGAGAAGTGGTTTACTTCCAAGCCAAGGAAGAGGAAAGTGGAGAATCATTTTAAGCACAATTCAGAATCACTGCTTTGATTGCAGGGCAGGGAAGAAAAATGCCCCCTTTGGGTTGTGTCAGCAGCAATTTAAATTGACCCTGCAAAGCTCATCTGGAAGATGGAAAAATGAGTGTTAGAGTTTTTTGACTGGACAGGAGCAGGAAATTCCTGGAGAGGAGTGGCTGATCATGACACACCCATTGCAAGCCCAGATTAGGAAAAAAGGGTGAAAAATCCAATTTTTGTGAATAACCTCTTGATATATTCTCCAGGTGGAGGGATGTTAGTTGATTATGTCCTTGTGATAAGATGGGAAAGTGAAGTACAAATGTGTTACCTCTGGCAAGGGGCAGAGCTGGCCATGGCTGATTTACACAGAACACATAAAATGAGAACAGCCCCACCACGTGTGGTGCACATTTTGTGCCTGTGCACATTTTTGTGTATTTATGTATTTGTGTACAAACAAGCTCTATCCATAATCAGCAGGTCACTGATGAATAGATGTACTTGGTTTTGCTTACAACTTATAATTAATATTTTGTCATTTTCTATCAGCTTCTTATGCTCAGAGGTGCTATCATGGGCATTTAAATGATGAAGTGAGTTTGTCATAGTCCCTGCAGCCATGAACATTTTAATTGTTGATGCACGTGGAGAGATGATTGATGTGAAAAGGAATTCAGAGGAGTAAACTATTGCACCTCAAACATCTCCATCCCATATATCACTCTGCACACAAAAGCTCACCAGATTAGCCTTGTTTAAATATTATTTGCATTTAAATTGCAGGATGGTTATAGACTGTGTATTTTATGAAGGAGGCTAAATGCTAAAGCCAGCAGTTACATATTCCTCTAAACACAGATCCACAGGTGCACTTTGAAGGCTGAGTTCTAAGCAGACTGCAGAGTCAAGGACATGAGAGGAAAATCTCATTTGATTTCTGTAAAGTCAGGGGGTGGGACACAGGGCAGGGATGCACTGACTCTGTTCTGAGCTGCCAACAAAGGGAAATATTCCTTGTTCTTGTGAGAAGTGCCTTTGTAAACACATCTTCATTCAAATATTGTACAGCCTTAATAGATTTTTTATGCACTGGATTGCTCTGTTCTTTTGCAGTTAACTTCAAAATGCTGTGCAGAAGGGCACTGTGCTGATAGACTGCTACCAAGTCACTTCTACCCAGAGCTTCAGTAATGAAGCCTCTAACTGCATATTGATGCTAAATACCATTGTTAGGAAGCCCAATTATATTTTTTCCATGCTCACTGGGAAGAAGTGCAGTAGGTCACTCATTCTGAATAACAAATCAGCTCCTTAGTCTTCCCCAGAAAGAATTCATTATTCAAAAAATGCATTTTTTGTTTTCATTTTTTTCTAAAGGTTGCTGTAAGTTTTATCAAAACACGCTTTTCTTTTCCAGGGCTTTCTAAATTCAGTGCCAAGTGCCTAAAATGTATATTACCCTTGCAAAAGAAAATAGGTTCCATTCAAAAGGTTAAGAAAAATAGAATTTAAATTTCTCTGTGTGGGCTAAAATCTGCAGGGTTTCACTTTGTTGTGCTAACAAAGGACAATGTATTGTAAAATGACTCTTGAAATTTGTTAGGGGAGGGGAGGGAATACTCTTGGAAGAATGATAGTATCAAGCACCTCCTTTGGAATCATGTCTGCTAATTCAGAGTTTTATTGATGAGATCCTGGAAAACCCTGGCTGACAAAGAATCTGGTCTTAATCCAGAAAATAATGAAAGAATGGAGTATCTGTGGGGGCAAAAAATGTGCCTGCTGGCAAAGGTGATTATTGAAACACTTCATCAAGAGAATGAGGCTGTGCCACTGGCATGCTGGCTGGGACTTGCAGGGCATCAGGACCAGAGCTTGGGAAATTGTTCATGATGAAGGAAGAGCTCATTTAAGAAAGATGAGATCTTTTTTCCATTAAGTTGGAGAATCACTTATTGGAAATGTTCAGCTACAGAATTGTAATAACTCACAAACAGCTCACAGGAAGTTCTTCTGCTCCATCAGGCAGGAAAGGTTTGTGTAAGGCAGAGGGTTTGTGACCTGTTTGCTCAGGCCATGGGGTTACTGTGCCTGCTCACACCTTCAAGACAAACTGCATCAATGACACCTCTCTGCAGCAGGCACAGCAGCTCCTGTGGATATGATTAACAGGGAAATAATTCCATGGTCCCATGTTTTCCCCTTGCCATTCCTCTATCTTCCAATTTATTTAGGGTCTGAGCCTCTCACTCTTCCCACACCTGATGTCAGTGAGTTTGCAGTCACTGCTGGAATGAATTCTGACCATTCTGAGTAATTTGAGAGTGGGAGGAAGAGCCCAGAGCTGGACTGAAACATGCTGAGAGAATGAGAGGATCGGGATTCCTTCTTCCTGCAGGGTCTCCCTTCACTCCATGCCCATCCCACTCCCTTTGGTGGCTCAGAAGCCCAGGCAGAGCATCTGGAACAGGCTCTGCTCCCCCAAGAAAGTTGGTATAACCTAACAAATCCAGAGTGCAATTTCATGTCTGTGTTTACAGAAGGTGGGGGGAGTTCCTTGAGCAATGCATGTGAAATGTTTGTAGAACTGTTGAGACTCAGTAAATTATTATTAACCCTGGTAATATTCCAAAAAAGTGTCTGCTATTTATTTGTGTTTCAGGGCTGCTTCCCAAAATAATAGGCAGCATATAAAGTCAAGGGCACTGGGTTCACTGATGCACCAGCTGCTCTCCCAAGTGGAATTCTTTACAAACAGCCAGTGATATGCTCTGCACTAAGTTTAAAGCATTTTTTTATTAAACTAGGAGTGCTGGAATTGTGTATATCTCCTGGTATTTCATTAAGGTTACTGGCCTTGTGTCCAGGGGGATAATAAGATGCCAAAAGGCTGCAAGAAATGCAAATAAAAATGATAGGTAGTCCTGGGACTGTTATTTGCAATACTGTATTATTTTAATTCTCTAGCACTAGCATTGGCTTGAGAACAGTAGGCTAAAGCTGAGAGTTACTGATGCATATCCTCAACCACAGGGACAAGACTTTTTGGTGTGCTTTTTAAACCATTTTTAAACCATTTACTAGTGCTCTATGCCAGTTTGGAGTAGACTTTCAGGTTATCAAGTTCTAGGCTGCTTTAGAAAGCTCAGTTAAGAATGCCAACATCAGTGGGGGAATAAAAGTTGACATCAGTGATTATTTGAAATCCTATTTGTGGTATGCACCAGCTAGTTAAAAAATAAGGGGTTAAATTAAATATTTATGTTAACTCTAAGGCTTAGCATTATCATTTGCATTTCTAATTTACTTTGAATTAAAGGAAGAAAACTTATAAAGGTATTTCTAAATTACATTTGTAAGAATAGACAGGTCAAAAAATAATATACCTATGTAATATAATGCATTCCATACTTATTACATATTATATATTATTAAATTTTACAAAAGTAAAAAAAAAAACTAAAAGACAAACTGTATTTAACTATTCTATACCACAATGGGAAAACTTCTGCAGGACTCCCTGCAGAATCCCTTCTAGGTTTCATTCTTGCACACATTCCCATCAAAGTGATACAATGCAAAATGAAGTAAAAAGGATTAAACTTCCTTTTAAATGCCTAAAGAGATTGTCAGCTGAAAACTTTGTGTTCTGGATTTAGAATTCACAGGCCACATGGAGACGTGTGAGTGTGAAAGTTTCAATCATCTGAATGTGTTATTTTCTTACATTTCCCTGTTCAAGCATCATGCACTATTTGATTTCCTAGAAGAAAACCCATCCCTTCCAAATTTAGTCAATTTGTTGCTTTTTCAAATGTAGCATGTTGGCCCTTTTTTAATTAAAAACAAATTTCACCAAACCCAAATGCCTCATTACACATCACCTTCAGGAATGATAGACAGCAGCAGCTCATTAAAACAAGTGATTTATATAGACATAAGTAGATTTAATTTATAATATGCTTAAAAGTGGTGCCAAGTCACTCAAAAAATAATTCCTGTTTTTATGAGATCCGTGCCCTCTGCTTCACCCCCCCTCCTCAAATAGAGAATTACTAGGAATTTTTGGGTTCTAACCTTGAACAGACAACTCATTTCCAGGATAGATCTTGACAAAATACATTTGCAGAGCAAGCATGATTGAAAATGTTTTCTGATTACTGTGGCTTCTTTCCAGTTTTTTTGTGACTTTTGTAGACAAGTTTTTCCCTACTTGTAAATTTTCTTTCAGTGCTCCACTGGTGTGTTCTTTGCTTTCTGCTGCTGCTACTGAGGACCAATATTTTCTCCAGCACAGTTACCAATCCTTCTTTTGGTTTTAATATTCTTTCTTGAGAAGAAATAAGCTTAGCAGGATTTCAGAGCCCTCAGCAAATCCCACTCTCCAGCTAGCAGGATGATGGCTTTTCTGCCTACACATTTCTAAACAACAATACTTCTGCATTTTCCTTGCTCATACAAATCACCAGAAAGTTTTATACAGTGTAATTTTTTTTCCCTGCTTATGAGAGAGGGATAGAATTGAATCTGCCAAGATTTAAAAAAAGTTTTTAAAGGGCCCTGCCAGTTCACAGTGGGAAATAAGTTGTTTTGTTACTGTTGTAATCCCTATAATATTTTTTGATCTTATTATTTTGGGTGGTTTTTATGCATAGAAGTAAAACCAGCATCTATGTACATGTTACTTTTTGTAGTGTCTACCATTTTTAAAAACTCCAGTGTTTAAGCAGATGGGAAAAGCAGAATTAGTGCTTTTCTAATCCCCTAGGAAAAAGGCATGGGTTTTATTCCACAATTTTCTTCTAAGCTGGTCAATTTTCTTTACAGTTATAATTTCCTCGTTAAGAAAGGGAAATAATTTTCCTTTTCCAGTCTCAGAAGCTTCCTTCCTTCCTTCCTTCCTTCCTTCCTTCCTTCCTTCCTTCCTTCCTTCCTTCCTTCCTTCCTTCCTTCCTTCCTTCCATTATTTCTATTTCATCCATAGAGAAATTGAAAACTTGCTTTACATGGATTATGACTATGATTATGGAAGAGATGAGAAATGAAATCTAGAAGTATTCCTGGTTTTATTTGTGGGATTTTTTTTCCCCTTTTCCTGTCAAATGAAAACCCTATCTTATTTTCATCTTCATATTCCCTTCCTGCTTCTTATTGTGTAAAAATCCTAAAGTATTGGGAATTTTAAACCTCCACATTGGCTTGAATGACATGGCTCTGGTTCAGCAGCCTCTTCTAGAAGCTTATTTCTAGTTGTATAGAATAAACCATAAATAACTAATCCCCATTAAAATCATAATAAAGAGCCTAAATAAAGTAAAAAATTTCTGTCCAACAAGCCTTCTCTCTGGGACAAATCTTCAGAATCTAAAAAAATCCCAGGGTTTACTGCTTCCAGAGCTCTGGAATCCTTCTGCTGACAATGTGCTCAGCATTCATTTGAAAAGCAAGCCAAACTGCATCATGAATTTTTCAAGAAAGCAATGGAAACATAGGATTTATGATCATTGACTCTTGCTGAAGGCTGATCCTGTAGATCTGTATTTGTCATTTCAATTGCACAAAGTCATTTTTCAGTTTTTCATGACTGGCTGAAGGGTTAGAGTGCCAATGGAAACATCAGGTTGAAATAACAGATGTCAGAAATATTGCACCAGGAGCCAGGAGCTACTTTAACAGACCTTGTAAAATATTGCTCCTACTTATACTGAACATGGGGGTAAGAGCATTTTTTATTTGCTTTTTAAGTCAATTGGCACTTTGTCTCAACTGGAACCATAGGTTGTACAGGAATTTCAGTTTCCCAGTGCATGCAAAGTTTTGTTTTCAAGGCAGTGAGCTACTTGCATTGGCTTTTGCTGAACAATAAATAAATTGGCTATTTAAATTTCCTTGAATAGTATAAAAGCATTGTATCACTCCTTTATAGCTGTTTCACAGAAAATATTTAATTCTTGCTCTCTCTTGCATTCATTTCAAGAAAAGCTATTAATTTTCTTTCCAGTTGTACTTTTAACAGGGAAGCAGAAAAGTTAAGTTGGAGACTTAAAGGGGAAAGTGTCATGTTAAGGAAGCATTATTTCCAATTAAAAAAAAAAAAAAAAAATATAGATTTTTAAAAAAATCAGAAAACACACAAAAAACTTAAAACAAACAATAAACCCCCCCCAAAAAAAAACCCAAAAAAACCACCAATACAAGCACCATGAGCCAACACTAATACTGGGAGTGATAACCCAGCCTTGGATCCATCTCCCAGCCCATCCCAGAAAATTCCTTGGTCACAAATTACTGCTGCTGCTGTGATTTATTGTGCCCTTCAACAGAAAAACACAAAGGAAAAAAAAATAATGTAAAAAAATTTAAAATCCTCATATTCCTTACTAAAATAATTTTAGATTTTATTCTTCAATTACATGTTTTGCCATTGGTTTCCTTTCTTAACAAGGTAACTACACTGAGTTAGTTAATAAATAATTGTATATTATAGATAGCCTAATTTATGTCATTCCCAGGCTGGAAAGGACAACAGTCTCAGGCACAGGGTGAGATTGTTGAGGTGTCTGATCCTGGTGGATCCCTTAGAGCTCAGGATATTCCATGTTTCTGTGATATTAATTTTAAACATCTGCACATTTTTCAGTTCACAAGAAGTTTCTGTTACCTATTATGCAGCCCCCATTATTCTTTCTTTGCCTTTATCAGGGTTTTTAACCAGGAAAGCAAGAGTGTGAAGTTTTCCTTCCTTGAGTGACTCATAAATCATAGGATATTAATTATAAAAGGAAGGAAAAAAAAAACCCAAAAAAAAAGCAAGAGAAAAAATATACCAGTCATACATCCTCAAGAAACCTTGAGGAATGGAAGGCAAACAGAAGAGTCAGGATGCAATGATGGGACACAGGGAAATGAACAGAAAAATACAGTGAGTGAAAGTTATGTATGATTAAAAAAAAAAAAAAGAAACAATCAGCATATTCAATTCAAGGTCCATTAGTTCTGCCTGGTGGGTGTTACAACTCTGCTCACAATGAAATTACTCCTGTTGACTTGGAAGAATTTTCATCCAGGCCTAGAGCATAATGCCTATAACACTTGTTAATCTAGATGTGCCTGATTTAATAAAGTTGAAAGGTTCTCTTTTAACCAAGCAACCCAAAAGTTCTGAATGCATTTTCATCTATTTCAGAATGTGTCTAAGCCAAAACATAGAGCAGCAGCTCTGCAAAACAATGCCCTGAGGCAGACTGAATTCTAGCACACAAAACTCACCAGCTCCTGTAGATCACTTGTGCATAGGAATTACTGCTCAGAATGTAATTTCCTCCAAATTCTCACTGGAAAATAAATTACTTCAGATCAGATGAAAGATCTTGCTAAAATAGTCTTTTGCAAAATGAAACTCCCATGGCTAGGCAGCTCTGAATAAGTTCTGGTTGAAAATAGTTTCTGGTTGAAAATTTATTTTAGTATTCTGCAATTCACTGGTTTTTAATTTTTTGGGTTTCTTTTTTACATTATGTGATAATATAGTATCTGTGCATGCTGAGACTTAATGTCAAGGTAGGATATAATGAGTCAATATATATATTTTTCAAATGGCAAAAAAATTGTTCCTGCACTGACAAGAGCATCTTTTTGTATCTGTGTTCATCTGAAATACACAATATATTCAATATTTCACAGTCTGAGCCGTTCATTCCAACACTGTCACTATATTATTCTGATATATCTTTTTTACTATCTTGCTACTTGGTGAACAATCATGATGGAAGATAAAATGTATATGCAAGTTCACAACACTTTTCTAAACATTTTTCTAAAGCCATTGCTTAAATCAGTTGAAAATGAAATGCCACTTGTTAAAATAATGTTTTCCTCCAATGACAGCTTTTGGCAATTTGATGGTGCACAAAAAATTACTTCATTCAGTTGTGCAGGAATAGCTTCTCACAGCACTCATATATTTTTTAATCAGACTTTTTCAGAAGAGAAGAGAGATTTCTAGGAAATACGCATTTACTTTGAAAGACATGGGGATTTTTAACATGAATTTCTTATTTCTGTAGTAAATATATCCAGAAGAAAATTTAACTCTCCTGAAACTGAAGAAATGTAAATCTTTAACTTCATGGCTCTTTTTGTCTCTCTTTAGATATCTTTTTTTCATGTATTAAAGGAAAGGTGGCATAACTAAAGCAAAAAAATGAGGTTTTACGAATTGTACAGTACTTACACCAAGTACTTAAATTAACAGTGAACACAGGATAATTAAAAGTGTTACTCATGTAAATTTTTTCTAATTTTTTTTTTTTTTTTCATTTTAGAAGTGTGTACATTTACATAAAAAGGCAGTGCACCCTCTCAAATAAATGTACCTATTCTGGCTGTTACAAGGAAACTACCAGCCTCCATTGGTTCCATCTTTATTTGTATTTTTAATCTTTTCTCCAAGTTAGAACAGTCAGATACGGACATCATTCCACTCCCAATGCCATGCTGCTCTAGCCTTGTTTCAGGCTGAACAACAACACTAAGTCTAGATTCCCACTTTTTGGTGGGAGCAGAGAATTCATTCTGCCCATAATCTGCCAATAATCTGTCTCAACTAACTGCAATCAACAAATTTATTTCACCTGCAGAACAACCTGTGTTTTGGCTTTTGTGAGGCCTTTTAAATGTTCCTCTAACTCTGCTTTGGTGATCAAACACTCAAGGTGCAGGCACACTTTTTCTCTAGGCACGTCAAAGTTTCCTTCTGTTGTTGGGAGCCATTTCTTATGAACAATTTTTAATTAGAGAAAATTCAATAATTAATTTAGTAAGAGCTACCGGATTATTTCAAAGTCCTTAGAGGGACTACGAGATCATTAATTCTCTGTAACTTTCTCCTGCATATTTACTCTGGAAAAAAAATGATCTGTATCAAACTTCAGAGGGAAAGGAAATTATCCACTTTCCTGTCCATTGTGAATGAAGTAGAAACATGTGGCTTAAACCATAATCTTTCTGTGATACAACTTGATATTAAAACCATGTTTGGATAGTTAATATAAGAATTGGGACACACTGGAGTAAAATACACAGGAGGGTTCAGAAGTTCTGTAAGAACAAAGCAAACTGACCAACCTCTGCCAGCAATTGCATTTGGATGGTTAGTGCTGCCTTGCTGGAAGAAAATGGGATAAATGGTGTTCCAGCAGCCCCATTTTCTGTCACTCTGGATGTGTTGGGCTTTATGACCTCAATGAACACAAACAAGCACAGAGATAAATCTTTAGAGACAGCACACAAGCCAAAAAAGTATTGTTTATCCCTCCATGCACTTCATTAAAATAGTGCCATGCCCTGTTGGCAATAGCAGGCTCAGTGGGACAGTTAATGCACGTTGGTTGGCAGATTTTGGATAAGGCTTGTCTCTCCCAAGAGGTCTCAAAAATTCATATTTTGGCAGAGGGGGTACATTGCAGTGGGTTTGGTTTAATGTAGCATGAGATATATTGTATATATTTTGAATCACCAAATTATTCTTAAGCTTTCAAATCACCAATTTTTTTCTTTTTACATGTGGTTTAGTATACTTAGTATTTAACTGACAATATTTTTGTTCAATACTGCATTTGCATGTGTATGATGGGATCCAATGGGTTTCTATTCCTATAAAACAGAGACAACTTTTTGGAAGCCTTTTGGTTCTTGGAGGATTGAAGTAACCCATTTTTTTTTTAAATTTGTCCTGGTTTTATCCTTCTTAATATTTTCTCGTTTTTCATCCAGCTCTGTTGAAATGGTTAATTCACTTGTGTTTTAGGGCATCATTTTTGCTTTGGTTATTGTTCAAATTTATTAGCCTTCCCTCATTGAGCAGTGATAATGTTGTTATTAGTGAGAGTTAGAATTTATAAGGTGCCCCAGAGTAAACATTTATTGCCTTTTAGGATGCAAACTACATTGGAGCTACCTCATAAGTGAGTTTTCTGTAAGTGTTTATGGCCACACTCTGGTATCAATGGCAGCATCAGAAAAGTGAAGAAATGATTCTGGCCTGATGTGACTTCTGAGTGTGAAGGGTTTCTGGGACTAAGCTGAATTCCAGGTTGTGAAAACATTGTCATTGGGTGAGGAACATGCAGATCATTCTTTCTCCCCTCTCTGGATTCTGAAAGTCAATAACATGAGTTGATTTCAATTGATTTCAAATCTTCCATGTCATGCAGGTGCTTTCTGTTAATTATGCATGTGATACTTTCATCAGTTGGATACAGAGGGATAGAAAATCTGTGTCCTGTGAAAACAGAGAGGGGTAGGTGATGAGAGGCTGTCTAACACCCTAGGAAGTTCTAGATGTATTTTTAAGGCTCTCTAACAAAACTGATGGCTTCCTTTAATTGTTTAATTGTTTTCTAATGATCATTAGGGTAGCTTAGGTTTGTCTCACCCTGATTGGTGGGAGTAACAAAATTAAAAGGTCTTCCAGACATAACAATGCTGCCAGTCCCAAAATTCCTTTTCTTAATGATTTGCCAAATTTTGCTACGGTTAAATTAGAAAAATACACAAAATGCTCAATCTGGGCCATAAGAATGACAGAATTTTTTTATATATTACAAATGCTATTGCTTATTGCTAATAAAATATCTGAGCTTGTGCCTCACTCTCAGATTCCTGTTGGGATGAGTCTGAGCTCAGGAACTTCATGTACAGAATTCATAAATGATTTCACCATGTTCATAAATGTCAGTGCCTTGAACAGAAGTTGGCAGTGATTGCACAGAGCTTCTGAAAAGCATCCATGATAGTTCAACAGACCTTAGAAAAAAAAAAAGGCAAAATCACTCCCTCATCCCAAACCAGCTTTCATGAACTGTTGTTTGTGTAAGTGTCTCTCTACTGACAAACAGGTCACCACTTCAAAAATACAGTTGATTACTTAGTTCTGACAGAGACCCTGAGATTGTCAGGTGGAAAATGTGATGGCCCAGAGCTGCTCTGGAAGTCTTGAAAGGAAACCTTGGTTTAGGTTTGGTCCTCAATAAAGCTTCCTGTGCCCATGGAAATGCTTCATGCAAAATAATCCTCTCAGCAAATGTCTACATTTCTTCTGCAAGATCCTCCATCAACCATTAGCATGACAGGCTTTGGCATTTGCTCCAAACAACTTTAGAAGGGAAATTAATCTCAAGCAGAATATTCTGCCTATGTGCTATTCTTACAGTGGTGGATGCTAATAATTTCTGAATTCTTTTCAGATTATATTTAATAATTTCCATGGGGTTTTTTTTCTTTTTAAAATATAAATATCTGAGAAAACAACCATTTTGTTTGCAATGGTTGCAGGCCCAGAGCAATGAGAGGCTGAGAGACTCTAAGGAATGCTGTAGCTCTGAAATCACTTTGACTTCAGAAATACACTGGACCTCAAAGAATGAATTTATACTTAAAGAAATGCACAATGTCCTGATGTTAATGAACAGCCTTCATTATGAATCACCAGCAAATTGCAGAGTAATGAGCAGCCCTCCTGCTATTTGGCTTAACAGGAGAGCAGAGAGACTCAAACATGTTTAACAGTACAGAAATAAAAGAGTTAATGAGATACTCAGTGGCTGGCAAGTGCATTGACAAAACCACAATCAAGCATCAGGCAAACAATCATTGCATTCCTGTGTTCACAATGGAAGAAATCTCCAAGTAACAGTGGTGCTTTAAACAGTTCTAGGAGGAAGCTCTCTCCATCCACTTTATAATCTCCTGACTCCTACAAAAGCAGCTGCAGGACAGGGAGCCCCGAGGTGGAAGGTGTCCCTGCCCATGGGCTTTAAGGTCCCTTCCAGCCCAAACCATTCCAGAATTCCATTATTTGATTATATCTTCCATTATAGAGCTCACAGGGCCCAAGCTTTTGCAGACACCATCACAGACTTGGACATATCCAGAAGTTTCCAACAATTCTCCCTCTCTCCAATTGTTTTGGATGCTAGATGCCACTCCAAATATTCCTGACCTTGAGGGCAGATCAGCTGGAGGATTCCAACAAATCCACCAGTGGCAGTGATTACTTTTAGGCTGAATTTGCAGCAAATTTTTGTGCTGCTGCTGGTACCAAAGTGAAGGCACAATATTTTCTTTTTCTTTTCTGCCTGGTTGCAAAAGAGAATAAAGAGGGACTGCTCTTTTCACTTTTCCCATCATCAAACTGGCTTAGGGTGGTGTTGGTCCTACAAAATCCTCCTGCAGTGGTGTAACCCAAATCAGAGAAGCAACATTTTCCTCATCCTATTTAAACAGCACAAAATGGGTCCATTACGTACCCCTCTGGACTTCCTGGAAATGAAGCAGACATTAACTCTGAAAGATTAATTGAAACATTACCTCTGGCACCACTGCAGGTAGTTCAGCTCTTTATTGATTCAAGTTTGGCATTGACACCCAGGCTCCATTTCAGGTGATGATGTAGAGCCTGGTGAGAGAATAAGAAAGATCTTGTTACTACAAGAACAAGGAGTTACTAAGGTGAATATACATGTGACAGATACACTCTCTTAAATCTTCCCATATAAGAGATCTGTCAAGGTTGTTATCATTCAACCAGGCTAGACAGAAAAAGTGGTTTGCAGGAGAAAAATCCATTTCATTGAAAGCTAAATATCTCATGGAGTTCTGTCTGTTTTGACAGCCTTTCTTACTGAAAGTTTTATGAGATCCTTGTAATAGTACTGGTAAAAATAATGGGTGGTGGAGACAATGAAATGAAAATCAAGCCTCTCCCAGCAAAAGATAGGTTTCACAAAATTAGGTAAGGGGTTATGACTTTTAAGGTTTAAAGTCTTCTCCAAAGTAGAATGAAAAAGAATTGAAGACATCTCTAAAATTTATTTCTGTTCTCTGTTAACCATCTCTGTTATTGGCATGTTGTAGAATGACATCTTCCTTCAGTCCTCTGCTAATTGCTCAGATGTGAAAATAAGAATTAGTACAGATGATTTAATCTCAAACATTTGAGAAATTAAAAAAAAATATAAGAGAGAAGGAAAAATAAGACATTTATCTAGAGGAAGAGAAGTAGAACAGCTGCATGAGAATGAAATACACACTGCACATGCTGAACTCAAGGCAAAGACAGTCTAATTCCAGGTTTAAGAACAGAATCAGGGAAATGGAAAAACTCTAGAGGTGTTTGGAAGTTAATGATGCAGCATTGTAGTAAAGCCCAAATTAAATTCTCAGTTTTCTCAATAGAAGTACAATAAAACAAAAGCACTTTCAGAATAAAGGTGTCTTATGCTGCTTCTTTGTTGCTCCCTCAGAATGAGTTTTCTTTTCTGGTTTTTCTGCCAAGCAATGACATATGGGGTGTTTCCTGCTCATGCTTCCAATTGAAGTATTTTTAGGACAAAAAAAGGTTAAAATAGCTGAAAATATGAAGCAAGTGGAGAAACTGATAGAAACTTAAATAAAGTAGAATATGTCAAATTATGTTCTCTGGCTCTGGACATTACTGCCAGCAAAAGGAAAATAAGGGAGAAAGGGATGGTAGAAGATGATGTGTTTTATAGCTTTCCAAGCTGTCTTTCTACAGACTTAGATTACTCAAGAAATGTTTAAAAATTACTAAATAACATCTCCATCAGAAAGGATTTTCACAGGGATTAGGTTGGTACACAGAGTTCCAAACAAATCTTTGCAGCAGTAAATATTTCTGTAGAGAGGGAAATCACAGAGTCATAGGAAATTAAGAATATTTTGACAGATGAATCACAATATTGATCAAGGGGAAAGCCAGAGAAGCAGTATAGATGTTCTCTCCTTTGAGCAGCCTAAAATTTGATATCTGTAACTCCAGCCTGGCCCCTGTTTATAAGAACAGAATTTCATTGGCAAGGAAATAAGGATGGCATGTTCAGGATTAGGGAGGGGAGTGAGAGGAGATTTGTTCTCAGCATCTGGTCACAGAGAAAGGTTGTTTTCTTGGGAATGAGATAAAAAAACTCCATTTGACAGCAGAGCTGAAAAGATGGTCACAAAATAAACAGTGCTGCCAACAGGAGCTGTCACCATATCTAAGGCTGATGGGTAGTAATTAATACAGATTCTTGCAGGCTCAAATGGTGCCCAGTGATTCACAGAGGAAGAGGAAAGTGAAATTTGTGGAATTTGAAAATTCTGTGCAAGGCTGGAAGTGCTGGTGGGCAGGTCCCCCAGCCTTCAGCTGCAGCAGAGGAGTTCTGTGTGCTTGTTCCAATTGCAGCAGCTTTAAAAACAACATTCACAAGCAGAGGTGTCTCTGATCCATTCTGACCCTCTCACACACCTTCAAATCTCAGCACAATTTGGAGCCTGATGGAAACTTCTAGTTCATTCCTGGTTATATATGAACTAAGACAAAAAATAGTGGATGTGTTGAGTGAAGAGTTTAGTCTTTTCCAAAATAAGTTCTTCTCAAGGAGCCAAGATGTTGTAGCAGATGCAACTTTCTGAGTACAAAAATTCAAGTTCAGCCAAGGATAGCAATAGTTCTTTGATTAGTTGTAAGCTTCCAAGTAAAAAAAAAAACCACCAGTAATCAGGAAATATATATTAGCATAAATTACACATAATAAGAATGTTAAGAAAAACAACAAAATTTTGATCCTTGGAATCTGGCTTTAAAAGCATGAGGCTGCATTGTAATTTAGTCTTTGTTTCAGTTAGTGTATTGTTTTCAGATACCAGTTTTACCCAGGGCAAGGAAGAAGAAGATTTTTTTTCTACTCCACAGAAACTGGAGATTTTATTTATCAGAAACTTTTATATATCAGATGGCTTTGGCAGCTTAAAAATCTTTGGATTTTTCTTTTAGCTCAAGCCTGGTATGGGGCATGCCACCTGGAAGACTATTCCCCACAATATTCTCATCATTTCACCAATTATTTCTAGCCTTGAGGATATCAAGTTTTTTGTGTGCACATAATGAAGACTCACTCTGTGACATCTTTCCAAGACCTGGACTTTAAAACAAATCTGGTATCATCAGCCTTACAATAAAATCCCTGAGCTGGCAAAATATCTGTACTTCCTAAAGGAGTCAGTGCAGCTGTCTCTAACAGCTACAAGGAAATTAAAAAAAAAAATAAAAAAAGAAAGAAAGAAAGATAAAAAATGGCTGATCAAAATAATGATTTATTTTTACTTGTATGATTCATTCCCTTAAATAAACAACAAGTAAATGCTTTGGCCAATTTGTAGACTCTCCCTAGCTACAAATTGGCCAAAGCATTCTCAGATCAATCTTGATCACTCTTGGTAATGGGCTTTTTCCACTGAGTCCATTTCACCCAGCGTGCAAAGTGCAGCTCCTTACTCTCAGCTTAATGCATTTAATAAAACTTAATTAAATATTTGCAAGCTTAATGAAGCACTCTGGAAATGAAAACAAAAGCAAGCCAATATCCTTCTAAATGGAAACTAAATGGCCATCACTGAAAAACCTGAAGCTGTGTGCTGAGCTTTTAATGTGTCCTTTGGGGTTAATAGGGTAGATCAGGGTAGCATTGAAAGTCCTGTTACAATATATTATTTCTTTCTTTTTTTTAGCATATCAGTCAGATATAGGTGTTTTATGATGTGCTGTGTATTCCAACTGGAGCTGGACAAACTCTATTTAGAGGTAACAAACAGAACAAATCCCAAATATTTAACTTATGCAAAATGCACCACGTGCAGTGAATTCACTTGTGATGAGGGACCTTCACACCAATGAAGGAAGATTAAAGTGGATAAAACTGTTGGAAAACACATGAAAATACCAAGCCTTTCCCTGGGGGCTGGTGGGGAATCTGTGGGAAATCACATCCTGTTTCTCCAGCAAAAAAAATGGGATGCTGATAACTTGGTGTTCTTCCCACATACTATTGTCTGAAGCTACAGAATGGGTTTAAATATTACCATTAGTGCTGCTATTTATTATTGTTGTTGTTGTTGTTTGTGCAATAGTATTCTACTCTTTTATTCTAATAATTTGATCTGATGCAATATTAGTTCTCTGATTATTCAGGTAAGATTTTCAATATGCTGATAACTAACTCTTTGCTTTAATGTGTGTTTTATCATTGTCTATAGCAAGGTTTGGAATGATAATGAGCTGTTTTTTTCCCAGCTCTTTCCTGAGGAGAGGTGTGAGCAGTGAAGTCCTTTGGAGGAGTTCCCTTTTGGGAGAGGTTCTAGGGTCTTTCTGCAGCCCCAGCTCTCCCAGCCTCTCTCATCTATTAACTTTTGCACAGTCACAGAGTATTGTTTTACACTGTGAATCGTTTTTTAAGGAGCAAGAAGATCTTGTTCTTATCCCAGCAATGAATTTCCAAAGCTGAAGGGGCTTCATTCACAGAATCATAGAGTTCTTAGGGCTGGGAGGGACCTCTGGAGATGCTCTGTCCCACCAGGGCACATTCAGGTGGGTTGGGGATGTTTCCAGAGAGGGAAGCTCCAGCTGTTCCAGTGCTCTGCCACCCTCCATGAAAAGTTCCTCACATTGAGGTAGAATTTGTTGTGCTTGGCTAGTTTATGGCCATCACTTCTTGTCCTGTCACTGGGCATCCCTGGAGAGAGTTTGGCACCATCCTCTTGGCTCCTGCCCTTGGGATGTTTTATGATGAAAACCCCTCTAAATCTCTTCTCCAAACTGATCAGACCCACCTCCCACAGCCTCTCCTCATCAGAGACATGCTCCAAACCACTTCCCATCTTTGTGTCAACCCCACTGCATTCCTGTTTATTTCCCTCCTGCCTGATAGCACAGGCATTGGAGAAGGAGATATCCAAGACCTGATATTCATTTCAACATTTTCAGATTCGAATGTTGAAGTAACCTCCAAAATTCTTTGATCAGAAAACTTTCCATAAGAATGAATAAAATCCAATGGGGCTGTTGCTGCACATGTGGACACTTCATCCAGCATTTTACAGAAACAAGCCTCATTTGTAGTTGCCTAAGAAAGGCAGAAAAACTGCCTATCCACAGTTTTATGCAGGCCTAACAGGCTCATTTCGTGTCATCAAATTTATTGTCATGCTCCCTGACTTGGACGTGCATCACTTGAAGCATTCCTAGTTTAGACAGGAGATTTATGAGGCCAGCTGAGCTCCCTGTGTTTAATTTGATTTAGGGAAATTTCCCAGAACTTTCCAAGGGAAACTCAGTTATAAATCCAAACATCATATTTCATAAGGAGATTTTACATTTTCTCCTAATGTGTCAAAAATATTTCCTTGAGGTGTGACTGTGCTGTAGCCTACACAATTCTTTGTTCATTTTTTGTTCTTCTTTTGCTTTTTGTCTCTTACATATATTGCAGATATTTTAACAGAAAATGGGCCTAGACTCAATAGAATTGTCAATAATTTCCTTAGTAATTCTGGGCTGATTATTCACATTGCCCAATATTACACATTTAATCTAGGCTAGGAACCTTGGACCCTTGGATTGGACAGATGGAGGCTAATGGGATGTCTAAAGTAACCAGGCAGTTTAATGACTAAGTGTATTTTATTAGAATCCAGCTACTTGGGTAAATATTCACACCAAAAAATTCATATATCTATCTGGGCTGAAGTGAGGGAATGTAGTCACTCCAATTTGTTTTAAGAGAATATGATAAAATATTGCCTTTCCAATGAAGGAAAAAAAATTGTCACCAATGTGCTCCATTCTAGCAAAGACATATTAGAAATAGCACCAATGTTTTCAATCTCAGTCAGTTCACATGTTCATTTGTTGCAGTGTGTTTCTTGTTAATGGGATGCCCTGTTATTGCCCAAGGTAATGGTTTAGTCCAAAATTTTACCCTCCCACCCACCTTGTCCATCTATCCTGAATTCCCTGTCAATCCTGCTTTGTGCCAGCCCTCTGCTTGGAATTGGAAATCCCCTAAAATTCCAGGTCTCCTTAGTCTATGTCCCAGTTTTCCCCCTGCCTCTCTCATTGGGCAATGCCTTTGTAAACCCTTGTAAACCCTACTCTTCTGAGTCTGCTAAAGCTGAGAAATAATGTATGAAAATAAGTGCTTGATACTTTTACATGTTTATAACTAAATCCTGATTGACTAGAGGCTTTAATATTTGGAGTCCAGGTAAAATTCATAGCTAGGAATTTCCATTTTCTATTTGTGTTGACAAGTCAGCATTTTTAAAATGCTTAGCAACACAGTCCTCATCATAACCTTATGCATCTAAATATTAAAAAGGTAGCTGTGATGCACTCTGATATCCTGCTGTTCAACAAGAACTTTCACATCTCAAGCTGTCAAACTAGTCTCTTCAGAAATATGGATTCTGGGAGGAAAATCTTAACCACTGGACAGCAAGAGAGGAATAAAATTCATAGAAAGACAGTGGTACAAAGCCAGTTTTTGAAGAAATAAAATTGAAAATTAATGGAGCTGATACATTGTAGAGTTACTGTCTAATATTGTACAAATTGTCTATATTATTTTCAGGGGGGTTGGTTTAGTTTGGTTCATTTGATGCTGAGGAAGGACTTAGCTGGAAAACTTAGTGATACACAAGACACAGGGTTATTTAAAATTATTTTGGCATCCTACACAAGCATAAAGTTCTCTCATGTTGTGTTGCCTTAGTTTTGCAGGCAAAGGAGTTATGCCTTAATCCACACCTGGTAAACTGAATTACTGAGGGGGACATGGGGAGCCCCAGTGAAAAGGGCACATGAAGGAAGCTCTACACATTTATACCATGAATTATCTTTTGTCATTCTCCTATTCCTGTTTAATGCCTGAAGTTTCTTCTCTGCTGAGAGTGAGGGAAAGATGTAAGACAAAAAATTATGTGTTCAAAGCCAGTGATGATCAATTTTCTTCTGTCTCACTCATGCTCAGTGATTGCACCTGATCTTTGCATTTTTGCTCTTCTGTTGTCCCTGTGGTACCTAAATGCTCTTGGAGCAAGTTACACTTCTTCAAAGACACTTTGTTCTCCCCTCTTTCCCCAATGAAGAATTGTGTTTTGATATGTACACTTTGTTTTACTCCTCCCCTTCTCTCTTCCCTGTCAGTTGACAATTGGCACAAAGCCTTTTTCCAAAAAGAGAAATCCCTTAGAATGTGTTGAAAGGTGGTCACACTCTGGATTAGCACCTCTTTGGGGAGCACTGTTTGCAGAGCAAAGCTATCTCTGGCTCCAAGGTAGTTTTAATTATTTTTTTTCTGTCTGCTGTGTGCTGAGAGCAGATCACAGGCAGACAAACAATGCCTCATGAAGGTGTTACCAGAGGGTGGGCAGCCCTGCAGCACCTGTTGTTACTAACATTGGCATTTCTTGTGTTTCCCTTTCATGTCTGCATGTTGCACTGAATATTCCCTAAAACAGAGGAATATCTGCATGTGTTGGCAAGATAAACTGGTATTTTTAGATGCACATTACCATCCAAGGAGTAATCTGCAGGGAAGGAAAAATTTCACCGTTTCTGGGAGATAAAACTGTTTCTTTGCTCATAATTCACACCTTACTGTTGTTGGCTTGGCAGGGAAAGAAAGAATTTGTGTCCCTGCTCTCCCACATGCACTGGCTCCCAAAGCAGTGTTATCTCTGGTGTGGCCATGATGCCAAATTTGTGAAACTAGAGCGTCAGAAATCCATATGTTGGATGGATAAGCTGACATTTTATTGACTGTGACCCAGGGCTATGGGTCTGTGCATGCAGAAAGTGTCAGGTATGGGCTACTTCTGGAGCAGATTTTGTGCTTAGAGAACGAAGATGAGTGAACAGACCCCAAAGTCAGTCCTGCAGACCCATCCACTGCCCTGCTGCATCCCCATGAATCCTGTACATCAGCATTTGAACTGCACTTCTGGTGCTGAGATTTTCCAGCACTGACTCTCATTAAAATTCCTTGTTTCCAAACCTCATCCACACCCAGGGAGATCTTAGCCTCTGCTTTTAGTTCCAATGAGGCATACAGGCTCTCTTGCTTGTTTAAAAACCTACTCAAAGGAGATCTTGGTTCCTTTCCTCTCTCTACTTTTCCCTGGCTTCCCCCTTGCATTCCAACCAGCTTGGCAGGAGCCCAGGCTGATCCCATGCCCAAGGGTGACTGTGCTGGCACAGCAGCTCAGATTCTGGCCCCTACCTGCCAAAGAAATGGTGGCTGCTGGATTGTAAAACACTGATCCTTGGCCATATCCCATTTACCTGCTTGCTGTCAGTACAGCAGCAGAGAGGGTGTGGGCCACTTTTCTGCCCCTTGACATTTTGTTTTGTCCCTGGAAGACATGCTGCATTTTCAGAGAAAAGACCTTCAGGCAGTTGTAGCCTGCCTGTCCTTCCTGCACCAGCTGCTTATTTAGCCTGGGAAAACTGACTCTTTTGGCTTTTGCCTCTTTGCTGACTTGAGGTGTCTGCCAAATAGGCACTTTCACAAGAAATGCAGTCAGCATATGCATCTTTGGAAACAAAATTTGTCCTGAATATTGTAGGTTGTCACTGTGCCATTCCATGGGTGCAATACACAGGCAGGGACAGGACAAGGGCAAGTGGCTGCAAACAGAAGTGTACATTTAGATTAGATATTGGGAAGAACTTCCTCCTTTTGAGGGTGGTGAGCCCCTGGCACAGGGTGCCCAGAGAAGCTGTGGCTGCCCCTGGATCCCTGGCAGTGTCCCAGGTTGGGTTGGATGGGGCTTGGAACAACCTGGGATAGTGGGAGGTGTCCCTGCCTATGGCAGGGGGTGGCACTGGATGGGCTTTAAGGTCCCTCTTAGCCCAAACAAGTCTGGATTTCTATGATTCTGTGATTCTTTATTACCATCCTTTCCTTGTTTTGTTTCTTTTTTTTTCCATTTATGATGGCAGCAAATGACAGCATTGGTGAATGCCAGCAGAAAGCACCAGGATATGATCACTCCAAGTATCTGCAGTGCCCAGATGGAAATGAGTGCACATGGTTGTTGCCACAGTTCTTTCTTCTCCATCATTGGGTTCATATCTTATTACAAAACTTTCTTATGGATCAAGTTGTTTGCTGATTTGACTTATAACAGACTCATCTTTTCCTAAAAAAATATCCTGAAGTTCTTTTTTGAGAACATAGAAAGTTTCCAATTGGAAAAAAAAATGTCAAAAGAGGAATATTATTGTCTCCTGTTTGAGAACCAGATAAACCTGTGTCTTTTTTTTTGCTGACTATATACTAGTGGGGTTTTTTTCCTATTATATTTATCTTTATAGAATCCAATTCTGGTAAAATAGAAACTCTCCCTATTCCATGAGCCTAAAGCTTCCAAACTCCAAAACTAGTCCATGACTAGTGGGCTAGGAAATCTGGCACAAAGCTAGTGAGTAATGAGAGGAGGTTTCCACTCCAGTCCAACACAATGAATGTCTTGTGGAATAACTAAATGATGATCCACTTTTGGGGCTTCTTCTGATCTCTGTCTTCTATTATGGACATATTTGTGCACAGTGAAGAACTTTAAATCTTGGCAGAGAAAGATATGGGGAAAAAAAAAAAAAAACCAAAACAATTCAGCCAGGAAAGAAAAAACAGTCATAGGGGACAAATTTTAAGAAGGAGGATGAAGAGGTGGGGTGGGGAGAAACTCCTCAGATCATTTACTGTCACAATTGCTTTTTTTTCTTGGTGAAGGGAAGCAAATGTTTTATCATTGCCCCACACTTCCATTGTAACTTTTACTTTCTATAAGCAGAAGACAACTTTTATTTTTGCTTTTTGCTCATTTTATAACATCAGAGTCTTCCACTTGTTTGAAAAGACTACACAAGGTACTGAATAGTAAAATCCAGCTATCTAATTTTGCAGGTTATTATAGTTGCCAAAGACATAACAAAAGAGCAAAAGAAAGACTTGAAGATGAAAACAGGAATAGTGAGAATTTTAACTGTGAAGATCTTACTAATGCAAGAGCAAGCCAAAATCTGGACACATAGAAGAGGGGATGAGTTGCATTATTTATCAGCAAAAGAAAGCTGTAAATGGAAAACAAACAGGAATTCATCTAGAGGTAAATTCCACCAGCACCACAAAAAAAAGAAAGAAAGAAAAAAAAAACACTAAAAAGAACACCCCTACCCCCCAAAAAAAAATTAATTTTAGTTCTGAGTGACGTCTTAGTATAGAAGGTCTGAGGAATTATCAAAATGGATGGCAGTGAGAAACAGTAAAGTGTATAAATATTTATTGAAGTCAGAAGAGACAGCAATCACTAGGGAAAATATTTCCCTTGGCAGTAGGCTTTCTAAAGAATTTCTGCCCCTGTAAAAACCTTGTCTGCATTCACTTCCAAGGCACTTTCTCCCCTGTGCTGCTGGGGTCTTGCTGAAAGTGAGGAATGTGTCTTAAACTCAGATTAGGCTAGGTTCAAATGACACTGTAATATAAAAAAATTGAAATTAATAAAGTGAATTTCTTTGAATTGGAGTCCAACTGAATTAAAATTGTGTATGAATGAAATGGGCGTTTTTGCTTTCTGCACTTCCCCATAAAATATCGTTCTTTATGTAATTCTTTCCCATTTAAAAAATACAAAGTGATTTTTAAATCTATGACACAGATTTAGACTGAATGTAAGGAGGTGCTATTGAATCATTTTGTATCGATTTCCTTCACTTTACCATGCATTTACTAACGAGGACTTCTGACAGTCCAGCCATTTGTTCTGCTCTTTTTCAGGAGGCAGCAAAAGCTTCTTGTGAGTCCCAGGTTCTTCTGTCACAGATGTGCTTTTTTTTCTGCTGGGATGTGTCAAATAGCAAAGAACCTAATTCTGATCCACAGACATTCACATTTAATTAATTTCAGTAATTGATAATGTTTAATTAATGACTTGCACTATCAGCTTTATAAACGGGATTTCTTGTATCTGTATATCTGCAAAAGGGGATTTTTTTTTTTAAATGGAAAATTCTTGCACTGGAAATAATGGAAAAAACACCCATTTACTAAACAGATGCATTGGCAGGGAAATATTTAATATTAATTTGAATCTAAGCAGCATGGCTGTACTTGGCTGAGCAGTTCAAAACAGAGAATACTGAATAATATAGTGCATGTATTTGGGAGGAGGCAATGTGTACATGTGCTTGATTCTTTTGGTAAATATAAAAAGCAAGGGATAAAGGGGGAGACTTTTGAAAAGCATTTTGGTCATTTTCATTGCACAGTTCCAACCTCCTGCCCATCCTAAAACACTCTGTGGGATCACTCTGATGTCTGGGTGTCACACTGAGCACCTTGGAAAGGACAAGCCTCAGGTGGAGCATCACTACAGTTGTCACTTCAGCCCAGCTTGAATACTTAGATCCACATCCCAAAATTAAATATCCTACAGCTTTGAGTTTTTGACAGTTTCTCTTCAAATCTGGAGTCGACCTCTTCTCTTTACCCCTTCTGAGTTCAACACACACAAAAGTCTATCAAAGTTACTACTTTTGTGTAAGAAAAAAGAATCCCACAGCATTTCTTTGTAATAACTGTTCAGCTACAAAATTTTATTGGTCTCCTTCTATGTTCCCTCTAGAGGATGTAATGCACAAAAGCATTGCCACGGAACATATAAAATTACAAATGAAATTTATTGTAAAAAGTAGAATGTCTTCTGAACTGGTGTCAGTATTTATTTCATTCATAAACCAAAACTGCAGGTATAATATATTCATTGTCAGCAAGTTCATGTGTGTAAATTGCCATCCAACAGTATTGACTGATATAAGACAGATATTGAAAAGACAATTTAAATTTACTCTTCCAAACATAAACTGTTCCACAAAAGCACTGTAAAAACTCTTTCAAGGTTTTGCGTTGTGCTTCACATTTATGGTTAACTACATAATTTGGTTGTGTCGTAGTCCACTGTGTTTGGCAATTTGGCATTAAAGGCCTGCAAAGCAGATTGGATCCTCACCACTTCACTGGTAGACAGTTTGAGTCTGTGACGGAGCAAGCAAGAGAAGAGGTCCAGACGACGTTGGCCGGGTGGAGAGAGTTTATTTACACGATCCCGAATCTCCAACAGCTGCAAAAGTGCTGAGTCCTGTGAGCCCTGAGTGTAGGGGTAGTCCAGCTGCAAAATCAAGTCCCGGATTGCTTCTGGGTCAAAGTGCATGCTGTAGCCAAACACTTGGATGTTGTTGATTTTCATGTAGCCCAGGTTTCTGGAGGGATCGATAAATTCCAGGGGTTCATAGTAGATGCTCTCGTTGCCATTTGGACCGTTTGACTTTATTCGACTCCTCAAATAGATGTGCACAGTTTCAAAAAATGTCTTCCACTTGTTGCCTAGGGTCAGCGTCCAGTTATAACACTGAAGGGGTAAGTCCAGTTTAGTCCGCTCCCAGTCTGGGAAATTATTTTCATTCACAGGCATAAACCAGCTCTCAGAGTGGCTGCCCCCAAAAGGGTTGATATAAACAGCGAGGACGGGCTCCAAGGTGCTGTTCTTAGTCAGGCAAATTTGCAGGGACAGGCCCAGTATCATGTGGACCAGGCTGGACTTGTACTTGTTGCTCTTCAGAGTCAGGAGCATCCTCTTGCGCCACGAGGGGTCGAACCAGCTGTTGAGGCGCATGTCGTTGCTGATGAAGATGGCGTGCACCTCGATCCTCCTGTCCGTCTTCTGCAGCAGGTACCTCATCTCCAGGTCCTGCAGGTCGGTCTCGAAGCCGATGTAGTGCTCGGTGGAGTCGGCCACCTCGGGCTTGCACAGCCCCTGGCTCAGCATGTAGCCGGTGTTGCAGGCGCCGCAGCGGGTGCGGTTGTCGGGGGCGCAGCTCAGGCAGGCGGGGCCGTCGCCCAGGGTGCAGGGCAGGGACCCCTGGCACGCCACCTGGTCGTTGGGGCACGTGCACGTGTGGGTCTCCTCCGAGAAGCTTCCCAGGAGCCCGTTCTCGTTGCAGTACAGGAACGACTGGATGCGGTTGAGCCAGTAGTTGGAAGACCTACAAGGCGAGAATAGCTTGTTTTAACCAATGCAGCTTTGTTGTGTTGTACCAGAAAGGGAAAAATAAAGTGTCAGGTCAAGGCATGATAGCATCTGCTAGATAGATTCAGGTATAAATTGGCTCTTAATGAAATCACAAAAGAAAAGTTTCCTTATAAACCCACAGGCAAGACAGGAACATTTACTTCGTGTATTTGTTTTCTCTGTGTCTCTGTCAAGGAAGCCTGACAGACCACCATTTTCTGTAACTTTTTTCAGATTAACATCCTGAAATCCTATGAAGTTGAGATTATTTTGTGTGTTCTCTTTGACCAAAGTGCTTTGTGTGTATCTAAGTGTACAACTCTGCTGTCCCCTCTATTCTATTATGATTTCTGTATCTAAGTGTACAACTCTGGTGTCCCTCTATTCTATTATGGTTTGTGTATCTAAGTGTACAACTCTGCTGTCCCCTCTATTCTATTATGGTTTGTGTATCTAAGTGTACAACTCTGCTGTGCCTCTATTCTATTATGAAGATTTGAGGTTTGTTTTTTTTTTTTTTTTTTAACAGGCTGGAGCTGCATTGATTTATAGCCAGTGAGCCAAAATTCTTTCCTAGAATAGCAGTAGGTCCCTGCTCCCCACCTAAAGAGATTCTTTAGATGACTTCCAGCACTACAGAATCTCTACAGGAGGCCATGCGTGAGCATGTTGTGTTTACTTTTCATCTTTGGGGACAAAATTAAAAGATCACTTTAATATTTTTCTTGTCATTTCATTTTGGTTTCACTAGGAGGTACAGTTAATATCCTACATCACACTGGGAAAACATACTGAAACCAACAGTTTAGGCTGATGAGGAACAGCCACTAGGAGAAAGACAATGGGAAGAGCAGAGCTGCATGGAAATAGCCAGAAAAATTATCTTATTTGCATTTCCAGCTCCTATTACTCCCAGCAATGCACAGTTTAAAGAACTTGTTTTGTCTGCTGCAATCAGATCTATTGTTGCCACATGAATGATGATGGTTCTACAGTTTCTTCCCCTTTCATTACACTGTTTTGGAAAGAAAATGCAAGACTCTCATTTACCCCCAACTGACTTTTAAGTCACATCTGAATTTGTCTCAAGGAGAAATCCATGGCCTCTCAAAGTCAGATATTTTGGAAACATGAAAATAAAGTTCAGTACAAAAATACATCATTGCATACTCTGGTGACTTTTAAAATCTTCCTATTTTTTTGCTTTTTTAGGGCAGGAATCTTGGTTGTTCAGGGTATGCTCTATGTATTTTCTAGAAGCATAATTAAATATAACAACATGCACAACATTAACATGCCTTATCATTATTCTTCTTGGTGCTTATTTCAAAGTCAGCATTAAGCAAAAATATTCTGGGTGAGCTTATTCCTTTGCTTCCTGATTAAAAATCACTCTGTCCATTCTGCAGGCAAGGTCAATGTCACAAAATAAAAGTTACCCCAAAACTGAGAAGACCTTAAAGCTACCCCAGGTGTAATTGGAAGTTCCTGTGTTTTGTCTGGGCTGTTTTGAGAGCAGCCTGCACATCTGGAGCTGTCCCAGCCAGACCAGGTGTGTGTGACCCTGCTGCCCATTTTGGGCTGAACTCTCCTCTTTACTGCTACAATCCATGGGCACCACAGCAACCAAAACAGAGCAGATTCTTCCCAGGGGAGGGAAACCAACCTTTCAAAGGCCTCTCTTTGCAGCTTCTCCCTAATCCTTTGTGCTTCTCTGTGCTTATTTAAGAATTGATGCTGAGTCCCAGAAGCTGCTGGAGGTAAGAAATAAAAGTCTGGTTTGTTTAACTCTTTGCTTAATGCCATTTGATCTGCTGTGGCCTTCATAAAGTTGTTGCCTTGTGATTTATCACCCTGGACAGATAACTGGGCAGATTTTAGGGCATTTTAATCTCCAAGTTTTCTGCTGGTCTTGTTACTAGCAGGTGCTACCACATGATTACTGATATTGACTGGGTTTGTACCTATCACTCTGTAACATCCTCCTCCACTTCTGCTGGGAACAGAAGTCCTTGCTGTTGAATGCATGAGTGAGAGTGTGGCTGTGTAGGGGCAGTGATTAACCCACCACACAAGGAGATAATTTCCAGGTTAAAGTTGATTCCTGTTGTGTTTCATGTATCCTCTCTTCCTCTTAGATCTAGTCAATAGCATTACAATTTTTCATATTTATATATAACATTACTAATTATAATTATTTGGCATTGAAACAAGTAAAACTGTTCTGCACATTATTCTTTTTTTCATACAGTAGAGGTTTTGTGTGGGAACTTCTGCATGGTTGGAGGGGAAAAGTATCTGGAATGCAGGGTGCACCAGGCAAAGGAAAAAGTGGAAACTGTGGCATTGCTTCAGAGTGGAGGAGAAAATGGAACTGGGAACACAGGGAAGGAATTCTCCCAAACAGAGAGAAAAAGGGGTGACTGGAAGAGAGACATCCAGTGAGGAATTTGGCACTCTTGGAAGAGGAGAATTTTCTACTGTTGGAATAAACCTACTAAAAGCAGCAACATTAATTTACTGGCAAGGGTTGATTTGGTTTGGGTTACTCACTTTTCCAACCACATGGTGTATAAAACATTGTTTTTTTCTTTATTAATGCTGCAGTCTATGGTTTTAATGATCATGAGAAGCAAAATCTTTAGAGTCACTTCTTTTTTGTTCTTTTTATTTTTAATGAGCCTACCTTCCTTCTTATGTTTTGTTAGGGAATAGAAGCAACAGTTTAAAAATCTGCATGAAATTACAAATTGCAAAATTAAGTTTATTTCTATAACTAAGTTATGTTGTTTGTAACTTAGCATTTTCTGCCTTATTTAAATTGCTATGTCTTTGATGATTAGCAGTTGCAAAGAGGTCAAAAACTTTAAAGGGAGGGAGGTTATCTCTTATCCAATGAAGTTCAAAACAATAATGTTCTAATATTATTGCCCTATTTTGATTTATTTCTATCTGATTTTAACCAGAGAGATTTAAAGAAGAATCTTCTTATACCTGTCTTTGATTATTTAACAAATACAGTCTATTTAAAAACAACTGCTCTCCCCAAAAAATGAAGACTACAGAACTAAAATTTCTCTATTTAACAAGCAATGGACTGGTTGGGATCTCCAGGGCAGGGATGAGAGGAGAGGACAGTGAGAGAGGCACTATCAGAATCATTACACACCATAAGATAAAAGGAAATTGGTGAAGCTTCCCTAAACCAACTGGAGAAACAACATGACCACAGCTGCCTTGAGTGAGGCTTGAAAGAGCTCTTCAATTATTCTTTTAACCAAAAAATACTGTTATTTTATTTGGAAAATTACAAATGCTGGCCTGATGAGTTAGTTTTCCAAACACTGGGGTATAGAACTGTAGATATATATATATATATATCTATATATATCTATATATATATATATATATATATATATATATATAACTATAGAACCTAATGAAACCACAAAAATATTCCTAGTCACTCAACTGAGCTTCAAATAAAAATGGAATGCTTGAAATACCTGTGTCTTCCTCATAATGCAAAATTGTGTGATAATTTATAATTAAAAGCTATTTCTGGATTCACACACTTGAAATCACTTTACTGTAGAAGGAATTTTTAGTTTAATTAAATATGATACTTGGTAAGTACAGATTATTCATCAAATTACATAACAAATTGCACCTTCCTGGAAATTGTTTGGAATTTTAAAAAAATTTTAAATTAATATAAACTCATTGAAATCAACCTTTCAAAACAAGCACAAAACTACAAAAAAGGAGCTAAATCTGGACAGAATTTATATGAAAAAATGAATATTGATTGTCCTGTTAGTAGAAAACCTGTTGTCTCTATAGGAAATAGATCATCAAGCCTCTGCTCTGATTTATGAACACTGATCCAGGTAACCCATCCAAATCCCAAGCTCCTGCCTTTTAGTTAACACCCCAAAACTAATCTCCATTATTCTGGGGTTTGAATCTCACCACTGACTGCAAAGAGCTCCTGCTCATACAAATCATGTCTCTCATGGAAGAACAATTCCTCCCTCCTTGTTAACTTCTCTGATCAAATATGTCAATGTGAAAATACCTAGAGGTGCAAGACAATATCCCACAGATTTCCTCAGTTCTAAAAATTTACTTGGAAGTAGATTATTAACTAACCCTGCTTCAATGACAACTTTAGCTCCAATTTATACTTATTTCCTGCTCTGCTACAAGCTCAGGCTACTGATGCAGGATGAAGATGCTCCTGTGGTTAAATCTGCTCTCCTATAAATTGCACCAGCTTTCAGCTGGAATGCTTGCAGGGGAAAGAAAGCCTGCCAGATAATCTCACTTTTACACAAGCATGGTAAAAAATATGATAATCCTAGGGAAGTTAATGCAAAAATTAACAGCAGCCAAGTTTCTGATGAGAATCTTAATGACAGACATAAATCATAATTCTAAAGTGCATTTTAAATATCTTGCAATTCTTTTCTTACTATGAAAAAAAAAAATTACTTAAAAACAGGATTATTTTTACTAGAGCAGTTGCAATCTTAATCCAAATCATGTGCCTATTTAATGTGCAACATTAAATGTAAGAACAAAGCACTGTGGTCACCCTATAGAATAGCTGGAACAAGTATTTAATCATGATATGATGCTTTTACCTCCTTCTCTGCCTCACTAAGTGCTTAACATCTGTTGTACATCAGATGGCTCAGTAGCAGATGATGAGTACTCAGTGAGGCAGATGCTAAGTAAAAAGATGAAGACAATTTAACAAGAAGAGGAGAGGCAGTAAAATACCCATTACCTACTTTCCCTTCCTTTGGAAGCCAAGCCCAGTATAAATCTGTGAGACAGCAACATCACCACCAATGCTCTTACAGACATCTCTACAACATCCTACTCTGGATCAGATGGATTTACTTCTTGGGAAGGACAAATCAGACTCCAAGTACTTTGTTTCTGAGCTGGGATTCAAAACAACAACAGTAATTGAGGCTTAATTTGATAATGGTCCTTATGAGAGTGGATCAGGGTAAAATTACCAACTGCACAGTAGCCAGAAGAGCAGTGAGTGATTGTAGAATCACAGAATCACAGACAGTTTTGGGTTGGGAGGGACCTTAAAGCCCATTCAGTGGGGATGTCCAGCACCTGCCATGGACAGGGACATCTTCCACTATCCCAGGTTGCTCCAATCTCCATCCAGCCTGGCCTTGGACACTTCCAGGGATCCAGGGGCAGCCACAGCTTCTCTGGGCACCCTGTGCCAGGGTGTCCCCAACATAGCAGAGAAAAATTCCTTCCTCATATTTAATCTATCCTGTCCTCTGGCAGTGGGAAGCCAACCTCCCTTGTCCTGTCACTCCATCCCTTGTAAACTTTCTTTCCTGTGGGTTCCCTTTGGGTACAGTGAGGTCACCCCCAAGCTCCTCCAGGTGCACAATCCCAGTTCTCCCAGCCTTTCCTCCCAGCAGAGCTGCTCCATCCCTCTGCTCATCCTGGTGCCCCTCTGGGCTCTCTGCAGCAGCTCCAGCTCCTTGCTGTGCTGGGGCAGGGCTGGAGCAGCTCTGCAGGTGCTCAGGTCTCACCTGAGCAGGGCAGAGGGACACAATCCCAATCCCTGTCCTGCTGCCCACACTGGGCTCAGCCCAGGGCACGAGGGGCTCTGGTTTGGGGCAGGTCCAGCTCTCACCACCAGCACCCAAAGCCCTTCTCCCAGGGCTGCTCCCTCTGCTCCTCCCCAGCCTGGATTGATCCCAGGGGTTGTCCCAGCCAGGTCTTGTTAATCCTGAGATCCCCATGGGCACTTCTGGAGCTTGTCCAGGTCCCTCTGGATGCCACCCTGTCCTTCAGGGGTGTCACCTGCAAACCTGCTGAGGGTGGCCTCAACCCACTGTCATTAGAAGATTGAATGTTTTTCATTTATCCAGCCTCACAAAATTAACCACCACTCACATAAATGTGCCTGAAATAATTTTTCTGTGGCTCATGTTGCAGGTGGCACTGTACAGTGAGACTTGGTGACACTGCAAATGCCACTGCAAACAGGATGGCAAACAGGAGCAGGGCAGCTGTTCTGAGTCCACATCTCACAATTTCACAGCTGCTCTACCTGAGCCAGGTGCTTTAAGGCTGATCCAAAGGTCTGGGTTGTGTGGGTCACAGTGAGTACTGTAAAGCAGGGAAGGACTGTGATGCTTTTCTCAATGTTTGCTTTCTAAAGGAAAGAGAAATCTCTACCTAAGGGATGACAGTTAGCATACACAGAAAGGATATTAATTACCTATGGAATTTTAATGGAAATGGTGTCTCTATATGCTAAAATTGCTTCCAGCATTGAAGTGAGTGCAGTAGCTAAAGAAATCTGTCTCAGTGTGAAGATATTCTGCAGTGACTGGATAAACCTGGAGCATGATTCTGGATTGTGTTGCTGGGGCTATTCACAATCTAAACTGAATCTACTTTGAATTATGGAGGCAAAATACCTTGTTTTGTCTGTTAATCACATTTAAGGAGAGTCTTTCCAGATGCCTTAGCACTCATGCCACCATTCTGCAGCTGCTGCCTGGGCCCCTCAGGGCTGGTACAGCACAGTTTTAAATTAATAATACATGCCCTTCCTTTTAAATTCCAGATAGTCCTTATATTATGAGAAATAGAGGAATTAAGCCCCTTCATTAAGTGGTTGAAACCTTTTGCATCTTATAGAGAAAACTGCCTATATCATGGGTTTCATGATATTTCAAGTTAAACAATATTTTTTCACCAAACATGTAATATTTCAGAGGATATTTCTAATTGGTCTTTTATGAATTGATTTACAAAGCTTTGTAGTTTTAACTACATTGATGTTAGACCCTTATAATTCTCATAGTAACATTTTTCTAATATGAAACATTTCTCACACGCACACCCACAAAAGAATAATTATAAATTAAAAAATTAAGATAATATATCCATAATTCTTCTGACACAGCCTAATCATAATGATGATTGTGGTGTATTTATTTGAGCATAAAGTGCTGTAGCACAAATATTTATGTAAAGAAAGCTAAATCAGATATATATAAATAATGATCCAAAGTACAACAGGACAAAGGAATTACACAGAAAATTAATTAATGGAGTCAATTTTTGGAAGGAAAAGAAGCAGAGCTGTTAGGAAAATTAAGAGTTTCCATGTAAAGGAGGAAGAAACTTCCTACACACATGCACAAAATCCCACCAAAATACTCCAGCCAAAAATCCCTGAACCAGTCAACCAATGTGTGCTTCATTCACCTGGTGGGTGTCAATGCATGTGTGTGCCTGTGTTTGTAGTATTAGATCTGTGAAAAACTGGCCTTGCCTCTCAGATTACCCACTAACTTTGTGGAATTTCAGGTGCAATTTTCCATAAGTATCTTAAAGTATAAATATATTTCAAATATTAAGAAATTATATAAGGCTTAACTAAGTGCCTCTGTTACAGTGAGTTTAATAAACCCCCTAAGGCATTAGAAAAGCAAAAGCCAAATTTACTGCAATGTAATTATCTTCTTTTTGTGTGAAGTGTGAAGGAAAACTGTGGAAACATCATAATGCACAATATTGAACAAACTGAAAGCAATCACTGCCCTGCCTTTACCTTTACAGGGGAAGATAAGAGTGTGATAATTCTGTGTACATTGCCATACACAGTCCTGGAGCAGTTTAGGTTGGAAAGGACCTTTCAGATAATCCTAATTAATGTGGAGCAAGGTCACTGGCAGCTCTCTGCTCTGTGTTCAGCAGACCATAAGGCAGAGGCAAAAAAGAAAGAAATGAAAGAACACCCTGACTTGGAAAAGGGAGAAAAATTAAATAGAATTTTGAAATGAAAATTTCTTCCACTGAATAATTTAAGATGGAAGTTTAAATGTAGCTAATTCAGGAGTTTCTTTGAGTTTTAATATGTCTATATAGCTGGCATCAACCTAATTTTGATATTTAATCTCAAGGAGAAGTAAACTACTAAAACCAACCCTTGAGGCTAAATGCACAATAATAGGCTAAGTTTTTTGTGTGAACTGTACTGGCAACAATAATAAGATGTACCAGCAGCTCCAGTGGGCAGTAGAAATTCCAGAATTAATCAAAAAATAGTCTTGACTGAAAGCTCTTTGTGTATAATGTAGCAGATCACACAATCTGTGAAAATGAGAACAGAATGCTGTGTGTTTTAATGCTGTTCTTCAGAGAGGAGGAAGCAGCCTCCATGGTTTTGCAGTGTTTTCTTCAAAACAGGCTTAAAGTAGAAAGTTCAGAGACTGGAGATAATTTCTGAGCTAAAGCTTTCCAATATATTTTAGGATAATCACAAATCAAGCAAAAGGATAATTGATAGGGTTACCAAACAATAATAAACCCACAAAACTCCTGCTGCTGACAAAAGCATCCAAAGTTTCAATCATGGGAAGGGATAAACCTGGATATGAAAAGAGATTTAGCACCAGAAAAAGCAGCCATCAATTCCAAAGTTTCAGGAATTAAACCTCATTATTCCAGGTAAAATCAGAGCCTCATTAACAGCCAGTAGCAGAGAGGTAATCTATGATTATATCTGAAGCTGATACAAGATCATTACATCTTCCCATTTTCCTATTGATTTTGAGACAGGGCCTTTAGTCCTATTTTAGGCATCCTTATTCCCAGACACAAATAACTGAAATAAAATAAAAGAACAAACAAATAAATCAATGAAAAGCTGTTTCTGAAAATTTTGTGTCAGATATAAATGTGGAGCTGCTTTTATTCCTGGCTTATTTCTGTGTGATGATGGCTATGGACCAGTCACATGCTCTTTCCTTTGATAATGATCCTTATTTTTTCCCTGCTGTTTCCTATTTGGATTATAAATGTAGTTATCCCTAAAAGGTGCTATAATATAAACAGCAACAATCTGTCATTTTCTTCCATTGTGTAGAACCAGAAAGATTACAGCAAAGCAAGAATCTCCCAGACAAGAGTAATGGTCTTAATTAAAGAATACAGAACTCACTTCTGTATTCATACCTTGCATATCATGTTATTAAACAAAATAAACCAAAATAAGATTGCAAGATCAGTGTGCTTTTTTCTTAATTTTATAATAACTGAATATAACTCTAATTTTTAGCAAACCCTTAAAAATTTTATACAAGAACAAGACATATTGCAGAAGAGAGGTTTGGTTTTCTGCCATGGTAAGTTCAAATAAATTGCAAGGACACCCTTAAATTTTTGAAGGAAAATTAAAAGCTATCTAGAAAAGTTGGATCCTGATGTTTTAAAACCAACACATATTTCACTTCACTTAATAATGCATAATTCTTGTAATAAAATGTCATTTGTTCAACAGTCACAAGCAGACAAAGTATTAAAATAACTGGGCAAAGGTTGCATGTCTATAATATAAATTAGGAGACAGCCTTGTATTAATGCTTATAACAAATATCAACTGATTGTATCTCCTACAATAAGGAAGAGATTTTTGTTTTCCTTAAGCAATCAAACCCACAGCCTGAAATGCAATATAGAAGGTGATAGGAAGGGTGAAAAAAAGAGTAGCTGTCTACATGTTAATCTGCAGAATAGAAAAATTATTACATATAGATTAATTAATATAGATTGAGGGAGCTAAGTCCCACCTTGGAAGATATGGAATTGTGATCTCCACCCCTACAGGAGCTCTGAATCACACCCTGAACAGTGAAAACTCTTATTGCAAAGAAAGACCCTGTTACTCCTGAATTTCTGTTTTTCTCTGTAGATAATCTCCTTCTGATGAATTCATCCCCTACTGGTATTGTTGCCTTTCTATGCCATGATATTGAAGGATGGAAAGAAAATCTCCCCATGCAGAGCAGCTTCCTTGATACCTCACCATTTTTATTTAAGGGAACATAATTTAAAACACACACACACAATCACATCCTAAACAACAACAAAAAGCTAACAAAATACATTTTGGACCACTTTAAATTCCTCCTTAGTAAAACTAACATGCTGCCACAGAAGGAATTAATTTAAGGACCTTGTCTTTCACAAAGAATTCCTAAGTGTTCACATCAATAACCAAAAGTGGATTGCAGCAGACAAGATTTTCTTGCAGGAGAAGGAGAAAAGAGCTGTTAGAGAATCTGTTTTTCTGACAAGTGCCTACAGAGCCTGCAAAGGCATGTGCTTTAAGGAATATTTAGCATTATTAACAGAGTCATTCTAAGAATCTGGGATTGCAATCACAGTGGGACACTAAAGGCTCTGGAGGAATTCTATCATTAACAAGGTCTCTAGTATGCTTTATATAAATACATACACACACACACATATATATACACTATAAAACACACATTCCTCCTTAATACTGCAGGCACTCTCAGAAAGGTTTATCTGTCCTTTCCAGAAAGACCAGATGCTTCCACTTGGGAAAAATGAAAAAAGCAAATCTACAAAAATCCCCTGGAAAAAAAAAAAAAAAAAAGCCCTCCCAAACACACACTCAGGGGCCCTAAATTAACCAAAGGAACAAGGATCATGATGGCATTAGGGGAATGGTGATGATACTAATTAATGGAAATGAATCATAAAGAGATAAAACTGAATTTTTTATTGAGGATAGAAAAATTGCAAAGAGCTCATTTTCTTTACCACTTTATACAGAATTCTACACCCCCTGTAGTTCAGCACTTTAAATTCTTGAAGCTCATGAAGGTTGCTTAAATTTTAAGATTGTGAATGAGGTCATGAAACACGAGGGATGTCATAGTGTTGATTTTTAAATGTTTAATTACTGGGGTAAAAGCACTACCAAAATGTCCCCAAAAAAGTTACATCTGTTCTTAAGGTTGAAAATGATATTGCACCTTCTATTGTATTTATAGTAGAAGTGTCAACAAAAGCCTGAAGACATGATCCATATTGAAAAACCCAATTTGCCTTGGGAGCCTGTGCCTTGAAGAGATCCCAGTCTGAGTTCACACCACACAAAATTAATAGAAAGGAGCTGTAGGATGTGCTCACAGGGGTTTCAGAGCTGCAGGGAGGGATGGTGAGGACTGGAGGGGGATAACCTCAGAGCCATGAGTTGAAGTGCAAGTCTGGATCTTTAATAGCTCCTCTGTCATGCAGAAGATTTCCTGCTGTGCACACTGAACACCACTGAGTAACAAGGAATAGCCACAGAAATAGCACTGATGTCCTCAGGCAAACATATCATCCATGATTTGTCCTGTTTGTCCAGCACATGAAGTTTGGAAGTATCTTTTACATGGATTCTGGTGGATAAGGTGGCTTAGCATTTATATGAAAGGGGATTTTGCAGGGACAGGCAGATTGTGGAGGGATCTCTTTCAGCCTGCCAACCATTTCATCCAATCTTTGATGACTTTTCCCTCTTCCCAGTCTGCTGCCACTTGTGGTGCTGGTGATGGACAGTGAAGGTGAGAGGGTTTGTCACAGGCAGGCAAGCAGCTGCAGCACAAGCACTCCCACCTTGATGAGTAATTACTCTGCCCCTGCCACACCATCCATCTGCAATGGCAGAGGAACTGAGGAGACCAAACCCACACACAATCCAGTGTTTTTCACAAGGCAGGACTGACATCCTGAGAAAGTCAGAGGAAAACTGTCTCTGCTCAAATCCTTTCTTGGGTTTTGAAGTTTGCTCTTAGGAGCCAAACACTCCTCCAAACCCCAAACTGTCCATGATATAAGGAGAGCAAATTAACATTGGCTTTACATCTGGCAGGGTTTTTACAATCAGTGCTGCTTATTGCAATATAGTTCTGTCAAGCATTGCTATTATCTGAATGCCTATTACTCCCTTAATCTATCTAATTCACCTCCCTATGGGCTTGCTCCAAAAAATTTATGGCAATAGTAAAAAGGAACCCTTTAACTTAAGAGCATTCCTGATCAATCACTTATCACTTCATATTTTTAATACCAGCCTGCAGCTCTGTTAAAAACCAGAGAAGCTCCTGCTCAGTGATGTAATTTTAAAAGTAATTTTAAGAGTACCACCTGTCCTTGTAACCAACAGTATATTGCTGGTGATCCTTATTTACTCAGATAAAACTTGTCTGATTTCTTTTAATACTCTACAGCAGTTCCCACTGGCTGTCTTTAGTTTCTATGGAAACACACTCAATTATTATTTTGTCACACAGGACTGAATTGCTGCATAGAATCTCTGTCCACAAATGGGCACTTGAACTCTTGAAAGAAATATCTCCACCCTCAGCCCCAGAAATAAAGGTTTGTTAGGTACTCAAAGACCACTTAGTTTCCCAGCATGAAATGATTGTGATGGGGGAGAAAATTTGAATTGTCATGGCATAATCTTTATTGCATCCTACCAAATCCTGCAGCTTGAGGATGTCAACGATTTCCCATCTTCTAGTTGAGGATGGAATTAGGGTAAAAATAACCATTATAAGGAGGAAGATAGGGTTGCTGTGGGGGAAAGCATCCTTGTCTTGCCAAGGGAGTATTTTTTTTCCTAGTGATTTACAATTTGATTCATTCTTCTACTTAAAATATTCTGCCAAAGTTAAGCATGGTTGTTGAGGCTGCTTCACAGACCTTTTAAATTTTGACCTGTTTAATATAGTTTGTATTTTTCTCTTTTATGGTCTGGACAATGAAAAACCAGTTTTCAGGTAATGCTGTTCAGCATGTAAAACATAAACCCACAAACATAAACCCTTTAGATGGAGTGCAAACAGCCTCTGTAGTGCCAAGGAATAATCCCCACCCCCAAATCTCAGTGTTTATCCTCCAGTTAATCCTGAAGCCAAGCCCAGTCCTCACGTACAGGAGCAGAAGGCAGGGAGCTGTAAGACTGGCTGAACTCTGCCAGGAGACCCTGGGGAGATAATTCCTGTGGCCTTTCCTAAAACATGAATCATCACTTGGAGTCAGGGTGCTTCAGTTTAGAGACAGAGCCACTGGAGTCCAGATTTAATGGACACAAAGTGAAGAGGAGATGACCAAAGGTGCACAAACCAGCTTCAGAAACCTGGCTTTAGCATCGTGGTAGCCAAAAGAAAAATAGATTTTCTCAACTCTCATACTGTTCTGCAGTAAAATTCCATTTATTTTAATGTTGAAAAGCATTTTTTTAAAAATTTTCTTCCTGGCGAATTTTGATTTCTGTTTGGGTGGGGTTGTTTTGTTTTAGTTTTTGGTTTTTTTAGAGTAATTTATTTATTTTTCTTTATAGATAATGATCTCTTTGGAGCACAGAGGGGGCAATACCTTCTATATACAAACTGCTAATTATGAGCACCTTGTGTATAACACTGACCAAGATTTCCTTTAAACATCACATGGAAATTTATTACTAATACCTGTAGGATGGTCTAAAAACCTTTTTCTAGGCAAACAGAGCAAATATTGAGGAATATACATAGTTTGCATTGTGCTGGGAATTGCCTTATCTTAGGTCCAGAGCAGTTATGGAGCAGCTCTATTATTTGGGAGGAAGGTGGAGGCAGCATGTTGTCCCCACATCAGAGAGATGGGAATGGATAAAACATGACTTTTCCTTTTGCCAGTGACTGATCCATAGTGGATATAGCTGCAATTCTTTCCCTCCAGAGCAGAGATCTTTCTCAGAAGTGATTAATGGATGAGACTTTCTGCCCCAAAGGACAACATGCCAAGGACAAAGAGACCCAAAACTCCCTCTAAGGGTCACATGAGGTCATATCACAGTGAACTCAGAACTAGCACTCCATTACATCTTCCTTTCCTTTCCTTTCCTTTCCTTTCCTTTCCTTTCCTTTCCTTTCCTTTCCTTTCCTTTCCTTTCCTTTCCTTTCCTTTCCTTTCCTTTCCTTTCCTTTCCTTTCCTTTCCTTTCCTTTCCTTTCCTTTCCTTTCCTTTCCTTTCCTTTCCTTTCCTTTCCTTTCCTTTCCTTTCCTTTCCTTTCCTTTCCTTTCCTTTCCTTTCCTTTCCTTTCCTTTCCTTTCCTTTCCTTTCCTTTCCTTTCCTTTCCTTTCCTTTCCTTTCCTTTCCTTTCCTTTCCTTTCTCCTTTCCTTTCCTTTCCTTTCTCCTTTCCTTTCCTTTCCTTTCCTTTCCTTTCCTTTCCTTCCCTTCCCTTCCCTTCCCTTCCCTGAAACTTCCCTGAAACTTCCCTTCCCTTCCCTGAAACTTCCCTTCCCTTCCCTTCCCTGAAACTTCCCTTCCCTTCCCTTCCCTTCCCTTCCCTTCCCTTCCCTTCCCTTCCCTTCCCTTCCCTTCCCTTCCCTTCCCTTCCCTTCCCTTCCCTTCCCTTCCCTTCCCTTCCCTTCCCTTCCCTTCCCTTCCCTTCCCTTCCCTTCCCTTCCCTTCCCTTCCCTTCCCTTCCCTTCCCTTCCCTTCCCTTCCCTTCCCTTCCCTTCCCTTCCCTTCCCTTCCCTTCCCTTCCCTTCCCTTCCCTTCCCTTCCCTTCCCTTCCCTTCCCTGAAACTTCCCTGAAACTTCCCTTCCCTTCCCTTCCCTTTCCTTTCCTTTCCTTTCCTTTCCTTTCCTTTCCTTTCCTTTCCTTTCCTTTCCTTTCCTTTCCTTTCCTTTCCTTTCCTTTCCTTTCCTTTCCTTTCCTTTCCTTTCCTTTCCTTTCCTTTCCTTTCCTTTCCTTTCCTTTCCTTTCCTTTCCTTTCCTTTCCTCTTACTCTTCCTTCCCCTTTTCCTTTTCCTTTTCCTTCCCCTTTTCCTTTTCCTTTTCCTTTCCTTTCCTTTTCCTTTTCCTTTTCCTTTTCCTTTCCTTTTCCTTTTCCTTTTCCTTTTCCTTTTCCTTTTCCTTTTCCTTTTCCTTTCCCTTTCCCTTTCCTCTTTCCCCTTCCCTGAAACTTCCCTGAAACTTCCCTTTTCTTTAATCAAATACCAACCTTAAAACAGCAACAAAACCAGAGAGAAATCCTGCAAAGTTTAGAAATTTGGGCTCACCCCTAAAACCGAGCTATCCCTGTATTCCATGCAGATACCTGGAGCCTTATATTTATCTTTTCATTCTGTTTCACTGAAAATGGCTCATTAATTTCCCACATCTCAGTCCCACTGAGAGAGACCTTCTGCCCGTTCCAGCGTGTGCTGAGCCACCCTGGAGGTGCCAGTCACCTGTGCAGCACATTTTCAGAACCTTTCAGCAGCAGTGATTGAGCTGAGCTGCAGGGAAAAATCAGCTCCTCACCTCAGGCTGCTCTCCAAGGTAAGTGATTGGTGGAGATGTTGTTTCAGACACCACTCATGATTCTCCTGGTTTGCTGCTACAGCAGTGGAGTCGCTGAGCAGTGAATCTAATTTAGTGCCTGAGCAGTGCTCATGTTCTGCATGGCAATAACTTGCAAATACTTTCTCAGGCACTGCGTTTTCAGGCTCAGGGAGCCCTCTCCAATCAAAAACAGATTGTCCTTAATAGAATCTATAAATGTGAACTAGAGTATCTCTTCTAGTCTCTTTTGCTAGATTTTTTTTTTCCTTTGTAACAAGTTTAACCCAACTGTTTTCAGCTTTAGTGTCCTGATAAGACAGCAAATTCCATTTCCTGCTGTCTGTTGCTAAATTTGCAATTTTCCACAAGATCACTAGGTATATAGTGGGAGCAATTTCTGTTTGTTACTTTGGAGAACTTACTATAGATAGGCAAAATGATTCTCACATTTTTGACTTGTCAAACCCTACCCTGATGGGTATTTAATACAAGTATTAAGGAAAAGATGATTAAGATTCTGCTCCTACATTCTCTTCTTTGTGAGGCACTTTGTTGGTTTCACCTGTTTCTTCAAACTTACAGTTTATTTTCTTGGATGTGAAGGTTCCTTAAGCTTGTTTTTCATTCAAGTGGACTTTTGCATTCCCTATTAACTCGTGTGTCTGATTTTGATGGATCCTTCCTTTCAATATCTGAGAATTTGTAAAGATGAGTAGTTTTGCTGTAGCACTGTCCCAGTTACTTTTGTTTTTCTGTTTACTCTTAAATCTACACACAATTGCTTGTCAAACTCACACCTCCTTGATGTTCTTCAAAAGCTGGAAAAGATCATATGAAAATCCATCCATGATGGATGGTACTGACAATTAACAGACATCTTAAAGCAAACAGAAGAAAACAGCAAAAAAGATGCTCATAAATTATTTGAAACTGAGGGGATTTTAGGAAAAAATGTGGTCATATATGCACACAGGGAAGTTCTCAAATGTGCAGGCACAAAGGAGATAGTGAGGATAAATACTCATAACTTGGTTTCTGGTTCTGAGACTGACAATAATCTCACTGTCATCTAAGAGTTCTTGTTTGGGACCCTGAGGAACCACTCACACTTGTTTTGGTTTGATGTTGCATGTGTTCCCACTTGGATTCTGAGGGGGAAAAAGCTGTATTGTCTATCAGTGCTGTCTGCCATTCCTATGCTATTTCTGCCAGCAAGATCTGGAAGTCTTCAGATAACATCTAAAAATTTGGAAAGGGTCAGAATTATCAAGAACATTGAGTTTCTCCATGTTTTATGAAAATATTAAGGTAGTACTTAGAATGGAGAAACTGTTAATTTGCAATGTGAGCCCAAATGATCCATAGATTTATATGGGAATTCAGCAATGAGAAGCTAATTTATAGGGAAACATGACTTGCTAATTTCAACATTTACAGAACTATTTTCTCTTTGATTTTTCTATTTTTTCAGTTTTATTTTTTTTTAAAAACCCCCACAGATTCCTGAAAAAAGCCTCTAACTATTATTTCATATTTTTAAAAGCATCAAGAATCAGAGTATGTTTTAACCATAGACCACAATATGTTAATATGCATTTACATTATTCATCATTCAAAAGGTTTTGCTAAGGTTGATATATTTTCATTATTCCTACTCTTCTGAGGTAAAGCAATGTCACCTGCTATTATTCATCTCTTGCTGACCTGCTAAGAATTCCTTATTAAATCTATGCTTCTCCTGGTAGAATCTATCCTTTTAAGAGCTTTTAAGAGAACAGAAGTGGCACTGCAGTAATGTGTGGTAAATAGTTAGGTACTGACTATTCATTGCCCTGTAAATGTGTGCAATACCATATGCTTACAAATAAACAGCTGAAAAAAAAAAAAGGAGACTTTACACAGAAAATTGGTGGGGAAGGGGGAGTAAAATATATTTCTCCTATGTGTCTAGAGGTATAGTAATTATACCTCTAACCTCTCTCTTGGTGTTCAGGTCATCTAGATGCTTGTTCCCAACATGGGTGAACTACCAGGACACTCTGGGGCACGTCTTCAGGCTCAGATGTTCTCTTTACAAACCCTCTTCCCACTCTTGTCATGGCTTTGGGGCTCAGGGAAGAGAGAAAACTGTGATTCTGTGCTCAGGAGCCCCAGGTGCTCCCAGCCTCAGCACAGCCCACCTGGCTCCTAGGAGCTCAGCAAATATCTCTGCATGCACTCCCATGCTCAGCCAACTATTTACACCTCTTCCAGTATTTTTATGATGACCCCAAACAGCCTCCCAACTTTTTATATTCCTCATCCTCCTTGAAGGGTGAATTCCAAAGCGGAGGGCTGAGTTTCTAGGCAGTACATTTCCTTTTGTAAGAGCACGGGAGCTGTTAAGACTCCAGTCATCATGTAGCTATTCACAAGTGCTATGCTACAGTAATCCACTTTTATGGGAGTTTGGAAGATGAATATAAAATAACATAATCCCCAGCTGTGCTGTTATGTGCAAAGCCATCCCATTAATCACACTCAGTTTTGCTTTACAGCTTAAAGGTATGCAAAATGTTGCTGCCATTCAGGTGCCTCAGTATTAGCACTTGCACACCCTAACTGCATTTTAAAAGCTATCTTCTCAAGAAATTAAGCACTCAATCTTTTCCTTTCCTCCAGTGGAAATGGTAATTCAGCACCTTCTGATGTCAAAAACATTTGCAGAGCAGCCAAAAAATTTAGGTGAGCGAATGAAACCTCAGCAGTGTGACAGCCTCCAGACCTGAACATGTAAAACATGCAAGAAAAACCCAAAAGTAGCAGAATAATTCTGTTTCTTTATGGATTATCTGAACTGATTTAGGATCTGTACTTTTCCATGCACAAATAAAGGCATGTGGTAAAGCCACATCATTATGGGTACAAGAGATTAGATTATTTGGGGTTCACAAGCATGAATTCATGCTGGACTGATACTGCCAATAAAGACATGGAATTCTTCTAAAGGACTATGGGAACTTGCAGACCTAGGAGTGAAAACAAGTGATACTTAGAACTGCTCACTTCTTTCCTGGAGCTGAAAGCACTGGTGGGATGGTTGGATTGAATTGTGAGCAAGCAACTGAGTTTAGATCTTAAAAAAAGAAAAGGATATTAATTAGATTAGGCATTAAGAAAAAAACTCTGCCCTGTGAGGGTGCTGAGGCCCTGGCACAGAGAAGCTGTGGCTGCCCCTGGATCCCTGGCAGTGTCCAAGGCCAGGCTGGATAGAGCTTGGAGCAACCTGGGGCAGTGGAAGGTGTCCCTGCCCATGGCAGGGATGGCACTGGATTGAGATTTAAGATTCTTTCCAATCCAAACCATTCCATGATTCTATATGACAAGGTCAGGAAGAGAGGAAATAACTGTAACTGGCTGCTACTTTTTATCTGATAGTTGGAAATCCAATTTTCTACTAAATCATCCAGGCAACAGCTCAGATCAGACCCTTGGAAATTATGTGAAACAGCCTTTTCTTCCAAAGGGTGGGAAGTTCTGTGACTCAGAGGGATCAATCTGTGATGTACCCCCCTAAAATGAAGTTTCTCAGAGAGTAAAAGCAGAAACCACAAATCAGGACAGTTTTATAAAATTTCTGAGGATGTATTTGAGAAACCATTATTTATATATATATATATATGTATAGAGAGAGAGAGAGAGAGAGAGAGATTGATATAGATATAGATAGATAGAAAGATAGATAGATAGATAGATAGATACATATAGATATAGATATATAGATATATAGATATATAGATATATAGATATATAGATATATAGATATATAGATATATAGATATATAATATATATATATATCTATAAATATAGATATATATAATATATATACATATATATTATATAATATATAAACTTCTATGCATCTTAACTTGTATGCTTAAGAAGTTTTTACTTGACAATTTTGAAGGAAATTTGTGTACATTTGTTAAAGAAAGAGTTCTGCAAATGTTCTTTTGTCATAGGTAAATATGAATATTTGTGTAGTGTTGTATATTTTATATCAATTATTAGGGATTATGATCTGCAAAGGAGTTTCTCTTTGGGTTTACTATTAGGGCTAGATATTTAAACCATTTGTGAATTTCATGGACAGAGAATATCAGTTCCATTTCACTATCACTATCATACACAGGGTAGCAAGAACATAATGAATCCCCTTGCAAACTTCAAAGGTGAAATAAATTGAATAGGTTTTATGTAAAATAAATTGGAAAGTTTGGGTGAGATGTGGGATCCCATGGACTGTGAGCCTTGCAGTGTCATGGATTTCACCAATGCATGGCACCATTCATCTGAATTTGTCTATAGAGCTCTATAACCAGATGACTGTCTGCTATTCAGCTGAAAAAGAAGAAACAGGCTCTGGAGTCATCAGCCAAGATTCACAGGTGCCTCCTGTAGAAACCTCCTTTATAAAGCTTCCCTGCTCTGTGTCAGGACACTAATCCCTATTCAGTGCAAGAAATTCTGCCTTTCACAAACAGAGCATCTATTTTTTTTTTCTTTGAAGTTAATCCAACCCCAAGTCGCAACAACACTTGGAAAGCCAGATGCAGGAATTCTGTATAAACTTCCTTTTAAATATTCATGGCTGGAAACCTGTTTTTCTGCTTCTATCATTTGAAGCTGAGGATTCTGGCTTTTATGGACTTTTGCTCATCTCTTAATCCACAAGTAAAATGTTTTCTCTCCCACACAGTTGATGTTACATCCAAATGTGGATATACCTAGAGGAGTAGTCAGAATATGCAGCAGATGGCCAGCAGAAGAAATAAAAAAATCTCTTAATGTCCAACCACCAGTACCAGTGGCAAGACTCATTAAACCGTGGGCTGGACTCAGCAAGACAGAAAATGCTGCTCAAGGGTTTTGTGAGGTACCCAGGGCTAAACTGATGAAACAGAAATTCTGCATGCTGGCCTGGGATTTGCTACACTGGCCTCTGCTCAGAGCTTGTTGAACTGAAGTTTTGTCAAGGAAGGCTGGGCCAGCCCTGTCAGCAGCTCAGTTTTCCATTTCCCAGTGCCTTGCTCCCATCTTGGACACATTTGCCAACTGTCTGGTTTATATTTGTACTCTGTCTTAGCCATCACTCCAGGAATGATCCAACCCACTAGTGCTTGCTGCAGATAATACACTGATGAAGCAATCTACACAGATGGTAAGCTATCAACTTACATTAAAAAAATCATCAGTTATTGTTCCTAATTTTTTCTAAAATTAAGGCAGCTTTGTTCAAAAATCTGTGGAAAAATGTATGCACAGTTTCAAGGACATGATGCCTTTGGGCTCTTCTAAGGCAAATTAAAGAATTGTTTAGGATTTAATCTTAACTGTCAACAAGCAGTGTTTAAAATTTGGAAGATTTTAAAAAAATCCCACAACAAATTAATAAAAGTTTAAGTTAATGACCCTGATTTCAGATCCTATTGGAAATATCACAGTTTAAATAAGGAATATTAACCCATGTTGATAAAGATTTCTAATTGCTTTATAAAAGGAAATGCCTTTCAAAAAGTTAAATTCATACTAAATTTATTTTTTAACACAAAGACATACATTAATTTCAATTAATGCAACCAGTGCTGATGTTTGCTGTGCTTTTATGTAACAGGAGTGGTTTGAAGGCATATTGAAGTTTTTCCTGTCATATGGGTAGGGCAGGAACTAATTATGTAAGAATCTGAATGACTAAAAATCCATGTAGGAAAATAATAAAAACATTTAAAACTTTTGGGTTTTTTATAAAAAAAACCTGAAAAAAATAAATCTTGTGGTAGCAGCTTCACAATGGGAAAATAAGCTTACCTTCCTGTAGAGGGTGTAATTTTACATTTATATTTTCTTGAGTTTTAAGCAGATAGATTCATTGCAAGGTGATTCTGGGTAGAATTCAGAGAAAGCTTTGGTTTGGGTCATCTTCTTACTGTAATATCTCAATAAGTCAGTTATAAAAGATAATAAAATGTAACTTGGCAAGCATCACCTTCTGTCTGGAGTGCCATTAGTTCTGCTCCTTGCAATGGGTAAGTCCTTTATTTTATACTCACCATCACCCATCGTTTCAAAGATCAGTTTCTAGAAGCCTGATAATATTCTGACCAGGATAAATTCCTTACAAATTAAGTGGAGTGAATGCCTTCTGCAGCTGTGCTGTGTCATCTGCTACTTGAGGAGGATTTTGTAATGGTCTGTGAATATCCATTTTAAACTATTGCATTGATTGTGTCTCATTAATGTGTGCCAGAGTCCAAAATGAGGGGTAAACAGGCTATATGTTCTGCATCAGCATTTCCTTCCTGGGAGAGATCACATGGGAGCTCAGGATGAGATTTCCATGAGTTCCTCATATGGATTTTGATGCCTTTCAGTGGAAAAAACCCTTTGTGCCATTTCCTGTAGAGGTGTGAGTTGAAGCCATGGGACACAGAGGTCTTGGACATTTGATTTTTTCTTTGTCATTGGTCATTATGCAGTTGTAGGATAAGGAGACAAATGTTTAAGTCCAAAACACTGGTTGGGATGTAATCTGCAAGGAAATCTCATTTTAATTTCAAAGGTTGCTTTAAGGCCCTGATCTCCTTCACTTGGTGCAATAAAGTTCATTTGCATCCTCCTCAGCCTGAAGCTTTTGTTGCCTGCCTAAAAATGACTCTAAAATTGGGTTTTTGTTTTTTTTTTTTTTTTTTAAAGAATATTGCTGCAGCCAGCAGAGAGTAAAACAACACTGGATTTATTCTTTATCACGGACCTGCTTTCACCTCTCCAGCTGTGATCCCTCCCAAGGAAAGTGGCATTTGTTGGCAAGACAGTGCAATTCCTGTCCCTCCAGGAGCACAGAGCTTGATGCTGCTGGGCTGCCTGCCTGGCACCTGTCTGGAGGGATAAATCTGTTCCAAAACAGGGAAAGGCAAGAAGGGAGAAGAACAAGGGGAGGGAGCAAAGGCCCTCATGTCATACCCCTGCTGACAGCAGAGATGTTGATATTGCTCCTTGGGGTAAATCAGTGTATGTTGCCTTTACCAATCTGGATATAGCTACACACATGAGATACCAGTAATGAATGCTTAATTTGAGAATTTTAATTTTTCTAAAAAAAATAACTGCTCTTTTTTTCCAATGTTTTTGTTCATAAATTACTCCTGTAAAAATATCCATAGTAATTATGCACAAACTGAACTCTTATCTAACAGCTCAACTTCAGAAAAGTTGAATGTTTCCCTACATTTTACCCTTCAACTTCTATCTATTTATTTTGTTCTTATCGAGAGTATGTGAGAGAATAAAGAGAATATATTATACTAACTATATTAACTAAATTCCAGTTTATAGATGACATAATAGATAGTAAATAAGAAAGAATTATTAAGTTTTGATAATTATGAAGCTGACATATATGAACCTTTTCTTTCTTTGTGTTGCAAATGGAGAAACAGCCTAGTAGAAATCAGTTATATGAAACTTTCTATATCTTTTCATAAACTCATGGAAGGGTTTGAATTAAAAGGAACTTTAAACTTTATCCAGTGCCACCCCCTGCCATGGGCAGGGACACCTTCCACTGTCCCAGGTTGCTCCAAGCCCATCCAGCCTGGCCTGGGACACTGCCAGGGATCCAGGGGCAGCCACAGCTTCTCTGGGCACCCTGTGCCAGGACCTCAGCACAGGGAGGAATTTATTTCTTGTATCTAATCTTCTTATGTACTGGCCAGATAGAGAGCTTGTTCCCAGAAATACGTCTTTTGGAAGTTCATAACAGTGGAATTTGTGCATTCTGCATGTTGGAAGCCAAGGATATTTGTAAGGAATGATAGAGTACACACTACATTTTATCAACAAGTCAGATACAAGCTTATAGTACTTTCCAAATTATTTTTAAAAGTCAAAGGCTTGATATTCTCATCATCTTGCAGGACTGAAACTATGCAGTCTTCAAATTTATCTATTCAAAGCAACTAAATCTCCTTCTGTAAGATGACCTGGGGCACAACCCTGAAGGTTAACCTGAAGGTTAAAGAATGATGTTTGATGTCCCCTTGAGGAGCTGGTACCTCACCTTCTGAGCAATCTATAAGGTAAATTCTATATGACTTAACCAGGTGATGAAGATGAGACACTCACTAGTCTCTGTCCATTCCTGTGTCAAAGCATGTCTCACAATTCTTCCTCTTGTTTAACTGAACCACAGAAAAAGCTGAGTTGGAGGGCACATAAAGGGACCATGGAGTCCTACCCTGTCCCTGCACTGACACCCCAACAATCCCACCCTGTCCAAGCTCTCCTGGAGCTCTGCAGCCCCGGGGCTGTGCCCATTCCCTGGGGAGCCTGGGCAGTTCCAAACACCCTCTGGGGAAGAGCCTTTCCCTGATCTCCAGCCTGACCCTGCCCTGACAGAGCTCCAGCCATTCCTGTCCTGTCCCTGGGCACAGAGCCCAGATCAGTGTCTGTCCCTCCTCTCCTGCTCACAAGGAAGTTGTAACTGCAGTGATGTCTCCTCTCAGCCTCCTCTTCCTCAGGCTGGACAGACCAAATGCCCCCAGCAGCTCCTCACATGGCTTCACCATCCTTGTGGCTTCCTCTGGATGCTCAATACATCTTTAGATCTTTCTTATATTGTGGTGATACTGAAGACAAAGCTCATTTTTACTTCTTTTTTAACATGTCTCACTAAATAACTCATGGATGATAAAAATACGCCCCTATGTTAGATTTTACAACCTCCCTGTTCAAATTCCTGTAATTATACAGGAAATCTGGACAGCACTGCAACTTTCTGGGCTTGGCATAGCCTGAAGCCCAGGGTGCTCCAAAATCCAGCCTGAGCTCCAGCTGGATTTGTGGAGTGCATGGTGCTGAGGGTGTGGGGAGCAGCCCAGAGGGGCTCAGGGCCACCATGGCACATGCCATGACTGCACACAGGAGCTGCCAAGTCCAGAAATGTGTCCCAGGATATATCCATATGTCAAGTAATTATTTTAAAGTGCAGACTTCCAAGCCTTGTGAGTCACTGCAGTGCTGGCTCTGGTGCTGTCCCTGCAAGTGATTCATGTGGATAGGTGATTAAGATGTCTTTAAATCTGGCCTGAGGAAAAGTCCTTTACAGCAGCTTGGTCACAGTAAGAGCCAAAAGCAAGATTTTCAGTACTGTGCATTTATACTGTGGATTAAATACTTTATAGCTGAAATTTCTTAGCAGCTTTTTCTTAACCCATTCATTAACCCATTTATTATTATTATTATATAATTATTATTATCATTATCATTATTATTATTATTATTATTTATTTATTTATTATTATTATTATTATTATTATTATTATTATTATTATTATTATATTATTAACTTTTGATGCTTTTTTGTATTTTTTTAAAGACCATATTTATATAAAATAAAAAGTTATTTTAAGCACCCTGTGTTTAATTTTTTTTCAAATTTTCAGGTTGGTTGGATCAATTGAATTACAAAATTTGCCCGGGGGGAAGAAAAAGAAAGTTTGGACGTTTGGGTTAGAAACAAAGAGATGTTTTGGAAGATGGAAGGGACAGAGGCAATTTGCAGTAGTAGCAAATTAATGTCAGCAGATCTGAAATAAATGAACACTCTAGAAACTCTTTCATGAGGGAGAAGAGGAAACTGAGCCAAAATTTCCACTTTCTCAGAACTTTCTCAGAGAGGGAATTCATGTCCCAACAGGGTATGTGATTTCTGTTTTATTGCCCTGTCACTCAGAGAAGTGAGCCCACAAGGAAGTCACTCTCCTTGAACATTTGATTTCCTTGAGTCATGTTCTGCTGCTGCACTTCTGAATCTGACTCCTCTGAAACCTTGTCTGAATATCCAGCAGTCACAGATCATGTGTGGGCAACACAAATCACATCTGTTATGTCCTTTTCAAGTATAGGCTGTTTACCATGTGGTCAGTGATTCAGTAATCACATTTTAGTACTGCAAATCTCAGAACAAGGTGTAACTCAGCACCCTGCAATATTAAATCAGTCTCATATATCATATCTTCAATATCATTAAATCATATATCATACTGTATTGGTATAGCACCTGTCATGCCAGATGAATCTTACTAAGATGATTTTCTTTTTTTTTAACATCCTGTGACAAAATGTAAACTACAATTGCCAAAACACTGTTTTTAGGGGACAGTAGCACTGGTAAGTTGTTTTGTAGTTGAAAATGAGAAAACATTGGTGTGGAAAAGTGATTTCATTGCATATATTGCACATATATACTCCTGCCCTGTGACATTAATATAAACTCTCATCTCATTTCACTGTCTGACATGCTGAAATTACTTCATCTTAATGTTGCTATTCATCAAAAAAACCAAAAGTGGAGTTGAGGAGCAGCTGGAGAAATTTTCATGGGTAGCAGATGGTCAAGAACAGACTCTGAATGTGCAGAAAAGTGCTTTAGCACCCCAAATCTCCTTGAGAGGAAAGGTGTTGCAAAGAGAGGAGCCAAGAGCAGGCTGCCCTGAGTAAATACAGCTCCTAAACCACAGGTGGAAACACATCTGTGCACAAGAGTTTACCTCTGCTTCTCCTTGTTATTTGCAGGGCTCCAGATCATATTTTTATGTATGCCATGTTCGTTTTAAATAACTCTAATCCCCAATCCAATTTAAGGTATCACCTCGAAGTGGATAATTTTATTTCCTCTGAGAACAGATGGAGACTATATTTTCACATTAGTAAAGTAACCACTATCAAAATGACCTTTGTTTTATCTCACCTACTTTTATCTTATCACCTTCCTTGTCTGTGACATGCAACTTTCAGATGTGCAATCTAAATTTCCATTGGACAGGCATTCCTTTACCCATTTTGATTTCCAAATGCAATATCTGAATCAGAGCAGATAAAAATCTTTTTTTATATTCTTTTTAAAAAATACACTAATAATGACAACACATTTTTCATGGAACCACTTTTGTTTAAAAACATCTCTCTGATCCTTGTCCTCTATTAAAGATGCTCTGAAATCAGACAAAATACTGTTTATTTAGCACCTCATGTTCAGAAGAATAATTTCCATTAGACCAGCCCATCTAGAGGAGTTTTGCTGTCTTACACTGCCTTTCTAAAACATAATTTTTCTGTAGACTCACTGCTCACCTACATTCCAGCAGCCTGCTAAGTGATGGATAATTTGATTTTTTTTCCCTTTACATCCAATGCCACAGATTTTCTTTAAGAATAAAAGTCTCTGTGTGATGCACAGAGAAACTTTCATATGTTGAAGGAAGGAAGGAAAGGAAAGGAAAGGAAAGGAAAGGAAAGGAAAGGAAAGGAAAGGAAAGGAAAGGAAAGGAAAGGAAAGGAAAGGAAAGGAAAGGAAAGGAAAGGAAAGGAAAGGAAAGGAAAGGAAAGGAAAGGAAAGGAAAGGAAAGGAAAGGAAAGGAAAGGAAAGGAAAGGAAAGGAAAGGAAAGGAAAGGAAAGGAAAGGAAAGGAAAGGAAAGGAAAGGAAAGGAAAGGAAAGGAAAGGAAAGGAAAGGAAAGGAAAGGAAAGGAAAGGAAAGGAAAGGAAAGGAAGAAGGAAAGGAAAGAGAGAAAGAAAGAAGGAAAGAAGGAAAGAAGGAAAGAAGGAAAGAAAGAAAGAAAGAAAGAAAGAAAGAAAGAAAGAAAGAAAGAAAGAAAGAAAGAAAGAAAAAGAAAGAAGCAGAAAATGCAAATCCATGGCTCTTCCTTCTTTCATAGCTGCCTGTGGTGCATTCTGTGGGAAGTTCCAGAAAAAAATCTGATTTTAAAAAGCAGAATTCTTTCTGAAACTCTTCTGTTTGATTTAGCTATTCACTGCCTCGAGTGATGAACTTCTTAGTCTACATCAGCTTCAGAATATGCTTCTTAAAAAAAATAACCTTCATGGAGATAAGGACATGCTTCAAACATAAGGCTGCCAAGAATGACTTTCCTTCCAGGAATAGGGGCTTTTATTTGTTAAAATATTTTTAAAGTTATTAAGAAGTTTCATCTGTATTTGTCTTCATTTTCTGTTAACAGAGTAAGATCCCTTTTAAAAGTGTCTGAACTATTGGTATAATTATCACCTTCAATGTAAATTATATGGTAATATTAAGCATCCAGTCTTTTCAAAAATTCAAATACTAACATTCTATTCAAAACTCCATGGCTTTTTGTGCACATGCCATAACTTAGTGTTCTAAAATTGAAATTCCTGTTTACTCAAGATGCTGATAATCTTTATTTGCAGCTTGTTGCACCATTTTTCCATTTAGTTATAATGCAAGGAAGATGCAATTTTTTTCCCACTGGCTTATTACTATATTTACATTACATTTCTCCTTTTAATAATTTTGTTTATGTCTTTATTAAATCACAGATGGTGCTGATTAAATCAGACCTTAAGTGATGCTTTTTCATCATGAAATGATTGAAAGTACATACAGATAAGGTTCCTACCTACAATAATGTCCTGTACTGAGTGTACTCACTCAAGAGAATGATTAGTGAAGGAATCCATTTGAATGAAACAAAAAGAATTAAACCAAGTTATAAACTGGCCCTTCTGAAGGAAGAAATTAAAGCTTCCCCCCTCTTCCATGTTTTTCACTAGTGGTTGGATATTAAAGCAAATCAGAGGAAATCATTGATGTCCTTCTTGGAAAGCATTTGGGAAAGGGAAGGTCCTCCTTCCCCACCAAGTTAATATTTCTTTTATGCTCTCAAGCACAGAGATTCCAGTCCTCTCCCTCTGGTTCCATAATTTGGGTGGATGTGAGTGCCAGCACACCCCCAGCTCTGCTTCACATCAGGGGTTTCAGCTCAAGGGCAGCATCAGGTCTTCTGTTCCTGTGATTTTCAGCTTCTCAGCACAGCATTTGAAATTAAACCTTACTTCTGTGTTCACCAAAACAGAGAGAAAACCCATTTCCCCCCCCAAAACACAGTGACAAGTGTGATAACCACAGTGATAACCACAGCTTTGTTTGCTGTTCACCTTGCCATATGTGAGCTGCAGTGGCCCTGTACAGCACAACTGATATTCACCAATTCCTTTCACTTGTTTTTATTCTGACAAATGGAAAGGTTCAGATGAGAAGGTCCAGCCTGAAGGTGCTGCTGGAGTGAGAGATGGCTCTCAGATGTCACCCTCCTCTGCAGATGTGAGTCAGCAGGACAACATTTTCTGACCTCAGTTCAGGAAGATGCTGCTGGAATCCAGAGCTTGGACTAAATAACTAGTTTAGTCCTTTTCTCAGGGTGGATGCACTCCACAACAAATCCCCTCCCAAGATTAACCATTTCTCCTCACAGCTAATGATCCTAACCCAGAAATGCACACAATGAGCTCAGGGCAAGCACATGTTTCACACCTCAGCTTGGTTCCTGCAAACAAAACGTGCTGTACTCTACTCCTTGCACTGCTCAGCAATCCTCCCATCTGGATTCTGCACCACCTGCTGGTCCCTGCAAAGCAGAATGCACTGTGCCATCCCTCAAACACATTCCTGCACAAAAGCTGCAGCAGGAGCTGCCCATGGAGTAGGATAACAATTGCTTCATGCAGTGGGCTCTGCCCAAGAAAATACAAAAACACTCCATGTTTTTAAGGTTGATGTGTCAAAGCAATGAGAACACACTGGAAATAATCACTTCAGCCTCTTGAAGCAGCAGAGACTCAAATTCACAGAGGCACAAGCTCACCTGGTAGCTCTTCTCAGCAGAACACATTTCTTTTTCAGAGTGCATTATTTTTTTAATCTTGTTTTTCTCTTTACTGCTTGAAATGCAATGTTTTATTAGTCCATCTTCATACACAACATGGGAGCAATTACCTACACAGAAATTTCTCTGAACCTAGTTGGCTTTGAATTTTAGTTGGTATTTTTTGTTGAGCTCAGACAACCAGTAAATACTCCACTGGTTACAGTTTGATTGATTAATTCAGGTGAATTTTAAAAGTTACACTCAGCAGTGCCACAATGAAAATCTAAGGGTGTTTGATGTATCTTGGCATGATCTGACTCTCAGGAAAAAGACCAATCAACTTCTTTCATACTAATGAAAGCAAGCTTAAAAGCTGGGCAGAATGTCTGGGACTTGAAAAGATTTGCAGTGAACAGAATAAAATAAAAATTGCAATCCTGGGCCCACCCCTGCTGAAAACAAAAGTGCTGCAGTAAATTATTCTGACCATGAGTCCAAACTGAAAGTAAACTATTTGTACTTTATTCTAGCTGAGGAATACAAACTGTGTTCAAAAAGGAGCCATGGAAATGCAGTTTCTTCAACCTGCAAGTTAATTGAGTCTTTTTTGCTGTGAACAATGATGTTAGGAGAGGATTCAATGGTACTTGGGTTTCAGGATTAGAAAATTAAAATAGTAATATAGTAAAATAGTATTACAATTATTAAGTGGCTTGGTCTTCAGGAACTATGAAAGGAGTTGCAAGCAATTCTGTGTAACTCATTAATTAAGTCCTATTTAAAACAATCAGGCAACAATTTGTTTCATGTTCAGGAAAGAAATTTTCAGGCCAGAGAAAAGAGATGATTATTTTCAGTAATTAATGATAACCTTGACTGTGTGCAGGAACTCCTTCAGGCGTGACCAAATGATTTCTGGCAGACTGCATAGATAAATCCCCATAAAACCCCAGCCTCAGAGAAAGTTTTCCTGAATTACACTAAACTTTGAGAACATACCTCCTAGTTTCATGAAAAACCAACCCTCATTCTCAAGATATTCCTTTAAAAATCCTTTATACATATATTCCATTGATCACTGAAATTCAGTGTAAAATTAAACATTAGCAGAGTTGGTTTTACTCACTGCCAACACAACATGACCTTTATTAAAAGTTGAAGCATTGCCTGTTTAATCTCTATCTGCCCAAAAATACTATTGAATATAGTATTTATATCTTCATTAACTCAATCTAATTTCTCTTTCCATAATGAAATTCACTCAGTAGCAGAGCCCAAACACTAACCTGAAGGAGTTGTTTAGAAAGCCCTGGAAAAGAATGACAATTTGTTCCAATTCTCCCTTCTTGTTTGAAGCCTAGACTATCCATGGCACACAGAATCTTAGACTGGCTTAGGCTGGAAGGGGCCTAAAAGATCACAAAGATGGTTTTTCTGTTTATATTTTTATCTTCTCCTAAACAGAAAAAAAAATATTGTGCTGGGGTTTGGTTCTCTTATTCCCCTCACTGTCTGCTGGAATGTTTGATGTTACAGTCTGAGCTGTTCCTGTTTCTCTGTGGCATTATTCAGACATTCAATCTACACTGACATTCATTTACCTGTTGGCAGGCATCAAAAATTCAGTATTTAATCTGGATTAGGTATATTCTCATCATAAGGAATATCTGAAAACTGTTCTGTCAGTGTTCTGTTTTCTTTCTCACTATTGGTCTTTTCACCACCGATATTCCTTTATCCAATATTTTATCTTGATCTATCAATTTTTTTTTTTTAAATGGGCTTGGACATTTAAGCAGTTTCTTTTGACCTTTTCCCCTCACTTCTCATTTTAAAGCTGTTCTTATCAGCCAAAAAAGCCTGGATGTCAGAAGGCAATTTTCCCAGATAGTCAGATGGAATCCAACCTTTGAAAACTGTCTCTTTTAGCAAACATATCCCACTGGCAAAGTATTCCCAAGCCTGCTTTAACACTGATATTTGAGTCATCTGTTGTTCATCACTACATCATACGCCCTATCTCCCTCTGTAGTGACAAGAAAAAAATTTAGAGTAGTCACTAAAATGAGACATAATTAACTCAAAAGTAAGTGATGGTATTTCTAAGTTTTAGACACACTGCAAAATCAAACTGCTGGGAAAGTTTGGTGCAACTCCCTGTAAAACGGGCAGACTCATTGCTAGGAACATTTACTGTCACAGAATCATGGAATACCTTCAGGTTGGAAGGGATCTCAAGGATCATTTGGTCCAACCTTTTTGGCAGAAGTGTGGTTTTGAAAAGATGGCCCAGCACCCTGTCCAGCTGCATCTTAAAATTTCCCAGTATGAGGGAGTTCACTGCTGCCCTGGAGAGGTTATTTCAGTGACTGACTGTTCTCAGTGTGAAATATTTTCTTCTTCAGACTCTCCCCAGCCATTTCCTCTCATCTTTTCCATGTGACTGCTTGTAAAAAAGGAATCTCCATTTTCTTTGTGTCCCCCTTTAAATACTGGAACATGGAAATAAGGTCTCTCCTCCTTCTTTTCTCACAGCCAGGCAAACACAAGTCTCTCAGCCTTTCCCAATGGAGTAGCTTCCTGTTCTGGGATCATCTTTGTGGCTTTTGTCTGGACCTTTCCCAGCCTGGCCACATCTTTTTGGCACAATGCCATATCTTTATATTAAAAAATAAATCATGAAGTTGCAAGCTCTGCATTGAAATAAAAAATCCTTTATATAAACAGAAAGCTGTGTTTTGATCAATCCTTGCAACTTTACATATCTCACCTCACCTTTATCACTGCCATTATCTATGGAAACCAAACATTGCTCCAAAGCCCTATGGAGGTTATTTTAGAAGATCTGATTATTTTAAAATTATTTGAAATCTATTATATTCCATTTTGGTGGGGGGAAAAAAGTCAGTCTGGACTGTTTCTTGTGTTTTAAGAAGCTCTGGGCTCCTTCAGAAGTCGTTCATTTTGAATCATCTCTCTGCAGGATGCATGGCCAAGACACTCTTGAGAGGATACGAGGCTCTGTAGTGATTACATAACCTCTCTTGGCAGAATGTTTTCTGATCACAAAATGACCCCACAAGTAAATTTTTGGTTTCAACTACCAGATCACAGCACAAAGCAGAACATGTAGAAGCAAGGGCATGGAAGCAGCAAGCACAGCCTCCTGAAAGAAGGGGGAGGGCCACCAAAAGGCAAAGAGGAATTGATGGAGCTTGAGCTTGAGCAGAGTTGAAAGCAGGGGAATGTAAAGTACCCTGGAAGTTCTGGAACACTTCACCTACACTAGATTGCTTTAAAATCAATGGAGAAACCTGCTGAATGCAGGAGTCACTGGACTATCCCACAATGCTTGTGCTCAGAAGAGCAATGTCCTTAAAAGCTCGTTCATTTCAGATTTACTGTGGTGTCATTGTGCTAATTTCAACAGAGCAATTTTCGACCAGCAATCAAGTATACCCACTTTATGCTAATGCAGATTTGATTAGCTGGCTTTCAGGATCTCTCTGTTTCTAGGAAGGCCTGAAACTCTTCTATTTTCTTTCCTCAAGCATCCTTTCCAATCTAATTCATATTTGACAAACGAGACGAGAAATCAATTGTGTGTGGTATCCACTGTATAATGCCCCACAAAGTTCATAAAACAGTTATGCTTGCTTCAAAGCAGCTACTCAGCATTCTGTACACAATTCATTGGCACTGTTACACCTGGCCAAGGGCCACAGCCAGCATGGCTCTGTAAAACCAAATGGGATGACGAATCTGTGCTCGAGTCATTTCTAAGTTGCCTCCTATCCTACACAGTCACAAACAAATCAGGATTTATTCTGACCTTTCCCATTGTATCCAGGAGAACAGGAATGGAGCAATATTGAAAACTTGGACTGCTCAGCTCCTACAAACTCGAGCATGGTACCCTGTGCCTGTACCATTCCCATACCCACAGCTGTTGGGAAAGATGTAACAGCAATTACTGAATTACCATGAAACAATAGGATGGCCCACTGAAGGTAATCCCCTCTTGATAGAACAATGCCCTCTGCCAGAGAGCAAGTCCAAAGAGTAGTTTTTAAAGTGTAACACGCTATGGTAATGTAAGGATTCCTATAGGCTGTATGTAAATGCTATAGAATTTGTATCTTGTATTACATTGGTTAGTGGAAATCAGAATATTCATCATGGATTTATTGTATTGTAAATGGGAAATTGCTCTCCTCTCTCTCTTTACTCTCTCTCCTCTCCCTCTGTCCCTCCCTCTTGCTCTCTCCCTCTTACCTCTGTCTCTCTCTCTTTACTCTCTCTTCTCTCCCTCTCTTACCTCCCTCTTGCTCTTCCTGTCTCCCTCTTCTATTACCCCACCACCCTTTTATCTCTTTGTCCCGCTCTGGGCTGCACTGGCAGCTCTTAGCAGAGCTCTTTACAACAAACTGCAACTTTAACTTTTATACAAAGCACATAAGTTTTGTGCCTGGCCACTGTCCATGACACAAAGCCTCCAGCACACAGCCTTAAGGAGATTATTTTGAATTTCTCAGGATTTTCTAGACTTGCTCCCAGCAGCTTGGGTTTCCCATTCCTTACCTCTGCCTTGGCATGCTGATGAGTGGCTGCTTGTGGCACCTCTTGCTGAGGCTGAAGAGTTTGTGCACTGTTCTCTGGGCCTTGAGGAAAAGCTGCTTCATGCTGCTCTCCAGCTGCTCGTAGCGGCGCTGGAAATTAGAATCCATTGTCCACAAGTGCATCACAGCAGATGTGTTCAGGAAATAATTCATAGGCAGCCTCTTCATAAATAATTTGAATTCATCTGAAAAAAAAAAAAATCAAAAAAAAGCCCCAATTAATAGTCTTTAATTATGCAGCCATGCAGAAATTAAGTTCTAATTTGTTTTTTCTTCTACCGATTTTCATAAACTCAATATTTTGAAATTTTAAAATTGAGCATTTTAACTCTTTCAAACTAGAAAGGTGGCTACATTTTTATTGATAATATTAGAATAAAGACAGCAAAATCCAATATTCATATAATTTTTAAATTAATATTAAAGCAAATACAAGCATTGTCCTTATTTCTCAACCTGGACAATATGAAGATTAAATAAGGATCAGAGTTTCTTACCTTCAAATCTGAGATCTGAAAGCAAATGTGCATTTAATGATCAATGTTTATTGACTGATTTGAAGAACATCAGAAACTGTCTTAAAAGAAGTATATTCCAATACTTAGGACATGCAAGTAAATGGGATTTTACAGGCCACTTCTCATATATATGTTATTTCACAAGCCATTAAATTAGACTTTCATAAGTATTTACAATTAAAATGAAGCCTTTCAAAACATTTTATGGTACTTCAAAATTTTATGACACTTTAAAAACGTTCCCCTAACTCCTTTTTGACTCTAAAGTGGTGGGAAGGCGTTCTTCAATCACAAGGTCATTGTTACTCTGAACTTGCCATGCTTTGTGACTTGTTCTGGTAGCTCAGTCCACACAAAATATGCAGACAGAATGTTATTAACAGAGTTTTATTAATCAGGGACTCTGTTTCCATAAGTGGAACAATTTATAACTTCTGAACCTAAATAAACTTCCATTAAAAGGGTTCCAGATATTGGGGAAATATGTGAGAATGAGTGGCACACTTGAATGCACATGTTTATTCTTTTCCTATCTTGTTTTTGTGTGTCAGTATTTTTCCCCTGCCTGGCCTCCTGCATGTTGCTATCCTTCCATCCTTCACAATCCATTTTTTTCTTTTAGCTTGTTCCTGCAACTCATCCCACAGTTTGGTTTTCACCCTGCCAGATGTTCCTTATGGATAGTCTACATTTCAGCAGGGTGTGTGAAAGCAAAGATCCCACTGCCTGAAGTAGCCTCCCCCTTCAAACAGAAATAGTCATAATACTCAGCACTGGTGAAATTTTAGGTTGCTCATGGAAGAGGGTTGATTAGGGAGAATGTCCACTCACATTGAAGAATACTCCATTAACATCCTTGTTCATAAGTCTCTTGGTTTAGCTTCAGTTCTGGGTTTTTTTAACAACATTTTTACACAAATCAGGCAAAACTATTTTCTTTTTTATGGATGGAGAAAAAAAGATATTTGGTAAAAAAGCTGTATTTTTGGCCCTTGACCACACCCTGAAGGACACAGTGGAATACAAAAATCCCACTTCATCAGAGTATTTTCTGTGATGGGTGAAGAATCATAAAAATACAAAAAAAAATTGAAAGGTCTTCTGGAATATAAAAAATTAAAATCAAGGGGCAAAGATGATGATTTTATAGTTAGCAGAGTGTTTTTAATAATCCTTCTGGGAATGTGTTGCACATTTTGCCTTCATCTTTGGTTTTGAGCTGTTCCCTGGAGGACAGTCCCTGTGCTGTCCTTGGGGCATGAGGGAAAGGAACTGCTTCTTTATCTTATCAATTGCTTGGAGCCTTTTATCTTTTGCTTTTTCTCTTCAGGAACATTTAATAAATTCTACATTACCAGTTGGGCATCTCTATGAATCTTAGTGTAGATTTGGGATAGACAGTTCCATTTTCTCCTTCCCAAGAGATAATTATTCCTTCCTTAGAATTAAAATAGTTTGGGTCAGAAGGTTTATAGCTCAACCCCCACTGAGAAGAGAGAGACACCCTCTACTAGATTTAAATTTAAATTTAAATTTACCAACTTCTGATTCCTTGTTGGGAAAGACATCACTTCCTTTTTAGTTGTAAGGAACTTTAGTCATGGGTTTGTTCTCCTTTGCCAAGGGGGAGAGGAGCTGGGCTCTGTTGTTGGTTTAATCTTCAAACCACCAAGGCTTTGGGTCTGGCTGGGCAGGGCTTGATAAGCTTCAGCAAACAAAAAGGGAGTTTTAGAGGTCTGGAATTTTAAAATTTACATGTTGGGAATCTAGAAGATATGGAGGAGGTAATCAGACATTACTGCCTGGCAAATTTAGAGACACCCTCTCTTGAGAAAAGAATGCTAAAGAAACCAAAGAACTGGAGCAAATGAGCATGAAAGGCAAAGGGAACAATATCCAGTACAAGATTACACACAGAACTAATGAAAATAATTGTGTAATGTAGAACCAAAGAATTATTTGTTTTCTATAAATGTATAAATATGTGAAAAGTCTTGCAGTGGATGTGTAGTTGGAATGATTTCCAGCACACATCCTGGCCAGAACTCACTGACTCATTGACAGCTCAAAGACAGTGTCAGAGAGTTTTGTTTCTTCCCAGCTCATCCTCATCCCTTCCTAGCACCACTCCCTCCCAGGTCTGCACTGAAGGTGTGACAGAAGGTTTTGTCACCACAGTACCATTGGCTTTGTAAATCCTTCCAAGTCTAAAGACTTAAAAATATTAAAAAGTAGTTAAAAAGAATAATTAATATGAAATAGGGCTAACTGAGCTGATACAAATATCCTTTACAAAGCACAGATCTGCAGCTTGTTAAAATCAGACAAGTTCCACCAGATTTAGAAGGCTGAGGGTATATATGTATATAAATATTTACTCTGACACTAATCTCAGCAGATTAGATCCCAAAGCCATATTCCTGACTACCTGCTTAATTCCAAAGGTCTCTTTTCCCTTCTGCTCCTCTGAGGCACTTGTTTATCTCCTTAAAATGAGCTCCATGATGCCAAAGCTAGGGGAGCTCCCTCAGGAGACAACAGGCTCAGACAACATCTTTTCAGCCCTCATATTGCTCTAACCACGTATTTAATGAACACTGTCACTTTGCTGTCCTCTGCACTAATCTCTACAGCTAACAACTGCTCCATGCAGTGTTTGGAAGTGATAAGGAAGCTTTATGCTCCTCTACTTGCAATGCAACAGCATTTACAATAAGAAAATGTTTTTTTTCTCCCTGTAATAAACACCATCTTTGACTACCCTTGTGCCCTGTCTGATCCTGCTAATGAGCTCCATAATGCAGGTGAAGGAGAGACAGAGAACATAAAATCTCATTACAGAATTTCCTCTTTTATTTTCACGTGGGTAGTACATGCAATACGATTTTATATATTCTTAACCAGTTGCAAAAAAAGGTAAAAAAGGTAAAACATTATATGCACTGGTGGGTCAAGCAAGTTCATGTTCTGGCTGGCTGTGTCTCTTTCCACTTCCCCTTTCTGCCAGGTAAATCTTTCTTGTGTCAACAGTGCCTAGAGATGGAAATGGCATCCCATATTTCATATCATAATGGGAGCAAACATTACTGCTGAAATCAGATGAGTATCAGACATATTTAGGCTGTGAGAAATACCTGGAGCTGCAGAGATCTAGCCTGGATCCTCAGTGTGATTTGGTGTCACAGCAGGGTTTGGTGCACTGGTTACCACTCTGCAGACAGAGCTGGCAAAAGCCAAAAAAATTCAGGAAGCTCAACTGAGGATTTGACAGTGCTCTGCTACAAGGGAAAAGGGTGCCTGCTCTCTGCTGTGAACATTTTTATTTTCCCTGGTATTTTGCTCCAAGGCCAGTACAAGACTGTCCCACCTGCACAGCACACTTCTGGTTTTGTTTCCACTGAGACTGAGTGGTTTGTGGAACTTCTCCAGGCTGCCAAAATATCTTGGGCTGGCTTGTTTCCTAAGATCCCTTGTGGAGGATCTTTGGAACACCTTGGAAGCCAATGGATTTATACCTGCTTGGGGATTCAGGACACCAGGTTATTATGCAGGCTGACATCTGACAGCAAAGTTACACTGGAAGTATGAAAATAGCAAATTTCATCACTGCACTTTTGTGTCCTATTTCCTTTAGAGCAAACACAGCAAGCCCACGAGTGAGCTTTGAAACTGTCACTCTCCAAATTTTCTTTTAAATCATATAGGCACTGTTTCCCTATCAGGGAAACAGAGATTATCTCTGTGCTCTGCACAGAGGCAGGGAGAGCCTGACCCTCTGCAGGCAGGGCAGCAGGAGCAGGGGGATGAAACAGCAGCTCCCTTAAGACATGGCTTGTGTCATGTATCACTGATGTGCTTCTGGAGCACCAGAAGTCCTAAGGAAACAGGAAAATTAAAATTGGACATGGATTTTTATCAAAGGAAAGACAATGCTTTTTTTGTTCCTGCTGGTTCTACTACAGCTGAAATCGATGACAACATACAAGTGACAATAATTAAGTGAGGCAAAAATCTACAAACTGTTTAGGAGAACATAAAGCACAGCTTGAAAAGAATCTGCATTTGGTGACATGCTAAGAAAAAATTTGTTTCATAGCAAAGTAACCCACAAGCAGTTTCAGCCACCTTCTCTCAGTCTCCAGAAATGGCAGTTTCTGGGGAGGTGACATTCCATCAAGCATTATTCTGTTGTTTAATTTAATGCCATATTTTCTGATGAGCCATTGTACCTATAATGAAATAATATAATCTTATAGTAACAAAATCTTTAGGTCTGGAAATTGCAGCATAGTGCTTCAGTAAATATATAGTCCTGTCTAATTGTGGATTACATCTTCTACCCAAAATCAATTTTAGTTTTCTTAAACAATATTCAAACCCTGAAAAAGCAATTATATTTTCTGGGCAAAAGCAATAACTGAAAAAATGTGGGAATCTTTTGTTGACTCAAACTACTATTTACAATTTTATATAGTCTATGTATTTTCTAATATTAATAAGGATTTGGATTATAGAGGTTTTTTTCATTTAACAAAGTTCAGTAAAAATATGTATATAGGAGAAAACTCCTTTCTACATAACATCACCATGTCAAAATCTACCATTAGAGAGCAATTGTAATGGGCTGTTTTGTCATTTCTCTAAATGAGGCTCTAAGGAAACATTTTTCTCCCTTAAAAATCTGTACATCTGTCATTTGTACACACATCCTCTTTTTTTAATCAAGTTCTTTAACTTGCTCTAGTATAAAAATTCTGCCATCATTGTCTAAAAGTGAGTAATACCTCATGCAAAAACTGTTCTGCTTTGGTTCTAACAAAATGTTACAGTGGGGTTAAGGAAAACTGACAAAAATCAGCTGGTCTATAATGCATGAGGGTGTGATTCTGAGCAAACAATGATGTGCTGGTCCAAGTCAGAGTGCTTCAGACAACTTCAAAATTAGCTCAAGTGAATTCTTGTTCTCCACTGCATTTCCTTTTTTCTCACTCTCATCATGAGAATTGCAAATTATCACTCCTCTGTACAATCACTGCTACTTTAGGAAGACAGCTCTCTCCTTAAGCCAGAGTTCTGGGGTCAGGTTAAGTCAGACTTGGTATTTCCTTGGGCAGTCTGTAATCCAAGGAGAGACGATCTTGAGCTTCAAGCATGTCAACTCTGACACCAGATTAACTTTCTGAGAGCTTGGTCCAGCCAGGATTTGGAAACTGCTACAATCAAGGCTCAAGTGCCCTCATGTGAATAAATTTCTCCATACACCCAGTGTGAGCCTCTCTCATTTAACTTTGTGCCTGCTGTCTCTGCCCATACAGAGCCTGGCTCTCTCACCTCAAGCTGGCTGAGCTCACTGGAGTCTCCATGCCCAACCTGACCATTCCCTCCTCCCAGGACAGCTTCTGCAGCCCCCACCCCTCCAATGACATCCCCACCCACACTCCGGGCTGCTGATGTCTTTCCTGCACTGTGGAGCCCCAAACGGGCTGCAGCACCTGGGTGTGGTCTGAAAAGAGCCAAGGCTAATCCCCTCCTGGTCTCCTGGTCCCTGACCCCCTCTGCACCACCCACAATGTGGTGTTGGTACTGTCAGGCCACTCTGTCCTCTGCCCCAGGAGCCAGGATCCTTCTGGCCAGGCAGATCCAGCCTCAGCTCATGCTCTGCCTGTCCAGAGCAGGATTTTTCTTTTTGCATTGTTGACCTTCACCAGGCTCCTGTTGTCCTGATCACCAGCTTGTCCAGTCTCCCTGTATGCCAGCCCTGACCTTGGAGATTTCTGTCTCACTCCTTCAAACTGGAAACATCTGCAAACTCGATGAGAGTGCACTTTCTCCAAAACATGGTTAAAGAAAGTAAAGAGAACAAGCCCTGGTGGCTGTATCTGGGCTGCATTTCACTTGTCACCAGTTTTCAGATAGGATGTGTGATGCTCTAACCCTGCACTGTCTCCCACAGCATTCTGGTACCCAGAGTAAGACACAGTGCTGTGGATGGAAGGACAAATAGATGGGTAAAAATCCATTTGTGTGACCAGGTTCCACTTGTAGAGCCTTGCTAAAACTAAATTACACCCATTGCTCTCCTCCCATCTGTAAGTCAGTGTTTTATCATGCAGAGAATGAGATGGGTCAGAGATGATTTATCATCTTCTCCCTCATGTCCCTTGCTCTCCCTTCATCTCTGCTGGCTGCCAGATGACCCCCATGCTTCTCTCATTCCCCAGGGTGACCACATAAGATGAAAAAGTTCCCAGACTGAGATACAGATGGGGAGATCCCACTTAAGAATTACAGACATGGGCAAAAGTGACTCAGCGTTGGAGGATTAATATATTGCCAGTTAAAAATAGAGTAGGACAGTGAGGAGAAAAAAAGACAAAATTAAAACCACCTTTGCTTCAATCCTTCTTTCTTCTAGTGCTCATTTCTCTCCTACATTCCCAGCTCTTCCACTTCCTTTACCTCATGACAACTGCAGGGTGATGGAGGAGGGAGGCTGCAGTCAGTCCATAAGACTTTGTCTCTCACAATCCTTCTTCCTCATGCTGTTCCACGGCCCCAGAGGTGGGTACAGTCCTGCACTGGGTCTTTCCCACCAGGTACAGCCCTTTGAGAACACACTGTTCCAGCCTGGTCTACCACTGGTCAGAAAACCTGCTCCTGCTTGGGAGCCAAACCAAAACTTTGCCAGATAAACCTCATACATCTCCAAAATTCTTGCCCAAGAGGACTTATTCCATTATTTTCCCAATGACCAAAGTGAATCCCATCAATCAGTAATTCCCTGGGCCATCCTTTCAGGGTTTTTTTGATGATCAGTTTAATATTTGCCTTTCTCCATCCATCAGGGATATTTCCCAGTCTCCAAGATCTTTCAAGACAAAGAGACCTTGCCAGGATATCACCTGTCTCTCAAAACCCCAGATGCAGTCCATTAACTCCCAAGGACTGCCAATAACAATTGGTTGCTCCATCTTTCATCCCTGGGCCCTTCTTTCCCCTGTGCCTCCTCTTTTTGAGCTCAAGGACCTGCAGTATTTGCTGGTGAAGACTGAGAGCAAAGAATGCATTGAGTACTTCTGAAACAAATCCCAAAATCTCTCAACCCATTCAGCAGCAGGCCCACAATTCCTTTTACCTCCAACTATAAAAGCTTTTCTTGTTGCTCTTGGCATCCCTTGCAAGCATTGGATGTAGCTTTTCCCATCACTATCTCTGAATGCCTGGGCAGTGCTCCTGAGTTTTTCCTTGGTAGCCTGTCCCTATTTGCCCCTCCAGTACTGCTGACTTTTTGCTTTTTAACTCTGCCTTAAGCTGTCCATTTTAGCAAATCCCTAAAACCCCTAAAATTTTAATATATGACCTGAGTGTCAGAATGGATAATTCTGCTTGAGGATTCTGTCCTGAAAACCTGGCCAGCTTTCCAGAGGTTTCTCAGAGGGAACACCTTCTCCCAGTTCCCAGAACTTGGTAAAGATGCTTTCATGAATCCCAGGTCTGTTCTGCTGCTCTCCCACCCTGTGCTTTCCAAATCCTGATCTTAACTAACACAGACAAGGCTGCTGTTGATTATTACATCCCCAAGTAGCAGTTTTTGTTAAAAATAGTCAGTCCAACTCTTTGTCACTCCTTTTGATTGATCCATACCTGTATCAAGGCACTGTTATTTACTGACAACTTCCAAATCTTCCTTGGCTGCTGCTGTCCCACTGTTGATTTTTCAACATGTCAGGGAGATTACAGCTCCCCATGAGAAGCAGGGTCTGTGATCCCACATCCTGGAATTGTTTAGGGAAGGCTTCATCCACTCACTCACATGGACTGCGTGGTCTGTAACAGGTTCCCACCCCAATGTCACCTTTGTTGGCCTCTCCTCTGACCCTGACCCACAAATTCTCATCCCTGTTGCCCATCCCAGAGCAGAGTTCCAAAAAACATCCAGGTTACTCCATATCAGAGAGGGCAACTCCCTTCCTCCCCATCCTACTGATTCCACACATCAAGTGCATTGGAGCAACACACCCCAGCTGGATTTCCAATTCCCATCTTCTGCTCTTGCTGCTGTCACCCTGCACTGTGCACTCCTAGGAAAGATTTTCCCTTTTCCTCCCTGGCCTGAAGCCTGTGTGACTCCTGATGCATTCCAGCTGTGCCATTCCCTCTCTGAGCCTCATCCCATCCATGAGATGATATTCCAGAGGTGTGTGCCTGAATAATGCCAGGTTACTGCCTGACAGATGAAATACTACTTAAGGAACTCAAAACTTTATATTAAATTATATTAAAAAAAATCAGCTGCAGTTTTAGTCCATTCCTGTTCTGTTTTTCCTCCAAAATAAGCTGTCTCCTTGTCTCTGCTAATCATTTGCCTACACCTGGTTTTAATACCACTCCAACCTTCCTTTGGCACAATTCCTTCTAACAGCAAGCCAAAGTAAACAGATAATATTGCAAAAGGGAAATAAGAATATTCAGACCAGAAGCTCTCATTGAAAAAACCTTTGGAAATATCTTTAGTAACTCCAGAAGTTCATTTCCCTACAGAAAAGGTGACATGGAGCAGCAAAAGTCAGCCAGCCCTGCTGTGTGTCCATTTCAGGGCTGATTATCTGCTGGTGCTGTAAACCAGACTATTATTTAATATAAATACTGGCTGGTTTTTGTTACATGTTCAGAGTTGGAAAGAAGACTGCCAATTCATCACACACAGCAGCAAAGGAAAGCTGCTGAAGCTATTCATATCACCACCAAGAGGGATCTTAAGTAGAACAGTGCAAAGAAAAGCCATTTTGGGAAAGGATTTTTAGCTTTCCAAAGTTACCTTAAATCTTTAGAAATTTTCTAAAATTTTCCAAATACCTCTAATTCCTCTGAAATCCTCTAAAAGAAACATTTTCCACTTTTACTTTGCTTTGAATTAGTCAAAATACTTCAGCCTGACGAAATAGAATTTTTTTTTGCTGTTATGTCAACTTTCAGTTTCATATTATAACATCAGAGCTATAATGTAAAAAAAAATTAAATTAATAAAGATTTCAAAGATTAAGGTTAAACACTTTACTGCATCCTAAAAAAAAAACAAAAAACAAAACAAAACAAAAAAAGCAAAGAAACAAAAACAAAAAAACAAAACACCCATTCACAAAACAAAAACAAAAACACCCCCAAACAAAACAAAATCAAAAAACCTCTAACAAAACAAAAAAAAACAAAACAAAAAAAAAAACCAAGATAATTTGCAGTTACTGAAAGCTTATTCCTGGTTAGTTTATTCAAGGTAACTGTCTCTATATTTTGTAACACCTTGTGTATAAATCTTAATCTCTGCTATACTTCAATGGTCTTTTCTGTTTAGACTGCAAGTTCTTCAGAGGAGAGGCCTGGCTCTAATTATATTTTTATAGGGCACTTAGCACAACAGATCCCAAATTTAATTGTTGCCATTTATTACAAATAATAAAAAAAAATTTTGCCTTTTGCTCCAGGGAACTGCACCCTCCTTGGAGTCCTCAGTGGGAGCTGCAATTAGTGAAAGGAGCAAGAGTTCTCTTAGGAAAGATCTCCTAATCCCCATTTTATCACACATTTTACTGTATTGTTTGTGCAAATCTGTTGCTGCTCCAACAGTGTGACCACCATTGCTATCATTGTTATTCCATAAAAATGTCTTTTTTAATTTTAATCAGGGCAATAAATACAACAGTGAGTCAAATACCACTGGCAGCTGTAAATCAAGACCTGAAAGCACAAAGCTGGAAGTCTGAGAGGATATAAACCATGAGACATTTCAAATGGTTGGATGTGATTGCTGTTCATTAAAGTGCTGCCTCAATATTGTGGAGATGTTATTAAAGAGATTTATAAAAGATAGATGTTTTTTTGAAATATCCCACCATGATTCAGAAGCCTGGAGAAAACAAAGTGCTAAAATGAACACATATTTGTTTTTATGTTGCCATGAATTTTAGTTCTTCATGATGCACTACTCAATTTGTCAAAGAAGTAGCAGCTGTGTTCCAAGAAATATGTTTGAAAATAATCCAATTCAAAGAAGCAGAGGACTGCAGGTGGAAACAACCTTGTTTCTTCAGAGAAGAGACAGTAAATCTGAATTTTCCTTCCCCTTTTCCCTCCAATTTAGGCTAAATCATCCAGCTCTCCTGATAATTAAAACATTTCCTTCTCCAAAGCAAAGGATTTCTCCTTTAAGCTTTCTGAAGGACAAAGGGAAGGAAGGAAATTCATGTTTTCTGCAAGATATGGTCTCTGTTTTTCAAGGAGGAAAGGAGGTCCACACTTCTTTTTGGACAGATTATTTGAAGTGGAACAATCCAGCTGCTACAGGAGCCTCAGGGAAGAAAATTTGGATTATTCTGGCAGTGGAGTAGATTTGTGGAAGATTCCTTCATGGAAAGGATTGTAAAATACTGACCAGGCTGCCCAGGGCAGTGCTGGACTCACCAGCCACATTCAAAAATATTTGGACATGGTTTAGTGACCAGGGTTGTTGATAGTTGGATTTGATCATCTCAAAGGTCTTTTCCAATCTTAATCTAATTCTATGATGGATGCTAGATATGTGTGTAAATGTACAAACACAGGTGGATGCATGTATGTTAGAGAGTTAATGCTGGCAATGTCAGCCAGTTACAGGAACATGAAACCGAAAATCCTCCTCTCACAAGCCTTGAAAGTCTCCTGGTGCCACATGAAGGTGAAAAAACTGCAGTCAAAACTGGTGGTGAAACCAGAATATCATCCTGTAAATTGTGGATTAATTCAGAATTTCTGCTGGACAGGAGATAACAACCTTGCCTGGACTCTGCTGTGAGCTGGAAGGACTCACATTTCCTACAATGAAGCAACTTGTTTCTTATTGCCAATCTAAATATGACCTTAAGAGCAAGTTCCCTTTTCAGGAACCAAAAGGCCAGACTCCACAGCTGTGTCTGTGAGCCCTAGAGTTTGAAGGACATTCCCTTCATTCTGTCAGGTTTGCTTTGTGAAAATGTTTCTATTACTGCCCATCAAAGGGATGCTCCCTGGAAGTCACAGTAAACTTTCAAGAAAAAGTCTCAAAAATTTATCTAAGGGTTTTTTTTGGTTTTTTTTTAGTAAACATTTTTATGACTTCCATGTGGTTTAGAGGTAGTCCTGCAACATGGATGTCCCAATTATTATCTTTCTACAGAGCTATAAACTCACTTAATGCATAACACATATTCCTTATGGGCAGAGATGTAGGTATAACCTCTGTCCAAAATTTACCTTAATTGAACATGCTGGGGACTCCTGCAGTTTGAAAACTGGGTAGGGTAAATAAACATGTAATGATTCACAGGAGGATAAAGGAGGGAAGAGAATGAGTGAAGCTGAAAAATGTTCTTGGAAAACACATTGAAGTAAATAAGCAGTGTTAAGCTGTTCCTGGAGAAGATTTAAGAAGCTATGAATCAGAACAGACAACACTGCCCCAGAAGAAAAGAGAGGCCACAGAGTGACATCACTCTTAATAAAGAAAGCCCAAAGCTGCCAAGGCAGATTGGAATTCCACCAAGAACAGGGGGATTTTGTCACTAGCTTTGAAGGGAATTACATTATGTCCTGTACATGGTGGACATAAGTAGAATTATATTAGATCAAGCCTTCTGCTCCTCCTCTTATTACAATGTCATCACAGTGTTTGAAGTATCTCAGAGTGCAATGTCACACAAAACTTTAATAAGTTTATTTTCCAGGTGCTGCTTTAGCAGGAGTTGTGTAATTCTCTTAGTTTTGGAACAGGGGCAATTATATCAGCTGCACCATCATTTTTGAAGTGGCACAGGAACAATTCAGACACTGACCCTTCAAAGAAATGATGCACATCCCATCTGTTCATTTCATTAAAACAGTGACACCTGCACGGGGGTGGAAGAGGTGGGGAGGGGAGTATTGGTCACAGAAAGAATGGCAGCTTGGTGTATCTGCTCCTGTTATTGATTAGACTTCCTGACAGCCACAGAGGGAACTTAATTACTGGGAGGCAAATTAACACCCCTGAAAGATAATAGAGAAAACAATAATTATATTAAGAACTCAGGGGGCTAAGTTTTCTTGGCCCTGAGCCTGAGGCTGTAAGCAGTGTTTGAAAGCAAACCACTGCTCTAGTGCTCAGGGGCAAATAGTTTGAACCATATTGATTGAAGTCTTTATTCTCAGTGATTAAAAAGCACCTTCAACTGCCAGTGAGGCAGTCCAGACTGTTCACAAGGAGTCTTTCAATTAAGATTTGGAATGGGATTCTCTTTGCATGGCAATGGGTCTGTCCAGGCCAGCAGAGAGAGATAGACTGAGTGCTGAGTGACCTGGGCACATCTGGGGTGGGCTCTGTGCAAGGACAGGCTGTGCTGGGTGACCTGGGCACATCTGGAACAGGCTCTGTGCAAGGACAGACTGTGCTGAGTGACCTGGGCACATCTGGAGTGGGCTCTGTGCAAGGACAGACTGTGCTGGGTGACCTGGGCACATCTGGGGTGGGTTCTGTGCAAGGACAGACTGTGCTGAGTGACCTGGGCACATCTGGGGTGGGCTCTGTGCAAGGACAGACTGTGCTGGGTGACCTGGGCACATCTGGGGTGGGTTCTGTGCAAGGACAGACTGTGCTGAGTGACCTGGGCACATCTGGGGTGGGCTCTGTGCAAGGACAGACTGTGCTGGGTGACCTGGGCACATCTGGAACAGGCTCTGTGCAAGGACAGACTGTGCTGGGTGACCTGGGCACATCTGGGGTGGGCTCTGTGCAAGGACAGGCTGTGCTGAGTGACCTGGGCACATCTGGGGTGGGCTCTGTGCAAGGACAGGCTGTGCTGGGTGACCTGGGCACATCTGGGGTGGGCTCTGTGCAAGGACAGACTGTGCTGGGTGACCTGGGAACATCTGGAGCGGGCTCTGTGCAAGGACAGGCTGTGCTGGGTGACCTGGGCACATCTGGGGTGGGCTCTGTGCAAGGAGGGGCATCCTCCCAAACCCACCAAAACAAAGCTGATCACACAGCAAGGTGAGATTTGTGGCATCTACAAACTGAAGCATTCAGCTTTAGTTCCAGATTCCATTTTCATTCTTCTTGTACATGCATTTTAATCGAATCCCAGCAGCTGGAAAAGCAGGAATGTGTCACTGGACTAAGAAAGAGAGGACTAAGAGAGGACTAAGTCATTGGACTAAGAGTGCAAGCTGCCTTCTCTGCAAATGATGGAGTGGGCCTGTGAATTCACAGCCTGTCTGTGATGCCAAGTCAAACCTTGTCATCCTGTGACGTTATTTAAGATTTGGAATCTCAACACTGAGTCTGAAAATCAATCTGGGCATCATTTTTCCATTTTAAATAAAGTTTCTTCTGATCAGAGTGTGCAACACAACATCTCTGTTTAAACTGACATTTTCAAATTATGCCTGCAGTTACCTTCTGCCCTTTTACTTCCTTTTGGTAATTTGAAACAGGCATAAATGAGACATTTGGTATATGTTTTAAAATGTCTGACTTAGAATGCAGTTTCTCCTTGAGGGATTTTTGTTGGCCTTTTTGGGGGGGAGATTTTCTGAGTTTTTTTTTGGGGGGCAAGGATTGGTTATTTTCACTTCTACTGTAGTAGAAGAACCATAGCAAACACTATAAATGCCAAGACAATTTTTAGCTAGAGATTAAATGGCAGCCTGAAATTTTTTAAGACAACATCACTGTATTTCACACAAGAGTTATTGAGGGCATTTTTCAGCTGTTAGGGTTGTCATAATTACTGCTGGTAAGAAGGAAGAAGGCTGGGACCTGGGTCAGTGTCTCCATGATGTCAATCTACAAGCTTGGCTGCTGGGAAGAATTACCTTTTTTACTTGTCAGCCAGGTGACTTTGATTTGGATGCAAGGAGAGGCAATAAAAAGGAATCCCACTGCGTCCTCTTCTGCTAAAGCAGTTTTAAGAAAGGATTTGTACCACAGGAATAGCAAAAATCTATGCCTTATTGGGGTGGCAAACAAAATTACACTTGATTTTTCTGTCTAGATAGAGGGATTTTTAAGATTAAACTTTGCAGACCGAATGCAGATTTGCTGCAGCTTTTCTGGAGTTGTCCATCAGAATAAAACATGACAGCAGTAGTTTAAAATGCTTGTCTGATGAAGAGAAGGAGAAAGACTGGTTGCATTCCTTAATGCACTGCCAGGAGATATTAATTAATATAATCCATAATTAAAATGATTCCAGAACAATAGTGCATGAAATGGTGAAAATGCTAGTACTTATCTGATGGTGCAGTCTTCTTGCCCCTAGCTTTTCTTTGTCTTTATGTTGTGATTCACATTTGATCTGGAAGATTCTCATTTGTCTTTGGCTCTTCTCATAATGCATTCTGTGTATCACATGTCTAAGGTTTCTGTCTTCAGTACTGGACAATCTAGTTAAATGTATTTCTATTACTTTTTTTCTAACTTGAAGAAAGTTTCTAGTCTATTTAAATCTAAGTTGAAGATATAACTTTATATTTTCTTTAACTGCCTGGCTTTGCACCTGCTTTCTTAAAGCATCAATATATTCTTAGCAAATTAAGTAAGTCCAGCTGTATCTGCTATTTTTTGATTGCTATAAAAACTGAATAAAAAAGTAACTCAACAGATGCATCACTCTGTATTGCTATGTGCTCAGCATCCCAGAGTATCTACATGCAATAATTATGACTATAATTCTCTTTTCTAAGAAGCACTACGAGATTTGTGTAGATTTTGAGATCAAATATGATCCCTTGCTATGGGTGGGTGTATTGATTGACTGTCTCTGATGCTGGAACAACCTTAGAATTCCTATTTTCCATCTTTACAGCCTCAGCAATCACAAAGGCAGTGCTGTCCATCTGTGACAAATATATGAGGCTGGCAGAGAGTGTGAGGAATTCTCCCCTGAGCACCTGCCCTTCCAGGTGTGAGCCAATGCTCATTTCCAGCTTTGATTTTCCTGGGCTTTACAACAGTTTGCAGCCTGGCTGTTGGGAGCAACTTTCACTGTGAAAACAGAGATCAGAGTTTTCCTCAAGAAGCTGTTTTGAAGCCAGGAGTGAGAGCAGGATCCTGTTTTATAAAGACACAGTGTGTGACCACAAAGGTTTGGTCAATCCTCTGTGGTGCTTGGCTTTCCTAAACCACTTTCACAGATCTGGGAAGCAGATGTGCTTAGTGGAAAGAGCCTTTCTTCTTCCAAAATTGGTATTTTACAGCACAGGCTTGCTTCATTTGGGAAAATGTGAGCTGAAGGACAAGCAAGAGTTAGGGAAGTGTATCAGCAAAATGTGGTGATTTTCCACATTTTGCAGTTTTGGAGATGGAGATATAAATTCATTACACTATTAAATGGATAATTCTCTAAATCTCACTGCAGATTGTGGAATGCTGGAGATGATCTTTCCTATTACTTTCTGTAGGTTTTGCATAAAAGTAATTACATAGGATGCAAATGCTTCCTCCAAAAAATAATGAAATGGCTGGACTTCCTCATCTTCACTGATATTTAATTCAGTAATAAGCTTATCATCTCCTCTAATAGAATCCACTTTCTCCAACCCTTTAAATCCAATTCTTTTATACAAGGGATTTTGGAAACATCATTAATTCAATCACTGTAAAGAAAGGGAAAAATATAATTGAACTGACAAACTGGACTCCAAAGTCTCCAAAGCAATCTCTGCTGAGCAAACAAAATCTTTGTTAACATCTCTGCAGTGCTGTGTATTAACTGAAGTTCAGACCTCATTTTCAGGTGAACCTTTCCAAGCTGTGCATTTTTTGGGATGATTTTAAGTCTGTACATGTAAAGGGTAACCAGTGCTCAATAGCAAGATATCCCAGAGTTATTAGGGAATTATGGAATGCATTAGACATGAAATCCAAATCCAATGGAACCAGGGATTTAAGAATAGCTTGCACCAGCAATTTGTTTCTGTTAGTACTTTGCAATCAGAGCAGTGATGGTAGGTGGATGGACAACGAAAAATGGTTTCAGCAAATATTAATGTGAAAGTTAATATCAATTTACTTTTGCTGTACTTTCATCACTCTCACTTTCTGTGATCCTGAAATTTACCTTTTGAATTATCTCTGTAAAGCAGGCACTGAAGTGACTGAAAAAAAATCAAACTCGACATTTTGAGAAGTTGTTTGTCATTTAGAGCTGTAGACCGATACATTTCAAAATATTTGCAAGGTGACTTTTGATTAATTCTGTCTGTGAAGCCACGTGTGTGTTGCACAGAGCAGTGTTTGTGTTCAGTGGTCAAACTCTTCAAGAGGCTCTGGCTCTGCTCCATTAAAACTTCTGCTGGACATTCAAGTCAAATCCTTGAAGTTAATGGACTAAACATGATTCAAACAGGCATTTTTTTAATTTTTTTTTTTCACTGAATCACCTTTAGCCCAGCTGTGACAGGCAAATTTCTGTCCAGTTTGTGGTGGGCATGCTCTTTCCTTCCATCTTAGTTGGTATTTAAACTAAATACTTAAAAGAATGAGTTTGTTGCTTCAAATCTACTTTGAAATTATCTATCATAATATTTAGTGTACATCTCCTGATCCCGTGCTTTCCAAGGAAATATTCCAAAAGGGATTTTGTTGCCTTCAAGGGGAGGAAAAAATTCCACTGCTCAGCATATTGTGATATATGCAGAGAGAAAGCAACAAGCTGCCATTGCATGTCAGATATGTGAAAATAAATGCTTGATGGAAGATTTTACTTTCATATTTCTCATAAATACTAGTGATAAAAGAAAAGAAATTATGAAAATGCAATTTTGCCATTTTCTATTGTTTGAGTAACATGATCATCCATGTCCTTATTTATTTTGATAAACTTTCTAATTCCAAAAAACAAAATTACACTACAAAGACTGCTAAAAATTATTTTTCAATGTCAACAACCAGACCACCTTTAAAGGAAATTGGAGTCATTTAAATTGCTTAAATGAAGTGTTCAGATTTCCAAGGATTCTCAGCAGCCAACCAAGATTTAGGCACAGGCAATGTGTGATCATGTTCTTGTCCTTTTTGTCAGAATCAGAGCCTGTGGATGGTTTTGGGGGTCTGCTTGACTTTCCTGTGTTTTAGAGCAGTGGGTCATGATCTCTGGAAAATGCTATATTGCCAGTCAGTGTTTTATGTCAGGATTTATTTCTTTATCTATTAACTCTTTTAACACTCAAAATCTTCCCAAACCAGCGATGTGTAGCAAAGCAAATTTTTTAATCTGCACCATCTTCAACACTGCTCCAACCATAAGCTGGGGAAGTCCCACCTGCTTCCAAAATGGGAGACTTTTTTCAAGGAATGCTTTGACACTCTTTATTGGGGGAAACAAATTACATCCAAGTGCTTAGGACAAACCTTTTTTCTGAAATGGAAATGTGGTTCACTGAGATGAGGTAGGAGAAGCACCTGGACAAGTAAGTATTCCTATATTGGGGCAGAAGGGGAGCAAGAAAATTGGCAATATTAGAGAAAGACTGAAAAGGTAAGGAGGGCTTAAGGGACCCTTGTGAGGATTGCACAGCTTTAATCCAACCCTGCTTGATTCCATTAGAGGTGATACTTTTAGGTACCTCATGTTAGTGGTAAGAACTTGTTGGAATGATGGTCTCAGGGAGAACTTAGCTTACACAGTGAATTTGCCAAATGCCTCAAGAAACTAATGAAATTTGTTAATAAAGGTTGAGCAGCTTTCGTATGGATTTTTGATAAGGAAACAGCTGCTCATTTTCTTGGGTAGCACTAGAGTCTGGAGGCCACAAGATCTGATAAAGGATAAGCAGATGGTTCAGAGTAAACAATTTGAAACAGCACTTGTAATTTCTTTAAGATCTTGGTATCTAACCTGACACTAAGAGGTTATACAAAGCTCATTGAGCTAATGGTAAGCAAGTATTTATTGCTGGAGGGCAGCTAGAGAGATGAAAAGGCAGCCAGATTTACTGAGAGATAAATAACACTGCTGTACATGCTCCAGAATGGGATTTGAGTGGTTACAAAGTGCCAGAAGAGCCTGAGTGAAATGCCATCTGCACAGAAGGATGAGCAGCACCTTCTGAACTGGGATGTGCTTGGTCAGAGTGGCTCAAAAGAGAATTGTCACAGCCAGCAAGGCCATGTTGCAGAGCAGAGTCTGTCCTGTGTGAAACCAGGACAATTCTCTGGTCACAGAGCAGCAGAATGGCTGAGATGGGGAAGAACCTGGTCCAAAGCCCTGCTGAGCCAAGCTCACCTAGACCCAGCTGCCCAGGACATGGCTAGCCAGCCTTAGGGTAAGTCCAAGAATGGAAGCTCCACAACCTCCCTGGGCAAACTGTGCCAGTGCTAGGTCACCCTCAGTGAAAAACTTTCCTGGTGATCAGAGGGAACCTCCTGTGTTCCAGTTTCTGCCCTGGTCCTGGGCATCACCAAAAAGAGCTTTTGCTCTTTGCATCCTCCCTTCAGGTATTAATAGACATTGCCCCTGAGCCTTCTCTTCTCCAGGCTGAGCAGCCCCAGCCCTGTCATCCTTTCTTCAAAAAAAAAAAAATTCCTCAGCTATTTTATCTCAGACAGACAAGAGGAGAGATAATACAGAGAGTAAACAAACCATCTCAAACAGAATATTTACTCCTTCCTCTTTAAACTAAATCCTGTCCACAGATACTGTGAATGGCCTCAAGTGACCCCAGTAAGTCTTATAGGTCTGTGTTAGGGGACAAGACTGGTTCCTGGAGTCAGAACACTATTTGGAAGCAGAAAAGGTAAAAATTTAGTTCTCTTGTATTTACCTTTAGTTGACTCTGGAGTTCACAGTGTCATAGAACAGAATTCACTAGTTCATTAATTCCTCTGCCATTGATAGTGGACTCTATGGGCCAGCAGTGAGTGCTCTGGATTATTTTGCCCCTTGCTGCTCAGACTGAAATGACATAATTTGACCTCCTTTCTAGTGAATTTATTTTTTATTATAAACAGATTAGAATTAAACAACATACTGTTATCTCAGAAGCTGACTTCCACTGATTTAGACACAGACTTAACAGTTTTTTAGTTTTCCTTAATAAAAGTCACTTTTGTTCCCAGAATGTGCTACTAACATGGATCAGATCACACTGATATTTGTTCATTTTTCATCATGGAAATATTGCTCAAGGTCCAAATGTTTCAGAATATGTCTCAATGATTATAAAAAAGTATATATAGAAATCAGTGTGGCTGGAAATGCTTACAGGCCATGTGTGACAGCACTAGAAGAGCTGCTCAGTGGTGATATATGATTTATATGAGGTTGGCTGCTCAATGACTAAGTTATCAATCAAAAATTCACATGCCAACTTTTTTCCAATCACAGGCCCCTACAAGGTTACTTATCTTTCCATGAACATCTTTATGTAAAACACTTCATGAGATAAGAGCAGAAATATTCTAAGCTACCTCTGAGTTATGGAAGTTATGCTTGGTATATTTATTAGGTTTAAAATTATGAAAATATTTCAAGGGCTAAAGAGGGGAGCATGGCATATGTCTTAATGATGTTAATAACCTAAATTTCACACTTCTGAGTAACCACACCTACTAGCAATTATCAAATTGACAGATATATGTGAAGTTGGCACTTTAGTGATTCACCCAGCAGAGCTAAAGAGTCTTTTAAAAGCCCAGAATTTAACTCTTACCAATATTCCCCTGACATTCATGCCACAGACCTGAGCACAGGACTAGAAATGTATCTGGCAACGATTCAAACTCATAATTAATTTGATGTCCATTATACAGCTTGCTGTAAGAATCCTCCACAGACCCAGATGTGTGTTTTTCCAGCTTGACTAAAATTGCTACAAAGGACATTCTTCAGGCACTGAACAGTGTCACAACCCATTCAGATAGGTCAAAATATGGCAAAATAAGTGCCCCTCTGAAGAGCCAGCTTATTTTCCCTAGTTTACAAAGCAGTAAATGATAGCATGGCTCCACAAATAATGAAAGGTATCCAAATAGTCATTGGGAAAATGTACACAAAACCAACACATGAATTCATGCTTTTATAGTGGTGTCTGTGATGGTCCAAGGAGAAATATTGTAAGTTCTGATGCCCTCCTGCCAAAAGTGAGAATGGGGATGGGAAAAGGCCTCAGATCTTCTCAGATAAAAAACAACATCAGGTTAAAAGTTGCAACAAATGAAATTTTAGCTGATACAAGTTTCGTGAAATTATCAGTTCTCTTGAACTGAAGAATCAGTCTTTAACAATAAAAGAAGAAATATAAAAAATAATGTATATAAAGTATTGTTTATTCACTTTTTTATTCCTCTTCTACTGATATTCTACTCTTCCCTTGACCACTGTATGGTCTTCCTTCTTTTCTCTTTTACTGATTTGTTCTTTTTCTCCAACACAACTCATTAGAACCTGTGATTTTTTTTTTTTTCTGATTTTCCTTATCTCCCTCAATTCTGGTTTTTTTTTTCAGTAATTTTTCCCAGGTCTGCTGAGCTCTCCTTCTCCCATGGTGTGACTAGACAGGAGTTCCTGACAGCACTGAACAGTTTGAGTTGTGACAACAGCTGACCAGAATCTGGTTTTACCTATATTTCCCATTCTCTGTGGAACAGGAAGCTCTGATGACCACGACATGTGAAATAATATATGAAACATGCATTAAGGAAAAACATGGATGGGGCCAGCTGAAACCCAAACCATCCTGTGAGACACAGCCAAAGAAGAATACCCATTTAAAAAAAAAAAACTCACCAGATTCTTCAAATTCAGTGTTGTATGCATTCCAAGTCTCACTTATGCGGAGCAGGCTCTCTTCCATGGCCTGGATGTCCATGTAGGGACAGTTGCACTCGGGGAATTTGGGGCCACACTGACACCAGCAGTCATTGTCCTTGCAGATGAACTCCCCCTCTGAATTGCAGGCAATGTAGCTCAGAGCTGCCTGCACAAAATGCTCTTGCAGGTACTCAGGAAGGATGACCTGAAGACCTGAAGGACATGGAGGGAATATTGTGGTATTAAACACAAAGGAGCTGAGCAGCTTCCCCAGCTTACATAGCAAAAAACCAAACAATTCTGAAAAACAAAATTATATGGAGTTTTTTGGACAAGTTGCACATCTGACCAGCATTTGTACTGTGTTGTGTATTTCCTTTCTTAATAATTATTTTCAGACATATTCCTCACATTTCCCTCTCAGCATGGAACATCCATCCACGAATGAGTAACCTGTGTTCCTCAGACTTTTATAATCTTTCTAGGGGGACTGGGTACCATCATCTTCTCCTTGAGAAGAGCTGCTGAGTGAACAGCTGCCAGCAGGAACTCACACAGCTGAATTATAATCCTGGTGCCAGCAATAATGCAGATTCTGAAAGTGCTGCTGAAGAGAAAGCAGCCCCGAGAGACAGAGTAACACAACCAGGAAAAGAGGTGTAAGCATTTCCATCTGAAATTTGGCTTCTTTTCCATATTTCCTGTGGCACAAGATGTAGCTTGTCTACATAACTCATTATCTCTTGTGATTCTGTAGGGGCAAACTAAGAAGGAAGGTGGAAAACGAGTTGGAAGAAATCTTTGAAAAATAAAATCTGCCTGATTGTTTATTTTTCTAGCATTGGTGGCAAATTGCTCTGGGACACATAATTAGATGTGAAGGGTTGGGCTACATAAGCTTGAGAAAAACCTAATTCTTAAATCTACTAAAGTTTAGTGTGGAAAGGGTTCAAAGTCCAGCTCCTGTGGGGCTTCAAAAGCTCCTGCTACATGTCTTCCAAGTAATTTATCAAGGAATTCCAAGTAATTGGTGATATAAATTTCTTCTCCATAGGTACTTGGATGATTTCACCTTATTTTTAGGTAAAACAAAAACTATAGCTGAAACAGTAGTTTCAGAACCCTTCCAAGTCAAAATTCAGATCACAATTGCTGAAATCTGGTCTGACTGTCTCGTGTCAAAATTTGTAAAAATCTGCTGCTCCCTGAGTAAATATTGTAATGTGGTTGTGAAAAACCCATGAGTCTGTGAAAGGAAAAAAAAGCCCAGTTTGATTCTCCCATTAAAGAGCTTACACAGTTCTGATATTACATTTCTCCACATGACAGCACACAACAGGCTGAGATGCAAAGATTATTTTCCAAGTTTTAACTGACAAACCTCATGAATATGCTGGAAACCATCAAAAATTATATTTTCTGGAAACATTCGTGGCATCTCAGTGGAAACAACAAGTTTTTGTAAAAAAAAAAATTATCTCTGGAAAATAATTTTATGTTTTTATGGATTTAATCGATTCTGGGAATAAAAAAAAGCAAGAAAACACACATGGATATTTTAAGGAAGAGTCATAAAATCATGGACTATCCTGGGACTGAATGAGCTGTTCTTAATATCAACAACCATCTCACACTGTTTTTCTGAGTAGATAGAAAATTTTAAATATAGAAAATTTTAAATCTTGGAAATAATTGTATATCTACCTTCAACTGAAAATTAAGAATTGTATTGTTCTCTCATGGCATAGAGTCAGAGGTATACACAAATACACACATTATAGAGAATTTAGTGGGTTTTTTTCATAGTCATAATTTGTTCATGCTTTATTTTTTGTGACTGAAAACGAAAATTATTAAATGCCTAATACCACAAAGGGGAATTTTTTCAAAAATTTTTGTCCTAACATGCAGGTTGAGAAAATGCTTCTGCTGGAATTCTGAAAAAAAAAAAAAATTGTTTAGAAATGATGACTCTCTTCTTCCTTTTGCTTCCTCTTTCTGCTTCTTTCTATTTTTCATTTTTTTTTATACACAGCTACTACTATTTTCCTAATGAGTGAGATTTTAACCTTCTAAGTATTTTTTTTTAATTCCTAAGAGGAGAAAGCCCTTTGAATCCTCCTGATTTATAGTATTTGAAAATGTATATCCTGCTCCTCTGGTGACTGCATAAATTGTGGTGCAGCAAGTGCATGGGGTGTAAGTTACTGCTCAGGATGTGCAAAGCAGGCTGAGCACATTAAATATTGCTCCCAGCTTGGTGGGATCTCTGGGAATTCAGGCTAAATAGGGATGCAAAATGCTAACAGAGCTATTCAAATTATTTTCTGATGGGTGCAGAAATTGTTTCTGTTTGAAAGGCAACACGAGGCACTGACATTTCCTTCACTTTGGCTGGAATGAACTTATTGCACACACACAAAAAAATTAGGAAAATCACTTTTTACGAGGTGGAAGAAAGAAAAAAAAAAAAAAAAATCAAATAGCATGACAAATGTCACCCCATTCCAAAACAAATTAATGAAATTGCACCTACGTACCTTGCAACTGAATCTTGTTTTCAGGACTCTGAACCAGAACAGAGCTGACAGAATCTAGGTTGTCATAGTTACTGCAGCCAAGAGGACCCGTCCGTGTCTCTGTCACCTGAGGGAAGGGAAGGAAGAAACACTTACTGCACTATCCACGGCAGACTGGGCAGTTCAGAAGATTATTTCTTAAAGTTTCCCTCTATTTCAGCCAGAAAAAAAGCATTAATTATGGTGAAATATCAATTTAATTGCCAACAGGATGAGTGCAAATGTTTCAGCAGCAGAAAGTGCTATTTCTATCACTGAGCATCCTTATAAACACTACATCATTAAAATACTTCACAAATACTACAGTAATATAACACTAGAATGGTGTAAAGACAATTTATTTTTCATAGCTGTGGGAATTACAATGAGCTTGCTAAATACAGTTTATAAAAATGAGGACTGTGATTTTCTCTCTTGAAGTTGTGCACGTGACAAATCCTGCTTGAAGTGATGGAAAATAAAGTTGACTTTTCCAGTGAAGATCAGGATTTGAAATTAAAAACCCTTTATGAGCAGTATTTGTAATGGTGGGATGATTTTTCATAAGGGAAGTGTCTAAGATAAATTTAGGCACAAAATTCTGGATATTCTGCTTGTTGTAATCACCAAATCCACAGCCACAGAACCAAAATACAGAAACATTTATCAACATAACCTCCACAAGCAGAGTTCTGGCTTAATAGTGAAGGTTTGTATTTGGGAGAGGGCAATTATTTATATCATAGAATTATTAAGTTTGGAAAAACCCTTTCAGATCTCCATGTCCAAACATTAACCCAGCACTGCCAGATATTCCACTAACCCTTTTCCTAAGCACCACATCCTGGGTTTTGAACATTTCCAGGAAAAATGCTTCCACCACTGTCCTGGGCAACCTGTATGAGTGACTGGCCATCCTGTCAGTGAATAAATTTTTCCTTATATCCAATCTAAATGTCTAGCCCTGGTGCAACTTGGTGAGTGAACACATTTAAATTAAAAAAAAAAAAAAAATGAAAAAGAAAAAAATAAAAAAATAAAAAAAAGAAAGAGAAGAAGTTAGTAATTTATATGCTTTCTGGAATATTATATATATTTCTTAAGTGTCAACAAAGTAATTAAAAAGGCCAATTTCTTCTTAAAATGAGTAATATAACCAAAATCTCTGTCATGGACCTCTCAAACAGTTTTCAGCCACTCTGCTGGAACTTCTCTTCTTTGACTGTTTCAGAAACTGCGGCCAGATTTACCCTTACTTGGAATCTAACTCCATTTTGAATGCAACCAGTTCTATTTTCTATTACTTCATCTCCTATTGATATTCAGCTCTGGATCTCCTGGAGAATAAGCCTGAATTAGAGGGTCAGGGAGCAGATTTCCAAAATTCAGACATGCACTAAGAGACAGCCATGCAAGCAGACAAGCAGTGTGAAATGTAAAGAACAGAGGGGCTGTTTGAACAGTCTGATTTGATGGGACTATGAAGGTTTGCTGATATAAACCCTGATTTTTCATGTTGCTGAGGGTTGCCTGGCTCACCCACAGCCTGTGGGTGGCTGCAGCTGAGTCATGATGCTCTTGAAACTAAGATTTCACTTTCTTCTTGCCCTCTTGCAAAGAATATTTGAGATTTCCTGTCCTTACAAGCTCCTGGCACCTTTCCATTCCTGGAGAGGACACAGAACTGACCTCCACCAAAGCTGAGAGTGGAGCTCAAGGTGCACAAGGAAATGGGACCAAGCCAGGTTGTGTCCTCTCTGCACATACTTGGCAATCTTTAATATTTTTTTGCTTAATCATCCTGAATCAGCACAAGGACTCTTGCACAGGGATGAGATTTGGATTGGACACAGCTGGAATGACAGTTGTGATTTGCCTGTGATCCTTCAGTCCTCTGCCAGCAAGTCTAAAATTCCATTCTAAAATATGAGTTTTTGTAAGTACCCCCAGAATCCTAAATCTCTTTGTACAATAACAAAGAGTGTTACCTAGATTAAATAAGAGAAACAGCCAGAAGACAAAAAAAAAAAAGGTAAATATTGTGGTGAATTTTATCCTTACTCTGACACATGACACTCAGCATTCATCTATGCAATTCTTCATTTAAAGATCCATTTATTTTAGTGTTGTTTTTGTTTGCATATTATTATTTTGGTTTTCAAGCATTTCAAGGCAATGCAGCTTCATAAAGTTATATGGAATGTATAAACTATGAAGCAAATATTACCATTCCTATCCATTCCTATTACTCTTTTATGCCCCCTGAAATCACAAAATAATAAAGGGTGGTAAATAGCTTTATAGTTATTGTGCCCCTTTTTGTGCATATTTCTTTACTCTTATCTGAGTTATGCCAGACATATGTAGAGACTACAACTGTTTAGAGTGATAGCATTTATAAATACATTGATTCAGAAGAAAATTACATAGGACAGTTTTGATATAACTTACAGACAATTATTGCAGTGAAGTGATTAAAAATTGTTATGATAATTATTATTATTATTAATAGTAATAGACAATTCTGTATAAATACATCAATAAATAAGGACCTTTTCTAAATGTTAATTTTTCATTCCAATCTATATATATATTGTTCATTCTTTTACTTCTCCAGGTACCTTCACACTCTCTGTCAGCTACCTTGCCCTGGTACTCTTATCTTCAGCATAGAAAATACATTGCAAGAAGAAATTCGAAATGAATAGTCTCAGTATGTAAAAAAGAAATGCTAAAGAATATAAAAATCATCCAACCTTCAATTTTTGATGGATGACAACTCTAGTCAGAGGTCAAAGCTATGCAGTTTCATGTGCTTTTGTATACTCTACACAAATCCTACTCCACAAAGATTGTAAATCAGAAAAAATTGTGAGTGATTAATAAATGAAAGCCACAAATTTCTATCAAATTTTCAGATCAGATGAAAGGATTTGATTTTCCTAAATTATGCAGTTACATACTGGTTTGGGTTGGAAGGGACTTTAAAGAATATCTAGTTCCAACCCCACAGGGTCAGTTCCACTAAACCAAGTTGATCCAAACTCCATCCAATCTGGTCTTGAACATTTTGGGGAAAAATTTGATCATAAAACAGTAGACTGGAGAAGAAGAAAAAAATATACTAATTCTGGCTTGAGCCAAGTGTTACTGATGATTGTATAATTTTTGTTTCAACAACAATAGGAATGAAATTGGAAAGGCAGGGGCACGTCTTCAATTATCTTCCAAGCAGAGAAGTGTGACTGTGTTCAGTCCTAAGATCACAGCTGAAAACTGGTTTTTTTTTTCAGAATGTGTATGAAAAAAAGATGAACCAAAAAGAGGAGAGAGATAAGCAATAAAACAGAAATGCAGATTATGCTTAGATGTAGCATGGTGCAGAAGTGACTGACATAGTGCAAAGAGCACCAGAACCACGTTTGTATTGACCTGTAGTCCACAAAGAGCATTAACTCACAAAGCAAAGCACCATAGAACAAGGTTATTAGATAACTAAAACCCCCTAAGAACCAGTAGAAAACACCTGTGGAATCATCTGACAGGGTGTTGTCCTGTGCCTTCCTGTCAGGGATCATCACAGAGCAGGTGTCCCTGGGCAACAGCTTTCAGTTCCCAGAAATAAACTCCAACATTTGGCATTAATGAGACAAATGCCTACAGTTTTCAGTCAGTTAAATCTCATAACCATGGTGATAATAACCCGATTACAAGTGCACTGAGAACATACCTCCCAGCACTTAAGCAGGGCTGAATTCTTGTGATATCAGTGGGTAGCATTTCCCTGGGAAACAGCCTGCTTTTTTTTTTTTTTTGTCCATGATAATTAAGCCTATAGAAGACTTTCCTAATGAAAGGGAAATACATTTCTGCAGAGATTTTGCTCCTGGTGCATCCTTTTAAGCTAATATTGCTAACGAAGTGCCCATGCAGAGGTGGTGTGTGCCTTGCATAAAGGACTGTCCTCTGCAGCAGGACTCTTTAAAAATGGATTTGGCTTCTAAGGATAAGAACTGAGCCAGCACAAAGGAGGATGAGGCAATGCTGGTCGCTGCAGAATAGGCAGCTGAGCTCACATAAGGCTCTTTAATACTTTCAACATTCAAATAAGGATTTAAAACAAACTCCTCATACCTGCATGAGGGAGCAAGGTCTGTTCTGAGCAGCTGTGCTGACAGAAGATGGGGCAAAAGTGTGGAACAGGGAAAAACCTGCAGGCTTTAGGATTCTCCTGAATAGCACAATGGTGCTGCTGGGCTGGTGGCTGTATCTGGTGATATTCAAGGTCTTTTCCAACTTTTTGGTGGTTCTGATTCCAGCCCCACCTTCAAGCCTTGTCCTGCAGCCCGTGCTCCCACCCCCTGTATTCCCTACCCATTCTGCAGCTCATTTCACCTTAAAAAAGAGTTGATCAAATAAATAGGCACTAAATGTACTTTCTATTTAGATGTGGATCTCCTGCCAACTCTCTTCTTTTTTTTTCCCCCAGGCTTGACAGTTTTTCACAAAAGCACCTTTATTCCAGCACTTCCCTTTGCCACACAATAGTTGCTGCTCCCCTGCCCTATTTTTGTCATTGAACATACTAAAAAAACAACTCCTGCTAATGAGTGTGTAATTAAACTAAATCAAATTTTCTGAGTGTTCCAAGCACTGATACTTCTCATGCTACAGGCTACATGAACATTTCTGAAGGAGGTACAGACAAACCAGAAGCATTCACAATGCCAGTGGTTGGATTCATGTTTTTAATATGATTTTTTTAATTGCCAGGAATCTAAAACAATACCTCAAAGGCATGACATATCTCCAATAGATTTTCTAGCAGCATAGGGCTGACATTTTAATATGAAGAGCCCCCTAACTCAGAAGACCTGGAAACACTCCCATCATATTTTTCTGTCATCTGCAAAATGGAAGAGGAACAGTAAACTTGATCTTTCTGCAAAGGAGATAATTGCAATATTTCCATTACTTCATTAGAAGGGAAATAGGGACTTCTTTCAATTTTCTGGGCAACTTTGAATTTTACTGAATGCAGCACTAAAGCTTCCCAAGAGACCAGTCTAATCCTTCAATTCACACTTCTTTGTTTCTACACTCCCAGGAATTTACTGTGAACCAGATTGTTACCTTAAAATAAGAAGGAAATTAAAATGTATTCTCCTTACATAAAGCATTAAATAGCTCAGAAACCAGAACATTTCAGAAACTGGAAGTGAACTCACACTATTTGAATTCTTCTCTGTTACATCTGTTGAAAATGTTATGATTTTTTAAGGCTGATAGAGAACAATCCTCTCTCTACTCAAGGCTATTCCCCACTATCTCAGGGAGCAATATATTGTCTGTGAGTTCCAGGAGAATCCACAAGAATATTGGAGCAAGTCTGGCAGCTCTGCCAGCTCTGGCATGACAATTTTCCCTTTTCAAGGACATTTTAAATCCTCTGCCTGTCAGATGCCACATTCCCATGCAGCCTCCTGGATTGCAAGAGGGAAGTTTGCAGGAAATGAGGCTGCTGGAAAACCAGTCAGGGCAGCCATGCCAGAGCCTTTATTTCCTGCACTCTCAGAAATCAAAGGTGCATCAGCCTCACACAGAGAATAAGGACAGGTATTATCTCCAAAAGAACAGTTATCTCTTTTAATTAATCTTGAAGAAGAGGTGACAGTGAAGTTCTCTCACAGAGAAATAACAGAGTTAGCAAAAAATGTAATAAAAATGGAGGGTTTTGTTTCAGTCTCCATTTTGCTACTTCTGTTTGCCCATATCTTACTTAAATTAACACTAATATTTTTTTTTCTCGGCTTTTATTGCCTAAAGAGGCAGCTGAGCAACAAACAGTAAATGAAATCTATATATTTGGCTTAAAAGATAAAATTAGAAACAGAGAGAACAGCGCAGATACAAATTAAAATAATATTTCATGTTCATAAAAATCTCAAGGTATCTGCAGAAAGCAACAGCAAAGATGCCTACTTAACAAAAACCCAATTTCCAACTTTTTCTCCTTTCCCAAACATAATTCCATTACTTTATAAAGGACAAAAGGCTCCAAAGAAATCTGGGGGCTCATACTGAACAGGTTAAATGTCTTCTTACATTTATCCCAAATGTAAAATCCCATGCCAGGACTTCCCTAGAGCATTGGGTGCAGGATTTGTATCTCCAGGGACCAGTTCCAACAGGCAGTGCTGAGGCCACTGGGATTTTTCACTGTGTCCACATTAGTTTCAAGAAGACAGAATAATTTGCCTATTTATAAGACTCACAGACATTATTAGTCATAATAATACTGCAGTTGAATGGATTTTTTTTTTTTTAAGTTGGAAAGTATGAATAAAAAATATAGTCTTTGCTAAATCAGGATGAAAAGTTAAAATGTTCCTTTTCTTTTTGAGGTGTTGGGAAAAAGATCCTCTTGATAAATATAAAAATTATCTTTGGATCATTTGGTAACATTAGACCCTCATTGCAGTTAGTTTTTAAAATCATGTATATACTATTTTTAAGAGAAACAAATTTAGAAAAACCCAAACTTGTGCCAAAGAAAAAGTGTGACAGGTTAACATCAGGTCCTAAAAGAACATTTAAAGTCTTGAAATTTAAAAGTGAAAATTATAAGGGCAGGTTAATTAATAACAATTTTCATAGAGATTTTACCTTTATGCATTTCTGTGCAATTCTAAAACTTAGTTGCAATATTCCTTTCAGCAACTTCTCTAACAACTCAATAACTTAAGCTGTTTCCAGGTTTTATATTTCCTGCCCAGAAACCCCTGAGTTATTTGTGCTGTCTGTGGCACTCCAGCTCAGAGCACCCAGCACCTCACAGGACATTTTTCATGTCCATTTTATTTTGCCATCAAACTCCCCCTCCTGGGGTTGTCATCCCAAGCTCTCACAAGGAATCACATTACTGTCCATAACGTGGGTGTCTGCCTGGCTCACAGGGATTTATTTTTAGGCTATATCCTCATTACTTCCCACCCATTTATTCCATCTGGTAAATGATTGTAACACATTTGCCCTTTCTGTCTCATTGGTGAGACCAACTCTCAATTTACAGTTTTGCTAAACTCTTGTGTTAGTGTGTTTTCCTTACAGACCAGGCAGCTGTAACTGACCTATAATTTTATCATTAAATCCCTATCAGTTGTTCAAGCTAAAGGAAATTTAGCCTTGCTAAATTTGTGTTAGAGAAGAAAACCAGCTTAATACTGAAGCTTTAAACTTCATTTCATCTGGCTGCTCCATTCGTATGGAAAGTTGTCTCTGAGAACCTGGTGAGTCTCAATATTGTTATTTCATTACCTAAAAGAGAAGAAATATTTTAATAAGACTCTTAGAATTAGGCTCTGAGGGCAGCATTACCCAGACTCACTGCTGAGCCCAGCTGGAAAATCCTTCACATCATCCTGATTCATGGGAATAGAAAGTCCTATCAAATACCAAGACCTGTTCATTAAAACATACATGAATGTGTCCTACTATTGGCAGGAAAAAATATTTAGAATATAGGATCTTGTCCAAGGGTTTATATTCATTCCTTTGTGGTCCTCACATAGATGAGCCAATGGCAAGGGCAAAGAATGATGTATCACAAGGGCATCATTTCTTCCATCAAAAAATAGAAAAAGAAAGAGCCACAGTTCCTAGGCTAGAATCTAGGGAAGGAGAGAAGTTCATACAGAAAAAGAGGAAATCTATGAAAAGAAAGCAACACTTATTATCAGGACTGTGGAGCCCTGTGGAAGTGAAAGGAATTGAAAAAATCTCATGTTTTTCTTTGTTTCTATACAGGTTTGAAGAGGACCATTAAAATATTTTTCCTGTCATGGTTTGTTTTTTTTTTTTTATGTCATGCATAAAGAAAATATGCAGTGGCATATATGAATTTAATCCAGATATTTACATGTGTAAGACCTTTAATTGAGAAAACAACTCTTGTCAAAAGGTTTTTCACTTACCATACCATGAAAGGAGCTGGAAATGCAGATATCTAGGAACGTCCTACCTCACATAGTAGAGGTACATGGTACATGGGTTATTTATTCCTGTCATTGGCTCAGTATTCTTGTGAATGTTGTGTTTCAAACAGAGAATTGGAGTAAGAAAAAACTCTGCTTAAGTAGACTAAAACATGACAGGAAAAATATTTTAATGGTCCTCTTCAAATCATTTCCTCTATTATCGTCAAGGTTTTATCATCATCTAATTTTGCACATTAAGAATTTCATGAAAAGATGAAGAAAAAACATGGGATGATTTTTCATTTGCCAGACTCTAGATACACTTGGGAAGATAAAATTAAATTTGCTTGTAAATTTACATATTATTTGGGAGACTCTCATATCCTCCATTTGGTAAAATTATTATAAATGTTGGAAAATTATGAACTATTATAACCATGACACAAAAGGGCCTTTTTTATTATTTCTTTTCATATTACATTTAATAAAATTCAAAGGAAGAATATCCAAAGTCCATGAAAAGTCTTAGCTATTCCCTGGGAATTAAAGGTTTAAATTGGGATATCCAGGGAGAGATAATGAATTTATCAGTTTATCAAACTGGGAAGATGGTCGTTGAGGCTGATTTCTGGAAACCCTGATCTCAGTGAAACCAACATGAAAGAAAAGAAAATTCCTTGACCTCACCTTGCATAAGGTCAGAACCTCACCATGAAAAATTAGAACCACTTTTTATTTTGCTCACTGGATTCTGTTACAAAGCCTGTAGAACAGTGATGAAACTTCCAACCTTTCAGGCATTAAAGACCTGAAAATAATGATCACTCCATAGTGTAGAAAGTCTCCTGTATGGATAATGAAACCTTCCTTTAACCCAGCTCTGCTTCAGCATCTAGAGGCATTATATGCATTATCTTGTAAGAGATTAAATTACAGTTCTGCTGTCAGACATGCAAATTCTGCTGAAGCTTCATGAGAAGGTCTACAAGGTAAAAATAACAGTGAAATGCAGAAGACAGCAATGATGGAATTCTCAGTGCCAGTTAGCTGTGAAGGATTCCCACACAAGAGATTATTTTTCACACTAAATGAATAGATTGAAGGGGATGATTGCAGATTGAATCATGAACCATAATAACAAAACATGCAAAAAATGTAATATAGCCAAAAATTCTCTAGGAAAAATAATATGAAAATTGAAAACTTTCCACAGCCTTTTATTATTCTCTAAGCTGATTTCTTCTGATGCAGAGCCTCTATTTGTCTGAGATATTCTTCCTAATCTGACCTCTGTGTTCATACAAGCTGTTTGTACATGCTATCTCCTATTTCTGAGAGCTCAGAGGCAGGGAAATGTTCTGTGAATTTTATAGTCCTTGCTTGACATTCTCTGACCTGCTGGCAAGCAGTAGCTGCCAATTAGAGGGTGGAGGACAGGCAGAATGCTGAAGTTTCCCAACCCATACAACAAGCCAGCCAGAATAAAGATCAAACTGAAATCTGTACAAGTCTTAGTGCCTCCAAATTCCTGCTGGAATGCTCCAACTCCACTGTTCAATATGTTTGCTGTGGAGCTCTCAATACTAAAGCCCTTCTCCATCTTCTGGGTTTATTTAATTTCACTTTTTTAAGGAGAAAAAAAAAAAAAAAAAAAAAAAAAAAGAGTATGGAACATTTAAGGAACTGTAGTGTGAATTGTTTATAGGTTTTTGACAACTGAGATGGCAAGTGTTGTGTGAGTGCTGTTAAGGTTTCTCATTTCCATATGTATATTTATAGACTGCTCAGGGTTTGGCAGGGTTCATCTCCCTCTCTGGTTTTTACTCTTTTCTCTTGACTAAAACCCATAACTAATAGAAACTCCAATTTGTTTTGCTCCATCCTGCAAAATGTTCTATCCTAATATGTCATTGTTTTGTGGCATTTTGGGGTTTTTTTTAATAAGTGGAGAATAGTTGTGCAAAATCTTTCCAAAATGCTTATCCAAGCATCTCTGTAAAGTGTTATTGTTCTAAAAGCAGCTTATGCTGTTTAATTAAAACTCAACTGTCCAAATGAATTGAAGGTTTTTTTAATATCATCACCTTTAATTCCTCAATTAGATATGGAAATAGATATCCAACCTTTCACTTGGCATACTCTTAAAATTAGTGAATAGTGCACACATAGCAGTCACAAGATACCTTTGGTGAATTTAATCCAAAGATCTCCAACAGATTTCACATTAAAAAAAAAGTATGAAACCTCAGGTATTTCATTTTTATAGAGATACAAAAACAAATCTCATCCTGTGAAGTAGAAGATGGCACAGAGACTTCTTAGCTACCTTTGGGTGATGCCCAAAGTCTAATTGCAGGTCCCAGTCCTTCTGGCAAGATGAAATAATGATCAAAATTTAAATTTAAAATTCACACCTAGCCATATTAACAGCAAGCAGGGTTTGCAAAGCTCTCAATACTGAGATTTTAAAGACCCAAAAGTTTCTAAGACTGCAAAAGTATTAAATTCTCACAGAAATTTCAGGGAAGAAAAACATTTGAGATCAGAATTCCTATATTTTTCCTAATGGTTAACTCCCCATTGGAAAAATATCAAGCTTTGATCTTGAATAAAGGCAGTCTGATTCCTCAGGATAGTGGAGAACTTGGCATTTCATAACAGTCCTGAACAATCCCTGTCCTTGGAAATCTGTCCTGTGGCTTTTCCTTGACATTTCTATGTCACCAAACCTACACAATGGGGAAATCTCATTTTTTAATAAGAATCAATAATTCCTGCCTCTTAATTTTGTGTATTGTTACAATTAAATTTATATTTCTATTTCATCTCTTCAATGAAATCAATAAAACTCTGCTACCACAGGACATTCCAAAACAATGTTTCTAGCTGTGATTTTTGTACTTTAAAGCTGTCACTGGGCAATTTTTTTTCCCCAGTCTCTACAAAGTTTCACAGCTGTACAGTCTTAAATTCTATCCACAAGCTGCATGGATAAAGTGAGGGCAGGAAGGGTTTGAGATGTGGATTTCAAAAGCTTCCCAAAAAGTGTCTGTTTATACAAAACTGTGCAAACTTTTGAGATTTAGAATTTGCCAGAAATCTGACAAAAGATCGAGGCTTTTTAGTATTTCAGCATTTCTACTTTTGATTATGGCAATTTCTTGAATTCACAGAAAAACACATGCAAGTAAGAGGTATAAAGGGGAAAAAAATTGATCCAAGCAAGTTTTTTCCAGACAAAACAAAGAAAACAGAAAAATTAAAGTCTGTATTTTAGTCTGAGGTTTGAGTGAGAAATTATTTTCCATTACACTTAAGTTTTCCCACTAGCAGCCCACCATGAATCATTTATGGGTTAATTATAGATAATCAGATACAGTTACCACCACAATAGAGCCCTGTTCTTTGTAATCTAAACTTCTCAGATAAAATACTTAAATCTCTCATAGCAAGGAAAAAAGTGGTTTGGGGAAAGTAAAAAGCAAATTGCACAATAAAATTAACAGGAATTGCAGGGCATGTTCGCAGGGATGTTTATTCTTTCTCACTCAGATGGAATAACTGGGCTGTAAATAGCTGTAAATAGCTGGTAGAAAATTCAATTTATCTGTTCTTCTGTTGCCTCCTGTTCCTTTGCTGCACTGTGGCTGTCCCAGAACTGTTTGGGCTCTACAATAACACCTCTGCTGTTCTCATCTGGCCCAGCTCCCACAAAAGGAGGTGGATTCTGGGATGGAAGACAATATCCTCCAAGAGACAGCTATGGAACAGCCTCACTTCATCAATGGCAGTGCTATAACATAAATGTGTTTATAGCTTTGCAGAATGCAGTGGGACTATTCAGTAATATTTAACTTAGTGTTACCAAGGTGGGTTTTTTGTGTTTGGATCATTGCAGAAGTTTGTTAGGGACCGTGCTGGAATCACAGCTTGTTGCACACTGGAATTGTGGTCATCTGAGAGGAGCACGCTGCTGTCTCCCAGAGCTGGGGCTCAGGGAGCAGAGTGAAATCCAGATGCAGTGTGCACAGCCCTCTTCCATCCACCCACAACCACAAAAGTCTCCAATGAGCTGGTGGGAGTGTGCTCACACCACCTGGGCGAGCTCAGCAGGGTCATTCTGCCAGTGGGCAGGACACGGGGAAAAAAAATGCTGCCTTTATCTGTATTCTGCTGCTTTTATTTATATTCTGCTGCCTTTATCTGTGCTCTGCTCCCACAGCCAGGCAGGGTTTGATGAGACAGGAGCAGAGCACACCCCATCATCCCAATAGGTTGTTAATAAGGAGAAGCAGCAGCTGAGGAGAGGTTTTAGCACAAAAACGCCTCCAAAATGAGCGTGCCAAGGAAGTGGTGTAGGACATGCCATATTTCAAACACAACAGGCTGTATGTTCATGTAAATGTTATGCAAATGAGGCAGAGCCCTCAGGCACCTGCTGAGATTCCAGTCAGGCCCTGGAAGCTCCAAACAAGAGCCTCAGCACTGGCAGTAAAATGCAAAAATCACACTGAAGGAATGCATGTGTCAGGGACTTTGAAATATATTAAATATTGATACAAGCTATGGGCTCTTCCCATGGGATTCTTTGATTTCCAGTCAGCAAATGTTGCCACGGGATGATGTTACCTCTTTCAGTGTGGAATAAACAGTGGATTGTCTGTGTGATTAATGCAAAACCTCCATCAGCAAAAGCCTCAATGCTACTTTTAAGGATAATTATGTAATGAGTAGTAGGAGAAACAAAAAAAAATCACAAGGAAGGACACAGAATTAATGTAGCTATTTGTTTAGAGGACACATCATGTGTGGATAAAAATTATCCTTTTTCTCAGAGAAAATCTGCAAATTTTTTTCATAGAAATAGAGAAAAAAAAAATAGAGGTGGGAGAGTGATGTAGTCTAACCTGGAAAAGGATGTTTATACTGATTTGTGGAGGGGAAAAAAAGGAACACATTTGCTTTGTTTGTGGGGGGTTATGTGGTTTTGGAGGGAAGAAAGAGTATTTGTAATCTCTATTCTCAAATAACACTTTAGAGGTGTCCCAGCCATCAAGATAGCTGTTCTCTGAGCACTACAATCAGAAATTATGTTGATGTGCAAGCAGTTGTGCTATTTTTTCCTAACTCCTGCTGGAGTTCCAGACTGCTCATTGTCACAGGAAATGTGACAAACAATAAGTCAAACAGCAAAGCAAATTATTCCTGCTCATTTCAAAGCCCCAAACTCCAGGAACTTGAGTGGCAGATTCCATTTGTGCACCAGAGTGTTCTGATTTAACTGCAAATGTCAGGGCTTTTGATTTGTGTGTTAAGGTTTCTCTGTCCCATATTATATTTTTGTTTGGTTGGTTTATTCAGATGTGCATTCCCAACACAGTTGTTACATTCTTCCTAGTAAGAGCATGAGTTATATGAAACAATTTTGATATTCTCCACTCTCTCTTCCTAAAAAAAAAGCAACTCTTGCCCAGGGTAAAGGAATTAAAGTTTATTTTCAAAAGACTGTTGCCTGAGCAGGGCCTGATGATCTTAACATCTACAGCCTGGGAGTGGCACAAGAGGATCCAATTAGCATTGAAGGCAAAGGGATCAATATCCACAGGAAACCAAATATTGAGAATTGTGTAATCTGGGACCAATGAACATTGAATCAATTCATTTGTCCTCTTCAGGAGGACAGTTGTTTGCTTTTTGTCCTACCTGGGGCACTGATCTTGGCCAAGCATCCTCCAGTGACCTGCAGCAGTCAGCACAGAGGGTGCTTTGGCTGAAAAACTGTGCTAAAACTAGCTTGTTACAGAAAATAATACATCTCCATTAGACTGTGGAGCCAAACTGTTCCAAAGGTCATTGGAAAAAATAAAAATTAGGCACAGGAGTACAATAACTATATTTTTGAAGAGAAGAAGAAAGAAAGAAGAAGGAGGAAGAGGGAAGAGGGAAGAAGAGGGAAGGAAGGAAGGAAGGAAGGAAGGAAGGAAGGAAGGAAGGAAGGAAGGAAGGAAGGAAGGAAGGAAGGAAGGAAGGAAGGAAGGAAGGAAGGAAGGAAGGAAGAAGGAAGAAAGAAGAAGAAGGAAGAAAGAAGAAGAAGGAAGAAGAACAAAAGAAGAAAGAAGAAAGAAGAAAGAAGAAGGAAGAAAGAAGAAGGAAGAAGAACGAAAGAAGAAAGAAGAAAGAAGAAAGAAGAAAGAAGAAAGAAGAAAGAAGAAAGAAGAAAGAAGAAAGAAAAATATAAACCTGTCTGTAAATGGATTGACTGATCACACTGTTGGTTGTCCCAATGATCAAACCCTTCTACAAACACTTCTGTACCAACCAATGTATCATTCATCACTAACATCTCCAGCACACCTTCAGACCCTCCTCCACGCTAGCATCCTCCTTAGGAACGCAACACTTTGACTCGGGTGAACGCGAGAATAAACCCGATTATTTTGCTAACCGCTAACCAAACCCCAGCTCCCCCGGGCCCGTGCCTACCTTGATGGCGGTGGAGGCGATCTGGATGTGGTGCAGGCGGCGCAGGGTGCTGTCCCTGTCGATGAAGTAGGAGGCTGCCAGCTGGTGCAGCGTCTCCAGCGTCACCGCCGAGCTGTTCCCGCTGGGCTCGCTGCCTTCCGACCGCTTGCTCAGCTTCCGCTTGTCCACAAAAATTGTGAGAGACTCCTCTCCTGGGCAGGGAGACAGCAGGCAGCCATCAGCAGTGTGCAACAGAACAGAGGTGTGGGAGCCCAGAGTGCTCCTCTGGCTCCCCTGGGAGGTTTAAGACCCCCCCCAAAACCCTCGAGTGAGACCCAGGTGTCTCAGGGCCTGGATTTAGCTCCTTGGAACAATTTACCAACATCGAGAGAAGAAATGCAAGCTGCAAAATAAATAGACTGTTAGAATGTAGAATAAGTAGATTTCTAGAATGTTTATATTAAGGGGCTCGTGGCCAACATGGAGAATTTGGGGCGTGGATACTTTTTCCTCTTTCTTCTCCGTGTCATCCATGCTGGGTGACATGCTGGCACTTTTAGATTGGATGTGAACAAAGCTGGACCATTTTATATGACTGAAGTGTGTTGGGAGTCAAGTCTAAATACCTATAGATAATTTAGAACATAAAAGATAAGTCCTGCCTCTGCCAGGCAGATTCTGCCCAGGACGTCTGGCAAGCAGATTACTGTTAGCTAGGCAAAGCATTCCTGAGATAAGGAACAATAAACATCCATGAAAACCTCTAAGAACAGCCTCCTGCAGTCTCTCATGGGTGGGCATCAGAAAGAGCTGGGTTCCAGACCACCTGCATGTCCTCCAGAGGTGATCTCAGGTCTAAGGAGACACCTCAGGATGTGACACAGAGAGATTTTTGTAGGCATTCAACTTGAAGCGCACACAAAATATGTTTATTTACAAGGTCGCTTCATACATTCGTTCTGCAGTGCTCTGTGTTAGCACAAAAGAAAATGAAACCAGTGTAATCCTTGAGGTGCTTGTTTCCTTCTCTCATAACACCTATCACAGCTGATTTTAGAAGAAAGACACCTTTTTATGAGCAGCTGTGTGCTTTCTAATCAATTCAACAGTGCCTGAAATCTGATAGAAGAGTTGCCTGGAACCAAATTTCTGTAACTGAAAAATATGGGGGTTGCAGAAAGTTGCTGTTTTTCCAAAAGAAAATAGAAGAGCCAGCAACTTGTGTTGTGGATTTCTCACTTCCTGTCTTTTTATGGAGACGTGGATAAACACTGTTGAATTCAGAAATTTTAATTTCTGTAAGATTATTGGAAACCAAAAATCTGACTTGCTTAACTGAGTGAGCTCTTAGGAACATTTCCATAACACGCCTACTGATACTGTCAAATTTTCCATGTTTATCAGTTTGTTAATGGATATATTTTCCTCTCTTTCAGGCTTAGCAAGAATTAATTCATTTAGTAAAGTGTTTAGGCAAAAACGAATTGGAAAAGTAATTTCTGGACCCATTATTTTCTTCTGTGCAATTTATGTCCAAAATAAATGGGCGTGGGTTTGGTAATCTGCATTCTTCAGCATTAGCTCAATAACTGATTAATAATGTCATTATACCTGGATTTTAGGTGCTGAACAACTCCACTGAGTGCCTTTTCCTAGTTCCTGGAAAGGAAGTTATCCTGCTAAGGTCTGACTTGCCACTTGTGCTACTTTCTCTGCTCACCCATCTGCTGCAGTGGCACTGTGCCTGTGCAGAGAGGGGGGGGATGCCAGCTTCAGATGGGTTCATGTGCCAAAAAGTAATAGCTGTAGGATAAAACTCTAGGATGAAAACATGACATCATCTTTAAAGGGAGCTAATCTTGGTGGCAAGCAGTGCTAAGTGAGGAGCATGTGCCTCTCTGAGGAAATCACATTTGGACTTGCAAAATTTGTCTTTGGTTAACAAAAACACGCTTTGTTCCCCAATGTACATTGTTTCCCAGTCTCTCAGAAATTCAGAGGACAGTCAAGCCCTTCAGACCTTACACAGGCAAAAATGGCATTCTACAGGAGTTTTTTATCTAATTGTACCTGCAGGGTTTGTCCAGAATATTCCTTTTGTCCTGGAAGGAACAGGTGGCTGCTCCAGCTGGAGCTTACCTCAGTTTCCACCACTACATTTCTGCTTCTCCTCCTACAGTCTCCTAATGGGTCATTATTTTGTACATGAAATCATCAATGCAGGGATTAATTGCCTGAAGCTCCAGAGAACCAGGAATTAACACAGCCTCCTTAAGTACCAGGATTTCCCCACCCAATTATTTAATCTTTCTGCTGTAATATGTAGACAAAGGTTCACAACTGCCTTGAGGAGGGAACTGGGACAGCACAGCAAACTCTAATGACCTGTCTCTTGAGAGAAATCTGCCATCAGAACCTGCTCTGGCTTTCAGCTTAGCTGGCACTTAACTGTGCCCATGCAATAAAACCTGACTTATCACAACCTGCCATGTGACTCCAGCCAGGATGAAAGATGAAAGTCTGAGCTAGTTTATTTAAATTAAACTGGTTTTTGCAAAGTCTACCACCTTTGCACTGAGAATATAATGAATTGCAAGGGCAAAGAAAACAAGGACTTCAAGCTGCAGAAAATCTCTGGAAAAGAGTTTTTAAAAACTTATCTTTTTTTTTTTTTTTAAAGTCTTTTATGTTCCATTATCACAGTAGGTAGGAAGGGTAGGAAGGGACTTTTAAAGATCATCCAGTTCTATCCATGCCAAGGGCAGGAATGCCTTCCACACTCTCCCATGTTGCTCCAAGCCCTGTCCAACCTGACCTTGGACATTTCCAGGGATCCAGGGGCAGCCACAGCTTCTCTGGGCACCCTGTGCCAGGGTCTCCATATCCTCAGGGAGTTGAGGGTGATGTTGAGATATTCCTAACATTTAATCTATTGTCTTCTCTTTTAATTCAAAAGCCTTCTCTCTTATCCTATCACTATCTGGCCATGTAAAAAATCACTTTTTCTCTCTTTTATAAGCCCTCTTAAGTCCTGGAATGTCACAATAAGTTCCCCCTGAAGCCCTCTCTTCTCCAGGCTGAACAACCCCAACTCTCCCAGGCTGTTTCTTTAGGAAACCTTCTCCAGCCAACAGAGCACCCACTGCACCTTCTTCTCATGCAAATCCTTTTGATTGATCTGTATTACTTGTTAGTAGAGATGGTGGAGCTCCTTATACTGCAACAGAACTGCTAAGTTTTATTATTAAAACAGAGTTTGTTGAGTTTTGTTCACACACAAAAAAAAAAAAAAAAAAAAAACTCAGCCATTTTCCCATTCCCTGCTCTCCTGGAGCAGAAAGAACTGCAATAAAAAACTCCCATTTTGAAAACAAACAAAAAACCTTGAAAAAGGATAGGGTTGTGTGTTGTGATGCTTCACTTTGATTAGAATATCCCAGGAGAAGAATGTTTGGAATATGTCAGAGCTATCACACCATCCTATTTATCTTGTCCTGTTGGTTTTCCATGGCAGCTGCTGGTGGGATCCCCTGGCACCCCAGCCCTGCAGGCTCTGTCCCCATGCCCTGACAGATATATTTGGGTTTTCACTCTTTGTGACCAGAGTGAAATGACTTTGAATGTTTTCATGGCATCTCAGAGGTCCTGGCTCACCATCAGCATTCCCAGGCATTGTGCTACCAGCAGCTGCCATCAGGGGCAGCTCAAAAATATTTGCTGCCCTAAAGACTTTTCACAGAGTTTTTCATCTGTCAGAGTTGATTGGGCTCTTGTGGAAAAGGTGGATTGCCCCATACATCAGTGCTTAGGCACCCACATCCCTGCAGAACTGTGGAAGGGCTCCCTACACCATCCAGAACTCCAGGGTTGGGAAATTACACTGCCAACTCTGGTTTTGGGAAGACAATTTGAGGTTTAAGTTCATTTGGAGAAAATTAAACCCATGTCAAAAGAGACTCTTTTGTCACATTGAAAACGTGGATGAATCTTGTTTTTCACTTGTGACTATCTGCCTCTGTAACACAGGCTAAGGAGACATCCAAGCATCAGCTGAAAACAAATGTGATTTAGAAAACTGTTCAAGATTATGAGTTTTAAAAACTGAAAAGGAGTAATGACAGAGAACACTTACAAAACATGATTATTCAGCACCAAATCCTCCCAGCTGTGCTTTTCACAAGCTCTGAAAGCAGCATTCAGTCTCCTTCCCAAAACTCAAGAGACAGTAAACTTCACTTTCTCAGGTTAAAAGGAAATAGCATGGAAACACTAAGTTATGCTCACACAACAATGCCACTTGGCCCAATGGGTTGTTCAAGAAGCTCTCAGCCATTACAGGGATGTTTTATTGCCATGTGGGGGCTGTCACTGACAGATAGTCACTGCAGGGGCAGGGGGCTGATTTTTGTGCTCTTCACTGACCTTGCCACAGCATCCAGTACTGACCCTACCAGCCCTGGAATATGCAAGCTTATAATTTAACTTCAAATTTTAATTCTTGCTAGGTTTATAGGAACATATTGTCCATTATATATATATTACAAATTCAACTTGCTCTCAACCACACATGCTAAAAAAAAAAAAAAAAAAAAATCTATATAGAAATTTACATAAATATACAACTTGTCTCTGGCCATTTAGATGCAAGACTCCTAAATAACAGTTGGTAAGTGGCATTCAGAAATTAGAAATAAATTTTGTCTTGGCTAAAGAACATAACAACATATTCAGGAATTATTTAAATTTAAAATGCAAATCTCCATCAACACGGTGGAATTGGAATAATGCTGTAACAACTGTAACTAAATATAACCAGCTATTGAAGGAGTAAATATATTTTGTTATACATAACAATACATATTCATATGATTTAAATACTTAGTGCTATTTTCTGCCTCGGTTGTTGAGAGCTTGTTTGCCTGTACCCACATCTTTGGAATAATAAAGGGATTATAGGCCTTGATATTTCATATTTTCATCTGTAGACTGGGAAATGGTAGGAAAAGGCAGGAAAAGCAGTTCCCATCATTTCAGAAAGAGAGAAAACAGGAATAAAAGGACAACACCCCAACACCTACTTAGAGCTCTCTCTTCATACACATAAATGTATATTCCACAGGACTAAGGGTCTTTGGCCTATGGACTCCTCAAAGGTTTCTGATTAAATAAAATACCTCAGCTACCACCTAAATAGCTACACCTAAATAAACACACCAGTTTCTCCTAGCTAGTGGAAAATCTATTCCTGTCTGGATCACCAAAGGAACCATTAGGGTTTCAGCAGGTCATTTTCCCAAACTTAAGCAGATGCTGATGGAAATGCACAGGCTCAAAAACGATATAAATTAATGTCAGGACAGATGTGGTATCATTTCCATGGTTCAAGTGAATAACAGTGCACGTTAATTCCTTACACACCATCTGTTTAAGGATTTAAATTTTTTTCTTCATTAAGTAGAAGAGAGAGGAAAGAAAGTTAATGTATTTTGTGCTTTTTTTTCCCTCCCCTTATCTTCCATAATCTTAAATGCTGGGGAATTTACATACCCAGACAGGGGGTGTGACTGGTGTTTGCAAGTCTGATGCAAAATTTTCAAGTTCCTTTCTCACATCAGTCATTTGACACTCTCCTCTCCTTCCCTTGTTTGCCATCAGTTTGCATCTTACCTTGAGAGAGTGTTATGGAAAGCAAAGGTCATATCAGCAGTTAGTGTAAGTGCTAATAAATCCTTCAGAATTCGTTGAGATTCACTGTTTTACACCACCTGGCAGCTTCCCCCATCTCTGCAGGCAGAATAATACACAGCTCCAGGGGAATGTTAATGTGGGGCAGGGAAGCTGGCACTCCTGGAAAAGGAAAGGTGTAACCAGCACACTTGCAGGGACAGAGGTTGGGGTGGACAGGTTGCCTACACCTGTTACGACTGTTTTAAAGACAAAACTGCCTCTTTTCCTTCTGATTCACAAAGCCTTCAACAGCATCAAGGGCTGTTTCCTGACCCAGAGAGCTGAAAGGATTGATGGTCTGGTAATGAACACCTTGAGCAAAGATGGGTGACAAGAGCAGGAAAAATAAATCCACCTGGAACATTTCAGGTGACCACCTACACAGCTGCCCAACGAGGTTCTCCTTTCATGAGAAGCTTTGGTATTCTCCTCCAAATTGATTTATTCAGAGCCCTCACCGTGTTTCCAGGTGCAAGGAGGACATCCTTGCATGGCCAGCTGCAAAGTCCCCAAATCAGCCTCACTTCACCCAAACGCCTGGAACAAGAGCCTGTCATCTCATTGTGTGTGCTAATTATCCTCATCAAGGCTCCATCGCTTTGCTAAATGGCCTTTCCCCAAGGAATGTCTCCAACACTGGAGGGATTGGTACCCCAGGCTTCCAAACACCCCCAGCTCCGAAGCTCACATCTGTTTTTTGCAACCCATTAAAGTGTAGCTCCAGCAAACTGAACCATCATTGCATGTTACTGTGGGCAGGCAAAAGGAGAAAAGCATAAATGCAAAACAAAAGGAGGGAAAGTAACCCTGAGTGCTCACTCTGGTCCTTCAACCATGCAGCTTGGAGCTGCTTGTTATGGACTTTGGGCTCATGTCACAGGGAGATAAAATTTCCATAAGAAATAAAACCAGTGAAAATGTCACTTTCCACATTATCTTGTGGCAGCAAGAAATACAGAAGTTTTTTCCCTTAGTTCTCATTTCTGAATGCCCTTGAGCAGTGTATTTCTGTGTTTGTGAATAAAGACTGGGGGATGTTTCACAAACAACTATGTGCAAAAGTTCCCTTTATGCTCAAAAAGGGATCTTTATGGAAAGCAAATGGTCACAGAGGCACACAAATCTTATCACAGCATCGTTCTTTTTGCCAAGTTTTCCTTTCTGTCCATGAATACAGATGATTGGGGATTCATTAAATGACTGTGCACACTCAGTTTGGTCTTCTGCTTTTAACAAGCTGCATAAGTGACAAGCTTTCACAATAAAACAACTTGTAATTAAAGGCAAAGCACTAATACATTATTAAAATAATTCTAAAATCTAATTACATTTTAATCAAATGTGGACAAGCATGTGTGGGAATCCCCATTCAATCCAGCCCAAAAAATGAGAACTAACACATCCAGGAAAGTATGGGTTTATTAGCTACCTCATGAAAGCTTTCCTAGAAATTACTAATTCCCTGCAATTATTGTAATTGAATTGTAATTGAACCAATTTTTCAAAGTATTCAGCACCCATCCAGTGATAATGGAAGGCAGCAGGTATGCCTCAAATCATGCCTAAAAATTGAGACTAGGGACCTAACTCCAACTCCAAGTTAATATGAAAACTCCCTTTGACTTTATTAAGCAGTGGCAGAGCTCAGAAACCAACACTGTCTCCCTCTGAGTGAAAATTTGGGCAAGCTTGTGGCAGCTACTGCATTTTAGAGCTTTTCTGGGGTGAGAAAACAGTACCCTACCTCAGCTTCCCTGCAGCAAATCCTGAGCCTTTGGGGAGAATAAACCAGAATTTTCAAATGTCCTCAAAGGAAATACCATTAAGCTTGAGTTCTACTAAGGTCCAGATCTCCTGGAAGTTGTCAGCTCCAATTTGAATTTCATCACTGCTGAGGAGCTACTGATATTTACATTAATGGTAATTAGCAGATAGGTAGCAACATTGAAAAATAATTTTTACCACTGGATAATCCTTGCAGTAGAACTCATGCTGCAGCCAAAGCTTTGATTCTTATGCTTATATTTTAAGAAACATTTTCTTTCTCTTCAGCATTTAGTTTTCCTATTCAAATGTGCCATGTGTTCTAGTCTCAAGAAATCAGTCATTTATAAAATGTGGATATTCGCATGCAAAAATAAAGTAATTAAAAGAAACTCAGGGATTTTTGTTACAAATTTTCTTCAAATTCTAATGATAATGCTGCAGAGGTACTAGTTCCCAAAATAATGGTAGAAATTAGCTCTTTATTTTTTAAAATAAGTACAAGAAGACAGAAATTCCTCTCGTTTCTAAGAAGCCTCTGTGAGCCATTTGGATTGTTACAGAGCTCAGCTATCAGCCAAGAGAGACTGGGAGGGCTCTCATTTCCTTTACAAATGGCTAGGATTCAGTTATGAAATGTATTAAAGAGAACCATTCTTCAGGTGAATAAAGGATTTCAACAAGCCTGTCCTGCTGGAAGGACACTCAATCACCAGAATTATCTTTAATATTATCACCCACGATGGGATAAAGCTGCATTTCTGAAATGTCAGTTCATTGTGCAATGCCTAGATGGGTAATCACAGGTACTAATTATCTTTCATTCAGAACAATTTATGCTCTCCTTTGAACATTAGGCCTCTTCACTGGATTTCTTCAATCCATCAGGTGACTGGATCCCAATTATCCATGGGGCTACCCTTTCCAGATTAGTCTGTGGGGACTGAAGGATGCAGATTCCATTAAGTTAATGGGAATGACATGGCAAAGCCTTATCACCCCGTTTTGAAAATGCAGTCCCACTAGTTAAATGAAGACTAATTCTTAAAAGGGCAGAGTGACAATACAGGAATTTTCCAGCGGACAAAGTAGTTTAAAAGTCTCATAAATCAGAAGATTTGTTGGAAATACTTGATACTGGTTTTCTGGCTCCCTTTTTGAAGGACTGCAATGGGCACAGATGTTATGTAAATAAAAAGAGGACCACTTACAGAAAAAAATGTCACTCTCCTTAATGACTTCAGTGCAGAGAAAGACCCCCAAAAGACTTGGGGCAGTACAGCATGAGCTCAGCTAAAGCATCCCAATCTTAGCAACCGGATGAATTCTCTTTTTGTGCACAAAATCCTGTGCACAGCACCATAAAGAGAAAGAGCTGGGAGCAGGAAGAGTCTTGACCAGCACTTCCAGCCCACTCACACCAAGCTCATCCCCAGTATTCCCAAGGATCAGCCCTACCTCCCAGGGTAGCTGAGAGCAGGAAATGTGTCCCATATTTCTTGATCAGGTTCTCTGTGATCTGTTGGAGGGTCGGGCGCCGTCCCAGCAGTCGGATATTGCGGAAAAACTCGGGGGCCAGCGGCAGTGGGGAGCCAAGGAAATTTCTTCTTTCCACAGCGAGGTTGTTCACTTTCCAGCGGCCAAACTCTCTGCAAAACAAAGCAGTTCCCAATTCAGAAACGTGTCATTCAGACAAATGCCCTTCATTTGCAAACGACTCTGCTCTGCTGAGTAGCTGGGGGCGACTCGCTGGGAATTACATCGGACCTTGACAGTGGCACTCTGTCATGTGCTAGAGACAGGACTAGTAACCAGGGTTATTTATTAGAACTGCAGAAAGTACTCCATAACAAAATAATTGTTGGGAAAGAGCTAAATAAAAACTAAGCTGCTTAGGCTGCTGCTGCTCCTGTTGGTTCTGTGTGGTCTCTGATGCTCCAAGACAATCTGATTTGGAAGAAATGGAAATGAAAGCAATGGTTTCCCCAAATGTGGACCAGGTGCAACAAGTATTCTTGCTAGAAAAAGGTAAATTTTTTTTTTTTTTGTTCTTTGTCTTTTGATGTTAAGTCACCTGGGTACAGAACTGGATAAATTTAATAATTTGAAGAAACACTGTTACACCACATTTTACTTACTGTGGTAATTCCAGTTTTCTGTATTTTGGCCTCCATTTTGAGAAAATACACAGGCAGAAAGACTGATTCCTAACAGGTGATGATCAATTGTAATTCAATTGTAAGAGGGATATAAGTGAATTCAAAGACTTGCCCCCTTCCCCTCTCCAAAATAAATCAATGACAGCAAGGAAAACAAACAAGCTCATTGCACAGCAACAAACACATCTTTTATTAATTTACTTGCCAATTAAGATACCAGAGAGAGTTATTAGTGAGAAGGACTCATTGTCCTCAAATCTAGAGAAGATTTGGCAGTAAGTTACTTTTTCCCAGATACAGCAACAGCTGTTTTGGTCACAGACTCTGGGAATTAAGTGCAAGTGACCTGAGGACTGCCTTAATCACCACTTTGTGGAGTCTTCTGTGCAGCCACATCAGTTAGGATTCCTCTTAGACAAGATTGTAGAAAAGCAAAGATTTCAGGGAGCTTGCAGGATCCTTCTGGAGGTCCCAGGTAAACAGAGAGAAATGCTCACATACAAAAGTAACACAGAACCAGAATTATTCAGGAAAAAAAATTAAATTAAAAAAAAAAAATGAGGGATACCAGAAACAAAGAGTTGCCAGTGGCTGAATGACCATGTACTCAATATTAGGATTTTTTAACAATTTTAATTCCATAGTTATTAGTAGAACACAGACAAATATATTTTTGTGTAGCCCTTCTGCTTTCCAGCACTCTCCTCTTTCTCTCCCAGATCCAAACTGCCTTTCCTCTCAGACGCATTTTTTAATCAAAAACAAATGTGAAGAATGACTGTAGGGAGAGGTTTCTGCAACTTAACTGAAATTTAATGCACTTTACCAGTCAAGGGCATGAAGTTAAACAGATCCCATAGCTCATAAAGACTCTACACATCACCAATGTGACTAAATTAGTATTTGGGAATTGCTTTCTGATAGGGGATTTTCCAACTTAGTTGTCAGGTTTTGAAGTTTTACCTCACAACTTTCCTTTTCTTTTGGGGAAGTATAAAACCTATAACTTCTATTTACAGCTTTTATGGAACTACTGTATCTGAGTACAGAGAAATGAAAAAAATTTGCACACAAATATTTTTTGCCTGTAAAGTGAAAAATCCTCATTGTGTATATTGATCACATTAATGCAGACACTAAAAGCAGTGAGTTATCCTGCACTTTAAATGGAATTTTTAAGTGAAAAACAAGACACCAAAAAAAATAATCAATTACAAAACAAGCTCCCTTTTTTGTTGTTTAAATTTTCTGCTTTCTGGTCATATTTTTCATTTGAATACATCAGAAAATATTGGTTAACTGTAGTTCCTGAACAGACCATCAAGACAGGCTTGCTTTGACACCAAGAAAATATCACAAGTTTTATGTTATAAAGTATTTATTTTATGCCTTGAGGAAACCTCTAAGCTCTCTACCTGAGATGAGGTTCAAACACAATATTAAGAGAAAAAATTATTTTAAATGACAGTTTGCTGCCACCTTTGATCTGATTTTCATTGTCAGTATTTAAGGACAGAGAAGAACCTGTCCCCTTTTTAGGGCAGTCAGAGAATCTCACCAAATGCCTCTTGCTGTCACACCTTTGGGACTGAGAAGAAACTGTCCCCCAGAAAAACATCTCTACTTAAATTTTGAGGATTTCTCAGAAATCTCCAGCATTCTGTTGTGGTATTTAACTACAGAGAGTGCATTCTATTTTCAGTTTGAACACTGCCAATTCCAGTTTATGGTTTTATAGAGCTCTTAATGCACGCTGGGCAACTGAAAAATGTTCTAAATATTAGATAAATTCTGTGCAAATAATTACAGCTCTTGTTTGAATCCTCTCTTAATCTTGGGCTGAGCCCATTGGCTTCCTTGGTGTCTCTCTGCCAACACTGAGCTCAGATATTGTGTCTTACAGCCCTTCTCCACAAGCAGCAAATCCTTCCTTGGAAGGGTTAAACTGGATAACAAACTCAGAAGAATTTCCAAATTGAGTTACCCTGAACTGCCACAAATCCTTTATTTACTGAATCCAAGGACTGGGCAATTCTAGCACTAAAACTCTCTTGACTTAAAAGAATTTGAGCTCCTCCCACAGTTTTTGCTACAGAAGGATTTGTTTTGCTGTATGCATAGAGATGAAGTAGGCAAATGCTTTTGTAAAAGTTTTGTCATTGTTTTTTGGTTCAGAACATATCAATGGGAACATCTATTAGTGCAGCAAGTACTCATGCATTGAAATTCACTCTGAGGAATCTGGGGGAGTAGAATACAGAAGATGGAACCCTTTTAAAAAGGTGATAGTTTTATAATTGTGCCACAGACAGAGCTGAAGCTTTTAGAGATTTTAGAAAACAGCTTTTCCATTTTGCTGAGGTCTCTCTTAAATGAAGTATTTTGGAATATGGAGAGATGAAACCCTAAATTCTCTGGGAGAGACAAGAAATCTCTGAAGGTAAAATAGGGATGCAGAACACTAAAAGTGTCTGCCTGTCTCCAGGAGCAGGGACACCTGGATCTGGACAAGCAAGAAGTGATGAGCAGCTTTCCAGAGCTGAGGAAATATTTCAGACTCCAGAAGGAACTGGGTTTATGGGAGTAAAGTGTAGGGGCAGGGTAAAAGCTGGAATGAAGTTCAGGGTGAGGGGTTGTGGTGCATTATTTCTGACATGTTGAGTGAGGAGGTTTACAGAAATGTTTTCTGGGTCACTAGTAGCTCCTAAAATTAGAGCTGATTTCCCTTTATAGCAATTTCACTCTAAGTAAAATAATATCCTTATCTTCCTTTTTATATGACCCATAAATATGTCTATCTATATACCTACCTATATAATTTCTGGTTTTAACCTTTATTTCCCTTTCAAGCAGTGCTCTTCCCCTCTCTTGTCACCCCTCTCTTTACCTATTTGTCTTGTAGTCTCTCTAAAACAGACTCTAGAGCCCCAAACATTTTGTTTTGTTCCCAATGTGCATTATTCCACTTTGGGAATCAAGCTCCTGCCCGTTGCCACAGGCAGACCACTGGGTCTGACAGAGTTAATAAACTTACTCTGAGCAGAGAAAATGCTGCTTTCCAGAGTCACTGAGTTCCATTCATCAGAAGAACACCTCCCATGGAATAGCTGCTGCTCAGGAAAACTGATTTTCCACTGGGAACAAACTGGAGCTATGAGAAGCTTGTTCTTTCCCACTCTTTCTCTTCTTCTGCTCTGTAAGAGCCAAGAGCAGGAGTTTCCATGGTGCTCTCAAGGAGCAAAGGCAGGTGGTACCCCCTGTGCTGCCCATCTCTTTTCAGCCCAAACAATATGTGAGTCAGTGCATGGAGCTGTTTAGTGCTCCAGGCAAAGCCTGCTGTGGAGAAGGATGATGCTCAGAGCTCCCAGGCTTGCACAGGAGAGAGGAAATCAGTCAGACTGCTTCCTAGGATAATAAACTATAATGGAATCATGTTATTGTGATAAAGTAGTGCCTGAGACCATAGGCAGCACTCTCTCCATCTTCCCAGACACCAGAGCCATGGATTCACATGTGTGCCACAAATCTGATCCCTGGCTGCTTGGCTGCCATGGATTCACATGTGCTGCCAAAAATCTGATCCCTGGCTGGTTGCTGCCATGGATTTGTATGTGTGCCACAAATCTGATCCCTGGCTGCTTGGCTGCCATGGATTCACATGTGTGCCACAAATCTGATCCCTGGCTGCTTGGCTGCCATGGATTTACATGTGTGCCACAAATCTGGTCCCTGGCTGGTTGGCTGCCATGGATTCACATGTGTGCCACAAATCTGGTCCCTGGCTGGTTGGCTGCAATGGATTCACATGTGTGCCACAAATCAGATCCCTGGCTGGTTGCTGCCATGGATTTACCTGTGTGCCACAAATCTGATCCCTGGCTGGTTGCTGCCATGGATTCACATGTGTGCCACAATCTGATCCCTGGCTGCTTGGCTGCCATGGATTTACATGTGTGCCACAAATCTGATCCCTGGCTGGTTGCTGCCATGGATTCACATGTGCTGCCACAAATCTGATCCCTGGCTGCTTGGCTGCCATGGATTCACATGTTCTGCCACAAATCTGATCCCTGGCTGGCTGCTGCCATGGATTTACCTGTGTGCCACAAATCTGATCCCTGGCTGGCTGCTGCCATGGATTTACCTGTGTGCCACAAATCTGATCCCTGGCTGGTTGGCTGCCATGGATTTGCACATATTGTCACAAATCTGGTCCCTGGCTGGTTGCTGCCATGGATTTACATGTGTGCCACAAATCTGATCCCTGGCTGTTGGCTGCCATGGATTCACATGTGTGCCACAAATCTGATCCCTGGCTGGCTGGCTGCCATGGATTTACATGTGTGCCACAAATCTGATTCCTGGCTGGCTGGCTGCCATGGATTTACATGTTCTTCCACAAATCTGATCCCTGGCTGGTTGGCTGCCATGGATTCACATGTGTGCCACAAATCTGATCCTGGCTGGCTGGCTGCCATGGATTTACATGTGTGCCACAAATCTGATTCCTGGCTGGTGGTGCCATGGATTTACATGTGTGCCACAAATCTGATCCCTGGCTGGTTGCTGCCATGGATTTGCATGTGTGCCACAAATCTGATCCCTGGCTGGTTGCTGCCATGGATTCACATGTTCTTCCACAAATCTGATCCCTGGCTGGCTTGGCTGCCATGGATTTACATGTGTGCCACAAATCTGATCCCTGGCTGCTTGGCTGCCATGGATTCACATGTGTGCCACAAATCTGATCCCTGGCTGGCTGGCTGCCATGGATACACATGTGTGCCACAAATCTGATCCCTGGTTGCTGCCATGGATTCACATGTGTGCCACAAATCTGATCCCTGGCTGCTTGGTTGCCATGGATTCACATGTGCTGCCAAAAATCTGATCCCTGGTTGCTGCCATGGATTCACATGTGTGCCACAAATCTGATCCCTGGCTGGTTGGCTGCCATGGATTTGTATGTGTGCCACAATTCTGATCCCTGGCTGGCTGGGTGCCATGGATTTACCTGTGTGCCACAAATCTGATCCCTGGCTGTTTGCTGCCATGGATTTGCATGTGTGCCACAAATCTGATCCCTGGCTGGTTGGCTGCCATGGGCATGGGGATCCTGGAGCCCAGCAGGGCTGATTCTGACTGGCTGGACCACAGCCTGTCTCCTACCAGCAGCTCTGGTACCAGCTCTGACTGGCCAAAGAGTCACTGTGGGGCTAAAAGAAGCACAGTTTAAAATGCAGTTGTCATTTCAACACTATTTCTTTCATTAATGACAAAAAAAGAGATGTTTAATCTCAGGAAACCATTAGTGTTCTGACAGGAAAGACCTGCTAGTAAAATACTATACAAGTTTGGGACAAATTTTTATCTTCAAAAAAGCTTAAATTGCAAATGGATCTGAAAGGAATCCTAGGGCTGTCAATGTCTCTTTTGAGTTTCAAGCCATAGCTTTTTTTTCCAAATGTGTACATTAATTATACACTTGCTTCTATCACTGTATTCAATTCAATACATTTTGAATCTTATGGCATGGGGAGCTATGGAAAGTTCTCCATAAAACATCTAGATAAAGGAAATTTTTAAAATGCCATTGTAGTGTGAGGAGATTTGAAATGGGAATATAATCTCTTCCATTGCAGTGACTGAATCAGCCAATAAAGAGATTTACTGTGAGTTTGATGGATCCTTCCTAACTACCTAAGGTCAACCACACAGAAAACAGAGCCCAGGAAAAAGTAACAATGTTAGGCCTCATTTTAAGTAATTTATTGTGTTTTATAAATCAATATAATTGCTGGCAAACATAAAAACATAAATGTTATTGAATAATATTGTGGCATAATGTGGAGATCACTCTTGGAAAATGAATTTAATGTAATTTCTAATACAAAAGAACTATTCTGTGTTACTTTCTCTGAATGTCTTCTAAATGAGAGACCTTCACTCTTGGATGGTGAGAACATGACTGCTTTGAATGGGCTGGAATGACAGTGGGAGACTGAATCCAATGTTTTCCCATGTGGCTGCAAGTCCTGCTGTTACCAGAACAGCTCATTGAGGGAATGCATGGTGTTTTTCTTCTCCTGTCTCCTTTAAAAGCCTGAGGATTTCTGATGCCTGAGGCCATGGCTTGAATAAGGCCAAGATGAGATGAGTATTTCATTTTATTTTGAGTTTCTAACTGCTAGCAGTACCAAAACAGGAAGTACAGAAAACATTTGCTAAGGAAAAGAATTGACTTTTAAAGAGAGGATTCATCCAGATGTGGGCAGATCTAGAATCAGGTAATATCCAAGATTGTGTTATTCACAGATTGTCAAGTGAAAAAACTTTCCTTACCAGCACAGGCCATAGAACTTCCAATCTTATTACAATTAACAATGGCTAATCTGCCACAACTTTTACTAAATGCTTCTTATGGTTGATTTTTCTATCCAAAGTTAAAAAAAAAAAAAAGGGAATAGTTACATTGTGGCTGAGCAGCCTCCTGAAAATCTCTACCTTTGTATAGAAACATGATAATAGAGAAAAAAACATTGCAATATGAGCAAAGTATACAGAAAAAAGAACAATCTCCCTCGTGGAAAAGAAGCAGGACCTGATAGTACAGAACACATCTCATTTATGTCCCTTAACATTTTCAATTATCTACATGTGGTGATCAGAAGGAAAAACATTCAAGATGTAATAAACTCCTTTTAAACATATTTGCCCTCGATGAAATGGAAAATATTTCTTGATCAACTTCATTTAATTGTCTGACATTTTGCCAAGGTAAAAACAGAAAGGTTTACTGAACATATGCATTTCTTCCCATATTATTGCTTTTTACCTAACAGTGAATATGCACTATCAGTAGAATTTCTTTTTATCCTAATATTTTTTTATCCTGGTCATTTTTTTTTCCTTTCTATGCCTTTTTCACCTTATCAGCTTCCAAGCATTTAAATTCTACTTCCAGAACTAGAATTCATCAGTATCAGCTTCACTATCTTCTTGCATTTTGCATATGAAATACATGGAAATGTATTAATGAATTTCAATAAAAAGTACATACATTATACTTAGAATGGATTCAGATATATTCTTTATTATGACTACTGATAGTTGATACTGTGTCAGCTGCTGTCAGATCAATGATTTCAAACTTCTTACCTGTCATAACATCAAATGGACACCAGAGGAAGGAACTTATGTGCAAGCCTGATTTATATTTAACCTTTATTACATATGTACTGACAAATTTCCTCCTCTGAAGAAATCCAAGGGGGAATTTTTTTCTGTTTATTTTCCTGTGGATTGTTTGCCTTCTCCCCATAGTTTGTCTTTAACTTCCCAACACCTTTGTCAACATTTACTGAGGAACTCACCATCCACATATTCAGCTGGACCTATATCTAAAATCACAAAATCAGCAGTTCCTAATGATTAAATCTTATTTACCTCCTGCCTCAGAGGCAGCTCAATCACCAATAGCACAGAATAAAGCAAAAACACATTTACCAGGAGCATGTTGCAAATGACACAAGGGATAAACAGCAAGTACAGAACTGAAATGTGTTTGTATGAACCATCAAAGTGGGAGGAACTGGTGAATTATCTGGTAATATCTCACCAGTATGGCTTGTAAGAGAAAAATTAAATCCCAAGGAAATTTTTCATTAGCTCTGCATGTGATAGTAGTGCCATGGAGCAGAGAGAAAAGGGAGAATTCTCAGTAAAACCCATCCTTGCCTTTACTACATCTGAAATGGAAAATGAGTGGGATGCCTGGGAGGTGTTTCATGCAGGCTGAGCAAGCAGGAATAGATTTTGCACCTCTCTTGTGTTTCTGGGGTTATTTCATGTGTGCTCTGGCATGCAGAGATCTCAGTGTGAATGCAAGAGGATGGGGCCAGACCCTCCTGTGGTGCCCAGAGACAGGAAAGGGGCAGCAGCCACAAACTGAGACACAGAAAATTCCATCCAAACTTCTTTTCTTTCAGGGTGGCAGAGCACTGGACAGGCTGCCCAGAGGGATTCTCTTCCTCTGGGGCCATTCCAAACCTGCCTGGGTGTGATCCTGTGCATCTGCTCTGGTGACCCTGCTTTAGAATGATCTCCAGAGGTTCCTTCCACCCCCAGCCAGCCTGGGATCCTGTGAAAATGATAATAACAACTTGGGTTTACAGCCTGCAGGTAAGGTGGTGACATATCTGGAGTCAAAAATAGCTGTCCATCCAAATAATTACAATAATCCACTCTCACTGGTTGATATATTTAATCTTCTCTGCAAAAAGTATTGATTTCATGGTTTGTCATATGTCCTAGAGGGGTTGGAAAACTGTTCCTTCTCCCCTTGACAGTGCCAAGAGAGTTTCCAACACCTTGTACATGCAAGCTCAGAGCATCCTTTTTTTTCCCAGTTCACTTCTGCTCACAGGAATCATTTATTATCTAAACAGGTAACAGGTTTGATAAAGTGGTGCATTTGCTTAGACTTGCAGAAGACAAATGAAATCCAAAAAATTCCTCTGACTGGAAGATTCTTGCACTTTTTTTTCATTTTATTTGTGGTTGTTATGAAACCCAGTGTTGTCTGAAATTCAGTGTGAAGGAAAGGTATGGATTTATACTTTGTAAATTGGGTAAAAGACTCGTTCAGAGAAGGTATAACAGTGTAGCTAAAACAATAGTTAACTTTGAAATGGAGAAAACAGCCCTGGAAAAGAGATTTTTGACACAAGTTATGAGAAAGTCTTTTTGCCTAAAATTAAGAGCCAACTGTTATGGTCCTGTCCCTGTAGTTAATTGTACAGGAAAAAAACTAATTATTCTGGATCCAGAGAAAATGAAACTCAAAAGTCTCTGGAACTCTCATCAGGGCTGGACTTGAGGAATTTGGCTACATGTTATACTGCTTCAAAATCAGCATGAAAATCATGTTCTTCCATCTCCTTTTGCCCTAGCTAAAAAAAAAAATTGAACCATCTTTCTTGTAGAGATAAGGAATAAATTTGAATCTGTGGAAGTGTTTTAGTGCATAAATCAACACATGAAAATACAGTTTAGGAAGAATGAATCAGCGTAAAGATTTGTTGGAGAAAATAAAACAGAGCAGAGAATCCATAGATTCAGTGTTGGTGGATACTCCCAGATGAATCACAGGGGAATCACAAACTGCTAAAATTCTTCATCATTATGTGATACAACTCATAGTCTCAAAGTCTTTGAAATGCCTTTTATTACCACTTTTACAACTTCTGTTTCAGAGCTACAAATTGATCTGTAGCACTGAGCCCGTGATAAATGATTTAAAATTTAGAGGGAGTGTTCTTATTCAACTTAGTTCTCATTTGAAAAATGAGGCACAATCAGGCCAAGAATTCTGGCCCAGAGCAAAACAAAAAACTTTATGGCCTGGATAGTGTGGCAGGGAATTTGAGTGTTTAAAGCCTTTGGAAGTTGTTTGCTTGCTTGTTTCTGGGATGTTACTGATACACAGGATTGGCTTGTGCTTGGTGCCACAGACACCAAATTGCCTTCTGCTCAAAACAAAAGCTGATGTTACCCCTGACTGCCTGAAAGAGGGAGAAGGTACCCAAATTGTTGGCTACAAACAAAATATATATTCTCAAAGAAATACTGATCCAAAGCCTTATTTATGAAGCTGTAAATAAAACCCAGAATTGTTCCTTTTCCAGTAAGAATGTTGTATAAATGTTGTATATTAACCTTCCACAGTGTAGATTATTTGGCTCATTTTCTATTCAATTTATAAGTTTATCCTTCCAAAGTGGAGGCTTTTTTTTTTTCCAGTTTTGCCAGCAGTGCTATTTGCAGCACTGATGGATGACAGTTACTTAACCTGCACTTGAATTTATAAAGGCAGTTGTTTCTACCAACCCTCTGGGATGAGTCTGGCATCACACAACTGTAAATCTCACAAACACATGCATAAATGCTGTCTTGATACTGTGAAATATAACAACTGCACTATTATTGTCTGTAGCAATGCAAATTGTTGAAAGGAGTAGGAGGCAAACCAAAATATTTCCTGAGAATACTTTGGCATTTTATTTGCCTGTTTATAGTTTAGCTCTTGGGGGAATGTGCACATGATCTTCTTTGGATCTAAATGCTTTTCTCCTGTGGAAGTGTTGTTTCACTGGTAGCAGGAAAAGCTGCAAATAGAATGAAGCTCTACATATTTACTATTGTAAAATATATGTATTGAAAATGCAGTACTATAAAATTTCTGTGCCTCTGAATTCATTTCATTATCACCCCCAGCACCTTTAGAGAAGACGTCTTAGAGAGAAAAACAAAAGTGACTTTGGAAAATTTCAAGTGGGATATAAACACTGAGATAAAATAGTATTAATAATGCCACATAATTATCATCTACACTGTAGATTTTAAGTTGTAATTCCACAAGTCATGACACAGAGTGGGAGGCACTGAGACTTTATGTGCCCAGCAGAGGCTGGGACAAGAACTGCAGCCCAGGGACACATTTTACAGCCAAGAGGGGCAATACATGACATATCCTCCCAAAAGTTTAACATGGGCAGGGTTACTCTGCCTTTCTCTTCCATTTTTTTCATGGAACATGAGTGTTAACATATTTGGGAGCAGCATAAGATATGCAGGCTGGTTGTAATAAAGAAGAACTACAATAATTTAACTAAAATTAGCATAAAGATTATTACTTATCTTCTAGGTATATTTCAGTTTGAGGTTGATTAGCCAATAATTTCAGATTATTAGCCACAGCATTGCAATTGTGCTTTGGACCACATTGTCCTGGCTGCTGTTCTGCCTCAGACTTAGAATAATGAGGGCCTACATTGGAAAAACAACAGAATGAAACATGGCTCTACAGATCTAGAAATAAATCCAAAATTGACTGACTTCCCAATCCATATGTCCAACAGATGTGAAGGTGTTTATTCTCCAATTTCTTTGTGTAAGGAACAATGCTGAGCAATTACCAGGGATTCAGTTTTGGCCAGAATAAAGTTAACATTTGCTCTTAATGTCTCAGCCAAAATGATTTTTGTTTGGTTGTAACTCACCAGCTCTGCAGTGCTGCCAGGAAAAAACACCAGTGTACCTCTGCTTTCCCTGAACTAAGTGTTAAATATAGTCACTATTTTATGGATAATATGTTCCATTAAATGAAAGGTGTGAGGATAAATGAGGTCATCAATATCATACTTCTGGGCAATGGCAGTGCACAAGAAAAATCTGCTGACACAGGGTCCTGCCAGCACTTACAAAATCTTGCCCTTTGAACTGCCAGCTTGAATACAGCTCAAGGTGCAACAAAACAGACATTTTTGCCATCTGATACTTGGCAGTGACCAGTGTGAAGGGACCCCCAATTTCATTTCCTGGGAGAAATATAAATATATATATATATATGTCAACATATTCATAAACAGTCTCTCTGAAAACAATGAGAGCTACATGACACCAGGGTCTGCTCTTCCTGCCTCACAGCATGTGAGCAGCAGGAAGAAGAGACAGGATGGTTGAAAATTTCCTCTCACTGAGATAAATGCTCACTCTGTGATGCTGGTGCCTTGAGATGGTGAGAAACCCAAGTTTTCTGTGTTGAGCAACTTCCCTCCTCCTTGAACAAAGGACCAGGTGGAATCAGGTCAAAGAGGAGAAAATTAGTGATTATCCAAACAGCACAGAAACAGAAATCTCCCTGACATGAGACTCTTTGCTATTCTTTTCTTGTAAGAAGTTCCAATCCCCCCATACCATCTCTGCCAGGCAGGAAGAGGCAGAGGTGGATATTCCTCTCTCTTGAAGAATATCTGGAATTTGATATCTCAAATTTGAGGAATATCTCTCCTTGTGATTTTCTGGCAGGAGCTCAAACACTGCATCATAAACTTCAAAGAGCTGTTTAGACACACAGAATTCAATACTCTGCTTTCTGCTCATCTTAAACCTGACACTTGTGTGTGGCTGAGGTTTGACTCCTCCTTGCCACAGGGTCACCTCAGAGTGGAAATAATTCTTCTTCTCCCACAAGACCCATTGACATCCATGCCCAGGAGTGGTCTACAGCACTCACCCCACTGAAATCATAGCAGAAAAAGTAGAAAATAAGGTTTCCAGAAGAAATTAATAATTCCCACAAGAGCCTCCCTTTTTCTTTTTTTTTTTTTTTTTTTTTTTTTTTTCCCCTCAAGGAAATTAAAGCACAAGGAAAATACAGGGATATCCTGCTCTGAATCTGGATAAAACCAAAAATGCCCTTGATATGAAGAATTAGGAAGTGGTCTTGGATCCAACAGTTCTGACATAGCCATGAATCCCTGAACTCTTTCAAGAGAGGCTTGACCCAGCAACAGCTGCACAGATAAGAACAAGGGCTTTCTTCACCTCTTTAACCTAAATAAGCACAAGAATTTTCCTGCCAAATAGAGACTATTTAAATGCTAATTGAGACAGCAGGTGATTTCATTTCCTCTCTGATTTTTCCTTGAAACAGAAATAAAGAGTTGCAGCAATCCAAGCCTTTTTTTGTTATGAAAATGGTTGGCTTTGTTGTGACTTGTTATGTGTGGTATTGCTGCATCTTGTGATAACTAATGAAATTTCTGAAATTGAAGGAAGTTACAGGAAAAAATATCCTCTGCATCTTACACCAGTGTCACATTAAAATTGATTTACTGAACCAAAGAAAAGTTAAAAGTTGTTGTAAATCAAATACTTTTCACTTGCACAGTAATTTTTAATCTTAGTAGTTAATAGTTTAGTTAATAGTTTAGTACACCTTAGGTTGTGTGAAAATAACATAAAAATATAAAACATTAACCATGTAAATTTTGGTTTTATAGTGGAATTATTCTAGCATTCTGCATACACAAATTGCACTTTTACAATTCACATAATGAAAAAAAAAATTGTTTCATCAAACAATTGAAGACTTTACTGCAATGTGCCACAATCTTCTCCTTTCCCAGAGAAATTCTGTAGCCCCAGAAACCATCAGAAGTGGAAAATCTCTGTGCTATGGATCAGCTTGGAGTCCCTCAGGATAGACTTTAATCTATAACTATCCATCTACATCCCAAATAAACGATGCAGGTTTGTGTACCTCAGCACAGAAAGAGTGATTGCAGTCACTTGGCTGAAGGTGGTAGACCCAGATTTACAAAGGGTTCATTGTTCATGAAAAATTAGAAAGGATCCTACAGAGATTATCTTTAACCTGCTCTTTTTAAAAATTATTATTGTTGAGTAGAATGATAGAAAGTATATTCATAGAATACCCAGACAATATTAATTTGAGGACCTTGGCAAGTACTTTGGAAGGTTTAAAGAAACCAGAGAAGCAGCTGAAAACTGACAATATGGCATGTGATAAAAGATAATATGCTAAAAAAAAAGAGAAAATACCAAAAAATGTGTGAGTCAGCCTTTTTTTCCCAGGCAATTAATAATAGGACAAGGAGAAACAGCCTCAGGTTGTATCAGGGGAAATCCAGGTTATTAGGAAAAATATTTTCACTAAAGGAAAGACATTGGAACAGGCTGCCCAGGGCAGTGGTGGAGTCACCATCCCTGAAAGTGTTGAAAAAATGACTGGATAAGAGATGTGTTTTACTGGCTATGATGGGATTTGGTCAAAGGTTGGATTCAGTGATCTTGGAGGCCTTTCCCATTACATAATTTTATGAAAATAAATAGCTAAGCAAGTAGAAATATGGTAAAAATACAAAACATTTCCAAAAAGTCCACCTAATTATTTTGGGAAATCCCAATCTCCAAAAATTCTAACATAAAACAAGAAGGTTTTTAAATGTAACAACAAAATAGCTACATCACTTTCCAGAGGGCTGCTAAGATCCCAATCATAAACCTCCCAAAAAAATTTAATTAAATAAATAAACAAATAAAATAAAATAAAATAAAATAAAATAAAATAAAAAATAAAATAAAATAATAAAATAAAAAACTTTTTAAATAATTTTCAAAATAACAAGCAGATCAAAAAGGTATAAGAAATTTCTTAGTAGGAAAGGTTACACAGTTGGATCTTATTGGAGAACACAAGAATTCCAAGAATATATGAAATGTTATTCAGAGACAGGAGGTGAACAATTGCTCACTTATGAAAAACAAGGTTTAGCTGGGGCAAAGAAGGCTGAACAAAGCTGTGTCCCAGTGCCTGTACACATCTTAGCATAGGAAATTCTTGGTCTGTTGGTGAGTCTCAACTTTGGAAAAGATAAGGATTTGGCAGGAAGGTCTCACAGATGTGTATGTATAGCAGAAAGATCTTTGAATGTAGAATCTGAAGAAGAAATAGAAATTATAGCAAGTTTTGACATAGAAGAAAAGAATTGCTGAGCCAGTCTTACTGGATAACTAAGCAGCCAAAGGGTAAAATGAGTTGGAAGGGATTTTCTGACTCAGAGCAAAGGATAAACCCACCTCAAACAGAAGATATTATTACCAAGCAAAAAGATTTTCACAGGCAAACAAAAATGCCATGTGGCAAGTAGAAAGAAAGATGTCAGAATTTTCCACTCCAAGAAAACTGAAAAACAACTTCTAGCTGAAACTGTAGCACACTAACTTTTTTTTGTGATTGGAAAGTAGTAACATGGATATGGTAATGTCAGTAGTTGTGATGGGCTATAGATGATAGTAAAGGTATTTAAGATGTTCTGCAATAAAAAGTACATCATGCATTGTAACCAGAGCTGGAGTGGCTTCAGACAAACCTACAGCTGATGGGCTGGGCTCTTCTCACCCAGGACCTGTGAATTGCTGCATCATCTGGATACAAATGGATAATAAACAGCATTTTAAAGAGCCACCTGGAGCCCTGCATCCCTCATTTCCACTTGTACACCCAACACACAAATTAATAATATTCGTAGTTTTTGTGCCATCCCAACTCAATGGTTCCTGAAAAGAAGAGGAACATTATCACCGAGGAAAATAAGGCACTGTCAGCAAAAGAATCGGATTTAATTGTATTTTATGCAAGGCAGGTTTGCTACAAGTTAATGGAAGAATGTGAAATAAAAGAAATTATTAAGTGCTGATTGTAATTGCTGTGTTTCATAAAGGATAAGTCATGTAGGGGATGACACAGTATGAAAGGGGAATTATTCCAAAATGCCAGAGTGGAGCTGTAGTCAAGAATGTTATTTTCACTGAAAATGTCAAATATTTAGTAGAAGCTGCCTGTTTCAGCATTTCAGTAGATTTACTGTGCTTAGACAAAATTTCTTGTTTCAGTGATATTAAAATTTTTTCAAGATTATTTTTTAATCAACTTCAATTTTATTTAGGCTGGTATTTTTCTAAAGCTGACACATTTTGACTCAGAGGCACCAAGGAGATGTCATTTTAATTACAGAGAAGTTGGGCAATTGAAAGTTTTATCATGTAAATTTTTATCCTCATGGGATTAAAAACAAGAAAATCTGCAGATATGTATAACTTTTTATTACTATTAAGTTCTAAGCTTATTTGAATTGTTTCAGTTATCATTAAGATTCTGAGTTATCATTTCATTTCACACCCAAGAAGAGGAGGGAAAGAAATTATGTATATTCATACAAATAGCAGAGCTCATAAAGAAATTGCTGCTTGTCCCAGAAATTCTTTGGGATTCTTTGTGTTTGAGGCTGCAGGAAGAGGAACAGTCACTTCTGCCCATGACAGCAGGTACACATGGCATCCTTCCTGCCAAGCAAACAGGTATTGTGGGATCTGAGGGAAACCTCACAGAACAAAACTTAATTTGCATTAAGTTTATTTTTTCTTCAGCTCTTGCATTATGTTTTTGCATCTTCTTCTACATTGCTGCTTGAAGCATGACCATGCAGAGAGCTAATTTTGTTTACATCACTGCTGCAGACTAAAGTGCTCTCTGGCAGCTCATAGCAATCATACAACTCCTGAAAATAAAATCTTACAAACCATACAAGGATTAATCCTTATAAAGGATTATTTTGGGTGAATACACTGAGAACAGGCAACTCTTCAGACAGTGGGAAGGAAAAGAGAAGGAAAATATATCTTTAAAATTGGAGAGCTGTTTAGCAGAAAACAGCATTTCAGGCTTTCCATGGGTCCTCTATAAGCTGCACTTGTCATATTTTGCAGTGAGAATTCAGCTGTGCTGTCACTCAGAGATGGGCACTGCCACATTCTGCAGTCAGGAATTCAGCTGTGCTGTCACTCAGAGATGGGCACTGTCACATTCTGCAGTGAGAATTCAGCTGTGCTATAACTCAGAGATGGGCACTGTCACATTCTGCAGTGAGAATTCAGCTGTGCTGTCACTCAGAGATGGGCACTGTCACATTCTGCAGTGAGAATTCAGCTGTGCTGTCACTCAGAGATGGGCACTGTCACATTCTGCAGTGAGAATTCAGCTGTGCTGTAGCTCAGAGATGGGCACTGTCACATTGTGCAGTGGGAATTCAGCTGTGCTGTAACTCAGAGATGGGCACTGTCACATTCTGCAGTGAGAATTCAGCTGTGCTCTAACTCAGAGATGGGCACTGTCACATTCTGCAGTGGGAATTCAGCTGTGCTGTAACTCAGAGATGGGCACTGCCACATTCTGCAGTGAGAATTCAGCTGTGCTGTAACTCAGAGATGGGCACTGTCACATTCTGCAGTGGGAATTCGCTGTCACTCAGAGATGGGCACTGTCACATTCTGCAGTGAGAATTCAGCTGTGCTCTAACTCAGAGATGGGCACTGTCACATTCTGCAGTGAGAATTCAGCTGTGCTGTCACTCAGAGATGGGCACTGTCACATTCTGCAGTGAGAATTCAGCTGTGCTGTCACTCAGAGATGGGCACTGTCACATTCTGCAGTCAGGAATTCAGCTGTGCTGTCACTCAGAGTGGGCACTGTCACATTCTGCAGTGAGAATTCAGCTGTGCTGTAACTCAGAGATGGGCACTGTCACATTCTGCAGTGAGAATTCAGCTCTGCTGTAACTCAGAGATGGGCACTGTCACATTCTGCAGTGAGAATTCAGCTGTGCTGTAACTCAGAGATGGGCACTGTCACATTCTGCAGTGAGGAATTCAGCTCTGCTGTAACTCAGAGATGGGCACTGTCACATTCTGCAGTGAGGAATTCAGCTGTGCTGTAACTCAGAGTGGGCACTGTCACATTCTGCAGTGGGAATTCAGCTGTGCTGTAACTCAGAGATGGGCACTGTCACATTGTGCAGTGAGAATTCAGCTGTGCTGTAACTCAGAGATGGGCACTGTCACATTCTGCAGTGGGAATTCAGCTGTGCTCTAACTCAGAGATGGGCACTGCCCTGGCAGCTGGACCTGGGGGCACAGGCAGCTCTTCCAGGGGAGACACTGACACAACTGGAATGTGCTGCCAGGAGAGAGCAGACAGTCAGGAATGGATGATCAGCAGCAATCCCCAGGTGAGGGGCAGAGCCTTCCCAGGGCTCTGCTCTCAGCAGCAGGGCTGTTTGGGAGAGCTGGAGTGACTGTGATCCCTAATAGGATTCCTGTCACGCTGGAAGCACAGGGGATTGATCTTCCATTAAACATTTACAAGGCTCACGAGTGAGCTGTACAAGAGGAAATATGAAAGCACCAGAAATGTGCTGGTGATTCCCTGCCTTAGATCTTCGATGATAACATCTTGGGAAAGTGGAACTGAAATGCTATTTTAAGATCCTAGTTACCTTAAATAATCTTTAGGCTTTTTAAGTAAAAATATTTTTCTGCTGTATTTGTTCAGGTAACAACTTGAATGCAAATGGTTTTCTGTAGTGGACAAGACCTGGCATCTCCATTTGAGCTCTGATCTCATTTTTATGGGGAGTTAAACCTACTCTCTGTAGGTATTTTATGTCTTTACACATTTACACTGTATCAGAATAAATATTTCCTTTTATCTAACAAGTCTTCCAGGATACAAACTATGTGAGTAATCAGCGTGCACCTGACCTTATGTTGCTTGCAAAGAACCTTTAAGGATTTTAAGAACAAAATGTGTTTAAGAGTCTCATATGACCATTGCCACTTGTTTTAACACAGGCACCAATCACTTCCAACCTCAGTTTTCCCAGCTGGAAAAAGATAAATATTGAGACATTTATGGAAGTCATAATACCTGTATCTGTAAAATATTGTTGAAAGCATAATGAGCAGCAGAATTTCTTAACAAATAATAACCATGGCATCATAGGATGATCTAAACCATGTATTAATAACTACTCAGATATGTGCCAGTAATCAAAGCTGACAAGATTCAAGTATATTTCATTTCACATGCCTTGAGCATTTTTGGGAAGGTGCAGATGGGGAGGGATGGATGGATGGATGGATGGATGGATGGATGGATGGATGGGTGGATGGATGGATGATGGATGGATGGATGGATGGATGGATGGATGGATGGATGGGTGGATGGATGGATGGATGGTGGATGGATGGATGATGGATGGATGATGGATGGATGGATGATGGATGGATGGATGGATGGATGGATGATGGATGATGGATGGTGGATGGATGGATGGATGGTGGATGGATGGGTGGATGGATGGATGGATGGATGGATGGATGGATGGATGATGGATGGATGGATGGATGGATGGATGGATGGATGGATGGATGGATGGATGGGTGGATGGGTGGATGGATGGATGGATGGATGGATGGATGGATGGATGGATGGATGATGGATGGATGGATGGATGAATAGGGGGCATGCCTGAAATGATTATATTTCTATAATTGTGTACACTCTCATTTTAAGCTGCAGCTGTAGCTGAATTGTCCAGAACAAAAGTGAGTCCTTCAAACAAAAGCTGCCAGACAGGCAGAATAAGAAGACAGCAGTAAATCCCTTTGCCTGCTGGAGCCCTTTTGGTTTCTACCTGCCCTTGACTGAAGCAGATATTTGATCTCAGGCTGTGTCAAAGCAAATGTAACTGGTTGGCACTTTGCTAGCCAAATACCCACACCCATACATGGGACACTTCTGTGACAAGTTTATTGACACCATAAGTAAAAAAAAAATGCTGGATGTATCAGGGCTTTTAATTTCACTTTTTATATTACACAAGCAGAATTAAGGATCATAAAACAATAAACTTGCTATTAGCTGGGGGGGATTGGTTTGCCCATATCTTACCTTAATCAGGATAAATCAGAGTAGAAGCATTCTATGGAAATTCACCCCTCTGGAAATCCTAAGCATTTAAAATGTGCCAAAGAGAATGATTAAAATTAAAGGTAGAGTTGTTTTAATTTAAGGTAGAATATGGTCTTCTAAATTCAGCATCTGCTTCAGTAAGGAATAAATATGCAAAGTGTCAGCAATTCTCTTTTGCCTCCCCATCTCCCACCTGGTTTTTGACTTAATTGATTAAAGACAATCAAAAATATGTTTTAAAAATTGTAAATGCTCACCTTTGTTTTAATTTATTCCCAGACATTTTAATACCTAACTTCTCCCCTGGGCATCTTTACCAGGATGAGCCATCAAAATCCTTTCAATAGCTCCAATAAAGCTGCATTCCTCTAAACACAAGTTTGGAAGCACGACTAATGAAGTAAACAATGCTTAGCTCAGAAATGGCAGGGGAATGAGGAGTGAAGAACGTTTGTTCTGCACCTGCTGGAGTTATGTAAATTTGCCATGAGTCACTGGAGGCCTTGCCCTGGGAGATGTCCTCAATTGTGAGGCAGAAGTCGGTGTTTATACCAAAGAAAGGAGATTTCTGGGCTTATCAAGTGTCTAATAAGCATGATCAGGACACTGGTGCTGTGATGTGGTGCAAGAATATTTTTAGCCTTAGGATTCCAGCCCCTCTGATACTATTGGCAAGCAGTTGTGACACTGAATAATGACATGCAAAAGCAGTTACCCATCACAGATGAAAAACCAGCAGCTGAAATGTTCTCATCCTGAATGGACACAGTCACAAAAAAAAAAAAAAAAAATTAATCTAAAAGGACCAGTTAATTAATTTGTAGTAGATCTAAATAAGTGTATATCTATATTTGGGGTTTATGCAATATGTGTAAGAGATGTAATTTAATTATACACTAAAATACCTATACTGAGGACAGACAATGCCATTAGTGAGCTCTGCTGACAATCCCATTGCTCTGTAAGTAAATTAAAACCAGGGCCTGTCAGAAAAGCTAACAGTCCCAAGGGCTTAGAGCATCATGTTTACCATATTTAGAGATTTTCACAGAGAAAAGAAGCTATTGGATGCAAATTATTTTTCATTTCAAACGCTAGAATTATAATTACAATTATTAAAAAGGGTGAAGTGGACCCTAAGTTTTGTGACATCTAATGTAAGTCTGCTCTGTGAGAGTTCCTTCAAAGCCTACTGAAATAAATGAGGAGACAGAATATAAATCCACAAACCACAAAAATTTTAACTGGTAATTTTAGCCCTCTGGTCTTAAAACTGATTTAAAACTATGTATTTGAGTAAATTATTCACAATCAATGTCTGATCAATTTGGATTCTTTTTTTGTTCACGGCACGTCCAGTAGCAGATTATTTTTGTAGTTTATTCAATTGAATGCAGTGAGAATATTTCCCTTGTATTTTGCAGTGGGGATAATTCATTGTATCTGCTTGACACCACACCCAGAGTGCCAGTTAACTGAGATCACTGCATGAATCTCCTTTGATTGGATTAACCTAAGTGGGATAAACAAGCAGATGCATAGATGAGCTGAACCACATGGGAAACATGCTCATCTGTCCACTTCAAACTGCTTCTGTGGCTTCAGAGACAATAATTTAAATTGATATACTTCTTTTCTGGAGCTGCACAAAGAAATGGATACTAATGTTTATCTGCTATACACAAAAAAATAAGGTTGTTCAATTAAAAATAAAAAAAAAGAAAGTTACTGTGTGAAACTCTCAAAGGAGATGATACCAGAACCTTCCCATTGCACACTGTGAACCTGGAAACCTTCCTCATGCATTTGGCATCAAATCATTCTGGAAGAATTGGATCAATAGAAAGTTACCAAGGCCAGAAATCCAGATGGTGTTGGTTTCAGCCAGCTAAAATTAACTTCATTGGGTTTGGCTCACTTGTCTATCCCTGTTGATCTATGAGAATTTATGGATGACTGGACAAGAGCCAGAGCCATACCCCATTCATTGCTGGATGGGACTCCAGTTTTTCCTGTTAGAGGAGAATATAGTAGATAATATTTTATTTTTTTTTTAGTCTGCAGTACATAAGAAATTTGATTTTAACCAACAGCTTGATTTTCTGTGATGAAAACTGTGTATCTGTTTGTTAATCAATTTTCAGAACACAAATGTTAAATTATAACCTTATCAACCAAAACCTCAGCTGACTCAAAAAAATCAAAAATCAAAATGACTTTTAAATTACCTCTGAGTATGTCAGCATTGTTGGTTTCAGATATGATTTGTTCTTCTTTGTTATTTATATTTTAGCAGTGTCCTAGTACCTTAAGCTATATTATTAGCAAGATTTAAATATATATATTTATATATATATATAAACAAGGTTTATTTATATATATTACTGAAATTTATTCTATTAATAAGTAAAATAAGTACTGTTAAGTGAAAGTAAAATATTTTTTCTGTCTAATTTTACAAACATTGTGCCACTACCATGAAGTGATAAACTATACCTCTACAAGATATGTGAATTATAGCAAATTGTCTCTCAAACAGAAGGGTGCTGGTGTTAAATAAAACACATTCCCAAATGAAAGTGTCCTTATCATAAATTAATGCATGGAGAGGCGATTATTTCCTACTGACTACTGGTGTATGACACAATTTGTCATACCTCCAGGCCTCTAGCAAGCAACTTGAAAGGCACATTTGAAGTACAGTGATCATGGGTTTTACCTTACACATCTATATTTAGTTCCAGCTGTAGCAGGTCAGAATCAAAGGCAAAAAGGCAGAACTAGAAATGCTTGAATTTCAAAGTGCAGGAACGTTGACTCAGAAAGGTCATTGCCAGTTAATCTGGGTGTTTCTTCACTGCAGTCTGAACTGTGGGCTGTTGGAAGGATTTCTCAGTGCCACTCACATTTCTTCTTAAGCAGTACCATAAATGAAAAGAGTTTGGTCAAAATGTCCTCTGGAACTCCCTGGCAATAAGAAAACTTACCAGCCAGAAAAAGTTGCCTTTGCCTATTTCCATTTTTATGGAGCAACCAAATTTTATATACACAGAGCATCACAGTAGTTTTGTTTGGAGGGAAGGACTTAAAAAGTTGTTGACTCATCATTTCTGAGTAAAAGATGTCCAATAACTACTGAATGGTAAAAGAGATGCACATCCAATTTAATGTAAAATGGATAAAATTATACTGGACATATTTTGACATTGAGAAGGAGAAAAAGAAAACCCTTCAAACTGCCATTAGTCTAAATGCATCAGTCACATTCACCTCAAATTGCAAAGCTGAGGTAACTTGTACACCACAGAGAAGTTCACCGGATTGTGTCCACCTCACATCACAATTACATTACTGCATGATCTGTGTGTACATCTATTTCATTATTCTGTAAATTCAACTTAGGGAGTGAACAAAAAATTCAGGATGACTTTAATGTAGCAAAAATCCATTTGTGTAGGCAATTCTTTCAGCAGGTCTATGATATGACCAATTACCTCCATGTCTGTTATTAAAGTTAGAAATTCAAACCCTGTCCTTTGTCAGTAGATCTGTCCAAAAAAATATTTTAAATTTACTCACTCTTCCAGACCTTGTGCAGAGACTACAGAAAGGAGTGAAGAAGAAGATACACAACTAGAGTTGTTTGAGGCTGAAATGAGAGAAACATCATTCTTCGCCTTCAACATTTTCTTGTTTATTATTCTTCTGCTCTGCAGTAGATAAATTTCCAAAACTGGTGCCTCTTGCAGTTCAGCCCTCTGAGTGCAGTGGTGACACATGGTGGCAAAGCTCACCCTCTGTCACACTTCAGTGGAACTTGTGTCCTTTCTCCCCAGTGCCCAATTTACAGCAGAAAGCAGCAAAGGGTTTTTGCCTTCCTCCAAGAGCTCCGAGCATCATTTCCCTGTTTCTATGCTTGACAGCTTCCCTGTGAGGAGGCACAAGATATTTCCATCTTCTTTCATGTACATTTGCCTGCTATTTCATTATCATTTGCTAAATAGCATTGCAGCAAGCACTTAAGTGCATTGTCTGGGATAACAACACAGCTGAGGATGTGCTGAGATTGCTGCACATGCAGCAACTGTGTCATTGCTTCAATGTGAGCTCGTCCTCCCCAAGGTTTGTTTTCCTCTCTTTGTCCATCTTGTCATCATACCTGTAGTTTGGCAGAGAGCTTGTGCTTTATTTATGGCATTTCTGAAACACTTGTGCATTCATGGAGACATTGAGGAGTTCCTTGCACTCTCACCATTGGGACTCGTGTGTTACTGCCTCAGCTCCCACTTGCAATTACAAAAATTAACTCAGGTAAAAGGCTTGGATTGATCAAACAAGGAAATTTGCTTTAAATCCTCGTGCCTTCTATCACCCCACAAGCACTGGCACAAGGATTACTCACAATAGCCAGTTCTCAGCCTTTGCCAGGAGCTGATCTCAGGAGGCAAGAGGAAGGTCTCATCTCCAAAGCAATTCTACCTTTTTCATGAAGGCTGATAACCCTAGTCAGGTTTTCTTTACTTGAAAGTCTTACTTTCCTCCATTTGCTCTCAGTCAGCCTTCATGGCAAGGAATTACTTTTCTCATTATAATAATGAGCTTTTCTTTATGAGATATTGCAGAGCTCAGAGATGACTTTGAGCATGTCCTTCCCCTGTTTCCCCATCAGTTGGCATGGAGACACAACAGCTGCTACAAATCACAGGAAAGATGCTTAAAGGGTACATTTTAGAGAAAAGATCCTGCTAAAGAAACCACTAAATTTGTAATCATAGCTCTTGTTCTTGGGTGGCTGTAGCTAAGGGAAAATATATTTTGGAAGTGCATACCTAAGGTATGAGCAAGAATTCTCATATTGAGGAACAAGCTGGGATGGGTCTGAAGCATTTGCATTCTGTGCATGAGGTGATTCTTGGTTTCATGGTCAGAGATGGAGCCCACACAGGTCAGGATGACACAGATGCAGTGACACCATGCCATGGTGACTCTCCAGCACTCAAATATGTGAGAGTTTAGAGCTGAGCCCATCGTGTACAAGTGTAATATTCACCCTTTCTGGGGCAGTCACATGCTGGAAATCATGAGGGGATGGTGCAATGAATTAATCTGTAATGTCCTGCATGCCAGAATCAGAACCAAGCCCTCTCTCCTCCTCCCAGCCTGCTTAGGAGCACATGGACTGGGGCCAAAGTCACTGCCAATTCTGCCTGTCTGGATTGCTTTGGATTTAAGGACAGTATTTTTCCAGATAATTGCTTTATCAGACCGTGTAACTCCCTTATCAAACCTTACTTATTTTTCACAGTCCTGCATGTACTCTCTTTGAAGATCAGTGTTCCTACATCCCCTGGGGCCCTTTTGGAAATTCCCAGTGGCATCTTAGGATCAGAGGCAAGTATCTTCATTCTTTTCACCCCCACCCCCTGAAAATCCTGCATTTTCAGACTGTCACTATTCCCTGATATGTGTTAACAACATCAAATAGGTCTAATAAATGTTTTCCCCAAGCCTTCTCCTAGTAGCAGATATTTCTCTAAAAAGAGGTTTATGGACCTCTTGGCTGGAATTCCAGCCAAAATTTACCAATTCTTCAAAAATGAAACTGAAATTCTCTATGGTTGTGTTTTCAAAAAGAGACAATTGACTCTCTTTCAAATCATTAATACTCCTTTAGTGGTGGTGTGCTCGTATTTGAGCCTTGATGTTCCCGTTTTCTGCTTAGATACACTTTTTTGCAGATGAACAGTATTCCCATTAAAATGAAGGTTTCAATGGAAATGCTGACATACTGAAGCAGAAAAGCTGGTGCTTTTGAAATTATGCAGGATATATCATGTGGGATATATTCTTCCTTAAAAAATTGTGTTCTTATTAATTACATCGCTCTCCTTCTGCAGCATTGAGGTGGTGACAAGATTAATGTCTGTTTTTTGAAAATGTTTTACCAGGTACCAGGAAGAGCTTCCAAGTTCAGCTACAAAGAAATCAGTGAGTATTGAATGAGACAACTCCTCAGCACAAATGTGAGTATCAATCCTGACCTTCCTTCCACATCATTAACTGCTTTTATTTTCACTTGGCAAATCAATTTAGCGTTTGTGACACTTTATAAAAGGTGAGATACTAAAAGGGGAAGTGACCCTGACCATTCAGGGGACCACTGGCAGACACAGATGTGGGCCCAGGTGTCCTGTACTTGTCTGAAATTCCCTGTTAGCAGGGGCTGATTTTTTCCTTTAGGTCTAAAAAGTTAGGATGGTGAATGTAGCTCTACCAACAGTCTTCAATTTTACTTTCACTCTTATTATTATGCACATGGAGTGTATATACTACAGTCATAGGGTACATATTACAGTCATAGATAGTGATGGAGCACACAGTACACTAAATAACTCTCTTTTTTTTCTCTCATTCTCATTTATTTCCTTCTTCTTAACACCACTGTGGCTGGGAAGAGCATCTGATAATTCCACCGTTGCTAATGCCGATTCAAAAACTAAAAATGAAGCCAGGAAAAATGTGTTCCAAGCTTAGAGAACACAAATATGCCCTGCATGTTTGGAGAGCATGCTGGCAAGCTGTTGGGGAAGGTGGGGAGGAGTGGGGGGGGTGGATTTTTACTTGTGATTCTGAGGTTTCCATGAAGTCTGTGGGGAAAAACAGGGCTGGAGTTTTCATGATACTGAACACAAAGAGCTCAACTTGAGTATGGAAACCCTGATCAAACCAGACAGCTGAATCCATCAGATCCTAATTCCCCATACACCCAAGAGAAGGGAGGTGGTTCCCAGCCTCACTAAACTCAATACCAATGCTAACAAGTTTTGCAGTAAGCTAAAAACAGCTCAAAGTAACAAAAGTGTTCAGAAAAAGCACTTAAAAGTATTTTTATTGAGAGATGAAGGCTGTTGCACAGCAGGCTGGGGGCTCTGTGGCACAGATGCCTGTGCATGCACAGCTCATGTTCAGCCAGGGCACAGCCAGAACAAAGGGAAAAATCATCCCAGCATCATTTCTGTGCAAGTTTTCACTTTACAGATGAATGGCTGAAGAGTCCTTCAAATGTTGGAAACATTTGGAATAAGTGCTCAAGTCTCTGTAACTATCCAGAGAAACAGAAATCTTTTAGATGTCTGCTATGATCCCAAAAAATCTTATTTTTAGTAGCATTGTTGTTCTTATGTGAAGTGTATGTTTCAGAGCTAGCTAATGAAGGCTAAGAAATGATGGCAGCTCAGTGTTTGGATGTCAATGCATTTTTTTCCCTATCTAATTGGTCTTTTCCTTTTCTATTCTATTCCAAATAAGGTTATGAGACAAAGAGAAATAATCCTATTAAATAAATACATTGATCGATATTTATACACATAACTTCCTAGAAGATTATTAATATAATTAAAATTATTAATAAGAACATATTTTCCTCCTGGGTCTCCTCAGTGAGAGCTGAGTGCTTTGTGCTGTGACTTCCCTGCAAGCCCCAAGGATATTTTCTGTGCAGCAATAAGCCACTCCCATTGTGATCACCCCAATCAGTTATTTTGTTCAGCTTCTTCAGCATTCTCTTCCCCAGCTGTGCTGTGGCTGAATGGCACTGTGACACTTTGGAGAATCATAAATGCTGTGGATTAAACCACTTTTTTTTTTTTTTTTTTTTTTTCCCCTCTGTGCAAAATTGCTACACATTGTGGGGATAGAGTCTGAAAGACTGTGACAAAGAAATCCAATTTTATCAACGTGGAATTACTCTTTCCAGATTGAATAATGGAGCTACTGACAGCAAGGCTTTTTATTGAAATGGATTTTATACAGAAAACTAAACCAAGCCTGGTCTGGCCTGAGAGACCCAAAGTCCTCCAAGGTCCAGCTCACACAGTGATTCAGAAAGCTGATTTATGCCACTTGGCCAAGAAATCTGGGAGCTTTGCCTGTTAGCCTGAAATACACATGGTAGTACTTTCAACTTTTAATGCTGTACGCAAGCGTTAAAAAATAAAATAATTTATATTATTTTATTTTTTAAATTATAGGAGAAGCTGGAGCACTTCTGCTATGGAGACAGGCTGAGCTGGGGCTATTCAGCTTGGAGAAAAGAAGACCCCAGGGAAGAAATTCTTCCCTGTGAGAGTCCTGGGACAGTTGAAGGTGTCCCTGCCCATGGCAGGAGGTGGCACTGGATGGGCTTTAATGTCCCTTCCCACCCAAACCAGTTTGTGATTATCTGATTCTGTGACTCCACACTTCAAATTGATGCTACAAAAAATGCTGTAAATTACTGTGAGCAGCCTTTCTTGGCTCCTAGGACTGTGAAAACAGATTTTTCTGTATTGGGCACAGTTTGAAAGCACCATCCTCATGAGGAGCAGTGTAGCTGCACTGCATGAATCAATCCATGTCAAGGAAGCCAAAGTCCTGCCTGTCAGCTGAGGCCCTGGAGTACAAACTGACTAGAAATGTGGTTGTTTCCCATTTATAAAGGTGTTTATTTACACAGTATATTGATGTTAAACTGCCTGCTGTGATGAGCTGTCTGAACCAGGCTATCCTGCCAGAATCCCTACCTCACATTCAATCACGTTTAGTCCCAATAAGCCAAGACTTGATAATAATAATGACCCCAATAAATGGAGAAGAATCACACACATGGCAAGGCAGTTCTGTCCATGTCTTTTCTCTCAACACTCTACTACATTTATTAAAGAATGTGGTGCCAGCCATAGAATAGTTTCAGTCACTAATTACTAGTTCCAAGATGTAGTCAGGCTGTGATATTTTTTTTTTTTTTCTGCTCAGTTCAGTGCAATTTGAATTCCATCCCACATCAGCAATTTGGGTCTCTTAATATGAAAATCAAATGCATTCCAAAACCAGTGTTAAAACTAAGAGAACTTAATAGCTGTCAAAGCTGTATACACAGACACAAATTGGGCAAAGCACAGGTAGAGGGATGGTCACCATCTGGACAGCATTCACTACATGTTCCTCAAATAAGGGATTTGGCATTTCATTCCTTCTGAGTTTACCTGAGCAGAACCCACATTTGGAGCTTTTCAAAAGTCCAGATCTCCTTTCCATGGTGTCGAGTTCAACAGCTTTTATTTGCTGAAATAGTGATAAAACCAGCTCTTGTGAGACTTGGATTGCTGTTTGTGCATCAAGGCCCCACAGGGACATCAGCCAAAACTCAGGGTTTGTCAGTGCAGCTCATGCCTGTTGATCTGACAGCCTAAGGAAACCAGAGACCAATATTCCATTTTCTGGAGCTTGCTGGGGAAAATTCAAGCTAGAACTTTGTGTGGTGGTTGAATATTTTCAAAGTTCACCCACATACCAGGCATTTGTGAAGTTACTGGTTATAAGCTCACTGCAAAATCTCCCATGTTGGGTGTGTGGAGCGTGTCAGGGACATTTTACCACCAAGGCAGACTGATGTGCCTGCACCAGGGTGGGGGGACACCTCTCTGTGCAGGATGGAGTGAGTGCTTTAAACCCTGTTCCTGATGGGATGATCCCATACACAGGTTTCTGTGAGGTCAAAGGAAGAGCATCTGCAGATTGCTGGGATGACAGGGAAGTGTTTTTCAAGCTAAAGGCTCAACCAGTGCTGCTGGGAGGTGACAAGGCACAAGGAACCGTGTGCTCATTAATCCAGAGCTGTCCTTGTGGGAATTCAGCATCAAGAAACTCAGAGACACTGTCTTGTCTGGGTTCAGCTTGAAGGTGAGATGTGTGGTTTTCAGATTATCGATTGTGCAGTGTCTGTGAAGCTGCAGCTTGTACCTTTGAGCCTTTTTGGTTGGGTGTTTGGTCATGTTGAGGTCATTGACCCTTCGGCATTGATGTGACAGAACAAAGTTTGGGAACCATGTATCCAGTTTTTCCTGCTGTGCCAAAGTGTGTGGCTTTTGCAGAACCACTGGAAAATCATATTTAGCAAGATCTAATAATATACTTCATTATTATTGCTGTGTCAGCCAGGATACAGAGCACACGTGGAAGACTTTTTCCCATTTTTAAATCAATTTGTCATGTATGGATTGTATATGGTGGCAATTACATACAAAATGACCAATATTTTACTGCATTAATGAGCTTTTTGCTAACTTTTGGGTTATATCCTTAGGAGAGATGTTTTTCCCAGTCTCCTGGTGTAGCACTTTGTCCTGAGGTTTTGTATAGCATGAGGATTTAACAAGGATGAAAATCAAACTGGACTTATTTTCTGGTAAATTTATTATCAAATTATACTTATTAAATATTTTTTGTGAGTGTAATACTGCAATAAAGGAAAAAAGGATACTAAAATACAACAATAATATAGATTTTCCATTTTTCTTCTAATTTTATGGGTCTTTTAACTTGAGGTTTTCAAAGAATCTAGAGGGTTGGGCACACAGGTAAAGGACTAAGCCCTGAGAAGTGAACAGATTTCTGGGAAACCACCAGGAATTACCTGAGAAATTGATGGATGTGACAAAGAGCACAGTGATAAGAAAATAAAATTACCAACATTGTTAGGAATGACCAGATTTTCAGGAGTTTAATGCTATTTATGGGAGGAAAGGCACTTTTTAGAAATATCTGAAAGGGAGCACTGGGGACTTTTTGTGGAGATGGTCTGAAAGGCCAGGAGCACTCAGGGAACTGTGTCAGCAACACCAGGATTACCCTGGAAATGCTGTCAAACATCCTAAATTTGTGTGCTGATACAGGAAAAATTACTTCTGTGGGGAAAAAGAAGCAAGTGATCTGTCTGGGGGGAGCCCAGGACAGAGAAGGAGAGAACATGTAAGAATATGTTGGGGTGAAAACAACGTGGGGAACTTGTGGGAAGGGGCTATAAAAGGAGTCTGGAGGTTTTGTGGAACTTCTTCTGCACTCCTGGAATAGGTGCTGAGCCAGCAGGGTGACCACCAAGGAGGAAGGAGACCTGCCCCCCATCCTGAAGCCAAATATTCCTGCAGAATTTCAACAGACTGGGATTTCATTGTGAAAAAATCACAGTGTTTTCCTTAATAAACCACTTTCATCATTTGAAATGCTAATGACAATGTAGGAAAATGGCAACTCCTGATATTTTTCCCAGGGATTTGTCACAAAGAAGGTAAAGACATGTGCTTTATCATATTTTGAAAAGATAATAATTCATCTCTGCTTTTTAGAGTAAAACCCATGCAGACTGCATATAAAGTCACTTTTCTCTGATTACCCCTCTGTTTCCCTAGGTGCATAAATAATTATTTTTCAGTCCTTTTCCAAGCTTTATAGGAACTTAGACATACAAATAATTGCTCAGCCACCTGTGTGCAAGGTGCAACAGGTCTTATAACTGAAAAATATCTAGGGAGACTAGAAGTAAGAATCAAACAGGTATAGATTATAAAAAGCTTTTTATTTTGTTGTTTTTTTTTTTTTTGTTTTCAGTTTCAGTAGTAGTAGGGATTTTTTTTTTTAATATGTTTAATAAATAGGACATGTAAGTTTTGATTGATCTCTGTTTACCATAGAAACAATACCAAATTTTTCTATAAATGCATTGTTTTACCCCTGTTTTTAAAGAGGAACAACATCCCAGACCCTTGAAAGTGTGGTATTAAAGGATGATTTAAACTATGTAATTTCTCTGCCTCTTCATACATACAACACTGCAGAGTTCCCCTTTAATTTCCTCAGATTTTCCTTGAAGTTTCAGATATTTTCCATTTAAGATTAATTTTATTTTATACTAAAAATTCAGGATAAACTCCTAAAATCTGTTTTCTGATTTGCTCTCTTGAATATGTTTTTTATTGCTGGGATTTATTTTTATTCTCCAGATCCAGCAATCACAATGTTATTATTTATTATTTTGGCTGCACTTTCTTCCCAAGTAGTCATTCCTTTCTGTAGATGCTATTTCACTTTTTGCTGAGGGACAGGAGCATATTTCTGCCTGTTTGTGTCAGATTAAAGCTCTTAAAGTTGTAAAAGAGTACCAGGAAATTAAGGGGTGTATCTTTATTACTTGTTTATTTATTACTGTTGTTTATCCATTGCATTACCAATATTGATCCTGAATGTATCCTGACAGTCAATGTGCAGCATTAACAAACTTTTTCACTTCCAAATCGATTTAAATCTCACTAAACCACTTTTGGTTTGCAAGAGGTGTCTGTGCCACTGGTGCACCAGGTGCTCTGAAGCTCATGGTGTTGGTTACATGGGGTAAAAAAAATAAAAATCATTATGACTACTAGTGGAGAATCTTTCTCCCAGGATCTTTTCTTCATTTCCACATCCTAGTAATTTTTAAATTCTTAATGCTGTAGGGTTTTTTTAAGGTAAGTACTTTTTATGGTGGGACTGGACATGGCTTTTTGTCAAAGGTTTTCTTTTAGTTTTACTACAGGACAGTTGAAGCAAGTCCTCCTCAACTTTTGCCTTTTCTTAGGGTCCTTTAATCCTGTTTTGGATTTGCCTCACCCTTCTCCCAACATTGGAGGAAGTGTACTATGCTATCATATCTATCTCAGAAGATAGAACCAATCCAACTTCAAGAATTTATTTATGACATTGATATTATTCAGGGTTTTTCCACCCCCACAAGCATTTTCTTTGCTTTACTTTGTAACCTTACAACACGGAAAAGGGATTTATTAACCCCTGTTCAAGCAGTACATAAACCAACAGCTACAACTCCACTCACCACATTCATTTTTACTACTGTCATTTGAAAATGTCAGGAGCCAGAGAGCTAAACCATCTGAGGACTAAATGAACAATTTGTCTGAGGTACAAATAAATGTTTCCAGACTACTGGACAACTCCCATTTTGTACTTCCCAGTGCATGACCTTGGCAGATCAGCTTCTTTACAAAAGGAGAAAAACAAGGGCAGGAGGAAATGGGTGAAGGGTGAAATTGCATCTTTATTTATCTGAAGGCAATATTTCCATTCTTTTTAGCCAGCTGAATGGAGGATGGCACAATGGAGTGTCCACAACAGCAGGAAAATGAAAAGCAAGCCGTGGGTCACACTGGATGCATTTTATGATGAATTTCTAGGAATGCTTATGCATTATTAAAGGCAGTGAAAATAATTTGCTGCATTTGTTGGTTGGGATTTTTTAGGTAGCACTTCCATGGAGCTCAAAATGCAGCTTGCAAGGTGGTTTTTGGGCCCCAGGCAGCCCCACAGCTCAGGGCACCCTTTGCCTTGGCACAGCAAACTGTGCTTGTGTTAACCCTGCTGGTTTAAGGGACTCCAGCCTCATAACTCCTGTCCCTGGGATCACACCAGGAAGCAGAATGAGCACAAAAAAAATCAGGAGTGTTGAGCAGCTGCATAATTCCACGACCATGGAAACTGCAATTTTTGAGTGCGTGAAAAGGAGGAAAGAATCCTACAGCAGGATTAAATGAAAGCCTGCATGAAAAAGAATGCACAGGGAGAAAATTTATCCCACGAGCAAGAAGATCAGAAATTTATGACTCCACATACAAATAAATATTAAGATGAAGCTTGTAACTCGTGGAGGAGAAGAATGTATTGCAAGCCACAGGAGTGTCACTGAGCCAGGCAGCTGGACTAAAAGTGCTCACAACATCTTTACAGGAGCTCACATATTTTATATCCTCACCTAAATTGCCTGTCCTGTGCATCTCAAGTGCCAACTGAAGGCCAAATTTCACCATTTGGAGCATCCATCCTAGACTGATTCCAAGTACAGCTACCAAGGGCAGTTCAGATTTTTCTAGATTTCCAGGTTGTCCTGCATTAATCTGAAGGGTGATAACTCCTTATGTTTCCCCAAAGGGAAAAAACAACAGCTGTAGCTGCTCAAGAATTTTCAAGAGTTGGAAAGAAAGGAACTGTTGGAGGGGGTGGTTTTGGATGACGGAGTTGTTTGATGCAGAGAAAAGAAAAAAGGAATGGATCAGACCACACACAAGAATTATTCACAGCTTTTTGGGAAAAAAGAAGTAAAATATTCTCAGAAAACTGTCTCAGAGCTCGTCTCTGGTTTTCACTTTCCTACTCTATTTTAATTTGCAATAAACTAAATTAATTTTCCTTGTTTAGCCTGGTGGTTGGTATGTGGTCTCCCTGTCTGTCTCTCAGCCCATGAGCTTTTTCTCATTCTCACATCCTGCTGAGGAGGGGGACTGTGAGAGTGGCCAGCAAAGGCCATTTAAAAATCCCCAAATTAGAATGAGAATTTTAAATGGAGTCTTTAAGGGAGCCAAAAATTTCCTGGCTTTCCTAATCCTTCCTGGTTTTTTTCATATACCACGTTCTTACCTAGAAAAATTGTAGTTCCCCTAATTATTGTTTTCTTGTATTGTATTTTAACAACCTGCTGCCTGGTTCTCAGACAATGTAACCACACAACAAACCTTCTGTGCTCAACTTTTCATTTCTGTTGTCATTTATCCTTTGTGTCTTTTTCTTTGTACAGTCTGCTACAGTTTTAAATTGATATTTTACTTATCTTTGGTACTTGCTGTGATGCCATGGATTAAAATATGCAATATTAGCAAAACGTAATAAACAACAGCAATTTGATTTTTATATAGAAAATTATTTTTAAATTCAGATTTTATAAAGAATGTATTAGTTAAGTGCATTATAATTTTTTAAAGTGATTTTCTAATTGTGAAATGCACATAACACAGCAGGCATTATAAAATAATACCAGAGCACAAAAGAAAAAAACCACAAACTATGTAAGCTTCTAAAAAACCCTTAAACTATTTAAAAGAATAAGAAGTTTGCATTCTACAACACGACTTCTCCTGCTCAATACAAGGGACTGCTCTGTTCCCATGAACTGCTTCTTGAAATAATAATATTTTACAGGTTGTTTTTGTGAAGAGGTTTGTTAAAAAAAACCAATACCTACTGGTGATTTAATAAAGGCAAAGAGCTCTTAGGAAATAAGGGCAGTATTTTCAGCTGGAAGTTATTAAAAAGGTGCATTAGAGGGTAAAAAGAAAAGTATTATACCCATGGAGGTATTGCTAAATAACCACTTTTTATTGTGTTCTGTGAGCTATTAGCCTTCAGAAAGTTCAGCACAATAACATCTAGAGACAATACAGTAAAGAAAATACAGCAGTAAAGAAATCCTTTTGTGTATACATCACCTCTGCAAATACCAGCCAAGAAGCCACAAGGTCTAAAGACAAGCTTTGTAATTTCTCACTGCTTAAGCTGTAAATAATTGCTTTCTGTATGCTGAAATGTTTACTACAGGCATTAAATGTCAGCATCCACTGACCTTGTATCCTTGCTGTCAGGGCTGCACAGAGTTTTGCTGCAGGGGAAACAAGGCAACAAACAGAAAATCTGATCTAGAGCGTTTTATAAAGCTATTTATTTTCTGGGAGGTCCAATTTATCAATTTTTCAGTCCATCACATATGTGGGCATACAATTAAAGTATAAAGATGCAGTTTAGTGACCCTGATGCTGTACTTGATCATGGCATACACACAAAAAAAAAAATTGAGCAAAGCACTTTAGCAAGTGCAACTACTCATTAAATTGATAGTTCCTATCATTTTCAAGGCACAGGCTGCACAACATTTATCTCAATCACTAAAACAGCCTAGAAAGCATCAAACTCCACTGCCCCAGGGAAAGGCAAATTCATGCTCAGCCTTAATTTTAAGTTACAAGTTCAGAATCCTCCAGCTTGTACGTGAGCTATAGGGAATTTTGGGAAAAGATGACTCTGGGAATGGGAAATTCCTGGCAAACAGAAGGTTCCTGAAAATTATTAAACTTGTGGCTGTGAATGTGTTTCTCTCCATCACTATGGACAAAAGATAGAAAACCTAAAAGCTAACAACTGGCTATGAAAAAACAATTCTCATAACCTTTGTGCTTCAAGGTCAGACCAAACCAAGCATCTAAGTCTATTCTTGCTTCTTTCTGCTCTACAAAAATGAGCCATCTAACATTACATGGCATTTATATTTCACCCAAGCAATTATCAATGCCCATCAGAATGCAGTCTGCTGGTCTCCCTTTCTCTAAATGATAATGGAGGAACAAAGTTGTGTAAAAAGGTGTGGGTGCTGTTTGCTTGTGTGGCACCACTCAGCTTTAATTTAGTTGCCCTTTGAGTAAGAGTTGCCAGTTGTTGGCAGAGTATTGTTAATGGTTTATAAAATATTCTTTTAATTGATGAAATGAGCCAGAGGCCTCTTAGGAAAAATAAGCCAGGGAGTATTTATATGCAAGTAAGCTTAAAATGGATACTATTGAAAAGCAGAATGTCAGCCAAAATATCCCAGCCACTTATAACAAAACACTTTTCACTTTACTGACTCTGAACTTCCTCCCTCGAGTAGGAGAAGGGACTACATAAATTACATTATTTTTATTTTTATTCTGTGGGCTGAGGTTGATGTGATTGCTCCCTAGGTCAGCTACATCCTCAATTACAATTTAGACAATAACAGACAATCACATTTAAGCATTTTTAAGTATTAATTCCTCCAGAGGATCATAGTCAAGGAAAGATAGACTATTTTCATGAGTAATTCTTGTGAACTATGATATCAAATGCTTTAGTAAGTTCAGATATTAATCTAATGCATTCTACTGTTCTCCCCAGAAAGTGGAAATTAGAGTCAGTGGTTCAGAAAATTCCTCAGCAAGGCTGGAGGTCCTTGTGGCTGAAGCTATGAAATATAATATCTTTTTGCTTTGAGAATGGATGGATCAATTAATAAAAATGGGATAAGTATCCCTCATCCTTTCAAAGCTCCTGGAGGGATATGGAGCCTTATTGCAGTGCATGTGAATGCATTTGCTTGCACAACCTCTGCTCAGACAGATCTGCATCAAGGCATGATGTGAATGAGATCCATGTTGGATTTGAGCATCCCATAAATCTTCTGGGATGATTGCTGAGGCCATTTCCTGTGGCAGTAGCTTCCCAAATGTAACTGTAGGGATCAGCTCAGTGGAAAGTCCCTGGGTTTAGAAGAAAATTGGCTGTGAAACAGCACCATTCTTACACCAAGGCCAGGTTATGGCTGAGATTTACATCTCAGTGTGCAGAAGTGGAAGGGCTTTTTTTCTAAGCTCTGTGTTGTCTGAGAAGTGAAGTAGGGTTCTCTATTTGCAAACTTGAAAAAGTTATTTTCCCAAAAATACAGAGATGGACAGGGATGCAGGTGAGGTTTCTGCTCCCTGGTGTGTGGATCAAGGTTTGCTACCAGCACAGTGCTACTGGAGTCAGTAGTGCAATGTTCTCTAAAAGAGACTAAAAACCACCTTGTAGTCCACAAGGATCATCCTGGGAGCACAACTAGCTCCAAAATAAACTTTATCAGCATTAATTGGAAACCTGACTGCAGGGTCTGGCCCCTCCCTCTCCCATTAAAGAGCTTCCTCAAGGATTCCACAATGAAATATCTTGTTCAGAATTTTACAGTTCTGGGAAAACAAATAAGGGTTGTTTGTTTGTTTGTTTGCTTTTATATGGTAGAATTTAATTAAAGTTGCATCACTGGATGTTGTTTTACATATGAAACTCTCTTACTTTAGTTGCAGAAAGTTTTTTCTCCCTTTTGAACTTCAGTTTAGATAAAATTCTGTAAAATCAACAGGGGCTCATTTCCCTCATTCCAAACATGTATTACACAGAACTGTATCAATCAGATATCTCTCCATGAATTGAAAAAATAGGTTCCAGCTTCTCCTCCTAATGAAGATCAGCTGCCAGGAACTTTTTCATTAATATCATACCACACCTTCTGTTATGAGAAACAAAGGCAGAAGCAAATTTCAAAGAAAGCCACAATCTAAGATGAGGCACTGGAGATGAAGGCTCTGATAAGACCCAAAGCAGAGGAAAATTAGAAAGGACAAGAGAAGAAGAGGTAGTAAATTTTTGTACTGAGAAATAAAATAAGCTGAGATGTGGGCAGTGAGGAAGGAAGGAAGGAAGGAAGGAAGGAAGGAAGGAAGGAAGGAAGGAAGGAAGGAAGGAAGGAAGGAAGGAAGGAAGGAAGGAAGGAAGGAAGGAAGGAAGGAAGGAAAGAAGGAAGTGGAAGTAGAAATTAATAAGACTTGTGTCATAGAATCACAGATGGGTTTGGGACCTTAAAGTCCTTCCAGTCTCCCACCTCCTGCCATGGGCAGGGACAACTCCCACTATCCCAGTTTGTTCCCATTTCCATCCAGCCTGGCCTTGGACATTTCCAGGGATCCAGGGGCAGCCACAGCTTCTCTGGGCACCCTGTGCCAGGGCCTGCCCATCCTCACAGGGAAGGATTTCTTCCTAATATTTAAACTAAACCTTCTCTCTCTCAGTTACTAGAGGAAAGAAAAAGGACAAAATCCACAGCAGAAATTTAGCATCATAAAAGTCTCTCTTTTCACTCCTCTCTTATCACACTAAATTAAAAGGACTGTTGGGGAATTTTCATGGTACCCCTTGAGGTAAATAAAGCACATGTTTGTGCTTAAAGATTAAGAAAATAAAATCAAAACCAAACACATGATTTAGCAAACAATTCTTTGGGCAGAGTCCTCCTGCCTAGAGCAGCTCTACAAGGAGCCCACAAAGCTATGCCACCAGCCAATTCCCCATAGGCTGTGCTGAACAGCTACAATTTTAATTTTCTTTCACTGTAAAACAGTGACAACTATATTCTGCAATATAGTTTAACCCTGTCTCATTTGTATGCACCTGGGAATTTTCTAGGAAGCAAGCAGAGCTACCCCTTGCTCACAAAAACCTGACAAGCTCACATGGGATTCTTCAGCAGCTGAAAATTAGAGTGCTGGTACTCTCATGCATGCATATTTCCAGTGGTGTTTCCACAGTGTTTGCATTCCATAAGCACTTTTAGTGCTGATGTAACACCTTCTGTTTCATGGATGAGCAGAACCAGCTCTGGCCAGTTATTCAAGATCAAGCTGAAAGTAAATTATCTCAGACAACAAGGGAATACTGTGAAAATTCTGTTCAAGTGTGACTCGAATAAAGCATGGCACACAGCAATGAGGAAAAGAAAGTTCTTGGTTCAGCTGGGTGGACAAAGCTTTGAAATTATGGAATTTTCCCTTTGGAAAAATGCTGTCTGCTTGTATCCTAAACAATGGATTTGTATCTATGTGCTCTTAGGCACATGGTAATCTATTTTAAATGGGGTGAAAAACACTTTTATCCTGCCAAAAGCATCAGCTCAGCCCGTGTTCATGACATTTGCATTTTGAAAATGCATGAGCAGCAATGCTGCACCTTGCAGAAGGAAAGAAATATTTTATGGTGGAGGTAAAAATATTGCCACCATATTTTAATTTTTGACTCCAATAAATAATGTGTTCATTACCATACTTTGTGGAATCATTAAGGCTAGAAAAGACCTCCAAGATGTTCAAGTCCTAACATCATCTGAACCCCACCATGCTTATTAAATTAATTATATTCATTCATATATATATATATATATATATATTCAATATATATTATATTGTGATTAAATTATGAAGATGCCTGTTAATGTGGTTGTAGTCCTGATTCAAAAAATAATCACACAGATTTTCAACTACACTGAAGCAGCTGGAAGCCCACAGTTTTGATCTGGGTGCTTCTTGTAGAAAATTTTTTACAGTGAGAACATTTCTCTGCACCAGATTTTTTCCATAAACATTCCAGGGTGGTTCTGCTTCTCTGTGTAAGTTTTTAAACTCAACTAGGTCAAGCCTGTAACAAATAAGCTGATAGTTATGATGTGCATTCTGTCACATGCAAATAATAAAAAAACAGTTTTTGGCTGGGGGTGTGATGTGTGAGCTGCAGGGAGAGTGAAAAGCTTTCTGTCTCTTCCACTGAACCACAATAATAAAATGAACCACAATAATAAAATAAACCACAATACTCACTTCTGTTTCAATTCTCTTCCACCACTTCTGGCAGGAGCAGAAAGTCAGCTGTGCAAGGATTTAGCTGAGCAGAATAAACTGGCAAGGAGCCACTGCTTGAAGCCCCTCAGCTGAGTGAAGCCTGAGGCTTGTGTGTGCTGGAAAAGGAACTGTGGGTGACATTGTGGCCTGACCCTGCTCTGAACACACCCCTAAGGCTTAGCTGCTCCTTTTGCCTTCATGACAAACTTCTGTGCTGTGCCCACAGGTGTAGGAATGCCCAGCACTCAGAATTTTCATAACTTCAGGATATGGATCATGCTTTAGCCAGCTTTAGTCCTCAACTGAATTTCTCCTGTTCTTGTGACCAGCCCTTGTTGTGGACACAAGATCTCAACATATAAATTGATTTTTTACAAAAGTAACCTTCAACTGCAAGTGAGTTTATGTTTTTGGAGACAGACCAAATACTGGAGTAGTGGTGCCCAGGTCAAGAAAAAGATGTGATAAATGCTAATGACTCACTGTAGGATTTCAAGGACAACAAAATACAGAGAAAAAGTGGCTGTTGCTGCATGTGTCATCTCCTGTGCATATCACAGGGCATGAAAATCCATAATCCTTCCTTTCTGATTCAGAGTTCTGTAAATATTCCCTTTACTGGAGCAGTCAATATTGGGATCACTTTGTCAGATATCTGTTCAGAAAAGGGCCAAAACTGTAAGACATCTATTTCCCAGGAGACATGCTAGCACTTCTGACACCTTTTGATAGTCTTTTAATGCTGCACAGATAATATTCAATCATAGTGCAGCAGCAATTGCAAACTGAAAAGTCCTTTTAAAGTAAACTTGTTCTAAATTTTTGCTTTCACTACCTTTGTGAAATAATTGGACTTAATTCATTATTGTGTGTCCTCTTTACATGTAGGCAGAAATTTTCTTTTTAGCTGGCAATTTACAGAAAAGTATCACATACATTTTTCTTTATTTAATAGCCTTGCATCAGCTTTCAAAATCTATGATGTTTCAGGAAAAACTACGAAGGACATATTAATACAGGGGGCAAAATTTTTAAATTATTTGCCTTTGTACAGCCTCCCATACATCTGGTTCCTGTCAGTGATCTTATCTCTTCTGCCAGAGTTCCTCTCCTGTTTTCCCTCTCTTATGAGCAAAATCCAAAGCTTTAGAATAACATTTTTTCAGCCCAGTTTTTGGGACTTAGTGACCCAACACAACAATCACATTAGTGGCACCTAGTGCTGAAGTTCCTGTTTCACAATGGAAATGAAATTAGAATGAAAAACTGATAGAAATTAAAGAGGTGAAATTCCAAAGTTGTCAATTCTGTCAAAGAGTTTCCAGCCAATGCAAACTTCAAATATTAATTTAAAAGCAAAAACAGTGGCTTATCTGTTTTTCCTCAACTGTGTTTAGAGCCATGCACACCTTCTACATTCCTGGTTGCCTTATGAGAAAAATTCATTTTCTCTTTTTATTTTTGGGGGTTTTAGCTAGTTTTAGCAATAAACAATTTCAATGTATACCAAGTACTGTAGTGTGCCAGTCAATTATCTATCCCTTTGTAAGTCATTCCTAATAGTACCCTATTTGCCAAAGTAAAACAAGGCTGTCTGCATGAAAGACTGAGAGATGCTGCAGTAATGGGCACACTTTTAATTTTCTATCATAATAGAACACTTAGCTTTAAGCTATTCAGAGGTTTAGCCAGTCATTCCTTAAGACTTCTTAAGTTGGGGTAGTACCAGCAGCTGCAGAGGGAATGCTAGAGGGCACAAAGAGAACTCTGGGGGCTAATTCTTCATTTTTCTACCCCTTGGCAAGGCAAAAATACAAAAACAAAACTAATAGTTGTTAAGGTAACTCTAAGTGTCAGTGGTCATAGACTCAGCCTGAAGCAGGAGGCTTCTGCTAATATGAGAACAACCCATTTTCCAGGACAGATGATCAGTTGGCTTCTGCATGGAACAATGACAGGATTCACAGCCATGAAGCTCAGTATTTTTACAATGTACTTTCCCCTTCCTTTAAAAGAAAAGAAAGACAGCTTCATTCAGACAAATAATCCTCTGAAGACACATGACAACTTTAGAGTTTTACCTTCAAGGTCTTAACTTTTTGATTCTGAGACCATACTGTGTAGAGAAGGTTAATTCAGTGACACTGGAACAAGAATAGAAAGTGGCAAACTCAGAAATACACTTGAGATAAGACTTGACATGCTTTAATGGAGAAAGATATGCTACTCTTGAAAACCCCGTTGCTTTTACAGGATTTTCCTTTTTCTTTTTAGAAGAATTTTGTTAAAGTCTCACCTTCAGAACTTAAACAAGAATAGAAAATAGCCACATCCATCAGACCTGAACTAATATTTTTCCATCTTTATAAGGTACTTGTACTGGAGATGCTGAATGACAAAACCAAATACAAAATTATTTTTTGAATATCACTGTCTAAAGTCATCAAACCTGTAAAGAAATTAAAAAAACTAAATGAGGTAATCACTTGGAAAATCATGGTGTGTACTCTTTAGAAGCAGTGCAGGATGAATTTTTTTAATTTTTATTATTTCAAGGAACATCTATCTCCAAAATGGTACAAAGCAAAGGCTTTGTATCATGGATTTCAGTTGCTGATACAGAAACACATGGTAAAGATGTGGAAATTCCTGAAAAAAATCTTCCATAGTTCTCACAATCAAAACCTGCAGTTTAAACTGATGGATGCCAACCCTGAAGTACACAAACTGGGCTGAGTTATCTGTGTTTTGGTTTAGTTTGAATTTTTCATCTAATACACTAATAAATGGGTTAATAATAAATAATAAATAGGTTTGCCAATTTAATATACTAATTTTCTGTTGTGAGATAGGATTAGGAGCAGAAACAATGCAGGCTTAAAACTTAAAAGGGTATGAAAAAGAAAACTTTATTAACAACACAAAGAAAATAATAATAAATTCAGGATAAGATCTTCACACCACTCCTTCCTTTCCCCACTTCCTACACCTCCTTAACAATAACATACAGAGACACTTCAGTCTGTCTGTCCTCCACTTAAATAATCTTTTCAGTTCACTTCAGGGAGAGGAGCTCTTTCTTGTTCAGCTATAGGGATTTTTTTTTTTTTTTTTGTTAAGAGAAAAATAAAGTTCTCCCATATCCTCACTTTTCACAAATAGCAGTGCCCAGGAATCTGCAAAATCCTGAAACTCCTCCCATCTTCACAGCCTTCCCAGAGCTGTGTTTGTGGGCCATGTCAAACTCACTTTTAAGGGTAAGCTGTTTAAAAGCAAAAGTTGTCTTTATCTCTCTTTCCTCTGTTCATACTTTATTCTCAGGAACAGAGGTTTCCTCTCTCCCTTGGGGCAAAGGATCTTTTTCCCAAACACTTCAACTTCCCCATGTCTTTTCTCTGATTTATAGGAATCTTCAGTGCAGTACAGTCCACCCTACAGCTTACAAAAAGATTTTTTAGCCAACTTTCATGGTGTTTCTTTAATCTCCTTTCATCTGGAAACTTGGCTCCTACTTCACTGACTTTGGTGTATTCTTTCTGGCTTTTTTTGGGGTTTTTTTACTCAAGGGAGGATGGGAGGTCTGTGAGTCTTATCTGAGCATTGTAAGAGTTAAAATTTCACATGGAAGATGCAGGGGGCTGGGCCAGGCCACGCTGGAGCTGTGTTAGGACTTCAGACCAGGGTTTTTTCCCAGGGTTTGCTTGCTTTAAAATGTGATTCACAGGTTGTCCAGTTGGTTCCTCAGGCTGTCAGCAACCAAACCAGCCTCTAACTGGTTCCATCAATTCACAGAAGTTCTCATGGAAAAAAACTTCTGGGTGTGCCCTCCTCCCAGGTGCTTTCAATGGATAACCAGCACACCTGTAAAAATGTGTAAAAAATCACAGTCTCTCTCTCAGTGAAACAGCCTCACCAGTAATTGAAAAAAAATTATTGCAATAATTGGGTTCTGAGCTTGCAAGAGTGTAAATCTTTACTGGATTGTCCCAGATGACTCTGTGCCTGAGCAGTCACAAAACCTACTAAAAAGTCATTCAGTAATAAGCACAATCAAAACCTTCAACTTTTAGTTAATCTGTTTTTCAAGCTTTCAGGCAAGTTTTCTCTAGCAAAGAAGCCAAGAAAGGATTATTTCATGAAAAGAATCCTTGTCCATCCCATCAGTTACAATTTTTTCCTTCTTGGAATGAATGAAATCTGCTGCCTGAAATTCATTACTATTTGGTCTAGTTTCAATCTGGAAACATCTTTCTGGCACAAACAATATAAATCCTGATGGCACCAACATATTGATGTACCCAACCTTGTGACATCAGCAGCAGCTTTCAAGATATGTCCAATTTTACAGGTTTCCTAAATCACAGCTGGCTCAGTCATTAATTAGGAGCTCAATGATTTTCCAAACGTGGTTAGGTACCTCAGACATGCCAGCAGCACCCATCAGCCCCCAAGGCAAGACTTGGTTGTACCAAAAGTGTAACCTGATCAAGTGTTCATGATCCCAGTGTCAGTTTTAAGCCTCCTTCTGCTGAAATCAGCTGCACAGCTAAAAGCAGATTTGGAGAACAGGACAAAATTCTAGGAGGCAATTTATCTGCATTGTCTCACTGAAGAGCTTCTCTCACCTGCTTTTCCCCCACAAGTAAAATTTATGAAGAGATTATAAAAAATCCCTTGCTGAGAAGCAGACTCCAGATAATTCAAGCAGAATATTCCAGCACTGTTTCTTTCCCTTTCAAGGGGATGACAATGGGAATTAAAGCTAATGACACTTCATTAGTTGACCCCAGTAGTTTAAGCAGGGTAAGAACACAAGTCCAGCTGAGCAGCCCCAGGAGCCACTACCACACCACAGCCATTCCATCAGGGGCTCAGTTAAGTCCTGCAGGAGGACTGTGGTCTACTTCTATTAAAGCCAACCCTAAAATGCTGAGGAATGCACCTAAAAGCAAATGTTTCCTTTCCAGAGAGAAAACAACTCCAAATGAATGTAACTGGAGCAAGTCTGGAATCTATGTAGATTCTAGTAACCTTACTCTTAAAAACAAATGGTGTCCAGCCTATTCCATATTTACTTTTTATGTGCTGTCAATACCTTCAGCTTGCTTTTAATCCAAACCAGGACAATTTTCCCACATAAATCCATGTATTGATCTTCCTTGCTTCTCCTGAAGCCTTATGCAACCCTGAGCCCACTCAAAATATGTCTGTTTAACACAGGAACAGGTGCTGCTCTACACTATATATATTTTGAGTTAGATGATCTTCATAAGGAGTCCAACTGGATGTTTCAAGGAGAAAGGACAAGTTTTCCATAGCTCTTTCACCATTGCTTGGCTGGGATGGAGTTAATTGTCTTTGTTATAGATGTTAGGGGTTGTGTTTGGATATGTGATAAAAACAATATTGATATCACATGCTTAAGTTTTTGTAGAAAGCTGGTAGACACTTCCTGATGATTTTTTTTTTCACTGCCATCAAATATATAACACGCTACTTGTCTCAGTAGAGTTTTGATTTAAATAACATATGTATTTGTAGGTGAGAGAGACACCTATGAAATATAAAATTATTCATTATGAACTTGGGTATCAGAATCTAGCTCTTAGCAGAAATTTCTGGGGTAGCACATAGAATAAAGAGTTATGGGTGTGTGCTGCTGATGGGAAGCAGAAAATAAAATCTTGCTGTTTCATTCCTTGCATGCACAACCTTTGTCTTTTCCTTGAGTAAACTGATTTGTCTTGACACATGAGGGTTTTCCTTAACTTCCCCAGGGCATGTGCAATTCCCTCAATCCTCTTTTAAGCCCTTCTTAAGTGAAGACACATGAAGGATGTGTTGGCAACTTCCATCTTGTGACACCTCTCCTGTTAAACACTGGGTTCATATTTTTCTCCTGTTTCTCCTTGTTGTTTCAATACCTGGTGGGTCTTTCCTTGGAGTTTTTTGACATCTCTGGCCAATGTCAGTTTGAGCTGAGATTTTTTGCTTTTCTAACTGCAGGTTTTGCACACCCTGGCAATGCCCTTGGAGTTCTCAGAGCCTGCTTTCCATCTCTGCTACTCTTTCTTTTAGGTTTGAGCAGAGCCAGAAACTCACAGCAAGCCAAGGGTGTTCTTTTCTTCTTTTTCTTTTCTTTTTTTTCTTTTTTTTGGGAGCAGCAATTCCAGCAGCAATGTGTAAAAAACACAGGAGGAAGCAGTGCTCCAGTCATTCCAGGAACTACATTTCTCATGAACTGACATGTGAGCTGCTGTATTGTATTTCCAATTCACCTTCAGTTTAAAGCCCCCCTCACCAAGTTGGCCAATCTACTGCCACATGTTCAAATATTTTTATTTCCATATTAATGCTACAGCACAGAACACTTCCAAGTCATCATGCAAGCTCCTGAGTTATTTCTGAATTACTACATCTCTAACAGAAGGCTAAACCAAACAGTTGCTTGTCTAAAACTGGTTTATTTTGCAGTTTTTTAATAAGCCTATACTAAAATACAAGCAATGCTGAATCAAAAATAATTATTCATTTTTTAGATTATTCAGATTTCTGTGAAAATTACAGCTTTTCCATGTTGTTCTTGAGGGTATCATTAGTGGTTTGGAAATCTGGATGCATCAATTATTTTGTTTTTAAGGTAACTTGTGTCCCAAAGGACTGTATATGATAATTTTTTCCCAGATTATTTTATGACTGTGTGAATTCCCCATTAAAGTTCTGTTATCTGACAAAGCATTGTGACTCATTTGCTGCTTGCCTTTTCAGGTGTTTAATTCAGAACTATTAGGAGAGCATGTCCATCCCTCATTGTCCTTGAAAAATGGCAAATTTGATGAAACAGAAATGGCACCAAAAAGAATTATTTTCTCTCTTTTCATTTCAGATTTGTGTAAACTCATGCAACTCTAACTTACCAATGGGCTTGGATTGCTGAATTTGTTGTTATTTTACCTCAGGTTTTTTTTCATTCTTATTGTGGAAAGAAAAAAATTCTTAATCTCTGTATTGGTAATGAACCATTTGTGCACAACTTGCACTATTTGAATTTAATTTAGATATTCTTACTGAGCTAAAGCTTGCTCAGCATTCCTACATATACAAGTTTGCTTCCATTTCTGTTATCTGACTGCTCTAAACTAACCATTTTCCTCAAGCATACAATGATGCAGAAACACCCAAATATTCAGGTGAGAATCATTCCTGGCAAGCAATGATGCAAAATTATCCTTAAATAAAACTGCAAAACTATAGAGCATTTTGTAAATTTAAATTGGCTGTTTGTATACTCTTCAAATGAACTTATTTAAATCAGTGTTTGCCTGCAAGGCACAGTGCACCCTTTAAAACATGGATATTGTGCTTGGGGAGGTTTTTGGGATTCCTTGTCCAGTGTGTATTCCTGCCACTGGTTTAAAGGCTCTAAATATCCTTATTGGATTGAATAAAAGGTATAATGGTAGTAAAACATTAACTTCAACATATGGCCTATGGCAGCTCAGTATTTTAATCCCCAGAGAGCTTTTACATGATTTTGTGCTTCACTGCAGTCATCTAAGAAACAGGGATGATAAATGTGTCATTTTCCAACTCCCTTTAACTTCCTGTTTCATTACTTAAATATTTTTATATATACAAGTGAGTATCCATATGTTTCTCTACACAGGTCAGTGTTCCTTCTCAACATATGTGAAGTTTTTTGGCATCTCTCACATCTGTCTCATCTGCACAAAACCCTCACTTTATCAGATGAGAAATCAAGATGCTTTCCCTATATTTTCCCTTTTTTTATATATATTCCTTAATTTTTTTTTATATATTCCCTATTTTTTTTCCTACTCTTGTCAACCTACATGATTTCCTCCCCCTTTTCTTCTTGGCTGCCTATTTGACCTACTCCCCCTTACCCCACTCTGAAAAATCTTTCTTGCCTGAACAAAAGGAGAGACTTTGGTGTAGTGCAAAAGACTTTTTAGATGGTTAAACTAGAGGAAACACCTAAAGGGAAGTAAGAAGGAAAAAACAGAGTGTATTGATTCAAGGGAAATGATCACATGGATTCAAATGCTCCTCCTCTGCTTTGCTAAAATGACATTTTTAAGGAAACCAGCCTGATCTCTCACAAGCTGTAAAGGAGCAGACAGCACAGGAAATATAGGAAATTGTTGAAGAGCCTTTTGATCACTCGTTAGGATCTTGTTTCATCTGTTCAGCTCACTGATCCTGCCTGGATTTGTCAAGCTTTTCATCCCTTTCCTCCTCTCTAGGCTGTCCATGGGTTACATTTCCCCACAGAACTCTGCCAGGGCAGTCTGGCTAACTATCTGCTGCAACTATCAGCTAATAAATCTTTCCAGGAGTACAGCTAGCCCTAGGAATGCTCTGAATTTAAACTCTGCCATGTCCTTGGCTCAGCAGAAAAATTCCCTCTCCGAGAACAAAAGTCCCTGCTCTTAAGTAGAGCTGAAAAATCTTGAATTGGCAAAATATTCCCTAAATCTGGGCTGAAGTTTAACTCTGAATAACCAACCAGAGCTGGGCACTGTCTGAGATTGCCTGTTAGATTTCCCTTCCCTGAGTAAACCACCTTGCTGTTTCAAGTGAGATTCCACATCAGTTCATTGCAAAATGCATTCAAATTATTTAAAGGCTAGAAATCAATAAAATAAAGTGTCAGTGAATAAAAACACATCAAGGAAGGAGAAACTCATTTCTAAATTCATTTTCCCCCCACGATCTCTTCAGATAGTCTGATACAAAAGTGATAGATTTGAAAAGATTTTATTGTAAGTGTGTTTCCCCCTCTAGATCTGGATCATGTTGGAGCATCAAATAAAGGATTGTTCCCTCACAGTAAATATTGCTGCTCTTTCTTGCTTTTTGGGAGAATTTAGAGCACAGTAGAGAAAGAGGTTCTGAAATTTATCACGAGGGGAATTCTCCAATGTACTGAAGAGTGATGGCTCAAACAGGAAATAAAATAAGCCAATATTATATGTATTATTTTAACATTCAAATGGATTGAATGTGTTTTGTCTGTATGAGGATTTCAGATAGTTATGAAAGATGATTTCTTTCTATGCTAGGCTTTCTAAAGCTCAGACTTCTTGCACTCTCTGACACATATTATCCTTTCTGTTGATGAAATATGAGATTTACAATAAGCTCTACGTTGTTCTTTACACTTTGATGAATGTTACACTTATTCCTAAATTTATGAGCAAATGAAAAACTTTTACAGCTATGGAATAGAAAACAGAAAATAATTTTCTCATTTTAATAACTTTAATTAAATTTTCCTATGTATTGTAGTTTTAACACTCAAGAACAGGAATAGATACACCAGCAAGTAATAAATCAGCCTTGCTGATAACAGCCTCTGTTATTTCCCACCATGTGAATGTTACAGATTTATGTTCTGGTAATTCATCACTCTCCATCCATTATCCTGTGAATAATTTGTTGTGTTTGTAATAACAGATTCTAAAACTGGTTATATTTAAATCCTGGGAAACTGGAAAGGGCATAAATTTGATAGTCAAAAAAAAAAAAAAAAGTCCTGAATATGAAATCAGCTGCAGATCCAAAGTTCCAATTTTTAATTTCAGGGGAAATAAAATGACAACTGGAAGTATTTTAAGTAAATATTAGCCCAGTCTCCTAATGGTTGTAACCTGACTTTCATTAAATTAAATACATTACTTCATTTGGTGTATTTTTGTTATGTGAAAACCTAATCAGCTTTGCTGTCTAAGATCTTTACAATATTTTGTGTCTCTTATGGGCTTTTATTTAATCTCTCTCATAGCATGACTCTGGTGATCAGCCAAAGGATGGACTAGATGATCACAGAGCTCTTTTCCAACCTTAATGATGCTGTGATTCATGTTTCACATGACGTTGAATGTTTAGATTTTGTTACAATTTTATTTTTTTATAACATCAGAACTAGGAAACCATTGAAATGGAAAATGTGTGCTGGAATAAATACTTTAAAACTCTGCAAAAGGGCTTGCAGCTGTGTCAGGGAGGTTTAGGTGGATGGTAGGAAAAGAGAGTGGCTCAGCACTGGAACAGTGACTTTGCCCAAGTTCAGACCTTTCACACCTTAAATCTGAGTTCCACTTTTCTTTCAGTGAGGTCTAAATAAATTGCAGCTTTCCACATTATTTCAATTGTGAAAAGCATCAACTAAACACAAAACTGAAGCAGTCTAATAACACTAAGTGCTGGAAAGCAAATCATCACCTGGTGGAACTTGCCTTGGGACCCAAAATTCCACATTGGGCTTGCTTTGAGCATTGAAGGTGGCAGAGACACTTGAGAACAGTTTCCCCCAGAGATGTGTTTCCTTTTGATGAAAACCCTGAAATGGCAGTGTCACAGCTGCAAATGTGTTATACTAAAGATAAACTCCTTTAAATTTCTTACAGATAAATATCCTGCAATGACACAATTCCAAAAAAGGGATTCTAAGAGCAGGGCACCACATGACCCTCCTCACCCACTCCTGAGATGGGAACTGAGAGAGCCTGAAAAAAACAGACACTCAGAATCTCAGGTGAGAAAGGATATGGCCAAAATAATAAGCATAAAAGAGAAGACACAAATTTGAAAAATAAATTCTATTAAAGGGGAAAAAAATTGATTGCCACAGTAAAAAAACTGGTGAATCTTGTAAAGCAGAAACTATTTTACACATTAATTTTGAATCTGCTTCAAAATGATCTCCTTGTCTGAGACACCTGCTGATGGCACAACAAATACAGGACCAGCAAATGGCAACACTGGCTTTACAGTGATTTTCACAATCAATTTTTTATTGTTGCCATATCTGCAATATAATATAATATAATATAATATAATATAATATAATATAATATAATATAATATAATATAATATAATATAATATAATATAATATAATATAATATAATATAATATAATATAATATAATATAATATAATATAATATAATATAATATAATATAATATAATATATTTTAAATTGGAGGATTTTACAAGACTTGGGAAAAATTTTGAGTATGAAAATCTAAGAGGTGTTCATCAAGACATTACACACTTGCCATAACATTTGTAGTGAAAGCTTAATGCTAAATTCATCACACCTTCTTATACTGGTGTGACTGGCACTGTGGATAATCCATGTAGGAAATACTGAAAAAAAAGACCTGAGGAAAATATATCCCCTGATATGCAGTCTAAAAAAACTGGGGGGAAAAAATATTCCTACAAAAAAAAAGTTACAGACATAGATGTGAAAAATAATTAAATAACTCAAGTGTTAAAGTCTTGCAGAGCATTTGTGGCTTAATTTTTTCTTCTAAAAAAATAAAAAACCAAACAAATGCACAACATTTTGCATGATTGTATCAGTAGAATCACAGGAATCTCTTTGCTGCTTTGGGCAGCAGCTGATCTGAGGTCAGATCAGATTGCTCAGAACTTTATTCAGCTGGGTGGTGAAAACTCCCAAGGGTGAGATAACAGATTTATCTGCTTTGATCCTTGAATTATTGTAGGGCTGTGAAGGAAAGCAATTTTTCCAGACACGTTTCCAGTCACAGGATGTATGAAAATAATTCAGTGGGCCATGCCTAAGCAACACTCTGTGTTTCAGGGTATCAAATCTGGCTCTCAAGGACACCCAGAGAAATTACCACAATAATTTAAATTGCATCAAGTGAAACGTGTATATAAAGCAAGAATTCTTTTCTAAATGAATCCATATAAAAGAATAATTATTTGCAACAGAAAGTGGTCAACAAAACCCTTGCAGTGTTTGAAACTAGACAGCTATGAGCTGGATTTATAAAAATAATGATGTGATAAAAGGTGATAAGGAGATAACATAGGACCTGTTCCTGAAATAAAACCTGCCTGCAATGCTGCCTGTGAAAAACTCAGCACAGGCAGAGTTTGTGCAGAAACAGAAAATTATTATCAATTACATGAGACTAATGTCAGTTTGTTAAATTTTCCCTTTTTATCACTTTATGATACAAGTAGATTGGGTGCTGCTTTAAACCGTGAAATTAGCTGTATTCTTCTCTTTCTTGTGTTTGCATTTCACCAAATCACAGAATTGCTGAGCCCAGAAGCACCACCATGGTCAGCACTAAACCATGTCCTCAGGTGCCACAGCCACACAATTTTTGAGCAGTTCAAGGCTTGGTGGCTCCATCCCTGCCCTGGGCAGCCCATGACCACCCTCTCTGTGAGGAAATTTTATCTAATATCTGATCTAAACCTTCAAATTAAGGCCAATTCCTCCTGTCCTGTGCAGACACACACTGTGCCATTGTTCAGATTTAGAAAGGGATGTTAGCTGCACTAGCCAAAAAGCCAGAATCCCTGCAGTGATACAATTCATCCTGAGAATTAATGATCTCTTCCAGCAGGAGCCTTCAGAGCCAGCCAGCCCACCCAAGTGGGATTAGTGTGTCTCAAAACCCTGAGCTAAGCTCTGAGACTGATCCCTTCTTCCTCCCAACTACCCCAAGGGACCAAACTCCTGCTCCTAATGGCCAGCTAAGTATTTCAGAAATTAATAAATAATATCAGGCCCTCTAACTTTTAAAATATGCAAAATTCAAAGCAACTGGAAAAGGTAAGGCAGAAATTAAAAATTAATTTATGCATTGATTTCTATCTGTCGATTCCTGACTTTCATTTTACCAGTTCAACAGGTGTACATCAATAAATGGAGTCCTAGCCCTTCAGAAAAAGGTAGGAGACTTATTTAATAATAATCTCTAAAAAAATTACATCAGTTTTAATTTTTCTTCATTAGAATCATAATATGGCTTTAAGGACTCTGGGTCTTCAAAATAAAATATGGCAGATTGTAATAAAAGCAAACATTGGAATCCATCTCAAAAATAATGAGAAAAAATTCTTTAGAATTAACTCATAATTAATATTTAGAATTTACAGACTTTAGAATCTTCAAACAAAATATCCAAAATGTGCTTAAGATATCACTGGAAATCTAAAAGGAGACAAAACAAATTTGTAGCCAACCACTACACAGAGAAGTTTATAACAAGGTTCTTTGTTTCCAAATATAAAAATGTTATTCAGGAAATATTGGAGTTTAATAGAGCCAACCACAAAGAATAAAAATAAAGCCTTGTCACTATATATAGGGATGATAAGTGCTATGTTTGTCCCATGGAAAATTTAAGTGCATTTAAGAAGTATTTCTGCATTTCTGGGCACCCCTCTGAAGTTTCTGTTGCCACCTCAGTGCACAAAAATGAGCAGAAATCTCAGTGCCAGGACTGATCACCATCCTGGAGGGTTCAGACAGTGATCTGAATACAGGAGGGAAGAAAACCCTTCCAAATTAATCATGGTTCTCCCTGGCCTAGGCACAGCATTTTAGAAGAAAAGAATAAGCATCTTAGAAGGAAAGAATATTTGTCGCTAGAGGTTTTACTGATAAAGGCATTTCTGACTTTACTCTGCTCCCTGCAGAATCACTCGAGCACAGTGCCAGGCTCTGAGGCACTCAGGTGCTGCTGCAATGCAGGTTCCAGGAGCTGAAATCACTTGAAAGGAGAGGGCTGCAGGACCCCCCAACAGCTTGTGACAGGAGACTTTCTGCTCCAGAGCATCCAATCTGCTTCTCACACCCCTTTCCCACAGCACCTGGCGTGGCTCTGATGCTGCAGCAGAGACAAAGCAGGATTCGTGTCACCACCTCCCAACTTTCCTCCTCTCAAACCACAATTCATTTCCAAATATGTTCCCATTTTTGATGTATATACCTGAAGGCCCACAAACAGAAATACAGAACCACAGACTCACAAAATGGTTTGGTTTGGACCTTATAGCCCATCCAGTGTCACCCCTGCCATGGGCAGGGACATTTCCACTATCCCAGGTTGTTCCAAGCCCCATCCAACCCAACTTTGGACATTTCCAGGGATCCAGGAGCAGCCACAGCTTCTCTGGGCACCCTGTGCCAGGGCCTCACCACCCTCACAGGGAACAATTTCTAAGATATTTAATCTAAATATAAATATATTACTGTCATTAGTAAAAAAAAAAAAAAAAAAAAAAAAAAACCAGCACAGGCTCTTCACTTCCAAAAGTGTAACCCAGATAATTTTCAAAGCTTTTCAGCACAGAAACAAGGAGGTATTTCATCCTGGATAAATTCCAGGCTGCATTATATGCTGTATAGGTAAGCATTTGCTATGGTTTCAGAATTTCTTTAAATTTCAAGAGTTTGTTATTAAGGTCGTGCAAACTGTGGGAAGACATTCGTAGCCAAAGATGTAGACTCAAAAATTGTCACACATCCAAAATTTGCTTTGCATTATTGCCAATATTGGATAGCAAAGATTATTTTTCAAAGACCATAATTTCTTTTCTGAAAATTAAAATTGCTTCATTAAAGAGAATACAATTAAATATAATTATTTTCAATAACATCATTTGCTGACTTTTTTTCATGTTTTTTTCTGAATGGTAATTCTCTTTCCAAGTGAGAATATCTGTATAACAACAAACACCAAAACAAGAATCCTTTGAATTTCTATTGTCACTAAACAAATGTTTTGGCTTATCTGCACATTCAAAATAATATTAAACCTTTGTTCTTTCTTGTTAATACTCCAGTTCTATAATATCACCCATTAGTAACTGAAGGGGGAGAGACTAAACCATAAAAATAACAGAGGTCTTACAGAGGATGGAGAAATTAAATACATAATGCAACTAAATGGAAAAAAACATGAAATAGCCCTTCCAGGCTTTGCATTTCACATCCCTGTCATCCACTCTTCAGAAATCTCTTTGTTTTATACTACCTGGAACACATTTTGGGCAGTATGTTTTAGCTGTATATTGTATCTTCTCTGTAACCTCCTCATACCTAAAGAAAATTGGATTAAAATTAAATTAAATTACATTAAATTAAATTAATATATATAAAATAAATAAATAAAATAAAGAGAGCTGCCCCTGCAATCATATGGTTTTGTCACAGCTACAGCAGAATACCAAGTCATTTAAAATATAATATCTGGTAATTTTACTGGAATCGCAGAGAGGAAAAAGATGTGTTTCCTGTCTTTTTTTTTCAATGCAAGTAAATAAAAATTAGTTTTAAAATAAAATCCACATGCACAAATATAGGCATTATCTTCTTAAATAAAACAGCATTGCAAGGGTGAACTTACAAGAGCTATATACAACTTTATTAAAATAAAGGACATTGCTGTGCACATTTCTTCAATATTTCACTTCATTCAGTGAGAATTAATTGTGAGAATCCTCTCAGGAAGGTAACTGAAACCCAGCTGGTCCAAAATACTCTTGGAGGCACAGCCCTCATTTCAGAGCATGGCTGCCATGCATGCATTTCTTGTTTTCTGTGGTCTCTTTATCCTGAATTGTGAGATAGGCTGCACACCCTGCAAGATACGCTGGAAATATGATAGTAACACCCAAGATACTTCATGTATACATGTATTTATTCTTGGATCTGTGTTCTTTAATATCTGTGTTGATACTAAAAGGAAAAGTCAATTTTATTCTGCTTTGTTAATAAGAAATATCAAGAGACTTCCCCTTCTGTATTACAGTTTGACCTTTTAACCTCTTATGTACTATTTTTTCAATTAGTCTATACTATAAAATAATTTTCATTATTTCTTAATCATAAGCACCATTTTTTTTCTAATTTTCTAGTTACTAGAGGCAGAGGAAACCATCCTTTACTGATTATCTGGTCTTGGCTCAAGCTAATTTAGTAACCAATGCAGACAGTGATGATGTTATTATGGGATGGTACATTGAAATGGGAGGAAAAGAGCCAAAGAGAAAAACATAGCATCTTGATGAAGACACCATCTTTTTGGTTCAGGAAGGACACTATTTAAGTTTTCACTTGTTTGTCTTTTCTCAACTGAGAATAAAGCAACTAAAGTAAGTAAATATTTTGACTTTGATTAATATGGAAAAACTATTTGCATTTGTGTAGTGGCTTTTAAAATATAAAATAGCATTAAGGTCTTAGAAAAGTTTTGAGGTGTATATAGGCCCTGTGGCTGAATCTCTCCATCCACCACTGGAGTGAAACTACTACTGACATGAAATATGAAAAGTGTTTCAGTTCATGGCAGCACAGTCAGGCACAGGAAAAGAACCAAAGCTTCTCAGTGTAGAGACAAAGGGGAAAAAAAAAACATTAATGGAAATTGAGCCAGGCTTTGGGGCTCCCATCCCTTTAACATTTCTGTGCCTTTTGGGTTGAGCAGTGTTAAAGGAAACCCTTTGGCCAAGACACTCAGACAGGTTACAGGTCGTATATCTTCCAGTCATGTGTGATTATTTTTATAGATAGATCTTTTCCAACTATATAAACACTTGTTTTCTCTCTCTATTATAAGAAATAGCTGCAGTGTTATTGTTATTACAACTATTACAGCAATAGGTCAATGGTAATGATTTTTACCCCATCTTTTGCAATTTGGTTATTGGTAGCTTTATTCATAAACCCACACTGAGTAACTTGCTGAGCTGTTTTCAATTCCTGGTGTCTCAGACATCAGTTCCCTTCAGAACTGAAGAACAGCATTTTCTCACCAAGAAACACGGTAAGACTTCCTCTGCATTCCCAGGAGATATTCCTCCCTGCTGGCACGTGGAAGAAGTGGGTTGTCCATGCTGCTCACTCTTCCCAGGAGCAGCAGCTGGCACTGCCCAGGTGCCCAAATGCTTCCTTCATCTCTTATATTCCAGATTCTTCCATCCCAGCAGGTACACTGGAGTCCTTTGCACTCAAGTCCAGTGTGTCAGATTATATCTTTTTCTGACTCAAGTCCAGTGTGTTGGCTTATCTATTTTTCAGCCTGAACACAGAGGGAGCCTATTAAAACACATTTTGTTTAAATCTTTAAACGTGCTGGAGCAGTGGTAGTTTAAAGAAATGGAGGCTGCATGGCCCCAGGACTTTTTTCACATGTCCTGCCACTGTGATGCAAATAGCATAAGTGCCTAAAAAGACATGGCCCAGCTGGGCATGTTAAGAGGCATGAACACTCAGTGGTTTAATAAAGCCCCAGTTCTATTACTGGCACCAGAGGCGAGGTCAATTTAGGAAATGCTGTCGCTGATTCACAGCCTACTTCTTGCTCCTTGCTTTGATGAGAAAACACAGTATGGCTAAAACTGGAAGTGAGACCTTGCAGTGAAGCTCACATTGCATTTTCTAACAGTGTTTATCTGGTTCCTGGCTATACTTGCTGAAAACAGGCTTTGACTTTTTATGATGTCCACTGTTCATTGCCTATTTCCTAAACAAATATCTGCTCTGAAACCTGAAAGCTAAAGAAATACTTTTATGTGATTCATTTCTATCCTGCAATCTAATCCCACCAAGGCACAGGGAAATGCCTAAATATCTCTGAAAGACACAAAATACAAGTGGCTTTGAGGACACTTCCAAAATAGAGCATTTAATGAAGAATGCCCTGCTTTGAACTGTCAGGATGCCCTGAAGCATAGAGATTTTATATAGAAAAGCAGCAACTAAAGCTCTACATGCCTTGAAAGTAAATTCTTGAGACTTTTCAGGAAAAAAGCTGGTTAAATCTTCTGCCAGGGAATGGGAGGCTGATTTAGAGGCAGCTGAGTTAGTCAGCTGAATTCTACATCTCATACAGATTATTACTGTGGATACACATCCCCCTATTTATCGATTTCCTGGATTTAATTTCCTTGCTTTATTTATTGGTGATGAACAAGCCTTCACACCATGAGAATTGTTAGTAGGGAAGGTGTTAGGCCAGTGTCAGGTCTAAGGAGGTGACAGAAAAGGAGAGTCACAAAAACAGACTTTGCATAAGACACTTGAGGCACTTGTAATTGCAAATTGAGTAAAAAAACCCCAATTTATTTGCAATGTAATAACTTTTGGATGAGGAGAAGGGTTATGCTTCAACAGGTAAAGTCCTTGAATGTTGCAGACTGACATCATCTCCCAAGGAAAGCAAAACAAGAGCCTTTACATGAGTGAGAGGGGTTCTTAATGTAGGATGAGCCTGGCTAACCCCAGATGTACCCATGGGATTTGGGAAAAGGCACTATGGTGCATTTGCAGAGGAGTCAGAGAGCTGGACATCCATGGAATCATTGAAGCAAGGAATCACTAAGGTTGGAAAAAACCTTTAAATAGAGTCCAACCACCAGCCCAGCACCACCACCATGCTTACCACTAACCTTTCCTCAGGGGCCACATCCATATGATTTTGAACACTTCCACCATCTCCCTGGGTAGCTTATTCCAATGTCTTACAACCCTTTCTGTGATTTTTTTTTTTTTCCTAACAGCTAATCTAAATCTCTCCTGGTGCATCTTAAGGCCATTCAAAGAGCTGCTGTTGCTGCTTGCAAGCAAATCAAATCCTCTGCCATGGTATCAAGGTTCATTATTCCTTGCACAATAGAGGGGACTTGAAAACAGAAAGAAAATAAAAAACAAACTAATGAAAACTTATTGCAGAAAGAGTCATTAACTGCTTAAATAAATGCAGTTTCTAAGCTTATTACATTAGAACACGTCATTTTTACTGACTTGAAAATGTGTGGAGCTGCTGCAAACTACTGCTGCATCCCCATAAAAGATAAAGAGAAAGGGATTTTATAGGCTCACAAGTGTGCTTACCAGGGGCTAGAAGGAAGAAAAAGAGCCAGTCAGATGAAAAAACTAAAAACAAAATTAAAAAAGCATGCATGTTTAGGGTAAAGAAAAGGATCATCTGCTATGCAGATAAGATGTTTAAAGCCCAATCAAATTCCTCTACTGCAAATGTCCTTATTCATCAGTTTGCTTATTTCTATTTTTCATGGAAAGATATTGATAATTACTGATAATATTGATAGGCTCTCCAGCCTACCAAAAACACACAGAACTTGTTTTCACTTATGAGGCCAATTTTTATGCAATAAGGTGATGCAGCACTTTTCTTTCCTTCCCACTGTGGGGTCAGTTCTGCAAGATGAGAGATCTTTCCTTTAGCCCAACATTGTTTGAAAGGAAACCAAAGGAATGAGATTGTTTAGTTATGGCCCCTTTTTCTCTTTACTGTGTCCCACAGGTGAGGAATGTGGGAGGAATGTTTTCCCCCTACAGCCTAGAGCCTGGATCAGAGCTCTCAGCTAGAAAGGGTAGAGCAGCAACTTTACCTGATATCTGAAAAACATTCAACAAGCTCCTAGAGACACAAACTCCTGTGTAATTCTCAGAAGGGGCAACAAATGGAATGGAAATATAATGGAAAAACACTGAAGTTATTTACAGTGGTGATGAGCTGCAAGACTCACAGACATTAAAGTATATAACCCATTACACCATTTCTCAGTTTCTACTGGGAAAAAAAAAAAGAGGAAAACATCATGTGAATTTCCTTGCTTGACTGGGGACAATTATTAGTGAGCTGTGACAATACTCTCTAAAAGGCAATTTGAATATGCTTTTAATCATGAGCTCATTGACAGGTGGAAAACTGCTTTAAATGAAGGTGAGATGTCCAAGGCAAATGGTGTTTTATATTTTGAGTAAGCTTCATTGCTTTTTGCAGCACAGATTGAAACCAAGGAAAATCCAAAGCCTGTAAACAGCTTTTCTTCTCATTTAAAATCTGTATATTTTCATCTCAACACCAGGATAAAATATTAAATTTAGCTGGAGGAGGACTGATAACAAATTCTAAAGCTTCAGAGGAAGAGAGAGAATGAAAGGGAAGATGAAAAATATCTTAAAACCTTGTTTCTGCAGAAATTATAAATATTAGCAGTTGAACAGTGGGAGTCATAGTGATATATTAATTCCTCCCAGGTCAAGGGCTCCTATAACAAACCTGCTGATGTGTCTGAGTGAAGTTCAATACTTGTAAGAGGTTGAAAGTTGATGATGATTCAAAATCAAAATATTTAACCTGTGAAATATTCTACTGCAAACTGGCAGCTGATAGACCCTTGATTTGCTTTTCTCCTGCTGTAGCTGAAGTTAAAGGTGAAACTCTCCCCACCCAGGCTGCAACTTGAAACCCAACACAAGCTGTCTAAGAAATAAAATGCTTTTTGTTTCTGACTCTTTGGTTTCTGTTTTTCAGTAAAACCCCTGGATTATCTCTGGCTGGGATTCTTACCAGGACAGAAAGCATTTTGAGAACTGAGATTGACTTTCTACTCTTTCCTTTCCCCACAGCACCTCTCTCAGCAGTGCCCTTGAAACACAACTGGATCCAGAGGAGGGAGTCTGCATGTGCTGCCAAGCTTGCTCTTTTGATGGTTTAGAATGATTTTTTTAAATAGTTTGTCACTTTCAAAAGTTCTAAATGAGCCAACTAATATCAAAAAATAGACAGTGAATTTATAATATTAATATTAGGAGGGACAAAAAAAAAAAAAAAAGCAATTAATTACATGTTACTCTCCTAAATGTATTTCCTTTATCTGTCCTGCCACACATTTCAGTGCAAGTATGGGAAATGATCATGGTTTAGCAGGCTGTTTTTCCTGTGTTTTCTGCATCCCACCTCCAGCTGGGGTAGAGTGGATGGTTCACAGATGGGTGGATTAACATCTACAGAGCATCTGGCAGGGAATGCAAGCCTTTGAGGTATTTAGCCTCCCTGGAAGCTGAAGGCATTCAGCACTCAACCAAGAAGGTTTAATTGTGCAATGCTTTACCATAGAAGCAAATTTCTTCATTGTCCAGTTGGTCACCAGTTTAAAAATAGAAATATGAGCACTCACAGCCCTGTCAGGTTTATGTTAGAAAACAGCTGTCATGGTTTCTCACAGAAATATTCACATAGATATTTCTCCTTCTGCTACCTTCTAACAGCATATTCCACAGATCTAGCTGTGCATTATCTCTTGTGCTTTTAGATATCCTGCCTTCTGGTTTTAGTGATGTACCTGGAATCCTGGAAGTGTTAAAGGATGGGGCTTGGAGCACCCTGGTCTAGTGGAGGGTGTCCCTACTCATGGCAGGGGGTTGGAAAAGGGTCTTAAAGGGGCTAAAGGTCCCTTCTGGCCCAAACCATTATAGAGTTCTACAAGAGGATTCTGTGGCTTACACTAGAAGCACGTGGAATGATCCCATGAATTTGGCAATGCTTTCCCTGGAATGATCCCATGAATTTGGCAATGCTTTCCCCTTGAAGCAAGAAGGGCAGAAGGCTGACAGACAGGTGGAGCTGCACACTGATGTGTGTGGGAAGTTTATGCAGTATTTTCCATGCTCAGCAAACCATTCCCATCTTCCTCATGGTTTTTGTCATTGATGCTGTGCCCCAGAGCTATGCAAATATATTATTGTACAGAACCATCCTGCAGAATATCAGCACCAGTGGATTGAGGTGGAAGAGACCTCACAGACCACCCAGTTCCATCCCCTGCCATGGGTAGGGACACCTTCCACCAGACCAGCTTGTTGGGGTCCTGTCCAATATGCCCTTGAGCACTTCAAGAACAATTTAATCAGTTTTGGCAAGCTAACACATAATAGACAATATCAAAAGGCAGTGGACACATCACATTTTCCAAATTGAGAGAGCACTGCTGCTTTTCAGATGAAATATTAATTTCCCAAGAAATTCCTGGATCACATTTTCTTAACCTTTATCCTTGTCTTCTCTCCTGCCTCTGTGATATCTGAAATACATCACTAACTTAATGCCACAATTACCCCCTTGAAGGCAGAAAAAGGCACAAGACAATAAAAACATGAGTTTTGGCACAGCTTGTGCCAAACTACAGCTTTCATTTACAAATCCAGGAGATGGGATACATTTTTATGCAGTGAGATCACTGTGCACCATATGAATAATATTCTGACTGAAGATAACATGCAAAACAAAAACAAACTGACATTTTGATAGAACACAAGCAAATGCTTTGCTTTGGAAAAATGCGTGACCACCCAGGAATAAATTTTGCATCAAAACTGGGGTTTAGTTGACTCATTTTAAAAAGATATTTCTAAATCTATGGCATAAAAACATGATAATAACTCAGCCTTTTGAGCAGTCTGTACAAACTGTCATTTTTTCACTGCAATTTTTTCACAAGATTGTGGGAAACCTGTATACCAGCTTTTATGAAAGGGCACATGAAAATATTTAGGTGTTTCCCACTATACCTTCTTGTAGTTGTTCAGTGTAGTTTCTTTGTATTATCCAAGCAGGAAATTTCCAGGAGAAGAAAGACATCCCACCTTCCACCTGAGCTTTTTTTTATTTCTGTCTCTGTTCACAGTTGGCAGCACTGCTGGCACTCCAAGGGTCATGCAGGTTTCTGTGCACCATAAATGCCACTGGAAAGGTACTGAGTCCTGTTTTACTACATCTGCTACCAAGCCCACAGGTAACCTGGCCTGAGCAACACCAGAAATTCAATTTTCACTTTTCATTTATGGCTTAAATCTTATACAGACACAATTTAAACGAGGCAGATGTGATCAGAGGGGGCTGTGAGGACACGTGCTCACCCAGCTCTGACCCCTTGGCTTGGTTCAGGATTTAAACCCAGGAATTTGGATTGGGTGGGTTCAGGGGAGGAAGGTTTATTAGGATGTGAGCTGTGATGAAAGGCACTGGGAAAGTAGGAACAGGGGCTGACCAACAGCAGCAAGGGAGTGTTAGGCAAAATGTCCCTGGTGAGGCACAAATAGTTGCTCTGCCTGTGGCAGGATTTGTCCCAGGATACTATATGGAGAGAAAAATGGGCAGGCTTAGATGATTTTGCTGTGCTTGGTCCCATTGCAGCTCTTCTGGAGAGAATTACCAGAGGGAGGGTCTTTCCTCTATCCAAACAGACATAGATCCACCTTCATCTTAGAGCACTCAGCTTTCCAAAGGCATTAGAGAAGTTTCCTAGCCAAAATCTCCTGAAGAAGCCTCTAGTGGAAAAAAAAATCCTCTAGTGGATAGCTAAAAGGCAGGAAACAAATATAGGGGGAAAATGATGGGTTGTGCATAAGGGAGAATATTATTGCATCCCACATGGATCTCACTTGTTCAGCATATTCTGAAATCATCTGGAAAATGGTGAGAGTAATGAGGTGAAAATGTCAAAATTCAACATTTTAAAAATGCAATAAAGACCTTCAGCTGAACTGAATAATTCCTCAATGGATTGTTCATTCACAAAGAGTTTTATATTTAAACTGTTCAGTATTTGAAGCCTATTTTTAACATGGGAGAATATTTCTTCTCCAGCTCCATTTCTTCACATCTACTAGGTTTGCTGAAGAAATAGTCAAATTTTGATGGCAATTACAAAAGCCACTTGCCAACCTTCTCCACCTTCTTGAAGAACTGAATTTGCATCGTTCCTCTTATTCACATTTTTTCCCTTTCACTGACCATCTCCAAGATTGTTAAGAGCTCATGCTGCAAAATCTTGATCTTGTTGTCCAAGTGGATCAAGGAGAGAAACTTTCCTGGAGTGACTTTATTGCAGTTGTCACTGCCAGCAAGCAGATATTCAAAGGGTGAACACAGTGAAGGAACTGGATGTGAACTCTTAAAATTTGTCTTGCCTGTAGTGCTTTATTCATATTTGTTGACTCCCATATTTTAACACACCAAAATACAAACACATGATGACAGCCCCCAGCTGTCTCAAAGTGTCTCAAATGATTCATAGGGAAGAAGTGAGAATCAGATAACCCCCATGTGATGCTTCCAGTGAGGAATGCAGTGTAAATAGTGGAGGGAAGGTAAGTTCAACGTGCACTATTATAAAACATGGAAAATGCAGCAGCTGCTCTCTTTGCACAGACTGTTCCCTCATTTCTAGTGACAGGGTGATGATCTGTGGGCAAGAAGCATCACTGTTTTAGATTTCTATATCCTTATGTTTTAAGGTCAAGAGGGACTGTGGAATTCATCTGATCTGATCTAGTGCAGTGCAGGGCAATGAGTGGGGCCTCACAATTTGTCTAGTAAAGATTCCTCCTTCCCCTGTGAGTGAATGATGTTATCCCAGGAACCATGGCTGAACAGCAGGCTCCCTCTTAAAGTCCAATCATAAATGAACTCTTACTTGCAGCTAAAAGGCATTAAATATAGTGATGGAGTTCAATAAATGCCTACAAATCCTTCTGTGGCCAGGTTACATTGGAAACTAATATTTATTGGATAATCCATAGTAATCCTTTGTTCCTTTAAGCTTCTAATTTTTGGGATAAACTTCCTTCTTCTCACTTTTAATCCAGGGAAAACTTTAACCAGGCCTTTTTTGTCTGTACTTCACCATCATCTGTGGCAAGAGCTTGTGTGAAGCTGTTTTAGAAACACATCTGCAGCTCATATCTCACAAAGCCATCACATGGAAACCAGATCCTACTTCTTGGTGGGTGAAAGAATTGGACAGTATGTCCTTAAACCTTCCATCCATCACTTTGCATTTCCTTCTACGAAGACTAAAGAACGCCTTGAGTAGAAATCACACCTGCAATACACATAAGACACCACAGTACACTGAAAATCCCACCAGCACTGTAAAATCAAGGACTAAACCTTGCAAGGTTATGGATTTGAAAAAGATAAATCCATCCCTCTGTGCTAAGAGAAGTGAAACTTGTTCATCATAAACTCTATTTATAATCACCATTACTGTCTCCTAATATGTTTTTCATTTCTAGATGATTCACATGAGAAAGCACACATACAGACCTGTGGGAAACATCCCCCTTAAACCTATACAAAAGTTAAATTTCAAATGGGAAAGGTCAAACAAGTTCAGATTGAGCAAAAATGGTGCTCAGCTAATTGCAACACCCTTTACCCTTGCCACAGCACCTGGGTACATTTCCATGGATTCCTTCTGACAGATTCCTGTGAGGCAGGAAATTGGTTTTATCTGTGGCAAAGCAGGCTAAAGGATTTGTGCATAGTCACACAATGAATCTATAAGGAAAAAGGGATTTGGGCAGAAGTTTTTTCAGTTGCAAAAAGCACTCTAAGCCCTGGACTCTGAATCTGTTTCAAACAAAGGTGTATAAGCTTAGTCACCCGTATTTTCTCAGTTAACAGTTAGTTCTGAGTCCCTTAATGAACTGTATAAATCAGCGTTTTTCTAGAACTTAATGCAGGAAAATCTGAGCCTATTCTTTTAAATCCACAGAGCTAAATCTCTCAGAATACACACATATACCACTGCCTATTTTTTCATCCCATAAAGCAGATGTGTTTGAGCCATACATAAAGGAAACACAATGGAAAATCCTGAAGATAATACAGTGGAGCATCCTTTGTCTGCAAGAAATGAACAATGAAGCTGGACAAGGGTTTTTCTGCTTTTAAACTCTTTTCAATAGGAAAATGCTTTTTATCAGTTAGAAGTAGAGGCATGTCTTGGTTTGAAAGACAGGTGTTTGCTAAGGAAGGCAAGGGCCTTTTTTGAAATGGAAAATGTAAATCCCGTATTTCCAAATTATTATAATTTTGCAATTAAGGAGCTCTCAGGCAAAGATATGGGAATAGGAATAACAGTTCTTTACTAGGAAAATTAAAATAAAAATACAGTAATAGAAAACAACAAAACACTGACAGAGAGGGAGGGAAGGGAGGGAGGGAAGGGAAGGAAGGAAGGAAGGAAGGAAGGAAGGAAGGAAGGAAGGAAGGAAGGAAGGAAGGAAGGAAGGAAGGAAGGAAGGAAGGAAGGAAGGAAGGAAGGAAGGAAGGAAGGAAGGAAGGAAGGAAGGAAGGAAGGAAGGAAGGAAGGAAGGAAGGAAGAATTTAGATTAGTAAATTCATTAGACTGGATTAGAGTGCAGTGATTCAGTCAGATTCAGTCAGAAGTGACCTACAGTAATCACCTTTATTTATTCCCAAGTATTGCCATAATTACCTCATTCCAGGATGAATATAGCACTGAGCAATGCTGCTTACTGACTCGTGCAATAATGGTCAGAAGAAGTGTGATAATATTTCTACAATACAAAGAATTTGTTTGGTTGATGTGATCTTTTATATTCTTAAATAAATCAAAGTATAGAAATTTTTAAAAATTAAAATCTAAACACAAACAGGTGGAATACAGGTCTCTCTGGAGGGTAGCTGAAATTAAGATTTTAATTACTTTTTGATCAGAATTGTGACTATTCACAATCTAAACCTCTACAGAATCTCACAATTTCTTTGCTTTTGCTAGTCATTGCACCATATTAAGTCCACACTTTTTGATGTCTTTATAGTGAATTAGATAATTCCAAAAATAACAGCAATAGCAATGAAAAATCATTTAGGGGAGAATTATGTGTAGTTCATACAGAAACATTTAACTCTCAACAAGTCAATCTTTCAAATGATTGCCTAAATGAAATAATTTTGAGAAAAATTTTCATGTGCTTTCTGAATTAAATCTTGTGAAGAGAATGGTTTATCCAGTTCCACCCCCTGCCCCTTCCTCTAGACCAGGTTTCTCCAACCTGGCCTTGGGCACTTCCAGGGTTGGGGCAGCCACCACAGGCTCTGGGCAATGTCTTCCATCCAATCTACACAAAGGAAGTTGTGGGGATGCTGTAATGATTAAGTAAAGCCTGCTAATGCTCTTTCCCTCACAAGAACAGCACCCTCTTCTGCTGGATTTACTCCCTCGCTAAAAGCCAGGTTTTTTTAAAGTTAACCAAAGTGATAAGAAGCAGCTAGGGGAAAAGATTGCCTTAGAAATTGAGATAGATAGAAAGCCAAAGCCTGTCTTGGGTCAAACCTGGCCTTCCAGCTGTTGTTCCTAAGAGGTTTGGGAGATCTGGAAGCCAGATGGGCAAGCCTTGCTCAGAGGGGTCCCTCTGCTCAAAACACTCTCTCTGCATCCAAGTTTGCAGTTTAATTTCAGTAATAGTCTCAACTGCTTTTTAATTACACACACACCAGAATTTTTGAGTAAGTTTTTCTTTCCCCTCCAAGGACACCTTGTGACCACTGCAAAAAGTGTCAAATATAGGTATAAACATCAGAAAGGAGCTGCAAAGCACTGCAGAAACTCTGCAGTTTGTCTTAGAGACATGCAGCAGCTTCCCGACAGCTTGGCTTTGACTTCAATTTTCTTTCTCCCCGTGCCAGGCACCATATGCTGACTGTTTCACTGAAATGACACTTAACCTGCAAGCCTGCAACAGAGAGGCTATATTTAAATTCAACTGTTAGGTGAAAGTGTGTTTTAGAAAAACCTCCAGGAAGCAGCATCCAGATGGTTACAGTGAAGAATCTATATCTAGGGATTTGGGGGAGAATAACAGGTTACAGCAGCATCACTTCTGAAGCTGTGAGTATATAGTGAGATTCCCTTTCCTTTCAGGAAATAATTTCATTGCATAATGCAGGGTTTGGGGTTCATCAGCTTCACTATTTGGAAGAAAGGAACTATTTCTCTCTGTGTATCAGTCTCAATTTCTTACTTGAAGTTAACCCAACAAAGCAAATAGAAATGTTAATTCATTTGTTTCAGTGTTTTGTCAGTATAACTTTACTTTTAAATGGCAGAAAGACACCAGAGGAAAGTTCTTTAAGTGTTGGAATTATCAGCATTGAATATTTGACATTCTGAATTAGGTCATTCCCAGCATTTTAGCCTGTTCCATAAAGGGAGACATGGCAGACAGGGAGCTGATTATGTTTTCCAGATTTCCAAAGGAAATGTCAGTTCTGACAGTACCTAAAGCAGTTCAACAAAGCTGTGGCATTGGCAAAATTTTTTACTTCAGTTTTTTGGGGGAAATGCTTTAGAGTACCTGAAGGTATTTATGAATTAATTTTGAAAATTTCTTTATTCTGGCTCATGACCCACTACAATTTTCAAATCAGTTTTCAAGACTGAGAACAGATGAACATGCAAAAATCCACAGGTTGATCATACACTCTTTAGAGAAGGAGAATATCTGAGCTCCAGACTCTGATGTGACACCATATATTTCCATTTTACACATTTTTTTGAAGCAAAAAGAAGAAACAGGTGTGAATCAATGCTGTTTTCTGAGACATTTCCAGAGCTCTAACTCCCCAAAGTGAGCTCACACTTCACAGGGCTGTGTTTAGCTTGCTGTTGATGTGATCATAGTGATTGCAAGAAGCCATTAGTCTAAATTTGTGTAAAACATCCCTCAAAATTGCTTCCCTGCATACCCCTCTGCACACACAAATGTGATGTTAACACATGCATGCATGTGTTACAAAGGGTATTCAGGAATATTTCAGGTATTCAGCTAATTTCAGAGAAGTCCAGAACTTTCTTACATTTCCCCAAGGGCACTGTAGAAGTAAATATGAAGGCAGGATGCTCTCAAAGCTCACCTAAAGCATCCTGAGAAAAACACTCTCTGGAAAAATAAAGTTACACCTCTAAAGCTTGATTGAATTGACCAGCACTCCTGTCTGACCTGGTTAGTCCCCAGCACAGCACCAATCACACACAAATCAAACAAATCTACTGTCCACACATTTTCTTAGCAGAAGTCTGGGACACCTCAGTTTTGCTCTTCCCAAAAGATCTGACCTTCAAAATTCAGTTTAAGAAAGCTCAAGATAAATCTTTTAAGGCTGGTCTCAGCTAATGAGGCATGGCATGTTGGCAGAGCACTTTCTTTTTGGCCCACATTGGCCTTATGAGACACACTCTGTGCAGAGGACAGGTTTCCTTTTGCTTGTGCTTCAGGGTAAGGCAACCCCCAGACCTGCCACTGATGCACCCAGTTATTCAGCTGTGCCACAGATCCATCACTAATCCAATTTACAAATGAGTATCCATGTAAGGAATGGCCCAGCTCATTTTCATTCCGTGCAAGAACAGAGATTAACTTTTTAGTGACAATTATAGAAGAAGAAAAATATACCTTATGAGGAAATTTTGCTGTGAGATCTCCAGCCAGGCTGCCCACAGTCCCCTCTACAACTAGCACAGCTGAATCCATCTCCAGAGCCCATCTGGCAAAACTCAGAGCCAAAACAATCTGAACACAGATTCACTAACATATATAGAAAAGATTGTTGCACTGTCTTTTAGCTGCTGTTATTCTTGGTGGGGGGGTTTAATTCCTCTTTCCCACGTGGGAATTTCTTTCTAAAGACTAGAACAAGAGGTGCATGACTCTCTCCTGCCTTTGTTCTCCTGCACTGTTAATGAAAAATGCTTCCTACCCCCTTGGTATGGGATGCATTACAGAGCACAGCCTCTAAAATACCAGGAGGTATAATCCTGTTAAATATGTCACCTATTCACACAGGTTTCCACTAATGACAGTGGAACCATCCTGGTTGATATGAAACTGGTGAGCCATCTTTCCAGCACAGCAATTACTCTCCTTAGGTACCCAAATAAACAAATGTTTGAAGGACTGAATCCTTCTGAAAATAGGAGCTTCTTTTGAAAATCTTTCTGAATGCTAATGCTGAGCTGTACAGAAAATGTCAGTGATTGACTAGTGAAAAAACCAGCACTTGAACAGCATATTTAATTGATAAGGCATTAGCCTCAATGACATTTAGAGAACATCAAAGACAGAACATATCTGTATCATGAGGAATATGAAGCAAAAAATGGAACTTCAGCAGAATGATCCAATTCAATTCAATGAGCAACAGTAGTTAGGATAAAAAAAATGTTATGCAGTAAGTTTACTCATCCTCTTAACTTTATTTGTGCAGCCTGAAATTGGATTCCATAGAAATGCAAAGTTTTACAGATTGCTGAGATCTGAACCTTTATCTTTCCTTGCAGACTATTTGTATTACTCTACTTTTCTTTGAATCACAAAGCTATTAAACTGTTAGAGCTTATTTAAAATGTGGCTATATTTCTATCAATGGACCCAGATAGCTGAATTACAGTTTTTAATTATGCTTTTTTATAGTTTGGATATGCTTACTTAGAAATATTTGAAACAAAAATATGCAATTAAAGAGCTTTTATTGCTGCTGATTGGTGAGTTGTGTCTATATTGACAGCAAGAGGTGGCTTAGCATATAGGAGAAATTACATGGGCCACTTTCTATTAGTGACTAATACAAAAATCATAGCCAGCTTTTCTTAGTGCTTTATCATTTAATCAAGGCATGTGAAAATGTAGCATGCCATGTTACATACAAGATACAAGAATATTTCACACTTGAGTAGCACCCATCCTACAAAAGCAGTTAAATGCATGATTGGAAAATCAGAATTTATGTTATTCATCTGACTAACTTCTCCAGTTCAGCAAAAGCAGATCTGGTCAGTCTCCATTCCATAATATTCAATGACTTTTCCCATTGCAGACTGCAACTGTGGGATGGCCATAGCACAGGGGACAATTAAAGTAAAACATAATTTAAAAAAAAGTAGGAACAAGCACTGCAGTAAAACAGCAAATGTGAACTCCATTTGCTTTACAGGGTATTATAGATAGAGAGAAACATGTTATATTGAAATTTCACATTTGAAATTTAAAAATCATCCTATACCATCAAATAGACTTGGCACCAGAGTGGAAAGAGACACAGAATGAACCTGATTCTTTCACAAATAGCACCACCCTGACAAAACTTACACAGCATGACATGAGTACACCAGAAAAAAAATTACAAAAAGGAGATGTTCATAATGAATAATTATTTTCTTCCAGAAATTTAATTTGTCCATTTAAGGTTATCAGTGTTTTAAAAATGGATGAAAACAGAAATTATTTCAAACTACTTCAGAGGGAGCACAGTGTGTGTGTCTACCATCCTCTCAGGCTCAAGACTGGTTCCAAAATCTGCACACACGTATTCACACACATTCTCAAAGTTTTATTTCTACTTAGCAAACAATTATATAACTGACTTCAGTGAAAAGGATTCTTTAAAATTTTATTTGATATGAAAAAGGTCTGGAAATTCCTTAGAGAAATCCTATAATCATTGGCACCATGACCCCCAGGGCCCTTCCCAGTGTCTGCCCCAGCCTGGAGCTGCAGAGGTTATTGTGGGCAAAGTGTAGGGAGGTGACACTTGGTCTTTTCTACCACCCTCACACCCATCAATCCAGCCTGTTTGGGTCCCTCTGCAGGGCTTTTCTTACTCCCCAGCACCTCAACATTTCTCTACTGCACACAATAGCAGTTTTCATAAAAAGTAAGTGTCTAGTCCTTGAACACCCTGGTGCTTCTGGCTGTGAGGAGCATGGCTGTTCCTCACTTCACAGCATGGGAATCAAACCTCCACAGTACTGCTCCAAATTCCACCATTTGCTATCAGTGAGGCAAACATCATCACTCTTTATATTAGAAAGGAGTTAAATAAATCCCAAATCCTAATCCTTTTGCTGGATTAGTCTCAGCATCAAGTCCACTCTGGACACACTTAAACTTTTATATATTTCCCTCTGTGTAGAGCTGTCAATTTACAATGGAGATCAATATAACATTTCATGGTAGTCTACACTCAGAAATTTCTGTAGTTTGTCAGCTCAGCCCCCCTGCTTTAACTAGAAGTGGATTACTTCATCTGAGACAGAGAGTTTAATGCCCCACAAGACTAATTCACTATGTCATCTTTGCATAATGTTTTTACAGAGATAGAATGACTCCTGATTTTCAAAATCTGGTAATAGCCAAAGGGTAAATAATGCAAGTGTCTTTGCCAGAGGCATTTGTAATGTGAAGTCATTACTTTTCAGCATTGACTAGAAGGCATTACCAAAACTCGTGGCAGGATAATTTAATTCAGCAAGCAGAAGACACAGGGACTGTTTTGATTCTGATTTATATATTGTAGGCCACCTTCCAGAACATTTTGCTAAGACCAAAAAGGCAAGATATTCAGTGATGTATCTCATGAAATTATAAAATATGAACTATATTGATTAGTAGAAAATGTGCAGAGGAAAACCTTTGATATTGTCTGACTGCCTGAATAATGAAAGCCACCCAGCTTCTTGCATTTTTTCTGAAAATCATAAAAATAAGAATGTTTTGGGTTGGAAAAACCTTTAAAGCTCATCCAGTTCCTACCCCTGGCCATGGGCAGGGATATCTTCCACTATCCCAGGTTGCTCCAAGCCCTATTCAACCTAGTCTTGGACATTTGCAGGGATGGGGCAGCCACAGCTTGTCTGGGCAAGTTGGTTCTACCAACTCAAACCATTCTGTGATTTTTATTATTTTTATGACTTTTATGATTTTTATGATTCTGTGGTGCTTTTTCAAGTCAGTGGCATTAGTGGTCCTTACCACTAATCTTTCCCATTTAGTTTAATTCTAGGTTTGATTTAAAGTGGTTTTTTAAAAAGTGGCAGCCATGGATCAGCATTGTGGTAGTAGGTGTTACAGATATAGGAAGGCTACAGGAAAATGAGTATATTTATTTCTGAATTTACTGTACATCCTCAAGTGAATTTCATCCATTTCTAGACATATTAAGCCACGAATCACTTTTAAACTATTTTCACATTTCATGACCATACATCATAGTGGGCAAAATGCTATCACAAAGTCACACCCAAAAATGTCTCTGCAGAGTTTAATGTGAGTGACCCTCTTATAAATGCCTCTCCTTGCACTCAGCAGGTGGTGTTACCAGGAATTGCTCCAGTGGCCTTTCCACTAGTGGGGCTCTTACCATCCTCTTCCTTTTCTTACTGCCTTTAAAGGTGTTTCTCCTTCTGAAACTACTGATTTGTCAGCACATTACAGGATCATCTCACATGACAACACAAAAGCAAAGCACAAGCTTTTTATCCACAACTGGGAAATGCATATTTCACAAGGATAAAACCACTTCATCTCAGGTGCCCACTGTTCAGACAGAGCCATAAATTCATTTGGTCATGTCTAGGCAGACCTTTCTCTCTTCCATCCTACCCTCTCTCAAAAATTCTGCTCCCTGACTAAATTCTGAAACATTACCAGGTTTGCTTAACTAAAACTGACCTTTGCCTTCTGTTTTAGTCCTGTTATTGTGACAGAATTAATTCCTTTGAAGGAGAGAGGAATGGTAACTCATGCACATCAGCCTCACAAATGAATTTCCAAAGCTGAGTAAGAAACAGGAGTTCCATGACCTCCATTTTTGTGGTGCAGAAACTTGCCAAATCCCACTTTGTTTTAGCATAAATACTACATAAACATTGTTTGATTGCTGTCAACAACCACATAACATCTTGCAAACCTACTCATGGTTTGGAATTCTCATGGTTTAGCTGTGAAGACAAGAGAAATAGAGTGAGATAAGCATGGCTTACACATTGTTTATCCAATTTATCTCCCTATAAATACAGAATTGGTACATGAAGACATTTTTAAAATAGAAGTATAATTGTTTTTATTTTAATGCCTTATTTTGCAGCCTTTTAAGTTTAAATGTTCTTGTTAATTATCTCTAAATTCCACTTAATTACTATGGTTAAAATTGCTTTTTAAGTTTTCGTATTTTACCAGTCTCCTAGAATGGGAAGATGACCATTACTTTAAAAAAATAAATAAATAAATAAAAATAACAGTTTGATTGTTTATTTTGTTTTTTTGATTGGGTGCCAAGGAAGTCACACAGAAGTGCTACTTCAGAACACATAAACAAGCACACATTTGTGGTCATCCAGGCCAAGGAGTCAGAATTAAAAACAGACATAACCATTATTTCCTGAGGCAAAATCCTAAATAAACAGATGCGCCTTTGAAGTCAACCACATGAGAAATAGTTCTACTAAAAAGGAAAATCAAATTTCAAAGGCAACTATAATAAAAATATCTTCCAGACACTACACAAGGCCTGAAACAAAACAAAAAAAAAAACAAAACAAAAACAAAAACAAAACCAAAAGTGAAAAGGCAAAGGTACCTAAGGAACAAAGCAGTCCTGGGCACTGAACTCAACACCTCAACTCCTTTCAGATTCTTTGAAAGTTTGGAGTTGTGCACCACTTGTAATATTTATCAAATATATATTGACAGCTCTTAGCACCATCCACACATGGGCACATGATGGATCTAGAAAGGAAGACAGTGGTGGAAAATCTATAGCATGTGAATTTCCCATGACATTATCACACAAGGACTCTATGGAAAACTGACATCTAAATGAAGAGCTTCTCTAGTCACATAGTCTTTCAAACTAAGACATCCCTGTGTGAAAAATAAGTGTCAGGGTAGTGGAAAAGAAAAAGAAGTTTCATGGTAATGTGTTTCAGTTACAGATTCTCAGAAGTCTTCTATTGTAGCCACAGCTAAAATTTAATGGCTAAGTTTAAGGCATAATATAGAGTTGACTAAAAGCATGAGAAAATGCAGCAAGATCTGACAGAATATTTCTGCCATAGGCACTTTAATACAAGGATCTAATCAGGAAAGATCTTTTGGCACTGCCAGGGCTGCAAAGATACTCTGGGTGTCTGGTTCATTAACAAAATTCCCATGGCAAACTTCATTAATGTCTTGGCCAAAGGCTCCTATTCAGACACCAGACTGCAGAGGATGTAAGCTTTTCTTTCTAATGAACAGCATTCTCTCTGCAAAAAGGTGAATCATTAAACTAATTTATCTAGCTCATGAGTATCTATCTTTACATTTACACATGCATATATCCACATAGCTCTATATAACACACATGCACATGTGTACAGAAATATACACTCATGAATATATATAAACACATGCATTCATATTCACACCAATTCATTCTCACAGTAATCACCAACATTTGGGTTCTACATATCAGTAAATTAGCAAGCACCACAGTCCACATGTTTTCCACTTATTCTAATTTATCAAGCCTGGTGATTTGCTACCAGAAGCATCATTACAGAAATACAGAATCTGCCATTTTGGAAGGGACCCACAAGGATCTTTGTCTGATCTGTGAACCCACTGAGCATCCCTTCCTAGGTTGTTAATGGAGACATTGAAGAGCACAGGGCTGAGGATGAGCCCCACTAGTGACAGGTATCCAGTCTGATGTCACCCCAATCATTTTACCTTCTGTGCATGACCTGTGAGCCAGATGCTCACCCATTTTATAATAAATTTATCCAGCTGTGGGATGGACACTTTGTCCAGGTGGATCCTGGAAGAGACACTCTGGAAAGCTTTACTGAAACCCAAAAAGATTACATCAACAGGCTTCCCTTGATCAACCAGGTGGGTCACCTTGAAAAAGGAAATCAGTTTGATATGCAGAACTTTCCCTTCATGAAGCTGTGCTGGCTGTGAGCAATGACTGTGTTTCCACCAGGTGCTTTCCAATACCTCCCAGAACAACCTTCTCCATCATTTTGTATCCTCCCCACATCATCTGACCCTGCTTCCACATCTTCCTTTTCAATTTTATTTCCAAGAGAAGATCCCTGTTTAGCCAAACTGGTCTTCCACCTCATCTGTTTGATTTCCAGCTTTTGGGAATTGCAGCAAAACTGACCAGTGCTGATGGGCCCCAGCACCTTTAAAACATTATTATTATTACTATTATTATTATTATTATTATTATTATTATTATTATTATTATTATTGTTGTTGTTGTTGTTGTTGTTGTTGTTGTTGTTGTTGTTGTTGTTGTTATTGTTGTTATTATTATTATTAATCTGTAGCCAGTATTTTTTGTAAATGGATAAAGTTGTAGTTTAAATAAAATGCAATTTGATATTATTTGATAATAAACCAATATCTTTGCTTATTTTCTATTATTAGACCATATATATCAGGAAGCAAAGATGAGATTGTATTTTGAGTTCCTACTAAAGCATCCAATCCTACTGCTAGCAGTCAGGATATAGGTAGAAAATCTGTATTACTTATAGTTCAAGAACTGTAAGGATATAGTTAAGAATTAGATGAAAAACAATATTTATTTTAGATTAATCAATTACATTTCCTCAGGTCTCAGATTCTATTTTCCCTCTGAATATTTGGTAATGTCTCTTCTGTTTTGATTTTAAATTATGTTACTCATATAAGTCAAAACCTCTGTGTGTGCTTTTCCCTTGAGAGATTATCATTCATTCCTCAAAGCCAGAAAGATAGAAATCTCTGGGATGCATGTGAGATCTGCATACACAATATCTAAATTGCTGGTGGGCTCTGTGTGTGCATTTTTCAGAGCTCTGTATAGATCAAATTGTCTGGTCAGTAACAATATCTTCTCAAGCTGCATAAATAAAGTAGTAATTGAGAGTATCAGAAGATGAATTGTGATACAGAGCCATTAATGACCTTAAGAACACCATTACCCATAACAACCACATTGGGATTCTAGGCAGAATCAAGCAACAAGACATTATTTTGAAGTATTGCTTTTCTTCACAAGGGTCACTGCTGGAATGAACCTGTAGCTACAAAAAAAAAATATTTCACAAGCAGCATAATGACTTAGAAAACCTGTAGAATCAATCAGTCTGAGCTAGAAGAGAACTAAGATTTGGATTCAGAGATATTGACTAAGACCTTAAGGATAGTAGAAGAAAATGACAAAAATTCTTGAGTGAGCACATTCGGTGGCAGTTGTTCTTTTTCTGCATGGAAAAGGCAGAAATGCCCTCCTATACAAAGAATCACTCACTCCAATCAATACCACTGGCTTTTTATACAGAGTTTCTGTGCTACTCAATCATTTTTTCTGTATAACTTTACATCCATATAGACTTAACATGTGGCCAAAAAGAAAAACTTGATTCTGTTTGGAGACAGATACTGCCCTAGCAGCAGTAAGAGAAAATGACAACATGGGGGTTAAAACAAAAGCACAGAGAATTTGATTCAAGTAATTAAAAAAAAAAAAATTCCTTTTCTTTTTTCTTCAGTAACTAAAAGAAATCTTGGTAATTGTCTTCTCCTTTATGAAAGTCATCAGCATTTGATATCCTCTACATCTTGAACATCACTGATAGTACCAGCAGGGATACTGAAACAAAAATGAAAAGGAAGGGCAAATGAAAGAACAAAGACCAAACTAATGAAAAGTCTTCAAAGAATTAATGAAAATGACCTGATTTCATGCACAAAATCCTGTCAGTCTACCCTGCTGACTCAAGAATGCATCTGTTATTAGTGTTAAACAGGTTTTACACTACTTCAGTGATTGCATGAAACCATTATGTTACAGACACTATTATCCTAATTTTTTTTAGGGCAACTTAAATGATTCATGAACTCACTAACTGAAATGATGACACACCATATTCTCTAAATACATGTTCTTTGTTCTTGGGAAATGTATCAGTAGGAGGTTTGATCTAATAATTATCCTTAAAATATTAGATTTTGAAAGAGGATATATCCTAGAAATAGATTATAATAATATTTACAAAGAATAATATTTGCTCTTCTTGCCATTTGAGTTTCTTTAGGATCTTTGATTAAATACACAGAACAAATAAGGAGAAATACAAAGAGAGACTGTCAAAACACAGACTCCTGCATTGTATTATGAAAAAAATATATACAGAAGGCAGTCTTGGCATCAATAGTCTCCTTTGTTGCCAAGCTGAAGCATGCTCGTGTTCTTGTCAAGAAGACTCCTGAGAACACTCCAGCACAGCCAGCAGTGCTCCCCAGCACCCTCAGTGCTGCTCTATCCCACCCAGGGAATCCCCACCCTTCCTCTGAAGCCAGGGGTGATTCTGATCCAGCCATGGGCAGTGTGGGGGTATGGGCAGCTCTGAGCCTGGTCCCTGGCAGAGCACCCTGCAGGCTCTGAGTTCTGTACAGCTGGGCTCTCTGATAAATAACTCCTGGTGTCCTGAGTGTTCTACAAGATTCTGTAGGAAGTCAGAATCACTTAAAAATATACTGTTCCTTCAGGGGCTGTCATGCTTTTCAGAGACTCAAAAAAATGGTTTTAATTTTTATCATTTTATTTCACCCCCTGCCATGGGCCACACCTTCCACTATCCAAACTGCTCCAAACCCTGTTCAACCTGGCCTTGGACACTTCCAGGGATCTCCAAGATCTCCAGATGTGGGCTGATATTGTGGATTGGTCTCAAAAATAAACTTGATTTCTTCTTTGTTCTGGAGTGAAACGTGTTCTCCTTTCCCCAGAGCACGACTTCTTTGCCGTGCTCTCATGTCAGAGAGTTGGAAAGACAGAGTCAATTTGGGAATCAGAACTGCCTGCCTATCCTCCTGTCCATCTCTGAGCCCATTTCTGTCTGCCCTTTTCCTGGGCCAGCGAGCACAGACCTGAACAAGTGTACAGTTGTTATCTTCTGCACCCTTCTTGTCTCTGATATTCATCCTGGGAGCCCCCTGATTCTCTGTTTAAATTTTCTCTTCCTATATTTCCATCTTTTCACAAGCACATACTCTCCAGAGAACCCCCTGGACAAAGATCAAGAAACTAATATAATATTAATAACAGGAATTGCTAATTGTAAAGCATCATAACCTGATATGTTTTTAGGCTCTAAAATTAAAACAAAAATGCTTTCCTATGAAAGGGGTTTGCATTTGGAACTAAGGGACAGAAATTCAATTATTTTGGAGGACATTTTCCAGGTATTTCTAGACCTGGAAATATGGCCATCTAAAGCTTTAATTTTGCTCAGGTATGTCCTTATTGAAACAGTTTCACCAAACCTAATTATTTTACTGATGTCATTTTTTTTTTGCCCAGGTAACAGAATAAGAGAGGCTGTTGTATCACAATCCAAAATTAAACTTATTGATGTTTTTCATATCCAGACATTTTTAAAAATATGCTGGGCTACAAAATTTATTTTTGTAGTGAAAATTCACAATCCCAAAAACTCTCTTTGAGCTGCTCTTCTCTGTTACCAGCCTGTGAGCCCCTGAAATTAAAAAGAGGACTTAGTGCATTTCCCAGTCTAGCCTTTTGCAAACATTCTGGGAATGATGATTCATCTGATTTCTGTACATTTTATCCACCAAGCTGAGTGCAATATTCCATGAAGGAAGCTGACCAATTATAACACAGACCAGAAGGAATTTACCAATAGAGTGAATTTCCAGAAAAGACAGAGAGAGTAATTCCTGTTATTCTTGTGAAAACACTTGTATTGAAAACCACTGTTTGAAGACCTTTGTTAGCTCTTCTCCACACTTTGAAATTCCAGATTAATCAGTTCAAATCAACCTCAGGAAAAGCACAAAGAAATGTTATTGCAGACCATACACTGGAGTGAAAATTATGATTCAGGGCATATTGTGTTCCTGCACAACTGAACCCCCTAGGTTTTTATTAACACTGTCTGCCACATGTGTCAAGAAGTCTAATGAGAACTGTGGGCTAAAATAATTTGATAGGGAGTAAAAAATGACAAAACCAACTAATGTTGGCCCCACTTAGGTTAACACACAGGAGTTGAAACACATTAGTGAGTGTTCTGTTACAGACTTGAGTCTTGCTCATTTTACCCCATGGGTTTGATCACCAGAGCATTCAGAACAAAGGAGAACCCAATGTGTTCTTATCTTTAACTTGACAGCATTGTTTTCAAATGCTTCTATTTTTGCAGCTGTTCATGGACACATTCCCTCTTCTTGAGCCAATTGAATACCATGCTGCCAAGAGCTCCAAGAGATTCTTTTTTTTCCCTTTTGCAGAGTAGTATTGGGCACCTGCTAGGTGTAGTTGCCCCAAAGGATTTCAATGGTCATTAAAATTTCATCCATTTTTATCTGCATCATATCTTATAACTCTTTCCTCCTTTTTGTAGGATTGGGAAGTTTCTGCATCTTTGTACTTCCCAGAATTTCTTTAATGATTGGGAACCTTTTCTAAAGAACCAACCTAAACTTATTCATAGCCAGTTTATACCAATGTGGTTTTGAGACAGCAATGGCTTTCAGTTTAGATAGTTCATCTCACTTTATATTATGTATTCTGTTCCCAGGAATTGTCTCCTCTTTCAGCTCTCTTTTTATCCCCCCTCTAAGTATTGTCAAGTATTTCCACCTTAAAAAAGTGAGGCTCTTTCTTTCCCTGATTTTTCACATCTGTTTCAGGTTTTAAATCATTTTGCTTCAACAAAACTCCACAGTATCCCTGAGGAGATTTCCTCAAGACCTTATTTGATAGCATAAATACTTCCCTATTTCTGTAGAAATTACCTCTTCTGATACAATGTAGGTTCTTTGCATAATTTCACAATCACTCTTTCCATCCTGGTAACCTCTCATCTCATTCTGTTTGGATTTCAATTTCTTTGTCTGGGTAGCTGATTTACATAAGAGGCACAGCAGTCCCTTTGTGTATTAAATAACAAATTAAAAACTTGGTTTTCCTTGCCAAAATACTTATTGATGCTAACGGCAGGAGCCACCTTCTATGAAATATTGACAAAGCATTCCTGTGAATCTAGAGCTTTTCAGCAGCCATCCAGGTGCTTTCTTGTGGCTTTCTTTATAGATCAGTGACAATGAATACCACCAAAAACTGTGCAATAATTAAATTTCCTGCAGGAGAATATTCCCTTTGAAGCATTAGAGGGAATAGAACACTGCCACATAATCAACACAACCAACTCACCATTTCCAACTTATAACAATGTTGAAAACACCAGTTGTATATTATTTAGTGTTCTGCAATACCAGATTAAAACTTATTTCATACTTATGTGTCTCTTTCAGCTCTGTCCTGTAACATTGAATACTCCTGGCCTTGGAGAGAGTCACCTTGTCTGCCCATGAACAAAACTGAACTTCAATGTATAGAATAAAATACAGGTAGCAAATTGTTTTTCTGCTGGTATAGTCCCACAATTGATGCACTAATTGGTTTTATCATGATTGTTTTATGCTATGAAAGCCAGATATGGAGATTAAAAAAGTGTAACTTTTATGCTTAAAAAAAATGCTGAAGTTAAGACCACTTATTAGAAATTTGGCTCAGTAAGTCAGTGTGTCCCTTGGTGCAAATCCTTGGCTCCAACCCTGTAATTTATAACAGATTCATGGTCAGATGAACACTTGTTTACAGTGACCAGAAGGTGTGGATGCAAGCAGGTTGCTTTTTGCCTCATTGGCATGCAGACAGGGAGCTTGGATTTAAGCTGAAAAATGTAAATTTAGATTGGATATTTTTCCCTGTGAGGATGGTGAGGCCCTGGCAAAGGGTGCCCAGAGAAGCTGTGGCTGCCCCTGGATCCCTGGAAATGTCCAAGGGCAGGTTGGACAGAGTTTGGAGAAAACTGGGATAGTGGAATGTGTCCCTGCCCATGAGAACTGGGTGATCTTTAAGGTCTCTTCCAACACAAACCAGTCTGTGATTCCATGAAAACACAAATGCTCAATTTTCCTGTTCTGGGCTAAAAGTTTGACTAAATGAATTTTAAATGGAAACAGGTTATGTAAAATAAAAATTGAAAAAAGCCTGCTGAGTATTATTAGAAACAACTGCCATATGTGAAATTAAACTTTAAAATCAGTCTGTGTCCTGCCATGCAAGCGACAGAAATAGAAGAATTAGCACAACATTGTTTCACTCAATAGCTGAAAAGTAATGACAATTATTCCTTCAAGTAAATTCCATTTTGTTATTCTCTCTACTGGGTGCTTTTCCAGTTCTCTGTCCATTATCTGGTTTTAATCATTCTGTATCTTTCATGGGCCTGCAACCTTGATCCCATTCAAACCAGTGACAAACAATGGTACAAGACAAAGGCCTTTGTATCTGTAACCTTGGTATTTACAGAAAAATGCATTACCTGATATAACCAAAAGCAGAATAACACGTATTCTCTGTTTTTTAATATTATTTTGATTAAAATAGAGAATGTTATTAGTGAAGGAATAAAATAAAATCTTTGTGATATTACAGATTCCACCAAGATCTTTTTTTTTCTGCATCATTTCTGCCTCTCCTGAGACTGCAAATGGAGGGGAAATGAAAATATCATTCTAGCCATTCAATAATTGTTCCATTGTTGGAAAGCAGAAATCAAACAGAAGTCTCATGGTGAAATCTCCTGCTACACACCCTAAACTATGACATGGAGCTCACCTCTCCTTACCTCTCCCTTCAAATAAGTTCCTGTCCCTGAGGGATCATTTCCATTAGGTAAAAGACAGGTGAGGGAATGAACAGACAATTAGGCTCCAAGTCCTATAGCCTGGGAAAGCTCACAGAAAAGCAACAGGGATTGAATTTACAGAGTGTGGCTTCTAACAAGGTCACAGTGTTCTGCACTACTCACTAATGGGACCATATTTTACAAGGAAATTTTACAATAAGCTTTGTTTTTTAGAGGCCTGAATCAAAAAAGTACAGCTTGTGTTTCTTTCAAAATTCCAGGCTTATTTCTTGAAGGGGATAGGTAGAGAATGGAGCTAAAGATGAGAAAAAATTTCTGTGGGATTGTGTAAATTAAAATCAATTGAAACCTATGCACACACCCAAATAAATATTAGTAGTGTGATTACAGATCTGTGAAACTTAACAATGTTGCTGTAATCAAGGCTGTGAGGAGAAAAATCCAGGACCTGATTGTAAGAGCTGAAATGAAATACAACTCCATCTTTCATGTTTTAGCAAGATAATTTTGGTTCAGTTTTGACTAATGCAGAATAATGGGAATAAAATATGCTGCCTCAGCCTCTGCATTATTGGCTTTACATTATTGCTCCTGACAGCTGGCTTTTAAAATGCAGTAAATATTGGGCAATGCTGTTCTGTTAAGACAAGCCACTTCATCAAGCATATTTCCAAATCACACTTTATTTTCAAAATATTTTTAATTTCTCTGTATATCGTAAAGGAGCCCACTGCAAAATTGACCTGCAACAGAGTGCCCTCTACTGCATGTATTTGGGAAAGGAAAATAAAGCAAATTCCTTAAAAATAGAATCTTTACACACTGAGGCCATCACTTGTGTCACAGGGCACTGGACACAGAACTAAATAGAATATACATACAGGCATATATCACTCTTACCTTCTTCTAAAGGACTGGGTATCACTTGGGAATAATAGCCTAAAATAGAAATAAGTTTTGCACAATCTCTTCTGTGGTTTTCAGTGAAATCAGTGTGAGTCTTCCCATACCAACATGGTCTGTGTTTGTAGGATGGAACATTTAAGGGAGATGGAAGCCTGCCCTGTATTGCTCTGCTGCCCCACTTCCTTTTGGCTGTTGGGAGGAATCCATCACTATTTGATGTGAAGTCTCTCTGTTTATAGATTTATTTTCTCAGTCTTTAATCTCTCCTGGTCTCTCATTTGCCCTTCTGTCTACTTGCCATTAGGTCACTCATATCAGACTGAGCTCCCCTTTTCCCTCCCATATAATGATTATATTATAATATAATATTGGATGCTACTGAGTTACACCCATTGCAAATGATTCAGAAGATATTTCACCAGTCCATCTCAAGAGCAGAGACTCACAGGTTACAGTCCTATCATTGAAGCAATCCCACAGCCAGGTCCAAGCTCTCAAGCAGACCTATACTTTTGAAGGCTTCCCCTGTTTTGTTCTTTTCTTGGCCTGAATTGGGCCAGCCTAATGCTGAGATTTGTGAGGAACCAAACACCTGCAACCTCTGTTAAAATTCACTTGATTCCTCAGAGAAGAGAACACCCCTTTTCAAAGCACTGGCAGAAACTAACATTAAACATTTTTGAGTGACTTTTGAAATGCCCTCCTTTGTACTGTGAAGTCTGTTCTGTCAGCAGAGCCACAATTTCATTCTTAAAGCCTCAGCTTAAGTCTTGATGAGCCACACAGTAAGCAATTGAACTTGGTGCATGATCAAAGGTTATCCCTCTGCAACCAAAGGTGGTATTTTAATCCCTAGCACATTTTTCACCATATCACCAGGACAGAGTACAGGTAGGTAGTAAACAACAAAGTTTTCAGAGCAACATAATGAATTATCAAAAGTTCTTCAAACAAAACAGAAACAACACAAGCAGCATTTCCATAATAGACAGTGGCCTCGCAAATATTTCAGCAACGAATTTGTCGTCTGTGGATTTGTTCCCACGACTGAACCTTTCCCTTGAGGGAACCCTTATTGATAATTCACAACTTCTATGGGTGGCATCTCTGCAAGCACTCTCCCTTTGCTCCATACCTGTAAATCTTGTATCTTGTGCTAAATCCCTGTCGGCTTCTGTCCACAAAATCTGTGTACTCCTGCGAGCGATGGAAGGGTCCCTTATCAGAGAGGAGCCAGTCGAAGGGGCTTGTGGCATGCTGATCCGAGACAGCAGCAACTGCTAAAACCCAGCAATGAAGACTCAGTGCTATCCACTCCCATAGAGCCATCAGAGAGAGCAATTCAGCACCAGCACTGCATCGCCATATCATGCTTCCACTGGGGACTTAGAGCCTTCATTCTCTTAGCTTTCCCTCAACACCTAGACAAAATACACAGTCAATTAGATAAGCACACACTAGGCATCCCTTGGAAGTAGAAACAAGTTTCCTTTCTTTCAGCTTAAAGAAATAGTGGCCTGCATTATATTTTACATTAGCATAAACCCCACTAGGCTAGTTAACAGTGGAGTGTTTCAGTACTTCAAAAGCTGTGAAACTAATGTCTTCATTAACATCATTAGTGATAATATTTACTGTTGAAGGGAAACTTTCACAAATCATCAGGGGAGGGATTGTTGGAGGTTTTTTTTTCCCATTCATGCTAGTCATTAATGAAAAAGATGCAGCATCAGATTCTTGTCTGTTAGCAGCAGTACAAAATCATTCAGCAATGTCTGTACACAAGCTCACAGTTCACACATTGGACAGAAAACAGGTGAGATTCAGAAGACCCAGGCTGCTTTCTCTTTTAATGTCCTTGGAAAAATTACACTGTGGTTTGTCTTCACTGCAAAGTGTAGTTAACACACCCACATTACTCTGTCCAAACCAGCATTGGTGGACAGACTGACTGACCTGATCAAGAGCTCTGGAGCTGCCCACAGCAGTGAGTTCAAGTGGCTTACACCAACTCCAGATACTGAAATTCTGTCTATCCCTAGCAGCAGCTTTTTACTTTCAGTCTAAATCACTCCAACCCAGTGGATCAACCTTTTTAAAATGGTGTCTAAACGATTTTTTTTGTGTGCCCAATCACAAATCAAGTATTGATTGGGAACTCAGTGAAGACAACCCACAGTTTCTCTCTGTACCCCAGACCTGTGGAATGGGCTAATTTTTTCATATTAGAGATTTCACTGAAACATCTATGCAAGATCATGAGGTTTTCAGAGATGAAAAAGGTCATGTAGATTCCTAAATATATAGAAGCAATCAGTTCCAGTTTTCAGTCTAAGGTGAAGCAGCACAGAATGAATTAAAACATATGAATGTGAGAGCTTTAATTTTTCTAGCTGATGAGTTTACAGGGAATAAAATGTTGGATGCACATTCACTCAAATCAGCACTCATCATGACATTTTGACCATGCCCTTTGCTATGATTTTTGGAACTTGATAGGAAATTTTTCCTTCCCACCAGTAATTTGGTCTGTAATTGCACTCTGAAAGAAGAAATATTTCCAACAGAACAGTCCTGCAACTGAACACTCAGCATCCCTGTCCCTCATAATGAAAATTGAGTCACTGGATAAATATGCTCTGTGCATATATGAGACATTAATATTCTCAAGAGTCTGCAGGAAGCTGACTGCCTGCAGGAGAGCACTGAGGTTCTTGTGAACTCACAGGAATTTACAGTCTAAGAATATAATAATCTATCTCTACAACCAGATAAGTACTCAAGCTTTATGTGGTGTAACTGTTTGTAACATGATTTGGACATGATTCTGCAAACAATAAATGTATAAAGAAAGACCCTGCTCACATTTCATGCTGAGCATGTACCAAGACACTGAATTGCCACCATAAACAGTTACAGCCATGCAGTAGTTTCTGACCATAAAACACAGATTACATTAATTTTATAAATCCTTTGAAATTAAATTCCAGGAGTCTACAACTGAGACCTTTTCAACTTTTTTTTTTATAATCCCAAGTCATCTCTTCCATGCATGGAGAGTCTACATATTGAAGTTTGAGTATCATCTTCCTAGACTGGTGTTTTTTTTTTTCCTTCACAGATTGAAATTCATGTATTTGAGGTTACACCACTGCATAACCTTCCTCCCACTCTTTGAAAAAGTCAGCACAGATTTAAGGCAAAACTGAAATGCAATAGGTTGCTCTACTGGCCCATAAAAGCCACAATGACCATTTGGTTGCCAGTCCCTGTTAAAAAATTGATCAGTATAAATGAAGAAAACATTCCAGTCACTTCCAGACAGGCCAGACCAGCCTTTGCATCACAACAGAGAGAAAATCCACTGATGTTTTTGTCTCTTCTTATCATTAATCAGGGAAAAACATATTGCATGGCACATTCATTCCCTTCCATCATCCTTAGCACAGACAGGGAACATCCTGGGCATAATTTCTTGGCATTAGGTGAAGCTACACAAAGTGAGTGTCATAAGAATTTTAATTTTCATAACTTCTGCTGTATTAAAATTTCTAACTTTTCTACTGAAAAATTCACATACTTGATTAAATGAGAAGAGATAGGAGTTTACTTTTTCAGTGACTTATTAACACTAAAGTGTTTCAGGCTGTTAAACTGTAATGATGACTAATTGAGTCCCTTTTGAATTCAAAATTGTAATATTAGGATTGGAAAATGAATTACTGTGTATATGTAGCATATTCCTAAAACTAGATTAAATGAGCACTTGGAAAGGAATAGTGGAAGAGCCAGGAATTTATTTTTGGCTTCATGCTGCACCTCATAGTGTGTCATAAATTAACCACTGGCAAAACACCTATATTGAACTTGTGCAGGTACAGAAGAAAATAATCTTGTTCTAAAGATCTCTTTGTTTTAAAGATCTATGGAGGTATATTCTGAAAGAGCATAAATATATAGGACAGAAATAAGCAGAGAAAAATCCTGTGTGCATTTGTAACTGGCACTTATCCACTTGTCTCTGCTGTCCAGTCATTGTAAAATCATTCTGCATTGCATGAATTCTCATAACACCCATAAAGAAGGAAACTTTAATAGACAAGGAGAAGAAGCCTGAAAAGATGATTGCTAAGGGAAGGGTTAAGCTGTTACAGGGACCTAAATGTGTGTTTCCTATTAAAAGATAATTTAGAAAATTCTAGCAAAAGGATGTTTGCAAAGCTTACAGTATCAGAAATATCTTAAAATTTTGAATATTCAAATTCTCTAATTAATGCAAATGCCCTGAAAACATTTTCTAAAGACTGTTACAGGCATATGGAATGTACAAAGCTTGCAGTTACAAAGCCATCACAGAACTCCAGGGAAGAGCAATCTGTATTAAATTTGTAGTAGATAAAGGGTGGGGCATGGCAACTAAACCACCTGGTAAGTGACAGAGCTGGTAGATTTTCAAGTGAAGACACTACACAGAGAGCAAATAATGCAATATTTATTCTTTGATAAAAAACTGTCACATCAACAACAGTCTCTGAAGTGCTGGCTTAAAGGACAATTCTCAGGTGTAGATGCTCTGCACAATTATTTTCTGTTATCTCCATGGTTTCACCCAGCTGCCACTTGTAAATGCTGATAAGCTTTTGGTCCTACTAAATGCTGAGGTTAAGGAGAGTTCAGGAAGCAAAACAGGCTAAATTCTTCTTTGTTAGGAATCTATTGTTTCCTCACTGGCATTAGTGGCAAGAATTTGACTCAGCATCTTCTGGGAATGCCCTAGCTAAGTCCTGCTTCTCATGAACAGGTAAATCCCTGTATTTACATCATGTGAGGATACAGAGCTGGAAGTGCAATGCAAGCACTGTGGCCACTGCTTCAGCTGTGAACAAGAGAACAGGACATCTCTGGTCTTTTTGTTGTCATTGTATTGTCAGTCTTTCTTTTTTAGGTAATTTTTGAAAAATATTAAAATTGTATATAATTACACATGGTAGTTTATGAAGTCAGTAAGACACTAAGTTAAACAGTGCAGATTGAACTGTCTGCTTGATTTGTGGGTTGAGCTCTCTTGCTTACAGAACATTAATTAATAAACCATGTATACTAAGATACACAGAATAATATAGAGCCAGCCCAGATGTGTGCACAGCAATGCTCAAGAAAAAAAAAAAACCTGTAAGCTCAAATCCTTTCTACAATGGAAATAATGGAAAAACTTCTCAGGTGAAAAAAAAAGTAATCTATTGCTACCTCAATGCATGTAATCTTTTATTTCCCAAGAGATGAGAGTGTAGGATAATACAGATGTGTTAATATACAGTAGAGATATAGCTACTAAATTGGTCATCACTGGTTCACAAGTGGAGCAACCTTCTCATGTAAGAGTCAATAAAGCTGATGTTGGCATCATCAGTAACTTCTTTGTGCCACATCTACCTGCAGTTCTCAAGGATTAAAATAAAGTAACTGCACAAATGTATGGGCATTTTTATTAAGATCAGGTTTCAGGGGTTTTTTCAATATTTCTCTTTACCCTGGAATCTGAGAGATGTATCTGAGGCCTTGGTCTGAGATCCCACAGAGATCCCCTTCTGTCAGCAGAAATGCCAAAGATCAGGGTCTCTCTGAAGTGCTTTGGTTTTTATGTTCACTTGAATTCCAAGAAAATGCTGACACATGCCAGCCCTCTGTGGAAAACTGAGAATCCACTATGCTGAAGTGGGATTCTCCTGCCTGTAATTTCCCACAATGATGAAATAAAAATTTAAGACCACTATTCTCAGATATGTCCTTTCAAAGGAAAGTAATAAATAACTTTCTATAACATATAGAAAATTAGCATGTCTAAGATGGTGCTTTTTATGCAAAACACAAAGCTTGGCTTTCCTTGAACTAATCAAAATATTAAATATTACTTTTATATCCTTTAAAAATAAACAAAGAAATAATGTTATAAACAGATGGAGGGGAATACATCCAATTCTGTTTGTAAGCAGTTGGATTTCAGCAAGGTCATAATTTTGCCATTTATGAGGGTTTTGATACTCCATCTCTCTGTTATTTACAAGTCACAGGGATTTCAAATTTACTAGTTTAGATCAAGTGCAATACATGGTGTAGCACAGCACTCTTCATATTTCTTTAAGATTGCACATCATGGAAAACAGAAATGGAGCAAACCTTTTGTTTTCTAGGTATTACACAAAATTCTCAGGAATGCTACAACTTTGAATCAACAAGAAGCAAGAAGCAACATTTTATTTACTGTAGCTGGATGGGAAACAGTGAAGCTCAGAGAAGGCAAAATAAGTTCAGATCCTTTTTTTCAAAGGTATTTTGACACTGAAAAATGGAAAGACATTTTGCATAAAGAATAAAGGAATAGTCTGTGCCTCAGAGATTGCTCTTATCTGCTGTAAGTCCTTAGGTTTATCACTTTGTGTGTCTCTTCTTTCACTTCCCCATCTGAAGTGTGATGATCACATTGCCTACCTTTGCAAAGCACCACAGGACCTACTGCCTTATCATCAGTGACTCTTATTCCTTTCCCAATAAGCCATTTTTCTCATGCTAACAATATCAGTGAATGAGACCCGAGGAGTTCATGGAATTCTCACACAGCCCAGTGTAAATGGAACAGCCATGAAGCTGATGATGTGTTGTGGAAGAAAGGAGCAGGAGGTGCTGCAATCAGTATATCAGCCAGAGAGGAGAAAGGTAGAGCAGAGAGAAAAAAGTATCCCAGTTGTGCCACCATGTAGGTTCTGTTCTTCAGAGGAAGATACCCAAACCCACAGAAAAAACATCTCTCCTGAAGGAGAGCAAAAGGACTTGAGAACTGAGGTGGGCTGCTCTGTCCAGTTTGGAGTCCTCCCAATGTCTGGTGCAGGAGCACGAGACCCAACAAGTTACTCTGGTAGTTTAAAGAAGCAGAAGAGTTGTTTGGGGAATGACTGAATCACAGAGTTTGGGTTGGAAGGGATCCTAAAGCTCAGCTCATTCCAATGGCAGCTGGCCCAGGATGCTGGGAAGGACCAGGGGGGAGGATGGTGAGGCCTCCCTGCCATCAGATCTGACCATGAGAGCTGCAGAGGGCAGCAGGTGACACTATGGAAAAATTAGAAATACCTGGATAGACAAGCTGTATTTGTCAATGTGATTTTCCAGAGGGGGATTGAATCAGTTTGTTCTCTGGTGTTCATTCTGAGCTACAATAATCTGAAAAAAAAAAGTCTGAAAGGAGGAGTTAATCCTATATCTAACGAGCTTGGGAGAGTTTTACATTCCAGGATTAAAAATATCTTCATATCAGTTCCTGGTAGAAGTTTTGACTACATGCACCCTAAATCAGCATCCATCCTTTATTCAAACAGATCTTTATCCACTGCCAGATTTTAGCTTTCTTCTCCCCTCTCAAAGACAAGACCCCAATGTAACTATGTCCTCAACAGCTGAAACAAAGAAGAAATAATGTCTGATTTTTATTTTTTTTTTTAAAAACAATCCTGCTATTTTTTTCCTCACCCCTGCCTTCAGAGAAGAGGAGGAAACACAAAATGCACTCATGGAAAAAAGAGAATCTATGTCAGCCCAACCTCTTCAGCTGCCCTTGAGTTGGTCTGGGATGTGAGGACTGGCTGCTGGGTGTTACAACCCTTGACCACAGAGCCTGCCCTGGTATTTGCTCTGTCCCTGCAGAATTTCACTCTGCAAATGCCTGTGAGCCCTCAGCTGCTGTCCCATGTGCTTTCTGTTGCTTCCCTGTCCAGCCTCCTCAGCCCATGCTGGCTGTCAGCCTTACTGAGGTAATTGCTTCAATGTCTGATATTTGTAAAAGGCTTGATTTTTGCCTTTACTGCCCAAATCATGATGTATAAATTCCCTCAGGTACTTTTTGAATCTGTTAATCTAAGTTCATCCTCCAGTGCAAATGGACCTTTATGTGTTTTAGCTGATGATGTAAAGCAGCAGCCCCAAAATGCCATTGCAGTCTTTCTGCCTTAATGAGTGAATCTTCCATTATCCCAGATTCTCCAAGCTCTGTCCAACCTGGCCTTGGACACTTCCAGGGATCCAGGGCAGCCACAGCTTCTCTGGGCACTCTTTGCCAGGGACTCACCACCCTCACAGGGAGGAATTTCCTCTCAATGTCCAATCTAAGTCTGTAAATCTACTCTCCTTCAATTTAAAGCCATTCCCCATTTTCCTTTCACTACCAGATCTTGCAAAATCCACTCAAGTCCTCATCATGTCTCAGTTCCTCATCTCTAAATGGGGGCTAGCACCAAAATACTTGGTAGGCAGCAGGTACCAGTCACACAAGGAGCTAAAATGAAGCTGGATGAGCTGAGTGACATGGATGAGCCCTGGGTTTCTGACCAACACCCAGGGTGGCACAAAGACACAGCAAACCTGCTGCTTTGAGAGCTTGAAGTCTGCTCCAGGCTGGATGACTGCACTTTTGCAGTCATAAAAGTCCATAGGGGTTGCAAATCCGTAGGGATTAAACCTTAATCTTTGCAAATCCACAAGTGCATAGGGACTATCCTATGTGCAAAAACTCTTACATGAAAACTCTGCATGGCATTTCAGTTTTAAGTCACTCTTCCATTACACAAGTTATGCTAAACATTCTCCCAAATTTTCCAAAAAATTTTCAGCTAAAGCATCTGATAGTATGAAAAGTGTCAGAAGGGAAACAGAACAGGCTCTCTTGAAATAATTTTGGAAGTGGCTCTTCAAAAAAATAACAGCTTTGGGAGAGGTTCTGGTCCAGCATTTCCTCAGGCACAGACTGACATGTACTGCTGTGACATACAATTTTGCATACTGGAGCTTTCAAGTTTGAAGAAAATCCCAACAGGAGACATATATTTAGAAGCCTTCAATCCATCTTACTGGGTTGTTGGTTTTTTTTTTTTTTCTTTTTTAGCTGAATGCTTGACTTCTAACCATCCAGCATTCTCCACTCTGATAATCTCATTGGGTGTGTTTTAATGGCAATTGAGTTGGTTCTCAGGATTTGTAAAAACTACACCCTAAAATTAAGTAATAAATGATCCTTGAAAAGTCATGATATATTAGTTCCAGCAGCATATCTCCTTTTCACTCATAAATTTAGTCCCCAGACAAGTTTTCTGACCCAATTTGACAGCTAAGTGTCAACAGGATACAAAGAGACTAAGACAAATGTAAATTAGCTATATGCAGTAAACCATTCCTTTCCTCTTTTAATTCATCCTTGTGCTAGTTTTTAAACCCAAAGCTCTTACAGCTGCTACCATTTAGAACAGGAGGAAGCAGCTATTTACACACTGTACACTAAAGCTTTGGTTCCAGAGGCTTTCGAGCCCGAGGACAAATCCAAATATAACTGATTAGTGCAGAAAGGCTAAAATGGGATGGAGTGGGAGGAAACTTTGCTCACCAACAGATTGATGCACTGAAGATGATTCAGGTTACAGAGAGAAAGGAGAGCACTTGGAGCTGAGTTACCTTAGAGTACAACTTTGATTTTGGTGTATAAACCTTGCCAAGTCCCTTAACCTTTTTTAATGACAGTTTCTATTATGAAGCCTGAACAACCAATGCTTATAAAATGCTTTCAAATTATTGCTGGCAAAAATGCTATAAAATAAAAAGGAGGTTGATTATTCCACGAACAGAGTGGCTGACTATTTTTGTTGCTGCTGAAAATTTCTGTTCCCGGAGATTTTGCAACAAATGCTCTGAAAAAGGATGGAGAGGAAAGGAATTGTCAGACTCAGGCAAAAATAGAAGGTTCTTTGAAGCTGTTGGAGTGCTATCTAATATTGTTTGTACAATAATGAAGGAAAAAATAGTGGTGTATAGCTGTTCTTTGGACTTAAGAAGAGAGTCAAAATAGCAGTGAACTGTACTGATTGCAATAGGGACATGCTTACAAAATCCAACTAGTTTCATGTACTTCCACCCCCTCAGATAATACCTGACCTAATGCACAAATAACATGGTTGAGGGTTCTTTTATTTCTAAGACTGATTTGCTGAGTTTAGAGGCTCTGACTCAGGCATGGGACACAACTCTCTAGTTTAGCTAAGGCTGAAAATGCTCTCCTTGATTTTATTCTCTATGTGAAAATTAGTAGTTACAACTTAGACCAGTAGTTAAGAATAATATCCATAAAGATCTAATGGCATGAAGTTTTTCTTTCAATGCATTTTTCTGGATGCCATGCAAGAAGACTGGTTTATTTTATATATTTCATTTCTCAACAATGATATCTAATAGAATGGCAATGTTTTTATTTTGCCTCTTTATTTATATCTTTCAGACAAAAGTGCTCCAGATCTCACAGCACATTTTACAGCTGATTTCACAGCTGGCATACAAAGTTTTCAGCTGATATACATGAATGGTTAAAACTCTCTTCAGGTTCCTCACCTTCAACTTATTTATTCTAACAGGAAAAAACCAACAAACTTACACCACCTGTTGTAGATCCCAAGCGGGACTCCTAGAAGCCTCTTGTTCTACAGCTGGTCCTCCTCAAAATTGTTGCATTATTTTTCCACAATCCCTTTGCTGTAGTGTTCCAAGCCTGTAGCCACTGCATGGGCAGTAGCCAGATCCTCTTAAATGTTCATGTTATAGCTATTATTTTTTTATAGCAAGAGTAGGGACTTTATGGCTGACTGAGCAAAGATTCAAGCTCCAACAAACCAGTCTGGAGCTAATTGCAGCACAGGACAGATAAAGCTTGATTGTACAAGTAATAATTATGTGTACTGGGCAGTCTGCTATCTCACATAAATCTAGCACCAAAGCTGCCTTGCAAGACTTGATTTTTGACAAGATTAAAAGAAATTGCAAAATTAAAAAGAAACAACAAGTCTGTTTGCTAAAAGATGTCTTTCTTATGAATATCATGCTACAAGGAGTGAAAGTGAGTTTGCATCAGGAATTGCAATCTTTCTACTCTTTTAATTTAGATATGACCCAGTCTAAAACCACCTAAGTATAAAATTGTCACTATTTCTTGCTGTAGCTCATAGAAAAACACGTTCTTATTTATTAAAAATTTGTTAAGGAGCTTTAAACTTTCAGAAATGCCTGTAGAGTGCTGAATGAGAGACACATATCTGTTTATGAGGTATTACAGATCACTGAAGTCTCTCAGAGTATGAGGACCATTAGTTTTCTTCATTATGGCCTATTTTTCCAGAAAGACAGACAAAATGTTCTAGATTTTGCCTGGCCAAGACAAGCAAGCATGAAGAAGTTAAGCTGGTTTATAAATAAGAGTACTTTTCCAAAAAGAAAAAAAATAAAAATAAAGCCACTACCATCTCTTCAATGTGAATCTATCTAATAAACTCAAGCTAACAGTGAGCTTAAAGGGTACTTAGGTAGTTACTAAAGCTTTTACTTTTTAAGGCAATGAGTCAGATTCACATCCCACAGGAGCAGGGACTTAGAAAGAGAACATCACCAACTAATGGCTCTCTGTGAAATAAATCCACAGTCTCCAGAGACTGGCAGCAGGATGAGTCTCAACCTGCATAAACAGTGCTGCTTTACCTAAACATGCATCTTCCTTAGAAATATTGATACAGACCTAAAGGAGTAAGGGAATTAATCCAGGAAATGCTGAGCAGCTACACATTCTGGAGAAAAAGATGTGGTATCATCTCTGTCCTTACCTACACCAGTTTTAACCTTTAGGGCAGAACATTGAGTACAAACTATATAGAATTATTCAATATTGAAATTGTAACATACATGTGTTCTCTCTATCCAGCAAATTGTGAATGAGTAGGGATCAATAATGTTTTAGATGAGAAACAGTGAAATAAAAATATAAACTTGGGTTGCCACCTCCATCCATGATGCTGTTTTTCAGCATTTATTTAGCAGAGTTTTTCACTAGTGATGGTAAGCCTGCTTAGAAATAGATATCAAACAAAGGAAAAAAAGAAAATACTAAGAAGTAAAATTTATAATGGATTTTTAATAATCCCATTTGACTTCAGTGACATCAATATTCACTTAACTAGGTGTTTTTGTTGTTTCCAGTAGATTTATAAGTACTGAAAGAGCTAAATTAGCCCAGACCACAGAATTCTCAGTAGTAATGAATAATATGGGATTGAGGGTGTAGAGCAGTGCTCTGATTCCCCAGATTTACATCCTTTACTTGCCAAGGTGTAATAAGTGCCTTACAAACCACTTTTCTCATTAATCAAGTGCTGGTGGATGTGGCAGTAAAGGTGTCACTGCAATTGAGCAGAATTTCCCCTATTAATGGAACTGTTACAATAAAGGTATCTGACACACGAGCCTCACCATCTCACCTCATTATAAGAGAAACCACTACAGTTTAATAGTGTTAATTTAGCTAACAATATATATTGCCTGGTCAATCATCTTCTGAAGGTGGAACAGAATGAGAGGCTCATTACTTAGAGTTGAAAAGATCTGAAGTGGCAGAGTGTCCTCAACACATTTTTTTGTGGCACATGGAGCAGAAGATGGCTAAATAATCATTCCCATGGACCAGCCAGAGCAAAAATGTGATTATACAGACCACAGGTGTGGAAGGATGTCTAGTGCACTTCATGCATATTTCTATATCTATGCATGCACATGTACATAAAAAGTATTTTTGTGTATGCACACAAACTGTGGTGCAGATAAATTAATAAGTTCAAAGCTAGAAGACCAAATTTATTCACACTGCAGTTTTCAGCAGGGTGATGACTTGAGTCACAAAGTGCTGATTACCTGCATCTCAGTGGGGCTCTCTCAATATTCCTCAACTTCATACAGAAAAACATTGATTTATCAATGATGAAAAAGTACTGAGGCCTAGACCAATGTAAGATCAGGTCACAAATTCTTCAGTTCTTTAGTATTTTAATACTATTTGACTCAAGATGTGCAAAGCCTCCCACTGTTCAGAAAGCACCCTGTAACTTCATTGTGCTCACTTTTTTTTTCTTCTAAATCTAAAGTTCTTTTTGGTTCCAAAATATTATTTTGGAAATTGATCTGGCTTTTGTTGAAGTTAATAGGGATTTTCTGATCTTCTTTAATTATCCAAGATCAGGCCCTCACTGAACACACATATATTGAGCAAAAGGAAAGCAATGATATGAAGAGAATGTAGCTGCAAATATACTTTTAAAAAATGTTCTCTTGTAATGATATAGGATGAGATCAAAAAGAAATTAGATAAATTCCCCATGAAATTATTGCCTGCAGTCTATTACCTGTAGCTCTAACAGGATAGTGGTTTCAGGGCAACCTTTCTCAAAGAGCACTTGGGCTCTGTTTGCTCCCATATGACATTACTTATGTTTCAGGAGAGTAAAAAAATATCTACTTCTGGTTTTAAAGAGAAGTGAAGCTTTGGGAGGATTAAGAAAGAGATATGCCTGAGAGCTAGAAAACAATCCATCACTCTTTTTCTTCTAAGGAAAACTTAGGTAAGTTTGATCATCCAGTTTTCCATTTAGATTTTCAAAAACTGCTGAAGAAGAAAGTTTGCTGGTAAAAAGATCTTTTTGTTTTCAATGGGTGTTGCATCTCAAGCAAGAAATGACTTGACTGATCACAATCAGATATGATTTTGAATTAATACAAATTAAGTAAAAATATTTTAGTCTCATAAATCGTTGTTTGGGACTGAGTGGAGTGGAAAGTCACTGCAATCTATGAGACCAAAAACTAAATTTTTGGACACAGTGTAAACAATTAATTGACTTCTGCCATTAATTCTTCACATGGGCATTCAGAGAGTAGTAAAAAATATAGGGAGGGTTAAGATGGGATGATTACATCACTTGAAGATCCTCAAGTTGTTTTGTTGGCTTGTTGTACAAATGCTGCCTTCTGCACTGAGCTCTGCAAAAACATTCAGCTGCTTGTTTTCATGTTGCCTAGTTAACGTTTTCACTCACAGGGTTTCAGCATTTCATGAACAAGCACCCCAAACACGACTCCAGTGAACTCAGCATCTGTTGGGAGGTTTGCTTTCACTGAGACGGATCCGTTTACAGAAAATATCACAGATCTTTTTTTTTTTATTCCTCCCCTGCTTAAATTATACACATCTTAGAGGGAAAAATGGTTGGAGGCAAGAATCTGTAAGTAGTTTCTGCATGGAACTCTGCTGATTAGCAGATGCAACAGCATCTGAGACCGAGGGTCTGTTGCTAATGCTTAGATACAGAGAGGAAGAGACCCAGTCAAATATTCCCAAAGCTGGTCTTGTGGTAAAGCTGATAGAGCACCTACTTAAAAAGAATTTAAAACTCCATCCCTAACTCCTCGTAGGGATGGAGTTGAGCAATGACAGCAGTCTGTGAAGTCTGATATCTAAACGGATTGCTCCTCTGAAGTTATTTCTTATAGGCTGTAAATGTAAGCAGGGTCACTCTGGCTGTGTCTCTGCACACTTAGTGTGTCAGAGTCACTCATCTCTGAGCATACAGACTCTGTAAGGTTCTGCCTTCACTTCTTTTTATAGCATTCTTTCATGATGTTGTATTTCATAAACACAGGGTTTTTTTCCAGGAATGAAGTTATTTTTGGGTTTTTTCTGACAGATTTGCTTGTCAGATGCATGCATCTGAATTACTCTCTACATTTTCCTCAAAATCAGGTCTATCTCACGCTGGCCTTCATTTCATGTGGATCCATAACTGATTTTGCTGCTAGAACAGAACAGCCTTCTCTGATCACATACATTACAATTCTCTGCCAGTCATGAATTCACTTTACTTCACATGCATTCACTTGCTCAATCTCTACACGAAATAACTCGAAGCTGACACAGTATTTCAAAACGACTCCCAAACAGTAAATCATGCCACATTCCACTTTCTTCCCACTCTGCGCTACACAATTTATCACTAAATGAAAGCTACCCTGAAAATGGACTTGAATTCGGCAGTGAATCACAGCATGGACTGCTGGTAACCGAGCCCTTACCTTTTTAAAATGCATGGTGCTCTCTGAGTCTGTCAGAAATCGCAGCCCAGGGAGCAGCTCTGCCTGGCGGTGCGCGGGGACAGTTTACACCCTATTTTCTTCGCCTCCCTCCTCGCAGCGTGCCACGGCCAGCTCGGGCTGCTGTCTCCGGGATTGGCTGGTGCATCTCAGAGAGGCACACAGGACTCCTGCCCGAGCGCCCCGCAGCCCTGCCTTAACCCTTTGCGGCGCAGCCTCCGCTCCTCTGCGGGCGGACCCTGCTGGAGGGGGTGGTTTGTCTTTCCCCCCGCAAAACGAGCTGCGAGGATGGGGAGAGGGGCGAGCAGGGGGTCCCGCCTGCTGCTGACCACCGCCTTGTCACCGGCCCCTTCCCCCGGGGACACACGGGGGAGCGGGGCAGGTCAAGCGCAGGGAGATGAGAGGGCAGGATGGACGCGCATCCTTAAAGGTGTTCCCTTCGCCTGGATGTTCGCCTGCCCCCGCCGGTGTGGGAAATGGGGAAATTAACTCCCGGCCAACAGGGAGTCCCAAATCCAGGCAGCTGCGGGGGAGATGGAGGTAATCCTTGGCGGTGAAGCCAGACACGGGCAAGCAGGGAACCTGGACATCTAAATACAGGGGAGAGAGGTGCTCGGGAGCGTTCTCTCAGGAATTGGCTCGGAAGGTATTTCCACACCTCCAGTGTATCGCACACTGCAAAAGAACCAACTATGGCAAAGCAAAAGCTGCTGCCCGGTATTCCTGTTTTTTTGTGAGCCACCCAGCCCCATGTAAGCAGAAGGCATCCCTGGGCTGGGAATGCTGGAAGTCAAGGGTAGTGGGAATCTTCTCAGTTTACCACGCCTGACTCTCGCTGGCTGCAATCGCCCATGAAGCCCTCGTTACTTGCATTGATTTATTTGCTGTATGCAAAGCGGTTGATGTGTATGCCCTCGCCCTCCGCCGAGTGTGGAAATGCCACCCGCCCCAACGTGTGTCACTCCTGCTGCCCAGACACCGTTTCACTGCCATCCATCACAGCGCCTGCGAGCTAAACAACTCCTCTCCCCTCATCCTGTGTCTCCCATCCCCGTCAGCAGAGGGGAATATCGAGTGGTCTTAAATATTCTGCTGATGGGCACATAAATCTCTTCTGCAGAGCGGTAACATTTAAGCAGCACGGCAAGGAGATGCTCACTGGCTGGGCTATTCCCACTATAATATAAATCCCTCTGGACTTGCTGGTTTGTTTTGGGGCTTTTTCATTCCTAAAGGTTTGAGGAGGGGGTGGGGGGAAAGATTGAAAATCAGGTAGAGGTTTTAAAAACGCACTCCCTGCCTAGAGTTTCCCTGCACGGAAACTTTCCTGAGCAGCCCGGTGCGGGAGGATCCCGGCAGCAGCAGCGCCAGAGGCGGGTAATTCAGGAGAAATGCCTGGGATTTGGTTAATCACCTCAGTCTCGGGGAAAGGGCCCGGACAGGAGGAGGTGGGGGCAGAGGGGCAAGTCAGAGGGAATGGGAAAACCTGCTGGAGTCTCCCGGAGAAGGACGCTGAGCTGGACGGAGATAAGTACACATAGGGGCTTCAAGAAGAGAGGAGCTGGGGTAGGAATCCCATGCTGGAAGGGCTTTTTCACCACTCCTTTCCAGACATCAGCCAGCAATCTGGCGGCCAAGGGGGGAAGCAGTAGGGCGGGGAGGGGGAGGGTGGAGGGAAGAACAAGGGGAGAGCACACACTGGCATTGAATTGGTCTTTCCCTTCTGCCTGCCACCAGGCAATAAATTCGGATCTTGTTATTTCTCCCTGGCGTCTCTACCTGCTCACAAGTCTTTAGCACCTTCCTTGTGATCTCTGCAGGTACTGCTTTGGAGACATGACCGTGCACGCACAGACACACACACACACTTATCCTGCACCCAAATGCCAGGGTTACACGGAGCCCAGACAACACCTCAGCACCAGACATAGCATGTTTCCTCTCTACCTTCTGCTATTGACCGTGGGTGGATCTCTGCCGCTAATTAGAGACGATGAAATCCTGGAAGTATCAACCACAAGGCACTTGTCTGAAGGCACTTGTCCTTTTTTTAAATGTAACGTGTTTATTTCCCTTGGTTCTTCTCTCTTTTTCTTTCAAAGAAGCCCCTGCTTGATTCAAGAGCCCGACTTCTACCATCTACTTCTACATCAGGTACATGTATAGGTGGGCATACCTTTTCCTGCGCTCCTCAGGAGCCAATTTTTGGCCAGCGAAAAATACAGGTATGCCCGAAAATAGTGATAAATGAAATCAGGTGCGATGGGATAGAGAAGTGAGGAAAGGGCGCGGAGCCAGCGGCGGCAGCGGCTGGAGAGAAGCCCTGGAAGCAGCAGGACACGAACCCCGCTGCTGCCCCAGCCTGGCCACTGCCACATGCGAGACGACATGGGGTCTGGAAATCCTTTCCTATCCCTTCTGGAGAATCCTACTCCCCCAGTCCTGTCCAAGTTCTCCAGCGGATGGGGAAAAGCAATTAACTTTTCCAGCTGATCTCCCCCCGCAGGCTCCCAGACATTCCTCAGGCACGCTCCCGGCTCCCTCAGCCACCAGCAATCCTGTCCTTTCCCCGGCACCGGGAGAAACACTGAGCCCTTCCAGAGTCCGTGCGAGCCGCTGCAAGGGTTAACCCGGGGAATGGAGGTGCCATGCTGATGGAAACATTAATAAAATGTGATGAATAAGCAGTGGAAAGGTGCAGGCTCTGGAAGCGATGCTGCGGTGAGCGCTGCAATCAGCGCCGAGCGCGGTGACTGGGAATGGATGTGAGCAGGGAACTGTTGTTTCCTAATTCCTTCGAGTTTTTAAAAAGTGGAGCCAACCCGTTCAGGAGCAAGGGGAAGAAAAACTTTTTTAAAATTTATCTTTTATTTTATTTTTTATTTTTCCCTGCTGTTTTTAGTGTCCTTCCTGCTGGAAACACGCCACCTGAACGCGAAATCAAACCTACTCACCGGGTGAAATTGCAGGAGGCGAAGCGGCTGGGAACAAAACGCATCCCGGCTCCAAGCATATAGTCCATGATCTGCGGCTTCAAGCTAGAGGAAGGCTGAGCAGGGTGGGGGGACTTTGGGAACCAGCAGCGGTTCTGTGTGTGTGACAACCCATTTACACCGTGCGTGCCTGTCTGTGCGTGTGTGTAGGGCAGAGAGAGGCTCCAAGCCCAAAAGGGGGGAAAAGAGGGAGGGGAGAAGGAGGAGGAGAGAGGGAAGCAAACCCGAATAGCGAGAGGAGTTGCGAAGAGGGATGGGATTCGCTGGGGTAGAAGTGGGTTTTTTGGTGGTGATGGAAGCGATTCTCGAGGAAAAAAAAAAATAATTGTGGGATCTCAGGCGCAGGCAGGAGGAGAGGCTTTGCCCACACAGGTGGAACACAGACAAGACCGCGCTGAGGAGCGGGGGACCGAGCGAGCCGGGAGAGCCGGAGGGCGGCAGGGGCTCATCCCGCAGCCGGGCGGTGACGCTCCCCTCGGGGACAGGGTGCGGGGAGCCGAGCCCGAGGTGGGGACAGCGATATCCCGGGGGCAGCTCCCGGGAGCGGCTGGGCACGGGGACAGCGCCCGCAGGCTGCGGGTGGCGCGGCACCAGCATCCATCCCTTCCTCCTCCTCCTCCTCCTCCTCCTCCTCCTGCAGCCGCAACCCGGCCAACCGCGGCGGCGAGACCGACCAGGTAAGAATACACCTGGCCCCCAAACCTCGGACAGCCTTTTGTTTCTCATCCTTTTATTTCGTGTTTTCTGCAACCCTCCTCCCCGGCAGGCGCCGCTCTCCCTCCGAGCCCGGCACGGAAGGGCTGCAGAGATCCTGGAGCGGGGAAAAGCTGCTCTGGGAGCTGCACAGGGACGCGACACCGCGTTTGTGGGGAGAGGGGATGGGTGGAAATGTCCCTGCTCATCGCCCCTGTCCCTCTCCTGCCCCGGGTGAGCGGAGCATCGCCCCTCCATTTCCGCCGCTTCTCGATGCTTCCAGGCTCTTGGCATGGAAATAATGACCTGGCTCGGTGGAAAAATCATCCTTTTCCTCGCGCAGTGACTCCGGGGTGCGTGCGGAATTTGAAGGTGTGTGGGGCAGAGGGAGGCAGCGGCAGCATTTATTCAGCATTTATTCAGTATGTCCCCCTCCCTCCCGGTCCCCTTTCTACCCCCGTGCTGTAAGCAGACGTGAGTCCCCGGCTAATAAAAACGCTTTTCCCCGGGTGTAGCTGGGCCGGGAGCTTAGCTCGAGTGATCTGAAAGCCAGTGGGTGGCAGGGAGCAGCGTGCAGAGCAGTTCGGAGCCGTGGCATCCCTGCAGTGTAGCGCTGTGCGCTCCTCATGCTGAGCGGGATCAATAGGCACAGCAGCCCTGCGGATTATGTGATGTGTGTGCTTGGCAATATGGAGTGATCACCAGCGCTTGTCTGCCGTGCGGTCTTCAAATGAGAGAGTAATTTCTGGTTTTTTATTAAGAAGCTTTTTGTATTCTTTCTATTATCGCTGTAATTACCAGTGTGAAGAATTCGTGCCTGTTTGCCAATCTGGCAGTTTATGTTTCCAGGATCTGCAAGGAAAAATCGGAAACCGCAGAAACCCAAGATTCATTTGGCATCACATTGGTTTGTTCCTCTCAGCATATTTAATCATTTTTATGCTCACGAATTCACTCCACGAATTGCTCAGTGGAGTGAGCTGATCTTAGCAATGATTTACGCTGCTGGAGGCTTTATTGATTTTTTTTTCTTTAGCAAGGATGTAAGAAAAAGAATGTAGAAAGGAGGTTACAGTTTGTAAAAAAAAAAAAAAAAAATTCAGTGTACATTCCAGGAGTAGTCGCTGTTAAACATGTAGACATATATACGATTCTTTATGCAGTTATAAAAACATAAGGTCTCTTTGCCTCAGGATATGATTTCCCTTATAGCAACAGGTAGCAAAGGCTCCAGTGTCCTCTCTCTCCCCTTATCTCCTCCCCTTCAGCTCCTCCTGACAAAATGCCGAGTTAAAAGGTCAGCCTGTTTGTGTAAATATTGTGGGTTTCTTAACAAAGACTGCTGCACATCAAGCCTGCCATAACTGTCGAATAGACTTGGGATTCAAGACATTCAGTAAGGGTCCTCTCCATTTTCCGAGACTGATTAAAAACTCGGAGAAAACCAAGGGCAGACGTGGTGTGTGACTGGGATGGACCAGCAGCACCGTCACGGCAGCGCTTGGTACTGCAGTGTCCATCGCATCGCATCGCATGTGTGCGAGAGAGACACACAAAATGTACAAGAAGTGATTTGCTAATGTGTGCTAATGCCTTTCTGCTCTTTCCTTCAGGTTTCTTCTCCCTAGTGATGTCCTAGGCTGAGCTCGCTTTGCAGCTCGTTCACACCAAAGGTAGCTCTAATCAGCCGAGGAGGATTTTGAGTCTGACCAATCTCACCCTCCCTATAAAAGAGATTGACTTCATTAATCTTCGGCTCAGACACTTCACAATAAGGTGGAGTTTCTATTTCATATCATCCAGATGTGCAGTGGACACAGTCTGGTCTTTATTTCATTGTGCTCTCTTTCCCTCGCTGCCTTCTTTCACCACCTGAGCAGGACAACTTGGTTTCCTCTTCCAGTTATTTTCCACTTCAAATTTAACAAGAGTATTCTGATTTTATTCACTTCATGGAATCACAGAATTATGGAATATTTCATTTGGGAAGGGACCTTAAAGATGATCTAATTCCAGCCCCTTGCCACATTCCACAGGAATAGACTGCTCAGAAAAGATTATGTCCATTACCAAAAGGTTTAAAAAGTTGCTTTGGAATTACAACACAGATCTTTCTCTGTGGTCAGCTCCAAGACCTAATTGCCACCACAGTTTGATCTGAGCCCTCAAAATCATTCCAAAGCAGAGATAAAGGGTTGCAGAGGATTATGATGTCTTTTGTTCAGTGGTGTTAATAACCAATGGCCTTAAAATATGATATTATGAAATCTCATTTTAGGGCAGAGTACTGAAGTCACAAACAATGGAACAAAACTGTATTTGAGTGAGGCAGAAACTTATCAAAAATCACCACCAAAAATGCTAAATCCAAATTGGGACCCTGTCTGCAGCAGAATCATGTGAGGGGGGAATGGGGCATCAAATTCTCCCTTCCCAAAAGCCTTGTTGCCCTGAATTAGAGGTCATTAGAGCCCTTTGTCCTCTAAATCTGCATTTAACAGCAGTGTATATCTGTGTTGGCAAACACATTTTAACAGCTTATCCCATAATATTTCTTTTTCTACTTCATATGATCAACCTTTTGATCCCCTTTCCTCCAGAACCTGCTAAGAGCTTCTCTTTAACTACTGAAAAATGTATGTAATTTATTAAGGCAGTTCAGTAGTTACTCTCAGTTTGCAACAGGCAAACCTATTATGCAAACAATATTGTCACCTTCTTGCAGTGACTTCCTTCTCCCTGCTATAATGAATTCCCTGCATGCTACTGTGCTGTAAATTCTCCATCTAAAAATTCCATCCACAATGTGATGTGTCAGGGGAAACTGCACTTGACTTTTGAAACAGTTGGGAGGAGCAGAATGATAACCTACTAAAGTGCCTTGCCCTTAACTGAAATTATGGCAAGTAATTAAAGTTAGAGCAAGAAGACTTAAGCTTTGGACTGCTTATGTTCTTAGTGTTTTAACTTTAAATTTTTTTTAGAAGTCTGATTTGAATGTCAAATTTGCATATTCATGCAGAAAACTTAGGGAGTGCTTAATTGCCTGTGTCCAGCATTCACATTTTGCTTGGGAAACAATGCCTCACATATTCATGTTTCATTTCCAGCTACTGTTTGCACCCATAAATTGACCTGCATATCTAAACAAGCCCTGTATTTGCTCATTGTAGAGACAAACATGCCATGTTTAGAATTTTGCTTTGTAATTGTATCAGTAACACCTGGAGATGAGGAGATGCTTCTGCTCCAGTGGTGCAGTGGGTCTGGTGTTCATGCAGCCCTCAGTGCTGTGCTTTGCCCTGGGAGCTGGAAAAGTGCAAATAACATAACAGTTGTTTTTTGTTTTTTTTTTTTGAGTTGTTTTCCATCTTTTCTCTCCACTGCCCAGCTGGAAGGGGGAGTGGGAAGAGTGGCTTGGTTGGCACCTTGCTTTAACAGAGATATGCATATATTCACCTGAATAAAATAATGCCCACTGAGTTTTTCCTCACTTGAAGAGATAATTTTTAGGATCCCTGAACATTTCACCTACATAAAATGAACCAGTACTATAGGTTGTTTTTTGCTCCCACAAAAATGAAAGAAATAAAATGTTTGCTTATTCTCTTGCCCTGTTCTTTGGCAGCAGGGGGAAACTTAAAGTCTGGGTTTTTTTTCAGGGTGTTGCTGTCATAGAAGCATCAGTTTTCCAAGACAGAATGACCTTTTGGTAGAAGAGGTGGTATTTCTCTACTGCTTTCAGAAGGTATTAATTGCAAGACCTGTAAGCTGAACTCAGTAGATATAGCCAGACACTGAAAATTGTCTTCAAATCCATGACAATAGCAATTACTTTTAAATACATTTACTATAAATTTTTATTAATTAAATTAAAAACAAATTATTATTAAATACATTTACAATACTATTAAATAAATAACTAGTACATTACTGACCCAATGGCCATTTTTTTCAGTTCTGGCATATCCTGGTCATGTTTCAATGACCAATGGCCATGAAAAGAAAAATATGTGTTTGCCATTTTAAAAATATCCTCTGATATATTCAGGTATTTCTTCCATCTATCTGGACTTTACAAAATCACAAAAATTTCTGTTAATTTCAAGAAATATTTGTAGAGAAAAAGGTAAAGGAGGAGATAGATGTATCCTACCAGCTGGCAACTATTAGCACAAAAATTCTCTTCCTCTAGAGTTTGGATCTGAAATACATTTGAATTAAAGGTGTAGGACAGAAAAAAAGCTGAAATTAATAGAAGATCGCCCTCAGTGAATTTTCTGTGGCACATGTAAAAGAACAAGACCCACATTCAGAAAAAACTGAGGGCTTGGAAGGGTGATGGAGTTCCATTGGTGCCTTGCAGTGTCAAGGAATTGCACAACAGAAAGGTGGAGTTTTAAAAGTGGCAGTGCTGTGAAGAAAAACTTAAAGAGAATTTTATTTCCATTTAGAAAATAGGTTGTTTTACAGATATTGGTTCCATTGGGTAGTTATTCCCTGAATAACATCTGCTGCATAATCTCAATAAATTTGGTTATCTCCCACAGAAATGAGCTGAGCAAAAGGTCTGTGGTAAGTTTTGAAAATACTCTTTGTTATTATGTGTCATTTACACAGAAGAATCAAGCTAAATGGCCACTAATGACAGTGAACAGGAACAATACAAGTTAAAATACAAAAAAAAAAAAAAAAAAAAATTGCACCTAAAATACAGCAATTTTACAAGCATTTCTCATGCCCAGGCTATGGAGTTAATGAGATAGAATTTGTATGGATGAACTCCATTGACTTGATTTCCAACTCAAACATGATAATATGAAAAAAAAGTGATATATGAATAAAGTTGTGTATCTTTTTTTTGCTTTTCACAGTTCTTGTCTTGCAGCAGTCCAGGTTGTGGCACACAACAGGTATGTGTCCTGTCAGAAACAGACATTTTTGACTTTTCTGCTGCCTCTCAGCTGCTGGGAGGTGAGAGGAGGAAGATATCAGCTTCTCAGTCACAAAGGAAAAGAGGCAGTAAAAAAAAAAAAAAAGCCTCTTCCATAATTTATTTGATTACCTTCTCCATTTGTCAGAGCAGTAGAGCCCCAAAGCCCACATGGATTTTGTGAAGCACTATGGCATATATTTAAAACTTCAGCAGACAAGGATAGCTTGATATCTTCAGCATGTGTTTTGCTGAATCACATGCCAACAGGAATTTATACTTTTAAAGTCTTGCAAAATGCCTTCACCAGAGCCATATTTCTGTTGCATTTCTTCAAATGAGATTGGAGAGAAAGTAAATGAAACCTCAGAACCTGTTTCTAAAAAAGACATATGTTCAATTTCGAGGTAGCTGTCTTGATTTTGCTCAACTCTAGAAATAAAATTCACTTTTTGGTATAACTCTGACACAGCAGAACTCTGTCTTGCTGCTGTTTGGACATTAAGAAACCACACAGCCATTCTCTTGTTTGATTGGTTTGTTTTGGTTTTGTTTTTTTTTTTTTTTCAGATAAAGACATGAAAAGTAACACTGCCAAAATGTATTACCATGGGATAATCTCAGTGTCCCCATTAGTTGTGCACTTTAAATGACAGAGCAAAAAACACCCTACAGGATAACAAAACAACCCTGAGGAAACATTCTCACAGTATTTGAACTATGTAGAGGAAATGGAAGGTCTTCTCAACCTGAAAGTTATTGGGCAATTAATGATCAGTTTATAATTGGGATTATGTATATATTATATTGTGAGAACATATGTTGGCAATTGCTATTTTTAGACAATTGAGCACTAGTAGAGTCTGAATTGAGTTTGGAGCTAGAAGATGGGATTATTAATGTATTAAATAATTAGTAGTGTATTAATCCAAGCATAGTTGTTAATCCAAACATGGTTGTGTCTTACAGTTAGTGCTCCAATCATTTTCTACTCTTGGAAAATAACCATAGCATGATTCTTTTTCCAAATTCAATAGTCAGCACTATTGTGGGCTTTTTAATGCAAAGACTTGCATAAATAGAAAAAAAAAAATTGCTGTTACAAGTAAATGAAGAAAATATTTGGTCTTGTTCTGCAAGGTACCCCATACAACAGTTAATAAAGAAGTGTTTAATTGTCCTGGTTCCAGCTGGGATAGAGTTAATTTTCTTCTTAGTACAGTGCTGTGTTTTGTCTTTAGAATGAGATCAATGTGAATCACTCATTAAAGGTTTGGTTGTTGCTCAACAACCCTTACCCTAAGTCAAGGATTTTCCTTATATTTTTATTTATTTTTTTTCTGTTATTAAACTCTTCTTATCTCAACCCATGGGTTTTACCTCTTTTCAACTGTTCTCCCTGTCCACTGGAGGGGTTGGGGAGTGAGTGAGCAGCTGAGTGCTGCTTAGCTGAGGTTAAACCACAGCACCAATAAATAAAATAATGTTTTATTCTTGCCACAGGTAATTGTGGTGCCTTTTACAATGTACTACTCAATTTCTCTTCCTGTAGGGCTGTAAAGTTGGCAAGTGGCAAAGAAGATCTCTTCTGCATCATAGCCTGCCAGTGAGTCTGCTGTTTATAATAGTACTGGGAGTATTTTCTATTTGCAAATCAGCAATTGGAGGAATGAAGTAATTTAAAATTTCACCTGCAACATCTTTCAGTGATGGAAAATGAAAATCATTAACCTAACAAGTTTTCTACTAGATTTTTCATTCAAGCTAGCTAAAGGACATGTGGATAGATTCTGCTAGCTTGTCCATGAAAATCTACATCCAAAATTCTTCTCATCTCACTCAAATATGGTCCACTTGAAAGATTCCTGTCCCAAAACACTTCACTATAATGTCTCTGGCCAGCATTAAGCATAGTCTTATTTGGTCACAGAATACTTTTCCTGGAGACAAGCTCTCCCTCTTCTCAACAAATATTAATAAATATTTCTCAAGCTCTGTAAGTAGCTTGAGAATATTTTCTCTAGAACATCTTTTGGTGATCCATCATCATGAAGGTAAGATCTCTGCCTACATTCACAATACCCCAACCCCTTGGCACTGCAGCTGGTAGCAATTATACACAAACTACACAGAAATTGCTCCATGTGCCTCCTGTCTCAGAAATAATTTATACCAGTGCTGAGCTGACTTTGGCCAACTGCCAGATGTTCACCCTGCCACTTCCCTCACAGGATCACAGAATATCCTGAGCTGGAAGGGAATCATCCAGTCCAACCCCTGTCCCTGCACAGACACCCCAGCAATCCCACCCTGTGCATCCCTGGAGTGCTGTCCAAACTCTCCTGGAGCTCCTGGGGCTGTGCCCATTCCCTGGGGAGCCTGGGCAGTTCCAAACACCCTCTGGGGAAGAGCCTTTCCCTGATCTCCAGCTGACCCTGCCCAGGGTCCAGCCACTCCCTGGGTCCTGTCCCTGTCACTATTTTCTCCCAAATCTATTGCTTCTCAACACTTCCAGTTTCATTTTTTTTCTCCCTCTAGGGATAATAATGCATGTTCATGAGAACAGCTTTATGTCTACAGTATTCTTTACAAAATGTTTTCTCAGTGGGCTGTGCATGTAACAATCTCATGTTGACAGAAAGAGTTTCTCCATGTTTATCTGCTTGGCTCTTTCCAGTGTTGGACTGAGTTTACATAATATGCAAGCTATACAAAAACCTTTAGAGACAAAAATTTATAAAGTCAAAATTTTTGCTCTTAGCACTTGTTTTCTTTGAGTTTGGGGTTTCTTGTTGGTTTGGGGGTTCTTTTTTGCACTGATTAGCTCAAACATGAGTTAGAAAGCAGCCTCTCTGGAACATAGTTTGTTCTTTTAGAATATCCATTTAACTGATATTCCAGATAATTATATTACTGGCAATTATTAGCACATCTTCTTTATCTGTATTTTTGGATCCACTGAGTGCCTCATTTGCATGGCCAAGTATTTAACTTTTCATGACTGCATGCCCCACAACTTTTACCTAGAGTTCCCATAGGACTCACAGCTTTGGCTATACTGTGCTATTATATTGAACTTTTCTTAATTCAGAATACCTGATACTATCAGAGGCTGATGTTACAGTTCATGACAGTGACATAAAATAACAGCATGATGTTCAGCAGGTGTGCAAGCTAATGGAATATGCCAGGAAAACCTGTATGGGAGATCCCCAGCAGTGCTTGTGGAAGTTCCCTGGGTTGTAGGCAGTAAGGCTGGTTGGATTTGCACTCACCTGACTCAGACCTGTGACAATAATTTCCATGTTCCTTCTGGGGTTTAGCAAACTTGTTCCCTCTGCAAGGCAGCAGAGAGCAGCAGGGAGGGAGCATTGTCTGTCAGGAGCCTGAGATTCTGGAAAACAGGCAAGGAACAGACCCCAAGTTACAGTGATGCTCATTTTTTTTATAAATGTGTTTTCCATAGTCTTTCACTTCTTTTTAAGAAGCAATATCATCTTTCTAAATGCAGAGATATTTTCTGGAAGCTATGGAAATATTTTAAGCATTTCCCTTCCCATCTCCATCCAGAAAGGGTTTCATCCTTAGGGAGACACATATAAGCCTCCTGTCCCAATTTCCTTAAATTTTTCAGTTTTCTTAAAGAGTTTCCTAGCCCAGGGTTTAGAAAATCTAATGCAACCTACACCTTACTTTGCACTGAACTTCAAAAAGCTGTTGTTTGTAACATAAATATAATTATCAAACTGGTTGGTTGGATAAACTCCAATTTTATTTTTTTTCTCTTCTTTCTATAGGCATAACTTGACAAATAATACCTCTAAGTAATCTTGTAGTTTCCCCTGTGTTACACTATAAGAAACTTCTGCCTACCTTGAATAAGCTTGGAATAATTTTTTCCATGGTTCTTGACCAAGCATTTCTGCCATGAGTAAGTTATCCATGCAGATTAGATGTTTTAGGAGGAATTGGGGCAGCAGAGTAGAAGCTGAGCCTTGTTGTGGTGAGCCAGTTGTACAGGAAATATTTATAAAATAGGAGAAATAAACAAGCCACAAACAATAATGGTTTCATTGCAATGGATGTCTTGTCTCATATCCAGGAAAGGTGTAACTTCTCAGATTTCCCTTCTGATCTGATACATTTATGCAGTTTTTCCAAAACAATATATGCTTGTTAACATCCATTTCAACAGAATAAGAACACAATTAATTCATTTATCTTATAGCTCTTTAAAGGAAAATTTAGAAACACAAGAGATACAAATTCTCCTTGGCACTATGGTTATAAATTTGACACACACCACTGTGTATTAACCCAACTCTCCTTTCATGGTGGTTGCTTTAGCATTATTTCATGGTAAGAAGCTCCAATATATTTGTGTCATGACCTTACAGTGGAGAAAGAGAACACAGCTACTACCAGAGAGACCTTTTAAATCAGTACAAAGTCACATAAGCTCATATCTCTGTCATCAACCATTCCACAGGAAAAACAGCTGTTTATTTTAAATTCCCAACGTATTAAAAAATGATAAAGAGTCCAAATTGTCAATTCTAATGGAGAGTTTGGTAAGGAACACAGGTAAACAGATTCTCTGTTAGATGTTAACTTTATGGTCATGCAGTAATTGTTAAATGGTTTGAAAAATTAACATATAGCACATACATAATAAAGGAAATGTAGAAAAAGAAAAGAAAAAGTAATTGGAAAAGCATAGCAATCAAACTCAGTATATCTGTAATCTGTGTACTTGCATTATTTTATACATTCAGCTATCTCAAAAAATTGACAGAGATTGTTGCAGAAATTTGTCATTTCAGCTGACAGATCTTGCAGCTCATAAAATTCATCCATTAAAAGGGAAGAAAACAAGAGAGCCATAGTTAAAAATAGAAAGCCTTTGAAATAATTGTCTTATCTCCATCCTCAGCAAAAATAGTTGAGGGTTTTTTTTGCTGACCACAGGTTGATAAAATTGTAGTAGATAAAATCCTGCACTGGTATTGTATCAGAATAGTTGATTTTGTCAGAAGTAGGTGGATTAAAGCAACTAAGCACCTAGCTCACTTCAGGCACTGAAATTAAAACCTTGGAAAAACACACTAATTTAAGTTCACCAAAAGGTTTAGATTAGCACTTGCTCATTTTGCTGAGCACAATAGTGAAAATCAACTTATTGTAGGAAAGTTATACACTGAAACTAGACAAATCTATTTACCAGCTGGTCACCCAAGGTATATGATTTTTACAATTACTAGTAAAAAAAGCCAAAAACTATTATTAGTAAAAGTCTCAGGCAGACTCCAAGACTGAGAACAAATCCTTCACGACATCACAACATTCCCAGGAAATGTCTAAGGTGGTATTAGCACATGGTTAATCCCCTTTCCCAAAACCATGAAGAAGACCAAAGCTGCCAGCCTTGGGTTACAGGGGAACATTGGGAGGGTAAAGAAAACAGTAGGTACTAGAATATCCTTTTTTAATAAATATTTTCACTGCATTATTAATGAGGGTTTTCTGTAGCAAGCACAAAGCTTGAGCTATTACTCAGTTTGAAGATTAGTGTGACTAAACCCAGAAGTCATTGCTGAGTCTTTATGTGTGCAACAGTTTTTTGACAGGGTTTCACGAGCTTGGCATTCTGTAGGATTGTGCCTTTTATTGTTATGCTGCTAAATGAGTAACACAATAGTTAACACCACAGGATTAACCTCTTGCTTTTAGCTTCTAATTACAGTTGCAGCCCTCTTCCCAGATTTATGTCAGTGCTCCACACTGTGAAGTGCAGCAGCCTTGCAGGATGGTCCAACATGTGGTTGTATGGCAAAATAAACCATTTTTATTGCAGCAGCATTTTTACAGCAGAGGCTGAGAACACTGCATCTTGCAGTAGTGCTGCTGCAATGCTCTAGGTCACTACTGCAGAACAGTAACATTTTTAAAAGCTTGATTGAAAAATTAGGTGTCAAATTTAATAAACCCTCTGGCTCTTTTTCTATTATTCTGTGCCATGGGTCCCCTCTCTGCTTTGAAGTAACATATTTTTTCATTTGGTGGCAGCAATAATTCAAACATACAAACCACCACATATCAATACAAACCACCACATATCATTTGACATAATTTGCACTGACTGGCAGGTTCAAAGCCAACCTGAAGTAATGAATTTTTGCATATGTAATATATGTGATACAGACAGATTAGGGCAAAAATCTTATTAGTAAAGTATAGGGAAAGCTGCATTTGGATAAAAAAAATTTGCATTTCTTCTGTGCTGCACAGGAATCCTGTGCCATGATGGTGATGCTGGCTCCTATATAATGTTTATGTACCCAAGACTAAAACACCTTACTGGCAATGAGATGTCTCTGTGTATCAGAGAGAATGATCTGGGAGATGTTTCTGTATGAATTTATGATCAGAGAATAATTAATTATTTGGCAGCTGGAGAGCCACCAGGGCTATATATGAAATTATATCAAAAATTTCTTTAAGATTTGGAAGGAAACATGATAACACACCAAAAAACCCTCCAGAAGAAGCAACACTTCAGCCTAGCAGTGTTCTGGACCTTTCAACAGAGTTATATTTCAGGACTAAAACACTGCAGTAGGCCTAGTGAAAGGACAAATATGCCAAGAAACAAGTGGAAAATTGAAGGACAAGAATACTCTCCAGGTAGAACATTAAAACAGTGCTGAGGGTATAAACAGCTGCTTGGAAGAAAATCTGGTTTGAAAACATCTAATGGGAGGACAAGTCATAAGTGAAAACGCTTCAGCCTCTTCAGAATCTCTACAACTGTTTAGAAAATAAGGTGGAATAAGAAAAAATAATAAGAAAGTTTACAGTTCTTGCTAAATGATTGTTTGTTAAAATTGAAAATACCAACTTTCTATATTTATATAAATATGACCTGCTCAAAGAGGGCATCATGCTCACCCCTTGGGGTTCCTGTCTTTATCTTCAGTGATCTCTTTCACTGCCCTCAGATTTTTTTAAGGAATCAAAGGAACAAAATCAGTTTCTCATAAAATTAGAGACGAAGTATTTGTGTTTCCTGCAAAACATTGAATAATACATCGAGCTGATAAAAATCTCTGCAGCACAAGAGCTGAGCAAGGTCAGAAGACATTTGCCAGCAGAAGTGGCTCTGACCCTATTGCTTATAATGATGCAGTATTTCATATAGAGATTTTTACTCCTGTCACATGTTTAATTTAAACTGGCCCATCCAACACCATTGCCTACAGTTTCACAGACTTGATTATAGACAAGGTGAAATTTTTCCTACACTTTAAAAAACAAAATAATAAAGCTGCTATAATGGAGTGCAGGTGGAGCTCATCTGGGGTAATGAGGTTCTAAATGGATGTTTTGCAAACAAAACACTCATTGTGACCTGACAGCTCACCAATTCTCATGCTGTTCCTAAATGGTTTGTTTTGTTCTGTCTGAACTCAAGTGAAAATGAAGATTTCTGCTGCTGGTGGTACGAATTAGCCAGCTGCATTTTAAACAAGAAGATTCACTTGTTTCCCCTTTTTTTGTGCTTGAGCTGCTTCCTGCCTACCCCCTTAGCCAAAGGAACAAGCAAAGGTTTGGGACCTGAAATTTTGGGAATTTTTTGGGAACAAAAATAACAATTCTGCCATGGTGGCTGCTCACAGGTCCTGACAGGATTCAGGGAACTGAAGTCAGAGTTCACCTTTTATTGACTGTTACTTAAATGTAGGGTTTGTATCCTTCTAGGTAAGAAATATGTTGTGAGGAGGAGAACACAGATATTGTGACAGCTCCTGGGTGTAGAAATTTAACATTAAACCAGACTCAGAGTGCTCTACACAGACACTCCAGAGGAGCTGCTTTTCCAAATCCTGCTGACAACTTTTTGGGCAGGTAAATATATCATGGACTTCTGGCCTCTGGCATTACTTGGGCTAATGAGGGTTTACAGGATAAAGGCAAACAACATTGGTCTTTTGTGTCATTTGCTGCCTAATATTGAGAGACTTGTAATTATTTTGACATGAAGCTTCTGTTTTTCTGGTGGGTTTCTGTTTAGAAGAGGGCTGTGGTAAAATACTTACACTTCCTAAATTCCTGCACAAAGAAATTTCAAGTGAAGTCTCTTCAGGGTGCAGGTGTTAGACAATGGAAAATAAATGTGTAGATTCAGAAATTAGGAAATACTGCTGCTGTTGTTCGAAAGTCTACTGTCTTAGCAAAGTTATGGATGGAGAAAAACATGACTGTGAATGCACCTGCTGCAGTTTGGTCAGACAAATGTAATTTTGGTATAACTTTCAGGATTGATTCTTTCTCTGGATACTGCTATTATGAGCTAGTCAGAGAAGGAACAGAAAAAACATCTGTGTACAGGACAGCACAAAATTTCCATAGAAGATCCAGCCTCTCTAGAAGTCCAGGATTTAGCTGAGATTAATTCAGAGATCTTTAAATTTTCAGTTGCTGTCAGTGTGTCAAACAGCATATACTACATCTGGATAAAACTGCAGCTGCAGCTTTCTTTTCCTTTTAAGCATGTTATATTTTTGTAGAGGAACAGAACACGGCAGAGTACTGAAGGAGGGGATAAAATATGCTTGAGGATACTGGAGGTTATCATCTGCACACACTGCAGTGAAAGATCTAGTCCTAAAGGGCAATGTAAAGCCCTGTACTGGTAACCTAATTAACCATGAATGCTATTCAAGTGCAGCAATGTCAATTTATGTTTTCCTCCTTATATACTGATAGGCCTGGGAATGCTGGGAATAAATATCATCTTTAAGGCTGGATTAAAATATTTGCCATTTCCTCTGCAAACTGTTAAAATCCATTTGACCAAAAAAAGGATATAAAAGGACACATGCACAGGTTTTGTTGTTTGTTCACACATTGTAAAAGAACAATATTCTCTTTCTTTTACTTCTCCGAAGAAGATTTAGAGAGTCACTAACATTAGTAAACAAATAAAAGAGAGCCATAAAGATTCTTTATGGTTTTCTTGCCTAGAACTTGTAAAAAAAGAAAAATAATTATCATTGAAATTTCCTTTGAAAATTATATAGGTTGTGATTTGTTTCTCTTAAAAGTGGCTGTGAGGAAATGATACTGTGTTCTTTTAAGTTATTTTTCAGGCTATTACCCTTTCCATTTGTGAGAACTTTGGTTCTCTCTCTCCATTTATTACAGTATTTATTGGGTCCCCATTTCTTGCACCTTCTCTGTTGAGGTTTGCAAGAATTCTCAGACTTTTGTGTGGACTAGTGACATTTTTTTTTTAATGAGAGCATTTCAAATGAAAAAGTTTTGCTTTTCTGTGGCAGCTAATTTCCTGAGTTTCTTTTTCTGAAGATTTAAGGTAACTGTGAGGATGGGGAAGGGTCTGGAGGGGAAGACTCATAGGGAGAGGTGAGGGCACATGGTCTGTGTCAGAGAAGAGATTGAGGTCAGACCTCAGTGGGTTCTTCAGCATCCTCAGGAGGGGAAGAGGAGGGGGAGACACTGATCTCTTTGTCATGACCACAGGAACATCTGGAGCTGTGTCAGGGGAGGATTTAGACTGGATATCAATGAAGGTTCTTCCCAGAGAGGGTGGTGGGCACTGCCCAGGCTCCCCAGGAACTGGGCACAGCCCAGAGCTCCAGGAGCATTTGGACAATGCTCTCAGGGATGCACAGAGGGTGTCTGTGCAAGGCCAGGAGTTTGACTGAATGATCCTTTTGGCTCCCTTCCAGCCCAGGCTATGCTCTGATTCTGTGATGCTGTGGTTCTGGGGTTTTGTGATACTACTACTACAAATTCCTGCTGCTACAGAGATAAACTACTCTCCTTACTTCTGTTAGAGTTCTGCCTCACTTGAAGGGATGAAAAAATTGTCATGTCAGGTTGAGCTCAAAGATACCTCATCTTTGTTCAGCAGTAAGTTAAAATTTGTGCAGTCATTGCACTGGAAAGTTCTTCCTCATGTCCAGGTGAAACTTCCTGGGCATCCCTTCCTGCCTGTTCCTCTTTTTGTGCCATGGAGAAGAGCTGGTCCATCCTCCTGACAATGACACCAAAGACCCTCAGCTCTCCCTCTTACTTCTTGTGAGCACCTCAGACCTCTCTTGTGCTTCACAGACTTGCCAATTAATGGGTTCTGCAGGGAGGGTGATGCTGAGTGGAGCATCTCAGGGCTGAGAGGTTTGAGGGATGTGTGAATGCCTGCAAATTTACTTCTCAGGTCTCTCAGTATAATGGGCTATAACTCAGTGCAGGTATGGTATCAAAGTCTGCTTCTCCTGGAGAAAGTGAGGATAAAATCCAGGAGACTAATGGAACATAAAATGTCAGTTTATATCCCTGACAGAACTGTCTGTGCTGCTCATGGGTCTGAAGCACATGCAGATACACATTACCCCTCTGAGCTGCACTATCTGGGGCAGGCATTTGCTGTTCCATGCAAGTAAGCCATGAGGAAATAAGGCACTTTCAGTTATATATTAGTGAGCTCTCAGTTCTTTGCTTACCTACTTAAGCAAGATAGGAAACAGGAACAACAAACCCTTAGAGCCTCAATGCATTTCCAGGACTGGTCTTTGCATGTTTGTATTTGGACTAACTACATAGCAGGTGGCTGATGAAAACAATAAAAACAACAATAATAATGTTCTGAGCTGAAATTTGGATTGAAAATTCTTCATTTAATTTGAAATTAAAATTTTATCATTTTTTTTTTCTTGGAGGAGAAAGATATGATATTTCATAACAGTTTATATTTTCAAACTTTTACAGGCCTCTTTGCAGTTAAGAACTTTGAAACATTTTGCATGAACTTTGTGACATAACTTTATGTAATTCCATAAAGAAGTCCAGAATTGCTTGTCTTGCTTTTGCAGCTTTTTTTATAGCATGAGAATAGAGCAAAGGAGACGCATTATTTTGGAAATAAAAACGAATCATACTTAGTTTTTTCTCACAGTATGACTAAATCTGCTGATAATGCTCTCCAAATTTACACATTACCAAAAAAAAAATAATGAAGTCCATGCAGTTTTTCTCAGCAGCCTCTCTTAATGAGACTGCTTTAAAATAGACAGAAGTGCCATCTGCTGCTGCTCACAAGAATCCCCCTCTCTCTCATCCCTGGGTAAAAGGGACTCATGATACAGCATCTGTATTTCTAGCTAAACAGTAAATTCAGATTTTAGTTACTAAACCAGCGAAGTGCAACCAATGCACTGGTTGGATTTGCCATAGTTAGGAATTTAGCCACACAGGTGGGGATTCTCCTCTGCTTCTATCAGCATCCAATTTGCTGACAGGAGTTTACATTGTACATGATAACATAAATGGAAAGACTCTACCCTGCTCTCCTGCAGATAAATTGTTTTTATATAACATGTTTAGGTGAGAAAGGGAATTAACCCAACAAAGGTCCTTTACAGTCTTCTGTGAAGGCATCTAAGAATCAAAGGGAACTGTAGGTACAGAAAAAAAATAACACAGTACATACAGCAGGTTTGATTCTACCACAGTACTTCCAGCAGCTCCAAAGGAAGAGGAATATAACTTTATATTTTCTCTTGAGCAACTCACTGATTTTTGTAAAGATCTTACTTAGCCATTTTCCTAAATTTACCATGATAAACTCAAAACACATTTCTAAAGAAGGAAAATCAGTTATCAGACAAAACGAGGGGAAAATCCAACTAGCCAGCTAAAATAATTTCACTGAGATATCCATGGAATCAATCTTGCAGTGAGAGAATGACAACACTGAGTGCCTAGGCCCAGCTGCTCAGCTCCTCTATTGCTGCTCATTTTGTTTTATTCGTGGCAACTCCTACACCTGCTGCCATCTCATCTGTTCTCTCACTGGAGCTTCTTCTCAGAGCACAGCCACAAAATCCCAGCCTTTACTGGCAGATAAAGTGTTTGCCTAATCACCCAGCCAGGCAAGCTCCTGTCTTCTGGTCAAAAGACACTGTTCAGGTTATTGGGTGAACTCACAGAAAAATGTTGTGTTGCCTTTTCCTTAGTTAAAATTTCACTACTGAAAAAAACTTTCCAATACCATAAACAGTGAAAAATTATGTCAGTTTTGCTTAGCCTTGGTCAGACAATAGTGTTAAGAGTTTAGTATAAGAACTTGTTTTTCACTAGCAAATTAATTGATTTTGTAACTGAAAAGCAGGATATATGTTTTGTTGAACACATGAAAATTTCACATATCAACTACATACCACAAAAGGAAGCAAAATTGCTGATAAGCAACTAGATTGAATTAGATGGTTTAAAGACAGCAGTATCAATCTAGGCCTAAGTTCAGAAGAGATTTTGAGAAGGCACTCACCTTGATGAAGATGAAGATGTCACCTGCATCTGTTAACCCTTCCATCTCTGTTAACACTGTGGTCCTTGGTCACTCACATGCAAAGCAAAACTAAGGAAGGACAAGGAAATAGGATGAAGAGGGATGTAGCAATACTGGGAGCCAGGAAAGAGTAACACAATGAAACTGCTCTTGGAAAATGTCAAGTTAATGCACCTGTGGAAGAATTATTTCAAAACTTTGGAGATTCACTGTTGATGTGGGAGATATGAGAGAAAAGTAGAACTCATAAAAGGCAGCAAATGAAACCTGCATCAGTAAGGCAGAATGCCAGATGAAAGAAAAATTGCAAATAGGGTTTCTGTGCTGCATTTGTTAAAGTCATATCATGATATATATGCAGAAATAATGCCAGGTTGCACCACAGTTGCACAACCCACCTGTAACATCATATTTGACTTTTTGGCTGTAAGGGGGTGCCAGAAAGAACGAGATACACCACACAAATAAAGTTGATCAAGCTCTGCCAGACCAAGAACTCTAAACTCTCTTCATGCAGGTGAGTAACATTTTGAAAAGATGTTGTCATCCATTTTTGTGAAGTTAAAAAAGTCTTTAATAAAATCTCTACCGTTTTCTTATGCCTCTGTTTTCCAGTTTTTAGTAATCTGCATGGCCTCCTGAGTTAGACTGACTTTGGCTGGATATCTGGGGCTCACCAAGAGGCTTTATCATTCCCTCTTTCTCAATGTGACAGTGGAGAAAAACTATGATTAAAGCCTAGTGGCAAGGATAAATATATCCCTCACACATCACCAGCATGGAAAAGCACTGGGGAATTAATTTATTACCAAATATCAAAGGAGTATGATGATGAGAAACACCAGCAAACTTAAACCAAAATTCCCCTACCCTTCCTTCTTCCTGAGCTGAGCTGAGCTCTCAATTTGTTTTCCTGCTGCTCCTTCCTCAGTGTGGGGTCACCCATGGGAGACAATCCTTCCTGAATTTCCCCAGGCTGAGTTCTTCAAATGCTCTGCAGCTCTCCACAAGCTGCCCCAGCATGTTCCACTGGGTCAGTCCTCCAGGAGAAGCTGCTCCAACCTTGGCCACAAGTCCTGCCAGAAGACTTGTTCCACTTTGGCCTCCTCTCCAGATGACAGCTGTGAAAGTTCTTCCACTTCTTCCACTCAGACATGACCAGCAGAAGGTAAATCTCTGACTGTGTTGAGCTTCTGGCATTTTCTCACAGAAGCCACCCCTAAGAGCCCCTCTGTATCAAGGTCTTGCCATCCAGTACAGCTCTGGAGAACGTGACCTGGATATCTCAGGGAGTGTGAATACAACATCTTGTGGCCAGAATACCCAAAACTCACTCCTCTGAGACATTTCTTGCCCAAACACTGATGGTTATCATCAAGAGCAAATTAAAAATAACAAGGTTTCCTTATGGTGGTTATCAGCCAAATTAAGATCTATCCAGAGCATGATCAAGGGACTTTGGATTGAAGGAGTCATCTTGAAAAATCATAAAATCAAGGATGGGAAATACATGGTGCAGGGATTGAGAAGAAGGTAACAGCAGTTAGCCTGGGCTTGACACTCCAGGAGTCACTTTTCCAACAACAGAGCTGGACCACATTAGCATCTTATGAATTATGCCTCTTACAAAATCAGTAAATTCACACCATGCAATCAACAGCGTTGCAGCAGACCTTGTGTTTGAGACAGAACTGAATTAAGACACAGATTCTGATTTAACAACAAAACATGTTCCTGGCTTATTCTTCCTTATAACTCAGCTGACTCCAAGCCTCTCTCCCATTTGGTGAGCTCTCCCATCCTTTTGAAGTGTTCCTTCAGTACCTTCAGCCCCTTCTTAGGATTGTCTCCTGACCAGCCAACCCATCCTTTCATCGTGCTCACAAGAGAATGTGGCTTAATCAGCACTTCAGTAGAACAAAAAGGACACTTAAGGAAACTCAAATTAATCAGTATTAATACCAAACACAAATTGATCTTATTAAAACTGGAATAGAACATGAAATAGCTTTAAGCGAAGAACAGTTAAACTTGACTTTGTCCAAACCCAGTAACACTCAAACTTGACAGAAATTAAACTTAACAAAATTAACCTAATAGAAATTAACCCTGATTAAATTAACATAACCTAACTCAAATCTGACTATATTGGAGCTTAACTTTGCTTAATCATAGCAACACTTAATTTTCATTAAATGAAAACATAACAGAACTAAAAATTAATATTACCTAAATTCATTTTGACTCTATCATTACAAGAAAGTTACCCAAAATTTGAACAATCTGTAATTGAAATAGCAGCAACATGGATTTACTGGAGGAATTATAAAGGTGTGACAAGTATATTGTGATTTTATGTAATTCAGCTTACGGCAGCTGCAAATATCATTGAAAATACTCATTCATTGTCAGGATTTTCCTGGTGCAAGTAGAAGTTCACTAAGACTTTTTAAAGTGCAGCTTCTTTGAAACAAAAATGACAACAATGCAGATCTTGGCACAGCTCCTCGAGATTGTCTGTACAGCAGAATTGAGTTTCACTAAACAGGTATACATAATTTAAATGTTGACACACATGTTTCATGGCAAAAAGGATGCACAATTAAATCATCCTATTAAATTTGTGAGGTGAAAAACAAGCAAACAGGCAAAATTAACACAATATTGCCTGCCCATGCTGTGGAATTCCACGTACCAATTATAGCTAAGTTTCAAATAACTGTGGTAGATGAAATTCAAGAACCTAGATAATTGCTCTTCAGTCTGGGCTGGAAGATTAATTGCTGTTCTACTAGCTTTAATTAAACCATTTTCAAAGAAAGGTCCCCAGAATTAAGGGGACATAAACATTATCCACCTCTAAATATTTTTAGGTATGTAAGTCTCTCAATCATAACCTAGTAAAGAACCAGTGTTAATTTAGTTTAATTCCATATGGCAAATTATGAATCAAGCAATTGCCACCTTCTAACTCTGATATACAATTTCTCTTCCCCTTCATGCAATCTCACAATTTATTTTTGGTAAAGGAATCCTTGCACCAGGTAAACATGTGGGTTTTTCTATTTTTCATTGATTTCAGAGTTTCTTGACATCCTATCACATTCAGCTCTTCTTGTCCTGCCCTTTGTTTTCTTGTTAAGCAACAAGAATATGTTCCCACAACAAACCTTATCCCAATGTCCAATACCTGGAATCATCCCAATTTGGCCCATTCCAAGGTAGAAACTTTTTATTTCTAGATGCTGTTATCAAATCCTCCTACTAGTCCCACATCTGGAGGAGGATTCCATTTATCCATTTCCTTTTTTTCCTTTTTGCTTTGTAACAATTGAGTACAATTTTCTATTGATATGAAGCAACAATTTTGCTAATATAGTTGCAATTTAGTTAGCACAAATCACATTTATCACAATATATTCTGTACTGGGTGTATTTTTTTTTGCTTCAGAAGTGGGTAAATAGAGACCAGTTAATTGCTTCAGTTGTTTTTTTGAAAATAGACTTTTTTTTTAAATGAATCACATAAGTGAAGCAAAAGAAATGGTGTTAGGAGATTGTTGAGGTTTATTTCTAATTAAAGCCTCTGAGAATAATATTTTATGTATTACTGTATTGAATTAATATTTCATATTTTGCTGCAGGTGTCCATTTCAGTGATTTATTCAAGTTTAACCATTAAAAAATATAAAAAGGAAATCCCTCCTTCTCACAGACACACTACAACATTTTTTCCCAAAAATCCTTTTCCTGCAGAACAAGAAATTATGTGCACTGATTTTCATAATTAATTAGGATGAAAAAAAATCCAAAGATATTAAAAAAAAAGTCTAATTTTTTAAACATTTTTCTGCTCAGAATCTTTGAGGGACACAAAGTTTCTCTCCAACCTGGGAATCTAAAAATGAAAAGGATAAATGAGGCAGGCAATTTTTAAGGATAATTTAAAATTCAAAAGAGATTATCAACTTCATGAAAGTCAATTTCAAGAGATTTTATGCTATAAATAATATATTTTTAGGGTTTTTTTTTTTGCCTTAAATTTGCCTTGGGCTGGAGAAATGCTTATTTGTGAGGTGTTTTTCAGAAATCCTGTATCCTTGCATGGCACATCTTTTCCTGTGCACATGGTTTTGGTGTCTCTTTCCCACTCCTGCTTTTTTTGCACATGGCTCTCACTTTCTCTTTGCTCCTCCTTCTTTCCTTCTCAGATCAGGCAACAGCAGGTTGCACCCCTAGGAAAATATTTCTTATTTAAACCAATAAAAAATATACACAATCCATCCCCAAGTGGTTTTTTTACACTTATGAATCATAGAATCATGGAGTCCCAGATCCCACTTTTGGGTGGGAAGGGAACGATTTCCTGAAAAGATACAAAACAGGTTTTTTGGGTTTTTTTTCTTTTTATTTTCCAGCCACGAAACAAATATTAATATTAATGACTGGAAAAATTCCAGTCATTATTGCTGGCCATTTTCATATGGATTTTGAGGGGATTTTTGCATGTCTTAGTGGGAGTTTGTTAGGCCAAATTTATCCTGGATTTTTCCCCATGTTTTTCCCAATAATTCCTGGAATTTTGACCTGTTTGGGGTTTTTCAGTGTCGATTTCAGGAGTATTTCTGGCCATTTTCATATGGATTTTTGAGGGGATTTTTTTTGGCTGTGAGGAAGCTTTTCTTTTTTTTTTAATGAAGTTCACACTGTTTGTTGATAAATACTGTGTCACTACCTAATATTTCACCATTTGCCTTGCACTTTTTCCATTGTAGATATCAAAAGACTTGAGTTAAATCTAAAATCTGACTTTAAACATTGAAGAATAACTTGTTTTCCATCTTTGTGCTTCTGAAGCAGACTGGACAGGAATTGAAAACCTAGAAAAGCTCCATGCACATGTACCCATTTGGACCTGAGTGCATTGTTTGATGTAGATTTCCCCTTGTGCTCTATGTTTGTTTTGTACAGATATTGTAGGCAATATCACCCTCATTTAAATAGGTCCAAGATCTAGTGAAATGCATCTTGAAATGGAAGAATATATACGGATATTCTACCACAAGTTCCTAAAAACAAGAAATCTGAGCACTGATTTTGTGAAAATTTCCTTTTTCACTGAAAAAAAACCAACCACTAACCAAAAAATTGTCTCGTTTCACTGTCACATTCCAGCAGTAATTTTCATAAAATCACATTTTCTGGTTTATTTTATTGTAATGCATATTTTTAAAAATTCTTTGTGTCCTGGTTCTGGCCAGGGCAGGGTTAATTTCTGCAGTAGCTGGGAGGGCATGGCCAGGACCATTCTACACTCACTCACTGCACTGAAGAGAGGGAGAAGGAGTTCCTTCTGGGCTAGAAAACCTGGCTTCAATAATTGAAATTATTCTTTTGCAATTGCTGTGTAAGTCAGGATATATGGATTGATAAATCTTATTTCTATCCAGTGAATTATTCCATGAATCTCAATTCAGATCCTCAGCAGGCAAAACCCAAAACGGTTTCTGATCAGATCATCTTGAATTTCATGTCTCATAAAAACATGAAATGTAACTTTTTTCTTATATTGTGTTTTCCCCCCCACCAATGACTTTTAGTGATTGTTAAAAACCCTCAGCAAATGCATTCATTTCAAGAGTTTAAAATCAAGGAAAATATTCAGCATTAAAATAGAAATGATGAAATTCATCTTGAAGATTGGAAGTTTTCTATGATATGATAGGAATCTTAAGTCTTCACTGATCTGTGTGTATGCACCCCATTAACAGGCTGTAAAATGTTCTGTCCCTGATGTTCACACTTCTTTCCCTCTATGTGCTTTGCACCATAAATCAACTTGTTGGTATCAAGTTTTATACCAGACTGGTATAAAATGGTTCTGCACAGTTTCCCTCAGTTAATATTTGTTGTACAAATATTAAGACCGAGGTGAAGGCATGCTGAATGAGAGTTTATGTGTGTGAAAACACCAGTTCCTTCTAGCAAGGACAAGATATCCATGGGCAGCAGATGTTGGTGGCACCTAATTAGCAGGTTATCAAGATTAGAGCATGCTATTAGACATTTTCAAGGCAAGTGGACAGGGAAGGCATTAGACAATTTAAAAGACAGATTAGATTTGATTAAAACTGTATTGCTTTGGAAATTTTCTTGCCAGCACAACAGCACTTTTAGGTAAAAAATATTTATGTATTATGCAGGGTAATTTCAAAATATAATACAGCACTGGATTATTTACTTAACTTGAGATTACATGAGGTCAGGTGAGGACAGGACATGAGTCAATTCTTTTATACAGGTATGTAATTCCTATTTTTTTTTGTGTAATCTCTGTTTGATCCTTTTATGCACAACAATATTTTTGCACTTTGCATCTTGCATTTTTACTAGAAACTAGCATGATTTCCCTGCCCTATGACAGCTCTGTGGCATCTGATGGCCTGGTCTATGTGGGATATAAAAGGGATTAGGGTTTGGGGTATCTGATCCCAGGTAGTTTCAGCAGGACTCAGCCTGGCATGCATCCAGGGCCAGTTTATGTGTAGCATAAACATGTGTAGCATGTCCTAGCATGACAAAAAGCATCAAATACTAAGATGTTTTTATTAAAATTAAAAATGAAGGCAGTGAAAAGATAGAGAAAGCAACAAGATTTTATTTCCTTTTTCTTTAAACATTTCCTTTGATTGCCTAGACCAGCTTAAATCACCTATGACTCTCCTTGTCATCCTCAGGAGCTTCCCAAGTCTGTTGTCTGTTGTCCCCTTGTGACACAACTTTCACCAGCTGCAGCCAGAGGTGGGTCACTGTCCTAAATATGGGCCCCTCCAGAAAATCAAGATGCTCTAAACTCCCAGTGCTTTCTCTAAACCTTAAGGACTATAATAAGCAAATCAAGTAGGATGATGTTTTCTGACCCTAAATTACACTCTTTAAATGCACAATCATAAAATCACAGGCCAGTTTAGTCTGGTAAATCCCCTGCTGGAAGCAAGTCTGATTGTGGCATTAGCTCATGGTGCTCACACCCTTGTTCTGTTGAACAATCAATATCTAAAAAAAAAAAAAAAAAAAAAAAGCTTTGGAAGAAATGTTTACAGGTTATCTTCCTAGATTTCTGCAGGGGGATTGATGTTTTATCTGGATATTAAAGAAATGAAGAAAAAAATGAAAAGTGGTTGTTTTTTTTTTTTTTTTTTTTTTTTTGAGTGTTTTTCTTGATCAATCTTATGTTTTTGGAGAGGAACAGCTCCATCACTCTTCAGAAAGGAAGTTCCTTTCCCACTCTGTTCTAGGTAGGATTGCACTTGATGCTAAAAGCTGTCAGTGACTTAGGGAACAGTGTGACAGGAGTAATTAGTGCCAGCAGGATGAAGCTGCCTAAGTGGGAAAATGAAGTAAAAGGAGAGCTGCATGAGAGCTCATTTCTTTCTTCTGAAGTGGAAATTGGTGAGGAAGGAAGACTGGGCTGCACTGCACGTTTGGAATTGAACTGCTCAGCCCACAGAGACTTCAAAATAATAAAAGGAGGACTAGTTCAGCCTGCAATATTTAATAGGATTGACTGAATTATTTTGTTCCAAATTATTTCACCACCAAATGGATTTGATTTTTCTTTTTTGCTGAACCTGTGAGACAGAATCATTGTCATACCTGCAGAAAAAAGTCAGTGTGCTTGCAATTTCTCCACATCATGAAGCACTACTGCACCAGTGTTTCCTTCTGGTCTCATAATCTTTGCAATTAAAATGGGAAATAATTTTAAAGGCCTTGCCTAGTGTTGTTGGAGTGGTCCCAGACAAGTGTGTATGTGGAGTGTGTGACTGAACAATCCCTAAGGTCTCTGTCAGGCACCATTTATTTGATTTGAAGGAGTTAACATCTGATTTCTTTAAATTCCTTTTCTTTTGGTTAAGGAGAAATCTTAAAAGAGTGTATAATTACACTATAACCACTACAACTATGTACCCATAAAATTGCATAAGCACATAATTAATTATATTATTATATCATATAATTATCATATAATTAATTTAATATATTAGATACCTGGTAAAATTGAGGAAGTCATTTGCACAGTGAAATGTAGGAGTCCTTTAGAGAACTTCATTTGGGATAGAAGATCCTGGGGAGAGGAAGCAGAAAGAGAGTAAAAGGAGTGCCAGAGGTAGGGTGATGGGGATGGGCTTTCTGCATCCTCATTTGTCCCTCCTTTGATTTAAAAACTTAAACTTTGAGATAAAGACTTTCCCCATAATTTAAGGCAATTCTTTCCAAGGTTACTTTTTACCAGTATTAGAATATTGTGGGCTGACTATCTCATCCTTATGCATTTAATTACTTTTCCTAATTATTTTTTTCTAGTTTATTCTGCTTTGTGCACTGAAACATTATGATGTTTTTGTTTACTTTTGAACTGAAGGGTGATGTGTTTTTCTGAATTCCATCTTCCACTGATTCATGGGAAGCATGTCAGAGAAGTGTTTAACTACACAGAGTGAAATCTTTTAACAACACATCAAATACAGACAGATCTTTGAGCACAGTTCAGTTTGTCATTTTGCAAGAAAATTTCAGCTTTTTCTTATTTCCTTTCAATTCCCCATTAATGAGCTGTATTATGCAATATTTTGCATGGATAAAGGCTTTATAAATTAAGATTAGGCAGTAGTTACTCATTTTTCCACCTCTTAGTAGATATCAGTGCTCTTTCCCAGGCAAAACTAAATTTAAAAACAGAAGAATGTGATCCTGCTCCATCAAAGGCATTGGGAGATTTTCAATTGCCTCCAGTGGGATTTGGATCAAAACTGAAGGAATAATTACAGCATTGGTATATCTTTGTGAACCTAATTTTATTTTTTAAAAGCCTATTTAGTGAATAAAGTGCAGTATATTTATTATATTTGAATATTAGCAATGCTTTTATTGCCAAGTCTCACAATCTTAACCAAAAAGTTAATATAAATTAGCTAGAGATTTGAAAATGTGCTAAGTAACTGTTTTCATTTCTAAATTCTGCTTTTTCTCAGAAAGCTCCATCAGTGTTTGGAGAGCACTAGAAACCCATATAAAGTGTGTTGTACTGAGCTGTGCCATGAAAGTATCATGTTGTCAGGGATATGCTCATAATTGCACATAATTGTGCAGCAAATTCATTTATTTTCACTTGAATGCAAGCATGTGAACATATGTCACTTCTCCATAAACTTCATTAGTTTTCATTACACAGAGGTCTGATAAAACCTGACAGACACTCTTCCCTCTGCATTGATCAGTAATACTACATCATTTTGAAACACTGATAATTAAGGGTATTGCTGTGAGAACCCATGAGAGTATTGAGTTAGAATGTTTACAATTAATTTTTTTCCCAGTAATATCCTGGGTCCATTTGAGACATTGTTTAATAGTCCATAGCTCCTTATTTAATAGGAAACAATAATTGATTTCTACTTGTACTTGAGTACTGTAGGCTATAAATTTGAACACATTTAATACCCAGTTAATGATGCAATTTTAGAAGTTGTAATGGAAGCAAACTGCATCTTCATTGTTTGCATATGCAACCTGGAAGATTTACAGGGTGTTCACTCACATCATGTAGAGTACAAAGGAACTAATTTTCTCATTTTTCTGCAGGGGGGGAAAACCCCCAAACACAACAAAACAAACCAAACCCAAGAATGCAGTTTAACCCACCACAGCACATTGAGACTGTCACCACCAAGGGCTTTGTAACACTGCCAACCACAAATGTGGAAATTATACTGAAGATATCAAATTGCACAGGAAATCATCTGCAAGGAATAAAACCAGCAAGACACAGAGTGTGTTGACTGGCCAAGAACTCTGCTGCTTTTGTGATGTCCACTCCCTCCACTCAAGAAACCCATCTAGAGGAGCTTGCTAAGGACAGAAACTTGTTCCAGTTGTGTTCTTTTGCAACAAATTTATGTGCAAGCAAAACGTGTGGAATTATATAGAAATTTCATTATTAGTTTGTTCGGAACATCTTGATTTTTTTTCTTGCATACTTCACTGCTCTACAGCAGGAATTCAGGGGGATGTGTAAGAAGCTGATACTCCAGATGATTGAAATTAATGAAGAACTGAGGTTCTTTCTGCTGATTGACTATTGACACATAAACTTAAAAGTTCTGTTATTCTCTTTCTTAGGGGTCCAAGTGATAGATTTGAATACTACAGAACCCAAGCTTCACTCTTTCTTAATTGAAAGAATATTTACCATAACATAATATTGTAATTCTGCTTGCTCTGTGGCAGGCAGAGGGATTAAAAATATTGCATGTGTAGTGTTAATTTCCCTGGCAGACAGCCACTTGTAGGAGTTTTCTGATCTAAATACTTAACAGAAGACACTATTTTCTGAAATTTATATCTGATTTTTATTTTATTAATATCTCTCTCAGGAGCAAGGAGGAAGGAGGGCAAAGAAGACAGGGAGAGAGGAAGAAAGAACAAACAAATATTCCTAACTGTTTGTAATTTAGTAATTATATATAGTTGAACATCTATGGTCATAGAAATTATTGGTTGCATGTGAATCTGCAGGTCAGTGCTTGTTTTTAAATAAGATTTGAGGAAGCACCAGGACAGCAGGCAGAAAGGAAAATATTCACATTCTCTGCTAAAACTCCAATCAATATCAAAATACAACAGTCAGTCCAGTGCTCTGGTGAGGGGTGAGTGATTGAACACACAGAAAACATTGTTTATCTCATTTTTTCTTTAGCTTTATATATGTTTCAGATTTGGAAAGCAACCACTTTTAATGTGTATGGAGAGTCTGGTGCCAATGTAAATGCAATGAATGGCATGGTGTCTCTGCCACTGAGCATTTCAGGTGAAGGGAACAGGATGGAGAAGGCAGAGACAGCTGATAGATTTGTAATAAAAAAAGCAACAAATGCCTGGAGAATTCTCAAGAGTTCAACTTTACACCCTAACAATTCACATATATCTGAAGCAGATAATTTATTGAAGTGTAGGTAAGCCCATGGCATTAGAGCCATGTAAATAAATCTTTACAGAAATAATATCCATTGTTATGCAAGATATTTGGAAGTGATATCCCGTTCAGATTTTGATAAGATAGTGCACAAACCCCCAGGAAACTCCTGGGAAATTAAATATTTTAGTGGATTTGTCATTATATTCAATTTATGATTGGGTTTTCTACTTTTGTTTTTGATATGTTATAGCACTGAATTATTAAATAGATGAAAAATTATGTGCTATGCTAGGGTGGCAGACTTATTGATTAGATCTCTTTACTACTTGAAAAATTTTTATAGCATCTTTGCTCTTCTTTTGTACTAAATAAGGACCAAAAAATATTAACTGCATTTTATATACAAGTCCTACTTTGGGACAAGGATGCAGTGTAATGATTTTTTTGAGATTTTTTTGAGTTTGTTTCATACCTCTTTTTCTTTCAGCTGAGTTTAGTTGCATCAGTTTTTCTGGATGTCCACAAGCCAGACTTTTCACTGGTGGATTCTTTTTTTTCAGTTGAATTTAAATTGTGCTCTTTAACAATGTTTAACATATTGGTCTGACAGTTTAAAGAACCTGCAGCACATCTCCAGTCACAAGATGCTTTTGCTGACAACACCTTGGAATATGATATAGTTGCCAGAATTTTTTAAGAATCACCCATTTATGTAACTGAGGAAATAAATAGCTGTAATCTTCAGTATCTGCTGTTTGTCTCACAGTTGCATTTTAATTTTCTTCAGAAGTTTACAAGGGAGAAATGCATAATCTTTACACTAGGAGTTAATGGCTAATTAATAGGTTTTGTGTCACACATGATGATTGCAATCCCTGAACTCTAGAAGCTTTGTTGCTTGTGAAAAATATGCATAACAAACATAACAAACATTTGTGGAGATTCACTATCAAAACACATAATTTCCTCTCCTTTTGAGTATGATTTACCTTTACTTTTCTTAACTAAACTGGAAAACTAAAGCCATCCAAACTATAAAATGAGAGCTGCTTTGGCTTTATTTTATTTCAAATTCGATACCATTCAATTAATATCATTGTTTATTTCAACTCTAAAGTGTAAAAAAAAAAAGTCATCATAGGATCTCAGATGATTAAAGTTAAAATTAAGCAACAACAGCCAGGAATGTTTGGATAATAAAGGATTATGAAACATAATGAATGGACTGTGAGTTCTTTGATGCAAAATCAACTTTATTAGACTTAACCTTCAGATATTTTTTTAAGATGTTCGGAGATAAGGAGCAAATGATGGCAATTAAAAGGGAAGGAGGGAATAGGAAAGGTAAGAAATTATAGATATTTAAAAAAAAAAAAACATTCTATTGTCTTGCTCTATATAAATACTACATAGAATAAAGAACACTGGACTTGATAACAAAGGCATCATTGCCCTTTCTCAGTCACCAAGAAAAGAATTAAAACATTTGATTCCCTGTGCTCAGGGACCTCTCCTCTATGGACAGCACTGAACTGCTTCTGAATTATTGTGTCAAATGTCTTTCTTTCAATCAAGAACAAACAAACACGTTGCTCTGATGCAGAGTGGGCAGAATAATTTATTGTCTTTCACAGTGCATTTTGTATTTCTTGGCTGGCCAGAAAACTGCAGTGGAAAACCTACAACATGGTAGTTGCAGACAGACAGATTTGAAAGAGCCCTTTGTACACTTTTCAGTCTTACTAAGAGAGAAGATAAAGTTCAGGTGTGTTAGCAGTTTAGCTTTATAAAGCTTAGTTTGTTTATTCACTCCCAAAAAATCAAAAAAAAAGGAAAGGAAATTGAATTTTGTAGAGACCATTCTTGCCAACCGTGGTTATGATGGCTTTTCCCTGCTCTTAGAGTGAAACAGCAAAATCTAGAAATAAAATGTTCTGAAGTGTGGGTAGACCTCACAGTATTTACCATCTCTTGTTTTCAGCATCTTCCCTGAAAAGGGAAGGGGAGGAGGGGGAAAATATAGAATAATTCCTGTCATTTTGTTGGTCAAATTTCCTTTAATTCTTTTTCAGGCCAAGGGCTTAATCAAAGATGTTGAACTGAATGATCTCCAAAAAAGGTTTCTTCCATTCTCAAATATTCCATGATTTCTTTTCTAAGGTAAGAATAGATGAAGTTACAGACTGGTAAGAGAAAAAAGGGAAACAGTTACACCTAGAACCAAAACATGGTGTTAACAAAAGGCAGCTATACACCATTGCATCCTTTGAAAATACCATAAATTAAAACAGAAGGGAACTCAAACTGGCTAAAAAAATCAGTTGTTTTTATGCAGACTTAGCACTTAAGCCTCTGGACATTTTTTAGTTTGTTAGAACATGTTTGTTAATAGCTAATAGTGTTCCAAGCAAAAGTAATGCTCTTATAATACTTGCCTCTAAGTTTTCCTATTTACTTGGCACTCATTATTCTTTCTGTGAATAAATAGATTTACTGCTCTAATTGTGTATTACATGTGGGTGCTGTAAATAATGTCCTCCATATGGAAACAGGAAATAGCTTTCCTGGAAGCTGTCCATGTTTGATTTGGTCTCTAGTTAGAGCTAACATTAATTCTTAAAGTACAGGCTGAGTGCAGATTTGTCCAAAGGATATATTGCAGATAGTTAGGCTGATATCATAATACCAATGGCTATGTCACAGAAACACCAAAAGTCTAAGGGAAGGAAACTTAATAACCTGACCAACCTGTGAGGGTTGGTCATCCAACACTTGGATGCCTGGGAAAGACATCACCTAATGACAAAAGGTTCTGATTCTGAGATTTAGCTCTTTAGTAAATTAATCAATTAAGCCATTGCTCTGAGATTAGAACCAGATAAGCTTTAACCTGTACTCTGTGATTCTACCACTCTTGTTGCAAATGTGCACTAATAGAGTAAAGAAAAATAACTTCCACAAGAGTTTGTTTTCATACTTATAGTGGTCAAAAATATGGCTTTAATTTTCTAATTTTTTTTTTTTTAATTTTGTTGTTTCCAGGTTATGGTCATTACTGAAGTAGACAAGAAAAAGGAACTGAAAGAGATAAAAAAGAGAAAGAAGAGTGCAGGAGATACTGACAAGTAGATTAACAGCTCAAATGACCAAACAGTCATAACTAGCTCTCATGGAATCACAGAATATGCTGAGTTGGAATGGAACCTCCAGGAGCATGCAGTTCAACTCCTGGCCCTGCACAGGACATCCCAAAAATCCCACCCTGTGCCTGAGAGCATTGCTGACACGCTCCTGGAGCTCTGGCAGCCTTGGCTCTGTGACCATGCCCTGGGGAGCCTGGGCAGTGCTCCCTCTGGGCAAAAATATCCTGATATCCAGATTAATCCTGCCCTGACTCCTGGCATTTCATTGAGTCCTGTCCCTTGTCACAGAGAGCAGAGTTGTCCCTGTGCTGCTCCTGGGAGGATGTTGAAGAGCTGATGAGGTCTCAGTCTCCTCTATCCGCCTGAAGTTTGACTAATAGTTAATTTTTTATTACCATTCAGTTTACTGATGGCCCCACTAAAATTACAAGAATGTTCATAATTGTCATTTTAGATGTGCCTGTGCAATTTAAACTACTGGGGCCTTAGTAGCTGACTTTGACTTCAGACACAAAACTAAAACCAGCAGAGGTTCAACACCCATGCAGATGTTGGTTTCAATAGCTGAGGCCCTCATGCACTTGAAAGATATTATCTAATATACTTCTAAATATTTAGAAAAATTATTGTTTCCTTTGGCTATATTAAAGATTCAGAAAATTGACAGATTCTTTGAATAGTGATGTATTTTTAAATGCCATTTTTATTGTGGCTTTAAAGAGCTCCAGACTGCCAAATTACAAGGCATCCAGTAATTCTATTTAAAACTTTATGATATCTCTGTATTCCACTGCTTGAAATATAAATTTTTCTTTGAGCAATCAGTAGCTGCTTTTTAATAAGAATATATCAACCTATGGTGCAATATGTCAGTGCTTTCAGACCTGATTGGGTCACTTTACTCAGCCTGAGGGGTTTTATAAGGAAATTCTAAAATTTGAACTTGTTAATCTAATAATATATCTGAGACAAAAAGTTTAGGTCCAGATTTGATTTTTTAAAAATTCATCTGGTGTTCTGTTTCAGGACTATAGACAGAAACTTTCATGTTAAAAATGTTGAAAAAGGAAAACCTCTAATTCTAGGTATGTGTCCATGCAAGAAGGAATAAATGGTCAAGTGGTCAAAACTTCTCCTTTTCTGTTAATTTTGTCCACTCCCTCCCAGTGCAAGAGCTGCATCAGCCCTTTACTCACCCATTAGGTACAAAATTTAACTATTTGTGGCTGATAGCATCTAAAATGGAACAAGAGCTCTTGGTGCTAATTTCTCTGACAGAGGATTTTTTCCTTTTGGAGTGTGATCACTAAATGACTCAGAGATTAAGTATTAGCATTTCTAATGTTTGGGGTTTTTTTAATGTTGTACAGAAAAGTGATTTTCCAAAAACCACATGGCCCAGCTAAAGGAGTATGAGTTTTGTACATTGAATAGATGGCTATTTCCTGCCTTTCACAGGCTGTTTATAAATTTTTACTTCTTCCACACAGAACTAAGGTCTAAATATTTTTCCTATTCTTTTTCACAGACCAGTATATGGCAGTGCTGCTCATCATTGGCATTTCTTATTGCTAGTGTCTAGATGAGATTTTAACAAACTTGTATTTATATGAACTGTAGAATTCTTATTCTACCCTCATCTCCCACTTTCATGTCCTGTGTTGTTAACTAATAGAATACAGTATCTAACTACATTAAAATAAACCTGCAAGAGCTAAAATTGCTAATTCTTTTCTATTGTAACTGACATACTGAAGGCTGAATAGTACATTTTTAAAGTTACAAATTTGGAATTGCTTTGTCTCTCCATTTTCCATTTAAGATGCTTTTTTTCTTTATCCAAAACAGGGAACAAAAGTGAATCAGGCAGTATTTTAAATGGCTGGAGACTGAATATCATCTACTATGCAGTGCTGAAGAGTTATAGCCAGAATTTGGCATAAGGCTTACCTCTAATTCCCGTATACAATATTTTGTTAACATATATATATATACTACTCTCAGCATAATTCATTTGGAATTAGAAAAGTGAAGGAAATTTATCCAAACCTAAATGGGGAAGAGTAGCAAGTCAGAAGGGAATCATCTGGATTGCTGACAAACTGGGGCAAGTAATGGCTGTGGCATGGTCACTAATGCAGGCTGAAATAAGGTGCTTGTCCTCTCTTTATGGCAGAGGGACAATTAATGATAAGATCTGGTGCCAGGACAGTCTGTGCATCTGTTCAGTGGCTCAAATGCAGAAAAAAAAACTGATTACAGAACTATATATTCTTAAAAGGAGAAAAGGCCCTGAGGCAGCTCAGTGAATCCTCAAAATAAGCCTGGCAACAGATGACACTGCAGCTCCAATTTAAACCAGAGGGTTCACTTCTGGTGGAAAATGGTTCTGGTGGGTTTCTAGCCCAGCTCAGCCTGTCATGTCCTCACTGAAATCCTTTAGAAAACCACCCAAGAGCTAAAAAGTTTCTGTCTAATACTCATACCTACATGTTTTTCAGTGGTGTCCAGGGTCTGCTCTTGACCTCAGGCTGCTTTTTATGTTACCCAAAGTTAAATCTGGAATAGTAACAATAGGAAAAGAGAACACTAAGGATAATTGGGTGATGTGACTTCAGCTATAACCAGAACCACAGGAAAGAGTGGAGATTTGGGTTTGCTATTCCCAAAGCAAATCTCTAGAGGTTCAAGTGGAGCCAGAATCCAGCTCAGGGTACAGACCACAAGAATTTGTGGAGTCAGAACTCACAGGTTATCCTGTTGCATTAAAGCCTATATAAACTTTCTGCTAGACCAGGTTATTCCAAGCCCCATCTGAACCTGGCCTTGAACATTTCTGGGGAAACAGCTTCTCTGGGAAGAATTGGTTCTCAGACCAAATTTCTGGGTGGCCCTAGCTATTACAAAAAAAAAGAAATTAAAAAAAAAAAAAAAAAAGCCATAAAGAAATGCATAACACCATCAATATACCACTGTTTTCCTAATCACAATACTTCATTTCAGCTGCTTTTGATTGCTATCATTATAAATTATTCAGACTTTGAAAGCATCAATTAATTGTGAATAACTAGAAATTTTAAAATGGTTATTTTTAAACTTTGGATTTTTGCAAGCTCTCATCTTCTTCATGAACTTCAGAGTTTGGCTTTCCAAAAAAGAAGTTGAAAAATATTTGAAACATTAGGCCTTTCCAAGAATTCTCAGTCATACTTAGACATGCTGTAAATTAAAATTCATCTATGACTTACTGGAATTAAACAATGTTGTAGCTAATTTAGGCATGTAGCCCCTTATTTCTTGTGATTTATAAAGAGGTCAGACTAGTCTGTTTGCACTGCATATTTAATGTCTTGACATTTTTCCAGTACTTTCTTTTGTTTCTGATACTGGATTATCATTATCAAGAAGTTATGAAGAATAATTTATTATGATTATGATTGTGATTATGATAATGATTACAATTATTATTATTATTGTTATTATTGATATTATTCTTATCATTATCATTATTATTGTTATTATTATGAAAATAAGAAGAGGAAGAAGAGGAAGAAGAGGAAGAAGAAGAAGAAGAAGAAGAAGAAGAAGAAGAAGAAGAAGAAGAAGAAGAAGAAGAAGAAGAAGAAGAAGAAGAAGAATTAAGGTCATCAAAGACATATTACTCTGTTTTTGTGTTTTGCTTATACTTTGCTTTATCTGCCTTTTCTATGCTGCAGAGAACATATCTACAGCTCATAAATGGACATATTTAAACTACTTTTCCCTTTAAATATATAACAACATTTGTATATTAAATGAAAGGTTTTGAGAGATCCCTGACTGTTGCATTTCAGTGACATGGAGTACAGACAATGTGCAGAAGGCTGGGAGTAGGCAAAGCACAATTTCCAGCCAAAATGCCAAAAAATCATTACCTGCCAAACATAAAGAGATTTTTAAAGTATATTTTAAAATTAATCTACTACTTTTTGTTGTCCCTGTGTGTATAAGTTTATGGTGGCAGTCCCAGGCTCACCTTGGCAAGCCTTGCCTTTATTCTCAATACACGTTTTCCAACATCTTTTTCCCTTTTGTTGTCTGCAGCCCACATCTGTGTAGGACTGTGGTGAACTGTTTCTCATCCTTCTATCCAGATCCTGGGCTTATTCTCTTTCTGCTCTTGGATCTGGCAAGAAAATGGAAGACAATATCCATCTCTAGATGTTGTAGGATCCACATTGGTCATGCAATGCAAGAACTGTTTCTCTATTATGGATTGAAATGGTTTTCTGTGTACTATTGAAGATGTTGCTGCTTCTATATCCAGCCACTAATCACATATAAAATGGACAAGTGGGCTGCTGACTTTCAGAAACAGAGATTTCTGTTTCAAAGAGGGCTGCAACTACATGGGAATGTGCAAGACAGGTTTGTGTCAGCCAACACTGTGGCACCCATTTGCCAAGGAATTGGCAGGATGGGCAAAGCAATCAAAACAAGAAAACATCACTACTGATAGGTCAGCACTCCTAATGTCTTACCCAATAGTTCTACAACCTGTAGAGCTTTTTTCTCCTCTTAATTATTGTTCATTTTACCATCCATGGCCACTGCAGCCAATAATACCTCTGACCTTCAGCACAGAAGATTCTCATTGTTGGTGTGTATGAGGTACCACACAGTACATCTCCTTGCTGTCTGCTCTCAGTCATTGAGACATATAACACATCTTTGATTTAAATCTTTGATTTAATCACTCTGCTGTCTCCTTTCTAGTACTTTTTTCTATTATTAGTGGTTCACTCCAGCTCAGGATATTCTGTGATTCTATGGTTCCTTTCCCTATGTTACTGAGTTGTTACACTTATAAAAGCACGATTCATGAATATTTAGTTTCCTGCACTTGAATTGAGGGGAAAATCCATTTAATAACCCGACATTTGTGTGCCTGCTATTGATCTAAGATACCATAGCTTTAGAACAAATAGCTGAAAAAAACCTACATTAATCTCTTCTGGGATAAAGAAACCTATCAGCTTCCCAATGCAATGAAGCAGTGACAAATTTGGGTTGTTTGGCTCATCTTCTCTGTTTACCATCCAGTTTAAGATATTGAACTATGTAATTAATGATTTGCTGAAATATAATCTCCTTGGATTACCTTTCATTGTCAGTGCAGCAGAAAACATGTTCATTTCTCTTAAGGCCTTACTAAGAGAACTATCTATACTTTAAAGAGAGTTAAATTCATAGCTTCCTAAAAAGAATTTTATTTTCTCAATTACCTTTTATCTTTCTGCAGTTTTCCATTAGAAGGTAAAATAACATCATCTATCTCTGTTAGGCACCACAGTCCAGAAAAGTATTGCTGAACCTTGGATGTCATTAGGATTAAATATTCTTTCTCTTCTTGTTTGGGGAAAACTGATACTTACTTTTGAAAAGATAGATACAAGCTGGGTATCACTTGGATTAATTAGACCCTGACCTCTTATCATTCCTGTCTGATAAAGAAATCTGAATTAACATTTTAAACAAGGATTACCAAAGTCAATCCAATGCCCATTTTCAGAGAGAGAAAGCTGAGATGATAGTTAATAACTTAACAATGCAGAAATCAAATGATAAAACAAGTTTTCCCTACTAGTTTTACTGTAAACTCAAGCCAACCAGGGATTTGGGTCTTTTAAAGATGGGATAAAAGTGATTTGTCCTGTTTTCTCTTCTGGTAGGTGCACCAACCCAGAGGCATCTTTGCAAATCATTTGGCTCACCAAAGAGGTTTAAAAAGATTCTTTCAGGATGTAGAATTCCATAGCTACAAGTCCTCATTGCTTTCAGTAGATTCTGGCTTCATGACAAGCTGAATTTTATGTCTGTGTATATGGTGTATGACTGTGTAGATTACACAATGTGTGTGTGTGTGTGTGTGTGTGTGTGTGTGTGCAAAGAATTTGCAGAAAAACTTAAAATACACGTCTGGTCTTTTCCTCACTGTGATGCAACAATAGCTTTGAGGCTTCAAAATGTCAGGAGATGCTGTTATAATAACTGACAGAATTTTACATCCCTCTAACATAAAGCCACAGTAATTTAGTCAGTCAGAGCAGGGTGCTGGCAACACCAGGGTTGTGGAGTCAATCCCCACGTTCACTTAAGAGTCTCACTTGAAGATCCTGGTGGGTCCCTCTAAAATCAGAATATTCTGTGGTCATTCAGAGGTCCCAAATTCTCACCTCTGTCCAAAAGAGAAGTCCCTTTCCCTCAGCTAACTCCAGTAATTCATGTCCTGTCTATCCACAGGGTGCAGTTATTTAACAGGACTGATGCTCCCTTGAGAGCCAGTGCAGCAATCTTCCTTAAATTATGTGTGCCAGGATTTTATCATGGCTGGTTTCCAGTAGCTTTAGCACCAGACTTTTGTTACTTCCCTTGGGAAATGCTTCAGCAGTTAAAATCTCTCTATTAGGAAAACCCTCTTTGATAACTTCCCTCTGAATAAACTCAATGAAAGAAAGAGAAGTGTCCAAGCCATGAAGTTTCCAGTTCAGGAAATGAAGATTAGAGTTCCCAGCTTTTTTTAAAAGTTTCCCTAAAGTCTGTGTACATGGCAGAGGTTTTGTGCTCTTCTGAATGTAGGTGGCCTTGAAAGTGTGAGCCTTTTTTTGGCTGGGGAAAGGAAACCTATATTCATTTAAAAACAGACCTTTGCGTGATGAATTTTTTTCTTTTTTTGTCTGGTGTATAAAAACACATCCACACATTTTTGCTTATGTTCTCAATGAAGGTTTATAAATCTTACACAAAATTAGGGAAACAAAGCACTAAGGGCTTAGAGCAGCCCTACACAGACTATATGTCAACTGGTACTAATTAATTAATACTGCTCTCTCAGGTCATTTAGTTCAAGCTCTGTCTAGCATATTTCTCAGTATTTACAAATGCAATATGCTTTCCCATAACTATTGACATTCTCAGTCAGCAAGTCAAAACAGTTCTCCAGTTGCACTCAATTTTGCACTTTTCAAGGCTGCAGTGGCTTTTAGAAATATTTATTAAAAAAGGAAAAGATACAGTTAATGTAAAATTTACAGCAAGCAATTATTTAGTTGTTTTCAAAACCCAAGCTGTCTCTGTTAATCTTGCAGAAAGTAAACAGCTTGAGATATTTATTTATTTATCATGCTACTATATTTGGCATATATATATATATATATAAAATTTTAAATGCATATATATGAAAAGATTATTTGAGCTTGCTTTTCAAATTGCCTCTAAAGTACAAAGTACACAGCTTATAGATTTTGTATTTTTAAAGCACCAAGAATTCAGAGTCAGAATTTCTAAGTGAAATAAAACTGAAATTTTTCTAAGACTCATTACCAAGCAACATTAACTTATTCTTTAGTTATTAACTTATTTCTTGAAAAGTATTTCTATGATAGCAAAAAAAATTAATGATTGTGTATCTGTTATTGGAACATTTATGCCAAATCCTAGTAATACATGGAGCTTATACAGGATAGAAAAGCCACTGAGTTAAATAGCAGCAGCATATGACTAAATATTTTGCTGGCAAAGAGATGTATAATTAAATATCTCTGGTCCAGCATGCAAGTTTTGTTGCATCTTGTTATGAAATTCCTACATGTTAAATCAGGGCTGATTCATTTTCCAATGTATGAATGAGCAAGCAGACACAGGAAGCTTAGTCAACTTTAATCAATTTTTAAAAACCATTTAGCATATCTAGCAAAGCATATTGCAGAGAGAAGTAATGGCAGGCAAAATGCAAACAAGGAATATATGAGGAAACATCAATTAGAGCTTGTCTTGGCCACAGAATTTTTGAAATTGCCATGTAATGGGTTTTAAAATAGTTGGGGTGGTTTCCATTAAAACCATGCCTTGGCTTTCTGTAGCTCAGAGGGGTGTTTCTTGTTGTTCTGTCCTCAAAATGTGTCATGAAGATGTAAATTGTCAGAAAGGGCAGGAAAAGCAGGCATTGAAAGACATTATCTTTCCATCTCTATTCATTTTCAACAAATCCCTGCATATTTCCATAGATAAATTTCTGGGAATTGTATGTGTGATTACTTTTGCCCTTAAATTCTTCCACTGCTGCTCTGTTACCATTTCTGTGCATCCTGCAAGCAGCAGCTCTGGGTTTTTTGCAGATGCACAGTGCTTGAAAATAGGACAGGAAAATTGCAGAACAGATTGCACAGAGTCTGTGCTGTCTCCATCCTTGGAGGTTTCTGAGCCCTATCTGGACAAAACCTTAAGCAGCAGCATCTGAACTGCAGCAGAGACCTTCTGTGGCCCCTTCCAGCATCAGTGATTGTGTGATTATCTGAAAACAGGGGAGAGAGGTGATGGAGGGAAGGCTGGTCTGATGAAATGGGATGATCACCACATCACCAGGAGCAGAGGTGTTTTGGGTGGTTTGTGTCATGATGCCTCCAGAATGACTGAAATTAAATCACATAAGAGATAGGAATGTAAAAACAGATGGCAGGGAATGATTCCCGGATGAAATTGATACAGAAAATGCTTCTGGCTTGAGACCTGATATTTCAAAAACATTTATAATGAATCAATCTAAATATCTGGAATTCGATGCCCAAAGGGACCTTTGGAGATATTTGTCAAAGATTGGCAGTGAGCAGAGGTAGAAGATGAGTAATTGATGTTGCAGTTGAGCACCACTGACTTTGAGACAAGGAAAGTGCCTCAAAGGTGCAGGCTACTCATCAGGAAAGATAAAAATTTAGAAGAAATATACAGAAAGCACTTTCTTCCCCCAGCACATTTCCTTAGCTCATTTTATGCCTTTTTAGATGAAAGAATAACAGTAATCCAGTTTGTAGAAAGTGACTGTTAACCACTTTAAGCAGCTCACTTTCTACCAACTCTGAAAAAATAATTCATGTAGTGTTAAGCTCACAGAGCCTGTTGCATTGTGATATTTGGAGACAGAGGCAGCTTGTATTCAGGAAAGTCTGATTGTAAGTCTGTGTCTGCTCTTGAGGAAGGTGAGACCAGCTACCCAAGTAGCTTATGGAAGCAATGGAGAGATTTATTGTGTAGTAGAGTAAATTATTAACATTCCAGTTGGACTGATTTTACTGACACTCTTTTAGGGCTGTGGTTGTAGCTCTTCTAGTATGGTGTCTTATTGAATAAAAAAATATATTCACAAGTCCCCAGGCAAGGTGAGACAAACCTTACAGGGATCTGAGGAGAGAGATTTAACATCAAATGATTGGCATGACCTTCGAATGCCTAAGCTGTAAATGTGTTGACTCCCCCTGGGTGATGACCCTTGTATAGATCCACCAGGATGAAAAACAACCTATCATTTCTGGAAGCACTTATGTATTCCAGGTGAACATTTGCAGGATGTTTTTAGAGGGGAAGAGGGCAAAAACAAACAGGAGTCAGGTTTGATGTGTGAAATATTGATTTTTATGTTCTGCATTTGTGAAATTGTCTTTAATTTGAAATAGTTTCATAGCTGTCCTGCAGACTAGATCCTGCCATTAAGAAATTTTGCTAGTGCTTTATTTTTTTTTGCAAAAGTATGCTGAACTTTGAAGAATAAATAACTCTTTCTATCACCCATCTTCTTGGGAATATTTTTCATTGAATGGATGAATTTTTTCTGTGATGGAATTTGAATCTTAAATTCTATTGCACAATCTACTTTTTAGACTAATTCACACAAAAACCAGAAGAACTTTATTATTAGTAAAGCCCAACTATTTTTATATAATGTGAAAAACAGATTTTAAGACACTTCCAGTAGTTTTCTCCTTATGTTTAGAGTGGAAAAGACAAAGTTTTAATTAAATAAGAAATTTGGCAGGCAATTCTTTAGTCATTAATCTGCTCTGGCGCCTTCTGCTATTTGGATAAAAAATGGATTTGTACAATTTTGAAATTCATTCCTAATAAATGACCAATACTTATGTAGGCTTAATAGACTCAAGACTCTAGTGCATGGAAAACAGTCAAAGGCTTTTGAATTAATTGTATTCTTCACTGCATTACAATAAGGTCCAGTGTGGTAACAGATGAGCATCCTAACCCTGGGATTTTATGGTTATTCATCCTGACTTTTTCCACAGCCCACTATAAATCACATCAGTTCTCTCACAGAATACTGCAATGTGGGGAACTAAATACCTTATAATCTCAGATGTTCAGTGTCCTTAAGGCAATGCTTTATGAAAGCCAAATGAAGCTTAATAGTTAACTAGCAGGACTCTGAAGGAAGAAAAATATCTTCCAAGAAGTTTTTGGGATGCTTTGTGAATACAAAGTCACAGCCACACTGCAGCCTAGCACCTGAGTTTTGCAAGCATTACTGCAGACATGGATCTCAGCATGAACCCATTTGCTAATTTTTTATTAATTTTAATACATACCAATGCTTATGGCAGTTTAACAGACTGATGGAGGAGAATGTGCATTTTAGTCTTCTGAACCCTGTGCTTGACATGTAAACTGCTTCTGTTACCTAAAATAACTCTAATTAATCCCATTCAGCATTTCCCTACTACACAGCATTTGATGCTGGAGTTTTATCCTAAGCACTCTGGTTTATTGTTTTGCCATGGTAGTAGAGGCTCTCCTCAAAACCAGCTCAAAATATTAGTGTAGCAACAATTATTCTCATAAAAACACAAGAAACAAGGAATGAGGAACCTGTATTTCTAATGGATATAAATCTAATTTTAAATTGCTCTTCTTTATATCAAGGTTTACAACAAGTTCTATTCTTCTACTCTTTACAACAAGTTCTATTCTTCTACTCTAGATGATTATAGAAATAATAGAATAAAGATATAACAGAGTTGGTGGAGTGGTTGGACTTGATGGTCCTAAAGGTCTTTTTCAACTTACAAAATTTTAATATTTATTGACTACATCCTCTCTAGGAGGACAGATCCTTGCCTATGCATTCAGCACAGCAGAATCATGATTTTTTTCCCAGTAGTTAAGGAAGCAGATATTTTCAATACAGGAAATGCACAGGGATCACACAGTGGGGTTTGTCAGGCTGCTCCTCTATTGAAGTGAAAATTGAAGTGACTAAAGTTTTCCTTTGTGTTAAAGAAAATTGAATAAAAACTGGGTGATAGATGAAGGGTGTTGTGTGTAAACCACACTGTAGTTTTCACTCAGAAACTGAGCTCTAATCCATGAGGTAAATACAGATGATAGCATTGCCAGACATGGTTCTGCTGACTGCTGTACTTTACATTTTTATCCTTATCAAACTCTTGCAGGGGAAAAAATACGCTCATCACCTATGGAGATGTTTTTAATATATGTAATTTTTTTTTTCTGAGTGTTGTAAATCTGTTTCTGCTGTTTTACTGTTTTTATGTTTATGTTAGAAGAAACACTGAATGCTAAAGTCTGAGATTTGGCTTGATGGAGCATCTCAAAAAAAGCAAAAACCCAAAGGACAAACTCCTCCAAACCCTCTAGTTAATGTTTGCTCCCAGGTCTAATTGATCATTAACCTTTCAAATTACTTTACATTATGATTTTCAACTGCCTGGGAAAGGAAATTCTTTAGGGAGCCACATATCCATTATGCTGTAAATGCCTTTAAGAAAGAACCTCTGGTATGTTTGTTCTAGCCTGGGGTTTTCTAGTCCATGGGAGATTCCCTCCAGCTTTTGGCTACAGAGCTGTGTGTTTGTTAAGGGCAGGTGGAAAGGAATGGAACAGGAGCAAAATCTGGTTTATTTTCATATTATTTTTCTTATGTGTAATAAAAAGCAATACATTTTTGTAGACTGTATATTTTGCTTTTTTTGTGTGATTTATGTTGTGTTCTGTCAAGTAGGGTGACTGGATCAGGTGAAAGAGCAACAGACCATGAAAAATTGCAGCAAATGTGGTGGAATGGTGGAGTCACCATCCCTGGAAGTGTTTAAGAAATGACTGAATGTGGTACTTAGTGCTGTGGTTTAGTTGACAGCTCAGTCACAGGTTGGACTCAATGATCTTGGAAGTCTTTTCCAGCCTTAATGATTATGAAATTCTATGAGAAGAAATGGTATTATATTGCCACTGATGCCTGGAAAGGCTGACCTGGAGCAGAAACCAAATAGAGCAAAAGGAATAAAACACGGATTTATTGAAAGGATCCACCTTGGGCAGTGCAAGAGCCTGGCTGGGGCTACACCAAAATCAAATCCAAGATAGATCCTGGTCACGAGTTTTTACACTTTTATAAGTTTTGGCTTATCTAATATTGGGGTCAATTGTCCAACCACAGCCCCAGGCCATGAAGTCTCAGCCCCCTGGCTTGCTCCCTTTGCTGTTGTTTCTGCTTTTTGGGTACCAGTTGTCCTTGATTCTCCAGCTAGAAAGGAATTGTTTTGTCCAACTCCCCTGTGAAGAGAATTTACTAACACCTAATATGAAGTTTGAGAGTTACACACCAACCAGCAGAGAATCTGAAAAATAAAGAAGCTAAAACCCAAGGCATCACCACCAAGTGTCATCCAGGCCTTGGGGCAATGGAAAAGAGTTCCCAAGGCTCAGCAAGGAATGACAATCCTTCATCAGCACGTCATCAAATTACATTTGATTGCTTTTTCAGTAAAAATGTGATTTGAGACAAAATTTATATCTAATCAGGTTTTAATATATTTAAAATATTTTCCTCTGAGCCTTCTGTTCTCCAGACTAAACAGTCCCAGGACACTTAACCTCTCCTTGTGAGAGGGATGCTCCAGCCCCTTAGACATCTTTTTTCCTCTGAACAAGGTAACTAATTTTCAACTATAAAATTTGCCTACTGATGGCCAAATTTTTTATATAAACTAGGTAATTTTTGTTCTGTCTTTTTTCTTTCTATGCTAAACTTGACTTCATTTGAGAGTTTAGGAGTTTTTTTGTTTTCCTTTAATTGATGCTATAGAGGAACAAATATTATTCCATCTTTCTTATCACAGAAGGTCCACTCAAGAAGTCTCCACTCAAATCTATTGTTTTATTCCTGAAATTTTAGGTATCAGAAGTCATAAGCATAACAAGGAGCTCTCATAATTTCCTTTCCCCCATTCCTCTTAAACACACAGCTAATCTGTATCTTTGTTTTCTTTGCAGAAAGCTTTATTCCAGAAGGATCCTCTACTAGTCTGACCATACAAAAACCCACAATTTTACCCCAAGCACTATCAGGCAAAGCTCTCTATAACACTGAGTAACTTTAAAAATTTGAAGATAATGCTGCTAAAACTCTCATTGGTCTCATTGGCTTGCTGGAGAGTCTTTTAGATTCATCCAGTTGCTTTTGGATGTGTGAATATGTGGAAAAAGAAAATACTAGCTCCATGAAGATGTCTTTGATGGGTGAACAGCCATTCAGGGATGGTAAATCTATTTATTAATGTTTATTTGTCCTTAAAAACTTGAAAGGAAACATTTCCCCATTTTCCACAAAATGAACCAGGTTCAGCTACAAATAGATATAAATACTTGGAAAAGTCTTGATAAATAAAATTTTAGAAATTAGAAATTTCTTTTAAATTTCTTTTTCATTTTTTTAAATAGTATTTTTTAAAAAATATAATTTTTTTCAGAATCAGAAGAAGCTGAATTAACTTTTTCCTAAAAGAGAAGAGACTTGAAAGAATCTTTTCTAGATCTTACTATTTTAAGTTCTCTACTCTAAATTAAGCTTTTGTTATACCAGAGACACTATTATTGAAATTACACCTGTAATGTCCTAATATAGGAGTTAAAATATTTTATTTTCATTTCCTTGGTAAAGCTCTTCCACAGTATCAGTAAACTCAATAGATCCTGCATTCTGATTTAAAAGTCTTATTTGTTCTTTTCAGAGTGTCTTTGCAGATGGGAACTTGTATTGAATAGGTTTGAAATTTTTGACACTGATGGGTAAAATGTGTCAAACAATTAATGAGCTTGGGCTGTTGACATGACATGCCATAATGGAAAAAATACTGAAATGGCAAATCATACTTTGAGTGAAGATTTATATTCTCAAATGAAGCTCTTTTAGCTGCCATCTCTGCAAAATTTAAAAAGCCAGTAGAAAAGCAAAACAGATGTAAAAATATTGATTTCCCATAAAACAGAAAGTGATTTTTCAACTTGTCATATCTGATATATCAATCAGTAGGATGGCACTAAATGGTTATGTGTCTGTCAGTGGTTCCTGGGATAATTATTGTTATTATTTATGAATTTGTGCAGCTGGACTGTGTCCTGTCCACTGGCCCTGCACATGGTCCTGCATGGAGACAGGTTTGCTGCTCACAGGCAGAGAGAAGCCAGCCTGTGCTCTCCTGCATTTTCTGTGTGAAGCAACAAATGTCATGGCCAAATAAAGACAATAAAGGCAATGCTGGGGGGATGGAGCACAGATATCTCAGGAGTTTTTAGGAAACTCTGCCTGTTTTGGCATCAAACTGCCAGACAGTAGGTTTAATTAGCTGTTAGAAAGAATTCCTCCCTGTAAGAGTGAGGTTGCTGCCCCATCCCTGGAAGTGAGCTGGAAGCCAGGTCAGATGGGCTTGGAGCACCCTGGGCAGTGGGAAACGCTCCTGCTTGGACACAGAATGAGATTGAAGATCCCTGCCAACCCCAGTTCTGGGATTCCATGATTCCAGGCTCCAGAAAGTGGATGCCAAAGGGCAGGAGAAGTGCAGAGCCTGTGAGTGCTGAGGCTGCCCTGCTGCATGTGCATTGATATGAGGTGGTCAGCAAGACCCTGGAGCATGGTCAGTGATCTTTTTTCTGACTGTAGCATGCCTGGAAATAAATGTAAAAAAAGCTGTGCAGCTGGTGCTGGTGTGAGAACTAAAGGCTTGGCAGTCACACAGGCTAAGGTGAGTGCAGCAGGTGGGTGGGACAAGGCACAGCTGGTCCCTGTGGTGATCACAGTGAAGTGTCTTGTAATTGCTGCCTTCAATAACCTTAGAGAGCTTTGCTCTGTTTTCTAGTTTGTTTGTTATGCTTGTGTGTGCTCTGTTCTGGCTGTACTGTAATAATAAAAAAGTGTTGTTACCAGCTTGGCAATCCCAGAATGAAATGAAATTTCAGACTAGTTGAAAGTGTTTATGGCAATTCTGGCAATGAGCACTTTTGTGATTTACAGATGCAGCAAAGAAAACAAAATAAAAGCCAATGAACATCTTTCATTGTTTAAACCTGATTTAGTTTTCATAACTAGAATAAGCTGTTAAAAGTTTTTAAACTACCTCTGTTGATTTTTGACCCAAATCTATACCAAAAAGTTGATTGAAGTGTCATGCTGAATGTCGAGTTTTGCATTCCATAAAGAGCATAAATTTAGGGAGGGAACAATCTGTCATGGGGTTTTTTGCAATATTAAGATAAAATTCAATATTTTACTCTTTATGGCACACAGGCCATAAAGAGTTTCTTACTCAGCTAGATGTATTTTGACTCAGCCTTGAGTTTATTGACTCCTTTGCCTTTCCTTTATTCTGTGGATTCTGGTATCAAATTGAAATGGAGCTGATCCAGTCAAGTGACAGCACTGTTAACATAACCCCCCTCTCTTTTACCTAAAATAACACAAATATATGACATGAGGGGCCATGTTGCTGTATTTGAGTATCTCCTTCACCCTCCAAACAAGCAGATGAAATCTGTTTTTGACCAAACACTGGAGTATCACAGAGCAAAGGTTACAAGGGAGCTGCCTGTTGTGAAATGCTGATTTTTTTTTTTTTTTTTTTTTGCTTGTCTGCTTCTACCACCAAGTCTTTCACTGACTGAATAATTCAAATTCCAGATGATGTTTTGTCATTGTCTGTAGTGGGCAATTATCTGCTTTTATTGTGTTCTCCTGAAGTAAAACCAAAGGAGGGGGAGGAATTGCCTCAAAACCATTATCAATTTGCTGTTCCTTTGCTTTTCTGGTAGCTACATTCTTACAAAATTTCCTGAACTCCTAAAATTTTATATTTGACCTCATTGGGGTAGAATCATTGACTGGGAGGGAATTTCATCTTGTTCCAATACACCTTCCTAAATTAGACCAGGCTGCTCCAAGCTCTGTCCAGCCTGGCCCTGGACACTTCCAGGAATGCTGATTACATCTGGTTTTCTAGGGAACTTCCAGATGTTTCTAGGCAATGGAGAGCACCCAAGGATGAAGAAACCTAGTTCAATGAGATACCTAACCAATTTTTTTCCCTGCCAGCTTCTTATATTAACCAGGTAGGTATGTTTATGAATGAAAGCAATTAAATTACATGCTTGCTTAAGTAGCTCACTGAACCCAGCTGTAATGAATAGGAAGAGTGAGGTTGTGCTGCTTTTATTTCACAGAGCAGGAGGCTGTTATTACTCTGCTTATCTGCATTTTTATGCCTGATTTTGTGACCTGCATCTCCTGTTCTGAAATCTTCATCAGTAAGTCTTGAAATAAACAATTCTGGGCAGACAGTGATCATTTTGTCACACTCATTAAAGTCTTTACGTATCACTTCTCTGTTTTGAAAGATACATTTTAATCCATTTGCTTGTCGTTTGGTGGACAGTCTAAAAATAAAGCACAGAATCCTAAAAACACATTTCTCGTAGCATAGTTCACTTAGCAATAATTTTAACAAAAGAATGCCTTTCTACAGACCACGAACAAATTTTGAATGATTCATAAATAACACCAAGATACAATTTAGCCCCTCTGAATGCATTGGCAAATGTGAGGTAGAGAGGGAGAAATAGAAACCACCAGAAAAAGGGAGAGGAGAGACAGTGGGACAGAGAGAATCACTCTCCTCAGATGAACTTGGCCAATTATACCCTAACTGCAATATTAATGCACATCTCCACCCCAATCTATATCCACCTCCAAGGTCCAACCACCCCTCACTGGGCATGTGCTCTAGATTTTTTTGACTGCATCTTTGAAAGCAAAGTGAGAGAGTTTTACACCAATCACTAAAAAAGTGGACTAGAGTCACTCAAGCTCCACCTAAACAAAAAAAAAAAAAAAAAAAAGGAGAGAATGGGGGAAATTTAAGGAAGACTCCATGGAAACCCACACTCAAATAAAGAGGGAGAGATGCTGAGGGCTCTCCCTTGTGCTGTTGACAGAGCTGGGGAAATCTCACCTTTTCACTTGACAGCACACATATGGTGTCACATCCAGAAAAGTGTCCAGAAAGATATATTTTACATTTTTATCACATTAGTATTTAAAAATTATTAGTCTATTAGACTGATGAAACAAAGGAATTGATTGCCACTGCCAGCACCCATCATTAAAATGGCATACATTTAATCATATTATATATATATATATATATATATGTGTGTGTGTATTTATTTTTTATATATGTATATATATATATGTATTTATTTATTTATATATATATATATATATATATATATATATAATGATAATCAAAACTGTCTTTCCACAGTGCATTCAGAAAAAATACATTTTGCTGATTACTGTTAATTAAATATTAGCAAAGCTTTAGCATTTTATACACTGGTTTAAACATGCACATTCAATTCTATTTTTGTCAGTTCTCCCAATGGTTATAGTGGGTTTTACTTCCCATGATTTAATTTCAGCTTCTGTGTCCTCTCTTAATATTTCTATGGCATAGTGCCATCTTGGGGATGCTGTGAGCATCTGAAAGGATGTGAAACAGACTGAAGGAAAATCAAAATATTTTTGCTGCACTATGTTGTTGGTGGATGCTAGGGCACTAAAAATAAATGTGACTGAAATCTAGGACACTCTGAAGTATCAAGAGTATCACAGCTAATGCCATGTCTATAGAAACTACCACCAATTCTTGAATGCAGCATGCTAGCTGATATTTCAAACTTGTGAGTTCTAGTGGATGTGACAATAGAGAATCTCAGCTTTTCCTTTAAAAGTACATTTCTCCTCTCATTAGAGATGTAATTGTAAAAGATCTGGAAGGCAGAAGAGAAATTGTATTGAAGAGAAATTGTATTCTGCTAAGGACAACGACACTATTTTGAGGAATCTTTTTCCCTATTTCCAGCAATTGATAGACTTATAAAGAGACAGTTTCTTCTTGGTGTGTAAAGCAGGAGCAAAAATACAGCAACATTGTTTTAGTCATATTCTTGCCATTTTTAGCTTGACCTTTATTAGCAGTTGGCAGAAGAGCAGAACATAATTTGAGCTTTCATTTCTGCCTCTTCTTCCTTGATTCCCCAAAGCAAAACCAGACAGATCTGCTGACAGAGTGCAGTGCATGCACAGGCCACTATTGTCCTCAAAATATTTCAGGTCCTGTGGTGCAACCATACCAAGGGACCACTGCTGCATCATCCAAAGCAAACACCAGATTTTCCTGTACATTTGCTTGCATAACATTAAGAAATGTTCCACTTAATGGAGACTGCTTGTAAATTCTCTGGAGAGAGATTTCCCAACAGCGACCTGCAGCCTAGCACAGAGCCATATCCTTCAGCTCAGCAGATGGTTGAGAAATTCCAGCCTGAAATAGTGCTGCTGGTGGTGAGTGAGGGGCTGGGATTTGTCCAGGAGATTGTTCTCATTCCAGGCACTAGCCCTTTAATCAGCAGCTTTGGAGAATATGCTCGTTCTCTCCCCAGGTGCAACTACTGCTTTTCCATCTTAGCAGCTCAGCAAAGTGGGCTTGTGCCAGAAGGTCCAAGTTCATCACCTCACCACCTCCTTTTCTGTTTGCAAAAAGGGCCCAGCAAGGCAGCTTCCCTCGCCTGCTGTGTCACAAAGTTCCTTTCACACCCTCCAGGAGCCTCCTGGACTGTTCCCTCTGCACTGTGCTCTGTTTCCAGCAGACATCTCAAAAGTTGAAACCCCCCCATGGGAGCAAGAGCCAGGGGTGGTGAGACTTGTTACAGCAACCTCATGGAGGTTTTGCCTGTCCCTTCACCCTGATTTGGTGGTCTTTTACAAAATTCAAGAATTGCTGGCTCTCCCCCTGATTCTCACCCATAAACTCCACCCTCTCCTCACCACCATCAAGCTCCAGATCACCAAAACCCTCCATCACTCACAGGGCTGCCTCTCCTTCCTCACATGTCCCTTCTGGAGAGTTTGCAGCCATCCATTGTACCATTCCAGCTGTGCCAGTCATCCCACCAGGTCTTGGTGAGAGCAGTGTCCTGCTGAAGGAAAGCATTTACTAGGAATACACATGCTCCAGGGAAAATGTATGAGGAAACTGGCTCTGTTTTAACTGCTCTTTTATGATGAATGATTTGGGGGATAGTTGCAACAAAACCATGTGCTAAAATGGCAAAGAGAGTGAGAATCCTTAGAAAGAGGAGAGGATACCTCACTGCACAACCTGTAAAAGGTGAACAAAAAGAGGCTCAATCTGTTAAAATGTTGGTTCATTAGCCACATAACATTAATGGTGAGGATGCACAAATGGAACAATGAGAGTTAACTATTTAGCTGTATAGAAATTTATATGGTGTCTGGGGGAAATGCAAGAGGTGGATGTGAAAGAGAAAACAGAGCAACACCCAGGGTTTGGGACAAAAAGAAAGGAACAGCTCAAAAAGCTACCCCTGAATCATGTCATAGTTATCTATCTAGTAGTCATCTGCTTAATTTGAAACTATGACAGGCAATGTTCTTCTTAAAATTATGAAAGCTGTTGTATTTATAGATAAGGCTTTTAAAATCCCTTGGATATCAGAAAGGATGTGACTATTAAAGGTGTCATTGAAACTGTCACATATCTGTATCCAAAATGCAAGGATAACTTAGGAAATTCCACAAGTATCTGAACAAGTTAGGGATCTGAACAACTTGCTTTGTCATAGATATGATATTGTCTTACAAAAGAACATTAAGTAAACTCTCTCATTGTATGGAAGCAAATATTTTTGTCTTTTTTTAATTTATAATGTTATTGTAACCATGATGTCTCTATTTTCACAGTTCAGGAGATTATTCTTCCATATTGACAAATATTTAATCCATTAAGCTGTAGTTTGTTCTCCAAAACAAAAAAAAATATTAAAATTAAGCTTTTGCAACTACCATTATTTAAAACTTCTTGGACCATCTCATCAGGTGATATTGAGAATTTGTGTGTGTATGTCAAACTGTGATTAACAGCACAAACCAGTTTCACAAAGAATGCTGAAGTCATAAAGTGGAAAATGGAAACTGCCAGAGCAATTTCATAACTTACATTCTGTGCAGCACATTTGTGTATGTATTCTCACTGCCTTTTGTTACAATATTTTCCAAACTGATATAAGCAACAGATCAAGGAACTCCTATTTGAGCTCTGTGAACATTGATGCAATATAGAGTGTACTTCTTAATAAAACAATTAAACAATTTTCTTAATTGCTACAGAGAAAGTAGGACACTTATAAGATATAAGAACAACATGACAATGTTAATTTGGATGATTTCCCCTTCTTTGTCACTACTAGTAGTAATCCCTGATGCCAAATGTTTTTATGATGTAATGGTATTTAAAAGACCTCATGGTTACCCTGAATGTGCTCTCCATTTTCTCCTCTTGTTCTTCTGCAAAAATGAAATGGGAACAAGGAAATACAGATTTTCTGAATGGTATTTATTTACAGGGACCAAAACTATATTCCTGTAAAAACCCAGGCCAGTTTCAAACTTCAAAAGAACACTTTACTAAATTCCCATTAAGTATGCATGCCATAAACTGTGAGTTCTTACCCTTTTTTAGTCATTATCACATCACCATTACCAAGCTTATCCAAAGTATTTGCAGAACAGGTTTGCAACATGCAATAAGCTTATGAAGGTTTCTTGCAAGAAAACACTGGCTGTGGATCAGAAATTTGGGTTTCATTACTAATTTGTAGTGCTTAATGAAAGAATTTCTACTTTTCTTACCTGAAGTGGTGTGTTTTAGAAATATTGATACTGGTGACAAATTAAATCATGTCTTGTAATAGAGAGGAGAAAATTATCTTTGAGAATGGGCAAAGGACAAAAGAAAAATCTACGTGTCCTCTCACTTTGCTGGCTGGTATCTGGGGCATTCCCTGCTGACTAACTTCTTCCCAGCCATGTATTTTTAATTATCCAACAGCTCCTGAGCTAGCACAGCCGTGCTGCTGATTAACGTGGCTATAGACAGGGCAAGAGGACCTCACTTGAATAATTATCAGCTTTCCATGTAGTCCAGAGAGGTTTGTAATCCTTGAATTAACTTTCAGGAAAATTCAATGTCCAGTGCCAGGAGCACATCAGATTGTGCATGACCTTTAGTGCTAATCAGGGAGCTGTGTACTAACGAGAGGTGCTTATGTTTGCTTTTTTTCACAGAATCAATAGCAGCTTGTTATGGAAAGTAAAGTGCTGCTTTATATGAGGCTCTGAGCAGCTGAAGAACACTGGGAATCAGATCCTGCTCATAAATTTGCCAGATATATTACATAATTGTAGAATTCCTTGATAATTGTCTGGCTTCACCAGAGCAGTCATAAACCTTACTGAATTTTGTCATTTTAAGCAAAGGTAAAGCAAACAAAAGCCCCAAATATTAGGAGCACTCTATTTTCCAGTTTTTCCTTTAATTCATGCATGTCTATGGAAATTATCTTTTCTTCAAGTCTTCAAATCTTTAACTTCCTCTCTTTGTTTTACCTTATTTTGAAATAAACATACAGGTGCACAGAAAGCTTTTTCTGCTATTTTCCAAAAGGCAGTTTGGTGTTTTCACAGGAACAGCCTCAGCTGCTTTTGTTTTCCCCCAGCTTGTCACAGCAGAGCCATGGATCTGGAACACCAGGATGGAGTCAAGCAAAGCCTTTAACACCTGCTGCTCACTATCATCACAGCTCTGTCCAGCTGATTACTGGGGATCTGGAGTAATGCCACACAAACAGGGGAGCCTTAATTTAAATTAAATTTAAATAAATTTTAATTTAAATACTTATTGACTAAATTTAAGGACACGATAACAAAAAAGAAAAAAAAAAAGCAATAAAACAACAATACTAAATATTCAACAAAAGCAACTAATAGCACAGCACAAACACAGCAGACTCACATCCCCAATTTTTTTTTACCATTCTACATTTACATCATTAAGTCTCCTAATCTGCCTGTAATGTGGATTTCCCTGCAAGAAACTACTTTTGACTATTCATTCAACCATTACCTTTTTATAACCACTGTATTTTATTTATTGTTGTTAATTGCTTTCTAAAATTATTTAGGGGCTACTACATTTTTTTATTTTCACCTGGATTTTGCACCACTAATCTCCAAACAATGAATTTTTCCATCAATATTCTTTTATTCTCTTTTCTTGTAGCTCTGAGGACTGTAAAGATTGTTCTGTGCATATTTGTCTCCTGCAAGGTCAAAGCATCAAGAGAAGGCCACTCAGACTTGTCCATGACTCTTTGAAGGACTAATGTCAGAAAGAGCAATGCCAATTAACTTTCTTTTCTTTTTCAAGTAGCTGAGATAACTGTCCACGTGGTACTTTTGTGCAACTTAGTGTGGTGTGTTTGCTTTTATAATTAACAAAAGGAAGGACACAGAAGATGCTGTAGCCTGGTAACAGAACTTTTGTCATCATGCTAATGCATGCCTGGAAGGGCACAGGTAAAAAAAACCAAACCAAGAGTATATTGGTAGTGAAAATAACTTATTCTGTTGCTACTTAAGGCAAATTGTATAACAAAGAACCTGGAGTACTGTGAACAGTTTGAAACTTGCTCTTATTGGTCACTGCAGCTTTTCAAGCAAAAGTTTCCTTTTCTAAATATGTTCATTACTAATTACACTTCCAGAAATTCATACAAAGCAAAAATGAGGCAGCTGCAAGGACAGACAAAGAGCATGGTTGCTCTAATCCTGTCCACATTGATCTCTGTAGCATTTTGGTGTCCAATGTAGGCATTTAGGTTTGATTCACTCCACTAGTTTTGCCTTTCAAAATGAAGGTTTGTAGGTTCTCCAGAATAGTTTATGAGTTGTGGAGATTTGTTTTTGGGGGTTTTGGGGGTTTTTTTGGTTTGTTTTTTTTTTTTGGTGGCAGAAAACCATTCTGTTCCCCTATTAGATAGATGTTTTAAAACATGGCATCTTTTGACCACACAGAGTTTGAGAAAAAGACATTCTGAAAAATTCTGTTGTGTCTCTGACAGAGAGAATCACAGAGATTGTCACTGAGAGCAGAATCACAGAATCTAAGGCTAGAAATTACCTCTGGAGAGTCTCAGGCAGGTTGAGCTGGAGCAGGTTACACAGCACCATGAGCAGCTGGATTCCATTTTTCAGAGGTGATTTCAGAAGATGTCAAGGCATCAAAACATTTGTTAAGATAAATGATTTTTTAAATTTCCTTCTTTTATTTCCTGAGTACTTTTTATTGGTTGATATTATGGTCTTTCCTATTTGTGTGTTGCAAAGAGGAAGTTCATACGAATTTTTATTACTGCACTGCACACAGAATTATTAGGAGTGGTAGTTGCAAGTAAAATTAATGCAACTGTTTTTGGGGGTTTTTTTGGTTTTTTTTTTAAATCTCCAGATAATACACTGTGTAGGCTGCTCTAGGCTTTGGTGCAGTATAAGCAATATTTTAAAAAACAGGTTTTATTCCAATCAGTGTGACAAGCAAACACAATCCAAACAATGTGAACAGCAAACCCCATGAACAGTTCAAGGACATAACAATAATTCAGAATTTCTGTGTTACAAGTTAATCATTTAGATAGAATGTGAATATGACTGACTTATAGTCTCTGCACCAAGACACAATTTTGATTGAATGGGACACTCTTGGCATTCTCCCAGCATAAATTTTCCCCTTTTTATTTCTTTTGCCAAAAGTGTAAAAGGAAAACAAAGACCTGTAAAAGCTCTAAGTCCTTTGGGACACTCTATTAAAATAACAACTAGTTTTCTGTAGGAAATATTTAAGATGGGGCATAATAGGTTAGAGCATCAAGGGGAAGAAGCTCAAATAACATCTGGAACACAGTGATTGGGAAAAGTCAAACTCTGGTAATGAACTTACATAACTTGATGTTTTCCAGGAGGTTTTAACACTGCCTTGGAAGGAAAAAGCCATTCATATCCATTTACCAAGGAGCTGTATTTGTATTAAACTATGATTTGAAGAACAATGGGAGTGGCAATCTTTAGCTCATACTCATATTTAACTCACATTTACAGTGTAAAACAATAAATCTGCCGAAATTAAAAGAGGATTCCTGCTCTGATTTTTTTAAATGTAACTTCCTCTTTGTGTAGAGGTGCTTGGTGTCAGGTGGACACTTGGCAATAAAGACCTGGACAGCAATTATAAACCTAAAGCCTAATCAAAATTTTTTTTCTGTCTTTGTCCAGTAGAGCTCTTGTATGTTATAGCATCAGACATCTATTCCTAGGTTTTCCAATCATTCCCCCAAACATCTCTTTCAGTTGGGTTTTGGTTGTTTCTAGATTTTGGGGGCTCTGCAAACTTTATGTGTGTACAAGATGTCACCATGCCCCATTCCTGTCTCACTGCAGTAGGGAACTATAATATTAATTATTCCACTAATAATTCCCTGACCAAGATTATTAGCTGGAGAAGGGAGATTTCTGGAATTTTTTCTCATGCCTTTTTAATTAGGTAAGTTAAATTCATCAAAATAAAGAAACTAAAAATGATGCATATTGTGAGAGCCACAGTTTTCAATCACGTTTTGTCATTGCTGTTTTTCATATTTACCTGTGAGACTGAGGTTTCTGATTTATTGGGGGAATTCTGCCTGAAATCATGAATTACTCACATTTTCCATACTACAGAAAATCTAAGAGTGTGATTTTCCTGTATTTCAATTTATTCACTTACAATTACATTGGCCCATGATCCATAGATATAATTCACAGCTGAACATCTAGCACAGAATACATTTTAGTTTGTTTTTAAAAAGACATGAGATTTTAAAAATTAAATTAATCATTTTCTGAGATAACTACAATAAAACATAATGGTAGGGGTACTCCTGTATTACTATAGTGGACTGTAAAGAGTATTCTGCAGAAAAAAATGTTGAGATCATGACTCAAGGAAGCACCAGAATAATGAAAACACTACTGCTCTAGCAGGTTTTAACAATGTGTTATACTTTTATTTCTTGAGAATATCTTCAGACATAAATATTAAAAACTCATCACATTTCCAAATACACCTAACAATAAGGAGGCAAAAAGAAATTTCATCATTTACATGAAGAAATTAGTGTTTTGATAGAACAATTGGTGAGTTAATGACTAATGAATAATTAAATATCTCTGACAACATATTAATGGTCCATGACTTTGCCGAAGGCAACACTTCAGACCTTAGATTGGAAATGATTTAGAGGTGCTGATCTAATATTATTAATTTCTTCAAGCTTCTTAAGGCACAGATGTTCCTGTGAACTCTTGCTGTATAAAACATTCCACAGTAAAATTCACAGTTGTAATGCATGACGTGCTTGACATTCCTGAGTTTTGAGGAAAGTTTGACTTAGCAGAGGGTTGAACATAACTTTTCCTGTTTAGTACAGTGAAGCACTGGCACAGGGTGCCCAGAGAAGCTGTGGCTGCCCCTGGGTCCCTGGCAGTGTCCAAGGCCAGGCTGGATGGGGCTTGGAGCAATCTGGGACAGTGGAAGATGTCCCTGCATTCCCTACATCTTTTCCCTAGTTTAAGTTTTTTCTGGCTCAGCCCTGTGTTCTATTTTTAATTCTTCAGTTCTCTGTAACTGCAGTCTAGGTTGGGTCTTCCACCATGAAGGATTAAATAAAATGTTGGTTATTAAATAGCTGCTTTATATTCTTACTTTGATCCAAATAATCCATACCAATTTTGAAGGATGAACACATGAGGGAATAAAAGACATACCCAAGAATGAATTTCCAAAGTTCTTGTTATTTTAGAAACTGATAAAATGGTTGCAGAAATACTTGTTTAGGACTGGAGGTTTATGCAGGAAAAGAATGTATGTAATTCTCTGTCAAAACTTGTTAGTCGCCTGATCCTCTAATTGCATAAATAAGAAGAGGAACAAAACAGCAGCATATTTACATTCCAATGTGTATATATCTTAAATGATTGCTTGATTTTCTGTGAGCATCCTGTGAAGATTAAAGCACAGCTGTTGCATGATGAAATTACAGACAAAAAAAAAATATTTCCTTTAGTGGGAGCTGAAATCAGTCATTATTTGACAGAAAGAATTCATTGCCTCACTGATTTGTTCCCCCACACTTAATAATACCCTCCTTTTAAACCACTTCCAAGCAATAGATTTATGGATGGAATCCTAGAGAGTGAAAATTGAGTTGGTTCTTCTGAATTCAAAGACATTTAAGTTTATGCAAATGGAAAATCAGTTTGTGATTCATCAGTTTCGTTTACATATGCAGGATGCACCTTCTTTCATCCCTAATCACGAGTTAAAGCCTTTTAGGTAATTTATAAGTTTTCAAAGCTGGCTGATCTTTGCAATAATTTCTTAATCAGGATTCAGGTACAAGGAGGAGGCAGACTGCATGTTCTCCAAGTGGTAATTCCTGGGTGCAAAGTGGGAACACTTTAAAGACCACAAAATCAGACAGTTTCATGCACACATTCTGCCTGTTGTGTCTGCTATTCACAACTGTTCATATGGTCAGTGCACACTGTTTAATAACAGATAAATGATACAGCTTGCCCTGGGGCAGGAAATGGAATATAAAAGAGAGAGTAACCTGTAATTTTGGCATCATTGCTCCTACAATAAAACAGCCCTGCCTCAGACTTCACTCAGTGTGGAAAACAAGCCAGCTGAAGTGAGAATAATCAGGCAGAAAATGCTAGAAGGAGGAAAAATCCAATCCAAGCTTCTGTTGACTCAAGTCTTTAAGAAGAAATTGCACAGCTCATAAAGTTTCACAGGTAATCAATTAAAAAAAAAAAAATCAAGAAGCAAAGAAAATAAAATCCCACTGATAGAAAAGAAAAGGATCGTCTTGGCTTTTATTTTCAGGCTTTGTGTTATTCTTTAATAAAGACCTGTGATTCAGAATTTTTATAGAGTTTCTGAGAGAGGAAAAATAAGCCTTGGGAACAAATCACTAAAGTTAGACAACTGTGATAATTTCCTCTTGCTCTCAGTAATCTCAGTAAAATCATAGAAGGACAGACAAAATAACCATCTCTCTTAGTTCTATTCTTACTTTCCTTTGCTTTTTGGTCTTGCTTTCCCCCTGATCCCTTTTAATGAGCTCTACCTTTGGCTAAACTCTTATTGGAATTCACTTTTGATATTATTGTAGACTTAACCAAATCTGGTTTTAATTATGATTTTCACAGTGAGCTCTTCATTTGTTCAAAATCCTGTTGCAACCAGATGTTTTTCTTGACTCTTTTTGTTAATAACTTCAGTAGGTTTTGATTAAGGATTTTGAAGAATAGGGAGGGCAATAAAACTGAGGCTACAGTTCTGTAAAATTAGGGTGTCCTCTAAACACTCCAACAAGGAGAGAGGATTAGGCTCAATTTTAGTTGCAGAAGAACATTGCACTTCCAATTTCTTAAGTTTTGCTTAGGCAAAAAAGAAATTGGCTGAATGGAAGCTGATGGAAAACAGTTTTGATTTATATGAATAATAATGTCACACCTTAAAAAATGTTAGAATAATTTATGCATGGAGTAGCACTAGATCCATGGAAAGCCATAGACCAAGTATTTGGAAAATGCAAGGTTTATTTTCTTTAATTCAACATTATAGAATGTAATAATGCAACACTCATGTGAAACAGGAACCTTGTTTGAGTTATGATCTCTCTCATTTTCTAGCAGTGTGGAATACATTTGTAATTGCAGAAATCCCCAGGACAGAGTAGAAAGGGGATCATTCTAATCCCCAAATTCAGATTTTTTTTTTCCATTCTGCAGAAAATGCAATGTACTAACTACAAAAGGCATATAAATACACATCCTTAATAATACAAAATTTATAAATGCTTAGGTTTTATAAATGCAAAATGAAAATAAATACCAATAAATATATTAATAAAATAAAAATATACTATATAACAAAAGTAACTGTATGCTTATATATCATATTTTATATATAAAATTTAGAAAGAAAAATTCTAAATATACATCATACTGAAAAAAATCTGAAAATACCTGGAGATGTAATGTATTCATGCATGGTGGCTAGGTGCATACTGTGTGTGAAGGACATATGGCAGAGCAATAAAAAAAGAGCTAACGGACTTCTTTATTGAGTAAAATTAAAATTTCCATCTCTTCTCCTAGCCATATATTTTTGCATTTATCTTTTTCCTTCTGAAGTCAAGCTCTTTCTATCCTGGAGCTCTAAACCAGTACAGGGAATAGAACTTGAAATAATGAAATAAGGTTAAAAATTCAGATTTTAATATAATTTGTTATAATTATAACATTTATTGTACTATAATGTAATGTACAATGAATTAGAATTTATGATTTAATAGTTTTTGTTTTATTGAAGTAATGGATGGAATAATATCCTTCCTAGATACTGCTTTAGTGTGACAATTATATATTCTTTTTAATATTTTGCTCTGTACCTCTAAAATATTAGAAAACAATGGAAAAGGACCACAGAGAAAATTGACCATGTAAATAAAGTAATGAGTAGGGCAGAAAGAGGGAAATGTAGACTTAAATTTGGTTTAGGTGCAGATAAATGAGTAAATGATCATGTCATGAGGGATTACAATGCACAGAGATATTTCTGTGTGTTGCTACCATTTTGTATAAATAATTTGAGTTTAGACTATGACATCACTTCTCTTTCTGCTCTGTTTCAGAGCACAGCTTTTGAATTGAGCCCAGTGCCTTATTTTGATTTGGGAGAGCTCCTGTGGCTGATACCTGTGGCAGCATCTCCATCTCAGGAGGTTTGACTCCAGTGCTTCCCACTGCTTATTCATTCATTAAAAAGGATCAAATTCAAGGATGCTTGCATTAGCAATTAATGGGGAAAAAAATCAATTAGATTTTAGGTAGATTAAAAATCTTCTAATGACAAGTTCATGGAATGGCATGCTTGGATTAATCATTATTAATAAAAGAGCTGCATTTGTGTTATCAGTAATCTTATTAGGTGGTTAAAAACGAATTGTGACAATGGGTCCTGTTCCATTAATAGGGGATAAATGTTTGTTTTTTCAAGTGGATGCTGGAAAAATATTCAGAAAAAATTAATAAATTACATAATTATTTAAACTAAGCATTTTTCCTTTTAAAAGTGTATACAAGGAGATTATATTTTGTCAGCTGTTGTGGAATGGAGCTGAAACCTTCTGAGCCTTTTTGAAAGCAATTATCTACAGTTGTTGAAATTTTCAGTTTTAGGAAGAGATGCATAAATGGGGATAAGGACTCACCTTCAAAATTCAAATGTCTGCATGATGCAGGAAGGGGTATTTGGCATGAAAACTGAATCTCACACTTACCAGAGGCATATTGTCCTACTAAGAAGTTCCATCCCCCTTGGTAGGGCCATGTTCTGTATTTGAAAAAGGCTGTTCAGCTTCTTTATAGCCCTGTAATGATCACAATACATGCAGAATGACCAAAAGTTAAAGGAAATTATTGAGGGGACTGCTCAAAATGTCTTTTAAAACCTGACAGGTTTGAAGTAACAACATCCTCCTCTTTTGGAAGTCTGCTCCAGTGTTTGACCACACTCTTGGTGGTCTTTGTATAGTCCCTTCCAACTAAGAGCATCCTGTGATTTTGTGATTTTGTGAGACAGATGCACCTGTCCGTGTTCCTTCCTTCCTTCCTTCCTTCCTTCCTTCCTTCCTTCCTTCCTTCCTTCCTTCCTTCCTTCCTTCCTTCCTTCCTTCCTTCCTTCCTTCCTTCCTTCCTTCCTTCCTTCCTTCCTTCCTTCCTTCCTTCCTTCCTTCCCAAATTCCTCTGTAAAACACTCTCCTTTCTCACATAAAATCCTGGTTTTTTGTTCCTTTATTTTGCTTTATCATGGTCTAAATCACAGACAATGGAATAGTCCTGTAGCTCTTATATTTGAAAGATATACAATAAAAAATTCATATTATAAAGATCCTCAGTTTTCAACCTGTCAGTTGAAAGGAGAAAAGGAAGAACTGCAGCTACAGCTCTTGTATATAGATGTGCTGTTTATGAAAATCCTCAGAATGTTTTGTTACTCATCATTGCAACAGAAGAGACATAGGAAGGAAATTGTATCCTATCTATAGATTTCAGCCTCTGAGCTAGAAATATTCCAGCTAGTTTATAATGAAAGACATTTTGGTATTCTTTTCAAAATATCTCAGGCTTCACCATATATGAGGTTACATATTCAGAATCACTTTGGCTGCTGTACTCAGACATTCAGTGAGGCAGAAGCCCAGCTCTGACAAAAATCATGCTGGAAATAAGACATGGAAGATTTCATTTGAAAGAAGAAAGGGTACAAACCAAGAAGGAATGAGAGTTACAGGGCAGTATGGTAGATGTTTATGATTGTCTTTTTAAAAGACAGGGGTATTCTTTTTTATTATTAATTTTTTAATTACTTCTCTGATAAATCTTACATGGAACTGTAAAGGAATGCAGTCCTTATTGGCCTTTAACTAGGTTTTACCTCTCCTTTTCTGCCACATACAGAAAGCACAAGCTTCTCTTATTCAGTTCTTTATAGAGAACTACTGCAGGACTGGATTTTTCCTCCATAAATATACATATTTGTCTCGAAGCTCATAAGGAGGATTTAACACCTTAGCAGTATTTTCAAGTAAATAGTCCTTTGAGAGCAATGGCAGGAAAGGATTGTCAAAGTTGACTACTCTGAAATATGCAAAGTGGATTGCTGAGGGGTAAAAAGTACAGATCTCTTCTGTGTCAGGGTGAAATGTTACAGAAATAGAGCTGAAAGAGCTTGTGATAAGGAAATAATGTAATAATCCTAGCAGGCTGTGCTCAGCCCCAGCCCACAAAAGTAAGTGGTAAGGTGATAAGGTCCCTGGCTGAAAGAAATTATTTGTAAACAACTTAAGAGAGTGCTGGAGATCATAGATCCAAACCACCAGGCTCCTTAAAAACATCCCTCACTGAGCTTGCTGTAAGCACACAGCATGTGAACATCCTTACAGTATGTGAACATTGTAAGTGTGTGAACCCCTAAGCTGGACTTTTAAATGTGGATAATTTTAAAAATAAAAGAGTTTAATTACCAGGCATAAACATAAATTATATGTGGCATTATTGATACGACCAGAAAATCTGCTCTGAATTCCTTTGCTGGACATTTAGGACTTCCCATGTGGCACGAGGGTTCTATCAACTAATGAAAATTCAACTCATTTAGATCACTGTACAAAGGGATAAATGCATTTCAGAAACATATTTTCTTTTAAAGTTCTCTCTGCCTTTTTTGATGACATTCTGCTTCTGTTCTTGCTTCATGTTTAAGCAATATTTGACAACATCAAACAGAGCCTTTTGCTCCTATCTGTATCATGGCCATCGTTATGTAAAATTGTCTGTACAAAAGGTTTTTTTTTATTTTTGCCCTCAGAAAAAAATATTATTTTTCTTTTGAATTCTACTCTTTAAAAAAAAAAATAATATACTTGAACCATTACCTGTCTTATTGTGTCTTTGAAGCCTTAGTTATTATTTGAATACATTTTCCTTGTAAATCTACCTTCTCCTTGCCAATGGATGTAATGAATAGAATATCAAAGTACATTTTATCATTCCCAAGGTGGTTGGTGTTTGGATTCATATAAGTTTGCATGTGTAAATTTTTGTATGATGTTTTATGCCAGAACTAATATAAGTAGTTTCAGAAATAAACCTTTTCAGAAATAAAACTTTTCTTCTGGAATGGTATGGCCTCTGAGCTGCTAGATGTTTTGAAAGTACCATACAAACTTGAAAATTATCTTGAGAGAAAGAGAAATTCACCTTCCTCTTAATATGGTGTATCTACTGTCTGTGGAAAAAATTATATTTAATAAATTTCACAGTTTTAATTATCTTAACCTAGATTATCAGGTTTCACTGTGCCCTAATACATCAGGAAAATGTTTTAGATGTCACAAGGACTTCTTGTGAATTTGTGGGGTTTTTTTAGTTTGTTTGTCTTTTTAATATGAAATGGTAAACATTTTGCAGGTCTGGTCCTCAAATCCACACCAAACACTCACTTGAGGGAATTCTTATTGACTGAAAATTGAGATTAAATTAGAAAGAAGCCTTCCATTATTGTCCAGTGTGCCTTGATGAGAATTCATCATAGCTGTGATTTCTTGGAGAACAACATTGCACTAAATCATGATTTGATACTTGTGTCCACAGAAAGAAATATTTATCTCCTTAAACATTAGGTGTGGGCTGTCCTTTATATTCCTGGGGCCTCTTGTTCAATTATGAGCTACAAAACATATAAAACTTTATATTTTCTGTCTGTTCAGCTCCTCAGAACTAAATTATTATGCACAACAATAAAAATGCAATGGCAAGCTGTGTCATAGGAGACACAGCAATTCTCAGTCTTGCTTCAATTTGCACCTTATGGCTTGGCTAGAAGTTAAAATTAACTAAAATAAGACTGCAATGCAAAAAAAGTCTGGATGGTTGGATGTTCACTTTTATTTGCCATCAGGAAGATGATCACTTCTGAATTAAAATTTTGCTTCCACACAGTAAACTTTGCAGACCTGTATAAAAGGGAGTTTATGCATTCTGTGGTATGACTATTTACAAACTGCCTAAGCAGATTTAAGTGGCTTTGCATCTTAAAACTGATTTGTATTGACTCCAATCAAAGAACTACCAGAAGTCAATGTAACAAACAATATATCCCAAAATCAAGCTGTTTGGTTAATGACCCCTCCTGAATACGACCATTTTTCTTGACAGAAATATTCAGAATATGCACAGTGAAAAAGTAGAACTTATATTTATAGGTAGAAAAAATTCAGAACATATAAATTTAACATTTAAACAGATATGCTTCCAAAAGTACAGAGTTCTGGAGATTCTAACAGAGAGTGATGCTGTTGGAGAGATTTAAGGAACTGTTGGGCTTTATTTCTATGAGTCTCCTGGGAAATTTTCAGTTGTATCTCCAACTACCAATAAAACTAGTTGTCTTGACAGGTTTAAAATTTTTGGAGATACCTCATATTGATAAATTGCACAAAGATTTAACTGTGTTCTGTTCTCCAGATCTCCTTCCAGTTCTGGCTCACAGTAGCACCTTTAGATTTCTACCATCTGATATGATGATATGCAAGACATGTAAGCTGAAATCTGGCTCTCAATTGAAAAAAAAAAAAAATCTCAGCTAAATTTGACCCTATGAACTGATGATTCAATTTCCTCACACAGATTACAACCACTATAATATTGGAGTAAATTGTTCCCTGAATGAACCATTTTAAATGAAACATTTTACCTTCACTATTACTTTAATGCATCTTTTTATACCTAGCCAGGGTTATATATTACTAATTGCTTGACCCAACACTGCCAACTATATTATTATATACTGGAAGCATATAGCTTTCCTTAATTCTTTCCAATTATTTATAATATATGATATGTGATGAAAATCGCTGAAAGGCAAATCTCAATGAAAATTTTAAGACACTAATTTGGATAATTCTGGAATTAAGCTCTGAAGGTGTTTATCTGCCTAAGATATCTCCTTAGAACCATCTTCAAGTCAGCCTGGACAGGAATAGAATAAAAAGAATAAAATGAATAGAATAAAAAGAATAGAATTAAAATAATAGAAAAAAAAATAATAGAATAAAAAGAATAAAATTAATAGAATAAAAAAAATAGAATTAAAAGAATAAAAATAGGATTAAAATAATAAAAGAATCACTATCCATATCATCAACCTAATAAGAGAATCATGGAATAGCTGAGGCTGGAAGGGGCATCTGGAGATCACCTACCAGTGCTCAGAGTAGAGCCAGCAGGATTCCACTGTCCAGAACTTTCTCTGCTCAGGGTTTAAGTACCTCCAAGAATGGAATTTGATGGAACAACCTTTATAATGCACAAGTCCATTCTCCACCTGAGTGTTGGAGGTGGTAAATTATCCCATTTTTCCTCTAGGAAAATGTAGATGAATAAGGTTTGGAACATAAGATTAACATTTTGTATATATTCACATTAAGGTAACGCCTAATTAAAATTCCAGTAAGTTCAGTCAGGGAAGTTTCAGGGAAGGGAAGTTTCAGGGAAGTTTCAGGGAAGTTTCAGGGAAGGGAAGGGAAGGGAAGTTTCAGGGAAGTTTCAGGGAAGTTTCAGGGAAGTTTCAGGGAAGTTTAAGGGAAGGGAAGGGAAGGGAAGGGAAGGGAAGGGAAGGGAAGGGAAGGGAAGGGAAGGGAAGGGAAGGGAAGGGAAGGGAAGGGAAGGGAAGGGAAGGGAAGGGAAGGGAAGGGAAGGGAAGGGAAGGGAAGGGAAGGGAAGGGAAGGGAAGGGAAGGGAAGGGAAGGGAAGGGAAGGGAAGGGAAGGGAAGGGAAGGGAAGGGAAGGGAAGGGAAGGGAAGGGAAGGGAAGGGAAGGGAAGGGAAGGGAAGGGAAGGGAAGGGAAGGGAAGGGAAGGGAAGGGAAGGGAAGGGAAGGGAAGGGAAGGGAAGGGAAGGGAAGGGAAGGGAAGGGAAGGGAAGGGAAGGGAAGGGAAGGGAAGGGAAGGGAATGGATTCAGTTTAAACTTTTTTTTTTTCTCTTCACTTTTTAGCTTTGGGCTGCAAGTATAACTCAACAGCTTTAACTTATCAATGAGATTTATCCAAACCTAAAAGGGAGATTTTTTTTCTCGCTGATTATCAACTACTTCTTCAGATTAGGGAGAAAGGGGAACTTATGGCTTAGAAAAATCCATAGGGGCTCATTCTAATAAACAGCCACGTAATGAAATTTTGTTGTTAAATTATTGAATGAAGAACTTCTTTCAGTATTTCTGACTCTATTTCCAATTAATGGCAATTAACTTAAAGCTCCTGTGCCATTTTTAGGTAAAAAAAAATTACTTGTAAAATACTTGATTTTTCTCACAATTGAACTTTTTATATTGTATGAATAAAAGAATTGAAAGAATAAGGCAAGTTCAAACTCCATATTATGGGAAAATTAAGGAGCAGAAGTCCAAATGAATGGACATTTTACCTCATTATAGCTTCCATGGAATTGTCTTGATTGCAGTTAATAAAAATAGAATAAATGGGGAAGTTACCAGGCAGATATATCTCTCTTGATTTTTGCAACACTATGCAAATTTACATTACTTTTAATTGCCAATACCAGAAGATGAGAAGGAATCTTGAAAACAATATTATTTTCTCCTGCACCACTTTAAAAAAAAGGTGGGGGGGCAAGAAGCAACCCCCAGAAAAACTTCTCTGGTATTTGAAGATATCAGTGGAATACAAGAGTTGACATTACATGTCACTAAATAACTGCTTGTCAACTCAGCCACCCACAATCAAAATTCAACGTATTGGCAATATTGCCAAAATTTAAGGTACTTTATACAGTTATTTCATCTGGTGAACAGAGTTAACTGTCTCATTAACACATAATATTGTGCCTGTTTGAAGTTTTCTGTCCCCATCTGAGGTCCTAGTTAGCTTTCCTTGGAACTTGAATTGATCTTTTCTGAGGAGCAAGTGAGACATGCTTCTCCTCCTGGCTGGAGACATGCTCCTCCTAGCAGTTGTTGTTTTCCTAAGAACAATGAGAGCATCACCTGTTAGTTTATGCTTAATCTAGCATTTAAAATATTGCATTTTTTTCCTGATGATACTGGCAAATCCATCTGTGTGATTTTGAAGTTCCCTCGTTATTGTTTAGCCTTTTCTCATGCAAGCATTACTAATCATTAGGGAAATAATCAGTTTGTTTTCACAAACTTATTCAATGAGCAAGCTGTGTCCCATTCCTACTGCTTAATATTCCCATAAAGTTTAGTCTAAAGTTGAAGATGGGAACATTAGAATGGAATGGGAGAGGGAAAGGAGAGGCATTCAGTCCCTAGCAATGTATTCACATATTGATCTTTCCTTAGATATGTCATATAGGAGAACTGCAAATCTTCAGCAATAACTGGATTTATTTTGCAATAAAAAACTGGCAATATCATGAAAAATATTTTCTGGTTACTGCTATTGAAATATAAATAGCCACATCAGAATGGTTAGTGTGAGTGTATACAATGAGCAGGGATTACAAGAAAGAATCAGCCAATTCCCCAAAGAATTCTGGTTCATTTAAAGGAGTGTTTATTCAGCAACAACTTCCTTACATGAAGAGCTACAGAATCTATTTTTCTTTTACAAGAAGGAGAATTTAAGCAAGGATTACTTCTGTCTGTTTTGCCTTTGACATATCAGCCTCTCAGGGAGGATAGAGATTGGAAAGTGGGCAGCCCACAGCACCATGGTGTCCTCACAGCAAGAATTGTGTCTCTTACCACCCTGAATTAAAAATGGGAAACTGAGGCATGCAGCCTGGCAACCATTATTGTGTAGAGGGGAAAATAATAGACTGGGAACATGTAGCTAATCTAAATATAGGAGTTTTTTCCTATATATAGAAATCTTCATTTATCTTGCACTATTTTCAACTTAATGCCACATAGAATTGAAATATCTTCTAGAAAATCCATGCATTGACTATTTATGGCACTTTATTTTTTTAAACTCAGTTTAGTTCTAAAAACATGCATTTCTTTAATCTCAGGTCAACCACACCCTTCCCTTTAAAAAAAAAAAAAAATACTGTTAATTTTGCACTTATAATTACAGAAGAAGAAATCAAAGGTATCAACAAGAATTATCTTCAGGAGAATAACCCTTGACATTTGTCTACCTGTATGATTGCATTAAATTGTGATGAATGAAACTAAATTCTGTTGTGAATGTGTTTTGGGGTTTTTTTTCATAGGGCTTATTCACCCTTCCAGCCCAAACCATCCTGTGGGTGTGCTAGTGACAGATGTATGTTTTCTATCTCAATACAGATGAATTATCAGTTAATGCCCACCTCAGGATAAGTGCTTAAGCTGTCAAGATATTTGTTCACCTCAAAAAAAACATAAAATCACTGAAAGGTTTGAGATGGAAGTGCTCCAGCAGCAGGCATGGAATTTGGTACGAATTTGAGGGCTCAAGAGACCAGAATTTCATTGATCTTGGCCAGTTTTTCAACCCCTGGCCAAAAAAAGGGAACCCAGAATGCCTTTCCTCTTTTCATTCATGCATAAATTTGCCCTAGTTCCTAGTTCCCAGAGATTTCACAGCAAGAACATAATCTGTGAGGTCTTCTGCTCATTAGTGCTGTACCTCACACAGACCTACAATTGCACTTTTCCTTTTTGCTGCTGCTTTAAAACCCCTGCAGCCTTAGCAGCTGTGTTCATGGAATTGCTGCAGAGGCATCACAGAGGAGCTTCACTGGGGTCTGGGGGAGAGAAAAGACTCAGATTCTTTTTTCTGAGTGATGGCAGAGAGGAACACTTTTCCTAAAGTAGAGACCTGGGGTGAGGAGGGAAATTTCAGCAAAACAGAGAAAAAAGTTTCATGCCTGGATGAAAGACTGGGGATAAACTAAGGAAAAGTTCCCTCACACAAACAAGGTTACCTTGTAGTTATTTCCTACCTTATTATTTATTATTTTGACATGAAACTCTGCCTTGGAGTCCTGTTGCAATGGGTGTAACAAGATTGGAGCACTTTTTGATAAGTTTCATAGCTCAGAACTTTCTCATCCAAAAGTTTAGAGTACTCTGTGTCCTGGCACCCACTTTCTAGATTTGTTCTGCATGCAAATAAAAAAGGAAAATTTTTGAATGGAAAATTAAATAGATTTTTATCAGCTATGATTAATAAATGGCTAATTAGGGATATTTTTTTCTTGTATGATTAATTAACAATGCAAATCAAGAAATTAACCCAGCTGAAGCACAGATGACAGAACCAGTTGCAAAACCCCATATATTGAGTTTTCTTGACTGGATTTTCTTCTATTGGAGTTAAATCCATTTATGGAGCTAATGCAAAAGCAGTGCACCACTTATATTCTGAAAATAAGACTTAAATCTGCAAAGGAGCCTTTCCTGGTATTTTGGTATGAGGTTTTACTCACCTTATGCAACATTGTGCAACATCAGGTCCCTTCATTTGAAGGACAGCTATTTATTAAATGTAAAAAAAGAAAAAAAAAAAGGAAAAATATCAAAATAAAATCCAGCAGCTGAGAAAGTTCCAAATCTTTGTGGATATAAACCCCCTTCACTCAGTTAAAAAATAGATGCAATACATTTATGAGCACAAACTACCAAAATCCAGAAACTGTGAAATTGGTTACTCTGTCATGTGAGTTCATGTCATGCTGAATTTCTGTTTCATAGATTCCTTCAGCCACAGTAAGCCATTAGAGAAACATTGAAAGCCAAAGTGTAGAAACTTCAATAAAGAGAAATTACCAGAAATTTATGATATTAAAGATCATTTGATATGAAGGATATTGAAAATACCAAATTTTTTGTAATAGTATGTTTTGGATGCATGGATGCATTATTTATTTTTTTGCAGGGAAATCTTCTTGTTCCTCTTCTGGAAGATGCCACAAATTTTTAATTTTTTTTTTTGGTTTTTGGTTTTTGTTTTAATAAATCCTTCTAAAAGCTACAGGGATGAATTAGAATATTTCATTTAGTATTTATCCAATTTATTTTGCATCCATGATAATGAGTCCCAAGCAAGAAAACACTTGTGTTCTGTCAACTCAAACAAACAACAAAAGACTTTGGGGTTCCTGAAAGGAGTTTTTTATAGAATTAGAAATGCCAAAAACAAATGAAAGGGTTTATCCCCCTTCAGTCCTTGAACCAGAGTCCCTGCTGTGCTTTGTGCTCTCTCCTGCTGAGATTCAGCAGCTGGACAGGTAATTCATCCCATTACAATCACCTTCTCCTGCCAGCAGAAGAAGTGCTCATTAACTGGAAGTGATAATAGCAGTTTGGGAAGACTCTCCACCATTTAAAAAAAAAAAATAAAATTATTTATATTCTTTCAATCTTACTGCCAAAGAAAGAAACATGCCCAAAATGTGGTAAGATGGAGCAGTTAAGTGACATTCAGGATTATTTAGAGGAAGATCTATGAAATAACTACACAGTTCATCAAGCAGATGAACATAAACAGTAGTTCCACTGTTTTAAGTTGGCATAAAACTAACAAAAGGTGTCAAAACCAGCTGAGTTAAGAAAGAAATAAAGTAAACATCACTTTAAATTGGAATTACAGTGCCTGTGGAATTCTTAAATTGTTCTTCTGTGAGCAAAACATTAAAGATGCCATAAATGGGAAAAAAAAGATAAAAATCTTCCATATTCATTAGAAAGTAACAGCTTCTAAAACCAACACTGAAGCTGAAACAAACAACAAAAAATTTACTGTTTGAAATGGATGGGAGCAGGAGCTTTTCTTTTTTATAATTACAGTATTTGTAGTGTGCAAATGTTAAACTTTTCTTGAACAAAACTTAATTTTTTATTTCACTCTGCTCTGGAAAAAACTTATTATGAAAATATGCAGCAGAAGCTGGAAGGAACTTTTTCATATCTTTGCATTTTTATATTTATCTTTAGAATAAATACAATCATAAAATTATCCTGGAATGATAAAAAAGGCCTGAATTGGACCAGACATCAAAGATCATCTAGTTCCACTCACCTGACACAGGCAGGGAGGCTGTGGGGTGTAAAATGTTACTTGGGTCAAGCTGCTGAGTGACTTCACAGAAATTTGTGCCTTATCCCTGAGATTATCATGCCAATTTCAAAATTCTGTGACACAGTGCAATATATATTTTATATATAATTAAATTACTTGGCCTCTGAACCATGGCCTCTTTTAGTCTCTTACAGGATTTCTTGACTGTGGGAAAATAAATGTCTTCCCTGCCTTTTCCAAGACATTAATGCTTTATTCACAGAAAATCCCTGTAAGATAATGTTATGACTCTTTCTGTTGCATGAGGATGAATGGAGACTTTAATAGTGGGAACCTGTTTGCAATCTTTATTCCTTATTCCCCATGGGTTCTAAAGGGCATCTACATTTCCCATGGATGCAGCATTTGGAAACCTGACAGTTTTTTTTCAAGGATTGATGAGCAATGTCTTCACAAGCATTGCTGAACTTTTTTCTTAAGAATCTGTCTCTTCTGTGACCCAGAGACTTCATATTTAACAGGAGAACTAACTCCAGCAGAACTGGAACATTTCAATGTGGTTTTTTTCCACACTTTAACTCCATCCAGGAGCACAGACATCTACACACATTGCTGAACACAAGGTGTGACCAAGGAGATCTGTTCAACTCCTACATCAGAAATATTCAGATCCTGTAATTGATGATGCTGTACCCAATATGTACAGGTAATGTGCTTGGAGTTGCTTAGAATTTCCTAATGTGCAAATGTTAAATGTGGAGCCTGGGAAAGGGAGCAGAAAGTTGTATTCCTTCTGTGTTTAAATGTTTGTCTTCTTTGCTTCCCAACACCTAAATCAGTAATTGGATGTTTATGTTAAACCTAAATTCAGTCAACTGTGCTTTGCCTCGAACAGTGCTGCAAATAACTGACAGAAAATTGAAAAACACTCCACTATTTTTAATTTAACTTATGGACAAGATACCTGTGTTGAAGTGGCTTCTGCTTGCAAGCCATATTTCTGCCAGGTCTCACAATGAAAGGCAGGAGATGTAGGCTGTTAGTTTTACTTTGAGAAAAAGTTGGTTTAGGTTTACACTATATATAACTCAAGAAGAACTGAAGAAAAGCAGTGCTGAAAATAAAGGAGGAAAAGGAAATACAAGGGCTCTTGCAATCACATCAATAGGCTGGACTGTGTTTTGTTGGAGATTAATTCGAACTAAATTACCTGCTTTCCAGATTGGAGGTTAATTAAGTACTTTAGGAAGAAATGAAACCAGCACAGAAGAGGTAGATTGAGTGATCTCACAGACAGAAACTGAGTGTAGCAGAAAAATTACATTGGCACTTGCTCCTTTATTCACACTATCAATTACTTTTCTAGCAGTGAAAAGAAAAGGCATTTGTGTTTTAGCAAAATTTATTTGATAATTTACTGCTACTAATATGGGGCCACCCTTTTGCATGCAGTCAGAGGCTGGACTTTTGGTTTAATAGTTAAAAGCCTTTATCCAAAAAAAATTTCCTCAAAACATAGTGATTTTTTTTTTTAAAAATACAGCTCTCAGCATTTGCTAGAAAACAGATACTGATCCTTTCATTTGTCTACAAATTGTCTACACTCTGACAACTTTTTTTCCTATTAGTAAAAGATGTGATCTGATTTATCTCATCAGAGTGGCTATTTCTGGTTCATTTTTTTTTTTCCTTAAGGGGTGGTTCAAATGCATTAGAATATATATTTAGACTTGATAAAATATTTTCAGGTTTGTGCAAGGGTTTTTAGTATTTTTTTGGTTGATGTTTTAAATGTTCCACATGTCTCAGAGGCTTTAGATAGCTGGATATTTCTAGAAAGTTGTTGTGTATGGTTCTGCTAGATTTCTAGTACAGGAATTTAGTAATATCTGTATTGTGATAGGCAGCAATGGTTTCCATCTGCTTCTGACATCAAAGTTTGGTCTCCTGCATGCTAAAAATACACTGTTAGTAAAACTTTAGCTTCCATCTGCTCTCACACCTAAACATAAGCTTGCCTTTACACAAATCCAAGCGTTCCAGAACAACATACAAGGAGTGAAATGATTACAAAAAGTGGTAGTATACCCCCTTCTGGTGCTTAGTGGATATTTTTGGGTTATAACTTGTGTCCCTGCATCATGCCCATCATTTTATACAGTGCTGAGAACCATCCCTGCAGTGATTACTGCACATTAATCAAACCAAATGGCATCACTGGGACAGGAACATTTATTACTCCATCTCATAAAGGCCAGCAGAGAGTTAAACAAGTGGCTCTCACTGAGTTCAGTTGGAAAGGGTTAGGAACCATAAATGGGCTGCACAGAGGAAATTGCAGCTGTTAAGAACAGTTTGAAGAATACTATGCCTAAAAGCCTGGTTTTAAATCTCATTAAAATTGTAGCACAAACCAACAGAACCAGAAAACTCAAAGCTAAGGTCATCACCCTGTCATTAATGAAAGCTACTTCTGCAAAACCCAATTGGAGGAGTGTCATGACCTTAAAGTGATGAATTCTGATTTAAGTGCATTTGAAGAAATAGATATTAATCAAAGCAATGTAGATGAGCAGAATAATTCAGTATAACAAATTTTTGGAATGACAATACTTAGTTGTGTTGAGGGATTTCTATAATAATTGTTGAATGTGATGAAAATTTTGATTAATTTTATGTCGTGATATAAAGCACTGCACCAGAGAAGCCACAAGAAAAAGAGAAGGAAGAAAATTTAACCATTTTCTACCCATCCATATACAGGCATGAAATGATAAAAGTAAAAAGAGGATACAAAGGATAAACTTTTATGCTTTCAATTTTTTTACAAAGAGGTAATTCATTTGCAAAGTAACCTGTATTAGCTGCTGACAGTATGGTTAATGCCACACTTCAGTTGACTGCCAGATTGCAGAATTATTCATGACTGAAAACTGCATTTGAAGACTATATTTGAGCAATATCTGCTGTGTATTACATGCAATACACAGAATGTAAACTGAACATGCAATAGCCCTGTTGTAATTTAAAACAATAGGGGCTTAAGACTTGGCAGAACACTTAAATCAATGTTTCTCTCAGATTTTTGTCTCCACTGCTATTGCCTTCTCCTTGTCTTCCCACACACAGAGAAAATTAAAAAATATTTTGCACATTTGCATAGAGTTTTGATACTAGTTTATAATTATCATGAAAGCTTTCTAGATCTGCAGAAAGCATTGCAAATTTGTTATCCAGAACTAACATCCTGTCTTGGAAACTCTCTTAGATTTTTGTTTTCACGTTCATGAGGGCTGCTGAGAATTCTGTATGCAAAATTGATGAAGAGATGCCAGGCAATTTATATATGCTGGGGACATGCTGGAGGAAACCAAGAACAGCTCCCTCTCACTTTGTTGTCTGTCTGGAAAGGCAGCTCTGCTCAAATTCTCTTTTAATGTGAACCTCAGATTAGGTTTAAGTGGTTTAAAAAATGTGTTCACTCAGGTCTTGTGCTGAAGCTGTAATATGGAGTGTGACTGAGAAACACCACCTCTTCAGCAAAGACTTACTTATTTTTATCATATTATTTTATTTTATTTTATTTTATTTTATTTTATTTTATTTTATTTTATTTTATTTTATTTTATTTTATTTTATTTTATTTTATTTATTTTTATTATTTATTTTATTTTTTATTATTATTTTGAGGTTCTCCCCACCTCAAATAAAAACAGGAAGGTAAAAGATTGCTGGTAACATGGAAATCATGCTACTCAGCCTTTATTTGAAACAGGCACAAATTCTACCTAATTTTCTGGGAACCAAGATGTTTTTACCCACTTGCCAGTAGGATATGCCCCAATGTATGCTGGGCAGACACGAGGTGGAAATGTTCTTCTGTGCAACTTTACTTTTATTTCTTTTTCATTTCCCTAAAGCACTTTCAACCTGTTCTCCTACTGATATATCCCTTTTAATGATCTATTTTCTCTTTCCAAGTAACAGAAAGTGCTAACCTACAAAGCAGATAACTCCAAATTAATTTTTGTCTTTGGGTCAGAACTTGTGTAAGTAGAATTGGAGAAGCTTTAGTGCCTGCAAAGGAAGCAGGTAATTTCTTTGAATCTTGCATGCCTTTGTCATTCTAAAGGCTCCATCAGGTTGCTGTGAGTTTTCCTTTGTCTACCTCTTTAGCTTAATAAGTGTCCTTAGATTAATGTAGGAATTGCCAGAAATTTTAGAGGAAAAAGTATGAGTCATTATTTCAACTTACAGGATAAATGTACAGAATAGAATGCATTTAATGCTGTATTTGAAAAAAAATTTACAGCAGCCATACTGTATAATTGGCTCCAGTCTTTCATTTCTTCAACAAACTATCCTTTTGTGTTAGTAAGAATTCTTTCAAGCTTTTCTTACAATTGGATTCTCAATATGTTATGTCCATATGAAAGTTAACTCCAGCAAAAAAATGCCAGTTTCAACTTCATTACAATAAAATTTAAATAGAATAAGAATTCCTGACATGAAGAAAGCACAAACAGACTTACATATAAAAATGAGAAAGAATTTGACCCTTTCTAAATGTAAATTTGATTCATCACAGCTCTTTTAGGACTGTTTTTTTTTTTTTTTTCTGCTTTAAAAAGGTATTGCAATCATTAACATTGATATCCACCAGAAAATATCTGATACTCTCTACTGAAGTTTGGGCATCAATAGAGCTTTTTGTTTTCTTGACTTTTTTTCTTTTTTTTTTTTTTTTTTCAGAAGAAAAGCTGCATGCAACACATTAAAAGATGTCATGGTATTTTTGTGGAATGGATATCTAGGAAAATTGTCATGGGTAAACTTCCAGTCTGCTTGAACACAGCTGTAGCAGATCTTTTGATCAATTTGGAGTTGTATGAACTGGTTGTGTTGGATGCCTGTATTTCCAAATTACAGGTTTGACACAGGTTATAAGGAAATGTGCATTCAACTTGCTTTAATTCAAGTTTTTAGAATCACTGATTCACTTTGCAAGATGATGAAATTTTTCTCCAGAATTATTTGTCTTTAACCATACTAGGTATTTTCTTTGAATTGATTAGGATAAAAGGGGTTTATTTTAAAACATTCATCACAGTAATGTAATTCCATATGCCTCTGAAGTATTTGCTTCATGCTTTTATTTATGTGGATGCTCTTTGCAGTAGCAGATCATGCTCTTAAAAATATTTCAGTCCTAAAACTACCAGTCACCAGTAGGCTCATGGTGGTCTGAAACACTTGGTGCTTAGAAGCAGATCAGACCCTGGGAATTTGTGCCTTACTAAAAGCCAGAGGGGTGATTGACACCAGGTACTTTGAGCCTGGATTTGAGACATATCAGCCATAAAAATATTGTCTTATGAAAGAAAGATCAAAAGTGGTCTTTTAAAGTGGCCTAAACCTTCATTTTACTCTGTTAATGTATCAGAGTTTTACTCAGATATCCTAAGATCTAAGAGCAAATAGATTATAGTCTCTGAATTGTTTGGTTCTGGTTTCAGTGAGGGTTTTTTTTTATTTTATTTTCTAATGGCAAATAGCTGCAGGAATTTGTGTCTGCACTAGAAACTGCCCCGGGCAACTGGGCCATCTCATTTATGGCTTAACTTTTAGAAATTCTGAGAATCTTTAAATCTAGAGGGATTTTCCCATGCTTTTACATTTTTCAGTGTTCACTGGTGTTACTTTTGAAACACTGAGAGGATTCAAACCACTCCTGCCACTCCCAGTGGGACAGAGGAGAGATTTGAAAGTGTAAAGGCAAGAAAACCATGGGTTGAGACAAAGATAGTTTTATAGGCAAATAAAAGAGGAGAAGGGGAGGAGGGGAGAGCCCAAATGATTTATCATTTCCCATGTTCTAGAAGCACATTGCTGCCAGACACTGAGCAGTGGTTAGCTACCCTCAATCTCCCTTCCCATCTCAGTCCTCCACACTTCTTTCCCTCTCACTTTCTTGCTGCAGGGGCAGAGTGGAAAAAAGAGACACCCTTGTTGTTGAGGCCTGCAAATGACCTTTGAACATGTGCCTGTCAATGTTTTTCCCACAAAAAAATGAAGAATTACTCTTTTCCCTCCTAAATATTTTCATGATACTTGAACCAGGAAAGCAGTCCTGCAACTATTTTTTTTATTGGTTGTTATACTTCTAGCATGGAATTTTTAAAAGCCTGGACATTGTCCACAAGTAGAAGGAGAAAAATGCATTTCCAATAGAGATTTGAATTATTAAGGCAGCATCTCTACAAACTCAGTATCTTTTCACAACCCAAAATGTTACCACACCTTTTGTGTTTCGAATCTGCCAAAACAACAAAACAACCAGCTGGAGCTTATGAGAGTATTGACTCTCCTCATTACTGTGCCTTCAACCATTAAACATTTTAACAACAAAAAAAATTATCTGAGCACCTCTGCAAAAATGAAAATTTTTTAAAGTCACAGAGAGATATATTTTATTTTCAAATAAAGTCAGGTTTTACCTGTTGCTTTTCAATGACCATATGCACCAAACCCAATAGTCTATCTGCAGAATAAAGCAGGGTTGGTCTAGAATCCTAGCAGTTAAAAAATTTTGAAATCATGAGGAGTAAAATAATTTTTCCAGTGAGTAGTGTCTTCAGATGCAGCTGTGTATAAAGACTTAGCTCCTAAAATCTGTATCAGAAGAAATGTAGAAGGCAAATCCAGCCTATGCAGAGCTTTGTGATAATTGCAGGCCTGCTGACCTTTCAAAAGGAGATCTGTACATTGGTTTTGACTCACTGTGTCTGCTAGCATGGAAAATGTGGAGCAACAACTTTAAAAAGTGCAAAGTTGTCTTGAGGGTTTGCTTTTTGCCACAACCTGTCTGCAAAAAAAAATTGCTCTGAGGTTTGAATGTTTTGAACAGACTCATTCTTGCTTTGTTTTCCTGACAAAATTGCTGTTCTTTTCAGAAGACACAGCACATGGTCACTTGTGAAACTTGCCTGAGGTGCATGACAGGGCTCTGTGTGTGAACTGTGCTCTGTCTGACTGCTGCTATGCAGCAAATGGCAAATGTTAACTAGCCTCAGAAGCAGCAGGATAAAAATTTTGTCATAATTCAAAGAGATTCTTCGTTTTTACAGGCTGGAATGGCGATGTTCTGGCTGGCAATACACACAGAACTGAATCTTTTTTCCCCCTGCCTTCATTAAATGAGCTAGAAAGATTATGGCTCACTCTGGTGCATCCTGAGCTTGCAACATGGGTAAAGACACCCAAGGAATCAAAGGCAATGGAGACACACATAGAAGGACCATAAAAACCACAAAATAAAAAGGCTTCCTAGGAAAAGAACATTTCTTGCTGTGGGGAATTGAGCTTGACATGCTGCTGGGTCCCACCCAGCTGCTCTCCCACGACCTCTCCTCAGCAGGACCAGCAGGAAATACAAGTCAAAAAAGCTTGTGGGTCAAAATAAAGCCAGGGACATCACATACCAACTATGATCATGGTCAAAACAGACTTGATTTGGGAAAAACTAACCAAATTAATTAATACCCCTGGAGCACCTCCTTCATTGTTTCTCACCTTGGTGTTGCAGGATTGATTCTTACTATATATATATTTTTTTTTTTTTTTTTTTTTCTTGTCTCTCCATTCCTGGGTACAGTTTTGCCTTTTCTTCAATATATTTGGTCAGAGGTGCCACCAGCATCACTGATGTGGCCTGTGGTGGTCTGTGTCCTTCCCAAGGCTGTTTCTGGCATTTCTGCACATTTCTGCTCTTCCCCCTGCACCTCTCCTGCTGCCAAAACCTTGCCACCCACGCCCAGCACATTTGCTTCCTTGATCTGCCAAAAATATTGCAAAGATATGACTGACATTTTCAGTAAAGCAAAGTCTTCTCATTTGTTCCCACATTTTGTTTGCTGATATGAATTTTAACATTTTAATAATTTCTTGCAAAACCCCCACAAATTATGGAAATGAAAGCTCCTAGACCTTTTCAAAGGATTCTAAGAAAAGGAGTTTATCTGTCAAAATGACTCCAAATAGTCAGATTCCCTGATGTAGTGTAAACTTTTGGAAATGTTTACAAATATTGACAGTTTTCCAACCTTGGATAAGTGTCTAATCCTTCTGTAGAACAGCTTGTCCTATGTTTCATTATTTCTGGCACAGGAGGGTAAATTGCATGCAAGATTATTTCCTCCTGCTGTCCAAAATCGCTTTCTTTGAAAAATAACCTATGGGAATTACTTTCCACTCAGAGCTTCCCATAAACTTGTTGAGGTTGAAAGGAGTCCAGTAAATCAGGAGATGGAGAGGGGAGAAATGGACTTTTCCCTTTTGCTGATGCCTTTCACAACGCAATTACCTGCACCCCATAAGCACAGAAATGTGTCATTCCTGTGGCAGGACATGTTGGGAATGATGCCAGAAGGTGGGAAAATGGAAATATTTGGAAGGAAGATGCACAAGCAAAAAACAGTGACAGTAGGTCTAGCTGGAAAAAGACACACAGTGCACCGTGCTGAAGTTTTCAATGCTGCTAAGAGAAGGGAATATTTAACAATGCCTTTTTTTGCAAGCGGCTGCTGATGTTTGGATGGGGTTTGGAAGACAGGCTGAGAGGGCAGGATGGCATAAAGAGCTAAAGAGAAAGCGCAGGGCGCCAGGGAGGGGATGCACTTCAGTGACTTAAATGTTGATCACACAGAGAAGTGACGGCAACCACCAAAAACACCACACGATGGTGCTGCCGGCCTGCACGAGAAGGAGCGGCTGGAAAGGAGGAGAGCAGAGTGATGGATCAGGGGAGGGATGGGCAATGGAGAGCAGAGTGATGGATCAGGGAGGAGCAATGGAGAGCAGAGTGATGGATGGGCAGGGATGGGCAATGGAGCACAGAGTGATGGATGGGGAGGGATGGGCAGTGGAGAGCAGAGTGATGGATGGGGAGGGATGGGCAATGGAGAGCAGAGTGATGGATGGGCAGGGATGGGCAATGGAGAGCAGAGTGATGGATCAGGGAGAAGCAATGGAGAGCAGAGTGATGGATGGGCAGGGATGGGCAATCGAGCACAGAGTGATGGATGGGCAGGGATGGGCAATGGAGAGCAGAGTGATGGATGGGCAGGGATGGGCAATGGAGAGCAGAGTGATGGATGGGGAGGGATGGGCAATGGAGAGCAGAGTGATGGATCAGGGAGGAGCAATGGAGAGCAGAGTGATGGATGAGGGAGGAGAAATCGAGCACAGAGTAATGGATCAGGGGAGCAATGGAGAGCAGAGTGATGGATGAGGGAGGAGGAATCGAGCACAGAGTGATGGATCAGGGAGGAGAAATCGAGCACAGAGTAATGGATCAGGGGAGCAATCGAGCACAGAGTGATGGATCAGGGAGGAGCAATGGAGAGCAGAGTGATGGATCAGGGAGGAGCAGTGGAGAGCAGAGTGATGGATCAGGAAAGCAATCGAGCACAGAGTGATGGATCAGGGCAGGAGCAATCAAGAGCTAAGTGATGGATCAGGGAGGAGCAATCGAGCACAGAGTGATGGATAGCAAAACAGGAGCAATCGAGCACTGAGGAGCTAAACTGTCCTAAAATAGTAACACAAAATTACAAATTAACCCAAGAATAAAAACTTTAATCTCACTAAAAAAAAATTTTAAAAAACCCGCAAACCAAAAAAACTACACCATGTAACCCACTGTCAGCAATAAATAAACCACACCACACTCTTTTCACTAACAATTCTTATCACATTATAAAAATGAAACAAAAATAAAAAAGATATACAAGCTCTCACAATAAATCACAAGACCTTCTGCAACAAATAAACCAAACCAACTTACTTAACTCAAAACCATGCAACTGACCCTAAACATTATTTTAAAAAATCACCAAAATTCTATCTTTACACTAACTCATAAATAGTAGCCAATACTCCAATAAAATAACTTTAGAAACCCAAACTAATTAACACCTCTAAAATCATCTAAAGTACTAAAAAATAAATTTTAAAAAATTACTACCAAAAAAACCTACCTAAAAATATCCACCCTATAAATATATAAAACTAATAAAAAACACCAAAACCAGAAACAAATGAACTACAAAAATAAAAATAGCACAAATAAACCTAAATTAATAACAGAAAAATAAGAGATTACTCCTAACTCAATAAATCCATTATGCCTCAAACCATCAAAACAAATACCAACTATAAATAAACACAAAACCAAAAGATAAATCTAACCATAAACAATATCTCCCAAATTATCCATAACTATGAAACATTTACTACAATCAAACAAACCAAATAAATAAAACCCCTATGATATAATAACAAACCAATATAAATAATATATAATAACAACCCATTATACAACACTACCTCAAACCCACCAAAACAAAACTACATACTCACAATAATAAAAGCCATCATAAAAAAATTAAAAACCTATTCTATGCCTTATTCTGCAGCCCATAACTCCATCATAAATCTTAAAAAACATATCCTTAACATATCCTCTGTTTTTTTAAACAGCACTCCACCAAAAAAAAACCAACAAAATTCAATTCAAAAAAACCTTATCAACGTCTAAACTAAAAAAATAGCATTAAGTAAATAGACCATATCCCTTATCACACACCATCAACAAACAATATCAAACTATGCAGAATATTATTAAAAACTGTCTTTAAAGCACGAGATTAAAAAAAAAAAAAAAAAACTTTCAAAAATTAAAAACTTCATCTAACAAAAACAACCTAATAAATTAACACCCAATACTGCACCAGCAGAGCTGGCCCTACCCAAAATCATGCATATCAAAAGTCTATTTTTAAAATCTACTTAAATTAATTCTACCTCAAAAACAAAGCCATCCATAAAGCTGCCTTCACACAAAAACCAAAATTGCACGCAGTAAATAACACCAAAAAATAAAATAACACACTATATACCACCAAAAAAAGTAATATTGAATAAAAATCAAATATAAATACCACTATTATTAAATTTCACAGACATCATCTATATTTAAATGTAGTTATATGTAAATATATCTATGTATATATATATATATAATTAAAATACATTAATTTTAGCATACAGCTGATGATATAAATAAAAGAAGTCCTGGAATGATACTATAATAGGATATCCTGTATCATCCTCCCCCAAATTCTCTCTCAAAAATATTGTCTAACACAAAAAAAAGGTCTCACCCTCAATTTAATCCCCTACAATAGAAGAAAAGAGGGTCTTTTCCTCAAATTAAATCTCTCAAGTGATGGGGAGAGGGGGGATTTTTACCTCAGTTCAAAGCCTTACAAAGCAGGAACAGCAGGGCTTGTCAATTTAAACTTTATTTGAAACTACTGAAAGCTATTTGAAACTTTACATGAACTTATTTGAAACTATGTAAGCTATTTGAAACTTTAGCTAATGAAGAATGTTTTTTTTTTCCTGAGGTTTGACTCAATTCTGAAAGCCTGCACATGTGAACAGTCCTGCTAAAATCAGGTTTCCTACATGAACAGCTCATGTGCAGATGTAGGAAGGCTCATGCCTTTTACAGTGCATAGTTTATGTTTTTATGTTTATGGTTTTGGTTAGATCCTGTCTTTGAGGAGCTGCTCACTGCATTTCTAAATAGTTTTCAAATGTGAGATCCTGGTGTCTTTAAGTGCAGAGGGTGAGAAATACCATCCAGGTTTTCTTTCACACTGTAAGCAAAACTAAGTTCAGAACAGCTCTGAGAGAGTGATGAATTAGAAGTGAGATGTTTAATTTAGTCTGGGCTTCAGTTCATATTGTTCTCAGCCCAATATTTATAAGAGGTTTTATATTTTACTGTAAGTGCTCAGTGGTTGATGTCATAATTCTTCTGCTAAACCATCTATTGAACTAATAAAAAATCTTCTATGTACTGTTCTTGTTCCTAATATTTATCTAAACTTATCTTTATTCTTTGCTTCTCTTGTCTTTGCTTTTCTGACCATTTTTTTCTTTTGGAGTATGGCCAAGCAAAATATATAAATTTTATTAGTTCCCAACAGAAAGAGGTTGAAGAAAAACAGTCGACTAATATTTATAGGTGCAAACTTCAAAATTACAAAATATTAGACTAATCTGCTTTGCATGAAGGACTAATTAATTAATCCAATCCTAACATATGCTTTTGTATTTTTATTTCTTAGAGGGTAAAACATGCAGGAACAGGTTTTTAAACTTGAGAATCCCATTTTTTGGGCATGTCAGGAGCCTGGGAGGATGAGCTTGCTGCAGAGGAGAATTTTTCCTTTTTTTCAGCCAGGTGGGGGAGCAGCAGGTCTGGATATTCTCCTATAGCTCTGGTTTGTGAGTGCCTTCAGAGCAGCCTGACCTCGGTGAATATTTAGTCCTAAAGGCTGAGAAATCAGAGCTGATAGCATTGGGTTCTCTCCAGCTGCTTGCTGCTCACGTTTTCAGGCTCTACCCTAATATTCTAAGCTGTCTGCACTGTAACTCTAATTTATTGTGGTTAATTGGAGTGGGAATGCAGAAACTGGAGCCAGCAGAAATTGCTGCAGAAAGCATTTTGCTGCTTCCAGGGTGGACAGAGCATAACACGGTTTGGCTTTAAGCACACAGAGAGAGGAAAAAAAAAAAAAAGAAATTTTAAATTGCAATAGGAGCAAAGCATAGTAAGAAAGTTGCTGGCAATAGTTCTTTCTGGTGTGGAAAAGTCTTATATGCAGTGATTTAAAGACTACATTAAATTAATCACAAGCTCCTAGTAGTTAGTACTCACCTGATTAGACTGCAATCACCCTTATATTTTATTTTTGGGAAGTCATTAAATAAGGGTGTCTGCACTCATGTTCAGTTGCATCAATTGTCTTATGATCCATTTTGCTTCCACCTTTTTCTTTCTACAAGCCCTTGACACCTACAAATTATTAAAGAGAGCAGTCATGCCTATAATTAAAACACTGTCTAAATCCTTAACAGGATTGAAAAAAATCATCCCATTTTTGCCTCAAGACCTGCAGCTAATTGCTTCCTGGTTTTCTGGTTTTCTTTGTGGTTTTAGGTGCAATTTTCTCTTTTTAAATCTTTATCTTATTGATTATTTATGACCCTCATGAGCAGACATTGCATTTTATGTTCTTAAGTAATTATGTCAGTGTATTTACATAGATTTAAAAAAAAAATCTGGCCTGCAATTGTCAATATCACTATCTTAGTGAGCAGTTTGATGAAATTATTTTTTTCCTCATCAAACTTTAATTTGCATATAAGGTACTACATAAACATTGATACGATTTTGATATGTTATCACTTATGAAAAGTTCTCCTCCCACCCAAAAAAAAAAAAAAAGGGAAAAAAGTCTTGTGGCAAGATAAGATATCCACTGTCACAGCTTGTCAGTCACTGCATTATTTCTCAACATCCATTTTGGGTTTGAACACCAGCATGTCCAAAAAAACCCCAAGAACTTTCATTATTCCACAGCTGTTCTGGACAGAAAAACGTCTTTTAGTGACATTGCAAGTGCAATAATCCTATTGGCATTGGTGTGCATAGCTCACATGGTGTTTCATTTGTTTTCTGTCCAAAATAACATTCCTTTTGCAACGTTTAGAAATACAAGAGTTTCAAATGCCACTCACAGGCTTCAAACTAACATCTGCCCTAGAGCTCTTGAGGAATTGGAAATGGAGCTTAGCTTTGAGTGCTTTGGTTGTTGTTTTTATAAAGTGGAGGGTTTAGCTCACTCAATCCTCAGTGCATCTGCCAAAAAACTCTTATGACATCTTCCAATTTTTATTTCATTATAGCACGGAAAAAAAAAAAAAAAAAACAACTACCTGAATTATGAACCTATGATACGTTTTAAATTGGAAATATCAGTTAGCCACTTTCTGAAAAGACTGGAAAATTCTATTTTTGTAAAGTTTAATGTGAATAGGTGCATTCAGAAGGAGTCCTTTCCAGCCTCTGAAAGGCTCCAGTTAATGGGTATGGCACAAAATATGTGGCATAAATTCAGCAGAAGAACTCAACAACAGTGTGCAAAAATCTCAGCTGGCACCACCGAGTTTATCCCCTCTGCACTCAGTGATGTGAAATCAGCTCCCATGGCTTATGGAACTGTGGGAATAAAGTCTAATGAAGCTCCTGAAAGCAAAATTTTACCTTTTTATACATTATTGTGTCGACAAATTCAGACAGAACAAGAGAAGAAGCAGTTCTGGTATAAATATTAGCATTGCATATTACTATTGAATATGTGAAATACAGGAGTGGGAATATTCCTATTGCATATGTAGGTGTGAGTAATTTTTAATTTATTTTTTTTTTAAACTGGTTTTGACTGTTACATGTGCTTGCATGTGAATATTAGTTTGTGTAAATCAAACTTCAGGTGCATAAAGACAACACCAAAGCTGCAAAGGGATGCTCCCTCCTCTCTTTCTAATCTTAATTTTTATCTTAAAAAAAAATCCTGAAAGTAAAAATTCAAATCTTTTAATTATTGTTTCAGGAAGAAGAAAGAAACAGAAGAGCAAGGGATCTCTAGCCTCTTTCTTTCATCCCAAACTTTGTTTAAAAACCTGAAGGTGTTCCTCACAGTGTTGCCAAGTCACCCTACTTCAAAGGGATGCCCAGGATTTATAGTGTTGGTTCCCTGGAAACCCAGGCTCAGTCTCTTTGTTTTAATGCTGCCTTCATTCTGTTGCTGAAGACCTTCTCTATTTATACAGTACATATTAGAAAAATAATCTATATGCTTATTTTAGATATACCTCCCATTCTTTTACAACTAGGTGACTTTTGATAAGTACTGCTGGAGCAGAATCTCAAAAGCAGTCAGTGTCTTACTCATCTTCTACTGAGTTGTCAGAAACTGCATTTTGTCTAAATATCCATGCTCAGCTCACCATTCCAGAGCTGTCCATAACAGGACATGTTTTCCCAGTCCTTTATTTTAAAAAGGAATGTTTTCTGTGAAGTCCCTTGCACGGGACTCACAGCACTGTGACCTGAAGCAAATGTTTGTCTCCTGAAAGAGGGGCTGGCTCCTGGAGAAAGCAAACCCCAGCAAGGAGAGACAGACCTTTGTGTCTTGCAAAAGTGACTGTAATCTGTTTTAATCTCTGTCCTACTGTAAGGCTGTAAACCTATCTAAATAGGGCCTGCACAGATTCTGACATAGATTCATTATTTACAGTGGGGGTATTGGAATTTCTGTCCCCTGGCCCAAAACTTATTCTACTGATTTTCACAGAACTGAGCAAATCAGCCAAATTCAACAGCTCCTGGAAAATCAGGTAGAGCATCTTTTTGTGCATGAGGGCAGGAAACATGTTTAGGAATTGCTGCCTTTGCCTTTCTGCAGCGTTGCACCCACTGCATCCTGGGGAGATGCAGACCTGGCAGAAATGCTGCTGTGGCTGCTCAGCAGCAAACCAAGGGGACAACAAGTGCTGGCATCAGTGACAACAGCCCTGGCTCTGCAGGGGCTGGGGCTGAGCGGGGTTTTGTCCTTGGCTGCAGTTCAAGCCATCCCTCGGACACTCAGAGACCTGCAGGTTGGTTCTGGCATGGAAAACCAAGGCTGGCAGCTTCCTTGGGCACTCTGAGCAGCTCTGCCTGGGCAGAGGGGTGTCTGCATCCATCCCCAGGCTTCTCTCAGGAAACAGCCCAGCTAATTTTAGAAGCAAAAACAGTCAAAAGAGGCCCATTGCAAACACAGCCAGAGAACCTCCCCTCTAATCAGCACTGAGATCTGATTGATGCTGAAGCCTTTCCTTAGCAGAATGTTTATTGCTCTTGAAGGAGGTGGGGAGAAAAACAACACAAGAGATCTTTTACGAGGCAGACATAAGTGAACAGAAGCTTCTTTAAATATGGACTTGTGGGAACCAGCAGACTGATGCAATATATCACGGGGACAGGAGGGCCAGACACAGCTTCCAGAATGGCAGAAAATCAGATGGGGAGAGGAGAAACTGTGGTACTTTTTGCCTGACACGACCTGAGGAAAATTACTGGCTCTTGCATGGCTGTCTCAGGCATATCATGTTCTGTAGTGATTAAAATACAACTTCTGGTGACAGCAGGGACACAAATGCCCTTCTGAGTCGTGTGCAAAGTGCGACAGTTGTCCCTTCAACCCGGGTTGTGTTTCAGAATGTGCCCCAGCAGCTGCTTTTCATTGCATTTGGTTCCTGTATGGTTGCAGCGAATGGAAACACGGGAAGCACAAAATCTTGTGGAATATTCTGTTTGTAAGGGGAAAGGTCACCTGTTGCCAGGGTCTGTGGGTGTTGCACGGATTCACACCGTGCCAGGAAGGCAGGGAAGACAAAACTGAAAGTATGCACATTTTTAAAGCTTTCATCTAAACTCTGCAGCATAAATTGTATTTTATTCAGCAAACAGCTGCCGGGGAAAACGTTTTGCTCCAGCAGTAGAACTAGTGCTATTTTCATTATTTTCCTAGCAGGACTACCAATGAAGGCTCTTCTCTTCCTTGCTGACTGCAGGAGCCTGGGGCATGAAGAAGGTCCTGAAGAGAGGGAGTCTCATCCATATTCTGGTGTCTGCTCCTCAATAGACCTTTGCCACGTTCCTTTCCACAGAGGGTGGGGTGCTTTTGCACTGAGTATTTTGTCTTATTTCAGTCTTACATAACTATTACTAGATTTGAAAATCTTACTTAGCTGCAGGCATGACAAACAGACTCTAATCTAAATAGAGTAGGCCTGGCTTTAAACACTCACATTTTGGGCTGCATTTTAGAGCTCAAGTTAAAAGGTGCTGCATTATTTGGAGCTGTATGTACATTTATCTTTTGATTGCTGCTTGTGAAAGAACCAATTCCCTCTTATTTTTGGTAGGATGGTACTTCCTGGTCTTCCTTGTAAAGGCATTCCTTCCACAAATTTTGTTTGCTATGAGTCTGTGCAGAAGGTTTTCAACAAATCCAACCAGGAGCATTTTTTTGAGAGCTGCAGGACCCTTTTGAGGATGTATGTAAAGAAGGAAGCTGCTCTGTTGTTTGGCTCTAGTCACTTCTGAGCCAAAAACAATCAGATATTAGACCTCAGTGAACTTGTGGATGTCAGAACTATTTTGAGAAATTGGAATACTTCATTGTAACCACATATTTGGCCACGATACCATGTGTGGCCCCAATTCAAAGAAATTGTAAATATTGCCGTTCATCCAAATTATTGTTCCCTTGCTGTGTCTAAACTTCAAAGAAAAACAGTTTCTTAATAGTTTGTATGCTGCTATAAATAACATTTCTCTTTATTGCATACTGAGAAAAGAATAGTATTCCATGAGTCATACTTATTGTGGGGTCTGTAGACAAAGCTCTCAAGGCTTTATGAGCTTCCACCACGTGCAAAAGCCTTAAGGTTCAACAATCTTGCTTCTCCCAGCCATAAATTTAAGGCAGATTCTTAAAATACTCTGACATGATAGCTGAACTTGCTTTAAGAAACACCTTGGTACCAAGTTGCTCTCAGATTCAAAAAGGAGAAAAGCAAAACCTCCTCCTTATGGGCAAGGTGAAGGAAAATCTTTGCCCTGAAATTTCTTGGGTGTGATTGGTGTCATTATTCAATAAGGTGGAGGTAATGTGTTCACTGAATGCTGTAATGCACACCTGCCAGGATAGCTCTGGGAGTTTTTAATTGCTTACTTGAAATTAAACCTACTTAAGAGAAGTGACACTTGGCCATGTCTATTGCAGGTGACACAAATCCCACTCTGTTACAACTCTAGTCCTGTTGAAGACCTTGGTAGCAGAAAGAAAAATTTGACCTTCCTTATTATAATTGACAACTTTGGGCCAAATTGCCAGACAAGCTGCCTCAATACATTTTGATCATTTTGATGTTTCTCTTGTATGAGAATTGCTGTATGTGGAAATTCCAATGGGACTGTATCTTCTGTAAGATAACAAAACCAAAATTATGTTTCTGATGTGTGCAGCTCCTTGCCTACAGAATTACCTTCTGCAAATAAGTACCTTTGAGTGGCCTGAGGCAGCAGAGCTGCAGTTTTATCTGTCCTGTTCAAATGTCAAGAGATGTGAAGTTCAGTGGATGCATCTTGATGTCTCACCAGGCCTGGCTTGGCTGGAAGGTTCGTGGCAGTACTGCTCATTTTGTCTGAACAAGAGCTGAAATAATAAACCAGCCTCTGAGACTGAGCACAGCTTTTCCTTCAGCACCCACCTGACAGGAGAGAGCAGCAATCAGAGCCACAGTAAGGATGGGATCACTGGGAAGTAATTGAAAAAGGCTCTTTGAAGAGATTTCCTGATACTTCATCCAGAAATCTCCCTCCATTTTGCAGTGGCTCTGAGGGAAGCATGTGATGCACTGAAAGACACTGAATAATCTTCTGACTGACCAGATCTATTCCATAACATTGTCAAAGGGCCCAGTAAATACAAATGGGAATCATTTCCATTTCCAAAAGCAAATATAACTGACCTTTTAATGCACTTCTGCAGACAGTCACGTCTGTGAACTTTGCATCCTCAGAGATTGCATTCAGATTGCCTCAAAAGCTATGCCCAAACTTAGAAGATGAAATGAGGCTCTGAATTTAACTTTTTTTCACCCTTTTTTGAATGAGAAAAGCCTTGGTTTGTTGATTTATCCCCAGCTTTAGAGCAGAAGTTCCCACTATAGTGGTCCCCATTATGATTCCATTTTCTGCTTTGCTAAAATGTAACAGTCCCTCATTCCTTTCAATTTGGAGATTGGAGAGAATGATGCTATGTTACTGATATTTTATATTATACTTATATTTTGAATATGTCTTTCATTAGACTTTTATAGGAGAGCAGAGGGAGGAGGAGATGCAAGACAGAACTAAGAGAAGAATTTGTCAGTATATTTAAAGAGCTCAGTCATAGGAATCAAGTGCATCTTGTCCTGGTCTTTCAGTTTGAAAATGAGGATAAAATATGGAATCACTGGGGTCAGAACAGAGCAAGGGAAAGGGAAGCCAAATGCATTGTCAGCAACTTTTCCAAATACAGAATAGTTTAATTGTCTGTCCTTCTTAGGCTGCTTTCCAGACTTAAAAATAGCCAAGATTACTCTTTAATCAACACTTGCAAATTGTGATCTGTGTTTAGCATCCTGCACGTCTGTGCTGTTTGGGGGGTCACAGATTTAGGGGTTTTCCTGAGCAGCTGGGAGGAAGGCCACTGTTCTTTTAGGCACAGAAATAAATGCCAGTTGTGGTAGTGACAGAACTGAAACTTGCATTTTGCCCTTTACCTGCTCTGTCCTCATGTCTAAAATACAGGGAAACGCCACAATATACCGAACTTGTATTAAAATATTTCAAATTAGTGTTTACCAAACTCTGAGATTTCGACCATGCTGGTCTAGAGGGTGCTGTCCTCCACTGCTTTTTGGGGGAAAACTGCCCCCCAGTTCAGAAGGTATTTTTAAGAGTCACTAGGTGATCCAAAGGAATTCTGCCTACCCCTTTAGATTAATGTATTAATTAATTATTAATTAATTATTTATTAATTAATTAAGATTAATGCATTCACATTTACATCTATGTATTCACATATGTGATTACGTTTCACGTTATCACATTATATACTGTTTATACACATATACACTGTTTACACTCCCCTTAGTCTTTTTTTTTTGGTGTAACTAAATGAATTGTTGTTTCTCCAGGTGTTTAAAAATAAAGAAATAATTTCTTGCTTACAGGCATTAGTGTAATTTGACTTAATCAACTTAATTGAATGTCTATTTGCATCATTCTACTAGTTTTGATGCCTTCAGCTGTAGCTTTTATATTTCCCAGACTCTGCACTGCACTGGGGTGTGACTCTGAACTCCATATAAAGTGTTACAAGTTCTCCTCCCAGCTCAGTCACACAGAACAATCCTTTTCCAGCCCCAGAACCAAGGACACGCTGCAGCTTCAGCCCCAAAAAGTGCAAACAGCAGAATTGAGGAGAGAATCTGGGAGGATGGGACTGCAGAACCTGGAGCTGGAATGGGACAATTAACCCCAATATGGGAATGGACCAAAACTTATAAAAGTGTGAAAACTCGTGACTCTGAGCCCATCTTGGGTGTAACCTCAGCTGGGCTCTTGCACTGCCCAAGTGAATCCTTTGAAGAGCTTTTAATAAATCCCTGCTTTATTCCTTTAACTCTGTCCAGCCTCTGCTCCAGGGACCCTCTCCAGCATCAGTTTCAGTAGAAAAAACCTCATTAGAACTTGTAACTGAACTAAAACTCTGCTGATTAAAAGCAGCTGATGACCCACATATAATAGATATGGCATTATACATGTTTATAATGTCCTCTGAAATGGAATAAGAAATTAAATGTGAAAATGTCTGGAGGGAGGAAAATATTGCACTATCTCTGCATATTGTATTGTCATCTCCACAAATGACTCTGAAGGAAGAATTACTCATTTTGGAAACAGAGAATGTAATGAAATATCCATGAAAGGTCTGAAAACTGGATGGTTACAGTGACTGCTATAAATAGTTTTCCATAAGCTAAATAAGGGTTTTTGGTGAAACGTCCAGGTGCTGATTTGGGCAAGTCACTAAATGTGTTGGGAAATGGGGTTGTCTGAGTTTGAGCTGCTGGAATACTTTGGAATTCTTAAGCCACAACAAGTATTACAATGTGGTCCTTATTTTGGCTACAATGCCCCTCCTGCATCTCTTCTTTCTCATGTCCTCCTGTTTGTAACTTCTCCTTAAGCACTGCAGAGTAGCAGAAATGTTGTGCTTGATTAAAGCAAATGGTACCAGAGGGGCAGTCAGAACAATGCTTCCATAATCTGGTAAAATATTCTCAGGAAGGAAAAAAACTGTGAAATGACTGTGAAATGACTCTGTTTCTAAAAAAAAAAAAAAAAAAGGAACAACTTGAATGGTTCTTCTCAAAGATGAGCAGGTCGTGGAGCTCATCCATCACTTCCATCAACATCATGGCAACAGGAGTTGTGGAAAGAAGTGCTCAGCTGCAGGTTTTCTGATCTTGCCCTGTGGCTTTGTGCCAGTAACCCTGCTGTTAGGTAAGGTTTTGCTTCAGCTCTGGTCTTTCTAACTCTGACATGCAGTCAGAGGGACACTTGTAAACATGGGTGAGGAAAATAGCAGCGTCCCACTCCCATGAGTATTAGTTACAGCACAGAACACTTTATGGGGCTGCTCAGTTTTCTCTCCCTCTGCTTGAAAAGTTCTGATATTACTTGGTCTCTATTGTTTCATTCTATTTATAACCTGCAGCTACCCAGATCAGCTCACTGTAGCTCCCTTGCTACACTAGAAGAATGTTATTGTCGCCTTTCTGTCTAAAATTACCCTAGTGTGCTTTATCTTCTCAGTTTCCTCTTATTATTCTCCCTCAGATCATTGTTCTTGATTCTGTTTCTAAAAGTATTGCATTGATTTCCTGTCTCTCTCCCTGTGTTTTGATTATTAAGATGATAAATGTTTTAAGATCGTCTGTCATTTATTACCTATATTGTATCTCTCTTACCCTGAACTGCTACCCTGAATTTAAGAGCTGAATCACAAGCCTAATGACTCCAGAACAGCCATCAAACATCTCTGTGTTCTTTGTTTTATTACTTCATTTCCAAGGTGCTGGCAACAAAGAACTGTTTGTTTTCCAGGAGCAGGAGATGATTGCTTGTATTTACCTCTCTGAAACCAACATCCTCTGTGTCTGTCAGAGAAACAGCTTCCAAAGAGAAGCTGCTGTAACAAAAATATACATCTTATTTGATTTGCTTTAGCTCATAAATCAGATACGTGCAAAACCTGAAAGTTTCAGGTCCATAACTATGTTACTTCTTTAATGTTCAAGCTTTGGAGTCAAATGATTCCAAGTCAAAAGTGGACTGCAGCTCATGAGTTAGTGAGGTTTAAAGTCTTTAAGTTTTTGAAACCAGTGTTGTTTTCCTACACAGAATGCTAGGACAGCCTAGGTTTCTTCAGGCTGGTAAACTGTCACACAGTTTGATTTAAAAGGGAATAATTTGCACTTTTGCTTGCTTAGAGCCAGCTTTGAGCGGGTGAGAGCTCACACAGCTCTGCTGCTGGGGGAGCCTCCTGCCCCAGGGGCAATGCCCTCACTGCAGTGTATAACCTTGTCTCTGACTCCAGGTCTCTCCTTTTTCTCTGATTCTGCTGATGTGCAGTTACACTTCCCTGGAGGAAGGCAAGGCCTGTCCTGCAGGGGTGTCCTCGGGGACGCTGGAGAGGAAAGGGGCACGTGAGCGACCAAAGGCTGGCATGAATCTGGGGGAGTGGAGAGAAATGGAGCTATGAAAAAGAAAACTGGGTGAAAGGCAAGGACCACAAGAGTGAGGAGAGGTGGGCACCAGTCCCTGTGAGCTTGGCATCCCAAAATCTCCTGCTGGAGGCAGAGCCTGGCACGCCTACACCCTGTGAACTTCAGTGCAGCTAAAGCCCTGCTTAAGGATGTCATCCAAAGATTCAAAACAAAAGCTAACCCAGCCCACGTGTTGGAACATGGCTGGATACCATTGGCTCGAGTGGAATTTCACTCCAGCAGGGGCTTACTCCAGCCATGATCCTATATTCGGAAAGATAAACACCAACGTATGCCTACATCCAGAACACAGGCTATTCAGGGGAGATAAGGCAAGAGAAAGTAAATATCAATCATTCTATAGACCAGGATGCCAGCTGACCTTGTGTTTTGTCAGCTCACTTGCCAATGTTTGCTCTGCTGAAAGGAAAACTTGAGTCCTCCTTGGCAATGTTTGTGAATGGATCGGCGCGCTCGCCTTTGCGCTCGCCTGTCCCAGCTCTGCAAACGAGACAGGGAGTGATGAACACACCCTGCTGACTACACCAGCAGCACCCTGGCTGCTCCCAGTGCAGCCCAGCCAGGAACAGGGCCAGGGAGGGATGCCTGATGGGCACAGAGTGTGAAAGGATCCGCGCGGAGCTGAGGATGTTTGCCCAGCCATAAAGAGAAGGTGTGTGTGTGTGACTCCACACAAAACCCAACATCCTGTTTAGCAAAGGAAGTCTCTTGGTTTTTCATGGAGCCAGTCATCCTTGCATTTGCATCTTTGGACAGGAGAAATAAGGAGCAAAAGTAAAAATAGCTGCAGGGTCAGACTTTCTTCCTGAAAGCTGCTTTGCATGGGCTCAGACAGAGAGATTTAATTGTGTGGTCAGGGCCTGAGTGGGAACTCTGCTTTATCTCTGAGCAATGGAACAACTTCCATCTGCTCAGCTGGAGCAGAAACCTTCTCTGTTTCTGACAACACTTGGCATAGTGTTGACACTCAAACTACAATTTTCCACTTTTTTTTTGACCCTCAGATAGCTTGGTTTATGGGAAAATTTTACTACCTGCATTCTTTCTATTTAATGGAACTGCCATTCTGCCACAAAATGCATTTTCTTGAGGAGGAGGAAGCTGCAACACAGTGGGCTGTACACAGACAGCTTAATTCACTTTTAGTGAAGCCTTGCAGAGTGGCCTGGCCACCGGAGATGGAGGCTGCAGAGTTATCTCTTCACATCAGTGGTTTCCAGATCCATAATTCAGATGGAAACCTTTGTCACTTTTAGGCCAGTGAAAGTCATCTCAGGATCCCGAGAGCCAAAGAGCATTTTTTTCCACCTTGTGTATAATGGCAAACAATAAATATTCCAAAAACCTCTCCCAGGTCTGTAGCAACAGCAAGGCAGGGGCTGTGATGCACATGTGGAGCTTTGCAAATGGTTTTATTCATGGGCTCAAGGTGGAATAAAGCCACATTCCCTCTTGCTGGAGGGGGCTTGGAGTGGAGGTTTCTCCAAAAAAGGAGCATATTTGGGCAAGGTCTTTGCAGAAAGAAAATTTGCAGTTGGTTCAGCCATAGAGCACTTACTTACAGGAAAAAAAAAAAAAAAAAAAAAAAAAAAAAATCCTTTAAGGGAAAAAACACCCCAAAACCAAAATGTCATAATTTTTTTCGTTTTAGGCATGTGTTACTATTCTCTATGAGAACCTTGGTGTGGGGTTTGTTTATGGGTTTTTTTTTGTTTTTATTTAATAGCAATAGTTAAGTATTATTAGAGACTTTGCCTACACACTTTTATATACACTGCAAAGCTATTTGATCAAAATGCAACCCCTGACATCTTTGAAATGCCTTCTTCTAGAAATACAAGCTAATGCCTTTTTATAGTAACATACTGACAAAGATAATTTATATATTCTACAGTATAGAAAATACTGCAGGCAGTGCTATTTTTAGCTGTGCAACCTCTAAGCATATTTAACTATATAGTAGGAAATTGGCTTTTAACAGGTGAATAACTTAATATAGCAGGGCAGATGGATTACAGATGTGGACAATGTCTGTCCAGATCCCTGTTTTTTCCTGGCTCTAAATTATTCATCTGGGATGGCCAGAAGCCAGCTCTGGGGATTATTGATAAAAGTGAGTTAAGAATAGATTAGAACATTTCTCTTGTGCAGTATAATGTTTCTCTGTTGACTGCGTTATTTTCCATCTTCCATTAAGCACTGCAAGCCAGACTTTTTTAACCCAATTTTAAACTATTCATGTTCTGCACACGTAATATTATTATAAATGCTTGAGTTCCTTGTTTGCAGGGCAAGGGGTGTTCCTTTAAAAGACATGATGTTGTAAACAAGAAGACAAACATTTCAGCATTTTGCCTAGGCATGGATTTTCTGAAGAAGTAAAACTTTTCTTCCAAAATATTTCCAGTTGTCAGAGCTGAGTGGCTGAAATGTGCAGTACCCTCTCATTTTAGCTGGTGGTGCTGGTGCCATTCTCCTGTGACTGTCAAAGTCTTAGCCCAGCTGGGGGTTTTTGTGTTTTTTTCTTGTTCTCTGTCACTTTTTTCACTATTGCTCTTTATTTTTAGTAAATCTAGATTACTGAGAAGATTAAAGTTCTTGAACAGATAGAGGTGCATATGGTAAATTAATTTGAGACTGGTAGTGGAAAAAGCATCATTCCTTCTAAAACACAAAATAAATTAGGTTTACTCTGCAGCTGTGCAGCATAGCTCTAATAACTATGAAAAGTAAACAAAAACTGTACAGTGGTGTTAGAAATGTGATTCTGTCCCTACAAAGGCCTTAAGGACATTTTCCTACATTAGCATAATGCTTTGAGGAATTTGAAATTCATTTGAGGCTAAAAGAGGAAAAAAAAAAAAGGAAAAAAAAGTTTCACTAGTGAGGAAACAAAAAGGTATAAATAGAATCCAGAATCTTGAGGTTTATTTTGGAATGGAAGTATTTTAGTCTTTGGTCACATTTCTCACCTTTGTTGGGGTGAATAGCTGTAAGGAAGGATAGTGTATATATGAAGGTACTGTTGTTAAAATGTCCAGCACTTTATTTTTATTACTCCTGGCTTTGCATTTGTGTTTAACTGGGACAAGTGGAAATACTGAACAGTGGTGGTGCCTCTCACTGAAATGTCATTGCCATTGCAGCCATTGTTTAAATGACAATGACCTCAAGAGAAGGAGGTTTGGTAAGAACAGCAAATGGGGTCTCTGTGGGAAATAGAAACCAAATGATCAAACATGCACAACGTTTGTAGAGGCCATGCAATAAATTACCAGAGTTAACAAAGTGTAATCACAGAAACAGAGGAAAGTTGGAAGCAGAAGATAGCTCCAGCATGGTTCAAAGCTGATGCTGTCTCTCAGATGATTTTCTTTTTCCATTTGCTAATGTGCTAACTCATGATACAGAATCATATCATTGTACACTTGAGGTCTTCAAGATCACTGTTGTTATTCCACTAAGTCTGACTATTTCTTACATTCCCTTGTTACTCTCCATGTTCATGGGAGGGTATATCTTGATGGCCAGCATGAAATTTCTGAGGTGTTCAGCGTTGTTTACAGTCTGGCCATTGAAACTGCTTCTTTTGCTGCCTTTTCTTCATCCCTGCTCTACCTCTTCCTTCCTAAGCCCTTTTCTCTGCTCTCTCTTGGCTGGGCAGTCCTGCCCCATCCTTGAACAAGTTCTGAGCTGATTTGTCTTTCTAACAAAATATAGTAAAATATTTTTTCTGGATCACTTTCTGTCCTTTCAATGGGTTAAAACAGAAGTTAAAACTTCATCAGTTCTGTCATGAGAGCCAAGTCCCCCAGCATCGTGGCTGTTCACATTTGTTGTGCTGAGGAATATATTCAGTGCATATAGTTCACATAGGAGGCCCAGGAGGCTTTGAATTGCTGATTCTTTGGATTAAAAAAGCCTGGGGACCTGTGGCACAGCCAGGTGAGGGGCACTTGGGGACACCACGGCCCCAGACTCAGCCACACATGGATTGTGAGGATATAAAAGCCCAGGGTCTCCTTTTGGGGTCCCTGCTTGGAGACATCAACTTAATTGTTGATTTCTTACTTATTATTGCAGCAAAATTGAACTGCTTTGAGGATCAGGATGAGATGCTGCTATGGGGCCAAGCCAGAGAGGAATTTGGTGTGGCTGTGTGAGTGGGGGGTGTTGCTGGGAAGGGACCAGAGCTCAGGTGGTGCAGGTGTGATGGCCAGAGTGGCTCCTGGGTGGTCAGACAGGGAAGTCTCCTTAGCATGAGCTTGTTCAAAACACTCACTTTGGTGAAAATGTAGAATTCTGAGAGTCCCTGTTAGGATGAATCAGCCAGAGATGGCAGCAATCATTTCCCTGTGGGGCACAGAGGAAAGCACTTGCCTGGTTAACCTTGGCACTTCTGTCTCCTTGGCACTGTTGTTTCCTTTCCCCCTCTACGAAAAGTTTTCTCTTCCTGGACTTTGCATTGTGTTTCCCTGAAAGGTTTCAGTCTCCCTCATGGAAATTATGCAAATGTCACTGTGCGCACGTAAAAAATCTAACAATGGCACAAAAAGTACAGGACCAAAATAGGTTTTGCTGGAAAAAAAAAAAAAAAAAAAGTCCATGGAGCAATGAGAGACCTAATTTCCCTGTTACATATTTGAATTATTAGGAGATACATCTGTTTATCAGTCCACCAAAGCCTCTTTTAAAAAATGAACTATACATTTTAAAAGGAAATGTGTGTACAAATTTAGTGACAGTGATGAAGTAAAAAACCCTGGGATGTAAAAGCAGATTCATTTGCTGCCCCAGATCTTTAACAAATGGGGGAGTTTGGTTCACGTTGCAAAACAAGCTGACCTTCTAGCAGGGGCCAGGCATGAAGCTTTTTGCCAAAGGTGAATGGTTTGGAAAACCGAGCGTGTGTGAAAAGGGAAACAGTGGAAACTATTCCGCGCTTGGAGCGCGCCTGGAAAGCAGCTCTGTAAAATTGTCAGCTCTGACTGAGCAGCTCTGTGCTCTACGTGCAGCCTGAGCCTGAGCCTGAGCCTGGCTGGTGTTCTGTGTGCAGGTTGTGTCCATGCATTGGTGCTGGGGCTTTGTCTGCAGCCAGCAGCACGTGCAGCAGGTGCTGCCCCAGCCCTCCATAAGAGGAATTCTTGCTCTGCAGACTTTCCTCTGCAGGTTTCTTCCTGCCTGCCATGCCCCTGGTCCTGGCTGAGTGCCTTTTGGGGGTGTTTTTGGGGGCTCTGCAGTGCAGACCTAGAGGCCACCCTGCCTTGTGAAGTGTGAGTGCCCCTTTGCCAGAGTGCCAGGTTTCTCTTCCGAGTCACTCAAAAATTCCAGAAAGGAATTCTAGGTCTAGCAAAGGACAGTAATGCCACTGAGTCACTATAGCTTTTCCTAATGTTCTGCTGATGTCTCGAGGTGCTAAATTCACACAAACACGTGCTTGGGTGTAAATATGTGTATTACACGTTGCTACATTTATACTTCAGTTTTCCATCAGACTTTAAGCTCCTGAAGTGTAAGAGACAGGTATAAATGACCTGGAATTGAGTGCCCCTTGTCTGACAGGGGAAGTTAATAATGCTAGTCTCTGAGGGAACCACAGCAAGAAGCATAAATAAGAGCAGAACACTGTGTTCCTTCTTGGGTGTCTTGCCCTAATCCTGACACGTGAGCACCTACCAACACAAATAATGTTATCGGATCAGAATCGCCAGCCAATAATAAATCAGCCCTGGCACTGGCCAGGCTCTCAGTGCTCCACAACAATGTGACCTCCAGCCAGGAAGAGACTTCATATTTGGGCACAGATGCTTGCATGGGTGAGGAGCATCTTTTACCAGTGCTTGGGAGATGTGCATGCAGGTCGGGAAAACAGCAGCAGGGGAAAGTGTAGATTTATAGGGAATCTGTGTGGATGATGTCCTGTCCCAGCTAGCCAGAGCAGCTGCAGGGCAGCAAGGGTTTCCAAACATGGCAGAAATGGGCAGGCTGCAGATGCTGGTGGCATATGGGTTATAGCTCAGAGCTGGACGTTGCTGGTTGTAAATGGTTCACTGCTGACGTACACCGGAAAGGCAAACTTCTCCCTGCAAATGTGAAACACTTGAAAAACTGAACATAGGTAGAAAATGAAACCTGCTTTAGGAGTTACTCACTGTTCTGTCTATAAAAAAAGATTGTCTTTTCCTCTTAAAACTACTTGAGGGCTCAGTGGAGAAACCTCAGTACAACATGAGGTTAGAATTTGCCTCCTCTGAAATGAGCTGGATGTGGAAGAGCCAGTTTCAGTATTCTTTTATTTATAGATATCTTGGTGGCAGTTTTGTTGCAACTGTGTTCCTGTGAGCTATCAGCATCCATCAATGCATTTCAGATAGATCCCTAGCCAGCAGCTCTTGGGTTTTTCCATTCCCTCCCCTGCATTTTCTAAGCCATTTTAAATCCCAGTCAAAGACTGTATCAAGAGTCTTGAGGGGTGGATAAGGCACTAGCAAGAGTATCAAGAGTTCTTGTTGGAAAAATAAGAAGTATTTGGTTCAAAGTATTGATTATACTGGTTATATTTAAACTCCTTTGAAGTCAGTAGTGAGAATCTACTGATCCTATTGCAAGATGAATTATTCCCAAGGATCCAGTGCAAACATTCAGAGCTACTTATCTAGAAGAAGCAGACTCCCAGCACCAGAGACATAATACCACATTTAATGCACATATTTACTCTTTGTGTACTAAGCACAAAGAGAAGGGCGTAGGGCCAGGAAAGAGATAAGGTAGCTTCTATTTTATACCACGAAATTGCATCTGACAACGCGGTGTGTCTATTTGTGGACAGTGCAAATGAGTCTGAGCCGTGTGGGGGAAGTGAGTAAGAAGGGATCCGTGCTGTTAGGTGTACAGCTGGTGGCAGAGGACATCCCCTGTACTTGCTGCACTGTACAGAGGAGGAAGGAAGGGCAGGTTGCACAAAGGCAGTGCCAAGATGTCAGGATTTCCTCCCTGAGAACTTCTGGTGAACGTACAGAGCATTGTGTGCTACCCATATTGCATAAAAGACACGGGTACATCACATCTGTGACAAAAAAGGGCAACGGTGCCTGCAAAACTGGGCACGCAAACGGAGCGCCTGAATTATGGCTGCTTGTAAAACTCTGCTTAGTCTTCCATCTGGAACTGGAGAACTGCTTTGGTTTCCAGAGACACTGTAAATGCACGCTGCTGCCCTAGTTTGGGCAGGGCTGTGGCCAGCTCGTACCCCCACCCCTGTGCAGATCATTCACAGGTAGGTGACACACGAAATCCGCATGGAGCTGGTATTTTTTGGTGCCCTTGTGCATTCTCTAGTTTCTGTGCGGCTCTGCTGCTGCACAGAAGGTCTATAAACATAACCCACAGTCACCTTTTGTACTTTCTCATTTTCTCCCCAAACAAGAATGGTCTGGTCTGGACTTTGCAGTAATCTCTGATGTACAGGCAATCTATCTCCAGTGATGCAGGAAAGGAGCGCAGCCTCTCTCAGCTGCCTGGCAGGAGGACGTCAGGGTTCTGCCTGCTTAAAGGCAAAAGTGCAAAACTTTGCACAGATCAAAGGGACTCAGTTATTCACTTTGCACACACAGAGGCATCCTGTGGTTTCAGGGTAGTGTCAGAGCTGGAGCACCCAAAACAAAACCTGCCTTTCCATCAAGCTGGTGATGGAAATGTCTTTTTACCTTGCAGTGCAGCACTGCTGCCTGCATGTCCCACAGCAACAAGCACTGTCAGCTGCCATCAAACTTTTCAATCACTTTGAAATTCACCCATGAAGCAACTCCTCTGTGGAGCCCAGCAGCAAAGAGCAAATTGGCACTGGAGACCTTTCTCATAGCGCTTCGCTGAGCTATCTCAGAGATTTGTATGTGATGCTGGCAGTTTCTCTGAAAGAATAATCAAAACTCCTCGAAGTGTTTAAGGAAAATATGGCAAGAATTTAAGCCTTGTGTTAGAAAAGTTGTTTGTATCATTCCTCAGAGAATTTATTTATAAACAATGTTGTGGTACATTAACTTCTTGTGCACCCAGTCCTACCCGACCCTCTTTCAGTCTCTTGAAATGTTTAGATAGAAAATGTAAATATATCTTATAATGCTTACTTATTGTCTGTCTCTTGCATCATTGACAAAGATGCAACCAGGTTTAGAGTTAAACTACAGTGATTGTTTAAAAATGTGCTGTTTCATGGACTCTTAAGTAAAATGTTTGAGTTCTGGGTTCTGCCTGGACTTCATTTTTTTCTTTCTCCAAATTTTTCATTGCCCTGTCATCAACATGGAAGAAAGATGTGTGATCAAAAAGAGATGTAGGCCCAACATACTTAGGTCAGTGGCATCTGTGTGGTCAGATCCTAAATCCACATAGTTGCAGGCATGAGGGCTGGACAGTAGGAGAGAACAGCTTCAGGAAAGAGCTGCCTTTACCCTGGCATTGCCTCAGCATTTGTAACAGCTCCACAGGCTGTCTCTGGATCCAGGATAATGTGCTGCTAAATGTGAGTAATGACATCTGTATCTGGCTCGTGGTAACAAAAAAAAAACCAACAAAACAACACTCCAGAAACCCTGAAAACCTCCAGGCCCTAAAATCATTTAGAATTAGAGAAAAAAGAAAAGAATCAAAAGCAAAAACAACCACAACAAACAATGTTTGTTGGATGAACAATGATCCAGTGCCTGTTTCTGGGTCTGTGTCCATCCCCTCTGTTGTCTGCCTGCAGGTTTTTCCATTGTGTGCCTGTATTTTGGCAGTTTGATATGATTCTTGCAGTCTGAAGCACAGGGCTCATACATCAAAGGGGGATCCCACCCCCGCCTGGGTTATGGCCATACATGGTATTTAGATTTATAAACCCAGTAAAACTGCTGCTATTTTAAGAAGATGCTGCCAGAAGTCTGGCTCTGGCCCTCTGGAACTAGGTCTAAATAATAATTTTTAAATGTTCCACAGTGGTGGCTCTATCCCCCTCCAGCAGATTCTCTGTGCTGCAGCAACAAAGGCAATGACACTGCAGCATTTTATGTTAGTCCTAAACACTCAGTAAGAATTAAAAAGCTAAGGCCTCTTAAATAATAAGAAAAAGGGGATTTGCTTTGGGGAGGAAAGTGGGAATTATTAGCCTTGCAGTCTTTCATGCTATTGGAAGTCACATTTCAACCCTTGCTCTGCAACCGCAAATGTTACAGATATGTTTTTAAAAGAAAATTGAATTAGTTTTACTTTAAACAACAGCTCAAGTAACTTACAGCTCTCATAGAGCAGAAAGGACACCAGAGGAGTTAAAAATGCTGCCCAAGTGCAATGTGCTTTTGATCTACGCCTGGTTCTAAGGCTTAAACTTTCACTTTCCATTTTCCTCGCCCAAACCTTGTCGAATAATCTCTCCACAGCACATTACTAAACAGCCAGCTAATTAGCATGTCCTGATTGTTTTCTGCTCTGGTAGCAGCAAGCAGTGGTTTCCTCAGTGCCCTGCCTTTGCTGCTCCTCTCAGGAAGCTGTGTCATGAGGACATGGCAATGTCAGACACCTCCCCGTGAACCAAAAGGGAAAGGCACATTTCCAAATGTGTGTCCTGGGGTGCAGCACTGACTGGCATGGAAAGAATTCAGAAGTGGCATGGTGAGCAGTGTGTGTAGGGGTGCTGGGTGTGAGTGGGGCTTCACTAAAAAAGCCTCGTGCTGGCAGACAGCTGTTTGAGTAAGTCTTGAATGGAGAACAAAAAGTCCACTTTTTGGGCTGGTTTGTGTCGACAGCAAACCAAACAAGCAGGGAGCACCGGGTTTCTATTTTTAAACCAAACATTCCTTTGGTTTTGTGCAGAATGATGTGTGAGCAGGGCAGGGTGCACCTTGTGTGTGTGATGATGGGGACTGCATGAGAGTCCCTCGTGGATGGAGAGGTGGGAATGTGCCCAGGGAGTGCAGAGTAAATAACCCCCCTGCTCTCAGTCCATTCCAGGTGACACTGTGTGCTGCAGGTGTGCCACTGCCCTGAGTCCATTCCAGGTGACACTGTGTGCTGCAGGTGTGCCACAACCCTGAGTCCATTCCAGGTGACACTGTGTGCTGCAGGTGTGTCACAGCTCTCAGTCCATTCCTGGTGACACTGTGTGCTGCAGGTGTGTCACAGCCCTGAGTCCCTCCAGGTGACACTGTGTGCTGCAGGTGTGTCACAGCCCTGAGTCTCTCCAGGTGACACTGTGTGCTGCAGGTGTGCCACAGCCCTGAGTCCCTCCTGGTGACACTGTGTGCTGCAGGCGTGTCACAGCTCTGAGTCCCTCACTGGTGACACTGTGTGCTGCAGGTGTGTCACTGCCCTGAGTCTCTCCAGGTGACACTGTGTGCTGCAGGTGTGCCACTGCCCTGAGTCCATTCCTGGTGACACTGTGTGCTGCAGGTGTGTCACAGCCCTGAGTCCATTCCAGGTGACACTGTGTGCTGCAGGTGTGTCACAGCTCTGAGTCCATTCCTGGTGACACTGTGTGCTGCAGGTGTGTCACAGCCCTGAGTCTCTCCAGGTGACACTGTGTGCTGCAGGTGTGCCACTGCCCTGAGTCCATTCCTGGTGACACTGTGTGCTGCAGGTGTGTCACAGCCCTGAGTCCATTCCAGGTGACACTGTGTGCTGCAGGTGTGTCACAGCTCTGAGTCCATTCCTGGTGACACTGTGTGCTGCAGGTGTGCCACAGCCCTGAGTCCATTCCAGGTGACACTGTGTGCTGCAGGTGTGTCACTGCCCTGAGTCCCTCACTGGTGACACTGTGTGCTGCAGGTGTGTCACAGCCCTGAGTCCATTCCTGGTGACACTGTGTGCTGCAGGTGTGTCACAGCCCTGAGTCCATTCCAGGTGACACTGTGTGCTGCAGGTGTGTCAGAGCTCTGAGTCCATTCCTGGTGACACTGTGTGCTGCAGGTGTGCCACTGCCCTGAGTCCATTCCAGGTGACACTGTGTGCTGCAGGTGTGTCACTGCCCTGAGTCCCTCACTGGTGACACTGTGTGCTGCAGGTGTGTCACAGCCCTGAGTCCCTCCAGGTGACACTGTGTGCTGCAGGTGTGCCACTGCCCTGAGTCCATTCCTGGTGACACTGTGTGCTGCAGGTGTGTCACAGCCCTGAGTCCATTCCTGGTGACACTGTGTGCTGCAGGTGTGTCACAGCTCTGAGTTCCTCACTGGTGACACTGTGTGCTGCAGGTGTGTCACAGCCCTGAGTCCATTCCTGGTGACACTGTGTGCTGCAGGTGTGCCACAGCCCTGAGTCCCTCACTGGTGACACTGTGTGCTGCTGGTGTGTCACTGCCCTGAGTCCATTCCAGGTGACACTGTGTGCTGCAGGTGTGCCACAGCCCTGAGTCCCTCCTGGTGACACTGTGTGCTGCAGGTGTGTCACAGCCCCGAGTCCCTCCAGGTGACACTGTGTGCTGCAGGTGTGCCACAGCCCTGAGTCCATTCCTGGTGACACTGTGTGCTGCAGGTGTGTCACAGCCCTGAGTCCATTCCTGGTGACACTGTGTGCTGCAGGTGTGTCACTGCCCTGAGTCCCTCCAGGTGACACTGTGTGCTGCAGGTGTGTCACAGCCCTGAGTCCCTCCAGGTGACACTGTGTGCTGCAGGTGTGTCACTGCCCTGAGTCCCTCCCTGGTGACACTGTGTGCTGCAGGTGTGCCACTGCCCTGAGTCCATTCCTGGTGACACTGTGTGCTGCAGGTGTGTCACAGCCCTGAGTCCTTCCTGGTGACACTGTGTGCTGCAGGTGTGTCACTGCCCTGAGTCCCTCCAGGTGACACTGTGTGCTGCAGGTGTGTCACAGCCCTGAGTCCCTCCAGGTGACACTGTGTGCTGCAGGTGTGTCACTGCCCTGAGTCCCTCCCTGGTGACACTGTGTGCTGCAGGTGTGCCACTGCCCTGAGTCCATTCCTGGTGACACTGTGTGCTGCAGGTGTGTCACTGCCCTGAGTCCCTCCTGGTGACACTGTGTGCTGCAGGTGTGCCACAGCCCTGAGTCCATTCCTGGTGACACTGTGTGCTGCAGGTGTGCCACTGCCCTGAGTCCATTCCAGGTGACACTGTGTGCTGCAGGTGTGTCACTGCCCTGAGTCCATTCCTGGTGACACTGTGTGCTGCAGATGTGCCACAGCCCTGAGTCCATTCCAGGTGACACTGTGTGCTGCAGGTGTGCCACAACCCTGAGTCCCTCCAGGTGACACTGTGTGCTGCAGGTGTGTCACAGCTCTGAGTCCCTCACTGGTGACACTGTGTGCTGCAGGTGTGTCACAGCCCTGAGTCCCTCCAGGTGACACTGTGTGCTGCAGGTGTGCCACAGCTCTGAGTCCCTCACTGGTGACACTGTGTGCTGCAGGTGTGTCACTGCCCTGAGTCCCTCACTGGTGACACTGTGTGCTGCAGGTGTGCCACAGCCCTGAGTCCATTCCAGGTGACACTGTGTGCTGCAGGTGTGTCACAGCCCTGAGTCCATTCCTGGTGACACTGTGTGCTGCAGATGTGCCACAGCCCTGAGTCCCTCCAGGTGACACTGTGTGCTGCAGGTGTGTCACAGCCCTGAGTCCCTCCAGGTGACACTGTGTGCTGCAGGTGTGTCACAGCTCTGAGTCCCTCCTGGTGACACTGTGTGCTGCAGGTGTGCCACAGCCCTGAGTCCATTCCTGGTGACACTGTGTGCTGCAGGTGTGTCACAGCCCTGAGTCCATTCCAGGTGACACTGTGTGCTGCAGGTGTGTCACTGCCCTGAGTCCCTCCTGGTGACACTGTGTGCTGCAGGTGTGCCACAACCCTGAGTCCATTCCAGGTGACACTGTGTGCTGCAGGTGTGCCACAGCTCTCAGTCCATTCCAGGTGACACTGTGTGCTGCAGGTGTGTCACAGCTCTCAGTCCATTCCAGGTGACACTGTGTGCTGCAGGTGTGCCACAGCCCTGAGTCCATTCCTGGTGACACTGTGTGCTGCAGGTGTGCCACAGCCCTGAGTCCCTGACTGGTGACACTGTGTGCTGCAGGTGTGCCACAGCCCTGAGTCCATTCCTGGTGACACTGTGTGCTGCAGGTGTGCCACAACCCTGAGTCCATTCCAGGTGACACTGTGTGCTGCAGGTGTGTCACAGCTCTCAGTCCATTCCAGGTGACACTGTGTGCTGCAGGTGTGCCACAGCCCTGAGTCCCTGACTGGTGACACTGTGTGCTGCAGGTGTGCCACAGCCCTGAGTCCATTCCTGGTGACACTGTGTGCTGCAGGTGTGCCACAACCCTGAGTCCATTCCAGGTGACACTGTGTGCTGCAGGTGTGTCACAGCTCTCAGTCCATTCCTGGTGACACTGTGTGCTGCAGGTGTGCCACAACCCTGAGTCCATTCCTGGTGACACTGTGTGCTGCAGGTGTGTCACAGCTCTCAGTCCATTCCAGGTGACACTGTGTGCTGCAGGTGTGCCACAGCCCTGAGTCCATTCCTGGTGACACTGTGTGCTGCAGGTGTGTCACAGCTCTCAGTCCATTCCAGGTGACACTGTGTGCTGCAGGTGTGTCACTGCCCTGAGTCCATTCCTGGTGACCCTGTGTGCTGCAGGTGTGCCACAGCCCTGAGTCCCTCCAGGTGACCCTGTGTGCTGCAGGTGTGCCACAGCTCTGAGTCCCTCACTGGTGACACTGTGTGCTGCAGGTGTGTCACTGCCCTGAGTCCCTCACTGGTGACACTGTGTGCTGCAGATGTGCCACAGCCCTGAGTCCCTCCAGGTGACACTGTGTGCTGCAGGTGTGTCACTGCCCTGAGTCCCTCCAGGTGACACTGTGTGCTGCAGGTGTGTCACTGCCCTGAGTCCCTCCAGGTGACACTGTGTGCTGCAGGTGTGCCACAGCCCTGAGTCCCTGACTGGTGACACTGTGTGCTGCAGGTGTGTCACAGCCCTGAGTCTCTCCAGGTGACACTGTGTGCTGCAGGTGTGTCACAGCCCTGAGTCCCTCCTGGTGACACTGTGTGCTGCAGGTGTGTCACAGCTCTAAGTCCATTCCAGGTGACACTGTGTGCTGCAGGTGTGCCACAACCCTGAGTCCATTCCAGGTGACACTGTGTGCTGCAGGTGTGTCACAGCCCTGAGTCCATTCCTGGTGACACTGTGTGCTGCAGGTGTTACACAGCCCTGAGTCCATTCCAGGTGACACTGTGTGCTGCAGGTGTGTCACTGCCCTGAGTCCCTGACTGGTGACACTGTGTGCTGCAGGTGTGCCACAGCCCTGAGTCCCTCCTGGTGACACTGTGTGCTGCAGGTGTGTCACAGCTCTCAGTCCATTCCTGGTGACACTGTGTGCTGCAGGTGTGCCACAACCCTGAGTCCATTCCAGGTGACACTGTGTGCTGCAGGTGTGTCACTGCCCTGAGTCCCTGACTGGTGACACTGTGTGCTGCAGGTGTGTCACAGCTCTGAGTCCCTCCTGGTGACACTGTGTGCTGCAGGTGTGTCACTGCCCTGAGTCCATTCCTGGTGACACTGTGTGCTGCAGGTGTGCCACAGCCCTGAGTCCATTCCTGGTGACACTGTGTGCTGCAGGTGTGCCACAGCCCTGAGTCCCTCCAGGTGACACTGTGTGCTGCAGGTGTGCCACTGCCCTGAGTCCCTCCTGGTGACACTGTGTGCTGCAGGTGTGTCACAGCTCTGAGTCCATTCCAGGTGACACTGTGTGCTGCAGGTGTGTCACTGCCCTGAGTCCATTCCAGGTGACACTGTGTGCTGCAGGTGTGTCACTGCCCTGAGTCCATTCCTGGTGACACTGTGTGCTGCAGGTGTGCCACAGCCCTGAGTCCATTCCTGGTGACACTGTGTGCTGCAGGTGTGCCACAACCCTGAGTCCCTCCTGGTGACACTGTGTGCTGCAGGTGTGCCACAGCCCTGAGTCCCCCCCTAACCTTCCTCTCAGCCACAGGAGCAGGTGGAAGTGATGGGCAGCTTTGTCACCAAGCTGTGCCACACGTTCCCACTCCGAGCCAGCACTGACACTTGTGACAGTGCCGTGGAAGGGGAGGCAGGATCCTGCTCCCTGTCTGTGCCAGGAATGCCAGAGCTGGCATCCTGCTGGGGGTGAGGGAGGACGTGTGGGCGAGAGGGTAGGGTTGCAACACCCTAAATATAGATGGGAAGTCCCCAGCTCGGCTGCTGTGGGACTGCATTCCAGTCTCTGACAATAGTGCATGACTTTCTGACTGCATTTTCCAGCATAGTGCTGGCTTTGCCTCTTTTAAAAGTGCCTTGTGTTGTGCTCTTCAAGCCCTGTCATAATATAGAAACACATCCCTGATGTAAAGCTGAGCAAGCACTTTCTATTAGAGTGCATGTCCTTGTCTGTGATGTTAAATAAGCTTGTCCTGGACTCCTGCAGTGATAATTCAGAAAGAGAACTTTTAATCACACTGATTTTTTTTACCCTTTGTGGATGGCTGCATTTGCCCCTTCCTTAGCTGCAGAATTCAGCAACTGGCACCACCATCTGTGTGTGCTTATGAGAGTGTACAGGAGGGACAGAGAAAATATGAATCTCCTATGTCCTGGTTACAACCTCAGCAAAAGGAAACTTTTCAGCTTTGCTTTAACCCGTTCCTAGACCCATATGTCAACAGATCCCTGTAGCTCTTAGAGATGGGGCTCTGCACATTGGCACAAATCTCTGCTCCTTGTCCCCCTCAGCATGGCTGAAGGGAGCAAAGACAAGATGATCCCACTCTGAGCTGTGACAGCAAACCACTGCTTGGAGATTTGTTACAGTCTGGCCATCAGCTCCAATCATCACTCAGCCTAACTTCTTTTTTTATTTTTTTTTTTTAATCTAGCCAGTCATATCTCGAAGCTGTTGATACTTTCGACCTCTGGATGATCCAGAGTGTAATTACAGAGTGTGCAGGGACATGTTCTCTCTTGTTTGTTTTAGATCTGCCTCCCAGCAGATGCAGTTGGGTGCCAGACGCTTCCCGCATCGTGTGAAGCAGGGTTTGTTTTCTCGGTTTTTTTTTTTTTAAACTCACACTATTTGCAAAATCATAAACAGGCCCCTCTGCCTGTTTAAAATATTTAACCCTGTCAAAACTGGCTGTTGGGGAACAAGGTGAGAGGACAGACCCTGTGCCAGCTCCCCGAGCAGCGTGGGGATGAACGTGGGTCTGATTTCACAACCCGGGGCTTTCTGCTCATCCTCCTGTTCCCATGGGCTTTTCTGTGGGAAACAAGCCTCCAAAAGGGAAAGTTGTGTGCTGTGATAACCGGATTTCTCTCAAGTGCTGGCTGCTGAAGGCAGTGGGAGCACAGGGAAGCTAAAACTGCTTTTGAAAGCTGCTCTGATGTCACCAGGGGATTTCCTACGTGTCTCTATTTTCCACCTCCTCCCAGTAATGTATGGCAGTAAAATAAGATCTAGTGTTAGGAAATTGCTTTGGAGTTAGCTCAGGTTCGTCCAAGATTTAAAGGGATTCCTGAATGTTTGTGTTCCTGGAACCTTACTCCACATGAAAATCCATTTTGGCTCAATGTGTTTCCCTGAATAGGCTAAACTAAGTAAGGGAATGGCAGCTGGGTACCAGCACCTGAATGTTTCTATCCTGGGCCCAATATTCTGGCTTATTTTATTCCAAATTAACTATTCCAGCAAATTGTCTGATGAAAAAAAATGTTTAGTGGAACTGTGGAAATAATTAAACCTTTTTTTTTTTTCCAGTAAACCAAGGCATCACTGTAACCTAATTGAATTGCTTCATATTTTCCCAGACTAAGGAACTGAGAGGATATTTTGGATAGAAAATTCTGTTGTGCTGATCTTTCTAAATGCCAGTCTCTATACCAACCATGTCTTTTTAGCAAAATCCTATAGTCTGTTTAAAAGGCCTTGTTTTAGTTTGAGAAACAAGAAACATACAGCAATAACTTCTCATTTTCTTATTTCTTGGTATGTGTCCTCAAAAAGAGGTTTCTCATCTCCATTTCCCACATGCCCAAGACTGGGAAGCTGGAAGATCTTTGCTCACCATTTTTCAGGCACAACTTCTCAGCAAACCCACCAGTCTGCAGAGCTGGAAAGCTGATGTTGGTAACAGCAGGCGGAGGAGAGAGAAAAGCTTTGGGATACCCTGGGGCTGCTCCAGGACAGGAGGAAAGGTGTCCCATCACCACACCATGCTGGTGGTGAAAACATGCAAAGCTCTTCTCCAAGAGGGGAAGTTTTAAGTGACAACTTTGACTGCTGTTTGCACATATGCCTAATTAACTCAAAATTAATGGCCCAGAACCTAGTACAACAGTTGTGCTTAATGCTGCAGAAAAAAACCCCTCCCATTTATGTCCAGGGTAATACTTTTTCCCTAAATCACCATTGGTTAGTACTGAATATCAAAGAATTGTAAGTGTAAGTGTAATGTATACATTTATATTAGTTTAGTTTCTTGTGCCCTTTGTTGAGCCTTTCCTAACATTCAATATTGCATTGCTTCTTTTTTTTTTTTTTTGTCTTCACAGCTTTAATTTAAAAAAAAAATAAAATAAAATAAAAAACTCCCTCTTCAACATGCTCAGCTGCATTCTTACAAAATCCCTGTAATCTCAGATGGAGCAATGAGAAAGATGAAGTTAATGCTTCTGTGGCTGATTACTTGATTTGCATTTCAGGCTTTTCTGAAAGGCTATAGGCTTGAGGGTAATATCTGTTTATTCAAAAGAGTTGCTATCTCATATGTGTTTTATTTTAATATTAATGAGCACTTGTATTTTAAACACAATCTTTACAGATTGTAACTCCTCCCCAAGCACTAGCTGATAGGTAGATGAATATGGTCAATCATTGAAGAGAGTGTAATGGTTTCCCTTGGCACCAGACCTAGCTATTAATTAATAACTTGGATTTATTACATAACACCAGTCAGAAAGAAAGATGCTTTAAACCACCTCCAGAGTGCTCTGGTATCTTGTAGTGTAACTCACTTTAGTGCTTTATTTGCATCTAAATCAAGAGCTGCACCTGTTAGACTTTTGTGTCAGAGGGCATGTAGTGACAAGGGGAAATGGCTTTGAACTGAAAAAGAATAGGTTTAGATTAGATATTACTGTGAGGTGGTGAGGCTCTGGCACAGGGTGCCCAGAGAAGCTGTGGCTGCCCCTGGATCCCTGGAAGTGTCCAAGGACAGGCTGGATGGGCTTGGAGCAATCTGGGATAGTGGAAGGTGTCTGTCCATGGCAGGGAATGGGAATGAGGTGATCCTTAAGGTCCTAACCCAAACCATTCTATGATTTTATGAAAAATGAAGGAAACCTGGCTCCTTGTGAAAGGTTAATGGGAAATTCAAATGCTGCCTGCGTGAGGAATCTATTTTGGAAAGCACCAGATGCTCCCCACGGGAGGAAGGCGGCCGAGGTTAATGGAAGGAAAGTTGTGCTGCAGCTCAAGATGTGCCCGTCAGCAACTGCTGATGATGCTGCACTTGGTGATATGGAAAAGTTACATTTCCAAGGTATTTCAATCCAGGAACCTGGCTGCAAGGTCATCTCACAGTTATTTTCTGTCTGTCAGACCCTGCTCTTAGTGACCAAGGACAGATTGGGTTCTTTCTTCATAAAGGGATGACGGAGGGAAAAAGATATCTGATGTTGCTGACTTCATTTGCTCCTGCCAAGGGGAAAATGTGGGTGAAAAGGATTCCCTGAGTTTTGTAACACTGCAGCTATGGCAGTAAATAGAAATGGTAGCTAGGGAAGATTGCAAGAGTAGAAATCATTATCATCAGTCTTCAGGCTCTGGGAAAGGGAAATAATCTGCTACATCAGCTTATCTGAGTCCTTTGGCATTCCCAAACTGCACCAGGGATCAACCTCAGTGCTTCATTCCCATCCTCAAGTGATGCATCCCTGCCTCTTTGGGAGAGACTAAAGTAGGAAATACAGGCTAGTTAGGAACACATGTGCTGTAAATAAAATTTCCTTGAAACTTGAGCAAGTTTAGGTGCAAGTCGAAGCTGTTCAAGCAAGAGCAATAAAAGTCCTTGCTTTAATCAGAAGTGTTTGGCCCCAGCCAAAATGTAACTGGTAACTGCAGCCCATAATAACATCAGCTTCAGCTGCTGCTGGGCTGTGCCTGCTGCCAGTAAACCACTCTGTGTTATGGGTAGTGCCTGAGAGGGGCAGAATATTTATAAACTCCACAGGAAGAAGGATGCAGCAGCACAGTTAGTTAGAACTGACCCTCATCCTCCAGTAAATCAGTATGGTTCTAACTAGTTTGGGAAGGTATCACTGCTTGGTGAAAGCAGGAAAAAAAAAAAAAAAAGCTGGCTACTTTAATCCCTTAAAACAGCCTCCTGGCAGCTGATTTGTTGCCTGATATTTTCCTTATAAAAATCAATACACTGTAGGCAGTGTATCCTGTTCCATAACAGCATGAGTTTTACTTGTTCTGGAAAACTGTGCTCGTCATCAGAAAGCCACTAAATAAATGAAGCTGTACTGGTGGAAGGTATGAATTTGCATCAGTGCTTTTCCAGCTCTGTTTGGAAGCCAGGTGGGCTGCTTTTGGAAAAGGATGGTGATGTTCTGAGCAGCTTTGTCCATTGACACTTGTGCCCATTTGCATTACATCAGTGACTCAGACCAGGTCACATTACAAAGGTACTAAAATTATTTCCAGGCCATAATTGAACCTTGTACCTCCCAGCCAGACTGGCAAGCATCAGTAGGTGCTCAGGTGATCTGAAACATTAAATTATTTATTGGATGTTAAACCAGCCAACCAGCCCTTCTCTTTCTTAATGAATGACCTGAGCTGCCCCTTCCCTGTTTGGACAACACCACATTCACAGCTTTGCTGGTGATAGCCTCCATTTCAGCTGCTCCTATGGTCTGTAAATATCTCCTGAGATGCTGCTCTGTGACCATCTGGCTGGGATATCAAGGAAGGAAGGGCAGAAAATCAACAGTGCTGTTTCTGGATGGATGGCATTCCTTGTGAGGATGCACCAAAGCAAAGTCGAGGTGGAGTCTAAAGGGAAGTGTATGACAAAGCAGTGACAAGGGCCTTGAACCCGAACGTCAGTCAGCCACACCTTCCTGTATGTCAGGCCATGTCTCACCAGCGTGTCCCTCTCCTCCCTGTCACCCTTGTTCAGCACCTGGTGGCTGCAGCCTGTTGGATGGGTGATCTGATTCCGTGGAAAACAAATCCACCAAAAAAAGAACAGTTTCCTGCCTGCCCAGCTGGCTCATCAGCTCCACAGCAGCTGCACAGCTGCTAAATCAGATGCAAGGGCAGTGAGGGACAGGCAGGGAGCAGGGGACAGGGTGACTGTCCCTCTTCTGGGGAAAGCAGCTGCTCCTGGTGCGTCACCACGGCGTGACACAGGGACACAGCCTTCGCCTGGCTGAGCAGAATTCCCTGAATCCCTGCAGACAGCAGCAGCCCGTGGGGATGCTGGTCTGTCCCAGCACAGCCGTATCCTGTGCCCTGTCAGTCCCCTGGCGAGGTGGGACCGGGGAGGATGTGACCAAGCAGCTGTCACCCAGCCGGTGATGTCACTCCAGGTCCTTTGACACACGTGTTAACAGCATGTTGAGGTTTAAAAAAGCTGCCCCAATGTGGCTGGTTTTGGTAAACTGCTATTAAAATAACCCTGTGTATTCATTTGTGGTTATGTCAGTCCTGCAAGCGACTTGTTCCCGGAAAAAGTGACTGGGGCCGTACTGGGTCTCACAGGCACAAGCTATGCTTTGCTGTCAGCAGAGCAGCAAGGCAGCTGCTTTAAATCCACCCTTGGGGAGTGCAAGCTCCCCCTGATCTGAAGGGGGAATATTTCCTCTCTGCTGGCAATCTGCTGTCAGCTACACCCACACTTCCTTAGTGACAGCTCTTCCACGCTCCTCTGTTGTCCGTGGCACTGAGACCCCACAGCTGATAAGTTCTTTGCTTGTAAATAGTACTTTGTTCTCCTCATATGTGCTTGCATCGATTCCTGGTCCTCCAGCTGTCAGCAGCAGCACCTGCCCGAGCCCAGCCCTCCCTCCAGGCAGCTCCACCATCCTGCACTTACTCAGAGGAGCTGCTGCTGTCTTTGGTTATTATTTCCTAACTTGTTGCCTCGTTAGTGACTGCCATCACCCTTAGTCACTATTTCCTAGTGGAGAACATGTTCCACAGGGACTCCTCTCCGAGCTAATTTTACCTGTTCACGTGGAAACAGGGGATGAGTCCTGTCCTGAGCCTGACCCCAAAACCTTCACTCAGCAGTGATGCACGGGGCTGAAGCAAACGCTTGCCCTCTCCAGTGGCCAGCCATGCCCTGCAGTGCCATGTTTGGACATGCTGCCAGCCACGTGGCTGGCTTGGCAGGAATGCTCTATCTTCTCTAGGGAAGCCACTTCCCGTGCCAGGGGTGCCTCTCTTCATTCCCAGTACTCCTGTAATCAGGATGGGCTGGAGTCATAGTCCTGTTCTAAATGTGTACCAGTGATGCTGCAGGGGTATTTCAGAGACTCACCATCCTCTGGGGTTTCTAAGTGCTATCTTTAGGATCTGGCTATTAAAACCTGATTATGGGTACAATCCCTGCTTTGCTGTTTCAGTTATACTGCATTAACTGAGATTTTCTGGATGCTCTAGATTGGTATAATTGCCCTGCACAAAGTTGAGGATCTGTATTTAATATTTCCTAATATATCATTCTAGCTCTTAGGTACTTCCCTTAACTAACAATCAATGACTTGGCTCCCCTATCTGAAGGGCTCTGGTTATCCCTGGATGCAGCACTGGTGGGCAGCTGGGCAATGCTGAGCTGGTTTTCCCTCTGCAGACTCTTAACTGTGCACAGGGCAGTTCTGCACTGTGCTGGGCTTATTTGGCACCAGATCCAGCACCGTGCTCAAACCCTTGATGAACACCACAAAAACCAGACTTTGCTCAGGTAGGCTTTATGTAATAATTAGTCTGAGTTAAAGACAGCAGGCATGTTGCAGGACAGGTGCATTAGCCAGGACGTGGGCTGCAGATCATGTAATTGCTGCTCCTTTCGATACTAAGCATTGTCATTATTTTGTTGCCCTGATCAATGTTTGGCTTTCTCACAGGAACGAAATCGCTGAAAGAGATTAACTGTGCTGTCCAATAGGGCTGATAAAGAAACATATTTCTTCCTATTCCAACCATGAAAAGGGAAGGTAGGTGAAAGCCCCTTTCAGGAGGTTCTCCCAAAATTAGCAACCTTGAGAAAAAAAAAATACAAAGAGATTTGCTTAAGTTCTTGCATGTGAGGTTTAGGTACCTTCTCCAAAAGTTACAAGGCAGGAGAAGACCAAGAGTTCTTTCAGTGTGCAAAGGCTGCTTGTTCCAAACCATAGTGGGGTTTATGCCACTGTGATTTTTTTTTTTTTTTTTTTAAGGAAACATACAAAAGGATAAATTGTTTACAAATGTGTTTGTGTTTCAGAAAAACAGCTACATGACAGCTACCCAACCCCTTCTTACAGCCAGCACTTTGTATTTCCCTCTAAAAAAATGCAGCCAGGAGTCTTTATTGTAAATCTTCTGTGTATTTGCAGTAGTGAGCTATGCATTCACACAGGCATTGGTCTGCTGGAACACACGTCATCTCCACAGCATCAACCAGCAGGATTGTGTCACTGCTCTGTCACTGCTCTGTCACTGCTCTGTCACTGCTCCCTGACCTCCCCAGAGCTCTGACTGCTCCTGCACTCCCTGCTTCAGCTGTGACCCACTTAGCCTGCATTTATCTGGCTTTTCCATCTGACCTCTCCTTCTGAGAGCAGCAGGAGCCAAAAGCCAGCAGGGGGGACAGGGGACACAAATGACATCTCGCTGTCCTGCCTGCCTGATACCCAGCCCACAGCAGGGCACAGGACAGCTGGGCTGGGCAGGGCAGGTGCCAGGCAGGACAGCCACACCCCACTCCAAAAGCCGGTTTTTTTGTTTGTTTGTTTGTTTGTTTTTTTAAAGCAATAGTCAAACCCAGAGGGTGCCAGCACAGCCCCTCTGCCGTGCTCCTGGTGCTTCCATGTCCCTTGGACACCCCCAAAGGCAAAGGGATGCATTAAACTGCTCCTGAATGCCTTTTCCATATTGGACAGACTTTCCAAGCCCTGTAAAAAATCATAGTAGCACGTCCCCTGGAAGCCCAAAGGCAGGCTCCTGTCCAAAAAGCCACCAAGCTGCTCTGTGGTCTAAATCTGTAAGGCAGAAACGCAACTTATTCCATGAGATCCCAAGTGGGAAAACTGGCTGGGGAACAGAAGTACTAATTTATGTCAATTAGATTATCTTGAATGGAATATTTAATATTTTTTTTTTATGGAACATTTTTTAATTGCTGCTCATGGGTACTTTGTAGCTGTTGGAAACTCTGATCTAAACGATTATTTTAATGAAAGATTGCCAAAGGACTCACATTTGAAACTCCTACGTAGGCTAACAGCAGGACTATTTTCCCTGGGCTGGCCAACTCTCATTTCCCAGTCAGGGCACTCAGGGTAATGCCAATTAGCACAGCTACAGAGCTCAGTGAGGCAAATTGCTGAGGGTGCTCACCACAAATCTGACTGTGGAGCCTCCTCAGGAACAGCCTGAGCTGATGGACTATGGACAGTGAAGCAAACTTTGGAAAACAAATTTGTGTCATTTGTGTATTTGTGTCAGGGCCCTGAGGACCAGTCCCTCCTGTACCCCCACCTGCTGCCCACCAGAGGGACATTTAAGCTCGGCCTTGAAATGCCTTTTTTTACCCCTGAATGTTGCTGTAGGTGCAGCCCCCCATGCAGCTCTTGCTCCCAGATGGATCAACACCCCATGCTGCAGGTAAGTCTGTCACCAGCCCTGTTTCTGGCCTGTCTCTGGGGTGCATTGATGTAGAAGCCTTGGTGTACCCTAGCACATGTTAGCTGTGCCACCTGAAGGAGGCTGAATTTGGGATGCTGTCCCAGCTTCTGACCAGTTTTTTCCCTCTTGAATCACAGTAAGTTAAATCTGGACCAAAAAAAAAAAAAAAAATCCCTAAACAAACCAAACCATGAAGATCTTAAAACTCTTTCTAAAGGTCACGTTTCTCATCTGTTCAAGTTGCCAAATCAGTGTCTCATCCAAGAAACCCTTCCACACATATACATGCGTGCCTATACAGCCCTTTAAACCATCCCCAGTGTCCCAAATTCCCAAGGGAGAGCAGCAATTTCAAGTGGAGCAGCAGATTGATTGTATTTATAGTCTGGCTTTATCTTTCAGCCACAACACACAAATCCATGGAGCAAGATCCCCTGCACTGCACATTTGTTTACTGCAAATTCTCCTGGAGTGGTGCATCACCCTCGTGCTGAGCTCCAGCCTTTTGCACCACAGAGCACTTGAGGAGGGTCAGCAGCCTTGGTGTTGTGCTTTAGAAGCCTTTGGCAGCATGGAGGACCCTCCTTCAGCTTGCCCTCTGCTGTGGTGTCAGGGCAAGCCCTTCAAAACCCAAATTGTTGCTGGATGCCGTCAGTCGAAACTCCTGACCTAGTTTCCCAAAATCATGTGGTTGGCTTAAAAAATGAGATTTACTCCTTTTCTCAGCGGTTGTGTGGTCTTTGCATCAAGTTCTTGTTTGAGGAATTGCTAGAGATACTCCAGTTGCAATTTTGACTTTCTCTTCATTGTCATAAAGGTGAGAGGTGTATTTTTTTGTGGTACACGGGTAGGGAAGCTGCTCACCTCTAGCAGCTAAGAAAAACACCAACTGTTGTGACACTGTGTTTTAAACAGAGTGATATGTGGACAGCTGGAAGTTGCTGTTATTCCAGATTTGCTGGGGTGTTTCAGCAATTCCAGATCCTCACACCTAGGTGCAGTAATCAGATGGGTTGGGACAGCATGGGCTGGCAGTGACTTGCTGGGATCATCTGGGCTGGAAGCAGCACCCTCCTGCAGATGCCCACCTCTTACTCCTCAGCTTTTTGCAGCATGTCTGCTCCCTGTCAATGCTTGTTTACACATTTGTCCAGGTTCTGTGCTCCTTTGCAGCTTTCACTGAGATCCTTCTTATTTTCCTGCCTGGGCAGCTCCAGCCCGTATCCCAAATAGTGAATGTAAGCAGGAACTGTTTTTTAACCTGGTGGAAGATAAAAAGGGGACAGTGCTCTGGCCAGCTGCTGAGCAGCACCCACACCTTGGCCTGCAGGTCCCCAGTCCTGTCACCCTCCCCTTGCTGTCCCCATGCCAGTCCTGTCCCTGGCATCACGGTGTTTTTGGCTGTGGGCAGCCTGGTGGGACTGGGGGTGTGTGAACGTGAGCAGTTTATTATTTGTTGCCATTGGATACTGATACCAGAGCACCAATTTTATCTGCAGCTGTAAAGCTGCCAGGGGTACAGAACCAGCATCTCTTAAAGCAATCGTTGGGGTTTTATTTCCACAGGAAATGGTCACTGCAATATCTCGAATTGCAGCACTCCCAGTGTGCCTGTAGTACCCAGTTTTCTAGTGAAGCTTCCTCCTAGGAGCTGGGAAAACAGATTAAAAAGTAGAAAAGCAGCAATTGGAAGGAACGTTGTGTGTTGGATTTTACTAATATTATGTGAGTTTTTAGTTTTGTTTTGTTTTTCCTGTAGATACATCAGGTTGTTTTGGCTGTGGAGCATGGCTCACTCTGTGGCAGGGCTGCCTGCATGGCCTTCCTAATGCTCAATATCCATGAGTCAAATTTTAAAAATACCCCAGTGCAGCCTCACACAGGGATGCCAGGCCTAACAGCCCCACTTAATTTCCCTTACATACTGTGCTGTAAGTAGTTCAGGCACCTGCTGAAACTAGAAATGTTTCTTTCCTTAAAACCAGACACCAGCAGTGGTTAATTACATCCCAAATTGGCACAGTGGAATCTTTATGGAATTATTCCTGCCCCAGGTCTGAGTCTTTAATAGGTATACTTCTGGCTATTTTTGTTATTTTCTTATATTACAAAAGCAATTATCAGCCCAAATCTGTTTTCCCTTGATAGTGTAAAAAAAAAAAAAAAACCCTGCTGCAGGAAATTATTGGGATGAGTTTTTCTTGTGCTTTCCTTATGTAGACTTCACTGAGCAGCAGATCACACAGCCCCAGCCACCTATGGCAAGGTGGGGGCTGTACCAGATTGATTTCTGTGCACAGAGCCAGTATAATAGACATGTATATCTGTGAATATGTATGTATTTACTCCACTATACAAATGTAATCATGGACTGATTTGGGTTGGAAGCCCAAAGATGATCTAGCTCCAGCCTCCCACCAGCCCAGGCTGCTCAAAGCCCTGTCCAGCCTGGCCTTGAACATTTCCAGGGATGGGACAGCTACAGCTGCTCTGGGCTACCTGGTCCAGTGCCTCTCCACCCTCATAGCAAAGCACTTCCTTCCTAATATCCAATCTAGTCTGACCTACTCTGTTGGAATTCATTCCCCTTTTTCCTGTGAAAAGTCCCTCTCCATCTTTCTTGTAGGCTCCTCTCCTGCAATGCCTATATGTCAACCTAAAGGAGTTGCTTTCAAGCAGCTTTTGGGTGTGTAATTGGAGTAGAAAATACCATAGTTGGAATTTTGTTGATACTTGGAAAAGTGGAGTGTTATAGAAGTGACTGCTGTGGCTATATGTGAAATAAGCAATTGAAGCTGTGAGCTGAGCATTGGAGTCAAAACAGCTGGAGCCAGGACCTAAACAGACCTGAAATGCAGATGCCACAAAGCCAACTAGAGACTGGTTTTTGGGAAAAAACAGTACATGGAATAAAAATGACCAGTAACTTTCCTCTGAGCAGCTGTCATCTAGCTGAGTCCAATGCCTTAATTGTACTATTGCCTCTCCTGACTTTGCACAGGTGTAGTGACACTAAAGTCCTCCTAAACCCTTTCTGAAGCAGAGGTCTGGGGCAGGACTGGGTGCCTGTGCTGCCCATGGCATCCTGTGCTCTACAGCAGCACTGCTGCTCTCTTTGATCTGGCATCGTGGGCAGCTCAGTGTGTGCCCTGCATGTCTCAGACTGGCTTCACAGGCATGTTGGGACAGAGGATGTGGTTGAACACGTCTCCCTGTTAAGCTTGCAAGCCCTGAAGGTTTTTTTTTTTTGATAAAACCCAAACAGAAAACTAACTGCTTTAAACTTAGCCCTGTTGAGATCTCACCCAGGACCCAGAGCTGCCCAGTGTCCAGTGCCAGACAGTGTGTGCAACACAAATTAGGCAACAAAAGAAGCTTTGTATCAAAATAGTTTATTAAAAACAATAAAACTTCACTGAAGCTTGCTGTCCTCAAGACAGAATTATGACATTGCAGCATTTGACACAATCATAATCCACATAGAAATATAATACTATACAGCTCCTGTTCGCCTTGGCCAAGTTCTGCCCTCGGTGTGGCCCCACACAGCCCTGCTGACACAACCCAGCCCTGCATACTTTCGCTGCAGAACCTGTTCCTCTGGGAACTGAGCTATTCCATCCCTTCCTCCCCTCACAGTGCTGTTACTGTGAGGAGGCAGCACAGAAACCCAGCACAGCTCCTGGCAGCTGGAGGCAGCAACAGAACCGGTGCGAGCACACCGAGCCGCCGGCAACAGCGGCGCTGGGGGAGGCTCGGGAAAAATAAATAGGCAACCAATGGCTCGAGTTCCCAGCAGTGCCCAAGTGCAGGGAGCAGCTCCTGTGCACCAGGAGGAGGCTCTGTCCGGACCTGCCGTGTCCCCTGAACGCCATCAGCTCTGCACCAAAGTCTGTCTGTCCTTGCCCTGCGGCAAACAGAGCGCCCAGCCTCTGGGGTCAGGGCGCTGCTGACGAGCCGAGGCTCGGCTTCCTCGCCAGCCCAGGGGCTGCTTCTCCCTCCTCTGCGTGGCTCATGTGCCCTGGGCTGCCCTGCTGAGAGGTGCCTTCTTGCACAGCTCCTGGTAGAACTCGGACTCCAGGAAGCGCGGGTAGGAGTTGTTCTCCATTAAGCTGTACACTCTCTTCTGCGCCGCGCTGAAGCAGGTGTGGGTGGGTCCCTGGATGTTCTGTGCAATCATGGTCTTGGTCTGGAAGTCTATGTTTATCTGAAGTACAGAAAGAGGCATGTTACTCCAGAGAACAGGATTCAAGTGAGTGTAATACACTGTACAACTTCTGAAGAGGTGAAAAAAGAAACACCCCCATTACTACAGGGTCAAATTACTGGAGAATTCTCTTTAAGAAAATTCTTCTTTTGCACAAAACCCAAACTAATTCAGATATGTCTTTTCTCAGTTAAAATGGAAATTCTCTGCCACACTGCTTGTGCCATTTTCCAGCTTGGTGTAAAGGCAGGTGTATTCAGACACAGATATTAACAGTGAGGTTATGCACAAGGCAGTTTGAGTTCTGTACCTTGAGTTCAAAGAAATAATGGCTTTAAGAATGCACAGAGCAGAGCATCTATGTTTAAGCAGCTTTTCTTTACCTCTTTGGGAGCCTCCTTTTCAATGAAGTCATTGTAGATTTTCTTTGCTTTTGATGTCAGCTTTTGGGGTGATTTCGTTTTCTTGAAGTCCTCACAGGCCAACCAGAACTCGATGTTCTCTTCACAAAACTCAGACTTCAGAAAAGCTCGGAAAGCAGCAAGACCATCTAAGGAAAGAAAAAAAACACCATCAATTAACTATTTCAGGAATCTTGAGTTTACCTATTGGCCACATCAATTTCTACCAGCATGTTTTGCTGTAGGTCTATTTTTTCAGCACTATCATGGCAATAAAAAAAAAAAAATCCATAATTTATGTTTGCAAGCAAGTTAATGCTTTTAACAGCTTGGCAGGTTTCACTTTGAGTTTGCCATTTCTTAGGCAAACACAAAAAATGAAATAATTTCTATGGTTATGTTTCCTCCTGTGATGCCTGAGAGTACATTAAAAAAAAACTCACTCTAGATAAGCTCTCCTCTGTTAACCTTTACACTGCAGTAAATATGACTGCTATGGTACTCTGGAATATTCTTTCAATGGAAAGGATGACTCAAGCTCAAAGAGCAAATAGTAATGTTATTTCTTAGTCTTTTTGCTTTGCTAGTGAATGCTGCTTCTTGTAGAGCTACAGTAAAACCCCGAGATCACTAAACCTGTGCTGCAGAATCCTTTCCACGTTACTAGAAAGAGCTTGCTTTGGTTATACAGTGAGCTCAGGGGATAAATGCCCTCTTCCCAGCTGCCAAATGGGAAAAACCAAGCTGACAGGTATGATTTTAGCTACAGGGTTTTCAAGAAGAAAAAAAAAAACCGAACAAACAAAAAAAAACCAAAAAAAAACCCAAAAACCACTGAGATATTATTTGTTTTATCATTAGCTTACTTTTTTTTGTAAAAACCCACTTCTATGTATTTTGGCTTTAAACTATTAAAAGCATTTAACTTGCAAGACCAGAATCAAAGCACGAGAGGTACAATGCTGATACAGAAGGAAGCAAACTCTTACAGACATAAAAATTTCTCCATCCCTTTGTTCCCAAATGATACTTTTTGAAGACAAACTTACATTTGTTAGCAAGAAGTTCATCAAAGGCTTCTGACCACAGCTGGGCTTCTTCAGGGGAGGGTCTGCAGAAAGAGAGGGAGAACATCAGACTACACTGCTCAAGCATCACTGCTTTTGAGGAATACTTAAACAAAGTCCCTTTCCCATTATTTACCTGAAGTAATTACGGTGTTTCCCTGCCTTCTTAGATTTCCTTTTGTTAGAATTGGAAGAGTTCTGCAGGAAGTAGCTGAGTCTCGTTTTCCAATCCTTAATGCTGGAAGGAAGAAGAGGGAGATGCTCGTTAGGAACGAGCTTGAGGCAGCAGCGCTTTCCCCGAGGCGGGAGTCACCCGCAGCCCCCGAAGGCGAGGAAAATGAATGAGGAAAAGCCCTGGGGCGGGGGGGGACTCACATGGTTCTCTTCATCCTGCCCTTGTCCGCCTCCTCGGGCTCGCTGCGGCGGCGGCTGCCCCGCTCCATGCGCACCGCCACGAGCAGCGCGCTCTGCATGCTGAGCCGAGACTAACCGAGCCGAGCTGAGACTAACCGAGCCGAGCCGAGACTAACCGAGCCGAGCTGAGCCGAGACTAACTGAGCTGAAACCGAGCCGAAACTAACCAAGCCGCGCTGGCCGCGCCCGCTCTTATAGCCCCGCGGGCGGGGCTGGGCTGGGCTGGGCTGGGCTGGGCTGGGCTGGGCTGGGGGCGGCTCCGAGCCAGGTCTTTCCCAGTATAGCAAACTCTGCCTCTCCTCCGCATCGCGTCTCTTTCCCCCCTTTTTTTTTTTATTGTTTTTCTTTACTCCCCCCCACCCCCTTCTTGGAAATCGTGTCACACCGCCACAGGGCTGGCTGTCCTTTGGCCAGTCACCAACGTGCCCTGCTCTTCTGGAGGTGTTTAAGGTTATGCAGATTTTTGAGTGCGCGAAGAAGGAAGGATGTAGCCGTGTTTCTTGAAAAATTAAATAGCTCTAGGTTTGGGTGTGCGGTGCTTTTGGTGTGGCCCCTCTGCTGAGGCAGGCTGTGGATCCTTTTGAGTTTAGCTCTGGGCGGTGTTGCCACCTACCAGTGAATTGTGTAAATTACCAGCGCTGGGAGCTGAAGTTGCAGCGCCTTCCTCGAGCCCTCAGCTTGTTGTGGTCCTTCTCAGCAGTGTCCAGCTGGAGGGTATCATGTCCAAACAATTTGGATTTAGGAACCATGTGAGTTTCTCTTTACTCTCTGCTTTTTGCTCTTTTCTGTGCATGTGTCTTCCTCTCCACAGTACCCCAGAGCCTGTCTTTCCTGCCACAAAAAGCAATATTCAGAGAGACTGACTCCCAAATTGCCAGCTGACTTCGACACAATCACGTAGCATAAATGTCTGATCCATTTAGATAATCGCTGTGTCCTTACAACCTCTGCTTGCCGAACATGCACAAGATGCACTGAAGAGCTGCACTTTGCTTTAAAAGAGATGTCAGGGGAAAAGGAATGCCATTTAATTTGTGACAGCTTTTGAAAAACTTTTCAGTGCTTCTGGTTCTACTTTGCAGTATATATTGATTATCTGACAGGAAAATAAAGTTCAATCCTGTAAATTTTACCAAATCAGTCTAAATGATTTTTGCAACAGGTAGCTCTTAGTCCTGTATATGGTACATATATAAAGGGAAATTATTGTGAGGGTGGTTACCATGGGAGAAACTATGGAAAGAGTAAGGCTCTAAGTAACAGCATCACTTCCAGAAACTCTGCGGGGTGAAGCTGCCAGAGCAAAGAGCGGGGCAGGCAGTGCCAGGATGATGGATGGGTCTGTGCTGACTGACTTCCAGCACTTCCATCGGCACGGGTGGAGAGCCAGGGCCAGGAGAGCTTTGAGATGGGGACAGCCTGGGACAGACACAGGGGAACAGCACAGGGGCTGTGGGACACCTGGGACACCCTGGAACAGACACCTGGGACAGACACAGGAACAGCACAGGGGCTGTGGGACACCTGGGACAGAGGAGAACAGCACAGGGGCTGTGGGACACCTGGGACAGACACAGGGGAACAGCACAGGGGATACGGGACATCCTGGGACACACAGGAACATCACAGGGGCTGTGGGACACCTGGGACAGACACGGGAACAGCACAGGGGCTGTGGGACACCTGGGATAGACAGAGGAGAACAGCACAGGGGCTGTGGGACACCTGGGACAGACACACGGGAACAGCACAGGGGATGTGGGACACCTGGGACACACGGGAACAGACACCTGGGACAGACACACGGGCACAGCTCCCGCACGTGCGTCCTGGCACAGGCAGCCTTGGAATAACACCGGGAAATTCAGCCCTGGCCTTGCCAGGCTGCAGCCTCTGCAAAGGATCAGATGATCTGCAGAGGAGAACAGCACGTCCCCACCTGCCACCCGACCTGCAGGTTTCCCCCGTTTGGATGCTGGTTTCGAGTTTCTTTCACCTGATTCTCGATGCTGGATGGTGGAAGGGGGAAACTTCAGAGTCTAGCAAGCTACAGTAAGGTTTGGTTAAGCAATTATATTTTGGGAGCTTACCCGTAGCACAGCAGAGATCCTGCAGATGTCTAAAGCCTGACAAAATGTTTTCTTGTTGGTCCAAGAGGAGGACTGCAAGGGTAGAGCTGGGATATTCCCAGCATCTGCCAAGTTGCAAAGTTGGCAGTAGTCAGCATATGGAAAATTGCACCATGAATCATGTATTTATCTAATGCTTTCTATTTCAAACTTTTAATTGTTTCTTTCAGAAACCCATAAGATGGAAGTGCCAGTTAAGGAAGGCAGTTATAACATGTAATGTCTTTCAAGAGTGGAAAAAACGGAAAAAATTAGGCTGAATACGGAATTGTGAGGTTAGATGACCTTACAAAAATTCTTACTGTAACATTTGGTTGAAAAACTATTTAGATTAAAATTGAATGTTGTCAGTTGAGTTGGGTGTATTTAGGTTTATGTATTTGTTACACTCTTAAAGCATGGATATTGATGATTTTTCTAGTAAAAGAGACAATTTAAAAAATACTTTCTTGCTTCACCATGGTGTGTTTTCTGGCTGGGACAGCTACCTTTGCCAGGACATCAATTACACATCTGCATGATAAAACTTGTTTTCCATTCGTGTTCAAAGACCAAGAAAAGGCATCTGACCTCCCACAATGTCACCAGTGTGCAAGGACCCAGTCAGGGCTGGGATGGAAGGGAAGAAGCTGCTGGGAGGGGACCAGGTGAGTTCTCTTGAGAATTCCCCAGGTGCTGTGGGCATGAAGTGGCCCTGGGTGGCTGCAAGAGTGTTTGGGCTCACTGTGCAGTTTTAAGGGCACCAAACCAAGCATGACTTCATTTTATCAGTTTCTGGTTTTTCATTGCAAGATGGCAAAATAGCTCAGGTGCTTTGCTCCCCTTTCTGAAAGGGGGTCCTTTCACACCAGTGGTGCCATTCCTTGGCTGGGCAAAGGAGATTTGGCATCTCAGCCCTGTCCTGTGCTTGCAACAGTATATTGAAGATTCCAGGAAAATGAGGAATTGGGGTTGTAAAGAAAAGCCCTGGGCTGCAAGTGCAGCACAGGTTCAGGTGTGTTAGCGCAGCACAGTGAGGAGTGCTGCTGGAAAATCAGTGTCTCCATCTGTGATTCCTTCCACTGGGGACGGGGCTGGTGGTGCCAAGCAGTGCCCAGGGCAGCCCTGCAGCTCTGCCTGTGGGTGTGCTGGCCTCTGCCCTGGCAGCAGGGAAGCTCCTGGTGCCTGAGCACAAACGCAAACACAGTGCTCGAGCTTTTCCTTTACGTCCTCCTTAAAGCTCTGTCTATTTCTGTCCCACTAATCTCGTTGGCAAGGGGCAAGGCCGAGGGAAAGTGGTGGGAGGAGAGAGCCCAGAGCCCAAACTTTGCTATTGAAGTCGGTGACAGATTTGCCATCGCCTGCAGCGAAATCTGATGTCAGACATTTAATGGCACAGGCGCTCACCCTGGAGATCACACTCGGCTTTTCAGAGCCCTTCTTGAGAATGTTCTGTTCTTTTTGCTGCTGATACAATTCCTACGGGCACCAGGGATGGCTGGATGTACAGGGGGCTGTAACACAGGCAATAAACATCCCAGGGAGAAGATGAGGATTTTTCCATCTCGGTTACATTCCGTGTCGCAACAGCTACGCTGGTCTTTCGAAGCCGTCAGTGAGTTGTTCTCACTGAATGGTTCTGAAATCCATGTCTGCATTTTGTGAAATGCCAGTTCTTGCTTCTGTCTTTTGCTTGGGCTGGTAGGACACAGGAAAAGTGGTCCAGAGTTTCTAGCTGGGTTTCATAAAGCCAGAGGATAGAACATGCTTTTGTGTGGTAGTTCAAACCGTGCATGGGAATTATTTGAGGGATGTCCTATTGAACCCTCAGCTATGGCTAGCTGAAAATCATATCCAAAAGAAGGAACAAGATGTTGAGCCGTGTCTTTTTGTTCTGTAATGCAAATTGCAAATGACAAAGGTGAAATTCCCTGAATTTTTATTGTTCCTGAATGAACAGCTGTACAGTCCTGTGCTGTGCTGTGCAATGATTGATGTAAGCATCAGAACAGGAGATCAGCAAAGCACACCACACTGTGACCCTCTGTTCTTACCTCCCTTTCAGGCTGGGTCTTCTCTGAAGTGCAGGAACTGATCTGCATCAGCACAGAGGAGCACAGAGCTGCCCAGCTATGTGTGCTTCATGTGCTGTGCTCTGCTGAGCAACAGCAGCCAAGCCCAGGCTGTGTGCTAGGGAACCACTTTCTATAATAAAATAAATAAAATAAATAAATAGTATATTGTGAATATTTAAATTGTCACTCTTTCTCATTTTTTTAATAAGTGAAGAAGGTCTCTCAAACCCTAAGTGTAATACTAATCCTGTTCATTGCATTCTGTCTTTCCAGCTCCTGTTAGAATTTCAATTACATGTACTAGGGGGTGTTGTTTTCTTTGGTTTTTTGGGTTGGTTTTTTTTTTTTTTGGTGGTTGTTTTGTTTTGGGTTGGGTTTTAATTTTTTTCTATTGTTTGTTTAATTGCTTGAAGATTGCTGAAGTCAATTTGTTGAAATCTCTGACTCTGGTTGTTGTACTTCCCTCAGTATTATTTTCCAGTCATAAAGCTCAAAACGTGCAAATCACCAGAAGCCATTCCTGGATCTAAATTTAGCACTACTGTGGATTAACACTAACCTGGACCAATTATATGTTCAGTCTTTCCTAAATAAAAACTAAAATATATCTCGTTACAAGTGGATCTTGTTTCACTCAATAGCAAAATCCTCTGAGTAATGTATAAACTAGATAGAGTTCTCTGAGAACTCACCAGTCCCAGCCCTCAGCCACCTTGTTTTACATAAGCATTGACATTAGTTTATAAAAGTTCTAAAAATAGAGCTGAAATTTGTCAAGTGGGACTGTGTGTCTACACACAGGGTTGCTGTTGTAGGATGTGCACATCCCTGTTTTAGTGGTGCTGTGAAAAGAACATGAATTTAGGCATTAAGCCTAAATTGTGATTCCCCCTCTGCCCCTGGACATTTGGAAATGTTGGTTTTGAAGGAGATACTGGTCAGCAGCAGGCAGGAATTGGAACAGCAGGTTCCCTGGGAAGCAGGGATGTCCTGCTTGTGTCAAATCTGCTTTACCCCCTCTGCAAAAATAAGCCAAAAGGAGAAATGTTAATATTGTCTGTATTCTAAAGGACAGGGCATTCTCAAAGTCCTTATGCCTTTTGTCAGTACAGAAAGCAAACAGCTAAGCAAGAAGCAGGGTATTTTTAACAATGAAGTTCTCTTAACAGATACAAGCTGGGTTACACCACCTCAGGTGAAGAGGGATGATTAATCTTGTTTGAGGTTAGCCAGGTCATGCAGAACACTCCATGTCCTGTTCCAGTTGCAGCCTATTTTACACCCCTGCCCCCCCACCAGACTGTATTTGTTAACCTGGGTGTGCAGAGGGACATTAAACAATCAAATATGTTTGTTAAATCTGGATGTGGGCACCATCTTTATCATATTATCTGCATGTCACACAGCCAGCAGGCTGCCCTTCTGATGACTCTTTAATCCCTGTTAATGAAAGTCTGCAAATACCTGGGAGGTGTTAGTCACATATTGATTCACAAAGTCTCTATGGCTCAGAGTCACTCCCTTTTACAACTCCCTTTCACAAGGTGCACACTGTCAGGAGCACAGCATCAAGAAATCTAGAGGTCAGAGTAAAGGAATACAATCATTTCTGCACTGCCTTACAAGTACAAATTAAAACAAGCATTGAAAATAAGAAGTGAAAACAAGTACTTCTTTTGAAATGAGATAAAATTTCTTTCTTATTTTGTGATTTGAGTTTAGAAAAGCCCATTTCTTGGGACACCCTGCTCTCCATCAGAACTAGCAGAGGTTTAATTGCACTTTTTTAGTGGAAAACAAAAACAGCAGCAAAACATCAAATTAGTCAGTGGAAATTTTTTAATTTTTAAAAAATTATTTGAGGATGATATTTTCTTTCTATCACTTCAGTGTTTCAGTGTGGCTTCTTGGGGAAGAGTGGAAAGGCAGTGAATGCCTTTGAGATGTGATAAAGGCTGATGGTGATGGGGAGGAGAGGAAGCACAGGCTGAGCAAATCTGCTCATCAAAGTCAGGAGACACCTCAGGGAGGGCAGCCTTACACCCTTTCTAGTCATCATGCTGACAAAAACTGCTCCAGAACTGTAGGTGAAACTCTCTGGAGTTAGAGAAGGCTGGAATGGAGGTTCCCTGGACAAGGTTTTTGATCCCACAGTGGCACCCTGGGCTACTCCCAGACTGAAGGCTGGGAGAGAAAGGAAGGACAGGGTGACATTTGTCCTCAGCAAAGGTGGGAATTCTCTCCTGGCTGTTTGAGGAGGTCAGACCATAACCAGGATGTCTTTGGGGCTGTCTGGGAGGCAGACACAGCCGAGTACCTTGACAGATTAGTCATTCCCTTAATGACAAATGTTGCAAAGTCATGTCCCAATCCTCCAAGCTCTGTAGGCAGGTGCATGGTTCCCCTAAAACTTTTTTTTATTATTACTTCAGCATTCAAACAGGCCTTCAGAGCAGAGCAATTCATAGCTGATTTTAGGTGAATCTTTCCATGTCTAAAAATACAGTATCTCTACATCAGGCACTTGGTATTTCTCAAGGATGCTCTTCAAGGATTGCTTGATGCTTCACTGGGAAATGAGAGCAGGAAACCTGAATTAACCAGAGAATCAACAAAACTTTACCACTTCTTCCCTGGCTATTAGTACTAAAATGTGCCAAATAAATAATTTAAAGGGGAAAAAGGAAAACTTGCCAGTTCTTAAAGGATGGGGCAGGTTAATTGAAGGTGACAGAGAGGTGAACATGTCTGTTCAGCACTTTTCCAAGATGAGCCACTGCTCATCAGAGGAGGGGGTGCTCTCTGATGCTGGCTGTGATTTCAGCTGCTCCTCCCAGGAAGCTTCTCTTAGCTCTTCTAAAAATGAAACCAACTGTGTGGCAGTTTGTAAACACCCACTTCAGAGCAGGATCCTGCAGTGCTGGTTCTGATGTGTGCTGCTCTCAGGGGTGACACGTGAGCTGCAGTTCGAGCTCTGGACGGTGAACTTACTTCACATTTAACATTAAACTGGTGTTTAGTTGCTATGGATTTTTTTTTTTTTTAAATCAAGTTGTTTACCTAATGTCTTTTTTTAAATAAGTTTGTTTTCCTGGTACTTTTCCAACAGAAAGGGTTATTTGAAGACTGAGACAACATTCCTGGCAAGTTTATAACTGAGAGAGAAACCAGGGGACAAGAGGGCTCACATCAGCTTTTTGGGATGTATGTGTGCATATTAGGAATCATAGGATGCATAGGTAAATTGCAAGGGGTAGTGAAAAGAAGAACAAAAAATTTTCTGGAGGAAATTGCTTTCTGCTGTGTCCTATAGCAATATCCACTGAATAACTAATGCCCACTGTATTATGCTCTGCTAGGTTTGCCTACAGAAGTGAGGACAATTTTTTCCATGTATTATGGAAATATTCCTTCTTTGCATATGTATTTTCTTCATTTCATCCAGCTGCTCCAATCCATACACAGTAAGCAGTGAAGAGAGATGTGGAACAGGACCCAGATTAAACACAGGGAAAGCTCCTTGAAGCTAGAGGGTATTTTTGGACAGTTTCTGTGCAAGGGGAGTAAAAAAAGGACATGGTGAGGTTCTCTGCTGTGCTTTGGGGTTTGCAGCAGGTATTCCACAGCTGCCCTGTGTGCACCATACAGGCATGGCACTTTGAGTAACATTTACTCAATATTCTGTCTGCCAGTATTATTTAATTTGCTCCTCTTGCAACAAACTGAAGCAAGAGGTTATTTTATTACAACTCAAAATGCCCTCAAAACGAGCCACTTTTGTTTTCTTTGCCAGTTTTAATTTACATTCATAGTGCATCACTAGCCAGCTCATTTTCTTTGTTGGTTTTAAGTAGAGCTGAAAAATCAACAGGTTTCCATTAAACTACACCCTCCCCTCTTTTCTTTTTTGCTCTGATTGTAATTATTTTCTTTTTTTTTTTTTTTTTTCCAAGCCCTCAGTGACATAGCAATACTGGCCCAATGTTTTAAGCTTTTAAAAGCAGCAGGTTATTACCACTTGCAATTGCTCAAGTTTAAGGGCATATTTATTTATAAATATTTACCCAAAGGATAATGAGACAAGAAACTGAGAATGTTTTCCAATCCCCTATACTGACCTGGTCATGTGGTGCCATTTAGCAGATTTACAGCAATTTTCCAGCTCTGTGAGCTCTCCTAGGTAAGAAAACTGCCAATGAACAACTCCAAGATTTCCCTTCAGCCTGTAAATACCCTGGGGAAAATGGAAAGGTATGGAGCATCCTGAGAATTTCTGGGTGCCTATATTGGTTATTCTAACCTGTGCTGGAGGTTTATCCTCACCTACTTTGCTGGAAGTGTGATCTGAGGGCTGGATCAGTGAGATTAAATAGTAATTGAGGTTTAATTAAACTCACAAATTATATACTGTTTAACAAGAGTATAAAAAGTAGATCATGTGAATGCCAGCAGACATTCTTTTTGCAAAAATAATGGACTTTAAAAATGTTGTGCTTTGCAGACTCTGAGTTAAAATAGGCTGGATTGGAATGTAATCTCTTCTGGAGTACATAAAGGACGGTTGAGTTAGATTTATACTGTTTTTTTGCAGAAATCTAAAAGAAATTGTTATCTGCAAAGCATCCTGTCATTTTTACAGCAACAGAGAGCTGTTAGACCTTGCAGTCTCAGAGGTTTCTACACTGGCCTGTGTTTTGCCCTGCTGTTTGTCACCCCCTTCCCAGAGGCTTGACTCAAACCACAGAGTGCTGGGATGCATTTGAGGAACTTGGTGGTTTTAAACTCACCATGAGCAACACAGAAAAAACTTTAGTTGGTACAGTTAGTTCTGCACTGTACTAAACCCATGGAGCTGCCTCCACCTGCACCACATTTTAGAGAAGTAGTGGTTGTTTTCTGTCTTTTGTCTCATGTCTTTGCCATTAATTAGCAAGGGTTTGCATGCTCAGGGACTTCTTTTCCTGAAGATACATGGGACCTCTGAATGTTTTCAGCCAGCAATGTAATTACCTCGAGCTTCCTGCTTAATCCACTTGAGGGTTTTAAATAGGTACATTTTTTTAAACAACCTTTTCAGAAATCAGAAATCCCAAATGTATGGGAAATTATCCTCATCTGCAGCCAGGTTCGATTTGAGCTGGAATGTTCTCAGAGTGTGATGACAGCATTTTGTGCTCTTTGGAATTTAGGGTAGTTTTAGGGAGAGAGAGAGATTGAGAGCTTCAATGATCCTTTTTTTGTAACCATTTTGAGGTGAAATCCTCTCTAGGCAGAGAGATCCATTTGTGTTGTTTACTTTGCCACAGTCAGCCTTTGCTCAGTCATTACCAGGCTGGGTTTTCATCAGCTCCTGGATAAATTGAGCTTTTTCTACTAGCTCCTGAGTTACTCCAATGCCATTTTCAGGGCTGCACAAGGCACTCTCCATTCTCCAGACAAGCATTTTGTGAACTACTGAAACATTACTTTTGCTCCTGTTGCCTTTTTTCATTTTTCCCAACCTGATTTTAGCCAGTAGTTAAATGTGGATGCACTCAAGAAATGTTGCAAGTGCTCAAGATGCAAGACAAAAACATTACCAGGTAATTAGTGCCTGACTCTTAATTGCTGCCAGTTTTGGAATGTCATGTTCAGAGCCACTGGAAAAAAATGTGGTGGTAGTAAATCTTCCATGTTTTTTTTGTTATTTCATGCCTTAGTCCTTGCTGGGAGTGGGCTGGGATGTTCATGGGCAGTAGGTCTGTAAAAGGACAGTTATTTTGGGTTTATCTGGCATGAGCAGGGAGACAATGCAAATTACAATGACCAAAGAGGTGAAACTACAGTGAGGGGATCCCTTGATACAAGCAGTAGGAGAGCAGACAGAGTGAAAGCAAACCTGGGTTCAGGCAGCAGGCAGTGATAAATTCATGGACAACAGATCCACAAAGGTGCTGAAAGGGGATGGGGATGCTCTAAAATCCCTGTTGTGAATGCAGAGTCTGTGAGGGGAGCAGGGTAAGAAAGCAGTTGGGATTTTGTGCTTTCCCTAGCTGCTTTCTTTGCCCCCACTGGGGACTGGCTGCAGGGTTAGAGAAAGCAGTGTGGCATTTTCTGTGCCCTTATAAATTGTATTTATTGCTCAGACCACCATAAAATTAGGGCTTAAAGCATTTACCCCTGAAAACTCTACAAGTAAGGACTTTGTATGTGTGCAAGATTTTGCTAGACTCAGACCCTATACTTTATTTGGTTAAATAGGACCACGAGCATTCACACAGCTGTATAAATAATCACGTCCAGTTAGTCCTGTCAGCTGAGCCAAAAGAGATTTTAAGTGCCAAGGACTTAGAACATCTCTTTCTAATTTTACCCTGGCTCAAAGTATGTTTAGAAGATGAGGTATAGATAAAATCAGATAAGCAAAATTATTTAGTATCCTGTCACTTGTAAAATGTTTATCGGTTAAAAATAAAAGAGGTGAGAAAAATAAGTTAATCTTTTACAAGAAACAAAGCCACATCTAATGGCTGGGTTAGGAGCCTGTGTTTAATGAGCAGCAGGGGATGATCACAAACAGACATCCTGTTTTTGGCACTCACCAGGAGATGCTGCCTGCACAGGTAGCAAACCTCCCTGTGCTGTCTTAGCTGGAGCTAATTAGCTGGAAGATGGGTAGGAAAACACTAATGACTCAGCTGCACACTGGAGCTGCTTGGAGCTGCTCCAGCTGATTGGTTTTGTGGTGGAAAAGGCTGATTCCTTCAAAGGATATGTAATCTCAGTGAGAATGTGTGACTATTCCCCCCCTTTTCCAGGCTCTCTGGCAGTCACCAGGCAGGTGGCACAGAGGAGAGCTCTTCCCTTCTCCCTCTGCTGGGTTTGCAGGGGCTCCTGGCTGATCTTGCAGCCAGTGACCATCTCTGTCCTTCCAGACACATCAGCTGACTCTGCTGCCTGTCCAAGTCCACCACTGCAGATTATATTTCTTCATAGGTTTGAAATATTTTGCAGGCTGCACAGAAAATCTTCCAGGCAGCTGCATTAATACAAAAAGAGCCTGGAGGCAAGAGGAGCCTTTAGAGAAAATACAGCAGATGCTCTTTTTTATCCTGCAAGAAAAAAATGTCAGTAGGTTCTTGTTTATTGATTTGGACATCAAGAGGGATTTTTGGTGTTTTTCTGAAATATTGCCAACTGACATTGGATTATTCCTGCCCTTAGCAGTGCACTAATATCTTACCTTATGCTAAGCTTCACTCTTATTTTGTTTATGAAACAGGACTTGTGGCACAAAGGATGCTGAGGAAGGTGCCTATGCAAAAAAAAATCTGTTAATGGGTTTCATAACTTATGGCATACATCAAATCTAAGGATTCAAGTTACTTGTGAGGAGACAGGGGCAGAAAAGAGAAAAGAAGAAGCCTTGGCAGCTGTCTGAGAAGAGGAAAAGGCACTGGCATGGCACCTCAGGTGGCAAACAGGGACCTGCCAGGAAGGCACCTTGCAACACCAGGCTGCTGCATTTCCCTGTTCATCTCTTTCAATAACTCATTTTTTATCAGACACCCCTTTTAAAAAAAAACACAAGATCATACTAAAGGCACATCATAAGTTTGGATGATTTTGAGTATTTTCTCAACCTAAAATGTCACTTCAGCTGAGTGTTTCACTGCTTTTACAACCATGAGTGTTGCTGGAATGACAAGGCAGGAACAAACAACTGTGTGTTCCTTCTCACTGGAAAACAGTTCCTTATTTCAGTTATAATATTTGTAACTTTTTTGGCTCTGGGGTGCACAGGTTCTCCATCAGAGAGATTTATTTTGTGCTTGGTAATTTATATCTTTGTGTCATGGATGTCAAAACTTTGCAACGTACGAGGCAATGAAAATGTTGAGCTCAGCAACTCCATTCCAGGAAAAAAGATTGGAAGAAATGTCAGCCATGGATTTGCCCTTCCTGGAAGGCAAAGCAAGATTTTACCTCAAGGAGAAACAAAGAAGTCACTTATGTTTGTTTGTCACAGTGTAAGGACCAATTCATCCTGAGGGTGGGAAGTTTGGATTCATCTTGGTCTTTTCCATGTGAAAACTACTAATAAGGAAGGAAGGGAGAAGAAAAACGGAGCAATTGCTCGACAATTAAACCTTGCAAAAGAGAAAAAATATGTTTACAGAACCATGTTTATATCATGGGATGGAACAACCATTAGTGACTTTAAACATGAGCCATTCCAGCCTGTGTAAATCCCAGATGTTCCTGCTGGAAGAGGCCAGCTGTGCCTCAGCCTTGCTCCCTGTGCATCCAAAAAAAGGGATGTGGAGGGCTGGGCTTTCACCTGGCAGCCAAATGCACCAAATGGTGATTTGCTGCTGCCCATGGAACCTCTGGGTGTGCTCCAGCTGGCTGCTCCAGTGCCAAACTGGTGCTCTTGTCCCTTTCCCAGCCACTGGATCTGACCTGAGAGGAATAATGGGGAGAGGGTTCAGGGTGAAGCTCCTGTCAGTGCATCTTCATGTCCTGCACTGCCTTTGCTGGGTGGCATTACACCCTAAGAAATGTGGATTCAGAAGTGTGTGTTGTAACAATGAAAGAAAAAAACAGGTTTGGCTCCAAAGATTGGAGGTGGTTCCATGGCACAATGTTTAGTCTCCATCTGCAATCATGGCTTTTCCCTTTGCTTTCCTTGGGACTCTTAATAATTAAAGAAAAAAAAAAAAGTCCAACACAGCTAGATTAAGGAAAACATTTCAAAAAAACTGTCTTGCCCTGTGAAACATTTCCTCTTAACCCTGACCTGATGGACACTGGAGAAGCCAGTTATTATTTCTTTCCTTTACAAGCAGAAAAACACCAGCCTTTCCATATTTCTGATCAGCAGATTTCACCATGGATACAGATGACATAAAATACTCTTTTTTCTTTCCTTTATGTGCACCATTAAAACACACTTGGCACAGCTGGGAGTACTTGTGAGATGGCCAGGTTTTAACCTTCAAATAAAAATACGCCTGTGTTTCTGATTTATTTGCCCTATTTATTGACTTTTTTTTTTATTATTTTTTTTTCCCCAAGATAACAAGCTAGCCCTTGGGAATAAAGCAGCACGTGGGAGGTGCTGTGGCAGGAATCCCAGCCTTTACAGATGTTCCCAGAGCAGCTGTGAGGCTCAGCTGGGGCTGAGCACAGGCAGGTGACAGCACTGCAGGGATGGACCCTGGCCAAGCTGCCAGAGCAGGTGCTGGGGGTCACCTCAGCTGTGTTTTATTGAGCTCAACAGCGCATCCCACCTCTGGTGCAGGGCTGGAGCTTGTCCTGGGTCCTGCTGTGGTCAGGCTGCAGTGGCAGTGGCTCAGTTTTAGTGCTGGTTTATTCTGTTTATTGCAAGTTGTGTTTGGGGCGCTTGTTAAAAATAACAGCAGCCCACTTGTGCAGTGAAGATCCCAGTTCTGAAGTTCTCACATCCCTGCAGTGCCTGGGAAGGAGCAGGAGAGGCACAAGCCCCAAGGAGCACGACCATCTGACATTTTTAGAAGGTACTTTGGAGAACATCAGTGTTATTTTGATCGCACGCATTCCAAAATCGAAAAGAGATAAGGAGTCTCTCTGCAAGAAGATGCTAAAATAATCCAATCTCATATTTAAAAAGTGGAAAACAAACTTCCCAGTATGATATTTAAAGGCTCTAAGGGCTGCCTGAATTTAATGTTCCTGTCTCTTGCAGTGCAGTGTCTAAAGAATGGACTACAGGTAGATTTAAAACAGCAGAGAAGGGAAGGCTGCCAGAGCTCCTTTTCCAGCAAAGTTTCTTCTTGCAAGTTTGCTAGGAAAGAAGCAAGAAATAATAACAAGAGTGTTGTTTTAATTCCTTTTCTCCAAATCTATTCTAAGAATGACCTGAAAAATATTCCTCCTCTAACCAGGCAGTGAGGGTGCTCTTGCCTTTCCAGGCTCAATTTAACAATGTCAGAATTGCCACAGTAGGAATAAGGTCAGCTCCTTGTCTGGGCTTTTTAAAACTAGAAATTCTTCATTAAAAGAACAACCTGACACCAAACTCACTACCCAATATTTTGTGGAAGTGCCAGCTCTGTGGGATGTGTGTGAAAGTTTTAAGGATGGGATCTGTCCTCTAGAATTATTGCTTCCTAATTTTATTAAAATAAGGCAGCAAGTGCCTCAGAAGGTCTCAGGCATTGATGCAGGGACGTTTTCAAGAGTGTAAACAGCACTGTATAACCTAGTTTCTATTGATTATGTATTTTAGCTTGGCTTTGGTGGCATAAACATGGGAGTTTGGGTTGGTTTGCTGTAAATGGATGTCATGGGGATGCTGAAAATTCAAAAATGAATTGCTTCTGTCACGTGTCATTTCCTTCTCCTTGTGTAGGGTTGCCAGCCTGTTTTGCTGCTGAGTTGTGATGTATTGGAGTCCAGGGGAGTCTTATCCTAGCAGGAGCCAGCCTCAAGGACCGGATTTCCAGCCCTCAGGAAAAGATATCCTGTGTCTCCTCTCCAAAACATTTGTCTCCCACTTCCATTTTGACACTGTGGTACTTCTAGGAGACATTCTGTGTCCTGAACCTCAGCTCTTCTCATAACCAGACAGAAGAAGCTTTGTAAAACCATCTTGAGATGTTTTCTGGGTAACAGCCCTCTGATACTGGAGTAAAGTTGAAGACTAAAAACATTGTTTTATTTGGTTTATTTTTTGGTAGTTGTTTAAGATGGGAAGTTAATATACTTCTGTGCAAAATCACGGTGCTGACCCTAAGATTTAAGATGGTCCCACTTAACATCTGTGTAGTTTATCTGTAAACAGGGGAAGCAAAGGAAGAATTATGAGGAGTCATTGGCTTGTTTTCTTCATGCAGCTCTAGGCTCAGTGCCAGAGGCATCTTCCTTTCTGAAACCCAGGGAAGGCTTTTTGGACATGAGGAACATCATGGTGACTGTTTGAAGAGAAGGAAATTCTTTCCTGTAAGAAAATTCAGAAGTGCCAGGTAGGCAAGAGGAGATGACACACCTGGACTGCATTAAATAGACAAAAAAAAACCCCACACCAGCAATAAGTCAGATTTGAGGAACTGACTATCAACAAGCCCTCTGCTTGTTGTCTAATTGCAGCCCCATCTTCCAGAATAACTCCCAGTAGCCAGAAAAGCAATGTGGTTACTCTTATAACTCTCACAGAGTGAGTCAGAGGACTTGTTTAACCCATAAAATATAACAACTTTTTTCCTGTTTGTGATTTCCTGTCTTTATCTTGCTAATCACTTTTTAAACATTTGCCATTATTTCCAGGTAAACTTATCTGATGAACGTTACATTGCATAAAATTAAGATTCTACATGATTAACCAAAATGTTTATTTAATTCTCAGTTCATAGGGATGAGACTAGGCATCTTATACAGAAGGATGCATTCAAGGTCTGGGTGACTTCTAGCATTTCACAGCTTTATTCATAGCTTCACTAGCTTTATTCATAGCTTTACTAGCAAACTCATGGCAGAAACATGGAGCTGCTGCAGCCAAAGTCTGTGAAAAAAGTCCTTAAAATGCAGCTGAAGAGCAGAGACCTCATTCTCTGGATGAATCCAGCAGCTCCTGCCTTCAGCTGTCTGCTGGGATGAGAACTCAGCTGCCAGCACCCAAGCCCATATCAAGATGTGCAGCATATCAGGTCAAGATAAAGTAAAATTGCTGGTTTAGGCTGTGAGGTTTCAGCAGTTGTTTCATTATCAGCTGAGTCCCTGCAATGGGAAAGCTGAAAGAATAAGTTAGGAAAGGTGAAAGAATAAGTTAGGTAGCAGGACACAAACTGGTGCTTCCTCTAATAGGGGAAAGATAAAATTTGGAGGTAATTTATTTTGAGAATGTAACTGCAAGACTGCAGAATGGTAGCAGGGAAATGCAAGAGTCAGAAAAAGCAAAAGAGACATGGAGAAGGTCAGGAAGGATGCTGGTTAAGATGTGGGCTGCAGAGTGCCATGACTCCTGGTTCTCAAGTGTGTGCAATAGGAAATGGGAGGCCAGTTTTGGACCAGTAAATTTGGCAAGCAGCTCCTTAGAGGATGAATTGATCACTTTTATAATGCCTGTGCTCACAGCCAGGGCTTGTGCATGTAAAAATTAAAGGAGAGCTGTAGGGCTTGGTGTGCAAAGAAATTTCCTTTTTCTCCACAGAAACATTTTCTCTTCCTTTTGTGAGAGAAAAGGGAACTTAAGGGAGAGGGGCAGTATTTGTGGATTGCACCAAATACTGTAAATGCTACAAATACTGAAGGCTGGACTGAGTGGAAGAGAAGGAGGAAGAAGTATACAAAATTCTGTTGGTCCATCTCCATGAGCTCAGGGTGTAGGTGAGACACTTCTTTTGTGTAGGACACTCCTGAGCTGAGCAGAAATTGCAATAAATCTGAAAAAGCTGCAGTACAAACTGAATGTACTGAACCACAAAATTTATTAAAATTAGTCTTATCTCATGTTCCCTTGTAAGTCCAGACTGTTTCTTAGCCTGATGCCAGAATTCAGTCAACAAGGCGTGTTTCAGAGACTAATTGGATTTGGAAAGAAAATATTTTCATGGGCTTCAGATGCACTTTTCGTTCCATCCCCTTTCTTAAACTGATATTGAGGATGTGCTTCTATTACTGGAAATTAATGCACCATTTTTTAGACAAAACTATATTACTTTTTGGCAAGACATGCTGCAGCAGTCTCTGAAAATCACAGCAGCTCTTTAAAATCTCTTTGTTACCTGCCAGTATTGACTGAGCCATGTGCACACTTGTCAGTGCCTGCTAAACTCCAGTTTTTGGCAAAGGGCTGCTCCTCCTGAAATGATTCCTTGTGCTACCTTGGGGGTTTAGTTATCTGTTGTTAGCTTGGGGAGGTTTATGGTTCACTCTGCCTCCCTAAAATCTTCCAACTTTGTGTATGAGCATGCAAGGAAATGGCTGGAATTCAGGAAAGGGCAGGGTGACCAAATATCTAATTAAAACCTTGTGCAGTTGTGATTCCTGCCTCTAAACCAAAACCTCTTGGAGTTAATCAAATATGGGTCATACAACTATAAACACAGACAAGAATCTAACTTTTGGCAGCTGTATTTTGGAGAAGTTTGGCATGGTTTTCTCCAAGTGAAGTGTAAAAGCCATTGCTATGGATTCTCCAGACAGGAATTGTGATGAGACTTGTGTCAGGAAAACAAGGACAGGCTCAGATCATCACATTTCCCCCTGCTCTGTATTCTCTCTGAACTGGAATCTGGCCAGGGCTTCCCACCAGCCCATCTGTACTGGAAATTTGTGCTGAATTGATTGTGACTCTTTCCCACTTTTGTTGATAGTGGTTACAACTCAGGAGGAAAGTGACTGACATGAAAATGAGCTCTATAGGTAGTTTGAGCAGGGATAACCTACTTTTTGCCCCACAGCAGGTGGGGTTTAACAGCTCATTTAGCAGCTGCTGCTGATCCCAGTTTTAATTCTCCATCGGTTTGGGACTGGCCTAAATGGTGAACAGGTGATTTGATAACTGCTAATTGAGCAATTAACTGCTGTTATATAAAGATGATGATGTTGCAGGAGGTTTTGTGTGGTGGGAGGGTGTATTTGGAAAAGAAGAAATTTTGTAAGTTTTAACATAAAGAGCATATTTAAGGCATTGTTGGAAAATATATAGATGAGTGTTTTTAAGATTTGAAATCTATGCTGAGTTACTTTTCTAATTCACAAAGAGCATGTTTGCATTAAATCATCTGAGCAGCTGAGCCCAGAGCATTCCTACAGGAGATTCTTCTGCTACAGAAGGCTGGATATAAAACCTGCAGGTGAGTTCCATGGAGTTCTAGTACCACTCTAGGTAAATATGCTGAATAGTAACAATACAGTTTAAGCAAACAGCTAAAGTAGGTCATGAATTGGATAATCACTCAAAAGTTCCCTGCAGTGTGGGCTGGAAACGCATCCTGGGCTATTGGTAAAGGGCCTTACACAGCCCCCTGAGTCCTGTGGGTCTGGACCTGCTGCAGGGCCATGAGTCTGTCCCTAGTTTTTGCTTTACCACTTGTCTGCCTTCTAGCATAGGCAGGAACTTGTGTGTGCTTTGGTGATGAGCCAGTCAAGTTTATTTCTTGCAAAATTCCATGCTTCAGGCTCAGTACAGTCTGTAGGTTCATGGAATGCTGAGGTAGGTCCAGCCAGAGCATGCAAAATATGTCTCTTATTGGTCCTTCTTTCTGCATTTTTATTCTCTTTTAATAAAGCTTTAACTTTAATACTCCCAGTAACCACTGAGTAATTAACTTGGTGTGGGCAGGGGTGTGGATTTGAGCTGCCACTAGGGAGACAGGAGGTGCTCACTGCCCAATTAAAGATAGTTAATTGAGCTCAGCACAGTTTAGAAATGGTGCTTGGAGTCTGACTGGCAAGCAGCATCTTCCAGCACTACACAGACCAGTTTTAAACTTGTCTCTGTGCTGTTTCTGGGGGAAGAGCTTTCAGCCAAGTTGTACATGTGCTGCCTTCTGCTGTGTGCCCTGCACCCAGGGATGCTCTGCAGAGGACAAGGACACCAGGTCTGAGCCCAGACCTGTCCCTGTCCTCCTTGTCACTCAGTGCCTTCTGCTCCTGAAGCTGTTCACCTGGACCCTGTCAAAACCAGAAATAACAGGAAACAAAACCAGGGAAAATGTTGGTTCTTCCCTTTTATCATCTAATATCCTCTCAAAATCCAGTCCAGAATCTGGAAGAGTCTCACTTAAGAGCTGCAGCATTTTGGTTGCACTGTGGTCCACGTGCAGTGGATCCTAACATAAAATGCAACTCCTGCTTTAAACTGAATTAGGGGTGGGTTTGCTACAGATAGCACTAAATTCATCACAAGGCAGTGGGAATGTTATGTCATTGTGTCATCTGTTATTTCTGCAACTGCTTTGCACAGTAGGGACATCTGTCTTTGGGAAGAATGCCATTAATATTCTTGTTTCTTCTATTTGCAGCTCTGCTTTCCAGGCTTGCCTTCAAATTTGTGCATCAGAACAGTTAAGGCAGGTTTTCCACTGAAATAAGTCACGTTTACACAAAAAGTGTGCCACCTGCAAATGTGAGCAAGGCTTGTTATGTGTTCTTTATTTGTCCTCCTTGGTGTTTAGTGTTTGTGTTTTGTAGCCATAAAGAAGATGGGAGAAGGAAAACAGAGCAGATTACACTACATATTTTCTTGCATAAAAACTAGGTTTTGAATGACTTATAAAATATATTTTAAAATGACATGGTTAAAAATGTCTTTGGGATATGCTATTTAGAAGTATGAGGGCTTTTAGTTGTGAAAAATCACCAATGAAAATGCTGAAGTTTTTTTCTTGAAGAAAATTAATGTTGGAGCACGTTCCTGTACTTTATTCTGAAACATTATCTTGGAAAGAATTCTAGAAAGGGGATGCAGAATAAATGTTTTTTGATACTGCAAATGTATACAAAAGGAGGTTGTGTATTTGTTTTATGTGACAAACCTCACTGAGCTCAATCAATGGCCTTAAAACTTGTTAACCTTCCTTGAGGCAATTTGGTACTTGTATCATTATTTAAGGTTTTGCATGAGTATGTTTTTTATATTTGTTTTGATCTATTGCTACTACATTGCAGAAGATAATATCTGTAAAGAAAAATAGGGCAAAAAAGTAAGTGCCACAGAGGATTAATGTCCTGGCCATAATCTGCAAGCAAATTTGAACAGTCTGTTCTAAACTGCTGGCATTGACAGAAAAGCAGGGCTGGAGCAAGTTTTGTGTTTGTGAGAACTTTTTGTGTGTTCAGTCTGGCAGGATCTCTGGGCTGCAGTCAGTACAACTTTGCTTGTCAGGACCAGGGTACTGGGAAGCCAATTGCTGGATTTAATCTCCTCTTGGAGACTTTGGCATTCCCATCCTGCCCTCCATGTGTGGATTTGTGTGGAAGTTATCTTGTGAACTGCCTTTAATTTCTTTAAAACATAAAACCAAAGTATCTTATCTGTGAGGAGACTGGAAGGGTTTAGTGGCTGTTAGTGTCATGTCCTGGGTCAAGGTGGCTAAACTTATCTTAAATCTTAATTATGTCTTTCTGAATGGCATCACTCACCTTTTGGAACAAATCTTCCTTTTCTAAAATATCTTCAAGTACATTTTTTCAGTCTTTCCTTTCAGAAGCTAGAATGAAAACATGATTTTAAAATGTAACCAAAACCAATTGATTGTAGGGGAAAGCCCCAGTTCCTGTCTTATTTCAATTTTAACCTGACACACATTGTAGCTTGGGCAGAGCAGTCAAGGCTGCCTTTCCCATTCCTCCTGGGGTATTTCTGGGCAGGAAGGTGAGGTGGGTGTCTCTCATTCATGGGGCTTTGCCTTAGGGCCACGAGCTGCTGCTGGGATCTTTCACAGGGGAAAAAACCTCACACAGCAGAGATGTTCCTGAGGATGCAGTGCTGGTGCAGGTGTGGTTTTTGCATCATTGCTCCTGTGTTATTTTACACCTTCCTGCAGAAGCTGCCAGCCTCTGGTTAAGAGGTTTTCTGTGTGGGTCCCAGCAGGCAGCAAGTGCTCTTTGTGCTGCACTCCAGGCTTCAGGAGAGGCAGAAAAAAGCCAAAGAGAAAAGCTGAGAGGCATCACATGGGTGGTGTTCTGAAGACACCACTGAACACATGTTTGTGACAGAGTTCTCTAAATGTGCAGTGCTTTTCCAAGTAGCCTGGGAGGAAGCATGCCTCATTGACTGGGGACATTAATGGCTCTATTGAAAGATGGGACAATGAATAAACAACACTTTGTTTAAACAAACAAAACAAGAAAAAAGCAAAACCCACCTCCTGGGGACCAGAAGCAATGGTGTTTGTTTGATCCTTTATTTGCACAGTGGGTAGACATTTTAATCTCTTATTCCAATTACAGGGGCAAGCACATGTTGCCCTTTTCAGTTTTGTTGTTGGGTTTTCAGTTCCAAGTATTGTAATTCTCAAATAACTGCCTGGAAATGTGGAGTTTCTTCTTGATTTAACTAATTGTGCTCTAGTTGCTTTAGGGCAGATATCTGATGGAAGGGACAGGACAGCCCCATGGTGTGCTCCATGGAGGAGATAATATTGACATGTAATATTGACATCTCAGCCTCTGGCTGAGGATTCTTGCAGCTCAGCATCCCCAGCTTTAAACTTGTGAGGATGGATTTATTTCAATTACACCTGCTCTGTGCCTCTAAATGAGTGTGATGATTCCATGCAGCAATGATGTTTGGGGTTTTTTTTTCCCCCCACTTTGGGGGGAATCAATGTACAGGAGCTGAATCTTGGCATGAAACTGCTCAGCAGATCCACATGATAAGTAGTGGAACAATTTACTGTGGGCAAATATCACTTGGAGATGTGTGGCAGTTAGAGATGTACCTGATGAACCTCAGCTTTCTTTCCTTCCCTTCTTGGTCTCTAACTCTGCCAATAAAACAAGATCAGTAAGTTTGGTTTCCTGTGTTATTCCAGTTGTCTGGCACAAATGTATCCACAAACCACAGGCAGCATTCAAATGGATGTCTTCAGTACTTGCATTCTTACCAGAAATGAAAGTCTTTGCTCAGCTGAGCCCTTCAGCTGCTCTGGCTGCAGGCACTTTATATATTCATCTTTTCTCCTCATCAGAAGCTGTTGGTAGCTTTCTTTTGAAAGAGGAAAATGGCAATGTCCCTAGTCTTTCTGGTCTTGATAAGTCAGTGGTATCTGAGGTGCTGCTGGTGAAGATTTCTTAGCTCTTGTGGTGAAATTTCTTTTCCAGAGTTGAAAGAAAACACTTTTAAAACCTGTTGCCTGGACACTGATGTGGCTTGATCCCCCAAAGTCATCCATTTGTTCTTCAGAGGTCTTTTTAAAATAACAGATTTCTGGCTGGCTCAACTCCCTTCTGTTCAGCTGTGTGTAACCAAATTTATCAGGGGCTTTTCCTTCCCCACAGCAGCTCAGGGTGCTGATGCAACCATCATTTCACCAAGGTCTGGTTGGGATGTGGAATCTCCCTGTGGCATAACCCAAGGCTGTGTATTGTGGGGATTTAAAACATCAACCTCTTTGCATGAGCAGGATGCACTGGTAGCTGGTTATTTCATGTGGCTGGCTCCTGGAAACACAAGTGGGACAAGTGATTATTTTGGGGGGGCTACAGGAAAACTCTGCTTTGTAAATATTAACTTGTGTGTCTGGTGCTAATAATCCTGGATCTGTCTTGGATTACTGCCAAATAGACCACAGCTTGGAGCCAGTGTATCATAACAAATTAATTGAGACATCTGCTTTGTAATATTCACACTTTCTTTCCTGGATTGATGAGCCAGCACTAAGCAGTTTGAGGCTGTATTAGCATTTAGTACTTTGATAGCTTGCCATGGGTTAGGTGACTGAGTTTCCCAGCAGCATCAGCAGGTGAATCTCTGAATTCCTTGGTTTTGCTCCTTTGAGGCATTATTCCATGTCACCAGCACACTGAGTCAGCCAATGCACTTTGGTAATATTCCTATAAAACAGTTTATTCTGAGAAGTTACAAACTGACAGTGACATATTCTTACTCAGCAGTCCTACTCCTCTTACTCACTACAGCTTATTCCGGCTGGCACCAGAGGCCACACACTTTTTGCTCTTTTTTTTCCTAGGAGGTAAATATGTCAATTCTCTAACCTGTGGTATGAGCACATCTCTCAGGAGGTGCTGTCAAGAGCCCCTGCACAGTTTCATGAGGAATTACTGCTCTGTTCAGGCATCCCTGCAGGAGGAAAGGGAGATTTGATGACAGGTTTGCCTTCTCAAAAGTGGCACACAGTAGAGGCAGTGATGGAAAATGAGATTTAAAAGACTGTGGATGCGTTAGAAGGAAAGTGAAACGTTTCAAACATAGAAAAGTCCACTGTACTTACTGACAGAGATCCCAGCAATGTGTGGAAACAGCAATAAGGAATGCTTTTAGTTTCACAAAGCAGGTTTTGTCTGGGTTTTATCCTGTCCCTGCTTTCTGTGAGCAATACAAGAGTGACTGACTATCCAAAAAAAAAACTATGGAATGAGAATTCCTTGGGTGAAAATTGTTTGGTGGCAACAACTTCTGCTAAGTTAGACCCCTGAGTTTTATACACCCTCTAAAGGGATATTTAGGTGCCTCTCTTTAAATCATAACCAGTGTATTATGGAAGTGAAAGCCATTATTTCAGGATCAGCTAGTTCTCAGCCTGTGTGCTTTTTGGAAGATGCAACCTCTGGGAAGGAAAGGACTGCTCCTGAAAATGCCTCCCAGGCTCCTTGCCAAGCCCCAGATTGCATCTGTCCTTTTAGAGCAGGCTTTGTTAATGCTGGGGAGACAGTGTGCTCTTGGATGTGATGTCTCTCCCAACTGGAGTAAGAGAAGTGACCTTTCAAAGGGTGATTAATTGCATTTTCCTTCCTATTTTGTTTGTTGGTTTCCTACTGAGCCCAAGCTGTAAGTGCAGAGATCTGCTGGCTCTGTTGAGCTTTACCTTCATCTCCTCAAGGCAGCAAATTACAAAGCTCTAATATCTATTGATAACAAATGAATGGCTCAGTGAGAAGTTTTTTTTTTTTCCAAAATACTTAAGTATCATGGACTTGTGGAGAAGTTCTGAGTGGTAAACAAACTTACAGCTGCAGAATTTCTGTACCCAGTATATCACCAGGCAGTAGCAAAATCTGAGGGCTCATTTTCAGGCCATTTTTACTTCATGGGGGTGGAAATGGGAGGAACAACTGGAAGAAAAATCCACCAGCTATTCAGCTGACAAGTGGTCCAAATGGAAATGATAGTGGTCATAGAAAGGAGGCACTAAACATCTAGGGAACTTGCATGGGAATTTGGAAAATTCTGCTTCCAGGTTCCTCCCTTCGGATGTGGACTCTAAATTGTCTTAATATGCTCATCAGTTTGGGGTGTTATTTCTTTTTGATAATTTTTTCAGTTTCTTTGGAGAGTCAAGGAAATGTATCAATACTTTTGGAGGAGCAGAATTTCAGTCTGTGTTTATAGGAAATTTCTGTATATGCCATTTAGACACAGCCCCACTCTGACTGAGCTTCCTTCATATCTGAACTTAAAAGTTTTTCCCTTTTGCACATAATATCAGTATTATAGATAATAATAGATTTATTTATTTATGAGTAATAGCTGGCAAGTTTCCAGCATGTAAGAGTGTCTGAAGAAACCTTACTGCAGAGCCAATTTCCTCCAGCAGTGGCAAGGCAGAGATAAGCTGCACTTCTGATAAGAGCAGCTTTTCAAGGAATTGCTAAGAGAGAGCACAAGTGACACATCTGTGTATTTGCTGGTGTCAGAAGTTGGATTGGCTGCTGAGCACTCTGCACCCACCAGGATTTTGGCAGGGTCAGCTCTGAGCTGCGTCACCTCCCTCTGGCTGAACAAACTCCCTGCAATCTTCTCCAAGTGAAGGTAAACACAACTTCCATTCCAAACAGGTTGGGCTGGCTGCCTTATATGGATTAAAGTGTGACAAAACCAAGGGCAAGCAGAGCTCTTGGCAATATTACAGTCTGAGTGGGACTGAGGAAAAAAAATTAATTGGCTTATAAGAGTTTTGAGTCCATTATCAATTACTGGAAAGGATTCCTTTTGGGAAGTTATGGAGGTTTAACAAATTTTAGGTTTTCTATGGGCAAGTCTAAGAATTAGACTCAGATGATTGCTTGGAGAATATCTCCAAACCTTTTTGGCTTGGATTATTAACTGAGCCCTGCCCAATCTTCCAACTCCAATTAAAAGCAGGGACAGCAAGCATGCCTATAATATTTGAAGACTTCTGCCATGTAGAATATGATGTGGCTGTAACAAAATGCAGACCACTCCCTGTGCTGTTCTTGCTTAACATAAATACTTGTGTATAATACACATGTATAAATATTAAGCATATTAAAAACCAATCTTACTAGCAGTGCCTAACAGTTCTTATTCGTGCTTTGAAGACTGACAGTTAATTGTCTATTATTTAAGCAGCTGTTGCACCATCTCAGCATGCTGAGGTTTTCTTATGTGCTACATACTTGTAATAACAAATAAAGCTGGATGGCAGGGATAAAAGGTCCCTCTTGAAATTTAAACACTGTATAAAATATCAGATTTTTCTCCAGGCAGGTAAAAGTAACTCAGAAAAAATAAGGCAAAAATGTGACTACTTGTGTTGAGAACTTAGAGGGGCATGCATAGCAACAAACCAGTGTGAATTAGCTTGAATTAGCTGGATTGTTCAGGACTTTTGTTTCTGAAGAGATGCTTCTAATAGTGGGGAGTAGAAAAACCAAACCAGAGAACAAAAATCTTTTCCTGGGTCCTTGAGAATGTACTGGTGGATGCAGCAAGAATTGGAAAGGTAAAGGAAGTGTGTGGGCTTGCTGCTTTTCTTTTTGGTTTTGTTTTGATTTTTTTTTTTCCCTTGTCCACAGCCAGTAACTGTTACACATTCCCATTCTGGGAATGCTTTGACATTATCTTGATTACATGGAATTGTTTTCTTGCTTTGATATGTTGTGTTACTCACAGGAGGAGGCAAAAGGGTTCCAGCAGCAGGTGGTACAGGTGTGGTGTGGTTGTAAAGATACAATTGTACTTGAAGTAAAATTTCTGCCATGGAAGATGCTGATTTGAGAACTAAGATAGGGAGTTGTAATTAAACAAAAAAAAAAAAATTTGTGTATTTTTCAATGTGATTCTCAACAAGGAATGAGAGGGGAAACAAGGAGTTGAAACAAGTACAGAAGCAAATGGTTTAAGAAACAAATAACTGTTTATCTAAGCTAACTAATCTTTTTATACACCAAAAAGGCTGTGATTTTTGTCTGTGCTCTTGGTGAAGTCACTCATTTTGAGTCCAGTTGGGTTTCTGTGTGTGTGAGATTAGCCACATGTTCCCTGGGAGCTGCTGGGACAACTGCAGTCCTGCTTTAAGCAGTGCTGGGCAATTCCTTTCTTTCTGGGAGCTGCTGAGGCCTTCCAAGTGCCTTAGGGGATGTTCAAACAGGTCTGACAGTGGTGTTACTTTCCAAAGCATCATTTAGGAAGGGAGGGAAGCACAGGAGCCACAGCTCTGTGACAGGAATCATGAGCTGTGTCCAGCATTCCCTTCTCCATAGGCAGTTTGGGCTGAACAGCAATGACTGCAACTGCACCTAATATTAATATAAAAATATTATGAGAGACATAACTGGTCCTTCTTGCATGCTGCAACCAATGCAGCTCTGCAGGGGCTGGAAAGGAGAAGTGTGAAAGGGTGTAACTTGCCTGTTCCTGATCTTTTCCCCAAATGCTGTTCTCTCTGTGAAGCTGCCTTTGAAATCTCTCTTCTGTATCACAGGGAAATCCTTCTTTTGTTCCCCTTTCCATGCCCAGCTTCTTGTTCATCCCCTCTCCTGATCAGAACCAGTGCAGGGCTGATAAAAGAATAAAATATAGATGTATGGATCATAAAATTGCTACAATATATAAAACATAAATGATATTAACTTTATATGCAAGCAATTTATTTATCAACTTTTTCTTTCAAAGCACCACTTTGGTGGTTTTTTTTGTTCTTTTTTTTTTTTTTTTTTTTTTTTTTTTTTTTTGATGTTATAGTTATAGCCACATCCCTCTTGTGAGGCTGCACTTCTTGTTTCTCACTTATCTGAGAATCTGCCTGGGATTAATTCTGCACTGGATAGTGTGGTTGCATCTGCCATCTCATTTGTCCCTCTGCAGTGGAGCAGAGTACACCCTGTGCCTTTAGCTTCAGTGAGCTTTATTGCTTGTTAATTGTCACAGGCCTTAATAATTTGCTGATGTAAATTCTTTTCAAGTCTGGCACTTCACATTAGAAAGGTTAATGGCAAGCAGCTGAATTTAAATGACAAGCCTAATGATGCAATTGTTTCGTGACAGGGCTCTTTGGACAAGAGGCAGTGACAATTTCAGTTCCCTGAATGTGTTTGGGGACCATGTTTTTATTGTTATCACCCAAAACAAGGCTCTGCCCTGCCTGTCCAGGCAGGTCTGCTGTGTGCATCCATCAGCAGAGCTGTTTGGCCAGGGGAAACAAAGAAGAATGGTGCTCCAAACAGACTAAAAATAGCAACAGTGGAAAAGAGACCAGGAGCAATTTTAATTCATTGAAAACCAAAGGAATGCTGAGTTTCTATAATGGTATTTCCCATTGGATTCGAATTTCCCCCTTTACAGCACTGCTCATAAATAGTTTTTTCATTGCTTCAGTGATGTTTTTGCACATCTGGACTAAATGTGAGCAGCCTTGGGTATTGCTGGTGCATTTGCAGGACTGTGCACAAGCTGGGAGGGAGAAGCAAACTTCTGATATCCTCCACATGTGGTAGTTTTTAAATTGTTTGTGAGGGCTTGAGAAAGTTTTATGTTAGGCTGAATGGGAAGCCAGGTCTTTTTATAGTTTTCTTTCTCTGCTTTCTTAGGTCTTGTTATTTCTGGTCTTGCAGGAGTGGTGCCCTAATTAAAGCATTCTGCCTTCTGAAGCCTGTTGAACATATGTCAATTGTGTTTTCAAATTAAAAAAAAAATAAAAAAGGTCAAACAAAATGGAATGAGAGAAGTCTGTTGGAAACTTTAATTTTCTGCTTTATGTTTAGATGTTTGCTGCAGTTTGCTTCTCTAAGTGCCTCTGTATAATTAAATGATTATGAGTAACTGTTTTGTGGGTTTTTAAGCTGTACACGTTAAAAATAATTTTCTAGTATAAAAATACAGAATTGTGCACTCTTACAGAAATAGAAACTGCAATTTAAGATGGCTTGATGTGGTAATGTGGATATTCTGCCTTTAGATGGAAATCTTAGGAGAATCTGTCTTAATAAAGAGCTGAGGTTTATTTATGTGTCCTGGTTTTTAACCCTGTTTCTTTGGGAATTAACAATCACCATTATTTTCATGGGGCAGTGTTCCCCTAGGAAACCTGAAATGCCCCTGTGTCTCATTGTTTTTTACCTCTTTTGACTCCTCCACGTGTTTTTTTGTTTTTGTTTTTGTTTTTTTAATAGCAGCACGTGCTAATGCCTTGGGGCTTTCCATGAGGACTACCAGCATTAACATAATGTAAATACATGACAGTCAAGTCCTCTCTGGGCAGAAATCCTTTCAAGTTACATCACTGCTGGAGCCTGACAGCCTCAGGTTCATGAGTGCTTTAATCAAATTATAAACTTGTGCTAGAGGGGTCAGGTAGCTCTTGGCACTGGGAATGATCTTTCTTCTGCTTATGTGAAGTGCAGGTGGAGTAGATTAACACCTTCCTACAAGTGTGGGTGTGCTCCAGCTGCCTGTGCCTGTAAACCACTGGATGCTGGGTGGAACATCACTTATAGCCAAAATGGCTGTGCACCAGTGCAGGTACAAAATCTGGAAGAGTTCTTTCAAAATCTGTGAGAGAATTACCCTCTGGGTCACTGAGACAATGAGCTTCATGCACCACTGCACAATAACCAGTAATTCCAGGCTAAGATGCTAAAAGTAAAATTATTAGCATAATCTGCTAAACATTTAGCTGTTAGATAAAATCTTCACTAGATTTCATCTTTGCTGTTTGATCTCCTAAAAAACCTCCCTGAGGATTTTGCAGTGCTATGCTTTGCAAGTTTATCAGAGAAGCAGGGCTAGGCAGAGCACAATTATCCTGACAACTGGTTTTTTTCTGCAACTTCCCACTTCTATAACTGTCACTAGAGGTGGATTTCTCCCACTCCTCCCTGCTCAGCAGTGTAAAAATACCAGGTTTAAATGTCAGTGACCTGACCACCCAGTGGTGCAGAGTGGTGCAGAGACACCACAGGTTAATCACCCTCTGAGCAGTTTTATCCTGCTCCAGGATCTAGGATCTGTAGGGATAAAGTGGAGAGAGGTCTCTGAAGTAGCATCAGGTTACTCCTGAGAGGGTGTGAGCTCATCCAGAAGAGCTGTGGTACATGTTAATCTGCAACCAGTGCCATATGCACAATATGAATCTTGAGTTATTTAAAACAAACATCAAACCCTTTAAAATTTAAAAAAAAAACCTTTAAAACCCTTTAAGATATGTGACTGGTAAATATGCTTTTATTGAAATAAAAAGGCAGATGGAATGGGAAGGAATTTGCAGAGATACCTAGATAAATGTATAAATAGAATATGTTCTAGGAAATGAGCAGGGTGCCCACCAGCAGAAACTTCTGCAAAGATACAGATAAAATGAAAAGTAGTGAAAGTGTGAAGATAATGAGGAAAAAAAACAAGTAATGTCTTCACTGGTATCTGAACTAAAATGAGATTACCTGTATTAGTTATAAAATCCTCTTTCATTATTAAAAAGATTATTTCAGCAACAGACACAATTATGAGTAAAGAAAACATGGGTGATATTTCACAGGCTAGATAATTCTTCCTTTTGAAGTTTTTCTTTAAATGCAGATTTTTTTTTTTTAACTATTATATTAAAAACTAAGCATGTATTCATTGGTAAAGTAATTAAAAGAAAATGTGAATGGTAACTGTTGTTGAGAATTAATGTAATCTGCCATGGTCCTGAAGGACTGACTGGGTCATGTATTGTGAAGGATAAGTTCAAAATTAAGAATTAGAAATGTCTGAAAACTGCTTTTACAAGATTGGGGAATTCTTTCCTTGAAATGCATGCAGGTAAAGTTACAGCCCTGCTCCCTTTTTCTTCTCAAAGGCAAAGTAGATCATGGTAGGAAGGAAATAACTCCATGAAATAATTGAGTAGGTAACAATTTCTTCAGGGGGAGGTGTGGAAATCTTGTTCTTCTTTTCTTGTTCTTATTTACTCACCTGTTTGTTTCTGAGGTCATTGCTGGAACCAACACTGGCACGTGAGGAGTGTGGGAGAAAACCCTGTTTGCCTTGGCTGGTGCTGGGTGTGGTGACAGCCCCTGTGACGTGTGTTCTGAAGTTGTGACCTGAGATTTGAGAGCCAGGACACGAGACAGGGGTGGCAGAGCAGCTCTGGGAGGAGCTGAAGGTGCCATGGTCCATCAGGGGCTGGCAGATGTGGCAGCAGGGAAAGCAGTGTCAGGAAAATTAATCCACCAGCACCAGAGGTTTATGTCCAAAAAGGAGACAGAGGAGTGCTGTAACTTTATTGGAATAAAGGGAGAGGCCATGGGGCATTCCCCTGGGGTCTCTCCAATTTTTGGAGGATGTAGCCTCCTTTTTATCCCAATTTCCCATCCACATTTCCCTCTCTCTTTCCCCACTGGCTGAGGTACTTGAGAGGTACAGACTTCCCAGAACACCTGATACCTGAGATTCCCCTCTAATGTACAAACTCCCTTTTAATTTTTAATTCTTACAGAATTCATGGTTTGCCTTCATTGCTTCTTTCATCTTTCAATATCCAATTCCTACAGGTTGTAAAGGAAAATATATTTTTCCATTCATCAATCAGTGGAATCCTTCCCATTGTTCCTTTTATCTCTCAGTGCTGGTTTTATCCACCAGCAGACCCAGAGCTTGTTTGTGAAGACAGATGCCTCATTGCTGCCAGCAGGGATCAGAAATGTGGGATCCAGCTGTGGTTTGGGGCTGTGCCTGGCCCAGCCTGGCAGGGCAGGGTCTCAGTGCCATGGAACAGCTGCTGGGCAGGCAGGCAATGCTCACATCACATCTGGCACCAGTTTTAGGGTTTCCCACTGAGTGCAGGTTATGGGTCTGTGGGGCCCTGTGCCTTACAGGGGGTGGGTTTGGGGAAGAGGAGCTGCACCCTTGTTTGTGAAGCCTCAGATCTGTGCACCCAGTGCAGGAATCCAGGCAGGGGATGTGGCATTGGAGAGCTGGGCTTGGGAAGGAGGGTTGTAGCTCATTGCTGCAGGTTTGCCCTGCTTGAAACCCCTGCAGGTGTGATCTGCTCAGTGTGGACCTGCCCCATTCCCCAGTTTTGTGAGAAGCACATCCCTGGATAGTTGTATTTGGAGTTCAGCAAAATCTCAGGTACAGAATTCTTGAGTTAATTGTCATGTAGCTTTGGAGAGGAAAAGAAGTTTATAGATAAACCACTTATTGAAAGGTTGTTTCAAGATGCCAGTGGTTGGGTAAGGGCTGGCAAATGTGAAACTCTCAGCAGATAAATTTAAGGAGCAGGCTTGGCTCAGCTGTCAGCACAGACCTCTGGTCCTGTGGAGATGCTCTAGGGTTGCCTGTGGCATCCAGCAGGGGATGGGTGGGATGCCCAGGGAGCTGGGGCAGCTGTGCTGTCCCAGGAGAAGCCCTGCACATCCCAAGGGCACATCCCAAGGGCAGTGCACCCTCTGAGGGTTTGTGCAGCCCTGCTCACAGGGCTGGGCAGCTGCAGAACCCTTCCCCATGTCCCATTCCCTGTCCCAGCCCCAGCAGGAGACACAGGCACGGGAAAGGCAACAGAGAGGCACTGCCTGGCATCCAGAGCGTGACATGATCATAATTTGGATTCTTTTCTGAAGAACTCATTGCACAATCTGGCTGTGGTGGCTGAGATCTCCTTTTGGAGGTAATGAGAATTCACAGTTCTTAGAATCTGTGTATACATCATGAGTAATATCCCAAAGAGTGCTGGACTGAATGATCTGCTTCCCCAATACACACTTTGCACCTCTTGCATCTTTTACTCTTTCTACATTGTTTCACCCATTTCTTTTTTTCCTTAGTTAGACTCTTTTGTGTATTCTAATCAGACCCTGAGTTGGGTCTGCTATTTTAAATTTGAATTTTTATATTTTCTAAAGCCTTTTTAAAAGTTGAGATTGAAGATTTTAACAGCAAAGCTTCTTAAAACTACTGACATAAATTAAATGGGCAGTTCCTCTAAGATGATCACCTCTGTATTATAGGAGACTGTAGGTAAACCTGTGTCAGGTTTTGGCCCAAAACCAGCTGTGCTCTGTAGCAGTGGGTTCCAACTAAGCATCACATGCAGCAAAATGTTTTTTTGAAGGACTTCTTCCATTACTCTGTTTAGTGAACATGAGATCAAACATTTTCTGAAGGGCCCTGTGATTGCAACAGGACTGTACATTTGGTAATACTTAGAAATGCTGCAGTCATTTCCCTTTCCTGTGGGGCTGAGAGTTCCCAAACATCCTCCTCTGGGCTGTAACTGGTGATAAACATCTCTGCTCACCATTTGTTTAGATCATTTTTCTACTGTACTGAGTTAGGATGATGGCTCACTGCTGCACTCAGAGTGAGACTGACATTCATTTCTTGGGACTTGGATCAAGGAATACCTAGAGTAACATGAAATTACAAAAATAATGAGGAGAGCTTGAGAGAAAAGCCTCCTAACAAATTATTCTCTGAAATCTTTGGAATGAACAAGAGTGACTTTTTTTTTTTCTCATTTGCTACCCATCTGTACCAAAAAAAAATAAGACTAGGTTAATTTTAAAGTTTAATTTTGGATGACTCTATTTATAAGCAAATTTTTACTTTGTTTTACAGACCTGATCTGCTATATATATATATATATATATTTTATTCTACACATCAACTCTTTGTGTCTAGGTGGTAAAATTCCTGGAAATAGCAGTATAGAGTACAGATTTCACAGCTGTTATTAAGGAAGGAGTCCTACATAGCTCATATTTACAAAGGAAAAGAGACCTAATTGTCAGCTCTTAAAAAAAAAAAAAAAAAAACAAAAAAGCCCTAGACCATCTGTCCAGTATGGGTTGTTATTTTGGAGTTTTTTTTTTGAGGGACCCTCCATAGATCAACAGTTTCCAGGGATGAATATATTCAATTTCTATAAGGGGGTTTATTAATCTGCATTTTAATTTTGCCAGACTTAATGTTTGAAGAATCACCCCTTTCATATTTTTTTCATTCTTCTTAAATAAATTAAGGAAGAAGGAAAATTCTGCCAATTTAGCTGTTTTCAAGTTTTTTATCTTTTTTTTTTAACAGTAGCTTTGAGTGATTAATGGGAGCAAATGCCTTTTAGGTTTGTCTGCCAGTGGAAAAGTATACCTGAGCTCATTCAAGTGCTGTTAATGCAAATGATAAAAGCAGTGATTTGTTATTGCTGCTGCCATTAGTTACTGTTTTATAAATCATATGATCTGCTGAAATACCATGTTATTGCCCTGCATCTGGTAACCCAAAAGAAAATCAAGCAAGAGAAAAATCTCTAGCAGTTAACAACAAATCTATTCTGGGGGAAAGGACCCTTTTTTTTTTTTTTTTTTTTTTTTTTTTTTTGCTGAGCCTTTGGGATGCAGAGTTTGTTTTTTTTCCTGGCTTTTGTCACTGATTTGCTTCCCAGCAGGAACTGATTTTTTCTTTTAAGAGATCCTATAGTTTTTTTCTATGCTGTGGCAATCTTGCAGGCTTAATCAAACTGAAGTTGAATACTCTGAGTTAACAGCAGCAAAAGCTATGCTATCCCTAGCTGGATTTCCTGGAAAGTCCTTTTTTCCTGAGTGGTTTTGTGAGCTATATAACCACCTACTTGTATGATAATCCCTTTATATGAGGTCAGTGCAAAAGGGAAGGAATTATCTTTTCTTACAACACCAAATTCTCTTAAGTCTTTCTGTTCTAGTGGAGGTTGTGCTCAGGCTTTGTATTCTGCTATGGACACACACAAGGATCCCAGCTTGAGAATTCAATAAAAAATTGATGGATGAGAAGAATTTTTGAGGCCTTAGATAACTGATAACTTAAACATGTTCTCTTCCATCTTGTGTTGTCATCAGGGCTCACACAGAGCTCCAATTTACCAACATAACTTCCCACAAAGCCAGACATCATATTGTACATTTGATATTTGCTGATCAGTTGATTTGATATGTGTTGATTTTTTTAATTTTTTTTTTTAAGGGCAAAATACTCATCTGCCATCAGTAAACCACTGTCTCTCTGCAGGAGCAGCCTGTGCTGTGCCCCACAATAAAGGTGCTGCTTGGATTCCAGTTTCAATGAGGTTTGAGAAGGTCAGATCCATTGTTGATGTAAACCAGGGTCCTGCAATAATTGATTAACAAATCAGCAAGTTGTCTTTGACAGTTTGTGGGTGAGAGAGACCTGTGTGTGCTGCAGGAGGATGTTAAGGCTCTTATATCCAATTTATATCCTTATATCCAATACAAAAGCTTGTATCAATTCTCAGGGAGTCTGAAGGGAAAGTGATGTGTTTGTGTTTCCATACCCAGAAAAACAAGCCAAAATATCAATGCATTTTATCACTGAAGGGAAAAACCCAGAAGACATTGGTAATATTTTAGAATACTGCAGACCAAGTGCTTTCACATAATAATCAGCATAAATTGGCCCTCCACTAATGAATAACATAAATACTATAATCCATAATTTAAGCAAACTATGTGGAAGGAGTGGCTGAAAGTTGCTGGTATCCAACCCTGCTTTCCTCTGCTAGAATTGTTCCTGGAGCTACAGCTAGATCCCAGAAAAACCCTGAATTCTGATGAGCCTGGAGGTGCACAGTACCAGTGGAGGAAAAAAAAAAATTACTAAAAGTGTTATTGCCTGAGATAAAATTGATCCTATACATCAACTTTATTTGGGAAAAGTTTTAGTTCCCAGAATTTTCCTGCTGCAATTCATGGTTTGTAGCAGATAAACTGAAGGTTTGGTGGTGAGCAAAACCAGCAGATAAAATATCTGATAACCCATCAGCTCATGAGGAGTTCCATTGGTTGTTTTCAGCTTGACCTTGTTAGTGGAGAGGAGACCTCTAAAGAGTTGTTTGGTGCTAATGTCTTTTATGGGTTGAGATCTTCCTCTTCCAGAGGAATCATTTGAGTGATCCCTTTCTAAATAATTTGAATATAAACTGTGTTGCATATCCTCATGAGCATCTAGTTCTTTTAGAGTGGAATGTAGTTTTTATGTTAATAATGAACATTGAGAAAATGTGAAATTGGGGTGTCCTGAAGCTCCAGAAACCAGCCAGCCAGTAGAAAGATTCAAGTACACACTATTTTAGAAAAAAAATTGCACAGCTTATTTATAACTGTCCTGATTTAAGCCCTTACATTTGACTAATGAATTTGTGGTTGGCAATACTGACACTTCTCTTTTGGAAATCCAAATGTCTTGCTGAGTTCCCTATAGCTGCACATACTAAAAATAAAAACTGAGAAAAAAGGACAAGAATGCACTGTCGTGCCAATTGGCATTTAAAACCAACAGGGGGAACTTTAAAATTTGCTCAATATTTGAATTAGAGGGAGTGGTTTAGTCATTCAAAGCAGCAGCTCCTCTCAGCCAAGATTTGGAAATGCAGCTGATTTGAGTTTGGCTTTTCCTCCAGTGCCAGCAGGGAGGATGCATTTTGAGACTCTGTAATAATTTCATTGTTACACATAAACCAGAAAATAATGTAGCATGATTCTTTAGTTGTGTCAGCCTGCCAGAGGCAGTGGCAGTAAAAACCAGCCTTGGCTCAGTTCTGCAAGGAGAGGAATAAGCAGGAATGTTTAAAGGTCACAGAGCACGTCTGGCTGGGCAGGAATTACTTTTTTCTATTGCCACTTGTCAGGGGAAAAAAAATAGATATTTTACATACAGATTTGCTGTTTTCTTTAACAACAAAAAAAAAAAAAGAAAGGTAATATGTCTTGGAATTTTTCTTTTCACCCATTTTACATAGGGGGACAGCACTGGGTAGAATTTTTACTTTACTCTTGCAAAGACCAGATAGATTAGATATAGATTAGATATATATATATATATATATGAAGCAATGGCACAATCCATAATACAGTGAAGTTATATCAATGGCCTCTGGATCTGATGTTAAAAAGAAAAAAAAACAAAAAGAGAACAGATCCAAAACTTGGTTCTTAACTGAGTTGTGCCTTTTGCTTGTGTTCTTGGTGGATGTAGTTGAAAGATTTGCCTGTAGATGAGAAGTGGATTGAAATCTTAAAATTCTGTGTGGAAGAAAGTTTGGGGGGAGGATGAATAGGGATTTTTCACTCCCTTTGGTACAAGAGGAGCTGGGCATTTGTTTTTGGTCTGCTGTGTGGCACTTGAGGCATTTCTCTAAAATAAAGAGCTCATGGTCTTTCCAAGAGCTTCCTGACCATGGAAATCCTTTTCCTCTGTCATGTCATCTTCTTATAAGCTTCTCAGGCAAGCCAAAATTTTAATTTTTCATCACTGTATTCTGTCTTCAAGTAGGTCTTGTAGATCACAGGCCCACCTGTAAACGTTTCAGAAGCCAAATTTGCATTGCCTGTTTATATGCATTGCCTTTAGAGTGCTTTGCAGGCAATAGGGAACACTGATGAAGCAGCCTAATTCTTGATTGTACCTTGTAAATATTGTTAGATTTTGTCAAAATGGGGAATTAATTTCAGCATCTCACCCCTACACTTCAACCTTGCGTTTTCCTGCATGTGCAGGGCTCCCTAGTAAATGTAATCCCAGAGTAAATCTAAGGTAGGAAACACTTTGCCCAGCTTTCCTAAATCCACTGGGTTTAGAGTCTCTGGCTTTTTATGTGAGCACACCTTTCCTTTTTGGGTGTCATAAAGCTTTGAAATTAATTAAAATTCACTGAGTAGTGTTTTCAAGTGCAGTGAAGGAGGCATTTTAAGAAGGGCATGGCTCTGATTACTGCTAGAAGTGTTTTATTTAAAGCAAACTTTCTTGCTGGGGCAGCATTCTGGCCCCTCTCATTTCTGAAGGGGCTGAGCACAGCCTGTCACCTGCAGGGGTGGTGATCACACCTGCTGCTCCTGCTGTCCCTTTGTCCCTTTCTGCAGTTTTCTGCTGAAAGCATAAGGTAAATAATGAAATTCTCCCTGTGCTGTAACATCCTGGGTTGTTTCCAGTTTAAGATTTTAATGGCAAAACCTTTAGGGTTACACATGCTGTTAATCCTCTTGCCCTTGGTAATTTTTTTCTGCAGTTTGAAAATGCTGCCAGTCCTCAGGAGTAATTTTTAGGGGTTTGTGCTGTGGTGTGACTTTTTCATCACTATTTTTAAAAAATGTAGCTCAGCAGTGATGTTCTGCACTGAGACATTGCCCTGAATGAGGCAGAGGGGGATTGCAGGAGTCTTTGTGTTGGTATTGACAGTCCTAAGGGACAAAACTCATGCACTCTGTATAAGCTAAAAGTTAAAGCTGCAGTTTGTTGTAAAGAGCCCTGCTAAGAGCTGCCAGTGCAGCCCAGAGTAGGACAGAGAGATAAAAGGGGGAAGAGAAAGAGCAATGGGATAAAAGGGTGGTGGGGTAAGAGAAGAAGGGAGAGAGGAAGAGGTAATAGAGGTAAGAGAGAGTAAAAGCAAGAGAAGAGAGAGTAAAGAGAGAGAGGGAGAGGGAGGTAAGAGAGGGGAAAGAAGAGAGTGATTTCCCATTTACAATACAATAAATTTCCTGCTATGATGAATATTCTGATTTCCAAAAACCAATCTAACACAAGATACAAATTCTATAGCATTTACATACAGCCTATAAGAATTCTTATATTACCATAGTGTGTTACACTTTAAAAACTACTCTTTAGACCCCAGCAAAATCTTCTCTGACCTTTGGACTTGCTCTCCAGCAGAAGGCATTGTTCTATCAAGAGGGGATTACCCCTAGCTGGCTATCCCATTGTTTCATGGCAATTCAGTAACTAAGGCTTGGTATCTCAAACGTGGCTCTCACTTCAACCTCGTTCATGGTTTCTATATTCCCAGAATCTGAGCATTCACATTTGTAAGATTTTCCTGTTTCATCTTCCCCAACAGGGGATGGAGTGGGAAAGTTCAGAATTGCTGCTGCATCTGTAGCTCTTCCCATCCCTTCCATGGCATTCCCCTGGACAGATATGCCATCTTATGGCATCCTTGGGGCACACAGGATTTTTTTTTTGTCACTTTTCTGCCAATGTAAGGTGCTGTCAGAGCTCTGATGTGGCAGATAAGCCATGCCCTCATCTCATGTCTGCAGAGGGATGACGTGTGATTGCACAAATGGCCATTAAGTGAAAGCATGTGCAGCATGCTCTGTTTATTTCCAGTGTGGTGCGTGCTAGGCATGTCACAAAGTTGGTTTTCATTAGTTGTGTGTAAGGCAGCATTTATTATGCAGCATGAGTTACTGACTCTGCTTTGTGGGAACTTTTCTCAGAGATCCATCTGGGACACAAACACACAATTGCTTACATTTGCTTGTTACCAGATTTTCAAAAGACTGGGACACCCTATAAAAAAAAAGATCGTTATTGCAGGATAAGCTGTGGCTCAAAGTATAAAAAATTAATTACCTTGTTGAAAACCTGTCCCCTGATTTAAATATGAGCTGTATGGAACTTACATTTTTAAAAGGCTTTCCTGTGTCTCCTGGATTTCATGCTTGCTATGCTGAGACAAATGTTTTTCTTGCTGTAACAAATGCAGTTCCATTTCAAGGTGCTCCATGTAATTCCTCTAGAAATGGCATTCACTTATTTAAACTGTGCTTAGGAGAAACACGAGAACAGTACTGCCTTTCTAGATAGCAACTTCTCTGGAGACAGGAATCATCACAGAATTTAGGAAATACTGATGTTTGTGTTTATTAGCAAAGTCTTCAGGGCACAAGCTCTTATTGTGATATTTAAAGGCCTTTAAGATCTAAGTTGACTTATCTGAGAGCTGGATGTAAGCTCCAAGCATAAGGTAAATAATGAAAGGTTAATGCAATCTCAGCTGGAAGAGGCTTCCATCCCTCACCAGCTGTTTACAAAGCAGCATGACACATTATTGCTAACCTACACAGCCCTTGGAAGTGCCTAAAATCAGATTTTACTTTCATGTTTGCTATTCTTAAGCAATAAGTTCATAAGCTTGTAGGAGTCTCCTGCCTGATTCTGGGAAAGAGCGTGGAAGTAGTGAGGTGAGAGACTAAACAATTTGAGGAAAAACAAATGTTTGAGGGCAGGAGCTCCATTTAAGTGCATGGAGCTCCATTTACACCAACTGGTTTTCAAGCACTGCAGTTTTAGGACACCAGTGCTGGTAACTTGGAAAAAATGCTTATGCTTATGTTAGTAAAAGAGAGGCCAGGGGATGTATTCCAGGGGGTGCTTTCCATTATGTGTCAGCCAAATTTGGAGTGAGATCCCTTCCCATTGACTATTTGCTTTTCATGGCAGCTATAACTTTTGTCAACAGCCACTTAGTATTATTACAGGGCCTCTTAAAATTTAAATTAAAATCAAAATTGGCTTTGATGTGAGTGCTGCATGATGCTTTATAGATTTCTGCTGCAGAACAGCCATTACCTGCTCTGTAGCTTTTTTTTTTAAATTGGTAATGATTTATAATTTATTTATAACTTGATACAATTCCCTCTTTCTCTGAAAAAGTACATGGTGTGACTAGGTGACTTTCTCAGGCTGACATGGTCAAACAAACACAGAGTAAGAGAAATGCTGCCACTATTGAACTGTGGTGTCAGTAACTCTCTAGTAACTGGCCTCAAAAAGATCTTTTTTTCCCCTCTTGTGAGCTATTAGCCTTCTCTTTGTAAAATCTCATAAATCATGTGGCTATGGGGAGTGGGAATCTCATTCTTTGATTTTTTTTTTTCTCCTTACAAGCTACTTCTGAGTCATGTTTGCTGTTCCTGACGCAGATCATTGTTGCCCTCTGCCAGCAATAGCACTTGTATGGAACGAGTGACAGTCTCATCTGCCTCCCTGAGCATCAGCAGGAGAGCCATCTTATTTCCATTTCTGAGTATTTGTCTTTAACATTAATCTGTGAAGCAGAAAGAACCCTGCCTGATGGGGCAGCTGACACAGGAAAACCTTTCTACCTTCTTACTTTCCTTTAAAAATCAGGAAAACATGGAAGGCAGTGAGGGAAAAGGTTATGATGATCTGTATTAATGCCCCTTTAATAGCTGTTGTGCTGATGGTAAATGTCTTGCTGCAGTGATTTGCAACATGATTGGATTTGCTGAAGTACACATAGGACAGATTTTCCAAAAATAAATAAGGCTTTGTAGCTGGGACTCAAAAATTTAAATTGTAGTGTCCTGTGGGAGCTGTTTTTCACTTTTTGTGCATCCTCCACAGTCAGTGGCTCCCCTCACCACCATGGTGCAGAAATCCTCACCCAGTAGATGGAAACTATTGGGGTTTGTAGCCCTGATTTCCCCCAAATGGCATTTCAGGGGTGTTCAGGTGCTCCTCAGCTGCTGTGGGGATTGTCTCAAGAAATCAGTTCTGTGTCTGATCTGCTGCCAGCTGAATGAAGGATTTTGGGTGGAAAACCAATGGGACACATCCCCCAAATTCCTGGCAGAGCCTGGTGGCCCCTGAGCACTTGCAGGAACCACATCCCCTATGCACCACATGAACATTGAGCCTTTGCCAGCAGCCTGGATCCTTTTAAAGGATGCACCCAAAATATCCAGCTTGAACCCTCCCAAGCCCAAGTCTGGGGGTGAGGGTGTTCCACTGCCTGTGGAACACAAAGGGAGCTCCCAGTGGGATGTTCCCAGTGTGCTGGGAGCAAGGGGCTCACCTGGGGCAGCTCTGAAGGTCTTGCCCTCTTCTGCACCACCTCAAACTCACAATGAAAACCTCCACTGTGAATTTTGAGGGGTTTGTTTCTCCCACTCAGCTGCATGGACTGGAGAGTACAAGATTCTTATCCTTACTTAGAAGTGATCCTGTTTTCTTCTGATCTGACTATCTTGCAAAGCCAGCAAGTATTTGGACTCATTCTCCTAAACATGGAAAATATGTGAGATTTGAATTTTCTGTGCTGAGCTGTGGCTTTCTTAAATAAAAGCTTATGATTTATGCATATAGCAGTGCAATCAGTTCTAACAGTATTCTTATTTTGCACATCTGATCTTTATCTATGAGTAACTTCTGAAGCATTTGACAAAAATATATTTTGTAATATATGAGAACTTAAAAAAAAAAAAAAAAGAAATAAATACCCAATGAATTACCAGGCAGTTCAGTGGATGTCTCTCAGGGAAGAATAGAGATGTTAGTAATTTTCCCTCTTTGCTTCTCCAGTTATGAAAGGAGATTGAAGGTTGAGCCTGACCCAAAGCAGAATGAAACTAGAAGTCTCTTTTCCCCTGAGAGCTCAGGGTGACCAGGATCAGAGATCAGGGCTCAGTGTAAACTGGACAATGCTGAGTAAGTTGTTAAGTGTCTGAGATTAACATTGATATTTGTCCAGCATGTATCTCAAAGTCAATAAAAGTCATATAAAACTTGCCTCTATATAGATATGATAGCCATAAAAGAGGGTGTAGTTTATTAGGATGAGGCAGTAAAAAATGTTTGTCTAAAGACAAAATTTAAAAAAATCTCTTGTGACATGGGGTATGTTTAGTGCTTCTCCTTGGCTTTCAAGCAATGCCAAATGCTGAGTTTATACTGGACTGTAAGTTTGTATAGACCTGCCTGGAATCAAAATAGCCTTATTTATTTAAACTTGGAGTTTCTTTCAGATTTGGGCTTGACTGGCACATATTATTCCTGAGACCAGCTTTTTCCTTCCAGCTGAAGCACACAGTTAAACACAGGACAAGGTTTTGAAATGTTTCCTTTGCCTTTAGTGTTTTCCTTGTTTCCCTGAGGTCCATGTTCAATTTTATATAATATGAGAATCTTTCCCAGTACATTTCCTGCAGGGTATTGAAGCTTCACAACTTTGCCCAGCTGCAGCTCCTGCTCACATTTCCTGCAGGACTGCCAGTGGCCACTGCCTACCTCAGAATTCTCTCAGCTCTGTTCTCTCCTAGGTCTTTGTGACTTCTGAATCATTCCGTAACTTTTTCAAACTACATAACATTCCATATTGAAGATGACATTATGCATTAAATTCTGGCATATGGTTATTATTTATCACCTTATTTTGGGCTGTGTTGCCCAATGCCCTCTATTTTGGGTGTTTTCATGTTGCAATCATTCATCTATCCACTGAAATGTAAAAATGTAAATGAAATGCAGCCTTTGTGGCTTTTTAGAAACCTGGAGAAATTAATGTAGGTTTCTTACTATACAGAGATGCCCAAGAAATATTAGGTGGAGCAATATTAAGTAACCTAGCTCAGCTACCTCCATCTGAATTCAAAGTGTTAATTATTATTTTTTTTCTTCAGGTGATGGCTGCTCAAAGTGACTTTTGTGTAAGGAAATGTTACTTTTCTGGGGAGCAATTTTAATTTGAGTTAGAAGATTTAAACTTGTTGAGAACTCACATTTTCCAAGCATACACATCCAGGGCTCTGTGGCTCTCTCTTCTAAGTCAGACTAATTTCCTAACAGACCAAGGAACAGAGCATGCTGATTTTATCTTTACCAGTGCTGATTTGGAACATCTTTTCACTGAGGTTTGGTCTGTGTTTCATTAATCTGACATTTTGTGTTTCTGCTGACAATGGTCTTAACCCTAAAACAGGACAGGAGCAGCACAAAAATCTGCAGCACACCCTGGGGCAGAGTGTTAGTTTTGGATTGTCCAACCAAGAGGAGCAGCCTGTTACCTGTCAGAGTGTCCTGTCATCTGCTGTAAATGGGAAACTGCACCTGAACTAATGCAAATGGGAAACTACATATCTTGGGTTGCAGTACAGGATGTGACCAGAAATGTGTATTCTGTCCCCATCTGTTGAGCCAGGTGGGGCAGTGACCCTGATCTCCTGGCACATATTATCTGCTCATGGGCCAGCTTTAACCCAGCTGGGCAATCATCTTTATCTTTCCCACAGCCCATCCTCCCTCCAGGAAGATATCATCTGCTGCTGGCCCATTCAGTCCCACTGCATGGCTGATAAAATTCCATCATCCCACTGGGAGATGCTCCAGCCAGGGGAGCAGCCAAGCCTTTCCTACCCAGATAAAAACTGAGATTTTGGACACCAAGGAACCTTCTTTCCACTGCATTCCAGAGGAAAGCCAGACCTTTGCACATCATCCCTGCACCTTCAGAGGAAACTGCACCTTCTCCAGGAGCACTGCTCCAGCTGAACCACATCTGCCCCTGCAGGAGGATGCAGCCACCATTGAATGGGACTGTGCCAACACCCTGACTGACTGACGGGTGTCAGCTTGGATTCTGACTCTGGCAGGGTTTGGGATTGTTCTTTGTAATACTGTATTTCTATTTTAATTTTCCTAGTAAAGAACTGTTATTTCTATTTCCATATCTTTGCCCGAGAGCCCCTTAATTTCAAAATTATAATAATAATTTGGAGGGAGGGGGTTTACATTCTCCATTTCAAAGAGAAGCTTCTGCCTTTATTGGCAGACACCTGCCCTTCAAACCAGGACACTGCACCTTAATTAAATGCAAATGGGGAACTGCACCTTGCTCAGATAACTTGACTTGTCTCATGGAACTCTTCTCACCCAGTGTTTATGAAGTGTAATGTCCTTTCTTTTTACTTGTTCTAAGACACAATTGCAACAAGGCCACGAGTTCTTGAATGTGTAGGAGCTGTGTGCTTCCTGCAGGACTGCTCATCAAACAACCACATGGCTGCAACTATTCTGCAGAAGGAATTTCCTGACTGGTGATAAATTAATCTCAGTGCTGGAGTTATTCATGAGCATAAAAGATATAAGCAATACTGATCTGGAAATAATTGGTTTTATATTTTATATTGGAGAAATATCAGGAAACCTGATTTGGTGCATCAAAGATCTAGTTACCTTACAAATTGCAACATGCATTTTGATTTTTCAGCACTCTTATTTGTGCCAATGAATCTGTGAATTACCAAGTGCCACAGCTTTTACTGCACAGCACAACTTTGAGCAGAAAGAAATTGCTATATGAAAGTTATGATTGCCCATGTCGTGTTATTCAGATTATTTTGCACTGACTATTACACAAAATATTCACATATACAGGGCTAAAGCTGGGTTTGCAGCAGAAACATTTCTAACACGAATGCCTTTGCAGTGCTGAGAACTTTACATGCCAAGAGAAAAAACATGTGTTCCTCCACCTATGCTACACTTCCCTGATAATGTTTCAAAGTGCAAAATCTCATACTTACAGAGACTTCTGGGTTGTTTCCAATGATTAAAAAGATTTATTTAGTAGTTGTATTTGGTAGGGTAGCTTTTCTTGACCTGCTGTTTTGTTTTATTTTCTTAGTATGGATGGTCTCAGCACCCACAATCTGTGCCTATGCTGCTCTTACTGATGCCTGACTTTTTTTTTTTTTTTTTTTTTTTTATGCACATCACAGGTAAACAGTGGCTGTGGTTTCCATCAGAAGAAGCTCCTTTGGGCTCTGATGCTCCACTAGTAGAGCCTGTTTGCCCTGAAATTCTCTTGCCATCTCTACTGAGCAGCTGTAATGATATGAAGCTGTGCTTTACTTCACTGAAATCTTGCATGTATTGTCCAAATTCTGTGACTAATGGTTTCCATCTCTTTAACAAAGTTCTTTCTATAAAATCCCAAGTCCATGTTGAAATGAGATGAAAAGCATGAGTACCCCTGAGACCATCTTTCTTCTTACAGGCAGAATTGTGAAGCACTTTGGAGGGCTCTGGGCAAGAGTTTTTCTGTCAGGCTTTTGTGTGCTCCTACCTGGCCAACCTGCCACTGCTCAGCACCTGAGGGATGTTAGAACTCTTTTAACTTGTGTGAGGTCCTCTGTCATTTTTCTCACAGCTGTTGCCCAGGTCATGGCTTCATTTCCAGTGGGGACTCATCAGGTGTTTGGAAGGAGCTCTGAAGCTGCTGTTTGTCCAAGGGCTGACCAAGACTGGCTGACAGGATTTACACTGATGCTGGGGCTTTGAGAGCACTGGCTCAGCTGCTTGCTGCAAATCAGTCACAGGAGGGGATCTTTCTGGAGGGCTTTCTGTCCTTCCTGGGGTGTTGTGACTTGGGAATCTCTGGGAATCTGCAAGGCACAGAGTGACCCTGTTGGGAGGGGAAGGTTGGTCGTGTCCCTGCTCCCTCTGACAGCCCAGCTCTGATATTTTTTCAGTCTTATCTCTCTGCTCTGACTCATCTTCTTTTCCTCTCACAGAGCCTCCCAGGCAGAGCATGAACTGTGTAGGATTGGAACTTAAATTGAGGCACTCCAGCAATGCAGTGCACTCATTTATTTTATTGCAGCTCACCCTACTGGTAAACAGGCTTTGTGTAGAGATGTGCACCCCATTTCCCACAGCACTGGTCCTGCAGGGGAGGAAATGTGTGAGATGTGATCACCTCCAGCACAACCCAGTGTCAGAGCAGGGCAGCATCACACGAGACCCTGTGCTTAGGGAAGGGCAAATATCACAGGGATCTATTTTCTGTTGTTTGTTATTTCATTAAATCTCATTCTGTATTCATTGTAACTTGATTTCTGTATTCATTATACACAGGATTTTGGAGTATTTTGCTCCATTTCTTTAATGTTAATGGACAGGAGCAAATTAACTTGGGTTGATTGTTCAAATAATCACAACAGTGAGATGTTTCAAGATTGTCCCCTGCCTCCTCATACTTTTAATGCTTCATATGCAGACAATTATATACTAAAGCATCTGGGGACCAGAACTTGACATGGTAAAATATGTCTATAAAGAATCTCATGTGTGGAACTCCTTAAACTTAAAATAAGAAAAAAGCACCTTTATTAATAACTGCGACTCTGTAAGAGTTACAGAATAAAAATTCCAATTATGTTGGTAGTCTCTAGTGATTTGTACCAGTGTTTAACTATTTGATCTACACAGATTTGGAAAAACCTTATGTGTGCTGATGCACATTGTTTTGCAAAAGCATAAATACATAATTTTTTGCTCTAAATTTTATTTGCATTAAAGGAAATCTCATCTGAAATCTCATTATTAAATGGAATGATAATGAACTATTTAGGGTTTGATTTTTCCATCAGCTAATGTTCAGGGGACCACATATAAGATCTATCTTTGTAAAGTTATATTGTGCAGTGACTGAGAACTAGTAAAGAACATTTTCTTTCCTGTATTGCAGGCATTTAACAGTGCTACCCCAAAAAGTTCTCCACCTACTTCTCAGTCCAGAAAATTCCAAGTCCATAAGAGTGGAGGGTTTGGTTGTTAGCCAGGTGTGCTGCTGTGCTGTACAATTACACCACTGAACCCAAATCCCACCGTGCCTCCTATTGCACACAGATTCCACTAGATGTCACCTGGTGTCGTGCTGAAGGAGAAGGGCTGTGCTGCACAGCAATCAACTCTTGCAGGTTTATTCAGTGGCTGGCTGCATGTGCTTTCCAGGGAGAAAATAACAAGTGCAGAAGTATCAAAGCTGAGAAAATGTCTGTATCACATCAGGGCAGCTGAATTTAGCAGTTGTCAGAGCTGTTCTTTTTTCTAGGGATTAACCCTTGGCTGCCAGTTTAGACCAGGTATGTTGACCATGTTGATTGAAGCATTTTTTCTCAGCACTGAGAATAAATCTCCCAGAGTTCTTGCTCTTGTTTCCTTTCCTGCACTCACTCACCTAGCATCACTTTTCTTAATTTTTGTCTTCTCTTCAGGTTTTTTCCCCTCTCACCCTTGCATCAATTATTTCCTACAAGGGCATGTTACATAGGAGCTCTGAGGATGTGCCCAGACACAGGGAAAGCAGTGAAATATAAAGAGGTTTTTGTTAACCCTGAGGAGAGCACAAAGTGGATGTGGCTGCTCCTCATCCTCACTGCTGTTTGAGTGGGTTTAGCACAGAAATAATGGCTCAATGTTCTTGAGCTAAGCTTCTCACTTAGTTCAGCCATGGTTGTTTCCAGAGAAGGGTCCTGATTCTCTAATTACATCTCACTTGGTGGTTTTGAGAAATTCTGTTGGGAACTTCCTTGCTGTATATTTAAAAATAACCTCATAAAAAGATTGATTTTTTTTTGTGCAACAGAGTTCTTCTCACAGGGATGCAGAGAACAGTGTTCACAGCATCAGCTTTGCAGTAGGTCAAAACAACCAGTAAGTTGCCTGCAGATATGGAGGTGATGGAGTGGTTTTTGTTTCTGGGTAGAAGTTGCATTGCTTGCTAATAGTCATTGTGTGAGGAATTGGAATGATTTCTGCATTTATGGCTTTAGGTTTTATCAGTAAAGCTGGACAACTCTGACATGGTGACCCATTTCTGCAAACTCTATTAACCATGGCCCTGCTGAGTGGGAACAGGCTGGAGTCTAGATAGCTCTTCTGGAACCCTGACCTCAGCTGTACTCTGTGACCTTTCTGTTCCTGTTTCCTTCCCAAAAGCTGCCGTGTCACGGTGTGAGCCATCCCAGCAGGAGAGGAAATCATCCCACGAGAAGTTTGGGCTGCTTCTTCCAGCAACTCCCACCCCACCCTTTCAGCCAGGCTTCCCAGAGGTGTGCTGGGGTTTGGCTTCCAGGCACAGAGCCCTGAGCTCTCTGCATGAAACTTCCACACAGCTCAGCTGGGAACAGAGCTCCTTGCACCCCACAGCTGAGTTCTCCTTTGGGAGATGCCAGCTCTTCATCTTGTCATGGTTCAGAGTCAAATTGTTGATTAAAGTGTCATAAAGATTAAAGGGCCATGTCAGAATGTGTGTCTGGGTTAGTCCAGGGCTCCCCTTCCCTCCAAATGTTTGTTCCAGCACCTGGAGAGTTCCTGGCTGGACTTAGGGCTTTGTTTGAACACCCAGAGGGTGTCCACACTTTCCTCAGACTGGCAGAAACAAGGAGCATGTTCCCAAACTCATGGCTGGACAAATTCTGTTCAAAATTGAGTCTCCTCTCTGTATCTAAAGCTGCCTTCTTGACCTCCATGGTTGACAAACCATTTACCACACTTAATACATTACAGACTTTTTCCATAGGTGGCTCAGAAATCATGGGTTACTGAGTTATTAGTGTTATGCAGATAGTGTTTATCTTATTTTATTTTTAAAGTTAGCCCTCTAATAGCAGAAACCTTCTGGCCACAGTGACTTGAAAAAAAACCCCAAACCCCTTGTGACTCCAGCAATGTTGAGTTTGTAGGCAGCTGCTGCTGCCACTTCAGTGCCTTGTCACAAACTTTGAAGAGAAACATTGCTAATCTGCTCTGTTTCTTTCTCAGCACAAGACTAGAGTGGTCCTGAAAGGTTTACATTTCTACATTTCATGCTCTACTCAAGCTATTTTTAACTTGATTAGTGAAAGGGACCATGTGAGAGCAGGTCACTGAACGAGTTTAGATAAGTGCTTTAAGGCTGTGTGGTGCTTGAAGAAATTGAAGGGAAATGCTCAGTAGAATGTAAATGTTGATCATCTTTGGGGTCTTTCAAGAGGGTAATTTCTGGGGATGTTTTGAGAAATAGGGGGAATGTGTTTATTTCCAAAATAGGCACATTGTTTCTTGATTGATGTAAATCCCCTTTAAGGACTAAAACTTTTGAGGCTTTATCTACCCAAACACAGTGAGGGGATAACCTCAAGTCCCCTCTGACTTTGCTTCTGAGCATCCAAGACAAGTTTTAATCATCCAATGAACACTAAGCACGAACTTGTTTTTCAATTTCTGCCTCTGATTAATGACTAAAGATTTAATTTCAGAAAGCTTCATCTGTAGACATTACGCATTCTCATACAACCAACTCATGCCTATGAATGGAAGATGAGAGCATCTAATTTTTCCATGTTCTATCTGTTTTTTCTTTTCAAACTCATTTCACAACCATAAGTAAGGTGACATGTGAAAAGCCTGTTGCTTCAGAGTGTGGGCAGGCATGGGTGGCACTGAGGAGTCTGCGGTGGTGAATTTGAACTGTTCATCACCATCTCAGCCTTAGTTTCCTTCCTGTCTCACTGCTCATAATAATGCAATGTTTCCATGGCTGGCCTGTTCAATACATGGGGGAGGTTTGTACTATGCCATGCCATATTTTTATTGAGGATAATATTAAAAGTATCTGGTTTGGGTAATGAAGTTTTCTAAATCACAAAGGTTAAAGCTAGTCTTCTAAATACACACTCAGGGTCTGCTGGACTCCTTCCATAAAGAAAACTGCAACAGAGAGAAGTTAATTCACTTCAAAATTGCACCTGGTTCAAAAGGTTCAGCTAGGATTTGGATTTTAAAAACCTGGGATACGAATCCCTTTCCATAAGGATGTGTACACTGTTTTCTGGGCTTCATCAGAACTTCTGTGAATTGGGTCTTGAGCCTTTTTGGCTGTTGTTTCCCTCATCTGATAACCAATATTGATCTGGAATAGAGGCTGATTCATTCCAAAAGCCTACCTGAAGATGGTACAGTGTTTTGTTTTTTCCACTGGAACATTAACAAATAATGAGAATATTTTTTCAGGAGTAAGGTAGAAGACTTAAAGAAAAGTCTGAGTCACTGCTGTCAAATCTCAAAGCTTTTCCATGTACTGCATCCTGTTTTCCTGCACTGCTGCTGCCCAACCTCATTCAACCCTTTCTTTTAGAGACACTGAACGGAACAGCAAATTTCCATCCCTAAGAGGGAAAGTGAAATCTAGCTTAAAATAAAGACCCAGCCCACATCTGTGAAACCAATGTGTGATGCTGGGGCTGTTCCTGAGCATGAGTGGGGGGAGATGAGGGCACCCACAGCTCAGAGTCCTTTGATCTGTGTGTTCTGAATCACCCAGGCCCATCAGATAAAAATAAAAGTCCATTCTTCCCTCCTCAGAAACTCTGGTCTGTCCTAACTGTGTGATACAAATTGGTGAAATTGCTATGGCAGTCTCCTCTGCTAGCAACAAGCCATTCAAAAATAAAAATCCTAACTACCCATGCTATGAAATATTATTTTAGTCAGAAATTTCATATGTTTGGCTAAACCATAGCAAAGCTGTGAAACCTCAGGGGGAGCAAAGGAAGATGAGGGCCATAATAATTTAAAGGATTTACAAAGTTAAAAGAATAATGTTGCTTGATATTTCAAAGTTCTCTTTTACCTTCTGTGAGCTGGAAGTTCTGCAAACAGAGACATTTGGTCCCTGTAAATTGTGTCAGAGCAAACAGGGTGATGCACCTTGTGTGGGAGGCACTGTTGTTATTCCTGCTTCACAGCAATTAGATTTATTCCTGGTGATCCTGGAAAATTAATTCATGCAAGAATGCCAGCTGGAGACTGGTTTTATGTTGTTCCAGGAGCATTCAGGTTTTGCAGTCAGACTCTCTCAGGAGCACATAAAATAAAAATAGCAATGCAAGGTCCTTTCTTCTGCATTTATTAGCCTGGAAAGGAAGATGTAATTTGGAATGGCTTCCAGCTACTGCAGTAGGAGATAGTGGAGGTTGGCATTTTTCTGTGTCCCTTCCAGCTGTTCTGCATCTGACACTGATTTTGGTTCTCCCCTGGAGGTCCTGAAGTCCCCAAAATGTGGCAATAAAAACATGGTCTGTTCTCAGCACGAGGTGACATCTCTGAGTTTAGAGCTTCTCCCTTTGGTACAGAACAGAGTGGGGCTCACAAAGCTCATGTTATTCTGGAAAAATGGAAAAATTTCCAGGGTGAGATAAAATCTTGTACTGCCACCCATGTGATACCAGTGTCTCATGATGGGAACTCATGAACCCATGGGCATTCTTTGACTTATTTTCCTTATAAGCTCTAATGTCACAAGGTCTCAAACACTTGAGTTTTGGGAGTGCTCTTGTTCTTAGTTACACAATTCAAATATAATTACAACTTTTCTTTTTGGGGGTTGTAAGGATGGGTCTGTGTAAGTCAGTATGACCTGCTCCAGGTAACTCCCATTATTCTTGTGTAAAATGGGCAAAAAAGAGAAGTGGTGGAGGTAAAAATTAGAATTTGAATATGGAGATGAGAAGTAGCAGCACAGTGAGACTGAAAGGAATTTTGTGTTTCAATATTTCAGTAACTACAATGGAAAAATCCCTTCAAACAAGATGTAAAACCACTCTGAATCTTTGTTTCAACTGTATTTTAATGAATAGTTAGTTATTATTCAATAAATTAAACAACAAAGATTATACATACATGCCTGTTGAATACAAACATAATAAAAATACAACTTATATAATTCTGATATAATTTAATAGATTTTGAGACATGTCAACTTAGAATATATTTACATAGCACAACAGCATTGTGGAACTCACACTCACACTTATTATCCCTTCACAGATTTTTTTTTTTAAGAGAAGTCAGTCATGTCTTGGCATTTTCTTGTAATGTCCACAATTGTCAGTCATCCTGGCTTTTCTCCTGAACTCCATAATCTTTTCCCAAGGCTCAGCTCGTGAGTCCTGCCCTTGCTAACAACCAGCAGTTCTCTGGGATCTGGGACACAGTTCAGTGCTCACAGTGCAGGTGAACATCATTTTCCATGCCCTGCCTTGGCTCCATGGCCTCTGGGAGGAGGGGATTTTCTCCCTGTGCTGCTCTCCCTTATGGCAGCTCACCAGCTTTTATCCTGCACCCATTGCCTGTGGAGCTGTTTGCATCTTCCTCATTCTCCTCCTCCCAGAACAGGGATTTTCCTTGGCAAGATCCAGCCCCCATGGAGGATCTCTTCACAGGATATTGGACAGAGTCTGCTTGGCTCTTCGTGCTTCAGACACTTTATTTTGAAGTGTTGGTTTGCAGCTGGTTTAAAAGGTTCAGGTAGGATTTGGATTTTAAAAATCTGGGGTATGAATCCCTTTCCATAAGGATGTACACTGTTTTCTGGGCTTCATCAAAACTTGTGTGAGTTGGGTCTTGAGCCTTTCTGGCTGTTGCTTCCCTCATCTGATAGTCAATATTGATCTGGAATGGGAAAAAAAGAATAAATGCTGTTAAAAACTTAACTTTAAATGTAGTCTCTTTCTAGATCTCTTTGTCAATACCTGCATTTGCAGCCTTACAACTCTATCATAGTTCAATGTCAGAATGGTAAATTGGGGGGAAATCAAATACCTGCATTCAGTTAGGCACAGAAATTGTTCACTATAGAAATGTAATTTGTTCTGGAGTCAGAATGAATACAACTCAACTTTGAGGAGCAGCCTCCAGTTACCAAGAGAAACCTTGTGTTGAGTGTCTCCAGCTTAAATATGATCAAAGTTAAGAACTTTGACTTTTTCAGAATGCTGACTTATTTTAAAAGGCAAGAAATGTTCTGTGGTGCTTCCAGCAGCAAACAGGAAGAATCTCCAAATGCCATCAGCAATTCAATATATATTATACCTACTTAATATACATATATATATAAAACATATTCTTATATATTATACCTGCTTAATATGCATATATTATAGACAAAATATAGTGTTATATATATTATACCTGCTTAATATACATATATTATATATAGAACATATTCTTATATATTATACCTGCTTAATATGCATATATTATATATAAAATATAGTGTTATATATATTATACCTGCTTAATATACATATATTCATATACATACCTGCTTAATGGCATCTGACTGAACAAACTCAGCATAAATCCTCTCTGCTTTGCCATGTAAGTGGTCAGACTTGGTTTTCTTGTAGTCCTCACAGGCCAGCCAGAACTCGATGTTTTCCTCGCTGAACTCGGACTTCAGGAACTCCCGAAAGACACCTTGACCACCTAAATAAAAATAAATCATTTACTGCATGGTACTTGTGACCAGCAAGGAGGAAATAAAGAGCAGGAGTTGTATTGAAATCTCATGTAAAATCTTGCCAAAATACACTGTTCTTCCCTTCTTCAACACACTGCAGATATTCTGATATTGAGGCTGAGGGGAGTCTTTCTAACTATATTCTGTATTTTTAGATCTAGACTCTGGGTCCTGATCCTATAACAATAGATTCTAGTCCTTCCTAAGTGGACAGAAAATTCCAGATTAAACAGATGTACTATCCAAGGATTGAAGACTGATCAAAATGAGCTATTTTGGGGGTTAATTGCTATACTGAAAATGGAAAAAGAGCCCAAAACCCAACTTGGAAGCCAAGCTGTGGCAGTGTCCATGTAACACTAGAGCTGTAAAAAGCTGAGGTGGAGCTGCCCATTGTCTGGCAGTGTTTATACAATGCTGCAGCTTTGCCTATTTGGTGAGATTAGATAAAACATTGTCCTCAGAGCAAGAACAAAGTCATACTGAAGTAACAGACTTACTTTGGCTGGCCAGGAGCTTTTCCAAAGACTGTGACCACTGAATAACTTCCTCTGCAGAAAGCCTAAGGGGACAAGAAAAAGAAAAGGTTGAGGCAAGAAACCATGGGGTTTTGTTTGTATGTCTGAAGGAGACAAATTTTATAATTTATTATTATATTCCAGGAATATGTGCCAGGCATTTTATTAAATTTGCAGCTTTGTCATAATCTGAGATCCTGGAGACAGCTCACATTGAGAAAAATAGTCAGAGATGGAATAAATATGGAGCTATGATGTTATCTTGAATTCTGCTCCCAGGAAAGGAGTCTTCTACTGTGACTATGATAGAATTATTTTGTACCTGTACTTCTGTTTCCACATTTTTGCAATAAGAGTGGTAATACCCCTACTCCTCATGTAAGTGAGAAGTATTTTTTCCTGTAAAACTTTAGAGAGCAGTTACAATATCCTTTTGATAAAAAATGGGTTTAACTGAAGTGTCTTCTCCCTCATTGTTTGATGCAAACATATCAAACCACTAATTAAAAATCCTTAACTCCATGAGTGCTTTCTAATTACTGATGTTCACCTCTTTTTTGGAAATTCTAGATCTTTTTATGATATTTGTTGTTCTGGAAGTAGTTTAGAAATGAAGTAACTTGTAATTAGTAATTAATTAGTAATTAGAAATGAAGTGCTCTAGCTATGATTGTATTTTATAACTTGGTGTGTTTCTGTACTTACATGACATTTCTGGAGTTGGAAGTCTTGATCCCAGATTCAATATGTGGCACCATGCACTTCAAATAACTTTTGAGATCTGCACCACTGAAACAATGAACAGACATTTTTAATCCATTAGAACTGCAGTTACGTTTCTATTTAAATTTTCTTCAAATTTTCAAACAGGGGCTGCTCCATCCTATATGGAAGTCTGGGAAGTTACATATCCAAGTAATTTTTTTAAAAAGACTGAGTCCCCCACTGCATCCAAATTCTATTTCTGGTTACTTTAGGTAATCAATTAATTGGTATGCCCCAGCTCAAGCTTTTTCAAATGATATTGCAGTGCTGGGCTTGGAGCAGGTTTTGCTCATTTAGTGCTAACTCCCAATCTCCAAGGTTAGCAGAGAGCTGCTTTCACTTCCAACACATTCAATTTTACAGTGAGCTGGATATACTTACAAAGCCTTCTGCTTCTTTTTATGGACTTTGCCTTCTGCAAGCTTGCAGTCTTCTTTTCCATTTAACTCAGTCATGTTGCTGTGGGAGAAGAAGAGCCCTGGCATTTTCCCTGGGCAGGCTGCAGCCCTGAGTGAGCTGCCTGCCTCTGCTGCTGCCTTTTATTGGCTCTGGGAGCAGAGCTGTTTATCGAGCCTGCTCATCACAGACTCTGGAAGTTCCCCTTTCAGGGCTCAGTGACGTGAGTCTTTTTGAGAAAGAAAACAGACAGCGGTGTCTCGTGGTTGAGGTTAAACCAGAAGATTTGGGGTTGTTGTGTGTGACTCTGTATATCTGTTACCAAAAAAAAAAAAAAAACCTCCAGAACTTTGAATTCTTGTCCCTTTCTGATAGGTACTTGCAAGTCAGAAGGGTAATTTGTTTTGATCAACAGAGCTGCAAATACTGCAGTTTTTTCTTGGCTAAATTCACTTGTTGCATGCTTGTCTTGCAATTTCATACTTTCCAGTTGGTTAGGTGGGCTCAGCAGAAGAAAAGGAAAAGATACCCCTGTAATAAAGTTCCATATACAACAACCTATTTGCAAGTCCCCTGCTGCTCTTCAAACTGGAGCATTAGACAGGTTTGTTTAGATGTGCTGTGTGAAAATATTTAAAGTGGTTTTCTCAGGAAGGGGTTTTGAAGCAACAAGAACCTAGTTAATTTGGTTGAATTTCTGCAAGTTGGATTTTTTGGAAGCACAATGCCATATTTCAGGAATACCTCCCTAATTATAAGTGAATTGGCATATATAAATATTAATTAGTATAGGGCTGTTGTTATAAACACAGAGTTAATATTGCAAGTTGTTTGGAGGAGGTGTGAGTTCCACTGAGAGCAAACAGCCATGGATATAAAGCAAGACAATGAATTAAGTGTAACTATTTATCTGTGATTTAGATACTGAAATGCCTAATCTAGCCCCAGAGCATCCCAGTTGCTGCTTGTTTGCTTGGGCTCATTTTTTCTGTGATGTTTCAAAGCTGTTGGCTTGCTGTGTTTTTTTTCTCTGCCGAATAACGTGTGCAGCTCTGATTATGAGCAAATATCTGGTGGGTGATGTGTGCAGGGCTGCACATGACGGTGGTAGGTGCTGACACATCCCCAGCTTCCTCAGGAGCTGTGATGCAAAGGGCTGGGAGCCAGAGCTGCCTGCAGACAGATGAGCAGGGCCAGGCTGCCAGCAGTGGGGTGCTTGGGACCACAGCAGGCTGGCAGTGACACAGATGGAAATGTTTATCTCCTCTCTATCTCTGAGCACTGCCCTTTGTGCAGGGACAGAGGCTGCTCCTGCCCCTGAGCAGAAGGAAGGAAGGGATGATATCAGTGCTGGGTTTGTTCTGTGTCTGACAGGCTGGGTTTGGACGTTCTGCCCCCCAGCATCTCATCCCATTCCCTCAGTCAGGAGCTGGGACGGTCAGAGAGATGCTGCATCCAAACCCTTCTCAGAGGGGAAAAAGCAACAGGGAAAACCATCTCCTTGAACTCTGTAGCCTAAAAGTGGGGCAGTGTCTTGAACTTACTGCAGAATCCACCAGTGAAGTCCTCTGAGTGTCAGGGAAGTGTTGATTCCTTGAAGAATAGGATGGTTTGCTTTTTCCTACCTGTTATCAGTGGTGGGCTGTTGGCAGTCCATTTACAAGATGAGGAATGCCTTTTCACCATTGAAAGTGAAATTACTGTCCTTACCTTTGGCATTTGTTAAACACTTCAATGCATGTAACAGGGGTTGAGTCAGACCTTCCTGTAGAAAGGAATTCCTACTGATTCTCATTGTGCTTCACCTTCTTGCAATAAATATTCTCTTGAGTAAAGAAAAAATAGTACTCTTGTCATTTTCATCAGGGTAATGCTGCTGTCCCATAGCATTTGAATTGTTTCTAGGTCCCACAATACTTGAATTGCTTTCCAGGTTCTTTATTTGCTTCTGGGATCTTGATACTACTGGACTCAGATGCAGTTAAAAGTGAAGTAGGAATAGGTGGAATACTATGCTGTGAGTGAGAAAAAAGCTGTGCCTACCAAGCAGACCACCTGGAATTAGCTGATGTTCTTATGTCCTGCTGTTCTCATATCCTGAATTAATATTGCTCCTAACACACTGGGGAATCCTCTGCAGTGTTCCACATCACTAAAACCCAATCTCTTCATTACTACAGGTGCTCCTTATCCCTGGACAAAAAAAGAAACCCCCAAACAAACAAAAAACAAAACAAAACAAAACAAAAATTAAAAAATAAAAAAAAAAAAAAAAAAACAGGGCTGCCTCTCTGTTTCCCCCTGAGCCAGATTTGTTTGTAAACTTGTGTAATGATCCATGCAAGAGGGCACATGTAGAAATCTACAAATGCAGAGAGAAGTCTGGGAGCTGTGAGTGCCTGATTTGGAGAAGGGATGAACATTTGGCACATAAACTCCTAGCTCAGGGTCATAGGAAGTGTAAAGGCAAAGCAAAGCCCCAATACCCTCCTGTCTTCCTGCAAACACTGCTCAGACTCTGAAAAAGCAAAGCCTGCTGTGTTCATTAGCAGATATATCAACGTTGGGACTGACTATCAGGCATGGTTTTTCTCCACTGTGGACAAATCCTTTCTTCCTCTGAGGAACTCTGATCTTCTTCACTCTGATTCACTCTTTCTGTGCAAGCCTACTCATCTTTAAGGTTTTACTTGTTGAGCCCAGTGCAAGTTTCCCAGTCTTAACAATGGGAAAAACTGTGTATGAGACTCTGTGTGTACAACTGAAGTGAGAGGGAAAAAAGGAACTGTGAGATTCCTAGGGCTGGCAAGAATTTTATTTTTTTTTATTCTGCTTTTACAGGCCACAGAAAACCAGGGAGAAACCTGCATGGAGTTTCCTAAGTTAAAAATTCTCTGCTAACTCCAACTTTGGTTATTATAAGGATTTCTGCTTTATGAAAGAGCTGGACCAGGTCCCACATGTGGATTAAGTGTTGGTTCCCTACAGTTTTCATGACTCTGTTGTCCTGAATACTCTGACTTGACATTTCTAGTGACATAATTGCTACTTATTTTCACCTTTATACATTAAAATGCTTCAAACCCATACATATTCACCCATATTCAGGGTCACTATCCTTGTTTCATGCAGACAGAAATGTCTGGTGGGATTGTACATGACACCATGAGGAACAGTCATGCCCTAACTCAGCAGAAAACTTTCCACAGAACTTCTTCCCTCCGAATTTTCTGGATTTCTTTCAGTTTCATCATGGCTGGTAACAGACTTGCCTTTTTCATCTCCCACAGCCTTAATCTACCAATATAATACTTTTCCCTATTTCATGCATGATGGCCAATTGCTGCTTGAAATACTTTCTCAATAATAAGAAAAGAGAATAGTTATTACAGGAAATTGCCAAAAATATATCTTAAGCCTTACAGTTTTAGGGCTTATTAGAATAATCCCATTATTTCATACAAAACCCTTTGTTTCAAGATTGGCATTGTCTTAGTTGATTCTGTCCAGTAGAAGGACAGAGAAAAATTTTTTGCAGGGACAGCAGCATGGCTGGCTGTCACCAGCTGGTTTCTACTGTTTTCCAGATCTCTTGTAGGTTTTTTGAGAAATTAATCCAATTTTATGTGCAGAGAGGATGCTTATAAATACTTGCTAATATTCAACCTGTTTCTCAATTAATTGTTTTGCAATTCATCACTTTCTCTTCTTTCTGGAGAGCACTTTGTGGAGTACAAGAGAAAAAAATGTGAGAAAATTTCCAAGGTTACAACACTGGACAAGTTCTGTTAAAGCAAAAAGAGTGAAAAGTTCCACAAACTCCAAGCCCTGTTTGCTGGTCAAAATTAATTCAAGCTTCTCCTTCTGACTTCTTCTTTTCTGTTTCTTTTTGGTCACTCTTGTCTGGACTAACCGTCCCTCCTTGTCCATTCCAGCCCTGCTTTGTTTCTGGATGTTCTGTTTTGGTTTAGGCAAGTTTTCATTTTCCACATGTGGCCAATTTTCAGATTTGCTGTTGAGTATAAACTTCCCAGGGGTTAATCTGGCTTTGTCTGAGCTGAGCTCAAGTTCCCAGCCAGGCAGTGCTGCCCCTTGCCTGTCACATAGCTGGGCTGTGAAAACAAGTGATTTCTTTGAAATCTCTTATGTGACCTGAAGAAATCAACTACTGATAATCTATCTCTCTAGCACTGAAGGGAAATAGAAACCAGTTTCTGTGGGAGAGGAAATAGTGTACATTAAATTAAAAAAATTAAAAAAAAAAGGGGGGCGGTGAGTGCTTTTGAGCCGCAGTCATATTATTTTGAAACTTTAACATTTTCTCTAATATTATGTAGTCAGTCCATAATAGAGCAATGGTAGCCATCATAAATTAGTTTTAGAATTAATTTCTGCTACAAGCAAAAGTTTTCTGGAAAGAAATTGTGAAGCCACCAAGATGAAAATCTTGCCACTGGTTTTAGTGGGCTCGTTTTTGGTGTTGGACTGATTTGATTGAGATTTAGGTCTTTTTAAGAGCTATTTGTTTTGGGTTTTTTTTTAAGTTAAGATGCTCCCCATGTTAGCTTTTGTTCCTGATTAATTCAATGAGCTTTAATTCTGCCACCAGTAAGACATGAGTAGGGCTGAATGACATCAGGCTCCTCAAAATACAGGAGGAGTCCTGAACTGGAAAAATAAGTGGAGCTTAATGTCAACTGGCATCAAGGGATGCCAAAAACTAAACTTTGAGAAATGATCCACCCCCTGAGAGAGTCTTGTGCCATTGGGTTTGTGACAGATCTGGCTCTGAAGGACAAGTGACCAGAGCTCTCCTGAAATCTGCTTTTTTCCACTTCCTCACTATGAAATGGCAACGCAGGAACATTCCTGCAAAACTCCAGTTCAGCCCAAAATCACCCCACCTGCCTCTGAACTATCTGCAGAATGCTTTTAGGGGATTTTTTGGGTTTTTTTTTAATAGGGTTTCCCCTTGCTTCTGAGGGAACCTCATGGAGTTTTGGGGGTTTTTCTGTGCTGTGGCAGTGGAGGAGAAAATCTGACAGGAGCTCTTCAAGTCACTGTGGAGAGCACACAATGATGTTTTCCCTGTTTTTATGAATCACATGGAGATTAAAATACAGTCCAGTCTCTTCATCCATTCTCCTAGCTCTGTAAAGAGATGACAACAGGTCTTTCCTCTGTCTGCCTCAACCTCTGAATGTCTCCATGGGTGCTGAGCTCTCAGCTCTTGTGCCTTCAGCTGTGCCCTGACCTCTCTGACTGCTCCACGTGGCTGGTGTAAGTCATGGATTTGAAACTTGGCTGAATAAAATTATTCTTATGGGTTGTTATTTTCTCTATGGCATCTTTTCAAGCTTTCATGAAAAGAAAAATATTATCAATATTTTCTAATAAATGTTGTTGGCATTAAAGGTTGTTTATATGACAGCCAGTGCAAGGAATTATGTGTGTATTTCCCCAGCATACTAAAGCACATTTCTCTGACATGCATATCCAGTAATTCCCTCTTTCTTACCTAGACTGTAATAAGCTTAGACAGTTTATCAGAAACCTGATCCTTTTCCTTCTGGGGCCTTCTGTCTGAAATAAATTAACTGTTAAATTTCTGTGAAATCAGGGGATTTTTGCTTCTCAGCCAGACTGGCTGACACCTGGATGAAGAAGAAAACAAAAAGAGAAAAACCTGCAGCACAATGATTTCTGGGTGCTGAGGGTGATGCTTCCTGTGTCTGCTCTTGGGTAGGGCAGGAAGTGTTCATTGCTCACCCTCTGGGAAATGCAGACATTTCTCATTATCTCCTCATTTTCATGAGTCCTGAACCAGCACCTTGTTTCTCTTGTGCTAATCAAAACAGAAAGAGAGCAGGGCCTGTGGCACTGGGGTGTGAAATGGAGTTTGCTGAGTCTCACTGCCAGCGTGGAAATGTGATGTGTGAGCACAATTTAAGAACTTTCAAACACTAGAAACATTACTGAAGCTTTTAGTGGAGTTATGCTGATAAAGACTTTCCTGCTGGAAACCATTCCAGACATAAGGAGGATCTGTGCTGGCATTCAAGAGATCAAGCAGATATAGCAGGAGACTATCTTGGCTAAGCCAGGAACTCATGATGATGCTCAGATTAAACACCCCAAACAACAACAAAAATAGAAGGGAATTAGAAGCATTGTCCAGATTATGGATATGCAGAAAATCATCTTCCCCCTTCAGGGCAGTGGAGCAGGCAGCCTGCAGTGCTGGTCATCTGCATCCTTGAAAGCTTTTTGATTTTTATTTTTTTTTAGTGGATAAAGCTGTGAGCAATGTGGTCTAAGCTCAGAGGTGATCCTGCTGAAAGCAGGGGCTTGGATTAGAAACCTCCTCAGTTTATTCCCAGCATGATTTATCCTGAGATTCTTGGTGTAACTAGTGAATAATGGCTGGAATATATAATTCAGTTAGAACTACTTGGAAAGAATGGTAATTATAGAAATTAATGGAGGTTTCCAGCTTGACTTTTTAGAATGAGAATTGCACCTTTCCTTCCATCTCCCTCTGGAAATACTTGCCTGGTGTACAGGTAAAGTACCAGAAAGTTACTTCAAGAAATGGGAAAATTGAAGACAGCTGTGAGGCCTCAATTTAAACCTATCAAGATTTAAAAGCTGTGATGGTCTCTGAGAACCAGCTCCCCTTGTGCTGAAGCAGGAAAGGAAGAGAGTTTAGTTGTATTTCCTGTCGTTTACTTTGAATCTCACCTGCTGTCTAATTTCAGTTCTCAGGAACTAGTGCCTGTGCCTGGCCCTCTTGTTCAGGAATGAATGAATGAATGAATGAATGAATGAATGAATGAATGAATGAATGAATGAATGAATGAAGGCTTAACAAAGAGTTGGATTGGGAGCAGCCTGATCCTGCACACACCTTCTCCTGGCAGGGCTAGGAACAGAGCTCATGATTTGCTAAAGTAAATATACACCTCTCTGTGTCCCTGCATACCTGTGTCCTCTCTAAAGTGAGTGGGAAATGACTCTGCTCTAATTTCCATCTGAATTACAGGACATGAGCCCTTGTAATGCAGAACCACTGTCAGTTCCTCATCAGTTACCTGCCTGGAAGCCCTCAGAGCTGGGCTGAATGAAACCCTTGTGCAAAGCAGGAGCTGTCATATCCTCAGAATGGATCTTCCTAGTGTGTGTCATTATGAAAAACCAAACTCCTGTGTCCCACCAGTTCCCCACCTGTGGTGAAAACTCCTTATTTCAGCCTCATTTCTCTGACCATTCCTGCAGAGTGGGCTGGGAATTCCCCCCGTGTGTGCTCTGCATGTCAGTAAACCAGGTGAGCTTTGATAGATGAGACCACTTCCCTCTAATTTTGAAATTAATTTGAAGATGAGCACTTAAAAAAAAAAAAAAAAAAAAAAAAAATTCAATGTACAAAGCAAGATAACCAAATCTGGAGGGAAGGTTTGAACAGCAGGAAACAGAACCCACTGAGTTTCATGACAATAATGATGCTGCTCTGAAGTGCTGAGCTTTCTTGTGCTGCTCTGACTTACTCTGAAAGAACCATCAAACATTGATGCACATGTTCTGACCTCAGCCATGGGGCCTGCAAACCACAAACAAACCCCCAGAGAAATACCTGTTCTGCCCAGGCAAGTGCTGAAAGGAAGCAAAAAAGGACTCCTAAAAATATTTTTATTTTTTTGAGGGTGTAGATATTTATAAAAATGTGTGTGGGTATTGATAAGCATATATAAAACTTGACATTATCTCCAACATCCCTTTAAACTCGATATTAGAATGGCTTTTCTCTTTCCACATGCAGAAAGCTTGCAGCACATCTGATGGATAAACACCTGCTAGGAAATATCTGTAGATATTTATACATACATGCATGTACATATCTACATATATATATGTAGATATAAAACACATATGCATGTGTTTTATCAATAGTGGTACTTAAAAGCTATTTTGTAACATCCAAGTCACAAAGTTCCCTCTCAAACCCAGTTTATTCTTGGTTTTCATTTAAACCATGTCATGTTTAACACTGAGTTGGAGCACCCTGTGCTCAGTGACAGACAGGAGGACACAACCTGTTGGTGATAGAAAATAAGATACAATAAAATTATTGTTGTTCTGTATAGGAGCACAGGTGTAATTTTCTTAGAATTGTTTAGAATTTGATTGTTTTACCATGAACTCACACAGTGTAGGAACAGCCACAGCAGCTGAAGGTGACTTGGGTTTTCTGGTGCCACATTCTCATTTTCACAAGTGTTAATGCTTTTGAAGTCCTAATGCTCACTGTATTTGGGTGGGATTTTTTTTAAACTGAAGAATAACACCCCCAACTATTTACTCCCAATGAAAAATCAAGCTGGATAATGATGCAGTTTGAATTAAAGTCAGGGGAGCTGGACTGATTGCTGCCAAAGTTCCCACTTGATTGTGATGGTAAGAGACACTTCCCTCATCTTAGAAGCTTTTTCTTTTCAGCTGTCACTTCCTTCCTCTCACTGCTGTTATTCAAACAGAGGAAACTCAAATTCACAGTGTGTTTTTTTGCTCTGCTAAAATTTGTGTGGGAACGATGTGTCCTAATGTACAGGTTGGGATCTGTGACCAAAATAAGTAAAGACAAGGGGTTCAGCAAATAAGAAAGCTCCCTTCAGAGCTGCATAAGAAATAAGGCTTCACTTGCTCCAGGGCACAGAGAAATAGTGGAAAATTAATTAGAACATTTCTCCCATCAATAAATAGTGGAAAATTAATTATAGCATTTCTCCTATCAATACAGAATGGGCTTTACCTGCTTTGTTTGTCTTCTTCTAGTGGATTAGCTTGCCCTGCCACTTATTTCTCATGTAATAATCAGTTATGAATTATTAGCTTATTTCCAGTGGGAAATTAGTTTGTTTGGTTAGATTTTGCTTAGAATCTCATGGGTGGCAGCTTCCCCCTCACACAAACAAAAGTTGCTGTTTGGAAAATGACAAAATAAGGATGTTTTATAACTACTGGGCAGGGGTGAAATGTATAAAATGGGATTCTGCATGAGAGGCCACTCTAAATTTGGCCTTTCACCACAATATGAGCAGAGCACACTAAACAGAAAGCTACAATGAGCCTTGATGAGCATTAAAACATCTTTTCTGTGTTCTCATGGCTCATGCAAATAACCCTGTTCAGTCAGGGCATAATAAAGGAGACCTGAGAACACTCACTTGCGTCACTTGAAGCTCAGAATACTCTTTGCATATTGTTCTCTTTTTATAACCTGCTTTGTCTGCTGCTGCAGCAAGATTTGTATTTTATGGGCCAACCTCTTTTTGACTCCTCTTACGTCCATTGAGTGGCCAGCAGCACTTTCACTTGTCAGCTGGTTTAGTCTCCCTGTGGGTTGCCATGGAGCATTCCAAATATTAGGGAGCTGCAGAGCTGCATGGCCCCAGGCTCCATGTGGTTTCCAGTCACAGAGCAAAACAACTGGAAAAATATGATCCCTGAGCCCAGGAGCCTAAAACAGTCCTCAGAAGGCAGCAACACATGGAACAGATATTTTATGGAGCTCATGGTTTACAGTGGAGTGAGGATGCTGCTCACCTCACCTGCCCATTGAGCTGCTCAGGTCAAGACCAAACACGTTTTCAGACTATTCTGCTATTTCTGCAATTTCTGTGAAGTTTGCTCTCTTGCTTTCAGTGAAACACCTGTTTCCTTTTTGCCTAACCTGTGTCATGACTCACAAAGAAATAGGGATTTCTTGCCTGATTTCCCAGTACTGTGTGTGCTGCTTGCACTTTCAAGGAAAAAAGTGGGGGAGCTGATGTGAAGACAGAGAAGCATAATTGCCTAAAAACTCTATATTTTTATGTATTTATCTGTGTGTATTTATATAGTTTATCTGAATTCTTGTCCTCTTCAACCACCAACTTTTGTATTTCATTCTCTTCTTTCAATGAAGCATCCCTTCAGTGCTCATTCAGCTCAGCCTCTCTCTCTGGCAGAGCTGCAAGTGAATGCCAAATGTTGGAAGTGTTCAGAAGGGCTGGCAGGGACTGGAGCAGTGCAGCTGATAAGAAAGAAAAAACAAAGGATTCAAAGAGTGAGAGGGCACTTTTCTCACACAATCTGCTGCTGTGCTGTGGAATGAGTCCCACACCCTGGCCCCAGGGGTGGTACAGACAGCCCATCCCTGCCAGAGCTGACTCTCACAAACACCTGGAGCAGCTGTGGCCACCAGAGCATCCCAGCTGCTCTCCCCAGGGGCTGGCAGAAGGAAACCACTTCAGAACGAGTGGTTTTCCTCTGTCTGGGCAATGTTTATCAGCCTTTCTCAAAGGCAGCTGATTTCATCACTCCCCTGGTGGCAGCATGTGGGAGGGAGGGCACACCTGAGATTTAGGGCAAACCCAGTGCCAGGATTCTTTGGAATTAACTGGAAAATCTGTCACATACACACAGCACCTGTCACATTCTTTGCTTCCTTCCACATTAATGACTCTGCCTGCCTTGGCTCTGAGTGTTTGTTTATTGCAGAATATATTGCAGAGGCAGATGAGGAAGTTTTATGCAGCATTCTCAGAACTGTAGGATGCTCTATAAGTCTGTTGTGAGCTTACCTCTTATTTCAAAGGCAGATAAAAGGATCTCTAAGAAATCTGTGATACTGCTGGAGTAGCATTAGGAAGTTTATTCATCATTCTCAGTAGACAGACTTAAATATACTTCTGGTGCATTTAATCAAAAAGCTCTAATTTAAAAACAACACTTGACTTGAACGTATATTAATGAGAAATCTCTCTCAGCATAATTTGAGATAAAATTTCTGGTTCATTATCAAAAATCCAGCTCAGTAATTCCCTAATCACTGCTGAACCTGGCTAATGGTGTTTTTTTTTCTCTTAAACATGAGTAATTTGGAGTAAATACCATGCAAGCATTCTTATTTTAACATTCTATCCAGCCTGTTTGCCAAGGGTGTAATTTATCTAACACAGAGTTCTGGTTAGCTGTTGGCTATTTTTATAGAGGTATATTCTACATAATAGAAGCTTTTTTGGTTTTTTTGTGGGGGTTTTTTTTTTTTTTTTTTCTGAAAAAAAATTTAAAAACCCCAACACTAACAAAATTACAGCAAAGTTTGGACACTCTGTTCTGAGATGTATTGATTTTAAGTCCCAACATGTATACCAGGCTACATTTGCAATTCAAAATGTGCTTTGTGTGCTCCTGGAACAACTGTTGAATGTAACACAGGACACGCCTGGTGCCACAGATACAAGTTTCAAAATAAAAACAAAGCAAACCAGCTAAAAATGGTGGATTTTGCTAAATTCTTTGGACCTGCAGAAGTTGAACCCATGTGCTTTTCCGTGGAATTTCTCTGTAAGTTGTAATCTCTTTGAAGCTTTGTGAAGAATCAAGTATCCAAAACTGGAGATTCTTACACAGACTGCCTCAAAGCACATTAAAGAAATTTGCAGTTGGGGACAGGGTGGCCTTGTGCAGACAGGAGGGAAGAAAGCAGATCAGCTGGCTCCCTGAAAAGAATTAGAGGATTGGAAATGTGTATTTTGTATAAATATATATAAATTGTATATTTTGAATTCCAATGCATTTTTGTCTGGTTTTAGCCAAGGTTCCCTGCTATCTGCATGTGTGATGCTGCAGAATCAGATTGGCAGATATGAAACCTAGAGCTTCAGAGGGGCTTAATCACTGTGCTGGTCACACATCAGCGTTATTTACTGATACAGCAGTGAGAACAGGACATGACATGACAGAGCAGGAGGAGGAAACAGCTCAACTGTTTGTACAAAAATAGCTGAGAAGTGGTGCTGGAGTGATTGGGAGATAGAGCGTGGGGGTTTGGTGTTGAAGATGTGTTAAACAAAGGCAGTTTCCCACCACCAAAAAGGGGTGATCTGCTGAAAAAGTTTCATTGCAGCAGTACCAAAGGTCACACAGCCCTGGGCTGGAGCTCGAGTGAGCTGGGTCTGGTTGCTGTGCCTGCCATGGATTTCCTGTGTGAGTTAAAGCAAAACTTTACCAACTTACACCAGGCTCTGGTGTCTGGGAGTGTGGCCAGCACCTGGGGCAGCCCTGAAGTGCTGGGTGAGCATCCTGGGCTGCATCACAGGGTGCCAGGGGTCAGCACATCACTGGGATGGAGCCTTGGGTCTGATTTTGACACCTGTCAAGTGACAGAAGGAGTGGTTGCTTCTTGTTCTGTTTAATTTTGTTAAATATCCAACAGGCAGGCTGTTCTGTGCTCTCTCTTTTTGAGCATTATTAACCCTACTGACTTTATAAAATAAGTTTTCTAGAGGCTACAGAATATATAAAGGGACTGTGTGACCTGAATATTCCAGCAAACTTTTTCTGAGCATTCACAAAAATAATACTGTCTCTTAAGTAACAGCAGAGAAAAAAAATAACAGCCAGCCAACAGTGTCATTGTTAGCAGAGGTTTGAAAAACAGAAGAGTGAATGTTATAGTGAGGAAAAATATGCAAGAATTTTCTGCAAGGAAGGCAGAACCTGGCATCATTTGTACACAGGAATGAAAAGCAAGAAGGGACTTACACCTGTACTGGCTATCCATAAGCAAAGGGCAAGGACAGAAATTGGAGGGAAAGGATTTCTGTGGGATTCAGCAGGTGCAATAGAGTAGAACAAAGGAGAAAATGTAGAATGAACCTTGGCATAGTTTTATGTGAGCAAAGACCAATTTTGAATTTTACTATCAGAATATTTGGATGTCTGCACTTCACAGCCCCCAGGCTCTGAACTGGTTTTGTTCAGGATATCTCACCTGGGATGGGAATGCTGAGCTCAAAAGGCTCTTAATTCAACTTAACCTGGATCTGAAGTGAATTAATGACTTCTATGAGGTTGTCAAAGGTGCTTGGCCTGGGTTGGGCTGGATTTTTGGGGTGGTTTACTCAGTGTGAAGAGCCCAAGCACACACAGACAGCAGGCAGCATCACAGCTCACCCCTGTGCCTTGAATTTGGGGAACACCTTTCAAAGTGTGCTTTCTCTCTCTGCTTCATTGCTCCTCAGATCACTGAAAACACAGCAGTGCTATATTTTTCCCTTCCTTGCCACATCCCAGAACAGCAGAAGAACAGGGCAGGGCTGGTGTGTGCTCACAGGCACGGGGTGCAGTGAGCAGGAGCAGCCCTGGCTCATCAGCCAGCCTTTGGAAACGAAAGCAGACAGCTCCCAGCCAGCCCTGCTCAGGGACAGCAAACAGGAAAAGGAAACTGGGCAGCAGGAGCACAGACAGAACCACAGACAGAGCCCAGGCTGCTCTTACACACCATCCCCTCCCTGGCCACACAATAAACTACTTATTTATCTAATAAATATGCATTTTATTTCAGGATATATATGTAAATATGTACTGAATGCACCAAAGAAATCCATTTATTAATTCAATCAATATTTATAAACCCCTCCCCTTTACATGGATAAAGTGACAGCACGTCCACACCACTTAATAAACCTCCATAACACCAAAAGATGTAATCTTTTCTTCATTTACACTATAAGTCGTTTTCCAAAGGGAAAAAAAATTGATTTATTAATAGTGTGGTGGACTGTAGATACTAAATCAATAAGACTGTGTGTTTTTAGTATGTGTAATTCAATTTTTAATGGCTGGCTTTAACAAATATTACAGTAGTTAACCCTGAGAAAAAGGGTTCTAGCATATCTTAATGGCCTGGTCATTAAATTAATTTCTACCTCACTTATTCTAATATTTGGACCTGAGAATGCAGTAGATGTTAAGCCTGACACTGAAAGGAAGATCTTTAAACATATTTAAATGATATCTCTTTAAAATGCATCAATTATGATATTATTGCTATGAGCTCAAGCTCAATCATGTTATTGTGATTCATGAACACAAAAGGCAATTTATCAAAGAAAGTAGGTCTGATCAATTTTTGGTTTAAGCCTCTGTGATTCCAAAGTATGTGACACTCAGTTGTCACAGTGAGGTGTAACTTGGGCCTGTTTAGACCATGGAGAGGGTGAGGAGGGCTGGGTTTGTTTGGTTTGGTTTTTTCACCTGACTAATATTTGCAAAAAAAATAAAATAAATAAAATATCATTTAATCCCCCTGATACCACTCAGTGTTGGAAAAACTGTTCTGGAAAGTGAAGCACTTTAATAAAAATAGTTAATGAAAAACCAAAGAAAATCTGTAGACAACGAATTAAGGAGATTTTACTCCTATCACAAAATAAAGTATTTGCCACTGCCTCACCAAGGCTTCCATCTACAGAGCCCCATCTACTCCCACCTATATTTTTTTTCTGGAAAAAGTGACATCTTTTGCAGAATATTTATACAAGACTATAAAAGGAAACATTTTACACTGGTCAATGCATTTGGAGAGTCCACACAAATCAATAATTTGAAGAAAAAGATAATTGGACCAAAACACTGCAGTATCAGTTCTTGGATTTTGAAAGTGCCTCCTCCCTGGAAGTGAATGACAACCCATGTTTACATCCTGCTACTCTGCATTTCATTTTTCCTCAACAGAATGCCTCCCTCCTAAGTTGCTCCCCACAGAAGTATGGAAAGGTTTAAAAAATACATTTTCACAGGTCACAGAGGTCTTGGAATCTCTCTGCTGTCCCTCCCTGTGGTGTTTGCCATGCACCAAACCCCAGGGAATAAAGGGAATAAAGCATTTCCTATGGGCAGAAGTACCTGGGAAACTTCTCCCTCTGCTCATAGCAGCAGCTGAGAAAAGGGAAAAGGTGCTCAGCACACTAAACTGACACAGGTTTTAGTCTTATCAATATGTGGAGACACACTCAGGTTTATTAAATTTTGCCTTGATCAGATTATATAAAACTTTAAAGGAAATGCTAGTCATTGTTGATAATTGTGGCCTGGGGTTTTTTTTTAATTGTTTTTAAATTAGACACAATGGGGACAAGAATCCTGGTTGGCTCCAATTTTAAGTGAACTTGTAAAATTCAGATGCATTCATATGCACTCCATTCCATTTTAAATGCTCCATAACCTGGTCATCTTCCTGTACTTTGTTTAATTTCACACTTCTGATAATAAGGGCATGATAAGATGAATTCTCTAAGGAATAAAATCCCCTGTTTCTGTCTGTAGTTGTTCAGCCCTCAGACCTTAGACTTCTCTGGGATCTGCAGGAAATGTAACTGCAGGAATTCTCCCTAACCAAGGCCATTAATCATGATTTCCATGTTCTTACAAATCCTGCTGGCAATGGAACAACACAACTGCCAGAAGTTTAAGGCTGTTTCTGGCTCTTACTAGCAATGAGTGTGTATCACAGAAAAAATGCCCAACAGCCAGGGTGTCCTGTGCTCTCCCTTGATGTTGGTACACTCAGCTTGAGTTAAGGTTTACTGAGGGGAAAGCAGGTGGCAGGCACAATTTAATTGTGAACAGCAGCAAACCAGCAACTGCTTCTGCTGGTTCTGGAGTCCATGTGAGGAGTTCTGAGGTTCATGGGGCTGATTGTAGACTCAACAGTGAGTCTAGAGGTCAGATCACTGAAGAGTTGAGAAGATTAAAGGGTTAAAAAATACCTGCAAAATAAATTCATCCAGTAGATTCAAAGGTTTTTGAACCCCTAGAAGACCTAGATGACCTAGTTTGGATGTGCTGCAAAATAAAACCTTTACAACTGTGTGCAAGCAAGACATTCTTTAGAATGCCAACCAGTTTGGATTTAGAGCTTAGTACCAGCCCATTGTGCCTTAACATGGTCTTGTCATTAAACAGTGTCTCATTCTAGTTTGAACTGGCCTTGCTTTTGTATTTCTATTTCTATTATAGCCTATGATGACGTTCTTTGTTGATCTGTTCCATGACAAATTAAACAGATTTAATTTCTTTGTTTCTTTATTGGTAAGGAGATTACTGAGCCCTAATTCTGGTTCTTTTTGTGAGCTTTTTATATTTGGAAGTGATGCTTTTAGCACATGGAGATCAAAACTTGGTATGGGATGGTATTTATGTTCCACTTGATATGCAAGGATGTTAATGTTTCTCTGTATGAATAATCAAAGTATAAAATGAACTCCCTGATCACATTTGGAATGCACATGCACATGCTGTATTGCATTTGGGGATGGTCTCATTCATTTTTCCATATTCTGAGATTTTTACAGAGTAGTTCACATTTTTGGAAAATGTTTTTAACGAAGTAAAAATGTCTTATTGAGAGTGTTTCAAAAAGGGCACTCCTGATTTGACAAGGTTGAAAGGAAGAATCCTTGATTTCCCCTAGTTTTTTAAAGAAGAAATCTCTTTTCCTGATTTTTAGAGACACAATAGTGGAGGTTTTTGTTAATTTGTGGTGGGGGACTATGTAAATGTTGTCATTCCTTGGTGATAAATTCTCATTAGCTCTTGTGGAATATGAAGTCATGGAAAAGGACAGCTGTGATCAGAAATTACTGCACTGATTTCCAAATTTCTTGCTCATCCCAAGAGCCAGAGAGAGTGAGGCAGCTGCCTAAATACAGGTGCATACTGTCACTGAGGGTGCCCCAAAATTTTGAAGGTACAGGGGTTGTCAGCTGTGATACTGAACTTGCAGTTTCTGCCCTTCTGAAATAACAACTGAGGGCAAGTAGGAACCCATTCAGAATGTAAAATAGCACTAAATAGCTTTAATAAACAAAAATCAATTTTTCTGTGGGACACTTTTGGTGAAGTAAAAGAGAATTTTGTGTTTCTGATGCAAGATTGACCCTGTGAGCTGTACTCCAGGTGTTTGCTATTGCTGTCCCACAGTTCTGGCTGAATTTGAGCCTGGTGCTGAAGGAAACAGGGTTAAGAGCTGAGGCTTTCAGTATCCAGGTGATGGAATAGCTTTGCCAGATGGACAGCTCAGCCATTTCTCCCTTTCAGGAAAGTGAATGAAATCTTGTCATTTCAATGAGCAATATTTGGGAAAGCTTCAGTCCATTTCCCTGCACTTCTTGTCATCCCACTCACTTTTAGTGTTTTCACTTGGTTTCGGAATTTTCCCTTTATTTTCTTTAGAATTTCATTTCTTTAGCAACTTCTCAACAGCCTTTTTTCCCTTTTCTTCCATGATTTCCAGGATTTTATTTGGAGTGATTTTATCAAGTTTTGGTCCATTTCCCTGCACTTCTTGTCATCCCACTCACTTTTAGCTTTTTCATTTGGTGGAATTTTCTCTTTCTGCCCTTAATTCTGAAACCAAGTGAAATCACTGCAAGTGAATGGGATGACAAGAAGTGCAGGGAAATGGACCAAAACTTGCCCCAATAATCCCCATTGAAATGGCAGGATTTCATTCCCTTTCCTGAAAGGAAGGGAGGTTTTTGCTCCTGGAGCACATTTGTGTGCACTCTTGGCTCATTCTCTTTGGAAGCCTTTGCCCAAGGATATCTAAACACTGACAACTCCCAGAACAGAGAAGCAAACCAGTCTTTCTGCTTGTATAAAGCCTTGCTGTCCTCTGCTGGCAACTAATACAAGCTTTTAATTTTTTGAAATAAAACCTTCAGGCTGGTCCGAGCCCACTTTTCTGCGAGCTGCTGTCCTTTGTGTCCCTTCAAAAGTTGTTAAATTCGGTGTCTGCTCTGTTTTTGGGGTCAGTGAGGCCCCAGTGTGTCTCTGGCTGCCCTGCCAGTGGGAAGGTGTGGAACAGAAGGGCTGTGGGTGCAGGGAGTGGAACCTTGTGTATGGGTGAGGTGGTGGGTGGGAGCAGGGTGAGACTTTGTCGTGCTGAGAGCAGCAAACATGAGTTTCCACAGTGAGAAGAGGCTGCCCTGGCCTCTGGGTTCTCACAACAGCTTGTTAAAAAGGGTGCTGCCATGCTGCAGCTGGAGGTTTGCTCCCAGAGTGGGAAGGAGATGTCTCAGAGCAGCAAAGCTGGGACTGTGCCCCAGCCTTGGCCAGGAGGGGAACGCTCCAGGGTGACTCAGGCTGCAGGAACTTTCCACCCAAGTCACCCCCTTCTGTCTGGCTTTCTGAGATGGCCTTTAAACCCTCCAGTTGTGGAAACACCACGAGTGTACATCTATATATAGATGGAGAGGCTCAAGCGTGGGCCAGGGTGCTATCTCCATCACCAAGGCAGACACACCAAAAAAAGCACATGAGGCCACAATTGCCCCCAGGCTGAGTAACTTTCAGCCTCTGTGGGCAGAGGCAGGTGTGGGATGGCATCAGCAGCACCTCAAAAACCAGAGTTTGGCTCCAAAGCAAGGGAAAAGGCAAGAGGGGGCAATGGGAAGTTGGGGGACAAAGGGCTTGGCGTAAAAAGAAACCCCAAACCAGAACTGAAAGTGTGTCCACAGAGGAACCCACAGCAGTCAGACAGACACCCCTCAGTCACAAGATAAGCTGCAGTGAGGGAGGCTTGAGGGAGCTGGCCTGGACTCTTGTATCTCCACACATCCCAACTCAGCTGGTTATTTCCAAATGAGGGAGGAAATACTGCAGTCATGAAGAAAATAGTTTTTATTCATGTTCTTTCCAACCTTATCCTGAGGAAATCTCATGACAATTCTTTTGAAATGTACTTTTTTAATTTTTTTCCCTCCCATCAAAAAGCTTTTGTTGAAAAATCCTGGCCTTGACATCCAGAAACAGAAATTTTTTTCAGACCGTCCGTTCGTTCGTATTGCAGGGTCTGAACTTACAAGGGTCCTGCTGACAAATGAGGTACAATTAAACTGAGAGAAAAAAATGTTCTCTATCACAGCAATATCTGATGAAAGCCTCCTCCAGGTCTGTGTCCCTGCCCCCTTTCCAAGCCCCACTTTGCAGATGGTTTGTGCAAGGTGTTTTACAGCTTCGTTATCCACCCTGCTGAGACAGAATTCAGCCTGGAACTCAGTAGCATGGAAAAACACCCAACCCCAAAATGCTGTGTTTTATCCAAATGTTCTCTCTCTTCCTGAGGCTTTTTCAGTGAGGATTTAACTCTCTCCTCAGCAGCTGGGAGGTGAGCACATGTTTAAACACTTTCTGAATTGCCCTTTTTTCCTGAGGAGAGGACGTGTGACAGGGTGTGCTGCAAGCCCAGAGTGATAAATGGGTGCTTAGTGTGTCGAGGTTAAAGAAACTGTTTAAGAAACCTTCCTTTAATTAGCTGGATCTGTCTTCCCGTTCTGCTGCCTCTCTTGCCGTGAGTTATGAGTTATTTAATGTAGCATCAAGGCACGGGCTTATAGCTCCCATAAATGATGGATATTTGGGGAGATTATTTGACAGCTCACAATCAACATTGCCTTATAGAGTAGGCAGGGGAGTTTGGAAAACATGTCCCAGGTACATAAGTGCTTGCTTAGTGGAAAAATGTTTTACTGTTGTAAAACACTGCTAACAGGGCAGTGTGAGGCTTTAAAGGGCAGCTTTTAAAAGTGAGAGAAATGGTCAAAAGCACAAAATGGTCTGATCACTCTGGCAGGAGGCAGCATCCATCTGGGTGCTTCAGGAGAATGGGGGTTTACTCCTCTGATGGCCACCTTGGCATTGATTTGTGACCTCATTAAATCTGAGGCAGATCTCCTTAAATCTGCCTTAAACACAGGCACGGGGTTGGAGAGAATAGAAAGTGTGACAGGAGGTGCCTACACAGACAATGCTCCTGAGAGGGTATAAGGAGTATATAGGGTATATTCTTCTCTTGCTTTGTGTTTTTAGCTTCATGCTGCACCAAAACCCATAGTAATCTTGCATTTTCCTGTTTAATTTCTAACCTTAATCAGTAGCTGCAATGCACAGTCCCAGTGCTTCTCCCTTGGGGGTTCAGTGGGAACTGAGCAGCAGGATGCTGGAGAACCAGGGACAAAAGCCTCTGCTTCAAATTTGGTTCAGTCATGCCTCATTTCTGTGCCAGTTTTGTACTGAGCTGGGGTTTACCTTGGTGAATGAAACAGGAGCACACCTGAGTTTAAGCTGGGATGTGGAAGCTGCTTCACATTTGAAGAGTGAATTTGAGAAGTCACAGAGCTTCCCTGTACACACAATAAACAACCTGTGAACTCCTGTTCTCTAACACAAGAAGTTCTCCTTCCTGCTCTCTGTTTTCAAATCAGTCAAAGCTGTAGGAGATGAATTTGTCCCTGAGCTTCAATACCCTGAGACAGCCTTCAACCAAAGCACAGAGTGTAAACAGATGGTTCCTCTTGTTTAAGGGAACAAATCTCATTTCCTGCAGTGCTGGGTCAAAGAAGGCTGAAGATGGCTGTGGGAGGAGCAGCCCAAAAGCTCCTGGAAACAGTTTTGTTTGTTATATTTTGGAGCCTCTTAAAGGATTCAGAAGCAGTACAGAGGAGCCAATCAGCTAAAATAAATGCTTTTTCAGCTGGCCAGCTCTCTTGGTTGCCTCCTGTGCTGTTTTTAAATAATGTTGGAACATTGATATCCAGCATTCCCTGAAATACACTTAAAATTCGCTTCAAATGTCAGGTGTTCTAATTAATAGGAGGATGCAGATGGGTTCAGAACACAGCTTAAAAGTATGGGAGCAAATGCTAGCTGCTCTAATTTAATTTTTAAAAGTCATTCAGATCTTAATGCCAGCAGAGCTATCTGTAAAGCTGCCACAAGGTGGTACCGCAGTATTTTATAAGATTTTGACATTTTTGTATTAGAGCAACTATTTTCTTAGTAGAGGTGCAATGTAGAAGAAATGAGGATGCAAAATATGCCTTTATGTGAAGAAAATGCCCCTTTAGTGCTGCAGAGGGGCTCTTGCAGGTCTTGGCAGGGCTGTTGGGTCTGTCTGACAGCACCCCTTCAACCAAGGTTTGCTATGTGCTCTCCTGCCACAATTATGGATTGTTTAGGTGATGACATTTAAGCACATTAATGTTTTCCTAACAGTGATATCTGCCTGAATTCATTTTGGTGTCTGTCCTGATTTTTTCCCTTTCCTTCTCCCATGTTGGCCACTCTGAGGTTCTCCAGGTAAGGACAGCTGTGGACTGTGCAAAGATATTCTCCTGAAAGTGCCAGGATGTTTAAGTGCCAAGGGAACAAGAAACCTGGACAGTTCTGCTGCCTGGGAACTAAAAACTTTGGTTTTAAGATACTTTAAAATTCATGTTTCACATCTCCTTGACTGAGACTCTGTTTTCATGCTCTTCTCTTTAATGTTTTTCTGTAAATCAAACCCCTGTAGCCCAAACTACCCAGCCACTGAGCTCCTGCATCTCCCAGATAACTGAGGAACTTTTAATTTCAAAATGCCAATGTATGGAAATTTTAGATAGCAGCAGTTCTCTGCCTGGTGCATGCTGATAGGATTTTGAAAAAGAAGTGTGCCCTAAATAGTTCCAGACTGCAGCATTCTAGATGTGCACTGAGTTCTAGGGCTCTGTGTGGGTCTGTGTGCTCAGATCCATCTGAGCTGCTTTTGTCCTTGAAGCAATGTTCAGTGGGTTGTTCTTCAAGCAAAGCCATGCCCCTCCAATTCAATTTCTGGACTCTGTGATCTCATTGAAACTGGTTTGAAGGGCAGGTGTCTGCCAATAAAGGCAGAAACTTCTCTTTGAAATGGAGAATGTAAACCCCCTTCCTCCAAATTATTATTGTAAATTTGAAATTAAGGGGCTCTCAGGCAAAGATATGGGAATTAGGAATAACAATTCTTTACCAGGAAAATTAAAATAGAAATACAGTATTACACAGAACAATCCCAAACACTGCCAGAGTCAGAATCCAAGCTGACACCCGTCAGTCAGTCAGGGTGTTGGCACAGTCCCATTCAATGGTGGCTGCATCCTCCTGCAGTGGCAGATGTGGTTCAGCTGGAGCAGTGCTCCTGGAGAAGGTGCAGTTTCCTCTGAAGGTGCAGGGATGATGTGGAAAGGTCTGGCTTTCCTCTGGAATGCAGTGGAAAGAGGGTCCCTTGGTGTCCAAAATGTCAGTTTTTATCTGGGTAGGAAAGGCTTGGCTGCTCCCCTGGCTGGAGCATCTCCCAGTGGGATGATGGAATTTTATCAGTCATGCAGTGGGACTGAATGGGCCAGCAGCAGATGATATCTCCTGGAGGGAGGATGGGCTGTGGAAAAGATAAAGATGATTGCACAGCTGGTTTAAAGCTGGCCCATTAGCAGATAATATGTGCCAGGAGATCAGGGTCACTGCCCCACCCAGCTCAACAGAAGGGGACAGAATGCACATTTCTGCAACCCAAGACAGAAACCCAAAGGGTGATGTATGAACAGTGTCTATGTGCTCAGGTTGATGGCTTTGATGGAAGTTAACACAAACCTGTGAAGGAACAAGTCCCAGCAGTGAGGCACACGGTGTCTCCCAAAACCACTGCTCTGAGCCCTCGCCTGCCCAAGGGGCTGCAATCTGAGCTGTCCTCCCTCAGATATATTGGCTTAACATTTATAAAGCACCATAAAGCATGTGTATTTGTCTGTCATTATCCTGCTGCCTCTCTGCAATTACCTCCCTTTTTTAATGCCAGTGGATTTGATTTGCATATGAATTTCCCTCGCTTTGATGTAATTGAAGAATTTAAGGGATCTCTAGTGGGCTGTAATTCCTTTTGTTATTTCCCTTTTGTTCACATGGACTGACAGCAAAAGATCAATCCCTCAGTTAGTTTTAAATACACAATTTTTTAAAAAATGGGCAGCAATACAAAGTAATATTGCAATGCATTACAAAAGTAAGACGTGAGATACAATTTTCTTGTACAATAAAACCAGACAATTTTGTAGCACAGACTGCATTGTTTTGTGAACACTTTGTGCTCTGTAAACACTCTGGTGAGAAACAGCCCTTTGGAAATTGAAGTTCAGCAGACAATTCCTAAAAACATAAAACTCTGCTTTTACAGAGGATAGAAAAGTGTGAATTAATTCATATTTCCACCCATTCTAAAAGGAAACAAACCAAACCATTCCCTTTAAGAAAGAAGCAAAAGGATTTATTTTTGTAATTATTAAATCCATAGATGCCATTGCCCTAAATGTAAAAAAGTAAAATACATTTTTATGTAATAAAGTAATAATGGTGGTAGGCATGTGGGTTTTTTTTTAATTCACAGAAACCTGAGGACATTTTTATGAGTTTTTTTAAGAACCAGAATTTTTGTGTCCTCCTTTACCATTCCTCTAATCCTAATTTAGTACACAGATTTATCACCTGCATGGCAAAAGAAAAAAAGAAAAAAAGTGTTAGTCCTAATAAAAATGGAAGAACAAGCTTGAAGGATTACCATTAACAGGTGATTACAACCAGCAAACATATTTTTAAAACATCAAATTATTTGGTATTTAAAATATATGCCAAAATGCAGTCTTGCTGTGCAAACCAACGTGGCAAACAGCATTGTCACTGCAGAGGGATCCACATAAAGGGTGAGAAAAGCTGGGAAAAGGGATAAATATCAGGAAGTATAAAGTATGATCCAAGTACAGTTTGTTCTGGTAATTCCTGCCTCAGAAGATATGATTTCCAATACTGAGTCACTACCAACAGTGAAAAACATTTGGGGCTGTAAAAGGTGTCAGCACTAATGAGTCTGTCTAGTTTGGAATATGTTGTACTTGCCATTTGACATGAAAAGATATCATGTCACAAAAACCCCTCTCATGCCATTTATCAAGCTGCACTTTTCATTTTCTTCCCCTAAAAAGCTCAGCTCAGGCAAGAAATTCAATAAGTACGAGAGCTTTTTGCTAGTGTCATTTTATCTCATTACAACGGGCAAAATGATTGCATGGAGATCAAAATCCAGTCCATTTGCTCTGGAAATTAAATTCTAATCAATTTGAAAGTGCTCCCATTGCACAGTTGCTGATGGCACTGCAAGACAAAGCCATAGCACTGTGCAAATTCAGAATGGGCTTGAGCTGGAGCAAGATCAGTCCCTCTGTGGTGAGGAGCACAGGAAAACAGAGCACAGGAAAACAGATCACAGGGCTCAGGGAGATGCTGCTGCCACAAGCACAGTGTCCTGCTGGCAGGTGAAATGCCAGGGGCTGGCATCTCCTCGTTTCTGTGATGTCACTTCACAGTGCCAAGAGCATTTCTGAGCTTCTCTGTCCTCCCCACTCAGCCTGCATTTGCCTATGCATCCTCTCTCTTGAATATAATGTTTTAGTAACAAACCAGTTCAGCCTTTCAAAGGAGCTTCCCCCGTTCTGTGACGTGAAGAATGAGCTTTCTTCAGTTTGTGGTATTTACATTTCTTCACGTTCTTTCTGGTTTATGCAATCAATCTAGAAGTGAATGCCCCTGGGTATTTCCCAAGGCTGGTGGCAGAAATATCCATAAGCAGATGAGAATAACTATTATTAATAACATTGCTTATGTGTGGTAGTGGCTCAAATACCAAGGACTCTGTGGTCTGCAGGGCAGTTATTCTATGTCTTGGAGGGATGAAAAATAATTGATTTTTTAGCAAAAAAAAAAAGGTTCTGCTGCTGGGATTTGGTTAGGAATTGAGAGGTGAATGCACTGCAGCTCAGCCTTGGGCTGATGGACCAAGTGTGGGAGTCTGGGCTGGGAAATCTCCCTATATCCTGTCTGGCTCTATTCCCCATGCACATGGAGTCATGGAGGGGTTTCTGCAACACTTTTTTTTTTCTCCAAAGTACCAAATAATTTAACTTTATTATTTCTTCTATTCTCTCCATGAAAACATGACATTTAGAAGCACAGCATATTTGAAATTATTCAAGAAACCATTTATTTATGGATTCCCCTCCTCTTCTTCCCTGGTTTATGAGCCTGTAAGTTGTAACCACTGTATTAGGAAAAAAATGTTTTCCCTGCAGTTTTTACTGAGTGCTTGCTTTTGTTTGTCTTTCCAGGACTGTTATGCATAGTAGGGAAACTATTCATAGGAGTAAAAATAACCTCCATGCAAACCTAAATGGAAACAGATATGGATTGAGAGACAAATCCAGCTCTACTCATTTTATATGCAAATAACCTAACCCATGCAATACAGGAGAAAAAAAATTTAAAGGGGATGTCACTTTGTGTACAGAGAAATTATGACATTCCAGCTAGGAACCATAGCAACAATATATATAAAAAAAAAATAAAGTAGGGAAGCATTTGATCTAGTATTGACTCATTTTTCTTACTAAAGATCAAAGCACCAGGGGCCTGCTTTGAAATATGTAATAATACATTGAGTCTAATTACCAGGACCTAATATTATAGAAGTTGAAAAGCTGGGGGAAAAAAAAAATAAATTAGAAACTTTGCTGGGAGGTGTTTGTTCTCAAAATGAACAGCTTCAAAATACTTAAAGTATTAAAAGATAATTTTAGTGCCACTTGTCAGTTTGCCAAAACACTTTCTGTTACTAAAGAAGCATTCCAAATTAATTCAAAATTACCATCTTGAACAATTACTGCTCCTAGGCAGCTCACAGTTTGCTGAATGAAGGTGAATATGCATGAGGATCTCTTTTTCACTACTCAATTTCATTTTTTCTTAACAAGCACAGGCTGCTTCTTTGAGTTACATGAGACCTTTAATTGGAGTCAACAACTGTGACAGCAGCTCTCTTCATGATTTTCTCCCCATCATGTTTTTCAGTAAACCAAAAGGCAGAAAACACACTTCAATTTCAGATCCATAATGTGCTGTAAAATTCCACCAGCACTGCAGAGTGTAATTATCACGCAGAAATAAAGATATTACAGCAATTTCTATAATTTAATTCTCCTGCCTTGCCTTTGCAGGAGCCAAATTATAAATGGTAGGTTTCCCTTTCTAAGACATAGCAGTAAAGTCTAGACATAGCAGCTGCTTTCCCCAGAAATCCAGTGGAGTTTTTTTTTAGTGAAAAATGATTCAGAATTCCAGAATTTTATATGTGCAGCTCAGGCTGGATTTTGCTGCCTTGTGTGTCTGATCTGTCCCCCACAGAGGTGAGCAGGGGGGGAGAAAAAGCCCAAGAGATTCTCAAACCTGTAATTATGTGTGTTTGTTCAAGCATGTTTCTGCATTACAGTGTTAGCAGAGAAATTTCTGGCCAAAGAGAAAATACAGTTTTCACCACCAGCATTTACAGAAATGCATTGGATTTAGCAAACCTTGGAGAAGACACACAGAAGAGTGTCACATAATGGTGTCTGCAGCTGAAAATGCACCTGCCTGCCTTTAATTTGTGCTCCTGAGCTTCAGAACCATCCTGACATCAGTCCTGTGTCGAGGACTAATTTGCATTTATTATCTTTATGTCCATGCCTACTACTTTTTTATGCGTATTTTACAAATATAATATATATGAATAGAATGAAAACACAGATTATATGCCTTTAATTTTAAAGCTGGGGTGGTCCTGGCACAATGGAAGCATGATGGATGTGCTGGGATCTCTGAGTTTAGATGCTATTGGAGCTTTAGGATTGGCAGTGCATGAAGAAACTGGGATTATTTTAATTTTTTTTTTTAAATATGTGGTATTCACTTTGCATTTTTTACTCTCCTTTCTATTTGGTAGGATTTTTTGGTAAATCTGCCTTTTTGTGCTGAACAAGATTGAGTCTTTTCAAAGTTCAACCTAAATCCTCTAAATCACACTTCAGTTCTTGGCCTTTCCTCAGTCAAATTATCAGAGCTTGGATGCTAAGCTGTGACCTTTTTTTGGTGATGTAGGAGTATGAAGCAGCAGTTTTAGACCTAGGAAATAAAGAGAAATAAAGACCACTGACTGCCTCCCATCTTTCACACCTGGGTGTTTTCAAACACTTTCTGAAATAGATCCTTTGTAGTGCTTAAATTATAAGTTGCATTACAGAAGTTTTCAGAATTTGGTTGCTAAAATCCAAACCATTTCAATATGTTGTAGATGCATTTTTGTGATTGTGTATGATATTGGCAATCCAATGGCCTTTGGATACATATGAATTTATAGTGATCCTTTATTTAAATTCTGACAAGTTTCATCTCATGCTTAGTATCTGAAAGAGATTAATAAAAACGTTGTGGGGCTTGATCAACAGCAAGAGTTTAATTAGCTTTGTCAATTAGGAGTACCAAAGTTTTCATTAAGAGGTTATGAAAGAATGAGTACTGAGTCAGGGATACCCTCTAGAAGTGCCATTCCTGTACATTTCTCCTAAAAACATCCTAAATTAATTGAAAATATGTTAAAACCCCTCATGGTTCTTCACTGTGTGATTATTAAAATCAATGTCATATGTGAAAATGTCAAGAATTATCACCCCTTGTGACAGCACTGGTGCTGCTGATAACAGAGGATCAGCCAGACACCGTGTGGACACGATGCTTCCTGATACTGTTTTTGTGTTATCAGAACTGGACATCAAAACAACGTTATTTTTGTCATGTTTGACTATTTTATACGTGCTTGTCACTTCCCCTTGAGCTGTGTTTTCAGATGGCCAGGAGATTTTCTGGCACTTTCTATCTCTGTGATGGGGTAGGGCCAGAAGTTTGCAGGGGCACACAGAGAGAATTGTGAGATTTCATTGCCACCCTTTTGTTTCCAAGGCATATTTCTATCCTCAGATTGGTGGCACAGAAATTTTGGGTCTACAAAGAGTGGTGTGATCCCACCTCTTCATTTTCACAATTTCAGAATCCTGTGGGAACTTTCTGTTTGTAGGAGGGGAAGGTGACTTGGGGCACTTTGGAGTCAATGCCAAAATTTGGGCCCTGCTGGCTGCTGCCTGTGCTGTGCTCAGGCAGGAGAGGTGGTTTTCCCCTGAAATGTCACTGGGGATGAGAAGCACAGCAAGAGGAGCCCACATCCTCCTTGTCACCAAACCTCAGCCTTCGTGCTCCTTCCTCTTTCCTCTGGGGGGGGAAAGAACAGAAAAAGAAATGCAGACAGCAAAAAATGAGAGCTAGGTGATAGACTTGAAGCTAGGTATCAAAGAATAGAGATTTTTTTTCAGCCTGCCTGCTAAAAATGGGGCAGGATTTTAACCTCAGCTCATAACTTCAGGGTGCTTCACACCCTTTATGGTCCAAATGACTCAGTTCCTCAATGCAGTTGGATAAAATAGAAAGGATATTTTGCATAGAGGATGTGGTGGTGTGTAGAAGGTGTGAGCAGAGCTCCAAACAGGGCAAGATTCCTGGATGTTTAGAGCACCTCAAAAGCACCAAATTAAAATGATAGACTTTTTCTTCTTCTTCTTCTTGAAAAATCTTATTGCTGTCTCTTGTATTTAGAATTTTTTTTTTCCCCATAGCAAAGATTATTTCTTCCCTGTAGGGTTTAAAGCATTCTTTCTTCAATACCATGACACAGCTCCTCCCTTCATCTGAATATGTGCAATAAATCCTCCAGGAGCAGTAAATTTAATCTGTGAGTGCATCTGTAGGCACCTGAAGATTGATACCTTGCTGATTTGAAAGATAACACCATGTCTTAAATCCTGATTTACATATTTACTTTACAGCCTGAAACTGTTTCTTATGCCTGCTCATCTGTATTTTATTGAAATTAAATTAGTAAATGAATTTCATTGGTAGCAATTAATGAAATTATTTCTTTGTGAGTAGATGGAGACAGTACCACCGATATATTTGGAAAGGAAAATTAATTAATTGAAAATGTACAAAGGAAGATTTACTCAGTTGTGGTTTTCTTTCCAAATGCCTATGCAATTAATACATTTGACTTTTCAATAAAAAATTAAATTAACACAAAGAAACTTGAAGACCTTACTGAAGACAGCTGTATTATGAAACATTAATTTGCTCTGAATGCCAAGAACATTTGCTATAAAGCAGCTGCCTGTTTATTAAATATTACCATAGCATGTTATCAACCACATTTCTACATCTCCTGTTTTGAATTAGTATAAAACATGTTTGAAAGAGGATTTAAAATGTTTTGCAAGCTACCAATAAGATGGCAAATGAAGCAATAAATGTATTCAAGGCTCCTGAAAGGGATTTATTTTGGAGGCCATACAGCAAACAAGAAAACCAAAACATTCTATTTAAAAACCTCAAACTCTTTGAAAAATGAAGCAAACACTGGGAAAAAAAAAAATAACAATGGCAAACTTTTTTATTAGGAAGGTATCTCAAGTGTCTGGCATTCTCCATCCTGCTGGCTGAATATTCCTCTACTGCTGTTCGAAAGCATCATGTGCAATCTGTACTTTAAAAAAAAAAAAATTTAATTTTTTAAAAATAAAAATAAAGGGAGGCATTATCAATTCCTGAGGGCTCAGTGTTCCTCCTCACAGGAATGGGAGCCACCTCTTCTGATTGCTGTCCTGGTGCTTCTGCAGCAGCTCCTTGTACAGGTCTGACCTCAGGAACCTGGGGAAGGAGTCCTTGGCCATCAGGGAGTAGATGGAGCTCTGAGCAGCATCAAAGCAGCTCAGGGTGGGCTCTGAGATCTTCTGGGAAATGTCATTTTTGGTGTGGAAGTCAATGTTTATCTGCAGGGAGAGAGGAGCAGGAAAGCTGGGTCAGTTAGCTCAGAAAGCTGAGGGATGTTTGTGTCCAGGGCACAGCTGAAATTTGAATTTCCTCCACAATAACCCCACTGATGCAAATAAACAGAAAAAACATCCCTTCCTTTTCTAGCAGACTGAACTCTTCCTTTTATTTGGCTGTTAAAAAGATGGCATCCCTGAAAAAAAAAGAAGAAAAAACCTTGCTTTTCCTTCTCATCTTTCTGCCAAAGCAAATCCTATGAATTGCTGATTATCAAAGAGTAAATTAAAAGGGAAGGTACTCAGCAGCATTTTAGATTTTGGCCCTCTGTGTTTTTAATGGATTTTTTTTTTTTAACAATAATAAGATGGATTTCAGTCATATGTAAGACATGGGGACATTTAAAGCACTCCTGCTAGCAAAGGCAAAAACATCAGTGTACAAGTTTCAGGTCCAGAAAGTGAATAATGGTTAATAAGCAATTTGTTCTTTCACAGTAAAGAACATTTTTTGAAATAATGATAGAACTGAATTCTGTGATGGAAATTTTTGCATTCTCATCGTGTCAAAAATACCTATACAAAAGAGCAAATGCAATCATGCACCTATTAATTAATATTAAATATGGAAAAAATGGTGCTTACTGCATTATGAAAAATGGTTAGAGAAAACAAATTATCTTGAGCAAAACTTTCTTGAAAGCTCAGAAAGTGAGGTAAACTTATTCCCAGTGTGAAGAATTTAAAGAACTTGCTTCACAGAGTTGCACAAGGTGTTTGCCTGCTAAATAATGGGCATGAAAATGGGAGTTACAGCCAGGCTGAATTGTATTTTCTGTCATTGCTTGAGGTCTGGGTCCAGCTTTCCACTCCATCCCCATCCTCAGTACCCAAAGCACACACAGCAAAAACTCTTTACCTCCTTTGGAGCATCAGCTTGTATAAAGTCAGAATAAATCTTTTGGGCTTTCAAGGCAATCTTGGTGGAGGATTTGGTTTTCTTGAAGTCCTCACAGGCCAGCCAGAACTCCACATTCTCCTCACTGAACTCAGACTTCAAAAATGCCCGAAAAGCTGCCAGGCCCTCTGGGGAAAATGCATCACATTGATAGTGGGTGGAGGAGAATGGAAAGGCCAGTGCAATGTGTGTGTGCACACTCACACATGTGTATGTTTATATATTTATATTTAAATTTCCTTTATACTATTTATATTTACTCTATACTATTTACATTCACATTTATATTCACATTTATATTTATATTTATATTTATTTTTATTTTTATTTTTATTTTTATTTTTATTTTTATTTTTATTTTTATTTTTATTTTTATTTTTATTTTTATTTTTATTTTTATTTTATACTATTCATATTTACTCTATACTATTCACATTCACATTCACATTACACTTACATTTATATATATATTTACATTTATATTTATTTTTATATTTATATTTATTTTTATTTTTTTTATTTTTATTTTATACTATTTATATTTACTCTATACTATTCACATTCACATTCACATTCACACTTACATTTATATATATATTTACATTTATTTTTTTTTTATTTATTTTATACTATTTATATTTACTCTATACTATGTACATTCACATTCACATTTACACTTACATTTATATATATATATTTACATTTATATTTACATTTATTTTTATTTTTATTTTTATTTTTATTTTTATTTTTATTTTATACTATTTATATTTACTCTATACTATTCACATTCACATTCACATTTACACTTACATTTATATATATATTTACATTTATATTTATTTTTATATTTATTTTTTTATTTTTATTTTATACTATTTATATTTACTCTATACTATTCACATTCACATTCACATTTACACTTACATTTATATATATATTTACATTTATTCTTATTTTTATTTTTATTTTTATTTTTTTATTTATTTTATACTATTTATATTTACTCTATACTATGTACATTCACATTCACATTTACACTTACATTTATATATATATATTTACATTTATATTTACATTTATTTTTATTTTTATTTTTATTTTTATTTTTATTTTTATTTTTATTTTTATTTTTATTTTTATTTTTTTATTTATTTTATACTATTTATATTTACTCTATACTATGTACATTCACATTCACATTTACACTTACATTTATATATATATTTACATTTATATTTATATTTATATTTATATTTATATTTATATTTATATTTATATTTATTTTTATTTTTATTTTTATTTTTATTTTTATTTTTATTTTTATTTTTATTTTTTTTTTATTTTTATACACCTTATTGCTTCTTTGTGACTGTTTTTTATTTGTTTTTCACTTAGTAGGGAAAAAAATTGAAAGAAATAAAGGTTGGTTTGGAAGAAATTGGGTTAAAGTGAATCCAAATTGCAAGCTCTGAGTAAAGACAGCACCCAAATTTAATTGTGTTAGTCAATTAATGCTGTCCAGGGTCCAGGACACAACACTACTGCTGGGAAATGGGGCAGGGGCAAGGAAATTTCTCAGCTGCATGTGGTTTGTGGTGTCAGGTCTGTAGAAATGACATTTCTAGGAGAAGTGACTTTAAATATGTCATTTTTCGTTTGGCTGCAAGCCACTGCACAGCACACATGTTTCTCAGGAATACCCAAGGAAACGTTTGTGGGGGGTTTTTTGTGTCAAAATTTATGAAAAATGAAACCATTGCAAGGGGAAATTTAGCAGTCACCTTAATGTAAACTATTTCACAGCATTTCTGCCTGCCCCTGAATATTGTGTTTGCAGCCTGGACAAACCTCCCAGGACAGCAGCTCTGGTGGGCTCAGTGCTGGAGGGGAGCAGTGTGAAGTGCTTGGCAGCTGGGATGACAAAAGTTTTAAGACCAGATCCATTTTTCCATCACTTCTTACCTTTATTGGCCAGCACTGCATCCACAGACCGAGCCCAGGCCATGCCTCCCCCAGCCTGTGACCTGTGGAAACAGCAGCTGCCCTTGAAAATAGAATTGTGATCTTTGTCCTGTGCAGCCTGGGCTGGCTGAGAGCTCCCTCCTGCCTGCCCTCCCCAGGGAAAAACTGGGATATTGCCACTGCTGGCCTGCTCATTCACCCTGGAAATAAAGCTTGCAGCTGCTGGAGCTCCAGCAAAGCATTGGCATGTGCTAGAGAGGGCACTGGATTTCTTCTCCATTTCAAAAGGATTGGGCATTAATTTATATGGCACTTTTTGCTTGGAATGACTGGGATTATCTGAAATGTTGCCAGGAGGGAACATGGACCTCATACAAGATTCTCAGTGGTATAAATAATTGAGTAAATTCATAGTTTTGGCTCTTCCCCTGCAACTTGCTGTAGGCTTGAAGGCAAACATTGTTCTGTATAAAATATTGCCAGTTTTCTTAAAAAAACTACAAAAACCAACCAAACAACAACTCAGTACAAAAAAAAAAACTAAAAAAAAAAAAACTAAAAAAAAAAAATCCCAAGCACTCTCAACTTCTGTAAAGAACTTGATGCTCCTGAGAGCTCAGCCATCAAAACCCTGCTCTCTGAATTATAGAGGCTGGTTTGAGAGCTGTGCTCCACAGCCACTTCTCAGCATCACCAGTAATTGGTATTTTCTAACTGCAAATTTCTAGAGAGATCATATAAGGATATTGTGTGGTTGTGGTTCTAATTCTTACAAGGGATGGTGGCAGTGACACCTTAAACAAGTTTTTTGGTAGCTCTCCATTAACTTCTATCCAGAGTGCAAAAATTATATTTAAGCAAGAAAAAAATTGTGGATATTTATTAAGTATTTATAACCACGTACATGAGGGAAGCTGGAGTGCAAATATAGCAGGCCTGTGAAAACACAAATGAAAACTAAACATAACATTATGTTGTACTTTGTGAGACATCATGTGATGATGGAATTAATCACCAGAGAATTTGGTTTAGCAACAATAAGAAATTTTTGTGAAATATTTAACACTTTTTCAGGACTTTTATTAAATGTTTGTTAGCTTTCTTGTCAAGCAAAAAAGCAAATTAAGAAACCAGGATAAACCAGACAGTTTTGTTTCTTGATCTTATGGGTAATATTAGTTTTAATATTTACTCACCACTCAGAGAATGATCTCACTGACCATGTGGGATTTACTTGAATGGGAATAGCAAGCAGAATTGACAACAGGGAATCAAAATAGTCATACCCCCTTCAAAGGGGGAAGGAAAATAAAGCTGTACAGATTATTCAAACTCAGCCATCCTGTCACATAAATCTCCTATGATTAAAATAGCCATAAACAGCAACTCACTTCACTGGCATTTTTTGTTCCACTGTTTGTGTGTCTGACTGTCTCAGGGAAGGCAGAGTTTCCTTTTCTGACTGATCTTCAGGCTGGAGGTAATGTGACAGCAGGAACAACATGTTAGCATGTGAACAACCAAAGCAGGACAGCACTGACAAACAGTTCTCAACATTTCCTTTAAGCTGATTTCTTCTGTTTTTAACCTGTGCCACTCTCACCTAGCAGTGGCCATAGAGAAAAGGACTGGGGGAATGGCAGCAGGTTTCTGTTCAGGGGCAGAGAGGGGATGGAGCACAGGGTGGTGAGGAGCTGTGAGGGACCTGGGGTGTTTAGGATGGAGAAAAGCCCCAGAAGGGACCCTGATGCTCCCTTGACCTGCCTGAGAAGGGATTGGAGCCAGCTGCTGGTCTATGTGATTTGTCTCTTGCTCATGATAATTATTCTGTCATCCCCAGCTCTTTGCTTCCTCTGTACAGCCCTTGCTGCCCCTCACTCTCCTTACTGATGGATTTCTTGCCTCCTTCCAGATCTTGTCCTGAGTCCACATCCTTCACTCGGATTTCCCAGACTCCTGGTTCTCAATGTCTCCAGTGGTTCAGGAACTGGGATCCCAGCCATCCCAACTCAGGGACTTTTGTCTTCTCAGTTAAAATATTTCACACCTAGTAGAGCAGCCTTAGGAGCTTAGGTCCCATTTGGTTTTCCTTTGTGGCACAGCTATGAGCAAAGCTCATGCCTGCCTGAGAACATCTTTCTTATTTTAGCCATGTCCACTTTCTAAGGTCAGAAAGAAAAACCCAAGCACCACATGCCATGTTTCACCCTTAGCAATGTTAATTCCTTACCCTTACCTTTTGTAGGTCTGTAAAAGAAATTCAGGCCAATTTATTTGATGGACTTAACTTCACATGAGACAAAAAAAACCCAGTGAATCTGGTCAGTTGTGCTGCAGGAAGATGCAATCAGATGGAAACAGATATGGAGAGGAGCATCACTGGGTGAGCAGGAGAATGGAACTGCCTTGCAGGAGAAGGATGAAAGACCAGATTGTCTCTAAGATGGAATACAGAGAGGTAACCTGGTGGGAAAAAATACTTATTTTAGCATCATGGCTATACTGACAAAAGAAAAAAAATGTATATAAGCAGCCAGTGAACAAATTCAGACTGAAAACCAGAATAAGGCTCCACAAACTGTATAATTTTTTGCCCTCTCTATTACCCTGTACTTTGAAGATAGAGCTTCGTATTTATGTATTTATGAGATTATTTTAAATTGTTGTCTTCATTAATAGAACAGAAGAAATGATGACCTAAGATGCCCTTTTAGTCCCACATATTACTAAAAAAGATTCCTGGCAGCAAAATATGAATCCTTTCTGAAACTCCTTAGCTTTGCATCTGCTTGCTTCTGAACGTTATAGCAGAAGAACAGAAATGTTAATTATCATCCTGGTTTTCTGCTGTGATTCTTCTTTTGCTTAATTGGTTATTTTCTCTTATTTCCAGAGTACATCTTGTGCATCCCAGAGAGGACCAAAAGTACATTGTGCTAATGAGACTAACTTCAGCATCTTACAGCTGGGGAGAAAACTTTCAGCATCTGCATTGGCATCAAATCCTTTGTGCCTGATTCAGTCCCAGGTTTGAGCTTTGGTAAAAGGGAATAAACATAATAAAAAATCCAACCAATAAATATAATACAAAATATTTATCTCTGGAGCTTCTGGCTGGGCCCAGTGTCAACAGCTACAATTTGAATTTTTTAACAGTGTCATGCCAGAAAAGTCAGTCCAGTTGTGAGAACAGAGGTGACACTAAATTAGGCAACTCATAATTCTTGGCTGGCTCAATTAATGTCTTGATATTCACCCTGTGCCTAATGCCAGTGGTTCTACTCTTTACCCACCTTAGAATTGTGACTATAAATTGATTAATTTTGCTTTTTTGAAAGAGGTATTATCATTGTTATATCACAGTTCCATTAACTCATATGAAGCTGTGAGAGGGAAGGTTGAGGACCAGTGCCTATTTTTTCTTAATATTATCATATTATATCATCAATAGTTGGTATGCATTTATTTCAAAACAAAATTCCAGATAGTACCACACATGCATTTTTTAAATTTCTGCCTGGTAGCCTGTTATCTGAATGAAGCACACATGAACATCTCTTCAAGATTTTGGGTATTTTTCAAGTCAGCCTCAGCAGCCACAGAAATATGCTAAAACCCAGGAATATTCTAGCACACACAGTAACTGGATGGATGCAGCTGGATTGTTTTTGCATTTTATGGGGTACTGCTCACAGTCCACAAAACTACAAATAAGCTGTAAGGGATTCTCATCACACAATATTCTGTCAGTGACTGCTCAGACTGTGCAAGCTGAAAATATTTCAGGTACACAGCAGGTTAATAGAATTGTTGTGATATTTGTAATAAGTTCACTGACCAAAATTAGTCACAGCCACTTCTTCCCATAGAAACCAGCTGGTTGGTATCTTGGAACTTAATAGTGTCTGGAAAGAAACTCTGATATTTCACTGAAATGTCACAAGGAGAAAAAGTGACCTTAGTATTAGAACAAGGGCATCAGCTGCTTGTGCAAGTGTGTTGGCTATTCAAAATAAACAGCATCAAGCAAACAAAAGGAAATATGAACATGCAGTGGGGATGGGCTGAAAATTGCTCCCAGAATTAATGCTAAGCTTTTTGTGACTCTGGCCCCAGCTGACACTGCTGGCCCCAGCTGACACTCACAGCTACAGCTTCAGTTCTCATAGCTGGGGCTGGACCTGCAGGGCACTCAGCCCTTGCCTGCTCAGATAATTAGCTAATGGCAGGGTATTTTTCTCTTTTTCTGCCGGGCCTGAGGCTTAACCTTTCAGTAACTCTGAGTACTGGGCTGTGGATTTCTGAGTTCTCTGCCCCTGATGGCATGGGAGAGAGAAACTCTAGGAAAGGGAACTTCCCAACTTTGCAGCATTACTTGCTAAGGACCCATGATTTATTAAGTATTTAAATCTCCATAACTTTTAGGTTCACTTTTACCAATGCCCACCTTTTATTCTTTAACTACCTTTAGGCATTAGTTTTGCTGAATTATCTTCCTTTATGAAAAGCTATTGAGGAGCATAAGGGCTGTCATTTTTAGTTCCTCAGACCTGGATACTAAAAACAGCAGACAGTCTAAAGCAATGCTGCATATTCAAACCACTGGTTTACTAACCCAAGAAGTCATTTCCATTTCCATGTGCTCCTGAAAGGGCTGCCTTGCACTCACCTGAGCACCCAGTGAGAAAAGCTCACGCTCTCCAGTGGTTTCCCTGGATCAGGCCCAGTGTGTTAGTGCTCCTCAGCACCTGGCCTCTGTTCCTTCCATTCCATGCAGAGATTGCTTAGCTAGTGCTGGCCTGTACAAGGTAAACTCAGCAGCACCAAAAGCTGGTGTCCTGCTGCCCTGAGCGTGAAGCCCACGGGGAGCTGGGTGCATCCCTTATGTTGGGAGATGCCAGCATGATCCAAGCACTGCTGGCATCCTAAGGACATGGGAACACCTGTCCCAAGGGGATGCAAATACACCTTAATCACAGCACTATGGAAATGCCCACCTTCCCCCAGCATGGCACAGCATGGGCAAATCACAAAATAGCTGATTTTTTTTCCCTGTGAATAACTCTGTGTGCCTTCAGTATGCCACAGAGTTGTTTTGCATAAGAAAATGAGCTGTTATTTTCCACCCCAGCAAGCTGTGCCCTTCAGGTGAAGTGCTTTGATTTCAAGAACAATCTGTCAAAATATTTTGCAGCGCTCTGGGCTCCTCATATTCAGGGTTTCCAAGTGCTGTACAATCACAACCCTCCATTGGAAAAGTGCTGGAAACAATTCTCAAGAAAATGTGCAACCAGGAAAAACTGGAATAGCATTAGCTGCAGAAATTGAAAATGGGGCCACAAAGCTGTGAAGAAACAAGAGTGTCTTAATTATGTGCAAATTTTATGGTGAAGAAATGAGAGTTCAGAGTTGTCCTTTTTTAAGGCTTCAGCCTTATCTTCTGTCCTGCTTGAAAACTCTCAAATGGCTGCTGTGGGATTGTGTTTCTCACTAGTTAATTTTAGTTACTTTTTATGGAGAAGGCAATGGTAGATTGTAAATCTGGGAGTCCAGATAATTTTCTGTAAAGCATAAGGGAGAATTGGGAGGACGTTACCCAACCAGAGTCTATTTAGGAAAGGAGAGAGAAAAGCTTTGGTATTAAACCAGAAAGAACTTTTATGAAACCAGCCCTAAGTGATCAGGGCAGAACAAATGGAAGATAGCAACACATTAACAAGGGAAAAAGCAAAAATGGAAGCAAGCCTGGGTGGTAGATAGAGGAAAAACGTTTTTATCTTTGGCACAGAGCCACACAGGAGCTTAAAGGGCATTTGATGGAGGCATTTGACTAAAATGCAAAGAACAGAGTGGGATCTGGGACAGGCAGCTGAGCGAGGCGTAGATCCATGAGCATATGAATCACTGATGAGAGGGAGATGATTTTCTGCAGCTTTTCCTCAGCTGAGGCCTTTGGCAGCATGTGTGGAAAGGAGAGGGAGCTGCATTCAAAGCAGCAGCTGATTAAGGCTGAGCAGCTGGGGACAGCAGGAGAGGAAAATGATCTGCTGTTTGTGAGTCACCTAGAAGTTGTAGCATGTAAAAGCATGTAAGGGCTGTGTTATTGAGTGCCTGCTTCACCTGAAGGTGGAAATCATTCTTGTCCATTGAGATTCTTTATCTGGGATATCAGTTTTGCTTCTTGTTGGCCAAAAAATCAGTCAAGCTGTCTTTTGTTCCACAACAAGTCCACAACCCCAAGAAGATATTTGGTCCTGTGTATTTCCACCTCCCTCAAGATCACAATTCAGCCAATTTAAAACATGTAATGTGTTGAAACAGGAGGCAAAGCTTTGTGCCACCCCAGCCAGCAGATTGTTTCCCTCGTGCTTTGTGTCTTGACTTCACCTGTGCAAGCAGTAAAGTGCAGTGTTTGGGCAGGGTGAGTTACTGTGCTGACATTTTGGGAATATTTTGGGAGCTCTTGGTGAGCCCTGAATGGCAGATATAAATATAGAATCTGCTGCATGGAACAATCTCCAATGGAAGCACTTGCCCAACAGGCTTTGTACAGGTATTGTTTGCAGGAGGGCAGCTCAACAAGAGGATTTACACAACTGTGGCACGGATTCTGCCAAAACTAGAGAAGCCTGGCTGTGTTCTCTGGTGCTGTAAATTCATCTGTGCAGGGCCAGTCCTGAGTCTGCTCAATCCTGGAACAGCATCCCAGACTTGTACTAAATCCATGCCTAGTTCATCTTCAGGACTGCAGCATTGCACCAAATAGTAGAGTGCTCATTTTCTCTCACTGAAAGGAGCCCTTTCTAGAAAAGAAAAAAAAAATAAAACCCTTTGCCAGATAATAGTGTCATTTTGGTTTATCTTTGTGTCCTTTGCTTTCCTTTCTCTGAGTTTATCTTGGCTTTCTTTTTTACAGTAGTTCCCATGGCATTAGTCTGCTGTAAATTTAGCTGGGGTTCATAATTATCTTTGGAAAACACACATGCATAAATAGCTACCAGGAATATCTTATTTGTTTGTTTTCATTACAGAACTCATAAGAGGGACTAGCACTGTCAGTACCACAGACTGATGGGTTTGAGGAAGGCCTCCCTGGAGATAAGCAAAATTTTCCATGTGTCTGTGAAATGAAATAAAGGGCACCTGCTGACTTCTATTTATCATTGCAGACCCTTCTGACTAACAGCTGGGCTTTTGCTAGCAAGGAAAACTCTTACTCAGGGTACTATATTTGTCATTTGGTTGGAAATTGGAGAAGTATTAAATAGATGTATTTTTTTCATTTCTTTCCTTCATGGATTCTCTGCTGATATAGGGGGACATAATCCCAGCAGGGCAGAATTTAGCTGCAAGTGTGTGGGTCTTATGTCTGTGTGCCAACAAACCTGGTGGAAGCTCTCAAACCTGTTCCCTTCCTCCAGCAAGGATCCCTGTGCACCACACAGGAACATGCACATTTTAAACACCTGAGAACTGGCATTCAGGCACTGCTGGTGGTGCTGGAGAGTCCCTCACCACAGAATCCTCAGGGCTGAAAGAGACCTTCAAGATGCTCCCAGTGTCAGAAACAGCCCATCTCCTAAAGCCTGGTGCTTTAGGTCAGGGGAGGGTGATGGATAAACCAGCAGGGATCATCATTACAAATGTGTTTCCTCTCTGCTCCCCAGGTGAAGGTAAGAGCTTGGAGGAGGCTCCTGGGTCACTGTGGAAATGCTCAGCAGCTTTTCCAGGTGGGTTTGGATCTTTGTGCACTGTAGCAATTTCATTAACATGGCAGTGACTGCAGCTAGAATTGAGCCCTAGGTGAAGTCTCCACCTCTTCCTCAGCAATGTACTGATGATAAATCAGATCCTGACAACTCTTTAAGCAGATGAGATTTATTGGAAGTTAATAAAGCAGACAGGGAAACCTGCAGATCCAGCAGTTCACATGCACCCCAAATTAAAAATGAGCACCAAGTCCCATCCTCAGGAACTGCACCTCTTCTTCACCACTCACAGAAGGGGGAAGGAAAGGGAGAAAGCTTAAATTCCACAAGTAGCAACTTCATATACAAGTCATAGTCACAGATAAATCCTGCAGCCCCTTCCTGAACTGAACCAATGTTTAAGGTTTTAAGAACTGCCCTAAGCTTCAAGGTATGTCTGCATCAGCTGTGGAAGAAAAGGACAGAATGACTGTGTGTGCTGACTATAAAAAAATATGTCTGTGTTTGACAGAAAAGAAATAAAAAAGATTTCTCCCTCTTCTTTAATCCATAAAGAGAATGTTAATGATCAGTGGAACTGAAAGTTCTCTGCCTGAGTCCAAAAGCTGCTAATTTTCAGATGCATTTTCAAAATAAAAGGCAGAAAAATAAATAGAACAAAGTTTAGTAACAAAGTTGGTATACCACAACTATTTATAAATAAAAGTAGAAATATTTTATATCTATATAAATAGACATGATCTGGTATTTAAGGATACACATTGTGTTAAAATAGCATTCTTAGCCCTTTGTTGCTGCTCATTTAGTTGCAAAAAAATTAGAAGACATATATTTGATGCCAAAGCTAATATATACAGCATAACTTTAAAATAGAGAACAGACACAGGAATAAGAAAAATGTACCCCCCAAAAATTAAATAGGTATTTTTATGTTGCTCTTAAAATAGGCAATGGCTACATTTTAATGATAGATTTAATTATGCAGTTCCCTTAGTTAAAATACATGTAATTTTGCATTGTACCTATTAATGTTCCTGTGTGTTTTACAGTATGAGAAAATACCACAAATTCTCTGTGCTTAGTGTAGGAAATATTGCAAAAACATAAAAAAGGAGCTCTGCTGGATAATATAAACTATTGTATTTATATATATAATGAGACATTTGAGCTCTCTTGTCACCATGGGGTGAGATCTGGCCATGTGCCCTGGAAATCATTGATGGTGAAGGAGTGGGAGGTCTCTTGGATAACATCAAATATTAGATAGACATAGATATATATATATATATATATATAATGAGATATTTGAGCTCTGCTGTCACTACAGGGTGAGCAACACCTGGGTGCCCTTGAAATTGTTGATGGTGAAGGAATGGGAACTCTGTGGATAACATCAAATAGCACTTTAGGAGACATTTGAGCTTTGTTATCACCACGGGATGGGGTCTGGCTGTTCACCCTGGAAATTGTTCATGGTGAAGGAGTGAGTTTGGCCGGGCGCCCTTGCAATCATTGATGGTGAAAGAGTGAAAGCTCTGTTGGACAACATCAAATATTACATACATATATATATATATATATATATATATAGTGAGACATTTGAGCTGGGCTGTCACCACAGGGTAGAGTTTGGCTGCATGCCCTTGAAATTGTGGATGGTGAAAGAACAGAAGCTCAGTTGGATAACATCAAATATTATATATTTACATATATATGTGTATATATATATGTATATGTATATGTATAAAGAGATGGGTGGAGTTTGGCCACACACCCTTGAAGTAGCTGACGGTGAAGGAGCAGAAGCTCTGTTGGATAATATCAAATATTACATATACATATGTATATATATAAAATGAGACATTAGAGCTGTGCTGTCACCACAGCGAGGGGTCCAGCCGCACACCCTTGAAGTAGCTGACGGTGAAGGAGCAGAAGCTCTGTTGGATAATATCAAATATTACATATACATATGTATATATATATAAAATGAGACATGAGAGCTGTGCCGTCACCACAGCGCGGGGTCCGGCCGCACACCCTTGAAGTCATTGACAGTGAAGGAGCGAAAGCTCAGTTGGATAACATCAAATATTACACATATATCTATAAAATGAGACATTAGAGCTGTGCCATCACCACAGCGCGGGGTCCGGCCACGTGCCCTTGAAGTCATTGACAGTAAAGGAGCAGAAGCTCTGTTGGATAACATCAAATATTATATATATCTATAAAATGAGACATTAGAGCTCTGCCATCACCACAGCGCGGGGTCCGGCCGCGCGCCCTTGAAGTCGCTGACGGTGAAGGATTAGAAGCTCAGTTGGATAACATCAAATATTATATATATCTATAAAATGAGACATTAGAGCTGTGCCATCACCACAGCGCGGGGTCCAGCCGCACACCCTTGAAGTCGCTGATGGTGAAGGATTAGAAGCTCAGTTGGATAACATCAAATATTGTATATATATATATATATATGTATAAAATGAGACATTAGAGCTGTGCCATCACCACAGCGCGGGGTCCGGCCGCACACCCTTGAAGTCGCTGACGGTGAAGGATTAGAAGCTCAGTTGGATAACATCAAACATTACACATACATATATATATAATGAGACATTAGAGCTGTGCCATCACCACAGGGCAGGGTCCGGCCACGTGCCCTTGAAGTCATTGACAGTAAAGGAGCAGAAGCTCTGTTGGATAATATCAAATATTATATATATCTATAAAATGAGACATGAGAGCTGTGCCATCACCACAGCGCGGGGTCCGGCCGCACACCCTTGAAGTCATTGACAATGAAGGAGCAGAAGCTCAGTTGGATAACATCAAATATTACACATATATCTATAAAATGAGATATTAGAGCTGCGCCATCACCACAGGGCAGGGTCCGGCCGCGCGCCCTTGAAGTCGCTGATGGTGAAGGATTAGAAGCTCAGTTGGATAACATCAAATATTATATAAACATATATATATATATAGATATATATAAAATGAGACATTAGAGCTGTGCCGTCACCACAGCGCGGGGTCTGGCCGCACACCCTTGAAGTCGCTGACGGTGAAGGATTAGAAGCTCAGTTGGATAACATCAAATATTATATATATCTATAAAATGAGACATTAGAGCTGTGCCATCACCACAGCGCGGGGTCCGGCCGCGCGCCCTTGAAGTCGCTGATGGTGAAGGAGCAGAAGCTCTGTTGGATAACATCAAATATTACACATATATCTATAAAATGAGACATTAGAGCTGTGCCGTCACCACAGCGCGGGGTCCGACCGCACACCCTTGAAGTCATTGACAATGAAGGAGCAGAAGCTCAGTTGGATAACATCAAATATTACACATATATCTATAAAATGAGACATTAGAGCTGTGCCATCACCACAGCGCGGGGTCCGGCCGCGCGCCCTTGAAGTCGCTGACGGTGAAGGAGCGCGAGCGGCGGCGCAGGGCGGCGCGGGCGGGGGCCCGGCCCTGCAGCAGCCCCAGGTAGGGAGCAGACCTGAGGAAGCGAGGGTAGCTGTCCTGCTCCATCAGCCGGTACACCCTGCTCTGCGCCGCCTCGAAGGTGCCGCGCGCCGGCTGCGCCATGCTCCGGCTCGTCGCCTCCTTGGTCTGGAAGTCCAAGTTCACCTGGAGAACGGGAAAGGGAATCTGGTTAAAGCACGTTCAGCGTTTCCTGTGTTATTGTCCACAGCACTGATACTGTACGCTGCTGGAAGACTTTCCTGAGAAGAGTGATGCCTTCAGTTTTAGCTTTTGTATTTCCCAGACTCTGCACTGCACTGGGGTGTGACTCTGAACTCCATATAAAGTGTTACAAGTTCTCCTCCCAGCTCAGTCACACAAAACAATCCTTTTCCAGCCCCAGAAACAAGGACACGCTGCAGCTTCAGCCCCAAAAAGTGCAAACAGCAGAACTGAGGAGAGAATCTGGGAGGATGGGACTGCAGAACCTGGAGCTGGAATGGGACAATGAACCCCAATATGGGAATGGACCAAAACTTATAAAAGTGTGAAAACTCGTGACTTTGGTGTCCATAGCCACAACTGGGCTCTTGCACTGCCCAAGGTGAATCCTTTGAAGGGCTTTTAATAAATCCCTGCTTTATTCCTTTAACTCTGTCCAGCCTCTGCTCCAGGGAGCCCCTCAAGGCATCAAGAGAACCTCGAATCCCCCACACAACAGGATATAACACCACAGAATTGGTGTGTTCACCTTCAGTGATGGCTCTCAGAAAGTCTCCTCAAATGAACCCTTGGTACCATGGAAAACTGGTGAAACAAAAGATAAACTTTGATATTTGACTAGAAGTAGCATTTTAATAGTTGCTGTGTAGTTATAGTATAGTTGCAGCTTCCCAGTTTTGCAATACCAGACTATTACAGATCTCCCCTGCTCTCATCTAGGATTAAAGTAGAACATGTTCTAATGAGATTATATTAGTGAAAAGTCCAAATTTCTGGTTTCTGTGTAGCCTGGGTAATAGAAAGGTGAGAAAATTCTATTTTTTTTTTTTATTTTTTTTTTAATTAAATGGGTCTCTGGAGTCTTTAGATTGGAATAGCATATCAAAATGACTATTCCATGTGCTGCTGCATTCACCCTGGGAAATACTTAATAGTATGAGAATTTTAATTAAGTGGCACTTAATTCAAGCACTGATTCAAGCACATTATTTTGAAAAATAAGATAGAATATATTAAAAAAAAAAATGTTGAAACACCAAGCCCAGGCATAGCAGAGAAGGAAATTGTTCTGTTACTGTGGCTCCCCTGCCCTGTCCCCTCCTCATCTCTTTCCTTTTTATTTTCTTTTCCTTTTCCTAGGAAAAGCAGATCTGAATCCTAATGCAATCTATGAGAATTGCAGTGGAAACTGCACCACTTTGCAATCCTTTCACTAAAATGAGAATTTTACCTTTTTCACCCCCATTACAGGGAAGCTGAAGTTAGTGTTTAACTAAAAATAATACAGTATTGGCCAGTGACATATTTGCTCAAATGTGATAGAATTACAGCAAACTGTAAGCCCAAAGGACCTATTCAAGTGGCTGCTTGTGATTTCACTGAGAGGTTGATAATCTCCCAACCTGTTCATCTCCTTCTTAGGGCAGACAAAAAAAAAATTTCTTTTTTTCATCTATGAATCCTTTCTAACGCACTTCAGCAAAAAGAAGAAGTTGGAAATACAAAAACTCTTTTCATTTTTAGGATACTACAAAAAGGCCTTAGTGCTGGTGAGGATTGTAATGTCAACATTGTTTTGTGCTGGCAGTAACATACCAAGGATATACAACTGGGGGTGGAGGGACTCAATCAGGGCAAGGCTGTGCTCCTTCCAGAGTTCTGACTTTTATGGAATTCTTCTTATGCCAGGGGGCTGCAGGGTTAGCTCTTGAAGCACTTTTAAAAGCAAATTTCACCAGGTGCAGTGGTGTCAGTCAAACACTGTGTATAATGGGAAAGGTCTTTACCTCTTTTGGAGCATCTTTCTGTATGAATGTTTCAAAAATGGTCTTGGCTTTTGGCAGGAGTTCATGTGGGCTTTTGCTTTTCTTGTAATCCTCACAGGCTATCCAGAACTCGATGTTCTCCTCGCTGAACTCAGTTTTCAGAAATTTTGTGAAGGCATCCAGCCCAGCTACAAAAGGGAAAGTTGAATTTCATTAAAAAATATATCCTTATCAGACAGTTACTCTTTCAAAGAGTCTGTGCAAAGTAGTAAAATATCTTTTGCTCCCTTGCAATAATACCACATTACAGATAATTATCCTAAAATACATGAGTGTTTTTAAATAATTTCTCCATTATGATTCTGCAATTCTCATTAGAGAATTATCAGCACCAGTAAAAAATTGCTACCAAGATCTCATAAAACATTAAGCAAAACATGTGGGAGTATGTTGAAGTGGTGGACTTTATTCCAGGTGAATATCAATTTAGGTTGATCAAAAGAGACTATTTGAATCTTTGCTCATAAGTAAACTATTCTTCAGCAGCAATTTAAAATTTCAGCGAGGCTGAGACCTGTGCCCCTCCCAGATGAAGGCAGAACATGTGTGCCTTGGATAACTGTGGGAGCAGCAGGGCCTCTCAAAGGATGGCCAGCTTGGATCCAGACACTGCCTGAGAAACAAAACCCTGTCAGGGGTGACAAAGTCTTTTCTTAACTACATGGAACACATGCAGCCAGGAATATTTGAGCAATATTCAGATTAAATTCTCCTGCTCACTGAAGGGACTCTTTGTTGTCTGCTGTATTACTTTGTTCAATAAAAGACCAAACTCAAAAATTATTTTAACCTGTTTTCACAAGTTGACAGCAAGCTATAGCCTAAGAAGATGAGAGCAGGAGGCACATGCTGCTATAAATGACCCATCCTACCTAGTTTAGGTAACTGCCACGTCTATTCAAGGGCATAACTGGATTTTATCATTTTCCATCCTTTACCATCAACTTTCCACCCCAACAGTCTGCATGGAGAGAGAAAAAAACTACTGACCTTTCTCAGAAAGCAGTTTGTCAAAAGACTCTCCCCATCTCACTGCTTCTTCAGGAGACACACTGCTTAGGAGACAGAAAGGAGTTTTGAAGGATTGTTCATAGTGTGCATTTAGAAGATAAATGCTCATACTCTGCATTTAGGAAGCAGTGAGACACACATCATCTGCTACCACTGCTGCGCAAAGCCTTTCATTAGATCACCCCACTGAGGGAGATCATTCTCTTAGGGACTTCAGGAACATTTGCTTTAACTCTTTCCTGATTTTTTTTCCTACTTCTTTTCTCTTTTTATAAAAACGTCACAGCAGATTTTTTTTTTTTTTTTTTTTTTTGCTGTGGTATTTGTGCTGCCCTACTAATCTTTGAATTAAGACCATGTAGCCTGGTAAAAGTCACAAAGGAAGCAGGACTTATCAGCTATTAAAATTTGAGCTACTCATGCAGAGATGTGGTTTTGAATGTGCTCACTCTGAGGCTGTCACCACAGTCTGCTCTTACTGAAATACGCAGAATTCTATATCCTGAAGGGAAAATTGTAGTTTATGCAAATTAAAATATGGTTGAGGTGTCAGTCTTACAGGGCAATAGCACATATAGTCTGGTTTGTCTACCACAGACATTTCAAATGCCACGTTATTCTGAGACACTGTTGTTCCTCATTTATAAAACTACTCATACTCTTCATCAAGTATGTCAAGCTGCACTGTGTTTCACTTCAATTTCAAAAAATCTGCCCTAGGAAACAGCTAAAAAAGGACAAAAAAAGAAGAAAAGAAGAAAAAAAAAAAGGCAGTTCAAATTTCTCAAGTTGCTCTATAGATATGAAGTTTAGAACCATTTTCATTCCAGGGCAAATCACAGGACACTGAAAGTATCAGTGAGTTGGTCAGATCAACTTCTTATGAAGGACTGAACATTTCTGGAATGTGATCCCACCTCCTCATCAAGGCTTGCTGTTCTGTTGCCTGATTTACACATTTTGGGCTCCCTTGGCAAAACCTGTAGGCACATGAAGTTTAGATGAAAGGAAATTCCAATCTCTTTGGGATGGAATTTAAGCCAGTAATGACCCTGGGTTTGCACAAAACTCAAAAGGAGGAATTTTAATTTTTTTGCCCCCCCCAATTTTAATAGATGTCACATATTTCACAGCTGAAGTCATTGCTTGCAGGAATGAAAATTTTAGCTAGGGAGACAAAAACAGTTTGTGAGGAGAGGTACAAATGCTGGAGAAATCAAATTCAGGAAAGCAGAGGAATCCTGGAGTCAGGGAAAACGAGACCTCCCTTCCTTGCAGAGTTCATTAGTTATGAGAATTACAAAAAGTACAGTGGACTCTGTCAACTGCAGGTTCCTGCACCTACAGAAATTATTTTGTAATAATAAAATAAAGCCTTATTACTTCAGAGCACACACTCAGTGCACAAAGCATGGGATGCTGCAGAGGATCTTTGCTGGGTTTGGAAATTCTGGTTTTCCTTCAGAACCTGCAACAACCCAGGAGCTTCACAGACCCCAACACCTGAGTGCAGGAGGGAGCTTGTGCAATAACAGACAGAAACCAAGATTTGGTCAGCTTTGACACTTTCTAAGTATGAGAATAAACTAATTTAAACTAATGAATAATCATTTAAACTAAAATTTAAATTTTAAACTAACAGATTAATTAACTTTTCTATTACCCCAATTCCCATCTGCAGTGTTTCATTAAATTCTCTTTTTACTTATTTTAGTAACTCTGTGTGAAAAACAGAAATCATGAAAGATAAGTAAATCACTTAGTAAATTTCAAACCATTACCTCACTATTATTTGAAAAAGAGTACATTTTTGTTTGTTTGTTTGTTTTCCATTTTTGACAAATGCAATTGTGGCTTTAATCCAAGTATAAAGACCAGCAAGAAAGAAAGGTGGAAAGAAGGTACATTTTTTAGGCCATGGTGTTGCAGAATTCCTTCTTCTCCGTCAGGACCTACAAATACAATTCTTTATATATGAGTGAGAGCTGACAGTGATTCCTCACTGAAGGGAGGAATTAAACTCTTATGGAAGTCAGTAAACCCAAGACTGTGCCTTGCACCTTAATGGCAAACACTAGGGACAATACTACCATAGTGTTTGAATTTTGGAGACAAAAATGTTCAACCAAGTGCTGCAGTTACTGAGGAGCTCTGCATTCAGTATTTAACACACCTGTTAAATGTGTTAAATACTGAATGTGGCATTGGTACATCACAGGAGCCTTTGGAAAAGCTGCTTTGCCAGGAGCTGTATGGTTTTCCTGCAAGCTGCATTTCTCAGTTGATTATTGCTCTGTACACTCATTATTGCTCTACTCTCTCCCACCAGGGCTGCTGGCACAAGGTTTAAACCTCTCTGCAGGCGTATGGGAGCAGTGGTGAGGAAACCCTGCTGATCACTTTGGTGCACACCAGGCAGCTCTGCAGTGTTTGCACCTTGGGGCACACTGGTAACTCCCCAGATTGTGACTCTGCCCGGTCTGGATGCACACACAGCTACAGGAAACACCCTGAGTCACACAGGCAGGGAACCCCCAACCCACTCAGCCTTTCACAGTGCTTACCTTGCTGCTTTTGTCAAGCTTCCAGGTTTGCCAAGGTGATCCCCTTCATGGAATTCAGGTTTCTGCAGGAGCAGGCTCAGCCTGTTTCTCTTCTGCTTAGCTCTAGGACAGAATCAGAGAAGCTTTTCAAGAAACATTGCAGAAAGTTGGTTTTTCCCCCTCTAGCATTCTCTGCTTCTGCATTATAGATCTCCCTATTTTCACTTACAGTGACGTTGGTGTTACTTCTCCTACATATATTAATCACATTAAAGTTTTTTCTTCATAGCTTAGCACAAATTTACATGTGAAGCACTGGCAAAGTAAAATGGAAATCCTTTCATTTTCAGCATCCCTTTAATTTATTTCGAAAATGAAGGGGCCAAACTTCCCATTAGAGAACATAAACAGTTAGCTCAGCATCTTCTACTTTTAATGTTTCACAAAGAAAAAAGGAAGTATTGCTTCCTGTCATTTGAAATTTTTTGAAGAAAGCTTTCCCGGATCACATTCAGGCTTTAAAAAAGCATTTCTTAGAACTTCTTGCATCCTCTCTTTCTTAGTATTTTTAGATCATTAATTTGATTTGTTTCTTGACTTGAAAAAAAAACCAAGAGTCCTTTGAGATAAGTTTTCTTAAGGAGTTAATATTTTGCATACAATTATTATACAATATATGTATAAAATATACATAAATTATACAATTTCTAGGACTGCAGTTCAGGAGTTCTCATACAAAATGAAATTCCCCCCCCACAAGAATCCTCCACCCAAACAGAAGGCTCAGAGGGTCGGCACGACCTGAACACTTACCCAGCCTTGCTTGCCTTGTGTGGCTCCTCCTTAATCACTGATTTTTTGTAATAGGCTTGTCCTTCAAGGCAGAAATGTTGAGTTGGGGGAATAAAAGAAGTGGGTTCTCCATCTTCCTCCAGAGAAGCTTCGGGCAAGGCTCCCTCGGCTCCCTGGCCCCGGTGTGTGCTGGCCCAGGCTCTCACATTGCAGCTGCTCTAGCCAGCCCAAGCCCAGTGCCCAGAGCAGGAGGTGGCTCTGCAGTGGCCACTGCAGCTGTGCCCACGCCAGGCTCTGAGGGCAGCTGTGGCTGTGCCCTCGTCACTTGGGGAAGTGACACTGCAGCTCCAAACCGCAGCCCCAAGCGCGGCTGCTCAGCTCAGCTCAGCTCAGCTCGGCTCAGCTCAGCTCAGCTCCTGCTGCCTGTGCTCACCTTATTAACCCACAAAGCAAACTGGAAAACAGACACAGTGCCCTTAGTTACAGGGCCCATGTTTAGGTAAGGGGCTGCAAATGGGAGAAATATAGCCACAATTACAGGAAAAGCTAGACCACATGATGCCACCTAATGAGGTTTCTATATCCAGCACACAAAAATTGGGTTACTCAAGAACTGTTGTTCCTTTCATCTCTCGACGCCCTCGTGCCCCACGTTGGGCGCCAAAATCTATCCTGGTTTGAAGGAAAGGTGTCTGCCAATAAAGGCAGAAGCTTCTCTTTGAAATGGAGAATGCAAACCCCCTCCCTCCAAATTATTATACTTTTGAAATTAAGGGGCTCCCAGGCAAAGATATGGGAATTAGGAATAACAGGCTGATCAGCACAAATTACCTGTTCACATACAAGTCTGATGCCAGTTAAGTTTCTTGGGTTTAAGCTCAGTTTCTGTTGGAGGTGTCATAGGAACAATGCATCTAATAAAGAAACATCATCAGTGCTAGCTGAATGAGGCACTGGAAAGGGTTTAAATTAATGCAATAGTTAATTGATTAAGAATAAAATATTTCTGTTTTTAATGGCAGTGTCTCATTTTGATTTCTCAGGTAGGACACTGAGCTTCAAGGAGAAGACATGAACTCACTACCTCCCATAATTTTGTTGTGTTTTAATTACGTAGGTTGTTCTGGTGAGAACTTTTTCTTGTGGAGCTGAGGAGGAAGGGAATGGGAGATACTAACATTCAAATCCAAATCTGGGAAACATTAAAAAAAGAAAAAGGTATTATCTATTGTTTGGTTGTTTTGTTTTTTTTTTTTTTTTAGGAGTGAAAAACTGAAAAACTCTCATGTGTAACACGTGATACAAATTTTAAAATCAGACTGAATGGGAAAAAGTGCACAACTGCCTTTTGTAACCCAACGGGTTCTAAGAAGCAGGGTTACAGTTTAAACATTTTCAATTGCAGAGAAGGCTTGTGCATCATATCATGCATATTTCAAACTGGCTTTAACCATGGCTGTGTTCAATAATTTATTCTGCCTTTTACAGATAAGCAAGTAAGTGTAAACTCCATGATTTTATTTCACTTTTCTGCAACAGTGGTGGTCACTTGAGCTTTTTTGACCTGTTATGTGTAAAAAATACTGTCTGAATTTTGTTACCTGCTGTTTCCAGTTCTCAGAAAACATTTCTAATTGCAGCCTCCACAGCCCATCTAAGCTGATTTAAGAAAGATTTGGGGCATGGAGTATAATTCAGGCAGCTCCAGTTGGGGATGAGCAGCTGTGTCCCCTCTTCCAGCACCCACCAGCCATGCTCTGAAGATCCAACTCACTTTTCCACCACCCCACATGGGTTTTATGCCTTAGATGCTTGAATTATTCCTGTTCTGCACTGCAGCAATCGTGTCAGTCCTGACTGCAGCAGTGTGCTGAGAATTCACTTGGAAATCTGGAGGAGTGTGGAGAGGGAGGGAATAACAACAAACAATCTTTCCCCCAGGCACACACACTTTTTTTTTTTTTTTTTTTTCTTTTCCCCATTAATAGAAAGCTAATATTAAATCTAGGCCACAAAGTAGCCAAATTGCCTCCGAGTCAGTCTGTGTTTTGTCAGCACTGCTGCTGGTGCTAATGAGCATCCCTGTTTTGCACGGAAGGCCACAGTAGTTATAGCAACAGAATTTATTAATGACCCTGGAAATGCTTCTGGGCCATTTTGGGTGCTGCAAGATGACGATAGAGGAAAAGGAATAAGTTATTTTAAAACCAGAAAAAGCAGACCGAGAATATTGTGTTGATGACATGACTAGAGATCTAGAAAGCTCTAAAAAAACTTTGTGATGAGAACTAGATGTCCTGATTCCCAACTGTTTCTCTAACCACCAAAACATATTCACAAATCTGTTGGGAAGGATGCTGCTAATTTTTTAAGCCCTGAAATCAAGATTGTCTCTGAAATGTGAGAACAATATGGAGTTAATTGTAGAAATACATTTTTCAATGGTCAGATTAATGCCAAACACATTTTCATAACAATCTTTATGTGGCACAAAAGTAAAATTGAATAGAGCATGAAGTGCAGGATGATGTCCTGGTCCTTTGGGCTTTCCTGTTCTTTGGCTGAGCAATGTCTGCTGCTGGGGTTTGATAAGGTCCTGTCACAGCTGATGGTCAGGTCATGCTTGGTTTGTACAGACACAAGAACTGGCCTTTGTGAAAGAAATACTGACTGACAGAGTTAGCAGCAAGGGCATTGTGCTGCACACTGAGAATGTCATGTTTCTGTTTCTCAGGGAGTCCCTGGGAGATCTGGGCTTTCAGGGCAGCTGAATAGAAGTGCAGCCCGACTGAGCAGCTCAGCTCAGCACAAAGGGCTGGAGCACAATGGGAAATCCTCCTTTGTTAATCCCACTGCATCCCTCTCCCAGCTGCTTTCCTCACTTCATTCCCAGGTAAATGCAAACTTTGCCTCCTCCCTTTCCATCCTCGTGTTCTGGCACTGCCAGGCTCCTCCACAGCCAAGCTCCAGCACTGCTCCCATTCAAATCCAATCTTACCAGTATGGCTTTTGGATTTCCATATTTCTTTTTCATGTCAAGACCTTTGAAGACTTGAAAATTAAAATTAGGTGTTTTAAAATTAATAATTTTGCTCTTCAGTCACTTCTGACTGATTTGTCACTCCTCTATGTTGTTTACTCCTCATTGGAAATATGTAAACCAATTGGAAATACTGAAATATGTTTCCTTATTGGAAACCATAACTGGACCTAAAATTTAATAATAATATGATCCAAGTTATGGTTGTTTTTTTTTTCATCTCTTCCCCACGAAGAAAACGCAGAAGGAAGAGAGTTTAATTGGTAATGTGGAGTAGAGGAAATTTGTTCGGTGGTGCCTTTAAAAGCTGCATCCCGGGGGGGGGGGTTGGCATGTGAGATTTTTCAGTTCCATAGGGAGCTCACGGTTTAAAACCCTCCTTGTTGCTGCTGTTTAAAAGGAAGGAAACACAATTGCGTCGTTTCGTAATAATAGTGATGGTCAGATAACGAAGCACTGACAACAGGAATGTAACACTTGGCTTTTGGGGTCCCGCGAGGAATTCTGAAGCCATCCCTGATGGAAACTCAAGGCTTGGGACTGCTGGTGGCTCCATCAGACCTTGTGCAGGGAAAGTGTTTACATGTGTGCTAAATTAATGGATTAATGGGTTGGGAGTGCGCACAGCTCTGCGCTGTTCCCCGCTGGCCCGTGGCTCTCCGCTCCCGTGTGACATCCATCAGTGTCACCACCCCTGCCCGGCAGCCAGCTCTGACATCAGAGTTAATGAGCAGCTTCCTCACCTTCCTCCTCACCGGCCTCCTGAAACGCGGTTTTGTCAGGGTGCTATTCACAGGAAGTGCTGGAGGCGGAATGTTCTCTCAGCCCTGCCCGAAATATCCTCCCCGCTGGAATTCTGCGCTGCTGGATTTATTTCTGCCTTACAGGAAACCAGAAGGACTCCTGACAACCTGGTCCTGGGTTTTTTTGTGGGCTTTTTTTTTTTTTTTTTTTTTAAGAGAGAGATTTTATCAACCCATGGCAATGGAACAAACAGCAGCAGGGATTGGGCTAAGAGTTTTCTGGTCCTCCTGGTTCTCCTAACCCAAAATCAAACTCCTTTCAGCACACAAGGCAATAAAATCTGTGTTGCATCAGGACTCAGCCCACTATTGCTGAACCACTGGGTGGTTTAATTAGGGTCAGCATGCTTCATGCCAGGCATGTCCTTATTCTGCTTTTCCAGGCAGAAAAAAAAAAAAAAAAAAAGAAAAAAGATAGAATATTTTTATTATATATTTTATTTATTTATATTATATTTATAGAATAGAAAAAATATAGGAATATCTCGGGATGCTGCAGCCCAGGCTGAGCTACCAGGGCAGGCATTGACAAACCTCCACAGTGATTCTGCAATTTTTTTCCTCAATAATATCATAGTAAATATAATATAATATAATATAATATAATATAATATAATATAATATAATATAATATAATATAATATAATATAATATAATATAATATAATATAATATAATATAATATAATATAATATAATATAATATAATATAATATTACAATAATATTATAATAATATAATATAATATTATGATAGTATTATACATAATAATATAATGTATAATATATAATATATAAATATTATATCGATATAAAAATATATATATAATAATATTTTTTACTATATTTTATCGTTACTACTTTCTGATAACACTTTGTTTTCCCATCCTGATTTAGCTGAGGCACATAGTCCTAGGCCTTACAAAGAGGTATGGTGGATTTCCCATCAGAGCTGTAAAAAATTGGCACCTAAAAACACTTGAAAATATATAACTAAATTTTCATATGAATATGTAAATATATTATCTTCAAAGTCTGTGAAAAGAAGACAGCATCTGAAGGTATAAAAGCTACATGTCACTCTGTCTTTTCTCTTCAGTAATTACCCAAAAATGTTCATCACAAAAATTAGGTAAAAATAAAAATGTTGCATCACTTTTCAGTGCAATCCTCAGAATGACTGAGAAATTTTCATGCGTAGCAGAGACAGGGCTTTGCTCCAGTGAAGTCCTTGTGTGAGTGTTTGATTCCAGTCATGCAAGAAATCTTGTCTGCTTTGTTTGTGGTGTTGTGTTGGAGGCTGTGTGCTCTCCATCTGAGACCTTCTGGGACCCAGCAGGTGTGAAACAATGGAACCCATCCTTCATTCTGCACTCCAGGCAGCAGGATGGGTTTCATGAATTCCTCATTGTCACCCTGTGCTGTTATGACCATGACAAAAGACCTTGCCATTCGGGCACTATCCATTCCTGGAATTTTTCAGGCTTTTAGCCTGAGTCATGGCATGCTTCATGATGGTGGGTTTGATGATACACTTCTCAGCTTTTGCACGAGTTGTCCTTGGTGACCTCTGGTTTTCACACCAGATTCTCATCAGGCCCAATCTGCTGCTCCTGTCTTTCTCCTCTGTGTTTTTCTGCCACAGCTAGAATAACTGGAATCACAAAAATAAGTTCTGCAATGCTTGCCAGAAGTGCTTCCTGAAAAGGGAGGAAAGATGATATTTGCAGTTTCAGTATGCACACTAGGAAAGGAGCTATTCTGATCCCCCTGTTGAGTGAAAGCAGGTGATCATTTATCAGCTTATGCTGTCAATTTGATAAACATGAAACTTTAATAAGTTTGATATTGCTGTGGTCACCAAACCTAACACAAATGTTGCACTTTGTTGCCAACCAGCCCAGACTGCCTGAGGACAGACCCTTGATCTGAAATGTGTCCTTGTGGCACACAGGAAACAATTTCCATTCCAGTCTGCAGCGACCACAGGCCAGTTCTTGTAATTCCTGGGGAAGGTCTGCAGATCAGGAGAGTTTGCTTTACTTGATCCACAAGCCCCTTTCAAACCCTAATTTAGAGATTTTCACTGAGGCTAAGCAGTTGGATTTTTTCCAACTCAGAATGGTCTCCAAGTTGAAAACGTCTGTTTTCTGATTATCAGACTCCAGCTTTATCCTGCCAGTGCTGACACATGCTGCCCAAAGGATGGATGTATGGGCACCCAGCTCTTCCAGAGCCAAAATAACACCTCAGGTGTTGGCTGACAGCAGCCACGGCTGTCCCGGTGCTCCCTCTGTTGGAAAAGTTCTCCCTCTCAAAAAGGGGAGGTGAACACCTCTGCCTGGGAGCCAGCATCCCAGGGCTGTGCAGTGAAAGCCAGCAGGGCTGTGAGAGGGGCTTACTGCAGCACTCATGTGCAGAGCAGCTCTTAAGGACTGAGAAATAATCCCTGCAACATCTGATCTTTCAGGAATATTCTTCCCATGTGCTTCCCTGGTGAAAGGAGTCAGCTGTGTGGGGTTTTCAGCAAACACAGAGCCTGGTTTGCAGCAGAGGGCACAGCTCCTGGTGTCACCCTGGGCTCCTCCTCCCTTTCATTAGCACGGTCTGTTTCTTCTCTGGAGGTGGTTCAGCCACAGCCTGCCCTGCCAAGGCAAAACCCCGAGGTTTAGAGCTCTGTGGGATCAGGGTCAGACCTGCAGCCCACAGAAAGGACAGCTTTGGTAGCCCATGAGTCCATCCCACATCTCCAGCACATCCCTGCTGAGAAACACAGCATCACAGAGTCAGTCTGGCTGGAGAAGAGCTCTGAGATCAGCGAGTCCAACCCTGACCCAACAGCCCCTTGTCACCCAGAGCATGGCACTGAGGGATGTGCCCAGTCCTTAAACACTCCAGGGCAGTGACTGCACCACCTCCCATCCCATCCCAGTGCCCAGTCCTTAAACACTCCAGGGCAGTGACTGCACCACCTCCCAGCCCATCCCAGTGTCCAGTCCTTAAACACTCCAGGGCAGTGACTGCACCACCTCCCATCCCATCCCAGTGTCCAGTCCTTAAACACTCCAGAGCAGTGACTGCACCACCTCCCAGCCCATCCCAGTGTCCAGTCCTTAAACACTCCAGGGGTGGTGACTGAATAAATTCTTCCTAATGTCCAATCTAAGCCTCCCCTGGCACAGCTTAGAACTTTGTTCTCTGTCCTGTCACAAACAGCCTGGGAATAGAGGCTGGACCCCAGCAGATCCAAGCTCCTCTCAGACTCCCCTGGTAGCTGCACTTTTGCTGCCTGGCTCACACCAACTCATCCCAGACATGTGCCACGGTGTGAGGATCCTTGTCAGCTGCCTGGGGGGCAGAAGGGTTGTCCCTTGTGACTCTGCAAGCTCAGAGCATCAGCTCTCAGTTTAATGATCTGAACCCTTCTGCTCCTGCTGAGGAGCACCTGGGTGCTCTCACCGCCTTCTGATGGGTCTGCAGCACCCAGAGCTGAGTGATCACACACTGCCCTCCTCCAGACAGACCCACCAGTGCCAGATCTGTGTGCTGATGGCACAGGCCCAGTTTGTGTCTGTTTTTGTAGCTTTTGTGGCAGGGCTGTGCAGACGTGGCCAGAGCCACAACTGCTCTCTTGATGTCTGACCTGGAGTCCTGAGTGTGTGCAGGAGCCCACGTCATCTCAGCTGTAAAAAAACCAGCTGGGCTGGGAGCTGGGTCCTTTCCTGCCTCCTGAAGGACCATTTGGCACTGCTTTGCCTCAGTGCTTGCACTCATTTAGCTGCTGTGATGGTTATCTGCAAACAGGGAACCCCAGCAAGCCTTTGGGGCAGAGCCAGAGCAGATACTTCAAAGCAAAATCCCCTCCTTGTGCCCAGGAGATGTGAGGGAAAGCCTCCTGTGCACAAGTGAGTCTTTCTGAAGCCTCACTCAGGCTGCAAAACGTGCTCCTCTACAGGTGCCTTGTTTATTTATCTGCACTTTCTGCTTGCCATCACTTGAGGGCAGCTAAGCTCATGGCAGGTCTTGCTCTAGCCAAGTGTGATTTGATCAAATGTAAGCATTTTAGCTGTTAAAGCAAAACCCAGCAAAGCAGAGGGAAAAGGCATTGCTTTGGGGCTGACTGTGTCCAGGCTGTGCCAGGGAATCTGGAGCTGTTAATCACCATCTTCCTGGGTGGGAGAGGATGCTTGAACACTCCTGTACTGACCAGTGCCCCCTAAATCACCAATGCTATGTGTGAGCTCATTCTGCAGCATTTCTTGACACAATCTCTCCTGTGCAGGGCTAGAATACTTGGATAGAATTTGCTGGCAAGCCGTGTTGGTCATGTGAAAAAAAACTGTGGTCCAGTGACCAGTGTCCATCTCTCAGTGTGTAACTGCAGATGAATGCCACAGCAGTGACAGGCTGACTGATTCCAGCCAAAATCAGTTTCTTGGAGAGGATGGAAATTTCCTCTCTCTAATGCCCAGTCTGAGTGACTCAGTGGCTTTGTATGGACACTGTGTGGGGTGAGGAATGAGCACCTGAGCTCTGCAAAGAGAGGGGTGCAGGGTCCAAGAGGGGATGACAAGGTGTGTTTGGGGCCATGAGCCTTCAAATCCCACAAGGTGTGTGGTGAGAACCACCCAAAGTGATGCTCAGTGGTGTTTGTTGACCCTACAACAGGCACACAGCTGCCTGCTGCCCTTCTGGCAGCCCCTGTGCCATCCCTTCCCAATGAGACCACTGGAATTTGTCTCCTGACTTTTCCTGAATTCTCTCTGCGTTATCAGCTGTGAGCTTTGGCAGCAGAGGTGTGAGTGATGGACACAACAGCTCCTGACCCTGGCCTTAGTGATAAACACTGGGATAAAATACGAGGTGAAGTCTGCAGTGTGATCTGAAAGAATGAGCCAATTGCTGTGGCCTTGCAAAGCTCTGAGTAGGCTAATGAGCTGGGGTGATGGCATGGCTAATTGGACAAGGCTGGGTGTGGTGCTGGTACAGCTGTTTTGTTCATCTGTACAGGGAGGAAACCTTCTTGATTGAAGCTGAACAGCCTCTGGATCCTCCCTGACATTCCTGACTGAGGTTTCCTTTTGGTGGGACCAGATGCCAGCTGGCCTATAGAAAGGATACAGGATCTTGCTGTCTGTGAGTGTTGGACCAGCTGGGCTCTGACTCCCTTCAGACCTCAGTTACTCTGTCAGTGAGACTTGAGAGCCTTCCTGAAAACAAAAAAACAGCCAACAAACAGCCCCCAGTGAACCAGAAAACCATTGACCAGCAACCAGCACAAAGCCCATTAATCTTTCCTCAAGCCAGCATAGCAACTGAGGGCTGTACCTTGGACTCCCCCAGCGTGTCCCAGGGCTGCAGCTCCCTGCTCTGGCAGGGAATGTGCGTTGCTCTGGCTGAGCCAGGTGCTCCAGGTGCTGCTGAGTGCTGGGCACAGGTCTGTGCTCCAGCTGAACAGAAACCAGGGGCACATCGAGCTGAGGCAGCAGCAGAATCCAACAATAAATCCTCTGCCAAACCAGCTGTGCTGCTGCAGGCAGGGCTGTGCTGTGCACACCAGCAGTGGGCAGTCAAAGTCCATCCCAGTGTCCACCCAGTGTCCACCCCACGCCCGGGGAGGTGTCCCCCACAGCTGGCAGAAAGCAGAACTTCTGTCTTGTGTTAGATTTCCCCTTGGTCTTAGCACTGCCCTGGAAATTAGCACCTGACAGGAGTCTGCTCTTCCAGGCAATGCAAGGAAGGAGGCAAAGCAGCTTTGTTTTGTTTTCTGAGATTAATGAGGTAATTTCTTCCCTCCGTATCCCGGTCCCAGGCTCTTGTATTTTTCATGCTTCATTAGAAGTGTTTGTAATTATATGAGTGGCTTCAGAGGCCAATTAAGCCTTCATTTGGAGGCTGCTCTGGGTGCTGGAAGCCCTCCATTAGCCTGGGTCTCTGCCAGGGAAAAACACTACATAGTCTTTTAACAACTGTACCAGCTCCTCTCTGCTTAATGTTGATTTTCCTATTAAGTTCAGCTAATACTTTTCTAATTGTGTGAGCTGGGCCAGAAGCCAGGCCCGGTGACTTTTGCCAGCTGCTTTCCAGGCTGAATCAGAGATGAGCAAAACCCTCCTGAACACTTCCCTGCACACGTGCTGGGCCCCATCTGAACCTGGCTGCTGCTCCCAGAAGTGACTCAGGCTTTGCTCTGTGCCCAGGTGCTGCTTCCCAGGAAAAACTCCGTCCAGCCAGGAGGTGTGGATGCCCCACAAGGTGCCAGAAGGACTCAAAGCCAGCCCACATCCCTGCCTGTCCATGAGGCACAGAGCAGGAATTATTGTGTGGGCTCTCTGGGGCAGGTGATGCACTACAAACTGCCCAAGAGGGGATTCTGTTCTATTCTATTCTATTCTATTCTATTCTATTCTATTCTATTCTATTCTATTCTATTCTATTCTATTCTATTCTATTCTATTCTATTCTATCCTATCCTATCCTATCCTATCCTATCCTATCCTATCCTATCCTATCCTATTCACAAATAGGACATTCTCAGCTCTCCCACAACGTGGAAGGGAGGATGCTGACATGTTGATGGGGTAGGAGATTTCAGTCAAGGAGCTCAGGGATGTTCCTTGACTGAAATCTCCTACTGCTGTGAATCTGCTGCTCATGAGAGGGGATGTGGCAAACCTTCCAACCCAAACTATCCCATGGTTCTGTGAAATCCAAGCAGATATATAAACCTAAGCACATCTGATTCTATTTAATAATTGAACTGCTTTCCTTAATTAAAAATGGCCAGGCAATTAAGTAATTTAATTTTTTTAATCTTATTTAATTTCAATTAGCTCTGATTAATGGCTATTCCTTCGAATCAAAATATCAATATGACAGAAAACATCAGTTTTGAATTTTTCATTTTAGAAACATTACTGTCTCTTAGCTTTCAAAGCCTCGCAGCTCTAATACAATTATCATGTGCCAGTCGAGTTTTAATGCCTTATTACACCCTAACACTGACAAATACAAGAGGCTCTGAGCTTGTGTTTGGAGCAGGCACTTAGAGGGAGCCTGGGCTCTGTGACCAGGTGTGGCCCTGGGGTGACAGCAGAGATCACTGACAGCCACAGGACTCCCACGTGCAGATCTTCTGCAGCATCTGTTTTTCCAGGAGTTTATTCCTCTGCTAAGGGAGGATCAAGATTTACATGTCTGAAATAAGGTCTGGAAGCCAAAGTGGTGCTTCTTTTCTTGAGCATAAAGATTAAAATTTAAAAAGCAGCCATTTGACAGGATCAAAACCCAATTCATGGTGGAATTTCTGGCAGCAAAACATGTAAGGTGCACAAGGAGGGAAGTTTAGAGAGCTTGTAATTCACTGCAACACAGCTCTAGACATCCAAGGAAGTCATTATTGCAGATGGTTTCCTGGTAGCACAAAGAAGCAGGAGGGAGCCAGGCTGCTCCAGAGCAAAGCTGAAAACACTAATTGACTTTTACTTGCTGGGAAAGAAGATGCAGCATGACAAATGGCTTTGTGGTTAGGATCATTATGAGGAGAGAGCTGTGGGCTAATGGGGTGAACTGGGCAGAAATGGCCACGTTAGGGTTGCTGTGGGCAATGTGCAAGGTGTGCTCATCAAGCACAGCAGGACCAGGGGGAGGAGAGGCTGGAAAGGTATGAAAAAAAAATATCACTATGAAAGTGATAAGGTATGACCCCAGTGCTCCTTATTTCACTTCATACACATCAGGGTTTATTCCAGCTCCTGGAAGAAGTGAGCTCAGAAATAATCCAAGGGTCAGTTTTCTAACATTAGGCTGGAATTGTCTTTATTTACTTTTACAGACTTGGCCAAAGCTCAAGGCACTCTAATGCTATGTATTCTTCAGTAAACACAATTAACTGGAAACTCAGAAACATTGATATCATCTTTTCCCTCGGGACTGGTCACTGTGAACTGCAGTCTCCAGCCAGAAATTCAACTTCCTTTTCCCCCTGGGGTTGCAGAGTAGGTGGAAATACATTTAGTTTAAAAAAAAAAAAAAAAAAAAAAAAAAAAAAATTTTAAAAAAAAAAGGGAAGTGAACCATTTTGATGATGCAGCCTAGCTTGGCAGTGGGGAAAGGGTAACAAAGCTTGGGAAAAGTGGGAAGGTCAGAATTGCTCAGGGCAGTGGGTCCCTGCTGTTCAGCAAGAGCTGGGTGTTTGTCCCTGAGGCAGCCAGGTGGTATCAACAGGATCAGGACACACCATGCACCCAACACTCAGCCACAAATCTCCACAAAGCTGGAGGCCAAAGCTGAGCTCTAAACCCCTGTTTTGCCATCTCCCCATAAACCCTCCCTGAAGGAATGCAGAAAGGCCCTCTAGAGCTTCCCCAAGCTCCCAGGCAGAGGCAGATAAATTATGGTTTTAGTGGGAGCTCTTCAAAGTGGTGTTATGAGCCCTTCTTCAGGTGATCCAGCCTAGTGCTTCATGATCTTACAGCTGGAAAAATCTTCTCTGCTGCCTAATCCAATCCTTACTTGGTGTAATCAAGGACAAACACTTCTTGTCCTTGCCCAGCATGGACACACTAACAGTTTATCATCTTCCTCTCTGTGTGTGCAGCCATTTATGGCTGTGATATTTAGGTACTTCATGTATCTTTACCCTGTGTCCCTTTGTTTTGCCCACTTCTAGCTTGAACAAACTCTCATTCTTCCATCTTACCTTTTAGGTCTGCAGTCTGGACACCTGCCAGTCAGTCTGCAGCCTCCTTGAAGAGCAATACCCATCTTCCAGCCTCTCACTGAATATCTGAAGGAGGCAGAGCACAGTGATTATCCCACATGTAGGTGTGTGAGAGATTTGTAACAGGAATATTGAGGTTGAAGTGAAGCCTGAGTTCCAGTGCACGTAAAGAATGGGGAAAAAAACAACAGGGTGAGGATTAAAAGAATGACCTGTACTGATAAGGTAGAGCAGTGCTCCCAGAGCTGGGTTTCTGGGATGCCATTCCTGGATGTAAAACTGAGGAATGTGTTTATGGCATGACCAGGAGAGCTGCACTCTGCTCAGATCACAGCAGACCCCACGTCCTGCCCAGAGAGTGGCATGGATGTGGCACCAATTCACACACCACTGCTCTTCCTGCTGGGCCACCAGGACAGCAAACATGGCCTGGCTAGGAGAAGCAGACAAGCCTGGAATCTGGAGAGTTTAGCCCGTGCTGTTGGTGGCAGGAAGGGCAGTGTGTACAGCTCAAGGCTCCCTTGCTGCACACTGTCCTGTGCTCCTGGCAGCAGGGTCACAGCCTGGTGGCCTTTTACCTCCTGGGAAAAAACATTTTGTCTGCTTAGCCATGCACTACTGTGTTGTGATACCAAGCAGACACTGTTAAATGGATTTATTTGCTGCAGGACTCTGTTGGTCAAGGGCTGAGGGCAGAATATCCTGCCCCTGTCCTCTCATGAACAACTCCAATACAAGAAAGGGAAATTGCAGTGGGGGAAGAAAATCCTGCTTTTAGAGCTGCCCCCGTTCCCCTTCCCATACATACCTCATATTGCCTTGAGTGACTCATAGAGAACAAAGACAAGCAGGATTTTAGAGATAATTTCTTCAAAATTTGAGCCTACTTTGCTCTCTGCTGCTGACAGAGTCCAGCCTGCCCCCTGAACTGCCCTGATGGGGTTTGGACCAGGGATGCATATGCTGGAGAATTTAAAAAGCACAGTGGGCTTCAGCCTCTATTGTCCAGGAGCTGTGAGTACAGGCAGCCCACAGCTGGGTGCAGGAAAATGGAAAAAATACAGCATCAAACCCACTCTTGTCAGCACCAGGTTTCATGCAGCAAAGCAGCTCTGAGCAGCTCAGCAGGAGATGTGCCCTGGACATGGGAGTGCACGGTGTGGGTGGGCTCTGCTGACAGCCCCTGCTCCCTCCTGAGCTCAGGGAGGGGAGTGATGCCTCTGGGGAGCATCCCTGGGGATGTGGCACCAGGCTGGAGATGCTGCAGTGGGATGTGCTGGCTCTAGGGCAGTGGGAGCAGCCTGATCCCTGGTGAGAAGTGCCTGGAGCTGTGCTACAGGGCTCAGGGCACTTCTGGAGCCCTTGGCCACAGCCCTGGGGCTTTAACCTTGAGTGATGGGGATGCAGCTGGGCTCTGTGCCTCCTGCTGCCCTCCTTCACAGCTCATGGATCACAGCCTGCTTCCAGAGCTGCCCTCAGAGAGGAAAGTCCTGTCTGAGCACAGCTTTTGCTGGGTGCAGAGAGCACCCCAGCACTACAGGGAGGCTGCAGAGGAGCAGCTCTGCTCAGAAACATGCCCAGGGTGCTGCCTCCAGACCACTGCAGCAGCAGGATCTGAAAACCAGGCAGCTTCAGGGCTTGTTTGGGTTTCTGCTCCCCCCTCCCAGCCCAGCACACTTAGCACACATCAGGGAGCAGGGCAGGGAGACGCTCTGTTCTCACATCTTGTGAAGTCAATCAGTTGCATAATGTGAAACACAGGCAGCAGGAACGTGATCAAGTGCAGGGAAGGGACACATCAAGCACTTTATTGTGGCTGTGGGAGGGGTGAGACAGGCCTCTCTCTACCCAATTTATCTTTTCCAAGCTGCCTTTGGAGCCTGTTTTGCATCAGCTGCCTGTCACCCTAATTACAGCTCTGATTTCAAGGTGGCTTCCCTCGTTCCCCAGTCTAGAGAACAGGGAGGGGGGAAGCACCCCCTGAGCCCCCAGAGCAATTCAGAGAGTTTGAATGAGCCATTTCCTCTGCATTGAACTCACAGCAGGGCAGGGATTGCTCAGGGGCTGTGCAGAGAGTGGGGAGAGCCAGCATTCCTGGGGGACAGTGACAGGCAGCACCAGGGCACCTTGTTCAAAAGGCTCCACCAAGGCTGGCAATGGCCTTTTTCCTTAAGATAAGGCTTAAATTCAGAGCTCTCTAGGCAGCTGATCTGGTGAGGTAGAAGCAGATTTTCTCAGTGTGTGTCCTCTCCTGCAGCACATTCTGCACCAGGGATGTGACAGCAGCCTGAGCTCTTGGCTGTTTCCACTCTTGACCCTTCTGTTGTCTCTCACCAGCAAGTTCTTGGAGATTTCACAGATCCACAGTGCTTATTCAGAAGGGACAGACCCTCTGCACGTGGCAGAACCTGCAGCACCCTGGAAAAGGACAGGGAGAGTTGCCTTGTGGATGCTGGCTTGGAAAATGACAGGTGCCCGTTCTGTTCTCAAGGTTTGGTGAGGTGGAGTACCAGAAGCTCTGCACAGCTGCTGGCAGCTCAGCCCCAAGTATTTTGGTTGAAGGAAACAGGGTTAAAAGATGGAGAGCAACAAGGTGTGTTGAAGGAAGAGGGAGCAAAAAGAAACCACTCCAATATGAAGCCTTTCAGGCATCTGCCACTGTCACAAGCAATTTGCTTCTCTGCCTAGCAAAGAGCAAGAGCATTTGCTGTTCAAAGCATGTCTGAAAGCTGTGGGAGGATATAATGACAGTGTGGGGCTTCTGGGTTTTCTTGCTCCATTTTGAAATTCATCTCTCATCCCTGTTATATTAGGACTATTTTTAGCTGCTCCTACTCAGGATATAAGTGATTCTCCACGATGCATCTCAAGCCCAAGATGACAGCAAGGATGGTTGGGTGCTGCTGAACTGAAGAATCATTCTGGAGCCCATGTGTGGCACAGCCAACTGCACTGTCCCCAAGCACTGGGGCTGCTTTCAGCTCGCTGTGAGCTCCCTGCAGGTCAGCAAGGCCACCCAGCACGTCCAGCTGCTCCCTCCAGAGACAGCTGAATGTCCCTGGAGACCCTTGGCTGCTGGACAGCGTTCCCAAGGATTGTCCAGATGCTGTGGGACGTGTCCTGCTCCTTCCCATGCTCGCCCTGGGGCCCTCTCCTGCCCTTCTGTGCATCACTGCTATCCTTTCCCTCTCCAGCTCTCACCACCCCAGCCTCTCCCATTCCCAGCCCATTTCCCAGCCTGGCCCTCCCTCCACAGGCACCCCAAGGTGCTGGTGCTGCCAGGACAGGGAGAAATGCAGCTGGTGTCTGGTGGCAGCACAGGGCAGCCCCAGGGGCACAGGGACAGGATTTGCTGCCTGTTGGGCATGTTTTGGTGGTCATCTAGTGCTCTGTGTAACATCTGGATCTGGCAATCCTTTCCAGGTGGGATAAATCCATTAGGGAAATTAAAGTGAGTGGCACTCTCATGTTAGATTTTGGTGAGTTTTAGCTGGGGCTGCAGCATTATTTCACAAAATGGAGGCACAATTTGTCACAAACTGCAATTTCTTATGATGAACAAATAAGATAAACCCTCTGTACTTTTGGAGTATAAAACTCTTTGTGCATGATGGCAGGCAATTTATACCATGACAATAGTGAGCATTGCTACTCCTTTCAGTGTGATGCACATCTTTAGAGCTGGCTTGTCCCTCCAGTGACCAGAGACTGTCCTGGAGCTGAAAATAAACAATCTGAGGAAGTCCAGGTCTCTAATGTACCTTTGTGGCTCCATTTAAAAGGTTGTCCAGCATTTATAAGGTTATCTCCTTTGATATATATACATATATATATTTTCTTTTTTTCTTTTTTTTTTTTGCATTACATCCTGAGGATCACAGTCCTCTGTGGATGGCTGTCTAGGATTGCTGCAGTAGGTGTTGGTCAGGTTCCTGGCTGATCCAAGTGCTCCTGTGTTAGATGAGGCAGTTATGGATATGCTGAGGCTTGATTCAAGATGTGTAGAAGCCCATATTTTTTCCTTTAGTGTTAAAGCTGATTTCTGGCTGAAACACTGAAGCTTGAATGTGCCTTGGGATAACAGCTTATTGGAGGCTCACCTGCTGAGCCAGTAATTGCAGTCTTTAGCATCCAGCCTGCATCTGGAGTACCAGGAAGACTGGTTTCAGAAGAGACACTAAAATCTCAGCCCCTGCTGAGAAGTTCTGGAGGATAAAATGTACCAACATGAAACAATTATTTCCTTTTTTTTTTTTTTTTTTTTTTTTTTAAAAAGCAGAAATTTCCAAATGATAAGGCATTAAATGTTGTTCCTATGAGCATCAGCTGCAGGGCACAGCCATGTACCATGAGCCATAGATTTTGCTAACAGCTCTTTCTTTGTCTTTTCTTAAAATCTTCCTCTCTGGCACAGTGAAACTCAGGTCTGGCAGGATTTTCAGCACTCCTGCAACATGAATTTCAAATGGCAAGGTGTCCTGACACAACAGGGCTGTTTTCCAGAAGCCTCTGCATGTCTGTCATACAGGGTATGAATTCCCATTCAAACAGTCTCTGCAGCAATTCACATTTTCCTGGGGTAGTAATTCCACATTTTTGCTACACTGGATATTTCCCACTAGCAATTTCATTTCTCCTAGCCACCTTTGCTATAAGTACATATAATATTATTGGCTTTTTTGCAAATATTAACATGAATGCTAATAGTTCTGCTATTAAAAAAACTTAGGAATAGTAGTGTGATAAATATGTATTATTTTTCTTGGACTGCAACGTGGTGATGTAAAAAGCTTTTGTTCATGTAACTAACTCAGAGAATGGTAAAAAAGATAATCAGGAAATTCTCCACATTCTTGGATTATCAGCCACCAGAACCCTAGGGAAGGAAAAAATGTTGATTTACAGGTTGGAGGGGAATGATTTGGAATGATGCATGAAGATCTATGAATATGCAACAGGTTGATGCATTTAAAGAAGTGTTTTCTGAGTTAGGGAGTGCTCCTGGCTGAATGCCAAGCTCCTGGCCACTATAACCTTTTGCTTTATGGTTTGTCTCTTATTGTCTTTTATTAAACCTTTTAAATTTTACCAGGAAAGTGAACCTCGTTTTTCACAACCTCCAAGGCAGAGGTCAAGAAACTTCAGGCAAGGATCAGCTGCTGCCAGCATTTCCTCTTCTCCCTTTTTGTGAGGTTTAAACTGGCTGCACATCAGAGCCCTTGGATGCCTGGCACCTTTTAGAATTGCCCCTCAGGCTGAGCCACATGGAGACCTTTATTTGTTCTGGAGTCAGCATCCATTGTGTGCAGCAGCTGGCACCACACAGTGCCTTTGAAAAGGTGCTGTCTCTCTGCTGCAGCCCCTTGTCCTTGCTTTTGTGTTTCCTTAGCCTGAAATGGTGATTCTTGCCACCCAGTGACAGGCTTGTCAGATGTCACCTTTGAAATGAGAGGCATGCCCTTGGGGCAGGCTCTGACAGCTGCCTGCTGCTGCTGCTGCCTTTTGGGAGCATCCAAACTGTGGCAACAGAGCCAAAACGTCCCCTGGGCTTTGCAGAGTCAGTAATAAATAAAGCTGCAGCTTTTGTTCCCTGCCATGGGCCCTGTGCTGTGGCACCTCTGTCCCTGCTCTCAGCTGGGTTGCCAGGGTGCAGGAGGCACGAGGAGTGGCTCTGTTGCACACTGTACATAAAGACATCTTAATTTCTGACCCACCAACTCTCTTCCTGCCTCTGGTGAGAGGTGTGTGCCAGCCACTGGCTGCTGGATGGGCCCTGCAGGGTCACTCTGGGCATCCCACCAGCACCCATCACAGCTCCTGGCTCTGCAGGGAATCTCCCAGTGAGCCTCAAACAGCTCCTGAGGAGCAGAAAGGCATTAAAATGTGTATTTAACCAACAGCAGCTCATTGCAAAGACAGCCAGTGTTCCCCTGCCTGGGCTGCACAGCCCTGGGAACCATCCACAGTCCTGTGCCAGCTAAGTGCAGCTGGCTGGCACTAAGACTCTTGGAGAAACAGGTCCAAGAGCTCTCAGGACAAAGAGTGGCTCTTTTCCATTCATTCTAAAATAAAACAGTACTGGAGGTGCTGGTCAGGAGTGGGTGAGCAGGAGCCAGCTGTGCCCAGGTGGGCAAGAGGGACAAGGGCATCCTGGCCTGGAGCAAGAGCAGGGTGGCAGCAGGACAGGGAAGGGATTATTCCCTGATTGTTCCCCCTGTTCTGGGCACTGCTGAGCTCACACCACAAGTGCTGTTCCCAGCTCTGGGCTCCTCTCTACAGGAAAGGCACTGAGGTGCTGGAGCAGGTCCAGAGAAGGACAGTGGAGGTGCTGAAGGCTCTGGGGAGCACAGGCTCCCCATGAGGAGCAGCTGAGGGAGCTCTGGGTGTTTGGCCTGGAGAAAATGAGGCTCAGGTGTGACCCCATCACTTGCTAAACTGCCTGAGAGGAGATTGAAGCCAGGCAGGGACTGGGGACTGGCCTCTTCTCCTGGGCAACAGGATGAGAGGAAATGGCCACAAAATTAAGGAAATGAACCTCCACGAGAGGAGGTTCAGCCTGGACACCATGCTGAACAGAATTCTTCCTTTGACATAAGCTGAAATATTTTTTTCTGGGTAGTAACAGGCACCCCACAACCTTGGGTTTGAAGCAAGGGAAAATACAACTCCCAGCAGTCCCTGAGGATGATTAGGAAATTCCAAGCCCTTAGAAATGACAAAATGGTGCACATGGAAGCAGGAAACAACTGAGAGCAGAGGGACATGGTCTGGATTGCATGTTTGGAGAATTTCTTCACTGAAAGTTGAGGATCAGGACAAGTCACAGAGTGTTAACCTGTTGATGAGTGCAGGAGCCCTGCTGGTGCAGACAATAGCAGGCACACTGGAAATGCTGGTGGTGATGTCACTGATAGCAGCTGACATGACCTAATGGAAAAATAGACCTTAATGGTTTTTTCATGAGGAAGTTATGGTGGTGAGATAGATTTATAAGTGAATATGATGTGCTATCAATATTTGGCTTGAAGTGTCAAAAAATCCATATTAAATGCACTGAAAGTGGCTAAGTGAGACATTTCAAAGTGGTTTTTGTATTGAGAAAGCATCAGTGAACAGCCATATGTTGGCTGGCTTGTGGTGCAGTGTTACTCAAACTGTCTTAGTGATTAGCAGGAAATGTTTAAGGGGCTGTTAATCAAAATGGATGAGGAGACAGAGATTCGGGAAATTGGAAGGCAAGTTAGTCAAATAATAGATTTTCCTGTGTTCTAATGGCCATGAAAAAAAGGACAATGGCCAGACAGAAAAAACAAGCCAAAGCAAAAAAACCCAACCAACCAATCAACCAAAAACTAAAAAAACCCCAGCAAAATCAACACTTATTTCATTAGCAAATCCAAACCAGGAGAGGAAAAAAACCCATCCATTTGGCCTGAACAAAATTCTTCCTTTGACACAAGTTGAAACATTTTTTTCTGGGTAGTAAAAGGAAAAGTAGGGGTTGAAGCAAAGAAAAATACGAGTCCCACCGGTCCCTGAGGATGATTAGGAAATTCCAAGCCCTTAAAAATGCCAAAATGGTGCTGTAGGTGCACATGGAAGTAGGGAACAACTGAGAGCAGAGGGAAATGGTCTGGGGTGCATGTTTGTTTGTGTGAAGCTGGAGCTAAGGGAGGCTCCAGAGCAATGTACATGTACAGAGCATCATGTCAGGCTGCAGTCAGTGGGACAGGAAATGTGTCAGGCACAGGCTGGGCTGAGCTCATCCATCCCACCCAGCCCCCAGCCTTCCAGGGTTCTGTGCTGCTGCTCCTCAGCCCTAACTCACCCAAGCCTGCGTGGGGAAGAGGCAGCCCTCAGTGCTGGGAGGAAATCTCACCTGCCAACAGGTGTACTGGAGAAAATACCAGCTGTGAGTGCTTGCACTGGAAGGGTTTTTGCACACCTGGGCATCTGCTGGGCCCTATCCAAGGTGCCTGGCTGAGATGTGGGTGCTGCAGAGCAGCAGGGTGAGTGACAGGGCAGGAGAGGTCCTGGGAGCAGCACATTCCCGTGTCACACCCTCCCGGATCCCAAAGAGCAGCACCTTCCTGGAGTGTCCCTTCCCATGGCAGGGCTCTGGGGAGGGGAGGGGAGGGGAAGGGAGGGCAGCAGCCTGTGCAGCTCAGCCCCGGGCAATGACCACGGGAGCAGCAGCAGCAGAGCTCCTCTGCTCCTGCCTCCTCACACGGGCTGCCTCTGGCTGCAGGGAGCTGGGCACACATCCCATCCCATCCCATCCCATCCATCCCATCCCATGGATCCCATCCCATCCCATGGACTCCCATCCCATGGATCCCATCCCATCCAATGCATCCCATGGATCCCATCCCATCCCATGGACAGCCATCCCATGGATCCCATCCCATTATCCCATCCCATCCATCCCATCCCATTCCATGGATCCCATCCCAACCGATCCCATGGACCCCATCCCAACCCATCTCATCCCATGGATCCCATCCCATCCCATGGATCCCATCCCATCCCATGGATCCCATCCCATGGATCCCATCCTATCCCATCCCATGGATCCCATCCCATCCCATCCCATCCATCCCATTCCATGGACCCCATCCCATCCCATCCCATGGATCCCATCCCATCCCATGGACCCCCATCCCATGGATCCCATCCCATCTCATGGATCCCATCCCATCCCATGGATCCCATCCCATCCCATGGACACCCATCCCATGGATCCCATCCCATCCCATCCAATGCATCCCATGGATCCCATCCCATCCCATGGATCCCATTCCATCCCATGGATCCCATCCGATCCCATCCCATGGATCCCATCCCATGGAACCCATCCCTTCCCAACCCATCCCATGGATCCCATCCCATCCCATCCCAGCCCATGGACCCCACCCTATCCCATCCCATCCCAACCCATCTCATCCCATGGATCCCATCCCATCCCATGATCCCATCCCATTATCCCAACCCATCCCATGGATCCCATCCCATGGATCGCATCCCAAGGATCCCATCCCATCCCAAGGATCCCATCCCAACCGATCCCATGGACCCCATCCCATTATCCCATCCTATCCCATTATCCCATTATCCCATTATCCCATTCCATCCCCATGCCCATCCCCATGCCCATCCCCATCCCCATCCCCATCCCATCCATCCATCCCAGGGAACCCTGCATCCCAGCTCGTCCCCAGCCCTGTATCCCATCCCAGCCCTGCATCCCAGCTCATCCAGCCCACTCCAGCCCTGAATCCCACCCCATCTCTTCCCTAGAGCTCTCCATGAGCAGGTGAAGCAAGCCAGGGATGGCGTGCCAGGTGTAAAAGGTGGCAGGAGCTGCTGCTGCACTGGCTGGCAGCGAGGAGGAGGAGGAACAGGGGAGTTTGGTGTTGAGCACAGCCCAGTCTGTACCCTGGGGGAAAAGGCCTGCCTGTGGTGGTGGGAGATGGAAGGGGATGCCTCAGATTGGAGGCCAGCTGGAGTACTGAGAGGATATTGAACTGCCAGAGCAGAGAAACACAGCTCAGAGGAGAAACAGTGCTCAAGCCCAAACTGCTCTCCTGGGGGCCAGGCTGAGCCTGTCAGTGTTAATGAAAAAAGGGAAATTTCAACTGCAGCACTTCCAGGAGTCTCCATGCCCAGTCCAGGGAGGATGGTGGTAATTGCAAAGCCCTCTAGGCTGGCTGTTGTGATGGCAGTGCCAGAAATCCCCAATTCCAGCCTGCTCACACCCAAGTTGGGAAGTGCAGAAGGTGACCTGATGTTGACAACACACCATCTGAGTCTTGTTAGAGCCATGCAGCAAACGTGCTTGCAACCCACAGAGAAGTGTGACATTCCTAAATCTGGCTAAACAACGTTTTGCAGACAAATTGCAGAATTTTTGTGTTTCTTGCCCCAGCAAGCAGCCTTTGGGACCTGCCAGAGAGAGGGGCAAGGGCAGAGCTTGCAAACACCTTGATTGTGTCAGCCAGATGAGCTCCTGAATTGTTTGAATGTCAGCAACATTGCACAAGTTTGATAGTCAAATAAAATTAATTGGATGATTAGTAAATAATTAGTTATGTTTTGGCTATATTCAGCCCTTTGACTTCTCCCCAAACAAAGGACACCAGGGAGCTCAGTGCTCACAGATCCACCCAAGTGCTGCTAACTCACCAACACTAAAAGGACCAGGGCATTCACTCAGGTAAAGTTTTACACTGCCCTGTGCTGGAGCTGATTTTTAGCCCAAACAGTGCAGGACTCACAGGCACATTGCCTCAGGTTTGGCAGCATGACAGCCACACTCCTACAAAAGCATTTTACAGTTAATTAGAGCATTGCCTTTCAGCACAATTAATGATCTGAAAGGATGCAGTATGCCAGGGCAGGTAAACCCTCCTGGGATTTGGACTCTGTGCTGCTGGCTGCGGGCTCTAGAGACACAGGAGGGAAAGGCTCATCCTGCAAAGCACTGGGAGGTTTCTGGGAGAGGGGCTGCAGCAGTGGGTAGTGTGGGCAGGCAGCCTGCTGCTGATCCCCTTTATTTCCCAGCAGGAGCAGGACTGGAAGTGCAGCAGCCCATATGCACGCCCGTCTGCCCAAAGCCTTCCCTCCTTGATAAGGATGGTACAGGCTGTGCTGAGCTGCACCTCGATAAATATCAGCCAATTCTGTCTCTCCCAAGAGGGGCAGCTGCCTTCTGCACCATCCAAGGGCTGAGGACAAGTAGCTGAAGTCATTCTGCTCTCCTTGGAGCCACAGCAGAGCCAGGGCAGTGCAGGCACCCCCAGGTGTCTCAGGGGTTCATTCTTTAGCACAAAATACCCTCAGAACTGCTTCAAAGACTTCTCTGGGCAGAGAAACCCTCTATTTTAATTATTTTATTTTAATTAACCATCTTTCCTTGGGGATACCAGAGTCTCAAGGTCTGGCTTTTGATTTTGCTAATGCAAATGGAGAAGGTGTTGCAGTGGTACTCATATCTGAGGCAGACATGCTGCCAACCTCCTAAATTCCTTTTCTCCACGCATGTACATGAGCTGCTCTCAAATCTGTGTGCTGAGACATGCACATTTTATATTCCAATAGCACTTTGCATCCCCCTCCTCGAGCTTTTGTTGCAGCCTCACCAAAAATATATATTCACATGACTCTAGAATAAAACAGGAAAGTCTCATCTGCCTGGGTAGTTCCCTGGTGAATTTACATTCTTCTTTCCTTAAGAGCTCTATTTTCTGCATTTGTTGGGATTACAGCAACCTTTTCTGTTTAAAATTCCTGTCCCTTTCTTGATCCAGGTTCCTGTAAATAGAAGAGGAAAGGAAATTAACAGAGGAACCAGCGAAGCTCATCTCACTTCTCAGAACTGATTCTCTGACCTTTTTTACTATCTGTGTGCCACCCCCCCGAAAAATCTGCTTTTCATCCGCACCATTCCAACCTGCTGCAACAGAGGAAGTCCCCGAAGCTTTCGGAGCCCTTTTAGGAGAACCCACCCCTGCAGCCAGACGCCGAGCTCGGTTCCTGGTAAGGTTTTTCAGCCTCTCTCACCCCTGTGTCTGGGCTCTGTACGTCACCCTCTTCCTCCGGGGTGGGCACAAGGGGGACGGGGCTGCTGCTGTGCTGACTCCTGACTGGGTCAGCCAGCTGGGCTAGGCTAGGCTGGGCTAGGCTGGGCTATAAAACCGAGCCGAGGCAGCGCAGCTGGCTCACACAGCCAGCGCAGGACCCGTGCGCAGCCTCCTCCTCCTCCTCCTCCTCCTTGTTTTTCCTGGAATACTGATCCGACCCCGGCAGCAAGATGTGCAAGGGACTCGCTGCGCTGCCAGCCACTTGCTTAAAAAGGTACTGTTTATTTCTGAGAGGCTGGGAATGGTCCTGCAGCCCGGCACGCTGCGCTCCGTGTCCGGCGGGAGGACGCGTCTGCCTCTGATTGTTTTGCAAGATTAGATACAAATGATTGTTAGAGGCTTTTTTTTCCTTTTTTTTTTTTTTTTTTTTTTTTTTTTTTTCCCCCCAGCTAGAAGCAGAATCGCAGGTTTTGTGCTGAGCTGTGAGGACTCTAAAGCTTCCTTCCTACCATCCCCGCCGCCAAACCCAGCAGCTCTCAGCACTGCGATATTTTGATATTCCTGTCAGCTGCTTCTGCTGCAGTCTTTGCGCCCCTTTTCTCCTTTGGCGCCTCGCTGCTAAATTCTCTTGGTTCTTCCGAGGGGGAAGCGAGGCAGGCGGGATAAGAGTGAAGGGTTGTCCCCTGAAATGCATTTAATTTCAGCTGCAGAAATGCCAAAGAGCCGTGTGCCCGCAGGCAGGGATGCGGGGCACGGGGTGTGATGCTGCAGCAGCAGCGGGTCAGCCCTGGGTCCCCGGGCGATGCTGGGGGGCAGCTGGGCTGTACCCCAGCCCTGTGGGGCTCAGCACACCCCTCCTGAGGGCTGCCAGTCGGGATGGGCTCAGCTGCAGCCCCGCGGGACCTGGCTGCATCCTGCTGTGCGGGATGGGCAGAGCAGATGTGCACAGCTCCAGATGTGCCCAAAAACCCAGCAGGAGGGGTCTGTGAGTGGCACCAGCCCTCCTGGAGGGGTGTTCCTGCCTTCCAGGGGCTCTGGAGGTGCCCAGGAGGGAGGCACGATGCTCCCTGCTCATCCAGCCCGTCCGAACTCTGCGGGTCCCTGATGGTGCAGCGCTGCCTTTCAGTGCAGTGGGGTGGGAAAATGCCAGCAGACACTCAAGCTGCCTCCCATCTGGAGGATAAAGCTTCCTGCTCATGGCTGGATTTGAAAACAGGTGCTGAAAATGCAAGGGAAAAGCGTTGACACTGCCAATTTGCGGGGACATTTGATGAGGATTAAAAAAAAAAAAAAAAAAATTTGAAAAAATGCGGTGAAAAATAGTTCACATCTTTAAACATCTCTGTCCAGGATTCCCAGCAAGATCCCAGCAAGCTGTGGGACTGGCTGCAAGCAGCAGTGTCTTGTTTCCTGACCTGAGCACTCTCCTCCTGGGCAAGGAGCACACAGCACAGGCAGCCCAGAGTCCCCATGTGAGCCTGGGTGCTGGTGCTGGCCACAGGCACCCTGCTCTAAAGCAGCTCTGAGCTCCCTTTGCTGTCCCCCAGTGCTGGAGCTGTTGAGGAACCATTTCTGAGGCCAGCAGTGGGATCAGGTATGGCCAGGACCCGTGGCAGGGGGCTGGGGGGTGAGCAGCTGCCAGGGCTCAGCCCTGTGGCACAGCCTCCTGCCCTTTCCCAGGCTCACATCTGAGGAGAAGCAGAATTTCCTGCTTTACACCATCACTGCACCTTGGGGCAGGCCAGGGCTTGTGCCCCTGAGCAAGCAGGAATGGTTTACCCACCCCTCCCTCATCCTTAAACTGGAAGGAAACCCAGAGAGGAGCCAAGGCCAGTGTCAGCTGAGTATGTAGAAGCTGCTGTGGGGAAATGGCTGTCCTGAGCAGGCTGGAAGGGGGAGCAGAATTGAGGATGAATGACTCTTTAGAGGAGCTTGCTGTGGAGCAGCTTGCAGCCAGCCTGGGCTGGTTGTGGTGAAGCTCTTGGCTCATGCCCTGGGCTCCCCCCTCTCCTTTGTGTCTTGGCTTGCTGGGGGGGCCTGGCATGGCTGTTCCTGTGCGTGGGGCTGCAGGAAAGGATTAGGAAGGGTGTGAGAAGCACACACTGGCAGCTGGGCAAATCAGCTCAAGGAGGGGTGACATGCACAGCATGGTGATGCTTTCCTGTCACAGTATTTCTGCTGTAAACAGGAGGAGAGCAGCAGCTTCTTCCCCTCTGCCACCTGCTTCCAGACTGATGACCTTCTCAGCCAGAAGCTGTTGAACATGAAAAATGACTTCTTTGACATGGTTGTGTTTGTCTAGAAACAGAAATGTGCCTTATGTGATGAGTGGAAAATCAGCCCTGGAGTCCCCATCAGTGACCTGCATTTGTGTCACTGAGTAATGCTGGGGGAGGCAGCTGAGGGAGTGCAAAGCAGCATCTTCATCTCCTCCTCGATTTTTTCTTCCAGTGCCAAAGACATGAAGCACCGTCTGGGCTTCTTGCTGCAGAAGTCAGACTCCTGTGACTACAGCTCTTCCCAGGGCAAGAAGGAGAAGATATCCTCAAGCCAGAGGTAAGAGCAGGTGCTGTTAGTTAATCCCAGACTGGCTGCAGCATGTTAGAGCTGGGCTGTGTTTCTGCTGCTCCCAGTCCTTCCTGCACACCTGTGCTTGGATCCAGTGTGGAAATAGCTCCCAGGTCCTGTCAGTCCTGTCAGCACACTTCAACTGCCACAAAGAATGCTGAACTAGCCACTTCTGTGGTTCAGTGTGGGTGTGTGCAGTGCTCATGGCCATTCTGGACACACTGCAGGATCAGCACCCCTGCCTCTTTGAGCAGGGTTTGTGCAGTGCCCCACACAGCTGTAGCACACACAGCAGCCTGGCAGGGCATCACTGCTCTCCCTGAGCTGCAAGGAGACACTGTTCTCTCCAAAGAGGGCTCCAAAAGCCAGGGTTTGCCTCCCATGTGTTCCCACATTCCTCTTTTTCTCATAGCTACTGTTCCCCTGACAGAGTAAAAGAATCAGCCCTTTGGAAGTCACTGATGAGACCTGCAAGAGTGATTCCAGGTCTGTGCTCCAGCAAGAGATGCAGCCAGGCACAAAATAAATATGAATTCCACAGTCATTTTTCCAGGAAAATTCATTTCTAGCCCATGGCTGGTGATGAGGATTGCAAACCAAAATTTCTGTAGGTTAGATCTGGGATCCCTGGGGGTATCTGTAAAACAAGCTGATATTTCATTTTCAGTCTCTTGTGTGTGCTCTTACAACAATCAGGGGAAAAAAGATTTTCTAGTGGTGCTGAGAAACAAACCAAAATTGTCCTTTGTGTACTCTCTTTAACCCAGCCCTGTGTTTCCCTCTGTCCCTCCCTAGGCTCAGCCAAGAGGAAGTCAGGAAATGGGCAGACTCCTTGGAAAATCTGATCCATCATGACAGTAAGTGCAGAGGGCTCCCACGCTGCCTGCAGGGCACTGTGCTGTGAGCAGGCTGGGAGGGGACAGGGGACAGCCCCTTGTGTCCCTGGGGCACTCAGGAGCTCCCCAGACCCCTGGCAGGGCTGGGAAAGGGGCTCTTGCTCCCAGCCAAGGCAAGGGTCAATCCCAATGCAGAATAAGAGTGGTTTTTTGCTGAGCTCTCTCTTTTGTGAAGGCAGCTGGTTTGGCCCTTGTGCAAGAGGAGGGCAGCTGGGACACTCAGATAGGGGTGGGTTGACCCAGAACCAAAAAGTGGAGATTATTTGCAGCTGAGCCCATGGGAGACTTTGTCTTCCCACCAGCTGTGGGCTGCACTGATGTCCTTGAGGTTTGCATCACGTTGTTCCCATGGTCTGGGGCTCTGTGGAGCGTGCTGGCTGTCTCCTCCAGGCCTCCTGGGAGCACACCAGTGGTTTGTGCTGCCCTGGCAGGAGCTCTGAAGGTCACAGAGGGGGACAGGCAGCTGGGTCCGCACGAGTGACATCCCCATGGGGTCAGCCTGAATTCCAGCAGGCGGCAGCTGTCCCCAGTGCCAGCCCAGGGCAGCGTCCTGGAAAGGAGAGCCCACAGCCACTGTGTGCTGGCACCCAGGGACCAACACCCTTACCTGACCTGGCTCTCCTCTGGGCAATCCCTAGGAGGACTGGCTGCTTTCCGTGCTTTTCTCAAGTCTGAGTACAGTGAGGAAAACATCGAGTTCTGGGTCAGCTGCGAGGAGTACAAGAAAACCAAGTCACCAGCCAAGCTCAGCCCCAAGGCCAGGAAGATCTACGATGAGTTCATCTCAGTGCAGGCCACAAAAGAGGTACGTGGGCAAGGGCACCACCCTAAATTCTGCACAGCAGCACAGGCAAGCAGAGCTCAGCAGTTTCACAGGAGGGGAAGGCTTCTGCTTCTCTGCTAGTTAGCAAGGACAGGGTGGGTTTTTATTGATTTTGTATTAAACTTGGATAGAGAGATGGAGTGTGGCCATTCCAGAGAAGCCAAGAGCACTGTGATTCCCAATGCTCCAGCTGCTCCCATGCAGTTTGAGTTTCCAGATTGAAGTGTGTCAGTCTCCCCTGAGAGCTCTCCTGGCAGCAGGGATGCATTGGTATCCCTGGTATCAAATGGCCATTTCAGACACTTGTGTTAGGGAGACACTTGGATTTTCCCTTTCCTATGCCCCTTCTGGGACAGGCTCCTCTCACACTGTGCCTTTGGCCCCCAGGTGAACTTGGATTCATGCACAAGGGAGAAGACAAGCCACAACATGCTGGAGCCCACACTGTCCTGCTTTGATGAGGCTCAGAGGAAAATATTCACCCTCATGGAGAAGGATTCCTACCGCCGCTTCCTCAAGTCCCCGTACTACCTGGACTTGGTCAGCCCGCCTGCTGCTGGCTGTGGGCCCGAAAACTGCAAAAGGAACCACACCCACAGCTTAGACTGCAACTCCAACATCATCTCCCAGTGTGCCTGAGCCTGCAGCACGGCGGGGCCGGGCTCAGAATGCTCGGCAGCAAAAGCACCCATTGGCATGAAGCAACAGAGCTGTCTCCAGTAGCTGTCTAATGTCCCACTCGTGTCCCATGTCATGCAACAGCCAGCATTTGTAACCCCATCCGGGCTCAGTGTGTGCAGCAAACCTCCTCTGATGGGTCAGGGCAGGAGCTGGGGGCTGTGTCCAGCAGGAACTGGGGGCTGTGTCCAGCAGGAGCTGAGACTAGTGTCCAGCAGGAGCTGGGGGCTGTGTCTGGCACAGGATATAGGGACAGGAGTGTCCAGCAGGAGCTGAGAGCAGTGTCCACCAGGAACTGGGGGCAGGAGTGTCCAGCAGGAGCTGGGGACAGGAGCTGGGAACAGGAGTGTCCAGCAGGAGCTGGGGGCTCTGTCCAGCAGGAGTTGGGGGCAGTGTCCACCAGGAACTGGGGACTGTGTCCAGTAGGAGCTGGGGGCAGTGGCTGTGTGTGCCAGGCTCTGCCAGCCCTGTGAGCCCAGGAGCTGCTGTGCCAGCCCAGGAGCTGCTGTGCCAGCCCTGGCTCTGCCCAGGAGGGACCAGGCTGGCGAGGTCACCCTGTGACACCCAGCAAGGTGCAGGGCAGAGAGGAAGCCGAGGTTTGTGGTCTCCCCTTGCTGATCTGCAGAGGTTTAGTGAGAAGGGCTGGCTCTGGTCCTTAGCTGTCCACAGCTCCCCAATGTCCAGGCTGTCAGCAGTGTTTGCCCAGAGCTCAGGCTGTGCTGCATTGCAGTATCAGAGCTCCTGCTCTCTCCTGAAGGGAGAACAGAGCTTTTTGGACAGCATCTCTCCATCACCACAGGCAGGGTGGCAGGGAGCTGCTGCCTCTGTGACACCATGCTCATGCTGGCCAAGGATCTTCCCTAGGGCTGCACAGAGCTGTCACTTTGGGGGGCTCATTATTCCCCGTGTTATTAATCACAACCTTCACCCTCACAGGTGAAATACTCCAGCAGAGCAGAACAGAAACTGCTCCTGCTGTCCTAGCCAGGTGTATATTCCATTTGGACTCAGCTTTGCCTGTCCTTGCTTGTAAGGAGCAGGACCACAATATCTGAGGAGGGAAAGCCCTGCTTGGGAGTACTTGAAAACAGTGGAGTTTTTTGAGGTGTTGTTTATGTATTTCAGTAGTAGCTTGGCTCACTTTTCCTGAAGATGGGAGGAGGAACGTGTCTATCTCCCTACTGCTCCAGGGCTTTGCCAGAAGGCAGAGCTCACATTTCGATTGCTGTGGTGAGACACAGCCTTTGCTGTGGGGTTTGGCACTCCCTGCAGTGGGAAGCAGGGCAGGCAGCTGCAGGATCCCTGCAGCTCCTCTGCCCTCCTGCTGCAGCACCAGGTGTGTCACTGTCCCCAGCCTTGGGCTCTCCTTCACTGGTACTGCTGCTCTGGCCACTCTGCATCCCAGCCCAGACAACAGCTCTCACACCGGGGTTTTGGCGTGGCAGGAGGAGGCTGTGGCTCTCCAGGCCCATAGAGAAACTCCATTTTTAACACGTGCTTTATTTTGTATCTCTTCAGTGTACTAACACCATGCATGTTCAGCTAAGAGGTGGAGAGGCTTGCTAAAGCTCTGAACATAGCCAAGCATGTGGCTATGTTTTATGTCCCACTGGTACTGGGAACTCTTGGTAACTATTGAAAAACTGTGTCAATATTTAAATAATGATGAATGCAGTCTAAATAAAAATGTTTGCGTTACTCCCTTCTGAAGTGCCATTATGTGAACAAAAGAAAATGCACAGAGATCCAATTCCTTGGACAAGGCTGCTCTAAAATGTTGTGTTACAGGTGGCTTCACTCAGAGATTGTTGTAAGTCACAGGAAGATGAAACAACAAGAGTTATATCCTCCTGACACCTTCAGTTCCATAAGCCTGGGGGATACAGGGTTTTTATGGGTCTGTGGCTTCAGTACAAAGGGACAAAATGACCAGTCCACTGAGACAGTAGCAGAAATACATGTTTATTACATGTTTAATACATGTGGGTTATTGAGTGGTACATGAATATGGGTTAACACAACTCCTCAGTGCACACCAGCACCTCACATCTTCCCCAGCCCCAGTGAATATCTCCAGTGGAAATCCCACGGAGAGCTCCAGCCTGAGAACCTGCAGCTCACAATGTGAGGAGCTGATGTGCCCTCCTGCCTTTGCTCCAGCCCTTGGCCACAGCGTGCAGCATCCTCCAGGATGGGCTCTGGGACACCCTCACCCGGGCTTTGGCAGTGCCCAGCCTCAGCACGCAGGGCAAGGCTCACCCTGTGCTTGCTGAGGCTCCAGCTGGCTGAAAAAAACACACAGCAAGCCATGGGCTGGTGCTGCTCTGAGGGGTGCAGCTGCAGGGAGCCCTTTCCCTCGTGTGCCCACGGCAGGGAGTGGTGCCAGGGGGCATGGAGGCAGTGCCTGGTGCCCCATGCCCTGGCTGCAGCCTGGGCTGCCTGCAGGAGCACCTGCTGCCAGGGTGGCACTCAGGGTGATCCTGGAGGATGTGTTTGCTCAGCAAGGTTTCCCTCAAGAGGCTCTGGGACCATGCAGAACCCCCACACGCTGCTGCCAAGCAGCACACCCAGAAACTCTGCCTTTTGGCTCTCTGACCCTCGGGGGAGGGAGATGCCCATGTCACAAATATATGTATGTGTGTGTATATATGAATACAGGAGTACAGATGTACATGTTGTGTTTATATACTGCTATATATGCCAGGTTTCACGAGAGCTAGAGTGATAAAATGCATGAAGTATCTCCTATGATGGTTGAATATGACGGGTGGCATCAGCCCCACAGTAAATGCCTCTGGGCCTGTGGAAAGCTGGGCCACCTTTCTGGGCAAGCCTGCTGGAGCAATTAGCCCAATGACCCTTCTACACAAACACAACTTCCCTAGAGCTCCATTTTCTGGCCACCCAGCAGGTCACTGGCAGCCCCCAAAGTAGACTTCCAGCATTTCAGCAGAAATTGGGCCAGGGAAGGATTGCAAACAGAGCTGTTTCATCTCTCCTGAATCCAGCCTGCTCCTTTCTTTCCAGCACATACATACCTAGACACCTTCTCCCTGCCCCAGTGCTGCAGCAGGGACGTCCCAGGGCTTGATGGAGCCTCCAGCAGCATCCCCACCTCAAGGCTTTGGTGGTGGCAGCATTTAACTGTGAAACATGTGGGGCAACCTGGAAACAGCTGCCAAGGGATGAAGTAGAAATGGAAGGTCCAGGTGTTTCTGCAGGGAAGCCTGTTTGGTTTTGCATTTCTGAGTCACGCTGCAAATGAGGAGCTTGAACATGCTGAACCCACTTTATGGAGAGGTTGGGAGGGTGCAGGGAGTGTGTGCAGGCAGAGGTGGGGAGCACCCTGCAGCAGAGGAGCTGGCCGAGCCCCCATCCCACACCCAGCCCTGCTTCTGCCTCCCCTGGATGGGGCACCCACAGGGGCTCCTGTGCCCTTTTGATGGGACCCTCCTGCAGCTCCCCTGGGCTCTTCAGGGTCACCCTCTGCACTCACCCAGGGGAATGCCTGCAAGCATCACCCCTGCTGCTCCAGCACCGACTTTCCCAGGCCTTTTGCTCCAGAGCTTAAAAAAAGAGTCACGTTTGTGACTGCCTCCATCCTTGCCCTGCCTCCCTGCTCCTCCCTGGAAAACACAGCCCATTTCCTGCAGCTTGGGATGGATTTTTCTTCATTGCCATAGTGACAATGTGTAAATATTTGGGGCTGGTGGGGTTTTGATGAGACTTTGCAGTCTTGAAGAGGCTGGCAAATGTGCTGTTTATGTTATTGCATTTTGCACAGAGTGCCATGACCTGCAGAGAGGCTGAGCAGCCCGGGGAAGGGGATGCTCTGGGGTGTCTGTGGGCAGCAGGGCCAGGGATGTTTGCTGGCACCTGTCAGCTTGAAGCTGAAGCAGCTCTTTGCAAGCCATGACCCTGGGGATGAGGCAGGAAACCAACACGGGATGAACCATCCAGGGGTTTATCACATTTCCCTCAGAGCTGAAATGAGACCCTGGGGGCTGCTTGTCATGTATGGCCTTGCCCTGTCCTCAGGTGTGGTTTATTCTGTTAGCAGAGGGCTGGCTTTGAACCATTAGAAAGCAGCTGGTACCTTTTAGAGACATGGCCTGGGCAGATAGAGAGAGAGGTGCAGGCTACACAAACCCAGCAGGATCTCATCTCTGTTTTAGAAGCCAGGGGGTTATTTTTCATGTTTCCAATGATGGGTTTGAGTTTGCATTTGGTTTTTTGGGTTTGGTTTGGGTTTTTCAGGCTGGATCTGAACAGCTGGAATTTCAGCTTTCATTTCCCTCCCTGCTGTGCTGGACACCCCTGTGTTGGGTTTGTGCAGAAGTTTTGCTTTGGCAGAGAGAGAAGCAGCTGAAACAAGAGAGCCTTGCACAGCCCCAGAGCTGCCATCCCAGCACCCCAGCAGGGCTGTGCACAGGCTGGGGCACAGGATGTGCCCTGGGGGCTCAGGGCACCATGCAAAGGCTGCAGTGAGCAGGAGGTCTGGGGTGCTGCACAGTCCTGGTGTTTTGGACCAGCAGGTCTCGTTTTATCCTCTTGTTTTGTATGTGGAGTGAAGCAGACAGGCTGAGTCTGAGTGGAGCTGTGGGGAAGGGGTGCCAGGCTCGCCCTGCCCAGCCCTGCTGCCAGCCAGGGGTGCCTGGCTGTGCCGTACAGCGGTCCCTGCCATCCTGGTCACAGTGCCATCCTCGCTGCACGTGTCACTGCTGTCCCTGCCGCGTCCCTGCCGGCTGCCCCTGGGCCTGGCAGCTGCTCTCAGGGGGAGGGTGATGCCAGCCAGGCAGTGGATGTGTCTCACCTCACCCTGGCCAGGGAGGGGAGCCCCTGCAGGGTACCTGAGCAGTGTCAGCAGCACCCCGGGGAGCTGGGAGAGGGAGCGAGCCTGGGCCAAACCAGCAATGTGGGCAGCACTGGGAGAGGAATTGTCACGTTCTAGGGAGTCCCAAGAAGGCAAAGGCAGCACCTCAGAGCCTCCAGCTAATGCCAAGCTCCACAGCACCAGGGATGTGTCAGCTGGCCATGTGGCTCCTGGCCACACCTCACCCTTCTGGGTCTCAACTCCAGGGAGCTTCTGCAAATTGGTCTTTTGTAGGAGAGGAAAAAAGATGGGAAAAGAGGAAACACCAGGACATCTGACAGCCCAAAGCATGAGGGGAGGTGTTTAGCAGCACCCCTGGGTGCTCTTCCAGGGAGGAATGGAGAAAGCAAAGCAGGAGAAGGGGCAGGTGTTGAGACAGAAGCAGCGGGGGCGCCTGGCACAGCCCTGCTGCACTGCTACTTGATTAACTCGTGATAAAACTCCGACCGCACAAATCTGGGCAGGGAGTCTTTCTCCATCAGGGCAAAGATCCTCTTCTGGGCCATGTCGAAGCTGGTTGGGGAAGGCTCCACCAGGTTCTTCATGGTCACAGCCTTGGTGAAGTGGTCGATGTTGACCTGCCACGAGAGTGTGGGAGGGATGGGAGCCTGCCTTTGCAGGGCTGGGTGATGTCCCCTCGCCTGCTCCATCCCACCAACGAGCACGCAGAGGGTGAGGGCAGGGATGAAGCAGGTTCATCCCACTGGAAGGATTACTGGTGGCAAAGCTGCCAGGGTGAGCTCTGTCCTGCTGCAAAGCTAGCTTGGGGAGGAGGATCACTGTGCATTGCCATCCCTTGTGATTGGTGTCACGCCTCTGTGGGGATGGGGGTGTCAGCAGAGGCTGACATGCAAACAGGGGCTGCAGGGTTGTGAAGGATGGGAGTGCAGCACATGGGGATGGGCTGCCCCTTGCCAAGGACACAGCCCTTGAGCCCCTGAGGTGCCCTGCAGCCATGGCTCTGCTTTGGGGTGGAGCTGACAGGGAGCACCCTCATCCCTCCCAGAACCATCTCCTGCCCCCATGGCCACTGACCTCTTTGGGTGCCTCAGTCTGGATGAACTCCTCATAGATCTTTTTGGCCTTCTCTGCCATCTTCACAGGGGACTTGGTTTTCTTGTAGTCCTCGCAGGCCACCCAGAACTCGGCGTTCTCCTCGCTGAACTCGGAGCGCAGGAAGCTGCGGAAGCTGGCCAGCCCATCTGGGGGCCAGGGGCGGTGAGCCCTGGCTGAGCGCTGCCAAGGGGCCGAGCCCTCCCCGAGCACCCCGGGGATGTGCAGAGAGCCACAGGGGGATGTGAACTTACAGGGGTTTTGCAGGAGCTTCTCCAAGGAATCGCGCCACTGCAGAGCCTCCTCCGGAGACGGCCTGGGGAGAGGAGAGAAAGCCCAGGTGATCCAGGGTGACCCCACAGCCTCCAGGTTTTTAAATAGTTCCTTTAAAAACGGGGGGGAGGGACGGAGTGACAAGCTGCAGAGACTTTCAGAGCGGAGGCGGTGGTCTGGGGATGGAATGGGGGTGCTGCTGCACCACAGCACAGGTGCCCTTCTCCGGGGAAGAGCAGGGTGCAGGGAGGGTGAGGAAGGGACGGGGAGGGAGAGGATGGGATGGAGAGGGAGAGGATGGGGTGGGGAGGGAGAGGATGGGACGGGGAGGGAGAGGATGGGGTGGGGAGGGTGACGATGGGGTGGGGAGGGAGAGGATGGGGTGGAGAGGGAGAGGATGGGATGGAGAGGGAGAGGATGGGGTGGGGAGGGTGAGGATGGGGTGGAGAGGGAGAGGATGGGGTGGAGAGGGAGAGGATGGGGTGGAGAGGGAGAGGATGGGGTGGGGAGGGAGAGGATGGGATGGAGAGGGAGAGGATGGGGTGGAGAGGGAGAGGATGGGATGGAGAGGGAGAGGATGGGGTGGGGAGGGAGAGGATGGGATGGGGAGGGAGAGGATGGGATGGGGAGGGTGACGATGGGGTGGGGAGGGAGAGGATGGGCTGGGGAGGGAGAGGATGGAGTGGGGAGGGTGAGGATGGGCTGGGGAGGGAGAGGATGGAGTGGGGAGGGAGAGGATGGGATGGAGAGGGAGAGGATGGGGTGGGGAGGGAGAGGATGGGGTGGGGAGGGTGAGGATGGAGTGGGGAGGGAGAGGATGGGGTGGGGAGGGTGAGGATGGAGTGGGGAGGGTGAGGACGGGCTGGGGAGGGCGAGAACGGGTTCGGGCGGCGAGGATGGGATGGGGAGGGTGAGGATGGGATGGGGAGGGCGAATTCCCCCGTCCTGGAGCAGAGCAGTGGCTGAGCTGCCAGCGAGTCCCCTCTGCAGCCCCAGGCTCCTCCTCACCCAGCACACACACACACACGGCTGGGAAGCATCCCCGCGTTTTCCTGCGGGTGGGGAGGGATGCTCCCCGCTGGCCACAGGGCTCGGTCACTGCGGGGTCAGTGCCCTGGGCTCCCACAGCCCGCTCGCCCCGTTCCCACGCCCTGCGGCCAGGGGGGTCGCTGTCCTCGGCGCCCTTCCCACTGCAAACCTCCTGTGTTTTCCATCTACACCGGCTTTCCTCCTTTTTTTTCTTTAATATATTTTTCAATGCGATATTTGCAGTGAGACTGAAGAGTTTTGTGGGTTTGCTTTGTTGGGGTTTTTTCTTGTTTTGTTGGGTTTTTTGATTTTAGGATTTTTGGGTTTGTTTTGTTTTGTTTTGTTTTTGTTTGTTTGTTTTTGTTTTGTTGGTTTGTTTTTTGTTTTGGTTTTTTTTTAGCAGGTGCTGGTGCCCAGTCGTGCCAGGCTGCCCAGAAGGCTCCAGCAGGGAGAGGAGAGAGGCAGGAATGCCAGGCTTGCTCAGGGTGGGTACCAGCCCTCACTTGCCACCAAACCACCAGCACCATGACAGGGGGTTCTTTTCCTTCACTTTGTGGACCTTGAGTTGTGTTTGCACTTCTATTAAGGATCAAAGCCCTCCCTGCCCCCCTATCCCTGTCAGGTGACTTCTCACCCCAGTGAGGAGGAGCATCACTGCAGCAAGCTAACACAATCCAGATTTCCTGGAAACCACCAAATTCAGTTTCCCATTATCTGAGCGTCCCTGGGATGATATTGACTGTGAGTGAGATGCTGGCAGGTGAGTGATGCCAGGGCTGCAGGGTGATGCAGTGGAGGAGAAAACAAACAGCTCCTCCAGACAGCGGGGATGGAGATGCTCTCTGGCTTTCTGCAGGGATGGCTAATGGAGACAAATGTGTCTCTGTCAAAGGCATCTGGGGAGCAGCAGAAGTGGAGTGAGAACCACACAACCCACCAGGCTCTGCTAGCCCTCCTTGGCATAGGCAGCTCTGGACTGGCAGGCAAAATAATTCGTGTTAAATGTGCTTCAAATAGTGTTGGTAAGCCAGTATTATACACCAGATGCATTATACACCAGCTCAGTGCTGGAGAGCAGTGGTCAAGCCAAAGGCTGTGGGGTGAGGAGGTCCCACCCCCACAAAGCTGCCCCGAGCCAGGCATCATGCTGTGAGGCTGAGCACCCAGCTCAGGGACAGGCTGCCACCCCAAAGCTGCAAAGGCTGGCACCTCTGGGCTGAGGCAGGTGACTCAGAGGAGCCCAAGTGCCATATGCCTCTGGGAAAACCTTTATCGAATAACATGAAATCTCATCAAAAGCAAATTGAGTTTCCATGGGAAATCTAGTTTCCATAGAGCTGTATTGCCTGACATGTCTCATGCTGCCCTGACACCACCTCCTGAGCCTGCACCTAGCAGGCAGCCCACAAGGGACATGCCACATAGAGCCTGCTGTGCCAGCCCAGAAGGGCTTGTACCCACCCCAGGGGCTGGGCACAGGTACCTCTGCAGCCCAGCCCGGTGCAGCACTCACTTCTGGGCCTTGGGTGGCTTCTCTGGCTTCTCAGGATACGGGATGATGAAGTCAATGGTCGAGTCAGGCTTCTGCAGCAGCGTGCCCAGCTTCGTCTTGATCTCCTTGGCCCTGCAGCAGGGGAGGGGCAGACACAGCTCAGGGGAATGGGGCAGTGGGACACTCACAGCCCCTGCCCTGCCCCAGCTGTAATTAACCCAGATGGGCAGATGGACCTGGTGCCTGTGTCTCTGAACAGGCGCTGCGCATTAGCGGCAGCTCCTGATCTGCCTGTGCTCGCTCTGTCCCGGCTGTGGCCAGGGTAATTGCATCAGCAGGGCTGTCAGGCTGCTCTGGGGCTGAGCTGGGGACCTGTGTGCAGCTTGGAGAAGGGCTGGTGAGGAGGTGAGGGAGCTGCCTTTGGAGAAGAGGCTGTGGGGGTGCTGTGCTGGGGGTACCTGCCCCACGGTGCCAACCCACGCTGTGCCACCAGCCCCACGCTGCTGACAGCACTGAGCCCTTGTACAGATATGTGGCATGTTTATCAGCAATATATGAGCCTTATGTCTGCAATGGGAAGGGTGCTGTAAACAGGCACCTCCTGGGCAGAGAGGGGAAAAAGGCTTCAGGAGCTGCAGACTGCCAAAGGCTCACTGCCACTTCCATTGCACCAAGGCCACGCTCCAGACCTGCATCTGGAGGGTGCAGAGAAAACAGGGGGTCCTGGGGCTTGGCAGCAGGCCCAGCTGTCTCCAAAACGTTCCCTTTTGTGCAGTACAAGTAGTAATTAGGTCCTGAGCACCTGAAACTGCTGCAGCTCAGGGGTGGCAGCAAGAGCAAGCTGAGTTTTGCAGGGAACACTCAGGTGTTCTGCATGAGGCTGAAGAGCTAAAGGGGTGAAAACAGACTCCTCCCCAGTCCCCATCTTTGCACAGCAGGGCTTTTCCCTGGCACAGCAGCATTTGGTGGCTTCCAGGCCATCTTGCTGGCACAGAAGGAGAAGGAGAATGGACAGACTGATCCTCACAGGCTGACTGGGCTGAGCTTTCAGCACGGCTGGCAAAGCCAGGCTGCAGCTCCCTGTCTTCAGGGCTCCCTACAATTCTCCTCTCTGCTGTTTATTTTCACAAGCCCTCTGTGGATGATTGCTCCACTGCTATGTCTGCTATTCCATTTCAATTCCTTTGATTTTTTTCCCCTCCTTGTAAAAGTCTCTCTGTGTTTTGGTTTCCACCCGCCAGTCCCCACGGGTGACATTTGAAGACCTGGCATGAGGGTGTCTGCTCTGCTCCCTGCCAGCTGCCCCCATTTCTGCTGCAGAAACCTGCCCAGCATGGAGCTGGGCAGCAGGACCAGGCAGAGAGAGCAGCCCAGCCTGGGGTGCAGGGACCCCCCAGAAACACAGCTGTTGTGATGGACAAGGTCAGCAGCTACAGGGACACTTTCCATTGCCAGTGCTTCTGGGAAAACCAGGACCTTGGAAAGCTCAGGAAAAGGGGGACAAGGTCGCCACGCTCCCACACTGAGGTGTCTGGGACAGGGATGCTGCCCTTCATCCTGCTGTCAGTAAATAAATAAAATGCAGACAAGTGCTCTTGTCCTGGGGCTGGCTCTCTGGCCAGCCTCACTTGTCCCTTGGCAACTCACTGGCCAGCACTGCTGTACTGGGACTGCCTGGCATGGCCCTGACCCATGGGGATGGCATAGGGAGCAGGAGAAGGGGACAGGGGAAGGGGGCAGCCCCCTTGGCACCAAAGCAGTGGGTGGGTGCAGAAGGTGCTGCAGGAAAGCTGAGAGGACAGGCTGGCCCCTCCCTTGGCTCTGCTTTCCCACACATCTGTGCCTGTGGCCACAGGTTCCTGCAGGCAGGGGACACAGGGGCTCAGGAGCATCTCCCAGGAGGGGCTGAGCAGAAATGCTGGGTGCCACCTTGTCCCTCTGCCAGCACTCAGGAGGGAGGAGTGGGGATGTTGCCACTGCCAAGCCCTGCCAGTGCCAGGTCCTGTGCAGCAGGGACAGTCCCTTCCAAGCCACTGGACCCTGTGGCACATCAGGGGATTTAATCCAGCAGGAGCAGGGGGGAAGAGAATGGGGATGGGGGGCTGCCCCCTTGGGAGCAAGGACAGTGGATCCCAAGAGTTCCTGAGCAGGCAGAGGGATAAGGATAGCACCAGCTGTGCTGGCAGCAGGGGCACCAAGAGCCAAACTGAGCCCATGCTGGCCCAAGGAGCTGGGGAGAGGGGACCAGGGTTCTGCAGCTGTCAGAGCAGCACCTGGGCACCCCTGCCCCGGTGTGGATGAGACAAACACCCTCACAAAGTCTGGATGCAATCGATGGTGGATTCATGCAACAAGTGCTCAGACCTGGCTCAAAACCTTGCTCTCTGATTCCCATCCTCTGACAGTGACTTATGGCCAAGTCAGGCTCAACAGGCACTGAGGCCCTCAGCAGCCCCATCCTGCCCTATCCCACAGTGCTGCCAAGGGACCCCCAGCAGCTGCCCACCCTGCTGGAGCCCTGCAGGTGTTGAGAGCCTCCCCCCTGCACCAGAGCGATTCCCTGGCAGTGACAGGGGATTCACAACATCTGCAGAGACAGCAGAGATAAGGAAGGCTGTTAAAAAGAATCGAGGAAGGACAGGAGTGGGCTGAAAGCCTGCAGGATGAGGGAGGGAAGGGCTATTTAAAGACACCATCCTGACATCCTCCAGCAGATGGATTACAAGCTTTCAAGCAAGGCTTCAGGAAAGGCTAAACAGCAGGGGAAAAAGGCAGCTATAAACAAAAAAAGGCATCTTTAAAAAAAAACCCAGCTGTGGCTGAGTGAGAAAAAGCAAGAGGACTGTAAATGGTGGAAGGTTAACTGTGAGAACATGTGGGAGCAAGCCAAGAAAAAGTCTGAGAAATAGCTTCCAAGAAGCATTAATAGAATATATGGGCTCTGTCAAACATATCGAGAGCAAGAAGGGCTGCTGGGGAGGGCCAGCAGAGACTCCAGCTTTAAAAACAAAACAAAAATAGAAGCTCAAAGGAGTTTAAAGCCACAGCTGAAAGCTAAAGGTGATGCTGTGCCTGAGGGCAGGCAGGGAGGTGCCAGAGGAAGTGCCCCTTCACGTGCAGGAGCCTCCAGAGGGGATTTGAGGAGCCATAAAGCCACAAGAGTGATGCTGTGTGGGCACGTCAGGGCAGCCTTGTCAGACCCGTGCTGGACACATGGACAAATATGGACTATTGGAGAGCAGTCAAGGCTCCTCTGGCCCTAGGAAGAGATTCCTTCCAACCTCTCATCCCTCTCTGAGGAGGCAGCAGACATGTGCTGTGGGGAGAGCCGGGGGCAGCAGCCCCTGGGGCCGCAGGGCACTGCGGATGGGCTCTGCAGGGGAAGGAAGGTGAGTCCATGGATGGCAGTGTGGGAAGGGAGCACACACCTCTGGGATGGGGAATGCTGGGCTGGTCAGTGTCACCAGCCCTGGGAGAAGGGGTCAGGGCCGAGCACAGATCCTGCAGTCCCTGGTACAGCACTGGGGACAAGCTGTGCAGAGCTGCACGAGGCAGAGAAACAGCTGGAAAGCCTCGGAGAGCAGCACAAGGTGATGCACAGGGGGAAAATGCAGCCCTGACTGCACGTCAAAGTGTGAGTGAAGCCTTCAAGGGTGAGGATTTGAGGGCACAGCAGATGGAAACATCAGCATAGCAGCAGCAGGAGAAAATCTTTATTAAGAAAATTTGCAGTTAAAAAGTGTCAGAAGAGTGACAACAAGGGAGACAGCAGAGCAGAAACATGCAGATCACCCACAGTTGGAAGAGAGCTCTTGGCTGCCCATGGCACAGAGAACTGCAGGGGAGCAGGCAAGGTCAGCATGGATCCATGAGGGGGGCTGAAAGACAAGTTTCCAACGGGAAAACCATCCCAGGCGTGTGCCCCTGTTTGTGCCTGTGATGAAGATTTCCTTTTGGGCAAGCAGTATCAGCCCCCAGCGGCACAATTTCAGCTGGAGTTTCTCTGGAGCTCCCCTCAGGGCAGTGAATTTCCCATTGCCACTCTCATGCCAAAACCAGTGCTAAGGCTTTTGCAGGTATGAGGGAGCCCTCACTGAGGGGTTCACTTGAGTTTTTTCCTGAGTTTCCTCCTTCAGTGAAGCACGGAGTGCCCTGCTGCAGCAGTGAGGCCTCAGGTGCTTTCACCTCTGCTTCTCACTGCACCCTTCCAAAGCCTGTGGGAGCAGAGGACAGGACAGGGTGCAAGCAGCATGGAAATGGCCAGGGGCTGCAGCCTGCCTGGGCTCCCCAGGAGCCTCTGCCACCAGCAGGTGCAGGTTTTGGGGTGAGCACCAGGGTGGGGAGAGCTGATGCTCTGTACAAGGCTGAGCCTCACAAGAGGAGCCAGCTCTGGTTATTCCATGTGTGAGCAACACCTGGGCAGTTAGAAGAAGATTGTGAGGCACTTTGGAGACAGGGCTGTTTTCACCCCAGAAAGGCAAAACCTCTCTCCTGATTTTTTTCCTCCTCTCCTCCTCCGTGCTTTGTGGAAGTTAAGGTCTGGGGATGTGCTGGATTTGCAGCAGCCCAAGCTCACCCAGCAGCAGGGTGAGTTTGAGCCCCAGGGCAGAGTTTGGGAATCAGCACTCATCCCACCAAGGATCTCACAGCACCCGCTGAGCCACCTCCAGCGAGGTTCCCTTCCCTCCCTGCTCAGTGCTGCACAATCCCAATAAGAGATGCCCATGACGGGCAGGATGAGCCCCTGTGCCCCCTGTGCCCGCTGTGCCCCCAGCCCCGGCAGAGCCCCGCGGGCAGGCAGCCCTGGCATCCCGCACACCCCGGCCGCTCTCACCTCTCCAGGCACGAGTGGGGCAGCGCTGCTAATCCCTTGCACATCTTGGCAGGCTGTGGTTTCCTCGGCCGTGAGAAGGGTGTGAGTGACGGCTGGAGCGGGCAGCAGGGCTCGGTCTGCAGCCCAGCCGCCTCCCCCGTTCCTATATAGCGCCGGAGCTGGAGCCCCGCCAGCCCCGTGTCCAATGCCGGCTGCTGCAGCTGGCCCCGGCCCCGCCGGCTTCTGGAGTTTGTTTTCTTCTCTCTCCGAGCTCGCACGGGGGGAAGAAAAATGAGGATTTTCTGGGGTGAAGTCAGGTAATCAAATTGGAAGGTCCAAGATGATGTTTAAGGGGCTTCAGGAAGCCCACAGCATTTCTTTAAATGATGCATCAGGCTCCAGGTCAGTGTTTTGAAGAGCCAGGTAGAAATGCTTCATTCAAGTGAGATTTTTCCAGCGGAAAACAGAACTTTCAGAAAAATTAAAGTGCTTAGGAGAAGTCTAGCTGTTGATTTCAAGGCTGTGGCTAATGTCAAAATACTCTCTGCTTCAACAGTGATGGTGGCTAACAGAGCCTTTTGTTTCAGACCTTGGCTCCTGGGTGAAATGTGCATTTCTGTGCTTTGTTTAACACTGGGAGGTGAGAATTGGGACTCTGCTCCCAACCTGGCTGTCCACACCCAGGTGCACTAACAACCATCCTTTCCCTGGGTAAAAGCCAGGGTTACATTTAAGCTCAGCCCTTGGTCCTCGTTCCCTTGTGCTGTGGCAGAGCTGTGCCTGCCTGGCTCTGGCTCCTGGCTGGATTTGGGGCCTGCTGTGGGGTTATGCAGCAAGACACTGTCTTGTGTTTAGGCATCTGAGTGCAGTAAGTGAAAGCTGGAAGTCTGCTGGAAACTGTGCCTCCCTGGAGAGCTGGGGCTGGCTTTGTACTGGTTTGTAGTGGAAACTGAACGAAAAAAGTACAGCTGACAATTTCAGATAACAGTGGCTCAGATAACAATGGCTTGGGCTGATCAGAGCCCCCAGGATGCACTCAGGCAAGGGGTCAGAGCTGGGGTCTGCTGGGCTGCCCTTCCCTCTGCTAGCATGGAGGTGCCCCCAGCCTCCCTTGTGTCTCACAGAGCAGGAAAGGGAAAAGCAGCAGCCTTCCCCAGAGGAGGATGGAGGTCCTTTACTCCTCCAGGCTCTTCTCATTCTGCCCTGCTCCCAGAGGACTCAGGAGGAGGCTGGAGGTGCCTCACCCCAATCAGGGGTGGCACAGTGGCCCCATCTCCCAGCTGGGGTGCAGCCCCTGCTCTCTGAAGGAACATAGCCTTGCAAACTGCACCCTTGCTGGGCTGTGCCAGTGCCTTTGGGGCTAGAGGGTTCATCAGGGCCACGCATTTGCAAGCAGGGATGTCACCAGGGTATCACTGAGTGCCAGCTCAGTGCCTGCCAGCTCAGAGGCTGCTCTGAAGAGCTGCTGTGGAGTGTGGTGCTGCTGGCAGGAGGCTTTGCCTGCTGCTCAGGCAGCCCCTGGCTCGGAGGGAAGGTGCTGGCAGCACGGGCCAGTGGTGGCCACAGCTCAGGGCTGAGAGTGACACCTCCTGGGGAACCCCTCTGCTGATTCCTTGGGAATGCAGCAATCCTTTCATCGTGGAGCTTCTGTAACAGCCAGCAGCAGATCCCAGCAGAGGGAGGGTCTGTGGGACCAGGTGGTGTGTGTGAATGCTCAGCAGGCTCTGAGCGCCCTGCCCTGCTCTCCCCCAGCTGCAGCCAGGGCTGTGCGCCCTTGGAGAGAGCAGAGAGCGTGCCAAGGACACGGCTCCATCCCTGCACAGCTCCTGCTGCTCTGGAGCAGTGCCCACGGCACCCCCTGCAGGATCTGGGTCTGCTCCCTGCAGACCTTCGTCTCCTTCACCTCTTCCAGCCCAAGGTGGGCAAATCCCCTCTGCTGATGGTCTGAAATCTCTTCCAGAGCTCGGGGGTGGTGGTTTCAGGAGTGCACAGAGCAAACTGGGGAACTGAGGTCCAAAGTGTGTGAGGAAACTCCGTGTGGGAGGGTAATAAGGATGCTGTAATGTGTGCTGGGATTGCAGCTGTACATTTTAAGACGGATTAATCAAAAGTGCTGAAAAAGAAACTGTTACCACTGAGCAGAAACAGGGGTTACACAGAAATAGCTTGTGTTTTCCACAGACCTTTGTCCAGCAAGAAATATTTGTTTTGTGTGCTTCAAGGCTTTGGAGTGCTAAGAAAATATTTCCAATAAGAAACTACACAGACCTTGTCTTCCCACGACAGCATAATTTCTTTGAGAGCCCTTCTGGGAGAGCTTTTGGAGATCTCAGTGCACTCTGAGGAGCAGATTGTCTTGTGTACACAATGGCTGGTTTCCTCCAAGAGGGCTCCAGGCTTGTGCCTTGCAGCTGCCCCCTCAAAAGCCACATGGAATCTCCCATTACACCCGATTTATCCTGGGCCCTGTTATTTCCAGCCTTTATTATCCTTTCTAGCAACGTGCCTTTTATAGAAGGCTGCTTTGCAGTTTCCTGGTTCCCACTGGAACTTTTTAAGAACTAGCATCATATTTAACAATGTTGACCTTCTGGTAAAGGGATCGCTGCAATTCTCACCCAGGAGAGTATTTGGCCGTTCATCTGAGTGCTCCTTCTGGCAGACTTTTAACCACGTGTTCTAAAAATGGGGTTAAAATATTTTCTTTATTCCCCCCGCCATGCTTTGGGACAGTCATGCAAATGTGGGTCCCCTAAGGAATGATGGTAGTGTGAGCTCCTAACAGCAAAGGGCAATGCAAGGAACTCACTGAGGCTTTCTGTGATGGCTCATTCCTTCCTAGAGAGCCTGATCACATCCTGTCCTTGAGCCTCCCTAGAGAATTTTCTGCTTCTCACATAGTTATAATTCATGTTTATGCCTAGAACACTCCTCACATCTGTGGCTTGCCTTTCACCTGTAACCTTCCAGAGCTTGAATTATTTTTTTTTAATTCTCTCATCTCAATTTTCACTTCTTTTAAGGTCTTACTACTTCAGGTGTTCATTTCCCTTGTACAAGCACAGATCCCTTGAAAAAAACCTCTTTGAGCATTGAGTGCACTATGCCTGTGTAACCCAGTGCTGCAGGTGACCAGCCTTTGTGCTCTTCATACTTGTGGGATGCTGACCAGCCTGCCTGAATTCCCTTTGTGCATTCAATACATTCTGAAAGAGTTGTTTTGCTGTCACTGGGACCGTCTTTATCAGCAGCTGTGGCTCTGTGGCCCCAGCTCACAAGTGGCTGAGGAGCTGTCTAGGTGCAGGCCGTACACCATCTCCCTGCCTCTGCCACCCTCCTGAGGCCCAGCCCAGCGATGGAAATGCTCGTGTAGAAGGAGGAGATGACATCGAGGCTCCCTCCATTTGCCACATCCAAGTCACTGACACAGGAGCCGTAGGGGAGGTCAGAGAAAATCCTGGAAAGCAGCATTACCCGGAGCACTGGGACTCTGGCCAGCAGGGAATTCGGGAGTCACGTATGTCCTGCATCCCATCTGAGGAGCCACCGAGTTCCTCGACCCCGAGCACGAGGCCTGAGAACAGCAGGGGCCGTGCCTGGGACATTGCACTGCTCCTGGTGCCTGCTCCACGCCCACGGGAGGAGCCTGCTCCCCTTCTGGCACCTGGCAGGAGCACGCCCCCTCCAAGGTGTGCACAGGGCTGGCCTCAACCTTTGCACATGCAGAGCACTCCTGGGAACACAGAGCTGGGCTCAGGCTCATTTGTGCCTGGAAGGAAAGCAGAGAGACAGACGTTTGCCAGTCCATGCAAGTATGTGCACAGTGTTTTTGTGACTGCAGGTACCGAGTGGCAGCCCAGGTGTGAACAGCACCTCCGTAGAGCAGTCCCTCTGCACCTGAGCAGATGAGGCCAGGAGTGCCTGCTGCAGGCAGAGCCACCGCTCCTGGTGCCTCAGCAGCTGTTGCTGTTGTAGCATCCAGCTCTGCTATCCAAGCAGCACTGGTGCCACCGTGTGCTCTGTGAAGTGCAGTCTCCACACAGGCAGCTCTGCCTGTCTCTGCTCTCCTGTGCCTGCTGCCTGCCTGTAAGCATTCCCTGAAGTGACACAATCTGAGCACACAAGGCTGAGGCTGGGTTGCTGGTGTGTGGGTGACAGACATTATTTCAACACAAAGCCTGCACAACCAGATCAGTCACAGAATTTTATTCAAGGCCTGGATTACATCATCTTTACCTGCATTTGTGTCGCGGATCCAGGCAGCAGAGCATTGTTTATCCTCACCCAGCAGCCAGCACCTGCACTTTTGATCCCCTGACAGAATCAGCCACTGTGCAAAGCAGTGGATGCAGCTCTGGCTCCACGCCAGCCATGCCAGCACCCCACACCTCTCCCATGTGTGCGTCCAGCCTCAGCCCCAAGAGCACTGAAGGGTGACCCAGGCTCCTGCCTGCCATCCCCTCTGCTCTACGTGCCCTGCTGTGGCACTGCCTTCCCCAGCTCATGGATGGCCCTGTTCTCCAGCACCTTCACCTTCCCCTCGCCTGGCTGCAGCACGCAGGCCACCATAGCCCTGGCCACCGTTTCCACGGGCACTGAGTAAGCGGCGGGGAACACCCGAGCCACGGCGCCCAGGAACTGCTGGGCTATCCACTCCATGGGCCGGGACTCCTGGCGCTTGCACAGCAGCACCCTGCAGACACAGGAAGGGAGGGGGTCAGCCTCAAACAGTCCTGGGGGAAGCCTAGAGACTGAGCTCTCCAGCTGCACCAGGGCCCAGACAAGCTCCCTGAACTGACATGGGCTTTGGGGCTTTGGCAGGGTCACAGAATGTGACAGACCTGAGCCCTTGGACACTAAACTCCTTTCCCCACTGTGCTGACAAAAGAACAATTCCAGCTTTCCTAGGCAGCACAATACAGCTGGAAGAACCCAGGTGAGTGATCCCTCTGCATAAAGTCAAGGTCCATCTGGAGATAAGCTCTGACCTATGTGCCTCAACCTGTGCTTTCAGCCCAAGGCTCCTCTCCTTGCATGCCACATGGCACTAGCATTGGGATGGGCCATAGGAAAGTGCAGAGTCTGCTCCCTGCAGCACCGGGAAGCAGTGTGTTGAGCCATGAGCTGCATTTGCAGCTGCTGCCATTCTCCACCTCCCTCCCCAGCCCTGTGTTCATATATCCTTTCTTTTCCTCCATCTCCCAGTGAAGCACCTCCCTGCTGCCCTGGCAACCCTCCACCCTGCGTCCTCCCTCCTCCACCACTACTCACGCTGGCCGGAGAATGGTACAGCGATCAAAACCAACAGCCTGGACCAGGTTTTCCACTTCTCCCTGTCAGGGCAGCCAGGCAGGATGAAAGGAGACAAGGATGACTGCAAGCACCATCCGTGCCACCCCGTGAACGGGCAGGAAAGAGCTGCTGAGCCAAGGGCAGGATGGCACTAACGCCAATGCGAGGCTGGAGCAGGCCAGGCAGGGATCAGCTCCCAGGCCAGGCAGCGGGGCAGGGCTCGGGGTGGACACGAGTACAGGGCAGCAGCGCGCCCTTGCAACCACCAGCTAAACTGCAGCAGGCTGCTCCAGACAGCATCTGGACTCAGCATCCAGCCCGGGGATGGATCCACAAGACGCTGGCAGGCAGCTGAGTCCAGCAGGTGGTGGGAGCTGCAGCACACATATGGAGAACAAAGCTTTTGCAATGGGTGTGGTGCTCCCTGGGGAGCCTTTCCATCACAGGATAATTCATGTCCCACCTGGACATAGCCTGAGCCTCCCCACCCAGCTGTGGAGCCATCCCAGCTTAAGGCTGGGGAGCTTTTATTGGGCTAGAGACCCCAGCATATGTTTCTGGAGCTTGAGGAGGGAGACAGATGCTGCATGCAGGTGTTGTGCTGCTTTATAAGAAGGCAGTTGAACAGCTGTCCAGCCAGCCCCTTCTCTTGTCCCACAGCAGCAGGAGTACCCCAGAGCCATTTGCATCTCAAGACCTGCATCTCCTGCTTCCTTTCCGAGCATCCCAGCATCCCGTGACCCCTGCACGAGCATCGGGAGCCCACTCCAGCTGCCCCCTCACCTTCACACGGAGGTAGAGGAAGTGGCTCTGTGCGTTGGCTCCCCGGGAGGACTGCAGGACAAAGTGTTTGCAGCCCCCTGCCCGTGCCAGCTCTGCTGCCTGTGCCACATAATCCCGATCCACACGGACAAAGCCGTCCTGTGGGGCAGAGCGGGGTCAGTGGGGCAGGGGAAGGGACGAGCGGGACCGCCGAGGTCAGGGCAGGCCACACTCACCACACCAGCCTTGGCCCTGGTGGTGCCCAGGCAGCAGAAGCCCACGTCGTGTCCCTGGAAGGCGGCAGCGTGCTCGCCCAGCCGCTCGAAGTCCACCACCGCCTGCTCCTGCGGGGAGGCCGAGGGTCAGCGCCACCGCCCGGGCCCCTGTCCCAGGTCCCCACACACCACGGCCAGCCCTGTCCCCGGTCCCGGTCCCCACACACCACGGCCAGCCCTCTCCCCGGTCCCCTGTCCCGGTCCCCACACACCACGGCCAGCCCTGTCCCCGGTCCCGGTCCCTGGTCCCGGTCCCCACACACCACGGCCAGCCCTCTCCCCGGTCCCTGGTCCCGGTCCCCACACACCACGGCCAGCCCTGTCCCCGTTCCCGGTTCCCACACACCATGGCCAGCCCTGACCCCGGTCCCGGTCCCCACACACCACGGCCAGCCCTGTCCCCGGTTCCCGGTCCCCACACACCACGGCCAGCCCTGTCCCCGGTCCCGGTCCCCACACACCACGGCCAGCCCTGTCCCCGGTTCCCGGTCCCCACACACCACGGCCAGCCCTCTCCCCGTTCCCGGTTCCCACACACCACGGCCGCCTCCGCCTCGCCCAGGCTCAGCCGGCGCCGCCCGATGAGCGTGACGCGGCCGAAGGCGCGCTGGGCCAGCAGCTCCCTCAGCAGCGCCCGGCCCGTCTCCCCCGAGCCGCCCAGCACGAAGCAGCTCCGGCCGCCGCCGCCCGCCGCCGCCATGCCGAGAGCAGCGGGCGGGGCCGGGGCGGGGCCGGGAAAGGCGACGGGGACAGGGACGGGGACGGGAACAGTGACAGGGACAGGGCAGGGGCAGGGGCAGGGACAGGGACGGGAACAGCGACAGGGCCGCGGCAGGCCCAGGCCGCAGCGGCTGCGCCCCCGCGCTGCGGCTCCGCGGGTGGAGCGCTCCGTGCCCGGGGAGCCGCGGGCGGACGGGACGCGGGACAGCTCCCGGGGCCGGGCGGGGACAGCGCCAGGGACCCCGGCTTAGCCCAGGGACCCCGGCTCAACCCAGAGACCCCGGCTTAGCCCAGGGACCTCGCTCAGCCCGGGGACCCCGACTCAGCCCCAGGGACCGCGCTCAGCCCAGGGACCCTGTTCATCCCCAGAGACCCCGCTCAGCCCAGGGACTCCCAGTTCAGCCCAGAGACCCCACTCAGCCAAGGGACCCCCGGCTCATCCCCAGGAACCCCGCTCATCCCCAGAGACCCAGCTCAGCCCAGGGACCCTCTGCTCAGCCCCAGGGACCCTCAGCTCAGCCCAGAGACCCCGCTCAGCCCAGGGACCCCCGGCTCAGCCCAGGGACCCCTCTCAGCCCCAGGGACCCCCGCGGGGACGGTGCCCCTTGGCCTGTCCCCGCCGGCTGCTCCTGCAGTGGCAGAGCCGAACGCCCCCCGAGGATCCATCCGTGTGCCCGGCCCGCTCAGGCGGAGGAGATGTGAGCGGGAGGGATGCTCGGAGGGGTCTGTGACCTGTCCGGGGCTCCTCTCCAAACCCCGCCGGGTTCAGTGTGTGCTGCCGACCGGGGTGCACGGCAGCTGTGTCCCCTGGGCAGGAGGGGAGTCACTTCCAGCAGTCCCTGGTGCCTGGAGAGCAAGGAGATGAAGCCCACTTCCTTGGGAACTCTGGCTGAGCACAGACCCCTGCTGCGGGTCCTGTGCGTGGTCCCTCTGACGGGGACGATGCCAATCATCAGCGGGGTGGTCGCGGTCCCAGCAGGACGCAGCTCTGGAGCAGGTATGCGGGCACCCCGCGGCTCTGCACAGCCACTCCCGCGGGCAGCATCAGGGGGCCCCGCGGCGCCGCGATCCCGTTTGTCCTGATTCCTGGGGAGGGAGGTGCGGAGGCCTGACTGGCTGCTGTCGGGATCAGCCGGTGGTTTTCCAGCCCGGTGTGACTGTCAAGTGCGCTCCTTGGCCGAGGGCTGAGGATGAATCCCAGGTGCACGTGCCATTTGCGAGGCAGGACGCGCGTCATGACTGTCCCCGGGTTAATGGCTGGCATCCCGCTCCACCTGCCACTGTGCCGCCGGCACCCACGGCCGCGCTGCCCAGCGGGCTCTGCTCCGCAGCCACAGGAAAACCCAGGTGGGTGAACGAGGGGGAGGCTGGGGCGTACCGGGGCTCGGGGATACTGGGACGGATGCTTGAGAGCGGCAGGGGAGCAGTGCAGTGCGACCGAAGTACAGGCAGCAACGTCTATGGGGCGCATGGGGTGTGTTATAGGGTGTGGTGTGCTCTAGGGTTTCATGTACGATGGGGATGCCGCCGGGGAAGGAGGGATCGGGGCGCACGGGGGACATGTTCCCACAGCTCATGGTCTGCTTCTCCCCACGGCAGGGCTCCGGGGGCCCAGCCCGGTGCCGGGGTGCCCGCTCGCCCGGTGGCATGGACACATGGACCCGGCGCGGCGCTGCCTTCGACTGCGTGCCGCAGCCCGCAGCCTGCTGCCCTGACTGGATGGCGGAGCTCCCCGACGCCCTGCCCCTCTCCCGCCTCTCCATCCCGGGCACCCACGACTCCCTCAGCCTGTTCGGCGGCCGGCGCCTGCGGTGCCAGAGCTGGGGCCTGGAGGCGCAGCTGGCGGCCGGCATCCGCTTCTTGGACGTGCGCTGCAAGCTGTGGCGGGGCGAGCTGCGCATCTACCACCTGTGCACCTTCCAGCGGGCCAGCCTGCGGGGCGTGCTGCGCCGCACCCTGCGCTTCCTCCGCGCCCACCCCGGCGAGGCCGTGCTGATGCGCATCAAGGAGGAGCTGCCCATCTTCTCCCGGCCCGGCTTCGCCGCCCAGCTGCACCGCTGCCTGCTGGAGGAGGGCCAGGGCTGCGTGTGGTGCCGCGAGGAGGTGCCCACGCTGGGCCAGGTGCGCGGCAAGATCGTGGTGCTGGAGGCGCTGGCGCGGGAGGTGCTGGGCATCCCCTACGAGCAGCTGAGCATCAGCGACGCCTGGAACGTGCTCTCGCTGGAGCGCAAGTGGGCCCGGGTGCGGCGGCACCTGGAGAAGGCGGCCGGCGGAGACCCCAGCACCATGTTCCTCACCTTCTGCTCCGGCAACGGGCTCTTCACGTACCCCGAGCAGGTGGCCCGCTTCGTGAACCCGCGCTGCTGCCAGCACCTGCGGCGCCGGGCCGGGCAGCCCGTGCGCTGGGGAGTGGTCATCATGGACTTCCCCGGCTCGGGCCTCCTCCGCCTCATCGTGGCGAGCAATGGACAGGGCACGGCGGCCCCCGGCACGGCCAGGCTCCCGTGGCGGCACCCCCGCGGCACAGCGGCCAGACGGCGCGGCCAGCGCAGCTCTGCGCGCTGCCCCTCGGCAAGGACGCTGCCCCCGGCCCCGCGCCTCTGCCGGGCCGCCTCAGCGCCTGGCGGGCAGAAGCGGCTGGCTAGGGCTTGCAGGACAGGGAGCCTCCGTGGGACAGCGGTGTGACAGCCGCAGAGGCGGCGGAGGAGCCGGGCAGCCCCTCTCCGAGGAGCCAGGTACGGTGCCGGTGCGGGGCTGCGCCGCCTGAGTCCCGCGGGGTGGGTGGGGGAAAACGTCCTGCCTCACCTCCTGTCGGGCCACTGAGGCCTCCCCAGATGCCTCTCTGCAAAACAGTCCTTCTACTTAAGGGTAAATAAAATAAAAAGAAGCTAGGAAAGCACTGCCTATGTTGCTTTGCCATTTCCTGTCAAAAAAGTGGAGAAAAGATTTTTGTTTTGCTGCTTAGATGTGAAGGATCCTATACCCCTCTGCCCGTGGATGAAGCACAGTTAAATAGTTGTCCGTGACTGTCTTGCTCTTAAGGCAGAGCTGCAAGAGGACAAGTGGTTAGGAACATCCCTCATTACTTTAGCTTTTGTTTCTGGCAGGGGCTTGCCCAGAAGTCAGGGCTCTTAGGCAGAGCCAGCTTCAGCTAGGGCCACCCACCCTGTGCCTGGAGAGCTGGATGGTTACAGAGGCTGCGATTCAGACAGAGCTGCCGTGTCACTGAGGTCACACAGCAAGGGATGCTGCGCTGGGCAGAGCCCAGCCGTTTGCAGTGCAGACAGGGCAGTCTGTACAGCCACAAAAGCAAGATGGTTGAGGCATAAAAATTACTTTAAAACATGTTGTGCCAATGTCTGCGCTACCTGCAGATAGTAAATTACTAATCTAAACAGACAACACAGTAACTCTTTGGAGCAGAAATCCCAGAGGAGAAAGCATCACCCAGGAGGTGGCATCACTGGCAGCAGCTGAAGCAGGGAGGTGAGAAGGAGAGAGAAGCTTTAGAAGAGGAAAGCTCAGCAAGAAGGCCAAGAATGTCCTCGAAGTTCATTCTGTGAGGGGTGAAACATAGCTGGGCACAGTGCCTGCTGGAGATGCCAGAGGATTTCCTGGCCAGAGGAGAGGATGTATTTTGCTCTGCAGGGGCTCTCCCTGGCTGGAGACACAGCTCTTGGTGCTGAGCCCATTCATCTGCTGCCCAGGGAGGAGAGCAGGCAATGGCACACAGCGAGTGACAGAGGTGACAGGCAGAGGAATCTGGCTCTGGGTTTGCTATGTGAGAGCGGAAAAGGTTGAAATCTCTGCACTAAACCAGACATGTGACAAAAGTACTGGTGGTGTCCAGGGTAAGGGTGGCTTGTCCATTGGCTGCCAGTGCCTCCTGTGCCTGGGCTGCCCCCACACCAGGCCGGTGTGGCTGGTACCACTGTCCTGCCAGGAGGATGGGTTCTGCTGGTGGCTTGTCTCAGCATTCCAGAGACACACAGTGCCATGGAGAGGCAGGCAGGGCGCCAGCAGAGCAATCACAGCTCCTAGGAGCTGCAGGCTGGGTGGTTTGGCTGTCACTGTGGACGTGGCACATCCCTGCAGCTGCATCCCAGCAGCCCGTGCCCCAGCTGGCAGGGCGGAGGAGCGCCTGGGATTCCCCGGGTGGGCAGAGTCACTTGTTTACACCGTGCCACTCAAGCAGTGAGATAATGTCAGTGTTATCTGTGCCCCAGGCATCCTGTTTGGCAAACCCTTATCTGTGCCCTGCACATGTGGCTGCTGCCAGGCAGGCAGCACGGGCAGGGGTACCCGTGTGGCAGTGATGCCCGGTGAAAAGGCTCTGCAGTGAGAGGCAGGAGGCAGAGAGCTGTCCTACAGCTGAAGTCAAAGAAACGTCTCTGAGAGCATCTCGATAGGGTGGGCAGGAGTGATTTACCCAAAACCACCCCTATATTCCACAGCCAGGGCTGTCCCAGTGCCTCAGGGTCGCTGTGGGTGGGGGGCACAGGGTACCTGCCCCTGGACTTCTGGTCCTGGCTAATCCTCGCTATTATCTCTGTCCCCCCAAGCCAGGGTAGCACTCTTAATGCATCTCCCGGTGTCCAAACGCTTTCAGATCGTGAGAACGATTTTATCAGGTTTCCCTGAGGCGGGGCAGCAGCTGATAAAAGGGTGGAGGAGGCTCCGGCTGCTGGAGCTGTGCGCTGGCAGCCTTTCCCAAGGGCACCCTGCAGCTCAGGGACACCTTTTGGGTCAAGCACTTCCTGGGGAGCTGTGATGGGAGGGAATCTAAAATCCCAGGGAGAGCCGTCCGTGTCCTGGGGGAGGAATGGGTTAGGGAGCCCTGCCGGGGCGAGCGGGGCTCCCAGGAAGGTGCCACGGTATCGCGGGCAGCAGCCCCGCCGGCCGCGCAGTGACTCGGTTCCGCTGCGGTTTTTGGGGGGCATTGCACAAGGAGGGAGGGGAAAAATGTGAGAATTTGGGGGAAATTTGGGGGAAAAATTGGGGGAAAATGAGAAAAAAATAATCAGAAATGGGGGAAAACACTCGGGAATTTGGGAAGAAAAAGGGGGGAAATTAGTTCAAAAATCGGGGGGAAATTGAATGAAAAATAGGGAGGAAACACAGGAATTTGGGAAAAAAGGGGGGTAATGGGGAAAAATGTGAGAATTTGAGGGAATTTGGGGAAATGGGGAAAATGTGAGAATTTGGGGGAATTTGGGAAAAAATTGGGGGAAATTGGGGAAAAATGGGGAAAATTAATCAGAAATGGGGGAGAAACTCGGGAAGAAAAAGGGGAAAATCGGGGAAAATTAGTTCAAAAATCGGGGGGAAATGAAGGGCAAATTGGGGAAAATTGAATGAAAAATAGGGGGGAAACAGGAATTCGGGAAAAATGGGGGGAAATGGGGAAAATGTGAGAATTTGGAGGAAATTGGGGAAATGGGGGGAAATGGAGGGAAGTGTGAGAATTTGGGAAAAAAGTTGGGGGAAATTGGGGAAAAATGGGAAAAATTTAATCAGAAATGGAGGAAAACACTCGGGAATTTGGGAAGAAAAAGGGGGGAAATCGGGGGAAATTAGTTCAAAAATCGGGGAAGATGGGGGAAAATTGCAGAAAATTGAATGAAAAATAGGGGAAAGCACAGGAATTTGGGAAAAATGGGGGGTAATGGGGGAAAATGTGAGAATTTGGGGGAAAGGGGGAAATGGGGGAAAATGTGAGGATTTGGAGGAATTTGGGAAAAAAATGGGGAAATTGGGGGAAAATGGGAAAAATTTAATCAGAAATGGGGGGAAAACTCGGGAGTTTGGGAAGAAAAAGGGGGGAAATTAGTTCAAAAATCGGGGGAAAATTGAATGAAAAATAGGGGGAAACACAGGAAATTGGGAAATTTGGGGGGAAAGGGAAAAAATGGGGAAAAATGTCAGAATTTGGAAAAATTTACTTTAAAATGGGGAAAAACACGGAAAATTTGGGGTAAAAGCAGGAAGAAATTGGGGGAAAATGTAATCAGAAATGGGGGGGGGGAAACTCGGGAATTTAGGAATAAATTTGGGGAAAATTGAAAAATTTGGGGGACATGGGAAAAATTGGGGGAATTTGGGGAAAAAGAATTGGAGGAAAATTGGGGGGAAACATGAAAAATGGGATTTAAAAAGGCATAAAATTGGGGGAAACCGATAAAATGGGATAAAAAGCAGGAATCCAGCGGGGGCCTGTGCCCTGCAGCATCCTGAGCCCCTTTCAGGGAAGCCAACCTTGGAAATACCCTGAGATGTGAAAGGGCTCCTGGTGATTAACCAGCTCCCAGCAGAGCTGATTCGGGTCTGCTCTCCCTCCTACCTTTTCCCAATACCTGCACAGCAAACTCAATATCCACAGAGCTCAAACTTGGTCATGTACTGTCTTTGCAGCAGCAGCAGCCTCTGCACCCCAGACCCCTTGATTCCATTTTTAAAGCAATACCAACAGTTACAAAAATAAAGGTGGGGTGGTGTTTTTTTCCTACTGCTTTGCCCCACCGTGCTGGGTTCCAGCAGAAGTGAAACTGGCACAGCCTGCCCTGCCCTGGGGCTGTGTACCCATGAACGTCCCCAGCAGTGTCTCAGCAGTAGCAGAGGCAGCTGCTGCCCTGCCCAGGTGACCCTCAGCCTCTCTGCCTGCCTGGCTGCTCCTTCCCTTCCCATAACTGAGCACTCTGGGCACAGCAGCTGCTAGAAAGCAAGTGCTCCTGAATTGCTGGATATACACACTCAGCAATTCCATGAAAAGAGACAACTGCATTAAAACATTTTCCAAGGAAGATGTTCAGAGACAGGAAACAAGGTTTTTTTGTACTGGCCAGTGATAAACTAATTGTAGTAGGTTATGCCTCTTGTGGAATGGGTTCCTCCTTTTGTCTAGAATGAGTCCTGGTGGAGCAACATCAATTTCTTTGGAACTGGAAAATGCATGTGACCTGCATGGCTCTTGTTTGGCTTTAGCTGGAGGTCAGCAGAGTCATTTCTGCAGAAAACCTGGCCAAGGCAATTCTACTTACGAGCAGGACAGGGTAAGAAAAGATTTATAATGATTGTAATGATTATAATGATCTAAGGGGCGGTGGACACAATTAGATGTGTTCCTGAAACACTTGTGGAAGTAAAGGATGTTAGTAAGTCAGGGGGAAGTTCCTCTGGTATATTCCTGGACCTTTGTCATAAAGACAGAAAGGTAAAGACAGGAAAATACATTGTGTAAGTAACTGTTTATAACTGGTACATGAAGATGCACAGCCAGAGTAGAACATCTGCATGCCAGGAGAGCATCTGGCACGGGAGCTGGGAGGTTGTGAGCCACGAGGGACCTCATCACACCTCAGCCCCCTCTGAGGCCACCAGTGTAGGCACTGCCACATGGATATGGTGGGTCAGAGAGGTTTGAGTGCTCTGGGCACCATGGACTGGGGATGAACAGTTTTCAGGGGGCCCTTCTCCTCCTTCTGGGGTGCTTGGGCAAGCCTGGCTTACTTTGGGTCATCTCCTGTGGCTGTCATGTCCCCGTGGCAGTGGGGATGCAGCCAACTCTGGTGCCATGGGAGTCCATGGGGACCGTGGCCAGTGCTGCCCCCACTGCACCCCTGCAGCCCCGGGCTCAGAGCAGGGTTTCTTGGCGGGGGAGGCAGGGGTGTGGGCAGGATGTGGGCTGGCAGGCTGGGATGGGAGGGGAAGAGGCCAGGGGCAGGGAGCGATGCGCTGCACGCTCGGGGGAAGCGTGAGCCGCGCTGCCCACCGGGGGACAGCATGACCAGCATGGTGAGTCCTGCTGCTTTCCTTGGGGCTGACAGGGGTCTGCCTGGGCAGGGGGTTAGGGGAGGGCAGGGCTGTGGGCAGGCACTGCAGGAACCACAGCTGGGGGCTGTGTGCTGCAGCTGCCCCAGGCTGGCGGGACACTGCAGGCACACGGGGCACTGCTGCTGCAGAGGGATGCCAGCCCAGGCTGGGCAGGAGGGGGGCACAGGGCTCCCCAGGAGTGAAGTGCCCGAGGTGGGGAGCTGAAGGGGCCCTTCCTGCAGCAGAGCTGTACCTGGCTGGGAGCACCGTGTGTGCACTGCCCCTGTGAGAGCCAGGACTGCCTGGCAGCGCTGTGGGTGCAGTGTGAGCCCTTTGGGATGTGCACACTCACGTCTCCCTCCCTGTCAGGGCGCTGCTGTGGGACTGAGATCTGCCGGGAGGACACGGACTCTGGGCTCTGCTGGCACCTACCTGGGCATTGCTGCCATCACATGGGGTAAGCACCCACCACCCCCTCGGTGAGCACAGCGGGCCCCTGCTGCCAAGAAGCTGCAAAACTGGAGAAATGGAGCGTTTTTATTTTGGGGGCTCATCAGTCACACCCCCTCAGGGCTGGATCCCTGTGCAAGGGAGGGGGCTGCCCCTGCCTATGCTCCCCCAGGGGAACCAAGCCATGGCAGGATGTTTGGTTCCCCAGCTGCAGCGTGGCAGCTGCTGCCCTGTGCTGTGAACCAGGGAAGGGCAGGGCAGCTCTACCCACTCCTACACCCATGTTTGTGCTGGGGAGTTGGGCATGGATGGGGCCACAGGGCCCACGGTACAAGGGTTACACCCTGTAGCACAGCTGGGGCAGCACCACACAGAATTGGAGCTGCTAATTGGCATCAGGAGTATAGACAATAATTTGGTTTTGCTGCCTGTAGGATATTTCCTTCACATGCTGGCATTGCACAGAGCAAGTCCTACTGGTGCCTGCTCTGCCCCTGGAAATCCTCTGTGAGCTGAAATGTTTTCCTAAGAACCTTAGTGACTGAGCTAAGGAGCAGAAATGATGCAAGTGCAGAAGTGTCAGGAGGAGGCTGAGATTTGGCTCTGAGAGAAAACAAAAAGGCAAAGGCAGAGATGCTGAGAAGAGGTATCAGGTCTGCCATTGGAGCCATGGGGTCAAAACACAGGAAAACAGCACCCATGTGGGGGCTCAGCACCCATTTGGGGGCTCAGCACCCCCCTAGGTGGGGCAGGGAGAGGTAGCATGAGGCAGGGAGATGAGCTGTGCCATAGAGAGGGTGTGACTGGTGGAGCTGCAGGGAGGAGGTAGGAGAGCACGTGGAGGATGGGCACAGAGCAGATGTCAAACTTTGGCCCTTGTCAGTTTGGGGATGGGCTGTGTGAAGGTAGCAGGCCTGAGCCATGCTGGGGAGCAGCAGGGGCCAGGAGGAAGGTGGTGGGAGCTGGGGATGGGGCAGGAGCCCAGAAGGTGCCCTTAGTTCCTGTGCTGCAGTCCCAGATTCCCAAAAGGTAAACAGGGAGCCACATTTTCCTCAGCTTTGGTTTGGTTGAATAAAGAGAATAGTTTGCTCTTTAACAAGAAAAACCAGACAAATTATGGGAAATTACTTACAAAAATATATAGCAATGGACCAAAGTACAGCCCTAATTAGACTTTAGAAGGCGTGTATTCACATCTAATCTGCAGTGCCCAGATCCTTGCACAACTGCTGTGTGATAAAGCTCTCCTGAGATACAGTGTAAGCCAGGCTGCTTGTTTGACTTTGATCCCCATCCCACTTTCTGCACAGATGGAGATATGATATCCCCACATCGCTTTCTGCACTTGTGGAGATAGCTGCTTCAGGGCAGAATGGAGGAAGCTTCTTTCTGTGGCTAAAACCCTTTGATTGCATAAAGTTGTGGTGTGAAATGCTGTAAATAAGAGCAGGGTTTCAGCAAAGTGCCCTTCACTTCTGGGTGTGGGTTCCAGTTACTTCATGGCTTTGCCCTGCCTGGTGGGCATGACCGTGATGTGAGCTTGTTTTTGAAAGACCTTGTTTTGCAACACTGAGTTTTTCAAGGCTCTAGAGCATCTCTGTCTCAGATGAGCAGGTTGGGGTCCAAGTGTTTTTGGGGTGAGGGCATACTGGCTGCTCTGCCTTGCTCCAATCTGGCTCTCGTGTAGCAGGGTAAAGCAAGAAAACTGAAGTGTACACATCTGCACTCAAGGAAGGAACTGTGTATACAGAACCATCTTGAAGTGGGGCTTTCCCCTTTGGGAAGCGTTTGTGGGCAGGGGAACAGGGCCATGGGGCTGAGTTTTCAATCCTCATGCTGGAGGAGGGGTTGGCATCGCTGCCTGGGGCTCTTCTGCCTCCTGTGCTCTGCCTGCCCCATCTCAGCCTTCACTCACCCTGTCACCTCCACCTTCCTCATGCCTGTGCCATCCCCTGTCCTCAGCTCCTTCTGCATGCCTGATCCACCCACAGGGTCCCATTCTCATCCACACATCCAACCCCCTCACCCAGCCCGTCTCTGGCATCTCTTGGCCATGACACCAGGCTCAGCCCACCCTCATGTCCCGAGGGATCCCATCCCTTGTGCATCAAGCCCAGCCCCCATCCCCTTCCACAGGCCTGGTGCTGTGGGTGCAGGTGGGAGCCTGGACGTACCACTACAGCGACCAAGGGGACTACACGTGGGAGCAGGCCAGGAACTACTGCCAGACCTTCTTCACCGACCTGGTGGCCATCCAGAACCAGCAGGAGATCCAGTACCTCAACAGGAGCCTGCCCTACCACCGGCACTACTACTGGATCGGCATCCGCAAGCTGGGCGGCGTCTGGACCTGGGTGGGCACGCGGAAGGCGCTGACCAAGGAGGCCGAGAACTGGGCCCAGGGCGAGCCCAACAACCGCCGCTCCAACCAGGACTGCGTGGAGATCTACATCCAGCGGCCGCAGCAGGCCGGCAAGTGGAACGACGAGCCCTGCAGCCGCAGGAAAAAGGCGCTCTGCTACCGGGGTGAGCGGGGCCGACAGGGCTGGGGAGCTGCCAGGGTGGCCAGCAGCTCCTGATGGCCGTGCCCTGCAGGCCTGGGGAGCTGGCAGGGTGGCCAGCAGCTCCTGATGGCTGTGTCCTGTAGGGCTGGGGAGCTGGCAGGGTGGCCAGCAGCTCCTGATGGCTGTGCCCTGTAGGGCTGGGGAGCTGGCAGGGTGGCCAGCAGCTCCTGATGGCCATGCCCTGTAGGGCTGGGGAGCTGGCAGGGTGGCCAGCAGCTCCTGATGGCCATGCCCCATAGGGCTAGGGAGCTGGCAGGGTGGCCAGCAGCTCCTGATGGCCGTGCCCCATAGGGCTAGGGAGCTGGCAGGGTGGCCAGCAGCTCCTGATGGCCGTGCCCTGCAGGGCTGGGGAGCTGGCAGGGTGGCCAGCAGCTCCTGATGGCCGTGCCCCATAGGGCTAGGGAGCTGGCAGGGTGGCCAGCAGCTCCTGATGGCCGTGCCCTGTAGGGCTGGGGAGCTGGCAGGGTGGCCAGCAGCTCCTGATGGCCGTGCCCTGCAGGGCTGGGGAGCTGGCAGGATGGCCAGCAGCTCCTGATGGCCGTGCCCCATAGGGCTGAGGAGCTGGCAGGGTGGCCAGCAGCTCCTGATGGCCGTGCCCTGTAGGGCTGGGGAGCTGGCAGGGTGGCCAGCAGCTCCTGATGGCCGTGCCCCATAGGGCTGGGGAGCTGGCAGGGTGGCCAGCAGCTCCTGATGGCCGTGCCCTGCAGGGCTGAGGAGCTGGCAGGGTGGCCAGCAGCTCCTGATGGCCGTGCCCTGCAGGCCTGGGGAGCTGGCAGGGTGGCCAGCAGCTCCTGATGGCCGTGCCCTGTAGGGCTGAGGAGCTGGCAGGGTGGCCAGCAGCTCCTGATGGCTGTGTCCTGTAGGGCTGGGGAGCTGGCAGGGTGGCCAGCAGCTCCTGATGGCCGTGCCCCATAGGGCTGGGGAGCTGGCAGGGTGGCCAGCAGCTCCTGATGGCCGTGCCCTGTAGGGCTGGGGAGCTGGCAGGGTGGCCAGCAGCTCCTGATGGCTGTGCCCTGCAGGCCTGGGGAGCTGGCAGGGTGGCCAGCAGCTCCTGATGGCCGTGCCCCATAGGGCTGGGGAGCTGGCAGGGTGGCCAGCAGCTCCTGATGGCCGTGCCCTGCAGGGCTGGGGAGCTGGGGAGCTGGCAGGGTGGCCAGCAGCTCCTGATGGCCGTGCCCCATAGGGCTAGGGAGCTGGCAGGGTGGCCAGCAGCTCCTGATGGCCATGCCCTGTGTGTGTGCAGCCTCCTGCCAGCCCTTCCCGTGCAGCCAGCGTGGCGAGTGCGTGGAGACCATCGGCAGCTACCGCTGCCAGTGCCAGCCCGGCTTCCACGGCCCCGAGTGTGCAGATGGTGAGACAGCACCCCCAGCCCTCCCTGCCCGCCTGCTGCAGGGCCCACACCCTGGCAAAGCTGGGTGCTGGTGCTCCTGACGGGCTGTGGCACTGTCTCTCTCCCAGTGGTGCAGTGTGCCAGGCTGGAGCCCGAGGGAGTGCCCATGAACTGCAGCCATCCCTATGGAGACTTCAGCTACAACTCCACCTGCGAGTTCAGCTGCCACGAGGGCTTTGAGCGGCAAGGGGTGGGCGTGCTGCGGTGCCTGCCTTCCCAGCAGTGGTCAGCAAGCATCCCCACCTGCACAGGTAGGGCCTGCCAGGGGCTGGGGGTCTCAGGGGTGCAGCCCTGTGTGCCCAGTGCTGTTCAGGCAAGCCTTGCTGTGCCCTTACCTACTGTGGGAGCATGTCCTGGTTGCTGCACATGGGATGGGATTCCCTGAGGAGGTTGCACTGTGAGCTCTGAGTTCCTGTTCTGCCTGGCTGTCCCAGTGCCCTGAATGCCACTCAGATATCTGCACCTGTGTGCACCAAGTGCAGGGTCAGGGTGGTGTCCTGGCTCCTCTGTCAACCCTGTGGCACTGTCTCTTTCCCCTAGCCCACCCTGATCTGTCTTGGGAAGGCATTTGGCATCTTGGGAAAGAGAAAAGAAGGGCTGCTGTCCCACAGCCGGGGGAAGGGTGTATCCTGGCAGGATGGGCCACCTTGAACAGGGATAAGGACTCATGAAATGAGCTTACAAATAAGCTGGGAGGGATAGAGTGTGGCAGGAAACCACAAAGGAGAGAAAGCTGTTGTATGTTGTGCTGCAGGGGCAGAGAAAGTCTTCCTGTCAGTGGGTTGAGGGTTTGCAGCCAGGCACCAGGCATCCCACAGAACTGCTGGGCTTTTTTGGGGCTGCAAGAGCCTTGCTCCAAGTTTCCTGTGCTGCTGTGTGGTACACCTTCAGCCTGGCACAAGGATGGGGGGAGTGGAGGACTGGAGCACACATGGAATACTGTACTGGGAAGGAATGGGAGTGGGCAGCATCTTGGTGTATATACATTCTTTTTAAAAAAAGCCTGCCTTGAAGTTAGTGCTGCTGCTGCTGCCTGTGTGCAAGGTGGGTCTGTGATCCACCCAGGACCTTGGTAGCTGAGACCAGCAAAACTGTCTGCAGTTAAGGGGAACAGGCATGGAGATGAGATGTGACTGTTCTGTAACCAGTGTCCCCAGCAGGGGCAAAGGCAGGAGCTGGCTCCCAATTTTGTGAAAATCCCCACAGGCAAGCTCGGCTGAGCCTGTGTGCTCCAGGCTTTTTGGGTTCCCAGGGACTTGCTTTCCCAGCTTGTTGTTTTTTTCCTGCTGGCTGTAATATGATTGATTTTTGTTTTATTGCAAACAATCAGAGGAGTCAGCTGGTCGCCTGTGCTGATAACAAAATGGTGTTAGCAAGCATTGCCAGCTGGGCTCACTCCAGAAATGAGCAGAGCAAGGCTGCAGGCAAGGCTGGGGGTGCTGCAAGGACTGTGAGGGACAAGGCAAGGCTGCCTGCCCTGCCCCAAACTCTGCCCCATGCCTGCCTGCAGCCCCTGTGTGCCCACTGCTGGCTGGCCCCAAAGGGGCTGGGCCAGCTGCTGCCACCTGCACAGCATGTTCACCAACAGGCACCTCTAGGGACTCTGGGAAACCAGAACTGCCTGTAAAATGAAAGGAAAAGTCTGCCCATGAAAGTGCATGGTGTCAGTCTGGAAGCAGAAGATGCAGCAAATGCAGTCTGTCTCAGCTGGGCTGGGTGGTGTTAATGCCCTGCTGGCACTGACCCTTGGTGGTCCCACAGGCAGCAGAGCCACTCACCCCAGAAAACATTGGGTATTGCCCTGGCATGCAGCAAAACATACCCTGGGCACAGGCTGGTACACACAGGCTAACCACTGCAGTGCTTTACAGTCCCAGAGCCATCCTCCTGCCACTGTGACAGGGACACAGGCTGGTTTCTGCTCCAGGAAAGGGAGGGAGACAAAGGGGACTGCAGCAGCTCTGCTCCTCCCTCCCAGGGGCTTGGGCCCAGGGTAGTGAAAGGGATAAACAGGGCAGAGCAGCAACTGTGTCCCCCTGAGGAAATCACTTGTAGGGCAGAAAAACCATTGTGCCAACTACGGTTTTGAAGAGGTGAGTCTGGGTAAGATTTGATTTGGATTCAGCTTGAATCATTAGATTTAACCTCATCTATCCCATCTCTGAGATCTGCTCTCCCATTGCAGCCATCACCTGCCCAGTTCTCAGAGCTCCAGCCCAGGGAGAGCTGAACTGCTCCCACCTCCATGGGGACTTCACCTTTGGCTCCACATGTGCCTTCTCCTGCCAGAAGGGGTTTGCACTGGTGGGGCCAGAGAGCCGTGAGTGCACAGCCACGGGGACATGGACAGGGGACACCCCTCGCTGTGAAGGTATTGCTGCTGCTGGAGTGCTGGCTGTCATAGCCTTGGGGTGACACTGTGGTGTTCCCCAGCCCCTTGGTCCCTCAATTTTAGTCTCCCAGTTCCCAAGCTGCTGCTTGATGTGTACCTCTTCTCTCTGCAGCCATAGCCTGCCCAGTGCTCAGTGCTCCAGCCCAGGGAGAGATGCACTGCTCCCACCTCCATGGCAACTTCACCTTTGGCTCCACGTGTGCCTTCTCCTGCCGGAAGGGGTTTGCACTGGTGGGGCTGCAGAGCCATGAGTGCACAGCCACGGGGAGCTGGACAGGGGACACCCCTCACTGTGAAGGTATTGCTGCTGCTCAGGGTGTCACAGACCTCTGGCTCACCCTGGAATGTTCTCCAGTGCCTTACTCCTTTCATTCCAACAGTTCAACCTTGTTAGCCCAACTCCTGCTCAAAGGGTTTCTCTATCCCTGCAGCCATTGCCTGTCCAGTGCTCAGTGCTCCAGAAAAAGGAGAGATGAACTGCTCCCACCTCCATGGCAACTTCACCTTTGGCTCCACGTGTGCCTTCTCCTGCCAGAAGGGATTTGTGCTGATGGGGCAGGAGAGCTGTGAGTGCACAGCCATGGGGACATGGACAGGGGACACCCCTCGCTGTGAAGGTATTGCTGCTGCTAGAACTCAGGGTGTCACTGTCTGTGGGGTGACTCTAGGGTTTCCCCTGAAGCCTCTGGGGTTTCCCAGTCTCTCAGACCAAGCAGTTTAGCCATGTAGCTCCTAGGCTCCTCCTTGAAGTGTTTCTCTCTTCCTGCAGCCAAAGCCTGCCCGGTGCTCAGTGCTCCAGACAAAGGAGAGCTGAACTGCTCCCACCTCCATGGCAACTTCACCTTTGGCTCCACATGTGCCTTCTCCTGCCAGAAGGGATTTGTGCTGGTGGGGCAGGAGAGCTGTGAGTGCACAGCCACGGGGAGCTGGACTGGGGACACCCCTCACTGTGAAGGTATTGCTGCTGCTAGAACTCAGGGTGTCACTGCCTGTGGGGTGACACCAGGGTTCCCCTGAAGCCTCTCAGTCTGAACAGTTTAGACTGGCAGTCCTCAGACTCCTGCTCAAAGTGTTTCTCCACCCCTGCAGCTGTTGCCTGCCCAGTGCTCAGAGCACCAGCCCAGGGAGAGCTGAACTGCTCCCACCTCCACGGAGACTTCACCTTTGGCTCCACATGTGCCTTCTCCTGCCAGACAGGGTTTGTGCTGGTGGGGCCAGAGAGCCGTGAGTGCACAGCCACGGGGACATGGACAGGGAATGCAACAAGATGTGCAGGTAGAGCTGCTGCTCCAAGTGTCACAGGCTTTGGGCAGACCCTGGGGTGTTCTCTTTTTGTCCTCTCATTACCAGAGTTCAGCCTCATAGTCCCCAGGCTCCTGCCTGAAATGTTCTTTGTCCTGCAGCCATCACCTGCCCAGTGCTCAGAGCTCCAGCCCAGGGAGAGATGCACTGCTCCCACCTCCATGGCAACTTCACCTTTGGCTCCACGTGTGCCTTCTCCTGCCAGAAGGGGTTTGTGCTGATGGGGCTGCAGAGCCATGAGTGCACAGCCACGGGGACATGGACAGGGGACACCCCTCACTGTGAAGGTATTGCTGCTGCTCAGGGTGTCACAGGCTGTGTGCTGAGCATGGGATGTTCTCTAGAGGACCCTCTTGATCCTCTTGTTTCAACAGTCTAGCCTTGTAATACCCACATTTCAGCTGGAAAATGTTTCTCTGTCCCTGCAGCCATCACCTGCCCAGTGCTCAGAGCTCCAGCCCAGGGAGAGCTGAACTGCTCCCACCTCCATGGGGACTTCACCTTTGGCTCCACGTGTGCCTTCTCCTGCCAGAAGGGATTTGTGCTGATGGGGCCAGACAGTCTCAAGTGCAGAGCCACGGGAACATGGACAGGGGATGCTCCTCACTGTGAAGGTATTGCTGCTGCCACTGCTCAGGGTGTCCTTGGCCTTGGGGTGACACCATGATGTGTCCCAGCCCCTTTGGTCCCAACAGTATCATCTCCCAGGCTTCTTTCTGAGCTGTGCCTCTTCACCCTTGCAGCCATCAAATGCTCAGCACTGACCACCCCCAAGATGGGCCAGGCTGCCTGCTCCCACCTCCATGGGGACTTCACCTTTGGCTCCACGTGTGCCTTCTCCTGCCAGAAGGGGTTTGTGCTGATGGGGCCAGAGAGCCGTGAGTGCACAGCCACGGGGACATGGACTGGGGACACCCCACACTGCAAAGGTAACTCCTGTGATCTCACACGTGCCTGGGAGGGCTCTGTAGTAGCAGAGTGCTCTCCCAGCACCCTGGGCTATGTCAGTGCCCCCATTGATGCTCCTGCTGTGCTTTATCTCCAGCCATCAGCTGCCCAGAGCTGTCCCCCCCCAGCAGAGGCCAGCTGAGCTGCTCCCACCTGCACGGGAACTTCACCTACAACTCCACGTGCAGCTTTTCCTGCGAGCAGGGCTTTGTCCGGGTGGGAGCAGAGCTGCTCCGCTGCCAGCCCACGGGCAACTGGAGCAGGGATGCCCCTGTGTGTGCAGGTACAGCAGGACCCCCAGCTCCAGCTCTGCTCCAAGCACATCCTGAGTGTGCTGGAGGGGACTCCCACAGTCCTGCCAGCTTTCTAATGTGTGGCTCTGGGGCTTTGTTTCAGAGGATGGTGCCTTCCTAAAGCAAGTCCTGGCTTACAGCAGCGGCTCAGCCCTGGCAGTAGCTGGTGTTGTGCTCTCTGGGGGGCTCATTGCCCTCCTTGTCAAGAGGCTCAGTGACAGAGGTACAGAAATGCTTCCTGCAGCCCACCCTAGCTTTGGCCAGGGGCTCTCAGGCAAGGTGGTGACAGTCTCAGGGGAGGCTGGGGTGATCAGAAGAGTTTAACAGTGTGACTGCCTCCATTCACGTTTCATCTGCTGAGCTGCTTGGGTCCTTGGCAGTTTGTCCAGCTGAGGGTGTCAGCAGCCAGGTTGGGAGGGCAGAGCCAGATAAACGTCACCACTCTGAAGAAGGCAGCAAGTGCTTGTTAAGGCAGCCCCACCCCATGCTTCTTAAACTCCACTCAATTTTAAATGATGCTGCTGCAGCATCATGGCCTTCACTAAACAGATCTGTCATTTATTTTCTATGTGCTTTATCTCCACGGGCATTTCAACACCATGATCAGAGGAGAAGAGGAAGCTCCTGAAACCCACCAGGTGAGAGTTGTGCTCTGCAGGAGGGTGGCTGTGCCCTGACTGTTACAACTCTGTGCTCACTCTCCTGACACCCAGATCTGCCTGTTTTTATATGGGACCATCTGTGTGGCTGACAGGGCTGTGCCGACCCCTGCCCTTCACACACTCCCAAGGTGACAGACTCCCTGTGTTTGCCTTGCAGTGACCTGGGAGCGCCGGGCACCTTCACCAACACAGCATACGATGGCAACCTGTGAGGTGAGACCCTCACAGCACCCTGTTCCAAATTCACCTGGTGGCCATCGCCTCCTGGCTGGCACTGAAGTGGGTGACACCAGCTCCATCTCTCCTGTGCCTCCAGCCTGCCCGAGACTGAGACCCACCATGTCCCCATGGCAGGAGCTGCTGCTGGAGCACAGCGGGGCTCCATGCCCGTGGCTGTAGGGACTGGCACAGCCCCTGGACACTGCCACCACATTCCCCTGGGAAGGGGAGCAGCTGGAGACCCACCAGGGGCCAAGAACCACATGCCTGCCACCCAGCCCTTGGACATTGTCCCACTGGGAATTTGGACATTCCCTGGTGGCTGCTCCACTCACGCTTCCAACTATGAGCTTGTGTCAGCAGGGTGTGAATAAACACCTTTGTCTCAAGAACTAATGCCTCCTGTGTGCCTGGGGCAGGGGGAGGAAATCTTCATTAAATAACGTGGCCAACAGAGCTAGGGAAGTGATTCTTCCCCTGGACTTGGCATCGGTGAGGCCACACCTCGAGTGCTGTGTCCGGTCCTTTCTCACTTCAGGAAGGATGTTGAGATGCTGGAGCATGTCCAGAGAAGGCAGCGAGGCTGGTGAAGGGTTTGGAGCACAATTCTGATGAGGGGAGGCTGAGGGAGCTGGGGTTGTCAGCCTGGAGAAAAGGAGGCTCAGGGGTGACCTTGTCACTGCTAGGAAGGAGATTGGAGCCAGGTGGGGTTTGGCTATTTGATTCTCCCAGGCTATTTGTGATAGGACAAGAGGACACAGCCTTAGGCTGTGCCAGGGGAGGTTTAGGTTGAACATTCAGAGGAATTTCTGCACAGAAAGGGTGACTGGACACTGGGATGGGATGGGCGATGGTGCTGTCACTGCCCTTGAGTGTTTAAGGACTGGACACTGGGACGGGATGGGCTGCCCTGGGAGGTGGTGCAGTCACTGCCCTGGAGTGTTTAAGGACTGGGCACAGGCCTCAGGGTAGGACTCGCTGATCCTGGAGGCTTTTCCAGCCGAATGGAAGCGGTGATTCCCCGCGGAGCTCGGAGCGCGGCCGTGCGAACCGCGCTGCTGCGCCGCGTGTCCGCCGGCGGCCACCGTAGGGGGCGGGCCCGGCCGCGCCGGAAGTAGACGTGTGTGTATCGGGAGGAACGGGAAGCCATGGCGGCGGTGGAGCCCGAGTGGGAGCCGGCGGGGCTGCTGCCCGCCCCGGGGGGCGGCCTGGACTGGGGTGAGCGCGGCTTCGGGGGGCCGGGGTGGGGCCGGGCCGGCGCGGAGCTCCCCGGCGGGGCCGGACCGGCGCTGATCCCCTTGTCTATCCACAGAGGCGGTGCTGGGCGAGGAGCTGAGCGAGCTGCTGGGCGCCGCGGCCCCCAAGGACGAGCCCGACGTGAGTAGCGGGGATGGCGGGGGCCGGGAGAGGAGGGAGCGCAGGGTGAGGGTGCCAGGTGCCCTGCAGGAGGAGCAGGGTGAGGGTGAGAGTGCCGAGTGCCCTGTAGGAAGAGCTGGGCAGGGCAGGGTGAGGGTGCCCCGCAGGAGGAGGAGCAGGGTGAGGGTGTCCCGCAGGAGGAGCAGAGCAGTGTGAGGGTGCCGGGTGTCCTGCAGTGTGGTCACTGCCCCAGGGAAGGTGAACCCCCCAGGACAGTGCTGCCTTGGGGCTGTCTGAGGGAAGAGGGGGTGTAATAGCAAGAGCAGCAAAGCAGGGGGCTAATAAAAGGCAAAAGCACCCACTCTCCCCATACTAACACTTATATAGGCTTTTCCCCACAAGCTAAGATGTAAGCTCGGGCCACTGCTCATTAACCTATTAGAATTCTAGTTTCTTAGCTCACCAGGTTACTTATAGAGCTATGCATACAATCTATCTTGTTCCATTTAAGAAATGTAAGCAATATTCTTATTGTAACTCTATAGTGTCTAAGTCCTGTCTACAACTACAGGCCTGGAGCCTCTACTGAAGATACCAATGTGTTTACAACCTTCAGTAGAACACTCTCTGCTACCGTGGTATCTGAGGCTTTTTACTCACTAAAAATACTGCAGCTCCTACTAAATCTTACTGACTTACTTCTACCTTATGTGTAAATGGCTTAATATCTTTTAATCCATCCAAAGGCTTTAACTCAATCTCTGCACCTTAATTCCTCCTTGAGGGATTCAGAGAATCCCCTAACTCACTGATTCCTACAGGTGTGTTACACCTGCATCCATCCAGCCTCTTATTTATGCCTTTGCCTATCAGATTCCTTCTTGCTTTCTTCTTTAATGTAGGATTTTCTCAAAAAACCTTTGCTTGCAACCTTGTGTTAACCCCCATCTTTTTCACTGCCTGCTTGTCCGTATTGCTGTTTCTCTCCTGGGGAATTTCCCTTGTGGATTCTCCTCTGTGTTCTTCTCCTGCTCACTGTGTCCTAATCCACCTCCAGCACAAGTCCAGGATACCATCCCATGGGTTATCATCCCATGTAAACCCCAGGTTCTAAGAGCACTCCTACAGGTGTGGAACAGTCACTGGAGAAAATGTGGGAACAGACTGATGGTACAAGGGAAAGGTATTCCCCATCAGCAGGTCAGCATTCCTTGCCTGGGTTAAGGCTCTTAATACACAGCTCACATTGTGGTTTTTTGGCCATTCTCCCTTTAAATGTCCTCTGGTGAGCTTGATTTTCATTCTAACTTCTAACATCTCTAAGCAGTTTGAAGGTTTTTCAGCCTCCCTTCACAAGGCAAGTTGAGAGCATAAGGGAAAGTAGAATTGCAGTATAGTTTTTAGGAGAATCTTTGTTGTATATGTTATAAGCTGGGTAGGTCATGTTTGTATTTTTCATGCAAGTGCTCATAAAGGATCACATATGCATAGGAAACTGAGACTTAGAGATGCACAAGCAGAATAAATGGAGAGAAACCCCAACTGTTGTTTTTAAGATCATATGATAAATAATATGTGTGGAGTAATTTTAGCCTGTTTGTTTTGATTTCAGGAAAAGAAAACTGGTATCTTTGGTTTTAGATGATGTCATCAGTGTATTCAGGGATAGGGAGACCTAACACATACTGTTAATTAGGTCTTGGGCTAATCAATGTTGTGTCTGTTTTCCTGCTGGTAAACTGTCCCTGGTGCTGCTTTTGTTTGTAATGTGTTTTGAGAGATAACGGTGGAAGAGCATGAAATTAATTTTTCAATGCAGATGAAGGAGAGGATGGCACTGGGTTCCTAGGGCTTGTGTTTGATGTGAGATGCTTCAATGACTGAACTTAGAACTTTTGCTTTACAAATTACAAATAAGAGTACAACAATTAGTGAGGCTTTTAAACTGACCTGCCCTTTCCTACAGGTGGAAGTTTAAAAGAAACTTTGTTTTGTGTGTTTCACTTGAGAATTTCTTCTTTAAGGACTTTCATCCCTACATACCTTAAGGCACCTGAAATGGTTGATAGTTACATTGTTTGTTTCGTTTTCTGGAGCTGTAAGAATGTGAACATAATGGCTGATGGTGTCAATGTATCTTTCTTTTTGTCTTTTCTCTTTTGCTGAACTGTCTTTTCAGGAAAATGATCTCTACAACTTTCATTTTGATTTGGATTTGATGTCTTGGGACTCGGACCTTTGGAATATTACAGGCCATGCCTATGCAGGTAATAACCCTTCTGTATTTTACAGGTGTTGCTCTTCCCCTCTTGCCCCACAAGGGTGAGCTCTTAAAACTCATGTGGAGCTGTTTGATGGCCTAGAGCCTTGCTCTATGATGAGAATTAGGCTGGATGGGTACAGCTGGCAAGGGCTGCCCTACAATACCTTTAATCTGCCTGTCTTTTCTGCTATGCCTTGCTTTGGGAATTAAATATCTGGTGTAGGACAGCGTGTCCTTTACCTTTCCCATTGCTAAAAGCTTGTGCAGTGAAATGTCTTTACCTGCCTCTTGCAGATGCCAATGTGAAGACAGAACCTTTGTCACCAGCCACTTCCAGCTGCTCGGTCCCTTCGCCACCGTCTGTGGACTCTCCAGTGCAGAACGTGCCTGTATGCAAAACCCCCCATGGAACACAGGCAGCAACAGCTCTGACTGACCAAAAGCCCTGTGATTCACTCTGGTCAAATTCATGGCATAAGAGGAAGCAGCTTGTTTTCCCAGCCCTTGCAGAAACCCCTCAGTGGTGTCTTCTTATCTCTTCTCTGTGACCCATTTGAAAAAGAGCATGTTCAGCTCTCCTTCCTCAGCTATGTTCATTAGCCTTGTTGCCAAACAAAATGCCTTCTAAAGGCTTCTGGGTCTAGCAGGTGTTGGCCTCTGCCTCCCATTGCTCTGCTGATGGGGAGAAGTACTTGCTGGGTTTTTTTTTTTTAGTGGTACCTGGCATTGGCCAGAATCAAATTGCAGGGTAAAACCTTTCTCCTGTTGGTTGCAGCAGCAACACAGATGTGACAGATGCACTCTGAACTGCTAGAGATACTGCTCTGAGTTTCTGAAGCATTGATCTCCTGTGCTTTCTGTCTGCAGGATGATGTGGACTTCAGCTGTAGCTCCCAGATGTCTCCCATTTCTCTCTACAGCAAGAGCTGCAGAAGCCCTGCATCCCCTGAAGGAGATGGGAAGAAGCCTCCTGGGGGACTCTCTTCTCGATCTGGTATGAGAGACAAAGTTACTTTCATGCTACAGAAAATATGTGTGCTATCTTGCATCTAAATTATTAACTAACAGACACTAGATGTCCTATCATTTATGACTTGGATTTTTGATCAGATATGCTTATTGTTAACAAATATTATAGATGGGTAAATAACCCCACATTAAAAGCCTCTTCATTATTGCTTTAATTATGTATTTTATACCTCTTGGTCCAATTCTGACTCTTTTTCCTTTTCTAGTGAATAATTCTGCGAGGAGCTTGAAGAAGTGTGGTCAGACAGTGTCCAGGCCTTTGCTACAACCCAAACCCCTTTTGCCTGCTGTGCCTGAAACTCAGGCTAACATTGGCATCCCAGCTAAAACCATCATTATTCAGACTCTCCCCACGCTTGTGCCACTGCCAAAGAATCAGCCAGTTGTTAACATCCAGCCAGCACCTCCTAAAGGTGGGTGAATTGCCTTGACTGGGCCAGGTCTTGGTGGTAGCATTGTCTGTTTGGGATGGCTGATGGAATGAAGTTAGGTTTGATGTATGAAAGAGGAGGAATAGGAGCAAAAAGGGTTCTACATACATTGCTGGAAAGGCTTCAGGCTGAGAAGATGTCTTTGCTCCTCTCATACTGTCCTGTGAGAAACAGCACTCACATGACTATGGTGTAAAATGGAAGACTGGATTAGATTATTTCATTATTTGGGATGGAAAACAGAGCTTGTGCACAACACTGGCAGCTGTGTGGATAAAACTGCTGATTTGGAAGGATCTGCTTTGCTCTGCTCTGCTTGCAATGTCAGGTGGTGCATAAGATGATTACAGTGCTGTTCTGTCATAACCAAAGCAGAATCAGGTAGGATGGCTTGAAGCTGGAAAACTTGGGAGAAGTGATACAAGCTTTTTTTTACCCACATGAAACTCTTCCACAGGATGGTGGGAGCATGAGTTTATGGCTTTTTAGCTCACTAAACAGCATTAAATAGAATGAAATCTGCTGAAAATTGAGAGCTGTGTCAGAGGTTAGAAAAATTCCTGATGTTAACAACAGGAAAATGACTTCCTGGCCCATGATAATTCTGCATTCCTACAGTCACTCTGTTACCCATTTTTGAAGTAACTGGAGCTGTCATCTCTGGATCCAAAGCACTGTTTCACTCTCCAGCCTGGGCTGTAGGGACACTGCTTGCCTTGCAGGAATTGCCAGCTGCAGTTGCTCCTTTCACCAGCTGATGGCCACAGTCCCTTGCAGTTGATTGCACAGGCATGTGAGGAAAAGGAGACAAATTCTTAAGGGCACATATCTAGAAATTATTGCAGCTGGGAAAAATTTGTCTGCATTACTGATTTCTCTTCCATCAGGGGTTCAGCCAAATCTGGAGGTGCTGACATTTGTTATAACATGCCTAAGATTGCTAGACTGCTTAAAACACAGGTCAGCACAGTCAGTGTGACCTAATTCTTATTCCTTCTGATGTTCCAGCTGATAAAGTACCATCTGGAGTAAGGAATGCTGGGGATATAGGTCTAGTACTCTGAAGATCAGCCTCTCCTTTTCCCTGAAGAAAAGTCAGGACAGTAGTTTCTGTGAGACAGTATAGAGGAAATACTTTTGAGAAAGTATGTCCATGCTTTCCTTTAACTGATGGTATCTTTAAAAATTCTCTTGTGCAGCTTCCACAACAAAAGCCATAAGGATCTTTTTTCATCAGTCTAAATCCCCTGCATATGACAAGTTGGAACTACCAATTTGAAATATGCCATTATCCTCAAAGAAGCATGAGAAATTTGATTTTTCACAGCCCCTTTTATAAAGGCTTAAAAGAAAAAGCATGGTCTTAGAGCATCATCTCTTTTATACATTACCAAAAAATTGAAATAGTCTCAAATTCATCATTTAAGTTTCTTAAACTGGGTCACACTAAGTTATGATGCCTGCAAAAAAAAACAAAACAAAGGGGTCTAGTTTTACCCCATAGATGAAATCTTGGCACTAGGTAAATTACTCCACTTTTCACCTTCCAGAAGGCTGGATAAATGCTGTAATCCATTGTGGTGCATTTTGGTTGGAATGCTCAGCTGGAATGTGCTCTTTCTGAAAGCTGGCGAGGTCATCCTGTTACAAAGGATTAGAGAGACATTAATGTGTTTTCAGAAAACAAAATATTACTCAAGCACCTGCTTGAGTTAAATGTAGTTGTTGGCCTGAAATTTCTTGGAAGTGACTGGTTTTAATTCCATTTCAAACTCTTTTAAAATTACCTCATTTTTTCTGCCAGCTTTTCTTTAAGCTCTATTCAGCTTGTGTATAAACTTTCTTGCATAAGACATTTTTCTAAAGTAATGGTCTTAGTGTGAATTGAAGCTTCAGTGTAAGTTTTGAAAGTGTGACTTGCATTGTTCTTTTTTGTTCATCTTCCATCTCTGCTATTTTAAATTTATCTGTGTGGCATGAGTCACTTCTGTGTACTAAGTTTGACACTGTGTACAGCAATAAAGCAGCTATAGACAAAAAGGAGAAGGAGGATTGAGGTAAGTTGGCTAAATTCTTTGAAAAGGTTGTTCAGCTTCAAGTATTAGCAATACTGAGTAATGTATATAACAAGTGTTGAATTATATTAACTTTTGGGACAGAGCTTGGTTTATTGGATTCCTTTAATACCTGTAGTTTTGGTTTGCAGAATGGATTAAGAGTCCTGTAAACTTTGGCACAATTTCTTTCCATGCCTGTTGTGTGGAATGTGGATGGATTTGGGATCAGCTGTGCAGGACAGGAGGGGATAGCAGTGTACAAAACCATTTCATCCGTGCTGAGCGCTGCCGTTCTTGTGTTGCAGGTCCATCCGTGGTGCTGCCCCAGCCTGCTGTGGTACAGCTCCAGGCTTCTGGGGTGCTCCCTGCCTCCCAGCCAGTCATTGCAGTGGCTGGAGGAGCCCCAGCTCTCCAGAGCCAGGCGGTGAAGGCGCTGTCTGCAGCTGCTGGGAGCGGCTCCGGCAGCGGCAAGGTGCCGGTGACAAAGCCCCTGCTCCAGAGCAGCGCCCCGGCCACGGGGCTGGATGTAAGTCCTGACTCTGCCAGCTGCTAGCCAGGCCTTGTGCACTTCTTCTTCTGCATGTGGGGCCTAATGGTCCCTCCAGAGCCTCAGGAAAACTCTTAATAGGAGTGCCAGCTGTAAACAGGGAATTAGGAGCTTGGCACAGAGCAGGGAGGAACAGCTAAGTACCTGCTGGCCTGCCTGGAGCTGCAGAGCAGGTGTGCAGTGCAGGGGCAGAAGACAGTGCTGATAGATATTTTCTATTCTCATGTGCAAGCTCTCAATGGATGGACCTCTCTTACATACAGGAAGATTTGATATATCTGATTTTTGATTAGTGCTAAATCACTTTTCTAATCCATAAATTAAAAATATTTATTTGCAAGCAGATGAATTGCCGCATTGAAATTGAAATTTCAATACCTCATTCTTTTTCCATACCCGTTTATCTCTCCAGATCTTACTCATGATTTTTAGAAACTTCAGTTACTGTATTCCATATGATGCTAATCTCTTCAGGCTCCCTTTCGATCATGTATTGAGTGAATAGAAGAAGGTTAAGCTTTCAACAATGACAGTGCAAATAAGTAAGTTTTTCCATAGCAGCTCACAGTAAGCAGTGGGTGTAAACAGTAGCTTTTGAGGTGTGTGGAGGGTTTTTTCCCCCCTTCAGCTTTGGCATCTTAACCAGCTAGCAAGCTGGGTGTTAATTTGATTTAGCTCCTGGTAATTTGGAGCTGCTTTGATTACATTTTGTTGTCCAGAGAAGACATGCTTATGGAAGGGACCAAAGGTTCTTGTTGGTGACTTCAAAACTCCAATTGCAAGCACAGTTGTGAGCTGAGGGTCCTGTCACATCTCAATGTAAGGGTGAAAACACGTGGAATTTTGCTGTATAGGCACCTGCATGTCAGCAGTGCAGGTCACTATTTCCCAAAAGCAGTGGGAAGCTTATTCCTTCAGCTGCCTTGGAGGGATGCTGCTGTATAGTTTCCTAGGATTGCCACCCAGGCTAGATGGTAACTTTTCCTCACAAATCATATTTGTGTGTGGGCTGCATTTTATAATGAAAATATTGTGCTGCAAATAGTTCAGCAGCCGGAGTGCAGTGGAAACTTGATACTCAGTGTGCAAGAAGCAAAGGTCTGTCAGTAGGTAGAGCAGTTAAGTGTGCTGCATTAGTGCTAATTCCCTGTCATGCAAAGTTAACTCAAGAGACCACAAATCAATGACCTGCAGTCACTGGATTTGTGATTCCCAGTAAGCAGGACTGGCATGGCACCTTGCCATTGAATGTAAGATTTAATTGACAAAACCCTCTTGTTGTTACCTTACTCCATGTGCACATCCATGACATCAGGAGTGTGATGTGCAGCTGGGGTAACAAACAGGTTTGTTTCTGAGGGTGGTTGTGTGGGGATTTCCACCCAAAGCCTTTTAGGGAAGCAGTTTTAAGACGTGTGAAATGCTGCACATCTTACCTGTGTTGTTACAACATGAAAAAACAGTTGCAGCTGCTCTTTGGCACATAGTGTGAAGAAGTGCTTTAGAAAAAGGCAATGTTTTGGGGTTCAGCTGGGGCCAGCAGGGTTAAAACATCCCTGGCTGGTTTGGACGCTGTATGTGGTGCTCAGGGCTGCACAGATGGAGCTGTAATTTGAGCTCTGGAGCATGGGTTATTGTTTGCTAATCTAATCAGATGTTGCAGGATAAAAAGAAACACTGCAGGACTTTCTTTTGGGCTTAGGAGGGATAAACTGTTAGCTTAACACTCAGGCTGCCTGTGGATTACACTGGGATGGGCTGAGGCAGGCTGTAGGTGTGAAGCCCTGGTGGCCTCACATGTGCAGCCTGCCAGCCATGGGCAAGAGCCAGAATACTGAAAATCCAGAAAAGATTAATTATGCAAAATAGCTTCAACATAAGTGTGGATTTCTGTTGAAGAATCCTCGTTTCTGTGCTGGACATTGTGTAATATTTGTGCAGCATAAACTCATTAAGCAAGTTGTGTTCTGTTGAGTTAGAGACAAGAAAACCCAGAACTTCCATAGGAGCAAAAAAACCTTGCATATGTTTTGTATTCCTGTAAGCAAAGATGTCTTCAAAGACAGCAGCTTTCATGAGGTAAGAAGCCAGCTAATGCTACCTTGAATGGTTTGTACTTTCAGCTCTTTGTTAACTTTCCCAGCATGTGTACAAAAAGCTTTCCTGGAGTATGAGAGACATTCTTGCTTCTAGAAGTACAGCTTGTGTTGGAAGGGAGGTTAAATTTTGCTCATAATTTGAGTTTTCTTTGGAAGTAAATGGAGGTAGCAGTGTTTATTTGTAAAGTGCATGACTCTTTGTAAAACCTCTGAAGATAGAGGACAATCTGCATCTTGTTAGTGCTGTGTGAAGCAAGGGTTTGCAATGAACCAGCCAGTTCTCCATATTTCCAGCATTTTTGTGTGTGTCTCTGGTAGTGGTGGTGTGGTTTTCAAAGCTAGAAAGCAGAAGTTGCATCACTGATTAGTGATTATTTTTAAGGGCAATGTTCTCCCTCTATGGTCTGTGTTTCCTTGGAACCAGAAGTTGCTGTCCTGAGTGGAACATCAATACAACTTTAAAAGTTGGAGGCTGCACAAGAAGTTAGCAGAGGCATTTGCTACCTTTAATCTTGGTTCAGCACTTGTGCAAAGCAATGTTGCTGAAGCAGGCTGACATTATAAATTAGTTCCTCTCCCTCCTGAGTATCAAAGTGCTCGAGCAGGGGGCACGTTTGCCTTGGTGCTGGGCCAGCTGTGTAATGCTGATTGCCACACTGCTTCCAGGTTCAGCATTCCTGCAGCACTTCACTCACACAGCTCTTTCCATTTCCTGCAGCATGTTTAGGTGGGATCAGTTGTGGCATATTCCCCAGGAAAAGCCCACAAGACCCACAGGGCTGACCAAGGAGCACCTTAAGCTGTTTAAGGATTGTAAATTAAAGCAAAATAACTTAAGGACACAAGTACTGGATTTCATTAAAGCAAGCTTTAAGAATGAGTCAAAATGTAGTTGGTGTGGCATAGACTGAAATGCAGATACTGCGCAGAGTACCTGGAATCAGGCTGGAGAGAGCTGCTGTTCCTCACAGCATGTGGAGAACTGTGAGTAAAGCAGAGCAATCTGGATAAATAACTTATAAAATATAGGTGGCAGTGTCTGAAAAGTACAGTACAGTACATCTCAGGATGTACTGTTATTGTAGAGGCACTGCACTGGTGCTCTAACACCTTATTTTCTTCAGGGAAGCATGTAGATTTACCAGAGGTTCCAGACATGTAGTTTAAAGCTGTCCAGTAATGAATAATCCTGAGCAGGTCTGCAAACAAGAATGGATGTAAACAGTTTGGTCTTCGCAAAGTTCATGATGCAAAACCCCTTTTTAAAAAGGAGACCATAACTCCTTGTTTGGAATAGCACACAACTTGAGCCAAAGCTGCTGCATGAACTCATTCCTTGTTTTTTCATCTCTGAACAGTTTAAGTGATCCTGGCCCCAGACTGGAGTGTTCTATACACTGCAGTTCTTGGCTAGCCTGAATCTCTTTTTTTGGTCCAGTTTTTATATGTCTGCAGAAGCTTTTTTATGTTAAATGTTGTAGTACTTAAAAAAATTCAAGACAAAGCTTAGTGTTAATGAAAATATGTTAAAATATTTTCCTTCTCTACTCTCTGTTGAAGACAGAAACTGGAGTAAGTACAAACAGCTTCACTTCCACAGACTTTTGTTGGTGTCAGCAGACTAGACATATAATAAATGATCTTTATAAAAAGCAATTAGACCAGCATGGAGGCAGCCCAGAATGTTAATGCACTGTGACATGTTTTCTTCATCTTTGTCACCAAACTGCAGCATTGTGAAGGAGAATATTGTCTTCAAACAGCTTGTGGCTACTTTTTGTTGAAGACACCAGTGCCCTACAACATGTTGTCTGGAGGTAGATACAAGGAGAGAATTAAAAAGCTGTGGTTAAGGTTTTTTTACATAGCTGGACTCAAAATCTGAGTTAGTTAATGTAACTATTCTGTGATTATACTATTTTTCTAGAATAATACTTCTGGAATAGTTCTCATCTTTTTTGTTCAGTGTTCCTGCTGTGAGAGATACAGGTTACACCAGTGCCTGTGGTGGTAGGTACTGAAGAATATCCAGGTCTGTGTAAGATGGATCATTAGTTATCTGTCAGTGTAGTTGTCTTTAAGGCAACATCCAGTTGCAGCTTAAAAATGTGATGGAAGTCTTCTGTTCCTAATGAAAACAGAGTTGCTAATCTGTGAGGGAGAGGGAATCAATAGACTAGTGTTTAAACTTAGGATTTCAAGTAGTTTTGTATAGTTCTGCAGTATCCATCATTGTTATCCTTGTCAGCAGCAAGATGTTTTGGTCTGGGTCATCCCACTCAGTGCAAACCACAAAATGAGTAAGTGGTAGAAGATGATGGAGTGTTCCTGCTTGGGAAAAAATCAGTCATCAGGACTGTTGGAGGATGGGGAAGGGTTGCTTTGAGCTGTCCCAGTCTGCTCTTGCAGTCTGAATGCCTGCTGGTGGTTAGAGTGAATTATATGCTCTCCTGGAGTATATTTGCTGGTTGAGCTTCATCCTGAAGGAATCCAGTTTGTGTGCTCTCAGAGATTGTTCTGTGATGTGAAGTGAAGCACATTTAGTGGGACAGTCAGGAAATGTGAACCCAAGCCACACTCCTGATCTGAATTAAGATGTTAGTGTAGATTTAATTTAATTAAGATGTTAGTGTAGATGCACCCAGAGACTGCATTTAAACTTCTTTGTAAGTGCTTGATGCACATAGAATGTGCAGTCTGAGATCAGCAACACCAATCAAAATCTCAAAAACTGTATAGCACAGGTGGAAGAGGTAATCAGGTGTAATCAGTGTGGAAATGACTTTCATACAGAGCAGACTGGGAAACCCTAGAAATGTCCTGTTAGGAAAGCAGATGACTGATGGTCAGGGAGAAGTCAAGGTGAAAGAATTCTTGCTGCCTTGCAGACCTGAAGATAAGTATTTTCTGTCTTTGTGCTTTGATGGGTCAAATCAAACTGGAGTATATGTTTGATGCCCTCTCCATGTAGGATGTTGGGAATACAGAGGAAAACTGAGCCAGTGCAGGACCTGCTTTTTCCTTAGGTGTACCTGAGGTGCCTCTGTGCTGATCATCCAGCTCATTTGAAGCAGAGAGTGGGAAGCTATCTGTGCAGACCTTTGAGAAAGCAGAGAGGCAGAAATTCTGCATGAGAAGGAGTCAGTTTTGACTTGTGGCTTGTTAACAGCCCGTGTATTGTTGTTCAGGTCAACGTCTTGCGGCGGCAGCAGCGCATGATCAAAAACCGCGAGTCAGCCTTTCAGTCACGCAAGAAAAAGAAGGAATACATGTTGGGACTGGAGGCCAGGCTGGAGGCAGCCCTGCTGGAGAATGAGAAACTCAAGAAAGAAAACAGCACGCTGAAGAGGCAGCTGGATGAAGTGGTATTGGAGGTAAGGGATTGTGGTGAAAGTCTGATTTCGTGTGAAAACAGTTGTTCGGGGGAAGGCACTAGAACAGAGGTGGGGAAGTGTTGGCTGGAAGAACTTTGTGGGTTTCTAGCCCATGGCTAGGTCAGGAAAGCTGACACATTGTTTGGTAGACTTTTAATTCTTTATTTCATGGTGCTTCTGAATATTTCACTTGATAGAAACTGAACATAATGTATAAACCAAAGTTTTGCTTTTAAGTAGTTCAGGAATATTTTTACACATAATTAGGCAAGTATAAATGTAAAAATCAAGTATAATCTGATGTACTTGGTTTCTGACAATCCCCTACATATGTGTGCCCCTCTTGCTCAGTGTCTTCTGTTTTCTTGTCTAGAACCAGAAGCTCAAAGTATCATCTCCAAAGAGAAGGACACTGTGTGTGATGGTGATCCTGGCCTTTATAATGTTGAATTATGGTCCATTGAGGTAAGATGCTTAGAAATTCCTTTTTGCCTAGCAAGTTTACTGTCCTGAGGTTTTTGTTTGAATCATTAGTAACAGCCAGTGTTGTGTTTTAAAGCCTTGAGCTTGAAATCTGAAATCCATCCTTTATTCTCTTCCTTCTTTAGGGGAGATGCATCTGTATAATGGTTCCTCTCTTGGAATCCTTTTGGCAGTAAGGGCTAGATCTTGTACATCTCATTTCTCCTGGTTTGGCAGTTTTTTATTCAGTGCAACATACAGCAGTTTCTCTGCTCCATTTATACCTGCAGAGGTTAAGAGCTGTGTTTAGAATCCTTTTAGGAAAAGCATCAGTCTTGGAGAGCTTATCTGCTTGCTCATACTTATGCTAATTTCAGCAGCTGTGACTTGAAGCTGCTTTAGTACTCAAAATCCTCAGGAGACCCTCATGCCTTGCAGTCCTGATCCTTAGATGTGTCCAGCTGCAGTGTCCCTCATTCCAGAGTGAGCCCTTGTCTCCCAGGTCTGGTGAAGAAGTTGTTCCCTCTCCCTGAGTAGCTGAAGTGGTGATCAGAAACCTCTCTTGTGTGAGCTGTGATCAGCAGGGCATAGGAGCCAGGGAGCAGCAGGGAAAAGCTCCTTCACTTCCCACACACCTTATAAAGAAATCTGTGGAAGAAAAGAGAATAGAAAGGAATACTTCTTGCACATACCTGTCTATTTAACTTGGCTTTGGAACATAATGGCTCCTTTTAGATGGAGCCATTCACTTTTTCCAAAAGGCACAATATTTCATCAGGATCCCAGTCAGCAGTGTCTCCATTTGTCCTCAAAATCCCAGTCAAACTAAAGGAATGGAATAAGTATGGATAAAGACTTTGTTTCTGACTGTGATAAGTTTTCAGAAAGTGATGTTTGTATTTTTAATATTAGAAAATTTGCTAAAGGTGAAATGACTTCCGAAGTATTTGCACTTACTGCAAATATTGTTTATCTCAGGACGTGAAATACAGCTGATAATTTTGCTTTGATATGGCTGATGTTAAGGTAGACCATTTCTTAGTGTATTTAGGATTTGTATTGTGATTTTTGCCTATCAGGCAGAAAAATCATCTTCCAGATACGAAGGGATTGATTTGTCCATCTTTGTCCATCTTGTGCATTTCAAGCATTCCCACTCACTTGAGAGATTGAGAATTACTGGACCCAGGCCTCTTTCTGAAGCTGGGGGCAATGCACTGTGTCTGCATTGCAGTGAGGTGATGGAATGCATGAAACTCCTGTTAGTGCTGAAAGGTTTGGGAGCACAGGGAGATGGGTGGGAAGTGTTTTACCACAGTGCTCTGGGGTTCTGGGGCATTTCCCTGCCCTAGGAATGAGCAAGGTGTTGAGCTGGATGGCAAGGCACTGCTGTCAGAGGGGGCTGGAAGGTCTCTGCAGCACTCAGTGACTACAGGAATGTGGCAGGGTTCACTTCCTGACATGTTTGATGTTTAATAAAGTAGATAAAGCAAGAAGAAATCCTTGGATGTCTGGCTGTTCCTGGCCAGGACAGTAGCTGAGCATGCCAGTGTAACTGCTGTGCCTGAACCAGGTGGTTTACATCAGCACTGGATTTAGGCAATGGAGAGAAATGTAATTGCCAATTTGCAAGGAATTACTCTTTCTGGGTCTTTTTTTAGCAGAAGAAATGCTCACACTGCAATTAAAATCCTAGGCTGTATCAAGGTGATATGAATGTTTAATTGTGCAATTTTCTTTAGAAGACCCAGAATATAGGATATACAGACCATTTCTTTAGATTTAACTCCTCCCATACACATTTTCTTCCTTTTATAGAGGTGTCACTGAATGCCAGCTCCACAAATGTGACAGGATTGCTGTTCTGCTTAGTCCTTAACAACAGCAGCTTTCATTAGATGTGCTTTTTTTTCAGTCCCTGCAATTTCTTACAGAAATAAGTAATTTTTTGTGATAATATCCGTGCTAGCTTATAGTTCAGCAAAAACACTCTTTTCCCCCAAATTAGCTAACTGTGGAATCCCTAATTTCCATGCAGTGGTCAGCTGGAGGTGAATATGTTCTGAAACCTTGTGTTGTCATTTTTCTGTGTAGGAAATCATTTCACTTGCATATCTGAAGGGAGGTGTGCCAGCATTTGGGCTCAGAAAGTTTTGATCCAAACACCGAATATTTTGTTACTTAAAACAAATGAACCATTGCAAAGAGAGAGTGACATCCAGAAAAAAGCAAAATCGTGGGAAATTCTCCCCCTAAAATCTGTAGCAGACTTTGAAATTCCCTTATTCTAAGATGCTTCTGAGTTTTTTGTGAGAAGTGGTAGATTTTTTTTTAAGACTAGGGGTAAAACAGAAGGGCAGATGTATAGATTCCCTCTTCCTGTCAAATCAGAGAAAGCATCCCACAAAACCATCCCACCTGGATGGGCAGCTGTGGAGTTAGTTCTGTGTTTTCCTCTGCATTAAGGGAGGTGTGTTGCACTAACAAAGACTAACTCATAGTTTTTTAAATTGGTCTTGAGTCTTGTTGACTGTGTGTGTGTGTGGTGAGATGTTTGTGATGTTTCTTGGAGGACTCCAAGACTGCTGTTCAGCTGTTTTAAGGTTATGGAAAGCAGTCCAGGATGTGGCAGCCCTTGGCAAACAAGTTCAGCAGATAAAATTATTCTGCTGATGTGTTTTTTCATGCTGACAGATATGTGTGGGGGTAATCTGTAAGTTGGGAATTTGAGGGGAGGTGGGGGGTGAAAGTCTGGTAGGAAAATTGGCCTGTTGACCCAAGAAATCAGTTTGAAAATACTGAAGGAAGAGTGCTGCTCAGTCTGCTTAATTACCACCATGCCTTTCAGAACATCCTTCAGTCTTTGACACAGCACCATGGTATCCCTAAGAAAAGAATGCAAGTTAAGATTAATTTCCCTAAGAAACTGAATGCCAGTGTGGTTTGAAGATGTGAAAAGGGCTTGTGTGGAGTCACTGGTCACTCTGCATTAGGTAGTTCTGTTACTGAACTCATTGGGCTTGTTGCTGCTTTGTATTGAAAACTGTAACTTTCAGCTATTAAAAGCAGAAGCAATTTAGCAGGAATTCTATCAGTGTTTCTGTTTTATCTGCTTGTGTTATAGCAGAAGAAAGGTGCCCAGGAATTTCCCATCTGTGTGTCAGTGAACTATTCTGTAATCTTTGTGAGTTATTTGGATTTGGATTCAACACTTACAAAATCTTACTTGTATTATTATTTAAGAGTGATTGGTGAGGTGTGTGGAGGAAAAGGGTACATTTTACAGAGTTCACCCCCTTGCCCCAGCCTTACATTCCGTGAGGTGCAAGGCAGGAGTTGGCAACCAGCAGTGCTTGCACAAAAGGCAGTGAGCACACAGGCCTTGGCACTCAGCAGGGCTGGGGAATGGAGAAGGGCACCTGGAGCCAGGTGTGCTGGGGGCTGGAGCAGGGCACCTGGAGCCAGGTGTGCTGGGAGCCAGGTGTGCTGGGGAATGGAACAGGGCACCTGGAGCCAGGTGTGCTGGGGAATGGAACAGGGCACCTGGAGCCAGGTGTGCTGGGAGCTGGAACAGGGCACCTGGAGCCAGGTGTGCTGGGGAATGGAGCAGGGCACCTGGAGCCAGGTGTGCTGGGGAATGGAACAGGGCACCTGGAGCCAGGTGTGCTGGGAGCTGGAACAGGGCACCTGGAGCCAGGTGTGCTGGGAGCTGGAACAGGGCACCTGGAGCCAGGTGTGCTGGGGAATGGAACAGGGCACCTGGAGCCAGGTGTGCTGGGGAATGGAACAGGGCACCTGGAGCCAGGTGTGCTGGGGAATGGAACAGGGCACCTGGAGCCAGGTGTGCTGGGGAATGGAACAGGGCACCTGGAGCCAGGTGTGCTGGGGAATGGAGCAGGGCACCTGGAGCCAGGTGTGCTGGGGAATGGAACAGGGCACCTGGAGCCAGGTGTGCTGGGAGCTGGAACAGGGCACCTGGAGCCAGGTGTGCTGGGGAATGGAACAGGGCACCAGGAGCCAGGTGTGCTGGGAGCTGGAACAGGGCACCTGGAGCCAGGTGTGCTGGGGAATGGAACAGGGCACCAGGGGCCAGGTGTGCTGGTAGCTGGAACAGGGCACCTGGAGCCAGGTGAGCTGGGAACTGGATCAGGGCACCTGGAGCCAGGTGTGCTGGGGAATGGAACAGGGCACCTGGAGCCAGGTGTGCTGGTAGCTGGAACAGGGCACCTGGAGCCAGGTGTGCTGGGGAATGGAACAGGGCACCTGGAGCCAGGTGTGCTGGGGGCTGGAACAGGGCACCAGGAGCCAGGTGTGCTGGTAGCTGGAACAGGGCACCTGGAGCCAGGTGTGCTGGGGGCTGGAACAGAGCACCTGGAGCCAGGTGTGCTGGGGAATGGAACAGGGCACCAGGAGCCAGGTGTGCTGGTAGCTGGAACAGGGCACCTGGAGCCAGGTGAGCTGGGAACTGGATCAGGGCACCTGGAGCCAGGTGTGCTGGGGGCTGGAACAGGGCACCAGGAGCCAGGTGTGCTGGGGAATGGAACAGGGCACCTGGAGCCAGGTGTGCTGGTAGCTGGAACAGGGCACCTGGAGCCAGGTGTGCTGGGGAATGGAACAGGGCACCTGGAGCCAGGTGTGCTGGGAGCTGGAACAGGGCAGGCTCTCCTGCCTCCATGTGTGCCCTCTGTGTAGCCAGCCTTGGTGCCACTCCCAGCTGGCATGGCATGCCTGAGACATGGCTGGCTGCTGGCATTGACAAACCTCTAATTAGCTGTGCTGGTTTTTTAGCACTTACCACATCAAATCTGCTCATTTTCAAATTATTGCAGTTGCTACATGCCTTTTTTTCCTTCTTTGATTTCCACATTTGTGTTGGACTGTGCCTTAGAGTAAACACATCTGAAAATGTGTTAAACAAGCACAAACAAGGCTGAAAGAAATGGCAACCCAGCACATGTTCTAGTCTAAACAATCCATGTATTTATTTTGGGAATATTTTTATTTTGATTCTCTTCTCTGTTCTCATTTGAATATAAATTGTCTTGTATGCTTGTTTTGTTTTTTTTAAATGCAATTCCTACATGTTATAGTAAAATATTTGCAGGAAAGTAGCCCAAGTCATGTGTAAAATGCAGGGAAAGGAGAACAATCACAGAAGATGCAAAAGATAAATTTTCTGCATCTCTTCTTGGGACAGTAGCAGCAAAGCATGTAAGCCAGGTATTTGCTGGTGGCTGTAGCGTTATCTTTTTGGCTATAGAAAGTGTTCAGCTAGTTATTTTTTTCCTCATAACCAGTCTGTGTAAGCTTAGATGGTGGTTGTCACCTAGCTGCAGTCTTAGAGCATTTATTAAGATGTCAGCCAGCCAGAATGTGTCCTGACTACCACTTTAGCTATGTAGTGGACAGAAAACAAAGGAAAAGATTAAGTTGGAGGGAGGAAAGGCAGATTTGCAAGGAGATTGGAACAGGAGGTCTGAGAGGGTTGGGTGATGCTGGTTTTTTAGAAGTATTATTAATTCTGTGTTTTCTTACAAGTTGGCCACCTCTTGTGGCTGGGACCCCTTTCAAGCTGGAGCACACACCTGGTGATGTGCAGAAGGCTGTGTTTGTGGTGGAGGATGGCTGAGGGGGTGATTGATCCATGTAGCTCAGTACAGCTGCTGCTTCCAAATCTCTGTGTCCTGCTGACCTCCAGCAGCTGCACTAGAAGGGCTGGCCTTCAGCAGGCACATCACTGCAGCTCCTCTCCAGGGTGTCCTCCTGGATTTTCCTTTACTTTCCAGGACTGTCCTGGAAACTGAATCATCTGTTAAAAGTTTAGATCCACTGAGCAGTTGCAAATAAAGACACTGGCCCTGCTAGCTGAGAAGTGTAATTTGCTGTTGTCGTAGAGTATAGCAAATGAAGAAGCAGTGGCTTTTGATTCCTGAAAGACTTATGGGTGTCTCACTTCTTAAATTGGTAGCACAAACAGGGGAAAAAACCCCAGAAGTGCTAAGATTAATCATCTTTTACTAAAAATGAGGAAATTGCCCGAGGATTATTCAGCTTGCAAGCAACCCTGACCTTCTGCTTGTGAGGATAAAGTAATGAAAACACAAGTCTTTGATACCAGTACCCAGATTAGCATCCCACCTGGTGTGCAGGGTGCTGGTCAGCACTACTGGGATCTGCTAAGCTTTTTGGAGCTGGCAGCACCATCCATTGAGCACACCTGTATTGGTGTCACTATGGGCTAGTGCCCTCACTCAAGCTGAGCAATCCTGAGCTGGGGTGTGGGAGAGCAGGATTATTCTGAGCCTGGTGCATTCAGCAGTGTTTTTGTGCAAGTTTGCTGTTTGCTCTGTTGTTGTTTGTAGCCTTTCCTTGAAGACTGAGGGAGAAATCAAGATGAAAAGGTGAGGCTGAGTGAATTGGACATGGGTCTAGGTTCCAGACCTTTCAATAACTCTCTTGATAGGTTGATGCTTTAATAAAATTGGATACCTTTGGTTTTCTTACAAACTACAGCTCTGGGAGCAGGAAGGTTTTCCTTCCTCTCTCTTCTGCTGATCACAGCCACAAGCTTTGGCAATAAAGGCCAGATAATGGTACAGAATTTTCCAAGCAAAAAAAAAGTGCTCTGGGTGTCAATATTTGCCTTCCTTTCTTTTTCAGTGGCTTTATTAAGAATAAATTGCTATTTAAAGCATGCAAAACACAATAAAAATACACAGAAACTCCACTTTGGGTTGCTTTTCCTCCTGTTCCCCTGCAGAGGAAGAAGGTTGCTGTCAGCAGATGGTGCACTCACTGGGAATAGAAACAAGAAATACTTTCCAGAGAGTGTCTGGCACTATGGCAGCCTTGTCTGGAATCAGTTAGGAAGAGGACAAGGTCTTTGGTTGGTGTCTCCTTGCAATGTCAACTTTAGCTTTTTGGAAACTTCCCAGCTCATACTCAGAGATGGTTCTGTCCCCAGAAAACTCTTTGTTATGATATCACTGTTGGCTTTCGTCTACAAATTACTGTACAACTTAAATGTCAGTATTCAAAACTTGAAGTGCACAGGATTTGTTCAGCCAGAAGCACAAATGAAATTTAGTTTTGGCTCCTGGCAAGACTTGCTTTCACATTTATCAAACTGACATTCAAACCAAAGAAGTAAAAATACAGCTAAAATATCAGGTGCTGTTGAATGCCTGGAGAAACCATGGCAGGAGTGCTGCTTTTCTTTCCCTCTGATAATCAAATTTATCTACACTTCTGAACAAACATCTGCTTGAAGTATTTAGTGGTTCTTTTTTCCCTTGGATCTGGTTTTGCATCTGAAACAAGCTGAGAGCTCAGCCAGCTTGGGCAGGGTGTTTGTGCTTTGTGAAAACCCTTTCATGCTCACAGTATCTGGGATGTCCAAATGCAGCCTCTCCAGCCTTGCTAGGCACCCCAGGTGTGTGAGTGAGCCAAACAGCAAAGATTCCAACTTCTAAAAGACTGCTCAGGAAAGCCAAATCTCAGCTTCAGTCTTTTTTGACTTTTCATGTGGGGCAGTAACTCGGTTCCAGCAAATAGCAGGACTTGTACAGGGCAGGTATGCCAAAGTGCTCTTCCTTTTCCACCTTCTCATCTTGTAGCTCAACATGATGAAAAAACTGTCCATGCTTTTGCCATCTGTCATATTAAACCAGCTGTAGATATCTTAGTTGAAAATACTGTTTTTTCTAAAGCTTTCTTGCCTTTGAATGGAATCTTCTACCTTTTTTTTCCTTCACTCTTCTGCCTGATGTTTTTAAATGCCCAATATTTACTTCTCTTCAGTGCCATGGTGCTGGGATCTGTTCTGTAGACCCTTCCTGTTGCTGTTCTGCTTGGCACTTGTGAAGCTCAGCATGCCTGAAGTGGGCAGATGTTTCCAGATGCAGCTCTGCAGGACAGGTCCATCACCATCCCAGCTGCTTGAAGGGATTCCTTGCTCCTAATTCATGCATTTCTCCCCATATTGAGATGTCAAAGGAGGAATATTTCTGATACCCTGTCTCAGACCCTGAGGTAGCCACGTGGCAAGGAAAGGCCTTTGAGAAACTGGAGGACATGGACCATTACCTATACATCCTCCCCTGTTTGTTTCCTGAAGATGGAGCCCTATTATAGACAAACTTCACTAGTGTTCCCTCTGGGAAGAAGGGAACAGGAAGAAATGATACAACAGGACACCAGCATCTACTGTTCAGATGGGGAAAAAACTAACAAAACTCCCCAAGTAATTAGAATGTGGAAGTGGGGCAGGATATCAATTTGTGGGGCTTTTCCTTATTCAGAACTAAAGTTATTTTGGTTTTGGGTCATTGCCACAAACCAGAGGAGCAACAAAGGGGATTTTTACATGTATTTTTTTTCAGACGTGTCTGAGACGTTGACAAGGAACAGTCTTTTTCAATGTCCTAGAAAAAGAATGGGTGTGCAAAAGTGGCCCATATAGCAGAAATTGCTTCTAGCCCTACTTCTAAAGAAAAATAACAATTCTGATAAAGGAAAGGGCATTGGGAAAAGCAGCCTGATACCGTGTTTTCTTCTCCAGTTTGTGTTCAGAGGCTGTCAGAAGTGGGCGCCATGGTTTATGGTTTGTGCCTGTAAGGATGGCAGAACATACTCTGCTCACCTCCTTCTTTCTCTTTTGCTGCTGAAGAGATATCTTCTTTCAGGTTGAAACATCCTGTGCTCAGCTGATGTCTGATAAAAAGATAAAGAGGCTTTACACTTCAGAGGAAGAAAAATAAACATTTCCTCTCTTCTGGAGCTGATGCAATAAAGTGAGGCGTGTGTGGTTTAGAGTGGGTGTGTGGTTAAAACAACTAAATCACAAAAAGGAAGATTAGCTGTGATTGTAGAGCAGTGTGTGTCTTTATCCTTGGTTTGGCTTTCTCTGTTGTTCAGAGTTCAGGGTGAACTGCAGCAGGAATGAATTGTATGTGACACTTCACCTCGCCAAGCTGGAGCCTGAAATAGCAAGAATTGCTTTTGCAGAATGAGACACACAGGAAGGAGGAGGCATGATGGAAAAAAAGCAATTTGTTGCAGTTCTTCTGCTTAGGTTTTTTTTTTCAGCTTTAACTAATTAATTACATGGGAAGTTTCTCTGGTTCTTTGTGTCATTTTGAATGGGAAAGAAGTAGGATCCAGGAGGTCCAGCAGCACTCTGCATGGCTGATACACTTCAGGCAGTGGAGAAAGGATTTGCAGGAGAGTTAACAACTTTCAGATCTTCTGAGGGCTGTTCTTGGTGTGATGAATGAAGTACCATGTACTTCTGGCTTTCATGACTGCAGATTAAGGATAGCAAGGGCATTTCTCACAGGTGAGTGGCTTCCAGCACAAACGTCAGGCATCTGTTTAAGCATCAGCCTTAGTTGTGAGCTCTGGTTCTTGGGCTTGAGGCACTGCCAGTTGTGCTGATGCTTTCATTGACAGAGAAGAAATGTGTTCTCATAAAACCTAGTAGGTAGTGGAGATTGTTTCTGTAGAATTGGGTAGGCCTGGTGTTGCCTGATAGGAGGTTATGAATAAACCATCCAGCTTTCCATGCAGTAGAAGCAATGAGACATTTGGATACCAATGCACACAGGCAGTAAGGAAACTGTCTGTGCTTTCCTGTTGGCACAAGTGAAAGCAGAGCCTGTACATTTCTGCTGCCCTCATTCTGTGCTGCTGCCTAGAAACCTGGAGGAGAAGAGGCAGTCAAAGCAATGTCAGCCTGGGTCTGGGATTGTCCTGACTCCTGTGCTTCAGAACATGACCCACCTGCTCACAGGGACAGCTGGGTTACTGCTCATAGAAGTGCAAAAGTATTGGCAAAAGAGAGGTAATTTCTAGGCAATTCTGTCTGCCTTCTGCTTAGTTATGGAGTATTTAATCTGCCCTCCTTGCTAGGTTTTGCCCATCTCTGCTTATATTTGTTGCCTGTTGCAAAGTGATGCCATGTAAAACCAGGAAATCCTCCCCTGCCGAGTTTATGCTCTGCTGCACAGGAGGGGTGGGGCATGAGTCAAAATATACTCTGTGGGCTGTGATCAGCATGAATGGCAGAGAAGGGGCTTGTTGGATTTCTGTGTTTTCACTCTGTTGCTGCTGGTGATGCTCTGCTGCTGTCAGCCAAGAAGGTTAGGGCTTGGGTTTGTAAACATGCATATTTCAGGAAGCAACCGTGTTATGAAAGAGGAAAGCCAGCCTCTGGAGAGGAGAAATTGAAGTATTGCTTGTGTGCTTTTAAGAGTTCTCCTTTGCAGCTCACCCTCCTGAGGCTGCAGGTGTGGTACAGCAGTGGTGGGGTTGTTTCCAGCTCACACTGCAGTGCTGCTGCCTCTCTGCATGGAGAGCAGCACAGACACCCCTGAGCTGCATGGCTGCCTGGCTGAGCAGCCTCCAGCACAGGATCCTTCATCCAGGCCAGGACAGGGTGTCTGGCACCATGGCCTGCTGCCTATGGGGCTGTTGGCCTTGCCAGTTGTTCTAAATCCAAGCAGAATTGAACATATTTAGGTTTGTGTACAGTCCTGGCATAACATTCCAGGCTTGCAGCTGCATGGAATTTGATAGCTAAGTTTTCCTTACATGTTATATTCATATAAACTATGTAAATTGTACTTTGAGGCTGGTGAAAGTTAAAGTTTAAGAGTGCTTTGATTTGATTGTAGATAATTTTCTTATCCCTGTAGACCTGGGTTACAAGCAGAATGTTCTCAGTATCAGCAGGTGAAGCTTGTATGAGGGAATGTGAAAACTACAACATCAGAATCCTTCAAACAATTAAAACTGAAAGAGAGAACAGAAATGCTTTTCTGACTATACTGCTTTGAACAATGATATTATATTAACACATCAATTTTTTACAGTAGATATGACATGAACCTTATCCATGTAATGTAACAGCAGCCGGAAACTTCTTCACTTGAGTGCAGACCCCTTCTGTGTGTGGTACATTTTGCTGTTATGTTTATTATGTTAAGTTCTGTTTTATTGTGTTCCAGTGTATTTGAGAAGGATCCCAACGGAGCAGATTCCACTGTGAGTTCTAACCACCGCACCAGAAATCTTCTGGAGTTCTCAGCTGGCCAGGAGTCCAGCCCAGCTCAGAAGGAACCTGAGGGCATCATTTCTGAGGAGAGTAACAGGTGAGATGAAAACCTTTTACATATTTTGGGTGGCAGAGGGCAATGGTGCTTGTAGCCCTCCCTGCCTTGCTCACCTTTTGGCCAGTGCTCCTGCTGCTTTTACAGAGCACCTGAGTGCTAAACACAGTGTTTTGAAAGCTGCTCAGTTTGCTTTTCTAATGAAAGTGGTGTTTTATCTCCCAGAGTACCCACACATAGAGCTTCAGGAGTGTACACGTGGCTGTGCTGCACAGTGTTAGGGCAGAGAGCACATCCACAAGTGCTTGTCACAAAGACTTTCAGGACCTTCTTCAATTCAGCTGTTTGCTTTTTTCCTCTGATCTATATTTTAGCTTGCATAGTTGTGATATTTGTCATATTATCTATCTCTTTTTACTTTTCAAGCCAGGGTATTTATTTTCTTAGTTGCTCAAGGGAAGACTGAGGAAGTTCACAACTAAGAACACGCTCTGAGCTTAGCAGTGTCTTTTTCATTTAAAAAAGTCTGAGTCCATCCCTGTGCTTATCCATTATTTAATTAAATACTGACTTTCAGGCTTCCTAGATCTCCAGCATGCAGTGCATAAGTGAACATATAATTGCCTCCAGATTGAAGTCTGGCTAATGCAGCTCATGTTTTCCCCTTACAAGATTTATCCTATTAGACTGTCCCTTTCCAGTGGAGTGTTTTGGCTGGTTGAACAAAGCCAGGCACAGATGTGCAGAAAGCCCTCATGTATTTTGCCATGCAGAAAGAAGGCAATAAATCAGGAGCATTTTAAGGCTGTAGCCATGGTGAGGGCTTTGTATCCTACGTGGTACATTTCAGACCATGACCTGTGGGACAGAGGAGTGGAGTGGTTTTCTTAGGAGGATGTGCTCGTGCCTCTACCTCCTTTTCTTTCACTGTTTCACCCTGGGTTTGGCAAGCTGTGAGCTCTTTGCTGCATATTCTTTATCAGTCCTAGATGCAGTAGAGAGGAGAAGCAGACATGAAGTTGGAGAGAAAGCTGGGAAAGGGAGGGGGCTATGAGTAAGGCTTTCATAAACTCTTATACCTGATTTTTCAAAAAGAAGTTGAGGTTCAGGAGCTATAAGTCAGTGCAAACCCAGAGGATTAAAGCTGTTACATTGATAACCTGTCGAGAGGGAAACCTACACTAGGTATTTGATGATAGATAGTTAACCCCTCAGGAATTGCTGAGAATGTTATGGATTTTTGTACTGAGAAATACATGCTCCTTTTCACTTTTTATCAAAACCAAGCTAGATTCTGGAGACAGAGATGTAAGTCCTCTGCACTCACTTGTAATATAGTTTGTGGCTGCTCAATTGTCATATTGCTTATGGTCTTTCTATCTGCATGGTTTTAGTGGATAATAAATTCAGTATTTCTGTAGCAAGTCTTGCACAGCTCTGGAATGAAAAACAAAGTTGTGTCTGCAGAGATCACATAGTTTGCATACTATAAGGAATATTTTACAGACTACATATTCTATCAATATCTGGCTTTCTTGGGAAGAGATCCAACATCTGCTAATGCTCATCTGTCTGCCCTGCATTGAGAGCTGTCAGCCTCCTTTGAGGGATTGACTGAGAACATTGCATGTTTGATAGCAATTGTTTCTCACCTGTTTCTGAGCTCTCATGGGAGCAGCTGTAACGTTCATGGGTCTGTTGGAGTTAGTGCTCAATCTCTGGCTTTGGTCAAAAGGTCATGAAGTTTTTTAAGGGGTTTCTTGACATGCTTTTGTTGATTTTTCCCAGGTATGACCGTTCTGTATCTGATAACAAAGCACTAATGATAGTCTCAGAAGAGCCACTGTTATATATTTCACCACCATCACCCCCCTGCCGGCCTCTGATCAACAGGACAGAGTCCCTGAGGTGAGCAAACACCCTCTGTGAGCACTGAGAGCTTACTGGGAGCTGATCTATAAACTCTGTGTTGGCTGAGTGCTGCTGGACAGCTGGGAATGGTGCTGCTGTCATAAGGACAGATCCACTTGGATCTTTGTAATCTTTCCATGGTTTTAGTAATGACTTTCACCACTCTCTTTTCACACTTGCAATAACCAAGTAACAATTTTCTGCTTGTGTGTGGGGTTTTCCTGACTTTAAAGAGCAATCACTTTGTATGTAGAAATGTTAATGATACGGAAATCAAGTCCAGCTAAAAGCCTTTCCCTAAAAGTTATGTAAGAGATGGTCTTCTATTCTTCAGCTTCTGATAGAAGCAGACTGAACCTGACATTGCAGATGTTCTTTGTTCACTGTTACAAAACACCTAGCTCCACTTTTTCTGTAGATGTGAGTCACTAACCTTATCTCCATTCTTTGTCCATTCTTTTTCTCAGATTTATTTGCCATAATTTATTCTTAACCAATAATTTGTCTTGAATTGATCAACTTTTGATTTTCAATTTCAGTAGTCCTTCCAGGAATTTCGAAATTACTGTTTGTTGGCCAAAAGAAAGGACTGTATCTACTTTATATGGGAACACCTGTGAAGCTAATAGTTTATACATAAATCTTAAAATTGTATTTCCTTCCTGTGGTATTAAAAATACGTTATCTTAATAGTAAAATTCAGCATCTATGATGCCTTGTAGTGGCTACCTAGAACAGAGGCTAGACAAGATTAAGAAAGTAAAAGCAGGTATTTATTAAAGACCTTCAAATACTGGGTGGGCAGTTCTGGCTATACCAAGAATGGACCACGGGTCACAGGTTTTCACCTTTTTATAAGTTTGGTTCATTTGCATATTTGGGGTTAACCTTCCAATTACAGCTTCAGGTAATGAAGTCATTTACCATAAACTTGCTCCCCCAACTCACTTTTGTTTCCATCTCTGGGGGCCTGAAACAGTGAAGTGTCCTTGATTCCCAGGCCTGGAGAGGAATTGTTGTGTCTGACCAAAGTGCGGAAGCAGCAGCTGACTGTATGTGGAATAGAGTTATACACTAAAGAACTGCAGGATTGGAAATACATGAAGAATACAAAAACTGGAATCCTAAGGCACCACCTCTGTGTGGCTGAGCTGTTGCACACCCCTGAGCTGCTGTGCCAATGTTGCTTGCAGCATGTGGTGGTGCACATTGTCTTAGCTGCTCAAGAGAAGCCTGGGGAAGTTCACCACTGAGAACACTCTGAGCTTAGCAGTGCCTTTTTCATTTAAATAAAAAAGCCCATCTGAGTCCATCCCTGTGCCTCTCCATGATTTCCCAGGCTGACCCACGAGCTGCGGGGATGGGTGCACAGGCACGAGGTGGAGCGCACGCGGTCCCGGCGCCTCAGCAACAGCCAGCAGCAGCAGAGAGCACGAGTGCCACAGGTGGGCAGCACAGAACTGGTCCTGGGGCAGCCCTCTGCACTCCCTGGGCACCCCTCAGCTCTCCTTGGGCATCCCTCAGCTCTGTTTGTTCATCCCTCAGCTCTCCCTGTTCATCCCTCAGCTCTCCCTGTTCATCCCTCAGCTCTGTTTGTTCATCCCTCAGCTCTGTTTGTTCATCCCTCAGCGCTCCCTGTTCATCCCTCAGCGCTCCCTGTTCATCCCTCAGCTCTCCCTGGGCATCCCTCAGCTCTGTTTGTTCATCCCTCAGCGCTCCCTGTTCATCCCTCAGCTCTCCCTGGGCATCCCTCAGCTCTGTTTGTTCATCCCTCAGCGCTCCCTGTTCATCCCTCAGCGCTCCCTGTTCATCCCTCAGCGCTCCCTGTTCATCCCTCAGCGTTCCCTGTTCATCCCTCAGCGCTCCCTGTTCATCCCTCAGCTCTCCCTGGGCATCCCTCAGCTCTGTTTGTTCATTCCTCACCTCTCCCTGGGCATCCCTCACCACTCCCAAGAGCATCCTTCACTCCTTTCCCTTGGCATCACATACTAAAGTGCCATCCAGCCTGTAACCAGAGCAGCCAGCACTCCCCATTTTAAATTGCTGGGTTTGGTTGGTTATTACATTGTCAGAGTTGTTCTCTTCCATTCCTGCTCTTGGATTCAGGGTTTTGAATTGTTTTAGCAGCCAACAAAATATGTTCAGCATTTTCTAGAATGAAAGAAATTGTTATCCTTTTAATGGCTTCTCTGTAAGGATAAGCAATTGCTTAATGGAGAGAAATCCAACCTACAGGACATTCATCTGATTCACTGATAAGGGCCATAGGTAATTGATTGTGTTGAAATATTTCTATTGTTTAAATTTCTTGCTAGAGGGATTTTTTTTTTTTTTGTAAGATTAAGAAATTATGAGACTTGTGCTCATATTTCCCATTTCTTAAAAACTCTTTTATCTACATGGCATACTGATAGCAAGGCTGAAATTAAGACAATGAATTTTCAAAGTATTTAAGTTGATTAGAGGCAGTAACAGCTTTAAAAGGAATTGAGCATTACAACGTGGGAGATACACAACACTTACTCTTAAGAAAACTGCAGTATCCTTCAGATCCTTCTCACTGGTGTCCAGAGCAGAATGGTAGAATATTTAGAAATATTGTCTGTGGTACCAAACTCCCTTTCTTGTCTCTGAATGTTGACTTTAAATTTGGCTGTATTAAAATCTTGCTGGTTTTGTTGTTCCAGCTTGATTGCTGACCATTGCAGTTTCTCATGTTTCAGTGGAAAAATGCACATTTCTGGTACAGGGCACTGATTGACCTCTGCCCCCACTCTGTGTGTTGTATTTAATGTAGTGGCAAACCAAGGGAATGCTTATTGGTTTCACTTTGTGTCATCTTTTCTTTTTCCTCCTTTTTTAGAGCTCCCTCAGTGACAAAACAGATTCCCAGCTAATGGCCATGCCTTACACAGACACCAGTCTCAGGTAAGGCAGAACAGCTCCTAGTTTTTCACCAACAGTTGGTAAAGAATGCCCATTTTCATCTTCTCAAGGTTCTTAAGGGAAATGCAGCTGCTTTTCTTGTCCTCATTCTGTCCCTTAGCAAATAACTGCTTCTAATTATTATATCACACTTAAAGGAACCCCTGTATCACAGCACCACTCTTCCAGGGCCTTTCTAGTCATGAATTTTAAGGAAATCCTTGCTTTGCTCTCCAGAATCCCTTTCTAAACAGATTGGAATATGTAGGGGAAAACAGGGGGAACTGACTTTGGACTCTGTGTGAACATCCTAAGTAAGTTTGGAAGAAGGTTTCAGAGGGCCCTGAGTCTGGTAAAGGTTTTTCTCATTGTCTTCAAGAGTAGAGCCATTACAGCTGGCACCAGACTATGATGATGAACTTAAAGTACCATTGTATCTCATTTGTATTCTTTGTCTCCATCTGCTGACTTTCCTCTGCTGATTACTGGGGCACATTAATGCAGAGTTTGCTGATGTCCCTTCCTCATAACTACCCTGACCTCTTCCCTTCCCAGTCCTGGTGACAGGAAGTACTGGGCAGAAAAGACTTCTCTCTCCTGATCTCTGTGTGAGACTGTTTAGGAGGCTGTGTGCTTTGAGAGGGGTGTAGGGGGCTGTGTGCTTTGAGAGGATGGAGTACAGAGGGGACTTTTTGGTGAGAGCAGCACCTGAAGTGGTGCTGTGGGAAGGAAGGCAGCTGTGGCCTTTCTGTTTGCATTGCATTGAAAGCAGGATCAGCCTGGGGGAAAGAGCAAGCTGCAGGCAAATGTTACAGAAAACAAGCTGTCAAATTTTGATACATCTTGACTTACAAGAAAAAAAAAAGCTTTTTGAGTTCTACAAGCAGATGAAGGATAGCTGTGTTAACTGAACACTGATGAAAAAGCCTCATGCCATAAGGCAGTTTAATATCCATGCTTGCATTACTCTTGAAAAGAAATTATCTGGATTATTGGAAACAGTGTGCAACATCATGCAGCTCAGCATCTGTAGTGCTCCAGAGGAAGTGAGATTTTTTTGGGGTTTTTTTTCAGATTAATGATGTTTATATGAACAGGACCAGTGAGTCATGGCAGCTGCATGCTGAGGCTGTCCTGGAACTGCTAAGAACATAGAACAGATTTCCAGTTCCTCCTAGAGCCACCAGCTATTAGGTGCTCCATGAAATCATAGAATCTCAGAGTAGTTGGGGTTGTAAAGGAGATCTCTAGTCCAGCATCCTGCTCCATCTCAGGAGTGGCTTGCTGGCCCTTGCTGTTTTCTTGAATGAGTAATCAAGCCCAAATTAGCTCCAAATTAGTCTTTGTTTGCTGTGTGTGGAGGTTGGGAGCCCATTCCTCTCATGCATAGTTCTGCAGGAGGGGATGTGCAGAGTAGAACTGCCTGCTCCAAGACTTCCACCCCCAGTCCAGAAAGGGCAACTGGCCTGGCAGGCTGCTTGCCACAGGACTCTGGTAACAGTGGAAGGGAAGATGGTGACAGCCTGCTCTTACTGCTGCTAGAGAAAATCTCTAATAATCTAAATAATAAATAATCTAAATTAGTCCCCCTAGTTCAGAACCTGGGTCAACAGGAGACAGCCTGGGAGGGGAGGGATGCCTGGTCAGTGTCCTTGCCACAAACACAGTGTGCTGTTAAAGTGGAGGAAATTGCAATGACAGGTTGAAGGTGCAGCTAATGGTTTCCCTGAGTACAGCTTTCCAGCCTGATTAAATTAGTTAGTTTGGAATGGGATTGGGGAAGTATAAATGATAGCAGTATATGCTAGGAATTTCTCACCTTTCCAAGATAAACAGTGCATAAGTACCATGATTATAGGACTTGCCAGTGTTTTGGCTTGGAATGGTTTAGAGCATCTTTTCCTTGTGTCTCATATGTGTAAGATGAGAACCGTGGAAAAGATAAGCCAGAATTTGGCTGGTGAACATCTTATTTTTGCTCCTCTGTCTTAACTGGAAATCAAGAGCAAACCTATGAGTTGACTAGGGGAAAAATCTTTGAGTTGACCAGAGGACACAGCAGAAAAAAAAAAAAAGGTGTGTGAGAAAGAAGGTGGATTTGTCATTTGACAGTAAATTGAAAGCTCTGTTTAAGCTTAACTTTGCACTTCTTTCAATTTCAGTGGTTTGGATTCCTAGCAATAAAAGAAAATTATTAAATTATTTGATATTTTATTTCAGAATGAAATTTTATCCTTAAATGTATTTTCAGAAGTCATCACAGTTTTTCAGACACCTTAGGTTGAAACTTTTTTTCCTGTTGAGCTAGCAAACAGGTTTTTGCTGGCCTCAGAACCACAGACAAAAACAAATGTGGAAAACTTTGCCACAGTAAGACCTTTGAAGCACCTTGAACTTTCCAAAAGTACAGAGTAGTTTCATTGTCTTTACCTGTGTTCTGTGTGTCTCATTTTTCTTTCAGTGGATGAAGGGCTGCAGTTTCTTTAAAAAGCAGGTTTCAAAGTCATTGTCTCCCTGGAATTAGCTGTCTTGTCTAAAATAATTACCTTTGCCCTTCCCTGTTTCAGCAGGAACTCAGGGAATGAGCTGCAGGTGTATTATGCCTCTCCCAGGAGCTATCAAGACTTCTTTGAAGCAATTCACCGGAGGGAGGACACGTTCTACGTGGTGTCATTCCGCAGAGTAAGTGTGGCACCTTCCACCTGTGCCCCTAAAACTGCTGCTAGCAGGTACCAAGCATGGCCTAGTCCTGACTGAAGGTCATTTGTTCCTTCTGAAAGGATGCTTCTCCCTGTGCTTTGCAGTGATGGCCAGATCATGGGCTTTGTAAAACATGCCCATCACGTTGGGAATGGAAAGAGCTTTGCAGAAAGCATTGTAGTGCCAGGGCAAGACAGCCCAAAATGGCATGAACCCTGTGGTTAAACACACATTAGAGCTACTTAGTGGGGGTACAAACCTTTTGTGCTTCTGGGTATAGGAACAAATGCACCCTCTGCATAATCAATTATTATTATTGTTAACACAGTTTCTATCTTCCCCTATAACTCTTGCATTTGCAGTTGTATGTGTCACATACTGCAGCTGTACATGACTGTGTGCATGACCACAGTTTTTCTGCTGTTTTGTGACTTGTGTCTGCTGTCTGTGCTGAGATACAGCAGAGGCTCGTGCTGCAGCTTTGTCAGGCACAGCCTCACATCTGCAGCACAGTTAGTGATGTAAATGCTGTTATAAAATGGAATTTCAGGTGTCTGATGGCACTGTGTGCACTGCAAGCCTGACTAGGCTTGAAGCCAGGGCAGCTGCAGCAGTGAGAACAGGGTTGGGATCTGGTGATGGAAATGATCAAGCCAAATAGTGGCTGAAACACCAACCTGGAGCTGGAAGAATTTCTTCCCTGCCTTACAGAGGTCTTGATGAGTCATTAGATGTGCCTCTGATGCACGTTGGGCTGACCCTGGGGTCTTGCTGAGCCTCCTGCCCTGCCATTTTGCAGTGGGGGTGTTAGATGAGAATTGCTCTGTGCATGTTCTCACCCAGCTGTGATCCTCCATGCAAAGCTCCATTTGTCTCCTCTTCACAGGGGTGTCCCCAGAGGGCTCCCAGGGTTGTGGAGGACCAGTAGTGGCCACAACAGCAGCTCACCCAGCTAAAACCAGTTGTTGTGAGAGCACACAGATAAGCACAACTAGTTTTAGCAGTTCCTGTGTTGTCAGAGCTACCAATCTAGAGATGCCATAGGTACCCAGGTAATACAGCCCTATTCCACCTGGTGCACAGCAAGTTCCTTAATTTATGAGGTGCATGTCTGTAGAAAAGGTTCAGGCAAAACAAAAATAGTGGTGCTCTTCTTCTTAGGATTAAGGTTTTGTGCTGAGTAGAAATATGAGGCTAGTTTCCAGTCTTGGGATTACTGGGTTGTGTCACAAGGCTGGAATTTTGTTATTAAATGCTTGGCATGTTGTGCTGTTCTTTCAGCTAGCAACACAAATATAGCCAGCACCAGGCTCCACATATCCTGAGGATGAGAAGAAGGGAGAGGAGAATAAAAGTTTTCCTGGAAGCTCTGAAGACAAAGCAGAGCAGTGGAGTTCTGCACTCAGGGCCATTGCTCCAGCCCACCTGAGTGCTGTTCATGTCCATAGTCCTGTTTACACTGTCGGGTTAATGACCTGGAAGTTGTCAGCTCTCATTTCAAGTCGCAGGGCTGTCCTTGGAAACAGTGAGCCTTGTGCCACAGAATCTCTGCAGCTCCTCTGCTCTCTTGCAGGGCCAGCTGGGGGGCCTTTGAAACCCCTCTATGAAGTTTATTTGGTCACAAAGCTTTTGGTATTTCTGTTTTATGAATGAAATGTCCTCAAATAGAAGGCAGTTTCATGCATTACCTCATTTATTGTTTTAGCAGGGCAAACCTGATCTAGCAGCAGGCTCTGCCCTGAGGCACTTTTCAATGGCTTGCTTGGATTCCTTTGTGAGTGCAGAAGAAAGGACTCCTGCACAGCCCGAGGGGTGCCATCAGCAGGGCCCCAGCCTGGGAGGTGCCCTTTCACCTCCTCCTGGAGATTGCTGACTTCATTTTCTCTGGCCCACAGCTCCCCTTTCAGTGCTGATTAGGAGCTGGGAGGGGGCTGGTTCCTCCCCAGAGCTGTCCCACAGCTCACTTGTGCTGCTTGGCTTGTCCAAGTGAGGAGCCCAGGCCTGGAGATGAAAGGTTTTGTTCTCCTCTCTCGCTGTTTGCCCTGCAGACACTCCCCCACACTTAATAAGCTGTTCTAGCCCTGGAACATAAAAGCCAGAGCAAGAATCATGCAGTTCAAAGTTGCAGGGGGTGGGTGGTTCTGGTGGAAGATGAGACTGTGGATCTCAGGAGTTCCCTTCCACTGATGTCCCTGGATCCTCTGTCCCCATTTCCTGCTCTATGCCCATGCATCTGATAAAATGTAATGTTTTTTGTGTGTTCTTACCTGCAGTGCAGGAGCCCTGAGTTCCTTGGATTTTCTAGAAAATGGGATTTGCTAGGGCTGCCCCTGCCTCTTGCATGGTAGGACTCAGGCAAGACTTCTGGAAGTGCAGGGTTGGGAAGCAAGGTTCCTGCACACTGTGTGTTCTTCTGGTGATGCTTGCTACCTGTAAGACTGAGATTCCCATGATCTCAGCAATTTTATTTTCTTTCCTTGGAAGGCTTGCAGGTTTGCATATTTACATATTGAAGTTGAAGTTTACATGGTTTTGGGTTTTTTTTTTTTCCTTTTTAAGGACGAGAGTGGAAAATAAAGTAGCATTTGGATCAGCTGAGTCCATAGAAGAAGCAAGGCTTTTGCTCTGGGTGCCTACAGAAATTAATTTGTTGCTATTTTCAGGGGAATCTGTAATGTCATTTTTAAACAAGAAGAGCCTGCTGCTCTGCCAAGCCCTTTGATTTCTGCTCTGTAATGTCTGCTTGATGTGTCCTAAAAGCCCAGTGGAGTGTGGATGCAAAGCCCCAGCTGGTGGATCTGAGGTGCTCACCTGGCTGCCTCTCTGTGAGCCTGGCAGCCACACAGCTCTGCCAGAGTCACATCTGGGGTGCCACAGACTGCTCACTCAGATTGTTTCCAGAATTACCTGAATAGCAAGCTTAATTTGAAAAGTAATTAAGGAAATCATTGGAGAAAACAAATCCCTTCCAATTTACTTTGGCCTGTAAATGCTGCTGCAGATCATTTCCACCCTGGTGTGGTTAGGATCAGAGTCCCCACAACTTGGAGTGATTAAGCAGTAGATTTCTCCATCCTGGAAGGTTCACTCAGTGACCCTTTGATGAGATGACATCTCTGCAGACTTATTTAAGGACAGTGACTTTTTTGGGGGTAAGAATGTAATTACTGTTCTTAAGGAAAACACAGTTTAAAGTTTAATTCACTTGGGAAATCCAGGGGACTTCTGGCATTTCCTCTCACTACTTTCTCTATTTCAAAGCACAAATGTCTCCTAATATCAAAGTTTGCCACTTGCATATCTTGCAGAATATATAGAGTATCTTACAGTAGAATAATAAAAAGTAGATATTAAATGGTGATTCTGTTTGTTAGAGCAAGAGTGATGCTGGTCCTGTGGGAATCAATGGCAAAGCCTTTACCAACATGTGTAAGACCAGGATTTTGTTTTATAAATTTCTGCTTCAGTGCCATAAACCATAGAGCTTCAGGGAAACCTCTTATTATGAAAGTAAATTTCTGGTCCTACAAGCCAACATCTGCAGTAAGCATTTAAGGGTTTCTCAAGTTCTGCAAACAATTTTTTGCTGAAATGATTAAGCCAAATTTCAGTCAGAACTTTTGTTCTTTCTTTGTTTGCTAGGAATAAAAATGTCTTAGGTTGTGATGTGCTTCTGTTGGTAATAAGCCTGTGCTGTGCTAATTGTATTTGAGATGATATAATTGTATTTGGGGTGATCTTTTACTTTTAGGAGGTGAAGATTATAAAGCTTGGCTTTGTAACATATATTTTATATAACATGCTTGCACAGCAGTTTGCTGGGCTGCACACACTTCTGGCAGCAATAATTTGAATATATCAGAAGGCATGAGGCAGGCTCCAATTCACTGCACTCCTAATGCCATCTACATCCTGCAGGCAAAACTGCTCTGTAAGAAGTTGGCTCCAGATGATGTTTCACAGCCAGAAATTCAGTCCTAACATATACTTTCCTCCTACTTTGTTGCACTTGACAATGGGTGGTTTTTACTGAACATGGAATTTTCTGCTGTTGACTTTCTTGCAGATTTCTGCAGGGTGGGAGGTGTAATTTGGTGTTTCATTCAGATGCATTGATCAGACCCACATAGTCCTGTTGCTCTGGAGATAAAGCAGCTCTTCTGTATGTTTGAGCCCTGTGGATCTGCAGCTGGTGCAAGTTAACATGCAGATTTTTGAAAGATTTCGCAAACTACTCATTTTCCTGTGGAGCCTGACCTTAGCTATACAGAGGAAAAAGGTTACTTTATCCCAGAATTGTAGGATTTTTAGATCTTGTCCTGTATTTTATAAATGTGCTGAGAATAATATGTGATAAAACAACTGAGGCTCAGGGCATGGTATCCATGATAAAATTGTCTGTTCTTTTCAAAGCAGAGGTCACCCTTTAGCCTGGCATCTCTCTGATGCCAGTTCTTGCCTCTCTGGGAGAACTGGAGGAAGCAAACAGTGTGATTGTGCTTCAGCATGCCCTGGAGCTCAGTGAGTCAGCCTCTGTCAAACTACAGCTGTATTTGACTTTCAAATTTGAAAATCCATTATGAAAACCTCCTGTTTCCATCTAAGTGTCGCTAGTGAAAATTAAGTCTGGCCTGTTGCATTCTTTGTTACAAATTCCCTCTTTTCTGGCCAGGCTTTGGATTCTTTCTGTGTCAGGAAATTTTCTGCTTTGGAATCCCTGGTGAGAAAACAGTGAAGCAAGCTTTCTTTCTGGTCTTTCTTCCTTTCTGATATGGAATATTTTAGATAGGTGGGAGAGGTGATTTTCCAAGGTAGTGGGGAGAAGGCTTCTCTGTGCTCTTCCTTTGTTCTCTTCTTAGTTCCTGCTTGGAGAGCTGTTCCTACTGGGAATCTCTCCCAAGGCATTTTGGAAGCAAAGTCTTAGTCACTCTGATTTTTATCTCCTTGGGTCCCTTTGAACCCCAATGTCCTCCAAATAAAGTTGAGAATGGATGTGGTGTTGAGGACAGATGTATAAGCAAAGGCAGAAAAGTCAATTTGGATGTCTGGCATGAAGCAAATTCGTTTGTCCTCTCCATGGCTGCTGGAACTTCATGAATCATATTAATGCTGAACTTCTTTACGTGCCCCAGATCTAACTAATACTTTGTTATTTTTAAACTAGCATTTGGAAGGACAACATACACAGCAGATAATTATAGTGAAAATAAAATATGCCACAAGAAATGTCTCAGGAAGCCAAAGTGGTTGCAGAGAGACGTGATCAGTAATAGCATACATGTATTTAAAATGTGCTGCATGCTTGAGAGACAAAGAGCTGTGGGCAAGAAGGAAAGGAAGATTGTTGGGTTTGGAAAACCTCTGTGAAAGACCCACTGCTTATGAAATTGGTGTGGACATGGGCTAGAGAAGTATAATTAGGAAGCATGGGAGGAAGATGTGATTATGCAGTGGGAATTGTCTCAGTAGAGGAAGCGACAGCAGTATCTCACTTAATGAGTACAGAATTAGTACAGAAAAGATAATTGCTACCAGCAAAGTGAGCAGGAGCACAAGTCTGTCCACAGACAATTAATTTGTGTTCAGTTAGAGCAGGTGATGAAAATATGTAGCTCTGAAGCAGTTCCCTTCCTTCAGGAAATAGCCCAAGTTCAGTAGTGCATTAATAATACTTTAATTTTACCAGATAATAGTGCATCTTTCTTTAGTGATAGCATGGTATTCATTGAAAGTTTTACTGAGGTTATTGTGAACAGTTCCCAGAAGGGAATGATGGGCTCTTGCTTGTGATCTGTAGCAGTATTTAATTATGGGATCGATGCTGACCGAGCCCTAACTGTACAGAGACATAAATGATACCTTCAGCTCTGGAGCTGCAGCAGCCAGTGAGACACTGACTTGAGTCTGGTAGGAATGAACTGCTTGTAAAAATGGCACTTCATTTGTCCTGAGTGACATTGCATGCAGAGAGCACTTTAAAGTACCCATGCTTGCTTTCTGCGTTTCACACTTCCACATCTTCAGACTAGGGATGTTTTTCTGTTCATTTTCAGTTTTTATATCTGGCTCTCTAAAGTCTGTATAAAAGTAAAGCATGCAGAATAGAGATGGGTTTGGTTTCATTAGTGTCCTACCTTTTAGCAAATGTTAATCTTTACAGTGTTACATTTGAGACCATTATTTAAAATCTTAGGCACACTTTTAGAGTTAATTCTGGTCAGATGAAGTTATGTGCTTCCAGTTGGAATTAATCCTTTTGCCAGATTTTTAGCTGGACAGCACACAGAGCTTATTTTATGAAGTAAGAGCCCAGGTGCTGTTGTGAGTATGTGCAGATTATCATCACCTCCCACTGGACTGAACAGAACTCTTGCAGCTTCCAGTTTTATTTTTAAATAGCTGACACTCCTAGGACATGAAGTGTGGTAGAATTCACTGTACATTTTTATCTTTAAACTGGCTTTGAAACTGCTTGAAAGTGGAACATAAAGCTTGTTTTCAACTTCTGGGTCTCCTAGTTGCTTGTGCTCTATCTGCTGGGATGATGATGGGAGTGACAAGATCTCGTTTTGCCTCGTTTTTGGCATGTTACTCCTCACCCTGCAGCTGGACAAACTCCACTTTAGCCAGCACATTTGATAGAGACTCTTGGGCTTTGAGTTAGTGAGTAAGAATTGGGAGTGCCCTGGGCTAAGTGAGAGATCCTTCACTCTGGAAAGCACTGTTCAGGAAATCCTCTTTGTGTTTGGATTGCAAATGTTAAAATGTGCCTGGGAATAATTCTGGCACTTGAAAGTGCTTTTGGTGGAGGGAAGGCAGAGCTGTGCAGGAGGGACACGTGCACAGCTCGAGCAGTGGGTTGCACCATGAGGATGGTGGAGGAGCCTCCTGGCTACGTGCCATGGGCCACTGCAGCATTGCATAAGTGGTTGTTACTGTTCCTTGGTTCCATGACTCTCCAAAACAAGGTAGGAAGTGCCAGCTGCCTCATAGAGGGTTATATCCAGGGTGCTGTGTGAGAAGGTGCACAAGCCTTCCTCTCAGGATCTGAGTCCTGCCTGCCAGGCCCCTGAGTGTTCAGCAGGGCTCTCCTCTGAGACTCTGCAAGTGCACATTCCCAAACTGTTCCTCAGCCTGGAGATTCTTAGGTTGAGTCACTTGTTAGCATCTGGGAGGCCCTTGTTTGATCTCCTTTCTAGGAAATCAGCTTGGAGCTCTTCTCTCTAAGAACAGTCCCAAGCACTCAGACCTGCAATTTTCCATCAGTGGGTGATCAGTGGACAGGTGGCTCCTGGAAAAGGTGGTTGAAAAAAAATTATTTTGCTGTCTCAGGTAATCTGGGACCAGCATCTCCTTCATATCAGGGAAACACACTGTGGGTTTCTCTTTGCTCTTGCTGGACCATGTTTGGCATTTGCTGACAAGCTGTAAGCCTTAACTCTCCAGCAGGTAGCAGAGGAGAATACAGGCATGAAGTTTCCTGACTACTCAAGCTCAGTTTCCAAAGTGCCAACGTAGAAAAAATGTACAAAAATAAAACTAAACATAAGCATGCTTTCATTTGGAGAAAAGCAACAGATTCAGCAATTTGTTTGGAGTAAAATTTTGGCAAAATCAAGTGATTGCAGCTCTAGGAGAATAAGAGAAAGTGTAAAGAAACTACATTTGCACAACCAGAAAGAAACTTTACGTTCAGGCTAAACACAGGTGTGGTACTACAGATGCTGAAAAAAGGGTGTGAAGCCAGCTGGGTAAACAGCAATGTGGTGACAGGTATTTCCATTTCAGGGAAGAGTTGGTTGGTGTTGGCTTGGTATGGCAGTCCAGGGGGAGGATATTGCCCACAGCATGGCACTTGTCAAAAGGATGTAAGAAATGTATGTAAAAAGCATGTATGGCCCTCAGTCTCATTGTAGTGCACACATGCAGTTAAAGAGGGCAGGATAGCCAGAGAGCAGCACCTGAGATCCTGTAAGTTCTGGAATAATGACCATTTAGTTCCCTACAATACTCTGTCCCTCCTCTGCTCTCCTGGCAGTTCTAACCAGCACTGTCCATCAGAGTAGAACCTCTTCACATGAATCAAAACTGACACCCTTATGACTTAGTCTCTTCAAATCCTGATGGTTGATTTGAGAATTTAGCTGTTTGCTTATAAAGGTCACTTTCTGTACTTTAATTCTCCTAGGAAACAAGCATCTAGAAACAAGACTGCTGTGGATTGAAAGAAGAAACCAGAAGGAAACTTGTGCCTTAGTTTTGGCACCTTCTGTCCAGTTCTGCTACAAATCACCTCTAGCTGCTTGCAGTGCTTTTTCTGTTTGAAAATGCCCTGGCAAAGCCTTGGTGCAGCTGCCTGGGATTGTAGGAAGTTGCAGTGCTGAATCTGTCCCATCAGAGGATGTGTTGCTGTGCTCCTGGTCTGGGTTTCCCTGCCAGTAATGGCATGTGCAGTTGTTACAGGGCTGATAAGGTACTTTTGGTTTTGATGAGTTGAGGTGACTACACATACTGAACTGGTTAATGGCAAGCTGAGTGGCCCTCCAGCTAGAAGAGAAGATTTGGGTAGATGCCTTCAGGGTGCTCAGTACCTCTGATATTTTGCAGAAATTGTGAGTTCAAGATGCTCAGTTGTCTCATGTAGAATTAAAATCAGTACAGTAGTAAGAAAAGAGGGGAAGGTTCATAGGGAAGCATAATTCAGGTGATTAATGAAGTACCCATGCAACTGATGTAGTGAAATCAGTTATTTTGCCATAGTATTTGTGCCCTCAATGTCCAAGAGAGCACTCATGTATGTACTCATCTCAAACTGTTCATGCATTATTCCTCACATCTTTATTCTATGGTTAGAATTCTGATAGAGCTCTCCTTGACCTCAAAGTGCCCTGTATTTTGCAACAAAAAAGCTGGAAACTCCAGTGGCTTGGTGAAATGTTGTCATTGGGGCATTTAATTTTTAAAACCCACATTTATGAAAACAGAGCTTTTGTGGTTCTCTGATATGGTTGCATCATACTTTGAGGATGTTTGTAGAAAATGTTGAAATTAACTCAAGGCTTCTTGTTCCAGGAGCAAAATGTACCTGATTAGAACAGCTGAAGGCAAAAGTCTTTACTGGATGTTGCTGGCACATGTCAAGTGAGAAGTGCACTGATAAAGGCTTAGGTTTGCTTAATTTGCAGTATTCCTCTCATATTTCTGTTTTACTTCCTTAATTTCTTCACATCTGGCTTTCTTTCTTAAATCATTTCACAGATTGCTGTTGCTACTTTACAGACTACCAGGCACCACAAATTCTCAAGCACCACTCAAGGCTCCTTCTCTGCTAAATGGAGCCAGAAAAGCTCTTCTCAGTTTTCCCCACCTATCCCAAACACCTCCCATTGTGTGGACTGGATTTCCTTCCAGAGGTACCTTTCCTTCTGTAGGTTTTAAAAAGAGCCCAGACAAGCCTTTGAGACAGCTGAAGCTGCAAAAAATTAATCTCACTCTGAGTGGGGAGATGAAAGGCTTTTATTTGCTCGAGCTGTTATGTTCTAAATGTGGTGGGGAGCTGGCAAGTCCTGATAGAAGAAAACATATTACTCTGCAGGAAGAGACACAAGCCCAGCCTGAAAGCTACAGCTTGATGTCTTCTGAGTGGCGTGCAGGCAAGCATCTCCACGTTTTTATCTTCCCAAAGCTGACCTCTCCCTCTCTTTTATCTGATCTGGTGCCTGTGATCTCACTAATTCAATTGCAGTGGCAGACAGGCACTTACTCACATGCACAGAGCTGGACAAGCAGTGTGATGCTCAGTTTATGCCTCTGTTGAGCCATTCTCAGGCTTCAGAGCAGGATCCATGTGAGCTGTTGTCACAAGAGAAAGCTTTTTCTGTGGAAGCTGCTGTTTTCTACCAGCTGTACACCAGACAAGTGCAGGTGGCTTGTGTGATGGCTGGTACAGCACTGTAGTGCTCTCACACTGTTCAGAACTGATGGTTTGTTTTCTTCCTGAGCTACATGAGCAAACCCCCAGGACTTTTTAAGGGTAAAGGCCAGTGAGTTATTCACAGGATTTGTCAGCACCAGAATTAGAGTTGCTGTTGTCCATGCCAGTTCCTGGGCTGTGAGTACTCAGGTCCCTCTTTGGGCCATTTTGTTGTCTTGGTGGGAAAACAGCCTGAGGAGTTCAGGGGGCTTTCAAGAGAGTCTGACAATGCCAGAGGCTGGCAGGGAAGGAGAAGGAGCCCTCTTGCTTGAGGTGGTCATGGGGATCAGACTGCTCAGGCTGTGCCCAGCCATTCTGAACTGCACTTAGGGTAACTTGGGGGTGAGTAATGAAGAATCCTCAGTGTCAGGCATCTTTTTTTGCTTCCAAGTATGAGTTAATAATGCACCTTATATATACTTTTAAGACATTTTCCATCAGCTTACTTTATTGTTTTGGTTTGAGGGGTTCTTTCTGGGGTAAAATGCTAAGTTTTTATAATCCTTTTTCCCCACATAAAATGATCTCTGTTTCTAAAAGCTGATTTATGTCTTCCTCAGACTAGAAATTCAAACAGAGCAGACATTTGGCAAAAAATCTGGACTCAGAACTGAGATTTAGAAGTGAAACTTAGAAGTGAAACAGCTACAAAAGTGAAAAGAGGGAAGCTCATTGGGCTGGGCTAAATACAAACCAATAGGCAAAAAAAAAAGAAAGAGAACTTCATGCTCTCTTAACTGAGATTATTAATAACAGAGGCAATAACTTCTTTAACATTATTATATTGAATATCTCTTTAATTAGAAGAAGCTATTAATAGTTGATGAATCCTTAGCCATACAGATGTTCTGGGATCTGCAGAATGAGAAACATCTTTCCAACAAGCAGCTGTAATACAATACACATTGCACAGCTTAAAATGCTGCCATCCAATTTGGATTCAGCCCACTGCATCCTGATATTAAAACCTCGTTGTCTGTGCAGCAGCACTTGAGGGAAACAGGAGGCAGCTTGGCTTTGGAGCCCCAGCCATGGTCTGAGTGTGCCAGAGACCCAGCCAGCTCTGAGCTGGAGCCATGGCAGGGCTCTGGGTGAGGCTGGGGGGCTCAGGCAGAAATACCTGAGCTGAACCTGACTGAGAAATGTTCATTTCTGTGCTCTGTCCTTATGTCCCCTGCTGCTCTGTTGTTGTGGCTTTGGCAGGGGCAGCTGCATTGTGGGTGATTATAGTTATATAAAGGTATTCTTTTATTCAGCTTGGCAGGATCTGGAGGGAGGGAGAAGCCACTTTCAGCAGTGAAATCAAAGGAGAGAAAATGTCAGATGGGTAGAGAAGAAAGAGCACCCAATTCTTTAGGTTCCACAGAAAGGTGTTTTCAAAGCTGCTTTACCCAGCAGCTGCTGACAATTCAAATCAGACCTGTACTTCCAAAGCCAAAGGCAGTTTGGTGAAAGTCCTTCCTGTTTTTATAAAGCAGCTTTCTGCCTGTGACCATCATCATGGTGACCTAAAATATAATTTCTTGCTGCTGCTTGGGAGGTGATGACCTCCATCTCAGTGGAAAGGAGTTAACTTTGTAGGTTTAGAGGGAGAGTCAGGTACTACCCTGAGCATATGAGGCTGAAGGATGGAGGGAGGAGGAGATCTCAGAGACTTAACTCACTGTCAGTTGCTTTTTCCAAGAATTTGAGGGACAGCAAACACTTCTAACCCAGACTTTCCAGTCCTCTGATGTATTTCTGTGTAACTGATGCAACTTCCACAATTAGGAAAGATTTGTTGCCAATTTCCTGTGCATCTGCTGTGCTCTCAGAAGCAGCATCTCTCTGGCTGCAGATGTGAATCAAGCTGCTCTTGGGCAGTACCATGGGCTAACCCCATCCAGTAAATAAGAACCATGCAGACACTTGTTCATGCCCTGTCTTCCCACCAGGGGAGAGGAGAACTGGGGGAAAAAAGACTACACCTTGTAAACAGTTAATAATTAAAATTAAATATGATTATAAAAGTGATAGTAATTATAATGAAAAGGAGAGAGGGGAGAGGAGCAAATGATGCACAGTCCAGTTGCTCACTGCCCAGCCTGTCCCAAGAAGCAATCCTGGCCAGTTCTCCCCAGTTTGTGTACTGGACACAGCATTGTGTGGTGTGGGATATCCCTTTGGCCAGTTTGGGTCAGCTGTCCAGGCTCCTAGAACTGCACCTGCTCACTGCAGAGCATGGGAGAGCCAGAGGCCCTTGATTTGGGTAAGCTCTGCTCAGCAACAGCCAAAAAATTGGTGTGTTATCCAGATAAATTCCAAGCAGGCACTGTGCCAGCTGCTAAGAGGAAAAATAACTCTCCCAGTTGAAACCAGGACAGGCACTCAAGCAAGCAGCAGCAAGCTGGGGCTGTCCCAGCAGGGAGAAGAGCACCCTGAGTTGGGCTCCCACTGGGCTTGATCTGAGTTTAATTTAGGCTTACTTTATTCTCTCTAGTCATTAGCCTTGCTTTCAATTTGTTTGTTTACCCCTCCCAGTGAATATATTTCCAGCAAGTTGTCAACAATCACAGATGAGTGGATGGATCAGGAAAGGGAAGAAATCTCAATGGCTGGGAGATGTAAGCTGCAGTTGTCATTTTATTCCCTCAAACCAGATCAGAATCCAGCACTTGATAACCTGGCTGCAAAGGACATGTATGCTCTCTTTGCAGACACTAAAACATATTTCAAGGTAAATCTCAGGTGTTCAAATCAAGAATGCATCTGTGTGTGCTCAGTTTTTAGGCTAATGGACAGTTGGGTCCTGTTGTGCCAAATGTGCCTTTTAGAATATTTTTTTGAATAATTAACAGCTTCTGTGAAATGAAGTTTTGCAGTCTAGTAGTATTTTTACCCAAAACTTTAAATGTATATTCACCGTGCATGGGAACACGTTTGGATCCATTTAATAGAAGTTGCCCTTCAGATTGAATCCTGCATCTTGTGTCCAAATTCTGACTGTCTCAGCTTCCTTAGCTGAGCTGTCTGAGATGCTGAGTTTGCTGCACTGACAACTGCAGGTGATCTCCTTCTTGGCTTGCAGCTGTCTTACATGGTGTGGAGCTTGAGTGGGAGGTTTAAATTCTTTCTGTTGCTGCAGAAAGCAAGAAGAGAGCAATTTCAGATCAGGGTTGGCTCTTGTGCCATATGTGTTGTAGGACTGAACACACTGTGATCTAATTAATTGCCTTGATTTAAAAAAGATTGAAGTCTTGACTCTACTTAGCAGTTGTTTCTGATTAGGATTCTAAAGTGCTCTTGAATCCCCAGCTGCCTGCATGTGTGGGCATTTTTGCTCTGTAAGAAAGCATCCTTTCTCCTGCTTTGAAATGAAATTGTTCTGCCAGAAGAGTGTTCAGTCACAGGCTGTGTGACCTTTCCTGGACTTGTGTAGCTATTCCTGAGCTGTTTCTCATGTGTGTTTAACCCTGATTGCTGTCTTTGATGTCTTTGTAATCCTGATTGCTGTCAGCATCTTTCTTTTCATGAGAGGTCAGCAAGTCAGGGAGAAGGTAGGGTAGAAGTATGATCTTGACAGAGTTCCAAATTGGAGCCCAGGTCCTTCTGGATCTTGGAAATGCTGCTTAGAGGAGCCCTCTGGTGCAGTCTCATGTGTGGAGGAGGGCTGCTGCTGGCACAGTGAGTTGGCTGTGGCATTGTCAAGTGGGCTCTGAAGAGCTCTCAGGATGGAGATCTCAGCACAAAGCCAGATCAAAGTGTTCTGGCACTTCCCTGTCCTTTGAAGTCAGCTGGAAGGGAAAGCAGAGGACAGCTGTATTAGCAAATGGATTTGGAACCATTTGCAGTGGTAGGTTGAGCCAGCATTTGGAGAAAGCCTGGCATCAATTCCTTGTTAGCCATGCAGCTTCTGTTTGACAGGAATGTGATGTGAAGAGATCCTGCTCCACTCTCCAAGGAGTGTGCCCATGGCACTGCCCTGTTCTTGTGCACTGCCTGGCTCTGGGCTTGTGTGCCTGGGCTGCCAAAGAGCAGCACAACAGCACAGCAAAGGTGTTTGCTGAGAGGAGCATTCCCCTCTGTGTGTGCTTTTTGGGGCAGTCTCCAGCCAAGCAGGAATTCTGGGAATCCAGGATTTGTCTTCTGGAGAAGACCTGAGGTTGTGCTGACAAGTATAGAAACTTTGGGTTAATGTTTTGTGAGAGAAGCACAGAATCTGGATTACATCCCTTTTGGTTTTACTGGACTGGATTCACATGCCCTACCTAAATTACATGTTTTTGCAATTACAGATTGCAGTTGCAAAACTAATAGCCTGCAGATGCTATGCAAAACAGAGCTCTGCTGCAGTGAGTTATAGAAGGAGGGGTATTTCTTTTTATGGGTAACAGTAATAAAACAATTAGTTCCTTTTGGGTCTTACAACTTTGTAAAATTTGCAAAGACAGTTGACAGACTCAGCTGGAAGTTACAGATGAACTGCATTTCTGTGCTTCTATAGCCCCTGGGAAGGACAGAAAATGGCAGAGAAACATAACTTTCAAATCATTTGAAGCAAATATTTATAATTTTATGACTCTGGTTAGATTGAGAGAGCCTTTAGAAGAAATGTCAAATGTGATGGAGAAACTTTTCCACCAGTACAAGCTGGGATTCTTTTTCCCTCACAGAGGCACAGGACTAAGTCATCTAGACATACCTTCTCCAGTTTCTTCTAAAACTTTGGTAATTTCCACAAATAACACACAACTTACCAAAGCATTTTCAAGTCCTTTAGAACCTTCCTATATGATTTTAACCAAAACTGTTCACTTAAACATAGAATTCTGTCCCTCACATCCTCTTACTTGGCGTTTAGGAATTTTTTTTAATCTGCTGCCAAACCAAAATTACATCATAGCAAATGCATGCATTGTTCTTTACTTTTGGGCCTGCAGAGCACTTCTGCAGACAAGTTTAACTGGCAGGATTTCTGTCCAGTCTCTGTCCTGTGCCCTCCATATTTACATGGCCTTTTTCCTTCCTATTCCAATCAAAAAGGACAAAACTACAAGGAAAAATACATTTATGAGAGAAATAAAGTCCAAATGAGCTTCCTTCACCTCATTCTCCCTTGCAATTGGACTGGCATTGATGTGGCCCATTCAAGCTTCTGCAAACTGTGATTTCCTGGGGCATTCCCTATCCAGAGGGCAAGGATGATATATTAGTGCCTCTTATTTTGGATGTCTTGCAAGTCAGAAATGATCCTGAAATAGCTTGGTGAGAAATGAGGCAGGTTCATGTTGGGTAATTCCAGGAGGAGGGATTTGCAGGGGAACGTGGAGCTGGAGAGAAGCTGGGAATTTTGCTGCTCTGGTGTGTTTTTAACAGGATGAAGATGGATGTTTCAGTAGGACAGGAGGTCAGTGAGCCTGTCTTTGCAATGTGCTCTTGTTCCCCTGCCTTCTCAGAGCCCACTGAGACACCTGACTACTTCATATTTCAGAGTTACCTTAGGGCATGATTCCTCCTCTTTGGCCTTGTGTGTTGACCAGAGGGATAGGAAAACTGAGCAGTGTATCCATATTTTCCACCTTTCTCTGAGCCCTGCTTTACAGCTGCCTTTTGTGCAACTCCACAATGCTTTGCAAAGAACACAGTTCCCAGCAAGGTCTCTGTTATCCTTAGGAGTCTCCATAACCTTTCTAGTTCTTAATCCAGGAGAGATCCTGTGCTGCTGGTTCTCCTTTACTCAGAGAAAACTCCCCAAAGCTGAGCCCTGCTCCTGGACAAGCTGCCTTTGAAGGAAGGAGGGGAAACTGCTCTGAAGGAAGCTTGTGGCAGAGTGAATTTTCCATTCCTCTGAGGTCTCTGGGATTTTCACAAGGCTCTCTGACTCACACTGAGGTGCTTTCCAGTCAGTTTGGTTTTGGAGTCCAGGCCATATCACATCTGGCAGTAGCACAATTTACAATAAAAGGCACTAAAGACTTCTTCATTAAAAGGTCTCTCATGTGGGAACTAAACTGGATAGCAGCTCCTTCTTCTGCAGGGGCAGTGACTGGAGGCTGTTCCAAAGTGCAGTTAGGTTTTATTTATGAAAATTTGTCTGGGAATGGCAGAAAGGTGTAATCTTACACTAGAAGACATTTTATTGACTGTGGGATGGAGCTATTTCTGGTAAAACACTTAAATAAAAATTGTATCTCATCACTTCATTCCATCACTGTGTGCACAGTATAGGCTGTAAAAACCACCTGTGCACAGAAACACTGGGATTGAAACAGCACTTGGGTGAAAAGGAGCAATTTTGGCAAAAATGAAGGCACAAAAAGAATCTCTATTCCCGCTGCTTTTTGGAGCCTTCTTGTTCTGGAACAACCTTTTCCCCATCCCTCAAAATGGGCTTAAAACCTAGAAAAGTAGACACTATGATTAGGAGTTGAATTCTCAATTACAAACTCTCTTCTTTAAGTGTGCTAGAAACTCAGGCTGTGTTAATGTGTGCTGGCTAACAGCATGGTTAGCATAGGCACAACTGGTACAATTTCCAATTCAGTTAAATGGCACTGCCAAACTCAGAGAGGTAAAGCTGCTCTCAGGGTGGGCTGCAGAGATCTGCTGCAGAGACTCTGATCCCTTGTGAAATTGTGTTGGGGGTTTTCTGTGGCTTCCTTGCTGTCATTATCCCATTTTTCACCTGCTCACATACTCTTCATGTCATGGATTCCCTGTAAGGATCCATGATGAGGTAGGTAAATCTCCTTGGATTTCTAAGGTCTACCTTTACAAAAAGCCTCAGAAACCAACCAAACAAAAAAACTCAACACATCAACTTTAAAAACAAGATTTACTAAGTTCCTGGTATGATGAGCAGGAGTGGTGGCTATGAGTCATAGTTTGTGTAGAAGTTTCAATTGGCTTCCTCTCTTTTTTTTTTTCCCTATTCTCAAAAACAAGAAGATATAAGGGTCAGAAATGTTTCCAGAGGCACCCTGCCCTCTGCATTTCTGCCCTAACATCCACTGGTGGCAAAGGCAGTGTTTCAGGAGCTTCTGGCATTTTCAGATGGACCAGTGCTGCATCCAGTGTGGTGTAGCCTCAGGGCACCATATGGTTGCCATCCCCCAAAAGAATCAATAATGAAATTATACAGCCATTTCCTCTACAAATTTGTAAACTTGCATACACATCCTTTTTGAGCTGGCAGAGGCCTGACTCCCATTTCCATCCTGATCTGTGCTCTGTGCTTTGGGAGCTGCTGGGGTAGGTGGGGATCAGCCCCTTGGCTCTGGGTGTGCACTGGTGAGTTCTCTGCCCTGGGGAACAGCCTCCTTTTGTGTTCAGAGAGCTGCTGGCATCCAGCCCTGCATTCCTGGGAATGGAGCTCTCAGGTACCTGGCTTGGCCAGCAATGTGTGCCAAGGGCTGGGATGCTGCTCAGGGCCAGGTCAAGGTGAACAGGACAGACACATCACACCTCTGGCAACAGCAGAAGGCCTGAAACAATGATCCTGAAATTTTTAAAACATGTGAAATCTGGTTTGTAGAAAAAAAAGCTGGCTCAGGGGCTCTGTCAACCCAGGGATTTAAGAAGTCTAGCTCCTTGGAGTATTTGTACTCTGAATCAGTCTCTGAAGTGACATGCAGTATTTTGGGCCTGGGAGAGCACATTTTTGTTGCACATTCTTTGTATTGTCAAAAGCATACCTGTGAAGAAGGTCCAGTATTGTGTCAGACTTGAAGTCCCTGAAGGTGTTCAGAAAAAATAGCATCAAAAGACAGTGCGTGGATTTGATGCACCATTTTTGTGTGATTAAAAAAGCGCTGGTTTTCTATCTGCTGCATCTTGAGATCACTCTCTAGGTGTGGTCAGAGAGTGAACAGGTAAGTTTTTAAGCTGTCAGGAGGTGTAGAGCAGTGCCAGGATGAAAGAAGGGTGGGATGTGGGGCAGCAGCAGCTGTAGTGTGGTCCTGCAACCACAGCAGGAGGATTGAGGCTGGAAGAGGTTGAGGCACACAGTTCCCTGGGAGAATTCTTAGTCATAAACAGAGATGAAAAAATGCCCAGCTCCAGTGTTTGTTTGCTGTGAGAAGCCCTGGGAAGCTGCTGGACAGAGTGCCCTTTGGCACGCCTGGCTCCTGCTGCCCCTCTGCTCTGGCAGCTGCCTTTGTTGGTTGCAATAGTCTAGCACAGAACTGGTCTCCAAGGCAATGGGAAAGATCAAATCTCCTCATCAAGTCAAATTACCAGAACAGCACATTAAAGTTTTCCTTTGGTATTTTAATCCAGCCTCCTCAGAGCTTTTATTGCTGTAAAGCAGCAAATGTCACTTGTTTTTGCAAAAGGTTATCCTTGGTTTGCCAGAGATGGATCTCTTAACGAAGAGCAGGGCTCTTGGGGACATGTTGAGAAAGTCTTTGTGGGCTGGGGGCTGTGTTCCTGAGCATTGGCCCCATGGATCACATCTGTGCTTTGCAGGTCTGTGCTCCAAGCCCTGGGAAGGGGCTGGGGCTGGGCAGCACAGGCAGATGTGCTGTGTGCTCCAGCAAAGCACAACTCAGCCAAGTGTCCTTAATTAGGACCTCAAAAAAGCCTTTTCAAAATCACTTCTCCATACCTAAGCACAACAGCTGAGAAGGTAAGAAGGGTCTGGGGGAATTGGTTTGACAGATAGAAACCCCTGGGACAGGAGGAAGGACAGCTCCTGCTGGGAGTGCAGAGCCATGGGGGGCTGGAAATCCTCTCCTTTGTGTCCTGTGTCACACAGGCTTCCCTCAAATGTCTGCACCTCTCCTCCAAACATTGCCTGCAGTGTTTTCCTCCATCATGGGCATACTGTGAGGGTTAATTCCTGTGTGCTTCTGTCTGAAGCAGGGGTGGAGGAGGTGCTGTGGCTGATGGGATATGCATTGCAAAACCCAAACCAGGCAATATAATATGACCAGTTTGTTAATTTAAAAGCCAAGAGTCCAGCTTAGAAGTGAAGGTGATAGGTTAAGAAGCAAAGTGAAATCAAAAAGAGCCATGCCTGGCGTTTTTTTTCTCTGTTTAATGAAACCTCAAGGGATTGCAGTGATGATATTTTGTTCATATCATTAAAACTGTGAGAGTTAAGACCAATTTTTTAACAAAAAATTGGAAATGAAAGCTAAAATGTCTCCATATTTTCATGCATCTGGGTAGGAGGGACTTTGGGTACCAAACCACATGTCATGAGACTGAGGCTGAAGCTGCAGGAGCAGCAGGACTTTTGGAATATTCTAGCATGATGGAACAGGATTTCCATTGCCATTTGGCTGTAGAGTTAGAGATACTTGAGGCTCTCAGGCTTTATCCCTGATAACACTGATCTGATGTGCAAGAAACCTCAAAATCCTTATGTTCCACGTGTTGTTGAGACTTACTAAATTAAGGTAACGTGTTCGTGACTGGATTTTTAGTATCTGTGTCTATATTTATCTGTCTGTCCATCTCATCTGGCTTCAGCATCACAGAACTGCAGAGCTGATCAAAAGCAAAGTGAGAATGCTGAAGCAGGGGTCTCATTTGGAATATTCTTTCCAGGCTGATATTTTTCCAGTCATTCTGCCAGCAGTCTCAGGTCTGCTTTGTCTATTTAAACTGTCGTCCTAAGTGCAGCTCCTGCTCCAAGCCAAGGCCATCTGTTGTTGGGTAATAGTTCTGATTTATTCTGCCTCTGGTTGACACTCATGCTCCTGAGCCAGATGCTGACTTGCAAAATTTGCTTTTATTCATTTTCAGTTGTACGCCATGTGTTAATATCACAAACAGTATTTTAATTTAGATTTTTTTTGTTCGTCTACTGTTTAAAATAAAGGATGAGTGATAGTGTCACAGCCCCCTCTGGGATGCAATGCAGCATCCTCCAGAATGGCACAGGACATTTTAGAGACATATGTTTCTAAATGTCCAATATCTTCTAAGTCATTTAACTGTACACTCATTTTTGTGGCATAGAATTAATTATGTATTGCTTTCAAATGAAAGGTTTGGACTACTTGAAGACTTTTGGGCTTGACTGTGGTCAAAATATCTGATACCCTACAGCATACCCTTCAACTTAGTGAAGATTGAAGGTAGTTAGGTAACCTTGCAAGCTTGCACTGATGGCCACAATGCATATGAAAGATAAAGGTGATTAAAGAGATGGATACATTTCACCAATTCCAGATCTATAAAATGTCTTTTCATAGGTAAGCAGCTTCCAGACAATGTGTGCATCTTGCACATTAGCTCCTGGTGGCAGTCTGGGTTTAGAGGTTTTTGTTAGTCTGTTTTCTCCAGAGTTGGTGTTGGATCACTGGGAGGTTGTGCAGCAGCTCCAAAACTTTTGAATGCAACTGTAAAGTCCTTGTGGTAGCTCTTAATACAATTTATACATACAGTAAATAGAGGTGCCATCACAAGGCAGCATAAATTAATGCTCCAGCCTTCAGATAGGTTAGCAAAAAGCAGTTGCTACTTGTAATGACTCTCAGGTGATCATCTGAGCAGTACTTGTGGTTTGGTAGGTAATGATGGACTCTCAGAAGCATTGAAAAATCAAAAAACAACAAACAGTATAAGCATTTTTTAAGTTCTGCTAAAAATAGTCATCAAATCATGGCAAGGGCACTGTTACAAAATGTAATTTAATGGACATCTTATCTTTGGCCTGTTCCTTTGGGAATGTTGGGTTTCAAGAACAGTTTTTATGTAAAGTTCATTGTCTTAGTGAATGTTGTCTTAATCTTGAGCGGTTCAGAAGTGAAATGGGAATTGCATATGTCATCTGAGAATTATACCAGAGTGGTTTTATAATTTTGGTACCAAGATGTTTTTTGCAGACATTTGTTTAAGTAATGTTTTCTTCTCATGGTCAGTCATTTGGTGTTTTGGGGGGAAAAATTTCTGATGGGAAAAAAAGAGAAAGAAAGTGATATTTCTGCAATGCATCTACAGAATATCTTGATATATTTAATACCTAACTTTGTGTGTAACTCAATTCCCCAAATCTTACATACAACACTGTAGTGTTTATATTTTAAAATGGCAGAATTACAGCTACCCTGACATTAATAAATTAACAAGTCCTGATGGAAGTCTAATTCACTTTGCCAAAAAGATAACCTTGCCCAAAAGTATGAGATGTTTGTATGGGAAAAGCATGGGAAAGCATGAAAGGAGAGCATCAGACTGGCTTAATATGGGAGATGCCTGGACCAGAGCTTTTAAGTGCAGTCCTGCTGCTCCAAGGTGTGTGGTGTAGAGCTTCACTGGGACAGCAAGACAACTTACATAGAAAGTAAACAGCTGTGCAAGTAAAAGCTTCAATTCAGCAAGGTCCTTAACCACATGTTAAAATATCACTGAAGTCAAGTTTAATTACTTTAATCATATACATAAGCACTCTGTTGAATGAGGGCTTAATAGTAGTTTCCATCTCTTTCCACATGATCAAGGCTTTTTCATATTCTGCTGCATGCAACAGGGATTTCTTCTTGGTTACACAGCATGAGCAATTGCTGTGACTTTTGGAAGACTCCCTCAGCAATATGAATTTTCTGAGCTGTTGTAAACAGTTTGGTGTGGGATGCCAGTAAGAGAGAATGGAGAGGCATTTTCCCAGCTCTCCATTGTGAGAGGAGATTAACACATCTTTGCTGTTTTCCAGGACCACCTGTTACTGCCAGCCACCACACACAACAAGACCAGGAGACCAAAGATGTCTATAGTGCTGCCAGCTGTAAACATCAACGGTGAGTGCAAGAGAAGAAAGAACAGTTTCAAAGAGATGTGCCTGACTCATACATGAAAAGCAAACTTGGGCCAAGTGTCTGTCATTACAGCTTTGCAGAAGAAATCAAACTGATCATTACTGGGGTTTAATTGCTAGGGACCCCCTTGGAGCAGGAGCTCTGGCAAATCCCCCATGGTCACCCAGACTGTGGGGAGAGGTGGCACTTGGCCAGCAGTTGTGCATTCTGGCTCCATCAGGGACGGGGAGGTGCCATCCAGTGCTGGTGGTTTGCAGCCAGCTGATGAAGGGTTACATGAATGGCATTGGACTTCCTGGCTTGGTGGCTCCCAGAGCCCGTGGGACTGGCCTCATCTCCTCATTTGGGTTCCTCCTACGCCTGCTTAGCAGGGCAAATTCCTTGGCCCTGTTGGTTTGTTGGGATGCTGACTGCCTTCCTTGGCCCTCCCCAGCTGTTTACCACGCTGTTATACAACACTCAGTGTGAGTGGGACCTCTCAGCACTGCCTGCTCAGGATTAATAACCATCACATTACTGTGCTGCAGGACAGCAGAGAAAACAGCTTTGCACTGGGGCACGGGCTTATTAGTGCACAGAAATGTTCTGGGTCAGCATTTCAGCCCCACATGAGAGACAGGACATGACCTGCACAAATGTATCATGAATTCACATGGGGAGGAATTGCCAAGCTGGGACACAGGGTCACTGCCACACTCATCAAACGCATCGAGAACCCTGGAGCAGTGTAAACTTTACTTTCTGAGCAACTGTGCACATAGTGCTTTTTTAAAACATCTGTGTTTTACAGTGCATGTGAATCATAAACCCAAATGTTATTGTTAAATCCCAGCATGCCGAAAGCATTATCTGCTGATGCGAATTTCCATCAGCTAAGAAAAAAAGAATCAGTTCAGGCTTTAGGCATTTTGATAATTGCACTTTCCCATGCAGTACAGCCGAGTGTGATAATCTGTACAGCTGTCCTAGGGGAATTTTTATTAGATGTATCAGAATTATTTTTGGCATTTATCTGCCTGAAACTCCCTTCTTATGTCTATTACAAAAATCCTTTTCTGGCTGACCTGAATTATCACATGCAAGTGGGCACTTTATCACTGAAGTACAAACACTATTTCAAAATTACAAATTGTTTCTTCTTAACATTTTATTGAGTCCTGTTTTTACATGAAATAACTTTTCGTTTGTTGGAGTAAATATAATTTGGAAAATACGCATCAGAGTCCAGTGACAAATCTCATCCATAAATAATGAAACATTGTGAAATTATATTTTCATCAGTTCTTCGGGATTTTTCTTTGGAACATCAGCATAATCCAGGAAATAAATAAAAAAAATGTCCAGGGATTTGGGCAGAGATGTTGAAACAGATGAGACACGAGAATAGCATTGAGTAAACAATGGCATCAAACACCCAGCCAGGTGCTGGGGGAAAAGTTACAAGACACACAAGGGCCAGTGGGTAATTTGGCTTGATTTTTAATTTGACTATTGATAACCTGTAGGGAATGATTCCCTAAAATGTGCTGCCTGGACAAGAACCCATTTCTGTCCTTTGAGAACTTTGCTTCTCCAGCCTGTTCTGCCTCTGTGGGGACTGGAGATGATCTGCACAAGTATTTGGAGTTAGCTGACAGCAAAGCTTTCCTCCCAGCTGTTCTTTTAAGCCCACCTTCAATCTTTGTGCACCTGCAGAGTTGGCTGCTGGAAAAGGAGTCTCCTTTGGAAAAACTGGGAAAACTTTCAGTGAAAGAACTTGTCCCCACTTCCCTTGTGCCTCAGCCAGAGCTCTGTGCAAGAAGGGAAACCTTTTTGCTGCCACTTCTTTGCCCTTCATTTTTACTGCCACAGCCCTGGCAGAGGAGATGACAGGAATGCAAGTGAAGGGAACTTTGTTTTGAAGCTTTTTCAGACCTCCATCACTTGCTTCTGCAGGATCTTTTTCTGTGTACTAAAACCTACCCAAAGATGAAATACCTGACAGGGAGTTGGGAACCAGCTCTCTAAACTACTTGGGCAACCTTTTCCCAGCAGGGCAGGCACCCTTTTCTGGTCACACTGATTGTTCTGGTGCCTTCTCAGGTCCACTGGAGACTGCCTTTTGCTGCCTTGAGCATTCCCAGCACGGCTGCAGGACAGAGAACACGGGTGGACGATGAGTACAGAGTAGAATGAGCTGTCCACTGCTGTCCTACATGGTGGTTCTTGGCATGGCTCTGCAAGACTGATCTGGCAGTTTTCACCACTGTACAGAGTCAAGGTTACAGCCTGAAGAGTTTTTCTGGGAGGAAAGTGGCAGTCCTTGTGCTGTGAGGTAGTGGCAGATGTCAACAATCTGTTAATTGATGTGCACATGCATGTGTGTGCAGTAAATAAGATGGAAGTTTAAAAGAAGATCTTGTGCAAGGTAATAGCAGTTTGTTAATAATTTTCCAGATAAAAACTTGCTTTTGGGTGTTAAGTTGTTCTATGCTGGAAAAGAGTAAAAACAGCCATTACCTTGTAATGTTGTGCCATGTGCTCCTTCTCACAGTCAGCCTGAATCACCCATGCCCCTCAGAGAGCATTAGGATAGAACCAGATCCTCACTGTGCAGGTGCACAGAAACATATTTGCCTATTTAAATATGTTTAATATGCTAACATATGTTAAATATGTTTAATTTTTTTTAAGTATAGGAACTTTTATACGGTGGTACATGTTATTCCTCCACCTCTTACTCCCTTTCAGACCAGCTTGCTGGTCCATCCCCCAGTTCACAGGGAATGCTTGCTGGCAGCTCTTCCTTTTCTGGTTCCCCAGATGCTCTGGCAGCCCTTGGACCTTGTGCCATGTCCCTGCTGTACCCTGTGCAGCTCTGCCCTTGGCCCTGCAGCCAGCCATGCCCAATTCCATTCCTGCCCAGCATTTGTCAACACGTGCAATACTCAGAAAATCTGCCTGGTGGTACCTAAGGACCTCAGCATTGGGAAGCCTGGAATGAAAAAAGCAGAACTGGGGAGTCCTAGTCCCACTCTTTTGGAGGCACCATTGGTGTGTCTTCCTGAGAAGTTACTCCAAGAAGAAATATCTCACAGTTCCTCATGGGAATGAACACTAACTGCAATCTACAGTTAAACTCAGGCTTTTGTTTTCAAGCAAGTCATGTTTGTTATGCTGGATTGCAGCTATTATTTTAGAAATCTAACTATGCACTTGAGAGTAGTTAAGTCTCCAGTAGGTTTCATTCCTAAATTTGCTTTTATTGTAGTTCAGAATGTTGTTGGCTCATTACCCCAATTCCAAATTGACATATAGGCGGTGCCTTTCTTGAAGTTTAAGTGGAACCATCTGCCATTAGCCCTCTATTTATTTAGCTGCAGTGGGTTACTTTGGAGCCAAGTAACCTATAGAGAGCAGCATAGCTGAGCACAGGCAGTGCCCAAGGAGCCCCTTCCAGGAATGCAGCTCTCCCTGGGATTAGGTGAGGGACTCTCACAGCTTGCACATGATCTTGGTAGGAGCAGCTCCAAGTGTCTGTGCAGGTGTATACTCACCAGCAATACTGGTGGCCTCAGCAGCAGCACAAATACCAAAAAGGCCTTTGTTCTTCTTAGGATCCCTGTGCAAAACAGCTCCCTACATGTGAAAGTCCTTCCATCATTCACTCTCTTTAAAAACTGGGGGTTGGTGTCTGTGCTCGAGGCCAAAACAAAAGTGAGAGACCTGATGAGAAAGCCTCTGGTGAAGTCTAAAGCTCATTTCTTGGAATTAGCAGCTGTGACAGAGAGAGTTTTGGATTTTTTACAGATATTCTGGGTAGAACCTTAGTCTGATGTAGCCCAGTGGGGCTTGTCTGCAGTCTGCCTTTGAGAAAGCTGTCTGTGTGCCTGACCCTTGATAACCTCTGTGCTTTTGGCTTCTTGAGGAGCTCTCTTCTCCCAGGGGTTGCTTTCTGTCATGAAATCCAACAGCAGAGTAATCTCCCAAAGGCAGAAATGGAATGGCAACCCCAGCAGAGTCCATGTGCTCTGTTGTGTTGGCCAACTTCTGATTTGTGACCAGTTCCATCAGCTTTCCTTCTTGTCATCCATCACCATACTGATGAAACAGACTTCAAAAGTGCTCTGAAATAATACAGGTTCTAATTAAAAAGGTGGAAAACAAATCTAGTGGTAAGGCTTTTTGATCAAAACTGGAGCAATTTCTGCCATCGAGCAGCATGATTATTTGCATGCAGCTACAAAGAACCTCCTTTCAAGTGACAGCCATGTGCAGGCAAGTCACAGATGTCCCAGGCTAGTAGCAAACTGTCTGTGAAAAATCTGTAAGGCAAACAGAACCCACACAGGCTGAGGAGGAAAATAAAAACAAAAGCTCTTTGGGAAGTGACAATGGTCTGTAAGTTCCCATGTCTTAGGGTTGAATAAATAAAGTCTTCAACTTCCTCTGCCTTTCAGGGTCAAGCAAACAAAAGATGCTGTTTCCTTTTTTCAGAACAAGAAACAGAATTGGTAGTCAGTCATTGGGGAAGGTCTAAAACAATACATATCTGACTGAACAGCAACTGCCTTCCCTGAAGGTTGTGCTTGGCATTTTGGGAGGCCTCTCTCTCTGTTTGGATAACTCCAGAAGAGTTTCCAGGAGGGTGATGGTCCCTGCTATCCGTAGCTATTGTCCTTCACTGTTCTCCCTGTGGTGGTGCCCGTGGCTCCCTGTCACAGCTGCTGTCCTGGGCACCAGGCTGGGAAGCTCGTGCCACTCTGCCAGGTGTACAGGACACATCTCTTGCCTGCACAAGCATGAGCTGTAGAGATACTTCCCTCAGTGTTTCTGCTTTTTGCTGCATTTAGCAGAAAGTGCTGACAAGTCAGCACAGCCTTCAAGCTGCAGTGTGTGATCAGGAAGCTCTGGAAGTTGTGTAGGTGGGATTAGAACGTGGATGGGAGATGAAAGCAGGGTGACTGCTGAGGTTTTTTGGGAAAGTCACTGAGAGTCCATCAAGTTCTCTAAACAGGATGTAGGGAAATACATCTGAGAACGTCTCCAGTGCTGTCATTCCAGTTTTCAAACTGCCATTCTTTTGTTTCTTGAGCTGCCAGTTGAGGAATAAAAGTAGTTTGGTGAAGTAGGGAAGAACCAGAGCCATGGTCAGACCTCAGTGCAGCAGCTGATGCCTGAGCCTGGGCTGGGACAGAGGAGAGCCTGCAGAGTCCTGTGTGCAGCCATGGACAGGCAGCATGTCCTGTGGTTCTCCTGGCTTTTGGAGGATTTGCCAATGTCAGACTTGCACTTGTGCTCCTGTGCTCATGGAGAGCTGTGCTGCAGGGGTCAGGATTGAAATGATGGCAGAACATTGTTTAATGAGGAGTTTTAACAACAGATTTTAGTAATCATGTAAGATGCTGCTATTTGCCTCTCTGGTCTCAAAGCCATGTGGAAGTGCAGCTTGTCAAAATAAAATATTCCCTCAAACTTTGCTACATTTCTTTGAATCAGAATTGATCATTGCCTAGATTAAACCTTACACAGAAGTTTTCAACAGCTTTTGTTACTTTTGAAAGACTGCACTCCCCAGCCATGTTTGTTAATATGTTGTCTTTGATAGAAGGGAGGAGATTGAATTATTCAAAAAAGTATGAAAGAAATAATTCAAGAATCTGTGCACAAAAGTAATGGAATCTGTGTCACTTGAGTTCATGTTTATTTATTTAGACAGGAAACGATCAAGAAATGAAATCATGAAGGCTTATTCCCTAATGACTTTTCATAACGAGCTGTTTACCTAAATTGCTAAATGAGTAATCTATTTTTATGCATTCAAAATAACAGGAAGGTTATTTCAGATGATCTTCAGTGCCTTTTGCCCCTTAATTAATACAGAGAAGAGTAACTCTTGGGTTTTGCTGGAGCAGGCAGGGCAACTGCTGCAGATGGCATTTTGCTGGGAATGTGCTGTTCATCAAGGGGGCAGATAATTAGTCATAAATTAATTGGGCTTCATACTTAGTATTTCCAGTGCCAGTGTTGAGTTATTCCAGCGGGTTGGCTTTCCCACAGGAATGACACACTTGTGTCAAATTCAGGATTATATAAATTCAGGATTAAAATTCAGGATTATATAATCCCTCTCGGTGTGAAGTTATAGGTGGCAAACAGTTTTATGTTTGTGATACACAGGCCAACTCTGGTAGCTCTTTATTTCTGCAGTGATCTGAAGCATAATTATCCATAATGAGCTCACCCCATAAAAACACAAAAATCTGCAACAGAGCTGGTAGAGGAGGTTCATGTTTATGTCTTGAGGACATCACTGGAGCACAGCTAGGGACTGGTGAGAGCACAGCCCTGAGAGGGCCTGTTGGAGTGTTTGGGTCAGTCTCTAAGGAGACTCCTGCCAGCAGGGCTGGGAGGCTTTTCCCTGCTCCTCATCCTGGCTCTGTGCTCCACTTCCTCACCTCTTCACACAGCCCACCCCATCCCTGGTGCTTCCTGCTCTGCTTCCTGGGCATCCTCTGGCCTTGGAAAGTGTTTGAAAAGCACATGCTGAGCTCCTGAAGGACATTTTTGCTCATTCCCCACTTCATTAAGTAAATCACCTCCCTGCATGCTGCCTGAGCCTGCAGCAGCTCCAGAGGAAGAGGCTGTGCCACATCCCCGTCCAGCACAGACACCCTCTGGATGGATGTGGCTGGAGAAGTGACTGCCAGCCCCAGCTGCCCCTGTCTGTGGGGAAGGAGGAGCCCTGTTTGAGAGCATTAAAGCTGTAAATCTGCTGTTGCTGTAGTGGGAGACAGAAATGTTTGCAGTGTGTCTTTATTAGCACGCTGCATTCAGACAGCACTTTCATCATTCTCTGACACAGGCACTGAATCACAGAGGCTCCTGTGGAGGAGGGTGCTCACCCCACACACACAGAAGATGCTGTTAAAAATACTCTTCTGTGATCAAGAGCTGATTGCAGTGTCTAAATAAATGAAGTAGCTTTATGTGTCCAGGTGGAAAATTCGGCTCACTCTGGATGCTGTCCAACCCATAAAGACATTTCAGCTGTAAAGGAATACAGGCTCTCAGCAGCCTTCAGTCTTAAATCAGTGACACACTTTAACACCAGGGTACAAGTGATACTGGGTGATAGGCAGAGTCCATGTCAATGAAAACATCATGCTGCCTCTTGAAAATAAAAGTTCAGTCGTTAAATTAATTTTATCAGTAAGCCTGCAACTTGAAATGCTGCAGTTCAAAGGTAGGGGCTAAATATAATAGGACTACATGAAAAGAAAAACTAGTGGGGTTAAAATGCTGGCAGATGAAGATTAATTAAAGATTAAAATCTCACTGCAAAAATCTTTAAAAGAACACTAAAAAATCCAATGGGCTTAAGTAACACATTAAAGTCAATTCATAGAAGTAAAAAGATATCTTCTAAACAATGAACATTGTAGCCAAATGAGGGAATAGGGAAAAAAAAGGAGGATAATTTCTGGCAGACTAAATGTCAAACCATAAGATGTTAAGCCAGAAAAAGATACTGAGCAACAGTGTGCCTGAGGCATTAAAAAAATAGTAAAAATATTTTTCAGAGGAAGCCTGCCAGGGAATCTCTAGTGCCTGTGGAGGACCAAGGTGTAAAGGAGCACTTGAAGTCAGCACTGCTGGAGGAAGGAGTAAAGTGTTCTTGTGCTAGTGTTAACCACTGAGGCTCTGTAAGTATCAGGAGAATGACAAATAAGGCAAACTTTTAAGAAATGGCTTCAACCAAAGTGTCAGTTTTGCACCAGTTGGCAGAATCTGTGAGAAGTGAGCGTGTCCTGGGATGTGAACAGCCTGGGAAGAGAGCACAGATTGTGCAGAGGAAAGCCCTACCTTAGTGCCCATCCTTAGTGCTCCCATGGAGGCCCCAGAGGGAGGGAGTGAGGATGAGGATGGTCTCTTCAGCACAGTCACATGCTGGGGGTTCAGTAACCTGGGAAAAGATGGTTCTTTGAGGCTGCTGAAAGGAAGCAAGAGGGAAGGCTCACTGACAGGGTAGTGTCTCTCTAAAAGGTGCAAACAGCTGCTCTCATTTTGCAGTGGAGGGGCTGTTGCAGTGGGCTCACACCCAGCTCTGTGCTGGGGAGGTGCCCTGGCTCCCAGTCCCTGCTGCACTCACAGGCAGCAGTGCCCTGGGCCTGGGACAAGCCCTCCAGCCCTGCTTCTTGAAAGGAGCCTTTACTGGAATGCCTTTCCAGGCTGCTCTCCTGTGTGCAGTTTTATGGCTTGTAAAGTGAGTAGGTCTGGATCTGCAGGCAGTGTGGGAAGTTTGTTTATCCTTTGAGTGCCTCCCAAGTGGGCATGGGATGGTTCTGACTAAGAGCATTGCTCTTCTCCAGCCTCTTGCCTTCACTCCCCAGAGTTTTCTGTGCAGCAGAACTCCTTACCCTTGTCTTTGTTTTCTCTTTGGGTTTTTGCCTCTTGTCATTAGCATTGTCACAGCTGGTTAGGTTTTAAATATGGTCATCCTGCAGCAATGCTGCCCTGCCAACAGCACACATATGCACAGCCAGAGCTGTCAAAAATATCTCTGTTTTTCCGAGAAATACTCCATGAGAGGGAGTTTTAAATGAGGTGCCTGTGAGGGTCAGCACTGGTGAGTCTGATCCTCCCTTCCTGAGGTGACCATTGGCTCCCTCTCCAAAATGAGAGCAGCCACACCAAGTGCACACTGGGCCATCTCCTCAGCAGCTCATGTTCTTCATCTTAGAGGGAAGTGAGGCAGCATGAAAGGAGATTGGACAGGGAGGTGGGAAATCCAGTGGGGAATGGTCCCTGGGAAAAGCCAGCTTTCCTTCCCTCTCCCTGAGACCTCCCAGGGTAGAGCAGGTCCTGCAGAGCCCCAACTGGCACAGGTGGCCACTGACCACATTGCTCACAGGTGCTGCTGACTCTTCCAAAAACCACACTGGTGTAAGCTAAGGGCAGCTGATGCTCCTCACCCACAGCCTCTGGTGGCTCCATTGGTTACTTCAGAGGCCACAGGGAGTGTTCTGGTTTTCCTGCTTCCCTCTCATGCCTGTGTGTATCTCCCTTGGATAACCCCTGACACCACTGCTCCCATGGATTAGGCTTGGAGAGAGACCCTGTCTCCTTGCTGTCAGCTCATGGCTGGTCAGGGTGACTTTGATGGTGTGGGTCCAGTGTTTCTGTGTTCCTGGAGGTGCCTGGCTCACAGTCAGAGGGGTGGTAGGAGACCTGGAGACTGAAATGCCAGGATCTCACCTAGGCTGTGCCCAGGACTGAGGACAGCTGACTTCACAGAGGTGAGACCACTACAACCCTTCTGTTTGGAAGTAGCTCCAAGTGGGGATTTGCTTTTTAAAAGGGAGGTTATTTGGGTCACACTCTAACTTTCTCCCTTGCCTCAAGCAGTCCTGTCCAACGAGCCAATCTGTAAATGTTTTAGCAATCCTGCTGCGCTGCTGCAGCGAGCGTATTTTTAGTCTGCAGCACTGCTTCATTTATATACTTATTTGGTAGTGCATAGCAGCCCTTCAGATGGAAACACTGTCCAGATGTGTGGGTAGTCAGTCAGGGCTTCTCAACAGAGATGAGATGGAAGATTGCAGCAGTGACAGTGTGGAGAGAGCCCCTGAGTTATGTGTGGGGACAGCTGCAGCCCTCCAGCAGTGCCAGAGTGCAGCTGGTGCCTTCAGCTCCTGCAGCTCGGCTTTCTGAGCCCTGCTGCCCCAAACACGAGCTCTGGATTGGGCCAGGGCAGGTTACAGTAAAAACTATTTGGGTGATTCTGTGCTAAATCATTCCTAAAGCTGAACTTTATCATTGGCAGCTTGGCACAAAGCACCCAGGTGCTGGAACACCTTAGTGGCTCTCTGAAGTCTGCCCTGGCTTCTGCTGCTCTGAGAGATGGGCATGCAGAAGGGGCTCCAGTGTAGGTTAATGCTGACACAGAGTGAAAACTTCCTCTTCTGAAGGAGTTGTGGAAAGTCCAGAGTGTGAGTAGGTGTTCAGCAAAGATGGCTTTAATAAGTTGGTGGGTTTGGATCACCTTACCCAGGGATAGTTTGCTGGCTCCTATTTTGACATCAGTTCAACTGCTTCATGGATAGGAGTCACCCTCTGCTCCCCCCACAAGGAGGGGTGATTCTCCAGCCTGGTTGACAAAGACAGGTAGTTAAAGTAAGGATGGGGCAAGTGATTGCCCTCCCTGTACCTTACCAGGAGCAAGGACACATAATCCACATCTATTTGGTTTATAGCACCTTAAATGTGTGCTCAGTGAGCAAAGCACATAAGCCAGGCAGGTTCTGACCATTTGAAAGTGCTCAGAAAGCAGCCAGTAGGTGCATGAGTTATCTGCTTCAAAGGCAGCTGGGGCCTTAGAAAAGGGCCTGAGGACCTCACTGAATGACAGAATATTGGTCCCACAGAGTATTTTTTTGTGATATTGCCCAGAGTGAGGTAAAATTCATAGTTCTGGTAGAATAAGGCTCTGTAAATGTACCTATGGCATGAGTGCTTTTCCATGGAGTTAAACAGTCCAGCCAGCTCAGGTGGTCTTTCAGGGAAGCTCTGTTTCAGTTTCCCTGCAGACACCAGTTGTCACAATGAACATTTGCTGCAGCAAAGCTTTTTGGGGAGATATAAGTAGGAAAGGGTAAATCACCAGAATTACATATTTTTTAAGACAGATAGGGCCAAACAGCCTAATGATATGTGTAAAGTTGAAGTCTGTGGAGACAGCTGACATCACCCTTTGTTATTACTGACTGCAGAACAAAAGTTTCACTGCCTGTCTCCTGCCTTTTTCTGAGAGAGCATCTCCCACAGAAGTAGGTGCTCATTCTCAGACATTTGACCAGCCAGCTGATTGATGGATGTCTTTGCTACTGAGGGAAGAAGGAGGATTTTGGTTTTATGGCCTTTTCAGGCAGCTTTAAAAATCTAGTGTTTCAGATATGAAGACAATCTTCCATCATCCTCAGTAATTTGCAGCAGTAGTTAATGCCCCCAGCCTTCTTTGGTTTTGGTTTGGACTTCATCTTTCATCTGTTGGGTGTTGCAAGCTGATTGTTTTTAGGGGGAGAGCAGCACTGGGAATTAGGTTTCTGCTCCCTAGACCAAGCTCGTGCTGGGAGTTTGGTCCAGCCTGCAGGAGCCAGCAAGGCTCTTTGGGGAAGTGCAGTCAGAGCAGCAATGCTTGGCACAATTACCTTTGCTATTAATTTGAAAGAGTCAATCATCTGAGGCATGGCTTTTAAACCTGTTAACAAATAATTAACTGCAGCACAGGCTCTTGGCCCAGCAAGGATGGCTTCTTAAGCCTGAGTCTGCACTGTGTGAGAAACTGTATGTTCTGAACTTCAAAGAGGAGCAATAAATCTATTTATAAATCCAGACACCTCTACAGGAGATCCCTTCCTGTGTTTTCACTTACGTAATCCCAGCAAACATCAGGCCCAGGTAATTCAGACATAAACTCTGGGAATCACTGTGTCAGGGCTGCTCTGACACACACTGACCCCTCCAGGGATCAGCCACACGCAGCTGGTGAGCTCAGGGCTGGGCACAGCCCCTCTGGAAACCCACCCTGTGCCCCACTGGTGCCTCCAGGTGTTGGTACTGCACGGGAGGGGAAGGAGAGGAAGCCTGACAAGGCTGGGTTTGAAGGATCTGACACCAGGCAAAATCATTTGCTTGTTCTGGGAATCTGATCAGACCATGGAGTCTGGTGGAGAACCCACAGCTCCAGGTGCAGCAGTCATGAGCTCACAGAAAGGCAGGCCAGAGGGACCAGGAGTGGATGCAAGTGTCTGTGGAGCTCTGGTACCCAAGGGCTTGATGGGCAGCTGCTCCTCCAGCCTTGCCTTAAAAACTCTTCATCATGGAGATCCTCTCATCTCCCCGAGGTGTTTTCATCCAGGGTTTGTATTTCATTATCCTTAGAAACTCGGGCAAAGTTAAATATGTTTCTCTTGCAGTGGAGCTGTTGTTTCTAGTCCTGTCATTCTGCTGGCTTACCCACAGTGATCCTCTGCAGTCCTCAAGGTTTTTCTGTAGCACTTCTGCCCAGCCCCGTTTTTACTCATGTTTTCCAACTCTGGCCATGGTTGAAATGCCTTCTGAAGATTTTGGACAGCTTCTCTCTTTTATCAAAACTGCAGTCTCATCCAATCTAGCCCCACTCCAAGGTGGTTGGAATCTGCCCAGTTTAGCATCTTCCAGAAATCTTCCAAGTATGCTGTCTATTTCTCATCCAGATCCTGAAGCAGTTTAATTGCCTGCAGCTCAGGATGGAGTGTGGAATCATTTTTTACAATGATAGTGAGCCACTCTTCCCAAGCAGGGGATTGTGCCAGCTGCACTCAGGTCACGTTTGCCTGCTGTTGTGCTGAGACCATCCCATGGGTGTTCCAGAGCTCCAGCCCCTCCCTGGGCTGGGGCTGCCACACTCCAGAGCCCTCCTTACCACCAAGCTGGTCCAGGGGCCTGGCAGCAGCACCAAGCAGTCTTTGGGGAGCATGCCACCTCCTCTTCTAGGTGTGTTTGGAGCTAATGCTAATGAGAAAAGCTGCTGGAAATGCCTGTGGTGGGCATTGAGCCATTCCCACTGCTGCCCTCACCCCTGTGACATCAAAGCCTTTGCAGAGGCTTTCTGCAGCAGTTCAGTGCCTTCACCCCAGAAAGGGAAAGAACCAGATGCCAGCTTCAAACCTGCCCTTACCTCCTGGGCTGGCTCACAGGCCCAGGGCAGGATTTGGGTACTCCTGTGAATGTCACTGTGGGGGATGTGCATCCCCTGTGTGCCTGCTGGCCAGAAAGGCTCATCCTGAGCCTCCTCCCAGCTCTGTCTGCTGTGGTGGGCTCAGAACACACAGCCCCTCTTGCCATGGGGTAGCAGAGCTGTGGCTCCCTTGATCCTGGCAGACTTTGCTGGGAAGGAGCTGTGTCAGCACAGGGGGAGCAGGATCCCAGCTGGCCAGAATGGGCTGGGCTGGTTCCCCAGTGCCACCCACACAGCTCAGCTCCCTGCCTTGCCTGGACAGCCCTTGGGATTGCTCTTCTCTGTCTTGTGCAGTGCCCAGCCCTTAATGACAGCCCTCTGTGCTGGCTGCTGTGGGTAGCCAGGGAAGCTCTGCTTTACCAGAACATTTTCCTGGCCCTGGCCTCCATCCCATCCCACTCACCCACTTGTGGCTTTGGAGCACTGTTTTCACACAGCTGGGGTCCTGTCAACTGCAGCATGAGAGCTGAGGAGCTGTTTCCAGCTTGCTGGGTCACAGGGAGCCCGTCTGTGTCCCTTTGCTGGCTCCAGGCTCTGTGCCCCTCGTGCCCCTCTGCTGCCCTGCCCAGCCCCCTGTCCTGAGCTGCTCCTGAGCCTGTGGGGTGGGAGCCAAGAGCACATCCCGAGGCAGGAAGGGTGACCTGCAGGGATGGCCTCTGGAAGGGTCCCAGCTGGCACCTGATGGCATGGCAGGGCTTTAGCAGCACTGCAGCACCCAGGAGGGCTCAGGGGCTGCTCAGGGGCTTGGGTCAGTGGCACAGGGACCTGCACAGCTGCTCCTGGCTTCAGGCTCTCAGTGGCACATACAGAGCCTTTTCTATTTCATTTCTTGCAGGTGGGAGCTGTGATTTCCCTTGCAGGCTCTCAGCCCCCTTAGCAAGGGTTTGCTCCTGCTTTTCATTACTGTACCAGACACAGTTGATCTGATGGCTTCTACAGGTGGTGTGGGGTGCAAGAGGGTCCGGCCATGCTTGTCAGCTGTCATCCAGAGTCAGAGTTAATCCAGGAAAACAGTAAAAATTAGTAATGTATATTGCATTCCTGCAGTCCATACGCTTTCCATTAGGTGATCCTCCATCCTCCTCAGCACAGAAAGGAAACCCTGCCAGTGGCAGCCTTCTGACTCTGAGAGGATTGGTCGTGCCTGGAAACCCGATCCGGGCTCTTGCATTCCTGGGCACACTGTCTGTGCAGGAATAGTCTCCCACCTTTCAATGCAGGCAGCAGATGCTAGCCATGTGCACAGCCTGTAAGCCCAGCAGCTCCTGTGGCAGCAGATGGGGCCTGGGGCTGCACTGGGGTGCTGGTCAGGCTCTTGCTGTGTCCAGGGCTCTGCCAGGCCTTGCCCAGCATCACCACATCACTCAAGTGCAACAGCCAGGTCAGGGTGGGAATGAGGCACAGTTAATTCTTTTGAGAGATCACATTTTAGCTTTTTTTAATTAATAAACTGGTGAAGAAATTCCTCAAGATCCTCAGTGTCAGGAGGGTTACAGAAAGTGAAACATTCAGCTTTCTTAAATAAACCTTATCCTCAATCACTCCCATGCTTCAGTGGCTCAAGAACAACAGTTCTGTAATAAATGTTACGCAGTGCAAACTCCATCAGTAATTATGTACAGATGAAGAAGGGGAAATAAAAGACATTAGTTTCTAGGTGTGACTGCACATGCTAAGTGTGCTCTGGGCTCTTTGAGGTGTCACGAGCAGCCTGGGGCTCTGCTGTGTGAGATGAAGCTCCACGTGTGCAGCTGCAGAAAGTGAGCTCCCTCACTGCAGCTCCTGCTCCAGACTGAAAAAGTCTCAAAGCTCTGCTTTCAGTGCTGTTGCATGCCTTGCTTGCAGGGCTAGCTCTGACCTGTTATTTTTTATCCTTCCTTGTGCAGAGAATGTGATCAACGGGCAGGACTACGAGGTGATGATGCAGATAGACTGCGAGGTGATGGACACCAGGATCCTGCACATCAAGAGCTCCTCTGTCCCTCCCTACCTGCGGGAGCAGCGCAGGAATCACAGCCACCCCCTGTACAGCTCGTCCCCCTCGGTCCCAGAGACTCCCCACGCCCTGAGGGCCATTGTCAAGTCCCTGCAGTGACACACAGGCAGCACCCGGCCTGCAGCAGGTCCTGCTGCCAGCCTGAGCCCTTCCCTGGCAGCTCCTGGGCACAGCAGGGACAGTCCCCTCGAGCCCACCTTACCCAGAGGTCCCGTCCTGCCCAGGATTGTGCAGCTCAGCTGGCTCCTGGCCAGGGACAGTCCTGGGGACCCCACGCAGCGTGGGGGACAGGGGCCATCCCTGCCACTTCTGCACTGTCCACAGCTGGGGTTGTTCTGTGTTTTTGTCCCTGCTGGGCTGCCAGAGGTGGGCTGATGAGCCAGAGACGTGGCAGCAGACACCCACACTTGGGTGCCTGGGCAGCAGGAGGAGGCCAGCTGTGTCCAGCTGTTGTGTCCAGCTCCCAGCTGCAGGTGATGGGCCTGACCAGGCAGCCCCACTCCTCACCTTCCCTGCCCAAATCCTGCCTGCACAGCCTCCCCTGCAGCAGTGGTGGGGCAGCCCAGTCCCCAGGAGGGGGCTGGGACCCCCATCACCCCTAAAGCACTACAAGCAGAGCAGCCCCAGTGCCCCAGGGCTGGGCTGCCCACCAGGCCCACACCTGCCTGGCTCTCCAGGGTCCTGCTGCTGCCTTCCCCAGCCCACAGGGCTGCACAAAAGGCTTGGCCCAAAGGAAGTGATTTCATGCAGCAGATGCATTTGTAAAGTTTGGGGTTTTTTGAGTTTGTTGTTTTGTTTTCTTCCTGGTTTTTGTTTGCGTGGGTTTTTTTGTGTGTGCTATTTAATACTTTTCACTGCTTACAACAGCCTGGGGAGCAGCACTGGGCCCTGCTGGGGCAGAGGGGCTGCTTCAGTTCTGTGAGACACAGCCACAGCACCTTCTCTGAAGCCACACACAGGGCACACACAGCCAGACCCACACACAGGTCCCACACAGCCAGTCCCACACACCCTTCTGCCCTTCCAGCACTGCCAGCACTGTGGAAGGCTCCAACTACCCCAAGCACTGGCTGAGCCAACTGCTGCCATTGCAGAGTGTCTGTGGAGCTCTGCCTCTGATCCCACATCTCTCAGCTGAGCCCCAGCCCCCAGGAGCAGCAGCACACCGGGGCTCAGCAGAGCATCAGCCTTGCACAATGACTTCAGCATGTCATTACATTATTTTTTCTCCCCTGTGCAGTTCACACAGAAGATGATGAGCTTCAGCTTGCCAGCCAGCTGCCTTTCCTTCACGGTCTGAGCTTTAACTGGCTGTGTGGGGTTTTTAATTATTAATTAGTAGTGTTGGTGGTGGTGTGTGTGTGTGTGTGTGGCTGTTAGGAGATAAACGTGGATGCTGCAGCAAGACAGCTGCAGGGGCAGTGAGGAGGAGGATGAGGGGCAGTGAGGAGGAGGATGATGAGGGGCAGCACACCCCTGTGGAGCATGTACCTTGCAGCAGCACCAAGAGCTGTGCCCTTTGCCACGTCCCCGTTCCCCTGCTGAGAAGGAGCGGGGCTGGGCCGGGGCTTGGCTCTGCTCACACCAGTTCATTTTCCTGGCCCAGCCCCACCTGACTGCAGGCCAGCTCACAACAGGCAGGATAAAAACCCCAGCAGTGCCCCAGGCAGAGGCACACAGCTCCCTGCAGCTGTGGGCAGGGGCTGCTGGCTGCTCTGGGGGCATTTGCTGCCAGGGAGATGGGGAGGCCACTGGGCTGGTGGCTGGGCTTGGCACCTTGGCAAGGGCTGGGGGGCTCAGGACTGCTGCAGCAGCACCCCTGGGCTCTGCTGGTGGAGAGCATCTCTCATCCTGTGTAATTCTGTCCTCTGTGTCCCTAGTACTGAAGGCAATAAAATCCTTCTTTTATTTATTACTAATAACTTTATTATTGTACTTGTTAATACCGTTTTCCTTGGGCAAATTACTGGAACACCTGTGGTGTGGCTCTGCTTGGCAGTGTTGGCACTGCCCATGGCACATCCACCCTGTCCCACTCCTGCTGCTGGAGAGGGGGTACCCCACATGGCCATGTCCCCCTGCCCCAGTAGTGCCAGTCCCAGGCATCCTAAAGCCCTCTGGGGTTTGTCCCCACCTGGTGTGGAAGCTGGCTCTCCCCAAGCCAACCAAAACCCACCCAAAACAGCGTTTCATGCACTCAGAGGGTGAGCCAGAGGCAAAGAAAGCCCCGAACAGCTGCGAAGGTACTGGATCCTTTATTACTGACAGCAGGTAAATACAAGATGCTGCTGGGCAGGAGGGCAAGGGCTGTGCCTCTCTGAGGGATCCTGATGGTCCAGGAGCAGGGTGGGTGTAGGAGATGGAGCAGCACAGGGAAGGCTCTGCCAGCCCCTGCCCAGGCTGCCCAGCGCCCAGCAGATGCCGAGGGGGACTACTTTGGGTTACAAAATGAACAAACAAAAGCCATCTACACGTATTTACAGCACGCCCCTCCTGAGTCAGGGCTCGGGGTGCGCCCGGCCCCCGGAGCAGAGAGCAGAGGGGACAGTCCTGGGTGTCAGTACCAGCACCAGGGAGCTGGAGCTGGGCTCGCAGCCCCGTTGTACAGCAGGGTCTCCCTGCTGGCTGTCAGCTGGGAAGGTGGTCCTGAGAGACGGGACATTGCCGTGGGACGTGCAGCTCCTCCACCAGGACAGGCAGCAGCCCCGCTGCGACCCGGTGTGTGCAGCCTTGCACTGCTGCAGGGTGGCTTGCTGATCATCTTGAGCTGAAAACACCATCAGGAGGACCCTGCCTGGGCAGGAGAGCCGGGCCTGCCCTTCCAAAGGAGAACCTCCTTCCCCTGGGAAGGAAAATCAAAAGCGAGGATACAGCAAAGGCGAAGGGGGTGGTTCTGGCCTGGGGATCGATCTACAATCCGCCATAAAAAACCAGCTCGAAACAAAACCCATCATTTACTCTTCGATTTGTACAAAATAACAATAATAACAATAAAAATAATAATAAAAGGTGCTGGTGGCCCCTGGCTTGCAGTGCCCCACTGTGGTGGGGGGGTCTCAGTAGGCAAAGATGACGTGGTAGGTGACTTGGTGGCCATTGTCCCAGGCGTAGAGCAGGCGGTCCTTGGGGTTATAGTCTATCTGCGTGGTGTAGGCGTACTCGTTCTCAAAGAGCAGCCTGGGGATGATCTGCGTGTTGGTGTGCGTGTCGAAGGCGTAGGAGATGTTGGCGTTCCTCTTGTTGTAGCTGTCCACGGCGTACAGCACCCCGCAGATGACGAAGCAGTTCCCGTAGAAGTTCTTGCGCAGCCCCGTCCTCCACGTGGTCTCCTTCTGCGTGCTGAGGTCGGCGGCGTTCAGCTTGCTCAGCACGATCACCTCCTGGCTGGAGCCCTCGTAGCTGATGGCCGGGTAGATGACCCACAGCCCGTTCTCGTCCACGGCGAAGTCCACGTCCGAGTGGCCGCGCCAGCGCCAGGGGGTGGCCTCCTCGTAGGCCACGTCGTGCAGCATGGCCCAGGCGGCCACGTAGCGCTGCCTCAGGTCGTACTTGATGATGTTGCGCGTGAAGGCGCGGTTGTAGTAGAAGGAGCCGTTGTAGACCACGTGTCCTGTCCCGATCCAGCTGTAGGGCAGCTTGTAGGAGTTGCTCCAGCGACCTGCAGGGCGGGCACAGCTGGCTGTGAGACTCCCCCTCTGCCCCCAGCTCTGCCTGCCCGCCCTGTGTTGGGTTGATGTGGCCAGCAAAGTGCATTCTGTCCCCATCTGTTGAGCCAGGTGGGGCAGTGACCCTGATCTCCTGGCACATATTATCTGCTAATGGGCCATCTTTAAACCAGCTGGGGCAATCATCTTTATCTTTCCCACAGCCCATCCTCCCTCCAGGAAGATATCATCTGCTGCTGGCCCATTCAGTCCCACTGCATGACTGATAAAATTCCATCATCCCACTGGGAGATGCTCCAGCCAGGGGAGCAGCCAAGCCTTTCCTACCCAGATAAAAACTGACATTTTGGACACCAAGGGACCTTCTTTCCACTGCATTCCAGAGGAAAGCCAGACCTTTCCACATCATCCCTGCACCTTCAGAGGAAACTGCACCTTCTCCAGGAGCACTGCTCCAGCTGAACCACATCTGCCACTGCAGGAGGATGCAGCCACCATTGAATGGGACTGTGCCAACACCCTGACTGACTGACGGGTGTCAGCTTGGATTCTGACTCTGGCAGTGTTTGGGATTGTTCTTTGTAATACTGTATTTCTATTTTAACTTTCCTAGTAAAGAACTGTTATTCCTAATTCCCATATCTTTGCCTGAGAGCCCCTTAATTTCGAAATTATAATAATAATTTGGAGGGAGGGGTTTTACATTCTCCATTTCAAAGAGAAGTTTCTGCCTTTATTGGCAGACACCTGTCCTTCAATCCAGGACACTCCCTCTCTGGCCACCTGCCCTGGGCTCTGTACCCCCACACCCGAGACTGCAGATCATCCCCCCACCCACCCATCCCCAGGAGTGAGGATGGACCAGCTGAGTGGTGGCTAGAGTGGAACCAGGGGTGCACACCCACCTTGCTTGAAGTTGTCAAGGTTCCTGAACTCCACCAGGGTGTTCCCATAGTAGTAATTGGTGACGTAGATCCGCTCCTCCCGGGCCAGGGGATCCTTCATCCAGGCTCCCTCGTTGCGCCCGTAGGTGTTCTGCGTGGTGGGCCCCGAGATGGTGGACAGCGTGTCCTTGCAGCGCCCTGCGTGGGCAGGAAAGGCTCCTGAGGCCAGAGGCAGGGTGGCCACACTGTCCCTGCAGGCATCAGCCCCCTCCAGCCCCTGGCAGGTCCCCCAGCCACCTCGGCCCTGGTGCAGCAGGGTGCCCAGACCCCACAAACATCTCCCCCCAGCCTCAGGTCCTGCTTCTTTTTGCTCTGCCCAGCCCAGCCCCAAAAGGTGGGAGTGAACTACAGCATGTTCCAGAGTTAATCATTAAACTGGCACCCCTCCAAAGCTCTGTCAGCTCGCTGTGACACCCCTCACTGTGACCTAACCCAGTGTGCTGTGCTTAGCAGGACACCCTGCGGGCAGGAGCCAGCCCCCTGTGACAGCTGGAGGGGTGCAGGACCCGCAGGCACTCACCAATGATGTTCCTGATGTCCTCCTCCTCCAGGCCCTCCTTTGGGGTGGCAGGGCTGGCCGGGCTGATGGGCGTCGGGGGGGTGTTCGCCTGCAGCCAGGCTCCTGGGCTGCCCTCCATGTCACCCCAGCCCCCAGCAGGGGTGGCCGTGGCCAAGTCCTCTGTGGCTGTGGCCACCACCGTGCTGGCCCAGGCTGTGGGCAGCAGTGGGGTGCCCTCCTGAGCCAGCCCAGCCGGGGCAGTCACAGCCTCTGGGTCAGGGATCAGCCGGCGGGCGGTGCTGGGCTGCGGCGTGGCAGGGGACAGGGACACCGGGGTGGTCACAGCAGCTGGCACCGTGCTGGGAGTGCTGCCAGGGGTGGGTGGCCACCCCACCGGGGAGGGCTTCCTCAGGGGCTCGCCTGCCCTGCTGCTGGGCCTCAGGAGCTGGTCCTCTATCAGCAGGTCCACCGTGTTGTCCCCGCTGAACAGCTCGTCTGCTGCCAGGCACAAACTGGGGTCAGCCAGGGCAGCCAGGCCACCACAGCCCCTCCAGCTGCTCCCTGCCCACCTCTGCAGCCTGCCTGAACCAAACCCACTGTCCTGGGTTGAAATACAGGACATGGCCAGAAATGTGCATTCTGTCCCATCTGTTGAGCCAGGTGGGGCAGTGACCCTGATCTCCTGGCACATATTATCTGCTCATGGGCCAGCTTTAAACCAGCTGGGGCAATCATCTTTATCTTTCCCACAGCCCATCCTCCCTCCAGGAAGATATCTCCTGTTAATGGCCCATTCAGTCCCACTGCATGGCTGATAAAATTCCATCATCCCACTGGGAGATGCTCCAGCCAAGCCTTTCCTACCCAGATAAAAACTGAGATTTTGGACACCAAGGGACCTTCTTTCCACTGCATTCCAGAGGAAAGCCAGACTTTTCCACATCATCCCTGCACCTTCAGAGGAAAACTGCACCTTCTCCAGGAGCACTGCTCCAGCTGAACCACATCTGCCCCTGCAGGAGGATGCAGCCACCATTGAATGGGACTGTGCCAACACCCTGACTGACTGACGGGTGTCAGCTTGGATTCTGACTCTGGCAGGGTTTGGGATTGTTCTTTGTAATACTGTATTTCTATTTTAATTTTCCTAGTAAAGAACTGTTATTCCTAATTTCCATATCTTTGCCTGAGAGCCCCTCAATTTCAAAATTATAATAATAATTTGGAGGGAGGGGTTTACATTCTCCATTTCAAAGAGAAGCTCCTGCCTTTATTGGCAGACACCTGTCCTTCAAACCAGGACACCCACCTGTGTCCCCTCCCATGGGACAGTGCCCATGCCTGTGCCATCCAGCACTCAGGCCAGGCAGAGCTGATGGAGATCCATTCTGCCCTCACTCCCAGAGACTGGGCAGGATGGAGACCCAGCTGCACTCCCACCCAGACCCACTCACCCAACCCTTGCTCCTGAGCCAGCCTGCACAGAGAGGCCATTGTCCCTGTGCCCTGCTGCTCCCTGTGGCTCTGCCCCTGCTCCCAGCTCTGAGCTGCCTCCCACCACAGCAAACACTGCACAACCACTTGTGCAGATCTGTCTGTGGCAGGCAGATCTGAAACACGAGCACATTTCATACACCTCCATTTCCTTCTGGAAAGGTGTCAGTGCTGTTGCACCAAGGCAGCGAGCTGTTTCCTTAGCTGATTTTCCATGGAATGACAATGCCACATGCCCCACAAACACAGCTCAAAGGCTGCACAGCGTGAGGTGCCAGCTGTCCCACCTCCCCCTGCTGCTCCCACAGCTCTGCCCACACATTCCCAGGGGATGAGGCACTGGCTGTGCTGCGGGATGCAGCCTCATCCCTCCGAGCAGGGCTGCATACCCAACTCACGTGTCTCCTCGATGTCATTCTCTGACTCAGGGGCCTGGGCTTTGTAGTAGGTGACCCCCCTGACGATGGTGGGCTTGGAAGGAGGCCGGCTCCTCACCCCCAGCTTCCTCTGCAAGAGCTGCTCTGGCTTCTTGTCCTCCTGGGAGAGCTGCAGCTCCGGCAGGGATTCCACCGAGTTGATCTGCTGGGAGATGGTTTCATCCTTCAGGAATCTTTCTTCGTATTTTCCCTGGAAGAGACACGGGAGGTTGTCACCAGAGGGGCCAGAAATGGCAGGTTTTGGGCACAGGGCAGGTCAGGCTGCACAGCCCCACGCTGGGCAGGGGGATTTGAGCTCCCTCCTTGCTCAGGGTCCCCCTCAGTGCATTGTGCCATGGGAATCCCTCCAGGAGACAGCAGGGTGGCAGACCAGCAGTGCTGCCAGACCTGCAGCTGTGGGAGCTGTGGGATGCAGGGCAGGCAGGAGGAGCAGGGACACTGCCTGGCATGCCAGGGGCTGCTTCAGCAGAGTGTGCAGAGTGTGCACTGAGCGCTCACAGGGGTGAGGGCACCTTCCCAGCACGAGTGGGACCCTCCCAGGCAGGAGCAGGAACCCCCCGGGACAGGGACCAGCTGCCACAGCTCAGGCCTGAAGGATTTCATCTCATTAAAGGGAATGGGAAAGCCAGCCCGAGGGTTGAAGCCGTGCCCATTTGGCTGAGAGGATGGGCCCTGCTGCAATTAGCAGGCAGCAAAGGGGAATATTGGGAAATGAGGTCACTCGGGGTAATAAAAGCCCCACGCTCTGCTCCCCTGCCTGGCCAGGGCTGGCTCCTCTCCAGCAGGCAGCAGCTGCTCAGCCCAGGGTGGGGAGCAGGGAGTGGGGCAGGGCAGGGCACCCCTGCCTGGGCACAGCTCTGAGCAGCACAGCTGGGACCACTTCCCAGTGCCATTTCCCAGAGCCATTTCCCAATGCCATTTCCCATTTCCATTTCCCAATGCCATCTCCCATTTCCATTTCCCAATGCCATTTCCCAATGCCATTTCCCATTTCCATTTCCTAGTACCATTTCCCAGGGACATTTCCCAATACCATTTCCCCAATGCCACTTCCCATTTCCATTTCCCAGGGACATTTCCCAATGCCATTTCCCCAATGCCATTTCCCATTTCCCCAATGCCATTTTCCAATGCCATTTTCCAGGGCCATTTCCTAATGCCATTTCCCATTTCCATTTCCTAGTACCATTTCCTAGTACCATTTCCCAGGGCCGTTTCCCAATGTAATTTCCTAATGCCATTTCCCATTTCCATTTCCCATGGCTATTTCCCATTTCCATTTCCCATTTCCATTTCCCATTTCCCAGTGCCATTTCCCAGTGCCATTTCCCAGTGCCATTTCCCATTTCCATTTCCCAGGGCCATTTCCCATTTCCATTTCCCAGGCCCATTTCCCCAATGCCATTTCCCCAATGCCATTTCCCATTGCCATTTCCCAGGCCCATTTCCCAATTCCACTTCCCAGGGCCATTTCCCAGGACCACTTCCCAGTGCCATTTCCCAATGCCATTTCCCAGTGCCATTTCCCATTTCCATTTCCCAATGCCATTTCCCAATGCCATTTCCCAGTGCCACTTCCCAGTGCCATTTCCCCAATGCCATTTCCCATTTCCATTTCCCCCAATGCCATTTCCCAGTGCCATTTCCCAGGCCCATTTCCATTTCCCATTTCCATTTCCCATTTCCATTTTCCATTTCCCATTTCCATTTTCCATTTCCATTTCCCATGCCATTTCCTGGTGGTGCAGGGGTAATTGCCTGGCAGGGAGGTGACAGGCTGTCCCTGCAGCGAGCCCCAAGCCCTCTAATCAAAGGCTGTGCTTCCCAGCTGGCCCCACAATGACATCAGCTTTCCCAGCAGCTCAGCCACTGCTGACCCCAACCCAAGAGCCCCGTGGGAGGGGGGAGCAGCTTCCCTCTGCTTCCAGCATCCCAGCAGCTGGGTGTGCAGACACTGGGTTGGGAGGGAGCACAAGCAGGGTCACTCTGGGCAGGATAAACCACCCCAGGGCTGCCCTGCACCTCTCTGTACCTCTGGGTGGGCGTAGGCAGCCTCAGCATCCCTCTGCAGAGAGCTCTCGATGTCAGCCAGGCTGCTGGGGAGGAGCCTGGAGCAGTTCTCCCTGCCAGGGGCATCCTGCAGGGCATCCTCCCCGCTGGCCCCTGCCCGCTGGCTGTCCTGTGTCAGGTTCCTGGCCATGCCCTAGGAAAGCAGGAGAGGAGACTTTACCCCCCTGACAGCCAGGGATGCCCCAAAGCACAGCCCAGTGCTCTGTGCTGCCATCCTGGGCTCACAGCTGGGCATCCTCCATGAGGCTGGGCACTCCAGCTGCTGAGAAGATGCCCCAGTGGGATCCAGGAAGCCCATCCCTGGTGTGCAGATCCCAGATCCACCCTTTGCAGGTTCCCATGGGGTGGGAGAGTGGCCCTGAGGCTCTTCCAGCCCCACCTTCAGCCACGCTCCCCAGCTCACAGGAGGAAAAGACAAGCTCAAACACTTTAACCCAGCCTGGTGTCCTTGGACTGTGGCAGCAAGCTCATGTTGCACTTTTTGAATCCCACTTTCCTGACCTGGCCACTCAGGGACTGCTCCCCCTGAACACTCTCTGCTCCCACAGAATGAAGGACAGGACAAGAGCCAGTGACCCTCAGAGTGCTGTCCTGTGACCAGCAGGGAGCTGGGGCTGGCTGCAGCTCCTCCAGCAAGCAAAACCCTTCACCCTTCTCATTCCCCCAGCCACAGGCACACCCCATACCCAGGGGATTGTTTCAGGCTCTGCTCATCACTCCTTGGGCTTCTCCAGCTCAAGCAGCAGCTGCTCTGCATAGGTGGCACATCATTCACAGCCCTTCAGCCAGGCTCTGGGGGTGTTACCCTGATCCTTCATCTGCAGTCTGTCCTGCCATTAATTTCTAAACCTCCATCTGTGACCTCAGCACTGCCAGCTGATGTGACAGCTGCGTGCTGAGCACAAAGCAGAGGAACTGCCCCACCAGACAAATCAAGAATCAGGGGTTCCTTCCCTCTGCCAACACCATGGGTCTCAAATACCTTCCTGTGCTGGAAAGAGCTCATGAAACCTTCCAACCTCTGCAAAAGCAGAGGGGTTAACCCCCAGCCCCCTCCATGAATTGAATTCCCAGCCTTTACCCAAGAATCACAAATCCCAGATCAGGCAGGACACTCTGAGGCTGAGTCCAGTGGCTCAGGGACTCTCCAGCAAACGTTTTGCTGCAGCAAGCAGGGGAACAGGGACCTTGTGATGCTCTCCCAGCTCTCAGCACCATCCTCCTCTGGAGAGGATGACTGATTCCAGCAGCCTCGTGCCCTCACTTTTCCCATGTAATGCCTGGCTTCTGACCTGCCTGGGGATAACACTTGCCTCCCCCTGAGCACAGAGGCAGCAGCACAGCCTGGCTGTGATGCTCTGAGGCTGCTCAGCTGCTGCCAGGAGCACGCCTGCCTGGGAGGGCTGTGCTTTGAAGCCGTGCCAGGCTCCAGCCCAGCGTCTCAGCTGCTGTCAGACCCCACGGCTGGGCAGGGTGTGATCTCCTCCACATCCCCTCTGTGGAATTCCCGTGCTAAGCCAGCAGCAGCAGGCATCTCACACCTGCTGCCTGCATCAGCTGGGCTCTGCCCCAAGCAAGGGCAACTCCTCCCAGCCCAGCCTCTCCTGTCTCTCTCCATCCTGCCCAAGTGCCTGCAGGCAGCTTCAGCTGCTTTTACATGATCCTGCAGCCCCCATTCTGGGAAATTAGAGACCCCTGTGAATTCCCTGCTGCTGCACCTCTACAGCTCCATCTCAGGCCAAACCCCTTCATCCCCATAGAGCTTTCTGCCCATCTGCCTCCTGTGATGGGCTGTGAGCAGAGCGACCAGGCTGCAAAGGTCACCCTCTGTGCCCAAAGTGCCACTGCTGGCTCTGAGCCTCCTGCAGAACCTGCTTGCTCAGCAGGGCTGCCTTGGTACTGGAGCAGAGAGCAGTGACACCCCACTGAAATAATGGCAAAGCCAAGTAGTGGCTGAGTGTCCTGGGCTGCAATACAGGATGTGGCCAGCAATGTGTATTCTGTCCCCATCTGCTGAGCCAGGTGGGGCAGTGACCCTGATCTCCTGGCACATATTATCTGCTAATGGGCCAGCTTTAAACCAGCTGGGCAATCATCTTTATCTTTCCCACAGCCCATCCTCCCTCCAGGAAGATATCATCTGCTGCTGGCCCATCCAGTCCCACTGCATGACTGATAAAATTCCATCATCCCACTGGGAGATGCTCCAGCCAGGGGAGCAGCCAAGCCTTTCCTACCCAGATAAAAACTGACATTTTGGACACCAAGGCACCTTCTTTCCACTGCATTCCAGAGGAAAACCAGACCTTTCCACATCATCCCTGCACCTTCAGAGGAAACTGCACCTTCTCCAGGAGCACTGCTCCAGCTGAACCACATCTGCCCCTGCAGGAGGATGCAGCCACCATTGAATGGGACTGTGCCAACACCCTGACTGACTGACGGGTGTCAGCTTGGATTCTGACTCTGGCAGTGTTCTGGGATTGTTCTTTGCAATGCTGTATTTCTATTTTAATTTCCTTAGTAAAGAACTGTTATTCCTAATTCCCATATCTTTGCCTGAGAACCCCTTAATTTCAAATTTATAATAATAATTTGGAGGGAGGGGGTTTACATTCTCCATTTCAAGGAGAAGCTCCTGCCTTTATTGGCAGACACCTGTCCTTCAAACCAGGACACTGAAGAACACACTGAGCCACAGGAAGAGGGTGGGATTGCAAAGGGGAACATTGGTGCTTTGTTATTTTCAGACCTCAAAACCCCTTCTGGGTGAATTTCCACACTTGGAAACCCAGAGCCCTCCAGGCAGTGTGCTCCCCTCAGGTGTCTCACTCCTGCCCCTGGGATGGAGCACTTCCCAAAACACTGCACAAGTGGAATTTTGGCTTTATAAATCACAGCCTCTCAGCTCCTGGCTGGAAGCAAACAGGACTGCTCCACCCCAACAGGAACGTGGAATTACCGTCCCAGATAGAGACCACGGGAGAAAACTCCAGTATTTAATCTGGCAACCTGTCTCTCCATAGCTGAGCACAGCTTAAACTGCAAGCTGTGCTATCCAAAGAAATATTAAACTGTGTGGAAGTGAAAATTATTTCACTGGAAGTCTGCTCCAAAATAAAATGGAAGGTTGAGGGTTCTGCTCTGTTTTAACACAGGCCAAGACGTAACTTGGTCCTTCAGGAATCCGAGCTCTTGGCTCCCCACAGCCCTGCTGAGTGCACCCCAGCACCAGCCTTGAACCTCTCTCCCCCACATCAAACAGCACAAAAGCTCCTGGTTGAGAGCAGCCAGCACACCAGCACACAAGGAAACCTGAGAAGAGGAAAAACTGAACTGCAGGGACTTCTGAGCAAAGGAGATACTGCTCCTTGTGTGGGATCCTGCTCCCAGTCCAGAGGGAGGGACTGGGAGAGCTGGAGAGGGTCAGGCCAGGCTGATGGGGTGGGCATGCACTGGGCACTGTCTGTGCCTTGGGCTGGTTCACACATCCAAGCCTGCTCTGGCTTAGTTTCAGCCAAAAAGTTCATGATCCCTTCTCCCCAGGCGAGGCGGCTCTGAGCGCACCAGGGGCAGGAACTTGGCTGGAGGCAGCTCCCACCCAGGACAGGGACACTGGGGGACAGCAGGACTCACCTCCTCGAGCCTCTCCACCCGACCCACCAGCTTGGTGGTGACTGAGTGCAGCTTCAGAAGGTCCAAGCCATAGAAGGCACTTTCCAGCATCTCGACGATGGAGGAGAGCTGCAAGGCAAGGGCAGAGCGCAGTCAGGCAGCAGCGCTCCTTTCCTTTCAGCCCAAAAGCCAAGGGTGATGCACCCATCTGAGTGCAAGAATTCGGGTTAAACAGCAAGTTTTCCCTTACATAGTCAGAGCACAGCAAGCAGAGCCCCAGGGGTTCAGGAGCACATTTTGGGTGCTGGGGATTAGCAGCACAGCAAGGTAACATGCTGCTCTCTTTGCCAGCTCCAGGCAGGCTCTCCCACAAGCCCAAAGGCTTAAATACTCCAGCAGTGATGTGACTGCCAGCAAAAGAGGCAACAAGAAAGAGGCAGCTCAGTTTGAGATCAGACTCTGAGCTCCTGCCATCCTGTGCTCTTTTTCCTGGAACAAGAAGAAACTTGTTAAAAAGTTTTAAAATGCTCTCAAATTGCAAGAGTGAAAAAATAGAACTTCTGTGCCAGCCTGGCAACAGTTGCCTTTTTGCAGAACAATTTTATCAGAGGGATGCTGCCCTGTCCTGCATTTCACAGACACCCTGTATTTAAGCCAGCCCTGTGCCTGTGTCCTGCCCAGCCCCAGCCCTTGGTCACCATTCCTGGGGACAGCAGGGCCCTTGCTCTGCATTTTGTGCAGTTTCTGGTGCTGGACAGTGCTGAGCATGGCAGGGCTACCAGGAAAGGCTCCTGGGCCACTTCCCCAGGTCCCCTGTGTCCCCACATGTCCAGCATGGAGCTGCAGACTGTACAGCCCCGATGGCTGAGCAGGATTTTCAGCGCACAGGAATTACTGCAGGGTGCTGACATTTTCTCCCAGCAGCCACAAACGGGTCAGCAGAGATCACAAACACGGGAGAATCGCAGGCAGCGCTGCTGGCAGCACTCGGAGTTTCCACCCCGGCCTCCCTGCGGGGCTGACAGCAAAGGAAAGATTTTTTTGGGCCAGATAAAATGGCAGCACGAAGAGACAAGAGCTGTTTTATGGCTGTGCATCCACTTTCCACTGAGAGCTGGATGGAGACGGCCGATACAATGCACACAGCCTGCCAGACAGCCACTGGAGACAAGAGCCTTCCCCCCAGGCTGGAGAGCTTCCATCAGCGCACAAAGGTTGCAGACTGCATCAGCCTCCTTCCAAACGATCCCGAGCACTGCCTCCCTGCCCTGGCTCAGCGCTGAGACCCCCAGAACCACGCTGTGCCTGCAGGCAGCAGGCTGCCATGGCACTAAAGCAGGGCTGAGACCGAGCTGCTCCTGCCAGCAGCACGCTGGACACCACGCTGATGGTCCTGTCAGCTCACTGCTCCCTTCCCTCCAGCCACCCTGCACCTGGGCTCTGCTCTGACAGCCCAGGAGATCCCACTGAGCCTTGCTAAAGGCACAGATGGGGCTGAAACCTTCAGTGCCCTGGGCTATGTTGCCTGGATTTCTGCCTCTTCCTCACCATTCCCACAGGGACTCATCCTCCAGCCCACCCAAGGGGCTGGAGGCTCTCCCACGCAGGGCTTTCGTGTCAGATCACAAAAAACTCCAGTGAAACACAGCACACAGATGAGCCTGTGCCCTTCCTGCTGCTGCACTGGGCGGGTTGGACCAGCAAAGAGAGGAAAACCCTTCTGGGGCTGCTCAGGGCTGTGGGAGCTGCTCCTCACCAAAAAAAAAGAACTGGAGCTATGTCCTCTCCTAGTGCCCAGCTCCTCCTCCACCAAGGGCTGCTCCCAGGGCTGCCCAGGCCAGGAGGGGCTCTGTGCTTGGCAGGGAAGCAATGCTGCTGCCAGGGACGGAGGCTGGCACGCAGAAAGCCGTGTTTGCACAAGCCCTGGCAGCGGCCGGAGCCCTTGCGCAAGGAGGGAGCCGGGGCCAGTTCCTAGAGGACAGGCAGCCCTTCACACCACAGCTGGCTGCGAGCAGCTCCTGCTGGGAAGCACAGCCCGAGCCAAGGGGCAGCCAGGCACGCTCTGCTCCTCCTGCAGGGGCAGCAGGAGAGTGGGGGCTGTGCTGCAGGGGCTCTGCTGCCTCCCCAGAAGGGACCACAGGGGTGGCTCTGTCACCTCGGGGCTGTCCCTTCACCACTCTCATCTCAGGCCACGTGGGACCTGCTGGCTTTTCCTCAGACGAGGGACCACCAAAGGATACAGGCTGGGGTTCCTCCTCCCCTGGAATGATGGATTGTCTGCCTGTGCCTGTTTATCTTCCCTAGCTGCAGGGGCGCTTGGACAAGGAGCTGCTAACTGTGATGAAACACATCCTCCAGCTCCAAATCAACCAGAGCAAGCCCATCGTGGTGGTGGCCTCGATGGCCTTGCACACCTCCTGCCTCCCCAGCCAGGAGGGATTGAGGGCAACCATAAAACACAGGCAGGAGCCCTTGCAGAATTAGCCAGGACAGAAAGGGGCTGATTTGGGTTGACTGGGAGAAACTGAAGACAAAGTGGGATGCCAGTGATGGCATTTGTCCTGGATTTGGCCTCCTGAGTGAACTGTGAGGGAACTGCTTTTCCACAGTCCCAGAGCTATTTATAATGATTCCAAAACTTTGGTCCTCTGTCCTGCAGAGTCCAGCCTGGTGTTTGGCATCTCTGACCTGCACACACCCCTGATATCAACACTGGCCTCTCAGGAGCACCCCCCCAGCTGAAAAGTGGCCAAAACTGCATGAACACAGCAGAAAAATCTGACTACACATCAACCTGCCACTCCAGGGACTCGCCAGGGGCACTTTCTGCTGCCCTACACCAGCACCAAACTGGAAAACCCAGCGGGGTCTGCTGCCAGCTGCTGCACCAGCGAAAGGAAGCACCCAGTAAAAGCCAGGAGTGCTTAAAACAAACACTGTCACTTTTGGAAAAGAGGTATATGTTACTAGAGAGATGAAATACTGAATAGTAGGGAAGTGTCAGCACTTAAAACAACAAATCCATCCTGCCATCAGCCAGCTGTGCATCACACCCTCGTGCTGACGCATCAGCAGCTCTTGGCCCAGGGAAGCCAAAACAGCTTTTTTGTGTGGGTCCCTGGGAGTCCCTCTGTGCCACAGAAAAAAGACCTGGCAGCTGCTGAGCGGAGCAGAGCTGTCCTCCAGGGACACTTGGAGCTGGACAGAGGGCAGGGAGCAGCCCAGTCCCTGCTGGGCTCCCAGCACAGCCTCAGTGGATCCCAGGCAGCACGGGATGAACCGAGTGAATCATCCACTGCAGCTGCTCTGCTCAATCCCTTCAGCTGAGCTTGGTTTTTATATCAAACATGCAGATATGAACGTGACTAGGAGATGGTTTAGGAAAAAAAGGGTGGGAAGAGAAGAGCTGCTTGTCCCCAGAGAGGCAGGAGCTGAAGCTGCTCTCCTACCTTGAGGTCGCTGCTCTCTGCCTCCCGCAGTTTCTTCAGCCTGAAGTCGCCCTCGCAGGGGTTGAGAGCCGAGGGGGGGGCCACGCAGGCACACTTGCAGCTGGGTCCTGACGTGATGGTTTCCACCGTGTAAAAATCCTCGGCCCTGAAGGCGCCCTCGTTAATCCTCTGGCAGGCGCCGCGCCCCAGGGGTCGGACCAGGCATTTGCAGCGGCAGTCGGAGCCCTCGGACACCGCCTTCACCTTGTCGTAGTCACCTAGCAGCTGAGCACAGGCCACCAGCTGAGCACACCCCATCCTGTGCCTGCACTGCCAGCCACGAGCACCAGCCCCGAGCTCAAGGTCCGGGCAAGGACACTCGGGATACCCCAGAACCTGCCAGCCAAGGAGCTCCTAGACAGCTTTCCTTTTTTTTTTTTTTTTTATCTGATCGCTGCCTACAAGGGGGATAAAAATTGGCTTCTTCCAATGGGGTGTTTTTTATTCCACGCTGCTTTTATTTAAAAGAATTTAATTTTTTTCTGCTCTCTGTGCGCAAAAGACTCCATAAGTCACCTGCTAGCCACAGCAAGGGTGTTTAACACAGGCATTGGAAGAGTGGCTGGAAGCCACCCTATAAGCAGCATAACCTGGTGCTGAAGCAGTATTTCTGATTAGCCCTATACAATGCCAGGAATTTCCTTTACGGAGATTTGCAGACAGCGCTTCTGAAAGCCCAGGCACAAAAATAACTTTGGCGGTACGTTTCCAATAGTCTGTGCCTTAGCCATTTCCGAGGGCAGATAATAACACACTGCCTGATCAGCCAAACCTCGCAGGAGCCTCCACCGCATCCCACTGGCAGGGAGGGAGCCTGGATCCCTCCCCTCGGCACACAAAGAGGCCCCACCAGCTCTCCGACCCGGGAGTTCCCCTTTTTTTCTGAATCCCCACGGGAAAAACGATAGGATGGAGTCTGCGAGGTGCTCCCTGGTGGGCTTCAGTGATTCCACTGAGCGCCGGGGGATGAACTTCCTGCAGTGCACAGCGTCGCTGGGCTCCACCGAGGATGTACATTCAGCAGCACCGAAAATGTACACCCAGCACCACCAGCAGTGTTCACCCAGCAGCGGCGAGGATGAGCACCCAGCAGCACTGAGAATGTACACCCAGCAGCACTCAGTGTGTGCACAGCATCCTCCAGCACTGCCGAGAGTCTGCGCTCGGCAGCACCCAGCTCTGTCGAGCTCATACAGCACTCAGCATCCCCCAGCACCATCCAGCATCACTCAGCACCCCCAGCATCACTCAGCATCCCCCAGCACCCCCAACATCACTCAGCATCACTCAGCATAGCCCAGTATCATCCAGCATCACCCAGCATCACCCAGCGACACTCAGCACCCCCCAGCTTCACCCAGGACACTCAGCATCACCCAGCATCACCCAGGACACTCAGCATCACCCAGCATCACTCAGCATCACTCAGCATCACTCAGCACCCCCCAGCTTCACCCAGCGACACTCAGCATCACCCAGCACTCCCCAGCATCGCCCGGCCCGGCAGTGCCGTGTCCCCGCGGTACCTGCGAGAGGATGTTCTCCTGGTTGTCCGCCTCGTCCTGCAGCGGCTCAGCGGAGGGCCCGGCCGTGCCGGCGGGGGTGGTGCCAGCCCGGCAGCCGGCGCCCAGCGCGGCCAGGCAGAGCAGCAGCGGCAGCGGCCGAGCCATGGGCGGGCGCGGAGGGGCCGGGGCCGGGGCCGGGGCCGGCGCGGAGCCGCCGCTGCTCGCTCAGGTGCGGAGCGGGGCGGGGGGGGCCGGCCCGGGCAGCCCCGCTCCTCCTCCTTCCCTCCTTCCCTCCCTCCCTCCCTCCCATCCTCCTTCCCTCCCTCCCGGTCCTCCCTCCCAGCTCCGCTCCTCCCTCCGCTTCCCCTCCCCGAGCCCCGGGTCCTTCCCACCTTCCCGGGGCTCCCGCTGGATCCCGCTGCTCGGGCATCACTCGGGAGCCCCGGGATGCTCTGGGGAGCAGCCACCACCTCCCCAAAAGGCGAGCCTGAGCATCCCCGCTGCCGTGTGCCGTGAGCCGGCTGTCTGCTCCGTTTCCAGCCTGGCTCTCCATCCTTTGGGTGGCAGGGTGTGGCAAGGCGCGGCGCCCAGCCCGCACTGGGGTCACACGCTGCGTGTTCCAGGACAGGCTCCCAGCCACGAGTGCGGAGCTCCGTGCGCTCACTGAAATTGGGCTGCGCTCTGGCAGTGCTGCATCCTCCTGCACCTCCTGCCAAACGGAAATGTTCCGGACACGCTGTTCCCAGGGAGAGCACAGGCACAGCGTCTGCTGCTGCGGAGGTGTCTGCACTGCCCTGACCGCGGCTGGGCCTCGCTGGCACACAGGGAAACCCGAGGTGCCCTTATGAACACACCTGAGCAGGTCAGCACCACGTGCCAGGTATGGCACAGACTCAGGTTTTCCTCAAAACGGGTCACAGGCAGAAGTGACACGCACAGCAAGTGGCATGAGAGGCCACCTAAGCTGCTGAAGCAAGCACAAGCCAAGCACCCCCAATCTCTAATGCATACATATCCCAAAACCACCCCAAAATGTGGTGCCTGCCACCCTAGGACCAGGCACCCTCCTTAGGGGAGCTCCAGCTCCTCCATCCCATCCTGTCCCCCACGGTCACTCCAAGGGATGGGGCTGCCAGACACAAAGAAAACATTTTGTGTGGGAGAGGAAGCGCCTGTGGCACAGGGATGGGGAAGATGCTGACCTCAGGATCCGTGTGGGATGGCTCTGTGCCTCCCTGGCCCCGGTGGGGAAGGGGCAGGGCTGAGCAGAGCAGAGCAGGAGGGAAGCAGCCAGGGGGGCTGGGAGGAGAAGGACAGCCAGCTTTTGGCACATGGCAAGCAGTGGGAGGCACAGGCACCTCTAAAAGCCTCCCCCCAGCAGCCCCTCTCAAGGATAATCTGTCCCTGGAGCACAGGCTCCTTCCCTTCTGTTTCCATGGCTCAACTTCCCCATCTGCCAGCACAGGCTGCCCTGGGGCTGCCAGCCCAGCACTCCTGGAGGCCCCAGCCCGTGCCCAGCTGGCCCAGGCCACCAGACCCCCGTGGCACTGCCAGGGACACCAGCCCAGAGAGCTGCCACAGCAAACAGCTCCTGAAACTGGGGAGGCCTTTTCCCAGTGATCACTTCCAAAGGCTGGAAACACATAAGGAAAACAAATCAACCACGGTATTTCAAAACTTAAGGGAAGGATTTCATATATTACTGACATCCCTGAAGGAAAGCATTTCTGGCAGTATTTAGTTTGGGTTAAAGATGAGTTTAAGCCTATCCTTTGAGGGCAAGGACAGAAAGTGACAGGCACTTTTCAAAGCAGTCATCTCTAGAGTCTGAGCATTCCTCCCTCAAGAAAAAACAAAAGATAAATCCATATATCGAGAAGGACAGCAGAGCAAGATGTGATTCTCTTTTCTGTCTTGCTGATGGAGACTGGCCCAAACTTTGCTCAGAGCAGGAGGCCCCAGTGTCCCCATACCTGACCCCATTCTGTGGCTCCAGCCAAGCCAGGGCTGCTCAATGGTGCAGGTAATGCTCTTCAAAGTGCAACAAGAAAAAACACCACGAGATCTGGGTAAAAGGGAATTTAACAGTCTCAAAACAGAAGCCCGGGGCTGGACCCGCGGGATGAACCGAGCAGGACCCACGGGATGCTCAGGGCTGGATCCTGTGGAATGCTCTGAGCTGGACCCGCGGGATGCCCTGAGCTGGACCCGGGGGATGAACTGAGCTGGACCCGGGGGATGCTCGGGGCTGGACCCGCGGGATGCTGGGGCTGGATCCTGTGGAATGCTCTGAGCTGGACCCGCGGGATGCTCGGGGCTGGACCCGCGGGATGCTCGGGGCTGGATCCTGTGGAATGCTCGGGGCTGGACCCACGGGATGCTCTGAGCTGGACCCGCGGGATGCTCAGGGCTGGATCCTGTGGAATGCTCGGCGCTGGACCCGCGGGATGCTCGGGGCTGGATACTGTGGAATGCTCTGAGCTGGCCCCGCGGGATGCTCGGGGCTGGATACTGTGGAATGCTCTGAGCTGGCCCCGCGGGATGCTCGGGGCTGGACCCGCGGGATGAACTGAGCTGGATCCTGTGGAATGCTCTGAGCTGGCCCCGCGGGATGCTCGGGGCTGGACCCGCGGGATGAACTGAGCTGGATCCTGTGGAATGCCCTGAGCTGGACCCGCGGGATGCTCGGGGCTGGAGCCGCGGGATGAACTGAGCTGGACCCGCGGGATGCTCGGGGCTGGACCCGCGGGATGCTCGGGGCTAACCCCGCGGGATGAACTGAGCTGGACCCGCGGGATGCTCGGGGCTGGACCCGCGGGATGCTCGGCACTCGGCCGGTCGGCCCGTGCCCGTTTTTCTGGCGAGGGCGCAGCTCCCCCGCGCGGCACCGCCCGGCCCGGACACCCGGGCGCTCGGGACTGCGGCTCCTGGCAGCTCCTGGCGATTAACACCCCTCCTGCCGGGGCCGGACCCTCCCCAGGGTCTCTCCTGCCGCCGGGCAGCCCCGCAGTGGTGCAGCGCTGCAGAGGGCAGGGATCCTCCGTGTGCCTGCTATCCCAGCTCATGCACCAGCACACCATCCGCCTTCTCCCGTGCCGAGGTGTGTTCTTGGCTCCTGCCCAGCCTGCTCCCTACCAGCACCCTCAGGGCTCTCCCTGCCAAGTGCTTTCCAGCCGGGTGGCCCAGCACACCCTGCTGTGGGGGCTGTTCCTGCCCCGTGCCCTTCTCTGTGTTGGGCTGCATGAGGTCCCCGGCACCCCATTTCCCCAGGCAGGGAAAGACCAAGCCTCCAGCTTGTCAGGCACCCCTGGCAGTGCAAAAGGACGCAGACAATTTAGGGTTAAAAGCTGGAAGATCCCTACAGCGTCACGTGGATGGGACACATCACCTTCCTCGTTACCCGGCCCGGAGGTGGGCAAGGTGATCTGCAGGCTGTGGTCGATCCTTGCCTGCTCCTGCTGTGTGCTGGAGCTCTTCCCAGAATCTCCCTGTGGCCTCAGCTCATGTGGCTGCTGCTCCCACAGCCCTGGGTGTCAGCACCACATCCTGCTGAGAGCCCAAAGCCTCAGGAGGCAGGAGGTGTTTGTGTTCCCGTGCCTTCCAGGGGTCACAGACCGAGCGGGGCTGGTGTCAGCGGTGCCACCCTGTCCCTGGGCTCCTGGAGGCAGCACCTCCACAGCTGCCAGGGGCTGGCAGGGAGATGGCTGAGCGTGGGAGGTGCTGCCACTGAGCTGGCACAAGCTGTGGCTGGGTGGCAGGAGGCCACAGAGCCTGCCAGGTGGCACAGGGGGCAGTGGCAGCCTGGAGCAGCAGCTCCAGCAGGCAGGTTGGCTGCGGGAGCCCAGGGTGAGGGCAGCTCCCTCCTACGTCCATCCGCCGCAGCAGGAAACCCATCCCGTGGGGTGAATTAACAGGCAGCAAAACTCGTGGTGTGACCCTGAGCTGTTCAGCAATTTGAGAGGTTTCCCCACTGACCTCAGCAGTGAGATTTTTGTTGACGTCTGTGAGTCAAGTGACACCTGGGTGAGCAGGCTCGTGCTCCGGAAACCTTTCCTGGGCTGTCCACAGAGCAGGAGGCACCACTGCCCCAAAAAAAAACCAGAACAGAACAAAAAATGTATTCAAAACTGTGTCCTGAAACCAGCAATTATAGAACTTTCCAAGAAGGGTTTTTGGAAGCAGGAGCAGGCCAGGTGAGTTGCACTGTGTCAGGTGGGTTAGGTGGCTGGGATGGGCCCCAAGCTCCCCAGGCAGGTCTGTTCCACCTGCCAGAGCTCTTGAGAGCAGCTTAAAGCTGGGTTTAGGGGAGCTTGCACTAAGCTGAGCAGCACAGGCACTGATTGCAAAGCTCAGGGCGGATTACTGCAGCGTGAGGAAAGTGGGACTTCACACGAGTTCTGCCTTATCATGATATTATACTGAAATTCCTGGCTTCCTCTTCCCAGTCACCAAACAGTGGCAGATGCTGCGGCCTGGCATTTTCCCACCAGTGTCAAAGACTTTTGGGATTCACCTGGGCTTTCCTACTCTTCAAGGATTTCTGTCCTGTGCTGGCACTGGTACCTAGGGAGCAGCATGGAAACCCCTGCCCCATGGCTGGGAAACCAGCCTGGCCGACCCACAGGACTCCCAGCTGTGCTGGCACCCACCTTGGGATGTCCCCCTTGTCATCGCCCTGCCCTGCTCTCTCCTGAGCTGAACCATGGACCTGAGGGGGCAGGGGGCTGTGCAGGGAGACCCTGCAGGGGCTGCTGGGGGCCCACATCCAGCAAAGTGAGCATGGGCCAGGTCCAGCACAGCCTGTCCCACTCCAAGCTGCACTTTTGAGGTGTCCAGGCCACCGTGGTTGGACCCAGAGCTCACAGAGCAGTGCTGGGATAAACATCAGGAAAGCTGAGCCTGACCTTTGTCCTGCAGCAATCAAATCACTGATGAGCACCTCCCTGAGGGATGCATGGGCAGGGGAAAAGGTGGGGAGAAAACAGGGATTAGGGATTATTAGGGCTGCTAAAAACACGAGAGCAGGCTGTGTCAGTATTGACAGGTCCCTGGGGAATGGATGAGCTCAGCTCCCCAGGCAGGGAGCATCACCCTGAGCAGCATTCAGGGAAGGTGATTGACCCAGTGGGATGTGCTGGGACAGGTTTCTCCAGCAGCCACCACATGCCAGCAGCACCTGGCACTGAGGTGCCCTGGGCAGCACATCCGGAGGTGCCACCCGTGCCAGCGCCACCAAACCTGCCCTGTGTCACCTGTGTCCCAAGGAAGGTGAGGGGAGACCTGCCAGCAGCCTGCAGCATGCTCAGGGGAAGCACCAAGCTCTCCTCTCTGGTGGCCAGCAACAGGAGAAGGTTTTATTGGTTTTATTTAATGGGAGAAGGTTTTTCACCCAGAGAGTGGCTGGGCATTGGAACAGGATCTGCAGGGAGGTGGCCATGCCTGCCAGAGCTCCAGAAGCATTTGGGCAATGCTCTCAGGTGTTCCTGTGCAGGGCCAGGAGTGGTGCTTTGATGATCCCTGTGTGTCCCTTCCAACTCTGGGGCTCGATGGAACCTGATCCAGCAGGCTCTCTGTTTGCCCTGGGACACCAACAGCACATCACCTGCCATGGCAGTGCCCACACCTCCCTGAAAATCCCGTGGGTTTTTGGGGGCCCAGGAGGTGTTTGGGACACCCTCACACCACCAGTTTCTACCTCCATGCTCCCCCTTCTCCCCTGTGTCCTCGGCAGCTCTGCAGCAGTGCTGTCCTTGAGTCTGGGGAAGGAGGTGAGAGCAGAAGCTGGACCCAGCTCCCAGAGGATGAGGAGCACCATCTCCTGCAGGAATGCCCTGCCCTCCTTGTCCCAGCTCATTAGACACCGTGCCTGCCCCAGCAGGAGCAGCGGAAGGGCTTTGCTGATGATGGGGATGCCAAGGGCCACCACACGTGGGTGGCAGGAAGCCCTTGGGCTGGTGCCCATGCCACAGCTGCCTGCTGGGCTGTGCTGCTGCTGCCTGACTCACTGCCTGCCCTTCAGACAGGCAGGGGTTCACTGCCAGCAGGACTTCTGCTCCCCCTGCATGTGGCAGAGGGTGCCCCAGAGCTCTCTGTGGGTCAGGGGATGTGCCAGAGCGCCCACCTCGTGCATCCATCATGGATGTCCCCACAGCTGAGCCCTCCAGAGCTACACTGACCCATGCAGGACATGGAAGGAGAGCAGGAGAATGGCCAGCACCACGTGGGCCTGCAGGGAACCCAGAGGTGGATCATTAATGCTTTGCCTATTCCTGACCAGGGGGGACATCCTGACAGGGGGCTCCCAAGCCCATGGCACTGTGGGCTGTAACAAAATCCTGCAGATGTGACCCCAGCCATGCCCTGGCTGCCAGCTTCTCCTGCCATTCCCATTTTCTGACCTCTATCCAATGTTTCCAGGGAAGGTTTCCTGACCAGGGACCTTGACCAGGGGGCTCCCAAGGCCATGGCACCACGGGCTGTAATAAAATCCTGCAGATGTGATCCCAGAGCAATGACCTGGCTGCCAGCTTCTCCTGCCATTCCCATTTTCTGACCTCTATTCAATTTCCCAGGGAAGGTTTCTTGACCAGGGACCTTGACCAGGGGGTTCCCAAGCTCATGGCACCATGGCTGTAACAGACCCCTGCAGGTGTGACCCCAGAGCCATGCCCTGGCTACTGAATTTTCCTGCCATTCCCAATCTCTGGCCTCTATCCAATGTTCCCAGGGAGGGTTTCTTGACCAGGGACCTTGACCAGGGGGTTCCCAAGCTCATGGCACCATGGCTGTAACAGACCCCTGCAGGTGTGACCCCAGAGCCATGCCCTGGCTACTGAATTTTCCTGCCATTCCCAATCTCTGGCCTCTATCCAATGTTCCCAGGGAGGGTTTCTTGACCAGGGACCTTGACCAGGGGGTTCCCAAGCTCATGGCACCATGGCTGTAACAGACCCCTGCAGGTGTGACCCCAGCCATGCCCTGGCTGCCAGCTTCTCCTGCCATTCCCATTCTCTGACCTCGATCCAGTGCTCCCAGCCCAAACACCAGGCACGGTGCCTGCTGTGGGCTCCTCCCCTGACTTCACCTGTGGCCCTGCCTGGCAGCTGGCCCATGCCCAGAGGAGGAGCCATCCTCAGACTGGCCTCCCACCCTGCTGTGCTCCAGCATTTCTGCTGTCACACAGCCCTGAGTCTTTCCTCCCACAGCATTCATTCTGCCTTCCTTCCACCCAGCTGACAGCACATCACTCTCCAGAAAAGAATGCCCATCCTGAGCTGGGCACAGCAGGAAGAGCCTGAGTCAGCCCAAGAGCTGCCCAAAGCCAAGGAAGCCATGACCTGCTCCGAGGTATCCAAGGAATTCAAGGCAGGGATGGATGCAGCCCTCCCAAAGCCCTGAGCTGGGGCAGCTGCTGCCAGGCAGAGTGAGGATCTGCTCTGCTCTCAGTGCATTTTGAGCCATCAATAAGCCCCTGAAAGCCATGCACACACATCCCAAGGCTCCACAGCAGCATCCCCACAGCCCCCACACCCTGCAGCTTGGAAGTGACCATCACAGCCAGCTTGGCTTTTGCTGGCTCACCAGGCAGGAGGCACCTCCTGCCCAGGTGACAAAGACACCAAATATTGCTGCAGCTGCCCAGGGGGAGCCAGCCACAGTGACTCAGGGAGCTGCCCAGGGACACAGCCCCCCCTGAGCCAGCCTGAGCTCCTGCTGGGACACAGAGGAAGCCAAGCCTGCAGCTTGGTGCACCATCTTTGTCTTTAGTGGCTTCTCCTGCACCAGAGAGGGTCCTACACCCTGTGGCACCCACCACACTCCTGTTTGTGCTGGAGGCAGCTTGGAGGGGGAAATGAGTGCACAGAGAGCAGCTCAGCCTCAAGGGGGATGTCACCTGCCTGCCAGCACCGTGGTTTGGTACAGACCCTTGTGTCTGCAGAGGGATTCTGGCAGGGCAGCCTCTCCTCTGAGCACAGGAGCCAAAATGTTAATTACAGCATCACAATTACAGCCTCTCCACGCTCTGCTCGGGCACAGGAGCATCAACTGATGAGTTCACAAGGAATTCACCACTCCTTCTTTTTTTGATTCTTTTGATCCTGATTCTTTTACTGATTCTTCTCACTGGCTGTTCCTGAGCTCATCCCCCAGCTCCCTTTCTGATTTCTCCTCCGAGCACAGCTCCATTTTCCAAAGCAGCTCTGACAATCTTCCCCGACCCCAGGAGCAGTCTTGGCTCTACAGTTTGCCCATTCTCAGCAAGACCCACCCAGATCCAGGTCCCTCTTGGCTTTTCCCTGCTGCTGGGACCCTCTCAGGGGTGCTCCTGCTCCCTGCTCCTCACCCAGCTCTCCAGAGCTGTCTCTCCTCTCCCCACTCTGGGCAGCTCCCCTCCAGGGCTTTCAACATCAAAGCTGCCATCCACTCAGCCTGGGTCTTTCCAAACAAGCTGGCTGTGTTACATCCACCTGTTTACAGGGACATGCCAGTCCTTGTTGTTCTCTTCCATCCCATCCCATCCCATCCCATCCCATTCCATTCCCTTCCTGGAGAGGCAAAGGTCACCCAGCCACGGGATCTCAGCTCTGACATGCTGATCTCAAGCTTTCTCCTCCCTTGGCCAGGGCTCAGGTCCCACCCACCCTCCTGTTATCCATGCCCTACATAGCTGAAAAGCAAAACTCAGGCTGTGTTTGGAGCAAGGCAACGTGCTTGCTTACAAAGGTGAAAAACCAGTGGCTCAGGATGAGGCATGGCCATGAGATCCCAGATCACACAATCAGCTGATTGTGCAGGGCAACCACAGCCAATTTTCACTCTCAAGACCTGTCCTGGAGGTTCTCTGGAAAGCTCCATACCCAGGGATCACACAGAGCAAGCTCCTGTGTTAGCAGAGCTTCATGGCAGCCAGCTCTGCCCTATCCAGCTGGGATTTCTCAGCTCTGGGCTGGAGCTGTTTTCATTGCACAGAAGTGAAAATCCAGCTGAAAGGGATGAAGCTCTGTGTTCAGGTGTCTGCTAGCCAGGAGCAGGGTGTGAGGAGCCATCCTTCCCTGCAGGCCAGCACATCCCAGCACATCCCAGCTCTTCTCACAGCTGGGTGCTGGGCAGCCAGACCCTGGGAGCAGCCACCTCCTGCCCTTTGGGCAGCCCCTGCTTCAAGGATCCAGGCCCTACCTGTGCTTTCAGGACAAAAGGCAAAATGTGGGAGTGTTTATGGTTCCCATCCCACACAGCAGTCCCATCCCAGTTCCTCACTGAGGTTGAGCACAGCCAAGTCTATTTTCTACAGAAAATAATGCCTGGGATCAGACAGGAACCCCTGTGGAGAAGCAGGGACTTGTGACAAGTGCCACAGAACAGTGGAGCACCTCCTCCCACTGAGGAGCATTCCTCTGGACACAGCTGGGCTGGCTGTGCCTCTCCAGCCCCTGCAGCACCAAACCTGTGGGACATCACAGGTCTGTCCCGTCTTTTCAGGTCATTCCTGAACCCTCTGTTCTTTCTTTGTGCCACTCTGAGCAGGCAGCTGAGCTCCAGCTCTCCAGAGGCCACTTTGCACCCACACCAAGCACAGCCACGGGCTGCAGGATCCCTGAATCCCACACCTGCACCTCCCAGGATGGAACAACACTCCAGTGCACCAAGGGCCACCCCAGCAAGTGAGGGGAAGCTCAACCACACAGCAGAAAACAGAAAAATACATCTTCTCTAACCCTGAGCTGCAAATCCTCGAGGGAGAGCTACAGAGAGCTTTTAAGATGAACCAGACACAAGTTCACAGGTTTATTGACCAATGTCATGGATAAAGACTGGTCCATCCTCTCCCCTCATCAGCCACTGAACTTGTCCCATCCCATCCCTACCTTTCCTGTTAAATGTCCAACTTCATCCTACAAGCACACTTGAAATAAAACCTAAAACCTCTGGTCATCAACTTCTGCCCATCCTAGAAGTTTTCCCCTTTTTTCCCAAGCTTTAAGGAAAAAATCCAACAGAACCACCAAACCCATGTATCAGAAAATATTTATTTTTCTGAAGTATGCTAGATCATTCAAAGCTATGTCTCCTAGGCTCTCCAGACCTCACTGACTCAAACCCCAAGGCTGGCAGAGCTGCAGTGCCAGCTGGCACAGGGCAGTACAGGTGATCAGCTTGGCACCAGAGCCCTGACCCTCCCATTTCCCACTGAGTTGCACTCAGCTCAGGAGCATTGTGTCAGACTTTGAGTAACACTTGCTGTTTCATTTACCTCAGCCTAGAGAGAGAATGGGATAACAAATGGCTGAGGGTGTCTGCATTTGGGGTGGGGGGAGAATGCTGAATGAGGAGTTGGTGAGTGAGCACAGCAAAGCTCCAAACTCATCCAAAACCCACCCAGGCACTGTGCTTCATCCCTCTGCAGAGCCGAGCCAGGGATGCTGTGCCTGGGATCAGCCACTGACTCTGCAGAGAGTGGGAGGCACTCCACCAGAAATAGAGGGGTTTGGTCCCAGGGTGGTTTAGGACACAGCTGAACAGAATGCAGATCTGGTGCTGGGAGTGGTTTTATTGCATTTCAATAAACATCCACAGCAGCACAGCCCAGTCTGTTCACACCCCACAAGGGCCAGCTCCTCATTCTGCTCTACTGTCAGGACAAAACCCAGAACATTCCCACCTACACTCATGCTGGTGGCTCAGGTCTTCCACCAGGCTGAACTGGGAGGGTTTCCTCAGCCCAAACTCAAGACTGAGACACCTCTGCTCAAAACCAGTGGAGGATGTGAAGTTAAAAACTGAAAGCAAGATTCTTCAAATCTGTATCCCTGCAAGCCAACTCCACCAAGAGCCTGGATCCTCCTGGCTGGCAGCTCTGTGCAGGTTCCCTACCCAGACCCCTCTTTGTGGGCATCCAGCACAGCCTCCTCTGACCTCACCTGACCCTGCCAGCCCCAGGGAAGCACCTGGGCTCCCTTGCCACCAAGCATTTAGCTAGTAATTATGTGACACAGCAGGGTGAGCAAGCAGCAGGGACATCTCCCAAGAGCCTTGGGCTGGGAAATAGTCTGACTTCCCACAGCTGCTCAGCACTGAAGTCCTCAGAAATCACTCATGTCTTTCCTGACCTAAAGAAGTAAGCCAAAAAGGTGGCTAGCAGCTCTTCTGTGGCAGAGGGGAGAGACTCCACATTTGCCAGGTACACACAGGTTTACAGCACAAGGCAACAAATGGAATTTCCTTCCAGCCCTCCAAGTCAAAAGTAGATGGATAGTGGAGTAAAAACACCACTGCTTCAAGGGTAGATGGATATTGGAGTAAAAACACCACTGCTTCAAGGACAAGTCAGTTTCAGTCATTTATTCATTACAGCACTTGAAGTTACTGGGTGGCAGGTACTTGGTGAAGGTCCCCAGATCAAGAACAGGAAGAATGGTTGGTACAAGAGATTTATATAAAAAGAGTTAAATAGATAAAACAACATGGCAACCTCTCACTCTTGCTCTGAGCAGAGCAGACTGGCCCTGAGTCCAGGTTAACACCATCCTTTTCAGCCAGCCATGGTTAAAACCCTCAATGCCCATCCCCAGGGGACAGCAAGGCATCTGTGGTCACAGCTGAGGCAGGGTGTGCTGCTCAGGCCACCTCTCCAGGAGCTTGGTTCCAGCTGCTGTGCAGACCCTGCCTGCCAGGGAGGCTCAATCCTGCAGAGCAGGTCTGCACAGCCAGCCCCAGCTCTGGTGAAGGTGAGCCTTCAAGTACATCAGGATCAGCCACAGGTGATGTGTTTGAGCCATCTACAAACAGCAGCAGAGCCAAGATGCAGGGCAGCACCCCAGGCTGCTGCCAGATTGAAAGCACAGGTTTTGAGGCTGCTCCTGAACCATGCACAGTTCAGTCATCCAAGGCCCTGCTTTGCAACTGTGTTAGGACAGACTCTGCCTACTCGAGGTCTCCAGTTTTATGCCAAAAGAAAAACCCCCATAGCAAAAGGTCTAAGTATTTCTCTTCAGTTTTCACACTTCCATTTTCAGGAACTGTTCACCTTCTGTTGAGAAGGAAGATCTGTGTCTGAAGCCATGTGCCTGCAAAACAGCTGGCAACAGAGGTAGCACCAGAATGAAGAAATCCCACGTTACTGATACAAGACTCTCACCCCACTGAGAATGGCTTTACTTAGTCTAAGAGATCATGGTATTTCTCTAGAGTCTGCTCCTCCAGCTCCAACAGCTTCTGGTAAAGTTTCTCAGCAATGTCTTCATCCACATCCATCTGGAAGACAAGGAAAACTGCCCTGTGAGACCATCCCCTCAGTGGCAGCCAGCAGACACAAGGGCAGCTCTGGGGATAAGCAGGGTGCATTTCCAGAGCCTCCACCTTCACAAACAGCCAGCTGAAGGCATCTGCCCCCACGGCATAAGCCAGAAAAAAATTTTGAGGAAGCATCATGACACACTTAATCTGCTCTGATCATCACTTCCATTACCTTCCAACTCCAGCCTAAGCCAGAGCTGCTCTAGGAAACACTGCAGATAACCCCACATCCCTTCCTGCTACTTGGCATTCAACAGGCATCTTCCACCACAGGCACAGGACACCTTGGCACCAGCCCTCCCATGCAGAGGGGATCACAGACCCCCTGCCAAGGCCCCTGCAGCAGGAAGCTCCTCTCCATTTACCTTCCTTGGCTCCACATAGCATTTCCCCAGTCCAGTGGTACAGCTGTGGTATTTGACCAGGGCATCCAGGTACTCTGGCTTCTGTTTGAACAGCCACACCTGGGAAGAACAGCACAAAGATGTACAAGCCCAGCACACACTGTCCCAGCCAAGCCTGACTGCCAGCAGACACAGGAGCAGACACCACAGGATCTCCCACCAAGCAGGGGAAGATGTGATCTGTGAAGTTTTCAGCAGTTCAGCATGGCTAAACTTGCTCCCACTGCGCCCCCCATCACCCAACTCCATCCCCTGTGCTGCACATCATTCCCCCTGGCCAGGATGTTTTCCCAAAATCCTTTATTTGTGGGTGCTGGGTGAAGGTCACAGAGCACCACAGGGCAGATCAGCCCTGGGGACAGCTGGTCCCCCACACTCACTGCTGTGTGCTATTTGGGGGTCAAACACAGCACCCATCCAGCAGCCTTGCTGAGAGGCTCTTTGTTCAAGCCACAGGACCTCAGAAGAGCTACCCAGAAGGAAGGAATATTAAAATACCAAGTTGTGAACTACTTACGTGAGCTTCTGCTCCATTATAGGGTGTCAGAGTGTAAGTTTTGGCAAAAAATCGGATCTGAGGGAAAAGAAGGACATGGCAGAATCTGTGCTGTGGCCCAAGGTTTGTTGGCAAGCCCTGAGCAGCCCAAACACTCCAGATTATCTACCAGAAATGCTTCTCAAACTGGTAACACTGCACACTGACTAAAGCACTCCTTTACCACCACAAACTGCTTTCTGGAGCCCCCCAGCAATCACCAAGTGTCACTCCACACTCCCACAGAGTCCACCCCAAGGCAGGAGCCACACACACCTCACAGGTGCCTCTGCTGGGAGGGTCTCAAGGGCAGGGATGGCAGAAGGCAGAGGGGATCTGCAGTTCTGCCAGCTTGGAGGACAGCTGAGAAGGCATTGCCAGGAGAAATGTGATCCATCAGGATCAGCTGCTGCAACTGGGGCAGCTTAAGATGAAAGGCCACTCTTGCAGCAGGAGCATCAAGGCTCAGAGCAGGCAGCCCTCAGGGACAGAACTGCAGTGAAAGCTGAGGGCCAGAGGAAGAAAGGCAAGGAAACTTTTGGGGAAGCAGGGGAGAGGCAGTAGAGAGCAGGAGGCTTTGCTTTCCATAGGGTGGGAATTAAAAAACAACACTGAAAAACAGGTTGTTCTAGAAATGAACAGCATCTCAAAGCACAGGGGCCAAGCCACTTCCCAGCTCTGCTGCCAGAAAGCTCATGGTGTTTCACAAGCCCAAGCAAAGCTGGCAAATCTTCCAAGGGGAGCCTTGACAAACACTGCTGTGGCTGAAGGGCTGAACCCTGCCCCTCTGCACAGAGTCCAGCACCAAACCTCAAACTCAGCTTGGAAACTGGGGCCCCAAGAGGAGAAAGGGAAAGACTGCAGAGGGTGCAGCCTGCCCAGCCCAACAGAAGGACAAAATCTATAGAAACACAGGCAGCAAGGAGCCAGAAGTGTGCTGTACATCACTCACAGTGAAGTGTGTCACAGCACAAAACCAGCCAGGACATTTACCCACTTACCAACCACATGATGGGCATGAGCAGCTTCCACAGAAAAACAGGCAAAATTCCATAGGTCATGTTAGACATAACGAGCCCAGGACAAACAACACTGGAGTAGAGACCCTGCAGAGAAGAAACCATGTCAGGGTGCAATTGCACCACACTGAAAAGAACAGGTCACACTCCTTCCCTCCCTGTACTCCTCAGGAGGGGAGGGTGTGTACAGACAGTAATACTCCACTAAGTACCAGAGCAGACAGCAATTAGATGGAGTGATTTTTAAGAGGTGAAAATTGGAAGTGTTTGTGTTAAATCCATGCCCATTCCAAACCCCCAGGGTATAAAGTGCAGCCTCCTGGTGCAATCTCCAGGCAGCTCAGCAGCCACAGCAGATATACCACCAATTACAGCCCAAAGGCTACCTCTTCTTTAAGATATAAGAGTTCAGCCTTTTGGGACTAAACCATTTCATCTGGAAGTGTTTGAGAATGGCACAACCACTACTGCTGGACCAGGGCTGCAGCTGCCAACAAAATCCATCACTCCCCCAGGACAGGGAAGGCAGGTTGCTTGTACAGCTCACTGTAACAAACCTGAGCAGCAGAGCAGGGCCAGCAGCAGAGCCTGCAGCTTGCCAGCACTGCCACAGCAGCCCTGGGCTGGCAGGCAGGGACACATGAGAAAAGCAGAGCCTCTTTGCTCTTTAACATCAGCTTTGATCTAGAGAGAAGAGCTCACAAGGTAAGAACTGCTCCCGGAATCTCCTGCTGTGGGAAGTTTTTCTGGCCAGAACTCCAGAACCTGGCAGTCTCTCTGGCAGATTCTCCACCTCCTACACCAGCAGCTCAAGCTCAGCCATGTTTAGTTCTTACCTGTGCACTAAGGAACGCACCAGATTGCTATGAGTGAACGAATGCAACCAGGTAACAACAATGCCACGATAATTACAAACACTAATTCAACAGTAATCAGTAGGTTTCTGCAGCAGCACAAACCCCATCATCACCTGGCCATTAAATTTCCTGTTCAGAACCACGCTTGTCAGGTCAGTAGCATATTTGGAGGAACTGTATGATTCCTGCCCCTTGGCATGCTGATAGTCAGAGAGGCTGAAGGCAGACTCCCTGGCATTGCTGGAGGAGGTCCAGATCAGTCGGGAGGGCTTCTCCTGACCGCAGAGCAGGGACTGCAGCTGGCGCACCTGGAAGGAGAGTTGTTGACTTATTTAACACAGCACTTCCCCACTCTCAGGGTATAACTTTACAGCACCTGAGGCTGTGAGCTTCTCTCAGTGCTCTCAGCCAGCTTTTCCTAGACTAGCCAGAAGCAGACACTTGTACAAGCAGCTGTCATTCTGCTGGACAGCTCAGCTAAGCACCTCAGAATTTCATACAGCCAAGCCTCAGTATTTACCCTGAATGGAGAACTATATATGACAGACCTCTGTCTGCTGGCTCACTAGAGCAACCTCAAAATCACGTTAACTCTTGCAACAAAAGTCAGCATTTAAACAAATGTCAAGGCCTTTTCCCTGTCATTCTTTATCTGCAGCCCTCATCAGCACCTGAACCTGTGAGATCTGTCCTGTCCAGACCCATCCCTACCCACATCAAACATCAGATTGAGGGTCCAGCCTTCACACAGGGCCTCACCAGCATGAAGTGTCCAAAGAGGTTGGTGGCAAACACCTCCTGAAGCCCATCTCCATTCAGCCTGTCCGTCTGGGTCATGACGCCTTCTGCAGTGGTCAGCATGTGGAGCAGCTTCCTGGAAGCCAGGAACAGGAGTTAGTGAGGAATTCACACTGCCAGGAGGAATCCACCACCCCCCTACTTCAGCAGTACCCCCCATCTCACAGGCTCCACACAGCTTCACCTCCAAGGGCGATATCAAACCATGGGAAAGGTCTACAGAGTATCCCAGGTCCTTTATTTGCAAGTGCCTCAATACTGACTAGGCCAGAGAAGACTTGTAACTGTGCTTTAGCATGGGAAAGTGAAGGAAGAGACATCTCCTTCCCTCATTTCACGCTCAGATAATTTAATCAAGCTCCAGCATGGAGCCAAGCCCTCGGGCCATACCTAATGCAGGCAGGGAAACCAGTCTGGCTCACCACCCCAACAGCTCTGTTAGACTGACACAAGTCACTGCACCCATCAGCTCAGCTTCCCCACAGAGTACCATGCTCTTACCAATGCCATGAGCTTCACAAAATACTGTGAGCCACAGCTATGAACAGCTACAAACCTTCCACTGGCATCACAGCAACAGCAAAGAGACCCAGACTTCAACACAGCCACACTTCTCATGCAGTGGCTGTGGGATCTGGGTGACCTCCTGCCCTCCCCACGCACCCAGCAGGGCTCAGTCCCGGGATCAGGAGGGGCACTGGGCACCTTTTACACCTCACACCGGGATCAGGAGGGGCACTGGGCACCTTGGAGCACCTCACACCGGGATCAGGAGGGGCACCTCACACCGGGATCAGGAGGGGCACCTCACACCGGGATCAGGAGGGGCACCTCACACCGGGATCAGGAGGGGCACTGGGTACCTTTTACCACCTCACACCAGGATCAGGAGGGGCACTGGGTACCTTTTACACCTCACACCAGGATCAGGAGGGGCACTGGGTACCTTTTACACCTCACACCAGGATCAGGAGGGGCACTGGGTACCTTTTACACCTCACACCGGGATCAGGAGGGGCACTGGGCACCTTTTACACCTCACACCAGGATCAGGAGGGGCACTGGGCACCTTGGAACACCTCACACCGGGGATCAGGAGGGGCACTGGGTACCTTTTACACCTCACACCGGGGATCAGGAGGGGCACTGGGTACCTTTTACACCTCACACCAGGATCAGGAGGGGCACTGGGCACCTTTTATCACCTCACACCAGGGATCAGGAGTGGCACTGGGCACCTTGGACCACCCCAGCACGGCACTCGGCCAAACCCACCCCGCACAGGACAGCGTCCCACAGTGAGTGCTCTATCCCACACGGGGCCCATCCTGCCGATGCCACCCCACAGGAAGCCCCGGCAGAATGTCCTACCCGGTGAGGAGCCCGTGCCACAGCGCCTTGAAGTTGACGTGCGGGTTGGGCATGATGCCGGCGTTCAGGTACACGAAGTCCAGGCGCTGGAACCTGCGGGAAGGGAGCACAGGAGGCGGGTCAGAGCGGCTCAGGGGTGCCCGGTGTGTGAGGGAGGGCAGATCCCGTACCTGCAGCGCAGCTCCCGGGCGGCCCGCAGGACGGAGGCCAGGTTGCCCAGGTCCACGTCCACGGTGGACACCTGCGCGGCGGGGTAGGCGGCCAGCAGGAGTTCGCGCGTGGCCTCGCTCTTCTGCTCGTTGCGGCAGGCGATGCACAGGTGGATGCGGCCATCCTCCTCCAGCAGCCGCCGGCACAGCGCCAGCCCCACGCCGCTGTAAGGGGACGGGGTCAGAGAGAGCCGAGCCCTACCCAGACCAGCCCTTCCCTGCTGCCCCCGGCAGGGTCACTCACCCGCTCGCTCCGGTCACCAGCACCACGCGCTCCATGTCTGCCCCCAGCCGCCGCCCCCCCGCTGCTATAAGCGCGGCGCGCGCCCGGCCCCGCCCCGCTCCGCCCCCGCAGCCAATCAGCTCGGGGCAGGGGGGCGGGGCCCGCGCGGGAGGTGGCGTGATGGTGAGCAGAGCGCGGGGGGCGGGGCCGCAGTGACGCGCTCACCGTGACCACGCCCACAAAGGGACACGCCCCGGTGAGGCCGCGCCTACAGCTGTCGTGCCCACGTGACCTTGGCCACGCCCATTCGCGCGGGGCCCGCCCCCTCCGCGGAGCGGCTCGGGTGTTCCCGCTATTCCTTCCCATTCCCATTCCTATTGCCGTTCACTTCTCGTTCCCGTTCCCATTCCAGTTCACTTACCATTCCATTCCACTCCACTCCATTCTATTCCATTCCATTTCCCTTCCCTATTCCTATTCCCGTTCCCTCCCCATTCCAATTCCTGTTCCCTTCCCTTCCTTTCTCATTCCATTCCCCTTCCCATTCCATATCCTTTCCCATTCCTATTCCCATTCCAATTCCTGTTCCCTTCCTTTCCCTTCTCATTCCATTCCATTCCAATTCCTTTCCCTATCCCCTATTTCCATTCCTTTCCCATTCCCTTCCCTTCTCATTCCATTCCAATTTCCTTCCTTTTCCATTCCATTCCATTCGCCTTCCCGTTTCCATTACCATTCCATTCCATTCCATTCCATTCCATTCCATTCCATTCCATTCCATTCCATTCCATTCCATTCCATTCCATTCCCCTTCCCTATTCCTTATTCCCATTCCCGTTCCCTTCCCATTCCCTCCTCTTCCCTTCCCGTTCCATTGCATTCCATTCCCTCACCATTCCATTCCAATTCCCTTCCCTTCCCTATTCCCCATTCCCGCTCCCCCTCCCATTCCCACTGGATCCCGCTCCGCCCCGCGCTGCCGCCCGTTGCCAGCGGGGCAGGTTTTGCAGAGCCCAGCGCCGTGCCGGGCAGGGCTGGCTGTGCAGGGTGTGTCTGCGGGAGCGCTGCGGGGCTCATGGACATGTCCTGAGATGGATGCTGAGCCCCAGAGCACCCTTGCTCCCACCCAGCTAGAGTGGATCCCCTTGCTCCAGCTCTCAGGCTGTGCTCCCACACCACATCCCAGCACACAGCGCAGCCCCAGAGCCCTCCAGCCCCGAGGGAAGGCGAGCTGAGCTGCTCCGGAGGCGCCCAAGGAAACCAGAGAGCCAGGCTCACGTACCGAGTGTCTCTTCAGCGGGTTTGCCCCTACACACAGGTGCATCTACTGAATATACACATGCCTTAGCCATGGGGTGCTGGGAACCGTGCTGAACTAATGTGTACAAGTGTGGAGGGGTCCCTGGACCCCCCGAGTCCACAGTTCCTCCTGGTCCAAGCTTGGGGTATAACCTGCCAGGGCACGTGGTGCCAGCTCTGGGAGGATGGACGGGTGCCAGAGGCTGTGGGATGCTCGGGGTGGCAGAGCCCAGCTCAGGTGGGCTTCTCCAGCTGGGCTGTGCTCCCAGGCTGAGGGCCAGGAGAGCTGCAGTGCCCTGCTCCATGCAGGCATGGGCACCAGGCAGCTGCCAGTGGAACTCTGCTGCGTGCCTTCCTCTCCTGGCAGATGAAGATGTGGGGGAGGACAACCTGGAGATTTCCCCATGGCAGTAAAAGGTGCTGGCATCCCTGCTAGCATCCAAAATGCGTTTGGTGGGCAGTAGAGCTGCCCTGGAGTGGCTGTGGTGGGTGAGGGAATGTCCCCTGGGCACAGGATGATCGCTCCTCCCTGGCTGCTCACTGCAGCAGCTGGGTGAGGTGCTGGACAGCCCTCAGGCTTCTCCCTCAGCACCTGGGGCTGGCCAGCAGGGAGGGCTCTTGTGGCATGTCCAACGCCCTAAATGTCCGTGGAGTCTTTGTTTCCACCCACGGAGAGCCCACGGAGAGCTGGTGGAGCTCGCAGGTGCTGGCTGCCGGCTGTCCCTGTGGCAGGGCACACATCCCTGCCCCAGGCTCATGGGGGCTGAGCTTCCCCACCGAGAAGGTCCCAGCCAGGGAGGAACAGCCGCTGTGTCCCAGTCCTTGTCTGTCACCAGAACACGCTGCTCCAATAAATAACTCTCCCCCAAGTCTTGCTGCTGCCGGGTGTGCAGGGAAGCTGTCCCACGCCATGGGGTTTGTGTTTGTGTCCTTGGGGTCTCCTCAGAGGCCTCACTGCACTGTGAGAACACGAGCAGCTGCTCGGGGTTTATGGCTAAGTCCGAGTGAAGTGGCTTCCATTTGCATATGGGGTTCCTCCGGGGACAGGGAAGGATGGGGAGCAGGACAGGCGGCAGCCAAGGGTCATTCCTCTCTGCCTGAGTCCTGGAGAAGGCGGTGGATGTCCTGGAAGGAGGGGCGGTCCTTGGTGTCCCGTCTCCAGCAGCTGAGCATTAGCTTATAGACTGAGTCAGGGCACAGCACGGGCTGGGGAAGGTAGGTCTGCAAAACAAAAGGCAAAATTGGCAAAGAGAGAATTACAGCCGCAGAAAGCAAGGTGCAGACTGCTCCTGGAGAGCTCCATTTGTCAGAGTGTCCCATCTGCCCATGGCCCAGGGGCACCTGCCTCTGTCCCCCAGACCCTAAATACTGCAGTGGGGTCAGTGAGCAAGCAGCACCTCGGGCTGTGTAAAGCACAGGTTTGCCATGATGGGCCCTTCACCAGGATTCCTCCCCAGAGGAATTCCTGTCCCACAGCTGCCTCACAGCCACGCTCCCTGTTTTGTCACCTTAAAGTCTCTCTCCAGGTCCCAGGGGCACCACTGGCCCTCTTGTCCCATCCTATATCCCATCCCATATCCCATATCCTATATGCCATATCCCATATCCTATATCCCATATCCCGTCTCATATCCCATATCCTATATCACATATCCCATCTTGTGTCCCATATCCCATATTCCATCCCATATCCCATATCCCATCCCGTCCCGTCCCATATCCCATACCCCATCCCATATCCCATAACCCATCCTGTCCCGTCCCATATCCCATATCCCATCCCATCCCATATCCCATATCCCATATCCCATATCCCATATCCCATATCCCATATCCCATCCCGTCCCATACCCCATATCCCATCCCATATCCCATAACCCATCCTGTCCCATCCCATATCCCATATCCCATATCCCATATCCCATATCCCATATCCCATATCCCATATCCCATCCCGTCCCATACCCCATATCCCATCCCATATCCCATAACCCATCCTGTCCCGTCCCATATCCCATATCCCGTATCCCATATCCCATCCCGTCCCATATCCCATATCCCATCCTATATCACATATCCCATCTTGTGTCCCATATCCCATATTCCATCCTGTCCCGTATCCCATATCCCATAACCCATCCTGTCCCGTCCCATATCCCATATCCCATATCCCATATCCCATATCCCATATCCCATATCCCATATCCCATCCTGTCCCGTCCCATATCCCATATCCCATCCCATATCCCATATCCCATATCCCATATCCCATATCCCATATCCCATATCCCATCCTGTCCCATCCCATATCCCATATCCCATATCCCATCCCGTCCCATACCCCATATCCCATCCCATATCCCATAACCCATCCTGTCCCGTCCCATATCCCATATCCCATATCCCATATCCCATATCCCATATCCCATATCCCAATCCCATATCCCATATCCCATATCCCATATCCCATATCCCATATCCCATATCCCATATCCCATATCCCATATCCCATATCCCGTATCCCATCCTGTCCCGTCCCATATCCCATATCCCATATCCCATATCCCATATCCCATATCCCATATCCCATATCCCATATCCCATATCCCAATCCCATATCCCATATCCCATATCCCATATCCCATATCCCATATCCCATATCCCATATCCCATATCCCATATCCCATCCCGTCCCATATCCCATATCCCAATCCCATATCCCATATCCCATCCCATATCCCAATCCCATATCCCATATCCCATATCCCATATCCCATATCCCATATCCCATATCCCATATCCCAATCCCATATCCCATATCCCATATCCCATATCCCATATCCCATATCCCATATCCCATCCCGTCCCATACCCCATATCCCATCCCATATCCCATAACCCATCCTGTCCCGTCCCATATCCCATATCCCATATCCCATATCCCATATCCCATATCCCATATCCCATCCCATATCCCATCCTGTCCCATATCCCATATCCCATCCCATATCCCATCCTGTCCCATCCCATATCCCATCCTGTATCCCGTATCCCATCCCATCCCATATCCCATATCCCATAACCCATTCTGTCCCGTCTCATATCCCATATCCCATATCCCATATCCCATATCCCATCCTGTATCCCGTATCCCATCCCATATCCCATATCCCATCCCATATCCCACATCCCACATCCTGTCCCATCCCCACCTGCCGGCCCTGGTCGCGGAAGAACTCCCCGGTGTTCTCGATGACCTGCTCGTCAGACATGTGGCAGTAGGGCTGCTCCCGGCACAGGGTGAAGGTCTCCCACAGCGTCACCCCGAACGCCCACACGTCGCTGGCCGTGGTGAACTTGCCCTGGCCGGAGGGAGCAGAGCAGGGTCAGGGGTGGGCTTTACCCCATCCTGCTCCAGGAGCTGCAGGTGCTCGAGGATCTAAACCTCCTGGACGCTTCAGCATCCAGATCTGGGCAGCTGCAGGTCTGGCTGGCTGCAGACCAAGACCCAGCTCCCTGCAAAGGTAAAAACCAGCACTGCTCCCTCTTCCAGCTCTGACCATGGCCAGGATAAGATGCCAAGCATCCTCCTTAAAGTATGCCCTGCACTGGGACATCAAAATTCACCCCAGCCTGCCTCGAAAAGCTGCCACCACTCCTGCTTTCCCCACGCTCCACCCCAAATCTGGCTGCAGCGAGCAGAGACCTCTCCACCCCTCCTGCACCCCCCAGGCCAAGGGAACAGGGCAGAGCGTGTGTCAGAGCAGCCCGGGCCCCGTGTACCAGCAGGATGCTCTCCCAGGACATCCAGCGGATGGGCAGCACGGCCCGGCCCTGGATGCGGTAGTAGTCCCCGCTGTAGAGGTTCCTGCTCATCCCAAAGTCGGCGATCTTGATGGTGTAGTGCTTCCCCACCAGGCAGTTGCGCGTGGCCAGGTCCCGGTGCACGAAGTTGAGGGACGAGAGGTACTTCATGCCCGAGGCGATCTGGGTGGCCATGAACCGCAGGTCACTGTGGGGCACACGGACCCGTCAGCAGGGGGAACGGAGGGAGGACAGCAGCCACCCTGCTCCTGTCCCTGCTCTCCCAGGCAGCCTTGCTGTCTTGGGTTGCAATGTAATGTGACCAAAAGTTTGTATTCTATCACCATCTGTTAAAACCAGCTGGGGCAGTGTTCTTTATCTTTCCCACAACCCATCCTCCCTCCAGGAGATATCTCCTGTTAATGGGCCAATCAGTCCCGCTGCATGATTGATAAAATTACATCATCCCATTGGGAGATGCTCCAGCCAGGGGAGCAGCCAAGCCTTTCCTACCCAGATAAAAACTGACATTTTGGACACCAAGGGACCTTCTTTCCACTGCATTCCAGAGGAAAGCCAGACCTTTCCACATCATCCCTGCACCTTCAGAGGAAACTGCACCTTCTCCAGGAGCACTGCTCCAGCTGAACCACATCTGCCACTGCAGGAGGATGCAGCCACCATTGAATGGGACTGTGCCAACACCCTGACTGACTGACGGGTGTCAGCTTGGATTCTGACTCTGGCAGTGTTCTGGGCTTAGGATTTTTTTGTATTACTGTATTTCTATTTTAAATTTTTTCCTAGCAAAGAACTGTTATTCCCATTCCCATATCTTTGCCTGAGAGCCCCTTAATTTCCAAATTACAATAATTTGGAGGGAGGGGGTTTTCACTGTCCATCTCTGCCTTTGTTAAGTCTTTCAAAGCAGGACCCCTACCTGACAGAGGGTGTGTGGCCAGCAGCGGGGCCGCCTGCCTGCTGGCGGGACAGGAACTGGTTGAGGTCCCCATTCTCCATGTACTCGGTGATCATGCACAGGGGGTCGTCCGTGATGCACACCGCCAGCAGCCGGATGATGTTGGGGTCCTTCAGCCGAGACATGATCTTGATTTCCTTCAGAAAATCATTCCTTTCCGGAACAGAAACCACACGAGTTCGCACAGACAGACCCAGAGGGGCACGGAGGTGAGCAGAGACTGGCCAAGAGCCACCCACCCACCCCAGTCTGCTGTGGGCCCTCTCCCCTGAGACTGGAGAAGACGGGTGGGCTCAGCATGTAGACAGGCACTGGGGAGCTGGTGAGGACCAAGGATCCTGCCATGGGAGAGCCCAGCATCCCCAGAGAGCTCAGGTGTGTGGTCCTTGCAATGGCACTGAGCACACAGCTGATGGATGGAGGCAGGGGATGCTTTCCAAGCACCCCAGCTCTCCTGGCGAGGCTCTGTGTGCCCCCCTCAGCCCCTACCTGGCGTTCTTGTTGGCGTCTGCCCGCAGCATCTTCACAGCCACCAGCACGGGGTGCTCGGAGCTGCCATCCAAGCCCTCCAGGGCAAAGTCCTTCCCTGTGAACTTCTCCATGCCCTCCACTTCACAGAGGTGAACCTGGGGGAGCAAGGGGCAGCCGTTCCCTCTGCTCACCCACGGCCTCCCACCAGCTGGGAAGAGCTTGGCCTGATCCCTGCTGGGAGCTCACCTCCCCAAACTGGCCTTCCCCCAGCTTCTCCTTGAAGGTCAGCAGCTTCCTGGGGAACTCCTCGACGGCCACGTCCTTGCCGGAGAGCAGGTCCATGGTGAGGGCCGGCACCGAGTAGGTGTTGCCGCCCGTCACGCCCTGCAGGTTGACGATGTCGGCCTCGGCGTAGTGCGGCACGCCCTCGGGGACGCTGGCCTGGGGCTTGGCAGGGCCACTGCAGCCTGGGGGGACACAGAGGGGCCAGCCCTGCCGTGGGTGTGCTGCCCTGCAGCCCCTGCTCCCTGCTCCCGCTCTGTCCCTTCTGCCCCAGAGCCCTGCACTCCTTCCCCACCAAACACCAAACCAGCCAAGCCCTGAGCTCCAGGCGAGCAGAGATCAGTGCCTGGCCTCCAGATGGGTGAGGAAGAGGTGCCAGAGCATCCCACAGTGGGACACAGCTTAGCCTGGCAGAGGACATCAGTGGTCACAGGCTTCATGTGGGATGCACGGGGGCTTGTGAGACCTCTGTGCCAAAATGTTTGGAGAGTGGCCAGCAGCTGGGGCTGGGGAGAGGGGCTCAGCAGGCTCAGTGCTGTGAGCTCAGTGTCCTGGCTCTCACCTGTGTCCTCCTCCCCCGAGGTGAACTCGGGCAGCTTGCGGATCAGGCGGGAGGGCTCCTGGTAGTCGGGCCCCAGGGGGAAGATGCGGTCGTAGGTGGAGCTGGACTCCTGCTCGCTGGGGGAGGAGGAGCGGTTGTGGTTGAACATGCTGGACTCGCTGGGCAGCGAGAGGCTGACGGTCATTTCATCGTCCAGCATCCTCCGTGACGCCTGTGACAGCGGGGCAAGGGAGGAGAGAGCTGGGGTTCCCCACAGTGCGGCAGGACGGCGTGGCTCCTGTTCCACAGCATCAAACCTCCTCTCTAGTGCTAGTCCCTGGGTTGCAACACCTGCCTGAGCTCGTCCTCATGATCCCCCCTTCTCTTGTCTGCCTCTATGGAGGAGGGCTTGGCTTCATCAGTTCTGACTGACCTTGGTTAGGTGGTGGCTGTGGCGAGAACCCTCCACGCCCCAGTTCCTTGTCCCCCAGATCAGCTTCAGGACAGAGGGATGGACAAACAGACAAGTCCCAAAGTCACCACCCTGCTCAGCTAAGTGCCCTTGCATGGGAGATGGCTGCAAAGCACAGCCTTTCTAAAGAGGGGAAGGGAGCAGCAGCCCTTGCAAGGAGTCTGTTTCCTCCCAGAGTGAGCCCACCACCACAGGGCACCTCACCAGCCACGCCACGCTCGCCCACCTTCTCCAGCATCTTCTGCCAGAACTGCCGCCACAGTATGATGACAATGATGGCCACCAGGATGAAGATGATGGCCACCAGGCACCCGATCAGGATGCGCGTGTTGCTGTCGTCTACCTTGAGCGTGGGGTCTGGCCAGAAAAGGGGTTAGGGTTAGGGTTAGGTCCAGCATGGGGTCTAGCCAGAGAAGGGGACAGGGAGGGCTGGTCACAGTGGGGTGTGGGGTGACCCCTGCCTCTTTCCTTGTCAGCACAGGTGACACGCTTACCATAAGTGGTGGGGACCACGGGTGCCTCGGCGGGGGGCACCGAGTTGTTGTACATGGCTGCATCTGGCCAGGGAGAAGAGAACATCAGGGTGATGTTCTTGAGCTATCCCCTCGAGCCTCCCACCCGGGAGAGCCTGGCCCCACGGGGTGGCGGGTACCTGACTGGAAGGTGATCTCGCTGAACATCATCCAGGTGTCAGCGAAGTAGTACTGGCACTTGATGGCGCTGGCCATGCGGTGCAGCAGGGGCACGGTGACGAAGCGGGCGCTGGGGTTGACATCGTCCAGCACCAGCACCGAGGAGACGGCGCCGGGCTCCCAGTCGCCGGCGTCGGCGCGGAAGTAGCACTGCACCTCCTTGAAGATCTTCACGCCTTTGGCGAACATGTTGTTGCAGTGGACCTGTGGGGCAGGCGGTCAGCACGGCCGCCGAGGGGCACGGGGGGGCCGGCGGGGCGGGGGTTTGGGGACCTTCATGGCCGTGAAGTTCCTGATGCGGTCGAACTCGAAGGTGATCTCCACGTAGCCGCCGGCCGTGCTCTCGTTGCGCCAGCCCACGTAGTCGTAGCCTGGCCAGACGTGGTACTCGTGGGTCTGGGTGAAGTCGTCCAGCCCTGACACCCCGTCCGTCAGCTGGCCCAGGCCCTCTGTCATGCTGCAAGGGGACAGAAGGAGCGTGACTCTGGCCAGCCCCGCCAGCCTGCACCACCCAGCACGCCCTGGCAGCTCCTCACGGGACACTCGGGGGGGATTTTGTTCCCAGTGTTCCCTCTGGAAAAGGCTGTGGGGTGATGAACGTGTGGTGCAGCTAGAGCAAATCCAAGGGAAGGGCTGGGGCATCACACTGTCCCCATCATGATGTGCAGCTTTCCCAGGCCGGCCACATCCCCTGCCTCAAGGACACCACAAGCATTTGCTCTGCTGAAGACCAGCCTGACAAAGCAGGGAAGAAACATCCCCCTGGCCAGCTGCCCAGCCCTCACCTGTAGCCAAAGGCCCCGTCGTACACCGAGTCGTTCAGGTAGATGATGGTGCCCCCGGGAAGGACGAGCTGCTGCCCGACCGGCGCGTTGTAGGACACCAGCCCATCTGCAGGGAGGGAGGGTGAGCATATGCAGGACAGCCAGCCCCTCTGGGATGGCCAGCAGGCCGGGACGGGCGCTGGGGACACGGGGACAGGCACAGGAGGGCAGCACGCACCCAGCCAGAGGCAGCCGTAGAGCTCCACGCGCAGGCACACGTTCATAGAGTGGTCGGTGACCGGGATGAAGCGCACGAAGCGCGCGATGAGGGGCGGCTCCAGGTCCTTGAGGACGATGTCGTAGGTGTTGGTGTTTCCATCCAGCACCTGGAGAGGGAGAAGCACGGTGGGGATGGGCAGGAGGAGCCTCCTCAGCCACCAGCCGGTGCAGCCTCCTCACCTGCTTCCCGTGCCGGTTCCTCCAGGAGATCCAGCGGGTGCCATCCCTGCTGTAGCTGATTTTGTACATGGGGGCGAACTCGTTGCCGTGGCCCTTGGCGTGGCGGCCCTGCGTGCCCACCAGCGTGATGAAGTGCAGGGCGTGCAGGTCGATCTGCAGGAACTCCTTCAGGTCGTTTGGTGCCACGGGGGTCTTGGGGCACCAGGCTCCATCGCCACCCTCCAAGTCCAGCCTGCGAGCCCAGAGCGGAGGAGCTGTTTGTGGGTGGCCCAGGCCAGCCCTGTGTGCCCCTTCTCCAGCCCCTGCTGTGGCTGCTGCAGGAGGGGGCCCACACTCACCGTCCGTACTTGGCGGCCGTGGAGTCAGACCAGTGGCTGGAGGCCGAGATGTCCTCGTCGGGGATGTGCCCACCCGACATTCCCAAGGGGTACCTGCACACAGCTGCAAGGACACGGGCACAGAGCTCAGCAGGAGGGAATCCTTCCCTCCCTGACTCCCTGGCCAGGCTGGGGCACATCCACCGGACCAAGACAGGCAGCCATCCTCCCTGCCCACCCCTCCCCAGCAGTGGAAAAGTACCCGGGGTGGCAGGCGGGCTGCAGCCCCAGGGATCCCTCGGCACCGCATCCCCGCTGCTCCCCAGCAGTTATTTTTCACGCCTGGCTGCCAAGAGCCGTGCTGAAAGGGCGGCTTGTTTGGCCGTGTTTACCGTCTGGCTGCCGGCTCCAGCCCACCGCAGCACCCCGAGCAAACACTGCACCGAGGTGGCAAGGGCCAGGCAGGACTCTGTGCCTGGCCCACCTCCCAGCCCACAGCCCCTGGCTCACTGGCAAAGAACCCACTTTGGTGCCATTGTGCCACCATCCCCGGGACAGCACCCACAGGGACCATATCCCACATCAGGCAGACCGTATCCCACATCTGCACCGTGAGCATTGGCACAGCGGGAGCATCTCCTCTTGTCTCCTGCTCTCCCACAGAATTCCAGTTTAATTCTTGCCAAACATGGAGCCAGCCCTGTTTTTTTGTCTTGGTAATGACCATCCTGGCCAGGCAAATCCATTTCTGTCAGCAGGAGAAGCAGGATTGCCTCCCTAAATAAGCACCATGCAACCTCCAGGGAAGACCCAGCTAACTCCTCCCACAGATGGAAGAAGCCTTTGAAGGGACTTGTTGAAGGACTCCCTGGGAAAAGCTGGGCTCTGTCCATCCCTGCAGCACAGGATGGGGCTGAGCCCTGCAGGAACAGCCATCTAAACACACTTGTGCTGCTGGCCACGCAGTGTTGTGGTTTCTGAGAAAAGCCAGGCACCAAGTCAAGCCACTTCCCCAAAACCACCAGAGAAGGCACAGCCCAGCAAACAGCAGCCTGGCACCTGACACCTCCAGACTCAGGGAGCCCCCATGGCAAGGGCCCCCTGGGAGCACAGGGCTCTGGCTGTAGTGCCAAATCTGCCATGTCCAGGGGCACACAGAAGGGGCTCTGCAGGTCACTGCAGGTGCCCAGGTGAGGTGCTGGACAGCAGAGTGGCAGGTGCAGCCTTGGGGGGCCACCACATCCTGCGCCCAGAGGTGATGGAGCCCGGGGAAATGCAATGGTGGCACCTGCAGCCACCTGTCTGTGTGACTTACCAGGGTTGACCTGGGCTCTGGCAGCATGTGGGACGTGCAGCAGCAGCAGTGGCAGCAGGGGCAGTGGCAGCAGGGCTGCTCTGGGGGTGGCTGGCATGTCGGCAGTCCTGTGAGACAGAACAGGGCTCCTCAGGCTGAGGCAGCTGAGCAGGGGCAAACACCAGCCCAGCTGAGGATGGGAGCACCTCTCCTGCACGAGACCCCACGTCCCCACCTCAGCCTTGGAGCAGCAACAGAGCCCAGGGCTCAGAGCTGTGCTGGCGGTCATGGGGATCCCAGACAGCACCCCTTGGAGCCATGGTGTGCCACATCCCCGTGGAATGGCCACAGGACCTGCAGGGAGCTCCCTGAGGCCAGCACTGGCCACCTCCAGCACAGGGCACAAAGGCTACGGCCACTCCTGGCTGCCTGTGCAGGGCAGGAGTTGCACAACCCCACGGTGCCAGAGTGGGGTCCCTGCCTGCTGGCTCCCAGAGGGAAGAGCAGATTTCCAGGGATTTTACACCTGAGATTTCCAGGGGTTTACTGGGATAGCTTCCCATGGCAGAGTGGATCCCAGGGACGTGGGTGACACAGAAGGGTGTGACAGAGGGTGTGCTCAGGAGCCAGCTTGCACTCTCTGCTCGAGGGGAGCATGGCATGGGGCTGGAGGGGACCTGGCAACAGGGCTTGGGCCACAGCATGGGGAGAAAAAGGGCTGGTGCTGCTGGAGGGGACAAAGGGACCTCCCCAGGATGTGCCTGCCCTTGTGTGACCACAGCCCTCAGCTGCCAGGAGCTCCCAGAGCCCGAGCAGCTCCTGCTGTGCCCACACACCTCGGGGTGACCACCATGGCACCGTGCCAGGGGAAGCACGAGGGACACCCTAAACATCACCAGCCCTGCCCCAGGCTCCCTGGCACCCCTCATCTGCCAAGAGGACACTTCACAGATGCAATCAGTTCTCTTTCTATTTAAAAAAAAATCCCGTTTTAATCCAGTTTAAACACACATTAACCTTTGAGAGAGCAACCCACTGGGAGTCAAGGGACCACAGCTCCTGGCAGGAGCACAGGTTAACACCTGCACTTGGGATGATTCCTTCTCCTTTTTTCTAATTTTTTTTTTTTTTTAAAGCACATATGTGGGAAACTGTAGCTAGTTGCAATTAATTCAGCAGCAACTGGGAATTTCAGCTGCATTGCCCAGAGGCACACGCAGGAGGCTGCTGTGTTTGATGATGGCCAGTTCCCCCCAACATTTAAATCTTAATTTCCTTCTGCATTCCAAAATATATCCAGGGATATTTTCCCCTCACTGTTCTTTCAGGCTGAGTAAACTCTTCGAGCATCAGGATACCAGATGCTGTAATCTCCTGCAGGGAATGCATTTACATTTACCCTGGTATAGGGAAATCATCCCCACATAGCCACTGGGAAGTGCTGATCACCCCTCAGGGGTGTGGGGACACCAGGCTGAGGGCTAGGGGACACATAGTCGAACACAGCTGGAAATCAGTTTTGTTCCACCAGCCCTGCAAAAGGGATGGCTCTGCAACGTTTTGACTGCAAATGTTTGCTGAAAATTTTCAATCACTGGAAAGTTTTAGTGCAGAGAGAGTTTTTGGAGCTCCTCCCTGGCATCGCCCAGGCTTCAAGTTTCCCTTGGCTGCTGCTGTTTTGTTGTTTTCCCTTCTTATTTCCCTCCTTCCTTATTCTACTGAAGCAACCCAGGGAACTAACTGAGGGAGGGAAAACGAAATCCGCCTTTGTTAAGAGACAAACCCCACCCAAGCCATGGTCCCTGTTGCTGCCAGCCTGTTCCAGGTGAGGTCCCAGGTGGGCACTGCCACCCTTGCTGCCGTCCTCACATGGGCTGGTGCTGCTGGGGGAACACTGGGATGTCCCTGAGTGAGGAAAGCTGGCTGTCACCCAGCCCAGGGCTGTTTGGATGAGGGGGTTCAGGATCCCTGCCCCAAAAATGGCATTTTTAGAAGGGAGCAGGACTACAGCCCCCAGCATGCCGCGCCAGCAGCCGGAGCACAGTGCAGCATGCCGGGACCTGTAGTCCTCCCTTCCAAAAATGCCATTTTAGACTTTTTCTGGGCTGGATGCAGCCCCATTTTCTGCAGCAGCAAGCGCCTCCCCAGCCCTGGGCTGGCTGGCTGAGCTGGGGTGCGAGGAGCTCCTGTGCCCTGGTGCCACCTCCAGAGCACGGCTGGGCTGGGGACAGTGTCCCGTGGGCTCCCCAGGCTGCCAGCCCTGCTCTGTGCCAGCCAGCATCGCCCCAGGGCCACCCAGGGCTGGCCACAGCACAGGGCCTGAGCTCTGCTGCCCGGCTGGGGGACCCTGGGGACAGCAGGGCCTCTCTGGCTGCCCAGCCCTGCCAACACACACACGGGTGGGAGCTGAGCAGGGACACTGGCACGAGGCACGGGGGCACACGCTGGCACTGGGGGTCAGCTGCAGGAAAGGGGTCAGCTGCCACCTCTCCGAGCGAGGACAGCGCCCTGCTGCTGCCCCAGAGCTTTCCCAGGCAGACCCACAGCCCAGCCCTGCTGGCCCCAATCCCCCCAAAATCCCAGCCCCAGCAGGACAAACTCATCCCCAGACTCACCGGAGCGCGGCGGCGGCCGGGGCCGGGCGGGCTCCGAGCCCCTCGGCCGGGCCGGGGGAGCCAGGTGAGGAGAGAACTTCCCCGGGCTGATGCAAGATGCCTCTGGGAGCCCGCTCGCATTCTGTGGATTCCTGGGAGCCGGCCAGAAATCCCACAATCCTACATCTTGCACATTTGGTTTCAATTAGGGAGCGGAGAGGGGGAGCCAGTCAGCGAGCCGGGCTGGCTTTTCGGCACAGCTTATTTTCCTTGGCCCGAGGGAACGTGCGCAGAGCTATAATTTACAGCAAAACCCATTCATAGCGAGAGGGAAAAAAATAAAAAATCCCCATGGCCAGCAAGGGAACTTAAAGCAATAGGCAACGTTTCACTTTCCAGCACTTGCCCCCTGGCAGGCACGTCCAGGACCCTGTCCTGCACTGTGTAGGACACCCCAAAATGCGGGGATGGGGACACTCCACAGGAGCCCAGAGTGTCCCAAAGGGCTGCCCCTGTCTGGGCCCCTGGGGGAGCCACTGGGGCTCCTGCACGGGCACACGTGGCCAGCACAGCAGCCAGAGAGCCAGCCTGGCTCAGGGCTCAGCTTCACGCAGAACTGGTGGCTTGACATCATTTCCAGGCTCCAGCCTGGCATCATGGGCACGGCTATGCAACGGGGCAGGGAGAAAATAATAATATTACTAATAAGGGGCCCGTGTTGACTTTTGTGCAGCAGCAGAAACCACAATTAAAGAGCTTTCTCAAAAATTATTTTTTAGACTGTTTTGGCTGTGTTGGATTCCACACTCACATTATTTGGGAAGGAAGTAGCAGCCCTGGCAGCAGCTCAGCACCTCCCTAAAAGGCTTTCCTGTCCCACTAGATACCCCAAAGCCTCAGGGCTGTAGCCTTGCTCCTCAACCAACATGAATTTTCCAGGCAAACCAACTGACCCACAGGCAGGGGAAGCCACCCACTGCCCCCAGCAGACACTGGTGACCCAGTCACTGCCACCAGAAAGGGGCTGCAGCAGCAGCACCGCCCAGGGTGACAGAGGCAGGGCACAGCTCCCTCTGGGCTGGCAGGGAGCAGAGCCCCATATGCTGCCCCACATCAGCTGGCAGGGAGAAGCCCAGGCTGCCCTAGGTGCACACCAGCACAAACCCCAGCCAGCTCTGCTCCGCTGCCCTCTGCTACCTGGAATTGGTGCTCAAGTAACTTGACAGCTGCCAGCACCCTGGAGCTCTGTCCTGGGACCTAAGGCAAAGGTGGTGGTCTGCAAAGCCAAAAGGCCAAAGGCTTGGCCACACACAGCCTGTGGTGAGCCAGCAGCAGGCACAGTGCCAGCCAGGACCCCCCACACTGCCCTGGTGGCCCAGGCACAGTGCCAGGGAACCCAGGGCTTGGCTGAGCCCAGCAGCCACCTTTACACTGGGGGCACGTGGTGACTTCCCCCACAGGGAGTGGTTTGGGTGCCATTCCCAGGCCTGCAAGGGAAAACCCCTGCCCAGGCAGCCACGGGGCAGCAGGAGGCTGTGACCACACTAGGATCAGGAGAGGAGCTGCCAAGCTCTACATCCTCCTTCCCTAACAGGAGGGGAGGGAGCACAGCTGCTCTGTCCCAGGCAGCCAGGACACCACCAGGAGCAGTGGGCTCATGCAGGAGCTAAAGAGCCCCTCCAGAAACAGCAGAGGGCACATGGCAGGGGTGGAGGGCTCTGTGCCTGGCTGGATTCACCCTGAGCACTTGGCATGAGCAGCCAGCTCTCTGCTCCCCGAGCCTCTTGGTGGAAAGTCAGTCACTCAAACACCACCACATGACAAACAGGAGGGACTCAGAGTTTAATTGGGTGCTTCCAGTTGTGCAATATACAAAGGATGACCAAAAGGGAGGACATGGGCAAGGACCCTATTAACAAAAAAAAAAAAAATAGTCATGTAGATTTAAGAAAAATAAAAATTCAAGATTAAACCCAGCCCCGTACCATAAAAATCCTCTTTGTGCATGTACAATGACTATTACTATATACATGTTTAAAAATAAATGCCCACAGCCTAGAGTGCAAAGAGCAGCACCACAGCTGTGCCTTGTGGCAGGGGAATCCATAGTGTTTGGTTTTTAAATTAAAATATAAATAGAAGCATACAGCGTGCCAAGAACCGAGTGGGTCAGACCCTGCTCTGCACAGGGCTGGAGCGAGCAGGAGCAGCCCCTGCTAGGCCCAGCTATCATCCCTCCTCTGTGTGCCCAAGTTCCTGGAGGGATGGGCAGCCCTGCCTGGCACCAGGCTGCCACTACATCCCGTTCTTCACCAGCTCGTGGACCCCGTCCTCGTCGATGATCAGAGGTGTGCGGAACTCCCGGTCCTTCACGTACTTCTCCAGACCCTACAGAACGAGAGGGGGCTCACTGGGACACACCACACATCACAGGGGTGCCTCTGCTCCCCCCTGTGCTGGAAATCCGGGGGGCACTGCCCCACAAAGCCCCCAGTGAATTGGAACTGCTCTGTGTGTGCCCTGCCCCCAGTACTCACCTCTCCTCCGTAGGACACCAGGGGAGAAATCTCACACTGGATTGGCAGGTCGTTTGCATCCTTCAGGCTGCAGGGAGAAACATCCAGAGTTAGGTGCAGCCTGGGAGCACACAGAGGGGGCCCAAGCTCTGCCAAGGACAGGCTGTCTGGGCCACACAGAGCTGCCCTGGGTTAGTCAAGCCTTGCGTGCTCTCCACAGAGGTGCCAGCTAAAGTTTAGATCCCAGCAGCGACTGAAAGGGAAGAGAGCTTTAGATGGAGCTTCCATGATGCCCTTCCACGTGTGTAACCACAGCAGTGCCTGTGCCCCTAGCCCTGCTGGTTTTGATGCTGCATGGAAACAAGTCACCCTTTCCTTCTCCCCCTGCAGCCCTGGGGTGATGTGAGATGCAATCACAGAGCACCTTCCTGTTTGGCTGGACACAAGAGGTCCTGCTGTAAGCCCTCTCTTGCTTAAAGCATATCCTAAGCACACAGGGTAAGTACTTCTGCTCAAACACTCCCTGCTCCTCCTGCCTCTGCCTGTTAGATTGACTGTCTTGGCTCCTCTGTTCTGCCTGTGAGCTGGAGCTGGTGAGCAAAATATCAGAACCACACCAGTGCTGCCCACTGCAGCAGCACTGCTGGGCAGGGGCAGTGTGGGGTCCCTGACCCTGCTCCTACTGCCACCAGGACATGCTTGGATGATCCCTGGATCCAGCTGTGTGGACCCAACAAGCAGCCATGGCAACAGCACCCCAGGGTGCCCCTTCCCCAGGCAGTAGCCCCAGTGGCCAGGCAGGCATGGCAGGATGCCATCTGTGACCATGCTCCCTTCACCCAGGGAGGTAAAGCTCATTCCTGCTGCCACGCACTCACTGAGCCCCCTCCTGTCCCAGGTGTCAGTAAATAAAACTCACCCATCCCTACCCACACTGGTATTTACCCTGAGTGTTAATTCAAGACAGTTGTTTTAAAAAAACAAATTGACAATAACTGGTAATGAAGGGTAAATGTAGGACAAGGTGCATCCTTTCTCCTATATGTTAACTAGTGCCATGGCTTAGTCATGAGCCTGAAAACACCTGGAGCCTTGAATTAAAACAGAGATAAAACAGCTGTATTCCAGCAGAAAGTACCTGAAGATACAGCTTCTGAAGGAGGGGAAGGTAACAAGATTGCTAACTAACTCTGTGAGTCATTTACACTCACCAGCCCCAGGTCCCAGCACGCCCAACACAACAGGAGTTAAAGCTCCCCATGTGTTCCCGTACACTCTCCAGCACTGAGCCAGGGGCTTTCCCTGATGTCACACTCTGCATCCTCCAAACTTGAGAGCTGGAGTCACACAAAGCCCAGCTGGCTGCTGTGCTCAGACTCACACATGCTACATCAAAGCCTGCCTGACGTTTGCTTCATGTTTTTAATCCCATTTCGGGATGATCTGCCCGGATGCCTGGCGGACATGGGGATGTAGGAGCCATCCCCAGCTCTGGGACTGGCTGGGACCAGTCCCTGCTATGCTGTGACAAACAGGGAGTGGCACCAAAGGGTGTTTGCCTGTGGGGTGACACTTGGGGGCTGCCATCCTGTCCCTGTACCAACACATGAGCCCCACCCATCCCGTTACCCCTGCAGAAAGGTGCCCAGCAGGGAGCAGAGCTGCCCGTGCCCACCACCAGGAGAAGAGGTGTCCCTGTGCCCAGGGGTGCCATGCCCCAGCCCCGCATGCGGCCACCAGCCCCCGGCCCTGTTAGCCTGCACGCTGCTCTGCCTGCAGCCTGTTAGTCCCTAAGCACAGCCCCACCACCATGCACCTGGCACTGGGATAGTTACTTGTCAGTGACATCTGCTGGGCTGGCAGCTGACCTTCCATTTGGGATGCTACATGGGAATAAACAAGGGTTAGCAAGGGGGGAAAACAGCACAACCAGGCTGGGGTTTGCTGATCCCTGCAGAGGGTGGCAGGAGCTCTTGTGGCTGAGGGATGTGTTGATGCCAGCCTGGCTGCTGCACAGCTCTGCTGGTGGCTTTAGGGAGCCATCTCCTCCCTGCAGAGGCAGCCTCGGCTGGGCAATGGAGGCTGGCAGGGTTCAGTTCCCAGGTGCTGAAGTGAGAAGGAAAGCTGCTGCTCACACAGCTCCCACCCAGCTCTGCTCCACAGATCACCCAGGAGAGGGGACCCACAGCTGGCTGCTTCTGTGACACTTATCAGTGCTGGGCTTGACATCCCTTGTGCTCAATATCCAGCCCAAAAAGGAGCAGGAGTGACAGGAGAAGCAGCTCACCGAGGGATGGCAGGGATGCGTGTGCCATTTTCATCCACAAAGTGCCCTCCTGCATTGAGCACCCAGCAGTGGTGCAGGGACATCAGGGCATGCCGGGCTGTGGTGGGGTTGTCCTTGCCGTTCTGGCTGTCTGCGTTCTTCAGGGGAGAGAACTCATCCTCACGCAGCACCTCGTACACCACGAACTTCCTGGGGAGCACAGCATGGGAGGGTCAGTCTGGGATCTGTGGCTGCTTCCCCTGCCAGGCTGGGCCCACAGCCCTCCCCCAGCCCATATCCACAGGCTGTTTTCACAGCCAGCAGGAGGGAAGGGAAGGTCTGGTCTATAGGGTCAGCAGGAGCAGGGCACACAGCACCCATCCCTCCACCCTACCCTGATCCTGGGGCATCACCAGTGGGCACAGCCTGGCACAGCCCCAGAGGCTCTCAGAGCTGCCCCAGGGACAGCCAGCAGCCAGCCTGGGCCCCACAGAGAGCACAGGACATACTTGGAAAACTGGAAGATGTCGAAGACGAACTTCTCCATCTTAATCCCGTTGGGCTTCTCGGGTTGGATGAGCTGCCCTGTAGTGATGTCCACGTGTGGGATCTTCTTCTCAGCCACGTGGTGCTGCAGCTGTGGCTCATATGTGCTGCAGTGGGCCAAGAGAGAGATGTCACTTGGCCAAGCAAGCCACATCCCCAGCTCAGACAGTGCTGCAGCAGCATGGCTGCCCTGCTCTGACCCTGGCTGCCCCAAGCCCCCCACTGCTCTCCCCACACGCCTGCACTCTGGAAGCAGCATCCAGACACGGCCTGGAGAAACCTTATCTCAAGGAAGGGTCTGTGCAGACACTGGGGGGCCTCATCCCAGCACCCCAGCAGAAAGCAAGGCACAGGCAGCTCTGCTGGGCAGCAGCACTCCAGCACCAGCTGGAGGCACTGGGCAGGCCCTTACTTGACCACGTCTTTGAGGAAGGCAGTGCTGAAGTAGTGATTGGCGATGTTGCCCGCGTTGAAGAGCAGCCGCCCATCGGAGCCCCGCCTCTGGGCGGTGGCCAGGGAGATCTCGCTGTACTCCACCACCTGGTAGACGCCGTCCACCCGGCACACCACGCCCACCGGCTCCGTGGGGTTGGTCTTCTCCACCACCTGCCGGGGGAAGCACTGTCAGGAAATGCAGCCCCACACCTCAGACACGTTCCCTTGTAAGCAGGGATGGGGATTGCTGGAGCCCTGCCCTCCCAGGTGCTTCTGCCAACGGGGCCTAGAGGAGGCAGGGCTGGGTGACAGGTGTCACACACACCCAGAGGGAACAGCAGCATGTGGCACCGAGCCAACGCGCAGCTGGCAGCAGGCACGGGTATTTTTAGCTATGCACAACCAGAAGGTTGCTGGCTCAGCAGAGCCATCCCCCTGACCTTCCTCTCCTCCTTGCACCTCACACACCTCCATCTGGGTGTGGGATACCCCAGCAAATCCCTGCCCACCACTGTCACTACAGAGCAGTGCCATGCAGGGGCATAGGGCTTTCTCCTTTCTGCATGCTAAGGTTTATTTCCTCTTTCTTTCAGGCAGGCCAGGAGGAAAAACTGGCTTCCCTTTCTCAGCTCACCCTCTGAAAGCTACAAGGCCAGTAAGTCCTTTCACTTGTTTGCCAGAGCCAAGCCCAATGCAAACAAAACCTTTGGATGTCAAGCCCGTCGTTAAATAAAGCTTTAAGCTTGCAATGTCCTACCCACAACACATGGGACTGGGTTTGGTGTCAGCTGCACCCACCATGTCCTGGTCTGGTGACCAGGATGTCAGGCTGGGGACAGCTGGCAGGATCCTGCCTGTGCTAGCCACAGCCATCCAGGAAAGAGCTACACAGGGCTCCCAAGCAGCCTTTTGGCCCCTGGGGGACCTCTGAGCCCTGGGCCTGTTGATGCCACATTCCTGTGCAAGGCAGAAGAGCAGTGCCAGGCATTCTCCAGGAGGCCAGGGGCAGGCAGGACTCTGGCAGCATGTGTTACTTCACCAGTGAGCTCCAGGTACTTAGCTATCCCTCTTGGTTGTGGCAAGGCAGCAAGTGAAGGGTGAAAAGTCAGGGGAGCCAGGCAAGAAGCAAGACAGACCCCAGCCAGCTCTGCAGAAGCAGTGCTACTCCCTAAAGCATACCTTGGCCCCACAGTCTGCTCCCTTCTCCAAGCAGAACCCGATGAACCTGGGGTCAGCCACCTTCACCAGGATGTTGTCCACACAGTAGACATGGACACTGTGCACCCCCCTCCTCTCCATGTCATCCATGATGCCATGTGAGCCCAGGGCCCTGTACAGGCCCCCATTTCCATCTGCAGAGGGAACACATCACTGGGGTTGCAGCAACGCCCTGCTGTCCTTCAGCCACCCACACTCCTTCCCCATGAGCTGATGTGGAGGGGCATCAGCCCAGCCACACCCCAGCCTGCCACGACAGACACCTCCCAGTCCCAGTCAGCCCTGGGCCAGCTCACAGTCCCCAAAACAGCACAATATGTTAGCCCTGGCCACCTCTCCTGTCAGCCCCTGGCCACCTACCTGGTGCCATAGCAATCTTGCCCTTCTCCTCCAGCAGGATTTTCCCATCGAATCCCAGGGCAGGCAGCATGCCCTGCTGGAAGAAGATGACATTCTCCTTCTTCAAGCCAAAATACCGATGTTTCTGGAAGAACTCCTTGGTGGACTCCATAGTGCGGCCACTTGTCATGATGTACCTGTGGCAGAGCAGAAGACACCCAGTGAGCAGGGAGGAGAGGCATGGTCTCACACCCCTCATCCCCAGTGTGGGGAACACTCAGGACAGGCTTTTTCCTCCTCCACAGTCAGCAGGATTTGAGCCCCTGTGGTCCCATCACTGACAAGCCACTTAAGGGTTTCACCCTTCCCTGCAACACGTGTATCTCCAAAACCATACAACACCTGCACGGGCCGTGGGACTGAGTCTGACAGCGTGGGACCTGCCAGTGCCACTCTAAAGAGCTGTGCCCATTGCAAAGCACTGGCATCAAGAGGGGCTCAGCCAGGTCCTTGGAGGGGCTCAGCATCAACCCAGGGGCTACTCAGGGGAACTGCACTAATCCAGGCTAACCTCGAGCTGCCAAAGGGAACCGCACCAACCCCGAGCCTCGGGCTCCCAAAGGGAGCTGCACCAACCCCGGGGGCTGCGGGCAGCTGACAGCCAGCGGGCTGTGCCGATCTGCCGGACCCATCAGTGCCCGGGGGACCCTGCCCACAGCACCCCCTTTGCCGGGCTCACCAGGGGATGTGGCAGGCCGTGCCGTGCTGCTCCTCCGCCATCTGCTGCAGCCTCCGCAGGCGCTGGGCCTGCAGGTGGAAGAGGGTCTTGCGGGAGGGCAGCCCCACGTCGCACATGCCCTTGGGGTAGGGGACGCCGAGGCGGGTGCCCTGCCCGCCGGCCAGCAGCAGCACGGCCACGCGGCTCGCGGCGATCTCCGCCAGCCCTGCGGGAGCACACACGCGTGGGGCCCTCCGCGCCGGCCCCGCTCCGCGCCGCGCCCCGCCGCCCCGCGCACCTACCGCGGCTCTCCCAGCGCGGCACCAGCCCGCGGTCGCGGGAGGCGCTGCCCAGCACGTCCCGCGGCACCGGCTCCATGCGCGCGTCCAGCCCCGCCGCCGCTGCCGCCCCGCCGCCGTCCCCCCGGGCGCGCTGGAAGAAGCGGTTGATCTCGGCCACGTCCATGCGGCACAGCTCGGCCGCCAGCGCCCGGCGGGCCGCGCCGTCCAGCTCGGGCCAGAAGCGCAGCACATGGTCCTGCCCGCCCGCCGCCAGCCGCTCCCGCAGCGCCGCCACCGCCGCGTCCCCCTCAGCGCCGGCCGCCTCCATCCCGCCCGCCGCCGTGCGGCCGCCGCCCCCCGCCGCCCTTTATAGCCGCCGCCGGCCAATGGCCGCGCCCCGCACCACGTGTGGCGCGCCCGCCCAATGAGCGCCGGGCAGGGGCGGGACCGCCCGCCCCCCTCGGGGCGCCGCCGCCAATCGGAGCGGGGGCGCGCGCGGCCGGCTGCCATGGCAACGCGCGCCACGTCAGCGCGCGGCCTCGGCGGGCTCGGGGGCGACGAGGGGCGAGCCAAAAACCCCAAATCCGCCCCAAATCCGCCCCAAAATGCGCGGATGGAGGGGCCCGCCCCGCCGCGACCGGCGGCGCTGAGGCATCAGCCGCGGTGACACGCGCCGCTCGTGCCGTCATCCCAGGATGACAGGACGTGCTGAACTGGGAGGGACCCCCAAGGGCACCGAGCGCAGCCCCCGGCCCCGCGCAGCGCCTCTGGAGCCGCGCCAGGCTCGCTGCCGGGACGGGGCAGTTGTGCAAGCAGCATCCCCCGGGCAGGCTGTGCGTCAGAGGCGGCTCGCCCCTGCTGCCTTCCTTCTGGGAAGCGCCCCTGCGGGCCGTGAGTCAGCGGTGCTGCCGCAAGAACCGAGCCCCGAGTGACCGGGAGGGGACACGGTGGGTCCGGCCAGGCTGAGCCCTGCGTGGGGCTGTGCACAGCTAACCGGGGGTACAGTTAGAGGAAAGTGAGGATTTTTATTAGCGTCTTAACGGGAGTTATAACAGTACGGAAATTATAGGGTAAGTCACAGTTACTGATCCTTGGATTGGAGGCGGCTGGGAGGACTTGAAACGCATTCTAAGATGATGTCCCATACACACACATGCTAAGGGGGATGGAGAATGGGGAGGTAGAATGGAGACATCCAGATTTCCTGGACTTGATGGTAATTCCAAGTGATACTTGGCATATCCCCTGTCAACCCCAGGAGATGGGGAAGATGTCCTGTGCTGAGCCACCAGCTGCCATGAAATCCCCCTCCTGAGATGAACTGGTTTTGTGTTAAAGCCTAATAATGATGTTAACAGCCCCCTCCATCCCACAGCTACGAGCACCCCTCACTGGAACTGGAAGGAGCTCTGGCAGACACCAACGCTGGGTGACAACCCTGTCCCCCCTGGTGCTCGGGGACAGAGAACTTGCTCAGCTCTGTGGCGTTTGTGTCCCACAAGAAGGGCACGCTGGACAAGCAGCTCGTACTGAAGCATCGTTTATTAATCACCTGGATCAAGCACACATCTGCTCAGCAGTGAGGGATACAAGAGCTGACATCGAACCCGAAGGGAGGCACGTGGGTACAGGATCCGGCACAGCAGCAGCAAGTGTACTGAACCCTCTGGGAAAACCTGGCTACAACACCGTGCTCAGGCTGTGCTGCTAGAGGCTGAACACCAGGGAGAATAAGTAGGAGTACAGCTAAGATTGGAGCTGACTTGTGCTTTGGCCAGTGATTTCAACACCAGTTACCCTATGGCTAGGGTAGGATGTGCAGGTTGGTGCTACACCAAGGGTTACCAGGGGGAACAGCACAGACCAGGAAACCCAGCGAGCATCTGAGTGGAAAGCCTCAACACTTGTGCACCTCAAGCAGGCAGTAATCTGGAGATGAAGAAAGCCAGGCCCATCCCAGACACACTACAATAGACACCTTGGACTGAATCGCCATGCACACTTCAGATACAATCTAGAGTTAAGGAACTCAGAGGTTTTAGCAGGGCTAAAACTCATGCCAAGACACCAACAGGTCTGAGACACCAGAGTGAGCTTCATCTTGATAGAAAAAGTCTTTGAAGGCAGAGGGTGAGGAATAACAATACAACGCTTCTAAACCTCCCAGTACCCCACAGCCTGCAGAAGAGTGCATCCAGTGACAGGACTGAGATCAGTATCTTCAACTCTTGCCAGGAGGAATATAAAGAAAAGCAGCTTTAGGGTTTTTACCCAGCTCAGTGCTCAAGCCTGGTCAATGAACATCTGGAGAAAAAGTGTCTGGTAGCAGGAGTTTGCATTTTGAGGATTTACTTAGCTCCCATTAAAGAAGCTGAACAAAACCCCAGCCAAACTGGTGGAACAGCTGCCATGCTGCAGGAACAGGCCATAGTTCCTCTCTGAAGATCAATCCTGGCACAGCTTTATCTTTAGTTGAAAAAATTCTGGCTGAAAAAGTCATGCTTGAAAGATGACAGAGCTGCTCACAGTCCCAGACACATGTATGTGAGAACCTTAAACACATTTAATTCCATTCCTGCATCCCAGCATCTCCCTGCACCAGTGCTGCTGTAGGTGACAGACCTCACACCCTGCACCCAGGGGAGCTCCCAGTGGCCCCACCTGGGCTGGCACCCAGCAGAGCAGGAGCTTTGGGGTCTGCTCCTGCCAGCTCAGTGCTGCTGACATGGTGCCATTCAACAAGAGCATGTCTGGACCAAAGTGCTCTGACCCCTGGCTGAACCTGCAGGGACAGCAGGAACACAGAGCTCAGGAGATCAGCCAAGACCCAACCATACTCTAAACACTGCTCTCCACATAGGAAAAACCCTCACCCAGTTAATCATTCCATTCCTCCCAGACACTAAAAGGTGCTTCACTAAAAGGACAGATAAATTAAAAGCAATGAATCACATACCCCACCTATGCAAAGGCTGAGGAACAGCTATGTACACCAAAGTAGCATCATTCCCAGAAAAATCTGATCAGCAAATCACACCTTAAAACTCATTGTGGGATTTTATTTTTTTTCTTTCCCCTGGCAAGCCCACCATCTCAAAGGCAACAGAAGAATTCAGAGATTGGTCCTTTCTGAGGGAGTTTGGTAAGGGCCACAGTAGACAGGACTATACACCAGCACAGAGAGCAACTCAGACTCGTGAAATGCTACAGACATTGGATCTCCTGACACACCACACACAAGGCAAAAAATCAAGAGGAACTTTTTAAGTGCAGGATTCCAGCAAGTCCAGCATCAATAAGATGCAAACAGTAAACTGCAAGGTAATTCAGGTATTATTCCAAGGAAGGTCAGGGATGGTTCAGGCAGCTGTCCACAAGTATTTCATCTGAAGGAAAGAATTCAGGAGGGCTTTCACCTCGATAAAACTGGGACCAAGACCACAGGCCAGAACACACTGGTGACTCTCTAAACAGGATTGTTTCACACTATGCCCATGAGGAGCAGAGTGCCCACCCTGAAGGGAGAGGCTCTGCTGGGTGCATGGGTTTGGAAATCCCTGGGAAACAGCCCCTGCCTGCCCCAGGGCAGCAGCTGACTGCAGCCACGGGAGCAGAGCGTGCTCTGGGGGAGGTGATGCTGCTCACCACAGTGCCTTCCCCCAAGGCATGTGGCTGCTGTCCCTGACACTGTGAAACACCTTCTCCTGGCTAGTCCAGTCTGATGACTGATTAAGCCCTTTCAGTACAGGATCTCAGAGTGCCTCAAGCCCTTTTTGTAACCTATGAAGGACCAAAAGTGTCAGTGCTTCTAATCTACAAGTCTTAATGGGTTAATGCAAAACCAAAACGCACAACACAGAAAAGCCAAGCGTGGGACCTACAACAGACAAATATTTGTTCTTGTAAGACTCCCAAGGCAGGAGTCCTGCTGTGACACGAAGAATACTGTGTGCTGTAGCACTCCTTCCCAAAAATATCACCCAAAGACGCTTACATATCACAGATGATTTGGCATCAGAGCTAGGAGCATCAGTGCCAGCACAGGGTATGTGCTAGAAAGATGAATCCACATGGTGGGGTTTTCACATCTACTCAGGCTACAAAGTGCTTACAGGTTGTGTTGGGACTGAGGCTGGCACTGCTCTGACCAGGTCTCCCAGTCAGTCCCAGCCCACCCCAGGCATACAAGCAAGCTCAGCTCCCCACAGGCAGCATCATCCACACCTCACTGCCCAGCCCAGCTGCACGGCTCTGCTCAGGTCAGGACAACAGGGTAATCCCACAGGCTCAGCAGATCCAACTGCATTGCCCCCTTCTGCTCTGGGTGAGGGGAAGACTCAAAAGCCCTCCTGGTCTGCTTTAGAGAGGATGGTGTTTCTGCTTCCTTATTTATAACAGGTATCATCAAAAAGCAGGCAAGCCTTCCTCCTCCTCTTCTTCCTCCCCCAACACAGGAGAGAAGGACTTGCATTATAGGAAAGCTTAACAAAGAAATGCTCTCCCCCAAGCCAAGCCCAGTGCTAAGGCCAAAACTTTGGTCTCAGTTCCAGTCAGGGAGAAGCCCTTGCCAGGATCTGCTGGGCCTCCCAGGCTGCCCCTGTCCCCTGCTGCCAGCCCAGTGCCCCGGGCAGAGCCACGCCCCCTGTAAACGAGCAAGCACAGCACACACACAAGCACACGCCAAAGCGTCCCGGCCTCCTCAGCACATCACAAAGCAGCAGGGAAGTTTCAAAGCCCATTCAAATCCTTTGCACCTCTCCTTCACAGACGACTGGGAAGCAGGGCTAGGAAGCTCTTTTGCACATTCAACTGTAAAACGTGAGGAAGAGGAGCAAGACAACTCTCCTGATTGTTGCTACTGCCTACAGCAAGTTTTGGTACAGATATCCTCTCTTATAGGCACTCAGTGGGTAAAACGTAGCCACAACAAACTTGCCATCAAAAATCTTTCCAGTCAGCATTTTTTGGGCAGCTTTGGAATCACCAGCATTTGCATATTCAACAAAGACCTGAAAGAGAGAGAGGAGAAGTAGGACCTCCAGTGCACCATGCCACTTGCCCCCTCCCACCCCTGCAATAGGGGAAAACCATCCCCAAACAAATTTTTCCTCTCCATCCTTGGTTGAGCAGAGGACGCTGGAGCTTAGAGTCTAATCTCTAAACTGGGATTTCATCTCCTGCTCCTCCCTTTGGTAAGACAGGAGGAAGTATGCTGGTGGTCTACACCCTCAACAATTCCTCTCCCACTCATTGGCTTCTCCCTCTCATTCCTTCCATCCATGCTAAAGCTGACTGGCCAACCTTACATAACCAGGAAGGAACCTGTCCTGCTCTTCAAAACAGCCATTTATTTTTAGCACTGCCATCAGCCAGGAGATTTGCAGGCACTGAGCAGCAGTCCTGCAGCACATGGAGTGCACATAGGAACACACATACAGCCTCTTCCCTCTACTCACTTACTTGGCCTTTACCAGGATTCTCCTTTGGAATAAGCAAGGAAACCACCGGTCCGTATTTCTGACACTCCTCCCTTATGTCTTCCAGGATATCTGGGAAAAGAAAGAGCTTTCACTTTGCAAACTAGGTTGAGCCAAGAAACAAGTGAAGCTGAGATGAACACATCAAGAACACCCAGACAACAAATACTACTTTCCTCTCTATTTAAAACAAACAAGCACGAGGTGACACAGCAGAAGCTGACGCTACTTAATGACCATGTAATGAGATGGAAATGTCTGAACTGAGTCTCAGGAACTGAGCTCTGCAGGCAGTGAACCTCCAGCAGCAGGTTCCAGTAGCTAAAACATGGGGGATTTAGGAGTGCCTGCTGTGGCACTTGGAGGAGGGGGGCTGAAGGAGCTGGCACAAGCCCTTCTTTGTGTGAGCAGAACTTGGCCTTTCAGCTCATGTCCCCAGAGCTCTGTCATTTGTGCCACTCACAGAAACGCAAATCCCACCACCATGCCTGCCATCCACCACACTTCAGGAACTCCAGTGAGATATTTTAGTTCTCTGCTGAGATCCTGGGCAAGTTCATTAGCAAATTTTTAAGGATCTGTGGTCTTGGGCTTCAGAGTCCTGTACATACTGAGAATTTGGTGGGCATCTAACCAAAGAAGAAATTTTTTTTTTTTTTTTTTTTTTTTTTTTTTTTTTTTTTTTAAATCTGGGGTACTTCAAGAATTCTCTACAAGTTCTGCTGTCTCTCTCAATCTCAGTCCATTCTCTGTTGGTGCAGTTGACCCCCTGCAACCAAAGCTCAGCTGGGCAGCTCTGTTTGCTGCCTATTTTCTTGTGCCTATTAATTGCTCACCTGCTTGCTGTCACATTCCCAAAGCCACAGAAAACAGAGTGTGTAAGACAACACTGCTATATGGGAATTGCACCAACCTTCATATTCTTCTTCACACTGCAGAGAAGCATCACTTAGAACATTTAGCAGCCTCAGCACAGGAGTGGGGAGCATCACCAAATCTTCAATATGGGGAGCTGTTTGACACCCACAGAATTAAAGAAACAAAGTCAATGTCAAATGAGAGAGCTAACAGGAAGCTGACTCAATATGCATTGTGATACTCAAGCACTTGCTGCTCTTTGCAGTACAGTTTTGCTTCTCTCCACTATTAACTGCATTTATAGTCTGAATTCTCCATTTCCATCTTATCTTTACTCGTACAGTGAGAGACTCTTCCAAAGGGTTCTCTTTCTCTATATATATACAGATATAGTTATATCTATCTATCTAATGCCAATAATTGCACTCTGCAATTATTCTGAGGCCAGCATCTGAAATTGTTTTTCAAATTAAGGCTAGAATTGTGTCTGCTTAGCCAGTCTCAGAAACTGATGTGACCTCAAGAACTATGCTAGCTGAACAAACTACCCCATCTATATGGAGATGTGAGAAGATCAAAGGAATGCTCTACAATTGCCTCTCCTATCACTGCTTCCAGACAAGCTGAAAACAGGCTGGCCAGCTTCTCCAATTCCCATTCTTCAGCTGTTCTAAGGCACAGGCCTCAGATCTCCTTAGAGTATCTTTTAGTTCCTCCCTGAACACCACATAAACCCCTCCTCCCCTTAAAACCCAGCTGCAATCCACTGTTTTGAAGACCACCATACTTAAGCTACTTGAACAATGCATTGCTGTAGAATCAGGCACGGCCACAAGGTGTGTGAGCAGTGATCCTGTGAAGGACTTCTCAGGAGCAGAAATGAAGCCCTTTGGGTGCTGGACATGGGGCACTTGGCTCTAGAAAACAAGCAGCTCCAGGGTGGCCTGGAGCAGGGCAGCATAGATGCCATGGTGGGAGAAGGCAACAGTCAAGGAGAAAAGGTTAATGACAAGCTGTGACAGTCACATTCTGACGATAATCAGCTCTCTAGAAACTCAAAGCCACAGAAGTGTCACTTCTGCAGGAAAAAAAAGCTTGGTTTCATGTTCCTGCACGCTAGTAACAAGCCACTATTGAATCTAAGATCTGGGCAACCCAACTTGCAGTACTTGGAGAGTGTTGATATGTTTATTTGTTTTGGCAGCTACAGCAGCTGAACACAATAGCAGGACTTCACAGCTCTGCCACTTGACAGTGAGAGGGAAGAGAAGAGGGAAATGGTCTCATTCCCCCAGTCTGAGCCTCCTGGCTCTGCCTGCAAAGTGAGCTGTTATTTCCTAGGAAATACTTCTCCCAGCTAAGCACACAATGCCTGTGAGGGAGCTGACATCTCTGCCAGGCACAGTCAGATGATGATCTCACAGTGCAAGAAGAGATGCAAGGCAAGCACAGATGCTGTGAATCTCCTGCCTGTCATGGAAGAGCCCTTAGGAAAAGCTCAGAGTGTGAAAGGCCTTATCAGTACAGATGATACCCAGACAGCTCTCAGGGCAGCCCTTTGAAGAAGGGTGCTGCCTTTAGATCACCAGACATGCTCCAGCTCCTAGTGCACCTCCAGTTCTATTCTTCCACAGGACTATTTGCAACCAAGACACACCAGATGAACTGAAGGCTGAAAAAACATTTAAGTGTCACCATGGTCTTATATGCCAATCTTTTTATTCACAGAATCACAGAATCATTTCAGTTGGAAAAGACCTTTTAAATGCTGAAACCTGGCATGGCCAAGCCCACCACTAAACAATGTCCCCTGGTGCCACATCTGCACATCTTTTAATGGGCATAGTGACTGCACCACTTCCCTGGGCAGCCTGTTCCTATGTCTGACAACCCTTTTGCTGAAGATGTTTTTCCTGACAACCTATCTAAACCTCCTCTGTTGCTACCTGAGGCTGTTTTTTCTTGCCCTGTCCCTTGCTACCTGGGAGAAAAGACAGACACTGAAGCAAACCTGTCCTTCATTTCATATGTCTTTTTACAGAGAATAAGGCAAACCAACCCCTCAGAGAACTAAGAGACACCTGGTGTTGTACCCCAGTGACAAATGCATTTCTGACAATCCCCCTCTGCCCTAGGAGGTGCCTTCTGCCCAGCTCCTCTGCAAATGCCAGGTGACACCAACCACACTGACAACACAGGAAAGAACCTGATGAACAGGAAAGTCAAGATTTAGCTGTAAATGACAAGGAAAGCTATTCTCAGCTGTCTTTGCTCTAAACAGAAGAGTTGTGTCCAAGTGAAAGGCAAGGACAGATCACTTTCTGACGTGCTGGGAAAGCAGCAGTAAATGCTTCTTTGTGCAGACAAGCGTATGTGCAAGGCTGGCAAAGAAAAGAAGCAGCAAAGAGAACTAAGAAAAATGGCAGCTGTTATATAAACTCCAAGCACTAACCACAGAAGCACCTTCCTCAGTACAGTTAGAGGTCTGTGTGTTTGAAACCAGCCCAGGAAGCACTGCCAATATACAATTCCCTCTGCTCTAAAGCAGTCCTGGCTGCAAGGTTCAGCTTTGATTAGAACAGCCCCAGTTTCTGAGACACACATGAAGTTTGAAAATAGGAATGAATTTGTCACCTTTGCCTAACATACAGAAATATCAGTATCTGTAAGAAGCAGTACTTAATCTTTGCTGCAAGGTACAGCAAGGAGCTTAAGAAAAGCAGGGGAAATGCTAGCTCAGCCTGAAGCATTAATTTATGCTGCAGAAAACGTGGATGCACAGCTCACCACTGGTGCTCTGGAAATCAGACAAGCTCTGGAGAATGCTACTGAGCTGCATTTGGAACAGAAGACAGGGAGGGACACAAGCCTAAGCAGGAGGTTCCAGCCCACCTTTGCTGACTGCCTGCAAGGCACGTGAGGAGGTCTTGAGGAAACACCACTGCTTTATTAAATCAAAGGGACAGCACCAGATGAACGTGACAGTGACATCTGCCCATGACCTGCCAGGTAGGTCACTGCAGGCCAGTCACTGCAGAAACAGGCTCACACCACAAACACACTGGGACTGTCTGACCTGTGCAGAGGCAGCAGCCACCACTGCCCCAGGCACTCACATTCCTGGTGATTTCTGAACTGGGAAACACTTGGGGTAAGAAAACCCATCCACTCACCATAAACAGCACTTCATTCTTCAAAAGCACCTCAACAGTCAGAATGTTAGGCAAATATCTTGGTTATTTCTGTGCCCTCAGATGAATGCTGCTGTCAATACACTCTTGAGAGCAGAGTCCAGCTAGGAAAAAGTGACAGCCTGTGGGGCTGGAAGAGCAGGGCAGCACTGAGAGCACAGGCATCACTCTGACCTCCCTCCTGTGGTGCCATGGAGAGCTGGCAAGTGCCACAGAGGAGCAACAACAAGGCCAGACCAAGAAACAACAGTTAAAACAACAGTTAATTGCCCTCTGTGCTGCTTCCAGCACATGCTGAGAGAGTCCTGAGCAGGGGCCACAGCTTACCAAAGGGAATGCTGAAGAATGGGCTGCACAAAGCCTTCTCAGCAGAGGCTCGTTTTCCTTGGTCACAATGAAGCATGCTGCAAGAGAAGACACCTTTATGTTCACACATGTGACATTCCTGCACTGACACATCCCACTCAGCATAGTGCAACACCCTCTCTTTGGGGTGGTTATAGCACAAGGAGAAGAATGGGAAGCACATCTTGCAATTTGCAGCTGAAGCACACGAGAAGGATCCCCTGAAAGCATTTTGGGTAGATGGCAGAGCAGGCTTTCCTTCTTGATGTCTTTCAGCACCAAATAATGAAAATTGCTCACCTACAAGTCTACAAGGAACACAGCATGTTCCAGCTCCACATCCTCAGGCCATTCATCATACACCCCAGGCATACATGCAGTCCCATGAGAGTGATCACACTCCAAGGTGCTCCCACATCTTTTCACAAATGGGATTCAAAGCAGCTAATAACCTAGAGCTTGACTGAGAATATTCCTAACTTGGCTTTACCAGGGGCTCCCAATGCTATTTCTGCCAAGCTGTCCTCATTCCCTCTGTAGCCTCAGAGCACAGTCACAGGACACTGAAAACAATCCCCTTGGCAGACTCCTCAGGAGAACTGCAAAAGTGCCTTTGAATCTTGGCAGCAGTGGAGAGCAGCACTTTCTGCCCCCTCCCTCATTTTTATGGTAACAATCCCCAAAAGCAGCAAAGTCTGCAGTTTTCCCCAAACACAATCTCTCAGCTGCAAGTACAAAGAACTGAAACAGCAAATGATCGACATCATGACGGATAATCTCTGTGTGCTTACTCCAAAGTGTGCCAAAATCAGAGGAACTGAAACATCTCTGCTAATGCTTGACCTTGTTACCAGCATAGTAGGAAATTAAAAAAAAAAAAGAAAAGGAAGTGTTAGGTGTGGGCTCTAAGCTGCTAAGAGCAAGGCTTGGCTTTACAGAGCATATCTTTAATCAACAGTTATCAAATATGCTACAGTACCTTTTGATAAGGTCTCTGAGGTGATAAGCTGGAATGGCTGAATTAACCACCCCCTCACTGGCAAATATGCGATCAATGATGGCAGAACTGTTTGTCTGGAAAGAAAAAGAAACACTGATTAGGGAGGTAAAAACCAGACTGTGCAAGGCTTGCAATATCCTATCGTTTTCCAAAGTGGATGCACAGGGCTGTGGTTCTCTGGGGTTTTGTGAGGGATCCCCAATGCCCAAGCCTCACATGTTAAACTAGCAGGCTCACATCAAATCAACTTTTCCCCATTTGTCAGCAAAAGCTGGAAACTTCCACATACAGGAAACTTTGCTGTTGCTGTGGAAACTGTGATGCTTTTTCTAGGAAGGGGAACACAAAAAGTTATTTCACACAGAACAGAGGACAGTCAGGCTCCAGGCTCACAATATAGAGCTTTCCTCTTGTCTTCCCAAAATACAGACTTACAAGAAGATCCCCAAATTACAGTAACATTAAACTAAAGCCAGCAAATATTTCCCCTGCCATTGTGCTGCTGAACTAGCTGACAGCCATCAGCTGATCACTGATTTTGTTCTTCCTCCTATGCCACAACTACAGCCAGCACAGCTTGCCTGCCAAATCCAGGCAAGCCACAGGCTCCAGAGAGAGACTCCTGGAACACTCCTATTTCAGTAACCTGAACACAAGCAGCATTCAGACATGCCAGTCCCACAGGGCAGGTGGGTCTTTAAAGCTCAGGAACCTTAATTCTCAAGGCAATAGGATTAGATAAACATGCTGGAAACACTAGCTAGTTGCCAGGGGCTACCTCACAAATCCAGATTAGGGACAAGAAGCAGAAGGATTCATTTGGTGCAAGCAAGAACCGTCTCACCTTCCATTCCTGAGATTGGACTGTATGTTTCAGTTTCATTCCTGAGAACATTTCCAGTAGAACGATTCCCAGACTCCACAGATCCACAGCAGAGGTGCACTCTGTCTCACTCTGGAGCCCTGCCTGTGCCAGGCAGTTCTGCAGTTCTGCCTCTGGAGCCCGATACCCGTCTGTTTGAATATATTTCACATCCTACAGGTAAACAAACACATGGAAAAAGCTCATTTTCCACACTCAGGTTCTCTGTTCCATCCTTAAATCAATTCTGATATCCCTCCAAAGGGGTCCCCAAAATACTACTGCTAAATTGGAAGAAAGCATTGCAGACCCAGCTATGCAGGGCAGGAAGTTCAACTCCCTGCACTAATAAGCTGAGGGAAAAACAGGACTGTCTGGAAGAAAAACATCTCTGAGCAAAACAGCACTAACATCTGACCTCTGAAAGACAGCACTGCTGGAGGAAGGGGCTGGATGTCCCTGTGGACTGGCCCCTTAACCTCTCCTACATGCAGATGATGCTGGAAATTTTGGGATGAGGGTTGAACACCCACAATACGCTCCCCCGTTGGCTGCCTGAGAGCACAGCCAGCCCAGCTGCCATTATCCAGGTGCTGATGTTCTCTGGAAGAAGCTGAAGTGCTCAGACAAGGAAATCATCCAAGGCACTTCCCCTGCACCTCTTCCCTGGAAGCCTCAAGTGCTGCAGCAATCAATACCTGCCCAGCTGCTGTGGCTGGCACAGCAAGAGGAAATGCCCACACGCTGCCTGCTCCAGAGAAAACTGGGAATTACAGAATCACACAAGTACTGGCTGGAGGGGCTGCTCTGAAGGCTCCAGTCTCCTGCTGCCAGGCAATACCTGGTCTGCCAGCTGTGGCTTTGTCCAGCCAAGTCTTTGAAGTGCCCAAAGACAAACTGCACACTGGGTCTTTTTAACATGTAGGGAGACTCATTATAGACACACTGGTGCAACTCAAGGGATGATGGTAGAACCTGCAAGCCTCCTCCTGGATAAGGCACAGGATTAGGAATTCTTACCATGAGAATACATTCAGACCAAGATTATGTGGTTCTCTGAGTGAAAATAAAGCTTACAGAAGACATCTTCCAGTAACAGAGCTCAAAAGTGCTTTATGAACTTAAAAATTATACACAAACTGCTCATCCATGTCCCCACTCCTATCAGCAGAGAGTAGAACCTCCAGCATGGCAACAGCAGCAACTTGGCAGGCCCCCAAACAACATTCAGAGACAGAGAAAACACTGTGGTCAATGGCACCAGCAAAAAGTGCAAGATGGAATTTCACTCCTACCACCTAAAGCATTTGGAGAGCTGCAAACGGTTGAGACCTTGCTCTTTGTAAAACCATTCCCTATTAAACAGCAATTGCAGGAAATTTTGCATAAGGGTAGGCTTGGCAGGGTTGTCACAAATAAAAGCAGTATGGTCTTTGACTCATATAAGGAAATCATGCATGTAGGCTGCAGTCCAAGGCAGGGCTGGGGACGGGACACTGGTACCTGGTGCACATTCAAAGCAAGGTCAGAAGGTTCACTCACACAACCTGTGTGTTTCTGAGAAAGGGCAAAGGAAACTCAGCCCAAAGAAGGCAGATTGGAAGCAAACAGAACACCCCATCAACTATTATGAGGCAACTCACACAGCAAGCAGCAAAACACAGACCTGAATTAAATAAAAATATCTGCATTAGACACAGGACACCAGGAGCATGTATTTTGCTGATAGACAGCAACAGATTATCACCAGAAACTCAGCCAAGAATGTGGGAGAACTGAAGACAACATGGGCGAGTTAAGAAGTCCAAACATTAAAAACAACTCCTGTACCAAAGAATTCAGAGATAGGTCACCCACACAGCCCTCTGATATTCACAATCAGTGGGCTGTACTGTCAATACCAGGTAAACCAGTAAAAAAAGTATATAAATTTCAAACTGCTCAGTGAGTAAAGTGCGTGGAATAGGGACAAACCAGGACAGTGTAGGAAGGCACAGAAAAAAAATATCATCCATCACCCAGTGATTACAGACAAGTGTGATACAAGGTTACCTGATGGAAAAGATGAGAGTAAAGTCTCAGTGAGACTCCTCACAGGCTGCTACTGAGAGAGGGAGGAGTGAAAGGAAGATCTATCAAGCCAACAGCAGAACCTCCTGAGGCTCTCTGCTTCCATCAGAAGCCATGAAAGAGAATAAAATGGGCAAGGACAAACAACTCAGTATCACCACAACAAAACTGACAGCAAGAAGACTGAGCAGCAGAGCAGCAAATGGGACAAAGAGTAGCACAGGCAGAGATTGTGTGTGTCAGTAAAGAACAGACACTGCTCACCCAGGGCACTTTCGATACTTGTGGGAAAGAAACATCCAGACTTCCTGAGGAAGGGAGGCTGCTGAAGATAGGGTGAAAGTAAAGGCAAGCACAAGGACACTGCCAGAGATAACACACTTGGCTGGGGAGGCTGATGGCAAAGCCTGGATTACTACTACACCTGATAAGGGATGATAAAAGGAAATCCTGCATTTCTGGGTGCTCCCACTCATCTGACCACATAAAAACTAGCAAACTTTCCAGGAAGCTGAGACACCACTTTTCTCAGTGCATCATTAACATTGGAATTTGCAGCACAAAGGCTAAAACACCAACAGAAACCAGAGACATGCAAGGAGAATGGCAACACAGCTTCAGTGTCTGTTCCAGTAAACCCTCAGCACCAGCTCAACTCCTACTCAGATCAGGTCACTTGGAAAACATCACAGAGCCACACAACTCAACACAGAGCCATCTGCCTCAAGAGTAGCACGTTCCAAACCTGATTCCCCTCCTTGAAGCTAAGTCCAAAGTCAATGAGCTTAAAGCACTCCTCCTCTGCGCTCCACAGGATGTTGCGTGGCTTGAGGTCTGCGTGCACGTAGCCTTTGTGGTGCAGGAAAGCCAGGGCCTCCAGGACATCTCGGGCACAGTGCTGGATCATCCACATGGAGCAGCCTTGGTTGCTGGAGTGCAGCAGCAGCTCGGACACGCTGATGTCCAGCAGCTCCAGCAGCAGGCAGCGGGACGGGCCATTGGCAGAGTAGTGGTTGGTGAACACGCCGTAGAGTGTCACTGCAACGAGACACAGGGACAGACATGGGCAACCAGCTGGGGCAGGCAGCTCAGATCACCTCTAACATCTGGGTGATGTGCAGAGAACTAGGCAGGAAGAAGCAAGGGAAAACCAGCCATGTCACCCCCGAACTTTGGAGGACAGGCTGGTCTCACAACACTCCCCAGGCTCTGCTGAAGTGACAGGGCCAAGTGCTCCTGCTCCAGGAGTGCTCCAGGACAGTCTCTGGGACATGGATAAGCACATCCTAGAGGGCAAACTGGACACAGTGACATGCCAATCTCATCCCATGACTAACTTTGCAGAGTGAGAACCCATGTGCTGTCCGGGTGTCCAGGCACACTATGGCAGTAAAAAGCAATTCACACCAACAACAAGTATCAGTGGTGGATGAACTTTGGCACTTCCAGCAATCACGTCTCACACACAAGCTTCCTCCCTTCCCAGGCTCATTCCCACCCACGAAGGCAGCCCAGGAGCTGCAGCCCAGTGGGAACACACCGTCCCACTGCTGTCCCACAGGGAACACAGTCCTCGCTGGGGCTCTGGGCTCTGCCCAAAGGAGGATTCAGGAGTGAGACCCGCTCTGCCCACCCTGGGGATGTCACCTGCAGATCCCGCACCCAGGGAAGGGTGGAGCACTGCAGGGAAGCTGCTTTGGGGTGTCCAGGCTGGGGCCCTCAGATCTGCCCGCGCAGGGGTGCCAATCCGGGGGGCGTTCGGGAGCGAGCCTGCCTGTGTTCCCTAAGGAAGGGAGCTCCCTCCCCTGGCTGGGAGGGCGGTTTGGAGACACCAGTGCGGCAGGGGAGCCTGCCCTGGGGGCGCTCGGGGGCCAGAGGGTGCCCGAGAAGGGGTGCTGGGGCCCCGGGGCCGGGTGCGGTGCGGGGGCGCCGTTACCGATGTTGCGGTGCCCGCGGAGCTGCTCGAGCGCGGCGCGCTCCTTGCGGAACCCGTACTCGGCGCAGTCGGCGGCGGGCGGCCGGACGCCGGGGCGGCGAGCGGGGCCGGGCCGCGGCCCCGGGGGCGGCACGAACTCCTTGACGGCGCCGGGAGGGGCCCGGGGGTCCCCGCAGCAGCGCACCCGGTACACCGAGGCCGAGGAGCCGCTGCCCAGCGGCGCCTGCACCTCCCACAGCCGGCCCAGCGCCTCCAGCAGCGGCGGCGCCGCGCCCCACGCGCACCCCGACATGGCCGCCCCGCCTCACATCGCCGTCCCGCCGCCGCCCCGCCGCTGCCCCGGCACCGGCCCCGGCCCCGGCCGCCGCCGCGCTCCGGCCGCCATGACACCGGAAACGGGGCGGCACGGCGGGCGGCACCGCCCCCGGCGGGCGGGCTCTGGGCCCGGGAGCGGGCGGGGGCTCGCGGTACCCGGGCCCGGTGCCTTCAGCCCGCTGCGGGCGGCTGCAGCGCCCTCAGCACTGCTGGGGCTCGCACGCCCTCCGCCCCGACACCAGGCGGGGCTCCCGTCGGGTCCCGTCCCCCCAGCACCCCCGAGGCCCGGTCCCCTCAGCCGGGTACAGGCGGGCTCCGGTACCCTCAACAGCCGCGGGGTCCGGTCCCCTCTGCTGGGCACAGACAGACTCCAGTCCCTTCAACAGCCTCGGGGTCAGGTCCCCTCAACAGCCTCGGAGTCCCGTCCCTCATCAGGGCACAGACAGGCTCCAGCCCCCTCAATAGTCTCGGGGTCTCTCAGCTCGGGCACCCTCGGGATCCGGGCCCCTCAGCCCGGGCACAGCCAAGCTCCAGCCCCCCTCAGCCTTCCCGGGGGCTCTCACGCCCTCAGCCCAGACACCAGCCGGGGTTCCCGTCGGGGTCTCGTCCCCCCAGCACCCCCAGGATCCCGTTCCCCTCAGCCCGGGCACCCCCTCAGCCCAGACACCAGGCAGGACTCCCGCGCCCTCAGTGCCAAGCACAGCAGGGCAGCCGCGTTCTCCACCCCGATCTCGACACCACCAAAGTCCTCCTCCGCTCCCTGGCTCCCCACCAGGATGGTGCCCGGGTCGTGCAGGGTGTCCTCTCCCATCAAGAGAATGCCACACATCAGTGGGTAAAAAAAGAAAAAAAAAATTTATTGTGCAATCTGCATCTCTTGTCCCATTGTCCCAAACCACACACACGCACCCTGACAACATAAATAGAGGCACTGGACCAGCTGTGAGTGACAACTCTTCATTATGGGGAAGGTTCCATTGGTATCACAGTGATGGAAGATGCTGGTTCTTTACAGAGGGGCTACAAGTCCTGATTTCCATCAACACCTACACTGCAGTGCAGACCTGGGCAGCACACACACACACCCTGTATCTGAGGGTGGAGGTGGCCATTAACAGCATGATCATTGTCACAGGGCATGGACACCTCAGCACTGAACACGGGCTCTGTGCAGCTCTGCATCCCTTCACTCTTGAGCAGGGCTTTCCCAGAGGAAAGCAGGGCCCCAGCGCCAGCACAGCATCACCACACCAACAGGACATGGGTGGCTGCTCCCAGGGCAACGGGATCCATGCTCACAGCTTCCTTCCTTCAGTGGGACAGCATGGCTTTGGGTGGTGGAAGTCATTTCTTCAGCCCAACCACCCTGCGTGGCCCAGAAGGAGCTGTGAGCAGGCCCATCCATGAGCTCCTGCGTTCCTCCAACCCAACCCAGAGCTTGGGAATTTTTCCTCTGAAAACCACCTTTGTGGTGAGGATGCACATAAAAGCTCTAAGCAGAAAGTTCCATCTCACAGCTGCTTCCTTGCAATGGCACAGGTGTCCCCAGGCTGGCTAACCCCTCCTGTAATCCATGGTGAAACACTCATCCAGCAGTATCAGAGGACCACGTGGCTCCGTGTCCCCATCCTGCAGAGGTTACTGTCCCAGGAAATAAAGGCGAGCAGTGACACTGGCCCAGAACTGCCTGGACAGTTCTGTCTGTGGTGGCTGGGATGAGACCAGGAAACAAGCAGGAGCTGGAAGGGGTCTCACAGAGAGCTCAGCTCCCTGCCAGAGCCCACTGGCCAGCAGCTGGCAGTCCCAGGTGCCCAGGTTTCCTGCATCTGGGGCTCCACTGCAAGGAGATGGCACTCAGCACAGAAACACCACGAGGCCAGCACCTGGAGAAGGCTCTGGGCACATCTGCAGTCCTGGCTCGCTGGCACCAGGCACTACGGCTGGGGGAGCCTGCTGGTACCCCAGGATAGGGTATCTCAGCAAGCACAGGGAAGCTTGGAAATCCTCTGAACCAAGGCAGCCAGTGCAGACATGGGAAGTGTGTAGCACTTGTGGGATGCTCACAGGATCCCACACTCCAGCAGAGCCGATGGGTTTGGGGCAGGCTGGCACTTCCACCCCCTTGGTCCCCAGTTCAGCAAGGCTCCTGGCTGCAGACAGGGTGGCAGTGGCACTGTGGCACAACAGGAGTTTGGCACTGGCCAGGGTGAACAGGCCCAGAATGGGGCTGCAGAAGCCATGGCAGGACAGGCTGTGCCCCTCCTGGGAATCTGAGGAGAAGCAGGTTGTCATGGCTGCCCGGAGCCCATACCGGGCAGCAATGGCTCTTTCCACCCTGAGGCTTCTCCCTTTCCAAAATAAACACCTCCAAAAAGGCAAGTGGCAGCGAGAGACAAGTCGGGGAGAGCCAGCCCCCATGGTGCCCCTGTCACAGCTACCCACTGCTACTCAAAGGACAGTAGGTCAGGATGGGCCCCCTCCACCTCCCAGCCAGGGCTGCGTGGCTCTGGCTGCCCTGTGCTCCCCGCTGGCTCGTGCTCCAGCCCTGGTCTCCATGAGGCCTTCTCTGTGCTGGCTGATATCTCAGTGGCCCTGTCACCCACTTGCCACTGGCTCTCCCGGCTGCCCTTATGGATGAGGTCGGGCACGGGTAAGGCACTGGTCGGCTGGTCCCCACTGGGCTCTGGGGTGCCCGTCACGCTGGGGACCCCAGGGCATTCTGGAGGAGACGGGTCCCCCATGCCCAGCTGCTGCTCTGTGGGGTCAGGGCGGGCCGTGGCTGGCTCGGGAGGCTCCTCGGTGCCACTGCTCGTGCTGGTCCCCTCCGGCTGCGGAGCGATGAGCATGTCCTGGGGGGTCTTCAGGGCGCGCGGCGTGCGCTTCTTGGTGATGGGGGGCGGGGGTTCCAGCCGGGGAAAGGCATCCAGCCCCACAGCCCTGCAAGCACAGAGGCACAGCTCACACGGCCTGTCCCAATGACCCCAGCGGGCTGCACGCTGCGGGGCACTCACCCGTCCTCAGCAGCCGGCTCTCCTGCCCCCAGCACAGCCCCCGCGCTGGCGTTCACCTCCATGGCTCCCAGGCCGGCGGGCTCCCTGCGGCGCAGCAGGTCGCTCACCCTGGCGCCCACGGCCTTGCCCAGGTTGCGGAGGTGCTGGCTGCCGGCGGGCCGGCAGGGCTGGGGCGCGCCGGGCACGGGCTGCGCCCGCGGCGGGGGCACCGCGCTGGCGTTCTCAAACAGGCTCTGGTCCACTGCAGGGGGAAAGCACAGACAGCGTGAGAGCCAGGCTGGGGGGAGCCCAGCACGGCTGGCACACCAGCGCTGGGAGAACACAGTTCTGGGGGCAATTCTGGGAGGCTGTTCCCCGTGCCAGGCTCCACAGGGCAGTGCATGCACAGGGGACCAGCGTGGGGCAAGACAGGGTAGCAGCGAGCCCAGGCCTCCACGCTGGCACTGCCAACACACCGAGAGCTTCTCTTACCTGAAACCATGCGACTGGGGAAGCAGGTTGTGGAAAAAGAGAGAGAGCAAGCATTTACCAGAGAAGAGGCCTGTCCCTTCCACAGTGCCAGGTGAGGGGTGCTGCCCACCCCCTGCTCAAGCCTGTCATGCTGTCTGAAGGGATGGGATCACATGCGGGTCCCTTGTCAGCCACACCCTGGTAAAGCCACGGGGCCTTCTCTTGGGGACCCACAGGGTGGGCTCTGCACTGCCCACCCCACCATGGCTCCCTCAGCTCAGCTCAGCCAGGCTGGGTGTCTGGGTGGCAGCAGGTGCTCTGCAGTCACATCCCACCTCTGAGCTACCCTGGTTTCTCCACCATGTCTTCTGAGCAAGAGTCCTTCAGCTGTGAGGGTACCCCCAGGAGTGCCAGCTCACACCCCCCTGGCTCCATGTCAGTGTGGGTGTGTGTGATGGCTCCAGCCAGTTCTGGGTGAGCCTGGTGCTGTTCTGGGGCCTCGCTGCCCATCAGCACCCTCTGCCCAGCTCTACCTCTGCATCTCAGGGGCACACACTGGGACAGAGACAACCACCTCCACACCCCATGGCACAGGCAGAGAGGAAGGGCTGTCAGCACTGCCCCAACCCCATGATGGGCTGGGCTCTTACAGGGACCCCCAACTCACTGCAGGCCCTTTCCTCTGCATTCTGGGGCCCACAGTCCTGCTGAACAGTGAGCTCCCTGCCTGCACCTGCAGCATCTACCCTGGGATTCACCCTACAGCTATTCATCTGCACCAAGAGCCGCCCAGCAGTGCCTGGGCAGCCTCTTCTCCAGCTCTCGGGAGTGTGAGCCAAGTGACAACCTCTTGGACAGCTCTCTTCTGGCTCATCAGATGACTTCCAGCCCCTGAGAGGCACAGGCTGGCCAGCAGCACACCCAGATCATGGTCCAGGACAAACTCACTGCTTCCAAGTGCCAGCAGTGCATGTTGAGCTGCCCCATATTCCCCGTGGCTGCTCAACACCCAGATCCAGCACAGCTCCCAGGAGGGCCAGAGAGCAGGAGCTCCAGGCACAGGGGGCTGCAGTCCCCAGGTGTCCCTGCAGCCCCCGGATGTCCCTGCATCCCCTCAAGTGCCCCTGCAGCCCCAGGTGTCCGTGCAATCCCAGAGGTGTCTCTGCAGCCCCCCAAGTGTCCCTGCAGCCCCCCAAGTGTCCCTGCAGCCCCCCCGGGTGTCCCTGCATCCCCTCAAGTGCCCCTGCAGCCCCCAGGTGTCCGTGCAGTCACCCGGGTGTCCGTGCAGCCCCCCAAGTGTCCCTGCTGCCCCCCGGGTGTCTCTGCAGCCCCCCAAGTGCCCCTGCAGCCCCCCCAGGTGTCCCTGTAACCCCAGAGGTGTCCCTGCAGCCCCCCAAGTGTACCTGCAAACCCCAGGTGTCCCTGCAGTCCCCAAGTGCCCCTGCAGCCCCCCGGGTGTCCCTGCAGCCCCCCCAAGTGTCCCTGCAGCCCCCCCAAGTGTCCCTGTCCCTGCAGCCCCCGGGTGTCCCTGCAGCCCCCCGGGTGTCCCTGCAGCCCCCCCAAGTGTCCCTGCAGCCCCCCCAAGTGTCCCTGTCCCTGCAGCCCCCGGGTGTCCCTGCAGCCCCCCGGGTGTCCCTGCAGCCCCCCGGGTGTCCGTGCAGCCCCCGGGTGTTCCTGCAGCCCCCCGGGTGTCCCTGCAGCCCCCCAAGTGTCCCTGCAGCCCCCCCAGGTGTCCCTGCAAACCCCAGGTGTCCCTGCAGCCCCCAGATGTCCCTGCAGCCCCCAGGGATCCCTGCAGTCCCCCGGTGTCCCTGCAGCCCCCAGGGATCCCTGCAGCCCCCAGGTGTCCCTGCTGCCCCCCGGGTGTCCCTGTAGTCCCCCGGTGTCCCTGCAGCCCCCCAAGTGTCCCTGTCCCTGCAGCCCCCCAAGTGTCCCTGCAGTCCCCCGGGTGTCCCTGCAGCCCCCGGGTGTCCCTGCAGCCCCAGCAGCCAGGCGGCTGCCACGGGAGGGCACTGCTCCATCACTCCTGCCAGCAGCAGAATGAATTGTTTCAGGAGCAGCCGGCTTCTGCCTGGGCTCTGCTACACTTCTGCCATCCTTTAAGAGAGGCTCTTCCCTACTCTTCCTTCTCCAGCAGTCAAAAACTTCCCGAGCCCCTTGCAGTGCTGATTAGCATCTCTACATCTGCGTGGAGGGCTCTGCAGAAGCCAGGAAGCCCCTGGCACCCTGCAGCTGTTGGATCAGCCCTGAGACAAGGGTGTGCTGTGGCTGAAGGGCAAGACTGAAACACCTCTACTGGCAGCAATATTCTGGGGGCACCTTGCTCTCGTGGGCATCCTGTGGCTGGGGAGGAAGCTCAGGTTGGAGGGGGTCTCTGCAAGGGCAGAGGATGCCACTGCTGGTGCTGGCACTCAGCATGGAGAGGGAAAGAAGTACAGAAAGAAAGAGTCAGTGAGAAGAAAGAGACAACAGAAAGCCTTGAGAAATAGAAAGATTTATTTAGCAAAAGCCAGTTGACTAATGACAACACCCAAGGGTTAAGTGCACTTACATTGACAGATTGGCTTCCCAGATAGATTGAGTCAACAGTTAGTAATACGACAGTTGTAGGAAAAGAAAGGACAAAAAATATAGCTATAAAACCCCTGTCAAGGTCCATAACAAAAGTGAGAGGCTAGAGAGGAGTCCTGGAGGCAGTGCTGACTTAGGAGGGGTCATTTACACGTGTACACCCATGGCACAGCATGGTGCTGGCAGGATCCCACCCAGCCTGTGGGGCACCTGCCACTGTCCCTTGTGGGCAGAGCATGGGCAGGAGCCCGAGGCTGCAGCTGGTCCTGCCAGCCCTGCAGGGCTGGGACACAGCCTGGGCTCTGTGTGTGGGATGGCACAACACAGCCTGGGCTCTGTGTGTGGGATGGCACACAGATCTGTGTGGCAGCTGGGATGGGCCCCAGCGGTGGCTCAGGAGGTGGCTCCCCCCACCTGCTTCCTGAGAAGAGACTTCTGGGATGCTGCTGTTCCTCTCAGGCTCCCCCTCCACCTGCCCTGTGTGTGCAGCTGTCCTTTCCCCTGAATGATGTCTGCCCACGTGGAAACCCCTGCCCAAGCTCCACCACCCTGCGCTGCCCTCTAAGTGCCATGCCTTGTGCGTGCTGCCATGCCCACGTCCTCCTCCTAGATGGAGCAGCCTTGCCTTTGCCTTCAACTGCTGCAAGCTGGCAGTGGGATGCTGGGTCCCCAGCAGAGGGGTGGCACAGCTGTCCCCACAGCCATGTGGAGGACAGGAGCACCACGTACCAAGCAGCACCCTCTCACACTCTGCCTGCTGGGTGGCTGCTGCAGAGCTCCCCTGGACACCAGGGCACTGCTGGGGACACTAAACATGTCCTTCTTTCCTCCCCACTAGACCCTCTAAGCTCCTCAAGTCCATCCAGTCCTCTCACGTGGTGGAGGGTGCATAGCTCAGCTCATGCTGACCCCGGGGGTCTCATCCACACATCACCCCTCAGCAGCCCTCAGGCCCAAGGGGACCAGGGCAGAGAGAAGTGATGGACCTTCCTCAGCAGCCAGGCTAAGCCCTGGAGGAGAGCAAGAGGTGGTGTCAGCCAGGGGTTACTGCAGGCAGATTGAGCAGAGACAGAGCTGGCGAAGGTAGGAGCAGCACGGAAGCAACAAAGCAAAGCAGAAGCAGGACAGGAGGGAGGATGGGGAGGAAGATAACTGTGCCAAATCCCCACCTCATCGAGGGCTTCCACGTGAAGCAGGGTGGACAACAGGACTTTGGTTCATGGCCTTCAACCATGGCCTCTTAGAGGCTCAGCACCAGGCAGGTGATAAAAGTGTTTGCAGAAAAGGAACAAGCTCTGGGTCCCTTGGAGGCCCCCACAGATGGCTTCCAGCTCTAAGTGTCTCGAGGGCTGGTGGGGGACCCCGAGATCTTGGATTCACTCTTCCAGAGGGTGCAAACCAGAGCTGTGGTGAAGCACCCCTGCAGACACCAGCAGTTCACTCCCCATCGAGGGCTGGAAGTGTGCTCATCCCTGAAAATGCCAATGCCAGCACTGCAGCTCCCAGCCTTGGTCTGGGGCAAAACAACTGCTCCGAAATGGGAGGGTTTGTCTATAAAGCAAAGCAGGGAGTTTGTGGTGATGGGAACTGCTTGAAAATGTGACTTGAGAGCACGAGGAAGGCTTTGAAACCTGACAGCTGGGCCAAGGAGCCATTGGATAATGAGGGGGAGGACACTCCACAGCTTGGTGCTGCACACCCTGGCTCCCTGCTCCACACTGCACTGTGTCTTCCTCTCTGCTCCACAGCCTGGCAGAGCAGCGGGCTCCACCTGCCTTGGCACGGATAAACCCTGTCCTGGAAGTGCCACATCCTCCTGCCAGCAACTGCCTGCACCAGGCCAGCCTGAGCAACCTCATCTCAGCCCTTCAGATCCTTTCCAGGCTCATCCCCACTGTCCCTCAGTGCCTCACGTCTCACTCACAGACCCACTCTCACAGTGCACCGTCACCAACCCTCACCTAGCACGGCCCTGCTATTGTCCCCACCCTGCCCAGCACACAGAGAGCCAGAACACCTGCTCTGTCCTTGCTCACCACCTTGGAGCTGCCCCCTCACTGTCCTGGACTGCTCTCCATTCCCCAGCAGAACCCTTCCCCTGCCTTACTGCTTCCCCAGCAGCAGCAGAAATGCCTGGCCTCTTCCTGACCTTGACACACAGTTTGAAGGGAGATGGGGCCAGGGGGGAGCACGAGGAGCTGTCAGCCTGCAAAGCAGGGATGCTGCAGCTCAGCACACGGCTCCATCCTCACCTCCACGCTCCCTCCTCTGCCCGCCTCCCTCCCTGCCAGGGCCGTGGGGCTGCTCCTGCAGGTCCTGGCAGCTCTGCACCACCTCCTGCTGACCCCTAGACCGCGATCTCATCCTCCAGGCTGTCTCCCAGGTCCTGCCTGGGCTGCACGTGGAGCAGGCGCGGCGGCTCCTCCTGGGACCAGGAGTCGCGCTCCTCGCTCTCGTCCGTGTTGGACTCGTACTCGGAGGCGATGCCCGACTCGCGGAACTTGATGAGCTCCAGGCTGCCCAGGGCGGGCTCGGGGGCGGGCGGCCCCGCCTCGGGCAGGAAGCGGTAGCACTCCAGCTTCACCAGGCAGTCGTTCCTACCTATGGGGCTGCCCAGGGCGCTGGGGAAGGCCGGGCTGGGGCCCAGCGGCGGCGGCTGCGTGTCCTCGGGCTGCGGGGTGGTCGGGTCGCACAGCACGGGCAGCGCGTTGGAGCGGAAGGTGATCTCCAGCAGACTGTCCTGCGAGCCTGCTGCAAGAGAAGGGCACGGCTGAGGCACAGCCTGTCAGCACTGGGGGACAGTTAGGGTATCAGCCTCTGCACTCTCGCTCTTTTGAGGGGCGTTTTTGGTGTCACTAATGCCAGGAGCTGCTGCTGGCCAGTTAACTATCTTCCAGCCCAGCTCCTGCAGAGAGCTGGTGGCCACATCTGCTGGAGAGGAAGGTCAAATTGGGCAGGTATGGAGCTGGCCTGGAGCATGCAGGCACTGGGGAAAGCAGACGTACAGCTGATGGAGGTAGGTGCCTACCTGTCCATACAGCCCTCCCCAAGGCCCTTCCACGCTGCATGCAAGCACCCTGCTGCACACACACAAGCCAGGCCAGAAGGGCACAAATATCCCTCTGAACAAGAAGACTGGGAATGCACAAAAAGCCCCGAGAAAAGCACCCACATGCAGGTCCCCCACAGCCCTGGCTAGCTGCGATGGGACAGGAAGGGGCGGCAGCGCTTACTGGTCGTGTTCCCCGCCAGCTTCAGCTCCAGCTCCTGCACCTGTTTGACCAGGAGGGAGATGTGCTGCAGCAAGTCCTTGTTCTGGAGCAGGAGCTGGTGCACACGAGCCTGGGCCTCCAGCCGTGCTGCTGCTTCTGCTGCCAGCTGGTCCTTCAGCAGGTGCACCTGGACAGGATACAGCAGGTGAGCAGGGCACTGCTGCTCCAGGGTCAAGGGCTTCGACTCTGGCCATCCCTGCTCCCGTCCCAGGCCTCACCAGCACCCCACCCAACCTGTACGAAGCAGCATTCCCTGTGGGAACTGCAGATGGGATGGGGAGCATGTGGGTGGTGTCACCCCAGGGCTCAGCACATTGTACCCTGGCCTCCCTGATGGAAAAGCCCAAAGCACTCAGCTGTCAGTGGTGCAGTGACCTAGGGATGTGCATGGAAAGGGCAGCACTGAGCTGGGGATGTGCATGGAAAGGGCAGCACTGAGCTGTCAGTGGTGCAGGTGAGCTGGGGATGTGCATGGAAAGGGCAGCACTGAGCTGTCAGTGGTGCAGGTGAGCTGGGGATGTGCATGGAAAGGGCAGCACTGAGCTGTCAGTGTGCACTGAGCTGGGGATGTGCATGGAAAGGGCAGCACTGAGCTGGGGATGTGCATGGAAAGGGCAGCAGTGAGCTGCCAGTGTGCAGTGAGCTGGGGATGTGCATGGAAAGGGCAGCACTGAGCTGTCAGTGGTGCAGTGAGCTGGGGATGTGCATGGAAAGGGCAGCACTGAGCTGGGGATGTGCATGGAAAGGGCAGCACTGAGATGTCAGTGATGCAATGAGCTCGGATGTGCGTGGAAAGGGCAGCACTGAGCTGCCAGTGTGCAGTGAGCTGGGGATGTGCATGGAAAGGGCAGCACTGAGCTGCCAGTGTGCAGTGAGCTGGGGATGCGCATGGAAAGGGCAGCATTGAGCTGTCAGTGTGCAGTGAGCTGGGGATGTGCGTGGAAAGGGCAGCACTGAGCTGGGGATGTGCATGGAAAGGGCAGCCCAGGAGCAGCCAGATGGATGCAGCTCTGGATGGTGCTGTGGGTGTGTGAGGGCACATGCAGTGGAGCTGGCCCTGGAAAAGCTGTGGTTTGGGCATCTTTCCCAGAAGCAGGGCCCAGGCAGCAGCTCTGTCACAAGGAGGGGCTGCAGCACCACGGATGGCAGGGTGCTGCTGAGGGGCTGGCTCTGGGCTGTGAGCTGCCCGCTCAGCCTGGCTCTGGGAAGCAATGCCTGCAGGGAGCCACGGGCAAGAGCAGCACTGATCTCAGCACAGCTACCTCCATGCAAACATCTGTGTCCACAGAACCATGCCTGGAGCTCCTGCCCAGGGCAGCTCTCTGATCTGTGTTCAGCAAGGAGAATACAGAAATGTACACTGCACAAGGGAGCAGCAGTGACCTGGGGGCCACTTGGGCTCAGCACCCCTTCCTGACACCCACCTATGGCTCCTACAACTGGACTGGGACCAGAAAAGCACAGATTTACAACTAAACAAAAAAAAAAATTAAAAAATAACTCGAAAACAAAAATATCCCCACCAAACACTAGAGGCTATTTTCCCATGGCCTAGAAAGTGACCTTGAGGAAGAAGAGGAAGCTCTCTGTACCTGCCAAGCTGTGAGCTGCTGCTGCAGCTGCAGGGCCACCTGCCCCCACGGGTGGGACCAGGAGGCAGTGCCAGCTGGCCCAGTGTGGCCAGCAAAGTGGCACAGCAGTGCCCTTGGCAGAGCTGAGCTGAAGCACAACAAGCCTGGGAGTGACAGGAGACCAGGCAAAGGACTGGGATTTACAACTTTCCATGAAGCCAGGCCAAGAGCAAGGGGTGCAATATCTGACACTTTGGAGCCTTTTGGACTGTGAGCAACGCTACACTTGGACAGACACAAAGGATTCCCCAAGGATGCAGATCTCTCTTCCAGAGGGGAAAACAACTTGGCAGCCTGTGACCCCAAAAGGCATGTGGGCTCTGGAGGCAGCAGCTCAGCCAGAACTGATCCACAAATACTGATTTACTGAAGCGAGAGGAGCAAAGCCAGGGGGCAGCACAGAAATGCTGCTGGAGCCCATAGCTCAGGCCACAAAGGAAGTTGGTGAATTGCAGCGAGCTCTGTGCAGGGTCAGGGAACAAGTAAAGCTCAGGTAATGAGCTGGATACAGCAGCCAGAGCTGCTTCCATGAGAAATAGCTGCGTGGAGAATGAGCTGCCCAGGCACACCCCAGTCACACCTGGGGGCAAGCAGAGCCAAGCAGTGTGCCCCAGCCCTGCCACTGCCCCTGGGAAAGAACAGAGGGGACAACCTGTGCCACGGCCACTTGTGTCTGCTGCTGCTGCTGCTGCAGGAGCTGCTGGAGAAGCTGCATCTGGTGGTGGGCAGACAGGGGTGTTCCCAGGTCGGGCAGCTGGGCAGATGAGGGCAGCAGCATCTTGGGTGACGCCGTCAGGATATCCTCAGGGTGGAGGCAGCTCTGCAAAACACCAGTGCTGAAGGTGTGATCCCCTGGTACCCACCTCAGAGAGCCACACACGAGCTGTGGCACAGAGCAGCTGCCCAAAATACCCAGAAAAGAAGCAGCTGCATTCAAAGCTAATGCACGCTTTGCTGAGGGTGCTTTGAAAACAGTACTTTTTTCAGTTTCAACAACAACCCCAACACTTTTGTAGAAAATTCCCGAAAAGGCATGGGAATTTCCACTGTACCAAAAAAGTCTTTTATTTTTGTGTTTTTGGTGGAGCCCAGCTCTGCCCCAGACCCTTTCCGTGCGGCTGCACAAAGCTGAGCCTCGGCTCTCCAGGAGCGCCCTGGGCCCCAGCCAAAGGGCAGCCCTGCAGCGGCAGACAGCTTTGATCAGGGAGCTGGGGAATGCTGCACAACCCCCTCCTGACCCCAGAGCCCTGGGGGTGCACGTCACAGCCCCCAGGCAGCTGGGCTAGCAGTGGCACCCACCTCCTTGCCCACGGCGTCCAGGTCGGTGACGCCGCGGCTGAAGTCCAGGATGTCGGCGCCGGGCAGCGGCAGCTCCACGGCGTCAATGTCGGTCTCCTCGGCAGAGGCAGCCGCTCTCTCCACGCCTGAGAGGCGACAGGCTGTGGGAAAGGGTCAGGGCAGGGCTGTGGCACCCACAGTGGCCATGCCCACCCACCCTCCAGGCACAGAGACACGGCTCACCCAGCCCAGCACACCAAACCTGGCAGCCAAAAGCCCTGATGTGGGACAAACGGGCCACCGAGAACAGAAAACACAGATAAAGCTGGAGAAAGGTAAACAAGAGATTACGGGAAAGAAAAACAAAAAACAGATGCTCTGCATTCCCCAGGGAGCTGCATATCGTGGCTGGGACATTGTGTGGAGGAAAACCAAACAATGACCGGTCCAGGGCAGCCCCGTGATTAGGTCATCAGGACAGAACTGGTCACAGAGGCAAGCAGGAAACCACAGCTCAGGCAGGCTGCTGCTGTTGGGATGGGGGGGATCCAGCCCACGGCATGGCAGGGCAGGGAATCCATACAGAGACAGGCAGCAGGACCTGCCAGTGGAAGGGTTTGACTAACCTCTCCTAAAACTTCTGCCTCCCTCCAGCACAGGAGTCAAGGAGCAAAGCTGCTGCTCCTTGGGACCCTGCACAGCTCAGAGTGATGGGGCTGGACCAGCAGCCCCAGCCAGGCATCCCTGTACCCACAGGGCTGAGAAGGAGCAGGGTCTGCAGCCTGCCTGCAGCCCTGACAGCTTTTTGGGAGACCACAAACAGGGCTGTGTCCATTGTGGGAGCTGCAGAGAGCTGGCCTCAGAGCCAGGCATGCCTGGGGACACGAGGAAGGTCTGTGCTGGGGGCCCCTGTGCGGAAGCAGCGAGGGAATGTTTGCAGTGTGTGCAGCCAAGCACAGAGCAGAGCCCCAGGCACTGCTAATGGGCTCCCAGCAAGAGCCATGTCTGAGAGACCATGGCTAACACCTAGAGAAGGCTCCTTGCTGGGCCAGATCCCAGCCTGAGCCTGGAGCACAGCAGGGCAGGCTGCCGTGCAGACCCACTGCCTGGGGGTGTGACCCACAGCTGCCACCCCCCAGCTGTACCTGGCACATCCAGGTCATCTCCATTCCTCTCACTGTCTGCATCCTCCTGGCCATCAGCGTTCTGCTGCGTGTGCTGCAGGCTCAGCTTGTGGCACACCTCGAACGCCTGGCCCACCGTGCGCACGATCCGCATGGCCTGGCTCTGGAGAGGAGAGGAGAGGAGAGGAGAGGAGAGGAGAGGAGAGGAGAGGAGAGGAGAGGAGAGGAGAGGAGAGGAGAGGAGAGGAGAGGAGAGGAGAGGAGAAGAGAAGAGAAGAGAAGAGAAGAGAAGAGAAGAGAAGAGAAGAGAAGAGAAGAGAAGAGAAGAGAAGAGAAGAGAAGAGAAGAGAAGAGAAGAGAAGAGAAGAGAAGAGAAGAGAAGAGAGAAGGCAAGGAAAAGGAAAAGGAAAAGGAAAAGGAAAAGGAAAAGGAAAAGGAAAAGGAAAAGGAAAAGGAAAAGGAAAAGGAAAAGATGTAGCTTCAGCTGGGCTGCCTCTGCATGGTGACCCCCCAGCCTGGCACAGCTCTCCCTGTGCTGTCACAGGGTCCCAGACCCCCAGGATGCCCCGGGCTGGCAGCTCCAGTGCAGTGCCATGGGGTCCTGCCCCAGCTGCTCCACCCAGAGTGCACCAGGACAGGGTCCAGCATCTTTACCTTCTTCTTGGACTTGAAGACGTTGCATCTGAAGACATTGCTAGAGCCATCCCTGGCAATGTAGCTGAAGATCTTTAGGTCCTGGGAGTCATGAGATACATAGAATATCCTGCAAAGACAGAATGGAAGGCAGGATATAAGCAGACACATTACCCAAGTGCCTAGGAGACTGCCAAGGCCACAGTCAATACTTCCCATGGCACAGGGTGCTGGCAGATGCCCAATCTCTGCAGCACATCCCTGCCAAAGCCCATCACAAAATTTTTTGGCACTGGTTTTACCTCAGCTGGGAAAATTTGCCTGCTGATTCAGCAGCAGCAAATATTTTGCAAAGGCAGCACGGGACTTCTCTGCTCAGCCCCTGGGGACAGCCTGCCTGCTACCCCCTCCCCAGCATGGCTGGGGGCCTCTCTCACTCCAGTTTGGCCTCCCTGGGACAGACACACCCTGCTCTTGGCTTTTGGGAACAAGATGGAGGAGGAGAGCTGGCGATTTTGGGCAGCCCCATGAGCTGCCCTGCACAGGACAGCTCTCCAGTGCCCAGCTGGTGTGGTGTGGTGTGGGCAAGGGGCACATCAGAGCCACTCCAGCCTCTGCCCCCACCCCACAGCCTTACCTGTAGATGGGATCATGCATGACGAGCATTTTGTTCTCGTCCCAGGCCCATTCTCTTTTCTGCAATGAAAGAAGCTGCAAATGAGTACGTCAGATGCTGTCCTTGAGAACAGGGACAGGGCAGGGAGACATGCTGGGGAAGCTTTTGTCATCACAGCTGTGCTGCTGCTCCCCTGCAACCCTTTGCTGAGGGTTGGGTGCTACTGGGGACCGGCCACAGCCCACATCACCTCCCACAGGACCCCCAGCCTCATCTGCAGCACACCAGGACTGGCTCAGCCACCCTGCAGGAACGTGACTCACACCAGGCTGACCCCAGCCCATCCCTCCCTCTCCCAGCCCACCAGGGCTTCCCAGGAATTCAAGGATGCTGCAGCAGGAGGGGAGGGGTTCTGCTGCTGAGGCACTGCTGCCCCAGGGACCAGTGCTGCCTACCTTCTTCTTCTTCTTCAGAATGACCTTCACACCATCCACCGACACGATGAGGTTCACCTTCTTCTTCTTGATATTCTTGGCTTTAAACTCATACTGCAGGAGATGGGAGAAAACACCTGAATGAGCCGTCCTGTGCCAGGACAGCCCCAGGGAGGGATGAAGAGGGACAGGGACAGGTTTTCCTGGCCCCACATCAGCCTGTACATCCATGCCAGGTCAGGACAAGGGGTCTTTTTGCCTTGCTCAGCATCTGGAGGAACACACTCGGAAACAATCCAGCCCCTGGATGTGGATAATGCTTTCCCCACTTCAGGATGCTGCTGGGAATGTTAGCTTGTGTTTCAGAGGCCCCCCCAGAGAGGGATCACCACCCCCCCAGCCCTGCCAGCCCCCAGGGATCTGCAGCCTGGCTCGTGGCCATTGCTGAGCCCTGGAAAGTGAAATGGCATCTTGAGTTGGGTATTTTTGGGCTCAGTATAAAACTGAAGATGATTGCTGAGGATCCTGTGAACCCCTCCAGGGGAGATGGGATAATGAAATTAGAAGTCACCAGACAGGAAAAAATACCAACAGCAACTTCCAAAGATCAGGGACTAAACACAGAGCTCTGCTCTGGCCTGGGAAGAGAATGAGATTCCCCCCAAATCCCCCAGTTTGGCATTTAGAGTGTTCCAAGCAGGGAGAAGGCTGGCGGAGGAGTGGGTTGATAAAGTCATTTGGGCTGACCCTGCTGTGGGGTTTCTGAGGAGTCCCATGACTGCTTTCCACAGGTGCAGCCACATCAGGCACCTGATCTGCTGGTGCCACCGTGCACAGCCATGGGGACAGACCCCCTGTCTGACCCCTGCACCCTGCCCTGGCCCTCCCAAGGCACAGGGGGTGCATCTCTCCTCTCATCCCTCTGGCAGTGTCCCTGCAGAGCAGTGCTGCCCTGCCTGTGACATTCCCAGCCTCAGTGATGCATTGGCTCTGGCAGCCAGAGCCAGCAGGCACAGAAAGCTGCTGGCCCTGACCTGTGATCAGATGATAAAAGACTGAGAGCACAATTCCTCAATGCCTTTTGAAGTGGCTGCAGGGGATGGGAGGTTCAGAAGGTTTGGAAAACAGCGTGGGGAGCACAGCTCTGCCCTGCCCCAAGCACTGACCACACAAACCCACCCACACTGGGGCTGAAGCCATTCTGATGGGCTGCAGAAAGCAGAGCTCAGGCTCCCACCGTGGCTGTGGTGAGGCTCAGAGCCCCCAGCACAGCCCCACGTGCTGCTGGCATGGTTTATTCCTCAGGGAGAAGGGTCTCACCAAGGAACCCCCCTCTGTGGGCTTCCCAGTGCCATCCCCATCACTGCATTCCAAACCCCTTTCTTTGTGTCCTGTCAGGACACTATACCAGTGCCTGGCACCTAACACTACAGAAATGTCTTGATTTAGCCCTGAAAAGATGAGCTTTGGCCTGACAGCCTTGGACTAATTCACCCAGTCCTTTCTGAGGCTCTGCATGTGATTTTCCAGGAGCTGCAGGCTGATCTGGGAGCTCTCTGCAGCACCCAGGGTGACTGTATGGCACCTTGGGTGCTGATGCCTGATTTATTGGTCCTGACAATCACTGATCATACACATCCAGTTGCATTTTGGAGCTCCTGGTGCTGGGGAGTTTCTGCTATGGGCTACCCCAAGTGCTAATTGATGTGAGCTTGGAAGAGAGAAAAACATCTCGGGGTAAGACAGACTATTTTAGTCTGGTGGGTTTTTTTTTTTATTGCTGCTTTTGAGGGGCTTCCTAGTTTGGTCTAAGGAAGTGTCAGCTTTGTGGAGTTCCTCTAAGCCCCAGAGACTGCAGAGGGTGAACCCAAACCCCTTTACTTAAGGGGGCCATGGAAGAATATTTCTGAAAAAAGATCAGGACCTCCCTGGCTTGGAGCTGTTTGTGATGACAGAGATCTGCCCATGCCTGTCAACATTCCCCCTTCTGCTGCAGAACAAAGAGGGCTGCAAAGCGTTGGGATTTGAGCTGGGAGGAGAGCAGAGTGATGATGGCAGGGCTGGAAATGCCACCAAAGGGACTCTAGGAGCCAGTGCTGCTGCACCCAAAACAAGCAGCTACAAGGAAAGGAAACCCACATGTTTCCACTGCCACCCAATGCTGGGAGTACATCCTGCATTCCCAAAGATGTGCAGGAGGAATTCTCTGTATTTGGGAGCTGGGTGGCAGCAATTCACCCTGCACTCTCTGGGCACTGCACTGGGATGTGGGGACTGCCTGAGGAGAAAAAACACATTTCAAACGTGATGAGCTCAGCTTACCCATGGCTCTGTCTTGGAGAGCTGAATCCCAGCCTACAGCTTCATAAAGAACTGATACAGAAATAATTATCCAGCTTGACATCAAGAAAGGAAAGAGGATTTGCACAGCATTGCCATGATCCCCTTTGGTTTCACACCATGCAGAATTTCACTGTACTGCTGATAACCAATTAAATGCCGTAACAGAAGAGCTTTCTTAGCCTCCAACCCAGGCATTCTGCCCATCTTGGGTATGTTTCTGGACCTTTAAATATCTCTAATAATACTACAAGCTTGGGTTAATTACATTAATTCTTGTTTATAGTAATGTGGCAACGCCAGAAGAAAGAGAAAGATTAATTTCAGGGAAATGCACAGAAAACAGAAAATCAACAAAATCATCTCTTCCTGGATTTGCACAGCTCCACTGTCTGTCTCCTACTGAAAAATTAAAATTTTTGAGCAAAGACTGAAAATGGACATCTGAGATACAACAATTAAAGTGCCCTGCAACTATTTGAGAAAAAAAAGCAAATGTGGCCTCAGTAATGCAAAAGAAGTACAAGATCACTCATAAAATCCAAGTGAATAAAGATTATCCCTTAAGTATCCTGACAGAACAAAAAAAAAAAAAAAAAAAAAAAAAAAAAAAATTCATCTTTTTAAATGGAAGAGAAACATCCACTCCACCAGAGCATGGGAGCCTTCCCATCGACCTTGGGTTAGTGGGAGTCTATTTTCAACATCTGTCTTTTGTACAGAGTTCAGTATTTCAATAACTTTGGAAGGAAAAGAAGGCAGCTGGTGCATGCATCATTCCTACTGGCAGAGTATTAAAAGTGCCCTTTCTGGAGAGCTGAGGAACATATGTTCCTTAATGGAGAGCGCATGTAACCCTGTCAGCTTGGAGTAAAATTATGTATGAATCCAATGTGTGAAAAGCAGGGAAAACTCAGCATCCCTAGAAAGATGCTCCTCATCCCTATGGGGCTGTTTCCACACAGCAGAAGTGTGAGAAAACTTGAAACCCAAGGTCAGGCACCGAGGAGGAGAGATGATGTCTTTCTACATCCATCATCCCCCACATTCACAAGCATCTGAAAAATGTTAACCTGAATAAAAACGCCCTCATTTCATTCCAGCCCGTCTAAACTGCCTCAGGTACAATTTAAAGCTGCCCACTAGTAAGTAAGGGAAGGTACCAGGAATTTTTTATACAAATAAACAGAATAGTTTTTAAAAGGAAGTAGTGAGCTGCCCCCATCCCCATACACCCTCTCAAAACTCAAAAACTCCCAACTCAAAAAAATTAAAAAAAAAAGAAAAAGAGGAAAAGGTTACTAGCTTGCACCTTGTATTGGGAAGAGAGCAGTGTTCTGAGAATTCAATTAACAGGGAAAAAGCAATTCCCACAAAACTCACTGCTGCTCTGCTTGCCTGGGAGGCAGGGGATGAAAACCTGCCATAAGAAAAGGCACAGAAGAGGATGCAGTTTTTGCCAAAAAGCTGAATTTCTGTGAGTTCCTGCAGCAAGGCCATGGGACTGTGGGCAAAGTGGGGTACCTCGGGGCAGCTGTGCTGGATGCAGAGCTGCTGGCAGCACCCCCAGCTCCCCTGGCAGCTCCTCCTGCAGCTGGCTCATAAAATCCCTCCTGAGTTAGACTTTAACCCCGGGTCAGGCCGGGCCTGTGCTCCTGATGAAGAATTAACTTATTAGAGAATGACAGGCTGGGCTGAGCTCAGTGGGCACAGGCTCCACGGCGCCAGGAATGCACGGCTGGGGGAGGCACACAGCTCCCAGTTCCTGCTGCTGAAATCATGGGGAGTGACAGCAAAGCTCAGACATGGCCAGCAGCTTCCCAGGAGGGGAGCCTGGGAAGCCTTGCTGGGATCCTGACAGCCCTAACTGGGAGGAGTGGCAAACCCAGCTCTGCACAGGGCGCCAGGATTTCGCTGTGCTGAGCCCCACAAAGAAATGGCACCAGCCCCAGTGCCCTGCAGGGACTCAGGAACCACCTGTGGGAAGGGGAACCTGCCAGGGAAAGGCTCTTTTTGCCTGGCCAGGGGTGCCAAGCCATGCTGGGGCTGGGCAGGGAAAGCAGGAGGAGCAGGAAGGCAGCACTGAGCCCTCTGTGGGTAACCCACACCCAGAGCTCGGTGCCAAAGCACCAGGAGCAGACTGCAGCCACACCACCCATGCCTTCCTTTTTCCTTCTGGGTAACTGGAGAAGTGTGCCTCTCAGCCTGAAAGAAAAGAGCACTGGAGAGAGGGAATGGTTATAAATATGGCTTTGGATCTAAGAAGTAGCACAAGCTGGCCAGAAGCAGCCCTGCAGAGCAGGAGAGTCCACAACCATGTGAGCTGTGGTACTGTGTGGTGTCCAGGCAGGGAGCAGGGCAGCAGAGAGCCAGAGTCCTGCCAGGGCTCCCCAGGCATGGAGCATCCATCATCCATCCATCCATCCATCCATCCATCATCCATCCATCCATCCATCCACCATCCATCCATCCATCCATCCATCCATCCATCCATCCATCCCTCCCTCCCTCCCTGCTGCTGCCCCCAAAACAGAACAGCCCTGCCAGGGCAGCAGAGAGCCAGATCCTGCCAGGGCTCCCCAGGCATGGAGCATCCATCCATCCATCCATCCATCCATCCATCCATCCATCCATCCATCCATCCCTCCCTCCCTCCCTGCTGCTGCCCCCAAAACAGAACAGCCCTGCCAGGGCAGCAGAGAGCCAGATCCTGCCAGGGCTCCCCAGGCATGGAGCACCCATTCTTCCATCCTTCCATCCCTCCCTGCTGCTGCCCCCAAAACAGAACAGCCCTGCCAGCACAGCTGCAGGTGTCAGGGGATGATGTGGCTGGGAAGCAGGGCACCTCCCAGGAGAGCACATTGCTTCATCCAAAAGGAATTTCTGAACAGCTTCAGAGTATATCTGACAGTCCTCTCCTCTGGGCTGCACTCAGGGGACTCAGGCTTGCTGGAGGGAAGCACACTGAAATTCCTGCTTAGCCTGCTGATGAGATCAGCAATAAATGGACTGAAACCAGTTGTTAAAACACTGCTTTAAGCCATCCTACCAAAGTGCTGTGTCTGATCCCACCCTTCAGTGTGGGACCCCATTGCACCCCAGTTCCTCTGAGCATCTCTCAATCTGCCCATGCTGCACACATGAGAGGGCACTTGCCATGGGATGGATGCCAGCAGCACCTCCCTGCTCCCTCCAGCAGCTGGCAGACAAAAAGATGTGAAAAGGAGGGAAATGTGGGGATCTTCTCAGTGTGGCCACTTTGCTTGGGCTCCCTGCTCCTGTCACCAAAGCTGAGGACAAAACCAGCTCGTGGCACTCACACTTGCACCAGGGATGGGTCCTGGCAGTTTGGGTTTAAGCTACTCCTCAGGATTTAATTTCCCCTGCCCTCCTGCCTACACCCCATTGCTGGTGGCTTTTGGCACGAGCTGGACCTCAGTTTAAGGCCACAGCAATTTGGAAGAGAGGAGGAATAATGAAGTACTGGATGCTTGTTCTTGGGCTCAATGATGCTTTTTAAAACTCTGCCTCAGCTCCTTGGAGTTTGCATTTGCACATATGGGAAATGCAGCTCTGAGGTACGTGTGTTTGTCTGAAATAGATATGATTTTGGTTTGCACTGACAAGGTCAGTGCCTATTTTCCCATCCAACTTCAGGTTTAATTTCGGTACCCGTCTGTGATGGTTGTTTATTCTCATTTATACCGATGGGTATAAATGGGAATCGGGCTAAAAATACCCATGTGGTGAGAGCAGCAGAGCAAAGTTAAGGTTGCTGCTTCAAAACCACCCCAGGATTGCAGCATACCCATCCATCACACAAAATATGTTTTCCAATAACATCCAATACTTCACAATAAATGCCTTCTGCTCGGGTTGCTATTTCCTCCTCCATCCGCTTCCTCCAGCCTCCCCTCGCTGCCTCCGAGTTTCACAAGTTGAGGTGGCAAACTGGGACACACTCACCAGCCATCTGCAGGAGAAGCAGCCTCACAGGAAGCTCAGAGAAATCAGAACTGGTAAGAATTAAATCAGAACTGGTAAGAATTAAATCAATACCAGTCACAGGGTTAAACTGAGAACAGGCAGCAACTTATGCCAAGCCCTTCTTTTGAAGACTTCCATTTGCAAGATGATTTACCTCCCTTACCAAGAAATCCTCAGGCATTCCATACCTCTCAGGGTGTTTAAAAAAAAACCACTTTTCAATCAGAGGTTCAGAAGAGGCCCAGCAGCAGCAGCATCACTGTGCCATGAGGGATGCAGGAGCACATCCCTCAGTTCCATCCACCATGGATGGATGGGTCCCAGTGCCACTGTCACTGCTCAACTTGTCACTTGACCAACACCAAGCTCAGGACACAAAGGTGGGGCTTTCTTTCCAGCCCAGCCATACCATTTCTCCTCCAGCCTGGAATATCCAGTGGCAGCTCCAGGTGGGAGCTGGGAAAGCAGCATCTCTCAGGCAGGTCAGTGCAGACCCTCTATCCCCCAGCTCTGAAACACCTCCCAAAAAACACTTTCCTTCCAGCAAGCCAAGGGAGGGCTAGCAGCACAGCACATGGCTCCACATGCTGCCATCCCTGCTGGGGTGTGAATGAACTGGTGTGTGGGTGCCTGTGGGATACTGGTCAAACTGGTTATCACAATAACAGCGGGCTGGGAGCTGCTTCCTGCAGCCCAGGAAAACAAGGGCGGGCTCTGTGTGCATCTGCTCCCACCCTGCTCCTCACAGCTGGGCACGTGCCCACATCCACCACCTGCTGCTAGAAGAAGCAGAGGAGCATTCCTTGGGAAGCCCACGTCTGCCTGGAATTTGTGGTATTTTTAATTAGACATGTTGGTTTGACCTGTGCAGGCAGGGGCAGCAGAGCTGTTCGGTGCAAGCACCCTTTGAAGAAGGGAAGGAGCTGCCAGATCCTGGAATTGCCTCTGCTCTTCCAGCCCAGAGTGGGTTTGAGCTCATTGCTAGACCCAGCTTGGCTTGAACAGCAGCACTGCAGCAGCTCAGCCCTTCACAATAATCCCCGATCAACTCCTGCCCCTCTCTGCCTCGGGGACCCCAGCACTGAGCAACGTCCAGCCTCCACCTGAGAAGGAAAACAAAATTCCTGTGTTCAAAATGAGCTTTTTCAAGGCAGCTGAGGTAAACCCCTGCCCACATGGAAGGGTCAAAGGCAGGGCTGACACTGCAGAGGAGCACAAAGCCCCCCCAAACCCACCCTGAGGGCAGGTGATACAGCAAGGGCACCCTCAGAACATCCCCACACAGCACTTCAGGAAGGTGTCAGCTCAGCAAAGCCAGCCAAATCACACTGGTATTTATGCCCCAAGTTGTGAAATACAGAATTTATTTCGGTATTTTTTTTTTACTGCTCTCCCACTGTTGCATAAAAAGCTTGAGTAAGACCAGTTGGGATGGCAAATGAGAATAGGCAGGCAGAGAAGCAGTGCCACGCCAAGGAAGGCAATTCTGTAACTAAATCAGCGATGATGAAATTCAGACAATTAATAAAGAATGAATGAGCAGCAGCACTAAACGCTTGGTGCATCAGAAACAAGCCAGCCCTGTGGGGCTCTTTAGATGCTGGCAGTGCTCAGCAATGTTTCTGGGTTGCAATGGAGAAAAGAGGTGATTATTCATATCACTCTTGCTTCACAGTTCCTATTTAAACCATAACTAATGCAGGTATTAAAACCCATTCACTAAATTCTAACGTGTTAAAGGCAACAAGAATAATGTCCTTCAAAAGATTCAGACAGACTTATAGAAAAAAAAATTTCCAGGTAATAAAAGTACCAAGATTTGAGGTGGAGTTAGAAAAGAAGAAGTTAGAAATGCACCTCAGCAGCAGAGCCCCAGATGAAGCAATGAGAGACAGAGGACAGAATGCCACTGTGCTTCCAGGAAACCCCAGCCAGGAGAGCACAGCAATGCTCATTTCTATGCAGGGCTGGGGGAGAAAAAAAAAAAGAAAAAAAAAAAAAAAAAAGTATTTGCTATCCAGGCCAAGTGTGCAGGAATCTGGCATCTGCTCATTTCAGGATGATTTTATATGGCATTGGCCAAGCAGCCTCTCACAGGAAAAAGGAACAGAGGCTGCATCTGCCAAGATGCAGAAATGTATCCTAACAAGACCCTGGAGGCAGTGCAAGGTGTCACCCCAGTCCAAAGGACACTGTGGGGACACGTGCAGCAAAACAGGAAGGTGACATTACCTCAAACCCCCAAAATCACTCCCAGTACAACCCATCCCTGCAGAACTTCTGCTTTATCACCCACTTCAAAGGAGAAACAGAAAACATCACCAAGAACACAAGGCAGCTTCCCCAGCCTCCCACATCCCAGAGGTCAAAACAAACTCTCTGTGGATAATTTGGTTTTTCCACAGAGCAGGCTCAGTGGGCACTTGTCCACAGCCCAAACTTGGGGATTTGGGAAGAGCTTCCTCACATCAAAGGCTCTGATTTTGATGCACAAAATCAACTGGTGGGAGCTGAAGTTTGATCCACTCAGACCACAGCAGGACAGGCTTTTTTCACAGCTTTGGGCAATTATTCTGGATTTCTCTGCTCCTTTCAGATAAAGTGGATTCCTTAGCATGTAAGCAGAGGTCAGCACAGATGTCCTCTTTGTGCTGGAGATACACACACATCCCCCAAGCTGCCAAGGATCAGGGAATGTTTGAAGGAGTCCAGACCAGTCCCATCCATCATGTTAAGAGGGAGTAAGAAAATGTGACTGGAGCAAAATGCTAAAACAAAACTGGAGGCCTTGGAGAGGAAAAGAAAGAGGTGGCTCTCTCAGATGCATATCTCTGCTGCAATCCAACAACAACACTAAAACAGCACAGGTCAGGCTGCTTCCTGTGAAAGGATTAAGCTGAAATTTAACCATCTCTGCTGAAGTTTCCTGTGGCAAATGCACATTTCAGGCTGGCTTCTGCAGCTTCTGCTGGAACAGAGCAGCAGTTCCACCACTGGGAACTGCTTTGGTTGGGATTTTTCCCTCTCAGGTTACACTCCCACTGCTGAAAACCAAGCCACAGATTAAGAATCCTTCTGTGCTTTCTGGACACCCCAAATCCTTCTCCTCTTACTGGACATCCCAAATCCCTCTCCTTTCTGGATACCCCAAAATCCCTCTGCCCTTTCTGGACACCCAAAATCCTTCTCCCCTTTCTGGACACCCCAAATCCCTCTCTCCTTTCTGGACACCCCAAATCCCCCTTTCCCCTTTCTGGACACCCCAAATCCCTCTCCCCTTGCTGGATACCCCAAAATCCCTCTGCCCTTTCTGGACATCCCAAATCCCACTCTCCCCCTTCTGGACACCCCAAATCCCTCTCTCCTTTCTGGACACCCCAAATCCCTCTCCCCTTGCTGCAGGCTCTGTGCCTCCCCAGGGCTCAGCATCCCTTCCTGCTGCACCGAGCCAAAACCACCAAGAATTAATTTTAGCAGGGAAGAATCTGGGGCACGTGGCATTTCTTTTGGAAGGCTGCAGCCCCAGGCTTTTGTCTCTGTGCTGAGGTGATGCTGCAGAGAACACCACAACAGATTAAATTAAAGGCTCCCTGGCCTTTGAGGAAGCACAAGAGCAGAAAGGATCAGACACAGGACTGGCATTCAAAGCTGGTTTCAGTTTGGTCTGACTTGAATTCAGCCCAGTTCCCTGCACAGGGATGTGGAATGAGTCTGACAAGTCACAGCCTCCCTGTGCCTTAGGCTCTCACCCATAAAATGGATGCTAAATATTGCTGGACCCCTGCTTATCAGCTTTATTAACCCCTTGGTCTCCTTTTCCTGGGTTTATCTCCCTTTAGCCATGGAGCAAGAGTGAGGAGTTGTCTCTCAAGCCTGCTGGAAGATGTGGCTGCCCAGAACAAGGCTGCTGCTCAGGCCCATGCAGCACCAGCACTCAGCACCAGGGAGCATTTGGTCCCACTCCATCCCAAGAGTAAAACGTTGCCATGGAGGCAGAAAACTGATGAAAGCACTGATTTGTTAAAAAACTCATGAAAATTCCATGTTGTAGTAAATACAAAGGGGAAAAACCTCCAAATAAAAGCAGTGCCAAGGGTGAGAGGAGCCACAAACTGAGGGAGAGGGTTCAGCTCTGCACTGCACTGCCCAGCACTGCTGAGAGCCTGAAACCAGCCAAACCTCAGCACACCTCTCTCATCATCAACCTCCCAGCCAGCCAGGAGCTTATTAACCAGAGTCAGAAATTCACTCTAAAATGCACAAGGAAGTGCAGGCAAATATCTCCACCTGCAATCTCCCAGCAGCAGAAGAGCCTGACCCTCTTGGTGAGATGGTGGGGCTGCTGTGCACCGAGCTGGGGGTGTGACACTGACCACAGCCTTTTCCCACAGTGACACCTTCAGCAGAGGTCTGTGCAAGCCTGAGGCTCAGGCCATCACCAAAGGAAGGGCTAGCAAAGGATGCTGCTGCTGCAGGACCTCTACAAACCCCCACAAACAGCAGCCACCAGTGCCAACCCCACCCCAAATCTCCCAGAACAGGCTGCTGACCTCCCTGCCTCCACAGCCAGGCTGAATCCACTCATGCCTGGGAGAAAGAGTGTGCAACAAATCTTTCCTTTCTGGGCAAAAAAAAAAAGGAAAAAAAAGAAAAAAAAGGGAAAAAATAAAGGAAAAAAAAAAAGGACAAGGCCAAGGACACTGGCCCAGAACAGGAGTGCTGAGACACAAGAGGCACAGGGCACAGCACACATGGCAGCACCTCCTGGCTCAGCAGCTTCCCCAAACCTCCTGGTCATGGTTTCCTTCATCCTCACTGGTTCCACACATCCAGCTGTCCATCCCTGCTCCTTCCTGCCCCAGCCTGGCCACCCCACCCTGTTTTGGGCAGCTGCTGTGCCAGGTTTGGCAGAGAACTCGTGGACAGGGCATTGCTGGGAGCTCAGAGGCAATGAGCTTACCATGACTTGGAGCAGCTCTCCTGGAAACCTGGGCAGTCCTGGACAAAAGACTAATTCAACCAGTTGACTGATGAAACACTAACCACAGGAGGAGATCCCATTCCATGGCAGCAATACCAGACTAGCCACTGTTTTATTATGACACTAAGTGGCACTGGTGATGCCAGGAGAAATGCAAGGCTTCACCCCTTTGTTGTGCCTGTCAGAGCAACTGAAATTATTACAGACATCCTTTCAGCTCCTCCCAGATCCAACACAACATAATCTTGCTCATCTTGGTAACCACATCAAGCCATTAGCTCATCAATAATTGCACCAAGTGCCATGGCTCAGGTGGCCAAAGCATGAGCAGCTCCAGCTCTCACTGTGCTGGTCCTCACAGACAGACAGACAGACAGACAGACAGACAGGGATGGGCTGTCCCAGGCACCCAAATGTGCTCCATGCACAGGGAGAGAAAAGAAGAAAAGAACAAGGAAGGCATTGCTGTAAATGGCTTCTAAGAACCCACCACAGCAGGAGCAGGGAGAGCTGAGAAATAGAGAAATATTCCAATTGAAGGAGCTCAGAGTTACACTAGGAGCTCTACACCAATAACACACCAATTTTCACACCAGCCCAACTGCACCTGTGCCCTGCAGAGGATGGGAAATCTTGCTTTACACAAGCTCGTAGAAATTCAGCAATTTTGCCAATTTGGCTAAATTTGAGCTCAGCTATGCAAAGCAGCACAAGTCCCACAAAATCAGATGTACCTGACAGAGTGGGAGGTGTAGAGGAGCAAGATTTTCAAGTGCTTGGAATGCCTCCCTGTTTTGAGCCTGCAAAACCCAGCTGGACACTTCCCAGAAACAGCCTTGCAGAAGACTTCCAGCTTTTAAGAAGTGCCTAGATGGGATTTCTGGCTCCAAAAAAATAAAAAATCCTGGATGAAAGCTGCACTCAGCAATCCAAAAGGGCTGATTCCAAATTCTCCAGAACCAGGCACCAAGCCCCAGCCAGGCAGTGCTGGCTGCCCTGGAGACATGCCAGGGGAATGGGGAGGAAAGCATTTGCAGGAATTTACATTTGTAAAAAATATACAGTTGTCATTGTAATTTATTTTTAATTTTTTTTTTTAAATTTTTGAAATTTTTTGGTTGCTGGAGACAGAACCAGGAGAGAAATCCAACCTACTGCAGCAATTCAGGGCATGAAGCAACATGGGCTGGGTCACCCTGCTTGGGATGAGGAGAAGACAGGAGCCAGTTGAACTCACAGAAGCCCCAGTGCTTGCCCAGGAAACAAGCCCTGGGAAGAGGTCTACTGTATTTATTTTTATTATAAAATATATTATATTATTAATATATATTTATATTTTATATAATATATTTATATCATTATATTGTATTATATTGTGCATATTATATTGTATATATTATATTATATTGTATATATTATATTGTATATATTCTATTCTATTCTATTATATAATTATATTTACTTTTATATTTATTATTTATAGGCCATCAGTGGTCTGCAGGAGCTTGCTTTCTGTGCCTAAATAAATTTTTTCCTGCCTCTGGTTTCCCCATAATGCCAGTATTTGGGATTATGCTGTGCCTTAAAGCAGAAGGGTAGCTGTGCTCTGGGAGGTGCATTCCTGGGAAACAAGGATGTTTTGGTGTTCTTATTTATTTTTATTGTTTTTTGAGGCCTCAGAGTTGTGCCAGTCCTTCCACACTGAGGTGGAAGCTCTGTGATTTTTGGGGCTGGAGGTGCATTGGTTCAAAAGTCTTTTCTTGGAGGGCAATGAAGTGACATAACAGTGGTTCCATCCCAAACTTTGGACACAAGGAGAGCAAACCTAATGCCATCATTAACCCCACAGGGAGGACAGCAAGTGGGAAAGCTGTTGAGGAAAGCCCACAAAATATTTACACACTGAAAGTTGGAAACAGAAGAGCCTTGAAATGTCTGTCCTTTGTATGTGGTGCTCCTCCCCTTGGGATGTGAGACTCCTCTGCTCCTCTGGTGAAAGAGAAAATGGGATTACAGCAGGAGAATGCAGGAGCTCTGTGCTTATGGGATCCCAAGGGAGCAGCAGAACAGCTCCTCCCTCACCCCACATCCCTGCAAGGCTCCAGGTGCTGCTCCCAGGACAGAGCCACCCCTGGAGGACAGGGACACTCCCTGCTGTGGCCCAAGGACACCCCAAGCCACCATGGGCACAGAGCAGCCGAGGGCCAGCCCAGCCCCAGGGCTGCAGAGCAGCAAGCTGCTGCTCTGTTCAGCTGGGGCAGTGAGCCTTGGGGTGCACATGGGGTGTGCTGCCCATGTGGGGTGTGCTGCCCTCCCAGCCCCTCTGCACACCTTGCAGCCCTGCTGGCCACAGGCTGGGCAGCACAGCAGCAGAAAAACTCCTCTCCTGGCTGCTGGCCAGGCATTGTACAGCAAGGGTGTCCCATATCCTGGCTAGAAGTATTTTGGGAAGCCAGATGACTTCATTAGCAGCTGACACCCCCTGACCTACTCACTGCTAAACAAGCTCACTGCTGGCCAGCCCAGCACCTCCATTTGCACACTGCCATTTAGCACTAACTGCTGCCTCTGCCAGGCAGCACCCCGACTCCCATGCTGCTCAAACTCCTTCACAAGCACCAAAAATCCCTAAAACCCTTGCACAGGCAGCCTGTTCTGTGCTGCCAACAGGACTGTGCCACACTGAGCCTCTCCAGCTGGCACAGGCAGGGACACACAGAGTTGTGAAAATGCTGGAGGACAGGAATGGAGCAAGGAAAAACTGCAGACGCAGGTGGAGGAGAGGCACAGGCACTGGGATTTGGATGGGGAAGGGGAAGGAGCAGGGTGGCCACACTGGGAAGGGGCAGGATGGGCACACTGGGAAGGGGCAGGGTGGCCACAGTGGGAAGGGGCAGGATGGGCACACTGGGAAGGGGCAGGATGGGGGCACAGTGGGAAGGGGCAGGATGGGGGCACAGTGGGAAGGGGCAGGGTGGGCACAGTGGGAAGGGGCAGGATGGGCACAGTGGGAAGGAGCAGGATGGGCACAGTGGGAAGGAGCAGGATGGCCACAGTGGGAAGGAGCAGGATGGGCACACTGGGAAGGGGCAGGATGGCCACAATGGGGGGCAGGATGGCCACAGTGGGAAGGAGCAGGGTGCCACAATCAGAAGGAGCAGGTGCCACACTGGAAGGAGCAGGTGCCACAATCAGGAGGGGCAGGTGCCACACTGGGAAGAAGCAGGTGCCACACTGGGAAGGAGCAGGTGCCACACTGGAAGGAGCAGGTGCCACAATCAGGAGGGGCAGGTGCCACACTGGGAAGAAGCAGGTGCCACACTGGAAGGAGCAGGTGCCACAATCAGAAGGAGCAGGTGCCACACTGGGAAGGAACAGGGTGCCACACTGGGAAGAAGCAGGTGCCACAATGGGAAGGGTCAGGGTGCCACACTGGAAGGAGCAGGTGCCACAATCAGAAGGAGCAGGTGCCACTCACCCTGATGCGCCGCATGGCCGTGACGATCTCCACGCGGCTGTTTGGCCGGGGCACATCCAGGCTCCCGATGTACTGCAAGGAAAGAAAGGATTTCAGCCCAGCTCCTGCAGCCCTGCAAAGCCCCTGGCCCCACCTTGGCCTCTGGTACCCACACAGGGTGCCCAGGGTCACTTCTGGGGAACCAGCAGTGTTTTTCCTGCTGCTCCTGAATCCCTGCCCGCCTCCAGCCATGAAGCTGCTCGCTCCCCACAGCACTGCAAGCTGCCAAAAACCCCTTTTTCTAGCAGTAAAATCACTTCAGCCATCAGGCCAGCAGGACTCACTCATCTAGGCCATGATCAAAGCACACAGGTATAAGCAAATATCCCCTCGGTTGCAGTGAGTCATCCATTACAGACCTGGATATTGGAATATCCCTAAAATAGCCGGGCCAACCTGTCCTGTGACAGGCCCTCCATTATTTCACTGCAGCCCTGCCAAAGCTGTGGCTGCTTTTGCAGGAATGCTGAGCCTCCAGGCCAAGCCTGCAGAATAAAGGAGCTGCTTTGCTATTCAAAGGGGACCAAAGGCAGCGCCACCGCCACCCAGCACGGAGAGACAGGAACAAAACCCTTTTTAAAACATAAAATGCAAGAGGGCAGGTTCTGAAGAAGGATCAGAAGACAGACAAGCCATGAAGAGTCAATGCTGAGCACTAAAAACGTGTAGTGGGGAGAAAAGCTATTGACTGGCCCTCTGTGCTCCCACGCTTCATCTCACAGCAGGGCTGACGTAACCCTGGGCAGCACAGTGTGGGCACCAAACCCAGCAGGGCTACGTGCCCTGCACCAGGGGCCACCACCTCTGCTGGCACCATGGCAGCCCAGGTGGCTGCTCCCAGCAGCAGCACCCACCCCAGAGTCTGCACCCAGCTCAGGCAGAGGATGCTGAGAGGGGTTCTGGTGGGGTCTGGAGACTGGGATTGGCATCTCCAAGGAGGGATGGCACAGGGCAGAGGATGCAGGGCTGTGTGTGTGGGACAGGAGCTCAGGGAGCCCCTTGTTTGTGTTTTCAGCTCCCTGCTGGCCCCCCACACCCATCCCCAGGCACACAGCTGCAGCCTGGGGACACACAGAGCAGGTGCCCAGTGGCCAGCAGGGTGCTGAGAGGAGATGTGCAGAGGCAGGATATAAAAATAACCCCCAAACAGCTGGCGTGGCCACCACGTGCCGTGCCTTATGTAATGGGAATTACAGCCCCTCGCTGCCCTGCTGAGAGCACAGCCCTGGGAGGAACCCTGTCACACCCCCTGCACAGTGACAGGCCATCTCAGACACCAACACACCCCTTTTTCTGAGGTGGGGGAAACCATCAGTGAAAATCAGGAGCTGAGGAGGAGGGCAGAGGCAGCTGGAGCCCTGAAGCTGCAGTCCCCATGCAGCACCTAAGGAAGGAGCCTTTCCCCATCCTGCTCTGCCAGGCAAACATCCCTGCTGGACTCCCTCCAAGCCTTCCCACAGCACTTTCCTGCCAGGGACCACAGGGGAAGCAGGATTCTTACCCTGGAGGAGGAGAAGGACAGCCAGAGGAAGCCCCTGTGCTTCCAGCTATTCCCAGCTGCACGAGGTCACTCCTGGTGATCCCTTTCCTTCCCCTGTGCTTTCCTGGCTGGGCAGGTGCAGAGCTCAGCCCAAGCACAGGGCAGGCAGTGCCAGCTGGGCAGGAAGGACACAGCTGCCAGGCCACAGGAATTCCAGCCATGCCATGTCCTGGCTGCCACCACAGCCCACGGCCACAACTGCACCCAGGGTCAGGCACCACCCCTCTGCACTGGCCTCCTCAGAAACAGCAGCAGGGTTGTCTTGATGCTGTCCTGCTCCAGCTCAGGTACCCAAACTGAGGGGCACAGGTCACAGACCCTGCCTGGGTTCCAGAGCATCCAGCCCCAGGGTGCACTCACTGCTCACCATGACTGTGCTCACAGCCCCAAAAACAACCCCCTCTCCCATCTCCACTCTGGAGGCAGGTATTTTCACTTTTTTTTTTTTTAACACATTTCACACAACTCAGCAGATGGACAAAGTCTCTCCAGATTATTTTTGCCTTCAGGGCAGAAATCACACGTGACAACGGCGCTGCAGAAGAGTAACCCTTCACAGCATGGTGAACATCCCCCCAAAATGTGGATTTGAGGGTTGGCCCTTCAGCTGAACAAACCCCCAGGCCAGCTGGGGGATGGTCTGAGAAGCCATCCACACTCAGCAGTGATGTGCAGGCAATGAGCACACCCAGGGCTGCTCCTGCTCCTACTCACAGCACCAGCCTGGGTGTGGGAGCAAGCAGGTGAGGCAGAGACCAGGATAAGCAAAGCAGCCTGAGCTTCCAGGGAGCAATACTTCCCACTCAGCCACCCCACCCCTGAGCCTGAGCTCCTCTCTGCCAGGGCAGGAGCTCAGAGACCCCCAGGCACAGGGTTCTGTGCCCCAGAGAGGTGCCAGCACATGTGGTGGCCCTGGCCCTGCAGGGCCATTGTCTTGGCTCCTGGGGCTCAGGCCAGCATCCCTGCCAGCCAGCTGACCCCAGGGCCAAGGGAGGCAGGAAGGAGAAAGAAAGGTGCCCAGGACAAAAGGGAAGAAAATAAAGCTGTGCAAAAGAGCTGGCAAAGGAAATAAACCCGTGAAAGGACTCGCCCTCCCCAAGCCCTGTGAACCAACATGTGCTCATGAGAATGTGGCTTTTCCAAATAATCACCTCCAGATCCACCCTGCCTAGGGATGGGGGACAGAACTGGAGTCCCCCCACGCACACCCAAGAGTCAAGCAGGATCAGGGGTCACAAATCCCCATGGGCTGTTCTGGGCAGCCTCCTCCTCCTCCCCAGCCCAATTAGGGGAAGAAAGGCCACCCCCCTGCTGGGTGAATGGGCAGCCAAGGGGGTCCCTGGTGCAGCCCCACAAAGGCAGCCCTGACCCTGCCAAGTGCTGCTCCTGGCTGTGATGCAGCACAAAGCAGCTCTTGTGCAGGGTGCTTTCAGTCCTTCCTATGCCCTGCTGCTCCTCACCATCCCTGTGCTATGATCTAGCCTTCCATCCATCCACCACCCATCATCCATCCATCCATCCATCCATCCATCCATCCATGCATCCACCATCCATCCACCATCCATCCATCCATCATCCATCCATCCATCCATCCATCCATCCATCCATCCATCATCCATCCATCCATCCATCCACCATCCATCCATCCATCCATCCATCCATCCATGCATCCACCATCCATCCATCCATCCACCCATCATCCATCCACCATCCATCCATCCATCATCTATCCATCCATCCATCCATCCATCCATCCATCCATCCATGCATCCACCATCCATCCATCCATCCATCCACCATCCATCCATCCATCCACCATCCACCCATCCATCATCCATCCATCCATCCATCCATCCACCATCCATCCATCCATCCATCCATCCATCATCCATCCATCCATCCACCATCCATCCATCCACCATCCATGCATCCACCATCCATCCATCCATCCATCCATCCATCATCCATCCATCATCCATCCATCCATCCATGCATCATCCATCCATCCACTCATCCATCCATCCATCCATCCATCCATCCATCATCCATCCATCCATCCACGCATCCATCCATCCATCCATCCATGCATCATCCATCCATCCATCCATCATCCATCCATCATCCATCATCCATCATCCATCCATCCATCCTTCATGCATCCAACCATCCATCCACCATCCATCCATCCATCCACCATCCATCATCCATCCACCATCCATCCATCCACCATCCATCATCCATCCACCATCCATCATCCATCCACCATCCATCCATCCACCATCCATCCATCCATCATCCATCCATCCATCCACCATCCATCCACCATCCATCCATCCATCCATCCATCCATCATCCATCCATCCATCCACCATCCATCCATCCATCCATCCATCCATCCACCCATCATCCATCATCCATCCATCCATCCATCCATCCATCCACCATCCATCCATCCATCCATCCATCCATCATCCATCCATCCATCCATCCATCCATCCATCCATCCATCCATGCATCCACCATCCATCCATCCATCATCCATCCATCATCCATCATCCATCATCCATCCTCCATCCATGCATCCACCATCCATCCACCATCCATCATCCATCCATCCATCCATCCATCCATCCATCATCCATCCATCCATCCACCATCCATCCATCCATCCATCCATGCATCCATCCATCCATCCATCCATCATCCATCCATCATCCACCCATCATCCATCATCCATCCATCCATCCATCCACCATCCATCCACCCATCATCCATCCATCATCCATCCACCATTCATCCATCCACCATCCATCCATCCATCCATCATCCATCCACCATCCATCATCCATCCACCATCCATCCATCCACCATCCATCCATCCATCATCCATCCATCCATCCACCATCCATCCACCATCCATCCATCCATCCATCCATCCATCATCCATCCATCCATCCACCATCCATCCATCCATCCATCCATCCATCCATCCACCATCCATCATCCATCCATCCATCCATCCATCCATCCATCCATCATCCATCCACCATCCATCCATCCATCATCCATCCATCCATCCATCCACCATCCATCCATCCATCCATCCATCCATCCATCCATCCATCCATCCATGCCCTGCCCTGGGATGGCAGCACCACCAGGCTCCTCACAGGGACTCTGCTCTGCCCCCTCCCCATGCACACAGCTCTCCTCTCTGTCCTGGGCACACAGCCTACACCACTGCACCCATGGCTTACAAAAGATCTGCCCAGTTCTGGGAAATGCCAAGGGGAAAAAAAAATAAATTTGTTTTTTTTAAGCAGAAAACAAAGGGGAGCGTTCTGCCAAAGCGCTGTTTGCACAAGTCACTCAGCTCCTCATTTTCCCTCCAGGCTGTTGAATGCTGCTCGTTTTCTGCTCTGTCAGGAATGAGTTCCTTGAGGAGCTGCTTTCTCAGTGACAGCAGGTGGCAGATATTTTGGGAAAGCTGAAGGCCAATGGCATCACTGCTGGGGGACACCTTGGCAGGGGTGTGGGTGGGATGGGTGGTGGGCAGAGGTGGGCAGAGGTGGGCAGCCAAAGCCCTTCTGGGGAGGAGATGCCATCCCTGCTGCTCTGCCTGCGTGCAAAGGTCAGGGCTGAATCATGCCCAGCTCACAGGGCAGCCTGCACTGCCTGGCTGCTGATTTCCAGGGACCCTGCCACAGATGGGCACCACTGCTGCTTCCCAGCGTGGGGGAGATGCTGCCACCAGCCCCACTCCATCAGGGCCAGCAGAGCCCTGTCTGGGCAAGGGAGGGGACACCAGAGGTACCAGCAGCCAGATGGGAGGCACCAGATGTGGGCACAAGGATCCCCAAATTCCTAGAGAGCCCAGCGTGGTGTGAGGCTGCCCCAGGCACTGGGACATTGACCCTGCCACACTCAGCTGTGCCACCAAGTGAGGGACAAAGGGCAGCACCAGGGGAACACCCAGCCTGTCTGCAGGCTGCCTGATAAGGGGTTCACCCCAGGCTGCTGCTGTCAGGGAAAGCAGGGACAAATCCACTCCCAGGACTTTGACTGTCCCACTGCTCCTGCTCTCCAGGCTGGCAGGTCCTGGCTCTGCCCTGCACCTCTGCTGGGTGGAAAGGGGGAAGTTTACTCACACTCTGGTGGTGCAGGCTCAGAGGCCAACAGGGATGGAAAATTCACAGTGCCAGCCCACTGGAATGGAAAAAGGCCCAGGATTCTACTCTGAGTGCTGAGCTGAGCTGAGCTGGGCACCTCAGCCTTGCCCAGTGCCTCCCTGAGCAGGGCTCTGCACACCCAGCCTGGCAGCCAGGTGTCAGAGCCACCCAGAGCCACCCAGCTGGGCATGGACACAGCTGGGACAGTCACTGCAGGGACAGTCACAGCAGGGACAGTCATGGCTGGGACAGACACAGCTGGGACAGTCACTGCAGGGACAGCCATGGCTGGGACAGACATTGCAGGGACAGTCACAGCAGGGACAGTCACAGCTGGGACAGTGACAGCAGGGACAGTGACAGCAGGGACAGCCACAGCAGGGACAGTCACTGCAGGGACAGCCATGGCTGGGACAGTCACAGCTGGGACAGTCACAGCAGGGACAGTCACAGCTGGGAGAGTCACTGCAGGGACAGCCATGGCTGGGACAGACATTGCAGGGACAGCCACAGCTGGGACAGCCACAGCAGGCAGGCTGTGTCCTGAAGGACACCAGTGCCTGTGCCTGCTGCTCCCAGCCCTGGCCCTGCTCAGGAGCTGCCCTGGGGCTCAAGTGCAGAAACCCAGAGCCCTGGGGGCTGCAGGGCACTGACCAGAGCCAGGAGCAGCACACCCACCGTGCCCTGCCACAACAGAGGGGGCACACCTGTGCTGCAGGTCCCAGCAGCAGGGATGCAGTTTTCCCACTGCCCACTCTCCCTGCTTCCCTCCCCGCCCTGGGCCTGGCTCCCTGCACCCACAGCAGGGCTGTGCAAGCCCAGAGAGCTGCAGGAAGCAGGGCTGGGAGCATCCCAGCCTGCAGCTGCTCCCCTGGCACCTGCCCTGCCCGCCTGGGGCCGGGCAGACACGGCTGTGCCACAGCCAGACAGAGTTTTCTTTGCTAAGAGCCCCACTAAGCAGGCGATGAGCTGACTTAACAAGCATGGCAGAAATATGCCAGTGTTTCAGAGGAGAGCCTTTGTAGACTGGGGAAGGTTATTTATAGCCTGGAGTGAGCCATCCCGGGCTCAGGCACGCTGCAGCTCTGCTCTGGGCTCAGCAGCCCCGACAGAGCACGCCAGAGCTGCCAGCACAAACAGCCCCCAAACCCAGCTGCCAGCTCGCTCCCAGCCAGCCAGAGTGCTGCAGAGCACCACACAACCTGCCTGCTGCCTCCCAGCCCTCCAGGAAAAGGAGCCTGAAGCAGGGCAGGGGGACTGAGCACCTCCACCAGGGCTGCCTGCACTCAGTTAGTGTTATTTGCAGCTCCTGTGTAAATAAAAATACAATACACGAGTGTGGAAATGCACAGGTGCTCCCTGCTCAGTGCTCACCTGAGGCTACCACGGTTTTCCTGCACAGGATTTCTCTCTGGAGCAGCTGGCAGTGCCTGGAGCCCCTGGAGGGTGGCAGGCAGGTGGGCTGGGGAGGTTCAGGGGAAGGGACAGCACGGATCAGACTCAAGTCTCCTCCGTGTCCCATCTCCAAACATAGGCAGCAGCAGATGCTCAGCTCAGTTTCCCACGCACAGAAGCAGAGAAAAGCACTGACAAAAATGAGAGAAAGTGCCTGGTTGCCAAGACCACTTAAGGGGAAAAAAAAAAACCCACCCCACCCGCCAAACACAAAAACCCCACCTGCTGCACAGAAGAACTGCAACCCTCCCAAACCTGCAGCCCCACATCCACCTGCGAGCAGGGCTGGAATCAGGAACAGCAGCTCTCAGCACAGGGGATGCCCAGGCAGCCCAGACCACAGGCACTGGGTGCACCAAGGACTGAGATGTGCTTGGGATGCCACTTCTCCCCTTGCCTGCCCAGGGGAGCAGCAGGGAGCATCCTCACACCCACCTGCCCCTTCTTTGGAAACCACACACCTCAAGGCACTGCAAAGGGATTAATGGGCCTGAAGGAGGGACAGCTGTCCCCAAACAATGGGCATTTGGTAGGTGGCACCTTCCTCTGGACCACAAGACCTCTGGGGCAGGAGGAAACCCCAGCCCAGCCCCAGGAGAGGGACAGTAACACTTCCCTGAGCAAACCAGCATCCAACAGATGAGGGTCTGGCCTCCCAGTGCCAGGCTCCACCACCCCACTCCACTCCCTGTGCCTGCTGCTCTCTCTGGAGGCGTTGGAGTAGCCTGAGTCATCATTCCTGAATGTGCAGAATTGCTGGTGTTGCACAAGGTGGCCCTTGGGTTTTGTCCTGCAGCACCAGGGCTTTGGGAAGATAAGGAGTAAGCTCACATCCCTCTCCTACTCGTGGAGGTGGAGGAGGTGTCCTTCCTCTTTACATCCCATTTATTTCACCACAAAACCACTGCACAGATGGGAATTTCTGTTCATCCCCTGCACCATGCTGCAGCTCCCAGTTCTTTCAGCTAACCCAAAAGAGGCCAGGCTTTTGACTTTACTCAACAGTTCAGGCTGCAGGACAGAAGAAAACAAACGTCCTGCCTCCCCCTGGAGCCAGCTCCTCCGACTCCCTGCAGCCTGACCAAGGCATCTCTGGGAATCAGCAGGATTTGGTGCCAAGAGAAGTGGCCAATGAAAACAGACCCAAAAGTGTGAAATGCACTCCTGCTCCTAAGAAGATGGAGTGGGATTTTCCATCTCTTGGATTTGTCTCCAGAAAATGGATTAACATAATCCTTAGGGGGCACTTTGACTCGGTGACCCTGTGCCAGCACACAGAGGGTTCAAGCCTCCGAGCTTACACCAAGTCCATCCCCCTCTGCTTGACAAAGGTTCAAATTCTGCCTGCCTGTGGCCACCCAGGATGCCACGACTCCCTCAGGAGAGACACAGGAGGGACAGCAGCACGGATGCCAGCCGCTGCTGCTGGACCAAAACACGCACTGCACCCACCACACGCACCACTCGGAGCCAGCAGCAGCTCTGAGCGCAAGAACACAATTAAAAACTCCAGCCATAAATCAGCACACACTGACTCAGGCCCAGGGCACCCCCCTGCAGTGAGCCCCAAGCAGGCTCGTCAGGAATCTCAGGCTGCTGCAGCCAAGAGCGCTGGTCCAGCTGCTGAGCTGCAACACCGGGATCCCCCTGCCTGCACCACCAGCTTTCCCAGGAGGATCTGAGGGGACAGCCACTCGAGTCCTGACACCCCAGAGCAGCGATTTCCCGGTTTAACCTCCCCCAAAGTTCTGCTCTAGAGCACAGTTCCACACTTTTGTGGCTCTTGCTGGCTGCAACACGAGCCGTGCGGGCGCGAGCGCCTGGGATTCTTGGGGATAAGAGGAAGTAAAGGAGTGTAAGCATTTAATTAATCTCCAGCAATCTAATAAAAGGATAGAGTAATTGCCTCAGCCATCTGCATTCTGTATCTGGCACCGAGGGCTGCTGGAGAAGCCCAGGAATTGGGGAGCTGGGTTTCTTAGGCTCGCTCTCGGCGCTGGCGCGTGCCACCGGATACCAAATAAGAGAAAGAGGAGCTAACAAAGGCTGATGTGAGCCCTGCATTCGCACAGCCAGGCCGGCAGCGTGGAGCAGAGATGAGCCACCAGCAGGTTCCTGACCCCCTGCCCCACTGCCCAGGCCGGGTCAGCCGAGGCTGGCATGGAAGAGGCACACGGGGTTGGGAAGGTGAGATGCTCGGCAGGTGAGGGGCGAGCAGGTGCTGCCAGTACAACACCAACGGGCTCCCACCAACCTGCAGCAAAAGCTGCAAAGTTGAGCTTGAGCAGCCCTACCAGGAAACAGTTGCAAAGCAGGTTTAAGTTTGCCCCGCAAACACACAGTGCCTGCCATCGGGCAGGTGATGGCCTCTGCAGAGGAGCCCTCCTGGCCCCGAGAAAAGGCGGAAAATAACACTCCGACACCCTCCGACCAGCCGCAGCCTTGCCCCGGGGGCATCGCACGCGGTCAGATGCCAAATTTTCCTCCCCTGACAGCACATGTTCTCCGAACACAACAATGTGTGACAGACGCCTGCCCTCCCGCTCTTACACCGGGCTTTTCTCCGAAGCCAGCCTGGCTCGAGTATCTCCGTGGAACGATAACCGTGCTCCCCAGGAGAAGCAAATGTAGTGTTTCCCCTTTCCCAACCTCCTGGGCAGCCCCTTCCCAGTTTCCTGCTGGCCAGCGTGGCTCGCTCGGTGGCTTGGCTTTTGCCAGCCTGCGGGAAGCCACAGCCGACGTGGAGCGAGGGAAGGAAAAGTCCCAGCGGAAAAGAAAAGATAAAAAAGAAAAGAGCACTCCGCGCCAAATCCGCTAGCACGGATGGTTTGTAGAGAAACAGCGAGCGTTTATTTCGGGTGCGTGCCCCTGACCGCGCACGCTTCACCCACCAGGGTCCGGTCCGGGGCATCCTGCAGACCCCAGCCCCACCCCAACCCTGTGCCCACAGAGCACAGCCCGAGCCCTCTGCTCTCCCCCAGCCGGGAAGATGCACACGGACCCCGCTTTTGGGGGCAGCGTCCCCCAGCAGCATCCCGGGGAGCCCTGGAGGGATGCGGGGCCAGGGAGGGATGCGGGGCCAGGGGGGGATGCAGAGCAGGCAGGGATGCAGGGCAGGGAGGGATGCTGGGGTGAAGCCGGAGGGTGACCCCACTCCATCCCACCACACTGGGCATCCCTACCGGACAGGTGGCAAGCCTCGCCCGACTCCGCAGCTCAGTTTAGGGGAGACCGGGCAACACCAAGGGGAAAAGCAGCAACCCCCCGCGGCTACGCCAACGAGCGAGCTGTAAACCGGGCATCCCGGGGCGCAGCGACCCCCGGGGCTCCCCGCGCCCGCCGCCCACCTTGGCCTCGAAGCAGATGCCGTGCTGGAAGGCGTCCTCGTTGTGCAGCGGGATGCGCAGGTCGTGCCGGTCGTCCACCAGGTTGTACTTGGACTTGGCGGGCATGGCGGCCCCGCGGCCGGGCAGCGCTGCAGCTCGCCCGGCCCGGCCCGGCCCTGCCGCCGCTCCGAGCCCGCCCCGCCCGGCCCCGGGGCGGGGACGCGCCCGCGCGGAGCGAGCGGGGCGCGGCGGGCTGCGCGTGCCCGCGGGGACACCGGCACCGGTACCGGAGCGAGCGGGGCTGGGACCGCTGCTGCCGTTACCGGAGCGAGCGGCACCGCCTGTGTGTGCCCTCCTGGACAGCACCGGTACCGGTACCGGAGCGAGCGGCACCAGCTTTGTGTGCCTTCTTGGACAGCACCGGTACCGGAGCGAGCGGCACCGGTTGTGTGTGCCCTCCCGGGCAGCACCGGTACCGGTACCGGAGCGAGCGGCACCGGCTGTGTGTGCCCTCCCGGGCAGCACCGGTACTGTCACCGGAGAGAGCGGGACCGGCTGTGTGTGCCCTCCCGGGCGACACCGGTACCGTCACCGGAGAGCGGGACCACCTGTGTGTGCCCTCCCGGGCGGCACCGGTACTGTCACCGGAGAGAGCGGGACCGGCTGTGTGTGCCCTCCCGGGCAGCACCGGTACTGTCACCGGAGAGAGCGGGACCGGCTGTGTGTGCCCTCCCGGGCGACACCGGTACCGTCACCGGAGAGCGGGACCACCTGTGTGTGCCCTCCCGGGCGGCACCGTTACCGGAGCGACCGGTACCGGCTGTGTGTCCCCTCCCGGGCTGCACCGGCACCGTTACCGGAGGGACCGAGACCAGCTGTGTGCGCCCTACCGGGCAGCACCGGCACCGGAGCGAGCTGTGCGTCCCCTCCCAGGCGGCACCGGTACCGGAGCGAGCGGGACCAGCTGCGCGTCCCCTCCCGGGCAGCACCGGCACCAGTACCGGAGGGAGCTGCGCGTCCCCTCCCGGGTATTACCGGTCCCGGTCCCGGAGCGGCGGCGCTGACAGCCAGTGCCCGGTGCGCGGGGCCGGGCTGGCGCCCCGCCGCCAAAATTCAAATAGGCGGGAAAGGCAAGCGGGGATAATGGGACACGGCGCCTGCGGAGCGGCTCGGGGAGGGCGGGCGGCGCTGGGAGCGGGACCCGCGTCCCTCCGGGAACAGGGAACTCCGCACGCAAATCTGGGTCTCTACACGGTGGGAACGGAGCGAGCTGGAAATGGAAAATCTCCATGTTGTGCTTAAAGAAAGAGCAGCTCTTGAGAGCAGACCCCCGGGCCCTTCTTTACCGAAGTCCCAAAAGCTGTGAATACACTTATCATCATAAAGTCACCCCAAGACAACTTCCTACGCACTGAGAGCAGCCCCGAGCTGCTTTCCAGCTGTTCAGGGGCAGCTCACATAGATCTGACCCCACGTCTAGGCTGGTGCATCCCTTACCCCCCTGGCACATGTGGGGCTCCATCCTTCTGTGCTGGACCCCCAGGGGTGCTGCAGAGCTCATCTCCCCTGTGCAGAGGCGCTCCTGAACAGCAGAACCACGGGTCCCAAAGCCCTTGCATGTTCCCACAGCCACAGCCCGCTTCCCTCCGGGCTCCAAATGACTGCAGTGCAAAGAGCGGCGCTGATTGCTGATCCTTCCCCGCGCAGAACAGATCCGGGGCCATTGATTTTTCAGACTGGATCGATGTGGTGAAACTTCCTTTGAGTTTATAAGAGGGTTCAGTGCCAGCCACAGCACTCCAGCCACGTCTGAAAAATGTGTCGTTGCACTCAGAACTGGGTGGGCTTCCCAGCACGCCCGGAGGCTCGGCTGGCAGTCTGGGCACAGAGAATCACAGCACAAGCTGAGAAATCCCCGTGCTCCGTCCTGCCTGAGAGGTGTGTGTGAGCAGCTGTGCTGCCAGCTTCCCCGTGCCAGGCCCAGGGTGGGATTTCACAGAGCTGCCAGCGCTTGGACAAGTGAATCAAGGGATGATTTCCCACTGAAAGCAAGACACCAGCGAGCCCTGGGCTCTGGAAAACTTTGCCTCCTGGTTTTGGGAGAGGTCAGGGGATCGGTGCTGTTGTGACTGCACCTGCAGAGATCCCTGGGTGCAGAGAGCTGAACATCTGCCTGAACTCACTTCAGCCTGCGGCAGGCAGAAGCTGGTGGTGGAACATTCTTGAGGCTGGATCTGCTCCACGGCTCTTGCTGGAGGATTCTGTTTATCTCTAGTGAAGGTTTTGCCTGGCAGCATGGAAATCCCAAATCCCAGGTGCTGGGAATGATACAGACACCACATACATCCCCTGGGATTCTCATCCAAGCAGGGTAGGTTTCAGCTTTGAGATGAGGGCTGTGTCTAGGCATACTGCAAGTATCCCCGGGGACAGAGATCCCACAGCCTCTCTGGAGCCCTGCTCCTGTGCTAAATTTGATTACAGACACACATTCTTGCAGACTGGAGGATTTCCACAGCCAGCAAAGCCCCGTGGGTTTGGGGAAGGACTGAATCCCGCGTGGGAGGGCTTGCGAGCATCTCTGGGGTGAATGGTGCCCTCGGGGAGGTGTTCCCCAGGAGCAGGTTTGATGGAAAGCCTTCGGAGCCTGGGGAGCACACCAGCTCCTTCCAGGCAGTCCCGGTGCTTTGCCTGGCAGCACTGGGGCTGCTGGCAGATCCCTGGGCAGTGCCAGCCCGCTCCTCTGGCTTCTCCCGCAGTGTGGGGGCTGTTCCCAGCCTGCTGCAGTGCCCGGAGCCAGCCCTTAAAATATTGGGGTTGAAGCAAGGGACAAGCCTCTCTGCAGCTCCTCGTGGGTCTTTTGCACCGCGGGCACGGCAAACAGCAGCGTGAAACGGGAAACACCATTCCACCTTCTCGCTGAGTCACAAAAATCAGCGGGGTCCCTGTTTTTCTTTTTTTCTTTCTTTCTTTTTTTTTTTTTTCCTTTTTGTTTTGTTGGTTTTTTTTTTTTTGGGTTTTTTGTTGTTGTTGTTGTTGTTTATTTTTTATTTTTTGTGGGTTTTTTGTTTGGTTTCGGTTTTGTTTTTGTGGTTTATTTTTTTTCTTCTCCAGCGACCTTGCACTGCCTCTTGCCTTTCCGAGCTGCTGCCGCTCCCAGGCGTGGAGCAAGGTGTGCCGCAAGGTCCGGGAAGGACAAGGAAGGAAATCAACTCTCACGCTCGTGTTTGTCCTGCAAGTCCAGATCCTGTCTCCTCCCATTCCGGATCAATAATCAGCAGCCCTGGAATAACCCGTCGGGGCTGTGTAACCGGTTCGCTCGCTGTCGCATCCCTGCTGGCGGCACCGGGGCTCGCCCGGGGGCTGAGGTGACCCCACCAGGGCCGAGGGGATGGCAGGGGACACGGCTCTGCCACCCTGAGACACCGCTGGGGCATTTCTGAGCAGCCCCGGTGCCGGTCCCGGTGCCGGTCCCGGTGCCGGCGCCGCCGCTCCCGGGATCCGCGGGATGTCAGGATTTGTAAGGCTGGCCTGCCATCTCCTGGGAAGGCCGAGAAATGCGGCACGGAAAGCCCAGACTGCACGGAGGGTCCGCGGTCGTCCCCCTCAGCCTCTCCCCAAATCTCGGGGTGTGGAGGTTGTTCCCCCTTTGCTCCGCACCGCAGCCCTGGGGACACCGGAGCCCCGGGGACACCGCAGCCCCGGGGACACCAGCCCCACCTGCCACCCACACACTGCCTCTGGCATCCCGCGAAGGCAAAGGAAGTTAAAATCCTCTTTTGTTTTTTCTCTCAGTAATTTTTTGTGACAGTAATTTACGTTTTTAGTAAAGAGAGTTAAAAGCAAGGTAGGAAACATGGGGCACCAAATGCGAGGTTATGAGCGAGGTACTAGACACGGGGCACTAATTGGGAGGCTAATGAACCTCTGGTGGTCTAGGCACCAACTTTGTCGAGTTATCTTCTAAAATGAGCGAAGCAGCTAACAGTTTCTAAAAGGTTATTTATTGCAGGCACAGTCACAGACATTATGCTAAGTTTTAGTTTGGACTCTTAAATAGAAGCAGAAGCTGCTCCCAGAGGTGGGGCTGATGTTGCTGCAGCAGCTCCTGCCTTCTCCTAGGGTGTTGAAGTTGATGGTGAATAAAAGCAAAAAGAAAATCAACGGCAGGAAAAGCAGAAAATGCAATGGCAAAAAACAGAAAAGTAGAAAAGCGATGGCAAAAAGCACTAACTTTTCTCAATACATATTCTTATAAATAGAATCTTTTTAACAAGCTAAGACACAAACTCAGACCACCACTTCTTAACCTATTAAAATTCTATTTTCTTAACATGCCAGGTTACGTATAGACTACACATACAACCTATCTTGCTCCATCTGAAAAACTTAAGCAATATTCTTACTATAGCTCTATTATGTCTAAACACTGTCTACAACAGCAAACCTACAGCTTGTAAAGGCAAGTATCTTTTTCCATTCATCAATCAGTGGAATCTCTCCTATTGTTTCTTTTATCTCTCAGTGCTGGTTTTATCTACCAGCAGACCCAGAGCTTGTTTGTAAAGACAAATCCCTCATTCCTCTCAGAAAGGAGATTGTGTTGTACAAGTAAGTTATAAATGCAACCTGGCCTGTGAGTGTCAGCCTGCACCAACAAGTCTCACCCTTATTAAAAAAACACAGTGAAAATACCACCAGAAAGTCCTATATGTTACAGTAATATCCACAGTCTGGAGCAGGATTTTTATCCAACCTAAAATGCAGTGTTTGCAGAGCACTTTGTAGCTGCAGCACTGCTGGTGCCAGCACGACCAAGCTGCAACTTCCCCCAAAACTTCCCCCACAGCTCCTGTGTGGGGAGGAGAGCACAGCTGCCCTCCAAGGTGGCAATGCTGAGCACATCAGGGGGCTGGCACCCCCTTCCCTTGCTGCTGTGTCCCCAAACCAGGGGTTTAATGTACTGCCAGGCATGCACAGCACAGTGGGTTTGGGGAAAACACCCCGTGCACTGCTTGTGCTCAAACCCTCCTCCCAGAGAAATAATAAAAATATTTTGGCCAGGAATGCAAATGTTGTTTTTTTTTTTTTCCTGTGCTGGATGCAGGTGGGAATGGGGAACATCCCAGGGCATGGCTGAGAAGAAGAGGCAGATGGCAGACTCTGCAGCTCTGCACAGTCATTTGTAAAGCAAATTAGCCCTCAGGCAGGTGGGCAGCCACACAGCCAGGGTGGGATCCAGCTCACAGCTCCGTGCCCCCCAAGGCTCTCATGTCCTTCCACAGAATCCTACAGCAGCAAATCCTTCAGGGCCCTGGCCCTGCTATTGGAGAGCCACCTGTGTGGCTTCAGGGCATCCCAAAATCTGCTCTCTGTGAGCCTGTGGTGGGCTTGGGGTCACCTTGTCCCTCGAGGTGCCTGCACAGCCCCAGGGGGCAGGAACACCAGGCAAGGTGTGTGGGTCTGCACCACCAGCACAGGCTCTTTCTGCCCAATTTCTGATCAACTTCCAAATAACCAGGTCTGGGAAGGAAGCAAATAACTTCAGGAAGGGGAGGAAGTGTGTTGGAGTTAAGGTCAGGAACTTGCTGGCATTTGCTGACATTTTATTCTGATGAGCTGGTAGGGCTCATTCTCATCAGGCACACACTTGTGTATGCATTTATTTATTTATTTTAGAGGTGGGCCTGGAAACAGCTTCAGAGCTGTTTTTGAAAACACAGACACATCTTTGCTATCCAGAGGGGTGCAGGCAGACTGCTAATCAAACCACCTGAAAACTCAGATTTTTGTCTTCATACACATTTTGAATCTTTGCACCGTGGCTTCCTTTCAACTTGAAATTATCCCAAGTTTTTGGAAGTTCCCCACAAACCCCAAGCCTTGAAACATTTTTGTTTCAGAAAAACAAACACTGGGTGCTGCTGAAATAGATAATACTCTTTGCAGCAGAGCAAAGCTCAAAGCACCAGGCTCATCCAGTCCAGAGGTGCAATGTTGGCCATGGTTTTTATGCTGCAGCAGGGACAAGAAGAAATATGGATTTTCTCAGCTTCTAAGGAGCAAGAGGAGCATCTTCCTCATTTGTGTGGCAAGCATGTATGGTATTCAAATAATATGTTAATTGCAGTGTCTAGCTGCTCAGGATTCTGGTAGCCACTTCAGGCTGACAAATAAACACAATATTTGGATTCTTCAAGGGGGAATGCAGCTTTGATCCTCACAGGAATTACTGCTCAGCTCCTGAGTGCAGGACACAGCCAGAGGATGAGGAGGTGCTGTCCTGGGAGCTCTCTCCCCTGGATCACTGCAGTTAACTTGGCACTCACACACACCCCGGGACAGGTGCCAACCCCTTCCCCAGCCTGGCAAACCTTCCCACAGCCCACTGATAGGTGCTGGCCAGCAAAGGCAGGATTTCTCTCTCATTCCTCTCTATTTTACATGCTAACTCTGATATATTCTCCTAAGGGACCTCTCCTGTCTGGGCAATGAACATTTCTGTGCTCGCAGCTCAACTTCCTTGCCCGGAGATATATTCAGATGAAACAATAACATACATCAGCTCCCAAATCCCGGTGGCTGTAAATACCAGGGGAGAATTAAAGCAGCACAGTGAATGGTCCTGGCTCCCATCACTGCAGGATTTACATCATTCCATCGGGGAAAGGAGGGATGGGCAGCTCAGGAAAACTTTGTTTCCAAACAACTGCGACTGAATAGTTGGAGTATCTGTAATTTAAACAGGGATCCTCCTTCTGCTAACAGTGATGGATGGTTTTTTCCCACTGCTTTGAGAGCCCTTGGATCCTGCACGGCAGATGCCTCCCTGATTTATGGCTTGCCTCTTCCTGGGAAAGGGAAACAAACAGCCCAGTCTTAATTACCACACTCTTGTTAGGATACTTTTCTCTGCTGCTCCCATCTTATTACCCGCGCTGCCCACCCCACCTTAGTGCAGATGATTTGTGTGTTATGGGGAAACCTGGCACGGGTTCAAATCATCTCAGTTTCTCTCGTTTTGCTGGAAAATAAGTTTATGTGCACTGCAGATGGATGGTCTGCTAGAAATTCCATTTTTTCCTCAGTCAGTGGAGGGGGGGGGGTCAAGATGTGAGGATGGGGATGATGGGGAGGAAGGAGAAAAGTCAATGCCAGCAGTATTTTCCTGCCTCCAACTGGTGCTGGCAGAAAGGAGAGAGGGAGGGGTTGGGCCACACGAGGCGCTAAAAATAAATGTTCTTCTTGCTAAAGAGAATCTTGCTGGTTCAACTCTTTCCCATTCTTTTGTGGGTGGGAGCAGTTAATTCTCCTTGGGAGCCCATTCACGCAGCAGATGTTGCTTTTCTTTGTGTGATTAGCCTGAAATCAATGGGAAATAATCCTGCACTCCAACAAATTCGGGAGCACAGGATCCCAGTGCTGCAAGGTGCTCCTGCAGCCCGAGCAGATGCTGAAATTAAGACATTTCTGCCCCTGTGCTTGGCACAGCCTGCAAAGCCCTGCCCACACCAAGGAATAAATGCTGCCTGCAGTGATGCTGGTGGCAGAAATGCCGAGCCCTGACCCCACCAGTGCTGCCAGCTGAGGGCTCCTGGCTCAGCTGCCTTCTCCAAGTGAGCCTGCCAGCCCCATTTTAATTCACATAATGTGTCTTTTCCTGATCACTCCTAAGATCAGACTGCAGGGCTCTCCCGACTCAAATGCCAAAGTGCCCCACTCTATCTGTGCTGTTACCTTCACCAGCATGATCTCATCCAAGAGCAACATCAGAATTATCTGAGGATGGAGGTGAGTTTTCTCCCTGTCACCCACTCCCAAACCACTGAATCCCAGTAAATATGCCCTTTATTTGCTGGGGTGAAGTTTTGAGGGCTGTTTTCTGGCCCTTCAGTCAATGTGCCTGATAGCTGCAGCATGCTCTGGTGCCCACCTCTTCTCTCCTCCTGCTCATGCCATGTGGGAAAACACTCTTATTTCCCATCACCTTCCCTCCTGCTGCTTGAGCTCAGCAGCCTGGGCCAGTCCCTGGTCACAGGGACAGCTGTGTCACTGCCCTGCAGCCAGCCCAGGCTCCAGCCAGCACCAGCCACATCCTCCTGCTTGTTCAGGGGAGAGCTCTCCCCACCAGGAAATCCTTTGGGTCCCATAACCAGTGCTTTTATTTCAACTTATCTGCAGTCAGTGCTGTTTCATATCTCAAAGTCGCTTTCTGTGCTCTGAGGAGAGAGGAGGGAATAGCCCAGGAGAGCTTTTTTTGAAGGTGGTGTCTCTAATCTTCCTCTCAGATGTATGAAAATGCAAATCCTTTCCAAATGGCACTAGACCATTGAATCCAGCAATGTATTTGTGTGGCAGATTTGTTACCAGTCCCTGAAACCCTTGCCCTGCCTCAGTGGGACAGGACAGTGCCTGTCAGAACTGGCATTGGCATTGGAACCTCAGTGGGAATGGGGGCCTGGCACTTCCAGGTGCCCAGGTGGGCTCACCTGAGCAGCTGGACTGATCTGACCTGGCACTGGGGTGCTGACACCAGCCCTGAAAATTTTTTTCTCTCCCTTACCCTCATCCTGGGATTGTTTCAAGGAGCAAAGGGGGCTCTGCCACACTGGTAGGGGATTTGTCTTTACAAACAAGCTGTGGGTCTGCTGGTAGATAAAACCAGCACTGAGAGATAAAAGAAACAATAGGATAGATTCCACTGATTGATGAATGGAAAAAGATATTTGCCTTTACAAGCTGTAGGTTTGCTGATAAATGGAATTGGATATTGAAAGATGAAAGAAGCAATGGGGGAAAACCATGAATTCTATAAGAATTAAAAATTAAAAGGGAGGGTTGTACATCAGAGGGGAATCTCAGGTATCAGGTGTTCCGGGGAGTCTGTACCTCTCAAGTACCTCAGCCAGTGGGGAAAGAAAGAGGGAAATGTGGATGGGAAATTGGGATAAAAAGGAGGCTGGGTCCTCCAAAAATTGGAGATATCCCAGGGGAATGCCCCATGGCCTCTCCCTTTATTCCAATAAAGTTCCAGCACTCCTGTGTCTCCTTTATGGACATAAACCTCTGGTGTTGGTGGATTAACTTTCCTGACAATTGCCAGCAAGGAGCTGGTCCCTGTGACTTCAGGGGAGCTGGGGACACCCCCAGAGCTGGGGAGACAAATCCCCTGAATCATCTCCCTGAGCTGTGCCATTGACTGGGTTTAGCAGAGCAGCTCCTGAGCAGCTCCTCAGCTCCTGCTGAAACCACTCTCCCACTGCAAAGCTGATTAGCAGAGTGTGTCCACAGTGTTAATTAACCTAATGAACCCTGCTGATGGAACTGGAGCCCGGTGAATCCCTGGTGCCTGCAGGTGAAGCAGCTCACGGTGCCACAGTGTCACTGCTGTGAGCCCAGGGCACCTGGGGGCTCCTGGCAGCCCCAGAATGTGGGGAATGAGCTGGTCCCTGCCCATTCCACCTGTAAAATTCCACTGAGGGTTGGACACCTCACAACAGGGTGATTCTTCAGTGTCCTCACCATGCCCAGGCTGGATCAGAGCTCTGCAGAGAGCCTGGCTCCCACCCCCAGGCATTTCTGCTCAAAGGAAAGGAAAAAATGAAAATAAATGCTCAGGGACTCTGGCAGAGTCTGTGACGTCTGTGACAGGCTTTGTCCTCTGAGGACAAGGCAGGTGATGGGCAAGGTGAGGAGGGGGAGCCTGTGGATGCTCCTGACTCCAGCTGAATCACAGCCACAGCCAAGCCTGGCCCAACCTGCCCTGAAACTGCCCCAGACATTCATAAGGAAAAGGCTGAAGCAGGATTTTTTCCTCTGGTATGACCAGAACTCTGTTAAAGGAGAGTGAGCTGGGAGCTGGCCACAGTGGGGACAGCTGGGGACAAGTGCCAGGCACCTCTGCCACACAGCTATGGGGTGTCTGCAGGAGAGCTGGACCCTCCAGCACTCTGTGCTGTCTGGTTCTGACAGGGTTTCTCTCTGCAAAGATGGATTGTCACTTGGCCAGAAACACCAGGATTGAAGAAGGGAATCATCAGACAAGTGACTCTGGCCACGGCTTTGCAGATCATAAAAGTCCCTTCTGGCCCTAAAGCTTATGAATCTATAAATCAGATCATTACTAAAATAGCTGTGCTGCTTCCCTGTGACATAACAATCAGTTGATATATATTTTAATACACAGAATATAAAAGAGAAATGTCCTGTGGACACAAAAATGTGAAAAAAGCATGAAGTCCATCTCTTGCAGTAAGCCAGCAAGTGGTTTTTGGTGCTGTTTTTAGGGAAAAATGAGGAACAGCCCCCTCCTGGACTCCCAAGGGCTCAGAGCCTCCCTGGGGGAGCAGCTCAGGGCAGGATTTAATTTAAGGTGCAGTCACTGGGTGAGTGCAAGTTCATCCTGCACTTGCTTTGTGCCTGGCCCTCCTCAGGCTGATCCATTCAGAGGAAAAGATCCAAAACACAAGGGAGGAAAACTCTTCTGGGCCCAGAATGAAGATGAAATAGGATGCACTTTTTTTCCTGGAGACCTCTAATTGGGAAATGTGAGCCCAGCATAAGAACTTGTGGGAGCCATTTCATGTCTGGATTTCTGCAGGGAGACTGGAGTCAGGGCAGTGAAACTGGAGAGAAGCAGAAGTTCAGCTGCCCAAGTTGTTTACAATTGCAGGATGATGGATATGGAGGGGGAAAAAAAGTGAAAAATAAAGTAAATGAGAAAATGAGTAAGATTATTTTTCCATTTTCAACTTGTAATACTCTATACTGTGGCTTGTCCCGTAGATAAGCAAATGACAGATACTTCAAATCCACCAAGATTAAGTTATTTAGTATTCCTTCAACATGGAGAGAAATGGAAATGAAGCCTAATAAGGCTCCTGAACTCTTTCTTTACTACCCTCAGAGACAACCAAAAGGCATTTAATTTCCTGCAGCCCATGAGCATAAACCGCACTCAGACGCTTTATAAAACCCATCAGGCATCTTTCCCAAAGATTAAATAAGTAGGACAACATTTTCAAGGAGCTGACTGGAGCTGCATGAGCACAGAGCCTGCCTGGCCAGCACTGTGCTGTGCCCCATTCCTGCCCCATTCCTGCCCCACTGTCCTGGTTTCAGTTTGAAACTGGGCAGAAACACCAATTAATGCAGTGGTTTTGGCTGACTAGTTTGAAATTTTCTTGCTGTGAGATAGGATTAGGAGGAAGGCAAAACAGGCTCAGTTTTAAATGGTGCAAAGAGAAAGTTTATTCCTAGAAAAAAAGGAAAAAAAAAACCTCAAAATAAAACTTAAGACCACTTTTTTCCCTACACACACTTCTTCTCTTTCACACTGAAAAGGTACAGAAAACAACTCAGTCAGTTCAGTATTTTTAAAATAGTCTTTTACAAATTTCCTTGGGAGAGGAGACAGGTGGGATGGGATGGGATGGGCAGGGATGGAACAGGAATCCTTCCCAAGGTGATATGGGATGGATGGAGAAGGAATCCTTCCCAAGGTGGTGTGGGATGGACAGGGATGGAGAGGGAATCCTTCCCAAGGTGGTGTGGGATGAGCAGGGGGCTATGCTGACCCACAGTGCTGCTCAGGGCAAGGAAAAGCCCCAGTTCAGAAGAATAAGCTCTGAGCTATGTGCACAGAGCCCTGTAGAGAGGATGGGGGCATCCCATTCCCCATTAGCCTCCTCTCCTGTGGGATTGGGGTGGTTCAGAGAAGTGGAGCAGACAGGCAGCGTTTGCTTTGCCCACCCAGCTGAGAAATAGGGGTCTGTGCTGCCTCTGCACCCACACCATCTGCACAGCTCTGCCTCTTTACCACCTTAAAAAGAGTTCAGGGACCAAACCACCTCAGTTAAAGGGAGAATTCTGGTGCTTTGGGGAAGAGCTGTGGGTGAAAAAGGGGATGATGTGACTGCACAGCGTCAGTCTGGGCATCCCCCCTCTGGTCTGAGCTCTTCAAACTCTGTACCACGGGCAACAAATCCCAAAAGTCAGGGGAAGATTCCTGTGTGTAGCCACTCCTGGGGCGTGGGGACATGTCCAGGGAGCAGTGCAAGGGGAAGGGGCAGAGGATGGGCAGCTCATTCCTGGGCAGCAGGCAGTGTTTCTGTGCCACACACGGGAGCTGGAAGGAGCCCAGGAGCTGCAGCTGTGTTGGACAGATTGGATCATCACATTAGAACCCAACAGGAGGGATCTGTGAACAAGAGCAGCTCGGTGCTCGCTGCTGCTCATCCGAGGAGGGTTCAGCAGGGCAAACTCACGTCCCAGCGTTGCCTTGGCCACAAGATGATGGTGATGACAGCTGGATACTCCCTCCCATCATATCCCCTGCTGTCAGTGCACACAGCCAGGCTCTCCCAGCCCTGCCTGCCTCTCCAGTCTTTGGGCACCCCAAACCCAGGGGTCTGCAGAGCAGAACGTGCGATCCAAGGCAGAACATGGAAAAAGAAAAGCCTTGCCCCGAGGCCAGAAGGGGTGGGTGGTTCAGGGCAGGGGCAGTAAGAGCCAGACATCCTGGTACACATCCAAGTGGCAGGTTTGGGGCTGCTGGAGGGGGATGTCAGAGACCCTCCTGGCTGTGGGTCCCCAGGAGCCACTCTGGGCTGCTCACTGTGCACTCTTGTCCTGGTTTGGAGGACAGGTGTCTGCCAATAAGGGCAGAAGCTTCTCTTTGAAATGGAGAATGTAAACCCCCTCCCTCCAAATTATTATTATAATTTTGAAATTAAGGGGTTCTCAGGCAAAGATATGGGAATTAGGAATAACAGTTCTTTACTAGGAAAATTAAAATAGAAATGCAGTATTACACAGAACAATCCCAAACCCTGCCAGAGTCAGAATCCAAGCTGACACCCGTCAGTCAGTCAGGGTGTTGGCACAGTCCCATTCAATGGTGGCTGCATCCTCCTGCAGGGGCAGATGTGGTTCAGCTGGAGCAGTGCTCCTGGAGAAGGTGCAGTTTCCTCTGAAGGTGCAGGGATGATGTGGAAAGGTCTGGCTTTCCTCTGGAATGCAGTGGAAAGAAGGTCCCTTGGTGTCCAAAATGTCAGTTTTTATCTGGGTAGGAAAGGCTTGGCTGCTCCCCTGGCTGGAGCATCTCCCAGTGGGATGATGGAATTTTATCAGCCATGCACTGGGACTGAATGGGCCAGCAGCAGATGATATCTTCCTGGAGGGAGGATGGGTTGTGGGAAAGATAAAGATGATTGCCCCAGCTGGTTTAAAGCTGGCCCATTAGCAGATAATATGTGCCAGGAGATCAGGGTCACTGCCCCACCCGGCTCAGCAGATGGGGACAGAATACACATTTCTGGCCACATCAACCCAACACAGCTCTGCAGGGAGCAGGGGGCAGAAGGGCATGTGCCATCCTTGTACTGGTCTGTAGGGTGGCCCTTTGACTGTGACCCATGGCTTTATTTGGGAGAGAAGTTGTTGCATTTGGGCTACAGAAGCAGTGGAAAGGGTAATGTAACATAGTTCTTGGTGTAATGGAGGAGCAAAAGAGAGCTTCTATTTAAAAAAACATTACAGTTATATAGGGTAGTTGGTGCAAAACAGAATAGAAAAGGCTCCTTGGTCCCAGAAGGCAACACCTCTCTGAAAACATGCTTTCTGCAGAATATCACATAGTACTCGTCTCCACAGGTGTTTAATCATTGTTATAATTCCTTGTCCTTGAGCAGCCTGAGAAACCCAAGGCTTCAAGGCTGCTTTTTGCCTGGTTCCCAGCAGTATCCAGTGACAAGAATCGATCTGCAGCCCCCAAGGGAATGGCAGGCACAGGGAGCTGTGGCTCCCTGGCCAGCAGAAGCCTCAGCCCTTGCTTTGCTGGCAGCATGGTGTGACAGACAGGCTGTCCTGCAGGATGCCAGCCTGCAGCACCAGGCCATGCTGATCTCTCACTGGGAGGGCTGCAGCTCACAGGGGAGGCTTGCAGGACCCGTGCTGCCATCAGCCCCAGGCCACGGAGCAGAGCTGGGGCTCCCTGTGCCCCAGTAAGAGGAGTCTGAGTGAAATGCCAGCTGGGATTTGGCATTTTATCTCCAAGACCTTTGTGGCTGCCCCACAGAGCCAGGCACGGGTGAGGGAAGCACCTGGGTTTTGGCAGGAGCAGCACCCATTCCTTGCTGGCTCCTCACTGCCCTTGAGTCATTATTAAACCTGTCAAGAGTGATTTACAGCCCTGTCAAGGAGTGGGGTGCAGGCAGGAAGAGGAGGAATATCAGGAATAACTCCCAATGCACAGTACAGGCTGGAAGGCTGGGAGAGAGGAGAGTAAGCCACAGGCTTGCCTTGTCTAATTGCCCTGCATTTCCCAGGGTCTGACATGGCCCCTGGACATTTGTCTGGCTGTCCAAATGCAGCTGAGTCAGTTTGGCAGGGCTGAAATTCAGACTGTGCTGCTCACAGGGCTTCAGAGTCTCCAGCTTGTCTCTGCAGCGTGACAAGAGGCGACGTGCTCGTCTCCCCAGAGACATCACTGCTATTTCCTCCCCTTCCAGGGAAGGCTTGGTGTGTTGGACCCCAAAATCACCAAAGCTGGCTGCTTGGTCCTGGTCCAAGCTCAGGCTATCAGCAGCACTGCATCTGGCCCTGAGCCTTTTAGCTGCCTTTGGTTTCTCCAGATTTCTCCTGAGCTGGGGCCCCAAACCAGCTCTGTTTCTGATGCCTTGTTCCTCCAGAAGCAAGCCAGGAAGTGGCTGCCTTGTCCTGCTGTGCATGTGCAGGCTGGCACACCTGTGAGCCTGTTTCTGAGCAGGAAGACACAAATCCTTGTCCTGCCAGAGCTGGGACACCTTGAACCACCAGCCACAGGGTCTGGACCATGATGGAGCATCTGGCATGATGGAGCTGGGCCAGGGCACAGGGAAGGAAGCTGAGCTTCTGTGTCACTCCAAAGCACTGGAGGGCTCAGCAAGCCCAGCCAAGGAAAGAGACATGAGTCACTCCTATGTCACATCCCACCCCTTGGAAATGCTGCAGACCCCTCCAGATGCCATCAGGCACTGCCTCCTCTGCTTCTGCCTGCTGGATCTTGGGAATTTCCTGCCTGCAGATCCCTGCCATGATGCTTTTCTGGGGTCAGTGGGGAAAGGCACATCGTCATTCCCTGGGGAAACCTTGGAAGCAGAATTGGAGGTGCATGGACATTTTCCTTCTGCTTTATGGCTGGAGCAATCTGGACAGAAGGGACTTGTATGTTGGAGAGTTAAAACTGCCACCACAGAGCTGCATGTAGCTGATGTTTATTTCCCAATGAGGAGAATTACTGTAATCACTGACAAATCTATAATTGCCAATAGAAAGCAGCAATGGAAGCAAGCACACACTGGAGCACGTCCTCCCATTGCCAAAAAATGCACCCACCCACAAGAGCTGCCATTCTCCCTCTTTTGCTTTCAATAGGTACAGAAAATTGCCACACACTTGCTCAGACTCAGCTGGGTCACCTTCCCTTACAGATGGTCTGAGGCAATGGAAAGGTCCTTTCTCTATTTCCCCTCAAAATTTCTGCGTGGTGAGTGGGTTCTGCCTCTCACTGGGGGCTATTCACACATGAGTCAGCTGTGGTGGAGCTGATTTGAATGTATCATCCTGACAGTAAAACCTGCTGGGAAAATCAATTACCTTGATGAGAAATCCTTAGGAGGGTTGGGGCGAGTGTCCTGGCAGCTCTGCAGAAGGAATTGTGACAGCAGAGCATGGATGTGTGCTGGGGAAAGGCAGATCACATTCTGCTCCTCTTGCTGCAAGCATTATTGCTTTTGCTGTTTTTACTATTATTACATATCACTATTTAATTGCCTGGTAAATTTGCAGTGTCTTGGAAAAAAAAAAAAAAACAACAACAATGGAGGATGTGTAATTTGAAACGCTAAAGAGAGCAGGAGCAGACAGGGAAGATGCAGTGCATCCAGTAGGAGTGTTGAAGAGGTGATGAGGACATTCTTAACCTTAATTATTTCAAATCAACTCATTTTGTAGAGTGTGTAGGTTTATGAATCAGATGAAATGTAAATTGATTCATAATTTCCTTTATTTTCCTGCTCTTTGGAGAATTTAAATCCACATTAACATAACCTGTACCAACCAGTTACTAAGAGACAGGAGAGAATTAGCATGGGCCGAGTGGGGAGCCTGGCATTTGAATCTGCTGCGTGGAGCTGGGGACCCACTCATCAGAGAAGTGGGGATCTGCACCCCAGACCCCTCCAGGCATCCTCAGCTTGCTGTTTGCAAGTGTTCCCTTTCCATTTTGGTGGAAAATGTGCTTTTCATTTTCCTCCTCGCCGCCCGCTCGCTCGCGTTTCTCCTCCCGGCGCTTTTTCTGCCACCCAAAAACGCACGTGGAGGGGGATGTGTGAACCCATTGTGCTGGAAAAAGAGGCTCTCGTGAGTCACAGCACATGAGACGTTTTCAGAGCTCCTTGCCCTGTGCTGCTGGATGTCCCCAAGCCGCTGGGTGACGCAAAGTGACACCGTGTCCCCCAGGCAGGAGCTCTCTGCTGTGCCAGGGGTGGGCAAGCCCAGCACCAGCACCTGTCATTTCTGCTTTCAAAGAGAAAGCTTTCCTTTAGGAAACAACAAAACACAGGAATTGCCAGCTGCAGGAATGAAAAGAAAAAAAAAAAAAAAAGAAAATCAGTAAAGATGTAAGAATAAGGATGTCTACAAGTAAAATTGTTTTCTCGCTCTTTTTACTTGTGTAGAGTCTGTACTGCAGCTCTTTGCTGTGCATCAGGAGGCTGAGAGGGAATGTGGGTGAGGTCTGGGGACAGAGCAAGCAGCAGCAGTCCAGGCTGACCTTGCTTGCCAGTCCTGTTGGGCAGTGACAAATGCCTCCCTTCAGAGCCTGCTCTTACTCCAGGCTGGACAGGAAGCAAACACAAAAAGCACAGGAGACAGCTGGCCATGTGGGAAGCTGGCTGGGAACACTTCATTGCCATTTTCCTTTGTCCTGCACATTGTCCTGCTCAGCCAGCCATGCTGATGTGGGGTGGGCAGCCTGGGCATCCCTGCTGCTGCCAGTGCTGGGGACATTTGCTGCCCAGAGCAATACAAAAGTCTCTGCTTGGCTGCCAGGCCAGCTCTGGCGATGGGCAGGGAGGGATGAGGGATGAACCATGCCTGGAAGTGCTCAAGGCCAGGCTGGATGGAGCTCTGAGCAGCCTGACCTAGTGGAAGGTGTCCCTGCCCACAGCAGCAGGGCTGGAATGAGATGATCTGCAGGTTCCTTCCAACCCAAACCATTCTGTGAGTTTTGCAGAGGCAGCAGGAATTTGTTCCCAGCCCAGGAGGTGTTGGCAGAGCAAAACCCAACACAACCAATAAACATTTCAAGGTGACATTCACTGTTTGCAACCCTCTGCAGTCTTTTTCCTGCTCCCAATGGTCAGGAATTATTATTCCCTTGCAAGAGAGGGGGCATGCACATGCCCCATGCAGGAAACACAGAAGATCTGTTCTTCCCAATGTATCAAATGTGCTGACTAAGACAGCAGCCCATGGTGATATCAATCCAATAGGAAAAATCAATAGTGGCATTCAGCTCAGGGGAGAGGGATTTTGTGGCTGCCTCTTCAAGCACAAGCACATATTATGTCATCAGCAGTGCAGTAAATCAGCATTTCTGAGACCAGCTGCCCAATTACTGAGGCAGCTTGGTAAATTGGATGTATGCAAATACATAAGATGGAACAGTAAAGCAAACACCTCCCAGAATTACTGAGGAATCTCTGCACTGAGCGGCTGCTCCAGGCGGACAGCCAGGAGTGCAGGCTCCCAGGGCATGGAGCAGAAAAGGTGTCTGAGTGGTTTTGGTGCTCACCAGCATCCCCAGGGCCCTGTGAGACCAGGTCAGAGACCTGAAAATCCCCCATGGTCTGCCAAGCCCCATGGGAGCACTGAGCACCTGGTGCATCCTGGGCTGTCTCCAAAATCCATCACCTCCAAGAGAGGAGAGATTCAGGCCAGATGTCCGGAAGGAATTCTTCCCTGTTGAGGTGGGGAGGTCCTGGAAAAGGACCAGAGAAGCTGTGAATGCCCCTGGATCCCTGGAGGTGTCCAAGGCCAGGCTGGACACTGGGGCTTGGAGCAGCCTGGGATAGGGGCAGGTGTCCCTGCCCATGGCAGGGGAGTTTGAACTGGATGATCTTCAAGTTTCCTCCCAATCCAATTTTTTCTGCTTTACATCTCCTTCAGGGTCCCTTGGTGCTGTGGACCTCCAGGTTTCCACAAAGACAGGAGCCAGGAGCTATGAGACATGGCCAGCCCCCACACCACCACATCAGGGATGAAACCCCAGGTGTCTCCACGTCCTTGCTCTGTGTCTTTTAACAAAAAAATAAAAGTTAACATTATTAGTTGCTTTCCTCCTCCCACCATTTCTTTCCTCTGCTGTGCTTACAGAGATAATAAGGTGAAGCTGCAGTTCAGAGGGAAGCTGAAGAGCTGGAAGTGGCAGTGATGGGACAACTCAAAGCTTACACCAGTGCCCACAGCAGGGATAAGGAAAGCCATAATTTCTGTGTGTCTATAGGGAATAAAGTGGCCAAGGTGACCAGAGCCTGGCTCAGAGCCTGCCCCAGGGAGCCTCCCTGCCTCCAGCAGCCCCTCCCAGAGGGATGCACCCCAGCTTATCCTGGCACTGGGACACAGCAAAGATCTCCTGCCAGAGCCCAAGGGGGTTTAAAATAACCCTGCATCCATGGGAGAGAGGCTGGAAACTGCTCCCAGGCAGAGCTCAGCCAGAGGACAGGCCAGCCCTTGGAAGGGTCACTTGAATCTGGGCTCTGGGTCAGGGCTCTGTCCCAAGGCTGGTGCTTGCCCAGCACATGGAGCGTGGCCAGGGCTGGCCCAGCTCCCTGGGTGCCACGTGCACACAGCCCCAGTGTCAAGGGCAGGACACTGCTGCTGCTGCTGCTGGGCTTTAATTGGTGTTTGCTTTAATTGTGACTACCCACATCCACTCTAATTGCCAGCCAGCCAAGGTCAGCACGCTGCAGTGGGTTCCTGCCATCCCTGGGAGCTGCAGGACAAGGCAGGGACCCCCAGTGCCAGGGGAAAGGGCCACTGCCAGCACAGCTTGGAGCTGGCAGGGGAGCAATGCTGCACTTCCACCCCACGGCTGGAAATGGAAATATTTTATCATGCATTTATTATAATTTAGTCTCAAGCCAGTCAAGTGTAAAATGAGTTGTGCCAGCACAAGGCACTTGTGGTCTGCCAGCCCTGCTCACCTGCCCCATGTGTGTTGAGGTGTCAGGGACACCTTGCTGCCCCTCTGAGGACAGAGCCACTGTCAGCCTTGGGGCTAGCAGGGCTAGCAGGGATGTGTGAGGACTTCTGGCAGTCCCCAGGGCACGGCTGTGGTGTGGGAGCAGGCAGAAACAGCAGCTTTGGGGTGGTGGGAGGGCACCCTCAGCCTTGCAGGTGGACTCAGAGCTCCAGAGGCCACCAGGGCACCCCAAAGCTGGGCTTTGCTGCATGGCCATTGCTGCACCTGTCCCTGTGCCACTCTGGGTGCTGCCAGTGCCACCCAGAGCTGCTGCTTCTCTCTCCTCAGGGCAGGAAAAGAGCACTGGAAGTCGGGGTGAAGAGCAGAGTGATGCTGCTCTTCAGGACAGGCACATCCTGCACCTCTCCCCCTGGTGCCAGGCTCCCAAATCTCCCCATTATTTCCTGCAGCAGCAAAGCTGGAGCCACTGCCTGGGCAATCTTGGTGTGCAGGGACAGGGTGACACTCCCCACAACACCACACTGCCTCTGGAGCATCCCAAAAAATCTGCTTTGGGGGCTGTCCTGATCTCTTGGTCAGCCTAAAGGCTTGGATTATTTTAATCCAGGCTTGATAATGCGATTAATTCCAATTGCTGATTCATGATGTCGGCTTTCTGAACCGTAAGTGCTTTAATATTTCATTTTATGTTGCTTTCAGGGTTACACAGTTTATTCCACAAACAAGAGGTTGGGACAGTCATTAGTGTGTGAAATCAGAAATGCATGCATCAGTAGCTATGGCAACTCTGAGAGAACACCAGCTTCTCGTGAAATCAGGAATTAAGCTTACATGAAAATGCTGAAGTAGGAGAGATCCTATCTGCTGAGGGCTTAGCAAAGAGAAGAGAAGAGAAGAGAAGAGAAGAGAAGAGAAGAGAAGAGAAGAGAAGAGAAGAGAAGAGAAGAGAAGAGAAGAGGAGAGGAGAGGAGAGGAGAGGAGAGGAGAGGAGAGGAGAGGAGAGGAGAGGAGAGGAGAGGAGAGGAGAGGAGAGGAGAGGAGAGGAGAGGAGAGGAGAGGAGAGGAGAGGAGAGGAGAGGAGAGGAGAGGAGAGGAGAGGAGAGGAGAGGAGAGGAGAGGAGAGGAGAGGAGAGGAGAGGAGAGGAGAGGAGAGGAGAGGAGAGGAGAGGAGAGGAGAGGAGAAGAGAAGAGAAGAGAAGAGAAGAGAAGAGAAGAGAAGAGAAGAGAAGAGAAGAGAAGAGAAGAGAAGAGAAGAGAAGAGAAGAGAAGAGAAGAGAAGAGAAGAGAAGAGAAGAGAAGAGAAGAGAAGAGAAGAGAAGAGAAGAGAAGAGAAGAGAAGAGAAGAGAAGAGAAGAGAAGAGAAGAAGGAAAGGAAAGGAAAGGAAAGGAAAGGAAAGGAAAGGAAAGGAAAGGAAAGGAAAGGAAAGGAAAGGAAAGGAAAGGAAAGGAAAGGAAAGGAAAGGAAAGGAAAGGAAAGGAAAGGAAAGGAAAGGAAAGGAAAGGAAAGGAAAGGAAAGGAAAGGAAAGGAAAGGAAAAAGAGAAGAAAAGAAAAGAAAAGAAAAGAAAAGAAAAGAAAAGAAAAGAAAAGAAAAGAAAAGAAAAGAAAAGAAAAGAAAAGAAAAGAAAAGAAAAGAAAAGAAAAGAAAAGAAAAGAAAAGAAAAGAAAAGAAAAGAAAAGAAAAAAGAAAAGAAAAGAAAAGAAAAGAAAAGAAAAGAAAAGAAAAGAAAAGAAAAGAAAAGAAAAGAAAAGAAAAGAAAAGAAAAGAAAAGAAAAGAAAAGAAAAGAAAAGAAAAAGAAAAGCCTGAAATACTCAAGTGAGCTGAACCCACCCAAGCCCAGGGGTTCCTGTAACCTGGCTGTGCAAAAGGACATACCTGGAAAACAAACCCATGGAGCTGCTGGGCCCACCAGCCCATCCAAGGAATCCTGGTGCTGCTGGTGCTGTGGGGTAGCTCACAGAGCAGCAAGGCTCCAGGCAGAGGGTATCTGCTGGGGGATGCTTGGAGCAGCATCCATAATTAACGCTGTAAAAACAACATTTCCAGCCTGGGCCCTCTCTGATGTTCAGTGTCAGATGCCAGAGCAGCTGCTTCCCACACACCTTGTAGCTAGAGCAGTTGGCTGCACTCTGTGAAGGCATCACAGAGCTCCCCCTGAATAATTCAGGCCATCCTTCTGACAACTTCAGTGTGCAAGGGCTTTTCCTTGCCATGCTGGGGGAAATCTTTGCTTTGTTCTCCTCAGAATTCCCCTTTTCTGTCAGCTAAACAAGCTCCCAGCTCCGGGGAGAAGCTCTGAGGTGCCATCCCCTGGGACAGGGAGCCATGAACAGGCTGCCAAGCCTGGGTGCTGATTTTAATCCCAAACAAGGTGCTGTAAATACCTCACCAGCCTGGCCAAAGGCAGGAATTAGAGGAAATGAAGTTTTTCTGGAAGAGGCTGCTTTTTCAGTGCCTGATTTAATGATGCTCACACTGCTACCTGTGATTATGTTTGCCCTGTTCCCAGTTGCTTTCCCAGTGTAATCAGCCTCGAAGCGTTCAGATGGAAATCTTTCCTGCTGCTTTCCTCTTCATGCTGATTTGGGAGCAGAGGAGGAAGGAAACAGCCCCAAGGCTGGTGGGGGCTTGGGGAAATCAGGGCTGGGTGGGAGCTGAGCAGTGGAGGATGCAAGGCCAGGAACAGCCTGGGATATCAGGATGCTGCATGAATGCCTGCTTAACCCTTAAAAAAAATCTGTATGTGGAATAAATCTATATATGAGACAAATCTATATATGAGACAAATCTGTATATGGAGCAAATCTATATTTGGAACAAATCTATGTATGAGACAAATATGGAACAAATCTATATATGGAATAAATCTATATATGAGGCAAATCTATATATGAAACAAAACTAAATATGGAACTAATCTATATATGGAACTAATCTATATATGAAACTAATCTATATATGAGACAAATCTATGTATGGAGCACATGACACCAAGCAGGACAGTGGGTATGGGATTGCCCTGGCTGGCCCAGCCAGGTCCTGGCACACAGAGCAGCTCCCAGCTGCCTTTGGCCCAAGGTGGAGTGCATGGTCTCCATCTCCTGGAGCACTTGGAGCTGCCTTCTCCATGAATGCACTGCCAGTTGTCACCCCCAGGTGTGTTTCCAGCTGTAGGCCCATGGATGCATGGTGGGCATCCAGATGGAAATCGTGGAAATGCAAAATGCCCTTGCACTCCCAGAGATCAAGCATCTACAAAGAATTTGTGTGTTCCAGCAGGAAAAAATGTCAGGAAATGTTTTGATGTTGAGAACAGTGGATTCCTCTGAACCCTGGAGATGCAGGCATTCAGAAAGGTGGAACCACGTGCGTGGGGGGTGATTTGCAAAGGCACTTTGCTTGAGCTTGAAATCCTGACCCAAATCCAAATTAAATATTTTTCTGGCAAAAGAGGTTTATTTTTGATGAGTTTTTATCCTTACTGAGAGCACCTTGTCCTCTGCAAATTATCTGCAGACTGGAAGTCTGTGCAATTATTATACAGACAATAAAAGGAGCTTTTCCATATGGCAGGAAGATTCCCTCCTTATTTTCTGCTCTTAAACAGAAGTGATGCGTTTCCTTTCCACCAACGTGAGCATAAGCTGATATTTTTGAGCACTCACAAATAAAAAGGGTCATAAATACTGAAAAGGCAAAGCAGCTGGGTTCTCCTGCAATAACTTTGCAGATGCAATCATTTTATTCACCTCTTTTGATGAGGGTGAAGCCTCCCCAGGACAGGTTGGCTCAAGAGCATCCTGGCTTCTGGCTTGGATGATTTTGGTCTCACACCCCAGTTTGGTCCTGAGTGGGATTTTTGGAGGAATTGCATGGTAGAGGGCCACCAATCTCAGAAGCAGCCCATAAATGTGAGTAAATGCTGAGCAGCTGCAGCCCACAGCCAGGGTGGAAGAGAGGAGGAAGGACAGCAGCAGCACATGAGCATCCCAAGGAAGCAAGCTGCCTGTCAGGAGTAATTCCCAAGGGAATTGTTGTGGCAGGTGGAAATCTCTGCTGCCTCTGCTTTGCCAGGGCTGGGTGCTGCAGGGATCATTCAAACCAGGCAGGAGCAGCTGCCCCCAAGCCACAGCTGGAGGAGGCAGGAGCAGCCCAGCTGCCCAATGCCTTAGCTCTTGTCCTGGTTTGAAGGACAGGTGTCTGCCAATAAAGGCAGAAGCTTCTCTTTGAAATGGAGAATGTAAACCCCCTCCCTCCAAATTATTATTATAATTTTGAAATTAAGGGGCTCTCAGGAAAAGATATGGGAATAGAAATAACAGTTCTTTACTAGGAAAATTAAAATAGAAATACAGTATTACAAAGAACAATCCCCAAAGCACTGCCAGAGTCAGAATCCAAGCTGACACCCTGTCAGTCAGTCAGGGTGTTGGCACAGTCCCATTCAATGGTGGCTGCATCCTCCTGCAGTGGCAGATGTGGTTCAGCTGGAGCAGTGCTCCTGGAGAAGGTGCAGTTTCCTCTGAAGGTGCAGGGATGATGTGGAAAGGTCTGGCTTTCCTCTGGAATGCAGTGGAAAGAAGGTCCCTTGGTGTCCAAAATCTCAGTTTTTATCTGGGTAGGAAAGGCTTGGCTGCTCCCCTGGCTGGAGCATCTCCCAGTGGGATGATGGAATTTTATCAGCCATGCAGTGGGACTGAATGGGCCAGCAGCAGATGATATCTTCCTGGAGGGAGGATGGGCTGTGGGAAAGATAAAGATGATTGCCCCAGCTGGTTTAAAGCTGGCCCATTAGCAGATAATATGTGCCAGGAGATCAGGGTCACTGCCCCACCCGGCTCAGCAGATGGGGACAGAATACACATTGCTGGTCACATCCTGTATTGCAGCCCAACACAAGCTCTCTTCTTGGGGAGCTCAAGGGCCTCTCATTTTCATAAAAAAGGCTGAACTCCTCCTCTTGTGTCCTTGACCCTGACCAGCTCCTCCTGCTTGGCTGGCTCTGGGGGCAGCAGACATTGGCCTCACTCACTGTACACCTGGGCAGGGAGAACCACTGCAAGGGGCAAGAGGAAGTGATAAAAAATAGATTCTCCTTTCTGCCCCCCGATGTCTCCTTTGATGCTGCTGCTTTGATTTGCACTTCAGAGGCTGGATCAGAGGCCTCCAGGCTGGAGGGAGGTTGTAGGGGATGATCATTGCCCTGCAGCACACCCTGACCTGCTCTCAGTCCTGCAGCATCCTGCTGGCAGCAGATCCCGGGGGAAATAAACGTGGAGCTTTGCAGAGCAGCTCCCAGCCCTGCCTGCTTGTTATTTAAATAAACCCAGATTCACTTTGAATCATCTCAATGAGAAAATAATGTGACAGAGGACTGCTGTCTGAGGGGTGCCACAGAGCTGCCACCACTGGGTGAAGGTTTTCCACTCCCAGGTGCTCTGAGATCCCCCTGTGAGCCGATTTCCAGACTACAAACCTCACACGTGCTCACCTTGTGTATTAATCAGGCTGCTGGGAGACACCATGACAGGTGCTGTGTGTAATGCCAGCATTCACTTTCATCCATCAGCCTGGTAACTAGGTGGAAAAACACCTCGCAGGGTTTGACAGGATTCCTTTCTTTGTTTAAATGCTGGGATTCTGGAATTCATTTCCCCCTAAAGCTCACGGACCACTGGCCAGGCTGCTCTCACGTGCTTTTCCAGCTGCTCTGCCCCTTGCTGGCAATCATCCTGCCATGGCTACTTGCTCCTTGCCAGCCTGTCACCCTCAGCTCGCAGGGACACGGCTGTGAAAGCTGATTTTACAGAGGAATGATCTGATTCTCCAGGCCTGTCAGCTGGAGAGGCTGTCACGCAGCAGAAGGCACCTTCATCCCAGACACCTTCCCCCAACATCCCCAGCTAGGGAAAATAATTTGAAAAGTGACTGACACCTCTGGAAAGAGAACCCATTTGGAGATAATTTGGCTTCTGCTTCATGAGTTTGCTTAATTTCCCTGCATCCTGGTGGTGTGTGTTAACATGGGGTGAATCTTTGATTTAAGCAGTTCATCAGCTCCAGTTATTGACTCTTCTCCTCGTGTCAGTGCTTGACAGGGGAAGGAAGCAGCAGAGAGCAGCCACCAGCTGCAAAGTCCCACATGTGGGGATGCCTGGAGAGGGTCCCTGGAGCAGAGGCTGGACAGAGTTAAAGGAATAAAGCAGGGATTTATTAAAAGCCCTTCAAAGGATTCACTTGGGCAGTACAAGAGCCCAGCTGAGGTTACACCCAAGATGGGCTCAGAGTCACGAGTTTTCACACTTTTATAAGTTTTGGTCCATTCCCATATTGGGGTTCACTGTCCCATTCCAGCTCCAGGTTCTGCAGTCCCATCCTCCCAGATTCTCTCCTCAGTTCTGCTGTTTGCCCTTTTTGGGGCTGAAGCTGCAGCGTGTCCTTGGTTCTGGGGCTGGAAAAGGATTGTTCTGTGTGACTGAGCTGGGAGGAGAACTTGTAACACTTTATATGGAGTTCAGAGTCACACACCAATGCAGTACAGAGTCTGGAAAACATGAATTTCAGGCAGTGTAAAGCCTGCCAGAGCGAGATTTATCACCTAGAAAACTGCATTTTGTGCAAGCTTGACTTTAGGGAGCAAATCTTGCACCCATCAGGAAGGACAGACAGCAGGATACTCTGTAATTTACCTGGGGAAAGCCCTGCTCAGGGGAAATCCCCCTTCCCTGGATGTGAACAAGGAAGAGTTTGTGCCCAGGGACTGCACAGGGTGGGCAGTGCATGGGGGTGAGAGGAATGTCGGATTTGCCTTTACAAACAAGCTGTGGGTCTGCTGATAAATGAAATTGGATATTGAAAGATGAAAGAAGCAATGAGGACAAACCATGAATTCTATAAGAATTAAAAATTAAAAGGGAGGGTTGTACAATAGAGGGGAATTTCAGGTGTTCTGGGAAGTCTGTGCCTCTGAAGTACCTCAGCCAGTGGGGAAAGCGAGAGGGAAATGTGGATGGGAAATTGGGATAAAAAGGAGGCTACATCCTCCAAAAATTGGAGAGACCCCAGGGGAATGCCCCATGGCCTCTCCCTTTATTCCAATAAAGTTACAGCACTCCTCTGTCTCCTTTGTGGACATAAACCTCTGGTGTTTGTGGCTCAGTTTTCCTGACAGGGGGCTTTGTTGTTTCCCCTTTCCCTGAGCCCTGTGCAAGCTGCCTCTCTGCCCCTGGCATTTAGCTCCTTGCCAGATCCAGCAGAGGAGACTGGCCATGGCCTGGGGTGGTGGCTGGTGATTTACCAGCCCTGCTCATCACAGCTCAGGGAGCAAACACACCATCCAGACTGCTCCAGCAGCTGAGAACTGCCTCAAAAACACAGCCCACAGGTGGAAAATGGGACACAGTCAGCCCTCACTTCTTCTCACACACAAGTTCTCCTTTTCCTCTCCTCATTTGGGGGCATTCTGGGGAATCCTGACATTATGGCTGTAAGAGAAAATGCAGCATTTTGCTTTCCACAAGAGCTGGTAGTTTGCCAAGAAGACATCTCTGTGAGGAGCCCGTGCCCTCTCTGTGCCTCCAGCTGAACACTTTGTGCTGAGCCAGCCCTGTGCCAGCCTTGCTTCCCTCCGCTTGCCTGCCTGCAGTGAGGAAGAGGAGGAGGATTTGGGCTGGATTCCGGGGCTTTGCTGCTCTCTTTTCCCTGACTGTGCAGAAGCACGAGCCCCTGGAAAGCCCAGGAGACAGAGGAGTGTAATTAAGGAAGAGAGGAGCTCCAGATGACAGTGGCCCTGGAGAGCAGTGCCTTCCCCTCCCTCTCTCTTGGTGCTCACTGCATCTGTCTCTTGCTGGGGGCATGAGTCACATTGGTTCTGGTGATGGATGAAATTAGCTCCAGTGTGGAGTGGGAAATAAAAAGCCACTCACTGACAAGGGATCTGCACAGGCTTGGGGCTCAGGGCAAGGATCCTCTCTGCCTTTTTCAGCTCCCGCGCTTCTCGCGAGCAGCTCCCTTTTAATTAGATGGGATGCAGTTCTAAGTCAACTATAAGTGATATTATCAAACTAATAGAGTGTGATCATATCTTGGCTTTTATTGGTCCGGGAGCTGCTGCTGGCTGCCATGGGAACAGTGTTTTTCACAAAGCTCCTCAGCTCTGGCTTGTAGGCATCAAAAGGAGGTCAGGGGAGAGGTGATGATCCCCTGGGATGTCCTTGGCTTTGCATAGAACCGAGGAGTGGCTCCCCTCAGACATTCATCCACTGGGATGTTTTCATCCCCTCTTTCCTGCTCTTCAGCATTGGTGTCCATCTCCTGTTACCCTCCACTCTTGTGTCTTGCTGCTCATCAACCCCCTCACTGCATCCAGGCTGGGCAAAACCCAGAGTGGCAAAGAGGGAGGACACCCACAGCCTGCATGTGGGTGTGGGATGGAGCAGCATTAGCCCTGTGCTGGGCTGTCCTTGGCACCAAACCCACTGTCCCCAGCTGTGCAGCACACAGGAGCTCATCCTGCTGCCCTGTGTCTCTGGGGGAGGTGGAAAACAGAGGATTCCTGAGAGTTATCCCAGGGGAGTGAGAGAAGGCAGTAGCACAGGGGAGGCACTTCCTGGTGTCTTGGTTTGCAACACAGGATGTAACCAGCAGTATGTATTCTATCACCATCTGTTAAAACCAGCTGGGGCAGTGTTCTTTATCTTCTCCACAACCCATCCTCCCTCCAGGAGATATCTCCTGTTAATGGGCCATTCAGTCCCACTGCATGGCTGATAAAATTCCATCATCCCACTGGGAGATGCTCCAGCCAGGGGAGCAGCCAAGCCTTTCCTACCCAGATAAAAACTGACATTTTGGACACCAAGGGACCTTCTTTCCACTGCATTCCAGAGGAAAGCCAGACCTTTCCACATCATCCCTGCACCTTCAGAGGAAACTGCACCTTCTCCAGGAGCACTGCTCCAGCTGAACCACATCTGCCACTGCAGGAGGATGCAGCCACCATTGAATGGGACTGTGCCAACACCCTGACTGACTGACGGGTGTCAGCTTGGATTCTGACTCTGGCAGTGTTTTGGGATTGTTCTTTGTAATACTGTATTTCTATTTTAATTTTCCTGGTAAAGAACTGTTATTCTTATTCCCATATCTTTGCCTGAGAACTCCTTAATTTCCAAATCATAATAATTTGGAGGGAGAGGGTTTATATTGCCTATTTCAGGAAAGGTTCCTGCCTTTCTTAGCAAACAGCTGTCTTTCAAACCAAGACACCTGGGTCCTGCAGCTGCCACGCTCCTGTAATACCAGGTGGGGAGGTGGGCAGCAGCAGGAGGGGAACCTGGCCCCATTTCCACCCTGTGAGCAGCACAGAGGGAGCAGTGCAGGATGCACTTGCCAAGGCAGCCCTGTGGGGAGGAAGAAGAGGCAGGAGAGGAAAACATGGCTTGGTGCTGGCCATGGTTGGTGTTGCAAGCCTGATGGGAGGCTCCCTGCAGGCTCCAGGGCAGGCTCTCAGCTGGGATCTCAAACCACCCCCTGCCGCATTGATTTTTTTTTTCATGGGACTAATTTTTTAATCAGAGCGATGTAGAACACGATCAGAAGCAATTAAAGGCTGGCAGGCTAATTAGTGTCAATCAGCACAGTTTATGGGTATTGGCCTTGTCAATCAAAGTTTATATTGTGTGTTAGTGAGATTGCTTTTGGAACCCAGAGCTAATGCTTCACAGAGAGCTTTTCTTTCTTGAGACGCTTATTATTAAAATAGCACAAGTCCTTCAGAAACCAGTTAAAGGACATATTTAACAGTCCTTTAGGCACTGACAATTACTGGTAGATCCTTTGCTAAATCCTACTTGGGGTTATAACAGATTAAATGCCAAGCTTGTTCCTGTGCTCCTGAAAACTGTGCTGGGTTCACCCCACCCCTCCTGTGGCTGTTGTGCTCCTGGGCATGTGTTTGCAAAAGCTGGGGCTGAAGGAGATGGGTATGGCAAGCTGCTCAGCCCAGGAAAGGAGGGATTAAAGGGTCATTGTGGCAAAGTATAAGCAGGAGAAGAGCAGGGTTTCTCCCAAGGACAGACTGGAAGCATGGTAAGGGCCACTGGGTGGTGTTCAGTGGGATGTCGGAGAAAAAGAAAAAGAATCAGAAACCTGTCATAAGCCTGGTCCTGACAGAAGCAAATCCCCAGGGTGTGTGCTTTGGAAAGGCTGGGGTTGGAAACGTGCTGCAGCCAGGGCATTCCCAGCACAGAGCTCCAGATTTTAGCTGGCTGTGGGCACTGGCAGCGTTTCCAGGATCCCACATGAGCCCATGGAAGAGGAGCAGAGCCAGCCATTAAAGCACATCCCTTCTCTTGCAGCTGCCTGTGCTCTGAGCCTGCCCTTGTAAATACAAAGGAATCAAGGAGTGAGTGTTGGGATGGCACAGGCACAGCAGCCATGAGTCCACACTTCCTTTCAAACCCTGAGCCCTACAGCACTCATGTTCTTTGCACTTAACAGTCTAGATGCAATTTTCTACTTGTAAGAAAAATAAAGGAAGAGCTCCATCAGGCAGAGCCCCTGGGAAGTGCCTGACAGAGGTGTGAGGTAGCAGAGAGATGAGTGTGCCAGACAGAGCCAGCCAGGGAAGTGATGCTCACAAGTCCCAGCAGCCCAAAGCAGGGGTGGCACGAGCCACCAGACTGATGGCACTGCCATCCCAGCAGAAAACACCCTGCTGCTGACAGCATCGTGCTTGGGAGGGCTGAGACCCACGGCAGCTCCTCCCTACACAGCCCTGAAACGCTGGCCCACATCCTGCTGGCTTTTAGAGCCTGAGAAAGGCTGGTGTGCTGCTCAGCATCCTGGTGAAACACTGCAGCTCAGCCAGCAGGGCTCTGCGTGGGTGCCACTAAATGTATCTGTGTCATTGCTGGGGCTCTTGATATTGGGCATGGAGCTGTGAAATTGTGTCCTTTCTGAAGGGCTCACAGCCTGTCAGGGGGAGGTGGCTGGAGCACCAGTGACCAAGCTGAGCTCAGGGCTGGTCACCAACCAGCTGGGAATTGAGTCACTATCTTGGTTTGAAAGACAGGTCTCTGCTAAGAAAGGCAGGAGCCTCTCTTGAAATGGAAAATGTAAACCCCCTCCCTCCAAATTATTATGATTTGGAAATTAAGGAGCACTCAGGCAAAGATATGGGAATAGAAATAACAGTTCTTTACTAGGAAAAATTACAATAGAAATACAGTATTACAAAGAACAATCCCAACCCTGCCAGAGTCAGAATCCAAGCTGACACCCGTCAGTCAGTCAGGGTGTTGGCACAGTCCCATTCAATGGTGGCTGCATCCTCCTGCAGGGGCAGATGTGGTTCAGCTGGAGCAGTGCTCCTGGAGAAGGTGCAGTTTCCTCTGAAGGTACAGGGATGATGTGGAAAGGTCTGGCTTTCCTCTGGAATGCAGTGGAAAGAAGGTTCCTTGGTGTCCAAAATCTCAGTTTTTATCTGGGTAGGAAAGGCTTGGCTGCTCCCCTGGCTGGAGCATCTCCCAGTGGGATGATGGAATTTTATCAGTCATGCAGTGGGACTGAATGGGCCATTAACAGGAGATATCTCCTGGAGGGAGGATGGGTTGTGGGAAAGATAAAGAGCACTGCCCCAGCTGGTTTTAACAGGTGATAGAATACAAACTGCTGGTTACATTCAATATTGGAAGCCAAGACAGTCAGGCAATGCTCCCCAGTTCCAGCTTGCAGGGAGCTGCTGCAGCCTCCCAGGAACAGGGGGAAAGCAGCCCTGGCAAGGCAGCAGAGGGATTTTTATGCCACACTCGGCTCCACAGTACAAATCCACATTTGACATCACAGTAGATGATCCTCTGCCTGTTTATTGCCCCAAGACATACATTTTATCTCAGGGAATGCTTAATTGCTCCTCGTTGGACGCTGGTTACGGAACATTAGTCATCAATAAAAGACAACTCTTAAAATCTGGGCTGAATACCCTTCCCAGAGGATGGTGGCGGTTACAGCCACAGAACACATTTGCTTCACTGCATTTCTATTTTTTCCTAACTTTCCCATTTGGGCACAGGGGGTGGTATCCCTGCAATAACCACATCCCTGCTCCCCAGCCTTTGCCTTGAAGTTCTCCTGATGCAAAATGCCCCACCCCTGAGGGGGCACTGTGGGCAGAGGCACAAATTTTAATTCCTAGCTGGTGTGGGAAGTGCCCAGCCCCAAGATAGAAGATGAGGCTGCACAATGTTCAGCAAAAGCATGGAGCTGCCAGTTGCTCTGAGGACATGGATGCTGGAGGAAGCATTAATATTCCAGGCCACCATGCCTCCCTACCATCTGTTGCACCAAAGCAAAGGATGCCCAAATAAATTTCAAAATCCCCTGCAAGGGAGAGCACTCCGGATGCTATTTCTGCATCAAGCTGTTCAAGACTTGCTAAATCATCTCTGTCCTTTCCAAATGCTCTCCAGAGCTGTCCTGCCTTTGGCGGCTGTGTCCCACTTGTAGGAGTGTGATAGCACGTGCTAGATGTTCCAGCACAGCCAGCCCAGCTCACTGCTGGCAGAAGGACGAGACAGAAACCACACAGGGATCTGCAAGCTGGCAGAACTGTGAAGCAGTTTGCTCCTGAGCTGGCAGCACCATTTAAAGTTTTTGGACATTTCCTGGGATGGCAGGATGGGAAAGGCAGTGCCCCTGTAACTCCTGTAGAATGCTGGAGGCCCTAGATCCTTCTTGTGTTGGGTTGATGTGGCCAGAAATGTGCATTCTGTCCCCATCTGTTGAGCCGGGTGGGGCAGTGACCCTGATCTCCTGGCACATATTATCTGCTCATGGGCCAGCTTTAAACCAGCTGGGCAATCATCTTTATCTTTCCCACAGCCCATCCTCCCTCCAGGAAGATATCATCTGCTGCTGGCCCATTCAGTCCCACTGCATGACTGATAAAATTCCATCATCCCACTGGGAGATGCTCCAGCCAGGGGAGCAGCCAAGCCTTTCCTACCCAGATAAAAACTGACATTTTGGACACCAAGGCACCTTCTTTCCACTGCATTCCAGAGGAAAGCCAGACCTTTCCACATCATCCCTGCACCTTCAGAGGAAACTGCACCTTCTCCAGGAGCACTGCTCCAGCTGAACCACATCTGCCCCTGCAGGAGGATGCAGCCACCATTGAATGGGACTGTGCCAACACCCTGACTGACTGACGGGTGTCAGCTTGGATTCTGACTCTGGCAGGGTTTGGGGATTGTTCTGTGTAATACTGTATTTCTATTTTAATTTTCCTAGTGAAGAACTGTTATTTCTATTCCCATATCTTTGCCTGAGAGCCCCTTAATTTCAAAATTATAATAATAATTGGGAGGGAGGGGGTTTACATTCTCCATTTCAAAGAGAAGCTTCTGCCTTTATTGGCAGACACCTGTCCTTCAAACCAGGACACTTTTAAAATCCATCTCTTCCAAAAGTTGATGTCCTCCTGCCAGGAGGGGATCAAGAGGAAAATTTTACAAGGATTTCTTCTTCATTTTCTGCTTGGGATTCTCCCATTATAACACACTTCCTGATGATGGCCCATTCCCCTGTTTCCTACTATGTGCAGGTAAAGATTGATGCAATTCCAGGTGCCAGCCTCATTTGAGAGATTAATGAGAGATAATGTCTCACAAAGAGGTTTATTGAGTTCTCCGAGTTCATTCACCAGCTGTGAAGTGAAACATCTGAAAACAGTTTTTGAATACTAAGTTCTCCCTGGCACCAGCACAGGAAAGGCAAACAGTGCCTTTTTCTGCTTGAGGTACTTATTCTGTTGGGCAGAGTGGGCTCCATGGGAGCAGCCTGGGAGCTGGGATGCTGGGTTTCCATCCATGTGAGCAGCCCTGGGAGCTGGGATGCTGGGTTTCCATCCATGTGAGCAGTCTGGGAGCTGGGATGCTGGGTTTCCATCCATGTGAGCAGCCCTGGGAGCTGGGATGCTGGGTTTCCATCCATGTGAGCAGTCTGGGAGCTGGGATGCTGGGTTTTCACCCATGTGAGCAGCCCTGGGAGCTGGGATGCTGGGTTTTCACCCATGTGAGCAGCCTGGGAGCTGGGATGCTGGGTTTCCATCCATGTGAGCAGCCCTGGGAGCAGGGATGCTGGGTTTCCATCCATGTGAGCAGCCTGGGAGCTGGGATGCTGGGTTTCCATCCATGTGAGCAGCCCTGGGAGCTGGGATGCTGGGTTTTCACCCATGTGAGCAGCCCTGGGAGCTGGGATGCTGGGTTTTCACCCATGTGAGCAGCCCTGGGAGCTGGGATGCTGGGTTTTCACCCATGTGAGCAGCCTGGGAGCTGGGATGCTGGGTTTCCATCCATGTGAGCAGCCCTGGGAGCTGGGATGCTGGGTTTTCACCCATGTGAGCAGCCCTGGGAGCTGGGATGCTGGGTTTCCATCCATGTGAGCAGCCTGGGAGCTGGGATGCTGGGTTTTCAGCTGTGTGAGCAGCCCTGGGAGCCGGGATGCTGGGTTTCCATCCATGTGAGCAGCCTGGGAGCTGGGATGCTGGGTTTCCATCCATGTGAGCAGCCCTGGGAGCTGGGATGCTGGGTTTCCATCCATGTGAGCAGCCTGGGAGCTGGGATGCTGGGTTTTCACCCATGTGAGCAGCCCTGGGAGCCGGGATGCTGGGTTTCCATCCATGTGAGCAGCCTGGGAGCTGGGATGCTGGGTTTTCAGCTGCCTGCTTGCCTGGCCCACTTGGGCTGCAGGAGGATGTGCCTGGCATGCCCAAGGTGCTGCTCCTGGCTCTCAGCATCCTCAGCCCCATGAGTTGCTGTTTCACTGCAGATTTGGAGAAGCAGGGGATCCTTGGCAAGCAAGGCAATGGTGATCACTCAGCTACAGCCATGGGGAGGGAATAGAAAATGTATTTGTGGCTGCAAACCTCATATCTGCTGACTTTATGGCACAAAATTGATATTTTTTAGTGTTGTAGCAACATCTCTTCAAGGCTGGAGAAAGAAGGTCCTTCCTTGGACCTTACTCTGCACCAGCCACCACTGGGTGAGTTTGGTTCACCTGCTTCTTGGGACACCAGGAAGCTCCTTGCTCTTTCCCTGTGCCCTGCCCTGAAGCCAATTTTATTTAATTAATTAATTAATTAATTTCTGCACTGTTGCAGTAATAATCAGACTGAGCAATAGGTTTCTTCAGGAAGGACAAGCTATTTTTCTATTCACACAGCTTGTATTTATAGGAAATACAGCAAAAATGAGTTTATTGGTGGCTAAGGGTTATGGTATAAGTTCATCAAATTTTCTCCTTCTAGCTGTGTTTACATATTTTCTTCATTGATTTTTACGGGACAGATTTTTTGTTTTTGCTGGTGTGAACAGTTCTGTTACTAGAATAGACTTGTGCTAGCTGACTTTCATTCTGAGGGTTTTTCCAAACGCTTTTGTGCTTTCACAGAGACTTTGGGGTGCATTTGCTGGGAAGAGTCCGTGGGGAAAGCCACAGGACAGATTTTGGCAGGTGATTCACCCTTTCCTTCTACCTGTTACAGCAAGTCCCCATTCCTTGGGGATACACCAGATACCCGGGCATCTCCATCACTGATTGATTTATTTCCACTTTCACATCCCATCCTTGGAGGTGACTTTTCTGCGACCTGCAGGATTTTTCCTTTAGAATCGCCCTCCTGCCAGCATCCCAGCAAGAGGAGTGCTGCTCCTTCTCCTGATGGAGAGCTTGCAGGCATTTGTTTGCCTTTTGTTGTAACACCGGGGAGGCTCACATAAAAACAGAACACGGTATTCACTGGTCTTTGTCTTCAAGCAGCTGTAAAAGAGGGCAATCGATAAACCTTGCCAGGGTCTTTTTAATGCTTTTTGAGCCATTATGGTCATAATGCTTCTTCAGGCTGCCTGTGTCAATACACTCGAGACACTGGATATGTCAAAACCACATAAAATCTTTATTAAGATGAAATTAAATGAGCGAGCCCAAGCCAGCAATTTAAATGGATATTGTTCTTCAAGGATGCCAGACCTAAAAACCAGACACAACTGAAGAATTCAGTCAGGATTAAACTTTTGTCTCAGTTCCTGGGCAGGAGGAATTTAGGAGGATGGGAATTGCTGTCAAGGTGCTCTGGACACCTGCCCTGTTTTCTGTTGCAGCATTGGCCTGGGCTAAAAAAGTGAAGCAAATCTGGGACAGGTGGGGGAAAACAGTTATTGGCATGAAAGTTTATTCTGTCTCTGCCCATCAAATTAACCCAGACTGACCCAAAGGAGAAAAAATCCCTTATTCATGCATGGTTCCAGTGCTGCACCAGGAGACTCTGCAGAGTCCATTCTCATGCTACATGGCTCTGGTGGGTGCATTTCTTCTCCCAGGTGTTCCCAAGCCCTTTTGGGCCCTGCACAGCCACCAGAGCCGTGCTCACATGGAGAACCTGCCTGCTGCTTTTAGCTCAGTGCCTGAACCCTCCTCCAGCCCTGCACACAGGCTCCAGCATCAGAGATTTTCACCTGCCAAAAGGAGCTGAGGACAAGCAGGACATGAGAGAGCTGCCAGGACCTTGGGAAAGAGAAGCTGGAGCTGCACTCAGCATCCTGCCAGCACACAGCTGAGTGCAGCAGCAGCAGGATGCTGGGCTGGATGAGCTCCAGGAGGGTAAAACCCTGTGCTCCAGTGAGGAGCTGCTGAAGGCACCACAGCAGCTGGGTCCAGGCTCTTTCCTGGTGTTTTTCTGACACCAGGCAGGTGACAAGTGTGCAGCAGTTCAATTCAGATGCATTTTAAGAGCCTGCATAGCTTGCTTTGCTGCACTGGGGAGCTCCCCACAGTGCCTGGCCCAGCCCTCTGGCACTGCCCAGCAGTGATACCAGATCCCCTGTGCCTGTGCAGGGCTGGGGCAGTGAGAGCAATGAGGGATTTGTCTTTACAAACAAGCTCTGGGTCTGCTGGTGGATAAAACTAGCACTGAGAGACAACAGAAACATTGAGAAGGATTCCACTGATTGATGAATGGAAAAAACATATTTGCCTTTACAAAAAAAACTGTAGGTTTGCTGATAAATGAAATTGGATATTGAAAGATGAAAGAAGCAATGGGGAAAAACCATGAATTCTGTAAGAATCAAAAATTAAAAGGGAGGGTTGTACATTAGAGGGGAATCTCAGGTATCAGGTATTCTGGGAAGTCTGTACCTCTCAAGTACCTCAGCCAGTGGGGAAAGAGAGAGGGAAATGTGGATGGGAAATTGGGATAAAAAGGAGGCTGCATCCTCCAAAAATTGGAGATATCCCAGGGGAATGCCCCATGGCCTCTCCCTTTATTCCAATAAAGTTACAGCACTCCTCTGTCTCCTTTTTGGACATAAACCTCTGGTGTTTGTGGATTAATTTTCCAGACAGGCAGTTTTCTCACCCCTGGGACCAGCCTGGCAGAAAGGCTAGGAGGGACTCAGAGGTTGCATTGCCTCTGGTGTGCCCTGCAAGCCACAGGCTGGACCTGGCTCCTCCAGGGGTGTCACTTGGAAGGAGGGGCACCCTCAGCACTGGCCAGGGGGGTTGGCAACAGGGAGGACAGCACCAGCTGGGTCCCCAAAGCACCCCCAGCCCTCCCTGCCTTGTGCTCATGGCCTGGTTCTGATGGCAGCAAGGGTCACCACCCCCATGGATTTTCCACTCTGCACCCCTTCTGCATTTTAATGGTGCAGCTTTGGCTTCATCAGGTGGGATTCCACAGCTTGCCAGGAGGATTTCACTGTTCACAAAGGAGCTCTTTTTCTTCTCAGCGGAAAGCTGAAAAATCGCTCGGTTCCAGCCTATTTAGTTTTAATTGTTTCCTCTAGTTCTCATTGCCCACAGCAAAATATCACCTTCCCCTAACAGCCAGCCAGGCTGGGAGCCAGCCACCCTGCCCAGGCGCTGCCACCCCTCCTGCTGGTCCCATGGCTCCCGGGGGATTGTCTGTGCTGGATTTCGGGGGCAGGAACAGCTGCAGTGCTGCCCTTGCAGTGCTGCCTCCACGCCCCAAGGGCTTTGCTGGCTGCTCTGGCTGTCCCCTCTGCTAGCAGACATCTCCTTTCCCAGCCTCTCCCTGCTCCCCAGCCTTCCTCTGTGTCCTGGGTTGCAGTACAGGATGTGGCCAGCAATGTGTATTCTGTCCCCATCTGTTGAGCCGGGTGGGGCAGTGACCCTGATCTCCTGGCACATATTATCTGCTAATGGGCCAGCTTTAAACCAGCTGGGGCAATCATCTTTATCTTTCCCACAGCCCATCCTCCCTCCAGGAGATATCATCTGCTGCTGGTCCATTCAGTCCCACTGCATGACTGATAAAATTCCATCATCCCACTGGGAGATGCTCCAGCCAGGGGAGCAGCCAAGCCTTTCCTACCCAGATAAAAACTGAGATTTTGGACACCAAGGGACCTTCTTTCCACTGCATTCCAGAGGAAAGCCAGACCTTTCCACATCATCCCTGCACCTTCAGAGGAAACTGCACCTTCTCCAGGAGCACTGCTCCAGCTGAACCACATCTGCCACTGCAGGAGGATGCAGCCACCATTGAATGGGACTGTGCCAACACCCTGACTGACTGACGGGTGTCAGCTTGGATTCTGACTCTGGCAGGGTTTGGGGATTGTTCTTTGTAATACTGCATTTCTATTTTAATTTTCCTAGTAAAGAACTGTTATTCCTAATTCACATAACTTTGCCTGAGAGCTCCTTAATTTCAAAATTATAATAATAATTTGGAGGGAGGGGGTTTACATTCTCCATTTGAAAGAGAAGCTTCTGCCTTTATTGGCAGACACCTGTCCTTCAAACCAGGACACTCTGGCAGCTGCTGAGGAGGGAATGCTCCTCACTGCTGCTCCCAGAAGAGGAAGGGCTGTGTTGAGGCAGAAGGTGATGGACAGAGAGCCCTGGGGATGATGAGCAGCAGAAGATGGGAAAAGCCTCTTCTCCCTCCTCTCATCAGAGTGGACTTTGAGCACCTGTGGCTTTTTGTGAATGATGTGCTGCCATTTGAGCATCACCTGCAGGACCTCTGCTCCTGCTCCAGCTCCTTCCACAGGGACACCCCAATCCACAGAGACAAAAACCTCTCGTCAGCAGTAGGAAGCAGGGTCTTGCAAGCTCAAGAGAAACTTGTGGGGACTCCTAAACCTTCTTGGAATTTATGGAACCAGGAGGATAAAGCAATCCCACCCAGATACCCTCAAGCAACTTCAGCAACAGATCAGCTCAAGAAATTATGAAAGTATTCTGCAAGGATGCAGAGCTATCTATTGAGGTGAAACACAACAGAAAACACCCAAGCCATCAGAGAAACCCACCAGATCACTGGTTTTATCCCCAGGGTGAAATACCTCTGCACCAGGGCACTGCCCAGCTGGCATGTACCAGCCCCAGGGTGCACAGCACCATGACACAGGTTCCCCTGAAGGTTTTCCCCTGCTCAGTCCTGGGGAAGAAGTATAAAACAAAAAGCTCATAAATTAATTACCTAAAAGAGCAGCAGAATGTTATTAGATACTTGGGAGTTAATTGCACTGCTGCTAATCTCATGTATTTTAAAGGCACCAGCAGATGTAATATGTAATTCCACAGGTATTCCAGAATAATTTAGCAATTTAATTAATTTCTGCTAATACCTTTTAAATCACCTGCCCACTTCCTCTCATGTTTCCTGAGGGAAAGGGGAAAGAAATTTTTCCAGTTGGCTAAATCTGTTGCAAACTCACTTTTGTTGGCAAAGATGCTGTTTTATTTCTCTGTGGATTTCATTAACATTAGAGTTATCCCTGGGTGACAGGGTGGCCAAGCAAGACTGTGATTGCCTGGTCCTAAAATTGGAAGTCTGGATCAGGGATGGTTGAAATGTTTTGGACAGATTGTGATGGGCTGAGAAGATGGAAACTGAAATGATTTGTGGATTTAGGTCAAATTCAGTAAGCAGAGCCACGGGAAAATGTGGAAGAGAAATGTAAACACCACCAGGCGCTTTATTCCATCTCCTCAAAATGCAAGGTTTTGTTCAGAAAAAGCAAAAATATCCCATTTCAGCGTGTTTGAGATGCAGGTTTTCTGTTTGTCTCCTCGTGCCTCCCCCAGGGTTGGACAGCTGAGACACACCCAGCCCTGGGGCAGCATTGCAGCTGGAAAAATGATTTATTTCCTTTGTGGGCCCACTGGTCAATGAGTGCAGGCACAGAGCCTCGGGATGGCACCTGGGAGTCCAGGGGAGGTGGGGCAGAAGAGGACACAATGATTTGGACTCTGTGAGAGCTGAGCCCCACACTCCCCAGGCTGGCAGAGAAGAGACCACCAGAAGCCATTGCTCTCATGGGGCTTTTATTGTCCAGCTGGCCCTCGCCTCCCACCCTGCTGCCCGTGCCTGAGCCCCTCACCACCACCCACGCCTGCAGAGAGACCCCAGCTCAGCCCATCCCCATCCCAGCCCAGCTCATCCCCTTCCCAGACACCTGCTTGGGGCAGCACATCCATCCCAGCCCATCCCATCCCAGCTACCTGCCTGGGTGTCTTGGCTTGAAAAGCAGGATGTGACCAAAGGTTTCTATTCTATCACCATCTGTTAAAACAGGTGGGGTAGTGTTCTTTATCTTTTCCAAAACCCATCCTCCCTCCAGGAAGATATCATCTGCTGCTGGCCCATCCAGTCCCACTGCATGGCTGATAAAATTCCATCATCCCACTGGGAGATGCTACAGCCAGGGGAGCAGCCAAGCCTTTCCTACCCAGATAAAAACTGACATTTTGGACACCAAGGGACCTTCTTTCCACTGCATTCCAGAGGAAAGCCAGACCTTTCCACATCATCCCTGCACCTTCAGAGGAAACTGCACCTTCTCCAGGAGCACTGCTCCAGCTGAACCACATCTGCCCCTGCAGGAGGATGCAGCCACCATTGAATGGGACTGTGCCAACACCCTGACTGACTGACGGGTGTCATCTTGGATTCTGACTCTGGCAGTGTTTGGGGATTGTTCTTTCTAATACTGCATTTCTATTTTAATTTTCCTAGTAAGGAACTGTTATTCTTATGCCCATATTTTTGCCTGAGAGCTCCTTAATTTCATAATCATAAGAATTTGTAGGGATGGGGTTTACATTTTCCATTTCAAGAGAGGTTTCCTGCCTTCCCTAACAAACACCTGTCTTTCAAACCAAGACACCAGGGCAGCACATCATTCCCATCCCATCCCTATCCCAGCCACCTGCCCAGGACAGCACATCCTTCCCAGCTTTTTTGGGGGTTTGTTGTTTTTTTTTTTTTTTTTTTTTTTTTTTCAATATTTATTTTAAAAATATAGTAGCTGTGGAAAGCAGCCGTCTTTATAAACACTTGATGCCGGAGTGAAATGCATCATCACCATCCTTGTTCCTAATCCCTCCTGGGTGCCCATGCCTGCCAGCAGCAGTGCCGGGGGCTGGGGAGGCTGCTGGGGCTGCTGCAGGCAGAGAGGCTCTAGATGGCAGGGAGAGAGAGAGAGAGAGAGAGAGGAAGGGACCCTTCTAAAAATAGAAATATTGTGCTGAGTCGTTTGGAGTGAATGAAATACATAAAACACCAGCATTAGATTAGCTTTAGCTCGTCAGATATTGCTGCCGGCAGAGTCGGCGCAGGGCTCGGTGGAGGCTCAGTCCCCCTGGGCCCGGGCTGGGGCAGCCTCGCCGGCCCCAGCCCTGCTCCCCACTGCAGGGCTCCCTGCTGTCACCCACCACTGGCCCACAGGGCAGCCTGAGAGCCCCCGGAGCCGACATAAATAGGAAACTGTAAACACAACCATTGGAGAGAAGAGACATCGACGATCACAGGGGTCACTGCTTCAAACGCCCCACCCTCCCCCCCGTCCACACCCCTACGCCCTTGTCCCTGCTCCGTAAAAAGGTCTCCAGTAACAAAATCTTGATCCGGGCTTGGAGTAAAGGTGAGGTGCTCGGGGGTACAAAGGGATGCTGCAACCTTAGCGGTCTTTGCTCAGGAGGGGACATAGTGGCACGAGGGGGACAGAGGGTGGGGTCAGCTGGTCCAGGTCCTTTGCAAGTCCATTTGGTTTTCGGGAGGACTCCTAGGGTTATACCTGAGATGAAGACGCCTAGAGGACACTCCACACTCAATCGGAACGCGGTCGGTGTTGCTGTGCCCAGAGGAGCCCTGGCTGCCGGGGTCTGTCAGAGCAGCATCGCCCCTCTCCGCTCGGCACGGGGCCGTCTGAACCAGCGCCGGGCCGGGGCAGCCCTCATGTGTCCAGGATCTCGCTGGTGGGCGACGGCTCGTGGGGGACGCCCTGCGCGCCGTGCATGGTCTGGTTGTGCGACAGCGAGTTCTGCTGGAGCTCCAGGGCGATGGCGTTCTGCGGGAACTCCTTCACCTGCCGCTTGTACTCCAGGAAGGTGCAGGCCTTGGTGGCGATGGCGATGATGTTCTTGCCGATGAAGATGGTGGAGACCCTGCTGTCCTGGAACAGGATCATGTTGATGGCCCGGATGAAGATGGTGACGATGTTGATGGTGACCAGGCTGAGCACGGGGTAGAGCATCATTTTCTGCGGGGCGATGTGCTCGCCTTGCATGCTGATCTCGCTGAGGGACACGCAAGGCAGGATCAGGAGGAGGATGTAGCAGTAGAAGAACATGAGCCCCTCTGCCCAGATGGGCAGGCCGGTCCTGTGTGGCTCCCACAGGTTGGCCTGGATGTCCAGGATATCCAGCAGGTCGAGGGCCACCCAGAAGAGGCGCCCCCGCAAGTCCTCCTTCTTGCGAAAGGTCCGTATGTACTCCATGCTGTCCAAGGCCACCAGCACCAGGTAGAGCCCCGGCACGCAGATGGAGAGCAGCAGGGTCAGAGCCTTCCTGGCCACCGTCTCCAGGTTCTTCTTGTCCGCTTTGTAGTTCTGAAAGATGAAGTACAGCTTGATCTCCAGCACGAAGATGTAGAGGAACCACAGGATCATGGCGTAGCCCCGCTTGGCCGTCTTCACCTCGGCGCCCACCCACACGGCCACGTAGCGCAGCACGATGAGGAAGCAGATGTCCCCCACCAGCACGATGATGCAGACGCCGATCTTGCGGGGCCCCTGGTTCTGCTCCACCAGGTAGGCGTCCATGAAGGCCATGGAGGTCATGATGACGATGGTGGTGAGGCAGACGTGGCGCCGGTCGGGCGGCGGCAGCACCATGGCGAGGCGGGCGGCCCTGCCGGCGCTAGGCGAGCGCTGGCGGCGGCGCTGGGCCGGGGCGCACCCGCGGCCGGCCCAGGCCCCCAGCGCCGGCCTGTCCCCCGCGGCCGCGCCGGGCAGCGGCGGCTGCAGCAGCAGCGGCTCGGCCGGCAGCGCCGCCGCCCCGGGGACCGGGGCTGCCCCCGCGGGGCCCGGGCCGGCCCTTCGGCCCTCGGCGCCCTGCAGGCAGCGCGGCTCGGCCCCCGGCCCAGGGCTGGCCGAGCAGCCCAGCCCCAGGCACCCTCCGCCACCAGCAGCCAGGGCTCACGGCTCCGCAGGGCCTCCTGGAGGAACGGCCCTCCTCTCTGCTGGCTCCCCCATGGCTCTCAGGCTCTCCAGCAACCCTACGGCACTAGCACGCCCCAAATCCTGGCACAGATCCCTGGAGACGGGGCAGAACCGGAGCTCTCCGTGTTCCCGGCGAGACCCCACGTTCCTCCAGGGTCTGGGGTGCTCCTGCTGGGTCCTCACAGGGAATCGCCTTCGCCCCTATCCCCACAGGGCTGTGCTGGTGTCCTGCTGCTCCCAGATGTTTGTACATCCCTCCATTCCTGGAAGAGACAGCAGAGAACAAGTGTCAGGGTCCCTCTGGGCTGACCATGGAATGGTGGCAGTTGTTATAATATTATAACATTATTATTATATTATTATATATACTATATCTATTCTAATTCTATTCTATTCTAATTCTATTCTATTCTATTCTATTCTATTCTATTCTATTCTATTCTATTCTATTCTATTCTATTCTATTCTATTCCATTCCATTCCATTCCATTCCATTCCATTCCATTCCATTCCATTCCATTCCATTATAATCATATATTATATATTATATATTATATACTATATCTATTCTATTCTATATCTATTCTATATCTATTCTATTCTATTCTATTCTATTCTATTCTATTCTATTCTATTCTATCCTATCCTATTCACATATATACAATACACAACATACAATACACAATATACATACATACACAAATATTGTGTTATTGGCTTTTCGCAAATATTAAAATGAATGCTAACCATATAATGCTGGAAAACTTTGCTGTATGAATATAATTTCTTTTAGTTCTGCTATTAACAAAACTCAGGAATAGTAGTGTGGTAAATATGTGTTTTTTCTTGGACTGGAGCATGGTGATGTAAAAAGCTTTTGTTCATGTAAGTAACTCAGAGAACGGTAAAAAAAAAAAATAAAGACAATCAGGAAATTCTTCACATTTTTGGATTATCAGACACCAGAACCCCATGGAATGAATTGATTGACCTGCAGAGGTGCCAGCCTGGACAATTCTGCTGAACCATAACCATGGCATTCTAGCAGTTCAGGGCTGGCACACGGGGGACAGGGCAAACCTGACACCCCCAGGATGTCCCAGCAGCTCTCTGGATGTTCTCAGCTCCTCATGGACACAGCCCCTCCTCACCATGCTGTGCTTGCCTTATTAATGTGTTAATCTTTTCTGTGCAGGGAATGCACTCCCAGAAATGGGCAGGCAGGTCCCAGTGCACGCAAAAATGTCATTGAACTGTTTTTGTGGAGACAGACCATGGTCACAGCCACAGAGGCTGAAGGGAAGTAGCCAAGCCCGAGGAGGTGTAAGCCATTAAAAACCTGCCCTACTTTGCAGCTGCTTATGTTTATAGGGCCTCATTTAAATAAAAGCTGGATTCTCTCCTGCTTCAGGGAGACAAGAAGAACAAAGAGAAAGTGGGAAGCCAGATGAGTCAGAGCCAGCCCTGCCTTGAGCCTGAGTAGGTGGACAGCAGGGATGCATGTACCTGTGCCCTGCTTTCCAAAGGATGTGCTGTCAGGAAGCATTAGCAAGGGACTTAAAGCTGCTGCTCCAGCCAGGACCCTCGGGATGCTCTTCTGAGTCTGCTGCCAGCAAGGAAAACTGGCGTGTTAAAATAATTCCTCAAGCAGGAATTGCTCAGAAGGAAGGCAGAAAGATGTGGTGGGAATTCTCCCAGGCAAGGCAGCCCCTGCAGCCCTGCTCTCGCCAGCAACAATTCAGAGCTGCCATTCAGGGCTTCAGTTTGTTCCTTCTCGAGGTTTTGGATAAAAATATTCAGTCATTGCCTCAAAACTCGTGCCAAGTTTTGCAGAGGATTTATAGCCAAGGATAGATAATTCCAGATAAATTAGGTCTTTCAGGAGGGAACAGAGACTTTTTTTTTTTTTTTTCACCCTGTAAGTATTTATGCCTTCAAAAGACAGCGGTTATTTAAAGGGCAGTGGGTTACATCACAGCACAGGGAGGTTGGAAGCAGCTTGTAAATCCTGTGAGTTACTGGTGTGGTCTGGGGAGCTGGGGGAAGGCACAGCTCTCTCCTCAAACCTACACAAAACCAGACAGAAATCCCTGTCCTGCCTCCTGCTGAACACCACCCAAAGGTAGTTTTTAAACAACCATTACTTTGCAGCTTTTAAATAACTCATCAAGCTGTGCTGAGTGAACAGGACAATAACCACATCAGACAGACACAAGAGCACAGCTGAGGCAAATATTTGTTTGGGCAAGTATTCACAAAACTCTCTTCCTGCAGGAACTCTCGGAAATGAGAGGCAGCCCACCTGAGCAGAATGAGCTTGGAGCTGTGGATGTCAGTGAGCCAGGCTGGCAGCTCCCAGTGGGAAGAGATCTAACAAGAGGGATCTCTTGCATCCCTCTTGGTGCCAGGACTCCCACAAGCAGGTTCTGAAGCCATGCTTCAGCCTTGGCAACTTGTCTCCTTACCAGGACAAAATTCAGTCCCTAATTGCTTATTCTCCTCTAATTCTGCCCTACTCCAACAGCTCCCTGGTGCTGTGAGCAAACAGCTCACAGACATATTGAGCAAACACTCAAACTGCTCCAGTGGAGTGAGCAAATGCCCTCAGTGACACCCTCAGGGAGTCACCAGCTGACAAGGCACAGCCCAGGGAATGGAATGGCAGCAGGGAATGGCAATGGGCAGCAGCAGCATGTCCCCTCTCCATCTCTGGGGACACTTCCCAGCCCTTCCCCAGCTTCCCTGCAGGATGGGAGAGGCTCCAGTGGGAATGGAGGAGGCTGCTGATTCCCTGGACTTTCCTGGATTTTCCTGGCTGCCCTGCTTCCTCTGGCACAGAGGGGAAGGAGCAGCACTGGTGCAGCCAGCCCTTGCCCTCTTCCTCTGCTGCCTCTCCTCTGTGATGCCTGAGGAATCATCCCTTGGTCTTGCAAGCTTTTTCCCAGCTCTCCTGGATTAAAGGCAATCATGGTTACCCAAGGCTGTGGGTGGGAATAAAACTCAGCTTTTGCCATGCTCATTTTGGTGATTAATTACCACTAGCTGCCCATCACAGTGCCCTCTTGCCCCACTCCTGGCACAGCAGCCTTGGGGTGCAGGAGCTGCTGGGATCCCCCCACAAAACCCCATCTCCCAGCCCAGGGAGCAGCTGGAGGCTCCTGGAGAGCTCCTGGCAAAAACAGCATCATTAATGCCAGCAGGCACTTCCCAAAGCCCAGCTCTACCTGGCAAATTAATTTAAATTATTGATGTGATTTGAATCCCGTCTATTTTTAAAAAAGGGGAGTGAGACAGGAGTGTACACAACGTGCTTCCCAGGTAATTAGGATGCCACCATCGCTTAAAGCTTCATTTGCACTTTAATTGCTTTGATTTATTTCAGTTTTCCCCGAGTGTAAATCCAAAGCTCCTGCTCCAGCAGGGCCTTTTCCCACCTGGCAGCGTGGGGCAAGAGGAGGTGATGGGCACAATCACCTCTGCTCAGGATTTGGCCACCAAGGCCATGGCATCACTCCTGGCAGCTGCCTGCTCTGGGCACAGGCTGGCTATTAGTGGTACTATATATTAGTGGCTAGTTTTTATTTATTTATTTATTTATTTTTTTACTTAGAATTAGGATTGAAAGTAGGAGAGATGGATTTTTGTGTTTGGACTCGGTTGTTTATTGATTTTTATTTTTATATGGTTTTATTATTTTATATTCTATTATTTTACATTATATTATTTTTATTGTTATTATTAATTTTTAATTTTTCCTTACAATACAGTGAATTCTACACTAAAAAGATTTTGGCTTTTAACAAGCTAAAAGCGAGAAAACGGAGCTTGATGATTTTGCTGGTTACAAGGTTTTTTTAAAGGCAAATAGTCTAATTAAAAGTTAACATTTACATTACTTCTGCTTTTGACTCAATGACTAAGTACTTGTGACTCGCAGTGTAGGACTTTTTGGAAACTCTAAATCTGCTTATCTCTGAGCCTTTGAATGTTTCTTTTGCTGTTTCAGCCTCTGAAAAGCTGAGATTTCACCTTCCCCACCCAGGCAGACCCTGGGGACCATCAGAGGGAGAAAGGGAGGGAGGGAGGATGCTCCTGTGCCCTGCCTCCCCCCAAGGCAGCACCGGGCTCTCAAGAGCATCCTGTGAAGGAAATGAGATTGAGGAAGATTTTTCCGGACCCTGCCCACTAATTGTGTCTGAAGGAGGAAGCAGCCCACTCGCTAATGATTACAGATCATTTACTGTGTGGGCACGTCAAGAGATGGGGAAAGAGCTGCAAACTGTTCCTAGAGCCTGCTCAAAATAAACAGTGCAATGGCAGAGAAAACCAGCTTGTATCCTATATAAATATATATATATATATATATCCTGTGAGAGCATCACCTGTGCTCTCCTGCTGCAAACCCCCTCTGGGGTTCATTTCAGCCCCCTTCCCTAAAAACAAACACAAGCAGAATGTACCAGAACTGCTGCCTGAACAGGAAAGAAAATAAAAGCACCCTCTCCATCACACCACTTTGGGATGGGGAAATGCTGCTTGCACAAAGCAGAGCCCTGCATGGGCTGGCTGCATGGATGATGGATGGATGGATGGATGGATGGATGGATGGATGGATGGACAGAAGGCCTTTTTGTTGCCAGTTCTGTCCCCCACACCCATCCTGGTCAGGGCTCTCCTGCTGACACAAGCAGCTGCAGCTGCTGGGAACATCTCCCCATTCACAAACACGCTGAGTTTGATGATATTTGACAGATGTGTCAAAAAAGGAAGTGCCTTTTCAGATGTTTTGGGTGTTTAAAAATAGTTAAAGGAGGTAAATGATTCATTTTGACTTGTACATAAAACGTGAAATTATAATTCTACATTTTGACTCTACCAAAACAATTCACCATTTTCCCAGCAAAACATTTCTGCAGAGGAATTTCTTGGCACTTCCAAGCTGGGTGCATTTTCAAGATTTTCACCTAATCTGGGCCAAACCCCAGGCATAAAAGCATCAAAATCCCCCATGGCTCGTTGGGTTGTTGTCACAGAGGACACGTTTGGCAAACACCCTCACTTTCCCCTGCCCAGGAAACTGTTTGGCTTTCATCTGAAGGAGCTGTGCCATCCTTGGGCTGGGAACAAAAGTGCTTCCTGCCCCAGGCATGGCAGGGCTGAGAGTGCACCTGCAACTCACAGCCAAACAAATCATCTCACTAAAACCCAGCAGCAGCTCTGAGCTCTGCTGGTGCCCTCCTGGACAGAAAGGCTTCACTCAAGTGGTCAACAAGTTTCACCTGCACACAAAGACCCCAGCTTGGATTTTTCCTGTGCCATCAAAAGGCATGAATGCAAGCACCAGGAGCGAGCCAGGCCAGGAGCACAAAACTTGGATCTGATTTCAGTAGCCTGAGGATGTACTTTTGTGTGTGAATCACAACCATGTCCTCAAATAACCTCACACTGTCAGGGCTGGGGGAAAGGAAACTGTGGAGCCAGAGCAGAGTGCTCACACAGATGCCAACCCCACTGCCTGCTGGAAATCCCTACAGATGGAGGATGGAAAGCTTCCTGCTCTTGCTCATCCCTGTCCTCGCTCTCCTGGGTGCTGGCAGAGAGGTTCAAACTTCCCTGAGTGCTGCTCCCAGCATCCCCATCCAATCCACTGGGTGCCTGAGAGCCAGGTGGGAGAGGGAATCAGCTAATTAAAATAAAATGAAAACTGGAGTGTGCAGCTATAAATAGGAGAGCGCTGGGAGTCTCCTGCTGCTAAAAACATGCTTGTGGGGAAGGAGATGCTGGGAGCTCTGGGGCAGAACTCTGGAGATCTACCAGGGAAGATGCATCTGAGATGTGCTGGCACCTGCTGCTTGTGTGGGAGGGGTGGCAGGGATGACTCTGCAGTGCTGGCTGCAGGGATGAGGGCTGGCATGCAGAGACCTGGGCACAGAGTCACTGCTGGCTCCTCTGAACTGGGCACAGTCACCTGCTGGCTCCTTTGCCCTGGGCCAGCCTGCCTGTCATTAAGGCAGCAGGAGAGGAGCCTCTTTTTTCTTTTCTCTTTCTCTCTTCTCTTCTCTTCTCTTCTCTTCTCTTCTCTTCTCTTCTCTTCTCTTCTCTTCTCTTCTCTTCTCTCCTCTCCTCTCCTCTCCTCTCCTCTCCTCTCCTCTCCTCTCCTCTCCTCTCCTCTCCTCTCCTCTCCTCTCCTCTCCTCTCCTCTCCTCTCCTCTCCTCTCCTCTCCTCTCCTCTCCTCTCCTCTCCTCTCCTCTCCTCTCCTCTCCTCTCCTCTCCTCTCCTCTCCTCTCCTCTCCTCTCCTCTCCTCTCCTCTCCTCTCCTCTCCTCTCCTCTCCTCTCCTCTCCCCTTCTCCCTCACCCACACCATGCAGGAAAGGCTGGGGGTGAAAGTGCCTGTTGCAGGTAAAGCAAGGCAAGCTGCAAAGGGAGGACAGAGAGGTCTGACTGCCACACTGCAGTCCTGGAGACCTCTGCTCCACTTGATGGTGAAGCTATTGCACTCAAGCAGCTTTTGGGACAGCAAAGTTGGGCTGTGTGTGTCCTGCTCTTCAAGAACTGCTCCCCTGGAGTCCCCAGGTGAGCAGAGGGCTCCAGGGGAGGAGGTGGCTTCAGCACACCAGAGCTGGGCATGTGCCTCTGGAGCTCCTGCACAAAGCAAGTGGCACCTCTGTCCTCCCTGGGAGTGGCCCCCAGTTCGTCCCTGCTGCCAGGCTGGGGTGGCACAGAACAACTGTGCCCCTGCTCCTCCCTCTGCCCCCAGCTCAGGGTTAGGGGAGCTGGGCTGAGCTCAGCAGGCTGCTGCTGCTGCTGCTGCCATCAGTCTGCCCTTTGATTCAGAGTGATTGTTCTCTTAATTAACAGGAGGCAGCTGCTGGCTGCTCTGCTGGAATGGAGGAGCAGAGCCCAGTGGCTGTGATAAAAGGAGCCTGTATCTGCTGGCTCCCACTGAGCCTGGGAGAGCCACCCTGTGCCCAGCCCCACACCTGGGCTGTGGGACACGTCCCTGGGAGGGACTCAGCCCCATCAGCACTGCCAGGCTCAATGAGCAGCAGATATGGAGCATCCAGATCAGCCCTGGGGTGATTCTGCTGCTCCCTGCTCTCCCACGGTGGTGCTGATGGTGGTGCCTGCCTGCTTCCCACAGGGGTTATTTCCTGGTCTGCCCCTCTGGGATCTTCCTGAGGCTTTTCCTGTGACAGCAGGTCTCATCCTCCAGGGAAAAGCTTCCCAAAGAACATCATGCCCTTTTCCTGAGTTTCTCAAACCCTGGCAGTGCAGGGACAGCACACAGGACAGAAGTAACACATAACCTGTAAAATCCAGGGACCTTTGCCTTGCCATACAGCTGCTGGATTTATTCTGGCAAGGCTGGTGTAATATTAATTATTGATTAATAATAATAAATATTGAGAGCAGCTTGAGGCTGGCTGTCATGAACCCTTAGCAGCATGAGAGCTCCTGGTGGGGCACCCCAGAGCAGATAGGTATTAATCTGTGTGAAACCACTGAAAACATGGTATTAACCTGTTTGAAACCACTGAAAACATGGCACTGACCTGTTTGAAACCACTGAAAACATGGCACTGACCTGTTTACAACCACTGAAAACATGGCACTGACCTGTGTGAAACCTCTGGCATCACCTGGGAGATGACACTGCACCCATCTGACACACTGCAAGGAAAATGATGCCAGCCCTGAGGTCACTGAGGAGACACTTCTCTTCCTCTGGTTTCAGGCCTTCTCTCCACCAGCCATCTGATAAATCTAATAAAATCTGTCTTGTTGATGGCTGATTCAATTCCAGCACCCAGAGACCAGGCTCCTTATATCACTCACAAAGCTAACCAGCTCCCTCCTTGCCACAGGAGCCAAGGGGCTGCTGCAGGCTGCTCCAGAAAACAGCAATTCCCTGGGATCAGGACTCACTCTCCCAATCAATTACAAGCCCATAGGTTTTCCTGGGGTCACACCTAATTGAATTTTTAGGTGCTTGAACACCTAAAGGCAGCTGGTGACTTCTAGGCTGAAGGCTGACAACTTTGGTGCCCCAAGAAAAGTCACCCAGCACCTCTAAGCCATTTGTTTGCACAAACTCTTGGTTTTTCAGGCTTTTCTTCCCCTCCTTCAACAAAAGCCAGGAGCAGGGGAGCTTCCAGATTCTCACTGCCAGGTCCCAGGTGAGGAGGGAGCTCAGCATGGAAACTGGGAGATGTCCACCCCAGGAGGATGTGACAATTTGCTGTGCTGGAGCTCATTGCCAACGAGATAAAATATTTACAGCTGCTCTCTCCAGCTCCCTGCTTCAAGCCACGGTGACTTATTTACCAATTTACATGCTTGTTTAAAGACATCTTTTTGTTCCTTCTAAGCATAAAAGGTGTATTTCTCCATGCAGCATTTTGCCAGTCAGGATCAGCCACCCCATCCACTGTGTGCCTGCCTTCAGTGCTCGTTTTTCCTCTTGGTAATGATTATCATTATATGAGAAGAAAAATGGGTCATTTACAGCGGTTTCTCCCCAAATGAAAGGCTGTGGGATACAGGATATCATTAAAATTCTAAACCTGACTCCCAACCTCAAAAGCAGGCTCTTGCTATTCGGGTTTCTCTGTGGAGGGAGGAGGGGAGAGGACACACCATGAATGTGCTGTGGCCATGAGATCTCTGCCTGGCATCTGCACTGGGGCTGAGCTTAGCCCTGCTGCTCACACACCAGCTCCCTGGCTGGCACAGCCTTCTCCCAGTCTCTCCAAGGCTTCCCAGGGATGGGGTGACATTCCAGCAGCTCATTCCTGCCATAAAAAGAGCAGTTCAGCTCCTGCCAGAAGGATGTGGCTGGGTGAGGTCTCCTGCAGGTGCCTGGATAAGGAGAGAGCAGGATGGAGTGCTCAGGCTTGCCCTGCCCTTACCCACTTCTGGGGCTGGAACAATGTGAGAAGCACATTTCTGGGGCTGGAACAACTCCCTGTGTGAGTGTCACTGCTGTCCCATGGACCTGCCACTGTCCCCACAGCTGCAGGTGCCTGGGGATGGAGGAGATGCTCACCCAAGGACCAGGGCTCCCTCCCTCCCTCTCCACTCCTGATGGCAGGAAAGCATCTCCTGCCCACACTGGGTGCAGTGTTTGGGTGTGGGGGCAGATTCCCCACTGCCTGCTCCCCAGCATGTGCTGCCCCAGAGGCTCATTCCCATCTCCCAGGAGGGGCTTCACGGGAAGTGTTTTGCCTGGAAAGGCTCTGCAGCTCCCGTGCAAGCCTGAAATTGCTGTGTACAGAGCTGGAAGGCAAAGCTAATCCGTTTTGCAGCTGCTGAAAGATGCTACTTAAGAGTGAGGAACTGCTAACTGTTCCTCTCCCACAATGAAATGGGAGGGACAAGGGATATTCAGAGGATAAGAGATGGTGACTGACACAAAAAAACAAAACAAAACAAAGCATAAAACCTACAAAGAGTGTCTAGGAGCAATCCTGGGATACTTTGTTCAGCCTCAGAAATATTTCCTTCCTCTCTGGGGTCATTTTGCCCTCCTCCTTCCCCTCCCCTCTGCTGATAACTTTAGATTGTGTTTGAAGCAGCAGATGGCTTGGACTTTTCAGGAACAATGGATGTGGTTTGCTAGAAAACACATATCCAGGGGAAGAGCATTCAAACCTCATTCCCAACTGATGCCACACAAAAGGAAGAGCAATAAAACCGCTTTCTATCCACTAATGGCCACAAAGTCATCACACACTTCTCCCTGGGAGGGAATCTCTTGCCTGGGAAAGGGGGATAAAGTGTGGGATGGAGCAGACATTTCCCAGCTTCCCAGAGACAACAGGAAGTGTGGTAAATGGCAGGTGTTGCTCACTGAATTTTCAAGTGCAGGAGGCACAGGAAAAGTGGTGTTTGCAGAGCATCCCTCCTGCACAAGCAGTGATGAAGCCCTGCTTAAGGAGTGATGAGATGTGGGTGAGATCTGGGGGGCACTGGGAGGGCTGTGGCAGCCAGGGCCACTGCTGGGCTGGCAAAAAACCCACCTGGCTGCAGAGAGAGGCACAGGGAGTGCACTGCAATCAGTGCTGCTTCAGTTTGCATTCTGAAGCTGCTTCTGGGAGCCCCCCTAAGCACCAGGCCAGCATCTCCCACTGATCCTTGCACCAGCATTTCCCCTCTCCCAGCCTTGCTCAGCCTCAGCCTTTTCCTGGCACCACCAGTTCTCTCCCATGGGATCAGCAGGATTCCTTTCTCATTAGGGCTCCTGGAAGCCCAGGGGGCCCTGGAAGCAGGTGAGAGCCACACCAGGGTGAGCTGGACCTGCCTTCCACCTCCTGGAAGGGTTTGCCCACAAGAATTGAGGGCAGGCCCAGCCTGCAGCGTGAGCTGGGGGGCACAGCCCCCCTCCAGTGCCCTGTGGCTGGGCTAGGGGCTCCTCTGACCCCCCCAAACCCCTCCTGGCTCCAGTGTTCCTGCAAGAACCACCCACGGCTTTTTTGGGTGCATCTCTGTGCTCTCTTCCCACGGAAAGCTGGTTTCTTTGTGCTGCTCTCCAAAACAGCTCAAGTGCTCTTGTGGCAGGCACTGCAGAGAGCTGGCTTTTCTCTCCCCTGAGCTGGAACACAGGTGACATTCTGCATGGTGTGTGTGTGTGCCCTGCAGGGCACCCTGGGCTGTGGCAGGTTGGGGACAGCACAGCAGGTTCACCCTTGCACTGATTTCATCTGATTAGGACACACACAGTGCAAGGCTGAATTACTCCAGTTTGTGCTTAAATAATAACTATACACAGCTTTCTGCTGAAGGAATTGCATGTGTGTAAACACTCCCCCTCTGTAAATCCAATGCTAACCATGCACCACCACTTCAGATTGCTGCTAATGCTGGGATTCCCCTCCTCAGCTCATACCTGGTCTGCAGCAGCCAGCTGAGCATCAGCAGCAGGGAAACAACACAGGCAAGCAGGAGGGAGAGAGAAAACCTTGTAAAGAGGCACAGGGCACATCTGTCCCCTCCCTGCCAGCTGACAGACCTGCCCCTCCAAACTCCAGCTGCTGGGTGTCCTGCTGGGCAGCACCTGCTGCAGGCAGGATTGTTGGAAGGGACAGTGATGGTAGGATCCCATCACAGGTCCCATTTCTTCTGCTGGCATCTGCAGCTTCCCTTTGGTGGTGGGGAGCTCCAGAGACAGGGAGGCTGCCAAGCCAAGCACCTTTCTGTGGGCTGGAGATAACCCCCAGCAGCACAGGGGAGTGTTTTGGGATCCTGCAGCGAGGAACAGCATTACTCATTTTGGGAAAGTCTCCATTTTTGGTACAAACACCAGGAGCCTGAACATGGGCATGATTCATGAAGTCTGAGCTGAGCTCCACCTTCCCTTCCTCTACTGCACTGGAAGTAATAGAAAACAGATCTTTGTTTTTTTCATTACCAAGCTAGGAAAAAAACCCCAAAAACAACACAATCCATGCTGGGGTCATGCTCATGAACCTGCCTCTTGCACTGCATCCCCAGCTTAGGCAGGAGCCTGAGAGCAGCCAGCACCCAGCAGGGCTTTGCTGGCAGCTGCCTCTCCATATCCCTGCATGCTAATATGAAGTAAAATGGGATGGTAATTTAATCCTGTGCCACTGGAAGCAAAGCATCACACAAGCCTGCTCATCCTCTCCTCTAAGTTTAGCCCAACAGTGTATTAAAAAGCTGCTACTGGATTCTCGCCAGCCCCTACTTAGCTGAACTACCTGACTCTGCAGAAAAGCAGAGAATTCTCCATTCTGTGCTATTCCTGATCCTTGGGAGGACCAGCCACATCTCTCAGGGAAGCTGACCCCCCAGAGTAATTTGGAGAAATGTGTGGAGTGACAAAGGCTTTTCTTGTAACACTGGGGACTGGGCTGCTGGAATCTCAGCCTGGAGCTCCTTCCACCCCTCCACCGTACACAGTAATGAATAAATCTGTCCCTGCTCACTTATAAATAGTTTATTAAAGGGTCATAAATAATTTCTAGATGTTTTAATGAATAGTTAATCAATTGTTGCCGGGCCAAACAGGTCAGCAGATTGCTTAAATCCATCAATTTACAGTGGCTGCTGATGAGCTTATGAGCATCAGCAGGACACCACCAATGTCTGTGACAGGCTACAAAGGGTTAATAAGTAATTAATAAATGATTAAAAGCTATGGAGGGCCATTGAGAAATGCATTCCTGGAAAGCCACAGGCAACACAGCAAGCAAACATCTGTAACCCTGCCTGTGAGGAGCAAAGCTGGCAGAGAGGAGCCAGCAAATTCCCTGAATTCCCTTTGTTCAGGCTGATCCCAGACAATTCCTGCTCCCAGTGCCCTCTGAGAGCCTGCAGCCTGCCCCAGGGAGCTTGGTCACCTCCTCCCCAGCTGCTGCAGGGGCATCCTCCCTGCTCCTGTAGGGCACCAGGGCACAGGGATGCACGGAAAACAAAATTCCCATTTTGTGGAGCCCTCTCCTCCCAGAACGTGGGTGACACAAGAAATGCCACACCAGGAGTTGTGCACTGCCAGTAACACACTTGGTGTTTGGCCTCCTTAGCAGAGGCTCTTTATTATCATTAGGCACCGAGTATTTCTGGATGATAAAAGCAATTAAGTGTAAAAAAAGGTAATGATCCATCCCGTATTGCATCCAAAAGATATGAAAATCCCTCATAAAATTATCACCCTCGCACAGAATGGGACCTAAATATCTCTATAATGTAAGACAGAGAACTTTGCTTACAGTCAGAACATTCATAAGGCATTCAATTAGCCACTGGAGGCTTTCTTAGTATTACCCAATTCTCCACGAGCACAGAGGCAATTACAGGAGATTCTGACTTTTTAAATTAAAGACAAAAAAGCAGGAGAATTTGGGTCAAACCTGTTCCCAGGTTCACCCTGGAACATACATGCAGAGGAAATTTCATGCAGATCAGCCTTAATTTACTGCACAATTTAGCTCAGAGCAAAGCCAGATCCTTTGCTGGGAGATCCTGCATGGGGAGGGGAGCAGGACATGATGTACTGAGATGTGAGCTGGTGCTGGGGGTGCCAGGGCAGGGTGCCATCCCTCATCCCACCCCTTGGCAATGTCCCCAAGCCCTTGGGCAGGGATCCCAACCCCAGCTGCTTGGGGGATTCATCATGGGGACCCTCATGCCCCTGTTCCTGGGGCCACTCATGCTCCTACACTCATCACTACATCATGGCCAGGCACCAACTCAGGCTGGAAATAAGGTGTGCATCTGTAACAGGCAGTTAATGGTGAGGGTAATCAATCACAGCAGCAGATTAGCAAGGGATGTGATGGATTTCCTGATTCCCACACCTTTAAATCACCATCAGTTTCTCCTTCCAGAACTGCTGGGGCTGAGCCAGAAGGGATGGGCTCAGTGATGCATCACCCAGTGAAACCTGCCCCCAAACTGGTGTTGTGGATGGGGAGAGGGCAGCAGCAGGAGGAGGAGCCCTCCCTGCACAGGGGCTTCCATTGCACAGGGGCTTCCATTGCTCCTGATTTATATTTTGAGAGTGTTTCAATGGATCAGGGTGTCAGATCCATAGTGCTGCCAGCAAGCACTGTTTTCTCTCAATAAAGAGAGAGCAGCAGGTCATTTCACCTGCTGTACCTGCCCTGCTCCTCCTCCCCAGCACCAGCACCTCTCTCCTTCTCTCAGGGTGGCTGTGGCAGCCCTTTCCCCCTCACAGCATCCTCCCTGCAGCTTGTGAGGATCCACAGCCCCCACACATTCCTAGGGGTGTTTGCTTCTCCTGAGCTGCTCCACAGCACCACAGGCTCACAGAAGCACCAGTGGCTGCTCCCAAGTGTGTGCTGCCCATGAGTGTCTTCACTGATGCTGGAGAGGCTCCCTGGAGCAGAGGCTGGACAGAGTTAAAGGAATAAAGCAGGAATTTATTAAAAGCCCTTCAAAGGATTCACCTTGGGCAGTGCAAGAGCCCAGCTGAGGTTACACCCAAGATGGGCTCAGAGTCACGAGTTTTCACACTTTTATAAGTTTTGGTCCATTCCCATATTGGGGTTCATTGTCCCATTCCAGCTCCAGGTTCTGCAGTCCCACCCTCCCAGATTCTCTCCTCAGTTCTGCTGTTTGCACTTTTTGGGGCTGAAGCTGCAGCGAGTCCTTGGTTCTGGGGCTGGAAAAGGATTGTTCTGTGTGACTGAGCTGGGAGGAGAACTTGTAACACTTTATATGGAGTTCAGAGTCACACCCCAGTGCAGTGCAGAATTTGGAAAAGATGAAAGCTCGAACTGAAGGCATCATCACCACTGAGGCAATGCTCTACAAAGGGATCCAAAGCCTTGCCTCTCACTTTGCTTTTGGCTCCCCAGCTGCCAGCCTGCCTTGGCTCACAGGCACAGCCTTGTCTCCAGCCAGCACTGCCAGACACTCCTCGCTGGCTGCCAGTGCCAAAATCCTCCTGTGGAACACAGAAAATCCTCCTGTGGTGCACACAGGGCTCCTGCTCAGCCCCACAGCACCTGAGCAGGAGCAGCAGCTGCTGTGTGAGCCCCAGCTGTGGCTGTGGGTGCCCCCAGGCTGGCTCTGAGCATCACTGGGTGCTGGGCAGGAGCCACACAGGCTCCTCCTGACAACATCCCAGCCCCTGCTGACAAACCTGCCCTGTGCAGGGCAAGGGCTGCTCCCAGCTCAGAGGAAGCAGCACAGAAAGGTGATGTGGGAGTTGATACAGCTGCACAAACCAGCTCTGACACCACACAGGCAGGATCCAGGAAAGCGTAATGCCCAAAAGGACTTCTATGGTATTTTCTTTTTGGCTGAAAAGCAAAGCTCTCCACTGCTTTTTGGAAAAGCTGAGTGGATCAGGACTCCCTCAGGGCATTCCCTCACAAGCTGTGGTGCTCTCCCCACTCTCTCAGTGGGTACCAGGCACAGGGTGTGCACACTGAGGAACCCCAGAGCATCCTGATGCTGCTGCTGAGATCACTACAGCTGTGGGAGGCAGGGCAGCATCCCCAGGGCTGACTGCCATCAGCATTTTGCTCTACCCAGTCAGCACTAAAGCCATGCTTTGGCATTTCTGAGCTGCTGCTGCTGCTCAAAGAAATCACTCTGTGCACAAATGGCAGAGCTGGGTGGATGTGCTGCCTTCCCCATGCCCATGTCAGAGAGAGAAGGGCTGTGAGATTCCAGTTCTGCTCTTGGGGCACTCACACTCAGAGAAAAAAACAACAGGGGGAAAGAAGAGCATGTTTACAAATCCATATATTCATACCTACATGTATGGCATGATGCTAAGTCATGGTGAGACAAAGTGGAATGGCTACACTCTTGACGTGCTAAAATTAGGTTTTATGTAAAATAAGTATTTGCTTCATGTAGGGCATGCTGGAATTAAGATTTATTTTCATCCTGCCTCGTGTTACTGCTTGGTGTGATTGGGCAAAGCCCAGGGCACACAAATATAGTTTCCATTCATAACATCCACATGGATCCATGACCCAGCTAGCAAGCTGAACTGCCTTGCAATCTTTTTTGCTCTGCAGAAAGCTTAATAACCATACCAGTCTTGGAGCAAAAAGGGACCCAGTGTATTTGCTCTGCAAGAAGAGCTCTTGAACTGAGTTGTAGGAGGCAGGGAAAGCATCACAGCAACTCCCCAGCACCATGTGGACTCAGTTCCACGAGTCTGTGGGACTAACAGTGCATGCCAGGGCAGTAAATGTTAGTGGAGTGTCTGCATAAACTGCAGGACAACCCCAGAAAAAAAAATTAGTGAGTTTATTTATTATTACTATTATTACTATTATTATTATTATTATTATTATTATTATTATTATTATCGTTATCGTTATCGTTATTATTATCGTTATTATTGTTATTATTGTTATTATTTTATTTATTTTCTTTAAAACATTAGTGATTTTATTTAGTCCAACTCTTTAACCAAAGGGCTTTGGCAAAGACTGCTTGTGGAGCAGGGCTCCACCCTAGGGAGAAAAGGGATGAAGGGATCTCCAGCCTCTTCCATGGGAGTACTTTTCATTGGCCATTCATTCAGTACTTTTCATTGGCCACTGTGGTGGTTTGTAAAGGTTTACAGACTATTTTAATAATAATAAACTAAGTTGTTTTTCATATTTTTTGTATGTTTTCAGTGTTAAAAAATTAAAAAAAGTAGGGAGGGGGAAGGAAGAAAAAGTGGCCTGAAGTTTTATTCTAAAATTTTTTTTCCTTATAGTTTCTAACAATAATCTTTCTCCTTATGCCATTTAAAATTAAGCCTGTTTAACCTTCCTCCCAATCCTATCTCACAAAAATTTCAAATCAATACACCGAAGCCACTGCAGCCACTTTTCCAAGGAGATGCCAGGATGCAGCACCAGAGAGGGGCCCATAAATAACATCAATGTGCCACACACTGGCCCTTTTACGAGCCCCACCTTTTCTGATTCACTCACATGCAAGACATTTTACAGGACAGCCCAATTAAGTGTGACAGACAACGATGAATTCCCGGTGATGACTCACAACCATTTTGTTTTAAACCAAATAAAAGGGTGCAGAAGACCAGTGGTGTGATTTCTATATTCCAGAGAAGCAGCACAGATATAAAACAGAAGACCCAGGGCATCTCTCAGCCTCTGACAAGTCACAGCTGCCCTGGGAAATTCTCTTCCACTCTAGACCCACTTCCATTTTCTCTCCCAAACAAACAAAATCTCCCAGAAAAACAAACAAAACTCCCAAACAAACAGCCCTGATAGTCCTCATTCCAGAGCCAGATGATTTTCCCAGCTTGATGGCATCTTCCTTAAGCTCTCCCTGCACAACTCTCTTTGGGCTCTCTTTGGTTGGAGCCCAGAACTGGATTCAGGCCCAAATACCCATTTTCAGATTTTTGATATTGTATGATTTAACAACACCGAGGAAGGCAGGGGCCTCATAAAATCCCATTCAGCCACTTGAAAACGCAATTTCCCCACAATTTTTCAAACAGAGGAAGTTTTGCTCAGCTGTGGTTTGATGTTGGGTTGACACCTGAACCCAGGTGGCTGGAAGGTTAATGAAGAACAGTGAGTCCCACCAGTCACCTAAACCATCCAAGCTCTGAGATTGCTTGACTTCAGGTGTATAAATTCCCCCCAAATCCACATTAAGGCTGTCAGTTCTCCCCTCCCATTCAGCATTTTCTCCTTTTATGTCTGCAGCATTTTCCTCCACTCTTTATTCCCTTCTCCCTGCATGGTTTTATTTTGCCTGTGCCAAGGAAATGGAGCATAATGCAACTGTTCTTTTTGCAATTATAAATTTCCTGTACTCCCCCTGCTAGACTTGGGTGTGAAGAAGGAGTTCAAAGCAATGCTGGTCTCGTGAAATTCCCATGAATTTGACCCAAAATCCGTGTGGGACTGCAAGGACAGAATTAATGGTGCCCCACCATGACCTCCACCCTGAGCACTGCCCCAGGTCTGAGGGCACACAGAGGTGAAAAACTCTGCTGGTTATCACTTTGGGTGAGCTGCAGAAAAAGTGGGAAGATCAGAAAAGCCAGGGAATCAAAGGAGATTGATTTCTGCCAGGGAAATAAGAACTGAACAAAGCAGGGATTACACTGCTGTACCTTGCAGAGGGATGGGGAGGAGTGGAAGGAAGAGGCTCCCATTCCCAGGGAAGTTTGCTGCTGTGCTGCTCACTGAAAACCAGCAGTGATACTCCCAGAATTTAAGATACATAAGGGGAACTCAAACAAGAGCCAACAAGGAGCTGGATATTCTGCAGAGTGATTAAAAGAAAGCTTTAAAACAGGAGCCTGTAGCTCCACAGGTACATTAATTAAGTGGAAGCTAGCCAGGAAAAGGATGTGGAGCAGCAGCATGAACGTCAGTAGAGCATCCCTGGTGAGCTCTGCCAGGACACTGAGGGCAAGGGGAGGTGCTGCTCAGCACAGCCACCATGCAGCAGGATCTCCTGGAAAAAACAGGACCTTGTTCACAGAGGCAAATTCAGCAGCAGCCTAAAACCCAGTTTTTGAAGAGAACCACAAGGTTACAACCTGCAGCAGGGAGCACTTGCTCGGACACAGAGCTGTAATTCCAACAAGAGGCTGGCAAAGGCCAGAGGCTTCAGATGTGCTGCTGGCACTCTAACAGGAATTCCCTTTGCTTCTGAGGTGCAGGCATGCAAGTCCACAAGGGTCAGCCCAGGCTGTCCCACCTTTAATAACTCAAGAACTGAGGACCTCTAATAATGAAGTTGATTTCAGGCTCTGCTTGAACCTCGCTGTGTAAATGATGGGCAAGGGCAAGGCGTGGCTATAAAAAAGGAACCTGCACTGCCTGGCTCTGCTGCTGCTGCAGAAATGAGCCCACAGGGAACAGAAGAGTCATCCCAGGGCAGCAGCAGAGGCAGCTGGAGCTCTCTGCTAATTGCTGAGGACAGCCAGGGACCTGCCATTTGCTGTGTGTGTGTGTGGGCAGGGTGAGGGCACGCTCACACTCTGCCTGCTTTGCAAACAGCACAGGGGAAAAGTTCAGCTGGAATGCCTGAGCTGGAAAAAAAGCAGCTACACATGAGGATTAGTTAACACAGCTTTCTTCTTAGCTGCAGCTTCAAGTGAGGCACCAGAGAAGCAGCACAGAAAGCAGGCAGGGCTCTGAGCCATTTAATGGTGCTGGCCCAAAAGCAGCCTGGAACAGAGAGCAAGGTCAGAGTGCCCCCAGCACACACAGCCCCTGGAATGGCTCCCAGCAGGCTGGGAACACCAGAGTGTGCCTGGAAACACACACATCCCCACCCACCAGTGCAGCAGTGGGACGTGGAGATGCTTCCATCACTTGGGAGACCAGAGTGCTCCTCTGACCCTTCCAGCCCTGAGAGCTCTGGATGCCTGCAGGGTGCCCATCTGTGCTATAAATACATATTCTGGGATTGGCTTTTTGCAAATATTAGGGTGGATGCTGTATGTGTGGTGTTGAAATGGTTTTTAAGATGTAGTTTTTCTTTAGTAACATAGGCTGATGAAGTGTGTTTGTAGAAAATGAACTCCCTGCTTGGTTGGGTAACACCCAGTGAAGACACCTGCACTGATACACCAGCTACCAGCACTGACCCTCTGCAGAAACTGAAGACCACAGCCCAAACTAAGACTGATAAAAAAAATTAAATCAAAACAACAGTCAAGAGACATGCATGATCTTAAATGGCAGACTTAAGGACATCTAAAACAGTTCCTAGAATATGGAAAATAGTTTGTAGAAAAGATTGAATAAGCATGACAGGTCTGTGAATATGCAATGAGCTGATAAATTTAAGGGGTGTCCCCAAAACAGCAGGTGTGCTCTTGGCTGAATGCCAATCACCCAGCCATTATAACCTTTTATTTTGTCTCTTACTGTCTTTTATTCAACTTTTTAAAACCCACCAGGAAAGTGAACCTCGTTTTCCACATGTTTGTTCACTCCAGCCTCACAACCTGAGGAACCCACTTGAGGAGCCCAGGAAAGCTGAGGAGTTGGTGCAAGGACCTGGATTCACTCCCAGATGCTTCCCCTGGGAGAAGGACAGGGTGTGATGGGCTCCTGCAGACCAACAAAGACCTGCTCATGTATCCCAAGCACCAAATCCACATTCAGAGCAGGCTCTCTGTGGATGCTCTGCACAGCTGGACTCTCCTGGGTTTGTCTGCAGAGCTGTCACAGCCTGAGCCTCTGCTCTGCAGCCAGATTTCTGTATTCTGTGCTGATTTCCCAAGGGTCTCTATTTGGGCTTATCATCCCCACAGGGATCAATAGGACTGCAGCTGCTGTCCTAGCATCTGCAGCCAGCTCTGCTGCCTACAGCATCCAGAGCCAGGATCAAGTCAGAGGAATGGAATTACAACAGCCAGGGCAATGGGCAGGTGGCTGAGGCACCTCCTCTGCCCCAGCTCCACATTTTGGGACATGCCTGGGAAGGAATCCTCCTGCAGAGAAGCCTGGTGGCTGCAGAGCCAAGCACTGCCCACTAGCAGAGCCTTTCCAATCTCCCTGAGTGCTGCTGGCCTCTGCCAGCCCCTTCTTGGAATTACAATTCCATGGAATTACAGGCCCAGTGTGAGGCTGAACAGCCACAGCAGAGGACACCATAAGGTGATGTGCACCCATAACTCTGGGTTAAAATCCTGATTAGCACCAGCTGCATTCCTTTTTGTGGTGATCCTCAGATCCACAGATGAGGCAAAGTGCCTGTTCTGCCACCACCTTCTAAATATCTGTGTGAATATCTCCACTCCTTGCTCCCTGGTCACTCCAGGCACTGCCCAACTCAATCCTGAATAGCAGCAGCAAATCTTTGTGAGCAGAGCTGTGTAATGATGCCATGCCAGCCCCTTCAGTCTGGAGGAGCAGGAAAGGCCCCTTGTCCCTGTGCCCCTGGAGCCAGGCACATTTCCCTGCTGCCACACTCCTTCAGCTCTAATAACACCCTAGTGGAAAAATTATGGATGCACTTTGCCAGGTGCCTGTGTTTGCAGTGATGGATTCTGCATCTGGTTATTAACCTCTTGCAAAAGCTGGGTGTTATCTGGCATGGAAGTAATATTAAGTTAAATAGTTGTTGATAACTTATCTCCCATTATCCACGGCTCCCTTCAAGGCCAATATTTACTCACATCCCAGAAGCACTGCTGCACTCCCAGTGGCACTGTTTGTGGAGTCAAATGAGAGCAATTTTTTTAATTTCCTCAGAGGACCACGTTACCCAAGTGCCTCCTAATCCTGAATGTGTGACACAAGGAAGGGATGCAGGGGAAAGTTAAACTGGGGGAGGAAACCCAGCTTGGGGAGCATCTCCTGCAGCCACAAAGGTGCTGACCCAAATTCCCCACTGCATCCTGCACCAACCACCTGCCATGCTGCTGGTTCTCCTCCTGAAAAAAACAATTTTCTGGGCTTCCACTGTCAGGAGTGTGCCAGTGGTTTGCTTCATGGTATTTTCCCAGGGAGTCCATTCTCTTCTTTATTACTTTTGCTGATGCTATAACAGCATGGCCAAGCCTTAGGCAGACTCAGACCCTGCTGTGCTGGACGTGGCAGAAGCAGTGATCAGAGAACAGAATTTGCATCCAAAAAAAAATCAAAAAAAAAATCTCTCTGCAGTGTAGCTTCTCCCACTGCTATCAAAAGGACTGGGATGGAGACTGGGCATTCTGGGATGAGTTCCCAGGCGTTTCCCACCCACACAGGCACTGCCAGGCACACAGCAGAGCTCCTGCTGGCCCTGCCTCAAGTTTTCAGGGCTCCACTCACGACCTCTCCTCTCCTCCCCACCACCACACTGCAGTGAGAAACCAGACTGTGGTGACCACTGGGCTGTTTTATGATGCCAGCAGAGCTGAACCCCCAGTCTGAGAGCCCTAGGAATGGCCAAGGACTGGCAAGGGACTGTGGTTAATGCTAAGTCTAAGCTGCAAGTGGCAGGTACATTTTAAGTGTGTCCCCTGACTCAGTACCCAGCTGTGGTGAGTTTATAGCCTTTGATATTGTTACATGAATCACAAGGAATCTCCCAGTTCAGAAATACAGCATCAAGCTCCCCAGGGCTGGTTTCAGTAGTTTTATTCCCAGGTAATAGCCCTCTCCCTCATTTATAGCTATGTCTAGACACACAGCGAGGAAGGTGCTATAAAGGCTTGATGGAAAAACCCTGTCTCACTCCTAATCCCTGCATTTCACATCCCCATGTGCAGGGAGCACATGGCTGTAAAGGCTGTGCCACCAGCCCTGTGTGACAGCAGGACACAGGGGACACAGCTGGCCCAGCACAGAGGTGTTTGCTCACACCCCACAGCAGCTGTTTGTCGAGAAAACACCCAAGTGAGAAGGAAAGAAGGAACAGAGGCCTCAGATCCCCTTGGGAAGATGCAGCAGGAGCAGCTCTCAGCTCTCAGCATCTCTCAGCACTGCCCTTCCAAGCACCAGCGTGAGGAGGAAGAGCCCAAATACATAAACAAGAGGAAAGAGAGGATGTGTTTATTCCTTTTTTGGAAGGCTGATTCAATACTAATCAAAACCAAGAAAATTAACATAATGGGATGGAAATCCTACAATGATCAAGGCCTCTATGGATGTCAAAAAATCATTCACTAAGTTTAAATACTGTGTTCAATGCACCCAGTGGCACTGCTCCAGCTATACCTTGTGCAGAGGGAGGCTGGCTGGCTATCCTACATCTCCCCAGGGCTCTGGAAATAACTGAGCAGGGTGGGAGAACAGAGTGAACACATGCTGGAGCCTGGGCACACCACAGGCAAGGAGAATGAAACCACAGCCCCCTGGAAGGTGATGGTGGTGCTGACCAGGACCAAGTACAGGGGGCTTGGGAAGGGCTGATCAGCAACATCCCACCTGGGCTGTGGAATCACAGAGTCATTTAGACTGAAAAAAAAAAGCTGCCAAGATTGTGGAGTCCAACCACTGACCAGCACTGCCGAATTCACTGCTAAATGACACCCCAAAGTGGCACATCTGCACATCTTTTAAATCTCTCCAGGGATGGTGACGCAACCACTCCCCTGGGCAGCATGTTCCAGGGCTTGACAACCCTTTCCATGAAGAAGCTTTCCCTAATATCCACCCCAAACCTCCCCTGGTGAACCTTGAGGCCATCTCCTCTTGCCCTGTTGCTGATTGCCTGGAAGAACTGGGTAACTCCCACCTTCTTCCAGCTTCTTTTCAGGTGTTTGTGGAGAGCTGTAGGGTCCCCCCTGAGCCTCCTTGTCTCCAGCCTGAGCCCCTCAGCTCCCTCAGCCACTCCTCATCAGATTTGTGCTCCGGATCCTTCACCACATTTGCTGCCCAAAAATGAGCTCAGACAAAGCAGAGGGGCAGCCAAGGACTGATGGTGAGTGAGCCTGTGACCCACCTGCCAGCAAAGGGGGTGGTGCCAGGTGTTGTGGACTATTTTTCAGGCTCTTGTGTGTATTAATGCACTGCACAGCCCTTGGAGCCTTTGAGATAAAAGGTATTTTCACCAGCGTTTCAGTGGCTTGTTTCCTATTATAGGTCTGGTTTTGACACTCCCCCACCCTCTTATCTAACTTTCTCTACAAAGCTCTTCTCACTTTTTCATCTCTCTTCTGTGGTCCCTAGCCAGGGAAAAAACAAAACAACAAAAACAATGCCAACATATTCATTTCCTTTTCAGAGTCAGACACGGTGATCTAGAGACTTTCATAAAGGTGATTCTATAACAAAGAAATGTGCATACTTTGCTGGAAACTCCTTCAAAAAGGCTTGGCACTTAAGGAAAAAAAAAGGCCTTTGTTTTTTCCCTTTTTGTTTCTAACGAGCCTAGTGAATGTTTTAATTAAGTTGGATAGAAATTTTCACAGTGACTTGATGTGAAAATGCGAGCCTTTAAGAGTCGCCTTTGATGCCTGAGTTATGTTTTAAACACTTGATGAGTCCTGCAGAGCTGCTAATCCTTTTAGCACAGCTAATAGCTGTTGCTGGAGTGCTCCTGAAATCCTGTTTTGTTTCCCTCTTCCGGGCTGGAGGCTCCTCCAGAATGGCAGCAATCCACTCTGGAGCTGTGTGCCAGACCCAGGAGCCCCCACACCCCTGAGGACCCCAGGGCTGGTGGATCTCTGATGGGAGTTCTCCCACATACATTACAGGGAGATGCTGGACAGCTCCAGGATTCCCCTACACATCCTCAGAGCTGTGCCAGGGGGATGTCAGAGGAACTTCTGAGCTCCCATCACCCTTCTGGATGGGTCTGGAATTCCATCAGGAATGGTCCCCGAGCCTGCACTCAGCACTGGAGCACACACCACAGTCTGTCTGTGCCATCCTCTGCTGGGTTCAGCGTTGCCTCCTTAAAGTAAGACTTTTCATTATCAAATATTTTGAGTTCAGCTCTCTCCAGACTTGGCAAGCCACCCCACACCTTGTAAACAGGCTCTCCTCTGCTCTCTAGCTCTGGATTTGCTTGAAGGATAGGCAGCAAACTGACTTTGGGGAAATGCAAATGCCTTCCACAAAGGATGCTGCAGGGAGAGATGAAAGCCAACTCCATTTGCATTAGTTCTGTAACTGGATGTTTTCCCTCTCCCGTTTAGACTGTAGTTCACACACACACACACATTTTTGCCACAGAGCTGCCTGCTGTCAGCTGCTCCTCCCGGAGGCTTGAAGAAATCCCCATTTACACACAAAGCTGCTTGTCAGGGCATTGCACAGGCACGAGGAGCTGGGATTCAGCAGAGCCCTGCCGTGGCCTTTTGGGCAAGTGCCACCTTGCTCTGTGTCCCTGCAGCAGCACCAGCAGGACCCTCCTGCCTCCACCCCTGGGCAGCACTGCTGTCAAAATAACCCCAGGAAAACCAAGCTGCTGAGCTCCCAGCCACTGCACAGGCTGTGCTTTTAGGTGTCCCACAGCAAAAGAGAACCTCTCCATTTGTCAGAGCAGGGCAGCAGGCACAGGAAAGCTCTCTCTGGATCCATGAGCTAATGAGCAGCAGGAGCAGGGCTGTCTCACAGGTCACTCCTGGGCATGGATGTTCACCCTGCTGCTGCTGCTGCCTCTCCACAGCAAGGCTTTGCTCTGAGGAGCTCCTTGGAGGGCTCAGCAAGGCACCCAAAACCCCGTGAGGACACGGGCAAGCAGAACTGGGGACTCAGACTGGAGCTCCAGCTGTGCCAAGCACGCTCAGGGCATTGCTCAGACCCTCCTCCTCAATTTGCACGGCTTTTTGTACACATTTCCCCTATTGTTTTTTTTAAAGGGAGCAGGGGGATGCCTCTCTGGCAGCAAGCAGAGCAGTTTAAGAGCAGTTATGCTCAGGCAGCCTCTGAAGCCACGAAGGTAAAGGGGATGGGGCTGGAGATCCCAGCACTGCACACATCCTGACCAGAGGCATTTCTGGCTTAAACAGGCAGCCAAGCATCTGCTTTCATTCTGACAGCAAGAGCTTTGCATCGGGAAACAGATAAAAACCCAGGGAAACCGATAAAAACCCAGATTCTATTCAGCCCCCTCTACTACTGCCGGTTGCGGCAAAACCCGTGGAGAGCCCTAAAATCGCAGAATCTGTGCTTCTTCTTTCACCTTATGTCAGAGACGCTCGGGAGAAGGGGATTTCTGGAGGAGGAGGAGGATCACAGCCCTGAACTGACACCCGTTCTTGGCGGCACACAGCCGGGCTTCCCCCGGGTGCCCCGGGCAGGCATCCCGCAGCCCCACTGAGCATCCGGAGGGACACAGCGAGCCTGGAGCAGCGCAGGGGATCCTGCGGGCACCCTGAAGGGGTCTGCACCCAGATTCCCGGCACAAACCACCACGGGACGCCTAAATCCTCATGCCAGGCTGCACAAGGAGAAGTGTCCAGAGGGAGGACACAGAGCTGAGTGTGCCCAGAGCAGGAGCAGAGGAGCGATGCTGGGCTGAGCGCACCTTCCCTTCCCTTTCGCAGGGCACAGATCGATACCCCACGCCCAGGGGAAGCCACAGCTCAGCCGCACAGCCTGAGAAAGGGGGGAAAGGCTGCACACAGGAGTATCCCACACAGGAGAGCGCCCCGGGGAAACGCGCACATCATGCACCCACATCCCTTGGGGCGCACCAGCTCTGCCGGGGCCGGAAAGTCCCATTCACAACACGTTCAGCACTCCCAGGGAAGCCTGACCCTCTCCCTCCTCATATCCCCGGCTCTCCCACGGGCCGTGTCCCCTCTCCCACGCTCGCTCTCTGAGGCCGACAGCGAAGGGATCGCGTTCCCAAGGCAGAAACGGGATCATCCCGAGCATCCCGACACGCAGCCCTGCCCCACAGCTGGAAGGAGCCCGCGTTCCCAAGGCAGAAACGGGAGCATCCCGAGCATCCCGACACGCAGCCCTGCCCCACGGCTGGAAGGAGCCCGCGTTCCCGTGGAGAACCGAGCTCCGGAGCGCTGCTCAGCCTCCAGCCAAGGCCTAGCGGGGAGCATCCCCGGCAGCGGGACGAGACACCCGCGCCCCGAGCAGCAGCAGCGTGTCCTCCGGGGATGCCACCCCAGGCCAAGTTTGGTGCAAGAGCAGCAGAACCTTCCCCCGCAGCAGCCCGAGCAGCGCGCTCCGCTCGCGGCCGGCGGGACCCCGGAACGCGGCGCTGTGCGGGGGCTGCGGAGCGGAGGGGAGCGGGGCGCAGCCCCAGCCCCGCAGGGACCGCACCGGGCCGAACTTGCGAGCCGACGCCGCCTTACCTGCCGGGCCGCTCCGCAGGCTGCAGTCCGCGGTAAATCCCAGCGGGCCGGCCGCGGAGCCGGGCGGGAGGCGGGTGGGCGCACCCCCCGTGCCCGGGGCCCAGGAGCCCCGGCCGGCCGGCGCTCAGCCCCGCCGCCCCGCCCCGCCGGGCCGCATCGCCGCCGCTGCCGTCGGGGGCTGCGGCCGCCCCGCCGCCGCTCGCCGGCCCCGCGGCCCCGCGCCGCTCCGCCGTCCGCGGCAGGCGCGCAGGGGGCGGGCGGGGGGCGGCGCGGAGAGCGGCCGTGCCCACCGCCCACCGCCCGCCGCCCGCCGCCGCGGGAGGGGCCCCGCGCCCCATCGCCGCGCCGTCCTCCGCCGGCAGTTCTGCCCCCCGGCACCGCCATCCCCGCTATCCATCCCCCGAGATCCCGGCCTTGTGTGGCTGGGGCAGGCACTTGTCCAAATCCATCCCTGGGAGCGAAGAGGGCATCACAATCCAATCTTCGCCTCCTTCCTCTCCCTCCTGCATCCCGGAGCCCCGCAGTCCTCAGCGCCACTGACTCCCTGTCCCTGCCCTGGGGACACTGGGCTGTCCTGGCTGTGCCCCGGGTGTGGCTCCGCAGCTCCAAGGGGACATGGGGAAGGGACACACACACCACCATGTGCCCATTTCTGCAGTGCCCCTCCCGCCACGGCTGTGACCTTCCTACCTCCATCCCGGGCAGGATGGATGGATGGATGGGTGGATGGATGGATGGATGGATGGATGGATGGATGGATGGATGGATGCTCTGCTGGTAACCCTGCTGCAGCAGCTCCAAGCCCAGCTGGTTCCCCACTGGAGACCCCTGCCATAGGTGGGCTTTGCCTGTGGGTGATGGGGATGGGAGCTGATGCTGCAGGAAATCACTCCACAGACTTTGGATTTTGACAGCAGCAGCTGAAGAGCCCTGTCCTAGATGCCTAGCCTCAGTCTGAGGGTTTTCCTGAGGTGCAGAACCGGTGATCCAGGTGAAGTGACCCCTTGGTTGACTGACCTCATCACCGAGGATGTGCAGCACTGAAAATCGGGGAGCAGAGGGGCACCAGGCTCACAGCCTCTCACCTTCATTTCACCTTCACACCCTGCAAAGGGAAGAGCTGTCCCTTCGTGGCAGGAGTGGGGGATCCTTCTGGGATGCAGAATTGTCTGGCCCAGGGGCTCCCACTCCTCCCAAGCTGCATCTGCCCCTGTCACAGCTGACTGCCTGATGTGGCTGCAGTTCTAGGATGCATTGGGATGCACTGGGATGCACTGGGATGCTAACTGCGGGAGAGTTAGCAAACCCAGAGAAAACCAGGCACTCCTGGACATAAAGCCTGGAGGCTGCTCTGCACCAGGTCACCAGGCAGAAGCTGGGTGTCTTCACAGCCTCTTGGCTGTAGCCAAAGCTGCCCCATCTGAAAGAGCTGTGTGGAGTTGTGGATGGGACTTTGTGAGAAGGGAGCCCTCAAAGGCAGCAGGATGAAAGCAGATTAAGGTTTCGAGTGTACTTGGATGAATATGAGCTTAATCCACTAACCAGATCAATCAAAGCTGCAAGTGATGCTTTCCCCTGGAGTGCCTTGCTGTTCCTGTGCCTGTTCTCTGCAGGAAGAGAAGCTCTGCCTGGCATGGACAGCAGCTGCCCTCCTACATCTGGACTCCCTTTATCTGTGCAAGCCAGCCACAACCCTAATTTCCAACCATATCAACAAGCAGTACTGTAGATTGCCATGAGGAACCTGTGTCCATGCCAAGTGCAGCAGGCTGGCCTCACTTCTGAGCTGGTGGCTGGCATAGGAAGTCTTGCAAAGCAGGGCAATTTGGAGATATCTCTGTGCAGTTCTGGTCACTTATCACGCTTATGCTGAATTATGGTTCACTTATACTAACTCTAATGGTGTTACTCCAGCGAGGCAAAGCCAGCTCTTATGCTAATTTGACTATTTGTTAGTCTCATAACACTTACTTACATTTACTGTGCAGCTTAATATTGTCAACATGCCTTAATTTTGGTGAGAGAGTGCTTTTATGGGGAATTATAACAGCAGAGGTTAAATTGCACAAATGCAACTTCCCAATAACAACTGTGGAGTTTATGGCTGAAGAGATTTGTACGTCATCACTCCTGACCTTATGCACACCACTGGTTACTTCTGCACCAGGTCCTGTGTTTGATTTGGCCATGGCTACTAATTTATTCATCAAAGGGTGTTTCCAGATCACCTGTGAGCCCTGCAGAGCCTCCTGAGCCCGTGTCTCTCCGTGCCCTGTGCCCACAGTTCACGCTGCCTCACCTCCCAGGAGTGCTGAGTGACAGGAGACTTCACAGAGCAGGCAGCACACAGGACATGAGCTCAGAGAGTTTAACTGTGAGTCACAGCACGGGGTCCTTTGGGCCAGTGCACAGCAAGGTTTATGGATCTTAAGGGTCCCTGTTTGGAAATACACATTAGCTGGTTGTCCGTGTCATAAATCTCCCCACTTATCCCGCCTGGTGAATAATTGGAGAGAGGTTTGTGGCTAATTGATTTGCTGATCAGTGGAAAGAAATCATGAATAATTTATTTGATGAATATTCCTCAACCAACCGTAAAGCTGGTCAGTTACTGAGAATAATTAGTTGCAAACACTCAATTTTTCAGCCAATGGCTTTGTTCCTTTGCAGGAGCGCTTCACACTTCTCACCCTCCAGAGCATCCCCACGGATTTCCCCCGGGCTCTGTGCAGACAGAGGCTGTTCTTCAGAGCAGCCTGAGGAATTCCCCATGGCTGTTCTGTCCATCCACTCCACGCTGCAAATCTCCCTTTTCCTCCCCGTGTCTCCACAGATCCTCCAGGCTGCACACAACTTCCCACATGGAGCAGTCTTGCCCGTGGGATGGGAGGATGCAGATGCAAATGTGTGTGACACCATCAGCTCCTGGTGCTTTCTGCGTGGCAGACTCCCACACAAGGCATCCATTGTGAAAAATGAGGCTCACTTTCCTGGTAAATTTTAAAAGGTTTAATAAAAAAAGACAATAGGAGACAAAGACAATAAAGCAAAGGTTAATATGGCCAGTTAATTCAGCCAAGAGCACTCCCTAACTCAGAAAACACTTGTTTAAATGCATCAACGTGTTGTATACTCATAGACTTACATGCATAATTCAAAAACATTCCTTTTGATGTCCCCCGACCTGTAAATCAACATTTTTTTATTTCTCTTGTGGCTCCATCTTCTCAAGCACTCCATGATCAATAAATTCCTTCCCTGGAGTTCTGGTGTCCATCACCACCACCTTCATCCAGATAGGATAATCCAAGAATGTGGAGAATTTCCTGATTATCTTTTTACCATTCTCTGAGTTAGTTACACAAACAAAAGCTTTTTACGTCACCATGTTGCAGTCCAAGAAAATATATGTATTTATCACACTACTATTCCTAAGTTTTGTTAATAGCAGGACTAAAAGAAACTACATTCATACAGCAGAGTTCCCCAACATTACACATATAGCATTCATGTTAATATTTGCAGAAAGCCAATAATATAATATTTACTTATAACACCATGAAGCTTTTGGGGCAGAGGTGCTGTCTCTGCCACAGCTGGGCCAGCAAAGAGATGGAGCAAAGGGCTGGGACAAGCACAACAGAGGAGGAACATCCTACACCACCCTAATTTCTTTTTACCAAGCCCTAATTCCTTTTTCTAAGCATAAACCCTTAAGCAGGCCACATAAGCGTGTCATTTTTCCTGTATCTCCTGGTCCTCCCCTTGCAGGCATCCTTGCAGCACCTGGCACAGCAATCAGGCAAGACCTGCGTGGCTGCCTCTCCTGGGGTCTAAAAAAAAAAAAAAAAGAATAAAAGGAGGTTAAAAGAGACTCTTTGGTTTCTCTAAAATTGCTGTTTATTTGCCGGTTTTTGCATGTTAAGATTTCTGAGAAAACGAACAATCTCCAGGGGCTTCTTGCTGTTATTTGCCTCCTGGCAGAAATCCCATCAGCTCCTGCCGCGGTTCTCAGATCTGGCGGGGGCAGCTCCCCTCGCTCCTCTTTTCTCCCCCCCAGGCAACACCCAGGCACCCTCCCCACCGAACGAACATCACCCTTCCTCTGCAGCACCGTCTCGGAGCGGCTTTTTTTGGCTCGCACTTGCAAATTTGTTCCCTGCCGTGCCGGGGATTCCGAGCAGCAGGAGTCAGGATCTGCCTGGAGTGTGTGCGATCCTGCGCTTGTTCGGGAAGGAGAATCTCCTCTCCGGTGGAAGAGGAGCCGGGGGAGATGCAGAAACCCCCACAGAAGTCCTGCCGTGTTTAATTTTAATGGGAACAGGATATTTGCGGGGACATGAGCTGTCCCTGATGGGAGGGGAGCGCTCCCTCGCTGCGGGAACCCCCTGAGTTTGGGGCCAGCGAAGCCCTGTGGGTTTGGGGCAGCGATTTTTGTGGCAGCCTGGAGCAGGGCTGGTGGATGCCCTGGAGGCTGAGCTGGCTCTGCCCTGGGCTCGGCAGGAAGCTCCCAGCCCGGCACCGAGGGGCTAATTCCATTAGGCAATGCTTGTAGCCAGACTCAGGGCTTTAATTACGTCTTTCCTCTCCTCGCTGGCTCTCAGCAAAGCCACGTCTGCTCAGCCCTGTGAGGAATCGGGATTGCTGCACAGCGGGGAGGTGGGGATGGAGGATGCTCATCCCAGGGTTTGCATCTCAACCCCTGCTCCAAGGATGCTCGCCCCGCTCTCTGGGCGCTGCTGCCGGGCTAGGAACTCCTGCTGGCCAGGAGAGAGGGGATGTGGCAGCCCTGTGGCCCCGGGAGCATGTGTGTCCCTGCCCTGCTGCTGTGGGATGCAGGATGCAGCCCGGGATGCATCCCGCCCACAGCCGGTACCAGGGCACCTTCTCTTCTGTCCTGCTCCTTCCTGCTCCTTCCTTCTCCTTGCTTCTCTTCCTTCTCTTTCCTTCTCCTTGCTTCTCTTCCTTCTCTCTCCTTCTCCTTCCTTCTTCCTTCTCCTTCCTTCTCCTTCCTTCTCCTTTCTCCTTCCTTCTCTTTCCTTCTCCTTTCTCCTTCCTTCTCTTTCCTTCTCCTTCCTTCTCCTTCCTTTTCCTTTCTTCTCTTTCCTTCTCCTTGCTTCTCCTTCCTTTTCTTTCCTTCTCCTTCCTTCTCCTTCCCTCTCTGGGGGCTGTTCTCCCCCTTGTTGCTCCCACGGAGGTCAGCCCTGGCTGCTGGGGCTGCTCCAGCACCTGGATTTACAGTGGTGCTTTCATCTATTCCTCCCTTCCCCTCTCAGCAGGTGCTCCGTGTAAATCAGCACTGCAGATGAGCCGAGTCCTTCTGCACCAGCTGGGACTTCTGGCCCTGGAAGACTTCTCTGTGCCTCCAGTAAATATATTGAGACATCCATCCAGAGCTGGCTGAATAGCCCACAGCCCCAGAGAGGATCCTGGGCAGGCCAGGATGGTCCCCAGAGGATGGAGAGGAGCTGTGCAGTGTGTGCATCCTTCCTGGGGATAAAGGCTCTCAGAGATGTCCTGAATGCCCACCCTGCCAGCCAGGATGGTCCCAGAGGATGGAGAGGAGCTGTGCAGTGTGTGTGCATCCTTCCTGGGGATAAAGGCTCTCAGAGATGTCCTGAATGCCCACCCTGCCAGCCAGGGCGATCCCCAGAGGATGGAGAGGAGCTCTCTAGTGTGTGTGCATCCTTCCTGAGGGATAAAGGCTCTCAGAGATGTCCTGAATGCCCACCCCGCCTCGCCGCCTTTGTCTTTGCAGCGCTTTGGAGAGAGCTTGCCTGCGAGCAAAGCACTGATGCGTGGGCATTTTTCACCTTCAGCTTTGCCGTTCAGCGTGTTTAGGTGGAGGATGGGCTTAATGGTCCAGGCTTAGCAGAAGGAAAGGGGAAAGTTTGCTCAAGACAACCTAATTGATCTTAATGAGACAGGAAGGGCTTTGTGCTGCAAACGCCAGTGTTTGTTTTGCGAGTTTAATGCGTTTTCTGGCTGGGTTTGATTACTCTGGGGAAGTCCTCTGGCCTAATAAACGGAGCCACAGGGAATTAGAACTGATAATTTCAGTTGCTGCTCTCAGCCCAAAACAGCTCAGCCTTCCAGGGGGGGAAACAGAGTTGGGCAGAGGGTAATTGCAGTGGATTCAATTAGCTCCCGATTATCAGCCAGCTTTGGCTCTGGTGAGAGGGCAGCAGCCAGGGCTGGGTGCCCAGGGACAGGGCACATCCAGTGGGGTGACACTGAGCCCAAGAGAGAGATCAAAGAGCCAGGAAACTGCGGGAAGCTTTGTGGATTTTACGTCCAGCTGATAATGATGAAAATGGTTGTTGTCAGAGGGAATAATTCTTTTTCAAACCCTGGGCATTTGGATCGTGACTTTCCTAGAAAATGATGCCATTTCTGCTTTCCTCTATGCTGAAAAATGGAGCCACAATGTGGTTTTGTGCTTTTTATTGGTATCTCCTTAAGTGGAAGGGGAAGAAATTCGAATCTCACAGCTGCTGCTGAAAAGGTGGTTGGTTCTCTGGAGAGCAATGTTTCCACTGAGAGATTTCTTCCTGCCTGTGAGCAGCTGCCTCTCCCCATGGGTTTCCTGGGGGGGAAAACCGTGTCCAAACCTGTCCCAAGCCAGAACTGGGACAAGGAGGTGCTGTGTCCATGCCAGTGATGCACCTCGGCTTGACTGGGGAAACAAGGGCAAGAAGAGGGGGAGTCAAAGCACAGCGAGGAGGGGTTGGCAAGGCAAAGCAAGGAAGGCAAGGCAGGAATTGATAAGGCAAGGGAATGGGGGGATAGGCAAGGAATGGTGCAGGGGAAGCCACACAGCTCCCACAGCATCCCTCCAGCCACTGGGGTCAAGTGATGCCTTCTTATGGCAAGGGAAGGAGTTGGTGGAAATGGAGCAGCTTCTTAGTGCTTCCCTTCTACACAGGCAGAACATGGAGAAAAAAAGTCACTGCAAGCTCTCCTTGCTTCCAGCAGTAGGAGGGAAAAGGGAATGCTTGTGTTGGTTCGTTCGGTGCTTGCTTCCTTCCTTCCTTCCTTCCTTCCTTCCTTCCTTCCTTCCTTCCTGGATGCTCTGAGTCCCAGGGAATGCCATGGGAAGAGCAGGGAGGGAGAGCAGGGCTGTTTATAGCAGCCAGAGCAGTCCTGGGAGCTGGTGTGCTGCTTTCTTGCCCCCTTGGATCAGAGATTTGTTGTCTCTCTCATCACTTCTGCTTCCCAGACCAATTTGCTGCTTCCCACATTGATTGTTATCTATTTTCCCACTCTGCCTGTTGGTGGATTTGGGGTTTTTATTGCTAATTACTCTTCCTGCTCCTCTGCTAGGGGGAATACTTCCCAGTCCATTTTTAACTGACATTAAAGGCATTAAACAATATTTACTAGAGATAAACATTTTTAAATCAGTCAGTCTGGACGGGCTGCTTTGGCTTGCAGCTCTCATCAGAGGCTAGTGATGCCCTGAGATACTCTCTTGTACCCAAAGCTGTCAGGGCTGAGACAAGGCACAGCCTCACTGGGCAATTTATGGTTGGAGACCAAGTGGCTGTGTGGGGAATGCACAGCTGGAGACTGTGCAGGCGAGACAAAAGCTCCCTGCAGAAGCCCAGGCTGCTGAAAGTTGGGCTATATTTAATTTCAAATGCCTGGAGGCTTCCTGTTTGATTTCTGGGAGGATTTCAGGCTGAGAGCTAATGGGGATATAGTTGAGGAACATCTAAGGCTCTTTGCAAACAGCGTGAGGGCACCTGCTGAGCTTTTCAGGAGGAGCTGGGATGGTGCTGGTTTCTCTGCCCAGCCAGGAGCAGTGCCAGGAAGCAGGAATGCCAGGTCTTGGTTTGAAAGGCAGGTGTTTGTTAAGAAAGGCAGGAGCCTCTCTTGAAATGGGCAACGTAAATACCTCTCCCTCCAAATTATTATAATTTTGAAATTAAGGAGCTCTCAGGCAAAGATATGGGAATAGAAATAACAGTTCTTTACTAGCAAAAAAATTTAAAGTAGAAATACAGTAATACAAAAAAAACCCAAACCCAGAACACTGACAGAGTGAGAATCCAAGCTGACACCCATCAGTCAGTCAGGGTGTTGGCACAGTCCCATTCAATGGTGGCTGCATCCTCCTGCAGGGGCAGATGTGGTTCAGCTGGAGCAGTGCTCCTGGAGAAGGGAGATTTTCTCCAAAGCTCCAGGGATGATGTGGAAAGGTCTGGCTTTCCTCTGTAATCCAGTGGGAAAGGCTGCTCTGATGTTCCAAATCTCAGTTTTTATCTGGGTAGGAAAGGCTTGGCTGCTCCCCTGGCTGGAGCATCTCCCAGTGGGATGATGGAATTTTATCAGTCATGCAGTGGGATTGAATGGGCCATTAACAGGAGATATCTCCTGGAGGGAAGATGGGTTGTGGAAAAGATACAGAGCACTGCCCCAGCTGGTTTTAACAGGTGATAGAATACAAACTTTTGGTCACATCCTTCATTGCAACCCGAGACACAGAGGAAGGGAGGTTGCACAGGTCACAGTGGCCCCAGCACCCCACAAGCCCCAGGCAGGGCAGTGGGCAGGTAAACATCAGCCCTGGCAAGACAAACAGCCAGGAACAGCCTTGGAGGCAACTGCTGCCCTTGTGATTCACTTCAGAAAGAGAAAAATGATCCAGGCCCAGGAAGGCTCTGCCCATCAGTGCTCCTGCCCCTTGGGGGCTTTCCTTTTCCTTTTCCTTTTCCTTTTCCTTTTCCTTTTCCTTTTCCTTTTCCTTTTCCTTTTCCTTTTCCTTTTCCTTTTCATTTCCCTTTCCTCGAATTGAAAACTCAAAGGAAAGAGGTCAGGAAATCTTACTAAACTCTGTTAGAAGGTTGCAAGCTCAAGCACCAGAAACTAGGCAGGGCTAGTTTTATGGTAGTTGGTTTGACCTCTGTTCTGCCCCCATCTACATTACCATGCAGTGTTTGGTTAAGTGATCACTTACTCCTTCCTCCCGGGGCTTTTCACTCATTTCAGTGCACACAGAGCAGAATTAAAGTTGTGCAGGAGCCACAATTCTGGCCTTTCCCAACATTTGAGTACTTCTCTCACTGCCTGAGCAATGTCTTTTTTTTAAACACAGCTTTTTTGTCTGTAAGGTCTTGAATAATTTGGTATCAGCTCCAGCCTCACTCAGTGGATAATTATCTCCTGATTTTAAGTGAGCAGCACATGGCAGCTCTGCCTTGCCTCCCCCAGTGTGAGGCTTTGCATGTGGTGGGGTATTTATATATTAAAAAAAAAAAAAAAATTCTAAGTGTCCCAAGAGGCTCCTGATTCGCATACTGCAGACCAGGCTTCTACACAAAAACTCATTTAAAGTTCCTCAGCAAAATGTGTGAGTCAGGGAAGTTAAATTGTGTTAATTCTGTCTGGAACGTCCCAAGGATAAGCAAGGCCAGGATCTGCTCCCAGGTTCCCTCCCCTGCCCTGTGCTAATGTACACTAATTTTCCTGGGGAGCTGGAGATATCACTGTGCTAGCAGGGCTATTACAAGTAGGTTACTGGAGCCTTGTGCAGGGGAAAATGGGTTTATTTTCTGCAGAGAGCACGGTGAATTTGCATCTCAATGGATGCTTTTTTCCTGGAAGGAATTTTCCATTATAGGAGAAATAGATTCTTCTCGGGGGTAAACTGCTCCAACCACCTCCCCTGTGGGATGTTTCTCCAGACCTTGAAGCCTCATTCCAGTGGAGCTGTGAGCAGGGAAGGAGTGAAGCCAGAAGTAAATATAATGTATAATACGTTATATATTATATATTATATATTATATATTATATATTATATATTATATATTATATATTATATATTATATATTATATATTATATATTATATATTATATATTATCTACTATATCTAATATAGGTATTTTATATTTTTCTATTATTATTATTACTAATATTATTATTATTACTATTATTATTATTATTATTATTATTATTATTATTATTATTATTATTACTATTATTATATTTTAAAATATTTTAATAAATACCTGTATTCCTTTAACACTGCCTAAGCTCTGTTGCAGGTCAGCCTCTCAAGGCATCAGATCTACCCAGTGTTTGAAAACACCCCAGCAGCTGGAGCCATGGGGGGCCAGAAGGAAGGGATTGAGAATTTGAGCTGCATGGGAAGAACAGGGCTCTGGAAAGGAGCAGACAGTCGTGGTGGTGATGAACTGCATGAATCATTTAGAAGGATGTAGTCTTGCACCATGTGTTCTGTGTCTGTGTGTGGAGAACGTGTCACTTCCATTAGGAGAATAATTGCACAGTTCATCTTTTTTTGGAAAAAGGAAAAAAAAAAAAAAATTAAATTCCTAGGCTCGGCAGCATTGGCAGGGCAGAGCCAGGCTGTGTTCCTGTGGTGGAGAGACTGGGTACCCAGGGCAGGCACCTGAGGAAGCTTCAGGCTGTGTCAAAGAATAAGAGAAAGAAACAGCTGGGTGGGAAGGAGGGAGAGGAGAGGAGATACTGCTTTGGTCAGCCAAGAGGGCGAAATAAAACATGAGCCATTCCCTGGGCAGCTGTGAGGTCAGGATGATGCCAAGCCCTGGAGTAGGAAAGCCAAAGTCTCTTGGAGACTCACATCTTCCCCATTTCCAGCCAAAACTGCTCCAGACTCTGAATTTTGTTACGGTTTTCTGTGAGCTTTAAAGCACCCCTGCTGCTGGAGAGCCCTGGGGAGCAGGGTGGGTGGCACAGGGCACAGGTCCCCAGAGGACCCCCGTGTCCCCATGGGGCAGTGTGGGGCTGGCAGCTCCTGTGGGCAGCATGGCCAGCAGGGAGCTTGTGGCCCAATTGCCCTCCCACGGGGGGAATTCCTTTTCCTGAGCAGTTTTCCAGGCTTTTAGGCAGCCAAGCAGCCATGCCTGCAAGGCTCTGGGGTGAGCTGTCATTACTGCACAAAGGTAGCTAAGCTCCCAAATCCTATTAGTGCAGAGGGAAGGAGCTCTGGCAATGACCTGAGGCGAGGCAGGACCCAGCTGTGACAGGCAGGGAAGGGCAGCATCACCTTCCTCACAGCTCTGTCACCCCACACCAGCCAGGCTGATGGTTCCTTCTCCCTCAGTGTCCTGGTTGGAAGGACAGGTGTCTGCCAATGAAGAAACTTCTCTTTGAAATGGAGAATGTAAAATCTCTCCCTCCAAATTATTATAATTTTTAAATTAAGGGGTTCTCAGGCAAAGATATGGGAATTAGGAATAACAGTTCTTTACTAGGAAAATTAAAATAGAAATGCAGTATTACAAAGAACAATCCCAAAACACTGCCAGAGTCAGAATCCAAGCTGACACCCGTCAGTCAGTCAGGGTGTTGGCACAGTCCCATTCAATGGTGGCTGCATCCTCCTGCAGGGGCAGATGTGGTTCAGCTGGAGCAGTGCTCCTGGAGAAGGTGCAGTTTCCTCTGAAGGTGCAAGGATGATGTGGAAAGGTCTGGCTTTCCTCTGGAATCCAGTGGAAAGAAGGTTCCTTGGTGTCCAAAATGTCAGTTTTTATCTGGGTAGGAAAGGCTTGGCTGCTCCCCTGGCTGGAGCATCTCCCAGTGGGATGATGGAATTTTATCAGCCATGCAGTGGGACTGAATGGGCCAGCAGCAGATGATATCTCCTGGAGGGAGGATGGGCTGTGGGAAAGATAAAGATGATTGCCCCAGCTGGTTTAAAGCTGGCCCATGAGCAGATAATATGTGCCAGGAGATCAGGGTCACTGCCCCACCCGGCTCAACAGATGGGGACAGAATACACATTTCTGGCCACATCCTGTACTGCAACCCAAGACACTCAGGCAGCTGTCCTGCTGCATCCTGCATCCTCCCAAAGCTGCCTGACCTCTGTGGTACCCACTATCCGTGCTGGGACTGCCCATCCCATCCACTGCCCAGGCTCCTCTGCCTGCTCCTCCCTCCACAGGTGCCCCTATACACGGAGGAGCTAAAATCCAGCCCCAGGCTCCCCCATCAAGCCTGGCTCTCCTGCTAACACTGGCTTGGCAGGTGAAGGTTACTGAGCAAATTAACTCTATTCAGCCCCCAAGGTTTTTGCAAGATGCTTGATTCAAGCACTGCGTGGCATTTCTATTTTTAAACAATAATGCTGCCTAGCATCGATGCAGCTTAAGTCAAGAGGCAGAAAAATTGGCCAGGCTGAAAACTGGGATGTGGGGACATTGGGACATTGGGGACAGGGGCACGTTGTGACACTGGGGACAGTCAGGAGACAGGGGGACATTGGGAGCAGTGAGGGGGCAGGGGGCAGTGAGGGGACATGAGGACATGGAAAGGGTGATGTGATCCAGGTGGCACAGAATGTCCTGGGGACACTGGGAACAGTCAGGGGATGTGGGGACAACAGGGACAGTTCTCTGATTCCCTGGAGTGTCCCTTGGACCTTTAAGTGATAAACTGCCCCAGGAAAAAAAAAAAAAAAAAAAAAAAAAAGCAGAGAGTGGAGTTTGCCATTTTTACTTCCCCCTTCATGGCAGAGCACTACAAAGTGCTTAACAAGCCACCCCACATGGCACAGGGGAGCAGTGCCTGTCCTGCATCTCAGCTACTAAACTGGGGACACTGGGAAAGCTTTTATTCACCAGAAATCCCAGCAGAATTCTGAAGAAGAAAATGCCATCACCCTGGAGGGACCGTGGCTGTGGCTGCAGATGGAGAGCAAGGACCAGCTGGGAATTTGCCCAGGAAATTCTTGCTTGGCAGAGACACATGGGGCTTCCTTTTGAGCCCAAGATTTTGGGGAGCAGATGCCAATATCACACTTCCCAGAGCCCTTTCACTTTGCATTTCCCACCCTGGAGGAGCAGTTGAGGCTGGAGAGGGGAGCACAAAGGCACAGCCACGTCCAGGGAGCTTTGTGACACTTTCTGCATGTCACACTCTCTGTCAAGTGATTCTCACCCCCAGCAGGCTGGAGGCAGCGTGGTGTGCAGTGAAGAATACGATAAAATTGAATTATCCTGGCGCAAGGAATGTCCCTCCTCCCCATTTGTCAAGCTTTCTGCATCCCATTCCAGAGCGAAGAAAAATCACCCAGCCATCCATCAGGAAGGGGAAAAAAAAAAAACATAAAACCCTGAGCAGTCCCTGCCAGGCTCCTGCATTTCCCCCAGCCCATCTCCCAGGTGATTTCTGACAAAATAAAATAATCTGCAGTGGAACATCTGCTATGTGCTGCAGGTGAGGCTGTTTCCAGGGGCAGGTTTGGGGAAACTGGGAGTGGGGTGGTTTTGTTGTACTCCCTGAGCTCCCCCTCCGTGTGCAGCACACCAAGGAATTCAGCAAAGATGGATTTCATATTGATTTCTATAGCTCTGCTGAAATTCTTTATTAGGGAGCTGGATGATGGAAAACTGCAAGGATGGCTTGAGCTGCTGAAGGGTTTTCTGCAAATCCAGGAGAATCTGGAAAAGCCACTGAGGAGGAGGAAAATACTCTGCTCTAAAAGGCACAAATGGGGAGATAAAGGGTTTTGCAGGCTACGTGCTTCTTCTTTCTTCTGAGGGGAAATTATACCCAAATTCACATCTTCCTCCAGAAGCTTTTGATGAAATAGCAATTTTTGAATTGAATGGCTGCCTTAAAAGGTGTCCAGCCAACTCTATTCTGCTTTACCACATCTGTTTTATCTGAACACAGACCAATGACTTTCTTTCCATTTCCTTTTTTTTTTTTTTTTTTTTTTCTTCTTTTTTGGAGGAGGGGGATGGAGGGCTAGAAAAGGTCAAAGTCAGAATTTGCTTGAACTCCACAGAACAAGCTGTGCTGAACTTAGCAGGGTGAACAGGAGGATTCAGCCCTCAAGGCAGAGCCAGGAGCTGGATTGATGATCCTCGTGGGTCCCAGGATATTCCAGAAAACTCCATCCTTTCTTTGCAGAGGGTGGACTTTGGCTCCTGAGGCTTTGCTGCCTGCCCACCCTCGCAGCTCCTGCAGTGCAGTTCATCTCTGGTGGAGCTGGGGCTGCCTGCACTCTGCCAGCTGGCAGGAATTCCCTTTGACAGCCCCCATCTGTCAGCAGCCAAATGCCTTGAACCCTGGAAGGTGTCGTTGCAGGCATTAAAGAAAAATAAAGGGGCTGTCCTTTCAAAGAATTCATTTCTTTAAAAAACAAAAAAAAAAAAAGTCACAAGTCTATTTTTCCTTTTTTTTTCTTTTTTTCTTTTTTTTTTTTCTTTTTTTTTTCTGTGTAATGCTGTTCTTAAAAATCATATTTCAGACAGATGCTCTGCCCTTATCCAGTGATGGAACCCAGGGCTCTGCCTCAGCATCACTTTGGTTCCTCTGGGTGCAGGGCTGGACAAGTCAACAAATCTCTGCTCTTTTCCCCCCTTTGATAATTTTGAAGGGCAGGAATGACTTGTCATGGTTATTTTGTGTCATTGTCAACAAAACAGAGCTGTGGCTTCTTCTGTGGCTTGCAAGCAGCAAGTAACTTAATAATGTCATACCATTATTCAAGAAACCATTTCCTTGGCTCCTGGATGAAAGAGGATTTCCAATGTGACCAGTTTGTCACTATCCCTTATGGTTTCCTTTGAATGGAACCAAGAGTTCTATTGCTTCCAACTCAAAAAGAAAGGGGGCAGGATGAGGGATGGATGCTCCACCACTTTTTTGTTTCTCTCTGCTTTGAGCAGGAGGAGGCAAATACAACTTCCCAAATTCTCCTCCCAGACACTTGGCCCAAGGTTTCCCTCACTCCTGGGCAGCAGTGCTCAGGAACTTACAGCTGGGAAAGTAATTCCAGAAGCTTTTCTCTGCCTTCCATCCCTGGGAAGGCAATTCCAGGAGCTTTGCTCTGCCTTCCATCTTATCCATCCCCTCCATCCTGTCCCTCCCCTGTCCTGGACAGCTGTGGAGAAATTCTGCTGCACCTCAGCACTGACAGGCACATGTGGGAAATAGAAAAGGTGTAAAACTCTCAGAAAGCTGTGTGAAAGCAGATCTCAGGATGGAGAAATGCAAGAATGCTGAAGATGCAAGGGCAAGAAACAAGAGGGCTGTGAGCTGTGTAAAGACAGACCCCAGGAAAATATGTTAAGCAAGACAGTAGAAATATGTAAACTTAATAATGAAGCTTTATCCATTGTTTTTAGCTATTACCAGCAAATATTGTTCAAAGCAAGATGTACATGTGGCTTTATTAATTGGCCTGAGCAAATGCTTGTCAGCTTTTAATATTATGCTATTGACCCTTTTTTTTCCTTTTATTTTATTCTCTGTATCCTTTACACATAAACCTGTGGCTTTGTACCTTCAACACTTTCCTTGGCAGAAAGACAAACTAAATTCCAGGATCCCTGTGCTCTCCTGGCTCTCCTTAGACACTAAGGCTGAACTCAGCTTTCTGAGCCAGGCTTTTGTAAGCAGGGCCTGGATCTCACCCTAAGGGGGGAGAATCTAGAAGAGGCAGAGAAAAAGGCATCACAGAGGTGACATCTGGGAAGCACAGCCCTTTCCAAGGCTGAGAAGCCTCAAGCAGGGCCAGAAGGGGGGTCTGCCCTGGCACTCAGCCCCCAAGCATCACCCAGAGGTGCCAGCATCTCCCCTGGGGCTCTCTCCATTGGGCAGTGCTGGCTCAGCTCATTAAACTCAATGATTTTTCTGTGTATTTTATGTTTCCCAAACCACATCTCAGTGAGGATTGGAAGAGCCACTGCTCTGCCACATTCCCTGCAGGAATCTGCATCCCTCACAGACCCCAACAAATGAGAGGGACTGTCCACAGGGAAAGGGAGAGCAAAGCCTTTCTCAGGGAGCTGGCCTTAACTGCACACTAAATTTGGGTTAATTATGAACACATGCTCCAAGATAAAACTTGAAGGAAGAGCTGAGCATCAAATACACAATGAATCCAATTAACGTGAGCACAGCTAATTAGATTTGAATTAGATTTGTTCTCAGTATTGCATGTGTGCTCAAAACTGCTGGCTTTATGGGAGTAATTAAAAAAAGCTAAGTAGGGTTGGATTCACAAATTCAGCAGCCCCAGCGATTTCTTTTCAGGCAGGTGGTCTCCCATATATTGTTTTATTTTGTTTCTTGAAGAAGCTGTTGCCTGTGGATCATTTGTTCCCTTAGAATTTGACAGATTTGGGCTCCCAGAGGTGCTGCTTGGGTTTGGGGAGGTGGGAATCTGCAGGAGGAGATCCTGTACATCCATTGAGGTGGGAAAAAGCCTTTTGGGCTGAGCCCCCAGGTGAGTATGCTCCTGGAGAAGGGCTGTGTGGGACACACAGCCAACAAATTCCACCAGCCCAGCCCGAAGGCTGGCACAGCTCCTGGGGTCCCTGGCAGCGTGCTGCTGCTGATGGAGAGGGTCTCTGGATGCCATGGAAGTGCAGGTGTTAAATGAGATGTACCACAGACCTTAGAAAGGCTTAGCCCCCAAATGAACTGAGTCCTTAAAGCTGTTTCTTTCACTTTTTTTTTTTTTTTTTCTGTTTTTTTACATCAGTTCTAAAGGTGAGACTTCTTTAAAGGAATTGTGCTTTTGGTCTGTGTTTTATGCTTCCCAGTCCTGCTGCTGCTTTTCACTGTCACATAAAGGCTGCTCTGGTGAAGGCTCCAGTCAGTCTCTTTGTAGCTGGAAATCCACTGCAGCTGATGCTGTGGGTTAAAGGCTGCCCTTGCCACCTCATCCCCTGCTCAAGGGATGCAGCCTGGACCAAAGCCCTGCACCAGCTCTGCACAGTGTGCACAGCCCCTGATCTGCAGCTCATGGCCCATTCCTGCTGCCTCAGGAGCCTCCTGCCTGCTGCTGGGGTTTTGTCATGTTGTACCTGAGGGAAAAATCGGATTTTTGTTCAAGCTCAGTGTTTACAAAGCGGAGGAAATGAACAGGGTGGGGGAGATGCAATGGAAACTTGCCTGGGAATTTTGGGCACTAGCACATCCAGCAGAGGCAGTTGGCTTTACTTAATTAAAATGATGGTTGTGCTGAGATACCTAATTAGATTCAGGCACCTGTAGGCAGACAACCACAGCACTGTGCCTTGGCTCTGGAGGCAGAGCTGCTGCTGCTGTCCCGTCTGGCACCGTGTCAGATGGAAATTCTGCTTCACTGGGCTCCTGCACGTGCTGGGCCCTTCTCAGGGACAGCCCTGCAGAGCAATTTTCCAGCCTGGAAATAAAAAATTAACTCGACCTTTTTTTGTGCCCCTTTCAGCCAGATGGATTGAGAGTTGAGTTGGTCAAGAAAGATTTTCAGTGATCACCCTGGTGGCCAGCACTCAGTGGCCACTGAGAGCCCCAGCAGCAGCCATGGCTTTAGGGGTGATGTCTTGAGAGGCTTCTAGAACAGAGGGTAGACAGTGCTAATGGAATAAAGCAGGGATTTATTAAAAGCTCTTCAAAGGATTCACTTTGGGCAGTACAAGAGCCCAGCTGAGGTTACACCCAAGATGAGCTCAGAGTCACGAGTTTTCACACTTTTATAAGTTTTGGTCCATTCCCATATTGGGGTTAATTGTCCCATTCCAGCTCCAGGTTCTGCAGTCCCATCCTCCCAGATTCTCTCCTCAGTTCTGCTGTTTGCACTTTTTGGGGCTGAAGCTGCAGCGTGTCCTTGGTTCTGGGGCTGGAAAAGGATTGTTTTGTGTGACTGAGCTGGGAGGAGAACTTGTAACACTTCATATGGAGTTCAGAGTCACACCCCAATGCAGTGCAGAATATGGAAAATATGAAAGCTACAACTGAAAGCATCAAGGAAGTTTGGTTTTTAAAACTCCCAGCCCTGAGGTCAGAGGCTGGAAAGGTTGGACTCATGGGAAATGTGCCTTGGGAATGCTCAGCTCATACAAACATCTCCAGGGCTGCAAGGAGCAGGGGAGGGCAGTGTGTGTGAGCTGGGACAGCCATTGGGGATGGACAGACCCTGGGGTTCGTGTCACTGGTGTGGAGCATCCTTCTGTCTCTGGCAGCAGATCCCAGAGCCAGTGAGCTGCCTGTGCAGCCCTGGCACTGCACACAGACCCTTCCCAAGCCGGGCAGGGCTCCCAGCCAGCTCTGTCAGGCCGTGTGTGGGAGCTGGCTGGGCTCAGGAGCAGGAGATTGCCAGGTGCTGACTGCAGCTTTGTCTTACAATTGATCCGGGGGCAGAGGGAGCTGGGAGTTAATGGAGCAGGCTGTGGGTTTAGACAGGTGGGGATTGCTTGTGTTCCCTTCGTGGGCATGAATCACCAGTTCCTGCAGCTGGAATGCAAAGGTGCTGCAGGGAATGCAATGCTGGCTGCTCCTGCAGCCCCACCAGCCCCCTGTAAAGAGGTCACAACACAGTTCTTGTGCCAGGCAGCTGCTGCAAGGGGGACATCCCACAATTTTGGGATGGGGAGTGACACCCCTGAGCTGCTGGAACAATTCCATGAGTCACCACGTCCTGTTCTCTCTCCAGCCCACCCATCTGTCACGGCTTGGCTGCAAGACAGAGCCGTGAGTGAGCGCTCTTCCCACACGGAGCAGAGCAGGAACAGACAGAACCCGCCCTGCCTTCCCAAAGTGGAGGTTTGGATTACCACGGAGCACAGTGACTGACAGGCTCCTTGTGCAGTAATTACTGTTGGGAAAGTCAAAAACCAGCGCTCGCCTTGGCGCTGCCAGCATGAGGAGCAGCTCCCAGGGGATGGATGATGGATGGATGGATGGATGGATGGATGGTGGATGGATGGGTGGATGGATGGATGATGGATGGATGGGTGGATGGATGATGGATGATGGATGGATGGATGGATGGATGGATGGATGGATGGATGGATGGATGATGGATGGGTGGATGGATGGATGATGGATGGATGGGTGGATGGATGGTGGATGGATGGATGGGTGGATGGATGGTGGATGGATGGTGGATGGATGGTGGATGGATGGGTGGATGGATGGATGGATGGATGGATGGATGGATGGATGATGGATGGGTGGATGGATGGTGGATGGATGGTGGATGGATGGATGAGTGGATGATGGATGGGTGGATGGATGGGTGGATGGATGGTGGATGGTGGATGGATGGATGGATGCATGGATGGATGTAGGCACACATCAGTGCCTTTGGGCAGCCAGCAGCAGCACCCCATATTTGTGGCTAATCTTTTTTCTTCTGCCTTCACTCACAGTCAGGATAGGAGCAAAAGAGATGGATTTTCTTATTTGGACTCAGTTGTTTATTAATTCTTATCTAAAATACGGAGAGTTCTGCAGCACTTCTAGATAACAAGCTAAAAGTGAGAAAAATGTGAGTGTATCTAGTTGGTTGCAAGGTCTTTTGAAGCTAAACAGTCCAATAAAGAGCTAACACCTATATTATTTATACTTTTGACCCAATAACCAAACCTCTGTGACCTGCACTGCAGTGCATTCTATCCAACCAAAAATTACTGCCTGAAATCAAGAAGAAGGGACAAGAAGGAAGAGCCATCACCCAAGAACCTCCATCTTGTCCCATACCTATTACTATATTCTAAAAACCCCAATTCACCATGTGATATCACACACTTCTATTCAAACTACACACCCGGGATTCTAACTCTTATCACTCAAATTTGGAAGCTGTTGGAACCCAGGAGCCTGGGATTTTTGAGCTTTCTGTGCTTTCTGACACTGACTCTCTGGAAAACACTGCTTTTGACCTAAGGCCTTGGAGAAGGCTTCCAAATTTGAGTGATGAAGTTGAAGTCACAGGTGTGTAGTTAAATAGAAGTGTGTGGTGTCACATGGTGAAGGGTTTGGAATTTGGGTTTTAGAATATAGTAATAGGTATGGGACAAGATGAAGGCTTTTAGGTGTTGTCTCTTTTCTGTGTTCTTCTTCCTTCTTCTTCATGATTTCAGGTAGCAATTTCTGGTCGGATAGTTAGTGGTGAACTGCAAGTGACAGGATTTTGGTTATCAGGTCAAAAATATAAATAATATAGGTGTTAGCTCTCTATTGGACTGTTCAGCTTTAAAAGACCTTGTAACGAGCTAGAGTCAGCTCCATTTTGCTCACTTTTAAATGGTAGCCAGAATTGTTGCAGAACTCTCTGTACGTTAGATAAGATTTAATAAACAACCAAGCCCAAATGAGAAAATTCGTCTCCTTCGTGTTTTTAATCCTGACTTTGAGTGAAGGCAGAAGAAAATGAAAACAAGCCACTAATTAAGTAATACATTTACCACATTTACACCCTTCACCATGTGATATTTTACACTTTTATTTAAATTACACACCAGTGATTCTATCTCCATCACTCAAATTTGGAAGCCTTCTCCAGAGGGTCAGAGTCAGAAAGCACAGAAAGCTCAAAACTCCCAGGCCTCAGGGTTCCAGTGGGGAGAGGGAAACGTGGCTACAGAGCCTTTGTGTCCTCTGGGAATGCAGCCAGGACGTGGCAGGGCTCCAGGCAGAGATCCTGCAGATCATTGTAATGTGCCTGTGTCTTACAACTGCACGGTGTGTGCAGGGAAGGGGGCTCAGACCAGCTGAGCTCTGCTCTTGCTGAGGCTGGGAACTGATCCCTCTTGTTGGGTTGTGTTTGTTTTCTTTAAAAGAGCTGAGCAGCTAGCAAGCTATAAAGTTGTTTATTGTAAAGGCAATAAAAGGGTCCCAAGTTAAAGTCCATGCTAAATGTTTTCGTATTGAGTCTTCTCCTAGGTTACAATGTAAAGATATGCTCAAAAGTGTGTATTCTATCACCATCTGCTGAAACCGTGGGGCAGTGATCCTTATCTCTGTGGGAGATATCCTCTGCTAATGGGCCAGCTGTTAAAAACCAGGTGGGGCACAACCCATCCTTCCTCCAGGAGATATCTCCTGTTAATGGGCCATTCAGTCCCACTGCGTGACTGATAAAATTCCATCATCCCACTGGGAGATGCTCCAGCCAGGGGGAGGAGCCAAGCCTTTCCTACCCAGATAAAAACTGAGATTTGGAACATCAGAGTGGCCTTTTCCATTGAATTCCAGAGGATAGGAGCTACCAGGATCACTGCCAGGATTTCTACAGGAGCACTGCTTCAAGAAGACCACTTCATCTGGACTGTTACCACCACAATAACTAGTGGGGTGTCAGATTGTATTCTGACTCTGTCAGCTGTTTTTCTTTTCTACTATTGCATGTATTTTATTTTTCTCTTTTTTCCTATTAAATTGTATTTCTGACTTAGAGTCTCTCACTGGTTTTGCTTTCAAAACCATCACAGTCCTAAATAGAAGTAAAGTCCCAACACAAGTTACACAAATTCTTATACACAAATTACCAAATAAGCTAAAAACCTGAACCATTTCTTCTTAATCTATTCTAGTTTTTAACTAGAATTCTAGCTCCTTAGCACGCCAGGTTACATACAAACTACACATATGGTCTATCTTGTTCTAGCTGAAAAATGTAAGCAATATTCTTACTATAGTTTTATTTTGTCTAAACCTTCACAAAGACTTGTTTTCAACACTAGTACCTAGGACTATGTTTTTCAACATTCACTAGTTCTACAATGGTGTCTAAGACCTTTACTCTTTAAAGCACTCAAAACATATTCTTAAACTTACTTACTTATCTAAAACTTAAACTTACACCTCTACTTCGTGTATGAGTGGCTTAACACACTTCAATCCATCCAAAGGTTTGGATTCAATCCCTGCACTCTGATTTCCCTCTGAAAGAATTCAGAGAGGTCTCTGATTTACAGACTCCAACAGCATCTCCTTGCTGGAAGCTCTGTGCCAGCTCTGGGTGTGTGGTTTGCTCCTGTCAGGTGCACAAATTGGAGTTATTTCCCAGTTTTCTCAGAGCCAGAAGCACATCAATACTTATTTTGTTTAATTTGTGCTTCGGAGCTTCTCGCAGTTCTATCCCCAAAAATACATTGGGAGGAAAAGGTCAGCTCTTCAGGGCCCAGCACTCTATAAAGCCCACAGTCAGGAAATAGAATAGAGCAGATAGAGCAAAATTGGTTTCTCTGTTACTGAAAGCCCCTCAGGTCACTGGCTTGTTTGCCAGGCTCTGAGTAAATAATTTCTCTCCATTTCCAGTATTTCCCAAAGTGCTTCCCAGGGGTGCCCAGCACCCCCTCTGCCCAGCTGGGAGCTGCAGGGTGCAAAAGCCTTGCTCCCAAGTCTGGCAGGAGGATATAACTGGGTTTGGAAATTGCATTTGACCCTCCTTGCTCACAAAGGCTTTGCTAGTGGCAAAGTGATGTTACCTGATGAGCAGCTCACTCACTCACTGCTACAGCCTGGGTAGGACCAGGCAATTTTGGAACCAGCTCCTGTCCAAAGTCCATTGCATTTCAGAGCAAATCAAGCCCTGGCTGTTTTCTACCAATTGTGTTTCTGGCGTGTGAGGAGCAGAGGCATTTCCAAGCAGAGATTTTCCCCTTGAATGCTAATGAATACTGGGTTTTATACAGAGCCACCAGAAACCTTCCCAGGAGGTTCAGCATACTGGGCTTTCTTAAGATTATTAAGATACAATTATTATTACATCTTATATTTTAATATATATAATGCATTATAATATATTATATATACAGATGATTATTTTCTTCTCCTAGCTTGGGCATCCTTTTCAAACCAGAGGATGGCTCCCAACTCCCCAGTTGGACACCCAAGGGCACCTTGCCTTTCCCAAGAAAAAGGAGCTGGTCCCTCCAAGCTGGGGAGGGAGGTGCAGGGAAGCTGCCAGGGAAAAGCTGGTTGTCAGCTTGAGTCCTGTCTCCTGAGAGTCTGGGAAAAACCTTGAAATCGTATTCAGGAAGCATCCAAACACGGATGTGTTATCAGCCAACTTCCCTCCCTAAACTCATTTGCAGAAATTAATTTCAAGAAGCATTCTAGAAAAAAAAAAAAATTCTTACTGTTTCAGTGACCAGAGATGTGTTTAAAAAAAATCAAATCCTTATTTCACATTGAATGGAGCACTTGATTCAACTCATAAGCAAACAGCGTTGGTAAGTACTGCAGAACAAACCCATTCTCATTTAAATTTAGCTTGATTTCTAAATGAAACATTTCTAATAGATCACTGGAGCCCTTCAGGATTGTTTCTATTTAACATTATGACTTAGCAACTGCCATGTTTGGTGAAAGGAAAAACACTTTGCCAAATGTACAGTCATTTAGGGGAGCCTGCAATGGTGAGCAGCCTCTGAACAGATGGCCATGTTTTCTGAGCCTTGTTTGGGCCCCACTGACACTGAGGCTGAGCTGCTGTCCTGGAGTTTTCTCCCAAGCATGGAGAAAGCCCCAGGTCTCTCTCTCCACCCATGAGAGGCTGGCTGATTTTGGCAAGGCGTGCAGGCAGGGGAGCAGTCATCACGGGGAGGGCTTTGAACCTCTTCCCATTTCCCCCCCTGCCTCCCACACCCATAAATTATTCACTCCGTTGCAGGGATCTCATGAATTATTGATCCCAAATTTGGTGTCTCCTAGCAACATGTTTGCTTATTCCATTGGCATCCTTGCCCATCTCCTGGACACATGGGATGCCCCTGGCTCCTCTCCCCCTGCCCTGAGCCAGGTGTCACAGCGGGGCTGAGCCCCTCTCTCTGCCTCCAGGGGGATGTGGGGAGGGTCTGCTCAAAGCTCTGAAGTTAAACTCTCTTCCAAGGGCCAAACCCGTGGGCTTTGTGCCATCCCAGGAAGGATCAGAGTTCCACGGGGGATGCTCCTGCCTGCCTGGATCTGGATCTGCTGCTCCAAAGCTGCTCCCAGAGCCCAAGAGTCTTTGAGTCTGGAAGCTGCCTCTTGAAAAACAGGGAAAGGAAGACCAAGGAAAACAAACCAGCAGGGCTGAACCCTTTCAAACAGTGCATCTGGAAGGGAAAAAACACCCCAAAATCACCTCTGTCTTGTAGCAAACTCTCTTGTTTGGTCATTTCCCCAGGAAAGCAGATGAGAAGGAGCTTTGTAGCATCTCCCAGCCATAGATTCCCCCAGTATCTCCATCCCTGCAGCCTGCATGGACACTGATGCCTGGAGAGGGTTCCTGGAACAGAGGCTGGACAGAGTTAAAGGAATAAAGCAGGGATTTATTAAAAGCTCTTCAAAGGATTCACCTTGGGCAGTGCAAGAGCCTGGCCATGGTTCACCCAAGATGAGGTGTAGCCCACCACGAGTTTTCACACTTTTATAAGTTTTGGTCCATTCCCATATTGGGGTTAATTGTTCCATTCCAGCTCCAGGTTCTGCAGTCCCATCCTCCCAGATTCTCTCCTCAGTTCTGCTGTTTGCACTTTTTGGGGCTGAAGCTGCAGCGTGTCCTTGGTTCTGGGGCTGGAAAAGGATTGTTTTGTGTGACTGAGCTGGGGGGAGAACTTGTAACACTTTATATGGAGTTCAGAGTCACACCCCAATGCAGTGCAGAGTCTGGAAAATGTGAAAGCTGCAACTGAAGGCACCACCACTGCTGAAAACCTGCCTGCAGCTGGATGTGTGTGCAGGTGGGCAGCAGCTGGACCCACCCCTGGCAGCTCTTGGGAGCTGAGCTCTCCTGATCCAGCTGTGGGGTGGAACTTGCATCAAACCTTTTCTCCCACCCTCTGCAGGTGCCTGCCTGGATCCCCAGTGCCTGTGTCAGGAAGGGACTGATGCAGCCCCATGCTAAAATGCCACCTTCTCTCATGCATAATTCAGAGGCTCCTCTAAAAATAAAGCTGCTCAGGCAGCCTGAGTGATTTGTCTCCCCAGTCACAGGAGAGGGGCAGAGCTCTGCTCGGGGTTTGGCTGAGCTGCCAGCCCTGCAGGCAGGGAGCTGAGCCCTGGCACAGGGCAGGGTCACAGTGCCTGCTGTGGGAGGACAGCAGCAAAAATGACTGTATTGACCTGCTACATGTTGACTTGGCTGCTGCCAAGCTAGAACACAGGACACCTGCCCGTGGGAAAGAGTTTTGAGTGTGCCACATCACCCCCAACACAAGGTTTAGTCACCCTAGATCAGTTTTGATTAAAAAGGAAATCCCAGCCTTCCCTCAATGCCTTCAGCTCCTCTGAGATATTTTGATGGTGTTCTACTTTACTGGACCCAGGTATGCACCTAGGTCCTAATATGCAACTGGTGATCATTATTCATGTTTAGTGACACTCAGTATAACATCTAAAACACCAATCATATCTTTATACCATTTAAAAGACCATTTAAAAGTTCCCTCGTGTTTGGTTGGGTGGTTTTTTTTAGCATGCTGGCAACCCAGAGCATTGCTATAAATCCTTTTTCTGATCAATGGACTGATAAAGACCTTCCTCATGCTGACATTTATGCCAATTATGTTTTGCTCTGCCTAGGAAGAGATCCCTGCCAGTTTTCCTGCTAATTTGCAGCAGTGGCAGGAATTTCCCTGGGTGGGAGGGAGAGGTGGGCAGCAGACAGGGTGCCAGCCCTTCCTTTGGTTCATGCCCTGCAGTGCTGCTCTTTGCTCCTGGCTTGTAAAGGTGGTGTTTGCATCACTTAATAAGTGGCTTGGCTGTAGTTTTTTATTTGTCTTTACTTAGAGTTAGGGTTAAAAACATGAACAAGATAAATTTTCTCGTGTTTGGGCTTGGTTGTTTATTAAATCTTATTTAAAGTACAAGTTTGCAACACTTCTAGCTACCAGCTAAATGGAGGTAAACCTAGCTAAACAGTCCAATAGAGAATTAACACCTATAATATTTATACTTTTGACCCAATAACCAAACTCCTGTGACCTGCAGTGCAGCACTAATTGTCCAACTAAAAATTACTACCTGAAATCATGAAGAAGGAAGAAGACAGAAAGAAACAACACCCAAAATTCTCAATTTTGTCCCATACCTATTACTATATTCTAAAACCTCAAATTCAAAACGCTTCACCATGTGAAATCACACACTTTTGTTTTAACTACACACCAGTGATTTTAACTCCATCACTCAAATTTGGAAGCCTTCTCCAAGGCCTTAGGTCAAAAGCAGTGTTCTCCAGGGGGTCAGTGCCACAAAGCTCAAAATCTCATTTTTCTGGGTTCCAGCATGGCTGTTTGCACACTGAGCAGCCAAGAACAGGTGGATTCAGGGTGGATTTCAGGAGCAGGAAAATGATGGGCAGCAGACACGAGCCCTTTTGCATTTCCTGTTAGTCACTTCCTGATTTCCCAGAATAGACACAGCCCTTTTGGCACTGGTGTGACAATAATAAATAGGTGTGGAGTGGCTCTGTGCTCTGCCTGGGCAGGGCTGCAGCCCTGAGATCCTCTGGATAATTCTGAGTGTTCCAACGTGGTCCCAAGGGCTGGGGAGGGAGGGAAGGGCAGGCCAGCACCCCAGGCTGCACTCAGTGCTGAGCATCTGCACGGCCTGGGAATGTTCCTGAGGGAATAATTGGAAAGAACCCTGCCCCAGACACTCACAGAGCCCCTGTGGATCCTCAGGATCCACAGGGCTATGGGGCAGGCAGGGTGTGAGGATGGCTCTTGCAGACCAACAGAGCAGGGAACTGCAGATGGAGATGAGAAAGCAGCTGGGGACTATGCAGACCATGACTCTCCATTTAAAATATTGTTTCCAGACTGTGGCTGTTGGTGTGGGACTTCTCCTCCTGACTCTTTTGGAGCTGACCTCATCTCATTTTTCCTGTTTTGCTCTGATCTAACTCCCTGGGAGACAGTGGGGTGAGCCAGGGTCTCCTTGCTCAGCCTAAGCAGGGGTCACAGCCCCAGAGTGTGGCTTCAGGGAGAGTGGCTGAGATATATCCCATTGGACAGGAAATCAATACCTGGTTTTAAGATACTTTTCTATTGCTGTTGATTGCTTTATATTATATTAAGAGCCCTTCAGGGCTCTATCTTGGAAGCAGAGCTCTTTAATATCTTTATCACTGGCAGAGACAGTGAGGTGGGGTGCACCTCAGTGAGTTGGCAGATGACACAAAGCCAAGCAGTTCATGACTCAACAAAAGGAAGGAATGCAATCCAGAGGTGATGCCTTCAGTTTGAGCTTTCATATTTCCCAGACTCTGCACTGCACTGGGGTGTGACTCTGAACTCCATATGAAGTGTTACAAGTTCTCCTCCCAGCTCACACAGAACAGTCCTTTTCCAGCCCCAGAACCAAGGACACGCTGCAGCTTCAGCCCCAAAAAGTGCAAACAGCAGAACTGAGGAGAGAATCTGGGAGGATGGGACTGCAGAACCTGGAGCTGGAATGGGACAATGAACCCCAATATGGGAATGGACCAAAACTTATAAAAGTGTGAAAACTTGTGACTCTGAGCCCATCCTGGGTGTAACCTCAGCTGGGCTCTTGCACTGCCCAAGTGAATCCTTTGAAGGGCTTTTAATAAATCCCTGCTTTATTGCTTTAGCACTGTCTGACCTCTGTTCTAGGCAGCCTCTCCAAACATCAAGGGGCCTGGATAATCTTGGGAAGAGGGACAGGAGACACTGAGGCTGCAAAGAGCAGCAAGTCTGGGAAGGGTCTGTCACTGAGGAGCAGTGACAGAGGGGTTTTTGGTCTGGAGAAAAGGAGGATCAGGGGGAACCTTATCACACTCTACAAATTCTTGGAAGGAGGTTATAGCCAGGTGAGGGTCTGGCTTTTCTCTCAGGTAATAAGTGACAGGACAAAAGGAAATAGCCTCAAATGTGCCAGAGGAGGCTTGGACAGGACACGATGATAAATTTCTTCCCTGGTTGCCAAGCACTGGAAAGAGGAATTCTTCCTCATCCCCTGACCTTCTCTGTTAGCCAAAATAACACTTCTTGCTTTGCAGCCACTGGTTCCAGCAAGGAAAACGTGTAATCGAATTGGAGACAGCTGCTGGGGTTTGCAGAGAGCCTGGAAGAGTCACTGCAGGATACCCACAGCTGCTGCCCCAGCCACAGCACCTCCATCACTTTCATGGCATGCCCACAGAAGAAAAGATCAGCTAGGAGAGCTGTAACACAGGAAAGGGAAGGAGGCAGCAGGTGGGGAGATGTGCAGGGTCAGCTGGTGAAGATGTTGAAGATATTGAAGGAATATCCCTGGGCCCTTGGATGGTGCCAGGGTGACCAGCACTCCAATTTCTCCTATCCCTGCATCACAAAGCACAAACCTTGTTGGGGTCCAGCATGGATTGAAGGGGCTGAAAACCAGAGAAGTTCCCAGATAAGGAGGCAAACCCCTTGGCTGCAGGGTTTGAGACAAAAGCCCCTGTCCTTGGAGTGCTGGGGAGCTGTTTTTCCCTTTTCAATCTAAGCAGAGCAGGCAGCTGAGGGGATGGGGATGGCAGAGCACGAGTGCCTGGCTCAGGTGCTGGGGGCTGTGCAAGCAGCAGCACTGCAGGACCCTGGAGGACTCTTTTCTCTCAGGAGCAGCAGGATTTTTGCTGTGCCCTTCCACATAATTACTGAGCAGTGCTGGCTGGAGCCAGGATCCCTCCCACAGGCAGCAGCTCTCTCTGCACCTTTGATGGATGAGCAGCAAGGGCCAAGCCTGACAGCTAAATGTGAGCATTTCACAGGTTTTATTTCCTGTGAAAGAGCTGGAGAAATTCTGGGGGCTCAGACAGCCCATCCCCTGTCTGTGCTGGGTGGGAAGGAGGTGGCACCTGCATCCTGGGGGCTGGGTCAGACCCCAGCTGGCTGGCAACTCCTCAGGGTTATGTGGCCACCACTGAGGGCCTCTGGGGACATGTCCTGCCTTGCCAGTGACAGAGATGCTGCAGCATTCCCAGACCTGTCCCTTTGCAGCCCTTCATAAATTCTCCTTGGCAATCTTTGTTTCAGCAGCCTGACCCATTTAGCAGGTTCTAATGCCTCCTGCTGAAGTGACAGGTTTAACATTTCCCTTTAACCAGCACAGATTGTGCCACCTCTGGGTAATGGGTGAACAAATCACATTGTTAGCACAGTGCCATAAACCACTTTTATCTCGTGCTGGGATGAGCCACCGTGGTTTGAGGGGCAGAGCTGAAAGCAGAGCAGATTTTGGCACTGAGCCCCCAGGAGGGAGGTGGTGCTGCCTGAAAGGTGTCACAGCTCCCAGGGGTGCTGTAAGTGCCACCAAAATCACCTTGGCATCACCTGAGAGTGGAGCAAGGGGCAGAGGCCAAAATCCCCTTTTGCCTCCCTCCAAGGAGCAAGGGGAAGGCAGTGGGGATTGAGAGGAATGAGGGATTTGCCTTTACAAACAAGCTCTGGGTCTGCTGGTGGATAAAACCAGCACTGAGAGATAAAAAAAAACAATGGGATGGATTCCACTGATTGATGAATGGAAAAAAGATATTTGCCTTTACAAGCTGTAGGTTTGCTGATAAATGGATTTGGGTATTGAAAGATGAAAGAAGCAATGGGGAAAAACCATGAATTCTATAAGAATTAAAAATTAAAAGGGAGGGTTGTACAATAGAGGGGAATTTGAGATATCAGGTGCTCTGGGAAGTCTGTGCCTCTCAAGTACCTCAGCCAGTGGGGAAAGAGAGAGGGAAATGTGGATGGGAAAATTAGGATAAAAGGAGGCTGGGTTCTTCAAAACTTGGAGAGATCCCAGGGGAATGCCCCATGGCCTCTCCCTTTATTCCAATAAAGTTCCAGCACTCCTCTGTCTCCTTTTTGGACATAAACCTCTGGTGTTGTGGATTAATTTTCCTGACAGCAGGAACAGTGAGCACCAAATTCCTTGGTGGGAGCAGCCCTGCCAAGCCCCTGCTGCATCCCCCACATGCTGAAGGCATCCTAATCTGCAGCTCCCAGTCATTTGATGTCCATTTCAAATCCTGGTGGTGAGAAAATAGGACAAGGTGCCTCAGTATCTCACCAGATTCTGTTGCAGGTCATTGGGAGAGAGGACCCCTAAAGGAAGCTTGGCATGATATATTTATTATTCCCATAAAAGTGACTTTTTCAGGGTTTTTTGCCAGATGACTCCTTGGATAAGGACATGTTGATTCACTGGGGTGGTCAGATCTATGTAACTTCATACTCTAGGAAAAGAATAAGCACTGCAGCAGCACTAATGCCACATATATGAGATTGCACTGACCCTAAAAGCCACAGGGTGTATTTGCTGTTGAAGAAGAGGTTTTTAATGTGCTTTGCATGCTTTAGCATCATTAATGGCTTAATGAACAAGGCTAATAATGACTTTTGAGTTGCATATAAGCTTCCATACAGATGTTTAGCACCCTCCATGGGACTGAAAAGATGATTTCCCTTTCCCTGGAGGCAAGCTGGGAAGAGGAGGAGATGCACAGAGGCTGAAAGGAGCTGGAGATGTGATGCTGTGCCTGGGTCTGACCAGGAGAGCTCTGCAGGTGATGGAGCCCAGAAAAGCTGAGGCTGAGCCAGGGACACACAAAGGGAGCTGGCACCTGCATTTTGGGAGGGAGAAAGGGGAAAGGGGTCCAGCAAGAGAATAAATGCAGGAGACAGAGCCTGGGACAGGGGGCTGGGGAGAGGAGCTCTGGTGGCCTCAGCTGCTGCTGGAAGAGCTCTTGGAGAAAGCTGAGTGCTGTGCAGCTGGATGTTCCTGGGGCATTTCAGCAGTGACAGCTGCACAGCAGCCACAGGGGGGACACAACAGGGGGGACACAGCAGCCATAGAGGGGAGCACAAGGTAAGTCATGTTATACCATAAATCTTGTGCCCGACCCCTCTCCCAACCGTGACTTGGCTACAACTTCTCTGCTGCAAAAAAAACCTCAAAGGGTGTTGGCAGCACTTTGAGCTGGTCAGGAGCAAGGAGCTCACAGCTTCAAGCTGCTGCTTGGGTGTTGGAACACTGGAAAGTGAGAATTTTGGACTTTCTGTGTTCATAGGTGAGCACAGGTTAGCCCTAAGCCCCTCTAAAAATACCCCACTGATGATCCAACAGGGCATTGGTCATGCAGGCTTTTATTAATGGGTGAGCACTGTGCTGATCAGCCAGGTAGCAAATGCAGTGTAATTCTTCTAAAGTGCTGTGCAGCTGTGGGTGAAGGCACTGTCAGGGAGCAGAGGAGTTATGAGTGCTCGTGAGGAGTTTAATGCTGTGCACAAATGGGCTGGCAGGATCTTCGGACCAATAAAAAGGAAAAAGCTGAGGGGAGATAGGACTGGGGAGATTGGCATTTACTGATCTGCCTGCACATCTAAAAACACTTGTAGGAAAACCCAGAGAGCTGGAAGAAGGGTCATCTCTAAAAGCCACTTTACAGGGAGACATAATGGTTTCAGCCCATTTAGTTTGTCCTGAAGATTGAGATGGTTTGAACAGAGTTTTGTAAAAATCTGTGTGAGGAGATTATGCTTCCAAGTCTATTTATTTAAAGCCTTGTTTATATACAGGGCTTTTAAAGCAGGCAAAGCCATAAAAAAGATTAAGGACAGGATGCCCTAATGTTTTTTATGCAGTGAGTGTAATTGACCCTCAGATGTTCCACCACAACTCCAATCGAGCTGTTTCATCATGTGGCATTTCAAAGACAGATTCTGATGACTCTTCAAAGAGCCAGGGTGGAGCTGGAACAAACTGTCTGGAACAAGCTGAGGGGATGCTCTGGGGTGGCCTGAGCAGGGTGCTGGTTTTTGGGGTGTTGTTCTTTGCACAGGAGCAGGTGGGTGGCTGGGGACTGTCCCCAAGCCCTGCTGGGGAAGGGGGCTCGTGGCACAGCAGCCTCCAGGAGGGCAGGGGGGTGTTGGGAAGGATGAGGATTTGGCAGGAAGGTTTCACAGATGTGTATGTATAGCAGAAAGATCTTTGAATGTAGAATCTGAAGAAGAAATAGAAATTATAGCAAGTTTTGACATAGAAGAAAAGAATTGCTGAGCCAGTCTTACTGGATAACTAAGAAGCCAAAGGGTAAAATGAGTTGGAAGGCTTTTTCTGACTCAGAGCAAAGGATAAACCCACCTCCAAAAAAGATGTTTTTACCAAGCAAAAAGATTTTCACATGCAAACAAAAATGCCATGTGGCAAGTAGAAAGAAAGATGTCAGAATTTTCCACTCCAAGAAAACTGAAAAACAACTTCTAGCTGAAACTGTAGCACACTAACTTTTTTTTTGTGATTGGAAAGTAGTAACATGGATATAGTAATGTCAGTAGTTGTGATGGGCTATAGATGATAGTAAAGGTATTTAAGATGTTCTGCAATAAAAAGTACATAATGCATTGTAACCAGAGCTGGAGTGGCTTCAGACAAACCTACAGCTGATGGGCTGGGCTCTTCTCACCCAGGACCTGTGAATTGCTGCATCATCTGGATACAATAAATAGCACTTTAAATAATAAATAAATAAATTGCTGTATCATCTGGACACAATAAACAGCATTTAAAGAGCCTCCTGGAGCCCCACATCCCTCATTTCTGCTCCTCTCCCCTCGCCTCCTGCTCCCTCTGTTTTTGTTGCTGGGTAACTCTGTTTGCCCAGCATGGAAGGACTCTGTTTTCAGAAGAATCCAAAGCCTTTCTTCTTCAAACATCAGAAATGATTAATCAGAATCTTTGCTTGGTTTTTTAGGTTTAGATTTTTTTATGCAACTACAGGCAGCAGGGGAAAAAAAAAACCACCACAAAACCAAAGAAGGAATAAGCTTAAAAACTTCTCAGTACGAACCTAAACAGATCTGTTTGCTGCTCTTGGCTAACCTCATTTAAAATTAAATCCCACTTTGAGGTTTCAAGGCTGTCATAGGTGTGGTAGCATTTGAGACAAGCAGAAAATGAACCTTTGATGTGGCACACAAGGGGCAGAGGCTTCTTGCCTTGTTTTCAGACCATGATTTTTACCTCAAGTACAGCCCTCTTCTTCTGCTCCTCCTGCACATCGGCAAACTCCCAGAGGTTCTCTCTGTTAAGCATGAAGTCCTACACAAAATCTTCAATTTCTCTCTTCTACAGCTTGCTTATGGGTCTTAGTGCAGGCTTAAAGTCAGCTTAAAAAATATCCATCAAGTCAGACCTGCCAGTGCTTTCTGAGGGACAAGGTCACCTACCTGTCCCATCTCTGCACAGGTGGTTTTGGGAGCCAGAGCAGCATCCTGTTATAAGTACATATTATATTACATATATAAATATATAATATATAAATAATATTACATATTATATTATATTATTGGCTTTTCACAAATATTAACATGAATGATATATATACAAAACTTTGGAAAACTTTGCTGTATGAATAGAGTTTCTTTCCATTCTGCTGTTAACAATACTTAGAAATAGTATTGTGATCAATATTTTTTTCCCTGGACTATAACACAGAGATGTAAAAAGCTTTTGTTCATGTGACTAACTCAGAGGATGGTAAAAGAGATAATCAGAAAGCTTTTCACATTCTTGGATTATCCTATCTGGATGAAGGTCGGGGTGATGATCACCAGAACTCCAGGGAAGGAATTTATTGATCTCCGTTATCAAGAAGGAGCCACAAGGAAAAAAAAAATTAAAAGTAAAAAAATGTTGATTTACATTGTGATTTTGAATAATGCATGAAGGTCTATGAATATGCAACAGGTTGATGCATTTAATGAAGTGTTCTCTGAGTTAAAGTGAATGCCAAGCACCCGGCCGTTGTAACCTTTTGTTTATTGTCTTTTATTAAACTTTTTAAAACCCACCAGGAAACTGGAGCTCATTTTTCCCAATCCCAATGTGCAGGTGGCCTCCCTGAGCTTTGGGGCACACCCTCCTGCTCGTGCTGTGCCTGGCAGCAGGCAGGATGCTCATCAAAGAGCCAGCCCCTGCTGAGGGATGCAGCGCCTTGATCTCATGCAGGCTGCTGAGAAATACATAATGCAGGGCTTTAGGCAGAGCTGCTTCTTCCCCAGGATGTCTTCAAGCCTCTCTGTGGCTGGCTGGGGCCTTGGGCTGGCTCAGGCATGGCTGGGTAAGTGTTTTCCACTTACCAGCTGTGGGTAAGTGTTTTCCTTGATGTTCGTAGGAGTCCTTGCTTTTTCCCTCCCACTTGCTGCTCAGGCTTCATCTTCTGCCTCCAAGGCCAAGCAGAACAGGACTGCTTGTGAAACCGTGTGTGATTTATTATTGCACCTTCCTGCAGGGAGGGAAGCACCAAAGGGAAGCGTGATTGACATTGCTGTACACAAAACCTTTTCATCTTGCTGCTGATATTAGCAGCTCCCTGGCCCCAAATTCCTCTCAGAGGCTCCCAGTGGGATGGCTCCTCCTATGCACGGCATGCCTGGAGTGCAGCCAGCTCTGCCAAATGAATGGCTAACATTTGGGTGAAACAAGGCAGCTTTTTTCTCAGTTCCTGATGCTTCAGAGGGCTGGGTTTGATCCCTGCCAGAGGGGAAGGAAAGGAACCGGGTGAGCCAGCATTCCCCCTCCAGCCTCCCTGCTCTCCTGGCCAGACAGGGATTTAAATCCCTCCTTCCCTTGGGAGATCTGCTCCTTTGAGCAGCAGCCCTGGCTGCACAATCATGCTTGATTAGTTCCTGGAAATACAGAGCATTATTTCCATTGCAATTTATTACAGTCACTGAGACGTAAACTCAGGAGGGAGGGAACGAGGGGATACTGCAGGTGAAGGTTTCCAGGAGGTAGAGGAATAAAGGCAGGGAAATTAAACCCTTGCCATCTAACAGCTCAGAAATAAAGCTCATTGTGAGGCACTGGTGTTGAGGAGCCAGGCAGCCTGAGGAGCCATTGGCAGGGACACTGGGATGGGATGGGATGGGAATGGGAATGGAATGGGAATGGAAATGGGAATGGGATGGGATGGGATGGGATGGAATGGAATGGAATGGAATGGAATGGAATGGAATGGAATGGAATGGAATGGAATGGAATGGAATGGAATGGAATGGAATGGGAATGGGAATGGAATGGAATGGGAATGGAATGGAATGGAATGGAATGGAATGGGAATGGAATGGAATGGAATGGAATGGAATGGAATGGGAATGGAATGGGATGGGAATGCAATGGGAATGGGATGGAATGGAATGGAATGGAATGGAAATTGGAATGGAATGGAATGGAATGGAATGGAATGGAATGGAATGGAATGGAATGGAATGGAATGGAATGGAATGGAGGGGCAGAGAGGAGAGGGGGCAGGACCAGCAGGGCACAGCAGTGGGGCCAAAGGCTGGCAGGAGGAGAAGAGCTGATTGCACCTGGCCTGGGTCCAGCTGCTGCCTCAGCTCCCGTGGGATGCACTGCCCTTTGGAGAGAGGAAATGCACTGCTGAGTGTGGAAAATCAATGCTCTGCTGGAATTTAGGGAATTCCTGCCACGTGCCAGATGAGTGTGACAGGACAGAGCAAAATGTGAGGGGGAAAAACAAGAGTGGCAGCTTGCTGTGGCAGCCCCAGGATGCCCATCTGGGACCCCATGCCCATCTCAGAAGCAGCATCCCACCCTGGCAGCATCGTTTTTCTCACTGCAGGGATGCCTGCTGGAGCAGCAGGAGCAATCCTTCAGTGGGAGGAGGAGGCACTTCACTGGCACTTGGTAAAATTCAAACTGAAACCAGCCTGTGGGTGGTGGCTTGAATCCTTGCCAGTTGGAAAGGAGGTGGAAAAAAATAAAATTATTGCTTTGCAAATGACCTTTTTCTCTTGGGTTTGTCCATATCCTCAATGCTATTCTTGATCAGCCAGAAAAAGACAAAATGAAAGGAAAACTCATTTAATTAAAAGAGGTCTGAAAAAGAAAATGCAATGATAGTGCAAATGTCCAACACAACTCATTTTGCAAAGCCAGGAGGTGAATGGTCCCTCTGCAGTCCCTGTGAAAACTCCAGAAATGGAGAGACACCTGAGTGAGGGAATCCCAGAACAGATTGAGCCTATTTTGGCTGCTCTGCTAGTGAATCATGTCTGTGAGAGAGAGAAAAGCTGCTCAGGACACCATGGGAACCTTGTGGCTGTGCATTTCCAGCACCCACTGGGGCCAGAAGAGCATTTCCCTGCTCCAAACCCATCTCCTCCTCAGGGTCCAGCCAGGCAGGACAAGGGCTGGAGCATGTTGAGCCAACAGATTTATGCAGGGGAAAAAAAAAAAAAAACAACCAAAAAAACAACACAGAGGTTTTGCCCAATGATGACCACACAGGGGAAAAAAAAGGCAAAAAAAGGTATTAATTTAAATTTTTTTTGTTAAATTAGTATGGCTGTGACAAGCAAGGTGCCTTGCTCCTTCAGCAGCAGCAGAGGCCAGGGATGGGTGAGGAGTCCTGCAGGAGGAATGTGTTTGTGAGCAGCTCCCAATCCCAGGGCAGAGCCAGAGGGAGAAATTGCCTTGGGAACAGAGCCAGGGAGGAGGGAAAGGGAAAGAGGCAGAAAAAATGTTCCAAATATTCCCCAAATTTGGCTCAGCTAGAAGTGAAGGAAATATGATGAGGATAGAGATGCCACAACATGTTCCAGTGACACATCTTCAGTGTCCCTGTGGCCTGACCCAGCCCTGGGTGCCAAGAGCCTGGACCAGAGGCTCAGCCTGCACAGAAAGGCTGGGGGAAAAAAAAGGGGGAAAATTCAGTGCCCTCTGCAAGGGAAGTCAGTCAGGACTGTGAGGGAGGAATTACCAGTGGCCTGGGGCTCAGGATTCTGGATGGAGGCAGAAATCTCCTGAGCCATCTCTCTGAAGGGTGGATATGGGCAGCCAGAGCCTGCCATGGCAACAGGGCTGGCATTTTGGGGTGGCTGGTGGGGGATGAATTTAACTGTGCTCCAGGGGAGAAGCTGCTCTGCCTCTCAGAAGATGAGCCTTGGCACGGGGCTTCAGCCAGGGCAGGTAAAACATCATGGCCAGGAATGAAAACAGAAGTGCAGCCAGAAATGCCACCAGAAGTGCAATCAGAAATCCAATCAGAAATCAACCAGAAATGCAACCAGAAATGCAACCAGAAATCCAATCAGAAATGCAACCAGAGCTGGTGCTGCTGTCAGCACCTCACCCAGGAGACCCTGGCGAAGGCAGCAGGGCTGGGGGGCTCAGGAAGCCCCAGGGAAGGTGGCCAAGGCCAGGCTGTGGCAGGCTGGTGGCTGGCACTGTCACCCAGGAGCCCCCAGCACGGTGCTGCCCTGCTTTGGAGGCTGGCAGGACAGGTGGCCCCGTGGCCACAGCCAAAACTCATTTATTGGGAAAGCTGAGCTCAGAGCTGCTGTGCACAGCCCAGCCTGCAGACAACATCTCCATCCCTGCAAAGGGCCACGGCTGATTTACATGCTCCCTTGTAAATTTAGTAACTTGGAGTTAACAGGAGCAAACAGGCTCCAGCCATAAACACCAGCATGCAGATGACAGCTCCCTCCTCCCTCTGCAGAAGCAGAAGCCTCCTGTGGCTGAAATACTGCCTGGGATGAGATTTTCTGTGCTTGGAGGGATTTGCATTTAGGGTTGCACTGGGGGAAGCAGCTCAGAGCTGCCCCTCTGGCCTTGGGGAGCTGAGGATGCCCCACCAGGGCTCAGAGGTGTTCTCTGCCAAGTAACAGGGCCCTGGAGTGAAGAACACGCCGAATAATTCATAGGAAGGAATGAATTATTAAATAGCTTCTCATTATTGCCATCCTAATTAGGGACCGTTAATTTTGCTCCTAAAAGGTGCTGCAGTGCTCCTGCTGAATCATATCTTGCTGGTCTCACATCTCAGAGTTTCAACAGTTTCTGCAGTGCTGGAAGGTAAAAACAAAGCTGGAGGAGGCAGGGCAGGAACCTCAGGGGCAATCTCACCACTCACTCTGCAGTAAAACAAAGAATTTAGAAAATGCCTTTCCCCCAAACCCCAGGCAATTCCCAGCACCTCAAATCACCTTGCTGTCCTCAGTTTATGGTACCAGGAGGAGCAGTTTGGAAGCCAGAGGGTCAGTCTGCAGGACATGGACCTGTTTGTGGCAAGCCAGAATTTGTCCCAGGGCTCTTGGGCACCCCTGGGAGCATGCTGTGCTGCCTCCCCATCCCTGGGGAGCTGTGCTGACACTCTGGGACCTGTCCTGTGCTGGGCTGTGTGCTTTGGCAGCCTCCCCAGCGTCTCCTAGGAGTGCTGCTAATGGCCCCCACGTGGGTCCCTGCTGCTGAGAGAAAAAAAAAAAAGGATCATTCCAGGGAAATGGCAGCTTTGCCTGATTTGTGTGAGTTTCCTTGTGCTTTTATGGCAGCCCATAAAATGGATCATCTGTCTTTAAGGAGATGGGCAGGTAATCAGCAGCTCAGCCCAGCTCAGCCTGGCCCTGGTGCAGGTTTGGGAGCCTGGCACCCCTGGGGGAAGCTGCAGGTCCTGGGCTCCCCCTGGACCCTGTCACTGCTCTGGTTTTCACCTGCAGGCTAAGCAATCTGGGGGCTTTTTGGGGAAATGCTCCTTCCTCCTTAGCAGAGCAGGAGACAGCCACAACTCTATTTTCAGCAGAGGTTTCCAAGGCACTTGTTTACCAGCACTGCCAAGGGAAGCTGTTATCACATTGGCACTGCTGACAGCTCTGTCTGCAGCTGATTTTCCAGGGGAAGCACCTCAAAAGCTGCACTTGAAACCCATGTATCAGCACCTGAGTCAAGGGACACTGCTCTCCTTATCCTTGCTGGACAAAACCTGTCCCTGCTGAGCAGTGCCAGGGGTCCAAAGGGTCTTGGAGCATCCTGCATCCTGCCTGCTCTGGGAGCAGCTGGAATCAGCAGGGTGAGGTGCCAGTGCCACCATGGTCCCTGCTGAGCATCACCTGTCACATCAGCCAGATCCTGCTGCCTGGAAAGGCTGAGCTGGAGCAGAGACTAGAGCAAGAGGAATAAAACAGGCATTTATTGAAAGGATACACTTTGGGCAGTGCAAGAGCCTGGCTGGGGCTCCATCCCTGCACACCCAAATTAAATCAAAGATGGATCCTGGTCATGAGTTTTTACACTTATAATATAAGTTTTGGTTTATTTATATATTGGGGCCAATTGTCCAACCACAGCCCCAGGCTATGAAGTCTCAGCCCCCTGGCTTGCTCCCTTTCCCTCACTGTCATTTCTGCTTTTTGGGTACCAGGTGTCCTTGATTCCCTGGCTAGAAAGGAATTGTTTTGTCCCACTCCCCTGTGAAGAGAACTTACTAACACCTAATAGGAAGTTTCAGATTACACACTAAGCAGCAGAGATTCTGAAAAATAGAAAAGCTAAAACCCAAGGCATCAATCCAAACCTGATCTGCTGCCATGCCTGGCATGTGCAGGGGCTCTGGAGCTGCTCTCTCTGCCCTGCTTCTCTCAGCTCATTAGCTAATTACCTGGGCAGTCAGTTGGGCTTGCCTGGGTGTGTTCATTTACTGCACAGCCATCCTGCTGGTCCCTGCCAGGCCCAGGAGCTGATGCAGCATCCTCAGGATCTGTGTCAGCAGGCACTGAGCTGCTCTGGTGGGGCAGACAGCAGCAGCCACCCTCCCTGTGCCCTTGTGCAGGGTGGTGCTGTGGAGGAGCCCTGTCCTGTCCTGTCTCTGCTCCTGCTGCCACATCAGGGCACTCTGAGGAGCTGGTGTGGGGCACCCAGCCCTGCTCTGGTGGCATCTCCATCCCTGCACAGCCCCTGGACACTGTCCTGGTTTGAAGGACAGGTGTCTGCCAATAAAGGCAGGAGCTTCTCTCTGAAATGGAGAATGTAAACCCCCTCCCTCCAAATTATTATTATAATTTTGAAATAAAGGGGCTCTCAGGCAAAGATATGGGAATTAGGAATAACAGTTCTTTACTAGGAAAATTAAAATAGAAATACAGTATTACAAAGAACAATCCCCAAACACTGCCAGAGTCAGAATCCAAGCTGACACCCGTCAGTCAGTCAGGGTGTTGGCACAGTCCCATTCAATGGTGGCTGCATCCTCCTGCAGGGGCAGATGTGGTTCAGCTGGAGCAGTGCTCCTGCAGAAGGTGCAGTTTTCCTCTGAAGGTGCAGGGATGATGTGGAAAGGTCTGGCTTTCCTCTGGAATGCAGTGGAAAGAAGGTCCCTTGGTGTCCAAAATGTCAGTTTTTTATCTGGGTAGGAAAGGCTTGGCTGCTCCCCTGGCTGGAGCATCTCCCAGTGGGATGATGGAATTTTATCAGTCATGCAGTGGGACTGAATGGGCCAGCAGCAGATGATATCTTCCTGGAGGGAGGATGGGCTGTGGGAAAGATAAAGATGATTGCACAGCTGGTTTAAAGCTGGCCCATTAGCAGATAATATGTGCCAGGAGATCAGGGTCACTGCCCCACCCGGCTCAGCAGATGGGACAGAATACACATTGCTGGCCACATCAACCCAACATACACACCCAGGGGAACAAGGGGATGCTGTTCCTACAGAGTGGGACATGCACTGCAGGGATCCCAGGGCGTATCTGGGGTGTGCAGCCCCACTCAGCCTTGTTCCATCAGCACGGTGGGGCAGGCAGCCCGGGGAGCATCCTGAGAAGATTCCAGCCTCACATCAGTCTCCCATCAATTTCCCGGGGTAATGAAGAGGTAATTAAATCTTGCAGTGGAAGGGGAGCTTCTCCAGTGGCAAGAGCATATTGTAGCTGCCGAGCTCATCAGGGGAAATGCTGGGCTCCAAATTAAATGCATTTACTGTTTCATGTACCCTCGCTTACAATCGTTGTAATGAATCTGGGAATTAATTGTTTGCCCATTTAAAACAAGTCCCCTCTTGCACTCCCCTCCTCCCAGCTCTCCGTAATTTGATATTTCAGTTAGAAAACAAATTGACATTCATTGGAAAATCAATCTTTTCATTGTTTAACTCTCATTTCTCCGGGGAACGTGTGGGAGTGGAATTACATCCTCTGACAGGAGCCCTTCCTGAATGCCTAATTGGGGCTGGGGGGAGCAGGGAGGATGCTTGTCCCCAGGACCCAGCAGGACCCGGCTCTGGCAGCATCCCTGCTCCAGAGCAGGAGCAGGCTGCCTGGGTAATGAACCCAATAACAGCTGGTAATGAACCCAATAATTGATAAAAAAATTCGTGTTAATCATAAAAGTATTGGGGTTTGTATAAACCAGAATACTAAGGTCTGAAGTGAAGCATGGACGCTAGATAGGAAAATATATGATTAAAGCATTCTGTTTTAAATCCCCCTGTTATGAATATTATGTTTTCTAAATAAGTTGTATCTACTACCAACTTGCAAAACTAGACTTTCCAATAGTCTGATAGATTTTGGAAAATCAGTCTTCCTCCCTTTGTGTGATCTACAAAGACCAGACTTCCCAACTTTTGCTGGTTTTTATCTGCCAAGACCAGATGATTATCTATGAGACCTGACTATTGCCCAGAGACTTTACAGATGTTTATTTGACCATATCTGGCAAATTTATGACAGCAAAAAAACAAAAAAATTTTTGATTACAATGAGAGACCATACTATAAGAAGAGGCTGCAAACCAAGGTTTGATCCAGCGCTGCATTGCTCCATCTATATAAAATACAGCAATCTAAATTTTGCTGGATATTGAGAGTTTTAGTTTATTAGCTGGGATAAAATGGGAAGTGCTTGTTGTGGCAGGGGCAGACAGCCACAAGGAGTGTGAAAACAGCCCGGGGAGGCAGCGCCTTGTATTTATCCGGGCTGGGGAGGGCAGGGACAAACAGAATATGGGATTGGGTGTCAGGCTGAGAGGAGCACCCTGGGGTCCCTCACATCCCATCCCCTCTGCAGGAGACAGAGCAGAGCCTGCTTTTCCTTCCTTTCTGAGCACCCCATGCAGCTGGCCTGGCAGGGATCCCTCTGCTTCCCACGGAGCCTGGGATAAAGTGCTATTTTTATGGGTAACACTGGCCGTCTGTTACACTTGCTGCTGGAAAATGAATAGCCACTTTTATGCAAAAAGGTTTTACTGTGGTATCAGAAAGTGCTAATGAATACACAGAACCAAATTATGTGGTTACCCCCCTGAGCCAAGACACCCGGGCAGAGATTTACAGCAAAACGAGTGGCAGGCAAAGATAAAAGCCTGCAACCAAAGTGGGTCATATAATTAATACTGGGGACAATAAATTCCTGAAAAATTGAGCTGTCAGTCCCTTCCATCCTGACTCCCAGCTCCATTTCAAAGCTCAGTAAGTTGTAACTCCCAAGGAGTTAATGCAGCAGATAAATGCAGCAGTGCAGTGGTTTTGGTTTACTAATTTGAATTTTTTTTTTTGTTGTGAGATAGGATTAGGAGGAAGGTAGAACAGGTTTAACTTTAAATGGTACAAAGAGAAGCTTTATTATTAGAAATTATAAGAAAAAAATGCTTAAAATAAAACTTTAGATTACTTTTTTTTTCTGTTATGCTTTTTTTTTTTTTTGTTTGTTCTTCTCTGTTCATGAAGGATGAGGTTTCCTCTGCCAGAGCAGTCACAGGTGTGTAGTTAAAATAGAAATGTGTGATTTCACATGGTGAAGAGTTTGGAATTTGGGGTTTTTAGAACATAGTAATAAGTATGGGACAAGATGAAAAATTTTAGGTGTTGTTTTTTTCTGTCTTCTTCCTTCTTCTTCTTCATGATTTCAGGCAGTAGTTTCTGGTTAGACAGTGCTGCACTACAAGTCACAAAAGTTTGATTGTTAACCCAAAAGTATAAATAATATAGGTGTCAGTTTTCTATTAGACTAGCTTTAAAAGACCTTGTAACTAGCTAAATTCACCTTCATTTTACTCACTTTTGGCTGGTGGCTAGAAGTGGCACAAAACTCTCTGTACTTTAAATAAGAATTTATTAAAATAAAATAAAAATAATAATATAATATCTAGTATCTAGTATCTAGTATCTAGTATCTAGTATATAGTATATAGTATAAAATATATAGTATATACTATATACTATATAATATAGTATATCATATATAGTATATAATATAATATAATATAATATAATATAATATAATATAATATAATATAATATAATATAATATAATAATATATAATAATATATAGTATATAATAATATATAGTATATAGTATATACTATATACTATATACTATATCATATATCATAATCATATATAGTATATAATATAATAATATATAGTATATAATAATACATACTATATATTATATACTATATATTATATACTATATATTATATACTATATAATATATAATAATATAATAATATAATAATATAATAATATAATAATATAATAATATAATAATATAATGATATAATAATATAATAATAAATAATAAATATATACGATTATATAAAGTATAATAAAAACAACCAAACCCAAACACAAAAAAATTCATCTCCCTCATGTTTTTAATCCCAAGTAAAAACAAAACAAAACAAAACAAATTAAAACAAAGCACTGATGCTGGTGCCCAGTGTTTTAGTGCATAGGGAGCAGTGGCAGAGGTGCTGTGAGAGGCACAGTGTCACTCTCTGCAGCCCCACAATCACCTTCCCTCCCTTTTCTCATATTCTCACTTAGCAGCAGCCCATGAGCAGCTTTGTCAGCTGCATATTAGGAACCATTTGTCATAAAAAATTAAGGGCTGCGAAAATAAAGTGACCTCTCTGAGGGCTTCAATTGCACTGCAAGGTAATTGTGTCTTCCCCAGGCCTCCATCAGGCTGTTTGGGAGTCTTCAGGAACAATTTATGCATTTATTACAGTTTAAGCATCCTTAGCCCTCAGCTCTTCCCAGCAATGAAAATTTATAGTGCAGAACCCAGCAAACACAGTCTGAGCCATGGAGGGATGTGAAACCCCAGCAGCCCCACAAACCCACAGGCAGCAGGACAAGAGGAACCACAGCAGTGGGGCAGGGCTGAAACCATCCAGTCTGGGACTGGTACCAGGGTAAGGCACCAAGCCTTTCCCAGGGGAAAAATACAGATCCTGATTGCTCTTGGCACTAAAGGTAGCTTGGAATTGGGACAGAAAGGCAAACCAGGCTTTATTTTATTTTATTTTATTTTATTTTATTTTATTTTATTTTATTTTATTTTATTTTATTTTATTTTATTTTATATTTTATTTTTGTTATAGTATATAATTTTTAATTATTTTTTAAATATTTTATTTTATTTTATTTTATTTTATTTTTGTTATATTGTATTATATTATACTGTTATATTTCCATTTTTGGTTTTTATTTTATTTATATTATTAGATATTATATTTTATTATATTTCATATTTCATATTTTATTTTATTTTATTTTATTTTATATTTTATTTTTGTTATAGTATATAATTTTTTTAATTATTTTTTAATTATTTTTTAAATATTTTATTTTATTTTATTTTTGTTATATTGTATTATATTATACTGTTATATTTCCATTTTTGGTTTTTATTTTATTTATATTATTAGATATTATATTTTATTATATTTCATATTTCATATTTTATTTTATTTTATTTTATTTTATTTTATATTTTATTTTTGTTATAGTATATAATTTTTAAATTATTTTTTAATTATTTTATTTTATTTTATTTTATTTTATTTTATTTTATTTTATTTTATTTTATTTTATTTTATTTTATTTTCATTCGGTTTCTTCCTGCAAAGCCTTTTTCTGCAGGGAAAGAGCAGGGAGAAGCTGCAGAGGCAAGTTCAGCTCCCAGTACAACAGGAGCAGGGCTGGGGCTGGGGCTCTTTCTGCCTGGGGCTTCACCTCAGTTTTGAGGACCAGGTTTCCCTGTACCTGCACAGCCAAAATCTGTGCTGAAGATGCAATAAGAAAAAAAAAAAAAAAAAAAAAAAAAAGGCAAGACAAAAAAGCCAGTTGATTTTTTTTTTTTTTCCTTGTCACAAAGACACCGAGTCCTCCACCTTGGGTAAGAAAGAGATGATTTAACAAGAAAAAGATGTCACTGAATCCCTGGGCTATAAATCATTCTCCTTCCAGCCTTGCAGCAAAAACTCTTAACAGGCCCTCTGTGCAACGGGGGGATTGCATCTGAGCCAGGATAAAGGGACACAGGGGCCCAGGCTCTGTTTTATGGCTGCAGGAGAATTCCACAGCACCTGGGAAATACTGGAGCTGCAGGCTGATGTCACAGGGATGATGCAGCTGGCAGGAGATGTGCCTGGGATAAAAACCTTGCTGATCATTCATGCAGGTGGCTTCATCTGGCAGCTTGCAATTGATTTAATTTTGTGTGGCAAAGTGAAAAAGAAAGAAGGGGAGAAGTCTGATGTGTTAAAGCAGGAGTTGGTGCCAGCAGCACAGGGGTGTGATGCTGTGGGGAAAGCTCCAGTGGGGATGTGTGTGAGCAGGGGGAATTCAGATGGACATATCCTGGTCCAGAAACCCAGATGCAAGGGGATGCTGCAGTGATTTAATTGCTGAAGAAGAGGAAATTGCTTGGGGACTAGTGTCTGTGATCTGATTATAGTCGGTAGGAGCAGAGGGCAGCCCCAGCCAGCAATAGAACCTTTCACTGCTCCAAAAATGCTGAAATAAATCTGGGGAAATTACCAGCAAAACTGACTGGGTGGAAAAAAAAACAAAAGCTAAATGGCTGTGAATAGGAAGTGAAAGAGCTCTTTAGGAAGTGTTGTAGAAACAGTGAAGGGAACAATTTAGCCAGAAGTTAGCCTGACAGCTGTTAGAAATCAGAAAACAGTAGCTGGGAAACAGAAAGGGAAAGGTGTCTGAAGAGGATGCCATGAGAAGCACAGGAAATTGGGATGAGGAGCAAAGGGACAATAAAATGTTCACTGTTGGTGATGGTGCCACTGTTCCAAGGAGGAGAATTTGAGCAGAGTGAGGAAGAGGGTGCTCCTGTGGGCAGGAAAGGCTGGCAGCGTGGAAGAGGCAGGTGTGACTGGAAGGAGGAGGGCATGCATTTACACCAGCGAAGGTGATGGAGGCTCTCTCTTCTGCTCTCACCAAAAGGCAGATTTCACACTGGCTGACCCAGCTGGCTGCCTCTCGAGCCTGCAGCACTGCCCAGGTCACTCCTGCCACAGGGTTAGATCCTGAACCTGCCTGGAGCTCAGGGAAACAGATGGAAGCTGGGGGGGCTGGGGACTCCAGCCATGGTGGGTGGCAGTGAGAGCTGTGCCCAAACCTTGGTGACCCCCTGTCCTGATTTTCAGGCTCCTGTTGATGCCTTAAGTTTCAGCTTTTGTATTTCCCAGACTCTGCACTGCACTGGGGTGTGACTCTGAACTCCATATAAAGTGTTACAAGTTCTCCTCCCAGCTCAGTCACACAAAACAATCCTTTTCCAGCCCCAGAACCAAGGACTCGCTGCAGCTTCAACCCCAAAAAGTGCAAACAGCAGAACTGAGGAGAGAATCTGGGAGGATGGGACTGCAGAACCTGGAGCTGGAATGGGACAATTAACCCCAATATGGGAATGGATCAAAACTTATAAAAGTGTGAAAACTTGTGACTCTGAGCCCATCCTGGGTGGAGCCATGGCCAGGCTCTTGTACTGGCCAAAGTGAATCCTTTAAAGGGCTTTTAATAAATCCCTGCTTTATTCCTTTAACTTTATCCAGCCTCTGCTCCAGGGACCCTCTCCAGGCATCCCCATAAGCACAAAACTGCTGGCATGGCTGAGACCAGCACAGCTCCATCCTGTTTTATTTTGGTTCACACCTCTCCACTGTGATCCCAAGGAGAGCAGCCACGAGTTAATGAGGGGTCTTAGTTTTGCTGAACTCTGAATGTGCCACAGCAGTGAAGGTGGAATTATTGAGAGCTGGACATCAACCTCCATATGAGCCTGGCCTTGCTGCTTTCCACTCCTTTGGTTTCATTGATCCTCTTTTCTTACCTCATTCTTGCTTCCTCTTTTATAAAGACCTAGAAATGAATGGGCAGCTCAAAGGAAGCACTGCTGCTGTAATGAAAAAAGAGGGCAGCTCAGAGCTGTGACTTTCTGGCTGTTCTCTGGGGCCCTCATTTCGTTTGTTTTCACCTGAACACCATTTCTGTACAGCAGCCCCAGAAAATATTGTGTTAGCCTCAGCTCTGACCTGGCTGCAATTTCCACCAGAAAAGTTGTTTCAGCTAGGAAATGGGCAGATTTGCTCTTCAGGCCAATGAAAACAAGTCTGCAAGGTTAAAAAGAAGATGTCAAAATCAGGCACTAAAGATGACTTAAAATGATAACAGTTGTACTCGAAGCAAAAATTATACACAAAGCTGCTTTCATCCAGCAATTTTCACCCTCAGACAGCAAAGTGCTTCACAGCAGAGTTCTCTCTCAGCAGCCCTGTGTGTAAAGGTGAGCAGAAATATGGCTTTTGCTTGCTTTGCTGTGTTCCTCTACCCCAAACCAGCTTGGCAAGCAGACTCAAAGGCTGTCCTGCTCCTCAGTGCCCACCTGAGCAAAGATATTCCCATTGCACCACAGGGTCTGGCACTGGGGCCAAGGAAAGGTCTGGCTGGATCCTCCTTTTTTCCTTGTCTTCCCACTGCATAGAGAGAGCTGGCTTTCTGTATATATTTCTATATATATTTCTGTATATATTTCTATATTTATTTTTTTCTACAGAGAGAGTTGAGAGGGGGCAAGGCAGCTGCTTGCTTTCTGTGCCATGCCCAGGTGCTCAGATCTGTGGCTTTGCCCCTGTTCATGAGCTGAACCTCAAGCTCATTCCAATGGAGAATTTCAGATTCCTCAGCTGCTGGAAGTGAGTGGGCTCTGCCCAGGTTTTCCTCATCCCTCCTTCCTCCTGCAGAGCACCTGGAATGATGCAGGAATGATGCAGGAATAGCTGCAAGGGGGTTTTGTCTAACCCTGAGAGCTGCCCCAGGGGTGAGAGGCTGCACCTTTGGCTGGGCTCCTGCTGGCTCTTCCCCTCCTCTGTGCTGGAGAAATGCTGAGAGAAGCTCAGCAAGGAAAGCTGGAAGTTTAATTGCAGCCATCAAGCCTTTAATCCAGCTGTGGTGTGCATCTCTAAATGGCCATCCCTGACGTGCAGGCACACAGCCACACTCCTGCTCACACTCCTCAGCTGCTCACAGCTATTTTTAGGGACCCAGAAGAAGGTAGCTCCACACTTGGCCTGAAAATTATTTTTAAAAAATATTAAATAACACACACACACACACACACACACATGGAAATGCAAAAACAAACCTATCTGTCCCTGAAAGATCTCCTTGCCCAGCCAGGACCCTCCTGTGAGAGGTGAAGGAACTCTGATTTCTGCCCAGCCACACCTCTGTGAGCTGCCCTGTGAGAAAACAGGAGCTCCAAACTTTTAGACAAACACAAAGTGGGATACCCCCCAAAAGGCTGCTTGAAATAGAGATTTTATTTCATCTGGATGTCTTATTGCAGTAAAATCTTATCTGCAAGTTTCAGGGCTGCCTGGGAAATCTTGCTGCCTCACCAGGGAAAAGGATATTTAAAAAGGATTAAATCTGACAGTCTTATACTAAAAGTGGATTTTTAAGACACAAGCAAAGACTCGAGATGGAAAGGTTAGTGGGCTGTTGAAAATGCATCTGCATTTAAGCTAATAAAGCTTAATTTCTCGTTGGTTAATGACAGACTGGGTGTGGTGAGCCACAATGGGCTCAGGGGCTGGAGAAGGCAGCAGGTGCTGTGGCAGTGATGGGAAAAGAGGGGACCAGAGCTCCCCTTTGCCAGGAAAATTAATCCACAAACACCAGAGGTTTACGTCCAAAAAGGAGACAGAGGAGTGCTGTAACTTTATTGGAATAAAGGGAGAGGCCATGGGCCATTCCCCTGGGGTCTCTCAGATTTTTGGAGGACCCAACCTCCCTTTTTATCCCAATTTCTATCCACATTTCCCTCTCTCTTTCCCCATGGGCTGAGGTACTTGAGAGGTACAGACTTCCCAGAACACCTGACACATGAGATTCCCCTCTAATGTACAACCCTCCCTTTTAATTTTTAATTCTTATAGAATTCATGGGTTTCCCCCATTGCTTCTTTCATCCTTCAATATCCAATTCCATTTATCAGCAAACCTGATTTGTTTGTAAAGGCAAATATCTTCTTCCATTCATCAATCAATGGAATCTTTCCCATTGTTGTTTTTTTTTTTGGTTTTGGTTTGGTTCTTTTATCTCTCAGTGCTAGTCTTACCTACAGCAGACCCAGAGCTTGTTTGTAAAGACAAATCCCTCATTCCTCTCACTTTCCAGCACAGACTCCCCCCAGTCCCCCCAAATTCTGCTGAGCTCCTGGCTGGGAAGGAGCACATTTCAAAGCAGGCTGGTGGAGTGCTGGTTGGAAAGTTTTGACCCAAATCTAAAGCACATTAGAGCCCAAAAAAGCTCACTGCCCCTCCCAGATGGGAGGTCTCATCCCCCTTCCCCTCACCCCACAGCAGAACTAACATCAATTAGTGCTTGGCTCACCCTGCAGCTATGAAGTAATTCAAATCAATCAAACACATCCTCTCCTTGGCCATTAAGGCTTGCTCCACTTAGCTCCAGCTTTAAAACAGAGCAAGTGGGATATAAATTCTGTTTCACAAAGCTCCCACCTACATTTCTCTCCAAATGTTGAAATGACATTTCTGCCCACTGAAAATAGGACCTTGGAAAAGACTCTCTGGATAGTTCATTTGCTGGAAAATAGAATTGACAGCCCAATTAATCTCACAGCCTGTGACTTTTAAGCCAGGGCTCTCAGTGCAGGTGTTCTGGGATGAGAACAGGAGAGGTTGGATAAATATCACAAGATGTTGCTGTGCCAGGGATCTCCAGCCACTCCCTGTGATGCCTTAACTTTTCAGTTTTTGTATTTCCCAGACTCTGCACTGCATTGGGGTGTGACTCTGAACTCCATATAAAGTGTTACAAGTTCTCCTCCCAGCTCAGTCACACAAAACAATCCTTTTCCAGCCCCAGAACCAAGGACACGCTGCAGCTTCAGCCCCAAAAAGTGCAAACAGCAGAACTGAGGAGAGAATCTGGGAGGATGGGACTGCAGAACCTGGAGCTGGAATGGGACAATTAACCCCAATATGGGAATGGACCAAAACTTATAAAAGTGTGAATCACTGGCGTGTAGTTTGAGTAGAAATGCAAAATGTCACCCAGTGGAAAACTTGGAATTTGAGTGATGGAGTTAAAATCAAAGGTGTGTAGTTGAATAGAGGTGTGTGGTGTCACAGGGTGAAAGGTTTGGAGTTTGGGGTTTTAGAATATAGTAATAGGCATGGGACAAGATGGAGATTCTTGGGTGTTGTCTCTCCTTTGTGTTCCTTCTTCTTCATGGCTTCAGGCAGTGATTATTAGTTGGACAGTCAGTGCTGCACTGCAGGTCACAGGTGTTTGGTTATTAGGTCAAAAATATAAATAATATCGGTGTTAGCTTTTAATTGGGCTGTTTAGCTTTAACAGACCTTGTAAATAGCTAGATCCATCTCCATTTTCTCACTTTTGCCTTGATGGCTAGAAGAGCTGAAGTGCTCTGTACTTTAGATAAGATTTAATAAACAGCCAAGTCCAAAAAGGAGAAATCCATCTCTTGAGCGTTCTCCCCTGACTGTGAGTGCAGGCAGAAGGAAAAGACAAACCACTAATGAGGTGGTGCAGCCAGCCCCTGTCACAGGCAGGGTTTCTGTGTCAAGCAGGGTGCAGCCACTCCACTTTCCCCAATCCCAGCTCCTGCCCAGGGTTTTGGGTGCTGGGTAAATGTTCTTCCAGAGCTGAAATACGACACAAGACAGGCCATAACTCGCCTGGCCTTGCTCTCCACATAATTTCTGGTGCCATTTGCCATTAATAGATAGTCTGTCACTTTGCTGTGGAGCTGCTGCTCCTTCAGGCATTCACCCCTGGGGGATGCTCCCTCCTGCCATCACAGCAGCCAGCAAGGGGACAAAGCACCGGGGGACTGGAGCTTTGGGATGGCTGGGGAAGGTCTGGGCTGCTCCCTGCCCAGCCAGGGAACACAGCCACGCTCACACACACTGCTCGGGAATCTGCCCATTGCCATGGAAACCCTGCTGACATCAGCCACGGACCTACTCCAGACTAATTGCTCTAGGAACGGTGAGCCAAATTACTGAGACACTTTCCAGGCCCCAGAGATCTGTACTTAACAGCCAGGCACATTCCCAAAAGTGTCCCTCACCTGCAGGGATGCGGGGCAGGCTGTGTGAGGACAGCTGGGGACTCTTGCCCACGCTTGGATGCATGGGGTTGTTAAATTCTAATTTTCTGTGCTTCTTTGGAGCTGTTTTGTACCTATTTAAGCTGCCTGGGTAGTGCCAAGACTCCAGTTCAGAGGGTGATCCTGTTTTTCCAGCTCACAGGGGTCTGTGGTACTCCTGCTGACAGCACTCTGTTTTCTCTCTTGTTTTTCTCCTTACATGAATTCTCCCTTCTCTGTGTCTCTTTGGAGTCAAAGGCTCACAGGATGAGGATCCTATCATCCCAGAAAGTGCCAGAGCCTGCCCACCCTCACAGGGAGCAATTCTTTCCTAAATCCAATCTAAACCTGCTCTCTTGCAGTTTGAGGCTGCTCCCTCATCAAATGTCCCTCTCCCTCTTTTTTTAGAAATGCTGGAAGGATGCTGTAAGTTCAGGGACAGGAAGGATGCTACACCCTGCAGGGAAGGTAGCCAGTGTCTGGGATGTGGTTATCCCAGCAGTACAGAATTCCAGAGCATCCATCAGACTTCAGAACAAGGCAAAACTCTGGGAAGAAGGTGCTTTGCCACCAGAGCTGGACTGAGAGGCACTCAGGGGCTTGGCCTTTCAATTATTTTGTTCTGAAATAACAAACACCATTAAAAGGTGGCAACTCTCAGGACAGGACAGTGAAGCTCCTGCTCTTGGCAGCCAGCTGTGGGTGCAGGGTGCTTCTCTCTGAATCTGCTGGATTCAGGGCCAATCTGATGAAAAAAAAAAACAAAACCCAAGAAAACCAACTGTCCCCCCCCCAAAAATACCACAAAAAAAGCCCACCAACACCCAGTAGGGCTAGCTCTGTATGTTTATTCACTTAAATATTTTAAATCCCTTCCTTAAGGATATGTGATAGCTTATTGCATCAGCAATTTATAACTCCTGCCTTCCTCCAGCATCCTAACTGTTTATGGCTCTGTGTTATTTACTGCCTGACACTGAAACCAGGAACATTGGGAACATTTGTCCAGGAGTTATTTGGGAGCCCCAGGGGCACAGCTGTGCTGAAAGGAGCTCTCAGTGCCCAGCCTGCAGCATCCATGCATCCCTGCATCCCTACATCCCATCATTCCTGCATCCCTGCCTGCATCCCTGCATCCTTCATACCTGCATCCCTGCATCCCTGCATCCCAGCATCCTGCATCCCTTCATCTCTTCATCCCTGCATCCCTTCATCCCTGCATCCCTTCATCCCTGCATCCCTGCATCCCTGCATCCCTGCATCCCTGCATTCCTGCATCCCTGTATCCCTTCATCCCTTCATCCATGCATCCCTGCATCCCTGCTTCCCTACATTCCTGCATCCCTGCATCCCTTCATCCATGCATCTCTGCATCCATGCATCTCTGCATCCCTGCATCCCTGCCTGCATTCCTGCATGTCTTCATCCCTTCATCCCTTCATCCCTTCATCCCTGCATCCCTTCATCCTTGCATCCCTGCATCCCTGCATCCCTGCATCCCTTCATCCCTGCATCCCTACATCCCTTCATCCTTGCATCCCTGCATCCCTGCATCCCTGCATCCCTGCATCCCTGCATCCCTTCATCCCTCCCATCATCCCTCCCATCATCCCTCCCTACATCCCTCCCGTATCCTCGTCTGAGCCCTCAGGATGCCAGAGCTGAGCACTGATGCCTTGGGGTTTAGCTTTTACATTTTTCAGAATCTCTGCTGCTTGGTGTGTGACTCTGGAATTCCTGTTAGGTGTTAGGCAGTTCTCTTCACGGGGGAGTTGGATAGAACAATTCCTGGAGACTGGGTCCATGTGCAGTGGTGGGACAGTGATGCTCTACAAGCCAAGTGAGGAAAACCATTCCAAGTCCTGCTGACCAACCTCACTGCAAAGTTACTGCAAAGGACCCTAAATTCACTTCCAGAGTTAGAAAACTTCTGCTCCTAAAACAGCTGTAGAAACAGAGACTGATGCAGACAAAAACATGTTTTAAATGATTCCTGTTCTGTGCCTAAAGGACTATTCATGATAATCATTATTTTCTTTGCATAACACCCGACTGTACAAGACACTGCTACTGTTAGATGTTTATTACTGTTCATTATTGTTTATTGTTATTATTGTTATTGTTAGCTAATTGCTGTTATATACATATCTATTATTAAATATTTGCTGTTAGATATGTGCTACCATTAGATACTTATCCATTGTTAGATATTTATTTACTGTCAGATACTATTGTTAGATATTTATCTGTCATTAAATACCTATTATTAGTAGATAATTAGAATACAGACTTGACAAGGTAAAGGCCTTGTCAAGCCTCTAAAGGGGGAAATGATGCCTTGGGTTTTATCTTTTATATTTTTCAGAATCTCTGTTGCTTAGTGTGTAACTCTGAAACTTTATATTAGGTGTTGGTAAGGGCTCTTCACAGGGTTGGACAAAATAATTCCTTTCTAGCTCGAGAATCAAGGACAACTGGTACCCAAAAAACATGAAAGATGCTATTTTTTGTTTTGACTTAGATGTTTATTAATTTTTATTTTTATTACAGTGAGTTGTACAGTAGTTTTAGTTAACACGTTAAAAATGGAGATATATTTTATTTTTTATAAGGTTTTTCAAGGCTAAACTTAAAACTGTCTAATTAAGAATGAACAAATTATTTTTGCTTTTAACTTAATAATTAATTATTTGTGGTTCGCAATGCGGAATTTTTTTATTTAATTATATAAAATCATTTAAACTCATGAAGAAGAAGGTGAAGAAGAAAGACGATACTTTTGTTTTAAAACTTTAATTTTGCCTTTTATATATTACTGTATTCTAAAACTTTAAAATTTACATTTTCCACTATGTGATATTACACACTTCTAGTAAAACTACACGCTTGTGATCCAAATTTTATTATTTAATTAATTCTGGAAACTTTCTCTACGGCCTTGGGTTAAAAGCAGTGTTTTTTTTGGGGGGTCAGTTCCTGTCAGCACAGAAAGCCCAAAACTCTCAGTTTCAAGGGTTCCAATAGTATAGGATGGAATGGAATGGAATGGAATGGATAATAAATATATTCTATTCTATTCTATTCTATTCTATTCTATTCTATTCTATTCTATTCTATTCTATTCTATTCTCTATATTATATACGCATTCTATATATATAATATATATACAATATTATATAACAGATAAAAAATTATTAAAAAATTTATTTTTCCTTTTTTTTTTTTTTTCTTTTCTTCCAGACACTGCAGCGCAGTGTCCGTGCTGGACAGACACACGGCTCTCCCCGCGGGCTGCCGGGGGCTCTGGCATCAGCCCTTGCTCATTAACAGCCTCATTAACAGCCGTGCCCCGCAGCGCTCATTAACACACACGAGAGAGCGCCCCGAGGTGAGAGCTCCACTAATCAAATGTGCTATTAAGATCCTAATCCATTCCATTAGCCCATTTCATCTGACACTTAGCAAGTGACACTCCCGGGCTGGCCAGTGGAAAAATAATCCTTTTTATTAGAGCCATCGTTCCCTTTTATCTCGTGTGGGTTTGTTTCTGGAGCTGGAGGGATGTGCAGCTCCAGCAGAGATGCCAGGGATTCTCCCTTCGTGTGTGAAGGTGTCATCACACACAGTGTAGGAATGGGAGGGATCAGGGCAGCAGAAATACCCAAAAATAAAAGGGAAAACACCCAACCAGTTGAAAGCCAGGCTGCCTGATTGTTTGATTACATATTACCTGATTGTATTTTGGGGAAGTCATCTAGATGACCCTCCACCGAATTTTTTGGAGACTGAAACAGTTAAAAACTTCAGGTCCATTTGAAAGAATTCCTGATTTCTCTCTTGGTTTGAATGTCAGAGGGGCGGGATGAGGAGTGAAATGCAGATTATTCAGGAGGCTGGATGAGCAGAGAGCTGAACCTGTGTCAGCAGAGAGGCTGAACTGCCTAATTCTCTGCACAGACCCCAGAACAAATTAGCATGAACACGATGCTGCCTGGGAGCTCTGCAGGACCCTGGGGGGTTTGTATGTCAGGAAAGGTCCTTAGTTATCAGATCAGCAGCTCTTTGTTTCCAAATTAGCATCCCTAAAAGGATGTACCTCCCCCACAAAAACACACTTGGAACCGCGTTAAAACTTCCCGCTATTAAAGAAATACTTCATGAAACAGTAACTTTGTGGATGTAATGTTCATGTCGAGGTTCTCCAGACCCTACATTTCACTGAAATGTTCCCAGGGAGCACAGCTGGGATGTTCCATCTGCAGGATAAGCGAGCTCCCACCCGAGTGCAGGGCAGGCTGCACTTGCAGCCCATGCAGGGGCACCAGAACCTGCCTGAGCTCAGCCCTGACCTCCTGCCAGCCTCGGGGTGAAAGGGACAGGTCATGGGGTTTCCATCCTGAGATGGGTGAAAAAAAACAGATCCTTTCCATCCTGAGATGAGTTTTCCATCCTGAGATGGGTGTATAGGGACAGGTCCTTTTCTATCCTGGGATAGGTGAGCAGGGACAGGTCATTTCCATCCTGAGATGGGTGAACAGGGACAGGTCCTTCTCCATCCTCAGATGGGTGAACAGGGACAGGTCCCTTTCCATCCTGAGATGAGTTTTCTATCCTGAGATGGGTGAAAGGGACAGACCCTTTCCATCCTGAGATGGGTGAGCAGGGTCAGGCCCATCCCCACAGCCAGAGGTGGCAATGGGATGGGTGAGAGGCAGTCAGAGCATCTCTCACAGCAGGACTCTTAAAAGGACACAGCCCCTTTGGATCATTTATCAGCACACACAGTCCCTGCAGCCAAAACAGAAAAATCCCTGTTCCTTGCTCTGTCCTAACCCACTTTTTCAAGACAATTTCTGAGAAATTGATGGGGGGGAAAAAACCCAACTTTAAAAAGCATCTTTACTCTTAGAAATTCAATGCCATCTGCTCCTTGAGCATTGCCCAGGGCGTTCAGCTCCCCCTGAGCAGCCAGGGGATGGAAGCTGGCTCCCACCTGTGCCCACCCCCGGGCTGCCACAGGCACTGCTGTGCTCTCTGTAGGGTCCCTGGCAGAAAAACAGAGCTCAGAGCCTGGTGCCACATTCCTGTGCTGGAGAAAATGGTGTTGAGACAGAGGGGAATGCAGGGACCCCAAACCAGTGGCACCAGGGGCTGGAGCAGGGCTGTGGCTGGTGGGCAGCAGAGTGTTCCTGCACAAAGTGTGCTCTCCAACCCCCCTGGGGCTGCGATCTCCTCCCTGGGAATCTTCCCAGCCTGGGCAGAGCCTGTCCCTGTCCCATGGCAGGTCCCAGGGAGCAGCAGGGCAGCACAGCCCCGGCTGTCCCCACAGGAATGGCACCTGGGGGTGACACTGTCCCTTCCCCACAGCCCTGACATCCCAAACCATGGCATTTGCCTTTCCACCAGGACACAATCTGTGTCCATCCCGTGCCAGCCCCGGAGCTGGAGACCCCAAGGGTGTCAGTGCAAAGCTCTTCTTGACTCAGCATTATGAATTACAGCATGATATAAAGGCCTATTAAAGGCTGATTTCTAGAACAAATGCTGCCCCCGTGGCTAATCAGCAGAGTATTTCCTTCATTGAGAGACAAAATTAATACTGCTGCTTGGCAGATGCAATGATGCCAAGCAAATAACTTGCTTTATTGTTATGATGCCTTTGGTTGCTGGCCTTGGCCTCGAGAGGGTAGCAACAAAAATGGGGGAATACAAATGGAAATAAAATGGAAATACAAGGCTGAAATAAATGCATGGCCTGAGAGTGCAGGGAAGCAGGGTTTAATAGGAGACAGCAGCACAGGCTGGGCACACTGCCCTGTCCCCTGGGGTGGCACCCAGCACATCTGCCCCAGCCCCCAGGCAGCCTGGACCCCTCACTGGGGCTTTATTTCATTTTTAAAGGAGTTTGGGAAGCAAGGAGGCACTGTGTCAACAGCATGAGAGCTGGCATTAATCAATGGCAATAGCATGGTCTCCTTGCCAGTGGTTAGCATTAAAAAACACATATTAGCATTTTTAATATTAATCAGGGTAAACAAGAAAGATACTTCTATAAAAATTAATTAGGAAGCTCCTTTGCTTAGAGGACACTAATGAATTTATATCACATCTTGGGGCTGTGAAGCATTCCTGCAGAGATTCCTCACACCACAAGCCAAGGCTCGTTCACTGGGGTCAGGGGCTGCTCCTGGCATCCTTGTGCTGGCCACAGGATGAGCTGTGCTCAGACCCATGGTCAGCCTAAGGATTCTTCCTTCCCTCTGTGCTCCTGGCACCTGGCTGGCAGGAAAGCCCAGGAAAGCACAAGAGGCTGGTAGGACGTGGCAAAGTCCTCTGCTTACCCCCACCAGCTGCTGGAGCACTTGGAATGGCAGAAAACACCAGCTTTGTGCTTGGATTTGTGTTTGTAGCATAAAGGGTGTTTGGTGGCTCCTGCAGGAAGCCCTGGGGCCAGCTCATCCCCCACATCCCTGCACTGCTCCGCTGAGCCATGTGCTCTTCCCAGAGGATTCCCAGCCCTGCTCCCTCCAGAGCAGCTGGGGGAAACAGCCAGGCTGATTTAATAAGGTCAGATGGGAGAAGAAGAGCATTAGCAGGGCCTGGGAGCCTGCTCTGACTCTGCCCCAGTAAATCCCTTTTTGCTGGTCCCTGGTGGGTGCAGGCAGCCACGCTGGAGCATTTCTCAGCTGCACTTGATGGTAAATGAAAGCAGGAGCCACACAGAGAGCTCCTGCCTGTCCCCTCCTCCTGCTGACCCTCCCAGTGCCCAGGGAACCACAGGAGTGGCTTTCCCCAGCTGCTGCATTCCCTCTGAGCAGGTTCCAGCTGTAGGCAGGGGTATTTCTGGGTGAGTGAAGGGCTCTCCAGCCCTTTGGAAGGAAGCAAGCCAGCAGGACAGGATGCAGACACCAAATCCACGCTGGGATATCAGGTGGCACAGCTGCCAGTGAAGGTGACAGCTCCTTGGCTGAGGGGACATGATCACCTCGTGGCTGGGGGATGATGGTGGGGCTGGCAGAGCCATTGGGAAGCACAAATCCCATCGGGACAGCAGCTGGGGCTGGGCCAGGCATCCCCAGCCTGGCCAGGAGCTTTCATGGGAGGCTGTGTGCTCCCAGCAGGGTGCACACCTGTGTTCTCTGCCTCCCACGGCAGAGCAGCAGGGAACAGCACAGTTTAGGGTAGGAACAGGGACCTGGCCATGGCCTGAGGGCTGGGACACAGCTGATGGAGGGGCTGCAAGGATGCTCCCAGGCTGGGGCTGGGAGCTGAGGAGCAGCAGCACTGTCAGACTGCTCCACACGAGCTGCTGGCTCCAGGAGGAGAGGTGTGAGGGTGAAAGACCCGAGGCTGTCGCTGGAAGGGGCTGAGGGTCAGAGGAGAGGGAGCTGAACCACCCAGCATGTGAGAACTCCCACGGAGCTGCACCACACACACCAGCTGCCAGCAGCTCATCCTCCAGCAGGGAGCCCAGGGCACTCCAGGCTGGAAATCACTGCTCTTCTTTGTGAAGATGGGTTGCAGCCCTTGTTTGGCAGCAGGCAGGAGCGGTGACTGCGGGTGCTGCGCTCCCCTCTCGCAAGGGGAACCTCCTGCTCTGGCTGCTAGCTAAGTGATGCTCAGTTATTTGGGCAGGAACACTTCCAGCCACACAGTGTGAGCCACAGTTATCAGCCAATTAAGTATTTATGGCCAATTCCATTTTCCTAGCTGCAAGCACCACTTACATTGGAGCCATGGGTTAAACTGTGCTCTCCTACAAACACCCACCAGAGCCTGCACACACACACAAGTCCTGTAAAAACTTCTCTGAAGGCTCTGCTGGAAAGCAATCCATCAGCAGAGTCTGTTTTAAAGACTGCAGCAGTATCTCAGCCTGCCTGCAGTGAAGCATCAGCAGAGCATGAAGCAAAAAGCCAGGAGGGTTGGCTTCACGTGGCCAGGCTGTGCTGTCACCTGTCACCAAGTGAACATCTGGGACAGCTCTTCCCTGCCAGGGTCTCTTGGTTTGAAAGACAGGTGTCTGCTAAGAAAGGCAGGAGCCTCTCTGGAAATGGACAATGTAAATCCCCTCCCTCCCAATTATTATAATTTTGAATTTAAGGGGCTCTCAGGCAAAGATATGGGAATTAGGAATAACAGTTCTTTACTAGGAAAATTAAAATAGAAATGCAGTATTACAAAGAACAATCCCAAAACACTGGCAGAGTCAGAATCCAAGCTGACACCCGTCAGTCAGTCAGGGTGTTGGCACAGTCCCATTCAATGGTGGCTGCATCCTCCTGCAGTGGCAGATGTGGTTCAGCTGGAGCAGTGCTCCTGGAGAAGGTGCAGTTTCCTCTGAAGGTGCAGGGATGATGTGGAAAGGTCTGGCTTTCCTCTGGAATGCAGTGGAAAGAAGGTCCCTTGGTGTCCAAAATGTCAGTTTTTATCTGGGTAGGAAAGGCTTGGCTGCTCCCCTGGCTGGAGCATCTCCCAGTGGGATGATGGAATTTTATCAGCCATGCAGTGGGACTGAATGGGCCATTAACAGGAGATATCTCCTGAAGGGAGGATGGGCTGTGGAAAATATAAAGAACACTGCCCCAGCTGGTTTTAACAGCTGGTGATAGAATACATACTGCTGGTTACATCCTGCATTACAAGCCAAATACAGACACAGTGATAACTGACAAGCCCGTGCTGCATCTCTGCCAGGTGCTAATTTATCCCTGCTTTGCTGCTTTCCCAGCACAGGCTCCTCTCCTTTCCAGCATTACTTAGTCCCCAGCTGGATCCAAACCCAAACCACACCCTCCAGGATGCACCAACAAGGAGAAGTGCTTCCAGCAAAGCAGAAGGCACACCAAACCCTGCTGCCCAGCCCAGGTGTTTGGACAGCATCCCACCAGCCACCCCCCACTCACACACTCCCCCAGCCCACACCTGCCTGCTCTCCTCTCCTCCACTCCATCAACACTCTTAGGGCAGACTCCTGCTTTCACAAGGAAACGTACAACCAGCACGGTGGTGTGGCAAAGGGCAAACCCCTTGGCAGCTCCTGCCTTTCTTTTCAGCCTGCAGTGGGTTGTTCACAGCACTCTCCCATTGCTGTGAAGTAGTGCTTAACGTTTCAGGAGCATGCAGGAGCCCATGGACGGCAGGTACTGCTAGAGTCACCCTCCTCCTGTCACAGCATCTGCCAGACCAAGCAGGCACGTGGATGCTGGCAGCCACACTCTCCCAGGGCAGCCATTCCCCCTTCTGCAGCATCCTCAGCTGCTGACACAGGGCCAGGCCCCAGCAAGGAAAGGAAAACACCAGGAATGCCATGGTAACGCCGTGAGGTGACAAACATCTCTTTGTTCCTAGGTTATACCACAGCCAGTGCCACGGGGGTCACTCAGCTCACTTGCCTGCCCTCACTGCAGCTGGTGTTAATCCAGGGATAATTTCTTAAGCTTTTAAGGGGTGTTTATCATTCATCATCTCCCAGCAGCAGTGCAGAGACAGCTGATGGCTCACCCAGCTCATGAGGACTGCAGAGCTGTATTCCAGATGCCATATTGATATGCCCCAAAAGTTGTGACCAGTCACCAAGGCATGACCAGAGCTCAGCCCCTGTGTCTCCAGCTCCTGGGGAGCTGCTGTGACTTTTAAAAGCAAAAACGATCCTCCAAAACTCGGTGTGGGAGAGCACCAAGCCCTTATAACATCCTCCACTTCGTGCACTCAGGAGAGAATCAAAGGAAAAAGGAGGCTGCAATATTTTATTTAAAACCACTGCCAGCTCAGAACAGACTGCTGACCTTCAACAGGAACTGCAGAGTAGCTGCTGCAGTTTGAGCTAATTGGTACCTGGAACAAAAGGCAATGCAAAACGGGTGCCAGCAGATAAATGCAGTGCTTACCCATGCTCTCAGCACGAGGTGTGCAGAGCCTGACACCGTGCCAGCACAGCACCCCAGCTGCAAAGCCGAACCCCCAGCTGCCCCAGCTGCAGCCCCTGTGATGGACATTGCAGGACAAGCAGCCCCAGCTCCAGCTGCAGCCCTCTGGCTCTCCTGGCAGCTCCCCCAGCACAGTGGTTTGTGCATGCAGGTTTCTGCCAGTCACTGTGGGCACTTCTGTACATCACACACACACTGGACAGGCACGCTGAGCACTGCTGCTCTTGGCATTCCACCTGAGAAAATGCACTTCTTCAGGGGCAAGGTCAGTCCCTGCTGCAGGAGGCTGGACACTGAAGGGTAACAGTGTGTGTGGTGACAAAGGGCTGATCCCAGGACATCAGTGTCCTGGTTTGAAGGACAGGTGTCTGCCAATAAAGGGAGAAGCTTCTCTTGAAATGGAGAATGTAAACCCCCTTCCTCCAAATTATTATTATTATTATAATTTTGAAATTAAAGGGCTCTCAGGCAAAGATATGGGAATTAGGAATAACAGTTCTTTACTAGGAAAATTAAAATAGAAATGCAGTATTACAAAGAACAATCCCCAAACACTGCCAGAGTCAGAATCCAAGCTGACACCCGTCAGTCAGTCAGGGTGTTGGCACAGTCCCATTCAATGGTGGCTGCATCCTCCTGCAGTGGCAGATGTGGTTCAGCTGGAGCAGTGCTCCTGGAGAAGGTGCAGTTTCCTCTGAAGGTGCAGGGATGATGTGGAAAGGTCTGGCTTTCCTCTGGAATGCAGTGGAAAGAAGGTCCCTTGGTGTCCAAAATGTCAGTTTTTATCTGGGTAGGAAAGGCTTGGCTGCTCCCCTGGCTGGAGCATCTCCCAGTGGGATGATGGAATTTTATCAGTCATGCAGTGGGACTGAATGGGCCAGCAGCAGATGATATCTTCCTGGAGGGAGGATGGGCTGTGGGAAAGATAAAGATGATTGCCCAGCTGGTTTAAAGCTGGCCCATGAGCAGATAATATGTGCCAGGAGATCAGGGTCACTGCCCCACCCGGCTCAGCAGATGGGGACAGAATACACATTGCTGGCCACATCAACCAACACAATCAGTCACCCCCAAGTGACTCCTGCCAGTTTAACTGACACAGGATAATAAATCCTGGCATCCAGCACTGAGAAGCCCCTAGACTTGCACTTGAATCTGAGAGCCCTCACCATGCTCAGGAATATTTGCCTGCTCTTCTCTACCCAACATCCCAGAAGAAAAGGTCTTTTGGGGGCAACATTTTAAACCTAAATGTGATGCTCTATGAAAATTTCCTTGTGTAAAAGCTAAAGGAAGATATAAAATGCTCAAAGAGAGAGAGACTGGTGCTTCCACTCTTGGTAGTTCTGGGATATACTGCTTTGCTCCCATTCATGAATAATTTTCTGTGAAACCTGTGTCTGAATGAGTCCTCTCGTACATTAAATGCCAGCAGCCCTGGAGCCAACACCTGCCCAAAGCTGTACCAGCCTGGAACAGGTACCCTGCACCTACAGAGATGGTTTGGAAAGCAGAGTGGTGTGGATTTGCTTTGGAAAGCCGTGGAGATCCTTCCAGGAGCAGCAGCCTGGGGCCACCTGCCCCAGACAGGGATCCTGCCAGGCCCACAGGGCTTTTCTGCTGCAGGACTGGGTGTCACTCCCACTGCCAGCTGCCAGCAGGAACACTGGTTGTGACTAACAGCCCTGCACAACACACACACAAATATCCTGCTCCCAGGGGCTGCTTCTCCAGACAAGAGAAATCCCACTGCTCACAGCAACTCACAAATGAAAAGTAGACTGGCTTATTTAAATATTATTTATTTCTCAAAGTGTACAACTAGAATATAAAAATATTCCTTGGTGAAAGCAAACCAGAAAAGGGGAGAAAATTAAGGCCAAAAGAAAAGCATTTCACTGTTCCAAGGGAAGAAGCCTTCAGAGACAGAGCTTGGAGACTCCTTAGGCTTGGAAGTTAAGGCTGTATTTCTGTACCACAGAAACTTCCTACAGCAGATCCATAAGTTATCCATCTCATTGTGACTCATAACCTGATGGAATGGGTTTCTAGTTTGCTCTCTTTGAGAACCCAATTACTCCAAGTGCATCACACCAGTAAATGAAATCAGTGCAGTGCTTTATTTATTATTGGGTATTTGTTTTTCTTTATTGTGACTACATTACAGCTGCCACAAATACTGCAAGCAGCTGAATTAAAACAACACACTTTCTTGAGCATTTCCAATCTCTCTAAGCCTTGGTATTTTTCATGTTCTCCAATACTTGGATTTCTTCTGACTAATGAACTCTTCCAATTGCTGGGAAATATTGAATGCAATTAGTACTTCAATGCACAGCCTGAATGCTCGCCGTGCCTCGCAGCTGAGCACTGTAAAAGAGCCCAGTGCTTGGCAGAAGGACTAGAAACCCAGAAGATAAAAGGGAGATTTATGCACACTCCCAGCAAGGCCTAATGCAGAGTTTAATTGGCAAGGTTAGCAATAAAGGAGCTGCAGAGAGAGCACCAAGGTTGTGGCCCCAGTACAAGTTATGGTTCCCAGGCTAAAGAATGAGAAATTACATTCGGTTCCTCAGCTCTCACAACGTGACCAAGCCACTCCATTGCTTTGCTTCTCCCAGCCCAGGTTTCTCTCTTCAAGGGGAGATAGAAATCACTCCCTCCCAGCCCTCTGCTTGGTTTCTCTCTTCAAGGGGAGATACAAATCACTCCCTCCCAGCCCTCTGCAATTGCCTGCAGCCGGCGCCGGCACTGCTCCCACAGCTGCTGCAGCTCTGCCTGCAGCCTGGCCTCCCTGCCCTGCAGCTCCCTGATCACCTCTGCAGCACCCACAGCTGCCACAGCCTCCTTGGGCACACACCCAGCAGTGCCCCTCTGGCTGCCAGGGTGTTTGCTCCTCAGCACCAGCCTGCAGGAACCGTGCATTTTGTTCTTCGGGGCACCAAGGCATGGGAGAGCTCTCAGCTTCAGGTCAACACTCTCCTGAATCTTCCCAGCAGTGGCACAGAACCTCTCCTTCTGTAGTTCTTCTGCTGCTGCCACCTGTAGAGGGAAGAAAAAGAACAGGAAGGGAAGAGTGCATTCCTCCTCCAACAACACGAAACATCAGGTTTGGACTAGGATGTCCCAAAAAGAAGAGCTGGCTGTGAGTGTGAACTCAAGAGTGTGGCAGTGCAAACTGAATGAAGCCAAGCTTTCAACCAGGCACTTCAGTGCCCTGAGAGCTGCCTGGAGTCATTGCTTTGCAGATTCCCTCCAGGATGGTTTGCACACAAGCTTCCCTTGCCCTGGGGAGGGGTGGGTTGGCTTCAGAGCAAAACACACGCAGCAAAAAGGGAGACCCACAGAGTGACCTTCTCTTTATGCCACCAGGGTGTCATAGCAGATTCATTGCCTGGTGAATAACAGCATTATTTCAGTTTGCAAATGCTTTATTCACTTGGCAGTGCTGAAATGTAGGGGTGACAATGGCAAGCAAGCAATTCCTTAATCCTCACTTCTCATTATGGGGTAACAATTAGAAAAAGGAAAATAATGGAGCAAAGTCAAGCAGAGGCCAAGACCAAAATGAGTAGCAGGCATCACACTTTCACTGAAGACAGGCCCCAATAAAATAAAAGCTTTTCTTCTGACAGCATCACAGTCTGGATTATAAAAGCAATTGTATATACTGGGATTTTTCCAAAGCATTTGATTTAATGTTCTCTAACAATTTGATCTGAAGAACTTGCAAGATGGTAACTGCCTTGCCAATTTTACTAGTGGATTAAATATGAATTCAGTGACTCATCTCAAAATGCACTTGTCAGTGGGGAAACATCTGTAAAAGAAGCACCCTGCTAAGGCCTTCAGGGAAATGGTTCTCAGCCCAATGGGATTTTCTGTCTCTGCTATGGCAAAAAGCTGCCAAATCCACTCAGTCAAAAAGCAGCAAAGTTTCCCAAAAGCAATGCTGCCTCTGCAACCTGCACAAATCCCAGAGCTCTCCTGAGACTGGTGTGCAGTTCTGGAGTTTGTGCCTCAAAAAACCACAGGGAAACAGAGAGTAGGATTCACAGGCAGGTTACCCATAATGACCCACAGCCCAAAAACAAATCTCAGAGTATGGAACTTAGAGAGTGCAAAATATTTCATTCATGGAGACAGACAGTTTGTTTTACTTCCTAAAATGAAGTGGTGAAAAAAAGGTGGCAAAGATCAGACTTTGCTGACAAAGCCATAAGAAGAACAAATGGATGAAAATTCGAGCTAAGATATTCAGCTCCAGAGTAAGACATTGTTTCCTGCTGTGAGGATAATGAACCATGAAATGCTTCACTGCAGCTCCAGGGATGAATCCTTTGGCCAAAGCTCAGCTCAGGTCAAGTCAGTGCTAATGATACCCCTTCCAGCCTTGAAACTGCTCAATCCCCTCCCTTCCCTGCCCGTGGGTGAAGCTCAACAGCTCCTCGGGGTTTCAAATCTGCAGATCTGCATTAAGATATCAGTACCTCACATATCAGGGCTTTGACAAGTTCCCTGTAAAGTCAGGGATGTTCTGGCAGCTCTCTGAAGCACCAGAGATCAGGCAGAGCTCAAAGCAGCCCCAGCTGCAAGGACGAGAGTTCTAAGGTAGCAAAGCACCTGCAGCATTTCCCACTGCCAAGCTCCAGCTGCTCAGGGTCAGACAGCTGCTGTCTGGGAGGAAAAAGGGGTTTTTATCCCCCAGATCAGGGGGGAAAGGTTTTATTACTGCAACAATGCAGCAGGGTATGACAGGCAGGGGATCAGCCTGCACTGTGACAGTGAACACTGCAGGTGTGAGGGCTGCAGTCACATTGAATTCCTGAAATGACACCAACTTCACCAGGGCTCCGCTCACTCATCCCACATCTTCCTCCAGAATATCTTCATGAGTCTTGCAGCCAAGTAATTAATCCTCTCCATACTCTCCTGATGAGTTCTTCTCACCCCTCAGCCTCCGCTTAAAGGAGATTAAGAAAATCAATCAAATCAGAAAAGGAGTAAATTTCTGTGAATTTTTACTAACACATTAAAGTCTTTATCGATGCAGAACCATCTGTTAAAGGAGACCTCTGCTGATTAAGGCATTTGAAGAGAGAATTGAAGCTGAGAGAAGTCTATCTTTGTCCTTGTCCAAGAACCAGGGGTCCCTCTTTATCATAATCCCCAAGGAATCCCAGGGACATCTCTTGCTGTTGGCTGTAAGAATGACTGAGGTGCGACTCTCTAACACCACTTCAGAAGGAACAAAACTGAAAAAATAAATCCAATGTTATCTGGTCTCCCCACAGCCAATGAATAAATGGAAAATGATGTTTGCACAAAGTGGATTTAACAGTGGAATCCAGGATGGCAAAAATTTCCCATCAGTTACAAACAACAACATCAGTCAGCAAACAGAGCCCACAAGATGTTATTTATTTTTCACATTAAACTCCAGCAGAAGCACAGTAAGGCTGTATAAAAGCATTCTTAATGAAACATAGGTTTTCATACCCTCCACTAGTCAAAACTGGAGAATTTTATTATCCATTAAGCAAGGCACATGATGGAGGAGCAGCAAGCTCCTCTCAGCACTGAGTGCATCCAGTTCTAACCCACAGCAACAGCAGGGGTAGGATTTGGGAAGCAGGAACAGCTGTAAGGACAAGGACAACAGCCCCACAGCCAGGAAAACAGAAGTGGAACAGAACCTACCTCCACATGCTATCCTCTATAAAAAGGACCAGTATTTCCTGGGATAACACTAGATAAACTTAGGAGGATAAATTTTTTAAATTATCATTATTAAATAAGATAACAATTTCAGCAAAGCACTGTTTATTTCCTATCAGCACAGTCTGGAATTGGAAAGCTAACTCCAGTTCTGTTCTTCTTGGAAGGCTCTGCAAACATATGTATGGCCACAAATACTCACTCCTGTTGCAGTTTATAGATTTCAACTGCTAAAAATCTCCAAGGGTTACCTTCAAGCAATATCCTTTGCTCCTCACATCCTGAATGCTTGTGAAAATACTCAATAATCTTCTCCTGTATGGTTAATTGATGCTCTTTAACAGCTTGCTGTCTCCCATTAGTCAGCACACAACGATTATTCTACTCTGCAAAACAATCTCAATAGACCACTTTGTATTAAACAAACATATTGTAAAAGATTAGGAGCCTCAGCATTTTGTGCCTGCCCATTTCTATCCCACAGCTCAGCCTTTCAGCCTCAATCTACCAGCTGGAATTTGAATTCCCAATTAGGTGTGTAGTGCTGTCTGAATGCTGCTGCACATCCTCTCCAAATAACTACAACAACATGATCATCATCTTCTCCACTTGCACAGAACAATCCTCATCCCAAAGGGACCTGGAGCACTTTGAGGAATTCCACTCCAAGCACAGAGGGGATCAAGCTGGCACACATCCTGCTCTGCAGTGGGTCAAATTCTCCCTTCCCAGCTCTTCATTGCACAGCTGCTTTGGGACAGGACAGTGGCCAAACTGCCCTGAGTGTGCCCAGATGTTTTCCTCTGGGTAACTTCAGCATTCAGAAGGCATCAGGAACTAAAAGCAAAGGGGAAAACTGCAGTAACTCCCATGTTCTAAGAAGCCAGAAAAGGATGGGCCCAGTACAGAGCTGGGAAGGGGAACATCCCAAGGGGAAGCACATCCAAACACTAAACTGAGCAGGCAGCTTGGTTAATCCAGCATGGTGGATTAACTCTTGCACCAATGCACACAAGAGGCTTTGAGCCTGCAAACAACATGATTAACTCCCCCAGCACCTCCCCAGCCCAGCCTTCTCTGGAGTGTCTTCCAACCAAAGGTAGCTGCCCAAATGAAAAGAACAGCCAGTACCAGCTCACCTATTTTCAGTCCTGTGAATCCTCTAGCTGTGATTAAAGCTGGCAACAATGACTTCAGTGGGCAAATCGTGGCAAAGGTAGCATTGCACATTTTGAGTAAGATGCCTTCCAGCTTCTCTGCATGTTCCACAGCTTTGAGGCCAGAATGGTGTTACCCACACTCACCTCCCTGACCATGTGCCAATTTGCCACAGTCTTTCTGCTTCCATCAATGCTTAGATGTCCCACACACTCAGCTCACTTGATTCCTCCTCAAAAGGAGACTTTCCTCAGCTCCCTGACATTTGCCTGCACCTTTCTGGTGATGAGCTTCTCAGAACCCTGTGTTTCATTCCATAGGGGTCATGCCAGAGAGGCTGAGCTCTCCCCTTTTTCATAACTCACTGATAAAGTGTGCAGTAAAAATGACACACAGACTAGTTCTTTTTCTGCTGCACAGCAGAAAATGTGAATTTATTCAGGGAGAATGTAACCAACACGCAAGACATCCCAAAGAGATGCTAAGAGATCTAGATAACCCCATCATGTTGCTTAAATCATTCCCAGAAATGGCCTAGCTGAAGTGACAATCCCCCAAATGCTGGAAGTCAATATTTCAGCTTGGTAAAATTTCACATGGCAGCCTGAAAGACTCGCAGTTGCATCCTTGAAGGAAGCCACTAGCTAGAGGTGAAGGTTTAAAAAGCAGCAGTGAGGAAAGGTCCAAACTTCCACTTCCAGGAAGAGGAGGGGGAATCACAGAAGCATTTCCATTTCATGACTGTATTGCTCCCAGCTCCAACCAAACAGAATTTCTTTTGAAGTGGGTGATAAAGACCAGAATCGTGTCATTACTTTTAAATCACAATATCTTCATGCTATTCCAGGAGTTTTGCAGCAACAGCTAGAACAGCATTGTTCAGAAAAACACACTGCACAAGCCTAGGAATGGCACATTTTCTGTCTCCAGTTCTATCTGTCCACTCCTCCTCTCATATTTCCCTTAGGAACAGGGAGAAGATCCCATAAGCATAGAGGATGAAATACAAATTATCCTTGCCAAGCTGCACAGATACTACAAACTGTGATGACTGCCTCTGCCAGAAAATACAATGAGCCTGGGAGCCTCCTTTGTGCTCCCAGACACAAGGAACAAACAGAAAAATCTCAGATCTTGTCTTTTGGGGTTGGGCAGTGAAAGGAAATTAGGAAATATAAACAGACACAATACCCAAGCCACCAAGCCATGCTCCTTTGCCATCAGGGCATAATAACCCAACACATTTCAGTACAAACACTTTATAAAGCATCATTATTTATATCTTGTGCTGCCTCACAGTTCAGTTTTTCCACTGCCACCCCCCAAGAAATGCCTTGCAGAGCTGCAATCCCAGCTGACAGCCTACCTGGGATACAGAAAAAGGGATAAACAAGGATTTGCAGACTTCTTTTCAGCAAGTCCTCCTTTTCAGCACTGATAAAACAGCACCAAGTACAAAAGGAAGAAGCAAAAGGAAGCAATAAGCAGAAATATCAATGACATAGGGGGAAGAGCAGAGTCCACTCTAAGCACAGAAGAAATACTTGTAAATATGACAAGAAAGTAGGAGATAACCAAAAGAGCCAGGGGGATCCCAGGATTCCCTCCCACAAGCCCTTGGAGCTCCTGTACAAGGATTTCCTCACTCATTCTGCATTGCTGCACACAGAGCAGCCAGGAAAAGCAGCACCCAAAGAGGTGCAAACCAAGCACAGTTTGTCTCAAATATCATCAGAGACAGCAGGAACTGAACATGCCAGCACTTCTTCTCCTGGTACAGAACAAAAATCAGCAACCCAAGAGGCCTGTGTGATCCCAAAGACATAAAACCAAAGCTTTTTTCACACATAATGTCTAGTTTTTTTGGTTTTGTTTTTTTTTTTTTTTAACAATGATGGTTGAGGGTATGACAAATGCTTTCCTTCCTGAGCTATAGACAGTAACCCATGAAGCCCCAGAGGAGCAGGGAAAGGCACTATTCCAAGGGATGCTGTGAATGCATAATTGACAGAAAAATCAAATCTTGCAGCTCCTACTGCTGGGAAAAATCACAGAGCAGGGGGGACCTGACCCTGCAGAGCCCATGAAGTTCAAACATTTTCTGGGAAGGCAAATCAGGCTCCCAACCTTCAGAAAATAATCTAAAGGCATTTGCTGCTTATATACAAAAGCCCACGATTTAAAGCAAAGGCAATTTCTGAAATCAGCTGTTCTGGGAACACTACAGCACTGAGTAAGCAGGTGTTTTATTATAAAAAAAACACCTTACCCTAATTTCAAATTCATGTCTTATAGTAACTTGCCCAAATGTAATTTCAAGCCTGTAAGAAAGTTACAGAGCTAGTCCTGCAGCTCTATAAGCCTTGTCTCATTGAATCAAGCTTCTCTGCTGTCAGCTTTCAAGGGTTTTAATTTTCTGCTGCAATTTCTACACACTCAAGACTAACCAGTTTAAAGAGCTAGAAACCATCACTTTCTATTTTAATAGCTGAAGACTTCCCACACTGTCCTGCCTAAATGAGGTTTCTTTCTTCTTGTGAGAGCATTGATTGTACACAAAGAGACTTGAAATAGCCCATTTAATGCCAGTTTTCATACATTTGAGGATTAAAGTCATAATAAACTGTTGGAATAGTCTAACCTATCACAAAGCACAGGCTACAGTCTCTCACCTGGTAATTTCTGCAATGTTCTGCTACATTTTGGCAAACTAGAAACATATAGTTTTGGGTTTCTAAACACAGACTCCAGCAGATGAAAATACTACCCTGTCACTGCCCTACCCCAGCAGTGAAATGCAGTTCTGGTTCAAAACACATTCCTTTTCAGCAAGTTCCACCCCAGCCCCTGGGTCTGCTCACACCATCCTTCATCTAAAGTCTAATGCTCTCAAAATTCCACTTCTGCCTAGGAATTTGCAGAACGTGCTCCAGTTATGAACTTTGCCTTGGTTAAATCACACTCTTCTCACTTCCCAAAAAGCCAGACCCAATTCATCCCTTTTTTTATTCTTCTGTTAATCCTTTCCAACCATTTTTTTTCAAGCATTTCCCACCTGTGATGGTGGTGTAAGTGGGGCCAACACATTTCATTAAACTCTGAATTGTGATCTGTGTCTTATCTGCCCTCCAATGACCAGTGGCAGACAGCAACACTTAGTTTCCAATAACCTAACAACTTTTCCATGACCCATTACCCTCTATTCCCAAAGGCCATAAAATGGGAAGGTTTTATCAAAACCTTTATCAAAATCAAGCTGACCTGAGGCACAGGAGTTGGTACTTCTTACTAAACCAAACACCAGCAACAGGAAGAAACTTAAATTATGTCTTTTGGCTTAACAACAATTACAGCAGCTAAAGCAAAATGTCACCTTAATATAATCACTAATTTGTAACACTTGTTATTAGCTCAGCAGGAGGAAAACCTCAGTCCTCTGGAACTGGTGGTGAATAAATGAAAGGGGTGATCCCAAAGTAACATTCACAGGGGCATTATCTGTCCCATAAACTATGCAGATATTTTGGAAGAGATGTAAAGCTGAGCTATAGCAACTGACAGAAGATGTAATTATACAAGCAGCTGCATTCCAAATTTTGCTGGGATCTGCAATTTCCTGCAATTAGGGTGGAATGTATGCATCTCCAATCTTCTGCATTTTAAAGCAAGACATTCAGCATCAGAATGCTGGCTCCTGGTGCACCTACTGCTATTCCAAAACAATCTGACAGGGAAGCCAGGGAGAAGCTGGTTACCTATCTTATCTAGGAACAGATCTGATAACTAAAAATACAATTTTAATACCCAGAACACCCTGAGATGCATCTGAGAAGAGCTGGCACTGCTGCTCCCTGCTTCAGCTAAACATCAGATACTGCAGAGCACTTCCTAAGCCTTCAGATCAGCATCCACACTGCTCTGATGGAGAGATGGTGAGGCAGCACAGCAATGGAAAGCTAGATGCTAATTAAAGCATTTGACTCAGATAATTTCATAACAAGAGTGACCTGATCTTGTTGGGATGGAGAACATAATTTCTTGGAGTTTGCTTGGTTTGTTTTGGGAGCTTTTCAGTTTGGTTTTTCTTTAAGATAATCCAATAGCTCTGTAGTTAAGACTCATGTCTCTAAATTCATTAACAGGAGTCAAGGAAAGAATTGAAGTCAATTTAGCTTAAGATAAAGGGAAAGGATACAGGACTAAGAAAAGAGAACAACATTAATATTTTTCAGGGTTTCCACCAAAAGAATACAAAACCCCCTCCAAACAGCAATACCAGGGCACACAACTGATAAAAGCAGTTCCTGTGGCTGAGTCACCATCCCCAAGGGATTTAAAAGACATATAGATGTGGCACTAAGTGACATAGTTTAGTGCTGGATTTGTTAGCAAATCCATGATCTTGGCAGGTTTTTTCCCAATCTCAATGATGCTATGATTCCATGATTCTGTTCCATAGTATTTTCTATGCTGTTTCTGATTTTTGGCATATGTAACTTGCTTTCCAGTTACTTTTGAGGAGAACAACTGACACCAAAGAAAAAACCAAATAGGAGTCAAAAATGTAATTATACTACTGTAGATCCAGACAAGGACAGGTCTTAAAACAATAAATGGCCTTCAAAGAAATTTCTGCACCACCTCTGCTCACCTGAAGAGGATGCCAGCACAAAAAGAGCAGACATGAAACTCCAGCAAGGGCATCCCAGCTGAGCAGAATCCCTGTGCTCTGGAGGCAGGAGCTCACCCAAACCTCTTCAGCTCCCTGCCAAGGTGGTCACTCACATCTTGTGCATCTGAGCCCTGCAGACATTCCCAGTCTTCATCCCTGTTTTATTGTGTGCTTTAACTGTGAGAGTCTAAGTGCTACACTTACTTCTTAAAGATGTGCAAGCCTGACCATGGGGACAGTCTCTGCCCTGAGAAGCTCCAAGCAGGACCAGCAAACTTGCAGATTCTTTACAGCACTGCAAGGAGACACAGTCCAGACTGTGAAAGTTCATCTGCCACCCAATTCTGAATGCACACCACAGGAAATAAGAGAACAAAACCCCAATTTTCTTCTCTGAATTTGAAACCTTGAGCATTTTACAGTAATTTTAAAAGCTCCATTCTACCATTCCAGCCTTTCATAATGCATTTCTTTTTAACCACAATTTTATCTCTGGACTTCCCCAAATCCTTGAATTCAATTAGAAGATCACACAAATTAAAGCAGGAATAGGCACATACTGAAAATATATGATATGAAAACCAGAATATGTCAGTGTAAGTAATTCAGACACTTGCAAAAAAGGCAGCAGAGCTACTCTGAAAAAGACCCTGACAACTACAAATTACAAAGGAAGGCAACAGACAAGTATTGCTTTGGATAATAAATTGCTCACTTACTTTTCAATTTGTTCTACCAAACTTTTATCTTGGGCAGCAGAGACAAACACTGATGATAGATCATCTCAGATCTAAGTGGCCTGCAGAGGCTTGGAGGGTCCCACTTTGCTTTTAGAACACTTTCATCACTGCACAACATGAAAGTAGGCACTTCAGAAGGAGTGCTGCTTGTGCCTTGCACTTATATCATCCTGCTTCCAGAGAACAGGATGTGAAACTTGATATTCAAGCAATGGGGTCCTTGAATGGACAGCAAACAAAAGCAGTGTTGGTACAAACCACTCCTAAAACAGAGATGAGAGGAAGTCATCACCTAGTCATGCAAACTTTCAGAAAAGGGTTTTGTTTGTTTTTCTTCCCCAAGAATTACAAATAAAAAGAAAGCCCAGGGAGTTTCTTCACCCCCAAACTGGTTTTGTTTCCAGCTGGAAAATGCTCCCTTGTCCCTTCCAGGGGCTTTGCATGACCACCCCAGCAGCCAGTCCTGCAGCTCCCATCCTATCCCAGCTTTTGGGGAAGGCAGGACCCTGCATCCAGAGCAGCCAAGGTCATTCCAGCAACACAGCTCTGGCACAGGAAAAAGAACTTGAACTCCCAAGTGGAGATTTTCTACAGAAAGCACTTTCAGGGGTTGAGTGCAGGCATTTTCTGCAGGCAGGACTCTCACAGTGTGCTCAGCAGGGTTTATTATCTCAGCCTGAGGATGAGGAGCAGCTGCAGGGGGATGTGAGGCTGACTCTGACAGCCTGCAAAGGGACACCATCAAACAGCTCTCAGGGCTCAGAGAGAGCCAGGAAAATGAAGAAAAAATGGGGAATTTGGAGCTCAGAAAAGTACTAAGGCTTTATTTAGATGCATTTCTGGCTGGAGAGAAGACATGTGACAACAGTAAATTACAGATGTACTTTTATGTCAGCTCTTCCAAGAGCACAGGGGACAAAGACACAAACAAGGTGGATACTTTCTTCTCTTATGATCAAGTACCCTTGATTTCAGGCAGGCAACTGAGAGAACAAGGCCAAGGCTTCAAGAAAAAAGGAAACAAAGCTAAGCTTTGAGCGCCTGGATGCAAAGAATAATTCTGAAAGCACCTCTGTCAACTCACCAAGAACAAAAACCAAAAACACAAAAACCCAAAGCAGTGCTGCAAAGCACTCAGGGACCCCAGCTCCTGCTGGCACAGGGAGAACCCATCCCCACAGTCTGCAAAGTCAGCCTGGCACCTGAAGCTCCTGTCCCCAAAATCCACTCTGCAAGGTGCAGTACAACACACTCACAGTGCTTCAGGTACCCAAAACAGCCTCTGCCAGCCAGAACGAGCTGGGACCTGCTGGATCCCAGAAATTTGGGTTTTAAGCCTGCAGTGCTTTCTGGCACTGGCCCCATGAGAACACTGCTTTTGATCTGAAGCCCTGGAGAAGGCTTCCAAATTTAAGTGATAAAAGTCACAGGTGTGTAGTTAAATAGAAGTGTGGAATTTCACATTAAGATTTGAGGATTTTATAATATAGTAATAGGTATGAGACAAGATGAAGGATTTTGAGTTAGTGTCTCTTTTCTATGTTCATCTTCCTTCTTCTTCATGATTTCAGGTAGCAATTTCTGGTTAGACAGTTAATATTGCACTAAAGGTGATGGTAGTTATTGGGTCAAATATATAAATAATACAGGTCATATTTCTCTATTGTTTAGCATCTGAGCCTGCAGACATTCCCAGTCTTCATCCCTGTTTTATTGTGTGCTTTAACTGTGAGAGCCTAAGTGCTACACTTATTTCTTAAAAATGCACTAAAACATTTACAGTGGCTACAAAACACATTCTCTCCTTGCAATTGTTTTTTTTTTTTAATACACTTTATCATTAAATAAAGCTCATCTGAAATTTACTGGGAGTATAATTCTCCAGCTGCATTTATTACATGTTTCATTGCCTTGGTCAGTATCCAACATGTTCGTAAATAATGCAAGTAAAATATTTAACACTGGTTATTTATGGTGCTTGAGCTGATCCTGTCACCTGAGCAAACATTCTGCATTTTGGCAAAGGGAGGGAAAGCAGCATCTTCTGGGAAGCAAGAAAAACTTTCACCCACGCTTCCTTCAAACCCCCTCTGTGCTCTGCACACAGAGCAGGAGACAGCACTCGAGTTTTTAATGTTCCTCTCCTCCCTAAGGAGCTGCAGTCTTTTAGCCTACATAAGCCCCATGAAAAATGTCAGGCTGGGTGATTTATTTCCAGTTATGCTTTGTGTGTGTGTTTGAAATCAGTTTGCTGATTTAGCCACTGGCACACAGAGAGCCTCTGTGTCTCACACAGCTCGTCACTCCCTCAGCAATCTGCACAAAAAAGTTGCATCTGCAAATGAAGAATAAACACTTATCTTTCCAAGCCTTTGTGTGCTGCAAGCTTCAAGCCTGGCCAGCCTACACAGAGCTCTCAGAGACAAGCAAGAGTCTTTCAATCAATCTTCCAGAATGTACAGTAACTTTCACATGCACACCAGCCCTAAACCAGGCTAATTTGGAACATCAGATTTGAGATCCTGCAGCCAAAAGGAGACCCAGGTGCACAGGTGTGGCTCCTTTTCTCCTTCCATCCCAAAAAGGAATCCATCAATAATCACCTGGATCTCCACAGGCACTCACCAGAAACAAGCAGAGCCTCAGATCTCCTGCCAGGAATATTGATGAGTGAGGAAACAAACCAATGCAAGAAAATCCAAGAGAAAGAGTGAATGTAAAGATCAGTATTTACTTGTACGGTTTCCAGTAGCCTAAATCTGCAATTGCACCAGCAGCAGATTTAATCCTACACTTAACTAAGCAGGAACTGCCCATAAGAGGCAGCAGACTTGTCCCTCTTTGCCATCCTCCCTTTGATGGATGTTTTGCTTCACCTCTGTGGGCTCTCCTCCCTATCCAGGCATCTGGGCCCAGCCAACCATGCACTTCCAAAAGCTGCTCTTGTGGTCTTGCTAGTTCTTCAATTCCTTCAAGCATGAGGAGCTCCACTGACAGCTGCTCAGGGCTCCAGATGGAGGTTTGCAAACACAGAGTGGAGCACAGAAGCGTTCTGGGACCAGGAAAGGGAATGTGCTGACTGAGGAAATGCACCAGCACTGAACCATTCCCCAGCACTCCTCCACTTCCTCCAGCCCAGACAGCACAGATAATTAACTGCTGGCTACACTAACATCTTCATGTTAGCAAAGAGCACAGGCAAAGAGAATGAGCAGCACCAACAGCAAAGATGAGATGGAAACAGTGTGCTCACAAAAAAAAGGGAAAAAAAAGGGGGGTTTTGACAAACCTTGGAGAGTTCTTCAGTGAGAGCTCAGCTGTAGCTTTGCCACAAATCTCTGGTTTAAGGCAGAGGAAACACAACTCAACCCTGCATCAGTGCAGGAAGAACTCAGCCCACCAGGAGCCAGCCCCATCCATGCCCCTCAACAAGACTTCATCTTTTCCTAGAGGTGGCAACAAGACTTCATCTTTTCCTAGCAGTGGCTATTAGGGACCCACAGCTCCTCACCAATCATTGAAGCATAAAGAAAAACTCTGGAAGTGTATTTTTGTGAGTAGATAAAATTCAACTCAATCTTGCTAAGAGCAACAAAAAAAATACCCAACCACAAACAGGAGGATGTAGGACCATGTTCCAGCATCAGCTTCTGGAGCTGCTTTCCCATCCAAAATATTGAAGCCTTAAATCAAAATGAATCAAAACCCATTAAGTATTTTATAAATGTAAGGACCTTAGAAGAAAGATCTCTCTTTGCAGACTCTCCAAGGTCTTTGGCAGAGTGCTGTGATGAGCTGGCAATATCAAAATGCTTATGTGAACCACAGAACTCTGGGGATGGAGGGAAAGTGCCTCTGTGTTTCAGTCCTCACCACCTTCACCTGCATCCCACCCTGCCCAGGAAGAGAAAACAAAACATCCCTGTCCTGCACAGCCCCTCCCTAACACGCCATGAATTTGGAGAGCATCCCTTCTGGGCATCCTCCCATCCCTACCCAGCAGACATCTGCAAGGGTTTGGGATTACTGAATGGAGGGGAGGAGATGGATCAGGGGAAGAATACAGAAAGAAAGACAAAATGTAGGTTTCAGTGCTCTCCCACTGTGATGATGGGGGTCTGGTCCATAACCAGGGTCAGGCACTGCAGTCTCACCAGCAGCCAAGCAGGTACAGCCACCAGGATTCCTGGGTGGAATTCTGCTGTGGAAAGAGCCTGCTCTAGCTCAGATTACAGCTCTGGTCTGTGCCTCAGAGATGTATGCATGAGCAAGCTCCATCCCAATCACACTGCCATCTCAAAGGAGTCTGGCTTGCTTGGAAATGCAAGAGAAGACAGAGGATCCCAGGACACAACATCCCGAGTTCCAGCAAAAGCTGGGAATGGTACAAGCATCTAGGTGATGAAAACTGAAACAATTACCATGTGTTACCCTGCATTCCAGCTTGTGGATGCCAAATGTTTTAACACAGACTGAAATCAAATCCTCCCCTCTAATAGAGGAGCAGGTAACAGAATATTCAGAAAGGAAAAAGCAAACAAACAAGTTCACTTCTGGGATTAGGAGATTTCATCTTTTATAGTTAAGTTTGTTTCTGAGAGGAGAAATGTTCTTAAAGCTTAACCCTTTCCCTCCCTTTTTTGATCATTCCCAGATCCCCAAAATGTCACCAAAGAAATGACTATTTGCCCAGTGCTGCACAGAAAAGAGCAAAGCTAACAGAAAGCAAGGCCCATATTCAGATCACACCTCTGTCATATGCCTTTCCTCCTCCAAGATACTGAACACATTGCTGCCTAGAGATGGGTATCAGTTAAAATGTCCTGTTAATCAGGGTTTCACAAATCACCCAAATCCCATGGCAGCATTCAAATGCCTTCTAGTGAATGTCTCTGAAAGGTTAAATCATTTTAGGGTCATTCCAAGCACATAACCAAAGAAACAGCTGGGGGTAGGCAGGAACAAACAAAAGAAAACAAGGAAATGAAAAATGAAACAAATGAAAATAAGCAAAATAATTCCCTTATTTTTAAGAGACTCGAGATGGGCAGTTTTAACTACCAGAATCACAATGTGCAAATGATCAAACTTGCAACAAATAGATTCATTGACCCTGAAACATCATCCTGAACTGTAAGAAATTATGTTTAGTGCTGCAAACCAGGCATAGTGACATGGCAATGACTTTAACACACCTGAAACACCTCTACACAGCCCAAAATAAAGAGATGGACCAATTGCAGGCTTTCCCATTTATGTGAACAGATAGAACTATATGCTTAAATTATGTGTAAGGACTGACACTACTTTCATATTTTAAAGTTAGGTTCTGATAAGTGCAGAAAGAATGTTTTAGAATTCTGTTTTTAGCTCATTGGATGATTTATGAATAAAATCCCCTGTATTGAAGTAAGAGAACACAGGAAGAAGACAGAGACAAGAGAAGAGGAGGAGGAGGAGAAGAAGAAGAAATGCCAGGGAGCTGCTGCTGCTGCTTCTGCTTGGGACTCTATGCCAGAAAGCTTTAGCATGGACTTTAACACTGAACTCTTTGCCTTCAAAACTGATGCATTCATGCAATAAACAGCTTTACAGCAACCAGCCACTGCTCTTGTCTCTTTGAAGAGCCAGATTCCCAGCCAGGATTTCCCTCTGCAGGAGCTGTGCTGTCTCTCCCCCAGCAGGGCATGTTCCATCACATGCCCCCAGTGCTGTCCAGTTTCTCCCCAGTTGCCTGGCACAGACAGGAGCACTCTGTGGATTATCAGGTTCTTTGTCAAGTACAAGGTAGTGGACATAAGAGCTGTAATAAACTGTGCTGTACCTCAGCTGGGCATGCCTGTAAGAGCCAAGATAATTTCCAGATGTCTCAGTATTGCAAGATACAAAGTTAGTGATAATGGCTTCGGCTACTGCCGTATCTCCTCTTTGCTTGATTAAAAAAATAATATAGAAGGAAAGATTTGATAAGCTTATTTCTCCAGGGGAAAGAAGAGGTCAGAAGCATACAATTGATAGAGGAGCCTGCATTCAGCAAGCATCCTGGCTGTGGGGAAAAAGGACAGACCACGGGAAGAAAGCATCACGCGAGCAGCACTATGCAAAGCAAGGCTTGGTATAAAGAGGATTGATGGAGAGCCATCTGACCCCAAGCATTCCAAAAAATGCTGTCATGCAGCATTACAAAACAATTCTGTTTCAGGGCATATGTAGAAGAGAAGGCATCTGTGGTAAACCAGCCTTTTAACAACACACTGAAGATGCACTCCATTTATCACAGTCACAAACTCATAAAATGTCCAGAGGACCTCAGAAACACTGCAACATGACCAACCATTATTCAAATCCATTCAAATCCAGTGCATCTAATTCAAAGAAGTCATCAGTTAAATTCTTTCTGGATTTAAACCTCAAATTTAAGTACTTAAAAAAAAAAAAACAGTGTGATATTACATAACACATAACATCATTTAACAGCATATATATTGTTACATATAAGAGAAGTCAGAGCATATCTTGCTTTAGAAATCATGCACTGGAAATTTTATTTTTAGAACTCGGCGTCTGAGTTGTCCTGCAACAGTCATTCCCATTTTGCCCAGGAACAACCAAATCTGATGATTCTAGATATCTGCCTAGTCCAGTACCCCTTCACTGACAGTGAGTGACAGTAAGTGCTCAGACAAGACTCTTAAATGTAAATACATGGATATACTTCCTCAGAATATTCCCCCAGCCTGCAATGATTTGTTCTCCCACTAACTCATAAGGTTGCAATTTGTACCAGCATATTTTATAGTCTTTGATGGATTTCAGCTTCCAAGAATGTGTACAGCAGATTTTAAATCCATGTACACTGCTTATACCCACAGTGCCCTGTGGGAAGAAGTTTTGTACTCTGTGTGAAGCAGCAGCTCCTTGTGCCTTCCCTGTCCAAATGATCCTAATTAGTTCCTTGTGCTTAAGGTGGAAGAGAGCAATTAGCTCTCCACACACTTTTCCCATGCCAGATGCCTTTTGAACTCTTGGGCAAATACTTTTTGATCTGACAACCTGCCAGTTTCCATTTTGTCAGTTGATCTGCAATCCTGTCTACCAACACCCCAATCTAAAACCACTGAAAAGAAAAAAAAAAATCAAATACTCTGGGCTAAAAGAGCCCTCTTGTGAGTTAAGACAGACACAAAGTGGTGATACAGCAATTTTATTACTGCTCTGTCTGCCCCAGCTGTTTCTTTCACTTCTTCTCCATCCACAGGTTTTGTACATTCTGTGGTAGCCTTCTCTCCACTGCTGCCTGCAAAAAAATCACTGTTTTTTTATGCCTGTGTCCTCATTGTTCTCCTTGTGCCAGTATGGTGATACTCAGATTCACCTTCCACATCTGCATTACCATCTCCTTTATTTATGCCCCACCACAGCTCCCAGTGTCTCCCCATCCTTACACAGCAAATACCAGCACACTCCCTTCAGATCACCTGCTTTCCTCCACAGCCAGCCTCCCACAGCCAGTCTGTTCTGCCATCAAATCTTGTGCTCAGTCTCTTCCCTCGCTTCACAGGTTTCAAATTCCTCTTATTCCTTCCCCCATCAGACATTTCAAAGCCTCCTAATTCAATGAAAGTTGACAAGCTCTGGCCCCTTTCCCTGTAAATACTTTACTTTCTCACTGAAACCATTACTGCTGCATCCATCCCCTCTGGGGGCTGCCATGATTTCCTCCTCCTCCTCTTTTCTCCTCTCCTCTGCAGTGCCTATCCTTTGAAGCCTGCCCTTCCAAGAGAACACTTGTTTTGTTCCAGCACACAGATTTGTGTTTGAAAGAGCACTTGGGCATGCTGTGGGCATCAACACAGCTCTGGCACTGTGACTGCAGCAAGGGTGGCACAGGGAGCCTGCCCTAGGGCAGAGAGCTGGAAAAAGCAGATCTCCAGTGCTCATGAGCAGCAGCCAGAGCCTTGCCTTACCTTCTCCCACCACGCTGCCTTTCGCTGAGCCACGAGCTGCTGCAGCTGCTCCTGGAGAGCCAGCAGGTCTCTGGATACTCTGTCCATTTGTCCAGCCAGCCTCTCAGCCCAGGGGCAGCAGGAGCTCACCTCTGGCAGCATTCTCTTCTCCATGTGAGCATCCTGGGACTCACACATACTGCCCTCTTCAGCCATATTATCCAACACGGTTTCCTAAACAAAAAGCAGTAAAAGTTACTTTCCAGCAGGAGCTAAAATGGTTCCCCCCATCCTGCTGGTAATTCAGAGCTAGGAATTCACTGCTGCCATCTCAATATACAGTTGCTCCACAATTTCAGAGTTATTTTAAGAGAGAACCCCCTCAGTTCACTATAACATATTTCCAAGTTAACAGAAAACTTATGTTGCTAACCTAGCTTATTTTAGAAAGCACTGCACAGTCAGCTACTCTCCACTGCACTAAAGCATAAAGTAACACTCCTGAGATGGAGGTGATCAGCTGCAGCTTCCTCCCAAATTCTGAGCTTGGATGCACTTTTAGGGCTTTTTGTAATAAAGGGATGCCCAGGGAGGTGCATGCTGACACTGCTCTAACAGCCACAGGATCACTTGTGCCCATGGAAAACTCCACAAGCTGAGGAACACCCAGAGATCCCTGCTCCAGCCTGGCCAGGAGCTGGCAGCTCTGCCTGACCATGATCCATGACCATCTAGCTTGTTTGAGAATTAACTGTGCAACTGCCTTCCAAGGTAGCAACTGCTTTTTGAAATACTCAAGGAAAAAAAAACAACCTAAAACCAAAAATCAGAGCCCATCTATACACTCTGGTGCACAGACTGTGCAGAAACACACATTTTTCAAGCCAGAACAGCACAGCATAACTAAAGGACACAGGCCTCACTCATGGAGTATTAAAATTTATTTCCATACTGTTATCAAGAAGGCATTCAATAGAAGAGGTCATAATCTCTTTTAAGGACATCATTTGCATTCAAAATTATCTTTAGCAATTGAAGAAGTAATTTAGGAACGCTGGCAGGAAATTCAGCAGTTGAGCAGCGTGGTCTGTACACCAGCAAGGAAAAACCAAGTGCATAATTAGTGGCACAGCAGCAACACTGCTGGAGGAGACACCAGAGAGCCAGAAGTCACCAATGTCACACTGCTAAAGTCACAAAGTCTCAGGGACAGAAGAGTGACTGTAATGCTGACATACAGGTGAGACACTTGAAGTTAAACACAGACAGAGGGGAGGGAAAGTCCCAGATGAGAGCAGCAGCAAACATCAAAAGCTCCAATGAATGGCCTGCAAGGACACACACAGACATCAAAACTTTTGCTTAGCCTAGAGACAGGGACTGGGAAGGCAGTGACATGCTAACAGCCTTCACTTATATAAAAGATTGCTAAAAAGAGGATGGGAATTTTTTTTTTTCTCCTCTTTTTCTCAGAAGGTAGGTTAAAAACTCTGGCTTAATTCACAGCAAGAGATTCTTAGGCTCATGCAAGAAAAAGCTTCCTAAGACAGCTAAGAATGGCACAGGACACCCTGCAGAAGCTCCTGCAGGAGCTGTGGCCCAGCTCACAGAACACAGGGACATGGACAGGATGAGAGCCTGCAGGGAAATAAAGCCAAGGGCTTTGGGGGCTCTTCTGTTTGTGCCTTACTCTAAAATTGATTAAATGACAGAACCTAGCATTCAGTGCTCTCAGGCACGTGGTGGGATTTTGGGGCTGTCCTGTGCAGTTGGACTCACTGATCCTCGTGGATCCCTTCCAGGATATTTTGGATATTCTGTGATTACTGCACTCATTCCAGTCCCTGCAGGGATGTCATGCTCTGTTGTGCTCCTGCCCACCACCAGCAGGAAAAGCTGGCAGCAGTTATGCAAGAACATCCATCAGATCAGCAACGCAAAACACAACTTTGGTAAAAAGAGAAAACTACTCTTTTCAAAGCACATCTCATTCCCATACATCCTACTGCACCCAGGAACAACCACCATCATCAGTGAAACAAAAGAAAAAGGCAAATTTAAACCATCCAGCACACTGCATAGTTTAAAAAAGATGTTGCTGGTCAGTTTTCAAGTATTTATTTAGAATTTAACTCCAGAAAGCAGGCTAACACTCTTCAGCATGTCACAGGCAAATGTTTTGGTGGATACACAGAAATAATTGCAGTTATATTTTATCTGCTGGGAGCCAGGCCTGTGCTAATGTTGATGCTTTCCAAAAAACTGTAAGATGGTAAACATGTAAAGCAAAAACCATTTAGGGAACTAATGACAATTGGAAGTGTCCTTCATGACAGGTGAGGTAATTTCACACTGCCCTTTGCCTTGTTTTTAGTGTAGAAAAAGGCACATGGGCAATTAGCAGTCAGCTCACTGATTCTCAAAATTCTGTAAGCTCATACAGCTAATGTGGTGTGCTAAAGAATTATTTCAGCAACACTGAATGGGCAAAAGTCTTAGAGAGAAGTGAGATGGATGGCATCGTTTGCACTCACTTGAGAAATCCTAAGATGCACAGAGAAAGGGTTATTGATTTTCTTATGATCATTCAACACAGTTCAAGGGGAAATCAGCAATGTCAACACACTATTTGGCTGGGAAAAAATGAAGTTGTTTTCAATATCAGCTGCCTGCAAATTTAGTTGTTCTCAAGACTGCAATAAAGCTTAGAGACCCTCTTCTGAAAAGCCATTTAATTTTACAAAAATGTGCAACTGCTATGTTTAAAAACTATTAAAAAAGATGAAGATCAGACCTTTTCATTTGTGTTAACTATATGAAATTCTGCCATTCTGCCCTGCAATTCCTCAGCTTAGCTGGGTGAGTCCTACTGAAGAAAACAGGAATGAAAGAGAACTATGAAAGCATCCCTTACTTTACTTTTTTTTTTTCCTTTTTGTCACATGCTGTTGAACAGATGGTTTGTAATATTTAATTTTGTGGGACTTAAGGGCCTTTGGAAGTTATGTTAAAGTCAAGGAAGATGCACCCCTCAAGATCAGTTGGATTTGTTACCATCCACTGCCAGTACACTGGTTCCAGCTGCTTCCATTCCAGAAAGGCTTCCAGCTGCATGGTCTCAGACTCCAGGAGCTGGAACAGCTACAGGAAAGGAGACAAAGGAAAGGAAATCAGCTCACCTTGGTCACTTGGGAGCTCCATGAATTGTGTGCTTGGCCTGAGGTACACAAAGGGGACAATCCTTTACAAGGACATTTTAAAAACAGATGGGGAAATGTGAAGTAAAGCACTTCTCCAGTATCACTGATTGACCCCTCACTCCAAATGTACCAACTTTATCAACACAAAAATCTGAGTTTCCACGTTGTTTTGAGGGAATAAAGGGACAGAGCTCTGATATAAATACTTAGTGAATGACTAGCTTCAAATCTGTGCTTCTTGACCACAAAAATAAGCTGTTTCTCCAAAAGTACTTTCCCCCATCTATCCCTTCACTCTGAAACAGCATGGAAGAACTCCCTCTAAAATGTTATGTATTTTATAAACTGTATGGTCTGCTGCATGAGGAATCCCTCCCTTTGCCTGAGAGCACTCAAAGGAGAGATGCTGCATTATAACTACCCAAATTACAATTTTTTCACAAATATATGCATGATACACATGCATGCACACACATTTGTGGTGAAGGAGACATTCCAAGACTAAATATTTACACATCAGTAAAAAAAAAAAAAAAAGCCCTTGTAAAAATGATAAGACAAATAAATTTGCTATAAATCTGGTGAGCTTTAACAATTTTGGTTCTGACCATACTTTTGAAGTGAACAATTTTAACACCAATCTGACACCAAAGACAACTTCTTGAGATGACCACAGAGTGTAGGGCCTTGAGGAGAATGATAAGGACCAGACCAGTGCAAGCTAAATCCATTTTATACAGACAACTATCTTCTGCTAGCTTAGTTTGCTTTAGTTACTTAGTACAAAACATAATTTAAGTAAGTGCAAAGCACGAGTTGACTTTGCAATTTTATTATGCAGATATTACTTGAAGATAAAGGAACCAAAGAAAGGAAACCACTTTGCAAGAGTAACTGCTGGAAATTATATGCAGTTTGCTCTAAAACACTGCTGGATCCAAAATACAATTATTACACATTTGCTCACACACCAGACACTTGGCATTATGCTTAATGACTCTGCTAGTTTCAAGCTCAGCTGGGATATAAAAGGTGGAAGAATTGGCTTTCTGTCTCTTTTTTCCTTTTCTCTCTTTTTTTTTTTTTCCATAGGTACATCTACAGCACAAATGGCTTACATTATGGAACCTGAGGCTTGCAGTAAAACTCAGCCAAAAAGTTGATTAAATATTCAGGCAACAGGGAAGTTACTTGACTTTAAAGCAGCTTTGTAATGTGGCCAGGAGCTGTGTGTGATTGCAGTATGAGCACATCTCACTACAGCTAAAGAGGGCTGAAGGTTGGGATGGGGAGCTGCTCATTCTGAGCCTCCAAAAGAAGAGTGATCTTAATAAAAGCACAGCCATCATCTTTATTCTCACTGGAATGTCAGAAGAGCCATATGCCACTTGCTTTCACAGCACAACTGAAAGGAAATGGCTCTGAAACGTCACCAAACCTCTGCAGGATCTGCTGCAGTTAACTCACCTAACAACAATCAAAGCTTCCTGAGCTGCCTCCTCATCTCAAACCCTTTGGGATCTTTTGTATTTGGGCGCTTTTGCTGCCTTTTTTCTTCTTTTAACTGCTTCATTACTTACATAAAATTCGAACAGCTTGTGTGGAAGCATTCATCTGACTCACCTACCCAGCTAGAGCATCCTCACCTTTCACTGAGGTATGAACACCTCAGGCAGGCCTGCAATAGCCAACATTTGAGTTTCCAGGCACTGCTCCTGAATGCCAATATCCTCTGCCATCCTCTGCACAGGCCTTGCAAGGCTTTGATGCTACTGCAGCACGGAGAATAAAGCAGAACTCAACAAAGAAATAATGTACTACAAATATCCGTGAGATGCCTTAGCAAAAATCATTAAAAAAAAATAGATGTTCAAGGTTGGGAAGGGACAGTGGATTGTATGTCCATGTGCCTTGGACTGGGTCACAAGGACAGTGTCCACATGCCCCAGGGGTGACAGGTTTTCACTCAGACATGCCTACACTTAGGAATGAACACTTCTGCCAGGCTGCTTCCTTCCCCCAGCCTCATCCTCTGCTTCTCACGAGCATTTCTCTTGTGTTCTTTAACAAACTCTGCTTTTTGGGACTTTGAGGCCACAGTGATGCCTGGAGAGGGTCCCTGGAGCAGAGGCTGGACAGAGTTAAAGGAATAAAGCAGGGATTTATTAAAAATCCTTCAAAGGATTCACTTGGGCAGTGCAAGAGCCCAGCCAGGGCTACACCCAAGATGGGCTCAGAGTCACGAGTTTTCACACTTTTAGAAGTTTTGGTCCATTTCCAAATTGGGGTTCATTGTCCAATTCCAGCTCCAGGTTCTGCAGTCCCATCCTCCCAGATTCTCTCCTCAGTTCTGCTGTTTGCCCTTTTTGGGGCTGAAGCTGCAGCGAGTCCTTGGTTCTGGGGCTGGAAAAGGATTGTTTTGTGTGACTGAGCTGGGAGGAGAACTTGTAACACTTTATATGGAGTTCAGAGTCACATAGCAATGCAGGTCACAATCTGGAAAATATGAAAGCTAAAACTTAAGGCACCACAATGGTGTATGTTCTCTTAGGTCACACATCACAGAGCTGGTATCTCAGAAACCAAAGCCCAAACTGTACCTCTGCATCCCCCCCAAACACAGCAGCACTTCTTGTTCATTTACTACCAACACGAGTTCACACACGTGCCATGAGCTGTTCCACCTCTGATGCTGCATGATCCTCTCAAAATGTAAAACAGAACTCCCAAGCTGTAACTAAAGCTGCCTGCCCATTTTCAAGGACCAGATGTCACACCTCCTAATGAAATTTAAAGACTGAAGTCTGTTGAAGAATATCAATTCCGTTTCATGAAAAAAAGTGAAGCAGCAAGGCAAAAACTGCCTCACATGGGTATCTAAGTGATGCTTAAGGATAATGCCTGAAAATTGTGTTTCCCTCTACACAAAATTAAGACAACCATATCCATTTCCTTCATTCTTCTGGAGGAAGTTATTGCTCTAAAATATTTACACTGGCTGAAAAAGTAACGACAAATTCAAATTGCTAATCTCTGTGGAGAGGCAATTCCATAATGAATGCTGAGAGCAAATGCTTTGTGGGAACACCTTCTTTAAGCCATTGTAAAGGAACCACCCCTGGTGCAAACAGCAGCTTTGCCACAGAGGGTGGGCTGTGCCTAGCTGAGCAGGCTGCCAGCAAAGCCCAGTGTGATGCAGAAGGATGCCAGCTCTGTAAAGAGCTTGCCTTGCTTCCTGCAGCACGTGGCTGTGACCTCCAAAGGCAGATCACAGACCTCAGGAAACAGTGGGAGCTTCAGCAGCAGAAGTCCAAGGTGACAAGATGAGCTAGGTGGTTTTGGACACTTCCCTGGAGATGTTCAGAAGCCATCTGTTCACAGCCCTGAGTAACCTGGTCCCTCCTTGAGCAGGGAGGTGGGACCAGGTGGCCTCCAGTGGTCCTTCCCAACCCTGCTTATCCTGTGATACTGTCTTGTCTTGCAATGCAGGTTGTAACCAAAAGTTTGTATTCTATCAACATCTGTTAAAACCAGGTGGGGCAGTGTTCTTTATCTTTCCCACAGCCCATCCTCCCTCCAGGAAGATATCATCTGCTGCTGGCCCATTCAGTCCCACTGCATGACTCATAAAATTCCATCATCCCACTGGGAGATGCTCCAGCCAGGGGAGCAGCCAAGCCTTTCCTACCCAGATAAAAACTGAGATTTTGGACACCAAGGGACCTTCTTTCCACTGCATTCCAGAGGAAAGCCAGACCTTTCCACATCATCCCTGCACCTTCAGAGGAAACTGCACCTTCTCCAGGAGCACTGCTCCAGCTGAACCACATCTGCCCCTGCAGGAGGATGCAGCCACCATTGAATGGGACTGTGCCAACACCCTGACTGACTGACGGGTGTCAGCTTGGATTCTGACTCTGGCAGGGTTTGGGATTGTTCTTTGTAATACTGCATTTCTATTTTAATTTTCCTAGTAAAGACCTGTTATTCCTAATTCCCATATCTTTGCCTGAGAGCTCCTTAATTTCCAAATTATAATAATTTGGAGGGAGGGGGTTTACATTGCCCATTTCAACAAAGGCTCCTGCCTTTCTCAACAAACACCTGCCTTTCAAACCAAGACAGATACTCAACAGGAGGCCTAAGCTGGATCTTCTCAGCATCCACAAGTGCAACTTGTATGTTGTTTAAACACATTTGCAATTTCTCCTTCTGTAGAGATATTAATCTCTTTCCTATTATTTACCACCATATTAGAAAAATCATTAGTGCCTGTAGACGGTTACAGAAATCAATATTTAATAAATTTGCAGCATAATACACCCTTTTCACAGGCTCAGTTCCAGAGAGCTCCCTGCAACAAGTGTTTAATCTCTGATGCCCACAGCTCATAATTCAACTACCATAGCACTGGCAAAACTATTTTTAATCAAAACTTGCTCTGCCTAAATGTTCAGAAAATCATTTTATTGTTAGACAGACAAAAAAAAAAAAAGGTCTTTCAGCAATAAATTCAGTTTCTTGGCTCAGAAACAAAACATTGCTAATTCATCATGTCTGCAGACAGAAAAGTTGCACTGGGCTCCTGAACCCTGCAAACCTCACCCAAATGCAACATCTCTGGAGAATTACTCAAGGCTTGAGACAAGGCTGGCTTAGCAGGAAAGCTTATGTAGGGAAATGAAAAACTAGACTATTCAATGATTGTTTAATAGGGAATGGCTTTATTCAATGTGCATTTGGGTAATCTGAATTCTAGTTCTGAATATCTAACAAGCACAGGAGAGAAGTTAAGTGGAGAAGGTTGTTCCAAAAAAATGCAAAGAAAAGGGGTAAGCTTTAATGGAAGTTATACCATTTATGGTACCAGAACTAAACCATTACTGGGATTAAGGCTTTAGAGACCTAACCAAGCGATGAAACAAAAAAAAAATTCAACACATCTTCTCCTCTACCAATACAAAACTCCCTTAACTGAAAAAACCTGCAGACCTTGGCTAATGAGAACCTCTCAGCAGGCAGGTTTTTAGGTTTAAATTTGGTTTAAAATGGCACACACAACCCAAAGTGAACTTTGACAAGGCTAAGTTTTGAGACTCCCCTTCACCAAAACAAACTGAGAAAATCTCAGTATCAGAAGCATCTCAGGCTGGGACAAAAACAACACTGTAGGTGGACACACTCAGTGCTCCAAGTTTCAGTTCCACATTGTGATTTTTCCAGAAGCAAAGCTGGTTTAACTCATTGCCACACATCCCTTGAAGGCTAAAACAAAAATAAACAGGCCTGAAAAGCAGAAAGTCACGCTAGAGTAGTGTGGAATACAAGCAGCTGAAGAGCACAAACCTACTGAACAATAAGCAGCCTCTAGGCACAAGGCAAAGAAAGACCTCTAATTTCTCTGCTTTGAAATATCACTGAGAGCCAAGACAGAGCAGGGGAAGCACTGCAGAGGATCTGAAAGGCTCTTGGAGGACACAAGTGGATGAGAATTTCTTCCAGCACCAGCTAGGGATCCCATAGGGACCTTGGCCAACACCCCAGCAGGGACAGGAAAAGACCTCTGGCTCCAGAAAATGGTATTTCTGTGTCTGCTGGGCATCACCTCTTTTGAAATTGTAATGTTGGGAGGGGGTGAGGCAGGGTTGTGCTGCAAAGGGAAGCAGGACTTGAATCTTCTGCAGAAGATACAGCACATAAAATACAAAACACAACAGTTTGGGGTGCAGGATTATCATTCCAGAGGCCTGGATAGGAGCAAAATCTCCAACACCTAAACTAAAATACATGACTTTTCCACCCACCTATGCCAGTTTTATCCCATCACAGCTCCAGCTCCAACTGAGCTATCTCAGTTTTATACTGCTGAGAGCAGGAAATCAAACCAGTAGTTAAAAACTTAAGTGACAAATTATAAAATGTAACTGCTATTTGTGGAGGGATTCAGAAAACAGCTGTTTAAAATGCAACTGAGAGAAAATGATATTTCAAACAAACAGAATGGGACATTTGGCAGATAAAAGTTGTATTGCAGCTTTCACATTGATAGGCAGGGAACTGGGATGTATTAATGGCATTCATTTTCAGAGGAACGGGTCAATGAAGGGACAGCTTGGCATTTTCCCCATGGAAATGTATTGAAACATGGAAAAAATACCAGGAAAAAGAAGCCTGAAGTTTTATACTTCAACAGCCAAGATCAATATATGTAAGATTGAAAAAGGTACACATTTCCATCCCCTAAAGGTACCAATGATTTGGGGTGCCTAACCTGGCATCCCTGAGGAGCCAAATTTTCAGGCAGTACCAGGTACCTCGAGCTCAGTGAAAGCACTTCCAGTAGATACCAAAAATCACAATTGACTTTAGAGAAATCTCAGCTAGAGGATTTCAAAGAAAAGCATCAAATTGTATCACAGTACTGCCTGACAGCTGTTATTATTGTACTGCCAACCAAAACCCCCATGCAGCTGATGTCAAAAAAAGACCATTATTCTTCTGCTTTTATTCAGACCATTTCTGTACACAAAACAAAGCATTATCCACACTCATTTTTTTCCTTTCCTCCCCCCAATATACTTGCCCTGTATTTTTAACAGGCCACAGACAATTAATTTAAAAATTGATTCAATATGTGGATTAGTCTAAGATTGCAACTTGTTATGAGTACAGTTTCTCCCAGCCTAGCTTCTTTGACAAGCCATCATAGACTATTTGTGCATGCAGGTATTTTCACACATTTTAAAATGTGTTACTGACTAGACAAACTACTAATTTAAAGTCTGCTACAGTTCCTCCTGTCAATTAATTTCTCTTGCTAGTCTCTTTCACACTCCTTTAAATTAAGCAACAAACTTTAAAAAGAACCACAAATCCAAAATCTCTTGCAAAACATGAGTAACAGCTGATTTTATAACTCTTTTTCCTTGGCTATTTGAAAAAACAAAAATACCTGCCAGTAGAGCCGAGTTAACATTATGGGCCAATTGCACACAAAGTTTAATTTTACAAGGCTATAAAACAGCTCTACCAGTGTCTCCTCATGATCTGAGCTGCATTCTCACACCCAGAAGACAGTACAGTTCAGCTCAGCTCTGCAGCAGCAGTCCAGCTGTGGCCAAAGCCATTGCAATATATGAATTTAACTGGGCTCTGCTTCTTTCATGAGCAGTGAGGCTGGAGAACACAGGTCCTGCTCTGCTTGACTTTCTGCATGGGTTAAGTGAATTTTTGATTCAGAGGTAGGTGGAGAACAACACAAGGTCCCAGTTAGATCACCACAGTTCTGGGGCACTCCAGGATCAGCCTTCACTTACAGGCATCAGGTATGATGCTGGTCCAAGGATGGGACCCCAGTGCCTGCCTGTCCTCCCTGTGCTGACCCAAAGCATCCCCTGAGCTGCACAGCTTGCTCCCCACACTGGGTTTATAGCACTTCCACCAGGAAAACAAAAAAAAAAAATATAAAATCGAATGCCAACTGATGACAAATATCTCAGCCTTGCCTCTCCAGCTTATTAATTCCAGCTGCACTGTCTCAGGTGGAATTATATTATAGTATATCACTGTCACTGTCACAGCATTCAAATTATGTTAAGTATGGCATAAAACAAGCAAAAGCACAAAGGCAGCAGTGAAGCTCAGTGTCATTCTGTCACTTCTGCTGCTGGCAACCACAGGCACATGATCAGTGCAGAATGTATATTCTGTGTTCCAGAGACACCTTCCTTTCCTGTGCTGGAGGAGTCTAACATATTGCTGCTACACAGTCCAACAATTTATGGAGTCTATGATAAACCACTGCATCATTTTTCAAGGTCCAAGAACTCTATAAGCTTGGTCAGTAAAATGTACTAAGCAATAAGTCATCCCCAAAAAAATGGTGATGGCAACTACAGAACTGCAGCTCTATTAACTCCTTTTTTTTTTGGTATGGATAAGTTTAGCTGAAAGCAATATTAGTGACAAATTGCAGGCTGAGGAAATTTTCAGATCAAGGTAATAATGCTATGAGGTAGAATGATTTGCTTTAGTGTTGCTATATAATGCTGCCAGTTCCCTCCAACTGGACACTAACTGCAGCCAGAGGCCACCTTGCTTAAAAAAATATCTAAAGAAATATATTAGCACTAAACCTGTCTGGAGTAATAAAAAAAAAGAAACTCAGAGCATCCTTCCCAAGAAGGGGCACTGGGAAAGTGAAATTGAGTAAAAAGTTCAACAGCTAAATGATTCATGGCTGATGATGTGAGCTGAAGGAGCTGCTCTCAGGCTAACACTGCTGAGCCACACAGGTGGGAAGGAACCTCTGGGGGCTCTAAACCAACCTCCTGCTCAAAGCAAGGTGCTCAGGGCTCTGCCCAACACCACAAGTGTCCCCCCTTCTCTGGATCTGGTTCCAGAGTTTGATCAGTTCGTGGCAATTCTTTCCTGTTTTACCCAGGCAGAATTTCTCATGTTCCAACCTGTGCCTGCTGCCCCAGGGCACCTCTGAGAAGGGTTTGGTTCATGCTCCAGCTCTGCCACTGTGTCTCACTGGGTTTGCTCCTGGTCCTTGTGCTGGGACAGGGACACTGAGCACTCAGGAAGGAGAATTGTTTTGATCATATTCACCTTTTGAGATTTAAAGCAGTTTAGCTCCTGCAGAGGCTTCTTTCTTTCTACAGCATGAGGAAGAGTCACTCATACATTTCTAGCCTCTCCAATCTCCTTCAATTAACTTTCCTTTCTCCTGTTACCTCCACCTACTTCATGGCTCTGGACAGTGCTTGTCCATCTTCCAGACAGGATGTGGGAGCCAAGCCTGCTGCTTCTGGAGGGTGAGTAAAAAAAATAAAACCTCCAGCAGCAGCACAGGGATGAGCAGGGAGGGTAGGAGAGGAATAATTCCTCACCCAAGACAACTGGCCCACTGCCTGCCCCACGAGGAGACCACACAAAGTATTCAAAGTCGTTTCTATTAAAACTTTTTTTCAGCCTTCCCTTCCAAAATCGACTTGAGTCTGCCTTAGAAACTCCCAATATACATTATCTCACACAATTTGACTGCTCTTGCTTCCACAGTGCACAGCAGGCCGGAGATTTCCAAGATTTCCCTTCCTTAAGAAGGATCAGGAGCTTGGCTACAAGCAGACACTGTCTAAAAGCAGCTTTGAAGCCATTTGACCTCTGTAATTCTTCCTGATTTTACTCAGATGACAAGGGTTGAATCTGTTCTGCCTCATTTTTACAAATGAGTACCTGGATCCACATTTCCAAGAGGTTTTAATAACTCCTACAGCAAACCATGTTTTATGTGTGAGAAATGTCAGGAAAGGAAGTGAAAACCACTTGCCTGCAGCATTTAGGAAGGAAAATGACATGGCAGCCTACCCTCTCCTCCTGTAAAGTGAATCATTAAAAAAGGCAGCAATAATATTCTTTGTTCCTGCCATGTAGCACAGGGTGGGCAGCACATGCTGTCACTGACAGCTCCTTCTTGCTTTCTTAGCACTTACTCCTGCCTTGCCATGAAATGTGAGGAAGAAAAATCATATCTGGATTGCCCAGCATTCTTTGGATTTCTGCTTTAAATTGTTTTCTCAGTAGCCACTCTCCTGCTCTACAGGAAATTAATGGAAATCACCCCTTTTGTAAGGCAATACCCACTGCTGCTCCAGAAGTCTGGGGAGGGGGTCCCATGCACACAGGCAGAAGGAACAAAACCCCCCAGAGCTTTTTCCAATCCCAACAGCCTGCAAACCAACCAGCCCTCTCACAGAAAAGTAACTATTCTGAATTTTAAAGGTGATCAAGGCAGTCCCACTAAGAAAACACCACACTTCAAGGGACTGTGGTGAGATCTTCACACACATATAAATGTAGATTTCCAGCAGAGCTTCTCCTCCCTGGGGCTCTGGAATTGCACCCATCCCAGGACAGCACCACAGCAGCCACTCTGCTCCTGACATCACACCACCAAAAACCAGAGAGAAAGAATAAACCTTTCAACCAACACAACCCAGGGAGGTTCAAAGCCATTTCTTACTCCACCATTCATGGGAGTGATGCCAGGTCACCAAGGACAAAGCAGCACCCAGCAGTCTCTGACAGGGTCAGGAAAGGGCTGCCTACACTCCTGATCATAGAGCAGCATCAAGGATATATTTCCTTTTAGCCTGCAGTTGACCTTCACATGAAACCCATCATTCCAACCTCCTCTGAACAGCCATCATCACAATTCCAGCTCTCTGGATCCTTCAGCTCCCTCAGGCTTTCTTGTGTCAGCCTCCAGGCCTCCCGCATTTAGGTGCTGGAGCCCCATCTATAATGCAACACATCATCAGATCTGCTCTCCTCTGCAATATTAATGCCAGCTCCCATGTTCTTTCTCACCAACCTGACTGCCAGGCATGTAAAATGTCTAAAGTAACTGTGGCTGGAAGAGCAACACAAACCATTAAAGTCATTTAACAGGGGGGGAAAAAAGCATTGCCTTTCACTGGCAGTGCTGCTCAGAGCACATGGCACTGAGCGTGCTTTACACCTCTAATGCACAGCCCAGCAGGATCAATGCTAAAGTTGGAAACTGCAGCATTCAAAGTTAAAAAGTGCCAGAATTCAAGCTGCCTGAACAACACTAATTTGACCCTCCCATGTGTATAAGGGCTGGAATTATGCAACCAAAATGTTTCTCTTTGTAACCTGTCCCGGCAAGGGCACACTCCACATGCTATTCCTCTTCCTTTCAAATGGCATATGACTCTGGTTGTTCTTCAGAGGGAAGCCACAGCCTTATTTGTCACACATCATTCAAATCCCATTCTACAGGCAGAATTTTTATCTTGAAGATAAACAAGTTATCTTCCCTAATGACCCATGTGAGAGAAGATAATAGCATTGCTGCCGTGCTGCAAATGGGAAATGAAAACAAGGAGATGTAAGTAAAATGCTTCCATTGCTTTTGGATGCCTTAGCTGAGACTTCCAAGATGTGATTTTCAGGAAATTTAGAAGTTACTAAAGCACTTCATGGATACATCTACCCAGCACAGCTCAACAACTTGCAGCCCTGTGCACAGCCCACCATGGGAAGTTCAGTTTAAGAGATTTATTGAGGGTAACTTGAGAATCCAAAGGGACAGAAGTGTGGCAGCACTGCAGGACCAAGGCCAACTGCCTCAGCTGCTAAGGCTTCCCTCCTCTCCCAGTTTTTGATGGGAATTCTTTCACATCAGAGCTACCTTGCTTCCACAATGCCCTCATTCATGCCACTTGTCCATGAGCCTCTCCCAGCTCCTGACTTCACAGAGCAAAAAGGTTCTTCCCCAATCCATCCTACTCCTTCCACATTCCCTGTGCTCTTTGATGAATAATGCTGGAATGGTTTAGTAAAATCAAGTTAAAGACAGCAAGAAAGGAAAACACTTAAAAGGACAAAGCATTTGCTATTTTTATCCCAAGTGCCACAGCGAGTGTAATTATGCAAATTCAAAAAACTTGTCATAATTGACCTTTTCAAAACATGTGTGTCCATGGGCCTAACATACAATTCTTTGGTGAACCTTGAAATTTATTAAAGGTCAGCAGCTCTAAAACTTAATTTCATTTAATCACTGAAGAACTTCTTTAACATGCAGCCATCACCAATCATCAAGGAAAAACAAACTTGCTTAGAAACAGGTAAAAAAAAAATTTGATGCATTGGAGTAGCAAAACCTGTAGCTCTTAAAAGCTGTAAAAGAAAATTTTAAAATACGTTCTTGCTACAGAACCAAGCAGTTTAGCTGTTGTTCTGAAAATGTAACAATGCCAAAATCCAAGGGTTCAGGTCCATCTGAAGCCCTGGAAGCAGATCTGATAAATGGTCAGAAGTCACAACACAAGCCCCACTGCAGCTACTCTTGTATTATTTTTTTATGCAGAAGGCATTTGAGAAATTTCAAGGTTGTTGGTTTTTTTACTTCCAGTTAAGTAAAACAGGATGACAAATAGACAAAGCTGCCCTTAATTAGAACAGGAGCTACAACACAAAATACTGATCCCATTCCAGGACACAAATGACAGAACTATGGCTTTTACCAAGGGAATGAAACAATAAACACATAAAAGAGCTGAGGGCCAGACCAAACAGAATTAGTTGCCAGAGCAGCAAAGAAGATCATGAATCTATGACAATTTATACCAATGAAAGAAGATTGTCCTTGAAGCTCAAGGTCATTTTTTCACTAAACACCCAATCTTTTTTCTGGAATTTACATGCAGTACAAGCCTTTGTTTCCTGACTTAAATCTTCTGCCCAGCAGCATCACGGTCTATAGGATAAATGTCATTTTTTTCCATTGGTGTCTACACTCTGAGAAATGTGTTGCTTGAACTGCTTCTTGTACACCAGATGGAAGGACATTATAAACTATCAGATGGCTCCCTAACAGGCTCTTTGAAATTCAAATAAGGTTACATATCCTTCACCTCACCATACAAGACCACAACAGGGTTGATTACAGAAATACTAGCACAGGTCTGTGTCAAATCAATAACGTGACACGGTGTCAAGCTTATCACAGGGGTTTCACTGTTTATTTTCATTTAGTGCCTGTCACCACCAGGAACATTCCAGGAAGTCCCAAACCAAATATAGCCTGGGACACAGCAGCTGGGACTGTCCTGCCACACACATTCCACTTCCACCCAGGAGGGTGAACAACCTGGGGTGCATTTCTGGAGATAACACCATAGCACAGTGATTATTCAGCAGCCAGACAAATAACCTGGGATAGCTGACAGAGCTGGCTTTTGCAGCTCTGCCCCCACACACATGGAAAGGCTGACCTAGAACAGAGACTAGACAGAGCAAAAGGAATAAAACAGGTATTTATTGGAAGGATTCACCTTGGGCAGTGCAAGAGCCTGGCCAGGGCTACACCCAAATCAAACTCAAGATGGATCCTGGTCACGAGTTCTTACACTTTTATAAGTTTTGGTTCATATATATTGGGGCAAATTGTCCAACCACAGTCCCAGCCTATGAAGTCTCAGCCCCTGGCTTGCCCCCTTTCCCTCACTGTTGTTTCTGCTTTTTGGGTACCAGTTGTCCTTGATTCTATGGCTAGAAAGGAATTGTTTTGTCCAACTCCCCCATGAGGAGAACTTGCTAACACCAAACATGAAGTTTCAGAGTTACACTAAGCAGCAGAGATTCTGAAAAATAGAAAAGTTAAAACACAAGGCATCACCAGGAGGTGGTGCTGTCCCTTGCATGCAGTGAAATCACTGGTTTCTCCTTGCAGATAAAAACTTCAGCAGATACAAAGCACTTTATGCAAGCGCACAGCCCCTGATGCCAAGACTCAGCTTTCATGGAAAAGTAACTGTTAAATGCACATTCAAATGCAGTTCTGAGATTCCAAGACTATCAGCTCCTAATGCTTCCAGTGTGAATGTATTTGTTCTGGAAAGAACAGCAGCTCTTTAGTGCTCTGCATTAATTCAAACCATGAGCTATTACTCTCACAGAGAATAAACCTGTTGTGCCACCCATCTGTAACAGCCATCTGGGACAGATGTTTGAAATGGAAACTGCCACAAGATTTAGGGTTCACTACCACCCCACCTCCCATCTCAATCAGTTACCCCTCGAATGACCCAGTAAGAAATTTATGGATCCCACCTGAGTGAAGGAAGCAATACAGATACTTCACATTGGTGTCCTTTCCTGATAAACCACCATTTCTCCTTTCCTGACAAACCAACAGTCCAGAAAGCAGCTCAGTGCTATGCCTGTACCATCCTATCCCATCCTACACAACCCCTGCTGCTTGGAGAGCTGGAGATCATTTTAATCTTTTATGGGCATGGACTTGACCATATATTATGTATGCAAAGTCAGACTATTTGTTCGCTCCCATTTACTTGCCACCAAGAACCTCAGTTTCTTAAGCTAAATAAATCACCTTTAAAACATGTTAATGATCAAACATAAACATTCTTCATAAAATTCTGAAACAAAATTATTGGCTATTCACGTCCAAGTTCTATAAATTTCACTGCATGTCCATCTGGCAGACAGCTGCATTATTTATTTGCTGTCACACTCAGCAAATTGATTTACTGGCATTTAAAGGTGTCATCTTTACTCATTACAATTTCAGTGATCACTCCAGCACTGCCAACATTGCACCAATGACCTGAGTTTCAACTTTTAATCTCTCCTAAGATTGAATTCCACATGCAAAGCAGTACATGCAAGAGACAGAGGAAACTGAAGCACTAAGGTGCTTTGATTTCAAGATCATTGATCTCCATACAGCAACAATTTGGTGAGAAAGTTAATTTAATGACTCAAGTGCAAAATACAGTTTTTGAGCCCAAGGTAAACTTCTGAACTGGCAGCACTGCTATGCAGAATTAAAATAAGTGGACTTGAGAGACAAGAAAGAGGAATCCAGCAGTACCCATCAGCTTGGAAAATGCATCAGACCACAAGAGACTCGAGGTGCTCTGCACTATATTCTAGGATATTAAATGGTAAGTGCAAGAGATTTTCAAGAAAAGCTGCAATGACCCCGCCAAGCTCCCAGATTTGTGTGCTCAGCCTCAGGCAGACAGCTCCAGAACCATCCCCACTGACCCAGGCTCTCCTGTGCTTCCACTGGAAACTGAATTCCAGCTCAAATAACACCACTGACAGCCCCAGGCAGCACAGGAACCGAGCAGAGCAGTGAGCTGCAGCTCACACATATATATAACCACTGCAAACTGCAGGAAAAGTTGGGGTTTTGATCATGCCTCACTAGAGAAAAACATAATTAAAACCATTAGGTTTGGAAAACTTCCAGCCCTATGAATGTGCCAAAGACATTTATGATGATAGAAGAATAATAATGTCCAGTAAAATCCCCGGACATAAAAGCACTAAAAGTGTTTTACAGTCAAAAATCACAGGAAAGAACATTTTAAATAAGTTAATATGCATCTTCTATAGAAAAGGAGCAAGCATGACTTTTACATCTCATAAAGTGAAGCTTGACTTCACAGCTATCTGTATCCTATCACACTTTCCCTGTCAGACTAAACATCTCTTGTTTTGATGCAAACAGAGCAACTCCTCTCACAGGGTATTTTTGATGAAAATGAACTCCAGGCTTAAAAAAGCAGAGCCCAAGTCCCTTCTGTGATAGTAAATTTCTGATGCTGTGATGCACTTGGCATTGCTAGGCTTTGAAGGGTGCCCAGGATGAAAAAGAATTCATAACCCTATCCACCAAGAGGGGTGCATTACAGTAAAGCATATTGACATGCTTGCTCTTTTTATTGATCCATACAGCAGGCTCTTACTCTTCAGAGAAATGCCTCATTTACTTGAAAAGGAAAAAAAAGAACAAAAAACAATTTCACAGTTTTTGGAGAAAACATTTGGCAGAGTGTTGCCATCTGCACCAATATTTGAAAACCAAGCCATTCAAATGCTCATAATTCACTTAATCCTAGCAAGATATTTGGAAATTAGAGGCCTTTTATTACATTTTTCCAAAGCAGCATCACTTTGCATATTGAGTATTAGATCCATCTGGAAAAGTGACACTCAAAACAATAAAGCCTTTTCAAGCCCATAGCACCTTGTTGTAGCAGGCTCTTCATACAGACTGAGCATGTCACTTCCAGAAGCTGCTTTTGGGAAACAAGGGTAAGGGCAGACAAAACCTACAAAGAATGTTCAAATGGCGACCATAACAATAATAAGGCTCTCAGAAGCATCTACACTCAAGTGTTGTGATGACTTCCTGCAATTTCTCCTGTTTATTTTAGAATCAGGCACAAGAGAGCAGCTTAGAACTCCTTTCTTGAATAGGTTTGAGAGCTTCAAGAGGTTCAGAGTTTCACAGCTGGTTGTACTGACAAATAATTCCAGTTCTGGATGAGTCCAAGCAATAAGAGACATAAGAAAGGAATTTCCAACACACATGCTCTGGAGCTGGAGCCTGTTTGGGATTGCACCTGTCAGAGCCCAGAAACTGGAGACACACTGTGGCCACTTGTAGTTTATTTAAAGAAAATATCTTCTGTCACCCTGCCTCTCAGTCATCACCCTGGTTTTGTTTCATGTGTTTGCTGTTTAAGCCTAGGAAAGGTGGAATTTTTAGTTAAAATTGTTGATTTTAACTACACAGCTGCTCACTAAACCTTCTTGATTACAGCACTCTACCTAACACAGAAAAACTCCTTCCATTTTATCCTCAGCCTCCCCTGAACAGAACACCTGGAGCAGGCATCCAGGAAAGGGAGCAGAATGCAAGGAAAAAAAAAACTCCTGGAATGATTCATTACCAAAGCAGCCAAAACCAAATGCCAAGAGCATCATTAAGCTTTATTGCAACAGATCAGTGACACACTCAGGGTAAGGCTTTGGGAAAAAAGGTCATTGCAAAGTCCCTCTGCACAGCCTGGAAGTTTCTAATAGCAGCCTGCCAGACCTTTACAGGTATTTGCTAAGATTTGGAGGACCACAGACTTCAGAGCAAGGTGCTGCTGTGAGGCACAGGTGGAAAAGAAATCTCAAGCTGATTTAAGGCCAGAAAAAACTTAGTTTTCCAGAAAAATGTTCTAAACAGATGAATCTTACCAAGAGTTTGGATATGAACTGTTCATCCAAGAAATGCTCAGCAATGAAAGATTAACGTGCACTTTACTTTAGGGGCTTTGAACATAAAACTATCCTCCCACCTTCAAATCTACTTTCCTGAATTTCTTTGTGCAGAATATTTACAATGCCTGCTTTCATTCTTAAGCAAACAGCTGAAAGAATATCTTCTTTGAGCAAACAGGTTTGGACAGACTGCAGAAATTTGCCAAATATTGGTTTTGTTAGGGATGAGCTTGAAATTTCCATCTTGTTTCAGTTTCACACTGAATGAACTTTTAGAAAGTGATTTTTTAAAACAAATGTATTATACTGCATTAAAAGAAGTGAATTAAACTACTTCAGATAATGAAGTGAAACACCTATGATAATTGAGTAATTGAGAGCAGTAAGAATTTATCCTTCAGGGTAAAACAGAACACTGGGTAAAATGATGTTGTCCTGAGAGGCTGTGTCTTGCTCAGGCAGGGCCACAGGCAGACACTGTACCTGACTGATGTGGTTATTGGCAGGACACAACAGCAAGTCAGCCAGCTTCTCTAGAGTGTTTTATTCTACAAGTCTTTTCTCTAGGGGCACTTTCACTAGGGTGTCTTCCCACTCTTTGTCTATCAGGTTTTATAAAACTTACCCTGATACCTTTGGGCTTATGCTCTATCAAACCAGATTTGGTGAATACAAATAAGCGAAGAAACTGGAAATTCAATATCTAAGCCCTTATTTCTGCTGGAAACTAAGTTTAAAAATGTTATAAGGAATGCAGTCTTCACAATGTTCGTGTAGAGCATCCTGAGCATCCAAGAGTTACAGGAGAAGCATTACCTGCTTGTAGTTCTCTGGTTGTCTAGTGAGATCTGCTTCTGTGACAGAAAAATGTCCAAGGTTCTGGTCCACGTGGGAGCCACTTGTGAATAAATGGATCTGGAACAGATTGATTTCAAAGATATTTGTCAGTGGAAGGAGCAGAGCATTAGCATCATTAATTACCACCCAACAGCTGCAGGGTGATGTGACCAGTGAGTTCAAACCCTCTCCCAAGAGACATGAGTACTGCCACCAACACAGCAGCCAGAGCCACGTGCAAGAATTGCAACCACTGCTGCCACAGTAAAACTGGAGGCTTCTCTCTTCATCCTCCCTTGAAGTTTTTTCCTTGCAGTATACATGGTCTGGTGCATGGCATGAAAGGAGAAACCATTTACCCAGATAGCAGCAGTCTTAACTGAGCTAAACTATATTCTCAGAATCATTTTTGTTTAAGTAGAAAATGCTACCTAGCTACAGTAAGGTTCTCTTTTCTGCTCTATACTGTTGGCTTTTGCTTACCAAGACTTTACCCCAGCTGCACTGGTGATAGTATCATCAATTACTTGATGAAGAAGCTTCCCAAGTTAGTCAAGGGAACAATAAAAAGCAATTCCTCCTATTCAGAGCTGATCCCTTTGTTACTGTAATAACTGCAGCTGCCAAACAAGATAGCAGTGCACATTTGTCAGACAATCACTCATATTTCATTAATATTTCTACCAGAAGACAGAGAATGTTTCCTGCTTTTCTTCCTTTATTCTAATACGAACTTTATCACACACTTGGGTATTGACAACTATTTTAAAGTTGACAGGCACTGGGTAATTATCAACCCTTCCATGAAACTCGGGAATATTTTAGCGTTCCTTTCCCAAAACTCTGCTGGTGACAACCATCTGTCACATGTGCAGAGCTCTGCGAGTTTAAAAATAAAAGAGCACCTCCCCACACAATGTTCTCCCTTTCCACTTGCCACTCCTCTCTCTCCCTGCTGCATTCTTGTGTAACCCTGGCTGCCAAACCTTGGGGCCCCAGAACCAGCAGGGAACCTCAGCCCCTTTTCCAAGGCAGGTGGCAGCAGCATCCCTGGGTAAAGCCCAAAACAAACACAGCAAAGCTGGAACAGCAGAGGAATGAGGTGCTCCCCTGAGACCAGACTGGATGGATACAAAAATATTTGTATTTTTGCTATCTCTGATAACAGCTAGAAGGTAAATAAGGCTAAAAAGGGGAAGAACACCAAAGCAGAAGTAGCAGGTGAGAGGGTGAGAGGCAGAACATGCACAGCTGCTGCTCCCTGGCACGGGAATCCCCAGGAGAGGTGGAGGCAGGTCTGATTGAACCTCACACCAACCTTTATGCACAGCCCCCAACACCCAGCACCACTTCCTAAATGTCCTTGAGCTCAGACAAGCTGCTCTCCCTGCAGGGTGCCTAATTCACCTAGAGAGGATGGGAAGGGGGTTTGCTCATGGTTCACACACATTTACATGAGAGGAAAATATTCTGCTGCATTAAGAACGTGCTTCTGAGATCTAAAGGCAAATTCACCTTGGGGAAAAACTCAAAGATTTTCAAACCAAACAGACAAAATATAAACAAACAAGGTAGCAATTCCCAGAGTAACATGGTAGATTTTTCATGTCAAGATACAGATGCATCTAACAATTGCAGTAACATAAATTACTGACAATGAGGTAATTACCCAGCGCCAGTCCCTGCCCTCTATTATTCAGAGATCAAGACTTTGTCCTTGTCCCTTTGCTCTTACTACCTCAGATACAGAGATACAACCCATCCCATCCACTGCACTACATCTTATTTTATGTTGTTGATCTTAGAGGGGGCACAAGGAACCATTCCACTGGTAATTCCCAGTGCTGCTCTGCATTCTTACTGACAATACAACTCTTGCTCTTAATTTCCAAGCATACTGAAACCATTATCATTGCTTTACCATGACCTGATAATTTCCAGATATTCACCTGCTTAAAAAAAAGCAAAAAACATCTCTGAACCTGATCTAACCCTCCACTACTTCAGGATGGAAGCCAACTGAAAATACCTGCAGGAAATCCATCCATTTTGCAGAAACTCACCTGTTCCTCTATTTTTTATAACATGCCAATTGTGGCACAGTGCATTTCACAGAGCCCTCCCAAAAATAAGTTTCAAACTCTACAGGTTCCTGTTTTGCTGAAACTATGCAAGGCCACTCACTCACATCTTTTAAGGCAAAGACTAAATAAAAACAACTGATCTCTCCTATGGATTCAAGAGGGATCAAAACCTGGGCAGACAGATATTCTGGCACTTGACAGAACAAAGGAAAAGAAAGAGAATAGAAGGAAGCAAGAGACGTGCCTTACACAGTAATTTATTGCCATGTACTTGAAGGCACACCAGGTAAATATGTACCACTGAGAATTTCGAGGGAATTAAAATGGTATTACTACATTATACTTTCAAAGCCAGCCAACCTGGCCGTGTTGAGAAGCCATTAAAATGTTATTCAACAGCTCATAGCCTCAGGCTGCAAAATTCCTCAGAAACAAGAGAGGTTAAGATTTCCCTCAGGAACCTTCCTCCTACAGCAGGACATGTGTGCTTCTGTAAGCCTCAACAGGCCTTGTGGGAGATGAAGCCACTGCAAAGCAGCTCATCAGGAAAAAGGAAGAGCCAGGCAGGGCCACCCAACCAGCAATTCCCAGCACAGGAGCAGCTGTAGCTCCAGGGAGGCTTCCCTCTCTTGGGGACTGCAGAACTCCCATCCCATCCACCTCAGGCAGGACACAGCAGACAGAGGACACAGCAGTAATCCTACTGAAAAATGCAGAGTGGAAGGAAGAGCTGTCATCTTCTGAGTGAGAAGATTTTCCAGCTGTGCTCTTCTCAGAAAGGCCCAAATAGAGGAAAGGGCATTTTAGAGCCTGTGTGAATCACAGAATGAAATCTGCAGAAGTGTCACCACTAGTTGACAAAAATTATAGCTCCTGATCAGCAGTAAATAAGATTGTTCCACAGCTGAGACACATAACCTGGTACGTTATAAACAGAGCGAGTAAAAGCTGTAATTACCATTTTGTAGAGAAAGCCCTCTGTAAATCTGTCAGCATAATTAAAACATGTAACACTCATTAGCCTCTTGCATACTGTGTTTGTGGTTTATTAGGAGAAAGCAGCAGCTCTTATAGAGGTCACACTGGGGCAGTTCAGTCTTCCAGCACATAGAATAGTTTAAAAGTTTGGAAGTTATTGCAGTAGTAAAAGCAATTTCTCTAGAAAGAGTCAGGAAATATCAATTATTGTTTATATAGCTGTTAAATTGTGTAAGCATGTCATATTTTGTGTTACTGTAAATGCTGACATTAAGGTGGCACTGTAATGAAGTCCTTCCAAAGTCACATTTACCTTTCTATCCTCCTGCTTTTTATTCAGACTAAAATACAAATCAGAGCACTGCACTTTATTACAGCTCTGAACAGAACTCCCACAGCTGCACACATAATATCAGTGTGGGTTCACACGAGGAGGAGTCAGGCTCAGTTCCACTCTCCTTTGTGCACCCCTGACTGTGACAATCACCACCAGCACCAGTTCAGCCCAGCAGTGACTGCTGGAGAAGGCAGTAATGACAGCTTTGGGAAACTGCATGAACAGAGACATAATTCTCCCTCCTGCTTATTCCTCCAGATTCTGGAAATCATGGCCCAGGGACCTGCAGCATAACTGTTGAAACCCAGAAACCTTGGAGTTTTGAGCTTTCTGTGCTTTCTGGCACTGACCCCCAGGAGAACACTGCTTTAGACCTGAGGCCTTGGAGAAGACTTCCAAATTTGAGTGATGGAGTTAAGTCACAAATGTGTAGTTAGAATAGAAGTGTGTGATTTCACAGGGTAATGGGTTTGGAATTTGAGGTTTTAGAATATAGTAATAGGTACGGGACAAGATGGAGGATTTTGGGTGTTGCTTCCTTTCTGTGTTCTTCCTTCTTCATGATTTCAAGTAATAGTTTCTGGTTGGACAGTTAGTGCTGCACTGTGGGTCACAAGAGTTTGGTTATTGAGTCAAAAATAAAAATAATATAGGTGTTAGTTCTCTATTGGGCTGCTTGGCTTTAAAAGACCTTGTAACTAAGTCAGCTCCATTTTGCTCACTTTTAGCTGGTAGCCAGAAGTGTTGCAGAACTCTCTGTACTTTAGATAAGATTTAATAAACCACCAAGCCCAAATGAGAAATTCATCTCCTTCGTGTTTCTAATCCTGACTCTGAGTGAAGAGAAACTGCAGACAAACCACTGATTTAAGTGGTGCAGTGGTGCACCTTTACAACTAACCTGTCTCTTGTAGTTGTCTGACTGCCCTAACTTTAGCACACATTTTGCCTTAGATAGCCACAAAGGGGGAAAAAAAGGCCAAGTTTGTATCAAAGTACAACTTCCACAGGAGGGTCACCATCTCTCATCTCCCCTGTCAACAAGTTTAGCCTGCTGCCCCATCAGCACACCTCTTCATTACCTCAGTGCCTCGTTTGGGCTGCTGAGAATATCTCTGTTTGTGCTCCAGCTCCCAGGTTTGACCTGCTCTTAATTCTTCCTCAGCCTCATTAACTGCAGGCTGAGGCACTGGAGCTGCCTTAATGATTTGTTACTGTCAAGCCTCACATAAATCAGAGCACTGATGATGAGTTATGGAGGCATTTGCCTCACCTACTAGAAAAAGCAGCACACCTTCAGCAGAGGTGGTTTATCAGGGGGAGAAGGTGCCAATCATTCCATTTGAGATTCACCTCTCCCAACCCCATCACGGTGTGTGATCACAGTGCAAAGAGCCAAGGACTGCCTGGGCACTTAGAGGGAATTGCCACCTTTGTTCCCAGAGCAGGGAAGCACATCAGCAGTGGGCAGTGAGAAGCAAAAGGTTATTTTAGATGCTGCACACAAAGTACCTGATCCCTCTTTCCCAGGGCTGTCAGTCAGATGTCTGCCCTAGCAATCAGTAATGGAAAGAACAAAATGTAACCTCATTATAGTTTTTAGCACTGCTCTGCCAGACACGGGATCAAAACCAAGAAGGCATCTTCATTCAAAGGTGAAGACGATTCTGACAACTTTTTGATGTGTATTTTGGGAAGAAATGTCCCCCAACCGTTTTTAGTCTCAAAAGAAAAGTATTTCTGTGAAGGTTTTAAGTACAGTAATAGCTGGCTCCACTTAAGTTATCTAAAGAGATATAAATGTAGAAAGGGGACCTAGGGAAAGCAATTCTTAATAACTTTTAAGATTGTTTTAAGAACTTTAATTTTTAATTTGTTTCTGGAGCCACCATTGCTGCCAGCTTTGGGACTGAAGGCTGGTTCCATCCTGAACAGACAGAATGCTCCCAGATGTCTGTGATTAGACATGCATCTGCACACTCACAAATGGGAAGAGAACTGGAACCTTAGCAGTGCAGGCACCCTTACTGATTCCTGATTTAAAAGCAGGTAAATTTTGGGCTCTGCTGAGATGTCCCCTAGCACTTTGGAAAGAGATTTTGCATTTTATTTTGCTATTACTTTCGATATTTATGCTTAACATTCTGAATGTACATTTCCAGTGAACTTAAAGTTCTGCATCGCTACTTCTTGTCCGAGGAACCAGAATGCTCTATCATGTTTCTACCAGGCATTTTCTGAGAAAAAACAGCAGCAGCCTGTGGTTGCAGAAGTGACTAATGTACCAAGCTGAAAAAGAGACTTTTATACAATTACAACCTTACAAACACTCAACACACATTTTCTCATGGTTCTGCCACACTGGGGAGAGACAGAGGTGCTTATAATCAGAGCGATTCACTCTTATCTACAGAAAATGCAGAACTAGCAAACAAGAATAATCTGTACATTTAGCTCTAGCTGACAAGGCTTTTAAATAATAAACTATGTCACAGTGAGTTAGAAGAATCATTTACCTTGTGCAGGAGTTTGCACTGCTCTTGGTGCTGAGCATGCAAAGCGCACCACTGCAACCTCAGCCTCCCGTTTAACCACTGCAGGTACCGAACATCCACTCTGTCCTCTGCTCCTGCTTCACCTGCACCTTCCTGGCTGCTGGGCACATCCTCTTCACACTGAAAGCAGGAAAGAACACCAGACTGGTTTGCAGGAGTGTCAACATTTTCAAGTCATTCAGGAGTGAACTTACAAGGTACGTGGGCCAAATCGCCCTAAAGTGAAGCCAATTCCAGCAGTACAGAGAAATCAGAGTACAGGACTGGGAACAGCCTAAACAAGTAGAGAAGTGTGGAATAAGTATCAGCTTCTCAGCTGTGATGTGGTGAGCTGTCTCCTCTCCCATCCTTCATTTTCCATACCCCAGGAAGACACAGTGTTCCTGAGACAGCAAGCATGTTCTTTACCCAGATGGGAAAAACTGTATTTTGACTAGGTTCTAATATGTCAAAGAACATAAAAAAGCAGATTTAGCTCCTGCAGTGTCTTCTTGAGACCCTATTTTGTAAATCAATAACTTATATAGGGACAAAATCGTGGGCCTGTGCTCGCCCAGCTATTTTCTCCATCCAGCATCTCCCGTCTGGCAGGATTGAGGAAAAGGAAAACTCATGCAGCTGGCAATGGCCAGGACTCCACAGAGGCACTGCCAGCTACAGCTGGATCATCTGTCTTGCTTGTTTTGCCTTGTTCTAGAGTAATTTGGAATAAAGAAGAGAGAAGGAAAGGATTTCCATTCGTTCATCTTGTCCCACTTCTGCTGCAGATAAAAAACCAACAGCAGCCAACACCTTCATCTCCTGATGAAATTCCTGCAGCACATTTCTGTCGTCCCTCATTCATGAGGAACACAGGGAATTCCATCTCCCCCAGCCCCTTGCACAGAGAGATAATTCTCATGTACCGACAGATCTCTCCCTTCTCAGCTGAGACTCCTGCAGATTGCAAATTAAAAGGGGAAGAAGCCATGGGTACTTTTACTTCTGATGCCAGTAATACCATTTAAAGTGAAGCTTCTCATTTCATGCAGTCTATGGGAATGACAAACAATAAACACAACTTATCATTCCAAATGTCACAAGAAATAGGAAAAACACAGAACTGCAAAGACCTGGTTATTCAGAATGGATGTTTGCCATTCTGCAAAGAAGTGTCTCCCAGTTCTTAGATTCTCAAGACATTTTTTAAAGTGGAAATTTAAAGTCTACTTGAAACATGACTGTTTTCAAGAAAACACTTAGGCAGATATTTGGACCCACAGACCTTGATGGTATTTAAACATATGTGCTTCCCTGCTTCACAGATTTCCACGTTCAGAAAATTTTCAAAGGATCCAGTTGGCAGGCAAAGCTGGATGTAGTTCCAATTTGGATTCTAAACTAACAGTGCACTGTAAAATGAAGAGATTTAATCTTGCCTTAAATGCAGATTTCAACAGAAGAGTGGCTACAACCATGATCAAATAACCCCCTAGCACTTGTTTTAACCTAAATATCCCCAGCTGACAGGACCTCTATTACAATGAGTGATCCTATTATTTATAAGCACAAAAAAATGCTGTTCTGGTCACATACCAAACTGTATCAATATTACAGGTTTGTTCCTTTTTGCTCTGTGGCTCAGATAAACACATGCTATAAATCACAGAGGTGCAGGGCTGGTAAAGGGCTTCTCCTTCAAAAGGCACAGATTAATCTTTAACCAAAAAAAAAAAAAAAAAAAAAAAAAAGAAAAAGAAAAAAGTCTCCAGGTTCCACTTTTCCACAGTTTTTTGGGGAAATACCCTGTTTTGCCCAGATAGGATGGTTTCTGGACCAGGAAACCACACAGATGTGATTACCAAGCTGTCCATTAGCAATATAAGCCAAGCACTTGGATATTAGTCCCAGCAGCACAGAAAACCCACGTGTAAAGAACATTAAAACATCTCACATAAACAGCTAGAAAGCCACAAGGCCAAAGACAGACCTGGGAATCCCAGATTAAAATCTGCATTGTCCATAATTTACAGTTCTACTCCAGCTTCCCTGGTTAGAGGTTTCAGAACAGCACAAATACTGCTCTCCTGGGGATTTATTTCAGGAAGGAATGGCATTAGACTCAATTGCTTTGGCAGTACAGTGACAAACACCATGCAGAGCTAATTTTATTGTAGCAACCTGCCTTATTAATATTAAAATAAGGAAGCCAGCCAATGCATTTTTAACAGGATCTCTCCATTATTTATTTCACAAACTGCACAAAAAATTTACTTTTGCTATGAAATACTTAGCCTGGCATAAAGTAAACAAGGTAAAAAAAAAAAAAAAAAGGTCTTGCATATTATACTGTGACCTCAATTTCCAGTCCCATCTTTACAATCTAAGACTATTTACTGCTCTCTCAGTGGGTGAAAAATCACTAAAACACCAGCCCAAGCTACAGGCTTTGCTTCAAATACCACTGTGAATTTATCTAATCTATGCAGCACCCCAGGTACACACCTGCATTCACTCTGAGATACAGAAGTGCAGATTTTTCAGTCCAGTTCACAAAGAGAGCAGCCCAGGCAACCACTCAGAGACCTCAGCAGCACTCCTACACTTGGGATGCTCCAGGCCACTTTTGGAAGAAATCATTCCACAGCCACCTCCCAGAAAAGCATTTTCTGCAATTAATTGTTTGCTGCAATTAATGCTTCTCTTTGATTCCATCTCAGAGAAGGGATGTGCCTGGGTCAGCTGCAGGAATTGGTAGCACAGAAGTCACATCCATGCCTTCATCACCATGCTGAGTTGGTCTGGTCAAACTGGGTGATGTGGACCTGCCAGAGCAACCCTGAGCAGTGCAATTTAGGATGAAGCAGAAGATTAAATAAATAATTAAAATAAAAAGTAATCAATTAAAAAAAATAAATTGATTAAGCAAAAGATAGAACGAAGCTCCTCATTTCCACTCTCACCATAACTCACCCCAAAGGAGCTTTCTATCCTAAAAGCCCCAAGTACTGCTAGAACTTTTCATTATGACTCCTTGGCAAGGCTAAGAAAAGCAAGTACAAGCCTGATCAAAGTGACAAGCATATATTTACACGAGCTCTCTCCAAGCCAGTTTGTGAACCATCACCCTGCCCACACTTGAGCAGAACCAGCTCTCCTGGGGTAAAAGATCCAGGAGAAATAAAACAGCTAAGCCCCAGAACAAATACACATTCCAAGACACCAGTTAAGGTAGCTCACAAACTACAAAACCTGCCCCAGGTTCACAAATGCACCTCTGACTTAGTCAGACCTAAACATGGTTTATGTCCCAAAAGCATAGATTTAACAATTTTTGCATTGTTAAATCAATGAATTTAGAATTCAGTCAGTTTTGCCCTAAACTTTCCATCCCAAGCTATTTCAAGTCAAATCATAAAAAAAAAAAAAAAAAAAAAAGGTGTCAGATCATTCCCAGAGAGTGTGAATAGGCTTGTGGTTAGACAATGCAGGAAGTGCATAAAAAAACTCCCAACACTGCCCAAGTCCTCCTGGCAGAATTGTTCTGAGCAGACAAGTCAGAGTCATGAAATACAGTGAACTAGAAAAGCCTTTAGATATTAAAGTACTCAAAAGAAAAGAATAAGGGGTGGAAGAAAGGAGGGTGTGAAAAAGACATGGTGCTCTATCACTTTTCAGTCACATCCCATACATCTGAGGAAACAACTTGCATGCAACGTGCTTAGAGAGAAATTAAAGATTAAGAAGCTTCAACTTCAACAGCAGAAATGAAGCTGTTCTTTTTGGTTTGAAATACAAAGCTATCCCACCTTATCAGAAATCAGAGAGCAGGTGTACCAACAGTGGATGGAGATAAATTAAACAAGTACTTCACCATATAAATACTTCATCAAAGAACAACATGGGTACCAGTGTGTTTGCAGACATGTGAGAAGGGAGCATTTTTTCCACTGCCTGCTCCACTTGAGGATTTTAGTGACTTGATACAGAGTAGATCCTGCTCTGTTCATACACCTTGAATTACACAAACTCCAAAAACTGATTTAATACAAAATTCCTTGCAGATCTGGTGATATACCTAAGCAAGACTGCAGAGGAAACATTGCTGTGCAACTTCATCTAGACTTTCCATACTATTCCTACTGATATAGGAATTGTTAAGGCTTATAAATCCTTACCTCAATAAATTCACTGTGCACCATGCAGGCAATGGGAAAGAAAAGCTGTGCTGCCTGCACTGCTGTAAAACAGCAGTGGCAGGGCTGGCTCCCCAGAGATGCTCTTTTCTGACTGTGAGCTGCCACCTGTCGGCCCAGGACAGACCCCAGCTCATCCTCACCGAGCTGTGCCTTTCCCAAGCATCTTCCAAACCCCTCCAAGCACCAGCTCTCTGCCTCCACATCTGGACAAGCAGCAAGCACTCTGCTGCTCATGCTGCCCATGGAGAAACCAGCCTGCTGGAACATGGATAAGGTGTATAACTCATGGATAGATGCACGAGGTCAAATCCTGGAGCAGAGCAACACAAAGCAGCTGCCAGCTGAACCCTCCACTGGGTCCAGACAGAAAATATTTCCTCAGTTACCACTCAGATCTTAAGCACACAGACTGGTACCACAAAGGTGGGTAGGAGCATATTTAGATGCTCACTGCAGGGCTCAGGAAAAGCAAGGCAATCACATAAATCAAGCCAATAAAGTGCTCCTGCAGCTTTTACTGAGCACTCGTTCTGAACCACTCATAATTCACACAGTGGTTTTGATGTGACATAACATATGTTAACTTCTGTAATTACATATCTTTAAACAGAACAGCTTTTTTTTTTTTTTTTTTAATTAAACACCATAGCCAGAAATAACAGTATCAGACATGGTTTCTTAATTAATACAGCCATATATCTATCTGCAGGAGGGGAAAATGTGAAAAGGAACAATCTGAACAGATGAATATGAAAGGGACAGCAGTATTTTCATTAATAGCATCATAAACAACACTAAATGGATTTCCTCCTAGACAAGGCAGGATCCAGATTAGATTTATGCAGGGAAAGATAGATGGTGTAAAAACCCATTCCCACATGGCGCACATACCAATTAAATCTGCAGATATTTGCATAGGAGAGTGAGATTCCACAAACATAAGTGCTCACAACATCCAAGTTAGGCTCATATTGCATCCAGCAATTAAAATAAAAAAAAGTTAAATCCTGTGTTTCTGCAAGGCCTTTTAGCTTTTAAATTTCTATGCCTTTTGTAAGAATTACTACTCACAACAGCACTCCCAAGAGCTTACTCTTGGCAAAGAGTGAAAAAGAGAAGGTGCTGAGGGAAGACAGAAAATGTGAATGCAGCTTTTACCCATGCCTGCCTTGTTCAAACAAGCCTCTCTGGCAGTAGCCATGGGCCTGAGGCACTGGAGCAGTCAGTCCTTTATCCCATCCCTCCCCACTCATTTGGGAGGTTATTTTAGAGCTCTGCAGTACAGCAAAAGCCTTTAAAAGAGCTCAGCAGCACTGCCTCCTCTCTGGAACTGCAAGGTTTTAAAGGAACATTAAAATCCCAATGCTCACTGCATTATATATTCAGACAAAACATGGGAACTAAATATCCTATGACCAAGATAGGGTAGCCCTTAACTGGGAGAGGAGCTCATGAAAAGCAAGACACAGATAACAAACACCTTGCACTGCTTTTTTTCCCCACTGTGGCAAGAGGGGCAGTCCCTGGGGGCAGAAAGATGCAGCTCCCTGCAGACACAGCACACCTGGAGCTGGAGGAGCACAGGGGAACAGCACCTGCCCTGCAGGAGGGAGGAGGCAGAGCTCTCCATGCCCCTCTCCACACCTTCCTGAGAGAGGGAAAGGTGCTTTATTCCAAAGGATCCTCTCCAGTGAGTTAAACCCAGCTTGCTTGCAGTGGCACACCAAGATGTTCACACTGAACTCCAAAAGCTGTGAAGATGATCAGAACAGACCAAGGGTACTGGCTGCTCCCTGGCACTGGAGGGCAGGAGAGGCACTGGAACGTCTCAGAATCCCTCCTGCTTCCCCAGCAGCCAAGGAAGGAGCTCCCTGTGCTGGATTTCAGCAGAGTATGACCATGGTAAACCTTCCTGTTAGCCAGTCCTCACCATCTTCTCCTCCCACAGCTCCAGTGCCTGCTGCTGAACCCCACCAGAATACATCAGCTGTAATGTCAAGTTCAAGAAATTCTGCAACTCAGACATTACCAGATTCAATAAATTATAAGACTTCCTGATTAGTTCAGACTTATCTTTTAGAGTGTTTTACTCTGACATGCTGTCTGGAAAAGAAAAAAAAACCAAAAACCCACTTCTTAATTGTGCATTCACTGTGTCAAGCAAAGACAAATGTTGGTAACTGCACATCTTCCAGCATAGCACAGGAAGAAGGTACCATGACAAGTTCAAAATATGCCACAACAAACTTGTCAGCCACACTGAGGTGAGGAAAATTCTGCAGGAGAAACTTCAGGGATCCTGCCCAGGTTTCACAGATGGATTTTAAAAAAAGAGTGTTCCTTAGCAGCTACAGAATCCAGCAACAGTAATAGCAGGAAAAGGGCAAAAACATAAATGGTGACAGTTACTAGGAAGACAGGAGGACAAAGAGAACAGACGTGTAAGCTGAGGGAATAAGGGAGGACAACCAAAAAATGAAAGCTGACAGACTAATATAGCCCATAAAGATCTGGAAAGTAATTACACTTCTGAGTCAGAATCAATAAGGTTAATAAAATTCCCTCCTTGTCCTCGCTGGAATTGATGAAGTCGTGGAAAAAAACGCAGAAAACTACTTTGCACTGAAACTAGTGCCCAAGGTTTCCTGGTTTTCTGCTGGGGGGAACATGGAGCTTGGCTGCTACTTCAGCTTTTCTCTAATAGCATGGTTTGTGGAACAGCAGTGACTGTCAAGTTTTCTGTAAAAGAAAGCCATTTCAACAACAAGATTAGACCAAGCCTTACACCATACTGGAAATAGCCAGTGAGCCAAACTAGACCATGACAAACAAAAGATTAATCAAACTGCAAACCCAAGGGTCAGAAAGAATGTTTATCTCCATTTCTGCCCACCAGAAGTAATTAAACTGAGTTCACTTTGGCATGCAAAGTGACACATGCATGAATTCCAAGCACAAGAGACATAATAGCTCTATTTGTTGATTACTGAAAATTCACAAAAGGGGAGGGGCATCCAATTTCACTCAGAGGGCCAGAAGCAGACATAGGGAATTAGTGGAAACAAGAACCAGTGTTTGTACAACATCTCCTGATGATCATGAGGGATCTAACATCACTGTTCCCATTTGAAAAGCTCAGCAGCCTCCACACATAATTAAATTACAGGGCACACAGATTAATTTCAGCTGTAGAAATAAAACCATTAAAAAAAGGCAGCATTTCTCCCTGGAAATACAAAGAATATCTGCTCACAGAGTGCTGCTATTACCTGCCCAAACCACCACAGATTTGGAGAAAGATCACTGAAATGTAAAAAGTGAGGTAAATACAAATTAGTCAAATACTGAATGTGCTAAAAAGGCAAGTTTATATCAATTATATGCTTCTTAAAGAGAATGAGAATTCCCCAGGTGTGCCTTGCAAGTTCAGTGGAGGAGACAGGTTCAGTGCAGGGTATTTTTCACTGTGTATTGTACAGGATTTGTTATGTGTGAATAGCAATCAATAAATGGCACCTGAGAATAATCTGCCTGTACATGATCACCAAAGCAACAGAAGATGTTGAGACAGACATCACAAAGGTGCATATCTGAGATGGAAACCCACAAGGGGTGTTAAAACCATGTCCATCAATGACTGGCCCAGTGCTTTAATGCAATTAGCAGGGAGAATTCCCAAGCAGACACTTCAGTGCATCGATGTGAGCCTCCAATTCAGACTGAAGTCTCTATAGATCTAACAGAGTTAGTGATTACTTCTCCTAAAGAGCTGGCCCATGCAAGGTTTGAACTTTCACTTATTGCTTCTGGAGTCACCAACCTGCTGACAGATGAGCACAGTAAACTCAGAGAGCCTGAACTGCTGCAGCCCAGCTCTGAAGTTCATCATGGATTATGGATCCCCTCCTCCTGCACAACACAATTTGCTCCTTTAGCTGTTTCCCCTCCCAGTTTATAAACTCCACATGCTAGAAGAGGCTGAAGGATCCTTCCCAGTTTATAAACTTCCCAGTTTATAAACTCCACATGCTAGAAGAGGCTGAAGGATCCTTCCCAGTTTATAAACTCCACATGCTAGAAGAGGCTGAAGAAGGGCTGAAAGATCATTCCCCAGCCCTGCTACCAGGGGAACCTGCCCCAGGCACCACAATCCTGGCTCAGGGCAGACTGTACTGCCCTGCCAAAAAGCACCAGCTGGAGGTGCCCTGAAGGAAGGGATCTCTTACCTAACACACAAAAGAGCCAACTCCCAGCACCTCCCACCATGCCTGTCCTCACCACAGCTACCTCACAGTGAGCTCTGACTGCAGCAGCACTGCCTCTCACCACCTTTCATCATCTTGGGGTTCATGATGTCAGCAACCACTGAACTTTTGGTTCTGAAGATGTAAGTGCATGCAAAAGTCAGCTTGTTGGAGCTTTCCCCATGCCGGGATCAAAAGATTACAATTCCACACAGAGCTTGAGCCCCTTGTCCATCATGAACACCCTTGTACCTCTAAAAATCCTTTAGAGCTGATGGAAGTGTTCAATTTGCAGGGAAAGAAAACTGTGTTGCTAAGGAACTGCAAAGGAAAAAAAGGCCAGAGTGTGGTAGCCTGAAATGAAATTATTTAAATTAATTGGCCCTTGATATGTCGGGTATTTGGCACATTATCTGCAATTCAGCAGCCTTTGTTTTAAACTTTAAACTGAAAGAACAGTCAGAACATGATTGCACACTTAATTTAGGGATTAGCTCCATTCTCTTTCTCACATAACAGACCCTGTTCATCTTTGTGGATTTCAGACAAAATTTTAAAAGCAAAGCACATGAATATCAGTTTGAATTAGAGCTATGCCTATTACTATTGAGACTCCTTTCCTTTTAAATGAAGACAAAGGGTAAGGATTCTCTCTAATTTATTCTCACTGGGAGCCCAACACATACTTTTTCAGCAAGTTCTGACTTTCACACTTTGGTCATGTTGGCAGAGATCTCAGCTATGCACAGAACCAAATGTATTGCATGGATTTTTGTTTTGCAACACTTTCACTTCAGGAAAATATTTTCAATTGTTTGTAATCATTAAAGATTCCATTCAGTGGAAGATTTTTCAAGTTCTCAACTGAGAATTTCATTTCAGTTGTTTTAAAGAGCATTTCCTTTTCTTTCTTCTAGTTTTTGAGACAGATCTTTCCCAAGTGAAGGTTTTTTCCTCTTCTTTTACCTTTTTCCTTCACTTTACTGAAATAGAAGAGATTTAAGACTGCAGATACTCCTTGGTGTGCTGATTTAGATGATGTCAGGTAGGGAAGTGACAATCTCACCTTCCCCCTCTCTTACTGAGATTTTGGGGTTTTATTGCTGAGCACTGGCTGATGAGCAGGCTTTGCCACATGCTTCTCTCACAAAATAACAACAGCCAGCAAATAACAGTATCTAACAACAAAACTCCTCACTTTTATGAACCAAACAAACAACAGGCTTTCATGAGTGGTTTATAAGGAGCTGATTCACTGACCAAAATGAGGTGTGACCCACTCATGTCCTCCTCACCCACCACTGCCTCCTTGCAGCCCTAGATCTTCATTTGGTTGGCTCCTAAAGGCTGAGTTTATTGATTTTGCAATGCCTAGTTGATCAAATAAAAGACAGGACCTCTCCCTCAAAATTCCATTTGTTTTAACTTTCTTGTGATGGAGAATCACAAAACCCACTAGTCATGCTGTAACTACCTTCTTTTTTTTACCTTGTAAATATATATTTTTATTAGAGCATGAACACTGCTGGATGAACACCATACAAGAAATGTTTCCATGAATAGAAAAAGCTTTACATACACAAACTAACTCCAGCTTCCAGTCTGTACAATTTTTGTCTGATCTACTGAAACAAAAAATAAATTTCAGACCCTTAAGCCTTTCCAAACACTGTTTTGGACAGTTATTGAGTAAAAACATTTAATAAGCATTCCATGCTTCTTGAGAAACACAAGTACAGCAGGTGAGAATTGACACACCAGTGTGTGTGGCCATAAGAGATAACATTGTATTACCATAGCTCTTTCATCCCTTTGTGAGAAATGCAAAACTTCAAGCCTTCAGAGAAAATAACACAGGTGCTGCCCCATTCCCTGAATTCATGTCACATTTCACTTGTCAGTCTTTCATAACAGAAATTAAGGACAGACAAAAAAAAAAAAAAAAATCTGCTACCCCAGATGAAAAACAAGAAAAAGGTAAAAGAGAAGTTTAAAGTAAAAACTTCTCCAGCAGTGTTTTTTCTAAAATCTCAAGGCACCCTTCACATAAGTGGATGGCACTGCCACTCAGCTCAGCCTCTTGTGCTCAGCAAATAATTGTAGTGCAGCAAGAGTGGTCCTTTCCCTCAAAATACTTCTTGTAATGTTGTTACAAAGAGGATTCTTTCCTTTGAACTGTTTTCCATTTGTACAAGTGTTTTCTTTCTGAAGACACTGTTTTTATAATAACAGCTTTCCAAACTTTCACTTTCCTGCTTTGCTGCTCCCTAAAAAGGCTCTAGAAAACCAGAGAAAAAACACATATGGGTTCATGGAAGACCACAAACCTTAGACACCACAAGATTATCAGCAGGTAGAGTTTCCAACCTTCAATGTCCTTTGTCAAAAAGCTAAAATTCTGTGAGCCTGTCACTTTGAAGCAGACTGAGCAGTAATTAGTGTCTGACTAGACCATAGTTACTTCAGAACAGACTTTCTATGTGCTAACAGCTTTTATTAACGGGCAAAAACAACACACTCCTCTGTTCTCTCAAAGAGGTTACAAGGTCATTAGTTACCTCAAGAGCAGGAGCTGCCATGTGAGACCTTGTTGTTTGCAAAAAGTGTTGTTTTCCTTATCCTTACCTGCTTTACCCAACAGCATTCACTGCTAACCTGTTTGCCTGCCCTGCAGAACCACTCACAGCTCACTCTGGGAGCCCAAAACCCAGCAGCAGAGAGATTGAAGAGATTCACTTACTTGCACTCCTCCACAGTGGCCTCACCTACACTGGAAACAGAAATCAGGGAATTCAGGCAGGGGTGGGAGTTTGATAAAGAGAGAGAACACAGATAACCTGCTCACAGAAAGCTTAGAGAAGGGAAAGAAAATAACTGCTGACCTTTTTTAAAAGTGAAATCACTCATCTGCCAACCCATCACACACTGTTGGTAACACAGCTGCTTTTACAGGTGACTTGTGTACAGGTATAGGAGGATGGATTGTAAAAAAAATACAGATAGTGCTGAAGGCAATCTCACCCCTGATGAGTTACAGCTATGCTAATTACCAAAGAGTGGAAGCAGCCTTGCCCTTAGCAGGGCCCAGCTATGCCAGGGAGGATGGGTGTTAAAGAGGAGTGAGTTGGCCAGCTGCAGTGTGCTGGTGCTGCCAGGAGGAAGGGTTAGGGTGCTGTGTGAGGGACAGCAGGGAGTTACCTGCCAGAGGAGTCTTGTGTGGAGCTGCCTGTGGGAAGTGTATAGAGAGAAGGCATGAAGGTTTTCCTGTAGGACAATAAGGGACTGATGCTTGCATCAGTCAGGAGACCACTGCCAATTGGTGCCCCATGTGAGGAGCTAGCAACAACAGGGCAGGGTGGAAGGACACATTGGTGCTGTGTGTGAGGAGCTACAATACAGCAGGGCAGGGTGGAAGGACACATTGGTGCTGTGTGAGGAGCTACAGTACAGCAGGGCAGGGTGGAAGGACACATTGGTGCTGTGTGTGAGGAGCTACAATACAGCAGGGCAGGGTGGAAGGACACATTGGTGCTGTGTGTGAGGAGCTACAGTACAGCAGGGCAGGGTGGAAGGACTCATGCTCACCGTGCATACAGAGGTCTCATCCCCTGTCTGCAGCCTGTTCCTTGCCAGGAGCTGCTCCAGGAGGTGCAGGCTGGGCAGCAGCCAGGAGAAGGCCAGCAGCAGCTCACGGCTGCCCGCAGAGCCATCGGCAGGAAGCTGCTGCAGCTGGGGCCGCCTGTAGCCGTGGTACCACAGAGCCCACTTCACAAACCTCACCTGGCCACCTGCAAGAACAAAACAGCCCAGAGTGACACCCTGCAGCCATGCCTTCATCCCTCCACATCCACAGCCTCCTCTGAGGGCAGATGGAACCCTGAACCAACCTGGGAGTTTTGTACTTTCTGTGCTGACACTCACCCCCAGGAGAACACTGCTTTTGACTTAAGCCCTTGGAGAAAGCTTCCAAATTTAAGTAGTAGAGTTAAAATCACTGGTGTGTAGTTAGAATAGAAATGTGTCATTTCACACAGTGAAATTTTTGAATTTAGAGTTCAGGGTTTTGAATTTAGAATTTTAGAATATAGTAATAAATACAGGACAAAATGCGTTCCTTCTCCATCTTAGTTTCAAATAATAGTTTTTAGTTAGGAAGTACTGAAGTAGAGTCACAATTGGCTATTAAGTCAAAACTATTAATGATATAAATGTTAACTTTTAATTAGATAATTAGCCCTTAAAAAAATCTTATAACTAAGTAAATTTACCTTCATTTTCTCACTTTTAGCTTAATAGCTAAAAGTACTAAAGAACTCTATACTTTAAAACAAATTTAATAAACAACCAAGTCCAAACAAAAAAATCCATCTCTTAAACATTCAATCCTAACTCTGAGTAAAAGCAAAATAAAAAAGCTAACCACTTCAGGCAGAGTTTTTAATCCAGCCTCAAGAAGACTGGGGACTTAGTCCTTTAACAACTGTCACAGCCTTGCCTTGAAGACAGAAATGAGATGGATGATATACTTGTTTTTTTTAACCAGAACAGCTGAATCTTTATTGTACATAGTTTCTTTTCATATGGTATTAGAAGGTATCATGTTTGAATTTAATAGATTAGCAAATTATTGAAACTCAGTTGATTGGTTAATGATGGCTAGTGTACATATTTATCAAGTTTTTTTTCCTAGATAGTTTTTATTTTTTCTTCATGGATTCTCACAGGATAGTCTTCTTATTTTTGTAGGTGAGAACTGTTTTCTCATAAGAATAGATTATTATGTAAACTGATTTTTATTTTTATTATTTTTTTCTCATGGGAACTTTACAGGTTAGCTTAGCCAGAATAGTAAGGTTTAAACCATGTTTTATAAGGCCTTTCTTTTATAAGGTTTTACCCATATGCAACAATCAACAACTGGTGAAGGACAGGAGGGAAAGGGTAAAAGCCTTCTTTATACTGCCCCTTTCTGATTACAGGAACTGTTGCTCAGGGGAAAGAAGAAATGCAAAGTTGGGATTAAGACCAGTAATGGCCTCTCAGAAATTAACAAAGGTAATTAGCCACCCTCACTAGAATGGGACTCCAACTCACCTATCCATTTTTTATGAGTCACCAAGCATGCTATGAATTAGTAAACACTCTGAATCACTTTACTCCTGAACTGAACTGGAATTTAGAGATAGGAGTTTCACAGCCCTCTGCAAATCTCTGAGCACCAGAGAGCAGAGATAATGCAGCACAGCACATGGGCTATTAAATTCTCAGGAAGGCTCTGATCCATATTCCTTCACACCAGCAAATGTTACCTGACAGCTACAAGACAGGCACTGCAGGGCTGTAAAATACTGAGGAAACACAGAGAAAGGTATTATTAAAAAAGGTTCTGCCCAGTAAGCCTTGGCTCTGTACTAAGTCAAAAACAGAATAAAGAACATAATTAGGGGGACAATGAAAATGACACATACTGACTAAGAACCAACAGCTGTAAAAGGAAGATCTGCTCAAAAAGTTTCTGGAGCTCTCTGAGGGCAACAAGAAGCAAGTGATTAAGGAAGATTCAACCAAATCAAGCCATTTAGACTTCCTACTGGGATTTAGTTTGCACAAAGAAACCAAGGCACTGCAGTGCAGGGAGAGGAAAAGCCCTTGAATCAATGACAAGTGCCCAGCAGACAAGAACCAGAGGGCAGGAACAAATAGTGGTTTCACATGAGGGCTCTGTACTAAACAGCTGCTGTTCAAACAGCTCAAAATGACACTTGGAGAATGTGACAGTGACAGAAAACTTGGTGCTGATGTGATAATAGCAGTAAAGAATGCAGGCAGATCATGAAGGACTGCAGAACCTTGAGCCCAAGCTTTAAAAAGACAGATAAAAGTATTTTTAGAAAAAAAATGAAAAATTACATGCACAAAGAAAGAAATGTTCCTAGCTTTACTGACTTACAGCATAAGACTGGACCTGGAACTGCTCAGTGGGCTCAGGAACACAGTCTCAGGTGATAAGGTTTTTAATGACAGTATCACAATTGGTTCTGACTGGCATCCAAAGGCAAACTCAGTGTGAGAAACACAGCAAGGACACTGAACAGAACACAATTACCCACTGTGACCCCTATTTCTTCACTCTCATTAAGGCTACAGACAATTTGGAAAGAAATAAAGAGAAAGGACAAGTGCAGTCACAAGCACAGGACAGCTGCATTGTAAGAAGCAATGAAGTAAGCCAAGAAGATGAGCAAGAATGGAGATGACAAAACTCTTCAAAATCCTGAGTGCTGTGCAGTGGCTGAAGAGTGGATGATTTGTTTGCACAACACTCAGCACAAAACTTTGTGCCACCAAAGTTAGCAAGCACGTGAGTCAAAACAAGATAAAAGAGAGCTCTTCACACACATAGCAAAATTCTGAAATTGTTCACTGTGGGACACTGAGGGACACTTAAAGAGTCACTTGGGCTCAAGGAGGAACTGGATTTACAGAACAGCAGCTCATGGAAACTTATGAAACACAAACATATCCTCTCTGGATTGGAAAGTCTGACATGTGAACTGCTGGAGGAATATTCCCCCATGCTGTGAAAGCATCCTGCTAGATTTACTCTTTTCTTTCCCTGGGGCATTCACTTTGACAGCTGTCACAGCTGGGTGGAGCTAGAGGAATCTACAGTTTCATGCACTTCAAGCTTTCTTACAAAGCAAAAGACCTAAATCACTCCATTTGCTTTTTCCACAGACCCTGTGAATGAAACAAGCAGCTTCCCTTCCCCATGGCAGGGTGGCAGAAATGCCTGTGACTTGCTAAAAATCCTGCTGTAAATGTACACTCCAATCCCTCAAGCACAAGAGGTGCATGGAGATATTACAGATTTTATTTTGATCACTCGAGAACATTCTTACATGAGCAGGGTTTACATGTCCCTTTCCTTTTTTTATAAGCATTGTCAAGAAAGGAGCTGCCATAACAGGTAAAGGCAGAAATACTCCAAAAGGAAAGATCATCAGTCCATGCCTTCCTCCTTTTTCAAAGCAAATAAGCATCACATGCTGCCATCTGCAGTTCAAGGAGCTCCTCAAAAAAGCACATATCAAAGTGGAAGAAAGGAGAGCAAGTCAGGGGTTGATTTTTTTTCTTTTATCACCATTTCCTTGCTCTGATATATCACTCAGGCCAGACCCACCAAGGCAATTCACCACCTGAATTTCTGTATTGTTCTGGTCCTTTATCTCCCCTTCTTTCACTGCAACATGCTGCCCTCACAGAGAGGTGCACCAGTCAGGAACTGGGAGTCAAGGCATGGATCTGGAGCTGGGCTCAAAGAGCCTTCCTATGACCTTAGAGAAGTTCCTTGGTTTTCCTCACCTCTAGAGTGCTCAACTTAAAAGGCAGAAGTATAAATGGAGTAAAGGTTATGTGAGTACCCAGGACCAAGATGGATTCTTCCATAATGTGCAACCAAGAGAGAGGAAAAAACATCAGTCAGATGGAAGATAACACCAGACACCGCTCTGACATCCTTCTTATGGCATTAGGATTAGGAAATTTATACAGAAAGACCTTCACAAGGCTTCCAACTAATCTCCTTTTCCACAGATATTATTCATAAAAGTATATTCAGTAAGTAAGACCAAGCTGGGGATGAACATCAGGGCTCAGCTCACTTCAAACTGTGCTCAAGTTCTTCTCTTCCACCATGAGACCTGACAAATATTTTCAGTGATTTACAAGATGATATTCAAATAAGGGCTATGCACTAGCCTGGCAGGAAAGAAGCTACAAACCAAGCACAAGCACAGACACAGATATATTACTTCATGCACTCAGACAAGAAACACCAGCATAGGTAGTGCTATTATGGGAAACCACTGCTTCAGAACAAGGTTTTCTGCTAAACTTGTCAAACAAACAAAAATCTATTGCAGCTCCAGACCTCTTTCCCATGCTACAAAAAGTGAACAGCAATTCCAGCAAAGAAATGTTTCCTGCAACTATCCAAATGCATGAAACCCTCAACCATGATTTCAGCAGCAAGGTTATGCCCAGAGTATTCCCACAGCTTACTCTGACTCTTCACTGTCCAGTAAACTGCTGTGACATGTTGAAGGGGCTGGATTTTACAGCAATTTTACACCAAAGTTTACAGTAATTAACTGCTTTTCACTGTGTGAAGAAAGAATTCTCACAGAACAAGAAACCAGGAGCCAGCTGCAGAATTTTATAACCACTGATCCACAGGCTTCAGTGGGATTCCTGAACCAGCCAAAGATCAGTGTTTCCTTTTGAAAAATAAAGGGTACAAGATCACTGGAGAATGGCTTCTCTTTTCCTGAAAGCTGTTTCTATGCACACAGTAACCCCTACACCAAAGGAGTCCTCACAGCCTTCCTCTGGGATCAGGCAACTGCTGCTCTCCTTGTTTTAACCAAGGTAATTAAGAGGTTGTACAAAAAGAGCACAGGAAAGGAAAGCTTGATCTGTGGACTAAGGCACTAGACTTGGATTAGAGGAATCTGTTTCAATTCTCTATTGTGTAACAGGATCCTACACAAACCTGAGAAAGTTATTTAGTGCCTATGCCCAAGGCTTAATTCATTTGCATGAAATACACAAGAGACTAGAGCTGGGGCAGAGAAGAAAAGCAGTGAAATATTGATTGTGTTCACAGCAGACAACTCATTCACTTGCCAAGCAAAAGTAATTAGTGTCATTTGAAAAACAGTACAGCTCTCCAGCCTGAATTTCAGCTTTAATCACCAAGTTGAGACTAAAAAGGTTTCTCAAAAATCAGCTGGGCAGTTCTCAGCAGAACCACACATTGCTCCCTCACAATGTACCAGTGGAGGCTGTGTTTGCTCTCTCTAGAGCCAGGAACCTGCCACATGCACTTGGAAATCCTGTCCCCAAATGCTACAGGCAATCAGCATGGGAGCAGCCAGGATCCAATAAGGTTGCACATGTGCTGCAGAACATCCACAATGCTGTGGGAGACAGTCAATAAACAGACTTGCCATATACACAGCAGATTGTGGATGAGTGGAAAATAAAAACAGCCAAATGAAAAATAGCAGTCCTGCGAGTAACAGGACTTCCTGCTGAGCTACCAACAAAACTATGCTGGTTCTGCTCTGCATTCCACAGTGCTTAACCTTCCTTAATTCCATTTACAGAGCCACCAGCCTTGCAGCTATTCAGGGGCTTATACAGCGTTGCTCAGGCTGTTTGGCTTTCAAGGGCAAAAGTGAATATTAAGTGGATTTGGTATGAGGAGACCTTGATTCATCACAGTACAATTCTGATACAATGGAAAGGCCCTAGATAGACATGTCTCAAGAGAGAAGATGGGGAGTAGTGTTGTATTGGAATAACATATATTTAAGAAGTAAACAGTCTTCTGCTATTTTGAGAAGCCAGTCTGCATTCAGCTCCTCTCTGGAGCAGTGGCCCTGTCCACATAACCATGATTCACAGCCTCCCTGAAACAATCACACAAACTTCAAAACAGTGCCTTTATGGTTCTCACATTGCAGTTCCTGGCTCTGACACAGGCCTGGATAGAAAAGTACCAACAGAACCACGGGAATGGGAAAAGAAGGAACCAAAGGAAAACCAAACCTACTTCTGTCTTTGCAGACATTGAGAATGCATATCATTGTAGACATTTACCTGCAATAAAATGTCACAGGGATGCAAGAGGCTGTGCAAACATCCCAGTTTGCAGGACAAAGCACACCAAAGAGTAGCAAGGCTGCCTCACAGCACATTTACTCATCATAAACCTGACACCCAGTACGTTGGTGGCACAGGAGCACTCAGGACAGGGAACAGGGAGCCAAAGGTCAACAAACCAACAAAACCAGTGCCAGTCCTTCCCCAGGACAGATGGAAACTGCAGCCAGCCAGAATGATGTTACCTATGGCATCAGACTCTGTCCACCTGCCCCCATGGACCTGCTTCAGAAGCACGTACAGCAGCCTCCAGAAGTCCAGGCTCTGCAAAAGACAGGGATAGAAGGGAGATCAGCAAGAAAAATATCTGCAATATTATTTAGGCTTAATTAGGCAATTAAGCCCATACACATGGAACAGCACACCTGCTGACCCAGCCAACACCATCTGATCAGGCAGGTTCCTGTATTACCTGCCTCATGAACACAGAATCTACAGAAAGGAGCACCCAGAAAGAAAAGAGCTGATGCTGGCTGCACACCCAGCACTTCTACTGTGAGACCCACGTGTAGAGTGTTCCAAAATCTGCTCTGACACAACCACATGTGGCACAGCTCACCCATAGTCAAACAAGAACACACTGGTGAGATCTGACCACCACAGTGTCAGAAACTCACAAACAAGAGGCAGCACAGAATGAGCTGGAAGTGGGAATCATTTCTTGGCCACGCAGGGACAGCATGCTGACAAACTCAAATAGTGATTCTTACAGCTGGAATTTCAGTCAACACTCGTAAAATCCTTAAAATAGCAGAGGAAGGGAGGTACCCTGTGTGCAAGCTAGAAGCCTCAGAGGCAAAGCAGCAAGACCCAAGCTGGGGTATGGCAAAGGGCAGCAAAGCCCAGGTGACACTGAGAAGAGTGAAATACCAAGCCTTGAGTTACAACCACAGTAGGACACAGCGCTTCCCAGAGCATTGAGTCTGCTGAGAGCTCCCTAACGTGTGTCAGCTGGGTGCACACTGAGCAAGGAATGCACAGAACAGGGACCACACGGAACAGGGACTGCAGAGAACACACAGAACACACAGAACAGGGACTGCACGGAACAGGGACTGCAGAGAACACACAGAACACACAATACCCAGTACCGGGACTGCACAGAACAGGGACTGCACAGAACACACAGAACAGGGACTGCACGGAACAGAGACTGCAGAGAACACACAGAACACACAAAACAGGGGCTGCATAGAACACAGAGAACAGGGACTGCACAGAACAGGGACCCCATGGAACAGGGCCTGCATGGAACAGGGACTGCACAGAACACACAGGGCTCACACCAGGGCTCAGTGCCCGTGGCGCTGGCATCCAGGCCCCGTCCCCGGGCCCAGCCGCCCTGGGCTGTCCCGCCGGTGCCCGTGCCCTGTGCCGGTGCCGGTGCCCCGCAGCTCCGGGCGGCGCGGCGCTCACCGCCTGCGGCCGGTCGAACCTGGCGCGGCGCAGGGTGTCGGGGGCGGGCCGGGCGCGGGGCGGCAGGGCCCGGCACAGCGCCCCGACGGCGGCGGGCAGCGCCGGGCCGCGCTCCCGGTGCTGCTCCCGGTGCTGCCCGCGGTGCTGCTGCCGCATCTCGCTGATCCCGCCGCCGTTCCCGCCGCTCCCGGCCCCGCCAGGAGCGCCCTTCCGCCAGCGACAGCGCCCCCTGGCCGCGGGGAGGAGGCACTGCGGCCGCGCCACCCTGCCGGGCGCCCTCCGCGTCCCTGCGTGTCCCTGGGTGACTCTGGATGTACCTGGGCCTTCCTGGGTGTATCTGGGTGTCCCTGGATGTCCATGGATGTCTCTGGATGTCCCTGGGCGTTCCTGGGTGTCCCTAGATATCTTGGGGTGTCCCTGGATGTCCCTGGGTGTCCCTGGACGTATCTGGGCATTCCTGGGCATCCCTGGGTGTCCCTGGATGTACGTGGGCATTCCTGGGTGTTCCTGGATGTCCCTGGATACTCTGGGTGTACCTGGGTGTCCCTGGGTGTCTTTGCATTTCCCTGGATGTCTCTGGATGTCCCTGGATGTATGTGGATATACGTGGGTATCCCTGGGTGTCTCTGCATCTCCCTGGATGTCCCTGGATGTACCTGGCTGTCCCTGGATGTCTCTGCATTTCCCTGGATGTCTCTGGGTGTCCCTGCGTCTCCCCTGGATGTCTCTGGATGTCCCTGGATGTACCTGGGTGTCCCTGGGTGTCTTTGCATTTCCCTGGATGTCTCTGGGTGTCCCTGCATCTCCCCTGGATGTCCCTGGATGTCCCTGGGTGTCCCTGGGCACAGCAGCTCTGTGGATATTCCTGCCTGCCTCTTGCTCAGCAGGGCATGATGCGGCCAGCTCAGATCCCAGGTATACCCTGAAATAAAGCAATCCCAGGGATTCATTCTTGGGGGCCCTGGGGGAAGAGAAATGGAGCTGCTGCTTGGGAGTAGCTTAAATCCACCCATGACCAGGCTTTACAGAGCCAAGAACTGGTGCAGAGCTGGATTCCTGCTGTGGGTTTGCTGCTCTGTGCCAGGGACACGAGTGTGCACCACCAGCACCGCAGGAATCCTGCCTGTGCCTGGACATGAGACCTGCTGGAAGCCCCCCATGGCTGCTTGGCCACTTCCCCAGCTCACAGCCCGTTTAATGTGCTGGCTGTGGAGCCAGCACCATGCCTTTTGCTGCTTTTTCCACCAGGATCCAAACAGCATGAAGCAACACGTGAAATTCCTTCCCGCTACAGAACGGGCTCCTGCAGCCAAACAGTGCTCACAGTGAGACATCCCAGGGGTCCAAAGAACCTCCAGCCAGAGTGAACTGTGGCTGCACTCTTCCCTCTGCTTGCTCCTCTCCTGTGCTGGGGAGCACAGCCCTTCCCATGCTGAGCGCTGCTTTAGAGCTCTCCCAGCCCTGTGGATCCTGGCTCCTGCTCCAGCCAGCCCTGAAGGGACCCCTGGGTGTGAGTTACTCAGGCTTAAGGATTTTTAAACTATCTTCTCTAGCAGCTGTTGTCTCACATCCTCCTTTCCTAATGGCCTGGAAAGCATTTTCCTTATCCCTCATCCAGTTCTAGCTCAGCAATCTGTATCCACTTCTTTGCTCTCCTTCCACACAGGCTTGGCATTTCCACATGATTCCTTGCCTTAGGTTTCCAACAGCCCATAAAGTCCATTTTTTATTGCCCTATCAAACTGGGACAGCCCTCTGCTGTCTTTGGCACCCTGCTTGGCTTTCCATACCTTGCTGCTATCGGGCGCTGTCTGCTCCCTCCATGACACATCACTTGTCTATTTTCCCATCCCTGCTGCAGTCTCCAGGCAGGAGGACCTTCAGCTGCAGCCAATTTCCTGTGTTTTCTTGACCACTCCATAAACCCAGCTCAAAGTTATCCCTGTCCCCACACACATTCCTCTGTCTGGGCCTTTCCTCCCCAGGGCAGCTGCCGAGACAAGGGATCTCCTGCATGGCCCAGCGAGTGGCTCTGTCCATCCCCCTCCTCTGGGCTCCTGTCCCTCAGCCAAAACCCCCAGGCCAGCAAACATCACCACTCAGCAGCTGGGACTCACACTGAGTGCCACCACTCCATCCTTCTGGCCAAACCAGCCCCATGGCACCTCACACAGAGCTGGTTGCCCTGCTGGCCAGCATCCCCTGGTCCAAACCAGCCCCATGGCATCCAGCACAGAGCTGGCTGCTCTGCTGGCTCCAACCCATGGTCCAAACCAGCCCCATGGCATCCAGCACAGAGCTGGCTGCTCTGCTGGCCACCATCCCCTGGTCCAAACCAGCCCCATGGCACCTCACACAGGGCTGGCTGCCCAGCTGGCCAGCATCCCCTGGTCCAAACCAGCCCCATGGCACCCCAGCACAGAGCTGGCTGCTCTGCTGGCCACCATCCCCTGGTCCAAACCAGCCCCATGGCACCCCAGCACAGAGCTGGCTGCCCTGCTGGCCACCATCCCCTGGTCCAAACCAGCCCCATGGCATCCAGCACAGAGCTGCCTGCCCTGCTGGCCACCATCCCCTGGTCCCTTGCCCTCTGGGCTCAGCTGACACAGGGCTCCTGGCACTGTGCAGGGCTGGCACTTGCCCACAGGCCAGCTGGAAGCCAGCCAAATCATGCCAGGCTCTCTGGCACAGCTCAGCACAGCACTCAGTGACAGCTGCCAGGCCCCACTTATCTGCTCTGCTGGCTGTTCCCAGGCAGGGAGAAGCCCAGGGGAAGGGATGGTTTCCTGCTGCAGAGCTGGACTGTGTGCTATGGACAATGGAGAGGGTGATGATGCTGTGACAGCCCCCAGCATGCTGTGCCAGCAGGGATGGCCATGGCACCACACTGGCAGCTGAGCCTTGCTGCATTGGGCCACCCTCACCTCCCCTAGCACAGCCCTGCTGCCTCTGGGCCACCTCCTCTAGCACAGCCCTGCTGCCCCTGGGCCACCATCACCTCCTCTAGCACAGCCCTGCTGCATTGGGCCTCCCTCACCTCCTCTAGCACAGCCCTGCTGCCCCAGGGCCACCATCACCTCCTCTAGCACAGCCCTGCTGCATTGGGCCTCCCTCACCTCCTCTAGCACAGCCCTGCTGCATTGGGCCTCCCTCACCTCCCCTAGCACAGCCCTGCTGCATTGGGCCTCCCTCACCTCCTCTAGCACAGCCCTGCTGCATTGGGCCACCCTCACCTCCTCTAGCACAGCCCTGCTGCATTGGGCCTCCCTCACCTCCCCTAGCACAGCCCTGCTGCCCCTGGGCCACCCTCACCTCCTCTAGCACAGCCCTGCTGCCTCTGGGCCTCCCTCACCTCCTCTAGCACAGCCCTGCTGCCCCTGGGCCACCCTCACCTCCTCTAGCACAGCCCTGCTGCCTCTGGGCCACCATCACCTCCTCTAGCACAGCCCTGCTGCATTGGGCCTCCCTCACCTCCTCTAGCAGAGCCCTGCTGCCCCTGGGCCTCCCTCACCTCCTCTAGCACAGCCCTGCTGCCCCTGGGCCACCCTCACCTCCTCTAGCACAGCCCTGCTGCCTCTGGGCCTCCCTCACCTCCTCTAGCACAGCCCTGCTGCCCCTGGGCCACCCTCACCTCCTCTAGCAGAGCCCTGCTGCCTCTGGGCCACCCTCACCTCCTCTAGCAGAGCCCTGCTGCCTCTGGGCCACCCTCACCTCCCCTAGCACAGCCCTGCTGCACTGGGCCACCCTCACCTCCCCTAGCACAGCCCTGCTGCACTGGGCCACCCTCACCTCCTCTAGCACAGCCCTGCTGCCCCTGGGCCACCATCACCTCCTCTAGCACAGCCCTGCTGCCCCTGGGCCACCCTCACCTCCCCTCTCCCAGGCAGGAGCATCCTGGCAGATGGAAAGCAGCAATGCTGGCACCAGCACACAGCCCTGATGTCATTGTGGGAATTGGAAGCCTCTCTGCAGAAAGGAAGCAGGACAGAGCTGCTTTATCAGCTGTCCCTGGCTCCCAGGCACAGGGCAGTGGGGACCACAGTGGGAAGGGAAAGTTCTGAGGGGCCAGGGATGCTTTAGCTGGGAGAGGCCCCTGGGCTTTGCCTTCTGGGGGTTCCCGGGCCCCTGTGGTGCCACATGGCCACACTGACTCTGCTTTGTGTCATTTCCATGCTGGGTGACTCAGGGGGGCTGTTTGCCCCTGTGCCATGGCAGCTGGCCACGCCACACGCCCTGCTGTGTGCCAGGGATGGTGACAGCAGCCCTGTGCCATTGCCTCATGCTGATTGTAAGTGATAGCAGCCAGCTCCTGATGTCACCTCTCTGCCAAGGAGAAGGTGTGAGCTCTCCTCCTGCACAAACAGCTCCTTTGGTCTTTTGGGGATTTTTCCTTGATGCTTTTATCCCTGTGAAGGCGTGGGTGGGAGCCAGCCTGTCTCCTGGCCAGGATCAGCTCTTCCTTCCCACGCTCCACCACCACCAGCTGGGGTGGCCAGAGCTCCTCACTTCTCTCCTTGCCCTCTCCTTTCCCCCTCCTTCCTCCTGAAGCACAGCTTCCCTCCCTGCCTGCTCCAGGGAGGCTTTGGGTGGCCCTGAGCAGCTCAGGCAGGCTGTACCATTTCCCAACCCTTTTATACTCTCCCCTCACTGGGACATCAGGTTAAGCAGAGTGGGAAAAGCATCACCTGGCGTGGCAGAAAGGAGCCAAGCAAGCCCAGGGCTGTGAGCAGGGATTGCCTGCACACATGGGCTCCACAAATGCCCCAGTGCAGGTTTCCCTGGACACACACACTTGGTCAGCAGCAGACTTGTGTGGGGGCTGCAGTGCCAAAATTCAAGGTCAGCTCCCAGCAGCTGAGTGCTAAAGGAAGGTGTTGGTGTTTCAGGCCCTCTGATGCAGGGTTTTCAGTATGATAAGTGAATTGTGGAGGGTTAGAAATGAGAGTTAGAAATTAGTCTGAAGTCTCAGCAGCTGTCTTCTCGGGAGTTTCACCCTTTTTACTTGGATAGCAAAGTTCCTCTGCACAGAGGGAAACTCCCCCAGGGCCTTTAATAGAACACTCACCAAAAGAAGACAGAGGCTTCAGTGGAAAGTCCTTGCATCCTTCCCTCTTGGAAACTCTCCCTGTTTCGTTGAAAATAACACAAGAGGTGTGAAAGTAAAATTCATCTCTGGGTGCCTGATGTCAACTTTTCTTGCTTGGGCAAGCCACCCAGGACCTGGCAAACACCCCCAGGGCTTTCTGCAGCTCTCCAGCACTGCATCCAGAGCAGCAAGGAGTGAGAGCAGAGCAGCCTGTGCCCTGCTCTCCTTGCTCCCTAGCTAGACCTCAGTTTTCCAGTACCTCAGTCCCATTCACTTCTCATTGCTGTCACACCCAGAGTGCCTCTCCTTCAGTACCTCCAGTGTTTGCTGGGGGTGTTGTTCCCCATCAGGAACAAGGCTTTACCCCCCTTTTCAGCTCTGCAGAGCTGTTTCCGTTGCTGGCAGGGGGTTCCCCAAACCACAGCTTTGCAGAGCTGCACGGGAAGTCCCATCCAGCCATGCACAGGAGCTGGCACAGCTCCTGCTGCCTGACACCAGCTGCACCTCCCTCCTACCACGCTGCCTGCAGAAGGCAGATTTCTGAGGCGTTAGGAGATGGGCTGACACTTTTTGGACCTCTTTGAGCTTAACACAAATCAGCCTTAAAAAGCCCCGATACCGCCCAGCCGCAGCCTGGCTTCATCCCCATGAGCTCTGCACAGCAAAGAGCAGGAAACCCCTGCGGCCACAGCCCCAGATGAGGCACAAAACCACCTCGAGGGAAGTGGTGGGAGTGTCACATCAGTGTCCCCATCAGCGCTGGCAGGAGAGGCTGAGCTGGGGCACCCCTGACCCAGCACGTGTCAGTCCAGATGTGACCTGAGGGCTGCAGCCACACTGCCAGAGCACAGCCCTGTCCAGGGGCTGAGCCTGCTGCCCTCCCTAAGGATGACCCTGAGGAGAGCCCTGCTGTCAGCTTCCAGCCTGAGCTGTCCCCTTGCCAGCTGCAGGCACAGGGAAACATCTGTAACCTCTTCAGATGAAGGTCTGTCAATGTGTGCTAAGAGGAATGGCTCAGATGGCCACTGTGCCCCCACAGCTGAAGGGACCCCCTCTTTCTGCTCCCCTCCCCTTTTCTCTTCTCTACAGAAAGTCACAAAGCCAGGGTGGGGAGCAGCAGCAGTTAAGTTTCTAAACCCATCCTGTTTTCTTTCTTTGCCAAAATCTCTTCTGCTTCCCTACCCAGGGCTCGCCCACACCCAGCTGCCAGAGGAACTGTGATGCTGTTTGTTTTTTTGTCACAGTGATGAAGTGTTTATAGCAACTATCACTCCACAACCCACAGACTGATCTCAGCCCAAGCTTAGGAAATAATGGCAGAGGAAGCACAGCCCCTTTCTTCAGGGTCACCAACGGTGGAGTTTCAGGGAAGTTTTGTGCTAGGCATCACCATGCTGTAAATCACCCAACAATTTTGCTGTTCCAGACAGTCAGAAAGCTGGGATTTGCACCTTGCTCTTCCTGCTGCAGCAGCAGCACAGCCAGGGCATCACCACACTGGGAGGGAAGGCACCATCCCTGCCTGTCCAAAGCTCCCACCAAGGCTCAGAACCAAAAGCACCACAGATGAGAGGCACTGCAGACCACACTGTCTGTGCAGTCACACTCCAGGCCAGGAGATTTGCTGTTCCAACAGAGAAAAGGTTGTGTCTGCTGCCAGCCCACCTCCCTGGCGCTGCTGAGCCTCACTGAGCATCCAGGGGAGGCCTGGCCCGGGTGTGGATTTCCTCTCCAAATGAGATACAGCTGTTCCTGCTTCCTCCCCAAAGACCAAAGCAAGTTTTTAAAAAATCAATTTATCCTATATTTTCTTTGACTGAGTCTCCTTGAGGATGTGACCCATGCCTGAACTGCCCAACCTCCCAGCATCAAGGCTGGATCAGGCAGAGAGTGTGGCTTGTACAAGCACAGCTCTTGGAGAGGAATGGAATATCCCAGCAGAAAGTCCTGGGGCTGAAAGCCATCTCAGTGGGAGCTCTTACTGCAGGGCAAGCACAGAAACAGTGCTCTAAGAAGGAGATTTTGGCAGTCAGTAGCAAGGGGCTTGTCCCCAGCCCATGTTTTTTAACACACACATATATTCCCCTGTGCAGCACAGTGAGGCACCTGCAGAACAAGGCTTAGCTGCAGCTGCTCATTTCCTACATCCCTGCATGCACCCAGGACAGGGAGAGATGTCCCCAGCCACCACAAGTACATGGGACCTGAGCAGCAGGCAGCAAACAGCAGCACCCAGCAGAACACTGCCTTGTGCCTCAACTGCAGTGAAAAGGGCTGGCACTTGAAGAGCTGGATCACCCTCTGTGCATCCCCTGCTTTTCCATACCTCTCACTGGTTCCTTCCTCATCCCTGCTGGCTGCTTCTGAAATTGTAGTGCAGGGCTCTGCTGGGAAAGACCCTGAGCCCAATCCACAGCTCCTTTTCCCAGCTGGGCACGCTTATGCAAAATCTTGAGGATGACAAGCCTTGTGTTTGCCACTACTTTAAATGCCTGAGGGAGAACACTATCTCAGTGGCAGGCTGCTGAGATTATATCACTGGCTTGCTTTGAAGCTGAGCTGGCAGGGGAAAGCCATGTCCCAGTGCCACAGAGGCAGGCTGGCAGAGAGGGACAGTGTGGATGGCCAGGAGCCACGGGGCTGTGGATGCTGGCACCCCTGGGAGGCTGCTGGCACCCCTGGGAGGCTGCTGGCACAGGCAGCAGTGGGAGCAGGATGTCCCTACAAGCCCTGGAAGGCTGATGACAGCCCAGCAGCAATAGCCAGGCTTTGCCTTTGACACAGACTCCTGTGTTTGTTGTGCTGTCAGGGTGGGAGGTGAGGCAGCGCCTTGCAGCATCAAACAAGTTTTAATTGGGAGTTTTAAGATGCTTATCAGATCAGGCTGCTTCTGACACCAAGGGTTTTGACACTGGACATGTGTTTCTGAGCCCTGAGGGTTTTGGCCAAGTCCCAGGAAGGCTGATGTGACAGTAAAATGCAGAGCAGCCTCTAAGGAAATGAGTGCATAAACTGTAGACAAAAATATCCCAGTGGGTGATGAGATATCTCTGAATATGTAAATGGAGTTGTTCAGGTTAGGGAAGGACATGGTTAAGAAACGATTTTAGAAACATTCCTCAAGCTGACATCTTTGACATCTGCCAGTGCCATTTTTCCAGTAGGGCAAAAACATGAAACACAAAAAGAGCAAAGCTCTTGTGAGCCAGCTCTGGCTTTCTAGCAGCACACCTCTGTTGTCCCTGCCCTTGGCCTTTTCATCAAAAGCAGCAAGTACCAGGTTGTCCTGGCACAATCCCCTCCCAGCAAGGCACCTCCCTGCCCCAGCTGAGGGCACCTGGAGCCATCACAGAACGTGGGGCTCAACCCAAAGGGCATCAAGGGGGTCCCATGGGCTTCCCACCACAGAGAGCACTGCTGCTACAGGAGGGAAGCATCTTTTCATTTATTAAAGACTGGGAATACAGCTGTGGGCCCGGCCACGAGAGCTGGTGCCTGAAGCAGAGCTGGGTTTTGGCTGGAAGGGCGCGGTCTCCTCTCCAGGCAGCCAAATTTCCTACCCAGCAGGGCAGCCCAGCGTCCCCACCCTGGCAGCACTCCATCTGGAGCACAGCCTCTCTCCACACCAGCCCAGCCTTGGTTACTTATTGCTTGGAACTTAGTGCTAGTCTAGTAGAGGGTGAATGAAAAACAAAAATGCATGTCTGTTGCGGTGTGTCTGTGCTGTCTTCAGGCTGTGCTGGGAACCCTGGACATCAGACCTGGAGAGGGATGGAAGAGAGGAGTGGATGAAGTCAGGAAGCAGAGATAGCCCAGGGACAGCAGTGCTCCAGGACAGATCCTGTCTTTGCCAACGTTATGCCAGCAACAGCCTTTGGCATCCGCTGCTGAGAGCCAGCTGGGGCTGGTGGAGAGGAGCAGCTGGCACCCAGCTCCTGAGCCCTGGTGGCAGGGCTGGGACTCCCAGCCAGCCCACGGAGCCAGGGACAGGAGGGGAGCTCCGAGGCAAGCACCAACCTGAGGTTTATTTGAACGTGTGGCTCTCAGCTCCTCCCCGGCCGAACCCTGGAAGAGATGGAGCGGGGTCAGCACTGCACAGTGAGCACACGGGGGGCTGGAGCTCGCCAAGAGACAGGAGCCCCGAGCCCCCTGAGCCCCTCCACGAGCCCACCACAGGCACCCACCTTTGGGCCCGAACAGGGCAGCGTAGCAGGGGTGGTTGCAGTAGGGTTTGCCATCATGCTGCAGGGAGAGACAGAGAGCATCAGCCCCACCTCTGCTTGCCCCAGCCCTCAGCTGCAGGGGACAGGCACCTCCTGGGCAGCAAAGCTCACCTCTGCATGGCCTCCAGACGTCAGGGTCTTGTTACACTTCTCACATCTCAAGCAGGGCCGGTGCCAGTCCTTCCCCAGAGAAGTCACCTTCTCGGCTGCCACGGAAAGGAGGGGGGTTAGCTGAGGCACTGGACGGGCACAAGGTAGTTTTGGCAGATTGGTTGCCTTGCTGCCAACCCTAGGAAGGATATTTTTGGACATCTTCTCAAGTTAGGGCTCTGTGTTCACACCCAAGTGTGCACACACAGTGCCATGCACACCCAGGAACAGGGATCCACAGCAGCGGTGCCACACCTGGGGTGAGCATGGCTGCATCCATGAGGATGGACGGACCTCTACCCCATCCTCCAAAGACCTGAGGACCTCCCTCCTTCCAACATCAGCCTGCAAGGGGATTCATTTCTCCCCAGTGAGCTGGAGCCCAGCAAATCACTAGAGCTGGCAGAGGTGAAAGGGGATACTGGCAAGGACTGGGGAGACAAAGCCATTGCCACACCCTGCCAACACAAACCAGTCCCCTGCAGCCACAGCCTGGATTCTGCTGGCACCATGGCAAACCATGGAGCTGGAGCCAGCCGTGGGAGGGACAGCATCCTGGAGCCAGGACCTGCTTATGGAGAGAGGGGGGAGCATAGGGCCCCTTTTAATTGGAGCCCAGCAGGGGAGAAGTGTATTTTCTGCAGGCTCTTCATATTGGCACCAGAGCTCCTGGGAATTTATTAAGTGATTTAACAGAGCTGTCCACAGGAATCGTGTCAGAGCCAGCTCTGAACACTGTTTCCATGCCTGCAAATAGGACCAAGCCAGTGTGGGTAGTGCATGCCCTGGGGCAGCCTGAAGCACCTCTTTGCAGTCCAAATATGCCCACAAGAGCCTGTGCAAGGAGCAAGCTGGTGGCTGCAGAGGTGGGAGCGGGGGCAGTGCCCAAATGCCATAAGGCAGCCCTGCTGCTATTCCCCAGTGGCACAAAGGGCCTCCTGTGCCCACAGCCTGGCAGGAGCAGCAGTGTCCTCCCCCTGGGTGCCCCTAGGAGCCTGAGCCTGGCCCGGTGCAGAACCCTCCCATCACAGGGAGCAGAGCCTCCCCAGCTCTTCTTGCACACTTGGGCAGGAGCTCTGCTGAGGCTCCTTACAGCACTCAGGCATGAAGGCAGAATTCCTGCAAACCCCATCCCTTAGTCCTCTCAGCATCACCTCCTCCCCACCCCTGCTCTCTACAGATTTAGCCCAGAGCAGCCCGAGGAACGCCCAAGCAGGATTGCCAGGCTCCAAAATCCTCAGGGTGCCCCAGAGCCAGGCTTGCTCTGCCTCCTCTGCCAGCGCTCTGGACAATCTGCAGGCACAGAAATCAGGCATCCAGCTTGGTCCTGCGACAGCTTTTTCACCCTCCTCAGCCTCTGCATCAACATTTCATAATAAGTGCAGGCGTGCTAAGTGCAAGGTCAAACCCCTCCTTGGCCAAACGGTGCCGGCCCAGCTCCTCCACAGCCACACCTGCGGGCACAGCACACCCAGCTCACCCTGAACAGGGCTGGCACACGCTGCCACCAGCGCCTTGGTGGCTCCTGGTGCCGAGCCACAGGGGTAGATGAGGCACGCCAGCACCCTGACTCGCAGGAACTGCATTGTGCAAAACCCCCCTCCCAAAGCCTGGCTGCAAGCACTGAGCTCAAGGCAAAGCACATTGTCCATAGCAGGAACCACAGCCCCAGCAGCTCTCTGGGCAGTGCCCATGCCACCCCCACACAGGTAGGCATCACTAACAGAGAGCAGCTCCTGTGTTTGAGCCTCCAACTCCTTGGCTGGGCACAAATTGTTGTGGCACAGGCACCAGCAGAGAAGAAATAAAGGATAGAAAAAGGACTTAGTGATTGCACCTGGGTTCCAAACCCCTCGTCTCGAGTGAATCAGAGAGCAGGGAGTGTCTCTAAGCTGCTCCCAGCAAAGCCCCTCGGGTTCAGCTGTGCCAGGCAATGGAGAGGTCTGGCAGAGGAACCTGCCCGTTCCCAAAGCTGGGAGCAAAGTGAGAGGCTCAGACCCCACTGATGCCCTCAGACAGGACAGCAGGTCCATGGCCCCAGAAGGGGCAGGAGCTCTGGGGCCCCACTTTGGAGGGAAGACATCTACGGGAAGCCCAGCAGCAGACAGCAGCCCAACGAGGCTCACACCTACCCTGCAGCTCAAAAATAACACCTCAGAGGTGTCATCCTGCTGTGCTGAAAACGCGTGGGCCACCCACCGACCCAGGCACTTGCCCGAGGGCAGGATTTACCATTGGGAAGGTGCTTGCTTCACCTGCCCGGGCTTTCAGAGCAGCCAGCTTTACCTTCGGGCTCCAGAGCAGCTCAGGGCTGCGGGCTGGGCTGGAAGGAAGCGGGGCTGGGCTCTCGTGCTGCTCTGGGATCACCCAGTGCAGATCTCCTCGGGGGTGGATCTATAGCATCACCCACCCGGGCACCCGCAGCGCAGGGCTGAGCAGCTTTGGGACACCCCAGGGATTTGTAGAAATGGGGTGTGCAGTACAGAACCCACAGCCCAGCCGGGGAGGGGCAGGGAGCCCTTACCGAAGTAGACCTCCTTCTGGCAGCGGGGGCACTTGGGCATGCTGGCGGCTCGGCTGGGCTCGGGACTCGGCTCGCACGGGCTCTGGGATGCTCCACGCCGGCCCCGCCGAAGTCACTGCTCGCCCGCCCCGCCCAGATGTGCGCCCCGCCCCGCCCAGATGTGCGCCCCGCCCGCAGCTGGACGGGACCGCCCGGGGCACGGGCTGCGAGGGCTCCCCAGCCGGGGTCCAGCACCCCTTCCAGCACCCCCTGCACTCCCTCCGCAGCCCACTGCCCCACCCCACTGTCCCTCTGCAGCCCGGCCCTGGCCGCGCTGGGGCTGGGGGGGTGGCCCCGCTCTAATTGGCATCTGCCAATTAATTAGCCACACTCGCTGGTAAAGGCTCGTGGGGTGCTGCCCATCTCCGAGCACAGATACGCTTTTCTCCCAAGGCAGTGTAAAAATCGGCCCCCAGGCAGGGTCTCCTGCCCATGGGGAATTTTGGGGTGCGGGATGAAGCGGGCGGGAGATCCAGGACTGTAGCCGCCCCCCTCTCGCAGGGCATTGGGAATGGCGTGGGCACGGCACATGTGTCACTGACTTTGTCATTTTATTAGGAGGGAGGACTTGTTGTTCCTTTGTGCTTGGCTGTGAAGGAAATGAAAAGCCTATCCAAAGGTCTGTTTTGTATGAAACAATCCTCCCCAGGGCACGTTGCTGTGCTGGAAAGGTCATGAGGGCTTGTGAAAGGCAGGGCGCGCAGTGACTGCCTCCCGAAATGCGAGCCACGAGCAGAGCCCTGCCGACAGCGGATCCCCGCCGTGGGTGCGGGAGGAGACGCTGTGCCCAGAGGCGAAGTTCGTGTTCGGTTGGCGCTGCTTTAGGAGCCAGCCTGGCTCCAGCAGCCTCCCCTCCCTGCACAGTCCCCCTGTGATGCTCTCTGCCGCAGCCAGTGGTCCAGGTCCTTCATCCCCAGTGCAGGCTCCATCCTGCTCCATCCTGCTCCATCCTGCACCTCAGCAGGGGTGTCACCGGCAGGGTGTCACCGGGAGCTGCTCCCGGCTGGGCTGTGAGTCACGCTGAGATGCTGAGACGGTGTCTTGCAGAATGGGAGGGGAGGCAGACATGTCCTTCAAGGGCCTCCACCCTGCCTCCTCCCCGTTCTTCCTGCCCTGAGGCACCAGCACATGCAGACACCCATATTTCACCCATCACATCCCCCTGTGCCCAGACACAGCACCCAGGAGCCCTTCCCCATGCCCCTGATGAAACAGAGGGGACAAGGGACAATCCTCTCCCCCTCTGGTGGCCCTGCTTCCCCTCCAACACGGTGCCAGGCTGTTTTGGGGCCACTGGCTGGCTTGGGCAGACTGCACTCCCTTTTAAGGCAGGTTTTGTGGCGGCCAGCAGCTGAAAACTGCCCTCCTGCAAGGCTCCTCCAGCTGGCCAGCCCTGCGGCCAGTCCCCACGGACCACTTGGCCCAGTGGCAGGAATGTTCCACCCCAGCTGGGGCAGCAGGGCCTCTGCACGGCCCTGCACACTGAGCCTGTCTGTCCACTCCTCCTCTCTGTGTCCCCATGGACTTTCTGGAGATTGTTCTGTTCACTCAGTAGAGCAAGGCCACTGTCCCCACCGAGCCACACGGTGCTCTCTGCCAGCCCAGGCTGTGTGCCTGCCGGCCCTTTGTGGCTCACTGCTGGCTACCAGAACCCACAGACCAGCCTGCCTCACAAGGAGTGAGCCAAAGCATGGTGCTGGTGTGCCCTGCAAACCAATCTAGGTGGGAAAAGCTGCTGTGGGACACAGCCCTGGATTCTGCACACCATGGGAGCCGTGCTGGTCGTGGTCCCTCTGATCAGCAGGCATGCCCAGGGCTGGGGCAGTGCAGCAAAGCCATCTGGCAGAGGGGCCCAGCAGGGAGGGAGGAAGGGCTGCAGGAGCTCCTGGAGCACATCAGCATCTCAGAAGCCCATGGGATGCAGCCCCTTGCCCATTTTACAGGGAGCCAGTCCATAAACACTTGGAATGCCGGTGTGCAAAGCCCATCAGCGCTCTGTGATGGAGCAGTGCACTGAGACCCCACTGTGCTGGAAGGAAACACTGCAGCAGGCTGGCATTTGGGGTCACTGCTCCTTCTGCCATCCAGGGTCCCTCCAGGACACAAAACCAAGCTGCAGCAGTGTGGGAGCCTTCTTGGAGTGCCAGCTCATCCCTCTTCATTGGGGTGCTGCCCATGGTGCCGTGCCCACGCACACAGACAGGGTCACCCAGGGGGCAGCTCCAGTGCTGGGCTCAGACAGCACCAGGGAGCAGCAGGAGATGGGCAGGGGTGGTATTTTCAGCAAACCCAGGTCCCACCCAAAGCATCATTTCAAATCAAGGTTCATAGCCTGGCAGGGAAACAACCCAGCCAGCGCCAAGGGAGAGCCTCTTCAGCAGAGCAGGGCTTTATCTTATCTGCAGACCTTGTTCCAGCTAATTTAACATTAGACTGAGCATGCCTCAGCTGTCCATGCCCTCTGATAGGAATCTGTGGGTGAGGCTGTGTCCTGAAGCATCCGGCGCCAGCGCTCCCCGATGGCATGGCAACAGTCCTGGGAAAACCTGGGCTGCCTCATGTGTTTGTTTGGCTGGGGTTGTTATGGCCAGGGCTGTCCCCTCCCTTGGCAAGGGCCAGCACCAGCTCCCCAGCTCCATCTGTGGAGGATTTTGTGCAAGGTGCCTCCAGCCCCCAGGAGTTTCTTGGGCTGCTGGGGCAGAGTTGCGAGTCAAGAAATCCTGGGTGTGCCAGAGCTGCCTGCCCAAGTATTCCCCTCAAGCATCTTGGCCACCAGTGACTCCTGCAGTAACAACTGGGAAAGCCACTGGCATTTTTGGAGGCAGGGCGGTGACATGAGCCAATTTGGGTCTGTTTTGCTAACACAGCAAGGAAAAAACAGCTATTTCCATGTAGCAGACCAGCCCATCTGCCTGGGCAGTAGCTCCAGGCTGCCCCACCTTGCTGGAGTGGGGTAGGGGCTTCCATAGATCCCACAGCCCCCCAGCACCCTTGCACAGAGGGGAGAGGATGCACCATGACCCAGAGGCCAGTGACACCCCGGTCCAGCATTGTCCCAGCACTGTCACAACTGTGATTCCTGCCAAATCTCCCTCCCTGGCCACGCTTGTGCAAGTCAAAGGCCCCCTCAGCCAAGACTCTGCTGTAAAATATGCACTACCCAGCCCAGCGTGGAGCTCTAATTTGACAAGGAAATTACAGGGTGGCTTGGAACAAGGCTGGCAGGAGCTGGGGGGAGCTGCCAGGCGCGTGATCCCATCAAAAGGCCCGTGGAGATGCTCGGTGAGCCCTGCAGCAGGGGCTGGAGGGCTCTCCCCCTCTCCCCTGCCATCACCTCCAGATTTGCACGTGGCTAATCCCATTAGCAGACAGACAGGAAAACAACGGCACGAAGGCGGCTGTCAGGGCAAAGCACACCCTGAGGAAAATCTCTGGGATATGTCTTCATAAAGCTGACAGGCTGGGAGTGACTGTGAGCAAGACAGCAGCAGGAAAGGCCTTCCAGGAGTGGGGGGCTTGGGGAAGGGCTTGGAAAGGGGCACTCTGAGGGTTTGTGGCACACCCACCAGCTGCCACTGCATGGTCTGAGCCTGGACTGACGCTCTGCCACGCCAAAATCTGTGCTCAGTGCCCTGGGGACACAGTGCAGAGCCGTCCTGCCGCGGGCACGGGCAATCACATGTCTGCCTGAAACTGTAAAAACGCTCCCAGGCCACTCCAGGCTGCCCCCAGAGCCCCTTGCCAGGTCAGCTCTCACCCTCCGAGGCAGGGTGTGAATTACCATGGCTGGGTTAATGTTACACCCCACGAGCAATAACAAACAGGGATGGAGAGCTGAGCACGTGGGGACACAACAGGGACACGGCTGTGACCTCCAGAAGTGGGACAGAAGGGTGTGGCAGCTCTTGTCCACCTTTCCAAGCCTGCCAAGATGTGGAAAAGCTCCTCCAGTTTCACCCAGGCTCCCCCAGTCTCCCTGAGTACAGTCTGGCCAAAGTCTCCGCTGCCATCTGCTCTTTCCTGCAAGCTTTCCATTAGTGGCAGCCCAAGGAAACCTCCTGGCTAAATCCTGCTGGGGGAGGATTTGGTTCATTTTCCTGGCATGGCCTGGCTGTTTCTGTTGTGGCTATCAAATGGAGCCAGGATTGTCAAGGAAGCAGAGTCTGCTGCTTTGGAAAGCTGCCTGGTGTCCAGGAGGCGTTGCCTCTGCCTGCCAGGGAGATGCACATGGGTGCTGGGGGCTGGCAGGGACCCTGGACACTGCCCAGGGGCTGCTCACAGGGGATCTGTGCCAGGGATCACCTCCCTGGCAGCACTGCTTGCCCTGGGCTGGCTCCAGGCTGTTGATGCCACACCTTTAATTCCTGGTTAAAAATTCACTGGAGGTGAGGCAAAGGGGTGCAGAGGTGTTTGCTCTCTCTGTGAGCACGCTGCTCAGCGTGGTCATGCCATGGCAGCAGAGCAGGAAGGTGAAAAGGATGTGACTGCTGTGCTCTGACACCCCCTGGCATGACAGAGGGGCCAGGGCAGAGCAGGAGAGGGGAGGAAAGGAGGAGAAGTACCAGGTTTGCACAGCCATCAGCAGCCTGCACACCTCCATCCCGTGTAGCTGGACAGATAAATCTGACCATAACACAAATCCAATTCAGCTAGTTCATACCAGAAAATACATAAACCAGTCCCTAAGTGAGCAGTGATGAGATAGATTTGAGCTCAAACAGGAGACCTCAGCCAACCCAAACCAATCCTAACACTAGCTGGAGAGCTAGGTGGTGCTGAGACCCTGAACAATCAGTTGCCCAAGCACAGGAGTTTTGAACCCTCTATAAAAGAGAGTTCAAAACAATAAACCACACTGTTTGTCCCATGATCTCAGTGCCTTGAGTCATGTGTCTGTCTCCAGCCCACAGCCATGACCAGCAGTCTGCCCCAGGGCACTCCAGGAGCCCCCTGAGCTCCCCAGGATGGTTCCAGCTGCTCACCCTACCTGAAAACCTGAAGGTTGATGCAGAGCTCCACCTGCATGCTGGGGATGCCCCCAGGCAGCAGTGCTGGTGTGGGGGGCCAGCAGGACCCTCCCTCCCCAGTGCCTCAGCCAGAGCCTGCACCAGCAGCTCTCCCTGCCCCAGGGCACTGGGCTGGCACGGGGCTTTACAGCCCAAATCCTTCTCCTCTGCTTGGTTTTGTGCCATTCCTTCTTCCTCATCCCTGCAGGCTCTCCTGCACCCTCTGCAGTATTTACAGTCAGTTCTTTAACCTGCCACTGGGGCCCAGCCAAAGCTCAGGCAGCCCAGGAGGAAACCTCTGCCCACCCCAGGGAGTAGCTGAGCCAGCTCTTGGCCCTGGTGGAAACAAGCTGTGCTTACTGGGCCACTTTTAATATCCCATCTCAAATCATTTCTTCCAGCACTTCATCCCTGTTGGCTCCTGTTTATTGACTTCCCAGCAAATGCTTTCAATCTGTCTGGATTCCCTGCCTGGCTGTGCTGCTCTGGCCCCCAGCACCCCAGAGCCATCCTGTCCTGCCATCTCCCTCTGGTTCAGACCAGAGCTGAACTCATCATTCCTACCCCTCCTGAGCCCATCCCTGGTGTTATCCATGTGTGCTGTGCCTCTCTAGAAGCAGCCTTTGTGCACTCTCCATCCCTTTTGTGGGTGATGAAGGACAGCACAAGCCCTGCAGCCCCATTGCTGGTGGCACAGGCACCCTCAGCCTTGTGCTGAGAAGCACCACTAGGTGACAATCCTGCTCCTCCTGCAGCCTGGGGACACCCAGGCTGGCACCCATCACCCAGACTGCCCTCAGAACACTCTGACCAGCTGGTGAGTTCTCTGCTGAGCTCTGCTGAGCTCCCAGGAAACCTGGGAGCCAGCAAATGAAATGGCCCAGGACAAATTCACAGGCCTTGGGGGATTTCCAAGCAAAGCTGCATCCACTTTGTTCTCTATTTTCATCTGCACCCTGGAGAGCATGTCTGTAATCACCAGGGCCCTCCAACTTTTTTAGCCCACTAGCAAGTAAAATATTTGACATCCCTGAGGGGAAGGATGTTTTCCAAGCCTCAAGTAAAGGAGCACTTTCAGCTCCACATAGGCCTCCCAAAAATATGCACCAAGGACTGGAGGCCAGAGCTGCCTCTGAGCTGCTTGAGCACAGTGCCACTCTGCTGTGTTTGTGCCCCACACTGACCCAGCACACACAGATCATCCTATGCAGAACCTTCCTACAGCCTTCAGGTTCCTGCTCTTAATGCCTGCTGTACCTGGGGGACATTTAATGTCACGATGGAGGGGGGACACTGCCCACCCAGAGCTCTGCCAGGCAGCTTGTGCCCTTTGGTGTAGCAGGATGCTGTGATATTTGCAGGCTTCCCAGCACTCCCCAGGGCAGCAGAGCTGAATTCTGTCTATTTTTAATTTCAATGCATTCCTTCGGCAAAACTCTCATGGGGAAAAGAAAAAGTAAGGATTAAAAAAAAAAAAAAAAAAAAAAAAAAAAAAAAGAAGGAAGGAAGAGAGGAATTGAGGAGAAAAAAGCCAGCTCATGGTTTGGGATCTTGTTGGGATTGCTGAGACTTGCTGGTTTACATTTTGGGGCCATCAGGGAAACTCCCTGCTGCAGGGGATGGCCACAGGCTAGCAGAGCGAGGTTGGCTAATTAAGCTCGTTAATTAATGATGGGAAATGAGAGTTGCAAGGGGAGATGGATTCGTGCCAGAGGCGCTGCTGGCAGCTCTAGTGGGATGGGCACCGCTGCTGCAAACTTGGCAAGTTTTGGCTGTGAGAGCCCAGCTGCGGGTCAGGGGAGGAGCCGGCAGGGCGACACTGCTCTGATTTACAGCGCAGCCTTGTCCCTAAAGCATCCGCGGGGTCGGCTCTCTATGGAAACCCCAGAAAAACACGGACACACCGAGCCCGCTCCCGACCCGGAGCTGCCGAGCCCTGGGCGCCTGGGAAAAGGCTCCTGGGATGGCTGGAGTGGGGAAAAACCACTGCCCTGAGCCGGGAATGTCACTGCTGTGCCTGTCCTGCACCCAAACACTGCCCTGAGCTGGGAATGTCACTGCTGTGCCTGTCCTACACCCAAACCACTGCCCTGAGCTGGGAATGTCACTGCTGTGCCTGTCCTGCACCCAAACACTGCCCTGAGCTGGGAATGTCACTGCTGTGTCTGTCCTGCACCCAAACACTGCCCTGAGCTGGGAATGTCACTGCTGTGCCTGTGCTGCACCCAAACACTGCCCTGAGCTGGGAATGTCACTGCTGTGCCTGTCCTACACCCAAACCACTGCCCTGAGCTGGGAATGTCACTGCTGTGCCTGTGCTGCACCCAAACCACTGCCCTGAGCCGGGAATGTCACTGCTGTGCCTGTGCTGCACCCAAACACTGCCCTGAGCTGGGAATGTCACTGCTGTGCCTGTGCTGCACCCAAACCACTGCCCTGAGCTGGGAATGTCACTGCTGTCCTGCACCCAAACACTGCCCTGAGCTGGGAATGTCACTGCTGTGCCTGTCCTACACCCAAACCACTGCCCTGAGCTGGGAATGTCACTGCTGTGCCTGTGCTGCACCCAAACCATTGCCCTGAGCTGGGAATGTCACTGCTGTGCCTGTCCTGCACCCAAACACTGCCCTGAGCTGGGAATGTCACTGCTGTGCCTGTGCTGCACCCAAACACTGCCCTGAGCTGGGAATGTCACTGCTGTGCCTGTCCTGCACCCAAACACTGCCCTGAGCTGGGAATGTCACTGCTGTGCCTGTCCTGCACCCAAACACTGCCCTGAGCTGGGAATGTCACTGCTGTGCCTGTGCTGCACCCAAACCACTGCCCTGAGCTGGGAATGTCACTGCTGTGCCTGTGCTGCACCCAAACCACTGCCCTGAGCTGGGAATGTCACTGCTGTCCTGCACCCAAACACTGCCCTGAGCTGGGAATGTCACTGCTGTGCCTGTCCTACACCCAAACCACTGCCCTGAGCTGGGAATGTCACTGCTGTGCCTGTGCTGCAGATAAACCACTGCCCTGAGCTGGGAATGTCACTGCTGTGCCTGTGCTGCACCCAAACCATTGCCCTGAGCTGGGAATGTCACTGCTGTGCCTGTGCTGCACCCAAACACTGCCCTGAGCTGGGAATGTCACTGCTGTGCCTGTCCTGCACCCAAACACTGCCCTGAGCTGGGAATGTCACTGCTGTGCCTGTGCTGCACCCAAACACTGCCCTGAGCTGGGAATGTCACTGCTGTGCCTGTCCTGCACCCAAACACTGCCCTGAGCTGGGAATGTCACTGCTGTGCCTGTGCTGCACCCAAACCACTGCCCTGAGCTGGGAATGTCACTGCTGTGCCTGTGCTGCAGATAAACCACTGCCCTGAGCTGGGAATGTCACTGCTGTGTCTGTCCTGCACCCAAACACTGCCCTGAGCTGGGAATGTCACTGCTGTGCCTGTGCTGCACCCAAACACTGCCCTGAGCTGGGAATGTCACTGCTGTGCCTGTGCTGCACCCAAACACTGCCCTGAGCTGGGAATGTCACTGCTGTGCCTGTCCTGCAGCTGTGCCTGTCCTGCAGCTGTGCCTGGGCAGGCAGCAAGCCAGAGGCTGTGGCTGGCAGCCAAGCCCCTCTGCTGGGCAATGGAGCAGGGCTGGGCTGGACTGCATTCAGCAAGGTCTCTGTTTGTCTCTGTTTGTGCTAGCACACGGGCCAGGGGGATGCCTGGGTCCCCAGGGACTCTTGCCAGGACGTGACAGAAGGGACGAGCCCAGGCAGCAGTTCCCAGAAGCTGTGTTTGGTTTGGCAGCCCAGAGCTCCCTGCCTCGCTCTCCAGACACCCAGCTCCAAAGGGGAATAGCTGGATGATGCCTGCAGCCAGGCCTGGCAGCAGGGCTGGGGTCTGCCTGGGCACAGGGGCTGGCCAGGGCCCCCACACTGCATTGCTGCCCTGCTGCTGCCAGGCTGAGCTTTCCCCATGCCAGCCCCACTCAGGCACTGTGCCTGCTCAGCCAGCCCAAGGCTGGGGGGGACAATGGCACCTGCTCTTTAAATTTTCTCCACTTGTTTCCCACTCCCCAAAGCTGGGAAGGATGCATCCCACCCCATCCCATGGATCCCACCCCATCCCATGGATCCCATCCCACCTGCAGGGCCAGCACAGCTTCCTACAAGCCTGTTGTGCTCACAGGGCACAACTGGAGCTGCTCAGCCCGGCCCCAGGAGCAGCCAGACACAGCAGCAGGCTCCCTCCTTGTCGTGGGACCCCAGGGATGCTGTGTGGTGTGCACAGCTCCCCCACCTCCACCCGGAGGAGCTGAGCTGCACAACACATCTCTCAAAACCTTTATTGTCAGCAAATAACAAAAGTCAGCCCTGCAGCAGCACAGGGAGCCTGAAGGGAGTGGGGTGCTGGCACCCAGGGCCCCCTGCCCCAGCCCCCTTTCCTTCCTCTGGGCAGCAGCAGGGCTGGGAGTGCACGGGGGGACGGGTGAGATGGGGGGCACGTGTCATTCTCCAAAGCAAGGAGCACATTTACAACTGCTTATAAATAAACAACAACGAGGAGAAACCTCCAGCTCTGGGAAGCAGGGGAGGGTCCTGCTGCCCAGGCCACCAGCCCAATGTGCTCTGTCCTCCAAAGGTGGGGAGGGGAGAGGAGAGGAGAGCCCCTTCCACCAGGGCTGCAGCTGCCAGGTGCCCCCGGGGGCATCAGGCTGGGGGGCATCAACCTGAACCAGAGTAGGTTGGGCACCTGCCTGGGTGCACCTACAGGGATGCAGGGATGTGCCAGACCTAAAGGTGGACAGGGCCAGCGGTGGGACCCAGGGATGGAGCCTGGGAAGGACCAGGAGAAGGGCAGTGCTGCCAGGTGTCCCACACCTCCAGCAGCTGGTGAAGAGCAGGGCTGGGCAGCCCAAGCACTGAGGGACAGCCTGGAGCACCCTCCCATGGCACCCCCCATCCCCATCCCACACCAGCCCTGCTGCCCCCCACCCTCGGGGTGCTGGTGGGAGGGCTGGGGAGGACAGAGCACATTGGGAACCACCAGAGATCCCTTCTACCTTTGCCTTAAAACACTGAAGCTTATATTAGAGACTAGGATAATAACAACCCAGGGGCAGGGCTGTCCTGCCCGGAGCAGTAGAGACAGCAGAGAGGGGACAGCTCCGTGGCCAGCCTGGTGAGACTCTGCTCAGGTGGAGCAGGAGGTTAGTACAGGGGCACAGAGCATGGGGACAGCTGGGGACACTGCCTAGGGCTGGTTCTTCGCCTCAGGGTCTTTGTCGTAGATGTAGCTCCCCACAGCTCCGGTGTTGACACCTGGAAGAAACAGGAGGGTGAGGACAGGGGTGTGCTGCAGGGAGGTGTCCCCTCTGGGTGGTGGCACCAGCAGGACAGGTGTCCCTGGGCTGGGTGCCCACCCTCCCTGCCCCCAGTGCTCACCCTTTGGCCCGAAGAGGATCCCGTAGCAGGGCTTGTGGCAGTACGGCTGTCCGTCGTGCTGTGGGGACAGAGACACAATCCTGTCACCTGGGCTGGGGGCCGGGGCAAATCCTGTCCCCAGGATGTGCCCACCTGCCTGGACACCTCTCTTGTTGTTTCCCAAAAGGCCCAGAACTTGGCCAGGCTGCTCCCCCTCAGGATGGCCTGGGACATCCCAGCCACGACCAGGATGGCCTGGGACACCTCAGCCATGACCAGGATGGCCTGGGGACATCCCAGCCACGACCAGGATGGCCTGGGACACCCCAGCCTTGCTCCCCTGGCATCCCCAGGTGTGCAGGCCAGGGTTCTGAGGCTGGCACCCCCTTACCTCGGCGTGGCCCCCCGGGGTCAGTGTCTTGCTGCAGCGCTCGCAGCGTAGGCAGGGACGGTGCCAGTCCTTCCCCAGAGAGGTCACCTTCTCAGCTGGACAGGGACAAGGACAAGGAGGGAGGGTCACACCAGCCCCCTGCGACATGCTGAGGGCAGCATTCGCCATGGGGATACCACAAAATCCCAGGAGAGCCCTGGGGATCTGCAGCCTCCCACACCCCTCTGGTGGCTTGCAGGTGACACAGGATGGCTGAGGACAGCGATTACCACGTGGGAGGTGACAGCAGGGGACACAGTGCAGGCAAAGCCCAGGAGTATATCCAAGAGGGACCATCCCTGAAGGGTCATCCCTCTGTAGCCACAACCCCCTGCTGATCCAAACCCCACTCCCAGCCTCTCTGCATGCCCCAGGGTTCCTGCACAGAGCCCAGCCCCGTGGGGCCATGTCACCCCATGGGGCCATGTCACCCCAGGCAAGCACACACTGCCCCCTGGCCAGCTTACCAAAGTAGACCCTCTTGCCACAGCGTGGGCACATGTTGGGCTCCCCGGTGAAGGTGGTGACACTGGAGGCTGGAAGAGAAGAGGACACGAGCCTGGGAAGTGAGGGGACATCTCAGCCAGGTGGGGAGGACCCCACACACCAAGCCTGCAGCCACAGCATCACCAAACACAGTGGCTCTGCAGGGGCTGCCCAGCATGGCAGAGGGCCTGTCCTGCCCTGCCCCTCACCTTTGCTGGGTCCCTTGGGAGGTGCAGCATTCACCTTCCTCTCCTCCACCTTCACCGGGTGCTCGATGGGTCCCGGGGCCGTCTGCCCCTCGATCTGCGGCTTGTCGTAGATGTAGGAGCCGGCCCCGCCGATGTTCACCCCTGCACAGGGGCACACAGGGGCTGCCTGGGACCCCTGGGCTGCCCATGTACCCCCAGCCCCTGTCCCACCTCCCCCAGCCCTGCCCAGCCAGCCTGCACGTCAGCCCTGCCTTGCTGCCTCCTGACCCAGCCACATCTGCGATGGGAGAGTAACTCCACCTTCTGTCTGAATGGGAATTTGTTTTTTAAAATATTTTAAAAAAAAAGGCAGCTGTCAGAATAGATTCTTTCCTTCCCCTCCAGCAGCTCTTCCCTCCCTCTGCACAAGCAGCAGCCTGGGACTGCAATTTTCTGGCTCGATGCTCAGCCCACATTAGCTTGGCTTTTGGGATGTTGCTGAGGCCACTGTGGGGGTGAGGGGACGTGGCCCCTGCTGCAGCCCAGCAGAGCCCCAGGGGCAGGGGGCACACAGACCCACCTTTGGGGCCGAAGAGCGTGGCGTAGCAGGGCTTGTGGCAGAAGGGCTTCCCATCGTGCTGGGGAGAGAGAGAGAGGGCACTGTTAGCATGCTGAGCCACCATGGGGATGGGGCATCTTCATCCTCTGTTTAGAGACCAGCACAGCCACGCCCACACCCTAAAATGCCCCCAGCTCGGGGTTTAGCCCCCCTGAGCACTCCTGCATCACCCACTGGGGCTGCTGTGCATGGGGCTGCTCAGCCATGGGCACCCCATACCCCATACCCCATACCGTGTGGCACTGGGCATTGCCTCAGCCCTCAGCCCACCCTGGGGGCTCTGAGCTTGGCCTGTGCCTGCCTTGGGCCAGGACCAGAGGCCCAGCCCAGCTGCAGGGACCCCGCTATCGTCTGGGCCGTTATCACAGGAAGGCGATAAACCCCGGAACTCCCCACAGCCGCTTCTCCTGGGCCAGCTGGAACCCAGTCCAAGAGAAAAGAAAGAGTGTTTGTGGCTGGGGCAGGGGGCCAGCCAGCAGGGCCTGCCTGGAAAACCCACTGGGAGCAGGCAGGATCCCACTCCATCTCCTGTTTGGCCCCGCTCAGCATCCCAGCCCTGCTGCTGCCCTGCGCTCCTGCCCTCCATCCTTCTGCAAGGCAGGGGCTCCTTGCCCACCAAGGGCAGGGAGGCAGCTGAGCAGAGGTGCTGGGACAGCCAGAGGTGAGGCTGGGGCAGTGATGGCCAAAGGCAGCTGCAAAATATTGCAAGGCTTAAATGCGAGTGTTCTCACAGCTTTACCGTGCCAGAGGGGAGGGTAAATATTTGGCTGGTCTCCCCAGGACACCTTTCCAACCTAGCCTCCTCTAAAGGAGGGAGGAACAGCAGGGAAGGGCCAAATCTGCTCTCAGCACAGTCAGTGGGGCTTGGCTGCCATCCCCTATGGGAACAGAACCCAACCTTATATGGAGAAGCAGCAAATCTGGGCTTTACCCAGCCTGGAGCACAGATCCACCTCGCTGGCAGGGCAGGCCCTGCTTCCCCACGGGCTGGGGGCCGCCAGCACGGCTGTGCCTGCCAGAGCCAGGCTAAGGAGCTGGTGACACTGTGGAATGACAGGTGCTGTGCAAGCCCAGGGCGCCGGGTGTCACACGGGGACACCGCTCTGCACAAACACAGTTGTGTCCCTGAGCCTGAGCAGCTGCCACCTTCACACAGGGGCATCACAGCCCAGCACAGGCTCCAGGGCACAGAGAGCACCGAGCTCTCCCTGCCACGGCAATCCAGGCATTCCCCACTCCTGGTGTTTGTAACCACAGGCTCCGGGCACACACCCCTCCAAAGCCAAACAAGCCTGCCCAGAGTGTGGAGCTTCAGCTGCTCTCCTGGGGCATGCCAAGCCCCGCCACAGCTGCCTGGGAGCCCAGGGTGACAGAGCAGGGACACCACACGTGGTGCCAGCACCACTCTGTGGCTCGCCCAGGGCTGTGCACCAGAGCACCCTGAGCTGCAGCAGCAGCCACAGCCTGTTCTGCTGGGCTTGCACGCCCCACACGGCATCAGATACCTGTTCTTGGATTCCCCAGGCCTGTTCTTGGCTTCCCCAGCCCCATTCTTGGATTCCCACCCCAGCTCCCCCTGCCCACCCTGGCAGCCCTTACCTCAGCATGCCCACCCGGCGTCAGGGTCTTGTTGCAGCGCTCACACTTCAGGCAGAACTTGTGCCAGTCCTTGCCCAGGGAGGACACCTTCTCAGCTGCAGGGGACACAAGAGAGGGGTGAGCCGTGCCCAGCACCCCCTGAAGCTCCTGTGGGACTGAGGGCAGTGGGAACCATGGGGGGGCCGCACCCCAGAGGGGCTGCACTCGCCCACGAAGGGCTGCTCACACTGTGGCACTCAGGGCACAAGCCCCCAGCCTGTGACCGCTCACAGCACTGCCCCAGCCATCCAGGAGAGGATGAAGGCCATCCCAGCTGACAGCAGCCGCCATCCCACGGCCGCTTTCCCACGCGCCGCTCCAGCAGCGGGAGCGTTCTCTGCCCTGCTCCCCGTGGCTATTTTTACCCGCCACGTTACCCGGCATGACTTCACTCCCATTCAAATATTTGGCGTTTCCATGCCCACCCCGCCCGTGCAGCCACACTCCCCCCACGCACGCCCTCAGCTGCAGCTCCAGAGATGCTCCTGCAGGAGGGGAGCACAAACAGCTTCCACTGTCACCCAGGGAGGACATTTGGCCCTGGAAAACACCTGTCCCCCTCTCCCCCAGCCTGGGAACAGGCACAACGTGTGGGTGGGCTCACAGCCACTGTGCTGGCACGGCCACAGCTCGCTGCCAGCACTGAGAACGGCGTCAAGAGGGCAAATTCAGGGAAGGCATCCCCAGCCTGGCACCATCCTTCTCCCTGTGCCCCCACGGATTCCTGCTGGCCCTCCCTCTGCCCTGCACATGTGCACAGACAGCTGGAAAACAGCGTGAGCCCGCTAAAGCCACCGTAAAACTAAATCAGGAGAGCCAAATAAAATATTTAACATGCGACTGAAAGCGCAACCGGAGCCGGCCCCGCTCGGTGAGAGACCTCCTGTGCAGTGCTGGGCTTGTCCCCAGGACCTCAGCAAATGTCACCTGCGGCACCCAGTCGAGATGGGGGTCAAGAGCTCCCCGAAGGGCAGGTCCTGGCTGCTGGAGCCACCCTCCTCCCAAGGCAAACAGCTGCATCCGGGCCGTGCCACGAGGCCAAGATAAGCCGAAACAATGGCATCACCACCCAAAAATTCCGTCCCAGTGCAAAGCAGGACGGCCGGCGGTGGGAGGGGCAGCGGGGCAGAGCCACAGCCGGTGCTCCACGGTGCACAGGAGACTGCTGAGAGTGTCCCCAAGCAAGCACGTGGAAAATGGCCTGTGGGGACTCACATCAGTTGGAAAAACTCCAGATCTCTCTCCTGCTGATCAGCCAAACCCAGGCAGGAGCAGACAGCAGGGCAAAAGGGATGCCCCACCAGAGGCTGCCCGAAGTAGCCATGGCTAATCCCTGCTGGCTCCAAGCCCAGGGGCTCAGGAGGGCCTCGAGGAAGGGACCAGGGCCAGAGCTGCCCTCCTTTTCCTCTGCAGCCCTCATCTGCCCCTGGGATCAGAGAAGCAGCCGCAGGGTGAGCAGCCCCCAGAGCAAGGGCAATACAGAGGTCCCAGCTCCCCCCTGCAGCAGCCCTGCATCCTGCCAGCTCCTCCCCGGGGTGACCAGGGAGGGAAACGGAGCGTGATGGGCTGAAAGCCGAGCCAGGGGCTCGGGGCCAAAGAACCGCTGGGCTTTGTCACAGTGGATGCACTCATAGGCTGCGCTCCCCCCCTGCCCGACCCAGCGCCACGCCACAAAGCAGGGAGGAAACTCCCGGCGGATGTTTTCCAGAGCCCATGGCAATTGTAGCCGGCCACAGCCCCCACCAGCTCCTTCCTGCTCCCCCAGTGAACCCCCAAGAACATTTCAGCAGATGGAAATCCTTGCTCCTCCCTGTTGGATGCATCCCCGAGCCAGGCGGAGCAGGAGGGATGCAGGGAGCAGCGAGGAGGCTCCAGGAGCACCGGGACAGCCCGGGAACCACGGGGGTGCCCCCACCTTCCCATGGAAATGCATCCCAAAGGCCGGCCCGGCATGCTCCGGCTGCAAACAAGGATTCCCGGGGGATGCAGCCGGGAGCGGCGCAGCCGGGATGCCTTTCCAGAAGGCATTGTTCGCACCGAGCAGAGGAAGCAGCTTGGAGCCACCCCAGCCCATTTCCAGGGCAGCAGCATCGCATAAATCACAGCGCAGGGCAGGGACCAGCGCCCAGATTTCCTGTCGCTCGGCCGCAGCTGCGCCGCTGTTGCATCAGCTCCGGAGGAAAAGGCGCTGCCACATCCCCCTGCTGCCGGGGGAGCATCCCAGGCTCGGGGCAGGGAGCAGGGCTGGCGGCACAGGGCAGACGTGGCACTGCCCCAGCCGTGCCACCAAGGGCCGCTCCCCGCGCTCTCAGCGTCACACCGAGCAAACAAAGAGCAGCTAATGCTTATATCCTAAAACTGACCTGCTGCTTCTCTCCTCTCAGGCTAGTCACAACTGGGCAACTGGAAGGGGCATAATTGCAGCGGATATATATATGGTTTTTTTTTCTCTGTTTTTAGATATTGCACTCACATCCTGCTCTGCCCCCTGAACTCCCCCCTTGCACACAGCCGGATTTAAACCAGCACCCCCTGGAAGGGCAGGAATTCGGCCTCTGCCACAGCGTGTGTGTGACTCAGGGGTTTGCCAGCCCTGTGTGGGGTGCCCGTGGATAATAAACCCAGGGGAACCCCCCGAGGGAGGTCTGGGGGCTGGGCTGGCTCTGTGCGGGGATGCAGCCGCACTGCCGAGGGGCTGTCAAGGCAGGCTGATCCCAAGGCTCCGGAGCAGCCCCGCCCTAGACACAGAATGCCCAGCCCTAAATTCCCCTCCGTGCCCAGACAAAGCACTGGCACGGCCGGAGCTGGGCGCATCCTCTCGGGAAGGGAACGGAGCATCCCTCCTCCCAGCTCCTGCGCCAGCCCCAGCCCTCGCACAGGTATTTCCACAGCCTGACGTCAGTGCTGCTCCCAGGGGGAGGCTTGTTCAGCTGCGTCTCTGCAAAGGGCTGGGCTGTGCCCCATCCATCCGACAACAGCCCTGGGAGAGCAGGGGAAGGGCTGGCAAAGGCAATGTGGCAGTGAGGATGCCAAATCCCCACGGGGATCCAGCGACAGGCATCCCTGGCAGAGAGGGATGCTGTCAGGCTGGCTGTGGATGCACTTCAAAGCAGCTGCAGACACAAAGGAATGGAGAAAGAGAAGTGCAAGCAGAGGAGCCTGGTAAATGGCTGCAAACAAAGCCAAGAGCCGTGAGCCAGCAGCTTCATCCTTTCCCCAGCTCCTCACCAAGTGGCCAGGACATGGAAAAGGTGGGAGGGCAGGCTGGGGGTTTCTTGTGCTTGCCATGCCAGGACATAACCCAGCCATGCTGCACAGCCCAGTGCCTGCAGTGCCTGCCTGTGCCCCTCAGCCCCTGCCCAGTGCCTGCCCTGGAGCAGCTCCTCTACCCCACCCCACACCCTGATTTGTGGCCAAATGTGTATATTTAGCTTCCCTGCAGCAAGGCAAGGCAAGGCAGCCCTCCAGCTCGCTGGGCTCCCTCCAAGAGTGCAACAAAGCCAGTTCAGCATGCCCTTGCTGCAGAGCAGAGCAGGGAATATCCCAGGGGGCTCCTGCTTCCAGCCATGGGAGAGACAAGGTCTGCCCCAGGATCTGAGCCACTTGGGTGCTCCCAGCCACAGCCCTGATGCACAGTAACTCTCTTTTCCACCCTGCTGCTCCCTGCCTCTCCCCTGGCACAGCCTCACCTACTGCAGGAACTTCCCTGGCCAGGAGCCTCCAATCTCCCCCTCTGGTTTGCAGGGCCAGCAAGTCCCTCCCCATTCTCCACAGGGATTCACCAAGCAGCATCTGAATGGGATGCATCTGAGGTTGGGCTGTGTCTGTGCTGGAGAGGATCAGCAGTGCTTCCAGCTGATCCTGAGTCCAGGGAATCAGCTGCTTTCCACAGCAGCTCTGCATGTGAGGCATGGCAGGCAGGACCCCTGCAGCCCACACTGCTGGGGGACACCAGCAGAAAAATCAGAGGCCCACCTGCAGCCCTCCCTGCTCACAGCCAGGGCAGAGTGGCCAGTGAGAGCTGGGCACAGGCAGGCACACACACAAACCATTCCCTGGGCAGCTGCTGGCTCAGTGCACACTGTTCCTTCCTTCTGCACAGTGAGATGTCAGCTCTGGCAGGCAGTGCTGGGAGAACAAGACAGTTCCTTGGCCCTTTTCAGCAAGAGCAGCATTCTGGGACGTGCTGGAGCAGCCAAGCTTGTCAAAGTGCCCCTCACCTCCCTGTTTAGCCCAGGATGCTCAGGTCTCCCTGGGGCTGCAGCACTGGTGCTCCCCACCAGCAAGCACACAGCAGGATGGGGGCACAGCTCCCTCCATCCTCATGCCAGGACCATCTCCCTCCATCACCTCCCTGGCAGCTTCAGGGCCCTTGCCAGGAGCAGGGGGCACCACCATCCCACCCCAGGCAGAAGTGGCACCACAGCTCATGCTCCAGGCTCTGCCTTGGATTGCAACACTGCAGTGACAGATTTTCCACTGCTTCTTGCTTGGGCGTTCCCACTCCACCTCTCCTTGCCTTTCCTTTCCTTCCCAGCCCCATCACCTCACCTCTCCCCATCCCTGTGCTCCTGCCAGGGACCTGGAGGGAGGATGGGAACACGAGGATCTCTGTCTGCTGGAAGCTGGGACAAGGGTGCAGGACTCTGTAATCCAGACACCAAACTGAGTCAGCCAGGAGCAGCCCTGGGCTGGCAGAGAGCTGCCTGCCAGCTCCAAGCCTCCAGCACCCAGGAGCAGCCCCATTCCCACTGCTGCCAATGCCAGCACCACACTGCCAGCAGCCCCAGCAAAGCCCAGGACACAAGAGCAGGGGGACCCACCCCCCACACTGCCCTGTTCCACATTCCTGCAGACCATTTTTTGTGGGTTTTGTTCCTGAGGGAAAAACTGATGCTAATCAGCCTGTTCTTCAACTTCCCACAGAGGCATCCCTCCCATCGGCAGGGCTCGGAGCAGGGAGCAGGGAAGTGCAGCATCCTTAGTTACTGCTCTGGAAGATCCTCTCACACTCCAGACCCGGCAGGAGGCAGATCCCAAGGAGCCCAGCCCTGGGTGTGCCGACACTGCACTTGAGCTGCTTCCTTTGTTAGGGACTGCCATGGAAATCCAGCCCTCCTGCCTCTCCTGCCCCATCACCATCTCCCTGCCTGCAGCCAACCACAGCAGTTACTTATTAATTGCACAGTGGCTTCTGCAGCTTGAATTTCGCCGGGCTGAGCCGGCAGGGAGAGCACCCCTCACCTGTGCCCCACACCTGGGGTCAGGTATCTGCTGTGCCCACACCCGGGGTCAGATATTTGCTGCAGGCAGGGCTTGTACCCTCTTCTCTTCCCAGCTGGATGTCCTCAGTCCCCCTCTGGAATTCCACCGGCAAACCCACGCTGGAGAGCAGCTTTAAGGCCGGGGTGGGGGGTACTGAGTGACTCCCACCTGCTTCCCAAACAAGCAGAGCCTCCCACCATTCCTCACGCTCCCCAAAAAACCACCCGCGGCCGGACCCCGCCGCACGTGTGCCGGCTGCATCCCTGGGGCTTGCGCCTGCCTCGTGCTCGGGATGGGAAAACAGGAAAAACCCCGCTGCCACAATCCCCCGCTGTTCTGGGAAGAAAGGACGGCAGGCGGAAAGGCTTGGCCGGGGCTCCCGGTGACCCTGCAAAACTCATTTAAGGCTCAGCAATGCGAGAGGGAGCCGCGGGAATGTGTGGCTGTTTGCAGGAGAACTCTGGTCCCTCCGGAGTTTGCTGCCAGCAGTGATAACCCAAAGCCCAGCCCGCTGCCACCTGCCAGCGCGGGATGGGAGCTGGCCCCGCACCCTCCAGTTAAACATTCACTCCGTCCAAGGCAGCAAAGTCAGCCCAAACCGTTCCTGGAAACAATGTCACAGACCTTAACCTCCTCTGAAAAAAAAAAAAAAAATAGAAAAAAAAAAGCCAAAAATCTATTTTTGTATTTCCCTGTGCTTTTTAAAGGAAAAAAACTCATTCTGCAGCTCAGGAAACGCCCACATCCTCCTGACTGCGCAGGGAGGAGCCCGCTGGATTTTTCCAGGGAGCATGAAGCAACAGGCGCGCTGGAAATGAGTTTTCCATGGGTACCCGGGAGCCGGCGGCATTTCTCGCCCATGACCCGCTGCAATCCCAGGCATCCGGGCAGCCCGGGCTGCCAGCGCTCATTCAGCACAGCCTCCCGAACAAGCGGGGCTTTATGAATCCCTGAATCACCGCCCCGGGAATTCAGGAGCGACACCGAAGCCCGGGCGCGGAGCTGCCATCGCCGTCCCGCCGGGAGGAAAACCCGCCATCCTCGCAACTTGCATAGGGATTTCATGCATGGAACCAACGGGCTCAGGTTTATTCTTCCAGAGCCGGGGCGGCTCCTCAAGGAAAAGCTCAAGGCATCAACAGGGACATGCTCCAGCCTATCTCAACTCCGAGCATGGAGAAGTTTTCTGGGCTTGCTCCCGTTTCAGCTCACCGCCATCCCCCCTGCCCAGGTCTCTGTCAGGTCCCCACGCGGGTCAGGGACTGGGACAGGCACCACTGCACCCACAGAAACCCTCCCAAACCGAGGGCAGGGGTACAGCCCTGCTCAGCCCCAGACCACATCCTCAGGAGACACAAATCCCCCGGGACACGGGGAGGGAAAAAGAGCACGGAGGCTGCTGGGGGCTCCTCCTGGCACAGCCTGGCCTCCTCCTCCTCCTCCTCCAGCAAGGCTGGGGCCCCCGAGCCCAGCTCGGACCCCCCCACGCAGGGCAGGCTCATCCCCGGAGCCAGAGCAGCAGCTCTGCCCCCGGGTCAGTGCCCAGCTGGCCGGGCAGGCACTATTTTCTGCTTAAAAAGGAAAAGATTCACACAAAGAAAGACATCCGAGGGGCCAAGCCCTTCCCACCCACACACAAATAGGTTTATTTAAAGGAGGAAGACAGCAAATTCCTATTTCCCTGTGTTTACTTGGAGATGGCCGGAAAAGAATGAAAGCACCAATGCCTCCAGTGCTCAAACATCATCAGGACCCTTTGGTATTTCTCCACCAAACAAACACACCGAGGCAACAGGGGCAGGAGCGGGGAGAGGGGCAGGGAGGGCTGCAGCCAGGCCAGCCGGACCCCGTGGGGCTGGAGCTCTGGATCCACCCCCAGAGCCATCCTGAGCTCACGGGGCAGTGCCGAGGGTCAGGGGGCACCACGGCCGAGGAGCAGCCCCTGCTCCCACCTCCCTGCGAGCCTCAGCCAGCCCCGCTTCCCAGAGCAGCCACAAGCCCAGGCAGGGACTCCCTGCTGCCCTAACCCAGCCCAGCAGCCGCCTTTGCACAAGTCCCGTAGAAGCCCAAAGCCTTCATTAGCTCGCCCAGCTGCGAGGCGAGACAGGGAGGGGTGAGCGCACACCTGGGGCCAGGTTCGCGGGGAATCAAAGGAAGCGGCGGGGAGAAGGTTTTGTTTGCACCTGCCGCTGCCAAATTCCCCGCCCCAATCCCGGGAGCCCCCATCCCACCGCGGCCGTGTGGGGCGGGCTGGGCTGCGCCGACCCGAGCCAGCAGGTGCCTGGGGACAGGAGCCACCCCAGGGGCGGGCACGCACCCCCTGTGCCCCCAGCAGATGCGGGGCAGAGCACCCGGGGCTGCCGCGGGGGAGAAGGAGCGGGTGAGCCCCGGGGGGAGCTGCGGGCTCATCCCGGTGGGGGAAAGGGCTCAGGGAAGGGCGAGGCGGGGATGAGCGCTCTGAGGAGCCGGGGATGCGGGCAGGGGATGCGGGGCGGGATGCGCTCACCGAAGTACACGGTCTTGTCGCACTTGGGGCACTTGGATGCCATGGCGGGAGAGCGGAGCCGAGCCGTGCCGAGCCGTGCTGTGATGTGCCGAGCCGTGCGCCCCGCTCCGCCCGGCCCCCGCCCACCGCCGCCCGGGGGGAGCCGGGGCGGGGCCGAGCGGGGCCGGGCTCGGCACGGCTCGGAACGGCTCCAGCCCAGCCCAGGGCCCGCCCGCGGACAGAGCACCCACTGCCCTGTCTCCATCCCCAAAGTCGGGACGCGAGTACTCCCGGGTTGCCTTGCCTGGGAAAAAAACCTCCATAATAAACAGGTTGTAGCTGAGCGACGGGATTTGTGGGGGTTTTACCGGCCCCGAAAGCAGCGGCCGGGAGCGTCCCCGGCTGAGCCCGGCCAGCAGCCGCCCCCGGGACATGAGCGGGGTCGAGAGTGTCCCCCCATCCCCCGCGTCCCCTCCCCAGCTCCCGCATCCCCGGCTCCATCCCGTTGCGTTGCCATGGGAACCCGCATTCGGAAACCCCTCCGGCTGCTCAGGGATGCGCAGGGATGTTCAGGGATGCTCAGGGAGCCGTGAAGGCACGGCGAGGACACTCGAGGAGCCGCGGCGAGGCGGGGCAGCCCCTCGGTGCCAGGGCTGGCGGCAGAGCCCGTGGCTGCGGAGCTGCGTGTTGGTAAACAGGACATCTGCCCTGCATTATTCATCAGCCCGGCTCTGCTCCGCCGCCATTGCCACAGAATTCCTCTCTCTCTGCCGCTGCAGCTGCCCCGGAGCAGGGGCAGCCCCGGGCCGGGACAGAGTGACGCTGCCCTGGGGCTGAGGGAGCGGGGATGCCCGAGAGCGGCTTCTGCATCTCCCGTGCGCCCCGCAGGCATCCCCGTCACTCCCCGGCCAGCTGCTGTCACAACAATGCGCGGCTTTGTGGGGTCCCTGCGCGGGGGCAGGTGGCCACACGGCCCCGGGAGGGGCTCAGTCCCACCCTGGAGCCTGTGTGCCCCACCCAGGCCTGCAGGGCAGGGCAGGAGCTGGGCATCTGTGGAGCTGTGGATTTCTGGAAGGCCAGGAAGGCTCCAGCACAGCACCACAGCAGCTCCCGTGGGTCCCTCTGTGGTACCCCATGTGTCTGCAGCCCCTAAACACCCCAGAGCAGCAGCAGGCAGGTGCCACCACAGCATCCCTGTGCCTGCAGTCCCCGTCTCATGCACTGAGGGGACACCCTGAGAAGGGTCTCCTGTCTAAACCCCCCACGCTCCGAGGCAGCCTGAGCTGGTGTTCCAGCCCTGGGGCCGAGGGTGCAGGAGAAGGAGGGAGGGGGCTGCATTCCCCGTGTTAGGGGAGGCCAGAGGAAAAAGCCTGGGCTCTGCAGGACCAGCACCCAGGAGGTGCCGGCCAAGGGCTTTTCACACTCACAGGCTGAGGGGAATTAAGACAAATCACCTAAAGGTGTGAATCCCTGCCTGCAAATGCGCTAAATCCCAAGCGGATATGCTGCTTCAGGAGCAAAGTGGCTTTAGCTGGTCGTGTCTTAATCTTCCCCGATTTAGGCTCGGCGTGCTCCTGCACGGAGGGCAGGGATGTCCTGGCACCGGGGGTTTTTGTGGGGACAGCACAGCCAGGGGACACAGCACGGGGCCAGCGGGGTGGTGGCACATGGGGGACACCCCTGAGCCCCTGTGCCTCTCCCCAGACAGCACATTAATAACTTTCACCAAAGGATGCATTTTCCATCAGAAACTGGAGGCCCCATCCCTGCCCAGGGCTGAGCCAGAGGTGCAAGGCTGGGACCTCAGCCTGGGGCGGGTCAAGCAGAGAGCTCTGCACGGAGATTAAGGGAAAGTGAGGAATAAATAAGGAATAACTCCCTCAGGCTGCCTCTCCTTTGGCTCACCTCTCTCCCCCTCCCCACGCCGACTCCCCTCAGCTCTTTTTTCTTCATTCAGATACAAATACCACAGAAACTCATGGACCCAGACAGAGCTGCTGCTAAGGGGAGCTGGGGCTGGAAAGCCTTCCTCTGCTCTCGTGTTTTCTGGCACCTGGGATCCCTTGGATTCGTTACAGGGCAAGAAGAGGCTATGGGGGGGGGGGGGGGGGAATTAAAAAATGTTATGGGGAAAAAAAATTTAAAATGTTATGGGGAAAAAAAAATTTAAAAGGGTTATGGGAAAAAACCCCTGCTGTTGTCTTGGTGTACCCAGAGGTCAGTGATCCCTGTGTGGCTGCAGACCCTTGGCTGGTGCAGCATGTGCAGCCACATGCCCAGGGCCCTCTGTGCCTTGTGACAAGGTCACCCCTGGGTGACACGCTGCACTTTTCTCTTTTTTCACCCCTGAAACTCCTGTGTCCCAGACACAGCCCACAACCAGGGTGGTTAAGAACGGCTGCTGCCCACAGGCCACCCCAGCTAAAACCAGCTTTGCTTCAGATCCTTGCACTAGGCAGGAGTTTCATGGAAAAAAAGTGGTTGGGCTTCCCTTCACGGGCTGGGAGCCATTCCCTGTGATGGGATGGAAGAGAAAGAGCCTTTCACAAAACCTGGCAGAAGACTTTATTCCTTATTTCATTTATTCTGCACAGCCTTCCTGGAGCAGGGGAAATGTGTCCCAAACACGAGGAGCTTGGGGCTGGCTGGGCTGGGGAACAGGCACACACACAGGGGACAGCCACACTGCCGGGTACCCAGCCTTGCTGTGCGGGATCAGCGCAGGGATTAGGGAGGATTAGCAGGAAGATGGAGGAGCAGAGGACAGGCTGGCAGGGCTGCGGCTCGTCAGGCAGCACATGCCACCGAGCAGCTGCCCGGCCCTGCAGCTCAGCCAGGCACTTGTCGCTCCTTTCTCTCCTTTAAAAGGCATCCCAGCCCCTGTCGTTATCGGGCAGCGCCGATAGCGCCGTCATGCCTGCGATAAACGGGTTCACAGATATCCCTTTGTCCTTGCCATCTGGGATGGATGTCCCCGCTGTCCCCGAGGGGCTGTGGCCGCTGAGGATCCCGGCAGATGTCGGGTGTGAACCCTCGTGAAGTGCCTGAAAACTCGTTTTTTTGGTGCTGCAACCAAAAAAAGGCAGGAAAGCAGCGGGAGAGACCTGAGCACAGCACTCAAAGCCATGTGTGCACTGCAGAGAGTGGCCAGGGCTGAGCACCAGTGGCTCTCCCCCAGGTTTTCCAGGGAAAGAACGGGTGTGCCAAGGAACAGGCTGTGCTCAGACCAGGCTCCATGGCAAAGTTCAGCTCAGGGCAGTTGGTCATTAAGCCCTCCCCGGACATGCAGTGGCCAGAGGTCACAGAGGGCTGGCCAGGGTGCAGTGTGGCTCTGAGGGCCAGCACAGCAGCAGGAAAAGTGCACAGTGCCTGCCCAGCTTTCGTGGGGCTGTGCCCCACCTGCACAGCACCGCCAGGACACCCCCAGTGAGCCCCTGGGGAAGGGAGGGACTGGACACACATAATCCAGCACCTCATGAATGGCCCCACAGCACCATCTCCTTCCCACCAGGATGCATTTGGCCTTGGTTCCCAGCAGACAGTTTGGGCATCTCTCTAGGAGGCAGGGAAACCCAGCTTGGCTGCTCATCCACACACTCCCCACGTTCACCTCCCTCCTGTCCTGCCTGGGGGCAGCCAAAGCACAGGCAGGGGGAACAAACTCGCTCCTGCTCAGATGGAAAATCTCTGAACGAGCACAACTTGGCTGAAACCCTCCAGCCAGAACCTGTAAATCTGCTCCCCATGACGCTGCCAGCATCCCACAGAGCACTGGATCCAGGTGGAGAGTCCCCTTGCAGGAGGGAAGGGAGGAAGCTGTCTGCAGAAAGATGCTGAATTTATGTTATTCATTCTCATTCCAGGAATGTGGTGAATGAACTTGCAAAGCCCAGGGCAGGAATCGAGTGTGCTTCAACCCTGACCTGCCCTGACTTTCTTCCAGGCTGAAGAAGAGGTGGAGACAAGCCCCAGCCCCACAACCCATCTGAATTTACTGTGTGCCTTTTCTTGAGGCAGCTTTCCTCCTCCTGCACGGGTGAAACGTGACTGTCAGAGACTGAGCCTTCCACCAGGTTTTAAAGCTGCTCAAGCAGGACAAAACCCTCCTATCAGTCAGGGAGGGAAGGAGGGCAGGAGGGACAGGGGGATGTGTTCTCCTCCCTTGGGAAGGGCCATAAACACCACCCACACTCAAGACACCTTCACATTCTGCAGATCCCGTCACTGCTGGCTCTTGCAGGCTCACCTTGAAAGGCACTGACTACATTTACAGGAAAAACCCCAAACAAACCCTCTCTCACCAGCTCCAGGGCTGCCATGCCTCAACTTGCCTTTCTGCAGTGATCTTTCACTCCCTCTAATGCTGCTGCCAAAGCTTATTTGGGTTAATGGTGTTTTTAAGTCTGTGCCCTCTTGGTGGATTAAGGAAAATAAAAAATATTCAGGGTCCAGTTTCTGCAAATGAAAGTTTCAGTTTCCTTCTCCACACAGTCAAGATTTTCCAGATTTTATTTGTGCTCCTCCCAGAAATCCCCCAGGCTGGCACACCTCCCGTGTCCCTACTCATCCCATGCCCCCTGTGAGCAGGTGAGTGCCCCCTCCTCCTCCTGGCAGTGGGAAGCAGCTCCCCCATGATGCAATCCTGCCATCCCAAAGAGCCTCTCCAGCTTCCCAAGGTCTGGCTTGTGTAACACTTGCACTGAGAGCCAGAGCCCGCAGCAGAGCTGGCACTGGCTCCAAATTTCCATTTCAAAAGAAAATTTCAGCGTGTATTTTGCTTTACAACTCTCCAATAGTGTCCTGGTTACAGCCCTCCTCCCACAGCAGGAATGCCAGGTTAGGAATTGTTAGTTTTGGTCATACTTTGCTTTTTTTCACATTGTTTCATCAGTGTTGTTACAGTCAGGGCGCTGCCTTCATGCTACAGCAGCAAAAGCAGAGATCACAGGGAGCTGCTACTGATGAGCTGGTAAAATGCAATGTAAAAAAAATAGAAAAAAAATCTGTAACAAAAGCATTTTGGCATAAAGTATTCTAGGAGTGTTTGGATTCCAGTTTTGTTTTTAAAATACTTTCCTGAGCAGCTTCCTGCTTCTTTTTGAGCCTGTAAAATTGCAAGCATGGCAGTGAGAGTGGAGGCCAGCATGCTCCATCCACGTGAGCAGGGATCACAGCTGAGCCTGTGACATATCTGCTCCCACCTCTGCATGGCAGAGGCACCAAAGGATTGGGATGCCAAGGACACACAGCTAAGGGAAAATACCCAAATGCATGTGGCAAAACTCATCACATCCCAACCAGCCTGGTCTGCTTTGGGTGGGCAAGCACTTCCCAGCTCCAGCCTCTCCTCCTCACTGCAATCTCAGGAGGTGGGAAGCAAGGGGAGGCAGAGACCTGGAGAATGGGACATTGCCCCAGCTCATGGGCGTTGTTCTATTTTGACAAGGCTCTAGAGCAGGAGGGTGAATAACCAAAGGCAATCCTGCAGCAACAGCACAGGAATGTGAATGCAAAGGAGAGGCTTAGTAAGAGAGTGACCCTCGGGCTTGGAGGTCAGAGCCTGAACCTTCCCCTCCCTGCACTTCCCAAGAGCCAGCATTTTCCTTTGTGGCTGGAGGGATCTTCCAGCCCCTCCTCCCAGGCCGGTACAAGCACAGGCCAGTGGAGTCTGCTACTGCACATCAGAACGCAGCATCTCTGCTGAAGGACAGGCAAGGGTCCTTCAGAGTTAGGGCAGCACAGGACGTGCTCTCTCTGCTCGCCTGGACTCATTCCCAGAGCCATCTCTGGAGCTGCTCCAAGAAAGCTTTTAAGTTGTTGGAAACCGCAGGGCTGGCACCCCCAAGTGGCTCCTGCGCTCCTGGTGCAGCCGAGCCGCCTCTGGCGGGGCTCACCGAGAGCTCATCCCATCCCCAGGATCCTCAGAACAGCAGCACCCCCATCCCCCGGGATCCTCAGCTCATCCCCATTCTCTGGGATTCTCAGAAAAGCATCAGCATCCCCATCCTCATCCCCCAGGATCCTCAGCAGAGCAACACCCCCATTCCCATCCTCATCCCCATCCCCAGGATCCTCAGCTCATCCCCATGCCCATCCCCCAGGATCCTCAGCTCATCCCCATTCTCTGGGATCCTCAGAAAAGCAGCATCAGCATCCCCATCCCCATCCCCATCCCTATCCCCTGGGATCCTCAGCTCATCCCCATCCCCAGGATCCTCAGAACAGCAGCATCCCCATCCCCCAGGATCCTCAGCTCATCCTCATCCCCATCCCTGGGATTCCCAGCTCATCCCCATCCCCATCCCTGGGATTCCCAGCTCATCCCCATCCCCAGCCCTGGGATCCCCAGCTCATCCCCATCTCCCAGGATCCTCAGCACAGCAGCAGCTGTGGGGCAGGGTCAGGCTGTGGTCAGCATCCCTATTTTCTGGGGTAGGTAGGTATCAGGGTGGTTATCCAAGGAAATCTCCCCTTATCTCTGAATGTTAAATAGAACAGGCATATCAGCAACACAGCCACTGTATGATATCATTTAGAGAGGATCTGAATCCTTTGAAAACTGGTAGGGTGGACCTAAAAAAAATGGGTGATGGGTTGCTGCCATTTCCTTACACTAAGTACCATTATTAAAGTAACCCCAAAAACAGACAGTTAGTGTGTGACAGCCCTGAATCCATGAACCTGCCTTCCAAAGGAAGTTCAAAACCCATTAATTCCTCACCTTATTAACACATAAAGCAAACTGGATAACAGACACAGTAACCCTAGTTATAGGACCCAGGTTTAGATAAGGGGCTGCAAATGAGAGAGATAGAGCTGTGACCACGTGCCACCCAAACCAGGGTAAGCTGGATAACATGGTGCCACCAACAAGGTTAGTGCCACCCCAGGCACAGCAGGGGCCAACTCACATGGAGATTTCCCAAGTGCTCTGTCCACATTTCCTTTTGCTGCAGGAAGGAATCCACGAGCACTTGCCCTCACAGAGAGAAGAGTTACAAAACCCTCCTGCAGCTGGTGTTTCTCACATACACAGGGTTAATCCTGAGGAGTGATGGTGACAAAGTAAAACTGCCAATGGTCACTGGTGCTGCTCACAGCCTGAGGGCTTTTGTGCCCCTCCTGAGTAGCACATCCTTTAGGAATGGCTGTCCAGTCCCACTTTTAAGTGACCTGTAGCACAAGTACACTTAGACCTGGCAGGGCACCAGTAAATCTTACCATTCCTAAGCAGCAATGAGAGCCAACACGGAGCCCATCTCAGAGGACAGAGCAATGCAGAGCTCAGACTGGGCTGCTGACCTCCAGGGATGTCCCTCTGCCACATGCCAGAGGCAGGACCAGGAGCTGCTGTGGACAAAGGGAGCATTCAGAGCCCAGCCCCGCATCTGCTGCTGGTTTGAGGAGGAGGAGGGAGAGGCCTCTGAAGTGCTGGAAATGTTTAAACTGCACAGGAGAGGAATCAAACTGTGAGTGACTCAGCCTCTTGCCCTGTACAAGGGTGCTCTGGCACAGGGACCCTGGAGAGCAGAACAAGCCCTGGGATGGGATGGAAGGCACGGCGTGGCCAGGGATGCAGAACCCAGCTGGTTCAGAAGAGACAAAAAGCAGATGTTTCACAAAAGCTCACTTTCCAGGTTTATTAAGTAAAGTTAACTGAATTGTTTTCATTTTGTGGGGATTCCTTTCCGTCTAACCCGGCGGGTTAGCAGAGTTGCACAGAATCACGGTTGGACTGTGATAACCCAAATACAACTTTGGCTCATCTCACCGCTGACACATATGGAATGACTTGGGGGTTATTACATGCTGTGTCTGCTTGAGGCAGGTACATGTACAGATCAGCACAAGTTGCAAATGATAGTTTACATCCTTTCCAAACCGAGCAGGGCATCCAGCAAATGCACTGCCATGAGAAGACATATGAAAAAGAAATGATACAGACTTGCAAATACGTAAGAAGTTCAAGAGATGCAAGAAAACCTCAAACACAAGAAATGTCAAGAGGGGAAAAAACCACTTAAATTCAGACACAATGTGTTCAAATGAAAACTCAGCTGTAATTTAAAGTCCCTTCAAAATGGGAAACATACAGTAACGCAATTAAAGAGAAACCAGGTCTCATCCTGGGAAACGTGTCCAAAAGCACTGATGCACAAACAGGTTCAGAGTTCTAAGCAAAATGTCCCTGGGCATTGGTGTACTTGACTCTTGGAGCCAGAGCAAAGCAATTCATTACACTTTGCTGGGCCTACTGCTGGCTCTTGGTGGCCTAACAGCACGTAGGATCCCAGATGTCACAGAGAAGGCAGCACAAAAAAAACTGCTGGTTACTGGGAGGCCACATCTCCCAGGGAGCAACTAGAGTAAGGACACCTAACTCTGGCAGCCTGGCTCCACTGCACACAACGTCAGTGTAATGTTCTGCAAGGTTCTTCAGTTCTTAGCTCACTCCTTTCTCAGCCTGAGTTGGTCTGTCTTGTGCATGAGCACAACTGGCTGTGCAAAATGATCCAAAAAACAGAAGGGACAGGACCAAAGAAAACTGGCTGAACCTGGGGCTGGCTTTCAGCTCCTATTTTCAAATATCAGTTAAAGATTGGAAATTTATCTACAAAAGAAATAATATAAATGAAATTAAAAAATGGCACCGTCCACAAAAATTTAAAAAAAAAAAAAAAAAGAGTAAAGAAAAGAAAAATCTTACAACACAGCCTCATAAAAATGGCTTTGCAACAAGAGCTCAGTCACAAAATGAAGGGTTCTAGCTCTTCGTACATCAGAAGAGGAAACAAAGCTAAAAAGTACTAGTCCACATTCTCTTAATAAGTTAAACTTACTTTCCCTCCCCCTTCTACAAAAGGGGTAGAAGCAAAAGGGAAAAGAGGCTACTAAAAATTAAAAAAAAAAAAAAAAAAAAAAAAAAGAAAAAAAAAACAGAAAAGGAAAAAAATAAGAAAAAAAGATAGGAGAGAGTGCGAGAGAGAGAGAGAGAGCAGTCTGTGGTCAGAGGCTCAGAGCAGGGCTGAGTTCCTTTTAAGGGTTTAAAAGATGCAAAACAGTTCCTCCAAAGTTCCCTCTCTTCAACAGTTAGCTGAGTGCTGTAGCCATGGAAACTGGAGTAGGTACTGGAGGAGAGGCTGTGGCGTTAATCCTCGATGATGATGGGCTCATCGTTCATGGGCTGGCGGAGCTGCACCGCCTGCATGGGCCGCAGGATAATCGGCTTGTAAGGGCGTCTGGCGGCGCGCTTGGCTTCCGAGGACGACAGCAGCTTGCGGATTTTCCTGCAGACAGCAAGGAGGAGAGGCAGGGATTACACAGGCAGCTCACACAGGCACCAGGGGCTTTGACCACCTGGCAGGGTGGGCTGACAGTGCTTCCTTCTGCCCTGGGAAACTCAGATGTTCTCATTCATAAACCCCCCAATGACGAGGAAACTGCATTCTCTGCTCCAGAATCCTTGCCCTGCACAGCCTTGTAGGACTCGCTGTGAATGGAACATGTGAAATACTCAGGACAGCTTCCACACCACTGATTTATTTTGAATTTCTTTGGATCGGCTGGGTTTAGTTTACAAAGTCAAGTCAGGGTGTTTCCCCTTCTCCCACACTGAATGTGCTCAACACAGAGATGGGCAATATTCACATCTTGTATTTGGTTAAGGATTTCCCTGTATGTACAAGTCCTGTCAGATGTAGGAAGCTGTTTTCGATATGGAAAGAGAGACACACCAAAGTTGTGTAATTTTGGTAATTTTAAAGAGACAAATACTGAATGATTGCTTGCTTCTTTTTGTTAAAGCCAGACTTGGAGATAAAGAAATATTATAAAACACCCCATCCAAACCCAAAAATGCAGCAACTATGAAAAATGCACTGTGTAATTAAAATGAGTTCTTTTCCAGAGGATGTTGTGGTGGTCAAAGGCACATAAAGATTAGAAAGGGAAGCAATAAATATTCACAACAGTAGTCCACCAGTACCCACCATGAGTCTGCAGCACAGGAACTGGGGCAACAAGAAGGGTCTGACAAGCCAGCACTGCCTTCCCTCACAGGCTCCTGACACAACCAAGGTTTTGGCTGACCATGAGAGATGAGAGATCTACAGCCCACATGTCAGCCATCTATCCCCCAGTTTTGTTTAGAGAACACTGCTGGGGCCAAAACTCCCTTTTGTTGGTTGCACTGGTTTTTGGGGCTTTTTTGGTTGGTTGGTTTGGTTTATTTGTCAATGGAAGAGAGAGAGAGAGACCTGAGCTGATGCCTACCACTGTGCTATGATTTCTGCCTTTAAGATGTGATGGTTGCTAAAGAAAGTGGTCAAAATACCTCCGCTCTCCTCAAAAACTTCCCCTTAGCACCACCAGAACTGACAAACCATCAATTTCAGCTGAAGATTTTAGATCACTTCTTGTCAGATTTGGTCTGGTCATCTCTTTTTTTTTTTTTTTGCCCACTGAGCAGGACAAGCTGCTGCACTTACACAGACACATTTTTTGTTTGCCCAGTGTCCCCATTTCTCCAGCACCTTCTAAGACCAAAAGGCCACAGGGTGACGAGAGGCAAAAACAAGCTGGCAAAGCAATGGTGGGGGAGAGAAAAAAATAAAGTCTTGATATAATAACTTTTCCAAGATGTTTGCCTGCAGCTGATCCACTTTCAGCCAGCAGAGCTCCTTGCAGCACCCACGTGTGCTCCATTAGCCACGCTGCCATCAGAAACACGTCCTCCAGCATTCTGGATTCTGATCAGGTCACCCGCTGCCTCCGCTTGCATGAGTTACAAATGCCAAGTTCCTCACTGGGAGCCTTCAATTCAAAAACTTGTTGCTTTCATTTGACCAACTTTTCAAACTGCTCCTTCAGAGCTGTACAGCTTTCCAGCACAGTTCTCAACAGAGCTACACAGAAAGGGGAGAGGGGGAGCGTGTAAAACTTCAGGGAAATTACTCGCTGTGACTGAAAACACAGCCTGACCCTCAGCTGGAGGATGATATGCAGATATTGCAGCTAGATTGATTGCTACAGAGCCAACACAAAGCTCAAATTGTTTCAGGGCTCACAAACAAGTCTTACATTCCTGACACTGGAATGCAGCAGATGGTTCAGGGAAAAGCTAGAGGTGAAATGCCCGACAGAAAACCCGTGCCGCTGACAATGCTCCACGGCTCAGGCTTCCCTGCTCTTCACAGCCTGCCAAAAACCTCCTTTCACCACTCAGCACTCAGCTAAGAAGCAAGGTTGTCAGACAAAGAAGCCTGGGTGGGTTGTTTTTTTTTTTTTTTCTTTTCTTTCCCTCTCTATTTTTAACTGGAAGTGATAAGATCTCACTGAGCTGATGTCTTTCACCAAACTGTGATTTTCATTAGAGCTGTGCTGGTTGCTGTGGGACTGATCCTTCCTGCCTCAGTCAGTGGTTCTGTATGAGCAGAAGATTCTGTGCCTACAACAACTGTTGTCACAACCAACACCACACTGGCTGAATGCTGGTACAGTTCTGTCCAGGTCAAAGGGAGGACCTTGTGCTGCCACAATGCACCTGCTGTATCTGCCTTGGATGGTGAAGATGTCAAGAACAGCTCCCCAGATGCAGGATTATGGAACAAGCCTTGAGCATCTAAGGAGTGTATACCCTGAGTCCACAATGGCATGTGAATCTGAGAGCTGCAACAGGATCCTAGTACCTCTTTATCAGAGTGAGAGCAGCAGAAAGAAAACTGCTCTCCCTGAAAATTAAATCCTCCTCTCATTTTATTTTCAATTATATATGGAATTCCACTGCTTTCTTTCACAGCATCTTGAAGGCACAGAAAGGAGAAGGGAAAGACATGACAAAGATATGAGCTGGTGTGAAATGCACAGTTGCATTAATGGTGTCCACAGAAACAAGTCTGACTGGGAAATTAATTTAATGTTTCTTCTGAGTTCCAACAAGGTGTTTCCTGCACTGAAAACTGATTATTCAACAGATTAGTAACTTGAATGTTACTAGTATCACCTATTCAAAGCCTATCTTTGATACTAGGCTCACAGAATAGTTCCTTGACTCTTGAAATACTTTGCAGGTTAAAGAGAAGTTTGGAGATGCCAGGACTCTTGACTATGACCTTTGAGCTGGACAAATGAAGACTCAGAGCAGTGCCAAATTTAGTAGTACCAGAAGAGACAAAACACTAAAACTCTCAACCTCCTCAGTCACTTGAAGGGTTCAGACATCCAGAATTCCCAGGTCCATCCCTTCAAGTGGAGGGAAAGGTAAGTGCTTCTGTGCTGCTGGGGCACTGATAGTGCAAGTGTTGATAAGTCAGACCAAGACAGAAGCCAGACAGCACCTCTGCTGTCACAGAGGGCTGCAAAGCAGGGCTGCAGCTTTGCTCTGACCTTCCTCAAGGTCACCCAGCAGGGAGGCATCGAGTTCTTGGGAGGAAACCACACAAACCAATTTCTCTACCTTCTCACCACACCCAGGAGCAACACTCCCATCCTAGGAATACCAGTACTGGGAACTTTGCCTTAGGGATCAGGTCACAGCTTCTACCTCTCTGTCAGCAGTTTGCAAACAGTTTGAAGCGAAACTTACACAAGGAAAGTTTCTTCTACTATTTTTATCCTGTGGGCAGACCAACAAGAAGGACTAGGACTTGCAGAAGCAGTACCACCAAAGGAAGAAGATGGACACTGCAGGGCTAAATCTCACTGGTAGCAAATATAAACCACTGAAAAATGTGTCAGTTCAGCCCATGGAAACCTGCTGAAATCCTGAATACTAAAAGTTTTGAGCTTTCTGTGCTATCAAGCATTGCCCCTCAAAACAGCACTGCTTTTAACCTGAGGCCTTAAAAAAGACTTCCAAAATTAAGTAATAAAACTAAAATCCCTAGTGTGCAATTTAAATAGAAGTGTATAATATCACACTGTGAAAAATTTAGAATGTGGGGTTTTACAATATAGTAATAAGTAAAACAAAAGTTTTAAAACTGAATTTTCTTTCTTCTCCACAAGCTTAAGTATAATCTTGTTTAATTAAATAAAAAATGCTGCACTGTGTGTCAGATATTAAGTTGTTAAATCAAAAATAAAAATAATTTAAGTATTAGTTTCTAATTGGACAGGTTAAGTTTAAAAAACCTTGTAACAAAGAAAAATAGCACAACATTTCACCATTTTTAACTTGTTAACTAGAAGTGCTGTAGAACTCACTGTAACATAAATAAAAATTAATAAACATCTAAATCTGAACACAAAATACCATCTCTTGTGTTTTTAATCCCAACCCTAACAAAAAGGAAAAAAAAATTTAAAAACAATAGAAACCCTCTGTCCCTCACAGGTTTCAGACACACATAGAGATTTCTTGAGGGGTTGTAGTGGTTTGTAAAGATTTCCTGAAATTTCCTGTCAAGACCTGGGCAGTTTTTGTTTATCTGACAGGGACTAATCAGTGACAGATTTTTAAGACTGACACATTGCTACACTAATGAGAAAGTTGATGTGTTTTTGTGAAACACACATGTAAAGACAAAAAAGTCTCCTCTTCCAAGTGAATTGATAAAAGACTATTTTAGAGATGGTAAACTGAGTTGTTTTCTGTATGTTTTCAGTGGGAAAGAAGTGTGTGGAGGAAAAGTAATCTAAAGTTTTACTCTGAGATTTTTTTTTTTTTTTTTCCTTGTAGTTTCTAGTAGCGAAGTTTTTCTTTGTACCATTTAAAGTTAAACCTGTTTTACCTTCCTGCTACTCCTATCTCACACCAAGAAATTTTCAAATTAGTGAGGCAAAACCATGACAGGGGTAATGCCAGAGAGTTCAACATGCAAGAGGATGTGCAGAGCTCTGTGTGGAGGAGGCTCTGCCCCTCAGTGCCACCCCTGAGCCAGGAGGGACATCCTGTCCTGCTGTGATGGGACCTCCAAGGGCAGGGTGGGTCTGAACCATCTCAGCCTTGCTTCTCCTAGCACCCACCTCCTACAGCAACTACTCAGAAAGAACAAGAATCTGCTTTCTCTGGAATGTAAGGGCATGATTATTTCCCACCTTTACCCACCTCAGCAGTGGCTGTGGTTCCTGCATTCAGTCTGTAGCATCAGTGCTGGTGAGATCCCTCTCTAACCACACCACCACCTGCAGCACCCAAACACTGAAAGACATCCCCTTAAAACCCTCTGAAAGACCACAGTTCCTACCTGGTTTCTTCAGTGGCCATGTAGAAAACATCATCTGGTGCATCAATCCAGTTCATCCTCCTCCTTTTCACTGGAGGCATGGATCCACCACGAATTAATCGGACTTTTGTTGGGTATGATTTCCCATTGAGCAGCAAGTTTCGGCTTGGTCCCTAACACGATACATAAAACAGCACAGTTATGGACTGCAACAAAATGTGCTGAGCACTCAGAGGAAAAAAGAATTCAAGTTTTTGTATGGCTTGCTGAGAGTTTAAGGTAAACACCTCCCTCTCTGGCCCAGGACTGAACACAGAAGTCACACATAAGCAATTGTTCACAAGCAGTACAAGTCAGGCGCCCTCGATATGCAATAGGACAGCAATACTTCAGCGACAGGACAAATAGTAAATGGGAATTATTACCAATAATTTGTGGCTTGTGTCTGAAAGATGACATCAAGCTCATGAGACTGAGCATCAGACTTAAGATTCCAGCTACTACCATAAATCTACAGCAACTCTATTGATTTCAGGGAAAGAGATCTAGCTACAGAGCAAATCAAATACAAAAATCAGAATTTACAGGTATCCTGCAGTACCAAACTTACCTGTGTCCTTTTTGTTCTAGGGAGGTTAATATTTAATGAGAATAGTACAGAATTAAATATGTTGTTGAAAATCAAATCTAGTACTGCAAAGCTTAGCAGCTTTTGTGACAGAACCCTTTTGGTATTGAACACCACAGATTTCCCATAACAACACAGGCAGCATTTTCCAGACTCACAGTAACCCCCTTACACTCAGCTGGAAAAACATGAGCTGTTATTAAGAGAGGTGCAGATGAAGGGGAGCAAAGTGTTAAGCTTCTCAAATGTAGCTGTCCTTGATCACTGAAGTCCAGTTCTGCTGCCCCTCTTCCTGCTGATCAGCACATTGAGAAATCCCACTGAAATCAGTAACACTGAACAGCTGGGAAAGATGCAAAATGAAGGCCCACAAAATTTGACAGGCATAAATTAAAGCTGGTCAGAAAACACCCAAGTATATATTCAAGTCTGGTATTTTCACAGGCTGTTGTCCAAGGTCAGAGCATCTCCCCAGATGCAGCAAGGTTTCCCCTTCTGTCCATGGAATGGGAAACTGAGCATCTCTGTGAGAGATGTCTGCCCTGGGAGATCCACCTCGAAAGGAATAGTGGGGACATGGGGTCTTCAGATCCTTAAGTGTCAGGTCATTGCAATAGCTCAGCTGAATTTTAAAACCTTGACTTAGAAAGTGAAGAATTCAGTCTAAAACCAAGGGGAAAAACCCAACAAAACCCTGCGTCTCTCATTTTGTGTCTGAGCAGAAAACAAAAAATGATAATGACTTATTTTTTGACCAGCCTTAATCAACTGCTCTAGTAAGATCTGCTTCCTGTAGGACATCAGGGCTTTAGAGCTAAACAAACAAACCCCCACCTTTTAAAGCCCTAAGCTCTTTAGAACTATTGCATACAAGTGCAATAACAATTTAATTTCTTAGTTGCTCAGCTCCATGTTGTACAAGACAGCTTCAGCACCACAGCAGACCACTGAAATACTTCAACGATTGCTTTTAGATTTGACATTTGTTAAGCAAAAAGTTTCATATAAAAGCTTTTCTGATGGCTTTTTTTTCACCCCTCCAGGTTTCTCCAAGAAAATCCCTTCATTAAGGTTACAAAGCATATTTTCTCCACATATGCAAGATACACAGGAGAAGAACTCCAGAAAAAGTTCTTGGAAATACCTAGAAAGGGCACCCCTGTGCTTCCAGGTTGCCTTTTCTCTACCTACATGGTGGAATCTATTTCAAATGATACATCCTGAAACGAGGACCTTTAATTTTTCATTCACGCTTGATCGGGCAACCAGAAATCAAGGCAACTCTGGGAGTTTCACTCTAAAACACCTAAAAAGTATGAAGTCATCAGAGATCTCCCCCACTGCTGTGAGCTGGTTTATTCAGCAGACACAAACAAGTAGCCAGTCTCCTCAGTGACAAGGAATGAATTTGAGGAGAAACACGATTTCCCACTTAGGACAGAGGAACAAACCAGAGGAATGCTCAGCTATTCCAAGCAGCCTGGCACGCCCAGCCCAAGCTCTGGCATCCCCCAGGCCACTGCACACTTCCCAAACACTGCCAGGCTCAAGAATGCCTGTGATCACTGGGCAGTGACCATCAGCCACACCTGCTGCTGGTCTGTGTCACAGGGACCCTGCTGGCACTAATGCTCTGCAGCACTTCAGCTCAAGCTCCACTTGGCAACATCAGATCTTTTTTTTTTTTTTTTTGGGGGGGTGGGAAATGTATGGTTGAAGTTGTTTCCCATAAGCCATGTGCAAGGGGGAAAAGGGATGCACAACTTTTGCACTGGCACCCTTGACAATTCTCTCTGCCAGAGATGTATCAATCAGACTGGCTATTTGCTTCTGTCCTTTGATTAAACTCAGCACAATAGACGAAAGGCTACAAATTATTTTTACTTAAAAAAAAAAAAAAAAAAAGAATGTAAAATACAAGCATTCTCAGCAGGTAACTTGCACACCAACTTGCTAAAAAAAAATAAAAATGAAACTGTTTCCAAACAAACCCTTCCATCATTTAGACCTTTCTCCTTCAGGGAAACACATTCCACCTAGAAACACATCCCAGAACTTTGCTGTAAGCAGCCACTCAGTTTGTGCATGAGCAGAAACAAAATGCTCCATTCAAAACAGGATCTTGTTTATAGATATAAAGATAGATCTGAGATTTAAATTGGATTTAACCACTAAGATGATTCAGATGCCCCAAAATAATTTATTTTTCTTTTTCAGTGAATTGGGAAGTATGACCAGCTGCAAACAGCAAAGGTGGAAGTGCAGCACTACGGTTTAATGGGGTGTTCTATCTAGTGTGGGTTAATAATTCTTCTTTTCCCTGTTTTGGTTAAATGAACATTCTCTTACCATTTGTCTGGTTTGTCCGTGGTTAGGCAGACCTAACAAACAGGAAAGAGAATAGAGCTGGTAAGACCATTGCTTTTCCAAGACAGAAAAAAGTACAAAAATCAAAACACACGCAGCTATGATTACAACTGTCTTGTTTTGCTAAGCCTAGAGTTGCCTACTGAGCTGACTTCTGCCCTCCTGGGAAGGTGACTGAGAAAAGCTTCCTTGACAACATGGTTTGAAGAGGCCCCAGGTCACAAACATGTTCCATTCGCCCAGTCTCTTCATTTACTCAAACCTTGCTTCCCACTACCACTATTAGCACACCTCCTGTTTCACATCCCAGGTCTGCCATGCATCTGGGGGCAAGTCTGACATCCTTTTAGTCTCAGGAATTTACTGACGTCAAGAAGGAGAAAGTGGAAGGCATTATTCACTGTCAAGACAGCAACAAACAGAATCTTTCTTATCCTCCCTGGGCCCCCTGGGAGCTCCTCAGCTCAGATGTCAGCTACAAGCTGTTAGCAAACAGAGTGTATCTGCTGAGCCTGCCATGAGTAAACATCTCCTCAGGCACAGAGCACAGCCACTGCAGCTACCACAGAGCCCTTTGCCAGCCACACACAGCACCAGGCATCAGGCACTTTGCTGTGCTATCAGGTACCCCCTCACCCTGCCCTCAACTGCACTGTGCACACACAGCACCCTGCAGGACTCAGGGATTTGAGATAAAGGCATTTTGCTGTAAGGCCTGGCACAGAATGGCCTGGGAGACCAAATACATCTCCTTGTTTTGGTTTCCCAGAAAACACTTCATTAGCATCCATGCCCCAAACCACCTTCCTGAGCCCCTCCTGGCTGAGAACCAAAATGTCAGTGCATCAAATCCAACAGGTACTGCAGGACAGGCATCAGCAAATGCACCTGCTGTCTGCAAAAGGTCTCAGTATGAACTTTGCTTTCACATTCATAGGAACTTGGAGCCTTCCCATGGCTAGGGAGTTAGCTGGGATGAAAAACTTTATTTAAAGAATCCAGCTCATGGTCTGTATTCCAGCAGGTTTCTGGAGGTTCTCACTGGTAAAACCAAACACCCTGTTCTTGCATTGAGTGTGACAGGAAACACAGGGCACAGTAAAGGGTCAGGAGTGAGGAAGGCAGAACAGGGGACATTTTCTGAGCACTGAGTATCACAATGTATCACATTAGAATCATTAGTTTGTATCAAGAGCATTTTCCACCCTATGCAGATGTTATGCTGTTAGCTATTTCAAATGGGAAGATACATGGTTCCAGTTCTTGCAGCATTTTGGTGCCTAAGCATCCACAGAGATGAAGACATAGCTGCCAAAAAGATTTCCACCAAGTCTGCAGGACAGATGTACCAGGCACCGAGTAAGAAGGCCAGTAACAACCTTTGGATGTTGACAAAGGCAGTGCAGGTGCCAGATATTCATTTGTTTTTACATGGGAGCATCCAAAACACAGCTGTGAGCAGCTGCTTGGGATGGATGGACAAAGAGCTCCACGGGAAACAGCACAGCCAGCAGGATGCAACCAGAATCTGTCAGCTTCAGAGCTAAGCTCCAGCACTTGTTACTTCCTTCCCCCTTCCATAACTGAAGGATTATGTTTTCTCCATTCACAGAAACTCTGAGATGTAAATCAACTGACACTAGTCTCTGGATTGAAGCCACGTATTTTCTCTTAACCACACTCCAGATCAGTTCTTTTCTTGTAGTAAGAACATCCCCTGATGCCAGAAAAGACTGTCCTGATATGTGGCTGCTGCTGCCATGACTATTGCTGGATGCACAACAGACAGTAAACAGTGCTATTTCCAAGCACCGGAATTAAACCAGAATATTCCATGAAGTTGAGAGATGCAAACTGAGCAAAGGCTGAGCAGAACTGCTGCTTGCTCTGAGCCCAAAGCTTCAGAGTCCTAAAGCAGAACAGAAAGTGTTAACAACAGGGACACACCTTCCTCCCAAACTGCCATTTCTAGGATAAAGCTGCCCATGACAACCTTTTGCTCCAGTAAAATAGGATACAAAACAAAGCTACAGCTTCAATGCAATTTATACCCTTGCTTTCACAGCAATAAGATATCAATTAGCATATTATTATTGGTGAATTAATCCATGAATTTTCACTTTAGTCACACTTCAATAACTGGTGTCTGAAAGAATGAAGACAGCCACTAAAATGACCTTATTCAGTCTGCAATTTGAAAAATATCTCAGTAAGAGCCTATGCAGCCAAAGAGCTGCTATTAAATGAGGAACTTCTATGCACAATTGTCACCAAAGAGAGGCAGAGACAGCACATCTGTAACACATTGTGGAACAGCTGGCAACTCAACAGGATGCATCTGCACTGGAAACAATGGATTAACAATGGGTTCTCACCCAAAAGTTTTTGGTGGCTTCTGTGTTGGAGAGTAAACCTGTGAGACAGGTACCTCTAAAAACAAAACCAATCTTTTGTCTGTGGGTGAGTGGTGGCACAGGCAGAGAACTCACCATGCCCCACCTGCCTGCTCCACTCTCACAGATGAAGATTTGAGAGATGTCTCCCCATGCATCCACAAGCAGTTAAAAAAATAAGATAGCACAAGAATTTAAAACAGGAGCAAAATACAACAGTTCTGGCAGCTCCTCTCCAGGAGGAAAAAAAAAAAAAGAAAGGAAAAAAAAAGTCTGACTATATTTTATGGAGGAATGTCTAGAGAAGACATGTTCATGTGATTATTCCTTTTGATATCTAAGGTCCAACTGCTTGAATTTACTCATCTCCACATCAGTATCAACACTGACCTCCTCCAAATGATACAAAAATACACAAACAACAAAAGGAAGTGTTTTCAGGATTGACTAAACCTTTAAAACCACAAAGTGTAAAGGTATACAGTGACAAAGCTAAGCAAGTCTTCCATTCCTTTGCAGCTAAAGAAATTGAAATATACTCTGGAAACTCCAGATTAAATGTTAGGGGTTTTTTTCCATAACATTAAAAAGAGCCCAAAGCTGAAGAAAATCTCTTGCCATCCAATTCCTCCCACCAGTCTCCTCTATACACTGAAAAAAAGAGGAAGCTCCAGAGGATAAAATGAAGACAAAGTCAATTGAAGGGACAGCTGCAGAGAATCATAAATGCCCTTTGCTACACCGATTCTACACCTTACTGAGATGGCAATAAAGCAGCTGATCACTGCACAGAGATTAACTGGCACCCTCAGGGCATGTCTGCTCCCACAGCTCAGTGCCAAGGACCTCAGAACTGTCCTCAAGCTAAGCACAATCAGAGATTTTGGCTGAGAACCAGTCCTAGCAGGTTACTATGCCCCAATGATTCCCTCACTCCTGAAGCACCAAAGCTGCAGGTGAATATGCTTTGTCCCAAAGAAATACAGGTGGGGAAGGACTACCACAAACAGCAACATACATCTGTTACTGCTGCTACTTTGCAGCTTTGTGTTATATTTTAAGGATGGGGAAACCACCTCTCAGTCAAACAACTTGTCCCTTTTCCAACAACCTCATGTCATTTGAATCTCATGCTTCTGGATTTGTTAAAAATAAAATTGAATGAGAGAATGCCTAAACTTCCAGCAGCAATTACAGCACCTCCCCAAGAGCACCCTGTGGGAGGAGGGGATAGCTGGCACCCAAAAACACAGAGAGAAAGGGAGAATCTAATTTCCCAATGAAAGCAAACCAGCACATCTGGTCCCACTGGGTGCCTGACTCTAGACAAGCTCTTTGCTGCTCCAGTCCCATCCCCAGCAACTCAGCATCTTGATGGCAGAATTCCAAAGCTACTCCCACTGCTCACATTCTGCCAGCACCACACAACACACAACTGCCATGTGGAGCAGCAGGAGAGCCTAGACCCTCAGCAGTGAGGCCAGCACAGCCTGGAGCACAGGAATATTCCCATGAAGTTACTAGAGCGAGCTTCAAGAAGCTGCTGAAGCATGGAGAACTTTCTGCATGGTCAGAAACCACCCAGTGCTTTTCCACACCTGAACATACACACTGCTGCTGTGTATTTACAGCCCATTTCACAGTCTGACACAAATCTGTACAGCACTGACCCTTGTACCAAGGAGGAGGAGTAGCCCAGCTTCCAGCCTGGACACAACTCAGAGTGGGTAAATTTGTGTTTACTCAAAGTTACTAACTCCAATCTTCTGCACATCCACCACACACAAAAAAATGGGTCCTTCATCAAGCAATCAGACACAGATGGCATTTGGTTTTTACTTTGTTTACCCACAAGCATCATCATGCAGAACATGTAATATGCACTAAGACTCAGAAGAACATCTTCAATCACAACAAATGCAGAGAATTTCACGCACTCCTTCACAACCAGTCCCTTCACTATTGCTTTCTAAAATCCATACACTCTTTGTCTGCATTTTCCTGTTCCAAAAGTAATCCTCCTCCTGGGATTCCATCCTTCCCAGCAGTAACAAAAACATCAACAGTACATTTGTGAGAAAGCTAGAAAAAAAACCACATAAAAATTCATGCATGAATGAGGCTTGATGAACAAGGATTTCACTGCCAAGTTACTGGTTCACTGGAGGCTGTCTCAGTGTGTTGACATATACACACATACACTTTTTGCCAGCTTGCAAGAACACTTTAGTACTCCTGCTTCTCTTATAACTACCAGGAGTGTTTCACCACTGTGAGTGTCCACCTTCTAACAATCAGAGGCTACAAACTTTCAGAAATGTAAGTGCAGCAAGCAGAACAGAGCATAAATTGTGCCAAACACCACCTAGACTAACATGTTCTTAAAAATCTGTTGTACATAAAAACAATGTTAAAATTGCAATTTACTTACCTAAGTAAGTTCCTACCAAGATTGGCAAAGGAAAAGGAAAGAAAAGATTTAAGGTTAAAGGTTTAAAAAAAGAGAAAGATTCATGTAGTTCAGAATACAGTAGCTCAGCCTCATGCAACAAATAGAGATGCACAGACTAGTTTGGCTGTAATGAAACACAGAAGTGATTACAGTTCTCTGCTGGACAGATAAAACCAAGACAACATTAAACACACAGTAACTCCAAATGAGAGATTTCTGCAAAGAGCAGCTTTAATTTTGGATGAGTAAGCACAGGTCTGTGCCCAGCTCCTTCCACCAAGCCCTGCACATCAACCTCACTGGATTTGGGCAGCACTTCCTAAAATGCTTGGTCCAGCAGGTCACACTCACTTGCTGTAACCACACCCCTCCCTGATGATGTGACTGCTCATGCAGGGCTGTGCCTCCTGTTACAAGCACTTCAAGAACCCTGAGCAGTGACACCCAACTGCAGAGAGCCAGCAGCTCTCCTTGGATAAGCACATTGAGAGGGGAGAGCTGCTTTCTGGCTTGGGGTTGAGTCAGTCAATGCTGCCCCCTCATACTCCAAAAAGAGCATCATGGTGGATTCTGCCTGGCTGTAACACACCAAGTGGTTAAAAGAAAGAGGAGACAAAACTATGCACCCCACTGCTTTAGGATTTGCTGGTCCAAGCTATCTAAACTAGAAAGCACTGAATTTTTCACTGTTCTTAGCATCAGGAGTATTATACAACATATACATATATATATATATAAATGTGTGTGTATTTATATAAATTATATGCATCACACATTCCACTCAATTACAAATTCAGGCTTTGTACTGTCCAGGGCACTTGCAATTCTGCCCTTGCTCTGTTATACATTAATTTCCTCTCACATTAATTATACCTGCTCTCTACCACTCTCCTCTCAACCAACATTTGCATTTTACTCCATGCCACCACTCCTAAATGAAATAGTTTTCACTAGCTGATTCACAGAGCATGATGCCCATCTGCTGATTTTATTTTCAGATCTTTCTTCACAACACCAAAAGAACCTAATCACAGCATCAAGGCTAAGCAGAAGGCAAGTAAAAATTGTTTCACTTAGTATCTGAATACAAAATCCCACATGAAATTCTCAAAAAAACCCAGTACTTTTGGCAAATAATCTTAAAGCACATGGTTCATGGGGTCTCCAAAAAGCAGTTCAAGCAATCTGACATTGTTCCCAGCTGTGCTGCAGCTGGCACTGAACATCTGTTCTCTTGTCACTAGTCATCATTACTGGGTCTGGATTCCAAGAGCTAAAACCAGCCTTTTCCCCAGCACCCCACCATTTACAAAAGGAAAAATACTCCCTGCCCTTTACAGTAATTCCTGGATGGGCAGATTTCCATTGGCTCAGTTTAGAAAGATGGCTGGGGTCACTGGTGACAAAGGCAGAATTGTAATGCAATTTATGCATACGGCTATGCCCACATTTTCTGTAAATCAAAGACAGAAAAAAAAAAAATATATATGTGCATGTGTGCATGTATATATAAAGCACCGAGATAATTTTGGTCCCATACTCAGCTGATGTTGGAGAACTTCCCTATCTTTCCACCTTGACAGCTGGTTTTGTTCAAGAGCAGTACTTCCATTGCCATGATCATCTCTTGATAACTGAAATAAGGCCATGCCAGGCTGATGAATGCTTCCACTTCTGGCTCATTCACGTTTCCCAAGAAGGATGTGAGAAACAATGAACCAGAACACGTTAAATTAGACTGACATTCCATTTGGGTTTAGAAATCTCCAGCAGCAGAGGCAAGGTATTCCAGCAGTTAATTAACCTTGCTCAAAAATCTGCAGCTTGTCTCCAGCCAAAGTTCCCTGCTGCACCTTCTGGCTACTGCAGCTCGTTATTCCACTCCCAGCTAGACTAAAAGCCCTCTATTATTACACTTCTGCTGCTCCTGTCAGCAGAGACAAACATCTACAACTTCCACTTTGATAAAAGCATTTTCCATTATACAGTGTGTTTTCCAGTCCCTTCACTGTTCTCATGGCTTTTCTATAAACCCTCTCCAATTTTCAGCATTCGACCCGCTACCATGTTATCAATGCAAGTTTGTTGCTGGGAAAAGCCTTCCCTTTATTGCAGCTACTCATTCATGTTCTCCCTCTTTCTGCCAATTTTAGGAGTGCATGTGATGACCCTGAAAAACAAATTTCATTAGAATGAAAAGCCAGCATGGTGTAAAAGAGAGGGGAGAAAAATAAAAATCTAACAATGCTCCCTCCCTTCCCCCAGCAGGAATTTGCACGGCCAAGTATCACATAGATCCCACTCTGCATGGCTGTAAGGAAGCAAGTAAACAGGTTCCTGCACACAAAACATCCTCTCTCTCTCTAGAAGAGGTTTCATGGCAAAGACTGTCAGTCAAGGTCCAGAACATTAATAAAAAAGCAATAAACTACTAATTTTTTTGACATCTCACTCTATTTGACAACTTATGAGACTCCATGTACTTTTCATGTTCCAAAAATAGGATTCTGCAGCAATTTGTCCATGCTAAGTTAATGTTGAAGGAGAGCTGGGAGGTGTACTGTATGCTTAATGATGCCTCCAACATGATTTAAAGAGGAGGAAAACAAAATAGATAAGAGAACTACAATCTTCTTGTAAAATAAAGTAGAGGCAGAGAGAACATGAGATTAAGACTATTTTCCTTTCTTGGAATTCAGGCACTGGTCAAAACTCAAAATGCCTGGCCAGATAAAGCATATTCAGAGCTTGAAAAAGTCCAGGTCTCAAGGGTTAAGCAGAGAAGAGTCAGAAAAAGAAAAGTTAAAATTACTTAGCTGGACCTACAGTAGCAAGAGAAAAAAATAAACAAATAAACAGAATTCCAAAGGAAAAATGTGAATTACTCCTTGAAGTTCAGCAATTGCCCTGTATGAACATGTACCTCAATGCTTTACACTATACAAAGATACAAGCTGCTGCCTGGCTCTTTCCTGCAAATAAACCTCTTGATTATATTCTGCTTTACAACCTGGCCTTAAGGAAAGCCTTACAAAACCATCCCATGCTCAGCCATAATTTCCAGTGTTCAGACTTCTCCCCTGTGTTTGGAGGTGATGGCCCAGCAGCACAAGGCTTTTATCACCAGCAAAGAGAGTTCAGCTAAAGCCCACCATAACAGTGTCCACTGTCCTCTGTCACAAATAGGTCACCTGTCCAAACCCCAAGATGTCTTCCAGGTGCCACCAAGGCAGCACATCAGCAGGAAGCAGAAAACCACCTGGATAACAGATACAGTTTTGCACTAGGTTAACATCTCTCTGGAAACTAGTTAAACACAGGTGGACAAAGTGTCTTCCTGCACCTAAATTTGTGCAGAAAAAATTAATATTTTCAGCCCCTCTGTGCAGATATCTTAACACCATCTCTTTTTTTTGCAGTAAACTCCCCTACAGTAATCTAAAACAGTATGTCAAGAGGAGATGAGAAACATGAAAATAACAAAGGAACACCCCCAATTTCCCATAGTATCTGTGTAAATGCAGAATCTGACCAGTTAGAACAATTCAGGCTTACTCTCACTAATCTTTTTCTACTATTTTAGGTCAGCTATAATCCAAAAATCAGTTACTCTGGATAGATGGGTTTATTTCAATCCTTTTATACTCATTCACTGGCTCCTAAATTCTGGCCACAAGGCTTCATCACTCTCACTGCCACTCACCTCCTCTTCACAGCAGTTCCAACTTGTGCCCTTCCTGCCAGCAGCCCCCCAGATTACTAAGCCTGGATGACTCCATCCAAAACCAAGGAGAAGCCTCAGTGGCAGAATCCCAGTCCTTTCATGGCAAAGGAAACCAGCTGTACCCATGCCCACAGCCAGCAAGGGTTACCAGTTTACAAGCAAGGCAAGTGGGAACCTGTGCAAAGAGGCACCAACACACAAACTGGCACCAGGACAGAAAGAGATCCACCAAATTCCACCATCTGCTTTCCTGTGCCCAGCAGATCTCAATCCAAGCTCTTTAAATGTTGTTTCCTTGCAGGTGGTTCCCTTCCCTCCCTGTCCTGGCAAAGCTTCCAGCAACCCAGGCTCAGGAAATATTACAGATGCAAAATAGCAGCGTGGCAAACATTTCCTATTCACAAATAAACGTCAACCAACAGGTTTAAGCTGAACTGCTCACAAGAATATCCAGTTAACACTCACTACTCCAGCAGGCAAACAGATTCTGGGAGTGAACTGGACTCTGCTACCCAGCAGTTACAGTAACAGGTACTCCAGCAAGTATTTCAGTGGCTGGCTGAGAACAGACCCAACAGGTAGAGCAGCAGGTGCTCAGGAAGATCCAGACCCTGCACAGCTACACACACCTGCTTCAGACAAACACAAACTCTGAGGAACAGGTACTTTTCCAAAATCATCTTGCAGACAGGTCCAGCAACAGTTGTATCTGAATGGAACACTAAAGCAGGGATCCTTCATGTCCAGAAAATCGTGTTGGGTTATCAAGTCCAGTGCTCTACGCAGAGAGAGCCCTCCAGAGGAAAGGATCTGTTCTTCCACTTCCCTCCTTGGGGCCACAACATGTCTGAGCTTCCCCTGCTGAGGAGGACATTCAGCAGGGAGCAGCAGCTGTACCCATAAGCAGGTAGTCACCAGGAGCTGTGGAAATCCAGTGAGCTACTCTGCATCTACATCCCTTATTACTGCATGAAACTTCTGAGGAAGCCAAACTGAGCAGTGCAGCAGGGTTTTGTTATTCTTCCCAAAATACAAGTTACAAAGCACATAAAAACCCAGCAATGGGGTATCAAGGAATAAATTCCCAAAGAGAGCAAGACAGTAGAACAACCACTGTCCTCACTGCTGTATTCTCCACATGCACTCATATTTGCATGCATGTAAATATGGGTGACAGCCACCCACTGCCTCAGCCATGAAACACAAAGATTATCAGGACATGCAGTGCTGGCCAGCTCATGGCAACATGTAAGCTTATGTTTTGTGACTGCTTGTTCACAGGGACATTCTGTGGTTGACCACCTCCGAAATACTCAAAATTGGTCTGTTCTACTAAATTTGGTGAAGTAACATCATATATGTGTTTCCTGCATTATCACAAATGAAAGATTCTGACATCTCTTCAGTATTCAGAACAGATTAATTTTTAACCAGTGAAAATTTTGAAAATCATTTTCTACTGCCAGCAGAGAATGTGCAGACAGTCTCTCACCATGAGACTGTCCACTCTCCGTGGAAAATACACAGGGTTGAACCTGGGACTTGAAGCAAATATTGTCTTCTATTTCTTTTGGTCCAAGTGAATTCAAAGCAGTTTGAGACATGTAAAACTTTGCTTTCTTAAAAATCAAACAGTGAAACAACACCTCTTTTCAAACCATCACAGCTTCCTGCAGTTTCAACAGAACTGCTGGAAGACTATTCTGTCAACTTGAGGAATTAGGAATCAATTCTGAACACAGAACTTCACATCTTCAGTACGGCTGTACAACTTGTTGCCTGTGTGTGAAAAGCCTGAAAGATGAGCAGCAAAACCATGGGTGGAAGTGGTTACCCAAGGAACACTTAGACATCAACACAGAAGGTGCACACAGACTCATTAGCCACAAAGCACAGACAAGCCAGCAGATGAAACTAAAAAAATCACTCTCCTAGCATAAGCTGAGCGCAGCTTCAAGGTCTTACCCCTGCTAGGCATCAACAGGCGCTTCTTCATGTTGCCTGATAGAGCACAAGTGAACAGAAAAGAGAAAAACATCACATCAGCAACCTGAACAGCAGCAGTTTTAAAAGTTCTTAATCTTAAAACACAGTCAGATAGCAAATGTTTGTAATTATATTTCAGATAAGCTATATATAAAGTTAAAATTAAAGGTAAAAAATGAGAAAGACTGTCTGGATCTCCCTCCCTGCTGGAGTCACCATTACACCAACTGTTCCTTTCTCCTGTTAAGGAGAGCTACCCTCTGCTCTCTCTCCTGTTAGGACCATTTCAACAGACCCTTTTCTCCTCATCTGAGATAGAGACTGCACTTTCTCTTCCCTGACACTCTTGAGCAAGAGCAATTCTTCAGAACAGACACCTGGAGTCCACACCAGGAACATCCTGCTTCTATCTCCCACTTCAAACACCTTTCCCTTGCCTCTTCTTCTTGAGGAGGTGAAGCCCAAACACAGAGGTGGTCAGTAATAGGGCCAACAAGGGAAACATCACTCAAGAAGTCGATCAGGGTATTCATCACACTACTAATTTAAAAACTGAAGGGAAGTTTCTCCTTCACTATCCCATTTGTGAGGTTGGCCAAGCCAGGCAGAGCTCCACCAGCACAGTGACTTTATGCATGCACCTCCCAGGCAGTACACATCATGTGCCTCACCCAAAAGGAGAAATGGGACAGATGGCTTTTACAAAAGTTTAAAATAACCTCCCTCAAGAATAAGAAACTCTGAATTTATATAAAGGACTATGAGCTTACATAATCTCCTTTTATACCAAAAGGACAGAAGAAAAAGCCTACAGACACAACATAAACTTTGTGGGAAAATATTTACCATCCATTCCATTGTGTTGTTCATAACTTCTTTTTCCCAGGATAGTTGGGGACCCATTATTAATGACAGGTGTGAACTTAGCAGGAGTCAGATTGTTGAGAGAACTGGACAAGCTCTTTGCAGGATCTGGTTTTGGAGGACACGGATGAGACTCTGGTGGAAAACAGCAAAGTAGATTTTTTTCTATTAGCAAAGGTACTGGAATTACAAACCTGAAAACAACCTGCAAACTTCCAAGGTGACCACGTACACCTCCTCTTATATACAAACTATCTCAGTCAATAGTTTTGACTAGAGATTGTTACTGATATAAAGATGTTAAAATCATTATCATATATTTAGCCTAAAATAAGATTTGATAGCAAAAGCAATTTGTATCTATTTCTGTAACTATTCTGCAACAATTTGGGGTGATTTTTGGGGTGTTGTATCTTTCATATGTATATAAATAATAACAATAAATAATAATAAATAAATAACATGTATATAAAACCAACTTTGGCCATGTTGGTCACGCAACATCCCTAAACTCTGGGGAAATTAGAACTTTGCCAGTTTGCCAGAAATGTTTATAAAAAATGTAATTTCTCCAACAGCAAAAAAAGTGAAGATTCACAGACCCACTATAAGGAACACAACAGCTGAATTCAAACTTTGGGCCAAGGCAGAGATCAAGCCCACACTCTTCAACAGAAAAGACTGAGAAAGTTACAAGAAATAGCAAATGGGAACTTCAACTGAGTCTCTCTCACAGGCCCAACAGCAGAATAACACAAATTCAACCCCACTAACAGCACCAAAAAAACCTTCTTGCCAGTCCATCAGCTTCCCTCCATTTCCATCACTCTTTTCTCCCAGCTCAGCAATCCAGTGGAGACCTGACACAGCGCAAGGAAAACCCAAAATCTACTGCTAATTTCTGTGCAATTACTAAAATAAGGATTTTTTTCCAACAGCAAACTTCTCCCTTCATTTGCTGTCTTTTGTTGCACTGTTTCCAAAGGTTTCTCAACCCTATAAGTACATAAGTACAACATCCAACAGAGAAGCAATAAATATTTAATACACCCTCAGCCTTACAATATTTAATCAACAAAAATGCTCAGAGAAACCTAAAATCAACTCCAGTGCTGCTTAACTAAATAAAAAAGCAGTCAACTTCCTTGCTAAGCTGGCTGCCTTCAAAATGCCCCTGTCCAAGACTTCCCTGAAGACAGACTCACATTTGGCTGCCAGAACAACCTGAGGGATGTCTGAAGGGCAACTGGGAGCACCGGGGAAAAGGATTTGGCATTTGTCTGGAGTCAGCACTGGCATGTCACACAGCATCACTCTGGATGCTTCCAGCACCTCAAACTTACATCAAAGTTCTGCATGGAGCTACTCAGTCCTGCCCCACAGATCAGCTCATGAGGCAGAAGCCCTCAAAAAAATTGTAATTAAAAAACTAATAAAAACCTCACCAAAACCCAAAAGGAAAGTGAAAAATAGAAGTATAATCCTCTTGTCTAGATTCAGCACAGAGCAGCCATCAACTGATTCACAAGCTGTGGGACACAGTGCTGTCCTAAACCCAAGAGGCTTCTTGGAAGACCCAAGTGTACAAACTACCCCAGACAGCCCAAAACCAGAAGAAGTGAATAATCAAATGTTGCCAAAACATGATGTTAGTGCCTCCACTAGCAGATGGTAACTTGTCCCCATATACATCTACATCAGAAGCCACAGCAAACACAACCCTACCTTCACTTGAAAAAGTTTCTAATACTTTATGACCCCAAAGTGAATTGCAGAGACACTGTGTCTGTCAATGAAGTAGGAAAAGTAAAAAGGACAAGTTATCAAGATGGGTTTCCTGTTTTATTTTGTTTGTGGGGTGGGGTTTTTTGCGCCTTGTTTTTTGCTTGTTTTTAATCCAGAATGAGCATTTAAATCCAGACCCAAGTGGAAAGGCCAAATGGTCAGCAGAGTAGCTAGGAGGGTGTTTCCTGTGTTTGGAGGGTTTTGCACGTGATGGTTTGGTTTGTTTAATACCTAAATACCGGAGTACTGCTTCTAAAGGCTTTCGAACCACTTGCTTTAATAGCAATGGGTTTTCTGATGCCTCAGGTAAACGTGCTGTGCCTGTAAAACACAGAAAAATAATTAGAGGGTGAAGACATTCAGCTATTATAGCAAAACCAAGTGAGTAACTCCAGTGTCCTGAAAGAACTTGGCCATTAAAAGCAATTTTACAGGTGGCAAGCAGATCCTGGCAACAGGACACAAACACAGAGAATGCTCCATGTCACAGCAAATACAAATGTTTTAAAACAAACAACTCATGAACTTTCACAGTTGTTTTGCCCAGCCTACCATCAGTTAGAAGGCTCTGCAAATACAGCTAGAATTTGGTGAAAGCACTAGCTACGTGCAGGAGAACATCTCAGCAAGCTGCAACTCCAGGCTTTACAGGATAGGAGTCTGAAGGGACTCCTTGGCAGCAAGGAGGTGCAGCTGCAGCACACTCACATTCTGCTTTGATTGCTGCACTGTTGCAACTGCAATTCAAACCTTTACAGGACGGGAGTCTAAAGGGGCTCCTTGGCAAGGAGGTGCAGCTGCAGCACACTCACATTCTGCTTTGATTGCTGCACTGTTGATAGGCAGGTAGGGGTGTCTTGCAGCGTGCCAGGGGCGCAGGATATCTCGACACAAACGTCTGGCAATTCTGGTCAGTTTTGTTGTGTGCAGATAGAAAGCTTGTCGTGTCTTCATAGCAAACTTGGGACTCCCACTGTTTCGTACTGGCACACCATGAGGACTCTGAAGGGAAAGGAAAATAAAAATGGTTTCTGAAGAAGTAATTACAAGAAAGTATGGTTCTAAAGAAGAGAAAGTGTTACATAAAATCACTTTCAAACACTGATTCTCATGCATAAGAACAGAAATAGTACTACAGATGAAAATATTTTTAGCCCAGCTATTGCCCATTTCCCAAGTCTTACCCCAAAAATCTCAAAGGATAAAATGAAGGTAAACCTTGTCACTTGGCAGGGAAGCATTTATTTCAATGCTGTGTCAAGTTTCAAGGTAGGGATCCAAAAGCCAGATGTGAAGTTACCTGGTGCTATCACATGATTTAAGAGCTTACAGATTCAACAGAAAGACTCTCCAGTTTTGGGTGCCTAGGGCTGCTCTGGAGGTACAATGCAAATTCCTTATAAAAAGCATTTGTCAAAAGGACAGGAAAATCAGGAAGAGCTGCATGACAAAAATATACACCACAAACTCACTTTCCAAAGCAAATGTTTGGCATGCAGGAATGGTTTTGGCTCAAAGCTGCAAGAATTTGTTTTAATTCTTACTCTTAACTCAGCAAATGTACTCACAGATGTCAAGTACTCATTGCATATCATAAAGAATACTACTGGAAGACATTTATCAGCTACTGAGAACCAAAGCAGTTACCATCTTTATGAAAAGCAACTAAGTCAACCAATGGAATAATGCAAGTAGTATCTTGTTACCTCAGACCCACCCATAGCTGGAAAACAGGAAGAAATTTCAGTTTGGGGAGAACAAAGCTTTCCCTTCTCTGACTATTTATGTACTTTTAATTCACAAACATGAGGTATAAAGCAGTTATCTCAGCAATTAGAAGGCTTCAGAGGGCAAAGAGAAGCCTGGAAAGAATAAAGGTTAAACAAAAGAAATGGAAGGGAATGACAGCAAAGAACAGGAGAGAGGAAAGAAATTATCCTGAGAGAAAAGTTCAGTGTGTGCTATCCTTCTGTCCATGTGATACAGTTACCTTTTCCAGTCAGCTTAATCTCTAATGCTCCCAGATTAAATTTACACCAAATTCAGAAAAAAATCTGAGAATTTTGGTTTTTGAATAAGAGAGGAAAAATAACAGAAACTGCTCATACAATGCTTACTCAAACCTATCCAAAAAAAGAAGGATTATTAAAAAAATAGGATTAGGTAGAAAAACAAGATAAAGGATCTCTAAAAGCCACTAGCTATTTTAGGTATATCTAATTCTGAATATGCCTTGGGAGAGTAAATAGGTTTCAGGAAATAATTCATTCTTCTGGAGAGAAAAAACCAGTGCTGCTCCCCCTACAGCAAAAATCATGGAAACCAAATACCAGAAGCACTGGATGGCATTTCAGTTTCTCCCATCTCCACTATGTCATTTCATGCATTTGAAGGCTGGTTTGCTAAACAAATGATGGGTTTTTTTTCCTCAGGGCAGTACTTGGCAACAAATTACTTCTAGCCCAGGTTAATGTGCCAACTTCTGCTTGCCATGAAATACCAAACCCAAGGACGACAATGAAGGCTGGAGGCATTCTTTTGGTGGTTAAATATTTAAGAACAGTGAGCAGGCAGTTAGGTAGCATGACACTCAGCTGGCCAGGCAGTCTGCCTGCTGGATACCCACCAAATTATTGCGGTTTGGTCCGGGCCTCTCCCCATCTAACCGTGTTGGCATTTTCAAGCCACCGTATTTCTTCCAGTAGGTCCAACAGGATGCACAGAGGCGACACTGCATGTTAGGGGGACCCCAAGAATACCACTGGTAAGACTGGGTGGCTAGAGATAACAAAGGTGGAAATTATATATATCCTTACACAGGATCACTTTTCAGATCTTATTCTCTTTAGAAGCAGCACAAAAGAAAACATCCCCCCCCAAGCACACAGAGCAAAGCTCAAACAGACCTTAAAAACTAATGATGGCTTCACTGTCATCACCACTGTTAAACATACTTGTGATTTCAGCAGAATTTATTATATTAATTAATCTACATCCCTTTCAAAATGTTAACAGAAAGAAACAATGATTAGGATGGAAAGATTTCCTGCCAATGGAACCAAAGTTTCTTTTTTTGCATGAGAATTTCTGCAGAACATGGAAAACAGCAAAGATTGTCTTCAGGAACCTCCCATATATCAACTTTACAACTGAAAAATGTACAGTCTGTGACTTGACTTCTCAGAGTCCTACATTCCAGCCTCTCTAAAGGCTCCCCATAAAGGAGCACAATCATTAGAAGTCAGTATATATTAATGTATCAGGCAGCAGATCAAATACTGTGGTGTCACATATTTTGAAATCTTATAAAAAATGATGAAAAAAATTGTCAAGTTCACACATTGGTGATTTAAATATTCACTTGATGGTTACCTGCAATTAAGTAGAACATTTACTAACTCCCCATTCAGTACTTCATAATTCTATTTACAAACGTAACACCAGTAGTTCAAATACAAAACAAACACTAAACAAAAACAACTAAAAAAAACTTTGTTTAAATGATGCTACATCCAGTTCTGCCCCCACCCCCAGCACAAGACAGGAGCTTTTACTGAACATTTCCATCTCAGCTGCCTTCTGGCACTTACTGTAACAGCTCTCACAGGCCCGTCCTGCTCCCGCGTTCTGTGCCTGGACTCCAGTACCATTGACCACTCCTGGTTTGACATTATTTACATTGATCTGGTTGGGGTTTGGCTTGTTACTGAAGACACAAAGCAAGAAGAATGACAAGTGTTAATGGAGGCATGCCAGTTTTTATTTGGCTTTTGAAGATGTGGCCCAAAACGTCTGAAGACTCAAATTACGTTCAGCACATGTCTTCCAGAACCAGCTGTAATTACCAACAATCTGACTTCTATGAACACACTGTCTCCAATAATATTTTAAAAATATTGATCATGAAAACAATTATAATGATAATTGGATGCCACTTATAAGACTTCAAAACCTCTTAAAAGACATTATCATTATTCATTATCCCAGACATGTAAGTCTAGGTAAAAACAGATCTCACAAGTCTTCAACAAAAGAGATATTTTATTTAAATCTCTAAAAAGAAGGCTGGGGGCTAAAGCAGGAGCAGTAGGCAGAGAGAGGGCAACAACTGCTTTATTCAGGGAAATATAACATGGATATAGGCTGCAGTCACAAGTATTTCCATGTTGTCTCACTGCAAGGGTTTGCATCATGTGGCCACAATTCCCACAAGTACACCCAACATGCAACAATAGCTGGGTCACCTCAGCTCATCCCTGCACCCTCTGCAAAGATGGTTCAGGAAAAGCAAAGAGCTAAAACAAAGCTGAGAATGGAAGGCCAACAAAACCTTGGCGTGGAAAGCAGTATGGAACAGCACAAAATCTCTGCAGAGGAAGAAGTGTCTGAGGGGAAAAACGAGGCCTTCAAAAAGTCTCAGGCATGGGAGGGAAGGAGGAGGACAGAGCATTGCTGCTGCAGGGACAGGACTTGTGGGGAATGGAGGAAGGTGGAAGAAGTCATACACCAAGTTTGACACTAGAGCACACGAGGAGTTCATCAAACATGCAAGGACTCTGGGTTCTGTTAGGAGTTCACACTGGAGAACCAACAAAGAGCAGGCAGGCTTTGGAGCCAACTGCTGAACAGAAGCCTGAACTGCAATGCTGGTTACACTCCTATTGTATACTCTTATCTGAGGACTGAAGAAAGTGGGCATATTGCTTTTATTTCCAACTAATAAACCCAGGATTTGGAAGCAGAAATATCTTAAAATGGCTTTCTGCAACCCCCTCTTCTCACACATCTGTTGCACACTAACACAGGAGTCACAGTTATTTCAGAATACTTACTGTGTTTCATCTGGGCTAGTGCTACAAAAACAGCATTGTGGAAACAGAGCCAAATTAATTTCTTTCTAATGGGGCACCAGCATCAGGTTTCATGTTTTTAGCAATGACCCCTGAAAGCAAAGGAGTTCCAAGTGACATAATTCCCAAGACAACTGGAAAGCTGATGCTGCCCTGGAAGCCAGGAAACATCCTTCTTATCTGCAAACGTCCAATCAAATCCTGAGACAGAGAGCTCAGTAAAGCTCCATTTTGACAGAGACAAAAGAGGTTCTGCTGTGAATGAACTACAGGAACCACACACAGATTGCATAAGGAGGCAAGAGTGTGTTTGTCCAGTCCAGGAAAAACTCCTGATAGCATTCTCACTGTAAAATTCAGAGACTTTCTGCAGCAGAGAAAACTCAGGAGGCCAAGTGGGCCAGGAACACTCTAAGTAGTTTGTTCCTATAGTGCACCGAGCACATTTAAATTAATTCACAAGCCTGAATACGTTTTCATCCCCTTCTGCTCATAAATTTGCCCAGCTCCTACAAAGATTGAAGAGTTTCAGGATGCTTATCAGAAAGGCACCAAGTTCTGACCCCACAGATGGCAGGAGATCTGCAGGCAGTCTGACAAAGGGGCAGCTGAAAGAGAGAACATTCACGCTCCTCTGCTCCAGGACATCACTATAGTAACCTGCTGCAAAAGAACTCCTGCCAATGATTCACCAGCAAACTCCATGTGCAAACATTGCCCCAGTGCTGCAAAACAAACAGCCCTCACAGATGCACACTGCTACAAGCAGTGCTGCTCCACAGAGAAAGACTGAAGTGAAGAAAGCTAAGGCCTTATGCTTCAACATCAGGCCTGTTGCTTCGCTTCTTTACCTTGGACTTATGCTCAAAAAATATAGCAAAATAGTCTGAAATCCATCAGTAAAGGCCAAGAAAGCACATTCAAAGAACTGGGATGAGAAACTAGGATGACAGTCTGACTCCATTATCCTCTCTAAAACCATTATCAAGCTTATATTTAATCACGAGTGGAAAGCAGGCACTGGTGAAAGTTGATCACCAAACCATGCTGATCAGAAGGACTAACACACTGTAGTTGTGGTAAACTCCAGGATTCTGCAGCACTGCAATTAATGAAGCTGCAGCAAGCACCAGAGTGTGTCCTGCCCCAAAGCTATGGTCAAGTTTCTCAGTGGCAGTAACAATAAAATTCAGGCAGATGATGTTTTCATCATATGAGAAGCAAAAAGCTCTTAATTGTTCATGATATGTTCATTAAACCTGTTTGATATCACCAAAGCCTGCCATAGCTATTAACAAGAGAATCAGATGTGTAACTGGATGAATCATTAAGCAATTAATGAAGCTGAAGCTAAAGATGCAAATAAGGTAGTGAGAATACTGATGGTGTGGCAAACAGTCATTTCCAGTTCTTCTATCAGGAATGGGGGTTCAAATCTCTTGAAGGGGTTTCAGTTGTGAAGGAGCAGTCAGTTATGTCAGAACAGGGCCATGAAGTACAGATTTCTGGGCTGTACTCTTCATGAAGGTCTCAAGGGAAGAGATGAAGGCAATAAAGCACATGCAGAGAAAAGCCTGTCAACAAAAACTGAAACCCTTGGACAAAAAAAACCCAACCTGAAGATAATCCTGATGGCCACAGAAGACTGAGTTCCCTTCAGCAGAAGAGTAGACAGCATCTGACCCACAGCACGGTGATAAAATTTTTGTTGATAGAAATAATTATAAACTTAATACCATCCAGTGAATGTTTTCTGTTATTGAAGAACCCATGTGTGCTGGATGCAACAGAACAATTAAGAAATAAAAACAATTGAAAATCCTTTGTAAGGCACATTGGTGCCATTTACCTCTAGGCATCTAATGGAAGTGTCTGGATCCAGGCATCAGGAGGTGAGCTTTCCTGTAAATACCCACTTCTAAGAACAGGCTTAATGACACCATTAAACAATGCTTTCTGAATAGGAGCAGCTTTCTCCAACAAAATGTTGGAGATTGCTATTTTAACTAGCACAGCTACAGAGGAAAGAGCAGCATTACACCTTTCAAGTTTTCCATGTTGCCATGGACCTCTGCACAATGGAACGGGGAAGAAAAACAGTTTTTCTTGCTCCTCAAGCAGAGGACAATCAAGAAGCAGACAAAGGAATTATCTTCAGCTTGTTGCCCCTTGTAGTGATCCAAAGCTTTGACCTATTCCTCCAGTTTCCCTGCTGGATTCACAAAAAGAGAACAGTGTTTCCCTGCTTCACAGCCTTTGTGAGGCTGAGTTTGCAGCTTTTGTCAAAGTGCTTTGAGATTCTCACATAAAATACTGTAAATAGAATGTATTCATTAACACATACAGATATAGAGTTAAAAGTTACATTTTTCACCAGTACATTTTGGAGACTGGAAATTGTATGGAGCAGTTCATTCTTCCCTTTCTGTTCTCAGCCCTTCTGGTACCACTTAGATCAAAGTAAATGAGAGAAAAGCCACACAAAACTGGATGTGTCAGCCTTCACAACTGCAGATGTCCTAATCCCAAAAAGCACAAACTAAACAACCAGATCTTCATCAAAAAGAAGATGGTACATATGATGCCTGGAAGATCAGTAAAACCAGAGTACAACTTCCACAACAACCTGAAGACTATGTTTGGGTACACACTAGAAGGAGAAAGAGTCTGAGACTACACCTGCAGGAAGGTTTTCCAAGCACTGCACTCACTTTGGAGGATGGCAGGAATGTGAGAATGTGGAATCTCTTTGTGCATTCAGACTTCTGTTGCTGCTTCAACACCACTCCCACTGACAGACAGTGCTACAGAAAACAACTGAAACATTTGTTTTTCAGTATTTCCTGAGTTTAACTGATTTTATACTTTTTTCCTTTCACCAGGAAAACACATTAGTGCTTCTCAGCCAAAGGGCTTCATTGCAAAGCCATATTTATAGACATTAGGTTCTGTCCAGTCAACTACAAGTGTCTGCCCCAAAACCAGGTTTATTCTTAGAAGAGGTACAGAAATGTTTGTTCAGTCTGGGTCAGAAGTGTTTTTCTAAGACACTGGTGTAGGATGTGATAACCTCACATCATTTACCTGTATGACCCTCCATGCTTCAGTTACCTGTATTAATCAATTTGGGGCACAGATTCAATTTAAAAAGTATCAACTCTAAAGCTTTCCTTAGAGCTGTTATTTTTCACTGTGTAACATGTATGCAACATTTGAAGACAGCTTCTATTCTTTTTCTTATTATCTTCCTTCTCTCTGCTAGCTTTTCCTATTTACCATCAGAGAAACAAACAAGAGCCCTATCAATGGAAGACAGCCAGAGAAAAAACAAAGATAAAATTGCTTGAGCCTGATATCCTCCAGGGTCTCTCACTGCCAACAATTTTACACCAGTTACTGATAAAATGGGTTTCAGTCAATCAGCTGATAGGCTTCTGCATAGGTCCTGTGACAGCCTACATCAAGTAATTTATTTTTGAGGTGACAAGTGGATCATTATGGCTCAAGCCTAGAAACAGGAACGGGCTTAGTAACGTGATAAGGACAAATCAATAACATTGATATTTAGATCCCTACACCTAAGCCAAGAATACAATCTTCTAGGTCACAAGATAATGTAGATGCCATACAGTCCCTATATGCCAGACCTTGTACTCAAGCTTGTGTAGAAGTAATCCAAAAAGCTTAGAAATATTTAACTGATGCCACCTTTAGAGGTATTAATAGCAAGGAAACAGCAGAAGCATTCACGTGGGATTAAATAAGTCATGTAATTGCTACATTTCCTGATACACATGAAAGGATATTGAAGGAGGAGGAAAATGTATCCCCCATTTTATCAATTAAATAACATGCAAGTTAAGGTACAACACTCATAAAATGAGCCGTGACTGGAAATCAAAGCCAGAGACAAGAAGAGCAGGCACGTGGGCAGAGCCTTTTCCTGAAGCAGGGAGGCAAGTTGCTGATTTGATTATGTGTTCTCTAGGTAGGAACAAGAATTACCTTGCTGAGGGATAGGATGCCACTCCAAGCAGCCATTATCAAATGAGCACCACAACCTTCCAAACACAAAGCCCTCCCTCCACACATTAGAATCCAAGAGAACAGCAGGACTGCCAGGCTCTCTTGTCTGCAATATCCTTTTGCATCTGCAGTCTGAATTATCCTGCCTTTTGCTTTATGAGCTTATCACATTGTGAATTCATGTTTAATTTGATGTCCAGTGTCCCCCTGCAGAGTAACAGTGTCCACAAAAAGCAATATTGTTGAGAAATTGCGTGACAAGAAATCCATTTGGCTTCACTCTGAACATCACAGCTCATTTTTAGTAAATTCACCTGAGAGGTATTGACATATAATCATGGATCCTCTATTTTCAGAAGAAATGAGGGGTTGTCTTGCAAGCTAAATATATAAAAATTAGTTTTATCTAAAGTAACAGAGCAGATGGTAGAAGTTCATAAATATTTAAAAGGAGACAGCATAAAAGAGCAAAGGAGTTATTGGGGATAATACACAGGGGAACATATCTGGGAGTGAAAGTTGAAAAGTGAAAGGAAAGGATAGACTAGAAGTTCTGCATTATAACATCTATTAAGTAGGCTATGCAGAGGAAATGCAGTAGAAAATAAATTTTATTAATAATTTTGTTTTAAAATATATATACAACTAAAAATAATTATACATTATTTTTAATATATAATGATATATAGGAAGCAAACATGCATTGGTGATCCACTGCTGAGAAAGATTATTGAGCAGTTAATTAGCTACCCTTTCGTTCACAGCCACACTGACCTGTCAGCAAGTCCCCAACTCCCAGCCCATACAAAAATACAAATTAGAAGATAAGTAACAGTCACTTCAGGATGGGAACATTACAGAGGATGCAGGAAATGAGCAACATGACAGCACAACATCCTAACCAGGAAACAGTAATATTGGTAGGACATGGAAAGTCCCTCTACAATGAGATAGAAAACAAAACAAGAGGTACTTACTAATTGGGTATATACACTTGTTTTAGCTTGCTTTCTGCTTCTGCTGCTTTCAATCGTTTCTTTGAATAGAAAAAAAGATAGCAGTTAAAATAAAAAGAAAATAAGAGCCATCTTACCTGAGTCAAGCAGTAAACCTATAAGGACTTCAGCAGGTATTTACTGAGCAGCTATCACTAAATCCCCTTCCAACAAGACAATATCCACTGAAGAAAACTGTAGGCATCACATGACTATGTAGCTTTCCAAAAAAGTCAGGAGATGCCAAGCTACTATAAATGAGGACACACTTTTCATTCCCATTCACTTCAATTCAAATTCCTTTTTTTGCAAGTTTTTATTTCCCCTGCAGAAGAAAATCTGCCATGTCACGGTCAATTCTCCATGACAACATCCACCAACTGGACAATAAGAGATAGAGCAATGCAACCTCCCCATCACAGATCCTCAACAGCTGCAGCAATTCCAAATTTCAAGTAAGACTTTTGTGTTGATACCTTTAAAACTTCTGAAGGTTTTTTTTCTTTAGACATTAAGAATACAAATAACTCCTCTTATAATCAAACCTTCACTATTTAAACAGTAAGAGAGACACTCAGAGATTCAAGTTTTCTCTTTATTACAATTGCAAAATAAATTTAGGGTGAACCTCTGGAGGTCTTTAGACAACCTCTGCTCAAAGCTGGCACCAGCTGTCTGCATAAAGCTGTGACAATGTTTTCCAGACAAACCAGCAGCATGGGGGTATTCCAGACAAACAGGTTAGCTTAACATTTTCTATGCAGCAGCCCCAAGGCACAGTCTAGGAAAATAATTGTAAAGCTGATGTCAGTATCTTCATAGAAGCAGGAAGCACCAGAAAACATAGTAAAATTGAAGAGTGTGTCACTGAGGAGCTGGACAAACATAAAAATTGTTTTTACAGACACACTACAGACACACACAGAAACAAAGTAAATGCTTCCTGTAAGCATAAAGCTTTTATCAGGACAGTTTTAAACACTAATTTTCCATATGATACTCTGACAGTTCCTCACCAAAGCTCTCTGGACTCCTAAAGAATACCCTTCTTCCTACAAATAACAGTCAACCTACCTCAAAAAACCAAAGAATGAAGTTGTCAGACGAGAGCAAGGAATGAGAAAACAGAACCTCTGAAAGATATCCTGATGGCTACAAACTGCACTCCTGGCTGACTCCTTTCTGCTGGCATGGGCCACTTTCCCAGATTGCTCCTCTTAAACTTCACCTAGGACAAGAACTGCTGCCTGAAAACTGGCCTCATCAGAACCCAAACCAAGACCTGGTGGAGACAATCCTTATCAGCCCTACAGACGTGCAGCAATCAGTAACACATCTTGCTGGCCATCAGACATGGAACTGAAGAGGTTCTCCTGAATATGATCTGCATGTTCAAACTGGACATTTTCAAGCCACCCTGAACATCTTGATGCAAGAAACAAAAGCACCCAAAAGAGGCCCCCAAGAAGTGGTGTCACAATGGTTCTCCAAAAAGCATCAGAAATCCTCCTCTACCTTCCAGAGAGACACAAAAGAATCATCCTTTAACAAAATGGATGCTCAGGTGCCCTTCAGCTCAGGAACTGGAGCCTGTTCCACAAACAGCCTCAGCTGGTAAAGAGGACTTCATACTTCAGGCACAGACTGCCATGGGCACTTACATCAGCAGATTAACAACTCCAGAGCTCACAGTCCCTCAGGAAATACACGGAAATCCAACACTGACCAACAGCTTCAAATGCTGCTTGATGACCAGCACCAGAATCCAATTTCCTCGAGACAGGAAATTCAGGGAACTTACACTGGTAGAAAACTGTAGTGCTTTTTGAGCTTCTAGATTATGAGAGGAAAAAGCTGCAGTTTCCTTGACACCATCTCCCAAGGGGACTATCTGGCATCGTTATGTTATGACAGTTTTGGAAATGTATGAATGCAAGAGCTTCATCCAAGCACAAAGCATTATCAGCAACTGCAATATTCTCCAGTGCACAACATAAAGCCATTTAGGCTAATTTAGGGTATTAAGCAGTATTTCAGTAAACAGTTGATGAATGTTAACCTCACTCCACAGATTTCCTTTGTGACTGGTGACCATGGAGCATGACCATGGGTTAACAAGTGCCATAAGTCACTGGGACCTCACAACTCCCTCCTCTCCTACAGCTGCCTGGGGAGCAGCACAGCACAAACAAAGGGCACACACCCCTAAGTACAAACAGCATACCAGGAAAACCCAGGGTTTCCAGAAAGTACCACAATGTGCTGGGGAAGAAGAGACTCTGCACTAAGTACCTGTAGCTGTGGGCAATAGATAGATCAGATAATGATGAGTTTCCTATTTCCTGACAGTGACTGATCCCAGAAGGTACAAAAGAAAGGTGCCTGAGATGTAGTTGTGCACAGTTTCAAAATATTCCCTTCCCTGAGAGAGTGCTTTGCTAGGTCCTTTGCCAGTTATTAATTGATCTGTGCCTGAAGCATATTTATGCTATAAATTCTTAATGCTGTCTGATGTAGTTATGAATGTCCTCACCCCCAAGAAAAACCCAGAACATTTGTAACTTTTTCTAGCAGTTTGGCCTAAAAAAGAAAAAAAAAATTCTGAATTATTTATATACACAGATCTTAAGTATATCCTCTTATTTACCTCATCATAGTTTCCCCATCTATAAAAGGAAAATATTACCAACTTGTCTATCCCACAGGGACCAAGGGATTAAAGTACTAAGCACTGTACATTCAAGTTGGTGCAAACATCTGTCCTTTATATATCCTCTCCCAGATTTGACATCCTATCCACTGAGATTGAAAGAGTTTTACAATAGGTGACATATCAGTGCAATTGTTTGTGGTCATTTCCTAAAGAGAATGTTTATGAAGAGAAAATATCAGAAGTAGTCCAGGAACACTGTGGGTACTTCAACATACACAACACAAGAGCTGGGTTGGTGGGCAGCATGGGGATGCCTCAGACATCCTCAAATATTAAGCCTTTATTAGTTTATGACAGGAAAGACACATTACACCTTCTGGGTTCAGAGGAGAACTTCCATGCTGTTTATTTTTTCAAACCTCTGAGCATACAAGTGCTGAACATACAACAGAGGTCAGGGAGGTGGGACAGAAGAGGGAATTCATCTGTGGTGCATTTGGGAGAAATGCTCCCAGCTGCTTGTGCTCCAGCTACACATCTCAGAATGGATGGGTTGTACCTATGGTCTCTGACAGTTTTGGCAACGAAGTGCCTGAGCTCCATATTACCATAGGTTTAACAGGAGGTGTTTGGGGATAAAACATCCCATAAATGTGGAAAAGCTTTCACTGATGTTATTTCCACACTTCAGCACACAGGACTTTATGAAGGCTGGTACATTAAGGCATCACTCACAGCTCTGGGCTAGGTACAAAGCAGGTTTGCAACCCTTCAGAAACATGTTTTCTATCTGCATCAAGACTGACCCAGAGATCCCAACATCATGGAGTCAAATCTAAGGCCATTTCCATGTTCCCCAGTGTGTTCTCACCATGTAGACCTCAAAACCAACTTTCTCTGTCTATTCCTCATATACTTCTCTAATGCCACTTTCACATAAAAAATAGAACAGTAGAAATTGATAGCATTTGATCTTCCCCTTGAAGTTACCTGCTCCTCAGAAACAAATAGGGAAAAAGTGAATTAAAGCCTTTAACTCTCAGAAAGAACGTGACTAATTCAAACAGTCCTCTGCCACTGCTATGTCCCAGGCTCGTCTCAACCTATGGAAAGTTTAATGTTTTGAAGTTTCCAGGACTTCCCCTAATGATAAGCACAACAGTAAAAGCATTTAGTCTTAAAAAAAAAAAAAAAAAAAAAAAAATCACCCTGGAATTCACAAATATGTAACACTCAACCTCTAACCGAATAAAAATGCAGGCATAGCCAAACACCACATCAACCCTCAGAGCTCCCAAATCACTGGGAGAAGGCAACAAACAGCTATCAAAGCCATTTCAAGCCTTCCTTAATCAGAAGCAGACACTCTTGTGTAGTGACACAGGCAATCTGTCCCAGGAAAAGAACATGTTCTTTTCAGGATACGGAATTTGGATGACCCTCACTTTGTTCATGACAGCTCTGAAAGGCTGCCACTGACAGGACAGCTCTTGGGATCACTGTGGACAGGCACTCAGGACCTGCACTAAACCACAATTCTGTGTTGACATCCCAGTAGAATTAGCCCCTCTAGCAGATATGTTCTAGGAGGGTCAGTCCTTCAAGACGACTGAACCCCTACTGATGCTGGTAATCTTCAAAAGCATGGTAGAGCTAAAGCCAAACAAAAATTACTGGATAAAAGATCCAAGTGCATGTTCCAGAAGAAGCCAATTTGCGCCCATCTCCATCTCAGTGTCCTACTCACAAGTCAAGGGAGTGGTGCACCGAGCCTCAGGCACACCAAACACGAGCACAAGTTATTGCTCAGCTCTCAGAACGGGCCTTCTGTCAAAGGCAACTCAAAATGCCCCTTCCTCAATGGGAAGGAACAGAGATTGTGATTCAGTATTATGGCAGTGTTTTCTCATGCCAAGAAACACCAAGGGAAACACAGAAATCCAAAAGGATGTAAACAGTTCCCAACTAACTCTTGCTTCTTCATCCAAGTAGACAATTGGCTGGTGACACAAATCTTCACTGTTATGTTTTGTAACTCACAGAAATAGACTATTTAAATGCACTTGAGATGTTCATTCAGCCAAAGATCTTACAAGAATAAGCAAGTTATTAATACTTTTATTAAACCCTGTAACATACAGACTTGGAATATAATTTAATCGTTCTTGGAAAGAGGGAAATGGAAGTGCAAAAACTTGAGGTACACACTTTGCATATTCTTACTTGGGATACTTTCAAGATCTTATGTAAAAAAAAATGCTGTCAGCCTTAGAACCATTTTGTGGTATTAGACCAAGGGAAGAGTCTGCAGAGAACAAACACTATGAAGAAACAGATGGAAAAAATGGCAACAGATGCACTTTGTCAAAGACACTGCACTCATCAAGTAAAACATAAATGTAATACACCATTATTTGAACTACTACTTCCTATGCTTTCTCTCTGTGGTTACATACAGATAGCTCTCTCAAGCTTTTTATAAATGTTTCATGGTATTATTTGCTTGTACAAGCTGGGAATTTGAGATGAGGCCTTCAGTTCAGTTCAGACCTAATTGATGTGGCATCTCTGCACTGCAACTTCTACCTGTTCAGCTTCTACTGTCCCTTAAGTGCAGAGTCTCTAATTGAAAGTTTTCCCCAAATCCCACTCCCTGGTGAACTCCTGGGCAGCACATGTAAGGTACAGCACAATCATGAGAGAAAACCCAGAGCACAGGAACAGAACAAACCAGTATCAGAAACCATAGGTTTGTTATGTTTTTTAACTGCTGCAAGAACAAATAATTAAAGTCTTCACATAATTATCTCCTCTTCAATTTTGCCTATGTAAAAACAAACTTTAGGAAAATGGAGAAAGCAGTGAGGAAGGAAAACCATAAGCATTATTCTTCCCCACCATGCCAGCTTCCATCACCATTACATGTTCCTACCACCCATTTCCTAACTGGAGGAAAAGTTTCAGTGAAAGAAGGAACTTGGGGAAATAGTGGAATGAAGAAGCCACTAATATTTTTAGTAGAAGTAAAATGCAATTGATGCAAAAAAAGAGTTCTCATTTGTCATGAGGGTGCCTCTGTAATTTCAACCAGAAAGAAAACAGTAAAAATCACATTACAGCACATGGCAAACATTGGTCAATGCTTCAGGCATCTAATCTTTACCCCTGAATTTCCAAGGAAACAAGTTCAGGCAAGACCTGGTCACAATTCCACTTTTTCTAATACTTCAAATAGATGCCTCAGCTTAGGACTGATAATTATAATGAAAAGCCCATTCTAAATCTCTCCCTTCTTTTACTCAGTTCTCCTGAGTAAGGAGTTTTCAGCAACTGATACTCTGCAAGACTGTGAATGCTGCTTGCTTTATTTCAGGGACCAGCCAGCCTTTTTATTTAAGGAAGCAGAGATAGAAGGGATTGTAAACACTACTCAGAGCTGATTCTCAAGTGTAAGGAGTCTGGGACTTTGAGGCAGTGACACTTCCCAGGTAAACACTTCACCCACAAGAGCTGACATGGGGCAGCCTCGTGCATCTGCCATCAAGTCATGGGCAGGCAGTGGTGGGGAGTCAGCGTGGGGGCCTCTAACTGCCCTCCCCAAAAAAAGTCACTGAAGGGAACTCTGACCTCAAACTCCACACTCAGAAAATAACTGCCCTGCCTTCCTTCCTCTGCTGAACTCCAAACCAGACATTAGCAAGCTCTGAGAAACAGAGAGCAGCAAACATGAAAAGAATGCACTCTTGCCAATGCTGTTTGTACCTACAGAAGGGCTGATGAGTTTAGGGACAAGAAACTGCTCTGATCATAACTCACCCATTGGAAAGACTGAACCCCAAGAGGGAGAATAGAGAAACAAAGCTTGGTTTCACAGGCAAGAAAAACAACTTCTGTTAGAATGAAAGAGGTGATTGTGTCTCTCTTACCTGCTGAACATATCTGTCTGTAGTTTTCCACATATAGTAATATTCTATAATGCTTGTTAAGGACTTCCATGGGAGCTGGGGACACAAAGGAAAAGCAGCATTTATTGAGGGGAGCTGGCACACAGTCTCACTGAAATTCACAGGATTCTTCTGACTGATGGTTGCAGCAGAGCCTTGCAAACTACTAATCCTCCACCAAAAAAAAAAAAAAAAAAAAAAAAAAAAAAAAAAAAAGACAGTCTGAATCTACAAAGGGGATTAGATGCACATGGACCCATACTAAATTAAATGCCCTTTCAAAATACTCTGAGCTTTCAGTGTCAAGTGGAACAGGCTGCAGGTAAATCTTCATGCTCCACTGGCTCTCAGCAAACCATTCCAGAGAGGCACAATGTGGAAGGGAGCTCACAGGCTCAGACTCTGCTTCAGCAGCAGACTGAAGCAAGAGTCACAGCTACAGTACCACAGCTCTGGTATGCTTGGTTTCAATGGAGCTGGCCCATTTAAAAAAAAAACAAAAAAACCAAAAAAACACAAAAAAAAAAAAAAAACCAAAACAAACTACTAACAGAATTGTGCCCTACCAGCTAGCTCTGTTCTCTGCCTGAGAAGCATGAGGATTTTAGCAGGACCACAGAGAGTGTTGCTGTTTCCAAGTCCCTCTAAGAGATTAGAGCACAGGACAAACAACACTGAAACTACTTGCTTTGTTCCAGAGGACTTGAACAATGACACAGTGAAACTTGGCTCTCCTTACAGTGCTCCATTCAATCTGCAGGCTGAGCACCTAGGGTGGTGTGCTTTGGCCAAACCACAGGACACTTCCCTTGGATGCCCAGGATTCCTTTTAAAAACTTCCAAAGGTCCTTTCTGAAACCACACTGTAAAGGTGACTACATTTCTATATTTCAGAAAGCCCAACACTTATTCTCCTTCAAACACAAATTAATCTAGAGCAACTCAGCTGTCACAACACTTTCCCTCGGCTGTAGTGGAACAGATGATCCTAAATTAACATTTCTAAAGGAAAAGCTATCATCTGTGATTTGGAATTCTGACTGTACACCAGGCTGTCACCAGTGTAAGGACTGCCTTTACCCACTTTACAGCAAGATACATGCTCCAGTTCAAAGCCCCCTTGCTCAACACAATGAAAAACACAGTTCAGTCAAGCTGCAAGCCAGTTCTGTCACCATGGGGGCCCCTTTTCAAATACTTACAAAATCTTGCTGAATGTCAGTGAAATCTTTTCCATATTTTTCTAGTGCTTCCTCAAAGAGGTTTGCCTCTGAAGCAGACCACTCCTCCATCTCATCTCTGCACAGGACTGGCCCACCTTGTGGCACAAGTGCAGAGATTGCCTTGGAAATGTCATAGACATTTTTGTGCAAAGTGTCCATAGCATGGAACTAAGGGGTTGGAAAAGAGAAAGAAATGTAAGGACAAGTATCGGGGGGGAAAATGTTCAACAGTGAAATAGCAATGACAAATTCTGCACTGGGATTTGAAGGTGAGGTAGTCTGTACCTAACAAAAAGTCAGTAAAAGCTGGTTCCAGCCTCACACTGACTGTAGTTGTCAGTGTACAAACCTAACATTGACTAAATAGTGAGGTTTGGGGAGCACAAGCCCTTGTGTATCAATTATTCCTATCAGCTGCTCACCAGCACCATCACTGCAGCAATGCTGGTAAGAAAATGCACAGGATAGATCCAGTCCCCCCAGGACTGAGCTACCATCCACAGATGGGGCACAGAGATAGAGGCCCAAGGGCGTTTCCTCACAGACAGAGCCATGTGCTTTCTTTGTAAATAATCCACAAAAATTTCATATATGAAAAACAAGAGCAGCAACACATGCATACATCCCCCCCACCCCCAAAGGGCAGAAACCTCAACAAAGATGCAAGTTAAGTCACACATCACAGCTGAGTAGGAAAAAAGAATGACTCTCAGGGGCAATTACTCCTCAGAAAGCCGAGCCACGGCTGTCTGCAACTTGTGATTTACAAGGGCTGAGAACATGCTGCGAGGGAGGAATTGCTATTAGTAAATGAAAGCTTGGCTTTATTTCCCTGTTTCTGCAGCTTTAATCAGGATGTTATTTGCCTTTCATCATACCAGTTTTGTGCACGTGCATAATTAACCTACGGTGTTCTAGACTAGAATTTGCTCTACACACAAGTTTACATTACACCAGTTACAAGGTGAGGCTTTGATAACAGCTCTCTGGAGACTTCATACATTTTATTCAAATTTTCATTAAACTTTCTGTAGCATAAAAGTTCAAGTTCTCTCTTTCCTCGATCTACTCAGCACCATTTCTGATTATGAAACATAACTGCTCCTCAGGTACTCTAAACTGGAGCTCACCAAAGAGAACAACATCAACTGACAATTTCTTATCTGACCACAAGCTTTTCCCCCAGACATCCTTGGTCAATCTTGCCCAAGGATGCCAGTGACAGTCTGGTGGATGAAGAATGGCATTCTGGCATTGTAACATTACAGACAGGCAGACATTAATTTGCATTCTTCTCGAGAGAGCTACTGAATCCGTGCAAAGGATGGGCTGTCAAGCATGTCATCAGAATATTTTAATAAAACTAAAAAAAATTGTCTCATAGTAATATCCATCATGGATCATAAGAGGCACAAGGCCAGAAAAAGTTACTTCATCTGTAACTAAAGGATTCCTTTACAAAGGCAGGGTCTGCTTCACAGCAAGCCACAATTACAGTCCATCTGCCCCTCTCTTCTTTGCCAACTGTTAATGCTGAGGTGAATGTTTTACATCTCTCACAAACTTAAGGTCCTCTAAAAAAAAAAAATTAAAAAAAAAATCTTACCAGTGTGATGTCCCTGGAGGCTGCTGCAGCACTCATGTGCAAACTTGGCTGTCTGACAGAACTACTGCAATCCAGGGCTCGGGCAAACGTACCAACAGACCTGCAAGAAATCAAACACAGCATTAACTTAGTGTGCAAACCCAGCATAAATATAAACACCCAGCCAAGGCTGAGATTCCATTGCCCAGTTACAAGATTACATGGCTTGGTGCTCATTCTGAGCCAGAGACTATTCTCTCCAAGTGTGGTTTGTTATTGTGAACACTTTACTTGGTTAATATAACTGAAGAGGCTTAGGCATGGGAGAGAAACAGAAAGACTCAAGGGTCACCAACAGGGAGTTCTGAGCTGCTCTCTTATCTCCCAACAACCTTGAGCAGAGCACAAGCAAGCTTTATGAATGACAATAGTCTCTTCCACAATGGCAAGAGCAGTGCTGCACTGTCCAAAGGCACAAAGACAGATGCCAAGATCAGACACACAAAATGCAGCAATGCAAGTGCTTTTCTAAAAGTTTCAGAAAATTAGAAACAACATGATTTTATAACTTAACATTGTATAACATATATCATAATGCCTTCATAACACAAATTCTCAAATACTTCACAACTCAGTTTCTGCATCTGACACCACAAGCCCTGTGCTCTTCATCTTATTCCTAAAGAAATTAGCTGGAGAAACCTACAACAAAAACTGGTTCTCAAAATTCCTACTCCCTGCCTGCTTGCTACACCACATGGGTGAAACACCTGTGGCTCCTGCACAGTGAACTGGAGCTGAACTCCTCTGAGCAGCTACAACAACAAAAACAGGCAGGTTGGGCTTTCCCCCCTCCACTCAGGTCACTTCCCCAAACTCGCTGAGAGCACAGAGAAACACACTAGTGCCAAGCAGTGCTGGAGTAGGAAAGGTAAATGTTTGAGCACTAGTTGTCATCAAACATCTAATGTTGGCCAAACTCCAAACCAGCCTCCCCCATGCAAGTGTCTGTGGCAATTCACACTTCACCCTCTTCCCAGCCTCCCAGTCACTATCCCCATCCCTGCCTCACAACTCCCCCGTGCCCAGCTTGAGCTGAACTGATCCTTTTGTGTGTGTGTGAACTAATTATAACCTGGAAAGCTTTGCTGATTCTGCACACAAGCGGTTCCTGTACTCATCTTTGCAGTGATTCTCATCACTGCTGCACCTTGCAGCACCTTGCTGCAATGGCAAACCTAGTGGGCAGCACTGAACTGCCAGAAAGAACTACTAAAACCAGCTCTGCCACCCAAATCCTACACAAGGTGGAAATTCCCATCACAAAGCAGCTCCACAGCCACTACAAACCAACCCACGTGAATCCTCAAGAGGGGGAAGAGGAAAAAAAAACCAAGAAAGACAGATGGAACCAGGGTTCAGTTATAAAGGTACCATCTAAAACACAGAGAATTTGGAGAGTGTTAGCTGTGTATTTTTTCCCCTAAATTATTCAGTCACCAATTGCTATGAGAGCCTAAAATTTAATACAAGCTTCTGTTTATAGAAATGGATACCAACAAATTAGTCCAAGAACCTTTTATAAAGGAAGAGTTGATCAACAAAGATTGCTTTGGGCTTAAATGAGAACAGTATCAGTACAGATTGGCAGGGTTTTATTTTATTGTGCCTACCTCTTGATATCTAGGCATTAGAAACTATCCTCAGCCCATCATAAGCTATTACCAGAATTCTTAGCAAACCATTAATGGATGTTAAAGTGTCACTGGTTTTGAAAAAGGCAGTAAATGGACAGAGCAAAGAACTGCCAAGAATTTAATTCATTAAGCCTTCTGCATGCTGACCAAAGCATTCAAAAAAACCCACCAATCACAAGATCACTTTCACATGCAACTTGCTTTGCTTTCATGAAACCAAGTTGTAAATCTGAGAAGCTATTCCTAAAGTCATGCTATTCCCACAAAGGCATGTAAAATGTCTTAAAATGGAGCATGTGAATCAGAACCAGCACCCATGCTAATAAAACAAAAAAGAACATGAGAAAGTGTTTGGAAGAGTTACAAACATTTACTTCTTCTAAGGAGAGGTGAAAGCTCTTACCGTGCTACCACCAGGAACTGGTCTATCTGCTTGTCTACTAGTGGGTTAAAGGCTTCCCAAACTTTTGTTTCAAGTTTTGACTGATCTCTTCCATCATCCTCACCTGGTTGAAAAACAAATCAGAAGTATTTAGTATGGCTCTTTTAAAATAGAAGTACTTTCTAGATTATTTTTTTTTATCTCACAATAATGTCACTGTTAGCACATCTCAGTTATTTTGCCTGACAGGCCACTGTGAAAATTTCACTCTTATTTGTATGTGACAATTTTAGCTTGACAGACACAGCAACACAGCTCATCCGAACTGGGCAATCAGATTTTCACAAACTGCTGTCAGAGGATATGTCATAGGAAACAGTGTATCTTTCTCCAAACTAGACAGTTTCTTTTCAGTTTCTTTCCCCAGCTCCTCTGTCTTCCTCCTTTATCTTGCAGCAGGTCCAGGAAAACAGAAACACTCACAGCTACTCTGAGCAGGCACAGAGTAGCTGGTTCAACCATCTCAGCTGCTTTCTAGGAGAGAAACCACAGCACCAGACACTCTTTGTTTTCCTGAGTCTAGACAAACCAGAATACCCTGGTAAAACACAGGAGCTACTGAGACTTTCTTCTTTCTGCTTCCTTCAAAACATCTGGCAATTATCCTTCTCTGAAGCCCCATGCTGGCCCACTGAGGGAACAGGATGCCTTTCAGATTAGTTCATCCTCACTTAGAGACTTGCCCAGCTGTTGAATAAATACCAGTTTCACAGACGAATTAAACAAGAGTCCTGTCCCATTTTTTTTGCCTGTTTTAACATGATTCTAACAGTGTCAGTAGAGCTTCCAAGCAAAGACAGAAGCATTTCATTGCTTCCACATCTTGGCCCATCCAGACTGGATGTGGCCTTCACAACCCTCTCTTAGGAGAAGCTATGGGATAGACCTTTCCTTCTGCATTACAAAGGGCTCAAGAAAGAACAATTAGATGCCAACACTCCTCATGCCTCTCAGTTTTTCCACCCACTTTTTGGTAGTGCAGAGACAAATCTAAAGTTAGTTACTATCTGATAAGTGCTCCTGGTTCCTGCTACTTCTCCCTCGTCCTCAAGCCAGTGTCCTCATGGTCCCACTGCTCCATGACACAGTGGGGGCAGGCTGAAGTCTCAATCCACACTCCAGCCAGCAAATCCTTCCTCCTGCCTGCTCTGCAGGTGAGAAGTCTAGGCTGGCAGCCAACACTGGGATGGGGAGAAGGCTCCAGGGAAAAGGCACCCAGCAGTAATGGGCAAATTGATGAGGGCAGACAGCATTTAATTGGCAGTAATTTGGGAGGGGCTCTTATAGGGAAGTGAGGCTTGATTAAAAACACAAAAGGCTTTACAGACGTGATGGAAATTTGTGTTTCCCATGGAAATTCTGAAATCTCTTAATAAAAAGAGTGCAAGCTCCGAGAGAGCCCATTAATTCAATTTATTTCAACAACTTTTATGATTTGGACGAATGCCCACTTAAAGACCCGTTTGCAAGAGAACTAATTGCCTTCAGTGGGCAACAGCCTCAACAAATCCAGCCATTGCTGCACACATGGCCTGGCAGTGGAAACCATCTCCCACACCTAGGCAGGCCTCACACAGAGAAGCAGCCACATTCAACGTGAACTCCTGACAAAGTAAATAAAACACAGAAATTACCCTCTTTTAGTAAGTCTGTTATATCTGCCTGGTATCTGTTTCCAACTCGAATCTCTCCTTTATCAGCAAGCAGGGTCTTTTGCTGAGGATCATATACTAGTGAATAAAAGAAGAAATCCTAAAAAAAAAAAAAAAAAACAAGAGCAAAAAGGTAAACAGCGTTATTAACTTTTACTTTCAGCTTTGCAAACCATCCTACCAAGTTTTTACAGTTCAAGTCTGGTTTCATTACCTATATATAGATTTTAAAATTGGGTAAACAAGAAGTGAATGAACCACCAGTTTTAAAACCCCATTTAAGTGCTGCCACTTTCTTCTACATTGCAAGTGTTAGCTCTCAACAGCAGCCTCTCAATTTGAACAAAGCTTCTCTTGCACAGGCAAGGCTCAGAAGGGCCAGGAGACCATTTTTAGTCATGTCAGCTGTTTCAGAACACAAAATTGCCACATCCCATGCAATTCTCATACTCCAAACCAGGAGGATTAGATACCAGTGACCTATCCACACAGAAATACCTGCACAAATTGAAGCATAACTTCAGAGTGTTATAGCCAGACCAATGCAACTCCACAGAGGTGTGAAGCTCCAAACCTGTCAGTGTCTCTCATGCTGCAAGGCCCAAAGCTGGACAAAAAGCTCCTCAAGTGGTCTCACAAGGGATGAAGTGAGGGGGATGAACCCCTTCCCTCCATCTGCTGGCTCCACACCTGCTAATACAGACCAGGATGTGCTCAGCTTTCCTTGGCACAGGGATGTGCTGCTGACCAACTTCTTGCCTGCTACCATCTAAGCTTAAACCACCACGTTCCTTTCTGCTTGTTATTAGGAGAGGGGCAGCAGATTTGGCAGCAGCAGTAATTAGCTGCAGGTGGCAATCCATTAATTTGTTGCTTTTGTTCAAGTAGATGAGGAAAAAGCTAAAATAGCTGCTTGGCTTCCGCTACCTGGGTGTGTAAAATTAAAGCAAGAAGGCATTCCAGAATGAGAATGTTCTGCCAGGGTAGAGAAAGGAAACAGCCAAAAATTTTAACTACTTAAAATTGTACAGTTTAAGTAATTAAACTTTTCTGCATGGATAAGTACTTAGATATAGCTATTAACCAGGAGTGTTCCATCAAAGTATAGTGTGCAGTTCTGGGCAGGATTAAAGCTCTGGTAGGACAAGAAACAACAGACCTTTTGTAACCTCTGTCCCCAGGAAGAAGAACTGTCTGAACAGAAACAGGATGTGCAGTGTGCCATTTTCCACATCTCAGGTTTCTGGCTAATTTTTTCACCCCCTTTACTTCTATGGCACTAGCAGGCACCCTGTTTAAATACACCTCATTTCATGCTCACCTCATTTTTCCCTTTCCCTATATTTGTATGTGTCAACAGCATGCAACAAAAATCAGGACAAATTCAGCATGAGTTTCAAGCCCTGCTCAGCTTCACGAAGAGGTGGCAAAGGAAAAGAGAGTCTCCCAATCTGTCATGCAAAGCCCCAGATAAAGAATAGCTGTGAGTTTCCACAGTAACATGGCAAAAATTCTGGAAGAGAACTGAACTTCAACTAGAAGGGTTGTCTGTAGTTGGGTTTGGGGTCAGAGGATTTGATTGCATCCTAAGCAAATGATACTTCTGAAAGAACTCCTACTCCCACAGGCACCAGGGTCAAGTTACATCAACCTACAGGCAGAAGGCAGCTTCAGAGCACATGAACACTCATTTATATTACATCTGTGTAAAGAAATCTGGGTCTCCTGCTCCCTGACACACTCAAAGCTCAAGATATTGCAATATCTTGTGAATGCATCACCGTGGAAATAAAACCACAGCGTAGGAAAAGCTTTTGTCTCACAGGCTTGCAGGTTATAAATACAGTGTTTAATTTGTTCCAAATTTAATTTGCTCCAAAATACCTGACTGCAAGACTAAGTATATGCAGTGCAACATCAATGCTTTGCAGGCACCTTGCCCAACAGATATGCAGCACACTGCAGTGTAACAACACAGAAGACGAATTCCATGAGCAGCTTCTTTAGTCCTTCTTGTCCAGACCAAGCCATACCTTGTGGAGGGAATTTCTACCATTATACTTGACTGTAAGATGCCCTATTGCTTTTCTTTTATTGGTTATCACTACGAATTTTCTCTACAAAATCTCTATTAGTCTCGGGTTACCCATTTATGCCTTGTCCAGTTTTGTCTCAAATCAGGTCAAACAAAAGAATGCAAATCCTCTGGTCTCTTCTCCCCATCCAGAGCCTCCTCATCAGAGGAGAGATGGAAGTCTGGGGGCCCAAGTGTGAATCCAACAGACTGCAACCCCTAGAGGTAATTCAATGCCACTGCCATCTTCCCTCACAGACATGGGATTCATTCTTGCAGACTGAGTGGGACTGCTGAAAACATTAATACATGTCAGCTCAGTGCCAATGCAAACTAAGAAACAAACCAAATCCTTGTGTACTCTAAAGCATGTGTTAACTCCTGACCACCACAACGTTGTGAGAACAACTTTTCACAAGGATTTCACAACAGTGATGTTCACAACAAAACAACATTGCTCTTCAATATCCTCTGCACTCATTTGTGGTGTCAAAATTGCATATGCTGGGTTTGCAGCAGCCAAGGAAGAGAGTGGTTCTCTCTTTTCATTTCAGATCCCAGAAAACACCTGACATGTTCAGAAAGAATTAACATGACCTGCCAAGAGTTAAAACTGAATTTGACTTTCTGCTTCTCTCAACTGTTAGACAGACATATCTACTCAGAGCTCCCCTAGCCAAGCCCTTGAGTTATCCATAGCTAGAGCCAAGAACCAAAGTCACCAAGAAACTAGAGAAAGAAAACAGGCTCAGGGTGAAAGTACACCACAGAAATGATGGTTACTTCATTGCAGCTTGCAAACTTACTTTCACATATTTGATATATTTTAACTAGAGAACATATTATTTTTAGGGGGCTACCAAAAGGAACAGATATGCCAGACATCTGCTCAGCAGGCAAATTCACACAAGCCTCTGGATATAGCCAGGCAGAGCATGAAATAGATGGTACATTCAAAACAGTTTTCTGCAGAATAGGGAAATCTAGTGCTTTTACCATAATTGGCTCTGCCCTTCTCTTGATCTCCACAGGAATTAAGTGTCTATAGAAAATTTAGGTTTTCCAGTTGCCTTTTTTCCTCTCTTTCCTGCTACAAACCCAATTTTACCCAGCACAGTAAAAGAGTCAGTGCTGGTCCCCTTCAGCCTGCTTTCCAAATGTAACAAGGCAATCTTCCTGAGGAAGATGACAGAGAGGGTGGAGGAGGAGAAAAGAGATAACAGAAATGTCATTTTGCTATGCTTACTATCTCCCTAAAAATTTCTGACTGGTTGTTTAACCTGCTGCAAGGCAAACAGCCTTGGGCTGAAAGCCTTCTTTTACTGGTCATAACATTTAGGAAATCAAATACCAGATTCCCTAGAACTGCTTAGGCTTTCTTGACAGAAGCCATGTTAGAAGAAAAGAACTACCCTGAAACATTCTGAAAGCAAAGGATGGGTTAACAACAGGAGGAAAGAAGAAACAGTTCAAAACAATACCATGCAGTGTTAGGAACCCATTGGGCAACAACTACCTCTTCTTCATCTCTTTCTTTACCATCTGTCCAAGTTAGTTCGCACCACAGCAAAATGTCAGGCTAAGTGACAGGACACATTCAGGGAACTCTCTCATTCTGTGAAATCTCTAAGTGCCTCCTCAGTTCTAAAAATAACCCACATCACTCATCTTGCATTTTGGAAGTTCAAAAGGATGAAAAAAAAAATTCTCTTTCTGTGCCTACATCTGCAACTGAGCATTGCACAATTAGAGGAAAGCATTTCCCTTCAGCCTCAGCACAGCTACCTGTAACACCAGTGGTAATAAAAACATGTTGGGAGCGACTGACAACAAACACTATTTAAGAGCTGGGTACTAGAAAATCTGAAATCATTTCATTTTGATTAACTTTTGCTTTCAAACTGGCATATCCTGGGCTTCTAGCTGCTTACAAACCACGTCCCTTGTTTGATGCTCTGCCATTTGGCAGCCTTCAGCACAGCCGACATTTTTTGGTTTCACATTCCGAAGAGAAACTCAACTCTTTAATCCCTGTGCTTTGTTTAATATTCTCTTAAACTAAAGTATCAGATTGGTTTTAATCTTATGCTTAAATAAATACTGAAGAAAGCTACAAAAGCATTTAAAAAGAAAGCCCAGATATAAGAGAGACTGGAGTATGCTCCTTGCAAAAAATGGCCTCTTTTCTCTTCTCTTAAGGGCCAGTAATGGCCATCTCCCTACTGGTTTTAATTACAAGATTTCTTCTCTTGTATAACATCTCAGTGTTTTCAAATGCAAATTATTTGCTTGCAAATGTGTTCAAATAATAATATCCTGAAGTTCTTTGCTAATCTCCACAGTAAATCTCTCATAGATTGTCAGACTCCGGGACTGTCTAACCCAGCCAGCAGCCAGAGGTCTTGTCACAATTAAAAGTACAGAAAAACAACTTCTAAAAAATACAACAGTATATTTTAAAAATCACTAAATACCTGAAAAAGTAAAGCCCAATATTTATATTCTGAATGGTGTTTAACTGTGCAAGACAACTGAGTTTCAAGTGTTTGGTCTGAGATACCTTTAAAGAGACAGACTGGGTAAATTTCTTGTGAAGTATCACCTGACAAGCAGTTTTTCAAGGATTTAAGTTTCACTGGTGGCATATGAAGGACTCCAGATCAGTATTTTGACCAGTGAATTCAAAGAACAGGGAACTAAGCTCCTCAAAAATCTGAGGCAAGATCAAGCTTAAAGCATATTACCATAAATCTGTATGATTTCAGGATAAAGAAAATCTAGAGAAGCACAGCTTGCTGGCTTGCTCCCTCCTCTGCAGTTACTGCATCTCCCAGGGCATCAGCCTCCAGGCTGGGACTCTGAGCCCTGCCACACTGATGAACAAGTTGGGTTCTCTTTACAGACGTCACACAGGGATGGAAACACAAGGTCTGGCCCCCAGATCCACAAAGTTTTATGCACAATGAAAATCGTACAGAGCCTAAAGCTTCCCATTGTCAATGCCCAGTACATACAGAAATGAAAGAACTCTTTCTAGAAAACTTGCAAATAGGCACACAACCTAAATTGTGCTAGAATAAACTTTACAATGCACAAAATGATTCCTACCTCCCGTTCCAGATACGATTTGAGGGATTCTGTCTCATTTAACAGAGTAACGCTGCATTTGCCTCTAAAAAAAGAGAAACACCTCCCATGAAAAAACATATCTGAAATGATCATGTGATTCATAAGATGGTATCAGTGAAGCTGTACACAGAACTTGATCTTACATTGAAGAGTACTTGAAAAATAACAATGCTGTGTGATTTTTTTAATAAAATGGAAGAAAACAGTCATTACCTAATGTGTGTGGCTGGCAGAGATTCCAGCTGTCGTGAGAGAAACAACTCACGGTGTCGTAGCTGATGCTTCTGTTTCTCTGGTAAATCAACCATCTCTGGATTTTCCATCTCTTCTTCCATTTCTCCTAGTCATAAAGAGACAAAATTGATCAAGAACAAGACAAGTATTGACTTTGAGCAAGTCAAAATGACCTGCTCCAAAACCTTTCATAAATAACAAACTGTAATCAGATTAAATGCAACGTTTGGGCCAAATGAACAATTACATAATTAGTACAGATCTTTGAAATGATGCCTGTGAAGAACTGTGTTTATTCATCACCACCATCAAATCATCCCAGGTCACACCAAGCTGAAAGTCACACAAACCTGCTACTAACAGAGAAGTTCTGGAGAAAGAGCTGTTTTTGGGGACCATCAGTGAATTGACTTCATTGGGTAGAAGCTGTCTCATGATGAGTGAGGCAAAGTGAATTTTTTCCTCTTTGCCAGGCATCAGTTATCCTAAACCCTACTCCTCATACAGTCCCATTCCAGCTTTAACAGCTTCTGCAGGAAATGCCCACTGGAATATTTAATCAGTGTTATTTTGTACCCTCCTCATCCCAACACTGCCACAAAATTAACTGGAATGTAACCAAGTGCCTGAGGCCATTCCTGCCACCCTCCTTACCCAACCTCACACCACACACATCCAACTGCAACACTCCTGCATTGCAGCAGTCTGGATAGCTCCAGGGCAGAAATGGTGGATCCTATCTCCATCCAACCAGTTCTCAAACACACACCAAAGTAAATACGTGAAATCCCACCCACACTGACATGCAACTGATCCCAAACATCTTTAAGCATCCTCCTTTCAAGAAATAAATTGTATGTTTTGTGTTTGTTAAGAAGTATCCTGCCAGTTATGCCAGTTAAAGCTGTGAAGGGCAAAATACTCGAAGAAAAACTCTGAAGATCCTCCATGAAAAATGGCTGAGAAAGAAGAGACCAGACTTTTCCCTTCTCTAAGAAATTAATGCAGTTACTTGTATTTTGCAAAACCACAGGCAAAGTTTCCCAGACTGTAGTAGAATGAGCTGTAAAGCCTCATGCATGAATTGTAAAACTCTAATTTTACAGCAGCATTACTCTCAAAGAGCAGACTTATGCCTGCAGCTTAATTCAACTGTTGTTGCCAAAAAACATTTCTAGTGAGAAACACATACAGGCACAGCTATGATTTATATACCCTTATGATTAGTTAACTAAAATCCACGTAGTTATCCCAAAAATAAAGCAGATCTCCATTTTACAAAACACTAAAATTGCATTTAGTTTTAAATGGGCCACCATTACGCCAAAGGTGGTGACAAAAAATTATATACCCTTCAGGTTGCCCACAATTTATCACCATTTTACTGCCCTGAAAAAATAAAAAAAAAAAAAAGACCTGCAGTTTATTTGCCAGTCAGGTAGGCTGCTCCAGCAAGAAAGGAAAAAAAGGGCAGCATAATTAAACCAGACTTCAACATACAATAGTTTCTACACCACATGAGCTGTTAACCATACAGCAGCATGTACTTAAGGTTTTAATATTTTCCAGGGAAGTAGAACACCAAATTTACATTTGTTGCTCACTTTCAATGGGTCTGCAATTTATTTACTCTAGTGGATTCTGTTTTAGTTGAAAATTAATATTGTGACTGCTATCCTACACTGTAAATATGCCAGCAGCAATCCAGGAACAATCCACCAAGTTCATGTGCTCATGTGCCTGAAAACTGAAGAATGCACAAAGGAAAAGGGAATTTACAGCAACTTTTGGAAATAACAGTGGTGCACTGTAATGCAAGGAAAATACTACAAGCAGCAACCTAAAATACTTAGAGTCTTCAGTATATTTGACAGCCTACAGCTTTTAGAAATTACATCTTTCTGAAAAGTATGTCAACCCCTTTGTGCCAATGGAATCTACAGGCAAAATGAAAGCATCCAGCACAACCAAACTAATCCCAGGGACTGCATCCCCTCAGGTAGGTTCACCTTCCAAGCAGGATTTTATTTATGTGTCTTGTTTTTGGAATAAAATACAGAAGGTGGAGAGCGCAGTTCTGCTACGAACAGCCTCTCAAAAAGCAAAAAGCACAATACATTTCTTCCTAGAAACAGACAGGTAACAAACAACTCTCTCACAAACAGCAGTAAAACTGTCATAGCACCCCCAGACAGAGGTACGAACACTCCAAGAAATAACAAACAAATCTATGTGAGCATTGTCCCTCCTTTTTCACAGCCATGATTTAGCACTGAAAAAAATAGAAAAATAGGCCTGACCAATGGATTGGGAAGCAAGAGATGTGGGAGAGAAGGACTGGATTTGGGACAGGAACCTTTCCATCAAGAATGGTGGCCTTCGAGAAAAAATAACTGTAGTTTTAAAAAAAGTAGAAACATGTATTTATAAAACATCCAAGAAATCTTTTCAGAAAGATTTGCCTGCACTTTTTACAGTACTGTGGAATAAGTGGTATGGGAATACAGGAGGTGCAGTACATTGGGACTTCAGTGCTCTCATAAAGCCTTACTTCAAAATTAATCTTTCTGCTTGATAGATGTGCCTGTGCAGATTTGAAACTAAACACTTAATCTTAATACAAACAGTAATATATCAGCTATGCAGCAGTAGCCAGTGGAATGCTGCAAGGAGTGTATTAGATTAAGTATTATTTGATATTTAATGGCAGAATCATTAATAGCACATTAACAAAGCTTGAAGATGACTTATGTCGAGAACAAGAGATAGGCAGATTAGGCACAAACAGCAAGACTTGTGTGAAAGCTAACATATATGGGGAAAATAATTAGAAAGAGTAAACTTTGAGTTGGCAGGAGAAACCCAAGAGGCAGTAATTGTAATTTAAAATGACTGGGTGTGTGAGATGTGAAATTAAACATCAATATTTGCTAGACACGAGAAAGAATAGCAATTTGCTATAGATCAGATTGGGCTCTCCAGAGCATCAAAAGCAGAAAGCAGCAGCCCCTTCTCCACATTATTGGTGTCATACAAGCAGCTACATGACAGAACTCAAATTCTGAAGGTAATTCTGAAGGCATGAAGGTAAACAAGACAGAAATCAGCTTTAGAGAGCACCCAAGGTTTACCAGCTTGGGAAACAGTCTGCAGTAACAAAGGAATTAGTTAGCATGGTTATAACTAACAAACTAATTTAAATATAAAGAAAAAGAATGAGGCCAAATCATTGGGAAAGCCAGTGCTACTGACCTGCACAACAGCTCCTTCAGCAGCAAAGGAAACTGCAACTCTCTCTGCTTTAACGGCTTAACTAAGGACCTTGGAGGAACATTCTAGAAATGTTGCATTTCAATAAATTAAAATACCAGGTTCCTTCTTCAAATAGTTCAGTTTCAAATGGTTTATATGAAGCTGTGCCCTTATTTCTTTTTTCTCCACTAAATATTCACTGGTAGCTGTAGAAAACATGGAGGAAGTTTTACCAGGCAGGAATTCTTTTACCTTTACACTTTAGAAGGAATTTGACACCTTGTCAATGTGGATCCCCTGCCATGAAGTCCTGGTGGTCACCTCTTGCAGCCATGGCCACTATTTCAGGTAGCAAACAGACACTATTTTGGACACCTGTATCTTCCCTAACTGCAACACCCCCAAAGAGAAAAACCAGTTTTTGCACTCCCGAAGAGAAAAACCACAGCTCCCTCCTCTCAGCAACAACTGAGCCACAGTGTTATTAGTGGATATATGAATTGGATTCCTCTTAAATCTGTGTGTGTGGTGCTGGGAGAAAACAGAGAAGGGGAATAAAATGGAAGAAATAAGAAGAGCTAATTCATGAAGCTATTGTCAAACTTCATTAAGAATGGTGCTCTTTAAAATGTAAAAAAAAAATTCTCAATAAATTCTCTACCTGTTTAGGCACACATGTATCTTGCAACCATTTATTTTCAGAAGCTCTGGCACTTCCATGTGTGCCTGGCACCCCAAGAGCACCTGCTGAAAACCAACCATGAATCTACCAATCCAACAAGCACTAAGTCAGTTGCCCAACCACTACCAACTGGTCAGTTATTGCTGCAAAAATTTAAAGAATTACAAAAAACTCTATGTATTTTCTTTATAAAATGTCTTACAATGACAGCATCCAACAATAGGTTGAGGAGTAAAGTATCTTTTCCATTTCTCTTCCATCAAGTCCTGTCTGCAATCTTGTTTTCAGTCTCTCAGCAAGAACTTAAAATAGTGTCTTACTGGTGAAGCAAGTTCATTTCAGAAACAGTTGGAGAAATTCCCCAGAATAATTTGTGAGGTGATTAAAGAGGCTTATGAACAAAAAGCACTAACAATGTATGGAAGACATCATAAGGCTGAAAGATTTATAGGACAGCCCAGACAAGCTTTACATCATATGATAAAAATAGTAACATGACAGATCAAATCCAAGAATCAGGTTACATATATCAGGTACTAATTTATAGTCACCAACTACAGAATAAGGTACTTCCAACACATTTCTCTGTATACACACTTATGAGAAAAGACATTTCAGATTTGCCTGTTTCAGATATCTGATGGATCATCCAAGCTACAGTGGCTTTTTATTTTTTTAGAACTTCAAAACATTAATTTCACAATTTTCCTTCCTTTATTGAAAGAGTAAAAAAAAAAAAAACCCAAACCAAAAACAAAATATCCAGACAATCTTTCCATTCATGCCCTGGCTGTATCTCCCCATAGCTTAGCTTTCTCACTGCACTGATCTCAACAGTAGGTCTAAAATAAAGGCATCTTAAACAGAAGACTGTGTGAATCCAGAAATGTCTGCAGTCAGAAAGCTCCATTAATCAGCTGAACAAAGGCAGTTAAAAGATCAGCGATGCAGACACGTACATCTACTGCAAATGCATCAAAATGAGGCAACAGGAGACTTTATGGAAATGAACTCAAAGTCAGTGACAGTGTGGAATATCTGTACTAGAACCTTAACATCTGCAAAATTTAATTTTGTTAGATTATGCAGGATGATTTTTTTTTTCAGACTAAAGAACTAACGGCCGTCCAAAAAGCTTAATTTTGCTCTCTTCTCCCTTCTTATGAAGAACAGAAACCACAGGGCAGCACATCTATTTAAAAAAATGGAAGCCATTCAGTAGCAATTTTATTCTGCATCAGAAAGAAAGATACTGGAGAAAATGCCAGTTACTAATGAAATTTACTCTAAGAGGCAGACTCAGTTGTCTCTGGTTGCTCTATTAATAGAATTTTGCTATAGAAGAATTTTCCTGTCGTTCAAACAACACATATGAACAGTGAATTGTTTGTTTGCATTAAAAAAAAATCCCACTTAGACTTCTTATCACAAAGAGAAATCAGCATTTGTAGGTTCAAAGGGCATTTATGTGGGTTCAAATATTTTCCAATTTCAGTCTCAGATATGTGGTTCTGTGAACCCTTCCCACCTGCTTCCTTTACTGAACCTAGTGAAGTGAGATACAGATGAAGAAATCAATAGCCACGTTGTTTATGGTGAAGCTCTGTTGAGCTTCAGGATCCTCAGATGAAATGAATATTTCTGTACTGAAGAGCTCTCTAAAAAAGCTCTGTCTGCCATCACAGTTCTGTGACACAGTAAACACCACGACCTCTTTCCAAGGTATGGCTGCCATGGAGGGATTATTTGGAAAGACTCCAACAGAAAATACTCAAATTCATCAGTCAGGGACTTTTCCCCAATGGCATTAAAGCAGTGAGCACACAGCAAGCCATTATATTCGTGGCTAAAACTGAGTATCTGATTTAATCAATCCCCAGATCACTCTATTGATACACACACCAAGAAGCACATTAAAAGACAGTGATGCTTGCCAGCTAAATCACAGTTCTGACATGCCCATATCTGATTGCTTCTCTCTCATTTATAGATGTGCCCTGAATTACAAGTATTCAGAAGGCTGTCCATGCTTTTTGCTAAATTTTAAGCAATCTGAACAGCTACACCTCACACACTCTGTAGTTTACAAGAGAAAATGTTTAGTTACTCCACTTGCTTCCCAACAAAAGGGCTTTAAGTATTCAAAGTAGTGACAGGAGATTCTCAAATTCTGTTTTCAAAGTGTATTTATTGAACATGTTGAGACAAAAGCTGTGTCACTACAAGAAATATTATTAATATTGAAATTTATAGAGAAATCCTGTTAGTCAGGTTTCAAGCTGGCCATGTTTCAAGTTGCTTTCCCATAATCAGTCTACTTGATTCACTCAAATAATGTCTGAGAGTTGATTTCTTTTTCAACATACAAACCAAACCAAATAATTCATGGGAAGTTGTAGTAACAGGGAAAATACTTTCTCTCACCCCAAAAACTAAAAAGTTCATTTCTGTGGAGCAAGTCAGATGTCTTCACTCAGCCCTAACTGAAAAATTCTGTCTTGTCCCCACCAAAATCAAACCATACACAAACAAGTTATTAAAAGGTTTGAGGAAAGGGGGAAACAAAAAAATTAAAATAAGAAAAGAGGGTCAGGTAGAAAGACAGAAAAGTCAGCCAAACGAGTAATGCAAATTGCTAAAGATAACTACAGAAAAAACCACATTTCAGATACTGATAATTGAAATATTTGTTTGACCATTCTGTGCAGAAGGAATGTCACTGAACACCAAGCAGCTTACTTGCATGTTTGTCTGCCAGCACGATGAGTGTGCTGGAGATGTCTCTCCTCCTGTAGAAACACACCACCTTGGCCTCCACGTTTCCATTGGCAGTCTGGAACAGGGAACAGAAGAAAAAACTGACCACAAAGGAGGAGCAGAACTGCACACTGAACTAGGAACTTCATAAATTACCAGGGATTCTGCTTTTAGCACCTCCAGCTGCACACTTTATCTAACACACACAATCCAGCATGATCCTTTCCAAGGCAGGGAAATTACAGGCAGCTTGGCCCTGCCCTCCTAATGGTTGCTGAGGAATCTCCACTTTTAAATTACAGATGTAATTTTAAAAAAATACACTTACCTGCCTTTGCAACCTACTGCCAAGCCACTTAGCCATTTTTGAGGTGATGCCTATATTAAGTAGCATGCAAATGAATCTTTAAAAGCTTAATTAAAAAACCTGTGAAAAATAACAGAATTCAGATCCAGGCTGTTCTCCAAACTCTGCAGGGCAGTTAAAAGGCAAGAAAGAACCCAGCCATTACTACTTTTGCAAAAGAAACTACATGAGATTCTCTGACAGCACTGGTGAGCTAAATAATGATCAACACACAAAACATCATGACAGAAGGAGAACCAAAGGAGCTGCACCAGACAAACTCTATTCCAGTGACAACATACAAAAAATAGTCAGAATTTTTAAAATAATATTTACTTAAAACTCTTAAAATGAGATAGGTGATCAAAGGTAAGATGGCACCTGTCAAACAGTGCAAGTGGCTTTTTACAAATTCCAGGGGAAATAAACCTACTGGTTTGTAACAGCCCCAGCCAATTTACTACCTCTAAAATAAATCAAATAATGCAAAAGTAACTCAAGAGTTGTATGTTTCTACTGAAGACTCCTTGAAAACCATAATGAAGGCACAGTTCCAGAAAGTAGAAGATACAAATTCCCTGCTAGGAAGTCTTCAAAAAAGGGTAGTGAACCAGCAAGGTGTCCACAAGGAAACAAAATGCTCATTTCTAAGATGTGAATGAAGGAAAAGCTTCAACTTTTATAATACCAGTTTTCCTAACATAAATCTAAGAAAAACTTCCAAACAACAAACACCACATATATGCACAAATATTTCCCTCACAGGTCAAAAGTTTTTGGTAGAATCTCAGAATTGCTACCCTTTTCTGGTAAATAATTCAGAACTTTAAAATTTTGAGAAACTAAAATACAAAGGCAGGAACCATCTTGCTCAAACACAGCTTCTATGTAAATTGATCTGATTTATTCAATTGCCAAAACTTCATTTACACTCAGTTAAAAAGGAAACAAAAGAGCTAGGATTCATTTCAACCTGAAAGACCCATTTTTGAACTGTAGGATGAGAAATCAAGCTCAAACAAGAGTTGCACCAAGATGGGAATCCAAGTTGAAAGTTCATCTTTTTTTTAAAGGTGAGGGGAAGAATGAAAAGAAAGCCTAAGAGGGGAAAACAACACTTTCCAGGAAAGTGATCAACAAACCTGCATCCTGGAATGGAATACACAGTGATACCTCATGGACAGGAATCCACTGGGAACATTCTAGGAATTCACTCACGTTTCTTTAAGGCAAAAGAGACTTAAAGGTATTTCTGTAAAAAACTTTCATAAGGTTACCAAGGATGTCCTAGCATTCAGATTCTTTATTGGACAGGAGATTGATACATTTTCTTTTCCAAGTAACTGAGAACTACAAACTTTTTGACTAGTGGCTGAAGAAAAATACCTTGTATCAGTACAGACAAATCCAAACCAGCAATGTTGACTCCTTCTGCATGTGCTGTCACAATGTCAGTATTCAACCTGAACCCGTGGTATACTTAGGATACAGCCAGTGGCTTCCCCCCTCAACAGTCAGGTTAAATTCCAGGCTTCCCACACAGAAGCCATCATGCTTCCCTGTTCCATCCATTGAAAGGGAATTTGGCAGATGAAAGAGTTCACTGGCCCAAAAGGACAACCAGCAAAGAGTCTGAGCAAGCAGATCACAGCTGCAAAACCTCCTGAGCAAGAGTCTCCCAGAAGGAAAACCAAATTAAAGCTCTCCCTCCTCTAGGCAAACTCTTGTATTTTCTTCATATCCTGTGACCCTGGCACTGAAGTGAAGAACTGCAGAAACCTCCTGCCCTAAAGGTGAGCATAATCACCTTGAGAATGGCATGCCATTGACACTAGGTCCTTTCATATCAAAGGAGAACAAAAGGTTTCTTAAAAGATTTCATTCCCAGGAAATTATCAGAGAACAAATGTATTTTTAAGCTTCCAATTACCAGAGAACTACTAAAGAATTGTTTTGATTTTAATCAAATCAATCAGATCATAAATTCAATTAACTTCAAAGATTTGATAAAAAAATGTTTACCTTATTGAGCTCTTCTATTCTTCGTATCAAATAGGGGTTACTTGAAGAATTTTCGAAGTAGACATAATCTGACAAAAAGAAAAAAGACTCTTTAAAATATGAACTGCTAAAAATCGAATCAAAACCTTTATCAGCCTGAAGAGCAAAGCACGTGATCTTCCTTCTCTCTCTGATCAGATTATTTCCACTTGGACCACACACTGTTGTCTTTACTTGCTTCCTCTTCTTATCAAAACCCAGCCACTTCTCACCAGCAATACAATATGTGATCTCTCTCTTCCCCTCCAGTTTACAAGTATGGCTCATTTACTTGGAATACAAATAGTTTCTCATCTTTTTCCCTACTTCCTGATCCTTTCCATTTATGTGAATACCTTCAACAAAATTCCATATCGCTGTCCAGACTGGTGAGTAGTACTTGTATTTTCAAGCGCGATGGACATGTAAAGTTAAAGGAAAAAAACCGAGTTCTTTACCAAAGGTAGTGTCTTAAAAAAAAAAAAATATATCACAGAAACATGCATGAGTGCTATATAAATTATCTAGTATTAGGGAACTCCAAGCTCAAGCACTCCTTAAGAATACAGATGCTCAGGAGCACTGAATGAACTAGCCTTTCTTTCCCAGCACTCCAGAAGCCAAACCCCAAGCCTGAACCGAGACAAAGAGGGGGCTGAATCCTCCTCCCCGCTGACAAGGTGCTGACCTTGCACACAGATCTGACAACAATTCCTTCCAGGACTATCTGAGAGCATTTCCCTCCAGATTTCCCAGCTCATTTGTGTTTGCAGCAGAACACCCGTAGCCCCCGGGCACGCCTCTGGTGATCTTTTGCAATGTTGCATTAGCATGATGCTCTGGTGTTCAGCGGGGCTTGCCCTCTGTAAATAGGGACGGCTACTGAGGGTTATCCCCAATGCCCATGAAATCCTTTGTAAGAGGGCTGGGAAAGCACAGATCATGTTCCAGAGGAAGGAAAGTATCCCCCAAAGGTCTCTGCTTCTGGAATAACTGCACCAGGAGAGTTAAAGGGGCCTCTTTTATCTCTGGGCTGACCAGAGGGACAGCAGAGCATTTACCCTGCACCTACCCCTGTAACACCACTCGAGCTGCAGACACTGCTTGTTTCAGATTGCTGCTCACAGCCCCCCCCTGGATTTACAGACCCACCTCCTCACTGCGTAGGACACTGACAAAGGACCCCAAGGAAGCTGCTCTTGCACTACCTGCAAACAATTCAAATCCCTTCTTACCCCTTCAACTGGGCTGGCTGCCTTAGGAGAGATTCACTAACTAGGAATCTCAGGGGTTACAATCCAAACAAGTCCCTAACAAACCTATTTTCCAAGCTCTTGTCCTGACAAAAGGTGTGTTCTTGTCATGACACCCTGATAGTGAAGTCCCAACCTGGTCTTGGCTGGAGTGAAGAGTTTAAATGTTTACCAAGCCACAGACTGTAAGCAAGGCTAAGCAGCACTGAAACAGCACATCCAATTTTTGATATTTTCATGCATTCTGTGCTCCAGGCTTCTCAGACTGATCATCAGCTAACAAGCATCTGAGTGACTCCAAAACTTTCTTCCCAACTGCAAGAATCAGCTCCTCTTAAATATCACATCCCTGCAGCCTTCAAACTTGGAAGATTTCAAGCGAAGGAATAGAGCTTGGACATCTGGTTTGTAGAAAACTTTGTGGGTTGGTACCAGAAATGGTTAAAACACCCAAGTAACTAGATCCTAAATTTCCATTTCCAAACACTGGCTCTGTACAGCACATCAAACAGGAAACAACAGGCTCAACATTACTATGACCAACTCTACCAGAAGTCACAAAACCAAACAGATATTTGGCAGCTTCAGCAATAACAACAGCTGACTGAAATAACAATGGTGGGCATTAAGCAACTTACTGATCAGCAGAGTAAAGAGAAATTATTTCTCCCACGGCAGAACCACCCATGACCTACAAGGGCATTGCAGGAGAGGGTGTTGAAGCTTTGAGGTGCCACTCCTCAATGGAAGGCTCCAACAAGTGAAAAAACAACCCTCCAAAAATTCCTAAGACAACCAGCTACTCCTCACTTCAGGTACTTTGATTGAGGCAGATGCAAAAAATATTATTTTTGTATACACTGTGCCTGAAAATTAGAAATTAAAACTAAAGGAAATGTCAATCTATGTCTTGAAAATATAACCTTGTCTTTAATCCCATGGGTTACAGGTGGCTGTTACAAATGCTCATAATTCACATCATTTTTAATCAGCTTTTAGGTGTGCATGTACATGCATATATTCTCAGAGACACATTTTACACCTCGAGTGAACATTAACTCGATTTTACACTTAACTACAGTTTATTGATTGTAAAATCCGGCATGGATTTAAAGAAACCTTATCACAGATGAATGGTTTAGCTCATACTCAATAATAAACCCCCCAACACTGTCTGGGTCAGCAGCAGGAGCATCCCCAGACCCACCCTGTGTGACCAACAGCTGCAAACCAAGCTCACAGGAACCACCACGTCCTGCAGGCTGCTGGCACAAAGGCAGAACCAAACCTGTCCCTCAGGATGCTCCAAGAGCTGGCACATGACAGAGGTGCACTCTTAGGCCAGTGCTTGATGACTTCACCATGTCAAATCCACAGCCCAGTACATCTCATCCATGTTTTAGACTAATTCCACAACTATGCTAAGCATTTCACCAGTAGCTATGCAGCTAATGGAGACCTATTTCCCATTGCTCAAATTACAAGGAAAAGGGCTTCTTTCTCAATGCAAGTAATGCAGAGCACACTGCAAACCACAAAACACAAAATAATGCATATCAGAGGAAAGTGTCTTCATTTTTCATAGAGATTTTAAATACTAGAACTACAATTAAAATGCTATCCTTCACAGAGAATTGTTTGAATTCCTGTTCCACATGTACAACACGGAAATTTTAAGTTCAACAAGCCACTCTCCAAACTGATGGGCTGGTGAGAACACTGCTCTGAAACTCCATGAGCAACCAAGCCCAAGAAGACTGGTTTCCTGCACAGGAGGTTTAAAGGAGGCACATCACTGGGCCCTACACTCCAAAACACTGCCCTTCTCCTTGAGTGGCTCTTCCACTGCACCTCCAGCTTCCTCCCATGCCATGAAGTGCACCCTTTCTCATATTGCCTACACAATTAATATTATTCCCAGTTTGCTTTCAGGGCAGTGCCTACAATTGCACATGCATGTGCACACACACAAATAAGAGAAACCTTCCACAGACTCCCAACAATCCAGCTGTCAATGGGCAACATCCTGTATGTGCACACCTGCCAGGGTCCTGCACCCTGGGCTCAAACAGGGGATGGGGAAGGAGACAAAATTAGCAAATCTCGAAACAGGGAGATACTCATCTCAACTCCTAAGAACAGGAAGGAAGAGTTCACTCAAACAAAAAAATTAAGGTCTAGGGACAGAAAAATAGACCGTGATAGCAAACAAAATAAGTCAGGCCCTTCAAACACAACTATCTTTGCTGATTTATTTGCTTTCCTACTTACAGATTGAAAAAAAGGACTAGTCTAAAAACTGCTCTGCATCCCACAAGCATGGCATGCCCCCCTGACCATCATAAAAAGCACAGGAAGGCAATCCCTCAGCACCCAGCTGCCTGAAGAGTTTCAACCCCATACCTTCACAACAGCTGTTGGCTTCAGCTCGCCATCCCTGAATTAATCAGCCGTGCATCTGTACCACGATCATAATTAATGGCACCACTCATGCATGTTACACTTATCTGTGATCAGGCTTCCCAAGTAAGGACCATCACACACATCATCACCTTCTGACAAACTCCAAATGCAGCGCTTCCCCTTGCCTGTGCTGTTATGGAGCAGAAGTGCCCACATGCATAAATCTATCCAAAAAAAGCCTTTATATCCCAAGATTCTTTTTCTGAACATGCATAACAACATAATTTTCCAGAATGCAATGCTATGTTACACAGGTAATGACTGAACTGCTAGAACACACAGACACAAGTACAGCAGCTAAAACTAGAATGACAGCCTACAGACCACAGAAGATGAAAATTTTCCATAAAGGCAGTAAAATAACAGTTCTCAATTCACAATTAACATAACAGAATTTCTTTTTGCTCTTGCATGCTTTTAAGACATTACTGCAAAAGAGCTTCCCCCTCTGCCTTCTTCATGTCAGCTGTTGCTTATGTCTACATCAGCCCATGGAAAAGAAAATCAGGAGGGGGTACAGCAAAATAAATAACACACACTGTCTAGAGGTCATATATTTATAAGATTAGACATGTCTGAGCTACCTAATAACCTTATGGGCTTTTTGGTGATCAAATTGCAAAAATGCCCAAAAGTATTTTTATCCTTCCCAAGCACATTTGCCTTTCAATTGCTTTCTGAGGACTGACTGACCTGCCTGAGTATTGCCTACCTTACCCCCAAAAGTCTTGCTGCACCAGCCTAGAGAACTACCCAGGATATGAGGGAGGCTGGACCCTCCCTCTCCACACACTCACCACCACTGCTGGGTACAATGTGCAATTCCAGACACAAGATAATGAAGTAACTTCACAGCTTTAATATTTCCCCTCCCCAACCCACAAAGCTGCTACCCTGAATTAAAGATAAGCATCAAGAGAGTACATAAACTTATGATGACCTGCTTATTTTATGACTTTTTACAGGAAATATGTGCCTCCACATACTCTGGGCTCTCCAACTCAACTTTGGGCCAGTGTCCTTCAGTAAGTTCCAGTTTTTAAATTATTCACCAGCTCTGTCCCTGAACTGTCAATCATTTTACATTCTGGATAATACAATCCCTCTTGGTGGGATTGTAACAAATCCTACAAGTCCTGCAGTCTCACCTGGCAGAGCCCAGTCCTGCTGCCTTCTGGCTCTTCAAAAAGCAGCAACACTCCCAGCAGCAGTCACCCATGAAATGTTTAGTTACAGAGCAGAGCTTCAACAGAGAAAGCCTCACCAGAACAGTATTTACATTACCAGGAAAACAAAACTGAAACAGTTCTTTCTGTTGTTGAAGGAATGATGGGGTCTAACACATCTGGCAATATACACAAACCAGGTATTTACAAATGAATGTCTTTCATGGATCAACAAAGGTATTAAAGATACACTCTCACATGGCTCAACTTGTATTTGCAGGACAGAGGATTTGAGGTGACTGCATGCACTGGATGAACCAAGATGAGGAAGAGGCAGCACATGCTATGGGAAACACCACCACTACCACCCAACTCCTTAGAAGAGATGAGGAAATGCCAAGCACACAGGCCTCTGAAATACCTACAGCCAACTAGTGAGGGACATGGCAAAAACAAACACCTCCTTCCTACAGAAATCTCCCCTCCACAAAGTTAACAGCAAACCATCACTACATGGAGCAGGGATAAGCTGAAGTACCCCAGTCAAATCAAGCCAGCTTTGCTCTGTTTCTTGAGCAAGGATTTTCTACACATTCACATGGCAAACAAAATATTCACATTATACTTTCTTCCCAATGTGCAAAAGGAGAAAGAGACAGCCAATGTTATTTGGCTGTTTTGAGATGTAACCTGTATCCCTTTTCCTGACAGGCCTCCAAAAATCCAGATTCAGTATTACCCAAACCATAATTCAAAGGAGAAGCAATTCATGGCAAGATCCATATAACAGGACTACAGATTATGCACAGACCTATAAAATAGTTGGTACAGTTATTTATCCATGCCAGCTCTTAAAACAAGAGTTATTGCAACAACAACAACAAAACCCACCAAAACACCAAACTCTGAAGGACCTGTAATAGCTACAAACAAAAACTAAAGTACTTTGCATACAGAAATCTATTCAAGGTAAGACATAATCTATGTCTTTGAAGTAAAAAGAAAAATAAATCAAACTTAATGACATGCAACTTGCTTGGACAAACTGTCAATTTCTTGATCCAGTTTAAACTCTGATATTTAATATTTGGATTCTTTAATTATGATATTTGGAACTTTCCAGAAGTCTTCTGTTCTTTGTTTTCTATCATGTCAAGGGAAGGGGCAAGAAAAATTCCCACCCAATCATCTCGTACCATTTTTTGCCTGATTCTTAGTGAAACAAGGTTTATTCTACTCCATTATCCATGCATTAGTTCTTCCCTATTAACTCCTGAGCCCTTTGTTCAGACATTTCACAGATGGACAGAAGTCTCAAAGATAATTAAGTTCTGATCATTGTTCCCTATATAAAAGACATAGATACAAAAATTACAAAAGAAAGTGAAAAAGGTAGGACGGATATGAAATGGTTCCTGTTCCAGAAACAATTAATAGATGAGGTTTCAAAGCAAACCACTGGAGATTCCACAGTGTTTGGAGGAATTACCAGAAGTCCCTGCTTTCTGATGCACCTCTCAACTTCCCTACTGTCAGAGCTGCTCAAGGCAGGTCCTGCGCTCAACTAACTTCTAATCTTATTCACAATGGCCAGGTGTGCTCCCAAGTATTTCAGGGAAAGATCTCAGCTCTGCATGAGGCACAAAGCTCATACAAATGGTACCTTTCCCAGGAAAAGTGTAAAATTCCAAAGTAGGGTGAACAGAAGAAAGGGAAGAACCACTTCATGGAAGAAAACCCACAACTTTTAGACTGTTAATATCCTTATTTCTGTTCCTCACAGCACTGTTGGCTGTTTTCATTTGCAGACACCTATGGAAAAAAACCAAAGGACAGGAGTGTGCTGGTGTTTTTGACAAAGAGGTTATGGCTGTCAGCTGTACTTCATGGGTCACTTCTAGATAAGAACTGTGCCATACTGGAGTAACTCCTACCAGGGATGTCACCCCAAAGGAGACTTTAAAAAAGTCTGTACAAACCAGACTTGAAAAGAAACTGTGCAAGAATCCTGGAAATAAAATTAAGCTTCTAAAGCATTACCCTGAGGACAAAGAAGCAATTTTGCTGTTTGAAATCAATTATATGGCAGTTCAAGAAAACCAATTTCAATTAATCCACTCCCAATATTCCAGCTATAACTAAGGCCCATTTGCATGTGGCACTGACACTTGAGGTTCACTGAGTCAACTCCCTCCAGCTTCCTGCAGGACGAGTGCCTGCCTCTCCTACACCAAACGTTCCTGGAGAATCACTTTTTTTTTATTCTGTGCTTTACAGGAGTTATCAAAGCATGATTTGAAGGCCTCTGGACACAAAGCTTGCTCTGCATTGCCTCTTCTGCCACTTCAGTTCCCAAGAATGTAGCCACACAAACATTTTCTGCAGTAGCAAAGTTGTGAGCCTATGTAATTTCAGCCGCATCCAGTGCCATTCTTTGTGCGTCAATACCATGGAAATAGTTCAGGCTTAAAAAAAGAAAAACCTTTCCCCAAAGGCGTGTTGTAAGGCAAGAGCAGGATGGTCTAATTTACAGGAGAGTCACTTGAGCAGACAGAGAGACTAGTGAGAGCTCCTCAATTCATGGGGGAGTATTTGGATAGGGTAGGGGGAATGGAAGAGGAGTATCCTCAAGCTACACCCTAACAACAATCACCATCTGCAGCAGCCAAGAAAACAGCCTGTTCCCTTGTAATTCTCATTGCTAAGGACAGATAAGAAAAGCTTTCTTTTCCAAAAGATATTTAGGCAGCAAACAAGATGACAAGAAACTAGCATCATGTTCCCTGCAAGAATCTCAAGAGTTGCAAAACAAGAACCTCTGGAGTACTCGAGACACCAGGTTTGGCATCACCCTCACGAAACAAACGAACTTTAAAAAGTTCTGTTTCTTGTTTGGGTTTGCTTGTTTGTTTAAGAGCAAGGTTGAACTTCAGTTTGTCAATGTGAATCAACTGCTTAGGCCATAGTATGACAATATATTAAGTCCAAAGGTAGGGGTTTCAGTGCCAAATCAGAAACATCACGGCTTCACAATGCAAAACACGGACAAAGTGTAAACTCCTGCCAGCGTTTCTGCAGATGTTTCTTCCAACAAGAGTGCCAGTGAAGCTGATTCATCCCCCGCCCTCTCATACCACCCCCTCCAGTTGTGACAGCCTCTCCTTGGATGGCAGGAGGCCTGCACATGGTAAATCCACTTAGGCACTCACAAGGGTTAAAAAACTGTCTCCAACCAAACCAACCCCTGCCCTGCAGCATAGCCAGGCCAAGCTGTGTAAGCCCAGCAGAGCAAGGAGAGGGCAGCTACAACTGCTTCAATGGACACTCTACCAAGAGAAACATCTTAAATGAACACCATCAAAAGAAACATCCACAGAAACTGTCTCACTTGGCTGGTTCAAATTTGCTCAGATGTTGACAACTTAACTCTGTAAGGACAAGCCCTGTGCTAAATCAGGAATCATCTGTTCACGCCACACTAACTTTATGCTTGGCCAAGTGTCATCTGTCCTCCTGTATCTTGCATGAAAGCATAAAGTCCCCAAATTAACCAGAGCACACTGTCTGCAATTTAACAGAGACATGACCAGGGGCCACATCTGACATGGATCACTATCTGGCAATGCACAGAACCAGAGCCACAGAAGCCCAGGAACCATGAAGACGCAAACAGCTTGCAACTACCACACGTGTGAAGGGCTGGAGAAGCCCAAATCTTTCCTCCACTTACAAACTCACTTTAAAACCACCAATTAACTTCTTTGCTTTGCTTCACTGATTCATTCCAAGTCAAATTCTCTCACTTCTCCTTCCTGAAGGTGGTCCAGCCTATGAGTTGGAAAACAAGAACGTGTGCATGGCTTTTTTGGGGCTGGGCTACAGCCTAAAAGCCTGACCAGTACTTTGCAGGTCCTTCCAGACTTGGTTTTACAAATAAAGAGGAGACAAGGAACCATTCCAGACCTTCAAAGACACTCTGAAGCAGGGCCTCTATGTATACTGGATTTATGGTGGTGACCTCCAAATACCTGGAATTGTAATTATCTTACAAGAGTTAATTATACCTTTCCCAACAGTTCCAGTTATCCAGACCTCATGGGAATATAACTGATTTCAAACTTCATGGGAAACTGAGGCAAAGCAGCTGCAGGGCTTACCTGCTTGGGGATTGAAAAAATAATGTGCTTGGAAAGCAACAAGATAGAGGGTAAAAACAACTTGCTTGGGTGCAGAAGTAACACTGATTTCACAGGTTACTTTTTGCCAGAAGCCAGCCTTCAACAGTTCATACCTTTGCTTTCAAGTGACCTCAAACTGCTCAGGAGTGGTTTATAAATCAAAGCAAAAACAGCAACAGCAACCACCTCATTCTCTTCTCATCCTACTGGGGAGAGACTATGCACTCGATTTCTTTAAAGAAGTCAGGATGCTTAAACATCAAAAGTTGCTTGAAAAACAACTAGATTCAAGTGAAAGGAACATCTTTGACATTCACCAAAATCATACTAGATAAACAAAACAAATTTCAGGAGTCTTTTTTCCACAATTTCTTATCGAGTGTCTTTTATTCACTATCACTGAAAGGCAAAACACCAGGGAGCAAAAGGGGCACTGCCAAGGAGTGCCTCAGAACAGTGACCTGGCACAGCCTCCCACCCACCAGCAGAGCAGAAAGGAGCTCAGTCCTTTCACTCCATTGTGCCAGCTGTGAATGGCTTGCAGCTTTTACAAATCCAGAGCTGTCACAGCTCTAGCCCCCAAACACACCTAAGCTAGCTGGCAACACTCTCCCCCATGCAGCATTTCCCAATAAAATGAATGCTGAAGCAGTGTGATATGGGGGATAGGGGAAAGGGAAGGGAAGGAAAGGAAGACTGCAAAACATGTGAGATAAACTTGTGTAACTAGAAACAATGAAAGGAAAGGATGAAGAAACCCACTAGCTGTTGCTGAAAGGTGATAAGCTAGAAGCTGTCCTAAATTTATTAGGGGAAATGACCACAGAAGCCTATTATTAATTTTAGGGAATAAACCTCCATTTTTACTTTTACAGGCTATTTACTACTGCTCTCCGCCCTCAGCTCAGGTTACCTGCAAAGCTAGAAAACAAAATGCCAGCAAAAACAACAAAAACAAGGGATATTGCACAGTAAGCCCTCCTGTCATCCAAAACACAAACACACTGACAACAAAGCAAGTGGACAGGAGAAGGTTTACAAGTGATCCTGCAGTAAATGATCTGAATTTGCTCCAGATTCAGACTCAGGTACACGTTCTCTACAAGCCTCCTTAACAGCTCTCAGTTCTTCAGCAGGAAAGCTCAGACAATTCCTATTGACATTATTATGATGTCAAGAGGACTGATGCACCATGCCTATGGAAGCCAAGAGCTGTAGGCTGCCACAAGGGCTTGGATGCCAGGTGAGAGTAGGGGATGGGATGGGGGCAGGTCAAACACAGTCCCCAGCCACACATTAATAGCACCCTGTGGTGGCAGAGAGATGATGTCACATTGCCATTCTTAAAAACTGTGGGGACTACACTGAAATAAGATGTGTGACTGCAGCACAGGCAGACAGACATCACCACCAGCTACAAAGGAATGAACAACATCCAGTAATTTCTGAAGCTTCAGCACGCTGGAATAAAGCTGCTGTGAACCTTGGGTGCCCACGTCAGGCACTGTGGGTCATCACTTCCCTCACTTTAAAGGTGTTAGATGCAGCAAGTACTTCTGTGCTTAACTGACTTTAAACCATTTAAGCCATTTAAACACACTGTAAATGTACCACAGACTCAAACACAGTGGTCATTTTGGAGCTAAGCATGCTCCCAAACAAGAAGGTTACCTGTAAAAGCCAAAAACACATAAAAGACTCCTCCTGAAAGCATAAACTGGTATTTAGCTCAGCAAAGTGTTGCATTCAGTAGTTTTTCCTCCATCCTTCCTATCCTTTCTTTCCCCATCCCCTTGTTCCTTGCCCTCCCACTGAGCCCATTCAGCTGTTCACACAGTCCCACAGTGAACCAGATTGGGTAGCTGATGCAAGATTAAAAATAATCCAGGAAAAAACAAAAAGTGAGGAGGAGGGAGGTGGAAAAAATTAGGTTCCTCAAATCAGTGAAAGATGAAAAAGCAAAAAAAAAAAAAAAAACATTGTTTCACTGCATCAAGGGAATGCCACAGGGGCATAAACCCACAGTGGGGCTCCAGTTGCCACCACTGAAGGAATACTTGTGGCACCAGAGTTAAGCTCTCCTGGAGAAGGCAGAGACACAATACCTGCTGGAAAGTCTCTTGGTACCAGGATGACCTGTTCTCTTCCAGGCAGCTGACATAGCACTCTCCTGAAAGCAGAGCCTGGCACTAGCTAGAACAATGAACATCTTTCTCCCACGTGCATTTTTTCATCAGAGGCCCCAAATTCCAGCTCAGAGGTCCCAAGCTCCTCCAATCTGGTGTTGATCCAACATTCCCATACGCTCTGTGATTGTGCAGGCTGCCAGTCTGCTCCATGAAGAGGCAAACCAGCCCACCATGACTCCTTTCAAGTGAAAGCAGTCCACTTTCTTCGTGCTGCCATTTGTTTCATGGCTGCATGGCAGCTGTTAAGAAAACCTTCACTTCTGCTACACTGGAGGCAGGCGATTCCAGGAGTTCCTACTGGCCAACAACTAAGATCCCCCATTTCATTTTGGAATTTGATACTCTGGCATTCTTCCTCACACATTTCCAAAGTTTTACATCCCCCCCTGAACTATGCTAGCTTGTGACAGCCCCATTTGTATTGGAAACCAACTCCCTTCCCACCAGAAACCTACCAGGAGAAACTTGGCAGGATCCAGCAGAACCAGCTGCTCTCTCCAAACCACTGGATGCCACCAGGCCTTACCCACAGAGCCTGGCAATTCAAGGGGCAGCTCCCACACCCCCAGCATGGCCACTCTGCTTCCCAACACAAAGGGAAGACTTCAGCCCCCACAGCACCGGCTCCTCAGCTCCTCTACCCAGGAACACATGAAGAGACCAACATGCTCCACGTCCACTTGTTGTCAACCCAGCCCTGGTTTCTGAAAACAAAATCTCATGGTTCTTCATGCCCAGGCTAAGGTGGTGACCATGCTTTCTGAGTGAACATGTACTTCCAGGAGCAGTATTGATCTGTAGTGAGCTGGCTGCTTTTTTGGCAGCTGTTGGGTCTGGAGTTCATGCAGCGCATCCGGTAGTCACAAGTGTAATAAGAGATTATCTGCTGAGTGTTTGTCTTCCAGTGGGAAGTGTATGAAATGACTGTGCACAAATCCCAGGCCGGATTTAATCCTGCCCTGGAGTTCACACAAAACTTCAGTGCACAAAACCATTAGTGGGAGACAGCAGCACCAGAGGTCAGAAACAATTCGATAACACACACTCCTGGGCTCAGGCTGAACAGAGCTCCCACACAGAAACAGCTGCACCCATCCATATGTTGATCTTGGTAATACATCAAATCAAGACTTCATCCATATGGACCAGAACAGAGCACTGTAACCTCGGCTAGCAGCCAGCTGCCTTGCCCTCTGCCCAGAAAAGCTGTGGAGCAAATCCTGGGCACCATTTCCAAGTGCAGGAAGGACAGAAAGGTAACTAAGACCAGCCAGGATGGATATTCCAGAGGCAAATCACACCTGACCAACCTGATTCCCCCATCTGGGACCAAGAGACTGGCTCTGTGGCTGAGGGGAGAGCAGGGGGTGTTGGACACCTTGACTTCACATCAAAGGCTCTGCTAAACCACCCACAGCATCCTTCAAACAAAAATACTTGAAAAACTGGATGCTAAAGGTAGGGAGCAAACTGTAACATCAGGTTTGAAGGACCACAATCAGCAGTTACAGCCGGGCTGCTGGTTCCTAATGGCATCCCTCAAAGATCAGCCAGCCCTGCTTAGAAGCAGGGATAGGATGAGGGATAATGGGAAGGGGCACTCCAGCTGGAACAAGAGAAAATCCATCTAGGAAATTCATCTAGGAAATTAATCAAGGACATATCTAGGCACATGGAAACAAATATTTTCTGTAAGCATAGTCAAACATGGAGCATCCTCTAACATGGTCAAATACTGGACGAAGCCCAAAGTAAGGGTGGCATCACCATTCTTAGAGCCTGGGATGGATCCAGCCCCAAGCATTCAGATCTACCAGGGCATTTTCTAGCAGGAGGTAAATGTAGAGACCCCCAGAGGTGCTTTCCCACCTTCTGTGGGATGCACAGCACAGATTCAGCCATACAAAATGCTAGGAGATGACAGTCCCCACAAGACTTGGCCATTCAATGCTGAACAAAAATTTCCAGGAAACTAATCCCTTCGCAAGGAAATTGACCCTGGTGAATTTCCAGGGTGAATTTCCACAACTCATCTTGCCCATCATCCTACTCTCAGCATCTCCAAACCAATGTAATGTCACAGGCACGCTATCAGCTTGGGGCAACCCACAACACAAAGCTGGGACAGCCAAGAGTCAGCTCTTATACCTCTGAGAAACCAGGTGCGACCAGGGAAAAAAAGTACGAACGTGACAAAAGAAGTGACATTTTTCAGGGTAAAAAGTAAGGGTAGGCCAGAAAAGCAGAAAGAACAGAAAGTAGTTGTTGATGGAGAGCAGCCAGACAGGATGGCTTGGCCACCTTCGCTATATTTTTTCTCTTGTTTACTTTACTTCGGTGTTGGAGAACTCCACAAGAAGCTGGGCATTTTGAAAAGGAGGGAACTCCACAAAAACATCTTCCCGTACAGCCTATAGTCCTGGGGAGAAGGAAGCTCCACAGAACAGCTTTTAGGAAGGAAAATGGCCGAGCACAAATTCGTGCCAGACCACCCTCAGTTTATGTTCCATAAAACACAGTCCCAAACCCCGTTGCCTCTCCTTTCTCTTCACGTGAGCCAAAACAAAGGACAATCAGACAGGAGCACAACCCTGAACAGAAGACTAATGGGAAAGCACACAACAAAACAGCAAGAGTGGAAGGGGAGGCCAAGATCTGCAGGACGTGCCTCACACCGGCCCCCTGCTCTACCAGCAGCCTCTGCCCATCTTTGTGCTCCTTATCTCAGCAACTCCTCCTGGCTCCCCACCCCGACAGCCTCGCATGACCCCCATCCGAGCAGCCTCTGCCCGCCGGGCCCCATCCCGGGGCTGGCCCCGCTCCAGCATCGCACCCCGCCCAGCCCCGAGCCCGCACCGCCCGGCGCCCCGCACGCCTCGTCCGCCCGCACCCTCGTGCTCCGTGCGGCCCCGCGCGGCTGCTCCCCCTCAGCCCGGCCATCCCGCTGCGCCCACCGCCCCGGCTCACCCAGCCCCGGCCACAGCGGGGCTCCGGGCCCCTTCACCCCGTGTAACCCCACGGCAGCCCGGCCTCCCTCCCTCTCTCCCTCTCTCCGCGGGCAGCCCCCGGGCCCGCGGCCCCTCCCGGGCCGCCCCGGCCCCCGCCCGCCCCGCCCCGGGCCTGCCCCGCCGGGCCCCGAGCGAGCTCCGGCCGCACGCGGGGAGCGGCGCGGGGCGGGCGCCGGGGCCGCGGCCGCTCTTACCTCCGACCCGGTACATGTTGGCGGCCATGCCCGCGACCGGGCCGGGTGCGGGGCGCGGGCCGCTCCCGCCGCCGCCGCCGCCTCCAGGTGCCGGATCCGCTGGAAAATGGAGGCTGGAGCGGGCGGCGGGGGAGGGGAGCGGGGGAATTAAAGGGGCCGCGCCGGCGGACGGGGAGGGAGCGAGGCGGAGGGCGGGGCGGCGGCCCGGGCCCGGCGGAGGGGGCCCGGCGGCGGCGGCGGGAGGGAAGGAAGGAGGGGAGCGAGGCAGAGCCGCCCGCCCGCCCGCGGCGTGTGAGGGCGGCGCTCCGGCCTGCGAGGGGAGGGACGGGACGGGAGCGAGCGGGGCCGGGGCGGCGCGGCCTCCTCACACACACAGCAGTGAGTGTGCCGCACGCACGGTGTACACCAACACACGGACAGCGCCTCTGCTCGCACACGCAGCACCCCTCGCAGCCCTCACAGGCTCTGCTCTCCTCGTGCACCGGCCCTGGCCTGGCACGGGCAGCCCCAAACGCACACACACTCACAGTCCTTCTCATGGCCTGTGTTCGCACACAGGCACCACCTGTGGTTTTGGCCGGCCCTCACGCTGCCTTGTGCTCACACACACACTCAGAATGTTCCTCACAAACACACACAGAATGTTCCTCACACACTCACAGAGTGTTCCTCGCACACACCCATTGCCACAGGCCATCCACACCCTGGGCAGATCCTCCCTGTGCACACCCACAGCCTGCTCACACCCGCACATCACCCCTGCTGCTCACACTCCCCACTCCTCTGTCTCCCTTGGGTCCCCTCTGTGCCTGTGTCCCCCACTTCTGCCCCTCCTCAGATGTCAGCCTGAGAGGTGAAACGATGGCCTGTGGGTGTCACTGGTGCTGGGCACACCTGGGCTGCACCATGCAGGTACATCCCCCCTCCAGCCCTGCACAGCTCCTGTCCAGGAGTCTCCTCAGCAGCCCTGCAGTGGTTACACAGTTGTCAAACAGTTGCCAGCTGCAGATCACTCTGCAAAACTTGCACATTGCCGCTGCCACTTCCCCTCCTACACAAACCGGCTGATGCCAAAAAACACCCCGAGAAACCACCATTCTGTGGAAAATGACACCTTTACAGCAGGTCCCCCAGCAAGGGCTGACAAAGTGCAGCAGTGAGGGTGGCAGGCCATCCCCACAAGGACTCCTCCGTGGATGTGGCCAAGGCTGGATGGTGAAGCTCAATGAAAAGTGAAGCAGAAGCAGACCTGGAGCACTGCTGGCCTCTCAGGCAAGGAGGGTGACTACACCTGGCTCCAGCACTGAGCTAGAGAGTCACCTGGTGTTGCCCAAGCCAGGTGACACCCCAGAACCTTGACACAGGTCAGGATGGCCAAAAAATGCCTGCCATGAAACTCTTTGCTGGAGTAAGTGGTTAACAGTGGTCCCCTTTACTGGGTATGGGCCAGGTAGAGCTGCTGCCTGCACTCTCAGCACTGCTGCTCAAAAAGTACTGAAACACCTACATAGGACTGCCCAAAACATTGACATCTCCCAAAACACATCTATTTTTCAGAAAGAACAAGGCTCTTATTAAACTTTGCTTTGTGTGTTAGGAAAACAACCCTCTGACACCAAACCTCTGACAGTCCTCAGGTCGCAGGAGGGCGCGGGGCTCTGCTTTTATGTTCCCAATGTGCACGAGGAGCAGGGCTGAGCAAGGAAAACACTTCTGGGGGTGGAAATCGGTCATCCCAGCAAGGTCAGTGTGCCGGGGAGCACCGCAGTGATCCGAGCCGTGCGGGGAAGCACGTGCCGGCACAGGAGCCGGGCACACCGCAGGACACGGGGGCTGGCCCTCCCCAGGCTGCTGCTGCTGCTGCAAATCATCCAGTAGGACACAGAAAAATGATCCAGAACAAATATTTACCAACCACATCCCAGCGCGCTCGGTAGCCGCACGCGGAGAGAGGACGGTCGCACGGCGTCGGCTGCATTCTCCAGATGCTAAATCGTGTCGGATCTTCCCTGCTGTTCCTCTTCCAGGTTAAGCAACAGCTGTGGTCAGGGCAGGGCGTTGTGCAGAGGGAGGGAGGAGAGCTGGAGCTGCCAGACTCAGCTTGGGAAGAAAGGAGCTCTTACAAGGCCCCATCTCTCTCACCACCAAACCCCACTCCCATGGGTGCCACCAACTCCCACCGTGCAAACTCAGACCTCCCTGACGGCTTTTGGAGCATCCTGGCAGGGCATCACTTGTGTTTGACACTTCTCCCATGGCAGTAAAGGTGCACATGAGAAAGGCCCAAACCTGCAAAAGAAAGATGCCAGTGCTTTGAGAGCCCAGTCCTAGGCTGCCTGGCAGAAATTCATCTGTCCCAGTGCATGTCGATGAGGGAGGCTCTTCAGGCCCATTGCATGTAACTTGGTACACTCCAACACAAAGTCATTCTTGCTCCACCCAGCCCTCATTTCCTTCTCCTCTCTTACAGGCAACACTTGCTTGCTCTCCCTGCTGATGTGGGGCTGATCCTCTGCCTTCCCCCAGCAGCACACAAGCCTTCCCTCCATCCCAGTCCTCTCCACCCACACCTTCATTCATGTGCTGAGACAAATTCCTCCATGGGCTCTAAAAGTTGCTGCTCAGGATGTGCTTCTTTCACACAGCTGGGCCATCAGTGCCAGTTTACATCTGAACCTGCACAGAAAATACACAGCCAGAACACAGCCTTCACGTGCTTGTCTCCCCCAGCTCTCCCATGGTGGCTCCCCACCAATTTCACCAGCAGCCAGACCCTCTCATGGCTTTAGGTGCTGTTTCTGCACTCCAGAGTACTGAGTTTGCCCTCTCCTGAGCTACCACCATTCCTCCTGCCTGGAATCACCCAATGCCTGCTCTGTGCCACCAGGTGTGAGTTTTGAGTCCACTCTTTCAGCAAAGGGCTTGGGCCATAAATGCATCTGCACCTGAGATACCCACTGAGCCCTATGTCCTTTGACACAGCCTGGCCTGCTCTGGGGGTCTCCTTTCATTCCAGCTCTTACCCCTCCATCCCTCACCCTTGGATCAGGACAGCACGAGGACACAGGCTGCTCCAGCACAGCATTCCCGTTTCTGCCTCAAACATCCTGCATCCTAAGGAACATGGGCCCATTTCTCAAAATTTCTTCTTCACTTTCCTTCCTCAAAACAACAGCTTAGCTCTTCTCTCTCCTTCATCTCTCTACCTTCTGACTCCCCAGCACCAAGCCCAGGTGCTTGGAACCCCACAGATCCCTGTCCCCCAGTCCTCCCAGGAGCACACACAGTTTCAGGCTCCCACAGCCTCAGTCTTTCCCCCCAGGATGCCCCCCTTGGTACCCCAACACCACCATGTCTATCCACCACAGCCCCCAGATCAGAAGCAGGCACCAGCCTGGTCCTTTCTTGCTGTGCAGAGGTGAGGACTGAGTGCTGGACAGGGCTGTCATATCCAGGAGAGCTGCAGGAGATGAGCAGATCCTTCTGGGAAAGGAGACCAGCAGGGCTGCAAGGACTACAGGAGAGCTTGGTGCTGGGAAAGATGTGCCAATCCACCAGTCGTGCCCTGGAAGTGGCAGCTGGATAAATAACACAAGAAAACCCCCAGGGCAGAAAGCCATGCTGCTGTTTCCTCCTGCACACAACTTTCCAGGCATGGCAGAGCAGCCCCTGCAGAGAGACGACTCAGGGCACGGGTGTGTGCTTTCATGTCCAGTTTTATTAGTGTTGCATTAGTACCATAAAATAGTTGACGAGGTCGAGCACGTTGCGGTTTGTTCCAAAAAAAAGGCTATTTACATTTAATCTGTCTTGGTAAAAAACAACCCTAGAACCCAAACAATACAACAATGAAACAGATGGACAGCTCGGGAATCTACAAAGTGGTACCGTCCCCTCGCACGCCGCGGCCAGGACAAGCCTGGTGGCACGCAGCCCCACAATTCCAGCCATCCCCACGCCCGGGGCACGTCCACAGCCACTGTCCAGCCAAGGCTCCAAGCAGCAGCTGCCTGCACGTGGCCCCAGAACACTGCACGTGGCCCCAGAACAGTGCTCTTCCCAAAGGAAACCAGCAACCTGCTGCTTTACAAGTTGGCACGTCCCCTTCTGCCCCAGTCTGTCCCAAAGCACCAGAGTGATCCTTCCTGCAGGAGCCGGCCCTGCCAGGAACATCTCCTGTAAGAACACCATGGAAGAGGCTGCAGGGAACCTCCAGGAGATGCTGCTGCTCACTTCTGGCCTTCTCCTGCCAGGTTAAGCCCAGAGGGAGTGTCACACTAAAATGTCACTACTCAAATATCTGCTGAGATCATCACCCCCCAGATGAAGGGGACAGTCACTGCATCCAACCTAACTTCAAGAAAGCCCCAGGGCCCCAAGCCCATTACAGCTGCATGGCAGGACTGTCCTAATCCCAGTTTCCCAACCCCTTAGCACATCAAGCAGCAGGAAAAGACTACTGGTTCTGCTGCCTTTTGACATGATTTCCCTCTTAACCTTGGAGAGTCCAGGTGAAACAGCCTCTGCCCTGGCTCTCTCACATGCTGCTGGGGAGAAACATGCCAGGGCCTTTGCTGCAATCACAGGTTAAGCACAGGGCAGTGTGGCTCCTGGCTGAGTGTGGTGATGGAAAGCAAACAGGCACATCTCCTCAGCCCCAGAAACCTCCCAGCCACCTACCCCTGCCCTCTCTGCAGGATAAAGCCACAAGCTTTATCTTGTGTTCTAATTAAAGCAGCAAACACAGCCAAAGAGACCAGGTTCTCCCCAAACTCATGTGTAATTCAGAAGGATTGTGCAGTGACGATGTGAAGTGACAATTGAACTGGATGGGAACTGCAGCACCGAGCTACAACAGCCACACAAGATGTCCCCGACGTCACCAGCGCCACCAGAGCCAGCTCTGACCGAGCGCTGGCAGGCTGAAGCCCAGCCTTTGTCTCCAGGAAACTCAAGCCAGAGGACCAGGAAGCACTCAAGGTGCAACATGATCCACAAACCCTTCCATCTTTCATCTGCTCTCTGGAGCTGCAGGACTGGCTCAGCGTGGTGCAGCCAGCCCGCTCCCCAGAGCTCACCCACAGCAGCTGAGAGAAACCCTGCAATGAGAAGCCACAGCCAGAGGGGTGGGAGAGACTGGCCCTGTGGGGAGCTGGGGTGAGCTCTGGCACAGAGAAAGGGACACAGCAGGGGACACCACCTTCAAAGCACCTCCTGGCTGGAGACCCACTCAGGTGCTGCCCACCCCAGGCCCTGCCTCTGCTGTCAGACCACACGGCTCCAAAGTAAGCCCAGTGTGGGAGACAGCCCCCCGAGTTTCTTCATTTGAGATGTCCCTTCCCTGCCCAAACTCTCCAGAGCTGAAGACAGAGCGGTGCTGTCTCTGCTCTAAGCCATCCTCCTGCACTCACTGACATGACCTCTGCTGCCCCAGAAATGTTTCCTGGTCCCACAGTGAGAATCCCTTAAGTCAGTGGAGCTCATTCCCAGCAAGGTCCCCCCAGAAACTGTTGGGGAAGTTGGGAAAGTGGGAAACCTGAGGTCAGTCACTCATTCTGACTCCAAACAGTCTGAGCCATTTTTCTTAGAGACAGAAACCTGTTTCTACTCCAGACAGGGAAAGAAACAGCTGCATGAAGTGGCTCCAGGAGAGAAACAACAGAGGCACAACGACCTGATGAGAGCTGTGCCACCAAATTTGCATGCCAGCCCTTGCCTCCAGGGCCAGGAAACACCAGAGCCACCCCTGTGAGAGCCACCTCACACAGCTGCCCACAGGCAGGCCCAGCCTGCCACTGCTGGACTCCCTCTGGGATAACAAGGCTGAGAAGTCGGGATGTTTTCTTGCATGGAAGACACATTTCAGAGCAACAACAGCTTTCCACAGGGGAGAAATCAAGCCCTCAGGTGTACAGAGTGCCTCCCAATGTATTTGCTTGTATAAAGTTAGAACAAAACACAAACCAACATGAAATGCAACGAGCAGAAGTGTTTCTCTCACACGTACACACACACACACACGCACAGAGTACAGCAGGGCAACACACATTTGATAGGCAGGACTCTGGAAACCCTGTCCTAGCTACCAGGTTTTTTCTTTACAGTAGGTTGAAATACAAAGAGGAGCACAGTGATGGTTCTCGCCTCGCCCCCCAGTAAACAAAGTTATTGCAGCAGCACCACCAGAGCTGCCCAGGCTGCACACAGCTGGAACCCAGCCCCATCACCCTTGTCACACCAGTGTGGGACTCCAGGGAGAAATCACACACTGACTAATCTCCCTTACAAAGCTTTTTTTTTGATGCGACAGCCTCGATCAAGATGTGATGTGCTTACACACCCTCTCCCACGCTGCTGCTGCTAGGCAACGCTATACAGCCCCAGAGCATCAGCTCAGGTCACCCAAAAACATCAGCTGAGGGACACAGCTACATCCCACCACAGCCCAGCTTCTGCCACAGCCAGGAGCCAGCACAGGGCAGGCAGGAAGAACAAATATTGCAGCCAGACAGTGTGTCCTGCCCAGCAGAATGCCACCAGGCTGGGACAGTGTCCTCCTCCCCTGCATGGCTTGAAGGGAATACCCAGTCCCTGGCCATGCAGGTTGCCCTTGTGCTCAGCTGCTGAAGCAGCCCAAGCTGATGGCACAACAGGCACAAGATCCAGCTCTAACCTCAGAACCTCCCTGCCAGCAGAGCACACCATCAGTACCTGCCCAACAGAACCCAGGTGGTGCCCATGCAGAGCAGGTTCCCCAAGCCTTTAAAAACCCAAGGGTAAGGGATCAGGTAAAAAAAGAAAAAAAAAAAAAGTTCAAAAGCATCACTGCCCTCAGAAAGTGCCTCACAGAGCCTGGCCTGCCCACAAAGAGGGGACCCAAAAAGGCTCATCAGAAATTTCAGTCTCTTACCCTGAAATGGCAGAGATGTCTGTTCTTCCACATGGCAAGAGCACCCTGCTCCCCATATCCCACCCAGCACTGAAGAGCAGCCTGTGCCTCCTCAGGTGAGCAGTTTGACACAGGGCAGGAAGGCAGCTGGACACACACAGTCCAGCCACTGCAGTGATGCATCACTCCACAGAACAACGGCTCGTCTTCCTGGGTTTGTGGGGTTTTTTTGGCAAATTAATATTTTTTCCTGTTATTTATTGTTTTTATTTTATTTTTATTTGTTTTTTTTTTAGAAAGCATTAAAAAAAATCTGCAGCTGTTAAAAAAAATCCTTTCCCTTTGGAGGCTGGACGAGGTTTTATTGACAGGTAAAATAATGGGTGTGAGTATGTAAATAGCAGCGACCCCACTGACGTGGTGCCCCTCAGCAGCACAGCCAGCTGGGGAACACAGAGACTGGCTTGGTTCGGTCATTGTAAAAGACCTGGGACACAGGAGTTTCCTTATTAGTGTTTCCCTAATTCCTGTTCCTGCCCAACCCTCCTCAGGCATCGCTTCAGCACCAACATCTGCCTGCCCCCATGGCAGGCTCTGTGCTCCGAAGAGGATCTCCTCTCCACACCTCCCTAACTCTGCAAGTGCCTTGTTTTCCACAGCAGACAGCTGAACTCCCTCCAGACTCGTTGATCTCTCATCCTTTGGCAGCAGGAAGGAAAACCGGCCATCCTTTTCTCCTAGAAACACAGAGTGGGGGCCCAGCACACGAGATCTTCTGCAAAATCTATTTGAGCTGATCCACGGCTCCCCCAGCCCACTCACACCAATGAGGTCTCAGGTTAATAAGCAGTGCAGTTACTCAGCTATCTGCTCCTAAGTGGTAGGTGTTCTTGGGCAGGTTGCCTGCTCCTGCCAACTCCCCCACGACTTCACGTTGTCAGCACATCTATATTTAAGACTGGTTTGTTGGTTTGTTGGGGTTTTTTTTGCCTTTGTTTAAAGGGGTTTCCTTCCCTTGTAGTAAACTTAAAGAGTTAATAGAAAAAAGTAATTCAAAAGTAATCCAAGCACATCTGTAATTAATTCTGCAGGAGAGGGCAGAGCGAGGCGAGTCAGAGTTGGCACGCAGTTCCTGGCTCCTGGTGTGCAGTCCTCGGGATGGGCAGAAGGTCCCTGCGCCCAGCACAGCTAGAAGTTAGATTTGGAGTGTCCAAAGATGCAGATGGGAAAGTGCTTGACATGAGAGGACCATTGTGCTGCCAGCTGAAAGAACTTGACGTCGTTCCACTCCACCCCATCGATGAGGACTGCAGGGCAGGGTACAAAGAGAGGAGAGTTAGAAAATACTGGGGGGAAGTGGCCAGCCTGAGGCAGCTGTGCCAGGAGTCTCCCTGCAGTCAGCAGAGCTCAGCTGCTGTGCCCCACCCAGCTGCACACACCAGGAGAAAGGCTCAGCAGCACACCAGCTGTGGGGACAACAGCTCAGGGTGTTGTTCCAGCATCGCTCCCTGCACTGCTGATTTCAGTGTCACCTGAGCTGGATTCTCAGCTTTCCTGAGCACACTGCATTTTCTGTTTTGGGCAAATGCACTCTTACAGATGGACAGCAGTCTCTCCTCACTGGCAGTCTCACCAGAGAGGTGACACATGTCCTTGAGCACCCCTCATGCCAGCCAGTCTCACCAGGATTAAGAGGTGACCCAAGCAGGTCCCTCTGTTGGGGATTGCTAACTGAACAGGCCACAAGGGTATTTTTGCTCCTGGATGCCCAGCTCCACTGACAGACACTCCAGGTCTGCCTACAAGATACGTGTATGGCTCTTGCTGTGCCATGAGCACGTGCCAGTGTCCTGCCCAGAGGAGCAGCCACAATGTCACTGCCTGCCACCAACCAACACTTGCACCAGATATGTGCAAGAGAAACAGGGGATGACAGAGGGGAATGGAGCCCTGTCCAACACTTGTCCTCATCCAGAGTATTGACTCAGAGCTAGCTGAAGGAGGACCTTCCAACATCCCAGAATTTTTTGAGCATTCTCCCATGCTGGACACACTGAAGCCCATTCCCAGGAATGGCCCCATCACGCTGGCTCCAGAGCACAGGACAGGACACCAGCTCAGCCCTTTGCCTGGAGGACAATCACAGCATGTGAGCCTTGCCCCAGCAGCCAAAGGATGATGCAAGCACTGCACTCACCACGCAGCATGTTCTGCTGATGTTTTGCTGTGCAAATCAACCTGCTGATTCCTTCAATACACTGGCTCTTTGACTCAACTTCCTTGTCCTTTGTTTTCTTGGGCAAAAACATCACTGGAAGAAAAGCAAACCAGCACAAGGTGAATCTATGCCACTCACAGGAGCTGCACCAAATCCTGTTTGAGTTTTTTCCATTTAATCATTCACATCTGAAATTCTTACTCCTAAGATAATCTCTTTTTGGCAGGAGTCTGTTGGTGCTGAGCACTGATGCACATGGGCATCTTATCCCCAAATGTCTCTATGTGAAGACTTCCCAGCTCATAATCCTGATCCCAAAGGGCACCTTCAGGTAACTCCTGCTCTTTTGGGACACCATGCAGGGGAAACATCTGCATCTGCAGTGCCAGGCTGTACTGACTGTGGCCCAATACAGACATCTGGAGAGCAGGAGGGATTACAAAATGGGGGCAGCTGGAGGGTAGGGAAGGCATAAGGAGAATTTAAAAAGTGTCCAGTTCCCCAGGAAGCTCTGCTGAAGGCTGGGCTGCCCCCAGGAAGGAAGGTTTGGTGTGTCTCAGGATTGCCTCAGGGGTGGCAGCTCCAGTCCCAGCAGGGACACAGCTGTGCTGGCCTGGCAGTGACCTGGCTGCAGGGTTATGCACCCATATCCTGCAGTCCAGGAGGCTCTGCCAGCCTTCTCTCAGAGTCATCAGGAGTGATACCCAGCCCCAAGGCAGAGGATGTTGTGAAGGACAACTACTGGCAGCTAAAATGTAAATGCAGAATTGCCTTGCTGCTTCCTTGAAATGAATTTGTTGCAGAGCTGTTTCCAGTTTCTAAAATGTTTCACACGACCAAGGCCAGGAGCAAATACAAAATCACTGACAACATTCAAAATGCCATTTTGTTAGTTTGCCACGAATTTAAGAGCAGGAGAGTATTTATCTTCTACATCCTTTTGACCCACAAAGCATTCTGTACAAAAACATAAGAATTTTAAAATCCTGGAATTGCTGAGTTTGAAAAAGATCTCCAGGATCATTGCACTGAACTGCTAATCTAACGCTGCCAACTGCATCACTAAACCATGTCCCCAAGTGCCACACCTATACATCTTTTAAATACCTCCAAGCAGTAGGTATGGTGGTTTGCCACTGCCCTGGGCAGCCCCTTTTAGGGCTTCACAACTCTTCTGATGAATAAATTTTTCCTAATAGGAGATATCTCCTGTTAATGGCCCATTCAGTCCCACTGCATGACTGATAAAATTACATCATCCCACTGGGAGATGCTCCAGCCAGGGGAGCAGCCAAGCCTTTCCTACCCAGATAAAAACTGAGATTTTGGACACCAAGGGACCTTCTTTCCACTGCATTCCAGAGGAAAGCCAGACCTTTCCACATCATCCCTGGAGCTTCAGAGGAAACTGCACCTTCTCCAGGAGCACTGCTCCAGCTGAACCACATCTGCCACTGCAGGAGGATGCAGCCACCATTGAATGGGACTGTGCCAACACCCTGACTGACTGACGGGTGTCAGCTTGGATTCTGACTCTGGCAGGGTTTGGGATTGTTCTTTGTAATACTGTATTTCTATTTTAATTTTTCTAGTAAAGAACTGTTATTCCTAATTCCCATATCTTTGCCTGAGAGCCCCTTAATTTCAAAATTATAATAATAATTTGGAGGGAGGGGGTTTACATTCTCCATTTCAAAGAGAAGCTTCTGCCTTTATTGGCAGACACCTGTCCTTCAAACCAGGACAGGTCCACACAGTCACTCCTCATCAAGTGATTAGGATTTGGGGGATAAAAAGAGGACTGAGTTGCTGTAACCCAGCACTGACAAGTCAGGCAGCTCTGGAGCAGCAGGACAGGGACAGGAGGACACCTCACCTTTTTTGTTCTTTTCTTTTGTCACCACAGTCATGGACATGGTTGGCGTGGTGGCGATCTCGCCGCTGGCCGGTAACCTGCTGACCTGCAGGGACCGGAAAGTGCATTTCAGTGTGTTTTTGGTACTGGAGGGGTCCTTCTTCTCTGGGTCTCTCTTCCTGTCCACGGGTGGAGCTGCAATCCAGTAATCCACCTGCAGGCCCATCAATTCAGCACCGAGGCTCTGGCTGGAGAACAAGAGCAGGAGGTCATTTCTGCACGCCCCTCAGCAGCGTGGCTGCCGTTCCTGGCCAGAGGAGAAACAGCTGGCTCTCTGGGGAATCAGGCAGTGACATGGCAGCAATGACAGGAGCCCAAGAAGTTACCCCTGAGAGATGCAGTCTGGGTCCCACTGCACAGGAGCTCAGTGAGCCAAGAGAAGCTGACCTCCTGCAGTCACGAGGGTGAGCAGCAGGAAAGGGAGCAGACAGGCAGTTTCCTGAGATGATGCTGAGTTCTGTGACACAGCAGCTAAGGCAGCTCCTGAGGTGGCCCAGATTACTTTGAGTGGGGAAAAGAGGCTGTAAGCACCTTGCTGCTGCCTCCTGAGCACTGATGAGTGACTCTGTCCACTGCCAAAACCAACTCTCAGCCAGGGTGAACAAAGACTTGGCGGGTCCCTGAACATCAGGCACTCAGTTCCCAGTCTCCCTGACTTGCTTTTTGAATTGCCTACCCCCTAAGCCTTACCACTTGCTGGGGAATTCCACTGTTGGGGAAAAAAATTCTGCCAGGCGTGTGAGGTTTGCTAGACAACAGCAGATTTCAGGATATGCTCTGCTGTTGAGAACTCCTGTGCACCATGTGGCAGCAGCCGTGCATCACCAAAACATGCTGCCAGTCCTCCCAAGGTAAGATGAGCAGCCTGGGAAGCTCCAGCCCTTTCCTGCCCTGCCTCTCACTGCTAACCCTGAGGGGAGCAGGGCTTCATCATTCAGCAGACCTACAAGTGACAGCCTGTACTTCTTCCTACACAGTGACACTCAGCGTTGAATAATACACAACTACTAGACAAAAGCCTAAATTTATCCACCAGTCTGTGTCCCCAGTTTGAGAAATGGCAATTGTTAAGGAAGATAAATCTGTAATCTTGAATGAAATATGCATCCATTTGCACCACCTGTCTAGTAAGAAACTCAAGGTAAAACAAGGATGTCCCATCATTACAGTCCTCTCAGAAAATCATTTCCTTTTCTTTGCCATTTATTCAGCTAAAAGTCAGAGTGCAAAGCAGAGTCCATCTTTGATGACTAAAACCAGGGTTTTGGTTCTCAGGGCAATATTCAGATGTGAGATTATTTAAGGATGATGCTGCTTTGAGTTTTAAGGCTCCTTTGCAGCACATTTCTCAAGTCAGCATGCTAATATTCACTAGACCCAGGCAAGACTTTATGTTCCATTCCCAGTTCAACACGTGGCTCAATCATTCAGTCTGGGTCACCCTCCACGCCCTGTGCTGTCACTCACGGATCAGAGGAGATGGAACAATGCTGAACCTACACTTCCTCCTTTCCTGATGAGTTTACCACACAGTATGAAACCAAAAAGTACAAGATTCCCAGAGCTGGGGTGTCAGCTTCAGATTTATCACATCCATGGCTCACAGCTTTAACACCCTGTGCTCTTGGGGGCACCAGTTCCCAAACCACTTCCACCTTTGGAAAGGCCACAGACAAAGCTCAGACCCAAGGATTCAGCTCTGCCCCCCAAAGCCTGCCCAGCCCTCTGCACTGCCAGCCAGCTGCTGCTGGGACACACAGGGCTCTCCTGCCACCAAACCACAGGGACACACCTGGGAATGGGCCCTGGCACAGGTGAGTGGGCACTAACACCTCCCAGTGCTGGGCACCTTAATTTCCTCCTGGTAAAAGGGAACTCTTGAAGAAGTCAGAGGTGAAAGGTCCCTGCAGGGCACTCTGGGCTGGGAGGAAAGGTGCCCATTCTGTCTCCAACAGGGACAGCAGGGGATGCTACTTAGGGAAAGCACATAAGCCCAGCCTCAGAGCATGCCCTGGCACTTCCCCAGCCTGACAATCACAGGATTAGGGAGGCTAGAGGGGACATCCCTGAGACATCCTTTAGTATCCATTAAAGGATCTGCTGTCTGTGAATTTGTCTGACCCCTCTTTGATTTTCTGTTGCTGCCACAGAAGCAGCAGAGGCAGACATGGTCCCTTCCTTTCCCCTTTTAACTGAGCTTTTCAGTGTCACTGTGTGCCCCCAGCTCTTGTACCACAGGCTTCAGAGAACCCCAGAATTGTTGGGGTTGGAAGAGACCTCTAGAGATGATCCAGTCCAACCCCCTTGCCAAAGCAGGGTCACCTGGAGCAGGTGATGCAGGGATGCATCCACAACCTCCCTGGGCACCTGTCTCAGTGCTCTCTACAACCCCAAAACTCCCTGACTTGGCACAACCTGAGTGGCTCATTGCTTTCCTCTCCTCTCCCACCCTGCAGAGTCCAAATGCTTCTGGTTTCCCCTCCTCACAGACTGCTGCTCTGCTCCCTTGGAGTTTTAGGGGAGTTAACAGAATCAAGAGGAACTTCACCAAGTGGTTCTGAGTACTAGAAGTGCACACAAAGTGTTAGACAGGCTGCACCAACATCTTGTGCAGCAAGAAAATGAGAAGTCCTAGCCAGGCAAGTCTTACTGGCACTTTCTGAGGGATTCCTCCTTTAACCCCTAAAAACTTCAGCTAAACCAGGGTTTAGTATTATCTACAGGTGCAGTCCTCTTGCTGTTTAGGTGCTTGCAGGCACACACATGAATAGGAGCTGCAGTTCCACCTTACAGCTCCCAGAGAAAGTCATCAGCTCCTTCAGAAGTCACTCTGACCTTGCACTCACTTGGCCATGACAAACACAAGAATCATGAGGGATTAGCCTGGTCCCCACGTGTCCTAGGAGTCAGTGATTTTTCTGAATATATATTCTCCCAAGAGAATCCTGCCCTTGAAACTTGCAGCCTTCCTGCTAAGTGCAAAATCCCCCCTGCCCTCCCCAGCTGCTTGCCAGCCTCAGCAAGCACACAGTGACTCCAGAGGCAGAAGAGGTGAAGGGGAAAGGTGACAACCCCAAATGTTTGCTAGGGATGAAGGAAGAACTACAAGTCTTCCTCTGGAGCAGTTCTCTGCCATGTGGGTGCCAGATAAGCCAGCCAGTGGAGGTGTAAGGAGACAAAGCATGGTTTACCTTGGGGAGGAGAAGCTGCCTGTCACAGATGGTGAGGAAGGGGGCGTGGGGGAGGCTTCTTTCACAGCAGGAGACACGGAAGGTGGGGTGGAAGAAAGGACAACGGAGCTGGAGGGAGCTGCGTCATCAGAGTCACCTGAAAAAAAGGAAGTCACACTGTCTGGTTTGTCTCACAGCACACAGCACTGGGGTAAAGCTCAGTCTCCACACTCCTGCTGCACAGGTTTTGTCCAGACTTAACCCAGAGGTCAGCTGGGCCATCAGCTCCACACTCCAGAGAGGTTTTGTAAGCCTGGGCACCAGGTAGGAGCAGACACTGACACTCCCTGGGGCTCCTCACATGGCATCTGCTCTCCTTGGCTTTGTCCCAGCTGATTCTGAGCCCCCTGCACAGCTCAGCCCACTGATCTCCTACAGGGAATCTCCCCTGCAAGCACTCTTGGAACCCACAGGGCTCTCCCCACTCCATCTGCCTCCACAACCAAGGTTTCATCCCCTTTAGGATGGTGGGAGCACTTGTGTGCTGCCTCCATGCACAAACCTGTATGTAACCCAGGCCACAAGAATCTGGGTTTGACACTGAAGCAACACAAGAAATAACCCCAACACAAGGAAAATAATATTCCTGTGCATATGGAGGAGGGAAAAAGTAAGTTCACATTGACAAAATAGCACCACCTCATGTCTGTGTATGTAAGCAGGCTGATATCCTCCTGTATATCAGCTTTGCACTCCCCCAATAAAAAATAAATAGGGCTAAAATTTTTCCCACTCCAAAGTTCCCAGCACTGAGATCAACTTCATTCAGAAACTGAGCCCACTGCAGGGAGACAGGCATGAACTTCTGATGAACTGCCTGCTCAGGCTGAAGCAGGAACCTCAAACAACTGCAACAGTGAATCCACCCCACTGACAACATTAGAAAAATGGAGTTTGCAGAAATGTGAGAGCAGAGCTTCCCTGGATGTAGGTGTGGGAATTTCACCTGGCCTGAAGCTCCATGAGAAGCACCAAGAAAAAAGGGCCTCTCCCAAGAGAGAGGGCTCTCTTGCTGCAGACAAATAAAATCCAGTTCCACCTGACAGAGCTCCAAGGCACCAGCAATGGACAGGGCTGCTCAGCCTGTCAGCCAGGCTCCCAGTGCTGCAGGACACAGAAAGCACACACAGGATGCTCCTTACCTGATGTTGCAGAAGACTGTTCCACTATTCCAACCTTCACCACCTAAAGGGGACAAAGCAGAAGAGCTCTATCAAACAAGAGCCCCCTGAAATGCAGGAAGCCAAACCCCAGCATGAAGCTCATCTCTGCACTCTCCAAGGCACTGGCCCTGCTGTCAGAGCAGTTCAGGAGTCCTCCAAGAGGCAGGCAGGTCCTGGCAGTGCCCAGCCAAGCAGTTCCAGCTCACAGCCTTCCCTGACCCACACAAAGGGCAGCACAGAGCTGTCACAGACCTGCACAGCCCAGCAGCTCCAAGCTATGGCAACTACAGGGAGGAGAAAGGGTCAGAAACATCCCTTCAGCACAGCTCTGATGCACCTGCTAATTACAGACACGCTGCTCCCAGTGCTCAGCAGCAGCCACCTCCAGCTGGGGCTTGTTAGAAACCACAGAAGCAACAAAGCAGTTTCTGATCAGTTACCTATTCTCTAAACAAGGGAAGTGTCCAACAAAGAAGATAAAGGCCCTACCAAAGCCTCTGCAGGCAGGCAGGGACAAACCACATGGACAGGTCAGAATAATGCAGGTCATGCTGGAATAAGGGCACAAATGTGTGTGGCCAGCTGGCACCTTCAGATTAATGATAACTGTCACTGGCAATAACTTGTGGAACAGAACATGCTGCAAACAAACTCCCAAGAACACACTATGCCTAGAAAGATAAACTGGCCCTTGGTGATATGACAGCAGAGACCTTCTGCAGTGATAATCTGCTAGGGTACACAGGGATCATCACTCTCAACACTTCAGGGAAGAGCCTTTTTCAGGCCCTTAAGAAACTTGTATCCAGGGCTAATGCCTATCCTACACAAATGCTGACAAATGGGAAAGAGCTGCAAAGGGAGCTCAGGTCAATAAAACCTGCTTTAGAATGAGAAATGATGTCACACAGACTGTGTGGGTTGAAAATAGAAGGTCATTAAGTTCAGACACGACCATGTCTGGACCACATCTCTAGGGAGCACATTTCTGTAATATGGGATTAAAAAAAAATTAGAAGTTAATCATTGAAAGCAAAATGCTTTGCAGAATTTGGAGGGCAGGGAGAGTTATGCTCTGTGCTCAACAGTAGATCTTGGAGAGTTGTCAGGGTCTCTGGGGATTCTCATTTAGATCCAGTCTTGAAAAAGCCATCATGAACCCAGCAGTGTGTACACAGGCTCCCTGGGGCTCAGTGCCTTGGGAGGAGGAGGCTGCAGCTCAGCTTGGCCAGTCTCCACCCAAAGGGCAACAAATCAGGCTCTGGAGTGCAGCATGTGTTAAACACCAAGAGGATGTTTTACAGACTGCCACTGGCTGTGAACAAGAGGAGCAGAGTCAGGGGAGGGACAAGCAAGACAGACAACTGCCTGCAGCCACCTTGATCTGGAAGCCAGGCAGGAAATCTCTTCTGGCCTTCTCCTCCTTGTTGGCTGGCTGAAGATGCTCGAGTTCAGACACATGGGAGAAACACAAGGTTAAGCACTCTCCCTTCCCTCCACTTAGGGAGATACATGAGAACACTGTTCCCACAGGCCTCCATCCAGGGAAGCTGCAGCAGCCAGGCCCCTTTCCCTCCAGGAAGAGGCACATCCTGTCAAAATCCTGGCAACTGGCTGCCAGCCCAAGGCAGCCTGAGCCTGGCTTCTGTGCCCCTCTGGCCCCTTGCAAGGCTCCACTCCCACCACTCTGAGCAGCACAGCCCTGCCCTGCCCATTTCTGGGTCAGAGACTGCACAGACCAGCTGCAGGACCCCAAAAAGCCAGGAGTGCAGCCAACATCAGGAACTGCAAAGCCAGAAGTCACTGGCTCCCTCTCTTCCTTGTCCAACAGCCCTGAGCAGGCTGCAGCTGAGGGAAAGAGCCTCAGTGCTCATGTCCAGCCCCAGACCCTGTGAGACACCTGCAACTGGCCTTTCAGACTCTTCACTACTGTGTCAGGAATGCTTGAGAATCAGGAGCAAGCAGCACTGATTTGTCCCCATCACCAGTGACTTAAGAAGGCAGTCAGTGCTTTCAAGGCAAGTTTTTTGTTATGTACACAACAAAGCAATTCCACCACTTTCAGGTAATCAAATCCAGACTGGAAAAGCTGTGCTGATGTCAGGACAACAATCACTTTAGAGCAACTGGATAAAACTGAGCCCCATTTGCTTGCACAAAGTACAGGACTTAATCAATACTGAAAAGAAGCTTGAAGAGCCCAACAACAGTTTGGGAAGTTCCTCTAGGTTTTCATGTTACTGGGGAAGGTGAAAGAGCTGTTTTGTAGGAATGGTCCATCACTAGAAATTGCAGTTCATGGGAGATAGAAGTTCCCAGCAAATCTCATCAGCAGGGAATAAATTGGGTAGATGTGTCTCTCTGCTTTTGCAGAAGGCAAAATCTCTCCTTCAACAAACAAAAGTAGATTGTCACCTCAGGAATAGTGCAGAGAGAGACTCTCACTATGAGGAGGCAGCAGAGTGAAAGCAGGGTCAGCCTGAGGGCGAGAGAGACTAAGCTCCTTAAATGCCTTGGGATTTGAGAGAGCTGTGACGCAGCAGGGACACGGAGGGGACAGGCACGTGTCAGCCCCACAGAGCAGGCACAGCCAGGCCAGCCTGCAGGACACAGCTCAAACTGGGAATGGAGCATGGCCAGCAGCTGCAGAGCAGCCAAGGGATTCCTGCTGGCTGCAGGTCAGCGACTTTACACCTAAAACTTAATGAGTTGAAGAGCATGATCAAATAAAGGGAGGGAAGCTGGAAAAGGCAAAGAGCACAGGGCACAAAACACACTGACAGAACAAGCATGGCCCTGTCCAGACACTCTGCACTTGGCACCTCAGATGGGAACACTTAAGGACAGGAGGAAAAACGAGGGACTATCCCAAATACCAGTGCCAATATCCAGTGGTATAAATCATCTCCCTGCTGGGATGTACTGTCTACTTCCCAGGAACAGATGGGATGCTAAGAGGAATGGGAGCCATCAGTGACAAGCATGCAGAGCACTGACACTGGAATAGCAAATTTGGCCAGAACAATCAACCAGGGCAATGCTAGGCACAGCATCCCTAGAATCTGATTTCCAGGGACACAACACATTCCCGTCTGAGAAACAAAAGACACCCTGCAGTTTGCTGAAATGTCTTGGAGGTTTCCTTACACATCAGGCACTCAACCATCAGATTGCTGTGCTGGTAATCTGCCTTAGAGCACTCTGCTCTAGTGCAGGAACCTGGCAGGTTTAGGTTAACACCTAAATACATCCTGGCTGGCTTGGGACAGCATAACCACAACACTCACCCCGACGAAGGGAATGAACTTCTGCGAAGATTCTTCGTCGGGGCTAAAGGCAAAGAGAAGAGATTTGTTAGCACTGGCCTCCAGCCCGGGCACATACTCACTGCAGAGGTGGCATTCCAGCATGCAGCAGGGACGGACAGGATGCAAGCGCCAGTCCAAGGCTCCTCTGCCAGCACCAGGAGCTGCACGGGCAGGGATGTCCAGGGGGGAAAGGCTCTCTCTCCCTCCCTCGGGCTCCACAGAGAAACATGCTTGGACGGCATGGCAGTCACCACGGACACACGGCTCCTGCTGCCAGGACACGACCTGTGCCACCACAACACGCAGCGCCGGCTGTTACTTACTGAGCCCGAGGAGCTCGGCACGCGCGGCCTCCCGGCGTCCCCCCTCAGCCCCTGCCACGGCCAGCACGTCCCCAGAGCAGTGGCCCTGCCCGGGGGACAACCGGGACACGGTTACTGCGGGGGGGACGCGCCCTGGCGCCCGCAACCACGCGGCACACGGCGGCTCACACCCGCAACCACATGGCACATGGCATGACACAGTGTCACACACCCGCAACCACGTGGCACACGGTGTCACACGGTGTCACACAGCATCACACACCCACAACCACGCGGCACACGGTGGCACACAGCCACAACCACATGTCACACGGCATCACACACCCGCAATCACACATCACACAGTGTCACACTCGCAATCACACATTGCACACCATCACACACCATTACACAACATCAAACACCCGCAATCACACATCACACACCCGCAATCACATGCTGATACATCAAACACCCTCACACGCCCACAATCACACACTGACACATCACACACCATCACCACCCACAATCACACACCCGCAAAATATCACACACCATCACACACTAACACAACATCAAACACCTCCAATCACACACCCACAGTCACACACTGACACATCATCACACACCAAACACCCGCAATCACACACCCACAAAACACACACCATCACATGCCCGCAATCACACACTGACACATCACACACCCGCAATCACACACTGACACATCATCACACAACATCACACACCCGCAATCACACACTGACACATCATCACACAACATCACACACCTGCAATCACACACTGACATGTCATCACACACCTGCAATCACACACTGACACATCACACACCTGCAATCACACACTGACACATCATCACACACCTCACACACCTGCAATCACACACTGACACAATATCACACACCATCATACACTCAAAACCACTCACACTTACATCCAGACACACACCCAGACACACTGGGGCACATCAGACACAGTCGGGCACAATCGGGCACACTTGGGAACACTCAGACACACCTGGGCACACTCATGCACTCTCACACCCGTACCCTTACACACCCTTACACACCATCACTCTCTCACACACCCTCCCTTTTCCTGGCAGCTGCCACAAACACACCCCATGAGATCTCGGGCACACACATCTGGACCGGGCTGACAGCATCCTGCATCCCAGAAATGCTGGGACAGCAGCACACACATCTGGGATCCCCCCTGTTCTGGGCAAGCACGGGAAGAGAAAGGCCAGCAGCAAGGGCCACAGTCACACCTAGCAGGAATTATGGGGACACCTGGCAAAGACAGGAGGAGGAGGAGGAGATGAGTGAGGAGGAAGGCAGGCCAGAAGGGCTGCAGAGCCATTGCTCCCTTCAGCGGCCACAGAGAGCAGAGACTGACCCACAGGGTGAGGAGGAGACCACAGGAGCACATCCACATGTCTGGAGGAACTACAGCTCAGCAGAGGGAAGGCAAGACACACATTTCTCAGTGACTGAGCACAGGAAACAGGTAGGAAGCAGACAAACACGGAGACTTCTCATGTTTCTCTTCCTGTGCATCCCCCAGTGCTCAGAAAAAAAACATCCAGCATTGCTTTCATCCAGAATTTAGCTGGGAGTAGCAAAAACCCTGCAGGTATTTCTGTGCTGTTTCCAGCAGGGATCAGAAAAGCACCAAATGCACAAAGGTTGTAAACCTGTGTGATCAGCACAGGTTGGACACGTTCCTCCAAGCCCCAAGGAAAGAATGACATCAAACTGCAGTGAGCATGACTCAGCCAGAGCTCCCTCGTGGTCCAAAGCAGAACATGATTTTGCAAACAGCCTCTTGCTTGGGCTCAGCTCTGCTTATCCATCCTTAAGGCATCCCTTTGCTCCCTTCCTACATCCCACCCTGCTGCACCCTCGTTGTTCTCCTGAAGCACAGGACAAAGTGAGCAGTTCCCTGATCCCATGCTGGAAGGCAGAAAGGGCCCATGTTTGCCAACCAATCTACAAGCACATTTCCAGGTTTGCAAAGGGGAATGAGGAATCCACAGAGCTGTTGGGAGAGGCACAGAACAGAGGCTCAGCTCTCTTCTTTCCTTTAGCTCCATGGGCTTGGAGGCAGGCACAAAGTGAGTCCCACTCACAACAGCCACCCATCTCTCAGCTGCTGGGTGGCTTTGCTCCGAGCTCTGAAAAAACAAAGAGTGCCCAGTTCCAGCAAAAAACTTTTTCTCCTTCCCCTGGGAGCTCTGATTCCCACTGCAGAGAGCTCAGGGGCAATTCTGAAACACACTGTTGGCTTCAGCCACCATTTATCAGGGCTCACAATGATGCACAGGCTGCTCCTGAAGGAATCCAGCTGGATTTCAGCTCTGCTAGCCTAGTCCTTGGGAACTCTGGTCTTGCACATGTGTATCTGGAAATGCAGCTTATCAAAACAGCTGCTCTTCATGTGGATGAAAGAAAAGATGAGATGACCATGCTAGTTCTTCATTTCCTCCTTCATGCTTTTCCCAGTTTTTATCCTTCAGGATCTTGAGGTCCCAAAACATTAATCCAGAATCTTTCACCTTGGTAACAGCTGCTTTGATCCTTCCTCCTACCACAGCCCTGCAACTCAAGTATTTCCCACCTCTGGAAAGACAACTTCCCCTCATTACCTCAGCTGCACAGATTCCCAGGCTGCACAGGGTTAACCCCACATGTCCAAGGCTCTGGTACCTAGCTGTAATTTAATTTTTTTTTTTTTTTTTTTTTTACCCACAGGGCTTCTGAAGGCTCTGGTACCTCAGCTGTAATTTAAAGCCAGACCTGGCCCAAGTTTGTGATTTTTAGAGGTTACTGATGTGTCACCTCTCTAATCAGGAGGATCTCAGTCACCACCTTTATTCCAGCCCAGCCCTGAAGGACAGAAAAGAGAGGACTTTTATCACTGAAGGACTAGCAGGACTCTGGGCCACTTCAGGCCAGGCACCACCACCACCAACTCTTCTCTCATCTCTGATATGGAATCTGTCCTGGCCACTGGGCAACTCCAGCTGCCTGCTGGCTAACACTGACCTGCTTCCACCAGGGTCAAACCAAACAAGGGACAAAGCAACACCAGGTCCTCACGACACATCAGATGAGTCTCAGCCTTCCCAAAAACCTCCTTTCCAGCACTCTTCATTTTCCTGTGGCAGGATGGACATAGTCAGGATATCCATCATTTCTCAAGCCTTGACTCTCCTCTGCTGCACTCCTGTTGCACTTCCAGCAGCTGCCCAAGGAGTTTCCTGCAGTCACCAGGCAGATCCCACGAGCTCTGCTGAACCAGAGGAGGGTCCAGGGCCCTTTTTGCCATATTCATATCCAGCAGCTGCTGCAGGGTGTGCTTGAAGAGAAGCACTTGGAGCAATGACTTGGACTCTGCTCAGCCACTGCTCTGAGACACACAGCAGGCAGGATCCATGTAATCCATGTTTCCTACTGGCCAGGAGCCCTCCAACCCAAGGGAACTGGGAGCAAGAGCTGGGAAGTGCTCTCCAAACACATAACCAGGCAGTGATCCAGCCCTTGCCCTGACAAGTGAACAATGCTTCCATTTCCAACAGCCAGGCTGCTCCCCAGATCCATGCAAGGGCTGTCCAGAAGCCACATGGCATGAGCTGTGCTGGGCACTGAATTACAGTGGGTGACACCAGCCCAGAGCTGAGCAGCAATCCAGCTGCACTGGGAATGGGTGAGTGCTGCATCTCACACCTCCAATACCACAGGGTTTCTTTCAAGAAAGCAATGCAGAGAGATATCAGTATGCCCCTCCTAGGGAGAGGCTCCCCACGGTCTCAGCTGCCCAGGTGTTGCCTGGATTACGTTTTTCCTTCAGAATTCAGCGACCAGGACTTCTCCCAGAGCTCACAGACAGAGTTCAGTCACCCAGTGTAACTCAGAGGAGCTGCAATGGCACTTCACTTCCTTGGTGAGCCCCTTGCCTCATAGGCAGCCCCCTCCTGCTCCCAGGTAAGGTCAGCAGATGCTCCAGAAGAGCAGGACAAAGCTTTGGCACCATTGCAGTCCATCACAGGCAGTGCATGCTCCAACCTCTGCCATGACAAACAGAACGAGGGCAGGGGGACAGCAGGGTCAGTCAGAGGAGGGACAGCTGGCAGAGAGTTACAAAGCAGCTCATCACATACAGCTACATCCTAGAGACTGGCTTGGCTTTCCTTGGACCACTAGGGCTTGTTTAACAGAGAAGATGCCAGGATTCTGGGAGATTTCTCCTGCAATGAATTTGTAGGTAGTGCTGCTGGTTTCTACCTGGACCACTGCCTTGGAGAAGCCATTTTCACCTCTGGCCTCAAGGGGGAGAGAGCTGCAGTAACTTGGTGTGCTGAGTACAAAATAACAAATGCCCAATATTCATATGATTCAGGGCAGGGGACCCTGCAGAGTGTGGGGGTTTTGGAGGCAGCTCAGAGAGCACAGCTCCACTGCTAGCACACATCTGTCTTCTCTTTCTTAAGCTCAGAGAAACCCCAGACATTTGGGATGCTCTGCCAATAAGAGGCTAGTCCTCAAATCTTTGATTACAGGGAGGAGATTTGCTGGTCTGTATTCTGCACAGGTGATCCCACCCTGGGCCACTGAGTGCTACCTGCAGCACCCCCAGTCCCAGCAGATGGGAACTGAAAAGCCTTTTCTCAATCCTGATCCTTCTGGAGCTACACTATATCTTCTGATGGCTAATGCAAGGAAAAACCCCACCTCCTCCATGTTGTACTGCTCTCTCAACAACTTCTTCATTCCCACTCCATCTGCATCCTGGGAACCCAAAAGTGTGGTCCAAAGGCACAGCAGCCACTTTCAACTATGCATTCTGCCAGCAGATGCCATAGTTTCAAAGCAGTGAGCAGAACTGCACCTACAGCACAAACTGTGCATCCCAGACCCGCAGGAGCTGTTAAACAAGGCACAAATCACCAGTTCACTGGGAAAAGAGATGGGAGCTGGGAGAGGGAACCTCAAAGCAACTGGTACCTTATGGTAAAATCAAAATGAAAGCTCTTTTTCCTTTTCAGGAAGCAACCAAAGAAAAAGATAAAGGTGTTATTACACTTGCAACAAAGCCATACATTTGTTCAGATAGTGCCAATGGAGACATAATTTCTGTGCTGTTTTTAACAACTCCCTCCCTAAGCTGCTGGCAGTGACAGAGACCCCCATTCCTAAAGGAAGGCACCCAGGAGACAATGCCCATGCTCCACTGGAGAGCCTGCTCCTCTGACTCACTCTCCTCTGCTCATGGGGTACTGACCTGAAAGCAGAAGTTAAGGCAGACACACAGAAATACTGAGAGATTTCAAGCTATGCCAGAGTCTGACCATGAGTTTCAGCAATCTCTCTTCCCAATAACCTCCTAAATTAAAACTATGAACAGCTTCAGGCACGGCACCAGAGTCCAAAGGGTGTCAAACCCAGGTGGATCAGACCAGCTTGGTAAAGCAGCCCTGCTAGGAGGGGTAAGGGCAGGGTTTGCTCAAACACATTTCAGCTGCTCTCCAACAAAGTGCTGAACTGACCTTCTGGACACATGGGAAACTCAAAACCCTTCAATGTGTGTTAGTGACAAAAATGAAGCTGCACCAGAATGGAGGAGGCAGTGGACAGCAGGGCAGAAGCCAGCACCTGAAGGGTGCAGAGCAGGAACCAGGCAGCCTCAGAAGGGGCTCACACTGCACTGGGGACTCTGAGCTCCCTGCTGGTAACAAAGGTGAAGCCTTCACACCAAAAACAAAATGCAAAACTGAAGGCAAGAGCTTCAAGTGATCTGCAGCTCTTTAAATGTCATCCTTATTATCATGTTAACTTTACAGAAGTATACAAATACATGAAGAGACTAGACTAGTCTCTTTTACTTGACCAGTCAGTCTGGAAATACAGGAAAAACACGTAGAACGGGTGAAATTTCACTGAACCATTTCTGCACAGTAACGTGAGAGCAGACACAGGAATGGAAAAGCAATATACAATGAGAAGTTCCAAAAAGAAGGGGAAAAGGTGACATTACCCACACTTCCCATTTCTCCCAATTCTTAGGCAAAAGAGACACCAATAAGGGATGTTAATGGACCAAAAATGAAAAATCAAATAGAAGTAATTAAAAATTAACAACATCCATGTCTCCTAGGGAGCTGCTAGTCCCTAACTGAGAAAAATCCCATCAGCTGAGTTCAAATCTATTATTCTCCTCTGTCCCTTGATAATTGTTCTTCTCCACCCTTCAGTGACAGTTACTCTTCTTCCTGGATCTACATACTCCTGAGTCTTGCTTTCAGGCCCCACTCCTCCCTCCTACAGCCTGCTTATCCCTTAAGAAAAGTTGAAATGAAATCTGGTGAATGTCAACCCTCCTCAGCAGGAATCCTGGTGGCTTGCAACTGCCAATCAACAAGGATTTTGTCTCTCCTGCAAGAAGCTCTGCTATTTACACTCCAAAAAGAAAAAAAAAGTTCCTTAAACCTCAATGTAAAAAAGGTCAGGTCTCATGGAAGATGCTTTGTGGGAGGATGCCAAGGTCCAGTTGTACACACCAAAGGTTGCTGTGGTGAGAGATCTCTGGAACCTAAGCACATAAAATCCATCCATCCCCCACCCTGCTTAGCCTGCACTTCCCCAAATCTCTTATTCCTTAAAGAAAAGATTGACTGCACTTAGAGCAACCCTGGTGTGCAGATTCACAGAGTGGGACACACTGCTGGGTACAGGCTAACGTGAGGCTCCCAGGGGCTCTGCCCTTTGCTTTTCAAAACACTGCTGGCACGACATGAGAAAAGCACTTTGCTCTCAAGCAGCTGCTGGTCCTGGCAGGCAGCAGGACGAGGGGGTCCTACCTCTTCTGCTTGTAGGTCAGCATGGCTTCAGCAATGGGCAGCTGGTGAGCACAGTTTGCCCCTGCTATGTACTGCGTTATCCGGGACACGACGTCGGGCGCTTCCGAAACTGCAGAGAACAGAGGGGAAAGCAGAAAGAAAAACAAACAGAAAACAGAGGGAAAGGTGACTCCTCAGAGCACTGCCAGCACTGTCCTCCACCTGCTGATACTGCCCAGTGTCCTGGGTTGCAGTACAGGATGTGGCCAGCAATGTGTATTCTGTCCCCATCTGTTGAGCCGGGTGGGGCAGTGACCCTGATCTCCTGGCACATATTATCTGCTCATGGGCCAGCTTTAAACCAGCTGGGCAATCATCTTTATCTTTCCCACAGCCCATCCTCCCTCCAGGAAGATATCATCTGCTGCTGGCCCATCCAGTCCCACTGCATGACTGATAAAATTCCATCATCCCACTGGGAGATGCTCCAGCCAGGGGAGCAGCCAAGCCTTTCCTACCCAGATAAAAACTGACATTTTGGACACCAAGGGACCTTCTTTCCACTGCATTCCAGAGGAAAGCCAGACCTTTCCACATCATCCCTGCACCTTCAGAGGAAAACTCCACCTTCTACAGGAGCACTGTTTCAAACACCTGTGCTTCAAACCAAGACACCCAGCCAGCTGCATTTGGGCTGCACCTTGCACAAGGAGCTCTGCCTGCCCCAGAGCTCAGCAAGGCTGAATCTGTACTCAGCAGTTCTGACTCAGTCTGGGGTCTTTTTGATTTGTTAAAAGCTTCTCTTTTTGACTCCTGCCTGGAGTCAGTTTTAGACTTTTTCACACCTTGGCTGCAGGTATCTGCTGAAGAAAGTGCCTGGCCATCTCTCCCAGGTGAGCTGCTCTGCTCACACCAGCACTGAGTTACCTGAGTTTCTATAATGAACTCATGGCCTTGCTGAGCTGACCAAAAAGACTGAGAGACACACAAGGGTAGGAAGAACACAAAGACCATGGATTTGTGAGACTGTGGTTCACTCATGTCCACACAAAGGCATTTCCTAATTGCCTTCCATATTTCTTTGGTTTCACCCAAAGAGCCTCAGCTGTGAGATCACAGAACACAAAGCAACATTCAACAGGCACTTCCATACTTTATAATGAGCATTTCAACCCAGATTCTTTGCATTTGAACAGTGAACTGGTGAGAGTTAGGATTCTCTGACAGGTCTTCTTGGGCCTGTTTCAGAGTTTCTGTGCAGCTGCCACTACACAGACAAAAATGCAGAATGTACAAAGTCTGCACAGTACAAAAGTGAGGTGGAATTTTCCTCACAGCACACAGCCAACTAAGATATGGCTCCTTCTGGATTTCTACAGGTAATGAAGAATTCCTAATTCAGACACAAATATCAAGTCTGTACTGATGCTCTTCTGCATTTTCAAGTGCAGCAAGCAATTAAAGAAAAGCAGTTCCATACACCAGCTCTTTCCTGAATTCAGGATTAAGGGAAAGCCTAAGTTGGATTGTACACTAGGAGATGTCTAGACCAGCCTCCTGCTCCAAACAGAGCTCACTTCACCTTCAGAACAGGCCTTGCCCAGCCATGTCCCCACCTGCTGGAAACAGCTCTGAACAATTACAAGAGGTCTCTCTCCTCCTCTCGTGGCTACAGGAGCATCCTGGGAGTCTCAGGAACTCTGCAATTCCAACAGGGAGAGTCACACTGCAACCTCCCCACGCTCATGGTGCTACACAAGCTCCAAAGCTTTTTCCTTCTAGTGAAATTTCTCTATGGGCAATGCTGCCTTCAAGTGACCCTGAATGCTGCAAATCCTCCTTCTCCTGTTTCTTTCCCTTCTTGAAGAAATGGAGGAAGAAACTGTAAGCATCCATACTTTAAACAAATTCTACTTTAACATGAAGTAAGGCTTTAATGTGGCCTAGAGCAAACTCAGATCAGAACAGGAACTTGTTGGTCTGACCTAGGGCAGCTCTCACTTGTTACCACACTGGTGAAGAACAAAATTCTTCTTTAATGAGAATGTTTTCAAGTCTGCTGGCAGGATCTCTCTCACACACAACTAACAGAAGTTAATCTTCCCAGAGCTTCCAGTTTTCCAAACGTTTTTAGGCTGCACAGTTCCTGAAGGAAAGCAATGTACTGGACTTAAGTGATACCACCACATCAAAGAAGAAAGCTGAGAGCTAGGTAAGAGCAGCATGACTCAGAGGCAGCTAGTTAGTGCCTCTGGGAGCCAAGAACTGTCTGCAAACCACTATGTGCAAGACTTAGAAAGGTCAGCATCTGAAATGGGAACGTGGTGCAGCGAGGAGAAAAGAGGAACAAAAACACTTGTCTGCTTCCTCTTGTATTTACTTGACCTTTGCTAAAATTACTCATTCAAGCTTTTCATCCCACACAGGCCAGACAGACACAAAATCTTACCAGTGGTCTGTGCTTCAAGTTTGTTGAACAGATCTCTCCAGGCTAGATCTTGGAAGAAGTTGTTGTATCTATAATCTACAGAGCCCAGATACTTGGCCACTGGATGAGAGCCTAAGAAAGAAAAGAAAACATGACAGCTGTGCTCTCCAGTTTGATCTGTAAGGAATTCAAAATCAAAACCACACTAGACACCTCAGAAATAAACTTCTTTGGTTATAACCAAGCCATTTAGTCCAGTTTATCTCTACAAGAGCATGCAAATAGACTTCCCAGCACAGACTGCTTCAACACACTGATATCTTTCACTTGACACTTTCCCCCTAACAAAGTAAATTTTAAAAGGCCAAAGAAAACAGGACTGGGAAACTGCTGAGGAAATAAATGATTTGGAAGGCACAAAAGCTCTTCAGCTCTCCATGTCAGCTCTCAGTTTTGCAAGCAGCTTTCTCAACAGCCCCTCCTGCCCACAGGCTGCACCACAGCCAAGAGGTGCTCAAGTGACAAACTCTGCCCTGGGAGGTGGTAAAAATCTGCCACCTTCATTTCAGGCCATCTGTGTCCCCAAAGCAGAACAACACCCCCAGCAACTGGAGTCTCTGAAGACAGAAGAAAAGGTGTGCCAGGATCACCTTCCCAGTCAGGCTCAGCACCAGTCCTGCACATTTACAGTCAGCCATGAAGCAGCCTCAGAGTTGCCCTTAATCACATTATTTTCATCCTTCCTGCACACAAAACTTGCACATCAAGCCACACTTCCAGAGGCTGCAACAGCTGAGACACCAGCTGGTAACTGGAAACCTGACAAATTCCTTCAAGAGGACCCCAGTTGCTTAACTGCACTCACCATGGTCCAGGAAAACTCTGGTAGAAAAAAAAAAAAATCAACCCAACAATAAACCCACTGTGTCAGTCCTCCAAAGCTCCAAGCTGATTTCCAGACTTCAAAGAGAGGTGGAGGCAGGAGGTCTCTCAGTGTCAAGAGGACTGGGAGCCATCATTTCTCCTGCAGGGGGGTTTTAAGCAGTGCACACAGCACAGCTCTGCACCATGTACTGGGGAAGCTTTCCCACATGCTGGGAGAGCACACTGCACATGGAAGCAAGCAACAAACAGGAAGCCTCCCAAAAAGTTCTACCCATGGGACCTACATCAAATGTTAAAATACCCCAAACAGCCAAAATAACTCCCAACATTTTATTTTCCCATTTTTCAGTTGTTTATGGGGTGCTTTAGACAGCAAAAGAGTCCTTCAGCCATAGAATCAGTAGCATGGAGCAGGACTGAATCTCTCAGTTTGCATTGTTCCAAATTTTAATTAATTTAATTAAGCATTTCTGATTGCTAATAAACCACAGAAGGATGACCCTTCTGTCACTGGAGTGTGTGGCTGTCGACTCAGAAGGTGAAACCATCCATGGAAAAAGTCCACCAACCCTAGTTCAAAGGCACTGCAAGCAGCAGAGAGGCTTTTCCTTTAAGGCATTTATGGCATGGTCACCCTTCTGTCCTGGGTGCTTTTTCAATTGTCAGAAGTGAGAGGTGGCTCCTCAATCACTTTAATGAATGCCAGAGAGCTGGCCAGAAATAAGCACTTGATCCGATCAGGAAATGCTGCAGACTTCCATGGAAGAGGTCTTGGTAGAGAAGTTTCTATATTTAAAGTAGAATTTTTAAAGAATTCACACTTCTAGAGCATTTCATTATCAAAGTGCCTGGTTAGTTTTTGCTTTTTTGATTACAAAAGAAAGTTTTAAGATTAAAAAACCAACCCACACCGGCACTAGCTAAATTTTGTGTTTCACTTTCAAAGAGAGAGTATTTGGAGATCATTAAAAACTGCAGGACAGAAAACTCTTCTTCTGAGCCCAGGAGACAGTCAGCAAGTGAGTAGCAAAGCCTCAGACACAGATTCTCATTCGAATCACATTTAACCTTGCAGAAATTAATTTTTTTGTTGTTGTTTTTACTCCCCAAAGGGCTCTCTCTTCTCCTCCTGCCAACCACTTTGGAAACTAAATGTGCTTTTTTACAGCAGGATCCAGCTCTTTCCCTCTGCCTTTTTTAGTTAACTTTTGCAAATGCCACCACTGAATGGACAGCCTAACCCCAGTGTTCATGGTGCTGGGCAGCAGCTCCTGCTTCCTACAGCTTGCTGAACTGCTCAAGGGGCACAGATGAAGTGTTGGAAAACTGGGGGGAAAAACCTGAGCAGACCAGCACTTAAAGTAAAGGTCAAAAGATGCATGTAATTCGAATAATTCAAATTCTCAGCAGCTTCAGAGCCTTTAAAAATTTTTCAACCTCTCCTCTATTAACATTTTCTGAGTCAAGCCCAGGGGGGCCAGTACAGTTATTGCTTTGGGAAATGTGGTGCCCACTGAATTTAACATTTCAGCCAGGAAAAAGGGCTTCTAGAACAATAATCTGGGCATAAGAGTCTCCTCTGCATGGGGAGGAAATTCTTAACCCCTTGCTTCAAACAAAAGGCTTAAAAGCAGAGTTTGGCATCAGGAACTTGGAGATGAAATTCACTCACACAAGAGCAGCACCACACAGTCACAGAACACCATTTAACCTATAGCCAAAGCTCCAGAAAGGCTTCTCCTGAGGGAATACAGCACATTTCACCCATTCCCCTTCCTGTGAAGAAACACCAGGCCTTATTTACCTAGAGGGATGATCAGAAATTTCATGTAGCCGAGCCAGTCGGGGGTTTTGTGAGACAGCTGCTCTACAAAGAGCCTCAACACAGCACTGAGGTAATTCTGGGCTCCTGCCACTGCAATTTTAATTGGGTTTGGAGGCTGTGAATTGCAGTTACAGCTAGACAGAAAAAGAGGAAACATATTTTATTGTGCCTTCAACCACGTATTTCAGAACAAGAAGCAGAAAAAAAAAAACCCAACCAATTGTTAATAACAATTATAGCAGAAGAGAGTTTGTTCAATACACAAGACAATATTGCAATGATTCTCAGCAGCTTATAACATTATTAATAAAATATAACATTCTTCAGTAATTTCTTAATTGCTCTCCTTGCTCCTTCTTTTACATATTTTGATATTCTAAAGGGCTGGGCTCAACTATCTAGGTTAGGATGTACCTACTAACTGCTGGGTCAGAGAACACACTCAGGTACCCACAGCCCTCTGCAGGTAAGTAGGGAGTGCCTTCAGGAACTGAGGAATTCATCTGGGAATTGCTTGGAAGGGAGAGCAAGAGCCATTGAAACCTCTTTGTTTTGCATGCTTTAGTGGTGCATGCACCTGAGCAAGAGGAACTCCCAAAGCACAACCTCTGCTGTGGGCAGAACAGCAGCACCCTGCAGGGCTGTGAGAGCTGAAGAGACACAATTCTGACTTCAGGAGAGCACACTGGACAGGTTTCATACAGCAGCTGGGAAATGAACTCCCTGAGTCCTGGGGCACAGGGGCTGACACAACACAAGCAAGGTGAGAACTTACTATCTCTGTATCCTGGAGACAATTGTGCTGAAAGCTGCCTGAATATCAGCAGAGGAACATGTGCAGACCACTGGCAAGGTGTGCTTTTGCAAGACATCTGAAAGGTACTGGGGAGAGAACAGAACATTTTATAGTCTTTTTTTTTTTTTTTTTTTTTTTTTTTTGGTACAGTTTGTCACAAGAAGAAAACGTGTCTGGGTTTGATTTGAAAGGGATATGGCTATTTCACAAATGCCTCCTCCCTGCACAGCAGCCAAAGGAAAAGTTCCCCTCCTAGAAAAATGGCAACATCATCTTGACAGGCACACCACCATATCCCAAAGAGGGCAATGACAACCCAGAGCATCCAGGTTTTACAGCCACAGAGGGCAGGGCAGCAGCAGCACTGGGAAACAGCAGACACTGCCTGGAAGTGCACTGGCATCTCTGTGATTTCCATTTTAAAGAAATGCAGTGCTCTGCCCACCCTTAAACTCTGAAGAAAGGGAAGGGTGCTACCACACACATATTCCTCATTCCATACCCTCCATGCCCTCTGCTACTGCAGGCACTGCCAGAACCCCTGGAAGATGATCTACACCACCTTCTGTCCATCTCTAGAAGGCATTTCTAGTTTAAAGTGGAACCAACAGCTCAGATGGTATTTTTGCTCTCTCACACATTGAGACCCTAATTCTTCCAGAAGCAGAAAGCCAAACCAGACAGTGGGACTCCACAAGCCTGGCACAAGCTCCCCAGGCAACAGCCACCCAGCACATGTTCACTGGTCTTCTTCCATACATATTTTATTGCTCTCTCAGAATAAGGCTCCAAAAGGAGCAAAATTTGTTCTAGACCCATAACAAACCACTCCATGCTCAGGGTTCCTCTTAAAACAACTATCCCTCAGCAAGGATGGGGTGGTTTCTGCAGCCAGCAATCACAAGCACATGGCTGCAGAGCTGACCTGAAATATTTTCTCCTGTTCACCAGCCATGCTCAGAAATCTCAGCCTAAGCCACCACAAGGTCAGAAGTCCCTGCTTATTTTGTCCCAACCTACCACAGCTCAGGAGGCTTCTGAGTGCCTCAGGGTTTAGCCATGTTGCCAGTGTGCTGCTAACCAGAAGGGATGGCATTGCTTGGAAGGGAAAACACCTCTGTGGAAAGGCTCAGGTGGCAAAGGTTTGTAAGATCCCAGCATGTCCTGGTCAGATGAAATCCAGCCTGTGAGCACTGAACACTCTGCAGGCAGAATGCAGCAGAACCCACTTGGCTGGTGCAAAGCTCAAGGCCTGGCCATTCCTGAGGAGGAACAGCACAGGACAGCTGTGCTCCAGGTAATGTCTCCTGCCCTTACCTGGCCTTGCCAGTCAGATGTGTTGACAAGAATAATGTTTTCTGGCAGCTGGTCATCAGAAACCAGGATGTGATTTAGCTGATCATACACTGTTTTCCTGGGGATCTGGAAATAAAGACACAGAGAAGAGAACAGTAAGAGGTGTTGCCACCTCTAACCACCAAGCCTCCAGCTCTTGCAGGTGATGAGGTGGCTGTGCATGCAGGCACACCAGGCTGCTGGGGCTGACACTCCTCAATATTAGCCACCATGGATTTGTTGGCTATTACTCTTTCTCCCAGGCACTTTTTACTCACATCACTTTATGCCATCTAACAGCAGCCCAAGAACTTAAGATGCATAAAAGCCAGGATCAATCTCCTTCAAGGAGGAAAATAAGTGAGTCCCAGAGCTAACAAAAGCATGGCACATATGCTGTGCACAAGACAGTCCCTAGCAATCTGCCTTCTTTCAGAGGAGCAAATCCTCAATGCATCCCCATTCATTTCTCATTCTAGCAATCTGCTCCAGTGTTTTCAGTTCATGGCTGGCTGACAAAGCTACAAGCTGGCAAACCCCAATAGACTGGATGGAAGATACAATTTTAGCCAAGATGTAAATTCCCTCCTTCCTGAAGCTGTAGGGCCCAGTTTTTTGCCAGCAGGGACAGAGCTTGGACCAGAGGGAAGAGGAGACAGGTGTTGGATCCCAGAAACATGGTGTTTTTGAGCTTTCTGTGCTGTCAGGCACTGACCCCCTGGAGAACATTGCTTCTGACCTGAGGCCTTGGAGAAGGCTTCCAAATTTGAGTGATGGAGTTAAAGTCACAGGTGTGTAGTGAAATAGAAGTGTGTGATTTCACATGGTGAAGGGTTTGGAATTTGAGGTTTTTGTAGTATAGTAACAGGTATGGGACAAGATGGAGGATTTTGGGTGGTGTCTTTTTTGGTGTTCATCTTCCTTCTTCTTCATGAGTTTCAGTTTGTAGTTTCTGGTTGGTCAGTCAGTCACACTGAGGGTCATGGGAATTTAGTTATTGGGTTAAAAGGATAAATAATATAAATGTTAATTCTCTATTGGACTGTTCAGCTTTAAGAGACCTTGTAGCAGCTGGACCTTTCTCCATTTTTCCTAGCTAGAAGTGCTGTCAAACACTTTGCACTTTCTGATAAGATTTAATAAACAACAACCCAGCCCGAACACGAGAAAATCCCATTTCCATCGTGTATTTGTCAATCCTGGCTGTGAGTGGAGGCAGAGGAGGCTGGGACAAAGCACTGGCTGAGTGGAGCAGGGCTCCAGTGCTGCTGGAGCAGGGCAGTGCCCACCTGCAGGTGGTGCCTGGTGTCCGGGGAGCGCTCGTTGTCCAGGCTGTTGGCGCGCTCGTTCTGCGGCCGCACCGCCTGCCGCTCCTTCAGCGACGTGCTTCTCCCCCGCCGCCCCGCCTGCTTCCCTTCTGACCTGCTGGGGACACGGGCACTCACAGGGCTGCCACACTGCAGCCCCCAAACCCCCATCACCCAGCCTGGCAGCCCCAGTGCTGCCAGCAGAATTCTGCACGTGGATCTGAGCTAGCGGGAGACCTGATGGCTCTGCTCCTGACAGTGCACAGCGCATCGCCAGGAGGCCTGGGATGGCTCCCACAGCCCATGCTAACACCCACACCACCCCTCTGCTACTGCCACACCAGCACAACCAGACCCAGCCAGGCAAGGTGCAGTCTCACAGCCCAGAGCAGCACATCCATTCATCCAGTGCTCCAGACCCACCGCTGAAGTGCCCAAATACAAGGAGGGTGACCTTGCAGTTTAGTGCCTTAATTGCCTTTATTGCCACCCTGACCAAATCCTGTCCATGACTTCCTGAGCAGCCCTGTGCCCCTGTACCTGGTGGATGGGATGATGAGGGACTCTGTCTTTGTGATCTTCCCGCTGGGTGGGAGCTTCTCCACAAACACATCTGGAGTGGGGAGTTCAGCCTCCTGGACCTCAGCTTGCTGGTTAGACTCCTGAAACAACACAGGGAACAGTGACCAGGCACAAACCCTCCCCTCTGTCACACCTGGGGAGCTTAGCTCTGGCTGGGGCACACTGAGCCTGCCTCTTCCAAACATCCTCCTCACTGGCAAAAAGGAGAAACCAGGAGTGGCTATCTGGGGCTACCCAGATACTACTGCCTCTCAAGGGAGCAGGAGGGAGGAAAGGTGTTCAGATATGCTGCTTGGAACAGGCACTCTCACACCTCAAAGCCTCCTCATGCAATGCAGATTAATTCATCTTACCCAAATGAACTAGCTGAGAGAGAAAGCCATGAGAGAAATGTTCCACACCCCACGTTCCCAGCAGAGCAACTTGAGCTTTAGGATTTTTACCCCCAGACCAGCTGGATTTCTGCCAATTCAGCTTAAAGGAATACTTCTGTCTTGATCAAATGGAACAGCCTTGAGCATTCTTTACGTGCTCAACAGCAAACTTTGGGCCAGCCTTCCTCAGGCTGTTTGAACAAAAGGTCAAACAGAGCATTTCACCTGCAAAAGGCTGAAAGACAAGAACCTCCAAACTAAGGTCAGGAGGAGAACTCAGTGCTATCTGCACTGCAGCTGATGGAAGTTGTGCTGCATGTGCAGCTATATGGACAGACAGATGCACCCCACAGAATCTGACACCCAAACTGACAGCAGGAAGGACAACACAAGAATTTTCAACTTACATAAGGGACAGTGTCAGAAACACTGTCGCCTGCATGTTTGGTTCCAAGACTCTTTGTCTTTTCAGGCACTTCTACCTGCTTGAGAGAAGAAAAATCCTCAGGAAGCTTAGCACCAGCAGTTTTCAGCCACTCTCTCTGGGCCAGGATTTTCAGAAGAGATGTTTCCCCATTTAAACATCACACAGCTCTGCAGCACGGCCAGCAGTGCTCCCTGCTCACCCCAGGACAGCACACATCAGCGTGGGATGTGGCAAAGCTGATGCACAACACACAGGAAGGGTAATGAAGTGCCCTGGGATGGCACTGACACTTTATGCCCATCCAGGAGGGAATGGAATAGCAGCTGAGCTGCCTCTGACCATTCACTGCCAGCCACCAGGAAAAGAACCCCAACAACAGCAAAGAAAAGCTTCCTAGAGTGTTAGGAAGTCCCTAAAACTCCCAGGCAACATCTCCCACCCTGGCAGTCATTTCAGGCACTGGGGAATCTGAAGCTATTCACACCACCAGCATGTATTCACTACATAACCCAAAGATGACCCTTTGAGTTAATACAACATTTGCATTAAAAAAGAAAACAAAATCCCCGAACCAGCAAAAAAAAAGAAAAAATCCCCAATCCCCCAAAAATCAAAATGGGTTTTCATAGCAGAAAATTTGTATCTCTGCATCCAAATCTTTTTAAAGGCTGCTTTAATTTACATGTGCAATTAGAGACAGAGCAGAGAGGTAACACCTGAAATGTGACTTACAGGACTTGGTGGCTCTCTCTGGCTCCTGATGCTGTGGATGCTACCAATTTCTGTCTGAGAGCTGGAGTGTGACAGTCCTTCAAAATAAGGTCTGAATAAGAAAAGTAAAACCCATTTCTTATTACCAAAAAAAGGGCAAGTCCACCACATTCACAGCAAAGCAACATGACAGTTCCTAAAAGACCTTCCTGCTCCCCAGTGGTTCCAAGTAAAACAGGCTGCTTTTGAAAGGAGAGGAAGGTGTCCAGGACAGTAAGAGAAGTCAAAAAGTCCAGGCATCCCTGAATCTAGCTTTTGACTGACACACAGCAAGCAGAATTTCTGGTTCCCCCCCACACCCCAGCACTCTGCTCCTGGGTAAGGGATTCTTGGGCTAATATGCATTTTATTTCCAGCCTGCATCTGGATTTGGCTGCCAGCCCTGGGCTCCAATTACACATTTGCTCAGTAAGATAAGGTACCACACACAATCAGATTGTGCTTCCACTCAAAAGGCAGCTCATCACATCAGGCTACAAGACTCAATTACAATGTAAGGAACTGATTTTTTGTTGTTGAGGGAAAAGCCTGCCTCAAAGCCATCAACATTTATCACGTCCTCTTCAAGATATGAACACAAGAACTGGACCTAGGAAACTACAGAGTGCCTCCCCAGGACCACACACATGAAATTCTTATTCCAGCAGTCACATATCCCAGAACAGTTTGCTCCTCAGTTCCAGGGAACAGGATATCAACTCTCAGCATGCAAAGTAAAACATTTTGGCTTGTTTCAAAGCAGCTGCTTACCACAACACAACCTATTTTCAAATCCCTACCAACTGCTTGGTATCCTGAGTTAAGCACATTTACAATTCCACCATTTCCACTGCTGCCCCAGTCCATCCTTCACATCTTCTGGCTCACTGAGAGGGAACAGAGACTCAGAATCTGCTCTTAGCCCAAGGAGGTTATTCAACATTAATGAGGATATAATGACACCTGGTCATTAGCAGATTTAGCAGCTGCTGTGCTGACCAGCTGCATGGTCAGTGCCACAGCTCTTTGTTTCAGAGCCATCAAACCCTGAGGGCCTGAGCAGGCAAGCACACACCAGCCAGAAGCATGAGTGCAGCTCAGAATCACTTTTTCAGCCTTTATTGAGCAGAGATGTGACACAGCTCTGTCAGCTCAGGGCTCTGCATCTGCTCCAGACCCTGAGCCAGAACCCCCAGCTCAGCTCTGCAGTGCTGGACTGACCCACAGGAGCTCTTTAAGAACAGGATTGAGCACATCCACATGTGCTGCACTCAGTGCCTTTGGCCCCTGAGGAATTCATTTGTTTCCTGCAGCTCTGCTTCCTTAATCCCTGCAAAGACTCTCTTTCCACACAGGGTGTTAAAACAAGAAAGGTCTTTCTACAAAGACACTGCACCTTGCTCATCCCTGCCTCTACTTCTGCCTTAGCACACATTTCCTTCCTGTTCCTACTGCCTCTTCAAAACACTGTGTACAGTTCAATCCTCTGCCTGCCTGCCACCAACTCCTTCCCTGTGCTCAGGTGGCAGGGCAGCAGAACATCTGCAAAGGGAGCAAGGAGGAACTGAGAAATCAGAAGGGGAGTCAGACCCCACACACACTGCCATTCCAACACCACCATGCCAAGAGGGGAAAAATGAGCATGGAAGGGTGGAATAAAACCAACACCTGACACTGTGCATGGTGTCTCTCTAGCCCAGCATGAGCTGCCTCACACTTACTTTAGCTTTGGCTTTGGAGTGCTCAAGACACTGTCATCATCCTCCATCTCTGGCCCGCTGTCACTGGGATTCTCAATATCCAGCGTGTCATACAGAAGGTCCAAATCCTCCTCCACCTCTGGAACGTGCTCTGCTGGGTCCTGCTCTGAATCCAGAACCTGCACAGGACCAAAACAGCTATCACCAGCTCTGCTGGGAGCCAGACTGATCCCACATCACCCACACTCCCCCCCAGACTGCAGTACACCAGTCCTGGCAGTAAGATTCTGTTCCTGGTGCTAGGATATGATAATGATCCAAGGAACACTCAGTATATGAGAAATGCTTGTCTTGGATCCAGCCTGCCAATGCCTGGTTAAGCAGCAGTTACACATTGGACTAGGCATCCACAGGTGTGCCATTTACTGGTTATGATTATGATATGGACTGGTTATGTCCATTATTTAACCCTATTCTGTAAATAAAGAACTTTTAAAGGGTTCCAAAGGAGTCTCGGTTTTCCTAGAACCAGTACAAAATTCCAGTATTCCCAGCAGCCTAGCCAGTCTTGGGTTTTACTGGAAAAGCTGCCCTGACACTCCTGATTTGATACCCAAAAATGTCCACAGGAGGCGCCTGGAACCTGGAGGAGGCGAGGAGAACAAACAGCTCCCACTGAACTTTATTTTACATCCACCCTGGAGCAAGCAGGGGCTGTGCCCAGCCCAGAGCTGGGCTGTGGAGCTGCAGAGAAGCAGCAGCTCAGCTGAGCTCCCAGCTGTGGGTGCTGGCTCTGCCCAGCTACCTTGGGAAGAGCAGCAGAGCCAGCAGGACTGCTTGGAAGAGTAAGGAAGCACCAGGAGTTACTCACTCCTTCCCACAAGGCACAGAATCAGCACACAGCCACAGATGTGAGCTGCTTTTGTGTCAGACACTTCGTGTCACACAGGTTTCTTGGGGTTTGGATCTGTTTCACCCTCTTCAGCCCTGACCAAGCAGCTGACTCTGGTGGACTGAGCTCCCTATCCAAGTTTGTTCATGGCTGTTGTAGCAAGATGATCAAACAGGCTGGGCTTTAATTTGACAAGCAATATCCAGCATTTGGACTGTTTGCCTTTGAACGGGTCAAAGATAATTTCAAAGTGATCTGCAAAACTAATGGGGACGCAGGCGGCTGCCAAAATCTGCTTTTGATAAAACTTCATCTAGAAAATGTTTGCTGACATTTAGAAGTTGGCCCTCAAGCCTCCCTGCAAGGCCAGGGTGTAAGGAAAGGTCACATCCACTGTGGACTTGAAAACAAAATGAAGGGAGGGGGAGTGTCTTGGTTTAGTTTGAATTTTCTGGCAGAGGAGTGCTCCTGAAGACTAAAGCAAAAAGCACCAAGCAGAGGGCAGCACACAAGGCAGCTTTACAGAAGGAATTACTCACCTCATCAGACACTTTAAACCTCTTCAGCAATGCCACAACCTTCTGTTTGAAGTTTTGTTGCTGCAAGTTAAAGACACTTTTATGTAAGTAAAGCATTAAGTGAGCTGTATTCTCCCAGCCTGCCAGAAGCCAGACACATCTGACATTGGTGCCACACTGCTGTTTAAAATCAAACAACACCTGGCACCACAGAGCACCTCTCTGCTGTTATTACACTGAAATCAGCTCTTCCTGATTAATAATCCTGTGATAATTTAATTACCACCAACTGGTACATCCCACTCCAATGAGCTTTACAAATCTGAAAGATGGCACTCTATTTTGGGTTGCACACAACAGATAACAACTTTTATCTGCCAGATCAGCTCTCTGTGCCTTTTTGATATATTCCTGGAAAACACCTGGCAGTCAACTTTTGATTCTTACCAAGGGTGAGCCAACACAGACAACTACCCACTGACCCCAAGAATAAATATGATTTTTACCACCAAAGCACTGGGGGGTTTGCAGGACCTTGCATGGCAGGTTCATTTCTTTCACTACAAAGAAACTTATGGCACTTATCCTCAGCACTTGCCCCATCACACAAATGTTTCTCCAGTCATGCTCCCAGATCCTGGACCCAGCAGGAATCAAGGCCAGAACAACAGAAGATAAACTGCTGCACTTCCTTGGTGCTTGCCCACCCCCAGGTGCTCCCCCTTTGGCAGGATCAAACAGCTGAGGTTTGCCAGGAGCTGCCCAGCCCTCCTCTGCCTGTCACTGACAAACCTGATGTGCACATTCTCAAGAGGGCAAGAAGGGCCCAGGTCTAAGGGCTGCTACAGAGCATCTGAGGTGGCATCCTTGTGTCAGGAGGAAAGGGAAAAGGAAATCCCTGGCACCAGGCCACTCTGAGGTGAAGACAGCTGCTCATTTGCTGACTTTTCTGAGCTCTTCCAAGTCCAAGTGCCTACTCCCAACTCGGGCCTCAGACCCTTCACACAGTACTGCACCCTGTTTCTCTGAGCTCCTATCCTGCAGCTGCAGCCACCCTCAAGACAGCCAAAGCTTAGGTGAAATAAATGCACCCCATGCTCCCAAGACAGCCCTATTTCTGTCCCCAAGGCATCTCTGAGGCTGAGATGCTCTCACAAGAGTCAAAGTTCTCCTCTGGCTCAGGGTCTCGAGCCAAATCATCCATGACAACACCTAGGACCAGCTCAGCAGCCCATGGAGGGGTGACACAGCATGCAGCAGCTAAGGTGACACAAACAGAGCTGTTTGCTGGCTTGAATGGCTTCACAGACAGGGACCAGCACACTCCTGGTCTCACATAAGGATCTTTACAGTGAAAGATTCAGGGTTTATTTCAGATCTCATCTAAACATGGATTTCAGGAACAGCTTAGACCACGCTGTGGTGAAGCACAAGTCCCTGCTGCACACAAGTGCTGCTTTGCAGGCACACTCATGCTTGTGTGGGAGGGTGGACAGCCACATGCATATCTTTTTAAACCTATATATGTAATATCCAGCTACTTCTTTTGCCTCAGCAGCACATGCACTACCTGAAGTTTACCCATCAAGCTCCAACCCCTAACTAAGCCATTTCATTTTGAGAACCTCCCTGGCCTCTCCCATGCAGAGAACAAATAGAAGAGCTTTCCTGCACTTGGAGCTGCTTTCAGGACTTACATGAGCCTGGATCCTACACTGGCTTCTTCATGGGGGTGGAATTTCACACACTTGCATGATTTCTGGAGCTCCTCAACCTTGCAGACAAGACATGCACACACTTTGGAGAGTCCCACTGCCTGAACTGGCTTGCTTTTCCTAGCTCTTCACATGCCCCCAAGCTCCATGCTGGGCCAGTTGTCCTGCCTCCCACAAGCCACATGCACTGCACATCCTGGCCAAAGCCCATCAGTGTTAGTAAAACTAATTTCCACCGACCCTGGTTATGGATGTCGTCCTTACTATCGATCTCCGCTGCTTCTTGGGCTTCCCCATCTCGTACTCATCATCATCCAAATCCTGAACAGAAAGAGGAGTCTTGTGTTACCTTTGTGATCCAGTGACACACCAGCATTTAAGTGCTAAAAATGTTCCTCCTATGGAGATGAACCTGCTGCTCTGTCTTCCAGGCATCCAGCACTTGCCTGAATTGCAGTTGTGATGGTAGAGGGAAAAGGAAGTGAGACAGGTCTGCAGGGACAGGAGTAGCAGCTTAGAGAAGCAAACAGCACTAGCTCTACATTCAAGGAATGAGGACAGTCACAGCCCCACATTTGGGTGGGTCCCTCTCTCAGTGCCACCCTCTGACAGGTGAAAGGCAGGTGATGCCAAAGTGTGAAGGCAAGTAAGACCCAAACTCAAAAGCATCTCAGATCTGATCAGGGGATCCTCCATAAGGACCTCCTGTGCAAAACAAAAGGTATTAAAGACTAAAGGCTGCCTGGGACCCCACTGGCCCTTTAATTACAGCTGGGGATCCAGTTGGGCTCTTTGAATCCAATGAGCTCTGCAGAAGCAATGAAATGACACCCTGACCACTAAGCAGAGAAGCACAAGGATGCCAATGTTTTTTCAGGGAGCTCGAGTCCAAGCACGTGAACAGATCAATCACAGCATGGCAGAAGAAATGGGTTACTGTGCAGGCCTCCTCCACTGCAGCTGGACACTTGGTAACAGCCTCACACTGGTGTGGTTTAGACACAGAAATAGGCTTTTAGTTTCAAGCAGGAGCTGGGAGTGCACATGCTCCCTCTCAGGGAGAAGCCATGCCCTGAACAGTACCTGGCCCTGTACGGCATCATCACTGGCCTCCTGCTCAGAAGAGAAGCTCTCGTACTCCTCCTCGGAATAGTTGTCTGAAAGGGAAGGAAAGAGGGGAGAGATCCTGTGAAACTCCTTCAAGGTCTCATCTCAGGAGCAGAAAAGGCCAGCTAAGTCATAAATCAAGAAAAGAGGAGATAAACTGGCAGGCATCTATCTGTGCTAGAACCAGTGAGATGGGAAATGTCTGGAGGAAAGGAATAGAGGAGAAACACACCCAGTAGGAAGGAAGGACCAGGACACAGATAAGGCTGCTCCTCCTCTTACCCTGGAAACCACCTGGTAGACAGCAGCAAGGGAAATTACTTTTCCCCCTACCTGTGAGCATAACTGACTTAAAGAGGCAAGTAAAACATGACAGAGTCTAAAACCTTTATGGAAATGACCCTCCAGGTCACTCGTGCAGCAGAGAGCAGAGGGCTGCTACCACACTAAAACATCATCACAAGTCTTTCCAGTGACTTCTCCACCCAGTGCACAACATCATGGGTTTACACTCATTAAGCCAGATCATCATACCCAGAAAACATGCTGCAGGTTTGCAGGTCTCATCTAAAGCCAATGAAATCTACTGTAGAACACTCAAAGCAAAAAGAAGACGGAAGAGTAGCTTAAATGTGAATCTCCTGAATACAGCACTGATAGCCAGGTGAGAAGCTCTCACAACATCCACCAGAAATGCTGGGACACAGCATTGTGAGGACACAGCCAGCCCTTGCTGGATGGCTCAGGTGTGATGTGGCATGCAGGAGGAGCTCTGACAATTCAAAGCCCCACTCCTGTCATACAGCAACACTTTTGCAAAGTGGGTTTTCTTTGCACTGATCACTCATGGACATAGCAACTTGTGCAAACCAGTGCTCATTGGTCCCAGGAAGCATCCAAGCCCAGGTGGGGGTTAACTCCTGGTCCAGGAAGACACTGCTCCTCAGAGAATGTGGTTGGACTCTTACCTGTAGACTTGATTTTCTGGCTGGCCTGCATTGTGCTGTCTTCATGGTCGATTGGCTGACTCGACAAGGAGAAGATCCAGATTTCTGCCACCTTCACTGGAGCCTCTTTGATGTTGCTGAAAAGGCTCAGAACCTGGCCACCTTCTGTAGGGTGCTGCATGACCTGGGACAGAAATTCAGCAGTACAAATCTGCATTTAGATGTACTATGCATTTAAACTGGCATCATTTGCATACTACAAGAGTTATTTATGTTAATGGAGTTACTCTACATTTCCAGGACCTTGTAACCACAGGAGCCACTTGCAGGCAATACACAAGGCTAGCTGAGATTTTAAGTGACTACCAATCAAAGTGATGGAAGGGAACAAAAAACATTCTGAGCTTAACAGCTGATTAGATCATCCTTGAAGCAGAGTACTTGACTACCTCATTACTATGTATTTGCTTCCCCAGCACAGATTTGAATTATCAAGTTACCCACCTTCTGAACACCTAATTGAGGACCTTCATTTTGTCTTAAAACCCAGCAAAAGAGCCATTAAAAGCAAAAATTCTTTGTGAGATACAGATGTAAAGTGCTTCCTAAAGCAAAACATCCTTGCTCTAGTGAGCTGGCACATGAATCTCAGAGGAACTGCCACCACCCTGGGACAATGAAGCAGCAGGTCATGAAAAACAAGTCAGTGGTGGAGCCAGAGGGACATCTTGGTGCAGGTTTCTCCTTCCTTTGCCACTCACAGCTCAGAGGTTTCTCCCCAGAACCTTGTGCTCTCCTCTTGCTGACCAGAGTGAGCACATCACCTGCACATCAGCCTTCCAGCACAGCAGGCTGCTCTGCCAGCTCCTCACAGGGACCCAAACAGACCTGAGCTGATGAGGAACATCTGTCCCCCTGCTCTGAAACTGCTCACTCTCAACTCCAATTCACTGCTTTGTTTCAACAGCTAAGAGAACTTCTGGTTTTTTGTGTTTTTTTTTAAATAACTGAGTCAGTGGAGTTTAGGGGTCATCATCCTATAAACTCCAAAGGGGAGGGAGGGCTTATAAAATCTGTTTTCCTGAAGACTTCAATTTCATAGATATTCCAGATGAGCTGGAGAGCAACTATTTCCTAACATGGTGAACCTTTGAACATTTTTGACCTTGCAACTCCAGTCAGCTGACATACAAACAGACATAAGAAAAACCACATGCAGCAGCAGCAAATGCCCAACACTTAGATGACTCTAATTAATGGGCCCACATGTTTTCTGCCTTACAGCAGTATTTACTTTCCAGTTGTCCAACAAATCAAACAGTACAGGAAAAATGTTAGCTGCAACACCAAGCATTTGGCCAATTCAAATAAGGAGCTCACCATTCACTGCAAGGCTCAGGGAGGCTGCACTCACACAAGAGAAGTAGTCTTTAGAGTGAATTACTTGATATATTAATAACTCACCACAGCATAACACTAGCTTGTTTTGGATAAAAGTCATTTGTTGACAGAATGCAGTCTGATGAAAAATATTGGTGTTAAACTGCTCTTGCTACTGCTAAGCCCATTTCTAAACACTCAGACACTGAAACAGCAGAGATTAAACAGGCCATGAAATAACAAAGCATGGAGCTATGCCATTCAGAAAGCCTTTGTGAATAATTTATCCATACTTGACTCCAGCATTAATTTCATCATTTACTTCTCATGAACAGAGCTCCACCTAAATTACCAACAGCCACAAAATAACAATGGCCAAGGGTTTTTCAAGCAAAATGAGAGAAATTGCTTAATCCTGAACTCCCATTCTGTGGCACTGAGAAGCACAGCAAGTCTTGCTTTAACTTTACCACTTCTCAGGGCTGGAAGGGTTGCCCAAGTGACTCTATCTCATTCTGCATTTTGATCTGGACCCCCCAGCTCCAACAAAGCCACAAAACAATAACAAAACCCTCAAAAAGTCACGAGCTATCCTCATGAAACTTAAAACTATTAAGACATGAGGCAAAAAACACTCAATATTATTGTTCACTAATAAAATCTGGTTAAAATACTGCCCTGTGAATATTGATCACGGCTATTTGCAATCCAGCCAGGTACTTCTCAATGAGCAGAGTGACAACAGTGGGTTTGGAGAGAAGGGCCAATGTCCCCATGGGTGAAGAGACCACTGAAGAGCAGCTCACCTCAGCCATGTTGATGCAGCCCACAGCCAGGGTCTTGTAGCCCAAAATGGTTCGGTTCTTGTACCGCTTGCGCCGCTGCAGCATGATCTGAAGCTTGTTGCCTTCTCTCTTCAAGAAGTGAGGGTACTGAGGTGGGAAACAGTGCAAGAGTTCATTTTGTGTCTTGGCAACACCTCCCAAGCTTCATGGACAAGCTCCATCCCAAAGGAAGAACCCCAGGGCTTTCCTGAGTGCCTAGAGCTCGCTCACACGCAGTGAGCAACTTTCAGCTCTGCCCAAACAGCTCAGACACAGCCCAGCCCCAAAAACACAACCCAGGCACACAGAGCAGCTGCTCCATGTGGGAAGGGCTGACCCAGGGGGATGAGGAGCCCCCAGGAGACATTTTCCCCAACAGCTGAACAGAGGATGCCCAAACTGGAGCCCATGGGCTGCACAAACAGCTGGCAGTGGCAGGGACAGCCACAGACCCCCACACTCTTGGCAGGAGTTTTCTCCTTCCCTCCAGCACAAGGACACTTCTCAATTGGTTGTATTTTAAGTAATTAAGTCAAGAAAAAAAAAACAACAACCCTATCCTACTGCCAAGTTATGTTGCAAAGACATAAATCCTCCCAATACATGTTCCATACAAGGAAATAGATTTGTTTATACACCTCCTCCAGGAGCCCCCCAGGAAGAGAAAGCTGTGAAATCAAGCAGAGACTAATAGGGAATAAATAGGGCTAACCATAACCATGAGGGAGAAGCTGTGCAAAGGAAGAAAAGACAAAGCAGCAATCTGACCAGTTTTCATCCCAAGAAGAGAAGAGACTGGGATATCTGCTCCAAATATGCAACATAAATAGTGCTAAATAACCAGCAGACAGAAGAACCTAATTGCTGGGATCTCAAAGAGGGCATTCCCAAGTGAAGGATGCTTCTCTTGCAGGGAAGAACTAATTCCTCTTTTTTTTCCTTGGGACATTATGAAAATTAATTCCCTGCCCATCAAAACACTTGATAAAATCAAATAGCAAACAACACCAGAAACCCCTGAGATATTAATTTGCAGTCCAGAGCAACCCTGACTACTCTGCAGGGAGCTGGGAGCAGTGGCCACCCAAACTAGAAGAATACTAATTAGCTGATTACCCTGCAAGGGCAAGATCTACTGCTCATGGCCTGAGGCAGTGGCATTGCACAAGAGAGGAACAACAGTCCTAAAAAAGTCCTTTTAGTCCTAAGTAACAGACAGCCTCAAAGCACACAGAGCCTGTGACTCTACAGATGTGCAACATCCCTGAAGAAGGATGGAAGAAAGTTACTGGAGAGAAGGGGCAGGAGGGGCTCAAAAAGCCAGAGGCACCTTTCACATCCAAATTTACCATTTCCTTGCTTCTGGGCCCTTCTACATGCTGGAAGGGCAGCAGGGAAAGGGACTCCTTGCTCTCAGTTCAAAGCATTTGAGCCACACCAAGGCTGCTTAAGTAGAAACCTAGAACTGAAGTCCCAAGTCACCCTTGGTCCCAGGCCAGCTCAATTTGAATGTGTCCAGTTTTCTGGGATTAAACTGAACAGCTCAAGTGCATACATGTACAAGTTTCTGCTTTTCTCAAGTATACTGCCTGGCCACTTCTGATGAGCATTCAGAGATGAGGTAAAAGAAAAGAACAGAGACACTCAGCTCCTCCATTAAAGCAAGGCCCTCCAGAAGAAAAGATAAGCTATTTGTGTAGTACAGTCCAGCTTTTTTAATACCAGCCATTACTTACCAACTCTATCAACACAAACTTTTCAGAGATTGTCAGTCCATGACAGAGATTGGAGAGGAAAACAGTTTGGATCAAAATAGTTTTTGAAAGCTTTTAGAGGGAGCACCAAACACCTCAAGGCACCTCTGAGGGGTGAGAAAACACCCACACCAGAACAGTGAGAGTCAGGGCAAGACCTTTTCTGAAGCCCCAGTGATGTAATCTCTCCCATCTGGAATGGCTTATTAGATTAAAGACAGGAATTAAGTGCAGAGCTCTTAATTAATGCCAGAGAGCTGTGATGTTGTGCTTGGAATAGCTGGGGAATTTCCCTGGGCTCTGTGAACCCCACACAAGCGTGGGTCAGGAGAAGCAGACATTCCAGCAGGAAGGGTCATGGCAGCCCACCTGCCACAAGGGCTGCTGCTGCTCCAGCTCCAGCCCTAGCTAGGAGGGGAAGAGGACTGGGGAAACTCCAGGCTCACTCAGCTGTGTCACACAGCAGGAAAGACAAGAATGTCCCCAGGAGGAGGAACTGAGCAGGCAGTGACTGAAGGGACAAGGGGCTGCAATTCCAGGCAGGTAGCATGGTGCTGAGAGCTGACAGTGAAACATGGAGATTGACTGCTGCAAGACAACAAAACCTTGCTCAGGGACACCCACATGCTTCTACTTTGTGGCCCATCACCACCCTCAAATATATCCCAGGCACTAAATTCAGACTGTGGCTGAATTAAGCTGCAGTTGTTAGCTAGAAGTAGCTTTCAGCCATTGTCCAATTAAGCAGTAGTAAAAGTTGCCATAAAAACCCAACTGTGCTGTTTCCCAGGCCTTACTGCATCCAAGACCACCAACCCTTCCTGCAGTCAGAGACCAGCAGCACATCTCTGCTTTCAGCCCTGCTGCAGGCTCAGTGTCACAGCCATTCCTCTCCCCTGTTCTGGCTCAACTCCCAGCCCCTGAGTTAAACTGAGTTAAAGGCAGTGCTCTGCATCCTGCTGCAGCATTGCTCTGAGCCCCAGAGAAAAACCCAAAACACCACAGTCCAAATTAATTCCAAAAACATCTGCAGACTTGCTCCTTGCTGACACAGGACTGGCAGAGGGAGACCTGGCTTGTCTTACAGCTTTGTTCCCAACCATGGGAAAGCTGCAGCCACAGGATCCAGGTGCAGATATTCCTGGCATGCAGCTTGGTTACTCCTGCTCACAAAAGAGTGAATGCAATGCTGCAGTGAACCCAGCCATCTGCCTGGGCAGCTGCAGGGTTATCACCTGTCTGCAATGAAACCTCACCTGCTTCAGCTCTGCACAGCTCTGAGTAACAACCAGCCTCACATCATCATCATCACCTGAGCCCTTCTCCTCACCAGCTCCAAGGCCTGAAGTCAAGATCTAACCAACAGTCACAAAACACAGATAATCCAGGTATGAATGCTCCTGTCTGGCCCTGCTCTGTGTGTGCAGCATCCTCTCTCTCACTTTCAGCAAGCCAGCCCTTAATTTACCTCATTCCCCGCTCAGGAGGTAGCACCAGGGCAGCTCCTCTTTTTTGAGGAAAAGAGCAACCAAACAATGCAGTTGCTCCAATTCCCAGCTATTCCTGTGACTCCAGAGCCTAGAGTAACTATAAGCACACTGCTCCTGCCTCCCCAAAAGGTGCCTCCCTCAGCAACTCCAAATCAGAGGCTCACCTGACTCCTTCCTGCTACTGCCTTCTGTCAGCCTGACACTCCACACCACCCCCACGACTGCCATCCTCCACTGCCTGCTCATAAAAAGAAGGCAACAAAAGGAAAAAAACAGCCAAGCTTGCTCTGCTCCAGCTCTTGCCACAGCTAGGACCTGAAGAGGACAGACTGCAAAGGAAGGAACACTGTGAACCAGCACCCTGCCCCAGACCCTGAGTGCTGAGAGGCAGCTCAAGCTGTGCTGCTGCTCACCAGGATCTTTGGGTTAGCTGCACAACCTAATTAGTGGCTTATCTTCATTTTCTTCTGCCTTCACTCAGAGTCAGGATTAAAAACACAAAGGAGGTGAATTTTCTCCTTGGGGCTTGGTGGTTTATTAAATCTTATCTAAGGTACAGAGAGTTCTGCAACACTTCTGGCTAAAAGTGAGCAAAATGGAGGTGAATTTAGCTAGTTTTAAGTTCTTTTAAAGCTGAACAGTCCAATAGAGAATTACCACCTATATTATTTATACTTTTGACCCAATAACCAAACCCCTGTGACCCACAGTGCAGCACTAACTATCCAACCAAAAATTACTACCTAAAACTAAGAAGAAAGAAGACAGAAAGAGACAACACCCAAGAACGTCCATCTTGTCCCATACCTATTCTTATACTCTAAAACCCCAAATTCCAAACCATGTGAAATCACACACTTCTATTCTAACTACACACCAGTAGTTAATCACCAGTGAGTGATTTTAACTCCATCACAAGAAATTTGGAAGCCTTCTCCTGGGAGTCTCAAGTCAAAAGCAGTGTTCTCCTGGGGGTCAGAAAGTTCACAACTCCCAGGCTTTTGGGTTCCAACAGATCCTCACCCAGAGCCACCAGGCAAAGACCCAGGAGGGAGCTGTGCATCCCTCTGTCTGTCTGTCCCTCCATCCCTACCTGCAGTGAGAAGGTCAGTGCCAGCTCTGTCTCCACGTGTCCACTCGGGGGCAACACGATCTCGTGGGAGCGCAGGATGCGCTTGGAGCCCTGCAGGAAACAAAGTCCAGCAGCAGGTGAATTCCCCACCTCTCACATCCCATCCCAGCCAGGAAACGTTGTCAGGGACTACCAGGGAGAAGTGAACGGATGGCTCTGACCTTGTACTTCTGTGAAATATTAATGAGATGAAAGGGAGATATTTGACTAATAAAGATTTGGGCATATTTACCGTCCCTAACGGCAACAATGCAGCTTTTGTTCTGCCAAACCCCAGCCTTGAAAGGCTGAGTCAACCCCCAAGCCCTGGAGTTGAAGTCTCCCATTTTCACTTCAGCCAATAGGTACAAGGCTCTTCCTCTCCAGGGTCTGGAAGCTGCAGCATCATGCTTAAATCTCCACGACAGACTGGGCTTTTCTTTTTATGCACACACCCCTCCCTGGGGAAAATGAGGACTTTAACCTGTCTAAACAATTGCCAATAGCTGGAGATATTCAAGAAAAAAAAATCACTAAGCATCTCAGTGGAGTCTGGAGATTTAATGTATCTCAGGGCAACTCCAAATCAACCCTGTGTGTGGGCTGCCTTATGCTAACAGAGTTACCAGGCTATTTACTGTGTGAGCATTTCATTCCAGGGAATGTTTGAGAGAAAACTAGCAGGGAAACATGACAGACTGCTGCCTAGCAAACCCTTCTGCGTTGTTCAAACACAGAGGCAAGTTTCAGAGGGCTCCGGCTCCATGTTCTGCTGAGGCTGCAGATCTGGCTTTGTCCAGACAGGCTGATCTCCCAGAAGCACAGAACTGGAGCTCTCAAAAAAGCAGCATCTGGGAAATCAGAGATAGACTGGGAAGGGGTGAACACCTCCAAGGGGAAATGCAGTCTGCCCCTATCAGCCTCGAAGAGCATCACGAGATGAGAGGCAGCAGAGCCTGGTTTACATCCCCTCCTCCCCAAAGACAGCCTGAGCTCCAGCAGATCTGACACCAGACAACAGAGCAGAGCCAGGCACCCAAGGGCTGCCCCCAGGACAAGCAGCACACGTGCAAGTGAAGCACAGCCAGCCTGGCCCCTGGCAGCAGCAGCAGCAGCTGCTCCATTTGTGCAAAGCTCCTAATAGCAGCAATCTTGCTTTTCTGGTTACGCAACCAAAACCTAATGAAAGACCAAATATAGTTGCTTTTAAAAGGCAACAGAAGATAAACAGAGCAGTGGCTGGGGAAAATGCATCTGACAGCTCTTTGAACATCTCTGCTCTGCAGGCTGCAAGGAGAGGTGGGAAATGCAGGTGAGATGCTCTCATTAGGTCTGAATGCAGTCATTCCCTCTGGAAGGGCTCTGATGTCTGACAACTCGTGTGCAATTCCCCACACAAAGCAGTCATTTGACAGAGATCATGGATTTGATGATCCAGTACCACCAGCCTCCAACAATAGGCACGTCAGAAACCTGAGTGCTGGCCAATAAAGCATCCCTAAAAAGCCTGTCAGCATCAGCATCATAACCTGCAAGCTCTAAAGGGATTTTTAATAGTGTGGAGAGGACTGCTCAGGTTCCAGTGTCTGAACACTGCAGCAACACACATACACAAAATGGGATGTGAAACCCTCAAGTGTTAAAATTCCCTATGGATTTGTGGGCCTGGGGCAAGCTTTCACCTATAAAAAGTGTCAGCAGCAGGAATCTGGACAGGAAAAGAAGGTTTTGCCCTAATAAAAGCTGCTGAATTAGTCAACCCAAGTCTGGCACTCTCTGGGCACAGATCATTTGCTGACAAGCCTCAGGTGCTTATAGTGATGCATTCATCATCCAGGAGGGCGAACATATGGAAAGCTTTCAGCCTTGATAAGCAGTATCTGACAGCCTGGAAACCCACAGCAGTGCTTCTTCTGAGATTCCCACAAATCCAGGTGTGTGAAGCAGTTTCTTGCCTTTCTGCTCTCTGCTGTGGGTGCACAAACCCCCTCCAACTTAGAGGGACACATTTTTACCCCAGCTGGACGACTCAGATGTGAGAGACACCAATTAAATTCTCAGCTACGTGTTCTTCCTTCCTGATTTCACCTTCCAAACTAGACTTGATGTGCTTTGACACAACCAGCTCTCTGCAGGGGTTTTCCTGGCTCTTCATTGGAAAAACAGAAGCTTTTCAGAATAGTGTCTTAGGTTGCAGTAAGGATGTAACCAGCATGTGTATTCTACCACCATCTGTTAAAACCAGCTGGGGCAATCATCTTTATCTTTCCCACAGCCCATCCTCCCTCCAGGAAGATATCATCTGCTGCTGGCCCATTCAGTCCCACTGCATGACTGATAAAATTCCATCATCCCACTGGGAGATGCTCCAGCCAGGGGAGCAGCCAAGCCTTTCCTACCCAGATAAAAACTGACATTTTGGACACCAAGGGACCTTCTTTCCACTGCATTCCAGAGGAAAGCCAGACCTTTCCACATCATCCCTTCACCTTCAGAGGAAACTGCACCTTCTCCAGGAGCACTGCTCCAGCTGAACCACATCTGCCCCTGCAGGAGGATGCAGCCACCATTGAATGGGACTGTGCCAACACCCTGACTGACTGACGGGTGTCAGCTTGGATTCTGACTCTGGCAGGGTTTGGGATTGTTCTTTGTAATACTGTATTTCTATTTTAATTTTTCCTAGTAAAGAACTGTTATTCCTAATTCCCATATCTTTGCCTGAGAGCCCCTTAATTTCAAAATTATAATAATAATTTGGAGGGAGGGGGTTTACATTCTCCATTTCAAAGAGAAGCTGCTGCCTTTATTGGCAGATACCTGTCCTTCAAACCAGGACACACAGTTAATGTTCTGCTCATAGGTCTGCTAGGCTTTTCCTAGTTAAACACTTCAGTGTTTGCAGTGATGGCAGCACGTGAGCAAGCACAGAGGAGCTGAGCCCCTTCCCTTCCCAGCCCTCCTCCAGGCAGAGTGACCTACATGGAGGCACCTAATTAAATGGCACAAACATCTGCTGTGAAGTGGGTTATTTACCTAGGATGACAACTGTATTTTAGGAAAAGCAATTAGTCTGTACAGGCACCCTACAAATCTTGGCCACAGACTCGGCAGCAGAGCTGCCCACCAGCAGAGGAAGGCCCAGATTCCCCAAACCAAGACCCAGTTACCAAGAGATTCAGTCCCAGACTGTTTAACAGAGAGCCAGGCTTGGATTTTGTGCTAGCTCAGGAGAAAAGGTGGCATGTGATCAGTGAAGAGCATTTTTACATGCAGAGAAGCTCATGCTGAGCCATCAGAGAACAATATTCTTCATTTACAACAGTGAAATGAGGTAGGAACATGGAAGAAGGGTCAGAAAAGAGTCTACATAGATCCAGAACACCCTGATGGGCTTGGGAAGAGGTCTCTGGATGCAATGGACCCTCACATGGAGGTAAAGCTCAGTTTGGGCACCTGCCCAGTATTTTGAGACAAACAAAACAATTCTTAGAACTGAGCAGCAATTACCTGCATTTTGACAGCAATGACCCCAGAAATAAGCTCCTTATCCAACTCCTTTAAGACTACCAGTTTCTTTAATGTCAAGCTGCACAACCTGCAAACAGGAACAGAAGAGAAAGAGTTACAATCACGCCTGGAAAAGGAAAAGCTCTGATCAGCTTCTATACACAGCAGTATCCCAGTTTGAGGGGGAACAGGCATCAGACACAAGCCACACGCTGACACAAAGAAAAGAGAAATACAGGAGGCTTCCCTGGCTTCTCAAGGCTGAATTTCTCCAACCTTTCAGAAACACAAGGAGGTGGACAGGAGGTACATCTGTCTCTGACACAGGCCACAGACAGCACTGGCCTCCACTGACCACATCCTGGGAACCCTTGCTTTGAGTCAGACCAGAAGCTGCAGGGTGAGAGGAATTAAATTCCAGCAATATGAAAGCACAGGGTCAATCTAATTTTAAACTTGTCAGCTTCCCTAGATTGTTGGCTTTTTCAGTTTCAGCCTCCTGGCTCCCAAAAGATCTGGCTCCCACCTCCTCTTGCCAACCCACACATTCTTCTCCTCACCCCCAAACAAAAGTGCTAGCAAGGCTCAGGCTCTCTGATGGAAAGGGCTGGAGGGGGGAACAAAGGGAAAGAGAAAGGAGAGGACTCAAGTGGTGCCCTCTGGCCCTGGTGTTCACATGCCACACATATGCAAGTAAATCACATTCTTCACCCAGGCAATGCTACACTGTTCTGGTTAAAGCTGTCAGGGAGATGAAATTCAGCCTCTGCAGCTGAGTTCAGGCTCTGGGTAAGGGGACCATGGCATTGGCACTGTCACAGTTTGACAGGTAACTGGGGGGATTCAGAAGGCACACCCATGAGCAAACTTCAGGCAAAGATAAACCTGAAGCCGAGACAGCTCAGTTTGAGGAGAGCAGAGGCCAGAGAAAGCTGCTGGGCAGGCTGTAGTGACTAGACATCATCTGTCACACTGGCCAGGAGCCAGCAGAGCCTTTGTGTCAGGTCCTTACTCCATGGCACGGGCATCTCTGGCCTCTGGCATGGAATACCAGCAGACAGCAGCACTGCTCTTCCCAAACCCACTGCTGAGCTCTTCCTCCCAGGTCAAGTGTAACACCAGGGCTGTCCATGGAGGGGTGAACTCCAGCAGTAGGTGGGGATGAAAGAGGAGCTGATGCTGGATTTTGGCACAAGTGCCACAGACTGAAGCACTTGCCATAGTGCCAGGTGCCTGACGATGCAGCACTGCAAGGGTGAATTGCAGCTCCACCACCTTCTCCACTGCTTTGCTGCAGTGCCTGAGGGCAGACAGCATCAGCCTGGGTGCAAAAGAGCAGGAGAGATGCAGCTGAAGGAGTGGGGGCAGGTGTTGAAGCAAGTACTGCTGGTATTCTGAAACTCCCATGGCTCTTCCTGAGCTCTGGTCAGCAACAGGGAAGAGCCAGTCCTATGCTCTGCACCCCAGCACCTCTCCAAACAGGTCCTTGCCAGCCTCTTCTCCACCCCAGCCCATGCCATGCTCTCCCTCCTCATTTGCAAGGCTCTTGTTCCTGCTAAAACCCCCAAAAACCAAGAGAAAGAGAGAACCACAAGTTCTCTCCTTTGCATTCTGAGACAGCACAAGCTGAGATGCTGCAGAAATCACAGAGAAGGTGGAAAAACCATGGCTGCCTGTGTTGTTCTGTCCCCTGCCAGCAGCTGTGTGGACACAGCACAAGCTGAGATGCTGCAGAAATTACAGAGGAGGTGGAACAACCATGGCTGCCTGGTGTCTGTCCCCTTCCAGCAGCTGTGTGCCCTGGCAGGCAGGAGAAGCTGCATCTCCCAGCCTGCAGCACAGGACAGGGTGCTGCTTGTGCTCTGCTCCCCAAATGAAACAGCAGGCACAGACAGACAGACATGGCTGGGGCTGTGAAGCAGCAGGGAGAGGGGCTGGAGGAAAGCTGTGAAGCCCTTTGCAAGGGCGTAGCTGCAGGATGATTGTGCTCAGCTTGCCAAAAGGCACAGAGCGCTGGCCAGTCAGGTGCTGGGAGCAGAGGTAGGACAACACACTGGCATTGTCTCAGCTGGCAGGCAAGGAACAAAGGCCTTTTTCTCTCCAGCCCCAAGCTCGAGGATGGAAAAGGTACGGGAAGGAACAATGGTGTTCTCAGCACACAGAGAGGAGCACAAGGAGGGCGTTCTGTTCTCCGCCGGGCATTCCTTCAATTCATCATTTATGAGCTTTGATCAAACCCTGTGGAGCACTTGCTGCTTGGAGGGGGGGGGAAAAAATAAAATTAAAAGCCTCCTTTAGAGTGATCAGAAAAACAAAAGCAGTTTAAAAAGACACGGGACACATCTGCTTTCTTTATCCCCCATTGCTGGGCTGCTTGGTACTAAAAGGCACTTCACACAAAAAACAATGGAATGTTTATCCTCGCCATCGGCGGGGGGCAGGGTGCGTGGGGGATGGATGAAAATCACTTTAAATCCCATCAGATCACTCTTACCCTCAACAGCTATTGCAGCCTAAGCTGGCAGCTTACAAATCAAAGCAATATTCAGAACATGTGGCAGAAAGGGGCCATACCTCACCCAAATCATGATGAAAAGGCACATCCCAAGTGTGTCCCTGTCACCAGCATGAGGATCCTGAACTACTCAGGCACAGGTACAGCCAGGATTTACTGTAGGACTGCAAGGATTTTATGGCACAGTGTGCACTTATCAGTTTTTTTTAATGTGTACTTATCTTTCACCAGGGTTTTACTGTACTTCTATCAAGTCTCAGGGGTCAAAGCAGGGATCAGGCGCACAAGCCACTTCTATCAACACACCGGTTAGCTTAAACACTGGTAAATAAAACAGAGCAGACATGGGTGGAACTGGTGGAAAAAGAACGAGGCTGCATTTGGAAGTGTCTAAAACATATAGACACGATTTCTGTGAACACAATAAAAATAACCTAGCACACACAAAAGGGGAACCCAGGAAGACTCAGGTGTGGAGCTGAAAGAGCCTGAAGTATTTTGAAAGCCTGGGACTGCAGTTCAGGAGGTGCAGAGAAATCCTGTCTTTGCATGTTCCAGCAGTGACCTACACAAGGGGAGTTCAGGCAGCAAAAGCACTAAGTTAGTAAAGCAGACTTAAATAAGGACAGTGGAAACCTGAGAGCCAGTATTTCCAGCCTTTATTGAAGGTTCAGAGTTGATGTCTCTGCCAGGAGCTCAGCTGGGTCCCAAACAGCAGCAGGAGCCTCTGTCCCCTCTGGTCACATGCCCCCATGGCCAGCAGATACTTGGTCCTGGTTTTGGGTTCACAAATTATAAGACAGCTTCATGCTACAATAAAACTCCATCTTTTCACATCACTGCTGAAAGAACAGAGTTTTAAAGAGAAACCTCGACCTGACCCAATGGTTTCAACTCAGTTTCCTAATGCAAGTTGTGCTGAATAGCTTCATCACAAGCCCTTTGTTTCAGGAGACAGCTCTCTGCTAAGAACATAACATTTTGGGAACTGAGATGCAGCAAACGTGTCCAGAACAACCAAATAATAGTGTTGTATTCTTCACTCACTGGATGTTTTGCTTTTGCATCCCTCTGAGTAGGAAGATCAGGAAAATAACCCCCTCAAGAAAAAGCCTGCCCTGCTGAATTAAATGTCTGTTTCTCCACAGGGAGCACAGTAATTGCACCGAGACCTCGCTCACACAGAGACAGTCGAATCAACAGGAAGGAAAAATTAAAAATTAAAGACCTGCATTTTAATTAAACCCCACCGAAGTAGAGAATAATAGCAGGATGCATCCACAGTTACAGGGGACTCCAAGTGCAAGATGGAGCTGGGCAGGAAGGATGCAGGACACAGATACCCTTTGTCCAGGCTCAGAGCTGTGAGGAACTGTTCCTAGAGAAAATGTTTCACTGTCCTCCGAGGTCTGAAAACCTCAATCAGCTGATGGCCATAAGGAAGGAATTGGTTTCCCTTTGGCCACTGGACAGTTTCACCTCATCCAAGTCATTTCAGCACTTCAGGACAGCAAGCAGCCTCGTGAGCTGACACTTCACACCCACACTGGTCCCAAAATAAACCACAAGCCACTCGAGGGAGACCTGGAGGGAGACACCCACCTACACAGCCTTGCCCAGATAAACAGAGCCATTCTGCACATGTGTCTGTGCAGGAGGGGCAGAGCCAGGAGCCCTGCACAGCATTTTGGGGAGACAGCAGCTCCAGGAAGGTACAAATGTCTGCAGCACACCGAGCTGAAGAAAAGAACAGCACGTGGACGAACTTGCTGCTGCACTTACATGCCAAAGGCAGGGTCTGTACTGGCCCAGGGGCTAGCTAGGGAATAAAGCAGGGCAGAAGTGCCATCCTCTGTGTCACTGACACATCAGATTTGGGATCTGGTCAAGGGCAGAAGTAGCAGCCTCAGAAAAATGCCTCCTCACTTTCCAAAGCTTAATGAGACACCTCCCCAAACGTGATCTGATCTAGGTCACGTTATCAGGGAAGCTCACAGGCAAGGTGAAATCAAAAGGGGAGGCAGAGGTCAGGCACCCCAGTTTTTGCCATGACAGAATCATAACCTGAGTAACCTGCAAAGAAACCTAATAGTCCTTCATTCACATTTCCCACTTAGCTGACCTTTAATCAGCTGCTCTGGCTATAAATCCATTTGAGTAAGGTTTAAGCAGCCAGGAAACAATTGCAGAGCCAGTATTTTCATTGTTCTTGTTCTCAAGGATCTTGAAATCCTTTTCCCAGCATTCATACAGAGAATTAAGCTCTTAAGATTCTGGAGACTAAGAGCTGTAGAAATATAATAGAAATGCTGGAGCAAGCAGGTCTTGTTCAGCCAGGTAGGAGATGGCAGCTTATTTTATACACCAGGTTCTACCCAGGACTTCACAAGGGCACACATGTACAGCCAGACACTGTCCCTGAAATACTGTCCTGCTCACTTGAAAGAAATTGCAGATATGCCTACTCCAAACTGAGAAAGGAAAAGGGGTTGGACATGTTAAAACTTTGCAGATCTGCATAATTTTTACAAGATCCTAGAACTCCACAAATGGGCACATGCGCTAATTCAAGTTAATAAGACCAAGTAGTAAAGCAGAGCTGAGCCTAAGATATTCTAATCCAATATATCAACTGGAAAATGCTGAGAGATGTCTTCCTTCAGTAGGTCAAGACATTGCTGGCTGGCTCACCAAGGGCACAAGGGATTAGGGTCCCTGCAAACCAAATAACCCACAAAGAAGAGTTTACATATTCCATTGGCATGTCTCATCTCTTAGTGCTTCAGTGTGGGAAATAGAAAAAGGTGTAAAACTGGGAAGGAAAGGGCACTGCTGGGACACAGCAATGCTGGTGCTAAAGCCAAATCTCCACAGCTCCACACACTCTTCAGGTTGCCAAGCAGAATTTCTTGTGGCAGTTGTGTCACACACAGCTGCTCTACCTGGCCAAGAAGTGACATGTTCCAAGTCCCACCTGCAGGAAATCAGCCTGTCTCACACCAACTGCTCACCTTCAGCTACATGCTTGAGCTGTGCTACTGAGAAACAGCAGCTCTCTCTCCCTTCAGGAAATCACCTCAGCAAGAGCAGGGCTAACTCTTCACACATAGCAGGGGCAGCTCTTCACACATCTGCTGGCCTCAGTGGGATCTCAGCTCCTGCACACATTGTTGTACATTGGTTTCTTACTCGTCAGTTTGATGATTTGAAATCCCTTTATAGGGTGGCTTAAAAGAGAAAAAAACCCCAACCACTGACAAAGCAGGGATTAAGCCTGTTTCTCAGACAGGCTATGGAGTATAAAGGAGTCAGGCAAACTCACCTAGGTGTTCACACCATGCTGCCTGCAAAGCCAGGCACAGGCACAAATGCAGTTAAATACATCTCTCCTGGTTTGCCTCTTCCAAACCCAGCACCCTCCAGAACAACAGCATTGCACAGCATCCTGACACCACAGAGCATCAGTGAAAGAACCTGTGGTACTGGTGAATTAGGTTTGATCAATGTTTTCCAAGTTGTGAGGCAGTAGGAAGATGCTTTATTAGCTGTAAAGAATAAAGTCAGCAAGTAACAAAAAGCTGGCTCATGGTTAAGGCTCCAGTGACAGACATCAGGACTGTATTTCCTATATTACAGATGACACAAACACATCTGATACCTCTTGTATTAATTCAGTAGTAGCTGGAGCAGCCAGGAAGGAAGGAGATGAAGGCAGACCAAGTAACATAGGCTAATAAAGCCTTGCAGTAAGCAAATAACACCCAGTAAAAACACCTACTACTGATATAGCAATTACCAACATCAACCGTCGACAAAAATTAAAAACCACAACCCAAATTAAAAATAATTAAAAAAAAATATTAAAACCACAGCCAAAAAACACACATACTCTAAAAAACCAAACTCAAGAAGTAACCAGATAAAACAATTCTTAGAATACAGAAAATAGTTCATTAAAAAGTTTGAAAATGCATGATGAGTCTATAAATATGCAATAGGCTAATTAATTTGAAAAGTGTCTCCAAAACAACAAGTGTACTTTTAACTAAATGTCAAACACCCAGCCCTTACAACCTTTTACTTTATTGTTTGTCTCTTATTGTCTTTTATAAAAGCTTTTAAAACCTACCAAAAAAAAAAAAACAGACTCATTTTTCACACTGCAGAACACTGCCTGCCTGCAGCCCTTCTCATCTGCCCCCAAGCCCTCCAGGACTAGCAGGAGCCACATGAAGTTGCCAGCAGCTGAGAAGGACCATCAGAGTGTGAAAAACGAGGTTCACTTTCCTGGTGGGTTTTAAAAAGTTGAATAAAAGACAATAAGAGACAAAATAAAAGGTTATAATGGCTGGGTGATTGGCATTCAGCCAAGAGCACACCTGCTGTTTTGGGGACACCCCTTAAATTTATCAGCTCATTGCATATTCATAGACCTATCATACATTTTCAAACTTTTGCATAAACTATTTTTTATATTCTAGGAACTGTTTTACATGGCCACTCCTTGAGTCTGCCTTTTCAGAGCACATGTGTCTCTCAGCTGTGGTTTTGATTTAATTTTTTTTATCAGACTTAGTTTGGGCTGTGGTCTTCAATTTCTGCAGAGGGTCAGTGCTGGTAGCTGGTGTATCAGTGCAGGTGTCTTCACTGGGTGTTACCCAACCAAGCAGGGAGTTCATTTTCTACAAATACACTTCATCAGCCTATGTTACTCCTAAAGAAATACTACATCTTAAAAACCATTTCAACACCACACATACAGCATCCACCCTAATATTTGTGGTATGTATAATAATAATACATAATATATATTTATAACAAGAGCTAAAGGCTTCCAGCTATGTGCAACTCGCCTCAAGGTGTGCAGCAGCACATCTGCCCTGGTTTGCCCCAGCACACTCTCCCCAAGGCCTGCAAATCCTTAGAAATAAAAAGACTGCCTCAAATATTCTGATTTTCCCCTTTGTCTTATACGTCAGCCACCAAGAGGAGCCTGGGCTTTGGGCTCATGTCAGAAGAAGGCTCAGTTCTGCTCAGGTTATCTGTCACTGTGATCTCTTCAGCAGAAGAAAGTAGGTCTAGGAAGCCTCCAGCTAGGAAAGCAGTCAAGGAAAAGCAGATGGCTCCCTGGCATGCCCAAGGCTGAACCTGCTCCCAGGGCATGAACAGTGTGCCATCCCTCTGCCTGATCTCTCTCCACTTCCAAGAGCTCCCACATCTCCTGACACAGAGGCAAGCTGAACAGCCTGTCACCCCAGAGACCAGACTGGCTCACACCACGGGTCACATCAAATTACTTCTCACTCAGCCATCCAAGAACAATTCCTAGCTCACTTGCAAGTCAGGCACGTGGCCCTCCCACTCAAAGCCAAGATCCTGATGCCATGTAATTCTTGGTGCTTCTTTGGAATACAGCCACATTACACTGCTTCAAATAACCAGACTGTCTGAAAACTGTTGTAGGAGTTTTTTAAAATTAATTTTGGGGGTGGCTTTTATGGTTTTGAATTTGCTTTTTCCCTTGCTGACTCATCTCGACCTAAGGCAGCAAAGCCAGAGCAGGTGAACCATTCCTAACCACTTTCTGTAACCTTGATTTAAACCATCTGCATCAAGCACCAGTGGAGAGGCTTTTGTTTGTGGAGTTTGACGTGTGGCCCAACATACATAATCTGGGAGAACCACACAGGCATAATTTAGACCCCAAAAAGCTGTTTGCTTCCTTACTGAGAACTCAGTGTCCTGCAAGAGTAAAGGCAGAGCGGCTAGCAGCAGTGAAAAACATTGTGAACTTTGATGGGACGTTTGGTATTAGCCAGCACAGCAATCAAATATGCAAAGCATGTTGCTGGAGGGCTTGCTTTCAGGCTAGGAGAACACAGATCCCAATGCCATTCCCATTGCAGCAAGCCTGCCATTCTGGCCTTCTTCCAGACAGCCATGAGCAGCCAACACCTCTCAGAGCCTGTGGTCTGCACTATTCCTTCAACTGTCCCATGTTCAGGGGTGGCTCCCTTCTCCCCTGAAGGAGATGAATGGTCTGACATCCAAAGAAGTATCAAAATTGGTTACCCCAGTTTGAAACATAGCTGTTCTGCACAGCTCCCATTGTGTCTAAAATACAGGAGAACCATTGAGCACCCTAAAATATGATTTCTCTCCAGCAGGCAAAATTACAGAACTAACAACTTGAACAGAGGAAAAATTGAAACTCTAAATGCCAATGTATTCAACAGCAGGTCAAGAAGAAAGGTTGGGAGAAACACCAGCCCCACAACAGCTGTACCAAAGCCCTGTGTGATGCTCACAGCACCTCAGCTGTGCACTCTGAGCCCCACAGCTCTGCCTCACCTGTGCACAGGTGCTTTCACCCTGGGACTGCAACACTGGCAACCCATTTGCTCTCTGGCCACAGCTCAAAGGATGTTCCCAAATCAAACACATTAAAACAGTTGTAAAAGAAAGGTGGCTCTTTCCCAGAAGCATTTATTTGAACAGTGCTGGTTTTCACAAGGCAACAACAGCCAGCTGACAAAAGCAGCCTCCATCAGCACTAAATATAATTCACAAAGAACCCTAAATCCTGCCACTAAAGCTGGGGCATTCAGCATTAAACTTGCTGGAAACACTGATGAACAGCCCTCAAACTGGAATAAAACAGGATACAGCAGCTGAAAGGTGCAGTCCCTTGCAGATTTATCTCCCCAGAAAGGAAGGGACAAATTGAAAGGAGCTTTCCAATATTAACAGTGGTCAAAAAAAGGTCTGAAAATGCCAAAGCATCCAGCACTCCTTGCAAGGAAATGCCTCTGATGGAAGCTACACTGTGCTCCAGCAGATATCCCTTGCATTTTTTCCATCAAATATTCTGGGCAGCACTTGCTCATTTGCACACTGTCTGCTCAGAAGAGCACAGATAAGCTGGGAAGGAAATCACCAGAGAGCAGAAAGAAGGGATCTAGCAAGATTCCAAAAGCCAAACAGCTGAGCACATAACCCCAGCTGATGCAAGAATGAGATGGCTGAAATGAAACTCCCAGTGCTGCTGCCAGGGATGGAACTCCAGCAGTATTTTAACTTCCAAAACCAGCTGAACTGCACGGAAAAGGCTCACAGAGAGTGCAGTGCCCAGCCTGCTGCCAAGCACAACACGAGCCCTGGAAAGTGCAGGAATGAACAGAAACTCTTGGGATCTCTTGCAGGCTTTAAAGCTGACCTCACACTGAAGCAGCAGCAGATTTTGCACTGGCAAGACTGGAAGAAACACCTTTCCCTTGCCCTGAGGAGATACCTGAGTGGGGAGGCACCTGCACCTCCAGGACATGCACTTCCAGCTGGTTTACAAATAACCTGGATTTTCAGACCACTTCTGATCCCCTCTCAGAAAGAGTAGCTTCATTTAGGGAAAATCCCAGTCTCCAGGTGATCTCAAAACGTCTCTCAACCAAACCTGAAAAGTGCCTTCCCCCACAGCACGTCTCTTCACTTCTAAATATACCCTGTGCGCTCTAGTTTAAAGAACTGCTACTGAAAAAGAAAGCACTTGTTTGGAAATAACCCAGCACAAGGTTTTCTGTTTATCCTCTACAGAAACCTCTCCTGACTGAGATTTCTCTGAGTTTCTCATGAAAAAGGGAAAAAACCTGGCAGCTCAGGCTTTGTTTACACTCTTTTCTGAAAGCTAACATCACCTTTAAGTTTACCAGGGAAGAAAGCAACCACAATTTTTACTAAAGAAGTAGAGAAGAATCCCAGTGCCAAACACTTGCAGTGGCAGGCAGAATACAGTGGTTTGCTCAGAAGAACATTTGCATTTCCTTAATACCCTAAACCTCTTCAGCAGCCGTGGGAAGTTGAGCTGGCAAGCAGAGATTCAATATTATTTAGAGATTACAGTTCTTCAGCATCATTGCTGGTGATATTTCATTCCTGAAAGCAATAAGGGAGCAGCAAAGCAAACCAAGTGCCTGAACTTGCTAGTTCAATTTGCCAAGAATATTTATTAAAACATCAGTGTGACCTGTGTAAGACAGCAAAACAGTGAGCTTTGAAAGACACAGGGTGCTCCAAGATGCTCAGAACTTGTTCCAGACTCCTGTAGGACTTTTTAAATGTTGAATACCAGCAATAAAACAAAAAGTAATTTATAACCATCAGAATCCATTCAGTTCCCTGAACCTTTCATCAGGCCTGTGAGTTCCCACTGAAACTGGATTTATCAAGATAAACTGTAGATGCTCTACAAAATAAGCAGACCAGGGTAAATGAGGCATGAACAAGCTGAGTTTGAACGAGAGGCTGCTCTTCCCCAGCAGGATATTAAGGTTCACTGCAGGGAGGGATTACCAAGAAGCCTGTGCAGGAAAAAGACAGCTACTCCATTTGTGAACAAGGTCACACCATCAGATCATTCATGGAGCCCAAACTCCACAGCCAGACCAGTCTCAGCCCCCTGAAAACATCCTCCTCTAGTGCCTCTGCTGATGCAACCAGCTAATGCTAACATGACAGTGATGCTAAGAGCAAGGAATAGATATCAGCATCATTTTGTGCTCAGTGCTCCTGCTCGTGGATGAGGCATGGCACATCTGGAGCTAGGTACACTCACCCAGGCTGTCAAAGAGCATTTCCATCACAGAAACAGCTGAGGAGCACCTCTGGGGACGAGACAAGGCCAAGTACCACAACATCAGGATGGGATTTATCCTTGATTTTATGTTGTCCTCACTCAGAGGACCACACTCAACCTCTGATTTTCACAACATGACTACAGGTAATAGCAAGCACATCAACTTTTGCATCAGGGTCTATGGCTAATCATACAAAAGAAATGTATTTATGTACATTATATGTTCCCAGCACAGTTCTGGTGAGCCCAGCCTCTCTAGAGCACCAGTACAGATCTTCTACCATTTCCAGGGTGTTTATTTTGAGCCTTCATTTCCATCACTGTGAAGCAGAGGTCTGCTCACAGCAAGCACCTTGAAACTGGCTGAAGGGGAACTCTGGAACTGAAGCAGTGGCACAACAGTTTCACTAAGACATTGTGTGTTATGTAAATCATTGATTAAGTAATCAGACAAATATTCATCTAATTACAGATTACCAAGCCGTTCTCTGTTTTCACACCTGAATCTGCATGACTGCTCCTCAGTGGGGTCCTCTCTTTGCAGATGTACCACCCAGAACACTGATCAGCTTCCACTCAGAACAGGTCCTCTTGGAGAGCTGATGGAGAGTGAATTCAGCAGGAGAAAAGCCCAAAGTTACTCATGCAATAGCTTGGAAAATGTGGTGACAATTCTGGAACCAAGATAGGCCCAGGAGACTTAGCAGGAGCAGCAGCAGCCTGCTGGCAGAGGACAGAGAACAGAGAAACAAAAGCTAGAGGAGCCTCAATTCACTGTTCAAGAGTCAGGAACTGTGGGAGACAAGATGAAATGCTGAATTTCCAGAGATTAGAGAATTGTTGACATTAATCTACACCAAATTCTGCCACTAAACTGATTCAAGCCTTCTGAGCTGTCCTGGATCTTGATGAATCATTTCACCTTGCTGATAAACAGATGTGTTTGATATTCAGGCAGCCCCACACCAAATCCTGGCAGCACTTGTGACTGTAACAGGACACTGCAGCTTCCACTCCCTGGGCTTTGTCACACACCAGGAAAAGCAAGGAATGGCAAAAGCATGCCATGGATCCAAAGATGGAAAGAGAGCTGGAAAAATTCCCCACTCAGTGGCAAGGCAAAGCTGCAGCATACAAGACTGGGCATGATGCTTCAAATGTGAAGAAAACTTTTTTCCTAACTTTTGTCTTTTATCATACTCCGGCTGTCATTTCCATCTGAGGAAAACTCAGCTACATCCCCTTTTCTCAGGGACACATCTAACAGATTTCCTCAGCACAAATCTCCCCTGCTCCAGATTCTTCCTATCTGCACTCAAAATTAGCAAGTGGTCAACACATTCTCAGAGCTTGATAAAAATCAAGTGTTCTCAACAAAATCCTTGTTACTGCACTCTGATGGCTACTGAGGCTGCCAACCTGTTCAGAGAGATGCTTTAGGGATGAAGCATCATTTTAAAAATGCATTTGCAGCTGTGCATATTTCACTTCAATCACTCAATTGTGAATTATACCTCAGCAAGCCCATGAAGAAAAGAGGTGGGCTGTCAGGGGGATGCGAAGGGGGAGAGAAAAGAAAGGAATTTCTACCAAACAAAAGAGCTCCAAGAAACTGATACAACTTTGCTGGAAGCTATTCCCAGCCCACTCAACATTTTTTTCTGTACACAGACATACCAGAATCCCAACAAGGGGCATTTTTCCCAGCTGAAATACAAACCATCAGCAAATCTGACCACCACCAGAGAGAAATACAACCTAGTGGATGCAAAGCAAAGCAAATAATCTTAAACAATGAAAAAATCTTAGACTGTGTAAAGCCAAGAGCCACCTTTGAGAGTGGTGGCAGCCTCACACCAGCACCTGCCCAGTGCCCAGCACGCTGCTTGGCAAAGCAGGAATCCTGTTTGCTCCCCTGACAAGAGCTGCTCATGAAAAGTGAAAGTACACAAGATACAAAGCACCTTTCCAGGCCTCCCCAGAAGGCTTGTGAGGAACAGTACAACTCTACAGATATTCACCAGGTAGTTTTACTGTCCCTTCTGCTTTGCTTTTGGGACTGAAAGCCACAGCAGGGGTCAGGGGCAATGCTGGGAAGGGCCAGCGAAAAAGGAAATATCACAGAACACGTGGTTGGGACATTGGTGGGGTCAGGACCAGATTTCTGTACTCCAGCACCTGGGTGCAAACTGTTCTTTTAATGCAGAGATCCTCTGGATCCTGAGTGCTGTGGAAAGGTGGAAACACCAGCAATGAGGATACTGGAGCCTGCAGGAGAGCAATGGTGCCAAGCAAACCCCAGCATGCAAACCCAAGGAGCAGAAAGCTGGCCTTGAATGCAGATGCAGCAGGAACACAAACAGCCACTAAGACATCTAGGTTGTGATCTGGAACAAGGAAACAACTGAATGAACAAGAAAAGCTTATTACAAATGCTTTTTTAAAGATGCCCAGCAGGACCTGCCATTTAGGTGTCAGACAAACAGGAGCATGCTGACTAAAGGCTGAACTGAGAAAAATCCATCCCTGAAATCCCTTCTCCCTGGAAAAAGCTCCCTGTGTTTGCTTGAACTAAGCACTATCCAGGCTTCTGATCCTCAGGCACATCTCCCTGGGCCAAGGGTAAGGAGCCACCAAAGTTTTGTCTAAGTGAGCAGCTTTACACATGAGCTGCTGAATGCTGCATGTTGGGAGGAAAAAAATCCTCTGATCAGCTTTGGTATCTGCCAGTGGCTGTCTCAGATCCTCACTGGGACTGAACACAGACAGGCAAAGCTTATCCAAGTACCTGGAGACACTCAAAGTCTATTTGTGAAGCGAGGACAAAGCCCACACTGATGGTCTTCAGCTCTATTTAGCAAAATAAAGCAGAAATGTGGCCAGAAGAAGACACCGATCCCTCCAGCCCGAAGGAAATCCGAGCACCTCAAATTCTGGCACGCTCTCAGGCACAGCATAGGGGAGATGTAGAAGAGCAAATAAAAGGGAGTTCAGCCCCTAACAAGCCACTAGCAACATGAAATATATATGATCCAGTTCTTGCAGTTCTCAGCTTTCCTTGCAAATCCTTCATTTTGAGGCAGTGGGTGCAACTTGATCGGGAAAGCAGCATATCATCTTTCTACCACCTAGAAAGCACACAGATATATTTTCATTCAAGAGGTCGTTTTGGAAGGATCCTTTTGATACTGAAAACTGCCCATCTGAGAGGAAGAGATCACAGAGGAAAGGCTGCAGGACAGCCCCACGAAAAACTCAGAGCAGACCCTGCAGGCTGTAAACCAGCAGGAGGACAGAAATGGGAGGAGGGCAGGATTAGAAGTGCTATAGATTTATGATAAGTGATGCTCTAACAATAGCTTTCTTTTAAGAAGGAAGCTCTTCCTGCTGTAGTTAATCTAGTTAGCCTGCCCATACATTTATGCACTGGGGAAGGACTGTATACAGGACAGGCAAGTCAAACCACCCACTTTAAAGCTCAAAAAATACCCACCCCTCAGCAGCTTTCAGGGGACCTGTTCCAGCCTTTACACGGGGTAGATGTCCCAGGAAGGTCTTTTCCAGCCATGCTTTCCATTTTCATAATTCCTCCCCACCCTGAAAGGTCATGCAGATGAAAACATCAATTTAACTAATGCCAGATGGGAGACAAGTTAAGCCATATGAATCTTTGCTGATTATATAATTACCTTCATTTCTTGAAGAAACATGGAAATGCTTACAGTCACTGGCAGATTATTTTGCACATAAACAAACATTTCTAGGCTGTTTGTACTTTAAAGAAATTAAGTCCACATGGTTTTCACCAAGGGCTTGATTACCACGTGGCACATGCATGAGAAAAAACAAGCCTGAATTTGAAACTGCACCAGGAGGTTGCAGACACCCATCTTCCCCAAGAGCCCAAAAATAATACTTTTTTTAATGGGCTCATCAACTCACGGTTATAGATTTACTGGATAGAAACTTAAGATGATTTGCACTCGGGGATTATTTTCTGCAGACCTCAAGGTCATTTAATTTACCTCTAACGAGCCCCATCAGCAAGGAAAAGAGCACTGAAACGTTCAGGCTCATTTGTTCCTGAGCCAGAGCAGGATGGCAATGGGCAGTGTCAACAACAAACACACCTGAACCTCCACAGGTGACTTAGGCAAAATCTACAGGGAAATTTCATGTACAGGTAAGGACAGCACCGAGGAACAGCTACAGAACAACTCTGTGACTATAAAGCCACAGGCAATTCAAGATCCAGGGCACGGATGGGATTCCTGAATGGAGCTGGTTGTGTTTCTAGGTGTCCCATTAGAAGCCGGGAGCACATGTTTAAATTTACATAAGAATCGGTGTGAAAGATTCAGTTCCATCCCCAGCAATCGCCAGTAGTTTTGGTTACACTGTTAAATACTCAGGTTAGAAAGTGTCTATTTGGCAATCTCACTGCAGAGAGCCCAGCTCCCAACGCCTTCTTCCCAAGAAAAGGGGAAGACCAGCTCCACTCCAACCATCTCTTCACCCTGACCCACTCTGCAGCTCTGACAACAGAGCTGCAGAACACACACAAGCCTTTGGACCACCCAGGCTTTATGGCACAGAGCTAAAACCAGCCTCTAAACAAGGGGCTGGGCTTCTCCTCCCACAGTCATTCTAAGTCACTTCCTTGGCTCCAAGAGGACACTGAATTAGAAATTTGGGGCAGTGCTAGGTTAAGTGAGTTACCTGTTCCATCCCCACCTGCACAACCATTGTGCAAAGCACGGCAGAGAACTGATCCAGCTGAACACAAACCCACCTCCTCACCTCTGCCCCCCAGTATCCTCCTGATGATCCACTCCACCATGTGAACCTTCTAATGCCTGCACTGGCACAAGGTGCTGGCAGGCAGCAGCCAAAGTGGCTAGTCTACAAAAAGCCACTAGCCACACCTGCTTCAGAGGAGCAGGTAAAATCACCTCTAATCTTCACCTGGATGGTGTCAGGACATACAGCAGCTCTGCACACACCTGAGAGAACTCCACAAGCTGCTGGAGCTTTGCTGTACCCGGCAGAAGAGGTAAATGCTAGTGTCTGGCATCTCCAAACCTGCCCTGCACAGATGGACAGCAGGAAGGCAGCCCTGATGCTGGCTGCCCACAGCTGGGAGACACACAATTGCAGAATTGCTCTGCTGAGAACAGCAAGGGCCCTGTCTCTGTCACACACTGTGATCACATGGCTGAGCCAGCACTGAAATCAGGACACACACCCCAAGCTGAAGTGAAGAGTGCACACATCAGATCTGAGAAATTTGCAGGACTGTACTGAGACTGGACCCCATACTACAAACACCCATTTTCAGCACAGCCCCTCCAGAGGCAATCGAACCGAGCTCTGGCACAGCCTCCAGCTGAAGTGTGCAATCCCTGAAGAAACTCAAGACTGAGTGACCTCAAACGATCCTGCTATATTTGTAAAATCCTATGTGAGATGTCCTCCAACAACCCTATGACTTTCATAGAAGCTACACCACCAGACCAGCTCCCTAAAAGAGAAAGGAATCCGTGTCTCTAGCACAGAAAATAGGGTTGTTTTCTGAAGACCCAGGCCCACAGTCCCAAAGCCAAACGCATCCAAAGAGAAAGCCGTGCCTCCAGCTGGTCCAACAGAACCTCGTGAGCTGCTCACTGACATTTCAAGCTGGTACAAAGCTCCCCAGAATCTCACTGCTGTGATTTCAGGATGTACTGCAGAACTGCTAAGTGGGCAGCAAACTCTCTGCAGTAGAAAGAAGGCTACGAAATATGGTGGAGCACCAGCTGGAAAAAGTCATGTACTAAATGGAAAGGAAGGCTGCAAATGGCCTCAGACATCCTCATGGTGAAAAATTAATAGGAGACCTCCCATAAACTAATAGGAGACCACACTGCTGTGTGAAAGAGCACCTTGTCCACCTCACTGTGTGTTCCCACTTCTGATCCAAGACACCTGCTCACAGGATTCTTTTTGTTTGTTTGTTTGCAGGTGGGCTGAGCGCTGCAAATTACTTCTCCTTCCCAAAGCAGCAGAACCTCCGTGCCGGTCCCTCTGACAGAACTCCTGGGCAAGCAGCTGCAAGAAAGGGAACTGCAGTGGCATGACAATCCTTGTGTGACAGGTCAGTGCCAAGCTGGGATGTCAGGGCTTTAAGGAGAGCACCCAGCAGAGCAGCGTGCTCCGAAGGCACCAACGCCGCGCCCCAGCCCTGCAGCTGCTCCCTCTGCCTGACAAGGACGAGCCAGGGGAGCGTGCCACCAGCCTGGTGACCCAGGGGACAGCACAGCTGGGGCTCTCAGCAGAGAATTCCTCGGTGCCACCCGGCGTGGAGGGAGCCAGGGCACGCACGGCGGCGCTCCGGGACGCGGCACCCGCGTCAACCACGCTCCCGGGGCAGACTGATCTCAGCAGAAAGGGGATACACAGTGTATGGACTATATATAGATAAGGCTTCCTAAGAATCTCCCCACGAGGGTTATTCTCTGCTCTATATCCAGATCTGGCCTAGTGCCTGCTGGGAAGCACCAGACAAGCACATGGGCGAGCTGTGGCTTGTTCTGGCCATCAATGAGAGCCCTGCACTAGAAACCCCTGAAACACAGGCCAGGACCACCTTGTGAGCTCCATGGTTAGCCCATGTCTCCATTTACAGCCTCCCACGTGTGTCTCCCTGCAGAGGTGAAGAACTCTTCAGAAATCTCTCTCCTGCACAGGATATTTACTTAGCAGCAGCAATGAGCACCTCCAAGCCCCTGCACAGCAATGGCTTTGTAGAAAAATAAAAAGAGCAGGAAAAGATGTTGAACAATTGAGCTCAACAGAGCAAAGGGATCTGATGAAAGCAGGCAGTGTCTTTTTCAGAAGACTTTAAGCAGCAAAATAAAGTGCTTTGTTGAGCAGTGAACACGTTTCACTTTACCCTGCAAACACAGGCATAGCCTTCATGCCCTGCTCCTTCACAGCCTCCCACCTTCAAACCTCCACTTCTCCCCAGCAACACACACTAAAAAATTTTTAAAAAAGTCATCCTGGATCACCAGGTTTGTTCCTTTTTTTCCTTTTAAGAAAAAAAAACAACTACCTCCCAGAGGTCCAGAAGGACCTGCAAGCTATGTAGGTTTTGGTCAAACACCAGCATTCCCCATTGGAATTTTGCCTTTTCACCTTCCTCCTACAGGCTCCAGAGCACCTGACATCCAAAAAAGTAAACAAGCAGGAGAGGGGAGAGGGTTTATCTCACATGTTAAAGCACTGGAGGAAAAGTGGCTAAGCTGTCATTTCCCAGCAACAGCAAAGTGATCACATTTATTTGATTTTTTTGGAGGAGCCAAGCAAGGAACAGGAGAAGCCCATGAAAAGCTGGAAGTGCCCAGGTGCTGCTCCCTGCCCAAATGACACATGCCATCCTTGGGGCATTTCCCAGCCCATTCAAACATTGATGAGACAAACAGTTCACTCTCCAAACCAGTACAAAGGCTATGCATGAGAAGCACACTTGACACGACATCAAAGCTGATATTTTATGCTAATCCATCTGCTTGCAGGAGAACAAATGCTATTTTCCTTGACAACTCTTCTGAAATCAGATCTGAGCATCCATGCACATTTCAAACCCTTTTGAAACATCACTAAACCAAACACTGTTACTTTCCGTGCAAAAACTCCCAGGAACAGCAGCTCAGGCAGTGACTTCCATAAAGTACAAATCCCCAGGCACTGCACCCAAAACTCAGGTGCTGCCACTCATACCCTGAGCCAGGTGAGCACCTGAACACTGTCTGGCTGCAGACATCAGCTTTGGTTTATACAGACCAAGCAAACTTCACAGTCTCCAAAAGCTGCTCTCAGTTTCACTTTTGCTGCGTACTTTAAAAACCAGCCTGCTCTCCCACTGGAGAAGGGGAAGCATTTGAGCTCCTGATCAAAAAATAGTTATTGCCCTGCAAGTAAGTGTGCTGGAAGGCAGCCTGGCAGCTGCTAGACGAGAAGGAACACCTCAAACGAAAGGCACAGCTTGTGACAAGTGACACAGGCACAGAAAGCTCTGCAGGAAAGGCTGAAGTGGTTCTAGAGGAGGAAACGCCTTCCAGACTCCAGCACACAACATCTGTCTTCCCAAACAAAAGGAGCTCACCTGGAGACCCTCCACTACAGCTGCACCAGCCCAAGGACAGGGTCTACACGTGTGGATTTTTAGGGATCCCTTCTCCAGGGATCCTGGCTGCAGCAAGCAGAGCACGCCCATCAGAGCTCTCCAGGCAATTCATTATTTTAAACAAACGAGCGATTAGCAAGGATCCACTCTCTCCTCATGAAGCTGGCTGCATGCCCTGCAAGCCCTCCACATCACTGTACAGTATCATAATCCAATTAAACCTCACCACGAGAGAGGCTTCACGCTATCACATTCAATTAGCCAGTTAAGCTTCTTATCATCTGCACGTTGGGATCCATCCGGACTGGAAACTCCCCCAGCACTGACTGGGCATCCTTCAGCCAGGCAAGGACACGCAGATGTCACATCTGGAGAAGCAGCAGGAGGACCACACAGCTTAGGAAATCCACACTGCTGGCTTACAGGAAAATAAAGCAGACTGACCAGTTCCTGCCCACTCAGTTGTGTGCTGAGGTGACTTGCTCCCCCTTATTCTCCTGCTCCCCGACTTCCCAAGGAAATGGGACAATTCTGAAGGAGCTCAAGGGGCCCAGAGGAATTTCAATGGAAAGGCAAAGGCTAATAGAGGACCTGGCAACACAGAGTCGTCTGGCAGCCAGCCACCAATTCCATAGGAAATACCCTCCCTAGAAGGTCACCATAACGGTGGCAAAATTTGGCCCAAAAGAATTGGAGAAAGCTGCCAAGATGTGACGCAAATGAAGGCAGTGAGCAGGCCAGCTTCCTGCGTGAGGCCAAAACACGGAGCGCTCTTGGAAAAAGGAAAGATTAAGGGTTGCAAGGAACATAATGGCCTCTTGTAACAGCTGAGTTGTTGCTTTTCTTTTCTTGGCAGAAAAGAGGGATGTTTGGTTGCTGGTTGATTAATCTATTATGCAAATCATTTCATAGCTAATTCGATACAGCCACAGAAATTGTCCGCCCGCTCGGAGCTGATGAAAGGTGGAGCATCAACAGCTCCATTCGACAAGAGCTTCTATTTCCTGGACAAGCAGCTGCAGGGCCACCTCCTGCCAAGCTGGGCCAGACCTGCCAGGGGACAGGGGAAGATCCTTTGGGCACCCTCGCTCGGTGGAAGGCAAGGAAAGAGGACTTGCAAAAGAGCAGCCCACTCCTTCCACTCCCACCATCCTCCATGCACAAAGCACCTGGCTGAAAACCGTGTAAAATCCCATCCAGAGACTTGGGCTTTGAGATTTTAAGCTCTGTTTCAGAGCTGTTCTTGATGTGCACAAGCTTCACCTTGAAAAATGACTCCAAACAGGTCTCACTGGAACTCTGTCTCCAAAAAACCACTCAGCCTCTGGAGAGAACACTTCTACTAAATAATACAATCATCCAAATTACATTCAGCAGGATCATACAAAGTGATAGGATTTACATGGGGAGCACTTAGGGACCACTGGGATCTCTTCCCCAAAGACTAAAGAGGAGAAATAGGATGTTCTAGCTCCAAGAAGAAGGGTTGGTTCTGGCCACCACACTTTACTCCAAGCAGTTTATCTCCATTGCTCAGTTGTGGATGTTTTTCCTCATGGATCTCACACATTCAGCATCACCTCAGTGATATTTTTAAAGCCTGTCCTGTGCCCTCATCTGTATTCAATTTCCTTCCGAGGTAAAATGTTAGGCATTTCATGCTACTCAAACAAACTCAAAACAAAGCCTCCAAATGAGCACTTCTGAAATGTACCTAGTCATCTGAGTAATTAGACATTTTCCTAGTTCCAAATGTACTGAAAATCCATCCTCAGCTCCCAACAAATGTGCCAGCAGTTATCCTAACTAGGAAGGGTTCCCTCCTAAATGTTACCATACCCACAGAATAAAGGTTAAGATACATTTAAAGTAACATCTCTCCCCACCTGAATTAATCAGTGGTTTTAATTACATAGCATCACCTGATCATAATTATTACTATAAAAAGCTGTTCACCTCTCTCTGATGATACGATGCCATTACTCAAGCAGGGTCAGAACATGCTCTCACTGGCCAAGAGAAGTTCCCATTCCCAGTGAACGAGTGTACCATTCCAAGTGAATTTGTGGCAAATCCTAGTGGGGAAGAGTCAGCTGTGGACTTCACACAGCTCACAAGCCCCTCAACACTCTGCTAGCACAGGGAATTACCAGGTAGGGGTGCAAACCTGCAGATTGCTGCAGTTCTCCCTGGGTCTCTCCTGCCACACATCTTTGGTGACACACAGAGCCCCCTGCAACTCATGAGCCCACAGCAAGCAGCCAGCCAGAGAGGTCAGTGGAAGAAGACGGGAGCTGGCAGAGAGAGGAGCACACAGCCTGGGGCACCAGCACACACTGTTAGGATCCACTCAGCTGCCTGAATCCGAAATCTCGCCCCCATCAATTTTCCACTGCCCCTGGGGATGTCTGTACCAGGGCTGCTGTGAATGCCCCAGCGCTGTACCACAGCACTGAGCAGTCACAGCCCTGCACCCAGAGCCTCCTGTGAGCCCAGGGGATGTGTGGAACCCCTCTGCATTTCCTCACCCAGTAGGCAAGCTACAGAGGTGAGCCAGAACACGAAATGCTCAGGCAGTGCCCAGTCAACAGCCCCAGCACTGCCTTTTCCCTGGTCTGTTCTTAGATTTCTTCCTTCATAACCCCCAGGGACACTGGGTCACACCTGCTCCACGCCCATTGGTCTCAATCCACTTTACAGTTCAAAGCTTAGTAGCAACTTTTACAAATTTGTGATAATTAAAATCTACCCCAAATGAGAAAAGTGGCTATTACTGCATTCCCTTGCTTCAGCAGACCCCTTCAACAAAACCTTCCCCCCAAGACCACTCTTCCCCTGGACAACCTTCCCTGGTTCCATCCCCTCATGAGCCTACCTCAACATGGGACAGTACTCATCCTGCTATTCACACCCACGGATTCATCAAAAGATTGGAAAGTTACAAAAACCAACACCAAAATCCACAGAGCAATTCTTACTTCCACTCTCACAGCGTGAAGAAAATGGGAGGAAAAAAGGTGTTGCTGCCTCTTCGTGCTTGCCATGCAGCAAGATCACTCTGAGTGCTTACAGGTGGTAGGGAGAACTTTATGTAATGTAGGCTGCCTCAAAGCAAAGTCTTTCAGTGCACAGGAGAAAGAAACAGCAGGAGAAGGTAGGCATCTCTTCCTTCTGGATACGCCCAGATAGTGAGACATTTTGAGTCACATTTCTGGGATGACTAAAACAAAGTCATTCTTTTCTCCTGCATTTCAGAAAGCGTTATGGTCAAACCTCCCAGGAGCTACGTGTGCTGAAGAACAAATCATAAAATCACTTCTGCAGATGGCAGAGGAGTAAGGGAAGCCAGAACAAATGCAGAACACAACCTCAACTCATGTTTCACACTAAGCACACAACTGCAGAACAAGACCATGACTCCTCACTGCTATTCTTCCTTAAGTTTAGGCCCAACCTTTTCACACAAGGAAACTCCATGGATGCACCAAGGCAGCCTTCCAGATTTTGCTGACACCCCACCCAAGCTGAATGGACTTGCAGTAAATCGCCCACCAGAGTGTGTTGAAGAGCAGTGCTCTAGAGCCCAGGGAAGCACACACACATCCTCCACCTCAACCCACCCACTCAGCTCACAGAGGTGCAGGCACACATCACCCCAGGCACTGCTTCCACCCAGCCCCTCCTGCTCCAGGTCACGGTTGGAGAAACACCTCAGAAATGGGCTAAGATTTGCTGGACCAAAAAGAAAAGGGAAGGAAGCAACATTCCCTCCCCAAACACGCATCTTCTGACTTTGTGCCAAGTTCACATCTCTTCTCCGCTTGGAAAGGCTGTCCTGCCAACTGAAACCCAGAGGGGAACTGGTGAAAATCCCAAAAGGCAGTTCCACAGTGCCTGACCACACTCCAAGGCCCACTCTGCTCCACATCTGCCTCTCAAGTCCCAACAGACATTTGCTGGGACAACAAGCTCACTTGGGATATGGTTTCCCATGCAGAAGATTTCATTCCAATGTCTGCTGCTTTAAGATAAAACACTTAAGTGTCATTGTGCCATAGTAAAAACCATTACAGCATGAACTTAAAAGGCAGAGGCAGAACTTAGAGGTTTTCAAACTCCTGCTTTCTCTGACACAAAGGTCTGCTGCAAAGCCTGTAATGACATGCAAAGCATGACGATCAATGATTAGAAACAGCAGCACTGACTGCTGCAGAACTTGCTGTTTGCCCAGCACACACCTCACCATGCCACAGCACCAACATCCCTGCAGAACCTGCAACCTCAGCTGTTCCTGACCTCACCTGGCACCCACAGCCCAAGACAGGCTCACAGGGCTGGCAGCAGCAGATGCAGCAGCTGGGTGGCAGCTCATCCCCCTGGCTCCAGAGAAAAAGGGCACCCAGGAAGAGCAAGCAAAGGTAATGGCAACAGCAGGGCTGAGAGCAGAGGGACCCACTGTTACACCCCAACTCCCTCAATCAAAAGGTCCCAAATGCCCCAGTTCTTCCATCAATGCCTCAGGGCAGGCAATCTGAGCACTTCCATCATCCCCTGCTTCAAAGCTTGCTTCAGCAGTTCCAGACTTTCCCCCTTAAACCCCAGTTCTGCCCCACCTGCCCAGATATCCACATGTGCTCTGCATTCCCCACGTTCCTCCAGGCACCTCAACCAGCTGACCACCACAATTCCAGCACCCAGGACCCACCCTTGTGCTCCCCACCCCACCCCTGCCACATCAAGGCAGGGTCAGTGTCCTTACACTGCGTTTTCTGGTCATCTACAGATTTGCAAACAAGCAGGCTATGTTGTGAGCTCGTTTGCAGATCTGCAAGTATCAGCATAAATGATAATGCAGAACGAAAAGTCCTTGACAGTGTCGGACATTTGGGCTGTTATTTGTTTAACAGCCACTGTTACAAGGTTGGATGGGATGGGATGGAAACCCAACTGCCTTCCTGTAGTAAAGTGTGCAGAGAGAACTGTTTTCAGAGCAGTGCTAGGAGATGTCCCCGTGTCCTCTGCACAGCAGGAATAATGCCAGTCTCACTGGAACCACAGAGCGCTTTGGGTTGAAGGGAACTTAAAGATCATTTTCAGTCCAACTCTCTGCCAGGAGCAGGGACGCTGAATGAAAAAGCACCAACTGCTCCTCCAGCTATTCCCACCCAGCTTCCACAGCAAAGGGACTCCTTGAGAAGGGGGCACATTCCCCCATGTGCCAGACCCTTGCCAAGATCTCCAGAAAAGAAGGAGACAAGAGCTGAAAAAGTTGCTGCCCGGGGCGCTGCTCACAGCTAAGCTGCTATAAACCGAGATTAATGGCAGGACTCAGGTTTGCTCCTAGCCCTCCATCTCCCTGCTCACGATGTCAGATCACAGTGTTGATGCCGGGATAGTTACTCGTCCCTGCAATACAGGGGCATGGCCACCACGTCCAACCTGCTATCTGGATGGCGCAGAAGACACAGGGATTTTGGGGGGTTTGTAAAGCTTGCAGAGCTTTACGTTCCAGCCAGGTCAGCCTGATGACTCCGTTCCCTCGTTTAAAACAACAAAAAAAAAGAAAAGCGAAAGGGAAGCGCTTCAAATATTTGTCTCCGGCACGTTTGAATCCTCATAGGCATTCTGTTCTGAGCTAGGCTTGAAGAGCGCAGAATTTATGAAAACTAATAGGAATGCCTGCCATGCGGGCTAAGCCCAGCGCAGGCAGGGACCACCGCCGCGTGTTTACACACGGGAAACACCCGAGACGGGCAGAGGGGAAAGAACCACAAAAAACCACGGCGGGAGGAAGAAAGGGATGCGCACCCCCAGCCCATCCCTGCCGGCGTTCCCCGGGGAGAGGCGCCGGGAGCGCGGCACCCCCGGGGATGGATGGGGGGGCTCGGGGCATTGCCGGAGACTGCCAGCACACACCGCCCGCACCGGGGGCTCGCCGCGAAGGTGACCCCGGCACAGCCGGCACACACGGCGGCGGCCCCCCACCCTTTGTAGGCTGCACCGCCAGCCACCCCAAAGCCCACCGAAGGGACGGCGGGAGGAGCCGTGCCCGTCACTGCGGTAGGAAGGGGCGCAGCGACGGCGGGGAGGAGCGCGCAGGTGATGGGGAAGGAAGGGGCTCGGGGAAGCAGCCGCCAAGCCGGGCAGCAAAGGGGGTGCGGTCCGCGCACCCTCGCCCGCCCGCTTACCTGGGGACGCAGCTGGGGCTGGAGCCGTCGATCTCCCAGGTGGCGAAGAGGTTCATAGGCACGGGCCGCCCCAGGGCCCCGGTGCCGCCGGGGAAGCTGAGGCGGCTCCGCTCGGCCGCCGCCGCCATGGCTGTGCCCGCCGCCCTGGCGCGCGCCCACCGCGCGGGGCCGCCGCCGCCCCGCCCCGCCCCGCCCCGCCCGCGGGGGCGCGGCCAATGGGGAGGGGCGATGGGCGTGGCTTACCGTGAGGGGCGCGGTTTGAACGTGGGCGGTACCGTTGAGGGGGCGTGGTTACGGGAAAGGGGCGTGGCCTCGCTCATCCCCGGCCCGGGCGGAAGCGCGGCCGCCGCGCACCGGAAGCGGCGGGGGCAGTTTCCGGGCGGCTCCGTGGCAGGCAGGCAGGGCGGCGGGCGCGACCATGGTGCTGCTGACGATGATCGCCCGCGTGGCGGACGGGCTCCTGCTCGCCGCCTCCATGCAGGAGGACGAGCAGGTGGGGCGGGCGGCGAGGGGAGGAGCGGGCGGGGGGCGAGCCGCCGGGAGCCGCGCAGTCACTTCTCACAGCGGGGCGGCTCTGGCACAAGCGTTTGCCTCACGGTGGTGGTGCGGTGGGAGGAGGAGGAGAGGCAGCCGGTGCTGTCGGGCCCCGGTGTGCCTCCGGTACCGCCCCAGCAGCCCGTTCTCCTCCCTCCCTCCTTCAGTCAGGCCGCGACCTGCAGCAGTACCAGACCCAGGCGAAGCAGCTCTTCCGCAAGCTGAACGAGCAGTCCCCGACGAGATGCACCCTGGAGGCAAAATCCATGGCTTTCCAGTGAGTACCGGGGGAATGCGGGGATACCGGCTGCTCTGCCGGGGAAATGGGCGAGGCTCTCCTGAGGCCTCGTTAGAAACCTTGGAGAACCCCCTGTCAGCCCTGCTGCAAAGGGACGGTGTGTGAGCTGTCACTGCTTGGCACAGGTGTCTGGCACTCGCTTTTCATCCAGGTTCATAGTCCTGCCTTTGCTGCAGATAATACAGGTTGAGTTCCCTTTCTGGTTTTTTGTTCGTTTGCACTCTCTATTATGCCCTCAGTGCTTCTTGTGGGCCTCCCGTGCCTTGTCTTTAAAGAGATGTGTCCTTGTAAAGCCAGTGTGGCAGTGCCACTGTGAGCTGCTGCACAGGGTTCTCCTCTCTGTGCCCTGTGAGAGCTCAGCTTTTCATGCATTTCAGGGACACCGAGCATCTCTGGATATTTCTGGTATTGTTGTCTTAATATCTGACAGACTTCTTTCTCTCATCCAGTAAATTTATTGTTGCTAGATTTGTTGGGCGTGTTTAATTGATTTCTTAAACTGTTTGGGGATGCTTTTCTTGTGGTTGTTATACATATGCTAATTGTGACAAGATTTTTAAAAAAATCTTTTCTCTGGGCTTCTGGTTGCCTTTGATAGGGAGTTACAGTTGTCAAAGGATTGGCCTGGCCATCCTTATCTCCTGTTGGATTTGGGTGTTGTTGCCAGAGTTAAGTGCTGAGTGCTGCTTTTATTGTTATTTCTACAAATTGAATCTTCACAGAATTTAAAAACCCCCTCCTTTCTGAGTGTCTCCTTGGCACAGCATGGGTGTAGCTCTGCCTGGCAGTGAAGCCTTGGGAAAGAGCCTGTGTAGATCCCAGTAAATCCCTTCTTGAGTTCCTTCCGTGATGCAAGCCGAGCGCTGTCTGGGAAGGTGGCAACACCTGCCCAGGAAATCAAAGCCTCTTAGTGGTGGCTGTAATGAGACCACGAGGAGGAGGGAGGGCTGGGGCAGGCCTGTTTTGCCAGCTGCCTCAAGGGAGCAGCCAGGTTACAGACAGACAGGAGTGTTCCTCCTTCTGGGTTGAGTTAGTCGCTGGATAGGTTTTGCTGGCCACTGACAGCTGCTGCTGCAGAGCTTCTGCCTCCTTTGAGGTGGGACATTACAGCAGGACCTGTGTGAGAAGAGCATTTCCAGGTCAGAAACTCTACAGGAAGGGGAGGTGACAGGGGAATTTGAGATTTGGTCTAAAATAACGCTGACCAATGACCAATCTGCAGCACACCAATCTTTTCCTGCCAGATCAGAGCTCTGACTGCTGAGGGCAGCACAAAGCAGGACACAGCATTTTGTGGGGAGGGTTAGCAGCATGGCCCAGGGTATTGCTGAACTTGCAGAGGTGGTGGTGAACATCTTCAGCTTCAAAGTACAGCCAAGCCTTACTGGAACTCGATGTTTAAATTGTGTGCTCAGGGGATTTCTGGGAAATGCTGTGCCCAGGTTTAACAGCAAAAGCTGTGTCACCCTTCCAGCAGCAACCCTGGGCCTGTGCAGGTGCAGGAACACTGACAGTGCCTGCTGTGCTGTCAGTGAGCAGGTGACCTTTGGCTGATGAATGGCTGAAGTGACTCTTACCTGTCATTTAAAAGCAACCCTTGGCCTTTGCCACTGTTACCAGGATAAAGCTTTTCTCTCTCAAAATGTCCAACATGATTACAAGGAACCTGCTGGCTGAGTTAACAGTGGTAAATGGCCACATCTGCCCCTTGTGTGAGGACATGCAGGCAGGTGCTGTGCTGAAGCTTGGAGGTGCACACAAAACTGAGAGGCCCAGCTGTGCAGGAACTCTGCTCTGAGGTTGACAAAACTGTCTGAATCTATGGCAGAGCAAGGTGATCTCTCTCTCTCTGTGGTGCTGACAGACCCAACTTTAAATCCAGCACACTGAATATCACACCAGGGAAAAGCAAGTGAGAAATGCAGCTGAAGAGCTCCAGGCAGGACCAGCTGGCCCAGGCAGAGATAAACAGACCTGTGCTGATGGGACATGTTCCCCAGAGAGCTCTCACCTGCAGAGTGCTGCTCCAGCAGTGCTGTCAGAATTCCCTTCTGACACTGGCTCTCCTCATTTCAAAAGATCTGCTCGAGCCTTGGGTGATGATCTGTAGAAATCCCAATGTGGCAAGCAGGGGTAAGGGAAGAGCAGAGGCTTGATGATGGAGTGTAGGATTAGTCTGGGCTCTGATGCAGTGCAAGAGGGACATTAAAAGGAACATAAAAAGGAAAGGGCACGTGGGGGCATGCTGTGGAATGGATTATGGCAGCTGGAGTTTCTTGCTTCTGGTTGGGGTAAATCAGTTGTTGATTTAAGCTGCCAGGGTTCACACACAGGCCATATAGAGGCAGGAGAAATGGATACTCCTGAGCCCAGGAACAAGGTGAGGATGGCTAATTTAAAGGACATAGCCCTGCTGGGATATCTGGAAAAACAGTGGGGAGTGGGGGGAAGTTGTTTTGTAAGCCTGATGTGTTAACAAAATTTTAAGCTGCTTATTTTAGTATGGTGCCCTCAGGACTGGATAATTTATTTAATACACTGCTAATCTTTATGCTAACCAGACTAATGCTTAATGGCATTATGCAGAAAGTCAAAGGAAGGTAGCCTAAAAGTAGCATTCACACTTCATCCTTTAGAATATAGATAAGCATTCAGAAGTGTTTACAGGGCTGTTTACTGTCTCCACCCCCTTGGTTTTGGTGTAGCCTTTATTTTTATATCAGCTAAGCAAGGAGGAAACTGCTTCCAGTTAGAGAAGTGTTGGCCATCTTCCCCTCTACTCTGGTGGCAAACTTTCTTGTGCTCCCCTACTCCTGGCTGCAGGGTGTTCTCTCTTTTATACTCCAAAATTACAACTCTTTTGTTGCAGGTATTTTGTTAAGCTCATGATATTCACAGGCCAGCTTTTGTTCAACTAAAGTCAAAGCCCAAGACTGTTGGCATGGGTTTGGGGTCTGAGGCTACAAGAAAATTTATTTTGGCTAAAAAGAAGATAACCCATTGCTTTGCAGAAAGGTTTGCACTTGATCCAGACATAGAAAACCAGAAGTTCTTGTACCCAGTTCTCATTGCCCATAGGAATAAAGGCATGCAGGGATGTGTTGGACAGGTTCAAAATTGATTGATGTATGCTCTGTCTGCCATTCTTTCAGCTACATCATCGAGAAAGGAGTTTGTTACCTGGTCCTGTGTGAAGCTGGATTCCCCAAGAAACTGGCCTTTGCATACCTGGAGGACTTGTACTCAGAGTTTGATGAGCAGCATGGCAAGAAGGTTCCCACAGTCTCCAGGCCCTATTCCTTCATTGAATTTGGTGAGGTCCCTCTCTGTGGCTAGTCAGGAAACGTCTTGCTGGGAGGGAGCAGCAGCCACAGGATTCTCTGCAGTTTGTCCTATGGGATTGACAGCTCAAATTCATCTTGGCACTAGAGACACGGGTGTTCTGAGCAGGAGAGTAAGGGAGTGATAGGGAAATGACACATCCTTAGATTCAGATTTCCTGCTTTTAGTCTCTTGGCCTCACTCCAGTGAATTTTGCATGTAGTCTTGTGGCAGTGCTCCCACTCCTCCTGCAGCCAGGCAGCTCTGTGCTAGGTGGGACTGCCCCTGACATCCCTGTGTCCTTGCAGACACCTACATCCAGAAAACCAAGAAGCTCTACATCGACAGCCGGGCGAGGAGGAACCTGGGCTCCATCAACACCGAGCTGCAAGACGTGCAGAGGATTATGGTGGCCAACATCGAGGAGGTGTTACAGCGAGGAGAGGCCCTCTCAGGTATTGGGGTGGCCAGTGTTTGGCACACAGGTCTGTCTCCTCTGGCAGCTGGGTGGGCAGAGTGTCCTGGAGGGAAAGGCTTGACCCTCCTGAGGAAAGCAGTGCACCCTGTCACTTCTTGTCTTTTTTGCCAGGGTCAGGATTAAATGAGCGAGACAGAATTTCTTGTTGGGACTCCGATGTTTATTAGTACTTATCTATATTGCAGTCTCACAAAAGTGAGTTCTACAACACTTCAAGCTAACAAACTGAAAAATGGAGCCCTATTTGTGTCTCTCTCTACAAGGCCTTTTAAGGATAAACTGTCCAATTAAGAAATGCCACCTAACTTATTTTTACTTTTAACCCAGTAACCAATCACACATGGCCCACAACGTGGACTTTTTTACCCAGTCATACAGTACCACCCAAACCCATGAAGAACAAGGTGAAGAAGGACTAGCCTCTGCCCTAAAACCTTCATCTTGCTTTATATATATATTACTATATTATAAAACCTTAAACTCTGAGTTTTCCACCATGTGATATTACACGCTTCTATTCAAACTACACACCCATAATCTCAGTTCTATCAATTTTGGAAGCCACCCAGTTCTATTCAATTTTGGAAGCCACCTTGTTGCCTGGAAAGGCTGATTTGGAGCAGAGACTAGACAGAGTAAAAGGAATAAAATAGGTATTTATTGAAAAGATACACTTTGGGCAGTGCAAGAACCTGGCTGGGGTTACACTTAAATCTAAGATTGATTTTGATAATGAGTTTTTATAGTTTTATAAGTTTTGGTTTATTTATATATTGGGGTTAATTATTCAACCACAGGCCCAGGCTATGAAGTCTCAGCTTGCCCCCTTTCCCTCACTGTTGTGTCTGCTTTCTGGGTACCAATTGTCCTTGATTCTCTGGTTAGAAAGGAATTGTTTTGTCCAACTCCTCTGTTAAGACAACTTACTAACACCTAATAGGAAGTTTCAGAGTTACACACTAAGCAGCAGAGAATCTGAAAAATATAAAAGCTAAAACCTAAGGCATCATTTCCCACAGCCGCAGGTCAAATGCAGTGTTCTGTCAGCACAGGAAGTCTAAAATCCTCAGTGACCAGGGTTCCAACAAACCCACTGGGTGTTTCAGCTGGATCAGCTGTGTTCTGAAGCACCTGGCTGGTGCTTCTATGGGGAGAGAGCAGCACATCAGCAGCTCTGCTGGCTCTCATCCCAGCAGGATGAGCCCTGGAGCACCACAGGGATGCACAGGCCAGGCTGGCACGTGAAACTGCTGTGCTTCCAGCTGCTCCAGACAAACTCCTACACTTAATAGAACATTTGAGGAAGAGCATTCAGTGAATCCTAACTCCTCTCCCCTTTCCCTTGAACAGCTCTTGATTCCAAGGCCAACAACTTGTCCAGCTTGTCCAAGAAGTACCGCCAGGACGCCAAGTACCTGAACATGCGCTCCACGTACGCCAAGCTGGCGGCCGTGGCCGTGTTCTTCATCATGCTCATTGTCTATGTCAGGTTCTGGTGGCTGTGAGCTGGCCCAGCCCTGGAAGAGGGAAAGCCAGCAGCCTGGCAGGTGGATGTGTGCAGGACACTGCTCATGGGGGATGTGCATTAGAATCCACACAGCACCATCAGCTTCGCAGGAGTGTCCTGGAGTTGTTGGGTGACACTTGGCTGCTGCATCTCTTAGTGGAGCCTAACTGTAGGTGTAAAGGCTTGTTGACTGCAGGCTTTTCCTCTGAGGCAGTTTGCACTGGGATGCTGCAGAGTTTGGCCTCCCAAGGTTCTTCCCCCTCCCGGGGCACTCTGGGAACAGTCAATCAGCGCTGTTTAACATAATCATATTGTGCATCCTCCTGTTGAGTAGCTCTAGTGGGAACTGGACTCTAATGAACATTCCTTGTGTTGGTAATGTTTGCTTTTTTAGAATCTGGGTCTGCAGTTGTTTTCCTTTCTTTCTTTTCCAAGACTCCCCCATTTCAAGGCAGATATTTCACTGTACATAAACCAGCTTTCACTTCTGTCAGAATACCTATTGAGTATTCTCTGTCCGACATCCTGGCTTGTTGCACTTTCAATTGCTTTAGGAAGAAATGGATGTTAAACTATGCCTTAAAATACATTCTGTCCAGTACTAGGAGGGGCAGTGGGAGGCTTTTGTGTTAAATGGTTCCTTCAAAATTAAACTCCAGGTTTCTAAGTGTCTAGTTTCCCTCTCCTGACAGCTGTGTGTGACAGTGTGTTTCCACATGAACAGGGTGTGTAATTCAATGCTGTTGGAGCAGGCACAGTTCCATGCAAACTATGTCAGCACTCTCTATTTTTCCCTTCTAGCTGCAGATTTACTACATTATTTCTTTCCTTTTTATAACTGTGCTTTCCTTCCAAAATGTGTCAAAACTGCCAGCATTTCATCTCTGGGATCCTTGTTTTCTTTCTCCCTCTTTCCCTCATCCAAAACAACCAAAAAACCAAACTGAATGTTGTTGTGAAGAAAAGGCAGTGTTTCTTCAAAGAACACTTTAACTTTACATGAAGGATAGGATAACTTTGAAACAGTGAAATCCTTTAGAAACACCACCTTTTTTACCCGTGGTCACCTTCTCCCTACCTCACTTGGGAAGTTGAAACTGTAGGTGAAGAAAAATTCATTATGGGGCAGTAGTATAGAGCTTCTTCTTTCTTATGGGCCAATCTATATATCACCAGTGTAATGTGATTTTTTTAAATAATTTTTTTTGGTCCACCTGTGCTAAGAATAACATTTTAGCAGTCAGATTTTGGTTTTATTTAAAAAAAATAATTAAAAAAAAAAGGAGAGAGTGAAAAAAGAAACCCCACAGCTCAGGCACTCTGCTGCACTCAGGTGTCTGCCACTTGGTAGAGGATGCAGGTGGTGTCACAGAAGGACGTGTCAGCACTTCCCAGCACCTTTTACAAGCACATAACCTTGTTCTGGATGTATAAACTGTGACTTGGAAGTGTTTCCTGCCACTGGGTGGGAAGCACAGCTGTTGTCCTGTCTGGGAATGCTCCCCAACCTGGCACCTTGTTGGACTGGCAGAATGCAGTCAGCACTTGTCCACCGATGAGCCCAGCAAATCTGAGCTGCCACATAGTCTAAAGTAATACGGTTTCTGCATGATGCCTCTAAGTGTTACTTTGTAGGTTGCTTTATGATAATTATTACCATTATTTTAAGTCCTTTTAAGTGGTGTCCCTACCAGGTGAGTGTCCCAGTGATGTAGGTCTGTGTAATGTGGGTGCTGGAAGGTCTCACCGTTCAGACCCCGCCCGTCTGTGGATTGTTGTGATTGAGGGGTGATGATTCTGCAGCACGGGGCAGCTCTGGGAGCAGCTGCCTCCTGCAGCCCCGGTGTCAGCAGTGGAATAAATGCTTCTGGAAAATCTCCTCTGTGGTGTGGAGTGTCCTGTGTCTACTTCCTGTGACTTTCAGGGATGCTTTCCTTGCTTCCAGGGCCACAGGAGGGTGAAGACCCCATGGATGGAGCCTTTTGGAGGCAGAATGACGTGACCTTGACTATTTACGTCAGTTATAGCAGGGCTCTGTCCCTGCTGGCACATCTCTGCCTGTTGGCAGTCAGCCTCCTTGCCATGGGCAGAATTTCATGGGGGACATAAAATGGGAAAGTTTTGTGGCCGTGCTGGTCGTAGGGGGAAGACGAGGAGTCCTCCTTTCCCGCAGGTCAGCGTGGGGCTCCAGGGAACACCTTACCAGCAATTCCTTGATGCTCAAAACACAGAGCCCCGTTTCGTGCCTGGAAGAGGGGAGGAGTGAGCAGAGTTTGCTTTGCTGGGGTCTCTGCTCCTCCTGAGCAGCCGAGTGTGAGCTCAGCCCCTATCTGGCTGCTCGGGCACAGGGGAGGAGAAGCTGCTTCCCTTTGATCCGTGTGTTCCATGACGGAGCTGGGAGGGTTCTGTGGCAGCCCCAGGGGCTTCCTGCCGGCTGTGCGGAGCTCACAGCCCTGCTGGCCCAGTGGCCGGTCCCTGCTGACCCGGGGATCGCAGCCCTGCTAGCCCAGTGGCCGGTCCCTGCCGGCCCGGGGGTCACAGCCCTGCTAGCCCAGTGGCCGGTCCCTGCTGACCCGGGGGTCGCAGCCCTGCTGGCCCAGTGGCCGGTCCCTGCTGACCCGGGGGTCACAGCCCTGCTGGCCCAGTGGCCGGTCCCTGCTGACCCGGGGGTCACAGCCCTGCTGGCCCAGTGGCCGGTCCCTGCCGGCCCGGGGTCGCGGTGCTGGCAGCCGCCCCGGGGCTCTCCTGCAGATGGCAGTGCTGGGGCGCGCTGCGGGGCTGCGGGCACAAAGGGGGCTCCTGCTCAGGCCTCCCCCGGATCCTTGCCGTGCCCTGGCCTCCCCAAGGAGATGCAGCCTCCCCGTGGAGCCGGGGATGTGCTGCCAGGGCTCCCGGAGCAGGCTGTGCTGCCTGCCCTCATCCCAGCGTGCAGGCGGGATGCTGCGGCTGGCACGGATGGAGACACTTCCCGCAGGGAGTTTGCCTGTCACCTCCTACCCAGCACCTTTTCCATCTCCATTTCCACGTCTGGGTTTCCCCTCTGCTTCCACAGGCTCTGGAACAGCATTTGCCCGCTGGGCTTTCCCCAGTTCCTGCAGCTGGGTTTTGCCGCATGTCGGGCACACGTGGAGCAGAGGGGAGGTGGGACCTGGGAGAAGTGTGCGAACTCCTGGCAGCTCTGTAGCCCCTGAGCCCCTGCTTGGCTGGGTTTAGAGGACCCACCCACGGTGTGTCCATTGCCACTGGGAAAATTTTGGAACGGGGTACAAGTGCAGAAGAAAAGATGATGCAGGTGCAGGGTGTGCTGGGAGCTGCTCTGGCCGCTGTGTGAGCACAGAGGGGAAAAGCTGCCAGTTTTGGCTGCTGATACCCCTCAGCTCAGGTCTGGGCACCCCTGGGTGTCACCCGCAGAGGCAGGGGTGCTTCTGAGGACAGTGCCTGCTGCAGGGAGCAGGGGCTGTGTACCGGGGACGTGGCTGTGTGCCCCACTGCCCACGGGGTGCTTTACACCGGCCTGGGGGTCGGGGCTTTCCCCCTGGGTGAAGCAGCAAGAGCAGGCAGGAAGAGTTGGTTCCCAGATGCCAAACCTGCCGTGGGTGGGGCACGGCACTGTGGAGAGTAAGAGTGCGGCAGGATGGAGCACAGGATCAAATACAAACCAGGTCTCACCTGGCACAGGCTGTGGCTGCTCGCTGCACTGGCCCCACTCTGGGAGCAGGAGGGTTTTGGTTTCTGGGCACCAGCTGCTTCCTCTGCTTTGAAGCGGCTTCTCGCACTTGCTAACCCCTCTTTTGAGTAGGCTTTGAGGAAGATCCAGTTCCAGCATCTTTTCCTCCGGGACTCCAGGGCAGTCTGGCCAGAGATGGTTTCTGAAGCTGTTTTGCCATGGGTGAATGTCCCGGTGGTGTGGAGTGTTGTGCCTGCAGCACCTGCCCAGAGCACCCAACACCGGAGAAGTGTTGGACAGCAACGGCCAGGGCGGCAGGGCTTGAAGTTCAGCCTTTGAACACCGTAGTTCTCCTTCCCCGTGTGGCCAGGGCTCTGAATCCCCCCAGGGCCAGGGAGGGATGTCCCACAGAGCCAGGCTGAGGGGCTCGGGAGGTCCCCTCTGCCCCTCACGCTTGTCTGGGTGGCCTTAGTGTGACCTTCCGGAAAGGAGGATGTCGATTTTCTGCCGCCCCAAAATGCAGGCTTTTCTGAGGGCGGGGTGCTGGGCTGGCAGCTGGCCAGGGACAGCTGACTGTGGGACCAGCCCTCCTTCACCGGCCTGAGTCAGCGCCACATCCTGCCCCAGAGTCCCCTGAGCTGCGCTGTGCCATCTCTCCTGTCCCCGGTGATGCAGCTCTGCTGGTCCTGAGCACCCAGCAAAGCCCCAGGGCATGGCTTGGGTCACCCGCCTAGCCTGACCCCCTCCCCACTCTGTCCCTGTTGTCACCCCAGAGCTGAGCTCTTTGAGGATCCTGCACCGGGGACAGGTGGGGTTTGACTTCACCGCAGATCCCCCCCTGCGCTTCCTGCACAGCCTCTGCCCAGATGTGCTCCCGACTCTGCCTTCACAGGAGCGCCCATGCCGCCTCCCCTGCCCTTCTCCCCTGCCTTGTGCACCTTTTGGGTGCCCTGCAGGGCTGCCCCGGGGTTTGCCCACAGCTCTGAGCCTTGCAGGGCGTCACAGGGCTGCTCCCAGCTGGCTGCATTGGTGTCTGAGCTCACAAAACCACCGCAGGAGTTAAAAAAAAAAAAAAAAAAAAAAAAAAAAGCAGAAGTTGGGGAGTCCCTGCTCCCCTTGCCCGCCCCTGTTGAGCTCTGCCACGAGGCTTCCTCAGAGCCCATTCCTGGCTGCGTGCAGCAGCCCAGTGCGATTTTGAATCATGGCACACAAAACCCCTTGTGGCTGAGCCCCAGCGCTCTGCAGAGCGATGATAAACCTGTTTCCTCTGTCATTGCTTTTTTTTCTCTTTTGTCTTTTCCTCCCCTCCTCACCCCCGCAGCCCTGCGGGTGCTCTCTGGTCACCCTCCGCTTGCCTGGCACGCTGCCCGTGCTCCCTGCAAACGGGATTCCCCAGCCCCACTGCGGCACAGCATCGGAACAAAAGTGCACCCTCCCTGTCGGCCACAACCGGGACCCCCCCAAACTGGCAGCAGGGACAGGATTTGCATAGAAGAGCAGAACAGAATATGCCTGCTGGAGCCACGGTGACCCCAAATGCGACGCACTGGGACCTGCGTGGGTCCCTGTGGTGCCCGAGCCTGGAGACCCTGAGGTGTGTGCGGCTCTCAGGACCTTCCCGGGAGTTTCCCGGAAAAGGGAACCTGATGATTGTGGCGAGCAGCTGCCCCTTCCTTGAGCCACGGCCATCCCACTGTGCCAGCCGTCATCGCAGCGCTGGCTGCGACCCGGAGGGTGACCGCAAACCAGCGGATTCTTGTTCCACCGCATGCCCGGAGCCGGGGGCATTTCGGGAGCTTAATGGCCACTCTGTAGGTCAGACCAACTTTGGTAAAAGCTACGCAACTCCTTCTGCAACTCGAATCCTCCGGGGGCTGCTGAGAGCAGGCAGCTGCGGGTAAGGCAGAGGGTACGAATTCCCCCGGCGATTAAAGCAGCAGAGGCGGAACAGGGAGCCCAGCGCATTCCTGCAGGGCTTGATGCAGGAATGCCTTTGCACTTCTTTGGTTCTTTTTAAGACGAGGCAGGCTGGCAGGTAAGGTAATCGTGGCATAAGCCAAGTCATGTGGATGTTAAGAGTTTGCAGATGAGCCACAGGACAAGCTATTTGCGGCACAGGCACAAGGCTGCCAGCCCTGAGGATTTTGTTGGAAGCCTCTCCCCCTCCTGCTTTTCTTAAACCTCTTGGCTGCTGACATCTTGTAACTATGAAATACCCTCAGCTCCCATTTTAGTGGAGCTCCAGCTTTTCGGATCACAAAAGAGAAAGCTGGGACACATGACTCAAGCAGGTTTGTCCTAAGGACCCCCAGGTCAGGGGCAGGTTATCTGGGATAAAGGTGGTGTTTATCTGGGATAACACATAAAACCTGAGGTCTGAATGCCTGAGCCACCACCAATGTCACTGAAAATTGCTGCAAGAAAACACAGTTTATTCTGAGCAAGCCAATACAAAGCTGTTGGAATCGGCAGTTCCTCCAAGGTGAGGGACAGAGAAGTGCCATGCTCCACACTGACCAAGTACAGACACACAAAAAGCACCTCAGAATGTTCAAATGCCTTCTGTGAGGGGAGCAGGGGAGAGCACTGCAAAGCCCCCAGCACGTCTGCCTGGCAGAATTCCCTGGTTGGAGTGAGGTGAGGCATTTGGGATGTGGGGAGATGCTGCCCTGGGAGTTTTCTCTCTGAGAAATGTGTGTTAATCCTCTGTGGAACCAAAATCAGGGCAGGGTGAGACTCTGAGTGAACTCGCAGGGAGAGCCTGATCTCCCAGTCGTTGTCAGACAAAGTGCCAGGATCTCCCTAATTGCTGGGGCCGTTTAGCAAACTCTGCCGTGGATTTGGAGCCTGCTCAGCTCTCCTAATCCCTCAGCTGGCACTGCTTCCAGCGCTGGGGCACACCCAGCCCTGTGCCAGGCACCCTGCCCGCCTCCCCTCAACACCCTGGGCAGCTGGGGCTTGGTTCCCACACCTGGGTGAGACACTCCATAGGCAAAGAGCGGCAAAGGCATGGTCAGAAACCAGGCAGAAACTGCAGGAAACCTTGCCAGAGCTCTCCAGATTAGTGCTGGCTGCTGGTCCTCCCTGGGTGGGAGACTGGGGCTGTGGTAGTGTGTGGCAGGGCTGCCTGAAGACAAAGCAATGCAGAAACACATTTTTAACTCCTCTGTGAAGGTTTTATTGCTTAACGACAGGATCATGGGGGTGATGGGGAACTCATTGAGGAACTCTGGCGTGGGGACATAGTGGAGCACCTGTCCCCTCCCTGCTCTGCTCTGTGCATTCATTCCCTGCTGGCACAGACAACTCAGCTTGCAATGGCAGCTGAGAGAAGCCCAGCCCTCACCTTCCTAGCAGGAAAATCCGTCTGGATTCAGTCACTCCCAGCCTCTATCATGCAGAGGGCCCCCAATGTCTGCTCTCACCCCTTTTATCTCCCCAACAGAGCTGCCCTGGGATGCTCCCTCCCACGAGCTGCTGAGTCCATGTGCACCCATGAGGGCACACGGAGAGAAAAGCAACCAGCAGGTTTCCCCAGAGCTGCAGGAGGGGAGTGACACTTTCCCTCTTCCTGGCTGGATTCTCCCATGGAGCCTCAGCTGCCAGCTGGAGCTGCTTGCTCCCGAGAGCTGTGCCAGGAGGGAGGCCATGGATCCTGTCCCTGCGCTGGGGCTCGGAGGCCTGAGCTCAGGCCAAGTGAAACAAAGAGGAGGATGAGCCACTTCAAGGTCAGGGGTGATAAGTAATGCTCAGCGCTGAGGGGAGCTGGAAATGGCAGCTCCTGGTGAAACACTGGAATTCCTCCTGAATTTGCACTCAGGACTTTTTGTCGTAGTCACATTCCCTGTCTGTCCCTCCTCAAACTCCCAGCTTGCCTTTGGCATAGTTTTAACCTAAGTGCTGGTCAGTGCCACCTGTAATTTGGTATGTGGGAAGTTTTGGGGAATACTAGGGAGTCTGGCCTCCACCACAGCAGGTGAGGAGCTGCAGGGAGGGCACTGGGCCAGGAGCAATCCCATGGAATGGCCATCATGGCTCTGAGGCACAACTGTCTGCCCACGGGCAGCTGCTGGAGCAGCTCTGGCAGCTGTGCAGGAGGAGGGGGGGCTTGTCAAAGGGTTGCACTGAAGTACCTGGAAAAATCATAATGGGGTTAGGGCACTGACTGTCCAGCCCCACGCCTGGGAGGAACTCCGGGATCTGGAGAATTACAGGGGGAAAACAGTGAGGTTTATTCATGGCCCCCTCTCTCCCCCAGACCCGGCACAATCCTGCCTTCACGGGCCAGGCTGCCGTGTCAGCACTGCACACAAAGGGCTCTCAGTCCTCCGGAGCCTGAGCCAGGGCAGAAGGATTTTTAACGCTTTAAATGATAGCTGAGGGCTGGGAGGGATCTTGAGGCTGAATCCAGCTGCTGTCCTCCTGAGACCTCTTCCGTGGGAACACAGGTCTCCTCCCGGGCTTCTGCAGAGGAGCAGCTGTGGGGGTGAGCCATGGGGCACTGAGCTTGTCCGTCTGCTCCAGAAGCTGCCCTGCTCACCGCGGGGCTGGGTTTGGATTTCCCATCCCGGTGGGAACACTCCAGATCCCCGCCCACCACCCCACATGTGAGCAAAGAGCCCCAGTGTCCTGTCCTGCGGGGACCTGCCACGGCCGCCACCGCCCTGCAGGGGCACAGCGCGTCCTGCTGCCCTCACCCTCCATTCCCCACCTGGCTGCCATCCGCTCCCATCCCCACTGCCTCCCATAGGGGTCCAGCCCCTGTGCCCCCATCTCGACCGCTCCCCATCGTGCCCATCCCCACCGCCCTCCATCATTTCCCATTCCCACAGTTCAGGCCCTCGGGCCCCCATCCGCACTGCCTCCCGTCCACTCCCTACCCCCAGTGCCCCATCGCCCTCATCCCCATGCTCCAGACTCGCTCCCCCCATTATCCCCCATTTCCCCCTTGACCCCATCGCTCCGTTCCCCCCTTGCCCTCATTTCCCCCCATTAGCCACATTCCTCCCATTGTCCCTATGGTCCCCATTCCCCCCTTACCCCCATTTCCCCCATCGCCCCCATTCCTTCCATTCTTCCATTTCTGCCATTATCCCCCATTACCCCCATTGTCCCTCTTAGCCCCATCGCCTCATTCCCCTCCTTCCCCATTATCCCCCATCGCCCCCATTCCTCTCCTTCCCCCATTGTCCCCCATCACCTCCATTTCCTCCATTATCCTTCATCACTCCCATTTCTCCCATTACCCTTCATTCCCTGCATCGCCCCCATTGTCCCTATTGCATCCCCCCATTTCCCCATTCCCCCACCACCCTCATTCCCCCCCATTATCCCCCACTCCCTCACCGCCCCCATCACTCCCATTATCCCCCATTACCTTCACCGCTCCCATTCCCCCCATTCCCCCACCGCCCACATTTCCCCCATTCCCCCCATTATCCCCATTCCCTCCACCGCCCACATTCCCCCCATTCCCCCCATCGCCCCCATTCCCCCCATTTTCCCACCGCCCACATTTCCCCCATTCCCCCATTATCCCCATTCCCTCCACCGCCCACATTCCCCCCATTCCCCCCATCGCCCCCATTCCCCCCATTTTCCCACCGCCCACATTTCCCCCATTCCCCCCATTATCCCCATTCCCTCTACCGCCCACATTCCCCCCATTCCCCACCGCCCCCATTCCCCCTATTTTCCCCATTCTCCCCATTCCCCCCATTCCCCCGCCGCCCCCATTCCCCCCCATTTCCCCACCGCCCCCATTCACCCCATTTTCCCGCCGCCCCCATTCCCCCCATTTCCCCCCATCGCCCCTTCCCCCCATTCCCCCGCCGCCCCAATTCCCCCCTATTTCCCCCATTCCCCCCATTCCCCCCCATTTCCCCCCTATTTCCCCCATTCCCCCGCCGCCCCCATTCCCCCCCATTTCCCCCATTCCCTCCATTTCCCCGCCGCCCCAATTCCCCCCTATTTCCCCCATTCTCCCCATTCCCCCGCCGCCCCAATTCCCCCCTATTTCCCCCATTCCCCCCATTCCCCCGCTGCCCCCATTCCCCAAGTTCCCATTTCCCCCATTCCCCCCATTCCCCCTCCGCCCCCATTCCCCCCCATTCATTTCCCCCCATTCCCCCCCGCCCGCTCCCGCCCCATCCCCTCCCCTCAGTGCCCGCGGGGCTGGCGCCCCCTGGCGGCCGCGCGGGCGGGGCGGGGCGCGGCGCGGCGGAGGAAGCGGGGGCGGCGCGCGCGCGCGGCCGTGTCCCTCCGCGCGGGGCGGGCGCCCAGATCCCTCCGCCGAGCCCGTGGCGGCGGGAGCGGGAGCGGCCGTGGCCATGGCCCGCGGAGCGGGGCCCGCGCTCGCCGCGCTCCTCGCCCTGGTGCTGGCCGTGCTCCGCCGCGCCGAGCCCGCCGCCGGTGAGTGCCGCGGGGAGCGCGGAGCGGGGGGGAGGCGGCGGCCGGGCGGCGCGGGGGGGAACCGGCCGCTCTCCGCCGCGCCGCCGCCGCCGCCGCCGGGGAAGGGCACCCGCGGCCGGGTGACATCGTGCGGGGGGCGCGGGGCCGCCGGCGCTTTGTGCCGGGAGCGGGCGGGCGCGGGGGCGGCGGCGGGGCCGAGCCCCCGGGATCGGCGCTGCCGGGCCGGGCTGCCCGTGCGAGCGGGGGATGCGCCGGTCCCGGGGAGCCGCGGGAAGGGGCGGCCGCGGGGCGAGACGAGCGTGTGCGGCTCGCATACCTGCGCTCCGAGCCTTTGTTGGGGACATTCCTGCACACAGAGGGAATCTCTGCGCCTCCTCCTCCTAATCAGTCCAGGCGCGATAACGCCGTGTGTGCGCATCGGAGGGCAGCGCTGCTTTTTGTCACCGCTCCCCCTCGCACGCTGGCATAATTCGCAGCGTTTCTGGAGTTTGAAGCTCGCCCGGAGCGCTGGTTCATAGCCATAACTGGTGGGTTCTGGTGGAAATCTCATGGCATTTCCAGCGGCTCCTGCTCCCCAGTGAAGGTTGTGCAGCCCTGCACCGCGTTAAGGCTGTCGAGGACCAGCAGTCATTGATTAATTGCGTGCCTTCCCATCCCTTCCTTTGGCTCCTGAGAGGCTTCAGATGGCTTGAGAAGAGCGCAGCGATGGGAGAAGCTGTTAGTGGAGGTTGTTTAGGGATGACCAAGACACTGGTCTATTCAGTAGTTTTGTTGTTCGGTATGATTTTGGAGTGGAAATTGTTGAATGTGGAGTTTTAACCACTTCTTGCTGGTTTGGATGCAAGTTGGGTCAGTCGGTCGATCTGTTTTGACTTTGAAATGGTCACATTAAAAATGGTCAGTTTCTGACTTTGAAATGGTCAATTTCTCTCTTGGGAGAAGTGTTGGGGTTTTTTCCAATAATCCCCTTTGAAAGCCGATTTAGTTTTGCTAATGTGTTGCAAGAAGGTGGTTGGAGTTGAAAAAAGCTGTTTCACCAAATGCATTTTGGCTGGGTTTGTTCAAAAGGAAAGCTAAAGGGTCTTTCAGGGGTGGGCGTCTTAGAAATATGCTTTGGTGGCAGCACGGACATGTGGTGCATCGTAGCACTGTCATTTCTGGAAATGGCTTACACAGTGAGGTGGCAAAATACTAATTTTGCGAAGACTAAATGTCTGTCCACTTAGTGAAACTGTACTTTCATACGAACAATTTAGCAGCTTATTGCTGGCCCTTCCCCTCAGGGGCTGAGAGAAGGAGCTGTGCCATCAACTGTTGTCACTTGCACACCTGAGCTGGTTGAGGTCCTCCCTCAAACGCTGCCGAAATTTTCTGCCTTTGCGGGTGAAATCTCTTCCTGGTGCCGAACACAGGCTGGTCGGCAGGGATGACAAATGCAGGCTGAAAGTGACTCGCGTTGTTGTGAGATACTGACCTGCATCTGATCGGTATCACCCCTGGGAGCGGGAGCTGTGCCTTGAGTTAATGGCACAGGGAAAGATGAAGTCACCGAAAGGGTATTTTCGGGTGCATGTTCAACTGGCTTGATGCTCTTGTGCAAGAGAGGGCAGGTACCTGATGTCAGCCCTCTTGGTCAATAAATAGGAGGCTCCTGGATGCACGGAGCACTATGGTTTGGGCTGCTCAGCCTTGTCTCATCACGCAAGCCCCATGGTGCAGCAACTCGCTTTTCCAGTTTAGTTTTGCAAAGGGCTGCATTTGAAGGTGCAGTAAGCTGGGGTGGGGCAGCAACACCTGCGCTTTTGGTGAGGATGCTTACCTGATAATTGCTGTGAGCCATTCCCTTCTCTCAGAGGGATTCTGGCAGTCGAGCCCACCCTAATTACCCTCTGTCATTAACTCTGGTGCTCTGTCCTCACCAGGCTGCTGCTGCCTGTAGCCCGTGTTTCCAACAGGTTACAATCCTGTAATCCTAATCCAATTTTTAATCGGTGCTGTGCTGGCGTGGACTGCAGCTTGAGGTCTTTGGTATTCACCCAGCAAAATTTGGAGGACTTCAGATAACGCTGACAGTGCCAGTCTGCTTGATATGGATTTGCTTATGGAAGAGCAAGTTTGACTTGATTTCTCAAAGATGTTGCCATCTATCAAATTTGTTCTTATCAAAGATGCTGATTTAGACTTTCAAAAGGTAGCCTTATGAGAATCGAGCTAACTCACATCACTTCCTGCAGGGCATCACTTAGTCAGATTAGGAATTCATGAAGATCCTCCTGCTCATGTTCTCAGGACTTGAATCCTTGGGAAAGGATTGGAGTTGGGAAGAGACTCACGCCTCTGGTGGCATTTGGCATTTGAATCTCCATCAGTGGATGGGTTGGGTTTTTGTCAACTTCCACAGCTACTTCCCTCCCTTTTTTTTTGCTGCTGTTCCAATAAGTGGGTGATTCCCTGCAGTAGATCCTGTTTGGGTTCTTCCATTTCCAAAACTGATGTCTGTGCCGTGAGAGGGTATGGGTGGCTGGCCTTTGAGCCCAGGGACAAGGGATGATGGAGCCCTGAAGCATGGGAGTTTTGAGTTTCTTTGCTTTCTGACACTGATCCCCAGGGGAACACTGCTTTTGACTTGAGGCCTTGGAGAAGGCTTCCAAAATTAAGAATTAAAGTTAAAATCACTACTCTATAGTTTAAATAGAGGTGTCTAATATCACATAGCGAAGAATTTGGAATTTTAGAATATAGTAATAGATATGAGACAAGATAAAAGTTTTGGAACATTAGTTTTTCTTTCTTCTTCTTCCTTCTTCTTCTAGGTTTTAAGTAGTACTTTTTTAATTAGATAGAAAATGCCGCACTGCAAGTCACGTGTATTTAGTCATTAGATCAAAAGTAAAAATAATTTAGCTATTAGTTTTTAATTAAACAATTAAGCCTCGTAACAAGCAAGATAGTGCTCCATTTTTTTGCTTTTAGCTTATTAGCTAAAAGTGCTGTAACACTCCCTGTACTATAAATAAAAATTAATAAACAACTAAGTCCAAACACAAAATCCTGTCTCTCGTGCTTTCAATCCCAACTCTAACAGAGAAAAAAAAAAAAAAAAAAAAAAAGAAAAAAAATCTAATAGAGGAGTAGGTGAGAAAGCAGTAGCAGGATTCTGGCAGCCTGTTTCTCCTGGGAATCTATTTTGCTTAGCATCAAAACCAAGCAGTTGCAATAGTGACTCCAGGTGGAACATGGTTTCCTTTGAGTTTGTACTCTTGGCTAATGACTCTTTGGTAGAGCTTTGATAAAGTCATTATTGTCACTTCTCCTTTGGGACACCTCGGGGAAGCATCTCCCAGGTTTTGGGGGAAAAGAGCTTTCCTAAGCACGAGATAAAAAGTCCTTTTGTGCACTTTTTATGTCCACTTCGAAATCATCCTGCCAACAGAAGCCAAGGACTTGTCTAGGAGAAACAGTGCTTATATCATTCTGAGCAGGGTCATCTGAGATCTGCAGAAATAATCATCCGTTCTGTTTAGAAAATAGTCTGTTCCTAGGGCACATGTCCTTTTTTTAGACTGCCACGGGGATGAAAAAAGCGCTTTGTATCTCAAAATGGCACGGGCGCCTGCTGTTTGTTCCATGCAGCCAGCCTTCCTCCCGTCCCTCTGACATCAGCCTGGATGGCTGGGGAAGGGCTGCTCGCCACAAGCGGTGGGATAACATTTCTGCACGGGCACACATGCTCAACGTTCAAATTAATAAAGATTTAGTGCTGCAGAATGGACGGGAGGCTTGGGAGAAGAGGCGAGCATGGCTCCCGCCTGCCAGATTGCCATGGAAACACCAATACCTCTTCAGCTCTTTAATTGCCTTCCCTACATTTTTTGGTCGAAAGATTTCTTTTTTTTTTTTTTTTTTCCCCACTTCTAACTAAGTGCTTTATGTTGCAGTACTGGATTTTCGATGTTTTGGCTTTGTTTGGAAAACCAAATCGGGGAAGGCAGAGAACAGTAGCTGTGTGGGGAGATGAAGAATTATGGTGACCCACAGCCTTTCAAGCTGTTACAAGTTCTAAATCCTAAATTCAGTATCTATATCAATGTGAGTTTTTATGGATAGTTTTTCAGCAGCAGGAGTGTCACATGAACTGTAGCTGCATCTGGTGTAAATATCAGTGTTCCTGCAGCTTCCTGGGCTTTAGACCCCAACAATGAAAGACTTCAACTCTACCTGTGAATGTACAGGATGGTTCCCAGCTCTGTTCTTAGGAGGGTTAATTAGTAGTTTTTGCTGGTCCTAGGTGTTTGGAAGAGAGATTTGATCCAAATGATGGCAGGGCATGGGGTTCTGTATGTCCGACAGCTTCGTGTTGTCAGATTTGCTGTTGACATCCTCAAATTAAACAAAGAAACAAACAACCTGATGAATTTCTAAAGCAGAATTTCTTCATGTTTACAGGCTTGTTCTTCTGAAATCCACTTAAATATTTTCTTTTCAGATTTTTTTGCACTTGTTAGAGTGAAATTAGTGAAGGAAACAAATTTAGATATTAAAGTTTTCTCTCCCAAAAGGTACAGAGTGTTGGTGGAGTACCTTCACATTTCTCTGAGCTCTGCTTAGCTTCTCAGTTGATGAGTCTTGCATTATCCAATTGATTTCAGGCTTTTGTGTGTAAAAACAGTGGAGATGTCTTAATCTGATTAAAGCAATTCACTTTACAGACTGTTTCCATGCCCTGTAGACAAGCTTTGCCTTTAGCTACTACCCTCAGTGTGTGAAGTGCAAACTGGTCAGCTTGTTTAAATTCCCCAGATGTTAATGGTTTCTAAATCTGAGCTGAGCATAAGGCTTTGCTGCTTTTTCACAGTAAGGATTTTTACCAGTTTGCTTCCTTCCCCCTCCATGTGCCTGCCATAGGATGATCTGTTCTTCTGGGGAAAAAAAAAAAGAAAAAGCTATTTTCCTATTTTCAGCTAGCTGGTATTTACTAGTGGTTTCTTCCCTGCTATATAATCTCACTGGAGCTGTAATCTCTTGAGGTTAGTGAACAGCCTAATTAGTCCTTTGTGGTTTTCCTCCAAAACTTGGTTATCTTTTGGTATTCTCTCCATATGTCCAGTTCTGCTTACTCCTTTCCAGCTCTTCCAGCAGTTGTGCTGCTGTGGGAGCATTTTGTCCCTTTCTGCACACCCAGGACCTTCCTGCAGAACGTGTTTCAGCATTAACTGCTTTTTTCACGCTCTGTTTTTCCTGAAGGGAATCAGCAGCTGTCTTTGCCTCCCTTGGAATTTGAGACCCCCTCGATTTGTTGTGTGACTGGTGTTCCTGGCCATGCTGATGGTCGTGCTCTGCAGAGCTGATCCACCTCTGACAGGCAGCCCTGAGCATGGGATTTTCCATGCATCTTGTCTTGCTGTTGTTTGAGGGCTTCAAATCCTTTTTCCTCCTCTCCCTTCATACATCAAGGGTGGCACAGTTGAACTGACAGGCTGTTTCTCATGAATCTCAGTCGAGACAGAAAAGGTTATGAAAACCTAGTTTGTCCTTTTTTAGCTTGACTTTTTTTCTACATTCAAGTAGGTTGTTTTCCCCCCACTCCCACAAGAAATCTTTTGAACCTATGGGCAAGATTTAACCAGTAGGACCAAGGTCTCAGTTCTGGTACTGAGTTTCTATGAACATAATGAAAGACTCATGGACAGAAAGAGGAGAGAGGCACATGTAGTATCCTCCCAAGGAGAAATCTGTACCAGCAGCTTGGCAGTGCTCTCTGCCAGGACATTGCTCCCCCCTTATCTAAAATAAAACCCCTGGTCAGAGCCTGTACCTTCTGAGATGCAGGATAATCAACCACAAAGCTACAGGAAATCAGCTTCATAATGTCTCTTTCTCACAGCGTTAATTGTGTTGGTATTTTTCATATCTGTTTCTGCTTGACTTTTTCTGAACTTGTGGGCAAGGAGTTTATTGGCATTACTTTCCTTTGGGTGGTTTCAACAAAGCCCTTTCAGACTTGCTCTGGTTATGGCTCGATTTCCCTATAGCAAAGTTCTCTCCAAAGCTGAACTCTGACACAGCTTCTGATCTTAATCCTGCACTATTTCTTCTAAATTTATGGCCCAGAAAATATTTGAATTTATAGTAGGCAGATGAAGTGTGGAAACGAAATCACAACATCCACATAATCTTGGCCTCGTAAAGAACACTGAGGCAGAAACAAACCTTTTATTTTCCCCCTAGATTTTAGCTGTCTCTTTAGCCAAAAAGAAGAATTAAATCTAGGCATAACTGTGCCCCAGTTGTGAGCTTTGGATTTGGATGTCGAAAATCACAACATTCCCCAGAGTGTATCTTGTGCTCATTTTGCAGCAGTGCTTATCTGGTTTTCCCTCTGGCCTTAGAAAATAGTCTTGGTAGGATGTTAAATGTCAGGTTGGAGTTTGCATCTCAATGCAGGCGTGTGCAAGGGTTGCTGTGGACTCCAGGCTGGGCAGTGTCCTTTAAAGTGTTCTTCTAGCCTGCACTCAAGAGCCCTTTTCTGGGAAGTCCTTCAGCCTTGGCTGCAGTGATTGCTGGAAATTGGGTGCTCCTTTTGTGCCCTCCCCACAAGAAGCCAGTCTTGCAAACCAGGGGATGTCTTCCCAATATCCTGGAATATGCCTAAAATTCATGAGGCCAACCCACCTTCTGGCAGTCGTGGTGGCAAGCCCAGAGCACCACCCAACAATTCTCCATTTCTTCTTGTGTTAAACACAGAAGAAAACTGTCAAAAGCAGCTGTCAGAGCCTTGGCAGTGTGCTGATGCTGTCTATATATGGCTTCTAGAAAAGTGGCTTTATCTTCCCAAGGCGAGGCTGCCTTCTCTCATGCTGTACACACCAGAGTATTTCCAGTTCACACAATAAAAACAAACTTTTTATGCTGGCTGAGGTAGAAGGTAGTTCCTGGCACTTTTGACTCTTGATCACAACGTGGTAGAGTAGCAGAGAAGTAGCTTTTGAAGAGATTCGTGTTGAAATGCCTTGGTTTTGCATGTGTTGTGAAATTTTTATGAAAGATATAGTGAAATACAGGAAGACAGTGCTTTGTGCACAGAAATGCTAATTTTACTGTGAGAACTGTAGTCTTTTATTTCCCTTGTGATTTCTTCTTTTTTCCAAGAGAAGTCACATGACTCTTTAATACTTATTTTAATATAGAATACAGCTACATTTACATTCGCTTCAGCTGTAGTTGCATTTCAAAGTCTTCCTATTCAGTCTAAAGCTGAAAAAGCACAAAGTTTTTTTTTGTATTTGTTTTCTTGGCTTCTTTCACTATTGAATTACTAGAGACAAAATATATATTTAAAAATTTGTTGTCCCATTGTCTCTGTGAAAGGACTCTAAAGGCTGGTAGTAGTTTAATGACCTGCTAAACAGCAGTTCAAGGTGGGAATAATTTGTCAAAAAAACCCGAGGAAAATTAATCATTACTTTGCTAAAGCCTCTCTGTATTTGGGTTAGCAAAGCAAGTTGGGATCCTGAGAGCTGTCAGCCTCTCGTTCCCCTCCATGCCCCTGTGCTGGAAGGTGTTTTTGGCCAAGTGCTGGTTAAGCTTTTACCATGTGGGTTACAAAATCAACTGGCTGCTCAGTCCTCGCTGGGGACGCGGCTGCTCGGCGAGATTACAAAATTGTGTTTGAAAGCACGAGCACAAAAGAAATAATCCTCTGAGCATTTGCTCCACTGGCTCCATCGCTGTGAAAGGAGTGGAAATTCAAGGTGGTGAGGTGAGAATGCCAAGGCTGGTTCCTCTCCTGGCACTCTGGAGCGTGGCTTTAACCCTGCTCCATCTCCCTGGATGGTGGGAGTCGTCGGAATCCCAACACTTTCTCTTGGACACGGTGTAACTGAGCCCTGCTAGCTAGAGCTAATCTTTGCTGTGAAAACAAGCTGCTGCCGTGTTAGACAGCAGCAGATGAAGTTTGGAGTCAGAGCCGTGTGGACGTGGTTAAACGGGATAGAAATTGTCAGACAGGTGCAAGTCAGGCTGAGCGTTCCTGCCCGCCGTGGGGGGGAATGCCGTGCGGAATCCGCGTTAATATTTCTGTCGCTTGGTAACCCTGACCTCAGGGGTTATCTCAGAGGGGCTCAGAGTGGAATTTTGTTCATTTCCTGAGAGCTCTGCAGAAGCAGCGCCATCCAAAGTGCCCCTTTTTCAGAAATCAAGTTAACAGCAGCAAGCATACTTGTGTTGTGGGAAAGGCTGATAATTTTCCCGGGGAGCTGGGTTTAATTTAACTGTGTTCTCTATAGGGATTGCAAGCGTGAAACGTTCCTATAGTGCCTCGTAGAGCGTGTGACCTGTTTATGTGCTCCAGGGTTATTGAGAAATAACACTTCAAGCCCTGGACAGCAGAACCAGAGGCTGTTCCAAGCTGTCCAGTTGCTGGACTGAATTTGCAGAGAGAGCTTAGTGGGACTGCTGTGTTAACTCTTCTGAGTCCCATTCCTCGCTCACCAGCTTATCCACCTCCATGGTGGTTTGGACCAGTTTTCCCTGATGCCCCTTGCTGAGTTCATATTGAAAAATTTAGTACCACTTGAGAAAAGGAAAACCATCCTTAAAAAAAAAAAAAATGAGGAGGCAGGCAACCCTACACCAGCTGGCTGACAAGTGGGCAGTTTAGGTGGTTGGCTATTATTGATGCCTTTAATTAAGGTTAAATGCTTTCCCAAATGTAATAGGGTTGTGGAGAGGGGGCCCCTGAAGGCATGGAAGTGTGTGAGTTTGGGGCAGGAGACACAGCTGGAGGCTGGGAAGAGCCTGTGACTTCTTGTCTTGTGGATAAGTTCAGAACAGGACCCAGCTGATCTGGTTCTGAGAGCTTTATCTGGCGGTTTGGTGCTGTTCAAATGGCAGGTGGTATGGCTCAATTTTTTGTGGTTCCAAAGTGCCCCCTGCTTCTGCAGAGTTTCTACAGTTCTCACCCTTCTGGTCACTTTGGAAACAGCCACTGAGTGAGTGCTGCTTCAGGTCCCTGCGAGGGCTAAAGCACTTGCCAGAGCTGGAGGTTCCACCAGGACAGACCTCACTAGAGCTTCCAGTAGACTTGGATTAAAACTGGCTGTCCCTGAGCTGTGTCATGCTTAACACCTTTTTTAAAAACACAGTAGCGAAAACTACTCAAGTTACTCTGTAACTCAAGTTTGAGTTACAGAGCATCTCCTTAGAAATACCAAATTCTTTGCTGAAAGTTGTTAACAGCTCTGGTGTTTTCCACCTACTTGCAAACACGATCCTGCCTGAATTCAGCGGGCCACAACAATACATGTTGCAGCAAATTTTGAATTGCTGGTGTCGTTCAGCAGGTCAGCTCATGAGGGACAGATGCCCCTGTTTCAGTGCTGGTACCCCTAGAGATAATAAAAAAGAAGGAAAGGATTTGAGGCAAAATAGTCTGGAAGAAAGCTCAGGAGTAGCTGCTTTGTATTTCAGAGAATCAGTCCACAATTTTGATCAGAAAAAAGTAGCTGAGGACACTTAACCCAAAGTATGCAGGTGCTGACATGAATGTCTTTGGAGCTTGCTGAAATTACTGCACGCTTTGCTTTGAAAACCTGCCTTAAAGAAATTCTGGGAAGATTTGGTTGCCTGATGAACAAATCTGTATTTGATTCCTCTCTCAGTCTGGCTCTCTTGATGCTGCCAGAGATGAAATTAAACTATGTGATAGTGTCTTTGTTTTTGTTCCAGTCCTATAAAAGTTTCATTCCCCCGAATACGCTAATGAAGCTTTGACCCGACATGTATTGTGGCTGGGGGTTTGATGGTTGTTTTCTTTTCTTTTCTTTCAGCTCTGCAGTGTATGGATGACTCCAAGCCATGTGTTAATGAGGGAAAGTGCATTCCATATCAAAATGGTACAGGATATTGCAAGTAAGTTGGTTTAATTTCTAATCAATTTAATTAGCCATTTTCTTTCCTTCAGGACCTTAGCCAGAAAGGAAGTGTGAATTTCTAAGATTTTCTTACTGGGTTCTTTCAGTGTAACAGTTTTAGCACAATTGGTGTTTCTTTATAATGCATTAGTCCTTGTGTGCTAACTTTTTGTGATGTGAGAAATCTGGGGTTCTTGTTCAGTATTTGGGTTTGGATCTTGACAGTTGGATTTCTTTGCACTAGGCTGGGAGCTGAGGCCAAACCCATCATAGAGGTAAACTCTGTACCTCGTTTCCAGACCCACAAACTATGTTGGAACTTGCTCTCCATCTTATAGCTCACCTTACTTTATAGAGCTCCAGCCTCAATTTAAATATTTTTGAGGTTTTTCAGAACTATTCTGCACTCTAAAGTGTGCCAATTCCCTTCTACTGCTTGAGAGCAAGTAATACCCTGAGTTGCTAACACACACTAACAACTCCCCCAGCCAAACATCCACATTTGTTTCCATCATGTAAATTGATTTTGGTAAATGTTGACACCCATCTTCGCTTTGTTGCTGCATGAGAAGCTCAGCAGAATCTTTGGCAGGGTGTGTATTATCTGGAGACTATCACATCTATTTAAATGCAGTTCACCTTTCAGACTGTACTACTTAGATTTTTTTTTTTTTTTTTTTAATGAAGTGATATTTTGCCAAAAGATGATTCCTCTTTGTTTGGCTGGGTTAATTTTCTATGTCTGCAGTAACAAGATTATTTTCTAAAGGTTGTTTACTTCATCAGTTGAAGTTGTATCATTTTCTAGCCTGCTAAGACATTATCTTAGTGCCAGCATTTTTTAAATATTAGTGAATTTTCTCCTGTTGGTTGAGCTTGGCTAGCACAGAGCTCTACACTTCCATCTTCCCTAACCACAACCTTTAGTTCTCTATTAATGTGGTGCATAGAGCTCGATGTAGTTAAATTGCACCTGTGGCACACAAAGGGGAAATCATAATCTAATTTGAGGTTCTCCTCAGATTCAAATCAATACCTGATGTGCAGAAAGGCCACAGAAAAGCAAATATGTAACTTGTTATTCCCTGTCAGTTTCTTTTAAAAATTCTAGCTCTTGCTGCTTCCTGTTCTTTTCCTTTCTGTGCTTTTGTATTGATGTCAGCTTAAAGGACCTGCCCTCCTGAAAAGAGAGCAGGAACTTTTCCTACTTTTCACTTGTATTTTAAGACTGAAAAAAGAAATAGGTGTCTTTTGTAGGTCTTTCTGATGTGTACTTAATGATGTTAGTCTGGAGCCAAAGTATGTAGGTCACAGTAAAGGTAATAAACAAGACTGGTATTGATGTTGGTGCTGCTTTTACCTTCCTCAGGACATTTTCTCCAACTTGATTGTTCCTTTTTACCATGTCTTAACAGTTGTTTTTTACAGCCTGAGCTGGTTCATCTGATTAACTTGTGCACTGTTTGTCGTGCACTCCAGATCTTGACGCATTTCCCTCACTACAATGAAAGCTTTGACCACTGTTACATTTTTTCAGCACACATTTATAATAATAATGTTGCCTTCCTCCTTGTTGTGCAAAGTGTCCTTGCAGGTTTTAAGCCAACCCCTCCTTCAAGAAACAGCTCAGTTCCTTTGCAGGTGCTGTATTATTTGGAAAGGCTAACAAAGAGCTGTATACAGAGATTAGTAAGTGTCTTTTAGCTCTGGCTCAAGAACACTTTTTTTTTTTTTTCTTTTTTTTTTTTTTCAGAAAGGAAGGAACAAAGCAGCAAAACCCACCTCAATTGTGGAGTCTCTACCTTTAGCAAGCTGATTCTTAGCATCCTGTTTTGGTTTTAACTTTTTTTTTCTTTCCTGCACTATGAGGAACTCTGAATAGGGGAACTTTCTCTCCGGCTTAGTAACCTAAATGACTTTCTGAATTTTTGATGTTATGAGAGTAGAAATGTTTTGCTCAGGAAACTGAATTTATTACTAAAGCAAATGGCTTGGCTTCTAAGTCTGCAGGATCTCTCAATGATTAGCAGCATCTCCACCCCTTCCACTTTCTTAAAGTTATCAGCAGTTCTTCCTCTGCTGGGCAATAAGTTATTATAACAGGCTCCCTTCCTCTTTCTGTATCTCCTCTTGGCTGAGCTGTTTGTTGTAGTGTGTGGTGGGGCCATCCCTTCAGTCTTGCTGTCTCCTAGGTGAGCTGCTGAGGGAGAACCTGCATCAGCAACAACCAAATGTGATAAGATATGAGTAAGCACTGATAACACAGCACCTAGTCTGGGTACTTGGCCCTGCAGTGGATGGCAGCATGTTGCTGGAGCAGCTTCCTTTGTCTGAAAATCCTGTAGCATCTACTCCATTAAAAGAGAAAGCTGTTTTTCTGCTAAGAAACCTGTATGATGGTGTGCCTGGCATCTGTTCTGGGAACAGTGGTTGTGACCCCTGTAAGGAAGCTGGGCTTGGAGCTTTATCAGATTGCTCCTGTGAGTGCCTTTAAGCAGCTCTGTTCCCCTGGTGACGCTGCTGGCCCATGGCTGTCATTCTGTGGCACTGCTCGATGAAGTTACTGACCTCCTCTGACCTTGATTTTATATTTAGAAAATTACGCATTCCTGTGTTTGCGTCTTCCAAAGCCAGGTTTTTTTTTGGTGTGTGTGAGAGCTCTTTTCTACACTCATTCAGCAGCTCTCATGGTGAGGGTGCAGGCCTTATTCCACAGAATATGTCTGCATGTATCTGTAGCAGCTCTGAAGGGGACCTGTCCATCCAGAGACTTTTCTTGGTCCTGCTTTGACAAAAGGCATGCTCAGTTTGGGGGTTGCCTTTGCACTGTGATGGGTGGGGGTTTTTTTCCCCTCAAAGCATCTCCAGGCAGCCTTTTACACACTGAGGTGTCAAACACGGAGGAGCCTTCTTGTACCAAAGAGAAGCAGGGTGGGAGTTCCTCATTGCTTAATGCTGGTTGTGACCATCACAGCAAAGCAATTTCTTATCTCCCTGTGGCTGGATGGCTGGGCAGCAGTAGCAGGAAGAGTCCTGGGACAGTGCTGTGAGCTTGCAGCATTTCTGCAGTTGCAGCAGGCTGGGAGGGAAGGTGTGGGCACAGGGAGCTCTTCCAAGGACAAGCAGAGCAGAGATTTTGGCATGGGTAGCTGCTGTTTCCTGAGCACAGGTATCTGCCCTGCTGCAGGTGGGTGCAGGGTTGGGCAGTGCCTCTGCCTGGAATGGGGCAGGGCCCCAGAGCAGAGAGTCTCTGAACTGATTTCCCCATGTTCCATCAGCTGTGGCCTCTCCCAGCTTTCCCACTCCAGTGGCAGGGAGTAGAAGCAGAAGTGGGAAGGGAGTTGACACAGGGGTACTGCAAGGTTTAGGGAGGAACCTGGACATTGCTACTTCTTGTGCTTGGCAGGCTTTGGCAGCTGAATTTTTGAACTTAGGACTGTTGCAATTTGTGTATCCAGAAGGGATAGCTGTGTCTCTGTGAAACTCAAGTAGTGCTTTAACACTAAGGTCTTCTGTTAGTGCTGATGCTGTAAAAAAAGCTCAGAGCTGTGCTTAGTCAAATGTGCCAAAGTGTCCTTCAGCACATCCTTTCATGCCCCAAGCTGCCAGGGTTTGTACAGCTCTGTCTCTGCAGTGGGCAGTGCTTCTCTCACCCTGTGCTGAAGTTTGTGCACCTTTTATGTAGCACCATACAGTTTCTGCATCTTGTGTGTAGACTGGACACAGCAGGACCTCCAAAAATAGTGAAATCAAAGCAGCAATGGCATGGCAGTAAGGGGCTTCTATCCTAATTCTAGCTGCCAGTAACTTCAACTCCCTTGCAAGGTTTTTGACCTACCTCTCCTTCAAGATGGATCTTCATAAATGAATTTTAACTTGGATTTAAGAGGACTTCTGGGGCTGAAGGCAAGATCCAAGGCCACAGGACTGCTTCTGAGGCCAGAGCTGATATCTGCTTAGGATCTGTCTCGAGAGACTAATCACTCCTAGGCTGGTGAATGGGGAATACCCACAGGAGACCTTGTAGCAGGATGAGGTCTGAGAGTTTTCCAGAAGAGGCTAAATGCAGAAGTTGAGAAGTTGTCCCTTTCTGAGAATGGTCTGCCCTTTTCTGTTTCCTTCCGTCTCCTTTCAGAAGTTAAAGGAGCCCCTTGAGACCAGGGCAGAGGAAAAAGGGGAGAGTACATGCACTGCTAGCTTAGATTCTGGGAACAGAGCAGTGGCTTTCAGTCAGAATTTTTTTATTGTGAGTTACCTGCGTGCACCGAAAGCTCTTCAGAGCTCTGATGGGCAAAAAAAAGCTGAGCTAAAGCTTGTGTGCTGCAGTGTGGAGTGGCTCTGTGCAGAGGCACTTTCTGTGGGCTGGGAACAATAGCTGTGTGCTGCTTTAGAGGCAGGGCAGGGAGGCTGTCCCATCCCAAGTATGACGCATAAACGGGCGCCTTGAGACATGGGAAGGAGCGTTTGCGAAGCGAACCAGAGAATCCTGTTCTCCTTCCTGAGAAGGAGGTGTAGGTGTGGGAGTCAGAACCCAGGAGCCAGAGGGAAGTCTGGTTAAAATCTCTAACGAAATAGCTGGGACCCTTCTCATGTTAGTCATCAGAGGGAATTTTTTCCCTCTTTTCCATGAGGCATCTTCCAATGAAAGCGGAGGGAGCGTTGGGTTGGAGGGGGGAGAAGGGGACGACGAGGAAATTCTTCCCTCGGCTTTTTAAATGAAAACCATCTGCTTTCTTCTCTGCATCTCCAGATGATATCATGGGCCTGAGGAGAAAACTCCCATGAAAATCAAACATCTGGAAGTCTGGTTAAAGTTGTTCTATAAGGTGCATTTGAAGAGACTGTCTTATGAGGCAAATATAGTACAGCAGATGAGGAAGTTTTTCCAACAGACCAGACATATTTTCCAGAAGTCTGTTGAAAGCAAGAGAGAACTAAGTTTTGGAAGGTAACTTTGACGTAGTTTTGTGGCAGAAGAGCCAAAAGCACAGCTTTTGTGAGCCTTCTGCTTTGATTTGCAGCATGAGGTGAATAGAGTGAATGCAGCTCTCTGGATTTGTGGATACTTCAGATTTGGATAAATACCTTCATTTTGTTTCTACATCTCTTGTTTAGCTCCATGAGAGCCTGAGCGAAGGCAAATGCAGGCTGGAGCTGAAAAGGAGGAGGGGAAAAAGAAAAAAAAAGGCTGAGCTCTAAAGTATTTGTGCTGGAAAGTAGCCCAGAGAGAGTAAAGGAGAAGCTTTAATTAGAAGCAGCTGCATAGCTGATGCAGCCCACAGGACATTTTCCCATTTCAAACTCTCTAGCTTTCTGAAATCATGATTTGAATTAAGTTGTATGTGAAATTTGTTCTTAAAAGATTAAATTCCTGTTGAAGTAGGTTAAGAGACCTCATGTGCTTCCAGAAAGTGCCAGAACAAACTTCATCTTCCTGTTTCTTTTTCTCAGTGTTAGATGGAAAACTGAGGAGAAACAGTGGCTTTTATTTGGAAAAGATTTGGTTTCCTGTTCTGAGCATGTCATTTGGAGCTGACACAAACTGCTACAATTTTAAGCTGCTCTGTAGACAAGTGGGTTTTTTTTTTTTTTCCCTCTGCTAAAGAGAACTTGAAAGAGTAGGTTGGGATGTGACCAGAGCAGGGTTGGTGGGAAGCTGGAGCTGCTGTTCTGTTTAATCATATCCTTTAAAGAAGTCTGGACTTAGACTGTGTGTTTTCAGTGTTTGCCTCTATTTTTAGAGAAACAATGTGGTGCCCAATGTGAATCAGGAGCAAATATTTGCAGTTTTCTCCACACCAGGATTTAGAACTAAATTACTAGTGTTTGTGCCTAGAAACACAGTTGATGGCAAGAGAAGTGGTTGAAAATCTGGACTGTAGGATTTTTGTCCTTTAACATTCAAAAAGGGATTGCACTGAATTGCTGGAGGGCAAAATTGCCTAATTCTGTGACCAAGCACTTCTCCAGGAGGAGAACAAAATGGTGGGTACAAGGGCCATGGATACCTGACCCAGCATCTTTCCACAGGCAGGCACGTTCCTTCCTCCAAATAAAAAGAGCTAAAGTTAAAAGAGGTTTTGCTGTTCCCTGTTGGGAGTGTTCCCTCGTGTTTTTCTGATTAGCCTCAGAAGATACCAGAACAAGCCTGGTCTTGGAGTGCTCTTCAACTTTGTACCAGAACATTTGTGTACAAAATGCTGGGCTGTTTGTGGGTGCTGGTTGTCTCAGAGCACATATCTCAGCTTTCCTTTTAACTCATACCAGCAATACTCTTAATCAGTGTTTAGGCTCCCTTCTCCCTCTTGTCTGGGGGCAGCAGTTAAATGCACCTTCCAGTGCTCCTGAGCGTTAGGGGTTGGAGAAAAGATATATTTGGGGTGTTTATTTACTTGTGAACAAAACATGAAATGTTCCTGTAGACTTTCTGCTTTGCTTTTAAGCCTTTCAATGGAAAAGACTTCAGCTCATGCTGACCCACAGCCTTGGGCTGTTACACCGAGGATGGCACAGGAGGCAGAGGATGTTCTGCATTGCTATTGTCTCAGGATTTGCTTTCTGTAACTTTATTAATCCTGCCTTGCCCTGCAAAATCTCTCCCTTTCATGTCTGTTCTTGGGTATGAAGTTGAAAGTATTAAGGTATGGTGAAAGGAGACTAATTTGGGTGTGGGCAATGATAAATTACAATTATGCACATATGACTTTCCTGCTTTAGACAGATGGCTAAAGCTAGTTAATAAATTCTAACATGAGAAAAAACAGTTGTGGTCATCTAGTAATGACCCCTTGCATAACTTGGATAATAACCTCTCTGAATAGCTTTGTTTGAACTAGCGTGCATACTCTCCCTGAAACAGCCAATCCTGGTGTTCTTTTAAACAAGCATGAGTGATGGAGAAATTCCACTACAACCTTAAATGCCTTGTTCCAGTTGTTTCTCTCTGCTGCTGAGAGACTGTGTATGCCTGTGTCTAAAAATAAAGATGCTCCCCTATTTCTTATTTAAGTTCATCTAACTTGAAGTTTTAAATGCTCAGTTCTGTTATCCCAGATCTTCTAGGTTGGGAAGTACTGTTAAATCCATGTTTCACAGTGGACACTTGCAGCTTTTGATTAATTGTCATGTTCCCTTTTCTCTTTGCTAAGTGGACTGAGCCACCTGAGCTTTTCATTGTGGCCAGAGTTTTCTAGTCATCATTACTGTTGGCTTCTTTGAATTCATTTGAGCTCTTCCCTCTTAAAGAGCAAACACCAGAACTGATGTAGTGACTGTACCAAGCATTTATCAGGTGTAGCACAATCTCATTTATTATTAGTGATATTTGCCATTTGTAGATGTAAAGTGTTCCTGGCCAAACTGCCACACTAGGAATTCACATTTATCTGACTGTTTGGGATCCCCAGATCAAGTATGTTCTTCCCAGCTCAGTTCTGGGGGGATGCCCTATGAGTTTTGTTTCTAGATGTGCGATTTTGCAGAGCTAAAGTGCATTTTGGGATCTGACTGCCTTGTTAAGCATGTTGCTACTCCCTATCAAGAACTTGTCTTCTCTCCTGCCTACATCTTTGACCAGCATTGATGTTTTCCAGTGTTAATAATCAATAGATGTGTTGAATAGCACGGGAGACAAAGGCAGATTCCTGTAGGAGTTGTGTTTAAAACACAACTTCATGTCTATTTTTTGATTTTTTTCAGCTGATCTTTAGAGCCTGTCTGGTTAGTTGTGGGATTTTGTTGTGATGGGGTTTGTTTTCTTTTTTGATGGTGGTGGTTGTTGTTGTGTGGTTTTGCTTTTTCCCCCCTCCAATCTACCATACACGTTTAAGTGCATGAGGAAAGAAGATTCTTTACTGTAACTTTCCTGCTTGAGGACTAGAGCCTTTGTGTATTTATTGCAGTTGGAATCTCCTCCTTTCAGATATGAATAACTCATTGATGTAATAATTGCCCCTTTCCTAATCAAAGCATACCTAACATTCACCTCTGGGTTTGTTTTTGTTTTTTTTACAGTGAAATATGTGTTCTCTTGGGTTACGCACCAGTTATAGCAGGCAGCTGTGCACTACAGAAAGAGCTGCAAGGGGACAGTCCTGGTGTTAGTTGTTATTTTTATCCAGTTTGTACCCTTGCAGCTTTCTGCTACCTGAGAGCAACAAATGGAACTGGGGTGGGGGCAGAGAGGTGGGCTTTGCTTGCCTGGATCCTCTGCCTCTGGAAGTTAAATGGTAAATCTGCAGTACAAAGGCCAGTTAAAAGATGGATTACAGCTGACAAGCGTAGTCAGGCTGTATTGACATAAGTTTAGGTTAGAGAGAAGTAACTGCAATTATTCTGCAGTTGGAGATCTTTGTATAAAACACTGCCCTGGCTGCAGATAGTGTGTGTGTACTCGTTTTTCTGTGGGAGACAGAGGAACAATGACCTTGTCGTCAGGGTGCTCGCCAGGGGCGTGGGAGACCTGACTGCAGTGCTTGTGTTGCTATTTGAGTGCAGGCTGCAGCCAGTCCCAGTCCCAGATGCACTTATCAGCCTGAGGATAGCAGGGTATTCCTGTCTCACGGGAGCCCTTGTGCAGAAAGATCTGCTGCAGATCTCCCCAGACAATGTACAACGTTTATAAATATTCCTGGAAGACGGATAATACCTGGTGTTAATGCCTTATTAAACTGCTTGGTTTTCTTCTAAAAAAAGGGGCTTGTTGGAATGGGGGTAGGTGCAAGGAGTTGTTCTTTAACACTTAGGCTTTTTCTGAAGTTTTGAAGGGAAGTGCAAAAACAAGGTTCTGCATTTGATACAGCTCTGATTGAGTGTGGTATTTATTTTGCAACGAGCGATTTCACCATTTGCTCTCAAGTTTTCAGTGGTCTCGTTTGGGACAGTCCCACAGGAAGTCCCTGTTACACGTGTGACGTCAGCCTTTAGGTTTGTGAGTGTCACCATCACTTATGGCAAACTTCAGGGCTTTTGGTGGTCATGGGACTTCATTCCTGGGATCATTCCAGAGCAGCAGGGCTTCAGGTGGGACCGCTGCAATTGGCTTCTTGTCTCTTGCAGGTGTCGAGAAGGATTTCTTGGAGACTACTGTCAGTACAGAAACCCCTGTGAAAGCAACACCTGCAAGAATGGGGGAACCTGTGAAGCTGCATCCCTGATAGGAAAACCAACCTGCAAGTGTGCTCCAGGATTCACAGGGGAGGAGTGCCAGTACTCAGAATCTCACCTCTGCTACGTGTCCCAGCCCTGCCTGAACGGGGGCACTTGTCACCCCCACGGCCAGGACGCCTATGAGTGTGTCTGTCTTCCAGGTTTCACAGGTGGGTTTCTGCATTTGTGCTTCCAGACCCCCTCCTCTGGGAACAGCTTCACCCTGGAATGTTCTGGGGCAGTTGTAATATGCTCTCAAATTTTCTAGCTCCAGCACAGGAAATGAGAGGAAGTCTAAATGACTTCATGACCAAAAAAAGCAAAGGGGAATAGGGAATCAGACTCCCTACTCTTTACACGTAAGCAGAAAAATATTTGGATCTTGTGGAGTTGTCCACATGGGAAAACTGAATGCAGAAACTACTCTGGAGTGGCTGTTACACTTTGAATTCAGAGTATAGTTTAATGGGGGGGGGGGGAAGCAAATTTGGCCAGCAGAATCTTTCTATGGGAAAACAATATTTTGATGCCTGAGAAGAAGCATGGAAATTTATTCCTTTTACTCTTGAAGTTGAGGTAGAAGAAGAGTGATTGTCAGTGTGTGTAGTATGACTTCAGATCATTTTTATAAATGACAAGTCTGTATCTTGCTGCAACCCAGTAAATGAATGACTTCACAGTGTAACCACAAATTCATTTCCATTTCAGCTATAATACAGTAAAATGCAGGCATCAGTTTTCCTGTAGCAGTGTAAAGATTTCCCCACAGAAATAACTTTTTGTTAAATTATTTTGTTCATCTGTCTTGATTTCCTAAAGGAAAGGAATGCCAGTGGATTGATGCCTGCACGTCTCAACCTTGTGCCAACGGGAGCACATGCACCGTGTCTGGAAATAAGTTCTCGTGCTCCTGCCTGGCTGGCTACACCGGCCAGAAGTGTGAGATAGATGTGAATGAGTGTGGCACGCCAGGCCTGTGCCAGCACGGGGGCACCTGTGTCAACCTGCCCGGCTCCTACCGCTGCCAGTGCAAGCCGGGCTACACGGGGCAGCGCTGCGAGAGCGTCTACGTGCCCTGCTCGCCGTCCCCCTGCATGAACGGGGGCACCTGCCACCAGACCAGCGACTTCACCTTCGAGTGCAACTGCCTGCCAGGTACTGCCCCAGCTGTGCACTGCCCTCCTGCCTCTCTTCTCCCAGGGGATTTCTCCTGGGGCTTCTGCAGGGGCTGTGTGCGGTGCCAGTGAAGGGAGCAGGCTCAGCGAGCTGGGGAGGATGTTAACATCCTTGGGGTGTTCATTTCTGAGTGGAAGGGAGCAGTCTCAGCAACTGGGGAGCTCTGTAAGATGTTAATTCCTGAGTGGAAGGGAGCAATCTCAGCAAGCTGGGGAGCTCTGTAGGATGTTAATTTCTGAGTGGAAGGGAGCAGTCTCAGCAACTGGGGAGCTCTGTAGGATGTTAATTCCTGAGTGGAAGGGAGCAATTTCAGCAAGCTGGGAATCTCTGTAGGGTGTTAATTCCTGAGTGCTGGGATTTCGTGGTATGGAAAGGAAGGAGAAAGGGTCAGAAAGGACAAATGTCTTTGGAGCCCAGTTAGAGTCAGAGAATCAAAGAGGTAAAACCTGCGAGGTAGACTCAAGGAGATTAGGGTGGTATCTCGTAATGCCCGTCTGGAATGTGAATTTTTACAAACATAAGCATCTACAAATACATAGTTTGTATCAGTAAAGGCCTCAGTTAATTTCAGTGTTTGAAGAATGAACACTTTCCTTCTCCATCTGTAACCCTAAGACACACTAAGTACTATTCTCTCCTTTTTTTTCCTTCTCCAGTTCCTCCAAACCTAACAGGATCTCAGTTCCAACTTGCCACACCCTTTCTGTCTCCAGATGAATTTTGATTGCCTGTTTTCTGATGGTGTTAGCTGCCCTGAGTTCATGCTCAGCAGGGGTGACTTGCTCAGGGCCAGGGACTGCACTGATTTTGTGTCACCTCTACAAATGTCACCTGGTTGGGATGTTGGTCTCATCCTGTCCTCCTCCCTCTCCACTTGTCAGCCTTGACCACAGGGCCCTACTAGTTGTCTTTGCATATTTAGGGTATTTTTAGACTGATTTTTTTTTTTTATTTTAACTGAGTAATTCAACTCCATGGGAAACTGACTGTTTGGAAATGCTTTTGACTAGACTTCCTACTTGAGTGTATTGCAGTTTGGCACACACAGGCTCGGTGTGTGGTAATCTAGAAAAGTAAACTCTCTTCCCTTAAGCATGTCTCTGGCATTATTTATGTGAAAGATATGCCCTGTGCTGTTTAGGATGAATATAGAGTGGCTGTGTTCTCATGAGGATCATCTGGAGTCACAGGTCTGCGTGGAAGGGGCATTTAGAACTTGTGAAAACTGTTCTCTTTTGGAGACATTTGTCTTGAGGTGACCTTAAATGTACATTGCCAACCTTAGTGTCTGCACAACCACTTTCTGGGCTGTCTGAGCAAGCATGTGACTTTGAAAAATTTAGCAAAGTCAATCTTAAAGTAGAAGGATGGGTCATCTTTATTTTTGAAAGCAATTATTCTAACCACGTTTGAAAGGGAGAGTGCTTTGAAAGAGTCTTTGAAGATGCACTATCTTAACTAACCATTGCCCTGGAGGAATTTTCTACTTTGCATCTTTTTAAAAATGAAATTATAAACCAAGTATCTCTGGATTAACAGTCTTGTCCAGAAATTCAGAATTTCCTTGAAAGTCACATCTGTTTAGCCAGCTCAAGGACTTTAAGTCCTCCTGCAGGAGCAGCATGGTGGGAGGAAGGGTTGGAAGGACTTGATCCTGTCAAGCTGATGAGACAGTTTGCTTTAGAGATTCTCTTGCTGGGGCACGAGACTGAGTAGGAGCAGATTTTCCCTTAGACAAGTGTGTGGGCTGGCTGAAATACAGTCAGGAAATGGAAATGAGATTACTATAGTAACAGTTACACACCTACACTCCTCACACATTTTGGATTGTTAGCTGTCTTTTTTGACTTGCTACACGCTGTGTATAGTGGGGGTGAGTTAATGTGGCTCTGAGAGCCTTTGCTTTTCTATTTCCTGTATTTGTTTAGGTTGGCCAGGCTGTTTTGCTAGCTTGATTTTTAAAACCAGTTGAAAAACAGCAAAAAAGGGAGCTGTTGGAGAGGCCCAAATGCTTACATTAAACTCTCTGATAAAGGCAGGGCACCCAGCCATTTCTTTCCCCCCTTAGCACAGAGCATGCAGAGCAAAATTTCTGAAGTGCTGGAAAAGGTTCTGTCTGGGAAGGAAAGGTCAGCAGAAAGAGAAGAGAAATGGTGGCCCTGTCACGCCTGGGGAAGATGTGAACAAGGCCTGCTCCTCTGGAAGACAGTGCCAAGATTCTGGACAAGAAATTCCACTTCAGACTCCCTCTCTGAATTGGAGCAATGCCGATGATACTGTGACTATAAATGGAATTGCTCTGGCCCTTCTGGACTGCCTTAGGATGCTGCCATCACTGAGAGTTACAGCCACAGAGGCTGCAGGCAGCTACATCTCAAACTGCTGGAATGGTTTTTGATAGGATTTTGCATCTTGTGACCTGTAAAAGTACTTTGAAGAAGCTGTGCCCAAGCAGCAGTTTAGGCAGAATTAGGCTACTACTGCACTGGCCTTGAAATGGGTTCTTGTTTTCTTCTTAGCTTTTCAGTGAGTTTAATCTATTTGTAGGTACAGATAGGTGAGAATGAGAGCTTGAAAAAGCAAGAAAAACCTATAACCAGGAGTTGTGTGTCACAGCAGCTTTTTCTACTGTCACACGAGTACTGTTTATGTACAGCTTAGTCCAGCTGCTGTTTGAAATTCCCAGGTTCCCATGTCACTTGTGGATGTACACAAACAAATCCTGCATTAGGTAATCCATGAAGTCATGTGTGTTAAGTCAGCATTTGGTGGCAAGCATCAAGTGAAGTTATATATATATATATATATATACACACACACTATTGGTATTGCATCTATCTGGAAAGTAACCTCATTTTTTATCTGTCTAGCTTAATCATTTTTCCTCTGGGCTTTGTTGGTTTAGGTAGGAGCAGGATTGTAGACAAGTGAGCATGTTAGGTCAATCATAACAGTGTAGTAGTGAAAAAAAATATTTCCTTGAAGGAGATGTAACCTGAAGCATTAGCAACTCCTTTGAATATAAGAATGAGCTCGTAGTTATAAATATTTGACAAAAAAGGACTTCATTTGGCAACTAACCTTTAATGGAATGTTAAACAAGTCAATAGAGGAAGTTCTTAGCTGGGAAAGTGATTATTCATTGTTATCCATCAAAATAATTACCCATTAACTAAGATAAGGACCCTAGGGAACTCCAAGGACTTGTTCAGGAAACGATCTGTCAGGCTGGAGCGAGCTGTTTGTGAGGAGCTGGAGCTCTTCCTGGGAAGGGGAAGTCACCTCGTGCAGTGCCACCAGTGGGGACTGGCACACATGGGCAGCCCCTGCCTGCTGGGCTTTGGGGATGAGCACCCTCCCCTGAGCACATCTGCAGCCTTGGTTCCAGCTGAGGTGGGTGCCCCTCTGCTCCAGATGCTGCCTCGAGTGGCCCAGCGTAGTTTTATCTCTCTGCATCTCTGATTTCCTGTCAGCAGGCCCTAGGTCTGGCAATAACACGACATTTTCCAGGCATAATTTCCTGTCCCCAGTAGAAACTGGCCCTGAAACCAGCCCAGAAAGTCTGAGGTGTAATTTATAGGTTGCAATAAGGCTAAAGAGATTTGGAGGGAATTGGATCGGATGCTCTGCAGCGGGGTGGAGATTTCAGATGACATAGGAATAAAGTTATCTGCTTGTGTCAGTCTGTGTTCTAGGGGAAGAACAACATGCTGTTAGCAGTGGGAACACTTTTCCCCTTGAGGTTCTCATTCCTCAGTTTGATGTGCTTTGAGATAGGGAGCAAAAGTCAGGATATGCATTGCAAACTGCTCTCGTGCAGGGAGAAAACACGGGACAACATGTGAGTCCCAGCACAGGGGGGAGCAGGAAACAGCATCAGGTGTCCAAATACATCAAAACAGTGAACTCTGTGGCTTTCTGGAAGAGCATCAGGTTATATAACTGCAAAATTAGATCCTGGGACCCAGCTAGAGAAAAGCTCACATATGTCAGAGCAGCTCTTTGGTAGTATAACTGGTTAAAATGTGAAAGTATAAAATGGCTTGGTGAGATTTTAGTAGTGGGATTTTTTGGTGAGATTTTTAGTAGTGCTTTATTCTGGAAATATTTGTGCCACTTTAAATTTGTGTGAAGTACAGTGAGAGTGTTTAAATGCCTGCAGTCAGAAATTTGTTTACTAGAAAGTAGGGCTGGTCTCCATATTATCCAAACTGAAGAGATAAGTACTTAAACCTTTTGTCTTTGTGGTTGTGGGTGTATTTCCCTGCTGATCACGTGCAATATGTGGTCAGTGGGATGATTCCTCCCAAGCTGAAACACAAGCTGATAGGACACCCCTGTGTTTTACAGCTGGGCCTTTGCTCAGGCTTGGTAGCTTTGTACAGTTCTAAACATAAGGAACTAAAACTAATTGTTTTCCCTGGTAGTTGTTCCTCCACAGCTTTTGCCAGGAGGATGCTGCTGTAATGATTAGGACTCTGGCTAAACATGCTACATTTCCTCTTTGTTTTAAGCCTACTGCCATGAAATTTCTAGGATCTTGGGTGGAGGCTGGAAGGGCTTTGAAGAGAGAAAGTAATATTGAAGGTCTTGTAGTCTTGGTTTGGTTGATTTGTTTCTGTTTTGTTTTGTATTTTGTATTTTTGTATTTTGTTTTGTAATGTTTAGTCTGTTGTTCCTTGCTGATGCTAATGCACTTGATGGAGAAGTTCAAGAGATGGGAATGCACATGAATCACCTCAAGTCTCTTGAGAGCAGCAGTAGTCTGGAGAAGCTGGCTCAGAGCTTTATAGTCTCTGTCTCATCTGCCACACAGCACGATCTGTGTTGGACCAGATGTCACTCAGAGGGTCTGTGTGACTTGACACAGATGTTATGGAAGCGTCTGGAACAGGGCATCAAAAGTAGAGGGGTTAAAGCATGATTTAGGATGAGAGAACTGTGTCATGGTAGTATTACATTCCAAAGCAGTGAAGAGGCAGAGCTGGTGTTTTAAATTAACATGTGTGCTCTGGAATCATTTATTTCATCCACATTAGCATGCATTCCACTTGTGCTTTGATAAATAGCTCTCTCATCCAGCAGAAATGGCAGGTTTGTTTAATGAAGCATGAAATAAATCAGCAGGGGAAATCAAGGGGAAGACACATCACTGACAGCTCCCTTCCCTAATGTCCCCACTTCTCCTTCTTTGAAAAGGAGAGGGACCTTTAGCAAGAATATTTTGTCAGTGTGTCCATTAGGAGGCTGCATTTTCATTGAGGGAAGGGCATCTGATTTCTTCTGCTTTTCAGGCAGGGCTTAGTATGTAAGCATCACTTGGGTGGTGGGTGATCTGTTGGTTGATTGACTTGTCTAACACTGAAGAGAGCCAGATCAGGACTTGAGAAGCTCCTTTTCAAAGCATGAAAGACTTTTCTTTGGCGTATCCAAGGCAGACTGTACTGAGGCATCCATGGGAAAAACTTGTCCTGGCTGATGCTTGGTGGGCAGTGACGAGGAAAGCAAATGTCTTGGTCTTCACTCTGTTTGCTTTGAATGACAGTGCTCCTTAGCCACCTGAAGAGAAACTCCTCATGTGTTTTGGGGTGTGAAACAAGCTGGCCATCTACCCATGGTGGAAGTGTTTTAACTGTGTCACCTGACAAATGCACTCAGCAGAGCCGTGCTAGGTGGGGATTCATCAGGATTGGGTGAACAGGGCAACTGTTCCAGGGGAAAAAAGGAGGGGAAGCTGCTTCCAAAGAGGTGAGCAGCCCGTTTCAGCCTGCTGTCATTTCTGCTCTGTGCAGGTTTCGAGGGAACCGTCTGTGGACACAACGTGGACGACTGCCCGAACCACAAGTGCCTGAACGGGGGCGTTTGTGTGGATGGGGTGAACACCTACAACTGCCGCTGCCCTCCCCAGTGGACAGGTATGTCCTGGGGGCCACCAGCACTGGGCTGCTGGCCCTGGCCCTGCTCATGGCTGCAGCCATGGGGAGATGCTGGGGCAACCCTTAAAAGAAAAGCTGTCGGCATCAAAACCACCTCAACAAAGGATGATTTCCCCATGAGTTGCACTTCTCGTGTGGATATGCTTTGTAAATGGATAAATGTTTTCCAAAAGCACAAAATGTGGCTTTGCTGTCACAGCTGTGGGCATTTGCTAAATGTAGAGCTGTTTCTAAGATGGGATGATGATGATGTTGATTATAGTAATGCTGCTGAGAAACAGTAAATCTGAAAGGTAGGGGAAAAAGGAGGGAAGAGAAGTACATGTATGGGAAGCCTATGGTTTTGCTGCTGTTATTTTCCTGCTTGACTTATTTTTATCTAGAGTTCTCTGACTAGCAAAGCTACTTTTGCTTCATAAATGAGTCTGTTTTTACTTTGAGGCTGAAGGGGGAAAAAAAAAGCGTGAATTTCAAGAAAGTGTTATGCACAATATAAGGAAGCAACTTACAGGAAACTCAGTGTCATATTTAGTTGCAAAATGTCTCCATACCTCAAAAATAAACAAACACCTCCGGTTATGGGGTGAGTTTTTTTGAGTCATACTAGTCTTTCTTAGCTGGCACACTTTTTCAGCTGAGTATCGTTTTGCCCTTATTTGAAAATCACAGGAAAAAAAATACTTAAACCCAGTTTTTAAAATGCTTTTTTCCTCACAGAATATTGATTTTGGTTGTAAAGTGCATTACTGCAAAGGAGGCTGCCAGTTAAGAACCCTCATTAACTTAAAACAATCATATATTCGTAAATGAAGTTAAAATCACATAAGAGTGAAGTGCACCACAGCTTGCATAGCTCTTTGTAACTATGTGTAAAAAGGAGAAAATGAGTCCTCTCCTCAATGAGCAAGTGTCCTTGCTTCTGTGCTGCTTCTCCATGTCCTGAAAGCCTGCAGAAAGTGAAACCTGTGAAGGAAAACATGAGAGCTTGGGTGTGGAGACAGCAAACCCTTAGTGACCCCTATAGTCTCGCTCCATTCCACAGAAATTATAACCCTTGTTATGATTTTATGACAGAATATAATTTAAATGGCACAAACCAGATTTCTGGCGTCTGTCAGTAGCAAATTAATGTGTCTTACTCCTTACATCCCTTATAATGATCATGCAATCTCCAAGGGATTACTGTGGCATCATAAATTTAGCTTGGCTTACAGGATTTAGGTGGATGTCTGCTGTCAGCTAGGGATGCCTTTTGCAACTCACCTGGAAGAGACCTTGGTGTCTTGGTCTCTGTCACAGGGCTGTGATTTGTTTGGTTTTGTGGTAGGTTGTCTCCCCAATCAACTCTTTGCGGTGCAGTTGTGGTGGTTCCCTCTCTGAACCTCTTATGGGCTCTGAGTAGCTTTGGGAAAAGTTGTGAGGCTGTTGTGGCCTTTCTTGTGCCATCTTCCTCCTGTGTGGATGGTGCTTCCAGAAAACCTTGTGTGTGTGAAGGATGCTTCCTTCCAGGGAAACCCTGGAAAGAGAGAGGAGCAGCTCCCCGAGCATTTTAGACTCTGTGGCTCTCTAGCACAATTTAATGGAAGGGGCTTTCTGAGAATTTCTGAGGTTATCAGGGCATTCAGCAGTGGTTTTGGGTGATGGCTTCTCAAGGCTGTTATCTTTCTAGGCTTAGGCCAGTGTGGAAATAAAAATGATCTCACAGTTTAGGAAACAGCAGCTTGGCTGCTTGGTTTGAACAATGAAGGTTAGAACCTTTATGGAACTCAGCTGTCCTGTCTGAAATGCAGAGTGCAAGTTTCTGTGACTCTTCTCTGTCCTCTCAGTAGCATTTTTGTGAAAGAAGTTTGGTTTTTTTTTTTTAATGGACTTCAACACCTTTCCTGCATCTTCAGTTAGAGGCCAGGGAGGTGAGGAAAGCAATACACATCCAGCTTGGAGACATGAGAGGTGACACTGAGGCAGGGCACAAAACAGGGAGGATGGATAGAGGACTTCTGCAATAGCTTGGAGAGAAAGATGATTTTTTTTTTTTTCAAGATTAAACTGCAGTTGGTGCTAACAGGAGTAAACAATTAAACATCAGTTATTCATCAAAAAGGAAATGCATAAGTGCAGGTCCATCCTTTACACAAAGGAAATTTTTGGCATTTTAAGTCATCTCTAAGGTAAGAGAAGAGGGGAGAGCTGAGCAGGGCACTTTTTTGGAGTCTGTCCTGATAAATGTTACAGCTCAACAGGGCTAAACTGTGAGAGTGAACACTTCAGAAAAAAAAAAAAGTTTCCAATGAGATCATGAGGTAAGAGGATATTATGCACTGCTTAAAAAAAAGCCCAAATACCAATATCTGTAAGGAAACTGCCAAAAATGAAAGGATGTTAAATTTTCTAAAAATACCCAACCGTGTAGATGTGCTGTCTTCATAACAGTCTCTGCTTTCAAACACTTGTCAACTGTTCTTGAGGAAGATTTAGTTTGTCTGCAGTTTTAGTCTTTACTTAATCTTTGTGCTGTGGGTGATGCTCTCTCATGTTTAATATGGTTTGTGCTCCATGGCACAGAGAGAGCAGTCCCTTTCCTTGCTAGAAAAATCAAGCAGCTGTATTGCATCTGATCAAGACAAGTTTTGTGTAAAGCAATATTGAAGCAACCTTTACTGAAACAGAATCTGTCCCAGTTCCTTTTGGTAACCATCTGCCTCTAGTAATTCCCTGACAGGTGGTAGGCTGGGCTACATAACTATGAATTTTATTTTTTTTTTTAAAATACTCTTATTTTTTTGCTTGCTCCTACTTTTTGTGATGCTGTTTGCCTTCAGTCTTATTTCCTGCTCCTCAAACAGAGCTCACTGCTCCTTTTCTGTTGAAGTGCCTGCCTGCCTTCTCGTTCTCATTTTGCTGTTTTTTCCGGAAAGATAAAATCTTGCCTTTCAAAAACAATGATGTGAAATTCCTGCTGTCACCAGCGTTTTTGTCACCTTCAAAGTTCTCGTATTTCATATGGTTACAGTGATTATCAATCTCATAAATTTGCAACTGGCAAGGCAGTCTCGGGTGTGTTTGGGTGAAACTGCCCCAGATCTTTCCTGTTGCTGAATGTTAATGATGGTTGGTTTGTTTAAAGATGACTTTATCTTGTCCCAGGATACAGCCTTTGTTAGAACCAGTGTTTGTTGGGTCCTTTCAAAGCACAGTGCTGCAGATGTGTAATGAACCTTTCCTTGGAAACAGTTCTGGGTGCTTTTGTGAAAGTGTGAAGTCTGTTCCTCTGTGCGTGACGGGCCAGAGAATTTGGTGTAAATGTGATTTGAGTCAAAGTTAGCCAAAAATCCTGGCTAATGTCAGGATAAAGTGCCATGTGAAGACAGGTTTATGCTGCTGTTCTTCAGCCTACTGGGGTCTGAGGAGGAAAGTCATTGCCTGTTCTCCCTGCTCACAGACTCTCTTCCCTTTCCCTTGAGCTGCCTCTGGCATTTCTTGGAGTGTGCCACTTTAACTCACTAATCTAGTAAAAAAAAATCCTGTCCAGCTGCCTTTTTTTCCCCTTTTCTTTTATTTTTTTCTTTTTTATTTTTTTTTCCTGGGATCAGGAATTAAAATTCACAGAGCAGTCTCACAGTGAGTGGGTGCTGAGGGAAGTGCTGGCACTCCAGGGCTGAAAGTCATGTGGAAGATTGGTGTGTCCATCCACACACATGGGGAAACCACCTGAAAATTTAAAGTCATTCTAGCTACAGTTCATCTAAAGAAACAAAATTTGGTTTAAAATGCACCTGTTGATCTAACCTTGTGCAGCTTTGGGTTAAGAAAGATGTCTTGAGAATTTGGGTGTCTAAGTGATTACCAGTATTAAATGCTGTAAATTCTTATGTTTTTCTGGTATGTATAAGAAAGATTGCTGCTCCCCTGGAAAGTCTGCAGTGTTTCAGAGACCATGAATCTGCCTTTGGCCCAAATCACATTTCAGGAGCAGTGCACAGCAGAAATAAAGATTTGTGCCCTCCATGGAGTTAGGTCTTTTGCACAGTTTGCTGTGTCAGAAGCTGTGGGATGAGTGCCTGGGTTTGGGGGACACTGTGCCCACTCTCAGGTGGGTTTTGGAAGACCAACAGTGTAGAACTTCAGCTGCAGGCTTGGTCTCCTCACTCCCTTTCATTATTTCTACCCCTGTGGCTGGGAAGGCAGGACTCCCATGGCAGTTTTAATTATCTAGGCTTTGTTTTCCCCTGAAAAGAGGGCTCCAGTGAGCTGTATATTTTAAAATCTAGGTGACCTTTGTCTCTAAGTGTGCTAACAGCTGACTCCACCAAAGAGCTCCAGCACTGGGAGCTAGCTTAAGCAGCAAATGTTTGTCTTGAGCAGAAAAGGTCTTCAGGCAGCAGGCCTGTGCTTTTTAATTAAAATAGCTGTTAGCCTGGTCATATGCTCTCAAACACTAGCACAAGGGTTACTTTTTCTGCAGAGCTTTAGGCAGGAATTTTCAAAGTGGGGTGTTAAGGGCTTGATTCCTATTTAATTAGAGTAATATTTGCTCCATACCTTGGTTTTCTTTGAAAATCCCAGTCTTAAACTCTGGGCAGATGTGACTTTTCTTTGCTGAGGAGGGGGATAAACATCTAAAGGTGTATATGTAACATTTTAATGTAAGATCATATGTTCCGGTATTTTGTTTCTTAAAACTTCCTTTGCCAAATACCAGTTTCTTCAGCTTCTGTGTCACCAGAGTATACAGTGACAAGTCATGTTAGTTTAGTGTTCAAAAAAACACTGCCTTCTTGGAGTACTTAGAGGGTCAAAATGTAGAGGAACTAACTCTGACAATAGGTGACATGGATGATAAATATTGAACACCAGTCTCCTAAATCATTAAATACACATCCTTGCTGTTTTGTGGGGAGTGCTGCTGATGATGTGACAGAGAGCCCTGTCAGGGCTGTTCTCTTTTCCCTCCTGGTGATCCCAGATGACGTCCCAAGACCTTTGTGTTAGCTCAGGGAGGCTGGGTCACGCTCCCATGAGAAGTGCAGTCATCTTCCTTAAGCAGTGCAGCAGTGATCAGCTTCCTGGTGCCTCTCCAGGCTTTATTAAAAAGCAGAGTGGCCTCTTTGGTGCTGGCTGGGATCTGTCTGTGCCAAGCTTGACGAGTTGGCTGGTGTCACTGCAGTAGTATCTCCAAGAGACAGCTCTGAAAGAGGCCAAGAGGGATCATGATTCGTCTTCTTCCGTCATGTTTGAGCTGGCAGGCACAAAGGGAGCAGGAGCACGTGGCAGCCTCCAGAGCTGGCAGCTCCACCTTGGAGTGTACAAATGATTTGAAGTGCTGGACACAAACAGACTTTATCCTGTATGTTGTTTGTTTCTCTTGTGGCCCTTGATCTGGGTGCCGTGCAGAGGGGATGGATTCCAGAGGCGTTAAACGTTCCACCCTTAGTCCTTTATCCGGTATGGATTCTGCAACACCTACCACAGCCTCCTGTTTGCTTGGTGCTGCTTTTCATTTCCCAATTGCAAGCCTTGGGTGGGAGGGAGGCAGTAATAAAACACCTGAGGTGTTAACAGCTGAGCTGATCTGATGACAGAATGACAGCCTCCAACTCCGAGCACGCAGCCGCCTCCTCCCTTACGCCTTTGGTGACTTTCCAAAATCCTCTTAGCAGTCAAGTGTGCCAAATGATCTCTTGTGGAGATGTCCTTGGGTTTTCAGTGCATCTTTTATGTGCTTGGCACTAAAGCAGAGTAGGCCAGACCCCTCTGGTGGGGCTGGGTTGGTGGATGTCTGCTGTGAGACCAGACTAATAGGTAGCAGTTGTTCCATCTCCAGCTGACTTGTTTCTGGCAATTTCTGTCCCTTCCCTTGTACTTGAAATGAGGTGATTTGTCTTTGGGTAATTACTGAAGATGGGCTGCTGAGATAGCTTAAGAATAAGAAGCTTTCATTGTAAGTTTTGGCTCCAGCTGTTAAATTTTTTTTGCCTCGCAGAACTTTTCACTTGTTTGGTATTTCCCTGATTCACAGGGTTTTCCAGAGGAGGTAAAGAGAAGGACAGATCTTGTAAAGAGAGTAGCTTTGTACTGTGTATTTCTCTGTCCTGCTGCTGTCCCCAGTCATTTCACCTGCCACCACCATATTAAACCAGTCTGTCATTAGTGCATCAGTTTTAATGAGTTTTTAATGAATTGTGTTCTGATCATTTGTGTTACTGCCTCTGAGGAGCTCAGTCAGGACTCTCTACCCAGTAGTCTGTGGGCAGTGATTTAGGGCAGTATTTAATGGATCAGGCCGTGCATAAGTCTCTTAAAGCCCAGTTTTGTATTTGGGGCTTGTAAAATCCCTTGTAAAAGCCCATTAGTTCCACTGCATGCTTCCCAGTGTGGTTATGAAATTAAACTCTTTTCTCTACCATATTAGCCTAAAATAAACACAGATGCTTGCTCTGCTCATTACAATTGTAGGTTCATCTTCAAGTGTTCAAATTCTATATTAAGCTATTAAATTTTATTATTTCTTTGATGGTATTTGACATCTATTGAGGTCGAATAAAAGGAAAACCAAAACCCTAGCAGCTGAGGTTTGGGAATGGCTGCTACTGGGAGAAAGATGCTGTGAGATCCTGGGGAAGGAGCACATTTTTGAGAGCTGTGATGCTTATTCTTTAGAAAACTCCTGCAAGGGGGAAAATAGTTGGCTTCAGTCCTTTTTTTCTGGGGGAACTACTGTGAAACTTAAGCAGGGAAGACCTTTACTAAACACAAATGCAACTCTGGCAGGGGCAAACAGTGTAATCCATGGAATTCTGTGTGCCCCTGAAGCCATCCTTGGAGCTGAAAGTACCAGTCTTACCTGTTGGATTGCCTGCAGGGAGCTGTGGAGATGGCTTTGTGGAAGGGTCTAGAATTTGGATGTGATCTGGGCATCACACTCGAGATCCCTTTCGATATTGCCTGTTTATTGCTCAGGACATTTTGGTCTGGGTAAAGGTGTTGCCTCTTTCAGAGAAGTTTGCAGTTCTCTGCTTTGAGGTACCTAGTGTCAATAAAGCAAATTATGTAAACAGTCAAATATTTTCTTTAGTAGACTTTGCCATGTGCTGTATCTTCCCTGCAATAACTGATGTGTTGTACTCTTTATTAGCTCTCTTTTCCCTTTGTGGGTAGCAATTCCTTCATAAGTCTCCTAGGAAGTTCTTCTCTGTCAAACCATGAACTCTGTCTCTTTTTTATTCAGAGGTGGTGGCTTCAGTACTGCAAAATGTATTCCTGGCTGAGGCTGTGCCATGGCCATTGCACAACGAGTGTTTGCATTAGTTATTGTTCCTTGCAGTCAAACGTCTGCTCAGCAGTGTTTGTTTTGTTGATTAAAGCTGTGATTGAGCAGAGGTCCCCACTGAGCTCTTCCATGTTTCCTCAAGGAGTGCCTAACCCAAACCTTCTGCAGCAACTCTGTTTGCCTGTGTATTTTGCTTGGCATTTGTGCCTCGAGCCTTGCCTGCTGTTGCACTGCCCAGCAGCCTCACTTGGTTGAATCTGCCTGAAATCCCTGGCTTCCTCTTGGAAAACAGAAATGGGACTTTGTAAAAGTCACCACTGCCTACTGTTTCATCACCTTCTAGGTCATTAATTAGACACTTCATTGCCTGTGTGTGATAATTGTTGCTGAGTTATTTCAAGGGGTATGGATGGTTCTGTGGATTGAACTGAACACTTTTACAAATACACAATTCAGAAACATGGGAGCTAAGGTATTTTTCATAGATACCATTTTCCTAGAAGGCTCAATGGTTCCATGCCATTTTTGCCTTTCTGTTTGCTGAGGAGGCTCACACAGGAGCCTGAGGAAGCTGAGCTTTGAGCTGATGGATGCATGTTGGGTTTCACTGTCGATGCAGACATTTTTCTTTTGTTGCAAGACAGAACTGGCCAGAGGAGTGTCCTTCCATGCCTGCCAGCTGGCATCCTGAATGTCCACACGTGTGGTTGGAGAGGAGAAGAAACTGCATGGTCCTTTGGAGCGTGGCACTGATTACCTTCTGCCACGATTAGATTTGGTCATTTATACAAACACTGCTCCTTATCTCTTAGCCCCTTCTTGAGTCTTGATAAGATGCTGTTCACCTTCTCACCTAATAGTCCTTTAAAATTTGAATTTGAGATGCAAACAGTTCTAGTGAGCCATGCTTTTTTGAGCTACACTGGTTGTATTCAAAACCCATACAGCAATCTCTGGAATCCTTTGTGAATTAAGCTACTCTTTCAAAGGCTTTTTGCCTAGGTCTGGTTTATAGTTCCCAGGTAGCCCTTTCAGGAGAGCTGTGACCACTTCCCTGTGTGCTGTGTCTGAGATAAGTGACAAACTTCTTGAGCTACGGAGTGGATGATGGCATAAAAGCCTCTTGAAACCTGATGATCCCCTTCCAGTGAGTCTCTTAAGGACCAGTTTGTGATCCTCACCAAGCTGCCCTTCCAGTATCACTAAACTTGTAAGATATTCTGACTTCCAGTTCAGTCTGAGCCCAGTACTGGGCTGGTTGTGATTTTGAGAGAAATGGGATATTGCTATCTCCTCCCAGCTCAGTTTTCAAAGAACTGATTTTTTTTTTTTTTTTCCAAGGCACAGGAAAGTATTTGCACTCTTTGCCCTACAAAATGTTTTTAGTGATTAAACTGTATTAGGTCTGCTGTCAGGAGCTTTAGCCTCTGATACTCCAGCTGTGCATCAGCAGACTTTCCTGCTGTTAAGAGGCCAAGAAAATGTTCTCCTTTATGGAAAGTCTGTTCTGCCAGAGATGAACTGACTCTGATTGAACTGTCTGAAGGTCCTGCATTCAGCTGCAGCATCAATGAATTGAGGTTTGGTAGGATCAGCTTTTTGAAGATGTCTGGAGCTGCTTTCCAGGGTGAATGCTTCACTGACTGGTTTGATCAAGCTAATGCTCCTCACTTTCAGTGTGGGATTGTTCTAATTTTGCATGCTGCTTTACCTGTATAAATCAGGCTTTATTTTCTTTCTAACATAAAGAAGGAGAAGGGCTGGCAGTTCCTCATCAATGAGATATGGTACAGCTAATTGAGGGAGGCCTTGAATCCTGTACCTGCCAAAAGAGAAGCTCCTGGAGTTCTTGCAGTTCCTGGAGCTCTGAAAATGGGAGCAATCAAAGCAGCAAACATGCCTGACTTACTCCATATGGCTTTTCTGAGGGGAAATATGCAGGAAGTGACTTAGTTTCATAGTGGGCAAAAAGTGCTAAGAGTTGAAGGCTGTTCCCTTTTTCTACTTCTAGTTTTCAATTTTGAAACACCACATGGACTAGCTGTTTACTTTGTACAAGGTCACTTAGAACCTGAGTCGGCATTTTACTGATTTCCCAGGCTCTGCAAATATCAAGGTCAGCCTAGGTTTTCATTACCTTCTTGGAGTAAATTGTGTTTCCTTTCTTGTTTATTTATGTGTGTGTTTCTACATTTCCATCAAAATATTGTGCTGTTAGTGCATTCACACTTCACTAGTTCAGCCTATGTTTACTATGAGTCTTTTAGAAATGTAATTGAAACTAGCAGGAGCACAAGAAAAAAGAAATACCTACACAAACTTACAGCTAGCTGAGTTAGCATTCAGTAGTTGTAGCATTCAGAAGTTACTTGGGTTGTGGACATGTGTATTACACTGTGCAGTTTGTACAATCCATAATGGACTTTGCACTTGGAAGCTGAATTTCTGTTCTGCAAATGAAAGACTTGATTCTTCCTAAAACTCTTAACAAGCAGAAAACAAACTTGCCAACTACATGGCTACAAATAAATATATTAATTTTGTTACAGTTAAGTCAAAGCAGGATCCCATAAGTAAGTTATTTCAGAGAACTCATCTCATTTGATTTTAAATCTAACTAGCCTGGCAGAGAGAAGTCTCCAATTAAGAACAAGGTCTTTTCATTAAAATACTCAGTTGTAAAATGCAATAGTTAATTGTTCATTTATGCCTCTTAATATATTGAATTGAATTTCCTTTGTTTTTAAAACAAACTGCATTATGCTGGACCTTTGATTCATATTCATAATTAAACACAAAGACAGTTGTTTTGCAAAAGGGGCATTAGAAATTGGAGAAGCCAAGTGAGGACCAGATTCAAGGAGCTCAAATATGGTATGTCTTTAAACTGCAGTTCAACTCCTTGAAGAAGTTTAAACTCTATATTTTTCTTCTCTTGTGGAGGCATTGATAGACCTCTTAAAAGTTTGTTTTAGTTTAGGGCTGCAGAAAAATGGAGTAGCTGAGGACATAGGGTTATTGCAAGGACATCAATGATGTCACTTGGTACTGTCCTTTCTAGAAGTGGAGGGTGAGTGCTAGTAAAAAAAATCCTAAAAAAAGTCCTAAGTGTTGGTATTACTTGTGACACTTGAAATGGGAAATCAGAACCAAGCCCTGATAGTTTATATGGATGATTAGTTAGCCCATCTTTGCTTTAAAAAAATCAAAAGCAACAACAAAAAAAGCCTCCACAGCAAAAAAGATGCAAATTAAAATCATGTACTCCCACACTCAGTCACCCTTGCTGAAAGCCCATACAATGTTTTATTTCATATATTGAGTTATGTTTTATGTTTGTTAATATATTGAGCTCTGTTCAGCCAGTCAAAAGGCAGATGATTTTTTTGTGGTGTGGCTGAAAACGCTCTGGTGGCAGCAGCTCAGGCTGGCTGAGCCAAAAGGTTGTAAGAGCTCCTCAGAGAGGGCCCCCTCCAAGAACAGAAGGAAAATCACTTTTACAATAAGCAAATAAGGTCTTGATTATTTTTTCTTGGAGGAAGGTGATTGTGTTGAGCTGTGAGATACGCGTGACTGCCCAGAACCAGCCCCAGCTCCCTGACTCCTTTCACTGATAAGCCAGCACTGAAAGCTCCTGAACAAAGCATTTCTGGAGTGATAAATGCATGGTTTGTTTGTTCATAATGCACAGAGGTGTTTTACAGGTAACAATAGCAAAGAGAAATCAGTTCTCCCCCAGTGTTTCACTAAGCAAACCAAGAATTGAAGATTAATTCTGGAAACTCTGCTGTAATTATCATTACTGTCAAAATTTTGTTGTGGTTTTTCAGGTGATAAAATTATTGTTTTGTAGCAGTCCTACCAAAGAACAGAAAATATGCACAGAACACAGTTGTGCAACTTTTTTTTTTAAAGTGATAATTTAATTTTTTGCCCCTAAGTGGAAAAAAAAAATTCCAAGTCTCACAGAATCAAAGGCTAGAATTTATCTAAGTTGGAAACATAAGGAATCATGAGTATAGTAGATGGAGATGGTTAAGTTGGGGCATTTTTAGATTCCTGCTCATGATAAATGTTTCAGTTTGGTGTACTGGAGGAGGGTGTGTCTGTGCTCTCACATCATTATTTCTGTGCCATTAATAAACAATGTGACTTATCAACATCTAATAAGTATTTTTAATTTGGCAAGCCTGAATAAACTGGAGCCCAGGTGCGTTGGCAGACAAGACCTGTGGCCTGCTTTTGGATTTCTTACTCTTGGAATACATGGGGAATTCCATGCAAATGTAAATGTGATTTACAGCAGCTTAGAGTAGCTGTAGAAATCTTGTGGTAGAAGCATATTTACTGAAGAGCCTTGGCCCAAATAACAGAAAGCTGCTGGAAGCCAGTGAGAGAGGAGATGGTGTCAGCTGGGGAAGAGGGGAAGGTCACATCAAACAAATCTTACTTTCTGATAAAAGATCATCTTCTCATGCTGTGTGCATATCAAAGTTCTAGGAAGGGTGGCAAAAGCAATCTACCAAGAAGTGTGAAAGAAAAAAAGAAAAAGGCAATCTTACAGTGCTTAGAGAGTTTTTAATGTAACTGAAAGGAGAGAAATAGTTTATCAAGGAGAAGATTGTGGACTGTGACCAGTAATCTGTGGTTGCACATGTATACCCATATGCCAGCCTGGGAAGAAATGAGCTGGTGCTTGTGAGGTTTTATCTGTTCAGGAAACTCAAAATTACTTGGAACTCCAGCTAAACAATTTTGGCTTAAATGTAAACTGTGCATCTTTAATGGGGAAGATGAATAACTATTGAAGCAAAATATTATTGCAAGTGGTAGGTTCTCCAGATTTTGATGTCAAAGCAAGATGGATTTCAGCAAAAAAACACTTCACTAAGTGTGAATTACAGAGCTTTCTGTAGATGTGACTGTAAAGTTCAGCATCCTCTGAAAATTATTTCATACTTACTGGTCCTTCTCCTTAAATCTCCCAGAGAGTGTACATTTGTTTTCTTCTGTCTAATATCTCCAGTTATAAGATCACTTTTAGATATTTTATTTCGTTACTGGGGGGAAAAAAAAAACCTCTCATCAGCAAGAAACCTCCAAGTATTTGTGGCTGTCTGTACAATATCTGGGGCAAGAAAATACGTATTTCAGGTGGAAGAGTTTTAAGAATTCTATTCTTCCTAAATGAGTAATCATCATTGAATAATTATGTAGGAAATAATTAAGTTCTGCTGTGCTGCTGGCCTGTTGATACTTCTTTGGCCAAGATTTTCTTGTCATGCCATCTCTTCTCTTAGTCCCTCTGGCTGCCCTGCAGGCAGCCCTTCATTCTTTTTGCTTCTCATCTCCTCGTAGGTGGGTCTCCACCATGCTGCAGGCAGGCTCTCACACTGTGCCTTTTTAAAGTGATTCTTTTTGAGGTCATTCCTTTCAAGGTCATGTGGAGCCCAGTTCCTGCTTTGGGGTCATTTAGGGATGCTGGTTGTCTTTGCCTGATGTGGAAGTTCTGGCGCTGGAATTAAGGATCAGCAGTCAGCGTTTGGTCGTGTCGTCCGTGCGGGAACCTCGATTGTGAGCACCTCAAGTGCCACTAAAGCTGCTTGTTTGTGTGCACCAGGCCAGTTCTGCACCGAGGATGTGGATGAGTGCCAGCTCCAGCCCAATGCCTGCCAGAACGGGGGCACCTGCACCAACCACAACGGGGGCTACGCCTGCGTCTGCGTCAACGGCTGGAGCGGCGACGACTGCAGCAAGAACATCGACGACTGCTTCACCGCCTCCTGCGCCAACGGCTCCACCTGCATCGACAGGGTGGCTTCTTTCTCCTGCATTTGTCCAGAGGGAAAGGCAGGTGAGGGCACTCAGCTTGCAGCTTCCACGGGAGGCTCTTCCTGGGGTTTGTTGTTGGAAGCCTTGTGGTTGTTTTACGCGCTTCGCCACGGAAAGGAAAAGCGCTGTCCGTGAGCGAGCAGTTCAACCCCTGTAGCCTGGAGTTAAAACCCAGAAACTGGGAGTTCTGAATTCCTGTGCTTTCTGGCACTGACCCCCAGGAGAACACTGCTTTTCACTTGAGGCCTTGGAGAAGGCTTCCAGATTTGAGTGATGGAGTTAAAAATCACAAGTGTGTAGTTAGAATAGAAGTGTGTAATTGCACATAGTGGAGAGTTTTAATTATGAAGTTTTAAAAATATAATAATAAGTATGAGACAAGAAAAAAATTCTTAAGCATTGTCCCATCTTCCTTTTTCCCTTCCTTCCTTTTTCCCTTCCTTCCTTTTTCCCTTCCTTCCTTTCTCCTTTCTTCCCCCCTTCTTCCCCCCTTCTTCCCCCCTTCTTCCCCCCTTCTTCCCCTCTTCTTCCCCCTTCCTTTTTTTTTCCCTTTTTCCCTCCTTTTTTCTTCCTCCTCCTTCCTCCTCCTTCCTCGTAGTAGTTAAGTAGTGCTACACTACAAGTCACGAGTGTTTAGTTATTAAGTCAAAAATATAAATAAGTATTAACTCTTTATTAAACTATTTAACTAAAAAAACCTTGTTATTAGCTAAGTTTGCCTCCATTTTACTCTCTTTTAGCTAGTAGCTAACAAAAACTCTCTAAATAAAATTTAATAAACAAGTCCAAGCAAAAAAATCCATCTCTCTTACAGCTGTAATCCTAACTAAATAAAAAATAAAAAAACAAGCCAAAACAAAAACACCAAACAAACAAGCCACTTATTAAGTAATACAACTTACCCCATACAAAATACCTACAGCCAGGGACAAAGAAGTATTTGTACCTTACAGTTTAGGTTGCAAGGAAAGATATTTTTCTAGCCCTTAGCAGAATCTGTATTTGCTGGAGAAGTTGCATATGAGTGTGACTTGCTCTTATAATAATTGTATGAATCCAGAAGGGAAATTTAGGAGTTTTTGTGCAATTGTGTTAGGATTTGGGCATCCTCACTGGTATAGTGGAAAATTTTCTGGTTTAGGTTAAGTGAAAGTGGATCTCCTAGGTACATGGAAATTAAAGTTATCTGCATTTCTGAATTAGAATGAGCTTCATGTGCACTTTTCAGCTGTCAGAAAAATTATCCTGCTGGTTTGAGAGAAGAATTAGTTAACTGCTGGAAGGATGGGATTTTGATAATGGTCATCTAATTTCCTGCTTCAGAAGTGCTGGAGACACCTCTAAAGTAACAGAAGTTGTATTTAAATGTAATTTTCTATGAGTGTGTGATGAATTCCCTATGGTAGTTCATAGGCTCAAGCCTGTAAGACATTGCTCAAGTTTCTAGCTGTGGGAGTCTCTACTTGAAATATCAGGACACGAAATTTGTGTAAAATGCAGTCTGACTGCTGCATCTCTCTGTTTTAATGAACTTTTGGCTGCTTCTTTAGGTCTTCTGTGCCACTTGGATGATGCCTGTGTTAGCAACCCATGCCAGAAAGGTGCTCTGTGTGACACCAACCCCGTGAATGGGAACTACATCTGCACCTGTCCCCAAGGCCATAAGGGAGCAGACTGCACTGAGGATGTGGATGAGTGTGCAATGGGTGAGTTTCTGTTTGCTCTCTCTGCAAGAACACACATTTTGTCACAGCTTCTCCACACCCCTGGGGCTCCTTTCGTGCTCTCCCCCTTCCATTTCAGTGTCTTTAGATGCTTTTTAAACCTCATGTTGTCCATGCCTGAGCTGGAATATGAAAAGCAGCAAGATGCTTAACCATTCTTCCTTGTGCAGGAGGGCTTTAGCACCGTGTGGGGAGTGCATGCAAACAGCTGTGATAATTAAGCTGTCCCTTACAACTGCAGGGTACAATGAAAGCAGCACAGTTCATGTGGGAGCTGCTGCAGCCACAGCCTCTGGAGAAATACATCAAGGCTGTTTGACAGGCAGAATATGGCTGGATCTTTTGAGTGCCTTCCAAGACTGGTGACCACGTGGGCTTTTAAAGCTGTAGTTCTCTGATAGCATGCTGTTGTGTTGTTGGGGGGATTAGCTGGGCTCTTACAGACTCACTTCACAGTTTTGTGAGTGCTCGTTCATGCTTCTAGAGCGTGATGCGTGAAGGTAATGCCTAACCAGCACTCATGGAAGGGCTGGAAAGAAGCACTTCTTTGAATTTCCTTCCTCAGTCTGCCTTGGACAAGAGTGCTGTTCCTTTTTGAAAACACAAAAGGGACAAGTTTGGTTGTTTTGTGGCTTTGGCGACATCTTGTCAGCCTCAGGAATGAAATAAATGGAAAATGTGATCTGGAAATAAGGCCTTGAAAGCATCATTAGTTCTCCAGTCCCTGCTAGCTGATACTTTTCTTTTCAGAACTGTCATTAGTAACATGAAGCAGAGTTACTCCTCTGGTCCCTGGTAGTGACAGCAATCCTTCTTTTTGCCCCTGACAGACAAGTAACTGCCACTGTTTTCTCCAGTGGCCTTTCCCCAGAAGGATGAGCAGTCTTTCCCCAAAATTACTTGCCAGAGAGGAATGCCCACTGGAAAAGACCATGACTAACAATGAATGCTGTGGCTTTCCTGCTCTGAGGAGAGCTTTTGACACACACATATACACACATGTCTGTGCTTTTCTTGCAGCAAACAGCAATCCCTGTGAGCATGCTGGGAAATGTGTGAACACAGAGGGCTCCTTCCACTGTGAGTGTTTGAAGGGCTACACAGGACCTCGCTGTGAGATGGACATCAATGAGTGCCACTCCAACCCCTGCCAGAACGATGCCACCTGCCTGGATAAAATTGGGGGATTCACCTGTCTCTGCATGCCAGGTGAGGAGAGTTTCTGGCAGAGATGGGACTTGCAGCAAGGGAAAAGAAACCAGAAAGCATTTGGAACCCTGGGAACTGAGAGTTTTGGGCTTTCTGTGCTGTCAGGCACTGACCTCCAAGGGAACACTCACTGCTTTTAACCTGAGGCCTTGGAGAAGGCTTCCAAAATTGAGAGAGAGAACTAGGATCACTGGTGTGTAGTTTGAATAAAAGTGTGCAATATCACATGGTAAAGGGTTAGGAGTTTGGGGTTATAGAATATAGTAATAAGTAGAAGGCAAGATGGAGGTTTTAGGGCAGAGATTTTCTTTCTTCTTGTCCTTCTTCTTGGATGTGGGTGGTATTTTTATGATTGGATAGGAAATGCTCCACTATGGGTCATGGGTGTTTGGTCATTGGGTCAAAAGCAAAAATAAATTGTTAGCTTTTAATTAGACAATTAAGCCTTAAAAGACCTTGTAGCAAGCGAGATCCATCACCATTTCATTTTTGTCTTGTAGCTAGAAGTGCTGTAGCACTCACTGTGACATAGATAGTAATTAATAAACATCTGAGTCTGAACACAAAATTCCATCTCTCATGCCTTTCCTCCCTGGCAAGAAGGAAAAAAAAAAACCTAAAAGTAATAAAGGCAGAGCTCAGGGAGGGCTGCCAGCTCTGCTGAGGTGGAGCACAAAGCTGCAAAAGGGTGAGGCTAAATGGTGAGAGAGAGCCTGCTGTGGTGGCACCAGCCAGGAGGACCTGGCATTTGTGTGTGGGAGGGAGAAAGCAATTAGAGCTGAGAAAGAAACCAGTCTGTGCATCAGTGAAGGAAGTTAGCTGGGTATGTGTGAATGTATTTGTTATTATACCTGGTAAAGTGCATGTGCAGAGCCTTCTCTTTGTGAAAGCAAAGCAGATGCAGCCCTGAAAAGAGTGACTGTGTTTTCAGGGGTGTGCATGATGATTTTGGATAATGGTGTTTGGGGTTTTTCTTTGCTTGAAATACCCCAAATAATGCAAGCTCCCATTGAACTGAGGAAGTGACTGTAAAAAAGGTGAATTCATTGAAATTGTGCTTGTAAAATTTATGTGGCCAATATGACCAATGACCAGTTTTGCACTCTGATAGAAAGTGGTGAAAAAAGAGAAGGGTGCAAATTTCCAGCTGCACAGGCTTACAAAGTACTAAAAACATCAATATAAATACAAAATTGTGACCCCTGCAGGTGATCAGTTGACACCATGACAACTAGAGTGAGTTTTTATTAATATGGTATTTATTAATATATAATATGTTTTGAAAGATGGAACAGGAAAGGCTAGCTCCAATTATTTTACCCTCCTTAATGTTTTTCTTGTACTCTGCCATTAGCTAAAAGCCCTTGAGCTAAAACTATCTGTTGTGTTTGTTTATATACCTTTTACAAAGTAAACATAACCCCTTCTCAAGTGGAGGAAAACATTAGATGTGAGTTCAGCATAGACTTCTGCTATTGCTGCTTGGGTGAGCATCTTCAGCAACAGTGAAACCTACACAATCAACATCCCTTTTTATAACCCCTGGTGTATATTCTTACCTCATAGTTTCTGTCCAGACTGCAGGCTTGCAATGAAACTCTGCTTAGACTTTCAGCACTGGTGTAAGAGGCAGTTACACTCTCAAGGGCACTTTCTACAGCCTTCAGCCACCTCTTCTTACTTATTTTCATTTTTTAACAGGTTTTAAAGGAGTTCACTGTGAAGAAGATATTGATGAATGCCTGAGTAATCCCTGTGTGAACAATGGAGTGTGTCTTGATAAAGTCAACCGCTTCCTCTGTGTCTGTCCTCCTGGTGAGTTCTTATTTCTGGAAGCTTTTCCTGCTTCATCCTGCCAAGAACTGCCCAGGTGTTGTGGGTGATCTGTTTCTTGTGAGTTTCTGTTGTTCTTGGGGCAGCACCCATTCAAGTGAGTGAGTTGCAATCTGTATTAAATCAGAATAATTTCATTTTGGTTGCAATAACTGGGTAAGCATTGACAGACACACAGTTGGACACCTAATCTAAGAGGGTAGCTGGCAACCCAAGCTTCTCTTGTGGAAACTGTAGTGAGATTCTCAGCATATTTTCAAGATCAGACCCTCTGCATGCTTTTTGTCTTTTGCTGAGGTTTTTGGGCAGAAGCTGGTTTTGCATCAGTGTAGTTTATGATACTTGCATGAGCAGTGAGATGAATTGGGCTCCTCTAGAAAAGGAAAAGAGCTGAGCTGAGGGATCAGTGTTAGCTGTGTGTAGAGTAAGCATCACTTGTTTTCTTCAAGGCTCACAAAAAATTTCAGGTTCAGACTATATATGACAAAAGCCTTCTGTGCATCCATCACTTCTTATTGACTAATGATGTTCAGGCTCTTGCTTTGGCTTCTTCCTCCAAGAAAAGTTCCTGATTTTTTTTTGTTTTTATTTCTCAAACTGCCCAAGGATCTGCATCACCTGATGTCATCTATCAATACTTTTAACTATTTCAAGGACAGTATTGAAAGTTCCGCTGCTGTACTGTAGCACATTCCATACTGTTGTAGTAATTCTAGTCTGAAGGCTCTAGTGATGTTATTTTACACCATTATTTTATTTTTGGCTTTGATTGCCTCGAAGATTTTTATTGGTGGGCTCTCAGTTTTACAGGCAGGCATACTTGGTCACCACTTGAGCTCCATCTGCTTTATTTCTGTTTAGCTTGGCCATCTCAGTTTTTAAGTTGATGCTGCTTTGGCCTGGAAGACAGAACCTTTGGAGGGTGGGTTGGATGCGGAGCCATCCACCTGGGGTGTGGTGTGTGTGCTTAATGATGCAGGTTTGCTGAGCTTCTGTTTGGGTGGCTTGGAGGATTTGCTGGTAGGTAACTCCTGGCAGTGCAGCTGTGTGGGTGAGCTCCCAGTGACTCCTGGGTTTCCATCTGTGTCTGTGCCTTTCAGGATTCAGTGGTGCCGTGTGTCAGATCGACATCGACGACTGCTCCAGCACGCCCTGCCTCAACGGAGCCAAATGCATTGACCACCCCAATGGCTACGAGTGCCAGTGTGCCACAGGTCAGTCTCTGTCCAGAGCCCCTGGGTGCACAGAGCACATCACCTAAACACGTGAAAGGCTGCTCACAAAGATGCCAGTGTTTGTTCTTTCTTTCTCTGGAATGCTGCTTGTTTGTTGCAGAGCTTTGTCTGCTCCTTTGTGCAGGGAATAGTATTTAAGTAGAGGAAGCCTTTCACTGTTAAATTCACAGCTGATGGCAGTTCTGGCCTCCCTCTTTCAGCACCATCTTTTGCTTCCCAGAAGATGACAGCCTCTTCTGTATTAGCTGTGGAATCCACAAATGGAAAAACATCAGCATGAGGGCTCTTATCTGTGGTTTACCTCCCTTGCTCCTGAGTCAGATCATATCATGTGCAGCCAAAAAACAAGAGCTGGACAGGGCAGTGCTACTGTGCATTCTGATTCCTGATTCATCAGGCTATTTTATGTCAAAAAGGCAATGACTGAAATGCAGTAACAGCTGTGGAAGAAATTCCACACTCAGTAGCTGCCTGCCAGAGAGTAGCTGAAATGCCTTGTCAGGTATCACACAGAAATTTTGGCAGAGCTGTGGCCGGAACTCAGGTGATTTTTTAATGCCTGGTGAATTACATATTCAGAAGCGTCAGGTTTAATTATAGGATTTTCTTATCTTCAGACCTCCAGGGGTGATGTAGATATGTTTTTATCTCCATTTTTACATCTGGCCAAATAAGAGGGTTCAGAGCTGTTATATTCTAATTCTCAGTAAAGAGAATCAGAATATAACAGCTTGGTTCTTGGTTGCTTTCAGTTAGTGATGCCTGATACTCTGCTCGTGATGCAGATTCAGGTATGGAATGCCTTGACTTGAGCTCTTCCACTAGGGAAGAAGCTGAACAATTCCTGGAGCTACCTTAGTCCCAGTAATGTGCGGTGAGGTTGGTTTGATTTATGTGCAACTTTTCTCTTTTTGAATCACTCCAATAATCAAATTATTAAGGCAAATTTGACTTCACTGCACAGAGTGTAGCAGAGATTAGTCAAAAAAATAGCCTGTTTTTTCTCACACATGGTCTCCACCATTCCCAAAGTTCCTGAAGAAGCATTAAATTTGTTGGAAGAAAGAGAATGCAGTAGTTCTGACCAGGAGAGGAATAATTACTGTGGTCAGAATTTTCCTTTTGGCTACTTCATGTGACAAACTAAGTAGACAAATGCAAAAAAAGAAGGAAAAGCTCAAATCTTCTCCAAACTGGGAAGCAGTTTTAGTCTTTCTCAAGCTGGTGTGTGTTCTGGTTGCTTTCATTCACTGAGAGTGCAGAGCTTATCAGGCCTGGGAGAGTCTTGGGTCGTGTAGAGGAGGACAATATGGAGAGCTGTGCCTTGAAAAGCATGGCTTGAATTTGGCACTAAAACTGCATAAATCACCTCAACACAGAAATTCTAGATATCCCACCTGAGGAGGGAAGACAATTGCTTCCATGAAGGCAAGTGGTGTAATGGAGCATTTTCAGGCTGGAAGCAACCAAATGCACATTACTGAAGCAGCAGTTCTTAGTAAAATCCTTGGTTAAATCTTTGACTGAAATGGAAGAAGGGACTCTGTATTAGGGCTGTTTTCCATCCTGCCTGAAGGATTCTCATATTCTATATCCAAATGTTTTTTTCCTAGTCTAACTCTTTCCTGCAAAGAGAGAAATCATTTTTTGGTGAGGTATGTTCAGAAATATTCTTCATCTCTGAGTGGCTCTGTCGAGCTACAATAGCAGGCAAGGTAATGCCTTTTGAATGAAGGTGTGCTAAGTATTATATTTAATATTGACAGCCTTCTGTAAGACTGAAACGTGGATTTCCTCATGGGGGCAGGTCAGTTTCTGGACAATAATGTTTGGGTGTGTTCTTGCTCTGCTGATCTCATAATGTGAGTGATGTGTTCCCTGAATGGTAATGGCCGGCTGCCGACGTGATTGAAAACTGCAAAATGTTTGGCCAAATGCTGTACAGATAGCTCTATTTACTGCTTGCTTTTTGTCTTTTCTTTCCCTTCTGGCATTATTCCACTTCTCCTTCCCAGTGGTAGATCATGGCTTTTCTTTTCTTGGGTTGTTTCAGGTCTTTCCTCTTTTATTTGTCTCCACCCTCTTTTTTTTTTTCCCCCCTCTGCCACCATTTATCTCCTTATCAGTTTGTTTTTCCTCCTTCCCTAACATCTTTTTATATCCATCTCTCTAACTAGCTTCCCTTCCCTCTCCCCACCCACTTCCACACCCATTCATCCAAGCACACGTTCGCAGAACTTGGAAATGTTAGCCGTCACCTGGTATGTTTGACCACAGAAATAACCACAAACCTGTATGAAAAATGGGGAGCCTCTTATCCACTTATAATACTCAGGTGAGAACCACTCTTCAGCTGTTGAAATTCCCTGCAGCTTGGTTTGTATCAGTCTCCAGCTGGTGTATTGAAATTTCAAGTTCTGCCTTCCTGATCTTCAGCTCCTGGAAGGCAGCATGAGCAGTTGCTCCAAAACCTCAGCTCTGAAAACCATTTATTTGAAATTATAATATATAATATTTATATTATATTAGCTCTTCTCCATCATGGGAAGCAGGGCTCTTGAGGGAGTTGGCTGCTCTTAACTTCCTGAACCCTCTAGCCCTTTTTGTGCATAGGTTTTGTCCTTCTCCGTTGCTCAGGATGTTTCCCAGCTGAAGCAGAATGAAACAGGCCAAATTGCTGCTTGTTTCATTGCTCCTAACCCAGAGGTTGCATGCAGCCTTCAATAAGTTTGCAGTTGGTGTTTGATTGCAGTTACTGAAAAGTTTCCCAGTGAAAGAGGCAAGAAACTTCCTAATAAGCAGAGCTGCAGAAGCTTTGACATGAGCCAGGGGAGTTCCCTTGGGAAGGTTTCAGCAGCATCTTTGCAATAATTTCTAATTCTAAAAGGGTCAGCCCCACTCTGCCCCCCTGTTACTGTGTAGAGGCAATAATGGCAGGAGTGTGCCTTCAGTTTATACTGATGCAAGTACATATTTCTGATGGAGATTTACTCTCGTGGCTGCTGTTCCAAATAAACTGATGGTGACCACTTCCAGTGCCAGGGTTCTCCATGCATGGTGTTGTTCTGTAGTGCTGTGAGTAGTGGAGAGTGTTGTGTCCAAGGCTGGAAATGCAGTTGAGGTGCCCAGTTATCCTTTGCTCTCTCTGCCACTTTGCTGATCTTGATACAGTTCTTTCTATACTCACTGCAGCATCCTACCAGTTAACTCATTCCTTACTCCTGCTGGTGGTTTTCCTCAGGTTTTACTGGCCTTCTGTGTGAGGAGAATATCAACAACTGTGATCCTGATCCTTGCCACCACGGGGAGTGCCAGGATGGCATCGATTCCTACACGTGTATCTGCAATCCTGGCTACATGGGAGCCATCTGCAGCGAGCAGATCGACGAGTGCCACAGCAACCCTTGCCTCCATCAAGGGCGCTGCATCGACCTGGTCAATGGCTACCAGTGCAACTGCTTGCTGGGCACCTCAGGTATGTAAAAAAGCCTTGGATTCAAGCATGTAATTATTTGTTATGTGTGCTCAATTTGAGAGAGATTATGGTGTGAGAGTATCGTTTTCGCATTGCTTTTCCGTGCTGAACTTTGCTGTGTTTCTGGGGATTGCCTAACCCTCACTGGTGCTGCAACTGATCTTGGGAGAATTTGCTTCCCCTTTACTCCAAAAAAGTCAGGCCTGCAGAAGAATTAGGCATAGTGTTCAAAATGTTTATTCCTTTGGTTAAATATTTAGTACAAGTTCAGGGTCGTATTCAGCCAGCACCCAGTGGCTCAGGTGACATTCCTTGGTGTTTCAGAGCTTCTGCATCATCACCTGTTTAAGTTGCCCCCAGTGTGAAGCAGGTGGGATTCTTAATTTGGCTGTTTTAGGAAAACAGTTTTGTTGCCTTCTTTGTAAGGTTTACCCTGCTTATTCCTCTCTTTTTTTTTTTTTTTTTTTTTTTTTTTTTTAATCCAGGAGTAAACTGTGAAAACAACTTTGACGACTGCGCCAGTAACCCATGCATTCATGGGGACTGTATTGATGGCATTAATCGCTACAACTGTGCCTGCAAACCTGGATTTACAGGTAAAGTCAGCTGCCCCAGAGCTCAGAATTGTTTTGAAGATAGTTATCCGAGTAGCCAGGGAAGCTGTGCTTTGCATACTGACTGCAGGGGATTCTGCTGGTGTCTCAGTAAATCCTAATCTTTGGATCTTAGCATCTTACATTACAGCCAGTTCTACCAAGCAGAAAAGTGGCCTAATCTGTGCTGTGAAATGCCATTCTTGTTAGGTAATTAAGTCCAATTCATGGTTCTTGGTTTTATAACAAATAAACCCATGTGACTTCGGTTTATTATTTACAGCCTCTTTCCAGGGACAGAGAGATTGTGGACAATATGGAGAGGTGTTTGATTGGACTCTGCTTTGGGCTTTGACCATGAGCAGTATTTCTATTTCTGTGAAATCAGAGCATTAACTTGGTGTTCTCGTGAGCTGGTTCCCAGTCTGCAGTCTTCAGATGAATAACCTGATTTTTTCAGTACTTCTCTTTCATAGCACAGTCTGTTTTGTTTTCTTTTTAAACTACAAAATTTCTCTGGTACAGTAAAAATGGGCCTGAAAAAAGAAGTGGTTAGACCCCTCTGGATCCATGTTTAGAAGTCTGAGTCAACATCAGGACTATTTCTGAAGATCAAAGCACATATCACCACTGTTTATAGGGGCATTTGTGTTTTGAGCCATGGAGGGTAGTACAAAATAATAATTGTGAGGCAGTTGGTGCCATTTATTACAGCTTTCTCATCACATTTGTTATTAGTTTATTACTGAATTATTCTAATTAGAATAGATCTGAAATGCATTAGAAAAAGCTAAGAGGTTTCATGTGTCTTGTGCTTTTCTCTTGGGGGTCTTTCTAAACTCCTGGTGCTCCTTCCTTCCTCTGGCTCTGGCATGGTGTTACTCTCTAGTCCCCAGAATAAGATGAGGGATGATGCTGATCACTCATGCCTACCACTCTGCTATACTGCTGGCATTCTATATTTATTATCCTGCTGAATCTCTTGCTGTTAAAATAATTCAGTAACATGATGAATTGGCATACTCCAGTCTTTAAGGAGCTGGCTTGCGTGGGGTCTTGTTGCTTTGTCATTTCCTTCTGTCAAAAATGCTTTCAACTTACTGCATCATTCACTCTGTTTAGCTTTCCAGCTTCACAAGACCTTTTGGTCACTGCTTCAAGGATCTTGCAGTCGTAATCAGAGGCAGGCAAAACAGGAAACGGTGTTTTTTAGAGCCCCTTTTGCGCAATAAAACCACAAGAACCGTATTTACTGCAGACACTTGGGCAGTATTGGTTCTTCAAAGGGTAGGTACCTCAAAGCACAGGAGCAGGGCTACAACAAGTGCAGCTCAAGAGGTTTGTTGCAAGCATGATACAGCTGAGTGGTTTTTGCTTTCCTAATCAATATTAACGGGTGATTTTTCCTGGAGGTTCTGGAACGGTTTGTGAATACTTGCTGAGTGTAAGTGCCGTTCTCCAGGCACAGCAAAGTGCTGCATCTCTCAGAAACGCTTCCCTTGGCTGGAGTTAAAGCACGGAGCTGCACGCTGCTGTGTCTCAGAGTGTGTTCTTGCACAGGCAGCACTGTGGTGAGAAGTGCTGCTCAGTGAGCTCCGTTTTCCTCCCAGGGCCGCGCTGTAACACGGACATCGACGAGTGCACGTCCAGCCCGTGCCACAACGGGGGCACGTGCGTCAACGAGGTGAACGGCTTCCGCTGCGTGTGCCCCGAGGGCTTCCACCATCCCCACTGCCAGGCCCAGGCCGACGGCTGCCTCAGCAGCCCCTGCCTGCACGGCAACTGCACACACACTGCCACGGGGTAAGGGCTGCTCACGCCTACCTGCTGCCCCATGGGTTGTTGTTTCTTGCTTTGCCCAGACTTCCAGCTTCCCGTTTTTCTCTAATTTATCCGATTCGCATCCCAGTTTATCTGATTTATTTGACATAATCACAGCAAGGTGTAAACCTCTGTCCTGCCTTGTGTTGTTTGCTGGTTTTGCATGGGCATGTAGTGCTGGATGTTCTGCCACCGTCTAGAGGGAGGGTTTGATTTTTCTAGTGAGTTGAATGAATGCAATTAAGATAAAGAAATTAAATCTTTGGGGAGCAGCAGCAGCACTCTATTCCATCAAAAACTAAAGTATTGGGCATGGGGACTGTCTTTATTGGTTAGTGCTGTTCTTCCTAACCAAACACTGTATCAAAGAACAGACTGACAACTTTAGCACTAGGAATGGATATTTCATTTGGACACTTTGTCCACTGCCAAGATTTTGTCAGCTTTACTCATATTGCTGCATGTCTGAGAAAGGCAAGGAAGATACTCTCTAGCAGTAGTTGCTTCTGAATCTTCCCATCCAGGAAGACCAAGTGCTGATTTTGGGGGCCCTAAATCAGATTTCTTTTTGGTAATGGTAGGAGTGGGGATGTTTTGTTTGTGAAAGTTCTCAACTATACGTGGAATAGCCTCCCAGATATGTGCTGCATCCTGGCAAGTGTTGTCAGCACTTGGGCAAGGAAGTGGTTTGCTGCTGCAGGTAGCTCTGTAGGGCAGGATGCAGCACTTTCCCTGGAGCTGGCAGGAAAGCTGCCTTTATTGCTAATCCAGCCTCCTTGTAAGCTCGGAAAACAGATTTTTGTTCATCTTGTCTGTCACTTTGCATTTATAGCCACATACACCTCACACCATGCCAGGTGAAAGAAGCTGTGTTTGCAGGGCAGGGAGAGAGGGCAGGGTGGGTTGTGTGGCCTGAGTCCAGGGTGATTCACCAAACCCTTCTACGTCATGTGGGTGGGGTGTGCTCTACTTCAGATTTTGAAACGTGATGGAGAAGATTGCTCCTGCTCCCAGCCAGCTGTTTTCATTTGAAACCACTATTTGGTATTAAATCAGTCTAGTTATCTTTGGAACCTATTGTTCCCCTTCACTTTTTTTTTTTCCAGTCTTTTTTTTCTTTCTGTCTTTGTTTGAATATGTTGAGATGGTCTTATCAAAGCTGAAGCATATTGCTGGTTGACTGAGCACTTTGTGAAAACTGTAATGAGGGAAGTGTGGTTTTAAGGGAGGGTTTATTTTCAGTACTTTCTAAGCTATACAGCTGGGTTAAGCAATCTAAAGTAACTTAGGGCTCTTCTAAAGAGAGTTCTTCTGGTTTTCTCTCCAAAATTAATCTGCAGGAAAAACTGGTAGAGGAGCTACTTCAGAAAGCCCTAAAATTGCTGCTGTTTTTGCCTTTCAAGGTACAAGTGTGTCTGTGACCCAGGCTGGATAGGAGATTACTGTTCAACAGAAGGGAATGAATGTAAATCAAACCCATGCCAGAATGGAGGAACTTGTGAGGATCTGCTGAATGGATACAGATGTACCTGTAGAAAAGGATTCAAAGGTGAAAATTCTGAGAAAATTTGTTATCTTTTTCCTTTTTACTCCATTGCACCTTTGGTGTAGTTTCTTTTCATTAAACTTCGTGGAAATAGTAATCAAGATGGGAAATGCCATGGCTGTATGAAGTTAAATTACAGTCAGTTCCTGTAGACATGATAGAATAATGGAATACTTAGCAAGAGCTTGTCTAAGCCTTGCTTGGACTCGGTAAGAAATGTCCTGTTGGAAGCTTAGCTAAATTTTCTTAGTAAATGATGAAATTTATATAAATTGCCCTGGAAAATTGGAGGGGCATTAAACTCAAAATGGCCATGGCTGCTTCTACACTGAGCCCAGGAGGAGTTCTCTGCTGTCCTTTTGCTTCTGCTGAGATTTTTTCAAAATGTGTGTCCACTGCAGTGTGGGATAATCATGTGAGTTACAACCTCTTTGTTCATTCTTCCAAGAGGCGCCAAGCTCTTAGCAGCACATTCTTCTGCTTTTTCCCATTCTGTTCTCCAGGTGTGAACTGCCAGGTAGTGGTTTCTCCTTGTTCCCCTAATCCTTGTGAGAACTCGGGAATCTGCCAAGAATCTCCTGACTCTGAAGGCTACAGCTGCCAGTGTGCCCCTGGCTGGGAAGGTAACGTGGGTGGGGAAGGTTTTGTCCTTGGTGCTGGCACCAACTCTTGGCCATTGCTTTGTGAGAGGTCTCACCCTTGGGCTCTCCACGTTTCAGGGGAAAGGTGCACAGTGGATATTGATGAGTGTCTCTCCAAGCCCTGCAAAAACCATGCTCTGTGCCACAACATCCAGGGCAGTTACCTGTGTGAGTGTCGGCCTGGCTTCACCGGAGGGGACTGCGACAGCAACATCGACGACTGCCTGGCCAGTGGGTATCAGCACATTGCTCAGTCTTTTCCACTTCTTTTCCTAAAAATAAATTTGATGGCTGCTGTTAGACAGGTTCTGAACGGTTTTTTATGATCTCTTGCCAAAAGGAAAAAAAAACCAACCAAATTTCAGCTTTAAGGCAGTCAAAATCCGTCATGTTCAGACACTAGAAATGGACCACGGTGTCCTAACTGATGGTAGCTGTTGTTCCCAGATCCTTAACTTGAAAAAGTCTTTAGAGTTTACATACTTTAATAAGAAGCACTGTTAAATGCAAAATTGTATTTGCCTGAAATTTTAATGCATCAAGTTCAAGTGCCACTGCAGGGCTTACCTGTATTTCAACGTTGAGTTTGATTGAGGTGTGGTGGGAATCTGAGGTATAGCAGTCCTTCCTGAAATGTCTGTTTGACATTAATATTCTGAGAGGAGTGGGCCCTGTTGCAGTTCCAGTTAATCCATATTTGAAAACAAATTAAGCAGCAGGAAGGGCCTCTGTTCTGGAATCAGTTGCAGGAGGGTAGCCCATGCACTGATGAGTACTGAAATGGCTCATATTGCAAGAAAACAAATACTAATTTCATGTCCTTGACACTGCTTTTGTAAAGGAAACCAAATACATAGTAGCTTCTCTTTCTTACTGGGCATATTCTATATCATCATCAGATAAAATCACAGTCTCCTGAGAAATGTCACGTGTTTAAAAGTTCATCTGTTACTATTTGAAAAGTGCTTTATTAAACCTTGGAGGAGTTCACAATGCTGTAATTCTTAGATTGGCTGGGTCTCAAAACCTAACCAAACAAACAGAAAAACTCGAAAAAACAGCCCCAAAACAACAACAAAATAACAGTAAAAAACAGGGGATTGGGTTTTTATTTTATCAGCTTAAAACCAAATTGGAGTTTTAAAGACTTTAGGTGTGAACTTAGCAAATTGTGTTTTGCATTGGAAAAATAATGTAAATGAGTGACTGCTGTAGAGAAGGATCCAAACAAGTCTATTAGCAAGGGTTACCGTGGGAGCCCCCAAAGCAGCACTACTCAAAGAACTTCTGAGGTGTCTGGCTCAGCCTGAGCTCTTGATTCCTTCTTTCTGAGCAAACAGGTACAGTACAATAAGTGTCACAGTGCAGCAACCCAGAGCTTTGCTCACTGAAGCCAACAAAATAATTTAGTCCTGTCCTGTTAGTTTTTGTGTGGGTGCCTGAGGATAAAAACCTTCCCCAAGTGTTCATCTTTCACTCTCCAACAGCTGGGACATCTCTCTCCCTCCTCCTTAGTGTTCTGAGGGCTGTGAGATTCACCCTGTGTTGTCTTAGGCAGCACACCCATGAGGCTGAAGAAGCATTTCACATTGCTGCCACAGCTGATTTCATTTAGCATAACAAAAACCTTCCATGCCTTGAGCCAAATGTCTTTAATCTGTGAAGCAAACAAACCCTCCAACAACAGGAACTTATTGAAAAGTTGATACCCGAGTCTCCTTCTTCTGTCAGTAAATGTGTGGCACAGAGAATTAATGCACAGCTTTTGGCCTCACTCATACATGGCTGAATGCCACAGACACAACATTTTATAGCTGCCAGGGGTCTTGCTTTGAATGTGCCTTTTCTCTGCAGTAGTCAAATGACCTTTAAATGGATGCAGGTGTGTCTCATAGTACAAATTTTTAACATGTGAGCATATTTCTCAGTCAATAAATGAGCTTTAATTACCTTTCACATTTCTTCATTTCCCAGTAAACAGAATTAGCTTATTAGAATTATGATACTTACGATAAAATGCAAATTTTTAGCGGAAACTGTTTGCATTTTCAAGTGCATATTTTAGTAGTATTTAAAGATAATCCTAAATCCAAAAAAAGGCTCAATGACCTATTTATCAACCCCTTTGCTTTCTCCCTTTTTCCTCCCCCCTCCCAGTTTCCCTCTCTGCCTTCATATATTAGGCTTTTGCTCTGTGGAATGCAGAGTAGAAAAGGGATCTGGCTTCAGGAATGTGGGTCTTAAATCCAAAAGTGGAAGGAGAAAAGCAGGAAGAAATTACTGAGCAGAAACTGGCAGAAATCTTTCAGGCAGATTGGTACTTGTGGAAGCAGAAGGAATACAGTAGTAGGAGGTGGCTAAGACCAAAAACCAGTGGTGTGCAAGTAGCAAGAGCATGGCAGGGATAAAGAAAATATCAAGAAATGCAGTGACTGAGGAGAATCCAAAGTGCTGTGTGAGTTTGTGAGCTTTTCTGCCAGCCTTTCCCTAGTCAGTCTGTGGTGCTGGGAAAAATGTCAAGTGCTCAGTAATGCATAAGTGCTCATATATGTGCTAATATACACATACACGTTTGATTTGACTGGACTGCTTTCATGCTGAAAATTAAGCACACAAGTTCTCTCTTGTGTTAAGCAGAGAGAGAATGTGCTGAGTTTTCTGACAAATCAAACTTGGTAAGGAAGAAACAGTTGCTGCTCTGTTTTTATTGTACCAGTAGGCATCTGTCACAGAAGCAGCATTTGAATTTTAAACCAAGAGGCTTTGGGTTTTGGTTGAACAATAAACCAAGGGGCTTTGAGTTTTAGTTGAACAATAAACCAAGAGGCTTTGAGTTTTGGTTGAACAAATTCCAGCAGAAAAACCTTTAGGCTCTGAAGGTTGGCCTTAATCCACACCTTCTTGTGAATTCATTATCAATAATGCTTTGCAGTTACCTGTTCCATTAAGTGGCTCAGAAAGACTTGTCAGTACTCTGTCACACTCTGGGCTGTGTGAACTTCTTTTTCTATAGAAACAGCTGCTCTTTCCTGGCCCTTCACCATCACCCTTTTTAACACTCACTGTGATGCTTCTGTCCTAGACCCCTGCCAGAACGGAGCCTCGTGCGTGGATGGGATCAACTCCTTCTCATGCATCTGCCTGCCTGGCTTTCATGGAGACAAATGCCAGACAGACACCAACGAGTGTCTGAGTGAGCCTTGCAGGAATGGGGGGACCTGCACCCACTTTGTCAACAGCTACACCTGCAAGTGCCCTCCAGGCTTCGAGGGAACCAACTGCGAGATCAACATCGACGAGTGCACCGACAGGTGGGACAGCTCTGCCTGCTCCTGCTCAGAAGCAGCTTTTCACCAGGGCAGTCCTCTTCCCCTGCCATCTGAAAATAGAAATTTAGAGCCATCCATGTGTCAATGGACACTTTTTCAGGTGCAGTCTGTGCCTCCCTACATCCAGGGGAGACAGCAAATCACGTGTGTCAGTGTTTTTTGCAAGTTTTTGCATCATTAGGGATGCCTGAAGAGGTAAAGACAGATAATGGCCCTGCATACACAGCCAAAAGGTTGACTGATTTTTTTTTTTTTAATGGATTGGGGTGTTTGGCATGCTTTTGGTATTCCTTACACTCCCACAGGCCAAGCAATTGTTGAGAGAGCACATCATTCTTTAAAACGTATTTTAGATCAACAGAAGGGAGGATTGGCACAAGCAACATCACAGATGAGATGGAGTAAAGCCTTGTGTGTTTATAACTTATTGAACAGTTCTTCTATAGAGCCTGATCCACCAAACTTTAGGCATTTTTTTAATAATACACAGGCAAAATTAAAAGAAAATGGTATGCCATCACATACTTGTGATTCTTGCAAGGAAAGTTGGTTCTTGCAAGGGAAAATGGTTGCCTGGTCCTCAGTTCCTTCTGAACAGTTCCATTACGGGATGAATGTGGTATTTTTAACAATGTCTAGCAAAGTTTGAAACAGCTAGAGATGCAGGCTTACTGAGATATAAATAATTCATATTTTTACAAGACCATTATCACACAGGGGAGGGGGAATAATTGGTTATGAATAGTTACTCTGTTGAGAAATACAAAAGCTGCAAAAGTGGAAGCAACGGCCAAGTGTTAGAAAGGCAACAAAAATAAATTAGTCCTGAGTTGCTGACAACAAACAATATGAAGAAGCAACCAGGAGAAGCACTAAATCCACTAAATTCTGTCCTGGAAAGATTTAATCATTAGAGATCTTTTAATGCTCACAGATTGGATGTGGTTTGGCAGTGTTGAGATAAAACCTGAGGTCCTTCTAAAGGGGGAGGTGTGGAACTGAGTTAAAATGTTCAACAGCTGGTCCTTATATAAATGGTTCATGTGGTAGTTTTAAGAGCTCTTTGAGAGTTAAACATGTGATTCCATCATCTGCCTGCATATTTATTTTAAGCTTAGTTAGGATTGATGTAAGTAACTTCAGATTCTCAAATGAGAAACAATTCTAACAATTTCTTTTAAACTTGCCGTGGTTAAAAAAATAATTAAGAAGTAGTCTGTTCTAGTCTAGTTACCAGAGACAAATTATGCAAAACTGTTGGTTTTCTTAAGTCTTTTCTGCACAAATAGGAAAGATCTTGCCTACCTTTTATAAAATTGCATTTGAGGAGGAGGTATTTCAATATCTTTTTCTTAAGAGCAGGATTGTGTCACTGATGAGGGCGTGTTTAATTTGCACTGCAGTTGTTGAATCGAGTGAAGTATGCTGGGTGTTCTAGCAGAACTCCTGGCCCTTCCTTGAGGTTCATCCTGCTTTTGTTTTTCTTATCAGTCAGGACAGGAACCAGTCTTGCAGGTATGAATTAAGGATGTAGCAATTTTCAAGGCTCTGCCAAGCTAAACCAGTCACACCTTCTCAACCAAAATTACTGAGCTGTGCTTGAGAGCACCGTGGTGGTTGGCTAATTTGAATTTGGGTCAAATGATTCTTCCTTGTGTTGTGTGAGAAGTTCCTATGAGAGACTGCCCTCTCCTTTTGGTACCTGGTTTCAGTGAAACACACCAGGTGAGTGGCAGTTCCTCTGTCTTCCCTGCTTTGCCAGGAGTGTGAAAGGCAGCTGGTTCTCCCTCTGAAACAGAATTCAGCCCCCAAGACAGAGGAGCTGCTCTGATAAGCAGTTTAATGTTTGATAAGTAGGTTAATGTTGACATGTCTACCGTAATCACAGTCAGAATTTCGGTATTTCAAACTTGCTTCCCTGCACTGTGAGTCAGTGGCTGCTCTTGTGGAAATACCCTTTGACAGGGCACAAAGCAAATAGCAGGCACCAGTTTGGTTTGTGTACTTCACCAAACTGGTTATCTCAAGTCTGATCTAGGGTTATTCTCAGAGGAGCAGGAGTTCCTTTACAAGGAAAACTGAGTGAATTTTTGCATGAGGCATCAATTCTCCAAACTTTCCCAGTCGCTTCTCCCTAGGACACCTAATCTGGCAGAATTCCTTATGATCAGAAGATTGGAGGGGAGGGGGATAATTCCTTTTGATCTGAATTCTGCCAGGGCATGTATGAGTAGTTTTACAAATCAGGACTTAAGATTCTCATGAGAAGAGAAGGAAGGGATTTAGCAATACTTTCACATAATTTCAGTGAAAAACATTCTTGTTTTGCATGTTGTGTGAACTTTTTCCTTGAGAAACCATACCCATGTCTCCTTTGAGATATTTTTTAAAAAGGCAAATTGTTTTGTTTCTCATAATTTGTAATGCAACTGTAATTTGTAATAAAATGTATCAGTTTGAGCAAGCCACACGAGGTGCTGCTTGTGGTCGCATTGAAGTTGGGAGGATTTCATTAAATAAGTTACATCCATCACTAATGACTCATTAAAACCCTGTTTTACTTTCATTCTTGGTCTGCTGAGGTGAAAGTGAGCTGGAATCCCCTAGGATTGCTGTTTTCTGATTTATGCTTCTTCAGCCAGGAGTTATCAGTCAAAAGATCCTGTTTTCTGCTTTCCTCCCTTATTTCAGTCATGCTTATGTTCTCTTTTGTCTGTGAGCTAATTGCATTTTGTCTCAGCTCACCTTTCTTGCCCTCTCTTCCAGCTCCTGTTTCAATGGAGGCACCTGTGTGGATGGAATCAATTCCTTCACCTGCCAGTGCCCTCTGGGGTTTACAGGAACCTACTGCCTGACAGAGATCAACGAGTGTGCCTCCAGCCCCTGCCTCAACAGGGGCACCTGTGTGGACAGCCTGGGCACATACAGGTGCATCTGCCCCTTGGGCTACACTGGCAAGAACTGCAAGGTGGGTGGTGGCTTCTTGTGGCATCCTTGTTTGAGCTGTCCAGCAGCAAGGGGCATGGGAGAGGTGAGGGGGGCCAAGTCTCCAGCTCAACAGAAGCACCCACAAGCACTGATTTTACATGATTCACTTATTGCAGCATCAACTCAGAAGGAAGTGGGAGAGGCAGTGTTGTCACAGCAGTCCAAGATGCAGGACTTGAAATTTCCACTTCAAAAATACAAGAAATCTCACCTTGGAAGTACTTAGGGTGGAGAATAACAGAACAATCAATCAGGTCTCAAAATATACAGCTTCAAACTAAAGTTAACACCTTGCAGGACCTGCAGCAACTTTTAGGGGAAATCAACTGGATCAAAGGCACTTTAGGAATTACCAATAAGTAATTAGGAATTAGCAGACAAGTGGCTGAGCTCTTGTTCCTTCAGTCCTGCTGAAGGGTGGTTGGCCCTTTAGGTGCCCCTGTTCAAAACTGAAAATCATGGAATGGGCTGGAGCAGACCTTAAAGATCATCTAGTTCCATCCCCTGTCTATTTGCAAGGAGGAGAAAAGTGGTTAATTGTGAGAACAGGTGTCACTGGAACTTTCTAGATTAGTTTTCTTAAATGAAAACCAGCTGTTACCCTGGAAAATGGCTGCATTTCATTCAAAGGATAAAATTGTCCTGATTGAAGACAGTCCTGTATTTAAAAACAAACAAACAAACCAGCAAACAAAAAGCAGAATATCAGTCTGATTAGCAGGATTTAGATTTAACTGGTTCATTTTTTACAGGGAGGGGAGTTTTAATCAGGGTTGATTGTAACTTTTTTTTTCATGAGAAGCCAGAAAATGTTTTGAGGCAGTAAATGACGTGCTTGCCCTATTCACAACCTCAATAAAAATCTCTAGCCTTACTTGCATGCTGAAGTTCAGGCAGTTTAGAGTTTTCCTCGGGAGCTGCAAACCCTGTATACTGTAAATGACTGACTAGTGCCCATTAAAAACTCTAACTTGGACTGGCACAGTGGAAACAGGATGATGTTTTTCAAATCAGAGTTCTTTCTTTTGATTCTGTCCTTATCAAAACAGCAAGAATGATTTAAGACTATTTCTGCTTTTGGAATGGTAAACTCCCTATTGGCTTCCTTTACCAGCAGTCTTGAGTGCTGCCATTTAAAAAAAAAAAAAAAAAAAGGTGAATTTCTTAAATTGCTGGAAAACAGTACAGTTTTGTAAGAATTTTGCAGCTCTTTTGTGTCAGCTTGTCTTTGTAAAGCAGCAAGTGTTGGAAAGAAGCATTTCAGTGGCAGTGGGGGAGGTGCTTTTTCAGAAGTATGTTGCTAGACATTAAATTGTCAGGTCTGCTTCTAGGTATTGCTAATGGAGGAAGTGAATGCCAAGTAATGAAGTGATAGAAAAAAAGCAACCCCTTCTCTACCCTAATTATGCATTCTGGGCACACCACTTCAACCTCATTGGGAGAATTAGCATTGAGAGTGATCGTGAGGCACTGTGAAGTTCAGTAGTTCCTCTTCTGTTGTGTTTGCTTTGTTTTTATTGGAGAAAAGGATTAATGTTCCTTTCCCCAGATTAAATGCTGTGGATTCTCAGAAAAGTCTGCTTTATGTTCAGAGAAGACTGATTGTAATGTATTACCCATTTTATACAGGGAACCAGAACTTTCTAAATTTAAAAGTACTGCTCAAAGCTGTACTGGGGAGATTTATAGATTACAGCTACACTGTAGTTCTTGTCTTAGTGGTAAACTGGCTTAACCTAATTAGTGAGGCTAAATAAGCAGCACAAAATCAGACAATGATTCATAAGTTTTAGAATTTGCATGTAAAACAGTCAGCTACTCATTACAAATGCAGAAGCAAGAGGCTCAGTGTTTTTTCTTCTTCACGCTCAACTACATGTGATAAAACTTAATTCCAAGTTTCCTTTTGGTTGTTTGTGAAAGCACAGATTTTTTTTTTTTTTACTTTAATCTTTGTGAGGAGACAGTTTGCATCTGAAAAGCAGAACTTTCTGCAATTGAAATTGCATTTTACAGCCAAAATTCAGTGCTACTCACTTTAAAAACTTCACCCTTCCTCAAGTCAGCTTGACATCAGTCAAATAGCTGTATTAATTTGAAGATGAATTGCTTAAAAAGGAAATTATGGTTAGTGGCTGGTTTATATTGCATCAGACAGTTATCTTGGGTCTTTGTTTTCATATGATGATTTACTGAGTTTTAGGCTCTTTGTTTTTATATGAGAAATCAAGAAAAGCAGTATGCTTCAGCCCATCTTCAGTTTATAAAACTGTTGTGGGGTTTCAGTTGAATCTTGGAAAGCACAAAAAGTCAGAGGGACCCTACTGCAGCAAATGGGGCCAAAAGCAGGTATGGTGAGCTAATGACAGGAAAAGTATGGATCAAAATGTGGAATATGTGTCATCCTTAAAAAGCAGTGAAGATGGGGAGAGTTAGGGAGAATAGCTGGAAGCATCCTGCTGAGTAGAAAGTTAGTCTGAGATAAAACCCGATTTTCTCCAACCAAGCCAGCCAAAGATCCACCTTCATGGTGAGGTGTGAGAATTTTGGAATAATGCTGCCATCTGGGGTTTATTCCTCTGTACATTTGCACCTTCCTAGGCTTATGAGGCTGTCAGTAAAGGAGCTGGCTTAGGCTTGGGAAGTCTGTCCTGCTCCTTCCAGTGCTACAGGGAACCAGGATTGCAGAGCTCCCTTTCTTCACACCTTGACCTTGTACTGTTTCTCTTGCATTTGCCATATATCCTGTGGGGTTTTTTTGCCCTCTGCAGTCACTGGTGGATCTGTGCAGCAAGTCTCCCTGTAAGAACAGAGGCACCTGTGTCCAGACTCTGGCCCAGACTCGCTGTGTGTGCCCACCCAACTGGACCGGCGCCTACTGCGACGTGCCCAACGTCTCCTGTCAAGTGGCAGCTTCACAGAGAGGTAAAGCAGCATCCTCTGTGCTTTAGCTCAAAACATCTCCCCAGGCATCTCCTTCCCCCTGCACCTGTGCACATCCCACAGAGCTTTGCCTCCCAGTGCTTGGTGACAGTCACTTCTCAACTAAAAATACTCTGTGTGTTTGGGAGTCGAGTCTTTATTCTCTCCATCACAAAAAACATCAGAAAGGGAGAATTAAATACTTTGTGAGGTCTCAGAGTTTCAGTAGTACTGTTTGACACGGGCTGCCTTTTTGGAAAATGCATCAGCTCTTCCCATGCTAAACCCCAGGCAGGCTAAACTCCAAGTTTGTCCTTATATAAGAAAGGCTTCTTAGAACTCAATAATAAGTATTTTTGCACAGAATACTGATTATTAAGTGCACTATTTAGCCTTGTAGGTTATACCATGGCCCCTCAAAGTAATAATTTGCTACTTCATATTATATCTATGTAAAAGATTTGGTTTTTAAGTGAATTTTGTCTGGCAGCATGGCTTGTAGCTCAGGCAGATGGTCATGCCAGTTTGTCCAGGAAATCCAGACAAGCAGGCTCAGTATCAAAGGAGAAAGGTGTCAAGCCCCCATACTTTTTGGGGACATTCTAGGTACAGACATTGAACCTCTGTAGGGCAGCAATAGTGCTTCAGATTCACCAGCCAGTGCTAAAGTAATACAGCAGCACAAATACTTCATGCCAGTGTCAAATCCAGTGATCCAAAGAAGGCAGAGCAGTGATTTCATTTGTAACCCACTTTTGTTTCTGATGCACTGTAATTTAAGGAGTAACTCTTCAACTTTAAAGCTGCAACTTTTCAGTTTGTTGGGCCTACCATATCCATTCCTGTCTGAGCTGCCAGCACTGCCAGCGAGAGCGTTTTCAGTGTTTGCTCACTTGATTTACCTCTGGTTTCAGGAGTCCCCGTGGACCAGCTGTGCCAGCACTCTGGTCACTGCCTCAACGTGGGCAACACCCACCACTGCCAGTGCCAGGTGGGTTACACAGGCAGCTACTGTGAGGTGCAGCTGGATGAGTGTGACTCCAGCCCCTGCCAGAACGGAGCCACCTGCCGGGATCACCTGGGCGGATACCAGTGCGAGGTAAGGCTGGGATTCACTGGGAACAGGCAGCAATGCTTAGGGATGCAAAGGGTTAAATAGGATGCTTTGGGCACAGAGATACAGGGGGATAAATGGGTTATTTTGGGATAAATACTTAGGGCACAGTGATACAAAGGGATAAATAGGATACTTTGGGATAAATATTTAGGGCATAGTGATAGAATGGGATAAATAGAATACTTTGGGATAAATACTTAAGGCACAATGATACAAAGGGATAAATAGAATACTTTGGGATCAATACATGGGGCACAGTGATACAAAGGGTTAAATAGGATACTTTTGGATAAATACTTAGGGCACATTGATACAGACGGATAAATAGAATACTTTGGGATAAATACTTAGGGCACAGAGATACATAGAATCAGAAGAAATCAGAAACACATTCAGGTGGCAGAGTACCTTCAAATATGGGATAAAAGCAGTCTGCACCTGGAAGGAATTTTTAATTTGGCTGTAGCACAAATAGTGCTCCTGAGAGGTTTTTAAGGCTGAGTTAAGAGGTGTGATTGGAAGGAGCTGTGGTTGATGAGCCTCTTTGTGTCCTTGGAGAGGGGGTTCTTATCTGGAAAAGCTTTTTGTCTGAGGTGTGGTTTATATTAAAATATTTGTAAAATGTATTAAAGAAATATTTTATTTTCTCTGTTGTATGGGCAATGTATCCCTTGCCTCTCAGGCTGGGAAAAGCTTTGTTTCTTAATGCTCATGAGGAGAGCAGTGTAACCCATGAAATTATTATATATCAACCTCCCTAATCTTTTCAGAATGTAGAACTCCTTGGAAGCCCATGCCCAGAGGGAAAGGATGAGTTTTATGTAAACCTTAAGCCAAAACTGCTAAGCCAGTTTCAGTGCTAGAGGGATCAGGGTTTGATCTGCTCTGTTTTGCAGCAATCCAATCACTCAAATTCAGTTTTTTAGTGCCCTGTTATGTATCACATGGTCGAGTTGTGTGCTTAAGCTGCTGTCTGTGCAGCCCTTGGAATCACTTGTTCAGCTGCAAAGGCAGTCCTAACCTGCCCCATCAGTCTGTGTTAGCCTTGTAATGGGTTAGTTGCACCACTGAATTAGTGGCTTGTTTTTATTTTCTTCTGCCTTCACTCAGAGTCAGGATTAAAAACACGAAGGATATGAATTTCTCATTTCGGCTTGGTTATTTATTAAATTTTATTTAATGTACAGAGAGTTCTGCAACACTTTTAGCTACCAGCTAAAAACAAGGAAAATGGAGGTGAATTTAGCTAGTTACAAGGTCTTTTAAAGCTAAACAGTCCAACAGAGAACACCTATATTATTTATATTTTTGACTCAATAACCAAACTCTTGTGACCTGCAGTGCAGCACAAATTATCCAACCAAAAATTACTACCTGAAATCATAAAGAAGAAGAAGGAACAAGAAAAGGAAGATGGGGCAACATCCAAGAGCCTCCATCTTGTCCTTATTACTTATTACTATATTCTAAAACCTTCAAATTCCAAACCCTTCACTCTGTGACACCACACACCTCTATTCAGCTACACACCTGTGATTTTAACTCCATCACTCAAATTTGGAAGCCTTCTCCAAGGCCTCAGGTCAAAAGCAGTGTTCTCCAGGGGGTCAGTGCCAGAAAGCACAGAAATTCCAAATTCTCAAAAAATTCCAGGCTCCTGGGTTCCAACAAGCCTTTCAGAGATGTCTGTTGGGAGAATATTCACCCTTATTTCTCTGCTGGCAGTGTGTGGCTGGGTACCAGGGTGTGAACTGTGAATATGAAGTGAATGAGTGCCAGTTCCAGCCCTGCCAGAACGGAGGGACCTGCATCGACCTCATCAACCGCTTCAAGTGCTCCTGCCCACCAGGAACTCGGGGTAGGAAGCTCAGCAATTAAATCAATGTTACAAGAGGGAATTTTCCTCCCTGGCTGCTGGTTTCACGAGGCACAGTTTAAAGGGAATGCATTATGTTCTCTGAGGAATGTTCCCAAAGCACACTGAGTCCCTTGAGATACATATTTTCTCTTTAAAAATAAATGCTGCTGCTTTTTTTTTTTTTCTTCCCTTTTAATTTTTGTTCTTTTAAAGGAATAGGTCGTGGCAGTGTCCCTTGGGAATGTGTGATCCCTCTTTGGCAATGTGGATGCATGAGATTGCTGTTAAGGTCTCTCCCAGACCTGTCTGTTTTGACACAGTAAATCCAAGGTTTCTTTTTGGTTAAGCTGCTATGAAATAAATAGGAAATTTTCTTAGTTCTTGTATAACTCCCAATGTCCTTTACTTGCCTAAATTTTTCCCTTCATTGTCCTCTGTCCTGGAGTCTTTTGTGGAAAAGAAGTTGAGTGACTCTAGGCTACCTTAAACTATTTCAGCACATTTGAGCTCTTTTATTAAAAGCTCCTTATAGGGGGAAAAAAAAAAAAAAAAGTAGTCCTGAGTTTATATCAGTAGTTTTCAGTAAGCATTATTCCAATGCCTCTTTATTGTCAAGTTTCTTAAAACCTAGCCTTCCCTTTTATATCTGACCTATAAACCTGGCTTCTACCTTTGAAAATATCCAGAATGTAAGATTTTAGCCTATCAGTAAATGCTTTCTCACTTTATGTTCTTTTTAAAGCTTATTTCTCAAGTCAGTTAAAAATTTTACATTGCTCTGAACTTTTTCTTTCTGAAGTGTGTCATCTCAATGGAGGTGAAATCTTCAGATGTCAGAACTAAATTGTTGGTTCATAAAGTAAATATAAGTACAATTATAAAATAATACATTTGCCTCCTGCCCATGCATATCATGAGTTCATTCACTTTAGTGTGGCTCTCAGCACATCTCCCCACTCTGGATAAGTGTTTATTTAATTGTAAATCACTGCACTACCAATTCTTCATGTATTGTTCTTATTATTCTTCTTCAATAAAAAAAAAAAAAAAAAAGGCAAAAAAATGTTGCAATAAAACAAAAGCAGAAACAAACCTGCTTTTTAGGTCTCTACACTCAAGAGTGTCCAGTATCTGCATTGCCAGAATTTCTGTATTCCACTAAACCCACAAAAGCAGAAACAAAGATGTTTTTTAGGTCTCTACACCCAAGAGTGTATTTATGTACCAGTATCTGCATTGCCAAAATTTCTGTATTCTACTAAATCCCCCACCATCCTTTGAGAGTTTTGAGTGTACTGCTTTTAATCCTTCAGTTTTCCTTTGTTGAGATTAATTACTTTTTGGATGTGACAAGTTTTTTTTGGTTTTGTTTTTTTTAGTAAATGAAAGGAATTGGAGGTGACTTGATACAATTATTTAGGATAGTAAAACTTAGCTTTTGTCCCTGGCCCAGTTTGTAATTAGTATTTTACTGATGCCAGTATAAGCATCCTTCATATGTAGGTGAAGGATTTTACTTGCTGTGGTTGGAACAACAGCAGTAAACTTCCCCTCTCTGTCCCCTTGTGCAGTGAAAGCAGAACCAGCACCAGACCTTGTCCCTGGAATGGAAATCCTGCAGGGAGGAGAAGAAATTCCCTCCCTGGCTGCTGCTGGGGATTTGCTGTAGGTCCCCAGAATCCAGACTGGAGGAATCAATGTTTAATCCCAGCTGCTTTTTCTGTTGGCTTGCTGTTGCTTGTTTTAATGCTGCTGCTGCAGATGCTCTTTGCCCAGTCCCAGGGTGGCAGCTCGTGGCCTTTCAGGGACAGCACGGGGCTCTGCTCAGTCTCAGGGCTAAACCAAGTGCATCTTTTTTGGGCTTGGTTTGCTTTTGTGTTTTTAATTATGCCCTGAAATTAAGTCAAGTATGAGAGCTGCCAAATACCAGGATGGCCCAGCACTGAGGGCAGCCTGGATGTAAAACACGTGTACCCTAAGCCTGCTCTGGAGCTGGCTGTCTGCAGAGGATGGGGAGTGTATTAAGCTGAGATCTTTACCTGCTTAGTTCAGGGACTGTGTGTGACACAGCCTTAAAACTTGATGAGCAGTGTAGGTGATGCCTTGAGAGGCTACTAGAGCAGAGGCTGGACAGAGTTAAAGAAATAAAGCAGGGATTTATTAAAAGCCCTTCAAAAGATTCACTTTGGGCACTGCAAGAGCCCAGCTGTGGCTACACCCAAGATGGGCTCAGAGTCACGAGTTTTCACACTTTTATAAGTTTTGGTCCATTCCCATATTGGGGTTCATTGTCCAATTCCAGCTCCAGGTTCTGCAGTCCCATCCTCCCAGATTCTCTCCTCAATTCTGCTGTTTGCACTTTTTGGGGCTGAAGCTGCAGCGAGTCCTTGGGCTGGGAAAGGATTGTTTTGTGTGACTAAGCTGTGAAGAGAACTTGCTAATATATACATTTCAGAGTTACATATTAATGCAGTACAGAATCTGGATTAAGACATCACAGGAGAGGCAGCCACAGTGCTGTGTGCTGACTTTGTCACTCTTTCTGTGTTGGCAGGGCACCTCTGTGAGGAGAATGTGGATGACTGCATCTCTGACTCTGGAGATCCCCGCTGCTTCAACGGAGGGCAGTGCATTGACCAGATTGGGGGCTACAGCTGCCTCTGCCCCCAGGGCTTTGCAGGAGAACGCTGTGAGGGGGACATCAACGAGTGCCTCTCCAACCCCTGCAACCCTCGAGGGAGCCTGGACTGTGTCCAGCTGACAAACGACTACAGGTGCATCTGCCGTAGTGCTTTCACTGGTGAGTAGCCATGAGCACACTCCCAGTTTAATGGCAGCACCTTGAGAATTGGTCTGGAGTTCTGTCCCAGTTTAATGGCAGCACCTTGAGAATTGGTCTGGACTTCTGTCCCTTCCTGGCAGTGCTGTTATCCAGCCACTTCCCTTCACAGCGTCTGATTGTTTTCCCTACAACGTCTTTCTTCTTTCTTTGAAACTTTCCAAGAAATTTGGCTTCCAGAGCTGTCTCAGACAAAGGAATCTCCTGAGACACTTGGCTTCCTGGATTTTTCATTCCTTGTGGTGCTTTTCTTGCCTTCAAAATGTCACGTTTCTAGTATAGAAAGTAACAGTTCATGTGTCAGCTTATCTATGGCTTTTCCTATTGCGAAGCAGCCACATGCATTTTGTCTATAAATCAGTGTCATGGTGTCATAATCAGCTTTTGGCTCCTTTTCTATTCCTCACTGCCTTTCCTCCTTACATTGGTGGTGTGGTCAGGATGGAGCATTCTGCCACAGACAGGCTGTACATTCCTAGCTTGGTGATCCTTCCACAATCCAACTCTAAATCACAATTTTGCAAGAACTTCACGCTGTGCAGACTTATGTCTCACTCTCTCTAGATCTCCTCTTTGTTAGCATTGCTGCTATTCTGCTTTCTACCTCCCACTGGGCTTAAGTTTGGTCTAATAGTCTCCAGATGTGTCTTAACTTTCAGCTTTCCATTTTCCATGTCAGTTTAACTTCTTATGCATTCAGTTTTTCTCCATTAAAACCTTTCACTTTCCCTGCTTACCAGTGACCTTTCCTGCATGCTTCACCAGCAGTTTTTACTCTTACTTTTCCTTAAAATTTAAAGATGCTGTGATTTTCCACTAAATTTATGAGTTTCAGATGCAAGGAAATCACAAAGATACACGCTTGAAGAATTCATGTGGTGGTTTTTGAATGCATTATTAGTCTGCCAAAATAAGTTCCTGCAAGAGTGATGTATGAGGGAAGTGGAGCTGGTAGGACACTGGTGCAGGCCACCAGATGGGTTTATTTTAAGCTTGTCTGTTAAGGCTGCTTTTATGAATTATGCCTCATGTGGTTTCTGACCCTCAAGGAAGGGTTGCTGGGTGTTGTGCTGTGGGGAGTGTGGGCCTGCTGCACCCCAGGAGGAGCAGGCAGAGCTGCTGTGTCTCAGACATGAAGTCTGTCTGGAAATGTTGGGCACAGAGGGGGAACATGCTTCCTCCTCTAGCTGTCTGTCTCCTGCACATTCCACACTGGCCCTTCTGCCTGGGAGGGGACGGGGTGGCTTTGCTGTGGTCTGGGACTGGTGGCATGCCAGGACTCTGTGGGCCATCCTGCCCTGTCTGCAATGCCTTGGCTGCACATGTCTGCAGACTTGTATTAATGTTTCCCTAGGGGGTCCAAGTCATGCTTAGATCATCCCCAACTTTTAGAAGTTTGGTGTCAGTTTGACTCTGGGAGCTGCTGCAAAGCTGGTCAGTGCAGTAAGATCTGGCTGATCAGTCTGAGGAGACTCTGCTTGGTGCTCCTGTTCACTCCTGGTACATCTGCTCCTGAGGGCTCTTAGTTCATGTTACAGTGTGATTTGGACTCATTGAGCATCTCCCAGACAGTAAAGAGGTCTTAGGAGCCCCCAGACTGTGTGGTGTATCACCTGCAGCCTCTGTGCCTGAATACCTGGAGATGACAGCAGCACAGTCTGTCTTTGTGCCATGTTATGTGTGTCCTTGAGGAGGCAGATATAGTCAGCTGTCTCCAAATACACCTTGTGGCTTCTGGCCCTTGTCTTATTTGCACAAAATCTCCTTCTGGGGTTTCTGCTGGCTGGGTCAGAAGCAGGGCTTTGCAAGCTCGACATCATTGAGCACTGCTCTGGGCAAATCTACTGCCTGATTTTCAGCTTTATCATGTGGGGCTTCTCCTGTTAAATTTGCCAGTGTTAATTGAGCATTGGGACCTTTGGCATAACTTTCAATTAATCAATTTAAAAATTTTTTCCATTTCATTTCCCACAAAATTAATTGTGAATCTGTCAGTAATGCAGAAGAAATATAACGATAGTCATGTGGTGCTAAATCCACATTGTTAAATACTCTTTTCAACAATTGCTTAAAATACGGTGAGCCCAATCCATTTTTTTAATGGTTTTCTTCAGCTCTTTAACATTTTCATGATCTATTGGTTTTTATTTAGGATTAGAACTTCCTCTGCCATATTTAACTGGCTCAGAAGCTGAACCAAAATTATAGCTCAGGCAGCTGTGCAGAGACCACGTGCTACCCAAAGTGATCTCACTGGAGTGCCCAGCTCTCTGGTTATCCACAGGAGTGTCCTATGCTGTGATGGCTGTTTGGGGTGACCACTCACACATTTCTGTGCTCTCCCCTCCCCCTGTGCTCCGTGCAGGCCGTCACTGTGAGAGTGTCATCGACGTGTGTCCCCGCAAGCCGTGCCAGAACGGCGGCACCTGCGCCGTGGCCAGCAACATGCCCGATGGCTTCATCTGCCAGTGTCCCCCGGTAAGCCAGTGTCCCACCCTGCACTGCCTGCCCACTCCAGAGTGCTCTCTCTGCTTCACTGCAGGTGAAGCTTGGCCACTCTGCCCACATCCCTTAGCTGATCTGCTGAGCAGAGCTTCCAGGTGCTCCAGGAGAGCCATGCTGCCTCCCAAACAAGTGTGGTCTTTTTTTGTCTTAAACCTACCATTAAATTACATTTTTGTTATTTGCACAGTCCTGTGTTTGCTGTGCTTGCTGCAAGATTCCCCTTGTTTGTGGCTCTTCTAGGCTGTTTTCCAAACATAACAGAGCCTTGTGATATCTGTGAGTTTAGGCCCAGAAAGTCATGGCTCCTGCAGTGAGGCTAGAGGAGTTACAGGGGAGAAAGGATTTGCATGTGGATTTGCCTCCAGCCCTCAGTGTGTGGAAGAATAGGTTTGTGACACTGATTGTTTTGCCCTTTTTTTCCACCCCATAGGGTTATTCTGGAGCAAAATGTGAGTTCAGCAGCCACAGTACCTGTGGACAAGTGAAATGCAAAAAGGGGGAGCAGTGCATCCAAACATCTTCTGGTCCACGGTGCTATTGCCCCAAGCTGTCTGTGGGAGAGGAATGCCAGACAAATTCAGGCTGTGCCAGTGCCCCCTGCCAGAATGGGGGCAGCTGCCACCCTCATCCTCAGCCTCCCTACTATTACTGCCAGTGCCCTGCTCACACCCAGGGCAGCCACTGTGAGCAGCCCGTGACTTTCAGCCCGGAGCCCCGAGGATGTCTGGATTCCCAGTGTGCAGAAAAAGCCAGGGATGGCTATTGTGATGAGGACTGTAACACCCACGCCTGCCAGTGGGATGGAGGTGACTGCTCCCTGAAAATGGAGGATCCTTGGGCCAACTGCTCCTCCTCCCTGCGCTGCTGGATGCTTTTCAATGGACAGTGTGATGAGTTCTGCAACACGCCCGAGTGCCTGTTTGACAACTTCGAGTGTCAGCAAAATAGCAGGACGTGCAAGTAAGGCTCCATGCTGAGAACATTTTCTCTGTGTGACTAACATAGCTCCTGCCTGTTGCTCCCTCCTCTCCCATTGTTTCTCTTGCTGTCCTTGCTGAAAGCTTGGCATCCAGGAGTTTCTGCTGCTTTGTGTACTTCTCATCTGTTTTTGGGATTCGTATGCTGTGCACTAAGTCAATAACCTGAATAATGGTAATGTGTTAACCTGCCTGATGGATGTGCCCTGCTTTCCCTGGAAATGTAAATAGGAGGCATTTCACCTTGTACTAGATTTTAATAGTACTGCCTGCTATCCTGAATTTTGCTGCATACCACCAATACTTGTATTTTAATCCCAGCTGTGTTTGCTGCCTCTGAACTCATTTTCTATCTTGTTTGTGGCAGCACTTCTTTCTCTTCAGTTAATTGTGACAAACCCTATAGCTTTGCAGTGATGAGGCAGGAGGTGTTAGACATCTTAGTAAACAGAATAATCAGTTCTCTTACGCTGTTACCAGAATTAAATAATGGGTTCTTGGAGGGGTTCTGTGCTTCCTACTTGTAGCTTATCCTGGGGTATCCTGATACCCTGACTGTGAGTTTTGCTGCAGGGTGTAAGACGCAGACTGCAGGCGTGCTGTGCAGAGCACGCCAGTGCTGTGTGCTGCCCCAAAAGCCTCTCCCTGCTGCAGGTATGACAAGTACTGTGCAGACCACTACGCAGACGGGCGCTGCGACCAGGGCTGCAACAGCGAGGAGTGCGGCTGGGACGGGCTGGACTGCGCCGGCGACAAAGCCGAGAAGCTGGCAGAGGGCACGCTGATCATCGTGGTGCTGATGCCCCCTGACGAGCTGCTGGAGGATGTCCGCAGCTTCCTGCGCACCCTGGGCACGCTGCTGCACACCAACCTGAGGATCAAGCTGGACTCCCAGGGAAACCCCATGGTGTTCCCCTACTACGGGGAGAAATCGGCGGCGCGCAGCCGGCGCTCGCTCGTGCTCGTTCGCAAGCACAGAGAGCTGGAGCAGGAGGTCATTGGGTGAGTGGCTGCTGTAATGGGTGAGCTGCACCATCTAATTAGTGGTTTGTCTTCGTTTTTTTCTGCCCTCCTTCAGAGTCAGGATTAAAAACATGAAGGAAACTAATTTCTCGTTTGGGCTTTATTAAATTTTATCTAAAGTACAGAGAGTTCTGCAGCACTTCTAGCTGCCAGCTAAAAGCGAGCAAAATGGAAGTGAATTTAGTTAGTTACAAGGTCTTTTGAAGCTAAACTGTCCAATAGAGAACTAACACCTATATTATTTATACTTTTGGCCCAATAACCTGTGACCCACAGTGCAGCACTAACTGTTCAACTAAAAATTACTACCTGAAACTAAGAAGAAGAAGGAAGAAGAAGGAACAAGAAAAGATGAGGTGATGCCCAAGAACCTCCATCTTGTCCCATACCTATTACTATATTCTAAAAACCCCAGATTCCAAACCCTTCACCATTGGAAATTACACACTTCTATTCTAACTAAATACCTGTGACTTTAACTCCATCACTCAAATTTGGAAGCCTTCTCCAAGGCCTCAGGTCAAAAGCAGTGTTCTCCTGGGGGTCAGTGTCAGAAAGCACAGAAAGCTCAAAACTCCCAGGCTTCTGGGTTGTTGCAGGAGGCTCCCTCTGGCCTTATTGTGCTGGTATCTCTTGCTTGTAGTTGTGTGGGGCATTCTAGACTTAGTAGGGGTGTGAGCTGTTTTTTAAATGGGAAAATGCAATACTGTTGCAACTGCCCAGCTTTGGGGTAGAAAGATTAGCACAAAAGGCTGCTGGAGTTTAACCCACTGCTTTGGCAGAAGTTTCTCTCATTGACTTCTGTGCTCTCTTACTGTGTCTCTGCAGCACCAAGGTGTTCCTGGAGATTGACAACCGCCAGTGTGCAGAGGACTCAGAGCAATGCTTTCACAACACAGAAGCTGCTGCAGCCCTCCTAGCTGCTCAGGCCATCAAGGGCATGCTGCCCTATCCCTTTGTGTCTGTCCAAAGTGAGTAATTGCAGAGGAAAAATTGCTTATTGAGGGAAGCAGTTGGGCTTGCAAAATTCTCAGATTATTGATCATCCTCTTCTTGTGTTGTATGGTTTCTGGGAGGTAACTTGTAGTCCCCAGTTACAGGAGTATGTTTGTGCAAAGTGCACAGAGGGGGCATCTGCTTAGTAGGGCAGGACATTTAATTTAGAGCCCAGTCACTTTAATGCTTGTAGAATCAGTAATCTCTCATGCTACAGCACTGCAGTGATCTCTGCACTAAAACCATTCATGTGCTTTAAGCCATGAATTCAATGGAAAAGATGCTGTTTGGAGAGAAAGGCTGGAAGGCATGCCTCAGTCCAGTCTACCAGATGTTTTCTTCTCTGACAATATGTAATCTCTTTGATTTCTGCTCCATCTCCCTCAGTCAGAGGCTCAGCTGCAAACCTGTACTAGATTGGCATTATTGCTTTTCCTAGTTGTTTGTATCTTCATGTAGGTCAGCTCTCTATGCTGAGGGTGGCTGGAGGAAGGAGCAAGATCTTTGGTTTAGCAGCCAGATACTCTAAAAAGTACTGACCAAGGGAAGTCAAAAAGAATTGATATGTACTTACAGCAGTCTCAGTGGAGCCTAAACTCTGTAGAGACAACATGCTCCCTGTGGGAAAGACTGTGCTGAGAAAAGCGACCCTGTAGATTGAAGATTGTCTCCACTGTGTTAATCACTCTGTGTTTTAACTGGGATTTTCAGGTGAGCCCTTGTTACCACCCAAGACCCAGCTGCTGTACCTGCTGGCTGTGGCAGCTCTGATCATCCTGCTGATCCTTCTGCTGGGCGTGATGATGGCCAAGCGCAAGCGCAAGCACGGCTCCCTGTGGCTGCCGGAGGGGTTCATCCTGCGCAGGGATCCCAGCAACCACAAGCGCAGAGAGCCCGTGGGGGAGGATGCTGTGGGGCTCAAGTGAGTCTGCATTTGGGCCACTGACTTTCTGTTTATTAGTGGCTTGAGGGTTTTGAGAATGTGGCTGATAGATGTTTCATCAAAGGCACTTAAATCCTTAGAGAAAGCTTCCTTTTAAGGTGGAACTTCTTAGGCTATTCCTCTACATTTAAAAATATCTGGTATGAACAGAAGGATTTTAATTAATTGTAATGTATAAAATGCCAGCAAGGAATCTGGTCTCCTGGTTTAGTTTCGTATTCTGACACTGAGCAGTATAAATCAGCAGCCAGGCACTTTTTGCTCATTTGGAAAAGGTGAGACATTTTTAGGTTGATAGATGACAACAAACTTCTAATATCTCTAACTCAATGCATCAAAAATATCACTCAGAAGTAATGGAAAGTTTCAAAAGTTTTATGCAATTTTGGCTTTCCACTGAATTAAACAATTTTGCAGTTCTAAGTGCATTTAATGCCACTGTTGGCTGCCTGAAATTTGTAGTTTCTCGGTTTCTCTGTTTGCAAGCTACCAAGCTTACAAGCACCCCTTTGGTAGTCTCTGCAGGATAGTGTAAGTAGCAGCAGTAGCACCTGCTCTGTAAAGTGAAATGTTCTCCTTGTTTGTCAGAAATCTGACAGTGCAGATACCAGAGGGTAACCTGGCTGACCCTGGGACCACTGAGCACTGGGCAGGTGATGGTGGACCTCAGCCAAAGAGAGCTAAGGTAAGGAGCTCCAAGACTTAAATACCACCTCAAACTGCTGGTGGAACAACCATCTGCATTAACTTCCCTTGCTCAAAAGGAAACGCCCCTTGGCCTAGGGATGGGTAATAAATATATTATTAATGGTGTCTGAGGAGCAAATCCTCAGCTTAACACTGCCACCACAGGCTGGTGGAGAGAGTCAGTGCCTTCTGTTCCAGAGTCCCCTCCCTACAGCAGCAAAAGGGACAAGAATGTCATGTCTTGCAGTTCAGTCCTGGTGATGTGTGGTGAGGGTATGAAAGCTGAGAATGCAGAAGTAAATGGAGACCACCATTAGCTTAAAAGAAAACAAACCCCCCTAAACTATGGGAAAGCAAACAAAAAACAAAACCCTGAGAAACCCCACCTAAACTAAGAACACCCCAACAACTCTGTCACTGTCTGGATATTTTGAATCAGCTGCTTGTTTGCTGTGCCCAGGCTGAGGACCAGGCCTTGCTGCCACAAGGGGACGAGCAGATTGACCAGCGCCAGTGGACACAGCAGCACCTGGAGGCTGCAGACGTCTGTGGGAGCACCTCACTGGCCCTCACACCCCCCCAGGCAGACCAAGAAGTGGATGTTCTGGATGTCAATGTCAGAGGGCCAGGTTAGTGCTCATTGTCTGTGTGTCCTGCCAGCCAGGCACCAACCTCCCCTGTCTCCAGAGGCTGGGGCTGCTGGTGTTACAAATTAAATGGAGTGTGCAGGAACACCAACAGGAATTTTATGGTGCTCAAGGAAAGCACAGTGTGCACTCCTTGGAGAAAAAAGTCAGAAGGGTTAAACCATGGTCTGTAGCACATGGAATATCATGGAGCCAGGAGGACAAGAGTTCACTTAGCAAACACCCGTAGAATCTCATTTATAACACTGTGTGCCTAAGTGTATTGTCAGAAATTTTGAATGTGTAATTGTGCTGGAAATAACCCCCAGTTTCTTCAGTTGGATCACTGCAGAGATCTATGCCAGATTTTTCTAAGGACCAACTTAGCAGATTTTATACCTAAGGTGTCTGCAAGGATGGCCTTTTCCTGAATAAGATGATTTTTTGTCAGTCTACCCTCATTAGAAATGTGTGAGGTGTCTGTCCGGCACAGAGCAGCAATGCAGCAGGATTGTCCATGAGTTTTTTTTATTCCCTGATTTATATCTTCAGCTTATGCTGATCAAATCATTGAGTTGATAACAGAACTGTGGACTTGAAGGTCTCTTTAACATGCAGGTGGGTTTGCTGTCTCTCAGTCCCAAATTACTAAATGCCCTGGGAACCCTCTCATGCTTTTTATGAAAGCTGCATAAGCTGGTAAGGGACTGGGTGGGTCATCTGGTAATAACTGATCTCTGGGTTCTGGGAGGACACAGCTGACCAAGAACTTCATTCTGGTTGGAAGAGCTGCAAACATGGCTCTTGCTCATATGCAGAGAGGTGGTGCTGATGATATTACTGCGATTCCTTTTTTTGCTGCATTTTGTGGGAATATTTCCATGCAATTGAAGGATGACTGGGCCCATTCTCTCAGTTCCTTTCCATTGTCTTTTCTGCTCATTGACCCGTTAGCTCTCCTAAATGCAAAGGGAAGGAGGGATTTTTGTGTAACGAGTGTGAGAACATAAACCATCGGTTTCTGCCAAATTTAAGCTTTTCTTTATTTCCCCTATTGAAACTTCTAGTTGTGTGGCAGGGTAAAAGCTTTCCAAGTGCAGGCAGTAATGTTTCTAAGACTCCAGACTGCTTATTCTCATGTTCACCCAAAACTTTGTCCAGCAACAGCAGTGAAATAATACTGACCTGTGAGTTGTTTTCCTGCCATCCAGATACAATTGTGAAGCTTGCAGCAAGCTGCTCTAAGTTATTTCTCTCTGGGGTGTCAGAAACAAGCAGCTGTCAGGGGCAGAAAGGATTTTAAAAGTCTGACAGATGTTGGAATAACAGGTTAGTAAGGAGGGGTAGGGTTCCTCACAGTTAATGTGACTGTTTCTCTGCCCTGGCCACCCTCACTTTTGCAGTCAGATGGAAAAAATGAGCCCTTCTGAGAGGTGGTTCCCCTCTGTTCCAAGAAATCTGAAAACTGGATGGTTCACACCCCAGTAATGCTTTGCTGCCCCAAATTAATTGCAGAGGGTGTTCAGACTGACTGACCTGAGTGCAGGTGTCTGGGCTGAAGCCATCTGGAAGTGGGTGAGTTAGATCCTGGCTGCAGGTGCAGGTTGAACAGTAGAGATCTTTTCTAGAGAGGGGAGAAACACCTCAGTGTACCAAGGGTTTGTTCCCTCTCTTAACCCACCACCTTCTGCAGTCTCTCAGATTTAGGGGAATCCAAGAGCACCACTGTTCTCCAGAAGCATTGCCTAGAGATTTTTCCTGTGGGTTCCTTATATCCCAGCTTTCAGAACCTTGTACCTGAGTCTGGTGAACCCCTGACTTCACTGTCTCACTCTGCATGTACTCAGGGGCTGTGCTACTGAAAGGCAGCAAATAGAAGAGTTTTTATAAAATGCTGCAACCACCTTTGTTTCCCCATTCTATTCTTCTGCTGTGTCCCCCAGAGCAGTGAGGACATTCTTTTCACTGGAGTTATTGTGAGTGTGTAACCAGGGTAATGCAATTATAGGCATAACTGGTAACACCACCTATAATTAAAATTGATGAACTGTCCCTATTATATGCCCCTCTTTTTTTTCAGTTAGTAAAACTTCAGTGGTTTAGACTGGAATTTTCCATGCTGGGTGTCTGCCTCCAGCTGGATGCTTTTGGGTTCTTTTCCAGCTCTTTGAGAGAACAAGCTGGAAGGAGGAAAAAAGACATTGTGTCCACAGCTTTTTTTTCCTCTAGTAGTCCATCAAGCACTTAATTGTGACTGTCTAGCTGGATGTGCTTTTGCTAGCCTCATAAAACCAACCGTGTGTGGCCAACTTGCAAGGCTCTGAAAAGAGCTGCATGTACCTGAGAAACTTTGTGGAGGGTGGCAGCTAATTATTCCAGGGATTTAATGCTTTGCTGTCCCTGTGGAGAAGCTAGGCTAGGAAAAGTGCAGTGGTTGAGCAAGCCAGACCTATCCTGAGAGTGGTTTTTCCCAGAGCTGTGGTGCTGGAGGGAAGGAAAGCTCCTTTCTGTGCTCTGTCTCCCTGCTCTTTGTGTCGTGGCAGTACGGAGGAGACCACAGCCTGACTGGAATACTGAGGAGTGTTCTTTTGGGACAAGGGAGCAGAGCCAGCAGTGGGAGGGAGAAGCACAAAGGAGAGCAGCAGAGAGGGTCTCTAGGCAGGACTGGCTCTTGGAACTGAACCTGTGCCCATTCTTTGCTGCAGTCTGTCCAGCAAATCCTGGGAAGGGAGCAGGGTGGAAGGAAGGCTGTGTGTCCTGTGGTGGGGAGCCACTAGGAGGAGTGTGCAGGCTGCTGGAGCCTGGGCAGAGCCTGCTCCTCCAGTGCCCTGCATTTCTAGAAAGTTTTGGAACTGTCCTAAAGCAGAGAGCAGGAAAGACTCATTGATCAGAAGCTGGGAAATGGGAGCAGGGCATTAGAGCAGTGTGTTACTTCCAGTAGGAGATACCACCTTGTTTATGTGCACAGAACCCCAGTGTGGCTTTCTGCAGTGCTCTGTGATTGCAGAGGAGCTGGTGTTTGTCCCCTGCTTGCCCATGGGACAAATTGAAAATTACTTGCTGAAGCAATGGTCTTGTTTTTCTGCTGGGGGGTTCCAATGTGAGGTTCCCTTCTGCTGCCATCTCAGTCCCTCTTGCTTTCCTCTGAGGGATGTGCAGGAAAGCAGTAAAATCAGCAAGGAAGCATCAGTGTCTACAGCTGCAGTCTTGGGGTTTTAGGGAATATCACATAACGTTCAGAGGCTACTGGAACTGAAGCACTCAGCATTTTTATGGATTGCTGAAAATATGTGGAGATGTTTTAAATCTTAATTATCCTGCATCAAGGAGGGTATTAAGAAGGGTGAAAAATAAGCAGCTTGAGGTGGTTTTCCTGCACTGTCCTCTCTGATTAGCAGAGAGGGAGATTCATCAGAGGGAGCTAAGTTAAATTAGAGGTTTGGAGGAGCCTTTCTCCTTCCACTGACAATGCAGGGATCCTGGTTGGAAGAGTGTGACTTTTGCCTCTGTGGACATCCCATCACTGGAGACTTGAGCAGAGTGAGACCAGTGTCTCCCAAAGTACTCAGGCTGTGTGAGAGTATTCATCCTGGGGCATTTGTCAGCTTTGAGTGCTTGACTGTCACAACTTCAGGATCCTTTTTGTGATAACCTTGCTGTAGATATGAAGGCTTTTATCTGCATTTCCCTTCAGGTTAATATCTGAAGTGGATGTCACCAATAAGCACTGGCTAGTTGTTCAATAAGTTTTCTTTCAGTTGTTTCTTTTCCCCAGGGATATGATTAGAACATCTGTACAAACAGTTGCACTTGGTTGTCAGATTTGATTTTGATTTTTGTAGCCCTTGCTTCTCTCAGCTAAGCTTTACTTTTTGTGGAAGTTTTACACTTTAGCAGCAAAGGTTTTTTTGTTTTGTGATGATTTCAGTCTTTAGAGGAGTATCTCAAGTTCTGTTGGGTTTGCAGTAGGTTCTCATGCTTGGAAAGAAGACAGCTCGCTAAACTGTTGGGCTTTAAGAGGACATCTGGGTTAAAGCAACAGGAGGGATTGTCTGTAGCTCAGGGGAGAAGGATGGTAGGAAGGTTTCCATGCCTTTGCCAGGTTACTGAACCCCCATCTCCCCCTCTGCAGACGGATGCACCCCGCTGATGCTGGCATCTCTGCGCGCGGGCGGCTCCGACATCAGCGAGGACGACGAGGACGGGGAAGACTCCTCAGCCAACATCATCACAGACCTCATCTACCAGGGGGCCAACCTGCAGGCTCAGACAGACCGCACGGGGGAGATGGCTCTGCACCTGGCAGCCCGCTACTCCCGCGCCGACGCCGCCAAGCGGCTCCTGGACGCCGGGGCGGACGCCAACGCTCGGGACAACATGGGACGGACCCCTCTGCACGCAGCCGTGGCTGCTGACGCCCAGGGGGTCTTCCAGGTACGGCCACTGGAGAGCTCTGTGTTTATATCAGCCCCTGTTTGCTCACAGCTCTGCTCTTCCACACTGTGGTGGCCAGGCAGAGCTATTTTGCAGCCAGTTTCCTCAGGTATTCATAGCTTGAAGAGCTCGGCGTGCATAAATCATCTGGCGTGTATTTATTTAGTCTGTTTGCCCCTGTCGTCTGTTTTCTGGGTCTTTGCACCTCATTGTCTCTGTAAAATTTCTCCTGAGATTCTGCCAAATCCTCAGTTTTGGTCTCTTGTCACTGAAAAAAAAAAAATTAAAAAATGCATCTTTCCCTGTTGTCCAGATCCTGATCCGTAACAGAGTGACAGACCTGGATGCTCGGATGAATGACGGGACCACCCCGTTAATCCTGGCGGCACGTCTGGCTGTGGAAGGGATGGTGGCCGAGCTCATTAATTGCCAGGCTGATGTCAACGCCGTGGATGACCACGGTAATGTGAACACCATGTGCCCTGGTGTGAGCAGGGAGGGGTGGGTCCTGCTCTCCCAGAGTGGGGGCTCTTCATGAATTCTGTGCTCTCCTGCAAAGTCCTCCAGTGGTGATAAACTACAGGCTGCTGCACAGTGGCTTGGTTCAACAATCCTGGAGGAGAGGCAAAATAGCTCCTTGGTTTGTTACTGACGTTGTTGTGTTTCCCTGCAGGTAAATCTGCTCTTCACTGGGCTGCTGCTGTCAATAATGTGGAAGCAACACTAGTACTGCTGAAAAATGGAGCCAACAGAGACATGCAGGATAACAAGGTACAGTGTGGCGGTGTCAGCAAGCCTGTACTTCCTAACTCAAAGCATCTCTTCACTGTTGGTAGTGAGCTAAGTTCAGATTTTCTTAACTGGATGCTCGTGCAGGCCTTCCAAACCCAGACTGTGACTAGAGCTTTCCCCAAATGCTGGTTGTCTTACAGGGTTTCTGATATGGGAGAGCAGGTTTTTTCTGTGTTTGGCCAAGTACTGGGCATCAGTGCTGTCCTGCTTTCCATGCAGGGAAGGAACTCAAGACCTAGTCAGTGGAATGTGAGAGCAGCAGGTGAAGTGCTGCTGGTGTCAAACAGTTGTGTTCCAGTTAGCAGACAGAAAAATGGTGGCAGCAGTCATGTCCCAGGATCTCAGTGCAAGGTGGAGATGGGGGACAAGCCCCTCTCTGTGACAGACTGTCTACACTGTGCAGATGTTCTGTAGCTTCAGTGATAGTTTTTGCTGTGTCTTAGTCCTTGATTTCTCTCCTCTGCCTAAAGTATCTTTTTTGGATTGTTACGTATCACTCAGTGGATTTTAGAGCTACCAACGAGCTCCAGTTCCTTACTGGGCTGTTTTAGCCTTTTGTACCTTTCCCTCATAGAGGGCAATAGGAGAAAGGCAGCAGGTGCTTGGAGGTTCCTCCAAAGATCCAGGGCACAGTAAGTGCCCTTCCTGGTGGAAAAGTTGAGCCTGTGCTCCACTGCTGTGTGTGTAATCTGCCTTTTTCAGTGGGCAGCTCTCTGGATCTATCAGCGTTAAACAGCTGGGCTGCCACACCATGAGGGGTTAGGAGCTGGCAGCCAGTCCCCCCAGGCTGAAGCTGCTAAAATATTTACTCTGTGTGTTTCCAGGAGGAGACCCCACTCTTCCTGGCTGCTCGGGAAGGCAGCTTCGAAGCCGCAAAAATCTTGCTGGACCATTTTGCCAACCGAGACATCACGGACCACATGGACCGGCTGCCGCGGGACGTGGCCCAGGACCGCATGCACCACGACATCGTGCAGCTCCTCAACGAGTACAACGTGGCCCACAGCCCTGCCGGCCACCCCGGGGCCATGCTGAACTCTGCCCTGTCCCCAGTCATCTGCGGCCCCAACAGGTCCTTCCTCAACCTGAAACACGCCTCGCTGAGCAAGAAGTCACGGAAGCCCAACGCCAAAGGCATGCCCGCCAGCCTCACCAAAGACGCCAAGAGGAGGAGGAAGAAGTCCCTCAGCGAGGGCAAAGGGCAGTTTTCCGAGAGCTCCGTGACCCTGTCGCCGGTGGATTCCCTGGAGTCTCCCCACGCTTTTGCATCTGAACCAACCTCTTCCCCCGTGATGCCGTCGCCGGGGGTGCTGCACTCGTCGCCCAGCTCGCTGCTGGCCGCGCCGCCGGTGCAGCCCGCGCACGCCATGTCCTTCTCCAACCTGCACGAGCTGCAGCCGCTGGGACGCGGCTCCGGCACGGTGCTGCCGTCCGTCAGCCAGCTGCTGTCCCAGCACAGAACCACCCCTCCCAGCAGCGGGCTGGGCCGGCTGCGGCCGGGCAACGTCTCCGGCGAGTGGATGAACCGCATGGAGGTGAACGAGTCGCAGTACAACGAGATGTTCGGCATGGTGCCCCAGGTGATGCATTCCCACCCCGGCGTCTCCCAGCAGGGCGGCTTGGTTCAAGCGGAGGCGAAGCACCTGGGGGTGTCCAGGGAGTCCTTGCCCCCCATCATGACTTTCCAGCTGGTTCCCAAGGGCAGCATAAACCAGCAAGCACTGCCGCAGCAGGCCCAGTCAAACTGCGCCCAGAACATGGCCGGGCCTCTCGGCTCCATGTACCAGATCCCAGACCTGGCCCAGCTGCCCAGCGCCTCGTTCTCCATGGCTGCCATCCCTCAGCAGGACGGGCAGGTGGCTCAGACGGTCCTGCCGGCCTACCACCAGTTCCAGAGCTCGATGGGCAAGTACCCCACGCCTCCCTCCCAGCACAGCTGCTACTCCTCGGCCACAGAACGGACTCCTAGCCACAACCGGCACTTACAAGGGGAGCACCCGTACCTGACGCCGTCGCCCGAATCTCCGGACCAGTGGTCGAGCTCCTCGCCGCACTCTGCCTCCGACTGGTCCGACGTGGCCACCAGCCCCGGCAACAGCCAGCGCGGGCCGGCGGCCGCCCACATGACGGAGCAGCAGCGCGGCAACATGCAGGTGTACGCCTAGAGCGGACTCCAGAACTCATGAAGGTCTTCCAGGATGGAAATGAAGAACCATTTTAGTATCCAAGAGTCTTAACGAGCCCAGGATGCTCTTTCGTTGGAGGGACTGTGGTCGCTGTAGACTTGTATGCTTTTATGCTAAACGGAGAACTGTAGAAGCTGGTGATGGAGAAGACCAGTTCTAACCAACCCCCACGCACCTTGGACGTGACTGCTGTCTGCACTGGATTCTCCAGTCTGCTTTTAAACGTCTTCCACCGTTGCTTTGGGGAGACAGCTCTTCAGCTTAATACACCTTGTGGTCATTTCTCCAGAAATTTAGCCAAAACCAGCTTTGTATCCTTATTTTGTTACTCCTCCTGTTACCCACGTAACCTCTCTCTGAAGCACCTTCTACTAGTTCTCCTCGAGTTCAAGTTGCCTTGACACAGCTCAGAGCTGCACCCGCGTTCCCAGCCCCGCTCCTTCCCTCGTCCGCTCCTGCTCAGCAAGCGAGCCGGACCTCCTGAAACACCTGCAGGTCAAGTGACACCTCCTGTCACACAGCTTCACCCTTTCCCCTTCAGGACTCTGTCTTCTAGAGACCCACTAACACCCCTTAGTGTCCTCACTGCCTGCTCCCCAGGAATTAGGAGGTTATATATGCATATAGTCTTTTTAGGTTGGTTGTTTTGTTATTTTCCCTCCTGACAACGCTGGTCTGACCTGGTCTTCCGCCACGGTGTGGCCCCACCTCTTCCCCGAGACACCCCTGAGCATTTTGACACACTACCCTCCCCGTGCCCCCCATCCTGCCAGGAGTGTCCATGACTGCCTTCGTGGGCTCCCGTGCCAGAAGAGATGCACTGCAACTGATACAGGCCTTTTTGGGATGAGCACACGATGTTTCAGAAACTGCTAACACGAGCTCCCAGCGTTCTTGCACAGTAGTCTCCTCCCCTCCATCCAAGGGTGGCTGTGTGTCCTGTCCTCCAGATACCATCTGCTGCCTCTTTATGGTGTTATCAACAAGTGTCAAACATGTGGTTACATGTTTGCAGTGTGTGTCCTTCTGCGTCAGGAGTGACATCCAGCCCTTTGGAAAGTCCCTTTTGCTGCAGCCCTGGGTGAGAGCTGCCTTGTTTTCCCCCGCTGCAGCGCTGAGTGCCGAGCCAGGAGCTGGGCTGTGGCAGCAGAACAAATCCTCAGAAACCATCGCCTCCTGCAGGTTTGGGGCTGTGCTCTGCTCCCAGCTTCAGCCTGGGTGCAGATTTCCCAGGTTCCAGCCCGAGTGCTCTGTCACAGCACGGCTCCCCCGAAGGTTTTGGGGCAGTGGAAGCCAGCTGTCGCTGACCTAAGCCGCTCTTCCCGCTCTGTCCACAAAAGCAGCGCTTCTCTGAGGGGCTCCAGACCAGCCAGCAGCCCCAGTGAACAATGGTGGGGATGGTTTGCTCCTGCCTCTTCAGGGGAATGCTGCAGACACGTCTTCCAAAGAGCTGGGGGCAGCTGGGTGCTGCCAAAGGACTGAAGTTGGGCCATCCAACACCCTACCATGTACAGTATTGTCTCTGGTGTTTCTTTCCATTCTAATCAACAGTCAAAGTTGCTTTCCTTTCTTTTATTTTTTTTTCCTTCCAATTCCTCTCAATGGTACATGAAGGCAGGGCCTCAGGAGGAGCTGGTTCCCGGGGCCGTCGCTTTGGGCTGAAGTTTTTAATTCTGTGTGAAGTTCCCACTGCAGCATGGCCTGCAGAGCTCAGCTGCAGCTGACTCAGACCCCCAGGGGGTCTGTCCAGGTACACCTCTCACTGAAAATAATGAAGTGTTGCTGCATCCATGCTAAAGAAACAAAGGGCTTTGGCTCCTTAGCTCCAAATAACCAAGTGCCTTTTTTATATATGTGGCTGCCTTTCACAAGATGAGTGCTTTTTGTGGAATGAAGCCAGTTCCGTGCCTGACCTGTTAATATGATGGCCCTCTGCCTTTCTTCTCTTTTTTTTTTTTTTTTTTTTTTTTTAACTACTTGTAAAGATAATATCTCCTTAAGGTGGTATTTTATCTCGTAAGTTGTAGAGTAACCATTCACACAGCAGCATTTTCCTATATTAATAATGGAAAATATTTGCTTATTTTTACATTTTTTATAAAAGTCTTTTATGAAAATAGTTGCTGCCAAATGTATAAGCAATTTTTATCCCCAGAATAAAAAGTATGTGCCCAGTGTCTGTGTGCTGCTGTTTTCATTTTGTTTTCCTGGCTACTGTGGCACTGGGTTATAAATGAATCAGGGGTGCTCTGTCTCAGCACCACACGACTTAGCTCCACCCAAGGGAGCTGGAAGCAGCCTGGTGTGGGTGTAGCAGAAGGATTTTGGGTCTCTTGGTTAGCTGAGAAGGGGGCAATACCCAGCTGGGCATAGTGGGAAGGATGGGGAGGGACTGGGATAGGTCCTTTCTTAGGTGTTTTGTATAAGAGCTCTGGCTTGCCTGTGGGAGCCAGGGAAAGGCTGGGGTGTTTGTGTGGCTTCTAGAAAGGTGGTGAGCCTTTTTTCCCTGTCCTTCCAGCAGGGAAGGGGACCCACCTCCCTGGAACTTTCTCAGAACTTGATGCATGGAATACCTAAGATCCTTGAGCCCAACCTTTAACCTGGCACTGCTGTGTTCACCCCTTCACCACGTCCCCAAATTACACATACAGATGTTTCTGGAACATTCCAGGGATGGTGATTCCACCACTTTCTGGGCAGCCTGATCCAATGCCTGACTGCCCTTTCATTGGCAGATTTTTTTCCCTCATATCCTATCTATGTCTCCCCTGGTGCCACTTGAAGCCATTTCCTTTCATCCTGTTGCATCTTAGCTGGGAGAAGACACCAGCCCCCACCTGTCTGCAGCCTCCTTTCTTATAGAGAGTGATAAGATCCCCCCTGAGCCTCCATTTCTCCAGACTGAGAGCACGAAGGTGTCTGATTCTCCAGCCTCTGAAACAGGGGATCACCACTCCTCTGTGCTGGGCTCAGGGTTTGAAGAGTTTGACTGGAGCAATCAGGAATCAAGCTGTCAGTAGCTGCTGGGCTGTGTTTGGAGCTCGGAGATGCCACTGGAGCTTTGGGCTCCACTGGTGCTCACCTGGCTCTTCTCCAGCTCTTGCTGTGCACTCGGAGCCAGCAGCTCAATCACAACACTGAGCTGGGCTAAAGCTGCTGAGGGCATTTCAAGGGTTTAATATTCAAACAGTGCAGCTCCTTTATCTCCTGGTAGAGCCAGCTGGGCGAGTCCAAACCTCCAGGAGGCATTCATCCATGTTCTCCCCACAGCTTACACATCTGTGCCAAAGTTTAGCGAGCTCAGCCGAGCCCCTGGCACAGGGGCTGCTCAGGCTGAGGCTTGAAGCTCTCAGGAGTCCTGAGTCTCCTCAGGACTGCTCCTGCCTCTTCCCCAGCCCAGGACAACCAGGGGCTTGTGGAAACCTGCTGTGTTGCATCCAAACTGAGCCATGCAGGCAGCGAGCTGCCACATCCCTTTATCTCACTCATTAGCAGTGGATGAGCCTCAGGCTCTTTGAGGGAACTTTTTTCACGGTTTTTCCATAAATCAAGGGTGGAGTCCTGTTTTCTGGGGAGTTGCTGTGTTTGCAGGGTTTCACCATTGATCGAGGCAGCTGATGTGTGGCGGGTTATTTCTTTCAGAGCTGATAGCAGGCAGCAGCTGTGTTTGGACACGAGGAGGTTTCACCCCTGGGATCCCAGAGGATGCCTAGCAAGCAGCAGCAGCTCTTTCCATTCTAATCAACAGTCAAAGTTGCTTTTCTTTCTGTGTGGGTGAAGGAGAGGGCTCTGATCCTCCTCCCTCCCCGGGGCAGAAGCCAGACTTGCCTCTGCACGCTGGCAGGAGCTGCTCCCTGTTCACCAGCTGCATGTTTCAGCAAATGCTGCTGCAGAGATCCCGTGGCAGATCCCTGGGCTGTGCATGGCTGGTGCCTGACAAGTTCTCCACGTGGGGGGAAGCAGGGCTTAGCCCTAGCTCTGCATCCTCTGCAGGGAGCTGCTGCTTGGCTCATACTAATGCTGGTGAGCACCAGGCCCTTAAAGGGAGCTCCTCTCCTCCCCACTGGCCAGGGGTTTTGGGAAAAGAGAGACAGGCACCAAGGATTTTGGGGATGGAGGGACAGGCACCAGGGATTTTTGGGGATGGAGGCACAGGCACCAGGGGTTTTGGGGAAGGAGAGGCAGGCAGTGGGCTGGAGCTAGCAGCAGCAATAGCCACGGGACAGGCAGCAGGGTGGCTGCTTTGGTCCATCAGGAGCCAGCAAAGCGACACTGCAGAGCAGGAGCCTGCAGAACTGCAGCTGCCTCCCGCTGTGCCAGACCTTGCCGAAGGGCTCGTCCCCGTGGCTCCGTGCCACTCCCGGGCTGGGGGTGCAGGGAGCTGTCCCTTCATCCCGGAGGGGCACGGAGTGATGCAGCCTTGCGTCACGGCCAGCCCCGAGGGCTGGGCACCGTCCCCGCTATCTGATGGCATCGGCAGCCCCCGGCTGCAGGCTGTTCCCACATCCCGCATCCTGCTCGCAAACTTCCCCCGGCAGTTCAAACAAGGGCGGTGTGTGGGTGACGCAGGGCAGAGCCGGGCAGGGCGCGATGCCATCCCTCGGCTGGGGACAGGGGCACTGCCAGGGGGTCGCACCCACGGCTCTGCCCATGGCAGGAATGCTCCGGCCGGGATCGGGGGATCACCCCCAGGCTCATCCCTGCCAGCCCCCGGGCAATCCAATGCCCTGCGGGCATCCCTGCCAGCTGCCAGGCTGCTCTGGGCTGGAGGATGGTATCTGTATCGCGGGAGCAATTAATGATAATTGCAAGGGGTTTATTGACCAACTAGGACAGGTTCTTCCTGTCTGCTTCTGAAGATACGATAAATGCAAACACAGTGAAGATATGGGCAATTTTCCAGCAAAGTGGGGGGGACGGAGGGGGGTCAGCAGTAAGATTTTTATGGTGAGAATCACATGGGCTGGGCAAACACAGGTGCTGATGAGCACCATGCTATAAAGGGCAGCTCCTCTCCTCTCCCGTCCCTGAACTGCGACGAGCGGCTGTTCCTCACCATCTCCGGAGCACAGGTGAGGAACAGGACCCTCACACGGCAGCTGGGGCTCGGGATGCTCAGAGCCGGCTCACGGGTGAGCAGGAGCCGGTCCCTCTCCTCTCCCTGGCAGCCCCAGCCGGAGCTGAGCCGAGCTCTGCCCTCGCTGTGATGCTGCATTTTCCAGCCCTGCGCTGACTTTTGTCGCTGCTTCTTTGAGGGGAAGACGAGCTGAATCTGCAAATCGGTCCCGGTGCTCGGGGATTAGCCCAGATAAAGGGGAACCGCGCTGATGCGGTCGATTTTCCCCCCAGCCTGGGCAGAGCTCCGGCCGTGCACGTAGTCCCTGCAGCCCCACCTGTGCCACTGCCTGGCTGGGGTCCCCCACCCGTGTCGGCGACAGCAGCCCCCCGTTTGTCCCCACAGAGCAGCTCGGCTCTCCCAATGCCTCTGCCGAGTCTGGGGCTGGTGGGGCCAGGACAACCCGCTGCCAGTGTGGGCTGGGGACTCCGAGCCATGCCGGAGGGTGCAGGTGTGGGGCATCTCCTCCAGGCGGCTCACAGGGGCCAGGCTTGCACTCTCTGAGCACAGGCAGCATCCTCTGTCCCCGAGGGGCCTTGTGTGACCCTGGCGAGCCTTTTTCAGGAGCCAGGAGGATGGCGGCCGCGGCCAGACTCGCCCTGCTGCTGCTGGGCTGCGTGGGGCTCCTGCGGCCGGTCGGTGAGTGCCGGGCTCGGGGCAGCTGCCTCTGTAGCCGGGCCAGGAGGGAGCCGAGCTCCTCTCCAGGCGGTGATGCGGCTGTCCCTCACCCCTGCCCGCTGTTCTCCCCGAACAGATGGCAGGTACATAAGCTACTGCCCCCCCGGCTGGTCCTACTACAAGCTCAGCTGCTTCAATTACTTCCCCGAGCCCATGACCTGGGAAGATGCAGAGGTAAGCCCAGCTCAGGGGTACACAGGGGAACGGGGACCCCCCGTCTCCCTGAGGAGCCCTGGCACTGACAGCTGTCCCTGCAGAGCCGGTGCGAGGAAATCCAGAAAGGAGCTCACCTGGCCTGGGTTGAGAGTGCCCAGGAAGCAGCGACCCTGCAGAAAGTCATCTCCCACTACCAGCGTGTGCAGCCCGTCTGGATTGGGCTCCAGAAGAACAAAGAGGTGAGGTGTGGGCTGCAGGGGTGGTGGGGGACAGCGGGGCCGTGCCTCTGAGCCCGCTGTCCCTGCACAGAGCCAGGTGTGGCAGTGGACGAACAGGGAGGAGTACAGCCCGGACAGGCATGTGTCCGGGAACGGGGCCCGAGGGGGCAGCTGCGCAGCGCTCACCCACGAGAGCGGTGAGTGCCGGTCCCTGCGCCCATCCCCAGCCCTGGGCTCGGCTGGCATTGTCCCACAAGGTCCCATCCCCTTGGACGAGCCGCTGCCCGCCCTCGCCAGCCCGCTGCTTGTCTCTCCCGCAGGCTTCTCGGTGTGGTCCAGCGCCGACTGCTCCCAAAGGCATCACTACATCTGCAAGTTCTACCCCTTGCACTGAGCGCAGCGCCGCCGGCCTTCCTCCCCTGCCACCTCCCTCTCCTTCTCCTCAACTCCTATAAATATATGTTATAAAAAAAGAGAAGCATGAGAGTGCTGTGTGAGCTTGGTGCTGGTCCATGAGAGAGAAACGGGCTCTGCCACGGCTCCCGAGCTCCCTGGCTTCCAGAGGGCAGAGCTGTTTGGGGATGAACCCCCAGGAGCTGCGGGGAGACAGTGGCTGTCCTGGCTGAGCAGGAGAGAATGAGTTTTGCTCATACCGGCCCTCGGGTGCCAGATACAACAGGGGAGCAGGTGGGGGGACAGGAGCGTCCCCGGAATGCAAACACGGTGACCTGGGACACAGATGTGGCCGGGGACAGGGCTGTCGTGGGTGTGCAGGCATGGGGACAGGACTGTCGTGGGTGTGCAGGCATGGGGACAGGCGCTCCCCCCAGGTGCAGAGAGCTCCACAGGGATTTTGGAGCTGCCACGCTGCCCCAGGGCCGTGCCGACAGCAGCGCTGGGACCAAAGGTCCCTTTCGTGTCACTGCAGTGTTGCCACAGGCATCACGTGGCTGTTTGCCCTCCTGCTTTGAGGATGGCTCTGTCCCCACCCAGCTCACGGGGTTTTTGCCCCCCCAGCCCCGCAGCACGTGTCAGACGCGCACTGCGCCCCGGGCAGCGCGGATGCTGCGGGCACCAAAACCCTCTGCTCCCCGCCAGCACCGCAGAGTGACCACAGCCTGGCACCGGCGCTGCCCCTGCCCTGGGCAGCCCGTCCCTCTGCTCAGCCCCGGCTCCGTGTCCCCAGGCTCTGGGGACAAGACGGAGACACCTCTCACGCTCCCCCCTCCGCAGCTCCGCCGCCCCTCTGATGTTGGCCGGCGCTCGGCGACCTTTGAGCGCCAGGGTCCGGCAGGCTGATAAAGGCCGGGAGGGCTGTGCCGAGCTGCCCACGGAGTTTATAAAAGCACTACGCCAAGGCCCGTCCCGCTGTCCGTCTGTCCGGCAGGCAGTCCCTCCGGGGTGAAGATGTTGCGGGTGCTGGGGCGCGCCGCGCGGTGCTGGGGGGCGAGGTGGGCGCCGGAGAGGGCACCCCGGGGCACCCAGCGCCCCCCAGGCTGGCACAGGGCATGGTGAGCATCCACAGGGACCGGGGGGCTGCAGACACACCCCGGGTAGGGCTGGGGAGCTGGCTGAGCCCTTAGGGAAGGAGGGCCTCTCCCTCCTCCCCTCCGCGGAATTCGGAGCGCTCCCAGCCCGGGCTGCCCGCTGGTGGCATCTCCCCTGTGTCCCCAAAGCTGCCGTGGGATTGTCGGCACTCCCTCTGCCCCACAGCCTCTCCAGCGCTGCCGGGACAGGCGCCTGGCCCAAGGACGTGGGCATCCTGGCCCTGGAGGTGTACTTCCCTGCCCAGTACGTGGATCAGGAGGAGCTGGAGCGGTTTGACGGCGTGGAGGCCGGCAAGTACACGCGGGGCCTGGGCCAGAAGCAGATGGGTTTCTGTGCCGCCCACGAGGACATCAACTCGCTGTGCCTGACCGTGGTGCAGCGGCTGGTGGAGCGCGGCCGCCTCTCCTGGGACTCCATCGGCCGCCTGGAGGTGGGCACCGAGACCGTCATCGACAAATCCAAGGCCGTCAAGACCGTCCTCATGCAGCTCTTCCACGACTCTGGCAACACCGACGTGGAGGGGATCGACACCACCAACGCCTGCTACGGGGGCACGGCCTCGCTCTTCAACGCGGCCGCCTGGGTGGAGTCCAGCGCCTGGGATGGTGAGTGCGGGCAGGGACCGTGCTGCGGGGCTGGGTGGCTGCTGTGGGATAGGGGAAGGAGGCAGGAGCTGTCCCAAAACCCAAAGATGCTCCAGCTGCACCTCCAGGCTTTCCACCACCCTTTGGTGTAACACCTGGCAGCACGGGGGTGGGAGCACGCCGGGGCAGTGGGATGGAGGCTCCCGGTCCCTCTGTCCTCCCCCAGGCCGCTATGCCGTGGTGGTGTGCGGGGACATCGCTGTCTACGCCACGGGCAACGCGCGGCCCACGGGCGGCGCCGGCGCCATCGCCATGCTGGTGGGACCCAACGCCCCGCTGGTGCTGGAGAGAGGTGGGTGCCACGATACCCCGGGGGCTGAGCTGATGGGGGCTGTGCATCCGTGTGCCAGCCCCGGGCAGAGCTGCTCAGCCAGAGCCTGCTGGGTTCCTGCAGCGCCCCTGGGTGCTGCCACTCCCGATGCTGTCTGACAGCTGGCTCTCCCCGTGCCCCCAGGCCTGCGTGGCACCCACATGGAGCACGCCTACGACTTCTACAAGCCCAACCTGTCCTCTGAGTACCCGGTGGTGGACGGGCAGCTCTCCATCCAGTGCTACCTGCGGGCTCTGGACCGCTGCTACGCCGTGTACCGGCGCAAGGCGGAGACCCAGTGGCAGCAGGGTGAGTGGCAGCCCTCCTGAGGCGCCCAGCCCAGCCCCCTGGGTGCTGATGGCCCCCTGTTGCCCCCCAGCTGGCATCCAGAGGCCCTTCACCCTCGATGACTTCAAGTACATCATCTTCCACTCGCCCTTCTGCAAGCTGGTGCAGAAGTCGGTGGGGCGGCTGCTGCTGAACGACTTCTTGGCCGCCCCCAACCCCGACACAGCCTCTGGCCTCTACAAGGGGCTGCAGTCCTTCAGGTGTGTCCCCTTGCCGTGTCCCCCACCCCTCAGCCCAGCCAGGGATGTGCTGGCCTGGGGTTCCAGCTGCTCTCTCTCTGGGAAGAGGTGTGAAGCTGGAGGACACTTACACCAGCAAGGAGGTGGAGAAGGCATTCCAGGCAGCCAGCCAGGACATCTTCAACAAGAAGACCAAGCCCTCCCTGCTCCTCTCTTCCCGCAATGGCAACATGTACACACCATCCATGTATGGCTGCCTGGCCTCCCTCCTGTCCCAGTGAGTCCCCCCAAACTCTGGCTTGGGGAGAGGGAGGAGGTCATGTTGGGGAGGGCACTCCCTGGCTGGACAGAGGGGCAGAACTCATCTCCCAGCCCTCATCTCAATAGGGACCTGATCCTTTCATTGCACACAGTGTGCATGCATCCTGCTCCAGGCCATCTCCCTGCCAGGTTTTTCATCCCAGCTCGCTGGAGCTGGGCCAGTGCATAAAGCCCTTCTGTCATCACCAGCAGGATGAAAACCCCTGTTGTCATGCCCACTAGAATGAGTGACCCCACGGGAAAGGAGTCACGGGAACAGACAGGCTCTGAGGGAAAGAAAAGCCTTATCCTGGGGCTCCCTGTGCCACCACCACACTCCAGGGCTGCACTCCCTCAGAAATGCAGCCCCAAGGATCTGCCTGCCAACAAAGGAGGCAGCTCCCTCCACTGCCCCTACAGCCCTGTATATCCCCAAATATCCCTCACCTCTCATTTCAGGTGCTCAGCCCGGGACCTGGCCGGCTCCCGGATCGGCGCTTTCTCCTACGGCTCGGGACTGGCCGCCAGCATGTTCTCCCTCCGCGTCTCGCAGAATGCATCCCCAGGTGAGCCCCGGGGCAGAGAGGGAAGGGAGGGCAGCCTGGGGCTGTCCGTGGTGCCCTCTCACACGCGGGGTGCCCTTTGCCAGGCTCGCCCCTGGACAAGCTGGTGTCCAGCCTGGCTGACCTGCCCGCTCGCCTGGACGCCCGCAAGCGCGTGGCCCCGCAGGACTTCGCCGAGATCATGAAGCGGCGGGAGGAAACCCATCACTTGGGTGAGTGGGGCTGGGGAGAGCTCACCCTGCCCTGCCAGGACCCCACAACAGCCCTGAGCATCACTGCCCTCTCCCTGCAGCCGACCACGCTCCCCACGGCTCCCAGGCGGATCTGTTCCCCGGAACGTGGTACCTGACGCGGGTGGATTCCAAGTACCGCCGTGAATACGCCAGGAAGCCCATCTAGGGTGGGGTCACGGGCGTGGTGAGCCCTGGGGAGGAGGATGCTCCCTTTCCCGCTGTCATCTCTGTATTCCCCACACCCGGGGCCGGCCTGAGTGGGAAAGTTCCCTTTGTGTGGGTGAGGAGTGGCCAGCGGTGCCTCGGAGCTGTTGGAGGTGCGAACACCTGGGCAGAGCAGGGGAATAAAGGTGCGATGGGAGGGGGCAGCAGCCCGGCTCTGGCTCCTGGTCTTGAATGGTCTCCTCCCAATCAACGACCACCAGTCTGGATCACAGCTGCTTATGGGATTTATTCCATGACCATTCCATTCCACCTGCCCTGTTACACATGGGAGTATGCCCTGACGTTTTGGGGGAGACAAGTAAGCCCCACCCTCCCAGGCACCAATTCTGGGGGGCAAGATGGCATTTTCCCCATGATGGCATTAAATGGAAACATCCTCATGGCAAAACCCGTGGGCAGGAGGGCACAGGTGACACAGTGGCTCTCGGTGGGGGGGCTCATGTAGTGCTGCTCTCTGGGCCATGTCTGTGGGACTGTGGCCAGGACCTCGGCAGCCACAGAGACCTTTGCACCCTTCAGCAAACAGCAGCAGGTCCGGGGAGCAGCAGGGGCAGGAGGGAGGGGGATTGGGGTTGAGGACAAAGGACTGCACAGCCAAGGCACCACGTACGCTCTCCTTCTAGACCCTTTATTGAACATGGGGCCACCCCAAACCCAGTGTGGGGGTCGGGGACGGCCGTGTGCAATGCTTCCCCAGCTGGGGGAGGGTCCAGATGCTGCAGCTGTGGGGAGAGTCCTTGTGGGCAGTCGGGTCTAGGGCAGGTGGAGCTGGAAGATTTCCGTGACTCGTGGCTTTAGCTCGCCCAGGTTGGGCAGGGGGGCTGAGAGCCCCACGACGCTCCACTGCTCCCCTGCCACCATGCTGGAGCTGTGGTAGGACAGCAGCTGGACCCCTGCCTTGCTCAGCAGCCCTGGAGAGGAGGACAGCAATTAGGGACCACAGGTTGCCCCACTGATCCAAGCACCCAGCAGGGAGCTGAGCCTTTGCTCACCCCAACACCCCACTCAGAGGTGCCATTCCTTCCTCCACCCCAAGTGCTTTGCCCAGCATCACACAACCTCCTGTCCATACCCCCCATCCATCCATCCAGGCAGCAGCAGAGGCTCAGCTCTAGGTCGGTGTGGGGGTTCCCCAGGCTGTCCCTGCAGCTCAGGGCTGGCACAGGGACTCACCAGTCAGGGTGGCCAGAGCACTGCTGTCGGAGGCTTTGGCTCTGTAGACGAGGAGAGGGCCAGACAGTGGGGCTGGCTGCTGGAAGGTGGCCCCGTTGATCTGCCGCAGGGCTGGGGTGCTGCCCTGCACTGTCCCCATCACCTGGTGTGGGGTGCCCTGCAGGGACACCTGCACCAGCCCAGTGCTGCTGTCGGGCTCGGGGGCCACATCACTGTGGGTGCTTGTGACCTGCCAGACAGACATGGGCACTCAGCACCCCGTGTGTGTCTGGGGCGGGGAGGGGATGTCCCCAATCCCTGGAAGCATTAGCAGCCCGGCAGGGTGTCCCCAGGCTCATGCTGCTTGGGGGGGAAGGTGCAGCAGGCTGGGGGGCAGAGCCTGGGTGCCCACACACCTTCAGCCCAGCCTCCTGGGCCAGCAGCGTGGCGTTCACCAGGGTCACCTCCTTCTGCGTCCCTCCAGCCAGCATGCCCGCGGCCACAGCAGGCGTCAGGTAGCTGCCAGCCTCCTTCAGGGCTGTCCCTGGGGGGCAGGGAGGAGGTGTGCATGAGCCAGCAGCAGAGAGGTCAGGCCTCCCTGCACACTCCAGGGCTCCAACCCCACTGCTCTCCCTGCTCTCCTGCCTGCCCGTTCTCCACACCCAGGCTCACCTAGGGTGCAGACCTGCAGGCTGCCCTGCACTTGCTTGCCCACCGTGCACAGCAGCGTGCCCAGGGCCCTGGCCAGGGTGACCCAGGGCTTGGTGTGGGGTGAAAAAGCCTTGCTGAGAGCCTGCCCATTAACCTGTGGGAGAGAGCGAGTGGTGAGAGCCTGCCAGGGATCCCACACGGAACACTGCTGCCAGTGCACCCGTGGGTCACAGCTGGGGTAACTGAGGCGCTCAGAGGAGCTCAGGAGCTGCAGGGGCACTCACTACTCCTGTCAGCCCCTTCCCCGTGGCCATGTCCACGATCTGCATGGCGATTTCCTTGCCGCAGCGGCTCTGTGCCTCCCGTGTGCTGGCGCCCAGGTGTGGGCAGGAGATGACGTTGGGGTGGTTCACCAGGTCACGGTCCTTGGGGGGCTCCTGCAGACACAGTCCCACCCTGCCATCAGCTCGGAGCAGGAGGCATTCACCCTCCTTTGCAAGGAGGGAAGCTGAGAATGGCTGTTCCTGACCCCAGCCTCACAGGTACTGTGAGGTACCTTGGTTTGGGCAACACTAAGGCAGTGCTGAGACAAAGCCAAGCTCGGGGGGTCCCCACAGCCCCACTGACCTGTGTGAAGACATCGAGGGCGGCCCCACCACACTGGCCGGACTGCAGCGCCCGCAGCAGCGCGCCCTCGTCCACGATGCCACCGCGGGCGCAGTTCACCACCTGCACGCCGCGGCGGCACTTGGCAAAGGTGCTGTCGTTCAGGAGCCCTGCAGACGGAGGGCTGTGAGCAGAAGGGGGCTGCCCCAGCTCTCCCCAAAGCTCCCCGAGATCCTGCCCCGCCCGTACCCGTGGTGGAGGGCAGCAGCGGCGTGTGCACCGTGATGAAGTCGCAGCGGGGCCAGATCTGCTCCAGCGGCAGCTGCTCCACGCCGAAGGTGGCCGAGACGTCGGGGGTGATGATGGGGTCGTAGCCGATGGTCTGGGGCACAGCGGGCACTCACTCTTACAGCCTGGCTCAGGCAGCTCGAGCCGCCCATCGTTGCTCCCTGCCCTGCCTCCTCACCTTCATGCCAAAGGCCTGCATGCGAGTGGCCACCTCCCTGCCGATGCGGCCCAGCCCCAGCACGGCCAGCGTCTTCCCGTTCAGCTCCATGCCCATGTACTGGGGAGCACAGGGACAGTGAGGGAGCACACCCCACATGGACACCCCCCACCCAGAGGTGCTTCACCTCCCTCCTACCTTCTTACGGTCCCACTTGCCCTCCTTCATGGAGGCAGCTGCCTGCGGGATCTGCCTAAAGAGGAGGCTGTGGTCAGCGTGGGGCAGGGGCCTGCAGGGGACACCTCTGTCCCCACCCAGCCCTGTGCTCACCTGGCCAGGCACAGGATCATCCCGCAGGTGAGCTCGGCGGCGCTGAGGCTGTTCCCAGTGGGTGTGCTGGGGATGAAGAGCGTGTCACTGCTGTGTGTCCCCCGGGCTGACAGGGCTCTGTGCCCCCCGAGCATGGAGACACACGGGGAGGTGCCAGGGCTGGGGAAGGCACCCTGCTGAAGTCCCCCCGGCCTCCCCAGGATCACAGGCACGGATGTCCCCCCACTCCTGCTCTTACTTCATGACCAGGACGCCCTTCCTGGTGGCTGCCTCCACGTCCACATTGTCCACGCCAGTGCCAGCTCTGCCCACCACCTGCAGCCTCTCTGCCGCCTCCAGCACCTCGGCCGTGACTTTGGTGGCCGAGCGGACGATGAGCCCATCGCAGTCCTGAGGGGTGACAGACACGGCGAATGGGACCAGGGCAGGGTCAGGGAACAGGGACAGCCCTGCCAGGGTCCGGGATCTGCCGTGCGAAACCGGCCGGGCTCTTGCATCAGACGGGAGGCGGGGATCGGTCGAGGGGGTCCCGCTGCCTCCCGGGACCGCCGGCCCGTAGCTGTGCCCACCCACCCACCCACCCGGGCGTGGGTGCAGCCCTGCCTCACCCGGATCTCCCGCAGCAGCTCCTCCTTGCTCAGCCCGGGCTTCTCCTGCACCCGGAGCCCGGCGGCCTGCAGGATCTCCCGGCAGCAGGGGTCCAGGCTTTCGCTGATCAGCACTTTCTGCAGCTTGCCCAGGGCCATGGCGGGACGGGGCCGGATGGGACGGGGCCGGACGGGACGGGACGGGGGTGCCGGCTCTGTCCGCACTCCGCCGAGAGGCTGCTGCTGCCCCTCCGCCGCGCTAAAAGAGCTGCGAGCCGCGCACGTTTTTCGGGCTCATTGGGTCCCGTCTCCATAATCCCACCTCCTTCCCTTCCCCTCCCCGCCCCAGCCCGCCCGGTCCCCTCCTCATCCCCCCCGCCCCCGGGGGGAGGGAGGAGGCGGGGGGTGCGGGCCACGGCCCCCCAGCAGCCCCAGGGAAAGGGAAGGGGTGCCCCAACAGCACCCCGTGGGTCAGGGAGCCACGAAAACCGGGGGCAGCTTGTCCCGATCCTGCGCACCTCCGTCCCGCATATCACAGCTCAGTAAGGCAGGACGGGGACGGCAGTGACAGCCACCATGGCGTGGGTGGCTCCCCACAGAGCCGGGGGTGCCGCGGGCAGGGAGCAGCCCGGCCCATGGCCAACCCAGACGTGCCCTCCCCAGCTCGCCCAGGAATGGGGGTTCCCCAGACCCCGCAGCTCAGAAGCGAGGCAGTGCCGTGGCCCCTGCCCACCCCCGACTTCGTGCCTGCTGTTGAGCAATGTCTCTGATAAGGCGCCGGGGACACGGGGCCGGACCTGGCCGCTGGCTCCCAATGACGGGAGGTGCGTGGGAGCCACCCAGCAAACGCCCTCCATGGGGCAAGAGCCAGGTGGCCGCGTCCAGTGACCCCGCAGTGGGAAGTGCTGGCCCTGAGACACCATGGGGACGGGTCCGTGACACCGGGCATGGGATGCGAGGATGGCAAGGGGTGCGGCCAGACCTTCACCGGACACCTGGAGCAGGCATTGCCCATGGGGAGCAGGGTCTGGCCCTTCCTTCCACCACTTTTCACTCTTGGGAGAGTGGGTAGAACCTACCCACTGCTGCCAAGCCAGGTCCCAAAGGGATTGGGCCGAACCCAGGCAGCAGATCCAGCTCTGTGCGAGACCTGGGTGGCCCTGGAGGCTGTAAAGCCAAGCAGAGCCCGAGGGATGGACCTGTCCTAGCAGACAGGAGGTGGCCGGAATGGGATGACTGTCCTGGCCACAGGCAGCGCCGCCGAGATGGGAGAGCACAGCGCTGTGGACAGCCTGGAGCTGTGGACAGCCTGGAGCTGTGGACAGCCTGGAGCTGCGGACAGCCTGGAGCTATGACAGCCTGGAGCTATGACAGCCTGGAGCTGTGGACAGCCTGGAGCTATGACAGCCTGGAGCTGTGGACAGCCTGGAGCTATGGACAGCCTGGAGCTATGACAGCCTGGAGCTGCGGACAGCCTGGAGCTGTGGACAGCCTGGAGCTGCGGACAGCCTGGAGCTATGACAGCCTGGAGCTGTGGACAGCCTGGCTCCACCCCAGCCGGTGCCACCCTGCAGCTACAGCCAGGGAACAACCGTGACGCCAGAGCGGGGAAAGTCCAGGGCGGCCGGCACGGGGTGACAGATGCGGTCAAGGGCAGCGGCTGGTGAAATCTGCAGCGGTCCCCTCGGCAGGGAACTGTGACCCGGGTACCGCCACAGGGATAGCCCGCCACGGGCTGGGGCCACCGCAGCCCTCGGCACAGCGGGGCACCAGCCCCGGCCTCTGTTTTAGCCATCAGGACCTTGCTGCAGGTGCCCGCAGGACACAGCAGGACCTGCCATCCCGGCGCCCTGCTCCCTGGAGGTTTGCCCGTGGCCTCCATGGTGGCTCCCCTCCCACGCCTGTGGCGTGTTTGTGCGGGGGACACGCGTGGCCAAGCCATCGCCGCCTGTGGCAGCGCATTTTCCGGCTTTTCCCGGCCAGCTTGTGCCCTCTCCTGGGGACTGTGGCCAGAGGCACATTGCCGCGGCCCTCCTGGGACACTGGGAGTGTCCTGCTGGGACACCGGGAGTGCTGGAGGGGTGGCTGTGCCAGCAGGCAGGTGCCCCCACTCCTTGGCCCCCAAGGGAGACGGCTGGAGGCGACCCAGAGGCTGGAGGGGACCCAAAGGCTGGAGAGGACCCAGAGGCTGGAGGGGACCCAAAGCTGTCAGGGCCAGTGGGATGGGTGTCAGGGGGTTGTGGCTGTGGTGATTTATGAGTCACAACGGGGATGAAATGGGGGGTTATGGGGCACAGCACCCCTCTGCTGACCCCATGGTACCGGCTGTTGCTTTTAGAGTAAGAAATTTGGCAGGAAATAAACCCACCTGTGTTCCAGCTGGCCTTCACAGATCAGAGGGCTGGGGACAGCTGAGCTGAATTTCTGAGTATAACCAATTTGGCACTATAGGTCTGGTGGTGTTCAGTAGGAAATTCTAGCTGTACAGCTTCACAAATAGTGCAGTTTATTAATTCAACACCATAGGTTTGGTCACATTCCATAAAATCCTTCATAATCACAGATTGATGAATGGATGAATGGTGCAGTACATGGAAGCAGCAGAAATACAGATGCAGAATTGCTGTTGATAAATGCACCAGTTGCAGTGATGTGTTGTGTGATGATAATAACAATTGTATACAGAAACTTACCACGAAGGTGTCCCCACTTGGGAGGTGAGAGAGGAGAGTAGCCCATTCTGTCTCCAAGGTGTTTTTGGGTCTTCCTCCCAAAGGTAAAATTCCTACCCTCCTTACATCCAGCCCTATTCCTTTCTACTTCTTCCCCTACTCCTGTGTTATGTAGAACACAACCTAAGTGGAGAGTATGGAGATATAGATGTGGTATCATGTACCATTAAGTTTATTAGCATATGCAAGGGGTGTGTATTAATATTTAAATGGCCCTTAATCAGACAAAAATTACTTTTTTTTGGCCACTGAGTCCTCCAAATTCCTGGTCATATGATTTTGTTCCATTAGTCAGAGTCAAAGCAGAACCACCTCATCACCACAGGACTTCTTCCTCCTTTCTTGCCATCAGCTCTGTGGCTTTCCATCCACACAGGTAACACAGAGGGTGTGGATAACAACCCTTAGCCCTCACCTGGCTCCACACAAGGGTCCTGGACAGACTCTGCTTGGTGGCAGGTGGGTGGCCATGGGGCACAGCTGGCTGGAGGGCTGTGGGGGTGCAGGACAGAGGAGAATGGGGCCAAGCAACAGGGAATTTGGGGGAGGGTCTCTGCAGAGAGAATGGGGCTGGGAGAGGAGGCAGGGGCAGCGCTGGTATTGGGATGTCAAGCAGGTAAAGGGATTAGGGGTGGCAAAGGGGACTGGGGTTGTTGGGGCTGGGATGGGGAATGGCAAAGAAGAGGAAAGGGGTGAGGGGTTTGGGGGTGTTTGGTTGGGATGGTGGCTGTTCAAGGGGATTTATGGGGATCAAGGGCTATAGGAATGTCCTAGTGGAGGAGTGGGATGTCATGGGCAATTATAAAGCAAGAGAGGGTGTTGAGGGACTGGAACAGTATCCAGAGACTCATGGGGCTCTGGGGTGGCAAAGGGGATTGGGGGTGTCACGTTGGGATGGAGGCACCCAAGAATGATGGGCAGGTAATTGGGGTGTCAGTATGGATGTTTGAGGGTGCCATGAGGGATCTTGGCTGATTGGGTCTTTTGGGGAGACCGTGAAGTTGGAAGGATTGAGAGGGGAGAGGAGGGGATCATGGATTGTTTCTGGGGGACTGAAGTGTGAGGAGCGATTGGGGCTCAGTCCAGAGGGAATGGGTGGAGTGGGGAATTGGGGCGGGAGGTGGCTGTGTCAGCCGGGACAGGATGGCGATTAAGGAGAGATTATGGGGGGATGGACAGAGGGATCAGGGAGAGGGCAGAGGGAGGGAGCGCGGAAGGAAAGATGACGGGGTCAGAGGAAAGGATGGAGGGATGCAAGGAAAGAAGGATGCGGGGTCAGAAGGAGGGAGGGAGGGATTCTGGGAGGCAGGGAAAGATGAAGGATGGAGGCAGGGAGAAGGAGGAGGAGGAGGAGGAGGAGGGGAAGCAGAAGCGGGCGGAGCCGGCCGGTGCCGCAGAGCCGCGTCCCCGGCGCACGCCGGGCCGGCTCGGCAGCGCCTGCGGGGACCCGGCGGCCCGGCCCGGTGCCCCCGGTGGCCTGGCGCGGTGGCCTGGCCCGGAGCTGGCCGGCCCGGGGCCGCCGGTGCGTGGCCCGGCGCGGAGGAGGATGCGAGCCCCGAGGCGGAGGTGAGGAGCGCGTCCGTGTGACATCCGCGGGTGCGTGTCCGGGGCGATGCGGGTGCCGGTGTCCGTGTGTGCCGGGCACGGCGGGGGCTGCGTGCGCCCGCGCTGGGCTCTGGTGATGCCGCAGCTGAGGCACAGGTTAACCCCCGGTACCATCGGTGCCGCCGGGATGCAGCTGGGATGCGGGCGGGATCAGAGTGCGCTCCCTCGGGGCTGCGCAGGGCCGGACGCTCCCTGTCCCAAACCCCATTCCTTGGGCCGGGGATGTCCCTTCCTGCTGCTGGGGTCCCGTGGGGCTAGCGGCAGGGCTTTGGGACCCCGGGCTGGTGGTTCTCTGGGCCCTGCATCAGGCAAGCCCAAGGGAACTCGGGAGCCACTGGTGTGCATGGAAGGGACCAGGAGTCGCTTGCCTGTGGCTATCAAGGCAATGTGTGCGTGCCACACGACAGGGCAGGAGCTGCAGGGTGCTGTGGGATCCTGGGCCGGTGCCTGCACCATCACTAAGCTCTCCTCGTGCACCGGGCATGTGAGGCTTGCTGGGAGATGCTGGGCCAAGCAGGGCACTGAAGGAAGGGGTTCAGGGTGCTGCTGGTGGTGCAGGGAGCTTGGCTTGCCTCATCTCCCCAGCCCCGTTTTAACCGTGGCCGCTCTTCCCCTGGCTGTGTCCGTGCCCGGTTCCACGCTGAGCCGCTCGCTTGACCCGCTGCAGGGATGCCGGGCCCCGGAGCGGTGCCGGTTCCTCTGCAGGGATGCCGGGCCCCGGAGCGGTGCCGGTTCCTCTGCAGGGATGCCGGGCCCCGGAGCGGTGCCGGTACCTCTGCAGGGATGCCGGGCCCCGGAGCGGTGCCGGTTCCTCTGCAGGGATGCCGGGCCCCGGAGCGGTGCCGGTTCCTCTGCAGGGATGCCGGGCCCCGGAGCGGTGCCGGCTGCCACGCCTGCGGTGCCGCTCCGGGAGCCGCCCAGCGCCAGCCCCCGCTCCCCCCGGCCTGCCGTGCTCAATGGGGACCTTGTTCCGTGCCCCGTGTGCAGGTCGGTGGGTGGCCGTGCCGTGCGCTCCGTGCTCTGCTCGCACGCTCCGGCAGCCGCCGTGTTTGGGGACGGCTGTCCCCGCTGCACCTCCTCCCCTGCTGAGACATTTGTGCCATCGAGTCAGCGGGGAGCTGGGATGTGCCACGCTCGGCGTCTGAGCTGCCACGCACTCCCTGGCCTTGCCTGGCCCTTGTCACGGCTCCTCTGCCAGCCTGGAGCCACACGGTGGCTGCTGCTGAGCGCAGCCTGCTGTCCATCCCTCCGTCCATCCCTCCGTCCATCTCTCTGTCCATCTGTCTCCCTGCAGGAGGTGATCCAGCAGCAGAAGGAGGTGAGTTGCTGTTGCTGGGCTCTAGTGTGCTTTGGGGACGCTTTACCCCAGGATGCTTTCCCCATGGCAGCAGCCACTCTCACACAGCCCATGTGTGAGCCAGCCCTTCGCTGTCCCCTCTCCCCAGCGGTGCCCTGGGGTGCCAGCGCTGGCCAGAGGCCCTGGTGTGATGCTGTGAGTCAGGGAGTGCTCTGAGTCAGGGCCTCGTGGTGCCACTCGTGCCAGGGCCTGCAGGCACACGGGGGTGGGTGGGCAGCGCTGCCTGGTGAGTGGGGGGCCCCAGGGCTGAGCCCCCTCATTCCGTGCTGGGCTGACAGCTCTTCTCCGTGCTCCAGGCTGGCATGAAAGGGCTCTTGTCCTCCTGCAGCCCCAGCAGCACTGCAGTGGCCTCCACAGCAAACAAATTCCCAGTGTTGGGCACAGGGGCAGGGAGGGGGGAGCCCCCACTCAGCCCAACCAGCCACGGCCGTGGCAGAGCCCTGGGCTCCTGCTGGCCCAGGACTCCCATGGCCAGGCATGGGGCTGCCACTCTGGCTGTGTGGGGGTGCTGGCTGGGCAGCTGGACTTTGGGAAAGTGGGTGCTTGGCTCATTCACCCCACTGGCAGGCAGCCACTGCCCTGGGCTGGCCCCGCCTCAGGGTGGCCCTGGGCAGTACTATTTTGTTTCCCAGGCATAAGGTTATTTTTGGGTTGTTAATACCATTGCCAGGGTCCCAGTCTGAAGCACTGTAACCAGCACAGGGTGGCCTGGTATCAGTCAGTTGGGTATTCCCCCGAATCTTCTCACTCTGTCCTTTCCTTTGTTCTTTCCCTATCTGTTCTGCTGGTGTCACCGCCCCACCAGGGACAGCAAGCCCTTCTCTAAAGAGGAATATCTTGTTCCAGTGTCATTCAAAGAGTGGCAGCTAATGTCTAGTGTTCTCTCTGGCTCTTCCAGCCCCTTTTGACACAGAATCAAATGGGAACTGTGTTCACTGAAGCACCATTCCCCATAAATACGTATGGTATATGGTACCATAGGTATATGGGATCAAGCTGATGGAACAGCCTCAATTCTCGTAATAATAATTCTGAAGTTCCCAGAACTTGCTGTCACTCCTTTATGTTAGGTAGATTCTATCCATGTTCTGTTTTTTCTGGGGTTTACAGGAGAACAGAAGTGGCTTCTTTAATCCAACAGGCTCACAGAAGCTTAACTTGGGCCTCTGATGCTGGGATGTAGGACTGCTCAAGGCTCACTATTTTTTTTGCCTTGTGGGCAAAACCACCGTATTCTCCAATCAAACTGATTAGAGGGATGGAGGACCTCTATGAGGGAATTTCAGAGAATTCTCTCTATGAGAAAATTTGGTTTGTTCAGTCTGGAAAAGAGAAGGCTTCAGGGGCATCTAATTGTGGCTTTCCAGTACCTGAAGGGAGCCCACAAGAAAGATGGAGACTTTTTACAAGAGCATGTAGTGACAGGACAAGGGGGAATGGCTTCAAACTGACAGGAGATAGGCTTGGATTGGATAGTAGGAAAAAAATTCTTTACTGTGAGCGTGATAAGACCTGGCCCAGGTTGCCCAGAGAAGCTGTGGATGTCCCATTGCCAGATGTGTTCAGGGTCAGGTTTGATGGGGCCCTGAGCAACCTTGGCTAGTGGAAGGTGTCTCTGCCAGGGGGGTTGGAACGAGATGATCTTTAAGATTCTGTCCAAACCAGCCCATTCTAGGATGATTCGATGATGATGATCATTGATCTACTGATACACTCTAACCTTTGGTGAGGCATGATAGTGGCTAAGACTTTGCCAGGGCTTTATGATCAATAGTGGAACAAGTGTTTATATCCCTGGAGCAGCCTATCAAAAATATGCTGCACTCCCTTCCAGGTGAAGGTGAATCAAGCCTTGTATTCCTGGAGTGGAATCACAAAAAACATGTATTTTACATTCAGGGTTGCCATCCATGAGTGAGGCACTCCCTGAAGCTGGGTTACCAGTTCCTTGATATTTGGCACAGCAGTGGTTAAAGGCTCAGTATTGGCACTGGCATCTCTCTTTTCTCCAAATGTGGTGCCACCCTGTCTATGTGCCAGTAATCAACAGCTGATTGCCATCTCCCTTCCAGGTTTTAGCCAAACTGGTGAATTACATGGGGCGAAAGTTTGGCGAATTACCAATTGGTGAATGATATGGGGAGTGGGCTCTGGAGCTGATTTATCTTTTTTCCAAATTAGCTGTAACTTCAGGAGCTCAATTTCGTGCTGCAGCAGAGAATTGTAGCTTTTGAATGAGGGAGGGTAAGCACCATGTGGGGTGAATGCACTGTGACATCCGGATTTCTTTTAGGGTCAGGGTTGAACAGGAGGAGCAAACGCTGCTCTGCATCAGCTGCCAGGTTTGGCTGCTCAGAACACTGAAACCCAAAATGTTTTCATTGTGATCTTTTGCTGCAAAGCGTGCTGTGCTTATCGCCTGGGAGCCATAAATTAGCCGTGGTGGTTCGGCACGTTGCACTTGCTCTGTTCACTCCAGTGATTTCAACCCTGTCCACACTTTTTCAGTGTCCTGCTGTGTTCATGCTGGAATTTGTGTTCCCTTACTTATTAGAAATGTCATTAATAGTTGAGCAGGCCCACCTGGAATTGGAATGTGTGGGCTGTTATTATGTATGCAGTGATAGGATTTCACCTGCTGAATTTCAGCTCAGCCTGGCTGATGGCCACAGCACTTTTCAAACTGAATCAGATTGAATGGGATTGCTTTTCAGCTATGATTTCCCACTCTTCACCAAGGTTCACTTGTCTCTTCTGTTTCTGTAATGCATCTGGCTTCATACTCAGGGGGATTGGAAGGAGACAATCATATTCCCCCAGTTTTCTGTCATTTGGGTCACCCCATATGTCTCCATCCTGTTCCTCGGGGAATATGATTAGTTTTCTAATGTGTATGATGTCAGGGGAATCAGGAGCTCACACAAGCATCATCTCTACCTTTTCTTCCAATTTTTATTTTTTTCTCCTTCTTTTCCTCTAAGTGTTTCTGCAGTTGCTTTTCCCTATTTTCAGCTGTATTAAAATGTATTAAAATGCATTTTAAATTGCTCCTTTTCTCTATTTCAAAGCAGTACATTCTATATCTGCCATTTTTTAGGAGAGAGGGTGCTCTGGTTTCCTTTTGCACACAAGATCAGCGAGCCTGCAACACTGTACCAATAATTGCTTTGTTGTTGTTTTTCCAACATTTTTGGGCCCATTCTTTTCCCTCTCAGGATGGTGCACACTTGTGTTAACCCAAGTAATAATAACAATAATATGCAGAAATTTAGCAAGCTGTCCCTGGCTTGGAAAAAGGGAGACAAGAATAGCCCCTTAACTGTCTCCAAGGTATTTTTGGGTCTTCCTCCGAACCAGGTGAAATTTTTATCCTCCTTATGTGTACCCCAATCTTATCCCCCTCCTCCAATGTTACATATGGCATGATCTGGGTGGAGAGTTGAGTAACAGAGTCATATATGTAGCAGCATGTATTTCATTAAGCTTATTTGCCAGTGCAGTGGTGCATGTTTCATTATTTAAAATAATTCCTAATTGGGAAAAAATTGCTTTTTTGGCCATGGTGTCCTTCAAAATTCCAGTCACAGGACATTGTTCTGTTCTGTGCAGTTTTTCAGAGTCAAAGCAGGACGATCCTATCTCACAGGACTTCACCCTTTCCACAGCTCATCCTTTCTTTCTGTCAACTATGCACATCTCCTGTGCATAGGCTCCTTGGTCATCATATGCCCAGCATCCCCAGGATTTGGAGTATTTTACTGTCCCTATGGCTGTTCTGCCTCTGGGTATTGTGTCTCCTCGTGCATCAAGTGTTTGGCTGTGATCCCTCCTTGCTTGTTGAGTCTCTGGGTATTACTCTTCTGGGTGTCAAGCCTTGCATATTCTGCCACTGGTTAATGTGCCTTTTTGGGTATTTTGCCTCCAGGGATATCATGCCTCTGGTTACTGTCCTTAAGTGTTGTGCATCTTGATGTTTTGCTGCTGGGTGTCACACCCTGGGCACTGATCCACCTAGAGTGTCGTGCCTCCAGAGGTCACACCTCCCTGGATATTGTGCCTCTTGATCTCCTCAGGCAGCACACCTCTGGTTGTTGAAATTTGGGTGCCTCTGGGTTCCACACCTTGGGTAATATGCCCCTGGGTGCCTTATCTGTGGCTACAACACCTCTGGGTGCTTTGTCTCTGGGTATCATGGTTTATGGTGTCTGGCAGGGCACACAGTGCTGGTGTGTTTAATGTTGTCATGCCTCAGTTTCCCTCCATTGCTGCAGGGTCTGTGGCACCCTGTGTCTGCCTCTCCTGCTCCCTGCCAGGCTGGCAGTGCTGTGGTGTGCAAGGCTCTGGGGACATAGTCCTGGGGTCCCTACCATGGCTTGTGGCACAGGAACATGCTGGTCTTCCTTGGCTGCTGTGGCTCAGTCTCGTGCATGCAGGCAGAGCACTGTGCCCACACTGATGCTGGGGCAAGTGCCCACCTCCCTGCTCATGGGACCCCACCAAAAACCTGCCAGGCTGAGATAACAAAATAAACATTCTTATTTCTTTAAAAGGAAAAAAATCCCTAACAATCCAGGTTGTTGTTTTTTTTTTTTTTTTGTTAGGGTTTCTCCTTCTCTTTCTTTTAAATCACGAAATGACTCACGCTTCTGAGCTGAAAATAAACCCGATTGCAAGCTGGTGAGCCAGGACAGCACAGAGGCACAGGCCCTCTGAAAGCAGCCAGGGCCAGAGGCTCCCTGGGGCTGTGGCCTCAGCTCTGGGGGCTCAGGTGGCCCTGCCAGGGCTGCTAATGGACCTAAAGTGCTGCTGAGGGGACACTGCCATCTGTGCAGCCCCCAGGGCTCGCACTCAGAGCCGGCTGCGGGGACAGACACATGTGGCGTCACCGCTGTCACCCTGTCACCCTCCTGGTCCCTCTGTCCTGGTGCTGTGGTGACCCAGCCCCTGTCACCCTGTCACCCTCCTGGTCCCTCCAGCCTGGTGCTGTGAGTGACCCGGCCCCTGTCACTCTGTCACCCTCCCGGTCCCTTCGGCCTGGCGCTGTGGTGACCTGGCCCCTGTCACCCTCCCGGTCCCTCCAGCCTGGTGCTGTGGGTGACCCAGCCCCTGTCACCCTGTCACCCTCCCGGTCCCTTCGGCCTGGCGCTGTGGGTGACCTGGCCCCTGTCACCCTCCCGGTCCCTCTGTCCTGGTGCTGTGGGTGACCCGGCCCCTGTCACCCTGTCACCCTCCCGGTCCCTCCAGCCTGGCGCTGTGGTGACCCGGCCGTGTGCTGCTCTCCGCAGGGACCCCAGCAGCACTGACACCGTGCCGGCCGTGCTCCCCGGAGCCACACACATGGCGGGTAAGGCACCTGCATGTCCCTTTGCATCGCCGCGGTGGCTTTCTGAGCCTCCCCTGCCTTCTCCTCTCCTCTCCTCGGAGGTGTGTGTGGATCAGTGGCTTTGCTCGCCTGACTGCTGCTCGCCCTTGCTCCCCGCCAGCTTCCCAAGGAGAGCTGTGGGGAGAAGGGGATGAGGAGCCTGTGCCAGCCGAGCCGAGGGGCTCCAGCGGCCCCCCGGGCTCCCAGTCGGACCCCTTGATGCAGACGTGTCTCCTCCGGGACCTGGAGATGGGTCCCCTCGCCCACACACAGACCCTGCGGGACTTCGAGAAGGTGAGAGGGCGGGTGGGCACCGCCCGGGCACTGCCGGCTGCCCTGGCCACGGCAGCGGCGTTGGAGCGCAGGAGAGGCGGTGATGGCAGAGGAGGGAGAGGGGGCCGAGCCCGGCCGGGCGCGCCGCTCCCCTCACCGCCCTCACGGCTGCGGCGCGTGGGGGCCTCGGCGGCTCGGGTTTCACCGAGCCGCTGTCCCCGCTCCAGCGATTCCTCAAATAGCTCTGGGAGGCGGAAAAAAAAAAGAGAGGAAAGGGAGAGCAGCGGGGCCAGCGCCGGGAGTTGCGGGCGGGCAGGGAGCCTAGGCTGGGTCCCGGCGGCGCCATGTGAGGGGTGCCGGGATGCCCGCCCCATGGAGCGCCGGCCATGGCTAACGGGTACCGCACGCTCTCGCAGCACCTCAATGACCTCAAAAAGGAGAATTTCAGCCTCAAGCTCCGCATCTACTTTCTGGAGGAGCGCGTCCAGCAGAAGGGCGAGGAGAGCCGGGACGATGTTTACCGGCGGGTGAGTGCCTGTAGGGGACAGGGGTGAGGGGGTTTGCTCTCTTTTCTGGGAGGGAATGGGGTGAGGGGAGTGTAGCCATGGGGGATTCTAGGGAGGGCTTCGGGCACTGGGGCTGGGGGAGCTGCTTTATGGGAGTTTGCTCCTCGTTTCCTTTGACAGGAGCGGGGAGAGGGTTAGAGAGGGTCTCCAGCCCTGTGGGGTGCTCGGGGTGGGTGATAGTGCAAGTTTTGAGGGCAGACAGATGAAGTGGATACACCCCATCCCGGCGCCGACAGGCTAAAATACACCCGTGCCACTCACTGGCAGGAGCACCCAAAGCCCTGCCGTGGCGTGGGGGTCCCCAGTGCCACTTCTGTTTCATTCCCGTGGGCAGGGGGGCTGGAGTGTCCAGGCAAGCGTGAGGGCATCCTACCCACCCCCTTCCTGTTCCATAGAACATTGAGCTGAAGGTGGAGGTGGAGAGCCTGAAGCGGGAGCTGCAGGAGAAGCAACAAGCCCTGGACAACACATGGTGAGTGGGACTGGCCAAGCCCCTCACCCCGGGGCAGACATGGTGCCCATGTCCTGTCTGTGGTGGCTTTGTGGGCACGGGGATGGGGGTGTCTGCCTGCATTCTACCCATAGCAGGCAGTAGTGGAACCTGCAGTGGGGCTAGAGGGGTTTGCAATGGGGCTGGGCACTCGCAGGGCTCCTCTTACAGCCCTGGTGCCAGCCAAAAATAAAGGACAGCACCTGTTTGGTGGGGGAGGGCAGTGCTGTGCCCAGGGGCCATGGCACGGGTGTCTCAACGTGGGGCACCGATGGCAGGGGGCCAGTGGCACAGCAGCTAGTGAGCCTCTGGTTTTGTGTCAGAGCCTAAACATGTCCTGGTGCTGCCAGAGGAGCCGTGTCCCCAGGGCAGGACGTGGAGGGAGCCAGGCTGAGGGCACCTGGAGTGGTACAGATGACCCAGCCCAGCTGGTTTGGGGTGGAGGCTGTCACAAAGGCTGTGCCATGCTGCACACTGCCAGGCTGTGCCAGGCCATGGGAGATGCCGTGCCGTAGCAGGCTGTGGCACACCGTGCTGTGCCCGGCAGGGTGGCTGCGGAGAACCAGACGAGCCGCAGCCAGGCCGCGCTCCAGCAGCAGTACGAGGAGCGGCAGCGGGAGTCGGAGCATGTCTATGAGCTCCTGGAGAACAAGATCCAGCTCCTGCAGGAGGTGAGTCCAGGGATGGTGGGGGCCAGGGAGGAGTTGCAGCCTCGGGGCTCACCCTGCTGCTGTGCAGGAGGCCAGGCTGGCACGCAGTGAGGCCGAGCAGGCCACTGCGCTGGCCAGGGCTGAGGCGGAGAGATGCCGGGAGCTGACAGGGAAGCTGAAGGAAGCGGCGAGGACAAAGCAGGAGGACAGGAGCGACAATGGCTGTGTCTCCATGGCCCACAGGTAGGTGTCCAGGACGTGTCTCCTCTGTGCTGCCTTGGAGACTTCCCAGGGGCTTGTGATATGCGTGACTGTGTATATCTGGTGGGGTGTAGGGGGTCACCCCAATGGGGGAGAGTTGAGCTGTAGGGAAGGGGGAACAGTCCTGAGGCTGCTCTGCTTTGTCTCAGAAATTGATTCTGTCAGCTGTCCCCAGTGTCATCCCAGGGCCAACCCATTCCCTGAGCATCCCCTGCCCTTTTGTGGCTTTCAGGAGGATCGAAGAGCTGACCCAAGAGCTGGCTGCCAGCAACCAGCTCGTGGAAATGCTGTCAGCAGAGAAGCGTGGCTTGCAGCAGTGCCTGGAGGGGTCTCCAGTCACGGAGGGGCAGGTAAGTGGGCAAGGGTGGAGAGACCCCTGGGAGGAGGACGTCGACTCAGGGCTTGGCTGGTTGTTGTCATCCCAGTCCTCTTCTGGGGTTGTGACCAGGGCTGTGCCGTGTTCAGCCTGGCAGGGTCGGGTGATTGCCAGGAGCTGGGAGGAGCAGGGGGATTCAGAGGACATGGTGTGAGCTGTCAGGGGACAGGCCACCAGCCTGTGCAGTCCTTCTGCGGGTGTTGGTGCCGCTCGCTCCCGTCTGCCATTTAAATCCCAAGTCTTAAAATACTCCAGGCAGCCTGGCATGGTGCCAGGCAGGATTTCGGGGCTGTGAGAGATCAGAGCGGCATGTCCCTGGCAGCTGCACAGCTCTGGCCGTGCTGCGTGTTGGTGGCACGGTGCTGTCCCCAGCGGCCGCGGGCCGTCAGTGCGTGCGCTGCCTGTACCGCGGTCCTGCAGGGACCCTGCTGCTTGCCCACCGGGTGGCATGGGCTACTGTGCAGGTGCTGGTGGCACTGTGCTGCGGGGACGTGGCCACCCACACTGCCTGCTGGGGCTGAGCACCGGGGCAGGCTGGCACAGTTGCACTGGGACAGGCACTGGCATTGGGATGGGGATATAGCACTGGGGTGAGGATCCGGCCCTGGGACAAGTATCCGACATAGGACAGGTGCTGGCATTGGAACAGAGACGTGGCACAGGCAGAGGGGTGGGGACCTGGCACTGGGACAGGCACTGGCATTGGGACGGGGACGTGGCACACTGGGACAGGCACTTGAATTGGAGACAAGCACTAGTGTGTGTGTGTGTGGTTCTGGCACTGAGACTGGACCCCTGCGCTGTCGCATCGCGATGGATCCCTGTCCTTGTCTCTGTCGCGATCCCCGGCGCTGCCCGTGTGCCCAGGCGTGGCGCGGACCGCCACTGCGCATGCGTAGCGCGGACGTGGCAACTACAGATCCCGGCAGGCGTTGCGGGCAGTGCGCATGCGCGGGAGGCTGGGCTCGCGGCCATCTTGAAATCTGAGCCAGAAGCCGGGCGCTGCCGTGGCAGGAGCATCATCGGCTCGGGGCGGTGGGGCCGGGGCGGGACGGGACGGGCAGGGCAGCCCGCGGTGAGGGGCAGCCCCGGGGACGGGGGCTGTGAGGAGAGAGGGGCGCCATCGGGGGGTCGAGCTGTGAGGCGAGGGAGCAGCATCGGAGGGGCGGGAGGGCCGGCCAGGACAAGGGGGCAGCCCAGGTGTGGCTGTGAAGATGTGATGGAGGTGGTGTAGGGTGGGATGTTTGTGTTGCATCAGGAGTCCCGGCGTGTCACCACCCTAAAAAGAGACGATCGGTGCGGTGAGACGTGCCGGCGGGCTCAGGGATTGAGGGAGATGTGCTGACCTCGGGAAGGTCTCCTGAGGGCCCGCAGGACTAGGTTTGGAGGAGGGAGGGAGGGAAGCAGGGAGGATGAAGGAAAACTGCCGGATTTGCGGCCGGGAGCTGTGCGGCAACCAGCGGCGATGGATCTTTCACACGGCGGCCAAGCTGAATCTCCAGGTGCTGCTCTCCCACGTCCTGGGCAGGGAGCTGTGCCGGGACGGCAGGTCCGAGTTCGCTTGCAGCAAGTGTGCCTTCATGCTGGACCGCATCTACAGGTTCGACACCGTCATCGCCCGCATCGAAGCCCTCTCCATCGAGCGCCTGCAGAAGCTGCTGCTGGAGAAGGACCGGCTCAAGTTCTGCATCGCAAGCATGTACCGCAGGAACAACGACGACTCCAGCACGGAGGACAGGGCTGCGGAGGGGACTGTGGACCTTTCCAACCTGCCTGATGCACGGTACGCTGCCCTCCTCCAGGAGGACTTCGCTTACTCTGGGTTTGAATACTGGATGGATCAAGAAGAGCACGGGCTGGAGCACAGCTGCCACGGCTCCGAGGGAGCAGGGAGCCGCCCGCGGCGCTGCCGGGGCTGCGCTGCCCTGCGTGTGGCCGACGCCGACTATGAGGCCATCTGCAAAGTGCCCCGGAAGGTGGCCAGGAGCATCTCCTGCGGGCTGTCCAGCCGCTGGTCGGCCAGCATGGGCAACGAGGAGTCGTCTGTGTGCGATGTGGCCGAGTCCACCAGCTCCAGGGTGGCTGTGGATGGGGACAGCATGGAGGAAGGCACGCCTGCGTCCTCTGTCGAGTCTCTGGACACCACCGTGGAGGCCAGCCCTCCGCAGCAGAAGGATGAAGATGCAGATAAGGGGGTGAAAGGAAACGGGAAATGTGACGATTTCTCGGATGATCGCATGACCCCGAGCTCATCACTGAGCGGGAACAGGCTGGAGCTGGCCCTCAATTTGATCAAGACTTTGGACTACAAACCCCTTCAGAGCCCCCGAGGCAGCCGACTGCCTATTCCTGTGAAGTCCAGCTTGCCCCCTCCCAAGCTCAGCCGTGACTTGGCAGATGGCAGTGCTTCTGCTGGCTTAGCGTGTGCTGGTTCTGCCTTCCTGAACACAGACAGAAAATCCTTTTCCAGAGCTCCTTTGGGCCTTCCCCTGGAAATTTCTGAGCTGCAGGAGCTGTGGGATGACCTCTATGAGGATTATATGCCGCTGCGGGTACAGGTAGAGGTCACGGTGCCGCCCTTCCATTGAGCATTGTGCTCACAGTGCTGAGCCCACTGGGGATTCTTCTGTGCTGAGATAATGCAGACAGCCACGTGTGGTTGAACAGGGGGCTAAGAATAGGCAGCTCGGTCCTTTTTAGGTGTGCTGCCTCTCTCCTCAGTCATTCTCTTGTCTCCTGTTTCCTCCCGGTGTTCTGGGAAATGAACCTTCCCCCTCCTCCATTAGCCCTCCCTGACAATGCAGCCTGCTAGGTGGGTCTAAGCTGTTTGTCACATTCCTGCTGAGAAAACACCAGCTTCGCTTCATCTTTAAGCTTAAAGTCGGTGTGGCTTTTTTCCACAACCAAAGGGAGTGTTTTAAGCTTCGGGGCATGTGTTTTCCAGCAGATGCGTTTTCTTTGTGCCTGAGTAATGGTTGGAGTGTGAGGAGCGCCTGCCTCTGCAGGTCAGGCCTCCGACCTGCCCAACGTGCAGAACCACCCAGGCACCTGTGGCATGTGCCCTGAGGAAAAGGTGTTTTCCTTGCAGGTGGATTTGTGCCAGAGGATGACTTTAGGGTTGGTATTCAAGATAATTGGTTTATTTTCTGATCCTTTGAAAAGATCTATCAATTAGTGGCAGGTGTTGCTGAGAGGGGATGAAAGCTCCTGCTTTTGGGATGCTGTTACCTGTCTTGATAGCAGTCCTAGCTCCAGGTTGCCTGTTTCTTTGGCTTTAATGAAATATTCTTTAGTATGCAGTCAAAAAGCCGAACTTGTAACTTTTTTACCAGTTTCCGTAATTAGTAGAAGGTCTCAGTCAGCTTCAATTCAGGAATATCCATGTCAGCCTAATTGCATTCCTATTAGCAGCCTTAGTGCTCCCTAATGCTGTAGGTAGCCTGGGGGATTAGGAAAATACTCGTTTATTACTATGGCAACTGCGGCAGCGCTGAATTGCTCTTCCTCTTTAGCCGGCTGCTTGCTGCCCCATCTGCTTGGGCGTTTCCCGGAGCTGTGTGCTTTTTTCCATAAAAGCCTCCTCGAGAGACGATGCTAGGGAGGAACGTAGGAAAAGGAGTTTTCATCTGGAGCACAGAGGCACCGCGCTGGCAGCTGAGGATGTGAACCAGCACATCGTGTCATTTGCTGATGATTTGCACTGCTAGGGATGTGTTTGCAGGATTAAAATGGGCTTTCTCTGAACAGCCTGGCGTGTTTACAGGTTGGCTTTGTGTCACACACATGGCCATCCTCATCTAGGAGCTGTGTTTTGAGGAGTTTTTCCAGCCTCTGCCATCCGACCAGCCCTGCCAGGAATTTATCCTGCGGGATTTTTTGCTGCTGGCTCCTTGCAGCGGCACAGGGTCTGGCTGAAGGGGGAAGGGCTTAATCCTTCCAATTGCTTTAAGAGCAAAAATGGGAAGGCAGATGCAGCTAGTAGGATGAATAGTTCCTGCACAAATGATTTTTCTTCTGGTTTGTAAAAGCAATACCCTTCCTGTAAGTCAGATGCTGCTGCTGTCCAGCAATTCCTGTGCATAACTACATGTGATTCCTGTGAAAGAAATATCTAGAATATATAGGACCACAGTTTTCTTACCGCTTTTGCAGTTCTTTAAATTCATGGAGCGTTCTGGTGTCAGGCATGTGACCTTGTAGGTACCACCGTCCTCCCGGGGGTTTTCTTGAACCAGCAATTCCTCCCCTTCCCCACCACAGCCCCAGGGAAGTGGCACCAAACGGAGCCTTTGTGAGACCTCCTGACAGCCAGGCTCTTCCCTGCTGTGCTGGGCAGTCTGAGCTTGGCACGCTCAGAATGTGGCATGATTATTTTTTAAAGAAGTGTTCTGGTGGGGTCAGCTTGTGCTGGCACTGCTGGGATTGTGCTGAGAAGAGATTTGCAGTAAAATGCTCATGTTGGAGAGGTCAACATGGCTGCAGGGAGGCACGAGGGAGGCAGCTTGGGCTTTGGAACTTTGGACTCAGGAACTGACTCTGCCTTTCCCCTCCCTGCTCCTAGCTCTTTCCAGGTTTTCTGCCTTTTTTAATTTTTTAATGTGAAAATTGAGGAAATGTGTTTTTGTTTTTTCTTCCCCCCTCTGTTTTAATCTACCTTATTTCAAAACTGATTCCAGCAGCTCTTCCTGTCTCATCCAAAGCCTTCTGGTAGAGAAAATTTGTAATCACCACGACTGTAGGTTTTCACTGAAATCCTAACAAAACATCAGGTTAGAGGAAAGTGTTACTTTTGTCTGTGAGAGGCAGTGCACAGATCTGAGGGAGCTCTGCTGTGCTGCATGGCTTCCCCCCAGACAGCATTTCTGTGGCTGCTGAGGGTGAGGATTCAGCCTGGCAGGGCAAATTGGACCTGACTGTTCTGGCTGTGCTGCACTGCCTGGAGCTGGTGCTCATGTGTGTGTCCCAAAAATCCCTGCCACATTTCCATGGCCTCTGTGCTGCATCCCTGCAACCCTTTCCAGGGCTCCCACCTACACCTGGCACCAGTCTTGTGTGGCTGATAATGTCCAGGAATACTGAGAGAGCCCTGTGAGGGCTAAGGAGGGTGGCTGGGGTAGAGTGCTGCCCTAAGGGGTTAACTCTCTGGGCGGGAGACAGCAAAATTGTAAGGAGGGATGACAAGGGATTAGTGTTGTGCTCAGCCAGCCGGCTCTGGCAGGCCACGTGTCACAAAGTGGGCTGTTTACATTCCCAATAAATGGGTATGTGTCATGAAAAAAGGCTCAGCTGTGGCACTGAATTTGCTCCTGTTTGAGGAGCTGCAAGGATTTGTACACGCTGTGGGTGCTGGAGCAGGAAGTGGTGAAGGAGAGCCCAGAAAATCACAAGTGGAGGGGCTCAGAGCAGGGGGTGGCTGCTAGGTCATGGCAGGAGGGAGCTGCTGGGAAGGATTGAAAGTTGTAGGCTTGAGAAGATACACAGGCTCAGCAGAACACGGGAACCATTTCAGTGGAGGTTTAGAAGCTTTTATAAAATGCCAGCAGGGCACATGGGGAGGAGAGCAGGTTTCAGGGATATGGCTTGGGTGTGGGGAGAAGATCCATCATTAGCCCACAGACAGTGGTTAGAGCTAAACAAACTGCTGGGCTCATGGTGCAGCAGTGAGGAGAGACAGGGAGCCCAATCAGAGCAGAAGAAGCCAGTGCAAGAGCTGAGCCATTCTCTCATTTTCCCCTGCTTTTCTCCTTTCAGGGTTTGCAGGATGAACGTCAGCAGCCAGCTCCAGGTAGCACTGCAGCAGAGGAGCACGTGTCCGATGTGCGTGCAGCAGAGCTGCAGGGCAAACTCCAGCACTCTGAGGCTGCCAACAAGGTATTTCTACATGGAGAGCACATCCAGTGCTAGTGAGTCTGGTGTGGTTAGTGTCAGAGGGTGTCTCCTGGCCTGGCTGGAGGCAGGTACCTGCACCTCTCTCCCAGCAAGAGTGTGTGATTCTCAGTGCTGTTGTCTGCCAGCTTCAATTAAAAGCATTTGGGTTTGTTGTTTTGTTTTTGGTTTTGTTTTTTTTTCCCCTGCAGCTGGGCTGTGTAAATTTTCCATATTTAATTTTGCAAATCATTATTTTGAAAGAACTTTCCACTTGCCTGGTGAGCCTTACAGGTGCTAGTGAAAGAGACATTCACAGGGCTGTTTCCCTATCTCTTGGATTTGCATGGGCTGAGCCTGGTGTAGGAAAAAAGGGAGACCTAATTTCTTTTTTTTTTTTTTTTTTTCTTAGCAGCAGGGGAGATGAATGTCAGGGGTACTGGTTTCATTTCTGTTTAAATACTTGGGAAAGAAACATGTATCTGAGTTCTCTTGAGGCAGATCAATACTAGCACATGTTGAGAAGGGTATATGTTCTTAATTATGCTCTTGAACCTTAAGGTAAATTATATCCTCTGGAAAAACAGGTTAAATGTGAAAAAGAAAATTGGAATGGAATACTTATTTAAATCTGGGGATGGCCATAAGGTGCTGCAGCTGCCTGGACTGCAAAGCTTGACCGAAATAGAGACACAAGGCCCAGTAAATGCAGTTAGAAGTGTTTAAACAGGATAGAGGGAGTGTCTCCGAGAAGAGATAATAGGACAGGTGTGTAAACTAAAGAACAGGAGGAAATTCTGTGGCAGCTCCTTTAAAAGCTGGGTCCTGAGAAAGTTTATAACAAGAGGTGTATCATCCAGTTTTGAGAATGCCAAGAAGCAGCATGTTTAAAAATGCAAATAAGCACTTGTTAAACTGCACAACGTGTGCTGTGTCAGGAGCTTTATGGTGAAAGCAGCAAACTGTCCTGAAACTGTTTGAGTGGGTGGTGCTCTCTTTAGGGTGAGGGTGTCAAAGGCAAAGGTTTCTCAGGTTGTAAACCAGCCATGGACACTGGTGAGAGGTTCTCCTTTGCTTTGCTGTGCTGTTGGCATGCTGGCTGTGGCCAGGCTCTTTTGTGCTGAAGCCAGAACTTAATGCTAAATAAGCCACTGATTTGATCAGTGAATGTGTAGCTTCTTCATGCTCATATTTTTTATTCAGATTTTTGGGAGGATTTTGGGCTGAAGCAGCCCCTTTCCTTGTGAGGAAACAGAAACAAATGATAGAAACTGGGAGAGAGGGCTGCTGGGCAGCCTGAGTGAGGCTCTCCTGGATTATGTGGGAGGCAGTATGATCTGTGAGCCCAAGCCTGAAACCTCTGCCCTGCACCTGAGGGAGCAGAAGCTGGAATAAGTCCTGTGAAAGGCCTTTGTGTTTACTCACCAGTCTCCACCCAGCTCCAGTGTTTACAGACTCTAGAGGGAGCTATGTTGATCTCGATGTGGCTGTGTGGAGTAAGGAGTGGAGGGAGTCTTAAGGGTGTTTACATAGAGTATTAAGCAGGATTAAATAAAACAAACCTGTTTTTGTCTTCAGCTGCTACAGGAGAAGCTGAATGAATTGAATTTTGAATTAAAATCTGTTCAAGAAACATCACAGAGGCAAGATCGTACAATCCAGAGTCTGAACGAGGCCCTGAAGAGCAAAGACAGTAAGGTAATAGTTTAGGGTGGGCAGGGTGCTGCTCACCAAAGCAGGGAGCTGTGCTCCAGCCCTGTGGGCAGTGGCTGAAAAGGAATGCTTGAGCACTGCTTGGCATCCTGCACCTCAGTCAATTATTTCTTGCAAAGCCTCTTTCATGTGATGCTGAGGTGTCATAATCCAGGCTGGAGGCTTGGAATGGGAGAGTTTGTGCTTGGTTTGCCACTGACTGGGCTTCCTGTGCTTGGACTCAGACAGAGGAGCTGTACCACATCATCGAAGGGCAGAATGAGACCATGGCCAAGCTGCGGGACATGTTACACAGAAACCAGCTGGGACAGCTGCAGGTACATCCTGGAAAGCCTCAGACACATCAGGGTTTATTCTGCAGGGATCCTGCTTTTCAATCCCTCCTGTGAAGAGAATCTCTGAGTTTCTCTGAACTCTGCTTTTTGGTAGGTGTCAGAGAGCCCACTGTCACCCCAGGAGCAGCAGATGTCACTGCTGGATCTTCAGAACACACTTTTCTGCACCAAGCTGGAGGTGCAGAGACTGAAGAGAGCTCAGCGCCAGAAGGAGCATCAGCTGGCTGAAGCCAAGAGAGCCACCCAGCTCCTGGAGACCACAGTGCATGAGGAAGAGCAGCAGAAAGAGGCAACCTGGAAACACAATCAGGTGTGACAGGCACTCAGCCTGGAAGTTTCTGGCTTCACAGGACTAAGAAGCACTGATGTAGTCAATGCTCTGCTCTTGTTCATCATTCCTGCTGACAGCAGACTGGGCACACTTACCTAACCCCTTGTCACACGTGGCAGGGAAAATTCTCCAGCCTCCTTAGTGCCATAGCTGAGGATTAAGAATCAGCAAATCACTTGATAGTGGTTATGTTGTCACTTGTACATCATTGTCTGGTGCAAATGTCCCATCACTTTTTGTGATACTCATTCATTCATTCCGCAGTGCATTCCCTGCTGCACAACTTAGCTGTAATTGACTAAAGCTCTATCTGTGGCCAGAGCAAGGGATTTAGATGGATGGATACCCTGGGCAATGAAATAAATTCAAACACCATGGCAGTATGTTTTGAGATGTGAAAGTTGTGGCATGCAGAGCATTTTTAGCTGTTCCCACAGCCCTTCCTCAGACTGGCCTGCTGTTTGTGGTTGTGTTGAGGACTGAATTTCAAGGTATGTCCTTTTTCCTTGCAGGAGCTGCGTGCTGTGGTACAACAGCTGCAGGCAGAGCTGCAGGACAAGGCTCAGCAGCTCCAGACTTTGGAGTGGGAGAAGAGCCGTGAGCTGCAGGTCCAGGAGCAGAGAGTTCAGCGTTTGACTCAGCAGCTGGCTCGCAAGGAGCAGCTTCTGCAGGTGAGATGCAGAAAGACCTGAGTTGAGCATAATTAAATGGAGTCCCTGATCCTCCTTTGGTATTTGGCCAAAGTCTGTCTGTAGTTTTCATGCATGCCCTCTGAAGAAAGGAAGGAAGGAGAGGGTTCTGGGCCCCCAAGGTGAGGAATAAGGCACAGATATCCATGTGCATCACCCCACAGCAATGCGTGGTGAGCCCTGCCACTCTTTAATGTGAAGGCTAGAGCTACCATCAGGTGGAGGAAGTTATCCCTGATTCTTCTATGCTCCTCTTGGGGGTGAGGGAGGTTTCTGTACTGTCAGTTGTACTAGGAGACGTACGTGTGTGATCTCTAGGAGTCCAAGGAGCTTCTGCAATGCCAGCAAAGCTTGGAGAAGAGCCCTGCAGCCATGAATACCATGTTGGAGAAACTTCAGCAGCGTGTCAGTGACAGGGATGCTGCTCTGGAGGTGAGCACATATTGTAGGCAATGTTTCAGTTGTGCCTGAGGCTCAGCCTTTGGGTTACCATCAGCCCCAGGGGTGATTATATCTTCTGCACTGGCTGCAGAGCCCCAGCAGCCTGTTCTGAGCCATCCCCTGTGTCACACAGCGAGCAGTAGATGAGAAGTTCTGTGCCCTGGAGGAGAAGGAGCAAGAGCTGCAGCAGCTGCGTCTCCGCATGCGGGAGCGCGGCGGTGACCTGGAGAGGCTGCGCAGTGTCCTGTCCAGCAACGAGGCCACCATCCACGTGAGTGCTGGCACCTGGGCCTGCACAGTCCAGCCTGCCTCTGGGGATGTGCTGTTAGACCTGTGAATGCCCTGGGGACTGGTGTTTGGCTTCCTCTCCCTTGTGTGTGGGGCAACTTCCTGGGTCACTCTTGGTTCATAGAGGACACCTGGAGCAGATGGGTGAATCTATGTGACTCTGCTAGCAGTAGAGACTGGCATTTCCAGTTTTCTTAATTCAGGATTTAGTTTCTGTCCCTGCTTGAGCTGCTTCTGTTGTGCTACTCAGAGCCTGGAGAGCCTCCTGAAAGCCAAAACCCTGGAACTGGAGCAGGTCTCAGCAACCTGCCAAAACCTCCGCTGGCTCAAAGAGGAGATTGAGGCCAAATCTGGCAGCAGGCAGAAGGAGCAAGAGGGCATCATCCAGCAGCTGCAGACCTGCCTGCATGACAGGAACAAGGAAGTGGAGGTAAGGCCTTAGCTTGGCTTCCTGAGCCTTCAGCCAGTTTGTCCATAGAGGGAGTGGTCCCAAACCTGAGGCTGCTGCTTCACCTCAGGCTGTGCTCAGTGTTTGGAGGCTGACACTAGAGCATACCTGTGCCTGCTGACACTGCTGCCTCCGCTACACCCAGGCTGGACAGTCCTTGGAACAATTTCCAGTCTCTCCTTTCCTCCCCCTTGCTCAGGAGCTTACAGCAACTCTGCTGTGCAAGCTGGGCCCCGGGCAGAGCGAGGTAGCAGAGGAGCTGTGCCTGCGTCTTCAGCACAAGGAGAAGATGCTGCAGGATCTCCTCAGCGACCGCAACCGTCAAACCATGGAGCACGATGCTGAAATTCGAGAGCTGCTGCAGGCTCTGAGCACCAAGGAGCAGCAGAGCAGAGTGAGTTTTGTGCAGTGCCACAGTGGGAGGCTGAGGTGGGTGGGCTCTGACTTTTGTTAAGCAAAGAGAAACCCCTGAGTGGACTGAGAGAAGTGGAGGAGTTTGTTCCTCTGTACATGGTGAGCAGAGGTGGGAGGTCTGCACTGGAGTGGGTGTGAGGGGCCAGGAGCAGTAACTGTCAGACAGGTTTGCAGAGCACTTGGAGTTTCCAGTTGTAAAGGTGTTAATTAGTGGCTTGTGTTTATTTTCTTCTGTCTTTACTCAGAATTAGGATTAAAAACACGAAGGAGACGAATTTTCTTGTTCAGACTTGATTGTTTATTAAATCTTGTCTAAAGTACAGAGTTCTGCTACACTTTTAGCTACCAGCTAAAAGCAAGCAAAATGGAGGTGAATTTAGCTAGATACAAGGTCTTTTAAAGCTAAACAGTCCAATAGAGAACTAACACCTATAATATTTATACTTTTGACTCAATAACCAAACTCTTGTGACCTGCAGTGCAGCACTAACTGTCCTACCAGAAACTACTGCTACTACTGAAATCATGGAGAAGGAAGAAGAAGACAGAAAGGAGTCAACACTCAAAATCTTCCATTTTGTTCCATACCTATTACTATATTCTAAAACCTTCAAATTCCAAACCCTTCACCACGTGAAATCACACATCCTTGTTTTAACTACACACCTGTGACTTTAACTCCATCACTCAAATTTGGAAGCCTTCTCCAAGGCCTTAGGTCAAAAGCAGTGTTCTCCTGGGCGTCTGTGTCAGAAAGCACAGAAAGCTCAAAACTCCCAGGTTTCTGGGTTCTAACATCCAGTGACAGATAAATATTGAGATGGTTTCCCTTAGTCTGTAAGGAAGAAGAGGGACCAGGATCCTCTCCCTGGTCATGGCCCTGTCCCTAATTTTCCCCCTCAACCAGGTGGCTGCAGAGAAGATGGCACAGGCTCTGGCTGAAAGGAGCTGTGAGCTACAACTGCTGCGCCAGCACGTGCTGGGGAAGGAGCCTGCTGGGACCCAGTCAGCTGGTGCCAGGCCACTGAAGCAGGATAAACCCATACAGGTAAGAATCCTGCACTGTGTTTATCTGCCTGCAGCCTTGGGGCTTCAGAAAGAACTGATTGCCACAGAAGGAAATAGGAGAGAGAAGAGCACCACAGAGAATGACAGAAATGAAAGAGGGATTATCGAAAAGACTTCCTATAGGAGGAGAAGAAACTGAGGAGCAGGAATGCTGCCTGAGTGTTCTGATCTTGATTTCACCAGCCTTTGTCACTCAGTGTCTCTTTTTGTTTTGATGGAGCAGTAATTGAATCCCTGGGGCACGTGAGAGTATGAAAGGCATCCCACCCTTTGACCTTCCAGCATTGACCCACTCCTTCCTTGGGCTGGGCTGCCTTGCTGTATTGTAATCCCCTCCCTCACACTGTCACATTCTGGAGGGGACAAGAGAGCTAAATTTAGGTCCCACTAATTCTTGGCAGAGCCTGATGGCTGTTTGCTGTCTCTTCCACAATTGGAGTTGGTATTTTTAAAGCAGCTTTGTTAAAACCCCCTTTGAGGCTGAGCACAGCTCCAAGGCTGCATATGCCATGGCTCCTACTGTTAATGGTTTATTGGTGAGCTGACAGTGTTGAATGTTTTTAAGCAGCTGTAAACAGGTTTCTATTCCCAGCTCTAGAGACTTCCAGGGATGTGTTTTCCTTCCTGCATGGTCTCTCTGGACCACATCTGAGATAAAGATGAGTCTCAGTTGAAAGATGGTCTTGCTGCAGTTGAGAGAAACCTGTTTAATTAAAACCTGTTTAATTAGTTAAACCTGCAAGTGCTGGTGAAGGCCAGCAGCTTCCCGGTGCCAAAGAAAACAAGGCCAGTACCCTTGTCCCCACACATACAACTTCTGGGTGTAATTCACTTGTTCTTGCTGCCTGGCTATATCCCCTTTGTTGTTTTTTCACATTTTAGAGGTGTCCACAGAGCAGCCAGCAGCTTTGCTGCAGACCTGGAATTCTGGGGAAGCTGTGTGTTCCCCATGAAAATGCAAACCTGCAGAGTTTTATATTTTCAGGACATACTGCAAAGAGCTTCTGGAGCTACAGTCGTAGCTGGATCCCCACAGGAGGACAGCAGCTGCAGGACACAGGGAGGTGAGTGTGGGACAGCTTCTTTTGAGGTCTCCAGGTATGACTAGGGCTTTCTGCTGTGGGGAAAATACAATTACGTGAAACTGTGGAAGAGTAGAGAATTTTTAACAAGAGAATTTTGAAATAAAGCTCTGCTTGTCTTGTGGGTGATTTCTAAGGATGGGAGTAAGGGAAAGGCTGCTGTTGGGTTTGAGTTGAGGTGTTTCTGATGCTGGCCCTTGGAGAGTTTTTGACTTTGTTTCAGGCTGAACTGAGACAAGTATAACTGTTTTGGGTTTTGCCTTGGAGCCAGGACACTTGAACTTGGCCAGGGGTAGGACAACATGACTGGGATGTTGCCATTGCTTTTGGCTGCTGTTGAAAGATCAAGCTGGGAAGAAGAGCATTTATTAAGAAACAGTGTGATAAGGAGCACAAGCATCTTGCCAGAGAAAGACTGTGTGTGATCCTGAGGTCTGAAACTGGCACATGGTGTTCCTACAGTAATCAATCTGTCTTTGCAGTTACAATGTCAGCAGCAGAGCTGGAGAAGGATCTTGTCAATGCCAAAGAGGAGCTGGAGCTAATGGTGAAGAAAGAAAGGGAAAGCAGGGTGAGCAGGATGGAGCCTGTGCTGATCTCCTTTGCTTTTGGGAGACCTTAGGGCTGCCCCTTGCTAGTTGGACCCTGCTCTTGTGAGGGTGCCCCCAGTGTGAGAAATGGGGCAGCATCCTGCAGGGGGGTGTTGCCTTTCAGAAGTGTCTGATGGGCTTCTCTTCTGTTCCCTCTGCAGCAGGAGCTCACTGCTCTCCAGTCTGTGGTGGCCACACAGGAGGAGGAGCTGCAGGTGCAGGCCTCAGATATCGAGTCCTTGACCAGAACCATCCAGATGAAAGAGGACCTCATCAAGGTGAGATGCTGTGCTAGGCTGGCTGAGTTCCACCTGGGAAGGCTGCAGAGGAGTCTCTTCATCCTCCCCATCCTCAGTGTGGCTGAGCAGTATGGCTGGCTGCCTGTCAGTGCTATTGCTGCTGGTTTGCCTGCAGCTCTCTGGGTTCCTTTGGCCAGAAGGCAAAGGCCAACCAAACCCCAAGACTATTCTTACATGGTGTTTTGCTCTTTCTGTACTACACACTCTCCTTTAAGTCCTTTAATCAGCATGCAGCCTTCCCAAATCCCTTCTTGGTTCTTACTGAACACTATGGTCTGTGCCTAATCTGCTCTTGGTGCTTTGGCATTTTTTTCTTAGCAGACCTGGATCTTTCCAAACACTGGAAATTTCTGGCAGTTGCATTCCGGGGAGGTTTGTGAAGGTCCAGCTGTCTTTGTTACTGATCCCTTCCTCACTGAGCTCTCCTGCTGTTTGTTGGGTTTCAGGATCTGCAGATGCAGCTGGTGGATCCTGAAGAAATTCCAGCCATGGAAAGGCTGACACAAGAAGTGCTGGTGCTTCGGGAGAAAGTGGCCATAGCAGAGTCCCAGGGACAGGAGGCTACTGGAAACAGAAGGCAGCAGGTAGTGTGCCAGTGGGGCAGGCTTGGATGTGTTTCTGCTAGTGCTTGGTTCTGATGCCTTGTTTTCAGCCTTTGGATTTGCCAGGATGTGCTTGTCCTTGGAAGCTGGCTGCGTGTGGTTGTGGGAATACAGAGGAGAAGATCAGTTCTCTTAAGCACTTGTCCAAAGGGCAGAGTCTTTTGGGAGTCCAGGGATGACATGGACCAAGTTGGACACAAGCAGGAGAGGAAGGGGAACCCCCAGTTTGTCAGGGACAGCTAGATACCGCTTTTGATTTCTGTCTCTGTTGAAGAGCTGCACCTTGTCTCTTCTCTCCGAGCAGTTGTTACTGATGCTGGAAGGGCTGGTGGCTGAGAGGAACCGGTTAAATGAGGCTCTCCAGGCTGAGAGGCAGCTCTATGGCAGCCTGGTGAAGTTCCACACACACCCAGACAGGTAAGTGAGGCTGCCTTGGCTCTCTGCTGCCCTGCTCTGCTGCCAGGGCAGGCGTGCCTGGTCCAGAGGGGCAGTCCCTAGAGCAAGGATCGTTCTGCAGGTCTGAGAGTCTGAAGTGGGGGAAGAGGGAGTCTAGGCAAAGGATCAGCCAAATGCTTCTTTGAGGATCCAAATTTTAGGCTGCCTTTCTCCGTTGAAGAGGCTGCAGTGGCCAGCTTTAATGGCTCCCTAAACTCCCCCCATTGCTATGGGATTTCCATTTCTATTCCTTGGCTTATCTTTCCCAGCCACACTTGGCCACCTTTCAGAGACTCCTGTCAAATTCTCAACCAGCTGTTGGGTTGATAAGGATCTCTCTAGGTGCTTATCCAGGCAGCTGCCTGTCCCCTGATTTAATCCCTGCCCTTCACAGGGCTGCAGCCTCTGGGATATTTGAGCTACCTGATAGCAAGGGAAGCACATAAGTGGAGTGCTTGGAAAGTACTGCAGAACAGCTGTGACTCCGAGGCCCCCAGCACGGGCTGGGGCCTTTTTTGGGGGTGGCTGTGCCCTGGGGAGGTCGGAGGTGAGGCAGGAGGTGGCTGAGCCGCTGGGGAGCCCCCGGGGCTGTGCCTGGCTCGGTGTCCCCGAGGGCGGGGCAGCCTGTCTAACCCTCTTCCCTCCCGTGCCGCGTGTCCGCTCAGCGCTGCGAGAGACCACGCCCTGCAGGTGGAGCTGGAAGGGGTCCACGAGCTCCGGGGACAGCTGGAAGAAGCTCTTGGCAGAAGCTTGGAGTGTTTGAGCAGGCTGGAGACGCAGGGCGCCATAGGAGGTGGGGAGCAGGAGCGTGTGAGAGTCCTACCCCAGCATGCCTTCTGAGCACTGGCGCTCGCCTCCGCCACGGAAACGGGTCACTAACCTGTCACTGACTCTGAGCTTGGTACTTAGTCATGGTACGATTGAACTGGTGCAGGCCTTTCGTTTGTTGTTGTTGTTTTTTGTTTTATTTTTGAGCTGCTTTGGAAACGGCGATCAGTGCAATCCACCTGTGTCTCGTGTACGTTGCTGTCTGACCCACCCTGGTGGCCACTGATGTATTTGCACATTCAAATCATTCCATTTTAGTTATTCCCCTCTATCTCCCTTCTCTTCCCACCACCATGGGCCAAATAAAGATTCCCTATCTCTGAAGGAAACACCAGATGTTTTCCATCATCTCCCAAGTGCATGAGTGTGAGTTTTTGTATTCCCTCACCATTTTTCTGACCCACTGACATCCACCCCTTGGGTTGATGGTGGCTGGCCCAAAGGGAGACAGCATATATGGAAAAGTCTGTTCCCGAGACGGAGAATTCAAGACCCGGGGACACTTGCCTGGGCTTTTTGCACAAGACTTGAGTGTAGAACCAGCAATTCAGTTTATGCTTAAACCAAATCCTACTCCAATGTTGATGCTTTTACTGACTGGCTTTTTTTTTTTTTCCTAATTGTAAGTTGTTTCAACCTAACCTGTGAATGCCTTCATGGGAGAGCTTCCTCTTCTTTTTGACAGATGGTTTGGGGGGACTGAGACCTGTCCCTACTCCCTGGTCTGGGCTGGGTCTGCTCCCTCACTCATACATGCACATATCCCTTAGATGCTCCAAGTGCCCATTGGGTCATGGACAGGACCCTATTTCTGAGGTGCTGGGATCTGTCCCCCACAGCACCACTGCATAACTTTTCCGGGCCCTCTTCCACCTCCTCTGGGAATGTGGGAGCTTTAATGAAAGCTGAAGAGCAACCTTCCAATGACCAGGGCTTCCCATGCACAATGGGCTGTGGATCTGCCATCACTCAATCACTGCTCAGACTGGCAGGAGCAAATTTTGCATCTCTGAGCATCTGTTTGTGCTTGCTGGGGCAGGCAGAGCAGAACTCCTTGCTGCTGGGCTGCACACCTGGACCTGTGCCTGCTCTGCTGCATGGCTCCTTGCAACTGCTTCAGGTACCTTGTGCTGCCCTGAGGGCTTCTCCTGCCTGTGCCACAGGGGATGGGAAGCAGCCCCTCTGGGCCAGCACTCAGCTGCATTCTGACTGCAGCAGTTCCCCTGTGGCTTGAAGGAGCACAGCTGGGCAGCTCTGGATTTTGTTAGCTTTTCCTTTCTTGTGTTTCATCTCATTCCCTTCCTCTCGCTTCTCTGTGTAGCACCATCTTCTCTTCATCCTTTTGCTTCTCACTTTGTAGAAGCCTTTGTGTCCCTGTTCTTACCTTTCCGTTTTCCCTCTGCCATCCTGGCACTGATGCCCAGCTGGTCCCTTGGGTTCCATGGAGCCCAGGATCCAGCCCAGACTCATTGGCATGGCCTGAGAGGAGTATTGGCTAGTGCTCAGGCATCTTTCTTCTCCACCTGTGTCTGTTTTGCTGTAGATCTGTCCCTTACTCTGCATCATTGCTGTCAAGTGCCCCTTTAGGGGCAGTGTTATCCTAGGCTCAGGTGCCCCAGCTTTTCTTTAAGGCCTCCTCTTATCCTTGGTAGTCCTGGCTGAGCATTCCCTGCCTGAGATCACCCTCTGTCAGTCTGTGCAGTGCTCTGTGCTGTCTCGTGGCTCTGTGGGAGTCATTCTCTCCTCTCTGAGCTTTCCCAAGGACCTTGCTTCCTGTCCCTTGTTCCCAGCAGTGTGAAGGTTCCTGTGCAGCCAGTGTACCCGAGTGTCCCATGCTGGACAATTTGCAAGCATGTAACTAATTCAGGCTGGACTGAGTGTCCGAGGAGTCTGTGGAAAAGCAGAACTGTGGTTGCATCTGGTCTCCTGAGCTGGTGGCACACACAGAGCTGAGCAGCCTGGTGTGCCCCTGCTGTGATGGGGGCTCCAAGGATGTGGTGACTGCCAGCCTGGGCACAGCTGCCCTGCGTGCTCACATCTCTGCTCCTCAGCACCAGCTTCCTGCTCTGCCCCTTGTTTTCAGTTGGTTTGGGGTCCTTTTTCCTTGACAATTGCACTCCTCAGCCCTGGAGCTGTGGGCCATGGTGAGAAGTGGGATGCTGTGCCCAGGCATAAGAGCTGCTTCTCCCATGTTCCCAGAGTAGCTGTGTGTCACCTTGCTGTGGTCCCTCGGCCATGGTGACCCACCTTGAGAGCCTTGTGGCCTTCAGCCCCCCAGCAAAACCTGCATCCCCTCACCCTCCAGGGCCCCACAGGCACTGCTGCCCCCTTTCTGCTTCAGCAAGCAGCAGCTTCTGTCCCTGGGGGCTCACAGGGCTGCTTTGGCTGTGCCGAGTGCCACCTACAGGAGCTGCCTCTTCCCTGCGGTGCTGCTGTCGCTTAGAGCTGTCGCTGAGCGTTCTGCTCCCAGACCAGCTCTCCCTGATGGCTGTCTGTGATGGCTGTCCTTGCTCCCTGGGACACGGCTGATTCCATGGGCAGGCTCCACCATGCAGGGTGATGTCTACCCCTTTCTGCACATTTCTGCAGCCTCATGGCACACGTGGGTCTCCTGAGTGTGTCCCCATCCATGAGCACAGTGCCCTGTGCCAATGCTGCAAGGCACGTTCCTGGCTGCTCCTTGGCTATTCTTCCTGAGAGCCAGATGCATCTCTGCTGGCTTTCCCTTCACCAGTGATGCTTGGCATCCCTCTGTGTTCCCCTGCTCTGTGTTCTGCCTTGCCTGGCAGCTCCAGAGTTGGTGGTGATGGATTTGGCCACGGGCAAAGCAGTTGCCTCTCCTTTGGTGCACAGGCAGCTGTGGAACCTGGCTCTTCACAGCCCAGTCTTGGGCGCTGCCTAAACGTCTGTCCCCCTGGGGAGAAGGGGGATTGGGGATACACCCATCTCCCAGACAAGGGCTTTGAGGCCTCTCCTGGGGTTTGGCAGCAAGGGGAAAGGAGCAGAGTGCTGTGCAAGCAGGAAAGCATGACCCCAGCTCTGCCCAAGCTCCCCATGCACTGTGGTATGGGACACAAATGTCCCTTCACCTCTGCAAAGCCACGCCTGACAGCACGGCTTGGGCTCTGTGGGCAGGGCAGGGCGGCTGCTCCGTGCCCGGGCAGGTGATGGTGGGGTGTGCACCCCAATCCTCCCGCCGGGCTGGGGCAGCCCAGCGAGGCTCCCTGACCGAGCTTGTGCTGCTGCTGTGGATGTGAAGAGGCTGCAGGGCGGGTGGTGCGTGTGCCTGAGTGTCAGGGCAGCAAGCACGAGGTGTGGATGGGGCAGGAGCCGCCGCTGTGCTCCCATCCCCGGGGCTGTCCCCTCCCTCAGTGATGGCCAGCACAGGCTCCAGTGTGCAGGGGGGAGGTGGCAGCACCCAGGGACAGCAGGGAAACCTCGGTCAGGCCGGGAGTGTCCCAGGTGTGTGTGAGAGCAGAACCTGCCTGGGCTGCCCGCAGTGCCCGCGGGTACCAGCAGGGAGGAGGGCACAGGCAGTGCTGCCAGTGCCGCTGCCCTGAGCGCCTTGTCGTGCTGTGCTGTCCTCTAGGTCAGGCCGCGGGCACACACTCCGATACCAGCACCAACTTCACCGACAGCATGAAGGAGGAGGCAGCCCGAGGCTTGGCAGCCCAGCAGGTGAGTCGGGGCAGCGCCACGCCGGGAGAAGCGGTGGCGGAGCCGGGCACTGCGCCAAACTGCGTCCCAGCCCCTCGGAAACGTCCCTGTCACCCTCTGTCTTTGTGCCTCTAGAGCAACCCCCGGGTCCCCAAAGAAAATGGGGGGACTGAAAGCAGAACAGCGCCCGAACGGGAGCTGCGGGCCGAGCGGGAGCTGCGGGAGCTGAAGGCGCAGCTGGAAGAAGCCGGCTTCTCCTCTATCTCCCACATCAGGCAAGAGCTCTGCGGCTCTGGAGCCAGGGCTGGAGGGGGCACCCTGCATCCCGGCCTCTGCCTGTCCTTCACTGCGCCTTGTGCCCCCAGGAAGGCCATGCTGAGCCTGTGCCTGGAAAACGCGGAGCTGAAAGAGCGGATGGGTGAAGCCACGTCGCTGCTGGAGAGCGGCGAGCCGGAGGAGCCTGGGCTGGGCAGCCCTCTGGCCCCTGAGCCCCGCAGGCTGCAGCGGAAGAGCCGCAGCTCCCTTGGGGATGGCCAGGGGCTCCCGGCAGAGAGAGGAACGGTGCCCACCAAACGCCCGGCGCTGGAGGCTCGATCCCAGCACGACATGCCCAAGAGACCCTGCCCTGGCAGCCCGGCTGGAGGGGACGGGAGCCATGTGAGTGCACAGGGAGCCAGGATGGAGATGGAAATAGAGATGGGGATGAGGGTGGAACCGGGGAGCTGACAGCCCATCTTCCCTGCGGCAGGTGGACGGCTCGGTTCCCGGCGGGGGCTGGCCAGGGCTGGGCGCAGAGCTGCGCTCCCAGGTGGCACAGGGCCAAAGGCAGTGCCAGGAGCTGCAGGACAAGCTCGCTGCCTCGGAGGCCACGGTCCGGGCACAAGCTGAGCAGCTGGAGAAATACCATGTCCTGCTCCGTGAGTTAAAGGCCGGGGTGGGGTGGGGGTGTGTTCTGAGCCTGGCGTGTCCTGTGCACTGTGCTGGGCGTGGGGCAGGGGGGGTGAATCCTGCCCGGGGGGCTCTGAGCTGATGGCCCTGCCCAGCAGGTGAACCTCAGACACAGCAGCTCAGCAAGCAGGTGCAGGTGGACTTCCAGGACCTGGGCTATGAGACCTGTGGGCGAAGTGAGACCGAGGCTGACCGTGAGGAGACCACCAGCCCTGGTGAGGAGAGCCAGGGTTCCAGGGATTCCTGTGCTTTGCCCACCTGGCGTAGAGAAGTGACACGCTGTACTCTCTGCAGAGTGCGAGGAGCAAGATGTATTCAGTGAGACCAGCCTGGGTGAGGAGCTGGGGTCCCACTGCCAGCCAGGGATGTCCAGAGCAGGCAAAACCATGGCCCTGGAAGATGTGGAGGCTCTGCACCAGCACATCCAGGACCTCAAGGCCCAGCTGCTCAATGCCAACAAGGTGATCCAGAGCCTGCAGCGCCGTGCCCGCTCCATCTCTGTCACCAGTGGCTACACCTCGAGTGCTGAGCGGCCCCTGCCAGCTCCCAAGGCCTCGGCATCCCCAGCCCACAGCCTGACGGACGAGGACGAGGGCTGGCAGTCGGATGGGCACGGCACGCTGTGCCCACCTGCCCTGCGGGCACACCGTGACCTGCAGAGCCTGGTGCACCGCGTGGCCCTGCTCGAGGCACAGCTGCCCGCAGCCAAGCACGGAGCCGCTCTGCCCAAGGAGCTGCAGTCTGCCACTTGGCCAGGGTATGGCCCTGGGGGCTGGCACTGGCTGGGGACATACAGGAGCTGCCCAGGCTGGCTGCTCCTTGTTGCATGGTTTCCCTGGGGTGTTGGTGTGGTGGGGCAGAGTCCCAGCAGTGGATGATGCACAGACTCCCTCCACAGCACTTCCTCCCTGCTGTGCTCTCAGGGAGTCTGGCTGCCCTGTGAACAGCCTGCTTGCTCATGTCTCCTAGGAAATACAACTCTCTGATCCAGGCACAGGCTCGGGAGCTGTCCCACCTGCGGCAGCTGCTGCGGGAGGGCCGTGGGCTGAGCCGCAGCCTGGCCCAGCACCTGCGCGACGCCCTGCGGTCCTTCGAGGACCTGCTCCGAGGCACTGACATCGACTACTACCTGGGCCAGGGCTTTAGGGAGCAGCTGGCCCAGGGCAGGCAGCTGGCTGAGAGGCTCAGCGACAAGCTGGGCATCAGTAAGTACCTCTAGGGGGGCAGTGGGGCTGGATGGCATGGTTATGATGAGTCAGAGACACTCTCACATCATGTGGGATACCTGCTTTGTCCTGTCCTGCTGTGGCTCTGTGTGGGACCAGGCATCCTGGGGCATGGAGACACTGACTGGCTCTTCTCTGGTTTATTTTTTCAGGAGATCGACAAGATGGGGAGGATAAAAGCAGTCACGAACTCCTGGCACAGAGGTACCTGTTCCCAGGGAAGGGTTTGTGGGATGTGTTTGGCATGGGCACCCTGAGGTCTATCACTGCTCTTGGGGTGAGGGCCCAGGGTGCCCTTGGGGTCTCTGCTTCTGGTGGATGTCCTGGAGCTGCCTCTGGGGCACTCTGTACCTCTGAGCAGCCGTCACTAGTGGGACATGGCATGTGGGGCATCACATAGGGAAGGGCTGTGGGATGGAGGTCAGACCTGGTGATGTGCCACCTCTGCAGGCTGAGCCGGGAGCTCCAGGAGAAGGAGAAGGTGATTGAGAGCCTGGAGGTGAAGCTGCAGGAGCGCTCTGAGTCCCCAGGTAGCAGCTGCCCCCCCTCGGAGTCATCCCACTCTGCCAGCAGCTCGTCCTTCACCTCTGAAGGGCTGGAGCCCTGCTCTGATGGGGATGCAGCCAGCGAGTACAGCCAGTGCCACGAGGAGCCTGCCCAACACACAGGTGCTGCAGGGGCCACAACTCCAGTGCCTCTGGACACAGGGATTGGCTTCTGAGCGTGTGCCAGGGTCCCCAGAGCCCCAGGGAGGAGGGCTGTCTGCCAGGCTGAGCCAGAGCCACTGTAACACCTCTCTCCATCTCTCTCCTGTCTCTAGGCCTTCACTTTGACTCTTTGTCCAAACCTGTTAGTGCCCCCCTGCCTGCCCTGGCCCCTGGGCTGTCCCCCTTCCTCCCTGCCGGGCCCCCTCCTCCTGCGGCCCCGCCACTCCTGGGCTGCTGTGGGAATTCTGTCTGCTCCCTGGCTGAGGCACAGCAGGAACTGCAGGTGCTCCGGAGGCAACTGGGAGAAAGTGAGCACGCTGCCTCTTGGCTTGGGTTTGCTCCTGCTGCTCTGCATGCTGTGCTGTGACACATCATCCCCCACCCTCTCTGACCTGCATGTCCTGCCCTTAATCTTCTCCTTCTTCTCTGAGCTTTGATATTGGGTCCCACTGCTCTGCCTGGGGGACAGTGGGAACATGTCCCTCTCATGTAGAGAGGACCTGGTGGGTTGGTGGTTCCTATCCAGAGACAGCACTAGCCCTAGGTGTAGATACTGGCATATCCCAGGTCCTCTAGGAAAAGTCTGATCTGGTAAGTTGTTGGTAGGAGTGGAGCTGAGATCTTATGTCATGTAATCATCGAGTCCTGGGAGAGCCCCTGCTTTCAGGGGGAGTAGGTTTGATGGGACAGGAGGGCTGCACTGTTGCACAGAGCAAGAAAGGGAGGAAAAGCAGATGGAGGGAATGTGTTGCCACATTCTTCCTCCCTGCTCATTGTCCTTCTCCTCCTCCCCACTTTGTCCTGTGTGTGCAGGTGTGACACTGCCCGTGGCACCAGCAAAGCCCACGGTTCCTCTGGGCCCCTTCGGAGAGGGCAGCAAAGCCGCAGCCCCGTTCTGCCCGCACGGAGCACTGCAGGGGCTGGCTGAGCTCCCCGGGGCCGCCCACAGCCGCCCCCTCTGGGACGCGCCCCCGCCCGGGCAGCTGCTCTGGGGGGCGCTGCCCCTGGGGTACCCGTCCGGCCAGAAGCTGACAGGTATGGTCCGTGCTGGAGAGCGCAGGGCATCCCACCTGCCTGCAGGGAACTGGGAGATCTGGCACCACAACAGCTGTGGGGATGGCCAGAGGCACAGCCTCTCCTGCCCTGAGCGGTGTCCCTGGCTGTGGCAGGGGCAGACCTGCTGGAGGAACACCTGCTGGAGATCCGCAACCTGCGCCAGCGCCTGGAGGAGTCCATCTGCACCAACGACCGGCTGCGGGAGCAGCTGGAGCGCCGCCTGGCCTCCACCGGCAAGGCCAGCGGTACGGGGCTGCCGGGAGCCGGGCTCTGCACATCCCTCTGCTCGCTCACCCGTGCACAATGGGGCACTGGGGACAGACACTCAGCGCTGCTCCCCTCCGCAGGACTGCCCAGCGATGTCTATGCTCAGACACCGGAGCTGGGGCTGCAGCTGAGCAGGGAGAACCAGGCTCTGCACGAGGAGAACCGGACCCTGCGGCTCCAACGGGACCACCTGTCCCAAGGTAGGGCCGGGCCAGCATCCCGGGCTGAGTGCCACAGGGCACTGCCTGAGTGCCGTGGCGGTGACACCTCCGTGCTCTCTGTCCCCAGAGCTGGCACGGGTGCAGGAGGCACTCGCGGCTGCCTGCTCCCGGGCACGGGAGGCTGAGGCGGAGCTGGGCCAGAGGCGTGGGAAGCAGCGGAGGCTGGCGGAGGAGCTCTCCGAGTGCCAGGAGAGCGTCCGGCAGCTCCGGGACGAGCGGCACTCTCTGCAGGAGGACAACAACAGGTGAGGTTCGGGGCTTTGTGGCCTTGGGGCCGCAGGACTGGGAGGGATGGCTGGCACCGCACCCACGTGTCGCCTCTGCAGGCTGCAGCACTCGGTGACGCTCCTGCAGCAGCAGAGCGAGGAGCAGCGCCTGCTCCTGCAGACCCTGCGTGCGGAGCTGCACGTCTACGAGAGCCTGCCTGGCCCCTCTGCCGAGACACGGGCAGGTATGGGACCCGTGTACAGCACTCCTGCCCTTGGGGAGCCTGGCCCCTCTGCAACCGCAGCAGCCCCAGGCATGAGCCACACCTGTCTACAGAGGCTTAGATGTTTCTTGTTCCAGGTTGCTTCCCATCTCCTCCAGTGCGTGATGTTGGCACGAACTCAGCAGCTGCCCTCCTCTCCCCAGTGCCCTCTGGCACGTCGGTGGTCCGACGGATGGACGGTGGGTACCAGAGCCTGCCCACGGCAGGGCTCAGGGGCTGCTGAGGCCTCATGAACTCGCTGAGCAGGACTGCAGAGCTCAGGGCACAGTCAAGAGCCCGGCAAAGGACAGGGAGGGACACGAGGGGAGCGGGCAGTGGTCCTCACCTAACCCAACACGCTCCACAGAGCCACGTGGGGCAGACGTGGTGGTGAGGAAGAGCGAGGCACTGACAGGGGCTCACGTCGTTGGCCGCCTGGACACGTACCGAGCCCTGGAGCAGCACGTCCTGCAGGGAAAGGCCTTAGCCCGGGAGCTGATGTGTCTCACACGCCCAGCACTTGGGCTGCCCAACTGCTCGCTCCCGGGAAAGGAGGTAAAGTGTGGGCAGGACGGGGCAGGCAGCAGCTGGGGGCCAGACCCTCAGCACACCGTGCATTACGTGGTGCCTGAGCCCAGAAGCAGCCCCGAGGCCTGCAGGGGCAGCTGGAGGCAGGGAGCCTCCAGCCTGGGGAATGCTGCTGGCACGGCCCTGCCGTGCTGGGCTGAGCACAGCCAGTCCCCAGGTGCAGCGGGACGGGGCTGCCCCAGCAGCAGCGGCTCCCGCACCCTTCTCCCGCAGGCCCTGGGATGGACAGGCACAGGGCAGGGGCACCTGTGGGGCAGCGCCAGCACCCTGCACGCCATCCTGGAGGAGTGTGTGGCTCTCCTCGCTGCCTTCTGGAGCACTGTGCTGCCCGTGAGCCCTGCCCAGCACCAGGGCAAGGTGAGCAGGGCTGGGGGCCGGCAGGGCGCTGGGGCGGGGTGCTCACTGCCCATCACACTCCTCTGTCCCAGGAGCAGGTGCTCCAGGGCGAGACCTGCTCACTGCCCATCACACTCCTCTGCCCCAGGAGCAGGTGCTCCAGGGCGAGACCTGCTCACTGCCCATCACACTCCTCTGTCCCAGGAGCAGGTGCTCCAGGGTGAGATTGCAGCACTGCGGGCCCGGCTCTCCGAGAGGGAGGATGCTCTGCAGAGCACGGCCAGGAGGCTGCGCAGCACAGCCCAGCTCAAGGACAGCATGGAGCAGTTCATCGTCAGCCAGTGTACGTGCTCTGGTGGCACAGCCGAGCTGGTTGGTCCCCGTGTGCCCCATGTGGTTCTGCAGCACAGGGACCTCACTGACCCCATGTCTCTCTCCTGCAGTGACCAGGACCCACACTGTGCTGCGCAAGGCCAGGACGAACCTGGAGGTGAGTTTGCCCTGCCAGGGTGGGACAGGGGTGGGTGTCCTGGTCCTGATGCCCTGGAGATGCTACCAGATGGAACACACCCTGTGGTGACTGTCTTGGAGTGCTGAGGGCTAGCTGGCTGAAGCGTGTGGGGAGCACAGGGACACATTTTCCTGTCTGTCCTCAGCCAGCATGTCCTTTTCCTCAGTGCACTTCCTTACTGCCATGTTCATCTCTTGCCAGGTGAAGGCCCAGCAGGCCCTGCCTGTTGCATGAACCCTGTGCAGGGCAAGGAGCAATGGCCAGCATGGAAGAGCCCACTGGCTGCTGAGCCACGCCGTGCCAGAAGGCTGAAGCAGACCCTGACCCTGCTCCTGGGGTGGACAGGGGTCTGGGGTGTCCTGTGCTACACAGTTAGCGGGTTTGGGCTGCCGTGGTGGTTGCATGCCCTCCACCAGCCTTTGCTTGGCATGGCAGCAGCAGCTGCTGGCTTGGGCTTTGTCTAGCCCATGCTTCAGCACTTGCTCCCTTTCCACTCAGTGCTCAGAGTGGGGAGACACAGCTCCCCACACTGAGCACCCCTTGCCCTGGGACCTGGTCCCCTCTGTAACCCTGATGAGTCCCTGTCCCTGCTTTGGATGTATGTATATGTATATAGACAGAGGTATTGGAAATGTGTTTTGGGGACTCCGGACATGTCGGGGCCCCAGCACAGGAGGAAGATGTAAGAAATGCCATATTCTCTTCAGTGGCTAAAGAGTGCCCAATAAAGGTTTCCTTTGGGTTGTGGTGTTTCTGGCATGCCTATCTCTGCAGCTGTGCTCCCTCTCCCCAAACCACCTGCAGCACAGGGTGCCAAAGGCACTGGCTGTCCCCTGGGGGGTGGCTCTGTGCCCTACCCTAACAAGGCAAGGGCAGCTCTGTGCCACCCTGGGTGCTCCCTTTCCTCCTCTCACTGTTCTAGACCCCTTCTGCAACACCAGGCAAGAAGCACCGAGAACAATAAATACTGTAATAAATAGAGAACCCCTGTCCCCTGGCACTGCTGTGGCAGCAGGCAGTGCAGCTGGGGTCCTGGAGTGCCTGCCCGACTTTGCTCTTCCCAGGCCCCTCCAGCATGGGCATGGCCTGGTGCCCCTCTGGCTGTGACAAAGTCAGCTGTGTCCCACAGAAGTAGCTGATGTTGGGGACAGGGTGATGCAGTCCTTGTGGTGCTCTCACAGCAGCAGGTAAGAGTGGCTGTGTCCAGCAGTACCGTCCATCATGCTGGCTCGATGCTGAACCTCGCAGAGGGCTGGGGCTGCAGAGCCCCCCTCAAAGCTGGGGGCAGCCCCACAGGCAGGGCTGTGGGACAGGGGCAGATGCTAGGCTGGAGTGTCAGAGCCCCTAGCAGACAAAGTGGCCTTGGAGACTCGTCACCAGGGCAGCAGTGCAACCTTCAGAAGGACAGGATGTGTTCCTGGAGCCTGGAGCAGATGCAGTGCCAGGACCACCTTGAGGCCCTTGCAGGCTGGAGAAGACAGTCAGGGTGAAGCCCTTTCCGTGTTGGGCGTGAGGAGGGGCTGTTCTGGTGAGCAGCAAAGTGGTCCCAGAGACTCACAGAAGCCAAGGGAAGCTGCAGGTGGGTGGAAACCAAGGGCTAAACCACGCCAGTAGGATGGGACAGCGTCACAGGCCCCAGCGGCCCTGAGCTTGTTGCTGGGGCCTGTGTCCCTGCCGGGTTGGAGGCTGGAGCCAGTGGCCAGTTGCCACACAGTCCCGTGGCCCAGCGTGTGCAGACAAGCGGCGTGTCCTGCGTGGGGAGTGTGTGAGGCCCTGGCTCAGATGGGCTTGTACAGCAGCGTGGTGACGTACTTCTTCTTGTAGCGGTGCGTGGCACTGAGCACCATCACGCCGTCCTGCGGGAGGCACAGCGTCAGCACGTGGGGCCAGGGCACCCCTGGGGCTCAGGGACCTGCCCCAGCCTGTCCCTGCTGTCCCCAGTCCCACAGCCAGCCCAACACACAACAGGGCATGGGGCAGAGCAAGGGCAGGGTCTGACAGGTGCTTGGCTCCTCCACGCGGCAGGGAGGCAGCTGAAGGGAACTGTCAGGAAGTCACACCCTCTGTGCCTGCCACACCTCACCAGGCAGCCAGGTCCCGTCTCCACACCCCAGCTGAGCAGGTTCTGCTCCCTGCAGGCCCTGCAGGCTCCTGGGAGCCACAGCAGCTCCTCACCTGCAGTCTCACAAGACCTGTGCTTACCTTGATGGAGAGTGCGTAGAGGTGATTGAGCATGACGTGGTTGGGCTCAGGCAGCAGTGCTGGGTCACACTAGGAGGAGAGGAGTGTCACAGGGGAACAGCAGAGCCCTGATCCCCCAGCCCCTGCCAGCACACGGAGCTGCTGTCTCGGGCAGCTGGAGCTGCCACTGCCTCTGGCTGTTCTGAACAGAACAGAGCTCAGCTAAGCACCAGGAGGCCAAATCAGTGTGGTAAATGGGAAAAGTGATGCTTTTCCTAGGAAATGCCAAGGGCTAGACCCCAGCCAAGCGGAGCCCAGGCTCCCTGCAGACAGGACTCCCTTTCTGACCCCAGTGTGGCTCTCTCTGTGGCAGTATGCTGGTACACACCGAGATATTGGTGTCCTTGTTGAGGATGACCTGGAGGAGGTGAGGTGGAAGGATGGGTGGGGATTTGAAGCGCTCCTCGGGCCGGTATACATACATCTCTTGGCCATAAGGTCCCGGTGGGGAGCTGGACAAATCTAGAGAAGACAAAGGCAGAGGCATGAAATGACTGAAGCAGGATGGACGAGCACAGAGCAGCTCCTAAGAAGATGAGAAGGATTCAGCAAGTCTTTCAAGCACAAACATCCTCCACAAGCCACAGGCAGGGATGTATTCTATAGCAACAGCTCAGCCTTTTCACAGCAGAAAACACAGCTTGGAGAGCCCACAGCAATTCCAAGCAGGTCTGTAAAGCTGATACATGCACTGGCACAACAAACACCCCATGCTACCCATCACAAGACCCCTCAAGCTCGCAGCACAGGCAGGTCCCTCTCCCTGCAGGAAGCAGCTGGCTTGCTCCAGAGCTGTGCCCTCAGCAGCAGGGACACAGGGAAGCAGGTTGCTCTAGGTGCTGCCTGATGAGGAGGTCCAGGGAAAGCAAACAGGAACTGTACACTGAACAGCTCTTCCAAACACAGGAGGGACCTCAGGAGCTTGTGGTCACTGAAAGCTGGACTGGCTGCATCTCCCAGCTACTGATCTGAACATTTGGGAACAGCCAGACTCCAGAAGGGCTCCCTCTCCTTGGGCTGCTGCTGCTTGCTGGCTTCTCTCCAGCAGTGTCTCTTGCCCAGGCTGGGAAAGGACATGGAGCTGAGCTGTATCTGAGATGGGGCTGAGATGTACCAGGGACAGACACACGACTCAGCTTCCTGCCAGCATTTCTCACTGAGCCAGCACCAGCAGTGCCTGCGTGGTAACCTAACCTGCTGCTGTAACACAAGCAGACAGGGAGGTTTGCAGTGTGCTAGCACTGGTACAAATTACCTTGGCGTGAAAACCAAGAGTAGCTGCTGAAAATAAACTGGATCCTGCTATCACCTAGCTTGTACCCCGGATCAGATGACTTACAGTTGACCAGACAGAAAGGGCTGATGTTCCTGGTATTCCCCAGTCCGAAATGGCTCTCTCAGCCAGGCACAGGCAGCAGCTCTGCTCTGGGATGGTGCTAGCACAGAATAAGTTACACCAACACAGCCCCTCCAGAGGGAAAAGGCCTCAGCTGTGGGCTGGGCAGGACATGCTGCCCAATACTACTCATCCCCACACCTCTGCCCAGGGGGTCTGTGCACCCAGAGCAGAGGAGGTGGAGAACAGCACATGCAAAGCTGTAATGCCACAAAACTCACCCCGACCTGAGGTTTCTGAGCTTTCCAGGGAATCCACCTTCAATGCATCAAACACCTCAAAGTCAGACTTCTTGACGTGGATGAGGTTGTTTATCGTCCCCATCTGGCTGGTAACCACAGGCTGCAAAGAACTGGGGTGAGAATCTTCCCGTGTTCACCTCCAACTGAGGCACATTCAATGCTTCCTAGATCCTCCCAGCCCGAGCTGTCTTTGCTCCAACCACAGGTGGCTGGTGTCCCTCTCTGCCCTACACTTGTAGATCTCTGCTGTTTACCCTGGGAGGATTTTCCTTTATCACAAGCTCCTACATCAGTTGCCATTTCCATCCTCCATCCTGGTACATGCCCGTGGGTAGGTGTGCTGTCCTTCCCATGCTGCTCCTGCATGATTCAGTTTGGAGGAGAACCTGTGAGTGCTGACCTCATGGCCCATCTTTCCATGCCGATTCTCAGTGGGTCTTGAGGGCCTTCTGCCATTTCCCTACCTTTTCCCAATACTTCCTCATAAAGCATGACTAAGTCCAGAGGAACCAGCCTCTGAAATGACTCAGGGGCCTTTGGTTTCAGGAGACAATCTCCGCTCTCCTTGTTCCCCCTCTGCTGCAGTTACATCCTGTCTAGTTCCCTGAAGAAGATCTGCAGGGATAAAGCCTGGAGAATTACCTCAGATGGATCATGGACCCACTGGCCATCCACAAAAAATTTGTACTGGTGCTCTCCTTCTGGAAGGTCCAGGATAGCAACGAAGTCATTGTGGCTGTGCAGAGAGAACAGATATGCAACAGCATCACCCTGTTGATGCTCTGAATGCTGCTCCTCCATGGGGCCCCAGGAATCAGCACTGCCCAGCCCCTCTACCCCAACACCTTCCTGCAGGGTTAGGCTTGCTCATCATCAGTGACCCAAGGCATGAGAAAGTGGATGTGACAGATACCCTGTGCAAGACCGGCTAAGAAGAACGAGGGGGCAAAGCTCCTGCTCTGTGCTGGCACAGCAGGACAGGAGCAAGTGGGACAGCTCTGTATGTCAAGTCTGAAATTGAGATAAACTCATTCCAGATTAAATGCTAGAGTCCTCCATGAGCTTCCATGTAAGTCACAGATGTGTTGCAGAACAGCAAGGACATCATTAGGGCAGGAAGATACGTGAGGGACAACAACTAATACCCACTGGCAGCAATACAACTAGGCATGGGGTAATGCTGCAGCAAAGGGAAGAGCTGACAGCTTCCAGAGGACTGCTGCATACCTGGGCAGGGCTCTGCTGCCAGCACTGGCTGCTGTGTGGCATCCAACTGGGCAAGCAAAGTGGCCCATCCTGTCCTGTCTCTGTTTCACAACTTTCCACTGTCCCTGCAGCACCACGCAGGGAAGGAGCTGACTGCGTATTAGTCTCAGAGAAAAGCCAAAAGAGCAAAGGAAAACGTCCTCTGCACTGGAGCAGACATGAACACAGAGTAAGTGACTTGAGGGACTGGCTACCTCTTGATGAGTGGGATCTTGGTGCTCCAGTTGTTGAAGGATCCGGAGATGAAGACCTCCTTGCCTCCATCAGCCCAGCGTATGACAGTCGGACGAGCTTGCTGGGATGGTTTCACTGACTCCTCCAGATCTGGCTGCCATGACACAAACTCCTTGTCCCCAGGAATCTGGGCAAAGAAAACCACAGGGATGTGACTGAGACACAGAGACAGCAGTGAACACATTCACACAGCTTAAGAACACTTAAAGGTTCTCTACTAGCCCACCTGCACACAGCCCACAGGAGCACCACAGAGCTCCTCCAGCCTCCCAGCTCCCCATGGCTGGGGATGCAGCCCCACACAAGCAATGTGCTGAAGCTCTGGAGGGCAGGCAGGGAAGGGAGCAGCCAGCCCTTACCTTGGAGTCGTGGGAGCTGAAAACGCTGGGGTCGTCGGTGCTGCCCACCATGATCTTGTGCGGGTGCTCCTTGGCGGGGTGGGCGGCACCGGAGCCGTCGGAGCGGTGGGACTTGGAGCCATGGCGCTCCCCAGACACACGCTCGCTCGTGGTGTTCCCCATGGCAGCTCAGCAGCCCCTGCCAGGGACACACAACAGCGCTCTGCCTTTGCCCATGGGCTCTGGCAGCACGGAGAGGAGCACAAGAGCCCTCTCCCAACTGTTTTCTGCCAGTGGAGATGAACAGCAATCCTAAAACAGGCCCCGAGTTCATTTCTACTACCAAGTTTGGGAGCTGAATGGGAATTCAACAAACAAGACAGCTTGACCTAATTATAGCCTTAAGAACCATCACTCTAGTTAAGCTGGTAATTGTTAAGACTCCAAAACCAACACAACTTCACCTGTGTCCCACATCAACCTCAGGCAGCCAACAGAGTAGAGCTGATGGGAAAAATAAAGCCAACCTTTATTGGCAAATCAACAGAGCCTCTTTCACAGTCCTGCAGTCAGGCTCCACAGACAACCCCCGGCATCCAGCAAGAAAACAGCCAGGGAGTGAAAGTAGCAGCTGTTTTACAGTCCCCAGCCAGTCTCCAAGAGCTCGCAGGCAGAAGAGCAGAGCCTTGTGCCTGCAAAGGCGACAGGGAGCATTTAAAGTGTCCGAATGGAATCGCCCAGGCTGGAGCTTGTCCAAGGAGTGGGGCTAATGCTGTGGTGTCTGCAAAAAGCTCAGCTCTCAGCAGCATTCACTTATGATTCACCAGGCAAGTCACCGTGTCAGCTGCAGCACAGCACAGCACAGAGAGCAGGACCATTTGTTGTGACCTAGCCAGCACCTGCCTGGCTGTCTGGAGGGACACGGTGAGGGAAGGGCAGCCCTGGCCACCTCAGTGTCCCTCTGCAGCTGGAGATGGGCCACCAACCCCAGTCTCATCCAGCTCAGAACTGACTGAGCCATGAACAATTACACATCTTTTAGGATAAACAACAAAGCCACTGCAAGCTACACAGGACTCTTCAGGCCTTACTCTCTTTCCAGGGGCTGAGATGGACTGGGGTTCTTGCCCACTTCCAGGCTAATTTTGCAGCTTTTAGCACTGCAGAGCAAGCTAGGGGACAGCCAGCCTTGCTTCATGTGCTCACTTGTGACATTTGGAGGTCTATTTAAAAGATCAAGTTATACTAAGGGTGCCAAGCCAGGCTGCCAGCCAAAGCCAGGCTTTAGAACATTATGGAGCAATTACTACGGTATTTCTTAAACCTTGAGGGCTAAAAGGCAGCTCAAGTGGGCAGCTAATCCATAGCCCCACGCCCTTCAGTGCAGATAAAATATACCTGAAGATCCAGGTCAGATGAGCTACACCTCTTGCTCTGACCTCTTCCCAACCTGCTCTGAGCAGCTCAGACAGCTCCTCACAAAAACTGCCCCTGTACCACCAGACCTGCTGCTGAGGAGTTTCCTCTCCAGTATCTCCACTAAGGCTCCCTTCTTCTCATCTACAGGGAGGAAGGTGGGAAAGGCTGAGCTTCCCTTGTAGCTGGACAGACTTGAGAGATATGTGCAGGTGTTACCAAGTTTGAAGGTGTTTCTCCTCTCTACAAGGATTCCAGTCCTTCTGTTCCTTATAGGTCACGCTCTCCAAACAATCCCTGAGGTTTATCCCAAGCAGTGACTCCTGTCTGGCATGTGCCATCTGAATCCCCTGCATCACACACACAGGCACCCAGCCCGTGCCAGGACAGCCTGCACTACTCAGCTTTGCTGAATTAACTTTTACAGCTCAAACCCTCATGGTGTCACACAGGTAAACCCAAGCCAAGGATAGAAATGCTGCCCGCACCAGAGCCCCAGCAAACCTTCACAGCATCTCAGCACATCCACTCCCAGTCTGGCAGCAAGCCCCTGCCAGTCTCATCCCACAGCAAGGTGGGTGCCTGCCTGCCCCATCACTAAGGCTCTTCGGTTCCAGCCAGCCCACCTTCCCACTCGGAAAACGACCAGTGAACTACACCCATTCCCCTCCCCGGGATGCGCCAAGCTCGCTGCCTCTCCCACACGGCCAGTGACCGCGCCGGGAAGCGCTGGCAGATAGCCCGAGGGGGTTCGTGCAGGAGGGATGGGGTCTGTGCAGCACTGGGAGCGCTGGCAGGCATTCCCAGCCGGGTTTAAGGGAGGGATGGGGTCTGTGCAGCACTGGGAGCGCTGGCAGGCATTCCCAGCCGGGTTTGAGGGAGGGATGGGGTCTGTGCAGCTCTGGGAGCGCTGGCAGGCATTCCCAGCCGGTTCTGAGGGAGGGATGGGGTCTGTGCAGCACTGGGAGCGCTGGCAGGCATTCCCAGCCGGTTCTGAGGGAGGGATGGGGTCTGTGCAGCTCTGGGAGCGCTGGCAGGCATTCCCAGCCGGGTTTGAGGGAGGGATGGGGTCTGTGCAGCACTGGGAGCGCTGGCAGGCATTCCCAGCCGGGTTTGAGGGAGGGATGGGGTCTGTGCAGCAGCACTGGGAGCGCTGGCAGGCATTCCCAGCCGGTTCTGAGGGAGGGATGGGGTCTGTGCAGCTCTGGGAGCGCTGGCAGGCATTCCCAGCCGGTTCTGAGGGAGGGATGGGGTCTGTGCAGCACTGGGAGCGCTGGCAGGCATTCCCAGCCGGGTTTGAGGGAAGGATGGGGTCTGTGCAGCACTGGGAGCGCTGGCAGGCATTCCCAGCCGGGTTTGAGGGAAGGATGGGGTCTGTGCAGCACTGGGAGCGCTGGCAGGCATTCCCAGCCGGTTCTCAGGGAGGGATGGGCTCCAGCATCTCGCCGGGCTGACACCGCCCGGGGCTGGGGTGAGCCGATCGGAGACGGGAACCAGAGCTGAGCCCTGAGGCTGCCGTGAGGTAAAGGGGACGAGCTGGGAAAGCGGGGGCGGAAAATCTCCCTCCGAGCAGGCAGGGCTGGGCTGGGCTGGGGCTCTGCTCGGCGGGGCTGTCACGGCGGGCTCGGCCCACGGGCACTCGAGGCTCCGCCGTGGCTCGGGGGAGGAGCGGGACACACCGGCAGGAGCCGGGCCTCCCGAGGGGCTGCCACACGGGGTCCGCACCGCTGCGGGCTCCGGGACACCGCCACACCGCACAGCCACGCCTCACCCACTGCCTCCCGGGGAGCCGCCACCCTCACACCACCCACACACCCACCCGTGACACCCGCCCCGCCGTGCCCGGGCCCGGGCCGGCCCGACCCCACCTGCCGCCGCCGCCGCCGCCGCCGCCCCGCTCTCCGCCTCCGTCCAAGATGGCGCCACCCCCCGCCGGCCGCTGCGGGGCGCTCTGAGCCGCCCCCGCCGCGCTCCCGCCCCGCCCCCGGCCCGCGGCCCCGCCGCCGGGCAGCGCCATGTTGGCTGCGGGCGGCCGCGGGCAGCGCTCCCGGGCTTGGCCTGACAGATGGGCACAGCCAGGCGCTGTGGTGTCCGGTCCCCGTCGCACGGAGACAAGCTTTATTGCTTTATTGCCCTCTTCCTCGCTTGGGCACGATCCCAGTTTGCCCACCACCTCTGTGACCAAACCCATAGACAGAGCTCGGGAGCTGTTCGCAGGGCAGCCCGTGAGCAGACTTGGTGGGAGCACAGCGGGAAGGCGCAGCCTTGAAGGAGCAGGGTGCACCTTCATGGAGCGACTCCTTCCGTGCTCCGGCACAGCTAGCAGGACACCACAGACACAAGCTTAAGGGAAAAGGAGCAGATTGCCGGCAGGACCCGCCTGTCTCCTTCCCTTTAGGCTAGGGAGAGAGCGAGACGTAGATGAGGGTGGCCGCAATCATGGCGATGCTGAAGAGCACCGTGAGGGCGTGGGGCGCGGCGCTGGAGCGGGCATGGCGGCCGTGGGCCCGCGGCTGCAGGGCCCTCACCACACGCTGCTGCTGGGTGAGGATGGCGGCCCTGGCACCCGCCCAGGCGCCCGGGCCCCGCAGCCGGTACTGGTACGGCGTGCAGGGACCGAAAGCCACCTCCACCGCCAGCTTGGGGTCCGTGAGGAGCAGCGTGAGCAGGCTGGGCTTCACCCCCAGCTGGCAGGCGAGCTCGTCCATGTAAGGGATGTAATCCACCTGGATGGTGTGCCGCTGGCTCTTCACGTACCTGCGGGCAGGAGGGGTTGACAAAGGGCACCGGGGTGAGGGTGGCAGGGCGGTGCTGTGCACGGGCCTTACCGCTCAGCCATTCTCTGCTTGGTTTGTGTGATTTCAGCCAGCATGTCGGCGGGTGGCGGCAAGCCCTGCAGCCCTGCGCAAAAGGAGGATGGACATGGAGGGTGGGCTGGATGGCTCCGCTGCCCAGCCGGTTTGCATGTGGGGCTTTTGGGATGTGCCACCACATCAGGAGCAAAGTGAGACATGGGCAAAGAAAGTAACAGCAGGAAAGGGGAGGGACAATGTGGCAGCAGGCAACAGGGCCAGTTAGTGGCCCCCACAAGAGAACAGTGCAAGAGTTGTAGAAAAATGCAAAGCGGGGTTTTGTCCTCATGAAGAAACAAAAGGAGGATAAAAAGGTGAGTGTGGAGAGGCAGCATATGAGGGGATGCCACCAGCAACAATTCAGTCATGGCGTGGCTGGGGGAGCATCCCCCACACTGCCCTGACTTACCTTTGAAGACACGGGTGGCCCAGCGACACTGGAGCTCTGAGATGGGCATGATGGCACCCAGGGGCTGGATGAAGCCGATGAAAGCCAGCGTTGGCTTCTCCAGGTCAGGGGGGAACACGAATTTGTAGAGGGGAATCTGGTTCTCCACCACCTTGAAGTCGTCAAGGAAGGGGAAGGAGAAGCTGTATCCCGTGGCAAAAACCACAGCATCGATGTTTTCCCTGGTGCCATCCTCAAAGATGGCAGATGTCTCTGTGAACTCCTGGACGTTTGGCTTCACCCGCACCCTGCCCGAAATGATGCGGTTGGGCAGGTCATCGTTGATGGTCGGGTGCTGGTCAAGGATCCTGGAAGGCACAGGCAGACCTCACTCAGGCCCTGCAGGGAGATGGGCATTGCTGCAGCAGGTACCTGGGAGCTGCTGGGGCGCTCACCGGTGCGTGGGCTTTAGGCCGTAGAGCGTGTGGTCAAAGCGGGCGTTCAGCTCCCGCTCCAGGAAGAAACTGATGATGTTTGGAGGCAGCAGGTTCTGGAGGAGCTGCGTGAAGCGGCTGATGTAGCTGAAATCAAAGGGGTACCCGCTCTTGGCCACCCGGTGCATCACCCAGGACCCACGCCTGGTGCTGAGGAAAACCTGGAAGGAAGGTGAAGAGAGGTGGTGGCACAGCAGCATCCTCAGCCTGGGCTGGGCCCCTGCTGTGCTCCAGGGACAGGGAATCCAGCACAGCTGCTGGGACCACCATGGCCACCCCCATGGTACTTGTGGCCAGGTGCTGGAGGGAGGGGTGCCCACAGGGGATGGTGGGGGGATGATCAGTGCCCTCTGAGGTCCCATCCCCGTGAGCTCTCCCAGCACACCTGCTTGGCTGTGTGGCTCAGCTCCACTGCAATATCGATGCCTGAATTCCCAATGCCAACCACGACCACCTGTTTTCCCAAAAAGGGCTGAGGGCTCTTGTAGTCCCGGCTGTGCAGGTACCAGCCCTCAAACTTCTCCAGCCCTGGAAGAGAGAGGGAAGCCATGCTGGGCTGGTATGTGGAGCAGGAGGGTGGCTGCCCCCTGTTCAGACTGCTGGTGTGTTTTGGGAACAAGCTAGGACCAGTGTGACCAACAGGAGTTACACAGCCCTGCGATGATACCCAGACAGGTGGTGGCATTACCAGTGTAGAAGATTCTCAGTGTAGCCCTGAGCATTCTGCTCTGGCTTTGAGATTAGCCTGGCTTGGAGCAGGGCTTGGACTGGAGAATTCCATGCTTCCATCCCAAAATTCTGCTGCAGGTCACGTCTGGTGCCGTGCATTGCCAGTAGAGGAACAATCAGGGTCTGTGCCATCTCACCAGACCCTGGTGACAGCCTGCTCCAGCCTGTTCCCCAGACAAAGAGGGTCTCCACAGCTGAAAGCTCTCCAGACATTTTCTCCTGCCACCCAGAGGCAAGACCACCACCGGTGCTGAGCTCTCCAGCCTCGGTGAGGAGCTGGAGAGCCCAGCAGGCGCTTGGCCAGCAGCATGGAGAGGGAGCGTGTGTCAGGTGGGAGAGGCACATGGCAGAGGTGACATCTGCCAGCAGGGGTCCTTTGGACACTCGTGGAATCCTACCTGACAAAGACATTTAGGGATGTCAGCGAGCAGGCGAGCAGCCCACAGGCAGTACCTGGGAAGGAGCTGAGCGGGAGATGCGCGTCGGTGTGGTGCCCGCTGCACACCAGCACGGCGTCGAAGACGGCCGCCTCCCGCTTGCCCTCGCTCTCCGTCAGCACCTCCCACTGGCCGCTGCTGGCGAAGTCGGGGCGCTTGGACACGCGGCACACGCTGGTCTGGGCGCAGGGGGAGCTGTCAGGCACCCCGTGCCCCCGCTCCCGCTGCCACCGCCCCTCGCGCCCCAGCGCTCACCCTGAAGCGGATGTGGCGCAGCAGGTCGAAGCGCCGGGCGTACATGCGGAAGTATTCCATGATCTTGGAGTTGTGCATGTAGTTGGGGAAGTCGTCGGGGATGGGGAAGTCGCTGAAGCACATCATCTCCTTGGAGGTGTTGATGATGACGGAGCGGTAGATGCTGGCACGGCCGTCCTCGGGGCGCTCCTGTGGGAGCGGCGCACAGCTCAGTGCTGTCCGGGGAAGGATGGGAAAGCCTTCCTGCCCTGCCTGGCACTTCGCTGTGGGTGCAGGGTTAAGCCACAGGTTGTTGTAGCACCCATCCCTGAACCCAGCACTCTCCTGTGGTTGAGATCCCGCACCCCAAAAAACAGGGATGTAGCTCTGGACTGGTGGGAGCCATGCAGTGGTGACAGTGGTCATGGTGGTCTTGTGCCTTAGTTTCCCCACTTTCACTCCTTGCCCCTATGAGGTGGTGCATTCCCAAAGCTCCTGTGGTGCCGTTTCCCTGGCTGCCACAGCAGGTCTCACCGGTTGAGGAGGCAGCTCCAGTGCTTCCTGTTAAGTGGTTGCTCCTGCTTACCATGTCTGTGCCTCGACAACTGGATGCTGCTGCTCTGGTTCTGCTCCACCAAGCCGGTCCTTGACCCATCACAGGCAGAACTAGCGGACTGTGACAGATCCACCCCAGACCCCACTCTGGCATGGTGCCACCTGTGTCCCCCCAGGGCTCTCCCACACATGTATCAAGGCATGGTGGGAACACTGGTCATCTTGTTGGTGAGTCTATGGGATAAAAGTCAGCAGCCTTATTAGGTGAGGGCAGAGATGAGCTCCAGGATTGTACCAAGGCTGGAGAGCCAAGACACAGTCACATGGTGACTCTGTGTGGGCGACTGGCACAGAAGCAGAAAGACGAGCAACCATGATTCCAGGAAAGGGCTGGGCAGGACAGGGACAGGGACAGGGACAGGGACAGACAATGAGGTCAGGTAGGACAAGATAGGTAGGAAAGGGCTGTGAGTGACCACGAGCAAAATAACAGAGGAAGATGTGGTTGAGACTGGGAAGGGAGGGATGGGAAGCTGGGGGAGCAAGCCATAGAGTGAAGTCCTTGGGGAGGCTTCATCCTGTTGCTGGTGAGCAGGAGCTGGGTCCTATGTGCCTGGCACACCAGCTGGCACCACGCTGCTGAATCAGTTTTACTTTGCTGTGGTTTTCCTTGGAAAGCTGCCTGCTGCAGGCATGCCAGGCAGAGGAGCTGTGGTATGCTGCGCCTGTATCTGCCAGTGACCGATCCCAAGCCGTGCTTGGAGCAGCCTGGCTGCACGGGGCTTACCTCGTACCGCCAGAGCCCCCCGATGTCCTTGCTCCTCTCAAAGCAGGTGGGCTCCAGCCCCTCATCCAGGCAGCATTTCAGGGCACACAGGCCAGAGGCACCGGCACCGATGATGGCTACTCTGCTGGCAGCCATGTCCCCCGTGTGGTGGTGGCAGGGCTGCTGGACAAGCTGTGGCCAGGAGTTACAGAGCCAGGTGTGTCCCTTAAGGGAGGCTGCCCGGTGCTGCTCAGTTTAGGGGTGACTGTCTCTGTGCTTCCTGTGGGTGGCTGAGGTGTCAGAAGAGGTGTTTCTTCTAGACATGATCTACAGGTTCCCTCCACCACCCTGCCACACCTCCTGGATTGCACCTGCCCTCTGCAAGATGCACATTGAGGTCTGTAAGCATTTAATGATGCCGACATTGCCCTGGGACTTCCTGGGGGGGACAGAGATGTGACTGTGCTTCAGATTTCAGCAGGTTGTGGTGTGGAAAACAAACCTATGGGATGGGGAGGGGGACTAGCATGAACAGCCTAGGCGTGTGATGGACAGCACCCCCATCCTCTACCCACTGTGAGTCCCCCAGCCCGCCCAGCCACCTTCCGAAGGGGCTGTGTGCAGGTGGCCAGGGTAGCACTGAGCTGTGCCAATGGGACAGCCAGGACCTGCTGTGGGGGCACACAGCCTGAGAGAGGCTGTCTTGCTGTGGAACGTGTGTGTACATCAGCCCATCTGTAGTGGGCCAGTGCTACAAGGCTGATCTCAAACCCATGAGCATTCCCACAGCACACGGAGGGTGCTGATGGCGTCAGTAACAGGACAGACACTTGGCTGTTTAATGCATTTATGTATTTAGAAAGTGTGCTATGCCTTTGCTGCTGGGAGCGTGTGGCAAAATTGGCACGGCTGGGTTAGAGGGGACAGAAAAGCCCAGAGCGCTGGCTGAGAGGGACTGCAATTTAGCCTGCAGTGAGCAGGTTTCCTTCTCTGTCCATAATGGCACTCCCCAAGGGGAGGTGCAGAGCAGAAGTTCAAGCATTATTTTGGCAGCTGGGGAGGTTCTGTGCATCCCCAGCTCACAGTGTGGTCACAGCTGGGCCGTGCCAGGCAGGAGGAAGGGGCAGGGGTGGCCAGCCAGTCCCACAGCACAGAGCAAAGCCTCCCTTCCAGTGCTTGCAGGGCACCTACAAGTAAGCAAAAACAGCTGCCAGGATGGCCACAGCCCCGACCAGCTTGAAGATGAGGGGCATGGCAGGGGCTAAGGTGCTTTCTTCCACGTGTCGTGTCTGCAGGGGTTTGAGGATGCGCTGCTGCTGGGTGAGGATGGCCTCCCTGGCACCCGCCCAGGCGCCCGGGCCCCGCAGCCGGTACTGGTACGGCGTGCAGGGACCGAAAGCCACCTCCACCGCCAGCTTGGGGTCCGTGAGGAGCAGCGTGAGCAGGCTGGGCTTCACCCCCAGCTGGCAGGCGAGCTCGTCCATGTATGGGATGTAATCCACCTGGATGGTGTGCCGCTGGCTCTTCACGTACCTGCAGGGAGGGAGGGCAGGTAGGTGCTGGAAGCAGAGCTGGCAGATGCCCTGCACACCAGGAACGCGGTATTGTTCAGACTGGAGTGTGGGTAGGGTGGCCAACCACATCCCTGCCCTCTGCTGACACACAAATGTGCCAGGACATGCCTAGGACAGGGTGGAATGCCCATAAACAGCTGTGCCAAAAGTGCTCCCACAGGAATCTTACCGCTTTGCCATCGCTTCTTTCTTCTGCTCAATGTCAGCCTCCATGTCATGCCGTGGGGGCAGCTCGTTCAGCCCTGGGGAGAATGAGACAGAACACTGTGGTGCTGCCTCTGCCTGGGTGCTGTGCCTCTGCCAGCACTGCTGGGGTGTGTGGTCTGGCACCTGAGGCATGTCTGAGTGCCTCAGAATGGGAAGGAGCAGCCCATGAAGCTCAGGGCATGGATGGCTCTCAGACAAGAGGCCATCTCACTGTGACAGCTGCAAGGCAGCCATGCCATCACCATGGCCAGGATGGCACAACTAGCTGCTGCCTTCTCACCATGGCCGGGCACCATCTGCCTTCACTCCAGGGCTGCATCCACAGGGCAGGTTTGCCTGACTTACCTTTAAAGACACGGGTGGCCCAGCGACACTGGAGCTCTGAGATGGGCATGATGGCACCCAGGGGCTGGACGAGGCCAATGAAAGCCAGCGTTGGCTTCTCCAGATCAGGGGGAAACACGAATTTGTAGAGGGGAATCTGGTTCTCCACCACCTTCACACAGCCCTCAAGGAAGGGGAAGGAGAAGCTGTATCCCGTGGCAAAAACCACAGCATCGATGTTTTCCCTGGTGCCATCCTCAAAGATGGCAGATGTCTCTGTGAACTCCTGGACGTTCGGCTTCACCCGCACCCTGCCCGAAATGATGCGGTTGGGCAGGTCATCGTTGATGGTCGGGTGCTGGTGAAGGACCCTGGAAGGTGCAAGGAGCCATTAGGGCACTGGGAAGGGAGTGTTTCTGCTCTGTGTCCTGCTCCAGCTGCTGCTCCCTGCTCTAGGAATGCTCATCCCCAGGGATGCTCATAGCTGCCCCTGCACTATTGTCTCCAAGAATCCTTAGAAGGGGCAATGGTGGCTTCCTCAAGCTTTGCCTGGGCACAACAAAACGAACAACCCAGTCCAAGCACAGGGAGCACGGAACAGCCAAGCTGGGCAGCACACAGAGCGAGGCAGACGATCCCTTCTGGGCAGGGGGAGTGTTTGCTGATACCTGTGTTTCGGCTTCAGGCCGTAACGTGAGTGGTCAAACCTGGCATTCAGCTTCTTCTCCATGTAGTCACATGCCATGGATGAGCTGAACAGCTCCTGCAGGAATGTCTTTAAGCGGGTGGTTAAGATGGTGTCGATGGGGTAGCCCTGATCTCCAACACGGTTGAGGATCCACGCACCCCGGCGGGTGCTGAGGAAGACCTAGACAAGGAAGAAGGATCATCACTGAAGGCAGTGATGGTCCTGGAAGGGCTGCCCTGCAGGGAACGTCCTTGCCCTGGGATCACTCTGCTTTTTGCTGCCCAAGCACTGGGTAAAGACCCAGAAGGCAGAAGGAGCTGGTGACTGGCATCTCGCAGGGGAGCGGGACCAAGTCTCAGTTGCCTGGCAGCTGCGGTTGGCAGAAGCCAGCATTGCCAAACTAGCGAGTGCTGGCACAGAGCAGCAGCTGTGCAAGCCTTGGTCCTGATGTCCCTGTGCAGCTGACAGTGTCCCACAGGGGCTGTCCTCCCACCAGGACCCTCCTCCTGCTTACCTGCTGGGCCGTTTGGCTGATCTCCACAGCCAGGTCTGACCCCGAATTCCCGATCCCGATGACTACAACCCTTTTGTTTGTGAAAGCCTGAGCATCCTTGTAGTCTCGGCTGTGGAGGTAGCGGCCCTTGAACTTCTCAATTCCTGTGAGCAAGGAGGAGGGATGCTTGGCTTCCTGGGGCCAGGCTGGACGATCTCTCCCCTAAAGACTGCAGACACTCCCTTTCCGCACCAAGCTACTCCTGGGGAGCACAGGAGCACTCCTGGACTCAAAGCAAGGCAGGGAAATGGGGCCAGGAGGGAAAGCAGCAGGGATAATAGGAACTGGCATGGACTAGCTGTCAAGAGTGTCCCCTCATGCCAGTGTCCAGGCAGTACCTGGGAAGGAGCTGAGCGGGAGATGCGCGTCGGTGTGGTGCCCGCTGCACACCAGCACGGCGTCGAAGACGGCCGCCTCCCGCTTGCCCTCGCTCTCCGTCAGCACCTCCCACTGGCCGCTGCTGGCGAAGTCGGGGCGCTTGGACACGCGGCACACGCTGGTCTGGGCGCAGGGGGAGCTGTCAGGCACGCCGTGCCCCCGCTCCCGCTGCCACCGCCCCTCGCGCCCCAGCGCTCACCCTGAAGCGGATGTGGCGCAGCAGGTCGAAGCGCCGGGCGTACATGCGGAAGTATTCCATGATCTTGGAGTTGTGCATGTAGTTGGGGAAGTCGTCGGGGATGGGGAAGTCGCTGAAGCACATCATCTCCTTGGAGGTGTTGATGATGACGGAGCGGTAGATGCTGGCACGGCCGTCCTCAGGACGCTCCTGTGGGAGCGGCGCACAGACATGGGGAAGGATGGCTGGGGCTGATAAGCTGCTCTTTTTCATGGAGCCCCTACCCTCAGTCTCACCCAGAGGATCCCACTGCGGCCACCAGCCACCACCGAGGGTCACCGTGCTGACCCCAAGCAGAACACGTGGCCAGCAGGGTTTACCTCAAACCTCCAGAGGCCTCCGATGTCGCCGGTCCTCTCGAAGCAGACGGGCTCCAGCCCCTCCTGCAGGCAGGCTTTGATGGCGCACAGCCCGCTGCTGCCCCCGCCGATGATGGCCACCTTCTTTGCCATGCTGCGCTCCACCACGGGCTCTCTGCCTGGGGACAGCGTGGGACAGCGTGGGACAGCGGGGCTGAGCAGCCTGGGGTGTGCAAACAGGTCTCAAGTAAGAGAGACAGCCCCTCAGAAGTTTGTCTGGGGTTGCAAAGCCGCTGCTGTCCCCTCTCAGGTGTGGACCTGGCCAGTGCTGGGGTTTACACTACTGTGATATGCTGCCTCCGGCTGACCTGAGGAGAAATCCTACAATTAGGGAGCTTCAGGACCCGCGGCTCCCTCCCAGGTGAGTGACAGCCCCTCCGCCTGCCCTGTGTCCTCTCCCTTCCCCTCCTGCTGTGCTGTCACGGTGGCAGCTTGGGGGACACCCTTCACCGACCTGCGGCCGCGGGATGAGCAGCCCGGGGAAGGCTGGCGGCAGGCACGGAGCCGGGCGAGGGTCTCGGGCTGCCCCGAGCCGTGAGGCCGCAGGGCGGCCTGGCTTTATGGCGCTCGGCGTCCGGGAGCGGGGCGGCCCCTCCGTCACTCCTCCCACAGGCGAGGAAAGGAAGCCCGGAGCCGGCTGGCTCCCGGCAGGAGGGGAAAGGGAAGCTCGGAGCCGGCTGCGTCCCTGCAGGAGGGGAAAGGAAGCCCAGAGAAGGAGGCTGGCTCCCGGCAGGAGGGGAAAGGAAGGCAGGACCCGGCCGGCTCCCGGCCTCGGAGCCATCGCCGGCGCTTCGCGGGAACTCGGACAGGGACACGGACAGGGACAGGGACACGCAGCCGCTCCTCGTGGTTGCGTGCTTGGTAAACAAACGCTGCCCTGAACTTTTACCGTAGGATTATCAGGATCAACCCACGCCCGGTAATTCTGGTAGGCGGGGGACACACGGATCTGTGTCGCCCGCATCGCCTGTGCCCCTGGGCTGGGCTTGTCGGCGCAGTGTCCCTATAGCCACGGCTCACTCCTGAATAAACAAAATACTTGGGGCCAGTGGAACCCCGGTGCGAGGAGCACCACGCTGCTGGGGTGTCCCTGGTGGGATCAGTAAAGACAAGGTTGTCCCTCACAAGAGGCACAGAGCAGGTGGATCCAAACTCGCTGCTGGCTCCTGGCACAATCGCAGCCAGACAGCCCCTGAGACCTGCAGGGGAAATTTGCTTTCCTATGCAGAGAACTTTCCTGTAGAGCTGAGCAAGGCAGAGGGGCCAAGCTCTGCAGCTGAAGTAGTTTTAATCTTCTAAAACCCACAGTATGTTTGCAGTAACCTCAATAAAGCTCTTTCTGTCCCTTGCTGTTGGCAAGGGCTGATCTCTGCCTGGGGCAGAGGTGCTGAGCTGCCAACCCACAGTCAAAAACATCAAAAGCATCTTACCAAGCAAGGGATCAGCACAGGAATGGAGAGGTGGCAGCACTGGCAGTGCTACTCTTCCTGTTCCGCTGTCAGCTGGCTTCTGGCTCTTTTGCAAGCTCTGCACAGACTACCCGATGGCAACAGGTACAGGGGACCTCTGAGCTCTCCACCGTTCTGCTGTGCTATGGAACCTCTGTGCAGGTTGCCCTCTGAATTTGCCCTTCTCCCTATAGGACGCTGCACAGCCCTGGACTTTACCCCCCTGTAGTTGGACACAGTACAGACAAACTGTTCTGTTGGGCACCAGGGTCATGCCATGACATTTTGGACTAGGTTGGTATTTGGTTGGTTGATATATGTGGAAATTCAGAGTTCCCCACACCTGGCAAGCACCCGGGATGTAGAGTGTGTGCAGCAGTGTCTGCTGTGGTGTCTGCTCTGGGATTCCACAGTGGGCACAAATGCCATGGGACAAGTGGAGCAGAAAGCTCTTCTGTCCTATTACTGGGTTGCACCCATGCTTGAAGGAGCAGTGACAAGTGACAAGCACAAAAGGAGAGCAAAGGTCTCTGGTGGAGTTTTGAAAAGGTGTGAGGGTTGCCAGGCAGCCTGTGAGCCAGCAGGGCTGTGCAGTGCTGTTGGTGGGTGCTACCAGGACCTTGTGGAGCATCATGCAAGTGAATCAGGAGCAGTTCTTTTGCACACACATAAACAAGTTGCTGCTGTAACCTCCATGATGTAGAGAGGAAGACCCCAACAGCTCTAAGAACAGAAAGACGCTGAGTTTTGGAGAAGGTAGAGCAAAGATGTTTTGGCACAGCACAAGCCCTGTCCAGCCAGAGTGTGCCACCTGCCTGTGCTCCCACAGCCACTACAGGTCTGGTCTCTGCCGGCTGGAGTGTCCTGGTGCTGCTGTGCAAATGCCAGACTAGCCCAGCTGGCTGCCAGGCATGCAGTGCAACCCAGGGGATTATTTTTCGGTTGCAGCACCAACCCAGGGCTCAGCTCCAGAGGAATCCTGTCATGTCAAGCACCTCCATTTCAGCCCCTGTACAACTGGCAGTGACAGGGTGCTCATACCAGCAGCCATCAGACTACTCCTACAAGCTCTACCCAGGAGAATAACACACTTAAACACTGCCTGGTCCTAATACGACTTAATTGGTGTTTTCCAGGGCCTGAGTGCACTAATAGACCTCAGTGACCACTAAGAGCCTCACCTGGGCCCAATCCCTCTCCCCACATGCCAGGAGCACTGTTTAAGCTGATTATCAGAGCTAAGTCTAGAGCCCTCACTCCCTCCTTGGCTGTAGTCCCTCATGAAGAGCGTTCTGTGATTTTCTGGCTCAGTCTCAGCCCCAGCTCATTATTAAGGAGACCAGGCTCCTTGTGGTCCCCTCCTGCAAAGGACCAGCAGTCCTCTGTGGAAAACAGGCTGCCAGTGGTGCCAGGGGAGGAAAGCCAGCCTGCCTGGGGCACAGAGAGCTGTGGTGGTGGTTGGCAGAGCCAGGGCCCCTTGCTGCAGGAGGTGCAAGCAAGGTTCTGACTTGGGGCTGGGTGTATTTCTGGGCTCAGACCTGGGGCTGGCTGTATTTCTGGGCTGACCTGGGGCTGGGTGTATTTCTGGGCTCAGGTCAGGGGCTGGCTGTATTTCTGGGCTGACCTGGGGCTGGGTGTATTTCTGGGCTCAGGTCAGGGGCTGGCTGTATTTCTGGGCTGACCTGGGGCTGGGTGTATTTCTGGGCTGGCTCTGCAGGACTCCCTCTGCAGCCTGGAATATGCTGTTGATCAGGAATTGCTGTGAATGTGTTGTACCCCCTGAGAAACTGAAAACCCTGTGGAGGGAAAAAGGAACTGGGAAACTCTGGACAAGAACTTCAGCATCTGGCTGCTGCTGGGAGCTGCTTCCCTTGTTGCCCACTGGATGACCAAGCCTTCAGTGCCACTATCCTTGCTCCATGGCTCTGGGAGCCATGTGCTCCACATCTAGCCTTAGTGCAGCACTTAAATTAGGAACAATATGGAAAAGATTGCTTAGGGAGGCAAAGCTCTGTATAACCACCCTGAGGAGAGACCCCCAGGGGTCCCCTCCAGGCAGGTGCTGTAAAGCAGGCTGTGCAGGGTATGCTTATGACAGCAGCATGATCAGTGTATTTATAGGATACATATACAGGGGTGACTGTAAAGAAACCTTTGCAAAGTCACAGCTACCACATACAGCATGGGCTATTGCAGGTGCCCAGTGAGAGCATGCAGATTCACAGTATCAGTGAGCTGAGTATCACAGTGAGCTGCCAGACGGGTGTGCTGAGCCCTCCCCAGGCTCTGCAGACACTGCTTTTGGTCACCAGAGAACAGTCAGAGTCAGCGTAGACCCTGCCTGGCAGCACAGCACCAGACATGAGTTGGGAGCCTGCAGCACCGCTCGTGGAGAAGTCTTGGCCGGACTGACGGGTTTAGGATGCCAGTTCGAGTGTCAGGATCCCTTCCCTGCGTGAGTCTGTGCCGCAGTCAGCGGCTCCAGAGCGCAAAGAGGGCGGGCGCGGTGGTGGGGGACAGCCAGCAGTGCTCCACCACGCCGTAGAGCGCGTAGCCCAGCAGCAGCCCGAAGAGCACGTCCGTCATGTTGTGCCTGCCCAGCATGACCCGGGAGATGCTGACGATGAGAGCCCAGAGCACCACGAGCACCCGCAGCGGCACGGCCAGGACCAGGTGGCGCAGGACGAAGCGGCACACCAGAGCGGCCCGGGTGGCGTGGCCCGAGGGGAAGGAGTACTTGTCCACCGAGATGGTGACGAACATGTCCATCTTGTTGTGCGTGGGCCGCGGCCGCCTGACGAGCCCCTTCACCACTGCCACCATCACCAGGTCCAGCAGCAGCGCTGGGAGAGAGGAGTGGGTTACTGAAAGCACAACCTTCAGCTAAGGGAGCCAGCAGTGCTGAGAGACAGGAACAGGGTTACTGAAAGCACAACCTTCAGCTAAGGGAGCCAGCAGTGCTGGGAGAGACAGGAGTGGGTTACTGAAAGCACAACCTTCAGCTAAGGGAGCCCTTGGCTGTCAAAGCTGCCTGAAGATGATGTTTTCCCCCATGGCTGGGAGAGCACAGCACGCTGCTGCTCTTGGCCTTGTGCAGCAGAATGAGCACATCCTCAACCTCTGCTCCTCTGCACACACCCCTCCTGCACCACCAGATCCTTGGCCTGCCACAGCCCACAGGGCTCTGCCCATTTTCTCTCTGTGCAAAATCAGATCTTGGCATGACTCAGGGCTCAGTCTGCTCCTTAAGCTGAAGGCAGCAGAGTCATTAAGTCCCCACAGCTCTCTTCCTGGTGGTGCTGACTCTGCATTGCTCTGTCTGCCCTGGTGACCAGGGTCAAACTAACTGGGTGAATGATCAACCCACTCCTCTCCAGCACAGGTCAGTGGGATATGCTCAGAGTTGGTGTGGTGCCAGGGCTCCTGGGGTCTGCCTTTTTCCCTGATGCTAGGGGAAACATTAACCCTGCTTTGGTTCTCAAGAGATGAGTAAAGGATAATTTATGGTGGCTTGCCCCCCTGACAGCTAAAGGCTGTTTTGATACAGGAGGCAAAGTACCTGTGATAAAGTGTTCAGACAGTATTTGGCAAGAGCAGCTTCTCATGAAGGGCAGAGGGTGCTTTCTCCATTGCTGGTAGCTCAGCACAGCACCCACAGCCATGGCTGCTTCTTGTTGTGTAAGAGAGCGACTTCTGTTTGTCCTAAGACTTGCTTCTGGACACCAAATCTTTGGGTCACTTCAGTTCATTTCCTTTGGTTAATCATTTAAAAATAAACTTCTTTTTTTTTTTCCCCACATGTAAAACTAGATCAATGGCTTTTTCTTTTTTTACACAGGATCTGGGAGATTCAAGTTGGACATGAGGGAATCCTCCTTCCCCACATGGGTGCTGCAATCCAGGGACAGATACCCAGAGAGATGGGTGGCTCTTGCTCAGAGCACAAGGCCCTGGTGCTGGGACAGATCTCCTTGGAGCAGAGGTTAGGCTGGAGGCATCCAGGTCCCTTCCCACAGCTCTGCTGTGGGGCTCTAATTTAACCATGCGCTGCTGGATGAGAAAAACAAACCCTTGTTTCCCACCAAGCAAATTTCAAATCAAATTCTAAGCGTGAGATCCTAATGATTTGCAACTTAATACAAGGGTAATAACAAGGAATTTGAAAAGGTCTGGTGCTCTGGAGCTATTACAGCTTCTAAATAAGCAAAAATGAATCCCCCTAAATATACCTAGGCTACTCTATGTGTGTGTGTGCAAGATGAAAATTCGTGCTTTAAGCCAAGTTTCCTCACTGGTTGGAACAGAACAATCCACAAAGGCATTGCCTGCAGGGAGCCAAGGGTGAACATCTGTGTGCCAGAGCAGCTTTTCAGGGAAAGTGCTGTGTCTCAACGCTAGGCAGCTGCACCTGGAATGCGCTGCTGTGACAAGCTTGAGGAGCTGGCAGAGCTTCCAGCCCCCAGAGCGTTTCGTAACAATTTAGCTGTCGGGAGTTCCCCAGCGCGTGGTTGCACCTGTGAAACATGAGTCGTGCTGGTGCCACCACGCCTTCAAGCTGCAAGGTCACTCCCACCGCTACCAGGCATCCCAGGCTGCTCAACACCAGCCGGTGCTCTCGGGGCTTGGGCTCCCGCAGCTCTGCCGCGTCCCTCGGGCCCCCCTCCCCGCACAGCCCCCCGCCTCACCGAAGAGCAGGTTGAGCAGCACCTCCCTGGCCGCCGAGCTGTCACTGTGCCAGAGCCCGTAGAAGGTGCCGAGCAGCCAGGGGATGCCGTGGCCCGACACCTCGATGACCTTCATGAGGGGCCGGGCGCTGCCCCAGGCCGAGCCCTCTCCAGCGCACACCCCCAGCCGCTTGGAGGCCCAGAGGTCGATGGCGAGCAGGGAGCTGAGGGCGATGCCCACGAAGGACGGGTTCAGCTTCATGCAGTCCTCCTCGGGCAGCGGCGCGGCGGCGGCGGCGGGCTCCCTGCGGCGGGACGGGCTGTCGGGGGCGGCGGGCCCGCGCTGGCTCAGCGACAGGAACTCCAGGCGGCCGCCGCTGCCGCTGCTGCTGCCGGCGCGTCGCTCGCGGCTGCTCCGGGGGCTCGGCATGGCGGCGGGAGGCGGGCGCCGGTCACCCGCTGCCGGGCCCGCTCGGGACCCAGCATGTCACGCTGCCCGGTGCCGCTCCCCTCTCCCCCTCCCCGCGCCCTGCGCGTTATCCCCGCCCCGCGCTACCGCACCGCCGGGGCGCGGTCTCCCCTCGCTCTCGGCGTGTCCCGGGCGCGCCCCCAAGGACGCGGCGGGCGCGGCGTGCTCGCGCTTCCCCCGGTACCGCGCGGCGCCCGCGCCGCTTCCGCTTCCTGTTCCGCTTCCGCCCGTGACGCACGCGGCGCGCCCCGCCCTCCGGCGCGCACGTGCCCGCCCCGGCCGGCGTACGGCGGCCGGCGAGGGCCGGAAGGGACGCGGCGGCGCCTTCGCCCTGCCGGCGCCGGTGCGGGCGCCGTGCGGCGGGCGACGATGCGCGGCGGGCGGGCGGCGGCGGGACCGGCCGCCCCCCCGGGCCCGCGGTGACGGCGGCTCGGCCGCGGCCATGGGGTGCCTGCAGAGCGTGGCCTGCAAGGCGCGGGTGCGCCGCGAGCAGATCGTGGTGTCGGACGTGTCGGCCACCATCGAGCCGGCGGCCACGGCCATCGAGGAGAGCTCGCCGGTGGTGCTGCGGTACCGCACGCCCTACTTCCGCGCCTCCGCCCGCGTCCTCATGCCGCCCATCGCCCGGCGCCACACCTGGGTGGTGGGCTGGATCCAGGCCTGCAACCACATGGAGTTCTACAACACCTACAGCGACCTCGGCGTGTGAGCACCGCGGGCGGCCCGGGGGGCGGGCGTGAGGGCAGGGGGGGACGGGCTGTGTACGGCGTGGGACCCCCGGGGCTGCACCTGCCCTGCTCCCCCCGCAGGCACCGTGTGCTGCATGCTCGGTACCGTGTGCTGCTCCCCCGGCATTGGGTGCTGCATCCCCGGTACCGTGTGCTGCACCCTGACACCCTGTCCTGCATCCCTGGCATTGGACGCTGCACCCCTGACACCCTGTCCTACATCCCCGGCATTGGGTGCTGCATCTCTGGCACCCTGTGCTGCCCCTCTGCCCTACCTCTGCAGTCACAGCCATGCACAGGCAACACCTTCACCCCAGCCCTGCTCCCTGACCCTGCAATTCCTGCTCCTCACGCTCCGTAGCAGCTCCTGCACCATCCCTCTGGGCTGAACCTCGCCCTTCTGAGGGCTTTGTGGCCGCTGCCTCCCACCAAGAACCGCTGCTTTGGGGCTGGGAGGTGAGCATGGGCAGTGCTGGGGGAGTTGCCTCTTTGGCTTGTGTTAAAAGAGGGAAAGGTTGCAATGCTGGGCAGAAGTGCCAGCCAAAAAACATCCTTTCCCAAGGCTGACCGTGCAGGTGACTTGTGGGGATGCTGAGGAGCAAAGCTGTTGGATCTGTGTCTATGGCTTCTACCTTTGGAAAGGGGTGATGCAAGAGAGGAGCTGTCCAGAGGAGTCTGTTCTGCAGTTTGCTGCTGGTTCCACAAGTCTGTGGGTGCTGGGGGAGCAGCAGGTCATTGTGCTGCCTGCCTGCATCCTTATATCATGACAGAATGGTGTACGTGGGGCACTTGGGCATGTTGGAGTGAGTTGAGGTCATTGTGTGGAGGGATGGCAGAAGTGTGGCCCCAGCTCCTCTGCTGCAAAGCTGCTCCCTTGTTGTTGCCACACTCATCATAGCTGCATGGTGCTGGTAGCATGGCCAGCAGCAAAGATTTGGGCTGCATTCCCCCCCCTCCCCAGCCATATTGCTGGGATTTCATTGTGGGATTTAATTGTTGCACCTCTCTCTGTATTTAAGGTGTGAAAATCTCAGACCTCTTGCAGGAGGCATCTGCTGATGGGCTGGGCCAGTGCCCTGCTCACAGGGAAGGCTGTTCTCCAGCACAGCCTGATTAATGAGAATGTGACCCCACAGAGACTCAGCAGTGGGTTTTGGCCCAGTCAGTTCAATTGCAGGTTAATTAAAATGGCATTGTGTCAGCAGGGCAAGGGCTTGAGTCTCAGTAAAGGAACCAAAGCTGAATTTGTTCTTCAGGTTGTCCCTGGCAGTTTGCTGCAGGCAGCAGAGGGTCCCTGTGCTGCTGGCTTCCCCATCCCTCACCAGGCACTGTTGCTGCCATTTCCCTGCTCATTTTTCTCTTCCTCTTACTAGGTCGAGCTGGGAGCTGCCTGACCTGCGGGAAGGACGAGTAAAAGCCATCAGCGACTCGGATGGGGTGAGCTACCCCTGGTATGGGAACACCACAGAAACCGTGACCCTGGTGGGGCCCACCAACAAGATCTCCAGGTTCTCGGTGAGCATGAATGACAATTTCTACCCCAGCGTGACGTGGGCCGTCCCTGTGAGCAACAGCAACGTGCCGCTGCTGACCAGGATTAAAAGGGACCAGAGCTTCACCACGTGGCTGGTGGCCATGAACACCACCACCAAGGAGAAGATCATCCTGCAGACTATCAAGTGGAGGATGCGAGTGGACATTGAGGTGGACCCCATGCAGCTGCTGGGGCAGCGGGCGCGGCTGGTGGGCAGGACTCAGCAGGAGCAGCCGCGCATCCTCAGCAGGATGGAGCCCATCCCGCCCAACGCGCTGGTGAAGCCCAACGCCAACGACGCCCAGGTCCTCATGTGGAGGCCCAAGAGAGGGCAGCCCATCGTGGTGATACCTCCCAAGTAGGGCGTGCAGGTGAGCACAGGGTGCCCCCAGCCCCGCTGCAGGCGGACAGGGCGCCCGAGCCACAGCAGAGCTCTCGGCTTCTCCCGCCTTTGTTGTTGTGGTTGGAAACGTGGCTCCTCCTCGGGCAGAAATAGAGCCTGGCTGGCACGAGGGCGCAGAAGAGGGTTTGCTGAGCTGGAGGATTTCCCAGGAAGAGGAATGGAGTGTTTGCAGCTGGCACAGAGGCTGTCTGACGTGAAGGACTCGCCTTTCCTCGCGGGGCAGCGCGAGGAGCAGGAGTGTGGTTGGACCGTGCCCGTGGCAGATGCTGCTTCCCACCCAGCTGGAGGGAGAAGCAGAGGCTGTGCCTGCTGCAGTGCCCCGTGTCCCTGCTGTGTCCATACCTATGCATTTCAAATGGATAACCCAGCCCTGGGATAGGACCAGGCAGTGGAGTGGGAATGGGCAGTGCTGGGGGGCGAGCAGAGCCCGGTGCTGGTTGCTCCCAGGGGGAGTGGGACACGTTTTGCATGCATCTGGGTGTGTTTGGAGTAGTTGTGAGTGTAGGAGATGCTCTTTTCCGTCTTGGAGTGAGGTCTAAGGGCAGGTTAGATGTCCTTTTGTTTTAAGGTGCACTGAGTCTTTGCTCAGCCTCCCCTCCCAAGTCCTGCTGGCCCTTCTCTTACGGAAGCAGAATGAATTCTCAGCCAAGTGAGGAATGGGGAGCGGTGCCATTCCCCCAGCCCAGGTGCTCAGTGTGTGTGGGGTACCCAAACCAGCTCAGAGGTACCCCTGGAGTCACTTTGCTTTGCTGCAGACCCCACTCCCTTGCTAGAAGTTGGGTGCTTGCTCATTTTCCGTGCAAATGCTGGCTCACATGGAGACCTCTTCCCCAGCCACCCACAGAGCAGGGTGGCTACTGGCTGGGCCACCAGCAGAGGGGATGGCACGCCTTGTGGTAACTCCCCAAGCTCTGTGGAAGGCAGGGATGTGAGTGGAGGCTGTTCAGGGCAGGCCTGGGTTTGGTGAATGTGCTGCCTGCTGTGCTTGGGAGGGGTCACAGGGGGATTTATTTGCCTTTCTCCTCACTCCTTGCTGCCTGGATGGCTGGCATCAGCTGGTCCATGGGGCAGCAGGGTGCTGTGGGGTGCAGCTGGCAGGTCCCAGGATCTCACCCTGGAATTGCAGCAGAGGCATAAACCATGTCTGTGCTGCTGCTGCTGCTCTGGGTGCTCCATCGCTGCTGGGCAGGTGGTTACAGCTTCTGCTGCTTTCTCTGCTGTGTCCTCCCTGGCACGAGCCCTGCCTTCTTCATGCTGCAGGGGGATTGTGCTGCCCTGGGGATGCAGGTCATTCCTGGGCCATTCCTGCTGGGAAGGTCCCACGTGCTATCCCGCTGGCAGGACAGCCCGGTGAGGAGTGCTGGGTGACACTTCCGTGCACAGGGGCTCCTGAGGCATCTTAGACCAAAAATCCCTGTGAAATCCCCATGCTATTTATTACCCTCAGTAGTGTTTGCTGCTGATCCCGTTCTTTATTTATTTTTTCTCTGGGAGCGTTTCCTTTTGATGCCTTGGCTCAGCATTTCCCTGTGCCGGGGCCGCTCCTGCTCCTCCCGCCGGCCTCCCGCCGGGCTGGGAACCTGCTGCTTTCCGTGCCTATGTCGGGGTTTAGAGGGGCTGCAGCCTTGCTGTGGGGCAGCTTGGGAGGGAGAGAGGGCTTTGAGCTTTGGTTTGCTGTGTTTTCTCCCACAGGGAGCTTGCTGGTGTGGGAAGATGTCCTGCTCTTGTGAGACTGTGGTTTTGTCCTGGTGTGGGACTGATGGCAGCTTTTGCCATCGCTGATGTTTTGTTTCTCAAAAAGTGTGTGTGGAGAGGGGTTAGAAACTTGAAATACAATTTTCCTTAAGGACTGGGGGAGGAGGGGTAAGTATCTTTTGGTTTGAAGTAAGACAGGTGTATACTTTTGACCCAGGGGGACAGAAACATCTCTGGCAGCATCAGAGCTAAAAGGCCAGAGGAAGAGGTTCCCCAACAAACAGGCAGCTCCAAGGGGGGCTTCCTGCTGGGAGAAGGTGTTGTGTCCAGAGGCTGTGTGAGCCAGCTCCCCAAAACCCATGGGAAATGGCTGCATGCTGCTGTCAGCCCAGGGAGCTGTCTGGGAGAGTGGGGGCCCTGCTGCAGGGATGCTGTTGGATTCAATGCCACCTTTTGGGATTTGCTGGCCAGTCTGAGCCACGACACAGAACAGCAGTAGCTGAATTTCTGTCCATGAATGTCTGCCACATCCTGGTGCCAGGGTCAGGCTCTGTGCCTGGCTGTAGCCGTGTGCCTGACCCCCCAGGGCTGCCCCAGCCTGCAGGCAGGTGCTGGCTGAGCCCTGGGGCCATGCCTGTGTTTTCACCTCTCCAGGCTTCTGCCAGGCTTCCATTCCTGCTCCTCTGAGGCTGGATTTGATGCACTTGACTCGGTTTGGTGCGTGGGTTGTCTTTGTGGGCATTTCCCCGTTAAAAAAGAAGTGGTGGGGGGGAAAAAGTTAGCAAAAATTGTTTGCAAAGAAACACGTGCAAGCAGCATTTCCATTTTGCACGTTTTCAAAAGGTGTTCACACCTGGGTGGAGGTGGAGCTCTGGGGCTGGTGCTGCTCAAAGGAAGGAGGGAAGGTGGTGGGGGAGAGCTCCCCTGTGTGAGTCTGAGTTTGGCTCATTCCCTGTGGCTGGATGAGCACTCAGACCCCCATGGGATGCTTTCCCTGCACCTCCTTTCCCCACCAGCACCCCGTTATCTCAGGGAGGGGCAGCTCATGGAAATGCCCACCCTCGTGCTCCCCGTGCCCTGAACCTTGGGGTGCCCCTTCCCATCCTCGGGTCACTTATTTATTTATGTATTTATTTATTTATTTATTGGTATTTATTGACAACTGGAAGTGGGGGGTGGGTGGGGAGGGGGGTCATTTCTGCTGCACAGTGGGGGCAGCTGGGTCTCCCCCACACACCCAGCCCTCCCCTACATTTCAGGGTGCTGCTGGGAGCACCTCTGGGGAGGGATGCCCCACGCTCCCATCCCCCTTTTCGAGAGGGAGAAAAAAGAAGGGGAACCACAGCGGTGCCTGCGGGGAGGGCACCCTGTGCTCACCGCCCTCCCTGCAGGAGCTTGGTGCTCCCTCCTGTGCCCATCCCTGTTTACTGACCCCGCCTCCTGGCGCTGCTCCCGCTGTTTCCAGAGGGCGGGAGGAGCCGGGATGGATGAATGTCACTGCTGAGAACAGACCAAACCAGGTATTCTGCTGCCGCGTGGGGAAAATCAGAACGAGAGGAAAGCTGGTTTTGCAGAGTGCCTTAAACACAAATGACTTTACCGAGTAGGGGGCTTGGACTTCTGTCTCTGGATGTTATTACCAACTCGAAAAGTGTTGCATTTCACTTCTCTGGGATTAAAAGAAAACTACTCGAGCTGTATTGGAGCCAAAGCTTGTGTTTGCTTGAGTCTCTCTGGCTGGTTTGTACCTCTGGGGCCACAGCAGCACCGTGGAGCCAGCAAATTGTATTAATGGCATTTCAATCAGCCCCTGCCTGCCTCAGCAGTGGCACCAGTGGCTGTCCCTGCTGGCTTTAAGCCTGGTGACAGGATTTGCTCCACTTTGTCCTGCCTTGCAGGTGGCTTCTCTGGTGTCCCAGAGAGGTTGTGCTGTCCCTGCAGTGCCCCTCCCCAGGGCATGGACTGAGCAGGCTGTTTGCACAAAGGTTACTGTGGGGCTGTGCCCTTGAGCTTCCAGAAAATTGGACAAAGCTTGGAGGGGGCAGATGTTCCTTTTTCCCTTAGGAAACCAGATCAAAGTGAGGAACAGTGAGAAACCCAGGAGTTCGTGCAGCCCAGCCATGGGAACTAGGAAAGCTGCCCAGCCTGATAAAGCTGAAAAGCTACAGGAAAAAAACATGTTTCCCTTTTGAAATTGTAGATTCCCCCTCCCCTTTCTTGCAGAGTGGAAGAGTGAGAACAAAAGTCAGCCCAGAGACCAACTGTTCCTATCTTCCAGTCAAAATAATTCATGGGAATAATATGGAGTTTCATAACGAGGCTTCATTTAAAAGCCATTTGGGGAAATACACCAATATTACATGCATAGTTCCTGAAGGCAATTAAAAATTAATAAACCCCTTTTTTGGTGGGGGAGGGATAATGAAAGAGGGTTGTGGGTTCTGCCTGAGGTTTAGCCTGGAGGAGGATTTCACTGCTCACCTTGAACAACAAACCTGCCAGTCCCCACTTGCTGGGAGGGTACATTTGTGCCCCAAGACAGCTGATTTCTTTAACAGCTGCTGCTTTTGGACCTGTGCTGGGCATTGAGGCATGCTGGCAGCCACCCTATGAGCAATTCAGTGAGCAGCTTTCTTTCTTGCTGTTATATTAAAACATTGCTCATCTCTTGACAAATCCCTGAGGTGGGGGTGTGGGAGAGCAGGCAGGAGTTTGCACAGCTCCTGTCCTGCCTGCCCATGCCCTAGGAGCAGGGAAGGACCTTCTGCCCAGCAGCCAAGGGCAGGCCAGGCTGAGGCACATTCTTCCTTCCCAGCAGGGGAAGCACAACTGCCTTGTCTGAGACCGTGTGTCCTGGGACAAGCTGTCTTTCCAAAAGGCCCTCCTTGCAGAACAAGAACAAGGGCAGTCTGTGCTGCTGCCACCCCCCTCCAGAGCCTGGGCACAAATCCCAGTAACTGCTGTGGGGGCCAGCAGAGACACGCAAGGGACACTGCAGGTAGTACTGAAGGTCAGTTTATTTGCTTGATTCCCTCTTCCACCAAATCTGGAAACAATCACCTTCCAGCAAGAGATGAGAAAGCAGTTAACAAGTGAGAGATTTGGCTCTGCAGCTCCTCCCCTACTCGTGGGACCAAAGGTTAGATGGCTGCTCTGAAAGGCACGCAGCAGCTCCCTGTCCCAGCAGGACTCCCCTTCTCACCACGCCTCTGGGACAAGCATGGCTGGGAGCAAACGGGACAGACACCCCAGCAGGAGCCCTGGAGTGCCCCCTGCTCCGCTCACCTCGCCTTGGAGGCAGGAAAACACCGGGGTTCAGGGAGAGGCTTAGCAGGAGGGCTGGTTTAGTGCTGCCAGGCTGTGGATTGTGCAGTGTCAGAGGGGCTGGGCTCGGGAAGGCTCCGGCAGGACGGACAGACAGACAGACAGACGTCTCACTCTGGCTGCGGGGTGTAGCGCAGGTACTTCTTGCCCGAGGGCAGCTCCTTGGTGAAGACTCCTTTGGGGAAGAGCTTCTTGGCTTCCTCCTCAGGTAAGGTGGGCACGACCATGACGCTGTCACCAGGCTAATGGGGACAAAAGGGGACCGTGAGGAGCTGGCAAGGTGCCATGAGGAACCACAGCACTCCCATGGGAGCAGGGAGTAAGGATGGGAAATGTGAGTCTGGCTGCCATGCTGGACAGAGCCTGCTCATCCCTTCCTATTGTTCAGGCAGCCCTGGATTCCCCCTTGATCCCAAGCCCTGCTTTCCTAGCAGGTGGGTGAGCAGGGCCACCCCACTGGGAGCTTATGCTGCAGGGAACAGCAGCCTTCAGAGGCAAGGCTGCCTCCCCACCCTGCAAGGGAGGCTGGCTGCCATTTCAATGCCTGGCTGTGAGCTTTGCCCTGCTCCTCACCTTCCAGTCCACAGGGGTAGCGACCTTCTTGTATGCTGTGAGCTGCAGGGAGTCCACCACTCTCAGGATCTCATCAAAGTTTCTCCCAGTGGTAGCTGGGTACAGGATGGAGAGCTTCAGCTTCTTATCTGGGCCAAAAACGAACACCTGAGCACAGGGAGACAGTGTCAGGGGCTGTGTCACTGTCTGAGGGTCTCTTAGTGCCCGAGACCACTCAGATGGACATAGGAGGGTGATTCAGGGCACAGGGTATTCTTGAAGCTGCTGAAGAAAGGCTGCAGGAGACAGTCATCCAGTCTCAAGGTCTGTTTATTGTTTGTTATCTCTAAAGTGTTCTTGCTCGCCAGCAGCAGTCTGGTCACCACCGTGTCCAGGACGAAAGTCTGCCCACGAAAGGCAGGACTTACCTTTTATACTCTAAACTACGTATTCTATGTTTACACTATCTTTCCAATACTACAATATCTTATTACTATGTCCAGTTTTGTCCCCAACCAATCTGTGATTCCCAGCATCCCCCACCAACATGGAGAACAAGAAGAAGAAGAAGACACCACACCCCAATTCCTCCATCTTGGCCTCGTGGCTGATAATATAAACAATCCCAAAAATTACCTTTTCTACTTGCTAACTATCTAATTCACACTCTTGTTTCCCTTAAAGGTTGCATTTCTTCTCTGAGAGAAGGCAGATGTTCCCATGGAGCTGGATCCAGCTCTCGGACCCCCCTGGCTCTATTCGGGGATCTCTCAGGGGTCTGACAGGGGGGTTCTCGCACCCACAGAGGGTCCAGAGGGACTCCCTGGACCCCCACAGGGCTGGGCACATTTGTCTGGCTTCTCTGCTGGATCTGCTCAGTCCTGCTGCTCCTTCCTCTCCTTTGGGAGCTGCTTGATCACAGGTGTTGGGACAGAGGAGATGCCATGATGGGGATCTAGAGAACATCTGATGCCCAGGGATTGAGTTTTTGCTCTGGGAGCTCCTGTGTCCAACACCAGCTTGTTTTGCTACCTGTGCCCTTCTAGTGCAAGCACACTAGGGGAAATTCCAGCAGATCAAGCACTGACAAAAATTAGTTTAGGATCAGGTGGTCACCATGACACAACTCATGGTTCCAGCCCAAAGAAATCATCCCAGCTCCTGAGGATGGCCAAGCCCATCCAGGTAAGGTGCCCACAGCCAGAGGGCAGGATGGCAGGCCGTGGTTCTGTGCTGCTGTGGGGCCAGGCACTCACCACACGAGCAGTCAGGGGCATCCCCTCCTTATCCAGCTCGTCGGGGTCCAGCATGCCCAGCTTGACAGCCAGCTCCCGGTTCTTGTCAGCAATGATGGGGAAGGGCAGCTTCTCTGCAGGCTGGTCCCCGTTGTAGGCATTGATGTCCTGCAGAGACAAAGCCATGGGATGCTCCTGTGGCACCACCACAGAGGCAGAGGCCAGGCAGAAACAGGAGTTGCAGGAGCTCCTGACTTGCTTGGCCTGAGGTCTCAGCACAGCCAGGGGCTTCTGGCCTTTCATGAAGTTTCCAGAAACCAGGTGACAAATCAGAAACCTTTGTGCCAGGCTGGGCTGTGCCTAGTTCTTGAGGGTCAGTTCTTACACCCCGTGGAGCAGCTGCTCTGCCCAGGCAGTATAGAGCAATAAGGAATTCCTGCCCGTGTTAGTGACAAAGAGTTTAACCACCTCTCACTGAGAACTGTGTCCCTCTGCCAGCTCTCTCCTAGCACTGCTGACAGATGTGTGGGTGCCACCTGAACTGGACTGTGCTCCCAAGGAATTGTTTCTCTAGTGGCAGAGCAAACCAGCAACACTACTGACAGAGGAGGGTCCAACACTCCACAGGTCTTATGCAAGGGACCAGTTCCATTCAGTGAGTCACTCACAGCTTACTTAACTAAAGGCTCCCAAGAAACTAGAGTGGAAGCCTGAGTGCAAGTGCTGGGACACTGCTCACTCCTTTCTGAACCATGCCTGGGAGAAGAGAAAACCATTCACCTCCACAGCCCTGCAGACTCTCCCTTGTGACCATGGTTTATGAGGTTCCTCCCTGTACTAGTCCAAACTGGATCTGCTTCACAAATACACACAGAAAATGTATTTTGAGCATCTCCAAACCTGGTCTGGACTCGACCAGAGCATTTAAGTTATCCCTAGAGTCTGCAATGCCACCCTCACAGGTCACACGGAGCCCCAGCAGCACAGGCAGAGCAGCTGCCAGCATCAAAACAAGTAGAATTCAAGGTTCCTGCCCCAGAACAGGGCAGCCTGTTCCTTCCCCCCTTTTCATGCTACAAGGAAACAAAACTGACTGACAGCCTCTCTGGCACTGCTGTGCTGCATTATCAGCTCAGCTGATAACCTCCATGTACAAATCCCACTGCCTTCTCCAGGCTTTGAATGTGGGAGAGCAGGGAGGGAACTCAGGGCTGGAAATGCACTGCTCAGAGCACACTAACAGCAGCAGGAGCAGGCAGGCCCTGCACCCTTCCTCAGCCCCCCATGGCTGCTGGTGCTGACAGAAGGGGCTGGAGCCCTGCCCCAGCTGCTCAGGATGCTGCAAGCAGGTCAAGTGGTGCACACGTGGCCAGGTGTTTCCTTTCCAGCTTTTCTGTTTGCTTGTTTTCTGTGTCACCATGGCTCTGCAAAAAGGGGCCATTGATCTCAGCTGGGTTGTGGTCAGGCCTGCCTTGGAAGGAGGCAAGGAATTGGTTCTGCTGCCCTGAAAACGTGCCTTGTCAGAGCAGAGCTGTGGAGAAATGCTGCTGAACGTTCCACAGAGTCACAAGAGGCTGCAGCAAATGAGACCCACCTGCCCCTCTCTCTTTAGGGCAGGGGCTGGAGGATGACAAGGGTTTCTGAGAAGCAATATCTGAACCCCATGGACTGTGCCTCGTTCCAAAATGCACGTAATTTCATGACCTGGGGAGCTCTAGGAAACAGCCTCCCAAACCACACTCTGTTGCAACACAACACCCACGACTCCCTTCCCTTGCCACTAATTTCTTTCCAGACTCCAAGCTGAAACCAGACATCTCTGGAGTGATTTGTTCACCACCAACTCACCAAGGTGCAGGTATCAGTGGCCAGTATTTCAGAGTATCACTGAAACTTCTGACATGCACAGCCTGTGCCAGCCAGCCTGCTGAAGGAGCTCAGGCTCAGTCAGCCCTTGGAGAAGCTCCTGACTGGAGAGCTTGGAAGGTGGGATCAATCCCTGGCTGAGCTACAGCTCCCAGACCTGGAGCAAGCCTCTGTTTTTTGTCTAGGGATGGCTAAGAATAGCTGTGACATCTCTGGCTGGAAAGCACAGCTGAAATTTGGCAGCAGAGCAAGCAGAAGTTTCTTTACTGTCTCATGCAGGATTTCAGCCACCCTTTTTGCCCACCTGCTTCCTTGCAGGCTGTGCTCCAGGTAAAAACAGCTTCATCCAGAGAAAGCAGATGTGTGTTTGGGAATGCTGCACAGAGGGTCCTGCCCAAAGTTCTGCTCACTCCTAGGGCTTCTATATTTAATTCAGTGAGGCACAGGCTGCATGGAACACTCCAGCTTTCTGTGGATTTCTCCTCACCAACTGGATCTTTTGCTGTGGAGGAATTTCACCTGGTCCTTTCTGACAGGTGCTGAGCTGACACTTCCAAACCTCTGTCTCCAAGGCTTCTGCCAGGCTCACAGAAAGCTCACCACAGCTAGAATCCCTGGCCTTTTTCCAGAATGCTTTCCTGCTCTGCCTCCTCTCAGCCACCATCAAGAGGCTGTTCTGCAACTTCTCCTGGCTTGAGGTTGTGCTGAATAATTCCATAGGATCAGCAGAGTCAGCTCATTGTTCATCTCTTTTTCAGATCACCCAAGCCTGCTGAACCCCACACACCCCAAGAGAGCTCAGCACTTCCCTCCCTTGACACAACTTACTGCTTTTCCTGCAAGAAACAGCCTGCCCTTCACAGAGCTGACTTCACTGGAAAGCTTCTTGCAAATTCAAAGCCTTTGCAGAAGTCAGCAACACCCGAACACTTTAGCTTAGCCAACCAGCAGATGAGTCTCCCTCACAAAAGCACAATGCAAACTTTCTCTTATGTCTAATAACATGGTATTTGCTAATCTGGCTGCTGGTTTCAGCCAGTTTGAACAACACAGAAATCTCATTTATTGTACATTGCTTTTCTGAGGCTTGCTGGGACATTGGCCATGCATTGCTCAGGTACAAAGGTTGATTTAAGCAATAAGGCAATTAGCTAACTTCTAAAGCCAGTCAGTCATGAAAGAACGTCTGAATGTAGAAATTTCTCACCTTTAATGCCTCTTACTGCACGCACCTCTCACCCCTGGAAACTATGTGAGAACATTCCCAATTTTAAGAACTAAGAGAGTAATTCACCCAAAGATTTTTACATTCTGGCCACTTCTGCCTGAAATACTCATTTTAGACCCCTACCAACCCTGGAACCATTCTCCCTGGCAGCACACAGAGGCTGCCTTTGAAGTTTATCTTTAGCTCCTTCACTGAGTTATTCTACTCCCATCTTTTTTAATACTCCCTCACATTAATTTTAGATTTATTGTTCTCCTATTTGTGTTTTTTTATTTAACATGTCTCTGTTTTCTCCTCCCTGCCCAAGCATGAACTGCAACTTCACTCCTCACTTCTGCTGCCTCTTTTCCTTTCCTGCTCCATTACACAACTTTCCTGAGGGTCTGTGGATGGGCTGCCTTTCTCTGAGGTTCTAGCATCACCTGCACATGTTTTAACCCTTTCAGCCAGTGATGGGACAGCATTGCTTTCCTCTTGTATCAAAAGAGCACAGAGCAGCCTGCACGAAGATGGAGAATTCCCCATTCCCACTCTGAATTCCAGCACCCCCACACTTTGGGATGTGACACCTGTCCCTCCAAGCCTGTGTGGGCTTGCCAGCTGCCCCCTGAAGGCTGCCCAGAGCTGTTACCTTGCACCAGGAGAGGTGGTCCTGCACGCTGTCGATGGAGAGCGCGATCATCTTGACGTTGCGCTTGCTGAACTCGGGCGCCAGCTTGGCCGCCCGGCCCAGCTCCGTGGTGCACACGGGGGTGAAATCCCGAGGGTGGGAGAACAGGATGCCCCAGCTGCAAGGGGAGGGTGAAGGTGAGACAAAAAGCATGGTGTGGAGCCCAGGAACAGCTTGTTTATCTGCTAAGGAAACCCTGCCCTGTCAACTCTTCCTTCCCTAGCACGGGAAAACTCCAGGAGATAAGCTCTGAGGAACTCCCTGCACCTCTCTCCCCACCCTCCCTCCAGGAGATGCTGGAATAGCTCATGGTTCTTGCCATGTGTCGTGTGAGGAAGTTCTGTGGAACCACACAAGAGACAAGTGAGGGGATACAGGTGCCAGCCAGGTTATTGCAGGTTATTGTTACTGCCCCCTACACCCCATCCCCACCAGGAGACACACACATGTACATCATGCAGCTCTAAAGAATGGGACAGGACCAAGCCTTAGCCCAAGCACACTTGAAAAAGTAAGAATCAACCAATTAGCAGGGGAGGCCAGGAATTAACACCACACTGTGGCACCTGTTACAACAACACAGCCACCTTGCTTTTGCCCCACAGCTCAGCAGCAATGGGTTTGGAGACTAGAGCAGGCAAAATGCTAATGCTACACCTCACAGGTAAGGTAAGCAGTGCACAGAGAAAGGCAGCAGGATGGGCTGGAGCAAAAAGGACTTCCCAGGAGCTAAAGCAAAGCCACTCCCAGCACTTCAAATTCCCTTGCTGCACCATTTCCCAGCACTTCAAATTCCCTTGCTGCACCATTTCCCAGCTCAAATCGTACAGATCTTTATTGTACCGATCTTCACCGGGCCCCCAGCACCACAGCAGTGGGGGAAGTCCTGTCTGAGGAATTTGGCAGGTATCAAGTGAGGTTCCTGAATGTCCTTGTCTGAGGGATTTGGGAAGGATCAAGTGAGGTTCCTGCAGCTCTCCCGTTGCCGTGTGACCGACACGGGTCACCGGGAATTTATGGAACAGTTACCTGGTGCTGAGGCTTTTCATACAATAACTACATTCCTTGAATGAATAGCACCAAACCACCGAGGAGGAAGAAAGGTGCCAGGTGTGCGAGCAGGAACAGCCAGTTCCAGAAGGCCTGAAGCCCAGAGGGTTCTTTTTTCCCCCTTTTGCTCACAAAGCCGACAGAAGGGGCTGATTCCAGCCTGCCAAGCCGGGAGCGAGGCCCGGGAACGAGCGGCTGCCTTTGTGGGAATAGCCCAGCAGGACAGAACGCTTTGTGCCCGCACCCCTCCGAATTCCCGGGATGTCCTGACACCAGAGCCGCTCCCAGGGCCGGCCTGGGCTAAGCGCGGCTTTGCTAAGCCTGGCTTTGCCGTGCCGCGGGCTCTCCTCCCTCTCCTCGGGGATGGGTGACTCTGCCCCCCGAGCTCCGCGCTTCCACGAGAAAAACCCACATTTCGGGGTCTGCAACCCCGCGACGCGGGACTCAGCCATGCGGCCCGCCGCATCCCTGCTCCCCGCGATCCCCGGCGGCCCGGACACCCCCGCTCCCCGTGCATCCCCCGGCGCTCACGAGTCTCCCAGGAAGTCATGGAAGCGGATGCGGCCGTGCGTGGTGTCCGCCTCGAAGTTGGGCGCCTCGTCCCCCAGCAGCAGTCCCGGCATGGCCGCAGCTCCCGGCGCGAGTGCCCGAGCGGAGCCGCCGCCGCTCTGCGCCTGCGCGGGCTCCGCCCCCGGCCACGTGAGCGGCGGGCACGTGACGGCGCTGAGGGGCCGCGGCCGTGATGGCGACTTACGTGAGCGAGCTGGAGGCGGCCAAGAAGAGCCTGAGCGAGGCGCTGGGCGAGAACGTGAAGCAGTGAGTGCCCTCGGGGGGCGGGGGGCGTGCGGGGCTGGGCTGTCCCGTCCCGTCCCGTCCCGCCCGGCTGGCTCGGGGCTGGGCGCTGCGGGACCCTCCCGGCCTCCCCCGTGTCCGTGCGAAGCCTCGGCCTTGCTGGGTGTGCGAGCAGCGCTTTTCCTCCGCTGCCTGCGCCTCAGCCTGGGGCCTGCAGAGGCTGCCTAGAACAGAGGTTAGACAGTGCTAAAGGAGCAAAGCAGGCGTTTATTTAAAGCTCTTCAAAGGATTCACTTGGGCAGTGCAAGAGCCCAGCTGTGGCTACACCCAAGATGGGCTCAGAGTCACAAGTTTTCACACTTTTATAAGTTTTGGTCCATTTCCATATTGGGGTTCATTGTCCCATTCCAGCTCCAGGTTCTGCAGTCCCACCCTCCCAGATTCTCTCCTCAGTTCTGCTGTTTGCACTTTTTGGGGCTGAAGCTGCAGCGTGTCCTTGGTTCTGGGGCTGGAAAAGGATTGTTTTGTGTGACTGAGCTGGGAGGAGAACTTGTAACACTTTATATGGAGTTCAGAGTCACATAGCAATGCAGTGCAGAGTCTGGAAAATGTGAAAGCTGCAACTGAAGGCATCAACCAGAGGTGCTGAAGGAAAGAGTCACTCGGTGCCACGCTCTGGTTGACACAGTGGTGTTGGGAGGTTGGGCTCGATCATCTCCGAGGTCCTTTCCAACCCAGTTGATTCTGTGCTTCCCTGCTCTTCCCGAGGTACTGGGCCAACCTGAAGCTCTGGTTCAAGCAAAAGATCAGTAAGGAGGAGTTTGACCTGGAAGCTCGCAGGCTTCTCACGCAGGACAATGGTAAAATGACACCTGGTGTTGGTTTCCCTGCCAGGCCTGGAAGCTCCTCCAGGCTCCGTGGTGCTTCCTGAGCAGGGAAAATGCTTGTGAGGGAAACAGCAGTGGCCAGGGCTCCAGCAGCAATGGGGTTAAAATGGTGGGAGGAGCCCTGGTTTGCATGGGGAAGTCCCTATGTAACCCCGGCGCTGACCGACAATTTGGCATTGTGTAAATGTGTCAAAAACGTAAAACATGCTGTTCCAGCAACCAAAATGCCATTTTTTTAAAATGTCACTGTGGAGGCACAATTCTCTCTGTGCTTTCCCTTTGGTTGTAGCTGAAGTAGGGGGAGAGAGCTCTGGATTCACCTGGTTGCATTTGCAGCAGGCAGGTCCTTCCTGGCCTGGGGGAGTGCTGAAGGATGAGATTCCTCCATCCTTGCTTCTCTGTGTCTGCTAACACGGGTGGGTGTTGCTGAGATTACTGTGGGGGCTCCTGGCTTCCACATTTGTGATCCCTGCAGGGAGATTTTTGGTGCTCAGACTCCAAAGAGCATCCTATAACCCTCTTGATCCTGCCCCTGAAGTTGTTTTCACTTTCTCTAATACACAATTACTCTATGTTCTGGAAAACCTCTGCAGTGAAGTTCTGTTTTATTAGAACCTCTTTGAGCTGACTTCATCCTTGTGGGGCTGGCTCTCATTTTGGTGGATTTTCTAGCAAAACCAAAAGCACTGCAGTGGGGTGCCTGCATGGAAAGAGGGACAGCTGCTCCCCTGGCGGGCTGAATACACCTGACTTGTCAAGTAGCTGTAGCACACTGTGTGTTTGTGTAACACTGAGAAATGACCTCATTGTTTCTGTGCTGTGTGTAGTATCTTCTGTGTTGTAGTAGATTCTCAGCCCAGTAGAAGAAAACTCTCCAAAAAAAAAAAAAAACTTGAATTGAAAATGAACTGAGCAGGTGGGGAGCTACTTTAGGATGGCTTTGGGGGGTGCCTCTGGGCACTGGTGTGCTGCTGATGAGCTCTCTCTGTCTCTCTCTCTCTCTCCACAGTCCACTCTCACAATGATTTCCTCCTGGCTATTCTCACCCGATGCCAGATCTTGGTCTCTGCCCCAGGTGAGTCCTGAGAAGCCTCATTAAACACTAGGTGTAGCACTGCCATTTGTGTGTTTGGGGTGTGTGTGCACAGACTCCAATGTTCTCAGCTTTAATATTCATAGGGTTTTTTGCCACACAGGTAAAAATGCAGCAGGAATGGTGTTTCAGCTGATTTCAGTAGAGATACTTCTGTGACTAAGGTGTGTGTGCTTGGTTAGAGGCTGATGCTGGATTGCTGCCTGTGATAATCTGGTTTGATTTCTAGATTGGGCTGTGAGCTGAAGGGTAAAGGCAGATGCAGCTTTCTCTTTGATGTTCTTTGCTTATTTTTTTCTCCTCTGAGCTCTGCTCCTGGTCATTGTGAAGAGCTGGGTATTGCTGACTGATCTTGATTTCAAGTGCATATCTGATAGAAAAGTGCTTACAGAGAGTCTTGGTTGAGCTATGACCAATTAACCCAATGGTCTGCAGGTAGTTAGCATTTTAACTTTGAGCATCTAGAATTACATTTTAATTTTGTGGGTGGCTACAATGGCTCAGGGATGCAGGGTGTGTTTGGTTTGGCCTTCAAAAGAGCTCTTATCCCAGAGATGTGGTGGCAAGGGCAATTGAGCTGCAATTCAAGTTGTGGAACTGCTGTGTAGGAAAGCAGAAAAAATTGTTACAGCTCACATGGGCTGAGACCTGAGAGCTGAGTTTTTTGAGACAATGCCTGTTATTGAGCTGCCTGTTGTAGCTAGGGGAAATAATGCCTACAAAATTCATGGATGCTCATGGGTTTTTGTGTTGGAGCTGGTCCTTAACTCTAGTAGCTGTGCTAATTAAATGTTAATTGTCCCCATTTCCAAACTTGTTTTGTTTGCTCTTCAGAAACTTCAGAAACACATTGTGTGTCCTAAACTTGCTCCCTTTTGAGGTCTGGACTCATGTAAATCAAGTTTATGTCTTAATCTGCTGCTCCTTGCTTTTGACTTTGAATAATTAATTACACAGGAACAGTGATCCTCCTGATTATCACCTGGAGCAGCTGAGTCTAAATGAGGAGGGGGAGGGAGGCTGTTCTCTGAGCTGAGCAGTGAGCTGCTGTGAGTGCTGGGCTGGAGTTCGTAGCTCAGAGATCTGAGAGGCAGTGCTCAGGCTAGAGCCTCTTGCCATGTGCCTGAGGTTGGAGTTTATTATTCCTGTGTATATATCCTGTCTGGGCTCAGCTGTACTGAATGTCATTTGTCTCTTTGTGCCACTCAGTGATGGCATGCAGCTGTCTGGTCAGGATTCATCAGCAAGCTCTCCCAGGTGTCCCTTTTTCAAGGCAAACTGAAAAGGATTAGGATTTCACAATTAGGATTGTGTGGAAGGTAGGAGCTCCAGCACAGAGCAGGGTGCTTTCCATATGCTCATCGTTTCCTGCCTGACTTCTTGAATTTCAAGTCCCTGGAGGTCTTTTCTCTTGTCCCATTGCAGCTGCTCTCTTCAGAGCCCTCCAAGAACCCTGGTTGTAGTGGGGCAGCAGGTCAGTGGCACCAGTGGGGTGGTGAACCAGCTGGCCAGGGTCCTTTTCCACTGCTGGTCACCTCCAGGGCTTTCAGGCAAGCTTTGGCTGCCTCTGTATGCACAGATTGCATCAGCCAGCTTGAAACAAGTCAGTTTAAACATGGCAGTGTGGTCTTAAAGACATGGTTTGGTGCTCTGGAGCTAACAGTGCATTCTGCCTGTCCCTTCCAGAGGCTCAATTTTGCTGTCCACAGATCAGTGCAGAGTCTCCCAATGATTTGGGAGCTGATCTGTGCTGAGGCTCTTCTTTCTGGTTTCTCTTACAGGCAGGATCTCACTATCAGCTGTGTGTGGTGTAGGGCTGTACATGCAAGCCCAGGAAAATGCAGTATGAGTGGAATACTGTTAACATCTAGATTTCTTTTTCTTCCCCTAGATGCCAGTCTGACACCTGCTAGGGTTTTTTTTGGTGGTTTGTTTTTTTTTTTCTTTCTCTCTGTTTTTTTTTCTCTCCATGTAAGAATGGAAATCTAGCAGGCTTTTGTCTCAACCACTGTATTTTGGGTAGAAGGTGTTTACTTCATGATTCATGGAAATAGTAACTTTAAAGAAGTGTTTTTGAGGCACTTGGCACGCGAACACAAGGGTTACTGATGCATACAATTTCCAATTTCGTGTGAGAAAGGAGGGGAAAGAACTGTGCTTAAAATGTTATTTTGTATTAAAATAGTAATCATGTGGTCAGTGGTAAAATTGTACTTCATATTGTGTTGGAATATATTGTTTGTTGGACAGTTGCAAGCACTCAGGGTAGCAAGGTTTTCTGAGTTAATATGTATCTTGTTTGAACTGTTCCCTGCTTTCCTAGCTAAATGTTAGCAATGAAACTGAGACAATTGCAAGTGCTTGAGTTAGTGATCTAAGGATTTAATTTATTTAGTAGCAGTCTGGTGCCAATTAAAAGGTGATTCAGTCAGTTAGAGCTCAGGTGGAATAATAGGAGCATTTTATTTCATCAGGTTTGTCCACAGGCTTTGCTTAGAGACCTCTCAGCTGTGAGATTGGCTCAGGTTGCTTGTGTTTGCTTCCCTTCAGAGTACTGAGAAGGGAGGAAAAGTAGGAAACCGGGAGTGTGAGTTTTTGGCAGCCAAATTATCAGCAGAATACCTGACCAAAACCCTTGTTGCTACAAGAAGATTAAAACAAACAACCCCCTCCAAACTGAAGATCAAGTAAACAGGCATGGGAAATGTGTGTTTTCTCTCTGTCTGCTGCTTTCTGTGGTGACTTTCTCTGTGTCTTTGTCCTTCCCTCATGCAGCATGTCAGGCAAACCTGGCAGGCTCTGTCTGCACTGGCTGCTGCTGTGCAGAGATGTGGCAGCTCCTAGAAAAATGTTTTTATCTGTTGCTGATCTTTGAGGGCAGAGCAGCAGCCACTGCTGTGGCTTGTTCAGGTCTGATTCCTTCACTAGCAAGATGAAATAAAAGCTGCATACATCTCTGAAGTTTCATGCCTGAGCCAACCCAGCCTTGTCATTTGTGGCCAGGAAGGCAAGTACTGGTTTTCTTAGAATGCTAAAGGGAAATTTTGCTTTCTTCATCTAGTGCAGGTTGGGCTTGGTAATATGAAAACCTGGAAAAGGAACCAAAAATTCTGCTATGGGCTCGTTATAGTGGGGAGTAGGAGATTGTATCTCACCTTTTCCTTGTTTTCAGCTGAGTTTGGCTAAGTTCTTGCTAAATGTGCACGTTGAGATTCAGTTAAGTTGCATCTTTCAGATCTACTGTGAAAGCCTGAAAATTTAGTTGCTATTTAATTTAAAATCTGTTATGTTATTTTTCTTTACAAAAAGTATTTTAAAAATTCAGACTTAGTTGTAACCTAATATATCTGTAGAGCACTGTCAGAGAAAAGTGTGTTTGCATTTTCCATCTCCATCCATTGCACTTCCTCTGGTAACAAATGAGGCTGTGAAGGATCTCTGTGAGACTTGATGTGGTTCTCCACAGTGGTTTCCTATGCCCTATTATTAGGGCCTCTCCTGTGATGTATTGATGAGCAGTACAAATTTTTGGGCAGGTTTTATTTACAATATTTTAATTTCTTAAATTGACCAGTGGATTTTGACAACAGGCTTCATAGGCTATGGGTTTCCACCTCTCTAATAAGATGTAGCTAGACTTCTTGGTCAACTTTTATTTTAATATAGGGAGAATGTGCCATCTCTGTGTGTGCAGGTTGTTTCTAATCCCTCCTTAACAGCTGAGCATTCAAAAACTTCACCTGAATCCTCTACTTGAGCCTGATCCTGTTAGAATTTTATTTTTCCAGTGCAGGGGACACGGTGCTTGTGAATGTGGGAAGCTCCCCATAGCCAAGGACTTCTAGCCACCCTCATTCCTTACAAACAGGGCTGTGGTATAACTGTGTTTACAGCAAATTAAACAAGTTAACTCTTGATTACAGCAAATTAAGCATAGTTAGGGCAGCTGGAGGTTGGTGTGAAGATGGTGAGAATTGTGGGAGCAGGGGAGAACCACAACTGGGCGTTGGTCAATGCTGAGTGAGGCTAACCAGGCTGTGGGTGGTGAGATGTGCAGAGGCTTAAACATTAAAACAGAGACTGTATAATGTTAACTTCTTGTCCCTGTCTGGAGGAAATGGCAAATTCTGACTGAGGTCAGGCCAGGGAATGCCCAAGACATTGCTGTGCTGTCAGAATTGCCTGGCCTCTGCTTTGGAGGCAGCTGAAGTCCCTTCAGAGCTGAGTTAAGCTCCCTGGAGGTGGGCAGGGACCCGGCTCAGGGCATGCTCTGCTCCAAAATAAAAGAATGCTCACTTGCAGTGCCAAGCCAGGGCAGGAGGGTGCTGGAGGCACACAGCAGAGGCTGCTCTGTAGCCACGAGAGGGCTGTCCAGTCTCTGAGTTGCACTTGGTCCCTGTCAGCAAGCACACACATCCAATGCAGGGCTGTCCTAAGCCAATGTTCCCAGCGTTCTTGAAGGAATTAATTACTAACAGATGCTGTAAACCTCTCAGCAGTAAATTTGCTGGGCTGTCCTTGCCAAGAGATGTGTGATTATCAGGATGTGGTTTGGCCTGCTGTAGGTGTAGCTGTCAGGCAACGTTCAGTGGACTTTTGAGCTGATGATGTGACCAAATGTATTTATTTATTGGTACTAAACAGGTACCTCTTTGTCAGTTGTTTACTTACTGGTCACTTAGTGACATCCTGCTCCTGGGCTCAGTGGCCTCTGCAGTTCTTCCCCCTTCTCCTTCTCTTCAGTGTAACACAATAATCAGCTGTGATGTTTAATAAGGATCCATGACAAATCTTGCTGAAGGAGAAGGAGAGTTGGGGAGTCAGACTGCTCAATTCAGGTGGTTTAGCATCTGACCTAAACCAGGAGTGGGTGAGAGGAGAACCCACTTCCAGGCAAGCTCTTGTTCCTTCCTTTTGGGTTTTTTTTACAAGCTGTGCTTATCTCTCTCCTTCCACCATGGTTTTTGTGTGGTGTGTGGACAGAAATTGCTACGTAAGTCACAGCTGTTGTGAGTGAGTCAAAGTAGCTGAGGGGCTACCAATAGTGTTCTCCCCTCAAAAAACCTTCCTCTGTGCTATGGCTGTTGATTTTGGTTTGAGGCTTAGCAGGTGGCCAAATGTTTAAGGTTTCATTCTGGCCCTAAATGAGCAACACCAACTGAGTGAGGTTTTTTTTTGTTGTTGTTGTTTGTTTGTTTGTTTGTTTGTTTTTTGTCCTTGTTTATTGTTGGGGGTTTTTGTGTGTTTTGTTTTTATTTGTTTTGTTCCTTCTCAATTTGTAGAAGGTGCTGGATCTCTGCCGTGGCCAGGTGGCTCTGCAACTAAACCTGGAAAACCCAAAGGGAAGAAAAAGATTTCTTCGGTTCGCCAAAAGTTTGATGTAAGTCTCTGTGCTTCTCTTTACACATCTGCCAAATTCTTAAAATAAGTGCTTTACTATTTATTTAGGCAGCCAGGCAGAATTCTCTGACTAACTCTCAAATTCTCTGGCTAATTCTCAAAGAATTAGAAGCAAGATATTCCTTGCGTATAATGTTTTCAGAAGATCAAGTTGTTTGAGAACTGAAAACATTTTTCAAAGGTTCTGTCTTCTGGTAGGTGGCACAGAAACGTGCCAGATCCAGTTCACCTTGCAGCAAAGGAAGGGTCTGTACATCCACCCAGTACTGTCACACCCCTGTTCTGCACTTGTTTCTGTGCTGCCAGACCAGTGTGGAGAGATTTGGTATGGGGCTCTCTCTTCAACAGGCAGGGTTTGAGAAGGTGCATAGTACCCTTCCAGGGACTGTGATTAGGCATTCTCTGTGTGTGCTTCACAGACCAGTGTTCCAAAGGAGTGCAAGTCCAGCTGAAGGCTCCTTGTATCTAGAAACTGTCAAATTACTTTGCAGTGCTCACAGCTGCAAGCTGAACTGTGATGTTCTGAATTTAGTCTGTGTTACCTTGCCTGTCTTAAAACTTCACTGTAACTCCTCAGCTCAGTAGCAAGTAGATGAGAGTTTCAGCAGCAAGTTGTAGTGTACTGGAAGTCTTAGAATTTGATTTACTCACTGCCCCTAGGATACACCAGATTTCTCGTGAGTGTCTGCACAGATGTTCAGGAAGGCTTGGCAGTAAGCACTGTGTGAAGTGCATTTTATTAATGGGCTTGTCTGGTACTAGTGGAATTCTAAGTAGTGTGAGCTTGGACATTTCGTAATATTTCCCTCACTGGCCAGGATAACAGCTGTGAATGACTGCAGGTCCATTCCAGTTGGCTTCTGCTCTCCCAAATCACATTCCTCTTGAGAGCTGCTTACATTTTGAAGGTCTTTTTTTCCAGGCATGCAGCTTTCCTGTAATGAAAGCATAAATCTTTAGAGTTATGGGGAGGGAAACCTGCTTTCACATCAGCAGTGGGTGGATTGGTTTTTCACTTTGAGTTAAATGCCACACTGTCCTTTGACTAAAGCATCTCCCCTTTCTCCCCGGAAATGAAGATGTGAGAAATCTACTTTGCTGCATATTCATTGTTCATATTTAAAATATGAACAAATATTCATTTATGAATACATGTTTGTCCTGGTGCCCCATAAGAGCCTTGCAGCAAACTCCATTCCACAGCCACTGGAGAGTAGAGGGAGTGTGAGGAGTCTTGTTCCCTTGCAGGTTAGAGCTGGGCCAAGGATCAATAATTTCCTTTTGCTTTGTTCTCCCCTTTATCTGGGGAGCCATCACAGGCACTCAGAGCTTGAGACACAAAGCAGCCAAGGATTTGGGCTGGAATACGTGTGGCCTGGGAAATGCCTCCTTCTGGTATGAATTCCTGTTCTGAGTTTTTTTCCCTAAATAACTAAGTCAGTTCTGAAAAATAGCCCTAACCTATCTCTTGGCTGTTCTGTAGCACAACTCTGCTTAGAGTAGTGGAAGTACACAGGGAGATTGGAGTATGAAATTAGTGCTGGAATTGGGCTAAGTTTAAAGCATTAGAGAAGTGTAAGAATCAATCATGCAAGTTCAGGATGATGGGTTTTAATCTGGAGGGAAACTGTTCAGATAGTAAGTAAAAATATGCCCTTCTGTACAAGAAATTATTAAATAGATGAGAATTCCTCAACACAGAAGGTGTCTGAGAGATGTGAAAGTCCAGTCACTGGCCTGGGTAGTGTGACAGGAGATAGAAAGGACAGTCATTGACCACATTTGGGACTCCCAGGAGAATCAAACAAATCTAGCAGGTAGAAGATACAGAGCAAACCAGAGCAGGTGAGTCTTCACGTGGTGTGTAGGATTTCTTGCTGCAGTGTGTTGTGGATACCCAAAGTTCAGGTGGTTTGGGGTGCTACTGGACAAGTCCAATGAAATGACACCAACACTGACTTGGCAACTTCTTCAGTCACAAGTCATTGGGGAGGATTTTTTGAGGATTTTTTGTAGGTGTATGCTTTCTGAGTGGAGGAGGGATGTCCCCTTGATGAACCCAAGGGTCTGAATGTTACCTTTAATGTTGTGTTCCTGACAGCACCGGTTCCAGCCTCAGAACCCACTGTCAGGAGCCCAGCAGTTTGTGGCAAAGGATCCTCAGGAGGATGATGATTTGAAGCTGTGCTCTCACACCATGATGCTCCCAACACGTGGCCAGCTGGAAGGAAGGATGATTGTCACTGCCTATGAGCATGGGCTGGACAATGTCACCGAGGAGGCAGTGACAGCAGTTGTTTATGCGGTGGAGGTGAGGCTGGGCTGGGGGCAAAAGGCTCTGTGTGCAGTTTGGGGTGTTGTCCCCCAGCATGGGGTGGAAAGCTGCTGCTCTGATTGTTCTTCAATCACCCTTTTGCCCCAGAGTGAGGTGAGAATGGAGAATCTTGTGCCCCAGATGTAAAGTCTTGGACTTCTGCCTGCGAATGTACCCTAGGCATGCTTAAGTAGCTGTTGAGGAAAATGCTTAAAAAGCATCACTTAAAAGCAGGGACAGAATGGGAATGCCAGCTTGACCAGTTCTATAAAAAGCAGTCTATTACAGCCACAGGGTCTGGCCTGGCCATGAAGGGACAGGATCAGGTGACACCTGCAGGTGAAGCCCTGGTTTGCCTTTGGCCATTGGTGGTGCATCACTTTCCACATCCCAGGAATGACACAGCATTGATATGTGGATGGTTTCTGCAGCCAGCACATGGAGGCCAACGTGAGTTCCCCATCTGGGAGTGAGGCCAAATTAAGTTGTTGTCTGCTTGTTTTTTTCAGATGGTTCCTTCTCCAGCACTTTTCAGGCAGATGAAAAAGATGAGTGAGTGGCTTTTCACTATTGTTTCAGGGCGTGTATTTTAACAAGTATAACATCTAGTGTCAGTTATGAAACCTTAACCTTAATGAGAGGTTGGGAATTTCCTAGCATTGAAGACACTCCTTTGACATTTGAAGCAGGACGTCACATATTAAAGTGTAGTTCACAGGCTGATGCTTACAGTGCTCAAAAAGTGTCATGTTCTCTGTATCCAAGTGTTGAGCAATGAAAACATCCTGTCATTTGTCCAGATGCTGGTTCCCTTCCATCTTCAGATCCCTGTGGTCATTGCAGCACTGTTTCTGTGCTGCCAGTTGGTGAGGCCCTTCTAGCCATGAATGAATAAGTCAACACATGTCACAAGATTTTTTTTTTTGTTTTGTTGCAGAACCACCTTAAGGACATCCTGACCTCTGTGATATCCAGGAGGAAAGCCTATCGTCTGAGGGATGGCCATTTCAAGTATGCCTTTGGCAGCAATGTCAACCCTCAGCCATATCTGAAGAACAGTGTTGTTGCTTACAACAACTTAATTGAGTGGTAAGGAGCTGGCAGCACACTGATAATGTACATGAGTTTTGCTAGTCTTGGAATTACTCCATGGCTCAGCTTCTTCTTTTACATGTGTTGATGGTGTCTTGCTTTCACACACTAGGAAAGCATTGGTATGGAGGATTGTACAGATAAACAGGGAGTGAGAACATGGGGATTTCCCAGCACTGGGCTGTAGGGCAGTGTTACATCTCTCTCTCCTACCTGTGCTTGTCCAGCAGTTCAGTTACTGCTGTTTGGAAACTCCAGTAACAGCAATTCTCTGCCTTTGTGGAAGCACAGGGTTGAAATGTCAGTGGGGACTTGCAGGACACTGCCATCCCATCATTTCCTGCATCCAAATGTGTTTATGGTTCCTTAGCACATCTTTCCGGTTAGCAGGGTTTGAGATCCCCCTGTTTGGAGTCTCGGTGTCAAACAGTTTGTGCAGTGCATCTGGCAGCATTCACGGATGAGGAGGCAGTTTTGTTTGTCTGTGGCAGCCTCTAGCAGTTGACAGGAGGTCGTGGGTGTTTTATGATTTGGTTGTAGCACTACAAACAACTCTGCCTAACGGCCAGTGTTCCAGTTTAATGTTGCATGTGCCTTGATTTTTATGCTGGGTAGAAACTATTGGCTGCAAGCAATAAAAGTTGCACAACCGAGCCTTTTAAGCATGTTGAGGGTCAAGCCACACTCCTCGTTAAGCTGGAATTTAAAAAGCTGAAATAATTTTGTGTACATCTGGACCACATCAGCTGGTGCAGACAGCAAGGCCCCTGCTGTGTGACAGCCACAGCTGGTGCTGGTTTTGTGACTTGGTTGTTTTGTGCCTGCTCTGCCCCCAGCCCCCCCAGCGGCGCGACGCCCTCGGCAGGTCAGAGCCTGGCCCCTCCACCCGCTCCTGACGATGCTGAGCAGCAGGCAGCCCTGCTCCTGGCCTGCTCTGGGGACACCCTGCCAGCATCCCTGCCTCCAGTCAACATGTACGACCTCTTTGAGGCACTGCAGGTAAGCTGGCCGTGTCACACCTTCGTGTCACAGCAGCGCTGCTCTGGGTGCCAGCTGCCAGTCTTAGGTGTGGTTTATGTGCCTGCAGGGGGATTTGTTTTATCTTCCCATAGTCTTTCCTTCTTTGCCTCTCAGATTCTTTGGCTTTGATTTGTTCCCACTGTTGACTCGTGATTTAATGCTTGTTCTGACCCCTTGGTTGCAGAGCTGATGAGAAAATTCCTATCTCACAGCTGTGCAAGATGGGTGAACTCTTCCTCTGTAGCAAGGCTGCAGTGATTATATCAGAACTGAGCTGGACAGATTTTGATGGTGCTGCAGCAACATAACTTACGTGGCATGTCTCTTCTTATTCCTCATGTTCCTCCTGGGTACTTAGAGGAATACTTGGTCCTGGCATGCAGTGAGTTAGCTGTGCTCACCCCAACCCTGGGGAGGCATTTAAGGTCAGCTGGGTGAATTTTTAATGAGGATATATGGCTGTGGTTCCCTCCCTCTCTGGCAGCTGTGGTGGCATTACCTACTTTAAATGTCTAAAATTAGCTGTGAGAAATTCCCCACTTGATCTCTGTTGTTGTGAACAGGCCTTGGGATTTTGTCTCATAGCTGTGGATACAGACCACAGAGCTGTGATCAAACATTCATGCCATGTTTAGTCAGAATTGTTGTTTCTATGGTTTTGATGACCAGCTATTGATTGGCTTCCCAAGAACAAAGTGACTGTTTCTTTAGCATGGCACTCCCTTAGAAAGTGGTGGTTGTGGCAGTGCTGGCAGGGAGCAGCTCTCCCTGTGAGACTCCCTTTGTTCCCACTCTGCAGAGCTGGCACCCAGAGCATCCTGTGGCAAAGGGAAGTTATTCCTCCAAATGTGTATGGAAGCATGCAGCTCGTTTTCCAACATGCATTTCCAGGTGCACAAAGAAGTGATCCCTGCACACACAGTCTATGCTCTCAACATTGAGAGGATTGTCATGAAGCTCTGGCACCCAAACCACGAGGAGCTGCAGCAGGACAAGATCCATCGGCAGCGCCTGGCGACGAAGGAGGGCCTCCTGCTCTGCTAGAGCTGCAGCTGGCAGCCCTGCCAGCCCTCAGGTGCCTCCAGCCTGCTCCTGGGACTTGTCATTCCAAACCTGTGTCAGCATCTCCAGGATGATGTGATTTATGAGTCAGCTTTTCCTATGGAAATGGGACTGAGTTGTGGGACACTTCCTCTGCTTCCCCAGAGTCACGTGCCGTGTGGAGTACTCTCAGCAATGCCACTGAGTTGGAAGAAAAACAAGGACTGGCATTTTTAGGAAAAATAAATGTGAGAGTGAAGTTTGTTTTAAATAAGGTATGCTTTTGTCTTCTTTTGTGAGCATGGAGAATCTGCCTCTGTGTCCTCCCCTCTCTGGTAGTTTCTTATCTGAGCTCAATCTCCAGAGGCCTTGTCCAGCTTCTGTTGTGGGATTCTTTTCATTAACTGGTTGTGGGGTGGGCTCATGTGAAGATGAGCAATTCTCTAAGCTGACGTTGTTCCTGTTCCACCAGGGGAACTTCTCATTAGAAACTGTGGCAAAACAAGGCAAAAAGGGAATTGTCTTGGTGTTGGAGACTCCTTGGATTTGCAGCATGAACAAATCACTCCTGTCACTTCCTTGTAAAAATATGCACCCTCGTTACTTCATTATGAAATTATGCAGCCACACCTCTCCACATGGGGCATGTGCAGATCCCTGTGGAAAAGGAGAAATTGCACCTTCTGGGTTTCAGGTGCTCTACTGTATCCCTGAGTCAGCTGTGGGAATTACCTTATTATAATAAGAAAATTCCATTGAAGTGTCTTAATTACTACATGGCCTGGGTTTGACCTCAAACGTGGAGGTACCTGCTAAAGTGTGACTCACTCACTCTGCCTCCAGATAAATGGAATTGAAACAGCTGCTTCTGGGGGAATATGAAAGGAGAAGCTCATGGTTTCATGTCATTCTGGTTTTCCTCTTTGGAATGTATTTGGATGGGGGATTTGTCATATTTCTTGTGAAGTTTTCTTCTCTGCTGTACCACCAGGACTGAGGAGGGTGCAGCTCCCTGTTTCTTCCCAGTTTTTTATAACTTCCTTTCCTGTCCCCTGTGACAACTGATGTTGCACCAGCATTGTGACAGCTGTCCCTGTGTTCCTGACTTTCCTGCATTCCCTTTGGGACCTGCTGTGGAGTCAGGCATAGCAAGAGGCAGTATCTGGGCAGGTATTGGTGGCTTTTCATGAGACGATCATTTCAGGATTATGAAGAAACTGGGAAAGGCAAGGACACAGAACTGCAGCAGATTGGGACCAGTAGTAGGTGGGTCTGGCAGGTGGTTAAGTGGGGAGTGGGGCAGAAAAGATGGATGATTTCTTTTAGTCATCTTCTTTCGACTGTTTTGTTTTTCTGTATTTAAGCTGGTTAAAAGTTGACCTCGGTGGCTTTTACATGAGGGTTTTAAAAAGCAGCGTTTAACCTTAGTAACTGTATGGTGGTGAGATCATCAAGCCACCCAAAATACAGACTGTGGGGTGTGGGAGGGAGATTTCCCAGATAGTTGTGATGCTTCTGGTGTAAAATGAAAGCATTAAGTTTGTTTGCTAGAAACTCTGGGGCAGCTCTGAGGATCTCAGATCTGAAGAAGGCACCCAGCCTCCGACAGCATCACAGGCGGGTTCTGAAACAAGAGTGCTCGGTGTGGCACTAGAATCTCCCTCCTGCCTGCCTGAGCTGTGTTCTAAAGAGCCAAGTCATCTCTTCCACACTGACAAAGTGGGGGATTTGGTGAGCCTGCTGCACAACAAAGGCTCGAGCAGGGAACTCGTGTCAGCTGCATTGCAGAGATCTCAAAACTGAAAGGCACACGTTCTCGAAGCACTTTCCCATGAAGTGTGAGCTTTTGTGAGAAGCAATGCTTTACAGGCTTCTTGGGTCATGGAGCTGCAAGGGATCACAGAGAATTCTGAGTTGGGAGCCACAAGGATCATCCCTACACTTAGGGGAATGGCCTGTATGGGGATCAGACCCATTGTGAGCACCTCAGCCTGGCAGTTCCCTGCTGCATGGGGGGTGGTCCAGCTCCTCCAGGTCTCCTGTTTCCAGCTCCCGAGGACTTGATGTATTTGCAGCTTTGGCATTGCAGAGAGCAAATCTGCCCTCTGGATCCATGTAAAGTGGTCTCCACACCAGTGATTGAGGGAGGAGCTGACCCTGCACACTGATGGTCTCATTAAAACTTAACTTATGCATCCACAGCCAAAAAAATAAAGGAATAAAGCAAAGTCTGAAGAACATCAATAATACAGAGCAGCTGCAGCTATTTGGAAATCACACTTTGAAGTACTGATGTCGAGTCTCTTGAGACTTAAACCAACTTTGCTATTTCTGTTTTTCAGTCATTAATTAATTAACTGTAGTTATGCAGTTATGACTAAAAGATTGCACTGAGAGCCTTTTAGGCTTGGCTAACCTTTTTGTTTTAAGGGAAAGAATCCCAAGATGAATGGGCTGTCTGGATGAAAGGCACCAGGAATGAGCTCAGCATGACTGAACAGTAACTTGGGGAAAGGTAATTCTGACCTCCAATGCCTTGCAGAAATGACACCACTGCTGGCTCAGCTGGCCCCAGTGGGGACAGGGGGAGCAGGGCTGTGCCTGCAGCCAGCCAGGATGGCAGGGAGCAGTAGGCTGGGCTCCCCTGTGCTCCTGCAGGAACAGGGAGCTCCAGGCACCCCGAGCCAGAACCTCACTGTGACATCAAAGCACTGAGGAATGTGCACAATGCAAATGAGCTGCACCTCAGTGCTGGTGCCTAACCACAGCTCTGTGCTGTGCCTCTGCCTGCTCTGGCAATAACCTGCTGCATCCCCTTCTGAAGTTTGCTTGACCTCAAAGGTGCTCGAGGTCCACTGGTGTCAGATTCTGGGGGGTTTCCCCTGGTGACAACCTTACCAGGTAATAGTGTGGCAATAATAATAACAGGACAGGTGTGATGGTGTGACAGTGATACCCTTTCATCCACATGCTCCTAGAAGCAGTGTCCAAAAGCTATGTTGTTCCAAAGGCAGGCACTGGCCAAAGACAGGGGAAATGTCTCAAGTTTATAGGGAATACCTGAGGGTAAAGGTCCAGTCTCAAATTCAGGACAAGGACTTGACCTTATATGTCAAAGGTTTTGAACCAACAGAGAATCAGGGCTAGGAATGAAATTTACTTTGGAGTGAGCTAATTCACATTTTTGCAGTGCCCAGTCTCCCAGGGTCTCAGGTTTATGTCTCCTGTTTCAGTTGGTTCAATTCCCACATCTGCCCCTATTTTTTTTGATTGCAAAGACCTTTGGTAAAGAATTTTGAAAAACTCTTCACATACAATTTAACAAACAGGATAATGACATAAACACAATAACAACAACTACAAAAACCAGTAAACCCATTTTGACTAAAGATAGAGCCCAACTAGATGAGTTCCAATTTTTGAATACTCTGTTGAACCAGTCATCTCTTTGTAACTTTTTCAATCCTTCCTTGGGTATTTGAATGCTGTGATGAATGGACTCACTATGATCAGAAAGATTCATACAACACATGCCCTCAAAGTTCAGCCATGCCCATGTGCCAAGAGTAGAAAGTCTTGTTGCCCTGTTTTGCAAGGTGGCATCCACATCTGAGAGCAAGCCACTCCAGGCAAGGGTTTGTTACCTCAGGAGGCACACAAGATTATCTAATTGTCCTAAAGCTTTTCTATGGCCACCCAGGGCAGTAAAAGGGACAAAATTATTTTGGCTTTAATCCAAAAAAGTGACTTCATCATTGCAATCAGATTTGAGTAATGTGTAGATATTTTTTGCTCTGTTCTTTTGGCTATGAATCATTTTTATGTTGGGTGCCAGCAAAGTAAGCCTCCCCAAGCTACAAGGCCCACCCTTAACATGTGATGGTATGGCAGGCCATGCTCTGTCCCCACAAATATAAAACACACCCTGTGGTAGGTAGAGTGGATAATTACTGGACTGGGAAGTGATGGATGAGGTATAATTACACCATTGGCTCTGATTTTTGCAAGCTGGGTGGTAGAGGGAAACATCTTTCCTAATGATTTTTCTTTCTTTTATGATTGTGGGTCTTTCAATCATTTCCTACTTTGGTTTACAAAAAAAAACCTTATGCAAAAATCAATTTTCACAGAGCTAAGAATCTCTAGCTCCTGGGGTTCAAGTGATGCATGTGGGAGCTTCTGGGTCCAGTGATCCCAGGCATCTACAGGGTTGTGTTTTCATGTGCCATTAGGATTGTTATCTTTCATGTGGGTGGCATTATTGATTATTGGCCATACATCTGTAGGCAGGTGAAAAAGGGGTCATCAGAGCCAGCAACAGACAAGCACAGTGTGTCTTGTTTTATGGCTTTTGCCAGAGTTACCCATACATTTTTGTTTTGGCTGGGGGATTATCCAAGTCTTTACAAGGAGCATGGAGCTGATCAGGATGGCAGCAGTGAGCAGGAGTCCTTTGGAGTCATATTTAATGGGATAATCTGTGGGAAAGCTAAAAAAGTTAAGGAAGTATAAAGGAATTCTTCAGCAGGTAGATGGTTGTTCTCAGGACTCCTCAGATTCCTTTTGGGACTCTTTTTGTGGAGTGTCTTGGTGTTCCTGTTAAGGCTGTAGATACAGTTTTACATTTTTTGCTGGAACCCAGAGGGGTCCTCTACCTGTAGAAATACAACGTATTTTCTTCCCCAGGTAATTAGTGGGAAAGAACCTAGAATTTGAGTGGATTCTAGATCTTTGATTAGAGCAGATGTTCTCTCTTTTAACTGTGCTTGTGTGGCGTTGGAAAAATGTCTGATAATTGGGGGGTTAGGCTCCATAAATGAATTATTCAAAAAACTAAAAACATATGTAGCTTTACTGAGCCTTTCTACAGTACACAGGGTTTCTACTCTGCCTTTTTGTTGTTCTAAAATCCTTTGGAGGGACCCATGAGCTCTTTCTGTGATCGACTGTCCTGTGGGGGAATGGGGAATGCCTGTAGTACATGTTATTCCCCACATATTAAAAAAAGATGATTTGTGAGACATGTAGGAATATGGACAAGGGAATATGTGACAAATAAAAGCACAGGCCTGGCTGCATAAACACCAGATTGTCCAGGCCATGGAGGAGCATCTTGGTGCTCCCAGCAGCCCTTTGCTCGCTGTCTGGTCTCATTCCTATTCCTGTAACTGTTTTTCGTTCTGATAGTGAACTTGGATGAAACTCAGAGACTGTTAGTCATGGCTTCTGCTTTCTGGGGCTTTAATTGTTTATTTGTTAATGCTCTCTGCAAATGGAAATCACAGGAAAATGTGATCCTTAGCCAGAGGCTGGGCTGAACTGCCGGGGATGATTTTGACCGTCGCAGTTTTTTACGAGAACAAGATTTCCAGACGTGCACAAACATGTCCTTGGTCTCGTGCTCCCCTCTCTGCTGGGCTGATATCAGTGCTCTAGGTGTGTCCCACACCTGGGATCCCAGCACCCTTGGGCATGAGAATGCCCTAGGCATGGGTCTGTGCTCCCTGTTGGTGTCACAGGTGAGAGGGAGGAGCTGGAGCTGCTTTTCAAACTGAGACTGAGGAGGAGGAGAAGCACTTAGGGCTTTCTTTGAAAGAGCAGAGCATGAAGGCATGTCTGGGACATGTCTGAGACATGTCTGAGGCACATTTGCTCCCTGGGCAGGGTAACAGTGCTGCTCTAGTGCAGCAGGTGCAGTTTGCCCCAGCTTGTTTAAAGTCTGGAGAAGTCCAGAGGCTGAGCAAGCAGCAAGAAGTGCTCCTGCTGGCAGCCATGCAGGAAAAGGCTGTGGGCAGTGCCCGTGCCTTTTGGGAGGTTCACAGGCAGCTGGGAGGCTGCAGCTGCTCTCCTGTGGCACAGAAGGGGGTTCCAAAAGCCCCCTCTTGCTGCAGTGCCCAGGTGGGAGGAGGGGCTCAGCCTGTCCCTCTGGAGCAGCTGTGTTCCCTGGGCCACCTGTGTCCTTGCTCACATGGCTGGGCAGCACCTTGCAGCTGCATTGACCCCAAAACCCCAGGGGCAGCTGTGGCAGCCCTGCTTGGCATCACTGCCAAATCCAGAGCTGCCACTCCAGGGACCCCAATCCATTCCAGGGGCCAGAGAAGTGGTGGGGACCCAGGACATCTGGGCACAAAGGCACAGGGAGGGACCCCACCTCCATCCCTGATCAGCTGTGGAAGCTCTGGGCTGCAAACCTGCCAAGAAGCAGCTGTCTGGATGCTGCTAGCACATCCCATCTCCTCCCAGCCCCTGGGTATGGCCAATGTCTCCTCTCCACCGTGCCCAGCTCGCTGAGTGGGCACTGTGGGGCCAGCCTGTGGTGTGCTGCTGCAGGAGGCTCCTGTCTGTGCCTGGGTCTTCTGGAAATCCCCTGGCACCGTGGTGGCTGTGTGAGTCTGGCAGAGGTGGGGGGATCAGGGAGATCAGGGAAGGCTGTGGCTGCCACCACATCTCACTCCCTTGGGGAAATTCCTTGGCGGTTTAACAATATCTTTACATCATCCTTATCTATGGTTTTCTGCTCACTTCAGGAGTGAGTTTTCTATTCAAGGCACATCATCTAAAGTCTAATTCTGTCCCAGGATCACCAGGCAGAAGCCCAGCACCCTTCAGGAACAAAGGCTGATGTGTGTCCTTGGCATGTCCCAGTGCCCCAGTTCAGAGCTTGCCTGGGGAGGGGCTCTGGCATCTCACGAGGCACGAGGGTGCTGCTTTCCCCCTTGCTGGGCTGGGCACAGCCAGTTGGATGTGTCCATGGACTAACTGAGAGGATTTGGGGGCATCTGGATAAATGAGATCCGTATGTGCCTCCTCCAGTAGTGTTTGTCACAGCATCACAGAGTCAGTCTGGCTGGAGAAGAGCTCTGAGATCAGCGAGTCCAGCCCTGACCCAACAGCCCCTTGTCACCCAGAGCATGGCACTGAGGGATGTGCCCAGTCCTTAAACACTCCAGGGCAGTGACTGCACCACCTCCCAGCCCATCCCAGTGCCCAGTCCTTAAACACTCCAGGGCAGTGACTGCACCACCTCCCATCCCATCCCAGTGCCCAGTCCTTAAACACTCCAGGGCAGTGACTGCACCACCTCCCAGCCCATCCCAGTGTCCAGCCCTTAAACATCTCCAGTCATTTGGGACCTTCCAGGATTGATCATAAATGATGGAAAGCAGCTTAGCCAGCTCTTCTTCCAGCTCCCTCATGAAACCACCCAGGATGAAACCACCCAGTCCTGCTGAGCACTTGAGCTCAGATTCATCTTGGTGAGTCATGGAACCACAAGAGTACAGAAGATTCATCACCGTGGGCCCTGCTGAGGCTGCCCCTTGTCAGGTGCTGCCACAGCCCCTGGTGAGAAACACTCCTCCAAAGCCTGAGGAAATGCAAATACCTGCATGGGCAATTCCCCCTGGCCTATCTCTGGTTATGTGCAGCCCACCAGGACTTTGCTGCAGGTGTGTGTGGAGAGCTGGAAGTGACACTGGGAATGCCTGGGGGGGAAAATGGGCTGGAAAGGGGAAACTGCAGTCAGCTAAAAGCTTCTCTGGGGGCTCTGCAGCCATGAATAGGGTCCATAGCAAAGCCTCATATGGTGGATGCATGACAGAGCACTTGCCCTCCAACCACTGCCTCTCCGTGAGCTCATTTCCTGCAGTTTATCTCTTCTTGGGAAACTTGTCTGCTCTAAATCATGGGATCATTTAGCTTGGAAAAGACCTTAAAGATCATGAAATCCAGACATTAGCTTGGCACTGCCTCAGGGAAATGTCACATCCAGTAACTCAAAGGAGTTAATTTTGCGGAAATGCTCAGGAAACCTGAGAAACACAGAATTATTTCTGCTGCAGTCTGCCCCAACAGGGCCATGTGACCTGATGCTGCTGCTAGCACGTATAAAGCCCAGAGAGCAGATGAAATGCTGCTCTCACAGGCAGCATTAAGTCATTATTCACTGCAGAGCTCTGCTGTCAGTGACCTGGCTCCAAAAACCCCAACCCTAACCCTGACACATTGGCTTTCCAGCCAGCAGTAGCCTGAAATCCACTTTATAAACTTTATTGCCTCCATTCTTCCCACATGACCTTTTGGAGCAAATCATGCTTCATGCACCAGAAGGCGAGGGAAGCTGATGAAATGGTCCCAAGATTTCTCAGCTTGTGCTGATTTGGAGCCAGGGGAAGGTGCAGGCAGCCAGCCCAGCAAAGGTTTCACAACACAGCAATTAGCAGTGTCACAAAGCATCATGAAATTAGTTTAAGCTGATTATTTGCTGGATTAGCTGGCAGACAGCAGATTGCCAAGAGACTTTTTGAGCCCAGGAGGCATCAGCTTGAGAAGAGGTCTAAAATAAAACCACAAAAACATGGGTTGGTGGGGAGGAGAGGGGAGACCTGTTGTTTCATGGTGACATGGATGGAGCACAGGCTCACTCCAGTGGTTCTCCTACTGTGTTACTGAAAGCCTACAAAGCACTGCATGGGGGGAAGAAAGGACACCAAGCCACAACTCCCAGCTTCAAACCCCCCTGCTCAGCTTGAGACAGCAGGGACCAGCTGGCACCACTGTCTCTGGGGTTAGAATCCCATAATGGTTTGGTTTGGGACTTTGAAGCCCATTCAGTTCCAGCCCTCCTGCTATAGGCAGGGACACCTTCCACTAGGAACTTCCAAGTTCCTCCAAGCCTAGGATGGGGCATTCAAATCTCCTCTGGGCAACTTTTGTCCTCATAGTAAAAATTTTTTTACTAATACCTAGTCCAAATCTACTTTTTTTTTTTTTTTTTTTTTTTTAGTCAGAAGCCATTCTCCCCTTATCCTTGCAAAAAGTCTCTCTCTGTCCTTCTTGCAGGCTCATTTCAGGTCTCTTTTGCAGGCTGAACCATCCCAGTTCTCCCAGCCCTAGGGGAGCAGTGCTGCCCCAGGGCTGTCAGGTGAGGGGGCTCAGGCTCTGTGTCTGTGTGTCTGTCCACAATCCCAGTGCAAAGGCACGGGCAGCTCTGCACATCTGTGTATCTGCAGCCAGAGTCAGCCAGAGCCTGACATCTCCTGGCCTGCATCTGCCTCTCTGGCAGCCCCACAACCCCTGGCTCTCATTTCAGCTGAAGGAGAACCAGCCATCTCCATTTCAGAGGCTGGAGCTTTCCTTCCACCTCTGCTCTCTCCATCCCAGGGTCTCTGAGCTGGGTTGGGCTCTCTCTGGCTGCTCTTGGGTGTGGCTCTTGGGCAGGGATGGTTGTGCAGCCCATTGTGGTGGGCTCCTGGGAGGCAGCAGACTCACACTCCACCTAAACATTTCCAGCTGGCTTGAGCAATTTCAGTTTTTCCACCCTATCTCCTGCCCAAGTCATAGCAGAATTGATGATATCGCAGGGTGGGGAGACGTGACTGCACTGCCCCTGGCACTGTGCAGATGAATCTGCCACATTATCAGCTGAACTTCTCTGGGATTTTTTTTTCTGCTTTGTTCAGTCACCCAATACCAGAAGAGTTTTTTCCCAGAATTTTTTTTTTTTTTTTTACGGTTAAGCCTAACCCTAAACCCATATCAAGCTAATGCTAGAAAGCAAAGGGATCAAAAGGAAGCTCCTCAGACACTCCTGCTGGCATGATAAGATCCCACAGGGAGACAGTGGTTTTAAAAGTCTCTCCTTCATCCTACTGTCCCTGTGGGAGGCAGGGTGGGCCATCAAACAGGGCTAAGAACATCACAAGCTTGAGACAAACTACAGGGGCTTTATTTTCCAGCACTAACCAACATCTATTCCCAAATGTGCACAGATTTCGTAGATGGCAAGTGTGCAATGAATCATAACCACAAATGCTTCTATGCATTAGCAAAATTAGCCTGCCAGGATAAATATAACCACAGAAAAATCAGTGGAGGGAGTAGAAAATTGACTGGGAGAATCTTTGCCTGAAAGATGTCCATGAAATCTGGCAAGGAACAGCCCAAATCATTTGAGATTTGATGGCAGGTCATTGCTGGGTCTTCTACATCACCCAGCATCTCAGCAGGATGGAGCACCAGCTTGGAGGCTGTTGGATCCCAGAAACGTGGGGTTTTTGAGCTTTCTGTGCTGTCAGGCACTGACCCCCAGGAGAACACTGCTTTTGACCTGAGGCCTTGGAGAAGGCTTCCAAATTTGAGTGATGGAGTTAAAGTCACAGGTGTGTAGTGAAATAGAAGTGTGTGATTTCACATGGTGAAGGGTTTTAAGTTTGAGGTTTTTGTAGTATAGTAACAGGTATGGGACAAGATGGAGGATTTTGGGTGGTGTCTTTTTTGGTGTTCATCTTCCTTCTTCTTCATGGTTTCAGTTTGTAGTTTCTGGTTGGTCAGTCAGTCACACTGAGGGTCATGGGAATTTAGTTATTGGGTTAAAAGGATAAATAACATAGGTGTTAATTCTCTATTGGACTGTTCAGCTTTAAGAGACCTTGTAGCAGCTGGACCTTTCTCCATTTTTCCTAGCTAGAAGTGCTGTCAAACACTTTGCACTTTCTGATAAGATTTAATAAACAACAACCCAGCCCGAACACGAGAAAATCCCATTTCCATCGTGTATTTGTCAATCCTGGCTGTGAGTGGAGGCAGAGGAGGCTGGGACAAAGCACTGGCTGAGTGGAGCAGGGCTCCAGTGCTGTTACAGGAGGCAGCAGCCTGCCTTCCCCTCTATCCCAGAGCCCTGGGCTCGCTCCCAGCAGGACTCACAGTGCCAGGGGTGTGTGCAAGAGGGACCTGCAGCGTTCCCACCTCCAAAGCAGGGCTGGAAAAGGTCACAGCTCGGCGGGAGCCGGTGGCATTCAGAGCGCAGAAAGCCCCGCTCGCACCCCGGCTGCCTCCCTGCCTCGGTGACCTAGTTGAGTCATGGGGGGATGGCAGCCTGAGACATCCTGTGCTGCTGCTCTGGGCACAGCCAGGGGCTTCTCCAGCCACACACAGGAGGGGAGCAGGGCAAGAGGGCACTCCTGCTTGCATCCCTGCTGAGAGGAATGAGGGATTTGTCTTTACAAACAAGCTCTGGGTCTGCGAGATAAAACCAGCACTGAGATTTAAAAAAAAAAAAAAAAAAAATAGGAAGGATTCCATTGATTGATGAATGGAAAAAAAGATATTTGCCTTTACAAACTGTAGGTTTGCTGATAAATGGAAATGGATATTGAGAGATGAAGGAAGCAATGGGGAAAAATCATTAATTCTATAAGAAAAATTAAAAGGGAAGGTTGTACATTAGAGGGGAATCTCAGGTATCAGGTGTTCTGGGAAGTCTGTACCTCTCAGGTATCTCAGTCCAAGGGGAAAGAGAGAAGGAAATGTGGATGGGAAACTGGGATAAAAAGGAGGTTGGGTCCTTCAAAAATCTGAGAGGCCCCAGGGGAATGCCCCATGGCCTCTCCCTTTATTCCAATAAAGTTCCAGCACTCCTCTGTCTCCTTTATGGACATAAACCTCTGGTGTTTGTGGATTAATTTCCCTGACAATGTCATGCCAGCCTGCTCCCCGTGCTGCAGTCCCAGAGGTTTTGGGATTTCTCTCCTTCTGGCCAGGGTGAAGGATGCAGCTGGCAGCTGATGCATGGGAGAGATGCACAAGGTTGGACACAGGTTGGGTGGTGAGTGTCAGGAAATTAATCCAGAGGAGAAGCTGTGAAAAACAAGGGAATCTGGGGCTCTTTCTCTCATGCCCAGCCTTGAAGGGGGTTGAGAGCATTGGCAAGGAAAAGTTGTCTTGGGAGAATGAACTGCTCTGCTCAGATCTGAGCACTCTGTCGTGTCTGTACTGAAGATGCAACTGAAAAATTAGTTTTTCTAGGTTCTGTGAGGCTGCAGACACTGAAAAAGCAAGGGATCCCTAAACAGGAGATGAGGAAGAGATAAATTATCAAGATGGAGATGCCATCAAATTCCTGAGTTATAACTCACTGATTTTTGGAATCATGCAAGGAAAATATTTACGAGCTGCTTGATGTTGGAATCTGTGCAAAGGACCTAGCTGAAGGAAAATGAAAAACATCAGATGCTCCAAGAATCTGTTTCACATTGTGAGCTCTGGTGAGATGGGGAGCCAGCTGTGCATGGATTAGTGCATCAGCCTCGGTGGGGAGCTGGGAAACCCTTCCCAGCTGCCAAGCAAGGAGGGGGATCAGCCACAGGCACATGGAGCTTGTGGGATATCTGGGGGAAGGGATGAATCAAGGTGGGAGGAACCAGCAGGGGAAACAGAGGGAAAGGGGGACAAAAGGGGCTGCACGGTGCCCTGTCCCTGCTGAGGGTCTCTGATGTGCACTGGGCTTTCATCCTGATAAGCCAGGGAGGGGAAGAGGATGTTCTGGTGTTGCTTGGGTGAGGATTGTGCATTTCCATTGGTGTGAGCTCCTACCTGGCTGCCTGCCTGCAGAGAAGGGTCCCCCAGGGGATGCAGGCACAGGAGCCCCAGAATCCCAGATATTCTGTGTCCATGGGGAGAAACCCTGCTGGGCTGTTTTTCACCTGAGGACCAGTGAAAGTGGCAGATGGAGAACAGAACAAAGGCAGACTGGACTGCAAACAGGGGAGAGGGAGAGGTGGAGAGGGAGGGGCTGAAGCAATTCATATTGATCAGGGTGTAAATTAGATAAACAAACGATAGGTTAATGATTATTAGATGCTCAGTTAGCAGAATGCCCAGGTTGGAAGAGACCAAGATCATGGAGTCCAAGGCACACCCTAACACCTCAACTAGACCACAGTGCCACATCCAGTTTTTTTTTAAACACATCCAGGGATGGTGGCTCCACCACCTCCCCAGGCAGACCATTCCAGTGCTTTATCACTCTTTCTGTTTCTTTTCCTAATATCCAACCTAACTTTCCCTTGATGCAGCTTGAGACTTAAGCTAGAGCTAATAGAGGGCTAATAATGTTTGCCATTATGAGCTTGTTTCAGTTTTGTTTGTAGAAGGAGATAAAGTGAACTGTTGTAAGAACAGATTAAAACCAATAGAACAATGGCTAACACCTTGGTTTTATACCAATCAATCACGAAGCAGGGGGACCTTAAATTGTGTCAGAGGGTCATGGAGACCTGATGAAAATTTAGTTAAGAAAAGTTAAAATTTAAGCCTACAAAAACCCTGTTGTGATGAAAATTTTTCAATCATTCATTGAAGCTGTACTTAAATAATTCGGTGTTTTGCAAATAAAAGGATTAAAAAGGGAAAACTGAGCCCTTCTTTTTTCCTGTGTGCTGTGTTAAAACAGAGATTGGCACCAGGTCCCAGCAACATCCCCCCTGCGGGGTCCAGGCAAGGGAACAGTGCAGCTGCTGGGAAAATCTCCATCAGGACTTGTGTGAGACCAAGGAGAATGTTGGGAGAGTTTACAGTGGTTTCAGATGGACGTTTCCTAATATTGAAACAGTTATAGTGGGACTGTTGTACTGGAGGCAATAGTTGTGGGTTTTCAGTGCTGAAGTTTTTTAATTGCTGAAGAAGTGGTCAGGGTTTAAGGATTAGTGACCATGATGTGCCTATGGTCAGTGTGAGCAAAAGGAGGGCAGCCCCTGCCAGTAACACAGTACTAGATATGGCAAAAACCTAATACAAGTTAGGGGAAATTATGAGCCAGACTGACCAGGTGGAAAGAACAATAGCTAAATGACTGTGAATGGAAAGTTAAAGAGCTCTTTAACATGTATTTGAGAAGGAAACAATTTATCCAGAAGCTTAACCTGGCAGCTGTTAGAAATGAGAAAACAACGTTGAGAAAACAGAAAAGAGATCACAGTGTTCATAAAGCACCACTCTAATTAGTGTGTTTTTATTGACAGCAGACCCTGATTTGGTCTGTGAAGTTCCACAGAGAGTGGATTCACTTTTGCTGATGAAGGTGATGGTGGTATTGCATGCACCCTGATCAGCAAAGGCTGCTAAAATATCATCCCAATAACACACTGGCAAAGGGGTGAGGTGTCTTAAGCAGGAGATGGCACTCCAGTAGGAAATGGATCTTTCTTGCTGGCCTTGGCTGGGGCAGGAATAACACCTAACCCTTCTCCACCTCTGTAATGCAACCACCACTGATAGAAAAGCACAAGTCACCCAAAAGAGAGGCTGGGATCTGCAGCCAGAGCTGTTGCAGTCTCCAGCCTGCCTCTGTCCTAGAAAGGCCACCAGCTCTTAACTCCCTTTCTTCCTACTGCAGTCTCTACCTGCCCACCACCCAACTGCCCATGCTATTGAAGGGAATGAATAAGGCTAATAAAATGAGTACCTCTGCCTGCAAATCTTTCCCCAAAGTCTGCTTGTAACTCCTCTCAAGTTTAAAAGAAGTGAACAGGTTAGCAGCACACAGGAAGCCCCAAGAGCTGCAATAAAACCCCATTTTCAGAAGGGATGACTTTGGGACCATCTGCTGGCCAAAAAACTCCCACAGGGGTGATGGAAGGATTCATGTCAATGATGACAGATAGGAAGAGAAACCACTTCCTTGAGCCAGAGCTGAGCTGTATCTGGGGCATCAGGATCTTCATGTCCCACTGAGGGGGTTTCTAACACCACAGGAATGAGTGGGAATGGAGCTGGGCTGCCCAGATACCTCTGCAAGAGCCCCATTTCTGAATGTCAGCTCTAGAATTCTTTCTTTTCTTGTCATAGATTGCTTATTCTCTGCACCAGAAATATGTCAAAAGATGTATTTGGTTTTTTCTCCTGTTATCTTGCAGTACCACTGTGTGTTCTGGTGGGATTTCTGGCTGGAGCAGATACAAGACAAAGGAGGGAAGATGTGTGTGACTAAGTCCACCTTGACATTTCAGAGGTACCACAGTGAATGCTTATGATGCCCTAAGTTTCAGCTTTCATGTTTTTTTTAAATTCTGCACTGCACTGGGGTGTGACTCTGAACTCCATATAAAGTGTTACAAGTTCTCCTCCCAGCTCAGTCACACAAAACAATCCTTTTCCAGCCCAAGCACACAACTGCAGCTTCAGCTCCAAAAAGGTGCAAACAGCAGAATTGAGGAGAGAATCTGGGACTGCAGAACCTGGAGCTGGAGTGGGACAATTAACAAAAACAAACAAACAAACAAAGAAAAAAAAAAAAAACCCAAACAAACACCAGGCTCTTCCTAGTGTCCACTCACAGATCCCACCCTGCCAGCACTGCCAGGGGTCAAGTCTTTGGGGATATCTCCACAGAATCCCAGCTCTGCCTAAATGTCAATAATTTAATGTGTGATTTCACAGCGTTTTCACTATTTCTGTCTGGAATTTATACTGCCAAAAGTAGAAGTAGCCTGACTAACACAAATTCTTCCTTATTGGCTCAGTGCCTTTGCTGCCAAAAATCCAAGACACACACACATAACAGCCAAAAAGTGTCTGTACACGAGGAGCAAGGAAAAACCACTTGGAAGTGAAATTAATCACAGAATCATAAAATATCATGAGCTGAAAGGAATCCACAAGGGTAATTTAGTCCATCTCCTGAATTTTTAGAGGGGCCTCTCCACTTACCACTTCCAAGAACAACCTTTCAGCTCAGATTCATAATCTGTTTTAACAAAGGAAAAATATATAATATTTTTTCCAGTTTAGGGCCAGCTGAACAACTAACATCAGCCAGAAATCAGCAGACTTTTAGTGTGCTGATGTGAAAGACTTTGGTGTCTTTTGCTCTGATGATGGAGACAAATAGTTAATGCAGTTCAGAGACACTGGAGCAGGACTCCAGAAACCTTTTAGGCAGGAGTCCTTGACTTTGTCAAATAAATCTGTCTTGATTATAAAATACTTTATTTCTGGAGTGGACAGAGACATTAAACAGCAGTTTCTGGAGCACACAAAAATCTTGCATTTTTAACACTTTGCTTTTCTCCCCCTCAAAGGCTTCTTTTGCTCTTTTCTACTGTTTCACTAAATCAATCCATGCCAGCAGTTATTCCTGAGGCAGGGACAGCTTTGCTGGAAGACAGGCACCCACACTCAGTTTACTGAGTGTAAATTGTAATTCTTGGCTGCAGCAATGACAGCACTGCTCTCCTGGTAATTAATTTCAAGTGCAGGCCAAACCTTGAAATTATAGATTAATTAAAATTATAGACAAAAGCCACTAGCTGAGAGGCCAGATCTCACCTGTGAGTGTGTCCCCCTTCCTGCTTGGCCTGCCAGAGGATCCCCAAGGAAAAGGGCACACTGCAGAAGGGCAGGTCCAGGGGGTCAAGGTGCATCCTTCCATTCTGTAAAAAAAACAACCAGAAACCCCTCAGTGACCTCCCCACCTGCTGAGCAGCACTTTCACACAAACCAAGCTTTTGAAAAAGAGAAACAAGGCTGGAGATGCAGTGCATTCCCTCTGCCCAAGCGTTTTCCTTGCCCCACACACAGCATCTGCTTTTGTTCGTGGAAGTCCACACTGCTTGCTGCTTGCTTCCTTTTTCCTCCTAACTGTTTGCAAACAGTTTAGCTGGTTCTTCCACTCTTCTTCTGAGAAGTTAAATTCTCCTCTACAGCTCCCCAGTTCCTCCTTTTTGAGGGGATGGGAGCACTTTCCCTGGGGAATGGGGGTTAGATGAAGGTGGGTGCCAGGGAGGGCTGCCTGGTCTGGGTTAAAACCTTCTGCTCTGCCACTGTCACACACAGAGTGCTCCCCATGGCTCTGCTCTGTGCCCCTTCCCAGGGATTTGGGCACTGCCAGCTGAGTCCTGGTACAACCACCACACTGCAGGATTTAGCCAAGGTTTCAATCACTCAGCTCCCCAGTCTGGGAAAGCCCAGAAACAACAGACTGATGTAGGAGATACTGGATTGTAGTCAGAACCAACCAAACCAGCACACCTAACCCCCAGCTGGGTCTGGTTTCCTTCAGTCCTTGCTGGAACAAAGTTCCTGCCTGTGTCCATTGTCCTTTTGTCCATTGGCAAATGCTGGGTGAGTGTGACCTCTGAAAAGCCCCAAGTAGCATGAACTTCCATGTGCAGGGCAGGAGGAGAAGCTGGAAGCAATCAAAAGCCACGGAAGAGTCTGTGCCAGGGTGATTGTGATGTTGTGGACACGCTGTCCTCCCTCCTGTCTCGGGTACAGTGCCAAGGGCATCTCTGGAAATGCAGCTCTTGTGCCACCACTGCTGCTAACTCAGGCTGAGAGCCACTTGCTCTGGGGGACTACAGAAATGACAAGGCAATTCCAGAAATGCCTAAGCACAAGCTTCACCCACAGGTTTTTTATGGGTGTTTTTTTTTTAGAGGTTTAGAAAGAAAACCAGTACAAAATCCAGAGCCAGGGAGAGAGGAAATGGGGAAGAGCTTGCATCTGGTTCCAAGGCATGTGTGTGAAATGTGAGAATTACAGGCAGCCAAGGGTTTGGGATGTCTTAGCTCAGCATCCTGGCATTTTTGCAGAAGCTAAGCAGTGAGCAGTGAGCCCAGGTGTTTTTTCCTGGGGGGAGCAGGTTGGCCCCACTCAGAGCAGCTTTCCTGGGGACCCCAAAATCCCCAGACATGACATTGCAGATCCATAGAATCCAGCAATCCTCTCCACATCCCTCCAGCCCCAGCAGCCTCTGCAGCACCTCAGAGCATCTCTTGGCTCCCTGCAGGGCCTGGCCAAGCCTGGTCCCATCCCAGGCAGCGTTCTGTGGCTGCTGAATGTCACAAACCACCAAAGTCACACTCTGCATCCGAGGGAGCTGCTCTGGGGCAGCACCAGCCCTCTGCCTGTGGCTGCAGTCCTGTTTCTGGAGGAGGAAGGAGGCTGAGGGCTGTTCCTGGGGCCTCTCCTCTGGCTGGGGCTCCAGCACAGCCAGGAGAGTGACCAGAGGTGGGAAGCAACAGGAATTTCCACGCACTCAAAAGTGGATGATGTAGAAGCTGACCCTTCTTCACTAAGGTTCCATGAGCTGTGGTGTGTCCTCCAGCACACACCAGAGAGTATTCCTGACCCAACCCACCCTCAACTCAGCAAGGGATGTCCTCTACCCAGCTGCTGCACTCCCCTCTTCCTTTGCTATATGTTCCCAGGAAATATCCCTGCCTAGATGGGAAGAGCATTGCTCCTGCTTCCTCTGCATGCAGGTTACATGTCAGGACATGTGCCTTGTGACAGGTTAAGAGGGCACAATTTGGGGAAGGGAAACTCTCTGACAGCTCATCCCTAGAAGGCAGGCAGGTAATTATACTCCCAGTGGGCTCCATCCTCACCAGGAGAAGGCAGCACCTGACTCTGGTCACGATTTGGTGATTTACAGCAGAAAAAAAAGAACAGTGGAAAGAGCAGTGCTGGACTGCCCCAAAGAGTGATGTGAAGTCTCTCACCCAAAATAAGCACAGGAGATACTTCAGGCACCTGATATTTGGCAGCTCTGGGTGTCCCAAGCAGAAGTGCCAAAGGCATCCCAAGGGAGAGGCTTCCCTCTGCCAGGAGAGAATCCTGCATGGAAATGCCCCTCTGGAGGCATTTGCTGGACTACAGGTTTCCAAGTGTGCAAAAGGGGAAGTTGTTCTCAAACAGTTCTCAGTTTTCTCCCTCCTGTGCTTTGCACAACATCCCATGGCTTTAAAACCAGAAGAAAAAAGTGAAAAGGGAAGATCATGTTTTCTCTCCAGTCCCTTATGCCATCCACCTGTCCACCATCCTTTCCTATTCATTGCTTCTTTACAGAAAATGGATTCAGGAGCATCACAAGATGCTAGGAAGGGAGAGAGCCAGCCCTGTGAACTCCCCACCTGAGGCTGAACAGAGACAAAAGGCTGAGTGAAGACAAGCACTGTCCACCCAGCTCTTCACCATTATTGGAAAGAACATGATATTGAAGCTGTGAAAGACATAAACACCTCTCCTTTGAAAGGCCCTTAGTCAAAACTGAACTGGGATGCAATAAATCAGCCCCCACATTCGCACAGAAAACCAAAAAAAAAAAAAAAAAAAAAATTAAAAAAAAAAAAAAAAAAAAGAAAGAAAAGAAAGAAAGAAAGGAAGGAAGGAAGGGGAAATTTAGATTAGTCACAAAGAAGTTCCCCCGCCTGCTTCTCTGTGCATAAAGCGATCTCCTGAAGGCTCTGTGCTCACTTCAGCTCTGCTCCTGGGACAGGAGCTCAGCAGCCCTGCTCCCTTGGCTCCTGCTCTGCTCCTGCCCCTTCCCCAGCAGCTGCTGGCATGGCAGAGCCAGATGCAGAGCAGGGAGCTGCAGAGCAGGTGCACAGCCCCAGGGAAGCAGAGGAGGCTGGATGGATGCTCTGGCAGGGAGGCCAGGCTAGGAACACGCTGCACCTGGTGTCTGCTGTGGCTCAGTGGATTTTACTGCTTGCCTGCCTGATTTACCTGGGCATCGATTTTCTGCAGCCCTCAATGGTAAGAGACGTGTTCAACCCTCTGTCTGCTGCCTCTCAGGCTTTGCATGGGCTTTCTTTTCTTTGCTTTTTCAAGAAAAGGAAAAAGCTTTGAAGTTTATCCCTATCCCTATTCAAGTTTTAATCCCTTCTGTGTGATAGTGTATTGATTTTTTATTTTTTTTTTTTTAAATCTCATGTCTTCAAAATAATATTTAGAGTTGCCTAGTGGAGGGTTTGGGCCCAAGTTTCCTAGAGAATGTTCTTTTCACTGACTCCTGAGGAAGGGAAGTCTGGCTCCCTCCCACTCTTCCCCCTCCCTGCAGTGGCTTGTGTGTATTTCCATTTAATTGAGTAAGACCCTGTGTGTGAATGACAACCTGATTTGCTCATGGATGCCTCCTGAACTTTGGAATGGCAAGCACATGTGTGGGGAGGCAAGTGACAGCTCTAGCAAGACCCCCTGTGTGCTCTCAGCCTGCCCATAAAGCAGGGTTAGGAGCAGTCACCTCCTCCTGGCTGTGTCCAGAGTGAGTTTTGTGTTTTTTGTGTGCCCATAACACCAGAGCAAGCAGGGTAAAATCCAGAGGTGCTCAGAGCTCACAGTATTCCACCACAAGCTGCAGCAAACACAAACTGGACTCTCTCAGGGCTTGCAGGCTGCTGGATTGTCAACAACCCTTCACTGACACTTCAGTGCTGCTGGTGCAGCAGCAATTTCTCCTCCCACTCCTTCTCCAGGAGCTTTGCACCACTTTAAAGCTCGTTGTGCTTTGTTTTACCCGAGTTCATTCTTTCCTCCCTGGGCTGGGCACAGAAGCAAAGCCAGATGTGTAACCAAGGCCTCATGCTCCAAGTTCTCTGCTGTTTAATGGAAACCCCTGTGCTCTGCACAGCTTTCACTGGCCTGAGGCTCACAGTGGCCATTAAGCTGCAGATCCTGGGGACACAGAGAGAGCACCTGTCATTCAGTGCTCTTCTCCTTCTGCTGCTTTGGGAGAGAGAAGCTGCCCTGTAAGCAGTGCTCAAGTGCAGAAACCTCTCCCAGCTGCACTCTGCCTGGAGAACCTCATCTCTCAGCACCTGGCTCTTCTGTAAAAATGTTCCTCTGCCAGAGGGATACAGCAGGGGCTGGCAGTGCTGCCTGTGAGCCTCACAAACCCAAGAGGGGACACAGTGAAATGTCTGGAGTTTCCCTTCCCCGACAGGAACAGGGTGCTCGAGGAGCAGCAATGGCAACAGATGAGAGTCCAGGTCCTGAGGATCACCAAAGGACCTTTTCAGTTTTAAACACTTGCTGACTGCAGGGTTAGGACTATTATTTCTATCATTTTAGCAGTGTCCTGGTGTCCTGTTTGGAGTGCACTGCTCTGTGCAGGAGTGGGACACAAGGAGATTTCATTGCAGTGCAATCACAGGGCTCAGCTGGATAATCATGGACTGACCACATAAATGTCCCCTGAAGGGACAGCAGCACAAATCTGACTTTTAGGGATACTTTATGGAAACAGAGGCACAGCAGCATGAGAATGCTGGTCCGTGGGAGTGGGTGAGTGTCTCCCTGTCCTTGGGAAGAGCCTCCTGTTCTCCAAGTTCCAGAGTGCCATGCTGATTTTATTTGCAAGGGAGTAACTGTGTTTTTTCACAGAGAGACCATGTTTGACTCCTTTCCATTGTCCTCATGGCTCTTACAAAAACCCCCTTCCTGGCCTGTTCTGTGAGAACAGAACACAAATAATGTCACATACTCAGTAAAGGCAGCATCTGCAGCCCAGATCGTGCCTAAACAGAAAGGGGCAGTGATCTCATCTCTGTCAATGACATCACTTGGAGAACAAACCTCAGATTCCCAAATGAGGAAGTTAAAGAGGAGGTCAGTGACAGTCTGCTTTTTCTGTTGGAATTACCTTCTCTTGCCACCCCTTTCCTCTTGCTTGGGAGGTACAGTCCATGATCCTGGTGAGGAGAAGGTACAGCCCACTGCCAGAGAACAGTCCCCTGCCACCTGTGGGACGCCTCCACGTGGGAGGTTTGCACTCTGTGTGGTCCAAACTTATTCCTGAAACTCGTGCCAGGTGGCACAGCCCAGGAGGGAGCCTCCTGTTTGGGGATCCAGAACAGGCAGAAAGGAAGTTTTTGTGTGAAAATGGCACAGGGAAATCTGAAGCTGTCAGTAAAAAGCACCTCTGCCCTCCTGGCACTCTTTCCCACATGCAAGGGACAAGGCAGAGCAGAGAAAGAGAGGTCACTGACTTTGCCACAGGCTCCCAGAGCCCTTCCAGTGCCACCAGCACATTGTCTCCTCAGCAGGATTCACCAGTACCTGCAAAGTGCTTAGAGATCATGCAATGGCTGCAAGAGATGAGTAAAACATAATTTGCATTGGTGGCAAGGGGGTTGATAGTCTTGTAAGTGCAATAAGCTTGCCTGGGTGGAGTACACCCTGCCCATCAGTGGCCAGATTGTGGTAGATGTTGTTTGACCTCAGACAATCAGTGCTTTGCTTTTGTCCTGTTGAGAAACAACCAGGAAATGCTTGCTGTGTGAGCCAGGAGAGAAACTTCAGCACTCGGGAATGAGATCCGGCATGAGATTCATGGGTAGGGCCGGTGGTGCCAAGGGAGACATTTCCAGCAGGCTCGGTGGCTTTAAAGCTTGTGTTTGCCGGTGTTTGCCTTTCTCCAGCTCGCAGGAGCCGTGGCAGCACTAGAGGGTGCCAGAGCAGATCTTTTCCAGCAGCAGCACCCACCGCAGCTCCGGCACAGAGCACCCGCAAATCCCGCACGGGGCATCCCCAAATCCTGCACAGAACATCCCCAAACCCCGCACAGAGCATCCCCAAATCCCGCACGGAGCATCCCCAAACCCCGCACAGAACATCCCCGGCTGAGAGCATCCTCAAATCCCGCACAGAACATCCCCAAATCCTGCACAGATCATCCCCAAATCCCGCACAGAGCATCCCCAAACCCCGCACGGAGCATCCCCAAATCCCGCACAGAGCATCCCCAAATCCCGCACGGAGCATCCCCAGATCCCGCACAGAACATCCCCGGCTGAGAGCATCCTCAAATCCCGCACAGAACATCCCCAAATCCTGCACAGAGCATCCCCAAATCCTGCCCAGATCATCCCCAGATCCTGCACAGAACATCCCCAGCTCAGAGCATCCCCAAATCTCGCACAGATCATCCCCAAATCCCGCTCAGAGCATCCCCAGATCCCGCACAGAACATCCCCGGCTCAGAGCACCCCCAAATCCCCCACAGAGCATCCCCAAATCCCGCACAGAGCATCCCCAAATCCCGCACAGAACATCCCCAAATCCCGCACGGAGCATCCCCAAATCCCGCACAGAACATCCCCAAATCCCGCACGGAGCATCCCCAAATCCCGCACGGAGCATCCCCAAATCCTGCCCAGATCATCCCCAAATCCCGCACAGAGCATCCCCAGCTCAGAGCATCCCCAAATCCCTTACAGAACATCCCCAAATCCTGCACAGAACATCCCCAAATCACGCTCAGAGCATCCCCGGCTCAGAGCATCCCCAAATCCCGCACAGATCATCCCCAAATCCCGCACGGAGCATCCCTCTAGCTGCCGGTGCTAAGCTGTTCTAGCTTCTGGCTGCTACGGGGTCCGGATGGCTCCGGGAGCCTCGCTGCAGAATTCAGCTTCTCAGCTAGCTGGGAACGAGATCCTGGGATCGTAGTAGAGGTTCCGAAGATAGCTTTGTGTCTTCAAAGGGTTCTACTAGCAAAATACGAGTACATAGCATAACAAGGGGTTTTTATAGGGTTTAGGAGGATTGAAATCTAACCAATAAAATTGTTAGTTGAAAACTATCCAATTACTTTAAGATTCTAGGTGAGAAAAAAACAATCATTTAGTAAAGTTAAAGACCAATAGAAATCCTAAATGATAACAGGGTTTTCTGTAGGGCGGTGAGCATTTCTCTAACATGAGTCATCCTAAGGAAAAGTTTCCTTATCTCAGGGTATGAGATCCCAGGCGTCATTTTCAGGGATAGTTGGTATCATCCACACGTCCCCAGCTCTGCACACATCCCCAAATCCCGCACAGAGCGTCCCCAAATCCCGCACAGATCATCCTCAAATCCTACACAGAGCATCCCCAAATCCAGCACAGATCATCCCCAAATCCTGCACAGAGCATCCCCGGCTCAGAGCATTCCCCAAATCTCGCACAGATCATCCCCAAATCCCGCACAGATCATTCCCAAATCCCGCACAGATCATTCCCAAATCCCGCACAGATCGTCCCCAAATCCTGCACAGAGCATCCCCAAATCCTGCACAGAGCATCCCAAGTCCCTCAGAGAGCATCCCCAGCTCAGAGGATCCCCAAATCCTGCACAGAGCATCCCCAGCTCCCCCAGCCTTGTCCCCAGCCTGCAGCCCGGCTGTGCTCACACCCTGCACATCCCCCGTGCTCCTGGGACACACGAATCCATGGAATCAGCCCAATCCCCATCTCTCCCTCAGGCACCCCTCCTCCCTCAGGAATCCTTTGGCACAGGTGAAGAGAAGAATGCAGGGCACTGAGCCCAAGCTTTCACTCTTTAATCAGAACTTGTGGTTGTGCAGAGACTGCAGATTTGGGTCTTCTGTGGTTATGATGGGAGACAAGCTTGAGATGCCGAGCTCAGATTTGAAAATTCAGTGCAGCACCTCAGTGTTTTGCATATCTGACCAGTAGGATACAGACTTCTATATTTGCATTCACTTTCTCTGCTACCTTCATAAAACAAATCACAGAATGATTTAGGCTGGAAGGGACCTTGAAGAGAATATCTTTCCAACACCTCCCACTATCCCAGACTGCTCCCAACCTGGCCTCGAACACTTCCAGGGATGTGGAAGCTTCCACAGCTTCTCTGGGCTGAAATGGTATTTTCCAATAGTTATAAAAAAATCCAGGCCAGGTCAGAGCTGGCTGGCAGAGCTGTGACCCCGAGGTGTTTTTGGAGATGCAGCTGCTCTGCTCCTGCAGGGAATGAAGGAGATCCTGGCTGGGAAATGAAAGTGGCAGCAGCAGCAATGAGGTGCCAGCCTCAAGAAGGATTTATTTATTTTTAATTTATTTATTTTTGCTTTCTCTTCCAGACCCAGAGGGACAAAGTGCTGTGGACCCACATCCGGTATTCAGGTGGGTGTTGGGGTGGGGGGATCCTGGCCCCTTGGTGATCCCCCACATCCCCCTGGCACACTGGGAGGGACCTCCATGGCATCCTTGGCCCCCAAAATACCTGAATGGCTACCACGTGGCTACTTCTGATGCAGGACTGGGCCAGGAGAGGGGAGAGGGGCCAAGCCTGCCCCAGTGCTGCAAGGGGCCAAAATGAAACAATTGAGTTTTCCCAGAGCAGAACAAAAAGCCTGAAAATCTGAGTGGATCTCCTAAAACAACCTTTCACTCTGTGAGTGAACAGGAAAGGCATTTCTGAGAATTCACTAAATGGACTTTTCTGGAACAAACCAATGGTCTCCTGACCTATGGAAAATGTAAATGATTTCCCTGGAAGGAGCGGGTGAGAGCACACACCACACCAGATGTGCTGCTCTGCGTGCCAGCCACAGTGGATGTCTGTACCACACCTCAAAGATAAAACCAATTACTAAAACTTTCAAAAACATACTGAAAGCACTACTGGCAGTTTTATTTTCAGTTGGAAGCGTGAGGCAGCAGGGAGTCCAACCTAACTGGAACTCATGTCCTTCAGGATAAAAGCTTGAGAAATTTGGTCTCAGCCCAGAGGGGTTTGCTCCCTGCCTGGAGACCCTCTGGGTGCCCTGGTCCCAGGGGTTTCAGCAGGGAAACATGACCAGCATAGCCCTGGGAACTGCTACTCTTCATTCCACGTGAAAACCTTCCATGCCAAATTCCGGTTTAATTTCTCCTCATTCTGTTCTGTATTAATTAGTTCCTTCTGTTTCTGTCTCTTCGCTGATCTTTCATCTTTTCTTCTGGACAAAACACCCCCAAAACTAAACCCAAGACAAGGCTTATGTAACCAGCATCTCCACAGAAAGCACTTTTTGTCTTCCAGTCCTGGATGCTTTTTCTCTTCTTATTTCCCATCTTAATTTTCCCTTTCTTATGAACCACACCTTCTACACTCACAGTGATGCTTTACTTGCTGTATTTTTCTGTATTCTAAGACACAGAGTAAGTAAATAGTTCATAAATAAAAATTTGGAGGAGCAATCCACATAAGCCATGTGCCAAAAAAGGCACAGCTTAAGTGCGTCAAGTCCACAGTCAAGAGTGGGAATCTGTAAAATTTCATGGTAGATGATGTCTGGCTCTGGAGTGCCCCATTCTCTAGTTTACAGTGCAACTTCTCTTCTCCCTTTTTTCTATTTTTCAATCTTCCCTGCACTCAGGTGGTGCAAACCAACCCGTTTCCTAGAAGACATTTGATGATCTTTCCTTCCTTCCGTGCCAGGCAACAGCACCAGAGGAGTAGCCATGAACCTCACAGCTGAGTCGGGCTTCATGCAGATCAGCAATGGCTCCGTCCTGATCCCCTGTGATGGCCTCTACCTCGTGTCCCTGAAAAGCTTTGTCTACCTCCTGGAAGAGGAGGACTGGCTGAAGCTGACCCTGCAGGGCACACACAAGGAGAGCGCCCTGTGGGACCAGTTTGTGCACAGCAATGACAGCAGGGTGAACCTCACCACCGTGCTCTACCTGTTCAGGGAGGACAGCATCACTCTGTGGACTGACTCCAACGCCACCATCTCAGATCTCTCCTTCAGCCTGGTGTTAATCACCGACAACGACTGCTAGCTCGGGGAGCTGGCACTGGAATGTGTGAAAAGCAGCGTGGAAAGCACAGCCTTGCCCAGACAAAGCCGTAGGTTTTGTCAGAGTGCTCCAGAACCCCTGCCTGGGGCTGTGGAGTGCACATAAACCACAGTGCAGACAGGCTTTACATAGTGCATGCCTCTTTGGAGCTCTGTGCAGCTGATTTGCTACCCAGGATGGATCTTTCCTACACTGGGGAAAAGGGATGCGTGGAGCTCCTGGGAAGAACAGAAATGAAAGGCAAAAAAAGTCACCCAAGCTTAGCTCCCACTCAGAGAAACCCTGGATTTCTCAGTTTACTTGACAGTATCTGTATATAGTAGAAATGTGTTGTGCTTTTTCTCAGATAAATGTCTGGTGAGCCAGGAAGATACCTCAAGTGTCTTGAAGCCACTTGGAGCAGGAAGAGCAGGAATGTGCCCATAAAACAGGGAAGAGGAGCAGGGGAATGCCTGTGGAGTGAGGCAGATAGAGGCTGTGAGAGAAGGTGGCACTGGACAGCAGGAGCACTGACTGTGGAATTTTGGGGAGCAGCCCTTGAGAGCAGAGCCCCACTGGCTGTTCCAGCTGCCTGCAGACTACTGAAGCCTGGCCTCAAGGAATATCTGGTGGGACATTTACATCTTGAGATGAAAGGTGGCAGAGGAAATTCTTCAAGCACACATACACACACACACACTGGCTTGACCCACAAGTGATCCAGGCACATAAAAAGTAGGGCAGAGAAGATTTCTACATTTGGTGAGCTCTGTCTAACAGACCAAGTGGAAGCTGCAGATCTGAGCAGCCTTTCCTCAGGGAGGACTCAGGTGGTTCTCATGGCTGCCCTTGGTTGCTCCTACAGGGCAGAGATGCCCAGGCACAGCCTCCTGAGCCACCTGTGCACACCTGGCTGGCTCCTGCTGAGCTCCCACTCACCCTGGGCTGCCCATCCCTGCTCTCCTTGCAGACAAATCCTGCCCTGCCCCCAGCAGTGGGATTTTGGGTTGAAGTGAAGCAGGTTTCCACATTTCACACTCCAAAGCCTTTTGTTCAAAGTATTTATGTATTTAAATGACAGGCACAAGAATTTTACATCAGACTTCTCAGAAACGCTGGGAAGGGTTCAGACCAGGTTGCCAGCACTGAAATCCTCTTTGAAAATGCTCCCAATGCTCTGGACTGTTGCTGCTTTGCAGGCACCCACACCTGGACTCACCCACTCAGGTGCTACAGGAAACTAGGGACATGCTCCAGGCTTTGGAGAATTTTCCTGGGCTTTAGCTTAATGAACTTCCCTACCTGGGCCAGGCCCAGGGGAGACTGGCTGGGGCAGTTCACTCATGATGTGCCAAAAAGCTTTTCTCCTCTCAGCTGAGAAGCTGTGGCTGACTTGCACCCGCAGGATGCTCATCATTCAGGGATATTTTGGGTTTTTAACTCACCACCATGGGAACTGGAGGCAGCTGCACCCTGGCCCCAGGCTGGGGATTGTCACACTCCCCAGCAGAAGTGAGAATGTGTTTCTCTTCCTAAAAAAAGAATAAATTTTTCCTTTGCAGCATTCGGGCTTGTGGTGTCCCTTGGAGGTGGGGGCTGGGGGAGGAGGGGGTTGGAAGTGACAGGTGAATTACACATTCACTGTTTGAACAGACATTTCCAGTGTGTGTGAAATTTTCACATAGTTCCGTTTTTTTTGTTTTTGTTTTTGTTGTTTTTTTTTTTTTTTTTTTTTTTTGAGGAAGTGCAAGGCTGGACCAAGCAGATTCTGGAGAAAATCTCTGACTACAGAGGAGCAGCACAATTTTTTCCTGTGCTTGCTGTCACTGCAAAGGGATCCTGTGGTCTGCCCTCCCTTTCCATGATGTTGGGAAGGATAAGGATTTGGCAGGAAGGTCTCACAGATGTGTATGTATAACAGAAAGATCTTTGAATGTAGAATCTGAAGAAGAAATAGAAATTATAGCAAGTTTTGACGTAGAAGAAAAGAATTGCTGAGCCAGTCTTACTGGATAACTAAGCAGCCAAAGGGTAAAATGAGTTGGAAGGGATTTTTATGACTCAAAGCAAAGGATAAATCCACCTCAAACAAAACATGTTTTTACCAAGCAAAAAGGATTTTCACATGCAAACAAAAAAGCCAATGTTGAAAGTAGAAAGATCTCAGAATTTTCCAGCACAAGAAAACTGAAAAACAACTTTTAGCTGAAACTGTAACACACTAACTTTTTGTGATTGGAAGATAGTAACATGGATATGGTAATGTCAGTAGTTATTATAGGATGTAGGTAATAGTAAAGGTATTGGTTGTCATGTTTTAAGATGCTCTGCAATAAAAAGTACATCATGCATTGTAACCAGAACTAGAGTGGCTTCAGACAAACCTACAGCACAGAGGGGGCTGTAGCACTCCCTCCCTCTATTTCCCATCTCTGCTGGCTCACGCTGAGGGTCACAGAGCTGGTGGCCACCCCTGGGATGGAGCTGGCCTCAGCTGAGAGGCAGCTACCGACCGTGACGCAGAGCAGAGTGGGAAATGTCAGGGAGGCTCCTCTCCTTACACAAGAAATGATGGGAAACACTTGAAGCCCATTAACACCCGAACATCACCCCATTTCCTACCACATATGGTTATCAGCAATAATGGATAAGGAGCCTGTGGTTTTTCAGACCCCACTTGTGTTTCGTCAGGCAGCGTGAGTCACTGTCAGCTCCACCAGCAAGAGACAGCACAGGGCTGGAGTCTGCTTGGCAAAGTGCAGCTGGCTGCTGCTGGAGAGCCAGCACTGTCCAGCCCAGCCAGCAGAAAGCACAGGAACTCAGCTTGCTTATTCAGCAATCAAAATGGGGAGGTGTTGTGGATGGTTCGGACATCCCTTTATTTATGGCCCCCTTGGAACTTTCTCCCTTAGAAATCCTCCCTTAGGATGACTCATGCTAGAGAAATGTTCACCCCCCTCTAGACCCCCATGTTATCTTTTAGAATTTTTATTAGTCTTTATCTCTTCTAGGTAATTGGTCATTTTCTACCTAAAACCTTAAAGTAATTGGATAGTTTTCAACTTATAACTCTATTGGTCACTTTTCTATCCACCTCAACCCTATAAAACCCCTTTGATATTCTATGTACTAGGATTTGCTGTTGCAGAAATAAAGTTGCCTACAGAATTTCTGGTCCCAGATCTCTTCCTTGCTGGCTAAGAGAGTGCTGCAAGCAGCATGAAATCACAAAAGAGCTGATGGCCTAAACCTAGGCTGTGCTTGGATTGGAGCACTCTGTAGCTGATTCCTGCCTTGAAGCAGCCAGGAATCCTGTTCTAGTCAGAACATTTATCTGGGCTTGCTGTGGCAGCCTGGGGCAGAAATCCAGCCCTGGTGGCTACAAAGCATGACTTGGAATCAAGCAGTAACCAGTTGGGATGGTTTGACTTGTTAGACTGTTCTCAGCAGCAGCTCTAACTTCAGAGCTGCTCTCTGAGCTGCAGGTTGCTTGGTTCCTGTATTCCAGGGGATCCAAACCAGCCCCAGAGGTGCTTGCTTCCAGTTTTGGTCCATTTCCATATTGGGGTTCATTGTCCCATTCCAGCTCCAGGGCAAAGTTTGGGGCAAGACAAAACTTGATGTGGGCACAGATGGACTTTCCTAATAATTGCTTTCGTTGTTTGCTTTAAGGTAAAATTCACCTATTTACTGGCAACCCAGAGACCTGTTTCATTTCTTTATATAGAAAAGGTGGTACTGAACACCCTGCAAAGACAAACATTTAATCCAGCATAGGATCTGATTCATAAAGGAATCAGCAGCCCCATCATTTTGTCACCTGAGAGGAGACATCACTGCTGTTACCTCATGGAGCTCAAAGGACTCACTTTGTTTTGTTTTGTTGATTTAACAAGGTTTCTATTACTGCCAGTGTCTCCTTGTTTGGCTTACTGTCACCAGCACAAAAAGTGAGCAGGATGCATACATCCAATGGGCACAAACAGATGAGACTTGGTTTCAGATTTTTTAGGGGTTATGTGCAGCATTTTGAATCACTGGTTGATCTGCTTCTCCCTTTGGCTCTTCTCATAGGGCCCAGAGACATTGACACACCTGCAAGAAACTTCTTTAATGTCTTCCAGCTGGATTGATAGTCTGAAAGTCTTTTCCAGCTGAAATGATTCTATGGTTCTCTGTGTTCCACCCATGAAAATGTGAAGAACTAACTCTGGTAGCTGCTCACCCACCCTGAAAACATTCAGATTATCCACTGTCCCCAGCAGCACCCACACTTAACAAGAGAAGGTTTATAAAATCTCACTGGTTGGTTTCAATAACTCAAGTCATCTCCTTGTGTTGTGCTTGATCCTTTTCCCAAAAATGTCCTTTCTGGAAGCAGGGCCAGGTGCTGCCTCCCTGAGCCCAACCCTGATGTTTGCACTGGCTGTGCTGCCCCACTCCATGAAAAGCCAGGATTCCTCCTTGCTGCTGTGGGTTCAGCCACACACAGCTCTGTCCCTGGGATTGCAAAAACCACCTGCAAGGAAACAGGTGGAGAGACAAAACCTTCCACTGACCCTGCAGCCTTCCAGAGGGATCTACACAGAGTTTGGGCCAGGGAAGCTCAGGCTGAGCTGAACACCAGTCACTCCACACCATTAACACTCCAAGATTTGAGCTCAGCCTAACAATGCTGAGTAAAGAAAGCTGGGTTAGAGCAGAGAAGAGGCTGAATGGGGTGAGCAAAACCTCAACTCACTGGAAACAACTGGTGCTGCATGATGAGCACCTGCCAAGCTTCACACTGGAAATACAGCTGACCAAAAAAGGCAGAGGCACAAAATCACCCAAGGATGCTGAGCAGGGAAAGCTCTGAGGGGTTTTCCAAGCAGATTGTGAAGATGTGTTTGCTGAGAGACAGGTCTGTCTCTGTGTGAGTTGGGTCAAGCTGCCACCCTGCAGGTGCTGGGAGCAGCTCCTGCACTCAAAGTCCTCAGGACAGTGATTTTGGGATGCTGGGAACACCTCACTCACTCACAGACCTCATCCATGAAGAGCATGAGCACTGCAATTAGCCATGGAAGGCTCCTAGCAAGGACAGGCAGGCTGGGGTTGTATCCTGGCTTAGCAGCACCCTAAAATGCTAAATCACCTAGCACCAGTGTGGAGTGCATGTAAAGCCACATTGTTTTAATAAGGGTTGCTGTGAGTGAAAAAACAAGCTTAGTTTAGTCAGAGAGCAGAGTCATAATTCACAAGGGGAAAGCACAGTTCTCTGGACACTGAAAAACGTAAGCACATTAATTAATAACAAAACCCATCCACGAAGGTGTTTTGCTCAGCAGTGATGCCTAGCAGATGTCTCACTTCTTGTGCTGGCTGAGCCTGTATCACATAACCCCACCCTGAGGGAAACATTTCCTAGCCTTGTGACTCTGGAGCACAGCAGAGAGGGTTTGTTGTGACAATACTGAGCAAGTTTGGGCCACAGTGATATGTCTGAACAAGTCCAGGCCATGGTTTGTATTGTATGCACCATGTTTTTCTCCATATTTTTTATGTTTTTCTGCATATTGTGCAGAAATATCTTTTTTCCTGCATATTTTTGCTGTTCCTTCACAGGCTTAGCAGTTTTTCTGTACATTTCTTAGTTTAGATCAATGTTCATAACAGCTGCACGAAATGAACCATTTTTAAGTGTTTTTCTGCAATTTCTTGAGACCCTTCAAAACCACTGTAACATCAATTATGCTAAATTAAAAAAAAAAAGCTAAAAAACCCCCCCAAATTAAAAAACCCCAAATAAAAGCAAAGTTCTAAACAACCACCAATCATCATACCTAAAAAGCTCGTGCAAGGCACATAAACAGCATAAAAGCACCAATCAAAAAAATGTGTAATCATGTGAACTGTAGTCTTAAAATATATAATTAAAGCTAAAAAATAAACAATAAATCAGCTTCTGCAAAATCATACTAATTTGCTGTCCAGAAGTCCTGTTTCTCCCACACTTTGTCTACACCAGCACTATCTGGTCACTGTGGCCAATTCTTTGAGAGCAATTTGGTTTTTTTTCTCTCTGTCCAGTTTCACACCCTCTGTCCCAAACTGAGGGCAGTGAGTCAGACCTCGAGGTCTAAAACTTTGTTTTTCTCCTTGCCCTCCTGACCACCATCATCAAAAGCAGGAGCACTTAAATTAAAATACTCCAAATGAAAATACACTTGGTCTCATTCTTGCAGCACTTTTACACTTGCACTTTCCCCAAACCCAGGAAACTGCAGCAACAAACTGGGGCAGATTGAGCAGGGACTGAGGTTGTGGGGATTGTGCCACAAATATCTGAGGATTGCCCATCTCAGCTCTCAGCTGAGTCTGTTCTTGCCCACAGGTGCAGAGATGCCAGCCCCTGTGAATTCAGAATTCCTAGCAGAATTCAGCCTTCTCCCGATTTTTTTTCAAGTTTCCCTGGGAAGGTTTTAGGTTATTTCCCATCTCCACCCACAGGACTGGAGCAGGGTGAGAAGAACCTGGCATTGCTGAGATGAGAAAATCAGCTGCCTCTGCTCAGGCTCAGCAGAGACACTTCTAACTAATAATTCATCCCTAATATTGGGAGGGAAAATGATATCCCTGGGATATCCCTGCATTTCTGAATTCTGGATATCTCCTGATGTGCTGGCAGCTGGGGGAAACATCTGGATCTTTGTAAACAGAACAAAACAGGGAGGTGGGAGCTCCCAGGGGATGGTTGCACAGCAGGAGTGAGAGGGAATCTCACTGGCAGCAGTTTCCTGGGATGGCCTGAGGTGAGAATTCCTGCCCAGGTGAAAATGCCCCTCCTTGCCTGCCTGCTCAGCCCTGCAGCAGGAGATCATCCTGCCAGGTGCTGTGTGGGCAGCTGGAATCTGCCAGCAGCCTGCCCCATCTCTGAGCCCACAGATGGCATCTCCTCAGCCAAAAAAAGCAGGAAAGAAATCCCAGTGCAGTTACTTTGCCTGGGGACACTGATGGGAAGGGCTTCTGAAGGAGGTGGAGAATTAAATTAATGTGACAGCTCCCAACTGGTAATGCCATCAGTTTCTGGGCTGGGCAGAAAATCTCACTATGGCTGCAAAGCTGACTGAAATCTTAATTTTTTTTCTGCCTGAGTCTCAACCAGCTTGGGCTTTGACTACAGTATAGTGACAAGACTATACTAGAGCAAAGTGAGATTTTAGCACTTGTAGCTAACAAGCTAAGAGTGAGAAAATGTTGGTGGCTCTAGCTAGTGATGGGGTTTTTAAAAGCCTAATTATCTAAATAAAAACTAACATCTAGACTATTTATACTTGTCACTCAATGACTAAATACTTGTGACTCTCTCAGTATTTGCTTTGTCTCCCTATTCCCAGCTGGAACAAACTCCAAAATTGGTGCCTGCACCGTGGGAAGGGAATGCAGAAGCCAAGCCCAGGTTGGTCTAAAACCTCCCAAAAAAAAAAAAAAAAAAAAAAAAAAGATGATCCCCCTTTGTTGGAACCCTGAAACCTAGGAGTTTTGAGCTTTCTGTGCTTTCTGACACTGACCCTCAAAAGAACACTGCTTCTGACCTGAGGCCTTGGAGAAGGCTTCCAAAATTGAGTGATGGAGTTGGAATCACTGATGTGTGATTTAAATAAAATGTGTAATTTCACATGGTGAAAGGTTTGGAATTTAGAGTTTTAAAATATAGTAAAAGGTATGGGACAAGATGAAAGTTCTTGGCAGTTGCCTCTTCTTCCTTCTTGTTCCTTCTTTTTAGTTTGAAGTAGTAATTTTTAGTTAGATAAAGTATAAATAATATAAATGTCAGTTTTTAATTCAATAATTAAGCTTTAAAAAACCTTGCAACTAGCTAGACCCACCAACATTTTCTTGCTTTTAGCTTGTTAGCTACAAGTGCTAAAAAAACTCACTACACTGTAAATAAAAGTTAATCAGCAGCCAAGTCCAAACACAAAAATCCTGTCTCTTGTACTTCAATCCTAACTCCAATTTCTGCCAAATCCTCCAAGGAAAACAATTCAGTAGCTGCATAAAATCAGGTGAGGGGTTGGACTGAACCCTATTAAGATAATTTTGTAGTAACTTTCTCTTCAGGCAGCAATTTTCTCTCATTTCCTTTCGAGATGGTTTCCATGTTTCATGTAAAAAAGAAGGGCTTCATTTCAAAAATAACAGTGTTTTTTTTCCAAACCCAAACAAATATGAGCCTTAAGAGCAAAACAAAATGTCATACCCTTTGCTCTGAACTTGTAATGTTTTTTGTCTGCAAGGAGGAGCAGATGTTTTTCCTCCTTGGTCTTTACAAATTCTCAGTTCATAACCCAGACAGTCACACACTCCCAGGGAGGTTTTCCATCCTGGATGAAGCCCAGACATCTCCCAGATGTTGGGAAGCACAAATCTGGGGAACTTGGCAGTGATAATTCACAAATAATGCACAAAGGTGTCTGAAAGGATGGATTATTTGTTTTTCCTTGCTTCTGCTCTGGGCTGAGGACGACTCCCTTTTTTCCAAACCTTGCTGGAGGCAGCAGAGACAGGAGCTCAGGAGTGTTTGGGTGTTCTCCCCAGCTTCTAGGTGTTATAAATGACAATACAAACATTGGCTTTCTCATTTATGTGCTAGCTTTTACAAATTATTATTATTAACCATAACAATCTGGATATGCATAATTTGTATATGTAATTTGTATAATTTGTAATCCCTTTTAAGTGTTTTTAATGCAGTGTATTCTGCCAGCTTTTGTGTGCACTGCACAGCTTATATAAATAAATATAAGTTAGGCATCAGCATAACATTATAATATAAACTATGTAATGTTAAAATGCTTTTATTCATGCAGCTAACTCAGAGGGTGGTGTAAAATAATTGTTTCTCACATTTGTGAACCATCTGAAACAAAAATCTGAGCACTGAGAGAAAAATGTGTTAACTCTTCATTACCAGGGAGTGTAAAAACAACAGGATAAAACCACAAGAAGAAATAAAATCTATTGATCTAACCTACAAGATGGCATGCAGACAAGTCAAAGGTCAAAACCAAGCAAAAACAAAACTCCTAGAACATCTGAACTCACAAGAATGTTTGAATATGTATAAACTCTCCAGAATGTGCATTAACCCATGCAAAAGTATAAAAGAGCATTGCTTGAAGCTAACCTGTGGCAGATTGCCAAAGCACCCCAGGCTGGATATTGTCACTTTTATCCCTTAATAAACTTCTATAAAAATTTTAAATAATGAGCCTCATTTCTCACATAGGCAAGGGGTTGATGGTGTTGTAAATGATAAAAGTAGTTACTGGTTTTCACATTTATATAGTGGCTTTTGCAAGTTATTATTGATCACAAAGATTCTAATATGGTACAGTTTGTAATTCCTTTTAACTTTAGTGTAGTATAATCTGTCAGCTTATATATGCACCCTATAGCTTATATAAATAGTAGTGTAATAAATATATATTATGTTTAGGCCTTAGAACCTTGTTAAATGAACAGGCAGCAGGATTAAGTGGAAAACAAGCACTTCCAGAAGTTTTTTTTTGCAGTAGGCCATATAAAATATAAAATAACCTGCTGAAGTCATTGCTGTAAGAGGAAACTGAAAGGTTGGTGTCTTGGGTTGCAATACAGGATGTGGCCAGAAATGTGAATTCTGTCCCATCTGTTGAGCCGGGTGGGGCAGTGACCCTGATCTCCTGGCACATATTATCTGCTAATGGGCCAGCTTTAAACCAGCTGGGGCAATCATCTTTATCTTTCCCACAGCCCATCCTCCCTCCAGGAAGATATCATCTGCTGCTGGCCCATTCAGTCCCACTGCATGGCTGATAAAATTCCATCATCCCACTGGGAGATGCTCCAGCCAGGGGAGCAGCCAAGCCTTTCCTACCCAGATAAAAACTGAGATTTTGGACACCAAGGGACCTTCTTTCCACTGGATTCCAGAGGAAAGCCAGACCTTTCCACATCATCCCTGCACCTTCAGAGGAAAACTGCACCTTCTCCAGGAGCACTGCTCCAGCTGAACCACATCTGCCACTGCAGGAGGATGCAGCCACCATTGAATGGGACTGTGCCAACACCCTGACTGACTGACGGGTGTCAGCTTGGATTCTGACTCTGGCAGGGTTTGGGATTGTTCTTTGTAATACTGTACTTCTATTTTAATTTTCCTAGTAAAGAACTGTTATTCCTAATTCCCATATCTTTGCCTGAGAGCCCCTTAATTTCAAAATTATAATAATAATTTAGAGGGAGGAGGTTTACATTCTCCATTTCAAAGAGAAGCTTCGCCCTTTATTGGCAGACACCTGTCCTTCAAACCAGAAAAGTTGGGCAGGATCAGAATCACACACAAGGAGCCCCTCAGAAGCTAAATAAAGGAAATAAACAGAATTCACATCAGACCTGATGTCTGAGGCAGGATACCACACTGGATGAACCTCTGAGACCCCTCAGCTTAACCACTGAATGGGAAGGGCAGTTCTCCAGAAAATGGGTCCTCAGAGCTGAGTCGTGTACCATGTGCCAGGGCTGGATGTCCCTGTGGCAGTGCTGCCCTGCCAGGGCAGGAAACCCCCTCTTGCAGAGCTCATGGGATGGTTTAGGGCAGGCAGTTGTGCAAGGCAGCACTGGAGGTGCTGATGACACAGCCCAGCTCCATCGTAAGGCAGCAGCTCTTCAAATGCATGGAGGAAATGAAAACATCATCTGATGATGCAATGGGAAGGAAGCCAGGAGGGGGGAACTGCAAAGACATCCCTGCTGGAGGAGGAGAGGGTGTAATCAGCACAGCCACCCTGGAGCAGAGCTGTGGGGAGCAGGGCAGGGTTTGGGGGCTCACCCCACAGCCTGGCTCACCCTGCACAGCTCCCTGCCCTTGCTGAGCCTACAAACAACCCAGGTTGTCAGCCAGTGCTCCCAGAGCTGGGCTTCTTGGCTGGCCCAGAACAGCAGGGCAGTTTCATTTCACCAGGAGGGCAGAAGCACAGAGAGGCAGGATGCCAGATGCTGATGCAATGTGAGGCTCTGAGCTCTGAGCCTTTCTGAAGGATGAGAAGAAGACAGATGTCAGGGGGATGATGCAAGCCTCGCAGCCCTGGGCTGGGAAAGAACCATGCCAAGGTTTCACAACTTGCAGAAGCACATCTCAGCAATCTGGGATCTATGCCAGAGGAGGAGTAGGATGGGTGAATAAACAAACAGCACTTCACTTTCCTAAAGCAATTTGTAAGAGTGAAAGAGCTGAATGAGGTAACAACTGCTCTTTTCCCTCCACTCCTCCCTCTGGGCTCCCTGCCACAACATGCCCTGGGTATGCCAGGCACCCCTGCCCTCCACAGCATACCCAAGAGCTCAGAAATGTCACACAGAAAACGAGTCCCATCCTTCTGTACACAACCTCCCACACTGGAAAAGATATTGCTACATATTTGTTCCATGCCAGAACATCACCACCCTCAGTGTAAAGCATTTCTTTCATGTATCTCATCTGAACTGACTTTCTTTTGGTGTAAAACCATTACCCCTTGTCCTGCCTGTCTAAAAGTCCTCACCTTTCTTATAAGCCCCCAATAAGCCCCCAGAGTCACTGACAAGAAACTTCTTTAATGTCTCCCATGTGCTAGGATAACAGCTGGATTGATAGTCTGAAAGTCTTTTCCAGCTGAAATGATTCTATGGTTCTCTGTGTTCCACCCCTGAAGATGTGAAGAACTAACTCTGGTAGCTGCTCACCCACCCTGAAAACGTTCAGATTATCCACTGTCCCCAGCAGCACCCACACTTAACAAGAGAAGGTTTATAAAATCTCACTGCCTTCCCAGCTGGTTTCAATAACTCAAGTAATCTCCTTGTGCTGTGCTTGATCCTTGAACAAACTTTGGGTTTCTGCAGCAGCTCTGCTGAGGCTTGGAAAATGAACTCCCCCATGAATCTGCAAATATCAAATGGATTTTCTGAGGCTGATGCAGAACCACTGTGATTTTCCAGAGTAGCCACGACTGCTGGTGCTGGTGAGCAGAGTGCAAATATAGAGTGCCACCTCTCTATTTGGTGTCCTTAGGGGACCACAATTAGCACTTTTTGGTCCTGTCCCATTCATGCTGTTTCCATTTGTGCTCATGCTCTCACACCAGAGCTCCCCCACTTTTTGCAGCAAGAGAATGAGGTGGCACTGGTTCCTCCAACCCCAGTGACAAAGGCTTCAATAAAATTAGTGAGGTGGCACTGCTTCCTCCAACCCCAGTGACAAGGGCTGAGAAATCAGGAAACACTTTTTAGAGTTTTGGACCAGGCAGATCACTCTTCCTACAAGGTGTCAGACAGAGGACTAGCTCCCTCTCTGAAGTCCTTTGCTCTTGTTTAGGTTTGAGTGCAGGAATTTGGCAACTGGAGTGAGACTGTCAATCTCTTCAACAAATCTGCTTTTGCAACCAGAGACCCAAAGTGTTTTCCCTGCAGCCCCTACCCAGGCAAGCCCTTCCAAGGTTTCCCTCCACTGGCATCCCTGACCCAAAGGACAACCCTTACCTGTTCCTGCTGAAAACACAGCCAGAGACAGCATGGCTCTACAATTTCTCACTTTTTTCACCAGGCTAACGAAGACACTCAACCCTTGTGGCCATACCCAGGTGGGAAATTTCTAAGATCCCATTCAACATGAGAGCATTTCTTCACCCACCCCTAATTCCAGCCACTATTCAATCTGACCCCTCACCAACCTAACAGCCAGGGCCTGAATGGAGCACAAACAGCTAGGAATGAAAACCAGGGCAGACAGTGCATGAGGAACAAGCCAGGACAGAGTGCCAGAGAGCTCCAATCACTTCCTTCACTCAGGATTCCCACTGGGGGCTCACCACTGTGGTCCCCCCACTCTGGTTCTGTGCCCCTGAGATTGGGATTCAGAGTGCTCAGGGGCTGCCCCAAAAATGCATCCTGCCATGGCTTCCTACTGGCATTTCCCTCTTGGAGCCCCATTTATATTATTTTTTTTTTCATTTTTGCCCATTGATATTGTCGTGACTCCAAAACACTCTGGGAGAAACAAGGACAGCAGGAGTGCCCAGGCACAGAGAGGTCTGAAATTCAAATTAATCCAGCTTTCTCTTTTTGTGCTGCTAGGGCTGATACTCCACTAGGGCTTTCCAATGCTTCTTGAGCCTCTCTCATGTTCTTGGAAAGCTGTGACAGCTGGACACAAGCCAGCCTTCCCACAAACACGCAGAAATGCAGGCTGCACCACAAAGCAAAGATAGGGCAATCTTTGTTTGGACAGAAAACAAGCTGGTTTCTCCACAACAGGAATGGAGAAACCTACTTGAGGGTTAAAGCAAACTTCACACTGATACCAGTGGTGCCTTATTTGGAGGTGAAAAATGCAGGTATTTATGAGGCTGTGGAAAGCAGCTGCCCAGAGGCTGCAGGGCACAGTGTGGTGCAGATGGGCTGGGACAAACGAGCTAGAGGAGGTGGTCACAATGCCACAAAGAAAGCTGGAAAGTGGAAAGTTCCTGCCTGAGAACATGTGTGGTGAGTTTGCTGCTTCCAGTCTGTGCCTGAGGCATTACCACAAGTCCCCAGGGCTGGGCTCAGGCAGAGGAAGTGAGATCCACGCTGGAGCACATGACACCCCCTGCAACCATTTGAGCAGATATTTTGGATTAAGCAGCTGGCAGGGAGTCAAACACCCGCACCCACGCACTCCAGCACAATGGAAATTCAAAGCCAGAAATTAACTTTGTGTGTTTTGAGCTCTGGCGCTGCCAAATCTTTGTGTTCTAAAGATACCAGAAAGGGGAAGTAAGGGGGGAAAGGCAGGTAAGAGTCATACCGTGCTGCTCAGAATCATTTAGGTTGGAAAAAAGCTCTGATATCATGGAGTCCAGCCATTAATCTAACACTGCCAGGTCCATGGCCCTGTGTCCCTTCATGCAGAGCACAACTGCTTCTACACTAAATTTGTTTCCATACCTCCCTAAGGAGCTGTGAGGAGGGAGAAAACCTGAAAAAAAGAAAAGGAAGGACGACAACAATGTACAGTGGGCATCCTGTCAATTTACACACTGGTTGCAAAATCCCATTCCAAGAGCTGAGGCTGCTTTTGAGAAGAGTGAGACATGAGGAAGAGAATGAGCCCAAATTTGGTTGTGATTGCATATTCTGCTCTTCTTAACCTGAGTCCTTTTTTTGGTTTTTTTTTTTTTTTTTTGTTTTGTTTTGTTTTTTAACACTGACTGAACAAAAACTGCTGTAGGGAAAATACATTTGAGATGCAGCCATAAATATTCTTGCAGCAGAGAGAGAGAGAGAGAGAGCCTTAATTTAAGCAGTGGTTTCACTGCTCCTAAGCCTGGCTGAGGCTGCTGGGACCTGCAGAATGAAATCCTCCAGCCCTGCCCAGGGCTTGAGGCATCACTGGCACAGGGCTGCAGTACCAGGGCTCTCTTCCCACCATGTATTTATAAATAACACATAGAAAAGCAGATTTACAGTCTGCTGCTCCCCAGTGCTGCCCCTTAACGGTGGGCAGTGTATCCATGCTTAATTAAGATGATATCATTGATATAAAATAAATATAATACTAGCTGCACTCAAGGTAGACTCCAGCCTGTTCAATAGTTGGAAGCATTCAACTCCAGATCCTTTTTGGTCCTGCGTGATGTCACCCTTATTCCCATTTAAACCCTGTATTTATTGAAGTAACTGGCAAGTTTTGCATCCCAGAACTGGAATTTTCTGCCCCAAGCTCTGTCTGTGACAGCAATAACAGCTCTGTGTTTAACCAAAATGTTTAACCAAAGTCCTTAAATGATTTCCTTCGGAAGGGGTTTGAGGAAAGCACCTTGTCTCCTTGACATCAGTGTTGTGAAATGGCCACCAAGCCAGGCAGGAAACCTCCACAGGAAAAGGGATTTCCTTTTCCACGGTTTGCCCTAAAGCTGCCCCCAAAGGGTGTCCTGCCAGGGGCCAGCCCCGAGCAGCAGCTGCCTCCAGCACCACTCAGATGTTTAATTTCGGTTTGCATGCAGCCAGAAGAGCTGAGGTTTCGCCCACAGGTTGGGAAGAGGCGGAGAAGAGCCAAGAGTAAAGTTTATAAAGTTCGTTTTATAAGCATTCCATCCCCAAAAGAGAATGCAGCAGAGGAGCTGGCACAGATCTCTCAATGACATCTTCGTGACATCAGAATTCCTTTTCTAAATAAACTCAATGAAGAGCATTTTTTCCTATTAAAAGAGAGCTCAAAAGAATGTGCAGAATGTAAAAATAGAAACTACTTTCGAGGCTGACAGTTAAAATATTTATTTTAGTAGGTTTTTTGTTTCTTTTTTAGTTTACATTTGTATTTTACTTCTCAAGCATGTTTGCTTTTCTAAAACTATTTTTTTTGCCTTCTTCGTGCAACACTTTAATCTCAGCTTTGCAAACCCCCAAAAAAAGAAATTATAGAAAGGGAAAAGCTAAAAATTATTTGAGGAAGACCTTGGAAGCCAACTACAAAACCCCAACTCTTTCCCTACTCTTCCTTGGGTGGCACCAGGAGGAAGTGGAGGCTGGCAGTGGGATCCCATTTGCTGCTTCCACTCGTGGCGTGGCGTCACAAATTTCTGTAATTTCACTTTTGCTGCCAGGGATCACGTCCCTGGGGAACTGGAAAAACGCCCTTCCGCCAAAATCAGACCCAGATCCCACCTGCTGCCAGCTCCTCATAGGGGTGAACAAAAAGCAAGCAGTGGCACCTCCAGGGAGGGCCAGCAGGTAGGGTGAGGTTCCTGAGCTTGGCATCTCTCCGTGCCTCATCCAGCAAAATCTGCCTTCCCTGCAGCGTTTTCACCCTTGACCTTTTGCGTCGCTATTCCCAGGCGATTCCTGGAGCCTGTGCTGGTTTCATTTTAGGCTTCCTGGGCCAGGAGCCAAATGAAAGCTGCCTCACTTTCATGAGGAAGTGCTCGCTCGCTGCCTTTCGTGCTGATGAAACCCGCTGGCCCCTCCTCTCGGCTATATAAGCGTGGGGAAATCGCCAGCATAGAATCCCGTCCATGTCCCGATGTGGCAACACGGAGCTCGGGAATGCCGGCGGTGCCTTCCTCGGCTCTCTGAGGCGCTGCTTGCATCCTCATCCTCAGCTCCAGCTGCACCCATGGCCAACACCATGGGAGCACCAGCCATGCTGGAGAGCGGGAATGCCGGGAAGAGCAGGAGACCCGCGTACTTGCGAGCGGCTCCTTACATTCTCATTTTTGTCTGGCTTGTTCTTTCAGCTCTGGTTCCCATCGTCTTCTGTTTGATCTACCATCAGCAGGTAAGCACAAAGCAAAATTCTCAACTCTGCAGTGCAGGATTCCTAATTCTTGTTAATATAACACGGCTGCGTTGATGCTATCCGCTAACTCCAGCCTAGTAATTCTCTCCTCTTTTGAAGAGTCCTAACGCTTTTGGTTTCCAAGATTTCAGCTGATAATGTTTTTGCCAATCCCTTACTGCCTCACTAATTCGTCAATGTCTTCAGCATTTCCCTTGCATTTCTTTCAGCTAAAAAACAAAGCCAGGTTTTGTTTCTCTGGTTTTTCTTCTCCTGCACCAATGGTGTGCAGTGTTCCAATGTGATATGGTGGTGCTCTGTAGGGACCAGAGGGGCAGAGAAATCGTGCTGATTCCCCAGAGCACAAAGCTTTTTCACATTTGGTTTTTACAATCTAGCTCAAAAACCAGTTACTGAACCGAGTTTTGCTGTTCATTTCACAAGCTAATCCCAATGAGCTTTTCCTAACTGTACTGAACAGAAATACAGGCTGGGCCAAGCTGACTCACGAGCTGAAGGCCAATTGCTCATTTTTTGCTTTCCAAAATGTGAATCTGTGTCCTGGAGGAGCCAAGAACTATTTTGGGATTCGGGGTTGAGACATCCTGCTGTAATGTACCTTCCTGCAGTTCCAGCTCCTCAGGAGAGGACACAAGGAAAAAGCCCCCTTCTCCTAAAAGGAGGAGAAATTTGTTCTCATGATTTGGGAGCTATTTGGGACATAATGATGCCAGGGACCCCTCTGAGGGCTGATCCTGCAGGGCACTGATATTTTAGAAATAATATATGAACTCTGCTAAATTCCCGCGAGAGAGGAACATTCACTGCACCTTATAGCAGGAAAATATGATAAAAACCTCCCCAAATCCACTTTTAGCCCCAAACCCGCAGTTTCCATCATCAGTTTGGGAGTGGTGAAGGAGCAGCTCTGTGACCTGCAGGCACAGCTGCATCTCTCTGATGGTAATGAGCAGATATTTACACATATCCACTCCTTCCCTTCTCTTTTTTGGGAAAAGTTTCTTTAGCTAGTGAAAGGACTGCTTTCAGTCCTGCTGGTCCCTATTAACTGGGGAAAGCAGGAATGGCAATGAGAGCCTTTCCCTGCAAGGCAGCCAACAACTTCCCCAGCACTTGGGACAGCAACTTCCTAAGGAAGGAATGAGTTTGTGCTCCAACAGCAGATTTAAGCATTTCAGAGCTTGCATTCATTGAGGTGTGAGCAGCATGAGGCAGAATCAGGTCCCTGTACCTGTAAGCTGATCCCAAATCTGGGATTTGGGCTCTGTTAGAGAACGGAGCTGCTGTAGAAGAGCTCCGTGAGCAAAGCCCAAGCTGTGAGTCGAGGGAATGGAATGAAACCTCTTTAAATCTCTTGCCACTGACAATTTCCCACCAGGGCACCCACACAGACATCTCCTTCTCCAGGCTGGAAAGGCACTGCAAAACTCACTGCTGGATCAGAAAACCAATCACCCTGAGCTGAGCATGTGCAGCAGCTAGAGAGAGGAAGGCTCAAAATTCATCAGCTGTCCTCCCTGTTGTGCCTCTGTGGTGTGCTAGAGCTGATTTGATTTGTCTGAGTGATTCCAAGCCACTCTGCAGAGCAGGACAGGTTCATGGCTTTAACCAGGGTGGACTAGCACTGTGCTGTGCAGCTTAACACTCTTGTGCACGAGCCCTTGCCCACAGAGTCATCCCTTGTGACACATCCACAAGAGCTGAGTCCAGGGATGGAATGAAAACCTGTCACCCAAGAGGAATGCAGAACTCTTCTCAGGCCATTGCTGATTGGTTGTCCTTTGGTTATTTTAAGTTCTGTGAAAATACCACCAAAATGGACCCAAAAAAATCGATGCAGGCAAAAAATTGTAAGCATTTCAAACTTACTCATAAAACATCTGTTTTTAATAAACAAAACAGCACTTGTGTTTGCAATGGTGGGCAGAAAGATAACTTTTCCTCCTGGGAGAATGCCTTTGTGCCCTTGTAACAATAATGCTCCTCTACTGAGCTCACTGATACACGGAAAATTCCAGGAGAAAACACTGACCAAGCCCTGCTTCTTTCCACAGGCACGGGACACATGCTGGGCACATGGATCTTGTAAGTATGGAGATTCTAGACCTGCTTCCTTGTGCTGTGACATGAGATTTAGGGACAGGGGTCAGCACTGGCAGAGCTCCCAGGGCAAGCAGAGATCCCCAGCTCTGCAGCCAGGGCTGGCAGCCAGCAGCCACCTCTCTCTGCGTGAGCCAGCTCCCCAAAAACCTCCCCAAAAAACAGCCCCACAGGGCTCCCTCACCAGGGACTGACTGATTCCTGCTGGGTGTAAATCACCAGCTCTCTAAGCAAACACCAGGGCAGCTCTAAAATAACGCCCTGCAGAGTAGCTGAGACCTTCAGAGAGGTTTAATTAATTAAATGAAAAATTTCTGCAGGCATAAAATTCCAGCTGATGACAGCTCCCCCTGTGAAGATCTGCAACCACAGCAGCCAGCAAGAAGGTTACTGAAATCTTCACCATCCTCAGATCTAGCTGAAATCCCACCTAGGAATTGTTTCTTATTTTGAGTCTAGCTCAGACCCAACCCTAAAGTCTTGAAAGTTCCCCATCCCCAGGGTGCTTTCCACAGCTAAGCTGTGGTGGCAGGGAACACCTCCAAGCCACAGAGTTCCTTCACAGCCTCTCCTGGCAGACTGAGAGCCCTTTCTAGCACTACTTGGAAGTCAGTAAACTCCAAAAGAATGATCAATAACAATTGCAATGACAAGTAGATAATAATAATTATTAGAAAGCCAAGAAGCGAACGGGGAGCGAGGGACACAGTGATAAAACAATGTACAGAACAGGGTTGTCCTTGGGCACAATTAATCACCACGCTGTTTTGTCTGTGCTTTCCTCAGTTAATGACTCTCCCACAAAGAATGGAGACATGAACTGGGACTGGGAAGTAAAGAACTGCAATGGGGTGGTGCAGGGCCAAGGGCAGTACCTCATCATCCAGCAGACTGGCACGTACTTCGTCTACGCCCAGCTCTACCGCAAGAAGAGGATCCAAGAGCCTTTCAGTCTGATGTTTTACAAGTACCCAGGCACCACCCTCAACAACATCATGGGCCACGAGAATGGCACCATCAGCTTTGCCAGAGCCTTTACCCTGGAGAAGGGAGATCAGCTGTACTGCAGGAAAAACCACAAATACGACGACGTTGTGCTAAAGAATCAGACTTATTGGGGGCTGTTCAAAATGTAGCAGGACTCTGCTCTGAGTCAGCTCCTCCCTTACTCCTCCAGGTCACCCAGTTTCTCTCTGGGTGAAATTCAGCTTGCTGGAATGCGTGCTGTATCTTGTATCCTGCAGTGACAATGAACAGCAAACTTTGGTACTGATGGATGGCTGCTGATGGACACAAAGGGTGAGCAAAAGATGGAGGAAAAACAATCTCAAAGTGTTGTGGGGTTGGCTCTGAGATCCTGGGGAAAAAAAAAAAAAAATCCCTATTTTCAGTCTGCTCTAGGCTGGGGAGGAGCTCTACTCTTCATTACAGAGCTGGGTACCTGCAGTCCCTTGGGTCCCTTCTAACTAGAGGTGCTACATAAAGACAAGGTATTTCATATCCTTTCTGCACAGCCTGCCAGTGAAGCAATGTGCCCACAGCAGAGGGACGAAATGGTTCAGAAACTCCACCAGAAAATCTTCTCAGCTGCTTGCCACCAGCAAGGGAAACGTGCCAGGGAAGCTCCATCTTCACGGGTAGCTCAGAGCACAAGGAGTTTTCCAGTCAGGTTTTCCAAGCAGTGTGAATCCGTGTCACAGACACTCCCAGCACAGAGAGCCTGGGATTTAGCTGAGATTTATCTGGGATTTTTGCTTTCCTGCCTCCCAGACCTCTGTGGGTGACTACTCCTGCCATTCCTTCCAGCTTGTCCCAGCCCTGGGGATGGACTTTCATGGGAAAGCAAAGCAACTGAGAAATTGGATGGAAAGAAATTACTACTTGGGGTGGACTGAGGCTGTTAGGAGTGCTATTTGCTATTATTATTATTATTATTATTATTATTATTATTATAATTATTATTATTGTTGTTACTATTATTATTTTATATTCTGTATATTGTAACTTCAGAGAGTGTAGAGTTAAGCTTTTGCAGACATGTCTGCAGTCCTGTGTTCTGTTTCATACAAGCTGTTACCAATTAAAATTATACTTAATTCTTACATTGCTTGGTTGATTTCCTTAATTTGAAATTTAAAAAAAAAAAAAAGGGAAAGGAAAGGAAAGGAAAGGAAAGGAAAGGAAAGGAAAGGAAAGGAAAGGAAAGGAAAGGAAAGGAAAGGAAAGGAAAGGAAAGGAAAGGAAAGGAAAGGAAAGGAAAGGAAAGGAAAGGAAAGGAAAGGAAAGGAAAGGAAAGGAAAGGAAAGGAAAGGAAAGGAAAGGAAAGGAAAGGAAAGGGAAAGGGAAAGGGAAAGGGAAAGGGAAAGGGAAAGGGAAAGGGAAAGGGAAAAGGAAAAAGGAAAAAGGAAAAAAAAAAAAAAAGAAAAAAAAAAGAAAAAAAAAGTAAAAAAAAAAAAAAAAAAGAAAAAGAAAAGAAAAAGAAAAGAAAAAGAAAAGAAAAAGAAAAGAAAAATACCGAAAAACGCCCTTACAAACCGCAAGCGTATCTCAGTTCTTTGATACAGGCTGAAAAAATAACTGACTGACACATTTCTCTACCCTTTGTCTGCTTTCACTAAAGGGCCTCCTCTTCTCCCAGAGCTGGCAGTGTCAGCACAGAGTGAGACTGGCTTGCATTGCTCACAGGGCAGCTCCATGCACCACCCACCCTCCCCAGGTACTTCTGAGACAAAGCCCAAAAAGGGTCTTCTGGGGATGGAGAACATCCTGTTCTGCATGTCAGAGCAGCAAAACCCAGGCCCTGCAGCAGCTGGCCTGAAGATCAAGACCCCAATGATCAGCTAAGCCTAAGGAGAGGAAAATCATTCCAGTGCAGCAGTCCCTCCTCTCTCTTACTCAGTGAGGAAAGGATCACTCAGGCAGCAGAGCTGGAAGCAGGGTCCTGCCTGGGGTGAGAGCAGAGCAGCCCTGAGCACCCCAGAGCCCCCAGCCAGAGCAGGAGCTGCAGGCTCTGCAGGGACAGGGGCACAGAGTGTCCTTGGAGGGGTCTGGGAGGGACGGCACAGCCAGGCTGCTGGGCCACCAGCTGTGCCTGCTGGGCCACCAACCTGCCTGGGTCTATGTCCTCCCCTCTGGCTCCTTTGTCCCCCCCTGTTGTGTCCCCCCTGTGGCTGCTGTGCAGCTGTCACTGCTGAAATGCCCCAGGAACATCCAGCTGCACAGCACTCAGCTTTCTCCAAGAGCTCTTCCAGCAGCAGCTGAGGCCACCAGAGCTCCTCTCCCCAGCCCCCTGTCCCAGGCTCTGTCTCCTGCATTTATTCTCTTGCTGGACCCCCACACCTGTTTCTTTCTCCCTCTCCCTCCCAGCTCCCTTTGTGTGTCCCTGGCTCAGCCTCAGCTTGTCTGGGCTCCATCACCTGCAGAGCTCTCCTGGTCAGACCCAGGCACAGCATCACATCTCCAGCTCCTTTCAGCAAGGGACGTTGGAACTAAATGGGTCATGCTGTTAAAACAAAGATTCCCAAGGTGAATTTATGAAGGGCTGCAAAGGGACAGATGTGAGAATGCTGCAGCATCTCTGCCACAGGCAGCAGCAGCATCAGCTGCAAAATTGGAATCTGTACACATGGCAAGTTCCTGCTCATCCCTGCCCATTCCAAACAGCTGGACAGCAGCACATGGTCTTTTGGCTTGAGCATTGATCCTGAAGGATCAATTTCCTTAGAATAAATCCAGAGACTACAGTGCATCCACTCCATGGAGCAGCTGCATTGTCTGACTCTAAAATCATTGTTGTCTCACAGCTCCAGATCCCTGCTGCAGCCTGGAGCAGAAGCTCTGGAGTCACAGCTGATTTGGCCCCATGAGCAGCTGCAGACCCAGGATTCCCCAGCTGACAGCCACAGCTGGGCACTGGCAGAGCAGCAGCAGGTTTGGAGGACAGAGTGCCATCACTCACACTCATTCTCCAGCCTGGCCAGGGAAAAAAGCCAAATTAACACTGGCAGATTATGGCTGATGGCCAGCAATTGAATGCCAGCAGTTATTTCTTACCCTTCTTTAGGAGTAATCAATTAACCAAATGCCAGTGTTTGGATTCCTTCAACTTTTAAATGTTCCTCCTCTCCTCACCCCTGGGAATGCACAGCAGATCTAAAAGATGTCACCCCACACACCTCAGGATGAAAATGCTGCCTCTTTGAAAAAAAAAAAATCTTATGCACAGCTGCCAAATCAATAATTTACATTAAAACCCCTCTTATTTCAACATTTTGAAATCAGGACTTGTTTCTTGGAAAGCCTTCTCACTAAGGTGCAAGGCTGTGAAAAATAGTGTATTTCTTTATGACACGATGCATTTTAATTAAATGTGCTTTCAAATCTATGGGAAGTATAATTTAAAAGAAATGAGATTGACATCATGATTGGCATCATGAGATTGACAGTATAAATAGTCAGTCATGTGCCTTCAACCACGGAAAAAAAATTGTGGTGGTTTTTTCAACAGGGCTAGGGGATTTTTCTGCTTTGTCAGAAGCTTGCTACACTGCACAGAGATGCAAATGGCCCTTGAAATAGAGATTTCAGTCTCTTTAGAAGTTAGCCAAAATGTAGTCCTAAAAAGAAATAACGGGATATTTTAGCAAATAAATTCTTCAATACAAACAGCCACAGAATAATCAGCAGGTTTTTTGTTCAACAGACAGCCACAGCCACCCATCACCCCACACCTTGGTACTTTACACCCCCCATAGTCAGAGGAGGCTGTGCAAGGCTGATCTAGAAGTTCATCCAGAAAGTGCCACAAAGCACATCCAAACCAGCACAGGAGGCAGAGACATTTCTGATGATGACATTTCTGATTTCATTTCTGAACTGCCCAAACACACAGTGGTTTCTGCCTGTGTCTCAAAAACAAGGGAAACTCCACTGGGTCAGAGAAATGAGTGATGGTGCTGTCCCTCTGTTTCACCACAGAGGAAAGGTAAATGAAGAACTTTAATTTGGGTTGCTTCAAGCAAACTACTGAATTTTTACCAATTTTACAGAGTAGCTTCTATTGTGCAAACAGAACTAGCATTAATTTTAGTTCTAACTTCCAGTGCTCAAGACTGAGCTCAGTGCAGTAAAATGATGCAGATAAGGAGGTTGCAGCTAAGAAATCTGGCTTTGGTCCTGGAAAGATGATGGCTGCTCTAAAAGCTTTTCCTCTGACAACTCATCCCACGCCTCCAGGACAAAAATTAACTGTCCCAGTGGGATTTTTATTTCTGAACCATTCCCAGTGGGAATGAACTCAGTCTGGCACCACAAATTACAGACTGGCAATTTCAGCTCTAAAGACAAGTGCCTGGAAAGCTCAAAACTGCTGAAACAGGAGGAGTGACTTTGTTATTCCCATCCCTGCAGAGTGACAACAGCTTTCATCAGTTTAAAATCCAGGTATCTCTGTGCTCTCCACTGTGCTGGGCACAGCATCTTTGCCTGAGCCTGCACCATCACAGATTTTGGGTCCAACAGGCAGAACACCACTTGGAGAGGATCACCAGCACCCTGGAGACAGGGAAGAAAACCACAGCAAGATGATGTGATTTTCTGAGGGTCACCAGAAGGGCAGGGATGGTGACAATGATGATCTGTATCATTATCTATCATGGAAAATGAATCAAACAGACACTGGATGGAACCTGACCATGGGACTCAGGGGGAGGCATCCTCACTTGTCAGGAATGGTGTGGCCAGCAGGACCAGGGAAGTGATTCTTCCCTGTGCTCAGAACTGCTGAGGCCAAACCACGAGTTCTGGGTCCAGTTCTGGACTCCTCAATTTGGGATGGATGTTGAGATGCTGGAGCATGTCCAGAGAAGGCAGCGAGGCTGGTGAAGGGTTTGGAGCACAATTCTGATGAGGAGAGGCTGAGGGAGCTGGGGTTGTCAGCCTGGAGAAAAGGAGGCTCAGGGGTGACCTTGTCACTGCTAGGAAGGAGATTGGAGCCAGGTGGGGTTTGGCTATTTGATTCTCCCAGGCTATTTGTGATAGGACAAGAGGACACAGCCTTAGGCTGTGCCAGGGAGGTTTAGGTTGGACATTGAGAGGAATTTCTGCACAGAAAGGGTGATGGGATGCTGGAATGTGGGAGGTGGTGCAGTCACTGCCCTGGAGTGTTTAAGGACTGGGCACTGGGATGGGATGGGAGGTGGTGCAGTCACTGCCCTGGAGTGTTTAAGGACTGGGCACATCCCTCAGTGCCATGCTCTGGGTGACAAGGGGCTGTTGGGTCAGGGTTGGACTCGCTGATCTCAGAGCTCTTCTCCAACCAAACAGACTCTGATTCTGAGGCTCTGAAACCAAACATCCTCATCAAAAGAGCATTGATAAGTGATAAGAGCATTGAGGAAATATGTGTGCATTGAGTGCCACATATGGTCTTCATTATAATTTTTTCTCTCTTTTGAAGAAAACAATCCATTCAGAACATCCCAGGAAGGGAGCCAAGTGCCAGAAGCATGACTGTGGTGCAGTTACCACAGTGCTCACCCACCACTTGTCCTGGCCTCCTTGGACACCTGCCTCTGCTGTGGATCCCTGGACTTTCCCAGGCTCAAGAGCAAAACCCATTTCCATTTCAGGTCTTTTGAAGTGGGATTTCACACTGAATGGCTCTGCCAGCAGAAATCTGGCAAATCCCACGTTTCACCTCATTTGAGAGGGGAACAGGCAAAAGCATTTCTTTCCTTTGCCATACAACTCCAACCTGTGAAGAAGAAATTCTGATTTCATGCCACCCTTCCCCAGAGCACCTCAGCTGCCAGTGCCCACAGAACAGTCACTGGGTGCTGCTACCACAGCCTTTATTGCACAAGGCACAAAACACATCTGCTCCTGGACTTTTTGATGAACACCTACAAGGGCTCCAGACTGGTTTTGGGAGAAACTGCTTTGTGGTGTGGCCCTGCTGCTGCACAAGACATCTGCTGACAGGGCCAGCAAGCTGCCTCCCCTTCTGGCAAACCTCTGAAGAAGCAGAAAGGACTTGGAGGCAACACATCCTGTCCTTGCAGAGTAAACAATTCACAGAAGAGCCATGGAAGGGAAGTCACAGGGGTATGACTCACTCCCAGTGTAAAAATCAAAGTATTCCATTACACCATGCTGTCAGAGGGGCCAGCTGGATGCTCTTCCATCCTGCAGCCCCCAGCTCACTCCTTGCTATCACAGCTAACACCTTTCCCCCCCAGTTCCATCCTTGTAGGTTCCCTGGTGCTCACCTTTCCAGCTTTGGGTCATTCATTTTACACCTGCTTTCACCATATTTGAGGCCTTTATAAAATGTTTTGAATATTTGAGATTAGCAATTAGAGAAGATCAAGTAAACCATCTAAAAATACTAGCAATACTAAGTAAACATCTAAGTCCTCCCTGCTATGCACCCCATGATGAGGTTTAGCTTTGAAAAACCTACACAAACTTTTGAGATGCATGGAAGGTGTTGCAAGATGTGGTGAAGAGAGGAACACAACAGCAAACTCCAATTTTAGCTGGTTTTGAGCAGCCCAGGAATCTACAGAGTAGGGGGGGTCCTGAAAAGAATGCCAGTCAGGAAAAAACCTCAAATTCTTTCAAAAGTGTGTCATAACTCTGGAGCTGGGGCTGAAAGACGGGAAGATCTTTCAAATTCCAAATCTAAAGCTAATCCAGGAACTTGCATTTTACACCAGGGTGGGTAATACTACTGGCTTTTGATCCTCATCAGATTAAAATTTTTTAAAAATACTTGCAGATCAAGATAGTTCTATCTGCAGCCCTTCTCCTACAGGGTTGTAAATTCTTCCCAATTTTCCCTCCTGAATTTTCCTTTCACATACAGTGAGTCTATACCCATGGTAGGAGAAGGGATCAGGGACAGGTCATTCCTCACATGAAGGAAACACCTGAACAGCACCTCATGGTCTGGCCAGTCATTTAAACACCTGTCTGAGCAGCAGCACTGAAATTTGGGGATGTGTTTAAATACTTTAAACAAAAGGGAAAGGTTTTTCTGTTTTGTTTTTTCATTTTATGTTTTTTTAACAGAAAAACTAGTGGGGATGGAAACCAGGGGTGAATCTGTAACAGTGAAGTCTTGTTTGGCACAACTCTTTTTGAGAACAAGCTGGAAAAATCTCACAGTGCATGATATGGAAAATTAGAGGTGGCTTAATCCTTTACCCCTTGGGCATGGGAGAAAAGCTTTGGGCTGTGGAACCTGCAGCTGGGATCTGGTGCTGGAAAAAAATACAGCTCTGAGAAAAGCAGATCCAGAACCTGGAGCTTAGTTAAATCCTGCAGTGGATTTCCACTGGACTCTGTCTTTTTCTCACCAGCCCTGTTATGACAAAAGTGCAACAATTTGGAAGGATTCCCTTTTCCAGCAAAAGAAGGTGGATTAAGGTGGGCTACAGTCAGTGCAGACACAAGCAGAGAAATAGCCCAAGTATTTTTTCTAGTTCTAAGCAATATTCAGCTCTTTCATGTAAGTGATGTTGAAATCTTTTCTGGAAATTAGACACTTCAATAAGTTTCTATTCTCAGCATACATAAGCCTTTGGATCTGGTGTTCCCCTCTGTGTGGAGGAGATGACAATTTGGAGTGGCTTAGCTGACTGTGAAGAAACACATCACGAGAGCAAATATTTGGGGATCTAGAACCACATGCACCAAAATCACCTGACAGTGGGAGCAGGGATTTCCTTCTGCACTGTGATGCTGGAACCCTGGTCACTGAGAATTTTACACTTTCTGTGCTGACAGGCACTGACCCCCAAGAGAATATATACTGCAAAAAAAAAATTTTAAAAATACTGCATTTGACCTGATGAAAAAGAAAAGGCTTCCAAAATTGAATAATAGTACTGGAATTATGAGTGTGTAGTTTAAATAGAAGAGTGTAATATCACATGGTAGAAAACTTAAAGTTTAAAGTTTTTGGAATATAGTAATATATATAAAGGAAAATAAAAGTTTGAAGACAGACTAGTCCTTCTTCTTCACCTTCTTCTTCATGGGTTTGAGTAATATTATGTAATTAGATTAAAAGTTCTGCATTATGGCCACAAGTGGTTAGCCATTAAGTTAAAATTTAAATAATTTTGGTAACATTTCTTAATTAAGCAGTTTACCCTTAAAAATCTTATAAAAATATAAAGCACCACTTTTAGCTTATTAACTTTAAGTACTGTAAAACTCACAATTTATAAAATGATAATGCAAATAAAAAATAAAAACACCTAAATCCAAACAAAAAATACCATCTGACTCATTTAATCCCAACCCTAAAATAAAAAATAAAACTCAGCATTGCTAAACACACTGCTCTATGAAACCTGCATTACAGACTGAAGAGTGCTGGACATTAATAGCAATGTTCACATTGATTTCAGAAATCAGACTGGGCAAAGAACAGAAAACCCTGTGCTATAAACTCTTCCTGGATGAAGAGCAGACTGTCTGAGATGGAGCTCCTGCCTCCAAGTACCTGCACAGGAACAGCAGAGACCAAGACACTGAGAAAGCACTGAAAAAAAAACCATCCTAGGAACCACATCTACACCAGGTTTTGGTCCAAATCACCGTGGGTTTTGCTCATCCTGAACATCAAAATGCCACAAGGTGCTCCAGGCTTCCAAGATTTTCAGGGTTCAGGCACAGGGAAGACATCCAAACCCTGCTGGGCTGGAGCCAGCCAAGTGCAAATCTCAACCCTGATACTCAGCTGGGTTACTGACAAGGAAAGGGAAGATAGCAAGGAATCAAAACATATAAAAGTGAATATACTGCAGGCTGGCTTATAAAATCACTTATCACCAGTCTAAGTGAAACAATTCACTCTCGCTGTTGATAAAGATCTATAAGGAAATACTTTTCTGGCTGCCAACATGTTTATATGTATGTTTTTAAAATAAGTTATTTATGTGCTGAAATTCAGATGGTTTCACAACAGCCTTGACACTGGAAACACAGGCTGGGTTAGATACTCATTTAAATCCATATAAACAATTTATCTCTAACTGTTTATAATAATTCTTACGTAATAGGGGGGAGTCAGAGGACATCAATCCATCCCAGTAACATCATCTCAGCCATGTGACCTTTTAAAATGTGGGGGCTGAGGACACTACCCTGCCCTCAGCAGTGGTCATCCTTAGCTGTGTGTTGGATAACTTTAAAAGGAGCAGGAATTTAAGTATGCTCTAAGGTCAGGGACAAGATGAATTTTTTACTAGTGGCTATTAAATAATTGCTCAGTTGTTACTCTTACTTAGATGTGCAAAGAAATGCAGTAAGGACATGGTTCCTATCACTACTTCAGTGATTTTTCCTGGAGTCCTATAGCCCAAAATGGAGCTGTCCTGACTCTGCTGGGATGAGCTTGGACCAGTGCTCAGAACATCAGAGCACAACTGAGAGCAGGAGACATTTCTTTGTAGAAACTGGAGCTGATTTCCAGAATGGCTGGAGTTCACCTGCATCCTTCCTCTGAGCTCTGCTTGTTGGATTAAGCAGGAAACTCAAGTCTCGCTTGGCCAGGTTTGTTCTGTCACTGCTGGGACAGAAATGTGATGTCCCTGGAGGGTAGGCAGAGTTCTTTATTGATTCAGCTTCACTAAGACTGCACAATCATGAGCTCCCTGCCCAAAATGCCTTTCTGTTCTAAGTACAGAAAAGAGGAAATCACATTAAGTGACCAGCATGGAATCGGATGGGCTGGAACAGATCTGGAATTACAGCACCTCTGCCTTGATTCCTGAGCCAGCACTTCAGTGACAGGGTGATGGCCACTTACCCACTGTCCCCCTTCCCCTCAAAGAGCTTTAACTCACTTGTTTGGAGACAGAGGAAAAATATGGGGACATGCAAAGAAGACAAATGTCTGATTTTCAGGTGCAGTGCAGAGGATGTGATCCCTGCAGCACCCTGCATCTGGCCCAGCCATGAATCCCTTTTGAATAACACTCAGCAACAAAGACCCCATCCTCCACAGAGCATGACCTTCTTGTGGCACTCATAACTGGCAAACTGGGAATTTCAAGCTGCTTGGAGAAGACCCAAGACATTCACATGATTTTTTTCCCTTCAAGGCAGCGCTTGGGTCTCCTTTCCCTCTAATTCAATGTGTTGCCATTAATTCCCTTCATGCATGATCCCAGAGTTGGAGGGACTTGGACTTTCCCAGTTTTTCCTCCTAGAACACTTCTGTGTGTCTGGCCCCACTTGGCTGAACTGGATGAGCAAAGCAAACAGGGGATTCTTCGAGTCTACCTCCTACTATTTCCTAGGAAAGTAGTTTAAAGTAGACATCGATTTCTTCTGAATTCCTGCAGCTGTTACACGTCAGCAAGAGAGCACACAGGTGGGGAAAAGGCACTGACCTGGAGATGTGTCCTCTTGGGGCTTTCCTGATTGCCTTCTTTCCTTTCCAGAGTGGAGGTGGCAGCAAGGAGAGTCCCTGTCCTTGGAGGATTGCATCCCATGGAAAAAGTGATCAAAACCCTCATGCCTTTTCCCTGTACTGCTGGTGGGAAGGAGGGAGAGGCTGGGGTGGGGAAAAAGGTGTTCTAAGCTCTTATTTGACTTCCCTTATTCTGTTAGCAATAAATTCACTTTATACCTTAAAGCTGAGCCTGTTTTGTGCTTGGAGTGTTTTCTCCTGGTCCTTATCTCAACTCATGAACCCTTCACTAATTTTTTTTCTCTCCTCTGCCCAGCTGTGGCAGGGGAGGGTGAGTGAGTGCCTGGCATTAACACAGGGGTACAAACCAAACATTTCAACCTTAATTTAACATTTTAAACTTTTCAAGTCATCAGCTCGAGCACTCAAAGCTGGGGAAATGTTAGAATGCAAACTGCTTTGCAAATGCTGAATACAATCCTGGTTGTCTGTGTGCAGTTGAATCACACATTCTCAGGGCACCAGGTCTCATTTGCTGCACAGCAAATATCATTCATTAGGGATGGATGTGACCCAGCAAGAAAGGAAGATTTAGTCTGTCCATATTTGCCACAGGAGCTGGACTATGCATAGGGCACAAGCTGACAAACAGCACACTCACAGATGACTTCAGGCAGTTTGATCATTTTGTTTTATCCCTCCACAAACAGCGTATTTATGTGTTGCTGAGCAAATAACAAAACCAAAACCTCTTAAAAGTGGCTGCTAATGGTAGATTCTTCATCCTCTGAGATGCCTCTTATTTTTACAGCCACGTGGATCCATAGCTGCAGGTTAGATGGAAAAGTCATTTGCACTCCAACAAATAAAATAAAATTAAGGAACATCCTCACGCTTGCCCTGAAGGCAGTAAGGTCCCAGAGCATGCAAACAGAGCAAGAACATGAGCAGTGAATAAAAGTTTGCCCTGATTTCTGTACACAGCAACCAAGCCAGAGATGCAGGGGCAGCTCCAGGGCTGCATTTCCCAGTTTGTGAATGCTCGACCTTCACAGTAATTTAACACACAGGTGCAGTCTGAGGTGTTCACCAGAGATTTCTGCTTTGGATTTGATGCATGGACAGTGGCCACTGCTAGTTTTAATTTTCAGTTCTTTTGTAGCATTCCTAGCAGCAATATTAGTTTGACATAGCTCACAAAGATTCCTCTTGTGCACAAAGAGCTGCTTACTCAGCAGGCACAAGCAAAAGAATGGTCTCTGATTTACAGCAACCACACCTGTGCTCTGCTAGCTCAGCTCTAGACACAAACATTAATTCACTCACAGAAAGTAAAGATACAGCTTAGAGCCTGCCTGCTGCTAAACTGATCCTTGGGCACCTAAAATTAGACCAAATTTCAAATCAAAGTGCTTCGTGCCACCTCCACATCCCACTCAAACCCCAAACCGCAATGTCACACCCAAACACTGGTGACACCTTTCTAGATGAGAAGTGGCAGCTGCCTGTTTCACTTGTAGTTTGAATGGAGTGTGTCCTACTGGCACAGGTATCCTCCTGCCCAAAAACACCACCAGTCCCTGATCATGCAGGATCCTTCCTCCTCGAGCCATTTGCAGTGCCAGATGTCAAAATTTCGCCTCCCTCCTTCCCTGATTCAGCTCTACAGGGATCATTTCAAAGAATAAAAAGAAAAAAAAGAAAAAAATAAATACTCCCCTGCTAGTTCTTTACACTAGGACAAGCTGGGACACAATGCTCTTTTTTTCTCAATAAACAAAAGCCCACGGCAGTCTGAAGCAATTAATTGTGGGTGGACTACCCAAACACAGAAAACTGCTGATGGCAGCAGGGATGGGTTTTTGGTCCCTGCAGGGTCTCACCTAGAGTGAAACAGTGCAGAAGGGTTGCTCCTGTGGGGAGGCATTTGCTTGCAGCTCACAATTTGCACCCATGTTAGCACAGGTGTCCTTCCAGTTGGCTGCATTTCATTTATTCCAGAGTTCTTGTTCTAAGAAGAGATTTACTGCTTAGGGCACACAGAAAAATCAGCAATTTCAGCAGGATAACCCCAGTGGTTCCCCTTTCAGATCCTGATGAGATGAGATTTTTTATATTCCTCCCTTCACCATCTGATGGCTTCTCTGAAGCTACACATGAGAATCACCAAAACTTCACAAGCCACTGGCTCCCCAAAGCTTGTGACCAAAATAGATAACAGCATCAAACAGCACAACAAGTGATGGTGAGACTCTCAAAAGGTACAGGAACAGAAAAACACACCTCACTTCAAACACAGCAGCTTTCTGTGTTTAAATCTCAGGTCTTGGGTTGATTCAAATGCTTCACACCCCCCCATGGAATGACTAAGACTAGGATTGCAGGACAGCACATAAAAGAGGTGGAATGAAAAAAGCCAACTGAAATTGGAAATCACCTTGTACTTTTAAGCCTTTTTGGAGCATCCATTGAGTTTTATTTTTAAGAAGGCTGATGGCTCTGAAACAATACCAAACAGATATGACTAAATTCTCTGTTTCACCTTGCCTTCTATGGCTCAAATCCATCATACACAAATAACTACTGTAAAATTTTAAAAGTACTTATCTAAGATTTTAACTCGTTTTAGGCATGGAGTATTTGAAATAGTGGCAACCCATTATCCTGAAATCCTATTTTGGTTGCAACAAAGGGTTTATCAAGGAAATTATGGCAGATCCTGGGCAAGCAGTCATGGTTTTATCCATCCCTACAACTGAACTTCCCCCAGGCCTAGAGCTGGTCTGGGAATCAGCAGAGAATCTGTGCCAGGAGATGTTTAATCAGTCTCTGTGTTGTATGTGTCTCAGTTTTCTTCCCAGCACTGCTGGCTGCAGAGAGATTATTTGACATGGGGCCATCAGTCAGATGGTGCAAAAACCCCTCATTTCCTGGTGAGGACAACACTTCCCAAGAAAAATTATATTAAAAAAAAACCAAACAGTTTTTAACCTGCAAGGCCAGGTCCTTCTGCAGCAGCCTCAGCAGAGCTGTGGTAATTTATACAGGCTGAAAGCTTACACTGGCTGACAACTGCTTCATTTAGAAAGATTTGAGGGGAATGCAGGGAAACACCCTGCCCTGCAACTGAAGGTTGAATATTTGGAATATTTCTGCCTCATTTCCAGCCCGGCACCATCCCTGGCCTTCTCTGCAAGACACCATCATAGGTGTTCCCCATCAGAGAAGGGAAAGCAAATTTACAAATTACAAACTGTGATGCAGTTTTGTAAGGGCCTTCCTGAGGACATAGATCATTAGATTTTAGGGTTAACATTTTTAGATTTTAGATTTAACATTTTTAGAAATACAGGCTAAAGGTTTGCCTGTCTTTGAGAGTGGTTAGCAGCCTGTCACAGCTGCAACACAGAGATCCCAGAAATATTTGTGCAGATGTGAGAGCAGCTCAGATCAGGACCTTGGCATTGTCAAAGGGAGTCTAAACTTAGTCTCTCTTGCTGCAGGCACTATGGTCAACCTTAGGAGAGATTCAGGAGCTTCTGAGAGATCAGGAGCAGTCCCTGTGTTGGGTAGAGAAGAGTAAAGAGCAAAGCTGAGCCTTGGAAAAGTGGGGCAGGAGGAAATTTTTTTTTTAAAGTTTGTTTTTATTTCTCACTATCTCATTCTGTAATTATCTGGCAATAAATTAACCTGATTTGGAGGTCAGATCTGGTTTTCCTGTGATGGTAACCGGTGAGTGACCTCCCTGTTCTTATCTCTTGAGCTCTTCCATCTTGCTTACTCCTGTTGAGGAGGGATACAGAGTGTGGCAGACAGGCAAGCTGAACCCAGCAGAGTCAGCAGAATGCACACAAATCCCTGAAAAGAGCAGCAGTGCTCTCCCTCATCTCAGCAGTGAGATCATCCCAGCCTCTCCTTTTATTTGTTTCATTTCTGTAAGACACTTCTCTTTTATCTCAGGCTATGGAAAGGTCACACACCCAGTGGGGATGAGAGAATAAAGAAATGCATGTTCAGAAGTCTCAGCAGCATCTCCACAGAGGCCTAGAGAGGAGCTGGAATTGTCTGTGGCCGTCCATGTCTTTCTGAATTATTGCACAATGTGATTTTCTGGATCCCATGCCAGCTCTTCCACACAGTGCAGTAAGCCATTAGTCATAAAGAGGCACATGGAAGTCGGGCTGCCTCATAATTATGTGCAATAAAACACTATAATTAAATCCTAATTTCATCATCTGCCTGAGTAAGTGAGGCTGAGGAGCCTTTCTTACTTCTTCAAATGCTACTTTTCTCTTGAAGCCTGTATTTGACAGGTTGGCAAGGGGAAAGCATTGAGTGACAACATTCCTCAGGGTATAATTTCATTTCTTATTTTATGTGGTTGGAAAAAAAAAAGGGAAGTCACTTGCACAGGGGTTTACCAAGCAAGGAGAAAGCAGGAATGCACAGTAATTTTTAGCACTGCTTCTCAGGCTCTCCTTTCCTCAGTAAGAAAGGCAAAGTAAGAAACTCTTCAAATGGAAAGACTGCATGTGATGAAGCCAAAGGATAAATGTGTCTCCCATGCAGTTGAGTAAATTTTCCACAGACTCAAGTCCTCCTCTTCTCCACCACTTGCAAATGATGAGTTTCCAAGAAACAGCCTCCACTCTTAGTACTAGCCCAAAGAGAGGCCTCCAGTCACCAGGTTAAGAGATGCTTAGAGACAAAAAATGTTCTCTATTTGCTTGGCAAAAGGAGGGAATTTTTTCAGGTGGAGCTCCCTGCTTGTGGCCGGGATGTGTCTGTGCTCCACACTGCAGTCGGCGTCAGTCTCAGAGAAAAAAAATTCCCTTTTTTTCTGCAATGTGGCCATTTGCCAAGTTAGATGTGCATGAGTAAGGCAGGCCACTGAGCACCAGAGCCTCTGATCCCAGCAGAAGAACCAGCACACTGCAGTCTTCCTGACTCCAGTGGCCATCCCAGGTCTTTTACTGGCACCAGATGCAGAAATCAGCTCACACCAGGGAGAAAAACAGGAACTAACAGAACCCCAGAGCACACTATAAGTAAAAATTAACAACTATTGAGTACCCTCCATCCCCTTCATACCACCATCAGCTCTCCTGGGAATCCAAGGATTGGTGTCATTAAAATTTCCACCCTTTATTCTAATATTACCCTCAGATTATCTCCTCTTTTAAGGAGCAGCCTCACAAGTCTCCCAGAAAGCTGTTTAGAATGTTTACAAGAGTTTTGGGAATTTTCAGCTCCATCTATTAACAAGCTATTACTTTTGGTCTCAAGATTGAGCTTAAGCTGAAGGAAGCACCCACTATATATGTTTATAGAGAAACTTAGCATGCTTTGTAAATCTACCAGCTGGCTAGGCTTAAACAACAAAAACTCCCCACTCTTTTTTTATTTCTTGGAAATAAACCTCTGAAGGCTGAGCTGGCCGCCGTAGGAAACCTTCTGCACCGTTCCAGGTAATTCAGTTATTTAATTTATTTCAAATATCAGGGATCAAAACTGTATACAGTACTTCAAAGAGGATCTTCAAACAGCTTCTACAGTTATACTAAACTTGGAATTTGTCTCTACTGAGGATTTAAAGCCTTCTAAGGTCTTCTTCATCTGAGTCACAAAGGCAATCCATTCTTTTCTCTCCTACACCACCCTCTCTTAGGAATAACTTCTCATGGTATTGCGAAAGTTTTGTCCTTTTATCCTAAAAAAGCCATTGGACACTTGGTGCTGTTGCCTTCAGTCCTCAGATCAAAGGAACATAATTGAGTTTTCTAAGCAGCAGTCTTCCACAAAATGACATTAATCCCAGCTGTGCCATCTGCAAACATCATGGCCCAATTTCTATACAACAAGGAATATACTGAATCAGTACAGCTTCAATCCCATCTTTATCTTGTAATGATTATTTCTGAAGAGAAGATCCTTGTGGAGGTTACAGATCAGTCAGTTTTGCTTGACTCTTGGTTATGTCCATAGCATTACCCTTTAAGTTGTTAGCAATTGTTTTGCAAAATGTAATGTATTAGTTCTGAAATGACTGCCCCTCTGTGTGTGGGTGTGTGTGTGAAGATTTCTTCTTCATCCCCTTCCACTGCCTCCCCACCCTCAGCCATCCTTCCTCTTCCATGCCAAGAGTTGACACATTTAGAACAAATTAGGAAATGTATAAATTTCAGGGCAGGAGAGTTTCCCATTCCTGAAGATAGGCACTGTACCTGATACTTCTCTCTTCCCAAATTTACAGATTAATTAAAAAAAAATAAAAATCTCTTCCAATCTATCTGCAGTTTCAAGTGCCATTTTTTTTTTCAGTGGCCTCACTCAGGGACCATCATATTTTCATAGCAATTAGCCTAAATTATGCTTCTATTCCAGATGTTAAATTTACCTTACCACACTTACATTTTAACCACAGACTTTATATATCAGCCTCACTGAAATCTGAATTAAGGAATTAATTCAGGATTTGGGCTGTACCTCAACATACACAACTTCCTTCAAGCCCATCATCTCTACTTTCTCCACAGCTGTTCTCTTTGTTTATGAGGCCAAATTCTTTTTTTCCTTCCACTACTCATTTTTGGTTTTCTTCCATATTTCATTTCCATTTTTTATCCACAACTAGTCTGAATCATTCATTCTGGAGGTTCTGGATTTCCCCTTGCTTGGCCTGTTTGCTCAGCTGGGCAGGCCCATCACTCTTCTTTCTGGTGCCTTCTTACTTCATGGAAACTGTGAGAAGCAAGGCTTATTCTTTAAATTTTTAAAAAGTTTGATAAGGGATAAAAGGGAGTGCCAAAGGCACATCAGTTAACTGTAATAATTTTCTTTATATGTATATTTTTATTGCACTGATCAAATGCCTATTCATGACAATTATATAGATTTAAATATTTTTTTGAGTTCTTTTACATATTTTGGGAATTCCTTAGCTTTGTCTGGCCTTTGACTCGTTGAGCAATAGTGTAGGTTAGATTTTTGGGAGTTGTGTATGTTATTTTTCACAATGCATAGGCTATTTCTTCACAATGACAAATGGGGAATTACTGATAGCTGCAGGGTCAGTTTTCACATACTTTTTTTTTAATGTTTTCTGTGTGCAGATAATATTAAAATATTCAATTATTCAATCAATTCAATTTAATTGAAATTCATATTTCAATGTAATTTAATCATATAGACAGTCCTAGCTATTTTTATAATGTTATTTAAGTTATTTTTATTATTGTCAGTTACTTACAAAAATAAAAGCATTCTGCAAAAGTTCAATATTATATAGTCTCTATTTTAATGTTTTATGAAAGTCTAAAATACAATATATGTTCATCACACTAATACATATATAAGCTACACATGGCCAGGAGATTGGCCACAAAAGCTGACAAATTATATTATATAAAAAAATTAGTTTAAAAGGTGATCATAAATTGTACTATATCAAAATCACTGTGATTAATAATAATTTGCAAAAGCTAATACATAATTAGTTTATTTACTAAATAACTAAATGAACTGCCATTTATAACAGAAATGAAGCTGAAGCTTTGTGATTCTGGCTGAAATTCTGTGTCTAGATTCTGATATTCCCACTTCAGTTTGAGCTCAGCCAGATGTTCCTGTGTGCTACTCCAGCCTATCTTTAGAACTGACACCTATTTGTGCCAGGATTTTCCTCTCCACCAAGGACCAGCATCCACAGATTATTTTTTTTTAATTTAGATTAAACTTGTTTTGATGGACCAAAGCAGTATTAACCTCACCATGGCTGTTCCCAGCAAGCCACTTCATCTTTAAGGCAAACAAAATGAAAAACAGCATCAATCTGTTCTGAAGAAGCAGGTCTGATTTTCATTTTATTGTAGCCAAAACAAACCATGCTGTTCATATTCTGGAGTCTACAGGCATGTTTGGACACAAACCCAGCTTGGGCTTAGCACTTCATAGTTCCTTGCTGAAATTAATCTCTCTAATCAAGACTCATCCTGACTTTCTTGGTGTTTTTCTTGAATTTGTCATTCCTCCCTAATATTATCCCAAAATAATTGATGAGAAGGTAGGATATAACACAAAAATAAAATAAAAAAAAAAAAATCCAGATAATTTTGCAGCCCTGGTATTTTTAGCAAACATGATGATGAACCACAAAGCACTTTGGTCTCCTTTACATCCCTCAAAGCTCTCTGGGCTTGGTGTCCTTGCAAACAAACCAACCTGCATCTGCTGCAGCCATGCACAAGTCACCCAGCTCCCTCTGCCTCACCTGAAAGCCAAACTGAGGAAACACTCACTTTCTCAGTACAACTTCAGGAAGTTCAGCTGCATTTTTCCCCCACCCACACCACAGCTCTCAGCAGAGAGGATCAGAGACCTCGGGTTGATCAGTGTGGCACAGAGCACCCAAGCCCAGATGGTGTCTGCTGGTTTCAGAAGCCATGGGGCTCTGCAGTGCCCACATATTAGAAAGGTACAAAAATGCTTCATGGTAACACAAAACCATAAGAGCAGAGCTTTAGGAGCACCTCTGTCATGGGAAAGGAAGCATTGGATGTTTCCTCCTGTCTGGAAGTGTGATAAAAAAAAAAAAAAAAGTGAAAAAAAGCAACATCCTTCCTGCTTTGGGAAGGATGATCTTGAGTGGGAAGATTTAGGTCATGTCCACAGCTTTCCAGTTAGGAACCCCCAAAGGGAAGAACTTTGGCAGCAGCTTCGAGGGAGAGAATAAACCCACAGGAAGACAATAGTTTTGAGACTCTCTCATTCAGGCTTTGGCAATCAGCAAGGTTGGAGAGGGCAAGTTTCTAGACTGAGGGTCGGGCAGAAACCACAAAGCCCTGAGATCTTTCCACCCCAAAGAAGACCAAGATATTTCTCCTTTCCTTCAATCACCTTGCTGATTTTGGCACACCCACCTCTCACACATCACATTTGCTGCACTGCCCATGACTTTCTTTGCACTTGCTCCTTGGGCTAGAGCTGCTACTTTCCTTCCCTAGCTTCTCTTCCTTCCTTTGAGATATTCCCACTTGCCATTCCACTTGTCTCCTTTCCATCCCTTTTGATCCCCAATTAATCACAAAGCACCATGGAAGCACCAATTCATTCCCATGCTCCTGCCACCCTCTTTTCAAAGGGCAGCTGTGACATCTACACATTTACTGACCTGACCAGAGATAAATGATGCCATTTAAGCCAGGAGAGTGAAAGCTGAGCATGTGGATGCAGAACAGAGAAGCTGACATAGATAAATCCTTTTGGAAAAGAAGGGTCATTCCCTGTTAAGAGAACTCTGGGCTTTGTCACCCCAGGCTACACACACAGCAGTGATCAGGGGAAAATTTCCTTGTTCCCTGGAAATTCTTGGCATCAACCCAACAGTCCAGGTTTCTGCTGTTATTCAGTCCTAGGAAACTCCTCAGAGAAAAGGGAAGGTTGAATCAGCAAGAATTCAGCCTAGAATTTTTGCCTAGGAAAGTGATTCGGGACGACATCACCAACTGCAAGCCCAAGGTTCTCTGCTCTTACAACAGCTGAGGGAATTCCCTTGGAAGAATGCTGCAGAGCAAAGCCAGCTTCTCCTGACTCCCTTCTATTCACTTGGCTTCCACTGCCTGCATTTCTAATGCACAGCCACACCCCCAAAAACAGATGGAATGTGGTCCTCAGATGGGAAGTTTAATATTGCTTTCCTTAGCTTCTGCTGAGGACTTGAAGTCTTTATGAATTAACAGCAGATAATGGAGAAAAAAAGCATGCAAGACCAAGGGTTGTAGGACATAAATTGTCTATGAGCCCACAGCAAGATGATCATGGCAGGTATCAGATGCAGGATGCTTGGAACAACCAGCTTGGCTCGGTGCCTGCAAGTGAAGTTCTAAATCCCCATCCTCTTCCCTGATGGATCTGAATCCAGCTGCTGGGATGAACCAGCAGCTTTCTTTGGCTGCAGACTCTCTCTGAGCTCAGAGGAGATGGCTGGAACAGCAAAAGGAAGGGTGAGGCCCAAAAGCTCCATCTCCTCATTTCCCACACCAGGCGTTTGGGACTGAAAGGCTCAGGACAAATCTGACCTTTCCTTAGCATGTGTGAGTTTGGGACAGGACTGCTCTCCCCAGTGACACAATGTGCCCCCATTTCCCTGCATTTCTGCCCAGGGCTGTACCTGGAGAGCTTGGTCCAACCTCTGAATGAGGCAGCACAGAGCTGCTGCCAGGCCCAGCTCAACAACCAAGGCACAAACACAAAGAAATGGTAGAAAACAGAAGAAACAGAAACTCCCTACTGCCAGACCTCCTTCCTTTTCCCAAGAGAGCAGGAATGCCTGCTCTAGCAGAGTGGACATTTGGAGAAATTCATTATTACGGACCACCCACACACTGACACCAGCAGAAAAACCCCTTTATGCTGATGTCCTAGGTCACAATGTAATGATGTGCCCAAAAGTGTGTGTTCTATCACCATCTGCTGAAACCAGGTGGGGCAGTGAATCTCTGTGGAGATATCCTCTGCTAATGGGCCAGCTGTCAAAAAACAGATGGGGCAGTGTTCTTTATCTTTCCTACAACCCATCCTCTCTCCAGGAGATATCCCCTGTTAATGGGCCATTCAGTCCCACTGCATGACTGATAAAATTACATCATCCCATTGGGAGATGCTCCAGCCAGGGGGAGCAGCCAAGCCTTTCCTACCCAGATAAAAACTGAGATTTGGAACATCAGAGCAGCCTTTCCCACTGGATTCCAGAGGATAGGAGCTACCAGGATCACTGTCAGGATTTCTACAGGATCACTGCTTCAAGAAGACATTTCATCTGGACTGCCACCACCATGATAACTAGCAGGGAGTCAGGTTGTATTCTGACTCTGTCAGCAGTTTTTCTTTTGTACTATTGCATGTATTTTATTTTCTTCTTCTTCTCTTTTTTTTTTTTTTTTTTTTCCCTATTAAATTGTAATTCTGACTTGGAGTCTCTCACTGGTTTTGCTTTCAAAACCTTCACAGCTGACTTCAACAGTTTTCTACCCTCACTTCTCTCACAATGAGACAAAAGCTGGGTGGACATGGGGAAGCTTGTGGGATGAACACCAAAATGCTTGGAAACCACCAGCCTGGTTAAGGAGTCACTGCACACAACTGGGAAGATTTTCAATCAATTTCTTACCAGTTACTGGGCCCTTTGGTGGTGATCATGACCTTGATGTGTTTAAAATTTTTAACTCCTGGAACAGCCTGCTAGGGAAGTTGGTGAATAGTCCACTTAGCGGTTTTTCATTCAGGACTTGTGCACCCAGTAAATACTTGATTAATAGAAATTGTTTCCAACAATCCCATTTAATACCAAAACACTCTGGTTTTCATCATTGCCACCTCTCCAGCTGGGCAACATTTTGTATTGGCATGTAAAGGGCATTTAAAAAACCCCACTCAAGCTGCTGCAGAATAAACAGCTAATTACACTAAAAATCCCAAGATTCATTCAGATCCCCCCTTTTTTTAGATCCAAAGAATTCTGAAAGCCAACGTTTATGCCAACTTTGACTGCAAGCAACAAAACCAGAAGTTTCTGGGTGAATTTCAGCATATTTGCTGCTACCCTTTCTGCAATGGTTGCAAAAAGTTCTGAGACGCAACAAATCCAGAAACCAAACTAAAAAAGAAACTGAAACACGGAGCGTGCGGAAAACAGAAGAGGACCTATGATGCAATTATTGTTACTGGCACAGGGAAAAGAGGAATGGATTCTTTCTGCCAGTGTTGAAGAGGACACGCTGCAGACAGAGCACACCCTCAAGCATGGGCAATGGGAAGGAAACATTAGCAGGATAAAACAGGCAGCTGGTGTAGCACTCAGCAGAAAGGGCAGCGCAGCAGGACGTGAAGCACAATGCCAAATTTTAACAAGAACAAATTACTATCTACTCTGAAATCATAACAATGACACCGAGGAAAATGAGTTGGTTTTGGCCAGTGCTGGAAATCAGATTATCCATCCTCACACAGTAACACTTAACAACTCTCAAGACAATTTGCAGGGATAAAATCATTAGTGTTGAAGTGAGGACAGTGAAAAACGAGTTAGGAGGTTGTTAAAGGAGTAGAAAACCAAAATACTGCAGAGTGGCACTGCTCCCATTTCTGCCTAGCTTGGGAGGGTGACCTGCACAACTCTGCCTTTACTTCTTTCAGTGCTCATAAGCATTCATAATGAATCCTTATTAGTATAAACTAGATTATTATACACTATTATACACTAGAAAGTGATTACATTATTATAAAGGTCAAGAACACAGGCATAGCCAGAAGCAAGACACTAAATAAAATAGACAAAAATAAAAAAAGGCAAGCAAAGCAAACAATGATTAGTAGAAGCTTAGGGCCTGAATACCCACCCCCAAGCACTGCTCAGCTCCTGTCTGCAAAGCATCACAGACAATGAAAACAGCAGAACACAGGAACCCTCTCCCACTCATTTCACTGCCAAATCACAACTCTGAAACTGAAAACCTTTTTTTTTTTTTTCGCAGATGTCAGAGGACACCCGAGACAAGTACATTATCTGGCTAACAAAAAAACCTCTAATAAATAAAACTAGGAAAAATCACACACATTCCTAGTTTTTTTTAGCTGAGCACACCTAAAGCTTGTTAGCACAAACTCTTTTGATGCCTGAACCAGAGGTATTCCCAAGTAGCTCAGTACCTGCTCTATTTGTGACCTCCATCTCATCCACATGGCATTATCACACACGGGTTTGCTTGAAATGTCAGGGCAGAATCTGACCACTGATTCCCTGGGAAATCTGGATCCACCTTCAAAATTATAGTCCTTGCTATTGTGTGGTCAATACAGCCTCACCTGTCCTGTTAAAACTCTGGCAATCCCTAGGTGCTTTACCCTTGGAGCTGAGCTGCATTGGCTGCACCATAGTTCTGTGTGATAATCAGTTCAAAGATCAGCAGCCATCAAGCCCAGCTAGCAAACAGATAATTAGGGGTGGACAAGCCTCCAGAGTAATTCCACATTTAACAACTGGAGCATTCCCTGACTCTTGTGACAAGGAAATGTTAAGCATTTGATGGGTGGAAGCCTGAGCTAATTCCTGATGTGGTAGAAGGGTTAAGAAGAGTGCCAGGAAAATTAATCCACAAACACCAGAGGTTTATGTCCAAAAAGGAGACAGAGGAGTGCTGTAACTTTACTGGAATAAAGGGAGAGGCCATGGGGCATTCCCCTGGGATCTCTCCAATTTTTGGAGGACCCAGCATCTTTTTTAATCCCAGTTTCCCATCCACATTTCCCACTCTCCTTCCCCTTGGGCTGAGGTACTTGAGAGGTACAGTCTTCCCTGAACATCTGATAGCTCAGATTCCCCTCTAAAGTACAACCCTCCCTCTTAATTTTTAATTCTTATAGAATTCATGGTTTTCCCCCCATTGCTTCTTTCATCTTTCAATATCCAATTCCATTTATCAGCAAACCTGCAGTTTGTTTGTAAAGGCAAATATCTTTTTTTCCATTCATCAATCAGTGGAATCCTTCCCATTTTTTCTTTATCTCTCAATGCTAGTCTCTGTGCAAGACCCAGAGCTTGTTTGTAAAGACAAACCTGTCATTCCTCTCGGGAGCAAATCTGAGAATAAGAAACCTGTTTAGGAGCAGTGGTGAATCACAGCCACACTTGTGGTCCTTGCTGCAGTTTTGGTTGCAGGAAATTATGGATGATTAACAGAGGCAGAAGTGGCCCTTTCCACTGATTTTTGTGACCTTTCTTTCATCATTCTGCCACAACCCTGAAGGAATTCTGAGCTCATGGAATTCTCACAGGAGCTTCTCCAGCTGGTTCCACGCTTCAGCCTGTGTGTAAAAGCAGCACCATGCATTCTCACACGTATTGCAAAGAACTTTTCTTTCCAAAGAGGCTGAGCACCTATCCCTGGTGACTCAGAGCTCCTCATTTCCAGCTTGCACTGTGGCAATTCTACTTCCCTGGCACAAGAATATTTTCTCTTTTATCTCTCTTTATCACCTGTGTTTCCCACGTGGTGAAATGCTTGATAACAAGACCAAGGCACCAGGAAAGCAGGACAGGCTGACAAAGAGCACATGAGCTGTTCTGACACTCTGCTCATGTCAGGATCTTTCACTGCACTGTCACTTCTCAATTAATTTGGGAACTTCCCAGCTCCAACACAGGGAGTGCATCTGGGCACACCTGCACAGGCTTAGCCCAGCTGCTGGTGAGGAAGAGCTCTGTTGACACAGTGCCTCTTTTCTGTGCTGGAATAACAACAAAATCTGAAATATCAAAAAAGAACAGCACCACAGTTTCACATAAGCATGCACCAAGACACCAGGACATCTTCTTTGATGAAGAAAGTCTTGCACAAGACAAACCAAACAATTCAGGAGTGAAATCCTGGAGTGAAATCAGGGCAAAAAAGGGCAGGACATTGTGCCTTTGAGAAGATGAAAGGGATGAGACTGCAGCTGCACTTTTATGTGGTAATGAGAACATCTGCTCTGTGTACAAGCAGCTTATCTGGAAAAGCTGTGACTCTGGAGCCTCAGCAGCTGCCATGCCTGAATGATGACAGTGCCTCACCATCCTTAGCACCAGAAGACATTCCTCCATCTCATTACCCTTTTTCCCACTCATTAAAGATCTGGAGAATAATTCACTTTCCTGCACGTGGTTATTTGCTTGTTTGAATACTGTTCTACCCCTACTCACCCTTCTTTTCTTACATGGAGGAGTCCCAGCTAATTTGAGCCACAAAAGCACAAATTTAAGACCTGCACAAGCAAGATCCTATTCCACATCAAAATCAAGAATTGTCAGGATGAGTTTGTCAGACACAGTTTTTATTTCTAGTGATAACATGAGCTGTGACAGGAGCTCAAGCTCCAGGTCTTAAGATGAAGTTAGTAGCCAAGAAGCTCTTCCTTTAAAATTAAATATCTTTGATCTGAAGTTAAAGACAGACTAAACATGGAAACCCAAACTCTTCCTCTCTACAGGATCTACGTCAGGCAGGTACAGAGAGAACATTTGTGTTGTTGACAAATAGAAAATAAATAAGCCACTAGAAGGAATTTATTTATGCTTCTTTCTGCTATTGCTAACACCACTCAAAGAAAAATGCAGGTGGGTTGTTTCTGAACAGTTTGTTCAACTCAAACAGCTGCTCAGAAGACATCTGTAAGCAAAGGAATGTCCTCTGATCAGACAGGTTGTGCATTTTATCCTACTCTCCTCTACAGGATTTTCCCCTCTTTATGGGCAGTGGGGGGAAAGCAGGCAGCATTGAGAGTTCCAAGGCAATCTCTCTGCCCTTGAGCCCATATTAAAAAAAAATAAAAAAAAAATTAAAATTGCTTGATGCAGAAGAGAAATGACATGGGAAAACCACAGTCCAGACATGGAGACAGACTCCCTTCAGACACAGACACTTGGCTACACAACAGGAACTGCTAAGGAGATGCAGACTAATGCTCCCAGTCTGGTTGGATTTCTGCTTTACTTACAATAGTGTGCATGGGTGTTTTCTACCAAATTCAAATGGGCATCTGAGGGGAAGAAGGAAATTCCTGACCAGCACAGGAGCTGCAGAAGGAACAGGTTGTTCTCTTCTGGGCAGAGCTGAACAGTGGGAATTTGTGTCAATAAGTCTGGCAGCTGACAACTAACTGAACACAGCATTTAATTGGAAAGTATTCCCATTCCCCATTACTCCCCAGCAGGAGATAAAATTCCAGGGAAAAGTAGAGTAATTGCTAATCACCTACTAATACTGGAAACTTGATGTATGTGCACTGAGTTCTAAAACTAAAAAAATCTAAAGTCTTTACAACTGACAAATAAGCAGAGGGATTTGTGGATGATTGAGATACACCTACCCATCCCAACAATTAGTTTGAGATTTTGTTGTGGATAGCTCTGAAAAGACACTTGACAGCAAAAAAAGACATCAGGGGCTGAAGATAAAAAATGTCTCCTTCCCCAGAGGTTTTCTAATAGTCTCAAGTTTTTGATATTCTAATTTCAGCAGGTGAAATGTGTGCTCCTCACATTGCAGATCAATGAAATTCAGGGTGATGGGTGAGATGATAAATTTTGCTCAGATATTCATAATAGTGAAACCTGAAGGTGAGTTTGAAGAGTCACAGAGGGCTCTTGTGGGCTGGGTAAGGAAACAGAAAACCAGCAGACAAAACTCAGCATCAGTAAATTCTGTGGAATGTGCCATGTGCACACACATGGCAAGAGTTAGTAAATTAATTTGGAAGGAGAACCCAATGTTCTCATACAGAACACTGAAGGCAAGGACATTACTCATGAGAAGTACCAGGACAATAGGAATTACCCTTATGGAAGATACACTGGAGTAAGGCAAAGAGAGGGGCAAGTGGGGAAAAAAAAGGCTTAGAAGCTGAAGGATGATTAGGCAAAGAAGGATTTTTTTTCAGTTTGGAAAACTTTAACATAGGAAGAAGAGGCAGTAGATAGACTGTAAGTGACAAGAAGATTCCTCATTGCACAAAATCCAAGGGCAGCCAATTACTTTTTTCAAGGAATAGATTTATAAGATGCACATAGAAATGTTTTGCTTTACTGTACATTATTACACAGACTTTGTGAGCTCCCATGGGAAACTGCAGGGGCTAAAATAAGAGCTGGTTTGCAAAATAACTTACATAATCGTGCAGTGTCTTAAAATGCATAAACACCACGCTGATAAACATGATGCAATGTACTGTAAACCAGAGAATGCTGCAAGTGAAGGAGTGCAAATGCTGAGAACATCCCCCCACCCAGAAGGGCAGGATGCTGTGTGGGTTGGAGGCTTGCAGGACAGCTCTCTTCCTCAGCATTGGACATTTCCATGGTTCTCCATATCTGGTAAAGAAATTCTCCCTTTCCTGTATTAATCACAGTTATTCACTCAGCTTGAATTTTCACTTCCTTGTGGTTCTGTCATGGCAAGATGAAGAACCCATCTCCCAGGAAAGGAAGTGGCTCTTTTTATACCTGTGCCAGTATAAACCTATTTCCTTGAGAATAACTACCTCCACTTGAAAATGGCTTTAGGATTTTGAAAGCTCTGGCTGATACCTGAACACCAATTTCCATGGTTCTTACTGGAGAGTTAGCAGCTCTTACCTGGGAGGAGAGCAGGGACTGTGGGGTGTTCTAATGGCCTGGATCTCACAAAGAGAGAAGAACAGCTCTCAGAGAGAGAAAAACAGGGAGACAGACAAGAGCAGGTACAGAGAGACACTAGGAGCTGAACAGTCAGGAGAATGTGGAGCACCAAAAGGCTAATTTTCTGTGAATGGAGCTGAAATATTTTTCAGGGTATGCATTGCATTTTGGCTATAGGAGCAGCAGAAAGGATAATGCAACAAAGTGCTTTGTGTAATGGAGAAGCAAAAGATTTTTTAAAAATTTAAAGAAACACTACAGTTATATAGGGTAGTTGGTGCAAAACAGAATAGAAAAGGCTCATTGGTCTCTCTGAAAACATGCTTTCTGCAGAACATCACGTAGTACCCGTCTCCAGCAGGTGTTTAATCATTGTTGTAATTCCTTGTCCTTGAGCAGCCTGAGAAATGGCTGCTTTCTTGGCTCCCAGCAGCATCCTAATGACAGGTATGGGTTTTGCAAAATTGCTCAATCTCAAGCAGCGTTGCAGCCTCAAAACAGCTGCCCAAGTAATAGGAATTTGGAGGAAACTTCAACACTTGGGGAGGGGGACTAACAACAAGTGTGCCCTGCTGCCCACCCTGCAGAGGCTGGGTTCTTCCTCATGCTACCCCAATTTCAGTACCCTGGGAGCCTCTGAAGGCAAGACTTTGTGTTTTGGTTACTCTTGAGGTCTGAAGAGCCCAAAACAATTGGCAAGCTCTGGTTATTTGTGTTCACTAAACAACGTGGAGATATCCTTGGTGGTTTGGAGAGGGACTGATGTGAGCCACTCACAATGGCAGAAAGAAGTCTCCAAACCAGGTGGAGCCTTTTCCATTTCCCAAATCTCAGCTCCTGCTGAGCGCTGATGCCTCAAGCAACCTGGCTTTTACAGCTGCAAGGGTTTGAGCAAAGTCTCAAACCACACAACAGAATCTGTGTGGAGGGAAGATTATAAAACACTGCATGTTAGTGAAATGAGTGAGTAGAACACAGAAAATCTCACCTGAAAATCTCTCTCTTCATGGGTGATGCCAGGTCTGTGACCAGGTTAAGCTTAGCTCATGCAGCCAGGGATCTGTCTGACTTTAGGACATTAAATTGTCAAATTCTCAGCAGTTCCCTAATACCAAACCTCCTACCAGCAATGCTAAAACACCACAAAAATTTCCCTGTGAATAGGGCAGCCCCCCATGAGACATGAGCTCCTTAACACGACTCCAACAGCAGTCTTTAGAGTTTACTCTGTAAAATACAGAACAAGTCTCAGATTTACTCTCAGGATTCCTTACAGACTTTCTCTCTCAGAACCAGTAAAACATGAAACCAGAGTTAGAAGGAACTGAAAAGCACTGCAGAGTAGTTTTGTGATGGCTGAGATGCACTCTAACCACCACCACTAAAACAGAGAGCAGGTGAAATCCCTTCTCTCAAAGGAAATTAGTGGAAGCTTTGCCATTGACCTGGCTAGGGTCAGGATTACAGCCTATAAAATTATAGAAGAAGACAAGAGAAGAGCAGGTAACTGGCAGATGATGCATGAGTTGTAGTAATTCAACATTGCACTAAATATTTAAAATTTGTGGTTTGTTTTGCTTTGCTTTTTCAAAAGAGAATTGACATGTCCCCTCTTAAGGTTGGATAGAACATAATGGCAATTCAGTTTTCTCACAGCAAGACTGAAGTTTCCACAAAAATCAAATTGCCTCCTCCCCTTTTTTGTTATCTTTAACTTTCGTTTTGGATTTCTGTGAATAAAACTAGAAAGTGAAGTTTTGGTCAGATGGCTCCTTTCTAATTAAATATTTCACTTTGTTGACCTGTGTTGCAGCTATTTCATTTCCAGGCAATATTAGATATTGCAGGGCTACACTTTCCTTGCAGTCTGGAAAAAATGAGCCTCTCTAGGCTCTTTAGAGGATTTGTATTTCTTACAAATTTTTAATTAATTCAAGCTGTGTCTACTGCTGCAGGAGCCAAAACCTCCATAGACAAAGCTATTAAAAGTTAGAATGGCAGCAGAAATGGTGCAACTCAGGAGCTAAGAGGCTTCCAGGAAGATTGTACTTAATACTCAACTACAAGATAATACAGAAGCCTGACTCAGGTGTTTTAACCAAAACTATTTTTTACCTGGAGAAACATCAAAAATAAGTCAGTAATTTAAAATGCATTGGTTTGTCCTGACAGTTTTCAGTCTGACTTGATGTGGAAATTCAGAATTTTGATCCACTGCTTTGGTGATTTTGCAATGGACAACAGACATAACCCAAACAAGGCACGACCCTCTTGGGACCCACCTGGACCTCCCTGACCTTTCTCTTGGGAAGAAAACAAGAAGTCTCTCCAGAGGCCAACATATTTACTATGTCAAGGCAATCAACTGATTTTCTTTCTCAATAGAATCATTTCTGGGACATATTTACTCCAGCAGGAAGTGTAAGAATTGCTTGTGGAGAGAGGAATGCTGTGCTTAAGAGAAGCTGCATGCAATGGCTGAGAAGAAAACAAATTCCAGCTCTGCAAATTCACCTGACCAGCATCTTCCCCCTCCTCTTCTGATAAATCACTTGCAGCTCTTCCCAAATCTCCCCACAGCCCTGTAGCCTTATTAGGACTAAAACCCACAGGATGGCTGGGTTGCATGACTAAAGACTGCCAGCACTTTTTACTGTTAGACTTTCCCCCCACCCCAACTTTAAAAAAAAAAATTTAAAAAAAAATTAATGGAATCTTTGAAGCCAACACTCACCTGACAGCAGCTTTGTTTTAGGCTAAGGCACAATAATCAAAGACTAAAGGGAGAACAGCACAGAAACAGTGCCCATCTTCTGTGGGACAGCTGAATATCACTGGAAATTGTCTTCTTCCAAAAGAAAATCCCTGAGTCAGAAGAATTAAATAGTTTCACTCTAATTAAAGACATTTTTACAACAACTGAATCAAGGAATGTCTTGTACATACAGTAACTAGGAAAGTTCACTGCAAAACAGAAACCAGCAACTTCCAGGCTATTTCCAGAGCTTTTTGTTGTGCAAACCAGAAGATGGAGTCTCTTTTCCCTGCACCACCCCTGTCATTTTCCAGGTGGTGGGGCTGAACACAGGAAAGTGATGTGAGATGATGTGCCCCAATTGGCACCCTCCCAGAGCCAGGAGGCTGTGGGTGGCAAAGTTTGGGTCACCTTGGCAAAGACAACAGCTCAACAGGGGTATGAGAGGGGAAGAAGAAAATCAGAAACCTTCTGATGTGGAAAAAAAAATTGCTTCCAAGCAAAGGCAGTGTTATCCAGCTCAGGATATGCAGCCACAACAGGTACCACAGGCTGGCTCACTGCAGCTCCTTGCTCTGGAAAACCAGGCAGGAGACAATGCCAGGAACAGGGAGTTTGGGGCTACCCTTGGTATTTTGGGATGCTGGGCTTCACAGAAAGAGTTCTCAGAATATGGCAATAGAGTCCCTTGATCTTGCACACACACCAGTGGGAAGGGGAGGCAGGTTTCAGGCCCCATCCTGCCTTACCTCTTCTGAAAAACCTCAGTTGAGTCAGAATGAGTCACTGTGCCTGTGCCCAATCACTTGTTAAAAAAAGAAAAACAAAAAATATGAGAGACTGTATCGCTCCGTGTCGAAATAAAACAAAGTTCATTATTTTTGTGTTCAGAGGAAAAGCCCCAACTGGAAATAGAATATTAACACTGGAATAAAGATCACAGTGATAAAAAGCAGGTTGTACAACCCAACAGAGCTCCTTCTGCCAACACTTGCCTGACTGGTGGGCTCCAGTTCTAATTTGGAGACAGCCTGGAACCCACGTGCAGGACAAGACTAAGGAAATCATCCTGCCCAAGAAAATCCTTGTACTATGTAACAGCAGCCCAAAAGGATCTGAAAGATGAGGTCCTAACTGCCCCCTGCCCTTGACAAGATGAGCAGCTGTAATTTCAGGTGGCAAGAGCATGAGCTGGATTTAACTGAGCAGAAGGAGGCAGTTCCAGCACATCCTCCAGAGACAAGCACAATTAACTCAACAGCCTGTTTTCTACTATTGTCTTTAAGACTGGTGGTTAGCAGGAACAGAGTTATGAACCAGAGAGCAAGTCATCAAGAAATATCATCAAAAACCACTTTCCATCAGAGCAACCACAAAATGGTATTTAAATAGGATTACACCCATACACTTCTAGTCAAACCTCACAGAAAAAAAATAAAACCACAGATTTTGCTCCTAATTGTTGAAGAAGGCAGAAAGCTGTTAATATAATTCTCCAAAGGGTTGGGTCAGTGCACAGAAAGGAAAGACTGGACAGAGACCTGCACAGAAAAACCTTCTGGGACAAAAAGACAATAAAGAAGAGCAATGATCCTAACAGCAGCACAACTTCTCATGGGAAACTTGAGAAAGAGGAGAGGCAGATGAGGAGAACAGAGGGTTCTCTAGTTAACAGGAAGCTGCCTACAGTTTGTCTGGAAACATTTAGAAAATGAAACAATTAACAAAACAAACAAGCAGCATGAGATCCCAAAAGAATGTGATAACCTTGTGGCAGAAGCCTCATCAGATCAAACCCATAAAGGTGGAAGGGATCAGGACAGAGCTGTGTTTCCTCCTGGAGACAAGGGTTGAGGGAAGAGTTGGTTTGGAAATGTCCCTTGAATAGCAGAGGGAGAGGCTCCAAGGACACACTCAGAGCCTGCAGCACAACCCTGGTGTTCTCTGTCCTCCTGTCCCTGCCAGAGCTGCCACAAGAGGGAAACACACATGAACAGGAGGGGATGGCACCAACAGGTGGAACTGGAGCCTGGCAAAAGTTTGAGGACCAGAGCTTCACTCAGCTCTGCATGGGCTGAGCCCCACACAGCCCACTCAGGGCAACCATTCTGTTCCTGGAATGAAACAACTGGAAACTTGCTCTGGCTGTCCTGGAGGGATGGATCAGGTAGAGACAGCTCTGGCAGGCAGCACACAGCCAGAGATCTCAATAAAAGCAAGATTCAGGCAAATCACAGACTCATATTAATTTGCTGTGCACCTAGAGCAGGGTGCCACCACCCAACTCTGTTGGCTTCTGGTGGGATCAGGCAGCTTCCAGCAGGGCTGAGAAGGAAATCTGTGACCCAAAAGGCTCTGCTGTCTCCTGAAAACAAGTGAGAGACTGGAGCCAGGCCAGGCACTGAGGAGAATTCAGACCCTGTTCCCTGGGGTCTCCTGAAATAGAGGGGAGAAAGGCAAACACAGACTTACAAATATGTCAGTAAGAGTGTCTGGATCAGGCTTTGCTGGAAAGGCTTTGTAAGACAAATACCTAGAAACTCCTGACCCCAGGAAAGACAGGGCACAAAGCATGACTTCAGCTACTCTTTCCAGATGCTGTGCCTGGCTTAGGGACAAATGGCTTGGGCAAGTAAAACGAGACTACAAAAAACAAGCAAGAAATCTTGTCTGTGGAGCTTCCCAGCAAGGTCACCATCTATGATTCCTCACATCTCTCATTAGCTCAGATCTCAGGAAGGCAAGAGCCTGAGTGTTTCCAGGCACCCAGAAGGAAGACATTCTGTCCATGATGTGCATGCATAGCTGAGGGGTAGCAGAAGCAAACAATCCCAACTTCGGTGTTTGGGAAAAAAACGTCACACCAAAACACACCCAAATTTGGGTTACAGGATGAGATCATAACTGTTCCTGTGCTCCTCACTAGCTGAGAAACTCAGTTCTCATCCTCTCACATGTCAACAGAATGGAGTGTGGTGTTCCCAACACAGCCACACCCCACGGTGCAGACATCTCCTCGAGCCCTGAGGTCTGCAGTATTAAGTAATCCTGAAGTCATGGCTCTTACTCAGCCCTGCAATGTCTATGCAGACAGACACTATAGACTAATGTCTATTAGTGCCTATTAGTATATCACTATTTGCCTGAGAAGCAAAACCTCCAGATCAGCTGATGACTTAGTAAGGAACTATTGTCTTTTCCACTGACAGTTAATTTTCTTTATCACTTTGTCAAGTTCCAAAATATATATACAGATCTATCTCCCTCTCTCTCTCTATATATATATATATAAATATATATGACTACTACATAAATCCCATGACACAAACCTGCTCTGTCTCCACGAGGAGCTGTGTGCCTGCTCTCAGTGCAGAACACACCTCAGCCCTGCTCATTTCCATGTGACTGTGACACACCTGCTGCTTGCTCCCCCCAAAAAAACCCTGTGCCTTGATACCTGTTTTAGCTCCAGCAGTGCATTTCCAAATCAATGGCTTTGTCATTCTTTAGGCTGCTGAACTAATCAAATGCTGATCATGGCTTTAATCTGAATTTCTGCAAGTCTTAAAAACAGTGTGGAGTGGGACCAGCATCCCCTGGAATTACAGGCATGATAAAACTGCCCTCTAGTGGGAAAGCCCCAGTCACATCCACAGAGGAGAATTTGGTAAAGAGGAGATTTTGGGGGTCCACTGTCCAGCACTGAGCCTCAGGGGCTGGGTCACACTGTCCCTGTGCCTGCCTGCCACACTCCATGTGTGGCATGTGTGACATGGCCAGAGGTGACACTGCTGTGGCTTTTTCCTACACTGCCATTCACCAGGGCCTGCAGGGGACATCCTCTGTCAGCTGGCACCACTGATGAGCTGGGCAAAAATACTTAGTTGAAGCAAACTGGGAAAAAACCCAAGAGATGGGTAACCATGGATGTGTAGCAGCTGAGCATTGTTAAAAGCCAGCACAAGGGCTCAGTGCACATCACCAGTGACAACTGGAGCCCTAGAGATGGAGAATTGTCCCCAGGGCTCCATCCAGAGAGATGCCACCAGGCTGGACCAAAGAGATGAGCACCCCAAGAGCTCCTGCCACATGCACCAGACAGTCCAGAGCTCTAAGGATGCTCAATGCTTTCCCTTTCCCCAGAACTGAGGGGTGAGGCATAACCTAAGGCTGGAGATGTATGTCCAACAGCAACCCAACACTGTTTTACAGAGCAGCACCTCATCACCAAGAGGAATAATACAACAGCCAGGCTTCAGGAGGCCTATGGGGAAAGAAAATTAAGTCCAGATAACTGCATGGCTCAATAGTGAGAACTTTTACGAGAAGGTGGAAACAGGGACAGAGAAATGACAGCACAGAAACAGATTGTGCAATGTCAGCCCTCTGCCTCCAAACTGGCCTTACCCATCTTTAATTTCCAGAGGGTTTGGGGGGATCACACACTGTATTTACAAGGCCACAGTGTCTCTTTCTGCCCAGAAATGCTGGCTGGTTGAGCTCCTAACACACTCTCAAATCAACCTGCCATTGCTCCTGCAGGCACACACCCAGGAATTCTCACACTGCCCAGATTTATCCAAACATCCACATCCCACCTCTGCCCCAGACTTTTCATCCAGAGGAGGAAGCATTGTGGTCCTGCTTAGCCTGTGGAGGAGTTGTGCTCAGTTTCTACAGGGCTTTTCACTAACAAAACCTCACATGAGGCATCAGCCACGGTTTACTCTTCTGGGAAATTGGATCATGATCTCCAGTGCCCTCACTGGTGTGACCTCCTGAGGCTCCCAGCCAAAGGATTCCAAAGGGTAACCAGTTAGTCCCTCTCCAGCCATCCCACCCAGCCTCTCCTACAGCCACAAGCTGTTGAAGCTGCCACAGGCTTGGAATCCTTGTTTTCACCTCTCAGACCACCCACAGGGTTGTTCACATCCCTCCAGCAACTTCTGCTGTCCAACAATATTCAATAAAGCCCATTTCAACTAAACCATTTCCAAACAACAGAGCAGTGAGAGGGATGGCCTAAAATTTGGTTTCATTGGGATAATTCCAAGATTGCAGCACGACCTCCTCTTCCTTTATGTAGGGATACATGGAGAGGCAAGAGTGGATTTTTGGGTAATATGAGTCAGCCCAGTAAAGCCCTTGTTGCCATTACACTGTAGTGAATCTCCAAACCTCAAAATTAAATGTGACCACAACAATTTCACACCATTCCTCCCAGCCCCTTCTTCCTGTAAAGCAAAGTGACAGCAGAGCTCAGGCCACAAGGGCCCTGCACTCCTCCATCCTTATGTTCCTCCCCCTGGAGCAGAACAACACCAGGGCAGTATTTAGGGCAGTATTTAGCTGACTCTCCACACCAGACCAATGATCCCAGTTTGGGCTCTGCTTCTCATTTCTACCCCACAGGATCGGAGGAGTCTGGCTCAGACACCACAGACACAGATTTGCAGCTCCTGTGCAGGACCACAAAGATCCTTACAAAGCTCTGTTCACACAGCATTTAAGTTACAAAAAGCCACCACAGCTCTTTCCCATTGTAAAGGTTTTGAAAGCAAAACCAGTGAGAGACTCCAAGTCAGAATTACAATTTAATGTGGGGGAAAAAAAAAAAGGAAAAAAAAATACATGCATTAGTACAAAAGAAAACCACTGACAGAGTCAGAATACAACCTGACAACCACCAATTATTGTGGTGGTAGCAGTCCAGGTGAACTGGTCTTGTTGGAGCAGTGATCCTGTGGAAAGGTCTGGTAGCTCTTGTCCTCTGGAATCCAGTGGAAAAAGGCTGCCCTGATGTTCCAAAATCTCAGTTTTTATCTGGGTAGGAAAGGCTTGGCTGCTCCCCCTGGCTGGAGCATCTCCCAGTGGGACGGTGTAATTTTATCAGTCATGCAGTGGGACTGAATGTCCCATTAACAGGAAATATCTCCTGGAGGGAAGATGAGTTGTGGAAAAGATAAAGAACACTGCCCCAGCTGGTTTTTAAAAGCTGGCCCATTAGCAGAAGATATCTCCCACAGAGATAAGGATCACTGCCCCACCTGGTCTCAGCAGATGGTGATAGAATACACACTTTTGGGCACATTTTTACATTGTAACCTAGGACACCCATAAACCATGGTAGCCATCACCCTGAAGAGCATTCCTCCCTTCCTCCCAGAGCCTGGGATCAGCTGTGAGTGTGCTAAACCTCTCACAAATTATTCTCTTCTTGAGCTAAAATGGCCATGAGTGGAATTACCTCCAGCAGAACTCATTTCCCACCGACTGAACTTTCCAGCTGAATTCTTCAGTCTAAATCAAGGCTTAATTTCCTTTTCCTCACAAATTTACTGCCTGCTTTAAGACACGCCTGCAGATTGTGCCAGGAAATCCTCCACGCTGAAAGCAGGGTTAGCTGTTAGCATCCATCTGAGAGCTGAAAATGCTCAGCACTGACCAGGACAAGTTCTCAGTGTTTGACTCCAGAGTTCCCACTCAAATTAACAAACATCTAGCAGGCCAACAAATTAACAAACATTTGCAAATTGGAGTCACTTCAGCAGGCACTTTTAGGCTGTTTGCTGTTCTGAGATAGGATCATTCTGTACCACACATCCACTGCCTTCCTTTGAGAGCAACCTGGAATTGTCCTCCTAGTAAATTCAGAACCAGATAGGATCAGATTACACAAAACAATTCAAGCATTCAGATCCAAGAGAGTTTTTTTTTTTGCCTACAGCTGTAGAAATGTCCATTTTATAGAGACACCACATGGTCAGCAGCCCTTTCTGACCTGAGCACTGATTTTTGTGATGCCTGTAACCAGCTGCTCTTCAGGGCCAGCAAAGGAGAGCCCCAGGGTCTATGCCAGCACTTCCCTGCTCACTGAGAGTGGCTTCTGCTCTCCAATATTAGGGCTGAAGCTTGGATACGAAGATACAACCCCCAAAAAATTCTGCAAATGAACAGAGCTTGCAAAAAGGAAGATGTGCAATAGTGTAGATTTGATTTTTGGCAGTCAAAAATTTTGTATGTCATTTCCTCACAATGTATATGCCTTTTCCTCACGACAGCAGATGGACTAATTGATAAAATAAATGGAATTATTGCTAAAATAATAAGGGTCAGTAGCAGGAATTTTTTCACATCCTTTATTTCCCTGTTATCTGTGTGGGTCCTTCAATTTTACCTAATCACACAGTTTTAGCTCTTTCCACAAACTTATCTAAGTCACTATAGTCAGTCAGTTAAAAATAAAAGTATGCTGCAAATTTAGCATTCCATAACCTCTATTTTAATATTTTGCAAAAGCCTAAACTAATATATATGTTTATCACACTACTATTTATAAAAGCTACACGGTGCACACAAAAGCTGACAGATCAAACTATATGAATGCAGTTAAAAGGGGTTAAAAATAGCACTATGCTAAAATTATTGTGATCAATAATGACTTGCAAAAAACAATACTTAAATGAAGAACCAATAACTTTAATACCATTTATAAATTATATATATATATATATAAAATATATATATAACATATATGACATTTATAACACCCTGGGTGAGCTCCTGCACCCAACAGTGGTGTCTATTTTCCTCCTTTCCTCAAAGGCAATATTAACCAAGGGACTTGGGACATCAGAAGGAATTAATAGTGGACTGGAGTTAACAAGACCACACAGGTTTCACTGTGACTCCAGCACCAGCTCAGCTCAAAGTCATTTTGAAACTGCTCTGTACCACAGTGGGAAACTCCTCAGGGCTGGCAGGGCAGCCTGGACTGTCCTATTTGAGCAGATATTGCTTTTTTTCCTAAAGTCCTATTGGGAATCACCACTGAGTGTCAATCTTGCCTTTAATTCTTAGGTTTCCCCTCATAACCACAAATCGATAGAATTAATAGAGATTCTGTGACACAAACGACAGGAAATGACCAAGGAAAGAGTGGGATGAGCAGGAGGAGGCAATAACTTGGAATGAAAAACCAGAACTCCTACACAGAAGTGATTTGTGTCAAGAAGAAGTGTGGTTTTAAAGAGGATATTGTTAATTACAAAGCTGGAGGAATAAGGGGAGACAAAAAATGATTTTGCTCTTCCCACTAAGAGATTGTCTCCTTCTCAAGAATTTTGACCAGGCAACAGAAGGAAGGCAGTTTTTTCATGGCCTTGGGGTTGGTTTCAAGAACGAGCATTTGCTCATTTAGAGTAGCTCAGCAAACCTCAGGCAGTATCAGAGTGTGACTCTCAGGTGGAGAGTTTTGTTAGTTCACAGAACTGGGGCAGATCCTGGCTGGGAGAAGAGAGGTTCAGTAATGGGAGTTTCCAAGCTTAGGGGGATTTTTTATATTTCTTTTATTTTTCCTTTTCTGAGAATATATCTGAAGAGAAAGAGCTGTGGCAAGGATGAAAGGACTCCCTCTCCACATCCACCTTCAAACCACCAGAGACAAGGTGCAAGCACCACTGCTTCTCAACCTCTGTAGAAACTTCCCAGTTTTCTTGGATTTCCCTTGGAATCACCCTTAGCCACAGCAAATGCTCTCACAGAGTTTTCCAAAATCATTAGCACATGTGAAATTGAAATATTTTGATATCGAAATATTTTGAAATTTAAATATTTTGAAATTGGAAAAAAAATTTCCAATATTTGGAAGTTGAAATATTCCACCTGTCTCTGCTGGTGAAAATCAGTGATGCTGATTTTCTAAAGGTTCAGCAGCAGTGAGCTCATCTCAAATGTTCTCACCTGGGCACTCATCATCAGGTATGGCTAAAAATCCCTTCCTCTATCACTGCCATAAAGATGAGGTAATAGCACAGGCCCAGGACACTCCCTAAATTCAGAAGAAAGTTTTGCACACTAAGCACAGACTTAGCTGCCTTGGCTAAACTGGTGAGTTACCACCCGTGACAACAAGAAATGTGCCCCAAAATTATCATTATGGTGTCTCAGTTGTACATTCTGCCTAACACAGCCAGAATTTCTCTCCTGTTTACTACTGGTTTCATCTCATTTGAATGCAAATAGTGATGCCAGCATCAAGAAGCAAAAATACTCTGTTCTTTCCATCCTTCTGCAAGATATAAAAAATGCAGAGAAGAAGTGAAATTCCTTTGCTTAGCAGCCATGGAAAGGCAGAAAATCACCACTGCACTTCTTCCAGATTTATGCTTGCAGGCCCTGAGCCTCAGGGAACTCCAAGCAACCCCAAAGACAAAAATTCTACAGCTTCCAAAACAAGGGGAGCTTGCCAGGAAAACTTCCACATATCAGAATAAACCACAGTCCCTCGCTGTGGTTCCCCCAGCCCAGATCCAGAGCAAATCCTTTCTGCCCCAGGTTCACCACCTGCAGAATTCTTTGCTTCTGGGAAGGAGCCCAGTGTAAATGTTAAACAGTGAAACATTCATATTCCTCTTATCAGGCTCCCCCAAAATTCCCAGCTGTTGGCCACCTGTTAATAGCCACCAGTAATGAAGAATTTAACTCCAGGACAGCAACAACAAAAAATGCAGAACGACTCAGCAGCTTCCCTAAGGATTCCTTCCCTTTTCTCTTAGGGCATTTGTGGTGGCCAGTGATGAAAATGGTAACCTGGGGTAGATTAGCCATGTCCTTGGTTCACCCCAGAAAAACATCTTGATAACACACGCAGAGCTTTCCTCAGCTGCTGCCTCTGTTCTCACAAGGAAATAAGTGCCAGGATATTTCCTACTGCCTTTCCCATCTTCCAACCAATGATCTAAAAACACATTACAAGTTTTTCATGAGCCCTACAAGCCCTGTCTGGTAGAATAAACAGGTTTTAGCCTCCAGAAATTGAAAAAGAGATGGGGAGAATAGCTTGAACCAGATCTACTGGCAAAACTACAGGGAATCAGGCAATAAGAACAGCTTCATTTGTTTTAAGTCAGCAGCTGAAGATCCTCAGCACACAAAACTCTCATGGGCTACTTGTATATAAATGGCTGGATGACAGTGACCTCCTTAAACACAACCAAATGTGGAATACCACAGGGGAAAAAGTGAAATATCCCCCTGATCCCAGCACCTGAAAAACCTTTTGTCAGTGCTGACACTTTCAGGTGATGCTGTTCCCCCAAAAAGCTGCAAAACCAAGGAATGCTGCAGAGCTGCTGCAGCTGCCCTGCTTCTCCTGCTGAATCACAGCAATCCCCCACCAGAGCAGGAGAAATCCCCACTGCTGGAGCAGGATACACCAATCTGTTTGTCACACAGGCAGCTGAAGGGGCAGTTGTTATAATGGGAGCATAAATGGGGATTTCACACAGCCCGGAAGAAGAAAGGTCAGCAAGCAAACAATTCAATTAGAAAGATTACCCTGACAAAGGTCAAACATTACTACTCACAAATTTCCCCCCACTCCTTTCCTACATCCCTGTCTTTTTTTCCTCCATCCCCACTTCATTGCTGTCCCATTTAGCTACCACAAGTCTGGCTAAAAGATTAAAAAGCCATATTTGATGTCATCTGCATTATGAGATGGCAGTGGCAGATTCTGTGTCAAATTTGGCAGCTGCTAAAACTGAAGGAAATACTGGTCAGAGGCAAAAGGATGCCTAAAAATAATGCCAAAATAATATGCAAAAATAAAAGGAGGTAGTAGCTCTAAGTTGAGGAGTTTGTTTTGTAGATAACAGAACGCTTCAGAAAAGAATTTTAACTATTTCTGTTTCATGTGTTAAGTTTGGCCAGTTTGGAGAGGAGAAGAAGCTCTCACCTTGCTTGGATCAAAACCAGGACCAAACCAACCAAGTCTGCTCAGTGTCCCAGAGACTCCCTGTCCATTGTAGCTGCCACAAAGCTGCTGCTCAATTTACCAAACCTGCTCATTCTGTGTGTGCAATGCCCCACAGCTATAAGGCAATAAAGAGAGGGATAATAAAGGATAAAAAATGACTATGAAAGAATCTGATGGAGTGGTACTGGACACAGAAGTTTTAAGTGATCTCTTTGCAATGGCCACGTGAGAACTGAGTGCTGTGGTCACTGCTGAAAACCATGGAACAACTGCTCTGCACAGTTCTGTTCATGTTTCACTGGTTTTGACAGCAGCTTCTGGGAAATTCTTGTGCCTGTCCAAGGAACCACAAATCCTGCAGCAAAAGCAGGGCAGTCTGAAATGCAAGCACTCAGTATTCAGCCTTCAGCCAGCCAGATGTGTGTGTGCACGAGTGGCTTGGCAGCTCCCCACACACCACAGTAGGGGATCCGTGAAAATCCCACTCACAGCAGTTGTAGGAATTTGAAATCTGTTTCCTAAATACTGATAAATCAGAAGGGAGCCTGCCCACTTCTGGGTGCCCTGCTTGCTGTGGCTTCATCTTGAGAGTCACTCATAAATCAGCTCACAAGGAAGCACAAGACAGCACAGACTCCACTCAAGGCAGAAGGTCTGCCCCATAACTGAGGCTCAAGAGAACACAGAATTGTCTTCTTGCTTCAGGGAGGAGAAAGCACCCAGTTTTCAGAATGACTATGATACCTTAAATTGTAACTTTCACATTTCCCAGATTCTGTACTGCTTAAGTGCGTGACTCAACTTCATATGAAGTGTTACAAGTTCTCCTCCCAGCTCAGTCACACAGAACAATCCTTTTCCAGCCCCAGAACCAAGGACACGCTGCAGCTTCAGCCCCAAAAAGTGCAAACAACAGAATTGAGGAGAGAATCTGGGAGGATGGGACTGCAGAACCTGGAGCTGGAACTGGACAATGAACCCCAATATGGGAATGGACCAAAACTTATAAAAGTGTGAAAACTCGTGACTCTGAGCCCATCTTGGGTGCAGCCACAGCCGGGCTCTTGTACTGCCCAAAGTGAATCCTTTGAAGGGTTTTTAATAAATCCCTGCTTTATTCCTTTAACTTTATTTAGCCTCTATTCCAGGCAGCCTCTTTAGGCATCAACTGGAATGATGTTCAGGCTGCCAGCACTGCCCCTGCCAAGCACAAACCACAAATCAAAACAAAGCTCGTTCCTAGGTTACATGCCTCCGTTATTACCCCCTCTCTAATCAAATAATGTCTCCCAATCTTTTCTTCAAACTATTTTTTGTTAGATATTTTGATATTTAAGCTACACAATTATTTTCTTTAGAGAATGATAGAAATTAAAGATCTGTATATGGGAAAGCCCAGAAGAATTGGAAAAGCTCATCCCGCTGAGATCTCATTCTTTGGTGCTTTGCTAAACTAATGCATCCTGGATATTTTCTTTTTTCCTTTTTCCCCCACCCACTGTAATTCTCTATCCAAACCAAGTGTTGAAACAGCATAAAGCCATAAAGGAGAGCAGCATTTGAGGCCTCCTAATACTTTTCACAAATCATCACTTATCACCTATTTTTGTCTCCACCACTGTAAATACAGAGGTTCACTGATCTCATCCCAAAATGAATTCTCCTCCTTAGAGCTACTACTCCAAAGTAGTTCTCTAAAAATGTGGGAAAAATCTATTTCCACAAACAAATCACTGAAGAAGCTACATCAAAAGTAGGTTAAAAGATTTACATGTGATGGGGCAGGCTTGCTTACAACTATTTCAAAATTTCTATTGCTCAGTCCAGAAGGGAATAAAGAGCAATTTTCTGTTTGTTGGCAAAAGACCAACAGGAAGCCAAAACTCACTGAACCTTTACATTTAGGAAGAGGCTTAATTCCATGGACAATGTTTTTTTTTAATTTAATCCAAAGTAAATTATTCATGCCTGCTCTGTTAAAATGTTCTCATCCATGTGACCATATCACAAGAAAGTCATTACCAAATATTTGGGTTTAAATTTAGAATGCAACATATTTAGAAGATGACATTTGTAAAACGCCCTAGTATCAAAAATATTGCGACAGGAGAACACATCATAGCCAACTTCCTTTGCCCAAGATATAACAAGCAGCATGAATCACAAATGGCCAAGATGAGCAGTGCTCATCACCATCATTTCCACATCAATTTTACAAATCCTTATCAGCCTGGGACCAGAGAAAATTCAAAAGTGCTCATCGAGTGGCAGTGCTCTGCTAAGATTGAGGCAGCACGGGCTGAGCACTGGCCCAAGAGGAAAAACTCCTCATCTCTCAGCTGGGGGAAGCCTGAGGCAGAGGGAATGGCAGAAGGAAGCACAGAGGTGATGTGAAAATCCAGAGTTAGAAGGAGGAAGACAGCTGGACACCGCCCATCTAAGCCAGCTCCCAAAATCCTCCTTTTCTTTGACATTCAGATCAACAAGAGCCTCATTTCACAACCATGATCCTTATTTAGAAACCCTAGTGCTTTGCTGATAAATTGCATCAAGTAGCACAGAACAGAAGGACTCTTCTTGCCACACTTGCCATGTTCCTGACAAGGTTATCTTTCTTTAATAAATAAAGATGTGAGCAGTTACGTAAGCAGTAAGTTCCGCTTATGAAGCAAACAAAAATAAAACCACATGGGAAAGTAGTTATTAGCAATAAAGATTCAGGAAACACCTAAATTAAACTACCTTTGTCCCTTCAGTTTGGCTTCCCTTCACCAATTATCCCTAAAAATATTGTTTTTCCCTCAGCATCATCACACACAGAACAGCCAAAAGATCATTTGCTGAGCATCAGTCCTCATTTGTCACCTCCCCATTGTTCAATACACAGCCCTGATCTTATTTAATCACTGACAACTTCCACTGATTTAAGACTATTTAAAACTTTCACTAGAAAGGAGTAATTATTATTCTTCTCAGAGAACTTGCTATAATTGTCTGGACAGCAGCAGAGAGCTCTGCAAGCTGTGAGCTGTGCACAGACATGAGAGTAGGGAAGGATAATAAACTCATATACTGGATAAAATAGCACAATAAACTGGATAAAATAACACAAAACAGAGGCTCTATTCTTACCACTAGAATATGTTGCTTACAAGGTTGCCTTTCTTTAAAAAGTAAGAAAGACATAAGCACTTAGTTCCGCTTATGAAGCAAGCAAAAATAAAACCACATGGGAAAGTAGTTATTAGCAATAAAGATTCAGGAAACACCTAAATTAAACTAGCTTTGTCCCTTCAGTTTGGCTTCCCTTCACACCCTTGTAACTCCCAATTATCCCTAAAAATATTGTTTTTCCCTCAGCATCATCACACACAGAGCAGCCAAAAGATCATTTGCTAAGTGTTTGTCATTTGTCACTTCCCCATTGTTCAATACACAGCCCTGATCTTATTTAAAACCACTGACAACTTCCACTGATAAAAGACTATTTAAAACTTCCACTAGAAAGGAGTAATTATTTCTCTTCTCAGAGAACTTGCTATAATTGTCTGGACAACAGCAGAGAACTCTGCAAGCTGTGAGCTGTACACAGACATGAGAGTAGGGAAGGATAATAAACTCATATACTGGATAAAATAGCACAATAATCTGGATAAAATAACACAAAACAGAGGCTCTATTCTTACCACTAGAACAAGCTTCTTACAAGGTTGTCTTTCTTTAAAAAATAAGAAAGACATAAGCACTTAGTTCCACTTATGAAGCCAACAAAAATAAAACCACATTGGAAAGTAGTTATTAGCAATAAAGATTCAGGAAACACCTAAATTAAACTAGCTTTGTCCCTTCAGTTTGGCTTCCCTTCACACCCTTGTAACTCCCAATTATCCCTAAAAATATTGGTTTTCCCTCAGCATCATCACACACAGAACAGCCAAAAGATCATTTGCTAAGTGTTTGTCATTTGTCACGTCCCCATTGTTCAATACACAGCCCTGATCTTATTTAAATCCACTGACAACTTCCACTGATTTAAGACTATTTAAAAAAGGAATAACTATTTGAAAAGGAGTAATTATTATTCTTCTCAGAGAACTTGCTATAATTGTCTGTATGAGCTCTGCAAGCCTGTGAGCTGTGCACAGACACGAGAGCAGGGAAGGGACAGGGCAGCAGATGGACAGAGCAGATGTAGATGCTCCAGAAAGAGCCAGAGCATCATTTTCTGGCAGAGTCCTGACAGGAACAAGGATTAGGATTGGGCCCCACCACTCAGACCTCAAGGCAACACAACCCCAAACAGCCCTGGGGCAATGCACGAGTTCAGGAACCCCCTGGCTGTGATCCCATCCCACAGCACAGGTCTGATTTGTCCCCTGCTATCCATAAAATTCAGATAGGCCTGGTCACAACCTGTTTGGTTTCCTGGGAAAGTCCTGCCTCAGGACAGCTCACAGCATTGATTTTCAGCACAGATTGCTAAGGCGGTCCAAGTTTTAAAAAACTGAAAATGTAACTTTTTTCCCAGGCTGAGCCATCAAGAAAAGAAATAAACCATCTTTCTTTAAAAAAGAAACCATTTCTACCTCTTTCCCAGAAGCCAAACCATTGGGAAACAATGTCATTCCTACTTTTACAAAGAACTGACTCAAAACGAGTGAGGATGGACAAAAACTTGAAGCAATTCTCTTGCAGGGTAACATTCTTTCCTCTTTCGAGTTCCCCTCACAGAGTCTGACAAAATGTAGAGTTAAATTCTGCCTTGATACTTGCACAGAATCAGCTGAGGGTTTATAAAATGCAGTCATCTGTTGCTGTGGAGAAAAAGCTGTTTCTTCTTATCCTCTATCTTACAGCAAACACTATTTCCCAAAAGTAGGGAAGCATTCCTCATTGCCCATTGCTGCTGATTCCAAAAGACATTCCAAAATCCCAATGAAGCCTTGCACTCTTCCCTTGCTGTTACACAGACATCAAAACATACTCAAAAACAAGATCAAGTAGTTCTGTTTGATTAAGAAAATTGATTTTCTAAGTCAATTAATCTCCGATTGCCTGAGTAGTTTATATCTGAACTTCAGTGCCTGCAAAGATGCTGCTGCTGTTACTGACTTCCCACCTTTTAGGGCTCTGTTATTCCCTCTTGGCAGTGTTAGGGCAGCAGCTGGACTCCATCTCAGAGATCTTTCCCAACCTAAATGATTCCATGACCCCAAGAGCATCAGCTGCCCTGAGGATTGACCACTGATACACTTTAGGGGCTTTCACTCCAGGTGAGCATCACCCAGAGTTCTCTTCAGAGCCTAAAGAATGCTCAGTGATTTTAATCACCATCCCAAAGGCAGAAAACTTTTATCATTCTTGAGAAAAGTTAAGCCATATTTATGCTGGCTGAAAGCCCCCTGAAGGCAGATGGAATTTTATCAAAATCAAGCTGGGAATAGTTCCTGTGCATCTCCAACCTAGAAAACTGAGGCTCCAATGTGCAGAAATTTTGTTTAGTGGTTCTGGCATGCTGAATTCAGCCAGAGTGCTCAGTCTCTAGAAAAATGAAGAATTACTTCAACTCATCACTATGTCCCAAGGTGTAATGGTTTTGAGAGCAAAACCAGTGAAAGACTCCAAGTCAGAAATACAATTTAATAGGGAAAAAAAAAAAAAAAAAAAAAGAGAAAAAATAAAATACATGTAAAAAAAAAAAGAAAAACCACTGGCAGAGTCAGAATACAACCTGACACAGTTAGGGTGGATGGTGCTCAACCTCAGAGCCTCCAACCAGCACATTCCTCCTTCCACTTAAGGCAGGCAAAGGCCCTACATGCTGTGGGTGCTTCATGGAGAAGCTTTCAGCCACCTGGACTTTGTCAGGATCCAAGGAACTGGATATTATTTATAAAAACATATCCCTCACAGGCTCTCCCTTCTACCTCCCCCAGAAAATGCAAGTTTAGGCCTGGAAAAATTCTCCCAGGGAACATTTTTCTTCAGAAAAAACATAAAATGCTCCATTTTCCTGAGAAAAACCACCAATTTTTTTGGCTTTTTTTTTTTTTTTTTTTTTTTTTTTTTTTTTTTTTTTTTTTTTAATTCTGGAAACATCAAGCAGCGCTTCTGGTTAGGTTTTCAAAAAAAGTAACTTTTTTTTTTTTTTAAGTGCTTCTATTCCAGCCCAATTTTTCATCCAGATACATCAACTTGAAAGGCCTGGGTGAAATACCAGGGCTGTCATCCAAGAGTTTTTTCCTTGTTTATTTTTATGAGCAGACCAACGCTCCCACAGTGCATCAGAGCCTCCCCTGCAGCAGCACTGGCATGAGACTTTACAGGAATCTCTCCTAAATGTGAAGTCCCCCACTCCCCATTCCCTGGAGAAAATGATGAGAAAAAGGCTCCAGCTGGGAGATAACAACCTGATGACATTTTTTTCTTGAGGACAAGGCAGTTTTCAAGTAACTGTTGGTATCACACTTGCACAAATAGCTCTGAGATTGTTTCTTCTCAGTGCAGGACAAAAATGGGCATCTTTAACCATTAATATTTGCCATGGGAAGAAGGTAGATTTTATTTTTTTAATCAATGAAACCTCTACAGCAGGTTCTGCTTCTGCAATGTGATTCTTACTCCTGCCCAGGGATAGATTTCATCCCCTGACAAGCTGGAGCCACCAGCAGGTCCAGCTTAAGGGGAAGCACAGTTTACCAACCCAATGCCTGTTCTCATTAATAGATTTATTAAAGAAGGCATTAATTTATCTCAGGATGAGGTAATTTTCCTCAGATGAGGAAAACAGATCCATGCCTAGGAGACCAGAGCATCTCCTTTATTTGAGCTTTGCCAAAGGACTTTGCCTTTCTGTGACAACACATCTTTGAAAATCAAAAAGTATGAAAAGAGAATTGTTCCAAAGTTCTGCTAAATTCAGGTAATAAAGGGAAGTACCAGGAGGCAACAGACCTCAGCAGTGGAAGGGTGAAACTGGAAGGAAAAGTGTTTCTTTTCAATGCCTACATGCAATAAGAGAGTAGAAATACAAGATTGCTGCTCTGACAGGATGTTTTTCAACGCTGCCACAGCTGTTCTACAGTCAACCAGAGTTTCCCTGGAATATGAACCACAGCAGATCTCTAAAGGAGGCCCAGAGCAAGCACAGAGATGCCAGGGCAGTGTCACACACCTGCATGCCAAGGACACTTGTCCAGGTGCACCACAGCACCCCAAAGCCTCAAACCTCAAGGCCAGGAGAAGTCTGGATGGAAAACCACAATTCCAAGTCTGTCACAGGATCAATGTGTGACAGCACCAGCAGAAAAGAGGAGAAATGCAATGCAGAAGTGACTCTCAAAGAGCAGCACCTGCGTGTGCAGCAATAGATTCTTGTATTTATGCTGGCAACACCAGTGAGAAGAACAAACTCACAAGAAATAAATAACTGTTAGTGCTCCTTTCCAGTGAGGAAGGGGTAATGCTTTTGGAATAGAAAATAAAACTGCAATGATGAAGAGGTAGAGAAGGATCACGAGGTGGCAATGGGCTCCAGTTGTGGATGGCAGCTCTAATAACTCATGGCTGAACTTGAACTCAGCCCCACTACTGCTCAGTCTGAGATAAACACGTTGGGGAAGGTGATTTCAGAGGTGGCTGTGTGTTGGGGAGGAAATAGAGAAATCTTATAAGTGCCTAGCAAGTAGTTCTGAAACAATAGATGAAGTAGACATGTTAGTATACTTTGACATAGATGCTGAAAACAGTCATGTTAAGGTTTGAGGCCTCTTCCTTTGTTTAGATGATACCAAATGCCACAAATACCAAAAAACCAACAGACATCCTGTCCCAAGGATGGGACATTTAGACCCAGAAAAGGTCTAAAAATAAGGGTTACAAATAAGAAAGCCATAAAACATAGTAATTTAGTAGTTCCTATAGGTTGCATGCAAATATTAGAAAATTAGTATATTGTATTAGATTGGTTATTGGAAAATTAAAATATTCATTGTAGAAGAATACTTATTGTATTGTGAACAAGAAATCACTCTCTGCCCTCTTATCTCTTCTCTCTTACCCCTTAGCTCTAATTTCTAAGCTCTCTCTTGCTGTCTCTCACTCCCTTGCTCTTATCTCTTATTCTCCATGCTCCACACTCTTTCTTATACCCACACCCTCATAATAAACTGCAAACCTAAAGAAGAAATAATAGTAAGCTAGTAAGTCTGTCCAGAGACCGTCCAACAAACCAACCCCCAGAGCTGTGCCCCAGGAAATGGATCCTGAGGTGGTGAAGCACACTGATCACACACTGATCAACACTCAGCCTCGTGTTTGCCTCACAAGAGCTTCCAGCCCCATTTAATCTCAGCTCTTTGGTTCCTGAGATAGCTCTCTCAATGTTTCATTGACTCCAGTGGATGAGTCCCTCCCATCAGAGCAAAAAAGGAACAATCAGGCTCACCTAGCTTCTCTCAAGATATCTCATATTTCCCCTCCTCTGGTTTAATGCCATCCATTTATTCTCCAATACACGCTGTGCCAACTTGCACTTCCTACTTTAGGCCTGAAATATTTATACATAATCCTCCCAAAAGCCATTCTGGACACGTGTTTACCCAGCAGTCAGAGCTAAAGAATGACAATTATCCTATTAGTAGGAGGAGGGACGCTCCAGTCTTGAACAATTGCACAGAAAATGATCTTGGCCATGGCAGCAACGCCAAGAGACAATTACAAATCACACAAAAGGCTGAGCTGGTGGCAGCATGCAAGCCACATAAATAAACACATACATCTAGGACTTCCCAGCTCAATTCCTTCATTCACCCCTACAGACTCCAGGAGGGAGGATTTTTACAGAAGTCATCACACAAGCATCTGAGTCAGCTGATTTTTTTACACAAGTGTGGGGAGCTAATACTAGTTAAGCTAAGACTAATACCCATACAGAGGGTTGAGACATCAGGAAGCCATTAATAAAAGATCAGACTCCCTCTGGAGTGAGTCAGCAGCCTGCTATGTCCTTCCATATTATCACCAGCTTCTTTACTTGTAACTTGACAACTTGTTTAGGTGGGAAAGCTGAAAAGAGCAAAAATGATAAAATAACAGCCTTTTCCCTCATATTGCAAATATCCAGTGTAGGGAGGCTGGAAAGGACAGAAACAACACCCCAGCTGCCCAGATTCCAGTAGCCAGGTGAGATGAACAAGCCAAGTCCTCCCCCTGCCCTCTTCAATGTCATTGTAATAGTTATTTGTAGGGCAAGGAGCAGATCTGTGCAAGCCACAGACCTGTGTCCAGCAGCCACATTCGGGGCTCTTGCACAGGTTTAGGAGATTTTCTGTTGGCAAAGTCACCCCATCCTTGAAGAGTGTGTGAGGCTGCACATCCCTCTCCACCCACTGTGTGGTCATTTGGCCAAAACCTGAGCAGCTTTCCTTCACAGCTGCACTTTCCAGCAATGGAGAGATTTCAGCTTGGAAGAAAACTTTGCATCTCGAGTGGAGCTCCCTTGTCTCCCCCTCTGCTGCTCCATCCAGAGACCCTGCAATTTGTTGGTGGGAAGAATACCTCCCTTTTCACTATGATTCCAGCAGTCCAAGTGACAAGAATCACTCAGAAAGCTCCTTCAAACCAGGCAGTGGGGTCAAACAGGGAGCAGAAGGGCAGGACTGGCTGAAGAATCCCAGCCTGGCTTTCAAAACCCCAGCTGGGAAGGGCAGGTGCAAGTATCTCTGGATACACCTGCATTATTCTGTAAATCTTCTGAGCTCAAATACAAACTGTTGTTATGCTTTTATTAATAAGAAATTATATCCAAGTCCACGTGAGACTTACTTGTTAGTGTTCTACAACACACTGAAACAATGAAATCTCCAGTCAATCACAGATTCCTGTGAGATCTTCAGCCCTTTCTAAAGGAACCTCTCACAACCAAATCACACACTCTCCATGAGCCATTAATATATGGAAAGCTGCCTTCTGGGAGCAGATGCAGGGTCAGGGGTGTGGTGGGTCTCCTCTGAGCTCACAGGAGCAGAGAACACCCACCACACCCAAAAAGGGCAGCTATTATCCCAAAGAGAGGAGGGTGTCATGCAAACAGGGGAAATCTTGCTTCTCTTGTGGGTGAAACCACAAAAAGCTTTTTGTGAAGCTTTTCCTTCCTTCCTCTTCCTCTCATTCTGCCCACACACATCCTATGCAATCCAAGCACGACAGCAACAAAAGGTGACAGAAAACAGCTGAGCACTGAAGGGATCCTCTCAGAAAGAAATCCCTGCAAAACATCAGGCATTAAGAGGCTGATGAGTAGGTAATTCCTGTTAGCAGCTGAGGAATTCTTGTGGCTTGTTCATGCTCAGCTTTCCTCAGTTACTCTCCTACAAGATCCTCTGGATCTCAGGGTTCCTGCTCCATGCCAAGAAGGAGGATGGGCAGCAGGTTGGAAAGCCAACTCCTGTTTTTCCCTGGAGTCCTTAGGCTGATAAAGCATGTGCAAGGCTGTTGGTTTGATTTTTTCCCTGATATTTTTAGGTAGAGCTTTGCAGAGGAAAGGAGGTATTGTGGAATATTTTGTTTTAACATCTCCCAAGAAACAAAGACATCCCTGCCAAGCTGTCCACACAATGTCACTGACCACCACAGTGCTCTCAGCTTCCACATAAACACACTCATGGCCAGGACAGCCTCCTTCTGACACTGCCAAAAAGGGGGTCTGCAGAAGGTATAAAAATGTTTGTGCATAGTACAGGACTCTGCTTTATCCACCCCAGCAAGTAAAATTCACTGCCTTCCCAAGCTGAGAAATTTAAAGTAACTAACCCCCATGACCAGGTACATTTCTGGCCTCAAAAATATCCTGTAGCAATTCCCTGCACTAGGATGGGGTGCTGTGAATACCCCACTTCATTTAGTTCACCTGCAACTGAACCATTTCAATTTAAATCAATATTTTATGTTTATATTAAATATGGATTTATATTTCACTTTGCTCCAAATCCTCCCTGTTTGCCTTTCCTGCTCCCACTGAGAGCTGCAGTGAGGTTTTCAGCAGGATTCCAGCTGCCAGAGAGGAAAGAACCAACACCAATATGGATTTCTATGTGCCTAAATCAAGCCCTTATTGCTTTGCAATGATTGCTATAATAATAATAATAAAAATAAAATAAACTTCATTTGCCACATTCTCATCCAGTCACCTGGATATTTTGTGACATCCTCTAGCTCCCTCTCTGCTAATGGGCAGACTGATGCAACTGCCCTTGTTTTGCAAATATTTGTGGTGTTTTGTGTGTTGTTACTCATTTCCAAGGAAAGTGCTGTGCTAGGAAAAACCCACATTTTTGTTAGTAGATAGCAGTGGCTGTAAATACTTTAAATAATCGAAACCCTCACAATCTTATTTCTTAACTTCACTCTTACCAAATCCTCTGTTAAGAGATTCATTCATAGCAATGAATCCTTTTCATCCCTGTTTTCAGGCAGCCTAAAGAGAAGCAAGCAGCTAATGAATAAACATAATTACAGTCCAAACCACAGCCCAGAGCTGAGTGTGAGAGATTTCCACCCTCCCCTGAACTGCAAGGGTGTGCATGGGAAAAGCCCTCCACCCTTCCCTGGGGTGTAGCACTGGTGCTCCTCTATTCCCAGGATTTTAAGCATCACCCTCTGAATGTTACCCCATGACAAAAAATTATCCATGACAACTGCAAAGTTTAATAACAACATGCTCAGGAAGCCAAGGACTCCACCAGCACCCAAAAAACCACAGCAGGGAAGATCTGGCTCGAGGTACAGACCACCAGCTGCTGGTTTGAGAATTCATCATTATCAGCTCCTGTGCCACTGGGGATCCCTGCTCCTACAAAACCAGGTCTGGCACCTGCTCCCTTGTGAGCTTCCTGCTTGTTGGAACCCAGAAACCTGGGATTTTTGAGCTTTCTGACACTGACCCCTGGAGAACACTGCTTTTGACTTCAGGCCTTGGAGAAGCTTCCAAATTTGAGTGTTAGAATCACTCGTGTGTAGTTAGAATAGAAATGTGTGATCTCACATGGTAAAGGATTTTGAATTTGGGGTTTTAGAACATAGTAATAGGTATGGGACAAGATGGAGGTTCTTGGGTGATGCTTTTCCTTCTGTTCCTCCTTCTTCATAATTTCAGGCAGTAGTGTTTGGTTGGTTAGAAAGTACTGCAATGTGGGTCACAAGGGTTTGGTTATTGGGTCAAAAGTATAAATAATATAGATGTTAGCTTTTAATTGAATAGCTAGGCTTTGAAAGACCTTGTAAGCAATTTGATACACTCACATTTTGCTCACTTTTAGTTTGTTGGCTAGAAGTGCTGCAGAACTCACTGCAGTATAGATAAGAATTAATAAACAGCTGAATCTGAACAAGAAAATCCATCTGTTGTGCTTCTATCCTGACTCTGAGTGAAGGCAGAAGAAACCTGCTCCCAGCTAAGCCACATGGATAAATGCAGACTGTAGCCATCATCACTGCCTGACATCATCACCACCAATCCTGTTGGGTTCTGCTTTTTCACAAGCCAACACCAGCACTGTCCTCCCAAGGTCTCTGCAAATTGTTTGGGCTGCAAATGAAAAGTAGAGCCAAAGACCCACACAGAAAATATTCCTGCACTGAGATGCCATGGGAAGAAATCCAAGCAGGTGCCACCAGCAAGGTGGGGGATTCTGATGTGTCAGAGCCCAGGCATTTATTTCCCCATCATGAGCACAGGGTGGCAAGTTTGGCAAACAACAAATCATCATGAGTGTGAGATTTGGGATGGGGAACAGCAGGCAAGGCCAGAGCCTCAGTAAGCAGCACAGCACTGGTGCAGTAGAACTGATTTTAAGGACACTGGCAAAATAAAACAACAACAAGTTGACTTTCTTTTCTAAGGAACTGCACATGGGAGGCGAGTGCAGTATCCAAGTTGTTTAAAAAAACCCCATAAAACAAAAACATTCCCTTTCCTGCTGAATCAGTCAGGAATTATCCAGGAAATCCTACCAGGACAGCAACAGAATCATCACAGTTATCTTTGTTACTAGCCAGAAATCAAGAGGATTGCAACTAACTGTACAGAAGAAGATTAATGTGTTACAGCAGGAAGTTAAAACGTAAATATTTAAACAAAGGCAATAAATCTGAAGGGAGCTTCCTGCTTTAAAAGCAATTTGGCTCATCAGCTGACTTTGATTTAAAGGTGATGTGTGCTGGTTTTGGCAAAGCCATCAGCACTTCCCTTGGACTTGCTAGGATATTTTCAGACACTGCTTCTGGCTCAGCTCTGGCAGGCTTGCAGCCCCAGATGCCCTTGGGAACTGCAGCAGAAGCAAGCACACCCCCAGCATTTCTGCTGGGCTGCCACAGAACAGAGCACTGCAGGAAATGTTTGTTCTTGCCTCACAGGACATTGAAATCCAACTGCCTTAAGGGTCCAAGGTCCCAATATCCTGAACCCCACCACCACCCCAGCCACAGAGGGGAAGTGCTGCCCACACAGAGCATGCTTGGGACAGGAATATTGTCCCTGAGGGATCTGCAAAAACCCAGAGTTACACACACACAAAACTGGAAAACTGGGGAGTGCTGGAACCCCTTGAGCAGAGCCAGCAGGGTCCCAGCAGCTCCAGCATCCTTCTGTGCTCAGCAGAATTCAGGGATTCAGCATTCACAGTATGGGATGTGTGGGATGGAGGGTCTGCCCCAAAGCCACCCAGGCACAGGGCTGGGATGTGTCCAGGCTGTGCCTGAGCCCAGCCTGAGAGGAGGAAAAGGGATGAAACAGCCTCCTGTGTTATCAAGCACCAGTCTGCCCTTCTGCCAGGGGCACAAAGGACAGGAGCAGCCCCTTGGCATAAATACATCTGGGGAAGCAAAGATCTATCTCTGCAGACAGAATATTTGATTTAATTTACAAACAGAGAGTTAAGAATATTGAAATAACAGGTGCACCTACTTCCCAGGTGGAGGCAGAGCTGCCAGGTCTCACATCCCTCAAAGAGTGCATCTGTCAGGAGCAACTTTTTTTCCCACAAAATATTCCACAGCCTGGGAAACCAGAATTAAGCTTCCCCTACACTGACAGGCACTTCATGACCTCACCAAAGGTGATAAATGGCAGGAATTAATGACAAGTCATCTCTTACTCGGGCAAGAAGTCAAATCTGCACTCAGAGAGAGGCCAGATCCTCTTTCCACTGGGCAGCAGCCAGAATCTCTGCTTGATGGTGCCACCACCAGTTTGGATGTCAGTCTGGAATGAATAATCCAAAAGGAGCACGTGGATTGTGTATGTCAAATTTGGGGATGAGGGTTGTCAGCTTAGGCACAGAAATGACACAAATTCCAGTGCAAGGCAGCAGCTGTGCTGGTTTGTGGGGAATGGCAGGGGTAGAACCCACAGGCATTTCTCAATCACTGCTTTTCTCCAAATTCACCCTCCCTGTGGGAAGGTGGGTCACTGTCCCTGTCTCCCAGGACACTGAGGGTGCCAGATTTGTGCTGGAAAAACAGTGAAGGAATTGCTCTTCTCCCAGTGCAGGCACAAAGAGGCACCTGAGCTCAGGGCACCAGATTTAGGTTAAAACTGCTCCCAGTGCCAAGCCAGCCTGGGATGGCTGGGAGAGCTTGTGGTGGCATCCCTAAAAAATCTTGCAGTCAGTCAGGCTCATCTATCCAAACCCTCAATATCTCCAGAATTCCCCAGCTGAAGCTGGCAGTTATTTCCAGGTAAACACCCATGTGCATGAGCAAGTGCTGACAGTCTTTTCTCTGCCAGAAAAGAAAATGGAGAAGGCTTACAGTAAATAAAGATGACAGTTTAATTGTCTGCTGATAAGGTCCAAGTTTCAGTGTGTTTCTTGGTTTAATATTAAAATCACACCCAGCTCAATTTCTTTATCTGTAATGAGATAGACCACATCATTAATACCAAGCCACAAGGAATTTATTAGTGGTGCTGCTCGAGCAGAGATGTGGTTTCATACCATGGCAGTTTATCATGCTGCATTTGCCAGTTTATCTGTAATTTGTCACTGTTTGACTGGCAGCTATGAAAAAGAGCCTCTGCTTTGCCAAGTGAAACCCTAAACAATTCAGATTCTGTTGCTAAAGAAAGCTTTACTGTAGAAAAATCAGCTTTTTCTGACCCAAACACTCCATTTTCAGGAAACTTTAACAACAAACTCTTACTAGAAGTCAGTCTTGGTAAACCAGCTCTCTGGATGATTTCACTATCTGGATCAGGAAAACACAAGGTCCACCCAGCATGTAATTTGGCTTATAAACATTGTCCCAAAACAGAAACAAACACACATGCTATTAAACAATTCACCTTGGAGGCAGAATTTCACTGGGATTTAAACAAACAGACTACTTCCAAAAGGGGTTATCCCAGCACCTGCTGGCTCAAAACTGTACCAAAAAAAAAAAGAGTCTTTGTGGTGTTCCCATAAAAAGAAAAACAGCCTTACTCAAAGTGAAATCCTAAACTCTCCAGTGGTTCTTTTAAAACCAGAGGCTTTAGGAGCAAGGTTGATGTTTGACAGTTGCTACACACACAGAGCTGTGTTTAAAAATAAAAGAGCTGCTCCTGATTTTACTCACATTAAAGGGGTTTAGAATAACTCCAATAACTAAGCAAAGTGACACCTCAGAAAGGAGGATGCAAGTGGGAAAAGCATGAAGCCCACAAGGAGACTTGTCCAAATGAGAAATTCTGTTTAAAAGCCATTCTGTTAAAAAGCCAGCAAACAGAGAGGTGGGTTCAGCTTCAGCTCTGACCTGAGCTCTGGAAAAGGCACCCATGGGAAATAAACTCAGCAGAAAGCAGCAATGTGAGAATGAGCCACTGCCAGGGAGCTTGGAGCAATTCTCAGAACAAAACAGAAAACACATGGAAAGATGATGATTAAAATAATAATATTAATAACAAATTAAAAAATAATAAATCTGAGTTTGCTAAGGGCCAGCCTGCTAGACATCAGCTTTGGAACAAGTACTTTGGCTTGCATGATTAATGATGTGAGAAACAAGACTCTAAAAATTTTAAAAGCTTAATAAGGGATAAAAGGGATTTTTACAGTGCTGGGTGCATTGCCTTAGCAGTTAGCTTGGAACAATTTTCTTATGCACTTTTTCATTACATTGGTTAAATGCATATTCATGAGGATTATACACATTCTATCATTCCTGACCTGGGAAATCTTTTGTTTGGTTGAACCTGTGTCTTTTTAAAGTGCATGCCATCCTGCAGATGAAATTTATGTATTTAATTTCTTCTTGAGGCTCTGTGCTGTGGTTTGACACTTCTTGACAACTGGAATAAATCAGCAAATTCCTCCTTGCATTTTTTCCTTTGGTGTTTATTTTCCTGGTTCTTTTCAGTATTCTCATTCAGATAAGATTCTCCACAAGTACATTAAATCAACATAGCTATTTCACACAATTATCTGAGTTATTCTTACCATTGTCTGTTATTTACAAAAAAAAAAAGCATTTAACATCACAATGCACAACAGTCTCTATTTTGATATTTTGTGAAAGCCTACATTGTAATATATATTTATCATACCATAAATATATAAGCTACATAGTCCATTGGCTACCAAAGTTGGCAGATTAATATTAAAGCAGAAAAAAGTGATTACAAACTATATCATATCCAAATTGTTGATTAATAATAATTTGTAAAAGCCAATACATAATAGTGAAAGCCAACAACTGCAAAGTCAGTTCTCAGTATTTTCTAACTGATCAGGCTCCTGATAAAAAACAGTTTTTCATTTTTAGTCACTGCTGAGTTTCACCTTTTTTTCCTCCTCTGGTCTCAGCATACCTGGTATGATTCCCTGTAGCTCTTTTCCATGCTGAAGCTGTTTCCTAACTTTTATCCAAGGCATATTTTAAACCAGTGTCAGGGGATTAAGCAAAAATAGATCAGGTTGAGCCCTAAGGAGCACCCCTCACCTCCAGCCATGCCAAAAACCCATTTTGCTATGGCTGGCTGTCTCCCAGTGGAGCAGCTCCTAATGTACTTTTTGGCAATCCCTGTCTTTTCTAAGCTTCTAGGAATTGTTTTCCCTTGTGGGAAAAGGCCTCATCAGCCTTCAAAATAATGCAGGGAGGTAGAGCTTCAAAGAGAATTCTTTGGGCTTGCTTCAGAATTTAGGCTGCACTTCCTCCACAGTCTTTGCCAGATGCTCCCAAAGTCACATTTTTATGGAGTTTTCCCAGCTTCCCATCTGATTTCAGAGCTGCACAAAGCACAGATGGAGCTCACATGCATTTGGACCCAATCCCACTGAGCTGATTCATTGGGCTCTGCTCAGACTGGTGACCACACCTGAAGGATTTTGCATCTGTTGCTGGTGAGTGACCCACCTGCCTTAGCCTGGCTCCCTTCCTTTCACATGGCCATGGTGAGGCACAGCAGCTCCTGCATCACCTGCCTGGAGGGCACAAACACCGTTGGGCTTGGAGCCCCAGCAGTGTTTCAGAGCTCTGGGCTGCTGCTGCAGCCAAAAATCACTGAATCCCCATGGGCAGATCCCTCCTGGGCTAGGAGAGGTGCAGCTGGGGACCTCACTCATCTCCAGCCCTCCAAACACCAAAATGAGACCTCCAAAATGGTCTCGTTCTGTCCATGGACAGCCTGCCCCTAAATTCACTTCTCCTTAAAATCCACACGGGCTGGGCAGAACCAGTCCTCCCTGCCACTGCCCATCCTGCAGCACTGGGACATTTTCCTCTGCTGGCCAGCCCTCCCCACACTGAGAAAGCTTTACAGACTGTCCTGGGCTGCCATACAGGATGTGGCCAGCAATGTGTATTCTGTCCCCATCTGCTGAGCCAGGTGGGGCAGTGACCCTGATCTCCTGGCACATATTATCTGCTAATGGGCCAGCTTTAAACCAGCTGGGCAATCATCTTTATCTTTCCCACAGCCCATCCTCCCTCCAGGAAGATATCATCTGCTGCTGGCCCATTCAGTCCCACTGCGTGACTGATAAAATTCCATCATCCCACTGGGAGATGCTCCAGCCAGGGGAGCAGCCAAGCCTTTCCTACCCAGATAAAAACTGACATTTTGGACACCAAGGGACCTTCTTCCCACTGCATTCCAGAGGAAAGCCAGACCTTTCCACATCATCCCTGCACCTTCAGAGGAAAACTGCACCTTCTCCAGGAGCACTGCTCCAGCTGAACCACATCTGCCCCTGCAGGAGGATGCAGCCACCATTGAATGGGACTGTGCCAACACCCTGACTGACTGACGGGTGTCAGCTTGGATTCTGACTCTGGCAGGGTTTGGGGATTGTTCTTTTTAATTCTGTATTTCTATTTTAATTTTCCTGGTAAAGAACTGTTATTCCTAATTCCCATATCTTTTCCTGAGAGCCCCTTAATTTCAATATCATAATAATTTAGAGGGAGGGGATTTACACTCCTCATTTCAAAGAGAAGCTCCTGCCTTTATTGGCAGACACCTGTCTTTCAAACCAGGACACAGACTTAGTCAGGTCTGACACGTGTCCAGACAGGATTTTGGAAAGGGGAAGCAGATGTGAGAGGAGGGAATGTTTTCCTCTCTGCTGTGCAGTGTCTGGGGTCTCACTGAGCTCCCCAAACTCTTGGGACAGCAGTGACAAGGCAAGGGCACCTCTGGTGTCTGCAGAGCCACCAGCCCACATCAGCTGCTATTAATAGCACCCCAAAGTCACCTGAGGCTGCGACTTCTCACCTCAAATATCACCTCTCCCCAAAAATATCTACAGCTTCAGAACCTCTTGGTGCTCTCTGTTCTGCACTGGTGCCTCCTTGATGCCTCATCAGATATCGCTGCTGGCTTACACACAGAAAAGGTAAAATGAAAGGAAAAAAGATGCAGGAGCCAAACAAACAGTGTGCCTGCCTGGCACTGCAGCTGGAGGCCAGGAAAATCCTTAAATTCAGGCTGGTGAGCAGCCCCAAATGTTGCCACCCATACCAAGGCCACAGCTCTTAACTCCTAAGTGTCTGTGACAGGCAAGAAAAACTGGTGGGATGGCAAAAAAAAATCCCAGAGGAGGCAAATCCTCACCAGCTGCATGGTTGAGGGGAAGGATTGTGGATAGGATGCCCAGAGCCCAAGTGGCACCAGCAGCAGCAGAGGTTGGTAATTGGTGACAGGATTGTCACAGGAAATCTCAATCCTTCCTTCCTCCATGAGATGCAAGCTCTGTAGTGAAGTCCTTCCCCCCCCTGCCAAAACAAAACCTCTTGCAAGTGAGCAAGAGATAAAGGTCACAGCAAAACCAGCGAGTTTCACAAAAAACAGACAATTCTAAAAGAAAAAAGAGGAAAGAGTTTTGCTCATTTCAGTGAATCTGAGTCAACTTTTCATCTATGTTTTTTGTGAAACTCCTCTGACTTTCGGTGACCTTTCTCAGAGAGCTGCAGAGCGCTGCCAGCCTCTGATATTGGAAGTGAGATGCATTATTGCACAACACAACAAAAGGAAATGGGCCAGGCCCTGGGAGATGCATCTGAACATTGCTCAGGCCGGAGGTCTCAACGACTAAACCCATAGGGATGCAAATTCACTGCACTTCCAGATCAAATTTGCCAACTTGGCCATAGGGCACCCATGTACAAGGCAAAAAGGCAGACATAAACACAGACATTCCTGTTTCTGAGGGTCTCACAAGTGTTTGACCCAACCAAAATATAAGAAAACATTGCAGGAAAACCTTGGCAAAGTGAGGAGTCCAGCCCCTAGGTCTGCTACAAAGATTTGGCAGGTTTGCTTTGTATGGCTTTTTTTCCCCCTTTTTAAGGGAGGCAACAGAGGGCTCTGAACTCAATGGCAGGAGGAAAATACCATAAACAAAGATCACTTCCTTTCTGGAAGGGCCAAAGGGACCCTCCAGCTCCAGAGGATGCTGCCAGTATTGCCTGGCTTGCTCCTGCTCTGTCAGGGTGGGATCAGAAGCCAGGCTTTAGTTCTGACATTGCCTCTTCTCCAGGCAGCACTTTTATGGGAAATCTCTCAGGATCTTTACAAAGTGAAACCTCCACCTTTCTAAAAAAAGGCTTTAATTGTATTCCTGTTTTCATAAGAAATCTCTTCTCAGATTGACTCTCGATTCTGGGTGACTTCAACCACCAGTTTCTATTTCTCACCTCCAGCTGCACAAATCCCTTCTGTTTGTGCCTCTCACTGACCAATTTTTGTTTCCTTGCCTGCTATTTTGGAGCAGAGCTGCAATCCCCTTCTCATCTAGGGCACCCTTTTTCCTATCACCCTCCCACTACCACTCAGACACCCTGCACATCTTCTGCATTGCCCAGAGAACATCCTGTACCTCTGGCTACTGCTCAGCAGGGGAGAGAGGAACTTCCACCCCTGATTAATGGGCTCAGGCCTTGCTGAAGGCTCCTCTTGCTGCTGGAAACTCAGAGGGGAGAAGATGCAGTTGAGGCAGCACAAGAGACAGACAAACTACAAGTTAAAGTGTGCTGGGAGAGCTCCTGTTCTTAGGTTCCTTCTTCTCTAATCAGAATCTTGCTTCATCAACTTCTTCCCACCACATTTTCATATCAGTGTGATGATGACACATTTGTCATAATCACCCTGCTGAGTCCAGAAACCAGGGCTCCTCCCAGGCTTGCTCTACATTTTTAAATTTTAAGTTCCCACTGTTTGCTTTGCTGTATTTTAGCAGAAAAGGCTAAAAAAGGTTCACACTACGTCTCAGTGCTGTGCCATGGCTGGTTTGGCAGGCTGGGACACCAGTGCCTGCCTTTTATTCACTTCAAGCACACAGACAAGCCATCAGTAGAGCAAACACCTCCAGATCTCCCAGCCTGTAGCAGGTCAACACCAGGAAACTTTGAATCCGTCACAATTCAAGCTTTGGAGAAACTTGGCAATGAAGAGGTGATAATTTGGCTAGTAGGGGATGGGATTGGCTACCTGAGGACCCTGGAGAGCTCCATCCCACCCTGGAGGGTGGCTGGAGACCTCAGCAGCCCAGTGCAAGGGCTGGGTGTCCCTGGGGCAGCAGCAGCACCTGGAGGTCACAGCTTCTCTGTGGAGTCCAATTTTGGAGTTGAAGCTACACCTGCTGTGGGCACAGGGATCCTCAGGTCTGGCTGGAAGAAGCTGAGCCTCTCAGATTGTCCCCAGGGTATTTACACACACCATCTGAGCAAGGCTCACACCTGCCTGTGAAAGTGCACTCGCTGGTGATTCAGAAAATCAAAAGCACAGGAGGGCCACATGAGCAATGCTACACCAAACCACAAACCACATCAGAGCCAGCCAAGCAGCTCACTGCTGGGACAAGCTGCAGTTCTGAGCTTGCCTGAAGGATGCTCAGAGGAATTAAAGCATGTTTAGATGCTGAAAGAAGTCTCTGAAGAGCAAGGGTGAACCCACCAGACTTGGCCAAGAAATGGCTGCAGCATTTGGTTCATGGGGGGTTTCAGCTGGTTCTCCCTTACAGCAAGATTTTACAGGATGAAGAATAAGTTCCCAAGCTTAGAATAGAAAGGTGTCAGCAGCTGCCTTCAGATGGGAACCCATGCAGACTTGCTCAGCATCACATTTCAGAAATGCCAGAGGCATTCAGGGCAGGACACCAGGTGGTGAAGGGTTTGACATGGTTTGGGTTTGCACACTCATGGCTGCCTCTAACCCTGAATTTTCACTTCTAAAGGTGGTATCTGCACCACTTAATTAGTGGCTTGTCTTCATTTTCTTCTGTCTTCACTCAGAGCCAGGAATAGAACATGAAGGACGTGAATTTTCTCGTGCTCAGGGTTGATTATTTATTAAATCTTAAATACAGGGAGTTCTGCAGCACTTCTAGCTAACAGCTAAAAGCAAGCAAAATGGAGCTGAATTTAGCTAGTTACAAGGTCTTTTAAAGCTAAACTCTCCAATAAAGAGCTGACATCTATATTATTTATACTTTTGACCCAATAACCAAACTCCTGTGACCTGCAGTGGAGCACTAACTATCCAACCAAAAATTACTACTTAAAATTTGTGAAGAAGAAGGAATAAGAAAAGGAAGATGGGAGCCTGAGAACCTCCATCTTGTCCCATACCTATTACTTTGTTCTAAAACCTCCAAATTCCAAACTCTTCACCATGTGAAATCACACACTTCTATTCTAACTACACACCAGTGATTTTAACTCCATCACTCAAATTTGGAAGCCTTCTCCAAGGCCTCAGGTCAAAAGCAGTGTTCTCCTGGGGGTCAGTGCCACAAAGCACAGGAAAATAAAAAATTCCAGGCTTCAGGGTTCCAACACCCACTGTGCTGTAAAACAAGCCTTGGCAGGGCTGGGTGTTACCCCAAGCTTAGGGGGCAGTGATGCAGCTGTGAGCACAGCTGGAAGCACAGCTGGGAACACAGCTGGGAGCACAGCTGGGAAGGTCTCACAAGGCCAGCTGGTGAGTGCAAATCTCCAGCCTCCAGCTGCTGATCTCACTTTAAACCCCCAGGAGGTATTCCCCCTTGTCATCTGATGCCTTGGGGTTTTAGATTTTGTGTTTTTCAGAATCTCTGCTGCTTAGTGTGCAACTCTGAAAGTTCATGTTAGGTGTTAGTAAGGTCTCTTCAAGGGGAGTTAGACAAAACAATTCCTTTCTAGAGATTCTCTAGCTAGAGAATCAAGGACAACTGGTACCCAAAAACCAGAAACAGTGGAAAGGGGCAAGCCAGGAGCTGAGACTTCACAGCCTGAGCCCCACAGGCCAGAGGCAGCAGCCAGAATGACAGAACAAATACACTAAAACAGGGGGAGAGTTGAGATGGGACCCCTCCAATCCAGAGATGGGAAATTCATCTTGAATTGGAAACCAAGCAGAAGCCACAGCTGCAAACACTGATCAAGGATTGCAACCCCAGACCCTGCTGCTGAAAAATCTGTGCCAAATCCCCATGGTGGCAACTTACTTATTACTGAAAAAGTGTATAGTTAAAATAAATGTGTGTAATTTCACATAGTGAAGAGTTTTAAATTTAAAAATTTTAGGATATAATAATAAATATAAAACTATAATATATATACAACTATATATAAAACTATATATAAAAATACAACTAAATATAATATAAATATAAAATGGCAGATTTTGAGTGTTATCTTTTTCTGTCTTCTTCCTTCTTCATAATTTCAAGTTGCAGTTTCTGTTTAAATAGTGCTGCACTGCGGGTCATAAGAGTTTGGTTATTAAGTCAAAAATATAAATAATATAAGTATTAATTCTTTATTGGACTATTTAGCTTTAAAAGACCTTATAACTCACTAAATTCAAGCCTCCATTTTGCTCATTTTTAGCTAGTAACTAAAAGTATTACAAAACCCTCTGTACTTTAAATAAGATTTATTAAACAACAAAACCCAAACTCAGAAAAATTCATCTCCTTTGTGTTTTTAATCCTAACACTGACTAAAAATAAAAAAAAAATAAAAATAAAAACAAGCCACTGATTAAGTAGCACAGTTACCACATTTACACTCTATGTTATAAAAAACCATCTGTGTGTGACCACCCTGCCCAAGGATTCACATCCATGCTGTGGGATGCCAAGTTCCAGCTTGGCCCAGCCCAGCTGCTGGTGACCAGCTGAGCCTCAGCCCTGCCTCCACTGGGCTCCAGGCTCTGTTCCCAGCTGTGTCAGGAAGGCAAAGTGTTCAAATTTATTTCCTGGGGTCCCTTTACACTTTCCCACACCAGCTGGCAAATGTGTTTTCTGGATCCAAAACTCAGTGCAGCATTAAAGAGCATTATTTGGTTTCCTCAAAGGGTACATCAGAGGTTGTCCAATACCCTAATTTAAACAATTCATTTGGAAGCTATCTGCCCAAACTTTTGAGAGGATGTGCTGCCAACTGGAATTAAAGAAAAAACAAAAAGAGAGGATCCCCAGGAGACACAGGGTCTGCTCCACACTTCACAAACTTCACAAACACTGACACTGACAAACTCCATTGAGCAATATCCTAATGGGGCACAGTCATCTGTGGGCAGGATTTTCCAGAAAGCCCTGCAAGAAAAGCCAGATAAATGTTCTTTTAAAGGTGAGGGCAGGAGATGGGGTCAGCTTTGTTCAGTAACTCATCCTCATCTGCATCCCCTGCAATTCCCCAGCTCCCTCAGGCTCATCCTCCAGCTGCAGCCCAAACATCAGATATTCCATGCTCAGAGGCTGCTCGTTCCTCCTGGGAACAGCCTCACTATTCTGCACAGCAGAACAAAGAGTTTGGGGTGGTGGAGGGATGGGGAGGATGGAAGGAGGGGTGGAACTGAGAGCAATGAGGGATTTGTCTTTACAAACAAGCTCTGGCTCTGCTGGAGGATAAAACCAGCGCTGAGAGATAAAAAAACCAATGGGATGGATTCCACTGATTGATGAATGGAAAAAAAGATATTTGCCTTTACAAAAAAAACTGTAGGTTTGCTGATAAATGAAATTGGGTATTGAAAGATGAAAGAAGCAATGGGGAAAAACCATGAATTTCTCAAGAATTAAAAATTAAAAGGGAGGGTTGTACAATAGGGGGGAATTTCAGGTGTTCTGGGAAGTCTGTACCTCTCAAGTACCTCAGCCAATAGGGAAAGAAAGAGGGAAATGTGGATGGGAAATTAGGACAAAAAAGGAGGCTGCATCCTCCAAAAAATTGGAGAGACCCCAGGGGAATGCCCCATGGCCTCTCCCTTTATTCCAATAAAGTTGCAGCACTCCTTAGTCTCCTTTTTGGACATAAACCTCTGGTGTTTGTGGATTAATTTCCCTGAGAGAACTGAGCAGGAAGCATCTAGGTGGATGAGGGCAGGTGTCAGTGGAGCAGAGAGGGAGAAGATGGAATTTGGACAACAAGGGATTGCTCCTGCCCCAGCCCAGACTGCAGCAAAACCAGCTTTGCCCAGGATCCTGCAGGATCCAGGCTCGGGTGCAGATGTGTCACAGCAGGGATGGCTGAGCTCTCCCCACCCTGCTCTGTCACAGAGCCTCCCTGCCCTCTAGTGGGTTCAGAGAATTGTGAGAGAGGAGAAGCGCTGGAAGTGCCTTTTCCTCTTCCTCAAGAGGGAAAGCCTCTTCAGCCATTAAAAAAAGGCAGGGACAGCTTTCCCTGAAGAAACTCCCTGCTGGAAGTTCTGACCACAGTGGCAGAGCACATCTCACCAGAGTGATGCCTGAAGTTTTAGCTTTTATATTTCCCAGACTCTGCACTGCACTGGGGTGTGACTCTGAACTCCATATAAAGTGTTACAAGTTCTCCTCCCAGCTCAGTCACACAGAACAATCCTTTTCCAGCCCCAGAACCAAGGACACGCTGCAGCTTCAGCCCCAAAAAGTGCAAACAGCAGAATTGAGGAGAGAATCTGGGAGGATGGGACTGCAGAACCTGGAGCTGGAATTGGACAATGAACCCCAATTTGGAAATGGACCAAAACTTATAAAAGTGTGAAAACTCGTGACTCTGAGCCCATCCTGGGTGTAACCTCAGCTGGGCTCTTGTACTGCCCAAAGTGAATCTTTTGAAGGGCTTTTAATAAATCCCTGCTTTGTTCCTTTAACTCTGTCCAGCCTCTGCTCCAGGGAGCCTCTCCAGCATCACAGCACTGTGAAATGGTGACATTAGCCTGGCCCTGAGCCACCTCCTGGCCATGCCCCATCCCCTCCTCCTGCAGGACCCTGACCCCCTCCTTCAGTGCCACCCCTCTGTGCTTTCTGCCCCATGCTGAAATTTATGAATCCAGGCTTCATCCCCGCTCCTGGTAAGTGAATGAAGTCACAGCCCCGCGCTGGGAGCGCTGCTGTCACAGCCTGGGCTGTACAGACATCTAGTGGTGTGTTTAAACTCCAGCAGCCCCACCTCCATCTGCGCTGTCACAGCAAACCCAGGGCGTGTCCCCAGGGCTCAGAACAAACCTGTGGGACCCCAAGGAGCGGCCAATTAAACAAACAAACTCCCCAAATCCCATTTCACCCTGCTCTGCTCCCCTGAGACCTTTAGGGATGCCACAAAACACATTATTTCAGGTCATCCCAATGCCCTGGGCATTTTTGAGAGCTCAGCCTTGTGGCCAGAGAAGGGAGCACTCAGCCTGTAATTAACATTCGTGCATCCCTGCATGCAGGAATGACAACTGATGGCAGTGCCCTGATAGCACCGATCTTGCCAGCCCAATAAAAACCACCGAGGAGTGACAGGAAAACAAAAAAAGGGGAAGATTTCAGCAAGCACAATTCCCCAGAGCAAGGACCTCAGCTCTGCTCTTCCCTGTGTCCTGCAGGGATTTCCTCCAATAATTACAGCACGGGCCTGGGACACTGACAGCTTTAAAGAGTTTGTATTTCCCTCTGTGGCTCGAGATACTCATAAAGTCCCCAATGCACATTTTAATACCCATTTCACGGGGAAAGTGCTGCCTGGGAAAGCTGTGTCCTGCAGGGCACGCCCCAGGCATCACCGTGCTCAACCTTGGCTGTCATCCCCTGGTGGGATGAAGATGCTGAGCTTTCAACACACTAAATACTGACACGTCTTGCTGGGAACTGATAGTAATATTCACACCACCCTGAGAGGTTCTTCAGAGTGCCCAAACAGCTTTAATTTGTGTTTCTAGAGCTCCACTTTGGAAGGAGGAGAGCCCCAGCAAACTCAGTCCTATTTCAGAGTCATTTCCAGCGGGTGGTGGGGGAAGCACATGGCAATGACTGGGGGTTCACACCCCTTCAGGGTTTACAACCAAGCTGGATTCCATCACCAGAAACGACCAGAGAAATCCTGACCTCCCCCTGTATTGCCAAGCAAAGCAAAACTCTCAGGTGATAAAGGAAAATACAAAGCAAGAGACTCGATGTATTAGAACGGCTCTGGCAGCTCTGTGCACACCAAGCTCTGCACCCACATCCTACCTCGGTTTTCTGCGGTTATTTTGAGTGAATATAATCCCAAAAATAGAGACACCCCACCCCACCCTGGATATCCCTATCGGGCTTTCCCCCAGGGCATCCTCGCCTTGCAGAGCACAGAAACACCGTGTGACAGCGGCGCAGAGGGAAAACTCGGGGCACGGGGCAGAAGAACCCTCCAAAGGTTCAAAAAGCCCAGCTCAAGGCAGGAAAGAGAAAAACCACCTCCGGGAGGAACCCCCGGCGGCTCCGTGCCAAGGTGACCCACAGGAGGAGGAGGAGGAGGAGGAGGAGGAGGAGGAGGAGGAGGAGGAGGAGGAGGATGCTCCTCCATCCCCTGCGGCTCCATGCGGGTGTGAGGAGGTGGGGATGCCCTGCAGCAGCTTTTGGGAGGTGTGGAGCCCCTGTGAGGCTGAGCAGGAGCTGCTGGCAGCGAGGGGAGCGCTGGGTTTCCTGCGGGGGGACATTGTGAGTCACGGAGCGCTGCGAGGGTGGCTCCGCCTGCAGATGTAAACCAGATGTGGGCAGCTCTAAAACGCCGATGCAAGTGATACGGGGAGGCAGAATCACCGGGAGGACGGCGCTTTTCCTGCTTATCTGGGTATCTATAAACCTGGTGGCATCAGCACAGCACGCTGAGCTGCTTGCACCTCTCTCAGAATTTGCTCTGCTCCACCAGCACTTCCCTTTCGTTGGAGTCGGGGCTCTCTGAATTCTTCAGAGAGAAATCAGAGTGCAGGGAGTGAATTAAAGCCTGTGGATGGATTGAAGTATGTTAAGCCACTCAGACTCACACTTAGAGGTGTAAGTTTAAGTTTTAGGATAAGTCAGTAAGTTTTAGTATGATCTCTAATGCTTTTAGCAAATAAAAGGTTTAGATACCAAAGTAGGAGTGTGAGTTCTAGTGAAGGCTGGAAAACATACTAGTGTTTTCAGTGGAGGCTCCAGGAAATAGCTGTAGACAGTGATTAGACATAATAGAGCTATAGTAAGAATATTGCTTACATTTTTTAGATAAAACAGGATAGGTTGTATGGGTAGTCTATACATAACTTGGCATGGTAAGAAACTAAAATTCTAATAGGTTAAGGAGTGGTGGTCCGAGTTTGTGTCTTCTAGATAAGAATATTCTATATAAGAATATGTATTGGGAAGAGTTGGTGCTTTCTGCCATTGCTTTTTTTGCTTTTATTCACCATCAACTCCAACACCCTAGGAGAAGACAGGAGCAGCTGCAGCAACATCAGCCCCACTGGGACCTCTGGGAGCAGCTTCTGCTTCTATTTAAGAGTCCAAACTAAAACTTAGCATAATGTCTGTGACTGTGCCTTTTGAGATTGATGTGCTTCTGCAATAAATAACCTTTTAGCAACTATGAGCTGCTTTGCTCATTTTAAAAGATAACCTAACGAAGTTGGTGCCCAGAGCACCAGGGGTCATAACCTCCTACCTTTCTCCCTGCTTGCCTGGCATCCAGAGAGCCCCTTCCCAGTGTTTCTGCAGAAAATCCACCCTCCCTTTGGGCAGCCTTCAGCCCAGGGCAGCACAAATCGAGCAGGTTTCTTTGTGCCAGGTGCCACAGCAAACAGTGCCACTCAAATGAGCTGCATTCATCCCCCCCATACCCTTGACACCAGCATCAGTGCTCCCAGAATTACAAATAAACACAGTTAAAAAAAAAAACATAGTGCAAAACCTCAGAGGAAAAAGCATCACGAGAATTTTGCTGTTCTGACGCAGAACTCCAGCCAGAACAAAGGTTTTTACACACCTTTGGGGGAGCATTTTGCAACAGATTAAAGTAAAAACAACTCCCTTTACCAGCCAACAAGTAAGCCCCTAATGGGGTTTTCAAACATGTATTTAAATGAACAGTCCTCTGCTATCTTGGAAATAAACACAATGTTGTCCCCCACACTTGGTGACAAACATGCATCCTCTGGCAAAAGAACAAATTACTGAGCCTGGGCAGTTGCAATGCTTTTGCCCAAGCAAGGAGTTGTAGAGTAGAAGAACATGGCTTTGAAAAGAAAAATTATATTTTTCCTGCTTATTTTATGCATAAAAATAAAAGCTCTGAAACAAAACACTGCATCTCAGGAGTGGCAGAAACCACCTCAGCATAGGTGGGAGTGTGAGGCATTACAGATGGAGACAGAACTGCCAGGAGTGAACCTTCCTCGCTCAAAACCTTCCAAAAACCTTCCCAGGCACTTATGGAAGAGGACTCCCACTCTCCAGTCTCAGCAACCCTGCACAAGCACATTTACCTACAGCTTTGAGTTCCCTGTCAAGAAGATGCTCAGCCTTTGACATTCAAAGCAACCAAGGGCAGGACACAATAGTTTTAAAAAATAATAATTTCAAAGGGAGTGATGGAGAAGGCTTTGCATTTCCATGCCCCACAGCTCATCAATAAACACACAGAGCTTCTCTGCCCTTTTCCAGCCTCACTACAGAGAAGGGAAGGACAGAAGCACACGGCACAGGGTGGATTCAAAGACCCATTTCTGCAGGGGCTGCTCACAAACAGTGCTGGAGCACTGGGGGACACCCATTCCTTGTGAAATTCCTGTTCCTTTTCCCATGCAGGCTACAGAGCACTCCTGGGCTGCTGCTACACCCTGGGCCAGCACTGGCCTTCAGCTCTGCCCACTCAGCCCTCCTGCCTCCACCAGGGCATGGAACAAATGTGCTGGTGGTGGAAAAGAGGTTATTTCATGTCTCATGGAAAGGCTTGCCTTTAACTTATCTCCCAGATCAGCTTTCACAGGGGAAGCACTTGCACTACTCTGTGATCAAACAGCACTGAGCAGCTTGAGATGAGCTGCACAGAGGGGTCCACCAACACCTCTGCTGGACCCAAAACCCAGCAGGCACAGCAGCCACCCCACCCTGCAGCAGGAGCCCCTCCACAGAGCCCCTCTCTGCCCTTACCTCACACAGCAGTGACCACAGCTCCATCCAGCTCAGTTATCACAGCCAATTCCCCGTGGATTGATGGCAGGAGAGCTGAGGATGCTCCCAGTTCCCCATGGATTGATGGCAGGAGAGTTGAGGATGCTCACAGTTCCCCGTGGATAGATGGCAGGAGAGTTGAGGATGCTCCCAGTTCCCTGTAGATTGATGGCAGAAGCTGAGGATGCTCCCAGCTCCCTGTGGATAGATGGCAGAAGCTGAGGATGCTCCCAGTTCCCTGTAGATTGATGGCAGGAGCTGGGAATGCTCCCTGCTCCCCATGGATAGATGGCAGGAGCTGGGAATGCTCCCAGTTCCCAGTGGATAGATGGCAGGAGCTGGGAATGCTCCCTGGATGTGCCCATGATGGGCACACACCCTTTAGCCCCTCTGGCCCGTGTGTGCCAGCCCAGGGCAGTGACAGAGCTCGAGCAGAGCTCTCTCATCAGGTAAAACCATCAAGGGTGATTTCTCAGGTGGCTTCCTCTCTTGTAAACACTGTTTGATCCCCGTGAGAGTGCTGCTGAGCTGAGCCTCGCTCTGTGAGATTCAGGGTTCGTGCTTTGGTTCGTGACCGCAGAAAAATGAAAAATACCTTCTGTGGCCACAGGCCTGAAAATCTCCCAGTCCCAAGGCCAGCAAGGAGGGCAGGATGGAGCTGCACACTAGCCAAAGCCACAGCTTGCACTGTTTTTGCAGCTGGGCAGCCTAGGCAGGACTGCAGAGCCCCAGTCCCTCTGCATTCCAGGTGTCAGCAGCAGAGGAGGGACACAAAGCACTCCTTGTTGGGATCCTGCTGCCTTTGGAGCCTGTCCAGCCTCACCAGCTGTCCCAAAGAACTCTGGAGATGTGCTTCCAAGGAGAGCCACTGGGAATGTGGCACCCTCACAGAAGCCTCTGCCCACAAGCAGATATTTGGGGCATTGTTAAGACCCCAGAGCTCCTTTTGAAGCACTGTCTCAGCAGCTAGAGGTGAATGAGCACAAAGCCAGGCCACCCCAAACACCCACAGACACTCCAGCCCATACACTGGCCCAGAGAGAAATATTAAATTGCTGTTTAAAGCAGAAAAACAGAGCCTTACCTCCCAGGCAGCACAGCAGAACTGGACTGCCTCTCACTGACCCCACCTCAGAAATCTGCCCAGAAATGTGCCTTGATCTCCACACAGGTGTGGACAATGAGCAAATCAGAATTCCTCAGGCTGCTTAATCACCAGATGTTTCATTTCTCACCCAGACCAGGCTGTTTTTCACCTGTGGACCTCAAGCTTTTCTCTAGTAAGGGCAAAAACTTTCTCTATTTTTTCTCAAGAATGGTTAAATCGTGAACTAGAACTTAACTACCAAGTTTTTGCTGCCAAAACCTTGCTGTGCAAATCCAATAAACTCCTCTCACTTCCTCCTGCTTTTGCTGCTTCCCCAGACAATGCAGTCCTTTCCAAGCCTGTGACAGATTTGTTACAGATCCCTGACTGGTTTTGGGATAGATTTTTGCATGCTGAGCCATGAAGAGAGCAGTGACCCATCTCTTGGCAAGGGCATCTCAGTGAAATGGGTTATCAACAGCAGAGGAAGAGCAAGGGAAGGCTGAAAACCTTCCAGGTATTGAAGGATTTCTCTTCTGTGTGCTTGGGCCCTTTGCTGATGAGCCAACCTAAAACTTTCATTTTGATACACTTCATATCACACTCATCCCAAGAGATCAGCGTGGCAAATCTTCAAAAGAGCTGGGAAAGCTCCAGTCCCTGAGTATTTAATGTCACCCTATTTGTCTAAAGCTCCTCAGGGACACAGCTGGAATTAACACCTGGTGAACAGTCCCAGTAACACCATGCTGGCAACACCAACCTCCAGCTTCTCTGAACTCAGCAGATGCTTATTTGGGTCCTAATCTACTTTTGAATCTCCTGGGGATTTTACTTTGAAGATTACTCTGAATTCACTTCCCATTTGACATTCTCAGAGCAGTCTGGGTGTGATTTTGCCCAAACCCCACTTTGGGACTCTTACATCTGGCACCTGCCTCCAGAAACCACATCTTAGTGTGCAGGTTTCTTTGTGTAAAGCAGGACATTTAAGCAGTGCCCTTTAAGCCTCCTTTCCTCAGCCTTCAGTAGATTTTTTTATCACAGCAGTCCATAAGCTGCCATGAGTTTCACATTCTTCCCTACAGAACTCTTTCCAGCCATGCCTGGGAGGTGCAGGATGCTCAGCAGAGCAGGCTGGCTCAGCCCTGCTGCCCCTCAGATAGCCCTGTGAGGCTCCCCTGATGGAATTAAGGTGGGAATTAGGGGGATTAAGGTCTTTGGAGCAGCAGGGGATCAGCACCAGCACCACCAGCAGCACACAACCCCCTCTGGCTGTCCTGGCCCTGTCCTCAGTAACCTCTGCTTCCTGCCCAAGGTGGCTTGGTTTCCTGTAGCTGCCTTTACCCCAAATAAAGAAGAAACATTTTCTGTTTGCATCTGCTGTGCTATTAGGCCCTGAGCTGTTTATCACCACTGCTGCTGATTTTCTCCCTTGCAGGTGGCAGAGAGGCATCACTGGGGACAGTGCACCTGCAGCTGGAAGAAGTTTGTCACCCCAGAGGTGACTGGAATGAGGAGGAGCTGTTCATCCCCTCCTGCACATCCCCTCCTCCTCCTCCCTGGCTTTCCCTGCCTGAGAGCATCACCCTGAGTGCAGAGACCCTGCACAGAGGAGGGACAGTCCTGGCACTGAGCCATAGGAGAAGAAGGTGAGGAAGAAGGAGGTGAGGAAGAAGGAGGTGAGGAAGAAGAAGGTGAGGAAGAAGAAGGTGTCCAGCCTCCTGCCAGGCAGGGCTAACAAGCAGAGCAGAGTGCTGGCACTTGTCATCCCACCCCTGCCACCACCAGGAGATGGAATGGTCATGGAATGCTCTGATCTTCACCTCCCACCCTCCAAGGAGCAGCCAGGGTGGTCACCAGGGCCCTGCAGGACACGTGGAGCTCTCCAGGACAGGGAAGAGCCCAGCAGTCCAGCCTGTGTGGAAGGATGGGCCTTGTCCCCATGGATTGATGGGCCTTGACCCCATGGAAGGGTGAAATTTGTGCTCATGGAAGGATGGGCTTTGTCCCCAGTGAAGGGTGAACTTTGTCCCCATGAAGGATGGGCTTTATCCCCATGGGTTAATGAACTTTGTTCCCAAAGGAAGGATGGGCTTTGTCCCATGGAAGGATGAACTTGGTCCCCATGGAAGGATGGGTTTTGTCCCTGTAGAAGGATGGACTTTGTACCCATGGAAGGATCTGCCTTGTCCCTATGTATTGATGGGCTTTGACCCCATGGATTTATGAACTTTGTCCCCATGGAAGGATGGGTGAGCTTTGTCCCCAGTAAAGGGTGAACTTTGTCCCCATGGACTGATGGGCTTTGTCCCCATGGATTTATGGGCTTTGTCCCCATGGAATGATGGGTTTGTCCCCATGGAATGATGGGTAATTGTCCCCATGGAATGATGGGTTTGTCCCCCTCAGCACAGCAGCTGTGGCTCACCCTCCCCAGTGCAGAATCCTTTGCAGAGTGCACACGTGGGTGAGTCACTGGGCCTTGGTGTCTCAGGCTGCTTTGGAACTCCCCTGTGTCACAGTGCCACGGCACCCAGGCAGCTGGGGGGTGTCACAATTCCTGCTGGCAGCAGGCAGGACACGGGGACACTGGGATAGAGGATGGTCAGTGATGCATGTGCCAGGCATGGGGAGCTGCTCAGCTTTCCTTGTGCCCCAAAAACCTGCTGGCAGAGCTGTGTCTTCACCCAGCATGGAGAGCCCTGCCAGTGGCTGCCCAAACCCTGGGACAATCCCCCCTCACACCCCTGGCTCCAGCCCCTTGCTTCACTGCAGGGGTGATGTGTGTGGCCACACCTCTGCCCTGCTCTCCTCAATGCCTTTTTGGGCTTACCTAAAAAGAGAGGTCTGACAAAATTAAAGTAATAAAAAGCAGTTTATTTATATTTATTGAAGGGCCTTCAGACACATTTCAGGCAGACAAATCCCCCCCCAGGGGCTACACCTAAAAAAATGGATGATGAGTCATGAGTTTCCACATCTTTATGAGTTTGGTCCATTTGCTTATTGGGGGTTAATCTTCCAATTACAGCTTCAGGTAATGAAGTCATTTACCCCCAGTCTGCTCCCCCCAACTCCTTTTTGTTTCCAGCTCTGAGGATCTGAGGCAGTGAGGAGCCCTTGACTCCAGAGAGGAATTGTTGTGTCTGACCAGAATGGGAGAACAGCAGCTCACACAGGATTGCAAATAGATGAAAAATATAAAAGCTCAAATCCTGAGGCACCACCCTTCTGCTGACAATGTCACTCACTGAGGGAACACTGAGGGTCACTTCAGACCAGTGTCCTACAAGTACCAAGTACTGAAGGGAACCTTTTGTGTTTGTTTTGTTCTCCCTCCTTGCTCTGAATTGTTCCTTACTATAAAGAAGCTTTTCTTAGTTTCTATCCAGGCTTTCCTTTCCAGCCACCAGCACAGAAATTCGGCTTTTGACAGAGTTCAGACCACCACCCTCTCCTCAACACACATGATGCATCTCTAGCAGCTCAGGTGGCTCCAGCCAGAGCCACAAAACAAACACAAGTCCCCATAAAAGTCCTCAGGCTTGAAGTGTGATATTGGGGGGCTCACTAAGATGGGAAATAAAAGCATTACATCAATTGCAAAACAATTACATTCAATTCCCTTGCAAATTTAAATGCAACACAATCCAAGGGTCCTGCCTGAAGTGCTGGCAGCTTTACCTGCCCTGCTGGCTGCAGGTTGTATTGTGGGCAGGTTTGCTTTGTTTAAGGGGGAAAATGCCTGTCTATAGACATATATAGCATTTATTAATGAATAATGAATATCACTTTCCACTTTCTGGTGTTTCCCAGAGCTTCTAACAGCTCAGCCACACATCATCCCCTGTGCCAGCACAGCCCTGCTTGTCACCTCCACAGCCACTTCCAGAGCCTGCTGTGTGCCCCATCCCAGCCTTCCTCTCATTAGTGCCTCTCCAGGATCCAGAGGAATGCCTCAGGAGGGAGGAATGCCTGCATTTATCCCAGCCATGAGTCTTTCCAGTTTTTTGCCTTTCCTTTTCCTTTCCAGTATTTCCTGTGTCGTTCAGGAGGGGCAGTGAGAGTGGCTGGGTGGGGTCAGCCCACCACAAGTGGCCAATTTAGAAATTCCAAGCACAGAGACCAAAAATTTCTACTTAAAATTTATTAAGAAGGAATAAGAAAAGGAAGATGGGAGCCTGAGAACCTCCATTTTGTCCCATACCTATTACTATATTCTAACAACCACCAGTTCCAAACCTTTCACCATGTGAAATCACACACTTCTATTCTAACTACACACCAGTGATTTTAACTCCATCACTCAAATTTGGAAGCCTTCTCCAGGGCCTCAAGTCAAAAGCAGTGTTCTCCTGTCAGAAAGCACAGAAAGTTAAAAAATCCCAGGCTTTTGGGTTCCCACACCTGCCCAGGTGACCCAGCAGCCCTGTGTGAGGCTGAGGATTTACTGGAAGTCACCACAGAATCTCACTGCCCAACTGCTCCCCTTTACACCCAGCAAGAGATTACAGAGATATCACATTTCTGTGTTCAATGTGCTCCTGGAGACCACAGGAAATAGCACTTTTAAAAAGTAGGCCTTCAGGGGAGGGGTAGCACTTTTTTTTTTCTCTTTGTTACGGAGGAAATTAGAGGTAAAGAATGAGATGAGTAAAAAGCTGTTAAAGAAAGACTGAATTTCCAAACCAGCTGCGTGATGGATTCTGCTAGCAATGGTTCTGCACGAGGTTTTCACACCCTGAGAGCAAAAGCAAAGTGTTCAACAGTGGTACCAGACTCACAGAGGGCACAAACCACTAGAAAACTGTTGCAAGGAAACAAACAGAGAGCAGTTTGGCCACGAGAAAAGGTCAGTCTTCCAAAGAAGGCTGGACAAAGGAGCAGCACTCTCTGTCTACCTGATGTTCCTGGAGAGTCAAGGCTTAAAGACAGAAACCATGAATTTCTGTTCTCTAAGCCACGTTATTTTCTCTCTTGGTGGCTAAGAATTTGATTTATTTAACGTTTCTAAGAATGCTATTTTCTCTCTCTCAGTGGCTGTGGGCTGGTGGAGGGGACGAGCTCACACCCCCTCACCATTTCCACACGTATTTCTGGTGCTGGCATGACCCCATGTTTAATTTGTGGCTTGGAGGGCTCTGGAGACGTGGATGCATGGACTGGCAGGTGGATCTCACCCTGTCTCATCACTAATAAAATGCATGTGGTGACAAAATAAACTCTCCAAGGGCAGGGAGACAGGACCTCAGGATGGTTCAAACTGGATTAGGAAATTACCATCCCCTTCTTTCCATCTACACTCTTACATGATTCAGCTCCTCCAGGGTCTCCATGGGTTGTGAGGGAGGAATTTCAAGCAAAATTATCAAAATTATCAAGGAAAAAACCAAGCAGTCAGCCAACCCACCCTCACCCAAACCAAGTGCAGCAATGAATGTGCTGAATTCCTCCTGGTCCTTCATTGCTGGCACCAAGCAGGGAATCTGAGGAAAATCCATTCTCCTCTGTGCATTCTTGATCGTCTGTGGTTTAGATTTCTCTTTCAGGACTGTAACTGAAGTTAAATCTCAGATACCTGCTCTTCATCCAGAAATCTTATTAAGAGGCACAAATGTTCCTCTCTGATGCCTTTTTCTCTGACATATTTTGCCTCTTGTCTTGGGTTGAAATAAAGGATGTGACCAAGAGTTTGTATTCTATCACCATCTATTAAAACCAGCTGGGGCAATCATCTTTATCTTTCCCACAGCCCATCCTCCCTCCAGGAAGATATCATCTGCTGCTGGCCCATTCAGTCCCACTGCATGGCTGATAAAATTCCATCATCCCACTGGGAGATGCTCCAGCCAGGGGAGCAGCCAAGCCTTTCCTACCCAGATAAAAACTGACATTTTGGACACCAAGGGACCTTCTTTCCACTGCATTCCAGAGGAAAGCCAGACCTTTCCACATCATCCCTGCACCTTCAGAGGAAAACTGCACCTTCTCCAGGAGCACTGCTCCAGCTGAACCACATCTGCCACTGCAGGAGGATGCAGCCACCATTGAATGGGACTGTGCCAACACCCTGACTGACTGACGGGTGTCAGCTTGGATTCTGACTCTGGCAGGGGTTGGGATTGTTCTTTGTAATACTGTATTTCTATTTTAATTTTCCTAGTAAAGAACTGTTATTCCTAATTCCCATATCTTTTCCTGAGAGCCCCTTAATTTCAAAATGGAAATAAATTGGAGGGAGGGGGTTTACATTCTCCATTCCAAGAGAGGCTCCTGCCTTCTTTAGCAGAGTGTCTTTCAAACCAAGACTCTCTGTGCTTGACATAAATCTCACAGTAGTGAGGAGAGAGAAATATCAGGGGAAATGGATGTTCCCAAGCACAGAGGTGAGGAGAATGAGCCATTTTAATGGCTCACAAGGCCAGCTATTCCCCTGCCAGGCCAGCTTTTCAAGCTGAAGGCCCCAGGGAATTAAGTGACCAGCTGGCTTTCAGTCCCCCCAAGAATGACCTGACCAGGGGAATCCCCAACAACAAAAGAAATCTGGCCAAGGAAACTTTTTCAACTGTTGTTGAAGGAAAATGGTTGTGGAAGTGGGGGAAAGGGAAAGAGATGTAAAATATCTGTGGTGGTTTCTAAGGGGAGAGAGAATTTGATTCTCTCATGGACCGTGCTGAGGAATGGGGAGGCAGCTGAGGGAGAGGAAAGCATGTTGTGGTTTGAAATTCCACCTGGAGCTTTTAGTCTCATTGCAATCTTTGCAGCTCCTTTGCAATCCATCCTGCCAGTCTCCAGAGCAGAAAGCCTTTGTGCTGTTCACACAGCTGCTGCTGGCTTGGCAGGGCAGTCCCACAGCTCCTGGACAGAACACTTGGCTCTCCTCATTACCCCCAGGGATGAATCAGCAACAACTGGTCAAGCTTTTCTTCTTCCTCTTTTTTTTTTTTTTTTTTTTTTTTAGTCATTTAAATTAAACATAAATTCACATGCAGCTTGCCTCACCTTGCAGCAAGATTACTCTGTCTTTACTCATCACATCCTCTGTTCTTGAACCTCAGTCACTTAGTCATGCCTAAAATTTCACTTCTGTAACCATGATGTAATACACACCATGTGTCAGAATAACAGCAGTATCTAATTCTACCCCTCTTCCCTTCCTCCTGTCTCTAACCACTAGACAATGCTCCTTCCCAGTCTGGTAAAAATTTGCTCCTTGGGCTGGAAGAAGTGACCCCACACAGGAAATTGTAACAGAAACTCAGAGTCCAGGGCTGGCTTTGGGTAAAAAAAGGAGGTAAAAGGAGATTAAAAAACCAAGTCTGTGATGCAGCCCCTCCTGCCCCCTTGGTTACAGCACATCCTGAGCCTGCACAAGGTTTGCCAGGCACTGGAACCTGGTTTCCCTTTTCTTCCAGCAGGGCAGATAAATAGGATACAGCATCTAATACACATCAGCCACAAGAGAGGCCAGATCTCTGCCAAGCAGCTCTCTGTGCCAACCAAACAGAATAAATATTTGCCCCAGTTTGGGCAGCTGCACATCCAAATATGGGATATTCTTTATTGTGCAGAGACTCTTCCCTTGCTGGGGAGAGAACAAAATACTTGGCAAGTTCAAATTAAATTTCAATAATTTATTTTTTATTAAAACATTTTAAGTAGAGCCCAAGATCTCTTAAAAATCACAGAATGGTTTGGCTAAAGACAGCTCCAACATAAGCCCCTGTTTATGGCAGGGACCAGGCTGCTCAGAGTCCCATCCCTTCCAGGGATGGGGCATCCACAGCTCCTCTGGGCAGTGCCAGGGCCTCATCACCCTCACAGGGAAGAATTTCTTCCCAATGCCCAGTCTAGACCTACAGCCTTTCAGTTTAAAGCCCTTCCCCATTTTCCTGTCACTCCATGCTCTTGTTCCTTTCCAGCTCTCTGGGAGCCCCTTGAGGCACTGGAAGGGGCTCTGAGGTCTCCCTGGAAACTTCTCCAGGCTGAACAACCCCAGTTCTCTCAGCCTGAGAGAGCCTGATAAAATGTCAGCATTAAATACTCATTGAGTATCCTGTGGTAACAATTAGCAAAAATTTCCTTAAATGCATGGTTAATAGCTGGATAAGCTGATGACTTTATTAAAGTCAGTGTGGCACAAGCAGCCTTGTGAATGACTGAATGGCTGCATGAATGGAGCCCATGTAATTGTACAGTCCTTGATGCCTTGGGTTTTAGCTTTTCTATTTTTCAGAATCTCTGCTGCTTAGTGTGTAACTCTGAAACCTTATATTAGGTGTTGGTAAGTTGTCTTAACAGGGGAGTTGGACAAAACAATTCCTTTCTAACTGGAGAACCAAGGACATCTGGCACCCAAAAAGCAGAAACAACAGTGAGGGAAAAGGGGCAAGCTGAGACTTCATAGCCTGGGGCTGTGGTTGGATAATTGACCCCAATATGTAGGTGAATTAAAACTTATAAAAGTGCAAAAACTCATGGCCAGGATCCATCTTGGATTTGATTGGGTGTAGCTCCAGCCAGGCTCTTGCACTGCCCAAGGCATTTATTTCAATAAATGCCTATTATTATTTCTTTTGCTCTGTCTAGTCTCTGTTCCAGCTCAGCCTTTCCAGGCAACAATTCTCTGCCAGTGTGAATTCAGAGCCCAGAGCTGAGCAGTGGCTTTGGGGGTGTTTGAGGGAGGGATCCCAGGGCAGAGCCACGTCTCAGTGGCAGCTGTGCCACTGACTGGAGAGCCAGCACTGCTCACACCAGCACTGCCCACCCCCTGGGCACTGCCTCTGGAACACGCAGCTCTGAGGTGCCTTCGGCATTTTGGGTGAGGACAGATCTCATCCCTGCCAAGAGCCAGAGCTCACCCTGCCCCTGAGCTGGCAGCAGCCCCAGCCTGCACATGTGTGGGACTACAGAAGGCTTTGGGATCATTTTCCAGCAGACAGAGGAACCTCAGGGCAGGTTTCCCCTGCCTCTCTCCAGGATGCTCCCCAGTAAAGAAGGCTAGTTGGATGTGCTTGGCTGGTCTGTACAAAGAGCTGCCCACTCCCCCCTTGGATGTCCCATCAGCAGGAGAACAACACAGCCCAAAGAGCAACCAGAAGAGGACAGCAATTCCCAGCTTTTCCTGGGAAGGTCTGGATTCAGCAGCTGCCTCTCTGTGCTGTGCAGTTTTACCCTCTGATACCTGCAAGGGTGAGGGTGGTGAGAAAAAACCAAGCCAGGAGATCCCTAAGCTTCCTCCTCTTGAGGCAGTTTCCACCCTGAGAAATGCAGTGGAAACATCAGTGACAGCTGCATGAACAGGGGTGCAGTCTTCCCCTCACACTGGCCACAGCAGTAGCCAGACCACTGAGAGGAAATAAAGTTTATTTCTTTGAAATAAACTTCCCTGAAGCAGACAACACAAACCACAGGCCAGCAGGCTGCGTGGAAAAGGAAACAAATGCTGCTGAAGAGCCACATCATGGGCTGAAGAGCCCAGCAGCAGGGCTGCAGGAAGGCAGGGCACGGGCAGGGGTGATGCTGGAGCACAGCTGCATCCTTTGTGCCCTGCCTGGTGCCAGTGCCAGTGGCAGCCCCAGGGCTGGAACCCCGTGGAGCTGGCACCAGCATGAACAAATAGAATTTGGTTTGGTTTTTTTAACACCACTTTGTTTCCTTGCCCTTCAGACCCCTCTGTGAGAAGTGTTCCTGGGGCCAGAGGTCACTCTGGTGATGCCTTTGGGGACAGCAGCACTTCTGCTCAGCCACAAGTGCTGGCTCTAAACTGAGGTTTGAGATCAGCCCCTTCCTGATGGCCAAAGTGGTCTGTGCTGCCCACACCACACCTCCCCTGATGTTCTGGTGCTGGAGCTCCAAATCCTCATGGAAAGGGCCCTGCACACTTCCAAGCAGAGAGGGATGGGGCTCCCAGATTCCTGCCACGCTGCTGGAGGAAGAATGAGGCACTGACCCCTGGTCACAGAGGCCCAGAAGCACCAAATGAGGAGAGGACAGCACCATTCACTAGAAAAATATATATTTGTCATCTGTGTTTTCCTGAGGGCAGAACATCTCATGGCATGGAAGCAATGGATTGTCACCACCTGCACCAGGAGAGGGGAGGCAGACCATGGAGAACCCTCCATGTGTGCTGAAAGGGCAGGAGGGGGCTGGAGGTGCTGCTTTCACCTCGAGCCCCACTGCTGCTTGGAAATTGTCACTTCTGGGACACTGTGCTGGTTTAGCATTAGTTGGGACAGACAGTCCTCGTGGCACTGCTGGTGAGTTCCTTGCAAGGCACTTGGGATGAGTTAAATAAAGTGGTTGGGGAGCATCTTCTGGGATGGGAAGGGTCCATAACTTAACACAAAGTGAGCACAGCACCTATCCCAGGCCCAGCCAGAGGGAAGTGCCTGTGCTGCAGCAGTCACAGTGCTGGGCAGGGGGGCAGCCATGGCTTGGGGGGAGCAGCAGGTTCCACTTGTCATGCCCACAGCACTGTCAGACACCTCCCAGCAGGGCTGTGACACCACGGGCAGCAGCATCTTCTCAGCAGGCAGCTCTTCAGCACACCACACTCTGGGTTTGTCAGGGGTTTCTGTGAGGACAGGATGTGCAATTCTGCTCAGGCTGGTGCAGCAGCTGCTTGAATGCCCTCGTGCTGAAGCCCAAACACGGTTCCTGGCTGGGTTTTATGGCACCACTGTGTGTGTGTGTGTGTGAAGGGGCTGCCTTTTAAACTCCATCTCAAAGCTTAAACAAGCCAAAGAAAGTCTTGGACTCCTCGAAGCTAACCAGGGCGATTTTGGAGACGTTGACATGCAGGCTGTCCATCCTCCTGAGCTTGAAGAGAGCCCCCAGGTAGCTGTTCCTGGCCCAGGCCCTCTGGCCCGTGCAGAAGTGGGTGGCTGTGTCCTCCATGAGCACCAGGCTGCCGGGGGAGGCCGGGTTCCTCTTGTACACGACGTGGGACAGGAGCTGGCTGTCACAGGCACTGCCTCGGAACAGCACCTTGGAGTACACAAAGTACAGCCCCGGCTCGCTGATGAGCAGCCCCCGCTCCTGGTACTGGATGCCCCCGATGTAGGCATGGCCAGAGATGGGCTCCCACTCCAGAGGGAGGTCCTGCTGGGATGGGGTGCCTGGGAGGTGGAACAAGAGCCAAAATAAGAGAGAGTGTTGGGCTGCCATACAGGATGTGGCCAGAAATGTGCATTCTGTCCCCATCTGTTGAGCCGGGTGGGGCAGTGACCCTGATCTCCTGGCACATATTATCTGCTAATGGGCCAGCTTTAAACCAGCTGGGCAATCATCTTTATCTTTCCCACAGCCCATCCTCCCTCCAGGAAGATATCATCTGCTGCTGGCCCATTCAGTCCCACTGCGTGACTGATAAAATTCCATCATCCCACTGGGAGATGCTCCAGCCAGGGGAGCAGCCAAGCCTTTCCTACCCAGATAAAAACTGACATTTTGGACACCAAGGGACCTTCTTTCCACTGCATTCCAGAGGAAAGCCAGACCTTTCCACATCATCCCTGCACCTTCAGAGGAAACTGCACCTTCTCCAGGAGCACTGCTCCAGCTGAACCACATCTGCCCCTGCAGGAGGATGCAGCCACCATTGAATGGGACTGTGCCAACACCCTGACTGACTGACGGGTGTCAGCTTGGATTCTGACTCTGGCAGGGTTGGGATTGTTCTTTGCAATGCTGTATTTCTATTTTAATTTTCCTAGTAAAGAACTGTTATTCCTAATTCCCATATCTTTGCCTGAGAGCCCCTTAATTTCAATATCATAATAATTTAGAGGGAGAGGGTTTACATTCTCCATTTCAAAGAGAAGCTTCTGCCTTTATTGGCAGACACCTGCCCTTCAAACCAGGACAGGGTGGTAAGTCTTTTAAGTACATATTATATTATATTACATATATAATATATAAATATTATATTATATTATATTATATTATATTATATTATATTATATTATATTATATTATATTATATTATATTATATTATATTATATTATATTATATTATATTATATTATATTATATTATATTATATTATATTATATTATATTATATTATATTATATTATGAAATATTAACATGAATGCTATATATACAATGTTGGAAAACTGCTTATGAATTTAGTTTATTTTAGTTCTGCTATTAACAAAACTTAGAAATAGCAGTGTGATAAATATATCTTTTTTTCTTGGACTACAGCATAATGATATAAAAAGTTTTTGTTCATGTGACTAATTCAGAGAATAGTAAAAAGGTAATCAGAAAGCTTTTCACATTCTTGGATTATCCTATCTGGATGAAGGTTGGGGTGATGATCACCAGAACTCCAGGGAAGGAATTTATTGATCTCCCTTATCAAGAAGGAGTCACAAGGAAAAAAAAAAAATTGATGTAGAGATTGGAGGGAGAGTGATTTTGAATAATGCATGAAGATCTGTGAATATGCAACAGGTTGATGCATTTAATGAAGTGGTGTCGAGTTAAGGTGAATGCCAAGCACCCTGCTGTTGTAACCTTTTGCTTTATTGTCTTTTATTGTCTTTTATTAAACTTCTTAAAATTTACCAGGAAACTGAAACTCGTTTTTCACAGTGAGACACTAATTTTAGAAAAAATAGGATTTTAGCTAAAGGATAGATTTGCTGGAGTTAGTTAAACAGATAGATAGACATGCCTGGCTGGAAATAATTAAGAGTTAGTAATTAGTTAAAGAAAGCTGGACTTGAGATGGTTATCTTGAATTTAAATGACTAATTGCTATGTTTGCAATAACAAAAGGAGAAACTGATAAACAAAGAAACACAAACTATTGTAAATCTTTGATGTCTCTAAACCAATTCAAAAGTCACAAGGGCAGTAAATTGGAGATTTCCCAGAGATCATTTATGTTGTTACCTATGGGAGGGGTTGAAAGTTCAGGGTGAGGAAGACTCCCCTTGCTTCCTCTTTCCACAAGAAAAAAGACCCCAGACCCAACTGAGAAAACAAACCACTCATGCTTAATTGCCATTTGAGCTAATTACAATAGGAAGTGGGGAATGGGAGATGCTGGTTTTATGAATGTGTAAATATTTAAAACTTCTGTAAATAAATAAACTCTGGAATCACTTGTGATTTTGCAGTGGGTTTTAGGGGATTTTTGCAGTGGGTTTTAGGGGATGGCCCCATGCAGCTGCCCAGTGCTGAATTAAAACTTTCACTTTCTAGCTCTAAACTGTGAGAGAGTCTATTGTCCATCACAGCTGGGTATCAATTAGATCAACATCTATATTTTGGTAAATCATAAATTCCTTGGTGCGTTTTTCACTCAGGTCACACCCCACATCACAAGGCAAAGCCAGCCCCCAGTGGCAGCTCCTGCCCTGCACACCCCAAAAACCAAGCCAGGCCTCGCTGAGAAGCACAAATGAGTGGGAGGGTTTTATCTGCAGAGCAGATTTCCACTGAGAGCAGACATGCCACCCGAGGAGAGCCGTGTGAGGTGGCTCCTGATGCCTCCATCCTGCCCAGCCCCATCTCTCACCTGTTAGATGTGCTGCCTTCCTGGGCTCCTTTCTCAGGGGCTGCTGCTCCTGCCCTGCACAGGGAAAGGGAGAGCATTGGCCACATGATGTCTGGATCCCATCCCACTCCATCCTTCCCTTTTCCTCAACATCTACTCCATGTTCTCTAATTTCAGCATTTTCTTTTCTCGAGCCTGTTAAATTTTCCTCTTTGCTCCCCCTTCTCCTTTACACTGTTTCCCTGTTTCTATTTATTTATCCAGCCCCCCTCAGGAAATTCAGGGTTATTATTTCTGTTCAGCTTCTGCTAAAGAAACCTGTGATCAGAGCACTGAGCATCCAGTTCAAATCACAGCTCCCCTTCCCCTAAAAGGGAAAATGTACTGGTATAGGAATTGATATGAGCCAGGACTCCCCTTTCCCAAGAATTTTTGCTATTTCAATTTTTTTTATTCAGTATCAGAACAAAATTGAAAATAAAATTTCTAATCACTTAAATTCTCAAGTGGGGGAAAATATAACTTTCTAGATTTAGAAAAAAACTGTCAAGAGGACTGAAAATTTCTTTCTGATTTGGCCATTTTTGAAAAGGATATCCTCACTTATAATGTCAATATGGAATTCAAAAGAAAATCAATAGTTTGGAAGTTTAAACCCCAATTTTTAAACTGTTCTACCCAAATTGAAACTCTTTATCTTTTTTCCTGAATGAAATCTAGAAAAAATTGGCAGGTTCTGGTGGAAAGTTTCATTTTCACCAGGTTCCTGCTCCGGGCACAGACTCACCCGTGAGTTTCTGAGAGGCTGGAGGGATGAGCTCAGCGCTGGCAGACTGAAAAGAGAGAAGAGGGACACTGGCTTAGGCTGAGAGCATGAGCACGGCTAAATCTGGGTGCCCACGGGGAGCTGCAAAGTGTGAAAAAATACACAGGCAGCGCTCAGGAACACGGATAAACAACATAACAACATAAAGGAAGAGATAAAGGGGACAGCCACCCCCTTCCTCTGTCACAGCAGACACCGAGATGCCACCACCCTTCTCCTTGGGGAGCATCTCAGTCACCATTCCCAGCTTTCCTTTTCCCCCGTTTCCCCGGGGACCTGAGCCCAGCCAGGCACACCTCACCTCTCTGAGTTCATCCACCTCCTTCTCCAGGTGAAAAATCTTGAATATGCTCAGCCCCACTCCCGTGAAAGCCACCAGGATCAGCAGGAACATCACGAGCGATCCCACGCTCCTCCTTTCCCCGCCGCTCCGCGGTTTTCTCCTCCTGTCGGGAACCGGCGGTGGGAAAGGAGCCACGGGAGGAGCCGGGGGGCAGGGAGCCCCTGCATCGGCACAGCCATCCACCCAGAAGATCTGCGGGTAATAATTCAGGTTCTGCTGCACGGGGGGCAGCGGCAGGGGCCGGACGTGCCGGCTGGGCTCGTCCTTGCGGTGCCCGAACCCCGCCGGGCTCGGCGCAGCCCGACCCGCGGGGGCAGCTCTGCCCTGGTGCTGCTGCATCCCTGCAGCAGGGAGGGGATGCTGCCGCTCCGACAGCCTCCAGCATCAGCAGCAGAGCATCTTCCGGGCCGCCTGGGGCTCGGGAGAAGGGCGCTCCTCCCACAGCCCCGCTCCGGGGGCTCCGCGCTGCCGCAGCAGCGCCCCGAGAGCGAGCAGGGTGCTGCAGCCCGAAGTACGGGAATGAGAAACTCTCCAGCATCCTGCAGCACAAAGGAGAGCCCAGGAGCCCTCCCCAGCAGGAGGATGCAGAGCTCAAAGGCAGCCCCGGTGGGATGCAGGATAATCGCTGCATCCCGTCCCGCTGCGCATCCCAGCCTTTCCTCGGCAGCTCCGAGGCACAGAGCTCGGACTCTGTCCTGCTGCTGGAAAAGCCTCGGTGAGAAGAGGCAGATGCCGTGCAGCAGGAGCAGAGCTGCCCCGGAGCGAACAGCCCAGCTCCCTCCTGCCTTCCAAGGGAAAACACAGACCATGCTGCACTTTTAGGAGCTCATTACAGTATCCTGATGAACAGAGTCAGGGACGTTTCCGTTCCTCAGTTTCCATTCTTCATTTATTGCACATCTCTAAGTGGGGACAGTGAGATTTTCCCACAGATTTCCAGGTGCACACAAGAGTTTATAAACATTCTTCCCTGCATTTTACAGACCCGTGTTGAATTGTGTATTTTTATGGGGTAGTGTTAAAATAGGGAAATGCTTAGCACAAAAGCAAATCGGAGATTTGTCTCCTGTGGCTGAAGGAAGCAATCACAATACACAGGCTTTGATCTTGAACATCAAAACTGCACCACAAAACTGAACATCTTCCCTGCACCACCACTTTTTTTTTTTTTTTTTTTTTGGAAGATGTTCACCAGCTCTTTGCTCCAGCAGCAATCCACAGCACAGGTTTCAACAACCCCATCTAGCTCTTCCTCATACTTCTGGGCTTAAGAGACACAAAAGCAACAAAAATCTGACTCTAACAAGTTCGAGCTTGGTCACTCCTACCCTGGTTCAGCCCTCCTGTCTCTACCCCAGAGCAGACACCCAAGGACAGGTCCCCATCCCCTCCCACAGCCATTACAAGAGAGGGTCACTCTTTGCCTGGAGAGGATCCACATTTTTCTGACTCTGTGCTAATGCCAACTGCTTACTGAGGTGGGATTGAGGAGAGAGTAGCAGTTTCCCCTAAATGTCACAAGTGTTCTTACTCCACACCCACTGCTTCCCACTTTCACAGAGATGCTTTTTTAAAGGGTGGGTGAGAGGGAGAGACAAGGAAACCAACTGAAGCCATTTCAGCTGCACCTTCTTTTTTAGCTGCCCATATCAAGAGCCTGCTAATACCCCAAACCAAAGATTGGGGCTATTTTACCATCAAAAAATGCTTAGTGCACAACATGCTTTCAGGGGCTTCCCCCTTTGCTGTCACTCTCCATTTCCTGTCACCCCTTCAGACACCACCAAGGACAGACACTGACTGGAAGATGGTGCCAGGCAGGGCTGTGTCTGCACAGCACATCAGGATCACAGTCCATAAAAAAACCAGGTTCTCTAGTCCATAAAAAAGTAGGTTTTGTGTTCTGCTGGCTTCCTGCTGCTCAGATAACACTGGATATTGACAGGACTACTGAAATAATGGCAGGATGATTTGCTGGAGGTAAGCACTTCAGTCATGTGAATTTTGCTAGAAGAATTTGGACAAGGCTGAGCCCTCCTAACATGTGTGGCAAGGACAGCTGGGCAGGAAAACAGAGCACAGGAAGGACAAAAGGGGTGTCAGATTTACCTCTAGCACCTTAACCCCCTCTTGAACCAGTCTGTACACCCTGTTTCCAGCTGCCCTATTATGTCATCTGAACAGGAAGGAATATTTTGCAATAGAAACACCTTCCATAGCCTTCATCAGAGAATTGTTCTCCTTTGCCAAACCAACAAAAAACATTACACAGACTGCAAAAGAGGATTTGCTCAGAAGAACACTCTACATCCCCTGTTCACCCACAGGGGAGAGGTGGGAGCTCTTATTAACTATTAACACAAAACTATGCTAAAGTTGGTGGCAGAGAATCAGCCAGCAGCTAAGAGTTTGTATCAGCAGGATTTAGGGACAGAAGGATGACCTGCCTGAAACAGCCCAAAGGAAGCAGGGCTTGAACAATGATCCAGATCTAATAGTTGACAGAAAATAAACCCTGAAACTCAAAAACCAAAGTGTGAACCTCTGTGTAGGAGAGGCTCTCACCGTGTTTTGGACAGAGCTTCTCTGGAAGCAATTAACAAATATTTCCTATTACACTACTGACTAGTGGAAAAGTTAAAAAGCAACTCTTGAAAGCCAGCAGGGCTGCAGGAATTATACCCAAGAGAAACTGAGAAAGTTGAGAATCATTCACATTCAAAAGCACAGGATTCAACATCATGAGGATGGAGAATTGAATCAGAAGAAAACAAGGCAAGAAACAAAGACTGCAGGTCAAGCTCTTTGGGTAGAAAAGTAGAAAGGTTGCTAGAAAGAAATCAAGTCTGAAGCTGAGGGGCTCCTCAGCTGGACAAGAGCTTCCAGCAGGAAAAGTCCAAAGCTCCCATGAGAGCTCACACACAGCTCTGGACAGCTACAGACACTCCTGGAATGTACTTTACAAGCCTTTGTCCAACTCCAGAGAGGCTCTGGAAGAAGCTGCAGGCTGTTGGACAGAAAGGAGATTCAAATCTGTCTGTTTGAGAGCAGAGTGGCATGGAGGGATGGACAGTGTGTGAAAACCTGGGAAGAGAGGGATGATTTCCAGCAGCAGAGAGCTCTTACATCTCACAGGAAAAAAAGCCTCCCAAGGAGCCACTAACTGGGAGCCAAATATGAAGGAGTTTGAACAAAAAGATGGATTTCTGACTGAACTCTGGTATGGATGCTTGTGAGAGGACCTCCATCTGCTGAAGCCCCAGAGGGGTGTGGAAGGCACCAGAACTCACCCAGCCCTTGCAGTTAGCACTGACACCTTCGTGTTGTTTCCTTTATTACGTGCTTATTAACAGTTTGGTTTCTCAAATAAGGGTGATGCTTTTCATTTCCTCAACAGCTGCTCTCCTTGCTAGGAGCATTTGTAAAGCCATGGCAAGGACATTCAGATATTCACACTCAAGAACAGGTTTTAAGCCCACTGCTAACAGCTCAGCCTGGCATTACAGTGCTTAACACATCCCTCTTCCAGTGAGCAAGGTACTCTCTCCTGCCCTTCAGCCCTGAATTCAGCAAAAGAGGGCTCTGTCCTGAGGTGAGAGAATCCAATGAGCCAAAGCAGATGAGAAAAAAAAAAAGAGTAATTAAAATGTTACTCTGCTGCTTTCGTTTCTTTTGTGCCTGTGGTAAGTGCAGGGAAATGAGGTATCTGGCCAGGGGTCTGTACTTGAGTTTTACATCTTGGGAGCAGCAGTCTCAGCCCATTCAGGACGAACAAACTGTAACTGTGTCATTACAACTCCTAGAAGCTTCGGTAGCTGCTTCCAGATATTTTTCTGGGAAAAGAGAAATAGCAGACAGGGACTGTTTGCTGCGAGATCACAGAGGGCTCTACAGCTGGACAGAGCCTCCAACCACATCTAACAAGGGAGAAAAACAAGCCCCAAGGTGGCAAATGTTTATTTTCCATCTCTAGCTCCACAAGGGCAGAGTTCAGTTCCTCTCCATTGCCTCTCAAAAGCTGCTGTGGGAGCTCCTGGTGACTGGGAGGGAAAGCAGCACAGCCAGAGCCAGCTGCAGCTCCCAGCCCCTTTTCAACACCAGACAGCAGGAAGGCAGCAGAAGCCCACTTGGAAGCTTCTTTGAAATCTATTCTGCTTGAATTAGAGAAGGGCTGAGTGGGAATTGAGTTTCAGCACTCCTTCCCAACTCCTAAGCTTGTTCCCTGGAAAGGCTGAGCTGGAGCAGAGACTAGACAGAGCAAAAGGAATAATAATAGGCATTTATTGAAAGGATCCACCTTGGGCAGTGCAAGAGCCTGGCTGGGGCTACACCCAATCAAACCCAAGACAGAGCCTGGTCACGAGTTTTACACTTTTATAAGTTTTAATTCATCTGCATATTGGGGTCAGTTATCCAACCACAGCCCCAGGCTATGAAGTCTCAGCCCCCTGGCTTGCCCCCTTTCCCTCACTGTTGTTTCTGCTTTTTGGGTACCAGTTGTCCTTGGTTCTCTGGCTAGAAAGGAATTGTTTTGTCCCACTCCCCCGTGAAGAGAACTTACTAACACCAAACATGAAGTTTCAGAGTTACACACTAATCAGCAGAGATTCTGAAAAATAGAAAAGTTAAAACCCAAGATATCAAGCTTTTATTTGGACAAGCTCTGGGGTGAGGTTCTTGTCGAGCTGTCACAAAGCTCAGCAGCACCTGCAGCTGCTGCTGTTGGACACTCAGGGTTTCCAGATGAGACACAGCACTCTGTGGGCAGGGCTCTCCACCTCTCTGTTCCAAATGAAGTGGAACATATTTGTACCTCATTAAGTAAAACCTGCTAAGCTGTTCCACCTCGTGCTGTAACTTGGCAAAAGCACAAGCCACACACTACCTTGGATTTGGGGTTTCTGCTTACATCACCACACAGCTGGTAGAGTCTGCATCTTCTAAAAAACCTGAAATTCCATTGATATTTAATGAATATAAACACCTTCCTTTGGCAAACGCAGCAATTCACTTACACAAGGTGTGTTTGTACCTACCCACCCTCACATGGAAACCTTTACATTACAACATTTTGACCTTGGGCTCAGGACCTGCCCAAGGGACTGAAGGACACCATCCTCACTCCAGCACACACATTGGCTTCTGGTGTTTTACCCCAACAGCTGTCCAAGCTTTGCTTGCAATATCATTAAACTGTCACATGGGAATTTAAGATGCATAAACTGTCTTCATTAGAAACTATTATCCCTACATAAAGTCTATAACCAATTTCAGAGAGACTCGATTCCAAAGAACCAAATGTTGAAACTAGACTGGGTAACATCAATAAAACTGAAAGTAAAAAATTACTCAAGAGCCCACATGAAAGGAAAACATTAGGCAATAAACATCTCATGGTAATTAAAAAAAAAAAAAAAAAAAGTGTTTACAGATCAGTAAAAGCAGCAAGGCAGCAGCAGGTGGAAGCAGTGGCTCAATCTCTAAATATCTTACCAGAAAACACTCTCAAATCTGCAAAAGCCCTGTGGGTTCCTTCAGATGCTTTATTCTCATGGTACATTTGCCATGTGTTCATTACAGGACCAGCTTTATCACTATCATTTTTCCACAGAAAGCATCAGCTCCTCAGCCCTAAGTCAGGCCCAGTTTTTAACATGTACAGAGGGAGCAGGGTGTTAAGGGACCAGATTAGAATGCATTTGGGTTTCACAGCTGCAGTTGTTAACTTGGAAATCTCAACTTGTGCTTGGGATTTCAACACACAGTCTCATTTATCAGCACTGTATAAAACTGGGAGCCTTTAGTTCATAGACTGAGTATCAAGAGGGGCTGTTTTAAGAATTCAGTCACATCCAGCTTCAGGTGATTCTTACTGAAAAGCCCAGTGGTTGCCTGGGCAATGAAGGTACACATGCTTCTAACAAGTGATTTATCAAGAGGAAGGAGTAAATAAGAAATCCATACTTCCCCCCCCCTCCAAAACACCCAAACTGTCCTTCCTCAGCAAGCCCCACATTCAGTTTTATTTTACAATCACAGTGCCATGATGAAGGAGAGTCCTGAGACACTCAAGTGAAAACTCAGTGCTGGGGAGGTCTCCCCTGCCAAGCAGATGCTGGCCAGCCTGTGAACTTGGCATTTGTCTGCACACAGTCCTGCTGGGCTTGACAGAAATGAGCCAGAGGGGGAATGACCAGTAAGGGGCAAACTTCAAGCTGAAAACTCTGGTTTGAGATAATTACTCTCTACACTTTCCTTTCAGGGCCTTTGTATCCTTCACAGTATCAAGAGGTCATTTCAAGCAGTTCTTCAGTTCTTCTCACAGAAAGCCACCACACGCAGGGATCCCCCAGGGTAAGTGTGAACTGACCTGCTGGAATCCTCTCCAGCAGCTTCACAGGGCCACAATTCCTGACCTATTGGACAAAGCACCACTCAGCCCTCAGAATCCACTCCCTCACACTCTTCTTTATTTAAACAGAAAAAACACATCTAGGCTGACAAGTTTATGAACTCCTTACTACAGCCCAAAGGATCCCAAGCCCAAGTCCTGGACTGAAATTTTAAGACCAGTCCTTCACAATGAATGTAAGCAACAAGTTTCATTTTCAAAGGAAAAAAAAGCCAGTAAATGAAAGACAAAGTGTTCAGATTTATTTGGAAATTCACAGTTTCTAATGGCACTACAGCTCTGTAGTTACATACTCTTGCTCCACAACATTGGATGCTGCACTCTGGTGGTATGAATTTTCTTCACCCAGGTTTGACATCCTTCTGAATTCATGTTCAACACGTCTGGTTCATGTGCTCTGACTGGCTAATTGTGCAGATCAACTCTGAAAGTACATCACTTTAAAGTACTCATAAACTAACAAGAAAGCAGCAAAAAACAAAGGCTTTAAATAAGTCACATTACATACAATACCCAGGAAAGGCATTAGATCTGTTAAAAAGGGTACCACTAAAAGTGCTCAATAAGTTAACTTATTTTGTACAACGTGAACCTGTAACACCTGCCAAAAGGAATAACCCTTTTGTTCCACTCACTCAGAACCACACTCAACAGCTCAGCAACCACACATCCTATAGTATCCAAATACACAGTCACAGTCAAAATAAAAAACACTTGAGTATGAAATACCAGCCATACCAACACTGCACATTTGTTAGCCAATACAAAAGCAAATGTTAAGGAAACACCTGCTGTGAGCCAGCCCCAAGGCTGAGACTCCCAGGCTTGGCAAACTCCAAGAATGCAGCCTCACATTCTTCAGCACAACAGCAGGGAGCAATCCTCATGCACTTCTCCTCCAGAGAGCTGCAGCAGGCCATTCAGGTGACAAATGCATTCCTCAGCCTCAGATTCCATCACCAACAGGAAATCCTGAAGAGCCACCGTCACTGATTTTGCACATCAGAGTAAGCTCCGATTGTGACTGAAGGTGCAAGTAAACACAATTATCATCCCTGGTGAGAGATTTTCCTCAACAGAGTTTGCAAAACAAGAATCTAGTCAGGCAAGTCCATCTCTTGGTATTTTTACAGTATCCAGTCCACATTACTGAGTCCAGCTGAAGGCCAACACATGTCCCTTTACAGCACTGTAGTGTTGCATCTTCAAAAAAAGCTAGAGAAATTACAAAATAAATCAAATGACAAACAATTGAATCTCCCCTCTTCCAGTGGCATTATAAATAGACAAAAGGCACATAAATATGGGAAGGTGCAAGAAATAGGAACAAAGCTAAAGGAAGAGGATTAGGCTTTTATCCCTATTCCACCCAACAAACTGGGTTTCAAAAAATCTCTGCCCCAGGAACTGTGAAAAAAAACCTTTATAAAATGAACCCTGCCCTCCCTCCCCCCCACCAAGCTGTTCTCATAGGAAATTATCAGCCTTGTAAAGCTGCAGCTTATAGCCAAGATTGACACAATCCCATCTATTTAAAAAGGCAGAAACCAAATTTCTGAATACTTTCCAATGAGTCGAGCTCTTCGTCTCCCACTATCCTCCCACAGAATACCACAGACTGTTCTCAAACGAACAAACACTCTCCTGTTTGAGAAGCTCAGCCAGCTTTAGATGTGTCCAGAGACTGTCGTGACACCGAGTGTTCCCACTGTTATATCTTTGTTTCCTTTGATTATGTCATGCAGGCTTGGCATGGACCCCGACTTAGTCTGTATGAGAGTTTTTATGAGCTTCCCTTGGTCTGAAACTTTCGACCGTCTCCGTTTGAGAGCCCTCTTCTCAGTTTTTGTCTTTTGGCTCTGCCCGTTGCACAGGCTGGTGCACGCCGAGATGCCACAGAAATAGGACTCGTCTGACTGTGAGGAGGTCTCAGAGCTCCCTTCTGATGGAGGGCCCTTGTAGGAAGAGTGATAAACCTCCCCAATGTTAGAGAAGTCCCTCTGGTTCGTGAAGGGCTTCCTTCCTTTGATCTCCCCGTTGGCTATCGGGTGCAGGGGCTCTGTTGTCGGCTTAATAGTCTCTGGTTTTTCACTTTTGTACTTGCAACGCTTTTTCTGAAACCACAAGTGAAAAAAAAAATAAAGAAATGGTAAGGTTGCGGAAGGCAAGCAGAGCATCCAAGCCAAGCCTAGGAACCAGCAGGGAGAGCAGCTGAGGAAGGACACTGAGATGCTCAAGTGTGTCCTGAGGAGGCTTGGAACACAAACCCTGTAAAGAATGGCTGAGGGAGCTGGGGTTGCTCAGCCTGGAGAAAAGGAGACTCAGGAGTGACCTTATCACTCTCTACAGCTCCCTGAAAGGTGGCTGTGGTCAGGTGGGAGTTGGTCTCTTTCACCAGGCAGCACTGACAGAACCAGAGGACACAGTCTCAAGCTGTGTCAAGGGAGATACAGGTTGGATATTAGGAGAAAGTTTTTACAGAAAGAGTGATAAAATACTGGAACTGTCTGTCCAGGGAGGTGATGGAGTCACCATCCCTTGATGTGTTTAAACAAAAACTGGATGTGGCACTCAGTGCCATGGTTTAGTTGAGGTGTTAGGGCATGGGCTGGACTAGATCTTGAAGGTCTCTTCTGACCTGGGCATTCTGTGAATTCTGCACCCCACCTGCCAGCACAAACACCTCAGCCCCACCAGCTCCCTCCCCACAGGGTGAGATGGTACCTTCTTCTCTGGGGAAAACTTCAGGGGCTCCACAATGTACAGATCCTCTGCATCCACTGTAAGAGAGAGCACAGACACTCAACAGTGCTGACACTGCCAGCTCTAGAGCAACACAGTCTCAACTAAACAGCAGCACGACAAAATATTCCACTGAGCAGGCACATTTTTCCCTCTCTCCCTTTGTAAGTTAAGGAGGCACAACACAAACACTGGAAGTGAAGTCAGCACACAGAGAAATTCCCCTGTGTGTCATGGCAGCTGCCAGTGACACATACAAGAAAACTCCTGGCTTTCTCACAGAAGAAGTGCAAAGAACAGGAAAAAAAAGGAGTCTGTGTGTGCTGAAGTCTAGGAAAAACAAACTGCTCCCAGTGTAAGAGTATTTCATGTGCAGCCTGCCCTGACAGCACAGATGTGCACCCACCGAGGCAGATGTCCACACTGACCTGAGTGGGGAGAATGTGGGGAAAGTGTCCTTCTGAAAAGAAAATAGTCTGGGCCTTAGCTAGTGCTCATGCCAGCTCAATGGTGTTTGATTCACAGAACAAAAACCTGTGAAGCAAGTTTGCTGCACCCAGAAGAGCTGTGTCAGCAGCACACTTGGTAGTTACCATGATCTGCAACACTTGCTTTTGCATGACACTCATGGCTTAGGAAATCAAAATTCAGTTGTCCCAAATCTACCATGAATACTGCAAAAATCAGATCATTCCTCTTACCCAAGCCAAGATAAATGGTCTAAGTTTTCTTACTGAAGTTGCTAAATTTGAATCCTAAATATCTGCCAAGTTTCAAACACAGGCTATCAGGACTTCAGAAAAGTAGGGCACTCAAACTTCCCACGTCTGGCATTTCCAAGAGAAAAAAAGAAAAAAAATCTACTTTCTGCAAGTTTCACATCTTTGCAGACCTGAGTGCCTGCACTGATTTCTCTTAACCCTCAAAAAACCATCTGAAGAGAAGAATACCTGCAGCAAAAACTGCATTTAAGGTTTTAGCATAATTCAGCACAGTTCTATGAGTATCTGGTAACTTGCTCACAAACCATCTTATCTTACAGAACACATACATGAACCACACACATTGTGCAGCAGTAAGAGCAGCACCACAGACCAGATATATGACATAAATAATACCTTCTTTACCAGCTAGCTGAAAAGACTGGGATCTGACCAGTGGAAGGGAAGTTCTTCTTTTCAAATTCATATCATCATAGGAAGAGAAACACCTAGGAAATTCCAGAAAGCTTTTTAAATACATTTTTCTCAGGACTCAGTCATGTACATTTCTCATGAAAAATCATTCTTGGCAGAAAGACAGAATTGTTGAGGTACCCAAGAAAGCCTGGCTAACAGACACATTACATGTTTGCTACAAGTTATCCAGGCATGTTTTTCAAGTGCATTAGCCCCAAAATGATCCTAAGAGAGTGTTGAGATTGAGGGCCCTGAGTGTGCAGAAAGACTCAGTATTAAAACTGTCAGTGCCAGCAGATTTTGGAAATAGAAGCTGAAAGAACAATTAAGTTTCAAATATAAATACATTACCTTTTGGGGCTAGGGTAGTGATTGCTTTTGGGAATTTTTGAGAGGTAATCTTCACAGAACTGAGAAGGGCCCCTGCACCGCTGCACAAAAAGCACCAAGCCCAGAATGAGGCAGAGAACCAGAGAAATCACCAGGTAAGCCTGGCGGTCAGAAACCTGCAGGGATTTGAGACACCTGTTACAGACAGAACAATTCCATGATACTGCCATTCTTGTGTTTTGAGCTCTAAAAGACATGCTGTGTTCTCAACTCACTTTTCTTTAATTTCACTAAACACTTGCTCATATTTGAGCAATTTTTCAGAGATTTGATGCAGTCCACTGGCTGTGCAGCATTCAAGGAGTGAAGGCTGAATCCCACAGGCTGCTAACAGGACAAGATTCCCCTAATAATTCCTATATTAGGATAACTACAGAAGCTGTCACCCTCTGCAAAGAGCATCCAAACCTCCCTGAAAGAAACACACTTCCCATAAAAAACCATGCTCAGAAAGTAACTTCTCTGGTTCACAGCTGACATGCATGCAATACTATGGCAAATCTAAACTGTGCTTTTTATCAGCTGACACTGCAGTACTTCACCAAATACCATTATAATCATTTGACTGAATGTGATTTCACTGACCACAGCACTCAAACAGGAGCTTGGCCAGCCAGGCATCAAAGGAGGAGTCTCACCAAGTGTCAGCTCCAGGGAGGTCTTTGGCAGTATGCACAGAATATAAAAGATCATGTTTATGGTATTGCTTGAAATGCCAGCCAGGCAGAACATAAACATTTGAGAGAGAATGTTCCTAATATTGTTGCCAAGATTTCCCTAAAGATGACAACAGCCAGTGGGGGAAGGAGAAGGATGCCTTGGCTCAGACTGCAGTCATGGGGGCTAGTGGGGCTACATAACCATGACCAATTTTGCTGTGCACAAACAGCTCCTGTTACTCAAACCTGCAGCTAGAAGTTTAGGATAAAGCAGGCTGAAAGAAACACTACAATTTAAAACTTCATTTGCAGACTCTGTTCTCTTCAAACAGATGTGTCTATGCATCTATTTCCCCTGAGCTGTGATTACCTCACGTTTCAGCTCCGCCACGGTGGCCGACAGATTGGAAGCCAGCTGGGTCATGTTGGTAAGCTGTGCTTGTAGCAGCTGGATTGCCTCTGTCTGACGCTGATCCTGTGGTGAACAGAGTCATGGGCACACTGTCACTGGCCAGGTTCCCACTGTCACATGCACTCATGGCTACAGAATTCTGCTCTGACACAGCAAGGCACTCAGCACCACACAGCCTGTCCAGCATTGTTTTCAATGCAGTGTTCATGTAACATTTTTATTTGTCAGCTAACATCTCCTAATGTGATGCCAAGTGCATTTCATTAGAGAGACTTCTGCTGTCCTCACCATGGGCAGAGTGAGCAGGCAGCTCCACACAGGCACTGTCAGGAGGCCACAGAACACACACACAGCTGCCCAGGCACAGCTCCAGCCTAAGGCTGATGCACAGCAAGGACAGGAACCCAGACTAGCCAGGAGCAGCTCCTTCCCAGCTAACAACTGCTCCCTGGGAAGAGCCATGACAGGACTCAATCCTATGAGAATTTAAGGAAGTGGACCAGGACACCAGGGAAACTAACCTCAGACTGACCAGCACCAATACTCTTCCAAGAAAAAAAAAAAAAAAAAAAAACACACAAACAAACCCAAAAAAAAAACCACAAAAAAAACCAAAAACCAAACAAAAAAAAAAAAAAAAACACTACACCACAACCCAAACTCAACCCAGAAAAGGCAACCCATGAAAGTTGACATTTTCTTCACTGTTCACAAATGAAGAAACTCCAGGCCTGGGACTGTACTTCAGAAACTTGCAGACAGCTTGGGATCAAGTCTGTTATGTCACAGCTGCTTTAGTGAAATGTTTAGCACAGCAGTTACTGCTTTATTTCACAGCTGCTCAGGAAAACCAAGACAGCAGAGCAGGGAAAATGCACATTTTAGAGAATGAAGTCAAGTTTTTGTTCTGTGCACTGCATTTTTAAATGCAGATTTGGCCTAAGCAATAACTGTACTCCTCTGCCTTCCCACAGGCTCAGTCTCTTCAGCAGCAGGGAAATTATCTACTGAGACTTTTAAATCAGATATGAAAAACAAACCAAGTTTAAAAAACTGTTTTGAGTGCAGTTGCAACCAAGAAGGGTTGGAACTGACCTGGATAACTTTTTCATTGACAAAGACATTGAGGAGTTTTAGCCATTACCAGCTGGCAACTGATCTTTTCTTCAAGTACGAAATCAGAATCCAGAGCTGAAAATGGCTTTATTCTGAAACAACTGAGAACATGTCTAAAAATCTTCCTATGGAGAAAAACAGGGAAGCATGGAATGGATGTTTTAAAAGGCAGATATATATGAGGACTTCTGCACCTCTGTGCAACTCTTTATTAAAAGTGAGCCTAACTAGGAAAACACCTCAACACTCACACCAAACTATCATACCTGCTCTTCTGCTATTCTTGAGGTGTTCTGAAGTTTTATTATTGTTTTATTGAAAGCCTTCTGCATTTCTTCCATTTGTTTTCGGTACCTAAAACAAAAAGTGTTTAAGGCTGAAATAACAGTGCACAAAACTCCTCAGAAAACATGACTATGCCAGGAAAAACCTTCTCTTTTACCCAAAGAGCTTTATTTAAACATCAAGTGGTACTTACTTTTAAGTTTCACAAATAAAACTGATGTGATTTTTGTTTTGGTTTCCCCCCCAAGGTTATGGTCAAATCTATTTCAACACCTTCAAGCTTAGTGCTAATTTACTGAACTCCCTCTGCACAGTAAATGTAACTGTGAGCCCCTTCCTTAGAGCCAATTCTGAAATGGGTACATTTCCCCATTCTCCTGTAGCTAAGGAACACCACAGATAAACACTAAGACAGACATTCTTCACAGGAAGCTCTTGGTTCCCTCTCCACAGCCACTTATTCAACCACAGTTACTACAGATAACAGGGTACTTTAAGTGGAAACAATTTAATAATAAAGGCATTGTAGGTCTGTGACATTCAGTTGAACAGTAACAAGGATGTGCCCTTTTGTAGAAAGAATGATGGACAGGATGAGTGCCTATATTCTGACAACACTTCATCCTTTTAAAAAACCCAAAATAAAACAAACAAGAGTAACTCCAACAGCCACCTAGGCTTGGGTCCTTCCTTTCCTCAGTTTAAAGCTTTAAGCTGAGACTACCCCTCTGCCCAACCTGCCCTGTACTTCACAGGCTGGCCCCAGCAGCCCTTGCCAGGCTCACCTCTGACTGAGCTCCTCCAGGTAGCGGCTGCTGAGGGACATGTTCACTTCCAGGGCCTTGATGCGGTTGTTGAGGCGCATGAAGACGGATTCCTTCTGATTGGATCCATGCACTAGGTTCCCGTTGGCATAGCCCAGCTCTGTGGAGTTCTGCAGCTCAGCATAGAAATCTGTGGCTGTTCTCTGTGGCCCCCCTGAGACTGGAATGGCCAGCAAAGCTTCCTCTGCTGCCTGCTCCTCCTCCTTTGTCTCCGCAGATACAGGAGACTCCACAGGAGGCACCACAGGTTTCTGCACTTCTAGAGTGCTCTCCCTTCCCTCCACAGCCTCGCTGGCTGCCATCTCCACTGTGCTTTCAGGCTGCACAGCAGTCTCTGTAGGCTTTGCAATCACTGGAGCAGCAACAGTCTCTCTTGTGCTCATCTCCTTTACCTCAGTGGCCACACTGCTCTCGGGGCTTTCTTCCACCACTGAGCTCTCAGCCTTCTCCACCTCAGTGCTGAGCTCTGGCACATCCACCTGGGGAGTGGCCCTTGGTGCTACCTGGCCTGAGTCTTCCTTTGGAGGCTCCAGCACCATGTCTGTTGTGGGGGATGGCTTCACTTCAGAAGTGACTTCCAGAAGGAGGGATGGAGAGACAGTCTGAGGATGGCTTGGCTCCAGCTCAATGGACTCTGTGGTCTCATTACTGATCTCCTCATGGGCTGCACTGAAGTCAACTGCAACGACAGTGCCCGGGGGTTTCTCAGCTTTGCTGTCCAGCTGCTCGGGCAGAGGCTCCTGTGCTGCTGTCTGGGCAGACTCAGGCAGAGCTGGCTGTGGCTGCTGCACATCCACAGGGTAAGGTGGCCTCTCCTCACCTCCAGCTTTACTGTGCTGCCGATGCATGGCTGCTGCAACTGAGCACCACTTGAACAGGTACTCAGAGAAGGTGGAAATGCAGCACACTGCTGCCATGTCACAGCAGTACTCCTCTGTCTCCAGTTCAAACCACGCTGCTGCTTCCTCCTCCTGCTCATCACTGGACAGCAGAGTTACTGTGGACTGGCTTGTATCCTCTTCATACTCTTGCATTAGCTGAACAATTGGGCTTTCTTTAGTCAAATCCACCATTAATTGCTCTTTCTCTATCTGTGGAATATCTGTAGTAACAAGTCTACAACAGAGTTAAAGACAAGGTGTTAATTCAACAGTTTTACATCCCTGCTCTAGAAGACTATTTTCAGTCTTTCAGAAAATTAGCAAAGCTTAGTCCAGTGACCAAAGGCCAGTCTTGAGACCGAAATTCTGCAATTCACCATTTTCTCTGGTGATTTTCAGTCCCAATAAGCTAACAAATTATTTCAATCTCTGCCTCTTAAAACACAAACCTTCTCAATTAGATACTGCCCCTTCACTCAGCCCTGAAAACAGTCACCAGTTCAAATCCCTTTTTTACACAGCAAGTATCTCACTCTGCTGATGCAACCCTCAAATGCAAGAACCACAGCATTCCCAATGACCTTCCTCAGCCTCACAGCAAGAGTGATAGAAAACCATAAAATCACTAAGTACTGCACAAGTCATGTCTTAATGTTTAAGAGTAGGGTCTTGGCCTTAAGCAGGCCAATTGTCAGCAATTGTAATCAACTGAAAAACAACAGAATCTATATAGAATCTCTCAAGCTCACTCTGTACATTTGCATACATGTTTTTATTAACAGAAGTCTACCAAAGTATAAGCTTCTAAGCCAGAATTCTGTCAATATAATTTAACTGAAGTTTCAGCAATACAATTTACATTCCTAATTAGTCTCCCTTGCAGGAGGCCACAAAACCTGGACCATTATTAAGCCAGTTTCTGTGTCAAAACAAAACACATCAGAATGGAAACAGCTATAACAGACAGTAAAAACCACTAAATTTCTCTGGTTAGTGCCATTACCATACTACAGATTTTACCAAATACCTGCTTTTTCCCTTGGTTAAGTCTGCATGCCATACTTGAACATTTTACTACCAAGGACTGCAGACTGGCACATGTTTGTCTTTGCTTGGAGCACATTACAAAAAGCCCAAGAGCAATCACTTACTCTGGTGAAGGAACAGGTGTTGGTTCAGGCAGTCTTGGTGCATCTGTTGAAGTTGCAGGGGTGGCAGTGACATTTTCAGACACACTTTTGTTCCCAGCTGCAGGAAAGGAGAAAAATGTGATTAGCTGAGCTACCAAATTAATTGCAGAGTTATCCAAATGAAAGGCTACTGACAGTTTATGAGTATGTTGTGGACAGTCTCAAAAAGCAGCAAGTTAGGACTTTACAACTTGAGCTGGGTAACACAGACAACAAAGATCTCCAAAGCTGAACAAGCACATGTGTCATCTTTGTGTGGGTTTTCTTCTCAGCAAATTCAGCATTTTTGTTCCACTGTTCACAGCCACTAGATTCTATGACACTAATCAGGTGTGCCACAAAAGGTGAAAAAAGTCATTTAAACTACCATAGACCACCCAACTCCTCAAAAAAACCCCAAAAACTTAACAAAGAAATGCAAACTTTCCAGAATGCTTTTCATCTAAAAAAAAAAACTACAGTACCTTCAGTTTCAGATGACTCTTCAGTTTTGGCTCCAAGCATATTAGCAGCAATGTTCACCATACTCAGGATAGCATCTAAAAGAGACAAGAACTGCTCAGCAAGGGCACTCTCAGAGAGCCCAGAGATCAGCAGCACTGAGAAATTTGCTATTTTGCAATACTTTCTTGAATAGAATCACAGTGTAAAGACATAATATCTGGTCATTCTATTACACTGGAGACTGCTGTTTCTTTTAAAAGTAAGTGTATAAGCTAGAAACCTGCATTTGAAAACCTGTTCCACCACATCCACAGATGTGGCTAATACATATATTTATTTTAAGGACCTGTTAAGTAGAACAGAAGTGAATTCCAGGAGGTCCTGCTCTGTATCAGCACAGATATGAAATAGAGCTACACTTTGGTCTTGATAATGACAACAAACATAATTGCCAGGCTCATTTAGAAGCTGAGGAACAGGTAAAGAGCACTATATATTGTAAACACAGAGAAGCTGGCTTCATTTTGCCCATTTCTGCCCCAGCCACCAGCATATGGCAGTGTATGTCACATGGCCAAGGTCATCATGTTAGAGAGGCATTTGAGTAGCAATGACAAATTCCTTGGGATCCAGGAAGTCATGTTCAAAACTTTGGTTCTGCCTTTCCTCCAGAATATGTCAAAAGCTGCATTCCTGGTTTATTTTAATTTATCTGGGTTTGTATAATGCAAAAAGTCACAATAGTTCAAAGACACTAAACTTGAGCTATGGATGGTTTCTTATGAAAAATGAGAAAATGATGGAGAATGCAGAGTTGGTATAGAAACTTTATAATGTGGGAGAATGGCAGGACAGAACTGGAGGGTTCTCAGACATTTAATCTCAGAAGCATTCTGCAATATTCCATGAGTCTGAACCTTTGAGAGTGACCCACTGTTCTCTCTTACCCACTCTACTTTTAAGATTCAAAATGGAAACCTGTCACGTTTGTCTACACACATATAAAAAAACTCCACCAAAAAACAACACCCACAAACTCTACTCCTTCCACAAGAGGAGCACTGACCACCCTGACAGAGGGAAGGTCTCAGTAACAAAAACCCACCAGCCAGAACTAAACACTGGTCACTGCAATGTTTCAGTGCATTAGAGAGACAGCTGAGCACCATCAGCAACAGGTGTTTCAAATCTTTTAATCTTAATCTTAGCTTAGTAGTCTAAAAAATTAAATGGAAAGTCACTGTATTTCTCAGACAGTGAGTATAAACTTGCAATACTGCCCTTGCAGACAGATCATGTGAATATGCATCACCAAGTCAGCTTGAAGATAGAAAGTTTAGAAGCCACAACTAAGAGATAAACAGTGTCAGGAAGAATTTACTGCTTTATCTCATCTTTGAGAGGCACACATTTAGAAATAAACTGTCTTTTCCACCATCTATTTCCCTTTAGAAGACTGTTCTAAGCTGTGAATATATCTAGCCATGGCCTTACTCTCAGAAGACAAAAATGTTCCAGGAAAAAGTATGAAAGATTTCTGTAGCTCTGATCCACTACAGGATGAAAGCAAAGTCTGACTCCAAACAGCATTAACTGAGTGCAAATCTACACTAGAATAACAAATCTTCATTAGCTGGGACAGAAGGAAGAGTGGTACAGTGCAAGAGCTCCCTAGGAATGGTGTGTAGAGATGATACTACCCTGAATAATTCAGCAGTGAAGGATACCATTAAAACTAAATATTCAAGGACTCTCAGCCAAGCAAACCTTACACATGGAGGCTTTCCAATGGGAAAAGTGAGAGGAGACAGTCAAGAACCTCTCAAAAAAATACACAGCCGTTATGAAGAACATAAATCACAGTATTCACAAGAACCCTTCTCAGAAACAGTATTCTCCATCCTTCTCTCCCCCAAAGTTGTACAAAATAAATCTTTATATTGCTTCCCATACATTAAACATTTTAATTAAACACAGATTTTCAGCTTCTAAATAATTAAGGTTCTACAACACTTTAGTACTGGCCATTTACAGCCCTATGGAACTTTTATACAACTTTCAGTAGTCAGAAAGCTTAAGTACAGAAAACAAGTTTCCACAAAATAGATATCCTTACAAATTGAAAAATCATTTTTAGAATGCTAAGATACCCTAACTCCAAATTTTCAATTATTCTAATGAAACTAAAGAATCAAAAATTGCTTCAGCAGAATATGAAAGTTGTAGATGTTACATGACAAAATGCCATTCCACTTTGAATCTTGTTTCAAGCACAGGATTCTAATAAATCATACTTACTTGTAGCAGAACCAAGAAGATTTTTTGAAGATTTTTCTTCCCCTGTGTTATAATCCAACAGATAATCTGTGTTTAAAGAAGAAAAACTCGTGACTACAAAAATTCTATCACTGGCAAAGAATATAAACCTCATGTCAACTTGACAGTGAGGAAATAAAACTACAGAAAGCTTGAGGTCAGATAGTACAAACTGAAATGGACACTAAGAATGGAACTGTTTTGTGTGAGCTGCTTTATTTTAGTACTCCTTTCCTACTGTCAGCACATGAAGAAATTGTCTATTCTGCCAAATGAAACAGAGAATTATTGCTATCATTTTAAAGCAACCTTCTACATAGCTACATTTAAACACTTTGTTTAAAACTTCAAAGGGCTGTTGGACAAGCCCAGAAATACTGAAACACTGTCAACAAGTAAATTTAACAGTCAAATCTTTCATCATATGCAGGAAGTGATGAGCCACCAAGACAAGAACAAGAGCTGTCTGAATGGCTAAAAATGCACAAAAATATTTGCTTACCATAATCTTCATCAAACAGTTCCTGTCGTTCCGACTGATATTGAGAATCAGCTATTTCTTCATACTCTTCAACCATGCTAGTACCAAATACTCTATGATCAAATTTTTAAAATAAAAAATTTACATATTAGGAATGATGTGACATAATTGATTAGCAGTATTACCTTTATGTAACCTTAGTGTAAATGAGATACAGTAGTTGGTTGCAGTCAGTTAAACCAAGTAGCAGGGATGTTTACTTATTTTCTTTAAGCTGTATGCACAAAGAAATAAAACAAGATCCTGCTTCTCATACTAATTCCCAAGAGTCTTCTCTTCCTTTCCAACTAAAACCTAGACTTCCTTGTCTTTGGCTTTCCACAAGCTCTTACACCTCCTCTACAGTTTTACCTTTGACTTGCTTTAAGAATATCTAAGTATTAGGAATATCTGCCTATTCAGAACTACCTCACTTTGCATACCACATTCTCTTTGACCTCTTCTGCCAAAATTGAATCAAATCAGTCCAATTTAAAGCAGTCTCTAAAGATATGGTTTGACTTCTAACACTAGAGACCCCAGAAGTTCAAAATCCATTTTTTAGGAGCAGTAGAGAGGCTGATGGTTCTCTGAATAACAAATTCACAAGTGCTTCTACTCAGCTATTGCAAGCATTACTGACTGCATGCACCTGTGGTGCCAAAAACACAGCAGCCTCCAAAAAGCTCTTTTTAGCTCACCACATTTTCCCTGTTCTGCTTTGTCAGCCTTGAAATGCTCATGCCCTGCTCTAAAGCTGCTCAAGGCTCCTGTTTCCTCCTTCCCTCCCCCTGCAAATATAAACAATTCCTTACATACTGGAGAGGCAAATAAAAAGATTCAAAGCTTCTTTAAACAGACATGAAAGACATTACACAGCAGGCAGGTCGGGCAACTACTTCAATCCACAATACTTACATGGAACTGCAACTGAAAATTGCAATTGTTGCCCAACTGCTCTAAAAAGAGACTAATCCTCACTGCAAGGAGGTAGAAAGACTAAGCAAAACACAAAGTATTACCTTATAAGACTTAAAGGACAAAAATGTTCTGATCCAAAGTGCGATATCAACTCCACCTAAAGAATAAAAGGTACTTAAAATAAAACTCCAAAGACCCACAGAGCCAAAAGTTCACTTGACATAAACATTCAATCTTGATATTGCAAGTTTTGTTCACTCCAGGGAGTTGCAGCTTGCCCACAGCAGAAAAGCCCACAGATTTATTCTTGCCATGCATTAAAGAGCTGAGTCGAGCAGAGAACACCCCCAGCCCCATGCATCCATCACTCCACAAGAAGAGGTTGCTAACCTTTATGTACTTGATGAACATCTGAAGCGAGACAGAGGAAAGGAGAAAAAAAAACAAACAAACAAACAAACAAAAAAAAAAAGTAGATGTCAGTACAAAGGCTGAACACATGCCACAGGCAACTACAGAGTCCTGCTGGGTTTAATTCACTATTATAAATGCCTAAGATGACAAGCTGGGAAAGATTAATTTTTAATACTTCATCTGCCTTGGGTACCAAGATTCCATTTAGCCCTTGTACCCTGCAGACTGAAGGTAACATGCAACAAGTGTTTTATTAAGCAACTGAAGTTATTCAATTTTTCAGGGCAGCATGACTGCAGATAGAATACTGAAGTGTGTTAAATGTACTTAAGTGTATTTTTCCCCTCAAAGAACACAGACTACAGAAAGTGACTCAAAAGGAAAAACAAACCCATGTAGCATGCACTCTATATGTACTGCTGCTGCTCCAATTCACTATAAAATACTTCAATTAGCAGAAGCACAACTGCAAGAAATAGAGCAGCTGATGACAGACTTGGGAGCTTCAGACACCTGTGTATTTCTAGTGCAACCTTGACTACACACTGATATTTATTTAATTTGAATTAATTTGCAAGTATTTATTAAATCACTTTGCAGACACTATCACTGAAGAACTGGAATCATCTGCAAGTGAGACCATGACAAATAATACCACAAAAGCAAAAATCCCCTTGTTTTTGATACAAGTTCAGTAAGCCACTTCAAAATATTTGACTTTCGAAAATATTCTGGACTCATTCTGTAGATGAGATATATTTAGAACCTGCTTACTTTATGCACTGTGAAGTGAAAACATAATGAGAAACCTCTGGAAACTTCATCATGCTGTATTATTCAAGATAGAGCACTGCATCCACCAAGGGATTAAGTGCTGCAGCATCTACAGGAATTCTGCAACTTCAGTGACAATGGCAGCTACCTTAAGGCATTAATTCAGCCAGAAAATAGAATTAAAAATAAATGAAATCTCTATTCTGTGACTCATGCAGAATTTCTGGATAGAGAAGTTAGACAATTATCATTCATAGCTACTTCTTCATAAAGGCACAAAGCATAATTAAGGAGCACAAACTAATTTTTTTTTTTTTTTTTTTTTGCAATACCATAATTGGAAGATAACACATCACTGAAGAGGACCTAAAAGGTCTGTATTTTATTTGAACTTAAACCTTCACTACAACTCAATATTTCCATAGAAGCTTTAATCCAAGTTCAAGTACCACATTAATTATTTATGGAGTTTTATTCCCTTTGAGTCCCCTGAGTAAAGATAGTTTGCATTAAGCTATCTTGAAGGTGGAGGTATCATGGCAATGCTGCAGTAGCAGTGAGCATAAATAATTTGCCTGAATCAGAATTATGATTGAATAACTAAAAAACTGCACTTGGAGTCTATTAATGAGTACCAAGATGCAACCACTTCCACTTTCAGATTCACTGAAGTGTACAGCACAACATGGTACTAAAATCTTAAGAGACTGTGCAGTGTGTGTATATATACATATATATGTAAATAGAAAGATACAGATATATGTATATATACATATATATATATGTAAAGCAGGTACAGCAAGAAACAAAACAGGTCGAGATTCTTCTGATCTTACACTCAGGGGACAGGTGGTTAAGTCAAATAGAACAGAACTTTGTCTAGATTTTCTTTAATTCAGGTACCATCTAAGTATGTACTTGGACTCAAGGGGCTTCCCAAGATACTCTCAATTACCAAAGTGAGCAAAGTAATCAGGTCATGATTATGACAAGGATTTAGTGCCCAGACATCCCCAGCTGAGGCCACTAATTAACCAAGGGCAATTAATGGTAAGGCAGGCTTTGATACCACATTTCTTGGGATGCTGTTACACAGAGGAAACCCAGCAAACCCTTCTTTCCCCGAGGAGCACGGACACTTTTGCAGTATTGAGTTACCTTAACATATTTTGCATACATCTGTTCATCCAGAGGAAAGCTCTGGACATTCCTCTCATCTCTGGCATGGAAAGTACCTAATTTAATCCATTTGTTTGTTGGATACCTAGAAAGGAAACAATGGAGTCAGGTAATGAAATGCAGGAACTCACTGTTTACAGCTATTTCCCTAAGTTTCTGCTAATGCCTTTCAAGAGAAGAAATATATTTTGTTCTTCCCAGCTGCAAGGTAGCAGCAATGTTCCCAACCCAAAACCTCAGCAGGAGCTTCACACAATGACAGCAATGTGCAAGCACAAAACCCCAGACAAATCCAATCACTGAATGCAGCCAGCCTACAAGGAAGACCCCCCAGATGAACAGTGAAGAACACAACACCTGACAGGTTGTATTACTGCAAGCAGGCAGTAGAAAACTGAGCAAAGCAGAGCTACAACTGCAACACAGAGCAAGTGTTCAAAGGTTCCAAGGCTCTAACCCCCACCTGCTTTAGGCATCTAAGAAGAAAAGGAGTTTTTCTGGTGCCCTTTGAAGTTCTGCTCACTCACAGACCAGAATTTATCTGCTCACTCCAGAAAGCAGTGGGGGAACAGCACTGCCTAAATCTTTGTGAAGCCACCCTCTAAGCAGCCATCTGGCCAACCTGTAGCACTCTCATCCCTTCCAATTTCTCAATAGTGTACTACCCTTTTTTTTCTTCTTGAAGAATTTGTGGGGTTTTGGACAGAGTTCAACATTGAAAACAGCTCAAATCACGTGAAAATGGTCTGAATGACAAGGGAGGGGAGAGCCCACAATCTCAGTAGCATTTTATTAAGGAATTTTATGATCTGCTATCCACTACCCAGTTGCTGTATAAATTCTCCTCCTTCATAAATTTTTCCTTTTCATTTTTAAGGTGGCAAAGGAAAAAACTGCTAACAACTGACAATATACACAAAGAAAAATCATGTGACTTCACATGACATTACACCTTGCACAATAACAAAAACATATACAGATAATGCTTCTTAAAGCCTTGCATCTAATAATTATTTCATTTTTTCATTCAGAAGGATGAGTTTAGGTAACATACCTGTCACTAATTGACACCAGAAAGTCTTTAGGAGTGGAAGAGAATAATTCATGATTTGCAATGTCAAACTGCTTTACTTGCACTGGTTCACAGAGCTCAACAACAAACCTTAAAGACAAAAAGTAAAATATTTTTTTTAAGGAAAGACTCTTCCTTCTACAATTACAGTCTTCAGCCCTTCACCTCATCATCACATCTATCACTGGGTATAAGGAAGATACTAATAAAATGTTGTGCCATAAGTATCAGTGGTAGTGTTTTTCTGAACATTTACTTTAATAACTCCAGGTAGCACCTGCAGCCACAAGAGCTTGATCCATCCTGTATTCAAAGGCATCAAGTCACAGAACTAAAAACTCAGGACAGCAAACATAATTTAAATCACACCTGAAGTACCAATTAACTGTTCTACAGTTATTTAACAGTAAGAGAAAGAAACCAAGAATCTTTATTTGAATGCTCAAGTGCTTTATCTGCCATAAGATAATTATGCAAAACTTACACATATTAAGATAAATAGAAATATCACCTTAATATTACTTCTCAGTATCAGAGCTAGATTTCTGTGGAAGACATAATAAATCATCTTGTGCTAATTCTGCCAGAGCTCCTCACACACACATTCCAAGGAGCAGCACACCAAGGTCAGGTCAGTCCCACAGCAATGGAAAACTGTCATCACCCCTGCCACAAACATGAACTTCAGGAACCTACCAGATTTTAGTGCTGCAAGGATTGAGCATATAAAGATCCATGTTTTCCATCAAAATAGCTGAAGTGCTCTGTAGAAAGAAAATATTAGTATTTTAAATGGTATGGTAGATACCAACAGCATCAAAGATTTTTTCCCCTTTCCAACAACAATTCCAAATTAGGTTTGTAGACTAGTACCAAGTTTCACAACTCTCTGAGCAAGACAATTATCCAGGACACAGTATGCCATACTTTGGGGCAATCATGGATTATTTACTGTGTGAGTTCTTCAATATAACTCTGTTCAGTTGTTTAGTTTCTGTAGGAAGTAGACTCTACTCCCATTTTCTGAATACATTTAAAAAGACATCAAGTTCTATAGCAATCCCTCTTAAAAAAAAAAAACCACTGATCACTGTTTATGTCCTATTTTTATAAATCAAAATCCCAATAAATCTGAACATAGAATAACAGCTTCACAAACCAGTGGTCAGTTTTAAGTGTACTTTGGGCTACTTGTTGCATAACAGTACACTAAAATAAAGCACACTAATAATTAATACATGCTTACCTTTGCCTCTGGATTTGCTGCCAAAATTTTGGCACCACACTCTACAGAGGCATAGTTATTCCTGTTTTTCTGGACCTTTTTAGTGGAATGCTGCCCACCAACAGCAGAAGGGTGCATTGACTGACCTAGGAACAAGAAAATATTGCTACTATAACAAACCACACAAACAAGCAGTATTTGCACTGTCAGGGAGCTTCTGCTCACTGCTTTTATATAATGAAGGCTATTAATTATGTAGTTCTAGCAGAAAAATGAAGTTCCAGGCTGCATTCCAAATTGAGACAGTCCCTCTATTCAGCTCTAGCAGGAGATGACAGTGGTCTGTATTTAGACCAAACTAATGAATCCTGAACTTACTCTTTTCTTTCTCCACTTCCATGACTTTCTTCTTCCATTCATCAAATGTTGGAATGTCTCCAGGGTCCTTTGGAGTTATTACTGATGTAGGGTCAATTTCTCCTGTCTTCTTAAAGTCTTTCTGCAAAAGAAAGAACCACCAATTGTGAATATTTTTCAGGACCAACAATGAAAACAAAGATGAACTTCAAAAAACAAAGCATGCTCTGATCCAGTCAAGGGCAGAGACATCATTTGCACCCATGTTAACAACTTAGAGCCAATGTAAGCAAGATTATAAGCCAGAAAAAACATGTGATGATTTTCTCTCAATTACAGATTATTTCACTGAAATACTGGCAATTTTTGTGGCTAAGCTCACACATTTTAAATAAAATGTAAGCCTTCTTCTCCAACACCTGCATTTTCTTCCCAATTTTTGCTTTTCCTCTTCCTAATAAAGGAAGGTTTCCCTTTAGCAAAAATGTTTAAACAATAATGCTTGCCACAACAGAATTCCAAAGGTTCCCTGGAATTTCTGAACATCTCAAAAACAGCAGAACGATTAAAGGAAGCATTTTTAGGTATTTCATAAATAAGGTTTTGGACTTGCCTGACAAAGCAAGAACGCTGCCAACTAAACTGTACATTATTCCATTTCAAGTCTTCACTTCTCTTTTGTACTAACATTTTCAGCATGCCCACCAGATGAGTGAACATTTTTTGGTACACATTTCAAGTGTACAGGTTATTTTGTAGACAACATATTAAAGGTATCTGCCAAGTGACAGTTTAAACATGATCCTAAACCAGCAAAAAATAATATTGTCATGGCCTAGGTCATTCTGATTTTAAAGAGTCTTATTACAAAAACACAAGCTTTAGGAAGTACCTCACCACCAGAGTATGAAAAAAGTCACACAGTTAAGCACAGAAGGCCAAGTGATACTTCTGGGACAGAATAAAAACACACCACATATTTTACCAGTGGTTATAACCAGATAGAGGGCATTACTCCTGTGTGTATTGAGGGGATACCAGCACTGCTTACCTCCCTTTTTAAGTTCTCTGAAGCATTAAGAGCAGATTTTTGCTCATCTGCCCCTTTTTCAGCTGCTGACACTTTGGACTCAAACTCAGATTTTGTCTTCTTTCCCTTGCCATGTGAAGATGATATGTTCTCTATATGCTGGCCTGCAAGGCTGAAAGTTTAAAGAGTATTAGGATCCAGAATCATGGTCAGCCACATGCAATACTGCACACACACAACTATGTAGATAAGCAAGCACATGCAAATGTTGGTTGCAAAGCCAGCACAGAAAAGAACAACTCCCTTTTAAGTATTCAGAGTCACACACAACCTGCTTGGATACTCACCTCTCAGGTGGACTGACAAAAGAGGAAGGCTCACTCTGAGGGTCAGCCTCAAGTGTCCCACCAATATCACAGTCAGGTTCTGACTGCTCAGCTTCACTAGAGCTGACTACAGGGATATCAGCACGGGGATTCTCTATTGCACTGAAGGGAAACAAACAACATGCTTTTTTTAGCCTTCTGATCGTACAAGGAACCCTGACAATCAATCACAAAGATATGTGAAAGTTTTAATAAAGCAACAGTCTCACAGAAATAATAAAGAAAGGAAGAATCAAGCATGCAGTACTTGTGGAATTGCATTCTCAGGTGTACTCATGGAAGAACAGAATCTCCTTTTCCAACCTGTTTGTCCCAGGAAGGAACTCAAAACAGGCTTCTCATCTCCCAGAACTCTCATCTAACACCTTACCAAACACTGCAATGGATAATTCTTCCCAGCATCACTACAAACCAACAACATCTTCCTAGTCACCTGGCTGCCAGCAATCTTCTTTTCCCTTTCAACAAACAAAACAAACCCAAGACTGAGTTCCCTCACTAAAAGCTCCTCATGTTCCCAAATCAAGAGGCAGCAGTCAGAACAGAACTTGGCTAAAACTAGAGGAGAATGGGGGGAGGAGAAAAGTAGAGCCAGCCAGATTTCCTTTCTACTGATTTATTTCTTCTTTTTTGCTGGTGTAATAAGAATCAGGTAACCCAGCAGACCATTATCCAAGCTGTACCAACAGCCCAAAGCAGCTCATCTGCCCACTGCTTCAGCTCCTCTCTCCCAGGAAGGCTGAGCACAGCTCATCAGACAAATCCTGAGGCACACACCAAACAGAAAGCCTCCCATCTGCTCTTCAGGAATGATGGAATGAGTGGGGAGAAGATGGACAAAGAGTAACTCTCAAGTGATAACTTCTGCCTGTCCTCTCCTCTCCAGCACAGGGATGCCTTTCATGCTGATCCAGGCTACAGCCACATCTAAGGAAAAGCTTTACTCTGCCTTCTAAATTTCCACATAAGCTTTCTTTAATGGAAGCAGCAAACTAGGTTAATCCAGTATCATGACAGAGCTGCCAAAACACAAACAGCACGTCAGCAACTTAAAAGGGGATCATTTTGGTTCTCTGACTGCTACAATTTATCAACAGCAGCAGCTGCAACCAACCCAGGCAGACAACTTCACATGAAAAATTTCCTGTGGTATAAAACAAAAAACTCATAGGTATTCTAAGACTTCTTGCTATGCAGCAAAATCTAACAAATATGAATACAAGAATTTATTAGCTAGAAACAGGGAGTATTTACCCTGTATGCCCCAAAATGTCTCCATTTGAGATGCAGGGTTTGGCTCTACATGCAACTCTTTGCTGACTAAATAAGGCTGACCACTACACAAAACTGAAAAGTTCCACATATTCTCCATTTCAGTGGGTAGGTGACAGTATGAATAATTATCAACTGAATAAAAGATGGGACAAGAATGAACTGAAATTCCTTGCTCTCAGGGTGTACCTGACTAGCCTCAAGTAACTAATTTTGGCAGAAGGTGAATCTAAAAGCTGTACTGTTCTCTCACCTTTGGACACCTTAATTTGCCTTAATTTTTAAAATGCATTATTAAGCCCACTTTGCACAGAAGGTTCCTTACTTCCAGACAGAAAGAGCTCAGATTATTTTTCAGTAATTTTTCCTCAGATTAGATTTAGGTAGAAAAGTCACACTCAGTGCTGATCAAAAAAGGATTCACTACAAAGTGAAACTTCTTTGGAATAAAATTCCTTTCAAAATATTTTGACTAAGAAGTTCTGCTTCTGTTTAGACCAGTAACACCAGAGAGAGCTGGGCTTTGTTACACTGTCAGTAATCAGCATCTAAACCAGCAAAAAGGTAAAAAAAAGTCTGAAGATAACAAATACAACTGTGTCTTTTTAAAGATCTTGTTTAGGGATGGAACTGGAGCACAGCTGGTTTGGCTATTAATCTGTTCATTACTGAGAGCTGAAGTGCAGTTTGAAATAATGGATCAACATGATTCTCTGCTACAGCAGGTCTGCCCTTTCTTCCTGTAAATGGCACTGGTGTCACAACACCTCTGCCCAGCATGAACTCATCCATCAGTGCTCCAAACCAAGTTTCTATTTTCATTTGTTTCACAGTTCAAGTCTTCAGAGCTCACCACTGCAGTATTCCCCAGCTATGGCAGCCAGACAATTTCCAACAATTACCAGACACCAGGCTGAATGTTTCAAAGAAAATAACATCCTGTCTCCTTCTAGGACCTGACAAAAGTAGAGCTTACAACACATTACATAAATAAATCAGTGGAGTAGTCCAAAAAAAGCTATAAAAAGAACAGGCTGAAGCTACATTCCAGTTCTGCCTTATAAAAACTGCAAATTTTGGAAGGCTTCCAATTGAAGACACTGATCAAGTACCAAAATGTGTTTAAGTGTTAGCCCTGGCAGACTAGGCAAGATCAGCCAGCAAACAAAATTTCCATATCTTTTCTATGGTAAAGAAATGAAATTTGGTAAAGCAAAAAAACTGAACACTTAAAAAATCCAAAACAAAGACAAGTCTACTTCATTTTCAATGTGATCAATTTTTATCTAACAAAATAGTTCATTTTTATCAGTCAGAACAAGACTACTTTCCTTAGAACACGTCAGAAAGCCCAACATGACTTTGAGAAAATCCTTGGAAGATGCACACATGAATTTCCTTAGTACAGTTCACATTTGACAGCACAACATCCCACAAGAAAAGGGAAACAAAAGGGACATGGATTTAGAAAGATGCCTGCAGCAGAGGCAGTTCTGAAATATACTGAGCACTAAACTACAAATAAGAGAATTGGCTATTGTGCCAAAAGTCTCTCATTACCAGAACTTGAGACTCGCTGTTTTTAAGTCCCAAGATAAAACTGTGCAGAGTACTTCCTTAACTGCAAGCAGAGGCCATTGCTGAAGCAGCCTCAGTGCTTGTTGACACAGATGTGAAAGCACATTTGTGAAGGCAGAAATCCTAATGGTGAAGCCCTGAGGGCTTTTATAGTACAGATTATCTAAGCACGTTGGCTTTTTTTCAAAGCAGCAGCTTAGAAACTGATCATGGCAATAGTATTGCACCTCATGCAAGTACACAACTGTTTATCCACACACTGAGGAAATGGGGGCACACTCCATGAGCACTGACACCCTAAACCAGCAAAACAACTGTGGGGAGCAATCCCATCTTATCCCCACTACACATTTTAACAAGAGCAGAGTAAGTGATATTTTCTCAAAGACCAAAACATCGAAATTGCAGGAGCTTACTTGGGCTGTGAGACTGGAGGAATCTCTGAGGTAGGTGAACTGGAAGTGTTTTCAGTGCTTGGGACTATGCTGGAGGAAGCTTCATTTACATCTACTGAAGGTGGACTCACAACTTCAGGCTGGCTTGTTTCACTTATTTCTGTTGTCTGTAAAAACATTCCAGGTGAATATACATTTTTCAACACCTGAGTAAGAAAAGCATTCACAAGGTAACACCTGCTATGGAGTTCTAGCAGTTCAGATTTCTGTCAGAAATCCATTTTGTTTCTTCTTATACCTAGGTGGCATTTTGTGCTACTCTGGGATAGCTGCAGTACTCTTCCTTAGTCTGCAATAATCATGTAAAACTATCAATTAGAGCAGGCCTGTGCAACAGCTTCCTCAATAATGCATTTAATAGAGAATGCCATGAGAAAAGCAGCTTGAATATTGCAGCAAAAGGAAACAGTTCTATTTGCATGCTCCATCACAATCAAATGTACTGCTTTCATCCTAAACTAAATTTTAGAGAAGGCTTTTAATTTCATCACTCCAATGGAGGTACAAAAATTTTTAAAGCCTAGTCCATGCTATAAGTGAACAAAGAGATAAATCACTTTTAATTTTTGAGTGTTTAGCAGTCTTGAGTCTTATTTATTCTAGATCTTCAGTTTTCACATGCACACTTGAAATAAGGCTGTGTAAATCTGAAAGAGACTATAACCACTGATACAGGTTAGATTAACTCCTGCAGCAAAAGGAAATATTATTGTGCAAAAGTCTCTTGTCAATATCTACACTTCTGCAAGTCATCTCACTAAACATGAAGAGGTCAGGAAGGTTTAACAGATTTAAACACCCAAACCATGAAATAAATATTCTGCAGTATTGCCTATGTATGTTTTGTAATCTACAAAACAAAAATATGCAATCAAATAAATAATCTTTAACAGTGGGTTTGTAAAATTTAACACCAAGCACTGACTTAACACTATCAATGGCACAGAGCTGAAATATAACCCTTTTCCCATTTTAACAAAGGAAATGAAATTGAAAGAAGCCATGAAAGATCAAAGCTAAAATGGACTGCCATAATCACCAAGTCTGATCTACATAGAAGACCTCAGAGAAAAGACTTTTTATGTTTTATTTATAAATAGACATCCATACCTACAACATCCAATTTTAATTTATCTTGGAAAGTTTCTAGTCAGTACCTCCAAATACTAAATTACTCATTATTTATGCACATGGGAAATGCAAGGGCTGTTAGCTCACACATTTTCTCCTTTACTGGAAACATGAGTCTGACAGCAACCCAGTGTACAGGTGAAATGTGAGAGGTGGTCACTATGAACTTTAGATAACCAAAATGAAAGACTGAAATGCAAGAAGCATTTGCAGACTGTATGAAGACAGTGAATGAAACAAAAGCCTTGCCTGGTCAGATTTTGTCAGGTCATTGAGCAGCTCTTCCATTGAGTAACTCTGTGTACTGGAGTCACCACGCTCAGGCTCCATGCTGGAAACAGCCTCTTCCCCCTGGGATGTTGGAGGTAAAACAATAAAAAAATTTAAAAAACTTATAAAAATCAGTCAATCTGCAGGCACAGGCCTTCCATGATCAGTCAGAGCAGCCACTACTGAATAACAGCACTTCTTCCAAGCAAAAAGCAAGAAATTAAGCTACATTCATCTTCAGAACCACTGCCCACCTGTGATTTTAAACATCTGCACAAAGACTAGAGCAAGTTAAAACAATTCAGTTAAATCTTCATTCTAGCATTGTCTTAAATCATTCAGTTTGTTTGCTAAGCAAAGTTCCTCCTTCTGCTGTGACTTCCCATATTGACAAACCCTCCCCTATCTCCCTGCTGCCCAAAAGAGCAGAAAAAGAAAATTCTAAGCTGGCTTGCATCAGACAACCTTTAGAAAATAACACGTGGCACATTTCAGTTGTAGCATTCTTATCAGCAGAACTACAGAAATTACACAAATCTGCCACAACCTTTTAAAGCAACCTTCTCTTCTACAACTAAAACTTCACAAAATATAGAGTATCAACACTTGAAGGGAAAAAGTTTTAAACCCATCAGAATAAAATTAGTGAGAATTTACACTTGTCCTTCAAGCTTTAAGTTGTAACTACAAAATACGCAAGCTGCTTTTGAGCAATACTTTAAAACACAGCAAGAAATGTGGTAGAAATTTACACTCATTTTGTTTTCTAAGGGCCAAATACCGCAGGTGCCAGTGTTGAGACCCAAAATGGGTTGCTGAGCTATACAACACTACATGATATTAATTGGAGGGAATTAAGGCATCCACTGAAGAGCAGGAGCTACAAATCTGAGCTGACAAACCTTGCAGACAACTGAGCAACACTTTCCCCCAAATATTATTAGCTCACATCCCAGTCCCTGAGATGAAATAGCATCAATGGCTGGAAGAGACAACTGATCAAGGGCTGCAGAGCTGTTCCTCTGGAGCAGGACACTCCAGCAGTCTAATTAGGAATAATAGACACTTGCTTAAGATTTCTCATCCACCCAAGAGATTTTCTTTAATGAGTGAAAACAGTCTAACATTAGTTTGCACATCTTTGGATTTCAGCTCAGAAATCTGCTTAACAATGCAGCCACACTAACAGAATGAAAGGAAGAATGTTGCAGAGTAGGAAATCATCCACCAGTGGCTTCCCAGTCTCAAAGCTTACTTCAACTTTTCAGTATGATTGCATCAGACATTAGAAGCATAACTTTTTTTTTAGGCAGCCAGAATAGGACTAAGTGCAATTTGGCTGCACAAGCTGGCAAAAACCAGAGCTACCCTAGTTGGTGAAATGCTTAAGAAACCTACAATATTTAAAGGGATTTTTCATGGTCACGCAGCTCTCCACTGGAGTCAGCTAGAATGCTCTACACACATTTCCCAAGTTTACTGTGGCATATAAAAGCTTTTTTGGAATGAGGACTCTGACTAACACTACTACAGATTGCTGGAGGAAATAGGAAAACCAACATATCAATACTACCCACGTTTAGAGTAGGACTGATTCTGTACCTGGGTAAATAAATAAATGAAATTACATGGCTTTCTGACTCAACAGCCTGGGAATTCACTGCACAATGCAAGATGCAGAAACTTGTCATGAGTTAATCAGGGTGGGACAATTACACTCAATTAACCTGAAGTGCTGAGTAAAGTAAAAATGAAAGGGACCACAGCTTATTTACTATACCTTTCAGAAACATTTCTGCCTTCTTAATTTTTATTGAACAGGAGGAATACAAAGTGATAAACGTGACTTAAGCCAATTAATTTTAAATCTTCTGTTTAGGATAACAATCCTTGGAACTGTACACTTGGAACTGGCATAATGTGGCCTAGACTAACCCAGCCCATCACCTCCTATTGTGGCTCTACACTTGCCCTGATGCCCAATTCTAACATCTGGCCCCCAAATTTTAAGAAAAAGCCACCAGTAGCTTTACTATTTATTCCTCCTCTTGCCTCAAACTATCCACCTGAATTGGTGCATAACTGCAACAAATGAAGTAAAAGAAAATAAAAACTTGGAGAAGATACCACAGCTCAAGAAACAACTGAATACATTAAACATTCTGGCCAAGAATAACCTTACTTTAGAATTTAATATTTAGACAGGCTGAATAATTAACATGATGTATCCAGCATACCTTTTCCTGGACATTTTCATCCTCAATGGCCAGGGCACAAGCATCACCTGAAGCATACTGCACTGCTGATGAGACACTGTCTTTACAAAAGACATTCCAAACAGGAAGCCTATTAAAAAAAAAAAAAAAAAAAAAAGGTCAAAAGGCTTTATTTAAAATAAAATTTTAGAATTTCTTTGGCATAGTCTCCCTCAATCTTCTTCAGCTGTTCCCTTGCAGTATCTAAAAACCACATGTATAGTTCATGGATACTCATTCATAAAATCCATTTGAGGATTCACCACAAGAAGTCAGCAACAGAAAACACCACAAATTTACTACTTTCAAAAGAAAAATGATCACCAAACCAGATCCTGGAGTGTCACCACATCACAAAAAACTGATACAAATTAGCTAAATTACTGCAAATTAAGAACAACACGAATCAACATCCTTTGCCACAGAGCAATGGGATATTTTTAGCACTCATTATTATTAAGCAAAAACTTAAGTCAGACTAAAAAGTGAAATCTCCTTAATCCTCTGTACAGAGCCTACCTGAGAAGGTTTTGCATAGTCATCATCACCAAGCACATTTAAGAAAAAATTAGAGAAAATAAGTACATTAAAAAAAAAGGAAAATCTCCCATGAGATTTGTTGTGTACTTTTTTCCAACAGTTTTAGCTGTTAGTAGAAATGGATTTATTTCTGCCTCTACAAATAATTGTAATAAAACAGCATCTTTCCTTCCTTATCATACATGGGCCCTTCACATCCTAGGGAGCATCTGAACAGTGAACCATCAGGCTTGGAGGGCCAAAGGTTTTCATGCACATTTCAACCAAGTCCAGCAGAACATGAAGCAAACTGAGCTTTTATTGAGTCTTCATAAGTGCTGGAACACCAGTTATCACCACTTTAAACACAAACATTTTCCATTCAGGAAATACTGTTTACATAACAATCAGGTCATCAGAATGACCTCACACAAACACATACAAACATCACCCTGCAAAAAGAGCCACTTTCTCCTCAGAGGAGAGATGGGTCTACAGCATAGAAAAACCTGGATGCAGTAACTTTCTGACAATAGTTTTGAGAAATAAAACAGCCTTAGCACTAATCATAACAGTAAGATTATTAGTAGGTCATTATTCACTTACACAACTGGGATCACTATACAGTGTAGACTCCACTAAGAAGGAACCCATGAAACAATAGACCACAGACAAGTACTAAAATTTTAATGTTTAAATGAATAGAATATATTTGCATAGAGATATATATTCTGTGGCTCTCTCCACCTAAGAGTGCACAAGGAACTTGTGGGATCTGATATATTATTATGGAGATGAGCAAATAAAGTGCTCCACCTCTGTCTCAGCCCCAAAGTATCCCAGAAATTTCTCTTCTCTCTGAGGTAGCACCTTTCCTCTGTACTAAATGAAAGCCTTCAAGTCAGGCAGAAGTAGCTGTAGCTACTGGGAAATAAAGAACTAAATGTAAGCTATGAAAACAGTAAGAACCACATATTGTAGCAGGTACAAAATCTCACGTCTCAGTTGAGAATTAGGCATAAGCTTCTCACATCCTAAAGTTCCCTGCTTGTATTGAGTTTTCCATCAAAATTCTGTCCTACCCTATGCACAGGATGCTCATTTCAGAGCATGAATGAAATGTTACCAGATTTCTATGGCCTTACCACCTAGCTCTCACTTGGAAAAAGTAGTTATGCAAATACTTTGAGTAATTTTTATTTCTGAAAAGGGGTTTCAACCATTTCATGGTGAAATTCTCATGCTCTTAACTCCAGTACCTCTGGTCTCTCCTTAGAGATATAAGGACTCCCTGGTTCTTCATAAAAATACACCAGAAACATCAAATAGTACAGAGCATCATCCCACCCCTTCCTTACACAGGCACACACATTGGTTTCTTATTTTACTTCCACTCTGGGGGGCACCTCGGGTGAACTGCACAGAACAGCAGGAACTCCTTGGATGCAGAAAGGAAAACATTTCAAGGGCTGTGAATCAGCATTTTAAAACACAAGGTCTACCCTCACAAATGCACAAATAATTGCTTTAGCACAAAAAGCACACAGGGCATACATATATTTATTGCCTTAACCTACTGAGAGATTTCATGCAAGAAATCAGGCTTTATCAGGTCACAAACACAGCTTTTAGAAAAATGCAGTTTGGCAGCTCAGATTTAAACTACTCTGACATGATCTGTGTCCAATGCCTTATTTACTCATTTTCCAAAATTCTTCTTGGTCTACTCCCCAACTCCAACATGATGCCTCAAGTCTCCCAAAGCCCTCCAAGCTAGGGAGGGGACTGAGCACTCATTTTGATCGTGTGCATGCACCCACAGGAGAACCTGATCCCTACTGCAGCAGGATGCATCACTCAGCCACTGCCAGCAAACTCTGACAGAGCACTCAGAGCACAAACCCACGTGAGACCAGCCAGTCTGGGGGAAGCCAAGGTAACAATCTTATCAAGACCACCAGCAGTATTTTTTTTTTCCCTCTGACTTTTAAAGTTTTGCATATTAATTCCACAGGCTTTAGCTGAAAGGACAGAGCCCATAAGAAACATACCTCTCTTAATCATCAAAAAAAAAAAACAAACAAAAACAACAAAGATGAGAATCCAAGTGCTCATTTACAGAGAGCAAAATTCCTCTTGAGTTTAACTGACTTGCAGTGGAAGTACAGCAGCTTCTGCACATACTAATCTATCCTTCCCTTTCTGGTTACCCAGGAGTGGGATGTTAATGCTGACTCAGAACTGAGCAGACCTAATGCCCAAATGAGATCAGTCACTAGAGACACTTATCTCAGGTATGAGATCTTCAAACAAAGAGATGGTTCCAAACAGATAGCCCACAGTTGGTGACTTATGTGGATACAGAAGTTTCCAATAGTGCCATTTTTGTAAGCATGACTCAAAACACCACCTGCTATTAAATCTCATCAAGAACAAAGGGAACTTAAGCATGACTCTTTGTACTATCATTAAAGCAGTTTAAAAGTCATTTTCTCTAATACACCACGAACTTTCCAGCTTAATGTGCACAAACCTAAAAGCAAAGGCTACAAGCTCAGACAAAGCAGCAGGGGTGGGTGGGGGAATCTTTACTTTTCTCAGGGCAGGCTCATACTGTGGTTGCCCACTGAAGCAGAAATGCTGCTCACCCCTATCTGCATGGTTCACTACACTCATTGCTACACAAATTGGCCATGGTCTGCTGATGAACGTTCTGCTTTTGAAAAGGAGTGCACTGAAATTCAAAAGTGCAGGTGGTTTTGAAATTGCAGTGTAGGTTTCATGTGAAACACCATCCACTTCTGAGCTGGCTGAAACTTTTCAAGTAATTTTAAAGAAGGATGTAGAAAAGTATCAGAGATAGGGAAGCTATGGATAACTGGTCTGACAGGCATAAAAATCAAGCAGAAAACACAACTGGCAAGAAGAACTAATCATACAACTTACAGCCAAAAAAATTTCCAAAATATGAAGGTAAGAGGAGCTTTTCTACAATTTATCAGAGAGAAACAAAAGACTTCATACAACACTGATATATAGCTTCAATTCAAATCCATCTGTCTTCAAAATAATTAATTTCATAAATTCTCCCAAAACAAGACCTATTTCTGGACACAGGAGAGTGAAGCAGCTCAGAACAGTTTACATTTGACACCTGCAAGACAGAGGAATGTGAAGCAAAGGGAAAACAGAAGGAATTTATCACCAGTGCATAGATTCCAAGCCCAGGGAACAGTGTCCCTCCAGGGCAGTCACTCTCAGATCTCAGAGGGTTTTGTTACCAACAGGTGCTGATGTGCTAAGAGGGAGAATGAAGATGTCACTGTCCCTGCCACATGACAATTCCCTACTCAAAACATTCCCAGATCACTTCAGACTGGCTTGTGCAAGAAAAGTGTTTTGGGCTGGGACAGACCCAGCAAGAGCAGGCACCTGTCTGATGAAAATCACCTTCTTCATTACAGAGTAATTGATTTTAGATTAGTGAGCTTAAAACAATAAAAGCTGTGAAAGGGCAAGGAAGGCAGCAAAATAGTGAACAAGTCCTACAGGTCTGTGACTGCTTTCACCAGCTGATTGACAGAGAGAAAAAAGTGCTGTGCAGGAATGAGGAGCTCAGCAGATCCACAACCAAACTCTCCAGTCAGCAGCAACCACTGGCAACACAGGAAAAACAGCAAAGGCAGAGAATCCTCCCTCTCTCCCCAGAAACTTCATGGAATCAATCTTTCATTCCCAGCAGTTCAGCCAGGGGCACTTGTATTTAAAAGGGCCTGCAGAACAAAGTAAATGTCACAGAAAATGAAGAGCAGGACATTATTTCAACCAGTCACAGGAGGAAAGCCACTTGCAAGACACTGAACAGCTGCAGCACAACCTCCCCAGACACAATGCTCATTTCTGAGTCTGAAGTGGAAATACATCTTGATAAATGCAAAGAAGAACCATTAATCTTCTTCAACACAAGTAAAAAAAAAAACAAACAAAAACAAGACAAAGCAAAAAAACACCAATCATTTGGAAGCCATTTGTTACCACAGAAGAGCAGCATGTGTTACTGAGATAATTTTGAAAGTTATGATGGACCTTTAAAGGAGAAAAATGCTGAAAACTAAAACTACAGATCTAGACTAAGCAAGGCACTGGTATCACCTCATTTCCTACCACTAACTCGATTCACATGCTTAAAAAAGCTAAACCAAAAATATCTGAAATTGGAGCTTTTTTTTTTGCAGCTCCTTTACCAATCTGTGGTATTTTTGCAATTATGTTTTTAATAGCTTGCCCACACTTTGCAAAGAATGCTCTCCAAACAGTTATTTCACTTATTCAGAGGAGCCAAACACAAAGATCCTTCTGACAATACTGAATTTCACAGCTGCATACAATGAGATCCCCACGTTGGTTTACAATAGGGCTTTCAGCATTTTAAATACCATTAGCATGCAAAGCTTGCAAAAGGAGGTTCCAGGTACTTTATGAGACTGAACTGATTTACTGCATCCCCCACACAGGAATCTGCACCCTCTGCTCTGATCTGGAGATTGTGGAGACATTCCAGTAAATCCTAAGGGAGGGACTTACTTCATTTAATAAAAGTCAGCTCTGAGCCAAGGTATGCTCAGATATCAAACCCAAGAAGACACAGGGAGCACAGACTATTTGCTCATGACTGTCCACACTGTTGTCCCAAGTTAAACAACAGAAACCAACTTCATTCCTGGCTTGCAGTGCTCCCAGGGTTACTCCCATTCTCTCCTGGAAAAGGCTGCTGAGATAACAGCACCTTCACAGGACTGTGTGACAAATTCCAATGTAACACTAAAACAAACACAAACCTCTTCTTTCTCCAAAGGAGTATCCAGGTGCCCTATTTCAGGCATTTAAAGCAGGGCAGAAGTCACACTGGAAGCACCCAAAGGAACAGCCAGTTCCTGGTGTTCCTTGGAAACAGACTTCTGCAATACTGAAGGAAGATTGCAGCTTATGAGAAGCTCCCTGCATTCTCAAACTCCAGTTATTTTCTCTGATGCAAGAGTTCAGGGAAGAGCACCCACTCCAGAGAAAAACCACCACAAAACCTGACACCAGCCACAAAGACTACAGGAAAACAGAAAAGCTCCTCATGCTAAAAACCCTCCCTCAGAATAACACAGCTCAGCACAGGGCCAAGGAGGGGATGTTACTGCAAGTTTAGAAATGTGCATTTCAGCCTAGATCATTGCAAAGCTACTATCACCTGACTCCCAGACACATATCATGTATTTTTAACAGGCTTCTTATCTGTAGGGATTTCAGCATTCTCTTGATTGCCATTTCAAAACCCAGCCATGACAAGTCATTGCCATTCCTTTGTGCACCTGAGTTCATTTTTGAACTGTTGGAACCTTTCACTAATATTTCAATCCAGTTTGTCACTCACATCAACATTTTCACTCACCCAGGCTTTGGGATGAGTCTGTCTGTTATACCAGCTCAGTATTTCCACCCAGAATTACACCAAAGTTTTTAGATTTATAGCTCCAGGTTAACCTGTTCTTGGCACACTCTCCCCAGGCAGAGGGCTGTAGCACCTCCAGAGTGAACTTTGAAAGACACTGCATGTCCTCCCCTAGAAAGGGGCACAGAACTTCCCAAAAGCTGGATTAGTAATGAAAGCTAAAGACAAGGAATAAACAACTCTGTACAAGACTCACAGTAAGAACATCAAAGTGAAAAAGAACTAAGAGCAGGTTAGAGAAAGATATTTCAGAGAGAGTTCAAATTTAGTGCTCAAGGGAGGCACATTTCACTGCAATGGGCAAGGTCTTCTACACCAACACAGCAACCTCTTGATGGGGTAGAGGCCACTTCAGTACACCATTTGCATAACAAACAAACTAACCTGAAGTTTCTGGGACAAATCTTTTAGAAGATACTGCATGAAAGCAGCTTGCTGATTTTCAAACAATTTTAGAAGGTAAAATATTCAATAATTGATTGAGCCAAGCACTTGTTTAAGCTTGCATGTACCACCTTCAACTTGAGCAGGCTGTAAGCTGGGCAGATTCAATTTTCATTTTTAGGAGTCCAAGAGTTCCAGTGCAGCTTCTGCCTTAACCACAGAGCAAAGACACTTCCAAACAAGATATTCCATACCTAGGAACATACTTTCCATTCTGAAATCAGATGCCTGGAACAACAGCTCTGATTATACCAGTGCTCTAATAATTTCATTTCTTCCTGCTATAAAATGCACACACACAGTGTTTACTTTAGCATCAGCCTTCTGAAGAGATTTAAGCGCACCAGAGGAGAATCAGCAGATAAATTCTGAGCCCTACTATAGGCAAGTTCCTCTTGTAGTCCTATCCAGATCATGAGGGCATTGTGCTGAAAAGAGGATTTCAGTGGTAAGAGGCACATTAATGAGGCACACCAGAACACAAACCTCTCACTTGCACCTTTCTGCTTTTAACAAATGCCAGCTCTAGGTTTGAGCCACAAGTCAAAAACAAGGCAAATACATGTTCCATCAGCAAAAGCTCTCTCCTGTGATCCCTAATGGGATTTGCAGAGCTCTCACCTGTGCAGCAGCACACAATGAACCAGGTGGTGTTAGCACAGTGCTGGTCCAGCACTGGGTTTTTCAGAGCTCCTCATGTGTTACAAGCACACCTTCAAAGCCAGACAGGACTGAGAACGCAAACCCAAACAGGCAGTATCTGCTCTCATTAAAATCCATGAGAATCTACAGATTAACAGGTGTGAATAAAAACCAGCATCCCTTCCCACTGCACCTGGTAACCCAGGCTTCATTCCTGGCTGTGCCACAGACCCAACCCGACCTTTACCATTTTCAGGGCACACTCCCATGGTGGATTTCAGCCAGAGCTCATAGGCCAGGGGTTTGCCATCAAAACCAGCACATCTTGCTGTTAAATCATGTTGACACAAGGCATTTCCTGATGCAGGATACTCACAGAGTAACAGCTGAAGGATCCTGAAGCATACATGCACTGACCCCCATCCTCCTCTTACTCACAGCTGTAAACCCAAGTAGCAGAGTTAATAAAAGCTAAGTAGGTCAGGATAAGGCAGTGAACTTTCTGGCATAGAAAGACAAATTACTGGATGCATGATTTCTTTATTAAACTCCTAATTAACACATTGCAAGTGCAGCTCATGGCAGGCAAAAGCTGATGTCAGAATAATTTATACAGGTTACTCTTCAAACAGCTGTCACAGCTGGTCTCACTTCAGATAGTCCTGGTATCCTACAGCTTCTAAACCTACTCCACTTACTCAGCTCTGGATACTGGCAAACTACAAAGAACTAAAAGTTTTAAATGTATTTTTTATATTATGATCACCACACAAAGGGATTAACTGGAGCATTAAGATCTCTGAATTCAGGGCAACAACAGTCATTTGTCAGGCACAGTGGAAGCTCCAAACTGCACAGATGCCTATTATTCTTGGAGCACTACATTCCTGAGCCATACCTCCATCAGAAGTATTTCCCTAAAGCCATCCTGCTCCTTTGAAATTTGGAACAATCTTGCTGGCTCAGGTCTGCCAGAGCTGTGGCTGGTCCAGCTTCAGAAAGCCTCAAGTCTTGATAACTGATCCAAAGAACATCACATCCCATTTATTGAAAAGGCAAACAAATCCCTACTAAAGCTTCTGCATTTTTGTGTATCTCCTAAAACACAGCCACAAGATGTCACAGGATGACATCTTCCAGTTCAAATCAATTATTTTTCCCCCATTTAATTTTTACCAATCAGCACTTCCTCACTGAACCCACTTTCTTAGGTGAGCATGAAAATGCATGATGAGAGATTTTAAAAATTTCTATTTTAAGCTCAGTTTCAAAGAAAGAAGCAGCAGCTACTCAGAAAGAAAATAAAGCCCAGGTTAAAAAAAAAAAAAAAAAAAGGGCAAGAAGTCCAAACAGCCCCGAGGGTTTTCAGCAGTTGTTTTGTATCATAAGTTTTCCCCCTGATTTCTGGGATTCCATTTGATCATCTGCTGACCACCCGTTCCACCTGCATGGAAAAAATCCTCTCCCACTTGCACAAAGTCCTTTGAAAATTATATCTCAGAACAACAAATTAAAAAAAAAACAACATCTATAAAACAAATCCTTCCATTTGCTACTTCAAGTTTCTTAACTGCTGAAGTGAACAAAGGTGCCAATTTTCTTCATAGTAAAAAGTTCAATAAATCACAACTTACCAATTTCTGTAGTCCACCAACAATTTCTGAACCAACAGACTTCAAGACCTTCTAATTACAACTCTGGCATGACCACTGAAATTAAACCAGGTCCCAACACCATCTTGCAGACAGGATTTCAAACTCTCTAATACGAATTCATATTTGGACAGCAGACTAGGAAACTGAAGTTGGATCCCTCAACATTTAAATTAATCCACTGGCTCCTAACCACAAGCAGGGTGAACACACAACATGAACCTTTCTTTTTTAAACTCTAAAAGCTTTGGGGTACTCCAGTACAAACTCTGAGATCAGTTAAGACACTGCTTGAAAGAGCAATCCCTTTTGAAGGGTAAGATAAAGAGCAGCTCCATTTTCCTCCTAACCACACCACAGAAGCTGTCAGGCATTTACAGAACAAATAAATTATTCTAACAAAACAGCTGAACATGATAGTCCCTTGTTAATATGGAATTATCCTAAAAAAAAAGCCTGAATTTTTTCACAAAATTAAGTCCTGGTGAAACAGGAGACTATGAACACAGCAACAACAATAAAATATAACCTGACTACTTATTGATCATTAAGCTAAAAACTCCTTCCACTAACATATTACCTAGAGGCAGGAACAGATTATCAGCCCTCAAGGCACTCCAACCAAGAAACAAAAACTGTTTTCCTATAGGAATCCTAGCTAAACAACTAAAACCTGCTGCCAGAACAAACTTCACTGTCCAAACAAAAAAACAAAGCTGTCTGGAGACAGTTCATGAGGCTCACAGCTCACCTGGTCAAACCTCCAGGGCCAGGGTGGGTTTCTTTTTTATTTTAAATTTTGTGAAATAAAAACACAGCAACCGAGTTTTCAGGCACTTTTTAGATTCGTTTTTGTCTCCAAACCCCAAAAATGCAACGACAGAAACCAAAGCTGCTTCAGGACTGTCCAAACACAGCAACACAAGCACCAGATTTGCAACTGATTGTGGAAACAGAGATGCCTGGGCTCTCACTTTTCACCCAGCTGTGAGACAAGCCAGAACTTCAGGATGATTTCTTTTTTCAAGCAGACTATCTGAACAATCTACAGAACTGTACTGTAGTATACACGGGAGTGTGGCTGTTCCATCTGCAATACCTGCAGTTTGCTGTTCAAGCTGGCTATCAGTTCTCAAACAGTGACTCACCGAGTTCAAAGAGGGCCAAAGTTTGAGAAGGTTGGAACTTACCATCCAGAAATACGTTTTACTAGAATACAAATATTAGTAGATGTCATCTCTTAAAGGAAGTTTGAAAAGAAAGCAAACAGGAGATGCTGGAACAAAGTACAGCATTGAGGTAATCACTATAAAAACATTGTCAAAGGCATAACCAATGCAAAAAAAAAAAAAAAAGAGGGCTCGTTTGATTTAACTTAACGCTTCTCCTGAACAAAAAGAGTTTCAAGAATAAGGCACCAGAGGATAGTGCAAGAGCTCAGCCTGAAACTGGGAAGGCACGGATGCCTCCGGTAAAAGCACAGCGAGACAACAGCTCAACTCTGAGCCTCGGTGTGCGGGCTCAGCCTCCCCTGAGTATCGCGCTCCCGAGAGCTGCCACCTTCCCGGGGAGCTCCCACGGGAGCACGGCCCGGGCTGCCCCAAGGGAAGGAAGCGCCTCCGCCTCCCCGGCAGGCTGGGAGCACTCAAACCCACCTGTGCCACCTGCCCCAGGTGAGCCTGCCCGGACCCCGCAGCTCCCTTCCGACCGCACCGACCCTGTGACCGCAGCGGGCGCGGCCCGGGCTGCCCGCCGGCGGGGCTGAGACAGAGGCCGGCACTCACCAGAGCAGCACGCAGAGCAGGAGGCAGGAGCCCAGCGCCAGCGGCCGGCGGGGCCGCTCCCTCATCGTCTCCCCCGTCTGGCTGGCGCGGCCGGGGCGCGGCGGCGCATCCTCCTGCGGGCAGCGCGGCGGCGGCGGCGGCGGCGGGAGGCGCTCCGGGGGATCGCCCGTTGTGCGCACGGCCCCTCCCCGCGCGCGCGCGGCCGTTACTGCCCGCCGGGCCGGGCCCCGCGCCCCGCCCCTTTCGCCGCCTCACGCGCTGAGCTGGAAGGATGCGCGTCACCCGCTCCGCGCCGCCAGCCAATGGCCGGAGCGCCCCGCGGGATGGCCCCGCCTCCCGGCCCCGCCGATTGGGTGGTGGGCTCGGCTCTCCACGCCCCTCCAAGGGCCCCGCTCTGTGAGGTGTCTGCGGCAAACAAGCCGTTAAAGGGAAATCGCCACAGTAACAAGCGACTGCTGGCGGCCAAACCACCGGCCGCTAGGAGCCTGAGGAGCGCCGCTGCCTCCGTTTCCAGGGGCATTTCAAGCACCGGCGTTCCCACGTGACATCTGTTAATTATTTTTTTAATTATTTTGATCAGGCTTCTCTGCAGCCTGCCGAGCGCTGAGGCACGCAGAGGTAAAGCCGCGCGGGGGCTGCCGGGAGTTGTAGTTCCGGAGCGCAGGGGGCCGAAGCGTGCGTCTCCGCCCGCCATTTTGCGGGCGCCCTGAGGGGTCGTGAGGGGCGGGGGGGTCCTGGTACATGCTCGAGGTGTGTCAGCGCACGTTTATATCCATCGTGGCAGCGGGGGCCGAGCAAGGACTGTATGCCAGGTAGCGATAGAATACACCAGTTGTTAGCAAAACACGAAGCGTTTTGTGGATAAGCCGGCCCAAACTTTCCTTGGCGGCTCGCTCTGCCAGAAACACCCTCAGGGTCGGGGGGAGCGAGGGTGAGCAGCAAGGCCCGGCCCAGGGAGCCTGCGAGGGGCAGGTGGGTGAGTCAGGAGCATGCCACGCTGGGAACGTGCACATGGCAGGACTCTGAAGGAGGAGAGGAAGGACAGCTCAGCCCGCAGGCGGGCGGTGAATCACGGCAGCAGGTCACAGCTGCTGTTTTCCCCACAGCAGCTCCAGCCTCATGGCCCGGCCCTTACAGAGCTGATGGCATGACTGGAGTCAGCCAGCAGTGAAAACCTCGGGAAAAATCTTTGTGTCAGTTCTTTCAGCCTGTAACTTTGTGCTTGGCTAACGCGTGGCTCTCCGTGCCCCTCTGGAATTCCCGGAGGGGTGGGAGCAGCGGCGCTCGGTCCCTCCTGCTGCTGTTTGGACCCGTCCGGGAGCGCCTCTCCCCGCTGGGGCTGGGGGTGCCTCGGGGCGTTTGCCCATCCCCACAACACAGCCTTGGCCACAGAGTACCTGCTGGGGATAGCCAGGACCAGAGCATCCCTCAGTGAAGCACTGGAAATCCCAACAGCTGCTGATCCGGCTGCTGGAAGAGCTGGTAAACATTCATTAACACATTGCTGAGTGCTGCCAGCCAGAGCTCTTGGCCTCAGCGCTGCCATGGGGTATGGCTGGGCCTGGCTCTGTGTTCAGCCTCCCAGGACAGGAATTCCACTGGAGAAGGCTCTGAAGCCACACTGGCTCAGCCCGTGGGGCTGCTCCCACACGCTGTGATCCCATTACCAGTGGGGAGTAAGCACAGCCTCGACCAAAAACAGCCCAAGAGCTGTCACAGAGGACACATCATTCCAGGGGAAGCTTTACAGTGCTGGGATCATGGAGAAAAAGCACCTTTGAGTCAATCCCCACCAGGTATGAGCATCCCCCAGGACAGCCTGGATCAGCCACACAGGGTCTTGATGTCCTCACCTCTGCCATACCCACATACCAGTGCTTGCTAAGCTTGTTTCTCCACCACTGATGAGCAATGTGAGAGTCAAAAAATGACAGATTACCCAATCTCCCAACTAGAGCCCCTAATTAACCCAAAACCTAGTGGCCCATGGGGTTACCAGGGAGTGGTACTCTCAAAAAGCGCTGCACATTTGTAGGAAGGTTTATTTTTCGCTTGCTCTTGGCCAAATTCCTCATGGAAAACTGCAGGATGAGGTGAGCTGGTGCAGTTCCTGTGAACTCCTGGGGCTGAATTTGAGCTCACTCTGCATCCCCTGGGCAGGGAAAATCACTCTGCTGACCAGGAATAAAACCCGGGCTGTGGTGCTTGGCACCCCAGGTTGGGAGAGCTGGAGGAGGCCACCCAAGGGACACCCTGCAAGCAGCAGGAAAGAGAAGGTGCTGCTCTTTTACCTGCACAGTGATGGGGCAATGCTTGTTCATTGACTCCAACAGGCCTGGCTGTAGGGTATCCCCCAGAGATCTGGGCTTTTGGAGGGACACCTGATCCTGGGGTACACCCTGGGCCTTTGCCTTTCAGCACTTTGCAGCATATGTTTGCTGCAGTGGCAAAGCCATTCATCCCATTCATCCCTATCTGCTCTTTACAAAGGCTGCTTGTTTTCCCAAGTGTTGCCTTTTTTTTTTTTCACGTGTGATTTAATTCACACAAACTCCTTCCTCTTCTGGCTATTGATCTTGGCTCCTTACTGGTTAAAATAAAGTAAATCTTTCATAAGCAGGTTCTGACAACACAACTTTTGTTCCTTCCAGACACAATTTCCTGTTTAATTTCCTGGCTGTTTCTTACTTGGTAAAGGAAAAGCTGTAAATTGCAAGATTGCTTCAGAGACCTTCCTCTGACTTCAGATGAACTGTTAACCACTTGCAGGAGAGAATCCAGCACACCAGCACAACACTTGTAAAAAACCCCTTCTGTGATTGGCACCGAAAGGAAAGCCGTGCAAAAAAATAAAGGTTGGAATCGTTTTCCTTGGAAAAGCAAACAGGAGCAACTCCACCTCCAGCTGAGCAGGTAATGGCTCTTTCATCACTCAGCAAACTGCCTGTGACACATGGGCTGTGCCTCTGCGCTCCAAATGGGGACATCCCCCTGCACGGGCTCTGATTCCCGCTCCCACACTCCTTTACATCCCGGGAGGTGCCGAGAGTCCCGCGGGCACATTCCCGCCTGATCCAACGGCACATTGCCTCAGGCAGGGTCACCTGAGCGCTCTGTGCGAGTTAATTAACGTGCTTAGGGTTAATTAAGGCGGGCTGGCGCCGCGCAGGGACACGGTGACACCGGCTGTGGCTGCGTGACCTGGTGCAGGAGAGCCCCTGCTCAGATCTGCAGCCAGCAGCCCTGCCTGACAGAGCCTGGGCTCACAGGGGCACAGTGCCTCGGCTCCCAAAAGCAGGATGGAGCCAGGACCAGCTGTGGCAGCCCCTTGGGCAGCTCTCACAGGCCACAGCCAGGTCCAGCTCTGCTCCCCCTGGCTCTGAGCCCCCTCTGCAGGGGCTCACAGCCTGGAAGTCAAAATTTATGTAGATGAAGAAAATGAATTGAGGTGGGAATGTCACTTCTGAAAACATTTATATTTCGGTTTCTCATGTCACGTGGCTAGATTTTAACTTTGCCTAGAAAGAGGAGATAAAGTGATTGCTCCAGCAGGGATGCCCAGGCAGGGTGCAGCAGGAAGCTGCAGCATCTCCTGGCCCTGTTGCAGAACCACAGAGTCTCTGCATGACAGCAAAGACTCTTTCCTACAGCCAGTGCTTGGGAAGGGATGGAAAACAGCTTCCTGGGGAAGGGATCCACCTTATCCTAGCCTGGCTGGCAAGTTTTCCAGGCACAACTTCCAACAGCAGTGCTATGACAGCAGTGCAGAGCCCTGCTGCTGGTAAAGACAAACATGGTCAGCCTCTGGGGAGCTTCTCTTGCCATGTGATGGGGCTGAGGGAGTGGGGAAAGTCCAAAAGGCTGCTGACAGCTGAGACACAGAGAATCCAAATTAATTCTTGCTCTCATGATGGAAATGTGTGGGAGTGGGGGCTTGCAGTGGGGTGGGTGCCGTGGTGCCCCTGGTGCTTCCCAGCAGCTGCTGCTGTGTGAACTCCTCTGGGAAAAGAAAAATGAAATTTCACTGCAGAAACCAAGAAATAGCAAAACTTCACTAGGCAAGGGTAAAGCTTTTTTTAGCCTTTATTTCTGGAAGGACAGTGTGGGCTGAAGCTTCATCTTCCCTCTTCACCCTCTCCCCCTGGGTGAGAGGAAGAGCTGGGAAAGCACCTGGGGCAGCCCAGGGCTGGTTTCCTCCATGGCCCTGTGTGGGGATGTCACAGGCAGGGTCCAGCAGGTCAGTGCATCCGTGGCTTTCTCAGCACAAGCCCAAAGCTGAGACCCGCCCCCCAGACATCCCCGGGGCTGGAGGGGGCTCAGAGCCCTGGGCAGCAGTGCCAGGAGCTGGCAGGAACACGGGAGGGTGGCACAGCCCTCACAGGAGCATCAGCACCTCTGCTAGATCCCAGTGTGGGCATGAGGGGCACAAAGGGCTGACCAGGCACACACAGGGAACGCCACAGGCTCAGCTGCTTCCCTTCCCCTTTCTGCCCTCTGCTGAAATAAACGAAATTCCCACCTGGCTCTACCTCCAACCTGCCAGATATTTAAAAATAGGGAGAGTGGCTGGCAGCAGGAGTGCCACTGCTCAGGGACTCATGCTCCAGGGGAACAGGCATGTCCCAGCACCAGCCAGGTACCTCCTCCCTGTGGTCTGGGGCAGGACGAGCTCTGCATGCACTGCACATGTGAAATACTCCTCAGTCCCCACATCACTGCTCGTACCAAGCACTCCTGCTTGGAGTTCCCCCCAGAAGAGGGGCAGGGAGGGCTCCTGGTGTGAGTATCTCCTGGGAAATCCCTGTGTTTCCAGACTGAAGCTATGCTGTGTTTGAACAAAATCTTCTTCTTTCCTAGGCAAGTGGGAAGGTGGGCACAGAGGAGGATCCCCTCGCAGCACACCAGGCTGAAACAGGGAATTGCAACCTGGTTTTGACCTGTGCACACCAAATTTTTTCCCAGTTACACTTCCTAGAAAAACCAACAGGGTTTGCACACATGGTTTCATCCAATATCCCCCTCCTCATTTATAGAACAAAAATATCTCCATGGCAGACACTAAAAACCTTGTCAGGAACTCGGGGTCCCTTCACACTTCTCACTCTGTGTCCCCGAGCTGTAAGGGGAGGGAAGTGGCTGCTGAAGGAGGCTCAGGGCAGGGCAGAGTTGCTGGGGAGCTGCCCTGTGGCTCCAGCCACCACCCCCTGGGGGAACATTGCTTTTACCCTCTGAGGAGTTGGGTTTTTGTGTGTTTTACCACCTGCAGCTCTTGATGTGGAAGAGCTGGGTCAACAGTTCACATCCCATCCCTACACTGCACATTTAGGGCTAAACAAAGGGGAATGGAGTGAGAAATCTCTTGGCAAAGCTTTGCTGTGGAGCCCCAGCCCTGTCTGCCAGGTCTTGGAGACACCTGTGTGGATCATAAGACCTTCCCTGTTCCCAAATCTCAGTTTTCACTTTCCAGCTTCCAGAACAACCCACGCTCAGGTCCCACAGGCAGGTTTTAGTATTTTATGCCCAAAGTCGGTTTTCCTCCCTGCATGTCTGTGTTAGAGATGTGCCACATATAGCTGAAGGTTGAGCTGAGCTTACCTGAGAAGCTGAAGTTTGGACTTGTCCCACCCTGGAGCACTCTGCAACTGGAAAAACACATTGCTGATGTAATTTTTTGGCTATAGTTTCCTAAGGGTTTTCTGGTTTTTTAAAGCAGATTAAAAAGCAAAAATCTTTACTAGGTGACAGCTTGACCCTGATGGAGTTCCCCTACAAAACAAGCCTTGCTGACCCACTGCCCTGTAGCTGGCCAGGCCCTGGGCTGGGTGGCTTGTCCCTTTTCCCAGAGCCCAGAGTGGGTGGTGGGGAGGTTGTTTTGCCACAGGGATCCATGCTGACCGTCAGGGAATGCCTGGAGCGAGGGAGCTCAGTTTCACAGCCCCCCCACGTGTGTGTGTTCCAGAGGTCACATCCCTGCAGGCGTGTGTCTTTCCACATCACACCTCTCCTGCCCCAGATCCTCAGCCAGATCCTCAGCCAGATCCTCAGCCTTCCCATCTTTCTCCTCCTGCAAAAGGCTCAGCAAATCCCAAACCTTGCCCTGGCAGATGCCAGCCCAGTGTGGTCTTCTCACACCCAATCCCAATTTCCTGGACTGCTCTGCCCAGTTCTGAGCAGGGCTTCTCCAGCAGCCTTAGTACCTCCTCATCTCAGCTCAGGAAATCTGACTTGCACACAGGGAAGGGAGATGGCTGGGAGAGCTGGAGCAGCACCAGGCTCTTCCATGTCCGGGCCCTGCAGGGCTCCCAGGGCAAGCAGTCCTGTCTGCCCCAGTATCCCCCCACGGGGCTCAGCCCAGCTGCAAGGCATGGGCTGGTGTCACCCCAGTCTGTGCTGGGACGGAATCCAAACAATCCTGAAGTAGGTGATTGCAGGAGAGCAGCCCAGCCTGTGTCATGGGGCCTTTAAAGGCAGGAGACGATCTCTGGACACGGAAAAATGCAGCAGCTGGAGCTGGGCCAGCCTCCCCCCTCCCTGAAAAACATTCCTGTGGAGGGAGGGCTTGGCTCCAGGGTCAAAGGGGAAGGCTGGGGGATGGTTTGGCAGAGAAATGAGGCCCAGGGATCCATAGCTGTGCCGTGTCATTCTGTGTGGTGACACGTAGGGATGCAGGGGGAGAGCCCTGTCTGAGGGACAGGCAGAGCTGCAGGACCCACCCTCATCCGTGCAGCCTCAGGACCCTTAGCAGAGTGTGCTGTTCGGTTCTTTTGGAGCCTATTTCTGCAGCACAAGTGGTGGTCCCATCCTGAGGGGAATCTGACACACCTGGAGGCAGCTCCCAGCCAGCAGTGCCTGCCATACTTTGATATTCAAATATCTCCAGTGGAGGTCCAGATCAATCCCAGCTATTTCAGTCCCAGAGTGTCACCTTTTCCAGCCTTCCTTCCAAACAACTTTAGCAGTTTATTCCAACCTTCAGAGCCAGCAGACGCTGAACAAACCTGCAGTGGGGTCCCTTTGCAAAGGGCAGGGCCGAGCCAAGCCTCAGCATACGCGGTTTGTGGTGCCATGGCACCCAGCTCCTCATCCCTGCATTTCAGCAGAGGGGCTCCTGGGGAGCCAAGTGGCACCTGGGGACACCCAGCTGTGAGGTGAGGGAGGTCTTGTGGCACAGAACCCGCAGTGGGCATTTAGATCCTCACAATGGACTTTTGTATTCTTGACCTTAGCTACTGCTTATCCCTGCCAGGAGAGCTCCCGGAGGGCTGGGGGATGACTCCACGGCACAAGGTCCCCTCTGAGCAGCAGGGCCGGCCGGTGACGGTGACAGTGACGTGGCGTGTCCCGTGGAGGGACAGTTGTGCAGGCAGCAGAGTCACTGCCCTGCGGGAAGTCTGGGCCACCTTTGCACTGTGGGCGGTGCCATCACACGTGGCAGTCACACACTGTTCCCTCCCAGGGACACAATGCTGAGTCCCAGACCCTGCTGGGGTCCCCCAACACCAGGTGGGTACCACGCCCCGCCACAGAGATCCCCTTGTCCAGGTGGGCACCCGTGGGGGCTCCAGCTGCTGTGCTGGCATGTCCCAGAGGGCTTTTGCTTTGCTGGCACATCCCAGCGTGGCTCAGGAGCGCTGTGAGTCACTGAGCCCCAGCCTCCCACCTCTCCCTGCCTCCAAAGGGCACTTTGCTGGCCCACAGCAGGGATTTGAAAGGGCACATGAAATGCCCCTCATCTCTGTTCACTCCACAGGGGTTTCTACATTGACCTGACCACATGGAAGCAGCCTCATGCTCCAGCCCAGCCTGCTCTTCTTGGTCCCCAAAGCATCACAATGTGCACAAGAGCCAAGGGACAGGTGACAGCAAACTTGTGCCGCCACTCACAGGAAGAGCACAGCATTGTCCTGCCCATGCCCGTGGATGGTGGCATTCCTCTTCTGTGCTGGTTGTGGCACTTCTCAGAGCAGCAGCAGTGGCACTCTACCCTCCCAGCTTTCCTCTTGCATGCCCCAGCTTTACTCCATGACTTTGGGAGAAGGACATTTCGTTCAAAATCTCAGGTTCCCAGGCCCTGGGCACAGAGGCAGTGCAGCAATCACAGGAGCTGGCAGCACTCCCTGTCCCTGTGGGCACTGCCTTGTGCACATGGAGGCACATGCACAGCTCTGTGCAAAGTGTGGGGCTGGGGGCTCTTATGGGGGCAGCTAAAACTGAGTCCAGTTCCACCCTGGCTCGGAGCCTGCTGGCATGGGCTACCTGCACAGGGCGAGCAGCTGCTTCTGCCCTGCCGAGCAAGTGCAGTGACAGGGGCTGGGAGGTGGCACTTCTTAGATGTCACTGTGGTGTGGCTCAGCCTGAGGCCCCCCAAAGGCACAGCAGCAGTGTGGGCGTTACCTGCTGCTCTGCACGTATCTGGACGAGGTGGGATCTGTTTGGAGAGTCTCCTGTGGCAGGCTCTGGGGTGAAAACAGCTGAGAGCTCTTTCTCCTGTGACAGCAGGGCCATGAATGCCCCTTCCCACAGCACAAACAGGGCACTGTCTGCGGCTGCTCTGCCCCGGGCCGAGGCCTCTCTGCTGAGGCCAAAGTAAGCAGCTGCTCAGCAGCAAGCACCTCTCCGGGGCTGGGAAGGCTCTGACCTGAGCACAAGCAAACACAGACTTAGGGAAAACACCTCTGGCCTCTGTGAAACCTCCCTTAATATGCCCCTGTCCCCTTGCTGCACATGCCGAGTCCCTTGGGCATGGAGATGGATGTCCCTGCAGAGCTGCACCTCTCCTGCCCTGCTCTCCTCCTCTTGCTCCACTCTCGGGCAGGGCAGGACTGAGCTGTGAGCAGAGCTCAGGGGAAGGGCGCCCTGTAGCATCACACCCGCATTCCTGACCTGGCTGCTGGAGCCTGGTTTGGCCAGAAAAGCAGGTGCCTGGCTGCACCGGGACAGGGAGCAGGGCTTGCAACATGGGCTGGGGTCACGCTCCCAGCAGCAAGGCTGGGCACGCACCGGGATATCCAAGCACAGAGAGGTGCTGGCTACATCCCACCGGCCGGCTGTGCCCTTATCGGCGGCTGCGTTTGGGCTGCGGGGACAGCCACGGTGTGGGACCGCGGCAAGAGCATCCCTCCGAGAAGCGGGGCCAGGCAGAAACGAGACAATCCCCAGCACGCACTGGTGCCGGCAAGCACTTGTGGCTCTCGGGATGAGCAGATCCCAGCGTGGAGCTGCGGTGTAGCCTGAACCCATCCCCGGGATCTGCTGAAGCTCACACGGAGCGGGGAGCGCAGCCCGGGGGGGATGTGACCCCTGGCAGGCGTGGCGGTGCCCGGCCCGTGTCCCCGTGTTCCGGCCCGTGTTCCCGGAGCTCCGGCCGGGAGGTGGCGGCCGCGAGCGCCCCGGCGTCCCTTGCGCAGCTCCGGGAGCGGCGGCGCGGCCGGGCCGGGGCTGCGGAGCTCCCCCGCCCGCGGCGGGCCATGGAGCCGGTCCCCGGGCGGCGGTGGCAGAAGGTGCTGTACGAGCGCCAGCCTTTCCCCGATAACTACGTGGACCAGCGGTTCCTGGAGGAGCTGCGGAAGAACGTGCACGCCCGGCAGTACCGGTACCAGGCCGTGGTGTTCCAGTCGGGAGCGGTGGTGCAGCAGCTGTGCAGCGTCTGCGTCTTCGTGCTCACCTGGTGGTACATGGACGCCGGGATGCTGAGCCCGCAGGGGCTTTTCGGAGCGGCCCTGGTGTCCTCCCTGCTCGGCTACGTCCTGTTCGACGCCGTGGACGGCGGGGCCGGGCGCTGGGCGAGCGGGCGGACGCGCTGGGCTGACCTCAAGAGCACGCTGGTGTTCGCCGCCTTCACCTACGGCTTCTCGCCCGTGCTGAAGACGCTGACCGAGTCCATCAGCACGGACACCATCTACGCCATGTCGGCCCTCATGCTCCTGGGTCACCTCATCTTCTTCGACTACGGCGCCAACGCCGCCATCGTGTCCAGCACGCTGTCCCTCAACATGGCCATCTTCGCCTCGGTGTGCCTGGCCTCGCGCCTGCCCCGCGCCCTGCACGCCTTCGTCATGGTGACCTTCGCCATGCAGATGTTCGCGCTGTGGCCCATGCTGCAGAAGAAGCTGAAGGCGCGGACGCCGCGCTGCTACGTGGGGGTCACGGTGCTCTTTGCGCTGGCGGCGCTGGCCGGGCTGGCCACCGTGTCCAGCGTGGGCGCCGTGCTCTTCGCCTCCCTGCTGCTCGCCATCTCCTGCCTCTGCCCCTACTGCCTCATCCGCCTGCAGCTGCTCAAGGACAACATCCACGGGCCGTGGGACGAGGCTGAGATCAAGGAGGACCTCTCCAGGTTCCTCATGTAGGCCTGGCCCAGTGCGAAGGTCCCGGCTGGGGGAGGACACCTGAGCCAATAAAGTCTCTCACACAGCAGCAAGGAGCACACTGGTGTTCCCCTGTTTGCAGACTGGGTTTGGGGAAGGAAGGGGCTGAGCCCTGCAGCACAGGGGTGCCGGCAGGCCGGGAGGAGCCGGCTCTGGCCACGCCGACCCAGACTCGGGGTTCGGGGGGATGCCTCAGCGCCAGGACCCTCGGGGTGTGCTGGGGACTGCCAGCACTCCCGGGGAGGGCAGGGCTTGGTGCTGTCACCGTGGGCAGGGGTGTGATGGACCTGCAGGAATGGGGCAGAGCCCTCCTCACCTGCACCTTGGCCCTTGTGCCAGAATAACCTCACACCTCTGGCAGACACATCGCCCTAAATCCCTTAGGAGATGGGGGGTGAGAGGGCATCACGCCTGCCCCTCATCCCTGACCCCTTTGCAGAGGCAGACCCCGAGCCAGAGGGATGGAGCTCAGCACATCCCCATGGGTGCTGGGGAGATGCCAGGCTGCGGGGACAGCGGCAGGGCCCGGGGGGCTCCCGCCTCCTCCGCCCGTCCCGTGTCCGTCTGTCCGGCAGCGCTCCCACCACGACAGAGGGCGCTCCCGGCAAACAAGTCCCGCTGAGGGCTGGCAGGACAGACAGCCCCGGGCCGGGACCTCCCCGGCGCTTTGCTGTCCCTGCGCCATCCCTCGGCAAGCGCAGCCCTGCCGGGGGCAGAGCCGGCACCGCCGAGGGAAGGGATGCCCTCACCTGCCCCAGCCCATCTCCCTGGGCTGCGTTTGGCATCGCCCCGGTGATTATGAAACTACTCCTCTGGAAAAGCTGCAGGAGTGCCGCTTTCTGCTCCATTTTCCCTATCCCAGCGAGCAGGCGCTTTTCATGTGCTCCTTGGGCTTTCTCGGAAATGAGCAACCCCCGGCGGAGTCCCCAACACCTCCAGTACTTTGTTACTGTTCTTGCCAAGTGTTAAATGTTGCTGTTGTCGTCTTGGCAACCACTACATCTCATTTTGCTTTTAATTAAAACCTGTAGAAGCTTGGAGCCCGTGCTCGGGTCTCGCAGGGAGCACAGAGTAGCCAGATGCTCCGAGTCAAGATGACATTTTTTAGCTCTGCAGAAGGGAGGCTGTTTTTTCACAGGGAGCTTTCCCAGAAAGCTGCTCAGTGACCACGGTGTCCCATCTGACACTGGGCTGATGCCAGTGTAACGCTGCCGTGCCAAACAGATTCACAGAGCCCATTGGTACAGGGGCAAGGCTGGAATGTAAATCAAAAATAAATCCAGTCTCGTCTGCTTGGCCCCTGGCTATCACAGCACAGGCTACAAAGACAGCAGAGTTTCTGTTGCATCCACTCCTCCGTGGAGCAATATTTCCCCTCTAAAGTACCATTCCTAAATTCACACTGTTAAAAGCAGCTGTGGGTTAGGAAAACTGCAAGCACTGACCACTCAAACATTTCAGATGGTGGAGATGGGCACAGGCAGCCACCTTCCCCTCAGCTGGAGCAGGGACCTGTACACATCACCTGTGGCCACCTGTGTAGATCTGGGGACTGTGATGCAGCAGGCTCCATCCACCAGCTCCAGGGGGATGCAGACTCTGTCCCACCCAGCCCTGCCCACAGTCCCAGACCTCTCTGCTCTGCCCCAGCTCCTTCCCTTCAACAATAGAATAGAATATAGAATATAGAATATAGAATATAGAATAGAATAGAATAGAATAGAATAGAATAGAATAGAATAGAATAGAATAGAATAGAATAGAATAGAATAGAATTCTAGGATTAGGTTAGCACAGCCTCTCAGTTCCTGGAGAGCCCCAGGGGAAAGGCTCAGCCCTCCCCTCACCTGTCCACAAAGACACCCTGCCCACCCTAACCTGGGAACTGAAAGCAAAAGTCCACAGCCTGGGTGCACAAAGTGACATTGAAGAAAGTAGGAATGCCAAAGGGAGCCAGGGAGAGGAGAGGAGGAGACACAAAGGGCAGGCAGGGTTTCCGTAGGACTTCCCTGACCTTCTCCTGAGGACAAGGACACGTGCTCTGCAGTGCTGTTGCTATTTAAGCTGCTGTATAAGTGGCCATTATTGGTCTGTCTGCATGCCTGAGGTCAGAATATCCTCTACACAATGGGACTTTGCCATAACTGTACACCTATCCAGTAAAGCTGGATGCCCTTTGGGTATTTTCTACCTGAGCAAACCCCCAGTGAGGCCCAAGAAATGGCTCCTTGGCTGTTGATGCAACAAACACTTCAGCAACCAACCCTAAGGAGTCAAAGGTTCTTCTGCATTTCAAACTTCTTTCCCTTAAGGTTCAGTCCACTGAGATCAGTCCTTCCATGGGACATTTTCATTTGATTTGAAGCTGGCCAAATGTGAGTAGCTGTGAAGTGGCTGGGGATCAGCCTTGCTCCTGGGGGAGCTGCTGACACGTGCAAGCTGGAATCTCCATCTCCAGTTCTGCTGCAGGGCTTTAAAGGCCAGTGTCAGCCACCCACACCGTGCTGTCAGGGGCCCACATCCCTCCCCACGTGGGGGACTGGATCTGGGAAGCCTGTGAAGAACAAAGCTTGACTCTTTGATCAGGAAACCAGAACAGGGTTTTGGTCCTGACCCATCTGGCCTTGTAGTGTCCCTGGTGCAGCACCCTTGTCCTTCTCCCCTGGCTGCAGAGCGAACACCAGGGCAGGCTGCAAACAGCACAGACGAGGTGGAACAGCTTCCTCAAAAAGTCACCCTGTGAACTGATCCTAAACAATGTGCCAGGGCTTCCCAGCACACTAGCCCCTGTGCCTTTCTACTTAAGAGATTTTAGAAACAACTGCCATAAACCCATGGAATCTGCAGTCCTATTTTCAACAATATTTATTACCAAGTATTTCATAAGAAAGTAAAGATTTGTGTGGAGGATTTACCACCACGAGATGCCCCAAGAAACCAGTTTGTGCCTTCCAGCCTAGTGCTGGAGGCCAGCAGGGAGTGAGCTCCTGGCTGGGTGCTGTGGGCCAGGCCATTGAGCTAAAATATCACCCACCTTTCATTGTTGGTTCCATGCTGAGCACAGAGGGATTGCAGGGAGAGCTTCCCCCAGTGCAGAACAGATTTCTGAACAGCCTGGAGAAACAGGAGCTTGTAAAGTTCAGCCTGTCCCCCTTCCCTCTTACCTCAGGCATGAGCAGAACCTCCTCAAGAGCTCACCAGGCACAAACACTGTTCCTTCTGTAGTTGTCCTGGCAGTGCACAATTCCTGAACTCTGCTGAGGTGTTTCTGCCTCAGCACTTGATGGGTTGCACAGTGAAAGCTACAGCCAAACTCAGCTGCTCCATTCTTGGACAGTTGCTTTCCTGGAACTGCAGGTCTCCATTTCTCCCTGTCTCAGGGTGTGGGAAGCACCTCACCCAGTCCCAGCAATTCCCAGTTTAGCACATGCATTTCAAAGCAGAGTTTGGGGTGCCCCCATTTTTTACTACACCATTGCTGTTTGTCTCTTTTGCTCTACCAAAAGACCAAGTCTAACTGAGAAGAAGGAAAAATGTCTGCAAGTTTAGAGCTTCCTGAGCTATATCCCATTCTATTTTGAGCAAACTCAGTGTCTGGTATTTACCAGCTCATGCAGGTGGTTCAGCAGCTCCCTGGATATTTTAGAGGTCAGCAGGACCTAAATCAGCTGCAACAGGAGGAACTGCCCAAATTCACAAAGCTGCGTCAGACCAGGCGTGAAAACAAGCACAGGCTTCTCCACACAAAGTGATCTCATCCCCTCTGCTGCCCCCATCCCGAGCAGCAGCACTGCAGCTCCCTCTCTCCATCACCTCCCTACTCCCCAGGAACATCTTGTCTGGGAGCACCAAGCTGGACTCCAGCACCCAGTGCTGCCTCCTGACTTACCTGCTTTGTGAGATACCCCTTTGCTTTCCTGTGAGGAAAACCAGCCAGTTCAACACATCAGCTCCCCTTTTTTCAGACTGACTCTCCATAGACTTCTCTGGCACCCAAAACAAGCACATCATCTAAATCCCAGATCTTCTCTTTCTCACAGGGAAGGACACATTTGGAAACCCAGAGGTAGCTACTTACAGCTGCTGGAGCTCAGATGCTCCAGTGAGGTTGGCTTGCAAGGAATTCAGAGGTTTAGCTTGAAGAAGATGGTCAGAACAGCTGCAATTTATTTATAATTGTGCAGATTAATCAGTCTAGAGACTGCTGCAATCTTCTCCTTCGAGTTTCCGCTCAGCCAGGTGCTGCTGCTGGTGCACTGGACATGTTTTGGAACTCTGCTGGCTGTTCTTCCTGCTAATGCTAAGCCAAAGCCATTTACATGGAGCAATCCTGGTGGTGAATGAATTCAGCAGCAGTGCTGGAACTCCAGCAGAATGTCCATTTCTCCCTCCACAGAGCCCAGGTAATTTCTCCCACAGGTAAAGAATTTCTCTAAGTGAGAAAGAGTGAGTGGACCCTTCAATACAAACACAGGGCACACTCCTTTTGTAGTCAGAATTTTATTTTCTTTACATCCAGGCTTATCATTGACATCTGAAAATAAAATCTTTCATTTACAAATAGGCTAGTGCAAATTAAAGGTAATTTTTGATTTTTTTTTTTTTTAAAAGACATTGCATGTAACACAAAAGGAATGTGTGTGTTAGGGTGATCTTCCTGGAACAGCTGGTGGAGGTCGCCTAGGAAAAAACCAAAAAATAACCCAAAAATCACAGGGAGAGGGGGAGATTTAAAACAAAAGGCCAAAATACAATAAAATGACTCATATACAAAATTATCTTAATAAAATGGGTTAAGAGAAAAAGGCACAGAACATGCATATTAAGGAAAAGAGCAAGAGCAAGATTAGAATCAGCTGGCCCTCAGCACAGCCTGGCTTTCATCCTCACCGCCTCCCTTCTGCCTTGCCAGTGCCAGAGAACCAGAACAATCCTCCACCAGGTGTGGAGGTCACTGGTCACAGGCTTTCTAATCCTCTTGCAGCAAATTATACCCTCTGGAAGAGCTTTTGAAATTCTCACCACTGTCTGCTTCAAGCACTGCTCTTGGAGTAGAGCTTTTGTGAGGTGCTGATGAAATGAGGAACGATCAGACAAGGTGGCTGAGGGGCGGATGGGCTGGGGTGTGTGGAGGGGACACTGCTGGGAAGGGTTAAAAATGACGCTGGAGAGCCCCTGGCAGTGAGAGCCCAGTGCAGAGAGCAGCTGTTCCTGCTGGTGCCCAGCACAGAGCACTCAGCTCCACTGCCCAGCATTCCTGGCACCAGGCTCAGCCAGGGGTGCCCCGGGCAGAGGGGACACTGGGACACTGCTGTTCCCTCAGGGGCAGTGCACAAACTGCAATAAATCCCCCAGTGTTGCAGGATACAGCAGGGATGCTCCTGCTGTGCTCATCCCACCTTCTGCTCCCTCTTTTTCCAAAACCTAAGGACCCACTTAGGCACTGTGGGGTTCCCACAGGAAGCTGTTGTGCTCTGTGCCCCACAGACCATCTCCAAGCACAGATTGCAGCTACTTGGCTCATCCTCATCTGCAGGAGGAACTGAGTAATCAGGACATCTGCACATTTGTACACAACCTTTAGGGGGAAATCCCTTTCAGGCACATTTTAACTCCACCTCCTGCTTTGGAGGACTCAGTCTGGCCTTCTGCTCAGCTCTGAAACTCCTCTGAACGTGCTTTCCTCAGCAATGAATGAATCCCAGGTAGTGCTTGTAAAACATTCATCCATTTCCCAGCAAAATATCTCTGCAGCACTCCAAGCCCCTTGCAGGAGGACAGGCTGAATGCTTCCCAAAGGGCTGCAGCTCCCTTTAATGACATCTCCAGTGATCTCAGCACAACAGCACCTCCAATAAATCCCCCCTGCAGTCCCCACCGAGGCACCGTGGAATGCTGAGATGATGGTGCAAGAGACAGAAGACACCACTCAAACACATCCAGAAAGTAATAATAAAAGCCCATCAAGAATTACAGTTTATTTCAGGTTCAGAAATGCAGCGTAACATTTTTACAGCAGGTGTATGTGATGCTCAGTAATGACCACAGTTTCGGGAATCCACTCGCTGTGCTCAAAGGTCAACACCAGGAACCATTTACAGATTACGAAACCAAAGGCAGATGTTTTGGCTCACATGAAGTAGGGCATTAACATACACAGCAAAAAAAAAAAAAAAAAAAAAAAAAAAAATCAGAAAGAAATTAAGTGTTTGCTTCTTACAAAAAAGAAGTCATGGTTTAGCCCGTCCTGGAAAAGTAAAGAGACAGCAGTAAAGCAAACGCCGGCAAGGAGGGACAAATCATAGATCAAGCAAGAGCGGAGGGCTGTCCGGACGGGAGGAGCCGTCGGCATCAGCTCGCCTGCAGACAAAGCAAGAGGAAAGACAGGCAGAGTGACAGTCATTGACACCAGGGAGCTGCTCTGCACCGGCCTGGCAGCAGGAGGAGCCGTGCCACGAGTGAGCCAGGAGGCTCCCTGGTGGCACAGGGACAAAGCAGCTCTGCTCTCAGGTCAGGTTTGGACTATTTTAAGACAGGAGGACAGAACTAGTCAGGAATTCAATATGCTGTACACATCATGGCTAGTGGAGCTGTGTGGAACAGAGAGGATAATATTTTCTATGTTATACTGGAACACGAAATGCCATAACCTATAATGTATCTTCTTTAATATAATAAATAATCTACTTTTTGGAGGCTTACTCAGAAGTGCAACAAGATCAGCAATAAAATAAACACACATTAACTATGTACATAAGCCTTTTTGTTGAACATACAATCTTTTTAACCCTAGCACAAGATCCCTTGAGATCCAAGGCCGAGAGCTGTTCATGGCACACACAAGCTCTTCAGCTGTTGTCAGCCACGGCACGGTGAGGTGGAAATGTTCTCTGGGCAGAAATCCAGGCTCAGCCTAAATGCAGTATTAGATGAGCACCCTCCTGAAACTTAGCAACTGCACCACCCAGATCTTTGTGTACCTCATGTAAGATCAGAAACACCGGTGTTGCTTCACCATTGCTCCACCATGCCTGGCAGTCAGAGCTGTGCCAGAGGGAATCAGAGGAAGGCAGAGCAGCCTGTGCTGCTTAGACACCGAGTTCAGACTTGGCTCATCCCCCCTCAGTGGGTCTGCAGAGGTGCTCAGTCCCTCTGGCAGATCCACAGGTGCTTGTCCTGCTGTCCTTTGGGCATGGAGTGAGGTGCTGCCAAGGCTGCTCCACTGAGCAAAAGGGACAGGTTGGACAGGACTTGCCAGCATCAGGACTAAGTGGGACAAACAAACCCATTCTGGGCACTCTGCAGCAGAAGGAAGTGGGCCAAGGCTGGAGGACAGTGCTTACTCAATTGGATGTGGCAATTTCTTGGGAAGCATTTAAGTGTTTTTCCTAGAAACAATTCTACGTGGTTTATTCTCGTACGCAAGAAGAGGTGAAATCATCAAGCCCTGGATTTGTGCTCACTATTATTTATTAACCTGCACACCTAAAAGTGTTGCATTTAGGGCACAAGGCCAGATTTAGATGAGATCTGAACGAGGATGCAGAGGAAGGAGGGCTGTGCATCCTCAGCATCAAGCACAGAACCAGATGGTGCTGGTGCCCCCTTGTCTCCTCCTCCTCTTTAGGGTAAATCCACCCTTGAGAGCTTTATTTACAATTCAGGATTACTGCTGAAAAATAGTTTCTTAGGGGCAGAGTAAAGGGCGGTGCTCAGTTGTGCCACCTACTTCCTTTTGTTTGGCAGAAACAGTCATGAAAGTAAATTAGGGAGTCTCAAGCAGAGAGCATTTAAAAGCATGTTTTTAGGCCAGGATTTGTGTGCTGACTTACCAGCATTGCCCTCGTGTCCCATGCAGCCACACTGGCCTGAATCACCTCCTGGAGGTGATGCTCTTCCCACTAACAAAGGACAGCTAAGCTGAGTCCTTGGGGAATGGTGGGATAAACCCAGATCTGGCCTTGCAGTATCCTAGAATGGGTTGGGTTGGAAGGGACCTTGGAGCTCTTCTTGTTCCATGAGCAGGGACACGTTCCACCAGACCAGGCTGCTGGAAGACCCGTCCAACCCGGCCTTCTATCACCAAGTGAGGATCAGAATTTGATATTCTGATATCAGGAGTGATATCAACGAGCTCTGTGGCATTAAACCTGGCTTTCCATCAGCAGGCAGCTGCCAGTCAGTAACAGAGTTCTGATAAACTCTGTTTGGATATATAGGAGTGCTGGTGAGGAAACAAATGAGCTGCTGTGGCTATTTACAAAAATATATCCAACAGATGCAGCACAGGTTACAGCAGAGAGCACTAAGCAATGAAAAGCTCTGTAGAAGACAAGAAGAATCATCAAAAATGCTTTCTTTTTTTTGTAGTAAAAATTGGAATTACTGTGGTTGTGTTTGCAACCTTTTCTTTTCCTTGAAAGCTGATTCTGTGCACTTGGCACTGGAGATGTGGACCTGTTCCCCAAACACTTCAGCAGTCTGCTGGGATCACCAAGATGCCAGTGCTCTGACAAACTCCATCTCCAGTGTGCATCAGATGTGACCTCCAGACTCCCCAGGTGTGTGTCACAAGTGTGGGGTTGACAGGAAATTAAAATTTAGCTAACATACAAATCATGGTGCTTTCCCAAGCTCATCTCTCTCCTGCAAGCTGAAACATGATTTGCTGCACTGGTGAGCACAGCTAATCAGCAGCCTGGGAATTAATAGGCTAAATCCCCATGTGTTGTGGCTCTTTGATTGGATTCTTCCTAACCATGGGGCTACAGCTCCATACTGGAGCCCTACAAGCAGTCTTAATAAATACATTTATTAGACTGATTGTACTGGGGGCTTTTGAAACCACCAATTGCTTTGCCTAGGGATCTGTAACCATAATTGTAATAGCAGCAATTCATATTTTCTGAAGGAACAAGGCCAAATTTCTCTCTAGTTTCACTCTGTTAACTCAGTAAGTTCTAAGCTTTAAGGGTGACACTGACCCTAAGTGTTTAAAGTGAAGTAATGCAGTTAAGACAAAAGGTTTTTATAATGCATTAATTTATAACGTGCAAAACAAGAGGCAGAGAGGACCTCTGCAAGTGAGCAGCTGCTAAAATAATCCAGGATGCACAGCTGAGCACTTCCCAGAACTTGGCTGGATAAAGCAGCAGTAAACCAAGGTGTATGCAAGGACCATGTAATGCAAAAATAAAATCTTTACACAGGGGACACTGGGAAATTTTATTGACTGGCATGTGAAAATATCACAAATATCTCACATCCAAACCCAGCCCTTGGGAAGCTCAGCTGCCAGTCTGGAGCTCTGGGAACTGGCTCCCACGGGGGGCAGGGGAGGGCACCCACGCCCAGCTGTGCATGTGTCTGTCTCTGTGTCCTCCTGGGTCACAAAGGACTGAGCAGGGCTCAGTTCCCTGATCCTGCACACAGCACATTTCCATGCACTCACTCCCCTCCAGAGCTTCCCAGGAGTGTGAGCAGGCACTGGCACAGGGCAGAGGAGCTGGCACATGCTGCTCTGTGGCACCCCAGCCTTCCAAACCAGCCTGTCCCACCCTGGGAGCTGGGGCACCCCAGCCTGCCCCTCACCAGCCTGAGCAGCCTGGCATTGCAGCTGCCAGGATGGAAATAAAGCAAAACATGCCTTGTTCCACACACATCCTGCTCATTTAACATTCCTAAAAACTAAATTTCAGATAAGGAGAATTTATAGGAGAAGGAAGCCTCTTGCAAAAGAGACCTGGAAGTGTGTGGGGCCTTCAGAAGAGCTTGGTAAGAAACCACATGGCTTTTCTTTGCCCAGTTTAACCATTACAAGAGAAAATAGAAAACCTGGAAGGTACATATAAAAGCAAGATTCCTTTCAGGTAAGAGGGAAAAAAAGCAGCAGATCAAATTGACACATGCACAAACACACACAGAGTCAAGCCCTCTGTCTGCTGTAGAGGACTGTGAGCACAGTTGTCTGGGTGGAGATATGTGTCAGTAGTTAGCTAACATCAGTTATTGCAGAAGGAAAAGTCAAGGCAGCACAGACCTTCCCCAAACATTGAAGACCTCAGAAGAATGGACAGAGAATAGCAGTAAAATCGGTTACTTGCCTAGAGATGTCCATACATGCGACTATACACTGGTTATTGAGACAGTTACCAAGCAATTTGTTTCCACAGATTTGGTTAACAAGGAATGACATGCCAGAAACTCCTTTTAGTCTAACAGGGATGAGTCTAACGGGCGGATTACAGTGGGCCGAGTAGGTGAAGGGGGTGGTCTTCGACTGGAGAGAGAGAGAGAAGAAACAGTGAGCACAAACACTGAGCACAAAGCTGGCTGCTGACATGGACATGCACCTGCTATACACACAACAATGCTGCTGCTGAAGCAAGACACCCCTGAGCATGCACAGGAAGGAAGGAGGAAATGGGTTTGCCACTTCTGCCATGCTTTACCTCTCACCCATCACTGTGTGCAGCCTGGGGGTTCTCCACACACCACTGCCTTCTGGAGCCATCCAAACCAGCAGGACAGGATTGTTATTCCCTGGTTTGAGGGGTCAGTCCCAGCCTGGACAGTCACAGAGCAGACTTACAGGCACATTTCAGAGCAGGGGAAAACAGCCTGCAGCAACTTCAGGTCCACTTTGAAGGAGCAGGAAAATCTGCAGCTTCTTGCACACCTGGGCAAACTGCAGCCCTATCAATGTGCTGCATCTGAGGCACATTTTGAGGCTTCATATCAATGGCCAAGTTTGAAAATGCCAGTCATGGCCAGGGCTGATAGATTCATTAATTTACCACTAATGCATTTCAGGAAGTGCTAGAGAGTCACAGATTTTTTTGGGAAGACTTAGGTGCCTTCATTCAATTTTCCTGTGACCTGCAAACCCCTGCATTTTAATTTGGACTGTGTCATCCTCTGATAAGAGACTCCAGAGCAGGAGTTAGCAGCAGTGTGATCTCCAAGCACATTCTACCTGCAGTCCAGGCTGGCACTTACCCCTCCCTCATCCAAGGGTAAACCCCAACTCTGCTGGAGCTATGGAGCCCCTCTGGTAGCTGTGCAGCACTTTACCTTTTTGTGTGCAGTAAGATCCACCTCAGGGCTGTGTGCAGGTAATTCCATCACCTTTTTTACAAAGAATATTTTGTTGATGCTGCATTCCACCTGGGCCTGCCAAGCCAGACCCAAGCAGAGTCTGAGCTGACAACTGCCTGGCACTGTTGTGTGCTGGATAAACAGCCTGAGACTGTTCCTGCCTTAGCCAGCTGTCCAGCACCCTCCAGCAGTGCTCTGCTGCTGCATTTATCCCAATCCATGTCTTCCAGGGTGCTTTTGCTCCCTTTCTTTAGCAGGAAGTACCAGGTTCTCTCTCTATTCCTTAACCCACCTTAGATCACCAGGAGAGCTTGTGGTTGCATCCAGGCTCTGAGCAAGGTGGGAGCTGAGGTTGTTTCCCATCAGCTCCAGCAGAGCTCATTAATAATTAATGATAATAATAATGATGATACTACTACTACTACTACTACTACTACTACTACTACTACTACTACTAATAATAATAATAATAAATTAATAATATGCCCCAACAAACTGTGCAGCCCTTCCCAACCCATCCTCCACCTGTGCATGTAGGGACAGTTGTGGCTCTGAAGAAGATTGCCACAGAATTGTGTCTCATTCTGCTAAAGCTAAACTGAAGATGAAAAGAATGTAACAATGTGTTAATCTTCTTTGAACTGGAACAAAATATGTGAGACAAATTTACACTTGACAAAAAAAAATCTCGTTTGGCTGAAAGGGCATCTTGAGCCATAATATTCTTTTTTGGTGAAGAAACGAGAATTTTAATCCCTACCATGCAACAAAAACAAAATATGCCAACTAAAGCATTCAAGTAAATCAACAAGCTAAAAAAAATAGGCAAAATATAATTTCTTCATGGTGTATTTTTCTTACAGGAAAAATGTTACTGTGTTAACTATTGTTTTTTGTGTTGCTCCAGTGTAGGTCTTCTGGACCCATTTCCAAAATTTGTAGTTTCATAAAGAACCACTTCTAAGGCTCTGCATTTCTGCTGGGTTGCATTAAATTATTCCTTTGTTGAAATGCCTCACATTGCATTGTTTAGTGCTTACTGAAAACATGGTATCATATGTATACAATTGACAAACAAGGGAAAATGCATACAGCTGTCTTCATATCAAATTCAAAAGATACAAGCCCAAACATGCATTTTAATACCAGGTTAAATGCAGCCCACTGGATTCAAATAATGCAATTTAGCCAAATTGCTCTTTAACACAGCAGGATCAGAAACTGGAGAGCACAGTGGAAGGATTTCCTGGGTATAATCAGTCAAACCAAACCTGAACCAAAATCAGACCCAAGCCCCATTTCCTCCTTGAACCAGAGCTGAACACTGACTGCTATTTGGAATTTCCTTTCAAACCCAGTGCAGACCTGAAGAGAAAAAGTCCCCATTAGCTCTTTCCACTGCAGGGTACCAAGCACTTCAGGAGAAGCTGATACCTCCAAGGGGACCCTGTGGTGAGGAGCTGCTGCCAAGCCACAGCATCCTTCTGTCCCTACAGACAGGTGTGCTCAGCCAGGGGACCCTGCAGCCGTGCTCTGTCCTGCCTGGGGATGCTCTGAAGGAGCCTCCTGGAGCAGTGGCAATGTTTGGGAAAGGCAGCACTTGGGAAAAGAGCTGCAGCAGCACCATTTCCCTGCAGCCCTGCTGCTGACACTCTCCTGGGACATCTGCAGTGGAGGAAGGGGGACCTTGCTCCTGAGGCCCTGGGCAGAGCAAAGGAGTCCAGCTTGGGTCAGAGACCTCACCTTCCTTTGCCACTGGCACACAGGATCAACTGGCACGAGCTGGAGCTCAAGTCCAAGTGAAGGAAACAACAGCCCTGAAGTCCTAGATTTCCCTGTGAAGGTGACAAGTGACCATTTCTACACTGGGAGTAGCATTCAGACCTTCTTGCACCCCCTTAACAGGAATCCCAACCCCAAAAACAAGTCCAAGTGAAGGAAAGAACAAGCCCTGACGTCCTAGATTTCCCTATCAGGGTGAGAAGTCATTCTGTGACCATTTCTACTCTGGGAGTAGCATTCAGAGCTTTTTTCACCCTCTAACAGGAACCCCAATCCCAAAGACAAGTCCAGGTGAAGGAAAGAACAAGCCCTAAAGTTCCTGTCCTAGATTTCCCTGTCACAGTGACAAATCATTCTGTGACCATTTCTACACTAGGAGTAGCATTCAGACCTTTTTTCACCTTTTTTCAACCCCCAAACCAAGTCCAGCTAAAGGAAAGAACAAGCCCTGAAGTTGCCTGTCCTAGATTTCCCTGTCACGGTGACAAATCATTCTGTGACCATTTCTACACTAGGAGTAGCATTCAGAGCTTTTTGCACCCCCTAACAAACATCCCAGCCCCAAAAACAGGTCCAGGTGAAGGAAAGAACAAGCCCTGAAGTCCTAGATTTCCCTGTCATGGTGACAAGTCATTGTGTGACCATTTCTACACTGGGAATAGCATTCAGAGCTTTTTGCACCCCCTAACAGGAATCTCAACCCCAAAACCAAGAGCAGAGGCCAAGCCCCGTGTCCCTGGCTCCTGTACACCGGAGCAGAGGCTGAGAGCTGTGCAGGAGCCTGGGTCACCTTGAGATAACACAGGCAGCGCCCATCTCCGTGCCAGCAGCACAGCAGCAGCAGCAAGCCCCGCTCCGAGCATCCCGAGCGGAGGGAGGTCCCCGAGCCGGGAGGATCCAGCCCCGGGAGCGGCAGGGGGAGCTGCAGCCCGGGCAGCGCTGCGGGGGCACCGCGGGCACAGCTCTGCCCTGCAGCCCCGCTCGGCAATCGCTGCCATTCACTCCCGCATCATCCGTCACTAAACCCGGCTCGCTCTTTAGTCTGAGCCCCGCAGCCCGGGAACCCAAAACTCCTCCGAACACGGCACTGCTGCGGGAAAGCCGCTTTTGGGGCCGTGGCTTTGGGGTTGTTGTTATTTGTTTTGCTGCTTTTTTTTTAAAAAAAAAAACAAACCAAAAACTGTTTGTAAAAGTTAGTGCTAAAGGGGCAGGAGATCATAGGTCCCCCCGGGGTTGAGTAAACGAGTCTGCAAAAAGAATCAGTTCTTCTAACTAGCACACATTAAGCAGACATAAAGAATTTACCAATGAAAATTGTGGACTAAGTATGTATTTAATAACTCCCTGATGTTGCTGCAGAGACTCCTTTGAAGAGCTCAGTGGGGTTTTGAACGGAGGGGAGCTCTTACCCCCGTGCAAAAACTTTTTAAAAAAGGAAAAGTTTTTACATTTATTTTTAACCTAAGCAGCATGCCCCCCCCCCCCTCCAATGTTTCTAGTTTTAAAAGAACTCCTAAAAGCTTTAGTTAGGCAAATGCAGAGCAAAAGAAACTAAATAAAGCAAGTCTAGACTTAAAATTCGATCAGAAACATATGGGAGTTCTTCGAGCCCTTGCCTTTCGAGACGCCCTATCGCTCCCCACACGGAGGGAGTGCACAAAATGTGCTTTCAGTACAGCATGGCTGTAATTACCATGGGAGGCCCTGCTCGAAGATGGCTTCTCACAGCACAGCCAGAGGACTTGGAAATAAAAGGCTTTCATTTCCACTTCTACTCGACATTCTTGCTTGCTTGTGACCACCAGAGAACACTGGTGGAAGGCATGAACTCGGTTTTACCATACATCCTATAGATCTGAAGCTGTGAACAGAAGCCCATTATTCTCTCCCTTTTCCAGCATCTTGGTTTCCCTATAACCCAGCCCTCTCAGGGTACCCTGATACGTGACATTGTCTTTGTAGAATTTAACAAGAAAATACTTCAAATCTCTAAGCAGCTTTAGGACTGGCTGCAGGTAAATTTGTTTTAGGTGACAGAACAAAGAGGGTAAACAGTGACTTACTGCAGGTGAGGAATAAATCTGGTTTCCTGTTTGGGTCATTATTTAGAGAACTAAGTAGCTTGGCCTTGAGAAAGTTATACTGCTTTGACTGATTTTATTTTTGTCTGTTTCTCTGGTTTTCTCTGTTTCAGTAAGATCCTGAGAGACCCACACCCTCTATTCTTACTTGTATCAACCTAACTTTTATATGGCATCTCCCGACCTCCATCAGCCTCAGCATCTGGAGGACAATCCAAACCAGAAGTGGAACTACTGTACCCACCATGCTTGAAAAGCAGAGGCAAGGCACGGCTTGCAGACCTAATTAGTCTTCAGTTAAATTAAACTACAGCAGAGCAGCACAGCCACTGCAGAGTCTCCCAAACATCAACTTGGGAGCAAGGATCTGGAGTGGAAGTGGGAAAGCCAAGAGGAGGAAAGGCACTTGATCCTAGTGACACAGGTCATAACAAAGCAGGAAAAGGATGATGATGGTATTAGGAGGAGAACAGCAGGAATCACAGACAGGGATCAGGAGGAGATGGTGACTGTGGGGGAAATGACAAACTGCACTGAGGGGTGATGAAAGGACAAAGGAGCTGGGGAATATCTGCCTGAGATGGCTCCTTATCCCAGAGTAATGGTCCAAGAGAGTGAAAATTGCTGAGATTTGTTTGTGTACTGGAAAATGTCGTTTTGTTAAACACAAAATGTCTGCAGCAAGAGTTGCCCACAGGCAACTATCGTGGGGCAGGTCAGGAGGGGAAGCCCCCAGGCACAGAGCACAGCTTTTGGGGGTGGCTGGTATTTCTGAAGCAGTTCCCCAGCTGAACTCAGGCTCTACAAATGCACAGAGGGCATGCTCAGACTGTACTGCCAGGGACTGCCTTGCCTGTCCCTACAGCTGAACCCCAAAACTGCCCAAAAATTACCTAGCTGCACAGTGCTCTCCCAGTGGAAGAATAGTTTTGTTCAGTATAAGCCAGTTAAGGTTATTAATTATGCTGTTTTATCAGATATCTATTTTTTTTTAAGTGAAGGAAACAAAAGTGAATTGGAAGAATGTGTCCTTCCACTGGCTACCACTACACTGCAGCAGTATAAATCTGTATTAATTTGAAGGCTTACACTGTTTGAAAGCACTAGGGTTAGTGAGGTTCCACTGTGTGTGATTTAACTTAATACAGATACTCCTTTCAGAGGCAAAGTGGTCCAAAATATGATGTTCCAGCAGAATAATTTATTATCTACAACTCAAGCTATGTTTTCTATATGAGCATAATAAATTAATGTCCATCACACACACATACAAATAGATTGTATGTTTATGTGAACACTGCATTTCCAAATCAGTCATTTCAGGGAATTAATGTGTCATATGAAAAGCTCAGCTTGAATAAACACAAAATTAATTCAACTGAGCAACCGAGACAGACTATTATTCTTTAAAAACTGAGTGTTCTTGTTTGCCCTTCAGCAGGGAACATGTCAAGTAAGCAAGTGTGCAGTGCATCTGTGGAATACTGTCCCAACCTTTCAGAAACCCTGGGTTAGGATGGTCCAGAGGTCACAAGTGGCCATGAAATAGAGAAAGTTTAGAGTGCTGAGTGGGAACGTTCAGAATGCTGCTCTGTGCAAGGAAGATGACAGCAGAAAGGCCACAAAATCAGCAGGAATCTTCTCACAGCAGCTCAGGACCTGTGTGCTGCTGTGTGTGCAGCTGCACTGCTTGCCATCAGTGTGAATCGTGCACCCCACTTTTGAACATGTCTCTGTTCTGCCTTCCACTCAGCTTTGACCTTCCTCTGCCTGGGTGCCTCTCTCCTCTTTACTTACCTTGGTGCAAGCAGGGGACCAAATGTCCTGGTTGTCACCTCCAGCTGGAGTTGCACCTCTTCTTGTCCATGATGCCAGCTAATGGGATTAGCAGTGTTGTTAGTGAGCCATGGAGTGCCCTCATTCACTACTGATCCAGGACAGCTCTGGGGGACAGCAGAGTTTCAAGACAGCCTTTCAAGATGCCTGCAGGTGCAGGAAGTTCAAATCATCACTGTTTCTCTCTGTTTACTCTCAGATGTTTTCTCTTCTAGCATTTGGCAGCCTAGACATGCACTGCTGTTCATCCACTCTTTCAGACAAGGCAGGAATTCCCTGCTCAGCACCAGTGCTCTAATCCTGCAGTGCCTTCATGGCAACTGGTATTAAACTACTCCCTTATGAAAGGAAATAATTTCTTGGGACAAAACACATCTTCAGCTTCCTGTATTTTTGTTAAAGAACTGCTATTGCTTGACTCTACTTTCTTTCTTCAAGTATAGATAATAAATATAGATAATAAATAAAATCACTTCCTTCTACTGACAGTATCTTGAGAGAGAAAATGCTAAGGAAGAAGGAACAGAACCAAACTCAATTTTTTTGCTGAAATTCATTCAGTGCATCAGCTGCCACTCCTGCTATGTTTGAGGTCTGCACTTGCAACATCATCTCTACTCCAGAATCACTTCTTTCAATGCTTTTCAGGTTCCTTGTTTTTCTGTCTTCCCCCTCTCTTGCATCTCTTACTTACCCTTCCCCATCACAATAGGCCTGGTCTACACTAAGAGTAATGAAATGCCAGATTCTCTTTGCTGAACTTTTAAAGTGACTTGCAACAGTCCCAATGGAATGTCGCTTGGTTTTTAAACAATTTTTTGTTGAATAAGGCAGGAGCAAGTAGCTCAGCAGCAGTACTCCACAAGATAACAGCTACCTGAGATGCAGATAGATCAAATCTCAACCCTGTGCAGAACAAGTGATTCTTCAGAGACTTTTGTTCAACTGCCACAGTGAGCTGCCCATCAGAAAATTCCTGGGCTACTGAAGGTCTGGACAGCCTGCCTCTGGCTGATGAAGGGAGAGAAGTTAAGAGTCAGTGGCAGCAGATGTGGTACCCAAGCTGCAATGTCTGGCATCCCATGAACTTTGTTTTCCTCCATCTTCAGGACAGTCATCTGGAGGAGAGGAATATAAAGGAAGGCAGTAACAAAATCCTACTGCCATTCTAAAAGTGAGCCATCCTTTTAGGGGCAGCAGTCACTGAGGCTCCTGGAGCAGAAGTGAAGACTCTCCTGTATCTCTCATGGCATTACAGCTCAGACAGCTGAACAATCAGTTCTGTGCAAATGCCATTCCAAATTTCTCATAAGATCAGTACTGCAGAATTACAATGAAACTGCCAGACTTGCTGTACTGTGACATTTTACATGTTTTTACAACCTGCTGTGACCTCCTTTCTGGCCAAGCCCTCCAACACTTATCCTCATGCAGAATGCTCCTTCTTTCAGTGCTTCTGTTGTCCCTATTCATTGCAGGGGAGTTGGACTAGATGACCTTTAAAGGTCCCTTTCAAACCAAATGATTCTGCATTTTATTCTTTGATTCTATTCCATGACCAAAGTTGCAAGAAGAGCCCAGGTTTGCACTGGGCAGTGTGATGTGTTTCTGATGGGTGCCACAGCCACTGCCACCAGGCTGCTGTTAAGAAAGATTGCCAAATATTGCATTCTATGGCTCAAAAACTGTCTGAAAAACTCTAAAAGATAGAAATGCAAGGTGATAGATTTACAAAGGTGGCAAGGAAGGGAGAAGTTGGAAAGAAACCAAGACAAATGGTGAGAAGGAAAAGAAGGAATAAATGGAGAAGGGAGACAAATATACCAGGCAGGAAACCAAATTAAAGGAGGTGAAAGAGGAAGCAAACAGGATGGTCAAGAAAGGAACAGAGAGGGAAAGGCTGAGAAAAAAAGGGAAAACAGTGAAAAAGGACCCAGTGGAGGAGGGGAAAATGCAGTTTCTAAGAGATAAGAGAAAATAAATGGAGTCTGCTGCTTGAAGCAGCCAGCAGCAGAAATAACATATTACTGGGTGTGCATTTCAACAAGAAATGTACATTAGACTGGTAACAAATTACACAGGGCTGTCTTCCCTCTGGGAAGGAATCACAGAAATAAAAACTGATATTCTCATAAGTCTTGTGATTTTGGGGTCCTTGGACAGGCAGAGTTGGAAACATCCTGAGTACAGAAGGGCAGGATCCCCCCCTGGGAGGGGCTCTGGCTTTGCCCATATAGCTGTATATTCTTTTGATCACAGACATGAGATGCAGAATTAAATTATTCCTTGGCTTTCTTTTCTCCTGAGGTTCAGCAGGATTTTGAATTCCATCCATGTAACACTTTTGTCTCTTTGCTTGCATGAAACAATCCTAATTGCAGACTATACTTTTTGAATGTAACTTCTGCCAAAGATCCATTCAAAGAGGGCAGAGAGCTACTTGGGTGTTCAGATTAAGATCATCCAAGTCAGCATGCAAACACTCTAAGGTGGGCTCTCACTCATCCTGCCAGAAGAATTTGGTGCAACAACTATTTGATTACAATTTATATTCCATTAAAAATAGTATTTAAAAGTAGTAAGCTTTTAAGGCTGCAAGGTCAAACTTTCAGGAGAAAGAAGATTGCCAGGCTCAGGCAGGATAACCCTTCTGGCCTTATATGCCTATTCACTATGACAGACTTTATTCAGAGGATCATGTGCAATTTTTGCACAGAATCTCCTTATCATTCAATGCACAGGGTTAGACATTTCATTAAATCTTTTCAAAGAACTCTAATCCATAAAAATCCATCGGAGATAACTTGGTGAATGGTTGATATTTGGCAATCAAAGAGTTGAGTGGGAGCCTGTGGGCTGGGAGATGTCAGGCAGTAATGCTTTCTGCACTAAAACTGACTTTGTCTGGAAATTTCTAACTGCAATTACTGTCAAGTAAAAGTACCTTTTTGTGCCAGTTTGGCAGAAATATGTAATGATGGCTTACAAGGTAGATTAGCTACCAACACAGCAGGTGATGGAATTAGCCTTGGTGGCATAACAAAGGGGAGCTGCAGAGCTGCCACCAGCTGGCTGGATGTGGGTGGAAGGAAATTGTAGGGACAATATGTGAGCAGCACAACGTGAATTCTCTCCCCAAAGCCTTGGGGAGTCCACAGTAGCACTGCAGGGCAGGACTCAGGGAGAAAAGGGCAGCTTCCTTCACCCCCACAAATGCCATGGGCTCTGCTGCCAGGAGAAAAAAACATTTCCAATTCAATTGTTTTCCTTGTGGCAAAGCTGAGATTCCCACTCAGGGTATTTAAAAGCTAAAAATCAAGCATCCACAGTAGAACTTAAACTGGTCAAGATCAGGCTTTCCACACAGGCAGGCAACACATCAGGTAAGCTGAAGTGCTTCTAGTGCCTGCCTAAAGCAGTCTTACCAAAGCAAGCACACAGCTGCATTTTCTTTCAAAATACTACTGAAGCCTTTTAAGAGAGAGGGGGAATAATCCAGATTCTGGCAGTGGGGAATATTTCACAAATCATATATGCTTTGGCATCAAGCCCTTAAAGCTAGGGGCCTTTACTCACAGGCTTTGCTGGGAGAGATCCACCCACCTCAAGTGGGATTAATTAAAAGAGGCATGTATCATGCAAATAGTTTCTGTTTCCTTACAGAAATATTCAGAGCACATAACCCAAACCAGCTTTAGAATCAGAGCAAAGCAGGGAAGAAAATTATTTCCTGCTCTCCTAACTCTTTTCCTTTCCCTTTACATCAAGGGAGGAACAGTGAGAAAATGCCAAGAGCTCACCATTTCTTTGATTAAATGCTAATAAACTAGAAGAAAAAAAATGTGTTTGCAAAGACAGGGGCTGTATCTCATGGTAAAGTGCCAAATTTTCCACACCAAATGTCTGCTAATCTGCTCACTGGACTAGGAAAATCATATTTTTATCTTAAGGCAGAAGAGGAGAAAACAAAAACTTCGTATTTCTTCAGCATGTCAGGCTTTTCAGCTCCACGTGACAGGGACAGGGGCTGCAACAGCAAGCTCCTTTAGAAAGTGAGATAAACTTTAAAAATACTGCTCTCTTCTCAGGAAGCTGAACTATTTCCCTAGATAAGACAGATCCCAACGCTTCAAGGAATCACTGCAGAAAATGGTGGTGGAACAGTCAGAGCACAGAGCCCCAGTTCAAAAATAAGTCACAGAAAAAGCTCAAGTTTCCACAAGAACTCTTCCTTAAAACTCTTTTTTTCCCCTTTTAATATCTCAGACCCATTTTCTGAGTCAATTTCCTATGATCCTGCAAAGGCTGTTATTAAAACCAGACCAAGCGTAGCTGAAATTCCAGGGCTCAAAAGAAACATTTAATAGGGCAGGAGCTGGCCACACTGTCCCCCTCAGGTGATTTCCCCTGCAGCCCCTTCCCTGGGATTTCCTCCCTCGCAGTTTAGTCAGCAGGAGAAACCTGAAGTTTCAGCAGAATGGCAAACCCTTCCTTCATTCTTTAGCACTTGAGATTTTTTTTCTGTCTGAGGCTTTCATAGCTCTAAAAGAGAGAACTAGGATCCAGTCCAGAAGATGTGTATTGCAGATTATTTTTTTCCACAAAAATGTCAGGCAGTCTCACATTCAATTCTGTATCCAGCTAGAGCATTTTAAAATCACTGACCTCCTTTATCCACCACTGCTGTTCATGCCACCAGTGGTGCTCCCACACTGAGTCGTCCCCATGGCTGCTTACCCACGTGTCTTTTGAGTGCTAGAAAATTCCTTTCTGGTCTCCATCCCACCTATCACTTAGGCATGAAAAAGATGATCATCAGACATGCTCTTGGCAAAGGAAAGGAAAAGCAGTGTCCATGCACAACCACAGCAGGGAGGGGAAGGAGATGCATAGGTTGGCAGGCGAGGGGACAGGAGCCATGGTTCTCTCTGGCAGCACAGCTGGTAAAACTGCACCTCAGCTCATTGATTTGGCCTCTGATGGCTCAGAGGAAATAGCAGGGCCAGCCCCAGGCTCAGCCCCAGCCTCTCCCAGCCTTCTTCCCTACCAGTGCAAAGTTTGGAATGGCAATTCCAGGTTTTTCCCCATCGGTCCCTGCTGTGAGCTACAGGATATCCATTGAGGTGAAAGAGTGTTTCATGGCTGGGCATTGATGCAACAATGCCCTTTTCATAGCAAATATATTAAAATACTTCATTCCTTTGATATACCTCATTTATTTATGCTTTCTATTATAAAGGGTAATTATATTAGAAACACTGAGCCTCAAATTTAATTTACTGACAACTACGACAGATCTCACCTATTTAAAAGAAAATTCTCCAAAGCTTCTCAATTACCATTTTTAAAATTGAAAATGTGCACATTTTATTTTTGTTCCTATTTAGCTGGCTCTTTTTTTTTTCCCAAACTGTGAGTACTTTCAATCTAACAGTTAATTTATCAAAAATGGAGAAACCCCTTTGTTCCAACATTGCCTTATCTGCCCACGCCTCTCATAATTTAGAACATTAATGAATCCCTCAGAATAAGAGGTTTTACTATATATATATATATATAAGTGATTAGGTGTATTACATCATTGTGAAAATAAACATTAAGGACATTCTATTCTTATAACTTATATAAAAGAGTAGTTAATGCCACAGAAAATTATACAATATGCAAAGCTACTGATAAATGCAAAGCCCTGGGAAGGAAAGGAAATAATGTACTGAAGATAATCTTGTTCCTTAACTAATTGCTTGGTACCATATGATGTACTCTGTCAGACAGCTAGGGACTGTTGGCAACTGGCTGGAAATTACTGGTTTTGCAGGACAAGAATCAGACTCCTACCAGTTTGTTCCACTGCTTCTACAAGAATTAGCTCTTGTTCTGTCCCAGGAGAGGCCTTGCTTCCTCTGGTGAGGGTTCAGAAGGGCAGGAGTGGGGAGCTGCCCCTCTCCTGGTGGGGGTAGGTGACCTCTCTCTCTCTCTGAGCCCCTGTGAGGGTACAACACAACCACAAACTGGGGTTTTTAATGTAAACAAATCAGGGGCTTCCAACTGACCGACTAGAATGTTGTTCAATGAAAAAGTATTCCTATCTTTTCAAACAGGGCATGTGCCAAAAATTGATTCCACCAAACACCTTTGACTGTGTAGAGAACGCCCAGTTTTGCTTTGCTACAAGACTTTTTCTCCACAACAGCACATGCCACAAATTGGTTCCACCAAACACTTTGTGTAGAGAACGCCCAGTTTTGCTTTGCCTTTTCTCCCTTGTAGGGTGCAGAGTGAGTCATGCCAGAGGGAGAGAGCCATGCCAGCAGCAGAAGAGCCAGCTCCTTACCTTGGCACGCTGGGAGGAGCCCGGCTGGGCCGAGAGGGGACCTGGGGAGGTGCTCCATGGGCCTCAGCACTGGGGAAAGGCAGCGCTCCCGGGCGGAACGGGACCGGCGGAGCCCCCGACTGCGGGCCTGGAGACGGGATGGCAGGGGCGGGTCCTCGGCCAGATAAAGGTCTGCTCGGGGGGGTGTTCAGTGTGGGTCTCCTCGGAGTTGAAGGACTTGGAGGAGGTGATCTGGTGGAATAGTAGAGATTTTAAAAGTTCAGTAAGGTGGGGGTTTGGGTTTTGGGTTTTCTTTGATGTATTTTATTTTACTTTCGACAAAAAAACCTACGACAGATGGTTTTTATTGGCATTTTCCTTTGCTGTCAGTGTCAGAGGATCACATACAATTAAGTCTCATGTGTTTCCCACTGACAACATACAAGCAAAGAGGTAAATATAATGGATTGTATTATTCAAGTCCTAATAATGTTTTGTTAAGTGGAATTTCTAGGACGTGGAGCCTGAGATGCTGGATTATTGTAACACCTTGCAAAAGGAAGCCAAGTGGATACACGACTGGGGTGACAGAAGGAGCTGCTATTTGTGATGCCTACAGAGGCTGCCTAGAACAGAATTTAGACAGAGTTAAAGGAATAAAGTAGGGATTATTAAAAGCCCTTCAAAGGATTCACTTTGGGCAGTGCAAGAGCCCAGCTGTGGCTGCACCCAAGATGGACCCAAGATGGACTCCAAGTCACAAGTTTTCACACTTTTATAAGTTTTGGTCCATTTCCATATTGGGGTTAATTGTCCCATTCCAGCTCCAGGTTCTGCAGTCCCATCCTCCCAGATTCTCTCCTCAGTTCTGCTGTTTGCACTTTTTGGGGCTGAAGCTGCAGCGTGTCCTTGTTTCTGGGGCTGGAAAAGGATGGTTTTGTGTGACTGAGCTGGGAGGAGAACTTGTAACACTTTATATGGAGTTCAGAGTCACACACTAATGCAGTACAGAATTTGGAAAATATAACAGCTAAGATTTAAGGCATCATTTGAAGCATCACAGAAGCTAAGTCCACTGGATGGTCTTTTGCAAGGCAAATATCCTGCTGGTGCTCACATAAACATACCCACAGAACACATATATATGGGAAACCATTTTGATTTTGAGCGTCTTCCCAACAAAACAGGCAGGGAGGGAGCTCCTGATGCCGACCTCATCTTCCTGTCCTGAATTTCGTGGCAATCCGGATTGGAGGCTCCTCACCTGCGTGCCTGCTGAAGCCAGGAGTCATCCACAGGAGGGGGGGCAGGGGTGGAGACAGTGCTGGTGCTGATGTCCCCGATGATGGCCAGCGCCTCCTTCAGCGCCTGGTACATGCGCAGGGTCTCGTCGCGCCGCTGCGCCTGCTCCGCCGACTCCTCCATCAGAGTGTTCTGGTCCTCGGAGGAATACAGGTGAGCCAGCAGCTCGGCGTTGATGAATTCTTTCACCTATTTCATCAGACAAAAAAAACCAAAAAAACAACAAAATTCAAACCACCAAAGAAATAAACAAAAATCTCTATGGAAAACGCAACGCTGAGCAAATACAGGGGGAGATCGATGGAAGCAGGAGATTTAATCACAGATTAATTACCACCTTACACCAGTTCTACCACAATTCTGCATCTCTGAGGTGACTCCTCTGCTTACAGTTCATTTCAAATAGGTTTCTCAACAGCTCCCAGGAGCCAGATGGCATTTGGGGCCATTTCTAAAGGCTTGACTGGGAAGTAAATGGCAGTACCATCAGATATAAATTCCCCAGGAATCAGAATTTTCAGGCTTTATGTCATACCTGTCAATTACTTTCTTAGCAACAATTTACCCTACTGTAGACAGTGTCAGATTCTGAAGATCCCATCCACACAAACTGAAGGGAGAAGTCTCCAAGTAATTTAATTTACTATATTGATTTCCTGCTATGCCTGCCCTGGTTATGGAAACCTGGGCCACATTAAGAGACATAAAAAGCTAGAGGTACTCTGACTAAATAAGACTGTGGTAAATAGACCAACTGCTGACCTACTAAATCCTTGCATTGGAGACTTTTGTTGCTGTTCTGATCTATTTCTCATCTGCTGCTTTGCTCTATAAAGCTTTTTTGAGCTGGAGATACTGATGATAATACATTCCCAGGATTCTGATTACATAAACCTGAGCTCTATTTGCACATGGGTTTGTGCTTGTTTTGGGATTTAAACTCTGCCAGTGAGACTAAGGCACTGTTTGTGTTTAGACAGAGTCAGTGAGAGCAGTCAGCCAGAGCAGGGACCCTTTCTGGTCACCAGCAATGAGCAGGCAGCCAGGACAGACCTCACAGGGAAACAAAACCATCTTGCCTGGCCTTGGCTGTCAGCTCCCATTCACGTATGACAGGAGATGCACAAATTCTTAGCAAAGCCTGCAAAACTTTTCCATGAGTTTCATGCTGTTTTCCAGTAGATGGTACTGATCAAGAGCCAGAGTACACTACTTTCCTTGTGATTGCCAAAAACTCTGCATTAAAAACAGATATCATAGTTAAACAGCATCACATTCTGCTCGATGAAATGAGCATTTTAATGGCATCACTTCAAAAAAAGAAGTCCTAGAATTAGATTAAGGCCAGAGCTGATTGTAAACGCATTGTTAAACCACAAATATCTGTTTGAAAAAAATCAGCCTGTGACAATTATCCTGAGAGGTCCCTGTCTGTCACTGGCAGAGGATTTGAGTAAATCCCTGAACTCCTCTGGAAAGGGAAGGCTGATATGTTAAGGATGCTTCTTGGATCAGCCTCCTGCCCTCCTGTCCTAGACAGAGGAAGATCTTCCACTAGAGCCACTTTCTCCAGCTTGGAAATGGAAGGGAAAGTGATGCTTACTCATGTTTGCTCCTTTCTGGAAAGCAGACTCACAGGAATGCTTTAAAACATTTTCCTTCACAGACATCAAGCCTGCAGTCAAAGCTGAACCGTAGCAAGCATCCAAATGCCAGTGCCCCAAATCTGCCCTGGCACTCTGACGTGGGGTAAGGTGGGCTTGGAACCTCAGCAGTGGAAGAGAACACATGGCACTGCCTCAAATGCAAACAGAACCCATTCATTGACCCACAGTTTGGCAGTAACAAGTCCTCTGGAGTTTTTCTCCTCAGCTGAGATCACTATCAGCACTGTTTATGGAGCATACACTGACTGCTCTTAAGATCACCCCTCTAGTATAATCCAGGATACCAAGGCACCATGAAATACAAATTTGTGTATGTGTGTTGTTTTTGGGCATGTTTGAATTGGTAATGGTAACTCAATGCAGCTCTGTGTGGTAAATGTATTTTCTTTTAAGGTAATCAACATCCACCCGAGGGGAAGAACAAGGGATGCACTTGGAATACAATAATCTATGCTTAGGCCCCAAAATATGCTCAGGGACAGCCTCTAATTATTTTCTATATGCTGATTTTGAATCTGATACTTTCCTCGAATTGTAAGTACTTGTTTATGGGCCCACAAAGTGGAAAGGAAGTTCTAGGAAAACTTGGGAGGTTGCAATTGTCATGGAAACAAATTCCTTGGGATCGATTTGTTTCCAGAGTTTGAGAGGCAACATGATGGGGCAGCAGAAAATACAGAATATGTTCATTAAGGGGGAGAGAGGGTGTTTTCACTTAATCCTGGTGGATGGATTGGACTTCTGAATGCTCCAAGGAGCACACACACACAATACAGCAGGACCCACCTTCCATCCCAGCTCCACTCCTTTCCAGATCTTTGCACAGCCTTTTGGCAGGGCTCAGGACTCTTGATTCAACCACTTCTTTTTCTTTTCAATAGCTCTGATTTTTAAGAATTGCTATTTTACCTATTGTTTTCAAAATGATATTTTGCTGCCTATGGTGTACAGAAACAAACTCTTTAATGCTTGTAGTGTCACTCTTCAGAGTTCTTTCAAATGTTTTGATTCTTTGCCACAAATTTAAACTCTAGGATGGAGGTGTAGGCCACAGCTCACTATGAAGCCCAAATGCAGCTTGGGACTATGAGGTCAGCTGAAAGGTAGCTGATATTTTAGGTGTGTGGTTTCTGTGTGCCAGCCTGGCAGGCTTTATTAATGTCACCAACAGCTGATGAGACTGAAAACACAAAATCTTCCAGTGATGGACTTGAGAGGGACGCACACACTTCAGAGACCCCTAAACGATTCCAGATGAGGAGGTGAGTGGCAGAAAATTTAATGTAAGCTTTCAAAAGCAACTGCTCACTGAGTTCTGCTGTTTATGAAATGAAAGCTACACCCCAGCCTTTCCAAAGGCACTGGAGATAGGCTAAGTCAAAGCAATGATCTGGAAAGAGCAGTGAGGACATACATTCAACCTAAGAAGTCTGGAGCATGGCTGGTTTCCAGAAAAAAAAAGGGTAATTCCATTGCTCCCATGGTTTTTTGTAAAAACTCACCCATGACTAGAGCATTACTTCGATCCTGACTCCCCTAAACCCAAAGAAGTGAATAAAAAATCTCTTGCTCTCGTGCAAAAATTCTGCTCATACTAAATACACCAGGAAATCCCACTGAAATTTCCTGTCCAACCATCTAACTCCTAAGTGCAATATAAATTCCACAGGGCTAATGAAATCCATCAGATGAAGGCTAGAGGTGGCTCTGAGTCAAAAGCAAATGCTACCTTCTAATCACATTTGCCTCACAGCATATTGCACTTGTAAAGGCTGATTGGTTTGATGACCTCTCAGAAATGGTGCTGCTCACAACTAGCAGGGGCTGTGCCTCCCATTAGTAATTTATATGGCAGCAGTGGCACTAATATTAAGCTTAGTTTTCATCAAGGCCCATTCAGAACTCAGCCAGGATGTGAAGGCTGAGATCCCACTGCAGTGGAAAAACAATGCTATCTCCAAGCTGTATTTTTAACCAAATAATCTTCAGATCTAAGAAAGACACACACAATAAATCAACCAACCACATCTGCTTATCTAAACAACAGTGTCCAAAGCTTGCAGATTTATTCCTTGAAAATGGTAACCTGAAAATATAAAGAAACCCAAACAAAGTAAGAACTGCTTTCTGAACCCGTGACAAAAGCCTGCAGATTGAAAATTGAGGAAGCACAACTCTGCTCTGCTGCTCTCACAGGCTGCAGAGCTCCCAACTCCTTTTCCTGTTATATCAAAAGCAACACATCAAATAAAAACCAAAACAAAACCACCCCACCTTGATTCACCTTTAATTAATAACTTATGTTAAGATGTAAATTAATTCAGTCTTTAGGATTTTGGGTTAAGCACTCAAGGCAGTGTGCCAGCCTTTGAGAAGGCTGCAGAACCTCCAAGCACTGTGGAATATTGGAATATTTTGTCTACGAGTGTGATATTTATTCTTCTCTTTAGTACCTGCTGTTGCTGTTGTATTCCAGAGGTGTGTTTGAGAGTGAGAGATCTGACAGACACACCTTGAACTAATTTAGAGCCGTGGCTGCTACTTACATTATTGATCATGAGGTGCATGATTGTTTTCGGTATCAAATCTCGGATACATTTGTTAATAATAGACATGTAGGAGTCCACAAGATTTCGAATTGTCTCCACCTGTCTTTCCAGCTGGGGGTCCATTGAAAAATTATCTGCTTGGCCATTCTCTTCAGTTTCAGTCTACAAAGAAGAAAAAAAAAAAAAAAGCTTTTCAGATTGCAGTAAACTTGAAATATGCTGGAGGAAAAACCCCTGGACTTGAACTGTAGTTATCCAGCAATATAACTCATACAAAGACTATCCATAGGTTAAAATATGATGTCTTGGCTGTTTAACATCAGTGTTCAGCATCATGAAATTTGGACCTTTATAGTTTAATGCCAAATGCGACCTTTTGCACGAAGTACATGTATGTGTTTCCACAGAAATTTGTAATTTTATGTTAAAGAAAGTTTTTGGACAAAGACGCACAGTGCTAAATGTCACAGCAAGAAATTATCTCAGATCACTTACTGCAATACTAATTATCAAATTTTGCATCATTCACATTCAGCCAGCTGGACCATGGAAGAAAGCAGCTCCACAAATCTGGATTTTGAATTTTACCCTTCTGTAGGTTAAACCCACCTTTGTTATTTGAGGCTTATTTGTAACAAATTTTGCAGTTCAGTCTCAGACCTGTTAGATGTGAACAGCACCTATATAAAGAAAGGGTTTATAAAAGATAACAGCAAAAGCATCATTGCTTCCAGTGCTCAAGGCTGGATTATATATCTGAGGTCTCTTTTTCATTGGATAGAAAATAAACTTCTCAGTATGTAAACAGCTGATCTAATTAAATACCAGGAACTTTAACTAGAAGCTAAAAGGCCTCTACTTTGCTTCAGTCTGGCCTGTATAAATATAGAAAAACCTAAAAAAAAAAAAACAAAAAAAAAAAAAAAAAAAAAAACAAAAAAACAAACAAAAAAAAAAAAAAAAAAACAAAAAAAAAAAAAAAAAAAAACAAAAAAAAAACAAAAACAAACAAAACACCAAAAAAGAAAGTAACATTCTGGTGAAAATCAAACTGTCTGAGGCTCAAAGATGCCAAAAGAACAGAATTTCTACCCAGACAGTACAAAGAACAGCATTCCCCAAACTCTGCCATAATACTTCTCTCTGAAAATGACCGCCAGAGCATTATTAGCATGAACTACAAAATCTAGATCTCTTCTGTTGGGTACCTAGAAGCATGAAATCACAGAATCACAAAGTGCTTTGAGTTGGAAGGGGCCTTGCAGCTCATCTTGTTCCAACCCCCCTTCCAGGCAGGGACACCTCCCAGCACACCAGGCTGCTCATTGTTCCATCCAACCTGGCCTTGGACATGAAGAACATGAAGAGACAGAAAGCATTTGCAAAAACTGAAGAAGCCAATAAGGAGAACGAGTTGTGTATCAGCCAGAGCCCTGACAGCACAGCTCCATTTGCAACACAGCTTTTAGCTAAAAATTGGCACATGGCTGGTGCTCCAAAGATTTCTGGAGCAGCTGAGATCTGTATCAAACCCACCAGAGAAAGGCCATTAGTGCTAAATATGCAAACATGTCACCAAAGAGGCTTCTTCCTGCATGAAACTGGGCCAGGAAGGGATTCCTAGTTCCATGTGCTGGTGCAGGCTGTGCTTCTGCTCATGGGCAAGTTGACCACTTATAACCTTTTCAACTTCAGCTTGGTCAGTCCAGTCTAAATTAAATGGTGTGTTAAGTTATAGTTTTGTTAAGAAATAAGACCCAGTGTACCATTTAGAAATTAAACTAAGTGTTTGTAAGAGAGGTTTTGAAAGTATGAGTGGATTACTGGAAAAGTAGCTGATCTAAAAATAATTAGTAGTGCTTCCTAAAAATCTTGTGACTGTGGAGGACACTGGAAGAGCTCTTGATAAAAGCTGGGTTTTCAATGCTGTAACATTGGTAGACACTACATTACAAACCTTCATCTTATTGTTAAGAAACTGCAGGTAGCCAAAAGTCACAATGCAAAGACTATTTTCCTTAGCCTCCATGTCTAAGGAAAAACTAATGGCAATTTTCCCTCTGAAATACCAAATAAATAAAAAATAATACATCTATCATATATCTGCAGATTTTAGCCAAGCAACTGCAGGTCAAAAAATGCCCCCTTCCCAGTTCCCCTGAATTTGACATCTATTATTTTTCCTTTCTTCTTTGCCATCTATATAAAGTGCAGTTTGTTCGTGCATATTTTTTCCTTTTTATTTTTTTTTCACTCTTTAAATTACAGATTGCAGTAAGATTCCTAACTGGCTAAGCAGCAAAGTGACAGATGTTTATCATTATCCTCATCAAGTGAATGTAAAGTAAAAATAGTAATTTGTCTCTGATCTTGAAGGCAAAGGGTAATAGTCTCTTGTTTGAAACTGTAACAGAGCTGACTTCATACTGTTGATTTATTTTCTCTGAAATCAAAAAAGATCAATCTTTCATGACTTTACAGTAATTTATTATGAAAGCTTCTGGCCATAGCATTCCTAATGATTTGATGTCTCAACTGAAGGCTTTTCATGCCAGAAACCATCTTGTTTGCATCGCATCATGCAGATGGAAATGTGCTTCCAGCAGATTCCTGTGCCCTCCAGGACACCTCCAAGCATTAGAAAGCTTTCTTTGCTCTGTGCCAACAGCAGCAGCCAGAATTGAGGCTGCCTGGTGAGGCTGGGCATCACAAGTGGCAGAGATGCCCTATTCCACCTCCAGGCCGTTCTTTCACAGCTCTTGTCTACCTGAGCCTCGCAGTGACTCCACCTTCAGTGCAAGCCACCCCTCAGCCCGAGCCCCTGCCACTCCTACAGAAGGCTCCTGCAATGAAAGTCTGCTCAATGAATAAACCCAAAGCAGAACTAGGGAGCAAACCCTCCCAGCTCTGTGACCACCGTGAACAGAATGGCCCAGCTGAGCAGGAAAGGAGAACAAAGAAGGTGCAAACAGGTTTCCGTGCCTCCTTTCCCAGCAGCAGGAGTCCTTTCAGCTCCTCATCCCCAGAAGCCACTAGTTCCAACACCAAGTGTTAAGTGACAGCACATCAATCTAGACTAAGTTGTTAGTCAGTTGACACTTGCTTAATACTGCTATTAATTGTTGACAAGAATGGAATATCTCTACTTCAAAGGAACACAGATGCAATTACTTTAGGGAGTTCTGTAAACCTCCAGCAAAGAAGCTAAGGAAGAAGCTAGAGTGCTAAAAAATAGGTAAAGTAAATTAATTCATCTGGGAAAACTCTAAATCAGAATATGTGATGAAAACACACCAAGGCTACAAAGAAGAAACAGGTGAAAAAACCACAGATGAAGAGAAGGTAAGGTGGGAGCCAGGGTGGTGCTTCCATATACCTTTCCACACACCCACAGACATCCTTCCCTTCTGCTCCCTGCACCTTAGAAGACTAAAAATATCAATCCCTTGTACCCTGCTGTGGGTCTCACTTGTCTTTTAGAAGCTGCTCTGTGATCCCTGCTTAAAAAAGTGCCACTGAAACCCAAGGTGCACCACTCCTACTCTGAACTTCTCTGCATTCAGACACCTTCTGTACTAAGAATGTGTTAAGGATTAACTAATGTGTCATATAAGAGCAGACTAAAAACTGCCTGTGAAATCCAAACCGCTTAAGTTTGTGGGAATTTTACTGTTGGCTGCAGTGGGAATAGGATTTCATCATTTCTACCAGAAAAGTTATCGATCTTTTGAAGATTGTAAACTCTGCTGCAAGAGCAATGATTTAGTGTGGTGCTGGGGATGCAGGCACGAGGAACTGTGTGCAATCCAAAACAAAGGAGTAATACCTTAGGATATCAGGGTAATTTTTCTGATTGTAGAAATTATAAGGAAGTTCAAGAATGTCCCACGGAAACTTAATGAAAAGTGATTCCTTTTGAAATTCACAGCAAAACTGGGTAACACACTGAAAACAGTCCTGAGCTGGCCACACAGAGAGAGCAATACTTCTAATTTCCATGATTTCATTACATTCAGGGCAGCTGCCAACATATTTAAGAAGGTCTTGTATAACATTCCTGATGTCAGCTCCAAGAAGGAGCATTTGTCTAGCATTTTCATTAGAGAAGTGTATCAAGCAATTTTCTCTAATCAAAAAGGCATTCTATTAACAGTGACCAAGAGGAAGCAGACTGGAAGGTGACTGACTCAAGGGTAAAAATCAGAGCAGCAGCAAAGCAATGCCCATGGCTGCAGTAAGAAATTGCTCATTTAAAAGCTGCTTTCAGCTCTTTCATTTACAGTTCCAAGTTCGTAACAACAACGACCACCTGAGAATTAATTATGCCAGCCAGATTGTATTTATGTTTTAATTCACAGCTGCTGAAAATACATATAAAATCTATTTTATGTATCCCTGTCCAAGTAAGTTTTTTCTTTAATGCACCAACACTCAGCACACTGCAGTTGTCCTTACCCCCCTGCTTTTCCCTAAATCTTTACAATTGATTTTCTCTTCATTGCAGTTTGATGCTGGATATATAATTTAGCTAAGATCCTCTCAGCTGTACATAGCGTGCCTTTTGCCAGAGGATTGCTGAAACCACATGATGGCTTCACACAGCGAGGTTTTCTTACTGGAAGGAACCACAAGTAAATGACAATACATTACTTTTGTGTATTTACAACAAAGCAAGCAGCAGAAAAAGAACACTTCCCGGGTAGCTTGGAAGCTGTCCTTTTCCCTCACAGAGGGTGACTTTGCCACTCTCTTCCATGCTTTCAGCATGTCCTGACTTTGTACTGCTGTTCCTTTTACTGAGCCACCCACAGGCTGTCCCTTTCAGCTGCTGTGCCTTCAGCAGCAGCACTGAACTGCTCCAAGCAGAGGCTATGCTCTGCTTTTCCCTCACACACACCATCTCTCCCACTTCATAACCCCCAGAAGAATGATACACCCTGGTGCAAGTTGGTTCACAAGTATTTCACTCTCTGGATTAGCCTAAACCAGCATTTACTCCAATTCTTCTCTGTGGTTCCAGACATTGCCCAGTTGAGTTGGGTTGATGTGGCCAGAAATGTGAATTCTGTCACCATCTGTTGAGCTGGGTGGGGCAGTGACCCTGATCTCCTGGCACATATTATCTGCTCATGGGCCAGCTTTAAACCAGCTGGGCAATCATCTTTATCTTTCCCACAGCCCATCCTCCCTCCAGGAAGATATCATCTGCTGCTGGCCCATTCAGTCCCACTGCATGGCTGATAAAATTCCATCATCCCACTGGGAGATGCTCCAGCCAGGGGAGCAGCCAAGCCTTTCCTACCCAGATAAAAACTGAGATTTTGGACACCAAGGGACCTTCTTTCCACTGCATTCCAGAGGAAAGCCAGACCTTTCCACATCATCCCTGCACCTTCAGAGGAAACTGCACCTTCTCCAGGAGCACTGCTCCAGCTGAACCACATCTGCCCCTGCAGGAGGATGCAGCCACCATTGAATGGGACTGTGCCAACACCCTGACTGACTGACGGGTGTCAGCTTGGATTCTGACTCTGGCAGTGTTTGGGGATTGTTCTTTGTAATTCTGTATTTCTATTTTAATTTCCCTAGTAAAGAACTGTTATTCCTAATTCCCATATCTTTGGCTGAGAACCCCTTAATTTCAAAATTATAGTAATAATTTGGAGGGAGGGGGTTTACATTCTCCATTTCAAAGAGAAGTTTCTGCCTTTATTGGCAGACACCTGTCCTTCAAACTAGGACACCAGTATAGACCATTAGGTGAATCCACACACTGGTCCCCAGGTACCTGCATGGCTTTGACCACCCCAAACATTCAGAATCTGTCAGGCTCTCTGCCTTATTCCATAAAGAAGCTGATTTGGAACTGTGAGACTGAGAGGAATTATGTACTCCTAGAACTCCAAGAAATCTGGATTTACTTTCATCTGACAGTTCTTAACAGGTTGATAACTAATCATGGCAAATTAATCCAATCTCCTTTTAGAGCAGGGATTCAGATCTTACAGGTATTAATACAGATACCACACATTTCACATTTCAGTAAAGCTTTCTGACACAATCTCAAGTGACATTTTCATTAATGGAAGTGTGCTTTCCCTGCAGTTACTGGTTGGATGCTCATTGCATAGGAAAGCTGTCAGTGGCTCACTGGCAAACTGGAGAACTGCATCAAGGGGACTTTCACATGGGCTGTGGTTTATAATGTGCTTATTCAAAGCTTAATGCTCAGGGTGGTGGGTTATAGTCTGGGTTTATTACATGTACAGATGAGAACAAACTGGAAGGGAATGTGAACAAGTCAGATGACAGCACCAGAGTTCACAATGACCTAGAGAAACAGGTTCCAAATCTAGATGAATTCATTATGAATAGAAGGTATTTGACTTCACATTCTCCTGAGCTGGAAGGGACCTGCAAGGATCATCAAGTCCAGCTCCTGGCCCTGCACAGGACACCCCAAGAATCCCACCATGAGGTTCCATAGGCAGGAATAAATAATTTTTAAACACAGAGTGTAAGAATGGCCACTTAAGGAGCAGTTCAGCAGAAAAGGAGCTGTGTCCACAGTGCAATAGAAACAGAGCATGAGTCAATAATGTCTGGCTATTATGAAATCAGTACAAGAATTGTGCATCCAGTGCTGGTTATCACACCACCAGAAATTTAAGGAGCATTTTGAGAATGTTCACAGGAAGCCATTGAAGATGGTTCAGGGCTCTGTAAAATATTACCTGAAGGGACCAGGTAGGATAAATTGGGACTGATGAGTTCCAAAGAAATCACTTGTGGAAGGGCAGAGGTAAGTATCTTTGCAGACAACAAAAGATGTCAAATAAATATTTGGAAAGTGTTATATGGTAAGGACAGAAGTAGAAGCACAGAAATAGATGGACTAGGAGAGCTGCAAATCTCTTTCAAGGATTAGAGCAGCATCCCTCAGAAAAAAACCTAGGTACAGAGATTTCCCTTGAGAAAAAGGAATAGGCAACCTCTCACATCCCTTCTATCCAGCAGATGCTATTGGGTGCAAAGTGCTGATGAAATTACCCACAGCACTGCAACAAGAAGAGAGATTCCTGAAAATACAAAAACCAAAACATTAAAAATTAGAGTAACTTCTACTTTTTGTTCTATGCAAAGTTCAAGTAAAAAAAATAAAACCTTGCTGTGGGGGGAATAGCTTTCTCCTCTCAAAGGATCTGCACTCCAATTTCACCATTTGCTGCCATGTATGTCTCTCACACAAAGGACTTTTACATAACCCTCCCTGCACTGCAAGTTTTGACTGGGGGCCAACAGCTGCTTCATGCCTTTCAGAACAGACTGCTGGGCAAGCAAAAGCAGAAAGAGGCTGGCATAAGGAAAACAGCACCTTTGTTTATAAAACAAATACTACTTTGGAATTTGCAAACTTTTCCGTCAAAGAATTTCCTTGTCATAACAACACATGAAGTGCCCCATATTTATAAGAGAACATTAGGGAAAAAAAAAGTCCCGGATATGAGGTACTATTGGCATGATATCTGCTATTATTTCAGTGTAGAAGGATATCAGTGGATACTGGGAAGTCCAAAAGTGATGAGATACTCTGGAATTCAAGTCATGATGGTGATAATGACTCGAAGTGTAACTATCGGCCCAGATGATGTTCAGGCTGAAATTTCTTGTGGATTTGTTACCAAATGCATGAAACACATTCCCAGAGACAGCAGCCTGATCCAGCAGTGGCCATTAAGTGTGAGGGGAGTAGGATCATTTGCTGAGAAAGGAGGCAATCAATGGGTGGAGGCATCAGCCGGACATGTGAGGATTAAAGGATTAAAACTACTGGCTGTGGTATGCAGTCCCCTAAGAACCAAAACAAATACAAGTCCCAGAGCTTCTACCAAAGATGATGAGAACAGAAAGCAAGAAAATTAGTCATCCAAGAGGCTGATCAGGGAAGTATTAACACAAAGACTGAAATCACACCTTGCCTGGTTATTTACCTCCCTTACTTAGCAGTGACCATACAAGAGAGGGTCACTAACAAAATTCTCCTTATTCAGGCAACATTGCAAAGGGCTCAGCTGAAGGATTCCTTTAGCAACAAGGAATTTTCTTATTTTCAAGATTAAAAGCATGTGCTCAGTGCACAGACAGGGGCTGAGTGAAATACTTTGCCTGAGATGACGTTACAAGTGCAGTTTATAACTTAATGTGTCTAAGAGTTGCACTTTTTTCACCAAACGTGATCATTTCAGCAGTAGGTACCCAGAATAATCAATTAAAATCATAATTCTGTTGGAAATTATTCCTTTTCCATGGTCCCTCCTCATTTGTTCCAGCTGAGGTGGTAACTTCTGGGTACTCAGCAGCCTGGATGAAGTAAGGGTGAGTAGAGGAGGAGGAGGAGGAGGAGGAGGAAGAGGAGGAGGAGGAGGGCAGCAGATCCATATGCAGATCCATGTGCATGCTGGGAGGGATGGGCTCAGAGGGGCCTTGCAGTGGGGGAGCTCTGTACAGCATCCAGTGCAAGGCTCTATAAATTACAACCTCGTCTTTTATTTTTACTTGATCTAATGCAATGTGGCCCCTATAACTCTGCTCTTTTCATAATTAATGGTTTCTAGGAAAATATTCTGAAATTCTCCCCTGATAAGCACCTAGACAAACTTGATGTTTCCTCTCTGAGACACAAAAGAGGACATTAAACTGTTTTCACCCCCACATCCCTCGAGCCATGAGAAGTACCAGATCTGTCTCTGCTGGGCCAGACTAAGCCCTGGTTCACCACAAACTCAGTGCAGCACCGACAAATGATCTCCATAGTAAATGATGCAAATAAGAAATGTCAGCATGTTCCAAAATTCCTCACTTAATCTTATTGCCAGTTGTATAGTCTGGATAATCAGTAAATAAATCCCTCTAACTTTGCTCAAATCCTTAGGGGCTGAATACACAGAGAGCGCTTTCTAATTCATTCTCATTAACCTTCCCAGCTCTAAACAAAGTAATTTCCTACTTCTCTTAGTGACTGAATTTTCCACTGGCCTCTGCAACACCTGATTTAGCAGCAATGATTTCTCACTTGTGATTTCTCTTTCGAACTGGCATTGTTCTTTTTCCTCACACATATGCTTGCTGGAACAGCACGAATCAGCAAGATTTAAAACCTCCCATTCTCAAGTCTGAAGCCCCTAAAGGGAAATTGCAGGGGTGATGCCAAGGAACACAGTCGTACGTTATTTGACTTTTCCTCAGCCAGGCTGACAGCAGAGGGGGAGGATGGGAGGAAGGAAAGGGGAAAGGAGAGGAAGATGGCATTTTAATAGCACCCACACTGGTTTCACACAGTTGGATCCCTGTGCTCCAGAGCAGCACCATTTCCGTTCCCCTTTGCCTCACATTCAGCCAGCACTGCTCTATGGGAAAGATTCTCAATCTCTTTTTCCCAGCATGGACCACATTGTAGTACAGAAATCTGTCTTGTGGACAAGCCCCTAGCCCACCTTTTATCCTGAATTTTGACAGCCCATTACCAACTCAAGCCTTGCAGGGACCACCCCACCCACATCCCAGATGTGACTAAATGAGCCAACATTCCTGCCAGGACAAGATGGATTATCCCTCCACCTCTTGGCCCAATTCTCATAGTCTCTGTACAACCCACAGTAATTGCCTATCTGAAAATAAAAAAAAAATTCTAAGAAAGAGGAATGTATTTAATCTAATTTAGTAATTGGACACACAAGAACCACCAGCATCTTATGTTGATAAATCTGCCTTTCCCAGATGTTAATCAGACTCCAAACACAGCTTGGCCAGAGTTCTCATCAAAACATTTCACTTGATAATTCAGGTCCTAAGATCCAAAGTTCTCATCCACATCAGTGGGTTTTCCATAAGCCTTCTGTCAGGCAGAGTGACAATGGGCTACAAATTCTGGCAGAAACTCTTACCCCAGCAGAGCATCAATGATCACCATATCCACACTCTCCAATTAAGGTCCACTTTAAAGCTGGAAGCAAAAATGGAACCTGCAACATTCCTGTAGCACAAAAAGCCTCAAAACAGAGCAGAGGAGGAATTTAAAACATTGAGCGCTTTACTGAAATGTAACAAATATTTCTAAACAAAAGAAAATCATCCATAGAGGAGCATTTTGGATTCATGCCACAAAAAGAAAAATTGAAAAATATTGGGGAAAATTATTTTCAAGGTTAGAAGTGAGTTGTGAGCAACTATGCTGTATGTAACATTTATGACATGGCTTCCATTTTGTATAACTATGACACACCCCTTCTATTCTATAAAAGCAGTAGCAAATGAAAGAATGGGGTTTTTTTCCTCCTAAAAATAAATTTTATTTAAGAGAAGGTGAGATTTTGGTAAGTTAATACACATGTCTGTAAGCAACAAACATAAACACTTCATGTTAAAAGACCACATTCCCTTTGGCACAAACCACAATGAAACTATAAAGTTTAAAGCTTGAATCACTCTGACCTCCTCTTTGTGGGGAAGGTAAAGGACATCAGTGATTAGGATTGTGTCCATATGGAGTTTACCTTTGCAGTTAAAATTACCTGCCTTTGCTGTTGTCACAAACAACCCTAACTTGGCACTTCAGTTGGTTATTTCTGCAATTTAACTTTTAAAATTACCTATTATGGCATTTTCAGTTCAAAAGGATTTATTGCTTTTATTTTATCTAGTGCCCTTCTGGCACGGATCAGCAGAAAAAGGTAAAGTCAAAACTCATTCTTCACAGCAGTGCCAAGGAAACCCTGTCCTGGTGGCAGCATGATGAGGAGCAGTAGCTCACAAACACCATCCTGAGGATTACAACTGCTTTTGTCAAGAAAAGAAAAAACTGCCACCCCCACAAGGGCTCCCCCTCCCCTGTTCCAGGACTTGTGCCTGCTGAGCAAAGCTCACAGAAGAGCCCTGGTTTAATGTATCATCCCAAGGACTGAATGTCTCACAGTGGAGCTACAGACATGAAATTTCCCTCTTCTTCCCCTATGGTTCTGAATGCTTTGTGCAATAAAATTACTGGGAGACAGCTCTATCCCAGGGCGGGCATGGAATTTGAACCCATGGCCTTCTGGCTTGGAGGTGAGACTATTCCTAACTGAGCCAAAGTGACACACACATAATATGCTTTCAAGGTTTTTAGAGAGCTCTGTCATGATTTAAAAACACTAAGTCTTTGTGGTACAAACCACAGGGCAGGAAAGAGCTGGGGCTCCCTTTTTACTGCTAATTTTAGCCAATGAATTGTTTATAATCTCCTGCAAAATACATAAAGCCTTATTCTGCCTTAAGCTAAGAGAGAACAGCCTTTCAAAACTGAGTCTTAATTATAGTGTTCCCCTGCTAGATGGGATGGAGGCAGGTTCCAAAATTGTGTCAGAGTGTATGAAGTGATAAAATGAGGATGGCTGAGCTATTTTTAAACATACTCAAAGACTTTGAGGTCAAAATTCCTGAATTTATAGCCTTATGGCCATATTAAAACTCATGGATTATTAAGACCTTCGTGGCAAGACTCGAGTATCATTTCATTTGAGAAACCCTCTGCCCTCAGAGGCCTGTGTTGCCAAACTGGGGCACCCTGGGGAGCCCCCTTGAAGCACAGGTGATTTCCCTGCTGTGGACAGGCATTTGGGAGAGGATAAAGGGGATGAGACACTTCCAGCTCAGCACATTCCCTCCTCCTCTTTTTTTTTCCCAAGACATTCTGCACGTGAGAGGTTTGCCTTTCCAGATGGCCAGGAAGCCAGTGGTTACAGAGAGCTGGAGCAATCTTAGGCAAAAGCACAGAATTGCTCCTTACTCTGCCCAGCCTGGAATCCCAACACAGCCTGAGGCCTGGAGATATTTCCTCAGCACACTCATGATTCCTGTCTGAAGGGGCAGCTGGGCATCTGCTGCTCTGGAACACCCAGGTTTAACAATCCTGTCCTCTCCTACCCAGCTTCTTCCCCATCATAGGAAAAGGACTTGGACCAGAACAAGCTCTGAGATACATTCTGACTGTTTGGAAAATCCAGACTTGTACCAAAATCATTGTTCTACTTGAGGAAATAAACCATGCACAGGCATCACCTCTGCCCCCAGAAGCTTTCCAGCACTGAGAGTGCCACTCCTAATCTCAGGTTTGACCCAGGATTAGTAAAAGCTGTCACCTGCTCTACACACATTGATTTCTTTCAGTAATGATCAATTATACACAATTTTTTTTGTTTTATAGGAAAAAGGCCATACAGTGAGAAGAAACCATCCCCATGCCCATCCACATTCTGCATCACCTTTAGGTGTATCTTGCTCCAGAGACCAAACAAGTGGCAGCAAAGGCTTTAGGGCTCTGAGGACACTGCAAAATTATTTGCATCATTTGCATTGTTCATTTTCTGAGGTAAGGTTTTATGGGAAACCACTGCACAGAGAGGAGCTGCTATTTTGGAAAAGACCAGATGCAGGTTAGAAACATCAGAGGAAGACAACAGACTCTAAAGCTGTTTTCAGGTGAGGGGATTTATTTGTCCAATTTTTGCAATTGCATTTATCTGAGCATCATTTAAACCTATAATTTTTTTTTCCATTTGGATTTCCATGCAGTGATTCTTAACATAAAATACTAGTGAACTGTAGATAGCCCAAGTAAAAGCAAAAACTAGCCAAAATAAAATTAAAATCCTTTTTTTTGATTGCATATGGATTTATAAAGTCATAAAACTATGTAACAAGCACAAAACAAAAGCCTTGTAAAAAAAAAGGTTTAGTACAAAAAAGGCCAAATGAGCAGTTCAAAAAACCATCCAGTGCTCTTGGTTCTGTTCATAATTAAGGTACACTCATTTCAATTAAAAGGAGTCACTGGAATGGTTGTGCATTTTATCTAGCAGAAGATCACAGTGAACTTATTATCATGAGAGGATCTCCCACTTGGAGCAATGCTGGATGGATCCATGTTCCTACTTAGGCATTTTGCACACATTTTATATTTTTATAAGTCATGGTATTAGTCCATCCTATACAAATTAAAGCCTAAGGCTTTCAGAACTTCCCTGTGTTGGTCTGAAAATCTTCACCATTATTGGAGAACGTGGTGGGTTCAGGGACACTTCCTCTCCTTGAGGTCATGAGCTTTTATTCCTGGATGGATGCATACTCCCATAACTTACATGAGAAATGTTCCTTTCAGGAACCACCAAACCACCCCCAACCACAGTCACCAGGAATCTCCTTCCCAGCATCCACTGGCATTCACTTAAGACTACAACTTCCTAACATTTCTGGAGTGGCAAAACCAGTTTTAATGCTTTTCCTACAGGTGCCCTTCATGAGTTTGATTTTCAGGCATAAAGAAAAAGAAAATTCCTTAACTCTACACTGCACCACAAATCATCCTTCAGCTACATCCTGTACTCCTGCATCCCACTCTGCTCCCAGCAAAACCCCTGCCAGAATTCCCACCAAGTTTAATAGTCCTGTCCTATTCCCCCCAACTCCTAACTGAGGTTAATTTCTTTTCTCCAAGTATAAACAGAAACCAGCAGGTAAAAAAGTTTTGCCTAATGTGGCACTAAAGCTGTGGAATTTACTCCCGTGTGAGAATGGCACAATAAAGTCATTTGTTTAAAAGTAAATTGAAAACATTCCAGTCTTCTCAGGCTTACAACTATTAACTTTGGTTTCTGCACAGCACTGTAGAATGTCTGGCATCAAAGACACTTTGTACATTGCACTGAACTTGCACTGGGCACTGTTAGTGGACCATTAATCACAGCAAACAAAGATCCCATGCAAACACAGAAATTACTGATTTTTCACATGTTCAGCATGGCCTAGCAAAGGTTAACACCCAGCTGCTGGACACTGCACACTTTGAGGCATGAAGTGTTGACAAGGCATCTGAGAGTGTGCAGATTTTCCAACTGATAATTACATATTCCACATTAAACAATTCTTATTTGTGCCTAATGCTGTCTAGAATTAGACAGACACCTACCTCAGCATGAACTTCAATTCAGATGCCTACAAAAGCATGTCCTTCTTTCACCCACACACAGATAGGATGTGAGAGTGCAGGGCCATGGGTTAGTGGCAAAGAAAATCTGCAAGGATGTGATCCAAGGTTCACAGGAACCACTGCTGAAGGAAGTGGAAACAGGCACACTAAGGGATCAACTTACCTGAAGGAAACATAGAACAGGAATGGGAACTGAACCAGTAGAAAACTGAAAGAATCTGAAAACAAAAACCAGCCAGTGGCCAGGGAAGCAGCAAAAGAAGCACAGAAGAAAGACCATGGTCTGGAATCACAGGCTGTGTTTCAGAGTGCAGTTCACTGGTAATGTCAAAGGAGAAGATGCTGTGTTACAGGAGTGTGAATTACTGGCACTCACAGGCAGCTTTCTGCACCCACAGCAGGCCAGGAGAAAACCTGAGCCATCTGCCTTGAAGCTTCCTATCTGACAGGATGATGTCCACTGGGTTCCTTAGACCTTGCTTTCACAGACAAAATTCTTGCACCAGCTTTGTCAGGTGAGAGAAACCTTACTGCACAATCATCACTTTCTCCTAATCAGGGCAGGAGATGTGAATGGACACAGTGAGGGAATAAATTGCTACCCTCAAAAAACAAATAAACAAACAAAAACCAAACAAAAACTAAAACATCAACAACAATGAAATAAACTATGCAGAATCCCCTGAGATGATCATGGATATCCACCCATACCCAGACATCAGCTCCCAGTAAAGCAGCAGCTCCTGCTACTGTCCATGGAGTGGGTGCAGAATCCCAGCAGAATCCAACATTCACATGTTCAGCATGATCCTTGGTTCTATGGAACAGCCAGTGCAGCACCCAGACTCACCAAAATGAGAAGAAAATTGATGCAAGTACAGGCTTGTTAGTCAAACCATGACTATACACAAGACTTTTGAACATGCTTCTAAAAAGAGATCTTAAATAAATTTTTAAAAAAGAAAAATAAAGATGGAAGGGCATGCCCAACTCAGTAAGTTAACTGATTTTTCTGATCAAAGAAAACTTGACAGATCTTTGGTTCAGCAAAGTGATACTCTTAGAAGACTGGCAAATAAGCTTATAAACATGAGTATTAATGAAAGAATAGTGCAGTAAAACAACATTTTAACAGATAAATAAGTTACAATGTGGAAAGAAAAACTAGCAGCCTTGAAGGATTTGTTTAATGTGGAAAGAAGAACCAGCAGCTTTGAAGGATTTAATCATCAAAGTGTTGAATGGATGTGTCTTACTGAAAGAAAATAGCACGAACTTGCCAGTTAAATTTGATTCTGCCCATTAGACAGAATTGTGAGGTAGTGTCAACACAATGGGGGATTGCACACTGTCCTGGGAGACATGGATAACTTCAAGGACTGGAAAAACAGAAACAGGACCAAATCATGGCTGTATGCTGACAGACCAATGCCAGCTGCTGCACAGGACAGGGAGCTCATCAGCTGGCAGTACAAATGGAAAGGAAAGCCCAGCACATCCAGCTGAGCATCAGATGATTCCAAGACACTGCTGTGATGTGGCCATGGGAGCAGCAGATGTGCTGAGCAATGCATGTCCAATAGAGGTAACTCTGTTTTGTACAGGACTGGGCACTGATGGAGGAGACTTCTGGGGACAGATAACACTTGACACTTTCCCTGTTCCCAGGGCTGCTGTGCTATTTCCTTAAGAGTCAAATGAAACTGCAGGTTGAGAACAAGAGTATTTTATTTTCATTGCACTGAAACTGCTTTTCAGCCTCCCCTGGGTAGAGCAGTGCAGCCTGAGAGCCCTGAACAGTTTTTATATGAACTATATGGCTCTCTTCCTTCCTCCCCCATGAGATCCTTGTCCATGTTCCAAACATATTCCCCTGCCTTCAAGCTGGAAAGGGCTCTGCAGCAGCTCTCACGTTAAACTGGGACTATAAAAGGGAGGAAAGAGGGAAGGGCTTTGGATAGTGCCCTCCAAAATCTCCCATGCACTCACTGATCCACCCAAAGCTGCTCCTGCTGCTTTGTGGAGCAGGAAAAAGTGAAAATGTGGCCTTTGGAGAAGACTTCTCTTAGGCTATTGGGCAAGGAGATTATTGTTTGAGCACTTTCTTCATGTGACTGGAGAAGCACTGCCTGTTCCACAGGTGTGTGCAAAGCAATTTAGGGAGCCTGGTCGGACTAGAGCAGAGCAGCAGTGTAAGGAAACAATTCCTGCCTTTTGAAGCAGGATTTTCCCACTGCTGTCTCCAAACTGGAGGATCAGTCCTCTGAGTTTTCACCTTGTGAGAGAAGAGCAGGCAGCTGCAAAGGCAGGTAAATAGCTGACTACAGATCTTGATGCTCCCGTGGGCTGCTGGTTACAGCTTCCATTGGATGCAGGAGGGAAGGAAAAACTTTATCCAAGAGCCTAAAATGAACATTTAAAGTGATGAAAGCAAGTTGGACTGGACTGTCAGTACTAAGGACACTTGAGACAGTGACCATGTCAGAGACTGATCTTGTCTAACAGAAGGTTGCTTTAGATTTATTGGAGGATCAAATGACACACTTGAGGATCTGCTACTCCAGCTAAAACTCCACATCCATCCCATGAAGTTTTGGGGTGTTTATCAGAAGGGGAATGGGAGAAAGGGGTGAGAGAGAGGTGAACTCCTTAAAATATAATTTGTTTTCTGACTACCTTCCTTTCATAAGAAAAAAACAAAAAAAGAACTCAAATTACAAGCTCTCTCAGCCCCAGAAATTCATCCTACATGTTGATTAATGATCAGACTACTAGAGCTTTAGCATGAAAAATGGGCTAGGCTTCAACTGAAGATTGCCTGTAGCTAATGATGCAGTGGAATGAACATTTTCATTCCAGCTAAACCATTCCTGTTCCTGTAAAAATAAAGAAATCCAATCTTTGGTTATGAAAAAAACTCGTTGAATTCTTCATACTTCTTGGGTTAAAATAATGCCCTGCATCTTAACAGATCTGTAAATCCAGAGTATGTTACCTGTGAAGTCACACACCTGTATGATTGCACACATGTACACACACAGTATAAAAATCTGAGGTGAGCTCAGGAACAGAATGGACCTTGGGAAGCAGAGCCTAGAATTTCACACATTGGGCACATTACTGAGTTAGTAGATTTAACACAGCTCCTGTCTCAGGCTCAAAAATGCAAAATGTAATAAAAAAACCCCACAAGGAAGTGCAGTGGGCTGCACAGCATCTCCCTGGCGAGGCGGCTGACACAGGCACGACTTGCCCGGAGATCTCCTTGTGGTTCAGCCCCTGGCGCCATCAGTTGGGCTTCAACTCAAAAGCTGTTCAGGGAGGTAATTAAAAGTGACCCTGCACCACTGCTGCAGCCACTGAAAGAGGCTGGGGAAGGATTCAGGCAAGGGAAGGGATGTGTCTCTCCAGCTCTAGTGATTTCCATTATGGAAACACAGCACTTTCCAGCTTTTAACCTTTATGCCGCTGAAGTCAACTATCAAGGCTCTTTAAAATTTTGTTTTCATTTCAGCACATGAAATGCAAACTCCAGTTTGGGTAATGTCAACAGCACATTCTCCCTTAAACCACAAGGAAGGTGCAGAGTTGAAAAAGCAGCACAAGGTAGAAAGCTGAGAAGTGGAATTCCACACACGCAGTGATCGCCACCAGCACGTCCGCTGGCCACAACTGTGATTTTCAAGACTATGGAACTCAGAGTGTGAGGGAAAGCCAGGAGGTTCAAACCATCCTGCTGGCTGCAGGAACAACTATTAAAAGAAATTAAGAGGAAAGTCAGACCCCAGAAAGAGCACAAGACACTGTGTTCCAACTCTAACCAGCTGAAGGAAAGTTTATATAAAAACAATCACTTTGTTAGTGACTCATAAGGAAAGAATCCTAGAGCTTTCTTCAGGGAAACCCCAGTAAATAACATGTCTAAAAACACATGAAGATGGTGCTGTCTGTTCTGTTACAATATTCAGTCCACATGATAAAACCTTTGGCAGAACAACCTACTGAGCACAGATCCTTTTGGGAAACCCAAAAACCAGTAAGAACTGCTGTGGCTGCTTGCTAAGTCTGCCTCATATTCCAGCTCTTGTGTGACATGTCTAGTGCAAACTGGGAGAAAGTGGGAAAAAATTGCTTTTTGTTACAGCTCCTCTGTTGACTACATGCAGGTGAACTCTCAAGATAAACAAAGGCCTGGATTTCAGTGCATTCTGCAGGTTTAAAAGTAAATGATACATTCAAATATCCTGCCATGCCACATCCAAAGACATGGAGTGGAAAGGTCACTGCATCTGTCTCTGGAGCATCTTATCAGACAGGCTGGGCTGTGTGAAAGAACAGTCCTCTGGCCAAAGAAGGGATGGATACACTTTGCAATGTAGAACTTTTTGGGCTGTGAAGAGGTTTTGTCCTTTTATTTTCTTGTTTCTCTTTTTTTAATTTATTTATTTATTTTTTTAATTAGCATGACATTTTACAAGTATGTTATGTGTTTTTAAGCAGACTTTCCAGCAAGAGACTTTAAACTCAGTAGATCTGTACAAATATAAGAAGTCACAGTGTTTCCCAACAAAAGACCAGCTCTGAACACTGTGATGTCTGAACTTGGACTGGCTAGGAAATTCTAGGTAGGAATATTAACAGAAATATTCTGTATCAAACAGAGATTATGCTCTGTAGCAAAACCACTTAGTTTTTGCAGATATCCAAGAGGATTGAGTGGGAACCTGGGAGCAACTTCTTAGCAATTTTATCTCACTCTCTGATGAGTTTTTGGTCTAAGTGTGAATGTGGACATTTTATTTTGCACTGGAAACCTCCCCTGCCCAGATTTATACCTTTACATACTTGATAGAACACGTTTTAGTTTATTCTCAGCTGCTGTAGAGCAATAGCAAACTCCAGAAACTTTCTAGGATATAGCCAGAAAATTGTCAAGAAAAAACCAGAAGGTTGAAAGCATTGAACAGTCATTCCCAAAGGGCTGAGAAGTTACCATAGTAAAGCAGTGTTTTTACCCAAATGCTCAGCAACAAAAGCAGTAGCATCACTAACATTTGAACTATAATTTTCCATTGTCAGCTGAATTTGGAAGGAATGGGGCATTTGTAACAATCTTTCAGGTATTTGTGACTATAACTTAATGTTCTTGTCCATGTTTTGTAAAAAGCTATGAAACATCATTCTAAAGGCCACCAATGCTGAAGAAGCATGAGCAGCTGCAAATAAGGAACTCCTTGAAAAAGTGAGCATCTTCTAGATCAAGTAAACCATTCCAACATCCCAAATGGAAGATTCAACTAAAAGGAGCATAGACAGGAAGACTTTGCCTGAAAAAAAACCACCCTAGCAATGCATGAGAGAGGAACAGGTCACACTGTATTTAACTACTCCGTTGGAAATTTGAGTTCCCCTGCTTTGCTGCTCAAAGACAATTACCTAAGAACCTGCCACTTCCAGGGATCCACTGTCAATGAAGGGAGAGTGAAGCAGTTCACAGCCAAGAGATCCAGACTTGGAAGGAATAATCATTGATTATTCTATACACAAACTCCTAAAAAAGCAATTCCCCAGTAAGAACCCATCAGAAAAGACCAGAATTTTGATGAGAAAATGTTGATGGTTATATACACTAAAGGAAGCCCATTCAGTGTGCCTGAACAAAGACTTTAACCAGGGTCTTGGAAAATACACACATGCTCAGTCTTAGGCACAGAAAAAGAGGGAGAACTTCATATGCATGCCTACATCTAGGATACTTCAGAGGGACTGTTGATATTTTATCACTTGAACAACTGACCCAACACACACTTTTGAGCAATTTTCAATCATACTCTAAGCTGAGGTGGTTTCACCATGTAAGCATGGACACTAATCAACAAATGTCAAATTTCAGAGAAGAACTGAAGAGGATCTGGGAAATAATCAGAACAGGAGGATTAACCCCCTTTATATTTAAAGACAGGCAGGAAGAAAATCCTGCACACTCAAAAGATGTTGGAGTGAGGTATTTTTAAAGAACAAATGTCCTTTGCTAGGCAGGCCAGTGCCAAACAGGCAGTGTGCCCCAAAACCCTGTTTCTAGAAGCACTCTAGTGCTAGTGACAAACCTTTATTATTTATTGGCTGTCCTGCAATAATTCATAGATTCTCTCATGCCATTCTTGGACTGCCAGGAAGCATGTTCTTACTGTCAGTTTGTAAAATGGGATCCTGGTCTGCAACTGCAACTTCTAGACAAATAGTATCTATTCCCAATATTAAAGCCAGCTGCTGGAAAGGCATCATGCTGGGGCTTACAAAAGAAACTGTACAAAGAAGAGGGAGCTCAATAAATGAAATGGGACATGGGGCAGAAATCACAGCCCCAGTGAGACAAAGACAGGATTGGTTCTTTGAAAGGAGAATTTTATTTTAGCAGAACACTAATCAGACTGCAAAAACCCAAACAGTCCCCTAAGTCAACACAACAGGTGAAATTCTCACTCACTGGAAGTGATGCCATTGACTTCCCCAAGGCCATCTTCCAGCCTGGCTGAAATTAAACCATTTCTGAGCACACACATTCACCTACTACATTAAGAGGTATTTTCTGCAGAGCAGTGTATAACAAAGAGGGAGCTGATATTTCCAAATTATAAAGACAACTGAAGGTGAAGTTTCCTAAAGCAAGAGCCTTGATTTTCACCACACCAAGGGCAACACAGGTGGTGTGAAGGACTGCAGACAATGCTGCATTTGGGTCTCTCAAGACAGACTATCACCTATGTGAAAGCCCTCAGCTGAAGAACAGCAAGGAACTCTGCCCATAGAGCTCCCTGGTGCACAGAGCTGACATGAACACATCTCTTGAGTGTTTGCAGCCACATCTTGGGGCTCGGGTGATCTCAAAGAGAAGCTGAGCTTTCTGAGGATGCCTGCCCTGTGTGCAGCTGCAGAAGTGGCTAAAAGCTAAGCTAAGCTAAGCAGAGCTAAGGTCAGTCCTTAGGAGAGCTAAGCACAAACTCACTCGCACTACTTCTGAGAATTTGCTGTCTGAATCAGCCAGATAACCTTTAATAACTATAATTTAGAAATATGGTGCAGCAGTTGTTTCCAGACCGTGGTCATGAACAACTACATATTTGTAGACAGTGCCAGCAAAACACAGCTAGGGACAGCTGGCCTGTGACTGGAAAGGCTTCTGTTCACTACAAGAAGGTTCCTGCTTCTACTGGAAGACTAAAATCAAACAGTATTAAACCAGAATACAACTGAACATGAAATTACATTGCACAAGACTAATTTTTCTCATGGACTTCATCTTAGGGGTGTTGAGGATGAAGGTTTATTCCCTTACTTTTTTCCTCCTCTCTGGAGAATTTTTCCCATTATGATGCTAAGAAAGCCTGCCAGGCTATACCCAAGCTCTTGATGGGTCAAGACACTGCTTGTTGGCGGGGTTGGAGGAGTCATCCCTGCTGTGGAACTGCCCTGCCCATCTTCTCCACTTCAGCCTGCTACCTTTGAGCACACAGCCTAGCACCAGGACACACACGGTGAGCGGGGAAGGGAGAAAGTGTCTGCAGCTGGAAAAGGGACTAGAATTGAGTTATTTGTTCTGTTTGTTGTTCATTTTCATAGCTGCTGTTGTTTCTGTTTGTCTGAACTGTTATTCCTACCCCCATATCTCTGCCTGAGAGTCCCTGATTCAAAAATTATAATAATCGGGAGGCACAGGGCTTACATTCACCATCTCAGGAGGAGTTCCTGCCTTTCTTGGCAAATATCTGTCCTTCAAACCAGGACAAAGGGTTAGTTTCTTTGCTTGTTTTCCATAAAGGCCCTTTGGTTTGCTGCCACCCAGTTTAGAAACCCCAACTGTTGAACAGGTCAAGATAATACTGTGCAGCAAATGCAACCAGAAAGTTTGAATATTTGCTGCTAAAGGGTTTGATAGGGGCTTTACACTGTGTGTTCCAGCTCTTGGTAATTTTGTACCCACCCACCAATGAGCTTCTACCTACCTCAATAATGTGATGTGTTACCTGAACTCAGTAGCACATACAGTGGTATGTAATTCTCTCTTTTAATTATAAATAGCTTGCTTATAGAAGAGGAAGAGCAGAGTTTCAAAGAGAAGAATATAAAGCAAATGGAGTGAGATCACTTGTTTCTCTGCTGCAGGAAACAAAGGTATGAAAGTCACCAAAAAACTGCACTGATCAGACACCTCAACATGTCCACACACAACTCTTCCAAGTGGGAAATCACCATTCTCCAAAACTGGCACACTTGATTTATCAAGTGTCACAAGCAAACAGAGAAGAACAGGGAAGACATCAGTCAAAGGCCACAATGGAGCTGGGAAACAAGAGCTGAGCAGTGACCACAGAACAGGAACACATGACATTATGGAAGGAGAGTTATGTAACTAAAGAATGCAGCTCCAGAATGGAGGGTTTTACACCCATAATATGGACCTTGATTCTGACTCAGCACATGGAGAGTAATTATAAACCTGTCTCCACAAAAAAGGTGGGTAGAGAAGGTTAAAGAAATCCAGGATGAACTGTGTCAGAGTAGGCATTGCATATTTTCATTTTAGTCCAAAACAGAGTCAGGGAAAGCAACATTCAGTTTCTCCTGATCATCTTGTTTTCCCTTCTAGATGAGAAAAAAGGAGTATCTGGCTGCTCACCAGCTGCCCTCCACCCTCACATCCAATGATGACATTTCCTGCTACACTGTACATGCTATGGAAGAGTGAGCCTGGTGACATTTTTGGCAGGAAAAAAAAATTTCGTATTTTTATTTACTCCTAATTACTATTCAGCTTTTGTGCAATTATTGACTTGGAAGACAAGGAAGATACTTTAGGATTGTCCCAATAACCTTGTTATAGTTGCATGTTTCCCCTTCTGTTCAGTCCCCCTCAGGGTTGATCCCATATGGTGAAGGAGCAACTTGCCCTTCCTGACCACAACTACTCCAAGACCTGGAGCCACAGGGACTCCAGCTGCAGGTACCAGTCTGGGCTCCTAAGGAGCTTTGTGGCTGAGACTGGTGCAGCAGAGCCCAGAAGCACCTTCCTCTCCTCCAGCCAACTTTCAATGCTCATTCACCAGGTCTAGGAAAGCACCCTAAGAGTTTGGCCACCCTCACTGCCTTCCCCAGGGCAAACCTCACTAAATGTCCAGAATGGGGCTAACATTCATGCTCCATGACCTGAAACTTCACAACCAGAGACCTTTCACCTTTCTGCAGAGTTTCATCAAAATCCCTCAGCGGAGTGGAAGTGGTACAAAAACTCGCTGCCCCATAAAAAAGGAAGAATTTAAAAATATTTTCAGTATGCAGATGCCTTGCCAAAAGCACAGTAAAGAGCCCACCGTGAATATATAACAGAAATAAAAAATGTTTGCTCATTTCTAAATTTCCTGGAGTTTGCTTAATGTCAGCAGCCCCAGCTAAGAGCAGGAACATAAAACCCTGTGACAGCCATTGAACCCCCGACCCCGATCAGCAGCTTTGCCGAGACTGGGTTTGGAATCATTCAGAACATCAGCCTGCATCTTGTTACACTCCCTGCAACTGATGCAATCCTGTGAATCTCCTCTCCCCTGGACATTTTTAACTCTCTCAGGACAGCAGTTATTTTACTCTTACAGGAATATGAACCAGGGCTGCTCTGTTTCTTCGGGAACATTTGGGGAACGAGGTTTCATCTAGATTTTGTTTGAAGTAGTAAACATTTAGGAGAAGCAGAAGATAGCTTTCATCTGAAACATGTTTTCACATCCTTGGAGCAGTGAGGCAGAGAGAAAGGGACTGGAAAACAGGCTGCCATTTCCTTTCCTCCCTGGCTTTTGGACTGCTTTGGAGCCAGCGTGTGTGCGCATGCACTCGCACCCCCTCGGGCTGCTCTTTTACACCGGCACTTCCTTGTAAAATCCAACTCATCTGTTCGAAGCAATGACTGAAACACTGTCTATAAAATTATGGCATTTTTCCACTTGAAAAAAAAATAAATTAACACTTCATTTAAAAGTTATTTTTAAACCTAGTTGGCTTAAAGCCACCTTTAGTCCCAACGGCAGTGAATTCTTCTTTTCCTAGAATTCAATGCCTTTCTTTTCTAAAATATACTAGTTTAAAAAAAGTAAACTCAGTAAATGCAGAGTTTACACTTCTGACTACACTGACATATCAGCAGTTTGCTTTTCAGCAAACCCAAACAAGTCTTTACTTTTTCTGCTTTTATCCTGAGCAGGGACTTGAGCAACCCCAGAGCAGCAGCACTCACCTCCAGCCTGAATCTGGCCGGGGCACTTGCAAAGCATCACTGCACCAGGAACAGAGTTATGTCTGGGAGGGAACTGAAGCCCCTTCAGAAACATGGCCAGACTTGAAAAGAAAGCACCAGAGCACTTTATTCCAGTGCAAGACACCTCCAGCTTCTGGCACTGCACCTGCATTTTCATGGAAGAGCCAAGCACGAACCACATGAACTGAGAGCACTGTTATCATATATACAGGGAGAATGAGGATCCTGACTTCACTATGTTCCCATTTTCCAGGACTGTCTCAAGAGACAGGAGGACATCTGGATTCCTTAATGAAGTAGCTGATCTGGAATCTGGGTTTAGTAACACTAACTCCCCTTTAAATAAAATAAAAACTTTTTAAAAATTGGGAGAGAAAAGAAAGACTTCAATTTAAGCCATTAATATGTTACCAAAAAGTATCTGAAGGACCAACAGGCAAATTGGACTAACAGGAGGAGTATTTTCCTTCTCTTTTCTGGGGGATTATGATTTCCCTAAGAGAAAATTCAAACTAAATTACAGTGATTTTGTATTCAGTGACTGCTTGCATGCACAGCATTATTTGCACTGTGACAACTCCACTGAGATGTGATTATGGAGTTTATAGACTTCAGTTCTACACATTCTGTAAAGGGTATCAGCAAACACAGCAATGCAAAATAATTAGAAGGCAAGAAATTTCTAGTCACTATCTGTAAAAAAATAATTTAAAGAGATTTTGGTTTTCCAAGTCGAAGTTTCCCGAGCCTGAGCTCAGCATTTAAGTGTTTGGTACTTTGCATCATGCAGAAATTATTGGCTAAACCAGGGCTTAATGATGACAAAGGAAAAGCGACTTTTTACATTAAAAAGTGGCACTTTAAGGTTTTGAGATTTTTCTGTTGCTGCTGTTTTATTGCTTGAGTTGCTGCTTTATTGAGATTCTGAACAGGGATTCAGAATCAAACTTTATTCTTTCAGCCTAACAATCTTAGTAGCACATGAAGATGGACTCTAGGAGAATGGTTCAGATCTTGATACTGTTTTCAAACAGTTTTGAGGCTGTTTCAGGGCCTGTTTCAAGGGGAATTGTTTTTTAAATGGGAGTAAAGAAGCTGCACAGGATCAGCAGCAAATCCACAGTGGTGGGTTAAGACAGAAGCTCTCAGCTCCTCTGCCTTCAGTAGCTGGGCTGAAGCTGCAGCACTCTGCACAGCTCTGGACAATTCTGCACTCGTTCCCCATGCAAGGCTGTGGAGTTCAGTGTTAATATTAGCAAAATGCAGCTTGCCAGCATGTGCTTGCTGCATGAGGTAGGTCTCCATTACCTCATTCTACACGACCCTTTTACAGATTTTATCCAACAAAGCTTCTGAAGATATATTTATCTTTAACCATGTGAGAAATCTCTTTAACCATGTGAGGAATCTCACTTACAGTAATGATTGTGCAACAATAAAAAGTAAAAATAAAAATGATTAGTAGCCCGCTGACGATTATAAACCCTCTTCACTTCCCTTCCTGCCCCCTTTTTTTTGGGATTCATTACTTCAATGTTTATTTTTACTTTTGTAAGTCCAAGAGTGCAAAGCTAAAGGCAGAGGTATAAAAGCAGCCACAGTCTGAAGGGATGGGTGAGTACAGGATCTTGACATGTTAACATGTGACAGGATCCAGTGTATGAACAGCACACAGGGCAGCACTGGAGGAGGGTTACAGCTCTGGTAGCAACCCAGGAAAGCTGTGCCAGGACAGTAAGGAAGGATTATGCAGCTTTTCAGCATAAAGTTGCACTAGAAGGTTTGAGACACTTTTATCATTCTCAATCTGCCCCATGACCTATTCTTAGAAAGTCTCTGGTCACGTGTCAGGTTTATCCATGTTATTTTCCACCTCCACTAGGTACTGAAATCTCAAGAAAATTGTGGGGTTTGAGCCTCTGCAGGCAGCTGCAGGTTGGTCCAGCCTGTCCAACTGGGACAATGTGATCTCCAGACTGCAGCAGGAATGATCTGTGTGAAGGAGAAGGGGGACACACAGATGACGAGACACGAATCCGTACAAGGAACAAAGTGAGAGATCAGGATGGTTTCCTGGAGATTTCTTCTGGAGTTATCTTCTGGCTGGCAACTCAGGCCAGATGGAGAATGTTTCTGAACCTACAGCAAGAACTGCACTTGGCTCAGAGTGAAGGAAGAGTTAAGAGCTCCCAAATCCTCACATCTCACGGGCTTCTCCTCTCCCTGCTCATGGGTATCCTGCTGAAATCTGTCAGCTGCTTCTGGTGCTGGAGAACAGAGCTGGGCCATGCAACTCCTGACCTCCAGACTCAGTTTGTGCCAGCCCAAGAGCTCAGTGGTGTCCCATCTACCCCCAATTCCCTTAACAGAGCATCTACAGTCTCCTCTGAGATCAGAGCAGCATCCACTGCAGCAGCAAAGCCTTAAGCCAGCATGCTGTAAGGAAACATTATAAACACTACCTTGACATTTTAGTGTACACAGTTAACATTTACATTTCACACCACCTCCTATGTAAAGTCCCTCTCTCCATACCATCAATACACCAGTTCTCTTAACCCCTCCCCACCCAACACTAAGAACACCTTTTCTCAGGCAAGCCAACAAAACAGAATATTTTTGGTGCTTCTGAGCCCAGCCACTGTGGAGACAGGAGTGGTCAAAAACTGGTTAAAAACACAAAAATTAGAAGCAGACAAAATTCCCTTCAAAACATTTAAAACACACCTGGGTCTTTCCCAAATAACCCAGAAAGCTCACAAAGAGATGCTACAGGCAATATTCAACGTTTGCTGTGAAGCATCTTTTGATGCTCCAGATTCATCTTTCTAAGGGTTAATATACCAAAACAGGAAGGAGGGGGGGAAAAAAGTCACAAAAGCCACATAACTCCTTTCTGAGGTATGACAAACTCTCTGTGCATCTTATTCCAAAGTGTGAGATGTGCAACTTCCATTCTTAAGCTCAGTAAAAATGGCATTAAAAAGTCCTAACCCTGGGAACTGCATGATTATTCGCTTATCAGATCAACATCAGCAAAACTGTCTTTTTATGTGCTGCTTACTTTCAAAAAAAAAACCCTACCACACATATTTCAGTTCTCCCTCTCCACACCCCACACCCTTCTGCTGCTGCTGATGTGTCCAGCTGGAACACATCAAGGGTCTAGAAGCCAAGTCAAATGTTGACCCCACCCTCCTCCATCCATTTTAAGGCACCTTCAAAGCCAGTACACTGATCTAGCTCAGCTTAGCCAACAACGCCAGCAAATCTGTTATTTAAGACTTTAGTGCTGGGTTTTTATAACTGCCCATTAATACAAGCTTTGATGTATGGTCAAAAAACCCAGCTGTAATGAGTTTCATCAGACTGTAGTAACCTTTCCTCAGAAGGTCTTTATTACTATACCTTCACAATCTTTGGGCCCAATACTTTTATAGTATCATTCCTACTGAACCTCCTTAAAAACAGCTCAGCAACACTTAACACTCTTTCCCCAGAATTAAAACAAAGAGCCAGAAATATTTTTTTCTTGAAGACATTTTTGCACCCACATTTTAAATCACATTTTGCTGTTAAAAGCATGCAGGCAAGAGCTGTGTGAACTGAAAGACAAACTAATTTTCATTACAAAGTCCTTCAGACAGGACACAAAAGGATTTTGTAAAAGAACAAACAACTTACTTTGTTGCTCCCCTTTGCAGGATGCAGCACGGAAGAAAGAGGGGGAAAAAGAGAAATATTAGTTATATTTATTTTACATGCATTCAGCCTAAGTTGAACAGGTCTGGAAATGGCTCAAACCAAACGAGGAACTGACTCAGGGAACACAGGACATTTGAAAAGGACACAAATGTTCGGCAGAGCTCTTTTCCTCACTACACAAACATTCTGATCCCGCTTTCGCTTCCTTCACTGGAAATCAGGAGCTGCTCTGGGAAGTCGGTGGATACAAACACAAGGGAGAAGAAAATGAGACCTGAAGTGATCTAGGGATGGGATGGCAGCCAGAGGGATTTTCGTGTGTTGGTAACACTGAACTTCCAGTATGCAAAGCAACCCACTAAACATATCTGCTGAGCCTTCCACGACAGCCATTCCCTACAACTTGCCAGCAAATGGAAAGTTTCAAGATCCAAAGCATTTTAAAAAGCAAATATTATATTTTTAGATTAGTAATAGAAATAAGGAGGAGATGGCATTGGGGGGCGTGGGGGAGGAGGAATGGGTGGTGCTAACAAGGTAAAGTGTGCAGAGCAAGTTATGACAAACATCTGGGCTATTATTTTGGTTTAATTGTGAGTTTTGCCATGAGCTGGCATGAACAGTGTATATTATACAGTGGGAAGCCAGCCAAAATAAACACCAGCCTACACCAGTTGAGAAATCCAGTCTGGAAAGGTTAGTCACAACGTTGTAGTCACTTTTTAGCCAAAAAAAAAAAAAAAAAAGGAGGGTTTTGGATATATTGGTCCAAAAAGCCAGCAGTAAAGTCAGCTGGTAAATGGATATCCCATTTCAAAGTGAATTGGCCACAGGATGATTTATATCAAGCAAGCTGACTCGCATATGGGTTGGAAAAATAAAAACACTGATTCATTGCTATCTGGGTGGCTGTCAGAGCCCAGGGCCTGACAAAGGCAAATGGATTGTGGGAAGGAGGTGACTTGGCAAACTGCAAAGAATTTGGGGGCTCACAGAGCAGCATCCAGGGCTGATCAGAGGTAATTCATGGGACACTGAATATGGGAACATACTCACTCTGTGCATCCCCACAGACAGAGGGACAGAAAAGACAAGCAGAATGAAGCAAGGAAATGGAGGAAGGGGGTGATATATGGCCTTTAAAGTATTAATGAGGCTTGCTTAGGCAAAAAGGAAGATTATAAATCTAGAAGCTTGGATTTTAGCTTACAGGATTAAATTAGCAACAGAGACTCCATGTTACTGGCAGCAAATACTGAGCCCCATTACCACTGTAACCAAACAATTTTATGTAGCATTACTAAAAAAAAAAAAAAAAAAAATTACCAGAAAAATGAATATTCTTAGTTGAGAGATTTGCCCTTGGTGGGAATTCAGAACACATCTCTCTAATCAGTGCCAGATTCCTACTTTTCCTTGAGTTTTCATTTCTAAGCAGCAATTTTTCTACTGCTGGTGCCAAAGCCTTGGATACTCAGAGCTCCCAGCTGTGCCTTGCAGGTAAAAGAGAGTGAGAAGTTTGGTCTGGGAAAGGGCTAAGGCACCTCTTTGCCTTTTTAACTCTGGGATCACGAAGCTGGGGGGGAAGCACTGGAGTAAACTCAAATTGCTGCCATTTCCTGGCAGTCCCTCCTACTTAAAAATGTGGTCTTTGAATCTTTCAAGGAGAATAAAAGACTGGGGGGGTGTCTCTAAAACTATTTTCTATCATCAGAGGAAGGTGTGAAACTGAGGAGCATGCACAGGATTTTCTTGAAACACTGCTCATTTTTATTTAGGATTCACTGGATCTTCTAAGATACGTGAGGCCTTGGAAATTTTGCTTTGCAAAATTCAAAACTCTTAACAGCAGACTCACAGTCCACATTTGAACCTCTGGTCCTTTAGTTATAAAGTTTTGGAGGCCTAGAGCAGCACGGAGCATCTTTCCTGAACAGCTTGATAAACTACTGGGCAAATTTCAAACTACAGGCATTTGGAACAATAATATTTACTCTTTTTATAATGTAAAGATAATTCCAGCTCAAAGGAGAAGTGTATTTTGACTCCCTTCTACTTCTTTCAAGGAAGTCTCTCATCTTGCATCTAAGACTCCTTTGACAGACCAAGTTTAAACAAAACCAAGAATTCTTTGTAAACATATTTTGAATACCAAGTATTTTTAGGGGGAAGGGAGAGACAGGAAGACAGAAGAAAAGTTCAGAAATCCAACTAGTCTGCCTTGTTTAAGGATAAAATACCAGATACACCAATATGATAAAACCATCACAGAACACAAGATTAAACCAGGGGCAGCAACAGGCTTTTGTGAAATCATCATTAAAACCTAAGCAAGAAAAAACAAAGCAATACAGCATATTGATCCAAGTAATTAATTAGGTAATCTCTTATAACAACATACTCATAACCTCAAAATTAACACTTTTTAAGTGGCTTCTGATATTCTTAGGTAGGAACAGATCTACTGGAACAGGCAACATACTGAAAAGTCACCAACACTGTTTTCCTTTTTAAAGGTGAAATCTCAGATACCTGGTAGGTCTCCTGCTAAATGCATATTTGCACTATTCTCTAAAAAAATCATCATTATTTCCATCATCACTGTTTATTTCTTTAATAACTGGAGAATCCAGCAGTACAAGAATTTCTTCTTTATCTTTTTATGGTAGTCTTGAAGCTTTGTATGAAGAGAAGAAGCTGAGCTTGTTTTCGTGAATAGCTCCTGGAAGAGGAGATGCACACAGAATTGTACTGGAAGCCATGCAGGCATCACAACCACATGGGAAGAAAAAGATGAAGAGAGAAAACAGCTCAAACCCCTGGTCTCAAGGAACCTGGCTTTCCCATGGAAAACAATCAGGAAGAAGAGCAAATTCATCAGAATCAAAGCACCATTTCTCAGAGCAGATCTACCACCAAAGGCATCCAGCACTCATGGCACAAAGGTGAGCTGTGCATTACAGAAACTTTCAAAGGATCAAATACCAGGTATTTTTGCTAGTCAGCCTTCTCTTTGGATACATCTCCTCAGACCTTCACTTGAAGTAAAATATCAAGAGATCTAGGTCCAAAAAATATTAAATAGTAGCTGGACATACTCTGTTTCCCAACTTTCTGTCATTTCTAGTAAATTAATAGAGGCTTTTTTATTGCATCCTGTTCAATTTGCTCCACATGATGATTAGCTGAGTAAAACTGCCTTTGGAAAGGTTTAGCATGTGTTTCATACACAAAAAATGATGCAATGAATAAGTAAAATAAATATACATGATTGCCTGGAATGCTTCTGTCAGTTCTCTAATACACAGCTTGAGGGAATAAACTCTTCAAAGCACATCTTTACCTTAGAAAACATTAATAGAAACAACGAAGCTCAGGAAACCCCAAATTGCTCAACGCTTTTACTACACGGATCCAATGAAAAACATGTTGGAAGGTTTGGTTTGTGGTCGCTTGGGTTTTTTTACATTGAGGTTTGACGCACAAATTGGTCTTAAAATACTTCACTATGAATATTTTGGAATTACCACAGACTCATACAATGAAAAGGCTGCTCTTTCTTCAGTTATCTGCAGACACTGTCTTTTCACAGATGATACAGTTGGTTTTTTTTTTTGACTCAAACAGAGCAGCTACTGGCAAACCAGTGAGCTTTTAACTTACTGAGGATTTATCAGGATAGACACCGGCTCGTAGCAGAGATGCCTTCCAGCTATCCACCTCCTCTTGGGAGTCACAGGCTAGCTCAAGGAAACGGTAATCCTTGTAAACATTCCTAGAACAAAGAGCACCACATTGTAAAACTAGCATTTTACTACTCTCTATCATGCACACAGCATTTGAAATTAAAAATCCTTTGGGATCAGAAATTACTTGGTAATTGTTTTGGACAACAGATTTTATGGGACAGGTGCTTGTTTAATAATTACATTGAGTACTTAAAAATATCTTAGAATGCTACAGCACAGCTCTGGAAATAATAATCAGCTAAAAGCACCAAGAAACTACTTTAAATCAATTTTCCTGCTTTTGCTAAAAAAGAGCACTTTTAGGGAAAAAAAACGTGTTGTGATGAAGAGGACAAACACATAAGACATGCCAACATAACAGCACAGCTTTTGATGGATTGCTGCTGTAACCAATAAATACCAAAAACATCACTGATGCAACTTCTTCCCAAGTTAAGTCCTTTCAGTCCATATTGTACCCTTTTTAGTTTCTAGACATTGTCAGTAAAAGAGGGAAAAACCCAGCAATGATAATAGATATATTTTCAAACAAACAAAATAAACCTCTGATGTTCTGTCACCATAGAAAGAAAACTGGGATATGTTTAAATAAAACCTCTTACAGATAGTTCACATAATGAGATAAATACAGGGGATCACTTAATGGAAGAAAAGAGAAAGGAGGAAAAATACATCTGTAGGAAGGTGGTACTTGAAAATTCTTCAATAAACAGAACAGATTTTCCCCTTACGGTTTAGCCATTAGTTTCTGAATTCCAATTCTATACACAGACCAGATCACTGTAAATTTGTCATCCAACAGACTTTTTAGGAAAGGCCATGAGCTGAGCTGAAAAGGGCTAGGAACCCACATTTTGCTAGATCTTAACAATTGCACAAGGATCAATCTTCCATCCCAACCAGACTTTTCATCCCTTGGCAGGCTGTGGAGGAGAGGGGTTGATGGAGATTGCTTCACTCTCAATGACAAGGGGCCCTTTGGTTTCATTATGCAACTACAGAGGTCATTTCTCCCACATATTTAGAGGGGAAAAAAAACAACTATTCACTATAGAACAAGGAAATAAAGCTATTATTGTCACTGCCTAGACAAATTTCTTTAGCATTCAGGGACTGGTGGGATTTCACTGCCACACTGCTGGAACACAACTCACTTGATGTAATTCCCACTCACAGAAGTGATTCTCTCTTAACCAACAATGTCACCAGGCAGCTCACAGCCTTGCTTTTTAGTGACAGTCTCAGGAAACAGGGTAAAAAAAAGTAAAAAAAGTGTAATTGAACCCGAGCATGAGCAGCCATGACACCAAATCATTAAATTATCACTTATGAAACCACAGTACAGCAACTAGAGCACACCCAATCTGAAGAGAGCAAAATGAGGTATTTTTAGCAGGCTCATAGATTGAATTCAAAACTGCAAAGAATAAAGGACATACTCAGATTTATTTCCTTATGTTGGTGACTCAATTCTCACCGAATTCAAAGGCAACATCTGAGCATGCAGCACCCCAGGCTTGCACTGGTCCCTTCAAAAACCCAGAGCTGGAGGTGCCACCAGGGCATTTCCTTCCCACAGAAACCAGCCCCAAAGGTCACAAAGAAACACTAAGGAGCCTGATCTCACAGTTTAGCCAAAGCCACTGACAGGATGAACAACTGAAAGCACAGTGGATTCTTTTCTTGATTGAGAAATTTAAAATTAATCCTTTTTCTTCCCTGACTCCAAAAGTACTAATCCTATCTTATGGCAAGTAACAGCCCCAATGACCTTATCAGATGCTGTTACCTTAAACTGAGCAAACACCTGTATTTTATTCAATTTGCAATGTTGTGGAACTCCAAATCAACATTCACTGAACAAAATGAAGATGTCAATTAGAAAAAAAAAAAAAAAAAAGAGAGAAGCATAATGAAATTGTTAGAGAAAAAAATGTTTTAATTTATTGTTAGGAGAAACTTTTACTGAGATAAGCTTTTCTGGCTAAGATAACTAAGCAGCTATAACTTTGAAAAAATAGGAAGCTGAAATGGTAAAAGGGTACTCTCAGCAAAGATGACTAAAAATAACAATAGAGCAAATAAAGGCTGTAAAACACAGTGATAGGGAAGTTCCAAAAACACTTATCTGCAAGAGCAAAACAACATGACACCGGCTTGTGAAAACATTTTTTCAGGCCTGTCATGTTATATATTACACTTTTTGGCATTTTGTGGCTTGCTCCAAGCAGTGTGGCTGTGCGAGCAGGGATTTCAGCCAAGGGCTCTGGACACATGGGAGCTGACAGTCCTGCACTCTGCCTCTGTGTCAGGACTTCTCCTGGGGCTAGGGACACCTCATGGCCACCAGCTCATGTCTCCACATCTCCCAGGCCCTTCTTTCTCCATGAAGGATCTGAGAGATCTTTTTTAGAGCAGCTCATACTGCTGGGAACCAGGCAAAAAGCAGCCTTGAAGCCTTGGGTTTCTCAGGCTGCACAAGGACAAGAAATTACAACAATGATTAAACACCTGCTGGAGATGAGTACTGCGTGATGTTCTGCAGAAAGCATGTTTTCAGAGAGGTGTTGCCTTCTGGGACCAATGAGTCTTTTCTATTTTGTATTGCATGAACTACCCTATATAACTGTAGTTATTTTTAAATAAAGCTCTCTTTTGCTTCTCCATTACACAAGGAGTTTGGTGCATTATCCTTTCCGCTGTTCTTACAGCCAAAATGCAACACTCATTCTACTCCACAGCACATGTGAGGAACTGAAGGATGCACACCCTGAGTGCTCCCAGCAATGTTCCAGCAGGGCAGGTAAGGGGATGCTTGTGTCCCCAGCTGGTTTCCTTGCTGCTACACTGCCCCTGCCTGTCTTTCTCCCAGAAAGGCTGACAAACATAGGAACTTTTCAAAGGAAAAAAAAGTCAAAGTAACTTCTTTCAATAACTTCTGAAAAGAGTGTGTCCTTTTCCTCTTACCAGTGGAATCTTACAACACATTAACATGTTTTACTCATTAGGAATCCACTGGCGTCTCATGGAAAGCTGTAAAAACGTTCTTGAAAACAATTCAGATTTTCTGGTTTTTTCTCTCTTCCACTTCTTAAAATTGCTGAAGACATCAGCACAGAAACAGTTACTACTCAAGCCTCACCTATCTTCTCCATATGGAATACTGTGAAGTTATGTTCTCACTATCATCTCTATAGCAGCTAAATGGGATGTTAGACATCAAAGCTATGACAGAATAAAGATACCAGGAAAGATGAACCAATCCTATTGATACTCAGGCATCTGTAAATCTAAGGGACTGCAGAAACAAGACAGATACAGAAAATGGAAACATGCCTAGAAGTACCATTTGCAGTAGTTTTTCCCTTGAACATTTAATATTTCTTAAATGTGAACACATTAATGAGGGAACTGCAGAGCTGTATGCATCTACCACATCTACTTACTCCACTTCCTCCTGAAGTCTCATCACTGTAATTTAGTATCATTCATAATACATGAAAATATAACTATAGTGGCATTACTGGAAATCAACCTAATACTGATAATACTGCTTTTCTTTCCCAAAGTGAAAAGTACAAAAGGCTACCATTTGTTACCTGGAGATTTCTTTTTTTTTTTATTGTGCCCTTGATAAATAAACCTCAACTTGGAACTACATTTCTATTAAAAATACAATGCAATGGCTCATGAGGATGAACAGATAATTGGACTGAAAGCATTGTTTCCAGTTCTGGAAAGGTTCCACACTCAGGACATGCCTTTTCTAGGCCAGGCCCATCACCTGAAAGTCCAGCAGACACTCAGCTATGACTTTGCTTACCCTACAATTTCTTCACTTTATTTTTACCTTGATTTCTTGATTCCTTTCCTGTATATTTCAGAGGCTAATACAGAAATGTCCATAGGTGTTTCTTGAACTCCTCCCATCACAAAAGAATCCTAACAGGACTGGATTAAGGCATTTGAAAGTGCCCAAGAGGAAAGTGAGAAATGCCAGATAAGTTTGAAGACTGACCCAGCTGTGAGTTACTGAGATTTCCCTTCCACCCACCCTGAAGCCTGGGCTGTCAGCACTGCCTAGGGAAGGCCTGACTGCCTATAAACCAAATTTCTGCAGTCTAGGACCAGGGAGTGAGTAAACCTGAAAATCACCCAGAAAGAACAGTGAAAGAGCAGTGGGTTTCCCTCCATGGTGGCTGCACATCAGAACCTGCTCTCTGAGCACACCCCACTGCTGCACTTTAAGATGAACTGTATCTCTTGCAATTTCTGAATACTAAGATAAGGGTGAATATTTATCTCAAGCAAACCCAGAAAATGTTGAAGGGCAGCCACTGCAGGCACATTACAAACCCAGTTATGTGTGCATATATATTAATGCATACTCACATATAATCATATGCTTAGGGAGCTCTTAGGTTGAGTTGGATCTGGATTTCACTAGACTAAGTTGTACTGGATATGCATAAAATTTCTTTTTATAGAGAGAAAATACAAATCAAGATTAATTTGAAATGCATTTATTCTTGCCAATATGGCAGAAGACAGAACAACCATTACACAGCTAGAACACTAGTGACGTTTTTTAGAATTGGGCCTACAAACTACTTTAATCCTCCAAAGAACACAAACTCATATTAAGCTTCAGCACTGACACAATTGAAGCTACTCACAGACTGAAATATAAAGGAGTATCTTCTTTTACAGGGATTTCAAAGTGATTTTCTGTAAACATCTCATCTCTATTAGGATGGAAGCAGAACTGAATGTTAGAAATCTAGAACTAAAGGTAAATTGGTCCCTTTTATTCCATTAAAAACACAAAGGATTCAATTCTTAGGTATCTCTTACTTGATGGAAATTGAAAACATACAGAATATGGGTTTAATGAATAGTGACCTAAAATGAACAGGGGAGAAAATAACAGAATCCAGACTCCAGCTATTGGGAAAGGTAATCTTGGATGAAATTCTTCATCTATTTAACCTGCAACTCCACTGTGCACACTCTGCTTGTTCAGATTTAGTCTTAGTCTGTGATTTTGGACACCTGTAATTGCACAATGGCTGGTTTGAGCATATGCACATTTTTAATTTTTTTTTTTAAATAAGCAAGCTCTACCAGAAGCTCTGCAAACCATATATTTTGAAGAAACAAAAATGGCCATCTGCTCTGAGTTAACAGCAATGACTAACATTTTCTATCAAGGCGTACCATTTCAGATCACTGCAGTGTGAATGCTAATTAAAATTAATTACACATGACTCTGAAGATTGTTTTCTTCTTAATATCCAGAAATGGCAAGGAGAAAATCTCTGAGCAGTGTCATGAAATAATAACATTTAAGCATTTTGCCACCTATGTCATGTGAGTGCTCTCTCAAAAGCATACGGATCTTTTCAAGCACACACACCCAAACACACACAACCCCAAAACTTTAAGGTGCAAATGAACAGAAGATATGCTGCTCAGTATATAGGCCAGCCTTGGCAATGAAATATCTCAAGTCCTATATGTAACCCAGAACAGAAATGCAGCCAAAACTAACACCACACAGGCCAAAATCCACAGTAGTAACAGTGACTGCCACTAAAATATTCCAGAAGTCCCTGGAGGAGAAAGTTTGATGCCTTTGGCGGTGAGGGATGGAAGCCTGGTCTGGAATCTGCCTCGGGGCCACACAGACACAAAAGCTGCCCCCAGCTGTCAATACCTGCACCATCCTCTCTCTTATATGTCATGCAAAAAATATTTGTCAGTAATGACAAAAAAAGAAAACCAACCAACCTTTTTCTTTTCTTCCACTTTAAGGGAAAACAGTTGGCAATAAAGGCCAGCTATTCCTTGAATTTGTATATTTGTCCTGTTCTTAAATATTGTACTCTCCAGCATTTTAGGAGTTTGTTTAGAAATGTTAGCAGCTTTTTTCCTGGATTAAATTTGCAAGGCTTTTTAATTAAACAGCAGATTCTCTCTCTTCCATTTCGAACAGAGAGGGCTCTGAATAGCTTACAGTCCAGCTCTTCCTGGGGCTTAGCTTTCTGAGTAATTCAAAAACAGTAACTAAACATACATCTCATTTTAGGCTTTCTCCTTTAGCCTGGCTTCTATCCAACACCTCCTCTGACCCGGTCTCCTTTCACTAGTTCCCTTTATTTTGGCTCTTGCCCAATTTCCCTTATATATGGATAGCAGTTAACCACTTGCTGCCCGTGGCCAGAAATTCAGAACTTAAAGCTTTAGTATCTTTGGAGTCCCAGAAACAACTTATGCTCCATCCCCTCCTAGAGAAACACACAGCCAACATCTATCCAAAATATGCAGTGATACCTTTCACTGAGGACACAGTGTGATTTCCTGGGTCCTGCCAGACACCACAGCTCCCTGTGCAATATGATTCCTGACAGACAGAGTGTACTCAGGAGTCAGCAGCTACAATTCCTCATCTGGCAGTTCTATTTTCAGTCCTATTGTGTGCCCTCAAAATGGCCTTTTGCTTGCTCTCCTCTGGACATTTATTTATCTGTTTGTCAGATTAAAGGTCTGTTTTTGCAGACAGGCAGCTCTGGAGCAGGGATGGCAGATTCTATCTTCCTGCTTTGTTATTACTGAGGGGCATTTTGCTCCCAGGAACCCACTCTTGTGAAAGCAAAAGAACAGCTCTGTGCTTTGCACTTGCTTCTCACACCCCTGTATCACACTGAACTGCAGAGGTGAGGAAAGCTTTCATCTGGGTCCTGGTTGGGCAGGAAAGTAAAAGACAAGGAGAACTGCTGGCATCTTCCTCTGCAAGGAAGGCAGAATTTCACACTCTGCTTCTGCTCCTTGGGCTCTGAGGAAAGGAATGAGTCTGAAGAGGAGCAGAGGAAGGCTGCTGGTCAGGGACTCTCCACCAGGTAACCCCTCCTCACCCTGTGGCTACTGCTCCCAGTATTGGTAGGGAAGACTTGAAAATTCACCAACTTAACAAATACTGCAGTCTACTATCATTTATAACCCCTAAAACCTGTACCTAGGAGAATCCCTACTCCTGTAAAAGAGAATTCATCTCTCCAGAGTTGGAGAAGAGGTGGAAAGAACTTTTTCTCTGCTTCTAGCAAATTTAGACAGTTTTTTCACTCAGCACAATTTCTTTAATTAAAAGGGAAGTATTATATAAATTCAGTTGTAATGCACTAATACAACAATTTCTTGACCAGTAAATCTGGAAAAGAGTGCACTTACACTACTGCAAAGGCAAGAAATTACTTTAGAACAACAATCTGTCAAAATGGTTCCATGTGGGTCAACAGGGTGAGATCATGAGAACTAACAAGTGCTTGCCCTTCTCAGGGGGGATGGAGAGGTGAGATTTGCACAGATCCTTCAGGGAGACACATGTAAGACTACAGTTCTTGTCCCAGGCTACAGTACTTGGGTAGAAGAAAAAAGCTCCAAGAAGTGAATAATTTTTACATGAAATACACGGAGGATAAATCAAGTATTCGGAATGAAATTCTGTAAGGAAAGTAAACCTTCTGGGATGGACAGAATTTGTTTTCTTTGTTCTTGAGCTCTGAACAAGAGTCTTACCCACTCAGCAATGAGAACATGACAGGCTAATTTACTGAATGTGAGCTGACATGCTGACAAAATCCTCTCTTCTCCATTCTTAGCTCTGCCTAGAAAGTCACTCAGTGGCTACATCTACACAGCTTCACTACCAGCTCTACAGCAGTACTGCAAACATTCCTTCTTCTCCTATAGCATCATTATTTTTAAATACTCAATATATTTGATCTCTTTTTCCAGTCTAAAAAAAAACCAGACTTGCCACGAGTTTCCTGTGGAGAAAATGGATAACACAAAATAGCACTCACTTGACAGCTTTAGGTTTAGACACACACTGCCTGAACCCACAGCTCAACTTCAGTCACTTAAAGGCATTTTTGGATCACAAAAATGAACCAGGAATCACTGGGCACTCACTTGAATTTACTTTGTTTTAGTATCTAGTACTCCTAAGGTAAGGAAACTAGAGGAGTCCATTGCAAAGGCCTTCCACAGTGTCTATAAATTAAATAAATGGCCCATTCAAAAACTTTAAATGTATTACTTACTTTGCAGAAAAACAAACCTAACCTCCCTGTTCTTCAAGTAATACTGTAACTATTTTCAGGCAAAGTTTTCCTTTTCCCACCCTCACTTTTTTTTTTTTAAGATTTAATTAAAAAGTAACGTGAAAATAATTTAATTATTTCACAACACAGCCTTTTCATAAACACACAATTATGTTCATTTCATGAGAATTTATCTTCACTGTGAAATCAATCGTCACAGTCTCCATTTACTCTGCATTACCAAGTCACATTTGATTCCTGTCAGAGAACTGTTGACTTCTGCAGTAAATCAAAATGACAGATTCTGTTAGTTTCCTTCTCCATCTACCCCCAAGTCTCAGCTAACTCAAGATGGTTTTTCCTTCTATGCAGTGAAATGAGTATTTTCCTGGTAACTATATTTCAGAGCTGGAAAGGTTTTCATAAGTGGAAAAAATGCAGTGCATAATCCAGGAAACTATTGAAATGTACAGTATCAGAAACATATGGCTGGAGCAAATACCTATGCAGTGAAGGGCTGGGAATGAAAAAGAGAACAAGCTTATTAAAATTCTTTTCTTACAGGGTCTTTTGCTTGAAAATTAAAATAATTTAATTGAACATTAAGAAAGATTTCATAGTAAAGCGAAAAAAATGCTGCAGATTTGGGGGGGTGGGGTGGGGGGGGGTAGAGGAAAAAAGATCCAGAATAATATCTGTGCTATCATGGAAGCTGGAACAGATGATTTTGCCTTTGTTCTTTAACGATCTACATCTTAAATTGCAAAATGGTTCCATAAGCAGAACCCTCAGTGGGCAGGCTTCGAAAGCTGATTTCTTTCTCAGTCGCTAAGGTTTTTTTAATTACGAAAAGCAACCACTCCTCCACCCCCCAACAAAAAACAACAACAAAAAAAAGCCAGCCAGAAACAAAGTTAATTTTTTACATGATCTTTGAAAAGTAAGCCATACTCACACACACACACACATCAGAAACCAGGATTCAGCAGATTACCACAAAGTAAAACAACAGTAAGAATTCTTATTTCAATGCATCTTTATCAATTCCCTCTTTCCCTTCCCTTAAGAATGTGGGATAGGGGACAGAGTCCCCAGCCAGATCACTCTACTTGAGAACCAATATTCCTGTTTTTGCTGACACATCCATGAATTCAGGAATCAGTGGAAAGTGATACTAATCTTGTTTTGATCAATTTGTGCCAGGAGGCAGATTTTTAGAAATATCAAAATTCAGCTGGTTTACAGTAACAGAGAAACTGCTGTTTTAATTAGAATTCAATAAATATTTCTTCAAAAACAACTTCTGCCTCCCATAAGGCTGCAAGACTGATTCCATGATCTGCCTCTCCCAAGGCAAAGGTATTTTGTGGTCTTACTGCTGTGCTGTCATGTCTTAACATGCCCCTGTGGATATAAGGATGTTTTTAGAGCAGCTTGCAGAGGCTGCAGGGTCTACTCAGAGCCCAAAGAGGCAGGGCTATTACAGACATGGCAAACATTTTAGACATCTGATTTTGAAATCCTTGATGCCTAGTGTGGATAAAGATCAAGTGAAAATGTGAATATACCACCTAAATAAATCCCAAACTTGCCAATGGAAATCCTGCTCTTGGATTTTCACAGCAGTTCAGTGGTTGATATTTATGATGATGATAATATACAAAGCCATTAGTCGAACCAAAGGAGAAACAATGAGCTCAAATTAACAAATTTCTCATGGAAGTAACCTAATATGTACAGCTGCTATCAAATGTGCCTTTCTTGATGGATGTACACACAACACTGGGATGATCCACACATAACTACAGCAAGAATCATCAGAACTACATTCATTTCCAGCATCCAAAGATCATTTATGTTTTTAAGAACATGAAAAGCTTTTCAAAGCTTTTTTTGTGCTCCACAAACGCAACTGGTGGAGCATTTGAAATGTTATTCCCAGCTAGTATGTGTGTGACATGCTTTCAAAGGGCATCTCCTGGCAGACCACGTCCCCTTGCAGGCTGGCTGAGGTGGCAGCAGGCACAGGCAGAGCCTTCCTGGGCTGCTTCAGGCTGACACTGACATTGTGTCCTCACATTTCTGGGGTCAGCAGAAACTCAGCAGCCCAGAAATCCCGTGCTTTGCTTTTGCTTTGCAGGAGGGAGGAGCACTCCTTGCTTCTGAAATTCTGGCCACTATTCCTGGCTAGTTTGGGAGCAGACACAGCTGCCTCTGCAGAGAGCCACATCCAGCCCTCATCATCTTGAATATCTGAAGGTACTGCCAAGCTTTGGTGATGTGAGGGAGAAGCAGGTGTGAAGGAATTTAGCAGTAGAGGGAAACAAGGATATCTATTATATTTAAATTTACTTATTTCCCTGAAAAAAATTTACAGAAATTGCCCCTTATCTGCTAAAATGCAATTCTACTGAAAGAGCTGCAAATGCAACTCTCCTCCTCAGTTAAAAAAAATAAAAATTACACATCACTTTTATGTCTTTTGTAATGTTTAAGGAAACTGTTTGTGCACAGTAATCTGAACTGGCTGTGCATCAGGTGTAGCTTCCATAGAGCACCTGCACCACTTAAAACAGAGAGGAGTCTGAGAGGAAAAGTGTGGCAAAAACTAAAAAGCAAAGATGTTATTAATTAGAGAAGTAGAGGACTCTAATTTTTCTCCATTCAGCAGTGTTTAAACCCAAACAAACAATCAAATGAGTCCCAAGATTAGTGACAGGCAAGATTTTCCACTGGAGAAAGTGAAAAGCAATGACGCTTTTGTGATTTACACCAGTTGAATCTGGTCACAAGGTACAGAAGTCATGAATGTTTTGGTAAGCCTAGGTGACTGCCAAATAAAACAAAAATAGGATCAGGAGATGATTATTCAGCCATAAGGAAGGACTGGCTGACTCATCATGGAGCTGTTTCACCCCACGAGTGGCTCGGAGGACACCAACCTCTCATCCCATGGTTATGCAACAGCAAAGCAGCAGATAAATCAAGAGTATCAAGACTTTGTGTACTCAACATGGTGGAAACAGCAGAACTGCACTCACAGTTATTAAAATGCTCAGCTAGATCCCATTGGATAGAAGAATCTGCAGAATAGCACCTTTTCTTACCTCTGCTCTGTGTTAAACAAAGCAAAGATGTGTTTGCTGGACATGAAGCTCTTTTCAACATCTCGCACTTTCAAGTTGTCCAAAGGCAGCATATACTTCTTCTCTTTTTCCTAGAAAAAAAAAAAAAGGATTAAAACAACACTGTGTGAGAAGAAGCCTGATGTCAGCAAGCTCTGTTGAGTTGGTAATGACCTTGGTACATTTGTTATCATAAGGAAATACCCAAATTTAAATGTCTGCTTATCTTTCATAGACCTACCTGCAAGAGAAATGAAACCTCAGTTTCAGTTCTGTTTTTCACTGACCCTTTTAAAACATTTCCTAATAAAAAAGTTCACCTCAAACACATAAACATCTACATTTGTTATTTTTCATTCCTCTGAATTCTAAAAAGGCAAGGGTCAGACTTAACTAAAATAGAAGTGTCTGATTAAAAAAGAACTCTTCTATGTCTGCACAGCAAGTGAAGTAACTGGTGACATAAGTTCATCTCTGCTTTGTTGCTATTATTAATTATGCAAGCATGGCATTCAAAAAACCCACACAGAAACTTTCACTCTGCCAGTGAAAAATACAAAACCCATACAAACCAATCAAAATAATACCATGTACAAACAAAATCAGACTCTAATCTATCCCGTTTATTTCTCCAAATAGGAATGAGTTTTTCACTCTTGCTGTAGCCAACTCCTTTGCAATTTCATCACAACCTTCATTTGCAGCACAATCACTATTTCACCTTTCCCAGGTTTCTTCCTTCCTCTTACCTCCAATTAAAAACTAGCAACACTCCCAAGGTAATTTATTATGTCAGAACAAAAAAACCTTGAGATTATTAGCTCCTTCAAGTCCTTACACTGATGGATAAACTGAAACAAACCTCTCCAGTTTGCTTTGCAAACACACCTGATGTTAAATAGAAGGGTCCAAGGCCAAGAGGCCATCCTCAAAGCCCTCATTCTGGGCTTGCATATCAGGATAACACTACTCACAGGGGTATTAACACAGCACCCTTGAACAGCTTCTAAAAGCCATTAAGGCTTTACTGTTAAGGCTGGCACCCCTTATGGCAGCAGTGGAGTGCAGAGAGGCTTTGTGAATTTGGCTACCCAATGACCCCACAGAACTTCAAAAAATCACCCAAGCTGGAGAGCCTGGATTCCTTTACAGTCCCTTATCAGCATGAAGCAAGGCTGAGTGGTCTCTGCCCAGCCCCCAGAACCAGCTCTGAAGTCCAGCACCACTGCACTCCCTGAAGTATTCTGGGCTGGGACACTGCTCATGGGGGCTGGCTCCAGGAAGGAATATGCATGGGACAACAGTTTATTGTATCCCATGAGCCAGGACAAAGGGACAAACCAAACCAGGACTCAGTCTTCTCTGGATGTGTTTCCCAGAATACACCAAGCAACTTGCAGGGCACAGAACTGGAAGATGTGATGATGTCCTGGCTGGGTTGAACGTGTGTTCTTTGAGGGCAGATGCAATTCATCTTGGCTGAGCTTCAGCAGATTGCAAAACTAAGCTGGATGAGAAAGGCCCTAAGAGTGAAACTATAAAAATACTGTGACATGGCCAACAAAGGCTTGCTTTCCTAGACAGCCTCCTAGCAGGCCTCAGGAGAGGAAAAAACAAATTTCAAAAGCCCTTCTGGAAAAGCACAGTTTCTTTTGTTTGAGATACAAACTCAAACTGTATTCTCTTGTTGAATACAAAGGTTATCAAATTCAGTGTATTACATAAAAAGCATCTGATGGATTCTGAAACTGCCTCTATTTTAACCACCCTAGAAATTATTCTTCCCAAAAGAAGATACATAGGTATACACTTCACTGTCTCATTTAACACCTGCTCCCATGAAGGATTCCAGTTCTGTGCCACTCTGTAACTGTTTATCACAGTTCAGGTCTGTATTCTGCTTCCAGGGAATCTGTATGGTCCAAAGTCTCCCAGCAGGGACTGTACACTATCACCCACTCAGTGAGAATTACCACTGAGACTAATAAAATTAAGCCATGTAAATTCATAACTTATCAATAAAAAAATAAATAATAGTAAACAACCTAAATAAAGATATCACAAATATTTATGTACGCAAATTAGAAGCACCTATCCTCTAATACTGATTTGTATTGACATGATTTGTTTTGCTATTGTAAATTTATATCCTAACTAGTATAGTAAATAAAAGGATAACAATGTATTAGCTCTGCTGCCATGACAAAGGGACACACGCTTGAAAAATATCCCAGTATATAATTAAACTTTGTATCAAAAGCAAGTACTTTCTTTTTCAGCTGAAAGCTGGACTGCAAGGCAATGTAAGATACTTTGTATTCTACTTCAAAAACTTAAGGCAGGTTATATATTAAAAAAAAAATCTTTTGGGCAGATATTTTCCATCATAGCTAAGAAAAACCTCCAAGAGCAGTTTAATTTTTTCTTTAAAACTTATCTTTCAGTATTACAGCATAGGCTTATTATGACTTACTATTCAATTACTGAAAAATTCAGAAGTTTCTGATGAAGTGTTTCTTCTGACAGACACTATTTACTGACAAACCAAACAACCAGAGATGAATAAAAACAGAAACTGATGAAAAAACTATACCAAGAATCTGATTGTCTAAACGAAAATTCCACAAGCAGGAAAGTTATATAAATGTTTGATGCCAAACTGTGAGAAAGTGTTTCTTCTGCAGCCACCAGGAAAAAGGAAATGCCTACTGAAGGCTAAGAAGTGGTTGGTATTTATTTACATGGCCTCCTACCCACACGCTGAGACAGGGCAGTTTCCAAGAAAGAGAAATCACAGGGTGCCTGTGCTTGAGGCAAACAGAGTCACACAGGAGAGATCAGAGCTAAATACTGCTTAATTCCTGGAGAAAGGTATTACTGGGACATAAAAGTGTGGCAGCAAAATTCATTGCAGTATTTTTCCCCTCCAAAGTGGGAGAAAATATACAGAAATGGAGAATGAGTTAATTGAACTGCAGATGAGCAAAACATTTCAGCCTAAGCTCAATGAATGTTATGGTAGGGCAAAAAAAAGCTCCAGCCAGGATTATTAATGCATGTTTCCCATCCTGAGAAGCTGACAGCATCAGAAACAGGGAATGCATGAAGCCTGGGAGGAATGGGGCTAGGCACACTTCGACGAGTGACTACATGCACATAACTGTGGGTCCAGTTTGTCCCCCTCAGCATTTGTTCTTTCTTATTTATAGATTTTTATTTTTATAAAGGGGCAGAGAACTTAAGCGTGACACGAGGGGAAAAACCAGCACATGCTGATCTCACGTAGAGACCTCGCCTCTCTTTTTCCAGAGTAGAGGAGAAGAAGGAAAAAGTGGGAGGTAGAATGGCCCATTCCTGTCCCTGTGACATGAAAAAAATTCCCCATACTCCACCTTAGAAAAACAAACGAACCTGCTGGCCTGGGGAGGCCTTCCCACCCTGGAGACGATGTTTCACTGCTCGTGGGCATAAGTAGCACTCACATCCTTAATGGACCAATTCTGTTCTCCAACAGGCAAGGGAGCTGCCAGGAACTGACAGCATGATGTAAATATGCCATATTACAACTGCCCCTTCCTTCTGCACTGTTTAAATGTACTAAAAATAAATACTGCTCAAGTCCAAAATGGCACAAGGGATACAAAAAATACAACAGCAGCTCCCCTTCCCCCAGCAGGGTCTCAGCCAGCACTTCCAGGCTAATGAACTCCATTGCATTTTCAGCCAGGGGCAGAAACTGCTGCAGAAAGTCTTCTGTTCTTTTGGAACCTTCAGGCTCAGTCAAAACAGCAAAAGAAACCTTGGACACAACATCAGCAAGCTGGATGATAAGAGGAACAGAATTCCTTTGCTTCAAAGAAAAAAGATTATTAAATGACTTCAGTTTCCTCCAGTTATCAAAGGTGTTTTTTTTGTGACTTCAGGCTGGCTAAGGCTCAGCAGCAGCACAGGCTCTTCTCCACAAGAGAAGAGAATTTAAGTTTATGCAGCACAATTCAAGGCTCATGTTCTGAAATGCAAGCCTGAGCCAAGCATTGGCCCAATTGCACTTTCAGCTACATCAAGAGAACTGAGCTGGTTTGCTCACCACTTACCAGTGCCTTATAGAACACCAGCTTTGAAATGGAGGGTCATGACACCAACCAAAAGCTGTCTGTGTGAGGACCTCAAGTTCAAAGAAATCAAGCACCCAGCTGGAAGCACAGGCCACGCTGGAAAGGTTGGAACAAAGGCTGGTTTACAGCAGCCATTCTCTGCATCAGCTCAGAGTACAGATCTCAGGAGTGTTTACTGTGCACTGAGAGCAAATGTAGATATGCACAAAATGCCTCTGCCATTAGTATGAAGCATTAACAAGTATTAGGCATTGATGTGGCAAAAGAGTGAACTGCTTTAAAATCATAAAATGAGGAAGAACAGCTTTGAAATAAGGCTGGGGAACAGCAGATAAAAAAAACTTAGCATTTCTGCCTCTGGACTAGGTTTCCAGATTGACACTGTACTGCTGCCTGGATTTGTTTGTGCATTCATACTTGGGAATACTCACAGGCATCGTGCTCCACCTTGTTTCTGCCAGCAGCCAGTCATCTGCCAGCAGGGCATCATTAAATATCCTGCAATCAGGATTTATATAAATAATAAATTTAAAATAATAAAACCTGTGGGTGGAACACCCAAGCCAAGCAACTGCTTTGCAAAGCAGTTAAGCAGCAGAGGCAGAAAATAATCCCAAAGCGAAAATATTCTATAGTACTGCGCTATTTTATATGGCCAGAGCAGTATCCACATTCTACAGAGACACAAGAAGCAGTGGCTTGTGAACCTGCTGAGCCAGAGTGATCTGTATTAAAGAAAGAAGAAGAGAAATACTAGAAGTGTAAGGAACTGCTGGTGGTCTGTGCCTGTTTACTCCCAAAAAGGAAAGGCTCAGCCTTGTTTACACCTCGGAGCTCTGGCTGCCAGTGCAAACAGCCTACTCTGTGGCATTTGATGAAAGTGAAAACTATTTAGATGCCTCATAGAAACCCTTACAGAATTCAAATCAATATCCAAGAATTTACCATATTCTAACTTTAAATATACCCAAGAGAATTTTCCTGTGTTTCTGTTTCATTTTGTATTTCTCTCTCAGTTGACAAAGCCACACAACATCTTCACAATGGTCTCTGCTTCACCACACTTGGCTTTAAAGCATACTTTGAAAACTGAAGCATGAGATTCTCAGACACTACTGCAAAATTCTGAAGAAAAATAAAGCAAGTTGTTTTATTACAGCCTACTTAGCAGCATGGGATTCAGGCCTGAGAATGCTCTTGGGTACAGATGCAGAAAACGTAATTCTAATGTGTCTATAAAATGAAGAAAGGGCTGCTTTACCAGAAAAACAATGCATACCTAAATATTCTAACATTTTTTATGAAAAGCACTGCAAAAGAAAACTTAATAAGTTGCAGATGAGAACACGTTTCTTCCATCTATGCACCTCTCCCCTCCTTCTAGAGGCAACTCCAAATTGAAACACTCAATACAAAAATGTGACAATGGCTCAGGCTGATAAGCTGAGCTGTTAGAAGAACAGAGCACGTGGCACAGAGCACAAATACCAAATCTTATATGTCTTCAAGTCTTACAAGTCTTTATCTTTTGCCATGGTCAAAATACTGAAAAGTTGAAAATATAAATAAGTCAAAGCTGAAAATGCCAAACTTGAAACCATAGCTGAAAGAAAGATCTCATGATAGAATCAGGTATTTCAGGTTTCAGTTATTATCTTTCTGTATTTTGCACTTGTACTATCTTTTTTCAGGCAATTATGCATATTTCTGGCACTTGCAATTTTTTCCCAATCTTTTGGTATCTTTTTCCACAACACATTATTAAAAAAATTTCAGACTCTTGTTATATCTCTGCTGTTCCTTTAGAATTTAGATATCCAGCACTAAAGCTGATGCTAATGGTAAGTCAGTCCTTAGTCTGGCCTTATTGTTCATTTTACAGAGTGTCACTCATTTCCCAGAGTGTCTTTCCTCTCATAAAAACCAGCATTATGTCTTTTTCTGCACTTTTCTTTTGCCCAAATTTCTCCAGGAATAGAAAACCAGGAGTTTGCAACTCTGCATTTGAAATACTTCAACAAGAAATGGTCACTGGTTGTTCCTTGAAAGTAGTGTTCTATCCTTTCAAGACTTTCTATCCATTTCAAGACTTCTCAGAAAGACATCAGGACAGGGTTTCTCCACATCACTGTTTTGCAGCCCAGGTTTCCAGGGAGCTGAAGCTGCAGTTTGAATTCCTACAGCACATCCCAGAGCAGAACCTCAGAACCCGCCTGCTCAGAGCTAGGCAGCCCCAAATTCCTCCTTCTCCTTGCCTGGAAGAGAGGATGGGCACAAATTCCTTGGGGAGCAGCCCAGGCTGGCCTTGAAGTGGGAGCTGACAAACCTGCTGTACCTGGCTAATTCCATGGGGTTGCTGCCTGTACATCTTTCCCCCATTTCCCTCACCAATGAGGGGGTGCTGTCTAAGCATTCCATTGCAGAGTCTGGATGGCTTTATTAAATTTTAAAAGAATTTTTAAAAAAAGGAAATCTAGTAATTCCACTGGTACTCCCCTCTGCCTTTACATTATCAGTGCATCAAACACAAGGGCAATAGTTTCTGGAATATATAACAAATTCAGTGTTAAGTTTGCCCTTCTCCAAAAGAGGTGTTTATTATCACAAGTGAAGGGCTGGTCTTTCACTGGTCTGTGCTGTCAGTAAAAGGATCAATCTGAGAAAGGGCCTGATGAAGAGGAAATCTCTGTTTAGCTCCTATTAGTTAGGATCTTGAAAGGTCATTTTGAATTTGGGAAATCTTGCCTGGGAAAGAAGCCAGCAATTCCTCTGAACTGAAGTGATGTTGGCATTTAAAACTCAGAGAAAGCCCCGACTGATGAACCAGTGACAGTCTGGAAAAATCCTGCTGGATGCGCCAAGTGGCTGCTCCAAAGGTAGAGGGGGATAAATGTATCCCTTGACCTTTTTATCCCTTGCTACAAAGCCTTCTTAGGACAGCTTGTTTTTCTCTGCTGGTGCTCAAGTTTTTGTTTTTCACTCCTCACCTCTGCAGACCATCCAACAACCACAGTGGTTTGTGGGAGTAGCAGTGCAGGATGAAGGGCTTTGGAGCAGCATGTGTGTGCTGGCACAGAGGGACAATGACACATCAGGCTCTGTGAGATCAGGCTTCTCTGCTGGCAATTTGCAGTAACAGTTTTGATTATTACACACATACGTGTGTGTGTATAAAAATATTGTGGTTTATATATATATATGTATATAAGCACGCATGTTTTGGTGGTGAATTTTTTTTTATTTACAGAAAAAACATAATTCTTGAAACCTCTTTTGGTTGAATTGAAGTGCAGCTCAGATTTCAGTCTCAGAAAAGTGATGGTCTGGGTAGATGAACCTCTCTAGTTCTAATGATCTCTTGCATTAGGAATACTAAGATAATACAGAAAAAAACCTGTTAGGTTGCACTGTATTTTCAGCTTCCTCCATGCCCTTAACTTGAAGATAGAAAGGGACTTTTTCATTTATTACCTTCCTGACATTCCTTGGTAGGCACATGAAGAAGGTGCACCTTTGATACAGAACCTTTTTGTCTGCTGGAAAGGCATTTCCTAAAACTGCTCTGGCTTTTTTATCTATTTCAGCCTCTATAAAGTGAACCCTAGAAAAGCTCAAACTCAGGAAGCCACCAGAGACCTTTCCCTGGGTACCAACTGAAGAATCTCCGGAGACCCTACATCTTTTGTGTATGCAGAAAAAAAAAGTCTTTCCTGCAAGATGTAAAATGATAAATATGCAATTACATAATTCTGTAAAAAACATTAAGCAGGATTTTCCTGAGGTGATGCATCTGTCTCTGCAGGACTCTAAACATGCAACATAAGGCACACAGGCAAATTAGCTCATGGCACTTATGCTGCCCTACTTGCTTGTTATCATTAAAAGCTTTCAGACAGCAATCAATTTCACTGTGCTGGAGATTACTGCAAAATGCATTAAGAAGTTCACGCCTTGTGGCAATGGTCACTGAAAATATTTTGGAAAACATCCCAGAAGTATAAGACTTTTTCCAGACATCCGAGAGAAACTCTGCTGTGACAGAGCTTCTGGTGTCAAGACTTCTCCCTCAGCACCCCTCCTCTCTAGTTGTTTTTTTTTTTTTTAATAGCAGCACTTTTTGAAAGGTACATTTCAACTTTTTCCTTTTTTTCTTTTCTTTCCTTTTTTTTAAATCAAGCCAAGATACTTGGTTCATGGAAAACATCAACTTCTGAGACAACTGTCTGAAGCTATCTCCTTCCTTGCTCTAAAGCATATGTATAAATATATTTTTGCTTTTAAATTTCATCAAAGAAAAACTGTTGAATTGTAACACAATTGATAAAATCACCTGACCTGACCACCCTATCACAACAACATATTTGGGATTTTTTTTTTTTTTTTGTAAAATAAGTAGCCCTGGGGATGTTCCTATAACTAATAAACAAAGAAAACTGAATGCACCATAACCACCAAACACTATTTCTGTATTTCTTCTTCATATGAAAAACATTACCTTTAAATGCTTCAGATTATCTTCAAAGTCACATAATGCTATCAAATCTTCAAGGGAGGGTTTTGAGATGCATCTCAGATTTTGACAAAAGATATCCTAAAATAATTACAGTGATGCACAGGAAAACCTGCAGCCCTCTGTCCTTGGAAATCAATATTAGATTGAAATCTCTTTAGAAATTTTCATCAGGAATGCTCCCATGAAGCTGTCTCAGACTGAAGCACTCCTGAAGCTCAGAGCCAAAGCTGCTCCTCAAACGGACCTCAAGTTTTCTCTGTTCTCAAATCCTCCTCAGCCAGAAGCCACCTCTGAATGTCCATCACCTGCCCAGTAAGTACTGAAATGTGAGTGGGGATTGACTCAACTCAAAAAATGGAACCTGACAAACAGAGGCTCAGGAATGTGGAAAAAAAGGTTAGTAGAACATCAAAGAAAATAGAAATTTTCCCAAAGATCCAGTGGTCCTCTGGTTCAACTTGAGGCCATTTCCTCTTGTCTTTGGTTATCCGGGAGAAGAGACTGACCCTATGTGGCTTACAGCCTCCTTTCACATAGTTGTGGAGAGCAATAAGGTCATCCCTGAGCCTCCTTTTCTGCTGGCTGAGCCACCCCAGGTCCCTCAGCCTCTCCTCACATGACTTGTGTTCCTTCACCAGCTTCGTTGCCCTTCTCTGGACTGGCTCCATCAAAGTTACTGCCATCAAAAAAGGTGACAGCAAAGTGCCAGGCAGTGCTGGTCTCCTCCTGACCCTACTACAGGAGTGTGTGCAGAGGAAAGTGTGTGTAGGAGGGCTGCCAAATATGGTGGGGTTTAGTCTGCAGATGCTGCAGATTAAATGTAAATCTCCATGTGTTGCTCTTTCCTGATAACTCTGTGTTAGTTTGTCATAGGCAGAAGTGTTTCATGAAGGACACTGGACACATTGCAAATAATTTTGATTTTTATTTGATTCATTTATTCGATACTCTTGCAGCATAATACAGAAAGCAGAGGCTCTGTTCCAGCATCACCCCAAGGGAAAGTATATCAACCTGCAGCACACCTTAAAAACACCCATCTGAAACAGAGGGACAAACTCCACTGCCTTGGCCACGTGCTTCCTTCAAATAGCCTGGCAGGTGCTGAACCCAGGCAGATTCCCAGCAGAGGGTAGCACACAGCAACCCCTCTGGAAGGATGGAGACATCCTCAAACTGAAATAACCACAGACTGTTCAAGTGTTGTCCCTGCCTTTCCTGTGGTGGCAGACCTTGGGTTATTCACTGATAGATCACCTTTGTCAGCTTCATCCAAGCCCACCCTTGCTGAATCTCAGTGAAGGATAACACCCCTAACACCATGGCCTTGGAGCCTGGCATCCTTGGCACTGCTTGCAGTTCTCCTGCAGGCTCAGAGCAGGTTGTGCCATGTCCAGTCAGATCATCCAAAGCTACCTTTGCAGCCAGCTCGAGCAGAAGCAGGCAAAAAAACACTCTGCAAGCACCAACTCACAGTGATGCCTTAAATTTTAGCTTTTATATTTTTCAGATCAGTACTGCTTCAGTGTATAACTCTAAAACTCCATAGCCTGTCAGCTACTGTTGTCCCATTTTATTCAGACAAAACCATTTCTCTCTCAGCTTGAAACTCAAGGACTATTGTCTCAGGCCCTGAGAGGTGTAAACAACAGTGAAATGGGGGGAAAAACTTGAAGTAAATTACTTCATTACCTGAAGCTGTAATTGGACAATTAACCTCTGATGTGCAAATATACCAAACTCATATCTTTCTGAAAAACTCAAGACCATCATCCACTTTGGGTGTAGCCTCTATAAGGCTCCTGCACTGCCCAGGTGTACCCTTTGAAGGCCTTTCAATAAATACCTACTTTAATTTCTAGCTCTGTCTAGCCTCTGTTCTAGGTAGCCTCTCCAAGGCATCAACAGCACATCCTCAGCCATGTGGGATCAGTTTCTGTGTCAGAGGCAACAGGCAGAGTTTGTGCTGAGGCAGATCATGCACTGTCACAGCCAAGAGCTAGGAACAAAGCCGGACTGCCACTGAGCACTGCGAGGGGCACGGGGGAAAGCAGGGTGCTGAAGTCAGGAGACACATCTGGGATGATTCTGGCTGCCAGATTCATTCTTAGCAAAGCAGCACCAAACTCTCAGCCCACCAGAGACTCCATCGTCATCCCTGTGAGTGACAAGCATGAAAAACTGGGCAAGGTGAGTATCTCTCCAGAGTATCAGCACCTGGGAGCAGGCATTTCCTGGGCCCTTGCATGGGGGATGAGCTCCTCACTAACTGCCAGATTTAAGAATCTTACAGTCATATTCATACAAACCTTACTAATAACTCAGAAGTATTTTTAATTGTTTTTCTACTTTTCTCCCTATCTCTTCCTATCCAGACTGATGCCAAACCTTGTCTTTTCTTGCAGTGACATTTAAAAATATGTAATTTCTCTTCTGTATAAAATAACATCATCTTTAAAGAATTCCAGTTCTCCCATGTCTGGATTCCTGCAATCAACTACTACTCTGATTCATACCTAACACCCTCTTTTATTCCATGCTGTTTGCTTAGAGAGGGAAATACACATTGAATACACCATTGTGTAGACTGAAAGTTGTGTTAAGATGACAAACACCTGCATTTACTTAATCATCTTTGTTAAGATACTGTCAGTTGGCTTCCCCAAGAGCACAATTAGAAAGGAGCTCTTTCCTAAGGAAAAAACCTCTTACCCATGATCACAATAGCTGTAAGAACTATCTACATCATGCTCTAAAAATTTGTAGCATGCAGCTTGGATAGCTATTGTTGGTGAAGTGATATTATGAAAATAAGATTTTTAAAGATTCAATAAACAAGGTGTAAAGTTTTGCTTCAGCAGTACTGGCTACACATGCTTAACCTCAGTTGTTTCAAAGAAAGGTACGATGGCTTTGAAAGTCTCCAGGAGCTTGAGAACTCCATACAAACAATGGTAATGCAAGAGGGAATTATTGCAAACATAGAAGGCAACGAAAGAGGTTCATTGAAATCTGAAAGTTGAAACATGCCTGCAAAAATGGTGAATTTCTTACAGTATGCAGGCAAGGAAGATGAACACCGCTGCCTCTGTGGAAGAAAGGGAAATATTTATTGTGCAGCTCTTCCTCAAGAGTGGAAGTCTTTACCAATGCTGACTCAAAATACTGGAGACTATCAATTCCCTGGCCCTAAACTTGCAGGACACTGTAACAATTGTAAAGAATCACTGCAGTGTGCGTACACCGGTTCTACATAACGCTGACATACGGCACTGAATTCCCAGACAGTCAGTCAAAGTTCTGGGCAGGAAACCAAATTCCATGGGTTTTTTTTTCTTTAAACACTATGTCAAAACACCCCTATTACTCGTTACTTGTGCTTTGAAAGATCTACTCCATTACCCCTCCATGTCGTTAGCTTTTACAGATACTGCAACCAACGAGCAACTGCTGCTGGAAAAATCTATTACAACTGCTTTCTAACACTGACATTTTGACAGTGTTTCCATGGGAAAGCAGCATGGTCACAACAAAATTCCAAGGGAAAACAAGATAGCTAACTTCCAAATATACATAAAAAATGAAATTTCAATAAGGAATCTAGAACAGCGAAACTATCAAACTCCCAAGTCTATCATTTCTCACAAAGCTGGTTCTACTATGGATTCTGAAAACTGAATTCATACAACTAAGCCTTACTCATAAAAACCATCTTCTTAGCTGTATATAAGCTCATTTCACACACAGTTAATTCTATTATCAGAGATCACCCTTTAACATGTTCTAAAGCAATAAAGAACATTTTAGACAAACATTTTGTTTTCAGGCCCCTCATAGATACAAAGCAGGGAGGACAGCTTATTGCGAAGTTGTCCATGCAACAAAATTTTAAAAATACAATGTAAAACAAAGAGAACAATTCAGCTACTTCCCCTCTGGCCTTCAAAAGTCTCAAAAGTATTGAAATAAAATACTGAAATAAAAAGTTCATTAAAAGTGTTCTATGTCTGCCCAAGCAGTATTTTAACATCATATTCAGCAATTTGATTTTCTGTGATCCATTCTTTGCATTTACATTACTCAAACTAAATGTATATTTTAATTATTGTCTCGATTCATTCCTTTTGCTGAAATAACATTCTGTGCTCCATTGAGGATATTCCCAAGGTTACAAAAACTAGATTGTCTAGCAGTTTAGATTTGTTTTAAATGTCTAATAATACATTACACTGAAATAGCTTGAAATAATGAGGGTTTTATACTAATACATTACCAAAATATAATTACTAGTAATTTCCAGGAAAGAAGTACATGACAACAGACAAGGCTAAATGCATGTATATTTAAATAAATGCATTACAGAACTAATTGCCATTACTCAAAAAAGAAAAAAAAATCCTTCCCAAACCAAGTGTTATAAGCCTGGAAAATTTACATTTGAAAGAAATTCACACTCCCTGATGAAAACAGAAGACCTCAAAATGCTTTTCAATCTGCCCTGAAATTGCATTTTGGAAATGCCGGTGGGGAGAACCTAATTCAGAAGGGGAAAAATACAGTTTAGACTAAGAAGATGAAACTATGGTTTAAAATCAAATTCACTTGGCAGCTGCACAGAGCCTTTCCAGGTGAATCCAAGTCCCCTTGTTTTTCTTGCACTCAGTTCTTTTTCCCATTCACCTCCCACATCTCCTGCAAAAGACGTTCGGCACAAGAAGTGTTTTTCAAGTTAGGAACTAGAGAAATGTAAAGACAACTCTGCCAGTTTGTGTGTGGACAAAGACCAGCACTATTAGGTGCTTTTTGCAGAGTAGGGCACTGTTTGTAAAGAGACTGGAACTGCACACTGCACTCCTACAAAACTGACATTACCTCCTCCTAAAAGGAAAGTGAAAATGGGAACTTCTGATATCAGTGACCTCTGATATTTTCTGTAGGCATAAACAAAATCCCAGACCCTTTCAGAACACTAAAACACAAGGTCACCTTGAAGACAAGCACATTATGGAATCCTTCTGCTCACTGAAAAGGAGGAAAATTTTACATACCGTAACAGGCACATGCCCCTCAATCTAAAATAATTATACTCTAATTACCATTGGATACTAAAATCTCTCAGCTTAAACAACACAGCCAAAAAGTTTTCATTATTTCATGATTTGGATCATTTAGCACAGAAGTTGACTGGTGTCAGGCACTGAGTTCCGTAAGAAAACATTTCTAATTGATTTGAATTAGGCTGCAAATTCTCAGCCTACTCTGCTGTTCAAGAAAGTCCTCACTGCCCTCACATAAACATCCACAGCACTGCTTCAAAAGGAAAAAATCCTACCATAGAATGGTTTGGGTTGGAAGGGAGTTGAAAGCTCATTTCATTTCCACTCCTTGCCATGGGCAGGGACACCTTCCACTATCCCAGGTTGCTCCAAGCCCTGTCCAACCTGTGCTTGGAAACTTCCAGGGATGGGGCAGCCACAGCTTCTCTGGGAACATGTGCCAGGGCCTCACACCTCACAGGGAAGGATTTCTTTCTGATACCTGATCAAACCCACTCTCTATCAATTTAAAGCCATCAGCCTTTGTCCACTCCAAGCCGTTGTCAAAAGTATCTCTTCAGCCCTCTTGGAGCTCCTTTAAGTTACACTTCAGCTGCTCTAAGATCTCCCTGGAGCCTTCTCTTCTCCAGGCTGAAGAACCCTAACTCCCTCAGCCTGTGCTCATGAGAAAGGTGCTCCAGCCTTCTGAGCATCTTAATGGCCTCCTCTGGATGTGTTCAAAAAGAACTGTTAATTACAGAATCACAACACTTCTTTCTCTGATGGTCATGTCCTAAAGGGGAGTTGGGGCTGGAAGGGAGCAGAATCTAGCAAGGAGAACTATAAAGCAGTTCAGAGTACCTCAAAGACGAAAATGAGAAAGTAAAAAGACCAATTGATAAGTGTAGCACATGGTGACCTGGAAAAGTGGCTTTAGAGGGGGGAATAAGGTTAGGAAAAAGTTATGGAAGAAACTGCCGCACAGTTATCTAAAATATCTGTAGAGTGACTTAGTAATGGCACGCAAACAGGAAAAGCTAGAAAATTTTAATACAGAATCAAAATTACTACTTAATTGATCTAACAGAGATCTAGTAGAAGAATTCCTCTGGAAAAATGACATATCTTTATATTCTTGCTTAGAGAGACAGACAGAAAATCATTGGAAAAGCATCATCTTTTATACCCAAAGCACATGGATTGGTGTGGGTGGGGTTGGCACAACAGAGAGTATTCCCAAAGACAATAAAGCAACAAAGAACACATGCTTCACCATCACCTTTCAGTGATCATGATCAGATTCATAGTAGAGAACTTAATTTAATTAAAACAGACACACCATGGAAAAAGCTGACCTACTGCTTGGTTGAGGGAGAATCCCATTAATAGGTGATATTGAGATGTTGAGAAAGCTTCAGTGTTCAATCCTTCTTTCACATTACTCTTCACTAAAAATTATTATGGCTAGATATTAGGAAAATCAAATTAAGTTAAAGAAAAACGAAGCACTAGTATAAACTGCAAAGTTCAGTTAAGCCCCCACCCCATTTGTTCAGCTCTCTCTCAAGTGTCTCAGCTTCAAATCAACAGCCTGAAGTCATAAGAGAACCCTTCAATGATATGTGTAAACCTCTTATCTAAATTACAGAGGAAGAACAAAGCAGCAAACCTGACTTTAAATGCCCAAGAGCTCCTTGGAACTATGCCCTGCTCTTACTCTGCTATTTACACTGCAAGCAGCATCTCTGCTGTTCAAGACAACATGCAGACTTTACCAAAAGGAAAGCCTGAGAGTCTCAAATGCTTTTGTATTTCAAACACATTCTCTTTTCCCCTCTGCTCCATCCTGGTGCAGACAATTTTCCATGCTCTAGGCCTGAATCCACCAGCTCCTTCTCTCTAGAACTTTTCCAAGTCCCAGCTCCCGTCCCATGCTCCTCAGGAAGCTGTGTTAGACACAGCTTGGCAGAGGTGCTTGAGACAGGGACATGAGACAGGGGCTCTAACAACACAACTAAACAAACTCAGTTATCAGGATTGATGCAACTTCTTGTTCATGTGGAGCTGAAGAGCACCAGCACCCTGTGCTCACCCAGCATGAGAGCCCCCACTCTGTGGAATAAACCAAGTTCAAACCAAACCCAGGGAAGAGCAGCAAGTCCAGCTGAGCAGAGACTCAATCCATAGAGGCACCTGGTCAACATCTGGGTCTGCTCCAAAAAGCAAAGGGCTCAAGGCTCTGGGAAATAAAGCACCACGCCTTAATTTATCCCCTCCTGGCTGGGTACCAGCCTAGTCCAGGAGTAGCTACTCATCTTTTCCATTTGGTAGAGCAGGGTGTTGGTCCATCATTTCAGTGGCAAATAATTTACAGAAAAGCATCAATTCACATGTCTCACATGAAGGCTACAGGAACTTGTGCATTGTACACAGCAAAGATCCTGATGGAAATAATGAAGAACTTAGAATTCTATGTTTCACGTAGACTTGTGCCAATAAAGAGTTGGTTATCCCAAATTAAGCTTGCTATACAAACTGTCCCTAAACTATTGAGTATTTTTTTTTGTAAGCAGGGAGAAACACAACTATAAATGTCTGAAGTCCTTGTCCACATTTTGACCTCAGATGCCTAAAGGCACTCGTTCTGCTCCCGCAGTGTGGAATGCCCTCCCACAAAGCACCCGTGTGGAATCTTCAGAGGCTATTTTCACAAAGCATAAGAAAAAGACATTTCTTGCTTGACTTTCTGCTGTTAGCAGCACAGTTTATTGACCACCTCTGTGGATGCCTACACTTTGCACAGTATTTCATAGAGAGGGGATTTCTTATGTGTAGTTTGCCATTACAAAAATCTAACTGAAAATTTACAGTTGTCGACAATGAGACAAAGGAGGAAGCCAAGTTCTCTTTATGTAGGGATCTATCTGTCTTCACAGTGAAAAAAGAAAATATTATTTTCACGAGGTTTACTGCAAATTTATTACAGCAATTAAACTGTCCAGTGAATCTGTCTGTATCAACTTATTTCCAGATCCAAAACCAGATGCAAAAACCACCTTTCATTTAATTTGATTATTCTAACTTGTGTAGAGTATGTAGAAACAGACATTTTGGCAACTGGTTGCTAACGAGCTTTCCTAACTCTTTAAAGCTGTTCTTGCAACGCTTTTTCTACAGTATTTACTAGAAAACAGTTAAAACCCCTGCTCCTGCTGCAGCAGAAATCACTCAATCTCTCCTGCACAGAGAAGGGTTTTAGAAACAGAGCTCCCCGAGAATCCACTTTGCTGCTGGCCATGGCTTCAGTGTGTTTGTCCTGCAGCTGCACAGCAAAGGGTTAGCAAAGCATCCACACTACAACGCCCATTGCCTACTCCACCCATCAGGGCTTCTAACGTTACCAAAAATGTGCAGGATTTTTAACCCACTGCTGGCCACTGGCATTTAAATGCTCAGGAAGTATTTGGTGTTGACTTTATGCATTTTGCAATGGAGCTACGCACTCTCCATAAGGATTAATTATTAAATGTAAATCTCACAAGGAAGATGCACAGGTTTTTATCAGTGAGTCTGCAAAGAGACATGTATTTGATTTTTTAATCTAAAACAAAAAAACCCCCAATACTGTATTCAGTCATGTAAGGTTCTACCTGTTCTCTAAGCACTCACCTACCGTTCTGCAGCTTTAACATTAATTTTCTGTGTTTGTGAATATTGTTTTCTCCAATATAAACAGAAGATGAAATCTAACAAGTCGCTGACTGTTGCATTTCCTCTGTGAAAGCTGATAAACAGAAGTTTCTTTAAACAAAGCACATACTTAAGCTATGACCTGCACTGATGCCAAGCATCCTTGAGACCGAGAATTCAGTGTGACTCAAGAAATCCTTTCCTATGGATGTTCCCAGCTGCATTAGGAAAGGAAGAAGGAACCCATGCAAGGAAAATAAAGTTCCATAAAGCCAGGGAGGGAGCCAAATGCTGCCCAGCCGTCTGCTGTGGGGGTTGCAGCCTCTATTAGATTTAGCTCCTCTTGAGCATCTGGCATTTGCTGCTTTGACAAACACACTGATCTGATTCAGGACAGGAATTGCTACTTTTCAAAATGCTGCCACATACACACTGACAAAACTGGAGATTTTTCTTTCCTTAGCTTTTTCATTATAGTGAAGTTTTGTTTAAATCTAAGAGATAAGAAAACTGCACACTGAAGTCTGATTTTATGTTGACAGTATCTCTTTAGAGTGAGTTTAACAACAAGATAAACAGTAGAATCAGAAACCCGATCATAGCTTTTAACTTTTCATCTTATGTTTTAGTTACAAGACTATTCCTTCTTGCAAAATGTTTAAACCACTACTCTGAGTTTACTTCTCACTTGTTAGCCAGGCAATAAAAATAAAAGGGCATTGCAAAAGTGGGAAATGAAAAAAAATCAGATAAACAGATAGCACATTAGATATGCTTAGAAATATGCATTAGCACATGGGATGTCTCTTGTAACAGATGATGGATCACATAAAAGCTACTCACACCAATGAAAGTTACAGTCCATTTTCAGGAGCTTTATCAATAGCCTAAGATTGACCAGAAGTTACATAGAAACAAACAACAGAAAAGATACTGTACCCAGTCTCATCTCCACTGATTAATCCCACGTTAATTAAACTAGAACATTCTTTATTTTCAGACTGGAGTCACTGCCATCTTTTACACTGATGCTTTTCACCATCCTCATAGCATCTCTAGTCTCTCTCACTTTTTAAGTGACTCCATCAATAGGAAAAATAACAAATTTCACTTTAACAGAACACAAGGGTATATCAACTCATACTTAAACTATTTCTTTCTAAGTCTTTGTTCTGGGGTGACTTTATAATGCTAAATTGTATCCCTATTCATTTGTTTAGCCCAGAAATAAATTTTACACTTTTCAAACCAGATCTGAGGGTGAAGGGGGGAAGAAGGAGAAGTGGAAAAACGTCTGAGGAGGTTGTTTTCAAAACACAGAAATAGAGAGCTTCAGCATTCCTTCTCCTGGTTGGACTGTGCTATCTGCAGCACAGACAGACAGCGGGAGAGAACTCTCCTTTACTTTTAGTTAGTTTCTTGGCTAGCTGAGGCAGAAAAGTCCTCAGACTGTGGCTTTTCTTTTTCTTAAAACTGTTCAAACCTGCTCTGAGTTGAAAACACAGAAGAACACCAGGAGCTCACACCTGTGGCCCACCAGGGCCTGGGATGCTGCATTCCAGCACTGGAGGGACTGATGGGAGACTAAAGGAGCCAATCTGTAGCTCACGAGAACACCAAAAGGTTTTTTTATTTAATTTTATTCATTTTTTGTGCTTGTAAGTACTTTAATTGCTAAATAAAGGGGTTTTTTTCACTTTTCTCCAAAAATATCTTTTCCCAAACCAATTAGAAGAGGAACCACTTAAATCTGCTCTCTAAAAAGACCCCATTCAGAAGTTTCCTCCCCAATTTTGCCCTAAACCAAGACAGCCTGTTTCAGTGTGTTGATCTTGCTGAGGCCCCACATTCTAGCAGTCAGTAGAATAGATGTGTTCCAGCTAAGGCACCTGAAAGACTTGTTTACCTCATGGTCACCTTTCCTAACTAGAGAAGAAGGGCCTTGGTCCCTTACTCAAGATTCCCAGAAGCCAGGCAGCCAAGTGAAAGCTCCTGCAGACACAGCTGCAGCAGTCTCCATGCACAGGGCACAGAGTGCTTCAACCCCATGTGTGTTCTGAGATCAGCATCAGACCAGTGTTACCAGAGTTCCACATTCATTACCTGCCTCCCCTTTCCCAGCGGGAGCTTCAGTGAGGACATTCTGAGGGTTTTTTGCTATTGCTGCAAATGGCAGCAAGTTTCAGAGACATGAAGCTTCAGG